>NW_026947513.1:30272500-35772500 GCF_034190915.1 Cavia porcellus | reverse complement strand
CATATACAAATATGTTATTATGTATTTATTCTTGACATTATATTATAACCATGTATAGACATAAAAGATAGTATTATGCTGACAATAGATATTTTCCACTGCCTCTGGAAAGTTGATAGATTTTATGGACATATTACCTTGTCAGATATTCCTGTGTGCTCTGTTTATTTATTTTTACTGCCTAGGCTGAGACCTACCCTGTCTCAATTATTTATAATACTGAATTTGAACAAGTTATTTGATAACATCTTTAAAGATACCTGGTAAATTGTGTCCAATAAAAAGAGTCCTTCAAATTGATAATTCACCATCATCCATGGCAATAAAAATTAATGTCAGGAATTCATTTAATGTTAATGTGGAACTGTCATTTTACTTAATTGACTTCTGTTCTTGTTGCATTATACAATAAAGTTGTGTATTTGTCATGTTTTATGATATTTTGCACCATAATTTCTAAGTTATCTAAAATGTTTTCCTCAATGAATGAGGAAATAGCCATATATAGTAGAAAAATAAAATGAAGAGAGAAAAATTTTGCTTTGCCTGAAAAAAAATTGAGAGTTTGCTCTTTCTTTAAATAAAACACATGGCTAATGTAGATACTGAACATTAGTCTTTTATTCCAGTGAACAAATGTGATTTCACATATAGCATTGCATTTATTTTAAATTATAGTGGAAAATGCATTGTCATTTTTATTCTATGGACAAGAAATTTTGGAGGAATGCTTTTACCTAGAGAGTACAGGAATGTAATTTAAGCAGGCATGCTTGTGTACACACACACACATGCGCGCACACACACACACACACACACACACACACACACACACACAGAGGAAAGGACTGATTTCCTTAGAGTTTGAAAACTACAGCATACTGCTGTATGTCAAGCACTTCATTAGATTTTACATCCTTAATCATGCATCTTAGTGATATATGTTTAGTAGGGATTAATAACTATGTTTATTATATTTGTCTATGAGTTTCTAATTAAGAGTAAATGTTTTTAAGATATGTAGTTTCATGGATTTCACATAGTTGATTATGAAAGGATAGCTACAAATTGTGCTTGTTAAACTTGGGTGTCAACATGATTGGCTTGTAAGTCCCCCAGGGAATTAGTAAAATACATGTGTGTCACATGCCTGCTCTTCCTCTGGTATTGTTATCATGCTTTTCTGGTGGCTATAAACTCAGGAGTCTTGCCCTACCCGTTAGCCCTGCAGCTACTTGATCCTGGACTGATCCCTCTGAAATGAAGCCCATGAGCCAAAATAAATCTTTTGCTCCGCATGTTGGGCATTTCATCCTAACAATAGGCCAGCTGACTAACACACAAACTGAAATATACTAAAGAGAAAACACATATCAAGGATTTACACATTTATAATAATAATATTTAATATTTCCAAAATTATCCCCCTTATTTTGCACCATATTTATTTTTATCTAATTTTAAAGATACAAAGATAAACTGGGAAAAATTCTTCATGTCTTCTAAATTTTTATATTTTTTCATTTTCTGGTTTATTTTATTTCTCTTGGTAAAAAAGTACTCAGTAACAAGTTACTCCCATCTGTCTCAAAATAATTTTTCATTGTTAAATATGTTGAAAGACAAAACATTTTTCAAGTTTCTGTTATTGTCTCATCCTGATGCAATTTGTCTTAAGTCTAGTCTTTTGAATTATGTAATTGTTTCACTTGCAATTTGTGCATTGTCGAAATGACTCCTTCATCTAGATAAATCAGTGGGAGAAAGCTAATTCTTAAGTAAAATGATATATTTCTGCTGACATCATGTCAGCTGAAAGACCAGTTATTTGATTTAATCAAACCATAGCCAATTTAAGGAGTTGGTGATTATGTAGTAAGCCCCACCATTTTAGGAATCGTTTCTTGCATATTTGAATGCTAGAAATATAGTGAGAATTCAAGACAAAAAAGAAGCTGCAATTCATTCTTTTCTGAACAATATATATTTGGGTGGATGTAGAGACTATTCACTTAGAGAAACTATTTTCTCTTTTTTTGTCTAAAAAAGGCTTGAGTCCAGCTCATTTTTACCTTTATGAATGTAAACATTTTATTCTTCCCAGGGTGTCTCATAAGTTAGGAACAGAGAAAGCTTCCAGAATTCATTAGAGCAGCTGATGTGACCCAACATCATATTGTTGTTTCTCTGACTAAAATTGTTTATTATCCAAAGCCATTCGTTTTGCAGGATTTTAGCTATTGCATCCAGTAGAGATCAATCTAACCAGTAAAGTATACCTGTAAGGCAGGCATTGTGCTAAACATATGTGTTTAGATTACTGGTTTTTAATGAACTGAACTGGGTTAGGCTATGAGAATAACTTTGTACTGGTTGAATGGGGAAGAGCCGTTGAGCAATCCAAACATATTCTGGTACTGAGTGCATGTTTTGGTGACATCTGGTGCTGTTTACCAAGTATGGCTTTGATATCAGGGTTCTTATGCGTAGTAACCATTTCAGTCCAGCTAATTAGATAATATCCACACTTGGCATTATTATACCAAAACCTACAGTCAATTGTATCATGTATTTCAGGATTATATGTAGGTGTGTATCACTTAGGGTTTGTTAGAGGGTAAAATTTGATGTAAGGAACATGAAACAGTATATGAAGACTTTTTTATTTTTAATTGTGGAAACTAGTTAAAAGAAGAATGGAAGACCATTGCTTGTATGTTTGATAATGAAGACCAAAGTCAGAAAGTTGGCACTTGGATACGAACGTCAGACAAAATGAAGTGAGGAAGACTCGGGGAAAGTTGGAACCCTGAAGCCATGTCAGGACTTATGAGTGGGAACCACATCTATCTTTCACCAACTCAAATCTCAGTGATCATACTCATCTACAGGGGATGCTAATGCCCTTCACAGTGGAGTCACACACACGCAGACAGCACACACACACACACACACACACACACACACACACACACACACACACGCATGCCCACACAGGCACCTGGCTGTAAGTTGGAGAAACTGACAGCCACTGGGATGATGTGTATCATCCACAAGGTGAGCCAGCAGACCTTCAGCAATGTATGTGAATGGCAGCAGAATGGGTTCTGAGCCAACTTGAAGAGTGGAGCTGGCAACTTCACCAGCTTTGGTCACAAAGGGTGAACACTGGAGAGCTCTTAAAGGTTCTGACACCTCTCCCTCACATCTACTTCTTATTGTGCTGGTGGAAATATATTCCCTGTACTATTTCAGTGGTTATAGTTTTTATGACATTGGAATAATTGTGACTGTATTTCATATGATAAATTTATTCTACTGTTTTGAAAAACTTTAATCTGTCAACACTGTCCTGTATTAAACTAAGGAAGTTAAAGTATAGATGCAGGCTATTTTAGGATTTCTCTTCCAGTTGTCTTGGCACATTTTTCAAAATATTCTCAGTCCTTCGTGATTGAATGTGGATTTCTGCTTGATACAATCACATGAAGAAATTCAAATCATATCCAAAATTTTTATTCATTACACTTTGTTCCACAATTATTAAGGTTTATTCTCATACATGTTTTACAGAATTTTCTCTGATGCAAAAATGCAAGAAAGTCTTATTTTTTTAGGTCGATCTCACCCTCTTTTCCATTACACTTTTGGGGTCATCCTTTGTGGCCTGCAAAAATTTGAATCTTGTAAGTTCAAGAACAATTAAAATTGATCGGGTATGCATTAATGAGTATTTGACAAGTCAAATACTTCAGAGAGGCTATTACAGGTTGGTTGAGCAAAAGGAGACTAATCTTGGAAAGGACAAAAATTCATCTTAATATTAAAAATTATTAGGAATATTATGGTTTCAAAAAATCCAGGTCAATAGAAAATGCTTGTAAATATCAATACCATTTTGAGGATTCATATTCTTCCATATCAATGCCCTATATTTAATAACAGATAAATATTCTAGGAATGTAATTTTCCTGATGCTTTTTTTTTAAATTTAAACAAAAGGAAACAAAAAAAAATACACGGAGATAAAAAAGGGTAGAAATAATACAAAATTACAGAAAAACAAACGGTAAGAAATCTATGATTGATAATTTACATATTGTCATCTTAGAAATAGCTGTTCAGGTTACAAAATTAAAGTATTTAGAATGACATTCAAAAAGTGACACTACAAACAATTCTGCTCAATGATCGAACAAAAACTCAGTCATATGGTCATCAGTCCTACACACTTGTTTTACATCTCAGAGAGGGTAAGATTAAACATATCAAAACAGAACAAAACAGTTAAAAAAACAATTTAAAGAAATACAGATTTCAAAGCAAGTCCACTGGAGATCTTCACTGTCTATCTAACTGTCTCTAGTTTCTTACAAATAGTTGTCCCCATCTTTACCCACTTTATATACTTATTGCATATTATAGAACTAATCAAATCATGCAGGATGATGAAGGCTTTTTAGGTCTTCAAGATCCAACATTAGGGAAAACAATAATAACTACCATTGCATCTCTCATTCTCTTCGTGGTAGCCGTCCCCATCTCTACATATGCTGAAATTGAACTCAAGAGACCAGACCAATGTCATTCTAATTAGCAAACAATAGTATTGCTAGAATTTATATCATAATGCTACAAAATTAGCATTGGATTTCTTAGTGTCTCTTCTTCAGAGTATCTGTTCATTACATATTGCATTATATAATCTGTTCCCATAAATAATCTTTTTAAAAAAGAATTTCTACATATATATCTATCCTCTCTGTATTATAGGGAAAACCAAGTCGTAACAAGACAGCAAAACAAATACCTAGAAAAACATGCAATGGATAAGACATATAAGACCACAATATAGGTGATCTTCCTATATCTTACTATGTTTTCTCTTGTTATTTTCAATAGATTTGTCCACAACACCGACTTAATATAGTTAAACATAGTATTACCTATTTTTATAAAAACACAACTTTGAAAGCATTGTAGGATTTGAGAGCTGTTAATAGTTAACACCAGTATGGATATCCTTTACATCTTGTCATCTTCAGAGCAGTTGCCTCTACTTTTAATGTTGATACTAACAAGCATACCAAATTCAAATCAAATCAGCCAAGGCCAACCCATGGTCTTATGATTCAGATTCAATTAAGATCAGTCATAGTAAGACAATGTAAATAATACAGGATTTCAGTTTAAGTTAATAGGAAAGTAAGGATAGTTACCATGGTATAACCTGCTATTTTTGGGTCAGATGTCTGTGCCCTCAAATCTGACATGAGTGGACAGACCAGAACAAATTAAATTCAAAATAAATATGGCGATAAGACTACTGTGTCTTTAAATCCTGATACACTATTAACAATGACCTCTGCCTTTTTTTTATAGTGTTTCAGAGCTGTCTATACTAAAGACTATAGCTCACCGTCTCTGCCTCATGTCTGCTACTCCACTTTTCTGCTATAATTTGTCTACCTTATTCCCTCATTCCACTGTCTGCCCCATTTATTGAGGCCTCTCTGCCACTGTTGCTGGAATCCTGTTATCCCTTCCTCTCTTTCTCTGGAATGTCCTTCAGCACTCTCTGTAGGGTTGGATTGGTGGCCACAAACTCCCACAGTTCCTCCTTGTCTTGGAAGCATCTTATTTCTCCATTAATTTTGAGAGATAATTTTGACGGGTATATAAGCCTTGGTTGCATATTATTTTCTTTCAGGATTTGGAATATTTCTCCCCATTCCCTTCTTGACTTAAGAGTTTGTGTTGATAAGTCTGTTGTTATTTTGATAACTTTCCCATTGTAGGTAATCTGCTTCTTTTCTCTGGCTGCTTTTAATATTCTGTTCTTTTGGTGGATTTCTGGATTCTTGATTATTATATGTCTAGGTGTAGATCTGTTTTGGTTGTAGGTAGCTGGTGTTCTGTATGCCTCTTTTATCTGGATATCATTTCTTTTTGCTATACATGGGAAATTTTGCTTTAATATATCTGTGAATATTGTTTGTATTTCATTTTTGGTTGTTCCTGCTTCCTCATTCACATTGTTTATTCTTAAGTTATGTATCTTTTTGTCATCTTCTAGTCTTTGAATTGTTTCTTTCTGGTTCTTTGTTATTTTTAAGAGGCTTTTTCTTTCACCATCTTATGTCATAAATCTCTCTTCAAGTTTCAGAAGGCTGTCTTTAGTTTCTGTCAGAATATTTTGCCAGTGTTCAATGGAGTTTTTAGTTTCCTGGTAATCTTTTTGGATCTGTTTCATGTATTCTAAGTTATGTTTAAATTAAATTCTTCTTCAGAAGTTTCTCTTTCTTTTCTGATTTCCTCAGTTCTTCCATTTGTGTTCTCTTGGGCGGGGCTTGTCATTTCTTTAATTAATCTCTTTATATCTTGCCTCACATGGATCAGGAGTACAGCTTTAAATTCATCTATGAGATCATGGAGGTATTTTTTTAATTTTGGCTGATGCTGTGTCCAGTATTGGATGGTTACTGTGCTTGTTTTCTTCAGTGTTTACTTCTCCTGGGCTTATTTTCTCATGTTGGGCAGCTGGAGATTTTTTTTTTTTAATCTCTTGTCATGTTTCTTGATTCTTTCAGACTGGAGTGTCCTGGGGTCTCTGGCCCTCTCCGTATTGCTTAGGGCCTTTCAGAAGCGTCCAGACTTCTCTGTGACAGGAGCACCAGGACAGTGGGTCTGCCCAATTCCAAGATGTCTTCCACTAGTTCTCTGTATGACACTGAAGCCAACACGGCATCAAGCTCTGCCCAATTTCAAGATGTCCTCCACCAGACCTCTCTACAGGGCAACTCGGTGATGTCACTGAGCCGCAGATTCTGCCCAACTCTAAGATGTCTTCCGCCAGACTCTCTGTGTTATTGATGCCCCCGTGGTGGCGGGCTCTGCCCAGTCCCAAGATGTTCTCTGGCCAACCCCAGTCCCCAGTACTCACCAGGGCTCCATGCAGGTTCTACTGCACACCACGCCACTCGCCCTCACTGCACTCCCGGCACAGCGTGGAATCAGAAAACTGCACAGCGTTCAGCTTCGGACCTCCAGGGCCTTTCACAGTCTCCTCTGGTGCAACATGGCAGTCCTGGCTGCCTCTCGGGGTCCCGGGTCTCAATTTCCAGCAGTCGCCAAAAGCCAACACAGCTTTTCCTGTTGGGTCCTCAGGTCAGTTTGCTGCATTAAAGGCGTGGAATTTGCAGCCTCCCGTTATCAGCCTTCGCAGTCTCAGCACGACTTTTAAATCCTCCAGCTGCGATGTCTTGGTTAATAAGAATCATTATCCATTCAGCTGGCCCTCTCCATGTTGTCATATTCTAGCATCTAATATGATTTCTCCGGAGAGACTCTCCGCCCGATCCCCTAGCAAGCCGCCATTTTAGGACCGCCTGATGCTTTATTTACCCTTGGAATAAGATTTAGATTTAATTCTTAGAAATATGAAAATTAAGGGAAGAAAAGATAAAGGTTTCATTTAGGGTAGTCATAGAAGCTTTCTAGTTTCTGACCTGAGCCCAGACACGTGTTAAAATTTTGAAAAATTAAGCTCATCAGTTTCCTTTCTCACATATCTAGTATATTTAGGGATAATCAACTAATCCATTGTATTATATATTTTGGCTTCTGTGCTTTGTGGCAGCAATTACATAGCCAACCAAACAACTCCTTTCTATAACATTTGGTTAAAGATATCAGAAAAGTTTAATCAATAGTTTGCCATTGTATGCCATGAACTATCACTAGCCAACTTACTGTTGGAAACAGAGCCATTTGTGCTTTTAAAACCAAGCAGACCAAAAAAGAAATCCTAAAGAAAATAAATTTAAAGAACTTTTGGTCAAGGTTAGGATGCACTAGAAAAACTACTTATATTATCAAATTCTGTGTTAGTCAAGCTTTGATAAAATAATAAACACATCAAATTATATACAATAATGGATTTGTAATAGGGATTAAATAAATATGCTATATTAGTCAAAACTGATTCAGAAGCCTTCATAAAGTTTTGCTTCTACATCTGGTGGTATTCTTGAAGTAAGGACCAGAATATGAAAAAAATTGGCTGTAAATTTGGGAAGAATAGAGAAAAATTGGGACCTTAACGATAAGCTGAATCTTAAGACAAAAACAGGAACCTATGAAGACAGATGGAACTCACGAGAACAAAGAATGCCTGTTTCTGTTCATTGATTCTAATGTCACTGATGTACCAAGCTCACCTTATAGCATGATTATCTTAATAAAGGAGTTTCCCATGGACACCTTGTGTAAAAATGGGAGCAAATAGTTCATCAACTACCAAAAACTAAGTGTTGAACACTTTCTCACCCAACAGAAATAATTCAGGACATAACTGAAAATATTGATGAGCTGCAATTTTGACCCTCCTTGGAAATTTGGATTATTTTTTTTTAAAAGCCAATTGTCTACTTAAAATTTCTAGATCTCACACAAGTTTATCTGATGATTGAATTCACACACAAACACACATGAAATCTGAGAAATGCAGTTTCCCAAAATTGACGTAACACAGTCACCACATCTTGAATGATACACCTTTGAAAAAAATCAGTGAAAAAAGATACCAAACAAGGCACAAAATTGTTTCTTTTTTAATGAAGCACAGAAGAATGTCATTTGTCTTTGTTGTCTCTGTTGCAGATACATTTTCAGGAAATCTCTTGAAACATTAAATTATATATATATATATATATATATATATATATATATATAATTTGCTAAGATTGTATGAGAAAAATATACAGTAAGATTGTAAAAAAAATTACCTTCAGAATGTTGAAACTGTACGTGACTGTTTTACCTTTAAAATTATTCTTCTGCTTTGGTGTTTCCCAACATAATTACTTGACAGAACTATACTCAAACTGCAACAGAGATTGTCAGTCATTATGATTGTTAAGCAGTATACATTTAATTGTATGAAATAACATTTCATAGTACTTTAGATTCTATTCCACATTTCTCATTTTTGTATTCAATTGTTTAAATAAGAAGCAATATGCTCATTATATAAGAATAACCTCATAGTAAATTCTCTATAAAGGATTGAAAGAAATGATCCTTACATAATTCAAAAGTGTAACAATAGTAGGTATGATTACATTAGTTTGATACATTCACTGTTGTGTTCATTTCTTATAAACTGATTTTTTGTTGATAGTGAGAGATAAAATTGTACCAGTGAAGCGTGATAAAATTTTGTAAGTTGGACAATATCAAACTAACAAAGATGAATGAAAGTTTCACAGAGATTAGTTGCTAGCATATAGCTTCTCAGTTTAGAATTCTGAAAGCTTTTCAACTTCATAAATATTATTCATGAGTCTAGATGTACCTTGTAGCAGAAGACAATCATTGAGTGTGTGTGACTTATAAATCTTGGACAAACAATTCTTGAATTCACTCATCCTGCATAGCTTAAAAATTGGTTGAAAACAAGGTCTGTATACCAGGAAAAAGCCATATTTGTCATGTTGCAGCAAAGAAACGCCATTTGTCATTTATTGACTGGACATTTTATTCAATGTTTGAGACAAACAAATCTGAAATCAACAAGTAATAGATCGTTTTTAATTATTCAGAACATATAATAGTTTTATTCATGGGTGGAAGCAGCTATAACTTAAGAAAAACAACTACACACTATAGAAATGCATTGTTTTTAGTCTGGTTGGTTTGCTTAAAAAATCAACATATTGTGATGCCTTAAAAAATTAACATATTATGATTAAGTACAATTTGAAAGTTTAACAAATTTCAAATTGAAAAAGTAATTATTTTCAATATACCAAGACAATCAATATATTGATAGAGTATATCTCAGATATTGCAAGAGAAAATTAACCTAGATTTCTGCCCTGTGAATGCATCCTTCAAGTCTGAAGAGAAAATGAAGTAATTGGAATGTATTTTTTCATTCACAGGGAAAATAAATGAATTCAAAAGAGAATAAAAGATAAATTTTCACTAACAGACCAGAAGTTCAACGACACTCTAAGTTAGTCACACACATTATAAAGTTTAAGATAATCACTAAAAGAATAGTAAAATGGTGAAAGATGAATACTTTAATGATAGTAGGTGAAATAAAAATATTTGATTATTTTGAACATCTGAAATTCACCCAACTTGACTATAAGGATGATCACATTTTACTAAGGGTTGTGCTGCCAAACGCAAATGAAAGAACTAGTAACCACTCCCGAGTTTGGATAGTTCACTCGAACAACTTGTAAAATGCTCCACAGGCAGCCCTAACTCATGATGGTTCAACACTGCCATGTGGCTAAACCCAGATTCATTTATAAGAAGCTAAACTTGGAATCTTCAATTTGGATCTGTTTTGGTGCTATATGATGCTAAGCTGCACAGCCTGGCACAGCTCTGTAGGGCTATGCAATCACAAGTGTAAACACCTACGCAGCGTATCATGCAGTGTGTGGCCAAGCTGGCCTCTGAGTTGCTTATTAAATGTGTTCTATTTTTATTTCTGACGCTTTCAGCTTATAATGACTTTATCTGGGCACAATGTCACTGTAAGTACAAAAACATCTGTGCTTATAACTCCTATGACCCAAATTAGTCTAATTTCCATAAAAACCACCATAAATGCCCAAATCATTGACCAACTTCACATTATCTTCTTTATTGCTTTTCTATTATCTCCTTCAGTACTTCTGATAACAAAACAAATCATATAACATGCAAAAAATGATTTCTTATGAAGAATGATGGATAACTTGCACCTCCTCTAGAGATGGAAATATACCAAATTAGTTGAAAGTCAATGATATGATTTAGTTATTAATAGGATAACGGAGAAAATGACTGGTTTTAATTTCACAATCATTTATGAAAGTAAAAGTTTAAGTAAGAGTAAAAACTCATTAAAATAATATATAAAATGAGAAAACAAAACAGATTAAGATTGAAAGAATATGATACAGGAGAGGGACTCACTCTAAAGGTAAATTTTTGAGATGGTCACTGCAATAGATAACTCCTGCTTTATTCAATAGGGAAACTGGAAGTCTTACAACATGCATTGGAGGAAATCAGTATTTATATAAAATGGTGATTCACTAGGTAATTAAAGGTAACTTTGTTGAGGTGTTTAATTTTCAAGCTTTCTATGGGACCACGTAGTACTTATTTCCAGAAAACCCTCTCCCTCAATGCCCATATGGATGTGGGAATTCCTATGGACCAATGTCAGAAAGTAAGAACTATGCAGCAGAAGAAAGCATATTATTTGCTGCTTGGTTAAAATGCTTTAATGTAAATAAATAAAACCACTAAAAATTGTCTTCAATATCAGCATAAAAAATATCACTACTACTGACATCTATTCAATGCCAAGCTAGAACAAAAACGATTGAAATAAAAGCAAAAATACAATAAAATACAAAGTATCCTGGCAAAGATCAAGGAAATACATCTTTACTTCCAGAAAACATTGATTCATGAGAAAAATATTTAAAAATTTATTTTTAAATTTAATGTGAATTTAATAAGATTTTATAATACAATGTAAACATTAAAAAATCTGTCAAGTGTCTAGAGATAAGTACTCAATTTGGGGGGTAATATTATAAAAATGTCAATACCAGGAAAAATGTATCTACATATTATATATATTTAAAAATGTGAAAGACCTCTGTAAAGATAATAGAATGTTACTGAATTTATAACTTAAATTAATGAAATGAATCCAATTCAGATTTAAGAAATCAAATATAATAAAATGTTAATTATCTCTAAAGCAATAGTTAAAGTAACTATAATGCCAAGCAAAATCAAAGCAGCTTGTCTGTAGGTGGTTGAAGGGAATAATAAACTTATTCTGTAGTTTTTGTGGAAACACAAGGACTAAAACTAACTAGAAAATTTTGATGGAGTATAGTGTAATTTGTACCAATAAAAATCCTAAACATACCTTACATATTATGTAGTTTGTCATATGAACTGAAAATAATTCTCTGAAGTGAAGCAAAAAATATACAGCTATATTGACACTTGTTTTATGATCAATATACTTCTGAAATGAATTTGGAAAGAACACTTTTAAAATTATTGAAGGGAAATCAAATATTTATGGAAAAGAGTGATTCTGGACTGTTCCCATCCCAAGATTTCCATATGATATAAGTGTTCTGTATCTGGCTCAATATGCTAACCATTAGGTGTATGTAGTGACAGAGAAACTTTTATGAGAGAAATGTAACAGTGAAACTAAATTGTAAACTTTAAGAACTTCCAATTCTTGTGCCTGTTGCTACGCATTTTGTACTATTGTTTTTGTATGAACTATAAATAGACTCATTTTGCATAAATAGTTGATATAAATGAGGGCAAGGAAAAAAGAAAGCTACTAAGGAAAACAGTAGAATATCCTAATGTCATGGATTTTTTACTAGATTGTGAAATGCAAGAATAGAAATCAAATTGTCATAGAAATGACTTTCAATACATACATTCAACAAATAAAGCAAATCTAGTATATATTTTTGAAAAGTACATGCCAGTATGAAAAAGAGAGAAAAATCAAATAAAGATGGGCCTAATGGTTGATACAACCCTCATATTCCAAATATTTCATATTAAAATCATCAGTGAATATGATGATTTGGTATCAGGGAAATACAAGTTAATATCTTTTGCTTTGATATAAATGCTTTGTATCGGGTTCAATATGGTAACCATTAGGTGTATGTAGTGGTTGAGAAACTTGTATCCATCAAAATGAAAAGGAAGCTGTAACAATAACATGGTTCAAATGGAATATTCACATCATATTCATATACAAACCACTTTGGAAAATACCTTGTCTGTTGAACTGTACTCAATATGTACATTCCTCATGACCTGGTGATTCTAGTCTTAAGTTGCTGCAAAACAAAATTCATATATGTGGGCAACAAAACTCATAGCCTAGACTGCTAGCAACTGGGTCATTTGTATTAGACACCACCTAGATATAAATGGAATACCCAGTCAGAGCAAAATTAATAGATGGTGCCATTGAAAAACAGTGAGCACTATTAAGAAATGAGAAAGAAATATACAGCTACTTTCAATGATCTGCATAAATCTTGGAAGATAATGTTAGGCAACTGAAGTCATACTTATAAGAAAATATACTCTAAAATCCAATTGATTTACAGTTCAAAAATTGACCATTGAATCTAGGCTGATGCATGTGAAGTGAATGTGCCTTTGTGGGGATCTGTAACTGGAACACAAGGAGGACGTCCCGAGGCCTGCCAATGGTCAAGCATTTTGCCAGAGTGGTGGTTTTATTGGGATTGTTTACTTTCTAAAATTCATCAAATCTTTCCCTTATAATTAGAGAAAATTAAAATACTATTGAATTTTACATGCAATCAAAAAGGCAACCTGAAAACAAGGAAGAAAGGAAGGTTATGTAAAGCATCTATAGCAGTGATGACTAAAAGAGCATGAATATAACAGTATTTTAATAAATGATTTCTCTGAAATAGAGTGATTATCTTCTTTAGCTATCTACTTTAGAAACAGGAACTTGTTATGTTTCAGCATTTTCCACTTTCTTTTCAATGATACCTGTTCAATCTAAAGCTTCTAGTGAGATAAATTTTTCTTGTAAGATACTAGAAAGGATAGTACAGATGGTGTACTTGCTTTGGGACGTAAATTATATTTAAGTATAAGGTTTGACAGTGAGAATGAACACCCAATGAAAAGCACAGTTAAAATATGTGAAAGACTCAAATATTTGATGAAAGTATATTGAGAAGCAATTATGTATGAGGCATTTATAAGAGCAAAAGAGTTTATGAGAGCCCAATGAAATGGAAGTATTTTCTTTTCTGATTTTCATGTATGCAACGGAAATAAAAATTTGAAGCTCATAATCTTTGTTCAGATTTTCACATCAGGCTGAATGATACCAAATTGCATCTAGAACTGAATATAAATAATTTTAAAGCTTCCTGCCTCGGACATTGAAGTCACTGCATCAGATGACATCTGTCCCTTAAAACTTACTTTTTTCTTAATTTATTAGAGATCTATTTACACTTTAGCAATTGCAGTTAATGCTTCCTTTTAACTAATTGTACCTACAATATTATTTCCCTATTTAGCATTTAATCACAATGCTTTTTTATGCTGTTCTGTGGACTGTGAATACACAAATAAATGAACTACCACTGAAAAATCTCACAAATTTCCTGAAGAGTTATCTGCATTAACATTTATGACAAAATATGTAAACTAAAATGGGAACGTAATCATTTTAAGCCATTGAGCAATAGGCGATTAGGTGTATCATGATTTATGAGAGAAAGATAGACATTGAGTCCTATAAACAATGACAAAGTAACTGAGTCAAATTAAGTAGGGATTGACATGGTCACATTTTCATTTGCAATACCTTACTCGGGTGACTGTGAAGAAGATATATTCAAGTGGAATAACTAAACTAGTAGAAATTCACTTAGAATGCAATTGAAGGGGAAGAAATAAGAAATAAGTCTGAACCCAAGAAGTGGTAGGGGAAAAAAAGTCCTATTTGAGCAAACTTATAAAAGTTCTTCTTAATGTGGTAATTTTGTCAGATGAGGCCCAGATAGCTGCTGCTTCTCCAACAGTTTACATTGCATCAGAATAGCCAACGTTGAGTTATGCACATAACTTTCTCTGCACAGGACAAAGGGTGTGGTTTTGCAGTGATTGCCTTCAAGAAATGATTTTCCCTGAGGGGAAAGGGAATGGCCTCCCTTTGTTGTCATCTGTGATTCACATCAAGTAACAGTGAGTTTCTCTGTGTGGAAGGGGAAGAGAGGAGGAGAGGTTGGATAACTCACAGTGTCTGCTTCATCAGTCTGAAAATAGCTGAGTAGAAGATTTTCCAAAATATCTTCTTTAATCTCAAAGAATATTAAGTTCTTCCCAAATTTTGGGGCAATATTAAGTATTCTTCATTCATTTCCCAACGTCTTATGTTAATTACATCAAATGGATAAAATAAAATTAACATCATAAAATCTAAGTACATTTTATGTCTATTAACCTTTCATATTTCTTAAAATTTAATTTCTTACACTTTAAGTTTTCAAGGGTTAGAATTCCTTTTGATTAATGGTGACTTTTGAAGGTCACAAAACTACATGATCATTTTTTAATTAAGCAAAATAACTTAAATTCTTTGTATCAAAATTCCCATTTCTAGAATTCCTAAGAAATCAAGCAATCAAATATTTATTATTAATTATATATATCTACCCAGTTTGAATTCCTGATATACAGAAGACATGAAATGTTTCAATAATCTTTGTTTTCTTATTTTTAATAGCAAAAGACAAATTTATAAAGTTATGCTTTTATGTACTTGATTTGTGTTAATTTTCCTTAATGAACATGACAGTTGGAGAAATCTCCCACTCCAATGAGCTACAAAATTGGCAACCAATTTGTTGTACAATAAAAGAGTGTATTCAAAGAAAATGTTTGCGGTGACTACTAAAGAAACCAATATAAGTTCAGTTGACTCATAAGACTGTTGTGGAAACCCTGTACCAAACAGAAAGAAAGACTCCTTATACCAAGGAGTTGGAAGGCAAACTATTTATTTAGCCCATGGACTGGTAGGAAGAGCAGTTGCAAATCACCGGCCCTGAGTCAGCTTTGGATTTTGGCTATCGAGGGTTTTTTCCAAGTAGTGAGTGAAAGGGTTTTGGCCCAGACAGGACACTGTAGCCAGTAAAGCCAAGGAGCTCCTATCTCCCCCACCCTTAGGAATTTACCTATGGTGCCAAAAAAGACCAGTGGGCTACCTGTGCATCCTTAATGCCCACTTAGGTTCCACCCCAAATCAAGGCTACTTATGTGCCTCACTCCACATGTTCCATGGAAAGATCGCCGACCACGGGGTGGGGATGCAGTGCCCTGGGGGATCAGGGGTGTCTCTCCCCACATTCTCAAAATAAAGGTCATTTATATTTCATACTTCTTATCTTTTCAGCCACTGCCGGTCCCCTGAAGTTCTATCATATGGTTTCCTGACCTGAAACGGCAGACAAGAGACTTCTGTGGCTGGTTCCCAGTTTTGAGTCCCCTGCTGTTCAGGACCAGGACCGGACTGCATCCTGCATTAATTCCTCACTTCTACACTCAGGAGCTGTAAGCTTGTTGCTGCTGGTTCACAAACAACACTGACCAATTTACCACAGGTGAGCAACTCCCCAGAGACTGCCACTGGGCCAGGTCCCAGGTGAGTTTTCTCCCCTTTTCCATGGGTTCCTGTGACACTCTCACGTCCTCTGCCCAAGACAGGGTCTTTCTGGGCAAACCAGTGTCCACTCTGGACCGCCCACATTGAGAGGCCCTCCCGTTCTTCAGAGCTTTTTAAGTGCTCACGGGCAGACAGTCTAAGGCAGAATCTTTCTGGGCAAAAGTGTGTCCACTCTGGTCTGCCCACACTGAGAAGCCCTTAATTCCTTCAGAGCTTTTTAAGTTCTCATGGCAGAGCAGTTACTCGGCCTACATAAAGTCCACTCATAATATTGATGATGGTCAATTATTAGGAGTCTTGGAGCCATAAAACCCGTCAGTCTGAGGTGCAAAGTGACAACTTTAAACTTGGCAGACCATGGCCCATTGCCTCATCTGATTGTAACCCCATGGGCTAGACCCCACACCAGATTTTATCTCAGGGACCACTTCCTGTCCCCCCCCCCCCGGCCCCCAGAAATCGTACCTATCTATGGCTTATCACATTGCCAACAAGCTTGCAAAACTCTTATCTTTAAGCTTTTGTTTTGGGAATGTGTCCTTTCCTGCCACCGTCCCCATCCCTTTGTCTCCTCCAGGATCCCTCCCCCTCCCCACACTTACAGAGATAACAGCGTCTTCCCTTGCAGCCTTTCAGAGCTTTCTCTCAGTGTCTCCCTTCCTCTCTGCTCCCCCCCCCACGGCGCTGCCAGCTTCCCTTTGTTTCCCATTTGTGCCAACCCATTCCCCACTGAGATAAAAAAATGAGACCAAAGCAGTATTAAGAGATATGCACAAAACTGCTTTGGGCTTTAAACAGTTTTTTTGTTTGTTTGTTTGTTTGTTTTTGTTTTCAAGCTGCAGTCCCCAACTCCCCGAGTGGTGTTTCGGTCCTCACGCCACGATTCAGGTCCACACACGCGATTCGGCTTTAATGCCGTGCCCTAATCTGTGCCACAGGTTCTGCTTTTAATGCCTCACCCTAAGCCACCCCTCCTGCAAGTAGCTCCTCCAAGTGGCGATTCAGCAGCTGCCTGCCGCACACTTCCAGAAGCTGCCCCTGGCTTTGAGCTGTGTCAGGGTACCTTCCATCCCTGCCACCACTGCAATTGCTGCTGCCGTGAGCCTTCCAGCCCCGCCCCTGTGCACCATTGTTGCAGCTGCCTTGCATGTTTCCATGCGCCATCCCAGCCCTTCCCTTCCCCATGCGCCATCATTGCCACAGCCTTACTCATTTCTGGGTGTGATTTCAGCCTGCCCCTGTGCGCTGTGTCCTGGCGCTCACCCTGCCCACTCTGCATGTCCCACTATGAGATGTGTGTCAGAGAGATCTCAGCCCCGCCCCCAAGCATGGGTGCGGCTCTCTACAAGCGCCCTCTGTCTCAGAGTTTCATCTCCCAGGCAGGAGCCTTTCCCAGGCAGGCCTTGGCCAAACACAAGCACTGCTTTAAACACAGGCACAGATAGACAACAGCTCAGCGGTTCCGCTCAGACATGCTTTTTTTTTTTTTTTTTTTACAATTGGGCTCCACTCAAGAGAAGCTATTTTTTTTTTTTATTACAATTCTCAAACCATTTAATCAAGGTTATTGGCCACTTGGTAATTTTACCAGCCTTGTCTATGGAAGCCTTCACTAATCTCCTGTTTTAATGACTAAAATTAAGAAATATTTATCAATTCCTTTTTGCTGTGGACTTCCAGTAATGTTCTGTGTTAAACTTATTGCCTCTATTGTACTATGTTATCACCGATCTCCTGTTTAACAACTAAGGTTATAAATTCCTTTTTGCTGGAAACCACTAGCTGTGTTCCAAAACAAGGGTTTTATTCAAAGTTTTATTTTATTTGTCTTGGTTCATACTACTGCAAATAACAGATTTCAGAACAAGTAAACATGTTCCAAATGTGACAGTGTTAGATCAGTTTTGATAGATTTATTCATAAGATTGGTAAACCTTTACTGCAAAATGTTTCCATTAAGATTTTACTCCAAAAGGGGGAGGGAAGACTGAAGCCTTTTTGGACAAACTAAAGCCTTTTTTGTTAATTCCACGTGGCACCCTATAAAAAAAGCGGTATGCCATCCAGATTAAGCCTGCTCTCTAATCTGAAATGCCAATATTAAACTCCTACATACTTACATAATTCTACAAATACCTTCTACTATAGTCCAGATCTCAAACAAAAAGGCAAAACTTGACCTTCAAACTCCACAGAGACCTTCTTAATATGGCTTTTTATATTTTTCAACCACAGAGATAACAGTAACACTTGAGTTCTGAGGCAGGTAAACCTACACAAGGTGGAGCTTTCTGACCCCCCTGGAACATGCTCAAATGCAGCAAAAGACATTGGGCAAGAGAGAGTGCCCCATCCTGGCATTCCTTGAGACCTTATTCCAGGGCTGCTGGGCTGTCCTAGCCACCAGAGAGTGGATAAGCCATCCTAACCTCTAGTCTTCACAGGAAATGCCAACACTGCCAGATTTGTTGCTGACAAAAATTGCTGCGAAGACTGAGGGATTTGGGGCAACAACAGCCCCCTTTGTGGATGTCCATCTCAGAGTCCAAGTCACACTAAACTCTCAGGTAAAACGTTCTCTATATTTATGGATATAGAGGCCATATATACAGAGTTCTTCCTGAGTTTTCAGGCTGCTATAATAAGTTCTCAAACTCTATGACAGGATATTGGAGGTCAACCTATGCCATTTACAAACAGGGCCTATTTCCTACAGATCCCAGCCCTAAATATACAGGCTAACTTAGACACACTGAGGCCTCAACAGCTTCCACCTATTATCACTAGTAAACCTCTCCTCAGTGATATAAGACCACCTCCTTCCTTTCTTATTCACCAATTTCTCAGGTAACCCTGGTCAAGCCTGATAGATACATTTTGTCTTCTCACTTTGTTTATACTTTTTCAGGATACCTGATATTCTTGGCAACCTCAACAGTGACAGGAGTTGCTAGACTGCCATTCTGGTTTCACGTCACTCAGGCCCTAGATCTGACCATCCTTTTCCTACTCATCTCTGCCTTTCCAAGCCATCAGGGCCATGACTCACAGGTTGTCATGTTTTGTTATCCACTTTGGTTCCTAATTTCTTACGTTCTATTAATGATCATTTTTACAGCAGGACTCTTGACAGTTTTTCTTAAAGACTCCCATATCATGCATAAGATAATCTTCATAATGTTCTATGTGATGACTGTACTAGTTCTTTCTACCCTCAGCTGTCTGGTTAAATGTGACATCCCTAAAAGCCTAAGCCCTTGCCTTACCTATACTGGTACAGCCACCGCCTTCCCTGTTCTCCCTATTTTTTCCAGCTCAACTCCTGGACTGAAAACAACTTTCACACACTTACCCTCTTAACTTTTACCCTTTCAGATGGGGAAGTAATCACCTCTCCTAACTTCACTCCTCCTAACCCCACATTTAATTTTCAGAATTCTGCCTTACTGTGGAAATGTTTCTACCTCAACATGGTCCTGATATAATGATATGTCTAAATCAAAGGCACCTTCCCTTCTACCTCACCTGAGTCCTTAAATATTACAGTGCCATGCCTCCTCATAACATCTTGTCTCTTTGTTTTTCCAGTCTAACATTCACCAGTGAAGTTGTCCTGGCTAAAACACCTGGCACCAGCTTCTACCTGGGTATCAACTGTCATCATGACAACTCCCCTAGACTCCAGTACAGAGCCCTCAGCCAGCAGGAAGCAGTTAAAGAGAGAAATTTTCACCACTTTTCATAATAATAATCATAATATGGGATATGAAAGGGTTTTGGCCCAGACTGGACACTGTAGCCAGTAAAGCTAAGGAGCTCCTATCTCCCCCACTCTTAGGAATTTACCTATGGCACCAAACAAAGACCAATGGACTACCTGTGCATCCTTAATGCCCCCTTAGGTTCGACCCCAAACTGAGGCTACTTATGTGCCTCACTCCACATGTTCCACAGAGAGATTGCCGACCCCGGTGTAGGGATGCCGCATCCTGGGGGGTCGGGGAGTGTCTCTCCTTGCATTCTCAAAATAAAGGTCATTTATATTTCATACTTCTTATCTTTTCAGCCAATGCTGGTCCCCCACAGTTCTATCAGTGAGTACAAAACTTAATAACAAATCACTTACAGACTCCATTGTACATTGTTAGGCAAACTGGGAAGATTTAATTAGAGGGGATTATTTATCCTAAGGTGGGACAGTCTTGGGAAGGGGTTGGGACAAGAAGGTGGATGAAATCATATGTGCCCTTGCCCTTGACTAGGCTAGTCAGTCCTAGAACAGGCTGGGAAAACAGTACATATTTTTAGGTCAGAAAACTGGAGCACTGCAATTGGATTGGGTCATGATGACCCGAACCAGACCTTGTACAGTCAGCAACCGGATGCAACTGGTCAAGGTTGGCAGGGTTTGGTGGTCCAGTTTTGGAACCGGCCAGATGAACACATCCTGTCTCAACATGGTGTTGAGCTGCCAGTTAGTTCTTAAAATTTTGAGTTTTCTGTTGCGTTCCTAATTTTCTGTTACAACACAATTCCCAGTGCAGCCAAAAATGTTCTGTAATCCAGTAAATTAAACTTCTGATACCTCAGTACAGTGAACACTGTCATGTGTCACACAGCTTTGTAAAATTTAAGAAACTCAAAGTCAATAGTATTATGGATTGTCCTCCCTCAAAAATTCACATAATATATTCAAAACCACAAGCTCTTTCCTGTATCATTTTTTCATCTAGTTTAAAAGTAGTTCCTCAATAATACCAAAAAGAACAATTTGTGCTGTCATTGTTTGATGGATTATTTTTGTGCCTAGATCTTGTAACCTGAACAACTACTTCTAAGATAACAATATGCAATATGTTAACTAATGTTAATACTCTACTGTTTTCTTTGGAATTCTGTATCATTTCTATCCTTTTTTCTGTTTTGCCTTTTAAAATAAAAGAATTGTTCAGGTTGTAAAAAAGTTGCTATATGACTAACAATTTCTAAGTCTGTTAAATATAAAGACAATGATTGTGTGATAAAATGATGAAATTTACATTTGTAAATTTTACATATGTAAATTTGCATATGCTCATAGCTTTGACAATATTAGCTTCTGAAAATCAATATAAAGCACATACATCTCTTCTAGCTTTAATGACTTATCAGTGTAAAATGCAAATTGTGAAGATAGCTACATATATGGACTCGTCTTCCAACAATAGATGATCCTTTAAAGTAAGATGTTGTAGTGAAGGAGGTTTTGAGCCATTTTTAAAATCTGCTTTCAGGGGGAAAGAGAAGACATGAATTTAAAAGTTTTATCATGAGTTTTGATAACCTTATATCTCAATAGAAAATAATTACAAAAGGCAAACTAAATTATGATTTTTAAAAACTAATAGCAAAATTATAAGAAACCAATACTTGGGAGTATGATATAGAAGAATATATTACAGCTGTCAAATATACGCTAAATATTTCAAAATTTTATCAAGTGTGAGTCCAGGTAAAAAGCAAAGCTAAGGTTCTGAAACCAGTGAATTTTTTTGCTACATTTCATATTTCATTTCATTATAACAGTTGTGCACCTTATAAATATTTGAAGCCCTGTCCGTACAGCTGCTCTGTGCACTTTTCTTGACGTTCTGACAGGGCTCTCATGGCTGGGGATCGCGGTCTTTCTGTCACACTCTGGGTTTAATTGATGTCATAGTAAGAACCATCCCTTTATAGTAATCTTCCAAGAGGACCTGTGATATGATGCCTCAAAACTAATATTTCATGCTTTATCCCAATAGTTCTATATATACTGTTTTCATTACTATCATTCTATCATATTTAATTTCCTTAATAATTATCAGACCTTGACAATCATGGGTCAATAGATAGCATTATAGCCTATGAATATCTATTAAAAATATTGAAACAGATCTATTTATTTTAATATATTTTCCAAGTCTCACTGGTGTTATTAATTATCCTTAGATATATTCTTAGCTACAACTATGGGAAAATTCTCCAATTTTTCATTATTGGATTTGCTTTTTATTTAACTCTTTATTTTATTAATCCATGTTTGCAGTTCCTGCAGTTACAATTGTGTTGGGAAGTGATTACATGTACATACCACAACCTGTTTCTTTTTTTTTAAACCTCTTTTTCTTCTTTTCCCCTTTCTCCTTCCTCTTCTGATTACTAATGTCATTTTCATCACTAATAATATCATTAATCTTCACTCATATTGTCGCATATAATTTTTACATTACTGAGGTCATTAGATTCTTCATTTCATTCACCCATTCATCTGTTGATAGAGGTAATCAGGATGGCTGTACAATAAATATACTGTGTATTTTAAATAGATACAGTGGTTAATTGTGTTATGCATATTTGAACGATCTATTTTATTTGTATATACTCTTTTTAAAACATCATAAAATTAATGTCATCTAATAAATTACAACTTCCTTAATAGTACCATATGGCTACCTAGTCCATGTGCTCATAGTTAAACAGCACACAAATGTAATAATCAGTGGGAAATGTGTTTTTAATCTACTGTCAGTGTTGTTATCATTTTTAAGGACTCCCACTCTTCTGTACATTCTATTGTCTTTATTCTAAAATTTACAAAATATGAAACTCAGAGTGATTAAATTTCTTTACTCTACAATGTCAACTGAACTGCTTGTTTTTTGTCCTTGTTTACCCTGCCTTACATGCTCTCTGCACCTCTGGTCAACATCCTTCTTTAATGCAGCATTGATTTTTCATACATTTTTTATCTGAATAAGGAACTGTTGTTTGCACTGACAACTATAATAGGTTATCAGTGTATATATGAACAGTTCTTGCTCATATTTTGTAACGAGGAATACTGGCAAAAGAACAAATTTAACTTCCTTTATTTCTAGCAAGTCACCCACATTCAAAACCAGTCAAATTGTCATCAGTTTTGGAAGCATGGAACTTTCACATCGTAGTCTTTGTACTAAGTGCTAGTAATAGTATTTACAATGAAAGATTTCTGCTTCTGGGTATTTTCATAATATAGGTAGGAATTTTAAAAAAAGCTTCCCTACCTGTATTTGTCAAAGAGCAAATCTAAAATATCTACTTCATCATCATATTGAAAACTCATATAAGTTTTTAGTAAAATGGCTTTTATATCATGCAAGATTGTAGCCCTGGAGGCACGATGACAATTTTTTGGAGAAGGTGCATTATGAGATCATACAATCCCCACGTTGATTTCTTAGAAGTATTTCAATTGATGAATTAATAATTTTTATTTTATGTATTTTATTATATTAAAAATATGTACTTAAAAGGAAAATAAAATATTAATAAAATAAAATATTAATTTTCCAATACATAATAAAAGTGTAGAATAAGCATCAACATTTTCAAAAATCAACAGTTTACTTCATTTACAAGATCTAAAAATAACAGCAGAAATAAATTCCTATGTGAAAGGCAATGAAAATACAAACAAAACTCTACCAAGGAAATAAGCTTTGCTTCAATGATCACACCTAATGCAGTCTTCACACATGACAAGTGCATGTTCCACACACGAGCCTCACACTGACAACACGCGTGCTTAGCCTTCCTTTCCTGCTCATGTCTTCTTCTTTGTTAGGAGCTTCCTGCTATTTTATACAATGTCTACTTAGCAGGGAAATTGAGTATCAATGAAATAAAATATCAAATACATACTGAGTGTTTAGAATAAAATCAACATTTTCTATATCAAATGTTAGTTTGCTTACTAACTTTAAAAATTAACAGCAAAGATAAATTACTATGTGAATGTCAGTGAAAATACAAATAAAATTATACCACAAAAATAATTTTTACTTCAAATTTGGAGAGGAGGGTACATTTTTTTTTTAAAAGTTCTTATGTATTCTAGTTATTAGTCTTTTGCCTGAGAACAGCAGGCATTTTTTTTCCCTCACTGTGGGTTGTCTCTTCACTCTGTTGGTGATTTCTTTTGTTGTGCATAAGCTTTCTAATAAGATGATCTCAGTTGTTGATCCTTTGCAGTCTTTCCCATGTGATCTGAGCTTGGCTTATAAAGTTTGTGCCTGTGTCTTCAAAAGTTCTACCTGTTCTTTGTTTCAACAGATTCAGTGTTTCTATTATAAAATTTAGACATTCAATGCATTTTGATTTTAGTTTAGTACATGGTGAGAAGCTGCAGCCTAGATTTAGTCTTTAGTGTGTGGAAAGCCAGTTTTTTCAGCACCCAGATTTAGAGACTCCATCCAGAAATGAATATCAGAAAGGAAAAGACACCAAATGAATATATGAAAAAAAAGTTTAATGTTAATCGTCATTTGAAAGATACAAAATAAAGCATTGCTGAGATTACATCTCACTCCATAAAGAATAACTAGTATCAAGAAATCAACTAATAACAAATGCCAACAGGGCTATTGGAGGGAATGTAGACTGTAGCAATCTCTGTGGAAATCAGTGTGGAGAGTCCTCAGAAACTAAAACTAGAGGCTCCATTTGACCCAGCTATTCCCTTTCTGGTATCTTCATGAGGGGATTAAAGGTATCATACCTCAGCAATGTATGTACACCCCTGTTTACAGTAACAAAGTTTTAATAGGAAAATCTTGGAAACAGCCCAAATTACCATTAACTGATGAATAGATAAAGAAGGTGTATTATTTTACACAATAGAATACTACTCTGCCATAAAGAAGTATAAACTTAGGCATTTGTAGGTAAGTGAATGCACCTTGAAACCATATCCTTGAGTGAAATCAATCAGACACACATGTATAAATATCACATTGTTTCTTTGGTGTAAGAAACTGAAAGTATAATAGATATTGTAAAATAGAAGAAAATGTTCAAATGGCAAGGCCAACTAAGGAGAGGAAAGAGAGAAAAGAAGAAAGGGAAAAGCAAAATTGAGAAAGAAGGAACAAATAAAAATAAAACCTTTTTCTGGGTGTGGTGTTGTGTGCCTAACATCCCAAAACTCAGGAGGCTGAGGCAGGAAGAATTGCCACGAAGTCTGGACTACACAGTGAGTTCAAGAAGACCAGGGTGAACTATAAAGCAAGAGCTTGTCTTCAAAAAAAAATAGATAAAAGCTTTTTAAAATAAGTTTTCATTTGTGCTGAAGATTTGTTATTAATCTTTTTTGTTCATTTTGAGGTAGGATCTTGCTATATGGCTGAGGCTAGCCTTGAAATCACTATGTAGCACAAACTGACCTTGAAGTTATGGTGTTCTTCTGCCTCAGCCTTCTCAGTACTGGGATTATAGGTCAGCAACTCCATTCCCCACCTCACTATCAACCTCATTGTGATCGTGTATGAGTATCAATATTATTTTGTTTTTATTCACCAAAATTGTAGTCCACGCTAACAAGGCACTCAATGTGTAGCACAGACTGATGTTGAACTCACAGAATCCTCCTGCCTCAGCCTCATGAGGCATGCAAGACATCACTATGAATCTTATCATCCTAGTGTAATGTTGACTGTATCAATAGTACTTTGCTTTTATTCACCATATAGGAGGCCAATGTTAAGTCTTTCTGAAATCCAAATATTGTTCTATACATTTTTCTATGGGGAAATTGTATTATTTTTATAAGAATCTTAGCTGTGTTTTTTTTAATAGTTCTTTGTTGGACAAATGGCATCCTTTTAACAAATATAACATTAAAGGATAATTAGTGAACCAGTTGTTGAACTTTATTTTTTGTATTACTTTTTGAAATAGGCGCAAAAACACTATTGCAAAATCATAGGGTTTTTATGACGTAAGGAAAGATCTGGTGGCTGAAATCTAGCAGAAATTTCTAAATTCAAGGTGTAAAATGTCTTTGCACCTCTGAAGGGATATATTTTTTTAGCATATTTGGGAGGTTTTCTCAGCATATTCCCAAAATCTTCAATGACCATAAAAGGTATAAGCTTTGTGTCAGATATCATGTAAGGTGCTTGACAGTTCAAAACACAGCTTTCAATAAATGAGTGAATAAAAATCAAATTGTCAATTTATTTTGTTTTTTGTTTATTTTTTTTCAGTGGGTCCTTTTGTTGTCAAATCGTAATTTTGATGGAAACCAAATTTATTGAATGTCGTTGTTCTAAAAATCTCAATGCCACATTTGCCACTTCTTCATAAATCTTTTATATTCTGATGATTACAATGATAAAGTCCTGCTATGATGGCTTTTAGTTGAGATAGTGAGGTATCACCTGTCAAAAACAAATGTATTTTTGAATATCACTACTGATCCATAGTGAACGTTTTTCTTGTGTTTCATTACCGGTGTATTTCTAACAAACAGTAACACTGAATTGCAGGGTTGGAATTCTGTCCAATAGACTTCTCCCCTGGCAAAAACTTGGAACATTCTCTGACCTAATTTTAACATTGTATTGCTCAGGTATTCATGACCATTTTGTAGTATTTTTTTCTAGTCAAATATTTATTAACTTTAATGTTTTCTTCTTCATCTGAATCAAGGTCTTCTCTCTGTATTTCTCTCTCCGTCATATATTGTTAAACTCCTGTGCCTTACAGGATCCAAGTCATCATTGGTAGACAAGTTACCTGATGACTCAATTTCAGCCAACCACCAAAATTGTAAAAGCAGACTTTCAGGCAGGATTGTACTAAATTGGGCTGTTTGTCTTGTCTAGCAGAAGAACACAAAAATTGCCTCCTGTATGCCCCCAGCACAGCCATGAGAAGCACAGTGGGCTGTCATTATCCTGAAGCACATATTTTCATTAGAAAACTACGGTGTAGGTGCTGATGGCCCAGTATGAAGAAGCAAGTAGATCTTTGTTATGTGATATCAGAACGAATTTAGTAGTTTCATCAGGAAGCACTGAATTTATGTATGGACTTAAGCTTAATTGAGAATTGCATGTTTTGCATTGCATTAAGTACAGAAGTATCGTTGAAATACAATTGCATCCATTTTATGCAAAAATTTTGAAACATATCAAGCCATGCAAATATTTGAATTATTATCCTACTTGAGTGCTAACAATAAGTTATGTTTGTTCATGCTTTCCTGAATGACAGCATTCAAACTATTGCAGGACAAATACAAACTAATATAGTATTTCTGTTTTTCTAATCTTGCTAAAAACAAATGTGATTGCTTTTGAAGTTGGAGGAAATATATAAATCCTAAGTGGAAAAATGAATATTTTAACCAAACAAAACACAATGAAGTCCCAAAGGGTAGTAATATTTTCTTCTCTTTTTATAAACTAAAAGATTAATTTTATACATAATGCATTCTAATGTGAAATTCAACATGCCTTTCTAAACTTATTTGTGAAAAAAAGAAAAATAAAGCTTTCGGAATATTGCCTAAGGAAATTCTTTAAAGGGATCTTTTGAAATCGCACTATGCATTTGGATCCTGGGGAGATAATTTTTAAGATGGTAGTTGAAAGGATGAACAGAAATTTGACTGCTGATTTTATATATGTAAAATTTAACAGAGTTCTAGACTCAACATAGGGAAGGACAGACCATCACCCAGAAGATCATGTGAGAAACAAGAAAGTCAGATCTACTAGAAGCAAAAATGAGACATATTCCTTCTAAATGTTGCTATATATCTCTCAGGGATACAAGATGTTTTGAAATGTCTTAATATACAGTAAAAATAATTGCTGATCAAAAATAAGTGATACATTGCTGATGTTAAGTAAATACCCTAAATAGTCTCTGTATAGAAAGAACCAGATTCTTAGATGCTAAGGCCAACATAATTTGGAAGGCCATCTCTATATTTGATCTTTGAAAATATTATAGAATGCCTTTTTGGGTAGCTTCAAAAATGATCCTTAGATGACTTTTACACTGCCATAACAGAAATTCATAACAAAGAAAAAAGAATTTTATCATATATATAGACCAAAAAGAAAAGAGTTTGTTCTCCCTCCCTCCAATATCTACTCATTGTTACTCTTTTTATGCCAGAAACATCTTATTGAACCCTAGGTCTTATCCTGGACAGTAGTGTAATTCAGTCACTAACATGGTTGCAAAGATCAGTATTTGATTTTCATGAAGTTTGTAATATCTTAGTTTGAGTAAGTGTTGATCTCAGTCTTAATTTCTACCGAAGAAGTAGAATGTAACTTCTGAGACTAAATTTTGAGTATGGATTCATTTTTATTTAATGCTTCTTCCTGGTAGAAACCAGGTCCCATGTTCTGAGTCAGCCCTACCTACAGGCCTCAGTGGCAAACCCTCAGAATAAGAAAACAGGTATAAGAACAACTGCGAAGAGCTCTGGTCACAACAGATTCACTCATGAATTCTATAAGAACTTTAGAGAAGATATAATGCCAGGAACCTTCAAACTCTTTAACAAACTTGAAAGGGAAATGATACTCACAGAATCATTCCAGAAGAAAGTATTGCCTTGATTGCAAAATAAGAAATGGACCCAAACAAAGCTCAATTGCTTTTTTAAAAAAAATTTATTTAAAAGGAAAAAGAGAAAAAACAAAACAAAACAAAGTGGTGTAAGGGTACAAGTAATACAGAGCTACAAAAAAAAAAAAAAAGTAAGAAATCACCAACTGGTGACAATAGATTACATATTATCATCTTAGAGATAGTTGCTTAAGCCACAGTATCAAAGCATACAAAGTGGACATTCAAACAGTGAGACTGCAAACAGTTGTGTTCAATGATCCAACCAAAAACATTACTATGGTCAGCTATTTAACACCCCTAAACACACTTGCTGTTGTATCTTTTAGAGCACTTTTTTTCCTTCTCTTTTTACAACAAAATTTACACAGTTCAATCTCTTTCGCAAAAATAGATGCAAAAATCCTCAATGAGATACTGATAAGCAGAATGCAGGAAATCACCAAGATTACACATTATGAACAAGTAGTCTTCATTCCAGGGATGCCGGAATGGTTCAACATATGCAAATCAATAAATGTATTAGATCATATAAACAGAAGTAAGAATAAAAACTGTATACTCATTTCAATAGATGCAAAACTCAGCATCTATTCATAATAAAACCCTAAAAAATATAGACATAAAGTCTTAATCTTAATCTGATAAAGCCATCTCCTAAAAATCAGTGGCTAGCATCATACTAAATGGAGAGAAGCTGAAAGTTTTACCTCTAAAATCAGAAACAAGACAAGGATATCTACTACCACCACTCCTGTTCAATACAGTTCTTCAAATATTCACTAAAGCAATAAGGCAAGACAAATAAAAGTGATATGGACAGGGAAAAAAGATGTTAAATAACCAATATTTGCCAGTGACATGATCCTCTACATGAAAAGCCCCAAGAACACCACCAAAAGACTCCTAAAACTACTATCCAAATTCAGTATTGTAGCCATATACGAAGTCAACACTCAGAAATCAGTAGCATTCCTGTAGTTCCGCACTAGGAAAAAAAATTAGGGAACTATTACTCTTAACAGTAACAGGAAGAGAAAACAAATACTTAGGAATAACCTAAGGAAATTAAAAGTCTCCACAATGAAAACCATAGAACTCTGGAAAAGGAGATGAAAAGTGTATCAGAAAATGAATAGATATTTACTGTTCTTGAACAGGCAGATCTCATATAGTCAAATGTCCATGATTCCCAAATTGTAGCATAATGAAATGCCAGTCAAAATACTAATAACATAATTCACCCAACTGGAAACCAACAGTTGAAATGGAACCAGAAGAGACCTATCATAACAAAAGCAGCTCTGGAGAAAGAGAGCAAGGCAGAATACATCGGCATCTTGGACTTCAAGTTATACTAAAAAGCTACAGTGATAAAAACAGCATGGCACTGGCAAACAAAACAATACAAAAAAAGGAAAAAAAGCAAGAAAATAGACTCATGGATCAATGACACATACGAGGAGATACAGAAACAACTTCCAGTCACTCTCAATTATGTTATCTTTCATAAAGGACATAAATCCCCTGGAGGAAATATAGCTGTTATGGCAAATAATGCTGATAAAACTGTGTATCTATATGTAGATCCACAACTTTCACTACTCACTAAACTAAAATCAAAATGAGTTGAAGATTACCTAATAGACTAGAAACACTCTATGGAAGACAAATAGTTAAAACTCCTGAAGAAATAGGTGTAGGCAAGGACTTTCCTTATAAGAAATAATATCAAGAATCAAACAGAATCACATCAAATTAAAAATCTTTTGTTCTACAGAGTAAGGGACCCAGAGCCATGTTCAGGCTGCAGGCAGACTGGAACAGACAGACCCCAGCCTCTTCCTGTGAGTCAGTGCCATTCACAGACCAGGGGTATAAAAAAAGGCCACACCAGCAAGTAGGCATCTGGGAACCAGTGCTGCCGGACTGGAACAGACAAACTCTAGAGTCTCCCAAAATAAAAGATAGATAATAAAGAGGGAGAGACAGACAGAGAAAAAGAGAGAGAGAGAGAGAGAGAGAGAGAGAGAGAGAGAGAGAGAGAGAGAGAGAGGAGGGGAGGGGAGAGGAGGGAGAGACAGAGAAGACAGAAAGAGAGAAAGAGAGAGACAAAGAGAGACAGTGACACACAGAGAGAGTTATTGTTGCAAGCTGAGCTAGTAAAATTGTCTTACATGTTTTATGTGCTCCCTATTAGTGTGGTTTTCGACCTGGATATGTAATAATTAACCTTGTGAACTGTTCTAAGTTAAATAAGTGAATCTGATGCTGGATAACAGAAGGGGTTGTGGGAAGAGGAAAAAGAGTTGAAATGTATTGTATTAGGCAGATGTAACAATTCCCTACAGTGAATGTACTTATTCTATACTGTAAACATACTACTGAAAGTAAAGAAGAAGAAGAAGAAAAGGAGGAGGAGAAGGAGGGGAATAGGAAGAGGACAGGACAGGGAGGAAGGGGAATGAGAAGGGGAAGGCAAAGAAAAAAAAGAATTAGAAAGGGGAGAAGGAGGTGTGGAAGAGGAGAGGAGTGAGCCTTTCCTTGGAACCCTAGACCCGACCCAGCTGAAGCTGAGAGCTCCTGGTGGAATCCCTTGAGGCAAAGTTGTCCAGTGGGGCTGGCTCCAGACTTTGAATCCACAAAACAGGGAAAAAGGTGTTTATTGGTTAATGGCACTGAATTTTTAAAAACACCACTAAACAGTTTCATAAATGAAGAGGTAGAAAATAGCCACCCTTTTAGATATCAAGAGGGGGCACAGTCATCCTTGAAAGTGAAATATGAATTTGCCTCTGGAGCTTGATAGCAGATGTGAGAACTTGAAACCCTGATAATATTTCTAATGCATATCTCAGAGTAAAATAAGGGTAACGTGCTGGCTTACAGGTAAGAAAGATCGAGAAACGTGAGGTTGGTTGTGCTGTAGAGTAGCAAGCAGTTTTGGCAGCAGTCTTGCATGTAGGAATCAGTAAGATAGAAATGTGCCTTACAAATGGTGAGGGGTGCTTAGGGAATTTTTCCAGCAAAGTGTTTGATGTGCTGTCTCAGTTGTTCTTATTGCTATTTGGAGTTGTTCATATTTCTTATTGGAGAAATATGTTTGAGAAGAGAGATAAACTGAGTGATGGGCCATTAGATAAAAGGAACCTGAACTTGATGATTTTTTAAGAGTCTCAGGTTCTACAAATAAATACTTTTGAATACAGTAGTTTCCCACCAAATCCAGCCCACTCTTCAGAAGGCATGGTCTAATTGTGAGATGATGGTTGGATGCAAATCGATTATTAAAATTTCACACTGAACACAAATGGTTCTTCAGAACACAGAGACACAAGTCTTTTTAAGGAGATCAAGGAGATGCTTCATGGTTGAATCAGTTAAGCAGTAGCACTTAGGACGTGCTTAAGGTTGATCTCAGAAGACAAAGGTAGAAGCCGTGGATGTGGGTTTGTTTAACAAAGTAGACACTAGTACGATTCCCACAAGACTTACAACTTTTAAAGGAATTACATCAGTACAACACTGCCATGTTGAACTGAATTGTATAGATGGTTCAAAAGGAAAAGCCGTGTGCTAAATATTCCAGAAGGAGAGAAAACCACTCAGCTCCACACGTGTCATTCTGATAAAAAAAAAGGGTTTTGTTTTTGTTTTTGTTTTTGTTTTCTGGGTTTTTTTTTTTTGACAACCAGGAAGATGAAGAAAAGCTGAACTAAGAGGCAGACTTACTGCTGAGTGGGAGACCTCAGTTTTAATCACTGAATATCAAAAATTTATCCAGCTGTATTTCAAAACTGTGTGAAGAATGATTTATTTTTCCCCCTCTGAACCCTTCATATAGGTGCATTCCTGATGATAACCCTAAACCTATTTTACTGAATGTGTGAGTGTGTTGCCTCTTTAATTTGTAGATCTACATAACACAGATCTAAGACACTAGATCAAAAGGGCTACATTTATGCCTACACCTAAATTAGATGAGAAGATTCAGGACACTGAGCTGACGCTGTAATGCACTTTGGTTAGGATGCAACTTGGAAAAATTGCCAGGGAGGGTACCTTGGAAGGCATAGAGTAAATCGTGGAGTTCAGGTTCCCATATTTCTTGCATTATTCCTAAGTCCTTAGTATTAACTCTCTTGAATATCTCTGTACTGCATCCTCCATTAATTTGTTTGTGTTACTCACAAAATACAACAGACACATGCAGCTTCTGAAATTACAGAACAAAAGCCATTTGACATGTCTTCATTTCTTCTTTTTAGAAAAAAAGATAATCAAGTTATATATATATATATATATATATATATATATATATATATATAATGCAGGAATCTAACTTTCTAATTATATGTTGTGTGGTAAATCCACATGATAAACAACTGCAGACTTTTGTCTATGGCAGCATAATAGAGCTCAGAAGCAGTTCCTTAAAATCAATCAAACCAATAACTGCTAACCTACAACTTATGAAAGATTTTAGATAAGAAAAGCAGTTATATGGATCTCAGACGTATGACATTCAAAATCAATTGAAATAATAAGTGATTCTGACTAGCTAATAATAAGTTTGAAAGAAGTAACTTATTATTAGTCAATGTGACCATTAAACTGGTTTGTTAAATGATTGACCTGAGAGTACCCATTAGTAAAGCAGAATTAGTAAAGCACACTTGTAGGTATGTCTGTCTGGGTCATGGTGCCATGAACTTGGGTATCATATCTGGCCCTGGCTTTCTCCTCTCTGGCTCTTTCTTCCCTGCTCTGCTTTCTGGGCATCATAATCTAAATAGCTCATCTCTCACACACCTCTATGCCCTGATGTTTCTGTACTGGAGAAAACCAACATATGAACTGCAATCTATGAAAACATGAGATACTAAACTTTTCTTCTTTTACATTGAAGATCTCAGATATTTTGGCTACCAGTGGGAAATATGAGTAATATATAAAATAATAGATGATTACTACAGATTTCATTATGACCAACTATGTGAGAGCCAGATCAGTGGAATTATCTTTATGTACCATATAAAATAATAATCTTCCATATTTACCCTAAACATTTGGTAGCTTTTCATCTGTGTGACCAAATAGCTATGAGAGGCAACATAGTGGAGAAAGATATTTTGGCTTATGTTCTTAAAGACCATGGTCACTGGGTCCCATTGCTATACTTTGGAAGTAAGATAGAGCATCACAGAGGAAGGGCCTTCATAGAACAAACCACGTATCTCACAGCAACCAAGAAGCAGAGAGGGAAGGAAAAAGAAGTGTGGGAGTGAAAGGATGGGGACAGGATATATCCCTGTAATTCACACCCCAGGGACCTACTTCCTGCACTGGTCCTAACCTCTTAGCCCTTTCTGTAGGGAACTAATTCATGGACTAATCCATGGTGAGTTAGTGACCTCATCACCCACCACCTCTAGGCTCCATCACCTCTAGGTTTATAATTTAAACCTGCAATGCCTCTGTACTCTTTCATGTGTCTTCATTCTTCTCTTTAGATTTTATTTGTTTCCTCCTTTTTTCTCTTTTTCTGTATTTCTGTTTTCTCTCAGTTCTTTTTCCTTGCCCTTCATTTCTTTCTTTCCTTTCATTTTTTTTTCAAATTATTTTTAAAATCTTTTCCTTGTATCAGATGCAGGAATTCATGAACAGGGTAGAAAAAAGATGAGTTAAAATGTGTAGATACAAGTATGTGTGTGGGGACATCAGCATGGTATTTTCGTTCTAATAAAGGAAACAAAAATATATAATGTACATAAGGAAACAGTGTGATTTTAAATGGCAATACATATTATAAAATCCACATTTTATGAGATACTTGTTATAATGGGATACTATAGAGGACATCTTAGATAGGGCATGCAGAAATACCAGTTTCAGAGAGGTAACAAATGATTCAGAATAATATAAAGAAAGCAGCAAGGTCAGCCTTGGGGAAGGGCACTCCAGGCAGAGGATCAGCCTGTAAAAATCTATGGCTCTGACTCCGTCCTTTTTGTGTAACAATGGCCACCAACAATTTCTATACTTCCGTCTGATAAAAGTTTGTCCAAGAACACCTATGACTTAGCCAAAGTGAGTTGGAATCTGTCTACTCCTGGGCATGAACAAGAAAGCATATTGCCCTATGTATTTCTGAAATATTAACATCTTTGGTAGAAGCCAGGCTGAGGACCAAGCATCATGAGAACAAAGCATCCATCTCTGACAAGCAGAGAGTGTGTTTTGCTGCTGTTATACCTGATGAACTTTCTGCTTTGTGTGGCATTTAATTGTATGATTTTATGGGACCTGTTTCCATGTTGACAGTATGTTTCTGTAATGTAATCAATTGCTTCTATAATTGATTTATCTTGTGTTCGTTTGATCCCTTTTTAAGAATTATTACATTAAAAGAATTACATGGTGGATCAAGCATAACTATAAAATATACATGGAATATGAAGGAACTTTGATAAATGCTTAAGAACATGAAATAAGTACAATTATTAGAACATTTTAAGTGCAACACGCAAACAAGCATTACATGTCTGCTTTTAATTGTAATTTCAAAAAACATTTAAAGACAAAAACATACCTATGACAATATTAAAAGAAGGATTCAAAGCACTATATAATGTAAAATGGGAAATTTGTAGAAAATACAGAGATACAAATACACACAGAGAACTGAGGAAATATATTAGAAAGACATATCCATTAAGAAGATCCATGCGTTTTTACCAATTACTTTACTTGGTATACTTGCCATATATTTAATTCCCCAATTAACTCACTTTATCAGCAGAAAACTCCTATAATCCACTTAGTGAATATTCCACTCAATAATCAAGCATAATGTTAACTTAGTAATTATTCAATTTAATTGCAAATATGATAGATGTCTTTCTAATGGGATCAAGTAGCCTCTTTACTAGTGTTTTTGATTTTTGAATAACTTAGTTAATTCCAATGCATACAAACGAATGATATCCGTGACATAATCTATCTTTCAATTTAAATATAATTTAATTATTTTATATTTTGTCTTGAATCAGTAGATACACTCAGATTCATGTAACTATATTAAACAATGAAAATTGATGGGAACAGAAAGAAACAACTGAGGAATTCATTTCTAGGTTTAGTTAACAAAAATCATAAAACATATTTGTGATAAACTAACAAAATAATTGCACACATCTCTGAATATTATGCATGGTTTAAGCCTTTCATCATTTTGGCTCACACTAAATTATGACTCTTTAATGCTTTAATTGTCTGCAGATTCCTTCTGGGAAATTTTTGTCCCAGTTTTCTAAAATGATTGGGGAATATAAATTTATAATTACAATTACTTTTGCATTTTTCATGGTTATAGAGTAAACCATATCAGAAGCTTGAAGTTGAAAAGATGAGCAAAGTAAAGGTGTCAGATTAAAACATTAAGTATCATGTGATAAAAAGTACAAGGGCTATTAAAATATCTATAATTTTTATATTTCTTTGGCATAATTATTGATCTCAAAAGGCAATGATTTGTGTAATGTGGCAAATTACAATTCCTACCTTCCCAAAATATTCTTTATATGTAATTCTGTTATTCTCTTCATCATTTAGTATTAAACTCTGCCTCATTTGACACATATATACTCACATAAAGTACTGTGTAGCACAATTCATAAACTACAGTAAATAACAACTGTAACATTGTTTTCACTACATTCCATGGAAACAGAGTGTGGAGGAGAAATATTTCAGAAATCAAGTCTGATGAAATGAACATAACTACTTTGAAATCCAGTAAAACAGGAATAGATCAATGAGGCAAAAATTAATTTTATGTAAATTTGGTATTTTGATATACTTCCCTTTATAAATTTCACACATTTATGAATTAAACATGTAGTATTATAATAATTTTCCTACCACACATAGTTTGAGTATTGCAAGGTCTAAAAGATCGTAAAGCTCAACGGTCTGAACTGTTTTCTGTCAATCTTGAACCTGTTGCAAAAATCCTCCCTTTTCTGTGATCTATCAACAGCTAGTAGCATTCTACTCCTTCTTGTAGGTAGATTAGGAAATATTTCTGAGAGTGTAAGAAGTTGCCTGGAGAACCCAACAGGACCTTTAAATCCAAGTTTCTTTGTTTTACAATTAAGAAGTCATAGATTCATTAATTAGTTCTATACTTAAAATAGGATGTAAAACAACCCAATTCGTCAAAGTCCTAAAAACATCTTCATTATTTTCAAATCTTCACAATACTTACCTTTCACCTTATCTAGCACTTGTTTCTTAATCAGACTTCCTGTATAATTGTCAATTCTTGACCTCCGTTCTGACTCAGATGCACCCAACGTTCATTACAGTTTAAGTCCCTCTGGATATAACGTTTTCTCGTACTGCCTTTAAATTCATTCTGTTGTCATCATGTGTCAGTGCGAATTTCCTCTTTCCTGCCATTAATGGAAAAGATTTGCCAGATCAATTTCAAGACACCAAGTGTCAAAGGGTAGGTTAAACCGTTCTAAAAAAAAGATACCACTTCCCATAAAGGAATAGCAAGTAAGGTCAATGTTTGTTCAAGTTTTAAATTGCCAGGTCATATTCAATAATTCATTCAGTTTACAAGTTCTACATTTGCAAGTAAATACAACCAAGGCCTGTGATGAAGGGATTCTTTAAAAATTTGAGAATGGAACTAACATTTGCCATTCTTCCCAATTTGACGTTATTTTTGATTTACTACATTAAGTAGTAGGATAATAGCAGTGATGAAGACCTTGCATGTGGTCTTTTGATGATAATGCTGCAGACCCAGTGAACTTACTATGATCTAGTCTTAGCCCTCCATTAAACATTAAGCACTGTTGTATATGCAGATGATTATCTGTGTAACAAGAGGCCCAAATGGCAGTGTGAATCATAGGTAAAATAGCAAATGAGTATCTGCAACAAATAATTCCTGAAAGCCTGGCTATTCTCTTTTTTACTGAACTCAAACATACCTGTGTAAGTTTCCACAGATTAGTTTTTGGACAAATGAAGATAATGACTATTTAGTGTAAGTGGGAGGGCATTGGAAGGTCCTCACCAAAGGATATGATCTTTTCCCCATCTAAAGGGTTTTAAGTTAGAGAAGTGAATCAGGTACAAATGCATGGATAGGTGCAGTTACTGTTCACTGGATGCATTAGCTTTCAGAAGATTCATTCTCAATTTGTTTCTGTTTTATGCTCACCAGTTGTTTTAAAGTATGACTGAGAAAAATCATACATTTTTAAGGTGAATGGCATGATGATCTCACATGTACCTTGTGAGATGATCATCATAAACGAGACAGTTACCATAGTTATCACGTAGACTTGATTTGCTTTGCATGTAGAATGTACGCAGTTCCCTTGTTGAGCGTTCTGTGTTGCTTTCAGGTACGGTCTGTCTCCATCACTTTCTATTGGGTATGCAAGCTACCCGCAGATGTCTCTGCCTGTTTTAATATTTGTACCTACTTTGTTTAATGTTTTATTATCCTATTTCTGTCTTGAAATCTTGTAAAATATCAAATAGTCATCCGTGAGTTTTCCAAGGCTGCTGAATATTGCATATTGAATTGTTAAATGTGGGCTTCTCTAGTTTCCTCACAGAATCAAAACACATGCTGGTTTTCCTGGCCTTCCAAAGTGTATTCCCTTTAATTTGATCCTCTTTTTGCATGTTTTGATCCCTTTCTCCACCATCTACCATAACATTTTTGATACTTTTTTGCTTTACATTTGCCAAAATTCATCTTCCTAATTTACATACAGTACTTTGCAGTTCCGTGCCAAAGCATTAAATCCTGTTTTGTGATGAGCACAATAGCTTATGGTGATAAACTCTCTTTTATACAGTCTTCTTTCCCTTTTCTTTGATATAGTGCCTTCGTGATTTAGCTCCACATAATTTCCTCTTTTCTACTAGGACCTAAAATTAAAATCCAGCCACTCTCTGATCACACTACAACACAGCTTCTTCTTACAGGTCTACCACAGCCAGAGCAAGACCTTGTAAGGAACTGGAGTTTGATAGTCTCTCAATTCTGTGAATCCCTGAATACAAGGCCTAGTCAAAAAACAATCAGTTTTCCTTCCCTTACAAAGCAGCCACCAACAGGGGAATAGTGTTGGCCGGTTAACACAAGGATAGGATGATTTGGGCTGGCATTTTTGATCTCTAGTTTTAAAGATTATTTTCCAGGTAGGTCTTATTTTTGGGGAAAGAGGCTTGACAGGAGCTGAGGATGTTATCAGAACAAGAATTAGAAGTAAGTTTCGGGAAGTTAATGAACATCTTGTAGTTTTTTCAAGGCAACTTTTTCTTCTGCGTAAGTTGCACACCCAATACTGTGATGTTATCTGGGCTTTATTGAGATAATCCAGGGGTTTAAGGAACATTCATTAGTGTACAGAGTAGTTATTTTTAGTATGGTATGTATGAATTTCTTCTTTATTCTCTCCATATGTGTAAACTGATAGATAACGTGGAAAATTACTTTTGATATTTTCTTTTTCTTTTTAAAACTGAACACAAATTTCTTACTAAAATTTATCAGCTCAGTGCTTCATTTGTCTACACTCTAGTATTTTGTTTATCTGTAACATTGTTATGAGAAAATTCCCAAATCAAACCAAAAGAAAGACTTTTCACATGGAGGAGATAACACGGCAGCATTTAATCTTTACACCAACGGACTGTTGAATCTTCACATCAGCAGGATAATTCTACAAAGGCAACAGTTCTGCATTTACAGAAAGCTTAGTTTATGTAGCATTTAGAAGTGGGAGGTACAAAGCAAGTGACAAAAGTTTACATAATCGGTTATTAGGCTAGGCTTTAAAAGATTGTTTGAAACAAAGGAAATTTTATCATAATATAGATCCAAATCTTGGCAGGTTTCTGTGAAGCAGCTAATTTAGGTTAAACTCAGATCTCTCCTCTGCAAAAACTTAATCTCTTGTATTACACTAACTCTTTGATTTATGTTATGCAGTACACTAATGTATTAATTATCCAGTAATTATATAGATATTAAATAGACTTGTTTTAATTTGGAATTTTCTTTCTAGTGACATTAAACTAGCTTTCACAAGAGCACTGAAATTAAAAGAAAAAGAATAGAAAAAAGTGTATTAGGTAGTAGAAATGTAAAACAATTTTTGCAGGTCAATATTCAGGGAAATTAAATTAATACAGAACACATTATTTTGCTACATACACCAATCTGTTTATTAACATACATGAAGTAATTTACTTGCAATAAAAGATGTAGATAGCAATAATTATTCTACTTTTATTACTGATGGTAGCAATTGTTTATTGATTCTTAGCCCATATTGTCTTAGGTTTTATAATACATATGAGAATTAAAGCCTGAGATATATTGACACTAAATTGTCAGATTATTTAGATTGTTGACATAAATATCATCATCTTTACACAAATTTACCAAAAAAATAGAAAATATAACTCTGATATATAAATATAAAAGGTGGCTGGCTTCTAAGAAATACTGATATATAATTTCTAATTGATATGTTTTGCTGTTGCACTATGACAAAGGTGGAAAATATTAAATTGAAACACCTTAAATTAGAGCAATATGTACTTGATGGTCACTTTACATGTTAGTGTATCTTGAGTTAACTGTGATTACAGAAAAACATCAAAAAAGAAGTAAAACGACAGGCAGGTGTTTATTATTTATTTCCTCAAGATAATTAAACAGAACCTTTCCTGGTTATTAAGCAGTTAAATTTGAAGACTTTTTGCAATCAGTCAAGAGATAATGTTTTTAAGGGTCTCAAATATTTATTAAGCTAATCATAAAAGCAGTACATAGAGCAAATGAGATATATTGTGTATTTTTTAGGTCATGAACTGACATTAAAATGTCAAGCACATATTCTTTTTGGAGCTAGAGTACAGATACAGTTAATTAAAGGACAGGGACTTACCACTCTTCTCCCAGGAAAGTAAAACATGACACAGGGTTGCCATATGTATTTGTTAGCTTTCTCTTCACCAGGACAAAATATTTGGTATCTTCTCCTTAAACGTGAAAGGTTTATTTTGGCTCATGTATCAAAAGTTTCAACCCATGATCACCTGACTCCAAAGTAGAGACATCATCAGGTGAGGACATGGCAAGGAAAGTGCCTCACTTAACACAGCCAAAATCAAGAAGAAAGAGAGAGATACACAGAGAGATCAAGTGAGCCAGGAAGACACATCCTTCAAAAGTACACCTACAACTTTTGGAAAAATTGTGTATTCACATATTTTACATGATTATGTTAATGTAAAGAAATATGTTTCCAGGATAGTATGTTTAAAGTTTGTGTGTGTGTATCCATGCTGAAAAACAGAAATAGCAGAAATGTATATATGAATCACTATAAATTAGACCCATTACTAATGTCATTCTCAGATAAAAATAATCAAATGAGACAAAAATACCTAAAATCAAGCAGTGCAGGATACTATTAGTATCTAAGGAAAGCTCTTATAACATTTTCTAACTGCCACCTTCTTACAAGAGTAAGCATCTTTCAGAATTATTACAAAACTATACATTTTTTTCAATATCCACATTTATCTTTATTGAGTATAAGTATAGTCTTCCAGAGTGGGTTATGTATAGCATTTAGCTATGTGAATATGTCACAATTTACCCCATCATGATGACCACAGGAGAACATGTATATTTCTCAAAGCTAAAGCCAAAGTGAATACAACCTGGGTGAAATATTTGTTGCCTTTTAGTGACATTCACTAGAAGTATATCTACATTATGGGGTTTGTAACTAGTCAAATCAAAACATTTCTATGTATCTTAATAATTTTTGAATATTTTTAAATTCTCTGACTATATTTGACCATCCCCTATTCTCTCAAGTTGGTATTTTGTGCCCTCCTTTTTTAACTAGGATGTTCATTATGAGTAATAAGTTTAGTTTTCTTTTTTAGAGTTTCCTGTTATGTGGCATATCTAGTTAAGTGTTTTATGCATTTTTCTTCTACAGTGACTATTTCATTTTAGGCTGATTCCATCGAAGAGCTTTCTAAAATCAGGATGGAGTATTTTATTAGCTCCATTTGCTATTGGTCTTGTCTCCAATCCCAGCATTTGCATTTTAATTTTGTAATGGTGTCTTTTGAGAGTTCAATGTATTATTGTTGAAATCTTCTGGATAGTGTCTTTGTATCATGAAGTATTTTTGTCTGCTTCTCGACCATGAAGATTTTCTCCTGCTTGTTTTTAAACATTTAAAAAAATTTTACAGTAACATCTGTAATCTATCTTAAATATTTTTTTGTAAACATCATGAGGTAATGATTAAGGTAGGAATAAAGGTTTTTTTTAATGTAATGAAGTTGGCTTATGCCACTTCCAAAAATCAATCCATTCCACTTTCTAATACATGATAGTTTTTGACATAAATCCCATAATCACATTTAACTCAATATGCAGTGAATATGGGAAGGGGCAAATATACCAGTGCAAAGATTTGAGAGGTGGAGAGGGGAGTTATAAACATGAAACAATGGTAGGTTTAGTGAGGGCAATCGTTTTAAGCACAGGTGGTTATAATTTAAGATGAATCTACTTAGGTTTTCTAACTTTGTCACGATGCAAAAACAAAAGACAGTCAGTAGAAATTACATTTAAAGTTTTAACTTTTTGTCTTCTCAAAGCCTGGGGTTGTGCAATGCAGTGTGATCTGGGCAGTGGAGAGAGCACGGCACCGAGTCGGCCACATGGTCACAGACGTAGGCAACCCACACTCTACAGTGCTACTCAGGCCGCTCAGTAGCTGTGCTATGCTGAATGGACTTCTGACCTACACTGTCTCACTGAAAATGGGTTTACTGATGCAAAACCAATTGTAAGTCAAGAAATAGGCTGCACATGGAGTCAAAGATTAAGAAATGCTGAAACATAATCATTGCCAACGTTTTAAAGAGACATTATAATTAGTTTTAGTAAATGAAATGTGAACTTTTAGTCATCATTTATATAAGAGAACTTGGGAAAGACACGGAAGTGATTAACACTGAAGCTAAGTCTCATTGCACATGGTTTAGGGTGTGTGCCCAGCAGCAGGTGAAAGCCTCACAAGAACTGACAGAATACCACTGACAGCAGAGGGCAATGTGATGCAAACTACTCTGCACTTGTTTTTACACACTATCTGACGATTTTCATAATTAAACATAATGAGGATCATATTCTAGAAAACAGTGGATTTCTAAGAGATTATATGGATTCAGAGTAATCAGATAGGAAGTTTTCCAACTGATAAGAAAGAGTTAATTAGCCTGATGATAGACTCAGAATGCTAAGGCAGACTTTGGAAACATTTTTAAGCCTTGTGAAATTACCAACAGATTATTTGTCAGCTGAGAGTGGTTGGATTTCTGGCTTGAGGAACATCAGCGGATTTAATGCCATTAACAGGGATGACATGAGTGAAGAAAGTACAAAATCAAGGAAAACATGGTGATAGGGAACCAGTTGAGGAGCTTACTGCCATAGGCGAGGTAAAAATATCGTATTTGAAAGGCAGTGTATTTAGTGATAAAATTTGAACTTTCCGTAAGAATCAATTCTTCAAATTGTTGTGACAGCACATAGTATAATGGTATACATTTAAATTTACATGAAAACACAGGCTGAGTTTTAGGAACAGAATGATTCTTGCTAGGGTTGCCACTAAGTTTTAGAGTGGTTTGTTTTGCAGCAAAGTATAAACAGAATTTCGTTTTTATAGACTTTTTTGGCATTTGCTTGGAACATTAGAGTAAAGTAGATCGATGGAAGGAAGAAGGGAAGAAGAAAGAGGGCCAGAGAAAGAACTTTTACTAGAGTGGCGGAGGGGCTGACACAAATGCTGAGGATCAGCTCATCCGTACGGAGTTGGGGCAGGGCAGGATGACTTCCCAACTAGAAATCTTAGAAACGCTTTTTTAGTTGTTTTCTTGAATACTCTAGAGTTGCTCATATAAAACTCATGGATGAGGCTTGATATGGTGAGCAGTAATCTGCTGTCATTCTGGGCTAATGGGAATTTCTCATGGAGATCCATTCATCGATGGAGCAGGTGCTGCTGCTATCTGTACATTAATGGATAAAAGCTTTTCTCCAATTTAGTGATGACCTTTACATTTCCATTACTGAATGTCACTTAATGGGCCCATATTCTTTCTCCAAGTGAAAAAAATGCAAACTAAATTTCAAAGAAAAAAATAGCATTTGATCCAATAGCTCTTTGCAGAGATGATATTTAAAATGGTCAGCATAATTATTTTATTCAGCTTATCACTAATGCTTTCTGTCTGCTTATCACTGCTCTTTGCCTTCCCGTGTCACATGGGTAAATACTATTAAGTGGAGGTTGATCGTGTGGCTTTCCTGAGAAATTTGAGGTAAAAGCTTAAAGAGCTTTAAAAGGAAGTCTGGCTTTTATTCAAGAAAACCTTAGTTAAATCTGAATCATCTTTGAAATCATAAATTTGTGAGGCATTATTCTAATCAACACATTTCTCTGACACAAAATGTTAAAAATCATCCTGATACTGTTACAGATGGCTAAGTTATATAGAAATATTGCAGGCAGGCAGACAGGACTGGGCCCTCAGGAGATCAGGGAAGAAGAGAGCTACAGCTGGAGATGCATTCATTGCTGGCCAGGCTTCAAGACAAAGAACTACTCACCCCTGCACTTCCCCTAGGTGTGAACAGCAGTGATTGATTTTCTAAGTGGGCATCAGTCACCTTGGACTGGGGACAAAGCCTCCTTGATCCACCCCTTCCAAGAAAGTCCTTGTCTGTCCCATGTGCACTTGCTATGTGACTCACTTCCCCATCTGATCCCCATTTAATCAATATTACCCTAGTGACTATACTTGTATACTTATTAGTTGATGGTAGTTTTGTCCCATCTCACGCCCATCCTGTGATTTGCCTTTGGATCAGTATTAAATAAGCAACTATACTTGTAATTTTATTGAAGGGCGTTAAGCTCTTCTCAACTTTTGGCTTTGCTCAATAGATACCCTTAAGAGGCAGGGTTGACAGGCAACCCACCGGAAGGGCCCGCTTCTATCCCTCTCAGACAGAAACTTTGTTCCTTTCAGAAAATTCTTTTTGCTAAGCCTCTGTTGCTCTTAGAAATCATTCCTGGATTTTAAAGAACACAAAGTCAGCATTTTGGATACCCAGCAACTTGACAGTTTCATCCCCTATATGAAAGCTTTATGTCTATATATACTTTTTTTCCATGTCTAATTTAAAAAATGTTATATATTTCAAATTTAAATAAAATGCAATGCAAAAATGCAAAGTAAGAATATATGTCCCTTTCCTTTTATTTTCTCTTCTCTCCTCTCTTCCTTTTCCCTTTTCTTTCTCTTATTTTCCTTTGCTTTCCAAAACCATTTATCCAAAAGCTTTTGCTGGGACTAAACAAAGTGGTCAGAGGATATGCCAAGCAATGCTGGCTCAGAGTAGAGAGTCAGAGTACAAGCAGGGTTGAGGAAGTGATCACAGCAAATGGAGAAAGGGCATGCATTGAAGATGGCCTCACAGGGCAGAAAGTTTGCTGTGTGGGGTAAGAAGAGTGTCCATGTTGGGAGAGGACAGCTTGGACAGGGAGTAGGAGCAAAGACACATCACGTGGGTGAACACACGTGTAAGGAAGAACAAAGGTATTGGAATTTACTTGAGATGTCCAAATACAACAGAGGCTTCTGACATCGTTTGCTCAGAGTCATAGTGATGTAAGGATGATATAGGACTGTCACATAGTATAAGAGAACTATATCTCCCAACCTGCTAGATGTTGTGTTCTATAAAACCAAAGAATGAATGTTAGGAACAACAGAGGATAGGAGGTTATGTACTGAGAGAAAGGAAACTGCTGTTTAAGAGAGATAGAAAGGCTCCTGAGTACCTTCTCCTCTCTGTGATATTTTACTGAGGTGAGGTGGATTCAAGGTGGGACATCTATGATTAACCAATAATGCTACAAGTATGGTTGCTTAGGTAAAATCGGTCCAATGGGAGGTCACAAGGTGGGCATGAGGTGGGCTGAAACTGTGGTCTCCCAACCACTTGATCATGAGCAACCATCATCATTCCAAAAGATCTTCAAGAGCAAAAACGATTACAGCTCACTCTAGGTTTCTGTGACAGCATTTTTAGTATTTTTTAAAATTAAGTCACATTTTTAAACAATGTAAAAATACCTTCTCTATGCATTGGGAAAAACAGTGTGACTCACGATGTCTGTCAGCTTTCCAGCACTGTGACAAAATACTTGAGTAATCACTTTAAAATTAGGGAAGGTTTATTTTAGATCATCTAGAGATTTTAACCCATGGAAACCTGGCTCCAGAAAGCCCAAGGAGTTAGAGGAGTTAGAATTTTGAGCCCCTTTCACTGATCACTGGGAATGCTTTGAGGTTCTGGATACTGAGCTTTCCTTAATGGAGACTGAGTCTGTGACACATGCTGTGAGTGTGTGGCAGCTCAGCATCCCTTGATCACATCTTATCCTGTGTGTCTGTTCATCTAGTTACGCGTTTATGTGCTTTGCAGCCTCTGTAATAAACCAATACCATCAGTAAGTGTTTCCTTGGATTCTCTGAGTCATCCTTACAGAGCAGTCAAGTCAAGAAGGGAGAACTGAGCATTTAATCCTAACTTAAAGCTTGCTAGAAGCATAGGTCAGAGCCTAAATTGGGGTTATCGTCTGATGTGGGAGTCAGTCTAGCAAGCCTGAACCACTAACCTATGGGATCTGATGTTAGTACAGGTAGGAAGGGTGGATTTTGAAATGAATTGTAGGAAATCCTGCTTGCATCCAGAGAATTAGAAAATTACTGAATGTGGGGATTTAGCTCAGCGGCATAAGCACCTGCCTTGAAAGCAGGCAGTCATGAGTTCAATCCCTGGTACCCACAAAAACGAAAAAAAAAAGCCAAAAAAAGAAAAAAAAATTACTGAATATATAAAAAAAAAAAATCCATTAAGTGAAGTATACTGCAAACACTGGGAGCAGTGAAAAAAAACAAACTTTTTTTTTTCAGGATGTTCTAAGAGAATTTATAAACCTAAGAATTAGAATTCAAACATTGTTTTTCCTTCATTTAATCATTTAACGCTATAATTTACGTAGAAATGTTCCTTTACTTATAATGACGTTATCTGTCATAAGTTGAAAACACCTTAAAGTGAAAATGAATTTAAAAGGCCTATTCTACTGACATTCATAGTTTAGCCTAGCCTAAATTATACATATTCAAAAGCTCTGCAAGTATGCAAAATCATTTAGCACTGAGACTATTTTAACTTATTAAATACTTAGCCATTAAATATTCATGTAACATGTTGAAGTCCCGTATCCAAAGAGGATTGATAACACAGTACGTTGTTGAGCACTATTTTGCCCTAGTCTTCTTCATCTTGAGAGCATTGGGTCAAATGTCATTAGCATGGAAAATGATCAAGATTTAAAATTTGATTTATGGTTTGTTTCAGATGCATATCAACTTCACAGCAATATAAACTCTAAAGTAAAACCATAATCACGGATAATCTGTATAATGAATCTTAGTGATAAAACCTTACAACAGAGAAAACACAATTACAGATGCAACTGGACAAAAGTTGAATCCAAATTTAGTTGTTTTTATTTAACTTTTGCATTTAGAAAAATATCTTATTCCTTCATATATATGGGAAGAAACATATCCAACCTGAATTGAATTTTAATTTTAATTAGATTCATAAATATGAATATCCTCTGAGCTACGACCAGCTCAGTTTCAAACCACGACAAAGAAGGGGCTATCACAAAATAGTGACTGTCATACTTCGGATCTGGACAGTCTTTGAGAACATATGTGTTAAAGGATTGATTATCAGTTTGGGGCACGCCTGAAAAGAGGTCAAAAACCTTTAGGAGTGAGCTCTAGTGAAAGAAAGCAGACTTTTTTTAGGAAAACACTCTTGAAGGATCTGCGGGGCCCCGCCCCCTTGCTGTTTCTCTTTGCTTGCTGGTGGTTGGCATAACGTGAAAAGTACATTCCTTTAAAATGCACTCCCACCACAGTGTACTGTGCTACCATAATTACTGTTTGCTCAAAAGCAATGGAGCCAGGTTTCCATGGGTTAAAATCTCTAGATGAGCTAAAATAAACCTTCCCTAATTTTAAAGTGATTACTCAAGTATTTTGTCACAGTGCTGGAAAGCTGACAGACATCGTGAGTCACACTGCTTTTCCCAATGCATAGAGAAGGTATTTTTACATTGTTTAAAAATGTGACTTAATTTTAAAAAATACTAAAAATGCTGTCACAGAAACCTAGAGTGAGCTGTAATCGTTTTTGCTCTTGAAGATCTTTTGGAATGATGATGGTTGCTCATGATCAAGTGGTTGGGAGACTGTAGGAATTGCTTAAAATAAGACAACAAACAATAAAACGTGCTACACAGATTGGCTTTTCAGGGGAGAGGTCTTTAGAGCGCATATCTGTCTGAGAGTGTTTTTCACAGAAGAATGTCTTTCAAAACTGGAATCAGTCATCTCAAACTCAGCCACTGCCTTCAAGTAAGCTTAAGGCATAATCTAAATGTTTGCAAAAATGCTCACAGCAATTTCACTAGGTGCAAATTCAATCTCATTAAACTTTTTTCTTTGCTCCTCCCTAAGAAAAAATCTCTGCATGCAGAAAAAGTTTTATCCTAACATTACGGCCATTTGGTCACACCTCTGGCTCCATTTGCAATTTTAGGCATCTTACCATTTCACATTATCTGTAGTTACTTTCTTCTTTGCTGTGAAGAATTCCTTAAAGTCCTCTGTGAGGGTTGGAATCAGCTTCTTCCAAAATCTCTCAATAAACCATGAAGATTTTATTTTTTAACTAGGTATCAACTCATGTCCTCACACTTGTGAGGCAGGCACTTATACCACTGAGCTAAATCCCTGGCCCACCTCAAAAGTTTTTAATGGCCTTCAGTCATTACAAAGGTTTTCAATTCATTTTGCCATTTTGTAGAATAACCTATGTTCATGGCAGCTATCGTCTTAAAAATATGCATGTCATGGTTTGTGTTGGTGGCCTCCAGGCCTCATGCATTTGAATTATGCATTTGTGATTGGTTCATTGTCTAGCACTTGGATTGAGGGTGTGAGTGCTACTGTGGCCTAGGGGTGGAGCCAGGATGTAATATAATGGCAGGAAGAAGGTGTGTCTTGCTATTTTGATGGTTTCTGCTTGCTGTTTGCAACTGTCATGAGCTGCGGCCCTGCCATGCCACCCTGCCTTGGAGCCAACTGAGTATGGATTAAAACCTCCAAAAACTGTAAGAAATAAACCTTTCCTTTCCTAACTTTGGGCATCAGGTATTTTGTCTCAGCAATGAGTAAAAAGTAATTATGACAATGCATTTTTTAAAAAAATAAGTCTTAAAAGTTGTAATATACCTCATCCACGGACTGTGGAGTTGATGTTGTCTTCACAGTCAGAGACATGAAACAGAAATTACTATGATTACTCTGTCCATCTAAGCTCCTGGGTAACCAAGTATGTGGCAAGTGAGCAACAATTTTTAAAAGAAAACTTTATTTTTCTGAGCAGTAAATTTCAATATTGGGCTCGAACTCTTAAGTAGCCATGTGTTAAACAGATATGTGATCCTTCAAACATTGACATTCTAGTTTCACAGAATAAAGTATGATTATTAGGATTCATATTTTTGTTTGTTATGAGATTTTAAAAATTTTGTTGAGTTTAAGACTCCATGTTTTCTCTAACTTTGCTACAAAGAGGAATAAGTAATATTGCATCATTTGTGGTAAAGTGAATGCACCTTAAAATCATGTGAGTGAAACAAAGCAGAGACCCAAACTTAAATACCATATGTTTTATTGGAATTCTTTCATATGAGAAATGTAGAGAATAAATAAAGAACAAAATAAAATATCAATAAGTAGAAACAGGAAAGATCTGTTGCAAATAAGCAGGAGACCAGGAAACAGAAAGGGAGAAAGGAAAAGAGAAAAAGGATGTATGACTTATAATTCTTAAGGGACCTGAGATTTTTCAGAAGATTCATAGCACTGGTTTCAAGGTAAAATCACCAGCTGCAAGTCCCCAGCTACTAAGAGAGGTGACTTGTCCTTGAATTTTGTAAGCCAAGCATTGATTTCTCTCCACCTATCAAATTCCTAAATGGCATCTTCTTCAAATTAAGGCCATTTCATCTACATTGTAAATCTATTGCTTATCCTGGTCATTTGCATCAGCTGTCTAAGTAGAACTTTTGCTGCCACTTGTAAATCATCTTTGGTACTTCAAAATTATGCTCTCAGGTTGGGAAGATGGATTCTTTCCTAAAACGTCATGAACAAAAAGCTACAAGTCAAATACTTCTGCAGCTTCTTCACCTCTGTCTGAACTGGAGAGACTCAGTACTTTATTTAGGATTAGACTTTAGCCTAAGAGAGTATTGTAGTTTGTGTGATTGGCTATCTAGACCATGAAAGCTCTCTATCAGAAATGGTGCTGGTATTTTTATTTATTTTTTTATTAAGATTACATTAATGTGCTTCTTTCTTGACATCAACAATTCTTCATCTGGATGTTTCATCATTTATAGCTTTGGATTTAAAGTGAGAGATATTTGAGTGTTCCTTTTAGTATGACACTGAAAATATTTCAGACAATGAAATTATGAATCCATTGTATAATAGTTAAAAGTTTGAAAGATTGAAACAATACCAGTTACCAAAACGACATAGAAATATGAAGTGTGCATACGCAGATGAAAAAAATTGCCTTGGACGGCTGGTTCCACACAGAGTTGCTGTAACAATTCAGTTTCCAAAATATACATTGTCCATTAAGTGCAGTATCACAAAATATTTATCCATATACATTTATGGATTTATAACATGAATATATATGTATGTGTATTTAGATAAAATACTATGTAGTATTATAGTATTTAGATAAAATACTATGTAAATATGGCATTTACATATACCTCCATCCTGTAACACAGCACAGGTTATCTAAAGGTCACATTTACTTATTAAACTAAACTGCTTGAACTGCTAACAATGTTGAGTGAGACTAAATGTTGGCTAGCAAAATACTCCCAAATATTATTAAAATATAACTGCTGCTTTAAAATCTGTGTGTATTTGTTATGCCCTCTTTTATCTCAATCTCCACTCCATTATTTACTTTTTTATCTTTATCCTTTTAATTAAAGGAAAAAAAATAGCAGGATATATTATAGTAACCCAATTGACTTTTCATTACCTTGATTTAAAGCCCTGTATTACTCTCACCATCTGGTTGTTAACGGATGTTCCCCTATTCTGTTTTGCTGGATAGTATCAGGTTCGAAAGATTAGGCATCAGCTGTGAAGATAATGAGATTCATTATGACGCCCATACTTGTTGACTTTTATCTACTTTTGAAGACCTACAATGTCTCCAATGTTTTGGTTTTGTCGGTTTTATTCTTTACTGTTCTGTTCAATTGTATTATAACTAACGATATAGGCAATTCTATTAGAGATAGCGGGAGGCATTATGGTAACCATTGTTGATCACCTTGTATTATGTTTTTACATTATCTATTATGTCCACCCTTTTGACTTGACCGATTCTGTTCTGTTATGTCACATTTGGTTTTACTCTCTTCCAAAAAAGTAATAAGAACCGTGGGAGCAATGAAACCCAAAATGTGTAATAGTCATGGTACAAAAGAGAGGAAAAGAAAGTGCTCCAAACTATATAACTGCATGTATATTTAAGTGTGTAAGATAGAAAATGATATCACAGAGTTTTATTGGATCAATGAACAGAACTGTTTGCAGTATCATTGATGGAATGTCCACTTTACAAGCTTTAATTTTGTGACTTGAACAATTATTTCTAAGATGACAATATATAATCCATTAACTAGTGATTTCCTACTGCGCATTTTTTCTGTAAATCTGTATAACTTGTACCCTTTTCCTGCCTTTTCTTTCTTTTCTCCTTAAATAAAATTAAAAAAAAAACAAATAAGAAGAAAAGAATATCTAAAAACTCATTTCTCAGTGAAAACTCTAGGAATAATTTGTATACATTCCTTCTACTCTTCTTCCTTTAGATAAATATTCTCACTCTACTTATGTTTTATTTAAGTTATTAAAAAGATTTCACTTAAGACAAAAAAATAAAATCTGTGTGTAGGAATATGTGATCAGATTGACTAATACTTTCTGTAAGCTGCTCATTATGCCTTTTAGAAGATAGGTAGAGTAAATTAATTGGCTTGCTCAAATGTGATAGTTGAAATGATTCTCAGAATTTTCTGCTGTTAGCCATGTTGGCATATCAAATAATTTTTGATTTGTAAACCATCAAAATTTGGATTTTTATTGGAATATAATATTGTAGTTCATTTGGATATGACTTTATTTCCAAAGGTATATGATTTGTTTTAAAGAGATATGTTTTGCCAACAGTATATTAGTCAATATTTTTAAAATTAAATTCAAACCTGGAGTTTATTTCAAGAAATGATTTGTGTAGAGTCCACAACATATTATTTGCTACCAAGAATAGCAGGAATTGTATGTCAAATCCATTTAAAGTGATAGAAGACAGACTATTCTGATCAAAAAATCTTTATTCTCAGTAAATAGAATTAAATACTAATATTTTTTTTTTTTTTACTTTTGCTCTGTAACAGAGTTTTGAATTTGAAAATGTTTGGCCATTCATTCTTCTGTTGATCTACTTTTTAATTAATGTGCAAAACTTGATAATCTTTTATTGTATTCCAGCAAAATAGCGGACTGTAGGGTAGTGTGATGCAAAGTGAGCATGTGGTGCTTAATCACAATTGCTCGTGCTGATCCAGAGAATACAGGGTGCCCTCCGCTCAGAATGTCTCATGGTAAGCTTTCACTCCACCATAAAGCAATGTGCATTTAGTAGAAGCCATACCTTGAGGTTTGAATTTTCACCATTTCCTGACAGCAGGTAAAATTCTTTCTCATGATTCTGGGTAGGGAGTGAGCCATAGTTTCTGCTCTGCCAGAGGATCACAAGGATAAAAAGCTTAACACTATAATGTGTGCTGTGTCACTAGAATTTTTGAAACAAAAGTATTTGATACATTTCATGTGATATTCATTTTCTTGTAAATAAAAGAGACACGGTGTTACACGTCTTTTAGAAAATATGTAAGCTACTTTAATGATTCAGAATATGTGTACAGTAGTAACTAAACTGTAGTATTCACTAGTTCAAACATGTCCAATACATTTTTAACTTCTGATGTCTTAAATCTGTGATACTTTTGAAGATGTAAATGCTTAAGGATATTAATGGAGAGATGTCAGTGAAGAATCTTCTTACAGAATTGATAAACTGGGCTAAGGATTTAGCTTAGCAGCATAAATGCCTGCCTGGCAGGCGCAAGGTTCTGAGTTCAATTCCTGTTACAAAAAACAAACAAACAAAAAAACTCAAGACAAAAAAACAAAGTGGTGAGTCCAGTGTTTGACCAAGAAGTAGTATTATAAAACAAACAAACAAAAAAAAAAAAAAAAACAGTTGAGAAGCTACTCATTTGGGGAATGAGTAGCAGTTTACTTGTTTCTGAATTATGCAAAATGAAGTTATAGGAGCTGAGCCTTAAATGCTACACAAGGACAGCTCATCAGGGACCTTTCGTACCACACTGAGCATGTCATACAAATCTTATCCAAACAAGGACACATCTTGAGACTAATAGGGCGCTGTTAATGAATGCTGGACTGATGTGCTTACATCAAGCCTATCTTTATAAAACCAAAAAGTGACCTCTTAAGCAATTTAGACTTTTACCTAATGTGGAATCTTCTGAAGGATCTAGTTGTGTGAATATTATAAAGATTTTCTGTATGTATTGTTCAGCAATTATTATGCTGAATAGAAGGTACATGGACTTTGGGTCTTTTAGAAAGTTCCAATGAACAGGAAAGACAATTTTACAAAAGTAAATTCTCTGTCAGCGAAAAGCTTGACTAGACTTGGACATTCAAACTGAAGAAAGACAAAAAGATGTTATTTTCCCTTAGAGACCATTGTATTACTGTGGAGATTATTCCACTGAAAGAGTTTTATCTAGCAGTTTTCTAGTTTTATCTAAAGTTTTATTTACAGTTTTCAAACATCCTTAAAAGGAATATTTTCACTTGTTATACATTGGGAAAATCTGGAATAACATCAGTGTATCTGAAAAATCCTTAGACCTCTAAATTGAAATCATAGAAGTGAAATTGTAGATCCCTTTGGAGTATACTTGAGATGCCCTACACTCCCTTTGTATTTTATTCTGTTTTGTCTGGTTGGGAGTGGAAATTCACAAAAGGCAAATCGCTAAGTCAGTTCTTCCTAAGTTTCTGCCAACATCAACTGCAAAGGATTTTAGTATTTTATTTTTAAAGAAAAGATAAAAATTGACTTGCAATTTTGCATGGCAGCTTTGTAGTATTCAGCATAGAACATCATGTAAATCAGTGAAATCTTATTTTAACTTCAAGCGGTTAAACAGCTTATGTATCTCTTAGTGACATTTTATGAAAAATAGGAGAATTCAGTGTTATGTTTCTGCTTATTCTATAGACATGTTCATTCTGGTTTTTAGATATAGTTGTTAAATTGGCTGGATTTCTAGCCAGGAACCATCTTCACAAATAGGATTGGCAAATTTGCCAGATATCTGATCAGTGAATATCTTAGAGCTGTGCCATTTTCCATTTCATATATCAAAAATTGTTAGGATGGAAACTTCTCAAAAGGCTGTATAAAAATAGCTAGTGACCCAGATATGTTTCTGTACTGCAGGTATAAAGCAAATGAAGCTGATCCTTCAGATGTACAGATGTACATGTTTAAGGAACCAGACTTTCAACGTTTGCCAATAGAGGCAGTTACAGGACCCTGTAACAGTGATCAGGACAAGTTGGTAACGAACTTAGAGCATCTGAGATTTGTGACTTGCAGGGAGCAAAACCACTGCCAGGTGTAGGAATCTCTACAAGATAACAGAAATAATTAGGGATACCTCAATAATATTCACAAAGCACAGCAGACATTTTCTACAAGTAAATGAAAGAGATGGGGAAATTGTCAACATCAAAAGAGCAAACTTATGAAGTTAAATACTTCAAGGGATGTTTTGATTCAACACTTCATAGCTCCTGATAAGATAGGAGACAATAAATTACTTTAGGCAGCAAAAACAAATAGGTCAAATGATACTGTTCAAAATATGAAACCCAGGTAGAAGAAGAAGAGTTATGAGCTGCTTATGAACATTAAATTCTCAAATTATTTTGCCTGGTTCAGGAAAATGCACACATTTTAATCTTCTTCAATCTGGTTCATCCCGTGTGTGAAATCATTGCCAAGCTATTGCAAAGTCAGATGTCATAACATTTTTTAATCTTCAAATAGCTTGCTTTTGAACTTATAAGCCATTAAATGTCTTTAAATTATGGAAACAATAATTCAGTTATTTTCAGTTATGGCAACAATAATTCAGCCATCATTCTAAACTCTTATTTCATGAAATTTGCCCTAGCTAGCCTTTTTATTATGTTATTCTTTTTGGAGATTCTTTACCTGGTTAGTTTCTATTACTCTTCAAGTATCTGCTGAAGTAATATTTCTTCAGCAAAGAGTCCCTTCAGCAAAATTCTATTGCAATACTTTTATTTCTTATGAGAGTGTATACCAAATATAAACACACAATCATGTACTTATTTATTTTGTTAGGTGTAAGCAGTAAGTCCCAGGTCTCTTTCCTTAGATCAGGCTTACTTAATGCTTAGCAGAGTTTGCCACAGACTTGGTACTCAGGAAATACTTATTTAACACATGAATACAATTTTTATATGTTTAGAGAACTGTCACAGAAATTGATATTTTCTCCAGAGTTTTAAAAGATACATTGAAATGACAAGAATAAAAGCTCTGTAAAACCTGAACTACTAAGCGTGAATAGAAAGATAAAGTATTGTAAGTGTACATTTTGGACTCTTAGGCCTCAATGCACTATTGTCCAAGAAAAGTGGACTAGAAGAGATTTATCTGTGACTAAAAGGCAGACGTGTTATTAACCAGAATTAACCTACAAAACTTGACAATATTGCAAAGATGTCGCTAAGTAAAGATGAACTCTCTGTGTGACAGTAAAGTTCTCCATACTAAAGGACCATAATTCTAGCTCAGGATACAGAGTGGTAGCACACGATTTGGTATCCTGCCTTTATCCTTCTACAAACCCCCAAAGAAAAAAAAACACATACTTAAGACAATTTTAGTGAGTGTACTGAAATATAAAAGAAAGAACTGCTTTGGAGGGGCTTATGCTGAAACACACTGTGGATCTTAACTACATTAAATCACAGAGTTGTGAAGCATTTTCTATACAGAAGTGTTTAAATTTTCTTATTTTTTTATTAGCATGCAGATTTTTCCTCAGAAGAGCTATGAGACTGAAGCTGTAAGTTGGATTTCTGAACAGACATTGAACTAAGTTACTACTAAGAAAATATCATTACACTAAAACACGCAGAAATGCATAAAAGGATAACCTTTACTTTGACATACTGGGGACTCATCTGTGTCTAAACCTGTTCACAAAACATAGTGGAGGTTAAGAAGGAAAAGAGAGTTTTTCTGCTCTGTGTTAGTTTCATCTTGAGCTAGAGTTGCTGATTAAGTCATATGTTGAGATGAGTGAAAGAAGGATACTAACATAAACCAACTTCAGTTCTCTGTCTCCAAGATTTATTTCATTTATCACATTAAAAACACTACTTTCACAGTTCAAATTAGCTCATTACTTTGAAAGAATTAACAATTCACAACTTCAAGAAAACTTTGTTTTATTATGGAAAACCAACAAGCAAAACAAATGCTGAATGAGTTCTACATTTTGCATTTGTCTAATCAGACCTATAAAGTGGAATAGATAATCCTAAATTATCTTACAATTGCTCATAAGTGTAAGTACTCATACAAATGAGATGTTGAAGAAATATTAATTAATCTAAAACATATTGTAATGTATTAAGGAAATAAATCTACATGTAAATTGTTCTCATACAGTAAACATCCAATGATATATCATTTAAACCATATGATAATATGCAATTGTAAACAAAACGTCTGTTTAGGAAAACTTGAAGACATTTCAAATAATCACTTAATTTAGCAATAGTCCAGAGGAACAGAATATGTCTATAACTGGTAGCAAGATTAATATGAAAAAAGAGGGTGATATAACTATTACATATTAAATTTACAAACAGCCAGCGTAGTGGAGAACACCTGTAACTCCAGCAATCAGGAATCTGAGGAAGGCAGGTTGCTATGAATTCTAGGCCAGCCTGGGCTACATAACAAGATCCCATATCAAAACATTCAATAAACAAATAAACACACAAACAAATTGCATTAGTAGAAATAAGGTGTTGAAATTATGAGGAGTATAATTACATTTATATTAATTACTAATGTGCATAAAATACTGTGTAATTTGAGATTCTACATATTTAAAATTTTATTTAATTATATTTATATAATTAATTTATAATATTAATAATAAATATTATAATTTATATATGTAAATTATATATTTATAATATATATTTTATATATTATAAACATATAATATATAAATATAAATGTAAATATATAATATATAAAATATATATTTATAACATATTATAAATATATAATTTATATAATAAATATAATTTATATAATTAATTTGTAATTAATTTATATAATTAATTATAATTTAATTATATTTATATTTTATATAGAAAAATGAGAACAATACAGTTGATAAAAGAATAATACATTTGACAGGATTCAATAATCGCTAGCTTCGAGAGGAAGCAGACCAAGGAATGACCATGTTTATGTATTTCAAGAGCTATCACATGGGAGCCCAGAGCAACTTGCTATCCACTGTTCTCTGAAGCATGTTAAGAACAGGCATATGGAAATGATAAAGAAGCCAAATTGATTAAAATAGTAAAAAGTGCAAACTTTTCAGTGATTTTTAATTTCTTGGCCATAGGTACATGTCTTAACACATCATTGTATGTCTTTAGTACTTGACATAATGTCCCTTACATGTGAAAGAAATGGCTTTATTTGTTATACTAAGTAAAGATGTATAATCTGAAGCCTTGTTGACTATCAGTAATTGCAGGTTACAAAAGTAGAAAACTTTTAAGTGACATAGAAATTAAATTGTCAAGTATGGAAGCACAGACCTGCAATTGCAGCACTTGGGAGACAGGAGGATCACCTTGAGTTTAGTGACAGCCTGGGCCTGCACAGTGAGTTCAAGCCACATTGAACCACATAGTGAGACTCTGTCACAAAAAAAAAAAAAAAATTGAATGAGATATTTCTGAAGTTTAAGGCCTGGAATAGATAGTTGATATAGTATACCCCCTCAATATATTTTAACTTGGTCAATTAATTATGGCATAGGCATACTTTACTCATTATAAATCTATTTTACTTATATTTTTAGAGGAGTGTTTTACACAAAGGAGTAAGAATTATTATATAATTATATAAATGAATCCACAGCCGCTGAATGCATGGGGTTTCTAGAGCTACTCACAGTAGTACATCTTTGTTTGTTTGTGTATTTGTTTATTGGGTCTCTATACAGCCTAACATGGCCTGAAAATTGGGTGGGCTCTTGAAAAAAATAAATAGTAATAAAAGTGGAATTCTTTCTTTGTTTTGTCTTTTTGTATTAGCCATTATTATATTTGAGAGACTAAGCAACATTAGATAGCATCCTAAATACCAGAATTAGAGATAGGAGCTTTTTCTTTGAAATGGAGCCCGCATTTAATGACATACTGAAACTTTGACAAAGCAAGAGGCAATAAAATATCAGGTCAAGTGTTTTATCAGAGAATAACGTAATCAAATGAAGAAGAGAACAAGATACTGGGATAAGAATGAAAACAGAAGTCAAAAGAGAAAGCCGAAGATCAAGGAAAAATATTTCAATCAGAGAGAGGAATAAAGATATTCTATTGTCTTCAGAAAGTTATGACAGCATTTGACATGTCATAGAAATTTTCAGGAGGGAATTACAGCACTTTAAATATTGGTGATATGAATAATATTAAAATGAATGTAAGGAAAGATAGTAAAGAGTACTGAATTCAACTTCATCACTGAGTGAACTGAATGCCACAGATATATATAATCATCATTCAGATCTTCAAAATTTAAAGTTTTTATTCTTGTTATCTATATTTCTTTTATCACTCAAAATCAGCATTTCACTGCATTTTAGTAAGAATCATAAAACACAATGAATTTGACTAAGTGCCTTTTTGGGTTATAGTATTAAAATATCCCATGAGTTAAATTTTACTGGAAATAAAGCATGTTTTAGAGTATGAAACTGAATGTGTTCTCTTTCCTTCAGAAGGTGATTGAACTGACTAATGATTTCCAAGATCCTGACAAGTTAGAATCCACAGCTGGATTTTTTTAAATTTAGCATGAAAATTCAAAACCCACTTCAACATCATAGTTTCAGATTTTCTACTGCCTTGGGAATTAGTTTTGTTTAATATTAGCCATTAGAAATAGCATCTGAAAAAGATCTGGTATAGTGTTGAACAAGAATACATGCAATCCTTCCACCATTAGGTATTTAAAGTTTATGTATTAAAAATGAAATACACCATAGTAAAAATACTCTGTTATACAATAAACAAAAGACAACTGGACCAACTCAGTAATTCAGTTGAACTCAAAATTGCTTTGAGTTCAAGTATGAGACAAGCCAACACTTATTGAAGTCATATCTCTTATGTATTTGTATTCTCTTGTAGAAATAATTTTATTGTGTAATGCAATTATAAATACATAGTCCTTTTGTGAAATAATATTTTCTTAGTTCTTTTAAGAAATTATTGAGGCAATGCCACATGAAATTGAGGGAAATAAAATGCTAGCATCAGCAGAAGTAAAACAACCATTCCTTTACCCTTTGGCTACTATTTTAAAACAAATTAACTGAGAATATCTCAGTTATAAAATTTATTCCATTATATTATTGTTTCAATAACCGAATATAGTACACAATGGTAGAAATTTAAGGTGAAAAGAAATCAAGACAGGTCCAAAATGGCCTTAGAAATACTAAAAAATATGTATATACAGCTATCACACTGAAATAGATGCCATAAAGATACCTATTTTCATGATCATAGAGAATATAGCTATTTCACAAAGAATGGAGATCTATCTATCTATCTATCTATATATATATATGTATATATATATATATATATACATATATATATATCTACATATATATGTTCTTTCTCTTTGCAACTGCATGATAATAGTCATATGTTTACAGTGATAAAGGTTTATATAACCCATCACTTGAAAATTTCTAAATATAAACATAGAAAACACATTATCTTAAAGTGAGCCTTACGTTGTAGCATAAAAACTTGTAAAGATTGAATAGTTTTATTTCAGGAGTTTGGTGGTGGGCATACAAAATCAAGCATGAAATGAAATTTCATAAAATTATATACACTCACATAACAATACATACAAATGGGTGTGTAGAACATTATTACACTCTGGGTTTTTGAACATGCATTTGATGGTTTGGGTATCATATTTCTGCAACTTTCTGAGAATCTATATTGTTTTGCAATGATAACAAAAATAAGAGAAAGCCTGAAGTTGGTATTTATCATGTGTTAGGTCATTTATGCTTATATAGCACAGCACCATCTATTAGGTGGCTTACTTCAAACAGAAGCTTATTTCTTCTTTGTTGCCAGCAGATCCAATGTATGACAACAGTGGACTTAATGGTTCGGAGATGATCATTAGTGTTCTTATAAGGTAGAAGAGGCAAGTGATCTCCCTAGGATTTCTCTCCCTCTCCTCTCTCCTCACTTCTTTCTCCCTAACCTCATTCCTGCCCTCTGCTCTCTTTCTAGGGATGCTTGGATTTGAAGCCAGGGCTTTGTCTGTGCTAAGTGCTAAACGTGTTCTACCACTGAGATACACGCCCAGGCTGTGAGTCACTATATCACTCAGTGCTCCCCAGAGAAACAGATTCATTAAAAAATAATATGAACCAAGCATGCTGAAGCAGGAGGATCACTGCAAGCTTGAGGCCAGTCTGAGCTACACAGTGAGTTCAAGGTCAGCCTGAGCTGCATAGTGAGACCCTGACTCCAAATTATGGGATAGGTTTACAGTGGCTGCCTGCCGTCAGGTGAAGAAGCCAGCAAAAGGGCTGTCTGCGTGAGATTCAAAGGATCACATCAAAAGTCAAATACCTGTGGCTCACAGAAGAGCTCCTTGTGAGTGCACATCAAAGGCCAAAGAGTCTGCCCTGGAAGCCAACCGACAGGAGTCCAAGGTGCAGGTGAAGACTGGAGTTACTCCCAAGACACAGAACTGAAACTTCCTTGTTTCCTTTATCATTCCATCCAGGCTAAAAATCCATCCATCAGCCCATGTGTGGGCTGACACTCATCCCAAGATGGGTCTTTCTTCTTCACTGAATCCATCATCCAGTCACATCCAGAACTGGGTTGAACCAATTATCTGGGCATTTGTTACTCAAATTAATAACAGATAAGTACCATGTATATAGCACCCTAAAGTAAGACTTTGTCCTTGTTTTGAGTCTGAATCAATTACAGAAAAGAAAAAAATAGAATTATATGAATAAGCACAATGTGGCCATCATTTGCTATTAAATTCAATATAAATTTTTAAGTTATAAGGGACCTGGTTATTTAACAGAAAAAAAACCAAATATTATACATTATATAAAGAAATATACATTTTTATTTGAATTAAAAGTATCATTTCATTTTTAAAAATTTAATCAAACTAACTTCTTATAAATATGAAGATTCACTAAGGTCTTCCCAAAAGTCTATATTAGTACCTGGTTTCTTTTATATGAAAAAGTCAAAATGTAAATAACTTGAAGACCGAAACAAAAGGCAGGTGGAAGGAGACCAGGGAGGTCATTTTGCAGATGAGGATGAGATCCAGAAAAGGAGACAGCAGAGGAGGAGTAAAGGTAATAATGATGGAATGTCCTAGTTCCCCAAAATAAATGTGGATATTCTGCTTTTCCAACATTTACTAATAAAAATGAATTCACTGTTTAAATGTCTGTAGCAGGCAAATTTGAAACAAGCAGATTCCTGTTAGTTCATTTCCACAATATGCCATTTTGAAGCATCAAGTGCATGTTGGGGGCACTTTGATAACAAGTAGAGGTAGATCTATTGCCTTTCTCTAGCTTTTTGGATGTTTTTCCTATCTCCTGCTTGAAGATCTGGAATTTATGTTGAAAACTAGTTGTCTACTCTCTCCCTTTTTAAACTCATTTTTTAAATTCTCAACTACATGTAATTCATTAGTTGTTAAACGCTTTCAAAGAAGAGATTATAAATTAGAAACTTTAAATCTTTTAGTAGTTCTCTCTATGGCAATTACTTCTCAGTCATTTAGCATTCTCTGTGTAGGAATATTAGCTGTCAGTCTATTATCCCTTCTAGTTATGTGTCAGTTCTAAATTAAATACAATTCTCCTCAGAGCTATTATCAGCCATGTGAGCCAAAGAAACACATTCCTCTATCTTTTTTGCAATAAACTTAACTTTGACTTCTAAATACATAAGTTTGGGCACAGACCCTTAACAATGGAATCTTAAACTATATTGTTACTACATTATAAAACCTAGAGTGGTTTTTCCATAATTTGAGAAGACAAGAGAAGTTCTCTGATGTTTTTATTATTATTGATAAGAGCTGAAGAAAATATTACATACCAAATATCTGCCCTAGGAACCTATGTGGAATGTGTGTGTGTGTGTGTGTGTGTGTGTGTAGAGGAAATTAAGTTATGGTATACTGAGCAGAAAAAAGTTGCACTCATTATTAGACAAAGTTAGTAGGTTTAAAATATAGAACAGAACACACACACACACACACACACACAAGTCTGAAATAAGCAGTATTTTTGACATTGAATAGCAATGATGAATCTAAATTATATTAGTATGTCTTTTCTGGTAATACCAAAAACAAATAAACAAACAAAAATTACTGCTATGCCTAGAAGCTCTCAACAAAACATTGCACAAGGGTAATTGATATAAATAAGATCTTAGAAAAATGAATGTAAATTGTGGTCTTTTAGTCTATAAAAATGAAATATCCAGAAAATAAATAGCCCCAGCAAGGAAGAGTGCTAATATATATTTCCTGGTACTACATAAAATTAAACAGATGCATATTCCCATACAGTGTGAGTTCTAAGGTGACTTTTTTGGAGCACCGTTTCCCCTTCTTGCTGTGGTCCAGGAAGGTTTATATTTGTAACTCCAAGAAGTTACTGGAATTCTAGTGAGTTGATTGCATCTACCACTTCCAGTGCAACTCAAGGTGAGAAAGAAAACACTAAGACATAAATGCAGTAACAGGGAGCCGAGGGGCCCTTAATCTGGCCAAGACGGTGGTTCACTGGAACAAGGCCACACCCAGAGCCCAGCTCTGGTTTTATTAATTCTCCATGAGGAGAGTGGCTTGGGGATGAATGACAGTGAGAGTGACAGGAAATACATGACTGCCTGACTCTCATGAGCTGGGCGAGGTAGTAGGTCTGAGATCACCTCTGTAATAAGGAGAGGACAAGAAATACAGAGCGAGTAATCTGAATAACACTTCTGAGGCAGTGTCTAATAATTTGGGGGTCAGTGCTTCAGTTCTGAGGTACAATCTGTTTTGCCCTGAGAAGTCAGCTTCTTTCTGGAGGCTGGATTCCAGCTGACAATGTTGAGGATGCTGCCTCCATCCTGCCTGGCTCAACCATGCATTTGTGGAGTCACTGGGCAGGGTGACACTGACCTGCCACTTTGCTTCAGAGCTCACACACCAGTTCCTCAGCCAGTCCCATTTACGTTGCTTAAAGCTAATCCAAGGGACAAAGAAATAGCCTAGCCAGCTCTGCACAGTCTGTGTATCAAAGCACAGAGACAGGGTCAAGTTTATCCAAAATGGAGACAGTGTGTCTTCTTTTCAAAGAGAGTCTATGAGAGTTGTCTGGGTGGTTCTCTACATGACTTCACAAAAGAAAAGAAATTAAAGGATATATGTGGGGAAAATGATGTTATTCTTCATTTTCTTTGGATAGGAAGCAAAAGTACAATGGTTTTCCTTTTTGCTTTCTGTTCTTATACCCTATTTGCCTCAGGGAAGATGAAAATAATGTTTTCCTATATGAACTACATTGAAGAATGACATATTTTGGGTTACTAGTGAAACGTGAAAGACAAAAATGAACAAAGCAAGAAAAGCTACAATAGCCTTCTCAAATTAATTACAGTCATTGCCTTTAGCACATAATGTAGCACATTTTCAGTAAACTCATCTCTTTATCAGTACAACTATAGGTATTGGATGATTTACACTAATTTAATATGAAAGTGTATATTGTTTCATAATTGTATTTATTGCATTTCCTGCAACACAGGTTTTGAAAATTGTTTTTTTTTTTAAATAGGAAAACATTATCTTGATACCTGGCAGCCTATTTTGCTGTAGTATATTTTTTTTTCTTTCTGTATGAAATAGATGCTGAAAGACTATGAGATGCAATACTTTTTGGCTGAGGTAATCCTTTAGCTATTTTCACTTATTTCTGTAAGCTTTTAGGTAAGATATAAAAAGCTTCATATGAATGAACAGCACTGACACATTATCTTCAATGTCTATGCATGAAATAACTGAAGAAATGCTTTAAATATCTTTTTCAGAGCTCCCTGTGCTTATCAGAGCAACAAAGAGCAACTCAGAGAAGGATGCCACTGTGGATTTCATTAGGGAGCTTTTTCTTTAAGTGGAGAATTGTGATTAGGGCAATAATATCTTTATTTTTGAAGAGCATCAATTTCAAATGACACCCAATTCTATTTAATAAATAAATTGATCATAATGCATAGAAAAAGAGTAGCACTCTCTCTCACAAAGAGAGAGAGAGAGAAATAGAGAGAGAGAGAGAGAGAGAGAGAGAGAGAGAGAGAGAGAGAGAGAGAGAGAGAGATCTGATAGTTAGAACTGGTTGGTACCCAGAAGCAAGGCTGATGAGTCAGGAATATATTGTGATGGGTTCATCAGGATTCTCCTTGGAACTTGTCTCATGTTCTCATATGGAAAAAGACACGTAACACTCACAGCCTAAAAGAGGAAAGGTTTATCTGGCTCACTTCTCAGAAGTTTCAGTCTGTGTTTGACAGATTTAAATGTACCAAGAGTGTGGCACAGGAGCCTGCCCTATGGGGAGACTGCTCGGGTCATGATTAGCAACCAGCTGAGGCTAAAGCAGGAGCCAGAATGGGAGCTGCAATCCCCAGGCCAGCCTCAGTGGCTGCCTCCCCTTCCAGACCCCACCTGCCGGACCTCAGTTGCCAGCTGCAAGTCAGCTATGTGATCATGATGTAAGAGACCATCGAATGTCCCAGGTCTGAACGCGCGCGAGGCCTTGGAAGGCTCTTCTAGAATTAAATCCTAACAGGACTTCAGGAAACACAGCAATGCCAGAGCAGATTTTTTTTTTTTAGATTACTCTTGTGCATCATAGATTTCCCTTTCAAATTAATTTATTCATCTTTCAAAAATATAGAGACCACTAATTAATACATATAAAGTATGTACTACTGTGCTCCCATCTAAACAATTTAGGTGCTCTCAAAATAAACAGTGGCTGTTATTATACTTTATATTTAAGTATTTTAACATATTTACATTTATTTTCAAATATTTTGAGTTTTACCTTCATTTCTCAGTGGAATTAGCTGTCTATTTCAGTGGATTTAGATGAAGGAAATGTTCTTATTTACCGTGCATCCTACTTTCCATGGACATCCTGCTGCACCCTCCTCTAGTCTGTTCTAGCTTAGGAAGTGGTCAGGCATAAGAGAACAAGTTGGCTATTAAAAACACTGTGTTTATGAGCACTGAATTTCTCTGTAAAAATAAAATATTTCCAACCTCAGCTTTCTCGTTGTACTGAAATCTTGTGGCTCCAGGTGCTGAGGGGGCCGGGTTACAGGCCCTTAGAATGAGTGCTCTCTAAGTCTCAGTAATGATCCAGAGCTCATAGCTAAGATCCTATGCCATTTGTGGGACCATACAACCTTGCCCTTGTTGCCACACTCAGAATTCCCTCCAAAATTCATGGCGAAACGTAGTTGGCTTTGTAGTATATTAAGAAGGAGGTCTTGTAAAGGCATTTGTTTGTAAAGGTTCTCCTTCACAAGAGGTTTTAATGTCTTAAGAAATGTCTTGTAGGAATGAATCACCTCAGCGCTTTTGCTTTCCTGAATTTGAAGGTCCAGCACTTTTTATCATTCTAGAAGAGGCAAGGGAAGACACCCTCATGAGGCAGAGGATTTGAGCCCTCATGTGCTGGCACCTTGATATTGGACGTCCAGGTTCAAAGACTGTAATTTGGTAAATTTCTGTTTACTATTTTCACGTGTTCTGCTACGGCAGCAAAGAGCCCAAGGTGCCATCTCTGAGGAAGGTCTAAAGTAATTGTAGGCCTATAAAGTAAAATGCTTTCTAAATTCTAAACTGAAGAAGCACCTCCAGAAGGGTAGCTATAATTGGGAGTATGACCCATCTGTCAAAGAACAAGTCCTCGGGAATTTAGGCTTTAATAATAGGAAACTAATAATCTCGGTTCTGTGTAGTTGCTCCTGCTCTGTCTTTTCTGATCTTCTGTTTCTCCCACAAATATCCCTGTGGGCTTCCTATGGTCTAGATACTTGTTTTCAGCTCTTGCCAAAGAATGAAAATGTTCAGAAAATAAACTTTGCGTTTGCTTGAAATCTCAACTATCTTCTTGTCATTTAATTCTAATAAATGGAAGAAAATATTCAAAAGACAAGCCATAGACTCTGAGATCTTTCTGTTGTTCCAAAAAAAAGAGCTCACTTTATTTCCTGTCTCATGTCTTTGCTTATGTTTTCAACAGAAGCTACGTAGAAAAATAATTTTAATGCTAAATCATAAAATTAATATGATGCTTAAATACTAGATAATCCAAATGAAATTTTTTTTCAGCCTCTAACACTGTCTTACCAAGATGCACAAAATTTTCAGTGTTCAAGGTAAAGTTATTTCATCAAAGTTACACTGAGAAAAATGAATCTCTGACAAAAATTCTATATTTAGAATTTTTCTGCTCGGTGGTGAAAACTGCCAAAATCAAGACTAGAGGGGCAAAAGATCTATAAATTTAAAACGAGTCTTATCACATGTGGGATACAGCATGTAATTTGACTTTTGGAGTGCTGATAAAAATGTACCCAAAATAGATGTGTATCTCCACAATCCATAAGGATCAGTCTTAGTGGAAAACATCTTCCTTGCTTTAAATCCTCCCTCCTCAAAAGTTTCAGACTTAAACCCTTCTGGGAATTATAACATGGCAATACCAAAAGTATTTAATAAGCTGTATTATATTCAGTGGCATTAAATTAGTAGAAACCAAATGTAAGAGAATTGTGAAATGTTTCTTTGGTCAACTTTCATTTTAACAAGTATCTAGTTTATTGCATAATCAGTTAGGCAATGCCATTCAACTGTCTTGAATTAAGTCTTCACTCTTATGGACCATTTTGGTCCATTCTTCTTATGGACCAAAATGAGCAGGGTTTTGCCTGACTGTTCTCAGTCTATCTAGTTTTTGGTCAACTAAGAAAAATTTCAAGATTTTTTTATAATTTAATTGAGAAATAAGAATAATTGTGAGAACATACATATTAGCATAACTTCATTAATTATGTCATTTCTTATATATTGAGCAGGGCATTCTTTCCTTTTCCTCATTTTATTCACCATTTTTTGTGTGGTAAAATAGAGCAGTTTGATCATTTCTATGTGGTTGATCATTGCAATCACTTGCAAGTTAAGAACTAGGTCTGGAGTAAGTTTATAAAATGAGCAATTTGTGTCACAGGGGTAATCAAACATAACCGGACTGTAAATGATTGGTGTGCTTATTAGGTCATCCTAGCAACCAGATTGGATGACCCAATCAGCAATCAAATCTGTGTGCTCCACCACTGAAGCAACTGGCAAAGCTAATCAACAATCTCAGTGACCAAGTCTGTGTGCTTTATGCACAGCCATTGTGTTTCTAATCGGAAACTGTACTAGCCCTTGTATGTTTCTTCCGCATCTTTGTTTTTTATGTGCTCTGGTGTTCTACCCTATTTACTGCATTTCAATTATTTTAGCTAAATATATATGTTTTAATAATGATGTGGTTATTTCAGTGTCTTCCTGTAACAGCTATATATTACAACCTGCGAAAGAGCTTTAGGCGTTCTGACTGATGGAGATGGCACTCTGTCTGGTTGGAATTTACCAGTGTAAATTCACATGGTTGATATCAAAGCAAATATTTTGCTTGCTCTGAGGAGTGCAGTGGATTGGGGATCTTAGGCAGCATGATTTTTTCCTTCATTCTTGGAAGCAAACATACCGACAACCTGCAGTGATAAACTGTTACCATCTCCACACCAGGGACTGTTAACGTGATTTATCCTGGAAAGGGTCTGCTCACTGCAGCTCTTGGCACTAGCAAGCAAAGTGGAAATACATCTTGCAGTAATATTTCCCATCTGCTGAAAATATTTTCTTTACATTTTGTCATTTAATTTTCTAAAATATTGAGGGGGAAAAAGTTGAGGGGGAAAAATAGGCAAAATAAAACAAAAATTAAAAAGATCAGTTCACAAAGAACATATGCACATATATGGTAATATAATTAAGAATTTTGTAAGAGAACATTTAGATTCTTAAGAATTACATAAATTTATAACGTGTATGTACTAATATATAGTATATGGTTTAATATTGCTTTTCCAACAACAGTACTCAATTTGTTTTAATGATTGTTGCATTTTTAAAACTATTTGAAGTTTGTCTGTTTTTACTAATTGATTACATGTAGTGAAATTTATTCTTTACTTTTGAGTTGAAATATTTTGAAAAGTTTCCCTCTTGGCTCCTCAAAACTATATATATCTTAGTGTTTTTATTCTTGCCTTGAGTTGCAATGGAATTAACTGGCTAGAATTCCAATAGCTTCTTTTTTAGGATTACATATATAAATATTCCTAGATTGCTATGAGAACAGAAAAGGGTTCTCTATACTCAACAACCAATAACTGGCTAAAAAATATGTGGTCATTTTATACAATGGAGTGCTACTTAGCCATAAAGAAAGATAAACTTGAGAACTTTATAGGTATATGAATGTAACTTGAGATCGTACTCATAAGTGAAATAAATCAGTCTCACATACGTAAATATTGGATTGTCTCATGTGAAAAGCTGAAAGAATAAATAAGGTCCAAAATATACAATAGATACTCTGTTAATTAGAAGAAACTTTTCAAAAGATAAACTAGAATGGGGAAGGAGAAACAAAGGAAGGAAAAGGGAAAAAAAAAATATATATATATATATATATTTAAAATTTAAGGTGCTACTTTTTTTAGTTCATTGGGGAAAAAAAAGTTTGTACTAATATTTTCGGTCAGATTTTTATGCCTGTATCTTGTACTCTGAGCAACTACTTTGAAGACAACATCATGCAATATATATCCATTGTGACTCTCCTCTTTCTTGTTTGGAAATTTTGTTTCATTGTTTTCCTTTAAAAAAGTATAATAAAAGAAAAAGAAAAAGAAATGGGAGTGGAAAGAATTCATCAGATTCTGGGTATTTTAAAGCAGTGCCAAAATTATTATCTAGTAAAATGTGAGAAGTGAGAGAAAGAAATCAAGAATAAAAATGATATTAAATTATTTGATCACATAAATCAGACATGTCTGTACAAGAGGACATGATGTATGCTACAAAGTTTTATTTTGATCAATAAGTTGTATGTCAAAGAAGTCAAATGCTTAGAAGACTTAATACAGAATCATGTTAGTGGTTGAAGACACAGATACTGAAATTTGAGGCTATCGTGAAAATTGGAAATAAGAAAGTTTAGGGAAATTTTGCCAAATCACCTGGGGGTTAACCTTTTTCCTTTTCATGTGTATAGAGATATTCGTATCTCTCTATATATGTCTAAATATTTTTTTTTCTAACATTAGGAAAGCAATACGAAGCACAAATGTGTAGATGAAGAGCAAGAGTGCATCATTGGGACTTGCTCAGTTTGCATTTCAATTTCTAACAAAATTCAGATGGAGTTGCCCAATAGGCTACTCAAAGCAAATTATTATCATTATATTTGGTATTCAAAGCCATTAGCCTATACATTAGCCCATGGAAAATTAATGAAGATAAAGAAGATGTATCTCAGAAAGTTTTGAAGACAGGGAAATCAAGAGAAATCAACAATGGAGAATGGGGAGAAGAATTGAATAAAATAAAAAGAGAAAAAAGAAATGCTTTGATCTAGAATTTTCCTCATGGAAGTCTCCCACTAGCTGTTCACCTCAAAAGGATTATAAACGGACCACTGTAGTGAGCACTGAACAGAAATTAAACCAGTTTCTAGAATCGGTGGACAAAATTGATTGCATTTATAAAAGGAAGAAAATGAAGCACCTAGAAAGCAGGACATATTACCATTATCAAAGAGCCCCCATACTTAGAAAGAGAACAGAGAAATGTTATCAGTAAAGGCTTTACTTTTGACTTTCTTGTTTGCTTTGAATGCCTGTGTTTTCGCTGTTTTGAATACTGCTGAGAATAGTTATTATTCTGGGAGAAGAATGAGCAATGTTTGATTATCTGGGAGGGCAGACATATAAGTACGATGGTTCCATCATCTGGAAATATGAACAGTCATTCATAAAATACATAGAGGATGAAAGGCACAGGACAGGAAAGTTCTGAAGCTTTCATTCCAGGAAATGACAAACTGAAAGGATTTATAGACTATGATAGAAATCCCAGGCAGGCTGAGGGATCCGCCTAAAATTATCAGACCGAGTTATAACCTTCAGCATAATTTTGTTTGCCAGCAAGCCACATTCAGCTGCAAAAGACTTGTGTGGGACTCACATCACCTCTGAAGATTTTCCAGCTGAGTTTGACCGTGCCAAGGAGGCGAGGTGACTTGATGATGCTAGTGAGAGTGAGATTATAATGAGGACTCACTGAGCACAAGGAAAAGAGATGTGATGTGGCTAAAAGGTTTTGAGACGAGATATGTATCGTAAAAGCCGTGTCACAGGACTATGTAATGGAGAAGTGAATCTTAGACTCTGAGTGTATGCAGATGATGTCATCACTGGGAAAAAGTTTTAGGGAAGCACTGGTCAAATCTTTTTTTTAAAAAGTGGGAATAGGAATGCTCATATGGTCACATTAACCAGTATCCTGTAACGTGTCCAGTACGATGCAAGACTTAACTTACTTTTATCCACTTATATTTAAAAACTCAAATGTAGCAATTTGCTAATACATCAGACAGTGCATGTCTACCAAACAACACTAAGGATACAGAAATAGCACAGGGAGTGTTAGAGAACGAGCCACAGAGCTGCAGCTGGAAGAAATCACCCCGTGACAGTGAGTCTCTAACCTCTTCACCAGTGAGCAAAGGGCAAGAAAACCTGCCTCAGATTCAAAACTGGGACTTTTGAGGGAAAAAAGAGAGAATGCTTTAGATTTTTAGTATCTAGAAGTGAAACTGAAGTCCTGTGATTGAAGATGTGTGAAGAGGAGATCTGTGCCTCAGGAGGGCTGAGGCAGAGGGAGGTCTCAGGAGGGAGAGGGCGGTAGTTCAGCAGAGTGCAGAAGCCAGTAACAGACCCCGAGGGAGCTGCGGCACATTTTGATGAAAAATGGCCTGGGTTACAAACAGTGTATCAGAAGGATGGCTCTGTTTTCTTCCTTCTTTCCTCCCTCCCGCTCGCTCTCTCTCTCTCTCTCTCTCTCTCTCTCTCTCTCTCTCTCTCTCTCTTTGAATAGAGAAGTACCATTAAATAGAAAAGAGCAAACAGTAATAAAAGTATTTGCCTTCAAAGAAATGGTAGAAGGAAGTCCCCCTTATTTGCTATGGTCAACCTGCCAGGAGATGCTCAGATTTCTGGTTCCCATTTACTAATGGGGGTAGGGAGAGAAGGAGGATCAGGGAAGTGGGATATTTGACTCTAGGCCACGTAGCAGTAGGTTCACTATTGCTAGCAGGGAGGCAGGATGGTCATTTGTTTTCACAGCGTCCTCAGTTCCAACATGGCGTGGATCTCAGGAGACACTGCTGGTTCTCCCCCCTGGAAGGGCTGCAGTCTGCCACCCTGCCTCTGCTTGCCAGAGAGGGGAGGTGCTTGCTTGGCTTCCCAGAGTCCTAAGTTCCAACATGGCGTGGATCTCAGGAGACACTGCACCCCCCCCCCTTTCTAAGTTTCTTCTTCTTCTTTTTTTTTTTTTTTTTTTTTTTTTTTTTTTTTTTAAAGTAGTACATGCTTGGAATGATGTATAAGAAATGAGAGCACCCCGGGAAATGTTAGGCTCCTTAAGAGAAACTGCCTTTAGTACGGGCTGTGGAACATACTGTGATGGTCAACAAGTGTATCCCTCTTTTCAGTCAACAAATACTAATCAGCCTTTCCATGGGGCAGGTATTATTGAAGATTCCAGGCTATGGAGGTCTGACATGGACTTGATTCTCATCTGAATTTTATGGCTGAAAACTTCTTAAAGAAGTTCTTCTTAAGGACAAACTTCTTAAAAAAATAGTCCTATTTTCTGTGCCAAAGTGAATAGTTTCTATGCTGTGATTTGTTTTTCTGATTTTAGGTACCTTACACATGTCATTGGGAATTTGCAGGTCCTTTTACTCTTTCCTGGTTTTACCCTGGTTTTATTCTTTTCCTGTTTTCAATTTATTTTGGTTGTCTCTTTAAGCTATTATCCAATTAAATTCAATTTTTTTAAAAAAATGAGATAATATATTTAAAAAAAGAACTAAGTAGTAGATAAAACCAATGAATGAGATTTAAAAAAATCAAATTGCTATTTCAGAGAGTTCAATAAAATACCATCAATGGAGTAACATTGTGTTAGAATAAATGCTATTTCATCCACTTTATCAAAAGTTTGGAAAATGTTTTCTGTTTTTTTTTTCCAACGTAGAGATTCTGTTTTGCATTCTGTTCATGAAAACACACTGATCTATTTTGCACAGAAAACTACAGTCATGATCAAACATCCCCTGTTGGAATCTAAGCATTGCACAGAAAACTTCTGAATAATTACAAGTATGAACTGCCAATCTGATAACTTAATAAGTGAAGTAGGTGTTTAGTTTTCCCTTCTTTTATTACTGACATCTTAGGCTGAATCTCTTGACCATTTTTGTTTCGATTTCTTTCAAATTTAAGGGTACCGTTCTCTCTTGGTTTTATTATCATTCTTCTCAACATTTTTGTTTTGGAATTTTCTCCTCAAAATTAAAGTTTGTATATTTTATTTCTTCTTAAACTTTTTGGTTTTCTGATTGTCTTTCATCCTTATAATTATCATATTCATAATTTAAGAACCAGTATTTTTAATCCATCTCTATTCAGAATGTCATACTTGCCTACTACATAGCTAACACAGTACTTGAAAATGTGTCTCAAACTCACCATTCTCAAACTTGAATTCATTTTATGTCTGCCTCTCAAATTTGCATCCTTTTTTGTGTTCTTTGTTGTCTACAGTAAGCAGCAGCCCATTCAGTGTTGAGACCAGAACCCGTATCTTAACTGACTTTTTTTTTTTTTTTTAAACTGTTTTCTCATTGTTTCCTCTCCCGGTAGACATTTGTCTATCTTTTTCAAATTTCATCTTTTTTGCTAGATATATAGAATTTTTGTAGAACATGTTTGCAGTACATAATGATTACATTCATGATCGGGCGCTGTTATATGTACATAATGCATCTTAATTATCTTTGTCCATTTCTTCCATTTCCCTTCCTTCCATCACTTGGTCCTTCCTTCTCTTTTCAAGAGATGTACCTTTCAGATCTTTCCTTTTTTTGATGTTTCAGCATTTGACAGCTAGGTCTGCTTCAGAACACTTGTAGGTTGAATTGAATTGGTAAACCGGTGTTACATGCAACCTGTTTCCATGACAAATTATCAGTGGCTTACCCAGCACTGCCCAGGTTCACAGCATTTCACTTTTTTTAAAAATTTATTTTGAAAATAGTAAAATACAACAAAACAAGACAGAATAAAACCAACTAAGATCATACAGTGAAATTGGTGCAGAACTTCACAGCAGGTTACCGGGATAACAGCAATAGGTATCACAGTATATTTAGTTATATTTATAATACTTGTTCTTTCAATTATGTATATCAAAATTAGATGAAATACAGAACGTTATAGAACTTATCAAAACAAAATATTGAATAGAGCAGTATCATTAATCAGAATAGAGCAAAACAGTAATAAAAATATTTGCCTTCAAAGAGATGGTAGAAGGAAGTCCCCCTTATTTGCTATGGTCAACCTCCTAGGAGACGCTCAGATTTCTGGTTCCCATTTGCTGACGAGGGGACAGGAGAAGAGGAGTAGGGAAATGGGATATTTGACTCTAGGCCGTGCATCAGTAGGTTCACTATTGCTAAGCAGGGAGACAGGATGGTCATTTGTTTTCACAGCGTCCTCAGTTCCAACATGGTGTGGATCTCAGGAGACACTGCTGGTTCTTCCCCTGGAAGGGCCGCAGTGTGCCACACAGCCTCTGCTTACCAGGGAGGGGAGGTGCTGGCTTGGCTTCTCAGTGTCCTAAGTTCCAACATGGCAGGGATCGCAGGAAGCATTTCAACTTTTTAAAATGTATTTTTATGCGCTCCCTCCAATATTATTTTAGCAATTCACATTTATAATAAATAAGGTTTCCAGTTAGAGTATAACACTGAACTAAATCCACTAAGTTCGCAAATGGCAAATTGTTTTCAAAAACAAATGACCTACCTTGGACAATTGATGCAGCTCATAAAGCAGATTTTGTAATAAAATATAGCAGATTATCTGGAGATGTTTGGAAAGAAGAGATGAAATTTGTTATGAAGGAAAAATAATATTTTTATGATAATCACAATTGCCTGATTCTTGCCAAATCCTTACATGCGTTTATCACAGAAATTTTTGTCTTATAATATTGATGAAGGTTCAATAAAATATTATAAGTTAAAACACTGATAAAAATTAGAATCATATGCAGTTATTGAAATTTAACAAACCTATCCTCTTTCATTGATAAACGAATGTGATATGGTATAATTTCATTTTCAATAATCTTTTTATACTTAATTATTTTTCTGTTACCTGTCCAGTTGCTCCTGTAAATATAATCACACAGATACAACACAGTTCAGGCTCGTGCTTATTATAATTGCAGGCTCCAGCACACATGACTTAATATTGTGTCTAGTATTTCTTACTCTGTTGAGCCTGATACCTTTCCCTCCTTTAAAGGAGGAAATGTTCTAATATTCTTGTCCTCATCTTCTCTTTTTTGTCATTGTTATTGCTCCCAAGCTTGTCAAACTATGTCATTTTAAATAACATTCAATGAAGTGACATTACAGTTTTGAAAAGTGCAAACCTCTGGGATATTGCTTGATTTTCTTCCCATGCTCCTAGATCACCAAAAAAAAGTCAGACTCGCTAAAGGTGTCCGCTTTGTTGACATAAGTGTTTGCTTTTGTTTGTGCAGGCTGTTTCAATGTCTAGATTGAATTGGGAGGAACATCAGGTGGTGTTTACTAAACCTTTGACACAAAATAAGCAATTTTCTCCAATGAGCTATTAAAATGGTGACTAAAATTTAGATTACCACTGCTTTCCTGTATCTGTTGTGTTACTTAAAATTACGGAAGAGAAAACTTGCACTGTGTGTTGAATGTCTGCTTCCAGTGACAATTATATTATAAAACAGAAAATAAGAAACTAAGGAAAGAGAAAGAAGAAAAATCATAGCACTGTGCATGGTTTTTCCACTATGTGCACACTGAAAGGTTCACGTGAAAGGTGTATGGTCATTTCAAACAATTCAAATGGTGACCATGTCAATAACCCGGTACTCTAGGAGGCTGAGGCAGAAAAATTACAAGTTTGAGCTCAGCCAGGACAATTAGTGATTTAGTGAGACCTTGTGACAACAAGAACAACTCTGTGTGTGTGTGTGTGTGTGTGCGTGCGTGTGTGTGTGTGTGTGTGTGTGTGTGTGTGTGTGTGCGCTCCTAAGTTCGTCTTCTGGTCTCTCCCAATAAAATATGGGTTTAAGGTAGATTTGATGACTGAAGAATGTTTTTAAATAGTTTTTATTCAAGTTAGTCATTTAAATGAAACTAAAATGTAAGCATTTTCTGTTCCAATACTTTGGGCAGTACATTTTGTTTCATCTCTACACTCTAAGTAACCTTTGTTTTCTTTCTCCTTTGGAAGCTCAAGTTTAATGGAAATAAATGGTTTGATGGCATTTAGCAGTTCTAAAATATCTTTTTGACATTTCTCCATAGAGACCATTAATGTTTCCATGAATAATTGTATATTGAAATGAATTTGACATGTTTTCAATTTTTTTTAAAAAAAAAACAGCATTTATCTATCACCAAATAATGTTATGAAACTTTGCTTTTACATATGCTGTTCATGGAAATTTCTATAGGGCCTCTGTATATCATATCATATGATAATTAAACAATACTGACAAGTTCATACAGTGAAAATCCTCATTGATAAAATAAAAATACTTAGTGTTAAATTTATTACATTATCAGGCTCACGTTTTAGGATGTAGCCAGGCTCATTTGATTACTTTCAAAAAGTAACAAGATGATAAAGCAGAAGTACTGTGAAGGTAGACTGTCTGGCTAGTAAACTGACTCTCAAATATTTCCAGCTGTATGATAGTTGAGCTATTTAACCTCTCTGATCTTCAGATGATTATCACAGCAATTGGAGAGAATAGCATTATCTATGTCATGGGATTGTTATAAAAAATGACAAGTGGACAATTCAAATTGAAGTTAGAAACAAAATAAGTTCTCAGTAAACATTTGCTATTACTTTAACGGTCAAGTAGAGATATAAAAATTCAAAAATTACTCATTTTCTTCCAGGATAAAAGTAATTTCATAGGAAATAAAGCATCTAAATTTCTGGAAACAAAACAACCACAAAATTAGATTCCTTGCAAATTAATGTCCACACATTTTGACAACAAGCCACGGTCTAAATTATTATTCAGTATTGTCTTGCTTGGCCATGTAACTGCATCATCTGGATTCCAGGCAGACAGACAAGTAAGCAATTATATCAGGGAAGGCAGCTGCTAATAAACTACAGGAAAACATTAAACATCAAGCCACTTTCAGAAGTAGTGCAGCAGTTTATGGAATAATCATAGACATTTATCATAGGAGAAAACTAAAATACGCTGTTCAAGTGTAGTAAGAAACAAGTATTCTGTTAAAACAGACATATGTCTTCCTTCAGGATAATTCGACAATTGCTACAAAATGTGTTCTCTAGATAGGGGCAGTGGGCATGTTCCAGAGGAGGTCACGTTGTAAATGATGGGATTGCTGTACGGGAAGTTAGCTGAAGCTTCTACACATGAGCCATCCATACACAGAAATGGGAGCATGCATGGAAGAACCCAGCTGTTATACATAAGTATGTTCTCTCTACTATGGTTCAATGTTTAAACTACATCTACATGCAGCTTTCACATTTGGAGGATGCTCCACATGTGAAGCATATGTACCTAGCTTTAAAAATGAATTAAGAGTGGCAGGGATATAGCTCAGCAGAACAGCGCCAGCCTGGCAAGCACAATGTTGTGAGTTCAATTCCTGGTACCAAAACTAAATAAATTAATTGATTATTTTAATTAAATAAAAATGAATTAAGATTTCTAGAACACAAGCCTAGGTAATGTAATTTTGAAAAATGTAATGAATCTTCACAAACTTGGCATGGAGGCCTAGTGGAATAAAATGGTCAGAATTCTCTTCTAATATAGGAAATGGAAGAGTAGACAGAAAGGACATTTTAATGTATCACCATGACAAATCTACCTGTGCAATCATTTTCAACAAAAAACTATCATTATTTGACATGTGATCATCTGCTTTGTACACAATTCTAATGCCTAAAGATAAGAAGAAATCCCAAAATGTTGACGTGAATTAGCAAAGTACAGTACTAAGATTGATGTGACTGTTTAAGGAAGAATTTGCATATTGGATCTTATGTAACATAGACTGATAAGCATCAAGCCAACCAGATAATTGCTAGATTATTACTTCTGTAAATGTTGAATTAGATAAGTCAAAAATAACTGATAAATATATAAATTCAAGTTGATGTCCCATTGGAGTCCATGAATATTCACTAATGATTGTGAGCATTTTAAATAACTCTAGATTAAATACTTAGAATTGAATTTGAGTCCTGTCTCTTATCACCTATCAGTTTAAGCCTTGAGCAAGTTATTTTATCTTGTAATTTTTATGATAAAATTTGTTGAGAATTTACTGTTTGAAAGATTATATTAGATTCAGTGTTTATGATGTTTGGTCATTCATAGTTGCAGCAATTTTAAAAATTATTATTTAATATTACATATAAGGGAAATTAAACTACATGTGACTATGAAATATAATCTCCTAAAACTTCAATAGCCATTGGGAAGTTATGGAAATTACCATATCTTGTTCATTTAAACAGTCAGGAAATTGAACATCAAACTTATTAAGAGTGTAGGTGTTGGGGGCTGGGGATTTAGCTCAGCGGTATAAGCGCCTGCCTTGCAAGCAGGCAGTCGTGAGTTCGATCCCTGGTACCGATAAAAAAAAAAAAAAAAAAAAAAGGAAAACGACAAGAGTGTAGGTAGCAATAAATAGGAGCCAAAATAAGACAAATATTCAATAGAATTTGCACAATTTTCTTTAATATTTTGAAGTACAATGGAAAATTACCTAATTATGATTCAGAATTAATAAAATATCAATGATAAGATTTAAAAAGGAAACAGTTTCTCAATTTTTGTTTTTATTACTTATGTTAATATTTCATGATATACCAATTAATGTTTGTAATATAGGTTATAAAATTAATGAAGTCTTCAGTACTTAAGACTGTTAAGTCTATTTTCAAGGCTATTAAGTCTCTTAAAAGAATTTGTACAGTTTAGCTTTTGAGAGAAGATTCTTGCTTGAGATAATTTAAATTAAGAAAATGCAGTTTCAGTATAATTCAATTAAAATATTGTATTGATTATTTGCTTACAAAATATAAAAAGAGTTTTATAATTGAGGAACTTAATGGATACAACATAAACATGAAATATGGTAGATAAATTATAGTGGATAAAACAGGAGAGCCAGAAACCATAAATGAAAATTTACAAACTATGCATTCAATCTGTTCTCAATATTTTAAACTGTAAGGTATATTGGCATTACTTTGTCATTTTTATTTTTATATCCAGGTCTGAAAAGATAGAAAGGAAAATTTTGCTAAGGTTACTTGAAACAGAGGATACGTTATTAAGTAGTGTAGGATGTGTATTGCCAAATAAAACGATGAAGCATTTTTCTCTTCATTTTATTTATTTATTCATTTATTTATTGGTACTGAAAATCAAACTCAGGACTTTGCTTTACGAGGCAGACACTGTGCCATTGAGCTGCATCCTTCTCATTCTCTTTAAAGTACAGTATGAGTGATAACAGCGCTTCTCTGACTGTTGAGATTCATTTATTATGAAAAGTAGGAAGGAGGAAAGATAATCTAGGGAATAGGTTTTTAAAAATCTTTTTCAAAATACAGTTTAAATTCATAGACTAAGGAAATATAAATGAATAGTGGGAGGGTTGGAGGAAAAAATTTTAAAAGTATATATCAAATTATTCATTTTATTTTATGAAATAATTATATAGGTGGATAATATCAATGAGGAAAGCATTTAAGGTAGTCTGAATGTCAAAATAGGTAGCATGCTTTGCAGATAGCTTTCTCTTAGCAATGTGGATAAAGAAATAAAATAAAATACAGTTATTACCTCCTTACTCTTATGAGGCTTGTAGAAAAAAAAGATTTGTTTTTCTAGAACTGCAAGAAAAGCAATATTTGAAGGAGAGTACATTTAGTACAGCTAGATAGAAAATGGTTTTGTAAAGAAAAATGAAAGTATTATGAGTGTTAAATTTATAATTTCATGATGGATATATGGTTCGTGGTGGCATATTGCAGTAGAATGAGGAAGAGAAATATTTCAAGTACTGAGTAGACAAAAGCACCTGCAGTGACAGAGAGACGTGGAACAGACAGTCCGGTTAGTTTTCCCGTAAGACAGTAGGTGTGATGTGGCACACGTTTGGAATACGTGCTATGGACTGCGCAAAGGGACCCTGTGCCTCTTACGGTCATTGATCTCCTTAGTATTTAGTTAACCCTCCTAAAATGCAGGGAGAGCAGCCCCACAGGGAAGGTAAAAGTCAGCGACCACCTTGAATATAGGCGTTAGACCTATTAAATAAGATAAAAAGCATATACATGATTGGTGACTCACATCGAAACCTAGTTATCCCTCAAATGCGGCATGAGTGGAACAAGCCATGTTTTATAGCCACACAGGGAGGCAGGATATGGGTTAGGGTTAGGGATGGAACACATTGCCCAAAGATTGATGCGATAGAGACTTACTACCCAGATTCATTTGGTATTGGTAAAAGGAAGTGGAGCTTTCAGGCGGCCATTAGTGTTAGATGAGGTCATTTGAGTGGGATTGCTGTGATGACACAGATGAGTTTGTCAAGAAGAAGAAGAAGACACAGTGCTTTCTCTGTGATGTCCCCCCTCCCTGACACACACTGGTGCAGCAAGTCATGCACCATATGTCAATCAGAGGCTGGCTCTGGGCCCTTGATTTCCTGTTTTCCAAACCCTTACTCCACATAAACTTTTCTTCTTTATAAATTACTTGATCTCAAATATGTTGGTACAGCAACAGAAAATGTACTAATACATTTTTAAAAACATACCTCAAATTCAGTAATTTATTCCAAAATGAAAGATCCATTGAATGAGCTTCTGATCCATTAAATGAGCTAACAATCACAAAAATATTAACTTCTCAAGAAGAATCAATCTCTATCCTATACAAAAGCACTTTTCCATGGCTTCTTATATATATGTTCCTTCTGAGAAACACATCTCTTCAGCTTGTTTACTTGGTCAATATTCCTCAAATTCTCAGCAATCCTTTACTTCCTCCTCTCAAGCTCTCAAATGCCTGGCATGCTCAAGCAGGCCTGCCTTCCAGCACACATTATAAACTGTCCATTTCAAGATGAAAAGTCTGAATGTTTTTGAAAGTAGTAATATACATATTATTGTAAACAGTTTGGAGAAAAGCACAATTTTTCTTACAGTGACTAACACATACTGAATAGTAATTAACTCGGACAACACAGTGAGCTTTGCCATTGTGTGAAATAACCTGCATGCAAGAATTGACCCAGCAACGTGATTTATATTTAGAAAATTTTTCAGCTCCATCAATAGAATGACTTCACTAAGAGTGATGTTTTATTCATTCAATGGCATGCCAAACCCTGATGGTCTGGGACACTTAATTGTATTGTGCCACTTACAAACAGCATGTACAATTGAGCTTTATTTCTATTAGGATACTTCAGAAAATGTTTTTGAAATGCTGTGTGAGAATGAGGTATATTTAAGTAGAAGACCTGGATGAATTTTCATGTGCCCCCTGAGGCTCTATTTTTACTGAAACCATAATAAAAGGAACAGTTATAGATATCTATATTTTAAGCCCACAATGTTTGAACCAGTGGTAAATTAAAGAAAAGTGATGAATGAGTAACTCTGGAATCTTTTTAAAGGACAATGCTTCCTCAGCAAGAAGAAAGAAATGTAGTGGTCTTTTGCTTCCAATAGAAATCTCTTCCGTTATGTGAATGGGGCCTTGCTTCCTTTGAAAAATTTTTCCTTGAAATTTCCAGACAGTTAAGAGATTTGGGGGAAGGACAGTGCTTTTAACTTACTTTACAAGCTCTTGTGTAAATCATGTGTCCTCAATGAACGTCACTCAGTAAGTGATTTGTTGGTCAAGGAACACAAGCATTAACATAATAATCATTCATCTTTTTCCTGAAAAGATTTTAGTTGTGATTATTTTTGGATAACTCTGTGATAAACACGTTGCTGAGGGAAGCCTTTTCCAGATAGCATAACTTCTACTGTGCTTACCTGACTGGAAAAGTGAAGGTTAGCCCTTTGAGAAAATTTTCAAGCAGTCGCATGAGGTGTTACACTTCATATTGTAGAAAGCATAACTTCATTAAGGCCAAATAGCATTTAAACATCTACAGGCACATGACAATCTCAAGACTAAGAGTAAGAAACACTAAGAATAATGAGATTGTTCATCAAAGCTTCCTTGTGTGTGGTCTTCTATTATAACTTCTAACCCACAAACCTGTGATCATAGTTTTATTTTGGACCGATGGTCTGGGAATGCATTTGGAGTGCATAACTGTCTAGAAGATGTAATTTTAAATGTTGCACTTTGCTTTTCCTAGTTTCAGTTATTGTAAGTAGAATCCCACAATTTGACATTAGCTGTTACAAATGGAGGAAGTCTAAACCTTCTCAGTCAATGAGCAGAGATTTATCCAGAAAATAACATCTGATTTTTTAAGAAGGTAATTTAGTTCATATCCGTAAGTTGTTAAAATTTTGCTAGTTTGTTTGTTGCTGTTGCAACAGCTCAGTTTATTTACTGTCACTAAATCACTTAAAAATCCAACATTGTTTGGAATATTATGTGATAACATTATGAAATTTACTAATTCATGAAAGATTACCTTGAAACATAGATCCTATTGTTTAATCTAATTATAAGGTAATAGTAGAGCTCTAAGAGAGATATAGCTATATTTATAATGCTAGAAAGACTAATAGTGCAATAGAACAGAGATAATTGAATAATGGTCTCAGGAGATTTGGTAACAGAGAAAAAGGAAGAACATGCTAGAAGCAGCCTGTAAGTCCATCCATAGATGAATAAAGCAAATATACTATCTATGAGCAATGGAATACTACTTGACTATAAGTAAGCATAAATTTGAGACATATGTACAAACATGAGTACTTCTAGAAAACATAATATTAGTCAGATACATGAATTTAAATACCATTTTTCTCATTTGAAAAATGCCAAGTACAAATAAAGACCAAAGTAAAAGATGGATAAAAAGACCCAGGGAGAGATAGGACTTTTGCAAACTGCATGGGGTTCAAAAAACCAAAAATGTTTGGAAAGCAAGGTAGGGGAAAGTATACAAAAGATTTAAAATGCATCGTACATATGTACCAAATACCCAGAATTAATATAAACATACGATCAAAAGGGGCTTAGATTGCAAATGTTAGGATATATTTTAATCTATGCACAATTAAAATAGATGTGAGCACATACACACTTACATAGACACACACACACACACACACACACACACACACACATACACACTATATCAAACTTATCCAGAATTTAACCTGAAGCTTTAGCAAGTTTAGAGGTGGAGAACATTTGGGTAACATATTATAAATGCTATAGGAAATGTGACCAAGGGTAAAACAAGCAAATTGAAAATATTTTGCATGGTAGGATTGGACAGATGGGGTGGTGACTATTTCCTGTAATTGTAAATTTCTTTAAGAAAAAACAAATTGGTTTATGATATCCTTAGGAATATTCAGCAGCATTGAAAGAAGTGAAGGAAGTATCGAGATTTATTTGTATTTGAAGGAGTAGTGAAGTATTCCAAGCACAAGGACATTACAAAAACACGTTGCATAGTTGCACTCAACACAGACAACAAACATTCTGAAACGTATTTGTCAGTGTTGTGAAAAACAAGAGAAGAAATTTATGTCTTTGTTTTAGATTGAGAATTCACTGCTATTCATTAGGCCCTTTGTGTTTAAAAAGATACATTATCTTATTTCAATTTCACCTATTTGTGCAACCTTAAAATGTGTTTTTACATGAAATTAAAAATAAGTTCCAAGGAATTTGCTCCACGAACTTTTGAATAAACTTAACTCAAATAATACAGTTGATAATAATACAGTTGATCATGGTGAAATAAGCAAGAGTAAACAGTGCTGAGGATGGGGAAAGGGCCAAAGCTGCAATGATGTTACGAACAATGCATTTAGTGAACAAAGTATGCTTTACTCAAACATGAAGTATGTGCTATACTAAATTATGAGTATTTACGCTTTAGGTATCTGCATGCGCGATTAAATCATTCACTATTCAATTGATCCATTTGATTGTTCGAGCTACCTAACACAACTTTTGCTTGGAAAGTGGATGAATTTAATTTTCTGTTTTGGGCTTGCTGTACTTATGTAAGAATAGTAACTTCATGCGAGGTTTATAAGTTAAATACTTGTCTCAACTATTTTTGTTATTAAAGAGTGATTATGAGTAATATCTATGTACAATATTAAGAAGCAAATTTAATTTATGCCTCTGCAATTGCAAAATGAATTCATTCACTTCTGTTCTATATGTAGTTATATTGTGATAAAATAAGGACACAAACTAAAACTAGAACAAACTGGAAGCATATTTACAATGGACGATGTGCGAGCAAGTCACCACCGATAACTCTATGGTATTCTTGCATTCAAATGTTTAAAAAACTAGTAATGAAAATGTCATGTCATTCACCGGTAGCAAAAATCATACTAGAATTTAGTGCTCCCATGGAAATTTATGGTACACTACATTATTTCCTGTAGATGGTGTCATAAACTTCAAGCATCACCGTAATATCCTGACATCATCATGTAACCCCATCCTAGAGCCCATCAACTGCTTTATTTGATATAATCCTGATATTTCTATGATGCTTCTGAGGGATTTTCAAGTCGTCTTATAAATGACTATTTGCCAAAGTGAAATAACACCAATTCTTGCAGGTTTCTGGAGGCTTTTATAAAGAGCCTCAGGTGCTTCTGATGTCATTTATTGATGGTCTTCCTTTGAAATTAAGAACTATTAAAATGAATACTAACACATAACAGACCACTACCTTTTCAAAACCTCTTACTCTGTGTATAGGCAAGATGATGAGAAAGCCAAAACATTTATTCTCTTGTTGCCAACAAGATTAAACTGTACAAATGCCGGCAAAGAATCCTCACCACCATCACCCACTAAATAAAACAAAATTCCAACCGGTCCTCCGTCCCTATGATAAGCAGTGCACTACCTGCATGAAAGCCTGCCTCTCATCCGCTAGAAAGCCTCAGTCTGTGAGTAATAAACAATTTTATTTGCATCTTACATGTGTAGTCTCACCAACCTTGAAACTTTTACCTGATTCTGCGTGGTGAGGCCATCCTGACCTCAAATATGCTTATACAGTGAATGAATCATACTCTGAAAAATATCATACAACAATGGACTCTTCATCATAATTCATTACAGCACTATGACTTATCTATGTTCTGTGTTATTTCTGCCACATATTTCTACAAAAATAAAAATTAAATTAGTTGCCAAGTGTGTTTGATTCTAATCCTAAAAATGTCATGCTTATCCTAGTAACAAGGAAAATAACATCTTCTGTCCACAAGAAACAAGGCTTGATCCATTGCTTGGAGGATAAGGATAAAAAAAAAAAACAGAAGTTTTTATTTGTTTCTTCTCTGAAGGAGGGCCAAAAAAATCTCTTGGATCCATACATAGATTCAAAACAAAGAATTTGACAACTATAGCTTCATAAATAGAAGATTTCCTACAGTTTTAACAAGGAATGTTACTTTTATAATTTCTATTTTTGTATGCTGAGGAATATTAGAGTGTTTGCTTCAAAAGAAATATTTTCACTTCTCTCTCTCTCTCTCTCTCTCTATATATATATATATATATATATATATATATATGTCAAAATATGCTAATTAAGTCAGCACTGTTAACTGCATTATGAATGCCCTTTAAATTTACTCCTTCAAACAGATCATGATAACTATTTTTAAACAGAATGATATTAATATCTTGCCTTGATATGTAATTAATATTTTGTTTTGAGATGCAACATAAAAACTACATTTAATTGCTGGGCTGAACTACACATGTTCCTCAATAGAGGTAATATTTTGCTATATGTATTTATTGTAACTCTTTGAAGATTTATAGACTCAGAAAACATGCTTTCCTTTGTTTCTATGTATGATTTTATTTATTGAGTTTTTGGTGGGTTTGTACTTTTTTCCTTGCAGTAAATTTCATTCATCTAACTTTTAATGTTGCCTGATAATCTTCAATTTTCTTTAGAAAGTATCCATGGGCTAGGGATATAGCTCAGTGGCACAACGCCTACCTGACAAGTACAAGGTCCTGAGTTTGACTTCCAATAGAAAAAAAATATATATACATTAACCTCAGTTTCATAATAAATTTTACTATTATGGAAATTTTGTTATTATTAAAATTCAACATGTTTGTAACAACAATAAAGACTTTAACATACCCCAAGAAATGTAAATCCTGCAAAGTGAGATTTCATACCTTGCTAGAGTGCAATCAGAAACCAACAACAGAAACATTTAGAATATAATTATTTTTTATATCTTTCTCTTTTCTCTCTCTCTCTCATTACATTTTTCATATCAAGGAAACCATATGATGTAGTACAGTGTGTGTCTGATTTACTTTACTTAACAGTTGAGTCTCAAGGTTCACATATTTTCCTAGAAATGTTCCAAATCCTTCTTCATAGCAGAGTAGGTTTCCATTGTGTATAGAGGTCATATTTGTTTCATTCATTCATCTTCTGATGGGCATATAAACTTATTCCAGAATTTAGCTATTATGGGTTGTGCTGCTCTAAATTGTGTTGTTCTTAAACATACATTGCTGAGGTTTGATGATTTTAATTCTTTTGGAGACACACCCAAAGGAGGATTAGTTGAGTCACATAGAATTCTATTTTTAGGTTTCTGAGAAATTGCCACACTGATTTCCACAGTAGTTTTATCAATTTACACTCCTACCAACAATGAAGATTGTTCCTTTACTTTTACCAGCCTTTTTTATTGGTTGATTTCTTGTTAGTAAACTTTCTTTGTGAAGTGAGAGATAATCTTAAGTTTTAATTCCCATTCTTGAATGCCCATTAATGTTGAACATTTTTTCCTGTATATACTAGCCAATTGTGTATCTTTATCTAAGAAGTGCTTATTCATTTGAGATGCCCAATTTTTATTTTTTTACATTTAGAATGATCAAATTTTTTTAAACAGAATGGTATTGCCAAAAAACAGCTCCTCTCCAAAAATCAGACTTATGGATCAGTCGAACAGACTAAAAGACACAGAGAAAACTTAAGATGCTTTCAGTTACACAGTCTTTGACAAAAGGAACAAACTGTCTTTAACAAATGATGCTTAGAAAACTGCCTGTCTACATACCCAAATTTAAACTCAGAACCGTATTCTTATCATACAACAAACTAAAATCCAAATGGATCAAATATCTCAATATAGAAACAATGTTGTGGAACACACAATATGCAAAATCTTGAAGACAAGTGTACTTGTTGATACACTGTGTCAACCTAAAAAGTTTGGAAGTTTAAATAAGGGACTCAGCAGGGAGCTAGGGTCCTCACTTGCTAAACATCCTCATCCTGTTTGAGAGGAGGGCTTGGAGGTGGTGAGTGCTACATCCCCATGAGGGTGGTTTGCCTGCTTGCAATGCAAGGGAGTAAAAGAGGCTTGCTCCTCCACACACTTTTGTTCTTGCAACTTTTGCTGTCCTCTGCCACCTTGAAGTGTTGCCCCTGCGCTATGCCACCCTACCAGCCGAGTATGAATTGAAATCTCCACAAACTGTAAGTTAGCGAAACCTTTCTTTCTTAATTTTGGGTGTTGAGCAGTTTGTCCCAGGATCGAGAGAAAAGTAATCAAGACAACAGATGTAGGGAAAGATATTCTGAATAAAACCTTAGTTGCACAAGAAATAATAAAAAGAATTAAAAAAAAAATGTAATATCATTAAAATAACCACCTAATGGTTTACCATGGGTGTCAGTTAGGCAGCACATTTGTTTACATACTGAATATCTCTAACTTAGCTTGTGCAGGTGTTATTTCAACCAGTCAATTTTTGTATTGAATAATGGGAATCAAATTGTAATTTTTATATTTATTATTATATTATCTTAAGAAACATGACCAAAAGTACAAGTTTTTGTGATTCTGTATTTAAGACATTGGACTGGCAAATGGTTAAAAGATTTTACACATCATGGGACATCACCAACAAAGTGAAGAGACAACTTACAGAATGGGAGAACATTTTCTAGCTACTCCTCAAAGGACTAACATTTAGGATATATGAAGAAATAAAACATAAAAAAAATAGTATTTTTTATTTCTTTTTAAAATACTAATTTAAAGATTATATTGGCTTAACATTTGATTTTGTCCCACACAGCCTAAACATGCAAATCAGTGTAAAGAAAACGCCTTTCTCCACACAATGTGATCTAGAAATTTGCATACAGTACTTAAATCCTTCATATGTTTTTTAGCTACTAAATTATCATCTCATTTAGTTACTTCATTTTAGCTTTTGTTACATGACAGCATTATTGTTTTGGCCTAATTTAAATTATCTTATTTCTCATTCTATATTTAAATTGATTTTACATAACTCATGATATTGTTCCCAGAATGAAAAGATAACAAACTAGCTGTTTGAAGTTTTAGCATTAGATACTTTTGTAGGAAAAATTTATGAAAATCAAGAGACAAAATAAAAAATAAAATAGCTAAACAAATTTAAAGTGAGTAGCACAAAGCAAAAATCATGACAAATCTGTATACTTAAGCATGTAGTATGTGGACATCATGTGCCTGTGCATGGATTTTTAGATGACTACATGAATATATTCTGTTTAGAGATACTTGTTTTCTTCGAAGGGTCTTTTTTCTTGTAGACATTGAATGTTGCTTTGAAATAGAATTTAAATTTAGCCTAAATTTTCTTCATTTTATCTTGGATTCTCCTTTAAAATATTCTGAGCACTTTTATATTTGAGATGCAAAATTTTTAAGGCAATATCTTGCAGTAATTATTTAATTTCAAAACTTTATTTTCCCGGTTCTTACGTTTTTCAATCTATTATGAAGTGAGTTAAAAGTAACTTAAAATGACTTCCAGCTTGGTAGTTCAATGGAACAAAGGCCTCACCCAGAGTCCAGCCCAGGTTTTATTAATTCTCCATGAGGAGAGTGGCTCCGGGGATTACAGTGGCGAGAAATATGTGACTGCCATGACTGCATTGAGTTGGGCTAGGTAGGAGGTCTGAGATCACTTCTGTGATAATCAGTGGGCAAGAAATACAGAGAGAGCTATCTGCATAACACATCTGAAGTAGTTCCTAATAATCTGGAGTCAGGGCCTCAGTTCTGATGTACAATCCTTTTGACCTGGGAAGTCATAGCTTCCTTCTCAGGGCTCAGTCGCAGCCAACAGCATGGACCATGGCTCGCCATCCTGCCCTGCTCAATCACATATCTGGGGAGTCATCGGACGGAATACACCGATCTGTGGCTTTGCTTCAGAGATTACATATCAACTGCTCAGCCAGCCCAATTTACAAAGCTTAAAGCCAATAGAAGGGACAATGAAATAACCTATCCAACTTTGTACTTAATACGTGGAGACAAGGTCAAGTTACTCAAAATGGCAATAGTTGCTCTTTTTTCCATGGAGAGTCCTCTGGGTGGTTTCCCACAGATGGGCATTTGGATTGCTTCCGAGATTTAGCTATTACAAATTATGCTGCTATAAACATGCTGCATATATATATATATATATATATATATATATATATATATATATGATCTGTGGTATGATGCTTTCAGTTCTTCTAGGAAGATACCCAGAAGAGAAGTAGCTGGGTCAAATGGAACCTCTAGTCCTAGTTTTCTGAGGAATCTCCACACTGATTTCCACAGTGGTTCTATCAAATTTACACTCCCATCAACATGGAGAAAGGCTCTTTTTCCCCACAGTGCATCCAGCAGTTGTTATTGGTTGATTTCTTGAAGATAACCATTTTTCTGTAGTGGGATAGAATCTCAGTGTTATTTTAATTTGTATCTCTTGAATAGCCAATGATATCAAACCTTTTTAAAAATATATTTATTTGTCATTTGTATTTCTTTGGGAAGCGTGCATGGTTCATTCTTCTTCCATTTCTAATGTCATGAGTAAAACTAGTAATAGTAAAGCAATTTGGTTGTATTATTGCCATAAATTATCAAATAGTCTTCAATTTAAAGCCTTGCTTCCTATCAGAGCCTTTAATCTGAAAGCCACACAGGCGTGTCTGCTGAACCCAAGTTAGATCATGTTTCCCTGATCCTCTGTTGCACAAAGCTGTATACATTTAACTACAGTACTGTTCAATTCTTGTTATGTTTGATACTTTATTAAAATTGTATTTTACATGTAACTCAGAATTATTATATTTATAGAGTACACTATAATATTTAGATACATGGACATATTACATAATGAGAAAGTCAGGTGAAGAAGGAAAGTCATCACTGAAAATACTACTTTGTGGACAGAACACATAAAGATTTTTGTGATAACTATTTTAAAATATATGATAGCCAACTGGTGTACATAAAAAGGCAGTTGAACATTTCTAATTTTATACAAATGTAAATTAAAACTTCAGTGAGTTGTGACCTCACATCTGCTAGACTGGCAGTCATCACAGCGATGAAAGATAACAAATGTTCAGAAAGATGTCAAAAGAAGGAATCCTGACAAATTGTTACTGATATTATCCACAAGGATGGTCATTTTGGTAAACAGTGAGGACACTTTTCAAAACTACAATTGGTATTGAGTCTTTAGCGGTGTGTTCTACTATTCCTGGGCTCGTTCACATTTCTCCATCAGGGCCGACCTACTTGCTGATGCCTGATAATGAATGGTGTATTTTTAACTTCAGAGGTTTGTGCGCCCCTGTCTTCTTAGGCTCCTGCTCTCCCAGGTGGCACCGTGGACTGTTCCTCACTTGCTCTTTGTTCAAATGCTGTGTTCCCAACAGGCTTGCTCGACCGCCCTTTAATATGTAAGCCCTTCTCCTGTTTCCCTCCTCATCTCCCCAGTCTCTCTTTTTCTTTTTCTCCATGTTATTTTTTATTAACTGATAAATCACATGTATCTCTGATTTATTTATATATTTCTCCTACAAATCCAAAATATAAAGTACGTTGGAGCAAAATTGAATTTTTTCTCTTTCTTTCATGCCCCTCATCTAAAATTATATTCAATAAGTGGTGTGATATAGAGTCAGTAATGATTTATTTTATAAGTAAGCTAATTTATAAATAACTGTGGTGTAACCATAGGGTAAGAGAAGTAAGCATCTCAGTATCACTTAGAATTAGGTGGAAAAGCGTCACGACGTGGGGTGGGACTTCTAGTCCTCAACATTGCTCCTAGAAGACACATGATATTGTAAGAACCTGGCTTAGTCTTTTCTGTCAAAGCACAAGGTCAAAACAACGCCACTGTGGATCTAAATGACCTAACCATCTACTCACTTCCACCCCCCCCCATTAATATGCTGAACTCCAAGAAATGGTGACTATATCCTTTCCCCCAAAATGCAGCAAGTTTCCAAGGTAAGAACCAAGTCTTTTCACTGCAAACTGCATTTCTTCTTTCTTTAACTTATCAGTAACACGTCACCATCCACTCTCGTGCCATTCAAGATAGCTGAGTTAGACTGTGACACTTTAAAGAGCAGCTACCACAGGCACAGAAGGACAGCCCCCTTGTCCTGTATTCCTGCTACCTCATGGCCTGCTGTGCTCTTTCATCAAGATAAAAGCATTTTTGAGATTTCTTGATGTCTGAGCCTTTCATTATCTGCACTGGTAATTTGAGTCTGGGCGACTTATTTCTTACAATATAATATACCCTAAAAAGAAAGTTTCGTTTGCATCATAGTTTTGGAGATATTGATCCACGTCTGGCCAGGCTCAACTGCTCATAGGCGTCTGCTGAGGAAGCACATGATGGCAGGGAAAGGTTAGGACAGAGAGTCCAGTTGTCCTGTGGCAACAGGAAAGAGAGGTGCTCCTTAGGTCCTTCAAAAGTGCTCCTCCAGTGACTTGAAACCTCCCCAGTCCCCAGCCTGAAAGCTCCTACCTTTCATAGCACAGTTAAGGAGCAAATTTCAAATTCTGGGGCTTAGCGCCACAGTTTAAACCCGAGCTGTAGCAATCAATGAGAATGAGTGGGTGGCAAAATTGATCAGTTCTAAATATGCATATTTAGCTCCATGGGAGGAAACAGCACTAACTGGGAAAGTTTTAATTGTAGAAATCAAGTGACACCAATTAGAGGATAAAGGCAATTTGGAAAACTCTTTAATCTAGTATTTAACATTGTGGGCTTGAGGTGGCTATGAAATAACCTGATAAACATTTCAATACCCAATGGAAACCGTGAGCATCCTGATGACTCTGTTGGTTAGCTAACTAACCCAGTTTTGTTCCTAAAGCCCAGAATTTCACATCCCATGGCTTATTGCACATAACTCATTGATGTCTCTCAAACCTCTGAAACACTGTTTTCACAAATTTGCAGTGATTATTATGCTCAGTTCAGTATTTCCCTCCCTTATTCCCCAGTTAAAAATAGTATCATTGTCCTCATTGTACCTTAAAGTAAAAATGCCAGCATCTATTCTGTAACAATCATCTTTCTACAAACTATTTATCATATATAACTGTACAGTTATTTTTAAGTAAAATCTTTTAATGTTCTGGACTTGCTTGAAACTACAATTCCATGGTCCTGGTACAGTCAACTCTTCTCTCTGGCATAGATTGTTGTTATATAAATTTATGTTTTTGCTTTCATATTTGTTATAATAAATCTATTTTTTGGACTTAAGATTTAGCTCAGCAGTGTAAGCACCTGCCTGCCAAACGTGAGGTGCTGAGTTCAATCCCTGCCAGACAGCTGGGCATGGTGGCTCACGCCTGTAATCCCAGCACTCAGAAGGCTGAGGTGGGAAGATCCTTGTGAGTTTGAGACCGGCCTGGGCTACAAAGTGAGCTCAAGGCCAGCCTGAACTGCATAGTGAGACCCTGTCTCAAAAAAAGACCCACCCCCCCCAAAAAATCTATTTTTTAGTTAGTGGTGATAGTATTTTTTTTCTGGAATCACAGAGAAATTGTGACAACCATCTGCAACATTTCCTTTGGCGTTCTACTTATATTTGTTATAAGCCAAACATTACATTCCCTCCTGCAAAGCATTCTGGCACATAAATATTTTCTCTATGAGCCTGACCTTACAAATTACTTACACATAAAATGCCAGAAATTCCTGAAATCTACCAAGGCATCTCTCTCCTACAGATTTCAAGCACAAGCAGAAAGAACAAAAGCAACGACAATAAAAACATTCTTCCTTTCTGTCACTTATAGCCATCGATTTTATTTTCTCCCTTCTCACTCCTCCCTCCTCTCCTTCTTTTCTTTCTTTCTTTCTTTCTTTCTTTCTTTCTTTCATCCTTCTTCCTTCCTTTCTTCCTTTATCCTTCTTTTTTTCTTTGTTTCTTTACCTCTGACTCTGCTACCCTTCTATCTCTTAAATAGTTTCCATAATTTCTGCATGATTACCTGAAACATTGCACTCCAGTGAATTTTCTTCAGCAAAAAGTTATTCATGCTTTATTCTACTCGGGTGCACTGCATAGGGCAGAAATTACCACTATATTACACCAACATAGCATGTGACTGGGAACATTTCACTCAGACCAATAAATAAATTATGAGTGGTGTTTGGAGATAGCCACTTAGAGATAGTCGTTTTAATCATTATGAATGATTGGGTTCTTCAGAGCACAATTTTTAAAAGAGGATGAATAAAACCTTGGAATACTTCAGTCTGTTTTTTATTTGAAGAACACAAAAATGATAGTGTGGAAATGTAAGACATAAAATATGAGAAAATAATGTTGTTATAAAGCTTGGTAACAAAATGATCAGAAAATGAATTTTCATATATTACAAAAGCAATGGTATTGATTTTTAAGATAAATTTCCTCACAAATTTTCAGTAATTCTAGTAAATGTAATCAGAATAAATTGGGTGGAAAGATGTAAGTATGTAGCATGCTATATGAAGAGAATGAGTAAAAATTGTTCTATAAAGAAACAAATTGGAAAGCAAATGAGAGAACAGAAATTTTTGACAAAATTGTAACAAATATTGACTGAAGTATATGCTGGTTGGATGAAGAAATTTCAATAGGTCACTCTTGACAATGTATTTTTCTGTGAAGTAGCAGGATTTCTAAGGAAAATGGAAATGTAGAATGAAAGTTTTATCAATAGCTGTTTAGATTTTAAAAAGGTTCTGTCAAAATTTTGACTTAGACATAATAGCATATTTTTATTGTATTGTGAAGAGCTCATTGGTCAGTTGCAATTCATTGAAATTATAACTCTATTAAAGTCATGGTAAGCACAGTTAGAAAGTTATAGTGGTATTGTAAAAATAACCATAAATGGTTATTGGAAGGTTTCACAGAAACTTTTGACAGAAGGACGCTATTTTAAATGACATTTCATACTATATGCCATGGCCTTTGAAGCATTTTCTAATGTTGTAAGCATTCAGAAAATTTAACATCCATGCACACTGTATCACTACTATTGTACTCCACACAATCATAAAAATATCTCTAGTAACATACTATAGAAATGATCCCTGAAAATATAGCCTTGAATATCGCTACTCTGGTTAAATTGATTTTTAATGCTTTACTCTTTCTATTTAGTAAGTACCTGGTAAATTATGATTCTGTTTTTATAAGTAGACTCTCCATTTTATGATTTTCCATAGTAGTTTCTACTGCCATTAATCTATTCATGACCTACATATGCTTTGTAATCACAAAGTAGAATCATTAAGTAGAAAAAGAAGGCTGTACTATACATTTTCTTAAATAAAAATTTACACACTTCTGTTTTATGAGTTCTTCTTTCCTAAGAGTGCTTCATTGCTCTGCACCAGGCACACTCCCCTGCACCAGTCACTCTCCCCTGAATCTCCTTCTCTAGAATTTCCTCCTCTGACTCTATCCTGTGCAACGCTGTCAGCATAATCTTCCAGAGTTTCAGGGTTAATCATGTCATTCTTTCATCTACCTGAAATCACCCACGACACATTTTTGCCTGCAGAATGAAATTCTAACTTCTGGTTCTAATATTGAAGAATGTGTATAAGTCGTGCCCTCAATCTCTCTTTAAAGAATAATTTCCCCCTTTGTCTGTGCTGTATTTAAGATATGCCCATTTCTTTGGATCACTCTCTTTGTTTACACTTTTTCCCTGAACTAGGTTGTACTTCAAATTTCTCTGAGTTTTGAAAGCTCACCCCAACACCTTCCTTTCTGACATAGCATTAGACTGCTCTAGTTTACAATCTAGAATCTTGATAGCTAAGAAAAATTTTCATATTTTAGTAAAATTTAACTAAAGGCTTGAGGAATCAAACAATGAAAAGAAGTAAGTTCTTTTTTATGCATCTGAAAAATAATAGTGACATATTATTTAGTAACATTTGACTGCAGTCAACAGTAATCAACTAAATCACTTTACCTAAGTGTCTATTTTTTCTCCTAAGATACTCTAATTCTTAAAAGAGCTCTATCAATTTTATAGGCCTTAGAATTTGCAGAACAATATTCTCAGCAGTGACAGATTGTTTGTTTTTCCAAGACACTGAAGTGAGTCTTACGGTTTGGTTTGACTCACGTGTTTATTTCAAAGCAATGTTTATGCCCAAACAAGGTAGACTATTCTTGGTCGTGGATTTATTGCTAGGGCCAGAAACTGGAATAGAAGGGAGAGAGAGTCTTCTTAAGATCACATGGATGGAAGGTGGATTAAAGGTGGAAACAGAGTGTACAAGATGGGTGAAGAGAGCAAAGCAGAAGGCAGAGCCCATTGCAAACATCTTTTTGGAAAACTCAGGAGAAATAGTTTCTTAATATTCCTTAGCTCAGTACCACCCAGATACTGCAGCCTTTTCCCCCTGCTATTTTAATACATAGTAAACATATTTTCTCTAAGGATGAAAGTTCCATTTGAATTTACAGATTTTAGTTTTTTTCACAACATTTACTATATCTTATATAGTTATTACATATTATTTTATTAATTAGAAGTTTCCCTGAAGTTTTTGTTTATTAACAATGAAAAATCTTCACCGATAATTATTGCATGAACATAATACCGTTACTATAACAACTATGAAAAATACTACTATGCTGAAGTTTATATATGTTATACTAAGATGCTTAAGGGTCTTGCATTTCTTTTAGTTTTTCATAGGCTCTAAGCAAGACACAGCAATAATTGCATGCTGACAAAAAGTTATTAACCTCATACAAGAGGTATATTTTATGGGAAATTTACTTACTAGAAGAAATAGAAAAAAGAATAATTACTTGGGGAAATGTTCAATAGCAAGGAAGCATTGTATTAAAAGAGAAGCTGGTTGGAGAGATAATGAAAACAGAACAGTAGTTTGTTTTTTTTTTTTTTTTTTGCTGGAAAATGAGTAAGATCTACCTGGGATACTCTTAAGCAATAATATTGAAATACCCTGATTCTCTAGGACAATTTATGGTCAGTCTTTCAAAAGAGATCCTTGAGCTTCCTAGGCAAGGACACTATTCATACCAACAGGGCTCCTTCTCTGAAAAACATAAGCTAGTATTTTATTTTCTTGAAGTTTACTTGGCTTCTAGGTGTCAAATTAGCCAGTTCTCTAATTACGTAGGGAAATTTGAGAATATAAATATATTTTTTACTCCTTTTGAGCACTAATAAATGAGCTATTTGTTTGCTATTATTTAATTTCAAAATATTTAAGTTGTTACATTTGCTTATATAAGTACATTTACATAAACAGTAACTTCTATATATATAAAATTTATAATATATAATTTATAACATTTAATTTTTTTCCTTTTAAATTGTGGAAATATGTTCTACTCTTTTTAGGTAAGAATAGAGATAGCACATCTGAAAATACATTGCAAGTTTTCTCCTCAGCTTCACTGAGGTGTAATTTATGAATTAAAAAAGGATATATTTAAGGTGTGTAATTCAAGTTCATGATATATTTATACATTGTGAAATTTTGGGCACTATCAATTAATTAGCATCTATCACTGCACACTGCTATCATTTTATATTGTACGAAGTGAAAACACTTTTTTTACTAAGATTATTGATTCATTTTAGGTATACAGAGTGATCACATTTATCATAGGGAATTTGTAATCTTGCAAGGTATGTCCTCATTCTTTTCTTTCTCCTTTCCCCTTCCCTCCCCTCAATCACTCTTCCTCTCCTTACTTACAATCTTTGTTCTCATTTTGTGCTTCCTTTATCTGTTTCTCCTTTCCCTTCTTACCTTTACTCCTCCCCTTTCCTTAGTTCCCCTTCCTGTTTGAACATTTGCTTTCTATTTTACAATATGTATTTCACATTTTGGTCTTTATATACATGTTCTCATACCGGAGAGGCAATGTGGTATTTGAGCATGTGTGTCTGATGTATTTTACTTAAGATTATGGTCTCAAGTTGCATCCAGTTCCCCAGAAATGTCTCAAATTCATCCTTATTTATGACTGAGTAGTACTCTATTGTGTTAATTTTTTTTTTTCTTTAGCCATTCACCAGTTGATGAGCATTTTAACTGTTTCCACTCTTTTGCGTTTACAAAGTGCAGCATAATTTCAAGTCAGGGATTTTGATATCATTTGCCTTGTCTTTGCTGCCCAGAATTTTTCTTGCTATTCGAGATGTCATTTGGTTCAAACTGAATTTTAGACATGTTTTCTCTAATGTTGTGTGGGATGCTATTGGCATTTTGATCAGGATTACATTAAATCTGTATAATGGTTTTGGAGTATGATCATTTTCATTATGTTTGTTCTTTGTATCCAAGAGCAAGCGGTATCTTTCCATTTTCAGATACCTTCTTTAATCTCTTTACAGATGATATTGTGACATATGAAATGTAAAATTAAAATGAAAAAGATGAGTCCACAATAGATCTTGCAGAAATCCAGAGGATCATGAATGCTTAGAGAAACTCTACTTGGTTAAGATGGACAAAACTGAAGAAATGGACACATCCTAGATATGAATTACCACAGCTAAATCAAGAGTAAATAACTTAGTGTTAGTCAATGAAATTGAAGATGTAATTTAAAAATATCAGCATAAGAATAAACAGGCTGAAATGGATTCACTGATGAATTCTATAAGAAATTTAGAGATTTCATGCACCTACTCCTCATACCCTTTAATGAAATTGAAAATGAAGCAATACTCCCAAAGTCATTCTTAGAAGCAAGCATAACCCTCATACCCAAACCAGAGAAGGATCTAACCAAAAAAGAGAAACACAGGTATGTCTTCCACATGAAAATAGATGCAAAATCCTCAGTAAGATATTGGAAAACAGAGTATAGCAAATCATCAAGAAGATTATACATCATGACCAACTGGTCTGCATTCCAGCAATGCATGGATAGTTCAACCTACCCAAATGAATAAATGTATTATACCACATACACAGAAACAAAGACAAAAATCACATATTCTTTTCAAAAGACGAAAGAATAAAAGCGTTTGGCAAAATCTGGAGTCTGTTAGTGATAAAACCCTAAATCAAATACATCAATAAGGTCTTTATCTTAATCTGATAAAAATTTTCCTACAGAAAATTGAAATAGATGGTCTTCATTTCAATCTAATAAAAGCCATCTACCACCACTACCAATCACCAACACCTTACTAAATGGATAAAAACTGAAATCTTTCATTCTAAAATCAGGAACAAGAGAAAGATGTACACTTTCACTACTCGTATTCAATATCATTCTAGAAACATTAGCCAGAGCAACTAGGCAAGAGAAAGAAATAAAAGGAATAAAGATAGGGGTGAAAGAAGTTAAAATAGCTTTATTTGCAGGTGACACAAAAATTCCAGCAAAAGACTTCACTTAATAATCAAATTCAGTTGTATAGCAGGATGCAAAGTGAACAATCAAAAATTAATAGCATACCCCTACACAAATGACAAACACACTTAGAGAAAAATTAAGAAAAACACACCTTTCACAGCAATATCAAGAGCTCTTATAATCTAATCTTCTAGTAGATTTTGAGTATATAACATATTATTAATTTTTGCCATAATATGTCACACTTCACCATTTATTCATCTTGTAACTGAAAGTTTTACCCGTTGACCAAAATTTCCCCATTTCCCATCAAACCCTGGCAAGCACCATTCTAATTGCTATTTATTTCCATTACTTTGACTTCTTTATAATCCAGATACAAATTTGCAGCTTTTAAAACAAATGAATGGATGATATTATTTTTATAAGAAATGCTAACCTAAAATTTTAATGTGAAGGTGACTGAACATATTTTACTAAAGTACAAAGTACTTTAAATCATCACTTCATCTGATTTTGTTATAAAGAAACAAACAAACAAACAAAAAAAGAAATACTCAGATACATTCCTAGAGCATTTACTCATTGATTTACCTTTCAAAATAACTGCCTGAGGAAAAGAATACATCTATTTTTAAGATACTTGAAAGAGAGTATTTATTTGAGTATTTGTCAAATAAATGTGAAAAATTAAGTAAGAATTGAGTTGGACTAAGAGCTATATCTCCAAAAGGAAACTGTTTCCAAAATCTTATTTAATATACATAAGTCATGAAAGTCTTAGATTAATCAAACAATTTCATATTTACGATTTTTGATTTACTAAGAACCTTAAATGAAAAAAGAACAAAAATGATAAAGAATTTCAAAAAAATATATTAAGAGACTAACAATGGTTAACATATTATGTATTGTTGTCTTCAAAGTAGTTGCTCAGATTATAAGATGAAGACATAAAAAAATGATCAAACCATGAAAGAAAAAACTATTCTTTTTGATGAACTACCAGAAATCAGTAGTATAACTATCTATCTTTTCCCTTCTTTCTTTTCTCTTTTCCCTTACTGCATTTGTTGTTTCCTTTTGAGCAATCCATTGCTCATGTTGTTTCCTTTTGAGCAATCCCAATTCATTTTCACGGTATCTCTTGTATAATTTAGATCCTATTTACTTTGTCCATTATTTACACTAAGGAGAGAATGTGATGGTTTCACATGCAAGTCTGATTTATTTCACTTGTGACTATGGTCTCAAGTTGCATCCATTTACCTATAAAAGTCTCAAGTTTATCCTCCTTTAGAGCTGAGTAGTACTGCATTGAATAAAAATATAGCATATTTTTATCATTCCACAGTTGATGGAAATTTCATTTGTTTCCAAGATTTAGCTCTCACTAATTGAGTTGCTATAAACATGGATGCACATATATCCCTGTGGTATGATGTTTTCAATTCTTCCAAGCAAATACCCAGAAGAGGAGTAGCTGGATTGAGTAGGACTTTGAACCAATGTTTTGAGGAGTCGCCACACTGATTGTACCAGTCTACACTCCCACCATGAGTGGAGGTGCGTTCCTTTTTCCCTACAACCCCTCCAAGTATTTGTTATCGGTTGATTTCTTGTTAATAACCATTCTTTCTGAAGTTACATAGATTCTCAGTATTGTCTTAATTTGCATTTCTTGAATGACCAGTGAGGCTGACGATTTTTAACAGCATTATCAATATTACATTCATATACAGCAATTTATTAAAATCTCTAATATTAAAATAGAATTGTGTGATTCTGAAACACAATATTTAGAAATTCTAATGAGTAGACAAATATTTTAAAAAATAATGGGCTAAATATGAGGAAGAAGCTCAGCAAGGCTGCTCACGTCCTACATGTATGAATATGTGAGTTCATGTGCACAGATGTATTTTTTGTATCACCCAGAGAGATACATGCTTTTTACCCCCAATATGGAGGATGGAAACTAGTAAGCCTGATGCATACTAGACAAATGCTCTACCAAAGATTTACATACATAGCCCCACAGTTTTATTTAAGCCTGTCTTACTCTACCTTTGAGGATAAAAGTAACAGTAGATTCTATTTATTCGAAGCCATAGGGGCAAAGACTATCCCTCGGGTACAGAGCAGATTTACCAGAAGAAAACAAACTTTCCTATTCTTAGTTACTCTGTGAACCCTCCAATAAGTTGTCAGGCATTTAAATTACAGGTAAGAAAAACCTTAAGTTTGATTTGAATTGGAGGCAATTTTGCTTACACTGATAAGCTTATCAGTGAAGCTGGTGTCTGTTTTGCTTTTGGAATTTCAGTTCTATCTGATACATTTAGAAATACACTTTATTATATATTGTCCTGTAGCATTAAAAATCTAGCTAGAAATGTGAATGTGTCATAGAAATAAAGCTCTTTTAACTCATTCAGAAGAGCAGTGAAAAGCCAATGGATGGTGCTTTCCCATCAGAAAGATAAAGGATGAATTCTTCCTGCTGAGGTTCAAGCCTTCAGCATCAGAATAACTGAAAGAAACCCCCTACCACCAGGAGGATATTAGAAGGGGTGCTCTAGGGGGTGCTTTAGAAGGACACCATTCAGCCAGGCTTTGGAACAGTTTTATACATTGTTAAACACAGATCTTAAAAGATTAGAAAGCATTGAGAAAAGCAGGTGTAATGTCTGCTGTGAAAATTTTAGATTGTACAGAGTATGTTTCTGCTATGTATTTTATTTTCAGATATTTTCTTGTGTATTGTACTATATATTTTATGCATAGGACCTACATTGCTGTATGTACATGATATAAAATACTAAATTTTTTTTAAATTTTAGAATGTTTGGAATTTATTCTTTTACACTCAGAATATGCCAAGCAGTGACTAGTAATAAAACAAGATAATTAAGTACCTAGACACCGAAAAACTGTAAATTGAAAGTTTAAATTATGATATGTTAAATTCTATAATTGTAAAGAGTGTTTTTAATTTAAGAACTATGTTAACTCTTTAATTCTATGGGCAAATGAAAGAATATAACATATAGAAAATGCAGATTTATTCTACATAGTGGCATCAATTCTACAAGCAATTTTACTCTTACCTGTCTCTGACTTACCTCTCCAGACTTTAATTTTCCTTTTCATGTTTTCGTGGTGCATATGACACTGTCTCTGAATAAATATTTTTCCAAAGTAACACTTACAAATTGATAAAAGACATACAAAAACATGTTCATCATTACTGATTACTAGCGTGATGCAAAGAAAAACCACAATTGAGGTAGGACTCCGTATTGTAACTATTCTAAGAAGTAAAAAGATGTGCAGAGAAGATGTGAAGAAGTAAAAATTTTTGCACAAACTGTTTATGGAATTGTAGATTAAGGCATTTTAAATAATGTTGCTCAAAAAATTGAGATTAGGACTGTCATGTTGTAATGCCTGTTGTAATGCCACGCCATGCTGTGCCACTTTGTCACATCTAAGGGTGAACAGCAAGCCACCATGCTGCCAGGTCTGGCCACTGCTCTGTGGAAAATGCAGCACTCAGTGATCCTAAAACCAGTATCACTAAAAGGACAGAAGAAGCTGTTTAAAATAAAAGAAGGTAGTGTATTTGAAAGTGGAAAAAGGGGGAAGACAATGAGGAAAGGAATAAACAACAGCACATAGCTACTTTGAATGAACAGGAATTCCAAAGTGAGTAACGTGGATTTCTTGTCTGCAGCTCTTTAGGTTGACATCTTTGCCATAAGAGGGCTCTTAGAACCTAGTTGTTTCCCTGGTTTGTTTCATCTTCGCTCCAAACCTAACAAAGGTAATTGGATCTCGATACAGAGGCAAAAGCCAATAGTTAGCCCCACCCAAAGGGCATCCATGAAGGTGAAATGTAGACATCGACTAAAGAGGTCCCCATGCTATTGACAAAGATTTCCGCTATAATCAACCCTGAAGCCTTAGGACAAATAAAACCAGTTGAAAAAATTAGCAAGGGAACACAATACCTCTGAAAATTCCAACTCTCCCTAAATTAATTAATGGGCTATCATCAAAGGGGATGAAATAAAAAACATGCACCTAAATTATTCAAAATAATAACAGAGGAGGTAACAAAACAGATGAACAATACCTTAGGAAATCTAACAGAAGTTACAACAAAGTAGAAAATGGCCCCACATCTACAAAAGAAGCTAAAAAAATCAAGCTGAGCTAAACAAAATGATGCAAAACATGGATGACCAGAATAAAACAGAGATTCCATAAAATGGTACTGAAAAAATGTAGAAGACTCAAAATTCTACTGAAAGTATGGCCAACAGAAATGACCAGTGTGAAGACAGTGCCAAAATTAGAAGACAGGAATACTGTATTTGAGCAAGTAATGACAATTAAAAACAATAAGAGAGCATGAAAAATGGGTCCCAACTTGCTAGATGACTTGAAGAATGCTAACCTACAATTGGAATTAGTGAAAAATCAGAAGACAACAGAAATGACATGAAAAAACCTGTTTACTGAAATAATAGCAGAAAATTTTCCAAATAGAAGAAAATAATTTGAAATACAGATAAGTGAGACTGTAGAATCCCAACTATGCTTGCGTAGACAAGAACCTCTCGATGATGCGTCAAAGATAAAATCCTAACGCTAGAACAGAATCTTAAAATCTGTTACAGAAAAGCTGTAAATCTGTTATAAAGGGAAACCTCTTAGAACTATATCAGACTGCTGAACACAAATTTAAAGACCTAGAGAGTTTGGAGTGAATGACAAGCCCTAAAAGAAAAAGTTTCCAACCCAAACTTACATACCCTTCAGGACCGTACTTTAAATTCATGGAGAAAAAATGTATTTCCTTGATCAGGAGCGCCTAAAGAAATGACCAGCACACCAACTCAAGGACCCAAAAGCACTCAAAGATTTGTCACGAAGAGATAATGAAGCTAACAGTGAGAAATCTAGTAGAATGACTACATATGGGAGGTTGAATCGTAAAGTAGGAGACAAAGAAAAGGAATCATCAGCAGGAAAATTAGCCGACGGCAGGAATAAATCAATACTTATCAGCAATGATTCTCAATGTGAATGGTCTAAGTTTCCCAGTCAAAAGATTCTAATTGGCAGGATGAGTCAAGGAACAAAATTCAATGATATGTTGTATACAGAAACACTTTTAAATCAAAAATAAATTCCAATCCTAAAATCCCATTGATTAGTTATCTCCTTTTGAATTCTGTTGTATATCTTAACAACAAATTAATAAAATTTAGGCCAAAGATCATAGTTCATATGTGTATTGATGTAGTGAATTTAAGATATCACCTGCATTGTGAAATAAGAGCTGATATATGTGCATGGCAGTACATTTTTTTTTAAATTTTACTCCACTGTCTTTCACTCAGCCACCCAATTAGAGTAAAAGACATATTTAGAGAAAGATAACTTCCAACATAGTTGTCCTTGAGTTTTCACAATACTGTGAACTTCTCATATTTGCTGGCTCCAGAATCAAATAGTTAAAAGTATTTTACTGGCATGTACAGACTATTTTCTTAATATTATTTCCTAAGTAATATAGTATAACAAATACTTACATAAAATTTACATTTTATGCATTATAAGTAATTAGAGGTTATTTAAAGGGCATTGGGTAACATGTATGTGTTATATGCAAATATTAAAACTATCCACATCAGAGAATGTGCAGACAAATGTACCTGAGAGATTCTAAGAAATAGTCCTTCATGGGCAGAGTGTACAGCGTGTCTGATTTTCCTAATTGTAGGTTAAAGGAAAAAATCAAAACAAGTTGAAAATGTTTTCATTATAATTTTATACTTTCACTTTTTTTTCCCCTAGAACTACTTTTTTTTTTTTTTTAAAGGGATGAGATCTCCCCAATCACAATTTTTAAACACATTTTTTAACAAAGAATTACACGTTCTAGGGGTTAGCTGTGTAAGACTCATTCATGATATTAAATCTTTGGCAAGTGGCAGATTATTCTATTTTTTATGTGTAAATTATACTGTACCTCCAAAGTGTCTGAAAGGGATCTCAGGGCATAAACAAAGATGTTGATTGAATTACTAAAGTCTGGTAAATCTTTAGGTCTTAATGGAGCAGGCTCAATTTAAAGACTTTAGTCTTGGTGGACCTGGAACTGTCATATTGTTTTCAATCAAGATCACTGAAGTCTTTATTTAACATAGAAAAAGGAATCAAAACAAATTAGTTACAGTTGTTTAACAACTCAAAGTAAAATGTGTTACACAGACGGTTCATAAAATAGATACAAGAAAATGAGGCACAATAAAGGAAAGAAAATATATAGCATTCATGATACATGGCTTAAAAATCATACAAAGGTTTTTAATTTCCCTATAGGTTCTCTATTATGAGATGAACTTTGAGACGATACTAGAAACCATTTTCCCAATTTTTACTGTTCTTACTCAGAAAGTTTAGTTCTGAAATACCTTTTAAAAATTATTGTTTGTTTTTAAGAAAATGATTTTTAAAATGGCAATTTTACATCTTAAAATTATTCTTTGCCCCAGCTGATGTGTGCTGTGTGTCTTATCGCATCTGGGAAACAATCCCTCGGTCCTTCGCAGACTGTTTCTGTTAGTACTGCTCACCTCATCAAAGGCACTGGCAAAGCAGAAGCTTTTGTTGTATGCACTGTAGTTGTCACTTATTTTTAGCTTTCTATAACTTTTATACTAAAACAAATGGCTCTCTGTCTCTCTCTGTCTCTGTCTCTGTCTCTCTGTCTCTCTGTCTCTCTCTCTCTCTCTCTCTGTCCTTCTGTCTCTTTTTCTCCCTACGCAATTCCATGTCGTATTCTCACTTTTCCTCTGGCTATGTTATCTTCTGTTATGCCCAGAGGCACCTCAGTTTCCCTGTCTGTGGAAAAATCATTAAGGACATAATTGATCTATTCCAATTGTTGTAGGAAGGATGCCAGCTTTGCTGACAATGTGTCCCTTTTGTTACTGATTCTAAACACATTCCTAAAACTTCAGTAAGGGAACATCTACATTTGTTCACCCCTCAGTATTTATATTCCCAACTGGAAACATAGACCATGTTCCTCCCTCCAAAGATGACTGAAAGCCACCAGGATTGTGTCTGCTGATCTAAAGTCAGATTTATGTCAGTCATTGGTGTGTACTGTTATTAATTTTGAATACACGAAAGCAGAGGGGTAAAGCAGTGATTGCATGGAGAGACAAGGTCGAGCACACTATTTTTACAGATAACGGTGCTGTGACAAGCTTTTCTCTGCTCATTCTGTTAATGAGTTCTTTACACTGCAGTTATGCCTTTCCTCTCTTTAAGGATTTCACTACATATCTTCAAGATAAAAATGGAACATTCAAATATATCGAATAATGAGATTAAAATAATTCTAGCTGAGATTTCTAAACATTACTGAAGAATCAGCACATTATTATTTCTTAGTAGAAATAAAGTGGTGGTACGGAGAAATGAATAATAATTATATGATTTTTATATTTTTTCTTGTAAACCTATGATGTGAAAGAAGCATGTAAAATCATATGGATATATTTCACACTGATTAGAACTCACTTAAAATTGAAATTTTATTTTATTTACAACATTATTGACTGTTTACGGAACAACTTCTAAAAGGACTACCAGTTCCCAAGACAAAGCTTATGCATATACATGTCTTAAAAAGTAAAGAACAAGAAGAAAAAAACCCCTAAGATGTTATATGACTGGTTTTCATTTTTTATTTATTTTAAGCAAAACAGAAATAAAGGATAGAAATGATGCAGAATTTCAGAAAAAAAAAAGAAAACACTAATTAACTATTAACACTAGTTAATATATTTCACATTGTATCTTAGAAGTAGTTGTTCAGGTTACAAGATCCAGGCACAAAAATAATCTATCAGACAAGAACATTAAATGTTGTTGAAATGAAAATAAATTGATATTTTTCTTGATTATTTCAAATAATGTCAAGTGTCTTGGTAAGGAATATGCCAGAACATTTCTGCATAGTCAGTCTAAGCCTAAAACAAATACAAAATCTCATAGCCAGTTGGATAGCATTCAGTATGTTATAGTCTGTATTTATCTTTTATTAAGCCTGAATGAGTTAAAAAATGTAATAACTAGACAAGAAATATTAATCCACTAAAGTAAAATTAATTTATACAAAAATTAGAAACAAACATAAAATACAAGAAACAAATAAAAAACAAGTATGTAAATGTGTTTTAAAGAAATACATAGTCAAGATCTTTTCAAATGACAAGTACTTTGCTAAAAGAAAAATGTGGTAGACAATGATTTGGGCAGGTGAGTTCAAACAGGGCTAATGGATGCTAATGTAGGTTACTTTAGATTTGACGATTCATCACCTCCAAATTGGACACTAACTAAAATGATGAAGGAGATTCCCCAGAGAAGTCCAAAATTAGAATTCCAGGTGAAATATAAATTTATAATGCTCAGATGAACAAGCAACTTGGGAAAATACAAGGTGTGGTAAATGTAGCTTTAAGAGTGACTATGGACTGAATATCTCCTCCCAAACTCGTGTGGAAATTAACCCTTCTTTTTAAAAAAAAATATTTTAAAGAGAATAAAATCAAAGAAAAACAGAATAAAGACAATCAAAACAAAACAGTGAAAGTGATATAGGACTTAATGAAAGGAAATAAAAATGGTTACCATAATGCCTCTTGTTACTTTTAAAATGCAGTCAGACATAACAAAATCAAACAAAACAGCACAGCATAAAATCAATGAAAATAGGATATTGAAAAAGACAAAACAGCAAAACAGAACAACAACAACAACAAAAAACAATAATATTCTATTTCAGAAACAAGGCAGAAGGAAATAATTCTAAGTTGCTATATTGCACATTGCTATCCTCTAAATAGGTGCTCAGACTACTGGATTTAGATCTGCAAGATAAATCAAACAATACATGTCATAAGTTATTTTTGCACCTTAATTGCTATCAACTTAGCCCGTGGCCCTCCGCATCAGTCAGATGGTTATGGCATAGAGGGTGAAGATTGGGGGGCTTTTCATGTCCCCCAATCCTTGAGCCAATTGGCTTACAGGAAGGGTGAATTGCTTTCCTGTTTTTCTTCCCAGCCCCACATGGCTACCACTGGCTCACATGTTCACCTGCCATTTTGATATTATTAAGAAGTAGAGTTTTAAAGAGGTGATTCCACCATGAAAAGGGTTAATGCTGTAATCAAAGGTAAGGTTTATTGTCAGGTGAATGAGTTCCTTAGGAAAGGATGAGTTTGATTTCTTTTGCACTCTTTGATCTTCCTTTGTAAGATGAAACACAGCTGATTCGAGGTAAGTAGTCTTAGACTTTCCTTCCTCTAAAAACTGAGAAATACTTTTCTGTTCATTATGACCTATCCATATGCATTCTGTATAGGAGCACAATACATATTAAGAAAAGAGCCACAAGAAGGCAGCTTGAGATAAAGCTGGGGGAGCTTGTCAACCCCAGATGTCATGGTAAAATGCAGGGCCATTACACACAAGGGCAGAAAAGAAAGCCTGATCAATAAGAGTTTGATGATTCTAATCATGCTTTTAAAAACCACTTTATGTGAGCATTAGATTTTACTTTGCTTTCATATGTTTGATAAAAATGAGCAAATAACTTTTTGAATATAGAAAATTTTCCCTTTTAATCTCTCTAATTGTTTGTGTATAAATGTGCATTTGCAAGTGTGTGTACTACTGTGGATGCTTCATTTCCAGAGTAATCTGTGAGAATACTGTTATTTAATAGTTATAAATTTCTGGTAGACCCAAAAGAGATCATAAGCGATAAACATAAATATTTTTATGTGACAGAATAAGCAATAGAAACATACACACTATAGAAAGTTCACTTACTTTGATTTACAAAATGTCAACTGAATTCAATAAGAAAAATGGTATTTTCAATAAATGATGCAGGAACAACTTGACCATTATTGGAAGACATGTCAACATTATATTTTTCTTCATATTAAACAACACAAATTACTTAATGAAAATTGTAAATCCAAGAGTGAAATGGGAAACAACAAAGCTTTTGAATTAACACTATAAGAAAATATGTTCATGATCCTGATGTAGACAAAGGTTTTAAATAGAACCCAAAAAGCAATGTAAAATAAACTTCAGTGAATTTAAGTAAAATTCATGGCATTTTATGTGCACAAATAAATATATAAGTGATAAAACGAACAGTGAAATTCAGAATAAACAGATTTCTTAGAAGTAAGAGAAAAATATCATCTTATTTTTCTAAATGAACAAAAATCTTCTAACATATTTGGATTGCAATATCATCAAATATTCTGTAAACATCATAAAATATAGCAGCAATACTCCTTGGTGAAATACAAATTAATTCTACAGTGAGATTTTCCTGCTCACTTAATGACTAAAGCTGAAAAGTATCAAATGTTGGTGAATATGTTAAGTGAGCAATCTTTCCTATATGTGTTGCTATTTAAATGTTAAATCTATCAGGATTTTGCAACAAAGCTTGGCTATATGTACTAAATTTAAGTGGTTACTCTATGATTAATAATTTTAGTCTTATGTTTACTATCATGTAAAAGAGTACATATGTTCTAAAAAGATATGACTAGAAAAAATGTTTTTTATTGATTTGACATAGAAACTGGAAAGAACTCAAATTTCCATCATAGGACAGTGAATAAATAAAATATGACTTACTATAAAATGGATTTAATCCTACTGAGAAATGCAATAAAATTAAACTGGTGATGGACAATGGAATGCCACAGACATTTGGAGCAAATGAACTTAGACAGTACTCAGTTTGACTTATGCTTCTGAAATTCTAGATCAGATTATTGACAAAGGTAGAGTTCAAAACAGTGGTTACTTTCCAGTAAGTCTGCTAAGGACTAAGGTGAACAGGAGATTTTTGAGGGCAGCATTCTCTTTTATGATGATTTATCTGGAAGTCCTATAGTGCATGTGCATGTTAAAGGTCGTCAGGCTGATGGTACTAATACTAGTGTATTTTTCTCTGCCTGATATGTCAATAAAAAATGAACAAACACACGTCTAAATTTTCACCTTCCCGAATTGCAAACTAACTGATTTTTTTTTTAAATTACCTTTATAGGATTCAAACAGAATGCACCAGTGACTGAATATCAAACTGAGGCAGCGTCAATGTCAATTTAGTTTGAAATCAAGTATATTATAATGTATCTTCACATATCAAATACCACCAGCAACAACACAAAGCCAGCCAATGAGAAGGCATGCATACCAGAGAGGAGGAGAGGGAGGAAGAGGATGGGCAAGAAGGGCAGAGAGGGAGAAAAAAAGGGGATAGAAAGAGATTGTTGCAAATTTTATTTTACGGGTAGGGAACTGAACTAATTAACCTGTTTTTGTATCAACAAGTGAAAATATTTATTGGTATTAAGGACTGATCTATCAAGAAGCATGCGCTTGGAAGCACAGCCAAGGTCAAGAAGTGACATGAAGTGTTAGTGTAAAATAATCTAGGGAAGATAAAGAGTGCAGAAATACTGAAGGCTGCACAAATCATGGGTTAGTGTTGGCAGAACTGAACACCTCGGTTGACCCTCTTCAAGACTTTTCCCTACGTATTTAACGCATCAAATTAGGAAACTTCCAATTTCAAAGGCAGATGCTATTCCTTTCATCATTTGTGTATCTAGACCATATGGTCTTGGTGATTTATTGGACTTGAATTACTCTCCTTGCTCTATAACTTACATTTAGATGTCAGTCTTTGTCAAAAGCACCATCTGATGCTCCGAGAAAACTCCATTAGGAATAGAAAATTTTTGAAAGTTCTCTCAGGTATTCTAATATACACTGTACTTTCATTTTTTCCCCCAATTTTTGCCTTATCCTTGCAACTTTTAAATTCTCCTTGGGACCTTAGAGGTTTCATTGTCGTTTCCTTTTTTTTCTGAATATATAAGCACATTTAATAAATTTTCTTGTATATTTTGTTTTGATTAAAATTTACAAGATTTGACTAAATTTCTGTTGCATTTTAAACTATTTGATTTAATTAATAATCTGAAATATTTTATCTAATGTTTAGAAATTTTTAATGCTGTGAGTAATGAGGTAATAAATGGAAAACTATTTCATATTACCTAATTTGATTTTTATCTTACAAAACTTTTAAGGTCCCAAGTATAATTTCAAGTTGTGTCCCCAAAACTTTGACAAGCCACTAGTTATGATAGGTAATTAAACTAAAGAAACACAGCATTCATGTTATCTAAGTGACATTGTCCATAAGTTTTATTTCAGTAAATATTTTATGTATAATGTGACCTGAAATTTGCATATAAGTTGTTCATTCTATACAAAAAGTGTTTCTTTGTTCATCATTCACATACATAAACATTAATATTTCATTTATATGATTCAAAATTATTAAGCATTAGCAAATGTTAGATAACTACCACCTCTTCAATAATATATATGCAAATAAACCATATAATCTATACAATTAAACATACATTTTGTGTTTAACTTATCATGTAAATCTTGAATGTTCATGCTGGAGGTGTGGGCACTGAGGTGTTTAAACCTAATTTCTCTTCCATTCTGCTGACTTAAATAATTGCTTCTGTTAGCTTACAATGTGTATTTTTAAAAAATAGACATATAAGATTTAGTTAAGCCATGCCTATTTTGTTTAATAAAATGTGTTGGATTTTATACTGTGTCCAATGACAACTTTCAGAACGTATGTATGGAATTTAACAGAGATTTTTAGATCTTTTTATAATCAAACCATGTAGACATTTTAAAATCCTAAACAATTCAGTCTCTGTCTGTCTCAATTTCTGTCTCTCTCTCTTTCACTTTCGATTACTAAATTTAAGAAAAAAAAATTCTTGTTTCTTATACAGATTGTACTAGATTAACACGATCTTTTTCACATTTTCAGGGGTACATCTTTGGGCTGTGCAGGTGCCAAATGACTTGCAAGGAAGCAAGACAGACTTGTTTCCTGCGGATATGTGCTGTCTTTTTTTCTGCAGCGGTTAGTTAAAAGATCCTGCTTTTTTTGGCCACTAGTGGCCAGTCACAGAAAGACAAATGCTGCTTGGTCCCATTTACAGAAATTATGCAAAATAATAAAACTCTTGGAATCAGAGAGTAGTTGGAGATTTCAGGACCTAGAGAGAAAAGGAAATGGTTATTGTTGTTCAATATATACAGTTTTTGTTATGCAAGATAAATAAATCCTAGAGATTTGCTGTAGAGCACTATCTTATAGTTTAGTGTGTTGTTCACTTAAAATTTTTAAGAGAAGTCTCATAGTAAGTCTTCTTGTTTCAATAAAGTCTAAATTTAAAACATTTCAAGATAAAAAGAAATGTGTGGGGAACGGTGGAGCACACCTGTAATCTCAATACTCAGGCTAAGGAAGGAGGATCATTACAAGTTAGAGGTCAGCTTGAACGACAAAGTGTGTTCAAGGCCAGCCTGAACCATTTAGTGAAACCGTACCTCAAGAAAGACCAAATTAAACACCCCTCTCCTTCTGCAAAAAGAAGGTACTATCTTTGCCAGACGAAACAGTAACATATTTGTGAAGGAAGGATAAATCTGTATCATGGTATTCACGAATTTATTTTGAGATTTTAAAATTCTTAAGCCAAGAAAGCAATCTATTATCCTCCTGTTGTAGCTCCCTTTGTATAGATCACTATGGCAGCCAAATTCCATAGTAATTTTTAAGACTACAGCTTTTAATGAAAATGGTACACTCACCTTATAACTAGAATCTAGAGTTTTTGCCTAGAGATTACTTTGTTTTTCTTGTAATCATTATGAGAATAATAGAATACAACTTGCAATTCTACAATAAAAATTAAACATATGAAGGTATGTAAAGATTTTAGAACATTCTAGGATGATTCCAAGTACCTAATTAATGTTAAGTAACTGTATTGTTAGTGATTTTAAACTCAGAAAGACATTATCCTCATCTATCACATTACCTGTGATGTTACACTGCTAGTCCTATACTGTACATTGATTTTTAATCATTAAATTAACCTTTTTGACATTCAAGTATATTAAGGTTTCTTCGGAGTGAACAGCAACTTCTGTCTCTGACAACAAACTCCGCATGTCCCTCGCAATATCCCTTCTGCTCAGTCTCCATCCATTCACAATAGCTGAGGTTGCATACTTTATAAAGAAAAGAAGTTTATATATTCTACAGTGTTAACAGCATGAGACTGCCATCTGCTGAGTTCCAGTGCAGGCCCCTTGCTTGGATCAGATGATTGATGCATCCAGGGGGAAGCATGGACAAGATGGAGATTCTATAGGGTGAGTTAGTCAACTTTTTACCCCTGGGACAAAATGCCTAAGTTATATAAAAAGAAGTTGATTTTGGGATCACAGTTTCGGAGGTTTAGCACATGGCAGAAACATCATGGTAGACAGGCATGGCACGAGAAAGCTGCTCATTCACAGTGGCTGAGAGCACAGTTGAAGAGCATGAGGCCACAACAGATGTGACCTCTCAGGAAGGCCCCCAGAGTCCCACTGCCCCAGCTGGGTCCCTGCTCCAAATAGCACATTCTGCTGTGAACCTCAGTAAATTAATGCACTGCTGAGTGTAGCATCTTCATGATTCACTCACCATTCCAGGAGTCTCTTGTTCAAGTGAAGCTGATAATTAAGGCTGAATGGAACATATGGCCAGGAAAGAACCATGAGAACAAAGGGGAAAAGGGAAAAAAGTTTCCAGCCATGTAGAAAAAATACTTTTCATCTGTTATCAGAAGTGAACACATGAAAGAATATATGGGAGATTATAAGATGAATACATGATAAATAAACTTCTTATAAAAGCTAACTAGGGTCCCATAAGAATTTTATTAGTCCTTCTTAGGGCAGGGTCCTCGATGTCCTAATGTGCCGCAGGGCTCCACCTGTTAAATGTGTCATGGCACCCTACACTGTCACAGCACCACACAGCCTGTTTCTAATAAACCTGGAGGTTTATTAAAATACATAAACCTGGAGGGCATACATAGGCCACATCTAAATACAGCTAAATTCTATTTATCTCTGTGGGTTTTGCCTTTTTTCTTTGTTTTTTTAAAAAAAAATAAAAATATAGTATCATCAAACCACTCTGTATACAACAAAAAGATAAGATCAACTCTCTGATGGCACATGAAACCTCCTACCCTAGAACTCCTGTTTTACTTAGCAGGATGGACAACACTGCAGAAATCACATGAATAATTGTGAAGCATCAACCATGACACATTCTTTAAAGGACAGATGGCTGAAATCAACCTGCCAAGAATGACTGTTAAAGTCTTCCATGAGAAGGTGAGAGCAGATTGGAAAATTATTCAACTCTCAGGATGTAATCGAGAAGGGAGGGACCAGTGAAACAGAAGGAGATTTCCAGGGAGGTGAGGAAATAATGCTCCTCTGATGCAGAGAGGCTGTGATAAGTGCAAGAGAATGAAAGAAAGCAGGAGAAGTTGGAAAAAAAGAAAAGGAGTCGGAGTGTGGGTTGGAACTGATGGAAAAGCAGCTAAGGCCTTCCTGGAAAAAATTTCAATAGTAGGTTCCCTTATTCCTTCATGCAAAGCAGAAGAAATTTCTGTTGACACTGTTTTCAAGTAGGGACTCGGTACAGTTAGATGCTCTACTTGCAAAATTGTACCTCTGGCTAGCTTGAGAGTAAAATATTAAGTAGAACAAGACCAAAGTGGTTACAGAAAAGGATGTTCTTAAAGTGTAAATGAATTCTAAGTTAGTGGTACAAGGCACAGTAAAGGTAGAGGTTTAAGGAAATGAACACTGAAAGAGACTAGCAAGCCAAAGCTCTGCGACTGGCAGCCGAGGCATGCCATTTCAAACAGACGAGCAGCCAATTTGAGACTATATGAAAGCTCACACTATTGATAAAGAAAAACAAACAAAAAAAATCTACTCTTTTTGAGAAACAGTATAGGTCTTTGGAACTGTTCATTTTATAATACTACAAAAGCTAACAAGAGAGTTTTAGTATCCAATGAAAATTCAATTGATTTTATTTTGTGAACTCTAAGAATCTGTATTTAGCAATTTTTTAGTTGAGAATGACTCAAGGACAAGAGATGGAAAATGAGTTATTTTTCTACTTGAGAGATGAAAAGAACAAAAAACAACATACAATATATAAATTTAAGGGCATGGAAATGTACCGGGATTGAACTCACAACCTTGCACTTGACAGGCAGGTGCTTATACCACTGAGCTAAATCCTCGACCATTGAATCATTTTTATACTATTCATGAAGTCATATTTATAGTCTGATTCAATAGGCTTAATACAACTTTGTCTTTTTAAATTTTGGGTTTTTAAAATACATTGTGCCTCATGTGCTGATGGTTTCTGAAATATAGATGCTTCTACAGGGATGCATCTGATTTTTAGTTTCTTGGAATTCATGAGATAACTTGGAATAACAATAGTGATACCTAGCAATATTTAAAATGTCCTGCTTACACAGTAGAAAGAAGGAACAAGCATAATAATTTATACCTAGAGGGTCCATTTTCACCCTCTCCAAGTTCCATAGTTCCAGGTAATCAACATTGGATTTTGATTCTAAAAGATTGTCAGCTTTCTCTTATTTATATTAATTTCATCATTACTATTTAGATTTTTATTTTATTATTTGAAAAGCTAGGATACATGGACTATTTTAAATTTGTTATACCTGTGTCAAATACTAAGTGAGATGGATCTAGTAGGTATATTGCACTGTGAGAGGGTTTTCTATCCACCAGAAGAGAAGGATAGAAAATATTTCTTGTTTATTATTAGAAGGTAGAGCGAATAGACAGTTGAGTTTAATATGGGAGAAAGTCTCACATGGATGCAGACTGGCTTATTCATCAAACTGAAGTTTATGATGAGAGCAATAAATAAATCTATTCACCCCTCATCTTTAGAGGATACCTGTGGTGCTTTGGGAAATGACTTCAATAATTGTATCCAGACTTAGCTTCAACTAGCATATTGAATATTAGTCCCAATGGAACTTCTGTAATTACCAACTGTCATGTGAAAATTTCCTTCATTTTTCATGGGAAGAACAGAAAACGAATATATATGGCTGACTCGCTTAAACTGACAATTGACAGGCAGGTGAAAGGGAAATGAAGATTTGGGCTCCGATTATGGAATCATCTAGGGAGATATTAGGATCAGTGGGATGGATACATTTTATAAATATTGACTCCTCTTCCTCTTTTTTAAATCACATGTGTAATTTAGACACAGTAACAATTACAGCAAGTGCAATTAATTCATTTATTAAGGGGAAGTTGCTATGGTATTTAAAACAAAAAGAATGATTTCTAAAAATAAAACCTTTTAAATTAATGTCATGTTTTTTCCAGAGGGGAAAGTTCCATAAGGAGATTTTTTTCTTATTGCTTTTTGGAAAAAGGGGAGTCAACATTGCGCCCTGGATGTCTGTGGTATGGTGAGGTACAGTGTAAACTGCATCTGTAGAACAATGTTATATACTTTTTCTTTAACTTGGCAATTCAGAACTTTCTTAAAGTAAACTAGATCTCATCTCTTGTCAAATAGGTATAAAAAGCACGATTTTCTGGTGACAGTTCCAGTTGCAATTGATATATAAGTACAATTTGATCTTGAGATTTCCTGGACAACTTGTCAGGTAGTCTCGGAAACCTGATATGCTTACAAAGTTGTTAACTGTGCGGAGTGATTTTTGATGTCCATTTTTTTTTCTTATCAATTTGCTGGTCATGAATTACTTTAGAAATGTGCTACTGGATTTAAATTATATTACTAAATAGCTTTTGATTGGAATGAGACTTATTAGAAAACAGTTGCTAGCTAACATACAGTGTAAGTGACAAGCATGAAATATTGCAACCAGGATCACTTAGCAATGTCAGGAATGTGTACACATGACAACGATCAGAATTACTTTTGAACTGAAATCAACCACTTTCTACTATCTGGAATTTGAAGACCAATTTGATTTTTCTAGGTCTCAAAGTCTTTTTGTAATTTATAAAGAGAATTGCATTGCTGCCATGAGGAGGACTTAGAATCTGGTGAGTTTCGTCGCTTGCTCAGGGTACAGCTGTGGGGAAATTATTTAATCTTCTTATTCTTTGGACGTCACATCTTAAAATGGAAATATAATAATTTCATTAAAGAAGATAGCTGTGTTTCTTTTCGAAGGATATGTCAAAGACCTAGGAAATCTGATATTTCCTCGTCTGCCTGCTCACATTGGATGCTATGAAATCAGAAACAAGAAATAATTTAAAAAATAATGTGATAGACCCAACTTTGCCAAGAACAAGTAACCTTAGGTACAAAAGATAAATATCATTCTAAAATCTCTAAAATAGAGGTGTTTCTAAAATATACAACCAATTACAGAATAATTCTAGGTTTACTTGAAAATAAAATCTAATTATAAGTTTTCATAATAACAAACAGAAGTGAAAAATGTCAATGTACCATTATTTTTCATGAACCAATTAATTTTTTGAAGTCAAGTAAATATTTTTCACTTTGCTAAAGGTTGTAAGCAGAAATGTGGAAAAATGAGAAATTATTTTTCACAATACTGCTTTTTTATGTTATTAAAATTCAATATATGCATACATGTGTGTTCATGTCTTTCTTTTCTTTTCCTTCAATATGGACTTTTTATATTTAACACAAATTCAAAACCACTTCTTAGAAATTTATTAAAAATACACTGAAATAAATGTACTCAAAGTTTATAGCAAATAAATTGTACAATATGATTTTTATTAAGATATTTGGGATGTTTTCCTATTGGATTGGAAACATCAACAGAGAAATAAACATTAGTTTACCTTTAAGGTAGTATCAACTAGTTGCCATGAGAGAAAGTAGTGCTTTCACAAGAAATACATCATTATCAGTATCGTTCATTGAAGTACCATTTGCACTGGATACCAAGAGCTCCCTGAAGAACACAGGATTCTCTTTGACTCTCCAAGGAGAACCATCATCATATTGCATTATTGCAAGTTAACCACACTTTCAATATTAAGGATCATATAGTGTCCTTGCATTTCATATTTAATTGCTGCAAATGAGCTGGATTGTACAGTGAGATCCCCTTCATCAGTAGTCACTCTACTGGCACCCAAGCTGCTAACAACTGCACACAATAAGACTGACACAAAGAAGCAGATTCTGTCTCTACTGTCATTTGAGTTGTACTACCACTCTGCTCAAAGTTTTAGTTATTTTTCATGAAAATCATCTCTATCTTGAAAGACCAAATAGAGTTAAGTTTGAAAAAAACCTTCTAGTGTTATAATAATGTAGATTTTTAAGTGTTTTGGTATTTATGTAAAAAGCTAGTTTTAGTTTAGAAATTTGTAAGTCAATTAATGCAATGCTAATTTAATCTATTGTGTAGCAGTAGTAGAAAAATTATATTTAAAGTCAACAGAATATTTCCTAAGGCCACTGAAAGTCAAAGATGTTTTCTTGCATGTATTTCTAAACCTGGGGAATTATCGTGACTGACACTTGAAACCTGAAGACGTTTAATTGGCTCATTTCAGCCTATGATTAACAGGATGTGAAGCACAAACATCATCAAGAAAGGACATGGAAAAACAAAATTTCTCTGTTCTTGTGCCTGGGAAGCAGGGGAGGGGAAAGGGTACCAGACGAAAGGGGAAGAGAGGAGACACAGATGCCAAGGATATGCATGGATCTGTGATCCACTTCAACATAACTGATAGTGTGTTCCACATAGTCCCCCAGGCGGATCTCAAAGTCAGACAAGTTGATCCTCCACTCAGATTACTGTATTCCATCCCTTGCCAATTTGAACACTCGACTTCCCCTTAAATCAGACTAATCCCCAAATAAAGACAATGACAATTTTATAATTCTGGCTACTGTAATACAAATATCTTGCATATAAGCATAAATGCAACAATCCCTTTGGATAGATTACAAAGTCATCAAGTGGACACTCTACCTGAACAGACACATATGCTGTACAGTTATCACATTAAAGCGAAAAATATTCTTGGGAGCCATGCATGGTAGTTTAGTCTCATAATCTCAGCATTCAGGAGTTTGGGACAGGAGGATCACAGTGAGTTTGAGGCCAGCCTGTGCTACAAAGTGAAGTCCAGTCCAGCCTAAAATGCATAGTGGAAACCTGTCTCAAAAAATAAAAAAGACAAGAAAAAATAATATTCCTGGAAGATTTATTATATAAAAAGTGTTGATATTTTTCTTTTATTTTCTCAAATAATAACTGTTATTTTAAATACTTCCTTCTTTGTAGGAGTTCATATAATAAAGATAGGAAAAAAACATATTAATTCAAAAGATCAATGTTAGCCATTAAATTTTTCTTCCATGAAAACATGAGGTCATCCACACAATCCTCCCCTTGTTTTGTTTCATTAATTATTTTTATAAACTTGTCAGTTTGATAATAAAAAGAGTTTGCAATGACAACAAATATATGAATAGTGACTCAGTTATAAAAACACAAGATTGGAAATTTTTATGGTAAAATATTGCAGTTGAAATAATCTAAGAAGAAATGCAGTATTCTAACATGCTGAAATATGCAAATGAAGTTTTAATTTCATTCTAACTTATATGATTGTTTTATGTTTGCCCTTAGTTCATCTTTCTATTTTATGTTTGTTAGATCTATGCTTAATTAACTTGAATCATTTTACAATTAAACATAGTTCCAAAATAAATATTACATAAAACAGAAAAAAGAGACCACAACTATTTAAGTATGATATGGGCAGAAAAATGACAGACTCCAAAAGTTAAAAAAAAGAAGCACTTTATTAGCGGAACTCAGTGGCAACACTGTCCCAGAAAAGCAGCCAGGGAAGTGTGCCCCTGAGCCAGGGACTGCAGGGAGTTATAAAGTTGCAAGCTGCAAGCTAAGGGGCGGGGTCTTAGGATCAGTTTGTCCCCATAAAAAGAACCAGGGAGGTGGACCAGCAGTTCCAGGAACCAGGGAGGCAGGGAGCGAGCTACATGGTGGGTATGCTACAAGGTTGCAACTTAACTGACAATTACACCAAATTTACAGGAAGAGAACTTATTATAATAAGCACAGCACATTTTGAGATTTTTGACTTATAACATCCCCTCACGGCTTTTGGTCACTGAGTCAAATCTTTGACTCTGTTGCATCATCATATGTAGGTAACTAGTCATATCCTTCTTACCTAGTATAAACATTTTAACAGCTTGAAGTCGGTCCTGGGTGTGATTTAGAAGAGACTTAATAATGTATGGCACGATGGTCATGGCAAGTAAAAAGAGATCTATTGGTCCTATTAGAGCAGAGAGCAGGGTGGTCACCTAGGGGGACAGTGGGAACAGATTTTGAAACCAATTCTGGTCAAGTTGTCGTTTTTGCTCCCATTCATGGAGTCTTTTTTTAAAGCTTATTTATGCTATCTCCTATGACTCCAGAGTGATTGGTGTAGAAACAGCAAGCCTCTCCTAAGGCTACGCATAAACCATCATTTTTATGAATAATAGGTCTAGGCCCTTTGGTTTTGGAGAACCATTTCTGTCAGACACCCTACAGATTCTTCTAATTTGGATACTTAATGTTTTAGTGAAGCCTCATCTTTGTCTGTTAGGGCACTTAGTTCTCAATAGCTTCAGTCACCAATTATTAAGCTTGTAGTTCCCAATGCTGTGGCTCCAGAGAGACCTAATCCCATTAAAATTGGTATTAACATAAGGACTGCTCAAGCTGTCCCAAAGAGGTCAGATTCTGAATTTAAATGTTTTCTTCCACTAGTGTCAGAATATCAGTAAACTTGGGGAAATACATGTGCAAGAATACATAGTTTAGTATGCCTAGTAAATATATCAAGCATGACACTGGGAGTTAAACCTGAAGTACAAGCAAACCAAGATCCTGTAGGGGCTTTCAGGTGTTGTCTGGGCACATAAGAGACATTAGTTATTACAATAGAGTCAGAACATAAATTTGCATAGGGGCAAGAGTAGAGGTTATAGGCAGCAGATCTGACACAAGTTCTATTACCTTTAATATTTCTTAAAGTAAGGAAGGGTCATGTTTAAGAGACAAAGCAACCATTTCCCAACAAGCAAGAGAAACCATCATTATCCAGAACATTTTGACAGTTTGAGTCTTAGTTTAGAGGGAGTTCAGTCTGAGTAACAGTCCACTGATCTGTGTCCTGGGTATCTGGAGAGAGGACCTCATGTGTGAGTGATGTATCCAGGTTGGTTTTCCTGCTACTTTGACAGTTGTAGGAGTGCTGAGGATGACAGTGCATGATCTGGTCCAGCCAGGTTCAAGAGAAGCGTTTCAGGAAGGATGCTTAAGTAGCACTTGATCTCCCAGATTAGCAACAAGCAGAGTTTCTGGTGTGGGCAGAAGTTTGGCTTGGTGGTCTTGGAAGAGTTGGTGGATAGAGGTCAGCACAGATTGAAGAGCCTGAAAGGACCTAATTAAATTGTGATTAGAGACTCTGCCAAATGAATACTATCAAGGCAGGGAACGAGGGGTGGCAGTCTCCCATAGGCTACCTCAAAAGGGGTTATTTTATTTATATATGGAGTACAATGTGCACCACAGGAGGGAAAAAGGAAGGTGACTCACCCAGTTTTCACCAGATTCTAAAATCAATTTGCTAAGTGTCTCTTTCAGAGTTTGGTTTATCCTTTCACCTTGACCTGAACTTTGGAGATTCTAAGCACAGTGAAATTTTCAATCAATCTGTAATAACTGAGCAACTTTATTAGTGGTGGAAGCTATGAAAGCTGGGCCATTGTCAGACCCCATAAATAAGGGGAGGTCAAATCTAGGAATTATTTCTTATAAAAGCTTTTTGATAATTGAGGCTGATTCGGTCTTTGTTGGATATCCCTCGTCCAACCAGTGAAGGTGTCTATTAGAACCAGTAAATACTTATGTTCATGTAAACCTGGTTTTCTTAAGTCTGTGAAATCAATTTTCCAGTGTTCTCCTGGAAAGGTTCCCCAGTATGGAATTCAATTAATTCTGAGATAATGGTGGCTTTGGTATTTACTTGTAGACATTGCGGGCCATCTTTGACTGACTTCTTTTGCCAATTGAGTCAGCTTAGGAATGAAGTAGCTGTTCTGAAGCAACTCAGTGAGGCCTGGTGGATTTGAAGAATCAAGTCTCTTCCCAGGGCAGCGGGTATTAAAATTTGTCAATGGGGGGGAGGGTTGCTGTCAGTTGTCTAGCTAGCTCTTGATCTGATTTGGAATGCACCAATTGGGTGAAGTAAGGGTGTGGCAGAACTGGCAGCAAATGGGCCTTAGGCTGTCCCATAGAGACTGGATCTTTTCCCATTTGGTGGCCCCTGTAATGCACCATTGTCATAGATTTGGTGCCAGATATCAGCTAACAAGTCCAGGGTAAAAGAGTCATTCTTAATCTTTGAACCAGTAGAGGTTAGGAGCCCCCCTCTCTTGGTAGATTGCCCCATATACATGAACAGTAGCAAAACCATAATGGCTATCTATGTAGATAGTTGCCCTTAGATCCTTAGCCAACTTTATGGCCTCCATGAGAGCAATGAGTTCAGCCTTTGAGCGGAGGTACCTTGATCTAGGTGTTGGGCCCAAATTACTTGTGTTTGAGTATTTATGGCTGCCCCTGACACCTGCTTACCTTCAAAAAGGAAGCTGCTATCATTGGTGAAATATTCAATATCTGGATTCTCTAATGGAAGATCAGTAAGGTCTTAACAAAGACTGGCAGTGGTAGAAAGCAAGTCCATGCAGTCATGAAAGGTTACCTGTGGATCATCATCTGGCAGCAGGATTACTGGGTTTAAGACTGTTTCCTTGAATTCAATAAGGTCAGCCTTAAGCAAGAGGGCCTGGTACTGTACTATCCTCATGTTTGTGAGCCCTACTTTTGGGTGGGTCCCTGAGCAGGGTTTCAAACTCATGAGGAATCACAACTTGGAGTTTCTGTCCAAAACTTAATTTACATTCCTCTTTTATTATCAAGGCAATAACTGCAATGGCTTGAGGGCAATTTAGCCACTTAAAGATACTGGGTCCAGCCTTTTTGAGAGATAAGCAACTGGGCAGCGCCATGGTCCCAACATCTGAGTCAGTACACCCTTTGCTATCCCATGCTGTTTTGCAATGAACAGCAGAAAGGGTTTGGTCAAATCTGATAGGGCCAATGCTAGAGCGTGGGCAAGGGCCGATTGTAGTTTTTGGATTTCCCTTTCAGTCCAAACAGGTGGATCACAAGGGGTTCCCTAGTTGCAGCATGCACGGGTTTTGTTCAGCAGACAGAGAGGTATTGAAAGTGGGGCTCTTGGAAAGTAACATCCTTCCATGTCTCATGGGCACCTGCCCATGACTTCCATCCAGCTCTTTTGCCGGGTGTGTGTCCTCACTTCAGGGAAGGTGTGGGACAAAACTCTTGTTCACCAGCAGAGTGCACCCCACTCAGTCTCAAGAAATGAAATGGATGGGGTGAGGGCAGGGCCAGCAAGTGGCTTTAAGGCTCCCTCTGGCAACAAGAAGCCAAACTTCAAAGCCAGCATGACTGTGACTGAAGGACAAAAGAAGATGCTCCCAAATATGGGCAGGCCCATCACATACAAAGAGAGGAAAAGATGCCAGTCCTTGTGGCCTATACTGCCTGCTTTTATAGGATGACCCCAGTTCCTATCCAGCAGGCGGTATGATTTGAGAGACTAGTGTGTTCACATCAGAGAGGACTCCAATAAAGGCCAAAAGGAGGGGTCGGGGTCTTAGGATGAATTTGTCCCCATAAAAAGAACCAGGGAGGTGGAACAGCAGTTACAGGAACCAGGGAGGCAGGGAGGGGTTACCTGGTGTGTATGTTACAAGGTTGCAACTTAACTGACAATTACACCAGATTTACAGGAAGAGAACAAGTTATAATAAGTACAACATATTTAGGGTTTTTTAGTTTATAACAAAATAATCTTTAAAAGTTCAACATAGTATCTGTTGACCATGCATTTATAAGCTACCATTTTGATATTAAACAAAAATGAATATACTCATTATACAGAATACAGTGAAAAACTGCTTATTTCCTAATAGTTTATTCTTAAAAATACTAGAGGGACCATAAAGGAATGAACAAGAGCTCATATTTGACTTAATTCACAGATTGGCTATTTTACTCAGTAATTTTACATTTGCTTCTCCTCAGTTGGCTTTTGTCATGGTAGCAACCATTTCAGTTTGTTTCCCCCAAAGAGGCTTTTCAGAGATGATTGGAGCTAGAGTTTATGATTCATTGGTTGTCTAGTGCCAGGATTAAGGGTGTGAGTTCTCTAGGACCAGTAGACTGCAAACAATATAAGAGACAAAAAGAGGCTTGCTTTTCTGTCGCTTTCCCTTGTTGATTTTGTTTCTTCTGATGCCATGAACTGTTGCTTCGTGACCATGAGTCACCTTACCTTGGAGCCAGCCAATTAGAGAGTGAAACCTCTACAAATTGTGTGTGAAATAAACCTATAATCCTTTAACGTTGGGTATTGAGTATTTGTCTCAGTGATGAGATAAGTTGCAGAGACAGCAACTTTATAAATTTCAGGATTTATTAAGAAAATTTACATGGAATATTTATAGTTCATACATAAATGTACTTAACATATGCTAGTTATTGTAATAATTTTTGTATTTTTCGTATTTCTAAGTCATGAAAATAATCATTCCTTGTTTCAGAGTTTTCTTCTATAACTCAGCAATTTTGTTGTTCATTTTTTAGTATTAATGTATTTCATAAGTTTATTTGTAGTTAGTTTATATTTTGAGATTTTAATATGCATTTTAATCTTAGCTTAATCACATTGCTATTATGAATTTATATTATATTATATATCTATGTTGGTTACTGTTAACATAAGAAGTTTTGTTTTGTTTTCTGAGACCAGGTCTCACTGTGTAGTATAAGCTGGTCCTGAATTCTGTCTGTGTAGCTCAGGTTGGCCTTCAACTCACAATGATCCTTATGACTTGTCCTCATGAGTGTCGGGATTACTGGTGTGTCCCACCATGAGGAATTTTTTAAATTTTGTTTATGTATTTGTATTGTCATCTATTTTTCTAAATTTAATACTTCAGCCTTATCCTCTTTTACACTTCTTGCATGTTATTATTTTTTCATGTATTTCTTCATAGCATATTTCAGTGCTAAAAGTTTGAAAGACAATATTAAAAATATAAAAATATAAAAAATACATAATGAGCCAATCAGACCAGTAGAGCCAGGCCTGTGAGTGTGACAGAGCGCTGAACAGGGAAAACCAGGATGGAAGCTAAGCCCTACCTGTGAGATGACTGGTGAGTGAGCTGGAGAGAGATGAACAGCCCCCACATCATGAGCAACCAGCTGAGTTGGAGGAACTGTATTGTTTGATTGTTGTCACAATTCTAAAGCTGAGCCACTAGTTAGGGGACAACAATATGCAATATAGTAACCATGGTAGGTTTCCTACTGTCTTATTGCTGTTTTGATTCATTTTACTGTTATTTTGTTGCCTTTAAAATTAAATTAAAAATAAAGAAAAAAGTACATAATGAGGAGTGCTATTCTCCTTAGTTTGGTGTCTTAGTTACTTTTTACTCATTGCTGAGACAAAATACCTGAAGCCCAAGTTGGGAAAGAAAAGGTTTATTTCTTACAGTTTTTGGAGGTTTTAGTCCACACTCAGTTGGCTCCAAGGCAGGCAGGCATGGCTGGACCGCAGTTCATGGCAGCTGCAAATGGCAAGCAGGAACCAGCAAAGAGCAAGACACACCTTCTTCCTGCCATTACACCACATCCTGGCTCCACCCCTATGTGGGTGGAGCTTGACACCATCAATCCAAGCACTAGACAATGAACCAATCACAAATGAACAATGCAAACTCATGAGGCCTGGAGGACACAGACATAAAGCATGATGTTTAGTGATAATGACTATTATTTCAAAGCTGGTCAGTTCTTTGCTATTGATTTGAAATGAATGCATTTACTTACATGTTATAAGCATGTTTATTTATTAGTAATTTTATTTTTAAAAATCAATATACATATATACATAATTAAGCATGGAATTTTATACTTCTATGATAAGAATTTGTATCGTCTCTTGTGTTTATATACTCAAAATAGGATGGAATGCTTGAGGTTAATTACTATTGATCCACTTTGTGATCAGAATTAATTAGCATACATATTTTAGATGTAAAATGTTATGAATTGTTGAATAACTAGTTAAAATTTATTAACTATTTATTAACTTTGTTCTACAATCCATAGTATCACGCATGTGGTGTATTCTAAAATTAGATACTACAACATTTCTTCCATCTATTTAGATGATAGACCTACAAATAAAATTCTTTATGAAAGTGAAAAAAGTTGCCAACTATTGTACATATGAATTTAAAGCTTCCATTCCACGATTTTATAAAAATAATTGTGGTGGAAAAAAGACATTAGCATTTGTTTGTTGGGTTTTTATTATGCAACAGTGATTCTCATGTTTGAGACACTTGAAATGCAGGAGGCACCTGGCAATGTTTGGTAGCAGTTTTTTCTACCAGTGGAGGAGGCGATAGGCCACTGAGATATCATGACTCATAAAGACTGAGAAGGTAACCTTGTGTAGTACACAGGCTGAAACTCTACAAAACTCAAATGCCAATAGTGTCACTTTCAGTAACTTTTATTAAAAAGATAATGATCGACCAGAACCCATGCAAAATGGGACCAGACACTGCTATGAGAGAGAAGCTTTATTAGGAGGGGAGTGGAGTACCTCGTGAACCAGGACAGCCACCATTTGACTTGGGGAAAGGGTTTTTAAGTTTTTTTTTTGTTTTTTTTTTTGTTTTTTTTTTTTTTCCAGGTGCAATCAGCAGAGTGTGACACAATGTCATCAGGTACCTTCCTGGGCTGGGTTGATTATTGTGGTTGGAACAGTTCTGGGAAGTTTCTATTCTTGTAGTCCAAGCATGAACAGGCTTCCAAGGCAGGCTGACCCTTTTTCCCAGCCTTTTGCTTTTAGGAATCAAGCAATGCGGTCTTTTTGGCTGCTTTAGGCTGTCTTGGTGCAAAGTGGGAAGGCTTGGCTGGGGATGTAAGGTAACATAGGGATCAGCTGTGGGCACCATCTGATAAGAGATGTCTGAGGGGTGCATCTGGTTAAAATTTTGGGTGGTGACTTTTAAGACCATGTTGTGGCCTGGGGAGATGAGACAGGGCATGATCATGAGCATGATGCAGATGCCTGCGACCCTCAGGAGGGGTGAGAGCCAAGAGCAGGCTCAAAAGAGAAATTTAAGAGGGGAAAGCAGAACTAGCAGCCTGACGTGTTGTAGGTGGGATCTGAGAGGAGATATAACGGTCAGGTTACAGGAATAAGTGGGGCGGAGAGAGCCTGAATGTGATCTGAGATAGAGCAGGCAGCATAGAAATCTTAGCAATCGGGGTATAAAGGAATAATGAAAAACATAGGAATATGAGACAGTAGAGTGTAAGGGTTCGGCACCAGTGGGTGAATTGGCATGAACTCATTGTTAATAGCTCTAGCATCTAGGACTAGGCAACAGGAGCTGCTGGATTGAGGACAGGGAGACTGGAGTATCATTAAAGCATTAGAAATCCATTAGTTAATAAGCAATGGGTTATAGGTTTGAGCTTCCATTGAAGTTTAGAAGCTACTAGATATTGGGGAACAGAAAAGAAGACTGAGGGGTATTTGAGGCAAATTAGCAGCACAGTCATGTGGGTGACATGAGTGGGATTAGTGGTGTCTCTGACTCTAGGGTCCACCAGGGAAGAGGGAAGGGGAGGGCTAAATCAGTGGGACAAGATGGTTGGGACTGGAGTTTGAGAGCTGTGGGGAGAGAGACGGAATAAGAAAAATTGAGTTTGGGGAATATATTTTTTTTTAATCAAAAAGAGGTACAGGACAGCTTGGGATAATACATCAGACAACTGAGTGTAAACAAAGGGTTTGGAATCTGCAGGGAGCTGGTCTGGCGAGGTCATGTATGTTGGCCATCAACTCCCACAATGGAGACTGCAGACAGGGAGCATCAGCCTGAAAATGCAGGGAGACACTATGGGTGGCTTCCACATCAACAAGGAAAGGTAGGATTTAACCTGAGCAGTCCAATGGGACTTGGGGTTCTGAGAAAGATACTTTGGTGAAGGCTGTGGGCCCTGAGACCTACCAATCCTCTTCACTGGCGATGAGGAGCAGATCAGCCAGTGATGAGTCTGAGGCAGGAGGGTCTTAACCAATGAGGGGTGGGGAGGTGATGGCTGACCCGCTCTCTGGTGGACAGGGCAGCCGCAATTCCAGTGGCCCTTTTGTTGTAGACAGGACCGGTTCCCAGTCGTGGCCACAGGTCAGGGCAGGCTTATGCACATTTGTTTTCCTACATTTGAAGCATGATGGAGGTGGGGGCTCTGGTGATTTTGGCCCTTGTTTTATCTTGAGCCCTGAGTGCCACTGCTGCTGCCGCCTCTGTGGGCAGAAGTTGGCCTTGGAGTTTAGTTCAGAATGCAGCCTGTTACTTTTTTAAGGTTGTCCTATTTTTGTTGTTTTTGCCTGTTGTTGAAGACATGGAAAGTCATAGCTAAGAGGTCTCCCTGAGAGGTTGGAGACCAAGGTTTGGCTTTTTGAATTTAGGCTGAATGTCTGGTGTTGCTTGGAAAATAAAATGAGAGTTTAATCTTTGGCCGAGGGGACAGAGTGTAAGTGGGAATAATTGTATGGCCAACAGCAAAGGTTGTTACATGCTGGAAGACATGTGAGAGATCAGAGGGGAAAAAAAGAACATGAAAGTAGATTAGAGGAGAAGATGGCAGTGTGGAGATCAAGTGGAGCTTTGTGGGTGTCGGGGGCAAGAGTCAGTGGGACTGTCAGGTAAGGGTTTCGGCAGTGTGGAGGGTCCGGGGGGGCTGAGGAGGATGCTGCAGAAGGGAGGCAGCTGGTTAACAAAGAGCGAAGAAAGCTTGGCATTGGGCACCTTGGACCATTTTCCATTGCGTTGACAAGAGCTGTCCAAATCCCAGAGGATATTAAAGTCAAATATATTTTGGGAGGAGGCCAAATTAAGCTAATTGTTCAGCTTATAGAGAGGTTAAGCAGTCTGGAAGAGGGAGATGAGGTTATTTGAGTTGAGCTCTGTGAGGCCGAGAAGGGAGCAGAGAACAGACTTGAGGTCAGTGAGACAGAAGTGTGGGTTGAGGGAGAAAAGGAACATCGCCCATGGCTAAAATGAGGCAGAGGAGAGATATCAAGACTGAGGGAAGACTGAAGGCAAGAATTATCCGTAGAAGACCCCAAAAGGAGTACAGGTATGTTGGAGAGGGGAAGAGGATTGATTGTTCCCCATAATGAGGATCAGGCAGAAGAGAGACACAGACAGAGAAGAGGCTGAAGGCAAGAATCACCAATAGAAAGTCCCAAAAGGTAAGTAGGACCACAGGCTAGGGTAGTTTTGCTGATGACTGAGGGGAACAGACTGGTTGGGAGGGACTGGTCAGTTGATCTAAGCATCCTTCCATGGTTTTGGCACCATTGATGGACCAGAACCCCCATGAAACTAGACCAGATGCTGCAGTGTGAGAGAAGCTTTATTAGAAAAAGTGAACTGCCTCGAGGAACAAGACAGCCACCGGCTGGCTTGGGGAAAAAGTTTTTTAAAGGCTTCTTTTGGTGGTGGTGGGGGGGTGCGCTCTGCAGGTAAACCACATGCAAGCAAGTATGACATAGATCAGGTATCCTCCTGGGCTGGGTTGACTTTCATGGTTGGAACAGTTCTGGGAAGTTTCTTTTCTTGTAGTCCAAGCATGAACAGGTTCCCAGGTTGACCCTTTAGAAAGAAAGAATAATTTGAAGTTTTACTTTGTTTATTTTATTGGAAGGCTATAAACAAATTTGAAATTCACTTTGTCTAAATAGTATAAACATATATTCTTTTTTAATACAATAGAGAACAAAATAGACATTTTTTATAACTTTCAAATCTCATATCAATTTAAACTGAGTTCTCCCACCTACAACTATACATTTTGGAAGTTCTTAGAAAGTGTTTTAGTTGATTCATTGGCTCAATTTGAGAAGTGTAGAAGTTTAACCGAGAGAATCAGCAGGGATCCAGAGTTCTTACTTTGTAAAAAGCCTCATTCTGGGCAAGAGGACAAGGAGATTTTGTGAGTGCTCCTGCCTGAAGACTCGGGGTGGCCTGCATACAATAAAGGAAAGGAAAAAGCCTTGGTCTCCTCCCTTTTGTTCTGACTGCTGACTTGCACTGTTACCCCTGTGCCATGACACTCTGCCTGGCAGCCAGCTGATTATGGACTGAAACCTCCACAAACTAAATAAAACTTTTCTTCCTTCATTTTGGGTGTCAGGTATTTTGTCCCAGCAATGAAAGAAAAGTAACTAAGACAGAGATCTTGGGACGCACTTTGGTCACCTACTATGAACTCTGTGAATTCTGCAGTAAGGATACATCACACATGTGATACAAATGAATATTAATTTCTCCTTCTTTTCCTTAATTCTGTTACTATTTGCAGGAAAGATTTTGTAGAGTTTCACATACTATTTTACATTACCTTTCCTCAGGTTGGATTTCATTGTTGGATAGGATGATACAATCAACATCAAATCTCCTTTAAAAGGAAATCTAGGAAGCATGTGAGTGTTAGGGAGAAGGCTTCAAGGAGATGACCATTTCAATTATGTTTTGTAAACATAGGACCGAGAGGTCAAGTGCTTGTAATCCCTGATGCTACGTTGCTTCCTAACAATGATACGTGCAGCGTTGACTTAAACAGACCAATTATAAATTCAGGTTTGGAATAGATTAACAGTCTATGAGCTGCAAGGTACATAAATGACAGCATCAAGTTAATCCAACAGTTGCTATGGATTTACTGTTGTGTATACACTTCTTTTAGATATGGGTGGACAAAATTAAATTCAAGGAGTTAATGCAACTGTTAGTCTCAAGAGCTTACTCTTGTCTGGCAACTGACTTACATTTAACTCAAATATTGAAAGGTCTGATTATTAAGATATCTTGATCTCTTCTAGAAACTAATGCATTACAAAGAAAAGTAACTTATTGGTTTAATAGATACAGCTGCTTATCTCTTAAGTATTCCTAAGAAGTAAATTCTTCAATATTTATTAGAGCATCTCATGTTATAATATGTGTTATATATTATAATTTGTATTATGTATTGTATCATATAATACGTGTCCTCTGAATAATTTTAAATGCTTATCACTTTGCTTTTTTGTTATTTTAATTTCTTGTCTGAAACCTATCATTAAGATGTTCAAAGTATTGCTGAACTTTTATGCATAGGAAACCTTATAGCTCAATATTTAAAGCAACAAACCTATAAATGATTTCAGCCGTGTCTAAGAAGGAGTTTGTAAATCCAGGGAAAATCATTTTCTCAACCTGAAAGGATAAGTGGTGTGTGTGTGTGTGTGTGTGTGTGTGTGTGTGTGTGTGTGTGTGTAGACATGAGATAGCTGAGGAGAAAAAATCAGCTTAGAGATTTTTCCTTACGTGAACACCAAGCTCAAGTTCCTATCACATAGCAAACTGGCAGGCAGAGACATGAAAAGGCCATGGGCATTTCTTTTACTGTACCTCCTTTCTTTCTGAGACTCTTACCCTTTCATTTAGCTCTGCAGCAGCGAATCCTACAGAGATGCTGACGGGTCTCCCACCTATGGAAACTGACAGGGCTACTGTCATGTTAACCATGATGCTTGTACCATCCACTCCTTTGTCCCTTCTGTAGTCCCGTCATTGGCATCTTCCTGGAGCTGAGGCACAAGATGCCACAAGGCTCAGCAGGTGTCAATGATTGGACCTTGTGGCAATGCTGGAAAGTTTATGTCCCCTGACATAAAACTTCTGACTTTGGAGAATAGGAGCATACATGTAAATATTTTATTTTCTCTTTCCATTCAGGTCAACTTTGGAGAGATGGAGATTTCATGATTTCTCAAGAGCATGTCCTGTGCAAAATGTAACAACAAGCTCAGTTAATTCCTTGCAGATATGTACTTCCCTTTATAACTCACCTTTTCCCTCACTTTGGCTTGCCTGAAAACATACTCACTAATACAAAGGAACATGTTGACTTTGGCATAGAGCTTTGCTTTTGAAAGCAACCAATTTAAGATGTGCAAACAAAGGATTTAGTGTAAGTAATTGAGCTCCACTGCCCAGCACATGAGAGTAACACCAAAGAAAGAAAAATACGAAGCAAAGAAAGTGTCATAAATCAAGAAGGGAGGAAATATCTAAAAGGAGTTAGGTATTAAAACAGCCCAACACTTTCCCATCAAATACTAAGGTAGTTTGTATTCTGATTTTTAGTTTTTTTTTTCCCAAAAAGAAACAGTAATTACCAGAAATATAAAGCTTTAAATCAAACTGAATAATGTTTAAAGAACAGGAAACAAATAAAGGAAGAGAAAGAGATAAAACATCTGGTTTATCGGAAATCTCTATTAACTTTAGAGGCATTAGTCTCTTTCCCACAGAAGCACTAGATAGGACCATTCCACTGTCACTACAGCAATCTGTAGAGTTTATTTTATCCTAGTGCTTTGTTATTATTCTAATCATGCTGCCAATTTCCCAACATTTAAATCAGACCCTTAAATGTTGTACTGTGTTAATTGTTGGTTGTAAGTCTCATGTTCTTGTTTTCTTTGTAAAACTTTTTTCTTGACTTTTTGACAGTCTATAAGTTGGCCTTGATTTCACTTTGTAGCCCAGGTTGGCCTTAAACTCACAGTAATCTTCCTGTCTCAGTCTCCCAAAGGCTACAATTATAGGAGCACACAACCACCACAGCCTCTTTGTACAGTTTTAGAAAGACTAAAAATAGAAATTCCATTCAACTCAGCTATTCACCTTGGTATCATCTTCAAGGTATTAAAAACATCACATTATAGCAATAAATGTATATCTATATTTATTGCAGCACAATTCGTAACAGCTAAAACTTGGAAGTACTTTAAGTGTCTCTCAATAGGTGACTGGATAAGGAAAATGTGGTATTTATTAAAATGGAGTATTACACTGCCATAAACAGCCATGAAGTTAAGTCATTTGTTGGAAATTAGATGCAGACTGAAAACATACCAGTAACTGGAGTAAATCACACATGCAAACTTAGCTATCACATTTCTCTTATATGAGTGACACAAAGTATAAAGATCAAATAAAAGATAGCTAATAGGAAATAGAAAGTTCTTTTTCAAATGTGTAATGGATCGAGAGATGGAGAGAAAAAAAAGGGAAAGAGGGAAGGAAAAAACAATTAAGATGTATTATGTACATGTACCAGCTCACTCAAGAGTTGCAATAATTATCGCAAATATATACTAATAAATAACAAAAACAAAAGAAAAAAAACATACTAAACACTAAACCCCACTGTAAGGTGTCTAAAATGTATAATTTAATACGGTTATTAAGTGAAAACTACCAGTTCTTTGCAATTCTGCTACATGGTTTTTTGCATATGTGTGTACGTATGAATGAGTATGTAGAATTTTCACATCCTCAATAGAGATAGAAAACTTTATCTGAAAAAATTTGTTGCTCTGTATTTTCAATTAATCCTTCGTGTATCTTTAAACAAATATGCCTGTTCCTGTATATATCTTATAAATTTTACCTTATGATCGATTTATGGAATTAGGTTTTAGATTTTTTTTTAACAATTTGTTCTTTTCTTCAGTAAAATTTTATCTTCAAAATCAATCTATTCGAAGACCTGTAGACCATTTCATCTTTGTGTATGGAAAAGCTTTATATGTAATTTTGCTCATATGAACATATCAAATGTTATTTATTTTTTTTCTATGAATGAATATTTGTTTAGTTCAAATTGACCCTGTTTGTGGCAACATCTGTTTTGGATATTGCTGTGTATCTCTGTGCATATGGTGACCAAATTTCTCTGGGTGAGGCTGTAAAGTCGGCTGACAGGAATGAGGAGATGAGGTGCTCATTAGATAGTGGAGAACTCTTTTCCTAAGTGGTTAAACATTTATAGTCCATTTATAAGCATAAAATACATAAAAGTTATGTTTCCTTATCCTTCCCAATCTCTGGTAAATGTATGCATTCTCTTTCCTGCTTACTCATACCTTTCTCTCCTCTCTTTCTTCCTTCTTTCTTCTTTCTGACATGTTTTTATTTTTTGCATCTTCTCAGTATCTGTCTCTGAGTCTGTGTCTCTTCTCATCTCTATCACTAATACAGCAACTTCTTGAGTCTTTTCATGTATTTATTTTCTTTATGCATCTTATCTGCAAAAATGTATTCATATTATTCTCTTTGTCTCTTATTTTTAATTTAAACAATATAGTCATTAACATTTTATCAATTACATGTAATATATTCTGTTGATTTATCACTTGTCTCTTTCTAATTATGAATTCCTTTATGAAAAAAAGTTCTTCATCTTAAATCAAATTCATTAAAATCTCTACCCGAGTGTGCTACTTTTTTTCTCTTATTTTTTAATAATGATCCTTTCCTTCTATGATAATAAAATTATTTCTTTCATTTTGGCCTAACATGTTTTATACTACACCTATTGTGTTTGATATGAATCCAATTACACTGGTATCTTACATTGGTACAATAATTAAGAAACACATAGCAAATACAAGATATTTGTTCTGTTCATCTACTATGATATCCAATTATATTAAAATTTTCTATATGTGTATGGATCTCTCTAAGCATATTAATCTTACTTACTCATTACTCTTCCTCTTTTTACATCCAATTAAATCCCAAATTCTTTTAAGCATTTTACACATAAATACAAATTTTTAAAGCTCTAGTAAAATTATTTAAATCTCTCATGAATTATCGCTATTTATGTTTCATTCATGAATATTGAGTTTGTTTATGGATCTTTTATTTAATAAAAATTTCTGAGGCAGCATGTCAATTTTTTGAGAAGCCATTGGAATTTTGAGTGTATTTACTTTCAATATTTAAATTAGTATACAATAACTTGATTCGGTCTTTACATTTGTAAGTATTAATTTTAAATTATTTTAAATTCAGTAATGCTTTGTAATAAATCTTACATTTTATCCATGAAAAACTCTTCTTTGTCAAGTATATTCACAGATATACTTACACCTTTTCTATTGTTGTATAAACAATCTCTAGCAACAACTGTACGAAGAGTTGTTGTCTCTAGCAGTCTTGCTAATTTCTCTTATTAATGCTGGTAACTAATAAGTGGCTTATCATTATCAAGTATATGTAAATTGTAAGGGGCAAAGATGATTCTTGAAGTTCTATTTACCTAACTTTTAACTTTCATTTGTTTTGAACTCTGAGTATATATTCTTCTAATTGAACAATTTTTTGAAATATCATTTTGAACTTTTCTCATATCTTTTAATGGCTTGATTGTGTAAGGCAACTAATTATGTGTCACATTATGTGTTCCAAAAGAAACAAACATTTCTTTCTTTACCTCTGAATCTTAATTAAATTTACCCAATCGAATGTTACCATTGATCTTTATTTAAGTTCTAGCCTTACCATGAGGTAGTTTATTGAAGTGGATGTCCAGTGATCAAGGTAATGATAGTAAGTCTGGATTCTCCTGCTGGTGAAATGATCATTATGATAATATTTGGCTCATGGAATATGATGAATTAGGAAGGGGGAAGTCAGCAGTTTCATTTAACATGTGTTAAAATTCATTATAAAGATGTCAAAACAGAATCTTAAATTAGCATTTAGATAAATAAGTGTAATGATTAAAGTATATATGGAGGAAATAGCAATATAGCAACAAAAATGCCATTTAAGATCATAGTGTTAGAAAAATACTGCAAAGAAAGGATGCAGACAACAGAGAAACAATGTAAATCCATGCACCAAGGCACTTCCATACTTATACATTAAATAGCAGGAACTTCAAGAGATGCATTCGCAGTGATGAGGAACTTAGAGCTGATTTTAATTAAGTAGCATGAATCATTTTATGATTCCATAGCAAAAATCAAGTGAAAATAAAGGTACTTAAATTCTAGGGATTGTTAGAATTTTGACAGATGGAAAAACTATACCAAACTGTCTTTAGAAGATTCACACATCCAGATAAAGTGTTATTTGAAATGTGTGATTATTCTGTCAAGAATCGTATTAAGTAGGCAATAAAAACACATTCTTATGTCATCATATAAATGTAATTAACAATGCCTCTCAACTGTCAGTTGATTAGAGATAATGACACCAATGATAAGGTTTTAAAGTTCATCTATAGCTCAGTCACTAGAAAGCCTGAAACCAAAGACACTGCTTAACCTTTCCGTGCCTCATCTGACCTGTTGGTCTAATGAATATAAAATGATGTTAACCTCAGAAAGGTGATGAAAGCATTGAATAATTCACATGTCATGAAAAGGACTGGTAAACACAGCCACAAAAAGGATTTGCAGGCTTTAAGATGTAGGTACAAATCATTTTTGGTTTGCTATTTTTACAAAAATCCTCACCTTCACTGTTGCTCTAATGAAAGACTTTCTAACATAATACATTGTGTGTAAAGTGTAAAACAGCCCTGACAGTCTTTAGTGTTGAATATTAATTTAAACTGCTTGATTTTAAGGAATTGTTTATTTATATGATTTGTGAGTAGTGGCTGTATTTTATGGCAGTTGATATTGTTATTTCTAGATTGCTCCATTTGCTGTTTCTTAAGGTTGATTTAACCGATCTCTGGTATTTCAGCAATATTATTGCAAAGAACTTGTATTTTCCACAAGTCACTGCTTGTTCAATGTTGCATATCTCTTTCACTAGCTTAGTCTTCCTAAGGTAAATCTTCTTGCTGTACTGCCAATGAATTGCTGGGATTTATTCATCCAATGAAACTAAAAGTTAATATTCTTAGCAATGAAAAAAGAATCTTAGGTTTTTTGATCCTCTCTAATCCTTATCTATATTTTTCCCTTACAGACAATTACATTGGATATCAGAATGTCACATAAATAGAAAATTCTAGCTGGGGCATTTAAATGCTTATCCTTAGAATTACACCATCAGTACAATGGAGTAAAGAGACTTTGTGCCTCTTATTTTGTTTTATTCTTCATCTTTTAAGTTAAAGAGAATTTTCTAATCAAAAACAAAATAATTAGACTTGCTGGTTAGTCATTGATGCAATTGCAAATGGTATAATGTAAAATTTTAACAGTTTTGGCATATATAATTGATTAATATAGAAAACAATAAAAATTTACCTGCATTTTAAGATAAAAAGAACAGTTTTCATTATTCATGCTTGGTATTTATGCTATTTCCACTTTTTCAGTGTTTTAAGCCATCGCATGATAAACATCTGTATTTTGAACCACATTTTGCATCGTTTTTCCATGAATTCCTAGTTATGTGACTATTTCATAAATAAATATATTTTTCTATGCAAGTTCATTAATTCTAAAAGATTATATAAATTGATTATTTTTAACAGCCTTAGAGAAATGAAATTTATATATTATATGATTCATCCATTCAAAGTGTGGAATTCAAAGGCTTTCTGGAGTATTACATTATTAAATTTCTGATTGATGGCAAAATATGCAGCACATAAAATTTGCTTTTTTAGAAACTTAAATATATTACTTAATAGTATTACTTATATTTACACTGTTGAACAACCATCATAATCAATATTCAAAAACTTTGGATTACACAAAAAAGAATTCTATATCCATTAATTCTCAGTTTCCTCTCAGCTAGCCTCAAATCTACATTTCCTATAAATTTATTTATTCTAGATATTTCATATAATTGGCATCATATGTTGTTTATCTTACTTCAGTTACTTTTCAGGTTTTGTTCATATTATAGCATGAATTAATTTTTCACACTTTAATGGCTGAAGGGCCAGGGTACAGGTCAGCAGCAAGCTGAAGGCTTTGCAAGCACAGGTTCCTGAGTTTGATTCCTGATTCCAAAATGTGAAAAAACAAACAAAAATAAAAACTGCACATCTTTTAATGGCTGAAACAATGTGATAATCATATAAAATATACATTTATTTATATATGTTTATGTATGTTTTTATATTTATACATTTACATATGTATTACATACCACATTTTATTAATTTTTTCATCAGTTTATGGATCCTTGAATTATTTCCACCTTTTGGCTATTGTGTACAATACTGTAGTTGAGACCTGAATGAAAGGCATCTATTTGAATCACTAGTCTTATGGGCCAAATAGTGTGCCTCCCCCATTTCATATGTAAAATCCTAATGTCTTGTTACTTCAGAATGTGATTTATTTTGAAATAAAATCTTTAAGGTGATAATTAAAATTAAACTAGATCATCAAATGCACCCTATCCTGTTAAATCACAGTGCTTAAAAGAAAAAAAAAATAGTAGACACACACACACACACACACACACACACACACACACACACACACTCCCGACTATATGCAAAGGAAAAGATAACCATGTTTATGAAACCAAAGATAGATGCCCAGACTTTCAATTGAACCTATCACTTCTATAACTATAAAGAAGCAGAGGTCTCATTTAAACTGCTGTGTGTGCCCCTGTCAGACTACCAAATTAACATAACTACTTTCAGTAATTTTTTTTAGAACATATGTAAGATTACAATTTCTGGGCAGTATGGTAATTCTGAGTTTATATTTTTGAGGAATGATTAATTCTTGTGATAAATATTTGAGGTTTTCCTCACATCAAGGTTTTGAGCTGTATATTTGGAAGTTAAGATCCATATAGCATAGTCCTTTTATTTTCTAGAAACCTCACACTCTTGAAAATGAGAGCATTGTGTATCAGGAATGAGTGCACAGTGACAGCGATGTCCAAAATGCATTGATTTTAAAGTCATTATGAATTGGACAATACCTAATGGCTATATTTCTTTACATCTTAAACAGATGAAACAGAACTATATTCTTAATTTATTATCTTTGTGAATTGTATTACAAGAAACAATAGTCACAAATTCCCCTTCATTTAGTCATTCTCTTAGAAGGTAAATGTGCATATCCTCTGTTTAAAGAACACAATCTATTTCTCTCTACCTAGAGTCTGTCTTAAAATATTACATTCTGTGTTCTATGCAATGACATTCAAAAGGAAGTAAGGAATCTTGGAAAGTATTTACACTTTGAAATTGTATTTGAATCTCCCAGAAACATCCAGACCCCAGTGAGTCCATGAGCTGACAAACAGGAAAGGATGAAGGAGCTTCCAGGACTCTTTTCAACCAAACAACACAGATCAGAACTGTTCAGCGGATTCATGGAACCACAATTGACATAAAGTGGTCACTATTTTACCTGTTAGAATATTAGACATTGAGATTACCAGCTAGTTTTATAAGCAAAACAAGTTATATAAAAACATCACCAATAGTAATAATAATACATATGTTTTCCACTTCTTTTAAACTTTTTATTAATGTATAATGATTATAGAGTATAATAGGTTTCATTATGGCCTTTGCATATATGCACATAACGTATGAATCTTGGTCACATCCTCCTCTGTTGCCTTTTTGACCTTAACATAGGACCCAGTTTCCTTTCACTCTGTCTAATGGTCTTCCTTGCATTTATGGATTTTCTGCTTTTCTTTCTGGATTCCACATATATGATAGAAAAACATGAACTGTCTTTCTGAGTCTGATTTATTTGCATAGCATGCTGATCTCCAGTTCCATTCATTATCTTGCAAATTATATGATTTTATTCTTCTTTATGACTGAAAAATACTTCATGATATATATATATATGTGTGTGTGTGTGTGTGTGTGTGTGTGTGTGTGTGTGTAAAATATTTTCTTAAGCTTTTCTTTCATGCGAATTATTGGATAGTGCCAACCACACTCAGGATGGTTCTTCCTCAATCCCTTCCTAGACACATGTCCCAGACATCTGTGGAGAATTCCTCCTCATGGACTCACCAGGAATTGTGCTTTGTCAGTTCTCCATATATCCTTCTGTAAAGCCAAACAAAACTGTAATATTCATATTTCATGCAACTCTATTACTTTTTTCATTAACCACTTGTTCATTCATTTCACAATTTGCTTTGTTTTTTGTTTTGTTACAATTTATTTTACAATGAATATGTAATACAAGTTTTTCATAGCATGGGCCATTTTATTTAGCATTATTCTGGATTTTATTGCCTATTGAATACTGACTAGCTTCTATGAAGTAAATACTTGTTGGAAGAGTGAAAGAGCTTATGATGGTCAGTAAATGTTAGCAACTTGGCTGAATCAAAATGATTCCCAATTATTTAATTCACTGAATACCCCTTTTTTCCTGCATGAAGTTTAACATCCCTACAATGTTCTGGAATCCTTTGCTTGTCCGTCTGATTATAGCTTTGTTGATGCAACCTTATACATACTATTCTGTGCTCAGAAAAGTCAGGAGGATGTATGACTCTCTGGGTTTATACCCGACTTCCCCTCTGTTCTAATTCATTGTTCTACACTTCCTGTGGCTCACCAATCATCTGTGAGCACATATTTTACCTGATGTTTTTAGTTGTTTGAGGTAGGAGTCTATAGCTAGCCTTCATTGTCTCATTCATTTAAAGTCCTAAAGTTATAAAAGTGTGTTTTTTAATTTAGGATTTTCCATTTCATTCATTTTATTTTTTTTGTATTTTTACTCGTACATGTTTGTAATACATTTGCTATGGTAATTTGGTGTGTATAAATATCAGACAGTACCCTATTTCTCACTTTTCCCTCCCATATTTCTCCAGCCTCCGATGCATTTCCAGTCTCTACATAGTCTATCTCTTTATTTTCTGCCATTTATCTTCTATTTTGCTCTTTAAATTAAGAGAAACCATGTGATATTTAACTTTCTTTGTCTAATTTATTTCACTTAGCATTATAGTCTCAAGGTGCATCCATCTTCTGTCAAATGACTCATGTTTGTTTTTCTTTACGGCTAACCACCGCTCTAATAGGTGTGCATCACATTTTCTTTATCCATTCCTGTTTTGTATAGGTAAAACAAATTATAGAAAAGATCATATTATCAAAAATAATATACAGATTGAATGCACTGGCAAATCAAAATACAAATAGCATTCTTCTTAGAACAAGAAAAAAATTCTAAAATTTGTATGGTAACAGAAGAAGCCCACAGTAGCAAACGCAAATGCAGGCAACAAGTGTATAACACCAGGTGTCATAATTTTGGATGTCAAGTTATGTTACAGAGGTACACTGACAGAAGCAGTATGACACTGCACAGAAACAGACACCTGGGTTGGTGCAACAGCATAAAGTGTGTTTTTTAATTTAGGATTTTCCAAAGGATTATCCTGTGATGAAAGGATGAATTACATATGGGAAGCAAGATAAGTTCTTTGAGAAATCTTGTTGAGAAAACTCATCATCTACATGCAGAGGAACAAGTCTAGACCCATATCTATTAAACTCTGTCAAATTAAAAGCAAAATTTTGATATATCAGCCAAAGGAAGAACCAGTATCAAGAATAAAGAATACCTCATTATGATAAAGTAATTGATTAATAAAGAAGATAAAGAAATTTTAAACGTATATGTTCTTAACTATATAATTTCAAAATGCGTGAAGAACATTTAACTAATGAAAGAATAGCCAAATCAGTAAGAATATAACAATCTTTAATTATTACTTGATATAACAAATACATTAAATATCTTATTAAATATATAGAAAAATTTCAATACAAATAATTATTTAAAAATTTCCATCAAATATTTCTCTAAAACAACTTTCATTAGGTTAGTGTTATAAAATATTCACACAGATACAATATCTGATGGTTCATCCATTAAGGCTGAGTATTTTTGAATTTTGGAAATCATGCTGGTTGCATCCTATAATATAAAGTATAATAAATTAGAAATACAATTGAAGAAACATGACAGTTATTTGGAAAATAATGTATTTCTAGGCATTGCATAGCATTGCCATTTTTAAAATTTAGTGTATTGGTACTTGTTTTGTTTTCTTCTGATCAGTCTTAGCATATGTTAAATAAAATATGTTAAGCTCTTCAGAAATCAAACAATGTGGTTTATAAATCTTTTTCTGTCATTAATTTCTACCTCAATTTTATATTTTTGCCGTTCTGCTTTTTCCTTTAGCTTTAATGTGATCCTTTCCAAGCAGCTGCTTAGGCCATTGGTTTTTCATCTCTTCTTTTCTATGAACCTACAAAACTGTAAGCTTTAGTAACTTTCACTATTGTGCATGCATCGCACCAGTGTCAATATATTTTAGCATTATTATCATTTACTTTGAAATATTTTCTTGGACGTCCTCTTTGAGGTATGAATTTTACAGATGTGTAAGAAAATGCTTTTTTAGTAAACATACACAGAATGATGCAGGAATGAAGAGACACTATATTTGCATCTTATTTTAGAAGACGACAATCATAGAATATAATGTTAAAGTTGGAAAAATTCTGTATATAGTGAGTATTGATAAGATTATGCTACCTTTATTCAGGTTGAATTATCCTTAAATGAAAATTTCTAGTAAATTGAACATTTACTCAATTGTTAAAATATTTGTTTGAAAAATACAAGGACTTCCAGGCAAGTTGGTAGGTGCCTATAATCCTAGCACTGGGGAGGCAAAGGTTGGACGATTACTGCAAACTTGAGTCTAGCCTAAGCGATAGAAGGAGCTCAAGGCCAGCCTGAACTCTGTAGCAAGACACTGTCTCAAAAAAAAAAAAAAAAAGTACAAAATTATAAACATATGCCAGTATATTAAAAGGTAAAAGAGAACTATGTGTGATCAAATTTATACATTAAAATTATAAGTAAAATATACATTTACTCCAAACAAATGTTAATAATATTAATTTTTATTAATCACAGAACAGAAACAATACCTTTGTTTTGATAGGTCACATTGATGAACAAGACAGAATGGATCACATTTATAATGAAACATTCAAAAGATAACTTTAATAATCAGAAAGTACTTTGGTAGACCAGTTATCATAATGACTAGTCAGGGTAAAATTTCAAGTAATTATCAGGTATTTTGTTGGTACAAAATACTTAATAAAGTTTTTATTTTGATTTATTAACTTGTATTATGAGTGTTTTAGTATTGATCATTTCTGGAATTAGTTTAATCATTTTAGACTTCATAGTTTAAAAATGTGAAAGTGACATATTGAGCTTACATTTCTATTTGGTCAATTATATCTCTAAATGTTTCTGGAAAAAAATCTACCACATCCTGTTTCTGTCACTGCACTTTGAATACGATCAATTTTTTAAAAATCCTCATAACATAGAAGCTACCTGAATATATTTTTTGAATTTCATATCACCAAAGATCAAATTTAGAAGGGAAAAATACAATTCATTCCAGAGAAAATATGTTTTTTTTTTGCTAATACACCAAGTGAGTGATGCACACTGTAAACCAAGCATCTGTTACACTTCAGGTTTTGCAATACAATTGTTTTCTTCATCATCAGCGTAGCAAAACTGTATGTTTAGTCATGAGATGAGTTTCTGGGCTTAGTTTCCTTCCAGATGTAAGCTTATGATTACCAAATTTTTGTTTCCTTTGCCATTTACTTATTTAGTGCCAAATTACAGAATACTTACTAAAATTATTTTTATTTGATTTGAAGATAATCACTTTAAAATAATTGTAGATATGTTCTGCATTATCTGGGATTTATTCAATGTAATGTGATACAAAAAAGTTTCAGAAAGAAATCAAAAGATATGCACAGGACTGAATTGGACAAATAGCTAAATTGGAAAATAAAACTAGATTTTGAATAATAAGTAAATTTTTGAAGTCAACGATAAAGGAATGACAATTGAAAAATTGCATGCATGAATTAAATTTTAAAAATCACTCTTCTATTACAATTTCAATAAAATTTTGGTGTTGTTGGCCTAAAGTAAAATTATGAAAATACCTAAACTAGTATTAGGAATGTACAGGGACTGACTGAAAATACTATTAACATTTAAATTTAAAAAAAATGAGTAAAAGATGCATTGCTAAGCATGGTGTGAGGACTGTGTTAGAAACGAGCTGGGGGATATTTTCAGTATTTTGAGGGAATTGATGGCAATGTGTCTGTTACTGTTTAAACATTCGTTGTATGTTTTTACCACTCACTGATTGTCATGGTTTATGTTTGTGTCCCCCAGGCCTCATGAGTTTGTATTGTTCATATCTGATGGTTCATTGTATAGTGCTTGGATTGATGGTGTCAGTGCTCCACCCACATAGGGGTGGAGCCAGGATGTGATGTAATGGCAGGAAGAAGGTGTGTCTTTCTCTTTGTTGGTTCGAGCTTGCTGTTGGCGGTTGCCATGAACTGCGGTCCAGCCATGCCTGCCTGTCTTGGAGCCAACTGAGTGTGGACTGAAACCTCCAAAAACTGTAAGAAATAAACCTTTCCTTTCCCAACTTTGGGCTTCAGGTATTTTGTCTCAGCGACGAGCATAAAGTGACTAAGACACTGATCAAACCTTTTTCAAATAAAACCATTTTGCTGTGTCCTCATCCACCTCACTCTCTTAATTTGGAACCATGCAACTTACAGATTTTCCCCAAAGTTCGAATGACCATGCAAGGTGAAACTTTTGAATCAGTTCAGGTGATTGAGACAACTACCTCAGAGTAACTAAAGTCACAAACTCTTCTGGAATTCTTTGAATAAGTTTCAATACTGAACTAACTGTATTTGAAGCAAACGGAATACTCAGGATGGCGGCTAAGAATAATGCATCTTTTAGTATAATGAGTTCCATAAATTTAAAAATATCCTTGTTTTTAATCAGACCTTATATTTACAGACTTAAATGACTTTTATATTTAGAAGATCTATTAATATCTGTAATTATTTAGAAGTAAGTGCATGCATAGACACATAGACACATAGACAGTTGAGCAAAGACAAAAACAAGAAAATTATTCAAACTCTCATAAGATTTATGCTTTCACTTTGTCATTGCTGAAACAAAATACTTGGCATCTGCAACTTAAAGATGGAGGGTTTATTTGGCTTATGATTTCAGTCTGTTCGCTCTATGGTTGGCTGGTAGAAGACAGTAGAAAGACATGGAAGCAGATTGCTACTTCCCTCACATCAGCAAGGAAGAAGGGAGAGCTGGGAAAGCCAGACAGAGACAGTCACATGTCTGTATCCCACTGTCCACCTATTGCAATAGGGCTTTAATTACTAACAGCCCACTAACCTGTGAGCTCATCAGTCCATTATTCTGCTGATGATTAGAGGGGTCCCATGATCCAGTCAACTTCTCAAAGCCATGACACAGGAAATTTCTGGAGAATACTTTAGATCTAAGTCATAAAAAATTCCTTTATTAATCCCTTAGTTGACACTTGCTTTCATTGCCAGCTAAAGAAATTCTACTTTGTCAGGTTAAGACAGGAATTGAAAAAAATATTCTACAGAGCAAATTCAGCTTGCCAGCTGTTATTGTGAATCAAGTTTAATTGAAGCAGTAATATCCATCATCTGATTTTAATAAGTACACCTTAACCATATGTTCCTCACAGACTAAATTATTTAAAATCCAGCCCTTTACAGAAAATGTTCACTGAGCTTGGGCTAAAAGAGACAAATGAAATCCAGCAGATCCATGCATCGTAGTGAGTCATCAGGATTCTACCATATCACCTCTAGGTGTGCTCTGCCTCAGCCGCTTTTGGAAGTGAAACACACACATATTAGCCTACCAGTTAGATGCTGACTGCAAAAACAATATTTCCAAAAATTTCAACCAAGATCATGGAAGTCATTGTCTCTATATATATCTGAATCTCATGTCATTATGTACTCATTAGTGAAATACAAACCAGAATTCTAAAACCCCCAAAGGAAAACTATGTGAACAATTATGCAAGCAAGTAAAGTTAACACATGTCTAGCCAATTAGAAATGCAAGTGAAGAGTTAGCTTTTGGAGAGAGGAAAAATCCACATCAGTCAAAATGAGATAAATACAATAAATTTAAAAAAATAATACTAGCATAGTGTTTATTATAAATTTGACAGTCTTAACATCTTGAAAACTTTACCCAGGTCAACACTAGTAACCCTTGTGACTTGGTTGGATAGTATATGTCAGGTCTCTGAACTAGATTCCCACCCAGCTAGGAGAGAATAACTTCCCAAACAGATCTGTTATTCACACCTACAGGAGCTTGGCATTGGACAGGAAGCCAGCAGCTTCCTCATACAGCTCAACCTGCAGAGAGCCAATTCCATGAAAGATCACAAGAGACAGGCTGTGCCTGCCAGTATCTCCTCTCCTCATCTATCTAACACCACCCTATCTATCAGCCAGCCCTAGACGCCCTACTCAGAGACCCAGAATTTTGCACCCCCCCTCAGTAAATTCCCCTTCCAACTCCCCTATGAAATATGCTCTATACCATTGCTAGGGCCAATACTCTTTGTGCCCTTGGCCTAGCGGCACCTGATCTGCAATAAAGTCCTCATGCATTGCTTAAACTCTGCCTGTTTCAGTGGGCTCAGCTGTGCCTCAGTTTACCCCTAACAGTAGATATCATTATGCCCTTTTCAGATGAGTATTGAGGCAGACTGAAGATATCCAGAAATAATTAATACTATTTGTTTGCTGTTTGATAAACACATTGCTAAGCAAAATGTTTTTTCTCATAATTCTCTTTTCTGAAATTGTATAATTACTGAAGAATCTTTTTTCTACTTATTGAATGCCTAGCAGTGCACAAAAGATAAAGTTCCTACCATTTGAGAAGTTTACTACTGTGATAAAGCATTAAAAGTGTAGGAAATTCTAGCTTTCAATACTGATATATCAGAAAAATGTGATAGGATGCCCTTCTTTTAAAATAAGTGTTACATGTTTGGCTCACTTTTCTTTCTGATTAAAACTGATCTTTGAATTAATACAGTACCAGATATTCCTGGTTTGTTTTTTTTTCAGTGTTAGCATAGTTGCTGTAAACTACTTCTTTAGTATGCATATTCAAGGAAATTGAAACTTAAATTTTTCTGTGTCAGAACAGAAATGATAGATTAATTCGATTTAATATATGCATACAATTAATTTACTGGAAAGAAATAAAGAAAAAAACGATTTCAGTTAATGATGATTGAGTTTTTGCAAAATACTAAATACACTATTTAACCCTTCTTAGATGAATAGACAGTATTCTGAAACTCTTTTACCAGCATAGAAATTCTAGAGGTCATCTGGCTTGAGAAACACCAGAATCTGTAAAGGCAGGATTCAAGTTCACTGAGTACAGCTGACATACCCTGGTGCTCTACTATGGCAGATTCCTTTACAGAACCTACTGTTTACATGGATGTCAATTGTTCTCTTGCCTCAACTGAGAAAAGATACCAGGCTTAGTAAATGATTCAGAAAAAGTAGATTATACTCCATTTCCTAACATTACCAGAGGTGAGAGAGTGAGTGAAATATTGTACACAATTCTAAATAAGAATGAGAGATTTGTAGTTCCTGAACTCTATAGTGAATAACATAAATTCAGACAGCAACTGATTGTGTCCTCCAACTGTGTAACCGTGACTGTTGAGATGTGTTTCTACTTTGATATCTGAACATATAGTTTCTGTGGTTTTATTTTACACTAAATAGGTTATGGAGTGATGTGACATAAAAATACTCACTGTAGGCAGAAAACAATCATGGGAACAGATCTGATCTATGAAGGAAATGAAGGTCAAGTTTCTCAAGGGCCATGATTGCAAGGAGATACCCTATTTATTCCCACAGTTGTGAAAATCACAGGCACTGAAATAAAACTTCTCTTGTGTAATATTGTGGGTGTCGCATTTTCATTATGTTTTAATGATGAGAGTATTTTAACTGTTAAACTGAATCAAAATATATTGAAGCAGAATAGTATTATATAGTAGTAATAAAAATTCTATGTTATAATATTGAGAATGTTTCAAATTATTTATAACCTGTTCTTTAACCTAGATTAGATAGTTGTATACTTTAAACATAAACTTACTAAAAATTTTATGATACAAATCTACTTTGTAGATTTTATAAACTTATGCATTGAGTGCTAAGATTCTGAAACTTAGTGTTAACTGTATTGCCACATCAATTTTTTATTCAGACAATTATGTAATTATCCCAGTAATGTGTGCAATTTACAGATGCAAAATTTAAAAGGATTCTAAAATTAAATGATATTGTCAGAAAAGCATATTGAGAGGAAAATTAATGAAAAGAATGATAAAAAAAGATGAGGGAACTCATCAAATTATACCTTTAAAAAATGAATTGACAAGGAAATGTTTTAGATTGAATGACCTAAATGATTGTTTCAGTTTTGTGTTCTTAAAATGAATTCTTAGAACTATTGTGATATGTGACAGTTAAGGGTATGCAAAACAGTTAAAATAATAATGAGTTACTTGCTTAAAATGCTTATTACAGTCTTCATTTATGATCTAATTAAGGCAACTTGATTCAGACATGTTTGGAATGAAATGTAACATAGTTTTACTTTCTTCTTAAAAAAGATAATCCTTAGTTTCCTTGTGGTATGATCCCTATCTGGGTCTTGTATGCTTGATAATACTTTGTTACAGGTTGGGTACAGATAGATACATGGATAAAAACAGTATCTTTTCCATAAAGGTTTCAGTCTAGGACACCTTTAACACTAAGGTAGGATGATTCTATTATTCATGTTAATAATATGCATGAATAATCTCAATTCATTAAAGTCAATTTAAGCAAAGCATTGAATTATACTTGCTGAAGATTACAAATTATAATGAATCTATTGGGTGAATTTGTCATATAAAATATTTAAACTGTTATTAAAAAGGTACGTATAACAATGTTCAAAGTCATGTTTTGATAACACAATACATTCTATTGTTTTTCTTAGAATTTGTATTCTTGATCTGAGAAATTATTTCTATGGCTCACTTTCCTAGTTGATCATTTTTACTAGAAAATTTGAAGATGACTGAGGTAAGATTTGCTCTGTATTATAGTTAGTTTAGAGGCAAATCCAAAATCTCCAGATCTCTGTACAAGCAGTTTCCAAGCCATGCCGTGTTTCCTGTCAAATTTGAGCTGCTATGTCTTTATATCATTAAAGTATGTTTTCCTCCTGTAACACTGAAGAGTTTAATTAAGAATGCATGAGAAGAGCCCGGTGTGGTGGCACACTCCTGTAATCCCAGCACGTTGAGGCAGGAGAATTGTTTGCAAGTTTGAGACCACCATGGGCTACAAAATGAGCCCAAGACCAGCCTGAACTGCATAGTGATACCCTGTCTCAAAAAAACCCAAAAAACTGCATGAAAAACACTTGTTACCAAGAAGAATTTTTCGTTACTTGTTTTGTAGACTTCAAAACATAAAGGACTGTACTTTAATTAATGGTGTTTTAAATGTTTACCGTTATGCTATTTCTAAAATAATCAAACCATCTCCATTAAAAGATCTTCTGTTTTATCCAAATATCTAAAATTCTACATATATGTTCAGCTATTTTCATGCTATATTAAACTTTAGAGTTTCCTATCATCACTCCAATCTAAAATTACTCTGTATGTACATATAACATGTATACACACCTATATATATCTATGTATGAAGCACATTATGAAAACGTATTATTTCTATCTAAATTAAAAGGTTAAAATGTATATGATTTAAGTAGCTGTGACTCTCAGTATCTAGATACGGGTGAATTAATCTATGATAGCTAATATATATTTTGTATAGTTGGAGTTTTATTAATTTGCATAATGAAGTGAACTTCAGCCTGTCACAATCCATGGAAAATCAATCATCGTGTGAACAGTGCTCACTTCCCAGCTATGGAACAATAGTGCCTGGAAATGATAAAGTGGTTCCCAGAATTTCTTTGCTAATTACAGTGTAGTACATCAGTAGGGCTACTGTTTGGGGAAAAATAACTTTCAGAGATTTGTTTTACATTGATACACAATGTGAATATAGTACAATTGAATAAGAAACACATTATTTTTCCAATTTTTATCTTAAATGTTTTCTTATTAAACTATGTCACAAATATTCATGCAATAGCTTTTGAGTTCATGTTACAGAGGAAATTACTAATCTTAATAAATGTTTTAAAATTGTCTTGACGGTCAGAGTATAGTAATTACTATTGTAAACCCCCATCTAGATTTCCTTTTAAGGGTTTTCTCTGCATCAATTTCCCCAATTTATGGAAATATTAGTGGTGAGACCATTCACAGTTGCAACGTTCAACTTTGGAGTTACACTCAACTCCGAAAGTTGCACAAGTGGATACCACGCTCCTTATGTCAACATATCCTGAGGCCACGTCTTGGTCAATGGTTAGATACCAAAATGGAACTCCCAAACCTCAGTGGATGGCAATGACAAATTCCAGGCCTCTTCAAGAACTAGCAGCATCTGTCACCTCATCTTTGGTCAACTTTTCTCTCTATCTAATCCGTGTTTCTCACTTTTGGTTTGTGCATCAGGAGCACACTGCAGAGCCTGCTATTGCCCCTTGTTCTGTTCCAGGAAAGCCACGCGATGCAGCAGTGTGGGAAATGATCTTAAACAGTCCACTCTTGGTACATAGTTAGAGCTGGATTCTTGCTGATGTATTGAATATTCATGAGAGCATATGATAAATTTATCTACCATAAACATGTCCTTTCAAAAATCCTCGAACTTGCCTTGTAGAACATTATTTTATAAGTAATGTTTATGAATATTTCATATCAGTTTTTCAGCCTTCTGAATATCAATATCCAAATGAATCTTTCATTCTGCTTATTTATAAATACTATTGTTTATTGTTAGGTTAATAATTTATATTTTCATTCATTTTAAAGTAAGAAATACAAACAGAAATATACATCCTTTGAAACAAATCACCTGTTGTCCCCATTTAGCCTTATACACTTGTAGAAAATATCATTAACAAAAACAGTAAGAGGAATAGAATGTACCACTTATTAACTTACTGGGAGCTTTGGATTTTCTTACCAACTACTGAGCCAAAATTTTCAAGTAAATCTTATTTATATACTGACAAATAATTTTCTAAGAGGCAGAAATAGAAGAGGCCACTTTCTTTCCAAACTCGGAAACAGAAAATGATGCAGTGCAATTGCACACTATTGCGTTGCTCAAAGCAATCATAGGAATGGGGCTGCAGCTTATTTTTTTTTTCATTTTATTGGTACATTTTAGATTTGCATGATCATAGGGAGTCTGTACCTCTTCATGATAGTTCTTTTTTGTTTCTTTTCCCATTTCCCTCCCCTCCCTTCAACCTCCCTTCTCCTCTTTATTTGCAAAATATTTCTATTGTTTCCTTCTTTCCTTTTTTCTTTAGGCCCTTTTTTCCTTTATGAGCGTAGACAAACACCTACATCTTTCATACGAAAAAGGTCAAAGACATGGTTGTCATTAATCTACCACAGTTCTGTAAATCTGGAGCATGACATGCAAACCGAAGGGGACAAATGACTCTTGTATCAGTCAGTGTTCAGTAGAGAAACAGATTTAGTGCAAGATACATAAATACATAAGAATTCACAAGCTAGGCTTCCAGCCGGTGCCCTCAGAGTCTGGAATGGAAGAGTGCACGGGGGCTATTGGTGCTCTGAGATCGGAGTTGTACGGTCAGAGGTTGAAAGCTACAGCTCACTGTAGTATCTGTCCCATGTGAGTCCATGTCAGGAGCCCCAAGGGGGCTGTGCTGGATGCCAGGAAATGATCCAATGTGCACGTGAAGGCTGAAGCTCCACCAAAGAAACAGAAGTGAGCCTCCTTCTTCATTTGCCTTTTATTCCACTGAGGTCACAGTCCATTGGCTGGTGCCAATCACATCCAAAGTGGATCTTCTTTCTCCAGGAAGTCCCTTCAGCGACACCAGAACCAGATTGATCCAATTCAGTTGGACAATTTTTACTCAAGTGGACATAGTCATTTAAGTACCACAACTCTCCATCTCTATTTCTCCTTCTCTTAGTCTAACCATCCACCACGGTACAGTGACAGGCATGGTGCATCTGGGGGACAGGCAAGTGATAAAAGAGACCAAGTACCTTTTCCTCTGTCTCATCAGATAATTTGGTCATAAGACTCATACAGCCAATACCAATGTGTCTACGATAAAAATTTAATAGACTATTTTCACTATATCTGAATCTAGAAAATCAAAACTATGACTTCAGTCTCCTACTTGATTTGAAAAGCTGTCTACATTAGTATTTCAGGTAAAGAAATGGAGTAGTAATGTAATTGAATAGTACTTTGGGAAAAAAGTGGAAGAAAAATATTTAATGCAAAATATTAAACTTTATGTTTACTGACCCCATGTGTTACTCACCACTGTATACTTTCACTTCTGAATGTCCTGCCTGGTCTGGTCCTGTTACTTACCTGCCTGCCTCCTGGATACATGCAGGTCACCCTTGTGTAAAGGCTGCATCTACTTAGACACAATAGATACCTGTGGTGTCCTCTGTGCATTCCACCCCTGGAAATCTTTGGCCACTGTAAAAGTGACAGTTTCAGATTTTCTGATTCTATAATTACCCTCCTTGGAGACAGTTATACTAAGATATATCAGGGCATATGTAATAATTATATACTAACCAATAAAAATAGATTCAAATCAGGATCCTTCCCCTTTTGGATTTCTCATGTAAACAGAATGAATCTGGACACTCAGCGGTAATTATTTTAATAAAACCAAGCATTGCTTAAGAAAAGTAAGTTTCCAACAATCTAGTCAATTAAATAAGTGATGGACTTGAAAAAACAAAATGTCTTGTCATTATATAATTCATGGTACACTTAAAGTTACATATTTCTGTCTCTATATTCTTACTAGAAATCAATGTAATATTAAAATAGTATCAAAATGTCAAAAATGTTGTTTGTCAATGTCCTCACTTTGTAACATATAGTACAGCTCATGAAAATTTATTTGGTAGATATTAACTATCTTTTTAAAAGATTTCTTCTTTTAAAAAGGGAATACGCGTTTATTTTAGAAAACTGACACACTCCAGAACTGAAATGAAACTGAAAGGTGAGAAGTTGTGATTATTTTCTCCACCTTAATATTCTTACATATTCATAAAACAGAAACAAAATTTTGCATAATTAATATAGTCTAATTATTTTAATCATGATTTTGTATATGCAAATTATATCTTTCCTTTATGAGGAGTAAAAAAATGTAGACTTTGAAATCTCAGGTCTCAGAGACCTCGTTTTTTTCTCAATTTTCTTACCTAAATTGGTCATTTTATGATTAGACACTATATATCCAATCCACTTAGAACATAAGACACACTTAAATTCCTTAAATAAATAATAGCTTTTTAACACTGTTTCTAAGAAAATGTAAATTATCTTAGTAGACTGTGTAAACAGTTTAAGATGTTAATACAGAATCCATACTTAGATGAAGCCGCGTTAAGAAATAATTGTACAGCTGCATCCTCTAGGAAAAGTTAAATCTACATGGAGAAAGAATAGTCTTTTACTTACTTAATGTCCTGTGAGGTTCATCATGGTAGCTCTTAAATTGCAATGGCTTCAGAAATTACCAGTATTTGAATCATCTAGTGAGTTCTTCTGAAATAGATTCAAGTTTCAATTGGTTTATTAATATATAAGCTAATGGACCGTTAGAAAGAAGGCAATTAACCATTCAGAGCACCTAAACCAGAGTTCTTCCAGTCTCAAACTACAGTCATTCAAGGTCTGGAGTCAAACTCTCTTGCTTGTATATTGTATCGCTGTATATTATATCTATTTATCTGCAAAATGAGAAAACAAAATTAGCTATTTTGTAAGGTTCTGTAAAAACAAAACTTTGTAATACACATAAAATAATGCAAACAATGTAGGATATCTGCTAAATATGAAAGTGGGCTGTGGAACACAGAAGGTGCAAAAATGGACACTGAGATCAAGGGTCAGAGTCTAAAGCCTAGCTGTACCATGCGGTGTTATTTGTGTAATTTTGTGTTTCTACATTGCTGGGACTCAGTATTCAAAAAATTTTAAATATACATAGCAATGACATCCCTGTATCCTAAAAATATGGGAAACCTACCACTTTAACAACTGAGTAATATTCCAGTATATAAAAATGCCACATCTTTTTCAGCTAATAGTTTGTGCTGTCATTGTTTGATTGACCATTTTTTTTTGCTTTGATTTTGAAACTTGAATAACTACTTCTAACATAACAATACATAATTTATCCACTAGTGATTTCTTACTATCTTTTTAAAATTCTATATCATCTCTACTCATTTTTCTGTTTTTCTTTTTTCTCTAAATAAAAAAAAAAAGATCTATCTATATATCTCAAAGTGTATTTCAGATCATTCTTTTCAAACTGCTACATAACTTGCTTTCTGAGTGTCCTGGACTGCAGTCCGTCTGGCTTTTGAAGATGTAATCTATCTAAATAAGAAAATACTTCTTTTTTCCCATCTAGTTGCTTGCTGCAGGATTTTAAAAACAAGACTACTTCTGTGCAGCATGCATAAGGTCCCTTAAAAGTTTACTCCCAAAATGATAACTCTAAATGATCAGATATGGTAAGGATAAAGTTGAATTGTGAGTTCAACAGAGAGACAAGAAAGATAGATAAAAAAGGATAGATAAAAAAGGGGATAGAAATTTCAGTATTTACAGTGATTTCCTTCCTCAAATAAATAATTCATTCATAATGTCTTAGCATCACTCTATTTTAAGGTTTTGCTAATGTATTTTGGTTTCTAGATAGTTCATAAATCAAAACAATGGAAAAGGACTGTTAGTATTTTTATAATCAAATTGTTTTTCAGGATGCAAGGATTCATGTAAGTCTCTGGTGCATGACAATGAATTTTACAAAAATATATGTTCGTATCAACTTTTTCACTATGGCATAACACCACATTGCTAAATGCATAATTTTTTCTCCCTTTTTTGGCATCCATTTCAACAAAAGATAATTCAGTGAGCTTAAATAACATCTTTATTTAGGAGGAATAGATTCATAAGGAAGTTGATTAAGCGTTATCAAATGAATTCCTTTCCAAATACATTCATGCACATGGGTTAAACACCATACCTTCTTCTGTTTTGTAGCGGAACCTTGCTATGAGGAGCTATACAGACCAAAGAGATTGGCAGTTGCTGTGAAATAACATGCTGAATATACAGCTAATTCACTAAAATAAAATTAAAATGTTTTAAAAATCAGTATTAAGCATTAAATGTTTTATTGAATTACAAAAATACGTTGCAGACATTTCTGACTCAACTACACCCTTGAACCTCTCTAAAAATTTGAAAATTCCTTACTATTCTTGAACATCCTGTGCTATGCTGTGATCTTTATATTGTATGTTAGCCTTACCGCATCTCAACTTTCGGTATTCCTGAGCCTTATTCCACCCTACATTTCACTGCCTTCCTGGCAACCTTCTTATTCATTGATTCTAAGGCAAAAATCTAGATGTGTAATGATTTCCTTGGTAGACTGCATGCTGTCATCCAGAAACAAAGCCAGTAGTGTCTCAATGGCAATATCTACTTTCCGAATAGCTATTCAAAATGACCTGTCAAATTCCTTGGTAAGATTCTATCCTCATTTATCATTAACTTATAAACTTAACCATGACTGGAATGGACAAAGGTGATACCTGTGTGGCTTTCTTATCATTTGGTATTTTCTATTTGTTTTAACAAATACGTTGTTGTCACTTTAAGTCGTAGTGACTGTTGAGCTCCGAGTTATAGTCTAATTTCAGTGCTTTTTGTACCATGAAACATTTAATGGAAAGACAGAGTGAACACTTCCAAACACTTTGAAAACTACTTATGTCTAAACTCCATAAATACTAGGGAAAAGTTAATTTTCAAAGATATCTGTAGACAAAACCTTGAGTGGACCGAGATCATTCAGTTATCTCAGATATTTTACACTCCTTGTCATGGAATTCCTTTGTGTTTTTTCTTTTGTATTTTTTATTATTTATTCATTTTTACATAACAGAGGTACTAATAATCTTTTTTTGAAGTGAAGCACTGCCATCTAGAATTGCATTGTTCACTCATCAAACTTCAACTGCTTTCACAGACTCATTCTTTATGCTGAGAATTTTTCTGTTTCTTATCTCCTTTGCAGGAAAAGTGACTCTTCTCCTACTTCTGTGCCTTTTCTTAACTTTATCCTTTACTATTAGAATAAAATCCAAACAGTAGTATATAGCATAGTGCATGGAATGCTAGCAATATTTTTCATTCATCACTTGTAAAATAGATATTTCAGACAAACATTTAACTGACAGCTGACAAAGCTTTTCTTGTCTTCGATCCCATGGCACAATTCTAACAGTTGCAGTTTTCCCAGATGTATATGAATGCTGACTGTGCTAGTTGACATGCTGTTCTTAGCAAAACGCAATGTGTTCAATCAAGCTGGTAAAGCCAAAGTCCATAAATTTATCATGCAAATGCGAGCTGTGAGAAAGCCTTCTCAAAGGATGCATATGCACAGGACTATGTTTGACTGCTGTTTATATGGCTCATTCTTTAGGACTATTGACCCCAAAAGCCCTATGATCAAGTCTCACAGCCATTCAGAACTCTGATCAAAAAAAAAAAAAAATCTCCTTTTGTAAAAATGAGCACAAGTACTAACAGAGCTTATTCATATATATGCTGTTCTTTCAAAATGTAAGACAGTATTCAGAGTCTTTCTTGTATGTAAGTACCCTACAAAATTTTAGTAAAAAAAACTCTAATAATAAAATTTATTTGTGAGTAAAAATGGCTGTGATGAGTTCCAAAGTAAAAGTACCTAACATTAGAGTGCCAAATATATTCAGGTAAATGAAAGATACATAAAATATAAAATAGTTTACATTTTATATTTAAATTGTTCCAGAGAACCCAAGAATGCTAACCACTAAAATAACCTAGTTTGTGAAGACAAATCAAAGTAAGTGAAAGGCATAGTGTGCACAGAATGTATGACAAGAATATGTCTTAAATTTCTTCATTCTTCAAATATTCTTTGATTTATTAGAAGTAAAGATTTGAAAAATCAATGGTTTTGATAGCATTGTAGGGGCTGGGGATTTAGCTCAGCAGCATAAACACCTGTCTTGCAAGCAGGCAGTCATGCGTTCGATCCCTGGTACCGATAAAAAGAAAAAAGACCAAAAAAAAAAAAAATAGCATTGTAACTATTGAGAGTTTACATTTCCAGTGTGTCAGTGGAAGCTAACATTTTTGAAGATCTTTCCTTGTCAGGTGCTAATAACATCCCAATTGTTTTCAATATCATTATTTATTAGAAACATAAACCACTTTGTCCCAATTTTTTCTCTGTTGTTTCTTTGACTTCATCCTTTGTAATTTTTATTCTATTCTTGGAGTTATCCAGTGAAATATTAATTTTCTTTTATTATCCCATTCCTAGTACTGTCCCAAGCAAAATGAAACTGTCAATTTATTCTTGAATGTTAACAGACTCTTTTTTTTTTTTTTTTTTTTTTTTTTTTTTTTTTGATGCTGGGAGTCTAACTCTTGACCTTGCGCTTGCCAGGCAGTTGCTTAAGCCACTCAGCTAAATCCCTGGCCCCTTGACAGTGACTCTTGTGTATTATCCTATTGGAAGACTATGAATCATATTATATGTGCTATATTTTCTGAGTTCATTTACATAAAATTTCAAAAGGAATAACCTATTAGTATTAGGCAAATATTAATGTTATATTTAATAAAAGAGTAATGTAATTTTACTGGGAGAATGTGAGCAAGACTCTCCTGTAGAGGAACCATGTTTATCCTTACTATGGAAATTGGCTGTATGAATTTATACAAATGATACGACAAGCCCATGAATTGGAAGATACAATCATGTATGTACAACAAACCCATGAATTGGAAAATACAATAATTATGAAAACTAAGTTTAAAGAAACATTGAATGTAAGATACTTTTCACAATGCCTATGAATTTTATTCCATGAATTGAGAAACTTCAAATAATAGACATCCTAAGTGATGGCTTACACAAAATTATTCAAATTAAAACTTAACTTTATTTTAACCATTAATTGTTTTTATAGTGTCATTTGTCTTATCTTGGAATAATGCAATCCTTTATAATTGTTCTATTGTTTCCATACTAGCCCACAATCTAATTTAATTTAGAAATTCAGACCAACTACCACAATCAATATTCTACTAATTTTAGGTTAATAAAAGGATTTCGGTATTGTTGGCCATTTAGAGAGATCACAAATTGGAGGAAGAGAAGTGGCTGGATATTTTTCTTCCCCTCCAGGGCTCTAAGTCTGTTCCTATGCAAGTGTATTTAGTGAGTGAGAGCTGCCAAGATATTTCAGTTTGGAAATTGGAGATACTTAATGTCTGAGCACATGGCTTAACATTAACATTTTAAACTTGGCATGAGCTTCAGTCTCAGGGAGAAACAGCTGCTTTCCTAAGCACTGGGGGAAAGTGATCATTAAAAAGTTTTAAATAAGTGGAAAACGCTATTCTGCCTGATCATTAGAAAGTTTTGTAAAGTGGTAGGAGTTAAGCCTGAGTCAACTCCCACTGCATTAGAAAATGTGGTCTATCTGCTTTGTGGACAGTAGCAGTCACACACACACATGCACACACACACACACACACACACACACACACACACACACCATTAAAGATACTATTAAAACACTAATGCATAATAGAAACAATGATTTTTTAGTAGGGTTTGTCTCGGCACCTCTATTTGATGGTACTAATTCACCCCTGAAAGGTACCTGAAGGAGGTTTATTTTCTATTTTTAGATGTAATTCTATACAGTAATGTGGGTGTTGTCGTTGCAATTTTAGGACAATTGCAATTTTAGGACATTTATTTATTTATTTATAAATCACAATCAAACTCAGTATCTCACATTCTTTGGGAAAGCACTATGGGACACTTATTATGATTAAATAAATCCAGAAATGGTATTTTTATGTAGTAAGAAATTAAACATATTATTCAGTAAAGTACTGAAAGATATACAGTACTGAAGCGAGAATATATTGATTTTTTTTGTTATCTCCTTCCTCCCTTCCTTGTGTTACATATTTTTATTTAAATATGGAATAGTAGAGAAGTGCTTGTCTACAGCAGTCACATAGGAAAGAAAAAATAAGGATAAAATATTAGATTGAGTAGTAAATGATATCAGTACAGATATTTTCTTTATGTGTTTAAAACTAATAAACTCAGTTGGTCTCTTCAATTTTTACAATTTAGGTATGATTTTCTACATGTATTTTACATACACATATACAATAGCCTCTCTTGAAGTTTACACATGATAAGCAATCCTATGTGAGAAATAATTTTGAATTTTCTTCACTCAATTACATTCTTTTGATAATTTTTTGCTTTTTTACAGACTCTTCCCTTAATACTAAGAAAAAAATAGTAATTTTTTTCTCCTCGGAAATCAGTATAAAACCAACCACTGTGTGGAAGTGTATGATTCCTGCCAATGCCTTAGCTATAGTTTAATCAATCAGCAATTTAAACATAAAACATATTTACCTTAGAAGTGGAAAAGTAAAGTTTATATTTGTTATCTCTTTTAGAAATAAACATTACAATCAGATATTTATTTTTCTTTTAGTACACTGTGGAAACTAATGACTGGTAGCATTAACTTATTAGGTAAGTACTTGACACTCTTATTTTTATACAGTACATTGTCACAGTTGAAAACAATCACTTTCTAAGGATGATGAATTTTTTTCTTGTGTTCCAGTCAAACATAAGCATTGTAAGAGTAAAATAAAACAGGTAAATTGGCTGAAAGCATACTACAAAAATTCTGTTGTAATAAAACAATTTTAATATTGTATTTTGTAACTTAGGGTTTATTATTTTCTGTGGAAACTCAAAATTTTTGCTACATATGAGGTGTGATTTAAATACATGATGAATATTTAAATTAAAAATGTTATTACTGTAATAGATATATTGCCATATGTAATCACCTGGAAACCCTTCCTGTCACTTCAAGCACACTTACTCCATCATTCTTGTCACTTTTAGAAGCAATTCTGGGAGTTCCCTTTAATGAGTGTCTTTATAGGTTGTGGTAAAGACTAAGGTGAATGCTGCAGCCAAGCACCAGCCTATGGGAAAGCAAACCCATAAAAATATCAGGGTGTGTCCTCCTTGAATTTATTCACTAGATCTGTCTGGCACTGTGACTTCTTGGTCTTCCTCAAACTCAAAATGACCATGAAAATTAAATGTTTTGAATCAGTTTACGACATGGAATCATCCAGGACAGAGCAATTAAAGGTGTTCACATAAGAGAACTTTCAGAACTGCTATAGAAACTGGCAAGAATGATGGGATGAATGTGTTCCAAACAAACACAAGTGTTTCTGAGGGGGATTAATGGCGATGCATCTTTCCTTTTTCTTTGGTTTTTATTAAAACACTCACCATATGTTTCAATCACACCTTCTCTATCCTTATGTTTTCATCATGTGTTTGGAAAAGCATGCAACGGAGACATAACGTCTTTTGCTGTCCTATGTATGTAAGTGAAGCAGTAATTCAATAAATTTGTCCAGAAGAACTAATGGAATCTCTTCCTTATGTCTCCTCTGATCTATGTCCTTTCAGAATTATAGTTTAAGGAAGACAACAACCTGCAATTTCCAATAAGAGTCAAGCTGCCATCATTTTTGTTGAAAGGAAGTTAATCTACTTTTTTTCCCTGTGTATGTAAATAAGTTTCATTTATCAATTTAAGTGCCTATTGCACGTTGAACTTTGTGTATATAGACTCTCTTCCATTTTCTAATGAACTTCTAATTCTCTCTTGCTATTCAGCTGATACTAGTGAAAACACTAATGAAACTTTTCTTATTTATGAGGAACAATTGGAATGTTATTGCAAGTTTGTGTTGGGAATTTTGAGTTTCTGTTTTTTTAGTGTTGCCAACAAATTTCAGTTAAGAGAATTTGTTTATAAATTACTATTTTCTTAAATTTCTGAAAAGTATCCTTTGAGTTTCTTAAAAATAAGCATACTTGATAAGAATGATAATCTGTTTTGCTTTTGGCATTTCCAAGTTTTATAGTGCGATTATTACTAATTAATCATTTCATAGTAATTGTGTAGTTGCACAGTGCAACATAATACCACAGAACCAAACTGAACACAAATCATTCAGTCATCAGTTGGCAGAAAGATTTCATAGAATGACCTAATGGAAATGCCACCAAGAAAGACCCAATTGTTTCAAAGTAATCTTTCAGGAACCACTTAAACATGTGGAACTTGTGACTTTGCCACAGTAAGAAAATAATCACAGTATCATATTGTCATTAATGTTCTTATTAGTATTTCATGAATATGTGTGCATATAATGAATCTATGTATCTGTATCTATATCTATATCTATATTTATATCTATATCTATCTATTTATATCTATATTTATATCTATATCTATATTTATATCTATATTTATATCTATATCTATCTATCTATCTATTAGCATAAGTCAGTTCTTTAAGATGCCTCATATTACCACTTAGGATACAAATTTTTACAGTACAAAGTAAAATGACGTCAAACTATCAAAGCACAAGTAGAAACTTTAATAACTAACGATATGTCTAACATTTAAGATTTCCTTCACACCTGCTGAATTTGATCTTGTAGAGTTGCTACAATACAAAGTCCTGATCTCATAATTTATCATTAATTGAAAGAAAATTTAGGTAATGACACTTTATATTAAGAAAATGTTTTCATTACAATTCAAATATTAAAAGCTCTTTCTCCTCCTAAATTGGTTTTATATTGTACATTATTTTGTATTGCAGAAATAGTATTGCAAAATAAAGTTTAAAATACATATAGTTTAAATAATTTTATTACACTATTTTCTACAATTATAGCTACTTTATTACACCTTTGAAATTTAATGAGCATTTTCCTTCGTCCTCTTTATATAATTTTGTAAGATAAATTTGTGGCAGCAAATCCAGCTCTTTGATGACATAGACATCAAATTTTTAAATCATTTTTAATATGATTTCAATAGTAATATAATGATTTTAGTAGTCATATATCCATCCATATTGTGGCTTTTTCCATTTGAATAATTTCTGAAATTTCACAGAAAAATTATAATCTTTGTGACAAATTGACATTAATAAATACTATCTAAAACTATATTATGATTTGAGATTTAATTTTTGATTCAGCATGTAAAATACTTTTATTGTATAAAACAATTAATTTCTCTTCACAGATATTTATGTGTGAAATTAAATATTCCATACAATCATTAATTTTATAATTTTGATGACCATCCTCTCTGAGGTGCACTAATCAACTTTTCCATTTGTGTGAAAACTAATTCTTTAATGGACAGTAATAATTTTCTCTGCCTAATGAGTCATCACACATGTCCTGAATATTGAATAGTGACAAAAGCCTTTTTATTTTCATCATCAACAATACTAGACTGTGTCTTTTAGCATAAAAATCTTGATTCTTGGATTCTATAGATAAGTTTATTTTCCTTTTAACCCAAGTTAGTAAACATAATCAGAATTTTGCCCTTTGTAAGGCCAGTCATCGCTTCATGAATTTGTTATTCTGAAAGTGCCCTTGTTCTTTATTTATTAAGTATCATTAAACACCTGCCAAAGTGATAGAAATGAGACCAATTTCTTCAAATGGAGACATAGGATGCGATAATATACTTGATGACATTTGTACATGGGCGTAATAAAGCAAAATTAATTCACTCCAAATGTAAGCAAACAGCATATACTTGTTTGCATACTTGTAAATCTTGTGTTTTTATAAATTAGAAATGAAGCCACTGTAACTTTACATTGGAAAATTGTGAGTCCAGAAACTGAAAAGATAACTCATCTCTTAAACATTCCCCTATATTTAGTCATCTAATGGGAAATATTAAAGAAGTGTTGTTGCAGTTAGGAGTTGCAAGGAGAACAATTACACACAAGACACATAATTTATAGTATTTTTTATAATGGTCACCCAAGGAGTCAAAGCAGAGAAAGTGGAGGAAATCTGTCCACAACACTAAAGACCTAGAAAATCCAGCTGCAGGCCTGGATCCCAAGGCAATAACCTGCATGAGTTGAGCTGAAAACTTAGAATCTTTGACTGTGACTCACAAAAGTCTGTCCCACAAATCTGTGCTGGAAGGGCCCAACGATCAGTGGTGGAAGCGATAAATTCTATGCCAGCAGGGTGAAGGATCTGCACCAGCAAGCCAAGGGTTTTGTACTGGAGCCGAGAAGCAATACTCAAAATAAGAACCAGCGCTCCCCTGCAAATTACCACAGCCATGTCAGCAACAATGAGGTCTCTTGCTTCTCCAATGATGAGAATAGCCCAGTACATATCAGTGCAAACGGACTGATGAACTTCTCTTGGAGACTGAACAGCACAGCTCTTCCCTTCTGAAGCCAGGAAGCAATATTCAATAAGGACCAAAGCTCCCCCAAAGTGAAATGTAGCCATTCTCAGTGACAAAGTCCTGAGCTCCTCTGATGACAAAAGTCAAGTTCATATTAGGAAAGTCAAAGTAACATGCTCCTCCAGGAGAAACCAATGGCTCCAAACAACAACACTTAGAAGAACCCACAATGTTACTTTCTTCTTCTTGGAGTCTCTTATTTATGCTGGCGACAGTCCTCAGGTGGGACACCCATGCTCAGCACCATGCTGATTTGTTTCAGCTGATATTTGTATTCTTTATAGTACATTCTCAATAATAAAATATATTTCAAAATATAATAAATATGTGCATATTGCTTAGTAAGCAAATTTCATTTTCTACTACCTTATTTTTTCCAAGTTACATGCATTTCTTGCAGTGGATTCATCATTATCATCCGGATGGATAATGCTATACCTTTTGACACACTCTATTAAAAATAACCCAAGATTGAAACAAATACACACCTATCCACTTGGGTAAAGTAATCCCATTAGAGCTTCAGTTGATACGTTTTTATACCTGGAATTATCACTTCTTTACTGATAAAGACTACTTACCCCTTAGAATTTTGAGGTCTTTTATGGTAGACAATGTTTATCTTCTGTTGCCTTGCTTTGAAATCTACGTTACTTACACTGTTTTCTTCTGATCTGTTTTGTTCTGTTTTGTTATGGTTTGTTTTTAAAGAAGTGTTCTTTAAATTCTTTTAAGAATTCTTTAAAAAGAATTCCTTAAAAAAATAATTTTCCCCCCAAAATTTTTGAGATCTTCTGTTTAATCTACTATAACTTTTGATTTTAGTTTATTCTCCAATACTATAAATGAATAAACTTTTCCTTGAGCTAACATTTTAAAAATTTATTTTTGTTTATTAGTGCATGTAGATTTTACACAATGTTTACATTCATTATGGAAGGTTGGTACATGTACATAACACATCTTAATTACTTTATACAAAACCATTAATAAGAGCTTTCCTCAATTTTAAAAAGTATGAATAATTCTCTATGCTTAAATAACTATGAATTCATCAATTATTTTGACACTATATTTTTGCATCACTAATTCTAAAATTCATGTGTTTAAAAGAAAGTATTATGACTATGTATATCCAAAAAGAAATATGTTTTCTTATTTCACTTAACTCCTCCGTAAGCTGCTGATCACACTCTCAGTATGATGTAAGAATCCCCTTAGATACAATCGTTAATAGATTATGTAGCCTGAGACTCCTTTCAGAGCAATATTGTGATTTCCAACTCTCAATTTTGTGCTTTCTAGTAACCAATCTATGACATAGAATTTAGATAAAGAAAGCAGAAATAAACAGCTTTACCATACACAAGCCTACAGTTTAATTTCTACAGTTCTCATCATACATTAGGCATTGTAAAAAGAAATTCCCACCACATCACTCTCTCCTGCATCAGCTTGCACAACTTGCATGCATTAGCTTTTCTCTTTTTTTTTCCCATAGTTACACTTCTTATCTAAACACTTAGCACAATTTTAGATATGTCTCAAAACACACATTATTTGAAACATCTCTGAAAGATGGCTTTTTAAAACTTGGAAAACATTTTGTCACTGTATAATAAGTAAGGAATTATATTTACCACCATTTGAAATACTGTAAATCAGAAATTATGATTTTTTTCTTAAAGGAAATTAATTTGAAAGCGTATATATAAATTTAAATATTGATTGTATTCTATGAAAATGTGCTTGTTTAAATTGCATTAAATGTTCTGCCCTAATTGAGGCACAGAGATCAATACCATTGTTGCCCAAAATATCTGTCGTTATTTTCCATATCTCCAGTAAACTAAGGCCTGTAAGCTGACTAGTTGTTTGAAAAATAAAGTTTATGTGAAATGAGGCCATGCCTATTCCTCTACATGTTATTTGTGACTTCTTTGCTGCTTGCAATAGCTATTGTATAGTACGTAAAACCTAAAATATTTACTCTCTCTGACTTTTCAGAAAATCTTTGTCAGGGACAGCATAACAGAAAGCTATTTGATGAGAGTACTTTATGGTACCATGGTGACTTTTTACCCTGCAAGCTGTGTTTAGAATAACGTCTCTCAGAGATCTACAGCCAAACCCATGTGCTTTTAATTTGGACAATGCTCCTTCAAAACTTCCCCACTATCCATCTACTGACAATCCCCTTTGGTCAAATTCATCTTCCAAACATCTTGGAAAAACATAACATGACACTACTCTCTAAAGCCACCTGGATAGAAACATTGTTTTTTCCAATTAGATCAATCTAATTTTCTTTACTACATGCATAAAATCTGTTAATTATGTATAAATACCTGGCCTATGTGATCTATACTTGAAAGCTGATGTTGTCTTGCCAAAATATAATGTGAAAACTAATATAAAGTTTTGAATTTGATCCCCAGTACCATAAAAAACTATATATGATATTAAGCAAGTGGACAGAAATATCAGAAGAAAAGATAGTATGAATTATACCCTACAGATGAAGCAATAAGATGTACAGAATGGGAGAAATGACACTTCACTCTGATTCTGAAAAATTACTCTTTCAAGTTTTAAGATACTCCAATCCATTCAGAAACATTTGAAAGTACTATATGTATAAAAACTAAGATGAGACATGACTTTAAGAACTAGGTAATTAGTTTGCATTTTGATAAATTATAAATCCAATGTACAATAAAATATTCCATAAGAAACTTGAGGAGATAAAATAATAAGAGGGAATTTCAGAGTAAAGAAGGTAGAAGAACTTTCTAAAAGAGGAGAAAGTGTTGTATAAAGCCAGAATAAAGAAATCAAGCAATCAAGATTTTTATGAATATGTTTAGAGAACCTGACGGTTTTGTTAATTGTATGTAAAGATGGAAAAAAAACAAATACTGAATCTGAACATCTCAGCTATGAAAGGGCAGAGCAAGAGACGTTGTTGCTCATTCTATAGGGATCACGGTGCAGATAAGATTCACTGTCAGGAAGCTACAGCAAGAATAATTGAAAGTGACTATTGTGTCATCAAGTTGAAGAAAAATTCATTTTTGTGACTTCATGTTGTGAATTTTAGTATCAAATTCAGTTAGCATATCAGACCCAGTTTCTCAATTCAGATGTATTCAACCTTCTAAAAACAACAGCACCAAAAAATTTTCTTCTGCATAATATAGAAATCATGTCTGAAAGATTTGCTTCAAATAAGGCAATGTTATAAATTACAGCTTTATTTGCATATTTGTTGTTTAAATTATTTCAATTATTGAATCATCAAAAATATTAACAAATATCTTTAGGATAAACTTGATATCAAATTTCATGTCTTCATTAAATGTAATAAATTATAATTACATTAATTGGCTATAAATAGTTCTATAGTGGTGCCTCCTAGACAAATGATGGGATTGCAACCTGATGAAGCAATCTTAAATTGAGAATTTCAAAAGCAAAAATTACTTATTATACTTAATTTACTGATAATCTTATTTTAGCATCAAAATTCATAGACTCTTACTTGATCGCCTCTGTAAATCACATTGCTAACAGGAGCGGAGACAGGCAATCGCTCTCCAAAATCATTGCTGGCCACATTGTAAAGCTTATTATACAGCGTTTCACTAGCCTGGAAAAAGTTCAGAAGTCAACATCCCTTGCACAGTTTCAGTTGACTATGTAACATTTTTTCACCTCATAAAATAAAATAAAATGTAAGTCAAACCACAGCAAACCAGGGATTATCTATGAAATATATTTATTTATAAGTAGTACTTGTATTATTATATATTGTATATATTTTATATACTTCATATTCTTAATGTAATTTTCATATTATTTCTATTGTGTTAATATTTTATTAATGCCATTAGCTTTTTAATGTAGCATAAATATTTAAAGATCTTTTCTAAATAAAATGAAATAATTTTTGCACTTCCCCTTGGCTAATCAACCTGTATTTGTTCTAGTTTTAAGCAGAAAAGTACTTTCTCAAAATAACAAAACAAATGCTTTTATCATTAACTTTTCAAAGCCTACTGACTTTAGTGAAATCACTGTAGCCAGGCTCAAATGATGTATGAAATGAAAATTTTTTGTCTGACCTCTGTGCATAAGAATCATCGTGACAATATCTTGCAATCAATGTTCTGCTCAGTTATTCTTTGTAATGCAGAGGTCATACAATATGACAAACTTATTGAGGAAGATACCAAAGGGCAATTCCAAGGGCTTCTTCAAATACTGCTTTTATTTGCTTCATTTCTGTATATATTTAGTTGGACAAGTTAAATCACCTTGAAATGAAATTCTTCTGTCAATTGAGTAGCAAAAAAGGTTCCAATCTCAAGTATTGAATATGAATAAGAAATATATACACGTATATAAAATAATATATATTATATATACATATATATGTTTTTAAGGGTGAGCAACAACTGTTATGCTGCATTTAATATTTCTATAATATGAGACAATGTTCTGCTCATATGTCTCATCATATATTCACAATGACATCTTCAGGAAATAGGTATTTTCCAGACATAACTTTATTGCTATTTGTGCTAATCAACGTGCTAGTGAAATGTGTACAGAAACTAACTTAGTTTGTAAGAGACATACAAAAGTTTTATCCACAAAACATGGAACGCAAATTCCCACATGAAATTGTTTTTATTTCAGTTATATTATTCATTTCATTTGCCTTTCAACCATATAAATAGAAGGAAATGATACAAAGCAGAAAAGATGTTCCATGTTTTAAATGTGCCGTTTAAACAAAGCACGCATATACCATATATTCATTCTTGTGCTTCCAATATTTCTTTCGAACAGGATTTTTTTTATTTCAAAAGCATTTTGAAGAAGTTAATGCCCCAGCCTGCAGGTAAGTCTAATGAGATCCTAGAGGGGGAGTAGGGATGAAAGGGGACAAGAGACATGAGGAATGGAGACCAGACAAGAGTCCGATCAACTCTCGTTTATTCAAGGAAAAATTAACAAATATATAGAGTATTGGGGAAGGAGGGAGTTGGGTTCTGAGACATCAGCAGATAACTTAGCAAAAGTGGCAAGACTGAGGGTTATAGGTTAACTCAAATTTTCATATTTCCCGCGTGCTCATAAGGCGGGCTGATTAGTCAAACAGTCTGGGCAAGGGGCTGCTTAACTACCAAACTTAACTCCTTGAGGGGGTTAAGGTTGTGCAGCCTGTAGATATAAGATGCAGTCAATTACAGGGCTTCCCACAAGTTAGTTTGGTCAGTTCTAAACCAAAATGAGTGTAGATACAGGGATGGCAGTGTAGAGTACTCACACATTCCATGGAAATTCATTGAAAACAACATTTATATTTTTTCTTATTTTATGCACTACTTTAATATTTTTGATTTTTATTCTTTTGCATTTGAAAATAAATTTAAAAAATTAGTATTATTTTTTTCAGTCATAAATGATTATTTTTTATTATTAGTTTTTCTCTATTTGCCTAAAAAGTCAAGGATAAGGAAATGAAAAATTCAGTTACCAAAATGGTTTTATTAAAAAAGGAGTTTTTTGTAAGATGTAATTGAAATTTAAATAAAAACTATGCCAAATTTGCCTGTCGTACACTTATTTATTAATTCATCTCATCAGTTCACAGACTATTGGAATAGAAATCAAAAAAACACATGTTCAAATTTCTAGTTTTGTACTTGAAATTGTTCTTTTTAAAGAAGCGCTATTTTCATAGCTGTAACTATCAAATAGGAACATATTCTCTATAAGGAACAGGGAAGTATCTTGTAAATCATTATTAATTTCTTATGGTTGCCATAAAAAATGTCAAAAACTGAGTGAAGTAAAATAATAAAATAATATTTTCTCACGAATTTGAAAGCAAACCTCCAAAATCAAGGTAGAGACATGAACTTCTGAATGATAAAGGGATCATTTGCTGCTCAACATATCTTGTAGTAAATTTGCTGTCAACCAGTGGCTTACAATGCATCATTCTAATCCATCATCATCACAAGACATCTTCATTGTGTCTGTTTTTGTCAGACTGTCTGCTATTACATTGGAATAGGGAGCTCATTGTACGTTAGTATGACCATAGTTTATCTTGTTACAAATAAAAGCGTGATTTTCCTGTGTGTGATCACAAGTTGTGTGTAAGTACGTCGACATATAAATATTGGAAGAACACAGTTAGACCTATAATATAAATATTCCAATACTATACAGATTGATAGTACACAAATTCTGATTATTTGTGGGTAAAAATGATTTTTTCCTACTTTTAGACAGAAATTTGCATACACTTATGGCTACCAGGGATACAGACATAGAAAAGTAAATATTTTACTCTGCATGAAGTAACTTTTCTTTGTTTATGTTTGCCATCACCATTAGCTGTACCATTAATCAATGTGATGCTCATCACACATTACCTTTAAAAACAAGGTTGTCAGGACTTTAGTATTTGCAGTATATTTTACCCTTCCTTTTTCATATCCTTGTGAAGAATTCATGGAATCATTCTCAAATAAGGATGTGTGCTGAGCTCAGAAATATATTGAGTAATGTGTTCAAGACTATAAAACACAAAGACCAAATTCCTTCAACTCCACGTAAATCATTTGTTTTCTTCAAATGCTGCCATTTTTCTTTCAATTACATACACTCTCTAGTTGCTATATTTCTCGTCTGTTGATTTAACTATCACCATCACACTACTGGTAACTTTAAAAAAAGTTATTGGACTTCACAGTTGTACTGAAAACCTTGTAAGAATTTATCAGGATGTCCTTCAACCACTAAAATGAAACATGAAGTGCAACGTGTTAGTAGTCCCTCCTCCCGTGTCGTGCTTCGTGTCTGTTAAAAGCATCACCGATCGCCTCCTTGTTCAGAGCAGACACTGGCATCTTGCTGACTCGCTGTGCTTTCTGTTCAACCCACATGGAGACAGTGATCACACTCTGAAACATTTCCCTGTTTCCTCCCCTTTGCACCTACAGGTTTTTGGTATTTGTCAAGTTCCTTAAGAACAGTCAATGAAAACATTAACTGATGGTGATATTTTTTTTCTCAAATATGTGGTACAATTTGGTTTCAGCTGAGAAACCTGGCTGAAATATGCCATATATCACATTTTAGAAACAAACATATGAATCTTATTTTATTTGACATAATATTCAAGTCACCTTAGTAAAAGATGAATTATTTTTATAATCTAAATTATAGTCTACATTTTGTATGTTTTTGTTGCTTTTTAACTCTTTTATTGCCTTTTGTACCTATATAATCTAGACGATGCCTGGTACAAATCTTTGCTGTTTCCAAACTTTAAATGTTGTGATATTGCTTATATGAGATGTTTGCTTCAATATTCATTTTACCACACTCCCCACACCTATTCCCATAAAGCTACTTTTGATTCACCGGAAAATTATTTGGTATGCCTCAGGAACTGTACAAATCAGATTCCTTATTCAAACTTCTTGTTTGGGAAGAAAGAATATACAATTTTTCTTTTATTGTGAGGCATATGAAAAGCTGTAATAGTGTATAAAACTATATTTCCTGGATTTTTCAAAACAACAGTATTGCAAACATTCCATTCTGTTTTCTGTTTATGTGCTTAAATTTCTGTTTGAGATCACACTGACCTGGACACCACAAGTATAGAATGATGCCACAGGCTACATACTAGTGTACATGCCTCATCTCTTCTGCTGGTGAAATTCTTCCAAATGCACATTTTTTGTTCCTTATCCTACAATCCTGAAAGTATAACATATGGTAAAATCTCAGTATTCAGTGGTTGGTTTCAATTGTATACTTTCCTTAATTTTCAGGATCCATAAGGAATTATTTACTCTTTATAATTTCAGTGGACAAGATTATACTGTCACTCATGAAGTGGCCTGGCTGGAAGATTTTAATACTAAATGGATTCTTAATAAAGAAAAAAGGGTGAATATTTATAGATATAATACATGCCTTTTTCATCAATATTTAACCTATCTCAACCAATGAAATATAGTGTATTAATAGGAATACATTAATACACGAATATGTACTTAATAACTGAAGCACTTTGATTTGCTTATCTTACGTGCATGGCAGAAATTAGAATGGTTATATTCATTAGGAAAACACAGCATGACTTTTCAATACACTGTAGGCCAATCTTTAAAATCTTTTGGCTGTTCCGGTATTTAGAGTTTTTCTACCTATGATATTTGAGTTGGAAAAAATGAAGCTTTTTTTTTTCTATATCTCAACATAATCAACTATCAATGCAGACAACAGCGATGCAAAATATTATTTAATTACTTGAACTAAAGCCTAGCATAGATTTCAGAATTTTAAGCTGTATGAAAACCAAGTATTGCTTCTTTGACATAGTTACACAGTTTCTTAAGTAAAGATATTAAATCTTGGTGAATACAGTTGCTGGGAGAATTCTTAAATAAATGAGGATTTTATAACGATCTCTATATTAGCTTATTGTTAAGTTCCTTATTCAAGATTTGAAGAAGGGAATGTATTGTTGACCATCACATCTTTAATCTTTAACTTTTGTAGGGGTGAATGTGAAAAACACTATCAGTGTGTGCTGAGCGCTCTCCTAAAATTTTAGTAAGATGCTCTGTGGTTCCTTCAACCATAAGTAAAAGAGGAATAGGCAGCAGAAAACAATTATTGCAAAGAAATCAAATCTGTCATTTCTCAAAATATATCATTTCAATAACTAATCATCAACTGCTCACCAATACTCTAACTCATTTTTTTCTACATATCATTTACATCTCTATCTAGAGATTTTTGCAGCCATGAGACAAACATAACAAGAAAGTATGGAATGTAAATCACTTGTAGATTTGACCCATAAATGTGTTTTTCCATGAGCACTTCTAGTTGGAATGGCAACCTCGTATGTAGTTACAAAGCTAACACTTCCATCAGCCTAGTGTCTGAAGATTTTGAATAAGGCAGAGCTGCCAGACTGAGTAAACCAATTATTGTGTATTTCTCCTTTATATGTTCACAATTTTGTATCATCTGGGAAATAAACAGGCACTAACAAGTTTATTCAAAAACCTCATGAAGACTTCATTTTGGTGGTCTTTATATCTGGATTCTCTAGGCTTTTTACAGTAGCATAAACCAGCTCTGCATTTAGTTTACAAATATGCTCTATTGGTTATTTAGTGTGCACACTCGCATCAGGATTATATATTTGACTTTACTTTTTCAGGATTCTGTACTGGATTTCACCTCATTTCTTCTTCTATCAAGGCTCTTCATATTCATTCTTAAAGTTGTGGTACAGAGTCTTTCATAAGTAATTTTATGTCCATATGTGGAAATTAACTTTCTGAGGTTTACATCAATTCCCCTGAAATGGAGCAGATTTTTCAAGAAAGGATTATCTTGGAAATAAACATTCATCTAATCTTCTCTCTTTATCTGTTCTTAGTGGGAATTTATAGAAATCATAATTTCTAAACTTTGAATTCCAGCTTTGGGATATAAAGGTTTCCTCTTATCGATAGCTAACATGTAATCCAAGCCATCTGACAATGTTTAACACTGTAGAAATAGTATCTCATATGATATAGATACAACAATGAAGTATTGGGATATTTCTTTTAAAACTGACAAAGTATAGTGAAATGTTCTGCTAATAAGGAAAAAAACAATAAACGACATGACAATTTTCATACTCCTAGATCCATGTTAACCCATTTAACTTCCCTATAAATTATTTTACAACAACTTGATATAACCCCATCTATTTTACATACGAAAAACTACCATAATTCAATATATTGCTTTAAAATGGTGCTTTTTCTTAACCTTGAGTTTTATATTTAGTGAATATTTCAGTAAGTTTTCTTCAATTATGGTGCATAAAAAAGAAACTCAGGGGCTGGGGATTTAGCTCAACATCATAAGTTCCTGCCTTACAAGTGTGCAGTCATGAGTTCAATCCCTGGTAACAAAAGAAAGAAAGAAAAGAAAGAAAGAAAGAAAGAAAGAAAGAAAGAAAGAAAGAAAGAAAGAAAGAAGAAAAAAAGAAAAGAGAAGCTCAAAGGCTTGTGATAATATTTCTAACATAGAAAATTTGTACTTTTGCTATTTAGACATAGTATTAATGACTAAACCCATTTTATTCCTTAGAATCTTTTAAGATTTTCTCAATTAAAATCATGGCTATAATCTTTTAAAGATATATGTATATATAATAAACTACACATTTATCCTGTAAAATTAACACCAATGTTATCTTTTATAATGTAACATCATTTTTATTTATTTTATAAATAAAAATTCAGAAATCATAATATTATTTTCACACATGTCCTTATATTTGGACAATGTAAACATGAAGTACATGATAAAATATAAATTAAATGTGGAGGTCTAGATGTAACATGATATTGTCAGTTATTTACATAATGCTTAAAATGATATTCAGATAAACCAAATGACATATAATGTATGATTTTTTTAGCTTATTTTATTTATTTCCTAGGCCTGGCAGTCATAATTTGAAATTGTCACATTCTTTCTGAAGTAACTTCAGACTTTTTTATCTTTGAATGAGAATGGACATAGTAAAACATACTATATAGTGTGCTGTTGGTATTTTGTTTGTATCAGTTTTGGTAGTATAGTCACTTTTATATATTGGCTCCTTATCTATGAAAAAAAGGATAATATTCCAGTTTCTGATGTCCTCCTTGATTTACTTTTTCAGAGTGATATAAGATTCATTGTATAAGTTTTCCACTTCCTTGGTTAGGCCAATTTTTGAGGACTTAATTTTTCTTGATGCTATTGTGAATAGTATAGCTTTCCTCATTTCTTTTTCTATAAGTTCCATATTTATATACAGGAATGCTACTGAGTTTTTTATGTTGACTTTATATGCTCTAAGTTCTTGAATTATCTTACTAGATGGAAATTATTTGAGTCTTCTACATAAATGACCACACCATCTATAAGTAAGATAGATAGACATTTTTTGTTTTCTTACTTTTTTTGGGTGATACAGGTGATCAAACTGACAATCTCACATTTGCAAGGCAGGCACTTACACCACTGAACTGAATCCCTGCCCCTACTTCTTACTTTTTGATGCACATGTCCTGTTGGTTTCTATGAGGAGGGAAGTCCTGAAAATGAGGTGCTGTGAGTGAAAAGAAAACAAGAGAGAGACAAAGTTATGGGATTATGGGGCAAAAGTCTCTTGGTCTGAAGACTCCATCATAGTTTTCTTTGTGTCTTTATGAAAAGTCTTTTGAAAAGTACAAGTGGGGATAGATCAACAGTAAACTGGAGAGGGCAGCAATTCCCTAGCCAGCATGCTTCAGAAAAAGTGTAAGCAATACAGGAAGGGTCTGAGACCTCCACCATACACCTGACTGAAAGAAACCAGAAACATCACAAGAGAAAAAAAAAAAAAAAAAAAAAAAACAAGAAAAAGCCTCAAGCTTCAGACCTAGGGAAAATAAGTCCTGGAAATGTAAATACAGAAGAGATCGAGGGCAGCAAACATACAATATCGGACACAGCATCAGCAGACATAAAGAAATACTTTTATGACCTGATAGATGAACTTAAAACTGAAATAAGAATTCAAGTGAAGCAAGATGTAAAAGGATTAATAAAAGAAGTACTAAGTATCTCTAAAAAGACACAGATGGAAGAATGGAGGAACACAAAAAAGGAGAGAAAACTTTAATGAAGAATATAAACAAAATCTAGAACACATCAAACAGATCAATAGAGATTACCAGGAAATTTAAAAACTCCATTGAAAGCTGGCAAATTTCCTTGACATAAGCTAAAGTTAGACTTTCAAAACTTTAAGATAGATTTGCAATGTGTGATCATGAAAGGAAAGATCTCTTAAAAATAACAAGGAACCAGGTAGTAATAATACAAAGGCTAGAAGATGACAAAAGGTTCTATAACTTAAGAATAAAAAATGTGAGCAAAGAAGTAATACTAAAAACAAATGAAATTCAAAGGTTGTTCACAGAAATAATTAAGGAAAACTTCCCAAGCATAGGAAAAGGAATGATATTCAGATATATGAGGCATAGAGCACTCCAGCCAGCTACAACCAAAACAGTTCTACACCCAAACATATAATAATCAAGATCCCAGAAATTCATCACAAGAACAGAATACTAAAAGCAGTCAGAGAAAAAAAAAGACAAATCACCTATAAAGGAAAACCCATCAAAATCACAACAGACTTCTTAAACAAACTATCAAAGCAAGAAGAGCTTGGAGTGAAGTATTCCTAGCCCTAAAAGAAAATAACCTCCAACCCAGATTGATGTACCCTGAAAAACTGTCTCTCAAAATTAATGGAGAAACAAGATGTTTCCATTACAAAGAGGAACTGTGAGAGTTCATAAACACCAATCCCATCTCACAAAAAAATAGTGAAGGAGGGGCTGGGGATTTAGCTCAGCAGCATAAGCGCCTGCCTTGCAAACAGGCGGTTGTGAGTTTGATCCCTGGTACTGATAAAAAATAGAAAAGAAAAAAAAAAAAAAAAAAAAAAAACGTAAAATGAAAAAATACTGAAGGACATTCTAGAGAAAAATATCACCAGGATTCCAGGAACAGTGGCAAAGAAGCCTCGATAAATGGGGAAGGCAGTGGAATGAAGGAAAGGTAGAAAATCAACAGCAGAAAAATATAGCAGAAATTAAACAGAGAAGACTGGCTATAATCTCTAATACTGATGGCCTTGATACACTGCCAAAAAATATACAGGCAGAGTAGATCAGCAGATAGGATGCTTCGAGATGCTCTGAACTGGAAATATAATCTACCCGAGAGAGGGTTAATGAACTGAAATTCAAAGATGAGAAAACAATGTTCTATGTGATGAGGAACCAGAAAGAGGGAGGGGCTCATCCAGCAGCTGCAGACAGGTTGGAAAATCGTGAGACTTTTGTGCAGTGGAGAACTACTCATCTATATCAAAGGAAAACCTTGAGGCTGTAGTATGTAAAAGAATACAGCTCAAGATCAAGCTCAGGGGTAAAAAGGTTCAGAAACACTTAGGTAGATAGTGGGTTGCTACCCTAATCTAAACACTGAAGGAGTTAGTGAGATCCAAAATGTATAAAGACTTTAAGAAAGGGAAAAAGAGAAGAATTGTCTAGAAAAGGAAGGCAGAGGACATTGTTAATACTGTATCATGATTTAAAAGCAACATTGGTCTTATCACTCTGTTTAGTTTGATTTTACTCTATTCCAGTCTGTTTACTCATAGTAGATTTGAGGGCACAGATAGCTATCCCCAAAATAGCAGGATGTACAATGGTAGCTATCCTTAATTTCCTATTAGATTAACCTGAAGCCCTGTATTATTTACACTGTTTTACTATGGTTGATCTTATTTTAATCTGGTTTGTTAGATTGCTTTTTTGTCTTAACTGATTTTATTTGAATTTGGCATGCTTGATAGTATGAAGTCTAAGAGTAGAGGCAACCACTCTGAAGACAACAAAATGCAATAGGATACCCATTATGGTTTTATTATTAACTGCTTTTGAAGTCCTATAATGTCTTCAATGTTTTGTTTTTATTAATATTTCCATGTAGTGCTATGTTCAATTATATTATGCCTGATGACATAGACAATTCTACTGAAAATAACAAGAGACATCACAGTAAGTACCGTAGATCACCTAGCATTGTGGTTTTATATGTCTTTTTCATTTTATATTTTTCTAGGACTTTGTTTTATTTTCTTGTTTTGATTCGTTTTTTTCCCTATAATGCAGGATGTAATGAACAGATACTCTGAAGAAAAAAAGGCACTAAGATACTCAATGCTAGTTCCATAGCACCATGATATAAAATCTAGCAATACTATTATTCTCTGTCCAGAGTAGTATTAGTCAGTTTTTCTTTTTGAATTTCAACATGTATAAAGGTATGGAGGGCTATTTTGAAGAGTATGAAAGACACTAGTCAGCCATTGTCGACTTCCCTGTTGTCTGGTCTTGAAGACCTAAAATGCCTTCATCATCCTGTTCTGATCAGTTTAGTACTACTTTGTTTGGTATGAATTCCCTGTGTGTGAAGATATGGAAAACTATTTGGAAGAAAACAAGCAACAATATGGTAGACAGTGAAGATCTCCAGTGGTCTTGCTTTGAAATCTGTTTCTTAAATGTTTTTCTTATGATCTGTTTGGTTGTGTTTAATTTTACCCTCTTTAAAATAAAAAAAGAAAAGAAAAAGACAAGTAGAAGTGGGAAATGTCAGTGGTAAAGTACAGATAAGTGAGATCTTAATTGTTTAACTATCTCAGGGATCAGCCTTGGCTGTGTCTGGCCTTCATGTCTACTTTTCTTTCAGAAATATCTTATCAAAGCATCTCATGCTGTCCCTGCACCATTCCACTGGGGCTAAGGTCCTGTTTTCATTTCCTTTTATACTATGTTCTTGTAAGACTTCCTCTAGAACAAACAATCATGTGGCCTAGCAGAGCTCAAAGTCCCTGGATTAACAAAGGTAAGGTAACTTTTTCACATCTTTCCCCAAACTATACATTTTCTTTCTTTCACTTGCCTGACTCTTCTAATATTTCAAGTACTGTATGTAGTAAGAGCAGTGACAGTGGTCATCCTTGCTTTGTTCCTGATATTACAGAGAAAACTAGCTTTTTCTCATTTAATACAATGTTATCTGTAGGTTTGTCATAAATAGCATTTATCACATTGGAATAAAGTCCTCCTATACCTATTCTGTTCAAGATTTTTTTTTATTTTTTCATGAACAGACATTGGATTTTGTTCAAGACTTTCTTCATTTGCTGAAGTGATCATATGATATTTGCCCTTGATTCTGTTTATGAGATATATTATATTTATTGATTTGCATATGTTAAGTCATTGTTCCATCCTTGAGATGAAACAGACTTGTTTATGATGTACGATCCTTTTAATGACGTGTTGCATTCTGTTGCCAGTGTTTTGTTGAGGATTTTTATATCTTCATTAAAGAAAGAGATTAGCTGATACAGTAGTTTTTCTGTTTGTTTGTTTGAGTTGGCTCCTTTTTTGTTTCTGAAAAAAAACTAATGCTAGCTTCCAGGAACGACTTTGGAATTACAAGTCTTCTCTTTCAGTTTTATAGAAGAGTTTGAGGAACACTAACATTAGGTTTCTGAAGTTTTTGCAGCATTCAATCCTATCATGTCCCGGGTTTTTCTTAGACTGGTAGTATTTTATTACTGCCTCAGTTTCTTTGCTTATTATTGGACTATTAATTTTTTTATAATTTGTACACTATGGTAATTCAAAGGTCTCTAGAAATCTATCCATTTATTCTATATTATTCAACATATTGGAATATTCCTTTTCAAAGTAGTTACATAACATCTTTCAAAACAGAGCAAAAAAAAAAATCACACATTAGATAAACAGCCTCTTTAGCAAATGGTCCTAAGGAAACAGGCCACACACATGGTGCAGATTGATGATAGAGCCTTACTAATTACCAGATATTAAAACAAAATCAAACTGAATCAAAAATCTGACTATTAAAGAAGAAACACTTAAGTAGGTTGAGGATAAAAAAATGTTAAATTTTAGAATGCATAGGAATAGGTGAACATTTTTGAATGAATCTCCAGTTGCACAAGAAATAACATCAAGAATTAACCAACTGGACTATATCAAATTAAAATGCCTCTGCACAACAAAGGAAACAACCAGCAGAGTGAATGTACATGAAGTTGTACATTTATGCAACTGACTAATCAGTGGAGAAGTTTGAAGTACTAACAATACTGATGCAAACAATATTAATATAAATGATACTGTTGACAGAATTATTATAAGAAATAACAAACTGCACACATCTAGTATGCACTCTATGATTCCATGTGTATAAAGGTCTAATATTGGTTTACAAAACAATAATTCACAGTGATGAGGAGTAGACTGGAATCTTTCTCAGAGTGGGTGTTAGAGAGGTATTAAACGCTATGTGGTTTAATGAAAATTGGAAGTGATAATTTCCTAACTCTTATATGGAGTTGTAATAGTATTGCCATCAAAAGTCAGCATTTTGTGCACTTTTAAAATGTTTTATATTCATATTTTATGTTAATGAAAATTCAATAGTTATTTTTAATATACCACTTAATACTCCACTTCTTAGAATTTACTTTAAGGAAAATATAAGGTATAAACGTATTTTAGAAAAAAAAATTCTTCATTCGTTATCAATTATATTAAATAAATTCCATGTTACAATATTCTGCAATCAAAGATGCTTGAGTATATTAGAAGACTTTTAGATGATTAGCATTGATTAAGAAAAAATAAAATATGATCTTAATAAAATATGAAGAAACAAAATAGTCTAAAAACCAAAACTCCCAATTCTCAAAATTCTTTCTTTATATTGGATATTGTATGGTTCACCAAATTTTGGCCTTACTACATCTGACTTGTTCGATTAGGAGCACATGCAGTAGAATGAGCCAATTAAAAACAGCATCATTTCCTAAGCAGCATCAAATTTATTATTATCTAGGAAGCAAGTCATTTTCAGTTTTTAGCATATATTTTAGGTTTATATTATCACTTTTGATATAACAATGTAAGTAGGATGACTAAATTTGCTGAATGATGGTATCAGTATTGTGATTATCTTGCATGTTTATGAATAAAACTTGCTTATATCTCAATTTGTCACAATAGATGTTAAATTCTTGGGCTCTAGACTAAACTGATGAGCATGAGTTGTCATTATATTTGTGACTTCTGAATTTCCCAAACTTTCTATCATTTGTAAAACAGTAAGTAATATGATTCCTTTGGAACACTACCTGACAAAATGTACCAGATATAATAAATTTATTAGTTTTCTGCATAAGCTATAGATATTTATATTTTGAAATTTCAATTATTTTTTACAAAATTTATTTGTATGCTGTTATAATCATACTTCCTAAAGATAAGAGCATATAAATATTACTCTGCTACTAATTCTATCATTCCTATTGCAACTATTGTCATAATTATTATTAGTTGTGTATTTATAATAAAAACCACTAATGGTCAAAATATTATGTCATGGTGTTAATCAAAGGAATAACTGTGACTTGAGCTTGTATCTTTGGACTTCAAATTACATCCTATATGTGTTGATCTGTGAAATTAATTTGCTCAGAAAGGATATGGAAATAAATAAATAAATAAGTGAAATCTTCATGGCTATTATAAAATTCATTTGAAGCAGCAAAATATTTATAGGGCATAATAACCCCCCCAATACTGATTCTCTATAAATAACCGAGTAATATACATCTCTTCATTCATAAGTATTTTCATTTGAGTGTTTCATTTCCCCATACTGTAAGAGTTGGAGGGAAAAATCTTATCTGAATTTATCACACATCCTTGTTGCGGTGTATCAAAACATTTCCTGTTTTTTTCTGTTAATAGGGATTGAGCCCATGATCGTCAAACAGAGATACATACTCAGCTTTTTTATTCTTTATTTTTACACAGGATCTGGCTAAACTATTAAGTTTTCCATGCTAGGCTTGAACTAGAGATCTTCAAGTTTCAGCCTCCACCTCCTTCTAAAAACATTTCTTTATAACCTTTATAACTTCTATTTATGTAAAATGTTGAAAGAAATTGCTTCTATTAAAATTAACATAATACAAGTGGTTCTAAGCTAAGAAAATGTAATGCTAATCAGCAAAACCCAACCAGCACTTTAGTTCTTTATAGGACATGAATGCAGTACTTTTTCTTAAGAAAATTACTTTGATATTTGCAAAATCCTACCAAGGTGCAAAGTTTTCACATGAAATAAAAAGAGCAACTGCTCTTCTAAGGTTAACACAATATAATTTTTGAAAGTAAATTTTAAGTCAAGGGTTTCAAGCATATCTCAGATTCAGAGAGGAATTATGCACCAAAGTTCATATGCACCATTTTCTTGCGGCACCTAAGGTGACTAAAAGTTATTTTGTGAAGTATTTATTCCATATTGGCTATCGTTACAGGATTGTGGACAGGTTTGAGGAGATGGGATAAATACAATTAGAAACTTTGAAAGGCTTCATTCTTCAAACTTATCATCAAAGATTTGTTTTCTTTCACATGCAAAATGCAACACTGAATCATAGAAACATATTGAAATCTTTTGACTTGAGTGCTTACAATGCATAAACATTTGATGTATTGATATCAAGTCTTACATATAGCAATATAAAAATAGATGATATATACCATTTAGGTGGAAAATAATACGAATCTGAAAAGATTTGGAGAAGAACATTGACATATCACATAGTTTAATACAGCATAATACATAGCTTAATGTGAATATATGTGGGACAGAATGTAAGTAATATGTCAGTCTCTACAAATATAAATATGCATGTGTATTTATGTGTACTTGTATATTGATGCTTATTTTTCTATAAATACATATAAAGTTGATTCTTCATGTCAATTATGAATTCTACATTCGCAGATTCAACCACTTAAAATTAAATATATACTTATAGATATTTTGGGGTTTTTTCTTAAACAATACAGTATAGCAAATTAACAAAACATTTACTTGTAAATGCTATCAGGTATTATAAGTGAATTAGAGATTATTTAAATGTTCACATGGATCAGGACAAGGGAAGAGGTAGGAAAGAAAGGGAAATTAAAAAATAGTGAGAAAAGGAAAAATTGGAAACAAAGCTTTTGTAAAAGGGGAGAAAGTGGGTATTGAAGAGAGACTAGAGGAGTTGAAAAAAAAGAAACATGATATAACATGTACAGGTGCAAATCGTCTACTATGAATGTGATCATTATGCATAACTGAAATATACCAATAACATCTGATTGAAGAAAAAATGAATGCTATAAAAAGTAAATCTATGTTGTAGAAACAAAAGAAAATGAATATATTTTATGTGATGCATACTGCACTATCTTATATAAATTCAGCCGTGGACTTTATTTTCTCTGAAAATTCCAAGGAGTAGCTGTACATGCAGGAGGGAGGGGAAAGGGAAATTTAGATTATTTTTTCTCCTCTTTCTCTACCACCACTGTTTGTAATAGCAATACCTGCAGTAGTCCAGTGTATTTCAGTTTAAAACAGCATTTTTGGATTATCAAATGTAAATTGGATTCTTGTTAAGTGTAGAAGTGAAGTGAGGAGCAAAAATTCACTATAATTTTATTTACTAAAATCATTAGGTAGATCAGTTTTCCATGATGAAGGTAGATGGAACAGATAGAATGATGAAACAAAAAAGGGAAGAAAATCAAAAAGAAGATAGAGAAATTTTCTTCAGTGTTTCTCTAGTTTTTCAAACTATGATAGTGTGATTTAATTCTTCTTCTCCTTCTCCTCCTCCTTCTGCTTCTTTTCTCTTCCTCTCCTCCTCTTTCTTCTTTCTCTTACACTCCTCCTCCTCCTCTTCTTCTTCCTCCTCCTCCTTCTCTTCCTCCTCCTCCTCCTCCTGCTCCTCCTCCTTCTCCTCCTCCTCCTCTTCCTCCTCTTTCTTCCTTTTTAACCAGGAATCAAACTCACACTCACAACCTTGCACTTGCAGACAGGTGCTATGCCCTTGAGCTATATTCCCAGTCATTTTACTTCTTAAAGAAGCAACATTTTCTGTTTTTTCAAAATTTCCTTCTAAGTAAAATGCTACATTTTTCACTTATTTTCAACATTTTAAATTATTTTAAATATTCCATAGACAAAGAAAACATTAAATACCATATAACTCTAATCTGGGTCAATGTACTTCTTTTATCTTTTTGTCTTGTAGTAAAACTTTTGTGCTGGGATTAGTTCCTTGTATGACAGAAGATCCATCCTAATATGCAGTTTTCCATGATTAAGGTAATTGGATTTACCATCAGAAAAGAGTTATATGAACTTAGTGACTCCACCTTGCTACCTGATTTGAGTTTCATAGAAGAAGTAATAAAGTACATTTTGTTGTCATTTATTTTATATTTATATTTTAAATGATTGTTCCTTGATCCAAGCAGAAGTTATCACAAGTACTCTGATTTTAATTGAAAACAGGTATAGTATTGAACAACTAAATTTTCTTTATTTTGTTTCATTTTATTGATAAACTATAGAGAATATTTCTTATCTACTGTATTAGGAATCTGGTTGAATTAATGCTAAGTGGTGTTCATATTTCATTAAGCCTTCTGAAGTTCACATCAAGACCATATTATGCATGCAATATGTGAACTATGAGTCATACTATCTTTCATTTCCTTTGTGCTTTCAACCGACAGTGGGATATTTCTTCAGGGTGTTGCAGGAGTGCATGAGAACAGAATGTTAGTGTGTATTAGCCAAGCACCGGTGGACAAGGTGATTGTGTTTTGTGGCTTCAAGATGCTGCCAACAAGCATATTATATATTGTAATTTCTCATGACATGTTCAACTACTTAATTCATTGTCGCGTGAAGGACAAATGAAGATTACATGTTTTTACCTGAGCTTTACGATGTGCTATATTAGTCCTATGCTAAATGAGGGGGTTAAATAGGAAATGGGAAGAAAAAAGCTGGGTCTTTAAGTAGTCATTGGAGAATTACAATTTTCTCTTCAAATCAATTACAGAAGCTACTATTTCAAAACAGGCTTAAACACCAAAAATCATTAAGTGAAAATCAACCTGCCACATGGATATTCTCTTGCTCTTTTAAAATTAAAGTTTATGTAACATTATAAGAACAGCTGTTTTTTTTTTTTTTTAATTCAATGCCAACCAGACTCTTTTTACAGAGCTGAAGTAAGAAAGCCATGAAAATTGAGAGGAGGTGCAGAACTAGAATTGTGCTAGCACTTTAAATTGAAGAGGTTATTTATCTTCCTCTTAAGGAAAGAATATGAATTGTGTTAAATATCAAGCCCTAAATGCACACAGAATTAAATATCACACATTAAAAGCACTCAGAATTGCCTCAGAAGTTCATTAATTAGTCTCAAAAGACAATAAAAGTAATAGCAAGCAAATTACATTAGAAAATCTATTGATATTTTTTAACAAAATAAACTGAAAGCTCCTTTGCTTTTTTAAACTGGAATTAACTTCTTAGTATTTTTTATTTAATAATATTGAACTATTTTTCATGCAATACAATATCTTAAAGGTTATCCAGTTGCTTTATTGCCGCAGTTTATGTGTAACTGGTTCTTGGACAGCGTCCTTCTACTGCATTGTTCAAGGTTTCTTCCTTTGCATCAGTACTACTGACTGAGCCACGGTGCCTCTGACTCTTCCCCAAGAGGCTGGCGTTATCCAATATTGCTTGGTGGATGCAGAAAATAGAATCTTCAGAGTAAGTTATGATATTATGATACTAACTAACTAAACCGCAGTTTAAAAACTTCTTTTTGGTTTTCAATCACTAGTTTTCTTAAGTAAATTTATTTTGTATGTATTCAAATTTATATCTAGAAAAGTGCAGTGGAATAATTTATTTTCTGTAAAGTGCACCTAAAGTATTTACAAAGTGTATTATGTAAGCACAAGGTTATTGAGATGGGTAGAACGATCCTGCCTCATCTAATTAACATAGCATATGTTAGACCTGACCTTGGAATCAGGCCAGAAATATTATTCTATTTGTATTGAAATATCAGTTTCGCTAATTCTTGCCTCAGCACTCATAGTGTAGGGGTAACTATATTGTCTAATTTATAGAGTTCTTGAGTTGATAAATGAACTGTTTATCTTTATGATTGACATAAAATATGTGCTGAATAAGAACTTTATGTTTATAAGTAGAAACAATGTCTTCATATGGAATGAGAAATATTTTTAAGATTAAACATTTAAAACAAATTGAATGTATTTATTTTATGAAAAAACACATATTCCTAGCTTCTTGGGATGCTATACCAGGTACTTCACAATGGCAGTTCAAGCAACAGAGACTTCTTGCCTTCCTGGAGGATAGAGGGATAAGCTTACAGTGTTAAAGTGTCTGCTGTCACTGAGTCCTCTGTTGTGACTTGAAGGCCACTGAATTAACTCCTGTCCTGACATGACCCTTCTTCTATCACTGCCTGGTATCTACTTGAGTCTAGATTTTTTTCTTATAAGAACAACAGTCTGGTTATATTCAGATTCATTTTAAAACCATTATTTGAATGCAATTGTCTCTTTAAATCCCTATCTCCAAATATTCTGTGCTGCTAAAACAAATTTAGTGATACTCAGTAATTTGTAAATAATAGAAATTTATTTTCTCATATTTGTGGAGGTTGTGAAGTCCAAGAGCAAGGTACTAGTGAGTTTTATCCATGGATAAGGGATGTCCTCTGCTTCCAGCATGATTCTTTAATGTCCACCGTTCAGATGAGAGCAGTTCTATACTTCCACATGGAAAAAATCCCAAAACCAAAAATTTCAACCACATTTCATCAACCCCTTTTATAAGAGCGCATAATTCCATGCATGAGGGAGAAAATCACGACCTAATCACACTTTAATGAATCCATCTCTTAATGTTCATATTGGCTGAGTTTGATAAGAGACACATTCAAACCATAACACAGGTTCATCCTAAAGTATTGGGAGTTAGAATTTTAAAACACGTATATTGGGGAACATAATTTAGTCTATAACATGCACTAATTAAAATTCTAGTGTCTTATTCCACCTTGTTCAAATGTGGATGCTTTGAAAATGCATTGTTAAAAACAACTGCAGACACCAGTATGGGCCTAGAGAGAGTTTCAGATCATTGCTCCCATTGGTTATATGCCCAACCAGCTTATAGCTACAATAGAGTTTGGGACTTTTTGTGGGCTGGAGTAGACCATGCCCCACCACCTTCTTCAAACAGGGCAGCTGAGGGCAGGTGAGATGAGTTCCAGGGCATTGGTGATAGCCCAGGGAGAGATTTGGACCATCACCCACAGTGGTTAAGAGCCCTCACAGCTTCCTGGATCACTTAAGGTAGCACAGGAGGTCCTATGGGCCTGACTGGACAATACTCAGCAAACTCCATTCACTCCTATGCCCTCTTCAGGAGCAGAGGCCATAGGAGGTGATTTCCAACACACCCACAGAAAGCTTTGAAACATCACTCAAAACAGAGATATAAGAAAATGACAAGACAAAGAGACCAAAATGCAATCTCAAACTGCAGTCTGTCTCAGGAAAGTCTAGGAGCTTGTACATAGAAAAATATATGCAATAGACCTGAAACACCTGAAATAATAGCAACTTAAATAAAGAAGCAAATCCAAGAAGCTTTAAAAGAACTCAAATTAAAAATAATCTCCCAGATAAAAGAAAAAATGATAAAAGTAATGAAAGAAATGCCAACACATCTAAACAAGACACAGCTAAAAAATTAGAGGAACAAAGCAAAAAGATACAATCCCAGGATGAACAATATAAGAAACAAATAGAATACATGAAGCAGATTCAAAAAGATACACAGGAAATCAAAAATTCCATAGAAAGTTGTCAAGATCACCTCAATGAAAGTAAAGTTAGAAGTTCAGATCTCAAAGACAAGACTGCAGGTGGTGAACAGGAAAGGAAAGATCTTGTAAAAATAACAAAGAATAAGGAAATAACAGTTCAACAGCTGCAAGATGATTCAAAGAAAATATAAGATTGACAGAGATAAATTACAAAGAAGGGGATAACACAAATGATTATCAAGAGGTTATTTACAGCATTAATAGCTGAAAGTTTCCCAAACATGAGAATGGAAACTGACACATGGATCAGTGAAGCCTATAGGACTGTAAATAGCCATAACCAAAATAAAACTGCATGCAGATATATAATAAACATACCAGAAATCCAACATAAAATCACACTGTTAAAATCTCCTACAGAGAAGAGACAGATCACCTATAAAGGAAAGCCTATCAGAATTACAGCAGACTTCTCAACACAAACAATGAAAGCAAGAAGAGCGTGGAGTGAAGAACTTCAGATCTAAAAGAAAATGATTTTCAACCTAGATTAATGTATCCTGAGAAACTGTCTTTCAAAATGGATGGAGAAATAAGATACATCCATGGCAAAGAACAGCTGAAGAACTTCATGATCATGAAACCCACCCTGCAAAGAATATTGAAAGGCATTCTAAATGCACATAGGAAAAAAAAAAACTCCATGCAAGGCAGAAAATTAAACATAATGGAAAGATAAAGATGAAACAGCAAAAAGATAACATATTAACAATAAACTGATATATAACAGTTATATCCATTAATGTAAATGGTCTCAATTCACCAATTAAAAGAAACAGACTGGCAGAATGGATCAAGAACCAACATCCAACCATATGCTATCTACAAGAAACACATCTAACCCAAAAGGAAACTCACAGACTGAAAGTCAAAGGATAGAAAGTGATATTCATGCAACAGGAACCCCCCCCAAAAAAAAACATGGGTAGCTTTTCTGTTTGCAGACAATGTGAACTTCAAACCAAAAATGATCTGTAGAGATAAAGAAAGTCACTACATACTATTTAGGGGAAAAATTAAAGACGATGCAATAACAATCTTAAATATATATGCACCAAATTCTAGAGCACTCAGATACACACAAAAAAAATAACAGAAATGAAAAATTAAATAAGCAATAACACAATTATAACAGGAGATCTTAACTCACTATTGACCTCAAGGGACAACTCAACCAGATAGAAAATCAGCAAAGAAATAACAGAACTGAATAACACCTGTTTAAAAAAAAAACGGACTTAATAGATAAACAGAGTGTTCCTTCCAAGAACATCAGAATCGATATTCTTCTCAGCAGTACATGGGTCATTATCTAAACTAAAACATATTCTAGCCCACAGAACACACTTAAGTAAGAACTGAAATTATCCCATGCAGGTTATCAGATCATAGCACCATGAAAATAGATATTAGTAATAAAAGAAACTTCAAAAACCACACAAACACATAGAAAATGAGTAATACACACTTGAGAAATCAGTGTGTCACAGGAGAAAGAAATTAAACAATATCAATAACAAATGACAATACAAATACAACTTACCACAATATGTGGGATGCAGTGAAAGTGGTCCCCAGAGAAAAATTTATTTCACTGAGTTCTGAAATCAGGAAAATAGAATGAAAACAAATAAGCAACTTCATGCTAACCTCAAACATCTAGAAAAAGAAGAGTAAATTAAGCCTAAAGCCAAAAGAAGGGAAGAAATTATAAAAATCAGAGCTGAAACTAATGCAATAGACACTAAGAAAACAATCCAAAGAATCAATGAATCAGAATTGGTTCTTTTTTTAAATTTTATTTAAAAGGAAAAAGAGAAAAACACGAAACAAAACAAAGCGGTGTAAGGGTTCAAGTAATACAGAACTACACACACACACACACACACACACACACACACACACACACAACACACACACAAAAAAAAAAAAAAAAAAAAAAAAAACCAGTAAGACATCACCGGTTAATAGATTACATATTATCATCTTAGAAATAGTTGCTCAAATCATAGTATCAAAGAATACAAAGTGGGCATTCAAACAGTGAGACTGCAAACAGTTGTGTTCAATGATCCAACCAAAAACATTAATATGGTCATCTATTTAACACCCCTAAACACACTTGCTGTTGTATCCTTTAGAGATCTTTTTTTCCTTCTCTTTTTTACACATTTTGGGTTTTATTACTCCTTAGTCCTTATTACTTTTTTTGGAAGAGAATAAAGACAAATATGGCAAAACAAAGATGTCAGTCAAAACCAAAGATAGACATAGCACATGATGTAAAAACAGAGTACAAGGTTATCAACAATGGTTACCATAATGCCTCTTGCTTCCTTAAAAAGAATTGTCTATCTCATTAGGTATTATAAAGTTGAACAAAACAGTAGAACACAAGACAAATAAAACTTAAACATTGTAAACATTACAGGACTTCCAAAGGAGATAATAGTCAAACCAGAATGGGCATCTTAGTGAATCTTATTGCCTTCAAAGTAGTTGGCTATACCCTCAAACTTGATACTATCATATACAGAATGGAACAGAGTCTAATCAGTCAAAATGAGATAGTGGGAGTATTACAGGACTTCAAATCAAATTAATAGGAAATAAAAAAAAGTTACTCTAATATATCCTGCTAATTTTTAAAATTTTCCCCTTAATTAAAAAAACCATAAAAACTATAAAACTATTTTTTTAATGAATAAGGGAGAGATTGAGATAAAAGAGGATATAACAACATAACAATACAGGTCAAAGCATGACTGTTTCAGCAACTTAGTGCTTCACCACCAAATAACCCGACTTAAAAGTAGTTACCATAGTGCCTTTTTCCTTAAAATATTTGAATATAAATTCATATACTATAGCTTCAAATATTTCCATATCAAGAAGCCCAGAATAAAGCCTTTCCAATTAATAAGTGAAAACTTTATAAGGCTTCAAGGCCACATAATGGGGATTCACGATTACCACATACTTTTATATATTTGAATCATTACTTACATTAGGGAAACTATTTGGTATTCACACATGCGAGATTGATTTATTTCACTTATGAGTATGGTCTCAAGCTGTGCCCATTTATTGATATATCTCAATGTGATCTTTCTTTATAGTTGAGTAATACTCTATTGTATAGAAGTACCACAACTTTTTTATCCATTCCTCAGTTGATGGACACTTGGGTTGTTTCCAAGATCTGCCGATTATAAATTGTGCTGCTATAAACATAGGTGCACATATATCACTGAGGTATGATGCCTTCAGTTCTTCTGGGAATATGCCTAGCAGTGGAATAGCTGGGACAATTGGGACTTACAATCCCAGATTTTTGAGAAATCTCCAGACTGACCTCCACAAAGGTTGCACCAGTCTACACTCCCACCAACAGTGGAGGAGAGTTCCTTTTTCCCCACAGCCTCTCCAGCATTTGTTGTTGGTTTTCTTGATCCGGGCCATTCTATCAGGAGTGAGTTGGAATCTCAGTGTGGTTTTAATTTGCATTTCTCTAACGACCAATGGTGATGAACATTTTTTTTTATGTATTTATTTGCCATTTGTATTTCTTCATCTGAGAAGTGTGTATTCATCTCAGATGCCCATTTTTGGATTGTATCTTTGAATTTTGGGGGTCTGAATTTTTAAAATTTTTTATATGTTTTAGACAAGAGTCCCTTTTCTGGGAGGGAGTTCACTAAAATCTTTTCCCAGTTTGTGGGTTTTCTTTTCACTATGCTGGAGATTTCTTTTTGACATGCAGAAACTTTTTAATAAGAAGTGGTCCCAGTTATTGATTCTGGGAAGTATTTCCCCTGCGGTTTGAGTCCTGTTCATGAATTCTCTACCTACCCCTATGTCTTCAAGGTTTCTACCCAATATGTCTTCCAATAGGTTTAGTGTTTCTGTCTTAATATTCATATCTTTGACCCATTTAGATTTTAATTTAGTACACGGTGATAAGCATGGTTCTAGCTTTAGTTTTTGGCAAATGGAGAGCCAGGTTTTCCAGCACCATTTATTAAAGAGACTGTCATTGTCCAGTGAACCCGCTGGCTCTTTTATCAAAGATAAGGTGGCTGAGTGTGTTTGTGATTGTGGTTGTATCTTCTAATATATTCCATTGATCTTCATCTCTGTTTTGATTCCAGTACCATGTTGATTTTACTACTGTTGCTTTGTAGTATAACTTCAGGTCAGGGATTGTGATACCTCCTGCCTTGCCTTTGCTGCTTAGAATTGCCTTTGCTATTCTAGGTCTCTTCTGGTTCCAGATGAATTTTAGGAGTGATTTCTCTAGATTTATAAGGTATGATGATGGTATTTTTATTGGGATTGCATTGAATCTGTATAACAGTTTTTGGAGAATGGCCATTTTGACAATGTTTGTTCTTCCTGTCCATGAGCAAGGGATGTCTTTCCATTTTCTGAGATCATCTTCAATTTCTTTTTTCCGTGTATTATAATTTTCCCTTTATAGGTCTTTCACTTCTTTCGTAAGAGTAATTCCTAAATATTTCATTTTTGCTTGGTAGTGTGAAGAGTGCGGTTTCACTTACTTTCCTCTCTGTGATTTTGTTGTTAATGTATAGGATTGCTATTGATTTCTGAGTATTGATTTTGTATCCAGCTACATTACTGAATTTATTTATTATATCTAAGAGTCTTTGAATGGAGTTTAGGGGGTCTTCTATGTAGAGTATCATGTCATCTGCAAACAATGATAATTTAACTTCTTCTTTTCCTATCTTTACCCCTTTTATTTCTCTCTTTCTTTTCTAATTGCTCTGGCTAGTACTTCCAGTACTATATTAAATAGGAGTGGTGATAAAGGACATCCTCATCGTGTGCCTGATTTTATAGTAAAGGCTTTCAATTTTTGACCATTTAGTATGATGCTAGCTGTCTGTTTGTCATAAGTGGCCTTTATTATATTGAGGTAAAGATCATCTATTCTAATTTTCTGTAAAGTTCTTATCGTGAATGAATCTTGGACCTTATTGAAAACTTTTTCTGCATCTATAGAAATTATCATGTGATTCTTATTTTTGGCTTTATTGATATGGTGGATTACATTTATTGATTCACGTATGTTGAACCATCCTTGCATTCCTGGGATGAATCCCACTTGGTCATGGTGTATAATCTTCTTGATGATTTGCTGGATCCTATTTGCCAATATTTTATTGAGGATTTTTGCATCTGTGTTCATTAGGGAGATCAGTCTATAGTTCTCTTTTTTAGTTGGGTCTCTCTCAGGTTTTGATACTAGAGTAATATTTGCTTCCAGGAATGACTTGAGAAGGATTACTTCCCTTTCAATTTCTTTGAATAGTTTGAGGAGTGTTGGCATTAGGTCTTCTTTGTATTTCTTGTAGAATTCTGCAGTGAATCCATCTGGGCCTGGGCTCTTCTTTGTAGGTAAGGACTTAAATACATTTTCAATTTCATTAATAGAGATTGCTTTATTCAGCAGTTTTGCATCCTCTTAATCTAGCTTTGGTACTTCATATGTTTCTAAGAATCTGTCTATTTCTTCTGTGTTATCAAACCTTGGAGAGTAGAGGTTTTCGAAATAGGTGTTGATGATCTTCTGAATTTCTGTAGAGTCTGCAGTGATTTCACCTTTTTCATTTCTTATTGCATGAATTTGAGCTTTTTCTTCCCTTTTTAAAATAAGGTTGGCTAGTGGCTTATCGATTTTATTTATTCTTTCAAAGAACCAACTCTTTGATTCATTGATTCTTTGGGTTGTTTTCTTAGTCTCTATTTCATTGATTTCTGCTCTGATATTTATAATTTTCTCTCTTCTTTTGGCTTTGGGCTTGACTTGCCCTTCTTTTTCTAGCTGCTTGAGGTGGAGCATCAGGTTATTTATTTGTAATCGTTCTGTTTTCCTGATGTGGGAACTCAGTGCAATATATTTTCCTCTGAGGACGGCTTTCATTTTATCCCACAGATTCTGGTAAGTTGTATCTGCATTTTCATTTTCTTGTAGGTATTGTTTAATTTCTTCTTTAATTTCTTCTGTGACCCCCTGATTACTCAAGAGTGTGTTATTCAGTTTCCATGTGTTTGCGGGATTTTTGCAGTATCTTTTATCATTAATTTCTAATTTCAGGGCGCTATGATCCGATAACATGCAAGGGATGATTTCAACTCGTTTGCATTTGTTTAAATATGTTCTGTGAGCTAATATGTGGTCCATTTTAGAGAATGATCCATGTACTGCTGAGAAGAATGTGTATTCTGATGTTGTGGGGTGGAACATTCTGTATATGACTATCAAATCCATTTGTTCGCATTTGTGATTCACTTCTGTTATTTCTTTGCTCATTTTCTGTCTGGTTGATCTGTCCCTTGGTGTTAATGGCATATTAAGGTCTCCTGTTACAATTGTGTTACTGATAATTTGAGTTTTCATTTCTGTTAATAGTTGTTTTATATAACTGGGTGCTCTGGAGTTTGGTGCATATATTTTTAAGATAGTTATCTCTTTCTCTTGGAGTTTTCCCCTAGCGAATATGTTTTGAACTTCTTTGTCCTTTATGGTCATTGTTGGTTTAAAGTTCTTGCAAACATTGTTTGCAAACAAATGGCTACTCCTGCTTTTTTTTTGGATTCTTGCTGCATGAAGTATTGTTTTCCATCCTTTGACGTTCAGTCTGTGAGAATCCTTCTGGCTTAGATGGGTTTCCTATAAACAGCATATGGTTGGATTTTGTTTCTTGATCCATTCTGCTAGTCGGTTTCTTTTATTGGTGCATTGAGACCATTTACATTAATGGTTATAACTGCTAAATTCTAGTTTATTGTTGAAATGTTATCTCTCTGCTGTTGCATCTTTATCTTTCTGTTCTGTTTAATTATCTGCTTTGCTTAGTGTTTTTTTTTTTCCTTTGTGTATCTAAACTATCCTTCAATATTTTTTGCAGGGTTGGCTTGGTGTTCATGAAGTTCTTCAGCTGTTCTTTGTCATGGAAGTATTGTATTTCACCATCAATTTTGAATGATAATTTTGCAGGGTACATCAGTCTAGGTTGGAAATCCTTTTGCTTCAGGATCTGAAATACTTCACTACATGCTCTTCTTGACTTTATTGTTTGTGCTGAGAAGTCTGCTGTGATTCTGATAGGTTTTCCTTTATAAGTGATCTGTCTTTTCTCTCTGACAGCTTTTAATAATCTATCTCTGTGTTGGATTTCTGGGATGGTGATTATTATATGTCTGGGTGTAGTTTTATTTTGGTTATGACTATTTGGAGTTCTATATGCTTCACTGATCCTGATTTCGGTTTCTGATCTCATGCTTGGAAAATTTTCAGCTATTACTTCTCTAAATATACTCTTGACATCCTTTATGTTGTCTCCTTCTTTTTCATTAATCCCTATCAATCTTATGTTATTTTTCTTTGCATCATCTTGCAGTTGTTGAATTGTTATTTCCTGATTCCCTGTTATTTTTAAAAGATCTTTCCTTTCCTATTCACTAGCTGCAATCCTGTCTTCAAGGTCTGAAATTCTATCTTCACTTTCATTTAGGTGGCTTTTACAACTTTCAGTGGAGTTTTTTATTTCCTGTATATCTCTGTGCACCTGCATTATGTATTCTGTTTGTTTCTTATATTGCTCATCTAGGGATTCTATCTTTTTGTTTAGTTCCTCCAAATTTTAACTGTGTTTTCTTTAGATATATTCACAATCTGTTTCATTTCTTTTATCATTTCTTTTTTTTTACCTGGGAGATTATTTCGAGTTTGAATTCCTTTAAAGCTTCGTGGAGTTGCTTGTTAATTTCAGTAGCTATTATGTCCTATATTTGAGGTGAATGGCATATATTTTCTTCTATATACATTGCTCCTAGGGTTTCTTGAGATGGGCTGGAAATTTGAGATTGTAATTTGGTCTTTCGTTTGGTCATTTTCCTATATTACTGTGTTTCAAGTGTTATTTGAAACCTTCCTCACGGTCTGTTGGAAATTCACTTCTATGTTCGCAGCTCCTGGGACTCTGGCACCCAGTTCCCCCAAGTCACTGGGCCTCTAGAACCAATGGCCCTCTTCTGCCTATTTAGAACTCCATACTTCCAGATAAGCTGGTCTCCAGGGACACGCACGCCTGCTTGCTGGAAGCTCCACAGTTCTCCAAGTGCAGCCAGAATGGGGAGGCGGATGTAGATGCCTCCAACCCACTTATGCACTTCACTGCACCTGGAAGCCTGGAGGGTCCCGAACAGTCAGGGCTTGGGGCAGAGTGCCCTGACCACTTACTGCAGGCTGCAGGGCCTCTGGAACCTGTGATGCTCACTAAAAGTGTTGGTTCTTTGAAAAAAAAATAAATAAAATCCATAAGCCCCTAGATAACCTTACTTTAAAAACAAAAAAGAAAAAAGCTCAAATTCATGCAATAAGGAATTAAAAAGGTGATATCAGTACAAAGTCTGTGAAAATACAGAATATCATCAACACCTTTTTTCAAAAACCTCTACTCTCATAGTTTCGATAACACAGAAAAAAGTGGAGAGATTCCAAGCAACATATGAAGTACCAAAGCTTGGTCAAGATGCAAATCTGAAGAATAACCCAAATTCCATTAATAAAACTGTGAATATAATTAAACCCTTACCAACAAAGAAAAGCCCAGGTCCAGATGTGTTCACTGTGGAATTCTACAAGAAATTCAAAGAATGCTTAATGCCAACACTCCCCACACTTTTTGATGAAGTCAAAAGGGAAGCAGTTCTTTCTAAGTAATTCCTGGAAGCAAATGTTACTCTAGTATCAAAACCTGAGAAAGACCCAACTAAAAAAGAGATCTATAGGCTAATCTCCCTAATGAGCATAGAAGCAAAAATCCTCATTAAAAATATTGACAAACAAGATGCAGCAAATCATCAAGAAGTTTATACACCATGACCAAGTCGGATTCATCCCAGGCATGCAGGGATGGTTCAACATATGTAAATCAATAAATGTAGTCCACCATATCAATACAGCCAAAAGTAAGAAGTACATGATCATTTCTATGGATGCAGAAAAATTTTTGATAAGGTCCAACACTCGCTCATGATAAGTAACTTACAGAAAATTGGAATAGATCGTCTTAACCTCAGTATGATAAAGGCCATTTACAACAAACCAACAGCCAGCATCATATTAAATGGTCAAAAACTTAAGGCCTTAACTTAAAATCAGGCATGAGAAAAAGATATCCCTTGTAACTGCTCCCATTCAACATAGTATGGGAAATGCTACACAAAGCAATTAGACAAGAGAGAAATGAAAGGAGGAAATATAGGAAAAGAGGAAGTTAAATTATCATTATTTGAAGATAACATGATACTGTACATAGAGGACCCCCAAAACTCCATTGAAAGACTCCTAGATATAATAAATAAATTCAGCAATGTAGCTCAATACAAAGTCAGTACTCAAAAATCAATAGCATTCCTATACACTAACAACAAAATCACAGATAGAGAAATAAGACAAGCTCAGCCTTCATACTAGGATTCAAAAAATGAAATACTTAGAAAGTAATCTAATGAAAGAAGTAAAAGATCTACACAGGGGAAATTATAATACTCTGAAAACAGAAATAAAAAGGTATCACAGAAAATGGAAAGACATCCCTTGTTCATGGAAAGGAAGAAAAAATATTGTGAAAATGGGCATTCTCCCAAACTGTTATACAGATTCAATGCAATCCCAATGAAAATAGCATCAACATACCTCATAGTTCTTGGGAAATCACCCCTAAAATTAAACTGGAACCAGAAGATACCTAGAATAGCAAAGGTAATGCAGGAGGCATCACAATCCCTGACTTGAAGTTGTATACTACAATGCTACTATAATAAAATCAACATGGTACTGTAATAAAAGCAGATCTGAAGATTAGTGGAAGATACTAGAAGATATAACCCCAACTATAAACACACTCAACTACCTTACCTTTGATAAAGGAGTTAAATACATTCACTAGAAGGATAACAGTCTTATTAATAAATGTTGCTTGAAAAATTGACTCTTCATATGCTGAAAACTAAAATTAGACCCATGCCTATCACCATGTACTAAATTAAAATTTAAATGGATCAAAGATCTGAATGTTAAAATAGAAATACTTAGTGTGTTGGAAGACAAATTAAGCAAAAATATTGAAGACATGGGGAGGGTAGAGAATTCATGAACAGGAATCAAACTGCACTGGAAATACTTCTCAGATTCAGTAACTGGGATCATGTATTATTAAAGTTTCTGCATGTCAAAAGAAATCTCCAGCATAGTGAAAATAAAACCCACAAAGTGGGAAAATCTTTCTGAACTGTCTCTCAGACAAAGGACTTCTGTCTAAAAAATATAAAGAATTAAAAAATCAGACCCCAAAATTCAAAGACCCAATCCATAAATGGGCATCTGAGATGAATACACACTTCTCAGATGAAGAAATACAAATGACAAATAAATACATGAAAAAATGTTCATCATCATTAGTCATTAGAGAAATGCAAATTAAAACAACACTGAGATTCCATTTCACTCCAGAAAGAATGGCTAAGATTAAGAAAACTCCAAACAACAAATGCTGGAGAGGCTGCAGGGAAAAACAAACTCTCCTGTACTGTTGGTGGGAGTGTAGACTGGTGCAACCACTGTGGAGGTCAGTCTGAAGATTTCTCAAAAACCTGGGATTGGAAATCCCATATGACCCTGCTATTCCACTTCTAGGCATATTCCCAGAGGAACTGAAAACATCATACCACAGTGATATATGTGCATCCATGTTTATAGCAGCACAATTTGTAATAGCCAAATTTTGGAAACAACCTTAGTGCCTATCAACTGAAGAATGGATAAAAAAAATTGTAATATTTTTATACAATAGAGTATTACTCAGCTATAAAGAATGATCACATTGAGATATTTATAAATAATGGACTCAACTTGAGACCATAGTCTTAAGCGAAATAAATGAAGCTCACATGTATAAATACCGAATTTCCCTAGTGTAAGAAATGGTAAGAGTGCATAAGATTTTATGGTAATCATGATTCCCCATTACATTGCTTTGAAGCATTATCATGTATTCATTCATTAGTTGGAATGCTTTTATTCTGTTTGACTTTATTATCTGTGATGAAATGAGCAGATATTTTGAAGAAAACAAGACATTATGGTAAGCATTGCTGATTTAATATCATCTTGCTTTGAAGTCCTACCATGCTTTTGTCCTCTGTTTCCATTGGTTCTAACATCTTGTATTTTATTTGATTTTAATATGTGTGATAGTATAAACAAATTTTTTATAGAATAAGAGATAATGTAGTAGCCACTGTTCTTTCTGTCATTTGGTTCTGAATGCCCTGTAATGCTTCCATTCACTTGAATGGTTTTATGCTATTTTGTTATGCTTGATCCTATTGTATGTGAAGGTATGCTCAACTGTTTCAAAGAAATAATATGAACAGCTATTTTGGAGAAAACAAGACATCATAATAGGCAGTGCTGATTTAATATCATCTTGTTTTAAAGTCCCATCAAGCTTTTGTTCTTCTGTCTCCATTGGTCTTAACATATTCTATCTTACTGGATTTTATTATATGTGATAATGTAAACAAAAAAATTTATAGACAAGGAGATTATACAGAAACCATTGTTCATTTTCTGTTAGTTGACTCTAAATACCCTGTAATACTGGCATTCTCTTGAACGGTTTTACATTGTCTTGATGTGTTTGATGCTACAGTGTATGAAGTTATACTCAAAGATTTCAAGGAAAGAGACACTATTGCAACTATTTTATGTTGGGATTATCTTTGATGAAACACTATTTTGCTTAAATGGTTATGTTTTGATCTGCGCTGTTTTGTTGTTATGCCCTCTTTTATCTCAAACTCCTTTTTTATTATTATCCTTTTAATTAAGGGAAAAATAAAAAATAGCAGGATATATTATAGTAACCCACTTTGGTTTCCTATTAACTTGATTTGAAACCCTGTATTGCTCTCACCATCTTGTTTTGACTGGTTTTTTTCTATTCTGCTTTGCTTGATAGTACCAAGTTGGAAAGTATAGGCAACTGTGAAGACAATAAGATTCATTTTTTATGATGGCCATTCTAGTTGCCTACTTTATTTTGTGGCTTTATTGGTTTTATTCTTTACTGTTTTGTTCAATTTTATTATAACTGATGATATAGGCAATTCTTTTTTAGATAGCAAGAGGCATTATGGTAACCATTGTTGATCACCTTGTATTTTGTTTTTACATTATGTATTATGTCCATCATTTTGATTTGACTGACTCCATCCTGTTATGTCACATTTGGTTTTACTCTCTTCAAAAAAAAAAAAAAAGTGGTAAGAATAGTGGGAGTAATAAAGCCCAAAATGTATGATTGTCATTGTACAAAAGAGAGGAAAAGAAAGTGCTCTAAAGGACATAACTGCATGTATATTTAAGTGTATAAGATAGGTAACCATATTACTTTTATTGGATCAAATACAGAACTATTTGCAGTCTCATTGTTTGAATGTTCACTCTATATGCTTTAATTTTGTAACTTGAACAACTATTTCTAAGATGACAATATGTAATCTATTAACTGGTGATTTCCTACTGTTTATTTTTTCTGAAAATTTGTATAACTTCTACCCTTTTTCTGTTTTTTTTCTTTTTTCTCCTTAAATAAAATTTAAAGAAATAAAAAAAGAGATATTATAGTAGCTACTATAAATATCGGATTGTCATGTGGTGAAGTACTGTGCTGCTTACATTGTTCTGTTCTAATCTCCTTTGTTCTGTCTTCTTTTGTCTTAATCTCTTTTTAAAAACAACTTCAGAATTCGCTGTGGAACAGAACACTAATTTGACAATGAAGGATTGATTAACACTGCTTTCTGGTGTCCAATATCGTTATTCTGAAGATATAATGGATTTGTAATATTCTATTAAACAATTGAATTAATGTTAATTTCTTCCTCTCATTGCATGTAAATGTGATGAATGACAGTTGTTTCAAAAATTAGAGGGGTGTATTTATAAGATAGAATCTTCTGAGGAAATGATTCACTTATCATATTGGAAATATTATGCCACACACCCCCATTCTTAATATCAAAATAATTTGCCATAATAAATGTTAGTATAATGAAATAGTGGAAACATTAATGACATGCCATTTATTATAAAACGTTGCTATTATCCCTTAGAAATGTTTTTACAATCTAGAGCAATTACTTTTCTCACAACTTGATTAAATTGTTGGATAATTTTGAAAGAACACACATAAACTAAGTAGTTTGTATTTTACTTATGGTCAGCAAATTAAATTCTTTTACTAATAGTAAGTTTAATGTAATGATGGTTTTCAATGATGGAGCAAGGGCAAATGGTAACCCATGTATATTTTTATAAGTCAATGAATCAATATTATTAATCATTTTAAAAGAAACCGTAGAGGTATATATGTATCAGAAAAGTCATCAACCTGTCTATACTTTGCATCAGTAAACAAACTAGTCTTTCTTTCCAAGTATCAATGTATAACAATCTTCATGGCAGACGTTTGATAATTCATATACTCCTTACATTGGCACACATAGTATATTTCAGAAAATATATATTCTAGTAAGTAAAATTTGTTTTCTGTAGTATATGTAGTAGGAACTCTGGTATAATTTTATGTGCATATTAGCATAAAAAATATTTAAATATTTTATGCATAATTGAAATATATTTCTCATTGTTGGAGAAAGAAGTTTCAAATAAAAAGAGAGACCATTGAATTAGAGCCTGCACTATCAGCAAGAAATAATTAAATATTTATCTACTTAAGCATATTTTAATATATACTTTGCAAAGCACTGTACTATTATAAATGTGATTGTGTGCACAGTGTTATATACATATGTACACTAAGCTTAAACCAGATAAAAGATGTAGGACCAAAGATACATAATAGCAGGAAGCAATAATACTAAAATCCAAAGAACAAAATTCTCCAAAGAGAATTATCAGTAAGTATAAAGAAAAATGTCAAAGAAAAGGATCTTTGGGAAAGAGACTAAAACAGAAAATGCATGACTAATAGAACAAATATAGGAATGAGAGAATGATCTGTTATTCTCTAGCTCTAAACCTTGTATCCATTTATGAAACCGCTTATATAAGAGACTGACAAAGTGTGTGCCTATCTGTGTTTGTGATAAGGTCTCTGTGCATCATATACCATATGATCAGAGGAGATTGATCTCATGTATAATGTGGCTTGCATGTCAGGGAAGGGGAGACCTGCAGCGCTGCACACTGGCCTTACATGGTTGACAGGAAGCAAGGAAAATCACCTCTGTGTGCTCTCCACTGGTTACAGGCAGTGCCTGGCCCTATTTACCTGTGAGGAGTTAGGTGAACATGTGTGAAGTGGGTGGAATGCTTGGTATGATTGCGCTCTGTGTTATAGGTGGTAAAAAAGAGTGCTGCACATAGGTGGTTTCTATTTGTATTACCTATGACTGTCTTGTCAGATGTGCATGATATCGTTACATGTCATCACAGATGAAATCATGTTTAAGCTATCAATCAAATGGCTATGTAGAAGCTTCAAAATATTTGTTAAACAATATATTGTGCTTAAATTTTATGTATTTATTGATTTTGTGTCAATTTTTGCCTCTTATTTACATATTTATTGATATCAGTGTGTTTCATTTTATAATAAATGCATTCTTCATAGGCAATTTGTTCACATACACATTGCTCTTTAATCTTTTTATTCTCGCTCCCCCTTCCTTTCCTCCTGACGTGCCCATCCCCAAAGTTTATCCCACCTCTAAAGGATGTCTATTTGGATTTTGATATTTATGAAGAGCTCATCTTCTTTCATTGCACCTAGTTCAAGTGAATTACCAGCCATGTTCACTTCAAGTAGTATATGCAGATATAGAACATAAACCACCAGCTGGTTTTTTGTTTGTTTGTTTGTTGGGATTTTTGTTTTTCTTTGTTTTTTGCTTTAGGATCCTTTTGACCTTGCCTTAATGTAAGTTAGGATCAAGTTTTACTTAGCACCTAAAAACTTATTAATGTGTTGCAAAGGCTTTTTGAGATCACAATTTCAGAGAAAAGATGGGAAACTTCAAAATTTTACCATGAAATGGGTGTTACCTGAGGGCTACATGTGTTGTATTATTTACCTTTTGAAGTACAACATGAATTTAGAATGATAAAACAAAACAGTAATTTCCTAAGGGCAGAAAGTGAGGTTTCATAGATGAGATCCTGAGAGAGTTTTGGAAACTGGGTTAGGAGTTACAATATTATGATCTAAGAATCCTTAGTTTCCTAGAGTTGAAATATTTTGTTGTGAAATGAGGTAGGATACTAGATGTTTGGAAAAAAATATAACTGGAAGGAAATATGCAGGGAATTTCTCTAGTGATAGAAAAGCTTTTTATTTTACTTGAAGTGACAATTTCTTGAATAAGCGTCTACAAAAACTGATCAGATGCATGCATAAAATTTACTATATTCCATCTTGCACAATTTTTTCCTCTGAAAAAATAAGTATAACTTCTTTTGAAACTTCAGAAATTGGGCCTGTCATCAAAAGTTTAAATGTATGATACAGTGATAACGATTTGTATGACACTTGTATTGAATTTTTCACCAGAATAAGTTCCAGACTGAAGATATTGGAGAACAATAGTCAGAAGTAACAATAGCATCAGATTTGCAGTTTACTAAACGTATTATTTTCATTTCTTACACTTCATATTGGCTCATACTTGTCTTAGTTGCTTATTACTTGTTGTTGAGACAAAATACCTGACATCCAAAGCTAGGAAAGGAAACTTTTATTTCTTACAGTTGTTAGAGGTTTCAGTCCATACTTTGCTGGCTCCAAGGCAGGGTGGCATGGCAGGGCAGCCATTCATGGCTGGCTGCAAACAACAAGGCACGGACCACCAAGAGAGAGAGAGAGATACACCTTCTTCCCACCAACACATCCTATTCTGGCTCTACTCGTGGGAAGATGAAACACTTCCACTATCAATCTGAGCTCTAGACAGTGAACCAATCACAAACGTTAGATTTGGTCCAGTCCATAACTGATTGCATGAGGCTTGGGGGCCACTGACATAAACCTGGACAACACTAAAACAAAACTGTTTAATTTCTGAAATATTACTACCATTCATAATCTTTGGAAATAGAGGTTTCTTTCTGATTTCTATCTGATAATTATCAACTTCAGAATGACATTTCTTCAGCAAGCCATGGAGAGGCCAGAAAGAGAAAAATCAGAGAACACTTCCCAAGAATCAGCCATATCGGGATGGGGAGGAGCTGACCAACAAGCCAACTAGCCAGCTTTTCTGTTAAGCCTCTCAAGTCATGTGGGGTCTAGGAAGAGAAAAGTCAGAGGGCACCTCCTGTGAGCCTACTGTGACACGGGCTGAGAACTACCCCCCCACCCCACCCACACACACTCCTGTTGGTGGCCTGCTGGTTCAGGGGACAGGTTGATTGGTGGCAACTGACTTATAGTGGGCAGCTGAGTGCTTGTATTGTTTGGTTTAATTTGCATGCCTGGATCTGGCAGTCTGAGCATCTCTTGGGAGGATGACAGTAGACAATGCAGCAAATATTGGGGGTTTTCCTTCTGTTTTGCTTTCAAAATCCAATATTGGTCTCACTGTTTTGTTCCAACTAATTGGTTTGCTTTATTTGATATTCTCTTTTGATTGATTTTATTCTGTTTTGTTTTAGTTTGACTGTGCTATATCTGACAGAATGGACAACAAAGTGAATATAACAAGATATACTGTGGTAGCCATTGTTGTTTTCCTGTTGTCCAAATTTGAAATTCTGCACCAGTTTCACTTCCTTGTTTTGATAGGATTTATTCTGTTTTGCTTTGTTGGATTTTATTAACTTTAAAATAACTTTAAAAAAAAATAAAAAGAAGATTGCTTCACACATAATGTATCATTTGCCTTCCAGTGCATAAAATCCACTCATATACTTAGATCATGTAGCTCTTTCAAGGAATACTGAATATTGTGTTAATTGCATAGCCCTGCACTAATAAGAAAGAGTGTATATAAATGAGCAGGTATCCCAACGTGTCATTGAGTCCACACCCGTGCATAGAGGTATAATGATAAATTTTTTGGAATTTAGCAAACTGAAACTGAACTTTCAAAATTCTATCGAGGGATCCCAAAATAAATGTAAATTAAGATTTATTCTTTTATATTGAAGGTGAATACATAATTTCCCAAATATTCACCATACCATAAAGATCCATTTGACCCACTTTTCATAGTCTTTATGTTTTATGACTCAAATTGTTTCATATTTTTTTCTGTTAAGTGAAAACACTGAACACTTTTCCTTTTTTCAAGTTCTTCTATTGTTCATCTCTTGCCTCTGGGTGATGATGGCTTGAAAGGAGAAAATAGTTCGGGATAATTGGACTGTCAGGGGAATAGTTCTATGACTCCATGCAGATGGTATTAGTTATTCATACCATACTCATAGAACATTATTGCTTACACATCTTTATATTTACTTTTTCCTACTGTTTCATGTACATCGTTAACTTGAGTGACTCTATAACCTGTGGATTTCTTTGAGATAGGTATTAGTAATATGGATAAAGGCAAATAAAAATGCTAACACAATTATTTAAAGCATAAAAGTTTTAAAATTCCATCACTTCATGTAAATTTACATAAATGACTGTTGCAATTATTTTGATTATAATTAATATTGTGTTAATTGTAATAACCTGCACCAATTTTCTAAAATCCCAAATCAAATCAGCAAATATCTTGTGCCTGATAATGCATTATAAAGAATGATAATGAAGCTTAATTTTAACATCATGTTTCTCAAGTACATTTTCTTAGTCTAAGTAAAACTTATATTGGTGAACAAAAGAAGCTCATGATGTTCACAAGCAAAACAGTATGATTATTGTACATGGTCAGTTTAACAAAGTTAACTTGGAATGGGTCTCTGAGGTCATTATACTTTTTACAGGAATTTGAAAATGCTATACAAGGTGTGAATAAAATGAAGAAGCTTTCCTAATTTCATGTTTCTTTGCCAAGAGAAGAGATGACTTTATGAAATCAAGCAATTTTACAGGCTAGAGTCAAAGCCAATAGACAATAAGATGTTAACAACAATTTATTTTTAAAATATCAGATATCTGAGCTGCAGATGTAGCTGAGTTGCATGGTGCCTGCCTGGCAAGTGCGAGGCCATGAGTTTGATTTCCGGTTCCAAAAATAAATAAATAAATAAATAAATAAATAAATAAGAAAAAAATAAAATAAAATATCAGAAATACTTGGAAGTACTGTGTAATATTTATTTTAGGGATAAGAAAATTTTTAGATTGATTTTAATAGCTTGAGAGGAATGTAAGAGAGGCAGACTAGCAGAAAGGAAATAGCTTTATGAAATCCTAGAATTGAATTAGGCTTAATGTTCTTTATTTCACTAAATTTTCACAATAACATTTGAGGTTGCTGCTCTTCAATATTTATTTCATGAAAATTAAGGCTGCATTTAAAGAAATAACTTGCCGTAAAATGCCAGTGTTTGAGTCGTGAGGATATATTATTTTTTCAGATTTAGCAACGAAGTTCCATTTTAAACGCATACTGTTTTAAGACAATAGTTTTAGGGACAAACTGAAGTAAACTTTTGAAACAAATGGGGACAACAACTCAAACCACACACAGAGGAACCGCAGGTTTCATTAAGAAAAAACAGAGCATTGAGCTACCATTACTTGTCCTCATGTAAAGGAGGTTGAAGAAGAAGGAGGAGAACGAAAAAGAGGAACAGGAGAATAAAGAAAGTGAGGTGAAAGAGGAGGAGGAGGAGGAGGAAGAGGAGGGTGAGCACTAGGAAGACAACAAAGATTAAAATACAGCTGTGATAAAAATGGCTAACAAGATGTCCATGAGCCAGAATACAGAAGAGTTCCTTTTAAAGAGGTAGAAAGTTAAAAAGACAAGAATCTTGTTTGTTTGTTTGTTTGTTTTGGTAGCAGAAATTGAACTCAGGGCCTCATAGCTGCTAGGTGGACACTGTGGCACTGAGCTACATCCCTGGCCCTGACCAGAGCTTCTTGATACAAAGTAATATGTGCCTCTGTTTCTTAAATCCACAGTGAAAACGTGGTCAAGAGGATTTTGTTGCTTTCGTTGCTCTGGTGTTTTGTGGAGTGTGAACCTGGCTCTGAATTTCACATGGAAGCTGCAATACAGAGCACACAAGTTAGACCAAAGGCTTTGAGTCCAAGGCCTCTCAGATGCTCAAAAAATTTGATTTTCTTGTCCCTTTAGGAAGATCATAAGTAATAGAGAAGGCCCTCTACACCATCTCTTCTTTTTCACCTGTTTTCATTGTTGAGCACTGCATGAATAATATCTTATAGAAAAGCATGTCACGGGTAAATTTTCTCTGACATACTACCTAAAGCTTTTAAAAACTCTGAGTGAATTGTGAAAATCTAAGTTGATTTTAAAATAAATACACTTAGGTAATTCTACTTGTTTAAACCACATACTTTAAAGTTTCTAAATATAATCATGGTCACATGTTTTGACAAATGGATAAAATGCATTTGTATTCAGAAAAATCTGTTTGGTTATAAACACATGTATGATCTAGCCCGTAAACAGAAATTATTCTCTTAAATAATCCAAATGTATTTCCCATAGAACTCTTTACAATTTGAATTTAAAAAAGTACTTTCTAGCTAACTATGGAAGGTCTATAATAACAGAGTGTCTAAAATCATGGCGTATGAATTCAAGATAATATGGATTAATTATGGCTTGAGCACTACTATGATTAGGTCTGGTAACATTTCTGTAATATCCTGAGTACCTTCTTCTTGAGCATTTTTAAAGCAATGACATTTTTCTATTCATCTATGACTACCAGACCACTGCCAAAGCCTAGAGACGAAAACATTTACCACTTTAACATGCTCCTAACCTGTGGGAGAAGAACTTGGACCCATAAGGGGCCTGTGATCTGTGATTGATGTTTGAAACACACGATCTGGTTTTCTGCTAGGTTGTAATAGCTTCATCCTGATGCTGCCTACCAAATTAGTGTTTTTGTAACTCTTTTTTTACATGCAGCAACTCATTCTTCATTCTAAGCAATCTTCAAGCATTCTAGAATGCTTGATTGTTGGTGGTCCCCGGTAAGTACCTTGCATGATGGCTGATTTCAAAAGATATAGAAAGTAGATGCTTCCAGGACTGTTAAGAACTATACCGAGATACAAATATTTCTTTGCAACTGTCAATGGCTTTGTTGCTTAAAAACATGATAGGGCCTGGCTAAGTTAAATGGTGCAGAATGCACTGGACAATTTAATGGCAAGTGACACGGTCAGATTACAAAAGACCATGTCTGATAGAACGCATGGCTCTAGCTGCTTTTACGAAATACACTATAATGCACAGAATACTGACCTGCTCTATTCTTTTGATTTTTTGAGACAGGTTCTATCTAATTCAGCCTAACCTTGGACTCACTGTGTAGCCTTGGTAGTTCCTGAATTCATAGCAAGCCTCCTGGTTCAGCGTCCTGAGTGCTGGGATTAAGGAATGTGCCACCATGCCTTGCATACTTTATAAAAGTATAATAATATCATAATTTTATGATGTTTAGAAGGTGGATGAGTGTCTGTTGTACACTCAATTAATGTCAGTTTTATTAGAAACATAGGTAAAATTTTGTCCACTTCAGTTAACATCATTATAAATTCTCAAATAGTAAAATCAAAATTATGATTTTTTTCTAAAAATAGTGTGACTTGATTATAGTGCTATGTCAAAATAAAAAACTCAAAATAATTCTACTTTAGTATTTAAAATACACAAACTTAGAATGTAACCTTGAAGTTCTTCTTGAAATTGTCATTTATTTGCACTGTACTAACTTTTGTTTTTCCAGCCTCCCCAGCAAATCACAGAAGTTTGTAGGTACTGAGTCTAATCTACCCCTAAAGCTGATGGAGGGTGGGGAGACGGGGTCTGGCTGTGAAAAGCAAGATTTTTACTGGAGGAAACATAGAGCGATGAGAACAAAGAATCAGGCATCCCAGACCATCTTGGGAAAAGTCAGGTTCATTTTTATACAAAAACATTTCACAGGCCAATGCCCAGAAACAGAAGTAGGTGTCAGGAAGGAAGTTACCTGCACTTAGTGTGTTCCAAATACACAGGCAGCAGAATGGTAACTGTGGTGGAGACTATTATTTTGAAAAACACTGGGCCTAAGTTTGAATGAAAGCACATATTTCTCTCTCTCTCTCTCTCTCTCTCTCTCTCTGTCTCTCTCTCTCTCTGTCTCTCTCTCTCTCTGTCTCTCTCTCTCTCTCTCTCTCTCTCTCTCTCTTTCTCTCTCTCTCCTTCCTGCATCAAACTATAAAATTATAAAAAAGAATATAGGATGACATAAGCTGAAACAATTATTTGGCCAAGTCATACACTCAGATTTTAGTCTCTTTTATTTATTGATTTGTACAAACTTTCTTTCCATTTTGATTTTTTTGTGATCTCATATCGACATTTATCAAAATACCATTAAGTTAACAGGAAGAAAGTAACCTGCAAATAATGTAACCTCTTTTCACTCATCAAAGATTCAAACAGAGTTTATCTCTATTTTTCTGGTAAATCTGAATAAAGGGGGGATATTTCAGGGGTGTGAGTCACACTTTTATTTATATTGACACGTACATTTTACTTGTGTTGGCTTGCCACACACTGGGGAAGTAAGGCATTATTTGTTTCCAGTTTGGTGCTAATGTGCATGACTAATGCACTAATAAATATTGCAAGCAAATCAATTGTACTTCCTAATAGTAAGGTGAGCAGCAATAGCATTTTACACAAGATCATAGGATATTGAGCACTAAACCTGAAAAGGAATGATTCTAACTCTTGACATTTCATTATTTTGGGGGATTTGTGCATCTCCTTTAATGTACAGTTAATGTTATTTGAGATTATGAATCTTTTTTATAGTCTCACTCTATATTCTCAAAGTAACAAATTTAGGTTGTGAACATAACAGGAAACATTCACAGAATTCTGACCAGGAAACAAAGCACTTGGAAAATTTCATTCTTTCTAGGGAAAATACATAAATCCTTTTTATTTTTTCAATAGCACACTTTATGTGAGTAATGTTTGACATATATTTGTTGCTAGAAAAAATTTAAAAATTTATCTTATTCTGCTTATTGTTTCTGCTAGAGAAACCTAAGAGTTGAAAAAGCAACAAAGTATAAACTATAGAAATACTTGTTTTGGCTGTAAATGCACTATGATCGATCATCTCTGACCTCTCTGTGCCCACTGGTTTCTATGCCCATCATTTTTGAATGGCCCAGCCTCCTACAGGACCAATCTGATGAAGCAGCTGGAAAAGAATGGGTTCTGTTCAGAGGTTTCAAAACATATGCAAAAGACACTTTTCAATCATTTAAAATTTGAATACTATGAACAATTCTTCCTTCTCAGAAAAACCCACTCTTTACTTTGCTACATAAAGTAAGCAAATATTTTCTCTGTGTTATGCAGTTTTATTGGTGTTTAGAGTAACATCTCTGTCTATATGTGCATTTGTATTTAATTGCTAAGTAAAAGACTTTCTTAAACTTCATATCATTATTGTTGAAATCAACTAAACAAATTAAAAGAGACACACTTCTATGAGAATGCAATGAATCTCTTTAGTTGTGTGAAGCAAAGAACACACAGTGGAAAATTAGAACATCTTAGTAAAATCTTCTAGGTTTGAAGTAGTAACTCCATAATTTTGGGGTCATTAGAGAAGCAAAAAACAAGTTCCTGATAAGACTTTATAAAAAGTGGAAAGAACTATTGATCAGATATCGGCAACTTTTGCCAAGGACCAAGGAGAACTGTATCAGAACTAGAGGCAGCAGTTGCCATTGGTAAACATAATCATTGCTCAGAAACCACATTATAAACCTGACAGTGTGATGTTAGAAATATTGTATTCTAATGGTCTCCTTAGGAAGGCTGGTTTATTTTGTCAGTATGTTGGGGGAAAAAAGTAAACTTTGAGTCTGTACTTCATTTGTTATTGTTTTTAGAATTATTCATTTATTAGGATTTCAAAATTCTTGATTAAATTGAAAAGTAGAAATAATTTCATTAGAAGAATTAAACTACCTGTGTACAGTCATGCACATAGCTTAGGTTAAGTCAATGATAGACTGCGTGCAGTCTATCATTGCATGCATCATGCTGACCCCACAAGACTGTAATAAGCAGAAGAATTTCTAGAATGCTGTAGCCACAATGTTGTCGCAGGCCAACTATGACTCCTGTGTTTGTGATGATGCTAGTGTACACAAATGTACTCTACTGCCAGTTATACAAAAGCACAGCATACTCTATTGTGGATAGTATCTATTACTTGATAAAGGCATTAAACAACTGTAATCCTGGTTTATATATTTGCTAGATATTTTCTCATTCATTGAGAGTGTACTCGTTCTAAATGCAAAAACCTCACTATGAAACAGAATGCTGTTATGTTGATAGAAGCCTTATATCTTATGGCTACAGCTTTTTTGATTGTATTAAAAGACCTCAATGAGTGACTTATCTATATCAGCTGAGCTGGCATAAATGGAATTTGTGATGCTTTTACAGCAATGAAATTACTTAATTCATTTAATAATGAAATTATTAATTCACTTAATAACATTTTAAACAACATGAAATTATATGTGTTTACATATATATATATATATACACATATGTGTATATATATATATATTATATATACATATAATATATATATATATATATATATATATATATGAAATGGATAGATACAGCCAAAGACAGATGTCTAATTGTATAGTATAAAATTATATATGTTCATATTATATATAAATATTACATTGATATACATAATAAACTTTTGTATATCTAACTTCTTTAGTAAAGTATACATAATAATGTAAAATTGTACAAATATAGATTTGTAAATATTTATATACATATAAACATTTAGGTTCAACCGCAAATATGGTTTTAGAGTTATAATGAGATTTATCATGATAATACTTCAAAAGTTTCCCAATATATTAATCTGTCATATAATTCATAGATATATTAGAGCTATTGGTAATCACAAAATAACAGTAATATAAAAACCAAGAATAAAGTTAAGTACTGAGTCCCAGGTGTAACCCAAAGAACAGTCTGAAACATACTGTAGAAAGGAGAAGAATGTGAAAACCATGCTCCCACACTGACTGCTTTTCTCAGTACTCACAGAGACAGGAATATACAACATCAAATCTAAGGCCTTGGCCATGGACTAAGTTCCCACTTTTCTCTTCCTGTCTTGTCCTTTTCCTCTGCTAGGGTATTCCAAATTTCTTTCACTGAAAAATGTTCACATAACAGCATTTCTGTAATTTAACCAAAAGACCTACACTTGAGGCTGTGATATCCAACATATTGAGACAGACACACATCGAGAGATGAAACGATAGATAGATGATAGACAGACAGACAGACAGATAGAATTATCTTGCTCATGTATAACTATAGTGTATTTCATTGTTGCTGTAAACGTCTGCTTCCACTCACCACAGGAAAATCAACATCTGATGCAATGGCTGATACAATGTGATTTTCAGTGTTTATAATATCAATGAATAAATTCTTGACTCTATTGAATGTCTTAATAATTCCCTGCACATTGCAGTGATAATTAGCCCTCAAGTCTCAATGATTTATAATGACAAAGATTCATTTTTTCTGTATTCTACTTTGGGTTGGCTAAGAATCCTTTTTCCCCTTGACAGTATTCTTAAATTAAATTAATGGAAGAACTAGTAAAATTTGTCCTGTAAAATTACTAACTGGTAAGAGGAAAAGATAATTGGTGTTAACAATGTCCTTTCAGACTTCCTTAATCAAATTCAGTCACATGACCAAAACTTACTCGCAGGTGGAGGAGAACAATACCCTTCAAAAATGAAGAGCATATTTGACAATTGTCTCAGTTACTTTTTACTCGTTGTTGAGAAAAAACACCTGAAGCTCAAGCTGGGAAAAAGAAGGGTTTATTTCTTACATTTTTTGGAGGTTTCAGTCCACACTCAGTTGGCTCCAAGGCAGGCAGGCATGGCTGGGCCACCTTTCATGGCAGCTGCAAACAGCAAACAATTACCAGCAAAGAGCAAGGCACACCTTCTTCCTGCCATTACATCACATCCTGGATCCACCCCCATGTGGGTGGAGCACTGACACCATCAATCCAAGCGCTAGACAATGAACCATCACAACTACACAATGCGAACTCATGAGGCCTCGGAGACACAGACATAAACCATGACACCAATGATGACACAGTATTCCATATTTGATCTAATAAAACTGAGAAAAGCAAATAGAATCTGATAACATGTTGATCCTCAAAATGTTATGATTAGAAACCCTTTTTAAGATTCATATCAATGCTTCTGACTTTCTGTTAGAATAGCAAAGGCACCATGTACAAACCCTGAGAAAAGAAGATAGGATTCTTTGAAAACTATGTATAAACACTTGCATGATAAGCAAATTTAAGACCTAGACGTTCTTTAAAATCCATAGAAATACATTGAATGCTCACTTTTCATATTTTCCATAAAGATATAGTAGTGAAAATGACAGAAAACCTCAAACTCAAGGTGTGAAAGAATTTGAGGAAAAATGACACCAAAAAGAGACCTCAATGGGGACTGAAGTGGAAGAAAAGGACATTATTCAAAAGATAAGGCTTGCTAAGTCCATTAAAGATGAATATCTTTTATAGAAAAGTAGTTATTTAATCCAAATTTTTTTGTAAATAGTAAAATAAGTTACCATAAATGAATTTTTCAACCAAATGGCAAACCACAAAAGATTGTTAAAATCTTATAAATTAAGCTCTTCTAAAACATTTAGTGACTTTTTTAAAAAAATCATTTTATCAGTACCAGGGATCAAACTCACGACTGCCTGCTTGCAAGGCAGGTGCTTATACCACTGAGCTAACTTCCAAGCCCCAACATCTTTAAACATTGTTGTTATCAATGATGTTTTAGTTTATAGCAAAATGATTGCTAACTGTAGCAAACAAAGAGATCAGCTTGATTAAACTTTCATGCCTACCACTTGTAGTATTGAAAAAGTTTTACTGTACAAGTCAGAGTCACAGTAGTTTTAAAGATGTTCAGATTAGCTGTGGTTCTTTAGTGACTGGGGTGTATTTAGTATGAGGATGCAGGTTTTTTTGAAATTGGTATATGAAAAGTAGGTTATCTACAGAAAACCTATGCTTTCTTTCTTTCTTTTTTTTTTTTTTTTTTTTTTTCTTTTTCTTTTTTTTTAGTACCGAGGATTGAATTCACGATTTTGCATTTGCCAAGCAAGCACTTACACCACTGAGCTAAACCCCCGGCCATACCTGTGCTTTCAGTATTTCAAATTTGGTGTCATTTTTCCTCAAATTCTTTCACACCTTGAGTTCGAGGATTTCTGTCATTTTAGATTGTTAGCAAGCATAGTGCTCTATATATCAAAGGACGCTAATATTATTGATTGACCACATAAAGAAATATTATTTTCTTCTTCTCATTTCTGTATTATTCTAAGATAAATCTGATAAATGAGATATATCCATTTTTGGTTTTCCTCCCTCTTGAACTTAATGAGAATTATTTATCCATGTCAAAGTCATTATAATCAATTCCATAGTTATTTCTGATTGCAATAAATAGATCAAATGTTCATTACTATTGAAGTCAGACTATCTGAGGAAATCTATTCTTTGTTCATGGATTTTTATTAGCATTTGAACATTTTCAGGTAAGGCCTAATTAAACTACATTGAGAAATACTGATTTTTATGAGAAAAAAAGTTAAAAAATTTATGAAATGTTCATGTTGAAGGAAAAAACAGTGTCATGAGCAAAGAAGAGTGTGGCTGCCTAGGAAAATGACACCCTGAATACTTCATTTACTCCTTTAAACCATAGGACATAAGTTTCCCCTTCCCGTGTGTCTCCCTAAATGTATTAAATTCTGTTTTCTCCCAAACTTTGTTTGATGTTACACAATTAATATATATTGGTTTGCTTATATCTGTGATTTTCTTTTATGAGAATACTACTTAAATTTTTAATTACTAATTTAAATTCAGCCTTGATGCTGGAGATTTAGCTCACCCAGCAAGTGTAAGGCCCTTGATTCAATTCCCAGTTCTGCAAATAAGGAAATAAATAAAATTCAAATGGAGCCACACAAAATCTGTCTCTTTGATACACTCTATAATAATTCATTTGGAAAGTGATAATAAATATGTTCAAAGAATTATATCAAATAATTCTTAGTTTTCTTGTTACTGGATGAAAATACCCAGTACTCACAAGTTCAAAAAGGAAAGATTTGTTTTAGTTCAAAGTTTTTGAAAGTTTCTATCCAAGGCAGAGTACTACGACAGAGGGTCTTCACATAGGAGAAACAGTACATGGCATGGCAGGCAGGAAGCAGGTTAGCTCTTCCTTCTTTCCCTTTTTATTGAATCCAGGCTTTAAGCATAAAAACTGGTTCCACCCTCACCTAAGGTGGGTATTATCTCTTCAACAAGTCCATCAACTGCACCCCGAACTATGTTCAACCAATCAGTGGACTGATCAGTTTCACAGAACCATTACCTAGTCACTCCCAAAATACCCCGCTGTGAACATGAGGCTTTAGGGAGACATCCAGATACAAGCCATAACATTCCACCCCTAGTTCCCAAAAGACTGATGCATATTCCACTTACCCAAAATGTATTAGCTCAACTATAAAAGTTGTCAAAGCTCTAGAAGTTTCAACATTGCTGAAATACAAGTCAGACTTCTCTTTTGAGATTTAAGAGAAACTCTTATCTCCAAATCCCTTTAGAGATGAAAAGAAAAGTTAAATACTTTCAAGCATACAATGACACAATATAAACATTCCCATTCCAAGTGGCACACAAAGGGCCGTAGAAAGCAACGGGACCAACACAAGACCAAAGGCAAACAAATCCCACAATTCTATGTCTAGTATCTAGGGAAATCTGTGACAAGATGTGAGCTTCAAAGGGCTTTGGTGGCTCTGCCTTTGGCGTGGCATTATAGCCCTCATCCTCTCTCTCGGGCTGGCTTTGTTCATTCTTTTTATCTTTCCTGTGATTATCCATCTTTCTACCTTCTCTAACTTGTGAATTCTCAATTGCCTTTTTTGGATTCACACACAGCCTCACACACTGACTTCCTAGGGCATACAGTGCCTGGCCTCCTAGGCCTTCTTCTGAAATCTGGGTGGAGTACTTAGTTTTCTAATGATAAATTTTCACCAAGTTTCATGGTTTATGTCAGTGGCCCCCAAGCATCATGCAGTTATCGACTTGACCTAATCTAGCATTTGTGATTGATTGGTTGTTTAGCATTTCTATTAGTGGTGTGAGTGCTACATCCGGCCAGGGGTGGAACCAGCATGGGGTCTAACAGTGGGAAGAATACATGTCTCTCTCTCTCTCTCTCTCTCTCTCTCTCTCTCTCTTTCTCTCTCTCTCTCTCTCTCTCTCTCTCTCTCTCTCTCTCTCTCTCTCTCACCAGTTTGTACCTTGCTGTTGCAGCTAGCCATGCCACCCTGACCTTTGGAGCCAGCTGAGTATGGACTGAACTTCCAGAACTGTAAGACATAAACTTTTCCTCCCTTCATTTTGAGTGTCAAGTGTTTTGTCCCAGAAACAAGAGAAAAGTAACTAAGACACCAACCAAATTCCCCCTTGCTTCATGTTTATAGGCTGTAACTTCTTTTTGGTCAAATTCAAAACATTGTAAATCATTTATTCTTCTGGATCTTTTGTTCTTCATTCTCAAAATAAGATTGGCTAAAAGCTACGCCACAGTAGCCATGCCACCACCTCAACACCAAGCTGCTTTAAAATGTCTTATCCATATTAATTAATTTTCTGTCTTTAATCACAATTTTCTGCAGAATATCTGGACACCAGTGAACTGTGGGAAAATTTTCTGACTGAACATAACAAACATGTCTTGATGTCCAGCTGTCAATTTACTGTAATTTTTCAACTGAAATCTCCTGATCGTGGTATTTACTGACTGTATTTCTACCAGCATTTTGATCTTATGAGCTCTGCCCAAAATCTACCATAAAGTTAGGCTCACAGAATTCTGAGACTACTTCTCCAGTGAGCATCTACAAATCTTTGCAAATTCTTCCCACAAGCTAGTTTCAAAGACTTCTGAAATCATATAGTCAGGTACAGTCACAGTAATGACCTCACTTCTCTCCAACCAAAATATGTCTCGTTACTTTTATTGCTGCTAGAACAAAATATGTGATACTTGGAAATACTTTTAATTCCATAAAGGAGGAAAGGTTTATTTTATCTCACAGTGTGTACATTTTTCCATCCATAATAGGCTAGCTCCATGACAGGGTAGCATATCAGAGGAAAATGACAGAGGACAGACAATCTCTGCATGATAAAAGGAAGTAATCTGGGTTTCCCTTCTCCTTTCCCCTTTTTATATGATCACTTTCCAGCTAGGCTATTAACCTGCTAAACTAAACAGTGAACTAATCCTTATCATACTCGTAAGATCCAATGATCCAAATCACACACCATGATCCAATCACCCTCAAGAGCCATGCCTATTACCACATGAGATTTTAGATAGCCATTTATGCATACATTGTAGCAATAAAAAATATCATTTTTGAAATGTTTTGAAAATATCACATCTATAATTTTATTTAAAATGGCCATATTTTAATCAATGGGACATGTTTTATTTTAGGATGAACCAAATTTAAGATCTCTAGCATTGCCTTTTATTTTACTTTATCCGTATCTAAAATCTAATTTAGTTATAACAGAAACCTCTACTCTTCTTGCAGAATCCAGGAAATTAGAGAAACTGATTATAAAAAAGAGGATTATTGGATTTTAGGTGCACACTGGCTCAGCTTGACCTCAAAATGTCCAGTACAGCTGAGCACCAGACAGAGAAAAGGCCCAGTTTTATACAGTTGGCTGAGAGGGTTGGTCTTTAGAAACTAGGGAGAGTAGGGCAAGTGACCACTCAGAAGCAAGACGAAGCAATTAGTAATTTAGCTTTGAAAGAAGACCAACCCTTTGGAATTCTGTGAGAACCAGATGACAGAAACTGTTTATAGGACATAGTTATCGATCTTATTCTTACTAGAAAAAGAAGTTATAGCGACAGGTCAGAAGGAGAAAAATTCAAGGGGGTTATTCTTAAATTTCCACTTCGCTATAGAGTCAGAGTGCATTCAGATTTATTTTAATTCTTAGCTTTATATATAAATGGAAATATTCATACATAATTTCTATTTGAATATTATTTTGTTTTCAATTTAAATAGTGTCATTAAAGAATGATATCTTTTTAAAATGAAAACTTCAGAACAAATTTCCATTTTATATTACTTTAGGAGAATGGAAAAATATTTAGAACATCTAATATCAGCCTATAAATTATTTTTGAAAGTATTAAATATAAGAAATTATGTACTATATGCTATATTGGTTTGGGTTTAGAATGGGCAAGATATGTAGAAATGTGGTTACTATATATGTTTCTATTGTTTAAAGACTGGTATAAAATGTTCAATGAAATAAAAATACAATTACAGAGAGCTAATTTAGATAGAAATATTACATGCAGTCAGACAGTGAGAGGCTCTTGAAGAAGTCAGGGCAGAAGACAAAACACATCACACCTGGCTATAAGCACATGTGTTGAAGGCCAGGCCTCAAGATAAAGAGGAAATTCCTATGCCTGCGTAACTCCCTGAGGGATAAAAAATAATATTAATATATTCTATATATTAGAATATATTCTATATATTCTAGAATATTAATATATTCTAAATGAGCATCAGTCACATGTGTGGGGAACCAAGACCTCCTGATCTCTCCTTCCAGGTAAGATCTTGTTTTTTCTATGTATACTTGCTATGTTACTTTTCTCCCCTTTCAATCAATATTAGCTAAGCAGCTATACTTGTAATCTTATTAGTTGATCATAATTTTGTCTCACCTTGTGTCCAGCTCATGATTTTGGACCCACCTAATGATTTAGCTCTATAAATCTCCTTTAAGAAGGGTGCTCATAAGCAACCCAGGCACCCTCCTATCACTCAGAGCTATCTTTCAACTCTGACCCTCCATTGTTTCGTTCTTTGATTTTGAGGAACAAGAACTGGACATATTGGACATCTAGCAGGTTGAGACTTATATTCCCCTTATGTCATTTAGCAGTCCTCTATCATTCCTTTATCAATGCTACCTGAGGAATGAAAACTTCATTAATACTTAATTCCTATCTGGTCTTCTAGAAAGGAACAAAGCTCCATGTTCTGAAATTCTCTCTCTCTCTCTCTCTCTCTCTCTCTCTCTCTCTCTCTCTCTCTCTCTCTGTCTCTCTCTCTGTCTCTCTCTGTCTCTCTCTCTCTCTGTCTCTCTCTCTCTCTCTCTCTCTCTCTCTCTCTCTCAATCTCTCTCTCTCGGTTAAATATCTGCACAGATTGGACTGCTCAGTTACTAAACAACAGCAGCCCTGAAGGAGACTCAGGGCTTCTATACTGTCCCATCCGCATTCTGAGACTCACTTCAAAACCTTGCCCTCTGGTTTCTATCCTCACTTAGCTTCCTTTGATCCTCTATATCACAGTGCTATTCACCACAGCATGGAAAGGCTCTGAACTTCTGATTCTTTTTATAAGGAATATTCTCTTTCTACCACTGACTTCCCTTTATGAGGCTCGCCCTGGTTTTCTCCAGCAAGTATACTTTAATTATTGAATTGTAGGGGGCTGGGGATTTAGCTCAGCGGCATAAGCGCCTGCCTTGCAAGCAGGCGGTCATGAGTTCGATCCCCGATACCGATAAAAAGGAAAAAGACAATAAATAAATAATTAAATAAATAAAAATAAAGATATGATGCAATTGTTAAAAAAAAAAAAAGTTATTGAATCGTTAGGGAACTAGCCCCACAACTCCTTCATTACACAAAATCCTTCTGTCACTCACAAACAACTTTTTTCACTTCTGAGTATTTTGAGTATGTCTTTTTTGAAGGAGAGACCACCTAAAAATTTTAACATCAGTGTGTATTTCAAATTTCCCAAGTATTCAATGTATGTGAAATGGATAGTAAATCTTTGTTGACTAAAATTTAATACACGAATACAAGTAAAATCTATGAACAACTACAGAAGAATACATTTGTTGAAGAAATTCATACAGAACTTTAAAAATGATGAATAATCAAGGAAAATATTAATATGTGTATCTGGAGGCATAGCTTTTACATGAAATGTTGAGATTATAACTAATATAGTTAACGTACACATATTTTGAATGCCAAAATATGTAACAGAAAAGATAAGAATCACAGTATTTAATATTTAAAAATATTCTGGTCAGATGTTATTGATTTTCCTTGTGATTACCCTTCTTTTTTCTTTTCATTGACTTAGTACCCTCCTCAAGGATCAGGTAGACTCATGAACACCCAGAAAATGCAGCTGATACGCATCTTCCATGTAGTCTGCCATTTGCTTTGCCATCAGCAGTTACAGAGACGTGCAGTGTGAAATGTCTGATTGTTGCTTTACCAGTGGTAGGGTTTTTCTCCCTTCTGCACTCGTCTTCTATAATGGTTGATTGATTGTGTCAACTTGAGGCATTTAGAAGCTTAACTAAACGGGTTTAGCAACTCTACACCCTAGGATGTAGAAGAAGACCCACCTTAGGGTGGCTTATCACCTGGAGGTATAAAAGGAAAGGAGGAAGGAGGAATGCATTCCATTCTTTGGAGAAGCTCCAGTCTTCACCTTTGGTTTGGACCTCCTCTCCCAGCTTCCTTTGTAGATGATTCAGATTTCTGGCATAGACTCCTTGGCCTTCTGAGTCTTGCACCTTCTGTCACAGACCCATTGGCCTGCTAGTGTAGACTTGCACAAGACACTAGGGTGAACTCCAGATCTTGGATTGAATCCTTTGGTCTCCATCGTGTAGGCACACCCTTTGCATGCTTCCTCATCTGACTCTGTGGTTAACCATCTTAAGCCAATCTTGTAGTTTCTTATACATCTGTATATCTCGTGTTATATCTGTGTTCTCTAGCAAAACTCTGACTAATACGTCTTCTAAGGCACTGTATGTAGTTAGGGCTCTGTGCCACTTTTCTGTACATGAGAGGAACATCTATGGTGGCCAACCAAAACACAAAATAAGAACCTGTGTCTCATGACAAAAACACCTTAAAGAAAATAGTTCATTTGTAGGCTTACGAAGCTCCTCTGAGTTTCCATTTTATATAGGGTCTCACTATACAGTTCAGGCTGGCCTTGACTTTATAGCCCAGGCTGGACTCAAACTTGCAACTGTCCTCCTGCCTCCTCCTGAGTGCTAGGATGATAGGCATGGACCACTACACTGAGCTTTTGGTTTTTAGATAGGATAAAAAGAAACAAAACCAAAACCAGAAGAAAACATGTTTGCTTTTTAGGCATGCTTTTTTAGCATCATTTTAGTACAAAAAATAAGCTTATTTCCTAACTATTAAAACACCCATGCAATTCTATTCATGTGAATTTATGTGACCTTCAAGTGCAGAAACAAAACACAGAGTTTATGAATTCAATGTTTGCAAAAAAAAAAAAAATGAACTTACAAACTTTTGCAATGTTCAGGTTATTAATTCTTTGGATTTATGTGGTTTTATATTAGTGTTTATTTGTTTTTTTTTTTCTTTTTTTTACAGTCACAATACAGTTGAGGTTTAATGGAGCATTGCATTTTTGGAGCGTATGAATTTAAAATATATTCTCTAAATTAAAATAATATGTGATGATTTAGTTTTCCTAAAAGGTGAGATAACCTGATAGTCATGGAGGCTGACTACATGAATATTTGTGGAACATTTGTATATGTTTCTTATATTTAAAGCAGAGCTGGAAGCCTGATATTTTTGGGTTTTTTAAATATTATGAGTTTTAATTTTCTATTCATAGAAAAACTGAGTGGAAATTAACCATAGTCATTTTTCTATGATTCACCATATTACTCCTTCAAAATATGTAGTGACAACAAGATATTGACAATAATAAAGCAAACCTGAATCAAAAAAATAAAAAATGACTGGTTAACATTTGATCAGACTTAGATGATACCACCACTTTTTTTTTTTTTTTTTTTTTTTTTGCCAGGAATCAAACTAACAATTTCGTACCTGCCAGGCAGGTACATGGAGCTATCTTCCCAGCAGATAACAGTTCTTTGAAAAGTATAGTTTGTACTTGCATTCTTTGACTGTTCTGATCATTCTTTTCGTGCTTATATCTTATAATCTGGAGAACTACTTTGACAATAACAAGGTACAATGTATTACCCATTGATAATCTCGTATTATTTTGTTTTGAAGTTCTGTATCATCATTTTCAATATTTCATTTTAAAATAAAAGAAACATCTTCTTCCAAGTCTTCCTTTTGATTGAGACCAGCTGACTCAGACTTGATTCTTCTTTTAACCCATTTACATGGTTTCCCCATTTTAAAATTTTATTTTAAAGAGAGTAAAACAAAACAGATCAGAAAAGGACAATGCAAGCAGCACAGGACATCAAAACAAGGCCACAGGAAATCAACAGTGTCTACTATTATGTCTTTTGCTTTTTTCAAAATAATTGTCATAAGTTCACACACAATAAATTCAAACAAAATGAAACAGTATATAACGAATCAAAATAAAAGAATGAAAACATTATGGGGCTTCAAAACAAGACAATACTTAATCAATAATTGCTACCATAATGTCTCTTGTTTTCTTCAAAAGAGCTGTCCATACCTTCACACATATTGAAATCAAATAATAGAAAACAGACTAAAAACAATCAAAACAAAACAATGAAAGCATATAAGACTTCAAGACAAAATAACAGAAAATAAGCAATCGTTACTATAATGTCTAATTTTCTTTCAAAACAGTCGTCCTTACTATCACACATAATAAAATCAAATAAAACATAACAGAAATAAATCAATCAAAACAAAAGAATAAAAACATTATAGGACTTCAAAACAAGATGGCAGGAAGTCAGCAATGGCTACCATAGTGTCTCATTTTCTTCCACATAGCTGTTTGAACCATTACACATAATAAAATTAATTCTTACAAACTGTTCAAGAGAAATTCTAGGCATATATAAGCCTACACATGTACATCCATCCTTTCTGTATTAGCGGAAAAAAACAAACAAACAAAAAAGTACAAGAAAAACAAGAAATGAAAAAGACAAGTAAACAATAATAAAAACCCAAAACAGTTACAACACAGGCTTTCAAAACAAGTTGGTAGAAACTTAACAAATGTTTTTGTTTTATATAGTTACGTTCAAAAGAGTTACTCAGATTACCAGATATAGACATGCAAAATTGATCTAATCTATGAATGTTAACAGCTTTGTTTGAAGAACTAATAGAATTAGTAGTACAGTCTTCCGGCTATGTGACTAAGGGCATCGCTGTGAATGCACCCAATCTCTTCTGATCTCAGAAGGTAAGCAGGGTCAAGCCTGGTTAATACTTGGATGGGAGACTTTCCCATTTTTGATCATAGATCATAAAGTCTGATTTTAAGTAGATCCTGCATAATGTTCTACTTCATATCTTTCTACATTTCCCTTAATCATTATTCTTTGTAAATATTGACCCTCTTTTCTAGATTTTAAAAAAGGCCACGAGAAGACAGGTGAAGTTCTTTCTGACCTCAGATATTGATATTTTCTGCTTTTTCTTCATGCAATATTCCTCTGCAAATCTTCACATTTAGTTCTTCTGTCTGACCACTCCAAATATCTCTGAGATCACATTTACAGAGAGACATGCTCTTTCATTCAAACACATCTGATTATCTTTTCTCATTTTTTGTTCTTCTCTTTTTTTCTCAATCATATGTAACAAATTTTGTAATTATAATTTTATGCATGGTTAGCTATTTTAATCCTTAATTGCTCACTGCCCTGTAAGTACTGAAAATGCAGGGAAGTTGGTTCTCCTGTTCACTGCCAAATATATGGAATCGTTATTACCTGGTGCCTGACAATTGCTAGGTGTTCAGCAATTTTCTAATAGCACCTTAAACACTTGAGAATGTTTTCTAGTAAACAGGAAGAAAGAAGTATACATATGGCAGGAATAAAAATGTATATCAAAAGAAAGGATTTGTATCTAACAGAAAATGAGGGAAGATGGGGAGAAGATAAGAGATGAGATGAGAGATATGAGAGAGACAGAGATAGTTTTTCCTTTTCCATGCTGTGTGAAGTGTACTCAAAGGCTTGGCAATAAAGTTTTCTTTATCCAATTTATAAACACATGTGAGACAATTAAGTTTCAAAATGTGTTTTTGTGGTACAATTTTTCATATTTCTCTTCTGTTGTTACCATAAAATCACAGGCTAAATTTTGTCAATTATTTCTGAAGATATTCCCTTTATTCTTTCTGTCTTGTTTTAGTCAAATCTTTACAATATAATAACAGCAAACTCACCTAAGTTGTCCTTTCTTGTGAAATATATTTCTAGAAAACTATAATCCATTTCATTTCTGACCTAAAATATTTCCTAGGATCATAGAGTTTGTATTTCTTTTTACTATTTAGCTGAAACTCACTACCTTTAATAGATCATATTTTCTGGCACCCATGACATATATACCTATTTTTATTGAATAGGTAGATACTAATAGAAAGATGATATAGATACAGACAGAAAGAAAGATAGTCTCTCTCTCTCTCTCTCTCTCTCTCTCTCTCTGGATATATTTCATGCAACCCTTATTTCCTTAAATATCATTTGTATGACATTTAAAATGAGCCAGATCTATTTGGAAATGCTTCACTTACTTAACAGAGAAATCTTCTGATAGGAATTGTTTTTATGTTTAAGGTAACAGATGCACAGGAAGATTTGTTAATCTTTTTCAAACATACTGTAGGTAAGTGACAGAAACCAAATTTACTTTAAGGCATTTTACATCTAAATTCTTTTTTTTTTTTAATTTTGGATTTGTGAGGCAGATTCTTGCTATGCGATTCAAGCTCGCCCTTAATCTCTCTGTATAGCCCAAGCTTGGCTTCAGACTCACAGAAGTCCTTCTGCTTCAACTTCCCTACTGCTGGGAATATGGTTGTGTTACACTATACCTGGTAACCCTGACTTTTTTTTTAACTGTAATCCATAATTATGCCTATTGATTAACACTGAACAACCCCATCTCTCTGTGGTGTTCAATAGGAAGCAATCAGCTTTAGCCAGGAAAAGGTGATAGCCCACTTATTCATGATCAAATTGAAACTCCTGAACTTGCTTTGGCATCACGTATGCTAAAATGGAAGTTCCTACTTCTCATATAGGTCAATGATATGCAGTTTAAAAATCAGTTTACAAAACTAAATATGGCATGATTAAAACTAGTAAGCTTTATATATTTTTTTCTTCACAACATAATCTCGTGCTTTCTTGTTGCTTCCTCAAGAAGCATACATAATTGCATATGGCAGATATTACAAACTAACTTCCACTATAGTATTCTGCCTCTCGTATAAACTAATAAATGCATAGGTAAAAGTGGACTCCAGGGGATTTTTAAGCTTTAGTCTGTTTATTATCTTACTTTAATTGGATCAGCTGTATATCTTTACATAATTGACATAGCTAGGCATTCCCTTCTACTTTCTTTTTTTTCTGAAAAGAAACATTATTATAAAAACAGCTGAACACAAATATATTTCATCATTCCTTATATCAAGTTCTCCTTTTCCAGAACATATTTGTTTATTGGATTTCAAATGCTTAAACCATAGAACAGCTTTTCTTCTCAGTTCTGATTTTCAAAACTATTTGTAAAAACTATTGGATAGTATATTTGAATAAGAATAGAAAGAAGTAAGTGTAATTCTTCTTGGTGAACTAGCTTAGCAGTATTTACAGAAAGACATTGGAATATATTTCTAAAAAATCCTCTGATTCATTCTTCTACATAAGAAAACATTGCTAGTTTTTCAATATTATGAACTAATACTTTCATAAGCTCTCTGTGTCCCATAATTCTCTTGTCTCATCTTTCTCTCACTATGGGAATATTTACATGAAAATAATTTTCTGTTGCTAAGAGTTCATCTTTTCCTGCTGTTTCTTTCTCACCTGAATGAAATCACAACTCTCTGAGTATATATCAGAAGCATTTCGACATAAGCCAATTTCAGTGTCACAAACAAAAGATTATGCCTTCAACAGAAAAATAAACAGTTGGAGCAAATGAAATTTAAAAGCTAAATATCATACTTCATGGAAATGTCCCGTTAGTAAGAATGCAATTGAAGAAAAATATGTTATGAATTTCTTGACTTATTTCTCAACAGAAGCTTCTGTTTTTCATGACATTTCATTGTGTGTTGTACTCAGGCTAGTTAAACATGGTTTATTCACTGTTCATGATGCCAGATGTCTTTTTATACTTTTGTTTATATTTAGAAATCTATCCAAATTTAATCATTTTTAATTATCTAAAACCTTAGGCTAAGATTCATGTGGAGTAATGGAATCCATTGAAGTCCACTGAGTAAAACTAGAGAAGAACAGATGGCCATGGTCTCTGGGTGGACTCACATGGAGACTAGTGTAGCCCTTAAATATCTTAGTCTATTAAACACATGTTCCACGTTTCATTTTAACTCCACTTACTTTTTTACTGGATTTGCCATAATGCCATAAATTATAGCTCTTCAGAGATTAGCTTTTAACCTGGACTATATGTCAGTCCAAGTTTTGGATAACTCAGTTCTAAGTAGCAGTAAATAAGGCTGACTTACTGCCTATTCTTTGGTTATTTAAATTATATCAAACTTATAAAATATAGCAGATTCTGAAATGTTTTCTTTTAAATTACTGACTAGTTTCAATAAGATTTTTTCACTACTTAACATTAGTCCAATATTGTAGTAAGTTTTAGAGATGCCGTGATGAGGTGATGTCTTTTTATAAAAGATAAACAAGCAAATAATTAATAAGATGTAAAAATTTATGAGAAATGTGTGAATTTTTAGAAATTTGAAAAGAAAAAATTACACAACTCTGCCTGCAGAAAATGAGAAAGTTTCTTAGTGAACTACAGCAAATTCTGTTTCTTGAAAGGTGATGATAATGTAACCAAATGAAAGTAGAGGAAACATAATCAGTAGTGCAGTTAATATATTGGAGCTAAAGAAATCACTTCTCTCCATCCAGGAGCAGCACACTGGAACCATTCCTCCTCCCAGTGTCCTAAGAGACATAAAAAACACAAAAACCTGGAGATTTTGATCTTCTAGGCAAGAGCATATACAAGTTGTGCCCCCTGGCCTGACCTTCAGTGACCTTTCACCTACTTGGTTTTTATTAAGTGTTCATGAATATAACTCTATCAGAGTGAATTCTGGGTCAGGCATGCATGCTGAAAGCCTTTACGATGATTTAGCACCTTGTCATTCATTCTTGTCAATCAGGCATAGAGACTTCAAAGACATCTGGGTGAAAGTGCGTGTACTTTTAATTCTGAAATGCTGATTTATCTCTGTGCAATACTTTTGGCTTCCCTGTCATATCTATACCACTATTCTGTCATATTTTTGTCAGCACAGACTTATACTGCAGATACTTTCCTATAAATTTCAGTAAATACAGCTGTTTTTCATTTGCCATGGAGTGTGTGCTGTGCAATTCTTTGCTTGCTGCACATAAGAGTTTGGAATCTATCTCCTGAATCAACCACACAGTAATCGAAGGAGAGGAAATTGTAGGTAGTGCGTGAAAATGTGAATTAGGTAAAGCAGGCAAGTGAAGCAGCATCTACAGAAAAAAAGTAAATCATTTATATGAAATAGTTCTCTAATTGTAGTGTCATAAAAACCATCTGAAAAGGTTCTTAAGAAATAAATGTCAAGGCCTCAACGCCTGTATCCTAAAAACTGAAATTTTGTCTTCCTCTGAAGTTCCAACTTACAATGATTTTCTTGACAAAGCTTAGCTAAGATTAGTCTGGGAGTTCGATCAGCTCTCTCAACCTTTCCTGATGATTGGGGTCTCCATGCAGTGTGGAGATGACACTTGATTCCTAGTGCCTTGGCAACTCTACGTGTGATGTGGAATGTAAGAGAAGGTGCATTATTACCTTGGATAGATATAGGTAATCCAAGACTAGGGATTACTTCTTCAAGAAGGATTTTTACCACCTCTGGAAAACATTCTGAATGGGTGGAGAAGGACACTGTCCTCCCAGTGAAAGTGTCAATGCAAAGTGTGTATATCCTTTACAAATAGGCATATGTATGACCTCTATTTGACAATCTTCTTCAAAGGAGGACCCATGCCTATGTACTTAGCCAGGCAATAAGGAAGGATTAGCTTGTGGATTGTGGAGGCACAGACAAGACATGCTTCATAGACTGCGTTACAACATTACAGGCTTCAGATTTCATAGTGTATGGGGCACAGTAGTGGCTTTTCACCCTAAATAGAAAGTATCATGTAGGGATTTAATGACTCTCCATGTGCTCATCATGACAAGAGCAATCAGGGTCCTGCATAATGCCACTGGCCATTTTCAGTTCCTCCCTCATTACAAATCATTGGAAGTTCATCTATAAAATATCCTGGTCCTAATTCAAGATCTTGGAATGAAATATGGCTAGGGCTGTTGATGGGCCAGAAATACGTTGGAGAGACCTGTTTGACTTTCAGGTACACTGGGAGATGGAGACCATGGAAACTTGATGTCCCCTGGAGTGGATAGCTGCTACCTCATGGGGGAGATTCACTGTCTGTGCAGATAGAAGCAGAAAGGTACATCTCTAAATATATGTGTATCTTGTTGTCCTCAGGAAGTTGAAAATCCCCATTGAGGGCATAAAGCTCTGTCTGCTGAGAAGAAGTTGCAGGGGGAAATCATCTCACTTCAGTGACCAGAGTTGGGCTGACTATGGCATAGCCTGCCTTCCTAATGACATCCTTTATGAAACTGCTTCCATCTGTGATCCATATACTAGCTGGCTTCATTACTGGTTGGTCCTTCAGAATGGGACAACAGGAATAATTTGGGGTGGTGAGGTGTTTCACACTCATGGTCTATCTTTTGGTTGGTTGGGAGGGGTGTGGCTGGGTTTATGGCAATGCAAGATTGATGAAAAAACATCTGGATTTTCAATAACAAGGGTATAAGTTTTAGTGAGTCTTCCTCCAATTATTCACACAGGTCCCCCGAGTTCTAACAGTCTTAACTTGAGCTAAGTTAAACTAAGATATTTTTTGATTCTGAAATTATCTTAGAAGCTCCCTGGAATAAGAGTACAGTTACACCTTATAGGCAGCAGGGCCAGTCCTGTGATTTTCCATTCAGTTGTTTGGAAAAGTAAGCAATTGCTCTTTTTTCATCCCCTAGACATTGAAAATTCCTTCCTATGGTTACCCTCTCTCTCTTAGTCACAAGGAGAGAAAAAGAGTCAGTTAGATCTAGGATACTAGCGCCAGAATCAAGGTCTGTTTTAAAGCTTTAAAAGGTTCTTGAGCTGCTGTTGTCCATTTTAAGGTTTTAGTTTCTGGTCTTTGAGTTGCATCATATAATGGCTTGACTATTACTCCAAAGTAAAATATCCATGTAGGGCAGAAATCAATCATTCCCAAGAAATCCCTCAATTTCTGTTTGAACTCTGGAGGACCCAGATGCAGATTGATTCTGTTCTCCTTGAGGATAGTTGTCTTTGTCCTGGAATTAAGATATGTCCCAGATAAATCATGGTCTGTTAAGAAATCTGAATCTTGTGTGGGGACATCTTATAATCCCATTTTGTTAGAAAATTGAGTCTTAATGGAGTCCTTACCACAAAGCACCATAGTGGGTCTACAAGTCAGGAAGTCATTTATGTTCTGTATTTGGCTTCCCTTTTTGAAGTTTAGGTTTTTTGGGTATTGAGCTATGATCTTACAAACAAGTGAGGACTATCTCTTAACCCTGAGATAAAACAGTCCAAGTATGTGGTTGGTAAAGTCTTGTTTGGGGATCATCTCTTTCAAATTCAAAAAAAATATTGAAAGCCAGGATCCAGAGGGGTAGAAAAGGAGGTGCCTTGGAAGTCAACTACAAAGAACAAATTAGTGTCTACTGGGGTCCGTTCTGAAACAACACACGCGAATAGGTGCCATTGTCTTGTTGATGTATGAGATTTTGTACTAGGCAGTATTCTATTGATGGACTGACTACTGGTAAAATGGTTACATTGCATGGGAACTGGCATGACACCAGTTATCTGTAGCCAGAAATATATCAATAGTGGATTTTTCTCCCATTTAACTTTTTTTAAAGCCAATAATGTCTTCTGTGAGGCTACACATTACAGTCCTTTGACTGAATGACTGCTGGCATGGCCTTGATAGCTATGCCTGTGGTGCCATCATACCATGCTTGAGGATCTTTTCCTGGCAAAGATACTAGGCTCCATGAGATCAGGTTGGCTGCCCCATAGAAATTAGCACATAGATTGCCAAAACATTGAGTACCACAGTGACCCTGAATAGGATGAGTCTATCTCTTCAAATTATTGGTATAGGGCACTCTGGTGTCCCTTAAAGGCATTTCGGAAAGGAACTAAACAGCAGTTCAAGTAGGGTTTTAAAACAACTATGTGATTAACTCCTTCAATGTCCAATAGAACTTTAGAATAGGATACAACTGGGACTGAATAAGTTGTGGCAGTGTCACAGAAGAATGCAGTTTGTTTACTGACTACTTTTAAAGTTACCCAAGATTCCTGCAAAACAATCACAATATTTTAGTGTAGGCGTCTTGTAGGCTGGCTAAGCACCATCAACACTCATTGTCTGGACCTTCTTTTTGGCCACTGTGGTGAGGATGACCTCATCCCTCTCTAAGAATGAATGGTTTTTGTTCCAAAGCCAAAGGTCTTCCATATTCTGACAGGTCTGATAAGGGCTAGGTGGTTTCCAAGGACAATCTTTTTCTATGTCTTTTTCTCTTGCACTTGCTCCCATCACTCACTGAATTACCTTGGGTTCTCCTATAGTTGTGGATTTTGTTATGAGCCTAATGAATTAAGGTGACCATGGTTTTAATCTGTCTCCTTTCCTTATTCAGTTTTGATTTGTCTTCTACTTCATTATGGTTATTGAAAACCAAATAAGCTTTATCAACCCATAGACTTATTTTGGTTTGTGGGTCCAGTTGGAGTTTTTGGAGTCTTTTCCTAATATCTGAAATTGATAGGCTAATAAAGTACAGCTTTGGAACAATCTGAACTTCTCTAAAAATCAGAGTCTAAATTAGGATATTTATGGAGGGTCTCTTCAAGCTTAAGTCAAAAAGTAACTGGTTTCTCATTGAGGTTCTGTTATGGTTTGTGTCTTGACATTATTTTTAAGTCTCATGCAGTCGTGGAGGCAACCTTCTAGAATTTGTGAAATGGTCCAGTGCTGGGATGATGGGCATGAGTACTACACTTGCTTCAGGCTGAGTGGCCTACATACAATATAAGGGACAGAAAGAGTCTTATTTGTGCATGCTCCTCCCTTTTTGCTCATACTGCCATTGCTGTTTTCTGCTGTTATGAACTGTTGCCCTCTCTTATGTGCCACAATACCTTGGACCTACCTGAGGATAAGCTTAAAACTCCATAAACTGTAAGCTAAATAAGCCCTTCCTTTCTTCATTTTGGGTGTCAGGTATGTTGTCTCGGCAATGAGAGAAAAGTAACCAACACAGAAATTGGTATAAGAAGAATGGGGTCATTGCTGTGCTGTTTGGCTAACCATGTGGCTTGGGAATTACTTTGGAAAGGTTTTGAGAGGCTGGCCAAACAGGCAATCCCTGTGTTCTGTAAACTCTATTATAGACTCTGGTTGGAGCCCGGAAAATTAGAGTAGTAATGAAAATGCTGCCAGTTAGGATGAAGCTCAGGAGGCTTCTATTGAGAAGGACTCCATTTGCTGCTGGATCCCAGATAGTATATTGTGTTTTGGCAGGAAACTGGTCTGCGTTTTGTTTGTGTTTAGAGATATTGCCTGAGTGACAGAAAAATTTCAATACAATTTACTGTTGGGATGGTAGCATTGTTACCATTGAGAGCTTTTGGTCAGATCTATGTTGGAAATTAAGAGCAAAGTGCCAGTACAGTGATTTCAAGTATTTGGCCAGATGGAAGATTCCAGGGGAGCTGTGCATTGCAAAGATGACACAGAGGATAATGTGATTGTTGAGAACAGGACAATGAGAAATCAAACTGAAGCCTTTCACGTGAAGGGAAGAAAGTATTTGAATTGTAGTAGATTCCTGTCTTTTAGTCTTGCCATGCTCTGTTATAAAAGTTAATTGGAAACAATAATTGTGATTGTGATAATTCTTTTAATATGATTTTAATGTCAGATTTAGATATGTTTATAATTAAGTGAATTTGTAAAAAGATTGTGTTTTATCAAGAGTAAATTTTGATCACTCTTTGAATATTTTACTTTTGGTGCAGAAATGAATGTGATAAAATTGTATATATGTAATTGTTATAGTAATATAAATCTGAATAGACCAAGCATATTAACTTTTCACAAATCCTCCATGAGACACTATGGTTTAAGAACATGAGTATGGTTATCAAATTGACCAGTGGTGGATCGTGGTGGATTAACAATGGCTGGTCAAATTCTATCACCCAGCTGAACTGAACCAGCCCAGTGCTTGGTATGAATGACCCGACTTCAAGATTGATGCCAACAACCTAAAAAGGAGAACTGAAGAAGGAGGTGTGGTGTGGTTGGTTCTCCTGTTGTTGGTTCACCTGGAGAAGCTTGTTGAGCTTCTTTCCTGATATGAACTTGGCTTTTCTCATTATCAGAGGACCTCAGAACTTTGTTATCACTGAAAATGGCCACAGTTCACTTTGAGAGAGCTCTCATCATTAATTTAAGGATCACTTCCTAGTTTCAAAGGGGAAGATGTGTGCTGTTCAGTCTCCTGGAGAAGTGTGTCACATTAGCTTTTTGATATGAACTTGGCTATTCTCATCATCCAGGAGCTCAAGAGTTCAACACTGAGGATGTCTGTGGTACTTTTCGAGGGAATTCTGGTGCTTACCTTGAGCACTGCTTCCTGGCCCCAGTGAAGATCCCTCAGTCTGCTTTCACAAATCCTTCATTCCACTGGCACAGATTTTCTAGCTTAAACCACTCACCTTCAGGCCTTTCCACCACAGATTCATGAAACAGACTTATATGAGACATGAAATAGGCTGTAGACCTCCAGTTGGACTCGGGTGGCCATTATCATGGCTCTTCAGCTGGACTTATGCAGTGGGATCCAGCTCCTCAGCTGGATTCTTGATTCGTTAGTATATAGACAGATTTCCTGCACTCTTTCATTTTTGACTCTTTGGGTGACTATTATAAAATAATACTCTAAATTATGTGTCCTACATTAAATTGTTTTTCTTGCAAACCCTGGCTACAAGAGGCTCTTACTAATAGATCCTGAACTTATTATAGTTCATAAGTTTGGGCATCCCTTGTCACAGAACAGCTAAATAAACTGTCTTCTCCACCACAATGGCCTTCTCTCCTGCTTGACTAAACTTATGCCACACTCACTGAGGCATGTGCCATTGCCTTCAAGATGGGCTTTTCACATTGATTGAGTCCACAGAATATAACCTTATTTCATCAGCAAGAAGCTTACTGCCCCCCCGTAAAGACAAAGGTTTCTCAGAAGTCCCAAGCTCTAGTCTTTTGACACTGTGATTGGTCTAAATCTACTCCTAGGAATTCATTTTTTCCCATAAAGAAGAAGAGTGAGGACTACCTGACAACTGGTGAGTTATTCTCCTTATTAGCTGGGTTGTCTGGCTGTCTGATTGTCTGCTTCTGCTGAGCTTTGATGCCTCCAATTTTTAGTGAGGTCTTTACCCTGGGCCGATGTGATGAAATCTCATAGTTGCTATGTAATATAGTCCCTTGGCTCATTGTCCAGTGAGATCTCTTGAGGTTTGGCTAAAGTCTTACTGGCTGGCTCATCAAATATTGCAATCTAATGAACTAAAAATAATCTAGGATTTTATTTTGTACCTCTTTTGAAGATAAGGGAAGTTTGAGTATCCATTAAAGTCATGTTTAGAGTTGAACTTTTAAGATGCATCAGTAAGAGGCAGGAAAAGGGTTTGTTAGACAGAGACACAGGAGGCACTGCGGAGTGGAGTGTGGGTGATCAGGCACATGCCACATCTGGGAACTGAGAGTCATTTTCATTTTTTGAGTTGTCCAGTCTACAGTCTTAGTGTTCTCTAGTGGATGGGAGAGATGGCCTATCAATAGTGAGATGATGGTACATTCAAGAAGAGAATCCTAAAATGGTGGTGTATTTACAGGTGAAAGGGAACAATCTGTATGTAAAAAGGGAAAGAAGAAAAATATCTGTAGGTGAAAGGTAATTGCCCAGGTTTACTAAGTTTTGGGAGAAGAGAAGGGAAAAAAAATAACAGGTCTTATGCCATGAAGTTGAAGTTTTCTTAAAAGTACAATTTTTAACGTATCGATTTCCTTCATTTTTTCTACCTGTTTTTATTTTATTGTAACTCACCCCACCATAGAGTTGGGTGATTAACCATATTTATAAGAATTAAGATAAGAATAGATAATCAAATAAAACTTTAGAGCCAGAAAGAACTTCTGTGGACAATATGGAATGCAGTCCACTCCTGACCAAAGAGCTTACAGCTACTCTGTACTAACTCCCTGAGTCTGGGGGAGCTGAATGTACCATGGACTTCCTTATCCAATATAGAACCAAGCCCTCTCTTTCCAAGAGGGACCTACTGGAAGTCACTAACAAACTCCTTACTTTTGAGGTACTTAAAATGTAAATTAACATTCTTTTCTCTAAAGGTCTGATTTCCTTAAGCTCTACATGTTGAATAACCAGGGTAAAGAGCCTGAGTTCCATTTCATCATTTTGGATCCACAGAGGTATAAGGTGCCATTAAACAACTGAGCAATTCCTGTGCTCTGTTTATCTATATTTAGCTGTGGACCTAAGGGCCATGTGGCTACCCACTCTGAACACTTGCTGGAAATCCAGGAGCTGTTCTTATCTTTTCAAATACAAACTGTACTGTGTTTGTAACTTCATTGCTTAACATTCTATGAATGCAGGAGCTCAGTTTAAGTGGTATCACTGTTATTAGGTTTGAAGAAAGAGAGGGAGAAGCAGCTCTAACCAAAATAGAATTGTGATTTAGCCTGCCTTTGCACATCCATCTTTCAACATTTGCTAGTTTATATTAAACCCAAACAGTATTGTGATAGAAAATAAGTTGTTCATTTTCCAGGTTGTTTGAGTCAGATCTTTTCCAGTCTTTAAGGATGTAGGCTAATGATGAGGGGACCATTTCAGGGTGTTTTCCACTGTACATATTGGATCTTTTGGGAAAGAAAATTAGATGTGATGTCCATCAGATGGTGTCCAAAATGTCGAAGAATGCAGGCATATTAGGTTCTCACGGTAACATTTGTGAGGCTCAAGTACCACTAACCAGATATCTCCACTTGAAGTAGCACCTGTGCCTTCTTATCAATTTATTTACATGCATTTGTTTTCCTTGGAAGTCTCCATATTCTGCGTCCCACTGTGACTCCTCAGAACAGGTAATGCAGCCTGCACAGGAGCTTCAGTCCAGTTCCTAGCACCTCTAACCAGCCTCTTAAGGAACAGTATCCTTTACACCTGTCAATAATAAAAATGTTTGTAATTGCTTTAAGACCCTACTTTAAGGAAGTACAAATCTTTTCTGTTTTTAAAATCATCTAAAAGAATAAAAAAAACAAAACGTAACCTTAAAAAGCTCTACTTTTTGCATATTTATAGCAGCTTGAGTTGATCGTTAATGGCAGTTCCCTTTGTTCTGGTTAGACTCTTAGACTCACATTTCTAAATTATCTGGATTTTGTTAGAAGAAACAAAGATTGGATCTAGCCAGATTCAGAAAAGAAATGGGGAGTAGACTTGCATGATCCCTGAAAGCAGAGGCTACAGCTCTTATGCATAAAAGTGACATTTCTTGGTGTCCATGAGATCAACTGGGGAAAAAAAAAATAAGTTAATAGTGAACAAACAAGCAGAACAACATAACTGACCTGTGCAACCAACCAAAATGGCCAACAAACTTGGCACAATCATGTAACTGAAAACAAAATGGCTACCAAGCATGTGGCCATGTGACTGGGGTAAAATAAGATTCTGAGAGGGCAACTAAGTAAGGAAACCCAGAGCTAAAAGGTCATCAAGGGGGAAAATGTAGAAGAGACTTTGAACACAGGCAGGCTCCACACAAGTAAGAATGCTTAAAACAAAAATGTCAGGGCAATAAAAAAGCATAACCTGAACGATTTTCTGACTGAGTTAGCAACTGGTTACCTGGCAACTCTTAACAGGATCGTGATTGCCAAAAGTGGCCAAAACAGGAGAAAGAAGAAAGAAAGAGGGAGATAAACTTGAGGCAGATTTGTGGACCGCTCTCACCAGTTAGGAAAAACAGAGAGGCATTGTGCTTCCCTGGTATGTCCTCCACACAGTAGGACTTCCAGGAAACTATTTCTGAAGTCGAAATGCTGTGTATACCAAAATCTAACTCAACAACAAATATCAGACCACAAATGTGAAAGGATCTGATGAAAATTCCTCCTGGAAAAGAAGAGAGAAGAGGAGGTTTGGGGTGGTGAGGAACTGCCTAGTTTTATCCGCACTTCCTGAAGAATCATTTTAGTCCTTCCTCAAGGAATGTCATGAGACTTCAACTGGGCCTAAAGGGCATTACCTCTTCCTGGATGGCTTTGCCAAAATATGTTGCTCAGTTATAGGGTGCAGGGGATACGTGATAGAAAGATTCAGTATCATTTTGATGTCCTGAACAAAGAATAGGATAAAACAAGAATGTAAGGTAGTGAAGGTTTTTATTCGCTACAGGTAGGAAAAGAAACATGCTCTACAAACCCATTAAAATTTAAAAAAAAAAAATTCAGAAGAAGTACAGCCTACTGGGAAAGAGCAAGTGCCCCAGAGCTTCCTGGCAGCCATCTTTTGTGTCTCACACTACTCAGGCTAATGTCAGGTCTGGGCCGTCTTATCAAAAAGCTGCTTGAGTTTTCATGAGAAGAATTAAAGATCGTATTTTCTGATTGGTCCCAGGTGCAGGGATTTGGAGCCATTCTGTACATATCCTAAATCTCTGTGATTGACAGGTCATGCGCACTGGCCCAGCCATTTGGCCATCCCTTAATCTCCTGCCTCTACATCTTGTCAAGTTGAGGTAGAAGAAAAGATATAAAGGCAGCTAAAAGGAGATAAAGAAAATCACATTTTTAAAAATGAAAACTGCAGCTTCAAAACACAAGGCCAACTTTTCTTCCAGAACACAATAATCCTGGGCAATTCTCTTTCACCTGGAAATGGGTTTGGCATTTAACTTTTTCCTGGAAAATGGACTTCTTTACCTATGAATAGACCACTCTTTTCGCCTGTAATTTAGACTTTTCCCTATGAGTGGGAAAAGTCATTATCTTCTTATGTGTAGGTCACCCTTTTTCATAACCCAAGACAGAACTGCCCAAGTTCTACACAATCTATTGCCAAAAAATGACAAAATTTATTGCCATAAATAATCCCTTCTCTCAACTATTTTTCTGACTACATAACTTTTACATTCCTTTCTAATAAATCTCTTTATTCTCCTTACTGATGCATCCTAAACATTTGTTTTCAAAGATGAGAGTCAGTGAACCTGCAAATCATTGTATAAAATATGCACAAAGTTATGTTGTCTTTGGAAGTATAAGAATATATTCATTTCCTCATACCCTAATCAGCATTATTATTAGAAATATATTCATATGCTTAAAACTCTTGTTGAAAATGATTTCCTATTGCTCTTTTCATTTGCATTCTTTAGTCATGTATAGAATTAACCATCTGTTCTTATACTTACTAAACATTTTTGGGTTATCTCTCCATATCATGTACCTACTTTTCTAAAGGATAAATTTTATTAATTTATTTTATGAAATATTTTGTTTGAATTTAAAGAGGTACAGTCACTACCTCAGTTAACTTTACTTTATCTGTGTCTGGTCCCTCAATCCATTTACCTCTCTAACATTTTCTCCTTCTGAGTCATTCTTTTAGATTCCAAAATTGTGTCTTTTGTTTGTTTCTGATTTGTTGCTCGTGTTTTGGTTTTTGAAGTACTGGATAATGGACACAGGGTTTACTCACAGATTGACATTGGTATAGGCAGCTGAGTTAGACAGAAATATTATAGGCAGCCAGATAAGGCTAGCCCTCAAAAGAGCTAGTGGAGAAGACCAGATACCTTGCAACTGTGGGGAAGACTGACATCTCCTGCTGTGAGCCAGATCTCATGACAACAGATAAAAACAAATGCAACTACATACTTCCTCAGGATAAACATTAGGGATTGATATTCTGAATAGGTATTGATCACCTTGAGAAAGCCAGAAGGAGCCACTTACTCCATCCCCTACAGACAGAGCCCTTGTTGCGTATTCATGTCTGCTTACTACATGACCTGCCTCCTTATTGGTCCCCAATTTAATCAATTTTACTTGAGCAATTATACTTGTGATCTTATTGGTTGGCCATAGCTCTGTGCTAATTCATGCTCACCTTGTGATTTTCAATTTTTCCCCCACCTTGGACCTGCTTTCCTTTGTGCTTTTGCTCTATACAACTTCCAATAAAAGGCAGAGTCTTTGCCAAATCACTTGAGACACCTTCTGTCTCTCCCCTGGATGGAGACTTTCTTTCTCTCAATAAATATATTCTATTCTTAACCTCCATTGTTACTAAAATTCATTCTTTGATTTTAGAGAAAATGAACTAGTACCAAACATCTAGCAGGCTGCAAGTTTCTTTCCTCTATATCAACATCATAATATTTCTAGTCCTTTTTAAATGATAAATGTGTTAAACGAGACTTGGTTTCACTAAATCACTAAGGCCGGCCTCTTTCTTGAAATTCTTCTAACTCAGCCTAACAGATTACCACTAACTACCCTACCTGATTCAAAAAACATTTTTATGACAAGGAACTGAAGTTATCATCAAGCTCTGGGGCGCCTCACAGAACAGAGCACCCCATTTAAGGAATTGCTCCCTAAGTGACTGTAATTACCCCCAAGATGAGAACCCCTACTTTCCCGCAAGAATGAGCTGGATTCTGACAAAAAGGCTTAAATTGCCCCCTCAATAATTAATGGCCCTCCCAGAATCGCACAAGACCAGTTTTGAGATACTAATGAAGCAGATCACACTTTGACCAGAATTTCCTGTCTTTCCCTCTGTATCATCCCTCAGGACTTACCTTCTTTCATTTACTGTCCAAACTGAATTGTTGTCTCATGAAGTCAAAGGATGAAATCAGGTACAAAGGAAGCAAGTAAGAGGCATGTTGATTTGAGGTATAAGAAAAAAGAAAGAAAGCTCCCAACAGTCAGGAGGAAAATCAGAGAAGAGCTGCCAGAATTTGTTCTTTTTCTAGGGTATTTTATATCTAGGGGCCAGGGCTCTAGTCATAACAGTTCAAGTAGGATTAGCCTGTGGAGATTGGTATGGCCTGTCCACATTCTAAAATGACCTATAAAGAAATAGCATATAAAGTGGTCAGTAGTGCAGTGTCTACTCTTACTGCTTTCTGGAATGAGCTCAATTATGTATGATGTAGTTAAATCTTAAACTCACATACTTGCTACATGGCTGACCAGTCCTACTTAATCTTAAACGCTGTCCCTTATTAGCTGCTTATTTATAAATCAAACACCTAAGCTATCTCTTACAATTCCTCTTCAATGCTTCTATCCTCCTTGCTATGATAGACCTTGATCCTATTTACCCTGCCCAGTATTCCTTGCAGGGAATGAAGCTTTCTACTTGGATTTATCAACCTCTTACTCCTTCACTGATGAGCTGCCACTGGTGGCCATGCCTGCTCTCTTGGGACTCACAGAGTGAGAGTTTCACTATAAAGCTCAGTTAACAAAACAGGATGTACTGTTTTATTGTTGGTGTTTTTTTTTTTTTTTTTTTTTTTTTTTGAATGAAGGGAAGTTGAATTTGTTATGTATAGCACAAGTGGGGGCTCTGAGAGAGCTCCCCTTTACTCTCTGCTAGGTCCCCCCAACCCTGTCCACTTCCCTGAATCCAGGCTGTGCCTGAGAGCTCAACACAAAGTGGTCAGATGAGCAAAACAAAGACCCCAAGCCTGCCTAGGAAGTTCTAAAAATTCCAAACCAAGACACAGGTACATTAAACCTGCTGACATGACCTGGAGTAAACTTTCTTCTCCTGAAGCTAATGAAAAGCTCAAAAGTATGTCTGTGTCAGATACTTAGAATTATAACAGAGGAAATATGGAAAGGACATGAAAATAAGATGCAAGGAACACAACTCAGCACCTTGTCAGTGAGGCTGTCCTGCACTGTCTTGAGGACTCCAAAGGGAGGAGTCTTAAAGAAAATAGAGCATCGGTGCCATTTTTTCTTTCTTTAATGTGAGCCTGCTCACTTAAAGAGTACTTTCATTTATTTATTTATTATTTTAAACAGAAAATTCCTTTTAAGAAACTTTGACACTCTTTCCTTGCCACTTTATGCCAAGTTCAATTCTTTTTGCCACACACAGGAACCTAGGAACCCATCCATGACTCCGTAACCTGTGATAAAAGTTGTGCTTTCTCAAACAGCATTTTTCTAGTTTACTTGCCTTTTGAATTGTTTAACAATAGTATTTTCCAGTCAAAGATTTTGTACGGATGAATGTCTTCCAATACAGATCTTCAGGGGATTCAAGCAATACTAGAGTTCAAGATAAAAATGAATCTGAAATCTATTACTATATTAACCTATATCCTTGATATTATATCTATATTATAAATTATACACCTAAACTACTTGTTGGCTTTACCAGTGTTGGGGAAAAATTGTCTACTTATCTGAATTTCTGACTTATCTTTCAGATACAAGTTAATTGTAGGTTTGAAAAATTTATCTAAGGGCAATATTTTAGTACCATATATCATTTGGATTATTTTTGAGTTATAAACTTGGAAATGTCATAATGACCTTCAAGGCATGTATTCGTCTTTCTCTACATCATGTAGTGATCTATAACATCCATATTACAAAGCACTTATTTTAAAAATTTTAAATATTTAAATACTTTACATGAGATAGAATGTACAATGATATAAAATAGGAAATAAATGTAGGCAAGTAAATTTCATTACAAAGGTCAGATTTTGTTTGTTTGTTTCCTGAACCGGAAACATATTAAACATTGAGAAAATATAAGGAAATTTTATAATTATTAAGAGTCTGAAAACTTACATATCAGATTTAATTCTTATAACTACAGACATTAATGCCTCTAAGTCATGCATATTACTTTCTTCATTGAATAGGTATTTACTGAGTGAACAGTCAGGATAGCACTGTAAAAAGGACTAACTCCAGACCCGGCATGGTGACAAGCACCTGTAATCCCAGCACTTGGGAGGCCCAGGTAGGAAGATCACTCCAGGTTTGAAGTCAGCCTGGCTACACAATGTACAAGGCCAGCTCGAACTACATGTTGAGACTCAGTCTCAAAACAGAACAGAACAAAGCAAAACACTAACCCTAACCTCTTGATTTTTAAAAACTACAAAAGAATAAGAAAGCAAGGGTTAATATCAATGCACTACATTGTTAGTCTGCAATCTGCAGAATAAGCATAGTAGCTGCTAAAAACAAAAGCTGAAATTGAAATCTAGACATTTTCCCCTGCTTACATGGTCAAGCTTGTTATGTGTTTGAAATGTTAAAACCAGATTCCTCCCCATGAAGGAAGTTCCAAAAGCTGTGATCCTTTTCTTAAATTTCTAGAGTATCTATGAGATGACTGAGTGGAGTACAATGTCTTATGTGGGGAGGCAGTGGCCTTTGGGTATGGAAATGAGTTTCAACATGGTCTTTCAAGTACTGTACATAATTTGTCATGTAGTATAAGTGAGAATGAAAGGAAGCCTATTAAAAAGCACGTCTACAGAACTCAATAGATCTGAACTCTTGAGAATGTTTCAGACAAAGTATAACTAACAGTCATTCCACTGATCATTGTGGTTAAGGTTTTGCTGACCTCTCAACAAAGACACAAACACCAGCCTGAAGCGAAGTACTTTACTATTGCAGCTTCAAGACATTCATATTTTTTCTCTGTTTTATCATTCAACTGAAGCCTCAAAACTCTTAGGAGATTTGTGATGGAGCAAATGTTAGCAAGATTCACTGTTTTATTCTATCTTATGGGAAAAATAAGCAAACAATCCTAGAAGCACATATATAATTTTGCAGACATGTCTAGTAGAGGTCACAGTAGTACCAGGTAGACTCCAGCTCACATTGCTTGAGTGGAAAATATCATCCTAAAATGTATAATATTAATAATACCAGGATAGTGTCATTACATGGATGACTTCTTTTAAATTTCATGGAACTTTGACTACCATAAGGTCTCGGAGTATCAGGAGTGACATGTAATCTTGAAATCTTGATTTGTGGAGAATGCCACCAGGCATTGCAAGCATGACACCCTGACCAACATCGTCCCTTACCATCTGCTGTGTGGTGCTATTCTAGGTTTGCTACTGCACTGCCTGTGGACACGAGTGTTACAAAAACCTGAGAAGTCCAATTTATTTAAATACAAAAATTTACTAATCAATAGTGCAACTCAAGAAATTCCTTCATAAATATAAAATGTTACCATGGGTAGATTCAAATACAGATATATAATTGGTGTCATACATCACAGATGGTCTCTGAATTAGATTGGAAAGTAAGAAATAGATTGTGTGATGATGTTTTGTTATCAGTTAACATTTTGTGATTTTTGTTTATTCTGTTATTTAACCAGTGTTGGGTATTTTAATACATAGTATGTTGATATTATATTTCATCTGGCTCCCGCACAAAATAATGCATCAGCTATCCAATAGTCCTTTAGTAATAACACAGCCTGCTCTTGTTTTGCATCTGAAAACAATTACACTTATGCAATTAGTTGAATTTACTTATTGCTACTGCATTTATTTTTGATTTGTCCTGTATCATAATGCATGATAAACATAGACAAATAGCCAAACATTAATATCCATCTTAAGGAGGAAATATTAAATGCTTCTATGTGCCTTTTGATAGTTAAGTGCACAAAATTACTTGGAAGTATATAAATTGTTTTCTGAGCCCTTTAACTGTTTCAAAATGATTTGGGTTAGGCAATTATAAATACGTAGTATAGGAAATTAGGGAATTCCATTTTCTATGAATATTCTCACTAAGTAGTCTACAAACTTGGGAGGAAACATCATTTGAATTATTTCTCAATATGCAATCCAAACAAATGTAAAACCAAATGAATCCAACTTTGGTTATTTATGATTCAAATATATATTTCCATAGACAAGAATAAAATAATTATATAATTACACATCAAAAGTACATTGACTATGTGAGGAAAAAAAAACATGATTTTTTAATCTGATTATTATGACTTATAAGATTTCTATTGTTCAGAATTAAAGATATAGGCAAACAAATGAGTATATAAATCTAATAAAAAACAAAATTTATATCAAAGCAGTCCTAATGGACTAATATTTTTGTTGCTTGGCAGGACAATATATAATATTATTTTTCATTATATTTTCTTCATCAAATGTGTATATCTGTGAGCTAATTCATGCCAAACTCAAGGACAGTTTGATAGAAATGGTGCATATTTACAAAGTTATACGTATAAAACTGGCCACCAAGTGTTGTAGCCTATATAAAACCCGCTCATAAGTCTCCCCAGAGGCAAGAGAAAAATCAAAGGTAATTCTAAGAGCAGAACAGGATGTCTTCCTAATCTAAACTCGCTTGTTTGCAGGATAACTTGCTTGTTTGCAGGATGTGGCTTCCCCAGAGGATGTTTGCCTAATCTAAACTTGTTTGTTAGCCCAACCCTTACCTGAACCTAGCTCTCTTCGAGAAATATGACCGCTGTGTTCTGTTCTGTAGTGAGCCACAAACCCAACCCCCCTGCATTGTAAGACCAGCAGATGTTTGTGATTTTACAAGACAAAAACCCTGCCCTTTAGCTGTTAGGCAGAGTCTTCCATATTGGCTCCTGGAGGCTGCATCGCCAGGCCTGTGCTTTAATAAATAATTTTTGCTTTTCAAATTATTTTCTCTGGCTCCTTCCTACCTCGGGAAGCAGACCACTACCCCAAGACAAGAAACACTTTCCCTCCTTATTTTACCCTCCTTTAAACCCCATGTACATTGGCAATATTTTTTCTTCTCTGAATATTGCTAAGATAAACAATGTGATTGGAAGATGCAGGGTGCTTAATTTGAAAATTATTAGAGTAAGCAATGCACTGTCATTAATCCCCTCACAATGCTCTCTGTCACTTCAAACACACTTTTATCCCATGATTTTTGCCACTTTATGAAGCAGTTTGGAAGTTCTCTTTCATGAATTGCTTTAGTTACAGTGTCTTGGTTGCCTTGATGTCGTGAATCTGCTCAAAATGTTTACTTTTCGTAGTATTTTGGGGAAGAGATGGAAGTTGCATGATGCCAGATCTGGTGAAGAAGGTGAAGAAGGTGAATGAGGACACACTGTAATGTCTTCACACGCCTGTCTTTCAGGGGCCTGCACATGGTAACAGCAGTATTTTTTATCTTACATAGAAAATTTACTTATGAAAGAAGACTTCAAGAGCTGCTCCAGGAAATGGCAAGAGCATTGACATAAGTGTAATTGAAGCGAAGGGGATTATTTGCAGCAAAATTAATGGCAATGTTCCTTTATAGTATATATTTTAAAACTTCTTTGTAAACTGGTATTTAAAGAAGATTAATGTCTTTACCTAAAAATCTGCATAAAAAGAAAAATTGTGATTGTAAGTTAAATAATGAGAAATTAGATATTTTCATTAAAGTAACTATAAATAAATCATTGATCATATGGAGCCAATAAAATTCTTATTTTTGACCTAAAAGACAATATAGTACACCACCAAATGATATATTTGCTATATATTGCAGGCTAGCAATTAATTTAAACAGTTTATTGTCTTCTGAGTTTAAGGCAACAAATCTGCAAACTGAGCAATAAAATCAGAAAATAAATTTTTAATGCTTCTATATAGCAGACTGTGGTGGTTGATTCATTGTGTCAACTTGGAAAGTCCAGAAGCTTAACTAAGTAACTCAGCAGTTCTAAAGCTTAGAGTTTAGAGGACATGCCCTTAGGACTCTAGGATGTTGTTCATTGTGTCAATTTAAGAAGTTTCACTTTGTGAACATCCTGAGCTTGTGCAAGACTGGGGCAGGGAGGTGAAGTGAGTGCTGCACACTCTAGAGTGGGTACCCTGTGTACAATAAAAGGGAGGAAAAGAGGTTTGTTCTCTCTCTTCTTGTCTGTTGTTTTTGCTGACTTCTGCCACTGTGAGCTGTTGACCCTCACCACTGGCACCCTGTTTGGAGCCACATGATTACGGACTGAAACATCCATTAACTGTGACCTAAACAACCTTTCTTGCTTTAACTTTGGGCATCAGATATTTTGTTTCAGCTGTGAGAGAAAAGTAACCAAGACAGAGATAAATGTAAATGTTTCACACTATACTTCATTTCTATCCCTGGCTACAATGCAAGATACACAACCCTGTATCATTCTTGCAGTTGAGGAAGTGGCTTTGTCTGTATCTCTCATGTAGTATGGGAGTGTTGGACCACATTCTGACAAAATGTGATAAAGATATAAAGCAGAGAACTGGAGAAAGATATTCCTAGTTGGCTTTACATGGTAATTTTTTTTTTTTCTCTGCTGACATCCATGAAACAAAGCAAATCACTTCTTTTGCTCAACATTAATTCAACAAATTCTTTATCATTGTATTATCTCCACTAATTACCCACTCAGAAAAATTAGTGACTAATTATTACTGCTTCAGCTGTTCAACTTTCCTCAGGAAATAAGTTTAACAAATATTAGAATTCAAAATATATCTGTGGTACAAATTCGTCATTTCTGATTATTTACTCAAAAGAACATATTCTTAATCAAAGTTGTTTCAAGTGAATACTGCTTTTGCTTTTTTTAACAAGAAGCAATGATTTTGTAAAAGTTTATATTTATTTTACCATGTTGAGGCGGACAATTGTCCTTTTCCTTCTTCCAAATGGAAAATTATAGTAACCAAGCTTTAATAAATCTTGAACATGTAATGAGAAATATATCTTTATAATAAAATGTAAGATATTGTTAATTATAAAACAAAAAATATAGAAATATGAGTATTACACCAATATTTAGGTAAGAATACAGTTATACCACACATGAAAGGCAGAGATAGAATCCTGTGAATTTAGATCTTGATTTTTCAACTTATAAGCTATGAATATGTATAAAGAATTTACAGGATTTTAAAGCTCTATATCATCTTTCATATAATTCAACTAATATTTACTTTGAAAGGTTGCTGTGAGAATTGTAGACGTTATATACAGAACTCACTAGGTATACATAATAAATCATGCACAAATAGTAGCTATTTAATTTTTCACTTTAAATTTTTTCATTAGCATAAAACAATTTTATATTAAAGTCTAAAAAGAAGTTAAGTCGTTACTAACATTCTAAAGGAATATTTGTAAGCATATGTATTTTACATCCATTCAATTTCAGAGGCAATCAAAATACAGTTGATACAGGCTTGTCACCGTTTTACTAATGCAAAGAACATGTGGAGCTGCCACACAGAGAAGCTGTGTCTGACCACAGATTCTTGAAGAATGTCTATCCCAAGTACAAACATCTGAATTTAGAAGATGTGATTTATGCTTGGTACTGGACCTATTCATTGAAGCAATAATTGCCACACTAAGAATAACATCTGTTATTGAGGCAACAAAAGCCTCAATTGGGGGGAACTTTTTGAATACCAGGGTCTTAATCCAAGATCACATTTCTTCTACTACTTTATTTTGTTACTGTGACACCAATTAGAGACAACTTGATTGTTTCAAAACTTTTTTATTATAGAATTATTCAGTAAAAAAAATAAGAGCATCAAACTTGCTATCACAAGCACAGAATAGGGTAAAATAGTCATAATATCATAACATCAAGGTGACTTTCTGCCCTGGTGTGCTGGTCATCTTTCTTTTGGACAGGTATATAGGATATTACCATTTATTGATATAATATCCTATCTTATCATGTGTTCCAGAGTCTCCATCCAGAGACTCTATCTTGCAGTTTTTGGAAAGAATAAATTACAATGCATTTCTGTTCTAGGAGCAAATGTCACAAAGCTGTAAAAGCTAAGAGTGAGATTTGTAACCCAAGGAAACTTTAAAGATGAATGAGAGGTATGGCTAGTATGCAGTTTGGCTTGGACTGCACCCATCAGGTAGAGATTTGATGAATATATAAATTGTATAAAGCTAATAAGCTGTTCTGGCACATAATATTTTGCTTAGATACTCTCATTTACTCAATTGTGCATCTGAACTGTACTCAAATTTAGCAATACTGTAATATCCCATTGATCATGATGAGAGATAGTTTGTATTATTGCCTAAAGCCACAATTTATGTGTGGACATAACCACACAGAGCCATATTTTACTCAGGTAGACACTTGGTAGACTTGCCAAAATATCTTCCTTTTGATTATTATTGCTTAGTTTGTAAATCTTTTGTCTGTGGTCTGTGGGTGTGCCAAAGAAAAAGTGTAGATAATGAAATTATAGGAGATTAAAACTGAAATTTGAAGTCACAAGTATGACAGCTACTATTGCTTTGTGTATACAACTTCTATCCAGATATTATGATGTACAACTATAATCTCAGAACTTACATGTGGAGACAGGAGAATTGCCATGAGTTCAAGGCCAGCCTGGGTTACATAGTGCATTCAAGTCCAACCTGAACTATACATAGTGTCTGTCTCAAAACAAAAAGAAAAAAAGAAAAAGAAAAGAAAGCAAGATATGTTTTGCCACTTTTTAATAAAATAGAAGACATGAATTCAACAACATATGAGTTCATACTTACACAGTTGGTTCTACTTGGTAATATAAATGTTTTAGTTCTCACTGTAAGTAGCAAGACAGGAGGAGGTCAGCTACAGACTTTTAGGCCCTAGGAAAAATATGGGATTTTAGTATTAGGTAGAACTTCTGTTTCCCTATTGATTTACACTGAATACTATTTACTGTTTTATGATCTTTTTTATTTATTTATTTTTTGGTTCACATATTAACATAAACATAGCAAGCTGAAAGTTAAGACATCCAAAACCAAAAGAGAGTTCATATAAAAAATATTTACTAAGAATTTTTCTTGATAATTCTTTACTCTGAAAAGTAGAGTCATTGTACAGATTGCAAAAACAGGGCAGGTATGCTATCCAAAGTATCTGTAAACTTGTTTACACAAGTCTGTGTCTGTGTACAGTGTGTGTGTGTTATGGGAATTATGAAAACCTTTTAGATCTGTTGCACTGCTGAGATTCTAGGGGCTGTTACTTATTCCCTCATTTCCCACATACAAGGATAGCCAGATATACTGACCCTATCAAACCTTAACTATAGATTTATGTCTATATTTGAATATTTACTTAAACATAACTCATAACGTATCTTAGCTGTGTTCTCATTGCTGGGACAAAATACCCATCATGCACAATTTAAAGGAGGAATTCTTGCAAGGGATGTAGCTCAATTATAAAAACGCCTGCCTGCAGAGCATAATGTCCTGAGTTGGATTTCCAGTACAAAATAATGAGAAACAGTTCATTTTAGCTCACAGTTTGTAGACGTTTCAATGCATAGTTATCTAGTTTTTATGGAGGAAGGCATAGCAGTGGGGCATCATAGAGGAGAAAAACTCATGGAATAGAAAGCAGGAAGCAAGTCAGGTGATCAAGGGAAGATAAGTTATTTATATGTATATAACTTATATAACTTACATATATATATATATATATATATATATATATATATATATATATATAAACCCATGGCCATGTCCACAGTGACACCCTCCCCTTCCACCAGCCTTTACTGCCAGTATCAAAGCCATTAGCGGACACATCTTTCACCAGTTCCATATGCCATTGATCCAGTGATCTCCCAAAAGCCCTGTTTCTGAGCTTGTGAGGCTTTGCAGGGACTGTAGATGTGAATCATAACATAACTTAGGTGTTTTTGCTTATATATGTAATTAAAAGCATTTTTCAGCAGCTAAAATCATACTTAGCTATATATTTCCATTTGAATGAGAACTTACATATTGAACTACTAAAATAACACTTTTTAAAATTTGACTGCAAATAAAAAGGTAGGATTGAGTTTCAAAAAAATTCAAGGTACTCATGTGATATACATTTTAAAGCAATCAGCTCTGGATAAGTTTAATGAGAGTGACACACAGTCTGGCCTGATGTGTCTTGGAGTGATGAGACAAAAATGTCTCCATCATGGAATCAGTAGGTGCAGAAGGATCTTCTAATCTCATGTTATAATTTAAATTATCTTGGTTTTTTTCACCTCTTAGAAATCTCCAAGTGAATTTTGTGATGATAAGAGATAACTAAGACGAATAAATAGAATGAAAGTTTCTCTTAAGATTTCCAAATCATGACTTATTAGAAAGAACCATGAATGAAAGTGACAGGGCTAGCCTTTTCCATGGAAACCACTTAATTTATCCCATAAATGTATACTCTAAACTTTCACGTATACCTGAAAAATATTTAAAGAGAGTTGTTTTTTGGTGTTAAAACATCAGGGTTTGCCTGACAGCTATGTCCTGTGACACTAAACATGTCTCATCTATGTTTGGGTCCAAGTACACACTATTGGAAGAATAAGATCACATCAAGAGCTGGCATTCAGGCATATGAATGTATTAATAATAGACTGAGCATGATCTGATAAGAAAAAGAGTGTAATATAGCAAGGTAACATTTTTCAGAACAAATCATTTTAGGCAAAGTATTAAGTTTTGCTAGGTAGGCCAGACTCAACAATGGACAGATTGTTGGGAAGCAGAAATATGAGTTTGTACCTTCTGCCTTCCCCTCTAGTAGCTGCTCACCTGGAGAAATAGGAATTCGCTACACATTTGTATGTACATATGAATGTTTAGTAAGCTCGTGGTACTGAGAAACAGATAATGGAAAGCATATATGATAATACTTAGAGTAAGTAATTACAGAAAATTCAGAATGAAGGAAAGTAGAAAATGAGGTAGAGACATGAGAAAATTGAGCTTAGTGTCTTATTAAGGTGACTATAGAGTCACGGAAAAGAACAGATGATTACTGTTTAACACTCGGTACTTCCAAATGGGTGAATGTATTTCCTGGCTTAAAATATTCTACCCAGGTAAAAATGTGTAATCAATTTATATACAAACCTTTCTTTTCATCTGTAAGTGATCATCTGAGAGCACATTTACTCAGCCATACAATCAGGGTGTGGCTCATATCTGGGAAAGTCAATTTCTTATGGAATCTAACAGTGCTGGGTAAATTGGATGACTTTTGTTATAACAGATTAGTAGACTACACCTGAATATTCAAGATATGGAATGATTCTACTAAATGTAAATAATTCTTGCAGATAGAAGCATCGACTCTTAATCATCTACCTCTGTGAATGGCTAATTTCACAATGATTCTGGGAGTTCAGCCTCATTGCCTACCAGCTGATTGACAGTGTCCATCTCTGGACCTGATATAGCGGGATGAGATTTAAGCTATTAGTGAGAGTCAAAGTCCATCCCTGCTACCATCTCTACTCTATTTGTAACTCCATGATCACTCTACAGTAAGCTGGAAACAGAAGCTGATAGCAGCCACAGGCTGAATAATCCTGTCCATCTGGTTTTTGATAGACTTGCCTGTGTTGGATTAACCTTTGACTTGCACTGTATGAAAAACAAAAAGATCCATACGCCTACTTCCATAGATTTATTCACATAATTGTCCATTTCCCAAGCCTGTCTTACAAGCCAAGTTATTTTCAATTTCCCAAGCATGACAGCATATCTATAGGTCATGCTTCTGTTGCCTTCATATTGTGCAAATAATCAAAATGTTATGTTAAAACCATTATACTTCAAAATATTTCCCTTCACAACTTGTCTAGGGACAGTAACACAGTAGGTATTATTGCTAGGTTCTTACAATTAGCAAATTTTCTGTAAAGCTCACATCTTTTCCTCTTCCACCAGTTGATTGTTGGGATCTTGTCATGGAGCTGTGTATGGAGCACTGTTGGAGAAGAGAGTGGATAAGAGAGTGTGCAGACATTATCTGTGACCATAGGACACGTGTTTACACATTCCTTTTATGTCTAACTGGATCCCTTTTGGACTATGCCTTTACCACTTTGTTCCTTCTGCCTTTAGGAATGAGATGGCATGTACCTCCTGATGATCAGCTGTGGGTGCCTAATCAACAGGCATGTTTTCATGAAGGACTCATTCTTCATATAGAGTGCAACGCCTTTTGACACCAAGAAAGTGTCAGAGATCACCTTGTTGGAGGACTCACAGATCTAGCAAGGGCAATTGTCATCCCATGTGCTGTCCTTATTCATTACGAATAAGCAGAAGAACACAGAATGCATGGGAATCTAAGTGCTAAATGAAGTACCATCTTTTCCCACAGTCTGAATTATTTTTCATTTTTTCATACTATTTTATTTCTAATCAACATTGTCATTTATACTAGCTTTCACTTGAAAGTAACAGTCTGGGAAGTTGCCTCATAAATAAGGCAGGTTTTAGTAAAATCTCAAGATTTTGCCTCTTTTTAGTGCCAAGAGATACAAGTTACACCCATTAGTATCACCGTTTAGAGCTTCTGGAAAAGCATATCCTAGTCCATTCACTTCCTACATACTCAAAGACTCTTGGTTTTCTCTGGAATAGGTTTTTCTCTTGCCTTCAGTGAGACTTGTGTCTTTCTATGATGTCTATGGAAGTCACTATTTCCTGATAAGTGAACTTAGCATTTTTCATTAATGGGTCAGCACGATATTCTGGTGTACAACAAGAGTTCAAGATTATAGTCACCTACAGCAAGAAAATGAATACAAACCTGTGTTATACTGTTTTCTTGCTGTGTGCTATGGTTTGCCCTCACCAAACTCATGCTGAAGTCGGTTTCCAGTGTACAGGTGCCAATAACAGAGTCTTTAAGAAGTAAGTAGGTTTTAAAAGGTAATCAGGTCCTTTAGAACAATTAAGTCATTTAACTGCGAATGGACAATGTCTCAAGAAAAGTGACTGCCATTGAGGCAAGCTTCTCCCCTTTTCTGCTCTTGGCTGAAGACCCCCTGATATCTCTGGACTTCCCAGGAACTAGAAGCCAAGCAGATGGCAGGGTCATTATCTTGCTCTTTCTTTCTTTAAAGCCATGGTCCAAAATAAATCTTTTCTAAAAACTACCCAATGTCCAATATGTTTTTATTACAAAGCAAAAGCACTAGTAACTGGAAATTAGTTTTGATCATCTATAATAGGAAGAAGTGACCAAAATACCTTCTGTATTATAAATGGTCTCAAGCCAAGTATGAGTGTAGATGATGCTAATAACAATGCTTGATTAGTAAAATGACTACAATTGGAACTACTTGACTAAGCCCACACATTATTCTGTTTTATCTCTGTGAGCTTTTTTTTCCAATTTTTTTGTTTTTTTTTCATAAAGATCAAGAGAAGAAAAATTGAATAAAGATACTGAGGTGACTACCCCTCTGCATGTCCAAGATTTTGCTAATTTTAATAATATTTGCATCCAGGTTTCCCAAATTTGTGGAAAAGGAAAAAGATAAATGTCACTATGGGAGCTGAAGACTTTAATCTTTCAGTAATAAAAGTTTTACTCTATTTCTTCCCAGAAAAACATATGCAAAATCTTTAGTCAGCTGGGTGCCATGTACAACAGAAACTTCTCCTCTGCAATTAACACAAACTTCTCAGTTTAACAGCATGTCCAGTAGAAGATGCATTGCTCCTCATTCCAGAATGCAAGGATTCCAATACCAGAAAGTGTGTGCTGATTTACTTGTCTTACAACAGAATTTTTTTTTCTTTTTTAGTGAAAGGAAGAGGAAGGGGAAGAGGTAAGAGTAAAAAGAGTGTGCATGTTTAAAGACTTTAGCATTTCTGTAGTTTAAAAACAGATCTGAAGTCACAGATTTGCATTCTATGCTCTACAGGACCACTGTGCACCGCTCGGTGGTTAAGAAGGGATCCAGGGTGGCTGGAACATTTTGAAAATGAGCAGCTTCACTGTAACTTCTTTAAACACCTGGTAGTTTTGTCAAATTGTTATAATTAAAAAGAAAATACAATCTTTTGCTAATTTTTTTTTAAATCTCTGACCTGATTTAAATGCTTAATGTTTATTTTGGACAGAAGTAATTTTATTCTGATTTACCGATGACAGGTTTTGTACTAGATAGGTAGAATATACACTACAGAACATGTAATAAGTGTTTCATTGGAATACATACATAAAAAAATAATGTTTTCCATGACTTCTTTATCTATATCCTTTAGAAGTGAATATAACCAGTTAAAATAACAATCCTGAGTTTCTGCAGTGATGCTGTTCCCTTTTTTATATCAGGCAAGATCATATTCATGGTAGGAAACTTTAAGTTAGGGCATCTTTGGTTTTTTTTTTTTTATATCTCATAGCTCTTTTTTCCTTTAATTTGAAATTTTTTTCAAAATGGTAATTTTTTGTAGCTTTTAATATTTTAATATTGCTGCTTATTCTTCAAGAAAATATTTTTAAATCAATATGTATTATATATAAAATATATATTTTTAAATCCATTATAAATATTTCATATTATTATGGATTAAAAACTGATGGTCAACTTAACACCAGTTGAATTCAATCAGCATGGCACTGAGTGTAGATGCTCCAGCTGAGAAAAGTTGCCAGCATAAATAGAGAGGTTGAGAAGGCAAAACTAGGCGTTGTGGGTTTCTCTAAGTATTGCAGTTTTGAGCCGTTGGTTCTCCTGGAGAAGCCCATCATGACTAGCTTTCCCAGTGTGAGTTCAAGTGTTGTCATCAGAGGAGCTTGGGACCTTGTCAGTGAGGTGGCTGTGGTTCACTCTGGGGGAGCTCTGGTCCTTACATCAAGCATCACTTCCTGGCTCCAGAGGGAAGATGAGTGCCACTTACTCTCCAGGAGGAACTTGTCACGCTGGCAGGCCTCCTGGCATGTACTCGACTGTTCTTATCATCAGAGTAGCTCAGGACCTCATGGTCACTGAGGATGGCTTCGGTGCTTTTAAGGACAGCCCTGGTCTTATTATGAGTGTGACTTCTTGGCTCCAGTGTAGAATCCTCCACCTACCAGCACAGCTCCTTCACTCTGCTGGCATAGACTTTCTAGCTACCACCGCTGACTTTAGGGCCTTCCCAGCACAGATTTGTAAAACAGACTGATGAGTCCTTCTTGAGGGCCCTAGAACTCCAGGTGAACATGCAGAAGACATTGTCATGGGCTCTCCGTTTCATCTGGACTCATGTGGGACATTGCTATGGGATCCAGGCCCTTGGCTGAATATTCCAAGTCTTTAGTGTTGCAGACAGATTTCCTGCAATTTCTTGTGTTAAACTCTGGGTGACCATCATAAAGTAATTAGATTCTGTGTCCTGACTTTAATTGTTCTCCACACAACCCTGACACCAAACGTACATTTTATTATATATGTCTTAAAGGTGTAACATGGAAATTTGTTTTGAAAAACCCAGATTTAAATTTAAGGAGAAATCTATGGAAATAATGATGCTGTTTATAAACTCTTCCATCTATGGCACATGTTTCCACAAGTCAGAGAAATAATCTCCTGTCAAAGATGTATGCAATGGTTTGTGTGAAACTAAGCAAAATGTGAATCATGTAGAATGCAAAACCACAAGACTGACAGATCAACTTAGAATGATATGTCACTGAATTAACAGTGGGATAACAAAAAATCTAATTTAGATAGTGAATCAAATAAGCAACTCTAAACCCAGTATAAAAGTAAGTAGCATTGAAAGGCATGCAAGAACAAAATTGCAGTGGACAGAAGAGCAAATGGAACCTGACATCATGACTCTCCTTGGCCTAGAGCCCTGTAACTGGAGTTATCCAAAGACATCTACAAAACTGTAGAGAGAAAAAAAAGATGCTTAAATTTGGAGTGGCTAGAAAGCAAATAATTTCAATGCAAAATCATTTACCGTAGTTCAGTGTCCTTGTGAGTTGCCTGCATTTCTCAAAATATGACCCTGTAAAAATATTGAGAGGAAAACTGGAGATGAAATTTAGGTATCCTTTAAATTTTGTAACAGGTAGTTTAGCTCCCAAACCATGGATAAATCAGTTAACATCTTTGATTTTAGAGATTTTTTGTATAAAATAAAGATACTGGGAACATTGTTGAAGGCTTTTTCTGTTTTTATGTATCATGCTTAAAAAGTAGTCAATATTTTTAGGAACCTAAGAATGAAGCTGATAGGCTTGATTTTAGCCCCATTATTGATTAACTTTTATTCATTTTTATTTCAACATTCTTATTTACCAAATGGGTTTGATATATGTGTCTACTTGTCAGATTAATTATGAGAAAAAAGTTAGAATAATGCATAGCAAGAGTTTACTGTAGTGTCTTTTGGAAATACATTCAAAATATATCAACAATGATTGATGTATCTAGAAGGTAATATAACTTAAACTTTTTGGTCTTTATTTGCAGAGTAATTCCCAGTATCAAACAGCTGATTTTTAATTCAAATATTTATTGTTTAATAGAACACCTCAAACATTGGGAAGGAGAAAGAGAAAGCAGAAATAAGAAGTCCCCGGTTGTAGTGTACCTTTTAGAAGTTTTTCACAAGACCAACTGAACCTAATTGGCCATTAGAAACATACTACGTGTCAAGGAATGAGTCCTTGTGTGTTCCGCTGAAATGCTCACTCCTGGCAGGAAGCTTGTCCCCCATGAGCCACTGAGTGAGAATTAATATGGCAAGAATCCACATTAACAGCAGGCACACCTATATCAATTAGCTCTGCAGGGTTTTGAGCAGTTAGGTGGCCACAGAGTTGATCCATTCACAGTTATCTATTTATTTCTTAAAATTAAGTATTTTCAGGTTCTATCATTCACCTGGTTCTCATTAACCCACACATAGGCAGTAATTCAAGTAAGTTTATCTGAATAGTAGAATTAGGCTTTTGACATGAATGTATACAGTACAGCTGTTTCATAGGTTTTAATCAGATATCTATTCGTGATATATACAAATAATATTTCTTGTACACAAACGTTTGTTATCACTGGGTAGAAAATCACATAAGTCCTTTGGCAAAATACCTGAATCAGTTACTTCGTGCATACTCCAGCAAGTGAAATATCAAACAGTCCTTAGCGATATTTATTCAGATTAGTAAATATTACTCAAAGACTCAAAAACTAATTTGGCAATACATTGTTTTTTCCCTTTGAGCTCGCTTATACCCTGTAACTAAAATATCCATCCATACATGGATAGATAGATAGATACAATGCCATTAACTATTATAGCCCATTTTATAAAAGCTCTTTTCAGGATAAGAGTATTCAGTAATAGTATTTTGAAATTAGCAAAATATTCATTTCAAATGAACTGATGAATATGTAGTCTATATGCCTAAAATACTAACTACACATATACTTTTGGAATTATTCTATGTGTAGTCACCTGTTAAGATTAAAAGCAATGCATTTTCCTATAAATTATGTTGCTCCACCACACTCTGAAGAAACTCAAATGCATTTCCTTTATGTCATCCAATAGTTTGAAGACAAAATTATGGTGTTTCAAATAATATCACCTAACGATAGGGTATTTGTTAGAGTGCCATCTTCTCTAGCTGCAATTGTTGGCTGAAACTGTTGCTGTTCCTGTTTGGTAAAATGGTTGGTTTAAAAAGATAAAATCACTGGAGCCCAAAATAATGTCTACTAATCTTTTTGTTCTTTGATAATGATGTAATAAGAGTTTTTGGAAAGAAATGTATAGTTCTACAGGGCACAGATGGTACATTTTGAAATGTTTATGAAAAAAACACTTTCCATATTCTAATCAAAAATTATTTGCCTCAGTTATCTGTTCAAGAGTATGTCCTGATACAAGGATCAGAATTTTCACTTCTATGGGAGATAATTTGCTTTCCCTAGAAGACATAGCTTGATTGCTTTTTGTCTGACGACCATGTAGTAAATTATTAGCTGATTTCATTTCGTAGGTACCTAAGCTCTTCTCAGTAAGTCATATTATATCCTTGAAAATAGTGTACTCACTCACTTCCACAAACCCTAAAGGAAAGCTGTATCAATAGAAAGACAGGTTGTCAATCACGATTGGTAAAAATAGGTCATATATGAGTTTGTGACTTTATATTTCAACACGCAGAATACAAACACATTCTGTAAAAAGTTAAAAGATGCTACTATCTAGAATGAGTACTGTAGTCTTCTGCTCTTATGCACATCTTGAATTTATCAGGATAATAGACACATAAACATTAAGAAGAATTTGGCCCAGTGATTTTAAAACTTTTGGTCTCCCTGGCCCATGCAGAGTTAAATTACTTTTCTTCCCATCAACACACACATCATTTAAAAAGATGTTTGCATTCCTCAGCAATACCCTGTTTATGTTCTGCTGCTTCCTGTTAGACTCTGACAGTCCCTGACCTCATCAAGGTTTTAGGTTAAGTGCAGTGGATAGCTTTATTTGCTGGTATCATGGATGATTGCTCTAGGAAGAAATAAAACAAGGAGATGCAGCCACGACTCTTGAGAGCTGCCTACAATTCATAGTGTGTACTCAACCCAGTGACATAAAAACCACTTTCTTTCAGATTAACTGACATCTTATAGGGTCAAATAAGAAAGAGGGTTTCTTTTTTTTTTTTCATCTGTACAAGAGATCACTGTCTATACAACCAATGTTTGAGATAGCCAAACATTTCCATAAATATGGTGCCACGAAAGTGGCATCGTTGATTAAAAATAATGCTTCTAGCAGCTTTTCAAAAAATGTGTTCAGAAAGGAAAGTAACTGGAAAAATTAAACTTCCCAAAACTATATGGTCCTCTCTTTTTGCTTTAACACTTAACACTCAGAATGATGCTTTAAGGCTATGTTACTGCTCAGAGTAAAGTGATAGCATTTTAAGAATTGTCTTTTCTAACATAATTTTTACTGGACCTCCTTTATTACATCTAAATATCATCTGAGTCTTGGGAAATTTATTATGTTCCGTGGTAATAAAGTAGTTCCTGGACTCATAATTAGTGTATAAAAATATCAATTAAAATATACCAGCAAGGAAATAGTTTAGACTTTGATCTTTTGTGGGTTTTCTGTGTAAGAAAAGAAAGTCATTATTCAATTTTGTTTCTTCTAACAACATTTAGAACACAGCTGTGAACTACAAAGTGCTTACCTTAGGAAACTTTTTTTTCCTGCTTTTTTCTCTTGGTGCTTCTAAAATCCAAATTAGATTCACTTCATTGATTAAAAATAATGCTTCTAGCAACTTTCCAAAAAATGTGTTCAGAAATTTAAATTAGGTTAAGCATTTTGTAGCAGACTGCCATAATAATTTTCCAAAGCAATAAAATCAGTTCTCAAAATTAATGATACATAAAATTCATTTTATGATTTTACTTACATTATTTTGCTTCTCTTCATTATCTGTTTTTGAATGAACCCTTATAACTCTATAATGTATATTGTCACTGTCCAATGACCCTGGCTGGGACAGAGAGGACAACTAGATTCAACATCATGCTTTTAAAACACTTCTTGTGTGTGTTCAGAACTTGGGTGGATCGTAAATGAGATATTTGATAGATCTTGTAACCTGCTATTTCTGCAAAAGTGAAATTCCCTAAAATGCTGGGTACTTCCTAAGAGGCCCTCCCTGGGCTAACAGTGATGGAGAGGCTGGTATTACCTGCTGAGCGGATAGAATTGCAGCCCCCTAAAAATTTTAGGGATGGGCCCTGCAGCTTAATGACCCTCTCAATCTAACTCTTGAGCCACTGTTCTTCCTTCTCCCCTTGCTACACTGTGATGAAAAAAGCAATCTGTCTTGCTTAAACTATTTAGTCAGTCATTCACGCTGTAATTTAAGCAGCGAGTTCTCCATTCATGAAGCAGATATAGAACACCTGCCTACTGGTATTACAGTTATTGATAGAGCAAGAGCTTGTGTCTGTTTTTGAAAAGCCTGACTTTTGAAGAGGTAAACACAGAATCCAGGTGGTAGCAATGAAGTTCTATTGTGGAACAACTGACAGAGTCATTGATTTCATATCAAAAGACTTTAAAGGTGCTAGATGGGCTGGGTGGTGCACGCATGTAATCCTAGCACTTGGGGAGACTGATGTGGAAAGATAGCAAGTTTGAGCTCAACATAAACAAATTAGTAACATCTTTATGAAAATTTTCTAAAAATGTATTATAATACAGCTCAGTGTGAAGACCTAGAGTTCAACTGCAGTACAATAAAACAAAATGAAATAAACTCATTGCTGTGACAATGAATATATGAAAAAGTTACAATTATTGATTGTTTAAAACATCTTTCAACAACAAAAATGGCAAAAATAAATAAATAAAATAACATAACATAGCAGAAAATAAAATATCATGCAGCATTTGACTCAGTTAGTAGATTCTCTCTTGACCAAATGGCTTACAGCACTAGAGTACACACACACACACACACACACACACACACACACACACACACACTTGAGCTGAACATTTAGCTACTCAGGACTCAGGATTATCTCAGAAGACCCCAGGCTCTGTGGGTGCCTGGGAGAACAAGCTGAATCATAATCCAGAAGCACATCTGTCCCCTATTCCAGGTCTTCTTAGCCCACTGCTATAGGTACCTGCCATGTGTGTCTCCTGCAGCCTGTCATTCCTGTGAGTACCTGGCTCTCAGTTTGGCCTTATCTGACTTTGTTTAATGCCCACAAACTTTTATTGACATGTACTTATATAATGCCGTATATTGCTAACATATGCATCTAGAGATCCTACTGTCCTGTTTCACTCAAATTACCAGGCACTGTATTCTCATCCTGCCCTGGTAGAAACGAAAATGTATGTCAAGTTTACATTCATCTTCCTAAATTCATACACAGACATTACTTTCATTCATTTGTTTTTACTTTGTTTAAAAGTCTACTGTTACTATTATTATGCATGCTTTTAATAACTTTGTGGGGAATGTTTAAGTATGTATCAGGTATGATATTAAAATAGCGAAAATTTCCTATCTAAAGAAAATTGTGGACAAAAATACATTAAAACATGATGAATGTCATAAAAAACAAAAACTGAATATTTGGAAATTGGAAGACACTGAACTTTGTATACAATGTTTCTACCAAAGGAGAAATTTATCATTGATTTTAACCCTTTTCCAGGTATCCTTTTGGACTTCTTTACCCCAAAACTAATCGTTAGACTTGGAACAGTGGCATACAAATGATAAGCACTCTTTAACTCTCATATCATTAAAAAATTAAATATGTGATTATCTTGCTATATGTTTCCTCCTAGTAAGTCACTGAATTCTTAGCTAATACTCCACTACATCATGTATGTGAGAGATAGTGTTCAATGGTAAAAAGCTGGATTGAGGAAAGACCCAGAATGTGATTAAAAATGTATGTTTCTAAGGATGATAAGGTTCACATTTCTACATATAACTGGGTGTTTAGTCAATCTTGATTGCCATGGAAATACAGTTTTTTTTTTTGTTTGTTTGTTTTTTCTGGGCGTGATAGGTGAGTAGAATATAACCTACAAACATGAATCATTAAAGTACTAAAATGAAGGGGTTCTAAAGACACATTTGAACACTACCTCATTTTGCTTAGATGCATAAATAAGCATGGTGTGCTCTTCATGTAAGTAATCAGAAAATTAAATTAAATGATGTAGTCACTCTTTCAAGAATAATTTCCTGAATTCATAATAATGAGTTAGCTTGATTAGACTTTGCTGCAGATGACTTTTTTTGACAATTTTATAATTTCTATGAAACCCAGGGATTTAGCTCAGTGGTATAAGCACATGCCTGGCAAGCTGGAGGTCACAAGTTCTATCTCCGGTACCAAAAAACAAAACAAAACAAAACAAAAAAAATCCAAAACATAAAAAAATATAATTTCTATTCAACTCTATGTGGCAGAGTACACGTCCAATTCATCTGCATATTCTTAGCTCTTAACACCATTGCTAAAGTCTAATAGTCACGCTCTATGTTGTTTATAAATGAATGAAAAAACTATAAAACACTTCAAGTGAGAAATTTGTCGTATATAGAAATCTCTAAATATGCCTAGAAGAATGGGTTCTACCTATAGTGTAAATTTTGTAAAAGGTAAATATTTCATCTTCTAGTTCTGACTATAAAGTGAAAGTTTTCTAAAGAAAATACATCAGTTTTTATTTTACTTATTAAACCTCTTACTTGGAAACATTAAAATTTACACCTGGCATAAGTAAAAATTTAACATATTTTACTAATTTTCTCCTGAAATATTGTGCAACTAAATATTACCTTTATGTGTTCTTGATAGACATGAGAAATACTGACAGCATAACTCATCAAATTATTTTTTATTTTTATATTCAAATAAAATAAAATAAAGAACACAAGAGTTTTATGATTTATCTAAAGAAATAATTAAGTTTGGCAGAAATATTATTCAATTAATATATTAAAAATGTCAGTTCTTGAATACATAACATTTATATAATTAGAAAATTTGAGTTGAATATATATTCTAGAAAAAATAATCTGATAACTTAAGAAGGACATTTTCAAGAATCTTACTGCATTTCAGTGTTGCTAAAATTTATCAAGACTAAATTAAATAAATAAAAATATGTCCAAAATAATACTACCCATTTGTAAAGAAGATAGCTAAATTCTGAATGCCACTATAGAAGAACAGTTCAAGCATATTATTAAACAACTTTTCAAATTTTACAGCATCACTGAATTTCCATAAAAAAGTAGCTAATCAATATTCATTTATACCTTTCCATTTGAGAAACAGGATGATAGTGTCATATTTTACTTTACATACAAAAAGGAATGTTTTCTCTAATAATATATATATATATATATATATATATATATATATATATATATATTCTTTCTGTTTTTAGTATACACATACTTCAGAACATACTTATAAACTTTGTTATGTCAATCCTGTCAAAGAACTTTTTATAAACACATTGTTTTTCTTAATTTGTTATAAAAATAGTAATTGTATGTGATAGTAAATGCAGTATAAATACAAAACCTGAAGAGCATCAGTCATTTCTGCTAGGTATCATAGACTAAGTTACAAATTTATTGTAATTCATAAAAATGAATTTTTCCCTACATATAATGTGACTGATGTGCCAAACATTCTAGCTTTTGATGTTTTCACCCATGTGATGAGTTTCAAAAACATAACATCCCTAACATCTTGTCAGTGGTTAACCCAACTCCACCCTACTCACTTATTTTTAAAAGATAAATAACTTATCTGAGTCTCAAATCTAAGAGTAGAATACAGCAGGCATGAATATTTTGCTATTTTTTCTCATGTAAAAATCTATTCTTGGAGAACTGTGGAGTTTTAAGCAAGCAGGCGAGCACCCACTTTCCCCACAGACCAGCTTGTTTGGGACCCTCGCATCTTCTGTGTGCATTGGAACAGTTAGGCCATTCTGGGGTGCCTGCAACTGCCTCCCAATGAGCTTGGAGGACTGTGGAGTTCTAAGCAGGCAAGTGCCACTGGTTCCAGAGGCCCACCATCGTGGGGTAAGTGCCCCACGCACTTTCTCCAGAGCCCAGCTTGTTTGGGACCCTTGTTCCTTCCAGGTACACTGGAACAGCTAGGCTGGTCTGGGGTGCCTGCAGCCACCTCCTGATTTCTGGCTGTGCTTGGACGACTGTGGAGTTCTAAGCAAGCAGGAGACTGCCACCAGTTCCAGAGGGCCTGCGGCCTCGGGGAACTGGGTGCCATGAGCTCAAGGCAAGGAAGTGGATTTCCAATAAACCCTGAGGAAGCTTTGAAATAACAATCAAAACACTTGAAACACAGAAATATAGGAAAATGACAAAATGGAAGACCAAATTAAAATCTCAAACCACCAGCAATCCCAAGAAACCTTAGGAGCAATGTATATACAAGAAAATATATGGCATACACCACATATATTGGACATAATAGCAACTGAAATAAACAAGCAACTCCAGGAAGCTTTAAAGGAATTCAAACTAGAAATAAATTCCCAAGTAAAAGAAGAAATGATAAAAGAAATGAAACAGATGCTGAATATATCTAAAGAAAGCACAGTTAAAAATTGGGGGAACTAAAAAAAAAAAAAACATAGAATCCCTAGATGAGCAATATAAGAGACAAACAATACATAAAACTGATGCACAGAGATATACAGGAAATCGAAAATTCCACTGAAAGCTGTAAAAGTCACCTCAATGAAAGTGAAGACAGAATTTCAGACCTTAAAGACAAGATTGCAGCTAGTGAACAGGAAAGGGAAGATCTTTTAAAAATAACAAAGAATCAGGAAATAACAATTCAACAACTAAAAGATGATGCAAAGAAAAAAAAAACATAAGATTGATAGGGATTAATGAAAAAGAAGGGGACAACATAAAGGACATCAAGAAGATATATAGAGAAGTAATAGCTGAAAATTTCCCAAGCATGAGATCAGAAACTGACATCAGGTTCAGTGAAGCATATAGAACTCCAAATATTCATAATCAAAATAAAACTACACCCAGACATATAATAATCACTATCCCAGAAATCCAACACAAGAAAAGATTATAAAAAGCTGTCAGAGAGAAAGGACAGATCACTTATGAAGGTAAACCTATCACAATCACAGCAGAGTTCTCAGCACAAACAATAAAGTCAAGAAGATCATGGAGTGTAGTATTCCAGATCCTAAAGCAAAATGATTTCCAGCCTACACTGATGTACCCTGCAAAACTATTTTTCAAAATCAATGGTGAGATAAGATACTTCCATGATAAAGAACAGCTGAAGAACTTCATGATCACCAAGCCAACCCTGCAAAAAATATTGAAAGACAGTTTAGATACAGTTAGGAAAACCACTAAGCAAAGCATATAATTAAACAGAACAGAAAGATAAAGATACAACAGCAGGAGAACCGTGGAGTTCCAAGCAAGCAGGCAGGCACACACTGTCCCTAGAGCCCAGCCTATTTGTGACCCTCACACCATCTGGGTGCAGTGGAATGGCTGGGTGGGTCTAGGGCGCATACATCCGCCTCCCCGCGTGTCTGGAAAACTGTGCATTTCTAAGCAAGCTGGCCAGTATCACCAGTTCCAAAGGCCCCACATCCTGGGGTAAGTGCCCCACGCACTCTCCTCCAAGCCCAGCCTGTAATGGACACTCGAGCCTTCAGGGTGCAGTGAAGTGACTAGGCAGTTCCGAGGCACCTACATCCACCTCCCCATTCCAGCTGCACTCTGAGAACTGTGGAATTCCAAGCAAACAGGCAGGTGCACACTGTCCTTGGAGCCCAGCCTGTCTGGGACTGTGGAATTCTAAGCAGGCAGACAAACACCATGGGTTCCAGAGGCCCAGGGCCTGAGGAAACTGGGTGCTAGAGTCCCAGGAGCTGCGAACATAGAAGTGAATTTCCAACAGATCCTAAGGAAGCTTTCAAATAACACTTAAAACACAGAAATATAGGAAAATGACAAAACAAAAGACCAAATTACAACCTCAAACATACAGCCCATCTCAAGAAACCCTAGGAGCAATGTATATAGAAGGAAATATATGCCATACACATCAAATATCAGACTTAATAGCAACTAAAATAAACAAGTAACTCCGGGAAGCTTTAAAGAAATTCAAACTAGAAATAATCTCTCAGATAAAAGCAGAAATCATAAAAGAAATGAAACAGATGCTGAACATATCTAAAGAAAACACAGTTAAAAAATTGGAGGAACTAAACAAAAAGATAGAATCTCTAGATGAGCAATATAAGAAACAAAGAGTATACATAAAGCAGATGCACAGAGATATACAGGAAATCAAAAATTCCACTGAAAGCTATAAAAACCACCTCAATGAAAGTGAAGATAGAATTTCAGACCTTGAAGACAAGATTGCAGCTAGTGAACAGGAAAGGAAAGATCTTTAAAAAATAACAAGGAATCAGGAAATAACAATTCAACAACTACAAGATGATGCAATGAAAAAAAACATAAGACTGATAGAGATTAATGAAAAAGAAGGGGACAACATAAAGGACATCAAGAGGATATATAGAGAAGTAATAGCTGAAAATTTCCCAAGCATGAGATCAGAAACCAACGTCAGGTTCTGTGAAGCCTATAGAATTCCAAATAGTCATAACTAAAATAAAATTACACCCAGACATATAATAATCACCACCCCAGAAATGCAACACAAGCATAGACTATTAAAAGCTGTCAGAGAGTAAGGACAGATCACTTATAAAGTAAGCAAACTTCTCAGCACAAACAATAAAGTCAAGAAGAGCATGGAGTGAAGTATTCCAGATCCTAAAGCAAAATGATTTCCAACCTACACTGATGTGCCCTGCAAAACTATCATTTAAAATCGATGGTGAAATAAGATACTTCCATGACAAAGAACAGCTGAAGAACTTCATGAACACCAAGCCAACCCTGCAAAAAATATTGAAAGACAATTTAGATACACAAAGAAAAAAAAAAACACTAAGCAAGCAGATAATTAAACAGAAGAGAAAGATAAAAATGCAACAGCAGAAAGGTAACATGTCAACAATAAACCAACATATAACAGTTATACCCAATATTGTAAATGGTCAATGCACTAATCAAAAGAAACAGACTGGCAGAATGGATCAAAAAACAGAATCCAACCATATGCTGTTTACGGGAAACCCATCTAGCCCAGAATGAAACTCACAGACTGAAAGTCAAAGGACAGAAAACAATGCTTCATGCAACATGAATAAAAAAAAAAAAAAAAAGCAGGAGTAGCCATTCTGTTTGCAGACAACGTGAACATTGAATCAACAATGATCAGAAAGGATAAAGAAGATCACTACATACTCATTAGGGAAAACTCCAAGAGGAAGAGATAACTACCTTAAATATATATGCACCAAATTGCAGAGCACCCATTTATATAAAACAACTATTACCAGAAATGAAAAATCAAATTATCAGTAACACAATTGTAACAGGAGACCTTAACACACCATTGACACCAAGGGACAGATCAACCAGACAGAAATTCAGCAAAGAAATAACAGAACTGAATCACACCTGTGAACAAATGGATTTGATAGATATTTACAGAATGTTCCACACAACAACATCAAAATACACATTCTTCTCAGCAGTACATGGGTCATTCTCTAAAATAGACCATATATTAGCTCACAGAACATATTTAAACAAATGCAAAAGAGTTGAAATCATCCCTTGCATGTTATCAGATCATAGTGCTTTGAAATTAGAAATTAATGATAAAAAATACTGCAAAAATCCCACAAACACATGGAAACTGAATAACACACTCTTGAGTAATCAGGGGGTCACAGAAGAAATTAAAGAAGAAATGAAACAATACCTAAAAGAAAATGAAAATACAGATACAACTTACTGGAATCTGTGGAATGCAGTGAAAGCGGTCCTCAGAGGAAAATTTATAGCCCTGAGTTCCTACATTAGGAAAACAGAACGAATACAAATAAATAATATGATGCTACACCTCAAACAGCTAGAGAAAGAAGAGCAAGTCAAGCTGAAAGCCAAAAGAAGAGAGGAAATTATAAAAATCAGAGCAGGAATCAATGCAATAGAGACTAAGAAAACAATCCAAAGAATCACCGAATCAAAGATCTGGTTCTTTGAAAGAATAAATAAAATCGATAAGCCCCTAGCCAACCTTATTTTAAAAAGGGAAGAAAAAGCTCAAATTCATGCAATAAGAAATGAAAAAGGTGAAATCACTACAGACTCTATAAAAATACAGAAGTTCAACATCTATTTCAAAAACCTCTACTCTCAAAGATTTGATAACACAGAAGAAATAGACAGATTCTTAGAAAACATATGAAGTACCAAAGCTAGATCAAGAGGATGTAAAACTGCTGAATAACCCAATCTCTATTAATGAAACCGAAAATGTAATTAAGTCCTTACCTACAAAGAAGAGCCCAGGCCCAGATGGATTCACTGCAGAATTCTACAAGAAATAAAAAGAAGACCTAATGCCAACACTCCTCAAACTATTCAATGAAATTGAAAGGTAAGTAATCCTTCCTAAGTCATTCTGGGAAGCAAATATTAGTCTAGTACCAAAACCTGAGAAAGACCCAACCGAAAAAGAGAACTACAGATCAATCTCCCTAATGAACACATATGCAAAAATCCTCAATAAAATATTGGCAAATAGGATGTAGCAAATCATCAAGAAAATTATACACCATGACCAAGTGGGATTCATCTCAGGCATGCAGGGATGGTTCGACATACATAATCCACCATATCAATAAAGCCAAAAGTAAGAATCACATGATCATTTCTATAGATGCAGAAAAAGCTTTCAATAAAGTCCAACATTCATTCATGATAAGAATTTACAGAAAATTGAAATAGATGGTCTTTACCTCAATATAATAAAGGCCATCTATGACAAACCAACAGTCAGTGTCACACTAAATGGCCAAAAATTGAAGGCATTTACTTTAAAATCAGGCACAAGACAAGGATGTCCTTTATCACCCACCACTCCTATTTAATATAGTACTGGAAGTATTAGCCAGAAAAATTAGATGAGAGAGAAATAAAAGGGGTAAAGATAGGAAAAGAAGATAAATTATCATTGTTTGCAGATGACATGATACTCTACATAGAAGACCCTCTAAACTCCATTGAAAGACTCTTAGATATATAATAAATAATTCAGTAATGTAGCTGGATACAAAATCAATACTCAGAAACCAATAGCTATACTATTCACTAACAACAAAATCACAGAGAAAGAAGAGAAGCCACACTTTTCACACTAGCAATCAAAAAAAATGAAATATTTAAGAATTACTCTTACAAAAGAAGTGAAAACCTATACAGGGAAAATTATAATACACTGAAAAAGGAAATTGAAGATGATCTCAGAAATTGAACAGACATCCTTTGCTCATGGATAGGAAGAACAAACATTGTGAAAATGGCCATTTTCCCAAAATGGTTACACAGATTCAATGCAATCCCAATAAAAAATACCATCAACGTACCTCATAGATTAAGAGAAACCACTCCTAAATTTGATCTGGAACCAGAAGAGACCTAGAATAGCAAAGGTAATTCTAAGCAGCAAAGAGGCAAGCAGGAGGCATCACAATCCCTGACTTGAAGTTATACTACAAAGCAACAGTAATAAAATCAACATAGTACTGGAATCAAAACCGAGTTGAAGATCAATGGAATAGATTAAACATACAACCACAACTACAAACACACTCAACCACCTTATCTTTGATAAAGAATCCAAACAGGTTTACTGGAAAAGCAACAGTCTCTTTAATAAATGCTGTTGGAAAAACTGGCTCTCCATAAGACGAAAACCAAAACTAGACCCATGCCTATCACCATGTACTAAATTAAAATCTAAATGGATCAAAGTTCTGAATATTAAAACAGAAACACTAAATCTATTGGAAGACAAATTTGGTAGAAACCGTGAAGATATAGGGGTAGGTAGGGAATTCATGAACAGGACTCAAACTGCGCGGGAAATACTTCCCAGAGTCAATGACTGGGACCAACTCTTTTTAAAAAGTTTCTGCACGTCAAAAAAAAAATCTCCAGCATAGTGAAAAGAAAACCGACGAACTGGAAAAAGATTTTAGTGAACTCCCTCTAAGACCAGGGACTAAAAACACTCAGACCCCCAAAATTCAAAGATCCAATCCAAAAATTGACATCTGAGATGAATACACTCTTCTCAGATGAAAAAATACAAATGGCAAATAAATACATGAAAAAATGTTCATCATCATTAGCCATTAGAGAAATGCAAATTAAAACCACACTGAGATTTCATCTCACTCCTGAAATAATGGCCAGGATAAAGAAAACCAACAACAACAAATTCTGGAGAGACTGGGGAAAAAGAACTCTCCTGCACTGTTGGTGGGAGTGTAGATTGGTACAACCACTGGGGAGGTCAGTCTGGAGACTTCTCAAAAAGCTGGGATTGGAAGTCCTGTTTGACCCACTTTTAGGCATATTCCCAGAAGAACTGAAAGCATCATACCATAGTGATATATGTGCACCTATGTTTATATCAGCACAATTTGTAATCATCAGATCTTGGAAACATCCCAAGTGTCCATCAACTGAGGAATGGATTAAAAAAATGTGGTATTTTTATGCAATGGAGTACTGCTCAGCTGTAAAGAATGATCACATTGAGATGTTTATAAATAAATGGGCGCAGCTTGAGACCATATTCATAAGTGAAATAAACTCACGTGTATGAATACCGAATAGTTTCCCTATTGTAAGAAAGGATTCAAATATATAAAAGTATATGTTAACCATGATTCCCCATTATGTGGCTTTGAAGCCTTATAAAGTTTTCACTCATTAATTGGAATTGCTTTATTCTGGGCTGTTTGATATTATTGCCTGTGATGAAATAAACAGCTATTTTGAAGAAAACAAGACATCATGTTAGCTAGTGCTCATTTAATATCATCTTGTTTTGAAGTCCCACCAAACTGTTGCTCTTCTGTCTCCATTGGTTTTATCACATTGTATCTTACTGGATTTTATTATATGAGATAAACAAAAATTTTTAAAGGCAAAGATAATATATGTACCATTGTTCGTTTTCTGTTAGCTGGTTCTAAATACCCTGTACTATTTTCGTCCACTTGAATGGTTTCACAATGTCTTGGTATGTTTGATGCTATAGTGTATGAAGTTATATTAAAATATTTCAAGGAAAAAGAGACTATGTTAATTTCTATTAAGTTGGATTATCTTGTGGTGAAGCACTAGGTTGGTGAAATTTTCATGCTTTGACCTGTATTGTTGTGTTGTTATGTCCTTTTTTATCTCAATCTCCCCCTTTTTCATAAAAAAACATTATTTATTTTTATTATTTTTAATTAAGGGGAAAATAGCAGGATACATTATAGTAACTTTTTTGATTTCTTGTTAACTTGATTTGAAGCCCTGTATTACTCACACTATTTTGTTTTGACTGATTATAATCTGTTCCATTCTGTTTGGTAGTATCAAGTTTGAGGGTATAGGCGACTACTTTGAAGGCAATAAGAATCACTATGATGCCCATTCTGGTTTGACTATTATCTTCTTTTGAAGTCCTCTAAGGTTTCCAATGTTTAGGTTTTATTGGTTTTTGTGTATGTTCAATTTTATTATGCCTAATGATATAGGCAATTATGTTTAAGGTAGCAAGAGGCATTATGGTAACCATTGTTGATCACCTTGTATTCTATTTTTACATCATATACTATGTCTACCCTTTGTTTTGACTGACTGCTTTGTTTTGTCATATTTGGTTTTATTCTCTTCCAAAAAAGGTAATAAGAACTATGGGAATAATAAAACACAAAATGTGTAAATGTTGTTGTAAAAAAGAGAGGGTAAAAAAGCGCTCTAAAGGATACAGCTGTAAGTGTGTTTAGGTGTGTTAAGATAGATGACCATATTACTAAGTTTTTGTTGGATCACTGAACACAACTGTTTGCAGTCTCACTGTTTGAATGCCCACTTTGTATGCTTTAATCCTGTAACTTGAACAACTATTTCTAAGATGACAATTTATAATCTGTTAACTATTTTTTTTCTTACCACTTTTTGATAATTCTGTATTGCTTGTACCCTTATACTGTTGTGTTTTTTTTTTTTACTTTAATACAAATAAATCTATTCTTTCTACTTCTCCATGTAATAACTTTTGTAAGAACAGTTATGGTATAAATAATCAAATATTACCTATGACATGGAGGGAATATATCAAACTCAAGGTGTGGGTATTAGTATTAAGAAATTACTTTTTGAGATGATAGAATGCTTTCCCTGATTGAAACATGACATAATATATACATATTCAACCATCACATGGCACCTCATAATTCTGAACTATTGTTTATAACTTTAAAAAAATAAGTATGCAAAAAAAGAGAAAAGCAGGAATTCTGCAGATATCAGGTGATAGTTTTATTACCAAACATAATATATTCTGAGCTCGTATATCCTTTGTATATTTTTGTCATGTTTCTCACTTAGTTCAAATATTGCATGAGATGTTGACTGTTTTCCTAAATTCCCAAAAATGTTTATGGGATGCTGTGTATTGAGGTGTTTTCTTGTTTTTGTTTTTTTGAGACAGGATCTCTCGGCAGCCCTGAACTCGCAAGGAACTTCCTGCCTCAACCTCTCAAGTGCTAGGATTACAGGTGTGTGACACCACACCTGGTGGGTATGTATTGAAAGCATTTTTCAAGCTTTATGTCAAAACTTTATGCTTTTTATAGTAGTTCTTCATTTGACATGCTTATGAAACTAAAACAAATTACTCAAAATTTTATAACAGTATAAATGAAATATAATGAAAATAAATATTAGAAGTTAAAACTAGAATAAATACAATAAATTGTTGATGACAATATTACTGTAATTAACACACTATCAAACTAGATCTTCATGCTTGTTCTAAACATGTTTTATTTTTCTGAAATACAGCTTATGCATATTTAGAACTATACCATAGACACTGGCTTTGTTTATAAAATTTTAATTATTCTTGGGCCAGGGATTTAGCTCAGTGGCATAAGCACCTGCCTGGCAAGTGTGAGGTGTCAGTTCGATTCCCGGTACAAAAAAAAAAAAAAAAAAAAAAAAATTCTCTCATTACCTCTCTCTTCTATTAAATATTTAATTTTATACAGTTCTAACTGTTGTGCATAATGTGATGATGGATGTTCTTGAGTTTAAACTATCGACTGCATTTCACTCATTTTGACCTCTGAGGATGAAATTCACACCTGCAGAGATAGTCATCCAATTCAAATTCCTCAATTGTAATAGTCATTTAGATTCTTTCAGGGTGAAAAATTTTAAATATTTGTATTAAACTTTTTATTCAAAATCAAAAGTAAAGTTTCAGTATAAAACAGAAAAAAACAAACTAATTTGAACTTTCAGAAAATTCTTATTTGCTAATAAAAGCTTCATTTTTTTTTTTTTTTTGAAGTTTTAGTGTAACTCAAGGATTCCTGGCTTTCTTGTGCAGTAGAACGCAAATGAAAGAAATGGTAAATTGTAGTTTGCTGATACGTGTTCAAAATTAATTACCAGGATCTTTGTACGTGTCTGACATTGAAATTCATAAGACATTATCTCACCTAATAAACATAACTTTTTCTGAATATGCTTTACCTTTAAAAATACATATGAGACAAAATTTATGCGTGTTTATAATGATTCTTTCTGTTCTTCTCTGGCTCACTGATTTGGAGTATCTCAGATAATGTGGGGGGTCTGCAGGGTTCTGGAATGCACCCTTGAGTGAGACCCCCAAACCACCTTAGAAAACATGACATTTTGCTCTTCTCACATTCCTCACTGGGTGACAGCCCTGGGTGTGGCCCTCACAAGAAGAATTAGCTTTTTCTCCAGTGTCTGACAGACACTCATTACCGCAGCTTTACATGTCACAAGTATTCACACTATTTCTCGCTCTATGAGATTATTTCTCACAAAGTGCTCTCCTTTCCCAGACCCATTCAAGCCAGATTTGGTAAATCCATACCAATATTCTCTATTTTGTTTTTACTTAGCACACCATCTTTCATCATTTTTCTCTATTATCTGTTCCACATTCTTCCCGTTCTGTCCAGGTTTACTGATGTTGCCCTGATTTAAGCCATAATTATGTCCCACTTGGATCCCTATCGAGACCCTATGTGACCTTCCAATTGATAGTTCTATTTTAGAAATTCCTTTATCTGAGTGTAGTCCTAGGGATACTGACAAAATGTAAAGTGTATGAAATGTACTGCTCTCAAAAATCTTTAGTGGGTTTCCATTGAAAAGAGATGAACATTTCTACACCTCACGGGCAGGCATTGCCACAATCTGCAATCTCATTTTGAAATACTTCTATATAAAGCCTCCTGCTTTGCTCTCAGATCCTGGAGTGTCAGGCTCCTTTTGGCTTAGATCTTATCTCAAGTGCCAACTAAGTACAAAAACATCCTGTTAGTTTACATGCACAATAGTTTCCTTCCTTCTTTATGATGCTTTATAACACATTAATTTCATAATTGAGTATAACAGATATTTTAAAAAGTTGTATGGTTGGCAAATTTACTGTGTTTGCTTCTCTATGAATAACTTTCAGTTTCATGAGAAATGAAAAGTAAATTATTCATATTAAAAATCCCTGAAGAATTGCTGAACATTTCAAAAACTATTTCAAAATTCTTGCACAATTTTTCCTGAAAACTGCAAGCATAAATTTCATAAATAAACCCAAGCATTAAGTCTTTCACAGAAATATCAAACAGATGCACTTCTTAATTTGTAAATTACTATATTTTCTTACAAAAAAATTTATAATTATTAGATTCTGTGTTATAACAGTGCATGGGTTTTCATGTATTTTTAAATAATGTTTGGCACTTCCAAAGAGCATACTTTCATGGTTTGAAGTACTACAAAAGATTAATAATATAAACATGCTACTGGTTTTGCATTTATCCCCTCCTCTGAATAGCTAAAGGTACATGCTCATTATGTTAAATTTCTTCTTGTTCTGGTTCTTCCTACCAACTTCTTTCTTTTCATTTGAACATTTCTACCAGTATTTTTCGCCGTGTCCTAGTGGATGAAGATTTTTATAGTGTGAAATGTGCTATTATATTTTAATTTGTTTATATGTACTTATTTCTTATCTAACTCAATTATTCATACCTAAGTTTTCACACACACTTTTCATCATATGTACTGTGTTAGCATACACACATGTGTGTATGTATTTCTTCTTGGTTTCTATCACTCTTTTTTTACTTAAAGAGAAAAAAGGAAATAATAAACAAAGCAGTAACAGGGTACAAATAATACAGAATTTCAAGAAAAAATATACAGTAAGTAATCACTAGTTAATAGGTTACATATTGTCATCTTAGAAACAGTTGTCTAAATTATAAAATTAAAGCATATAAAGTGGACAATCATACAATGAGATTGCAGACAGTTCCATTCAGTGATCCAACAAAAGCTCAGTAATATGGTTTTCCATCTACACATCAAACATACATGCAGTTATATTCCTTAAACCACCTCCTTGTACTCTCTTTTTTATAATAACAATTACACTTTTTGGGTTTTTTTTACTCCCACAGTTCTTACTACTTTTTATGAAGAGAATAAAACCTAACTTGACTAAACCAAACAGTCAGTTAGAACAGAAGGATGGGCATAGTACATGATGCAAAAATAGAATATCAGGTGATCAAAAATGGTTACCATTGTGCCTCTTTTTTTAAAAAGAGTTGCCTATATCATCAGGTATAAGAGAGTTGATCAAAACAGTACAGAACAAGACCAATAAAACCTACACTGGAGACCTTACAGGACTTCAAAAGAAGATAATACTCAAACCATAATGGGCATCATAGTAAATCTTATTGACTTCAAAGTGGTTGCCTATACCCTTAAATTTGATACTATCAAACAAAATAGAATATACTAAAATCAGACAGAACGAGATGGGGCGAGCAATACTGGGGTTCAAATCAGGTTAATAAGAAAACAAAAAAGTTACTATAATATATCCTGCTATTTTTAAATTTAGTTTTCCCTTAATTACAAAAATGAGAAAAAATAGTTTAATTTTAAAAAGGGGAGATTGAGATAAAAGAGGACATTGTAAGAGAACAACACAGGTGAGAACTGAACAATTTAAGCATCATTGTGTTTCACCCCCAGAAATCTAACATAATAGTAGTCACCATAGTGCTTCTTTCCTTGAATTATTTGAGTATAACTATGTATACCATAGCATCAAGCATATCAAGATAGTGTGAAGCCATTCAAGAGAATTAAGGAATTACAGGGTATTTAGAACCAGTTAACAGAAAACAAACAACGGTTTCTATATTATCTCTTTGTCTATAAAAAAATTTGTTTATACTATCGCATATAGTAAAATATAGTAAGATACAACATGTTAAAACCAGTGGAAACAGATGTACAACAGCTTGATGGGACTTCAAAACAAGATGATATTAAATCAGCACTAGCTTTTATGATATGTTGTTTTCTTCAAAATAGCTATTCATACTATCACTGATACTAAAATCGAACAACCCAGATTAAAACCTTTGCAATTAATGAGTGAAAACATTATATGGCTTCAAACCAATATGACTGACAATCATGATTACCACATATTTTTAGGTATTCTTGTCATTTCTTATACTAGGTGAACTGTTTGGTATTTATACATATGAGTTTGATTTATTTCACTTATGAGTATGGTCTCAAGCTGCATCCATTTCTTTATAAATATCTTAATGTGATCATTCTTTATAGCTGAGTAGTACTCCATTGTATAAAATTACCACAACTTGTTTATCCATTCCTAGTTGATGGACACTTAGGTTGCTTCCAAGATCTGGCTATTACAAATCGAGAAGAAATTAAACAATACCTGCAAACAAATGAAAACACAAATACAACTTACCGGAATCTGTAGGATGCAATGAAAGCTATCCTCAGAGGAAAATTTATTACACTGAGTTCCCACATCAATACAAATAAATACAAATAAATAACCTGATGTTACACCTCAAACATCTAGAAAAAGAAGAGCAAGTCAAGCCCAAAGCCAAAAGAAGAAATTATAAAAATCAGAGCAGAAATCAATGCAATAAAGACTAAAAAAAAAAAAAAAAAAATCCAAAAATCAACGAATCAAAGAGTTGGTTCTTTGAAATTATAAATAAAATCGACAAGCCCCTAGCCAACCTTATTTTAAAAAGGGAAGAAAAAGCTCAAATTCCTGCAATAAGAATGAAAGAGGCGAAATTACTACAGACCCTCTAGAAATACAGAAGGTCATCAACATCTATTTCGAAAACCTCTACTTTCAAAGATTTTATAACACAGAGGAAATAGACAGATTCCTAGAAGCTAGGTCATGGAGATGTAAAACTACTGAATAACCCAATTTCTATTAATGAAATTGAAAATGTAATTAAATCTTTACCTACAAAGAAGAGCCCAGACCCAGATGGATTCACTGCAGAATTCTACAAGAAATACAAAGAAAATCTAATGCCAACACTCCTCAAACTCTTCAGTGAAATGGAAAGGGAAGCAATCCTTCCTAAATCATGTCTAGAAGCAAATATTACTCTAGTACCAAAAGCAGAGAAGGACCTAACTGAAAAAGAGAACTATAGGTCAATCTACCTAATGAACACAGATGCAAAATTCGTCAAAATATTGACCAATAGGATGCAGCAAATCATCGAGAAGATCATATACCATGACCAAGTGGGATTCATCCCAGGCATGCAAGGATGGTTCAATATATGTAAATCAATAATACACCATATCAATACACCATATCATTGTAATACACCATATCAATAGGCCCAAAAGTAAGAATCACATGATCATTTCTATAGATGCAGAAAAAGATTTTGATAAGGTCCAACATTCATTTATGATAAGAACCTTGCAGAAAATTGGAATAGATGGTCTTTACCTCAATATGATTAAGGCTATCTATGACAAACCAACAGCCAGTATCATACTAAATGGCCAAAAATTGAAAGCCTTTACTTTAAAATTAGGCACAAGACAAGTATGTCCCTTATCACTGCTCCTATTTAATATAGCACTGGAAATACTGGCCAGAGCAATTAGACAAGAGAGACAAATAAAAGGAGTAAAGATAGGAAAAGAGGAAGTTAAATTATCATTATTTGCAGATGACATGATACTCTATATGGAAGATCCCCAAAACTCCATTGAAAGACTCCCAGGTATAATAAATAAATTCAGTAATGTAGCTGGATACAGAATCAATACTTAAAAATCAATAGCATTCCTATACACTAACAACAAAGGCACAGAGAGAGAAATAAGAGAGGCAACATCCTTCACACTAGCAACCAAAAAAAAAAAAAAAAAAAAGAGAGATTTTAGGAATTACTCTCATGAAAGAAAGGGAAGATCTATACAGGGAAAATTATAATACACTGAAAAATGAAATTGAAGAAGATCTCAGAAAAAGGAAAGACATCATGGATAGGAAGAATAAACATTGTGAAAATTGCCATCTCCCAAAACTTTTATGCAATTTCAATACAATCTCGATAAAAATTCCATCAACATACCTCATAGATCTTGAGAAATCACTCCTAAAATTCATCTGGAGCGAGAAGAGACCTAGAATAGCAAGGATAGTTCTAAGCAGCAAAGGCAAGGCAGGAGGTATCTCAATCCCTGACTCGAAGTTATACTTAAGCAACTGTAATAAAATCAACGTGGTACTGGAACTAAAACAGAGCCAAAGATCAGTGGAATAGATTAGAAGATACAACCACAACTACAAACACAGTTAACCACATTATCTTTAATAAAGGGGCCAAACATGTTCACTGGAAGAACGACAGTCTCTTTAATAAATGGTATTGGAAAAACTGGCACTCCATATGCCAAAAACTAAAACTAGACCCATGCTTATCACCATGCACTAAAATAAAATCGAAATGGATCAAAGATCTTAATATTAAAACAGAAACACCAAATCTATTGGAAGACAAATAAGGTAAAAATCTTGAAGACATAGGGGTAGGTAGAGAACTTATGAACAGGACTCAAACCGCACGGGAAATACTTCCCAGAATCGATAACTAGAATCACCTCTTATTAAAACGTTTCTGCAAGTCAAAAGAAATCTCCAGCATAGTGAAAAGAAAACCCACAAATTGGGGGAAAAATCTTAGTGAACTGCCCCTCAGACAAAGGACTTCTGTCTAAAACATAAAGAATTAAAGAAAATCAGACCCCCAAAATTCAAAGACCCAATCCATAAATGGGCATCTGAAATGAATAAACAATTTTCAGATGAAGAAATACAAATGGAAAATAAATACATGAAAAAATGTTCACCATCCCTGGTCATTAGAGAAATGCAAATTAAAACCACACTGAGATTTCATCTCACTCCTGAAAGAATGGCCAAGATCAAGAAAACCACCAACAACAAATGCTGGAGAGGCTGTGGGGAAAAAGGAACTCTCCTCCACTGTTGGTGGGAGTGTAGACTGGTGCAACCATTGTGGAGGTCAGTCTGGAGATTTCTCAAAAAGCTGGGACTGGAAGCCCCATTTGACCCAGCTATTCCACTTCTAGGCATATTCCCAGAAGAACTGAAAGCATCATACCACAGTGATATATGTGCACCTATGTTTATAACAACACAATTTGTAATAGGTTTCTATCACTCTTTACAGTCACTGTTTTGAAAACAAGCATAATAAACTGTGCTTATGTAAATATCAAAAAAGCACAGTTAAGGTATATCACATTGTGTTTGGAACTTGTTTGCATCTCATAATCAAATCTCAAATAAGTTTTTGAAAAATATTTATGATTAAACATTTTGAATGTTTGTTAGTGAATAAATATTGCTCAAATGATATTTAGTTTTTTGCCTCCTTTTTACATCCTTCAATGCTATCTTTTTCCTCCATTTTACCTCCTTTAATGTTACTTCATAGACACAAATCTCTTTGAAAAGCCACAGTAATCTATTAACTGGTGATTTCTTACTGGTTTTTTTTTTTTTTTTTTTTTTTTTTTTTTTTTTTTTTTTTTTTTTTTTTTTGTAGTTCTGTATTACTTGTACCCTTACACCGCTTTGTTTTGTTTTGTTTTTTCTCTTTTTCCTTTTAAATAAAATTTAAAATAAAGAAAAGCCACAGTAAAGAAGGAACTTTTATCTGATTCATCTTTTCTCATTTAATTTTGATAGTTGACCTCCATCAGATTGTCTGCCATAGATAATCACCTATAATAGCTTGAGACTTTCTGCGGACTTATTCTAACATATTCTACTGTATAGAAGAAATAGCATCTGTTTTTCAGATTCTATTAATACTAGAGTCCTGGAAATTTAGATTTTATAAAGCAGATAAACATTTAATCACAGAGATAAGAAGAGAATCCTGTAGAGAATTTTACTTTCAGATGGAGTTACTTGTGACAACTCAGAACACTGGGAGGAGGCATGTTTATTGATGAAAAGTCTTGCAGAAATACCATGCTTTATGTTTGCAGTTTTCTTGGTGATTGTATTTGAATCATTCATACTATTTTTAATAAGCTGTTTCCTTATAGATATATTTAAAGTGATTATCCACTCTTTGTGATTTATGTAGTTTAATTTCACTAATATAGTCTATAAATCTTGTCATTCTCTAATTTGTCAAAATGCATTAAAAGGAAAGGAACTTTCAGAGTGTCATGTCTGCTTATGCCTTCATGGAATGTCACCCTTCCTATGACTTCATCCTGCTCACTACAGAGTCCATGACCCCCTGAGGTACTGAGGAGGGTCCCAGGGCCAGTTTAAACATTACACATTAGTAAAGCATAATGATTAATTTTTTTGCATTTTGAAATTTAAAATTTCCATGAAGTGTGTATTTCTCGCTTTGGTAACTACTATTTCAACTACGTATGTAAAATCTTTTCAGTTTTCTTTTGCTGGAGAAAGAAGCTATACAGCTTAAGTAAACTTATACACATGTTTTAAGTGCCACTTTAAATACATTTTTGAAATGGTCTATATTCTGAGAGCTATTTGATATAATTATCCAAAAAAGAATTTCAGTTCTGCTGTCTAAAAAAATCAAATTGTTATAGAGATATTCTGTTTGAAAATTCACTGAAGTTAAATGCTAAGCATCAGAAAGACATACAAGAATTTATGGAAAAAGTTTTACTTTCTATGTTTTGATGGTATACTGAAACAATACCCAAAACAGATTTAAAAATTCCCTAAAAGTCGATTCAAACTTTCTAACTTCAAAAAGAAAATATCTTCTTCTCAAAACACTGTTTTCTACAATTGTGATATATCTGGTAATATTCATTCCTAAATATATTATTATCCATTCCGTAATATCTAATGTTAATATTTATAACTAAGAAATAATTTTACCTGCTCACCCTTTGATTGTGGGTTTTGTGCTCAATGTCTTCGATGACTTCTTTCAGCTCTTAGTCAGATTTAGATAAAAAAGATACTCAAAATTTATTACTAAAACTCACATTTGTTGTCAATTAATATTATGATTACTTACTTCATGTGCATGTAACTAATGCAGGAAAATGAAATAAATACTCTTTTTCATTCTTGATAGTAAAATTTGGCTCAGGAATCAGAATAACCAGAAATTTAAAAACCATATTTCTTTCATCCTGTTGCTCACGGTGTACTCATTCTGTGTGACGGGCACTCTAGAGTGGTTTCAGTCCTCATGATTTGAGAAGACGCTTATTTTAAGCCTAAACTCGTATCAAGGCAATGTAGCTCTTCTCAAATGGCATACACAAATGACTAATTTTTCTGTTTTTCTCTCATGGCATTCTTTAACCTAAAATAAAAAAAAAATGACTAATATCATTCTGTAAGATTTTACAATTTAAATATGGCGGTGAAAATTTACAAATATATTTGCTTGTCAAAACTTCAGCCTTGAATGCCTATGACTTTTGCCAAAAATTAAGCTGCAACTTTAGTATTAAACTTGAATTTATATAAAAGATGTTTCTGTGGTGAAGAGACATTATTGTGACAATCATTTTTTAAAACAAAGCTTTTTCTGGGATCAGGAAAATATGTTTGGCATGTTAATAAGCCACCTGCCTTGGGATTTATATGGACACAGAATAAAATAAATTTATTGAATTTTTAGACGCAAAGTATTTAGTAATTTAAAAATGAAATTTATTCATGTTCACTTTATTTCCTGACAGCATACATTTCGTTTTTTCCTGAGTAGCAGGTTCTTTTGTAACTTTCACTGAATATCTTTTCTCTTCCTTTTCTCACATCTAATTTGTATATCTTGATTTATTGATATCTGTGTAGATTGTACATTGTGTAGAATGTAATAAGTTTTTCTGTTTCTTTAAAGGTATTGCACTTCCAAATTTTGATAACGTCATTATAAAATAGTTGATTTCATATCAGTTTTATCAATGGAGTAATTCAGGCCCCCAAAATATTATGACTCACAAACTCCTAATGCTATCACATTGGCCACACTTCCAACCAGATAATAAATGCAAATTCAAGCAACAATTGAAGTATATATTTTTCCTGGACACACTAATTTGAGAAAAAACACTATATTGCAGCAAAATTTATTACATTATAATATATCTAAACACTTGCACCTGCAAAAATATTCCTTTTCAAAGACTGCATAGTAGTAGAGGATTCTCCAATGTTTTAAACTGAACACTCTGCTCCTTAAAGACAAATTCTTTAAAAAGAAAATGTGGAGTGAATGTTTAGAATATTATAAAGTGAGAGGAACAAGGTTGAAGTACTTAAATGGATGCCTAGTTTTCAAAAAAAAAAAAATGTGGTATCCCTTTAAGCTGGGGAATCTGTCCTTCATCAAGATATTAGAACACAGATGCTGATTTTTGATGGAGAGAAATAATACATGTTTAGAAAGCTGTAGTTCTCAAAACAGGAGTCAAATGCTGTTCACTGCCCCCCTGGTCGACCCAGTTCTAGACTGTATCAGCAGGCGTAGGGTTTTGCTTCATGGTACTTCAAAACCATGTATTGCCTTGTTTTAGAAAATTAAGCTGTTACTATATGTAGGTAAAGAAGAAAATTCAACAATGAGAGATAAAAGATAATCATAATGTGTACTGTAGCTGGATCAAAGGACCAGGTCTTTTATACAGCCAAATGAAACAATTTTATTGCAAAATCTATTCCAGAGGTTTCTAACCCAAGATGTTGCCCCTGACAAACATGTAGGAAACAATCTAATAGGAAAGATTATGTCTTTTCCTTTCTTCTTACAATTATTATTTTTATTTTATAAGTATTTTATTAACAAATAAATTAACATATTTAGGGGGCACACTCTCCTGTGGGCAGCATCATTATGATGTCATCTGGTCTTCATCACCTTCCAGAATTTCCACCTGCAGTTACCGTTTAACATAGGGTACAAACCATAGAACCAAATCTTTAAAAAATACAACAAAATATTATTAAATGAGCACATTGAGTTTTAAAAGAGTTTACAGTATATAAGTGAAGGGATGGTGTCAGCAGTGGTTCAGCTTGTAAAACTTCATAGAATTCTACTAACAGATTGTTTCTTTTCCTTGGAAAAATTACAAATATGTTTATGTATCTGGAGAGGGTAGTTCAAAGGGAGCAATTAATAGACATGAAGTCATAGATTAACCTTTAAGTTAATATTATGGTATTATGGGGTAGTGGATAACTACAGATTCAATGTTTTTGTTCTCCAAAAATTGATGTGTTAAGGGCCTAGCCCTTGGTGTAAACATTTGGAGGTAGGAACTTTTATTTAATTAGGTTTGTGTGACACTCTAATTTACTGACTGTTCTACAAAGATAACAAAAGACCTATTTTCTTTCTTAATTTCTTGCTGTCCTCCTCTTCCTCCAATTTTCCTTTTCTCTTTTGCTTTCTCTCATCTCTGTCTGTTTTAGTTTCTGTTTTGACTTTCCTTAGACAAAATACTCAGCATTCAAAGTTAAAGGAGGAAAGGTTTATCTGGCACATAGATGTAGAAGTTTCAGTTCCTAGTTGGCTGGCTCCAAGGCAGAATGACATGGCAGAGGGGCATTGCAGAGGAGATACAGTTCACGGCAGACAGAAGGCACAAAGGTGGCAAGCACAAAAGTAGGATACAGCAAGTCAGGACAGCGACCCTCTTTCTGTTCTTTATATTGTATCCAGGCTCCACACCCTAAGGGTTGGTAGCTCTCACATCATGGCCAGTCTTCCCATCATCTATACCCAGAGCTATACCAAACCCATCAATTTAGCAATCAAACATCCTAGAGTTCCAGCATCACACACTTCATGCAGGATCACACTGTAGATCCAGCTACCGCAGAAAAGCCCATCTAGGAGTACATAAGACTTTGGGGGACATCCAGACAAAAGCCACAACACTATCTCTCTTTGTGCCACATGAGGTAGGTAGCAAGAAGTCAGCAATCTAAAAATGAGGAGCAGTAAGTTTCTGTTTTTAGCCATCTAGTTTATGTAATTTGATTACAATATACAAACTGATAAAGGCAATGCTTTTCTGTAAACAGGTAAAGACAAATTAGGAAGACTTTGCTATTTTTCTCATCATTTCTAAAGATATTCTTTCCACTAAAAGTACAGTTAGCTACATGAATGAAAAGGATAATGGAAACACGAGCAGATGTCCTGATTCATGCAGAACTCTACCTGAGTCTCCCCTTTCATGATTTATTGGTAAAAATAAGGAAGCACTTTAGAAAACATTGTCTCGCTTTTTTATTTCCTGTCATAGCACTGCCAACTGTTTTTTGAATCTCAGAAAATAACTCTACTCTCTGGAAAATAGTCCTTATTTGTAACTAAGGTCATGTATATGTCACTAGATCAGAACATGTTCATAATCACTCTGTAAAACTTTGAAGTCTAAGTCTTTCCTTTGAATGTGTCAAGGTGATAGGCAATCTAGTTGATTAAAGTTTTGTCCTTTGAATGAAGGGTTCTGAGTTCTTATTGCTAAGAACACAGACAATAGCTATCAACCTTTTATTAAAAAATCAGTTTCCTATATCTGTAAAATTATTTAAAATAGATATATGCAATAATAATATTAGTGGTAACTACTGAAACTAAATATGACTTTTAAAAATAAACAATACTTCTGAAACAGCAACTAAAAAATCCAGCTGTTGGCAAGAGATAAGTTGTTCTGTTGTAGCAGAAAATGCTTCCCAGTCAGTTTGTTTAGTTGTCCAGATAATAGTTCCTGTTATAGCTCCTGTTACAACTGTCTCCTAGAAAGGACTAGTCGCTGCGGTGCATAGCTGGTCACTATGATGCACATTGTAAGAACCAATCTAAGACAGCCAAATACCCTGCATATTGCTTAAAATCCCATAAAAAAAAAAAAAAAAAAAAAAAAAAAAACCTCACTGAATCTTTGGGGCATGATATTTTGGGAATGATCCTGATCAGCGCCCACAGATGTAAAATAAATCTACGTCCAAATCATTGACATCAGTTCCATGTTTCTGCTGACTATTACACTGTCAGTTTCTATTTGTCAAAGAAATTCTTGTATCTAAATGAAAATTAAAAACAAATTAGTAACCCAAAAATATATTTTCTTTTAAAATGAGAATTTTTATTGCCTTATAAGAAGAAAATAAAATTTTATAGCATAATTTACAATTTATGGATAAATTAATAATTGATGGGCCAGGAAAGATCATATTAGGGTTAGAAAACCATATGTTACAAATTGATAGGTCAGAAAGAGTCAGACATATTTATAAAATCTAACTGTTAAAAACTGTTACTAGTTTCAATTTTCTTCCAATATCCAAGGTTTAAAATTACTTTTTAATATTCTCCGAGATTAGAGGGATAAAGAGATGCTTTGGAGCACTTTGAATTGCTAGTTGGGCTTTTATAGACATCGTCTGGAAGCACTCTTGAACATATCATCTTGCTGAATTGAACAGAATGATGTGCAGGGAAATAGCATGGACAGACTTGTTGAAAAATCGCGTGAATGTCACGCTTTTCATTCACCATGACACTGTTCCCTGCATTTGCTTCTTTGTTTGCTCATTAGTTTGGGAGGCAGTAGAAGTTGCCTAGATGAATATACGTGACTTATTTCATGCAATGCTTGATAGTAAAAACAAAGTCTTGCTCAAGAAGAGTGTTGCTGAGGTCAAAATGAAGATGGTCTGAGTTTTCTGTCTATAGAACTTCTTGGGTTTTTTGCTTTTTAAACCAGGATTTGGTTATTAAAAAGTTTTATGTAGTTCACTTCGCACAAAGCTTTAAAAAAAAGTATTTATTTTTGTTTTTTAGACCGGAAGTGAGTTTTTTTGTTGTTGTTGTTTTGTTTTGTTTTGGTTATAACTGAAATGATTTAACTGGTAATTTGCAAACACCGTGTCTTCAAAATATAGGACTAAGAAATATTAACAAGTGTTTCTAATCCAACACAAACCAGATTTAAGAGTTAAATTTTTCAGTGGGTGCCGAGTGCAGAGTTTGTTTGGCCACCAGGGTTACCCCATCCAGTTGCCCGCGGCCCCTGTCATACCGATGAGCCCACAGATCCAGAGCTATATTAGGTCATTGCAGCAGCTTTGAAGTATATGTAGAGAACAACTTGATGAATGCAGAAAGGAAATAACCAGTACGTATCTTAGCTTATCCCACAAGAAATGAATGTGCACTGCCTTGAGATCCTGCTGTTTGAAACACTGGAACTTACTAAAATATAAAGCTAATCTGACAGGAAGCTGAATCCCAGATTTATTGAATACATAGCTAAGACAGGCATCTGTTTAAAATTCAAAGGAGTTAATAAAATTCTATTAAGATTATCTTTTACATTCAACAAATTCTTTTACTTGTTCTATGTCCTCTTCTTTTTCACTGGGGCAATTAAAACTGTTTGCATTATAATTAACCAGTTTATTTATTTTTTCTCCTTCAGACAGTATCTTCCTATGCTGCTCAGGCTGTACCGCAATTATGGAGCTCAAGTAATCCTCCTGCCTCAGTCCCTGGAGTAGCTGGGATTATAGGCTTTTGCCACAGCACCCAGTTTAAATCTATTTATTTTCTATCAAAATAGCCTAAGTAACAGCACTGCATAAATATTTTTTTTAAATTTTTCTCCTGATATCTCCCTGGTATGCATTCATAGCTCACACTAGAAATGAAGAAAGACAAGGAAAGTGTATCTCAGGAAGAATAGATGCCTTTCCCAAGCCCAAAGTTTTTGAGGGATAAATTAATTGAGTCACAGACAAATTTCCAAGGCTAAACTTTATTTAGTCAGCACTTTAGTTCTTTAAATGAATGATAATGCAAATTTTCTTTATTCACTGTATAAAATAATCTCAGGAACATTAATTCCTTAAATGAACAATAATACATCTTTCCTTTACTCAGTATATAAAATAATCAGGAGCAATCTACTATCAGATATAATAATGTATAGCCTACTATAATAATTTACAAAGGTTACATTGAATGCTTGCTGATAGGAAGCACACCAATAAAACAAACAAAACAAAAAATAAATGCTAAGGAATACCGTTATCAAAAATTTTATGCCTGGGCTGGGAATACAGCTCAGTGGCACAGTGCCTGCATGGTAAGCATAAGGTCATGAATTTAATCCTCAGTCCTAAAATAGAATTATGCTTGAAATTCTTAATGAAATAATGTATAATAATTGGTAAAGCATATTGGAACCAATCAAAGGTCGTGTTTTTATAGGTGTATGATTTTAATAAATTCATTCAATGCAATGTATCTGTTACATAATCATGGTATTTGTTTCGAACTATATTTGTTTAAATGCCATACTTTATAACTTCTTGTTATTTGAACTTAAATACATTACTCTGATTTGCCTAAATATGAATTTACTTTAACAATATAGATAATTAGGCACAATGGGAAATACCTCTACTCTCAGCTATTTGGGAGGCTGAGGCAAGAGGATCACAAGTTTGAGGTCAGTTTGGGCAACTTAGCAAGAACCTGTCTCGAAATATTTTAAATGAAAATAACTAGGAGTATCAACTAAGTGGTAAAATGCTCCCATGTTGAATAAGTACATCCACACACACACACACACACACACACACACACACACCAAGTACAGTTATATTTGAATAACGAAATTGTTATAGGCGTTTTCTTAGAACATGTATATAAAAATGACTATCACAATGTTTATGTCAGCATAACCAGAACAATAAACAGCACCATTCTATGTATCCACATAAATGTTCAGAGGGTTTAAATTATTTGGCCTAAATCATGGGACTAATACGTAGCTTTTAGCTCATTTCAAAAAATAAAGTTTTCTTATCTACCTTCCAAACTTTGGAGAATTTTAGCCTTAGCATCATAAATAACATTGTTTCCTCTTACATGGAATATTCATTCTTCAAGAACATCACACGTAAAGGGGAAAAGTATTGTCAATTATAACATATAAGTGGAACTATATAAAATATGCATGCAAATATTTTTCCAAGTGAAAGTTTACAATATAAAGTTTATCAATGTGTAAATTTTAAAAATTTGAATCATTCTTACAGCCACAATATTCCATGGCCACAACATCATAGTATTTCTCAATTTACTTAATTTCTATATGAAAAACAGTCTATTCAATTAAAAATAGGAGCTTTGCTCAATAGGCATTTTGTTACAGAGAAAGAACACGTGTATCCTAAAGTTTACATTGAGGCTTGAAGGAAGAAAATACCCAAAACAATTAGGAGAAAAATCTGCATTTGCTTCTTTGTTTGCTCATTAGTTTGGGGGGCAGTAGAAGTTTCTGATTTCAATACTCATAAGAAAGCCGTACTAATCTACTAACCCAAAAATGTGGTAATAGGGTAAAGACCGATATATAAGTGAATAGAATGAAAGAGAAACAGAAATATAACTTTGCATACACATTCAAATGATTTTTGACATAGATGACGAGACTGTTCAATGGGAAACTGATAATCATTTCAACATTGTTTTTGGAAAATTTAGTACACCTATACAAAGAGCAAAATTTGACCTCATCCTAGCCATATATGAAAATTAACTCCAAATGGCTTGAAGAAGTGACTGTAAGTGCTAAAAGTATAAAAATAAAATAAAACACAGTGTACAACCTTATTGGCACTGAATTTGGTAATCATTTCTTGGATATGACAACTAAAGCAGAGCATACACATGAAAATAGATGAATTGGACTACAACAAAAAGGAAAAAATATATTTTTGTGCATGGAAAGACACTATCTACAGAATAAGAATTAAACTCATGCAGAGGAAAAAATTTCACCAATTACACAGCTGAGAGTTTAATATCCAGATTACATGAAGAACTCCTACAACTTAATAACAAGAAGAAGGATACTTAATTTTAAAAAAATGGGCCAAGAACTCCAATTGACACTTTTCCAGAGGAGATATACAATGGCCATTACTCACATGAAAAATGCTTAGCATAATTAATCAATAAGGAGATGCATATCAAGTCCATTATCAGATAACACATCACAGCTTGTGCTGACAGCATATGAAGAAACAAACAGACACTGTGCATTACTGGTGGGGAAGGAAAGATAATGGCATTGCGTAGAACACAGCATGGGAGCTCACCGGTCATCCACACAGAGCTAACTTGTGATACAGTTCAGCTTTTGGTTACGTAGCTCAAATAACAGCTGAAATCAGGGACTCAAAGAGATATTCGCATGTCAATATTCATAGTCAAGTTTATTCACAATTATTCAAGTATTTGAATGTAGATAAAACAATATTCACAAATGAATGAAGGGGAAGCAAAATATGGCACATTCTCTACTCCCAATGCAATATTATTGAGGCTTAAAAAGCAAGAGAAATCCAGTATGTGCTATGACATGAGTGAATATTGAAGGCAGTTTACTAAGTGAATAGAGCAAATTATAGAAGAAAAAATATTATGTGATTCGACTCATCTGAAGTCCGTAGAATAATAACATTTATAAAGACAGAATGTAAACAAGCAATTACTACCTCTGTGCAGGGGAGGAATAAGGAGTTATGGGTCAATTAATATAGTTTCAGTTTTAAATGGAAAAACTATTCAGAGAAAGAAGCAAGTGATGCTTGCACAGTAGTGGAAATATACTTAATGCCAACAAGATATGCATTTAAAACTTCTTAAAATGGTAAACAAAGAATAGGTCAATTTTTTTTAATTTTAAAGATAATTAAACCAAACAAAATGGAATAAAATAAGTCAGAATAGAACAACACAGGCAATACAGTACTTCAAAGACAAGACAACAGGAAATCAACAATGACTACCTTAATGTCTCTTGTTTCCTTCAAAATAGTTGTCCATGCCTTCACACATAATAAAATCAAACAAAACAAAACAGAAGAAAACCAATCAAAACAAAAGAATGAAAGTATGACGGTACTTCAAAACAAGATAATAGGAAATCAATGATGGATACAATCATATATCCTTCTATCTTTAAAATAGCTGCCCATACCATTAGACATAGTAAAATATAACAAAAAAGACAGGATGAAACTAAACTTAATTAAACTATGAAAATTATACAAGAAGTGAAAACAAGATGACAGGAAATTAACAGTAGTTACCATTTTCCCTTTTGAATCTTGTCCCACCCTAACGCTTTCATACTATCTGTTGTGCTTTTTGGATCCCCCCTTTAGTTTTTCATGCTAGGGAGCACAGTGTTCACTGTATGGGTCTAAACCATTTCACCCATGAGCATGATTCCAGTTGCCTCTATTCACCTACAACATCCTTGATGTTAACTTACTTTATAGTTAGGTAGCTTTCCATTGTATGAACATATTACAGTTTTCTTATCCATTCTGCAGTTGATGGACAAGTTACCCTTGTGTTTTTCTGGTCTCCTGTCACATGGAACATTTGTTTTCTCTCCTTTGATTTTCAGTCCATGAATTTCCTTTCAAGTTAAATGTATTTCTTGTATGCAGTGCATTGATGGATCTTGTTTCTTGATCCAATCCCTCTGTGTTTCTTTTTATTGCTGACCTGTGTCCATCCACATTAATGATTATGACCGACACATATTAGTTCACCTCTGCCACATTATCCACCTGCCGGCCCTCTACTGTTCTCCATCATTCAGTTGCCTGTTGTGTTTGGCTATTCTCCTCTGTTGCTGTCCCTGGAACCTTGGTCATCTTTATTGCTCTCTCTATAATATCCTTCAGCAATCTCTGTAGAGTTGGTTTGGTGGTCATGAATGCCTTCAGTTGTTCTTTATCATGAAAGTATCTTATTTTTTCCATCAAATATGAAAGATAGTTTTGCAGGGTACATCAATTTGGATTGGAAACTGTTATCTTTCAGGATATGAAATACTCCAACTTCTTCTTGACTTGATGGTTTGTGTTAAGAAGTCTGCTGTGATTCTGATCAGTTTTCCTTTATAAGTGATCTGTTTATTTTCCTCTACCAGTTTTCAATATTCTGTTCTTGTGCTGAATTTCTGGGATCCTGATTATTATATGTCTGGGTGTAGATTTATTTTAGTTGTGGCTAGTTGGAGTTCTGTATGCCCCATTTATATGAATGTCAGATCATTTCTCCATGTTTGAGAAGTTTTCTGCTGTAACTTCTATAAATAGTCTTTTTGTCACATTTGGGTTGATCTTCCTTTGCTAATACCTATCACTCTTACATTATTTTTATTTGTGTTGTCTTGCAGCCTTTGAATTATTTCCTGATTCCTTGTTATTTTTCAGAGATCTTTCCTTTCACTTTCACTGTTATCCTGTCTTCAAGGTCTGAAAGTATATCTTCAGTTTCCTTCTAGCAGTGTTTCAAACTTTCAATAGACTACTTAATTTCCTGGATATCTCTCTGAATCTATTTTATGCATTGTAACTCTTTCCTATATTGCTCATTCAAGGTATCTATCATTTTCTGATGTTATTCTTTTTTATCTATGTGTTCTTTAGAAATGCTCAGCAATTCTTTCATTATGTTTGATATTTCTTCTTTTACCTGAGCTATTATTTCTGATATGATTACTTTTACAGTCTCATGAAGCTGTTTCCTTATTTCAGCTGCTACCCTCTCAGAGATCTCAAGTGTGTGACTTACATTGTATTCCATGACTTTATCTCCCAGACGTCTTCCATGTGAACTGGAGGTCTGAGATTGCCTTTTGCTTCTTCATCTTGACATTCTCCTGGCTTGTGCCCAACAAGCCAGTTGTGGGGTCCCAGGCACGTTCCACATAGCTGCCCCTCTCCACACAGTATAAGGGAATGCACAAGGCACCAGGCTTTCTCTGAACTCAGATTGCTGGGAAGATAGCAGGGCATGGAGCAAGCTTCTCCAGATCCATGCAGCAACAGTGAGCCTTTCCCAATGGTCAAGGGTACAAAGTGATGGGGCTGCTTCTCTCAATCTGAGTTCTACAGCACGACTATTAGGTGCTGGCTGTCTGAAGGAAGCAAGGGTCTCCAATGGTGATCTGTGGGTGCACAAGGTGTATTTGGCTGTTTCCCCCTACCTGTACTGGCTGCCTTCGGAAAGCAATTCTCTCTATTAATTACTTTTTAGGATGAGATGGGACAAAGCCTAACAGTGGAATTTCAAAAGGACTCAATATGTTGTAATTATTTATTTATTTTATTTTGGGATAAAATAGTAGCTTAACATTTAAGGAACTTTTTTTTTTTTTTTTTTTTTTTTTTTTTTTTTTTTTTTTTTTGAGAATGAGTCTTACTATGTTGCCAAGGCTGGCTTTGAACTAAGGCAATCTTTCAGTCTCAGCCTCCAGAATGCTGGAATTATAGGTGTGTTTCCTAATCCCAGTTGAGGAACTTCCTTTAAATTAATGCTAGTTAGTGAAACTTGGAAAGTGTTTTGAGCTCCATTATTTGTCTCAATAAACTTATTTTAAAAGATTTCAATTCAGACAGAGCATAGTGGTACACTACTAAAATCTCAGCACTTTGGGAGGATGAAGAAGAGGGATAAGAAGGAGCCCAAGTAGGAAAATTGTAACTTGATGAAAACTTACCACAGAATAAAAATAAAAACAAAACATGCTTCAGCTGTAGCTCAGTATTAAAGTTCTGAATTCAATAGCCAGCAAAGGAAAACAGAAAAAATCGCATTCAAAACCCCACTGTCACAGACTGAGATTAATGAACAAACTGGTTTTACACAAGTACGAACATTTCCAAAATCTAAAAAGTAGTAGAAAAGACAATAATTTTTAATATAGAGAAATTTATGCTTTAAACTTATATTTTCTCCATTAATTTAAACTGTGGACAAAAATATTTTTAAATTTTTGAGCAACTCACATCTTCTTCAACATTGCAATTTGTTTTACATAAAACTTTAGTATATGTACATGATAAAATTTGGACATGTATGTTCCTTCTATAGTTCTGCAATGATTAATACATAAGTCTATCAATAGTCTATAATATAACAAAATTTGTATTTCATTACTGAAAAAGGCACATGTAATTTCACCTTGAGTTACACACTTTCCAACTGAAATTTTATTGATAATTATAATTTCATAACTTTACAAATTAATTTCATGAATTGGTGAAAAATTGAACCATTGTTGGAATTAATTTAGCTGTTCATATCCCACTTAAATTTCAGCTTCATAAGTATAAGGAAAATGTGTTTTCCCTGAGATATGTGTGTAGCTGGGAAGAAAATCCGTCACATACTAGATGCTCAATAGTTATGTAATAGAATTAAACCCATTACATTAATTTAGGACATGATCATCTTTTTCCTGAAGGGAATGGCTTCACAAATGATTTAGTTATACACTTAGCAAAAAGTCTGAAGAAATGTCAATATATTGTACTCATAGTTCTTTTTCATTATTGTTCATTAATACTAATGCCTATTTGTCTCCTTCTATTTGTTCCTTACACACACGCACACTCTTAAATGCAGAAATATGTACATAATTCTGTTCTATAATGGCTTTCTCTAGGTAAATGTTGCTTAACCTTTACCTCCTCTGAAATGTACTGATGAGAACAATAATTTCATTTAAAGAAACCTCCACAGCAACATCCAAACAAATTTTGACCAAACATCTGTGTACCATACTGTGGACCAGTGTAACCATCACACTTGGTGACTTTGGGCTATCCCAGAAAACATATTGTGAGCTTTGGTAAAGGTGACACACTCATGAAACATATAAGAATGACTTGATCAGTGACAGAGCGCATACATGAAAAGTAGTATCACAAGCCTAAACTGGAAGTTAAAAAGCTCTTACCACTTAGTACGGTCAAGTTGTCTCAATACATAGCACAATGCTTCATTTGTATTTTTATTCTGATTCTGGTGTAAATAAACCCATTGCAATGCCTCTCATATAAAAGAATAGTATATGCAATTCTAACAGTACACAATATTTCATAATGAAAAGAAATGACTGTTTTATGGATTTGATACCATTTTATCATTAGTTTACAGTAGATTCTTTTTATTTAAAAGGAAAAAAAAGTTTACCACAATACAATATGCAGTTGTGCCAACATTAATCTCCTGTATATTGTGTTTACCAAAATCTTGATGCATAATTTTCTCTTGTGCATGATTTAATCTCACTTTTCTTTTCATGACCTATTAATATACAAAAAATTACTTCAAATTTTACCAGTAAAAAGCCTCATTTAGTGAGTAACTTGAAACAATATTAAAAGTGACTCAGGACAACACAGCTGGTAAATTTCTGAGGGTCATTTCTCTCCAGACAGGATCGTTCATCCCACCATAACTTTGATCACACAGAACAAGAGTGAGGTGTCAAAATTCATAGAGGATCTGCTTCAGCAAAGCCAATGAGACTAGCAAAAATCTAAGGAGCTTGTGAGACATGAGTAACTTCTAATGGCACAGGCTCAAGGTCAAATATAGAAGCATATCTTCTTCGTATCATAAATATGATGAAGTAAAAGCTTTTCTGCAATTTTGAAAGAAAAGTTGGGCCTAACACAACATTGCATTTATTATGAGATAGAGTGACTTAAGCAATTCAATATGGTTTTTTTTTCACTTTAAAATGTGAAATAACTTTTGTCTCTAGGAGAGTTAATATTAAGGCAGCTGAATAATTGTTTGAAACTCTAGATAAGAAGATTATGGAAAAAAAATCTTTAAAACAGGTGAAATCTCCCTATTGTGGGAAGAGATGCCTGATAAGCATTCATCCCTAAGAGGTAGAAATCAATGGGTGGTTTCAAGATTTTAAGGAGAGGATAAGAGTTTTCCTGAAGGCAATGTCACAGGCTGCAAATTAAAATACTGTGTGATTTGGCACAAGGTGAACCACATGACCCCAACACATATCAGTCAGCACACAGTGCTGATAAGATCTAGGTAGATGTGGTGATCCAGCCCCTTCTCCAAGTGCTCACAGGAATTCTTTTTTTTTTTTTTCTTTTTTTTTTTTTTTTTGTCTTTTTCATTTTTTATCGGTACCAGGGATCGAACTCACGACTGCCTGCTTGCAAGGCAGGCGCTTATGCCGCTGAGCTAAATCCCCAGCCCCAGCTCACAGGAATTCTTATACCAGCAAAGTAGAGAAATACTGTTTGGAGAATAGATGTTTCTCAAGATTTTTCTTGTTGTTGATGTTGTTCCTGCATATTCTCTTTTTACTGATAATCTTCATTCCTGAATCAAAATATTTTTTCTCCCCCAAATACTACATTTATAATCTATGTAATGAATGAAGATAATTTAAAGAAGTTTCAACATTTACCAAATGAGATGTATCTTCATCTGTGTTTGCATTAAAAACTAGGGAGTGAGGGCCAAATCCCCTCCAACAGAGGACACTCTGGGTCGGGATGACTAGCAGGAACAGGATGCTTCAGTGACTTCAGTAGCATATTCCCCTCTCAAGCAGGATGGTTGGGAGCACTTGGCCTGGGTGACGCTGCAGACTAAGACCCAGTAGGCTAGCCCAAACCAGCTCCCAGTGCCTGACGGTGCACCCTTGCAGTGAACCCAGGTCAACCCTTCAGTAGGTTGACCTGGAGGGGCAGGCCCAGCAGATGCTACCCAGGTCTGTGTCTCCCTAATATACTGCAGTAGGTGGGAATACCTAGCAAGCGTGATTCAAACAAACTGTAACGGGCAAAGAAAGAAACTGGGCCTCCTATATACACCTGTATGGAAGGAACAAAAAATATGACAAGAGGAGGCAACAAGAAAGGGCCCTTGGCCCCCAATCCTGAGAACACTGATCCAGGAAAGGTAAATGCAAAGGAGAATGAGGAAAGAAAACGTGCAATATCAGACATGACACCAATAGACATAAAGCGATATCTCCAGAGCCTCGTAGATGTGTTCAAAAGTGAAGTATTTAATGAAGTAAAGCAAGATATAAGTAGAATAGTTAGAGAAATGCTAAGCACCACCCAAGAAAAAACACATGGTAGAATGGAAGAACAGAAAAAAAGGGGAGAATTGTTTGATGGAGAAAATAGAGAAAACATAGAATACATGAAGCAGGTTCAAAGACATTACCAGGAAACTAAAAACTCTATTGAAAGCTGGCATAACAGCTTGAAAGAAACTAAGGAGGGATTATCTGAACTGGAGGACAGATTTGTAAGGTGGGAGCATGAAATGAAAAACTTCTTAAAAATAACAAGGAAAAAACAGCAATAATACAAAGGATAGAAGATGATAAGAGGATCTATAACTTGATCACCTTGTATTTTGTTTTGAGATTATGTATTATGTCCACCCTTTTGATTTGACTGACTCTGTTTTGTTATGTCACATTTGGTTTTATTCTCTTCAAAAAAAGTAATAAGAACTGTGGGAGTAATAAAACCCAAAATGTGTAATTGTCATTGTGCAAAAGAGAGAAAAAGCAAGTGCTCTAAAAGATATAACTGCGTGTATATTTAAGTGTATATGATAGATAACCATATTACTGAGTTTTGTTGGATCATTGAAAAGAACTGTTTGCAGTCTCACTGTTTGAAAGTCCACTTTATATGCTTTAATTTTGTAACTTGAACAACGATTTCTAAGATGACAATATGTAATCTATTAACTAGTGATTTCCTACTGTTTATTTGTTCTGAAATTCTGCATAACTTGTACCCTTTTTCTGTTTTTTTTCCCTTTTTATCCTTAAATAAAATTTAAACAACAGTTTTATTGGAAACTAACTACACCTAACCATTTAAGTATGGTTAACAGAGATTGCATGGATTAATGACAAAAATTTTTATGTTTAAACTTACAGATAATTTTTCCCAATGTCTAGTCCAGACTAAAAATCTCCATGTTATCTGAACTTCCTAGGATTTAAAACTATAGAGCAAGTTAAGTTCAGCTGGAGAGGTAATGTCATATTAGTTGAAGGCATTTGGGGCATGCTTTTACTCTATCAATCTGTGGGAAACCTCTTTAGTTGGTGTTAGGGCTGCACCTTTAGTAATTTTGAGGTGATTATAGTGTGTGGTTGAACAAAATAGGTAAGAGAATGTCTTATTACCGCTAAAGATAGCAACTAAGGTTTTCAAGGGACTCCTTTTTTAGTACTTGAAATGTTCCTGTTCATGTCAAGAGCTTTACTAAATTTTAAAAGAGTCAGACTCACTGCTCTCAAAACTTGTAAAAAAATATCCATGGAACATACTACTAAATTATGCAAGCTGCATGGGCTTTTAAGTGTGATCGGATAGGCTGTGAGAAAATTAACTCCCAACTAGTTTTCCAGTTGAAGGAAACATGCTTTTTAATCAGAAAGTCACTACATCCCACTACATTTTGCATAAAGAATAATGCATTCAATAATTTTGGCTTCAAAGGCTAATGTGGTCATGAAAATTCAGTGTTTGTAACCACTCAAACTAATTGTTCCATTGAAAATATAATGAAGAAGTCATAAAGGAATTTCATAGATTTTTCAAAGTGCTGGAGCAATAAATGATCCCTCGTGGTTCCCCTTTGAAACATTATTTTCTGTGCTTCGTAGCTCTTACTAGCAGAATGAGAAATATTCAGAATATATTTATGCATTAAAAGAATATGGACAATCCTGGCCAAGGCACAGATGGTGAGAATTAATTTCATTCAGAGGGACAAGTTCCAATGTATGAATACAGAGAAGCTGATAAATGATTTAAAAAGAAGCTAACTGTAGAGTGTGAAATCTTTCTAAGAATCATGTGAGGCTATTCCAGTATTAGCAGGTGACTCCTCTAAAGACAGATTACATTTATATTTTAAGGTATAAAATTATTAAACTGTTGCTTGCTATTTTTTAAGTAATATATAAAGCACATATGCCAGTGTGGGACAGGAAATAAACACTGAGTCAACTATATTAAAACAAAGGGTTGTATATGTAGTGTTTTAGCTAAGCAGGTATCATTGAAGCTAACATTAGCTGCTTCCATTAAAACAGCACCATTCAATTAACGACATGCATTCAAATCACCATAATTTTTGTGGCCATATTTAGGCTGAGGCAAAAATATTTTTCTTATATATTTTGTTTGTTTTCTGAGTAGAGCCAAAACTAATGTGCTAACTTTTATACAACATAATGCAAAATTTATTGTTTAAAATGTATTTTGTAAGTACATGCTACTTACTAATTGTCCTAGTCCCTTTCTCACTGCTGAGATACAATACCTAGCACCCACAAATTTAAGTACAGGTTTATTTTGGCTCACAGTGGTAGTGGTTTCAGTTCATAGTTTGCTCTTTTTCCTTACATGGTAGCATGGCAGAGGGACATGGCAGAGACAAAAGAGCTCATGTTCTGCAGCAGCAAGCCAACAGAGAACCAGGGAAGAGGGAAAAAGTGTAGACTTTTCCATGTCATGCCCCCAATGACCACCACGTCCTTCTACCAGGCTTAAAATCCCAATATTAATTTTAGATATAAACTCATACATCTACTGATCCACTGAAGACTGTCACCCCACTGTGGTCCAAACACACCCACAAAGCCACACACATGAGCTCTTGAAAGCCTTAAACAGGAAATATAACATGTGGTAGATAGAATCCTAGAATACTCCCTAATGGCAAAGCTTTTGGGGAGCCAAGGAGCTCCCCAAAATTGAATATGATATAAAACTCTGAGTATGACAGAATGTCAATCCCATGATCAATTTATTTTATGTGGCATAGTTGCCTTTTCAAAAAACAGATCATTTTTAGTAACCTTAAACTAATTAAGTATATAATTAAAATGATGAAGCTTTCCCTGGCACAGAGATTTAAGGCAAGATTTGAGCCACAAGAGAGATACAATTTGAGGAATATTTTCTGTTTTGGTCTTTTGGTATTAGGAGACTATGGAACATGGCACAGCAATAACCTTTAAAATTTGAAAATGGCCCTTGTTTGATGAACAGAAAGCAAGAAGCTCAGTACTAAAAACTTTTATGTGGCACCGGAATCTGCCTATGTCAGATGATCTTAGGAGAGCTGCTCCAGGAATCGACTAAGAATGCTGCTAGCTGATACCTTGAGATAGTATTAGTTTTGGGAGGTCCTTAGCAAGAATGTAGCTGTACTGTGTCCTCAGCACCTGCCGAAGCCTCTCCTCTCTTCCTCTCTCCATCCTTCCTTCTTTCTTGCTGACTTAGTGATACTTTGCTTTATAGCAACAAAAACTAAACACTCAGTGACACAGATGATTCCATTAGGACCTACTAGGTGTCTGCATACGGATGAATGGCAAGATAACTTGGTGGCTTTCCCAACACAGAGCCACTCAGTACTTGATGAGGATACATTGGATCCTTACTATCTGGTAGCCTTACTGTTCCTGTCCAATATTTTGTTTATTGTCTCTGTTTTAGGAGTCTGAGCAGCTGGCAGTGACTGAGCTGCTATTCAGAACCAGATAATTCCAGAGAATCTTCCCTCATGTTGATTATTAATATATTAGCTAATGGTAAGAAGGACTAATAAATGAACTGAAGTCTTAAACTGTCTTCAATGAAATGTTGATGACCATAACTTCTGTGAAGATGGAGGAGGAAGCCATATTAAAAATTTTAAAATTGTTAAATATTTAGGGAAGTATGACTTGATTAACTTTCTATTGTCAGAGTTTGGCTCTAGAATTATTTCCTCATCAGTCATTTAAAAATTAATTATTAATTATAAGAGTCTATGGATCAAATAGATATAGTTATATTTCTGGGATGAACAAAAATAATTCGACATTTTTGAAGAATGGAAGAGAGCTGTTTTCACAAGATATAATATTAGTTTTCCTAATCAACAAGAACACATAAAATCCATAAATCATATTTTAATTAAATTATTATTTAAGTTACCTGTGATTTATAAGACAAATTTTTGGTATAGGCTATTGATGAAGAATTTAAAAAAAAGTTTTAAAATATATCATTTGCCCCATCTTGGCTAAAAATTTTAAAAAGTAATATCATGAACTTACTGAAACTATTTTATACTTTGTTCTTTTCTCATTAGTGTACCCAGCCAGATTGATTTCTCCTATGAGTGGTAATGAATTAAAACATAATACTGCTTGGCTGTATGATACCAGTTGCTGTCTGTTTTGTTAGATTAAATAAAATTTGATACACTTACAATTAATAAACAAGTTAATAAAATTTAAATATCAGTGTGCTTAATGATAAATCAAAGTGGGACATACATGTTTCCTATAGATAACTTCATATCAATCATGGCAATTTGTGAATTTACTATTGCAGAAAGTCAAATAGTTGTGAATGTATATATACTCAAATTAATAAATAACCATTATATCCTGTTTTATGTAATTATTGAAATATAATTCTATTAGAAAAACAGAAGATCATAAATTATTGTTTTTTTTTGTTTTAATTCCCTACTTCTTATTTTATTTAGTTTTCAATGGTATCTTGACAACTTTACCGGAAAAATCTAGATTTTCTTCTTGAACTGTGAGGAGATTTGGCCTATGTATTAAGAATATAACTTTAGAAAGGCCACTGTACAAGTTCTCCAATGCACTACCATCTTAAATATCATTTAAAGTATTTTCAAGGAGAGTTAACTATTACCAAATGTAAAAAAGACAAAGATATACATCCAGAATAAAATCTATCTTTATGTAACTTTTGAAAAGAGCAATGACAACAGTGCTGTTTGTGAGAACATTAAAACACTGGCCTTTCAGCAACCATGTATGTCAGTGGATATTTTTGTTGATTATACCACAGTGAGGCTCTGCTGAGAAGATACCAAGACACAGAGAGGAAGCGATTGATTCAGTTATTCACCATGGATAACATGTTATTTAGAATGTTGTAACAATTTGGACTTGTTATTTCAACAACAAAAAAATTTAAGGAATGGCAAAGGATAATGAAAATTTATCACGCAGTGATAAACACAAAGACAAGTAATAGCTATACAGATAAGAAATGAGAGATTTGTATTGCACAGCATGGCAATCTGCAGTATTTGAATCCTTGATATGCACCCCAGAAGTGAAATCTGTGGTTCAAACTTTCCCCTCTAGTGTTACACTGTAGGTCTGTGGGATTTGGGAGTCGTGAGCAAGTTTGGTCGAAGGAATGTCTGTCATTCACTGTGTCAGATGGCTGCAGGAGGAGCAGGCCAGTCTGTGCAGTTCACAAATGTGTCAGATGTGTGATTTGTATGCATGCAAAAGGCTGTGAGCAAGACCAGGGTCACACTCTGCACCATGCCCCGAACCAAATCAGAATGGCAAATGTCAGGAAGGATGGAAACCCAAGCATGAAGGAATGCATTAAATTAGAAACAAGGAATAAGAAAAATGAGAAATTGTAAGACTGATAATATCAATGTCTATAATAAATGATATTTTCTAATCTAATTGAGTGTTTTTGCTCAGCACTGTCCTATGCACTTTCTGTATACTAAATCATTTAATTCTTCCCATTTAATTAAGATGAATTTTATTAACATCAAATGTTTAAAAGAGACATAATATAGTGGGAAAGCCCTTGTTCACATTCAAGAAGAAAGAGAAAGATTAAATATAAAAGTTGATTTAAAGATGTTTATCATGCTCATACATATTTCCCTAGGTTCATTTACAGAGAACACAATTTAAAAAGTATACCAGTTCATCTTTAGATATGCTTTGTAAAAGTATTTGAAAATATGTTAAATGATTGAAATTTCATGACATTTCTCTATTTAAATATTTTTACATCTTCTTTAATCAGAATAGACAATGTCAAAGAAACTAGAGTTAAGAAAATATTTAGTACTGGAAAGGTTGGTCATCACTGCATAACTGCAACATCTGAAAGACTCTCATTCATTGTCTTTTGAATAAATTGATATTCTTCTAATCAATTGTAGCATATCCACAATATATTTTCACTTTGATTTAAAAATCTTTGCAAAATTAGACTAAATTCTATGCATGTCAGAGTGTATATGGGTGCGTGTGAATGTGAGGAAAAAATGAAAGAGATAAACTATATTTTGCTTTTTAATTCTTTAATATAGACAAGTTCTACTGATGATTAAAAATGCAAGCTGAAAATTATGTTTCATCTTTAGTTGTCACTATGGTCTCCGTTTTCACAAAGTTGTCACACAGTGACATGGAAACCGGAGTACAGAAGGAATAAACTTAGTTTTCAGTATGAAATGCCTCTCAAATGATAGCCAGACTTGGAGAGAGAGGTGGCAAATATGGGGGTTATGTACTGAGAGTTGAGTTTAGAGCTTGTTGTACTTGAAGAATAAAGAAGCAGGTATAGGAGGAAGGTTGTTAGGAGATGGAGATGGCATTACAGATTTGGAGTGCTTTCACGGAGGATGGAGTGAGTTTTCCTAGAGAAGGAATAGAAAAGTGTTAAGGCTCTGGGGAGAAACACGAGCCCTAGGACACGATGATAAAAGGGAATAAGCAAAACTAGGCTTCATTTTCCATGGGAGAAGCAGTCCTATAATTTATGGGTGCCTGGGGATTGAGAGTTAGGTGATAAAAGTGTTTCTCTGATATCTAGTCATAGACTTACAGAATTTGATTCAAGCAGCCCTATATTAACCTCTAATTTTTATCTTTCAAATGTCTGAATGCTGGAAGAAGCTTTCTTACATTAATCTACTTCCATTGTCTGATCAATTGTTAATTCTTTTCTAATTGTTTCCTCCTCCTTATCACTTTCTCACACAATCTGCTTTCCATAAAGGACAGAGCTCTACACAGATTGTACCTGCATGCAGCTCACATTTCTAGGGCTGTCTGTCCTATACATTGCTGAACAATATATATGATGCCTGAAACCTAAAAGGTTGATTTGATTCACAGTTTCAGAGCTTTCAAGGCACTTGTCTAATGTGTTTAAGGCAAAAATGTCCATGTTGGGATTGTGGAAGCAAAGCTGCTCATGTGATGCCAGCCAGGAAACAACACAAGGAAAGAGAAGCAGAGACCAAAGGGCCTACAACTCAAGGTAGCCCCCAGGCCTGGAGCCCCCAGCACGTTTGCATGCTGCATCCAAACACACACAGCGTGCTTTGTTAATCACCTGGATGCTTCTCAAGCTGATCAAGATTAACCATCATATTTTAACCCATGTCACACTGACTTCTAAACACACCTTCTGAAATATATTACATTTCCAACCATAGGCAATAACAAGGTCCTAGTTCCACCTTATACATAGGCATGATGTAACTATAATGCATATAACTAGAAGTGTCCAAAGTCTCAATAAACTAACTCATCCCCCAAATCTCAACAATTCCAGAACTACTCAAAAGTCGCAGTCCAAGTCTCCTCTGAGATTCAAGGAAATTCTTGTCTGTGAGCTGTAAAGAAAATTTTTAAAAAGCAAGTTGCATAATATCAAGATACAATGGCACAGAATAAACATTTTCATTCTAAAAGGAAGAACTGGGTGGGGGGATAGAAAAGAGCAGGGCCAAATTAAAATCAACATGTTGCCAGGTAGGCACTAAATCATGTTGTGTCACTACCGACATTTGCATCACATGGTAGGGAGTTGTGACTGCCACATTGCTATTTCCTGGTGTTATGCTGTGAATGTATAAACTGAGCTCACCAGGATGAATTTGAAGTAATTGCTTTAACTTCATAGGAGGATTTTCTCCATGTTTCTTTACTGCTCCCTTGTGAGAGTCAAATTTGGTTTTATATCTTCAATAGAAATGATGAAAGACACTTTTCTTCCTTAGAAATAGTGCATCTCTCATAGGTCAGGCAAGTTTCTTACTCCTGCCCCAATTTTGTGATATGTTTTGTTTCCATCCTTCTACAATTGAACTTTGCCTGTGCCCTAACCACAGCGAGTTTGTTGCTTCTCTCTCAGTAGCTAAGGTTTTCTATGTCTTACTTTTTTCTCATTCCTGAAAAAAAAAAAAAAGTTGCACCAAAATTAAAACAGTGAAATGTTTATTTTGGCTCAGTTTTCAGAGAATCAGTCCTTAGTCAACTGGTTTCAAGGAGGTTGGCATGGGAGAGGGACCATAACAGAGGAGAAACATTTCATGTCATCACACCTAGGAAGGCAGCAAGTAGCAAGCATCAGCAAGCTCAGCTTCTTCCTGCCCCTTTATATTCCATCCAGGTTACAAACCTTTTGATTGGTGCCATACACACCTACAATGGAATTTACATTACCTACATCCTAGTACAGCACAACCTTATTCAGTTTCACACATGCATGATCCTGTTACCTCTCTAAAGCCCCACCAACAAGCAACTGTGACTTTGGCAGAAAATCTAGATACGAGCCATAAGACTCAGTATGGGATATGACCCTGAGGAGGTGGTGGAATTTTAAATAAGTTTACCAACAGCACTAAGCCTATTCCTATGCACACTGAGGATTAGAATTCTCTCTAGACTATGGCACTGTTCCCAGTCTTTCCAGTAGCAACTATGAAAACAGCAGAATTCATGAGCAGTCCCTCCAACACACTGACTTTTGTTGAGAACAATCATAAGCCCAAGGTCATATACACAAACTCAGGGTCAGTTTGTAGGCTGTTGCTAGTTTTCACCAGAGATATAGGATTTCCTCAGGATGTTTGGATAAAGTAAAGATTTTTATTGTAAGAAAATAAGTATTTTCAGTCTTTTGAAACATTCATTTCCAGAACAATTCCTAATCATGCAAGGCACCTGAATTCCCATACCCCATATGATAAGAACACAAGGGGAATTTCTAGCTTTAAATTGTTAGAGGGAGGATTATGTAGCCATGACTAAATGCAGAGAATCAAATTCCAGTCTGCATTCCGGGCCATAGAGGATTCAGTAGAGAGATATAGAAACTTGTGTTTTCTCCTTGAGCATACATTATCCAAAAGGGTTTATTGTCAACATATTCATATTTAGTTACCATATTTAAATTTATATTTCTGAATTTTTTCTGTCAGTTTTTATTTTAAAAAGCAAAACAGAATAAAAGTATGTAAATTGTGCAGAATTTCAGAAAAAATTGGGAATTAAAACTAGTTAATATATTGCACTTTGTTATTTTAGAAATAGCTGTTCAGGTTATAAAGTCTAGACACAAAACTGATTAATCAAACAATGACAGCACAATCTATTCTTTTTTCATGAACCTACAGAGATTAATAGTATACTTATCTTTCTAGCACATGTATACATACGTATATTTATACGTTTACCAACATAAATGCAATCTTTTCTTTTATTTCCTTTTTCCTTCTCCCTATTCAATTTGTTCAGTCCGTTAGAGCACTTTCTTTCCGTTTCATTATTGCAATATCTATTGTATATTTTGGATCTTGTTACTCTTTCCGATTTTTATTATTTTTTATACTAGGGAGACAATAAAATATTTATAAATGTGAGTTTATTTCACTTGTGAATATGGCCTCAAGTTGCCTCCATTTACCTATGAAGGCCTCAAGATTATCCTTTTTTATGGCTGAGTAATATTGTGTATAAAAATACCACATCTTTTTTACTCATTCCTCAGTTGTTTGGCATTTTGGTTGTTTCCAAGATTTAGCTATCACAAAGTGTTCTGCTATAGACGTGGGTACACATACATCACTGTGCAATGATGTTTTCAATTTTTCTGGGAAAATACACAAAAGGGGAATAGTTGGACTAAATGGGAATTCCAAAATTCTAACTTTCTGAAGAATCTCCGCACTGATTTCCACAGTGGTTGTGCCAGTCTGAGCACACACCAGCAGTGGAAAAGGGTTCCTTTTCCCCACAGCCCTGCCAACATTTGGTATCCATTGATATCTTGGCAACCATTCTTTCAGGAGTGAGAGGGAATCTCAATGTGGTTTTAATCTGCATTTTGTGAATGACCAGTGATCTTGAGCATGTCTTCACGTATTTATTTCCCATTCGTATTTTTTTTTTTTCATCTGAAGAGTTCCTGTTCATCTCAGATGCCCATTTTTGGATTGGGTCTTGAATTTGGGGGGTCTGATATATTTCAGTTCTTTGTATGTCTTAGTCCTTTGAGCGACAGCTGGCCAAAACCCTTTTCCATTCTGTGGGTTTTTTCTTCACTCGGTTGGTGATTTTTCTTTCTTTCTCTCTTTCTTTCTTTCTTTCTTTCTTTCTTTCTTTCTTTCTTTCTTTCTTTTTTTCTTTCTTTCTTTTTTTTCTTTTTTGAAGTACAAATCTTGTTAATAAGAGTTCCTAGTTGTGGATTCTTTAAAGTATTTCCATGCAGTTTGCCTTCCCCTATGTCTAGTTCTTGCCTGTGACTTCAAGATTTCTACCTATCTTGTCATCCAGTAGATTTAAAGTTTCTGGTTTGCTATATAGATCTTTGAACTGTTTTGACTTTAGTGCATAGTGACAAACATAGGCCTAGTTTCATTCTTTGGCATTGGAAAGCCAATTTTCCTGGCACCATTTATTAAAGAGGCTATTTTCCTTCAAGTGAACATTTTTAGCCCTTTGTCCAGGTAAGGTGGCTAGTATCATTGTAGTTGTGTTTGCATCTTCAAATCCATTCTATTGATCCTCAGGTGTGGGTTTTTTTGTTTGTTTGTTTGTTTTGTTTAGTTTAGTTTTTTTCCTGTACCATGCCAATTTTGTCACTGTAGCTTTGTAATATAATTTCAAGTCAGGAATTGAGATGCCTGCTGTCTTGCCTTTGTGGCCCAGGATGACATTTTCTATCCTAGGTCTTTTCTGTTTCCAAATGGATTTTAGGAATGTTTTCTCTGTATCTGTAAGGTATGCTAATGACATTTTGATTGGTATTGGATTAAATCTGTATAAAAGTTTTGAATTATGGCTATTTTCACAATGTTGATTCTTCCTAACCAAGAACAAAGAATATCTTTCTATTTTTTGCCATCCTCTTGAATCTCCTTTATTTACTGTACCATAGTTTTCAAGGTTTAGGCTTTTTACATCCTTTTTTAGGTTGATTCCTAAGTATTTCATTGTTTTGGATGCTATTGTAAAATGTGGCATTTCCATAATTTCTCTCTCAGTGAGCTTGTTATTTGTGTACAGAAATGCTGTTGATTTTTGAGTGCTGACTTTGTATCTAGGTACACTGCTGAATTTGCTTGTTAACTGTTATTTGATAATTTTTTATATCTTCTATGTAGACTATCATGTCAGCTGCAAATAGTGATAATTTAACTTCTTCTTTTCCTATTCTTTTTCTTCTTATTTCTTTTTCTTGTCTCTTTGCTCTGGCTCACATTTCTAGAACGATATTGAATAGAAGTAGTCATAGTAGACGTCTGTATCTTGTTCCTGATATTAGAGTAAAACCTTTCAGTTTTTGTCCATTTAGTATAATGTTGGCTGGGGTTTTGCATACATGGTTTTTATCAAATTGAGGCAGATACCATCTATTCTATAGTGTTTTCATCATAAACAAGTATTAGACTTATCAAAATATTTTTCTGTTTCTATTGAGATGACCATATTATTTTTGTCATTGGCTCTGTTGATGTGGTGTATTAGGTTTATTGATTTTCATGTGTTAAATAATACCTGCATTCCTGGAATGAATCCCACTTGGTCATGATACATAATCTTCTTGATGATTTGCTGCATTCTGTTTGCCAGTATTCTCATGAGAATTTTTGCATCAGTGTTCATAGGGAGATTCTCTTTCTTTGTTGGGTCTTTTCTGGTTTTGGCTTCAGAGTAATATTTACCTCCAGGAATGAGCTAGAAAGAATCACTTCTCTTTCAATTTCATTGAAAAGTGTGAGGAGTATTGGCATTAAGTTTTCTCAGAATTTCTTTTGGAATTCAGCTGTGAATTCCATCAGGACCTAGGCTTTTCTTTGTTGCTAAGTTTTTAGTCATCTTTTCAATTTCAGTAGTTGATAATGGGTCATTCAAAATTGATACATCTTTTTGATTCAGCTTTGTTAATGCATAGGTTTCCAGAAATATGTCCATTCCCTCTGTGTTTTCCACCTTATGTGAGTAAATATTTTAAAAGTAGGTATTCATCATCTTTTTAATTTCCATAAAATCTGTAGTAATTTCACTCTTTTCATTCCTTACTACATGAATTTGAGTTTTTTCTTTCTATTTCTTGATAAAGTTGGCTTGAGGTTTGTCAATTTTATTTCCAGCTCTTTAATTCATTAATTTTTGTATTGTTTTCTTAGTCTCAGTTGTATTAATATAAGCTCTGGTCTTTAAAATTCCCTCTCTTCTGTGAGCTTTGGATTTTAACTAGCTCTTCTGTATCTAGAAGCCTGAGATGTTGCGCTAGGTTGTTTATTTGTGCTCATTCCATTTTCATGATGTGACAATTCATTGCCATGTCTTTCCCTCTTAGGACCACTTTCCTTGTGCCCCACAGGTGTGTTGTATCTGCATTTTCACTGAATTTTAGGTATTATTTAATTTCTTTTTAATTTCACCTATAATCCGTTGGTTGTTCAAAAGGTTGTTATTTAATTTCCATGTGTTTATGTAGGTTTTACAGTTTTGTTTTCTTTCTTAATTTCGATCTCAGTACACTATGGTCTGATACAATGCATGGAATAATTTCAATCTGTTTGCATTTACTTAAGAATGTTTTATGAGCTACAATATGAACTGTTTTAGATAATGTCTCATGCATCTGAGAAGAATGTGTATGTTGATGTTTTTGGGTGGAACACTATCTGTCTACTAAGTCCATTTTTCACAGGTTTGATTCAGTTCTGTTGTTTCTTTGCTGAAATTGTGTAGTTAATCTATCTCTTTGAGATAACGTAGTATTAAGGTCCCCTATTACAATTGTATTAGTGCATGTTTGGTTTTTCCTGTCTATTAGTATTTGTCTTATATATTTGGGTGTTCCTGTATTTGGTGCATATATATTTGTGATTGTTATCTCTTCCACTTGAATATTTCCCCTAGCAAATGTACATACTTTCTTTGCCTCTTTTGATCATTTTTGTTTTGAAGTTCACATTGTCTGCAAACAGAATAGCTATCCTATTTTTTTCTGGGTTCTTGTTGCATGCAATATTGTTTTCCATCATTGACTTTCAGTCTATGAGTCTCCTTTCAAGTCAGATATATTTCTTCTATATAGCATATTGTTAGATCCTGTTTCTTGATCCATTCTGTCAATCTATTTCTCTTAATTGGTGAATTGTAGTCATTTACATTTATGGTTGTAACTGATATATACTTAAACTTTGTCACATTATTTTCCTATTATTGGTTCCATGCTTTCCCCCTGTTTAATTGCTTGCCCTGCTTGGTGGTTTCTTTCTGTTCCTGTTCTAGGAATTGTAATCTCTTTTGTCTCTCTCTACTATGTCTTTCAGTACTCTATCTAGGGTTGGTTCGGTGGACATGAACTTTTTCAATTGTTCTTTTTCATGGAAGTATTTTATTTCTCCATTAATTTTCAAAGAAAATATTGCAGGTTATGTCAATCTGGGTTGAAAGCTGTTTTCCTTTATTTCTTGAAATACTTCACTCCAAACTTATCCTGACTTGAGGGGTTGTGCTAAGAAGTCTGCCATGATTTGAATAAGCTTTACTTGATAGGTGAGGTGTGCCTTTAACAGCTTTTAGTATTCTGTTTTTATGCTGAATTTCTGGGATCTTAATTATTATATGTCAAGGTATAGCTTTATTTTGGTTATGACTGCCTGGCATTCTACATGCCTCACTTATCTGTAAAGCTGATTCTTTTCTCGTAAGTGGGAAATTTTGTGCTATTACTTATGCAAATCATTTACTGCTGTCATTTGCATTGACTCCTACATCTTCATTGATGCTGATTAGTCTTATATTATTTCTATTTGCAACATCTTGAACCTGCTAATTTGTCATTTCATGCTGTCTTATCATGGATAAAAGTTCTTTCTTTTCATGATCACTACCTGTGATCCTGTCATCAAATTCCATTCTCAGCTTCATTCAAATGGTTTTGCCAGCTTTCAAATCAATTTTTTTTTTTATTTCTTGGATATATGTTTGATTTGTTTCATGTACTGTGCTTCTTTTCTTTATTGTTCATTCAAGATTTCCATCAGTTTTCAATGCTCTGTACTTTTTATCTATGGCTTCTCTAGTTATGCTGAGCAACTCCTCTATTAAGGTTGTCCTTTCTTTCTTTATGTAAGAGATTATTACTAATCTGATTTCCTCTATAGCCTCATGGATTTGTTTCTTTATTTCACTTGATATATTTTTATAGAGATTTTAGGAGTATGATTTCTAATGACCTCTATTTCAATATCACCTGTAGCTGTTGCTGATGAACTGGATATTTGAGATTGCATTTTGTTTTTTTCATTTTGTCATTTTCACCTCTTGGATTAATATTTTGGTCTGTTCAGTCCTACTAGTCTCAATTGTCCATTGTGTATGTCTTAGGGTTCTATTGTATGGTTGATATTTGTCCAATTTCTAGGTCCCACAATGAAGAAAAGGGACCAGTCACTTGAATTCTTCTACAGGGTGATTCTTATATTCTTCCTGGGCTGACTAACCTAGGAGTATTGATGTAAATGTAAATCAACCCTTCATTCTTATTGTTACTACAGTTTCAGGCTGTTCCAGGCAGCCAGATCTACCTGGCTACAGCATGCACTTCAGCTTGAACCCTACTGTGTCACTGAGTGCCTCAGAGGCCCTTTTGATTATTTCTGGGTTGGGGGAGATCATTTTGGCACTCTCCTCAATCCATCTGGTGTTCTCTGTTTGAAAGAAGGACACACCCACACTCTTGCCAGACTTGACAAGGTCCTAAAGCTGGTGGGGAGTTCACTGCTGCTCCTGTTTACCCCCTGAGGTCCTCTATTTGAGGGGAAAACCCATCACACTGCTACAAGCCTTCTGAGGTTCTTTGTGTTGGTGAGGGGTTACATAGACTCCCATTAGCCCTCCAAGGCTCTTCAGGTGGTGGAAGTGGTCGATAATAGTTTGGGGGCTGCTGTGGTTTTTTTGATGGGGGGAGAGGATCAACAATGATCCTTTTTGTCTCCAAGTTTGCAGGGCAAGGTGGAGGGGAGACCAGCGATATCACTGGCACCCTAGTTCAGTGGGGTGAGGAGGAGGTGTGATAAATGATCCTGCCAGCCCCTAGATCTTGGAGTGAAGAGAGGTGGCTAGAACAATGATTTCACCAGTCCTTAGGTCTGTGAATCAAAGAGGGCAGCAAGGCCAATGATCTTGCCAGCTCCTAGGCCCATGGTAGGGGAACTGTCATTTCTCTTCTGTTTCATCTTTTGATGAGGGTTGCTGTAGATTGGATATTATGTTTTAACAAAATGCTCATGTGGTAAACCCAAACTTCCAATATAGAAGCATTAATAGCTGAGTTTTTTGGTGAATGAACAGCTAAGTCACCAGACTTCAGAGAGCTGCTTCGCTCCCCTTTGAATGCTTGCTATCACCCTCTGCAGGTCACATATTACAGTGCATTTCAAACCAGATGCCAGTGCCTCGATCTTGGAACTCCAGTCCTCAGTAAAAAGTATGTGGTGACATTATTTTTGTAATGTTCATTGTATCTGTATAGTTTCTCTTTGTCTTTTCTGTTTTCTTGCTTTAGATTGAAATATGTCTATTTAGCACTACTGTATTTCTTTTTTTTTTCCTTCCTTTTTTTCACCTGTTTCAAGTATCAAAAGAGATAAATGCAATTTATCTGTCTCTATTTTCACTGTATGTCTAGCACATTTGGTTTAAGTATTTTGCTATTTTTTTCCTGTGAGTTTTACTTGCCTTTGAATATTAACATTAATGTTAACAATTCTTTTTGTATCTTTCTCCCTGTCTCTTTCATTCTGATATATTCAAACATTTGAAATCATTTGCTTTTAGGTGTTGATTTTTATAAATAACATAAAACTGACTTTATAATCCTATAATCCCATAAAATTGAATGTCATTGTAGTACCCAGATTCTAAAGGTATTACATTTATGTGTGAATATACATATAAGTGGCTTTGAATTATTATTTTGATTTTTGCATAAATCATTCTATTTGTTATATTTAAGTATGTGCTTTCTCATCTGTGTTATTATTCTATTATTGCCTTCTGATAATCTGAAAATTATAGTGTTTTGTTCTATAAGCAGACATTTCTTTAGGGTTTGTATTAAGCTTCATGTTTCTTGATTTAAACATCAGAATCAAAGCAAAAATACTGAGTTCAACACTTACTTGACAGGAGAGATATCATAATCACAAAGGCGGCTTTCCCAGGGCAAGGCTTAATTATTGCATTCTGAATATTCTAACTATTGCAATTTCCCCAATTGTGGGAAACAACTGCGTAATTTGTGGTGGTGGGAGACTGCATATGTGCTTCATCCTGAAAAGAAAAATACTGACTTCCTTATAACGAGTACAGTAATCAATAAAATCTCTTACTTGTTTCCAAATCATACTTTTCATGGTTTCATAGATAAGTTGTTATAAATTTTAGAGTAGATAATCAATTCTTATAAGTTCTAATATAATGTAATATCCATAATTATCATAGCTAAATTGACATAGCGCTATGTTTGGGAGTGTATTCAATTCCACCACTGTACTTTGTATTGTTACATTCTGATTTTTGTAGTTTGTATTTCTGTTTGTTTTCAGTAGTCTGCAATATTAAAAATGATTTCTCTAGGGTTGAGTTTAATAGGCTCAATGAGATATTTTCTCATACATTTGTCACTGTTGTCTCAAAACTTTATGAAAGAGATCACATAAAACTTTTGGATTTAAAAGGATTGTTGATTGTGACCACATGCTGGTGAGTTAGATAATGGCTGGTTGGTAACAGCGAGGCTCAGCTGGACAAGACCCTTGCTAACATTGGCCCCCTACCTTCTGTTCTTGCATGTTATCGTCTCTGGATCACTGAGTGAGCTGAAGATCGTTAAGATCTGAATGGAAATTATAAACACTAATACCCTGCAGATCCTGTGGGAATATAGGATCCTCAAAAATAAATGCCTTAATGTCTAAATTTAGAGATTGTACATTGTCTTTTCCTCACATGTTTCTGTCATCAAAGCAACTCACAGTGAAAGCCTATCATTTACTGGGACAGGGAAGTTTAAATCACTTTGATGTGAAGAACAATCACATGAGCAAAGCCTATGGGCAAGAGGGAGAAGGAGATGTGGTGTCAATAATGCAAATTATCATCATCAAATTTCTTTCACTTTTATTTGAAATAAATGTAAATCTTTTATGAAGTATTTTGTTCTCCCTTGCTTCATTGAAATGTTCTTTCAGTTTCTTTTCAAGAATTTCCTGTTTCACTTACTCTTTCAAGTGAAGTTGAGTTTTACTATTTGAGATCTTTTTTTTTTTTTTTCCCTTCAGTTACTGTGTGCTTTATATGAACCAACTGGCTTTCCTTTGTCCTTTGCTTTCATATTTTCTGATTTTTATTAAGCTCATACTCCATAGAATTGATCTGTCTTTCTACACTATTGTTTATGTCTTTTCTGATAAACTTCCACTTTATAGAATGCAACTGTTATTTGGCTTAATTTATTTCTGTATTTGTCTGGCTCAATTGGTATTGTACTCTGCTTTCTTGCCTTTTGTTTATTTCATAGAATTCTTGTTTTTTGTAACTTAAAGTTTGAGTACAATCTAACCTCAATCCTTGTTTTCAATTATATATATATATATATATATATATATATATATAAAACTACAACTATTAAACCTTATATTTAGCTTATCAATAAATACATAAATTTAAATTTTAAAAATTCTGATTATTTATCTGTAGAAAATTACTATTTATCATTTGTATTCGTTTCTTATGGCTGACATACCACTAAGCTGATAGCCTATGCAACGTAAATTTATTATCTCAGAGTTCTGAAGGCTCAAATCCCAAAATCAACATGCTGGTGCCTTCTGAGTGCCTCCTGGAAGATCGGGTTCTGAGTTTGTCCCTAGTTTCATGTAAGTTGGCAGTCACTATTTATGTGTGATCACATCTCTATTCTCCCTGGGGAATCTCAGTACGTCCATCTCTAACTTTCTTCTTTTTATGAGCATAACAATCATATTGAGCTATAAAACTCACATATTTCTGAAGAATGTGACCTTAACTAATTACCTTTACTAACAGGGTCATCTGCAGTGACGCTGAAACTAGAATTTCAGCATGAATTTTAAAGGAAAACAATTCAACCACAGGACTACCTCATTACATGTCCCTCTGCATGCTCACTGCGCCTTCCTAGGAGTAATAATTACCATCATTTGCTAAGCAAAGATTTAGTGACAGAGACTGTAAATCAATCCAGTAATTTGTCTTGTTTTCTGATCCCTAAGGAGGAAATATCGAAGAGATCGTTTCAATGCCATCATACTTCTATTGTGAAAAACTTAGGTATAGAGAATAATTTTTCTAATTTTACATAGTTAACTACAAACTCATGCTTTCTAAATGTGTCTAGTTGTAAAGAACTTATGTTTTACATGCTGATTTGTAACTTAAATACTAAAAGTTTTCTGATGTTACCCAGTTTGTGAATTAAAGCAGCTGGATTTAACGTACATCAGAACTAAATGAGTTTAGACTTAAAACTCAGTCTATCCAGAAATATTAACAAGCCATAAAATGTATTTGTTTACCATGAACTATAATCATAAGCTGGGAACTTGGGATACTGGATCTACAAAACTTACTGGGTCAGTTAGAAGAAAAACAAATCCTGCAATAGCAACAATATATTTGCTTTACTGTGGTATAAATTTTTAAATAAATGTCTAGATATTTTGGTCTAGAATTAAGTATTCTACCAAATGTACTATTTCTTATGTTGTTAGAATTAAATTCTGGACCACAGAATGAAATTTCAAATGATAATAATTGTTCAAAAGAATATTAAAAGAACCTGAATAAAAGTTAAGATATACTATTATCAACTTACAAAAACAATGCAACAAGGATACAGCAAGGATACAACAAACTTGTAATCAATGTTTTTTACTTCATCGTCACAGGACGTTGAGGTAAATACTATTACTTTCATTTTATAAATGAAGAAAATTGGGCACAGGGAAAATAAGCACTTTTACCAAATTATCCACGTATCCAAGGCATATTTGAAGATGTGAATCAGCATTTATATCACTCACAGGCCAGAATTCTGTTGGCTTGATAATTAATAGTAATGACCTTGCTGCAGTGCATTCAATGGCACTCCTTTCCAATCTTTCAGTCATTTGAATGCTAATTACCTGCCTCCTAAGTATGCAATAAGCACTGTGGTCTCCTCTCCCTCATGAACTGAAAACTATTTAACCAAATGTACTTATTATCTGTTTTGTTATCCACTTTGGTTCTTAATTTCTTACATTCCATTAATGATCAATTTTTACAGCAGGACTCTTTAACAGGATTGCCTACAGACTCCAACGTCATATATACCAGAGACAAGCCTTACCTACCTACCTTTTACCTTTTATGCTTTCATATGGGAAATAAGCACCTCTCATAACTTCACTCCTCCTAATCCCACGTTTAATTTTTCAGAATTCTGCCTTGCCGTGAAAATGTTCCTACCTCAACGTCATCCTGATAGAATGACATGTCTAAATCCAAGACACCTTTCCCTCTACCTCACCTGGGTCCTTAAATATGACAGTGAAACATCTCCTCATAACATCTTGTCTCTTTGTTTTTTCAGTCTAACATACGTGCATTCACCAGTGAAGTTGTCCTGGCCAAACCACCTGACACCAGCTTCTACCTGGGCATCAACCTTCATCCCGTCAACTCCCCTAGACCCCAGTACAGCGCCCTCAGCCAGCAGGGAGTAGTTAAAGAGAGAAATCTTCGCCCCTTTTCATAATAATCATAAGACAGGATATGAAAGGGTTTTGGCCCAGGCCGGATACTGTAGCTGGTAAAGCCAGGAAGCTCCTATCTCCCCCACCCTTAGAAATTGCCTCTGGCGCCAAACTAAGACCAATGGGCTACCTGTGCATCCCTAATGCCCCCTTAGGTTCCACCCCAAGCCAAGGCTACTTATGTACCTCACTCCACATGTTCCATGGAGAGATCACCGGCTGGGGTGGAGATGCCATGCCCCAGGGGGTCTAAAGGTCATTTATATTTCATACTTCTTATCTTTTCAGCTGCTGCCGGTCCTCCTCCTCCTTCCCCCCACAGTTCTATCATTATCTAAGAAATGCATAGCTATTCCCATTTTTTCAGTTCATCCAAAATAAGGTATTTATTAAATATATATATATATTTGTTCTCCATACAGAATTTCATAGCAATAATAAGAAGCCAACTAATACATGATTTAAGACTGTATATACTAACATTTATAGGTATTTATCCTAAGTAAAAAGTAAGTATCTAAATCAGATAGTCAATGATTAATTGAAGAATGGGTTTCCAAATAAAATTTTGATTGAAGGTGGAGTTTCAGAACATAGTAATCTCAGAGAAATGAGAAGACATCCAGATACCATCATAATTTTCTCATTGCTAGTTTAGAATTCACCTAAGGACTTAATAGAATATTGCCTTTGTTAGCAATGGTTTTATTTGGTTCTGCTTCCATATATCAAAGTATAACTCAGTGGTTTATGTGTCAGTCCTTGTCATGCATATAAAAGTAATCAAATTACATAACACATACAAGAAGGTCATATACTCATACTATACTTTGAATGTTTGTTTTCCTACACTCTTGTAAAAATGAATTGTGAGTGTAACAGTACTAGGAGTAGAGTCTGTAAGGGTGATTAAGGTTCTGCCCTCATGGATGGGTTTGACACCTTTAAAAATTGGCTTTTAGGAATGACTCTTCTCTCCACCCTTCTTGCTTTCCACACTGGGATGCAGTAAAAAGGATTTTTTCCATCTATTGACATTTATGTTGACCTTTCCAGACTCCAGAATTTAAGTCAATAACTGTCTTTATATTGTAAATAATCCAATGTCAGTTATTCTATTACAAAAACATTAAACCAATTTTTAAATCAAGAAAATAAAAATGAAGGAGAACTAAGCTCTGCATATTTTATATTGTCACACTGGAGAGAGTTATGTGTATAATGAAATGCATTCTATAAGGAAAGGACTAGGATTAAATGTGACAATGTAACTCAATTTACCTTAAGTTGTGGGTTCTAGAACTACAATATCAGCAATGTGGAAAAGCTTGAACAGTGTAAATTAGGCATGCTTTTCACAGCTCCTTTAGATGCCGAGGCTATGTCATTGTGCCTGACATTTTCAGATAATATGAAAAAATCACATTGTACAGGAATTCTTCCAATTTTTAAATGTTGGAACCAAACAACTGCATGCCAGACAAAATAAATCTACAGATTACATCTGTCCTTTAAATCTCCAACATACTATTTCTGACACATTGGCATTAGTTTTAATAGTCTGTAAGCTTTTGTTCAGAAGGTAGGAAAAAATTTTGAAATGGTATCAATCATACTTCTATTTATGATTCAGTTGTCAAAGCTAGCCATTTATTTGTTTAATCTTAGATACTCTGATATGATAGCCAATCCATCTTTATCTCCCTCCTGGATTCTTGCTTCTGTTCCCCAACTTCTCTGTCACTCTGCCCTGGCTCCTTTCCGTCTGTTCTTTGCAGAGCAAAATCAGTGATTATGTCTGAGCATGAGAAATGGCATGCCAAACTCCACTCTAAGGTCACTAATCAGTGTTCACTTGTAGTAATAAGCCAAAGCTTTGTAAATTCTCAGATGATTTAGCCTCATTTATGCTCTAATTTAGATCATGCCTTCTGCATACATAGAGTTCTCATCTCCAGTTATGATTTACAGCTGTAAAGTTATTCAAACATCACAGAGATGAGAATTTTGCCCTGTAATCGGATCCTGGGGCACTATACTTATCAGTGGATTAGTCTATTCATGGCTTCATAGCTAAATATACTGTTTTGGATGAGATGGGCCACTGGAAGTGCACTTGGAAGGTTATATTTTGTATCTAGAGCCTTCATCTTTCTCTGGCTCTCTTGGCCCTTCTTGTTGATTCCTGGCTAGCATAGGTTGACAGCTTTGCTCTTGCACGCCTTTCCGTCATGACAACTCTGCCTTGCATCCAGCTGATCATGGAATGAACCCTCTGAGATCATAAAACAAAATCAAACCTCTCTTTTTTTCAGGTGCATGTGTCAGGTATATTGATAGTAATGAGAAGTTGACAAACATAAGTCACTTTACATTATATCTGAGTCATTTGCCTCTGTGAGTTTTTTCTCATATCCTAAGTAGAATCCCCTTTACTTGTTATTTATTGAGCTTCAATTCTCTTTGGAAATATGTCTATTTGGTCATGGCTCTCATTTCAAAACTTATTCAGAAGTCACTCTCTAAAGTATTATCAAATATTGTGAACTGATAATCTCATATGATAAATAACAAGGGAACATCAATCAAATTGCATGATTTCTCCTTTCAACACCCTGTAATGGCTTTTTCTATCACTCAAAATTAAGCTCTAATTTTTCATTGTGGTTTGTTTAGTTATTCCATTCAGATCTTTTCTTAAACCTCACCTTTTAATGTCACATTATTGATAAATCTTTTTTTTTAATTGTAGTAGTTCTAGCCTCTTACTCTTCTGTGCTTTATTTTAGTAAACAGTCATTTGCTATATCCTCCTCCCCTAGATACACAAGGTATATAAGGGCAGAAATGTTCATTTGATTTTTTTTCACTAATGTGTCCTCACTGTTGTAACATCACCAAGCCCATTAATTATAGATACTCATAATCTGTAAATATTCACAATCCCACATAAAAGTACATACATGTAATTATTCAGACTAACTATATATATGTATGTATGTATGTGTGTGTGTGTAAATATATGAGCTAAATGGAAGTGTGAAACCTATTTTTGATAATGAGAAATAAAAACAATTAAAAAGTTTAATAATTAAAAATGACTAAAATATTTTTTAAGTATTTGGACAAAATGTATTTCAACATAACTATATTTTGGCTGAGACGTGAATGTTTGAATAATTAGAATTCTAAACACGAATGAAAGCAATCAGATATAAATTAAATTGTATTATAATCTTCAATTTATGAATTGCATAGGAATTTTATAACATCACAACTGAAAACCACTTACAATTTTTTAAAAAAAAATTCTTATAAAAATCAGGATAAGTGATATTATGGTATGAAATGAAATTTTTGTGGCTTGATGTATTGTTTATTTTTATTTTCTATATATCTAATATGGGGCTGGAATGACAAATAGCTACTTTGCGTGCATGTGGGATAAAAGAGGATCCACTTCAATGAATGCTCTGACAATCAGCTAGACAGGTGGAGGCAAACTAGTAAAGTGCAATTAAATTTAAATATTCTGTGTTGAATTTCCAATAGCATTTCATTGACCATGGAAAATGATAGAGACGTGCCTAATTTCAGAAAGGATACAGAAAGGCAATAGTATCCTGTACTTGAACGGAAAAGGACTTCTGTAGGAGGACATGAATACATGAACATGTATGAAACACACTAGCAAACAGGCAAAAGTGGTTGAATGTGATTAATACCTTTGCTATAGTTGACATCAATGAAAACAGAGTCATTAACATTATCATAAAACAGATAGCCCAACATTTGACATGTCTTCTTTTACTTTCACTGATGAAAGAAAAATAACTCATCAGGCTGCAACAATAGTAAAAAAAAAAATTAAAAATGAAATGTATTGAGTTTGCTGCAGCAAGAGAGAATACAACTCAAGGCAAGTATAGGAGGTCACATAGAGAAGATTGAGTGGTGCAGAGGGAATTTATTTTCTTCCTTAGATTCCACTCATGCTGGAAATTCTCAGGAGATTAACGCAAGAGCTCCTTCTTTCTTCCACGCTGTAAAGCATTGTTGAGGCACTCTGCAACTGGATGCATTAATAATATTTGTCTAGGTGTGGGTAGGGATGGGAGTTAATCTAGATTTGTCACTTCTGGAACAACAAAACTGTCTCTGTTGGTAGTGGACTATAAAGTGTCCTTGTCTGTGTTGCAGGTCATTTCTTCTTAAAGAATGGTCTGTCTGGGCCCTTGAATTTTGTAAGCATTTTTATGTTTGGTTGGAAACATCATGTTGGGAGATCCATTTCTGCTTCTGACAGAGTTTAATCACTTAGAATTTGTTATTTGAAATAAAGCATCTATGACTGAAGCCGGAAAGATAAGGTTTATTTTGTCGTGAAGATAATAGGTGATACAGCACAAATGCGGGCTTAGATGCAGAGTCTCCCTCGGACTGCACCTCTGTGCTGGGCTACTAATAACTAAGGACAAGAAAGTAGAAGCTTGAATTAAATAAGGGAAAACTGAAGAAAGTGCATTGACCTAAGAACTGAGAAGTTCTCCAGACTGTAAAAAGAGAAAGAATGAAACCTTGGCAGTAGCTCCACTATTTTGTGTGGCTTCTCTATTGTGGAATTTTAACATTAGTGATTATTTCCATTATATGCATTTATAGTCAATGACTATTGCGGTGTAAAAACATAGTAAAAATTTCATCTAACTATAAATTATTTTTGGTTTTTCATGCCTATTTTCTAGATTCTGTTGTGCAATTTACTGATATTAAGATAAAATGTTAGCATTTCTGAGTAGGCATTTAACAAATTACCATCTCTTCACTAAAACGGCATCAGCTGCACAAAACCTCATGATAATAATTTACACTATTTTTGAAAACTTCATATAAGTTGAAAAGTGTATTTATCTAATTTCTAATCTTGGTTAAGTAATTTAAATATAAGCCTTAGTGAGGTGGACTTCACAGGTGACCTCCAGAGACATGTCAGAATACAGCTCTGTTGATTCAAGCTCCAGTTCGTGTTGATGTGTAATAGTAGCCTTAGAAACATTCAGACAACACAAAGGAACTTTGTTTCAACGTTGTCTAGACCTCTAACTATGTCACTATCTCTTCAAATGATGAGACCTTTGCTATTGGTCCTATCATTTCTAGTAGTAACACTGTTCGAGGAAAAAAGGAGGTTGTGTGAATTCTTTAATGATGCAAGGTTTCTTTTGGGGACACTTGGTTTTTGTAAAGTGACACTATGTTTATTGTATTTTTTTAAATAAAACCATTATTTATGAAAATCTCATGAATTAATAATTTGCATTTGGAAGAAAGTTGTTTTTTTCTCAGAAAGTATTCTTGAGTGACACCTGTCTTTATAACTACTAAAAGTGCTGTGTTTCTAAAAAGAAAGCAACTTCATTATAATGGTTTGTCCTGAAAACAACAAAAATATCAAAAAGAATTTAAATGTTTAAAAATATTTCCAAAAGTACTAGGAAATAGCTACAATCTCATACTAATTAGATTTATATCTGCTAGATATATTCTTACTTAATCCCAAATAAAAGAAGATTCTTGACAGCCATGATGACAAGGCTATCACTGTATATTAAACAGAAAAAAAGTAAGAAATGATGATTAAATAGAATTTCAAAACAAGCTAGTAGAAGAGTACCAATAATCAAATCAGTGCATATTGTTATCTCCACAGTAGTTCTGAGTACATGATATAAGCATGAAGCATACAGACATTTACTAGCACAAAACATTCACCTCAATGAGCCCTCAGAAATCAGCTGTGTAACTTTCGTAACTCCCTTGAGTTTATATATATGTATATATATATTTTTTTTTCCTTTCCCCTTTCTGCCTTTCCCCTTTATCCCACCACAGTTTCTCTTTTCTTCTGAACAGTTTCTTTTCTATTCACAATGTCTATTGTGCATTTTGAATCTTGTTTACTCTTCCAGATCTTCACACTTGTGCACTAATGTGATGTTCACACATGTGGGTCTGGTTTATCTCACTTATGAGTATGGTCTCAAGTTGCCTCCATTTGCCTATAAAATCTTAGTTTATCTTTTTATGACTCAGTAGTATTCCATTATATTAAAAAATCATATTTTTAATCCATTCCGTAGTTAATGAACGTTTGGGTTGTTTCCTAGTTTTAGCTATTACAAATTGTGCATCTATAAATATGGTATACATACGTCTTTGTGGTATGAGTTCTTTAATTCTTCTGGGAAAATACCCAGAAGAGAAATAGCTGGGTCAAATGAATGCAACTTCTAAAGTGAGATTTTTAAAAAACACTCCACACTAATTTCCACCAGTCTACACTCCCACTAGTGCTGGATGAAGATTCCTTCTCTCATGTCCCCAAAGTCACTTTTTTATTGGTTGTTTTCTTGGTGATAACCATTCTTTCTGGAGTGAGAGGGAATCTCAGGGTTGTTTTACTTTGCATCTCTCACATGACCAATGGTGCTGAACATTTTTAATATATTTATTTGCTCCTTATATTTCTTTGTCTCCGAAATGTGTATTCATCTCAGATGTCCATTTTGGAGAGGGTCTTTGAATTTTGGAGGCTTGAGTTTTTTTGAATTCTTTATGTGTTCCCAATATAAGTCTCTTGAGGGACAAATTCACAGAAAGAGAAATTAGAAAAAAAAATACTCCCTTAATAATAGCAATCAAAAAATAAAATGTGTAGGAATCAAGCTGATGAAAAATTAAATGATCGACACATTGAAAGCTACAGTACTCTGAAAAAGAAGTTCAAAGAAGATATCAGAAAATGGAAAGATATTCCTTGATAATAGATAAGAATCAGAGTGAAAATCACCCTACCCTCAAAATTGCTATACAAATTTAATGTAATCTCAGTCAAAGTGCCAGTAGCATACCTCACAGAATTAGAGAAAACAATCCTAAAATTCAATTAGAAACAGAGGAGACCTAGAATAGCAAGAGTAAGACTGGGCAACAAAGGCAAGTCAGGAGACATCAGTATCCCTTACCTTAAATTATACTGCAAAGCTACTGCAATAAAACCAGCACAATATTAGGGAGGAAAAAAAAAAAATACCTGAGGCTCACTGGAACAGAATAAAAGATGAACGTGCAACTCCAAACAACTGAGTCATGTTATCTTTGGCAAAGGAGCTCAACACTTTCACTGAAAGAAAGTCTCTTTAATAAATGATACAGAAAAAACTGAGTTTTCACATTTTGAAGCCTAAAACCAGACGTATGTCTATCACCATGCACTAAATTAAAGTCAAAATGGATCAACGATCTAAATATATAAAACAGAAATACTAAATATACTGGGAGAGAAAATAGGTAGGAATCTTGAAGACATAGGTGTAAGGGGAGACTTCATGAATTAAACCCAGACTGCATGGTAAACAGTACAAAGAATCAAGAAACGGAATCCCATTTCATCCAAAAGCTTTTGCACAACAAAATAAATCACCTACAAAGTCAAGAGAAAACACAGAGACTGGTAAAAAAAAAAAAAGTAGTCAATTGTCCCTCAGATAAAGGCTATCATTTCATAACTGAGGTACATCAGTGAAGAAGTAGGTTGGAAATACACTGAAATACAAATATATTTTTTTCAGGCCAGAGATTTGGCTCAGCAGTTCAAGCACTTGCTTGGTAAGCATGAGGTCATGAGTTGGATCCCTGGTACCGATACATATATTTTAATTATAAATTCATAATGACAAACATTAAAATTAAATTTCAAAGTGTTCAATTTAAAATAACAATTGAATGCTTCACTCAGAATATATAAGTTGACAGCACATTAATATATTCTTATTTTTTTCTTTTAATATTAGAGAGAGACCGTAAAGATTGGAAATAGTTACTGAAAATTAGGTAATGATAAAATTGACCTCATTTGGAACGATGAAGGAAAAAAGTGACACACATAAAGTTATAGTAATACAAAAGAAAATATAGATATCATGCAATAATGTAAGATAATAGTTTATTCTGCGATTGTAAATAGACAAAGGAAGAGAACGATGATGATAGCAAGATTATAAAAAGGAAAAACTTCACAAATTTGGAAACTTCTTTTCAACAGATGTCTTAATTAAAGTAATGCTGTGCCCTTTTAGAGTTCTCAATTTTCTGAATTTTAAAAAAATTCCTTCTAATGAGAAGCACAAACAACTTTTTAATAACCTTTACTAAAAGACCATCTGGTTAAAGAAAGTTTAAAAATACTATAATTTCTCCTCTTCTCACTGTTTTGTAACAGGAATTCACAGGAGTAGAGCATCTATCCCAACGGGAACCCTGCACATTTTGGAAGCACTTCGTCCATCCTCCACTTTAACAATAGTGTCAGGCCTGCAAGTCACAAGCGTGTGTGCTGTTTTCCTTTCTGCTCAAAACTCACTAAGAGATAGCAACTGCTTTTAAGAGAAGTGGAAAAGCAAACAGCAATCAAGAGCTCTTTCCAGCTGCGGGAGTCTGATTACTTATGAACTCATTGGCCAAGGCTGGTTGGGCTGGAACTCAGAAAATCTTGCCATGCAATGCTGTGCTGCTCCATGCTCAGGCTTCAAACACTTTATTGCATCTAAAATCAACCAAAGTGTTGCCAGATATATTATTTGTTTTTACTTCATCATTAGCCACAAGCTTCCAAGATTAGAGACCACAATGCCTTATTACACAGGAGATCACTGGAACAGCCCTTCCCTTGAAAGGCAAACACTGGCTGTTATTAAAATGCCTCCACGTGTTTATTTTGCTAAGGCTCTGTGATGTGAATGATGCACTCATAAGGACATAAAGAAAGAAGGGATGATTACTAGTAACTGATTTTTCAGATACTACTTTCTTTTTACAAATATGCTCAGAAGAAAATATTCTCCACATTTTGAAAAAAAATCACACTTTAAAACATATTAATTCAACATCAGAAATTGTCAGTTGATATTAATCAGCCAGAGTGAGCATTTCATGTTAGATTAAATAGACTCATTTAGTTGGAATGTTAATAGCACTACAAGAATAATAAATCATCTGTTATCTTTAATGACAGAGAAATGTGGTATTGTAGTTAATCAAATATTTGGATTAATGCTATTGTGTGCATCATTCTCTCAAAATCTAAATATGGCATATTAAAAATGTTAAAATCATGCTGAATGGAATTTAATAGATAATAAGTCAGCAAAAAGGTGTTCACATAATCATCGTTTTAAATAAATGCTGAAATTCTAGCTAATTAAGTTCCTAATGCTATAATATTGGATAAAAGAGAAATAAAGAAAACTCTTCCACTATTGAGAGTAGTGTAGTTGTTATCAGAGTCCAAGAACAGTATAGGAAAATGAAGAGGAATGGTGAAAATTTGACTACTAAGTACTAAGTTACAGTTACCTAGGAACAAAAAGCTTTGGGGTACTACCATATAGTAAAGTTACTAGAAGTAATTATATGTTGTACATTTCAACACAGGAAAAAAAGGATCTTGACATTTTTCAGGACAGAAATGATGAATGCTTTGAGGAGATGCATGTACAGTCTTACACCTTAAATTTAATGCTACACATCTTACACAATGTATCAAAACTACGTGATTCTCTATTAATTTTTTTAAAGTTAAAAATAAGAAAAATATTCTTGTTATGATTGATACATTGTGTCAATTTGAGAAGTTTAGAATTTTAAGTAACTCAGCAGTTCTATATACTAAGGCAAGTAAATGACATGCCCTAGGGCAGCTGTTTATGCTCTGGAATGCTATAATGGTTGATTGATTGTGTCAACTTGCCGAAATTTCGAAATTTAACCAAGTCACTCAGCAGGAGGCCAGGGTTCTCACTCTGTAAACACCCTCAGCCAATGCAAGAGGAGATGGTGTGAATGTAAAGGACACCACAGGACTGGCAGTCTGAATACAGTCTAAGAAAGGAAGAGACTTGCTCTCATCCCTTTCCCTCTTGTTATCTATGCTGTCTTTTGTTGGCAGGAACTGTTGCCTCTCTGCCATGCCACCCTGCAGTGAGGCCAGCTGATTACAGACTGAAACCTTCACAAACTGTGAGCTAATAGATACTTTCTTCCTTAACTTTGTGCATTAGTTGTTTTGTCTCAGCAACACAACTAACTTCAAAATTCTACAAAGTAACTAACAGAATTCTACATGTTTTATTGCTAAGCACTGGAATTGCAGGACCTTGTTTACATTAGCCACTTTCTGAAAGAGTTCAGAGCAACAGGTGTTTGTCAAATAGTTGTTGAATACCATTTGTAATAGGTCAGTAAGGTGAGAATAGAAGACAAGATATAACCAGAGCCTTCAAGAAGCAAAATAAAAATCCAATGGGAAATTTAATCTGGTAAGCATGTTACCAACCCCTTGAAAGGAGCCCTTTCACAGTCCTGCCGTGTTGTAGAAAAATCCATGGAGCTGGTAAAAGGAGAATCTGAAAAGCATTTTTAGGCATTTTGTATACTAGGAAAAAAGCACCAATAGAGAAAAATGAAGTTTCAGAATTCAAATTATAAAAGGCTATTAGTACTAATTACACAATAATTTAATTACGTTCATCTTAAAACATCACATAGTAAAGTAAATTGGCTGAAGGTCATGGATCAATATGATACTATGGACGTTCTAGAAATAGTTTTTTTTTTTTTTTTTTTTTTTTTTTTTTTTTAGTTCTTAGTAGAACCAAAAAGTAAGTTCCACTTGTTATGCTTTTGATATTCCCTGGTGACAGACATAGATAAAAATGAGACAACTCTGACCTAATGTCCAAATACAGTTCCTAATATTTCCAAAAGTGTCACAGTGAAAATAAATTTACCAAGGGCATCTGATAAAATTCAGAATATTTATTATTAACATAGGCTAGGTGCATATAAGACACCAGGGGAGAAACTTTCTATTCTTAAGATTGAAGGAAAAGGAAAAATGGGCTAAAGGACCTATAAATATCACTTGATCTACTTAATCATTTATTGACTAATCATGTCATTTCATGCCTAGTATATCATTAACTTTATCACTATGACTATTAAAAATTCTGTATTGACTGTGTGGTGGGTAGTTTTGCAGTCACAAGGTTCACTGTGGACTGATGAAAAATGCAGGATATATTTGCTCTTATTAGAATATATACTTTTTGGAATATAAACTTAGTATTCTGAGCTTGAGACCAGAGATATCTGAAATAGTAAAATGTACATTTTGAGCCTACCCACTAACATCAATGGTTGCTTTAAGGCTATATAAGGAAGAATTGCACAAAAGCTAGTAAATACATGGCCTTTAAAATATAACCTTAATGCACATTTTGGTTTACTTTTGATTCTGTGGGTTTAAATTTCTTCATGTATTTACATTTTGCAGTCAGCAGTCAACATGGAAATATTAAGGAGGTTTCGGGTAAAAGTGAAGATGCTATTTAGTTTCTCTTAAACATTGAAAAATATCAGTAATGTCCCCACAGGTCCAGCTCACACTCTTAACACACTCCAGAGTTGAAAGAGGAGGGAATGACTCTTGAAGTGGAGTATACATGTGCAAAATTCGTTTGAGAATGTCACACGATATGTCAAAAAGTCATGTGCAGTTATTTTGTGATCCCTTTTGTACCTTTGAAAACGATAAAGCCTAATTCAGTGAAATTGAAATTATTCTCTGGCTTTCAGTGTCGCTAGTGTCTTTCATGCCATGTACGACTAAAGATACTTGAAAATAACACAATTGCTAAGTTAATAATTTTTATTCAAACAATTGTAGTTGGAAATATGGCCCGAGAAGCACATCATTTCTTTAGACCACCCAAAATTCACGTGCCTTTCAACAAGTACCTGATGCTTTAATAATGCTTCTAAACTACTAATGGTGCCCAAGGTAATAATAAAACCAATCATCCAGCAGGGAAGAATCATAAAATAGACAATTACTCCACAGTAATAAACACAGTGTAAAGTGTTTGTGCATGAGGTCTTGTTTGTGCATTCTGTAGCACCGATGTTTATCAAGTTACAAGTTATACAGTAGAAGGGAATGGAATAAGAAATACAAGGAAAATTTTCAAGTTGAAACTTCTCATGAAAATGCCTTTTTTTTTTTAAGCCTACCTCTATTTACTGGCTCATTAATTTGAAATTTTTTTTGTTTTCCTCTTAATATTTATGTCCATGAATTAAGCAATATTAAAATAATATTTTTGAATTCTTAAATCAGTGTTTCATATGGGACTTTGTATTTTTTCTTAACTAAAATTTTTTAAATTATTTCTTTACCTCTGACCTCAAAACAGTTTTTTTTTTTTTTAAACAAAATATGTGTTCTTTGGGAATATTTTTATAAAATAGTCTTATGTATAATGCAAATATATGATAACCAGGGAATATATGGTAGATAGTTACTTAATTCACATTATTTATTGCTAAAACATGTACAATTATGTTGATAACTTAATTAGAATTCATGAGGGCTTGGGCCTTCAACAACCATGGGTGTGTAGTTGGGTAGAGGTCATCTACCTCACCAGAATCGGGTAATTAGAACACTTGGTGAGTTCTCTCAAAATTTGAAATTGTCCCTCAAACTGAAAATAAAAAACAGAAGGCTTTATTTTTCTGAAAAGGAGTATTCACTAAGATAATTCAGTTCCTTATAGGATATTAGGAATTTCACCTCTTAGGCAGCAAATTCAGTAGCATCTACAATAATCAGGAAAGAAAAGATGATCCAGACATCTCTAAAGCAGCCAAAGAAGCCACATCAGGTTTTCTGTACTGAATCATTGTGAATCATTGGCTCTTTTTTTTTTTTTTTTTTTTTTTGTCTTTTTCCTTTTTATCGGTACCGGGGATGGAACTCACGACTGCCTGCTTGCAAGGCAGGAGCTTATGCCGCTGAGCTAAATCTCCAGCCACAATCATTGGCCGTTTTGTCTTTAATATTTTTGTCATAATAGTTCCCCCACCTCATCATGACATCCATGAGATAAAAATATCCACATACATTTAAAAACTGCATATCACACACATTGCAGTATTCTTGAATAAAATTTTTGAAATACATTTGTGTAGTTCATGAAATATGCCTAATATCACCATGAAATTTTTTTTATTTTTTCTACAGAATATTCTTCCAATTTGTTTGTTTTTTCCTTAATAAATAAGCTTCATTATATTTTTATATCACTGAATTCTTCAAAAGGAAGAATAAATAAGCATGCATGATGCATTGACCTCTATAACTCCAATATATTTATTTTTGGTCTATAGATCACTTATAATCATTTTTGTGCTTTAAATTCGATACATTATTTTAATTGTGTTTGTCTGCATATGTGTACAAAAAGGTATTTTGATAATTTGGTAAAAGTGCTTATAAAGAGTTAAAGAAAACACTACTACTGTTATGAAATAGTGGATTGCCTGTTAACACTTCATATTCTATTGTTTGGAAATTTTCAATACCACTAGTAAAAGTCATATGAAATGTAAAAATACTCTCATAATTTGAAGTATTCATTTTATCCAATGCCAACTTTTTTTCTAGAGTGAAAAATAGGATTAATGTTCAGCTATGTACACGTTAATGCAAGAGAAACAAAAGAATTGCTAAAAATATTGAAATCACTAATACACATAATTCATGCAAGTAAAATTCAGATCGAGAGAGTCACATACAGAACAAGTCCTATTTTACAGAAATGTGGTCAAGTAGCAAAAAAACTCATCAGTGCAAATCAGTACATTTTGATGTAGACCAATCCATTCACAAATCATTCAATCTAGTATAACAATCACAAGCAAAGTGAATATTTTAAAGCATGCACACCAAAAGCTGTATTAAAGGCTGGATGGTATATACCACATACATTTTAGAGATTATTATGAACTTTAACATTTAATTTTCTGAAGTTAAATGACATTGTCCAAAATAATATCATTTTCACACAAAGAAATGAAGAAACTAGTAGTTATAGTTTGTGTCTGGAGGTCCCCCCAAAGCCTCATACAATCGTGATGGCAGGCTTCTAGAATTTGTGATCGATTCAGGGTCTAATGCTGGGATTACGGATGTGAGTGCTACACCAAACCAAAAGATGGGTGTAGCCCACACACAACGTAAGGGAGGGAAAGAGTCTTGCTCTTGTGCTCCCCCCTTTTTCTCTTGCTGTATTTGCTCTCTTCTGGAGACTATGAACTGTTGCCTTCTGCCAAGAGCCATCCTGCCTTGTAGCCAGGTGATTATGGACTGAAATCTCCAGTAACTGAGAGCTAAATAAACCTTTACCTTCTTCAATTTTGTGTTAGCATTGATAGAAAAATAACTGACACTATTCTTAAACACTATCTCATTTATGTTTTACTTCAGCTATTCAACTACTGATATAAAATCAATCTGACTTATTTTGATGGTAGTAGTTTGACTGATAAATTTTTGCTAATAGCACTTTTGTATACAAAAATGTGATATCAATAAGAATCAATATTCTATCAAAAATAATTGAACTAATAAAATGTATTATCTGAATTTTATTGAAAGTTTAAAAAGAAAAAAAGATTAAAAAATGCTTTTTTTCTTATATATCTGAAAAAAAGTATTAACCAATTTTACAAGGTATGATCCAAATATGAGTATTTTCATGTTAACAATTATAGTAAAAGATGTATTGTCATTCATCCCCTGAAACCCTCCTCCTCATTTCAAACACAACTATCCCAACTTCTTTGGTATTTGCTGAAATAGTTCTAAAAATTCTTTTTTGTGAGTGTCTTTATGAGTTTTGATTAAAAAAGTAAAGTGAATTCTGCTATCAAGTTTCATCCAGTGGAAAGGACACTAGTGAAAACATTACAGAACCCCATCCTCTAGTAAAATAAGGCTTCTGTGTCTTTCTCAGAGTCAAAATGACTATGATATGTAAATATTTCATCTATTCAGGACATTCAGGTAGCTACAGCAGAGCACCTGAAGTGATTCACAAAAATGGACTTCCAAAACTGCAATACAAAGAAACAAGAATGAGAATAGTGTGATCAATGGTGGGATGAGTATTTTGAGTGAGATTAATGTCAGTATGTCATTTGGTGTAGTAGTTTTTAAAAATTTAATCATCACTTATTTGTCATTCACACATTAAATAGGTGACTTAAAAATTAAATTAGTTGATAAAAACATGACCTCAGCTCTATAATGAATATAAATGACTTTTTTTCTATTTATTAAGAGATTTTTGATAACAACATATATGAACATACCACCTTTGCAAAATTACAGGCATTTTTAATGTTTCTAAGTGATTGATATAAGAGAATAAGTATACTTACTTTCTAAGGAGCTGGTCTGCTCTTGTAGAATATAGTTTCAAGTAATATAGGTTTATAATTTGTAAAAGTGAAAAAAACACAGTTGTATAATGAAATATCTAGCATAAAAACAAATATACAGTGTAACCAATACAATTACGTTTCCTTTATTGGAGTTAAATAATATCGAGATTCCACTGAATTATATACACATAGAATTAATCAGAAAAATTATGAACTCATAAAGCAGCATATTCTTGAATATGTCCATATTAAAAAATCTCCTTGGATTTTTAAAAGTAGTTGTACCTTTTCAAAAAATACAATTATTTATGATGGAGCTAAAGTACTTGATTTAGGGGAAGCTAATCCTACTTTAAAATGCTGAGGAAACTGGACCTTCTTCATCCTAAGCTACAGTGTATTTTCCATTCTGCTACTCATAAATTTAAATGGAAGAGTACTAGGCTCTACAAATTGTCATTATTTAATTCTGATTTATTCAGAACTTATAAAAATGCTTCCATCTAACAAAAAACCAAGGAGATTACTTTTGAATTAAATTTTTATATATTGTCCTTTGGCAAGCCTTTAAGTAATTTTTGTTAAGACACTACAGTCCATGTGAAACAAGAAAGTAAAATACTGAACCTCAACATAGCTAGTTGTAAAATAACTGTGCTCTGTCAAAATTTATTTATAAAAGACAAGGAAAAGTTTTCATTCAAAAGCCAACTAATGTAAAGCCTAAAAATTCAATAATGTTTATTTTATTGGAAAGGGAAACATCTATCAAAATTGAAGGCACATATTTCTCTCTGATACTTAGCATGATTTTTAACTTTTAAATCATTAAGTACACTAAATATATTGAATCAACGTAAGTTTCTTCTAGTTCATATTAACAATGAAGTCTAGCCATGTCATTGTTAGTGATAAATTTTGCAATAGGATTAGATGACAATTTGAAGATATTTTAATCATTAAATAACAATAAGAACCTCACTCCTATATCCAAAAAGAAACATCCTCCTCCCACAGATTCTGTTTATAGCAGGTTTAAATTCTAAGATTTTTAAAGTTTAGAGTATCAAAGAAATAAAAATCCAAAGTTAATTGGTAGGGACCATACGGATTCATCTTCTGTCAACCACTCTTGACCTTGTTAGTTTAAAAATTCTTTTAAAAAACCCAAAAAATTGAACTCTAAAATGTGTTATCTTTGAGATACTAATATGTTAAATCCTTGCCAGAGAATATTCTATTTTGGGGAGATTTGGAATTTCTTAGCTTTTCCTCCCACTACAATGTCCATATATATTTTAGGCTCTTAAAAAAGGTATACTTCATACACAATGCTTTGCAAAAATTCTTAGGAGATGGTAAATTCTTGCAACCCAATCTACACTGACAAAATGGGGAAAATAACAGTACTCCCAATGGCTTATCTTGGGAAAATTTATGTTTCTAAAATCCCATTATTTATGTAACCTAGTATAAGAGGAAAGCCTCAAATGACTCTAAGGAAATTACAGAGGACCAAGAAAATCTCAGTGTCAGTAAGAGCAGAAGGGCCAGCAGCCTGGATGTCCCATGACTGTAGCTATTTCCTCGTTTGATCCTGAAGAGAGGGAAGGATGGGAAAGAGGATGAAAAAACAGTGAAGATATCTGGTGCTCATGCAAAGAAACTCCATGCAAGGAAAATAACCACTGTGTACTGCCAACATGAGCTAATGCACTCAAGTGAATAATAAAAGGTCTATTTTATATTATGCATGACTTTGAATATGGGTTCCTTAAGCTCCATATATATATATATATATATATATATATATATATATATGTCATATACGCACTGTTAGTACTTAACACCAGATATATCAACTAATCTCAGAGAAATCACATTAAGAAAGAAATAAGCTCCATTGGTTCTATGACAAAAGATATCCTGCAATCAACATTTCTATTTCAATCAATTCATTTCTTTTTAAAAAAAACATTATTTTCTAATGAAACTGTCATTCCTGTTGATTATTTCAGGATATCTTTTAGTTCTTTAACTATTTTGATACATTATAAGTGTAGGAGGTGATTTGTTCATTTGGAAAATGCATAGCATGGAGACCTTTACAAACAAGAAGGCCAAAGTTACATTCTGTATGTGCCAAGGGACAGAATTCCAAACTTCTCTGTTTGGTTTTGTCTATACGTAAAATGGAAATGTTGCCAATACATGTTGCCGTTCTTTGAGAGTTCAGTGTTAGCACACCTGAAGCACTGGGGCCCCTCCACAGTCCCTAGTTCATGATCGTAAAATAATAATAATTATTATATTGGTTACATAAAGGTTGTGGAGCAATCTCTGCTATTCTTTCTGTCTCTTCATTGTTACTGGTACTGCCTCCTTAGAGGGCAGTAGTGCACCTGTGGAGATGAGTTACAGTGTTTGCAATCACGTAGCCGCACTTACTGGTCAAACCATAGTGTAGGTTTACATCCCAGCCAAACCTGTTTCTCTAGATGATTTTCTTGCATGGCTGTATATTTTCCATGTAAACCTAGGGTAAAACAAAGATGTTTGCTTGCTATTTCCTTTGATGGATGACTTTATTATATTCTACACTTGATCATGAAAGATGGAATTTTTAGGAGGTTTTTGTCTTTAAGTGAATGTCTCTGTTAGAGTTAAGTATTTTAGAGAGCCTGGAAAGGTGATCACCTTGTCTAAGAGCTTTAAATATAAGCTTCTTGGCTATCGGGCTAAGTGATGAATTGATAAATGCCTCCAGAACAGCTAAGGACCAAAGCACCCACACTGCTATAGTTTTAACTCTTTATTGTTGGGTTTTGACTTTTGGGTGTTTGTTTAACATTCTCAGGTCTCATCTGTATATTCAAAATATCTCTTTATATGTATTTTATCAGGCATTTTTACATATGTGACAGGAGATCTTTGTTTTATTCTTAGAGGAACATACTCTAAGAAATAAGTTATCTGATTTACTCTTTACATGAATTATTCTGATTCATGCATCCAAAACTGATGGGACAACACTGATGATTTTTGACAAGTCTGGATTTTATTTCAATGCTCTTAATATGAAGAACTGGACTAGTTTTATAGCAGAGATAAGAGTAATTAATAATAAAATTTTTTGGAAGCAGAGTCTACAAGATGCACTAAAGGGTGAAATGGTGATTGGGAAAAAATAGAAAAAAAAGTAGTTTCTAAAATTTTTACAGTAAATCTTACTGTGTATATTGCATTACACATGATAATAAGCAGGTTACTATACTGAGGCGAAATTACATATTAATCATCTTGCACAGTCCCTTCTACTTTTTTGGCAAGACTTGCTTCTATGAAGTCTGATTCCCATATGTGGTATGATTTTATTATCTTTATACCTCACGTAATCATTTGGATTTATAGTTTTCTTTCCACTCTTCATCTTTGTTAACGCTGATCCCTACTTGAGTGTATTAAAATATTTTGTAGATATAAACAAACATGGTATACCATAAAAGAATGAAGATCAAAGAGTTTGCCCTCAAAAACTAAGTAGATTGATGTATGTCTATATACTCAGGTTGCATTAGTTATTACTGAAGTCTCTACTAGAGGGACTAGCTTTGCACTAAAATTTTGCTGAAGAATTAATCAAAATTGATTTCTATTGCATCTGCGAACTTGATGAAGGCATGCACAGGAAACATGAGAAAAGGAGAAAATCTGCAGAGAATATTATCACTAAAAATATTTAAGAGACAATCTTTGCTTTATTCCCAGGATCTTGTTTTCTTTAAAGATCACATCCCCAAGATAAAATTTTGAGCTAGAAATAAGAATTATTAAGGCTTGTTTAGATTAATTGTCTTTGTATGTGAATATTATAACACTGTAACATTTGGGGGCATTTTGGATTTTCACACTCAATAGCACTTATAAAGAAATTAAATAAAATTACATGACAATACCTATGAGATTCCAGATACATCCTCACATCCTTGATTTGTTTCACCTGCAATTTACCATTATTTATAACCTTCATGCTTTGAAAACAAATTCATCTAATATGAATTTGTATATTAAACTTTGACATCAACTATCATTCTCCTGTGGCAAATAAACTGATTAAAATAAGACCCAGAACATTTCTTTGTTGATATGTTGTTTAGAAGTGTACCTTCAATTTCTTGCATTTTATAACATTGTTAGTAGGAAGAATTATGCAGATAACTAGAGTGCTATAACTGAACTTTGGCCAAGACACAAGAATTCATTTTAATGATCCCCCTATTTTTGAATTCTTCACTTGAAGAGCAGGGCACTCTCTAGAGAGCAGAATCAATACACCTTGAAGAATGCATATGGAACATTATTTAAGCTAGGAGCAGAAGGGAAACTAGCAGATGCTAAGGAGCACTGAGTGTGAAGAGCAGAATCTGCCAGAGACAACAGGCACATAAATGAAACATGTGTGCCCAGGAAGATAACTGTGGTATAATGTCAGGATTGAGGTGGGAGAGAACAGGGATACCTGGTACCTGACCAAACAGTAAGGGCTCTGTATCAGTCCAGATCCACCAAACTGCTATTTCCACTCACTCAACACAATGATCGAACTTTCTTGTGTTGAGCTTAGTGCTATTGGTACGATGCTGAATAAGATTCTGGAAGAAATATTGATCATAACTCCAATTATGTAGTTACAGTGACATTCAGTTGTACTAAGGGAAGCCATAGGGAGAATATTTGATGCAAAACAATTAGTAAGACAAGCCATCTGCAGACAGGACAACCTGTCAATAATATATAGCATTTAGCCAGAAAAGCAGAAAACATTCAGAGCAGAGAGAAACTGTGCCAAGGCAAAGCAAGCATCAGTGTGCTCTTGAGGTGTGGCTGCTCCCAGGTGTCTACATTATAGTAAAATGCAAGTGCAGGCAGACACAAGGGTGGAGGTTTTTTAAAAAGTAAAGGCTCAGGTTGAGAATAATATTCTGTGGCAGATGAAGGAGTTTGGATCTTTATTTAAAAATGATAAAGAGGCAATGAAATGTTTTATGGAGAAGATTGAAGCAGAGAAGCTGTTTGTCAGCTGTATGGGTGATGACAGAATAAAGCAGAATCTATATAAGAGTTTATGAAAATACTTAAAAATCAATAGCAAAAGAAGAAGCAGAGGGAGGTTTGCAAGTAAGCAATTAATTATTAACATAATCCATAGAAGTCTTTGAAATTCACTCCAAGATACTGTAAATCTAAATAATTTTCCTAAAAAGAGTAATGACTGGTTAATAAGTAAAATAAGATAATAACTTTAAATATAAAAATTGATTGCAAATCCTTTGTTTTTTTTTTTTTTCCTGAGGAGTTCAGGGTGAGCAGAATAGCATGTATCAGACTATTGCATGATAATAGGATTTGATATGGAGTGGGGAGTAGCACGAAAATAAAAAAAAACAGGTGTCTATATATCCTGCAATAGACACCTTACTCTGTTCTATTATTAAGCTCCATATTAATGATTCTAATGACTGAAATTAAAATTTAATATTATATTATTTTACCTATTCTATGATTATGTCAATATTTTTCATAATTATGTAAGTCTTTACTGTGGTAGAAATCACTAATAAGAAGATAATAAATTTTAAAATTATTTATTTAGTCATAGACTCATGATGAAGACATCTATAATAAAATACTGTATGTGTGATAGCATAGTGAATACGCTTGGAAAGCCAGAGTCATGAAAAGTCTGTGTTAATTGGGTAGATGGAATCATAACCAGCAAATGCTTACTCATTAAATTAATTTACCTACACTGAATTAGAGTAGAAATATTTAAAAATAGAGACACAGTAAAGCAACAATAGTGAAAATCAGTTATATTCATATATTCAAATATAGAACAAGGGATTAAGGGAATAAAACAGTAGGAAGCAGAGCACTAGATATGTAAAAGACAATTTTTAGAAACTGATTCTACATTGCAAAACTTAAAGTTGAACATTTTCTAGAAAATGCGAGGATTAAAAGGGCTTCAATGAGACTGAATTGCCCTATATTCCAAATTTTCTTCCCTGATTTTAAATATATTGTTATATGCAGCTTTAAACTTGAATCAGTACAAATCTTTAAGTAACACACTCTCACAATTTTACAAAAATCTTCTCGAAAATAAAAAAAAGCCTTCCATAAATCATTCAGTGAGGCTTAATTTTCTTATTTAAAAATAATGCTTAATATAAGCTAATAAACATTTTAATTTATTTGCCTTGAAAGTACTGTGTCATCATTTGATTGTTGCATATTCATTTTCATTTATGTATGGATTTGATATATCCCTTAATTTTATCCAGTTAATTTTAGGAATATTTTAAATAAATATGAATTATATTTACTATTTTTCTGCATAGCATAATTATCTGTTACTATATTTGAATTACTCCCATTCTTAGAATATTTTCTTCCACATGCTTGAGTAATATTTGTGTATAAATTTTTCTCTTCTAGTGTTTTATCCAGATTTGGCATAAAAATTATTTTTGACAGAAACAGATATCAATGCTGCTTTTTTACTATTTTCAAATGCTCTAGTTCTATTCAAAATGACTTTAATTGTGCAATCCTGTAGACCTCCACTCTTGTGGAAGGATTTTGACACTTGTTTTTGAAGAAAATGCAACAGGTGACAGGTGAGTGAACTCAGAGGTAGTAGAAATTTTATCAAGGAGGTTTAAACTTTATTCATGATATTAAAAGAGACCACAGAGAAGCTGTTCTAAGAGAAAAAATATTTTTCTTTCATGTATGATTAGTTGAACTATAGGAAAAACTTAATTTCATAGATTTTGGCTTCCTAGAGAAGGCTTCAGAGGACATAATGTGAGACTCTGTTTTTGAAGCTTTCTTAGATTTATCTTCAATTTGTTAAAAGAAGAAGCAAGAGCTGTATGAAATCCCTAGATTAAATTAAATTTATAGAAGTGATAAATAACAGAGCTAGAATCACTGATCATCTTTATAAACTTGAAAAAAGTGGCAAAAATAGACTAATAACATTCACTCTGATAAATCTAAGTCCATTGAATAGCTTGCTTTGTACTCAGACCCTAAACAGAAGCATCCCAAATTTGTATACTAAATTTTTCATTTAAGCATAAAAGGATGGAGGAAATAGCTTCAGGTTATTTTTCATGTTACAGAAGAATTAAAAATTGATCAGATTCCCAGTGAAAGGTCCTGTAAATTCAAACTACATAGTGAGGTATTCAGCATTCATACAAGTCATATAGTTGGATGGTGAAAAGTTTTAGACTCTGAACCATGTTTTAGAAATACAAGACAATCCAAGAGGTATGTAAATAGTTGGTGCAGTGTTTGGTGACATGTTTAACAGATAATAACTTTACTTATTGACATTATCATAGAGCAAAGAGATCATAGGACTATAATTGGAAACTATTCAATCACTATTTTGTATTACATTTAACCTACTTTTTATAAATTTTGATTTGTGTTTTTATCTAGAATTATTGCAGATTTATATTAACATAAAACATATAATATTTAAAGCACAATAGGTTTGCTTTATACCCATAATAATATTATTGAAATATGAAACAGATTTCAAAACAGCAGTGAGCTAGTTAGGTACTCAAATTAAATAATAAAGAATAAAGAGCAAGAAAGTGGGAAAATATCTGAAAGGCCTAATATAAATATGTGATGTATCTCAAAATTGATATCTACAATATATATAACATTCATATAAAAGTTAGTATGTTAGTTTATCTTTTAAAAATATTTTACTTTTACTGTATTCATTTTAAACCATAATAAAACATCTATAATTTCCAAACAATATAATTTGCATACAATATGTCACTAACAATTTTCAAAACTATTTTTATGAAAATATAGAGTGAATTATTAAAACAGTTTGCTTCATTTCTGTATGGTTATTAAAAGTTATTTTTCTAAAATGTGATGTAATGTGATTTAACAATTTGCCTTAAATACATTGGTTTTTGTTTTTAAAAGTATAAGGAGATGATATAATATAAACTACTGAACCATCTAGGCTTTTATTTCAATTTCATTATTTTAATGTTCATGTGATATAGAACAAGTAGCTTGAATTTTATTTTCTACTGATGGAACACAGTATCAATGATAATTAGTGTCTGTGTGTGTGTGTATGTATGGCATTTGGTGTGTAGCAGTACTGGAGATTGAAACCAGTTTCTTTACACTAAATTACATCTTATGAGTCTTATGATGAGAAGTAAATGAAAAAATGATTGCAAAACAATATGAAATAATATATATTTCCTTGTATAAGCCAGAATTTCCTATGTGATAAAGAGAAACATAACAATTTCTTTTATCATCTAGCCTATCTCTATCATTTTATCAGATTTGTAGTAATCTCTACTTTGTTTCTTTTTTCTCTTGCATTTTCTCCCTTCTTCTCTGACTCTTCCTCCTCTGATAACAGAATGCTAATGTATTTATGTGACATTAATTGTGAGAAGTCAACTTGACTAGGAAATTAATACATACATAGCAGATTCATAAAGCAAATAACTGTGTTTGTAGGGGTTTTCTACTTGCAAACCAGTAAACTTACCCCAGGTTTGGGTAGCACCAACCAGTAATAAATGGAATAAGTGTGTAGACGAAGAAGAAGAAAAAAGAGAAGGAGAAGGAGAAAGAGAGGAAGGAGAAGAGAGAGGAGCTAAAAAGGAGGAAGAGGAAGAAGAAAGTTGGTATACATTTTGCACAGCTCCATTCTACTTGAGTGAGTACCTCTTTTGCTGCCTTCACCTGTGAATCACATATTTGCTTCTTCAGACTTCAGTCCCAGACCCATATCAGTGACTTCCAGGGAAGATTCCAGGCCTTTAATCATAGGCAGGTGCTGTACCTTTGATCCCTGTTGTTCTGCAGCTTCTAGCAACAACTGGACCCCTGGTCTCTCCAATGCATAGAGCTTCTTGCCTCCATTGTCAGAAACCCAAGCCAATCAAGCTGACACAATGAAGTTTATCTCCCACAGTTATTGAAATGGCAAAATTTTCTATCGAATTCTCTAATCTTTGTGAGGCAACAACCTTACCAATTATTTTTAAAAATAGGGGAAATATGATGAGAAGCTTGGAATGGTGACACATACTTGTAATCCCAACATTTGGGAGGAAAATGCAGGAGAATCATTGTGAGTTTGAGCTCCATAGCAAGATCAAGTCTATCCTCAACGGCATAGACCCAATCTCAACAACCACAACAACACACCCAAAAACAATAACAAAAATGGTGAGATAAAAATATTGATGATAAAGAAGTTGTGACAGTAATTAGAAGTTCAGTTAATGAAAACCCTTTAAGTAAATGTGTTGAGAAATGGTCAGTACAATATTTAGGTTTAAAAACATGGAATATGACATATTTAATAAATTTATTTCTTTATTGTAGTTAACAGTAGTGGGTATCCAAGTATATTGTATGCTGCTCATATCTAGAATCAAGGAGTAATATCTAAACACTTCATAGTTATTTGTATAAACATAGTTACCAAAACGTTTCATGCAAAGTCAATAGTATGTAAAAAATAGCAAACACACACACAAATGAAAACAAGAGAGAAAGAAAGAAAGAAAGAAAGAAAGAAAGAAAAGAAAAGAAAGGAAGAAAGAGAAAAAAGAAAATACAGCCAAAAAATTCTATGTGATTTCATTTTGTAAAATCAATCAGTGGAATACAAACCAACAAAGGAGTTTTAAAAGAAACTGTCATATAATCCATTTACAAACTAACCAATAAGCCTGTCCTTACTTCTAACTTACTTGTGGAAGATACAAGCTTTCTGGAACAAAGAAAGACAGACATTATTACTCACCATAAGGAAAATAACATGCAGTTCATAATGTCATCACAATCTCTAAGTCCAAAATTTTCAACAAGGTGAGAGGGAATCTTGCCAGGATGTGGGTTGCAAAATTTTCACCTCCAACTAAATCTACATTGTGGTATACTCAAACTATTAAAACTTGGATACTTAAACACATTTGTTCTGTATATAATCACCATGGACAAATCTTAAATTATTAAATAAATGGATCCAGACATAAAGTATTGTATACTATGTGAACTCCATAATAGACATTTAAGAATAAGAAAAAGTGTACCAAGAGAGAAGAAATGAGTGATGGATGGGCAGGTACTACGGATTAGAGGTTGTACATTGACTATAAAGTGTTAGCAGTGTTGAAAGTAACTATATGTCTCTGACATGATGGCATTTGTATGACTTCTTTTTGACAAAAGTCAAAGTATATTACTCATATAATTGGTGGATTTTATTTTCATTATCTCTTATCAGCTATATTGAGTTTTCAAAAACACTAGTCTGTTTTAAATACTGTTAAATGTGAATGTGATATTATTTGGAAATAAAATGTGGTAACATTTTATCAAGTGAAGACGTGGTCATCCTGGGTTAGAGTATACTTTAAACCCACTAATCAGTGTCCTTATAAGAGAGCTAATCAAAGACTACTTGATACATAAACATGTATGGAGAGTACCACGTTGTAAAGAAGCAGATAAATGGAGTAATAATGCAACAATGATTGCATGATTTAAAAGACTAACTTATGGCCTGTTTCTGTATTTGTGAAGATAGAACTCCAATAGCAAATATTTGTCAAATAATATCTAGGTTTTAAAGAAGACTCAGAAGTTGGATTTTAAGAAAGAATGTCCTCTTAAGTGAAAGAGAAATATGGGTCAGTTCATTGATAGATTGGATTCAGATATGATTTATTACAAATGATAACAGAGTGATCTAACTGAAATTATAATAGGTGGAATGTGTTATCTTGATAATGTTCATTGTTTATTTTGATGTACAGTTTTGAACTAAAAAAGAATATCTGAAGTATAAATTAGTATGTGGAGGCAGCTATTACAATGAGATCGACTGAAATCAATGATGTGAATTAATACTCTATGACCTTTAGCAAGCAGACAGTAGGAACCAACAAAAGAATCTGGATACAGAAATAGAGAAGAATGAATTTATGCAAGAGGAGTAGAAATTCAAAGTGTAAACCAATCAGAGTGATATATTTTAAAGAAATATTCAGTAAATGAACTCCAAAAGTTTCACTAGGATAAGGAAAAAAAAATATATATATATATATATATATATATATATATATATATATATGTTTACTGGTAACTTTTGATTGAGTAGTTTAATTCCATTGAGTAGAATTTTCACTGAAGTATAAGAGAAAAAATTTTAAGAAGTAAAGACATAGCATCTGGGCTATGTTTTTAAGTACTTTGAGTCTAAAATAGTAAGAAACATAAACTATTCAATAGGTTGGAAAAGAAATTCCATGTAAGTTTTGTTTTGCTTAATGTAAGAAAACTTACAGTAGGTTTATAGACATTTGTGCAGGATCAGTGGAAAAGGAGTTGATAAATACAATGGTGAATAACCAATAATGGAAAGATCAAAAGCAGATGTAAACAGCTATAAGCAAAGTTGCCCTTTAAAATGCAAATGAGAGTTGAGATCATTGTAGAAGAATTAGAAACACAAGAGACAGCATTGCCTTTTATGTCATATTGCACTCTGAATACCACACTATCTAGAATGATTATACTCATATTTCTATTAAAATATGAACTCTCTGAAGACAGGAACATTTTCATCTTCTTAATTTATTGTTAAATTCCTAGCATTTCGCACAGAATGACCACTTCTAGGTACTTAGTGATTTGAATGAGTGAAATATAAGGTAAATAGATGGAATATAGCATTTGCAAATATTCAATAAATCAATGTTTCCCTGGGTTCTACATGATTTTTGGGAGTAGTCTACTGAAAGGGTTACTCAATCTTAGTAATTTAAAATCAAGTCAAATTAATAAAATTGTAGCAATCACTTTCTCAAGTAGGTGCTATATATGTGGAAGAGAATATGTTCTATGAATTAACTAATGCAGAAAACTGAACATTCAAATTTAACTTTTCTTATACACAAATACATAAAATACGTTTTCAATTACATACAAACAAATTGGACACTAAATTTTAAAATATCAACAGAAAGTCACTTTCATTGACTTAGATATTTTCAAGTATTAGACTGATATCTAAGAAAAAATGTTATTATGTCTTTATAGAAAAGACACCACAAAGAATAATTAGATAAACAAGAGAAATGTAAACTATTTCTAAAATACAATGCGTTTTTCAGAATTGAAAGTACAGCATTTAAAGGAAAACAAAATAAAATGAAAACAATGACTGGCTGGACAGCAAAATCAGAGCGATGGGGAAAGAATCAATGAGTTTCAATATTGGTCAATATTGAAACATCCCATCTGAAGACAGTCTACAGGAAAAATTGATGCTAAAAATAGAACAGACTTCAATGACAAAGGACAATTTTAACTTTTCAATATATAAGTATTGATTAGTTTTCTACTTGCTGAGGTCACATATTCGATGCTTGCAAGTTAAAGGAGAAACTTACCCAGCTTCCAGAGTCTAAGCTTCCAGTTTATTCAAAGTAAGCTCCAAAAGGGAGTAGCAGGACAGAAGGGTGTGGTGGGACAAAGTTGCACATGGCACCAGAAATGTTGAGAAGGGGACCAGAGTTCCAGAGGACAATACCAGAGGCCAGGGCAGTATCTAGATCACACATCCATGACCCATGCGGTCACACCAAGAAGCGTGCTTTATTTATCCCCTAGGTAGTTAGCTCACCAATCAAATTGGCACTGACTCCATTATCAAAGTATGCATTGGTTAGAGGGCTGCAAATAATGACAAGGTGACAGAAATCAATACTACAAAGCAATAATCCTCAGTTCTTTAAAAATGGGTTATTGTACATAATATACAATGACATAGAAAAAATCAAAATAAAAACAAATTGCATTAGGCAAAAGGTATACCATGTATACACAATAAATATGAATACCAAATATAATAAATATAATATAATAATGACTTCACACAAGCAAGCATGCTAAACTAAAAAAAAAAGAGAAACATTTTATAATTCTTTATCCAATGGAAATATGCGTAATGAATAAACTGAAAAAATAAAGATCTTTTAAGAAATATGGAAATTGAGAAAATGTACCAACAGAAAGAAAGCTGTAATACATACACTATATAAATGGTGTATAAGGCATTTCGACAAATTACAAAGTAATTTTAATAAAGGCATTATAAAGTGATTTTTGTCTGTGGCTATACCACCCTAAAGGTGCCTGATCTCATCTGTTCTTAGCTAAGCAGGGTTGTGCCTAATTAGTACTTGGATGAGAAAAACTATAAAGTTTTAAACAAATAATGTCAAAACGTATTATGCCTATTACCATCTGGCCAGTGGGTGCTTCTCTCAATCTACGAATCATTCTAAGGCAGAGTTATCCAGAGCTGCACAAAGGTATTTCTTGTAGAGCTGGAGCAGAAATCAGTACTCATTGTAAAGAGAAAGCAGAAAGCCCTGTGCAGTGAACCGGGATCTCTTTATCTAAGGGCTTTATGTTACATCTTGGCCAAGTTAAGCTCAGTTCATGGAGTTATGAATAGGAAAGTCTGACTTACATTTTGGCCTCCAGGAACTTGGGCTCTATAGCAAGTATATTTTTGCAAACACCATTAATTATAACTTTTCTAACACCAACAGAGCAAAGGCACACTCTTCAGAGGGTGTGATGAGCAACTGGGTGTTACTGGCTTTCTATCTTATTTTGGGGCAAGAAAGTTTTGCCAATAGAAGGAGGCCTTTGTTTGCCCAGTGCTGGACCTGGCCAGCTGGTGCCTCGCTGAATCTTCTGGACGCCCACTTTGGCTTGGTTACCCTGGCTGCCTGTTTCAACTGCAAACCTCTTTTTCCCCTCCTTCTCCTCCCCTCAGCCGCCAGGGCAGCTCTGAGAAATCTCACTTTCCACAGGGTCCCACCTGTCCGCAAAGGCATCACGTTTTGCAGCATTGGATGTTTAGGTGACGTTGGGAAGTTCTGGTTAGAGTAAGAAAATGATACTAAACGACGGAACCTAAGCTCAACCAGAACCACATGGAAGGGTTGTGGGTCATTCTCCTTGGCTCAATTCTTTTATCTTTTCTTTTTTCTTCTTTTGTTTTGTTTTGTTTTGTTTTCTTTTTTCTTTCCTTTCCTTTCCTTCCTTCCTTCCTTTTTCTTTTGTTTTTTTTCATTCTTTTTCCTTCAGTATTTATATTTGATTTTTGTTTTTACGTTTCCAGTATATAGTGATTGCATTTACCACGATGAATTGATACATGTACCCAACAAATTTCAATTGTTTTTCCCCTTCCTGCCACCCTCTTTCATTTTTCAGTATCAGATTCTTTCATTTGTTTCATAAGAAATTATAAAGTTAATTATCATATAAACAGAAATCAGACTAAACAGGCCAAACACTATTCAAAACACATAACACAACTGTACTGTCTATATATATTTTTAGAAACATTATCTGCATTGAATTTCAACACCCTTGTTTAATATTATGCTATCAAGGTGCATCTATTTACCTACAACTGACTAAAGTGTATCCTTCATGAATTAATTCAAGAGTAATGTTCCAGTATATAAAAAAATACCACATTTTCTTTACCCATTCATGTCTTGATGGCTATGTAAGCTGTTTTCAAGAGTTAGTGCTTATGAATCGGGGAGCTATAAATATAGTTATGCATATGTCACTGTGGTATTATGCTTTTAACTCTTTTGAGAAGATACTCAAAGAGAAAACAGCTAGGTCATATCAAATTTATACTTTAATTTTTTCAAGGAATCTCCATAAAATATGCCCAATGGGAGTTTTTTTTTTTTTCTCTGCTTCACTATCTTTAAGTGAAGAAATAAACCTCTGTGTCTATCATGTATCATACATAGAAATGTTAGCTGTATCACATGGAAATGAGTGTTTTAGTTAAGATATTAGAAATTTAGCTAAATAAAATATCAGAAGAAAATACATGTGGATTATTTTTACTTTACTCTCATGGAGAGACAGATAACTTTTTTTCTGATATGAAAAATGTTAGCACATTTCAAAAGTGTAGTTCATCAACATTAAAAATTTCCTTAAGTTCCCAATGAAAAAACAAAGAAAAAAAATCCCTACAGATTGAAAATTTTCATAGTATTTGTATTTTACGAAGGACTTATAGTAAGAATACATAAAGAATAAACTGTATCTCTGTGATAAAAATAACAACATAATTTGTTGTATAAAGGAACCATCCTAAAGTTGGAGAGCTTACGACGGTGATTGTTTATTTCTCCTGACTTTAATCAGGCGGGCAGCTGTGTGTGTGTCAGCAATGGAGTCTCATGCCTGACCTTCAGTGCCCTTCAGGTAAAAGCCTGTCCTGCTGATCTATCTTTCCACATTGTCTGTGGGATTCCAGGGCAAACCAAGTAGATTTCAAGCGTTCCTTAGGTTATGCCCCAGCCAGAAGAACATTAGTATCACCATACTGGATTGGTTAAAATGTATTACATACTTCAATGACAAGGAATCTATTCCGGGCATGAACACCAAGAAAAGTTCTCATTGGGAATTAGTTTTGGAAACCAGATGGCATTTATTCCAATTAAAAATATAGATAAGGACTTGAGCTAGATATCACAAAATATATGAAAGAATGGCCAATATGCACATGAATCTTCGCTCAGTTATTAAGACTGCCATGAGATTCAAATCCTCAGAAATAGCTGCAGTGATAGCAGCCACTGGGAAGGATGAGAGAATGTAGAACATTTGGAACAATCTTTCATAATTTTAAATAACAAGATTATGTATAAAACTATTCTAAGATCCAGAAGTTTCATATCTGGATATTTATTCATGACAAGCCAACATATTTCTTAATGAAAAGCCTTGTGCAGAAATCATGCCTACTGAATTTTTATTTTCAGCATCTAAACATGAATTAATTCAAATACCTATCAAAAGATGGATGAAAAATCTATCATATTTTGAAATGCAGAAAACTACTCGGCAATCAAGATTAAAGATCACACATATATATATAACAACATAGATAAATCTCAAACCGTGTTAAACCGAAGAAGAGAAGCACAAACCAGTAACTACTGCTTAGTTTCATTCAAAGGAGTCCTACAAAATAAAACTTAAATCAAGGCAGTGGAATTCATGTCAGAATTACTCCAGGGCAAGAAGGTTTTGTGCTGACTATTGGGGTGAGGGTGGGGGGTGCACACACACACACATACAGAACTTTGTGGCATAATTTAGATTTAGGTTACATTTTCCCAGGTTAAATTTTGATGATGTGATGATGCAACTTTAAGAACTGATCAAGATTGTTTTAAAACTTTTAAAACTATCAAGCATAAATAACATTGTTTAAAAATCTTATGAATGCATTGATCTATGGAAGAGATATTGAAACAAAATATATTGAGCACTACAACTCCATTTTCATTTGCAAATATAACTTTATTCATGATACTTTTATTTCACTTGATGTTTTTCTTGACATATCTTGGATAGATATATAGACTAAAATTCTAATTATCTCACAGTTTTAGATAATAAAATCATAGCAGGAAGCTCAGGAAAGTCTATCAAGGGGTAAAATAATCATTTTTCTTTCTACTTAGGAAAAAGAAGTTATTGTTTTGTGGAGAAAATAATTTAATATGCTCGTCAAAACCACTTGCAGATTTAAATAGCAGCAATAGATGGTATACTAATCCTTCATTAACTTCCAGCTGAATATGAAAATATGAATATTTATATAAAAGTGTAATGGAAAGAAGTACCGTGTTTCCAGAATCCTCACAGTTCTAAAGATTGTGAGAAATCCCCCAAACCTCGTATATATTTTTTTCTAACAATGAAGAAGACTTCTTAATAAATAGTTTAACAGGAGGTCCCAACAACTTTGCTTACAGGATTGTTCTAAATAACCAGTTCAAAAATACAGTCATCTAGTCATGCAGCATACTGATGTCAGCAATGTAAGAAGTCCAGCGCCAAGCTAAGCATTATTTGGTGATAATATATAATGATATCCCTGTATTATTTTTAAAAAGAATTCCTGTCTCCTAGAGACCATGTATCTATTTGTAAGATTTATTTAATTTCACAATAATCTTACAAGTAGATAATTAAAGTTTGAGTTTTCATGTCCATGTATCCCTTGGAGTCTTTTGAATTAAAATTTCAGTGTTGTTTGATGAGCTTTCTTAAACATCTCCCTTTTGACTTTAATAAAAAGAAAATTATAAAGCTTTGGAATGGATAAACAATAGCTCTATGTTAGAGAAATGAATTTCACTTCTATTTAAAAGAAGCCTCGGGAATCTCAATGCCAGGTTTATTTCTTTGTGTTTTTGCCTAGAGATTTTATTGTCCTAATACTGAAAGCTTTTGAGAGCACTACTATAAATAAATGTATACTTTAATAGATGCCTCACTGGGAATTCTTTTTCCATGTAATTTCTTTAAATTAAGTTAATAACATTTCAAAATGCTACTGACATGAAAAATGTACTTGGATGCATGGTGTGTGTGTGTGTATGTATGTGTATGATACTATGGTGCAAAATCAAATAATTTATATACACTATTCTTTAGCCAGCTTCTAATAGAAATAAGAACATTTAATAATTGTGGAACTTCAATAATCTTATCTAATGAAAACAGATTCCACAAATTTTAACTATTTCATAGCCATGCATGAAGTCCATTCAGTCCAACTTGAAACTGATCCACGCCCATCATTAATGTTTCTTTTCTAAGCAAATGAAAAGTCAATTGTAAATAATTTTATAATTATAAATAATAAATGACTCAAACTAAATCAATTTGAAGAAAATAAAGATTATTATAATCTTTATTATAATGACTAGATAATGATTAGACTTGTCTAATATTCTAAAATTAAAATACTCCATATTAAATTTATAGTGCATTATCCTGGGGTGTCTTTTATCTCAGATTTACTTCTCCTGGGTGAATTTATCTACGTCTAGTAATATAATACATTCACATTTCTCAGCTTTCAGTTCTTTGAGCTCTGTAGTGATTTAAATATTTTACATGATTTGAGTAGGTTCAAATTAATTTTATAAAATGCTTTAGAAAATGTACATAGGAAAACTCAAAATTCACTAACACCATTGGCCAACTACTTTATACCATATATATATATATATATATATATATATATATATATATATAAATATTTTCTTTTCCCTACACATCTGTAGTATATATTCCTACTGGAACCAAGAAACCCTTTGAGTACAATGAACCTAAATCCAAGCTTATGTTCAAAGTTACATTAGTTCTGTTAGACTAATCTTCTGTGACCAAGATAAAAATAACAAAACTAACACTTCCTTACATGCAAATAGTATAGTTTACATGGTTAATGTAAAAGACACTAATAAAGCAAGATTTTCTGCCTCATGAGAAATAAAATTAGATAATGAATTAGAAATTTTAAAATGGAAATATCTGACCACAAACGGAAATCAGTGTAAATATCCAGGCCCAGTGGCAGACATTTGCCATCTCATCTACTTTGGGGGGCTGAGGCAGGCAAGCCATCCTGGACAATTTAGGCAAATCTGAACTCAAAATAAAAGTTAGAAACTGCTATGGATCTAGCTCAGTGGCAGAAAACTTCTCTAGCATGTATGAGGCCCTGAATTCAATTTTCAGTATTGAAGTCATCCAATCAATCAGTCAAGTAAACAATGAAATAAATCTGCTTATTTAATAAAACATTTTTGAAATAAATTGAGAAAGAAAAGCAAATACTGAAGTTGGCAGAGCTGACAAGGTGAAGAGTGACAGCTGTAACAAGATTATTCAGAAAAGCGTCCAGGATGGCATTGAGACCTGAGCAGGATGAAGCACTGCACAGTGAGAATATTCTGGCCCCACTGCAATCACATGTGGACCCTTACTATCTTCTCCTTTCTCTTCCTCTTTCCAGTGACACGCTGGGCATCCTGGTGGCGGATGGAGGAGTTGTGCAGGGAGCTACAACAGGACCAGAAGTCACTTTAACATTTTTTTTATTTCTGACGGCAAAACGAGGAAGATCTAAAACTTACACCAGGCTTTACAATACTGAAGCTTCACATAAACGGGTGAATACCTCCAGGGGAGAGTCAACAACACACCACAGCAGCTGCTGCCTTGATCTTACAGGGCTCACAGATTCCATACTATCCCTATGTAACAGTAACAGTAGGAAAGTAGGCAGCTACTACCAGCAGAGAGTTTCATTTGCATAGAGGTTTTGCTAACATTGTCTATCCTCTGACCAGTCATTTAAAAAGAAACTGTTACTTTAGAGCTGCTAGAATAGCACTGTTACTATTATAAATTCCTACATCACACCTAAGACTCCTACAAAATTCCCTTCTGATGTAAGAAATCGACACATGCAAATTTGGACAGATTTCTTACTTGGGGATATCTTACATGACTCAGAAGAGAGTGTTTGAGGTTTAATGACCATCAAGGTCAAGCTCTTGTATTTCATTTAAAAATGAAAATTGTGTTTCGAAGCTATATTTTTCTCTTCCTTCTTCACACCTCTGATAAGACGAATTCTAGGTCATATGTGCAGAAGCAATGTATCTGAATTTTGAGCGATAACAAAAATATTGCTGAGTAGAGGCATCATAATGATTAGAGAAAGAACTTGGGGTCTGTGAGATGTGTGTGTCTGTTCATTGAAGCGTAAATAATGACGCAGACCTGCTTAGAGCTAAGATGTTTACTTACAAAAGTGGAGAAAATGGGTCAGCTATTGACAGCCAGGACATCTAAACTTCTGGACCTAATAACCAAGAAGTTTATGTGTGTTTGCAGCAGCCACAAAAGAAAATGGAGAAAATAGAGACTAATCACAGGAAAACGATTTCTGAAGTCAGAACACCATACTGTGCTAAATTATCTTTTCTGCTTGCTGCGTAATGAATTTTAAATCAATAGTTCTGGTGTACATTTATATATATAAAATTTCAGCAAATGTATTTTACTTTTTAACGTCATGGATAGAGCTGTTGTAGCAAAAAATTGCAAATGATTCAGAAATGGAAAAAGAACAGATGAGAAATACTAAAAATACTGATAAAAATAGGGTAAAAGGATTTTGGCTGGGAGGTATCAAAATAACTTTTATGGAGAGAAACAGTAATTTTGTAACATGTGCCTCATTCATGCTGCTGCTGTCTGAAAATATTTCTCTAAATCATTGGCTTTTCCTCTTTTCTACCATACATTTGTGCATACATTTGCTCTAAGTCGAGATTTTTCTCTTTTTTAATTCATATTGCCACAATGTACCCCATTCTGTGCCGCCCTCTTTCTGACAGCTTTCCCTGATATTTCTACAAAATTCATTCCGTTTCTTTCTTTTCATTGTATTTAAGTGGCTAAATGCTCTTTAGTTAACATAACAATGAAGGATTATTCAAGAAGAGCCAATGAAAATCTTTTTTTCCTGACCAACCAACCATTTAAGTTGTATATAGTAGTTTATTCCATTATATCTTTACAGTGTGCAAAACTTGCATGTTATTTGTTTATGCTGCATAGGTATAAATATAAAAGATGTTTGTATTTTTTTATATTTTTAATTTTGTATGACAATAACACAAAATGTGATAGCAAAATAATAACGTAATAAGTATAGTTAATACACAGTGTGTTTAAAATACAAAAGAGACAAAACTGATTCTTTCTTAAAAAAAGAGATACATAAATAATAGCCAAAAATTTTATAGAACTAACAGGAACTAATAGTATAAATGAAATGAACTATCTGTATTACATGTGTAGAAATATGTGTAGAAAAATTACTTGATTACATAACAGAGACCATATTCCTGACTCTATTCAGAGTGATGGCAGTTGGCCAAATCATTTTTTTCTTTTTTCTGTTTGGTTTACTGAAACAATAAAATTTATTTAAAGAACCTGACTGTTTTATCTCAGATATCACATGAATTCATTTATTCCCCTTAAAGATTAGTTTCCTTTATCTGGAATCGTTATCTTCAGGAAAATCCACATTTCATGTAATTCGGTGTATTTTATCTTAGAAATTGAGCTTTTGAAACGGTTGAGAGACCTGATCCCATCATGCTTTAACCAGGAAAAAAAGGTGTATAGAGCAGTGTTCAAAATGATCCTTTTCTCTCTTGCTAAGTCTTTCTACATAAATAAGTCAACTGAGATTAAAGTGTGTGGTTCTCTTACAAATAATACTGTTACATGGCCTCAGATTCAGACAATCTTTCAAAAGCAAGTTATATGTTGGCAATCAAAGCAGAATGAATTTCCATCCAAATCTGCGTTCTCTTGAATATGCATAACCTCTTCATCACTGAACAGTTTGCCAATGTTGAGAATTCACATTCAGTTATGGCATTCACAACCTACAAAAGCATTACTCGTCAAAAAAGAAAACCAAAATTGTAATTTGTAATAGAAGACAAGAAGATAGGATGAAGAGGGAAATGTACAATGATTAAAAGAAAAAAGGCATAAAGAGTAAAGAATGGAGGGGTAGTGCAAAGTGGAAGGGCTTTCAATTGAGCTGTAATGTTTTGAATACCTCATATGTGGTCAGCATTGCAGAAAGCAAGAAATGCATGGAAATAATATGCACATTATAAGCTGAAGGCAAGTTCAAGAATATCTGAGAAAGATTTTTTATGTCATCCCTTGAATTGCAAGACAGGGAAGAAAGGAAGCAGCCATTTGTATGGCAAGATATGTCCTTTCTAACAGTGGAAGACGATGGAATCAGTGAAGATGACCAGCAGCAGAAACATGATGGCAAGTGCACACTGAGAATGAAAGAGTGTCGAGCACATTCAATTTGATCCTGTTTAAGAGAAATACATGGCTTTCCTCAATGAGAAGAAATAGACCCAAGACTGGACGTATGTGTGTATGCACATATGTGTGTATGCATTTATTTATGTATTTGGCTATAACAGATTGCTACAAGTTCCTGGAGCAAACAACAGAAATCTATTCTCTCTTCTCATGTCAAAATTCCAAAATTAAAATGTGCAGCCCAAAAGCTGTCAGCAGGACTTTCCACCCCCAGAAGGCGGGACGGAACAAACTACTTCTGTGCCCTGGCTTCCATGGACACTGTGTTCCGGGGATTTCAGTTCCCGTGTCAGCGTCCTGGAACCGCAGCCTTATTCCTCCTCCTGTGTCAGCCTCCCTGGCTCCCGGCCTTGTGTGTGCACTTGGTTCCATTTAGGTAATTTCAGTATAATTGTTTCTGCTCATGAGTCTTCATTCCCTCAAATCTACAAACACCTTTTCTCTATATGAGGACACTTTCCAATTCTTGGAATAGGAAAGGTAATCCCAGGATGGAAGATGCATTCTCCAGTTTACCTCAGTATACAGCTCTGTGAGATGGCAAAAGACACTGAAGGAATTGGGTAGCCAAAGAAGGGCAGGGAGTTGGATAAAAAGCTGGGATTATTTATTAATGGCCTTGAAATTCAGAGTTCTTCTTATAATCTAGAATGTCCTGAGTAGGCCTATTTCAAAATAAAGTACCCCTGCATATATTTTAGATGTTTTGTCTTAATGTTTGAGTAGTTTAAAGATATTTTCATAACTAATTTTCTTGAAGAGGTGCATAATCCTATGGTGATAATGAATCTATGTAAAAATTTTGCATTCAGCTGAAGGGACTAGAATGTACTTGCTAATGCTTCTTTATGTCAATGCTTTGATTGACACATTTGAATTTTTAATGACAGTTTTTCTAATATCATGTCTGAAATTCTCTCCAAAAAAATAAGACTTAAAACTATAAAAATTTTACCTGCTTTTATTACTAATAGCAAAATAAATTAGAAAATTTGAAATACACATTTAAGATTGACCTCATGAATTTCAATATGGAAATCACTGCAGCTTTTGGCTGAAATTAGAAAGATGAAATTGAGAAAAAAAGATCATTTTAAACATGTTTTAATATGCTATTACTCCAATCTGACCGAATAGATTGCTCCTTGATTATTAAAGAAAAGATCTAAGAAGTAACATTTAGTTTCTTCTTAATTTTATGAATGAGGAAATCTCAGAGAGGATTGATTCTGCTTTTTCATCTAAAAAAGATCTTGGGATCACTCTCTTGAATTTCTGCTTTAACTCCATTGCTTCACTTATGAAGCTGTGCCTCTAAATAATGCCTGTTTACACACAATGACTCCAATAAAATTAGATTACATTTCATGAAATGCTTTAAATTAATAAAATTTTGCCAAAAATATATAATCTCTTTTTTGTACTAAATTATTCTTGTGAAGGTTTACTTAACATACATAAAAATTAGCAATCATGCTGATTGACAAGAATTTATGTGCAACTTCTTGATTCTTTGATACATATTGTGTAGGCACTTTATTTTCACATGTATTTCCCATACAGTGATCAAACAATTTTAATCAGTAAATGGTTCTCAAATGATGAAAGTTTTATATATTTAAAAGAGTTACCGAGTGGATGTCAATGTTACAAAATAACAAAAAGTTTTCAGCATAATATAATTCTAATAGCAAAATATTGTATTAGGAATAGCAACATTTGACTGACAGAAGAAAACTTCAGGATAATTAAAAATAAATGAATAAGAATAAGCTGAAAGTTCTTTGTAATATATTGCTTCAAAGAAAACAAAAATATTTAAAAGCATAAGATTATTTTCAATAGTTTGAGAAATATAAGTGTCCAGTTTCATATTTCATTGTCATGTTTGACTATTATAACTATTTGCCATAAAAATAAAAGCTATTAACTTCATACTTCAGATCAAAAGACATTTTAATGAAAATAGCCTGAGGTAGAGCACAAATTAGCAGATTGATCCTTTTCAGGAAAGGGTGTTTGAATTAAAACAGTATGTACCTTCCAGCTGAAAGACATGTACATTTTGTGCTTTTAGCCATATTAACATTTCATAATGTCAGTATTTTTATATAAATTTGGAGGTAATATATTCAATTATTTCTTTTAACATAAATAACACCTATTTGAATCAAATAACTGGTAATCTGAGTAGCAGACAGTATGTTGAACATTAAGTACATCATGTGTTCACTTAGTCAATGTCAACAATAATTCACTCAATAAAATATTAATATGAAACCAGTGGGGGAGGTACCTGAGGGAAAATGATTAACTTTCACAGTGGCACACAGTCAAATGCAAAACCAGGATGACATTTAATGTTTCTTTATAAATTATTTGATATGCTATCTGGACTGTGGTGTATGCTGAGGAAATGATAGTTGCATATGTTGGTGTTTTGGTTTGTTTTATTTTATTAATTTCTTTCTGTCTTCTCAAGTGCTGTCATGGTTTACGTCTGTGTCCCTCAGGCCTTATGAGTTTGCATTGTGCATTTGTGCATCTGCACTGTCTAGTGCTTGGATTGATGGTGTTAGTGCTACACCCACCTAGGGGTGCAGCCAGGATGTGATGTAATGCCTGCCTGCCTTGGAGCCAACTGAGTATAGATTGAAACCTCCAAAAACTGTAAGAAATAAACCTTTCCTTTCCCAACTTTGGGCTTCAGGTATTTTGTCTCAGCGATGAGTAAAAAGTGATTAAGACAAGTGCATATATTTCTTGGACAATCAATAAATATTTCTGTATCTAGATTTCCTTAATATCATTAAAAGTGAATACTACTCTTTTCTCCTAAATGATAATGAATTCTACATTGCCATATTATGAATATATAATTAGGGGCAAATGAGTAATGTTTTTCAAGAAATTACTTCATGTCAATTCTCCTTCCCGTGTGTCATAGAAGTAGTTATATGAAGAATACTTGAAAATCAGGAGTGAAACTTCAGACTCTCTAAAGTTACTCTATAAAAGAGCTTACTCTTCCTTAGGGCGCACAGTTTAGCATAGTTAGGAAGATTACCGGAATGACCTGTTTGATTTTTAATTAATTCAGGAAAATTGCTCTAGATAATGGCATCTTCACATATAATAGATTTTTTCCGGGGAAGGGGGGTGCAGTTGAAATACCCAGAAAGAGGCTAAAAAAAAAAAAAAAAAAAAAAAAAAAAAAAAAAAGCTTTATTGCTGGAGTGGGAGGGCTGCAGGAGATTGTGAGGACTCTCAAAAGGAGAAGCTGAAGTGAACCACTTTTTATGGAGCAGGCTGGGGGTGGAGACTAAGTCAGGCAAGGCATTGTGTTTGGAGAGGATTGAAGAAGCACTAAACAAGAGCGGGGAGTTGTTTTGGACTTGCAAGAGCACAGAAGGTAGTACTGAGGGAAACCTGTCATTCTGCAGCCCAGTGCCATGTTGGGCAGGTGCCACACTGGACCTGGCAGAGTCCCGTGTGAGCAGAGCCACCATTCCTGTCTTTTTGTTGTTATGGGTGACAACTCTCTCTCACTGCGTCAGCTGAGGAGAGGCATTGTAGGGGCTGCTGCAGTCATCAGGAGGCAGGGTTAGGCCCAGGGGTCTCCTCCAGGACAAGGGGTTCTCTGGTGGCGAAGGCCCATCTGCTGGATTGAGGAAACCTGGTAAAGTTTTTAAAAAGAAGGTTGTCATGGTTAGAAGGACAATAAACATTATTAATGGTCCCAACAGCAGAAGGATGTAGAGTGCTCAGGATCCCCAAGGAAGCCAATGGGAATATTGGGAATCTTGTTGTTTCTGTATTTTTGCGTATATTCTGATACCTTTTATTTGCCCATGGAAATTCCTGACTAACTGACAAAAATTAAAAATAAAAAAGTTAAAAAAAACAAAACAAAACAAAAAACCAGGCAAAAAACCCGGATTCGTCTCCAGGTATGGCACATGCTCCGTCCGCCTTTACTGACTCTTGAGGACATCTAGGGCTCCATGGTTTTGAAGCTGCTAAGCTATTGTTCTGGGTCTGGAGTGTTTGTATTGAGGCTCTGCCTCAGCTAGTTGTTGGGAAAGCTCAGCTGAGAGTTTTTGGTAGTCCTGTAAAGACTTCCTAAGGCTCCTCCCATCCTGAGCCCCCCCCCCCCCAGAGGGCAGAACCCTACTCCAAGGAGCAATGGGATATGCGCTGCCCTTGTAGTTATGTAGTGAGGCTGCAAGGGGGCGAGGTTAGTTTTGTTATTTTGAGATTGTTGTATTTGTCCCTAGTGACTGAGGAGATATGTGGGCTGAGAAACCCTGTTGTACCGGAGCCAGATCAAGAGCTCAGAAGGCATGTGTTTCCCTGCTAGAGCATATGAAAAAGGATCCTGATGGGGAACAGGTGGGCTTGTTGGGGCTGGGAGGAGGAATATAAGTAAACTAGTTAGTCCAGTGTTCTACTTGAGGGCTAGAAAAGCTATTGGTGGCTTAGGAAAGAAAAAGGGTTGAGGTGAAGAACAAAGAGACTGCTAGCAGTCTTACAGGTTTGGAGCTTTGCTTGAAATTAGATTGAGGGAAAGCCATGTGATTGGTCCGGTCGTGTGTAGGTTTTGACCGAGCAGAAGGCAGAGTCAGCACTGAGTCCAGGTTACATGGTTAGAAGATTGTGTAAGAGCAAATGTGTGATTCAGAAGCTTAGGGAAAGTGGAGAGATGTGAAGAGGGAAGAGGTGGAGGTATGGCAAACATGGTTCTGTTGAGAATAGGATCTTATTTGGCTTTGGGACTTTTGTTTATATTTATGTTGAGTCCTGGATCTATTCCCGTCCTGTAGAGCCTGATCTCTCAGGTGTGGCCCCTTAGCCAGGAGGAGTGTGAAGTTTGCTTGATTGCAAAAGGAATAGGGCCTGGGGATTTAGCTCAGCTGCATAAGCGCCTGCCTTACAAGCAGGCAGTCGTGAGTTCGATCCCTGGTACCAATGAAAAAGAAAAAGGAAAAAAAAATACAAAAGCAAAAGGAATGGAGTTACAATAAGCTGGGGTATTGCACACTGGGAGAGAGGGCCAAAAGCTTTGAACCAGGAGACCCATTGTACTCATGAATTAGTGGGACCTGGTACCCAGAAACCAGTTCTCACAGCCATGAAGGGCATAGTAGGTGTGGGGGACAGAGTAAGAGTTGTTGATGAGGGCAGAGGTAAACTCTGGACTGGCAGAATTCTGAATCTTTTACTTCTCAAAGGAGTCTGCAATAAGGCCAAGTCCCCCAAATGCCATTTTTTGAGATCCGAATTTGACATAGGTCAGTTGTAATTAGAAGCACAGAAGAATGGCAGCTATTCTAAAGGACCCCTTGAATCTGAACATTGTCTCTGGCAATTTGGAAGGGGAAGAGGATGGAGTGTGAGGGGGTGTGTACAGAAGTTAGGGAGGGGAGGAGTAGATGGGTTAACATCTTAAAATCTTGATGCTTGTTATCTTAGAAGAGTGCTCAAGCCTAAAATTTCGGCAAAGAATAGAAGAATGATAGTCATCAGGGGAAACGGTCCAATGTACAACATCAGATATGACGATAGAAAAACAGTGATAGAAAAACAGCGAGGAAGGGTGCTGAGTAACTGAACATGGAGATCTAGGGACATGTGAGGTGAAGAAGAGTCAGAGGCAGAAGGTGTGATGACCATTTTGAAGACAGAAGTTTGGGATTAGGAGCATCAGGGAAATGTTTAGCCTGGGTGATATGAAACCATGATGAAAAACTAGCAACCTTGACTGCTGTTGCTGTTGTAAGGATGACCAGACATGGTTCCGTCCACTTGAGATGTAACCCTTTGGCTTTAGAGGTTTTGAGATATATTAGATCTCCAGGAGTTACAGGAGAGTCTGGTTTTGGGTTATCTGTTGGTTGTAGCAGACAAAGATATGTATGTTGTTGCAAAAGGTCTCTAATAAAGAAGTTTGGGATATGGTCAGTGACAATGGGAAAATCTTGTGAGATAGGAAAGTTGTCAGGCAAGAAGGGTCTACCATACATGAGCTCAAAGGGACTTAGGAAAGTGGGTACTCAAGAAAGTGCCCTGAGTTGAGTCAGGGCTAAGCGAAAGAGTAGAGGCCAGGGGCGATGTAGCTCTAAAATGAGTTTTGGGAGGTGTGTCTTTACATGACCATTTGCCCATTTTACTTTTTCTGAGGATTGTGGGTGGTATGGTATGTAAGTGCCAAAAGAGGTTTAGACACGAGGATACTTGTTGAGTAATCGTGGAGATAAAAGCTGGTTCATTGCTGGTTGTATAGTTTGGAGTAAGCCAAATCAGGGGATAATCTCTTGCATGAGAATTTAGAGAATATATCTGCAGTCTCTTGGGCAATGAGAAAGGCTTTTATCCATTCCAACAAAGTGCAGACAAAAGTATGAAAATATCTGTAGGTCTTAAGATGAAGCATATGTGTAAAATCTATCCATCAGTCTTCACCTCTTAAGTTGGGAAAGAAGGAAGAGATGTTCTGGCACAGAGATGGCAATTATGAGTGACCTGGTGAAAAATGATTTTTAGGGAAGTCTGGGTAGTGGTTGGAGCCAGTTAAAATACAGTTGAGTGCCTGCATGAAAGCAGGTGTATATGTTAGTGGTGATGTTTGAAGCCTGTTGGTCTATGAGAAATTTTGATCCTTGGAAAATTCATTCTGGAGTGTTCTGGTTATTATTGTTGTTGGGATGAGTGTTGAGGTGAGGACAGGATGTTTGAGACAAGGGGGAGAAGATGAGAATCATATGATTTTTTGTGCAGCTATTTTAGCCCCTGTGTCAGTGCAGGTATTGTCTTGAGAAATGGGATCTGATGGTGTTTGGTGGCTGAATGACTGTTCCCTGTTTTGGGATCTTACTGCCTCTAGTAGCTTGAAGATGAGGGGGTGCACTGATGATGGGGATACCCTGAGTACTGAATAGGCCCCTTTCCTGCCAGATGGCAGCAAGGAAAGGAAGGATGATGAATTTGTATTTGGAGTCTTTGGTTAGTGTAAGGGCCCATGTAAAGGCAATAAATTATTTTTTTGTGAAGATGTCCCAGGTGGCAATGGACTTGCCCCTATAACCTAGAGCCGTTGACTATAGCATATCCTGGCATTTTTTGAGTGTCTGTGTTGGTTGAGCTGCCATCTATGAACTGTGCCAGAGGCTCTCGGGAGAGAAGTGCTGCTAATGTGAGGGAAGGAGTTTGGGATCATCTATAAGATATTAATGCAATTGTGTGCGGGATCTTTTCAGAGGTGGGGAGTAGGGTGGCTGGGTTGAGAGGGTTACTGGCAGACATAGAGATTGAAGAGTCTTGAATGAGTATTAAATGAACCTGTAATATGCAAATGGAATCATTAAGGTGGGGTATGTTTAGTGTGAAATGAGCTTATTACAGTTGAGGTGAGTGGACTGTGATTGATTGTCCTAAAGTCCTTTTTTTACCTCTTGTGTTAATGTGGTTTCTTGGGAAAGAGCTTAAAGGCAGGGGGACCATCCATGTACTGTGTTGTCTGATTGCCTTGAGAGATATGCCATGTCCTAGAACTCCTACAGCATTATGATCCTGAGAGTGTATATATAGAACAAAAGGTTGAGTTGGGTTGGGTTTGGGACAGTGAGAGCCAGGGCCCTTAAGAGGACCTCTTTTTGTTTATAGGATGGAGAGTGCATGGAAGTGGGGGGTCAAGAGGCTCTGACAGCAAGCTCTTAGATGCTTTGTAGAGAGATCGGGCTAGAGGTGCAAAGTTAGGAATCTAAAGGTGAAGAAAAGTTAGCTAGACCAAAAAGGACAGAACCTGCGCTTATAGCTGGCACCTAAAAGTCACAGAGAAAGGCCTTGTGGTTAGCAATGGATCAAATGGGTGGTAGTTATGAGAGTGAACCCCATATATTTGATGTTTGGTAGGGTTTTGGGACTTTGATGGAGGAAACTATCTGTGACCTAAGAGAAAATCGAGGAAGGTAGCCTTCAGTTGTATGTACAGAGCATAGTATGGGAAACAGAGAAGGAGATCATCCACACATTTAAGGAGAGTGTTGGGCTTGAGTCAAGAGTTGTGAGGTCATTGGCAAGGACTTGACTAAAAAATGACAACTATCTTTGAACCCCTGAGGTAGGAATGTCCATGTAAGCTATAAAGATCGGAGGGTGTCTGGGTCTGTCCATGTGAAAGCAAAAGAGGTCTTGACCATTAGAAAGTAAAAGGTTAGAAAAAATGCAACTTTAAGATCTAAGACAGTGAAGTGGGAGGTGGATGGAGGAATATGGGAGAGCATAGTATAAAGGTTTGGCACCCTTAGGTGAATCAGTGTCATTACATTGATAACCCTGAGATCTTCAACCAAGTGATAGGAGCCACTAGGTTTGAGCATAGATAGTATAGGGGTAGTGTATGTCAAATGGGTGCACTAAGGAAGCCACTGATAATAAGTGTTGAATTATAGGTTTAAGTTCCTGTTAGTGTTTAGGAGCTGTTGGAGATTGGGGTATGCAAGGAAAGGCTAAAGGATCTTTAAGGTGAATTAGCACAAGTGTGCCATGGGTGGGGTGAGTTGGGCTGGAGAATCAATGAGGGAGAGAAGGGGCAATGGAGGTGGAAATGTGTGATGGTTGAGTTTGAAGGATGAGGTTCATGGAGAGGAAGAAAGTGAAAGAGAAAGTCAGTTTTTGGAGGAGGTCTCTGCCCAAGAAGGGTATGGAGAAGGTTGGAATAACAAGACAATTATGGGTGAACAAAAACATTTGGAATTGTCAGAGGATGGGTCCTGTCTGGAGGGGTCATTTAGGTTGGTCATCAGTTCCCTGAAAGAGAAAATGGATTAAACATAGTGGCCCAAAAACTCAGAAAAAGCAATATAGGTGGCCTCATGTTGACAAGGAAGGAGAATGTTTTACTTGTGATTTCTAAGGAGACTTAGGATTTTGAGAAAGAACCCTGGACGGGGGCACTGGATTCCAAGCCTCATCAGTCCTCTTCAATGGTGAGACCGAGCAGGTTAGTGAGCAGTGAATCTGGTAGCAGTGATGAGATCATCAAACTCATCCACTTCTGGCAGACAGGGCAGGCACATTTCCAGTGGTCCTCAAGTTTGCAGATGGGACAAGGTCCTGGGGGTGCATGCAGATTGAGCTAAGCTTATGTCAGGGTCCTTCCTTGCCACACTTAGATCATGATCCAGAGTGAGGCAACATTTGCTTTTATTTTAGTTTTACCAGAGGGATCTAGAGTGTTGCAGTCCAGAGTTGGCATTTACATTTAGTACGTTGTTGTTTATCTTGCTTTTGTTGTTCCTTTGTATTGCTGAAGACACAGCAGACCAGACTTAAGGAGGTCTTCCTGTGCAGTCTGATGGCCAAAATAGGTCTTTTTTAATTTAGTTCAAATGTCAGGGGCAGATTGAGAAATGAAATGGGAGTTGATGAGGACTATTGTTCCAGAGGATTGGGGGTTAACATTACTCTATTCATTACTCTATTTGGTTAGTATGTCAGTAAACAGGAAAGAAATTCTTGTTTTCATTGACGTCTTGGGTTTGTTCACAAAGTTTTTGGTAATGAACTTGTTTATGGGAAATTTTATTTAAGACTACAGTAATGCACCCAATCATTATATTCCTTCACTGTGGGTCATTATTTCCCTGATAATGCATGGGGGTTCTGCATTTGGTAGTGCAGCAGCCCTAGCAGAATGGTTAGGGTTTGTGTGGTGTTTGTGATCAGCTTCATCTTGGGCCACTCCCTACAGTTGAGTATTTCTTGAGAGGAAAGGGTGAATGTAAGGATGATATAGAGATCTTTGTTACGTAGGTCATAGAAATTAATCACAAATTGGAGCTCTTCTATATAGTTGTAAGAATCTGTGGAGAAGGAGCCTAGTTTAAGAGAGATTTGTGATAGGTCAGAAAGAGAAAAAAGGACGTGAACATGAACTCACCCTGCAGGGGCAGCCATCTTGTGGAGAGGACAGAGGGGTTGAGGAAATGGCAGCTGGCTAATAGCTGGTGGTGGTGGCTGAGAAGATGGTGGGAGGTAGGAGGAGTGAAGTGGAAGCTGACTAGCTGATGGGTGGTGGCTGACGAGATGTTTTGAAGGTGTAAGGAGGAGGAGTGCTGTGCCAGATGGCAAAATGGTGATGGAGGAGCAGAGGATGCTGGGGAAGAAAATGGTGACGGAGGGGTGGACAAAGGGAAGAGGTGAGGATGTGGGGTGAGAGGGAGGAAGGGTAGGTGAGGCTGGCTGAGGACGTTCCTATGGATACAGAGAGGGGAGTGGAAGTGGAAGGGACATTGTCAAGAGAGGATCGGTGGCACCACAGGGTAAGGCGTTTGGAGACACAGAGTGGGCCAAGAGTATTTGGCCACCTTGCATGCCTGAATGAGGGAGAGATGTGCCCTGAGAGTGCAAAAGCTTTGCACATGTTGTGATTGCTACACTGTGTCAACTTAAAATGTTTACAAGTTTAACTAAGAGACTCAGCAGGGAGCCAGGATCCTTACTTTGTAAACGTCCTCATCCTGTACAAGAGGTGGGCACAGAGATTTTGAGAGTCCTACACTCTCCCAGAGGTGGGGGTGGCCTGTGTCCAATATAAGGGAGGGGAAGAGATTTGTTTTGTCCCTTTTGCTCTGACTGCTTTTGCTCTGGTTGCTGCCTTGAAGTATTGTTCCAGGGCCAAGCCACTCTGCTTTGCTGCTAGCTGATTAGAGATTGAAACCTCTAAAAACCATATGCTAAATAAACCTTTCCTTCCTTCATGTTGGGCATCAGGTATTTTGTCTCAATGAGAAGACAAAAGTAATCAAAACAGCATATAAGGAATTTCTGACCATTTGTAGCAAAAGTTGTCTAACTCGCAGAGGAAACTGAAAATGCCCTTTTCTGGACAGTGGCTGCCATTATCAAGTTTGCACTGGACCCAAGCCATTGGCAGTAAAAGATTAGCCATGTTGGTTTGATGGTATTCAAGTGGCCTAGGGTGTTTACATTTTTTAAGTCACCTGACCAGAGTGTATTGTAGGGGTGGGAAGGAATATTTCCCATAGGGACCAAAGTGAAGGTGAGTCAAAGGCAGAGCCTGTCACAATTCCTAGGAAGATCATCACCCTCACTGGGGTAGGATAGAGAGAGATGACCGTCAGTCCCCATAGGTCATCACCTAGGGCATAGAGAAATGTCCTGGAGGACATGAGCGGATCCTGATACAGGCTCCCGATTTTAAGAGAGAGAGTACAGGAGTCCCTGGCATGAGGAGAGGCCCATCTATAGGAGACGAAGGGGACCAGTGTCAGATGGAGGCTAGAGACAGCACAGGCAGAGATGGGAGAAAGAGCAAGTGTGGCTGTTTGGGAGAGGGAACTCAATCTGGTGTAGCCCCCAGGTTCTGCATGTCACCATTAATCTGAGTCTGGGCACCAAAGTATTAGGCCTTTTTGGTGCAGTTGAGAGGCACAGATAGAGGTTTTTAAAAATATCTTTACTGTCAGGCTGCAGGAAATTATGACAACTCTCAAAGGGGAACCCTGGTGAACGGCTTTTTATGGAGCTGGGCTGGGGGTGGACCATGTGAGCTATCAAGGGGTTGTGTAGGCACAGGATTGGATGACTCTTTGGTATGCTGATCAAAGAAGAGCAGGAAGTTTATTTGGGGTTTGGAGGAAGAACACAGAAGTTAGAGTTGAAGGGACACACTGTCATTTTAGGGCCAGCATGATTTTGGGAAGGCGCTATGCTGAGTCTGGCAGAGTCCCTTATGAGCAGAACCCTGTTATATTTAATATAACTTTCATACTTTTGTATATGAAAAAGTAATTTTGATATCTAGAATAAATTTCATTTGCTTACACATTAAACACACAGAAATACAGACACAGTATTTTACACTTCTTTATACTTTCCATTGTGAAAAATAGGGAAAAAGAAAGATTGAAAGAGACAGAGAGAGAGAGAGAGAGAGAGAGACAGAAAGAGAGAGAGAGAGAGACAGAGAGAGAGAGAGAGACAGAGAGAGAGAGAGAGAGAGAGAGAGAGAGAGAGAGAGAGAGAATGGAGGCGTTAATTAGAATAAGAAAGAAAACCAGAAGTTATAAATAGCTGACAGGTTTTAAGAACTGAAGAGGAAATTGAGCTCAGTGCGCCATATTGCACAGAATTTTCAGACAGAAACCACACAGGAGTAGAACCCAACCCAATAAAAAGGAATGATAGCATTACTTTTAGAAACTTTTGAAGGATTTTAAATGAATATTTTTAAAGTTTTCTCCATTCCACTAAAATTTAGCACAGTGCTTAAAATGTTAAATGAATAGAAAAAAGGCAAAGACGAATTCATTGATCAACTAACTTTGATTAAACTTTAAATAAATATTTTTGCATCAATCCACAGTTAAGTGTATAAAGCCAAGTTCAAATTCCAAGGCAGTGAGTGCAAACACAACTAGCAAAACACTTGCTGTGTGCGGAGGTTTGACTTCATAGACTCTAATGTCAATATAGTAACACTGGTTATTTTAAAGTATGAAATATAGCTATATTTTAGATAACTGAGAATCCATCTCATCTTGCAGAAATGATTTCCTAGTACTAAGACAGTACTAAAATTTTCTTACCTTTCCTTTTAAAGTTGCCAAAGTTTCAACCTTTTGTGCTTAAGCTTGATTTGTCTATGGTAGTAGCTCTTTTTGTGGAAAGAATGAATAATTTTTTTTTCAGAAATTCCACTGGTTTTGATTTTAAAGATGTTATAAACATGATGCTATAATAAAGGTCCAATGGCCAGGGATTTAGCTCAGTGGCACAGACGCCTGCCTACCAAGTGCAAGGTTGTGAGTTCAATTGCCAGCACTGAAAAAAAAAAAAAAAAAAAAAAAAAAAAAAAAAAAAAAAAAAAAAGAAAAAGAAAAAGAAAAAAGAAACATGATTTTAATAAAGGCCCAGTATAAACATGGCTTGAGAAAGATGCAAGTTTTCTTGTTTCTAATGCATTGGTTTGAAAGCGGCCCATCCAGGACTGATGAGCTAGCCTCCTGTGGTCAGGGCAGTGCCTGTATTATGGAGCTCTGCCTTCTTTAGGTGATCTGAGAGGACTGACTGTCATATCTACACTCATGAAAAAAGTGGAGGGTGTTGAAAGGATGGTGGGTCTATTCATTTATAAGAAGAATCTGAAACTTTTGCTCATCAGTGTGCATCATATTACCCAGCTCTTTATGTGACCAAAATAGCTGTTTTAAAAATGTAGTTTTCACATGCTCAAGCCTTGTATCATATGTCCTGTTCTAATCTTTATCTTTGGAAAAAAAATTAGAGACACATGCAATTTCTAACATAATAATTCTAATCTTCGATTGAAGATAATGTCTGATATTCATGAGCTAATCTTCCATGTCCCAAATCTGAGGCTTTTATGGAAACATTCACTGTTCTCTCAGGTGGAGCAAATGGTAATGGGATATGGGTTTGGTAAAAAAAAAAAAAAAAAAAAAAAGAGTGTTTCGTTCTTTTCTGTGACTTACACTGGAACAGAGATTCTGAGCCATAACAATATATAACATATGAACTCATTATGGAGTCTGGCGAGAAGTTTCCTTCCTATTAATTTAGGGAAATAAAATATAAAGGATATGGTAATTTGGTTCTCATAAGAACGTTTCAAATATTCTCTATTTTTCATCTCTGGGTATCTTTGAGTTTATTATACAAGTTGCTGAATTGTAAAACAATAACAACAAATACCTTTTTACTACAATTTGGAAGTTAAATAATTAGATTGAAATTAAATTCTAGGATCTCCCATAAATGAGGCCCAGAAACTTACGTGTGGTCCCAAGTGAGAAGTGACCTGCTGCATAATACACAGTCATTGTAGCCCATGAAGATCTAAACAATGTCTTTTACATAATGTAGTTTAAAATCCTAAACTGTAATTCTATTTATAAAAATAAAAATAAATTTAAAAAATAATCTATGGGTCTTAGAATTACAGGTGAGTTGCATGTTGTGGTATCTGGCAAAATCCTATGTATAAACCAAACTTGAAGCTGTGGTCAGAGCGATCGCTGAGGAACAGGATTTTGTACTGCTGTGTTCTCAGCCCATCAGTAGATTCCCTCTCTATCCGAGTCTAAATCTTCCCCTTGACCACCAAGCACTGCAAGATCTCGGTTTTAATTTGCTACTTCGACCTTCCTAATTGTTCTGCTTGTTCTTCCTGTTGTTCTAGAATGTACCAATTATTCCTCGAATTTGACCTCAAAGTCTTTGCAATTTGGTTGCCTTCTGCCCGGAGCAAGGATTTTTTTTTTTTTTTTTTTTTCTTTTATATTTCTGCTTTAAATGTAACAACGTCAGAGATATTTCCTCACTAGTCTATTTGAAGTCATTCCGTTCTCACATAAGCTGATTTGTTTAGCACTCATGTGTTTAATTATTTCTTATTCACTGACTTTCATTTCATTAAAATACAATTCCAGGGAGATTTAAGATCTTCTGTTTTCCTGTTAATAGCTGAATCTCCAAGGATTTGAAAAGCAACTTCTGCTTTGTGGCCTCTTAATAAATACCTATTGAATGAAAGAGTAAAATAGTATGATTGGTAAAATTTCCAATGGAAGGAAACAGGAAATATTTGGACACAGTCTCTGTTTGTTATTAAAGCCAACTAATCAGGGGATTTGCTAAAAATAAAAAACCACACATTAGCCCAATCAGCTCAACCTTTCAACTTTAACTCACTGTAAACCTCTGAAGGCTTCATACAATGTTTCACCCAGCCTCCACTATATGTCATGAGTAGGATTCATAGCTTTTTAAAAACAAAAGTTAAAGTCCATTGTATCATAAAAAACTATTGCAAAGAAAAGACAAACTGTGATGGGAAAAGAAAAAAAAATATACATATACAGGAAATGGTTAAGCCAGTTATACAGCTTACTTCTCTTAGCTGATCTTAGCTGAAAAGTATCTTTTGTGCTAATGTGGTTTAGACAAGATTCATGTCTCTATCCTGTACTCTGAATAAATCCTGTGAAGACAACAATACGCAGTGTATCCACTATTATAACTGTCCTGCTAACTTGTTTTAAAGCTCAGTTTCTTTATCTCTTTTCTCCTTAAAATAAAAAAGCAAATAAAATTTGAAATATGAAAATTAAAAACTGAGCTAAAACTAAACTAAGTTTTTTTTTTTTCTTTTTTTTTTTAATTTTAGGCTGATTAAACAGAGAGGTTCTACCTGAGCCCAAATACTCTTACACAAAACTAGGTCCATGTAACTGTTACTGAATGTGGTGTTCTGAGGGAAATTCTTTCCAGCTTTTTTGTGCACTGAATAAAGAATTGGAAAAGATACACAGAAAAGTGGGCCAGGCTGTTTCATTTACAAGGTAAAAACGAATGCTCTCTGCAAAGCAATAGGCCCTTGGTGAACAGGGCAAGGCTAAGAAAAAAGGGGTGTTTTATATCTGGAATTCCTTGATATGTGTCTCTCTCACGCAAATAAGACATTGGAATGGTTGTCCTTTCAAAATCTCACTTGGCCTGGCAAAAATTAAAACTTAACTCTGGAAAGACTCTCTTGCCTTCCCTCCAGAAGCACACTGAGTTTTGAAAATGGCACTTTTTTGGCTGGTTCTGTGTAGAGGTCAGGACCTGCAGTCATTCTGGATTCTGCGATTGTGCGTGTGCTAGATCTCCTTGACTTTGAGGAAAGTTTCCCCTCACTTCTTTGAAAGTTTGTCCCACCCCTAATCTTCTGCCAGAATTGCTAACATCAAATAATTTAGGATAAATGCAGTCTCCACATGGAAGAGTGGTTAGAACTGCAATATGTGCAAAAAGTTACCACCATATCTTAGTGGTTAGCAAACACATCCATTCACCTTTTGTTTTAATTTTCACCATTAATATATACTCTTAGAGCACAAAATACAAAAATCTGTGCTATAATGGTATTATAACTGTTTGACAACAATGGATCTCTACTAACAGAGAGCAAAGGCTGTTGCTACAGGGCTGTTGCTGCAGAAATGAAATCATAGGAATAGCAGTTAGTTGTAGTTTCCCTAGAGATACACTAGCCAAAAACTGCAAAATATCATTTCAGTAAGAGATAAAAACAATTTCAGGAAGTTTGGAGAAGCCAGAAAACTTGATTCATTTTTCAATGTGTTTGCAGCTCACATTCTAACCCAGCTAAAAAACAATAAGTATTTGCAATGTAAATTCATCAGTATCCAAGGATTTTAATAAATAAAAGTTCAGAAAACACAGTAGATCACTTTTAATTCTGGACAAATTCCAGAAGTGAAAGTTGATTGCAATGAAGAAAAAAAAAAAAAAAAAAAAAAAAAACAACAATTTAAAAAAATGCTAAAATGCTACCGGTTTCATTCATTTCATACTCATCATTTGATTTCAAGTTGAATCACAAAATGGTCACAAAATGTAAATTGTTGCAAGTCAATAGTAATCGAAACATGAATGCAAAGTTTCCATTTTTTATTAGTCATGGAAAGAGTAAAAACTAAAAGTTTAAAAAGTGCTTCAGACCAGAAAGTATGCATATTTATTTTATTTATTTTACTAAGTTGGAATAAGAAGTTAGAGGAATTTTCAATTTAATATTTTTAAGACAAGACTTCGAAAATTTATTTAAGCCTGTTTTGTCTGTTACCAAATTGAAAGATAAGTATATGTCTTCAAAGTTCAGTGAACTTTGTAGACAAAATATTATTTTTGAAGCATTGTTTGTATGTTTCCAATTATTTTCATTAAAAAGCAAGAATTTTCATAATATAAGGTTTGACAACTATTATACTAACAATAATTGAAAAAAAATTAAAAGAATGTATTCAGCCTGAGAAAATATCATTTCTTTTATAAGCTTAAAAAATCAGGAAGCATAAATCTAGACCCCTATAAATAATTTTTAAAAAGGGAACCTCAGGGTGATGTATGTTATCCTACTATATCTTGGACTTATTTTTTATACTGAAGTTGGAGATAACTAGGTGGATTTTGTTAGAGGTCTCAAAAACCATGGCTAACTAGTTGAGTGAAATGTTTCCTCAAAAGAGAAGACCAGATCAACACAGGACTCAGAATGACTGTACAGCTCCATAACAGAATATCTTATGTTTAATTTTCCTCTTACATGTGGGAATAGCTAATCAAAACATGGCTCTGACCCTCCCGGTACTTGCTGGAAATGAGGACAGTATGTTTCTGGTATGACACTGTGAGTTTTTATAGGGCAAATGACCGGATGCCCTATTTGCATGAAGAGGAAGAGAACCTGAAATTTTGGATACAAAAGAACCCTCTCGCCTTACTCTCAGGCCACCATGAGCCTTTCACAGGCCCAATCTTGTCCCGTAGAGTGTAGCTCTTTTCCACCTTCAACAAATATCCATCTGTAGGACTTTTCTTTTTGTCCTGTTCTATTCTATGTGCAGGACACCAAAGACCTGGAAAGAATTCCCAAGAGGCCCACTTAGCCAGTAACAGTGCTATAGACACATTAAACCAACTTGTTTTGTATTGTATATACTTATTCTTTTTGTTCTTTCTTTTTTTTTCTGTTATCAGTTTTAGTCACTGTTACTAAAAACTTGCAGGAATTCTCAATTCCTCACTTTCTTTCATCCCGCACCAAAATATTTAAATTGTTCTGTTTATATTTTCAAATCTGACACTGTCTTATCCTTATTATTTTGAGCCCAAATTTCACTGTATTTCCCAGGATATCCCCTAATTTATAAGCTCATCTGCACAGTAACTGAGATTGCAAGCATATATCATTATGTACGGCTTCCTATTCCTTTGTATTCTACAAGTAATGTCACTTTATATATTTAAGTCTTTATTATTTCTAATCTTGACCACTGAACTAAATAGCCTGCCTATAAGCTTCTTATAGTCAAATCAACTCTTTCAACCCAGAGCAGTGTGCAAAAGCATAAAATCTTTGCATATTAGATCTTAGGATCCTTCAATGTTCATTGCGGAATTAAAGTCCTGGAGGGTAACATTTACAATGTAAGCCTTTATCATACTGCTTCTAGCCATGTACTGTCTGCCTCATTGCCTGCATTTCTCAGGGCTCCATAAACATTACATGGAATTTCTTTTCCCTTTGACTTCACTCAACATTTTAAGATGAGCATGCTAAGCTTTAAGTGTGTGTCATGTCTGGATTAATATCTGTGACAATAATAATAGAAATTGCTTTGCTGGTTATTACTGCATAGCAGGCAATGTTCTAAGTAAAATGTATATGTAAATAAATTTGAAAGTAAAAACAGATCTGTAAGACGTCTCTGTTTTACACAAAGACAGTTGAAGAACACATATTTTAATCAACTGTGTCAAATAAGCACAGTTAATAAACTGGAGAAATGAAATCTAAGTCTGGTTTTAAATTTAATACTGTTAAACATTTTTAATTCGTTATTTTTATTCTTTTACACTAAATGTGTGATTTCCGTACTCTAAAATACCCTGTGTTTTCTGTAAGATAAAGAGAAATTCAATTTCTTTCAATGCTTGTCATTTTTTTTTGGGATCCTATTTTCCCTGAAAGGGGCACAAATTTTAGAAACTCTTTTGAAGGACATATCAAATCAATTTCATCTCTAGATTAACAAATATAAAAATGTAATTGAAAAGTAATTGCTAAACCATATTTTTATTATTTGAAAATTTAGAACTATGTATGTTACCACTTACTAGTATTACATGATTGAAATATATTTTCCTGTGTAAAAATGAGGAACAACACAATATCTGCTTCACAGCAGCTCAAAAATATTTAGGTAGTGTATGGGCTTATCCAAAGATCAGAGCTAACTTAATTGACTTACTCTGTTTATCTTTATTCTAAGCAATTTTTATCGATATTAACTGTGAACTTAAATTGTTTAATTATGAAGATGATCTGATACTTATTTCATTGTATTTGATTTACTTTTGTGCACTTAATATGCTCTTTTTTCATTGAAAATGTAAACTAGTGAAATAATATTTTCAAATCAGTGATTCCAATGAATTAGAATTTGACATATTTTGTTGAGCTATATAAAAGGTAACAGAATGCTCTGATAATTTTTGTTTCTCTTCCAATCATGTTTGGTCCACAACTCTAATCAGAAAAGTACAAAGAACCTGGTAAAAATGGTTAGCTATCTATAACAGAAGGGCATTGCCCTGAGAGCTCAAGTTATTGATATTCTTATTTTTCAGTTAAATTGGTTCCAAACTTACTCTACTCCAGCTGGAAACGACCCATGGATTTGCTCCTGTAAACTTCTCATGTTTTCTATATATTTCAGAAAAAAAATGTTTATGAAAGACTTTTTACAAACAATTAATATTAACCAGTGTGAGCAATACATCATTACAAATGCATGCATATGCGTGCAAGAACATAGATACACACACAGACAGTATTTACAGCTACAGAATGAAGAAATGACCCAAGCCAGCACTCCTAAAACGAATTGTGGGGCTGTCCTCTCCCGCCTCCAGCTAGAACACAGGAACCTAGAAGACTGGTCATTTTTATAATGCCTGTAAGAATGCTCCTGGCAGAATAATTCAATTCCAGGCTCCATTTTCTGTATGGAAAGCAATTTCCAAGCAAATATCACATATCTACAGGTTTGTTAACCTCACCACTATCCAGATTCCTCATTTCTACTTTCTTTTCTGTTCCTTTAGATCAAAGAAGCAATGATTGCTAACGCTATCACAGTTGGATATACAGTTTGCTAGTCTGGTTTCTCAGTGACAGAGTTGCTTCCTGCCGCCTTGCTGTTTGTCTTGTTCTCTCTAATCTGTTTCACTTTGGACTTCTGTAAACCTCCATTAAGCAGTCTTTAAATCTCAGGTTATGGCATTATTGTATACCACATTTAGTCTCTCTCTCTCTCTCTCTCTCTCTCTCTCTCTCTCTCTCTCTCTCCTCACACACACACACACACCAAACTCAATGAATGTAACTATTGCTCCATTTTGTTTCATAACATGACAGTTGCAAAACAGAAGAAATGTAGAATTATGTTTGTGGCTTTATTTACTTTTTCAACAGCTAAAGTATTATAATTATCTAATTTTATATTTACTCCATCAATGTCTATACCTCATTATTGTATTCCAGCTAGGGAGGGGGAAACAAAAATGTCTAACAAAACAGTAAAATCATTTTGCTTTTTATAGTCATATAATTTCTAAGCTTATACACAAAGGATTATTTGTACAAATGTTAACTAAATAGTGTAACCAAACTTAACAACCAAAGTATAAATTGTCATAGGAAAGAGTAAGAAAATTATTTATGTAAAACAATTTTTATCAAAAGTACATAATTTTATCATCTTTACTGAATAAATGATTTCATATATTTGATTTTATGTATCTATTATTTCTGTTAGTAAAAATGAGAAAAACAAATAAGTAGATAAAAGCGTGATCATGCTTACAAAAGTAAAAAGCAAGTAAAATAAAAACTTGAATGTTCAGAAAAAATAACCACATAAATTTTACATTAATAATGTCTATTTACAAAATTATAGATTTCCAAAGACAGCTAATTTTTGAAGACAAAAATTGTATTAAATGTATATATGTTTCAAATCTGGAGGGGCATTGTAGTGCATACTGACAAAGAAGTCAATTACATTGCTCACAATAAATCTATGTGAACACTATAACAGAACTTGAATACAAAATAAACAATTTTACTATGAAATAACAAATGAAAAATATTTCTATATTGTGTAGAAGATTTTATGTATTATTTTCAAATTTTGAATTTATTTCAGAAATATAATACTTTTTCTACAGGTATATTTTGTATCAGTCACAGCATGACATTTTTTCTTTTTTATTATTTAGTATAGCATTCCTGAATAACCACATTCTCTTCCTCACTGATTTTTTTTCATAGATCTTTTTTAAGTATACAATATTCATCAGGAACTTCACACTATCAAAACAGGTAGAGAAGATTTTTCTTAAATATTTTTACTTGAGGGTGGAAACGTTTATATTTTTACTAAAATGCAGGCAAATTTTATAAAAAGTACAAGAGGTTAAAATGTAGAATTCACTGAAATAACAAGTTATTTGAAGTATAAAAACCCATCAACTAACGATGTATAGATGCTGTAATATTCAAATGTGAAAAGCAATCAATTTTCTTCCTTTGCAGACATGTGATGTCTATAAGCTCCAGATAAAACAGCTTCCATTATCCCAGGTTTCAATTCCAGACTAATACAGTTATTTACCATTGCCAAATGACAATATTTTTTCTTGTAATACAAAAACTTCTACTCAGATATATAGATAGATTAAATGAAGCTGATTTAGCCATCACTTAGTTAACCCACACATTTGTAGTATTTCAGTGATCCCTTTAGTTCCAGTCTACTTGTTAACTTGTGTTTTTATTGAATCAAAACAGTCAAAGTAATGTTATGTCTGCAAGAAAATTACTCATTCATTTTTTAGAGAACTCCCCCAAATATGTTAGAAAACAAAACAAAACTATAATGTCATTTTGTGTGCACTCACATTGCAACTGTATTTTTCGCTCCACAAACAAGTATCGAAAAAGTTTCAGTTCATCAGTGAGGTTTTAGAATATCTTTATAGTAGCTATCAACTAGGAAAACAGATGTTCTATCAAAAACTTAAGGTTTTTTGTGGAAAATTAGGAAAATCAAATGATATCTGGAAGGTTTTTCATGTAAATTTTAACACGCCATCAAATTATCATCTTTCATTGACTTATTCTCCCAGGTTTTTTTTTTTTTTTTTAAGAAATGGTTAATTCTGAAATTGTCACAATCAGGATAGCAATCCCTTTAATGAAATAAAGCCTTGTCCCATAGGTAAAAAGCTTTGTTAAAGAGGAGAAAAAAATATTTAGAAGAAACATGTACAATCAGTAGTAACACACTTATCAACACTGAATGCATTTCCAATAGGTTTGTATAGTTGCCAAAGTTAGTTAACCTACAATTCCAAATAATATATTCTGCAATTTTTGTATTGATGTTAATAAAAGAAACACAACCTATTATAAATAGTAGATTTTAAGTCATATATTTTCATGAGTAAAAAGCAAAACTCTTTTTTATTTCTCTTCAGTATCAGAATGTTTCTGTATATTAATTATTTTTATGGTATTTAAAATTTTAGCAGAAAAAGAAAATAAAAACAATAGAAATACCTCTTTTACATTAAAGATTCTAATTTTACATTTACCAATAACCTTCATAAATCATGTTATCAAATATCTCCATTATTTAAGTTTTAGGACATGCAAATGTATATTTAAAATAATTATGCTTCCCATGTTTTCTTTCTAAAAAAATACATTTTGTTTTCTGTGAAACACATGTATTTTTTTAATCATGGATTGTTCATTGCTGTCAGAGTTCACATTTTCATTGTTAGCATTTGCTACTCAGCTTTTACCTAGAATAGACATTTTCATTTATATAAAAAATAATTTGGATGTAATTAAATGTTTTATTCTTATATTAAAATAATTTTCACAGTTTCCTAGTTGACTATATTCTGTATATAACTTTTCTGAGGATTTCTCAAATAGACTACCAAAAATTAAGAAACAATATAGAGTCTTAAACTCATTTAATTACTACAATAACCTCCTTCAATATATGAAATAAAAGTTAATTGACCCTAACCCTTCTATAAAGCCTCCATGACATTGCTGTTTTATAATGGCCATCTCTGTTGTTACCATGCACAGAAAGCTCCTAAGTAAATTTTCTCAAGTCTGTCTTGTGAGTCTATTTATGATGGATGCATGTATTTGTTGAGAGTATATGCTGTGTTTGTATCTTTTTGGGTGACAATTACTACTTGCTGTATTAAGAATATTTCAAACATTGAAGACTATACACAGATATATACAGACCAAATATTACCTTATACCATCAAAATGTGAAAGAAAATATGATTATTACACACTGAAATTGACTAAGGAGATAGCAGAATCATAACATTAGGAAAAGTTTACCCGAGTGAAATGCACAATTAGAAAACAGATCAACCAATGTGTTTTTTTGTTTGTTTGTTTAGTAAATTTGGTATATATACTACAGATGTGTAAATGAGCATAGGTTTATGCGGATGAAAAGGTATTCAATCTTGAAATCTGGAAAACAGTTCAATGTGATAAGCAAATCATTATGAAAAACATAAAGTGGGTTCACTCTGATATTGACTTAATAACATTATTGACAATTTCTTCTTACCATAGGAATGCTTGTCGTAAGAGAAATAAAAGCTGTCTTTCTCCACAGTTAGGTGAAAGCAAAACCAGCAAATAAAATGACCTTTAGTTCATACTTTTTCTCAGTAAACACATTAAGAAAACACAGGTTGGATCATTAATATAAGCAGCGTGACTATGGGATAAAGGGTCACTAAAAATTGAGGTAGGAGAACAGGACTGGGACAAACCAGTTGAACAACTGGATCAAATCATAGAGACCCACAGCAGTGTCTCCATCACATCAAAAGATAGGAAAGGCCTCCCATGTAAAACAGCGTCTCAGCTGGGCTCACATGTAGCCACTCTGGGGAGGTTTTTGAATAAAGAAGCTCTGACCTAGGCTCTCCTCATCCTAGTTATGGTAATAGATCTAGAGTAGGGTTTTCCACACAAGGAATCTATTACAAACGTAAGTCACTTTTTTATCTATAAAGTACTGAATTTGCCTCCACATGACTTCCAGAGCCAGCTGGGTTTCACAGGACATAGAAATGTCTGTGGACAAAGGCACGGCAGTTTGTCTCGAGACTTTTCTGTCCTTTTTGTCAGTGTTGGAGGTGAGAGTTTTACTTGGTCTAATCCCTCTGCAGAATGGGGACAGTCAGAACTCTGGTGTCCTCAATCAGGTACTTCAGATACCTGATATACAAAGCAGAGCCCATGTTAGCAGTGGCCAGTGACAATGGTGTGTCTAGTGTCCTGCTTCCTTGTATTTAAGACAGGAAGTCTTTTTTTAATTGGTCCTGGCCTTTCCCTTAAAGCGGTGCCAACTGCCAGTCAATTTGGGAATGCCTTTTTCTTCAGTTCTTCTGGTTTTTATTTGCCTTCAGATGTAAGTTGTTGAGCAGAAAAAAGTCTGTGTCCAGCAATGACAAAATCTTGGGGTCTGGGACCCATCTGAACATTTTATAACTTGCACTGAACACCTTGGGACTGTTGACTAGTATCATGTAATAACCCTCCCCTCCTCTGTGACTCCTCCTCATCTTCCTTTTCCTCTCCTCCTGCCATTATCCTTTTGGCCATTGTGAGTTTTTTCATAGTCTTGATTTTACTTTGCAGAGCATATTTCTTTTCCACCTTCAATAAACTACATCCCCATTATCTTATGTGTCTTGTTCAATTCTGTGTTCAGGAAATCAAGAATTTAGAAAGAATACTTATAGACCTATTAACCCATCACAAAATGAGTTGACCAATTCTTCATTAATCTCTATCCTTAATATATATATTTTCCCTTTCTCTTCAAGTAATCAACTTGTACTAGATATTCAAGTTGTACCTCTTTTCTGTCCTTCTCTCCCTTTATTTTCCCATATTAATACATTTACTTATGTTTTAAACTTTTCTGTTAGTGCCAGCCAAGTTATTCTTATTAACTGAATAGGTCAACCTATTTTAAAGCAGACACAGTTTCAAGATAGATTTATTCACATGTTATCTAAATAAACTCAGCTTCTAATGAGCTAAAAATCAATGTTGCTCACTAAATATGCCCTGGAAAAGGAAAGAATTGGATGATGATTAAAACCATTAACAACTTTGTTACAGAATACAGTTCAGTGAAAAGTTTCTCTTTGAGAAATATTTGGAATCCATAATATTAAAGAGAAGATTCAGCTTTGTGGACACTCAGCTCAGTAGTTATTCATCAAAAAGGAATCAAAGTCAGGATATAAATACATTCATCTTTTTAAATTTCACAGTTGGGACTGAGGATATGGCACAGCGCCTGCCTTATAAGAGCAAGGTTGTGAGTTTGACTCACAGTAAAAAAAAAAAAAATCTCACAATTATTAAAAAGCAGAAGGCATATTGTTTTGTTTGTTTTCATTTTTTTCCAGTACTAGGGATCAAACTTGAGACCTCATGCTTGCCAAGCAGGTGCTTACACCACTGAGCTAAATCCCTAGCACAGTATATTATTTTCAAGCCACAAAACAAGTACTTATTTTAAATGAGAAAATATATTTTATATAACTCAACTAAATCTGAAACATTTATCATTATCTCCAAGGTGTTAATATTTATTTGAAGGCTAAACATGTAAGATTTTTGTATTCGAGTCTTTTTGAATAGTTATGCTTATATACCCACTCTTAATTAGAGGAGTCAATAAAAGGAAAACTGTCCTTTGATTTCAAATTTAATCTGATATTTATTATAGTAATTAAAAAATATGTATTTCAATCTGGCCTAACCTGAAATGTGGCAGAGGAGGCATACTGTCTAGGTTGGTATATTCTTCTAATTGCCATTATGTGACATTAATACTAAGGTTTAAAGAATTACTGAAATCCAAAAAAGTCAGATAATGAATATTTTGTCTCTTTACGTGATTACAGTTAACCACTGAGTTGGGCATGCATACAAATGGTGGTTTAATTAATTATGTCTTGTAGAACTCATTTAAAGCAGCTTAGATCAGTCTATAGTTATCCAAGAGACTTCTGCAATTTCAAAATATTAACATGCATTCATTAAATTCTCATGCCCCAGAAGAATGTACTGATGACATTAATAATCTTATATTATATGGATTTCTTGTTGTTATTCAGTCATTTATTGTTTTGATTATTGTGCCTTGAGATGAGAAGAGAAATTTATGCTGAAAAAATTCTATGCTTACTCAAGTATGCACCATAGTGTGTAACAGCTGTTTTTAGACCAAGGAATATTGACATCATATATCCATATACAGTTTCAAATTTTGTGAGTGTAATTTTTGACTTCTGTCTGTGGTACAAAATTGAATCTAAAGGGATTTAGATTAGTGTGGATTAAAGAACTGATAAAGGTTACTGAAGACCTCTTGGGAGAAGCAGAATAAATAATTCCTATGAAATTGCATATCAGACATGATCCTAGACAAAAGGTTCTCATCACAGAATCTATTTCCTCCATGGTGCTTTCTTCTTACATAGAAAAGTCACCTTTGTACTGACTTCTCAGGCACCATTACTCTAGTGATTTTCCAAAGTCAGAAATGTGTTCTTGTTTCAGAATTTCTTTTATTACTAAAGAAAATGTATTTCTTCTGGGTCCTCTATCCGTGAGGCTATCTCCTCATAGCTAAATCGGTGGTCCATTAATTTGACAAATGAAGACGTCACGATGCTCACTCAAATTCATTTAAACTTTTCAGCATCTAAACCAAGTTTATAACAAATCCTATGAGGATTATAAGGAGGAGGTATGAATCTAATTTTCCAGTGGCTAAACTGAGTTGGTAGCCATTTCTTCTTTTAGAGAAAAGAAAGAGCCTGTAGGGAATGGCTCTCATTAATGTATTTTTAAGAGACAAACCATCTTGTTTTTTTTTTTTCTTTTAGAATTAACATAAATAGATCACCCAATGTCGTAGTTTATAGCTGAACTTTAGGAGTCAGACTAGACTAACTCCCTACTTGTAAGTGTTGTCTACAAAATGGAATCATTCTTATATATTCATAATGTAATAATGGCTTTTTTTCCATCAATGTTCACACATAGGCAAGTCTGCTTAACCTTGATGATAATTGGCAGAAGAAACAGTTATATATAATGAAAAATAACTATTAATTAAAGTGGTGGCTCGAATATGTGTATAAAATATTAACATTTGAAAATATTCATATACCTAGAATGATAGTGTCATACAATCTATAAAGTTGATATATGTCTATAAATTCCAGTAGATATGTGTCTATTAATACTCACAAATGTGTGTAATGAAGGGAGATTTAATTAAAGCAAATCATAAGCATTGCCATGGAAAATATAATGATCTTTGAAGTAATTTTATTAATTCATATTTTATAACTTGGTGATTAAGTAGAATTTTCTGTAGACATCTGTGTAACCTTGAGAAAGAAGTAAAATTTTAAAAAGTTTACCAAGAATGGCTTATTATGATGTGATCACGTAGAACTATTACTCCAAAGTCTTGTATATTTGAAAGTATAACAGTATCACATTCGGGTAATATGAAAACATATAAATGTTCAAGGCAAATTTTTTTTCTAAGGAAATAGTGGCAATCATCCTTCCCTTTTATCCTTTAAATTATTGAAATTCTACATCTAAAACTAAACAGTACTGGTAAAAACATTGAGTTTCATTCTGAAATTGGAATTAGATGGATAATTTTTTGAAAATCTAAAGAAAATTTATATTGTGAACTGATATTTATGTGGTTATTTCATTAGATATGTAATATTCTTCTTAAAATCTGAAATATGTCATTTTAGTACTAACTGGAAAAATAAACAATATAAATGATGTCATGAAATTGATATAAAAACTGATTAAGAAGTCTTTGAAAATTGACTCAACTTATTGTAATATAAAATGTAGCTTAGGCAATTTATTACTTTATAATTTATATTCAACAGATGAAGTCCCTTGATTTAAAAATCTAAAAAAGTTTTACTTGAATATTTGTTTTATATAGCTGACACTGGTCACTGCTAAGTGATAAAATTACAAGTGATTTAAGTCTTTTTAGTTAGTAATATTCTATTTTCTTCCAAAAGGGATATTGTATTCTTGGTAAAATGCAATCACTTTGTGTTATTATTGAAAGTTTGATATTGGAGAAGTGAATTTTCCGAATATTTAAGAGTAGACTGATTAACCAGGGTTTTCCTTATTCTTCAAATCTATAGCTGCATCTTGTTTCACTGAGAGGAAAAGCAAATGTTCATAAGATTTGTGCACTGTGACATGATGCACTGCTTTTAACACATGCATTAAGCCTTCAGTATGCAGATTTACTGGAGTTACTACTATATTTAAATATAGTTTTAAAATTTATTTTAGTACATGTGAACAGTGGCTTGGGATTTACATTCCTTGTGGGAAGTTGGTACCATTACATAACATGCTTCAACTCCCTTCTTCGCCCATTTCCTCTCTCTCCTTCCGTAGTCCACTTGTCCCCTGGCCCTTTTCCTCTTCTTTTTTGTTATGTGTTTGCAAGTAGTAATTTCATTTACAAATCTCTTCAGTTCCTATGCGCTAATGATGAAATGTCTTTATCATCCACTGTTTTTGCTCTTAAATAATTCTAGTGGCTTTCTAAATGATTTTTTTAGTGATTATGAAAATAGAATAGTACTTGATAGTGGAATATCTGAATGTTCCACCAGAAAAAGATAGATTTAGTTTTGAAATGTGAGATGAAATTTTAGCATATAGAGAATAATTTGTATTATTAAAATTGTATTTTTAAATTTTGTATTTTAAAAATGCAAAATATTGTGTTTTTTTAAAGTTGTATTTTTAAAATTTTGAAACTTTTTTACTGAAACGATAATAGTCTTACTAAGTTTTTATGTATAATTAAATTTTCCAGTGAGAATGAAAAAATCTAAAATCTTAAAATTCACCCCCTCCTATGAATGTTTCCTTAAATAGAAATCTTTAGAAAAATCTAACACAAGTAGAAAGGGTAAAAATTCAGACTTGAAGGACATGAGTAGAAACTCATCTCTCAACCAAGCCAGCAGTTATTGGCTGGTAAATTGCCACAAGCAACAGGTGGAAGATGACAAGAATACAGCAAGAAGTCTCAAATCACAGAAAACTTAGGGTTAACACTAAATGGAACACAATGAGGACAATCCTCAGTCAATCTAAGATACCAATGTAAACAAATGGTGGCAACAGAGAAATCTAATCATGAAATATACAAAGAATAGCCATAGTCTCAAGAAACCAGGTCAATTATTGTATGGAGGACTCCACACAACAAAAGGTCTAACAAAAGACATCCCCATTTTTAGGGATAAACCATTCATCTCATTTTGTAATGTCCAATGGTTTGTGTCTAGAAGGTCTCCTAAAGCCTCATGCCATCATGGAGGTTTTCAGAGGTGACTGAATCCAGACTGCATGGTGCTCGATCACAAATGTGTGATTGTTCAATCACTCCACTGATGATTGTTTTGGAATAGTTCTTGCTAGGATTAAGGGTTGTCCCACGCTAAGGTGAGTAGCTTGCCTACAGGGCAGGGACAAAGAGTCCGCCTTGTTTTTGCTGTCTTTCACTGCCATGAACCATGCCCTTCTGCCATATGCCACCTTGTTTAGAATGACAGCTCTACAAACTGTAAGCTAAATAAAACCTTTTCCCTTTGAGTGACACATATTTTTCTCAGCAGTAAGAGGAAAATAACCAAGATACTAACTTTTAACAAAACAGTCAAAAATTTTAAAGATATAACACATGAAAAAGACAATATTTAATGAGCAGAAGAAATCAAAAGAACTAGATAGTGAAAAATAAAAATGTTGGTATCATCATAAAGCAATAACTATGGTAATAGTTTGTTAAATACTGAAATGAACTTTAAAGTCATTTTAAAGTTACACCTAAAATAAGAATATTAAAATATCGAGACTTACTTTGAGAATAAACAGAAGACTTGTACTACACGTTTCATGGACTTGTTATAATATTATTAGGTGATATTTAGAAAGGGAAAGAAACAGAGTGCAAATAGACCAGAAAAAGCAATTCAAAAATGACTCATATATATGGGGAATTTTTTTTCCATGAAAGTAGCCAGCAAACAAGGACTAACCAGTGGTATTAGAAAACTTGAATTTCCATATGCAAAAAGGGAAACCTATGTTCATAATTAATTTTTTATAAAAACAATTCAAAATGTTTCATAAACATAATTGAAACCTTGAATATTTAAAATTTTAAGATAAAAATATACAGGAAAATAGGTTGGGCCACCATTTTTAGTAAGGCACAAAAAAGTATATTAATAAATAAATCAATAAATATTTATTAAAACATCAATAATATATCAAAATTTTCAGTTTGCCAAAAATATGAACATTGGAATTGAAACATTTGTAAGAAAATTTAGACAGAAAATAAAGGAGATTATTTCCATATGATATTTTCAGTAAAAGACTTGCTCTGGATTACAGTTAAGCTTAAACATCATTTAAAATTTCTCAATTGACAATTTATCAAGAGATTTTAAATACTCTTTAAGAATTGATTTATCTTTCTTTACCATTTCATACAGATATGATAGAGATGGTTATTAAACAGTAGTAGTTAAACAAATGAAAACATGCCAAACATATTTTGTCATTTTAATTGGGTGTGCAATTATATCTCTTTTATTGGAAAGTGCTATTTTATACCACACAATTCAAGGATCTAAAGTTAAAGATTGAGAGAAGAACTCAGAATAAAGGATATATCATACAACAAACCAAAATTTCTCCACCTTGAAAAAATTTTGGGTATTTTATCCAGAACATTTTACTTCAGCAATTCTGCTAAAAAATAAACAAGAAATTTCTTAGTTTTTTAGTTTCCTTATATTACTCCATGTGCTAAAGTGTTCAGGGAAAAATACTTTAAGACTCAGAAATGTAGTCTTTCCTAAAGATAACTGACTTTTTACTTACAAGAACAATATGCAAATGCATTTTTACTCTTTATTAGCACGTGTTTGCAGTACATACATTTTACAGTCATCTTGGGGGTGAGTACATGTACATAATACAGCATGTTTCATTTTATTTAGTGCCATCCCTCTCCCCTTCCCTGCTCCTCATTTAACTCCGTATCCCCATCTTCTTTTTTGTTGATATTATTAATGATAGCTCATGTTGTGGGGCACACTGCCTACACCCACTGAAGTTACTAGGTTCTTGTATGTGGTATAACTTTATTGTATTTATTTCCCTTTCCAACCCTAGAATCCATTGAGATCAGTGACCCAAGGCAGACGAAAGCCACTGATCTCTCTCACGGTGAAAAAGAAACACAGCTGAGTTTGCCCTGGTTATTTACTTTTTATCTCAAAATACTACATATCCTAGGAGGCATGGGAATAAGGCCCAGGCTGTTCTAGGTGTTCCTTTGCTGCCTTAGGATATTGCATTTCCAGAAAACTCTACAGTTATAGAGAGATTACAGCCAGGAAGATGGCAGCAAAATAGTAGGCCAAGATTCTCAGAGGACCATGCAGCAGGGACAAAGACAATTCTCTGAAACAAAACACAAAAGAGTTGTTAAAGTAGTGGGCTGACTAGTGGAAAGGTACTGGAGGACACTGGGGTGAACTGGGCCAGTGTCATCAGAGCATTAAAAAAGTGTAACACACTCAAATGCAAAATAATACAATGCAAAGAGCAGACCAACTAAACAAAACCCATCAATCATCATATTTGAGGAATGCTAGTAGAATATTATATTGTTTTAGAAATTGGCCAATAATAGGAAAGAATCAGAATTTTTGTAATATTCATGAAATGTACCTTAGATAAATCAGTTAGTTGATTCAGGAAAGTGGTCTAGTTTGCTTTCTACTGGTAAGCAAAATGACTGAAACGTGATAATTTATGAAGATCACAAATGAATTTTCACCTAGTTTTGAAGACTTACAGTTATAAAGGCCAGGGGCAAAGTAAGACCCTTCTAAGTGAGGGCTTTCTTGTGTCGCCAACCCATGACAAAAGGCAGTAGGGCAAAGGCAGAATGCAAGAGAAGCATTAAGAAAAGCTTGTCTAAATTAAGAAAGCATGTCCAAGTCATCCATGTTCAAGGGATCTACTCCCTGAATAAGAGTATTAATCAGCTCATAAGACATGTCCCTTTTAGACTAGTCACTTCTCCTTAGTCTCTCCTCTCCTGTTGTACTAGGATTAACTTTCTGACACATGCTTTTGGGGGGAACACATTCAAACTATAATAGAAATTTCCTATTTGTAGATATATAAATGCAAGCGATCTCAAACAATTAGTACAGTATCCTACAAATTCTACTGAGACAATTGGTTTGGGTGGTGAACATCAGTGATTCCAAAAATCCCAAAAAGAGATGACATTATGTGCTTCTCGTTGAAAATACACAACTCAGTCTGTGAAATGACTTTGCCGAAATATCAAAACTAAGCTTAAGTTAGTTCCTAGTTCCAATTGCAAGCTTATGAGGAATGTAGGGAACAGAAAAGATGTGTTAAATGTCAGCATGAAGTTGCTGTCACCGAATCTAGTTGATGGGGAGAAACACTGTACATAAATGATGTTCTCTTTCAATAAATACACAAAAAGAAGCAAAACAGTACTGGATGGCTGGCATTTATGACAGAAGTTTCAAATGAATCATTAGTGAACTGGTATTTAAGGACACGATTTGAATTTTGATTTGACCAAATGGTTAAAAAAATTATGAAACTCACAAAATAATGATCAATGTATCTTATAGTATTATAAAACATTACTTATAGTGATTTAATTATGGTAGCTAAGATCTTGCAATATTCTAATGCTAAAGAATTCAGTTTTAGAAGTGCTTAATATTTTGCTGTTTTCTGAAACTTCTGTCATAAATGCCAGCCATCCAGTACTGTTTTGTTTCTTTTATTTATTGAGTTAACTGTTTTGAAACAAGATCTAAATATATAGTGCAAGTGTCTCCTTTCAATGGATTTAAATTTTCTATAAAAAAGATGAACAAGGTTCAGAGATCTCGTATATAATGCTATGCTCATAAGCAATCTCACACTGTATAACTTTAGCACTATTTTAAAAAAGGCCTATACATGAAATTCTAACTCCAGAAACATGATGCTTGATTGCATAATTCACTAAAATAAAAATCAAGCTGAGTAGGTTGCATCTCTAAACCTATATGGCCAATATAGGTTTGAAAAACCTATACTGAAAAAAGACAAAGAGAGGTCAGGGATTTAGCTCAGTGGTGCAGCCCCTGCGTGGTAAGCGTGAGGGCCTGAGTTCCCAGTACCCTGACACCCTCTCCTCTATAATGAAAATGATGAAGACATTAGAACACATGTACACATAGAGAAGATGGACCAGCAGATAGAAGTAGAGATTGGAGGGATGGATCTGTCTCCACAAAACTCCTAAGGCAAAAACCAGAAGCTGAAAAGTACAAATTGGCCTTGAAATCACAGCAATCCTCCTGCCTCAGCCACCTGAGTGCTAAGATTACAGGTGTACGCCACCATGCCTGGCTCAAGTTTTAAATAATATACAGGAACAGATTATTGGACCATATAATTATTCTTTTATTATTTTAGGAGGAAACTTCCAGATGTTTCTTCACAGCAGCTGGATCATTTTAGATTGTTGGAAACTGTACTAAAGGTTTTCAATTTCCCTTCCATCTTACCAGAGCTTGCTACCCCGCATTTTGTTTTTATGTAATGACTCTGCTACCAGGTGTGAGGTGGCAGCCCATGTGCTGACTTGTAATAAAATAGTGCTGAGCATCTTGTTAGACACCTTTGGCCAGTTATTATTTCTCCTTTAAAGCAATATCTGCTCAAGACATTTATTCTTTTTGCAGAATATCAATTTTCTTGTTAGTTTTGTCATTAAATTGTGCGAATTTCTCATGAAATCTGCAAATACATTTTGCATGTGCACTGTCAACTATAGGGTTCAAAATAATCTTTGCTCAAACCACAGGTTGTTTCTTAACTCTGTTGCTTCATTTTTTGTGTGGAAAGTTCTTAATTTGATGAAGACTCATCTGTCTGTTTCTGCCTGTATTAAGAGGGCATTTGATTTCACATTCAAGAAATAATTATCAGATCACTGTCAGCAATGTAACTGAATTGGAAAGGAGGTACATGGTGGGGGATTGTTAATGAACTCAAGAATAGTCTTTGAGGAGAATAAATTTAAGTAAGTATGTGATGAATTTCATATTATATAAGTATAAAAAGCAACTAATTTGTATATTGCAAATAGGGGATTTATGCATACTAATTAGATATTGCTAAAAATCTGTACAGCATACATATATGTAATATAATTGTAATAAAATTGAAGCCATAAAAAGTTATACTGCTTTCCAATTTGAAGGCATGCACTGGCTTACTACACCAAATATGTTTAAAAATTATAAATTTACATAAATCTAGTGTTACATCCCTGATTTTATGAAACAATTGCTTCTATTTTCTAAGTAAACAAATGACTCGAGTGTTTTAGCCATTTTCATTTTTGCAAGGAGAATTTAAAGGAGAAGTTGACTTTGTCTCATGTGTGAGAAATTGATGAATTCATGTGGGAGTAGGGTCCTGGGGGGTATGCAAGCCTGAATCTGCCCAGCTCAGGGCAGCCAGGAAGCCAAGAGCTCAGGTTGGAGTGGACAAGAGATGGCCCCTTGCTGGTTAGCCCTTGTGAGCACCTCAGGGAGCAGACCCACATGCTGCTATATGATCTAGTCACAACACCCAAGCTCTGTCTTTTGAGCAGATGTAGCTTTGTGGGGGGTCATCCAGATATAATCTGTAACACTGATTAAATAATGATAAGGTAATTTTAGAGTATTTTATTGTGTGCTAAGTGCTTTATAGATAAGGTAAATAGTCATTAATTCTTAAAAGCCAAGTGTTTGTTGAAAAACTCAAAAATCTTTATACTCCAGAAAAATGCAACCCATAATTTTTTTATGCAACAGCCATCAGCACATAATTAATTATTGTTTACCACTTATTTTCCTCAATTGATTAATATACTTTTTAACCATGTGTGTTACATTTGATGACAAAATATCTGAGTAAAACAATTTACAGATAGGAAAGGCTAATTCCATTCACCTCCCCAGAGGCTTTTAGTGGCCATTGTTTCTGGACCTGCCTTGGAGGAGCACAGCAGAAGGGCAGAGTAACCTTGTGCCCCTGCCGGGGCGTTGATGGAGAAAGAAAGGTGTGGAGGACCCAGCCTACCCCCTCACAGTGATACAGACAAAAGAAACTCCAACCTGCTAGATGCCCAGTGTGAATTTGTGCTCTCTAAAACTGAAGAATGATTTCTAGGGACAACAGAGGTTAAGAGCAGAATTTATTATTGGGAGAAAGAAAGCTTCTGTCCAAGAAAGAGAGAGACAGAGGGGTCAGAAGTGAATTGCCAAGGACCCTGCCTTTTCTAGGGACTTTATACAGCAAAACCACTAGGAGAGGTGGATCCAAGGTGGGGAAAAATGGGAAATTGCATGATGGGCATGAGGTAGTGCAGCACTATGGTCATCTGATCAGGTCATGGGTGTAATGGCTTAGGTAAAATTGATTAAATTGGAGACAAATGGGTGAGTCATGTAGCAGGCAGGCATGAACATGGAACAAGGGATCTTTCTTTGGAGGAAAGGTTAGTGGCTCTTCCTCACTTCCTTAAGGTGATCAATACCCATTTAGAATATCAGTCCCTAATATTTATCCTTAGGAAGTATGTGGGTACATTTATTTTATCTTTTGTCTTGAGGTCTGGCCCTCAGCAGAGGTGTCTCTCTCCCACGGAGCTGTAAGATATCTCACCTTGCGCACTGGCTCCTTTAGGACCTAGCTCTGTCTGACTGCTTATAATATTTGTATATAACTTAGTTGCCTATAATGACAATCGAGTTCCCAGTGTGCTATTTCCTCCAATTAGGTCCTGACTTCTAAAGTTTTCACCATTTCCCAACAGCCCATGAGCTATGGATCCATCAGAGGATTGATGAAGCCCTCCGAATATGATCATCCCCCAAAGATCACATCTCCAGACAGTGGTGCATTGGAGAAGAAAGCTGTAACACTTAAGGTTTTGGAGGATCCAAACTATGGCACCAGTTAAAACAATTTTCTTAGTTTTAACACTGTGTAATTTCTCTATTCAAATGTTGAATCACTTTTAAAAATACATGCCAAGTCATTAGCCTTAGTACAATGCCTTTAAACAGCATATAATATCAATAGTGTTTTGGACACACTGTAGCAGGGTTTCATCACGTATTGCCTTTGTGAATTTAAGACCATTACTTAACTGTCTTTTAATATAATCTTTTTGTGTTTAAAAAGAGGACACTAATAGCCTATCGTATTGATTTTTGTGAACAGGAGCTGATTTAATATATGCAATAGTGTGATAATATTACTGCTAAGTAGGAATTATCCATAATGACAACTACTTAGATGTGGCTTCTTTGGTCCCCTTTGTACATTCTGCCACTAACAAATATCTCAACACATTATTCACTAAAGATAATCCCAAAATACTATTTATTTAACCTTCTTTTATATTTCCTGAAATACTTATCAGGTAAGTATAATAACGGTATCACAGAGTCTACTGTCTGATATATTTTGATTTTCCTCTTCCAGTCTAACCCTTTTCCCAGATTTCTCTGTATCTAATTATCTCTGACAACTTCCAAATTTGTACTTTCCATAACTATAATTTTTCAAGACATCAAATTATAGTAAAGCAGTCCATCACATTGGACTTCAAGAAAATGGTAGTTTAGAAGTCATTATTTTGCTCATTTGATAAGCTTCAAATGATGATTAAAACTAAGCAAAACAATATTGCAAAATACTTCTCATCCTAATTTTTGGTGAAATGACTCTGGGAACATAAAATATATATGTATTTGTATAATAAGAATTGTTACTTTATATATTTGCACTTTCAACTTATTTTATGTAGTTTTTTGCACTCATTAAATGTCTGACACTGTATTCATTATTTATTGTAAGGCAGGATGCCAATTAAACAAATTTAACTTTAAGCATATTGTAATGAAACTCAGTAGCTAATGAGAAGAATTTACATCTCATAATAATAGTCTACGTTTCCTACTGAGATCTTTCTTGTTGGTATATTTTCAGCACATATTAGTTCCAATCTGTGTGGCATCGATGCATGTACTTAACCAATCTTCATCTCCCTGCAACCTCCATCCAATCTTCCTCTGTCTTTTTCTTTCTGATACTGAAAATCACACTCAGAACCTTGCCCTCGAAGGTGGGTGCTGTGCCACTGAGCTATATCCCTGGCTCTCCATCTCTTGGTCTTACTCCCCTTTGAGAGAGTTCTTTCCCCCTACTTCATAGTATCAAACTTTTTTATTAATAATTTGGGTTTCTCATATAAGGGAAGACATATGGTATATAAGCTTGTGTGCCTGATTTATTTCCTTTAAGATGATGGTCTGAAGATGCATCAATTGAGCTTCACAGTAGATTAGATTTGTCAATTCAGAAATGAACGATTCTGAGATCTCAACCATAACCAAAATGTATAAGCAGCTTCAAGGGTACAGAAAAATATGGTGCACACACAAAGCAGCAGGAAGCTTGATATTGCCAGGGGTCCATCCTTTCTGGCTTTACACATTAGCTCTCTGTCCCAGAGTAGGGGAGGTGTCTAAGTGAAGTATATTTTTCATTACTTCAGAAATTAAAGGCCATTTATTTTTCATAACCTGTCAAGTTATAATGCATATTACAGGACAATTTCTAGGGCTTTTTGCCCATAAATCCTTTGCTTCTGGGTGTATTTTCAATATATAGTTCTTAATAAAACCATTCTGTGAAGAATGTTCAATTGAGTAATGCCTTCTTTATACCCAAATAGTTTATTTATCCAGTCTATCACCATGTGGTAGAGAGATTAAACCAGCTGATTCTCATCCTTCCTTTTGCTAAAGGCATTCCCACTGGTACAGAGAAGGAATAGGATGTGTTGTCTCTTGTAACACTCTTCTATCTTTTGTATTTAGATGTGATATATTTTTAAAAATGTATCAAAAATAATGTTTCTTGAAACCATATTTATATATATGTATATATATATATATATATATATTTCTGTTAAATCTGTTGCAGTTTACTCGTTCATTCTGTTTATTCTTTTTCTCTTGCTAACTACGTTTATGATCATGCAGTGAATAGTATATCATTTTGATTAAATGCATTCTAAGTAGAATTTGTTAAAGGAAAAAAAAAAGAAAACTTTGCAAAAGAATGATTCCTCAAAAATTTTTGCTGACCTGAAATGCTAGTAAATTAGGCACCAAGAGCACAATATTTTTTATGCTTTCATATTTTTGCTGTGTATTGTTTTACTGCAGAATATTTTATTGTAATGGCACTCATTTCTGAAAGCACACTTACTTTTATGACTTCCATGTGATGGAAATACATTCCATAAGTACAACTTGAGTTATTATTTGGAGTAGATGTGTGCATGAGTATCCCTAAATGTCATTTTGCTACAAGTCTGTATATCATATAATTTATACGAATGGACCCCTAAAGACATATCTCATGAACTTCTGTTTGAAAAAATTATTTTGCTACAGACAATATAAAAGGAAGTCACATCTCTGCAGACTGCAAATTCTATAATGTGGGAAAAAGATGTAAAGATAACACAGAAAGCAAGAGTCAAATACAAGTGATGTTATTAAGTGAAATATTAATGAAAACGAGCGAGATCACGACTCTCAAAATGACCAAATTAATGTCTGTAGTTTCTCTTTTATTTTACTCAGGTTATGTAGGCAATAAATAGATAATGATGCACAAGGAAAGATAGCATTTAGCTTTATATTTATAATTATTTCCTTTACTACTATTTGATGTCAGAGAATGAAGCCTGAAAAACAATACAGTACCATTTTCTTTAAGAGACCAAAATGATAGTACTAAACAAATATGGAAAACCATTTGGTTTCCGATTTTTAGTAAGTAAGATATGATTTATCTTCCAGAAACATTTGAAGATGTTTGATTAACTGTTCTTTAAATATTCATAAGGTTGTGCCAACTTCATCCTAGTCTACTTTGAGAATATGATAGAATATGATAGATTTGTATCTTTTATCACAACTTCTCTTTTTTCATTTCCTCCATATCTTGGTAACACAAATGACCTTTTTTTTATTTATGTGAAGTTGCCTATTCTGTTCACACTATATAATTAGAATCACAGTGCTTGGGCTGGGAGACTAGGAGAGGTAGGGTCCCTACCCCCGGCCCTCATAAGGAACCAGCTGATCCAGAGAAACCCAGGCTCAGATGACAACTATTGAAATAAAATACAACTTAATTCCTGAAAAAAAAAAAAAAAAACAGAATCATAAAAATGTTCCCACTATGAATTTTGTTTCTAACTGTTCTCTCTACATGAAATATTTTCAATATTCATGCATTTTTTAGCATATAGAAATATTTCACTTCCTTTTGGGCTGAAAAATATTTTATTCTTTTAGCAATTAATGGATATCTCTGTTGTTTGAATTTTTCACCTTTTCTGAGTAATGGTTTTTGGGAAATCATTCTATATACCCATCTTGTATCCTATACTGAATAGTAAAAATATATGATTGATTTAAGTGTTTACTTATTTGGCAATGAAAGGATTATTTCTTATGTTACGGAATCCAGTCTTAGGAAAAAAATACTCAATTTTACCCAGTCTTCATACGTGACTTCTCTAAAGGTAATTTTTTGAGAAAAATTCAACACTAATTTTATGTCTGAGAATAATTTATGATAAATTATAAAGTTTTATATCTTCATATACAATGAATTCAAACAAAATGCAATAGTATAAAATGTATCAAAACAAAAGACTGAAAGCATTACAGGCCTTCAGAACTAGAAAATAGGAAATCAACAATGGCTACCATAATATCTCTTGTTGTCTTCAAAATTGCTGTTCATACCTTCACACATATTGAAATCAAATAATACAAAACAGACTAAAATCAATCAAAACAAAGAATAAAAGCATTGGATATCACAGCAGGATGATAGAAAAATCAGCAGTGGCTACCAAAATACCTAGTTTTCTTCAAAGTAGCTGTTCATAATGTAATAAAATCAATTCTTACGAACACTTTACGAAAAGTTCTAGACATGTATAAGCCTACGTACATACATCGATCCTTTCAGTATTAGAGGGGAAACAAAACAAAACAAAGCAAAATACAAGAAAAACATGAAACATAAAAGACAAATACATTACGATAACAAAGAGCTCAAAACAATGAAAATATAAGACCTCAAAACAAGGTGGTAGGAACATAACTAAGGTTGCTTATTTTACATAGTTATAGTTATCTTCAAAATACGCAGATTACTAAATATAAACATGCAAAATAGATCTAATCTATGCTATTTTAGCTATCTTAGCTATCTTAAGTATGTACATACAAATTTATATCTTTTTTCTATTCCTTTTCTCCTTTTCCCTGAGATATTTTTCCCTTTTAAGCAGTTTCTTATCATTTAATAATATTTACTGAAGATTTCATATCTTATTTCCTCTTTCAGTTTATGACACTTGGGAGACAGTATGGTATTTACACATGTGAGTTTGATTTATTTCACTTATGAGTATGGTCTCAAGTTGCATCCATTTACCTATAAAAGCCTAAATGTGATCCTTCTTTTATAGCTGAGTAGTATTCCATTGTATAAAAATAGCACATCTTCTTTACCTATTTCTCAGCTGATGGGGCATTTAGGTTGTCTCTAAGATCTGGCTATTACAAATTATGCTGCTATAAAAATGGGTACAAATATATCACTGTGGTATGATGTTTTTCAGTTCTTCTGGGAATATGGTCAGAAGTGGAATAACTGGGTCAATCCCAGCTTTTTGAGGAAGCTCCAGACTGATTTCCACAGTGGTTGCACAAGTCTACATTCTCACCAAAATTGCAGAAGAGTTCCTTTTCCTCTACTGCCTCTCCAGCATTTGTTATTGGTGGTTTTACTGATCCTGGCCATTCTTTCTGGTATGCAACAGAATCTCAGTATGGTTTTAATTCACATTTCTCTAATGACCGATGATGCTGTATATTTTTTCATGTATTTATTTGCCAGTTGTATTTCTGCTATTGGCTCTTTACCTTTCCTCTTTGTTTAATTGTTTGCCTTGCTTTGTGATTTTTTGCAGAGTTCGTTTGGTGGTCATGAAACTCTTCGGCTGTTCTTTGTCATAGAAGAGCCTTATTTCACCATTAAATTTGAAAGATAGTTTTGTGGGGTATACTGATCTGGGTTGGAAGTTGTTATCCTTTAGGTTTTGAAATACTGCACTGTAAACGTTCTTTGCCTTCATTGTTTGTTTTGAGAATTCCGCTGTGATTTTGATGTGATTTCACTTATAGGTGATCTATCTCTTTTTTCTAACAGCTTTTGATATTCTGTTCTTATGTTGAATTTCTAGGATTTGATTATATTTCTGGGTGTAGATTTACTTTTGTTTGTGGCTAATCTGATTTCTATATGTTTCACTTATGTATATGTCAGTTTCCTTTCCTATGTTTGGGACATTTTCAGCTATTACTTCTGAACGTAGTTTTTTGATATCATTTGTGTTGTCATCTTCATTTTTATTTATGGCTATCAATCATATTCTTTCTTTGAATATCTAACAGCTGTTGAATTATTATTTCCTGATTCCTTGTTATTAAAAAAAAAAAAACCTGCCCTTTTTGTTCACTATCTGCAATCTTGTCTTCAAGGTCTGAAAGTCTATCTTCACTTTCATTGACATGGTTTTGCCAGCTTTAAATGGAATTTTTTTTTATTATTTCTTGACTATGTCTTTGAATTTGTTTCATGCATTTTGTTTCTTTCTTATATTGTTCATGCAAGATTTCCATCCTTTTGTAGTGTTCCTCAAGTGTTTTAACTATGTTTTCTTTAAATGTGTGCAGTATCTCTTTTATTATGTTTATCATTTCTTCTTTTACCTGGGAGATTATTTCTGATGTGAGTTCCTTTACAACTTCATGGAGTTGTTTGTTTACTTCAATTGCTATCATTTCAGAAGTTTCAGGTGTATGCCTTATATTTTCTTCAGTGTTCATGTCTTCTAGACTTGTTTGGGATTGGCTGGATTTTTGAGATTGCATTTTGCTCTTTCATTTGTCATTTTCCTCTGTTCCCTTGGAGAAGCTAAATGCAAGATCTCATTTGCTTCTTGGGTTGAGGCTATCTTTCCATACTGCAGGGAGTTTCCCAGTTGAGTGGAAGTCATTAGTCAAGGCTTAGCAGGTCTAGTGGCACTTGAAGCCTCCTCCAAGGGGGGGGGGGTATGATGGGTTGGTCTTCAGCACACCCCTCATGGTACTGTGAAGCTCTTGGCTGCTTGAGGTTGTTGAGCGGGCCTCTACCAGGTTCTGAGTGGTATACAAAGGCTTTTAGTGAAGTATGCCTTGGAGACCGTCAGCTCATGCCCATAGCACACCAAAGCTCCACAGCTGCTTGCAGTCACTGGGCAGGGCATTACCTGTTTCCAAGTGAGGTGCTGGGGTAGCGTGGCTGGATGGGGTTCTCTGCCCACCATGTGCTTGTGCCCACATTTGCCTGTTTTAGAAAAAGTAAATTCTATTCTCTATAAATTCTCCGCAAAGAAAGTAATGTAACTATAAATAGAGGAACTTTTCATATACATAAATAATTTTAGTGCATTGATTTTCAAAGGAAAATAAATAAATTATAAAATGGATACATAAAATAATATCAAAATATATCTGAAACAATTATAAGATCAAAGAATGGTAATAGATGTGACATTGATTTTAATGAAATAGAAATGGAAAGAAAAGACTGTAAAACAAATCCTGAATTCAACTATCTTAAATTAATAGTATTATATATTTGGTAAATTATAAACTTATGTATACATATATATGCATGCCAATAACTATAATGTGATAGCTTTGTCTTTCCTGTGAATCTTGGCTTCATCTTTTCCTTTTGTACCCATTTACTTAGCTCAAAAACTTCAACTTTCTTTTTGCACCAGTAGTTCTTCTTCAATTTTATAATGAATTTTTATCTCCCTCAAAAATTAGTAACATTTTGACCTGATATTTTATTGCTGAAATACTTAACATTCTTTTGACTGATTGTATAATAATTGGTCTTCCTGGAGTCCTTCTACCTAGGGAAGGCTCTATTCAATTAAATTAACCATTGGTTTACCAAGATATAGAACTCTTCACAAGATACAAAAAGAAGCCAATTTTCATTGCTGATCAAAGAAAGAATGATTTATAAAAAGAATCATGAATTAAAAAGGTATTTAAAAGATTTATTTATAATAGCCAAAATAGCGTAGTTGCATATTACCTAAATACTTGCTTATACCGAATAGAGTATGTTCGCAAGTCATACTTTGTCTCATAAGAAATGTCTGTTTTGCACTGTACCTATCATGTGCACAAGGTTTTGTAATGCATGTGTCAGCTGTTCCAAGTGGTTGTAATTTGGTCTTTGAGAAAAAAATTCAAGAGCTTGTGACCCTCTATAGTACAACTCCATATGTGAAAGATGCTTCAATATTCAACAATTTAGTACGGTAGATCAAGTAATGGTTGGCTTGTAACACGCAGCTGAACTGAATCAACGTGGTGCTGACATGGAAGGCCCATCTGAGGATTGGTGCCAAAAGCATAAAAGGAGAATGGGAGGAGAAGATGGTGGACTGTAGCTTTCCTGACAGGAACTCAGATGTTCTCATCATCAGAGGGTCTCAGGTCCTATCTACCTCTGAGGACAGCTGTAATTTTTTTCCAAAAAATCTCTGGTTCTTACCTTGAGTGTTACTTACAGGCTCCAGTGCAGATATCTCAGCCAGCTGGCACAGATACTTCAACCACTACCTTGTATTTTCCAGCTTCCGCCACTGACCTTTGGGCCTTCTCAGTGCAGATCTTTGATGCAAATTTGCGTGAGACACTGTTCTGCACTCTAAGCCTCCAACTGGACTGCAGCAGGACATTTCTGTGGTATCCAGGTGATTAGCTGAAGTTTCTGAGTCTCTAGTCTGTGGACAGATCTCCCACAAACTTTTGAAATTTACTATTCATGTGACTATTACAAAATAATCCTATAAATCATATGTCCTGTGTTAAATCTTTTCCCATGTAAACTTTGTTTAAAACACTTAGAAAATGTGTTTTAGTTTAATTTTTCTATTGAATTAAGTAATAGTGAAGAAAATGTGAAAATAATCTTGGACCATGCCATAATTTAAATTCTAAAAGTTAGAGAGAGAAAGTTTGTTAGGAAAATTTTTTTTTAATTTTTTAATTTTTTTTATCAGTCCCAGGGATCAAACTCATGACCGCCCACTTGCAAAGCAGACACTTAAGCCACTGAGCTAAGTCCCCAGCCCCAGGAAATATTCTTTTCATTCAGCATTTTTATTAAAGTTTATTGATATAGTTTAGATATCCATAACTATCACATTCATCATAGGGAATTTGTACGTGTATACAATATACATTGATTTCTCTTTTCTCCCCAAACCCCTCCCATCCCTTCATTCTATCTACCCGTTATTATTTACAAAGCTTCATTTCCATTTTATCCTTTTACCAGTTATTCTTTTCCCTTCCTTCTCTACTTTCCTCCTCTTCTATCGCTAGTTACCATTTATTTTGAACAATATTTTTGATGCCAATCAACAGCCTAGAAGAACATGACATAACAAGAAGAAAAGCAAACTCAAATCAAGATTAAAAATATTCTGTCAAGAATTCTAAATGGCAGACACAGGAGGAACGCAGTTTTGAGTGTAGTCACAGCAACAGCAACATAGTGAGACCCTGTCTCAAACTATAAAGGCAAATACTTACTAAAAAGGACAGTTTGGGGATCCAGCTCAGTGTGAGTATTTGGAGCCTGGATTCAATCACCTGCAAAACAATAAATAAATAGTAAAAAAGTTAAGAAAACATACTTTGCGAAAACAACACTAGTGGTCTCACGAGGAATTTGTTACAGTACACCTGCATCTTAAATTTGCTCTTTGCAGAAATATTCCTGCAGAGTACATTTTTTTTTCTACTTTTTGCTTCATATACCTTTAAAATATTGTGCAGAAAGCTTAACAACGACTTTCTTTCACTGTCTGTTTTCCTAGATTTCCTAAGAGGCACAAATGTCATCTTAATATCTAGAAATGTTGAAGAATTGTGGAAAAGGATACATTGTGAAGGAAGCTGGTTGAAAAAGAAGCCAGAAGAAATGGAAAGAGGGAGGGAGGGGAAAAGGAAGGAAAATTCAAGCAATTAATATTTGAATAACTTTGAAATATTAATACAGTATATTAGGTCAGGCCCTATCATATTTATTTCTCAGGAATGAATATGTTGTGAGTTAAACAAATCTTCTAAGCTTCTTTGTAATCCATTTGCCTCTTTTGAATTTTGTAAAACCCTTCATTCAGTTATTGTTAGTCCAAATGTGGAAGGTACTCACATACTTGACTCAGAGTATTTTCTACTTTGTCAATCAGTAATCAATATAAAACACTCACGTGGAGAGAAACTACTGAATTTACAATATATATGTTACACAAGCAAGAAAATATGGAAATATTTTCCTATTATATCATTGACAAAAACTTTAGATTTTGTGGTTGTAAATGGTATCTCTATTTCTTGTACTTTAGTTGAGTTTTCAGCTTCTTTGTCTTATTAAAATGAATTTATGGATGATGATACTATTATAAGCACAAGTATATTTAATAGTAATCAACACTTAGATTCTAAATTTATTTAAGCAAATCCTATAAACCATGTTTCAAAAAAAAAGGCAAAAATACTTCCCAGCACAATTGTCCCTTTTTCAAATTTATTTCAAATATTTACTAAATATGCAGATATATAGTAGACAAAATTTAGTTTTAACATATTTATTATATGTACCATTCAAGAAGAAGCACAAGCATTTACAAAATTAAAACGTTGGGGAAGTGTTTAATTCATAAATTTGAAAATTCAACACCATTTTTAAAATCATATTTTGACTTTCTTTCTTATTTAGTATTTTGAATGGACTTACTCTGTCCTCTTTACTTTCTACACAAGATACCATCATAAACGAGTGAATAAATATTCAAAATTGTAGGAGAAATTGAAGTTATCTACTGTGATGATAAATGCTGTCTGTCCTTTGACATATTGGTTGTTAATATTTGGCATCTATTCTGCATAATGTGCTGAACTGTTGTTGTTTAAAATTTTGGAAACATACTATGCAAATTTTGTATACAAATTATAAAAGTAAGCTATAATTCACAATTAATGTGACAGAAATTATTATTTTATAGTAATCATCTTTGTAACTATTTCTAATGTATATTCTTTAAATCATATCTTTTGTTTGTGACTTATTAGGGATTATGTCAATGACTTTGTACTATATAATAGGTATTAGGAGTATTCTTACATCTAATGCTATTAATTTATTCAAGATCTTTTTGTCTGCTGTCAGCATTGTTTTCAGTTCTGAGTTGATATAGTTGGATATAGAAAGCTTCTACTCTCAAAAGGTTGTCACTAGAACAGACAAAAGTGAAAATGTTTTTATAGGGCTAGTAAAGAATTATCCTGCTTGTCAAAAAAAAAAAAATAAACTTGTCAAAAAAACAAAGCTTTCAATCAACAGGACATTAGACTAATGAAGGAACATTTGCCTGAATAAAGGAAATAAATTGTAATGGCAAAAGGGTCCTGTAAACTACCAAAAGTGAAAATATAAATGTGTGCAAGTAATTCAACTGCATTTGTCTTAGTTACTTTTTACTCATTGCTGAGACAAAATATCTGAAGCCCAAGTTGGGAAAGGAAAGGTTTATTTCTTACAGTTTTTTGGAGGTTTCAGTCTACACTCAACTAGCTCCAAAGCAGGTGGGCATGGCTGGGCCACAGTTCATGGCAGCTGCAAACAGCAAGCAGGAACCAGCAAAGAGCAAGACACACCTTCTTCCTGCCATTACATCACATCCTGGCTCCACCCCTATGTGGGTGTAGCACTGACATCATCAATCTAAGCACTAGACAATGAACCAATCACAAATACACAATTCACACCTCTGAGGCCTGGGGGCCACAGACATAAACCATGACAGCATTCTAAAACAAAGATCAAGAACACTTACAGAAATAACAAAATAGTCTATACACAACTGGGTAAAACCTACAATGTCTAGTATCTAAAGAAAACTACAAGCAACAGAAAAATGCATAGAAATACATGATGAGGAAAATATTTTTTTATCAAGACCGATACAGATGGCATAAAGGACAATTATGAGTAAACATTTTTAAATGTTTATACTATATATGTCCAAGATGTTGAAGGAAAAACTGAACATGTTAGGTAAAAAAAGAGCAAGGATTTTTTTTTTTAAAGATGGATCAAGACTCTAAAAATATCTAAGTATCTCAACTACACATCTAAAATGAAGCTGTGATGGAAGTCACTAAGTCAGATAGTACAAAAGTAAAGACTAGTGAGTTTCATAACAGCATTAGAACCTATGAAAGGTCAAGTATTCAGAATAAAAGCATGAATCATTAGTGAACTAAAATGAAGGAAAGACTTTTGAAAACATACGACTCCTGAAAGATTTTTTTAAAATTTTATTTAAAAGGAAAAAGAGAAAAAACAAAACAAAAAAAAAGTGGTGTAAGGGTACAGTAATACAGAACTACATGAAAAAAAAAGTAAGAAATCACCAGTTAATAGATTACACATTATTATCTTAGAGATAGTTGCTCAAGTCACAATATCAAAGCATACAAAGAAGACATTCAAACATTGGGACTGCAAACAGTTGTGTTCAATGTTTTGAACACAAAACATTAATATGGTCATCTATTTAACACCCCTAAACACACTTGCAGTTGTTTCCTTTAGAGCACTTTTTTCCTCTCTTTTTTTTACAAAACAATTTACACATTTTGAGTTTTATTACTCCTTAGTTCTTATTACTTTGATTTTTTTTTTTTGGAAGAGAATAAATTCAAGTATGTCAAAACAAAGCTGTCAGTCAAAACAAAGCTCTCAGTCAAAACCAAGGATACACATAGCATATTATGTAAAACAGAGTATAAGGTTATCAACAATGGTTACCATAATGCCTCTTGCTTCCTTAAAAAGAAATGTCTATCTCATTTAGGTATTATAAAGTTGAACAAAACAGTAGATAACAAGACAAATAAAACCTAAACATTGTAAACATTAAAGGACTTCCAAAGGAGATAATAGTCAAACCAGAATGGGCATCATAGTGAATCTTATTGCCTTCAAAGTAGTTGCCTATACCCTCAAAGTTGATACAATCATACAGAAAGGAAAAGAGTCTAATCAGTCAAAACAAGATAGTTGGAGTATTACAGAACTTCAAATCAAGTTAATAGGAAATCAAAAAAGTTAGTATAATATATCCTGCTTTTTTATTTTTCCCCTTAATTAAAAAATCATAAAAAATAACTAAATAATTTTTTAATGAATAGGGGAGAGATTGAGATAAAATAGGACATAACAACATAACAATACAGGTCAAAGCATGACTGTTTCAGCAACCTAGTGCTTCACCACCAAATAACTTGACTTAATAGTTGTTACCATAGTGTCTTTTTTCTTGAAATATTTGAATATAACTTCATATACTATAGCTTCCAATATTTCCATATCAAGCAGCCCAGAATAAAGCCATTCCAATTAATAAGTGAAAACTTTATAAGGCTTCAAGGCCACATAATGGGGAATCATGATTACCACATACTTTTATATATTTGAATCATTACTTACATTAGGGAAACTAATCGGTATTCACACGTGCGAGATGGATTTATGTCACTTATAAGTATGGTCTCAAGCTGCGCCCATTTATTGATGAATATCTCAATGTGATCCTTCTTTATAGTTGAGCAATACTCCCCTGTATAAAAGTACCACAACTTTTTTATCCATCCCTCAGTTGATGGACACTTGGGTTGTTTCAAGATCTGGCGATTACAAATTGTCCTGCTATAAACATAGGTGCACATATATCATTGTGGTATGATGCTTTCAGTTCTTCTGGGAAAATGCCTAGAAGTGGAATAGCTGGGTCAAATGGGACTTCCAATACCAGCTTTTTGAGAAATCTCCAAACTGACCTCCACAAGGTTGTACCAGTCTACACTCCCACCAACAGTTCAGGAGAGTTCCTTTTTCCCCACAGCCTCTCTAGCATTTGTTGTTGTTGGTTTTCTTGATGCTGGCCATGCTTTCAGGAGTGAGATGGAATCTCAGGGTGGTTTTAATTTGCATTTCTCTAATGACCAATGATGATGAGCATTTTTTCATGTATTTTTTTGCCATTTGTATTTCTTCATCTGAGAAGTCCATAGTCATCACAGATGCCCATTTTTTGGATTGGATTTTTGAATTTTGGGGGTCTGAGTTTTTTTTTTTTTTTTTTTTAATTCTTTATATGTTTTAGACAAAAGTCCCTTGTCTGAGGTGGAGTTCACTAAAATCTTTTCCCAGTTTGTGGGTTTTCTTTTCACTACGCTTGAGATTTTTTTTTTTTTTTTGTCTTTTTCATTTTTATCGGTACCAGGGGTCGAACTCATGACTGCCTGCTTGCAAGGCAGGAGCTTATGCCGCTGAGCTAAATCCCCAGCCCCTGCAGATTTTTTTTTTTCACTTGCAGAAACGTTTTAATAAGACATGGTCCCAGTTATTCATTCTGGGAAGTATTTTCCATGCGGTTTGAGTCCTGTTAATGAATTCTCTACCCTATGTCTTCAAGGTTTCTCCTCAATTTGTCTTCCAATATAGTTAGTGTTTCTGTTTTAATATTCAGATCTTTGATCCATTTAGATTTTAATTTAGTACATGGTGATAGGCACGGGTCTAGCTTTAGTTTTTGGCAAATGGAGAGCCAGTTTTTCCAACACCATTTATTCCTATACACTAATAACAAAATCACAGAGAGGGAAATAAGAGGAACCACACTCTTTAAACTAGGAAGCAAAAAAATGAAATTTTTAGGAATTACTCTTATGAAACAAGTGAAAGACCCATACAGGGAAAATTATAATATACTGAAAAAAGAAATTGAAGATGGTCTCAGAAAACAGAAAGACATCCCTTGCTCATGGATAAGAAAAACAAACATTGTGAAAATGGCCATTCTCCCAAAACTGTTATACAGATCCAATGCAATCCCAATAAAAATACCGTCAACATACCTCATAGATCTAGAGAAATCACTCCTAAAATTAATCTGGAACCAGAAGAGACCTAGAATAGCAAAGGCAATTCTAAGCAGCAAAGACAAGGTAGGAGGCATTACAATCCCTGACTTGAAGTTATACTACAAAGCAACAGTAGTAAAATCAACATGGTACTGGAATCAAAACAGAGCCAAAGATCAATGGAATAGATTAGAAGATACAACCACAACTACAAACACACTCAACTACCTTATCTTTGATAAAGGAGCCAAACATGTTCACTGAAAGAACAACAGGCTCTTTAATCCTGAAAAAATTGACAGCAGGAAACCTTAAGTAATTTCAAGAGAAGTTATTATATAGAAAGAAAACCGTACCATGTTAAAATCTAGTTCTGTTGAAAGTTATGAAGAGCACAAAAATAAATCATTTGCTCTTCTGTTTATATAAAACTCTATAAATGATAAAGTATTTAAAACAAAATACTATATTATGAAATTAAACATATGCAAAAACAAAATGCATCAATAACTAGCAGAAAGGCAAGAATAGGAGAAGTGAAAATAAACGTCTGAAGGTAAAGTTATATTCTCATGGTTTCTTAGGAATTTAATTGCTAAGAATCAATAAGAAATATACCTAAAATTTTGTTTTTGAAATTGTTTTTCTAAATATAGTTTCATACTATTGTTTTAGAAATTCAAAAGCTCTAACAACAATAAGTGTATAAAGTCTAAAAAATCGAATGCAAAAAATGTAATGCACTTAACTCCATCATTCCCAAATCATTGTGGAATAAAACAGAACATTAAAATGAAAAAAAAAGTAACAATGTTAATAGTAGGAAATACATAATGTTATTATATCACATATTTGTCCTCTAAATATTTCTCAGACCGCTGGCTTTAGGCTTGCAAGGTCAATCAAATAATACAATTGTTAGTTGTTTCTTTACTTCTGTTGCTATCATCTCAGCCTGTGTTCCTCTGAATGAGCTAATTGCTTATGGGGTGGGATGTTTTTCTCCCAGCTGTCTCGCCAGCTGTCTCATTGGGAAGACAGGTGCACATGGCCTTTTTTCTGGTTCTCCCTGGCCATTAGGCCAGCACTGATGCAAGGGGAACTGTTTGGCATCCTTCCTGTTTCTTCCCAACTGGCAGGGCTGCCACTGTGCACAGCGGACTTCATAGCTGCCTTTCTGTTTCTCCCCAGATGGTAGGGCTATTGCTAGTGCACAGGGAGCTGTGTAGCTTCCTGCCTATTTTTCCTGGTTGACCTATTGTGGTCATTTTATTGGCATGTTAGGAGCTATTGCTATCTCAGACAAGTGCACTTCAAATACCATAGGCTTTTGTACCACCTAGTTATGCTTTAAAAATCTGAATAAGTTGGATGAAAAAGAAATCATTAGGGAGACACTGCAAAGATGTACTTCACCTCTATAAACAATGTCATAATGGGACAGTTTTGCAACAAATTATTATTGTAAGGCAACAAATAAAATTAATAATATATGCTCTCAGAAAATATCTTTCTTTAATTATTTTGTATATGTACAAAATCATTAGAATTTATTTACTACAAGTTTGACCTAGAAAAATAGTATTATATCAGTGGCAAATAAAACTAGTACAAAGTACATCAGTTATTTTCATTTTGTTAAGGGAGAATATATTTTTATTCAATGATGTCTTTCTCTGAACTCAGAGAAATGGAGCACTGTATCTGTTTCTAATTCAAAGAAACAGTACCTAGGAACATGAGAGAGTTTACAGTGTAATGAATCAAAATTATTCAATGTAGATAAGTTTGGACACAAAATATACAAGATTAGTATATGTGTGATATGCCTTCATAGAAATTTACATTGACATTGTTGAGGGATAAATTAGTTATTAAGTACAATATCATACTTAAAGAAATTACATGGCTTTTCCTCCCTATTTTCACTATTAATCTCTTTAAACACTAAATTTTCTGAATATGTGGTCTTTAAATTAGGTAGATGGTTTCCATACACACTGGTTCATATAGGTAAAATTTTTAATTTGAAATAGTGTTAAAGCTATTACAATATTGTAGCTAACATCGATTTTCTCCTCAGTTTAGATGTAGAGAGCTCAGGTTAAATTTATATTAACCTTATTCAAAGTGCTGAACCATATTCCAATGACAAACAGATCTTTTTAGTAAGTAAAGTATAGTGGTCTGTTTTCTTTTCGAAGGAGCTGACTTAATTTTGACTCAACGGGATGTCTGGTTATTTTGCTTAGTGTTGGCAGTTGAGGGCACATGAGCTCATGGTTTCCTTAATTTTCTCCCTTAGACCTAATTATGTCTGGACAAGTTTCCCTTCAGCCTTTATGACAGGCTGTGGGAGAACGGGACCTAAAGCAAAAGTGACATAATTGGTATCCCAGGCAGAAAAGATGCAAGGATATTCAATTTTGAGTTTGTCATTATAATACTGAAGCAGCAGACTCACACAATCACTATGGCTTTGAAGATCTCATTGTGTGAGATACACAAAATAATGGTTTCTTTCATGATTATTCAATTTAAGTAAGGATTATTGTGCATTTCTTGTTACCTTCACATGAAGAATTATTAGCTGGGGAAAATGCTAGTTATGATAACAGAAAACTTTTAAACATGATTCATCAACAAAATGCATGCTTTCTTTTAGGGAAAACATTATGCTTTAATTCTATTAAGTTATACAAATCATAACAGGGAGTTTTAAAGATCAGATATTCATCTGCCAAAATTTTAAGTTCGAAGGTGCAAAACCAGTCATAATCCAAATATTTTCTGAATTATATGTGGAGATTTTTTGGCGTCATTCCACAAGAATAAGAATGATAAGAAAAACTTAGGAAGTAATACCATAAATTACTACTTATTAATAGCAAAATATGTTATAGAGGATTTTGATAAAGTGGAAATGTGAGAAACAGAGGTTATTCACTTATTTATTTAGTATTTTTAACTCTTATGAAAGTAACCTCTGTATTTTGCTCCTCCTAAAAAAATCTTTCATTTGAATTTGTTCAAAATTCTCCCAAAATAAATATTGGAAAGAGATAACCATATGTGTGTGTGTGTGTGTGTGTGTGTGTGTGTGTGTGTGTGTGTGTTTATTTTTCTACATTCTATTTTCAAAAAATGATATGAACTATACATTTCAAAAGAAGTAATTCATTAAAACTTCAACTAGCAGAATTACATAAATCACTGAGATATTACTGAGAGTTAAAATTTTCAAAATTATTAAAAATATGAAGGAACTTTTTACAGTGTAATATGAACAAACTAAATTCATAGAATATTATAGCAAGTGAAATCCTTTTGCATTTTATTTCTGCTTTCTTAATATCAGACCTCAAATAATACAATTGAAGTAATAATTATAGTAGATAAAATAATAGAATTAGAATGTTTCATTATAGAAAAAATGAATTTTTAGAGTATTCATGATAAAAGATATTAAAAAATACTCAGGCATAATGTGATAATATTAGAATTACAATAATTTTTATAAAATATTGTCACATAATAAATCTGATACTCTAACTATAAAATCACATTCAAAAGTAGCTCAAGAGATCATTGAAGAACCTTTTCCACATGAAGAAAGAAATTTTTGAAGAGGCAGAGATGAGTTTTCTTCCCTTATGATGAGATTGCTTTAAAATATAATGTGTATTTACTGAGTCAAAAGCTTTGTTTGGGCAAGATTTTAAAAAGTAAAACTGTGTTTAAATTATGAATAACATACAGAAGTAATTTATTTTCCTATAGCAATTGGTAATAATTCCAAAGCAGAATGGCAGTTCTTTTAAAAATTATATTTGTTTTATATTAGAGTCAATATATTTATTTCTCATATTAAGAACTTTGGTGTGTCAGTTAGGGAACAGTCTCAAATTGATTGATTTTGGGATGCCCCCAAGGAAGGATGGAGCAAAATTTTGCTAAATCTTGCTGAGTCATGGAGATGTGGTCCTGGAGGCTCTCTGGTCCCTCACCCTTTCCTTTTCATCACTGAACCATACCACCATGAGCTAAGCAGTTTTACTTGGTTGCATCCATCCACTGTGATGTTCCTGCCTTGAATTCAGCTCATCATGGATAGAAAGCTTTGAAACTGTGAGCACAACAAATCTCTCTTTTTTTTAGTCTTGTAGGTATGTGTATTGTGTCCTAGCAATGTGAAAAGACACTAACGCAAACAGGTCTCAAAGCTTTGCTATACTAAAGTGCATATTAATTTTGTCTAAATTAAAGATATGGAAAACAATGTACTTAAAGCATCGAATAGAAAGCTATTTGATGGCACAGAGTACTTGTTTTTCCCTGGGAAGTTTGTATTTAAAATAATATGTATAGCCATAAAAATGAATTGCTTTGCAATGTAATTTTTTTAAATCTCATATTGTAAAGATCGGAAGCCACTAATATCCAATAAACTGCAGTTTGTTTTAAGGTGGTGAGTTTTCATTTCTGTAAATTGGGTTTGATTTAATTTTCACTTGGGAGATCTGACCGTGGAGATCATAAATATATTAGAAACTCAGATATGTTTCACATTTCAAGAAAATCAAATATCATTTTTGTGTTTTTCAAAGTGGTTTCTATGGTGATGTAATATGAACCTCAATGAAGCTAGGTAAAGGAGAGAATAATAATTATTCTATAATTGCTGTTTCATTTTACTCTCCAGCTGCTTCTGAATTATTGTGTGCTGCTAGAATTTGAAGGAATTACTGGGCAGAGAAGCAAGTTGCCTATTATTATACATAACAGAGTATGTAAAAAAAATACTTGCCTTTTGTCATGTGGTTTCAGGAAGAACACTGCAGTTACTATTTGCTCTCCCCACTTCAAAATAATCAACTCATTATTAATTGCTGGCACCATTAAAGAACCATGGAGAAATGTAGGACAGTCATCCTCCTTACCATGGTAGACATTTCAACATATTCAGTGAAAAACACACAATTAACAAAATGTATATCTCAGGGGTAGAGTTATTACTTAGTGGGTGTGAAGACATGAGTTTGGTTGCAACACCACAAACAAATGAAAAACAAACCAACCAACCAAACTGAAGAACAAGAATCTATATTCTGTAGTAAATGAATAATCCACTTTTAAAAAATATAACAAATTTCTCAGCCTGACATAGACCATATGATATTCCTAGAACATAATTAATTATTTCTGTATTTTACAATTTTATGGTTCACTGGAACTGTGTCACCACTTCTAGGTTTTCTTCAAGGTTCAGTCTTCTGATCTTTGAGAACCTATAAAACAAATTTTATAGTGGCACTTTCCTATTGATAGATGTATTTTCTTTAGATAATAGAATGACACCATTAACCATCTGCATTACTTTTTCCTAAAAGAAACAATTCCCTTGCTTTTGAAACACTACACCCAAATCTTCCTAATGAACATATTCTCAAGGAGTAAAAAAATGACCCAAGCAGCATTTTCAAGAAATCAGGATACATATCGTTACTCAGCAGTCTTCCTTCTGCTGTATCACACACAACTTTACTGAAAACATGTGATTCTACACCATGGAATCTCAGTGAATCTTCTCAATTACTGAACTCACTGTAAGCATTGTAAGAAATGATTTTCAATAAAATGGAATCCAATACATCTCATAAAAATGGTTCAATTTTAAGTTGAAATAAACTAAGTGAAGATGTACCATTTCAATCTGCATTTGGTTCCCATATTTTATTATATTTCTGGATTATAGTGATTTTGACTATATAGTAGTTACTTAAGTTCATAAGTAGATAGACTAATATAGGTGCTTTTTGATCTATAAATTTTCTTTACTAAAACAGATAAAAATATTTTCTTTAAAGTTTGGACACTTCTGTAACTACTGAAGCTAAAGCTTTTATAATGAAAACAGACAGGAGGCTGCCCTCGGACCTTGGCCTGTGCAACTGTGTCCTTCCTGTCGACTGCAGGTGCCACTGAGGAACACCATGCCTCCCTGGGATGTTGGCCCTTGCTGCTGTACACTTCCTATGCGAATCCCACCAGTGCTGGGGAACATGTGCTGCTGTGGGACCTTGGCCCATGCAGCTGTGTACTTTGTGCATGACTCCAGCTGGCACTGAGGAATGCCACACCAGCCTGGGATGTTGGCCCAAGCCCAGCAGATGCTGGACCCAGGACATCTGCTGGCCCCTTGGGGGCACTTCATACCTCCTGGACCTAGAACTGTTGTTGACCTTCAGCTCCCACCCTTTCTCCCAGAATCTTGGACTACAGAGGATTAACTGTGTTAGTTGGAAGGGAGATTCAGTAACTGCCTCATCCAAATAGAAGATCTCAGCAGGTCCAGTGAGTGTGGTGAGTATACTCCTAAAATAGAGGTGTAAGTGGGTAAATAGGGCCAGTAGTAAAGCTCCCTCCAACTAACTGTAAGACCTTTGTGAGTCTGAGAAAGTGTGGATGACTCCCTCCTCCACACAGAAAACATCAGGCAAGGTAAAGAGTGTGTCAATAAGGGCCCTAACTTGGAGAAAATCAAAAGGGCTTTTGAGACACAAAGACACACAATAGTGACACAGTAGGACCTCAGCTGACACAAACACTGGTGACTTGGAAAAACCTGTAGATAAAGAAATAGCAAGAACTAAAATTTGACCTATGTCAATACTTATAGGCTTGTCAGTCAAAAAAGAATATAGGACTCACTGAACAGGCTCTGCAGTGGGATGTGAGGTGACTGGCCCACCTCTCCGTTGAGGGACCCAGCAATTACAGAAATATCAGCCTTACATTAGGATCCCAATATAGACACTACCAACAGTTGACACTAGTGGGATTAAAAGACCAAATATTAACTTGAAAGAGGAAAATGGCTAAATGTAATATCGAACATTTAGTCCACCAGGAGCAAGTACAGGAGGCATTGAAACAGAGGACTTCAAAAGTAACACACCAGAAATCTCTGAAAAGGTAGCAAGTGAAATACAAAAATAAATAAATAAATAAATAAAAATAAAAATAAAAATAAATAAATAAAATAAAATAAAACTCCATGAGGCTAGAGGAATTCAAATTTGAAGTACTCTCCCATGTAAAGATGGAAATAACAACCTTGGTAAAGGAGTTGCTGAGCACAGCTAAAGAAGAATAGAGAAAAAAGTACAGGAGCATGGGAAACTCATCGAAACCTTGAATGAACAATACAGGAAACAAGCTGAATTCATGAAACCAACTCAAAGAGACATTCAAGAAACAAAAAAATTCTATTCAAAGCTAGCAAAACCGTTTAAATGAAGCTGAAGATAGGATTTCAGACCTTGAGGACCTGATCAAAATTAGCAATCATGAAAGGATAGAACTTTAAAAATAACAATGCAGCATGAAATGACAATCCAGCAGCTTCAAGATGATGCAAGAGTAACTACATAAGATTAATAGGCATCAGTGAAGATGCAGGAGTCAATGCAAAAGACATAGCTAAAATATCCATGGAAGTAATAGCAGAAAATTTCCCAAACATGGGGAAAAATCTGATATGCACATAAGTGAAGCATATAGAATGCCAAACAGTCACAACCAACATAAATCTACTCCCAGACATATAATAGTAATAATAATTAATTCACCTATCAAAAGAAATAGGCTGACAGAATGGATCAGGAAACATGACCCCACAATATGTTATATACAACAAATACATCTGAACCAAAAGGCAACTCATAGATTAAAAGTCAAAGGTTGGAAAACAGTATTCTGTGCAAGCATGAACCCAGAAAAAAAAAAAAAAAAAAAAAAAGCAGAAATATCTTCTATTTGCAGACAATGTGAACTTCAAACCTAAAATGATTAAAAGAGATAAAGAAGGTCACTATATACTCGTTCATGGAAAAATTCAAGAGAAAGAACTAACAATTATAAATATATATGCACCAAATACAAGAGCACCCAACTATATAAGACAGATACTAATGGACGTGAAAAACCAAATACACAAGAACACAATTATGCCAGGGACCTTAACAGCCCCTTATCACAAAGAGATAGACCAACTAGACAAAAAGTCAGCAAAGAAATAATAGAACTGAATCATAACTGCGAGCAATTGGACTTGGTGAATGTTTACAGAGCTTTCCACCCAACCACATAAGAATACACATTCTTCTCATCTACACATAGTACATTCTCCAAAATAGACCATATATTAACCCATAAAACATTCTTAAGTAACTGCAAAGGTGCTGAAATTGTCCCATGTGTAATATCTGACCATAAGGCATTGAAATTGGAAATTAATGGCAAAAGAAATCACAAAATCTGCATAAATACATAAAAATTAAACAACCTCTGAACAACCAGTGGGCTACAGATGAAATTGAAGAAGAAATAAAGCAATATGTACAATTCAGTGAAAATGCAGAAACAACATAATGTAATCTGTGGGATGCAAAGAAAACAGTCTAAAAGAGAAATATATAGCAATAAATTGTCATATCAAGAAAACAGAATGAGCACAAATAAATAAATTAATGCTTCATCTCAAGCTTTTAGAAAAGGAAGAGCAAGTTAAACCCAAATCTTACAAAAGAGAGCAAATTGTAAAGATTAGGGCAGAAATCAATGCAATTGAAAATTTAAAAAAGTACAAAAAATTTAATGTATCAGAAAGCTGATTTTTTGAGAGAATAAACAAAATTGACAAACTTTTAGCTAACCTTATCAAGAAAAAGATAGAAAAAAACCCCAAATTCATGCATTAAGGATTGTAAGGGGGAAGTAATAACAGATCCCAAGGAAATTCAAAAGGCCATGAATACCTACTTTGAAACTCTCTACTCACATAGAGTAGAAAACACAGAGGAAATGGACAGATTTCTAGAAACATATGAACTACCAAAGCTCAATCAGGAAGATATAGCAATTTTGAATAACACAATATCAGGTATTGAAATTGAAAATGTAATTAAAAACTTACCAACAAAGAAAAGCCAAGGTCCTGATGGATTCACAGCTGAATTCTACAAGAAATTTACAGAAGATTTGATGCCAATACTCCTTAAACTCTTCCATGAAATTGAAAAGGAAGCAATCCTCCCTAAATCATTCCTGGAGGCAAGTATTACTCTCATACCAAAACCAGAGAAAGACCCAAGCAAAAAGGAGAACTATCGGCCAGTCTCACAAATGAACATCGATGCAAAGATTCTCAATAAAATACTGGCAAATAGAATGCAGCAAATCATCAAGAAGATTATACATCATGACCAAGTGGGATTTATTCCAGGAATGCAGGGATGGTTCAGTATTTGCAAATCAATAAATATAGTATACCACGTCAACAGAACTAAAAACAAAAACCACATTGTAATCTCAATGGATGCAGAAAAAGCTTTCAAAAAGTCCAACAAATGTTCATGAAAAAAAAAAAAAACTCTACAGAAACTCAGAATACATGATTTCTAACTCAGTCTTATAAAAATGACAAACCAACAGCCAACTTTATACTAAATGGATAAAAACTGAAATCTTTCACTTTAAAATCAGGAACAAGACAAATATATCCACTATTACCACTCTTACTCAATATAGTTCTGGAAACAGTAGCCAGGGAAAATCAGACAAGGGAGAGAAATTAAAGAATAAAGATATGAAAGGAAGAAATTAAATTATCACTATTTGCAGATGACATGATTCTTTATATAAAGGATCCAAAAAACACCATGAGAATACTACTAGAGGTATTAAACAAGTTCATCAGTGAAGCTGGATACAAAGTCAGTGGTCAAAAATTAATAGTATACCTGTACACAAACAAAAATTTGCTGAAAGAAGAAATCATGGTTATGTCATCCTTCACAATAGTATCTAAAAAAATGAAATACTTAGGAATCAACCTAAGAATTTAAAAGACCTATATGCTGAAAATTATGCTATGCTGAAAAAGGAGATTGATGAGGATATTGGGAAATGGAAGGATATTCCTTGCTCTTGGGTAGGAAGTACCAACATTGTAAAAATGGCCATACTCCCAAAACTGTTATACAGATTTAATGGAATTCCAATCAAAATACCATTAACATACCTCACAGATCTAGAAAAAACACTGCTAAAACTCATTTGGAAACAGAAGAAACCTAGAATCACAAAGGCAATTATGGGCAACAAAGTCAAGGCTGGAGACATCTCAATTCCTGAATTGAAACTATACTACAAAGGCACAGTGATAAAATCAGCATGGTACTGCCAAAGAAATAGACCTGAGGATCAATGGAACAGATTAGAAGATGCAAGTACAACTATACAGACATTCAGCCACCTGATATTTGACAAAAAGGCTAAACATGTTCACTGGAAGAAGGATAGTCTCTTGAATAAATGGTGTTGGAAAAACTGGCTCACTACATCCCGAAGACTGAAACTAGGTCCATGCCTATCACCATAAACAAAACTAAAGCCTAAATGGATCAAAGACCTAAATATTAAAACAGAAACAATAAACCTACTGGAAGACAAGATGGGCAGGAATCTTGGAGACATAGGGATAGGCAAAGAATTCATGAACAAAATGCAAAATGCATGGGAAACACTTCAAAGTATCAACAACTGAGGTCTCATACTATTGAAAAGTTTCTGCACTTCAGAAGAAATCACCAACAGAGTTAAAAGAAAACCCACAAAATAGGAAAAAAAAAAATTAGCTAGCAATCTCTCAGACAAAGAACTTATATCCGGAACATATAAAGAATTGAACATTAAGCCCCCCAAATTCAAAGACCCTCTCCAAAAATGGACATCTGAGATGAACACACAGTTCTCAGATGAAGATATACAAATGGCAAATAAATACGTGAAAAAATGTTCACCATTACTGGTCACTCAAGAAATGCAAATTAAAACAGCATTGAGATTTCTTTTTTTTTAAATTTTATTTAAGGAGAAGAAAAAGCAGAGAAAGGGTACTAATTATACAGATTTACAGAAAAAAAATAAACAGTAGGAAATCGCTAGTTAATGGATTACATATTGTCATTCTAGAAATAATTGTTCAAGTCACAAAATTAAAGCTTGTAAAGTGGACATTCCAACAGTGAGACTGCAAACAGTTCCATTCAATGATCCAATAAAACTCAGTGATATCATTTTCTATATTGTACACTTAAATATACATGCAGTTATATCGTTTAGAGCACTTTCTTTTCCTCTCTTTTGTACAATGACAATTACACATTCTGGGTTTTGTTGCTCCCACAATTCTTATTACCTTTTTGGAGATTTCATCTCACTCTAGAAAGAATAGCTGCCTTCAAGAAATCACCTGATAACAAATGTTGGCGAGGCTGGGGAGGTAAAGGAACATTGCTCTACTGTTGATAGGACTGTTTAGATTGATGCAACCACTGTGGAAATAACTATGGAGAATTCTCAGAAGACCAGGATTGGAAGTTCCATTCAATTCATCTATTCCCAGAAAACCTGAAAATGTCATATCACAGTGATGTGAGTGTACCCATATTCATAGTAGCACGATTTGTAGCAGCTAAATCTTGGAAACAACCAAGATGCTCATCAACTGTACATTGGGTAAAAAAGATGTGGTATTTTTATACAATGAAATATTACTCAGCTATAAAAAGGACAATCTTGAGGTCTTCATAGGTAAAGCCAGACAACTTGAGACTAACCTCATTAGTTAAATATAAGAATCATATTTATAAATATCACATTATGTCTCTAGTGTAAAAAATAAGAAATGTAGAACAATAAAAAATGTACAATTGCTAGTGTAAAAAAGAGAGGGAAAAAAAGTGATCTAAAGGATATAACTGCAAGTACTTTTAAGTATGTAGGACTGCTAGCCATATTCTAGGTTTTTGTTGGATCATTGAACAGAACTTTTTGCAGTCTTGCAGTTTGAAAGTCCACCTTGTATGCTCTACATTTGTAACTTGAACAAGTATTTCTAAGAGGACAAAACATAATTTATCAACTAGTGACTTCTAAGTTTATTTTTTGAAATTATGTATTATTTCTACTCTTTTTCTGTTTTTTTTTTCTCCTTAGATAAAATTTAAAAAAAAAAAAAAACAGAAGGACAGCATGAAAGTGAAAGATATATCTATCTTTCAATAAATTTATTTACAAAAAAGTGGCATTGTTCTATATTACCTTGTTGCTCCAATACTTGGTTTGAAGTCAAACATTATCCAGAATTTTCAAAAAATTTCAATCTTTGCTTCGTAGTCATTCATATTTATGTATGTTTACTGACATTTTATTAAGAAATGAAGAAAGGAAAGTTCTATTTATTTCACATTTATTTTGTGAAATTTCATGTTGGCATGATTTTTTTCACATCAAATGCTTATGTAGGCAAGCAATATGAATGGATTTACAAGTAACAAGTTTCAATTTGAAATTTAAATTTGCCTATATGCACCAAAATATGAATGCTCTCATCTTTTGTACTACAATGTAAAATTGTATTTAATGTCAGACTTTTCACAAGATCTTTCTTAAAACTGTCATATTAATGCACTTTGTATACTTACATAAATTATATGTACATATTTGATCTAAATATCTCATAGCTGCCAAAATGAAAATGTCACAATGATGGAAGCTGAATCTTATCATATAAAGTTAATCAAAATATTTTCAACAATTAAACTAGCAATATTTACAGCAAAGTTTTGGAAAATGACATTAAATTGATTCTTATAACCCACATTATACATGTTATCTTTAAGTAAGCAAGAAATATCTGAATATGCTTAGTTTGTTTTAGAATAAAATCAAATAAAATGAAACACAAGTCAATCAAAACAAAGCAATGAGGGTGATACAAGAGTTAAAAATAAGATAATAGAAATCGATGGCTAACATAATGCCTGATGTTATCTTCAAAGTACCTGTCTATATCATAAGACATAATAAAATAAAAAAGAACAGAACAAAATCAAAATAAACAGAAAAATAAAAATGATAAAAGTTTTCAAAACAAGGTGATAGGAAATTAACAGTTGTTACCACTTTCCCTTTTTAAACATTTCCTCTCCTATCACCGTCCCAATATCTGTTGTAATTTTGGATCCCACTAACATTCTATACTAAAAACAACAAATTGATCACCCATGTGAGTCCAGACCATTTCACTCATGATCTCAAATAGCATCCAAGTGCCACAAGGTTATCCTTATTCACAGTTGAGTAGTTTTTCATTGTATAAGAATACCAGAGCTTTCCTACACATTCTGCAATTGATGAGCAAGTTACTCCTGCTTGTTTTCTGGGTCTCTGTGGAGACATGGAGCATTGCCTTATTTCCTCAAACCTTTGGTCCATGAATTTTCTGAGTCAAATTTGTTTCTTTTATGTAGCATATTGATGGATCCTGTCTCCCAATACACTCTGTCCACGTTTCTTTGCATTGGTGACTTCAGGCCATCTACATTAATGGTTATGATCAGCATACACCAGCTTATTTCTACCACACTATCATCCTACCCCTGGTCTCCCATTTTTCCCTCCATTCTGTTGCCTGCAGTGTTCAGTGATCCTCTTCTGTTACTATCCCTGGAACCATGGTCATCTTTATTTTTCTCTAGAATATCCCTGAACATTCTTTGGTTGGTTGGTTTGGTGGTCATGAATTCCTTCAGTTGTTTCTTATCATGGAAGCATGTTATTTCTACATCAATTTTGAAAGAGAGTTTGGCATGGTATGTCAATTTGGTTTGGAAGTTGTTTTCTTTCAGGACCAAAAACATTTCACTACAAACTTTTATTGTCTTGATTGTTTGTATTGCAAGGTCTTACATTGTTTTGATGTGTTTTTCCTTTTCTCTAATAGCTTTTAATATTTTATTCTTGTGCTGAGTTTCTAGGACTTTATTATATCTGGGTGTATTTACTTTGGTTATGGCTAGTTGGAATTCTATAAATCTCAGTTATCTATGTGTCAGATCTTTTATCATGCTTTGGAAGTTTTCTGCTACTATTTTGTAAATAGTTTTTATATTTTTTGGGCTGACTTCTGCTATTTTGCTTACATCTACCAGTCTTAAAGTGTTTTTCTTTCTATTGTTTTGTAGCCATTGTCAACTGCAATCTTGTTTTCCAAGTCTGAAAATCTACCTTCATTTTCTTTCAAATGGTTTTTGCTAACTTGTAATGAAGGTTTTAATTTCCTGGATACCTCTTTGAATGTGTTTCATGCATTGCATGTTTTTTCTTGTATTTTTCATCTAAAGTTTCCATCATTTTCCAATGCTCCTCTTTTTATCTATGTCTTCATATATGCTCAGCAGTATTTCTTTCACTGCATATCTCATTTGTTCTTTTAATTGTGATATTATTTCTGATATAATTACTTTTACAGCTTCATCAAGTTGATTCTTTACTTTGGTTGCTATCCTTTCAAACATTTCACTTGTGCAACTTCCAGTTTCTTCTGTTTCTATGTTTCCTAGACTTTTTTATGTGGGCTGGAGGTCTGAGATCGTCTTTTGCTCCTTCATCTTGACAACATTTTCCTGGGTTCCTCTTCATGAGCTGATTGTGGAGTACCAGGCATTTCCCATGTTGGCTCACAGTCCACAGTTTAGGCTACTGGGTCAGGCACCTGAGTTTCTTCTGTTCTTCCCAGGGAGGCAGTGGGGTACAGTGCTAGCTTCTCCAGAAGCACAGCTACATTGAGGCTCCTCAATGGTAGCAGTTGTGCAGGAGCTTGGATAACTGTTGTACCTGGCCTGCACTGGCTTTGGGTCCTTAATGATGGCTGGCAGGTTCATGGGATATTTATGTTCAGTTTCTTCTGCTGGTGTTTACAGTTCTGTGATAATGTCTGTGTTGCATCCCAGAGATATGCTGGGTATGGGGCTGATCTTTGCCTCTGGATGCTGTGGCTGAGACTAGACTTCTGGAGGTATTCTTCAAAAGTCCAACTGCTGTCTCTTTGCTACTTCTTCCGATGCTTCCATGTTACTTGCATCAGATTACTTTACTCTCCAGAGGTACATGTGCATCTATGTCCTGGGTCTTGGGGTTCCCATCAGTCTTACACCCTTCCAGCCAGCCCACCCTGCAGAATGCAACGGTTGAGGCCTGAATTACAAACTCACTGTCTTTCAGCTGGTTCACACTGTTGGATGTAATAAAGGGCACAGAGCATGGAATCACAGTCCTCCAGTAAGTCTGCCAATATCCTAATTTTTAATTTGAACAAGGAAACAGAAAATAAGAGGAAAAGATGTGAAATGTTAAAACATATTTTTTATAATAAGCCCTCAGACAATAAGAGTACCTGAAAAAAATTAGTATGCATTTACCTGTATCTTTGTTCTCATTTCCATAACATGAGCATTTTTAATTGCAAATTTTTAGAGTTCAGAAAGACTTAAAAATCATAAGGGTTTAATCAGTTAATACAACAGGAACCACTTGCACATAAAGAAGAACAAAGGATTCGTATATTCATTAAAATAATGTAGTTTCATGAGAAGAGATGTGCTGTATATATTTTAGAAACAAATTCAAATTAATCCTAGAGAATATTTGTAACTTTCATTTAAATCAAGGGTTTATGCATGAAAATTAGATTTCTATCTTATAGTAATATTTAAATCAATATGAGTGCATAAATACTTAAAATATGAAAAATACATTATGGATTATAGGCAAAATTTGAAACTATTATAAACAAAGATTATATTAGTGATCCTATAAACTTTAAATTTGTATTTAATATATCATATAAAGAGAGTCTTGGCAAATTTTTAAATTCAGGTCTTCTTTTGAAGTCATTTATTTTACTTCCAAATTGTTTTAACGTATTTACTTTATCTCTTCCTTTTAGATATAGAGAAATTAATTTTTCATTTATTACTCAGGAAATATTTCTTTGGTTCACATCACACTTTGCTTTCTCCTTTGCTCTTTCTTTTGGTCATTGGATTTCATTCATTTTTGTAGATTCAGTGGTTTTGAATAATGCAAGGGCTTAAGATGATTGCATTTACTAATATACATGATATTTTTATTTTTGATGGGCATATCTTTTATAGTTTTGAAAATATATAACAATGTTTAACTTGCATTTTGAGCTTCAAAAATGACAAAATCACTTAAAACAAAATTCAGAGATCATCATCTTGTCTTAATGGATTAAATGAAGAAAAAAAAAAAAACTACCATTCAAAAAAACCCCAATAACCCCAATAACTTCACATCTCTTTATAAGATGATTCTTTGCTTCTTGGTACATATATTTTCAATGAATAAAACGTGTGTGATGAGAAAATTAAGCATTTGGAATAAAATCCCAAATGGCAAGAGTACACATAACACTGAGTGCAGTCAATTAATTAACATATCCTTTTAGCACTTTGCCAGAAACATCCATTAAAATGAGTCAAAGAACCTCTATTTATATTCATGTGAAAAAATATGGAAAAGATGATGGATTCGATAAACTCATTTAAGTGATTGGTTGGAAGCTAATAACTTTGAGAATGCTTTGGTCTAATGAAATTTAAAGATAAAATTTAAAGTCACTTGAAGATTCAAGCTACACATAGATGGTATTAGTTATTTGTTATAGTGTAAAGTTGCAGAGAGAAAAAAATATTCATTTTTTTTACCCTATTTTTAAAACAAAAATTATGTCAATGAAGTCTTATTTGAAATATATTTATCTTAATATTATATTGTTAAATATAAATATGTTACCTGAGATTAGATGACTAAATCCAACTACGATAAATCTTTAATTAATTAGAATGCCGAAAGATAATTCTAATGTACCCATACATAAATTCCATTTTTCAGGAAAGAGTTTCAGATCTTCATTCTTCAAAGTCTTACTTACAAAGAAACATAAAAAATAAAATCACAGTTGCATTTTCACTTACATTTTGAAAGTTATATAAATTTTAATATTAATGTGATATAGTTACATTTCAAGTTCATAAGATTAACATGAATATTAAAAAAGTCAAAATGGCTGCCCTGAATAAGCCATTGCACTGAGCAAGCCGCAGCACTGATGGCTGAGGAACAGGCATCTATGGGAAAGGGGGAAGGGGACTCTAGAAACAGCCCTCAAAGGGACCATCACCAGCTGAGTCACAGAATTATAGCTCTAACTTTTGAACATATTTGGAAAAGCACTGGGCAGGAAAAAGGTGGTAAAATTCTTCCTTATGACGAGTAAAAAAGGATAAATGCAGTTTTCTAAGTACTAGGAACATGTGGACATTAATAAGTATACACTTCTGGAAACACAGATCATGAAGACCTGTCCCTCTTGACACTGAATATGGTATGGCTGTTTATGAATTCATTCACAATTGTGTGGAAGTTTTAGGTATGTACTTCAGCCAAATGAGTGAGCTAGACATAATCTAATCTAGATAAAGTACACGTCATTTTGGATAAGATGTTATTAAATGGCTGCACTGTGGAAACTAACAGTGCAAGAATTCTTGCCCTTTCTAGTAATTCTTCATAAAATCACAGAAAGCTGACTGGAAGGCTTTGGTAGACAACATGGATTTACAGGAAACATGAGCACCGTGGAACACCACCCAACATCTGCAGCTGCGAAGAATCCGTAAGACCACACATTATAAAATGGGGTATTCCTCCAAACATAATAAACAGCTATTCTTCATAGTTCCTAAATAGAGAACTGTATTTTTGATATTTGTGCAAATTATTATTATTTTTTAGACAGAATCTTGCTGTGTAGTTCATGTTGACATTAGACTCACTATGTGGGTCACACTGGCCTCAAATTCCCAGAGATCCTCCTGGCTCAACCTCCCAAGTGCTAGAATGGCAGGCATGCACCACTATGCCCAGCTTGAAATTTACTCTTTACCTCATTAATTGTTCATGTTAATCATACGTTAAGTAACATTATTTTCAAAATGGTAAATTAAAATGTAATTAATCTCATTTGTTTCTACTTTTTTTCTTCCAGTGTTGGGAATAGGATCCAGGGTCTAACACATTGTAGGGAAGTACCCTATCATTGAGCTACACATGCCCAGCCCTAAAAAAAAAAAAAATTAATTAAATATATGGGTCATGTGTTTCTTTTAGACAGTGAGGTTCTGTTGAACTTCAATACTACATACGAGACAAGGAACTTAAATTTTTTAAGTATTTGCAACCTACACACAGCCCACCAAAAAGTAGCCCTAAGGATGGCAGAAAAACAAACATATCCTCCAGAAAGAGACACTCCACTGAGGGCGTTCCTCTGAGCACCACAAGCCCTGAGGCTCAGTGCGAGAAGTGACAAGTTAGCAACTAAGCCCAAGACTCCTCAGGCAGTTTCAGTCACTTTTGGGTACCATTCAAAAGTACCTACTGGGAAAAACTAGAACCCTGAGCTGATGTGAGCTGAAGTGTGAGGCCCATGACCTGCAGAAAGCAGGATTCTCTGGGAGGGTACTGTAGTCAGGGTTTACAAGGGAAATATTTAATATGGGACACATAATTTATAGGATTATTTTATAGTTAATCAAAGAGTCAAATGCAGAGCTCTGTCTACAAATTATAGACCCAGAGAATCCAGCTGAGAGACTGAATTTTATGGCAGTTTTCTGCATGAGTCCAGCTGAAGACCTACAGCCCACTAGGATGTCCTCCATGAGTCCAGAGGGAGGTCTAGAGCCCATGACAATATGATATGCAAGTCTTTACCAAGGATCTGCACTGGGAAGATGCAAAGACCAGTGGTGGAAACTAGAAAGTCTGAGCCAGTGGGAGGAAGGATCTGAGCCAGCAGGCTGAGAGAGCTGTGCTGGAGCCCGGAACCAACATTCAAGGTAAGAACCAGAGCTCTCCCATAAAGAACTGCAGTGTCCTCAGCAACAGCAATGACCAGCATTCCTCTGACGATGAGAACGACTGAGTTCATATCAGGAAAACCTGTGTGACAAACTTATCCAGGAGGATCAACAGCATACCATTGTCCCTTCCCATTCTCCTTCTATGCTGTTGTCAGCAATCCTCAGGTGGGCCCTCCGTGCCCAGAACCATGCTGATTCAGTTCAGCTGGTGTAACAAGATGACCATTAGTTAAACAACCACAGTGGGTTTGCATGTGGAGTCAGACTCAAAGCACAGCTGGACACTGCAGGGGAGGCCTCTCAGGCCTGTGTTCCTTGGAAGGATAGCTCTTGTTGTAGATGTGGCAAACACCGCTGTCCTCATAAAGGTAGGTCTTGGAGAACTACAGCGAGGGCTGCAGAATGCGCTGATGGTAAAGAGCCACCATGTAACTCCCCAAATCATCGCTGTGTGCAGAGGGACTGGGGCCTACCTGGGTTCAGGGATGTAGCCCTCATTCACACCCAGGTGGCACAGGGCCAACAGGACATGTGAAGTCAGAACATGATGTCAGGAGCATGTTGATTTGGCTGTTGATGTTCTCTTCAAACAGCAGCTTGTGCCCCAGGCAGGCAGCTAGGCTCCAGTGCACCTGCTAGGTCTGGTCTCGCATACGGGCCTGCAGGGCACAAAGACCCTTGTAGGCGAACACAAAGTGGTCCAGGTTCCAGGAGGGGTGCAGGTGGCCTGAAGCTTCTCCCAAAGGCTGCCATTCATGGAGAAAAATGTCCTCACCAGAGTACATGAGGGACCCAGATGTTAGTTCAATAGTTTTGATGGAAGGAGACAATGTACATAAAAGATCTCCACCATCCTGCTTAACCAATCTCATCAAAATTTACTCTTAACTCAAAGATGTGTTTTCTAATTGGAAGCATATTTTTCTCACTTCAGATTTGATTGATTCCTTAAAGGAACACTTTTTGGTGTGTGCTTTCTTTTGTGTTTCAAATTCAAAATTAGGATGGTGATTGGAAGAGCGTGTGATAGTGGCCCCTCAGCTAAAAAGATTTAAACTTAAACAGCTATAACATTTTGAGTAAAATTCTCTTTTGGATGGTATTTTTTCTCTTAAGAACTCTTTAAAAAGTCAAATGTGGTGCCAGCCATGGTGGTGCACATCTGTGGTCACAGCAATTGGGAGGCTGAGGTAGGAGGATCAGCATGAGTTCAAGGCTAGCCTGGGCTACACAATGAGAATCTATCTTAAAAAAAAAAAAAAAAAAAAAAAAAAAAAAAAACAAGCATGGTGGCACACACCTTTCCCCCCAGTTACATGGGAGGCTAAGCTAAGAGGTCCAAAGTTCCAGGCCAGCCTGAACTACACATCCAGACCCTGTGTGATGACGGGAAGAAGAGGCTTTAAGTTCTTTAATCTCTTCTAAAATTCTACTTATGTATTTCAAAGTTTTTAATCTATAAAACCTAAAAGGTTTGTTAAAATGGATTTCAAAAACAGACTTGTTATTTTGAATACTTTGAGGAAGTTGGAGAAAAGACTTGTGACCTGTGGGAACAAATGCATGGTTTGTATATGTAGAGCCCTTATTTTATTAAGTAAAGTCTTAAGGAAATCCAAGTCAAGGTAGTACTTCGAAGGTCTTTCTGAGACACATTAGGGCAGGGCAACACTGCCCTAGTTGATAGGACTCAATCAGCAGCACGTACAGCACATACAGGTAACTGCTGATACACAAGAAATAGCTAGGGTGTGAACAAAATTAATTTTTAGGTACACTAAAATAGTAGTTGAAATACAATTTGGCACAGATTCTTATACCTTGAGAAAATGGTAAGACTTTTAAAAACAGGTATCAGAGGAAAATGCTTAAGAGCTTTTATATACAGAGGCCATGTTATATAGGACTAGTGAAAACAACATGAATAGAAATTCACTTTTTTTTTTTTTTTTGAAGATGGAAGGATTTGAGTATTGTCAAGCACTATTAGTAACACTGATGTTGGGAACACAATTCTGAAAATAATTTTGGGGGCTAGTGTCTCATTTTAAGAAAATTAAGAGACAAGTGTTCAAAAGTTCATTTTATAAATGAGAACATTTAGCACAGCACCACATCCTCTTTCATTTATGAACCTCTTAATATCTGCCAGCAGTATTCTTGGTCTTGGTGCTACTGTGATAAAGATTTATGCAAAGTAGCACATTTTGCTGCATTATTGATAATATTGAAATAGTAGCAGAAATCTAACTTCTGCATGAAGAACACTTAGAATATACCCATATAGAAATGCTTGCATATGCAACCAGTTAAATAATGATAAATGTAAGCATGGCTGTTCTCCTTTATTCATGGCTTAACTTCTTGCATTTTCAGTTACTGCTGGTAAAAATATTAAATGAAAAATTACAGAAATAAACAATCATAAATGTGAAATAATTTTATCACAGTATATTAACACATTATTATATTTAATTATTGGTGTTTAGTCTCATATTATGCCTAAACTAGCAATTAAACTTATATCTATAGTTAAGTATATAATAAATTCAAAATAACATGCACTGGACATACAGATACTGGTCTGGTACATCTAATATGAAGTTGAAAAAACGTGTGTTGAACCTCTGAAAATCAAAAGACTAACTTTATAGGACAAAATATAGTACATAGGCAATCTGGCAGTATCCAAATTTGGATTTGGGAAATTACAGGGGTGCTGGAATATATCTCTGAGAGATGAGGGGGCTTATTGTACTTATAAGAACAGATGAATATTAAGTAATGCTGTGTAAAAAATGTATGAGTATTTCAATCTCTAATTCTGTTTAAAAAATAATTGTGCAGTTCATGTTTGCAGAATAGAGCTGTCTGTATTTTTCCCATTTGTTTATTTGTAAAATAGTGGCTATGATTTATTTACATAATTAAATTACATAATTAAAAGAAATCTGCCTCAAAATGCAAAATACAGTTTTTATATCACAGGATTTTTAAAAACTTCTTACATATTTTCTCTTAAATATAGAACAACTCAAAATAAATTTTTAAAAATAAAGGCATTTGAATCTCATACCAAGCTAAATTATAATTCAAGCTTATTAAAAATGCACATATATTTTTGAAATCTATTGTTATGATTCTGATATGTACTTCTGACTATGAAATTTTGAATTAGAACCAATGGGGTCCATTTAGTGCTATCTATTGTTAGACATTTTGAGAAAATAAAAATAGTTTCAGTGTGGACCCTGTCCTCAAGGAGAGTACCTACATCTCCAAAATAGGTCACTTAGTCGCTCATAGAATATTGCCTTTATTACTTTTCTCTTTGTTGGACAAAATACCCAACACCCAAGGATAAACTGCTCACAATTTGTAGAGGTTTCAATCTATAGTTTACTGGCTTCAAAGCAGAGTGGCATGGCAGACAGCTATCACAGAAGAGAAACAGTGCATGGCACCCACAACATAGCAAAAGCATCAAAGTGGAGAGGGAGAAGACACTGGTGTTTTTTATGTCCCTTTTATTCTAGCCAGTCTATGGGTATTAGCGTGGTAGCAATCCTTCCAGTGGACACATCTAAGCAAGCAGCTTGACTTAATCCCAGCACCTTTAATCCAACTGCTGCCTTACAAATCAATCACACACTCTAGAATCAGTCACATTCAGAAAAAACATTTACATCATAAGGTTCCATGAGGATATATAGACACAGACCACAACAAATATACTTAAGAATATGGAAAGAAATTTAAATTATTTCATGTATATTGTCAGGCCACAGAGCAATGAAAGTGAACCGCAGTGTCAAAACTAAACTATAAAAACTCCATAAAGACATGGGAGTCAAAGAATTACAGATCAATTTAAAGAAGAAATTAAGCTGCCTTATATTGAAATGATAATGATGATATAATGTACTGGAATTTATGGGAAGAAATGAAGTCAGTCCTATGATGGAAGTTTGTAGTGATGCACTGTCACATCAAGAACACAGAAAGAAAGAAAACAACCTAATTTTGAACCTCAAACTTCTAGAAAAAGTACAAGTCAAATTCCAATCTCATAGGAGGAAAGTATTACAAAGCTCAGAGCAGAAATTATTGTGACTGATATTAAGGAAAGAATACAAAGAATTTATGAATTAAAGAGTTGGTTCTCAGAAAGGTTAAATAAAATTGACAAGTCCCTAGCCATGTTTACCAAAATAAGGAAAGAAAAGACTCAAATCCATGCAATTAAGAAAGAAAAGTATGAAATCACAACAGATTGTAAAGAAATCCAGGTCATAAACACCTACTTAGGAAATCTGTGCTGGAATAATATGGAAAACATAGAAAAGACAAATTCCTAATTACCTACAAACTACCAAGACTGAATCAAGTAAATATAAAATTTCTGAATAGACCAATATCATTCAATAAAATAAATGACATAATTAAACATAGCAATAAATAAATGCCCAGGTTTGGATATATTCACTGCTGAATTTGATAAAAAAATTTACAGAAGATCTCATGTCATACTCCTCAAACTCTTTAATGAAATTGAAAAAGAAGGATTGCAGAACAAAAAATGAGAACTACAGTCTAATCCTCTAATGAACATAGACACAAAAATCCTCAATAATATACTAGCAAACAGAATGAAGCAAATCATCAAGAAGATTGTACACCAGGACCAAGTATGAGTCATTCCAGGGATGCAGGGATAGCTCAACATACACAAATCAGTTAATGTAATCCACCATATCAACAGAGCTAAAGACAAAAATCACATGATGATCTCCATAAACCCAGAAAATGCATTTGAGAAACTCTAACACCCATTCATTATCAAAACACAGCTGAAAGTTTCAAAACTTATCTTCATCTAAATACGCTAAAAGTTACCTATAACCAACAGCCAGCATCATATGAAATTATCATAAATCTTTGAAACAGCCTAAGTGACCTCAACTGATGAATGGATAAAAAACATTCATTTTTTAGACAGTGGAGTACTACTTTGTCATAAAGAAGGACACACTTGAGACATTTCCAGGTAAATGAATGCACCTCAAGCCCATACTCTTAAATGTGGTAATTCAGACACAAATATCACACACTTTCTCTGCTGTGAGAAGCCAAATATATAAATAAGGGTTAAAACTTATAATAGATATTGTATAATAGGAGGAAAGTGTTTGAGGGTGAAGGGAGACTAGAGAGAATAGAGAGGCCAAGAAATGAAAGGAAAAAATGGAAAGGGATTGGGAAAAAATTAAGATATCATGTACAGGTATTAATTCTTTATGATGAATGTGATCATTATGTAGGTCTAAAATTACTTAAACTTAATGAATAATACATATGTAAGGCAAATATTTAAACAATTAGAGCAGAAGAAATTGAAAATAGACAAACACTACTGGTTCTGGCCATACTTTCCATATTAGAATCGAGGAACATTCTGCCTTTTAAGATAATCTACTAGGATTTAGTGGGACATAGACACTCTTGTTTGTAAAAAAAAAAAAAAAAAAAAAAAAAAAAACCAATGCAATCCAAAAATATAATTATCCCAGACAAGTTTTTCATTGTGATAAAAACATTTAGTATCCATATTTATTCTATTAGATTTGAAAATACATATTCAGGGGAGTTTCAAATTCCCTGTTTGACAATAAACTCAAGGGTATACATAGAAACATACAAATATGTATTCCAAAGGTATTATGTATCAGTATACTGTTTGGTATTCGTTTATAAACAAGATAAGTTACACTAAATGAAACCAATCTTGAAAAAACTCCGTGACAAAGCTACTAGAGAAATATAGTGAATGCATTAGAACACTTCATTTGTTGAATAAACTAGATTGACCAAGTTAAGTGGAAACATCCAAGATGTATAAAAAGTACAAAATCAATTTCTATATAAATGAACTGTAAATCTGTGATAAAACATTGTAGGAAATAAACAGAATATGAGATATTGCAGACAAAAAGATTAATAAACTTGAAGACTTAATGTGTTAAGCTGAAAGATTTCCTCAAAGATGTTCATGTTCTAAAGTCTAGAACTGTGTTACCTGACTGAAGATTTTTGTAAGTACAGTTGTTAAATAGCTATAGGAAACAGAGTCATTCCACATCATTCAAGGAGGCGCAATGTAGTAGAGTAAGGGCTTGAGGAGAGAAGAAAGTTAGAGAGTGAAAAAAGTAAAAATGAGAAAAGGAGAGTAAGGTATATATTAGGGAGAGACAGAGACACACACACACACACAGAGAGAGAGAGAGAGAGAGAGAGAGAGAGAGAGAGAGAGAGAGAGAGAGAGAGAGAGAGATCTGTATTATACCTGAAAAATCCTGATCAGGCAATGACATCAATGAAGGACTTTATCTAGGAAAGACCATCAAACAGATTTCAATTATTTTTCCTTCACTTTACATTTATCCATCAGTCTTTGTTTCTGAGGCTAATATTTTCTAGGGGTTGTTGGAGTCAGCAATAAGAGGTATCTTGATTCATATTCTAATGCCTGAAAATAGTTGCTTCCTCAAGAGATACATATATTTAAGTACAAAACAAAAAAAGAAAACAGAATGTAAGGCAATGATGATCTAAGGCCTAATTGAATGTAAAAGAAGCTGTGAAAATTATAAACTAAATCGTCTATACTAGAAATTGAGTAAAGAAAAATGAGAGGGCTTTGAAACAGTGCAAAACTAAGCCGTGAAAAAAGTCCTACACTGTGAATATTTGCAAATTAGATCGACTAAAACATGTACCTCTGGTTATGCATGTTAAACAACACATGAAATGTAATAAAATTACAATAATTTCTTTTTAAAATCTGTTTTGTGATCTATGGGAGCTGATGACCTTTAACTTAGAATAAAAAAAAATATCAAACGCGGTAGAAAACACAGAATTGAAAAAGAGCCTTGCATTAATGGACTTTTAATTTCCACATTTCCTGGAGGACAAAGCCCCTTGAATCAGTTTTCAAATTTTCTACTCACAAGAAAAGCACTTTTCGTTACTTGGCCTGTCCTCAGAGCCTGTTATTCCTGGAATACAGCATGAGAGGTATTGTAAAATTGAACTAATTTTGCCACAATTTGAACACTTGATAGCATTATTATCTCCAAATTTAGACTTATTAGATCTCATATTTGGGCTCAGGAACAAGACTCATCTTTTACTTTGTTTAAACTCTGACTGAAATCACTTGATTTAATACAACAGAAATAGCCATTGATTAGATATTTTCTTTGGTATCCAAATTTGTATGGCCATACTGATAGAAAGTAAATACTATAACATCAAAAATAACTCATAATCTGATGAAAGAGAATTTGACATTATTTTAAAGGTGGTGCAATATTTCATGTACAGAATGGGCAGGTTGAAGGTGGAGCGATAAGTTTTGGAGAACAGTAAAACTTGTTTTCATGGATATCCTGCTAAATGCTAAATCTGCAAGAAAATTCACATTCATGAATTATAAATTTAGTTACTTCATCTTAATGATGGACCTGGAGTGTTTCAAAATAACAAAGCTCCAATTGCAACATGAATTACAGAGATCATTTAATTCTACAGATACATGCAGCATATGAGTGAATAAATAAGCTCATGAAATGACTTTTTAATTTAGTTTAGAATTTACACCAGTATAGTCTTAAGTGGAACTTTTACAATTCAAGTAACTCTCTATTACTTTTGGCAAGCAATTTTTATTTTAATGATACATGTTTGCAGTCTGTAGTGATTACAGCACTCAAGGGGAGTTGGTTCACGTATAGAACAATCTTAATTATTTTTTATTCTCTTCCCCTTCCTTTCATCACTTGATTATTTTCTTTTTTTGCAAAAGATTCTAGCTCCCTATTTCCTGTTATCTTACCTTTTACTATTTCTTTTAAAACAATCACACACATAAAACACATTTGTTTTTAACCTGAAAGTTTTTAAGGTACTTAAGGAAAGCCAGGCATAATAAACATGTTTAATTTTAAATTATAAAATTCGTCCTAGAAATAGCAAGCACACTGCAGAAGACTGATGCAAATGTCAGTTACTATCAGCCATAATTCCAAACTAGACTTTTGCAAATTACTAATCAATGAAAAAGAAAAAAATGATTTTTGACAACAGAAAGAGTAAATTGGACAGTTTAGCCAAGATACATAGTACTTAGAGCAATATTAAAAAACAAAACAACAAAATTGTCATCAAGGTATTTGTTCTATTTTCCTTCTTAAGTAACAGCGAACTATTGTGTATTTGGGGAGTTGGGGTGGAAAAACGGTGTGATGTTGTGGGAAGATTCCTTAGTGTTTGGTTAAGCTGTGCCTTGCTTTGCTTTAGATATATCATGGGATAGAGGCAAAGTTACACAGGGCTGTGTTTTAAAGGGAGTTCTGTGGAGATGTTATTTTAACAATACTCAATCAAGAGAGTTGGGAACAAATAATTTATCTCCTCTAAGACATATTTAAATTGTTTGATTTGTTATCTTCCTAGGACTGCAAAGCCAATCCGGAGTTAGTATTCTATGTTCCAGTGTCAAAACGTCATGTGAGCTGCAGGAGGGTGGGAACTGAATTGTCAAATGGAAAAATAAAAGATTAAATTGGCAATCCCAAGTCAAAGAATTAAATATTTAATTCAGTATGGCAACAGTGCAATCATACTCTAAAACTGCAGAAAACATTAACTGCCCTTGGACACAGCCCAAGAAAGCGATGATCAGGTGGCTCAGCACAGGTTTCGTTGTCATCTCATTTGAGGGATCCCTGAAAAGCAGGCTCCCGTAGGTTTATAAAAATCCATTGGAGCTGAGAGAGGACAGTGGGAAAAATGGAAAATTCTGTTGCTGAGTCAGACTGTAGAAAGTGTCTTGCAAGTTTCCCTGTGACTCTCCTCAGGAGAAGGTTCTTTGAGAAACTCTGAGAGAAGTTGATTTGATGTCTAAGATAAGAGACATAAGAATAAATAATAAATATATATATATATATATATATATATATATTAAAAATAAGTCCCAGGAAAAATGACACAAACATTTTTCTGACAAGTACAAGTCTGTGAGTTTGATCCATGGTACAAAAAAAAAAAAAAAAAAAAAAAAAAAAAAAAAAAAAAAAAAAATTAAAAAGACATCTAAGAATGAATGTGACCGGCGAGGAATGTCACTAAAGGCACAGCAAGCCAGGATGGCTGGAAGCCTGACTATGGCTTTTTTTTTTTTTTTTTTTTTTTTTTTTTTACAAGTTGAAGCAAAACAGAGAAAAGGGTAGAAATAATAGAGAATTAAAAAAAATACCAGTAAGAAATCACTAGTTGATAAATTACATATTGTTATCCTAGAAGCAGTTGTTCAAGGTAAAAATCAAAGCATAAGAAGTGGACAGATATAATAAGAGTACAATTCTGTTTGATGAACTAAAAAAAAAATACTAGTATGGTTATCTTTTTTATGTCTTGGCCATGTACAGGTCTTGGAGTGGGGCATGGGTCTGCCCAGAAGGAATGAAGCAAAGAGTCTGTGATTATATCCGGCAAGGTCTGGAAAATCACACAGATTTATCTACTTGCAAGACCACTTGGTTAGTTTTATCACTCAAAAAGTAAGTGAATTAATGTAATTGCTTTGCTCTATCTTATAAAACTATTGAAAGATTTGATATTATACATGCAATTGTAAAACCAAATAATAACTAATAACCATTATTTTAAGAAAAGAACCACAATCAATAATAAAATTAAAAATTAATAAATTTTATAATCAATGACTGTGATATGTTATTTAATTTTAAAAGAATAATCGTCTATAAAGAGCCAAAGGTAAAATAATCAGACCTATAATAAAGTCAAAGCAACTTCTGGTGTGTTATAAAGTTTAAAAGATAATAAAATACAAAGCAAAATATTAGATTCATTTTTAACTTGTCTACAACCACCCCAAAAGAGATAATTATTTGAACTGTTTGACTATTTTTCACTGAGTCTTTGACTCTAGATGAAGTTATTTTATATACAGAGATCGAAGCAAAGTCCGTATGATTGAAGATAATAAGATAAGCTTTCAACAAAACATATCAGATCATCATTGTCCATTTTGTTTCTCTACTCCTGGGAAGCACCAAAGCAGATTAAAAAGAAATCAATATGGAAAGAAAAAATCAATACTGTTTGCTGTATGTTTATGTACATACCTGCATATGCATGTCTGTTTATCTATCTACATATTTATCTGTCTGTCTCCATCTCTATGCAACTTCAAATATGTAAGGGGCAGAGAAATTTACACATCTGAATTCTACAGCTAGTCTTAAACTCCCCGCTGCCGTAGAAAATAAACTGTGATCTCACAGAGCCTAAGCCTTACTGTATAGCTTACTGACACCAGAGAAAGACTTATTTTAAGAGAACATTTTATAAAATATGTCTATTGGACAATGTCATCCTTCACAAATATGCTGCAGCCCTAACTTTCATGGAAAACACTGTGAAATTATGAAACTAAAGTTTCTAAGTAAAAAATGATCACAGTTTCACAAAAGATAAATCACCTTTTCTTTCTGCTATAGTTTTATAAATATTCCTTTCATGCACTTGATGCATTATTAGAACATGAGTTGTATGTACTATAACATTAATTCTCACATTTTAGTGAATTAAGTACTGTACACTAGGAAAATTAGTAATCTCAATTATGTATTATTCATTTTGGGAAAAAATTCAAGGAATAACTCTCTTAGATGATTTTTGCTTAGTTGAAGGTGAAAGAGAAATATTTGATAATATTGCAATAAATAAGTCAATGGTATCTGGTAGTTCATTGTATTTTGTGTATAGATTCATCAAGTCATGGACACAAACCATTTTTAAAATAATAGCTATGAGTACTTTCTGCTATTAGTAAAATAATGGTTAGTAATAATTTTCTGCAAATTCATGCAGCCAAAGTCTGCATCATATGTCAAAACTACTGCTTATTAAAAATAAAGAATTTGAAAATCTGAATGTTTTTATTTTGTTAATTAAATAAAGATATATAATATTATTTAGATGTTTGTGATAAGATAAGAGATCGTAGTAAATAAACGTTTCTCAAAAAACTGCAGTTTGTATTTTTGGTTTCTAACTCATTACAGTCAATCTTCTTTAAAAGATTCAGACATATTAAATATATTTCCTTGATTACAAAATCAATTATTTGGCATGTAGACCACTTTTGAAAAAGTAACTTCTTTCCTATTCTTTTGGTTAGGAAAAGATAAATTTGTCAAATAATAAACTCTTTAGATAGTAATATATTCGGTAATATCTAAAATATTTTGTGATAGAACAGCTAGAAAAGCACATAAATGAATTTCTACTCTTTTCACTAACAGTTTCCCTTATAGGCATCATATTTTGTTGTTTCCAATCTTATCAATGCAAACAACAATTGAATATTTAAAATAATCACTTAAATCTTTGTTAGACCCAAACTTACTTTTTTGCCCTCTGTCTCCATCTCTCTCTGTTTTTTACTGTTTTTCTCTACATCTCTGTCTTTCTCTACACACACACACACACACACACACACACACACACACACACAGGTACACACATGCACACACAAACACACATGATTGTCTTGGTATATATATAGGTTTTTTTTTCACGTCATATTTTTCTTTTTTATATTTTTCCTGCCCTATCTTTTCTGATTCCCAAATCCCCACTCACAATCTCAAAGAATAAACAGAATAATTTTTTGAAAAATATACACAATTTGGTTCAACCAAAGAATATCTACAATATAGAGATAAGTACATATATGGAGCAAGTTTAGAGAGGACTTTTAAAAGTCCATCAAGTTTTTCAATGAGTATTTATTGTTCATTTATCTAGTACCCCGTCACTGAGACTACAGCATGAGTGGAATATAATGCTGACCTTCTCAATATATTAGTATTGTCTTTAGATTTATCTCTTCTCCTACCTCTGTTTTTTTTTTTTTTATCATTCTCAAAAAGGTCTATTCTTCACCTAATATTTAAATACTTGCCCAACATTTGTCTTTAATCTTCTTTGTAATAACGTTGTCTTATTGGAACTGCACACTACATTTTCATGAACACTCTAGATTTTAATGCTAAATAATCATGCTCATTGTGAAGTCTTGAATACTTGTGTTCAGCTAGACCTTCACTCTACATTCTGGAGTAACTTAAATCATAAACATAAAATGAATAAAATGACTATTTACAATCTCAGCCATTTTTGATAATTTTCTTTATCAATGAAACATTTTACTGAATATTTTTCTGTGTTTCTAGAAATAATGAATATATATCAAATATATGGAATACACCTTATGTAGTAATCTATAATGTATTTCTTTCATTTAAAATTGCATAGGATGATAGTTTGCAGAACACATCTAAGGAAAATATGACTATTAACATAATGCACATCATTTTTTCTAAAGTCTTTATTCGACAAAACTAGTTTTACCATAATGGTGGTCTTATAGAAGAGACTTTGGGGAATAGACTTTGATTTAAAAAAAAAAAAGAAGGGGGAGAGAAAGACAGAGACTGAGAACAAAGGGAAAAGTAAATTTTATTAAGACAGAATATGTATATATGCTAATTAGCCCAAAGGAATATATTTGTTATGTACAATTATCATAGTCATATATTAATGAAAACAATCTAAAATGTGTTTTTGGTAACCCAAATGTTTCCTTAAAATGATAGTAAATGTGATTTGAAGTAATATTAAAATTATCATTTACCTTAGTTTTCTGAATAAGAAAAAAAACATAATTAGCTACAATTGATGATTGATCGTGGAATTTAATCATTTACATACATTTTGTATATTATGTCAAATATATTTCTATAAAACAAAATTTAACATGATATTGAATTGTAGCATTCATATAAAATTACTTATTTTCAATTATATTAATATCTACTCTTATCATTATAATTTCCTCTCTCATATGAGCTTTGGGTTTGATTTGTTTTTCTTTTTCTAGAAGTTGAGTTTCAACATTAGGTTGTTTATTTCAGCTCATTATGTTTCCCACAAAGAATTAAAAGTTGGTTCTTAGGAAGAAAAAATAAAATTGATAAACAGTTAGCCAATCTCATTCAACAGAGGGAAGAAAGACATAAATTTAAGCATTTAGGAATGAAAAGGGGGAAATCACAAGGAATTCTACAGAAATTCAGAAGATTATCAATATCTACTACGGGAACCTATTTTCTAATAAGTTGGAAAACACAGAAAGAAGTGGAAAAATTTCTAGACACTATTGAATTACCAAAATTAAATCAAAAAGATACAAAATTGTAAATTACCATCTTTTAACCAATGATAATACACATATAATTAAAAACCTACCAATGGGAAAGCCCAGTCCCTAAATTACTCACTTTTGAATTCTATAAAAAATATAGGAAAGAACTAATGTTACTAAAGTTGAAAATATTTAAGTAAATTGAAAGGGAAGCAATGCTTCCAGAATTATTCCTGGAAGCAAGTAATAACCTCATTCCAAACCCAGAGAAGAATCAAACCAAAACCAAAATAAAACAACAGCAACAAATTCAAGCCATTCCCCCTAATGAATAAGGATGCAAAAAACTTCAATAAGATATTGACAAAATATAATGTAGCAAATCATCAAAAAGATTATATATCATAGCCAATTAAGATTCATCCTGGGGATACAGGGATATTATGATAAAATCAGCATGATACTGGCAAAAAATTAAAATAGACCTGAGGATCACTGGAACAGAGTAGAAGTTGCATACAACTCCAAACACATTGAGTCATCTTATCTTTGATAAAGGAGCCAAACAATGAAAGAAAAATATTCTCTTTAATAAATGTTGCTGGAAAAACTGGATTTCTACATGCCAAAGGTTAAAACTAGAAATCATGCCTATCATCATATGGAAAACTAAACTAAAACTGAATCAAAGATTTAAATATTAAAACAGAAACACCGTCTACTAGAAGACACAAGTGTAGGCATAGACTTAATGAACTAAAGCCAGACCACATGAGAATCAGCAAATCAGATTACACCTTATTTAAAATCTTTTACACAATAAAGAAATAATCAACAGTTAAAAGACAAAGAGTGGAAAAAACCTACAAGAAAGACAAAGAACTTATATATAAAGCATAGAAAAACTGAAAAAAAAAAAAAAAAAAAAAAAAAAAAAAAAAAAAAAAAAAAAAAAAAAAACTCAGGTCCCCAAATTCAAAGACCCAATCCAAAAATGAGCATCAGCGATAAATGCACATTTCTCAGATGAAAAAATATAGATGGGAAATAAACATGTGTAAAACTGTTCAACATCACTAGTCATCTGAGAGATGTAAATTAAAACTACACTGAGATTCCACTCATTCCAAAATGAAAAATACCATCAAGAAATCAACAAATAGCAAATGCTGGAGGGGCTGTGGAGAAAAAGGAAAACTTATTCACTGTTGATGGGAATGCAAACTACTGCGGTAACTGGAAATCAGTGCGGAGATTCATTAAAAAATTGGGACTATAGGTCTTCTTTGACCCAGGTATTCTCTTTCTGAATATCTTTCCTGAAGAATTAAAAACATCATATCACAGCAATATATGTGCACTGATATTTATAGCAGTGCAATTTATAATAACTAAACGTTGGAAATAACTCAACTGCCCATCCATTGAAGAATGTATAGAAAGACCATATACGAATTATAATATATATAAAATGTAGTACTACTAAGCCATAAAGAAAGATTAAAAAAATCAAGGTTTTTATAGGTAAATCAATGAAATATGAGCTCATGCTTCTAAGTGAAATAAATCAGACCAGTATGTGTAAACATAGTATTGCCTCGCTAATGTAGAAACTGACTGAGTAAATGAGACACCAAATGTACATTAGGTAATTGTGAACTGGGACGAAACTGTTCAAAAGAAGAGAAACTGATCAGGGGAGGGAAAGAAAGGAAGTGAAAAAAGAGAATATATAGCATAGTTAAGATAGTTATAGAGTTAGTTTCTCCTAGTTCATTGAAAATTAAGACTTGTGCTCATATTATTTGGACAACATTTCATGCCTATGTTTTGTACTCTGCCTAACTACTATGAAGATAATATGCAATGTATTAAATATTGTTACTCTCCTATTAGCATGATGTAAAATCTGTTTAATTTTAGTGCTATTTTTCCTTCATCTTTTTCTAAAATAAAACTTTAAAATCATCTAATAAATTTATTTATTGCCCTTGCAAAAAAACCCTAAAAAAGAGAAGACACCAATTAGAATGCTTTGCTACTGAGTTCTCTTTTACTTGATCTAATCAAGTTGATACCTAAAATTCAACATCACTTTAGTTTAGTGTTATACGTTGCTGATTTATTTACTGTGCTAGGGAAAATCAGCTAAATACAATTTTTCAAATTTCTATCTTCATTTCATATAGAGCTATTAGAATATGCCAGCCCAAGTGTTTTTTTTTTTATTCATTACTTTCCATGCTTTAACTCACTTTAACAATATAATAAAATAGAATTCACTCTTTCCAGACACCTATGGAAACCATGAGTGTTCCAAGAGGAGAAACAAGAAGCCATTTTGTTATCTGTATGACACAACTGGTGTGTGGCTTGGGAATCAAGAACACTGGTCTCTCATCCAATCCCACACCCACCCTGTAAGCAATGGGCTAATTTGCAAGAAAATAGGCTGAGTTGTTAGCAACTGAAATACAAAACAAATGTAATACTTGTATTATTTGATTGACTTTGCAGACCTACGTTTGGTAGCCAGAGCACCTAATAAGAGGATAACAGTATACAATTTAGCAACTGTGGTGAATTCTTTCTGTCTTGTTTTTAAAACCTAATATTGTGATGAACAAGGAGGCCTGGGAGGTCCCATGAGCTTGACTGGACCATGTTTAGCAACCTTCTTTCAGTTCTGGGTGCAGAGGGCACACGAAGTGCATTCCAGTGCACATGTGTTTGAAGAGAGCTTTGGACCATAGCACCCAACTTCCTGAACCACAAGAGGAGGCACAGGAAGTCATACAGGTCTGACAGGGCCAGGCCTAGCCACAACCATTGAGCCCTGGGAGCTGAGGGCACATGGGGTGATTTCTAGCATGCTTGAACTTGGGGAAAGCATTGGACCATCGAACCCAGCAGTTAGGACCCCACCCAGCATACTACACCACCTGAGGAGGCACAGGAGGTCCAGTGGGCCTGATAGAGCCATGCCCAACAACATCCATTCAGTTCCAGGGACCAAGGGCACACAAGGTGGTATAAAGTGTGCCCCCAGGAAGCTTTGGAATATTATTGGAAGCTCAGAAATACAGGAAAATGACAAAATGAAAAACCAAAATGCAATCTCAAACCTCCAGCTAATCCCAAGCAAGGCTAAGAGTCATTTACATACAAGAATATATAAGTCATCCATATGAAATGCTTGAAATGATAACAACTGAAATAAAGAAACAACTCTGAGAAGCTATAAAATAACTCAAATCAGAAATGATCTCCCAGGTAAAAGAAAAAATAATAAGTGTAATGAAAGAAATGCTGAACATATCTAAAGAACACATAGTTAAAAATTAGAGGACCAGGCAAAAAGATCGAAACTCTCAATGAACAATACAAGAAAAAAACAGAACACATGAAACAGATTCAAAGAGATATATAGGAAATCAACAATTCCATCGAAAGTTGACAAAACCACCTCAATAAAGACAAGATGGCAGCTAGTGAAAGGAAAGGAAAGATCTTCTAAAAATAATAAAGAATCAGGAAATAAAAATTCAACAGCTGCAAGATGATGCAAAGAAAAACAACATAATATTGATAGGGATAAATGAAAAAGAAGAGGACAACACAAATGATATCAAGACTCTATTTACAGAAGTAATAGATGAAAATTTCCGAAACATGAGAATGGAAACTGACATACGGGTCAGTGAAGCGTATAGAACTGCAAATAGCCATAACCAAAATAAAACTACGCCCAGTCATATAATAATCAGAATCCCAGAAATCCAACATAAAAGCAGACTATTAAAAGCTGTTAGAGAGAAAAGACATATCACCCATAAAGGAAAGCCTATCAGAGTCACAGCAGATTTCTCATCACAAACAATGAAGTCAAGAAGAATGTGGAGTGAAGTATTTCAGGTCCTAAAGGCAAAACAACTTCCAGCCCAGGCTGATGTACCCTGAAAAACTGCCCTTCAAAATGGATAGAGAAATAAGATACATCCTCAACAAAAAACAGCTGAAGAACTTGACGATCACCAAACCAACTCCACAAAGAATACTGAAAGACATTCTAGATGAACATAGGAAAAACCACTAAGCAAGGCAGGCAATTAAACATAGTGGAAAGGTAAAGAAGCAACAGCAGAGGGGCTGGCGATTTAGCTCAGCGGCATAAGCACATGCCTTGCAAGCAGGTGGTCGTGAGTTCGATCCTAGGTACCAAAATAAAAAAAGAAGCAACAGCAGAAAGACAGCATGTCCAAAATAAACCAGTACACAAGAGTTATAACCATTTATACACCAGTTAAAAGAAACAGACTGGCAGAATGGATCAAGAAACAATATCCAACCATATACTCTACACAAGACACACATCTAACCCAACAGGAAACTCATAGGCTGAAAGTCAAAGGATGAAAAACAATACTTCATGCAACAGGACCCTGGCCAAAAAAAAAAAAAGAAACAAGGTCAGCTATTCTGTTTGCAGAGAATATGAACTTAAAACCAAGAATGACCCAAAGAGAAAAGGTCATTACATATTAGATTGAGGGAAAACTTCAAGAGGAAGAAATAACAATCTTAAATATATATGCACCAAATTCCAGAGCACCCATCTATACAAAACAAGTATTAACAGAAATGAAAAATTAAATGAGCAATAACACAATTTTAACAGAAGAAATTAACACACCATTGACACAAAGGAACAGATCAACGAGACAGAAAATCAGCATAGAACTAACAGAACTGAATCACACCTGTGAACAAATGGACATGATAGGTGTATACAGAGTGTTCCAACCAACAACATCAGCAGTACATGGGAATTTACTAAGAGCATATAATAGCGCACAGAACATACATAAGTAAATGCAAAAGAATTGAAATTATTCCAAGCATGTCATTAGGTTATAGTGCCATGAAAATAGAAATTAATGATAAAAGAAACTTCAAAAGCCAGCAAAACACATGGAAATTGAAAAACATATTCCTGAGCAATCAGTGGGTCACAGAGGACATTAAAGAAGAAATTAAACAATATCTACAAACAAATGAAAATACAAATACAACTACCAGAATCTGTGGGATGCAGTGAAAGCTGTCCTCAGAGGAAAATTTATTGCAGTTAATTCTCACATCAGAAAAACAGAACAAACACACATAAACAATCTGATGCTACACCTCTAACATCTAGAAAAAGAAGAGCAAGTCAAGCCCAAATCCAAAAGAAGCTAGGAAATTACAAAGGTCAGAGTAGAAATCAATGCAATAGAGACAAAAAAAAAAAAAATACTAAGAATCAATGAATCAAAGAGTTGGTTTTGTGAAAGAATAAATAAGATTGATAAGCCCCTAGCCAACCTTATTTAAAAATGGAAAGAAAAAAATTCAATTTGTGCAATAAGGAATTAAAAGGGTGAAATCACTACAGACCATGTGGAAATACAGAATATCATTAATACTTATTTTGAAACCTCTACTTTCATAGGCTTGATAACACAGAAGAAATTGACATATTCCTAGAAACATGTGAAGTACCAAAGCTGGGTAAAGAAATTGTAAAACTGCTGAATAACCCAATTTCAACTAACAAAATCGAAAACGTAATTAAACCCTTACCAACAAAGAAAAGTCCAGGTCCAAATGGGTTCACTGTGGAATTCTATAAGAAATTCAAAGAAGACTTAATGCCAACACTCCTCAAACACTTCAATGAAATTGAGAGCAAAGCAATTCTCTCTGACTGGAAGCAAATATTACTTTAACACCAAAAACTGAGAAAGACCCAACTAAAAAAAGAGAACTGCAAACCAATGAACATTCTCCTTAATAAACATACCTGCAAAAATTCTCAATAAAATATTGGCAAATAGAATGCAACAAATTATCAAGAAGATTAAACACCATGACCAATTGGGATTCACTCCAGGAAGGCAAGGATGATTCAACATACATAAATCAATAAATGTAATCCACCATATTAATAAAGCTAAAAATAAGAACCACATGATCATTTCTTTAGATCCAGAAAAAGCTTTTGATAAAGTCTAACACATATTCATAATAAGAACCTTACAGAGAATTGAAATAGATGGTCTTTATCTCAATATGATATAGGCCATCTATGACAAACCGTCAGTCACCATTATATTAAATGGCCAAAAACTGAGAACCTTGTTAGTTGAAATTGGGTTATTCAGCAGTTTTACAATTTCTTTACCCAGCTTTGGTACTTCATATGTTTCTAGGAATATGTCAATTTCTTCTGTATTATCAAGTCTATGAAAGTAGAGGTTTCAAAATAAGTTTTGATGATATTCTATATTTCCACAGGGTCTGTAGTGATTTCACCCTTTTAATTCCTGCTCTCAAGCATGAGACAAGGATGTCCCTTATCACTGCTCCTATTCAACATAGTGCTGGAAATACTAGCCGGAGCAATTAGAAAAGAGAGAGAAATAAAAGGAGTAAGGATAGAAAAAGATGACATTTAATTGTCACTGTTTGCGGATGACATAATACTTTACATAGAAGACCCCAAAAATTCCATTGAAAGACTCATAGGCATGATAAATAAATTCAGTAATGTAGCTGGATACAAAGTAAACACTCAAAAAGCAATAACATTCCTATGCGCTAACAAAAAAATCACTGAGAGAGAAATAAGAAAAACCACACTCTTCACAATAGCATCCAAAAAATGAAATACTTAGGAATCTATCTAACAACAGAAGTAAAAGTTTTATTCAGGGAAAATTATAATACGATGGAAAAAAATAAAAGAGAACCTCAGAAAATGGAAAGATATCCCTGGTTCATGGACAGAAAGAATAAATATTGTGAAAATGGTTATTCTCCCAAAATTGTTATACAGATTTAATGCAATCGCAATCAAAATATTATGAGCATACCTCATAGGTCTAAAGAAAACATTCCTAAAATTCATCTGAACCAGAAGAGACCTAGATTAGCAAAGGCAATTTTAAGCAGTAAAGGCAAGACAGGAGACATCACAATCCCTGACTTGAAGTTATATTACAAAGCTACTGTAATAAAATCAACATGATACTGGAATAAAAACAGACGTGAAGATCAATGAAATAGACTAGAAGATACAATTACAACTAAAAACACACTCAACAACCTTATCTTTGATAAAGGGACACTGGAAGAAAGATAGTCTTTTAATAAATGGTGCTGGAAAAATTGACTCTCCATATGCCAAAAACTAAAACTAGACCCATGCCTATCACCATGTATTAAACTAAAGTCTAAATGGATCAAAGATCTAAATATTAAAACAGAAACACTAAATTTGTTGGAAGTCAAAGTAGGTAAAAATCTTGAAGACATATGGTTAGGTAGAGAATTCATGAACAAGAATCAAAAACTGGGATCACATCTTATTAAAGAGTTTCTGTATGTCAAATGCAATCTCCAATACAGTGAAAAGAAAACCCACAAATTGGAAAAAAAAAATCTTAGTTAACTGTCCCTCAGACAACAGACTTTTGTCTAGAGCACATAAAGTATTAAAAAAAAAAATCAGACCCCTGAAATTCAAAGACCCAACCCAAAAATGGGCAATCTAAGATGAATACACAGTTCTCAGCTGAAGAAATAGAAATGGAAAAGAAATACATGAAAAAATGTTCAGCATCATTAGTCATTACAGCAATGCAAATCAAAACCATACTGAGTTTTCATCTCATTCCAAAAAGAATGGCCAGGATCAAGAAAACCACCAACAACAAATGCTGGCGAGGCTTCAGGGGAAAAAGGAACTCTTCTGCACTGTTGATGGAAGGCAGACTGGTGCAGCTAATGTTGAAGTCAGTGTAGAGGTTCCTTAAAAGTCCCATTTGACCCAGCTATCCCACTTCTGGGCATAGTCCCAGAAGAACTGAAGATACCATACCACAGTGACATATGTGCACCCATGTTTATAGCCACACAATTTGCAATAGCCAGATCTTGGAAATAACCTCAGTGCGCATCAACAGAAGAATGGATAAAAAAGATGTGGTATTATAATATAATAAAATATTATTCAACTATAAAGAACGATCACATTGAGATATTTATAAATAAATGGGTGCAACTTGAAACCATACTCATAAGTGAAATATATCAAGCTCACATGTATAAATACCATATAGTCTCAGTAATGTAAGAAATGGTAAGAGTACATAAGATTTTACGGTAATCATAGTTCCCCATTATGTTGCCTTGAAGTCATAAGGTTTTCACTCATTGGTCAGAATGGTTTTAATATGTTTTGTTTGATTTTATTATGTGAGATGGTATGAAGAGCTAATCTGAATAAATGACAACGTTATGACAGCCAGTGTTGATTTAATATTGTCTTGCTTTGAAATCCTACTATGCTTTTGCTGTATCTTACTGGATTTTAATATGTGTGATAATATAAACATTTTTTGGGGGGAAATGCCATTGTTCATTTTCTGTTACTTGGTTTTGAATGTCCTGTAATACTTTAATTCCCTTGAATGGTTTTATAATATTTTGTTATTTTTAATATGATTGTATATGAATGTATGCTCAACTATTTCAAAGAAAAAGAGACACTATGGTAGCTATTGTTGATATCCAGTTATCTTGTTGTGAAATGCTGTGTTGCTTGCATTATTCTGTTCTGATTTGCTTTGTTCTGTTCTCTTTTTGTTTTATTCTCTTTAGAATAAAAAAAGAAATCCAATATTGTTCTATTTCATTTTATTTTTTGTCTTATTCAATGTTCTGTTTTGATTCATTTCATTGTGTTCTGTTTTGTTTCCCTTTATTTTATCTGATGGTATGGGCAGCAATTTTGAAGATAGCAAGAGGTATTATAGTATCCATTGTTGATTTCCTATTATCCTGTTTTGAGATCTTAAATCACTTTTACAGCTTTATTTTGATTGGCTTTATTCTGTTTGATTATATTATTTTTAAAATAAAATTAAATAAACTGATTTAGAAGAAACTCATCAAGTTTTCTTCTCTGATATTTTTAAGTATTTTGCCAAATTTTGATGATGCGAAGCATAGATGTTCTCAAGTCTTTGTAAGATAAATGGAAAATATCAAACTACATTTTTTGATTAAGACACACATTTATCATAAAATTTATAAACAGAAATAAAAATTTGAGCATTATTGATTTGAAATAATTCATTTTCTTGAGATCATTATTCAAAAAATATTTTTTGTAAAATGGCAAAGTACTATGTTAAGTATGAAAGTGCTTTACGAGGAGTATCAGATGATGCTTGATAGTCATTATGTGAGGAGTACTTGTCACGCCTTAACTCTTTAACAATGCAGCCAAGTAATTTAGGCAAAACTCTTCAAGTTGCATCTCTGATATTCTTTTAGATATTTATGCCTATGCTCTTATCATGTGTGTGCTGCTACAATTTCTTCTGACAGATGTTTAAGTGGCTTTACTTGTCATACAGGATGTGACTCTTACCAAAGTCAACCAAACTGCTATACCCTGTGTCTCACAGAGTCAGTAGCAGGAAACATTTATTCTACCACCACTTGAGAGATAGAGATACAGCTATTTCCATAATCTCATCACAACAAGCAATCTGTTTTCCAGCTCCATGTATATAAAAGGAAGATGTTAGGTTGGTTTGGACAGGAGCAAGAAAAAAGCAAGGATTATTGCAGGTAATATATATTGCATTTAATCTAAGGTTAATGTAAGAATATTTGTCACTAAATATGATTTTCATACTATTAGATGAATCATCACAAAATTTGAGAGCATATTCAAAAGCCATTTCAGGTTATTTAACACAGCTTCTAATAGAAATGTCATGTTCCTGTGGCATACCTAGGAAATACTTGAAACTGGTCAGGCTACTAGGATAATGCACATCAAAGATCAATTCTGCAGCCAAGTTGGTTTGACTGAGCTGTCATTTTACATTTTCATTCCTTTCACAGCACATCAAGATCTATACAACACTGTTAAGCATTTTTTTATTATGTCAAATACAAGTACCACATTTTCTTTATTTTCTCATAGAGGGGCATTTATTTTCCAAACTTAAGCAATTATAAACCATGATGCTTTATGTATTTTACCTTCTAAGATAGTTTATGTGCTATAGCTGCTAAAGGTCTAACTGGTTGTAGATTTTTAATTTTAATTATGAAAGAATGGACCCATTAATACTATTGTCAGCAGAGTGAGAGGTGAACTGTTTAGCACTGACAATATCAAAGTGAATTTTTTCATTGTCATCATAATGATAATATCTATTTTTATTCTAATATGTACTTCCTGTCTCTTGTTTGTAAATTTGAACATATTGTCTGTGTTGTAATAATTACATTATTTCTGTAGAGACCTTTTTACTCTTCTTAAGTCATGCTTCTCTATATTTCTTTCTTGTCTTTTGACACTAAGGTTGCCCATGTGAATGAAGTGCAAATTTTTTTCAGATCTTTCCTCATCTATATTCTTACTGGCATTGAACATGTACACTTTATTATCTTTCCTCTTGAACTTATTTTTCAATTTCAGTGCAAGCAATCACATTTGAATTTCTGGGTTTAACTGATAATTTTCCTTGAAACCTTATACTATTCTGCAGCTTGTTTTAATTTGATCTGTGCAATCTGAGGAATGTCTTTTCTTTTTTCTATTGCCTGGGAAATTTTTCATGAGTGGTGTGTCTGGAGCTTCACTCTTAAAAAACTGCTGGTCCAAACTGATGATATAATATTAGTCAGACACAAACAGAAATGTCTATGTCTGAGGAGATGGTCCTCAAACAATGTAGGGAAGGCTAAGACCAAATACAACATAAAAAACAAAAATGTGTAAGTCAGTGATAGAAATCTTCTAACTGCTGATTTGTGATTCATTTGCTTAGATATATAATGGACAGACAGAGAAACAAAAACAGGAGAGAAAGTGAGAGAAGGGGACAGATGTTTTACCACATGAGACAACACACTGAGAAATATAAAAAATAAAACTAACGATTTGGAAAGACAATCAATAAACTGCCTATTGTATAAAGAATTTGTAGAAAATGAAATAGTTCCTTATTCTCTGTTATCTATTTATGATAGTTGAGAAGATGCATTTTCTCAGTTCAAATTATAATCTTATATACTTATCTATCTATCTATCTATCTATCTATCTATCTATCTAGAATTTACCATATATGGGTTTATAATCAAGGGGTATGTTTTTAAAAGCAGCTTTACAAATTTAAAAGTAAATCATTGAATGATATGAGACCATTAAATATTCTGAAAACTACATAAGGCACAGTAAGAAAAAAGTAAACATGAATGATTTTAAAATAATAAACCTTGTGAAATATTAAGGTAAGTTTAAAACAAAGATAATAAAAACCTTTGAATGTCATTATTGTGTTTTAAAGTTGGAAAATATATAAATATTGATAAAATTTTTCATCAAAATAATTTTGTAAGTAGAAAACATTGGATTTAAAACAGTAAGAAAACATTAAGAGTGATTTTTAATGAACTCTGAAATGAAGTACTTTTATAGTGTACTTCTACATTATACTGGATACCAAGATATCCAGCTTTTTTGTTTGGTTTATATTTCCTTATCGCTACTAATGGAAGTTAAATATTACATTTTTGCCATGCACTTAATTTTGTGTTTACAAAGTTTATACGTGGTTTACAATTTGAGACAGCATTTTTTTCTTTAAGAAAAAAGTGGAGGAATAGTGTTGTAGTTGTATTTACATATTAGTTTTCTTCAAAGTACATGAAGTCAGTTTCAAATAAAAATTATATTGATTCTGAAACTTCCACTGCCATCTTGCTATTTTTTTTTTTTTTTTTTTTTTTTTTTTTTTTGGTCTTTTTCCTTTTTATCGGTACCAGGGATCGAACTCACGACTGCCAGCTTGCAAGGCAGGCGCTTATGCCGCTGAGCTAAATCCCCAGCCCCGGTCTTGCTATTTTCTTAAACATTATATTGCTTTGACCACTGTCATTTTAAATGTTCATCTCTACCAAGATCTACCCCTTAGAAATCAGGAAATAACTAGGCCAACTGATATTCCTCATCTATCATAATTAATGGCCTATAAATATTTAAGGTCAATAAAACATTACAGTTTTAATATAATTATAAAATTTCAATATGCAACTTAAAGAGTATTTGGAAATTTGTATTGATATTCAATCTACTCTTCACTTTGTATTTACCTCATATGTGACTGAATATTAACTTTTAGTTTGATTTTAATGCTTCTTCATATTTTGTATATATCTTAGCCAGGTGAGATTAGTATTATTTTACTTTTCTAGTGCCTTTTGTAATGTGGGCCAAGCGATTGAATTATTACAATAGAAAGAATTAAAAGGTGATCTTGGATACCACTTCCAAATATGGTTCATGTTCTTACATGTTCTTTCTCTTTGTTTTTCTCTTCTACAACACACTTAAGAGTTGGGAAATACCTGAGTTTTAGGATGCAAGGAAAATGGAATCCCAAGAAGCATTTCTTGTAGTAAAAGCTACTTTACCAAAACACCCATTCATTTTATCAAATTATTGAAATTTGGAATTGTTTGTTATGACAATTAACCTCCTCTAAGGTTGTTACTAACTTGCTTTCATTGTTTATAGTTTAATATTGTCTCTGCTATTTATGGTTTTAATTCCATCCTTGCCCTATTAATATATTACATTAAACATGGAAAGCAAAAAGTTTCTTTTGTGCATTCTTAGATAGAACTCTTCACATACTTCTCCACAAAGTAAAAGTTTAATTTTTATTTGGAAATATCCCACCCCCCATTATATTCATAATTTGTTTTCTGTTGTCTCTGAAGATATGTTTCCTAAGCAAATCTTCAAGCCAATTTCCATCCTACATGAACTCCCATTGTCATCTGCCATGTGCTAGCAATGGCTTCCACAAAGATATGCCTGTCTAGTTACAAAGAAATTCTTCTCAAAAAAGAGTATCTCTTAAAGCAGAATATTATAATAATTATCAAATTGTGTCCAATTATTTTTTTCTGTGACTTTATAAAAAGTTTATTAGTTACATTATGTGAAGCGTGTTTTATATTAAATGTTGGAACTGTAACACTATAATCTAGACATTGACTATGCTAGAAAAAGTTTGTGTTCAGGCAAACTAAAGCTGAACTGAGGGTGAATAACAGTTCAAATGATGGTGTTGAAACCTCAGAAGGCATCCTTGGAGGTAACATTTAATCATGAAAACAAGAAAGGAATCTTTCTTCACACCGAATAGCAAAGAAGACAACTGGACGTGTACCTCAGTGGGAAAGCATGTTCCTAGTATGTGTCAGTCACAGGGTTCAGTACCAAGTGCCAAAAAGAAACAAAGAATAAATGTTTTTTCCTTTATGGAAGTATTAGCATCCGCAAAGAAAAGAAGAGGCCATAAGAAGGGATAATAAAGGGAGGAGGACAGTAAAAAGTAAGGCACATTCCCAATCATGAGGAATTTACCAAATGCACCCGGGATTTGGGAATGTGTCTCTTGAGCAAAGCTAAACCACTGAGTGGTTTTAAGCACGAGAATAACATCACTGAATGTGTATTACAAATTATTGTATATATCAACTATAACGAGTGTTTGTGAATGTTCCCGGATTGGTTCTTATGTGGCTGTCATATTATACGGAAGATGCAACAGTATCTGATCTGTTAGTTTCTCTTGTCTTTTAACATTAGATTTCCAAAGCTCTTTCATTTTTTTGTTTTATTTTATTTTGAGCATTTAATCTTCTAGGTAGATACTTAGAGTAAATTTAAAGGAAAAAAAAAAACCCTAAACTTGTCAATCATTTATTAATCTCTTTTAAAGTTCATGTTGCCATCAATTTAAATTTATAGAGAAAATTATATAATTTCAAATTTGCTCTACAGAAGTAAGTGACTTCGAAGAATATATTAAAATAAAATGAAAACATTATTTAAGGTTTAACCTAGCAGAGAATTTCCGCCGAGTATGATTTGAAAGAAAATGATGACTCTATTTAGAAATCAATCTAGTAATATAAGTCTGAATTCAGCAATTCAAGTGGAAAATAAATTGTAAGACATATTAAGATGTGTTTAGCAATAAGGTATTCTATTTATTTTTATATACAGTTTGAATTTAAGTTCTAAATGTGTATTTTAGAATCTTTGTTTTTCTTGCTAAAATTTGACTACGTTTTACTCCTTTATTCTTAGACTCATGGTTAAGTGTTGTTTCAAAGATTAATAGTGAGACAGTGAATAAATACTTTTACCTGATGTGCTCAGAATTGTATAGCAAATTATACGTATGAACCAATCTGAGTAAGTGTATTCCTTCTTCTTAGTTTTCTATTATATAGTTCTATCAGAAGGAAAATTTATTTAAATTTTTTTGGAATAAAGATTTATTTGAGGGGCTTGGAATTTAGCTCAATGGCATAAGCACCTGCCTTGTGAGTGCAGGGTCATAAGTTCAATCCCTGGAACCCCAAAAAATTTTTTATTTGAGGTTATGAGGAAATAAAATATGCTTTCTTTTTAAACATGTTTCCTTTAACTTTTAGATTTTTAAATTTATTAATATATACTTTTCTGGACAGTGTATATCACCATTTTTCATGAGACATGCATTTGTACTTTTCCATAGTTATCTGCCTTCAGAAATTATATACTCCAGGGTGAGCAGCATATAATACTTCACAAATTTCTTGAGCTCTGAATTCCTTTATAAACAATATGAGCATCTTTAAACCTTGAATGTATAAAAATTACACCCCACTTTTCATAAAATAACAAGAAACAAGCTTGTCCTCAAATATTATTTTTCGCATAATTTTACGAACTTCCTTGACTCTTCTCCTTTCCAAGTTCTGATGTGTGATTCTGTCTAAATGCATAATTTTATAAAACTTTTATCATTTTTTGGAATATAAAGTGGATGATTTTATCATTAAAACTATATGCTTTATAACACTGAAATCATTTTGATTGACCTATATGCTAATAACATTGCAACAATAATTATACACAGTATTCAGTTTCCATGATGTAATTCATTCTGATCTTAAATTTTCATTTAAATGGGATCACATAATATATATTTTGTTTTTTTTTTAAATCTTCTTTCACTCTACATAATTATTTTGAGGCTATATGTTGGTATTTCATCATTTCATTCAATTTTATTTTCAAGTACTTCATTATGTGAATTACATATTTGCTTATTTATCCTCATGTGGATGGACATTTCTAGTGTTGCTATTAAAATTAACATTTTCATAAATATTTGTACATTTTTCTTAGATATATGTCTTCATTCATTTTAGGGAATAATTCACAGGGTAATTGTTGGATCAAATGATAAATATAAGTTTAAAATTGTGGAAAATTCTGAACACTTCACAATTTTTAAAATAGTTTTATACCTCCATAATTTTTTCTGAGTTCTAGGTCCTTGTTACCCTAAAGTCAATATTTTTTAAAAAATTACCATCATTCAACTACTGTAGGAGGCTGAAACAGGAGTATCAAACGTTGAAGCCCTGCCTAGGCAACTTAGTGACTTTATGATTATTTCAAAAATATTTTTAAATGCCATTCTAATAGAATCGTAGTGACACTATACTGTAGCTTTATTTTGCATTTTTCCAATGAGCTATAGTGTCACAGGTCTTTTCTGGTGTTCATCTATTTTTCTTTATGGAAACATTTTTTCAGATTTTTTTGGAGAGTGTTTTCTTATTGTTCATTTTTAGGATCTGTCACATATTCATGAGTACTGTCTGTGACAAGTGATTTTAATACGTCTTAAAGTTTGATTGTACATTTTCAGTAACTGTGTCTTGTGAAGAGAATAAATTCTAATTTTAATAAAGATAATATACAACTTATGAATTATTCTTTGTAAATTGCATTTTTCTAAGAAATTCTATCCTGAAACCAAGTTACAACACATAATCTATTTTAATTTTGAGTTTGATATTTTATATTTGAGTTTTATTATCCATTCCAGTTAAAATTTGTATGCGTTGTGTATTTATCAACTGGCATGTGCATACCTATGTTTTTGGCACTAATCTTGTATTTTTATCTTTATTAGTACTTGTTTATGGTACACAATGATTATACTCTCTGTGAGTAGTGGGCACACATGTATACTGCATCTTAATTATTTTTCTACCTCTTCTCTTCCTTTCATCCCTTCCTCTTTCTCGCGTTTGCCTTCCTATTTCAAAGATCTCTCTCACTGTCTTCTATTACCTTTTATTTTTCTCTGTGATATATTTATATTTTTATTTTCTCATACTACAGAAATTATTCAATATGTAATCTTCTGTGTCAGATTTATTTGTTAACATTATGATCTCAAGGTGTGACCATTTTCCTACAAATGACTCAGATTTACCCTTCTTTATAGCAGGGTAAAAATAAAAATTTCACTAGATTACTTTTATACTGGGTAAATATCAATTTTGTCCATATGTGTTTGGGCTTATTAATGGATTTCCCACTCTGTTTAATTGTTCTATGTGCATTTGATTATGCAATATTAATTACTTTAGTTTTGCAATAAGTTTTTGATACATATTGCTAGTTCCACAAGTTTTGGTAATATTTAAAATTCTCTGGACTCTTTCCTGTCCTTTGAATTTTTATACAAATTTTTAGAATAAATTTGTGAATTTCAGTTAAAAATCTCTTGACATGTTTATGGAATTTTGTTAGAATTACTGTTCTTGCATACATACCAGTTTGCAAAATATTTATATATAAATGATTGAATGTATAAATCTGTGAATTTGATGCATTCTTTCATTTATTCAGGCTTTCTGTATTTTTCTAAGCAATGTTACATAATTTTCAGCTTAAGTTTCTTAAACATCTTTGCTCAGTTTTATCCTTTTTAATACTTTCAAGCAATGTTGTTTTTGAAATCAAATTTTTAATTATTTCTTTTTAGTATATAAATATATCTGATTTGTTTTTATGTAGATTTTTTATTTTGCAATATTTCACACTAATTTATGTATTTTAGTAGCTTTATACCTTATTCACTGGGATTTCTATGTAGGCAGTCTTGTCATCTATGAACAGGAGCAATTTTTCTTTTTCTCTTCCAAAATGCACTTGAATGCATAGTGTTTCTTTCTTTTGAGTTGTCACAATTAATGGAGTCCCAAGTACAATGTTGAACAGAACTAAAAAGACAAAACTTTTGCCTGTTCTCTGAGATTAGTAGAGAACACGTTAATCAAAAACTACTCAGTTTACTTTTTCAGATGTCCTTATCAAGTTAAGAAATATCTTTTCATAGTTTTCTGAGTTAAACTGCAATTGGAAAGTTCCTTTCTAACACTAGGATAAAGAACCATAGGTGATCATGGTTGGTGATACTTATTCTTCATAATTACATTCCACTTCCTAAATTTTTACTTACTTGTGAGAAAAAAATCTACTACAATAATTTACCTTCGTTTTGCCCTAAGAAATATGTTTGTTTTTTTCCCCTTTTGTTAGACGCTTTATAAATTCTTTTATCAGGGTATTTGAACGTACATTTTGTGATTAGGATTTGCTCAGTTTTGGGGATTATGGTCTTATTTTTAAATAAATTTGTGAAGAATAAGGCCAATGTTTTTTTTTATAGTAGCCTTCCTCTCCATCACTGAAGTTGAGTATATCATTAACTCAAGCACAAATGCTCTAAGTGTAGTCAGCTGGTCCTCTTCCATCTCGTGCAACATTTCCATTGTTATTCTACAGCAATATTATAAGTACTCTGCTTAAAGCAATACACATTTATTATTTTATGATCCTACATTTTGGGAATCCTTAAATCAAGATGCCAGCAGATCCATGGAAGTTGGAATGTAAAATATTATCAGCCCCTCTCCAGCGTCCAGAGCTGGCCTATATTCCTTAGTTGCATCCTGCAGCTGCAAAAGGAGTGGTCAAACATGTTTCATATTTTCTCATTTGTTTCTTTCTTTTCCTCCCTTTTGCCCAATTTGACTCTTGTCCTCCTGTATCTTTCTTCTTAGCAGAGTTTCTGATTGAGTCTATAACAATGAATTCTAGTTTATTAATATTTTCTTCTGTGATATTTGGTATCTTCTTTGCTCCTCACAGTGTATTTTTATCACAGAAATTGTAGTTTAAAATTCAGGATATTGGTTTTCTGTTCTTTTATATACATCTTTGATGTATCTAACTAGTATGTTTAATCTCTCTTAGTTTCTTTGAACACTATGACACAGTTATAAGGCATTCAATATTCATGACTACTGAATTTCTCATCAGTGCCATTTCTGTTTGATTTTAAATGATTACTTTATTCTTCTTATTGCAGGTTACGAATTGTTGCCTCCTCGCATGCTTAAGATTTTATTATGGGCATTAGAGTTAGCAAAGTATGTTTTGTGGCATGGTGGGCAGTTATAATTTATTCAAGATCTCTGGAGATATAATTCAGTCCTATATCATCCGATATTAGTGCACTTCCCACTAGATTGGTTCACTTCATATTAGGGCCATCTCAAAAAAGAAATTGATCAGCAGAGTTTTATTCACAATTCTTAACTCAAACTTCCTACAGGCAAATTTCATCCATCTTCAGAATGACCCTTATGCTGATCTCAATTGCTTTCTTTTATTAGAAATTTATTCTAATTTATTTCTAATAAAGAAATAAATACTTATTAGAAATAAATACTTCAGAGGAGACATATTAATACTGTAATTGAAAATTCTACATCTTGTTTTAGTTTAATATTATTTTTCTGTTTTTAAAGCTGCCTTTTCTGGATCCTGTTTTGTTAATTACTAAATTCATGGTACTAGTATACTTTTTTCTAAAGTTCACTTGTAGTGTTCAAATTGTACTTTGAGTTTTCTTTTCTCTCATACCTTTGATTCCTTAATATTGGAGAAAAAAGAAATATGAGCTGAATTATGATTTCAACTGTAAACATCATTTCTATTTTCCATGAGAAACATGTAATTTTGTTCTTTTGTGCTTTAAGTGGTAAATCTTCATTTTTCCAAATGATTGCATATCACAAACAACTTTGTCTTGATTTTAAACTGAGAGCCAAAAACCATACATGAAAGAGAATTACTGATGGCAAAGAAACACATTTTTACACCCAAATAAAGAACTAGTTTTTAAAGAAATATTCAAATGACTCTACTTTAGACTTATTTTCAGATACTCTTGTTAAAGTTTTTTAAACACTTTTTCTATAATTCAGTTTTTATTAAGAGGCAAACATATTTGTCTTTAAGATAAGTTTAAGATAAGTACCTGATTGACATCTACAGGATGAAACTACACACAGGATGAAACTACACACAGAGAGAAAATACAATCATTTCAAAAGTGATGCTAAGAAGTCAGGACATTCACACACAGAATAATGAAAACTGAACTATTACATACAAGAAGCCAAATTGAGTTGCGTAATCTAAGTGTAAGATGGAAAGCTATGACCCTGCTACACAAAAGTGTGGAAGAAAACACACACGGCATTGTCCTGGGCAGCCATTTTTTGAATATGATCCCAAATGCTCAGGAAAATAAAGTAAAATTAACAATTGTAATGATACAACTAAGAATCATCTGTGCAGCAACAACAATAATATCAACAAATTGAAGAGACAACTTACAGAATGTAGAAAATATTTACACTCTGCATTTAATGGTAGACATTCGAAATGTCCACACAAAACCTCCTGGTGCTGAAGGCCCGGTTGCCAGCTGATGGAATTCAATGAAATGTAGGGAGTATACATGAAATTCAAATAACTAAATAGTAAATATAAAAAAATTAAAATTCCAAGTTAGCTCAATTAAAAGTGAGATGAATATTTGATTAGATTTTTCTCAAAAGAAGACATACTCTATACACAAAAAAATACTCAATGTTGCAGTCTTTTTCTAGATTGAAAGCCCAGTTTTGTCTATATAAATCCAACTGCATTCCATTTACAATAATTACTTTTTTTTTTTTATACTAGGGATCTAACTCACAACCTCACGCTTGCTAGGCAGCCGCTTATGCTTCTGAGCTAAATCCCCAGCCCCTACAATACCTACTTAAAAAAAAAAAAAGAAATGTTGTTTTGGATATGGAGAAAGAAAAGCACAAATACACTGTTGGAGCCAATCACAGCCATTATGACTAAAGAGCACAAATTTCTAAAAACAATAGAATCAACATAGGATTTAGCAATCATTCCTAAGTGTATGCCAGGGGATCAGCAGATGAGATACGTGTACACAGTGGAACATTACTAATAAAAATGACTATTCTATCATTTGGGATAATGTGATTGGAGCTGTAGGATATAAGGTTGGTGAAACAAAGAACATAAATAAAAGCTCAAATTAATCCCATAAAACTTGAAAGCATTGTTTCTTGCAGACTGAGAACACTCAGGGACAAGGATGATTGGTCTTTAAGACAGAGGCAACACGTTCTGGTGCTCTATCACACCATGTGGTGAGTGTCATTGATGCTAAGGCATATTAGTTCATTATTTCATTATTCTAAGAAGGCATATACTTATGAAGTTTACAAAAGAAGATCAAGTCAATAGAGTCTTTTGTTAGTATAGTTTGCTTTTATTCCTTGAATGTTATTTCACTTGAAAGATAAAAAAAGCCTCAAAATTACTTATTGGAAGTAATTATGATGATTTTTCCAAAGACAAAATCAAAACAAAAGGAATATATGCTTCAGAATCTACAAGTGTTATTTATACATGAATTAAGTCTACTTCTTAGTCATTACCAATGTGATTACATTCTTGATCTAGATATTCTAAACTAATTGCTGCATAACATTAAATACAAAATGTGACATTTTAATATTTCAACAATCTTCAAACCTGTACCATTCATGGCCACTTAGTGTGAAGTCATAAACAGAATATTAAGAAATGTTAAATGTGCTGAAATGTGTGGCCTGACAATTGAAGAGTGAGGATTTACTTTTACTCCTGGCATATAACAGTTTGTTTTGGCAGTGAATTTTGTGTCAGGTATGTGCACTAATTGTAATTGTAATATTAGCTGAGAAATATAAGTAGAAACCATTTCCATAATTCCTGAAACATGTTAATCATTCAAAGTAATGCTATTTAAAAAGTTATTTATATTGGAATTCTCACTAGCCATATGACAATGGATATCAAGTTGCAATAGTTTCACAAGTGCACTTGTATGAATACAGGATTTACATTGGAGAATTTGAGTGTTTGGAATAAGCCAGTATATGTAAAATGTATGGTATATATTTTGTGTTTTTAGTGTTTTAATTAGTTCATTTCATCTTTTACTAATTTTGTTAAATTTCAGAATTTATAATTTTGAACCTTACTATATGTAATTAAATTCACTATTGTATTTGACTCAACTACTGTTGAGTCACAGCGTTTTAATCTCAATGTGAAAATCATGAGATCTATCTCTATAGCACTATATATATAAATTTAAAGAAATGTCAGATTCATTCAAGAAAGATCATTTTAAAACAACCAAAATCAAATAAAAATATAATTTAAAAACTTAGCTTTATGTTAGTCTGCTGATGACATACTGACATGGTCATCTAACATTAATCATAAAGAGTAATTAAAAACAACAGAAACTATCAAAAACAGGAATAAAATTAAATAGCTTTGTCAATTTTATTCATATGTGTGATGATTTTTCAGTGAAATGCACATATTCAATTCCTTTCTGATGCTTGGAATATACAAATTTTATAAAGTTCTTATTAGAGCTAAATGCCTTGTAAGTAGATAATCTCAGTTGTATCAACATATTAAGGTTCTGTTACCATTCTTACATGGTGCAGGGATGTTAGGCATCTTTTCAATTTTCACAATTTTCAGAACTGATTGGTGGCATAACTGATTATTAAACAGGATTTAGTCCTCAGAGTAAGATTTTAAATCATGATATTGTGTATGAATATCCAATAATTTTATATGAAATTTAATCTATTTCTAAATCTTTGAATCTTTATTCTCTATTAAAACTTTTGCTCATAATGATTCCAGTGTGTTGTAGTTTTAAGACTTGTACATTTTACATTTATAATAAATGTCAGGCATCTTATTCTTTTGTGTTGTTTTCTCTTTCTCTTCCTTTTGTTTATGTCCTTATGTTTTAGCATTTAATGTTTAAAAACATATGAGTACATATTCTTATTATCAATTTTTTGTTTCTTTGTTTTTCAGTGTTTGTATTTTTTGTTTTTTGGTTTTCATTAATTTCTTTAGCACATTTTAATTCATGGTTAATACCAGAAATGAAAATTTTTTTCCCTTTCAGAGCCTCCAAAAATTCTCCTGGAGTGAGAAATTCGTAAATCTATGAATACCATATTTCCTGTATTTAAAGGAGATATTTAACTTTATGTATTTTAAAACAAGAAATCTCTATAAGTAGAATCTTATGACATCTGAAAATTTGAGAAAATATTATCTTTAAAGGAACTGAATCTGTATAACTGAGCTCCTACAGAACTTTTATGTTGAAATTTTCTGTTGAAATTGAAATAATAAATAGTCATTAAGACTACAGTGTTTTCACTGGTCATTTGAGAAATGCAAATTAAATTAGTACTGCAATTCCATCTCTCCCCAGAAAGAATAACTACCATCAAGAAACTAACCAATGACAAATGTTGGCATGGATGTGAAGAAAAAGAAATCCTTCTCCATTGTTGGTGGGAGTATAGACTGGTGAAACAATGTGATAATCAGCGTGGAGATTACTCAAAAACTAGGACTACAGGTTCTATTCTACCCAGCTATTCCCCTTCTGGGTATTTTCACAGAAGAATTAAAAGCATCATATGAAAAGAACACATGAGCACTCATATTTATAGCAGCACAGTTTGTAATAGTTAAATGTTGGAAACCACCCAAATGCTCATCAGCTGAAGAGTGGATAAAAAAGACATGGTATTTTTGGGTATCTAGAATCAAACTCAAGACTTCATGTTTGTCAGGAAGCACTGTGCTGCTGAGCTATATCCCCAGCCCAAGACATGATATTTGTATGTGATGGAGTACTACTCATCTATAAATAAGAATAAATTTGAGGCTTACGTGGGTAAATGGATAGAACTTGAGACCATACTCATAATTGAAATAAATCAGACCCACATGTGTAAATATCATATTGTCAGGTCCTACTGTAAGACACGCAAAGAGTAAATAAGATTCAAAATGTACAATAGATGTTAAAAGTAACCTCTCAAAAGGAGAGAAAACTGGGATGGAAGAAAGGAGAAAAAAGTAAAAGAAGAGATAAAAATACATATTCATACACACGTATGTCATAGCTAAGATAGTTTTACTGCTAAGTTCTTTTAGTTCATTGATTTGTTATTATGGATTAAGAACTGGTGGTCAACATAATGCCAGCTGGATTACAACAGCATGGCACTGAGCATAGATGCTCCACCTGAGAAAAGTTGCCAGCATAAACAGAGTTATTAAGAAGGGAGGTTTTAATGCATTAAGCGTTATTGTACTGAGGCATTTTGGGTTCTCCTACAAGTTGCTGTTTGAGCCATTGTTTCTCCTGGACAAGCTATGGTCCTCACATCAAGCATTGCTTCCTAGCTCCAGAGAGGAAGACATGTGTCCCTTGGTTTCCAGGATGAACTCATCACACTGGCTTCCTGGCACGTGTCCAAATGTGCTGTTGTCAGAGAAGCTCAGGGCCTCTGTGTCACTAAGGATGCCTGTGGTACCTTTCAGGACAGTACTGATCTTTGTGGTGAGTGTGACTTCACGACTCCAGCATAGAACCCTCATCCCACCAGCATAGATCCTTCACCCCACTGGCATGGAATTTCCGGCTTCAACCACTGACCTTTGGGCACTCTTGGCACGTACCCATAAAAGAGACTAGCGTGAGTACTTCTTGTGGGCTCTGGACCTCCAGTAGGACTCGTGGGAGGCATTGTCATGAGCTCTGGGTTTTCATCTGGACTCATGTGGAACATTGCTGTGGGATTTAGGCCCTTGACTAAATATTCTATGTCTTTGGTGCTGTGGATAGATCTCCTGCAGTTTCTTGTGTTGCCTCTGGTGACCATCACAAAATAATATTATAAACTCCATTTCCTGATTCTAATTGTTCTCTGCAGAAACCCTGACTACAACATTTGTGTTTATAGTCAAACAATTTTGCTTTCAAAATAACAATACACAATATATTAGCCATTGTTAATTTCCTGTTATATTGTTATGAAGTTCTGTATCTTGTTATTTTTCTGTTTAAATTTTAAAAATATTACAATATTTTCTGTGTTTTTGGACCACAAATCTAAATAATTTTTGAGAAATGGAAAAGTATTCAAGTATGTCACTGATTTTCTACAAAGTTGCTTTTGAAAATGTCCCTTAAAATGCTGAATCTAGGTACTCATTTTGATTTTCATTCATGTAATCTTTTCATATATGAGAGCAGAGACAGCAGTCACTCATAGATGCAGTCAATAATCCATCAGTAAGTGGAAAAATGCAGCAGGCTTCCTGCTAGCAAATGCAAGAGCAGGTAGGCCAGTTAAGCATCATACTGCCTCATGGCACTTGGGTTTGTCTTGTCTGATTATCTCTGATGTACTCAATGTTATTCTAGGCAATGGGTATAAATATTTTCATGCAACTTGTAATATGCACAAATTTAGTTTACACATACTTTATAACATGAATATTATCAAAAAAGTATAAACTGTATTAGACTATTTCAACATTCTATTTTTAGTATACAAATTGAATAACTGTTACATTTGACATCCCAAAATTTTAAAATCACGTTCCTCTTCTGAGTTAAGGCTTGGGCTCCCTAAAGTAATTATCTAACTGTATCTTTATGTTTTTTGAAATGTGTATAACATAAATATATATTGTTAGGACTTGTGTCATATTTAAAATGCATAAAATGTAAACTATTAAATTACCTTCAAGTTTTGTGTATAAATTCATATGAAACACAAATAAATTTTGTGTTTCAACGAAGGGTGCATCTTATGATTCCTCAATATGTATTTGCAAACATTCCAAAATATGCTTGTTTGATACCCAAAACACTATTTTCCTGGCAGTTAAGATAAGGGATATTCAGTCTACAATAAATATTCTCTGAATTAGATAAGAACTGGGTATAACATCTCTTTTATTCACCCAACAATGATGTGACAACTAACTGAATATTGATTGAATTGTTACTTATATAAAGGATTGGTTTGAATCATATATTAAAATAAGAAATAGTGTCAAGAATAAAATGATAAACTTTTATTATAATAAAAGACTTTCAATATTTTATGCTATCTGCAATCTAAATTGATAAACTCCAATTCTTTATGTTATGTAATGCTAATACAAATTTAAAATTAAAAAACGGTATTGCTGTTTAAACAGATTATTTCAACCTCATTCATTTAAGTTTATGCAATTTAATGATTAGTTTAATAGTCATACTTAAGCAAAAACAACGCATATCATTCAAATATTTTTGCTATTCCACTTATTAAAATTAGATAGTGTAAAACATACTATAATATAAAAAAGTTCATAGTTTAAGAATGTAAAATCAAGGCTTTAGTTATTTTAATCTGCATGTGTTTAATTACTTCTCCGGAAAGTGTTCATATTTGTAAAAGTATATTTGATAAAAATACTAAAATCATGATTGCCTGTTTTAAAATGACAAAATAAAAAAAATCTATACTATGGAGCATGCACATATACACTTTAAAAAATCTTTTAAAATTAAATATAACATACACATTTTAATGGTCTTTTTGATTTTATATATGTACTATAACATGAATGATTTTATTACATAAATAAATTAATAATTTTAAATTATATTAGAAATGATAAAAAATACTTGAAACTGTTAGCATTTCAGCTTTAAGTACATAAAACCTAAATGCAAAATTTCTCAAATTTGATATAAACTAGAATGAAAAATCATTTGAATATATAATTAATTTTCTGCTAATCATGAATGTATAGATATATTCATTACTATTATTTTTCAACAATATCCTGATGAAACTATTCTGCTATGTTTGATAATTCATTTTCTAGAGAATTCAAATTTTCATTTCTAAAAGGTGAAAATTACTGAGTTGGTAAAGTAGTTGCACATAAAGAAAGCACACAACACTACACATTTTTAAAATTAAGACAATCTACATATTGGAATAATTCAAAAATAATGAGTGGTAGCAGTAATCATAATATTCAAGAATAAAGTATACAAAAATCATGAAAATTATGGGTCAAGAAATGAAATCTTGGGGCTGGAGATTTAGCTCAGCAGCATAAGCGCCTGCCTTGCAAGTAGGCAGTCGTGAGTTCGATCCCCGGTACCGATAAAAAAAAAAAAAAAAAAAAAAAAAAAAAAAGAAAGAAAGAAATGAAATCTTACACAATATGAAAGAAAAAAATTCTACTACCAACAGTAAGCTATGCACTATTGTGAAAAAGTTGCAAACCCCTTGTTTACATTATGCTCATATCTCAAAAATATAAAAAAAATTGGTGTGAGTTTATGTAAATTCTCATACAAATATGTATGGATGACCGGAATTACACATCAATATAAGGTGGCATAAACAAAATTGAATAAGCTAATTATCTCTTATTGTGAAGTGCAAATTTCAGTATTAAAAAATTAATAGCTTTGTAAGGATTTTAGCATGTAATATAGTTTCTCTATTGTTACATACATGCACAATGTTGCGTATCTATTGATCAGCAATTTTAAAATTCACCCTCCTCCCTCCAGCCTCATGAACACTATTCTACTCTTTGATTTCAAATGGTTTTATATATCTCACAGAAGCAAGTATGTCTAATGTTGTAGTCTTAAAAGAAAACTTAGAAGACTGATCTATCTCAGAAAACTAGTATTTAAAATTATAACCATTTATACCACACCAAATAATCTTATATGGAATTTTAAGTATTGCATTATGACAAATGGTGATGACAATTGAAAAAGGTATTTGATCTTTTTTGGGGGGGATCTGCATTGCTTCCTCATATCTTGCCCTGAGAGGTAAGGAAACTTGAAATGAAAAGTTATTTCAAACTAATGAGTGTATATATAAGACAAACATATTAACAATAACAGTGAAACTATGGTACTTGGTAGCAGAAAACAATAATAAATTGTAGTTGAAAAATAGTCCAAAAAAACAAAGGACTACTGCTTTTCAATTTTTGATTATTTAAAAATGGAACCTATGAGCCAAGCCTGGTGGCTCACGCCTGTAATGCCACCACTCAGCAAGCTGAGGCAGTAGGATCACTGCAAGTTCAAGACCAGCCTAGGATGCAAAGTGAGCTCAAAGCCAGCCTGAACTGCATAGAGAGATATTGTCTCAAAAAGACCAAAAAAAAAAAAAAAAAAAAAAAAAAAAAAAAAAAAAAAAGGAACTTATGGTCTAAATTCTCTAAATTAAAGTAAAATAATAACTTTATAAATATTCTGAGATTAAGCATTATTGCTAAACTTAAATTTTGACCTTTATTTAATGTGTATTAATAAAACATTCAGTGAATTATCTGTTTCCAAATGCATTACCTATCTGTTTTGTAAATGCATCTTGAAAACTTGACAGTAATATTTGCACTATCCATAGCATAAAGTGAATGTTACATTTGAGAGTTTTTGAATCAAATAACCAATTGAAATACATGTGTGGAGAATTATGAAGCCTCTACTTGAAGTTAGATCTATTGTTTTTAATATCATGCTTTGAAGTCAATTTATTGTTTTAATAATCAGAATTTGTTGAGGATATACAACTGCAGTGCAAAATAAAACCTTAAGCTTAGAATAGAAAACCAAAACATTTTTCTACTTACATATTTTGTTCACACTACTCAAAATATTTCCTTACTACATGGTCAAAATTAGGGTTTCTATACTTTTCTGGAAAGTTTAACAAATGGTTTTAGCAATCCTTCTGGGATATTTTCACTAGTATTTTTCATAGCCAATTTGAGATTCTCCAAAGTACAGATAGAACTGATTGTTTAATCACTGAATAACATAGAAAAAAGATAAAACTTCTATAATAGATGCACACTTTAAATGAGATTAATGTTTTAAAGTGCATAATTTACTTTTTAAATGAGTAATATCTATAATTACTAAAAATTAATATTATCAGAATTTGATGTAACCAGAAGCCTTTATATTTCTACAGAGCATTTATAGATGATTGTCAACATTTGTTGGGCTTGTTTTCTTTTCAGTTATATATTCCTATCCAACACTATTTTGCTCAGATTCACTTGTTTTAGTATTTTTAAGCAATGAGCATTTATTTTTTGCTTTTCAAAAAATATGTCAATTATTTGAAAAATATTTATCTAAAGGTATTTTTTATAGATTTGTCAAAACAAGGTTTCCTTTATAAATCAAAAATGGATATAAAATATACATTTTGTTCATTTCAGTAATGAGAATATGGAAGTATATGATGTGAACTGAAATAAAAATTTATTCATAGTATAATGTAAATATAATTTTATTCATATATATATATATATATATATATATATATATATATATGCCCACACACACATAAATACATTCATGACTAAAAACACAGTGTTTATGATCATCTGCTAGAAAAGGTTGTGTGACACTCAGAAAATATACATAGGTCACATAAATTTGTTCTTTTAAAACTAAGTAAATCATTAATGAATGGAAATAATCAAATTTCAGATAATTTTTGTATTAATGTGTAACCAACAATCTGCAAAATTCATTAAAGCAATTTAAAGACAGTAAATCTAAGTATAAATTTAATGAGAATTACATGAATAAAATGATTCATATTAAAACTAGTTTACTTTAACATTTTAAGAGACTCTGCCTTGGTTTTGTAACTTTCAAATGTTTCTAAAAATGTAAAAAAGAATCACTAAAACAATAAAATTTAATTGTTCTGAGTAAAATCCCACGCAATGAACATTTTTTCATAAAATATTGAGTGTCATTTGCACATATGTGTATTTTAAAACTTGAGTCATCAAGTTGATGATGTAAAAGTACAATTGCAAAATCAATAAAAATTTTAAATAAAAATAAATATGACCAAAGCACTCAAACTTTTAAAAATTGTTTATTTTCAAAATTGTCTCTCATTTTTATTAATATATATAAATATACATGTATGTATTTTTAATATTTCTTTATTTTGTAATGCATTGTTCTACTCTATCAAATGTAATGCTTGAAATGCATATATTGCTTGTATAATGAATCTTTGGACCCCTTCGCGTTCTTCATATAGTGATTCTATGTTGTACTCGTCTCACTTCACTGTGTGACATAAACTGAATTTCCTTTCATAGTCATGGTCCACACTTACAAGAGTAATTAACTAAAGTAGTAGTTAACTAAAGTGTCTGATAAATTGAGTTTTATTTCTAAACATTAGACAATAGATTAACAGACATTTGTAGTTTTTTTTATTTTTCCCTTCAGTATCACTATGTATTCAAATTTATTGTTCTCATATTCCATTTTTCAACATATCACCTCACAGAATTAAAATACAATATCACATATATTAATTTTCCAAATGTAACATGTAATTTAAGTATCTTAATGTGTTTAAAAGTGCATAGATGTCTGATGTTTACCATAAGTGAAACTTATGAATGCTCAATGAAAATTTTTAATTCTTTTTGAGTCTTCAATGTGTTGCCTGAATAATGAAACTCAAGAATATTCAAAAAAGAAGCTCCTATGAGAAATAAAAGAACATTATTAATGACTACGTTAATAGCAGAAGTTATTTTTAATGAGCTGGAAAGAAAATTAGTCCCCTGTAGTAATCTTACTGAATTTAGGACTAGAAGATATTTTAAAATTTTCTTACAGAATTTCTAGACTCTGAGGTACTAATATTATCCTACTATGAACCACAATCAAAATGTATTAAAGAAAGATCAGAAAATATTTCAGTTCATGAAGCAGCACTATCTACTGCAACGTAAGGCACATACAATATTAGCTCACAAAAGGTAAAATTTTTAAATATGGGATTTAGTTAGTGAAAAAGATAATTTAATATCTATCAAGAAATCAGAAATTACAATATTAATGTCACACAGGAGGAGAATATCTATCTATCTATCTATCTATCCATCTATCTATCGAGTCTGCCAAAAATTGTATGCACATATTCACACTTCAGGAAAACAAGCACTTGTATAAATATTTTAATACTAAATTTATTGAAACAACATGAGATTAGTATAAGCCACCTTTGGCGTCTACCAGAGTTACTCAAAGTGGTAGCCATTAGCTTCCAGCCATTTATTAATATAGCAAACTGCTGCTTGGGTAACCTTGGTCACTGAGATTGCTGCACACGCATTTTCAATTTCCTCTCTAAGGACCAGCAGTGTAGTGAGTTTTCTCTTATATACAACAACCTCTAGGGTCCCCCATACGAAGTTAACAACATCTGTTGAAAAAAATGACACAGTGTTTTTTTTTTTTTTTTTCTTTTTCTGAAATGTGTATACTTTTTTGGGGAAATATAAATACATCTACAAATATCATAATTAGATTTATTTTTAAGCAAAAGGTGCTATAAATGGTACAATCAGGTTTTGAATTCCAAGAGTAATACATGCACAAGTATTTTTAATACCTAGTAAGCTTCTACAAAATCATGAGAAAAAATTAAAAATATTATTCTTTATTACAGAATTTTTAAAAAGCATATCCAAATAACAAATCATTTTTTGAGTTCACTATAACTGAAATTAGTTAAGGAGATGCAATTCAATCACAATATTTCATTTCATTATTAGGCAAAATGGTAAATAGTTTGAGAATGATTTGTATCTGCTATTGTTTTGAGATATGAACAAAGATTAGTCACATTAATAGTGAAAAAAAATCTATAACAGCTCTATATACTTATTTAAACCCGGGGATTTTACTTCTTGAAAAATATCCTTGAAAAAGGAAAAAAAAAGTGATGAGACTCTGTGCAGGAGTTTTATGTGAGGGGGCTGGGGGTTTAGTTCAGCGACGTTAGTGCCTGTTCTGCAAGTGCAAGTTCATGAATTCAAGGCCTGGTTTAAAAAAAAAAAAAAGTTTTATATGAAACAACATTTATTATGAAATATTATAAACTGAAGGAACATTATAAAAGGAAAATGTTGAATCATATGACCCTTTATAATGTAAAATCATGTATAGACTTAAAAATATATATAACATCACTGTACATGTTTTTTTCCACTATATTTAGAAGCGTTGTTTTGTTGTTTTTTGTCTGTTTTGCTTTGTTTCATGAGACAGGTTGTGACTATGTAATTCAGGCCAGCCTTGAAAGTACTAAGTAGTCCATGCTGCCCTAAACTGCGGACCAAGTCTGCTGAGTCCTGGCTTTGTCCCCACTGGGGACACTACTGAGCAAAGGAAAGGAAAACAAATCAAAACAAAACAAGATATTGAAAACATATATAATTTCCTCTGCACATATGCATGTATTTACACGTGAGCATAAAAATGTGAAAACATTCACAAAAGTTGTTAATGTAGACTGTGTGATCCTGAGACAAGTACCCAGTGAGGTTGGGGGAACAGAGATAGAGAAAAAACTCTAAGAAAGCCAAAAACAAGCTAAAATTTTCTATCTAACAATAATTATGTAAGTTAAATATTCTCAGCAAAAGCAAATTTTCTATGCATACATGCTATTATTTTCTTAACAGAACATTGTTTTATAAAAGTATATAAGAGTATGTGTGTTCTAAAATTATCAAATGAATATTTAGAAAGTAAGGCAATATATATGAAAGAACAAAATTAGTGTCTGACTTTAAAAATAATGCCTTTCAACTTATTTTGACTTCATGTTTTGTATTAGTCTGAAACACATTTAATTAACTAACAGAAAATCAAATGCCTGTGTACTTCCAGGATGGCCAAGGTGATTTCCACATCTAAATTTTCATGTAGATTTACTTTCTTAATTCTTAAAGATTCTTATGGGTGTTATTTACAGGTTAGTACATAAATTGTCTTTTATGGTGATTTGGCCATAAAATCATGATCTAGACTACAAAATAATCAGTTAATGCTAATCTGAAGGTGTCCAACAGTTATAAATGATATAATATATTCAATGAAATTTTAGAGCATATATATATATATATATATATATATATATATATATATATACATATTATTATATAAAATGATGGCTTTACTGTGCTGGTCAAAATTATGAAATTTAAAAGAACAGATCAATCCAAAACCAATAATTATATTTTTGTATTGATGAATTTTAGCAGTGGATTAATTAATCTATTTAATTTCCTTTTTCTTTATGATTCATATGACTCCTTTATTCATTCATTCACTAAGATTAAACTTTCAGAAATACATCTTTAAATGACTTTGTTATATGAGTATAATAACTTCATGTTCTTGATCTGAACCTTTCACGTAAAATAAACTCAAAATGTATATAGATTATGGAGATACAAACTGAAATTACTCTGAGATTTCTTACAAGTGGAAATCCTAATGGATGGTATGATTTCTGCCAATTAGAATTATTTTACTCCTTTCATGAACATATTTTTGAGAATTGGATAGTACATTTTTTTACTGAATTTCTTTACACTGTAAACAATCTCAAGTTATGTGTAGACTATATTGTACCACTTAAACATGTTAATATGCTCATTTATTTTAAAAGCCCAGAAAATACATTTTTAAGCCTTGTATATTAACTTCCAAGATTTTGACTAGCTTCTCAATACATTCAACTTAGTTCACCTCTTAAAGTTTATATTGGTTGCTCTTTTTTGCCCAAAATAATTTTAGCTAGCCTTTGCTCCAGTTGAAATATAATATAAACACTTGAGTTTTTTGATTACTTAATTTTAATTTATGACCCTACATATTTTTAAACTATAACTTTATGCGTGGTATAGAATACAAAATAAATTGAATTGTGCACAATTTAGGTGCAAATAATATTGTTTGAGGACAGAATATTTGGTCAGCTTAATGGAAATAACTATCCTAATAGCTTGTGGACATATTTTAACAAGTAAAAGCAGTGGTAGAATAGTAATAGATTTAATTCAATGGATACAGAAAGATTGGATTGGTGTACCCGTATCTACATTGTTTTCTGATTTATATTGTTTGAATATGTTTCCAATAGACCAGTCATGGACATATGCTTTAAAAGGATATATAGAATTCTAATGCTTAATAACCCTGTAATGTAACGTCTCTCTTCATGAGTTTTAAAATTTTTGTTTCAGAATTCTTCCATTCTGAAGGCAAATTCTCATAAAGAATCTGTAAAAAGCAAGTTTTTCCAGCACTTCCCAGGAAAGATAATAATACATAAATCAAAATAGCCAATGTGTCCCCTGTGACTCTGGAAAAGCTAAAAGAAATGGAGCATTAGGAATAGATTCAGGACTTTTGTCCAATGAGGTATACAGGAATGTGGAGATGGGAAACTTAAAGCAGATTATTATAGCTTTTCCTGTACAGTAAAAAAATACAATTTGTCAATAAGAAATACTGAAATTTTTGTGGAGTGTTCAAATGTCTTCATCCTTAGTCCCCTTAAGTTATTGTCTCGCTCTGCTATTGAGTCCACTCTGTGGGCTTCATATTTTCAGGCTTGAAGAAAGTTCAGCAATTTTCATCTTTAAAAACTGTGTCTCTCAAATCTAAATGATTCTGGTTTAAAATGAGTATGTAAATTAACACATTATGATGCAATCAATAGATTTCAATTTTTTAAATATCAGCATCTGATTTTTTTCATCCTCTCTTCAATATCCAGGCAGTTGAAAACTAAATTGTTATCTGAGATTGCATGATGAGAAAGAAGTAAGGAAAATGAAGTAGGGTAGCTCTGCAAATGGCTTTCTTTAAAAATTACCATAGATATATTGTTGCTATATAACAACAAATTTTACCCAAGATAACAGTTTGTTCATTGATAGATTTTCTGAGACTGTCCTGTCCACCATATCTCAATCTGTGTTAGTCCATCTATCACTATTTCTGGCTGTAGTATACCTTATGTTTGAAGTTTAGAGTTAATTGATATACTATATTTTGAATATAGCATATTGTATTACTCAGTTCTTAATTATATATGCACACATGTACACTCATACACCTCAAATGCATCAGTATTGAACTACCTTATTGTACAAAACTTTTCAATATTTTAATAAAAATTTCAAAATTTATCTGAGTGTATAATAGTAATGAAGACCATCAGAAAAGAATTTCAGTGATCAGATGCAAATTTCATTGAAGCATATACTGAGGTGAAACCCATAAGCATATTTGTGATCCATTCCCTGAAGACTTTCTACTGTGAAATAAAAATCTGAAAAATCAGGAGTAATTTTATTCCCTGAATTAGTAATAAAAGAACAACAATTTCTTTCAGTTAAGGTCTACTATTTAGTTTTACAAGTTGAAAAAGTCACAAATAATTTTAACAACAAATCTACAAAGTAGGCAATAACATTGCCATTAAATAATCTAGATAGTAATACGACTTCCTAAATTGCTATGTAGGTACCTAGTAAAAGTAATATTTACATTTACGCCTGTCAAATTTTAAGGCCTATGTAATTCTAGTGTGCCATATAGCATATTAGAAATGATTAGTTTAACTCTGAACATTATAAACACAACAAAATTAAAGAAGAAAGCCTTAATTTTATGAAATAGACTACATCCTTACATGTTGTATATAAGTTTTTATATGTATACTATTTTAAATACAAACAGAAACATGCAACTTTATTGATTTCACTCAAAATTTATTTAGAGAAAAACAGAAATTCTTCAGTGTCCAAGCAGTGGGTCAGTGAGACATCTAAATGCTCCTGATTGCTGTCTGAGGACAAAGGACCTGTATTTTGCAATGGTGTATTAAGGCCTCTACTGGTATTTGGAATCAACACTGACATCAAGCTGTCTTAGGTACTGGTGGTCAAGCAACTCAATCTCTTCAGTATCGAGCTACTTTATTTTACAAAACTTTTCAGTATTTACATAAAAATTTCAAAACATATCTGTAATAGCAATGAAGACCATTGGGAAAGAAACTGAGTGATCAAATGCAAAGTACCAGAAACCCTACAAAGTACCAAAACCCTGCAGTACCATAAGATTCCAACCAGATTAATAGTGATGTTTCAAGTAGTTAGTGGTTTTGCTGAAAGGGAAACAGACATGAGCAAATAGAAAGGGCAACTGGAGTCTCAAACAAGCAAGAATATAGGATTAGAATTTACAAGCAAAAACTTCAGCCATCGGTACATGATGCTGTGACTGCAGATACTAAGAGAGAATGGAGAAGTCAGCAACAGATCAGAGAAGAGAAGCACTCCATGCTTGCTGCAAAGGCGAGTGGTGCTCCTCTAAGCTTCCTTGCTATTGTGGTCCAGAGAGGGAGAAAATACAATTTAGAATGAAGGAAATTTACTTAAAAGATCATCTAAACAGCTTTGAACAGCACTTGTGCAGGGTGGGGCCTGCTTATAGTGATGACATGCTGAGAGGCTGAGGTGAGATAAAGCAAATTCAAGTGGAGCCTGGGCAGCTTCGTGACCTAGTAAGAACCTGTACAGGGTTTCAGCTCAGTGGAAAGGTTCTAATTCCTGGTTCAACACCAAAAAGGATGAGTGGGCATCTCCATTGTGAAGTGATGTATTAGTTATTGGTAATTTGTTCTCCCTGTGAAGATGTAATCATTAATAAAAAAACTTAAAGATTTACATTTGTTGGTTGATTCAACTGAAGTCAATCACTGTGTATGTAACACTGGATGCATTAGTCAAATCATAAAAATGTTCAAAATGTACATTCTAAATTTAAGTGCATAATGAAAAGTAAATATGTAGAACAGCTTTCTAATGAAACTGCTACAGAAGTAAACCCGTTTCTCCTCTCCTCTCTCTCTCTGTCTCTATCTACTTTCTCTCTATTTATCTATATTTTTTATATATACTGGATGGTTACTTATGTAGGTCCTTATATACTTTATATGTGGGAAGTTTCCAATAATTTTTTTTTTTTTTTGTTTTCTTCTTGCTTTGTCATCACAAAAATCCTGTTAGGGTTTCTAAAGAGAAATGAGACACTAAATTTTAGAAAAATTAATTAATTTCATCACACTTTACAATAGTGTCTGTAAGTGCCCTCTCCATCAGTTATTTTTCTCATCTCTGAGACACAAATCCTAACATCCAAAAGCTACAAGAGGAAGCTTTGCAATGGCTGGCAGGTTGAGGGGTTCACTTCCCGATTTGGGGTCTAAGGAAGGAACATCAAGGTGGAACGATATGGCAGCCCTGAGACTCTTAGTTCAGAGAAGAAAAGCAAGGAAACAGAGGAAGTTAGGAATGGAGATAGATGAGACAGACAATGAGGGCACAGGTGACCCACCAACATACACCCAGAAAAGTGCTCCATCAGTGAGTGCCCCGGGTAGGTCCCAGACAAATCAAATGATCCTCTGCCTTAGTTGCTATAACCTCATTTGTATATATCTGTACACATGGAGTATTATTAATAAATATTACTGTTTTTTAACTGTTAAAACCTTATCTAGACTACTGAATATATTTCTTCAATAGAAAAGACTTCTCTTTTTCAGGTACATTTTAGCAATTCATACCATTGGAACATATCCAGATAAATGAAAATGATAGTCACAGAGTTATTTATGCTGCATTTATACCATTCCCATTTACAAACTGTCCCCAAATGAGAAGAATATGCTAAAAGACATAAATAAATTTTCATCTTATCTAACTGATCACTTTGCAAAGAATGAGTTTCAGTACATTTTCACTGATACTGATTACGTGAGTTTTTCAAGCATGATTACTAGTCAAAGTGATAGTGTATTTTCACTTATAAATTCATAATTTCATTAATTATGCTGGCATTGTTTTAAAAAGTATGCCTAAACTATTTATACAAGAAGTGCATGAATATTATATTATTACACATATACCTTTAATTTAATTACTATTTTGTTTACTTATAAATTTTAGTATATCAAGATTAAGTATTTTGGAATTATAGTTACAAATATTTACCATCTGATAAAATATTTTTATCTGGCACTACTATCTCTTTGCATAATTATAGATTTATTTTTATTTTCCGGTTGTTATGGACTCTTCTTAGGTGAAGATACATCAACAGAGCAATACATATACACATACATGTGGTAAGGTATTTGTGGTAAGATATTTGCTAAGATACGTGGTAAGATATTTGGAATCATTTAGTTCTGAAATTAAAATACTCATCCAAACACACCTTGTGAATTTTCCTTAATAACAATTATCAAATTATATTTATGATTTCAAAAGTTAAGTAAGAGAAATAATGTCTATTTTTGGTTGAGTATATTCCTTTTATTCATGTCATGATAGAATATTTACATTTGATTGAATTTAAATTCCTTTTTCTGGCACTAAAGTGGAACTCAGGACCTTGTGTTTGCTAAGCAGTCACTGTGCTAGTAAGCTATATCTCCAACCCCGAAATTAATATTTGAGAGTTCACAATCTTAAAACATTTACTTTTTATTCTTTTTTCTTATTCTTTATTTCTTATTTATATTAAATATTATTTCATCTTTACAGAACAACTTTGGAATGATTTTAGAAAATATTAGTAACAAAATTCCTTACAGTTTGTACTAAGTATCCTAGACCAGGAATTAACTGTCTTTGTGTTACACAGTCTTCATCTAAGTCTATGTTATTGTCGCTTCATTGGTTCAAATCTTAATTTACCTGTTATTAAATCTTAAGCACATTATATGTGGAGGACATTTTTCTTGATCATGTTCATCCTTAAGTTTGTGCTGAGAAGGAACACTTGTTGCTAAATTGTTTTCAGCCACTTGCTATTTGAATTTTTGTGCTAGGTGTTAGTAGTTCCAAGTCGATACTCTTTATTACTGATATTCTGGCCTTTTCTGTCATTCAGTGAACTTTCCTACTTTCTACCTCTTAAAACTTCAATTTTTAAAAATCCAATTTCAACAAAATTAAAACAAATGTAAGGAGCAGAGAGTAAAAAAGAGAGGAGTTACCAAGGACAGCCAACATTTTAAAAATCTCTTTAATAATATTGTAATTTTGAGACAATGCTCATCAAGTTTTCAGTAGAATAACTCTTTTTGTGACAGAAATTTAATTCATCATATTTCTCAGTTTTATATCAATTTGTTAAACCATCATGCTCAAAGATGAACCTAAGCAGTCCTCTATGAGATGCCTTCTCTTTTAAATTTTTCCAAGACCTCTCAAAAGACATTGACTTTGACTTTCTGAAATTCATGCAAATTATATGCATGATATCTTTGGCATTAAACATTTCTATGTATAGATTTTCTTTTCTTGATAAAATCAAAGATCATTAAAAAATGAATCATTAAATGAGTATAGGGTGTCACTGGAAGATACTACCTACAGATAACCAGCTTGGTGGGGAGATAGCAATCAGCCCTGACCCTGTGTGCATTTTAGCAGCCTTCTGGATGCTTCTGCCCCAGGTAGACAGCATGGGTGAGAAAAAAAAAAAAAACAGCCAGCTCTGCACCAGAGCATTTAGGGGCCACCACTGGATATCCATAGCCAGCTCTGGCTAGGAGAACCCAAGAGAACCAAACAGTCAACACTACAGTGAAATCGTAGTCAACACAGGAAGTTCTGGGAACCTGAATACCTGCTTGTTCAGAAGAGCCCAAGAAAATGTCAAGAGGAAGAAGAAGAAGAAGCAAAAGGCAGTCCCTGGACTCCAACACAAGCAGAAGAGGTCCAAGAGATAAAAACATTGAAGAAATCAGAAGTAGCATACCTGAAGTTTCTGAAGTAATGGCAACTGAGGTAAAGATACAATTTCATGAGGCTGTAAAAGAAATTAGAACAGAAATAATACCTCAGGTAAAAGAAGAAATTAGAAACAAAATAAAAATATTCCTAAGCATCTCTAAAATAGACATAGATTTTTTTTTTTTAAAAAAAAGGTATGCTTAAGAAAATGATGGACGCTGTGAATGAACAATATGAGAGATTTAGCATGCATGAAATAGATCCAAAGAGATATGCAGGAAAATAAAAAATCCATTGAAAGTAGGCAAAACCACTTGAAAGAAATTGAAGATTTACTTTCAGACCTGGAAGACAGGTGTGCAGTTTTCAATCAAGAAAGGAAATATCTCTTTATAATAACAAGGCAGCTCTGGGAATCTTGTGTCCGCCTGAGCCCTCATTTCTGGAAACTGGATGGGCTGGAGATGAGTATCCCCCCAAGAGCCTGAGCCCAAGGAGTTTAAGATCTTTGCTCCCACAAGCAAAGTAACTTCACAGCTTCCGGCCACACTGGACTGGCTTAGTAAATCTTGGGCCTGACAGTAACAGCTTCCCAGCTTCCTGTCATGCTTGGCCATCTCCTGAGATCTTGTGCCAGCCTATGCCCTCAGTTCTGGAAACTGGGTGGCTGGAGATGAGTGACACCACACCATCTCAAGTCCCAGGAGATTAGGATAATCTCCACTTCCTGCCAAGGAACTTCCCAGTTTCCTGCCATACTCAACCAGCACAGAAAGTCCTAGACCTGCCTGCACTAATTTGCCAGGTTCCTGGTATACTTGGCTGGCTCAGGGGCTCTTGGGTCTGCCTGTGCACTCAATTATAGAAACTGGGTGGCCGGAGGTGAGTGTCCCTGTACCAACCTGAGACCCAGGAGTTTAAGATCATTGCTCCCACTGGCCAAGGAAATTCACAGCTTCCTGCCACACTTGACTGGCTCCTAAGGTCTTGGGCCTGCTTGGCTCACACCCAGTGACCCCCTCTAAATCCAGGGAACTGGGCAGCCAGAGTCCCAGGAGCTGAGGGCATAGGAGAGGATTTCCAACAGGCCAAGGGGAAGCTTTGGAATAACACTAGAAACACAGAAATATAGGAAAATGACAAAATGAAAGACCAAAATACAATCTCAAAACTCCAGCCCATCCTAAGAAACCTTAGGAGCTATGCACATACAAGAAAATATATGCCATACACCTGAAATACCTGAAATAATAGCAACTGAAATAAAGAAGCAACTCTGGGAAACTTTAAAGGAATTCAAACTAGAAATAATCTCCCAGGTTAAAAAAAAAAAAAAAGAATAATACAAGAAATGAAAGAGATGCTGAATATCAAATGAAGACACAGTTAAAAAATTAGAGGAACAAAACAAAAAGATAGAATCCTTGGGTGAACAATATATGAAACAAACAAAACACAAGAAGCAGATTTAACAAGATATTCAGGAAATCACAAATTTCATTGAAAGTTTTCAAGACCACCTCAATGAAAGTGAAGATAGAATTTCAGACCTTAAAGACAAGAAGGCACCTAGTGAACAGGAAAGTAAAGATCTTTTAAAAATAACAAGGAATCAGGAAATAACAATTCAACAGATGAAAGATGATGCAAAGAAAAACAACATAAGATCGATAGGGATAAATGAAAAAGAAGGAAACAACACAAAGGATGTCAAGAGGATTTTTAGAGAAGAAATAGCTGAAAATTTCCCAAACACGAGAATGAAACTGACTTAAGGCTCAGTGAAGCATATAAAACTTCAAATAGCCATAACCAAAATAAAACTACAACCAGACATATAATAATCACCATCCCAGAAATACAATGTAAGAATAGAATATTAAAAGCTGTCAGAGAGAAAAGGCAGATCGCCTAAAAAGGAAAACCTATAAGAAGCACAGCAGACTTCTCAACACAAACAATAAAGTCAAGAAGAGTATGGGGTTAAGTATTTCATGTCCTAAAGGAAAATGATTTCCAACTTAGATTGATGTACCCTGCAAAACTGTCCTTCAAAATCAATGGAAATGGGGCTGGGGATTTAGCTCAGTGGCATAAACGCCTGCCTTGCAAGCAGGCAGTCATGAGTTCGAACCCTGGTACTGATAAAAAGGAAAAAGGCAAAAAAAAAACAAAAAAAATCAATGGAGAAATAAGATACTTCCATGACAAATAACAGCTGAAGAACTTCATGATCACCAAGCCAACCCTGAAAAATAGTTTAGACACACTTAGGAAAAAAAACACTAAACAAAGCAGACAATTAAAGAGAATGGAAAGATAAAGACGCAACTGTAGAAATATAACATGTAAACAGAGGAAGGAGAAAATGGCGGCTTGCTGGGGATCGGGCGGAGAGTCTCTCTGGAGAAATCATATTAGAAGCTAGAATATGATAACATGGAGAGGGCCAGACAAATGGATAACAATTCTTATTAACCAAGACAGTGCAGCTGGAGGATTTAAAGTTGTGCCGAGACTGTGAAGGCTGATAACAGGAGGTTGCAAATCCCGCGCCTTTAAATCAACAAACTGACCCATGGACCCAACAGGAAAAGCTGTGTTGGCTTTTGGTGACTGCTGGAAACTGAGACCTGAGAACCTGAGAAGCAGCCAGGACTGCCCCACTGCACCAGAGGAGATCGTGAAAGGCTCTGGAGCTCCAAAGCCGAACACAGAGCAGATTTCTGACCGTTTCACACTGTGCCGGGAGTGCACGCTGCGCGGATTTCTGACCATTCCGCGCTGTACCAGGAGTGCACGCTGCGCGGATTTCTGACCATTCCGCGCAGTGCCGGGAGCACGGGAAAGGTTGGCAGCGTGGACCCTGGTGAGTTCTGGGGACCCCGCGGCTGCTAGGGTTGGCCAGAGAACATCTTGGAACTGGGCAGTGCCTGCCACCACGGGGACATCAATAACACAGAGTCTTGTGGCAGCCATCTTACAGTCGGGCAGAACTGACAGCTCAGTGACATCACTGAGTCCCCCTGTAGGGAGGGCTGGTGGAAGGCATCTGGAAATTGGGCAGAGCCTGAGTATGTGTTGGCTTCAGTGTCATACAGAGAACTAGTGGGAGACATCTTGGATTTGGGCAGATCTGCTATTCTGGTGCTCCTGTTACAGAGAGGTCTGGAAGAGAACAGCTGGGATTTGGGCAGGACCCTGTGTCATAGTGACATTAGTCAGCTGCTTCTAGTACAAAGAGAACCGACAGGAGCTACTGGGGCTAAACCAAGCCTCTGCTTGGGGCCCAATAAGCAGATACAAAATAGTCACAACTCAGTGACATCCAGAAAGTACAGCCTAATTTATGGATTGAATGGCACAGAGGCTGGAGACTAGCCTGTACCACCCCCCCCTGCATCCCAGCCTACCCCAGATAACAGCAAATTGGGGAGCACAGCAAAAAATCAAGTCAGCATGTTTCTGAAAGGCCCTAAGCAATTCAGAGAGGGCCAGAGAACCCCAGGACAGTCTGAAAGAAATCAGAAACATGACAAGAGATAAAAAAAAAAAAAAAACTCCAGCTGCCCAACATGAGAAAATAAGCCCAGGAGAAGTAAACACCGAAGAGAACAAGCACAGTAACCATCCATTGCTCAACACAGCATCAGCCGAAATTAAAAAGTACCTTCATGATCTCATAGAAGAATTTAAAGCTGTACTCCTGATTCAAGTAAGGCAAGATATAAAGAGATTAATTAAAGAAATGACAAGCCCCACCCAAGAGAACACAGATGGAAGAACTGAGGAAATCAGAAAAGAAAGAGAAACTTCTGAAGAAGAATTTAAACATAACTTAGAATGCATGAAACAGATCCAAAGAGAATACTAGGAAACTAAAGACTCCATTGAACACTGGCAAAATGCATTGACAGAAACTAAAGACAGCCTTCTGAAACTTGAAGAGAGATTTATGGCATATGACTGTGAAAGAAAAAGCCTCTTAAAAATAACAAGGAACCAGAAAGAGGCAATTCAAAAACTAGAAGATGACAAAAAGATACATAACTTAAGAATAAAGAATGTGAGTGAGGAAACAGGAGCAACCAAAAATGAAATACAAAGAATATTCACAGATATATTAAAGCAAAATTTCCCATGTATAGCGAAAAGAAATGATATCCAGATAAAAGAGGCATACAGAACACCAGCTACCTACAACCAAAACAGATCTACGCCTAGACATATAATAATCAAGATTCCAGAAATCCACCAAAAGAACAGAATATTAAAAGCAGCCAGAGAAAAGATGCAGATTACCTACAATGAGAAAACTATCAAAATAACAGCAGACTTATCAACACAAACTCTTAAGTCAAAAAGGGAGTGGGGAGAAATATTCCAAGTCCTGCAAGAAAATAATATGCAACTGAAGCTCATATACCCGTCAAAACTCTCTCTCAAAATTAATGGAGAAATAAGATATTTTCAAGAGAAGGAGGAACTGTGGGAGTTCATGGCCACCAATCCAACCCTACAGAGAGTGCTGAAGGACATTACAGAGAAAGAGAGGAAGAGATACCCAGGATTCCAGCAACAGTGGCAGAGAGGCCTCAGTGAATGGGGCAGACAGTGAAATGAGGGAATAAGATGGACAAATTATAGCAGAAAAGTGGAGTAGCAGACATGAGTCAGAGATGGTAAGCTATAGTCTTTAGTATAGACAGCTCTGAAACTCTATAAAGAAAAGAAAAAGGCAGAGATCATTGTTAATGGTGTATAAGGAATTAAAAGTCATAGTAGTCTTATTGACATATTTAGTTTGAATTTAATTTATACTGGTCTGTCCACTCATGTCAGATTTGAGGGCACAGACATCTTGACCCAAAAATAGCAAGTTATACCATGGTAACTATCCTTACTTTCCTATTAACTTAAACTGAAATCCTGTATTATTTACATTGTCTTACTATGACTGATCTTAATTGAATCTGAATCATAAGACTATGGGTTGGCCTTGGCTGATTTGATTTGAATTTGGTATGCTTGTTAGTATCAACCCTAAAAGTAGAGGCAACTACTCTGAAGATGACAAGATGTAAAGGATATCCATACTGGTATTAACTATTAACAGCTCTCAAATCCTACAATGCTTTCAAAGTTGTGTTTTTATAAAAATAGGTAATACTATGTTTAACTATATTAAGCCAGTGTTGTGGACAAATCTATTGAAAATAACAAGAGAAAACATAGTAACTACGGAAAATCACCTATATTGTGGTCTTATATGTCTTATCATTGCATGTTTTTCTAGGAAATTGTTTTGCTGTCTTGCTATGACTTGGTATTCCCTATAATACTGAGAGGATAGATATATAGTTAGAAATTCACACATGGGTTTTTTTTTTCTTTTTAATTATTTATGGGAACAGATTATATAATGCAAGATGTAATGAACAGATACTCTGAGGAAGAGATGCTAAGAAACCAGAGGCTAATTTTGTAGCATTATGATAGAAATTCTAGCAATACTATTGTTCGCTGATTAGAATGACATTGGACTGGTTTCTTGAGTTCAATTTCAGCATATGTAGAGATCGGGACAGCTATCACAAAGAGAATGAGAGATGCGATGGTAGTTACTATTGTCTTCCCTAATTTGGAACTTGAGGACCTAAAAAGCCTCCAATGGTTTGATTAGTTCTATAATATGCAGTAAGTATATAAGGTGGGTGAAGATGGGGACAACTATTTGTAAGAAACTAGAGACAGTTAGATAGACAATGAAGATCTCCAGTGGGCTTGCTGCGAAATCTGTATTTCTTTAAATTGTTTTTTAACTGCTTTGTTCTGTTTTGATATGTTTAATCTTACCCTCTTTGAGATGTGAAACAAATGTGTAGGACTAATAGCCATATTACTGAGCTTTTGTTCGATCATAGAGCAGAACGCTTTGTAGTGTCACTTTATGAATGTCATTCTAAATACTTTAATTCTATAACATGAACAACTATTTATAAGATGACAATGTGTAGCTTATTAACCAGCAATTTCTTACCGTTTGTTTTTAGGTAAGTTTGTATTATTTCTACCTTTTTTTTTAATCTCCATGTATTCTTTTGTTTCCTTTTCTTTAAATAAAAAAAGAAAGATAACGTGTAAACAATAAACCAATATATAACAGTTAAAACCATTAATGTAAATGGTCTCAATGCACCAAATAAAAGCTACAGACTGGCAGAATAGATCAAGAAACAACATCCAATCATATACTGTCTACAAGAAACCCATCTAATCGAAAGGATATTCACACACTGAAAGTCAAAGGATGGAGAACAATATTTCATGCAACAGGAAACCCCCCCAAAAGCTGTGGTAGTTATTCTGTTGGCAGACAATGTGAATATCAAACCAAGAATGATCAGAAGAGATAAAGAAGGTCATTACATACTGGTTAGGGGAAAAATTCAATGGGAAGAGATAACAATTTTAAATATATATGCACCAAATTCCAGAGCATCCAGTTATATAAATTAAGTATTAATATAATGAAAAACCAAATTAGCAATATCACAATTATAACAGGACACCTTAACACACCAATGATACCAAGGGACAGATCAACCAGCAGAAAATCTGTCTAGAAATAAGAGACATGAATCAAACCTGTGAACAAATGGACTTGATAGACATATACAGAGTATGTGATCCAACAACAGAATACACATTCTTCTCAGCAGAACATGGGACATTCTCTAAAATAGACCATGTACTAGTCCACAGAACATATGTAAATAAATGCAAAATATTTGAAATTATCCCATGCATGTTATTGGATCATAGCACCATGTACCTAAAAACTTATGATAAAAGATATTGCAAAAATCCCACAAACATGTGGAAACTAAATAACATATTCTTGAGGAATCAGTGGGTCACAGGGGAAATCAAAGAAGATATTAAACAATACCTACAAACAAACAAATATACAAGTATAACTGACTGGGATCAGTGGAATGCAATGAAAGGTGTCTTCAGAGGAAAATTTATTGCATTGAGTTCCCACATCACGAAAACAGAATGAATACAAATAAATAACCTGATATTATGCCTCAAACATCTAGATCAAGTCCAGCCCAAAGCCAAAAGAAGGGAGGCAATTATAAATATCAGAGCAGAAATTAATGCAATAGAGACTAAGAAAAACAATCCAAAGAATCAATGAATCAAAGAGGTAGTTCTTTCAAAAAATAAATAAAATTGATATGCCCCTAGCCAACATGATTAAATAAAGGGAAATAAAAACTCAAATTCACACAATGAGGCATGAAAAAGTTGAAATCACTACAGACTCTGTAGAAGTACAAGTCATCAACACCTATTTCAAAATCCTCTACTCTCAAAGGTTTGATAACACAGAAGCCATAGAGAGATTCCTAAAAACTTATGAGTACCAAAGCTAGGTCAAGACGATGTAAAACTGATGAATAACCCAAATTCTACCAATGAAATTGAAAATGTAATTAAGTCCTTACCTACAAAGAAGAGCCCAGGCCCAGTTAGGTTCACTGCAAAATTCTACAAGAAATTCAAAAAGACTTAAACTTCTACAAGAAATTCAAAAAGACTTAAACTTCAATGAAACTCTTCAACAATTGAAAGGGAAGCAATCTTTCCGAAGTCATTCCTGGAAGCAAATATTAGTCTAGTACCAAAACCTGAGGAATGACCCAACTAAAAAAAAAAAAAAAAAAAAAAAAACACTACAGGCCAATCTCCCTAATGAACCCAGATGCGAAAATCCTCAAATAAAATATTGGCAAATAAGATGAAGCAAATCATCAATAAGACTATACACCATGACCAAGAGAGATTCATCCCAGGAATGCAGGCATGGTTCAATATATGTACATCAATAAATGTAATCCACCATATCATAAAGACAAAAGTAAGAATCACATGATCATTTCTATAGATACAGAAAAAGCTCTTGATAAGGTCCAACATTCATTCATGATAAGAACCTTACAGAAAATTGGAATAGATGGTCTTTACTTCAATATGATAAAGGCCATCTATGACAAACCAACAGCCAGTATCATACTAAATGGCCAAAAAGAGAAGGCCTTTTCTTTAAAATTAGACACAAGACAAGGATGTCCCTTATCACTGCTCCTATTTAATATACTACTGGAAATACTAGCCAGAGCAATTAGAAAAGAAAGAGAAATAAATGGGTAAAGATAGGAAAAGACAAAGTTAAATTATCATTATTTGCAGATGACATGATACACTACAAAGAAGACCCCAAAACTCCATCGAAAGACTCTTAGATATAATAAATAAATTCAGCAATGTAGCTGCATACAAAATCAATACTCAAAAACCAATAGCATTCCCATACACTAACAACAAAATCACAGAGCAATAAATAAGAAAGTCACACCCTTCAATCTAGCAACCAAAAAAAAATGAAATATGTAGAAATTATTCTCATGAAATAACTGAAAGTTCTATATAGGGAAAATTATAATGCACTGAAAAAAATAGAAGAGGATCTCAGAAAATGGAAAGACATCCTTGCTCATGGATAGGAAGAATAAATATTGTGAAAATGGTCATTCTTTCAAAACTGTTATACAGATTTAATGCAATCTCAATAAAAACACAACAACATACCAATAGATCTAGAGAAATCACTCCTAAAAAAGATGTGGAACCAGAAGAGACCTAGAATAGCAAAGACAGTTCTAAGCAGCAAAGGAAATGCAGGAGGTATCACAATCCCTGACTTGAAATTATACTATAAAGCAACTGTAGTAAAATCAATATGTTACTGGAATAAAAACAGAGCTGAAGATGAATGGAACAGATTAGAAGATACAACCACAACTCCAAATATACTCAACCATGTTATGTTTGATAAAGGGGTCAAACATGTTCCCTAGGAGAATGACAGTCTCGTTAATCAATGGTGTTGGAAAACCTTGCTCTCCATATGCTGAAAACTAAGACTAGACCCATGCCTATCACCATGTACTAAATTAAAATCTAAATGGATCAAAGATCTGAATATTAAAACAGAAACACTAAATCTAATGGAAGACAAAGTGGGTTAAAAACCTTGAAGACACAAGAGTAGGTAGAGAATTCATGAACAGGAATCAAACCACACAGGAAACACTTCAGAAAATCAATAACTAGCATCATGTCTTATTAAAAACTTTCTGCACATCAAAAGAAATCTTCAGCATAGTGAAAAGAAAACTTGCAAACTGGGAAAAAATCCTAGTGACCTGGCCCTGAGACAAAGGACTTCTGTCTAAAACATATACAGAATTCAAAAAATCAAACACCCAAAATCCAATCCAAAAATGGGCATTTAAGATGAATACACAATTCTCAGATGAAGAAATACAAACGACAAATAAATACATGAAAAAAAATGTCTGTCATCATTACTCACTAGAGAAATGCAAATTAAAACAACACTGAGATTCCATCTCACTTTGAAAGACTTACCAGGATCAAGAAAACTCCAACAACAGATCCTGGAGAGGCTGTGGGGAAAAAGGAACTCTCCAGCACTGTTGGTGGGAATTTATACTGGTGCAAGCATTCTGGAGGTCAGTTTAGAGATTTCTCAAAAGCTGGGATTGGAAGTCTCATTTGTTCCAGCTATTGCACTTCTAGGCATATTCCCAGAAGAACTGAAAACATCAGACCACAGTGATATATGTGCACCCATGTTTATAGCAGCATAATTTGTAACAGACAGATCTTGGAAACAACCTAAGTGTCCATCAACTGAGGAATGGATAAAAACATTGTGGTATTTTTATACAATAGAGTACTACTCAGGTATAACGAATAATCACATTGAGATATTTATAAATAAGTGGATGCAGCTGGAGACCATACTCATAAGTGAGATAAATCAAACTCACCTGTATAAATACTGAATAGTTTCCCTAGTGTAAGAAATGGTAAGAATACATAAAAGTGTGTGGTAATCATGATTCCATTATATTGCTTTGAAGACTTATAATGTTTTCATTCATTAGTTGGAATGGTTTTATTCTTGGTTGCTTGATTTTATTGTCTATGATGCTATTAACAGCTTTTGAAGAAAACAAGACATTATAATAACTAGTGCTGATTTTACATCACGTCGTTTGGAAGTCCCACCAAGCTTTTGTTCTTCTGTCTCCATCCATTTTATCATGTTGTTTCTTATTGGATTATATTATGTGTGATAGTATAAACAAAATTTTTCATGGACAAGGAGATACTATAATAACCATTGATCATCTTCTGTTAGTCAGTTCTCAATACCCTGTAATACTTTCATTCTCTTAGATATGAAGGTATACTCAAATATTTGAAGGAAAGAGATATTATTGTAGCTACTGTTATATCGGGTTTTCTTCTGGTGAAACACTATGTTGCTTAAATTACTCAGTTCTGACCTGTTTTGTTATGTCCTCTTTTATCTTAATCTTTTTTTAAAGAAAAAATATAGTAAGATGTACTTTATGTAAAAAGTGAAAAGTGAATCAGATTTTATTATATGTGAGTAGTAAAATAATGTTAGAAATTAGCTTCACGGCCTCTGTTAACAGAGATGAGCAAACACTATTTTTACACGGTTACTGCATAAAATGTTCATGATACTACCTGAATAACACTGATTAAATGTAACTTTTTTGCCACAGACCATGCTATAAATACATTTTACCAGTTCACCAAGCTACTGAATCAGAACACATATTGCCTTCATACAGCAAAACTGTGTCTGGTGATTGTTCTAATTTGAGGATAAACATTCTGATGTCAACTGGTTGGGTTTTGAATTTTGCTTTTTTGTTTAATTTGCTGAGCATCTTAACTCTATTTGTCTTATTGTTTATTAAGAATGTGATGCAAAAGAAAATAACAAGGAACAAGGAAATAACAATATAATGACTTCAAGATTACAAAAAGCAAAATGACTTAAGAATAATAGGTGTCAGTGAAAAAAGCAGGGATCAACACAAATGACATTAAAATCCTATTTGCAGAAATAATAGAAGAAAACTTCTCAGACATGGGAAAAGAATGGGATATACAGATAAGTGAGGCATAATAAACTCCAACTAGACATAATCAAAATATATCTACACCCAGACATATAATAATCAAGATTCCAGAAATTCAACACAAGAATAGAATATTAAAAGCTGTTTGGGAAAAGAAACAACTCACCTGTAAAGGAAAACACATCAGAGTCATACCTAACTTCTTAATACAAACCATCAAGTCAAAAAGAGCTTAAAGTATTTCAAGTCCTGAGAGAAAACAACTTCCAACCCAAATTGACGTACCCTGAAAAACTGTCTTTCAAAATTAATGAAGAAAAAAGATACTTGCATGACAAAGAACAACTGGAGGAATTCATGACCACTAAATCAACCCTGCAAAGAATACTGAAGGATGTTCTAGAGAGAGATAAAAATGACCACAGTTCCAGGAACAGTGGCACAGTACAGGGGCAGATAACTGAATGAGGAGAAAAGTAGGCAGCCAATAGCAGGAAAATACCATGGCAGAAATAAGTTAGTGCATGTTGGTCATAATCATTAACGTAGATGGCCACAATTCCCCCATAAAATGAAACACACGCAGAGTGGATCAGGAGACATATTCCATCAATATGCTTTATTCAAGAAGCACATTTAACACAAAAGGAAGTTCATAGACTAAAAGTTGGAGGAGAGAAAGCAGTGCTCTAAGTGACAAGTAATCAGAAAAAAGTAGAGGTAGCTTGTCCACCAACTGCAGAATGGATAAGAAAGATATGTTGGCTTTCTGGCATGTACTCAACTGTGCTTATCAGTGGAGGGTCTCAGTACCTCTATGTAACTGAGAATGTCTATGGTACTTTTCAGGGCAGCCCTGGTTCTTATTTTGAGTGTAACTTCTTAAAAGTTGAGTGTAGCTCCGTTATAGAACACTTAAGCTACCAGCATAGCTCCTTCACCCTGCTGGCACTGACTTTCTAGTTTCCACCACAGATCTTTGGTCCTTCCTGGAATGGATCCACAAAATAGAATGGTGTGAGTGTTTCTCATGGGCTCTAGACCTCTAGTTGAACTTGTGTGAGGCATTGTCATGGACTCTAGGTTTTCATCTGGAATAGTGCAGGACGTTGCTTTGGGATCCAGATCCTTGGCTGAATATTCTGAGTCTTTAGTGTTGTGAACAGATCTCTTGCACTTTCTGTGTTTAACTCTTGTTAACCATCATAAAATAAGACTCCAGTGACCAAAGATGATCAGGCCACAGGGAAGTGTTCCTTTTCCTCCAAGCACCACCAATATTTGTTATTGGTTGATGCCATTATTTCTGGAGTGAGATGGAATCTTAGTGTTATTTTGTTTTTCTTGAATGACCAGTGATGCTGAACTTTTCTACATGTATTCATTTGCCATTTGTTTTTATTCATCTGAGAAGTGTGCATTCATCTTTGAATTTGGGGACCTGATGTTTTTCAATTCTTTATATGTTCTTGATAAAAGTCCTTTGTTGGAGAAACATCTGAATAAAATTATTTCCTATTCTATGGATTCTCATTTCACTCTGTTAATGATTATTTTTAAAGTGCAAGAATATTTTAATCAGATTGAGAAGATTTTTCCCTAGAATAAGTTACACAATGTTATGGCAGTGGGAGACAGAGCCAAGGCATGTTTACCTTGAGGTTGCTTCCTCCTTCCCCTGTGACAACTTCCTTTCTCCTTTCCCAGTGGTGCGAAAAAGGTCCCAATCAGCTGTTTGCACATCATCAATGCCTGCCTTAGTGCAGTCCTCAGTCAGAGGTTATATGTATATCCCATACCCCACATTCTGATCAGAAGAGGCCCAGATCATCTATGATCATTGGACTCTTCTCCACATCCTTGGAATAAAGGCTACTCTTACTTCATAATTTTTTTTCTCTTTCATCGCACCACAAATCCTATCAAAGATGAGACCCATTCGTTGATTCTTTAAAGTACATTCCATGTGGTTTGAATTTAGTTCATGAAATATTTGCTTACCCCTATGTCTTCAAGATTTCTCCCTACCTTGTCTTTCAGTAGATTCAGTGTTTCTATTTTAATATTTATATCTTTGATCAATTTTGACTTTAGTTCATGGCAATAGACATAGTTCTGGTATACAGTCTTTGGCATGTGGAAAGCCAATTTTTTGAGGACCATTTATTAAAGAGGCTATCTTTTTATCCATTAAACATGTTTAAACCTTTGCCAAATATAAAGAGGCTGAATATCTTTTTGGTTGTGTGAGCATCTTCTAATCTGTTCCATCAATCCTCAGGTCTATTTTTTTTGTCAGTACCTTGCTGATTTTGTTCCTATAGCTTTGTAGTATAATTTCAAGTCAGGGATTATAATGCCCCCTGCCTTGCCTTTGTTGCCTAGGATTACCTTCACTATTTTAGGTCCCTTCTGTTTCCAAATAAATTTTAGGAATGTTTTTTCTAAATCTATAAGATATGTTACTCATTTTTTGATTAGGATTGCATTAAATCTGTATAACAGTTTTGGGAGTATGGCCATTTTCAGCATAGATTCTTCCTAACCAAGAGCAAGGAGTACCATTCTATTTTCTGATATCCTCTTCAATCTACTTTTAAAAGTACTATAGTTTTCAGCATGTAGATCTTTTACATTCTTTGTTACGTTGATTCCTAGACATTTAATTGTTTTGGGTGCTACTGTAAAATGTGTTATTTCTATAATTTTCCTCTCAGTAGGTGTATTATTTATGTGCAGGAATACTATTGATTTTTGGATGTTGACTTTTTATTGTGGTATACTGCTGAATCTGCTTATTACCTCTAGAAATCTTTTGATAATGTGTTTAGGTTCTTTTATGTTGAGTATAATGTCATCTGCAAATGGTGATAATTTAACTTCTTCCTTTCCTATCTTTATTTCTTTTATTGCTCTCTCTTTTCTAATTTCTCTGGCTAATGTTTTCAGAACTGTACTGAATAAGAGTTCTAATAGTGCACATTCTTGTCTTATTACTGATTTTAGAGTAAAAGCTTTCAGCTTTTTCCATTTAGTAGAGTGTTGGCTGTTGGTTTGTCATGGATGACTTTTATCAGATTGAGGTAGATATCATCTATTCCAAGTTTCTGTAGGGTTTTTATCATAAACAAGTGTTGGACTTTATCAAAAGATTTTTCTGCATCTATTGAGATGATCATGTGATTTTTATGTTTCTCTCTGCTGATGAGGTGTAGTACATTTATTGATTTGCATACTTTAATCCATCCCTTCATTCCTGGGTTAAAATCCACATGGTCATGATGTATAATTTTCTTGATTATTTACTGCATTCTATTTGCTAGTATTTTATTGAGAATTTTTTCATCAATGTTCATTAGTGAGATTGACCTGTAGTTCCCCTTTTTGGTTGGGTCTTTCTCCTTTTCGGTTGGTTCTTTGTTATCAGAATGATACTTGCCTCCAATAATCAGATAAGTTGGATTGCTTCCCTATCAATTTTATTGAAGAGTTTGAGGAGTTTTGGAAGTAAATCTCTAAGTTTCTTGTAGAATTCAGCCACGAATCCCTCAGGACCTGGACTTTTGTTGGTAGGTTTTTAATCACATTTTTAATATCGGTAGCTGATACTGTGTTAATCAAAATTATTATATCTTTTTGACTCAGCTTTGGTAATTCATACATTTCTAGAAATTCGCTTATTTCCTCTTGTTTTCCATCTAATGTGAGTAAAGATTTTCAATCTAGATATTCATGATCCTCTGAATTTCTCTGGGATCTGTAGTAATTTCAACTTTTTAATTCCTTATTGTACAAATGTGAGTTTTTCTTTTCTGATAAATTTGATTAGTAGCTTATCATTTTTTAATTCTTTGCATGAATCAACTATTTGATTCAATAATTCTTTGTATTGTTTTCTTAGTCTCAATTGCATTAATTTCTGCTCTGATCTTTTTAATTTTTTTCTCTTCTGTGAGCTTTGGGCTTGACGTGGTATTCTTTTTTCTATAAATTTGAGATGTATCATTACGTCATTACTTGTGCTCATTCTGATGTGTTTTTCTGTTTTTTTTTTTTCTGTTTTTCTGATGTGTCAATTCATTGCTATATATTTGCCTTTTAGCACCACCTTTATTGTGTCCCACATATCTTTGTACATTGTATCTGTGTTTTCATTGAATTTTAGGTATTATTTCATTACTTCTTTAATTTCATCTGTAAGCCATTGGATGGTCAAGTGGTTGTTATTTATTTTTCATGTGTTTATGTAGGTTTTGCAAATTCTGTTATTATTTCCCAGTTTCAATACATTATGATTATATGGGATCATTCCCATCCATTTTCATTTACTTAAGAATGTTGTATGGGCTATTTTAGAAAATGTCCCACATGCAGCTGAGAAGACTGTGTCTTATGATGTTGCTTGGTGGAACACTCTGTTAATGTCTACTAAGTCCATTTGTTCACAGGTTTCTTTCAATTGTTATTTCTTTAGTGACTTTTTGTCTAGGTCATCTACGCATTGGGGACAATGGCATATTAATGTTTCCTGTTACAGTTGTGTATTTTGCATTTTGTTTTTCATGTCTGTTACTATTGGTCTTACATATTTGTGTGTTCCTATATTTGGTGCAAATATATTTATGATTGTTAGCACTTCCTCTTGAATTTTTCTACTAGCAAGTATGTAGGGACCTTCCTGATCTCCTTTGATCATTTTTGATCAAAGGAGATCTCTGCAAACAGAATGGCTATCCTTGCTTTTGTTCTGGGTTACTGTTGCATGGAATACTGTTTTCATCCTTTGACTTTTAGTCTATGAGCCTCCTTTTGAGTCAGATGTGTTTCTTGTATACAGCATATTATTGAATCCTGTTTCTTGATCCATTCTCTCAACCTAAATCTTTTTTGGTGAATCGAGATCATTTATATTGAAGGATATAACTGACATATACTGGCTTAACTTTGTCATTTTATTTTCCTCCCACTTTTCCTCCTTGTTTAATTGCTTTCCTGCCTGGTCTTTTATTTCTATTGTTGTTCTGGGGATTGTAGTCATTTTTGTCTCTCTCTAGTATCTCCCTCAGTACTCTTCCTAGTGTTGGCTAGATACACAAGAATTTCTTCAGTTGTTTATTATCCTGGAAGTATCTTATTCCTCCATCAACTTTGAAAGAAAGTTTTGTGGGGTACAACAATCTGGATTGAAAGCTTTTTTCTTTCAGGACTTAAAATACTTCACCCCATGCTCATCTTAACTTGCAGATTTGTACTGAAAAGTTTGATGCGATTCTAACGGGCTTTCCTTGATAGTTGAGTTCTCTCTTTAACAGCTTTTAGTATTCTGTTTTTATGCTGAATTTCTGAGTTTTTAATTATTGTATGTCTGTGTGTAGATTTATTTTGAGTATACCTGTCTGATGTTCTATATCCTTGCTTATTTGTATATCTGATTTTTTTTTAATGTTTGGGAAAATTTCCAATATTTTTTCTGTAAACAATTTGTCCAATTGGGTGCCACAATGAAGGAGAGTGGCCGTTCCCCTGAATTCCTCCATCAGGGTCTATTGTGTAAGAGTACAGGGTTATATTCACTTATTCCTAAATATTTCCCTTCACATTTTTAAGAAACAAAAGTGTCCTCTTGGATGACCAAGATGAAATTATGAAAATTAAGAAGTTAACTAAAATGATACTTTTTAAATTCTCTTGCCTATATTGAAATTTACAAGATTTTTCTAAAAGTTGTTGAGGAGTAAATTTAAGGAAATATTCTTGTGTCATTTTTTAAATAAATATTCTAAGTTACAAGAAAAATGTGAAACTGCACTACAGTGTAGTATTAGCTCTTACAATTAATGCATAGAATTATGTTATATTCCTTTCATATTTCTCTGAATCTTTAATCAAGTTCAATTTTTTTGGCAGGGTTAGAAAATATAACAGAACAGAAAAACTAATGTTCTTCTAATGAGCAATATTTTATTTTTAATGAGAATTGTAGCCTCCAATATTTAATCCCTACTAAATTGTGGAAGTGGTATTATTTAAAATTGTTAAAAATTTGTAAAGCAGTGTTTTGTTTTTGTTTCAGATTTTGAAATCTAAATAAAATTCTTATTCTTCCTAATTTATAAATAATGAATCTAAGAAATGGATATATGCAAAGAAATATGAAAAATTTGAGTATATAAAAATTTATTTTAAGCCAATTATGGAAATGCAATGAAATAACTTTACTAAGTCAGGTTAACAGTATATTATAGTAGCTAAAGTATGTTATTTATATTATAATTTTATTGTATTAATGAGGTCTATATTATGACCTGTCATTTTATCACTTCATCCTGGGGGCTTTAATGAATTCATTTTCCCTAAGTTGAAGCATTTATTTGGTATTAATTTATTTTTATCAATATTATTATAATTATTGGCACCAGAAATCGAAATCAGGACCTTGTGCTTCCCAGGCGGGTGCTGTACTGCTAATCTGTGTACCTGGCTTTATTTATATAATGGCCTTTATTTGCAATAATTTTGTCTGGTCTCAAACATGTTTTGCTGAATGCAAATATAATGTGGGTATCAAAAATCTTAGAGTTATTTCCTGTGTGCAAGTAATTGGCAGCCTAATTATAAATAAAGTGATTTAACAACTAAAGTAATTCAATTAGCTATATCTGTATGAAAAATAATCAGTAATAACAAGGATGTCAAGGACATATTTAAAACGAAAAAAGGGAATCAGGTTAATGAATGAACACATAGATATGATTATATACAATGACATAACTTCATAAACTTTTCAGTTATATTAAGGAGAATTCTAAACTATATTTGATTATGCTTTTATAACTTTATGTTCTTTTATTTGGGGGGGGGATTTGTTATGTAATGTCATTTGGAACTCATTTCAAGTACTGATCCCTGCACTTTTTATTCTTAATGTCATCACAAACTAAAAGTTGTAATAATGATAATCTATAATCATAATAAAGAATTTCATTCTATTTTAATGAAAAATACATATAAATAAAAGACAAAATATAGAATAACCTTTTTAATATACTAATTATAATTAGGTATAAATTATAAAATAAATATTTATTGAAATAGTTTTTGACCTTTGAAACCAGAAATGTATCTACAGTAGTGACAAAAAATTCAAAATACTTAAAGTAGTTACAGTACAGTGCCACATGTATTCTTTCATTTAGAATCCATTTGTGAGATACCAAAAAATTATATTTTAATTTATGATATTTAGCTATCTCAAAGAACATTTTAACTGTATAATCCAGAACTAGAGCTAAATCAAATCTTAGCATGAACTCTTGCATTCTTTGAAGTAATTCCTATATATATATGATTTGCAAAATGTGAATTTTAACTTTTATCATATGCATTAAAATCACAAAATACTTAGTATTACAGGTTACTGTGATGCAAAAATATCAAATCTTTTAATTCACTATGATATTTGAGAAATGTTCCCCCGCTCAAAAAAAAAAAAAAAAAAAAAAAGAAAAAAGAAAGGGCAGTACTTTACATGTTTTACAAAACTTATTAAGGTCTCCGGATTTAAATGCAGCTTTTTCTGCTTTTTCTGGAAGTGGATATTGCAGCAGAATCACAGAGATTATTTTAATGACAGTTAGTAATATTTTTTATTTTTAGTTTTCCTTTTTTAATTTTTCTCTTATGTTTTTGTTCTTCATCAAACCTAGGGTCTCAGAGGCTTGTAAGGGGTCCTAAAACTCAGATGCATCCCTAGTCTCACATTAGTTAATTGTGCTCCTATTTTTCTTTCACTATGCACAAGCTAAGTCTGCTAACTATACAAAAATAATAATAACAATATAAAATAGTTTTTTGCCTGGCACAGTGACATGTAACTATAATTCTAGCAATGAGTGAGGCTGAGACAAAGGATTGCAATGTAGACTCTGCTTCAAAATAAAGTATAACATTGACTGAGGAGATACTCCTCAAATTCTCACAAAGTTAATTTCTTAAATAAGAGAACATCTTCTCTGTTTTTCATTTAAATGATATAGAAAAAATTTGAGATGGTATAAACAAAAAGATCACAAAGAAAGAGAATATAGAAGCAAAGATTTTCATGAAATCTGTTTAGAATTCAAAACATCAAATGATAAAATAATATTTTATTTTTGTTGCTAATTTTATACATAGTCCTAATTAAGTGGTGGAAAAATTTGTAAAACTACCTTGTTATTTTCCTTTTTGTTTAATGATTTGGAGAATTTTTAAAACTTATCAATCCTACATTTTTTTCTTGTAATACTTTTAAGAAGCTTATGCTTTGGCTAATTAAAAATGAAACGCCAAGAAAATATGAATATATAAGCTCATTTACTGAAACATTAAAATTTTGTAGTACTTATTTTCAATAAAAAATACACACAGATATTTCAAGTTAATTATATAAATAGTCATTTTATTTTCTTTCAACTGCTATCTATTCCTATGTTTTACATAATTTAAAAATATTAATAGTGAAAAATTCATTGGAATTTGAAGAAACTGATTCACCAATTACTTTTACTTATTTTCAATTTTTAATGCCTTAAATTATCATCAAAAGCTTTTTTTTATCCCTAGGGATTGCATTTATAACTGAAATGGACTTTGGACATACAAACAACACACACACATTCTACACCTCTAGCTCCATTAAAAAATATATGAGTATATAATGCAAGAAGAAAATGTGTAATACATAGGTTAAATAATCAAGACATTGTAACATTAAAATTAAATAGGATTGTCAAATGCCATTGGCTATGGAATCAAACCAAACTAAACCAAAGGAAAAAAATTGTTCACTTTTTAAAACATTTTATTGAAAGAAAGATGAAACAAAACAGAAAATGGATAGAAACAAAACGTAGTTTCAAATAAAAAATAAACAGTAAGAAATCACTCATTAATTATTACATATTGTCTTCTTACAAATAGTAGTTCAAGACATGAAAGTGAAACATACAAAGTGGGGATTCAAACAGTGAGACTGCAAACATTTCTGTTCAACTATCCAACAAAAACATAGTAATATGGTTATCAATCCTATATACTTAAGCATATATGCAGTTATGCATATCTTCACAAAACTGTTCACTTCAACATAACCCGTATGTACCTGAATATTTATGATTTTGCATTTAAATAAAAATTATTATCCATCTAAAAGTTAAGTTTGACAAATTAGGTTGTCCATGGTCCTTAATGTAGCTCAAATTTTCTTTACATTTTAATCACATTATCACCTGGTACTTAGTTTCTGATGAGAAAATAACCTTAGAATTTGTGTTGCATTAAGTTCCCAGTGGGAAGCAAGAATTTTCATTTGAGAAATTCTGATGAATTCAAAATCTGTGATATCCACACAGTGTACCTGTGTGCCACCAATTATAACAAGCAATTTTATGATGTATCTTAGTATGATCTGTTGGCTAGGAATATCCATTTCTGAATTCTACCCCTTCAGTATGAGAATAGGAGATCAGAGCTCATAATTTTGTTTGTATTTACCATTTAGTGTGTTTTTAAATCAGGAACACTTCTACATTTTGCACAACTGGAAATGGGCACGAAAGTAAATCAGTGTCTAGCAGATACCGATGTATTTTCAGGCCTTGATGTTATTTTTCCAAACATGGGAAAATGCACCAGGCTTTTCAAGGTTTGTCAGTGACTGAAATCTTAGAGAATATGATGAAAGGACAAAATTCTTTATGATCTCAGAGACTGAAAAGAAATATAACTAGCAAGTAAATATGTATGATATATATTTAAATATATACTATATATATTCGTTTACCTTATGTAACATTTACCTACTTATAAGGATAGATCTACAAAAAAGTTATAATTGCTAGTAATAAATATTAAAAGAAATGTTAAATAAATTCCTTTTGGGAAACACATGAAGGAAAACATTTTTTTCTCTACTCTTGTTCAAGAAAAAAAAAAATATACATTTATCAGCCTGTGTTGATTTTCTGCAAAAACTCTACTACTAGGTAGATAAGCCTAAGATTTAGATTTATGAGATTTACTTAGATTTTCAGCTTGAAGTAACTTTACTGCTTGTTTCAATTTATATAATATAGCCTGCATATTCTTTTTATAATATAATATAATATATCATTAATTATAATTAAGAAAGTTAATGACTTTTTCTTTTTGGGAAGTGCATCTCTCTGCTTGCAGTAGTGTTACAAGTGGTATTTGATGTGTTAAATACACACACATAATTCTGACAATGAAATTCTTCCACCATTTATTCTCTAATTCTTAGATTAAAATGTCACAAACAGGAACTCAATTAAAAACGTTTTCTAACATCATTCACTTTCACCTGGATGAAAGATTTACATGAATGTGAGATGGGCCATTTAAAGCCCCACTAGAAAAAAAATGCCAAAAAAACAAAAAGAGAAAAAAAAAAAAAATCATTGCTCAATATTGCTCAGAAACCCTATCTGCATGGTGCATTTGTATTTTAGAAGAAATGTAACAAATAGTACTAAACCCTCCTTTCTGTTAAATAAACTTTACCTTAATCAAGATTGCTAATACAAAAGTCTTGGGCTGGGGATTTAGCTCAGAGGCATAAGTGTCTTCCTGGCGAGTGTGCAGTCATGAGTTTGACCAGTACCAATAAATAAATAAATAAATAAATAAATAAATAAATAAATAAATAGTCTTATAAGTATGCCAAAATTATTATGAGTCAGACATGTTTTTCTTCTATTTTAAGAGAAAAAAAGCAATAAAAATATTGTGAGAACTTCAAAACAATGTAATTGAAGATTATCAATGGTCACTATATTGCAACATATTATCTTCTAAGCAGTTGCTCAGATTGCAAAACATAGGAAAGAAAAAATCATCAAACAAGATAAGCACAAGCCATTCTTTTTAACTAAGCAAAGTTTGTAATATAATTATCTTAGCTATTTTCCTTCATTTCTCCATTCTCCCATCCCAGTTGTTCTTCATTTTTGAGCATTATTCCCCTTTCGTAATATATATTTACTCTTTGAGTTTCTTACACTATGGAGACAATACATTAGTTATGCATGGAGTCTGATTTATTTTACTTATCAGTATGGTATCAAGTTGCATCCATTTAGCAATGATATCCTCAAATTCACTAAGAAAGAAATTAAGGAAACAACAACCTTAACAATAGCACCCAAAACAAAGTGAAACAATTAAGGAAACAAATCTAACAAAGGATATAAAAGATCTATACATTTAAAATTACAATACTATCAAAAAGGAGATACCACAAAACGGGAAGATAGCCCTTACTCATGGATAGGAAGAACCAACATTATGAAAATGGCCATACTCCCAAAACTGTTATGTAGACTTAATGCAATTTCAATCAAAATACAATCAGCACACCTCAAAGATCTTGAGAAAACACTTCAAAAATTCATCTGGAAATAGAAAGATGTAGAATACCAGAGGCAGCCATGGGCAACAAAAGCAAAGTAGGAAGCATCACAGTCCCTGAGTTCAATTATACTAAAAGGCTACTGTGATAAAATCAGCATGGCACTGGCAAAAACCAAACAGAACAAAACAAAAACAAATCTGAGGATCAGTGGAAAAAATCAGAAGATGAAGCAACAACTCCAAACACACTCAGCGACCTTATCTTTGCCAAAGGATAGATCTACAAAACATGGTGATGAAAAAACTGGCTCTGCATGTACTGAAGATTAAATCTAAACTCACATTTACTGCGGTGTACTAAACTAATGTCAAAAGGATCAAAGATCTAAATATTAAAAGAGAAACACTAAATCTATAGGAAGACAAAGTATGCAGAAATCTTAAAGACATAGGGCTTCATGAACAAAACTCAAACTGTACAAGAGGCACTTCAAAGAATTAGCAACAGGGACTTTATCTTATTAAAAAGATTTTGCAAATCAAAAGAAATTATTAATAGAGTAAAAAGAAAATTCATATAGTATAAAAAGTTTAACCAATTGGCCTTCAGACAAAGGACTTCTATCTAGAACATATAAAGAAATGAAAAAAATCAGGCCCCAATATTCAAAGATATAATCCAAACATGGGCATTTGAGGTAACTGCACACTTCTCAGATGAAGAAATTCAAATTACATGTAAATATATGAAAATTATTCAACAACGTTGGTCACTCAAGCAATGCAAAGTAACACTGAGATTACTTCTCACTCCAGAAATAATAGCTATTGTTAAGAAAGCAACCAGTAACAACTGAATCAGACATGTTTATCAGGGCTGTTCTTTCTATGATCACAATTTTAATCTACATTAGTTAACATCACCAATATAAATTATTATATAAAATATTGAGAAACAAGTTCAAGACTGAAATTCTCAAGAGCACTGAAAATTAAAGCTGTGTACTTCATATACCATATATTAATACGAAAACATCCCAGTCCTTATCTCTTTTTAATGATTTTTAATTTTTAAGGGTCAGCATTAAGCAATTATCTTTCTCTTTAAAATTCTAAAATGATTGAGAGAGAGATGTCAAAAATGTATTGATTAATGAAACAGTTTTGAAATAGATAAATGAGCATTACAATATTTGACTTACATTTATGTCCAGAGTATACTTTCAAAAAATTTAGTACAAATTAAAAATTACTTCAAACTTCAGGACTGACCCTTTCAAGAAGAGTAAAATTCATTTATTAAGTTAATAAGGAAGACTTGTAAAAAATTCCACAGATTATATGGGGCACTGGAATAAAGCCTGTTAATTCATATGAACAGAATGTATTGAAGGGACTCAAATTACGTACCAGCCACTGTTTTGTGTGGGGCAGCAGTAACAACAAATTGAATAAATTAAAAAATATATTCATTCATTTTGTTTTTTATTGTTGGAATTAGACACCAAAGAAGTAAAATAATTGAAGCATGGTAGGAAAAAAATAATGAAATTTGGTGTGGGCAAAATTTTTCCTTCAAGGATAGGCTTATAATTTTTAAGGGGTTGGCTACACAGGATTTTATGCAGAAAATAATCCTTGAGTTAAAGTGTACACAGATGTAAGGGACTAAATTTATCTACTGAGCAGTAGTAAATTGCTTTGAAGAAAAAATAGCAAGATTCTAAAAATTAGGAGAAGGCTTGTGTGAATGGAATAATGTGGAATAACTAAGTACTAGTGTAAAGGGGGCTCAGAAAAACAATAGAAACAAAGTCATGCAGGACCTTAGAGGATAAAAGAAATCTGAATTTTCTCTGAATAAGGAAAGAAACAGCTAAAGTCATGAGCAAGGAAAGTGACATGATCTTCCTGACATTTTAATAAAATCGATAGGACTGCTAGTCTCACAATACACCAAAGAAGCACAGTGCTGAATGAAGACAGACAATTAGCAGCACACTGAAAAATTTATAAGAGATATATTGCTAGCTTTTCTCAGAGTGGTAGCTATATAAATGTCAAAAAATGGACATATTCTGCATATAATTTCAACAGCACTAACTGAAGGACACTGTTATTGAGAGAAAATGAGAAATTAAATACATTTTTTTTCTAACTGAATGAGGGGGCAACTATAAGAAACAAATACTTCAGAGTAGTTTGAAGGTTACTGGAAGATAAGAAGACTTTATATTTAGAAGTGTATGACACACATACAAAATGTTAAGCAGCCTGTTAGGCATGTAACCCATTTCCACAAATAGCTGGCTGTAGCGAGGTGCCATTAAATGGTGTAACATTAAAAAAAAATAAGTATGTAGGTAAAGATTAAAAGACCAAACATAAAATTTTAAGTGTTAATATAATGTATTTATTACAATGACCCTGCAAAAGACTAAGAAAGAACAAGGATGCGCACAGAGAGTCCTAGATGCTGGCTTTAAATATGCTCTGGAAAAGAATTGTCTGTGTTCCATGCTGTGGATTCTTCAGGCAAAACTAGGCCTTGACCATCCTCAGTTACTATAAAAGCAACACCAAGACCCTTTGAGGAAATGGAGGTGTTTGTAAGTATATGATCTGGCTAAGTCAAAAAGCAAACAAATAAAAGGTTAATTCTTAAGTCTTGTCTTGGTTACTGGTCTCTTGTTTAGACAAAATACCTGATGCCCCAAATTAGGGAAGGGAAAGTTTGTTTCTTCCAATTTTTGACGTTTCAGTCCATACTTAGTTTGCTTCAAGGCAGTGTGCCATGATGGGGCCACTGCTTATAGCAACCACAAATAGCAAGAGTGAACACAGCAAAAAATTTCCAAGCATGCCCCCTTCCTTTCCTCATACTGTATGGCAGATCCACCAATGGGCAGTAATAGTAGCATGCATATCAAAAATCCCAGTGCTAGGCAGTGAACCCATCACAATAACTAGATTCAGCTTTTTCCATGATTAAATGAGGCTTGGACGGTGGTCATCTAGAATCAAACCATAACGAGTCTAAAAGCAAAACTATAGAGATTTACCACCACAGTCTCAACTACCACACTACTAGAAAACATTGAATAAATGAAGTGGAGTAAAGGAAAAATATCTCTTAGATAAGAGAAGAAAATAAATATGGAAAGAGATATACCACTAGATGTAAGTGTGGGATTTGAAAATGGATCAATACAAAGTATATAGACTATTTCTCTAGAGAGAAGAAAAAGGATTCAGAATTAAGAGAAAGAAGAAAAGTGGGACATCATAAAATCCTGCTGTTTGTGTAAGTCTAACTCTAGATGAGATGGAGTGCGACTATTATGTTAAGAGACAGTAGCAAATTTTCAAAAGTGAAAAATGGATCAGTCCAAAACTGTAGATTCTGAAACCTTGATATAGCAGATATGAGACAAAAAGCTTGTGTGTGTGTGTGTGTGTGTGTGTGTGTGCGTGTGCGCATGCATGTGTGCATGAAGCAGTGAAAGAATGGACTACAAAAGGTCATTTGTTTTCAAAATAAAATCAATATTAAAATAAAATTGTTAAAAATCAGACATAGATAAAAACTTCATCTATATTAGAATGAATAAATGTTAGCAGTATATAACTCAATGATAACAGCACTGGCTTGGCAAGCACAACTTTATTTCCTGAAACAAAAATGACACATCCAAAACAGTGGTACATCAACCCAATGAAACCCTTTTCATATTACAATATTCAACAGTAAACTATCATTTTATGAAATAGCAATCATAAGACATTGAACTACAGAAGTCACACATGAAGTATGCACTCTACTGTTTCATCTGCATAAATATAAAAAAAAAATTAAGTTTGTAGCTTTTCTATGGTGCCTTCTACTAAAGTAATGTAGTAATATGTCATGTCCAAATAAGAGATTTTTGCATTGATAATCTGAGTTATACTTCTCTCTAGAGTGGGTACTAATATTAATATGTTCACTTATGTAACTGCATACTTGTAATTTATGTTTATATTTTACTTTGAAAATTTAAAAATATATTATTTTTCTGATTTGCTGTAAAAATAAAAATAAAAAATTGTTCAAAATATTTATATGAGGTAAAAATTTTAGCAAGTGATGATCTAAGTTTTCTCACAATTATTTTTATAACTTCCTCCTTCTAATTTTGCTAGTATAGGAGAATCTAATTATTTGAATACATTAAACATGCCATTTAATGGACCAAAGATCTAAATAGTAAAACAGAAACAATAAATCTACTGGAAGACAAGGTAGGTAAAAATCTTGGATACATAGGGGTAGGCAGAAATCATGAAGAAAATGTAAACTGCATGGGAAAAACTTCAAAGAATCAACAACTGTTGATTATTACTAACAATTATTAAATTTTTTTGCACTTCAAAAGAAATCACCAATAGAGTGAATGGAAAACCCACAGAATAGGAAAAAAGTTTAGTCAGCAACCCCTCAGACAAAGGACTTATCTCCAAACATACAAAGAATTTTAAAAAATCAGACCCCAAAATTCAAAGACCCTCTCTAAAGTGAGCCTCTGAGATGAGCATACATTTCTCAGATGAATACATACAAATGGCAAATAAATAAATGAAGAAATGTTCACCATCACTGGTAATTAGAGAAATGCAAATTAAAACAGCATTGAGATTTTGTGCTCACTCCAGAAAGAATGCTTGACATCAAGAAATCATCTGATAACAAATGTTGGCAGGGCTGTGGAGAAAAAATAACACTTATCCACTGTTGGTGGGAGTGTAGACTGGTGCAACCACTGTAGAAATCAGTATGGAGAATCCTCAGAAGACTAGGGTTGGAAATTCCATTCAATCCAGCTATTCCCCTCTTGAGAATTTTCTCAGAAAAACTAAAAAGGACATGTCACAGTGATATATGTGCACCCATGTTTATTCCAGTACAATTTGTAATAGCTAAATCTTGGAAACAATCAAAATGCCCATCAACCACAGAGTGGATAAAAAAGATGTGGTATTTTTGTACACTGGAATATTACCTAGCTATAAAAAAGGATGACCTTGAGGCCTTTATAGATAAATGGAGGAGACTGGACACTATCCTCAGAAGTGAAATACATAAGAATCATACTTATAAATATCACATTGTTTCTCTAGTGTAAAAAGTAACAAAAACTGTAGGGTAATAAGTTTCAAAATAATAACTGTTTTAAGAAAAGAAAGGGAAGAAAAGTGTCCTAAAGCCTATAACTACATGTATGTTTAAGTATGTAAGATAGATAACCACATTACTAAGTTGTTGCTGGATCATTGAACTGAATGGTTTGCATTTTCATTGTTTCATTGTTCACTTTCTACACTTTAATTTTGGGACTTGAACGCCTGTTTCTAAGATGACAATATGTAATTTATCAACTAGTGATTTCTTAGCATTAATTTCTTTTAAACTTCTATATTACTTGTAGTCTTTTTCTGTTTCCTTTTTTTTTTCTTTAAATAAACAGTGCCATTTAAGATCAGATTGTTTTGTGTATCCCAAAGGATTAAACACAAATCAATACAACTCTGATACTTCATCTTACTGGACTCAGAATGGCAATCATCACAAACACAAAGAACCATAAGTGAATGTGAGGACTGAGGATAACACAACATATTTATAATTTTGGTACAAGGTAAACTAGTGCAATACTTTTAGAAATCAGTGTGGAGATTCTTCAACACACCAAGCATAGAAATTCCCTTTGACCTAGGTATACTTTTCCTGTATATATTTCTGGAAGAATTACAGACAACATGCTACATGGATAAACACATAAACATGTTTATAGCAGTAACATCTATTATAGTTAAGCTATAGAAACACTCTAAATACCTAGCAACAGCATCATCAGACAAAAGAAGTATAACATAAATGTAAAGCTAAATAGTATTCAACTAGAAAGAAACATGAAATATCATTTATAAGAAAATAGATAGATTTGAGAACATAATGTCAAGAGAAACAAATCAGAAACAGAAAGTTAAACATTGCATGATTTCTCTTTTACAAGTAATCCAAAGTATAAACGTAAATTAAGGAATAAAATAAGAGAGATATGATAGAAAATAGAAAGACCTCTTAGAGAAAAAAATGAGGAGCCAGGGCGATACAGTGAACAAAATGTTCAAAAATTCTATTGACTACACCTAATTCCCAAACAAACGTAACTGTTATGTGTCACAATTATACACTACAGCTTTATGGCCGAACAAGAGTAGTAACATGTGAGTAAACTATCTATGAGAGACATAAAGGCAACTCTCTAAAGGAATGATCAAAACTTTTGTAGCTTGTAAGAAATAATGATATAGATGTCCTCTCATCTGTCTGTTGGTATATATTCTGTCTATAACTACTTTCAATTGATTAACTCTAGGCTGGCAACTGCAAATTTAGAGGTATTCACTGTGTTGTTTCATTACATGACTTTACGCAGGTAGTGCATTAGACATCTTCATAATCATACTATGATGAATAAGATGCTGACATAGCAGAGTGAGAAGGAAGAATCCTTCTGGACTTGGAAATATGTCTTGCGGTTATGAGACCATGCTTGTTCTTGCTATTCCTCAGCATATCCTTAGCCCTTTACATCTGCATACATTTAACTCGAGTTATTTTATTCATAAATATGCACAAGAATTTTAATTGAAAAGAACCACAAAATGGTAATAAAGAGGATAATGGAAAGAAATGAGCAAAGGCATACTGACAGATAAGGAAATATTTGGTTCATAATTAAACTGACTCATACTTACTGCTGAGACATCAGATATATGTTCACAGTTCTAAAATTACTACAATACTCTGAGTATTCAAAAATTCTATATTAATTCTCAAACATTTCTCTAGGCAGTCATTGAATAAAGTCCCTATAACTAATATGTAGTTTTTTTATCTTCTCCTTGCTATCTAAATGTGACTAACATGAAAAACATAAGAGTACAGGAAAGGACAAGCTATATAATCAGTTGACACTAGAAGAAACATAATTACAAGCAATAACAAAAATGTAGTATTTCTGTTCCAAATGTAAATTTAGTCAAGCACACAAAATTTTTAGTTCTAAGTCATTACAAATACAAACATCATGTAAGTGGATATATGGTTAGATGGACAATTTCATGATTCTATAAATTGTAAGTAAGCAAAATGATAATGTAGCTTTTGATCTAGAATTTAAAAATCTGTACATTGACATAATGGTTGCACATTTGAGGTCATTCTAGGTGACTGATCACTTATGACTTAGACCATGTGGAATATAGTGGGAATTTCACTTATATAATCTGATGAAAATATTTATATTTAATTATAAGTGTTTTGCTACCAAGAAATGTAGCAAAGTTAGGACCCTCAAAAGTTTTACAATTTGTAACAAAGTAAAAACTTCAGAGACTGGGGATTTAACTCAGTTGCACAAGTGCAAGGTCATGACTTTGATCCCCTGGTACAAAAAAAAAAAAAAAAAAAAAAAAAACAGAAAAACTTTATAAAAAAATTAGAACCAACTTTCTAGAACTCTGCAAATCAACTGAGTATTTAATAAAAATTGGAGGATCTATTATAAAATATGAATGAATTAATTTTATTTTAAATAAGACATGACTCATAAAAAGGTAAGGAAGAGGATGTTATACACAAGAAACCAAAGCTATCAATAAAATGTATTTCAGGGTTGGAGATTTAGCTCAGCAGCTTAATCATCTGCTGGACAAGAACATGGTCATGAGTTTGATCCCAGTACCAAAAAACCCCTCCCAAACAATAAAATGTATTTCCCCCAATACCTAGATGATGAACTTACTAGATAAAACATAAAATGAGTTATTTTATATGTATTTAGAGAAGATAATTATGCAAAGGAATGTATAATAATGTTTCATCAAAGAGAAAATATTATAGGAGACAGACATCATAACAAAAGTAGAAGAAAGGGTCAAAAGTACAAAGAAGAAATTTTTTTTTTCAAAATCACTGGGAGACTCAATGTTGGACATGTGCATGCCGAAGAAAGAGTCTGTAAATTGAAAGAAGTCAATGCACATGATCAAGTCTAAAATCATAGAAGAGTTAAAAATATAGAGACCCCAAGATGTGAAAAACTACTAAAAGTAAAATGTTGTGCATAAAAAGTGTTTAAAAAGGAAGATGGCAGATTGATAGTAGCAGGATAGACAGTCTCTCTGAGAGAAACAACTCAGATGCTAGAATTTAACATAATGGAGAAGACCAGATGACAGGAGAGGGATTCTCATGACCCAGGAAAAAACTAAGGAAAAAGAAAGAGGAAAAAAAAAAAAGAAAGGAAGGAAGGAAAAACGTGGATGGAAGGCTGGAGACAGACGCTCTCACCAGAGCAGGTCCCACACTACCAGGAGCCTTAGAGTTAGATAACTTGTGATCACGCTGAAGTTGCAATTGTGCTGAAGTTGCAGTTGCACTGAAATTGGTGAGCCCAAAGCACTTGGTGGGAGGACGCAACACACTGGAGAATGGAAACATTTTGGAGAGCTGCATGAAAACATGGTGAGTGCTCAGAATTTGGTCTTGTCGGCAGGGGTGACCAGCTGGATGACATATTGGAGTTGGGCAGGACAGGCCTGAACTTGGAACTGCAATAGAATTAGTCAAACACTCCTGGCCCAAAGTGGACTGGTGGGATCTGGTAGGGCTGAGTCATATCCTTGGTCAGTACCCAATAGCCAAGGATGAAATTATCCCAAACTGGTGATGTCTGCATGGCGCAGAATAACGTGATGAAGGCCAGTGCCTGGTTGGCTCCAATGAGAGGGACCAGCCCATATCATTCCTATGTGCACCTCACTGATCAACAGCAAACTGGAGAGGGCAGCAATCTGCTAGCCAGCACACTTCAGAAAAACCATAAACAATATGGAAAGGGCCTGAGACCTCACCATACCCCTATCTGAAAGAAACCAGAAATATAACAAGAGAAAGAAACATAAAAAAGCCTCTAGCCACTGACCCAGGGAATATAAGTCTAGGAGAGGTAAATACAGAAGAGATCAAGGGCAGCAAACATGTAATATAGGACACAGCATCAGCAGACATAATGAAATATCTTTGTGACACCACAGAGAAACTCAAAACTGAAATTCTAATTCAAGTGAGGAAAGATATAAAAAGATTAATAAAAGAAATGCTAAGCACCTCTCAAGAAGACACAGATCAAAGAATAGAGAAATCCAGAAAAAGGAGAGAAATTTAATATTAATATGTTATTATATTATAATATAATATAATATAATATTTTTGATAAAAATATTTAAAAAATCTATAATAAATGAAACAGATTCAAAGAGACTACCAGGAAATTAAAAACTCTGTTGAAAGCTGGAAAAATTGCTTGAAAGAAATTAGACTTTCAAAAGTTGAAGATAGGTTAGCTATGTGTGATCATGAAAGGGAAGATCTCTTAAAAATAACAAGGAACGAGGAAGTAACAATAAAATGCTAGAAGACAACAAGAGGATCAAGAACTTAAGAATAAAAAGTGTGAGTGAAGAAGTAGGGGTAAACACAAATGAAATACAAAGACTATTCACAGAAGTACTTAAGGAAAACTTCCCAAGCATAGGAAAATGAAATGATATTCAGATATATGAGGCATAAGAACTATAGCCAGCTACAACCAAAACAGATCTGCACTCAGGCATATAATAATCAAGATCCCAGAAATTCAACACAAGAGCAGAATATTAAAAGCAATCCGAGAAAAGAAACAGATCACCTATAAAGGAAAACGCATCAAAATCATGACAGACCTGTCGACACAAACCACCAAATCAAGAAGAGCTTGTAGTGAAGTCTTCCAAGCCCTGAAAGAAAATAACCTCCAATCCAGATCCATGTACCCTAAAAAACTGTCTCTCAAAATTATTGGAGAAACAAGATGCTTCCATGACAAAGAGGGACTAGGGAATTTCGTGACCACTAATCCAACCCTACAAAAAATACTGATGGACATTCTAGAGAGAGAAAAAAAAATCACCAGGATTCCTGGAACAGTGACAGAGAGACCTCAGTGAATGGGGCAGACAGTGGAATGAAGGAGATAAGTAGACAATCAACAGCAGAAAAATAGCATGGAAGAGAAGACTGGCTATAATCTCTAACACAGATGACCTTGGTATACTAACAAAATGAAACACAGGTAGAGTAGATCAGGAGATAGGATCCATCGAGATGCTCTGTGTAGGGAATATAATCAACCTGAAAGAGGATTTATGAACCAAAAGTCAAAGATCAGAAATCAATGCTCTATGTGACAGGGAACCAGAGAGAGATAGGGACAGCTCACCTAGCAGCTGCAGATAGATAGTCGTGACACTTCTATGCAGTGGAGAACTACTCAGCTATAAGGGAGGAAAATCTTGACTTTAGTAGGTTAAGGAATACAATTCAAGATCAAGCTCATGGGTAAAAAGTTCAGAATCACTTGGGTAGATAGCCGGTTGCCTTCTAAAATCTGAAGGAGTTAGTGGGACCCAAAATGTATAAAGCACCCTGTGAAAGTGAAAAGTGAGGAGTCGTCTTAAAACAAAAAGAATGCAGAGGTCATTGTTAATAGTGTATCAGGTTTTAAATTCCACATTATTCTTATCACACTGTTTAGTTTGATTTTATTCTACTCTAGTCTACTTGTACTATATTGGAAGGCACAGACATGTATCCCCAAAAAAGCAGATATACTATGGCAACTATCCTTAATTTCTTATTAACTTAATCTGAAGCCCTGTATTACTTACAAGGTCTTACTATGATTGATCTTATTTGAATCTGGATTGTTAGATTGCTGGTTTGCTTGACTGATTTTATTCTAATCTGGTATGCTTGATAGTATCAAGTTTGAGAGTAGAGGCAACTACTCTGAAGATGACAAGATTCAATAGGATACCATTCTGATTTGATTATTAACTGCCTTTGAAGCCCTAAAATGTCTCCAATATTTTGTTTTTTTAATATTTCAATGTACTGCTTTGTTCAATTATACTATGCCTATGACATAGATAATTCTATTGAAAAACCAAGAGACATCATAGAAACTACTGTAGATCACTTAGTATTGTGGTTTTATATGTCTTTTTCATTTTGTGTTTTTCTAGGAATTTGTTTTGTTTTGTTTTGATTTTCCCTCTAATACAGAAAGGATAGGTATATGTGTAGATACTCATGTATGTGTCGAACTTCTAAACAGTTTACAAGGATTGATTATCTAATGCATGATGTAATGAACAGATGTTTTAAAGAAAAAGTGACACTAAGGTACCCAGTGAGATTCCGTAGTGTAACGATATAAAATTTAGCAATACTATTATTCTTTGCTCAGAGTGATATTAGTGTATTTTGCTTAATTTCAACATACGTAAAGATATGGACAAATATTTTGAAGAGAATGAGACATAATGGCAGTCATAGTTGACTTCCCTATTGTCTGGTCTCAGTCGACCTAAAATGCCTTCATCATCCTGTTCTGATTTGTTTGGTATGAATTGATATACTAATTTGTTTGGTATAAATTCACTGTGTGTGAAGAAATGGACAACTATTTCAAAGAAAACAAGAGACAATATGATAGACAGTGAAGATCGCCAGTGGTCTTGCTTTGAAACCTGTGTTCTTAAATTGTTTTCTATGATCTGTTTTGTTCCATTTTTTTATGTTTAATTTTACCCTTTTTAAAATAAAAAAGTATTTAAAATCCAAATTTAAAAAAGTGAATATTTCCAGCCTGAACTGCATAGCGAGACCCCGTCTCAAAAAAGACACACACACACAAAAAAAAATTAACTTGTAATTCATGTAAACAATGAAACCAAAACCCAGAAGTAAATTTTGCAAAGAAAATATAGAGCATTAAAACATAGCAAACGACAATGATGTTACATAATATGCTCCAAAGTATCTATTTACCAAAGGAAAGTAAAAATATACAAAACAAGAGCATATAGAAAGAAAGAAAATTGTAGACATAAATTCTACCCTATTTATGTGAACAGATGAAACAATGCAGTTACAGAGCAGACAAAAACATCACCCAACAACAGCAGAATGCATGTTCCCTACATATGTCCCAGGATTATTTTCACAACATATCATTTGCTAGGCACAAATAAACTTCATTAATTTTTAAATACATAAAGCATAGAAAGCAAGGGCTTTTTGTAACCACAATGATACTAAAATGAGAAATTTTGGAAAATTCAAAACAATATGGAAATTAAAGAACACAATAATATGTCAAGAATGAATTTATGAAGTTATCAGGAAGAAAATTACATGAAGACAAAATTACAGAATATAAAAATTTGAGTGATACAATAAAATGATCCCTTAAAAGAAATATTTATAATTGTAAACATCTGCACTAAAAAAAATACTTTTACATGAAATTTATTTTTTGAATTTAAATATTGGAAAATGAAATATGTAAGCTAAATCCAAGAAAATAGAACAAAATAATTATTTGATCCTTGATCAAAGAATAAATGAATTAGATACTATAAATAACAATGAAGAATAGTCACAGAATTGCTTTCTTTTTCTTAAATTAACAAAAAATTGACCAAATTTTCAAGTCAAGGAAAAAATAAATAAAAGTAGACATAATTTTTGAAACTCAGGGATGAAAAGTGACAAAATTATAACATCAGGGATTAGGGACCCTACAGAAATAAAAAAGTTAATAAGGAATGCCACAAAATTTTAATCCAACAAATTAGGTAACCTCAGAGAAATGGGTAAATTCTTCGGAAAATACACACACTGCCAAAATACTACAAAAATATATAATGCAAAAAGAATTATAAAAAATGTAAAGATTGAATTTATAATTAAACAGTATTTCCCACAAAGAAAAATTCCAGTATTAAATGTCTTTTCTGGTGAATTCTGTAAAATGTGTAATAAACATTAATCCTGGTCCTTAACAAATTCTATAAAACAGTATAGAATATCTTTCATTTTGCAAGGTATTTTTCCACATCACTGAGAAAGATGTACAAGTTGTAAATAAACATTTGAAAGACAGTATTAATAATCATTACAATTTCAAACCAAAAACTACAAAACAGACACATTACAGCAAATATTTTACTATAACTTAATTTTATTAATGAAAACTGGGAACTATCTGAATATGACTGAAGTAAAATATTATTAAAGTATACTCATGAGGAAATAGTAAAATCATATTTTGTTGAAAATGTTTTATCATGTGTAGAGTAAAATAAAAACTGAAAAAATATAAAGCAGATAATACTACATTGATATTTACACAAACATACATACATTTACATCGTAAAAAGAAAATACTTATAATGTTAATTAATTGGTGAGGAGTTTATTTCTTATACATACTGTCATTGAATTATTCATTTTTTGTTTAAATGTTCAATCACTCTACTGAGTGATAGCCATCTTGTAGTGAACAAATTATTTCTTTACTTTCATGAGGTAAAATGTACCTTATTTTTGACTCCCACCATATGTGTGTTGGAGACTTCACATATGCTTTCTGTGGATAGAGTTGTTACTCTCTGAGGATCAACAAATGTTATGGTGACTATCCCTGTATGTGGAAGGAACATTGCTACAGTCAAAAAGGAGCTTATATGTTTTGGCAGAACCCAGAAAATAGATGACACAGATATACACATAGATATAGATATAGATATAGATATAGATATAGATATAGATATAGATATAGATATAGATTTCCATGAATAAATATATATGATGTCTATATATGAGTGATGCATAAATTAAAACATTTTAGGGGAAATAATATTTTCAAAACAATATCTGTTAGGGTAAGTTATGGGTAGAACAAAACTCTAAGTTGAAATAGAAAAGTCAATCATAATGGGAGTAGAAGTGAAATGCTAGATAAGGGATGAGCAGTAATTGTAGGTGCAAAGATAGGAAATGTATTGAATGAATTCAGGTAAATTAAAAAAAAAAAAAAAACTGCTTGAGATAGGGTCTCCCTTTGCAGTTTGGATTGGCCTTAAACTCACTACATAGCTCAGGCTGACTTTGAACCTACGGTGATCCTCCTGCCTCAATTTCCCAAGTGCTGAGATTATAGGCATATGACAACATCCCTGGCTCAAATAAGAATCTTTATAAAATATGCTAATGATTGCTATTTTTTGAAAAAATTCAAGGATTTATTAATATTTTATATACTCTGTTTTACACAGTGTTATTTGTATAACATTTTTTCTCATTCTCAAATATGAGTAATATGTGAACTTCTAGTGTGATGGTTTGTGTCTCCATATCTCCCAAAAGCCACTTATAATCATGGATGTTTTTTAGATGTAGGCTTCTAGCTGTGTGATTGATTCACAATTGTCCAATTCTGGAATTATGGGTGCTACACCCGCTCTAGGGTGGTTGCCTACATACAATGCAGGGAACACAAAGAATCTTCTCTCCACACTCCTCCTTTTGTTCTTGCTGCTATTGTTGTCTTTCTTTGCCATGAACTCTTGCCCTCTGCCATGCATCACCACGTCTTGGAGCCAGCAGATTACGTGCTGAAAACTCCACATACAGTGAACTAAATAAAACTTTCCTTCCTTCTCTTTAGGTGTTGAGTAGTTTGTCAGGTGTTGAGTAGTTTGTCTTTGCAATAAGAGAAATGTAACCAAGAAAAAATTTCATACCAAGGAAGTGGGGTTGTTATTGTAACTATACCTGACTGTGTTGTTCAAGAGATTTTGGGAATGGCTCCTGGGAAGTGTTTGGAAAGGTTTGCAGATTCTGCTGAAAAAACTAAATTGGAAATGTCTTAGGCTGTTCTGTATGAGAAATTTTGGTCAAAGCCAAGAAGATCAGAACACCAGTAAAGGGCAGGCTTGGGAAGTTTCTGCTGGAAAGAATGGCTGCATAGGTTGTTAGAATCCAGTTGGTGTGTGTCACAATGAAGAAAGTTTGTCTTCATTTTGCTCATTCCCAGATAGTTTGCCTGAGATTGAGATTAAGGGCAACAGACTAATTAAACTGACAGAAGAAATTTCAAGGAGTCAGTGGTTGAGACTTTGGGATGGATATTGTTGGGGGCTTTTTTTTAGCCAGATTTATGTTAATAACCAAGAGCAGAGAGCCAGCAAAATGATTTCAGATATGAGTTTGGGCCAGAAAGGAACCTCTAACAAAGCTATGGACTACAAAGCTAGAGCTGAGGACATCTCCATTGCTCAGGAGGAACAGGAGAATAGAAAAGATGATCGAGTGTGTCACAAGAAGCACCAAGTCTTCATTCTTTATAGCCTCAAAACTGAAAAAGTGAAAGGCTTTGCTTTGAGGAGAAAGCCGCAGAGCTCTAGAATGTTCTGGAATGGTACAGTAGCCACATCAGGTTCCAAAATGGCAATGATTGCACTAGGCTCCACAATGGTGTTGGCTCTACCAGAATGTTAGTGACATAGAAAATTTATCACTCAGAATTGATGCATAGTAATTGAGGCACTTGACCTCTACAGCAAAAAAAAAGAAGAAAGCCTGGCTACTGCTCTAGCTGGCAGTGGACCATGGCATCAATCCATGTGCTGATGGTTTTAGGCACCTGCAGAATGCAAGAGTTCTTAGGTTCAAAAGGTTTCCACTCAAAATTCAGAAAAAGGCCCAAGAGACCAGGCAGTGTGCACCTGAGAGGGCAGTATGTGAAGCTGTGATAGTGAAGCCAAAGGTGCAGTGGAGATACCAGAAGTTTGAAGAATCCTGGGATATGGATCATCTAAGGAAAGTTGAAAGAACTGAGCAGAGCAGGCACAAGAGAAAAACCATGGGATCTACAATTACCAGGATTGTGCAGGGATGGAGTTACACAAAGCCTTTGGAGCTCACAATTTACCACAGATTGCTTTGTATGTTCTACATGATACTACAGGACATACTGTTTGCTGTTCTGAATTTTGGACTTGCTTTGGTCCCATTCCTTTGTATTCTCCTATTTGTACCTTTTGGAATGATGATGTTTATCTTGTGCCATTTAATGTTGGAGTCATTTAACTTTCTCATCATTTGTTCAAGGGCTCACAGCTAAAAGTGTGCCTTAGATCTTGGAGACTTGTACTTTTCAGCAGCGTTGAAACTATTAGGGCTTTGACAACTTTTAGAGATGAACTAAAATGACTTTTGCGTAAAGGAATGTGCATGAGTCTTGGGTGGGGGGACTTGGGCATAATAGTATGGTTTGTTTCTAGATGTCTCCCAAGGCCTCATGTGGGTTTGAATCTAGAATTTATGATCGATTCATGGTCCAATGCTAGGATTACGGGTATGAATACTACACCTGTCCAAGTGTGGATGTAGCCTACATACAATATAATGGACAGAGTCTTCTCTCTGTGCTCCTCCCTTTTTGCTCTTGCTGCATTTGATGTCTTCCATTGCAGTGAACTGTTGTCTCCTGCCATGCATCACTCTGCCATGAAGCCAGTTGAGTATGGACTCAAACTTCTACAAACTGTGAGCTAAACGAACCTTTCCTTCCTTAATTTCGGGTGTCTGCTGTTTTGTCTCAGGAAGCAAGAAAAGTAACCAAGACAGTTCTAGTATTGACTAAACTATTTTCTTATAATTTTTCTGGAACATATACAATTATGTTTAAAATACTTTTAGTTTTTATTATACAGACATCTAATCAATTATATATGGTGAATATGAATATCATTTTAAAATATCCAAATTAATAGCATCAACTTATTATGGATGATGTTTGAAAATCATTGCTGCTGATGTTGCTATTAATAAATAACTTGACACTGGGCTCATTTTTATCCTGGAAGTGGTTCTGTCTATGTGATGAGTTATACCTCAATTTCTCCACTTCTTTTAGCCAACTGAATTATTGCTAAGCCATTTTTCATCTGTCAGTCTGTACGAGAATTTCTTTTCTACTGTGACTGAATGTATTCCACAGGTACAATGTTGAACTGGATGCTCTTATCATTAGCCATAACAATTAATTAGAATAATTTCATGCTAACATAATCAGCTACAAAAGTACAAATATGATCAATGTGATGTTTTTGTTCTGTATTGTCTGAAATATAATTCAGAGAATCCAAACTATTCCTGTAAAGTCTTTCCTAGTTTTTGTGGTAATTAAAATATGATATTAAAAACACACAGAGCTGGCAAACTATATGACTCTGGGGCCCACATTGAGAAAATCATAAGCTTTTTAATATATTGTACTAACTTTTTCTTAATGTTGATTTGCTGCTGACTTTATTGTTTTTGCATAGCATTTTTATGTATATTTGAGGTTCACAAAATGATGCTATGGGATTTGTATATATAGGTATATACAGACAGATACATAGACCATAAAATAGTTACTACTGCAAACAAAATTTTCATTTTTGTCTTCTCATACAGTAATTTTTAAAAGGTCGCTACAACTTATTTGTTTTATGCCAATTCAAAATTTAATATATATTTAATTATTTGGGAAATAATACTTTAAAAACTCTTCAAAGAACAGATGTTTCTAATTATATTCTGATTTCCTAAAGAAAAACAAAAAAGAGTTGCTTAATTTAGCAAAAATCGATAAACCGCAAAATGATGATGACCCATATATCAGAAACATAAGGAACTCGTTGCAAACAATGTTTCTGAAAGCCAGATGAATACATCCTTTCTAACATAACATCCAATTGTGAAGTGGTATAATTCCTTCTGTTTTTTTTTTTTTTTGTTTTGTTTTGTTTTTTTTTTTTTTTTTAATGTTCTTAAAACAAACTCCAGAGAATTATTTCTTTCTTCCAATCCTTATGAACCAAAATTTTAGCCTCCTCACAAAACTGAGATTTGGATATGGTGTTCCTAAAAGACCTTTTTTGACTTTGCCAAAGCTTCTTGATCAGTGACCACTATAAAAGATTATAAATAATTACAAATATGATAAATGAAAGAATCCACCATTCAAGAAACTACTGTAGATGTCAATCGCACTAGTGAACTAGGTACCCTCGGAGCAGTCTGTAGTGGCTGCTACCTGCTTTTAGTTATGTCTTGATCCCACTACTGGGGGTGTCTCATTGGCTTCTCCCACTTCTGACATGTGAAGAGGTTATCTTCAGTCCTGCCTTATGACAGCTCTGTTCAGGGTTTAAAGAGCAAATGATGGGAGACTACTAACTTCCAGTGGATATGAAGGCCCCCAAAATGCTCCACTCAACATTCCCCCACACTTTCTAACATACCAGCCAACGTTTTATGTTAGCCATGCTACAATTAACTTAAATGTAATCAGCCCATCTATAATCTCATTTATAAATAGTAACTAATATGTATAAGCATTTCAAAACTGTGTTTTTAAACTATTATTTTCCTGTGCCGTCCACTTAATACAAATTCTTAGGAATCAAAAAGCAAAATTTTAAAAATATATTCTGTAAAGTTTCATAAATTATGCCTAAGTGGTAAATTTCAGGCAAACACAATAGAAAACAGTATTTTAAGGTTAAAATTTCAGTAAATTTTTTCTGAAGTTTTTGTTTCCAATTATTCCCATTACAAAAATGTGCAAATCTTTGTTTCAACAAACTGCATATAAAAGATGAATAATATTGTTTTCTCATACAGCACACTTTCTATGTTAGATTCTCAATTTTGTTTTTCTTGTGAGTGGCACTAAGAGTTTTCAAACATTTTTGATAACTAAAATTGGTCTTGCCATTCTTTTCATCAAAGTGTCACTAATACTAGAATTTGCATATAAATTCCTCTTCCCCATCATAGAATGTGTGAATAAAGAATGTGGTTTGGATTAAGAGCATGTCAGGCAAACTGGATGTCTTCTGTGGATAGCAAGATAAAAAAGATGGTGACTGAAAATGAGAATTGTGTAAAAGCACCTCTGGGGAGGATTTGAAGCTGCGTTTTCCAACACTGATGCACCCCCAGCTATCCTAAAGAACACACATTCCAGTAAACAGATTTTTAAAATCACCTCTTACTGCATGCTTATTCCATTAGCACGGCCGCCTTGGTGTCATTCACACTGAAGAATGATCACTTCTGAGGCGTTTATACCCTGGGCCTGACTGACTGGTTGCCTCTTAGTCTGTGCCGAGATTATTGATTGCAGATGCTTATTAAGCAACTATGAGGCAATAAGCTATGAGAACTGTTGGTAATTCAAGAGGCAAAACTAGTAATTATATAGGGATCAGGAGGATTATTACATATGGCCTTGGTAAATGTGACTGATTGCTATGGTAGTGCTGTGATGACTGTTTGAATTTAAATGCATCACTATTGATTTTTTTTGTTTGTTTGTTTTTATTGCATTTTAAATTGACAGATTTTTAACACAAATAATTCATTCTGTTCTACTGCCGGATCCTACTACTGTAACTTGATGATTTATGGACTTGTGCAACAGTTAAAATTTCTGCTGCTTGGTCCAAGGCAGAACACTACTGTGCACTCTCCAAATGTACTTTCCTTTGAGTGCGTTTTAAATGTAACACATTGCACTTGAGAATGGCGGAGCATGTTGCTTTTTGATCTATTGGCGCTGTTGTGCTCTGCATAAAGATGTTAGTTAAAATCATTAAAAAACATTGAAGTTTCTTCCAAAACAAATCAGATTTCATGATGACTTGCTGTCTTTTTCTTTTGTAAGTAAAATCTGTCAAAAAGACATTTTCAAAAGTCAAAATGTGTTAAAATATCAAGGAAAATTGGATAATGACAGTAATCTTAAATTTGAATTTAGCAAATCATGCATATTCAGTGTTACTTTAAATGATTAATATCACTCCTCCAAGTCACTTAAAACTGAGAAATAAAGAAATATGTTTCCTGAAATGCTAAAGATAGTGAGTGGAGAAAGAAAAGTACATGTGATTTATTATATGTTAATTTATGACACAATTTTCATTCATTTGCAATACACACAAGACAGTGAGTTCTTAGAGTATGGGCTTACTTTTCAGCCAGAGAGCAAAACATCCAACTTCTCCAAATAAATGAAGAAACAGATTTGAGAAAATATGAGAAGTTTGACTTAGGATATTCATCACATCAGAGTTAAAACTCAAAGAGTAATAATTAATATTACAATTCTTATCATGACCAACATTTATTGACTAAATCCCAGGTATATACCTTGTATATACCTGAAGTAACTTCATAATGTTTACCTGAAGTAACTTCATAAATGTTTTTAAAATCTATTTGTACATGGAAGTTGAAGCTATAGAGTCTTTGAACTGATGAGAAGATACTCAGAAAATAAAGTTCTAATCCAATACAATGTACAGCTATAAACTTTTTACATTTCATCATAGCCTTTTCGTCTATACTTCTAATATTGTGATTGCACTTTTAACAATATATGTGTCCAATCATTCAGGAAATATTCATTGACTGCTACAGGATGACACTATTCATAGGCTCTGTGGTAATAAAAAAGATGTGTAATTCTTCCTTTTTGTGTTTAAGTGTGTGTAATGTAATCAAGGAATAGAAATGTCAAAGTCATATATAATCAGATCAATGAACTACATACAATACAATGTATAGAAAGCAGCTAAAACGTGGCAAAAGGAAAATATATGGGAAAACGAAACAAACTCTTTTAGTGAATGGCTTGAAAATTATAGATGAGATTTGAGTCCAGTAGATATTAATTTTGAGATTCTTATAGAAGTTCCACTAGAAAGCATAAAATTGTTATTAGGTTTTATACACTCATATATCTAGAACTACACTTTTCAATGTGGTCACCACTAACCTCACATGGCCTTAAATTTAATTTTAATGAAACAACCTCAAAATTCAATTCCCAACTTCATGAGATGCATTTAAATTGCTAAACAGACGTATGTTACTCTTGACCCTCAGATAGAACACTGTGGATTAAGAATACTTCCAGTATTGTGTAAGTTCAATTAGATGGAAGTAGGTTTAAAGGAAATGACACTTTTGGAAATGCGAGATAGGGAAAAAAAGTAGATGCCAAGAGGTTAGATAATGATGCTAATTTCAAATAAGCCTAAATGAGACAAAGAGATTAATATGTACATTGGGAATTGAAAGTTTTTAATCATAGAAGTATAAAATCTAATGACATGCTAATATTTTATACATAATTTACAATCTTTTCTAAAATTATACTTTAGTACTGTATATTTGTTGAGAAAACTTGGGACATGCAGTAAATATATCTTAATTCCAAACACATTACCCTTCTTTTTCCATGCCTTTTCCTCCAATTTCTTCTCTGTCTTCAGTCTATCTCCTAGTCTATCTGGCTACTTATCCTCTTTTTAAATTATTTATTTATGTATTTCTTCTTCAGGTTTCTCCTGTAAGAGAAAATGTGATATTTAACTATCTCAATTTGGATGATTTCAATAAGCATGTTAATTTCTAATTCTATCCATTGTCCTTCTGTCTTTTAGGGCTAATATTCCATTTGGTTCTGTATTCATTCAGCATTTGACAGGCATTTAGACTGCTACCAAAGCTTAGTTATTCTTGATTTAGACTGCTTTAACCAGGAATAAGCATATATTACAGTATTATATGGCTCAATTGGTAATATGCCCCATAAAGCTATACTTGAGTCAAATGTTATTTTTTGTATAATCTTGTGGGAAATTTCATTTCCATCAATTGTACAGTAAAGTTCCTTTTTCCTCTTATTCTTACTGTTATTCATTGTCCTTTATATTCTCCATAATAGCCATTCCAACTGAGGGTGAGATGAAATATTAACACAGTTTTGATTTGAAATTCCTTGATGGCTAGAGATGCTGAACATTTTTTATACACTTTTTGATTCCTGGATCTTCTTTTGAGAGTTTTGAATCAGTTCCCTTTTCTGTTTTTATACTGGTTTACTGTTTCATAGGTATTTTTTAGCTATTTCTGTATTATAGATATTAATCTACAGTACAATCTATCTATCTATAGCAGCTATTGGAATATTAGCTAGTGTTTTCTCCCATTCAGTGAGTTGCGTCTGCACTCTATTTTTTCTATGGTCATACAGAAAGTTTTAATTTGCCTTATTCTTATTTGTTGATTTTTGATATTTCCTGTTTTTGAGGCCGTGTTCAAAAAATAATTGCCTGTGCCTACAAGTGTGTCTATTATGTTGCCTTTGTGCAGTTTAAATGTCTCTTGTTTACCACTAGTTCTTGGTCTATTTTGATTTATTTTTAACTCAGGATGAGAGGGAATATAATTTCAATTTTCTGCTTGTGTATGTGCAGTTTCTCTGGCACCCAGACTTTTTCCAGTATATATCTGTTTTCTTTTTCTCAAAACCAACATGGGTGTGTTACAGGAAGCTGAGTTTGTTACATTACTATAGAGCTGGATCTTCAAAGGAGCCAGTGTAAAAGCCCAGATGCCAGGCAACTATAGGGGAGATAGACATCCTGCTGTGAGCCAGGCCTCAAGATAAAAGATCAAACAACTACATCCACATCCTAAGACTGATATTCTAAATAGTTCCCTATCACCCTGAGGAAGCCAGGATTCAGCATCGCAACCCACTAAGGGAAGAGTCACTATTCTCATTCCCACTTTCTATGTGACTCACTTTTCCATTTGTCTCCAATTTAATCAGTTTCACTGAACTATTAATCTTATTGGTTAACCATAATTCTGTCCCACCTTATGCCCATCTGCCTTGTGAGTCCCCACTTTCCCCCACCTTTGAACACCCTCAACCCATGATATTTTTTTCATTCTTTTTTGTTTTTTTATGAATACCGGGCATCCAACTCATGACCACACGCTTGCAAGGCAGGCGCTTATGCAGCTAAGCTAAATCCCCAGCCCACACCCCATGATTTTATTCTATAAAAGTCCCTAGAAAAGAAAGAGCCCTTGGCAACCCACAGGAGTTCCCTTCTGTCTCTCTCTCACACAGAAGCTTTCCTTCTCTCAATAAATATATTCTTTTTTTAACCTGAGTTGTTCCTAAAATTCATTCTTTAATTTTAGAGAACTTCAACTCTTAAACAGACATAGTTGGTTGGGAGTTTCACTCCCCTATATCACGTGTAATTTCTTGGATTTGTTTCTATATTTGCTATCTATTTGTGTGGCTTACATTAATGTTTTTGGGCCAGAAATATTGCCTTGTTAGTAAACGATGGTCATGTAGTACCTCTCAGAGTCTGATACAGTGGTGCCTCCATTGTTGCTCTTTATGTTTTGAATTATCTTGGCTATTCTAGGTCTTTTCTGATTCCAAATGAAGTTCAAAATTTCTCTTCAAGTTCTGTGAAGTATATTGTTGCTATTTTAATAGGAATTGCATTTCATCTATAGAATTCCTATGGTAACATGACCAGTATTCATTGGGTAGATCTAATAACAAGGGTTACCTTTCCGTTTCCCAAAGATCACTTTGCTTTTTTTTCTTTTGATTTTTGGTAATTGAGAGAGGACTTTAACTTCCTTCATTAAGATTCTCAGGCCTTTTTTTTTTTCCCATGAGGGTACTGTAAATGGAATTGTTTTCTTGATTTATTTATGAGTGAGCTCATTGTTGTTGTACAAGAATGAGCCTGATTACTGTACATTGATTTTACATCCTTCTAGTTGCCTAAATTTGCTTATCACATCTAATATTTCTATTTGTTTTGTCTTTTTGAGACAGAGTCATGCTATGTAGTTCTTATTGGCCTTCCACTTACTTTGTATCTCATGCTGGCCTCGAACTCGCAGCAATTCTCCTGCCTCAGCATCCTGAGTACTGGGAATACAGGAGTGTACCTTCCTGCCTGACTACACAGCAAAATTTTATAGTGGAGTTTTTTTTTAGGTGATTTTTATGAAAAATCAAATCATCTGATAATAGGGATGAATTGAATTATTCTTTGCTTATTCCTATCTTTGTATTTCTTTGTCTTGTCTTATTGTTTTGGCTAACGTGCTGAGAACTCTATTGAACAGATATATTTTGAATGTACAGATTGGCCTCATTCCACATATTAAAGGGTTTCTTTCAGTTATTTCCTACATTTAGTACGATGTTACCTGTGAGTCTGGTATATGTGGTGCCCACACAAGTTGAGATAAGGTCCTCTATTTATTTTCTATCAGGGTTACTTTTTAATCATGAAGCGGTAATGAACTTGGTCAATGTCTTTTTAGGAATTTTTTGAAGTTATCTAATTTTTTTTTTTTTTTTGTTTGTTTTTTTGTACCACAAATTGAACTCAAGACTTCACACTGGCCAGGCAGGTGCTTGTGTTGCTGAGCTACATCCCTGGCCATTATCATCTGATTTTTGCCCAAGATTTATGGGATTTGCAACATTCGTGAAAAGCCATTCTTTAAACCCTGGGATTAAAATCAACTTGGCCATGAGGTCTGATCTTAAAATAAAGTTTAATTCTGTTTTTGATGATATAGTTGATGATTTTTGCATATTTGCTGTTGGCAAATACTAGTCTGTACTTTTTGGTTCCAATGTTTACCTGTGTTCAGTATCAGGGTATGTCTACTTTCATTGAATGATATTACATAGAAAAATTTGTTCTCTCATAAATGTCTGTTAGACTTCAGCAATAAATTCATGTAGTTGTAGACTTTAAATAATTTATCGAGTTTCAATTACCACTTTGATATCATTGCTTATTATTGATTTGTTAGTTTTTAATTTTTTGGTGCAGTTTACATTGGTCATGTATATATAGGAATTTATCTATGGCTACTAGATCCTCCAATTTGTTGGAATGTAACATTTAAAAACAATTTTGAGAATCTTCTGGATTTCACTGATGTCTATTATAATTTTACTTGATTCTAATTTTTTAAATTAATTACGTATATTGGGTACATTTTAAATATACATAATGGTCACATTCACCATAGCGAAAGTGTACCTGTAAATGATTTATCTTAAATCTTTTTTCCTCATTCTTTCACCTTATCTTCAATCCCCTGGCTCTCCTTATTTACAAATGCTTTTTTTTCATTTTTCTTTCTTTTTTCATTTTTTCTTTTCCTTTCCTTATTTTCCTCCTTCCCCTCTCTTTTTCTCCTTCCCATTTGAACATTTTCCTCCTTTCTCACAGTATCTACTATACATTTTGGTCCTATTTACATTTTTGGTTTCTCACACCAGAAAAACAATGTGATATTTACACGTGTGTCCAGTTCTAATTTTGTTACTTTAGACTTTTTCTGGTAAATTTGGCTAAGTGTTTATCAATCACGTTTACAATTTTGAAAGTCTATTTGATATTTTTTGTCTTTCATTTTAGTTTCATTAATTTCCGTTTCAGTCTTTATTATTTCCTTCTATTGCTTTTGAGTTTAGTTTTTCTTGTTTGGGATGACTTTCAGATATAGCCATAAAGTAGTTATTTGGGATTGCTCAGTTGAGTGAGTGGCCAGCTGTGACCATCTAGGTAGCTCACTCCCCAAAAAACCAATTGTGGGATTTTCATGGAATTGTGTGGTTTTTCACACCTTTGTGGGGAGAAGCATCCAGACTAGAGAATGGTTTTGTGCCTTTTCCTAGTTTTCTCTTTTTCTCTTCTTCCCTGATGACATCCCTTTTAAGTGTAGCTCAGCAGTGATGTCTGTAATATCTCAAATAGCTACACACTGGCTGACTTTGATACATACCTCAGTGTTATCTGTTAGTGCTATTTTCTCTTTACCGCCATGATATGGAAATCCTGATGCAATATTTTCTAAGGGAAATGATTATTTGTAACAAAGTATATCAGCATCAATTTAATTTTATTTATCCTACTTTACAAAGAATATTTTTTTCAGTTCTGAAATACAAAGGTATATACTACAGATACAGGTTTGCAATCTAATTGTGAATTTTCTTGAATATTACCTGTAGTATATAAAAGTCTAGTACTAGATATGCAAAACATCATGTATAATGTGCTTATCTTAATTTCATTCCAAGGATACTAGTAGAATCAACCTACTTCAGTTTCTAATATGCCTCCCTATGGGAGACAACTCCAGTGACCCCCTTTGATTCCAAAACAATTGCTGTGACTTTGATTACTTGGAGACTCATTTCCTTATACTGATATGTAAAAGGCTGACTAGGGTATTTCCTTCTCTCTTCAATTGACTCTGAGCATTGCAAATAAAGCTAGCCAAGGTGCTAATATGCAAAATCTATAGCCGTCAGACAGTCCTGTTTTCTCCCATGGTGCTCTCCACATACAAAATTGAGCTGATGAGATGTTAGAGCAAACAGCTCTGGGAATGTCAACTGTGTGCTAGCCTCAAGATAAGAGGCTATGACTCCCCAGGGCACAAGAGTTTGCATATCACAAACCAAAGCAACAGCCCCCCCCCCCTCAAACAATTCCACTGTTACCTTAATTGGGTTATGTAAATTGAGCCTTCTGCATATCTTTATCCCTGCAAATTATAGAGATGCCATTCTTGCAGCTGGCCAACCAGCTCAAGTTATTCAGTAATCCCTGACATCCTCACTATCACTCATCCCTGAGTGAGTCCCCCTTTCTTCACAAGATAATAAATGCTGGGAGAGGCCTAGGATCCTGGCCTTTGCCTGCATACCCTCACATGGATTGGGTTTAGGACCCCTTGGCTGCCCTTAACTTGGCATACGCCTTTGTGTTTTTGCTCTCGCCGTGGATTGCACTGGTGATGGTAGCTTAGAATTGACCCACTGGGATTCCAGTAACATTTCAATGGGATTGCAAATATAACCTTTTGGATTATGAGGAAGGCTAGAAACAGGATTACAATACTTGGGCAAGTAAACTTGATATTTGGGTTTATAATACCTCCTCCTCTCAATTTTTTCCTCACGACTAAGATCAGAAATGTTTAGTTCTATCATTTAACCACTCAGATAACTACATTTTAACACAATGGATTATATAAGTAAAGCACCCAGTATTATATAGAGATTTATTTTTCAATCTTAAGCATATGTCAAGATTCCCCTCCATCTAAATTTGAAGTTATTGCTGTAAGCAAGTCCCAGAGTAAGACTCCAAAACCTTTGGTATGGTTGACATATAATTCCAGATATTATTTAAGCTTTATTACTAAAAATACAAAAAAAAAAAAAAAATTAGAAAACATGATATTCTGCTCCTAAACACGAGGTTTTAACTCTTTCTTCTCATTTTAATGTTTACTATTTAATTTTAACTGGAATTAGGCATATATGTCTATTAAGAATGAAAATATCCTCAGATAGGATGAATTTCTTTCTAAATGATCTTCCTCTGGAACACCACTCAAGTATGTATATGTGTGCACGACCACCAAATAAACAAAAGACACTGAAAATAACCCATGATATGGAAGAAAATGTATCTGAACAGATGAAGACAAGTTAAAAAGATATGATTGATACATAACAAGTAAGAAATAAGTATGTAAAAGTCCTATTTGTCAATAAAATCTTTGTACTTTCATTACTATATTTTTTTCTGACAGATAAATGTATTTTATTTAGTTTTACTTAACTGGAACACTTATTATTTTCAAATATTCAGGTTTTATAATTCAATTAATTATTTTGAATTTAAAAAAAAAACTTCCAATAAGAATAGTTCTGTCTACAGTGAATGGAAAAACAATATTTGCTACATATTTTTAAACATAGCAAGTTTCAAGCAAATTGAAACTCAACATTGAATACAGATTCTTTTATTTAGATCTGCCATGCTAATTTTTAATAAATTTTTACTTGTTGAATACAGTGACAAAAACAAGATATAATGCAGACTCCTCTCTAATTTATCTCAGTTTTATTCATGCACAATTACTTTGATGAAAATGATCCAAGGTATTTTGCAAGGTCATCTGGGATCACTTCATAATTTTAAAGAAATTTATACATGTTTTTAAAATATTGGTAACTTTGATAGCTGCTGATAACTAGCACACATTTCAGCTTTGGTTTAAAACCTGAAAGGACATTCCAAAGTTTGTGAGCTTTGGCAGTATTGTCATATTTTCTCAATAAACACTGAAAGGTCTGGACTTTTGAAAATATTTTCATATTTGGGTTGCTTTTATTTTCCCAATAAGAAGCATGCTAACCAAAATTACATACTACCAGGTAAGGGGTGTAGTACTATAAAACAAAAACAAAAACAAAAAAGTCCAAATTTACTAATTGCCTTTTGTCAAAATAGAGTTGAGCTGAATAGACATGTAGCCTAGTAAAATTCTGAGCATTCGGGCTTCATTCAAAGATTCATCATTGTCCTTATTCAACAAAAAATTGGTGGGATACAAAATAAATCTAATGTTCAATTTATTTATTTTTTATTTAAAAATGCAAAACAGAAAAAAGGATGCAAATAATACAGAATTTTAAAAACAGCAGTAAGAAATCAACACTAGTTAATATATAGCGTGTTGTTATCTTAGAAGTAGTTGTCAGGTTAGCACTTGTATTTCCAAAACTTTGGTAAACACATATGTTTTAAAAATATTTTAAATTTGTACATTTTATACAGGAAGATTAGTTTTCCAAATTCTATATCAACAATGAAGTAATGGGATACAAAATTATATCTAGGATTTAATTTGTTATTAGACAAGTTTTATTTCTAAGGCATGTTGAAGATGTATTTTTTAGAACATGTGAACTTTTTGTACATGATTTGTTTTGAAATGCAACTGTCTGCTAGATTCTTTGTCCTCTCTGCAGTTCAATGTTGTGTTACACAGTTATTCAAGATAATGTGCTGTGGAGCAAAGTGCCACAATTGCGTAGTTCACCTTATCATGTAAAAGACACCGGTGAAGGTGATACAGGAAAGGGATTGTGTTTGTGTTCTTACAAGTATAGGCTAGGATACTGTCTTGGCTACTTTTCCTCTCATTGGTGGGACAAAATACCCAATGCCCAAAATGAAAGCAGGAAACCTTATTTAGCTCACTGTTTGTGGAGGTTTCAGTCCATAATCAGCTGGCTCCAAGGCATGGTGGCATGGCACAGGGGCAATATTTCAAGACAGCAGCCAGAGCATAAGAAAGTGAGCTTCTTCTCCTCCCTCATATTGTACACAGGCCACCTCACACACACACCTTCAGGCCAGGTGCAGCACTCAAAGTCTCCTGCCCTTTCTTTGAACAGGATGAAGATATTTACATAGTGAGAACTCTGGCTCTCTGCTGAGTCTGTCAGTTAAACTTCTCAAGTTAACACAATGTATCAAACATAACAGATATGCTCCAGGTTCCTCTTCAATCCTGGACTTGAAGATATGCATTGATGACTATAATGATGACTCTAGTTTTCTGAATGATCAGTGAGCTGTCCAAGATTCCCTACTGCCTACATGAGAGGTATGGGGGAGGATAAAATAAGAAACAACAAAACCGACAAAACCAAACCATTGGAGACATTGTAGGTCTTCAAAAGTAGTTTTGTTCTTTACTGTTTTGTTCAATTGTATTATAACTAATGATATAGGCAATTCTATTAGAGATAGCGGGAGGCATTATGGTAACCACTGTTGATTACCTGGTATTATGTTTTTACATTATCTATTATGTCCACCCTTTTGACTTGACCGATTCTGTTCTGTTATGTCACATTTGGTTTTACTCTCTTCCAAAAAAGCAATAAGAACTGTGGGAGCAATGAAACCCAAAATGTGTAATAGTCATTGTACAAAAGAGAGGAAAAGAAAGTGCTCTAAACTATATAACTGCATGTATATTTAAGTGTATAAGATAGAAAATGATATCACAGAGTTTTATTGGATCATTGAACAGAACTGTTTGCAGTATCATTGTTGGAATGTCCACTCTACAAGCTTTAATTTTGTGACTTGAACAATTATTTCTAAGATGGCAATATGTAATCCATTAACTAGTGATTTCCTACTATTCATTTTTTTTTCTGTAAATCTGTATAACTTGTACCCTTTCACTGTTTTTTTTTCTTTTCTCCTTAAATAAAATTTAAAAAAAGACTGAAAAAAAAAAAAAAGAATCAGAGACAAATTTAGTAATAAAAAGAAAAATTTAGTAATGTTCCTGAATAAAAAGGTACATCTTTAGCTGGGAGTTCAGGGCCTGAGACTGGGCAAAAACAGATACTCTGAGCCACCGTTTATTGGGCATGTACAATGTAAAGGTTATATACAATGATAGGAGGAGCTAGCAGAAGATTCAGAGGTTGATGACACTGCAGGCAATGAATAATACTGGAATGATTTTAGAGTGTGGAGATGAATTTGCACTAACAATGATCTTGCTCTGGAGTGTTCTCTTTCATCTTAGTAGTTTTGGTTTAGTTTTAGTGGGTGGGAGAAGATGGCCTATCTTAAGAGTAAATGGCAATTCTCAAAAGGGTGATACCATAACCCCGAGTCCTTTTATTTGTTTGGGTAATTTGTAAAATTAGGCATTGTGAATTCGTGGTCAACAATACTGAATTACAAACCAAATTAAGCAATGCTGCAAGATTTGTATTTGACTATTTCCAAGGTAGATTGTGATTTTCATCCTCATTAGTATTCTTATCATTTTCTAATATTTTTATATACATTCAAATTTTTTCCATACATATTTGAACAAAAAAAATGAGAAGAAAACTCTTACATTATCATATGGAAATGTGGCAATGGAGCCATGTAATAAAATAACAAAAAGACCTCTAAAAGTTTGGGGATTTATGATTTTGACACAGGCAGGCTAATTTCAGTGTGTTCTAAAAGAAAATGAAAAGGCTCACCCTGGGTCACATGCATCACCTTGCTAATTGAAGCACAGTATTTCAAATTTTTGTTTCAGAGTTTCTTGAAAACAAACTATTTAAGTAAGTATCAGAAATTTCTTTTTTCACTACTAAAATATTTGTAATTTTTAAGGCTTGGTGGTTTTCAAACTCTTGTCCTTTAGTAACAATTTTCTTACATTAACACCTTGAAGATTTTCACTGCAGGCTGTTACACTTTTATTAGTCACTATTCCATCCTTTTTGAATAACTGGTGGATATATTTGGCAAAGAACTTCAAGCTTCAATCATAGAGTAAGCCCATTATTGTTTTTATTATATTCAATAATTCTGTTATATTATGTTATGTTATGATTCTATTCTAAATACCTAAATACAATCAATCTTTTGTATCCACAAAGTAATGTACCTATGGATTCAACCTACCAAGGATCCAAATTACTTATTCCAAAATCATACCTGTAATGAATATACAGAACTTTTCCTTGTTATTATTCCCTAATCTATGTAAAGAAACTGCAGTTTCCTGAGTTTTAACATTACATAGATGCATTAAGTAATATAGGATGATAGAAAGGGTATAGGAAGATGTGCAGCTTTTAGACTATACAGTTTTACACATGGGACCGGAGCTTTCATTGATTTTGTTGTTCTGCAGAGAATCTGCCCCTTATGGGCATGATGGAGTGGTTGGATAGTCAGTCAGAAATGAGCTGGATCTGGAAAACAGCCTACAGGGTCTTGAGAGACATCTAGCACAATGGCTGTAATCGAGATTCTCTGAGTTTATGATCTCTCACTTTCAGAGAAGAGCACATCGTGTTCCCTTATCCTATTCAGTCACAAGTATTTTGATCCACACACTCATGCTTTGGGTCACAGGACCCAAGTTATAAAGTGGTGACCTCGTCGACACAATTAGGACTCATTTATGTATACTGTGGCTTTGACCCTCATGTTTCTCTGAAGTCCAATATAATTTCCCAGACTTCCATTAGTTACACCCCCAATCACTCCACAAATTCTAGGAAACAAAACAAAAACGAAGCCTGTAACTCACTGCAGTTGCCAAACACGTCACAGGGGACACTTTCATTACTGACTGTGTCCCCTCTGGCTTCACCTGCATGGAACTCCCCCAAGTACACTATTCTTATTTATAAAAGTTGTCTGTTTACCGTGTGCTGTGCATGTGCTTTAGGAAACATGGTTGCTACCCACTTCTGCTTCCTGAAACATTTTTTGACTGATTTTACTCTATTCTGTTTTTTTTTTTTTTTTTTTGATAGTATCAAATTTGAGGGTACAGGCAACTACTTTGAAGGCAATAAGATTCACTACGATGCCTATTCTGGTTTGACTATTATCTTCTTTTGATGTCCTGTAAGATCTCCAATGTCTAGGTTTTATTGGTCTTGTTCTGTACTGTTTTGTTCAATTTTATTATACCTGATGATATAGGCAACTCTTTTTAAGATAGCAAGAGGCATTATGATAACTATTGTTGGTTGCCTGGTATTCTGTTTTCACTTCATGTACTATGTGAAAGAGTTGCTGGCTCAGACCGAACACTGTAACCAGGAAAGGCTGCAGCTAAACTCCTCCCCCCCCTGCCCCCTATGGACTTGACTGTAACCCTATATCCCCATCCTTAAGAACCTGTGCGCCAATGAGATACCTGTGCATCTCTAATGGCCTTAGGGCGCTGCCCTAAGCTTAGGCTATTTAGATTCCCCCACGCCACGTGTCCGAGAGAGTTCGCCAGAGAGAGATCGCCGGATTCCAGCAGCCAGCGCGCCAGTCTCCTCTCCCCGTGTTAACCACGGCCGGCCCTGGGCTTAGTGGAGAGGCTGCTCCCGGGGGCCAGTGGCGGGGGGCCCCCTCCCCGCATTCCCGCAATAAAGCCACCGCTGCCCACTACTTTCACGGCAGTCCGCTCCATACCTCCCACGGACTTCTACCTCTCTCCTTCTCTCTCCTCCTCTCCCTTCTCTCAGACCTAACACTATGTCCATCCTTGTGTTTTGACTGACTCCGTTTTGTTTTGTCACATTTGGTTTTATTCTCTTCAAAAAAAAAAAAAAGAAAAAAAAAGAAAAAAAAAAAGTAATAAGAACTGTGGAAGTAATAAAACCCAAAATGTGTAATTGTTATTGTAAAAAAGAGAGGAAAAGAAAGTGCTCTAAAAGATATAACTGCATGTATATTTAAGTGTGTAGATAGAAAACCATATTACTAAGTTTTTCTTGGATCATTAAACAAAACTGTTTACAGTATCACTGTTTGAATGTCCACTTAATATGCTTTAATTTTGTAACTTGAACAACTATTTCTAAGATGACAATATGTAATCTGTTGACTAGTGATTTCTTACTGTTTATTTTTTTGAAATTATGTATTACTTGTATACTTTTACTGTTTTTTCTTTTTTTGTCTTTAAATAAAAAAATTTAAAAAGAGAAAAAAATAAAATAAAATTTCAAAACAAAATATTAGTAGAGTAACTATGGTTAATACATTATGTAGTTATCTTTAAATTAGTTACTCATAGTTCAAAATATAGGCATTCAATAGTCCAAACAATATCAGCACAAACAATTCTTTTCAATGAACTAAGAGAAATTAGTAGTATAACTATCCTATTTTTATAACTATCATATAAAAATATATATTATATATATATGTACTATCACTATATTATATATATTATATATCACATATAATATTATATATCACGTCTATATATTATATATCACATATATTATATGTACTATCACAATATATATACATACATATATATACATACATATATATATATAAAATATGTTTGCTTTTCTCTTCCATCTATTGTTCCATCTTCCACTAGTGTTTGTATTGTTGGACCTCCCACATGGCTTGGAGAGGATCCGAAAGCCAGGAACACCATGCAGAGCAACACCCACCCCAAGCTGCTCCCAGGCTTTTTAGCCTGATAAGGTGGGACAATTCCATTTAACTAAAGTATAGTTATACTTTACTTTAGTAAAGTATACTTATGCTTTTTATGTAAGTCTTGACTTTTACAATGCTTCTTTGTTAACTATTGATATGCATAAACACTTTTTCACTAGCTTTTCCTTCTGTAAATATTACTTCAATCATATTTACCATGATTTCGTTGTTACTTGCAGGATTTTGTAAGATGCAAATAACATAGAAGTTTTAAGACCTCAAACAGAATTCCTATGGTTTTTCTTTATATCTAATAAAGAAAGTAAAAGATAACACACAGAGTGGTACTACTTAGAGTGTGAGGCATGGGAGTTAGAGGAAATCATAACAGGAAGTATTCTAGGGCTCAAAATTTAAGAAAGTCTCAAAACAGCTTCCTCAACTACCAAAAATGTGTTTAGAGCTAAAATATATTACTTGAGTTTTCTTTAAAAGTTGAGTTTTTAAAGTTTGAAAACCTCAAAATTATAAAGAAATACCTTATGAAGCATTTTATGCCGTTGTTTGAAATTTAAGTAACTAATAATTCAATATATTTTCAGAAACTTATTTTCATATAAATTTTTATTCATATTACTAATTACCTTTGCAAATGGTGGTTGATATTGTTTATTTAAATGATATATGGGTAGAAAATTTGCATTCTTATATGAATAGCTCTTAGATTTTTTTCCTTGAATACATATAGCTTACATGAAAATATTTAACAGAATTATTTTTAAGCTATTTTGACTTCACAAAAGTCAAACTGTTATACAAAATCCACTATTTAATAACTATAACTATAATGTCTTGCATTCTTAGCAAAAGTTTAAAAAGTTCATGGACTGAATTGTATTTTTCTTACTAATATACATCATTAATATGATCTTTGATAGTTTAATCAATGTGTCTATTTTTAAAATTTTATTATGATTTAAGTATAAAGAATTTTCTTTCTTTTTTGCAGAAATAGACATTTAGTTTGGGAGATCTCAACATTTTTATCTTAATAATTGATAAATCAAGAAAACAGTAAAGTTACAGGAAATAGTAGTAGATTATCAACTTGATTGTGTAGATATCACAGTTATATTTGCTTTGGAACATTTGACCCAAAAGTCTATCATCTTAACCATAAAAAAGACTTGATAAATTTGAAATATTTAAAATCATGTAAAACATGCTTTTTTGACCACAAAAGGATTTAATTACATATTAACAATAGGAAGACAATTGAAATATCCCAAATATTCAGAAATGAATGTGTTTTTATTATATAATATATAGATAATAGAGAATATAAAAAGTTAAAATTCTTTTTTATTTAAAGAAAACCAAACAAAACAGTAAAAGGGTACAAGTAATACAGAATTTAAAAAAAAAATAGTAAGAAATCACTAGTTAATAGATTACATATTATCATCTTAGAAATAGTTGATCAATTTACAGAATTAAGCATACAAAGTGGACATTCAAATAGTGAGACTACAAATAGTTGTGTTCAATGATCCAACAAAAACTTAGTAATACAGTCATCTACCTTACACACCTAAACACACTTCCAGTTGTGTCCTTTAGAGCACTTTCTTTTCCTCTTTTTTACAAATAATATTTTCACATTTTGGGTTTTATAACTAGCACAGTTTTTATTTCTTCTTTTTTTTTTTTTTTTTTTTTTTTGGAAGAGAATAAAACCAAATATGACAAAACAAAGCAGTCTGTCAAAACAAAGGATGGACAAAGTACATGATATAAAAACAGAATACAAGGTAATCAACAATGGTTACCATAATGCTTCTTGATACCTTAAAAAAGGTTGCCCATATCATCAGTTATAATAAAATTGAACAAAAAAGTACAGAACAAAACCAATAAAACCTAAACTTTGAAGGCATTACTGAACTTCAAAAGAAGATAATAGTCAAACCAGAATGGGCATCATAGTGAATCTTATTGCCTTCCAAGTAGTAGCCTATACCCCCAAAACTGATAATATCAAACAGAACAGAAATTTCTCAATTACTATTAATTAGTTAACATCCCAATTTTACATACATAAACACTTATACATCAACTGATGATAGAACTTGACTAGACTATTCAATGCAATTTTTACCTATAGTATGAGCATATGTTTTAAAATTGATGTTCAAATATTTATTATATATTTAAGTAAAATATCTTCAGTATAATTCAATGACTAAATATGATTTGCCTTAAATAATCATGTGATAGTTGTTGAAACACAAAATGACCACAAATATGGTTGATATGTACATTTGTTTTTTTAGAATTCCAAAGGGAAAAATTCTGACAATGAATTATAGACTACATTTCTACACTGATCATGAAGGTCAATTCTGCACTCTCCTAAATCACTAAATGGAAGATGGAAGTTCTTATTGTGATTATTTATAGTAAAATTAACTCATTTCATTATTATATAAATCCACATATACACATGTAATTATGATATATGCAGATGCATAAATCTGTAGATTTTTAAATACGTTACTGGATATACAAAGCTCACTAATGTTTATTCTTCTTCAAGACCTAATAGTTCTCCTAATTTCGTCACCTTGAGCATTAGGATTCAGTATAAAAATTTGGGGTTTGGTATACAAACATTCAGAATACTAAAGACAGTAAAGTGGAAATTACATATATTTTATAATATTTTCATGATCCTGTTAAAAATTGATCATATACTATGCTGACTTTATATTGCTAAGCTTTTAAACAATTACAAGCATACCCTACTATTCTTTTTTCTTTTCTGGGTACTGAGAATTGAACTCATGATCTCATATTTACCAGACAGATGCTGTATCACTGAGCTACATCCCCAGCCTCACCTAAGTTAACTTTAGGTGGACAAAAAAATATATGTTTTAATGGGATTAATTCATTTGATAAGATCACAAAGGTAATCAATAGCCAAGCTAATACTTTTATACAAATCAGCCTGTCTAAAACATGCCTGTTAATAAATGTAATATTACAATGCTTATATTAAAATAATGAAATGAATTAATAAATACATGAATAGTTACATAAATGTGTATGGTAATTGCAAAAACAAGAAACAATCTCTGCATTATTCATCTAAAAGTACTTACTAATTAAAAGAAGCTTTAGAAACAGATTGATCAGATCACACATAACATGAGTTTTTGATGAACTGCCAGAATTCCATTCCAGTTAAGGAAGAACAGCATCCGGAATGAGAAACATGACTTGATCTCCTGGTTGTGAATCATCAATTACTGATACACTTTAATATGTTTGCAATCATCTGTGTGTCACGGACAGATAATTTGAAAGGAGGCATATTTTTCTATACCCAAACAAACAAAAGAAAGAAAAATATGTGGCAATTTCAAATATAAATTACAAATTTAGTGAAATTACAATTTATAAACTACAGAGAAATGTAAAAATCCACTTCCCAAAGGGAACTTTTTCAGAACATCATAATACTAACTCAAGATCCCTGGTCTGCAGTCTGCCTTCTTGGTTTTTGGAATATGCCACCTCTTGCTGCTAAAATCAGCATTAATTACCTTCTTACTAAATATCCCTGCTGTCACTCAAGCTTTTGGGATAATGTGGAGGTTGTTACAAAGGCGTTCTATGGAGGAAAACCAATTTATAAAGACTGTAATGTCTGCTGGGATTGACACAAAAGTATTTTTGGTTCATTGTGGTCTTGCTCCTATCTCTGATTTCAGAAATTTTCATACACCTCTATTTCTATATTTTGTTTTCTTTTTTCATTTTACAAAATCTTGAGTACACACATTTTTATGTTTAGTTATATCAGAGATAAATCAAAATTGGTGGTATGTCCAACTCTGGTACAATAGCATAGCTATAATGTGTGTGTCTATTCGAGTTTGCATTTTTAAATAATCATTAGATCCACTCTTTCCTTGAATCTAAATTATCACAGCGTTAATCTGTCCAGGATTTAATGCCAACACCACCAATTCTCTACTTATTCTTTTGTATCACTTCCTCTTATAAAAGCAACAGTATTCTTTAATAAATATTTGATATTTTCTAAGTGTTGTCTTAAGTACATGGTATTAACTTTGAAGATGTAGAACAGAAAATAACTGACTAAAAGGAGTACCACTTTCAAAACTTAACAAAGTTACACATTTCTGATTCAAGACACTATACTCATGATAACTATCGATATTTTATGTTTTATTATAAAATTCAACTTTCCAGAGGATTGAAACCTGAAAGACCTTTTGATGACTTTGGTGACCTACTTTTATCTTTATACTGAACTTGTTTTCAGTTCTGGGAATATGCTGCATTTTCCCCCCAGAATACCTCATTGAGCTCAATGTGTCTGCAGGAATCTCAATTTTTACTCAGCTCAGGATATGCTACAAGTGCCATTGCTCTTTCCAGAAGGATTTCACCTAAAAATAGTGTCTGGGTGTGCTCTTATTCACTCAACCATCAAATAAATAACTTTCAGGCTCTTACCAAGAAAAATAAAGTATCCCAAGAAGTAGAAACTTGATACTACAATAGAATACTTGTCAGTTTATTCTGTTGTATCTATGCTCAATTAATAATTTCTTAAGGACTTTCTCCTCCATTTTTCTGAAACACAGAATCTAAATTCTCATTTCTTTACATGTACAAGGATGTAAAACAAGATTTCAAATCTACTCAATATATGTATGCACAAATGAGTTTAAACTAGGTTAATTTCCACTGCAAACTCCTCTTGTGAAATTATTTGCCAAAGAACAGGAATTGCTGCTAATTGAATTTATTATATAGGGATCTTTGAAATCCATCATTTATTCATACATGGAGCAAGTAGAAAATACAGCCTTCTGGAAGAAGAATGGGCCATTATAATTAACAAATGGCAAATTATAAAAGGCAGCATTTACTTAAAAACACTGGCCAATAAATACAAGAAACCTGCCAAAATTGACTCCATTTTTTCTGGCAGTGATATGACTGTATATGTTCCTATAATTTAAAGAAAATTCTGAGCCAGCACTTAGAGGTTAGATATTGAATAAATTTCATTACCAGAGCAATTGGATAGTTGACTACAAATATGAGATGTGGAGAAAAGAAATCTTGTGCTTTCATTTGTAACTCGGAGCATTAATTCTTCCACTACTTATTCATTTGTCACTTAAATGGTGCCTTGGGTTTACCATTTTACTTATAATAAAAATAAATGTAATGATCCAGGCTTTTAGTGAACATCAGGCTCCTTAAATTTATTATTGCTGGAACTATATATTCCTTTAATTGATATCTGTATTATCTTTTACAGGGAAATACTTGGAAATGAATTAGACATTATATGATTTAGTGGATAGTGAATACAATGGTTATTTTACAAATATTGAAGAGATAAGTGGAAAATTTTGTATATAACAATAGTATTTAAAAGATAATTATATTTTGCATTTTTCTTTAGATTCACTAGTCCACTATGACTGAAAGGTATAGAGATCTGATTTTTATTACATATAAATCTTAGAGTTGAAGATCTATTGAGACAACAGTAAAGAACTTCATCTACAACAAAAACATGGAACAAGTGTATTTTATTTATTTGGCTGAGGTTGGAAATTATCTTACGTAAGTTGAAGGTCAATCAGTCAACACAGTAATATGCTTGTCATAACAAAAAGAAACAAATATAGATCAACACTCGAAAACACTTTTACCACATCTTTGATAATTTATTCTATGTTCAAGTATAAAGATACCTTAAAATGGATGACGCACTTTGATGTTTTTCTTTAAATGTCCTATGATATATATAATTATTTCAAAATTAATAGAAATTTAGCTGCTAAACTTAAAAAATCACAGAACTGTAATGTTTCTAAAGGAATTTGTATTTTTTTCTAGAATTTTGCTTGCCCTTCTTTTTCTGTTTTATTAAATAAAAGCAGTTTCTCTCTCTTTCCTCTGGGTGCGGTATTTCATGAATTTGAGCATTTTTTGTATATTTCCTCATTTTCAGGCTCTCCTCCTGTGTGGCAAATAAAGCCAGCAAACTTCACTATTGCTGGATAATCTCATTCTCATTTGATGTAAATAAGTTATCATCTTGATATTTCTTCTTACTGAAATTGATCTCAACTGACTTCAAATTTATCAATAAGAACAAAAGGTATGCTTCCTTTTAAACTCTCCCTCATAGAGATGTCTATATTATTTAGAGTAACATAGATATTTAGGATAATGTAAGTAAAAGGTTTTTTTTAAAGTGACTACTAATGTAAATGAGTTTCAAAATTAACAAGTTTATTTTCTCTCTTACAAGCACAAGTTTCCCAACTCACCAAAAATCTTCCTTCCAAAGGACTTCAATAAAGAAAAACAAATTTTATTACTCCACCACAAAATGCATCAAATCCCCATTCGAAGCAAATCCCACTTAAATAATGAAAATATAATATTTATTACAAAGTTAAATATATAGTATTGCAATTCTATTGCCAGGTAATATGTTTCTACATAAATTAAAAATTACCTGAGAAAATCTATATCATTTTCTGTATACCTGCTAAGTATATAATAATATATATTTACCTTCTCAGTATCAAGGAGCATCACTAAAATCATATGTTTTTGTGATTAGGCAGCTATTGAAAAAATACCTAATCTCACATAATGGTAATGGCATTTGGCTTAGTTTGACCATGTAATCCCTGAAACTTTATAAAAAAGAAATATTAGCTTCCATAGAAACCTATAAGCCTTAATATTAGAACAATGCGAACAACTATCATCATATTTGTTTGTTTCATTAAAAATAAAAACCAGTTAATGGCAGATAATTTTAAGTATTTATTAGCTTATATGTCTTGAGTACAAAGTACTTAATTGTATGGAAACTCTCATGTTCACTAATTAACTTTTTTACCAAAATAATATCTATATCAAAATTGTACTAATCAACATCAAAATATTTTTAAAACATCAAACATACCAAATCTTTGATTGCTAAAATGTTTTGTTTTAATTTTTGAAATTATTATTAATAAAATGTACATTTATTCAACAGACTTTAAATTGTAATACTGTGATAGAAAAACATTGTCAGTAACCATTCTTATACTTCAAAACAGTCTATGTATTTGTCTTTCTCGCAGTTTAATATATTGACTGTCTGCTATTTTCTTGATGCTGAATACATAAGTAGCTACTATGGAATGAAAAGTATGAGTTATCTGTTTTGCATTTCTCACTCAAGTTCTGAAATATAGCATTTTGAGATACTCCCAATTGGTATACATATACAAACCACTGTTTGTCACCTTATGAAACCCTGTATTATGAATTAGGTGTAAATTTTATTCAATTCTCTCAAAATGCAAAATGTCTGATGCTGATAGTTATTTCATTGATAGAACATTTGTAAAGGTCCAATTGTAAATCGACATGTGACACTTCTTGTTATACTGAAATATTTAATTGAGAAGCAAATACGATTTTTCATTTAAAGATATTGAGGTTAACCCTTGTGTCTTCTTAACCTCTACAGTCAAGAAAAAGATAAAAATAAAAGCTTTTTTGTGTAGTCATGTTGTTGCTGACCAGGAGAAATTGCCACAAATACAGGAAACTGATGAGATTATCTTGCCCAGCCATCTGACTTAATGGAGTACACTTAGTCTTGTTTACAGACATCCAAGCATGATTGCAGGAATGAATGGTAAGACTAAGTGTGTAGGGACATGGACCCAAACTTCCATTAACAAGAACAAATTTAAGAGAAAAATAATCAAATAGATAAATTCACTTGGCAAAGATGTTTGTAAGATTTCTAGATTACCACAAATTCTGTAAGGAAATGTATGCCTAAATAATATACTATATTTGGTATTCATAGTAAAAAGATCCATAGTAGACTGCATCCCATTAAAAATATTTCATTTCACTGATTTCATGATGTTTTTATTTGATTGCTTTATTATCACTTTGAATTATTTATGTTCAAATAATTTCCTGTCATACTCTTTTCAAACATACTATTTCATATTTCTTATTTATTCAGTACACATTAGTATTAGCTCTGTAAGCCTGGGAGATGTGATATGAAATCTGCTAGTATATTGTTTTGGTTTCCCACTAAATGAAACCTAGCAGATGATTTTTTTTTATTTTCAATACTCAGAATTTATATTGAGCTTATAAACTTCTATACCAGGTGGCATTTGGTAAGATAATTCTGCAATAAAACCTTAGTGGTCTATTTCACATAAACACTATAGTCAGAATTAATTTTTTGAATAGATAAACAAATCAAAAAAGGAAAAGAATGAAGGAAAAATAATTCAGCTTATAACAGAGACCTGAGCATTATTATAAACTGCAATATTTCTTAGTAATTTCATTCAAAATGGGTAATGGATCTTGTTTGAAAACATTTAAAAGTATTATGAATTGAATTATCTTTCTGATACTATGAGATGGGTAACTAATTTCATTATAACTTGTTTTATTTTACTGTTATATTTGTTTTGGATAATAAAGAAGAATTGCCATCTAATATTGCAATTATTTTATAATTTATTTTGTTACATTCTGTTTCACTTACTAACCCATCTTGATGTTTGTAAATTTATTGTTAAAATCAACTGCAAGAAAATTAATTCAGATTGAATTAGTGGTCAGGTATGCCAGTTTTTAGTGTGCAGCTGAAGCAAATGTGGAGCAAGTTGGTTAATTTAATTTTTGAATACTTGCACTTATTTACTGTACACACTACCAATGACTTCTAAATTATTAGACAGTAATTGTTTAATAATATTTCCTATTTTCTCATTACTTTTATTACAACAGTTTAATATTGTCATAGTCCTGATTCCTATAGTTTTACCATGTTATCAATGAAGAAATCAGAGTTTACATAGTAAATAGGAATTTGTTTTTAATTTCTAAGAACAGAAATATGACTATACTTCTAACTTCATGCAGCAATCTGTTTTGTTTTTGGTACTGGGAAACGGACTCATGAGGGCGCATTTGCAATCATCATTTGCAATCAGGCAATCACCCAGTATCTCTGTCTAGAAGGCTTTACTGTTTTCTATATGTATAATTTGAAAGATAAGTGTGAAAATTATTGATTGGCAAGGAAATTCTAAATAAAAACAAGTCAAAGTAAAATGTTTGAGGTAAGAGTCCTAGACTACTCATTTATTGAACTACTTAACTGCCAGCTTTACATTGTTTAAATATATGTATACCTATATACAGATTTATATATCTATATATCGTATATTATATTATATATATTATAATATACGATATATAGATATATATACTATATCACATATAGTATATATAGAAACTGAGAGAGAGACAGAGATTTCATATGGGCAAATGCAATACAACTATTTGCCTTAAATCAAACAACAATAAACTTTCTTTGTTTTTTATTTCCAACGCACAGGAGTATGGTTTTGAATGTAAAGTTTGTAGCAAAGAATATTAAGGTAAAACAGAACCAGCAATTGCACATCAAGATGCCTACAAAATAAAATGAACAAAGTTTTAGAATTTTGAAGACATTGCATGTACATATGAAACCAAATGGAATAAAATCCTAACTCCTCTTTTACCTTTAATGTGTTAAGATACAAACCTTAAAGATATCTGACTCTACCTGACGCTTATGAGCACATATACGCTGGTCTCTACATCACTTCAGCCATCAGAATAATCATTTAAGTTTTGTGCATCTGCATGTGTATTACTTGTATTTATTTATTCAAAATAATTTCATTATATTCATTATACATTTGTATTGCATATATTTTGCAAACAACATCACACAGACATGTACCCGTGCATTTCAATTTATTTGAATCATTATAGGGAATTTTAAACATATTAATACTTTATTAGTAGTATCATTTTGGTATTTTGACTAATGATGATGGATATATACTGCAAAGTATTTCCCTCTCATATGGCTGCCAGATATTTTAAAATTAGAGTTATATGTTCATGTGTACTAAATTTTTTTCTGTATTTTTGAAAACTTATTAGTTCATTCTTCCAGATATGAGCTTCCTAGCATAGGTATCTAAATATCACTGCCTTAAACTTTTGTAATTTATGAGTATTTATTTTCCCTGTTGCTCAGTTATGCTCCTGAAAACAAATCCTATGAATGTTTGACCTCTTTGACCTGATGATTAGAATATTATCAGGAGAAGCCAAAGAGAAGTGGTCAAGTTAAACACAGTCAGTGGAATATCTCTCCTTTATACTCTTTGCCAGTATGTATGTGCATGTCCTTTTGTGTCTGATTTATCCAGTGTACTTGATTCTGTGTCATATTATTCGATGCAATGTCTCAAGTTTTTCTCATCAAATAGTTATTAAACTATTATTTGAGTAAATTGACTTTTGCACCTTTTTAGCAAGATCCAGACTTAAATTTGCTGGTTTGAGGCCTGATCAATACAGCGTTAAATGCTCCATTAATCCTCTCCCACTTCTTCTGTCTCCCATCCCTCCAGAGAGCTTTTGCTATTGTTACCTCACAGCAGATCATTGATTTTTCTAAGGTAATAACTCCAGAAGCTTATCACTGATTTCCTTTCTATCAACTCAGGACCCAATCAAGTTTTGAAGCATACACCTAATAATTTCTGATAATCTAAAATGTATCATTCTGTAATCTAATTTAGTAACCAAAGAATGATGCAGAAAAAGGAAGAAAAGAAAAATAAAAAGTAGGAATGACTAACAGAGTTTACAGTAATTGGTATTATAATTTGGACTCCTGAACATAGGTGCTTTCTGGAGAAATTTAAATAATTCTCTTGTGCGTTTGGCAACATGGAGCATGATTAAAAATATCTATCTACCAAGTATGCTGACAATTATAGTTATCAGGAAATCTTTTATAAGCTAAAGCTTATAGATTCTAAAATAAAAACCATGGCAATTGTGTAGGAGTCCATGATTTACTTCGGTTGTGATTTAGAATTTATATCTGTAAAATGACACTTTATTTCTAATCCTCTCCATGTAGTTGGGAAGGGTATGCTATTGATTACTTTTTTTTTCACTCATGTCTAATTTCTAGTGATGTACTAATGAATTAAGAATTTGTCTTTGCACATAAATATGAAGTATGACCAGGATATATAGTGAATGATCAAATTAAATAAATATTGTAGTAAAAAAGATACTTTACTATTACTCTACCTCAAACTGCTGCCAATCTTTGAACATGTTTATCCCATTTTTTTCACAGTCAATCTCTGAAGCTAGTTCTGGACGTTCTTCATGTCCTGAAGAGCTAAGATTAAAAGAAAATACACTGAATGATGCTGTCTTCCAAAGGAAAAAAGGCATCTTCTTCCAAAATGACAGTGTATCCTCTTTGGTCTCCTCCACCTGATACATCATCTTGAACTATGCAACTTCTGGATATCACCCAAAGTCAAAGTGACCAGGAAGGGTAGATGTTTTGAATTACTTTAAGACGTCAGGGTAGGCTCTACAGAGGAAATAAAAACACTCACAAAAATAAACTTTGAAGTAGAGGATTATAAATGCTCAAAGTGAGGTAGATGATTGCAGTCATAGATGACTGTAGTCACAAATAAGAAGGGTATTAGTGGAAATGTCTTTTATTACAATACATTAAATTTTTTTAAGCACTGTATTCTCAATCATCCCTTGAAATTTATTTATTTTTTTGTTTTCTAAATTAATACCTTCACTTTGCTTTAAACACATTGTATTAATGACAATTAAGACTAATAATTATAAAATTTGCTAATTATTTGATGTTTTAAAATTTTGAATTTGTACATGAGTAGAAATGCTTAACAAAAGTTTTTTCTGAAAATGTTCTATTCTAACCACAATCTAATTCAGTTTTAATTGGATACAGTGTAGAGGCTTGAAGGTTACAATTGAGTCATGTATATGGGTACAGAAACAAGACCTAAAATAGATTTCCTACTGCGTTTAAGACATTTAACAATTTGGAATAAGCTGTTGTTTTTGCCTTTGATAATATGGAGTACAGAAACCTTCTAACTTAGTGGGCACAAGGTGTTGTGTTTTTCAATAAAAGAGGCAAAACAATGGAATGGGAATGGGCCAGTGGTAAACCATGTTGGCTTGGTGTTGGGGGGAGGTGGGGGGGGTAAAAGAGTAAGTGTCAATTGATAGCTATTGCTGGCTTATGCAGTGTGAACTTTCTCCCTGTGACCATTAGGCACCCAATGATTTAACTAACCTTCAAATTCTCAAAGTTTTTCTTATCTGATATTGGGAACCAGGTTCACACAGCATTAAATATTGTTAGCACACTTTAAAATATGAGCATCAGTATGGATTTTTTATTTTAACTATGTATCATTAATAGTCTTTCTCCACAAGCCTTTTGTGCTGTCTAGACACACACAAACTCACACAGTGACAGGGACTGACTGATTTTTTCAGTTGTATAACTAATGTAGTTATCTTTATAAACTTCTTAAATATTTTTATTGTAGATTAAGGAGAGATGAAATATATAAATGCTATTATTAGCAGCTTTTCATCAATATATTATTTCAGCAAAGTAATAAAGATATGTTTCCTTGAAATGCTTTTCTTGCTAATATGAACATATTAAATGACTTATTACCTGTGTTTAAATTTCTGATATTTTAATAGATACATTATTAATAATATTCAGTAGGGTTATACTGTCTTAAAAACTTTAGAATCTTCATTTTATAGATAATAATTCTCACTGCCACCCATCACCAATCAACATGAAAATTATTGATAAAAATATGAAATTTAAAGGTAAATGTGTCACCTTTAAGTTAATATTACTTCTACCATATTACTTTATAAGTACAGCTTATTTTATAGGAAACTAGTTCATTAACCAATCTCAGGAGTACTTGCAATTCAGAGCTGATGCAGACATTTATAGTTATTGGTCATCTTGGCTATGAAACCACAGAAATTAGAAAATACAGTGCATTGCTGAATACACAAATGAATCTTCCTGGAATCACAAAATATGGAGCAAATTGAGTTAATAGCTGTCAAACCTGATGAAGAGTTTCAAAAAATGACAGAATTCTTTTCTAGTCCATAACACAGTAATGTCATCTCTGCTTTTCCACACTGGTGGATATACATGCAAACATGAATCTCCCTTTTGCCTTGTCATACTTTGATATAGAAATAATAAAATGATGTTAAAATTTGCAGTTTCAAGAAATGAAAAATAGACTCAGAATTTAATTTATAAAAATATACTTTCACACATTTATACTTATAAAGTGAATGTTAGTTTAATGGTTTTTGAAGACTTAATAACTGGATGTTAACAATCTTTAATCTGTTCTAAACATTCAAATTTTGTTGGCTGCTATTTCAGGTTTTGAATTTGCTGATTGAGCATTCTTCAAAGTAAATGAGCCAGTCTTTAATAATTACTATACAGATGATTCACTCCTCTTTCAATTTTGTATATCCACTTCTATTTTAGCCTGTTGCACTTAAAATTCTCATTTTACAATTATTTTCTTCTTAAAAGTACAAGTAAGTTACCTTCTGTGTTTCTGCGACTGAGAGTCTAGTTCATTATGTCAGAAATAAATGAACAGACCTTAAATTTTAGCTTTCATATGTTATGAACTTATAGTCACTCTTGTCCTTAAAACTAGAGAAAAGTGGAATTACTGAAAAGCAGTGATGGTTTTATATTATCAGAAACCTGGGATTTTAGCGTTAATTTACACTACAAATAATCGGAGAAATGAACGTATCAAAGAGATAAAAAAATCACATGATATGTAAAAAAACAAAAGAAAAATAGTCAAGAAAAAATAGTCATTAAAATCAGATCTAAACATGCTCTACATATTGGCATTATTAGGTAAGTAAGTTATAATAACTTATAGTACCTTTAAGAAATCTATGCAGAGAAATTGAAAAAAAAAAAAAAAAAAAAAAAAAAAAGAAAAACAACTCTTCAGACCTGGGTTGCTGAAATCCTTCTCACTGCCTGTCTTTGGATGTGACCTTTGACTAACAAAGGGGACAGGGGCACCATGTTCTTGAGACATTATAGTATACAAGTATGATTTTGTATGCTTCAGGCCTTGGGCAGAGTGGTATCACTTTGCTGGGACAGTTTACAACAGAAATGCAATGCATGGTGTATATCTGTTTCTATTATGGAAGGCTAGATTCAGAGAGCTAAATTTAGGTAAACATTCTGCCTATAATTAATTCTATGTATATATAGTAATCCTCAGTGTAATCCTCCAAAGCCAAAACCCCAAATCTCTGGATGGAAGTGCTATGGTGCGGCCCTAGTGAGTAAATATTCCTGATGTGCTCTGCATTTCTTGGCTTCTATCCTTTTCCACATGTCCTTCCTCCATTAGTGCTTTATTTGTTTATATATTTATTTAGCCTTTTTGAGACAGGGTTTCACTATCTAGTTTAGGTTGGCCTTGAACTCACTTTGTACCCGAGCTGGCCTCAAATTCACAGAAATCCTGCTGCCTTCGCCCCCTCAGGGCTGGGATTACAAGTATACATCACCATGTCCAGCCTCTTACCACAATTTAAACAATAGTCTTCCACTGTGTGGCATGGCTAATTCCACAGGTCAATTTAACAATGCCTCAAAGTGCCCAGATTAAACATTTTTGGCCATGTCTCTGAGGTAAAAGTGTTTCCAGTAAGATTGCTTTTCAATTGGTGGACTCAAATAGTAAAGATTCCCTTTGCCAAAGTAGATGAACATCACCCAAGATGTGAGAGTCTGAACAGAGCAAAAACATTTCACCAGTGTTACTTATGCCTCCTTGCTTGATGAGAGAACCTTGAGCTGGTATTTCACCAATTGGCTCTAGTCAATTCTTAAAACTTCAGACTCAGAATTATGACACTAACCTTACTGATGTCCAGTTTGCAAACAGTAGGTCATAAAACTTCTCAGGCTCTATTATGGCATGAGTCAACTACTCATAAAAAATCATTACTATAAACTATATAGTTTCTGCTTCCCTGGGGAACCATGAATATTCAGTGCAATAAACAGTAAGCAAACATACAAGCATATAACAGTTTTAAAATGTATGCACAACTATAAATACCAGAATATTTCTGGTAAATCATAAAGCCCAACGTGGTCTTGGAAATCACATCATTGACTCTAAGTCTTAAAAAAAAATTGTGTATGTTATTGGGCCTATTTGTCTGGTTTTCATTCTGTACATATAATTAAATTTTCAAGATTTTATAAGACAAAAATATGTATCCACTGATGGAAAAGAAAAAGGGAGTGAATGGTAGGGACCAAGGGTCATTCCCACACTCGCGCGCACACACACACAAATGTAGAAGAGAAAGTATTTGAAGGAGAAGGTGAATAAGATACAAAATAGTTTTCACAGATGGAACAGATATAAAATATTCCATGTTATCTAATTTGGAAGTAATGTTCTAAAGCAGTCATAAATGGGAACATAAAAAGCTCTTTTTTAGTGTGATATGCAAATAATTAATTAGGACTCTCTTAAAGGTGATCTTACATACGTGAAATTATCTTCAAAATGGAAAATTACCTTTAAGATTTTTACAGGCATTCTTCCATAAGTTCTCATTCATAACATCTTCTATTAAAAACTACCCTATAATTTAAAGTTTAGTAAATATAGTTGATAATAAAGTCAAGACACAGACTGATGCATGAGTCTGAAACAAAATTTGACCTGAAGATGTTCATTATGAGAAACTTATTTCCTGAATGCAAGCCTTGTAATTCATTTATTTTTGTGTCTTCAACATGTGATACAGAATAATTTAGAAATTTAAATATACCAGAGACAAAGTTAGTGAAACATTTTTAGAGTTCAGAGAAGATAAAAGTTTTATGTTTTAAGGTTGTTCTTCCATTTCCACTAGCTTTCAAGTCATTGACATTACTCATCTTGAAGTAGAGAATTTTAAGTGTAAGGGTAATCACATGCTGCTTCTGAGTTGATTCATATGAAGAGAATTGGATACCCTATTGTTTCAAACAAAATCTACTTTTTTGTTAAGTAATATTGTCCGTGTCTACTTTAGCTCAACAAAACTTGGAAATCAAGAACACTAACCTAATCATAAGATTAGATAATATTTCCACAGTACAAGCAAAATAAATTGTGTCCAAATTTTACAATTACCTGTCATTACCAATAATCGAATATTGCAATCTTTTGCGATATTTGGTTTTGTACTGCCTAGAGAGGTATAATTTCTGAATCTGAAACCATAGCAAGATTTATTTTAAGACTGAGGATATTGGAAATGAATGAGGACACAGCAGGCATAGAAACGCTGGCTTGTAAGAGGAGAGGAGAGTACAAAAGGGATATTCACCATAAAAGAGTGCAGGAGCACGGGGGAGGGAGAGGAGAGTTCCACCCCTGGAAAGTTCACGTTTTAGTCCACTATCAGGCACACAAAGTGCAATGCGAGTAACTCTGACACTTTTGAAAATGATATTGAAACACTGTACAGCATGAAAAGCCTTCAATAACTTTCCAGGTACAATATTCTACACCATAGTATGTAAACAGTAGGATAGCAACTCAGTTTTGGTTGACTCTATTCAAAATCATGGCAAAATACAACAGAGTAAGACTCAAATTCAGTGAGTAAATTTGTGTGTGTGCCCTATACATGTAAACTAAGCTCTTTGTATTTAAATATGTATTGGAGTTTCAAATAACACAATCTTTTACAAATTACAATCAAATATGCACTAGATTGTTTTCTTGGTTTTTCAAATAATCTAATTTCCCTTTCTCTACATTTCTTTATGGTTCATCATATTAATGTATGCTGATATAATTAAGCATTCTTGACTTCAGTATATTTTTTCTTGTATCTTTTATAAATAGTTACACAGCAAATATCATTGTAAAACATATCATATATGTGTGGATGTGTCATATATAATGAGATATTATTTTTTTAAATATGTTAGTTGATATTCATGAGATTCTGTTTAAAACTGAAATGATTTGAATTCTAAAGAAAAAGTATAGTGTAATGTCTTCTGACGTAAATTTCAGATAATGTCACATAGGAAAATCAGAAATTCTTTTAGTCAGTTTCCTGTGTTCCTCAGAAAAAGAGACATGGAGCCAACCATTTGTAAAACAAATTCATGAAGATAATTATATTTCTACTTTACTAAATTATGAGGCCTTGCATTTTTAATAATACTTTTGTTGACATTTACACTCAGCATTACAAATATTCATGGAGTCATTTCTTGGGTCCTCAGAATGATTAGAGAGAATGTGCATTTCTCTTTATTCCCTTATGGATTATTCTGCATTTTCCTGTTAATCTCTTCCAAAATAATGTTGGAATTTGAATTTATTTCTGAATGGTACCAAAGAATAATTTTACTTGGTAAAACATCCACTTTTTTAGAAAGAGATTATTTATGAACAAAAATCTCATACACTAAATTTATAAGTTCATAAAAGGATAGTCACTGAATAATTAAGTGGCCCTTTATTTCACTTATTTTAAAAATCCATGTCTGAATAAGATTAAATACTTTGATAAGCTTGCAAACATTTTTGATTATACATAGAAAAATGGAGAGCCCCATGAGATACATAGCTTATTCATTTGATTGTTTTTTTTTTTTTTTCTTTTTTGAGAATTCTGTATAGCATTGATTGGTTTGAGTTGTCTCTTAGTGGGACAATTGCAACTGGAGTGGTTAAAAATAGATTGCTGAATTATAACTCTCCTTTTTGGTCATTAATTTTTACCATTCTTCAGGACTGGAGAAATGCCTTGTAGGAAATGATCTGGCTTCTTCTTACCATCAGGGTGTTTTCTTTCCTGTACTCACACTGCAATTCACATTATTCAATCTACAGCTGTGGTCTATCCCAACCAAATTCAACTCTACTTTTCTAAAATACTCAATTTCTAGTTCTCCCAACTTATTTTTTTTCCTGTTACAGCTTTTTGCAATTCATTTGTGTCAAAAATGGTTAACATTTTTTTTCTGTTTAGTTCAAGTAACCAATTTTTAGGGCTTACTTTAATATTGATACAATGGGGAAGAATATGTCTGTGCTACACAGTGGATATAGTACTTTCCTATTAGGGAATGCTAAATATCCTGTCAACATTGTGTTGATCCCTCTAAATTTTCAGTGTATATTGCATAAAATCTTAGATTGCAAAGTCTATGGATGGCCGAAGTAACAAATACAATTTATCATTATTTTACTTTTTATTCTAATGTTGGTATCTTTTGTATTCTATGAATACAGTATATTATTATTGAACAAATGAAACACTGAAAGAAGGAAAGTTTAGGGTTTTTAATTTGGGACTTTATGAAAATGAATTGTGGACATTGTCAAAATCAACATATAACCTAAAGAAAAATTTTATTATTCAACTTAATTGATGAAATTGTGATATAACTAAGTTTTGCTTTCTTTTATTATGGAAATAATTAAACTTTTTAAAAATAAAATGAAAATCAATTTTATCCATCTCAACTCCCATTTTTATTCTTTTTTAATTTACAAAGCCTTGTGCTTCTCTTATGTTTGTAACGATGTATTCTTGATGTTTCTGGTGCATTTGACGTTCTCCTACCCAGGTGCTCAGGGACTGTAGTGTGAAATAGATGCAGGCTCTGCCTTTCGACTGGATAAAACACGCCCCTTTTAACCAAATTTTCCACAGCATTACTTTGGCCAAGCTATGACTTTTTTTTTTTTCTCAGTTCATTATGAAAATGGTTTGCAATAAAAACAGAAGAAATAAAACTTATTGGATGTACTTCCCAAGCACTTAATTGATTTTCTCTTTGTTGTCTTCATTACTTTGATTTCTCAAGATGAGTTTTATAAAAATGCCAGAGGCATAATGAAAATTCAAAATGTAGCGTGTTTCTAAGTCAGTGTAATGCTGTATACAAACTCACTGTTATCTCAATTAACTTATGCACAAATAAATGTATTCATTCAATGTATATTATACACTGAGCTCTATTTCAGGGGTAAATTCTGTGATTGAAGCTAAAATCCTTGGTTTTCAAAATAAGAATGTCTCGACATAATATATCAACTTACTTTCTTCTTCATTGCTTCTATAGTTAATTTCCATGAAAAGTCAGAATAATCTTTCTAAAGAAATGTTTTCATTACCTAGGGCAAACTATTTAAAATACTACCAAATATTCTCAGTGATTGAATCTCTACATATCTCCAACACAAACATATAATGATTTTCTAATTACCTGATGTTTCTAGAAACATTTATTCCATTATTCCTTTCCTTTATTCCATTCCTCAAAGAAGGTCAAAAATTCTTTGTCTTGACCATTAGTAATCCTATTTTATTTACCTGGAATAGTATGTTTCAGATCTTTGAATGTATAACCATTTCTTTTTATCTTTTTTTTTTCTTTTATTTTGAAGATAGTAAAAATACAACAGAACAAAACCAATAAAGAAAATGCAGTGAAATTGGTACAGAACTTCACAGCAGGATACCGGGATAACAGTAATAGATGCCATAGTATATCTCATTCTCTTCACAATAGTTGTTCTTTCAATTGGTATGGAAAAATCAAATGAAATACAAAGCATTACAAATCAATTGAAAGAGAATATTGAATAGAGCGAAAAAACCAATAGTAACAAAACAAAACAGTGAAAACAACATTTGCCTTCAAACAGAAGATAGAAGGAAATCCCCATATTCGCTATATTGCATACAGTCATCCTCCCAAGAGATGCCCAGACATCTGTCCCCAATTGCTAAAGGTGGGTTAGGGTGGCTGGCATGTCCGATTCTCAGCCCACACTGGTAGAAACTGACTGGTTCTCATGGAAAACTCTGCTTATTCTCCTCTTGGCTCACGCTAGGAGCGCTTACCCAGAGGGCAGGCAAATTCCTTTTTTGTTCAGCCACCTAAGTTCCACCGCTGCAGAATCTTGGACAACCGTTTCTATTTCTTATCTTTTACTTTATTTACTAAAATTGTCACTCTCCAAAGAGTATCACCTCTGACCACCTAGACTAGAAATTTGCACTTCAATTTATTATCTACTTTATTTTCTCATGCATATATTTCATAGCATTTATTTGCATCTCTAATTATGTTCTTTATTGACTATTTCATCACAGTCTGTCTACCACTGTATGTAAGTTCTATAATAGAAGGATAGTTGCTCCTATATATCCAGAGATTAGAGCAGTGGTGCATAAATTCATAAAGAAATTAGTATCATTAACGGAAAGCTTGTACTCACTGGCAAACTTCTTCCTTAAAAATGTCGCTTGTAGTCCCCCCTGTATGGAGTTGCACTGAGACATTTCCACATTAAAAAAAAAAAAATACTCATCCATTATATTTCAAGGGTATGAAAAAGATCCCCACATATGCTGGTTTAGCTTTTGAAATAGGCAACCACTGAAAGGCCTGCGTATTTATTCTGATGTGTATCAGATGCATGAAATTCTTAGAGCATCAATTCCGCAATTTTTTTTTTAATGCTTTGTACACTACATGCCTTCAAACATTAAAAAACAACAAACAAACAAACAAACAAACACACAGTGAGCTCTCATTTAACTGGAACTTTCAGTTTAGGTTTTCATTGTTGTGATGCTTTTAATTCAATTGTTAACTTCTAAGAACACTGAATGATTACACTCTCCTGTTTCCATGAAGTGATTTTGTACATTCTCACTGAAAAACCAGCTAAGAAATATATTTTGAAAATGGAAATTTCTACTCACCAACAAATTTCCCCTTGAGAAAACTTGAATTCTAAATACCACAGCTTGTAGCGAAATCTCTTCTGCCGGAGAAGGCTGGCTCTCCAGTATTCCATCTATCAGTTCCTTCTCGCAGACCTTCCCAGCACTAGAGCCTGTTTTTTTTTTTTTGTTTGTTTGTTTTTTGTTTTTGTTTTTGTTTTGTTTTTTTTGTTGTTGTTGTTGTTGTTGTTTCCACTGTGACAAAATAGTTGCTGCTGGAATCTCTGAAAAACTGGGTCAGTAAATCAAAAAGCACTGATTTGTTTTTAACAAAGATCGAGTTTTTCCTTTTTTTTTTTTTTTTTTTTTTTAGAACTTTTTGTTCCTTAGTGCAAAATGTGTGAATCATGGCCAAGAAATTGTCTTGTTTTCTCAGTCATGATACAATTATGCTCTCCTAGCCTTTCTAAAAATCAAACCATGTGATCGACTGCTTAGTAAGTCCAAAGAGGAGAACTTGACTCATTGACTGGGGTGGAGAGATCATAAGAAAGTAACTAAGGCAAATACCAAGGATGAAAATCCCACTGTCAGCAGCTAGTCACCTGAAGATTCAGGAAATTCAGTAGTAAAGTATCAGTCTCACTGTTGCCTTGATGTTAAGGTTCAGTCCAAAAGCAGAAACAACCCATTGTGTTTGCTTAGACTTTCTGTGGATGCAAGGAATTCCTCTTTTTTAAATGCTTTTCTTCTACCAAGGTCTTTATTTGCAGTGGCAATCAGAAATGTGGAAATGACACCCAGAATTTGGAGGCAAATTTATTTTATGTCAATGGACACTGAGTGGGATCATTCTCCAAGTATCAGGCCCTGATCTCTGGTGGTCTAGGGTTTATGTGGTATAAACAAGCAGTAAGTTCAGGGGTAGAAAAGTTTGTTAATTGGTAATTGCTTCTTACAATATGCATCATAGTGACCAGCTATGCTTCGCAGTGACTAATCATTTCTAAGCGAGGGAAGAACAGGAGCTGGCATGGGGACTATTACCTAGGCAACCAACAAACTGAAATTTATTGGCTGGGGCACGTTTTCTGCTACCTTGTCCCCTCCTTTAATTTCTCCAGCAAATCTTTGCTGGGCATATCACTTGTGATCTTCTGAGACAAGGATCAAGTAGAAACAGAAATATTAGGATTGTCAGTGATCTTAGGATGGGCCCTAGCTAAGCTCTCCAAGATTGTGTTGTCCCCTGAGTTGTTTTTAGACAGAGATATCAGTTAGGCCTACCTGTTCTGTAACACGACTCTGAAAAGATAGCAAGGGAGTTAATCCTGTCTAGGAGAGTGTCCAATGTGCCTTCGAAGCTCAGCAAATCTTTGTCAAGTGTTTGATTGATTGTTTTGTTCTCTTGGGACAACAGTGCAGGACCTGATTTAGTTACAAATTCAAAGAGAATTTTTGCCTAGACTTTTGAAATACAGGAATGCTCTTTCTTTTCTTTGTTTTCATTCCTTCTTCCTTCAAGCTAAGTGAAAATAAAGTTATAACTTTAAAATAGATTTTTGAAAGACATATTTAAATAAATTTGTCTGGAACTAAATACAAATTCTGCTAAATTCTCAGAAGAATGTTTGTGTGACACCCATGCGAGAGCTGCAAGTAAATCTTGACAGAAAATTTCACAGCAGAGTTTTAAAACAAACAATCAGGCAGATTACTCAATCCAGGCAGTTATTTAGAAGATGGATATATGTGTAAATATTTAGGGCAAACATCATAACATGAAATTTGCTTTGATCTCATACCTATTTATGTCTTTTTACAACAAAAATTTGTAAAATAATTCAACAATACAGCTATTAACAATTTATAGGTGAAAAACTTATGAAAAATTCAGAAGAATGTTTTTGAAGTATAAAAATACAAAACCACTGCAGAGGCATAAATTCTATTTGTATATAAAGTGCAAATAGAGACAATGATTTGCAAGGTATCCATTGCAGAAGGAATGTAACAGCGCAAGCTCAGATGTCACCGCAAGGAGAAGTCTTGTGAGAAACAGGTTTCTCTCCTGATCCCCAGCTGTCACGATTTTGTGATCTTCTCATGTTCACACACACCCAAAATTGAATACTGGGCAGTTAGAAAACCAAAGTTATTCATGCAACATAGGATTTCTCTCACAATCTCTTGGTCTGTATTTTATCCCAAATCTGGACAACATTTTGATAATTGAGCTTCACTTCTTTCTACTTCTGTTTCTTTTCTACTTCCTCACTCAGGTTTCAGATCAACATCACTGTCTAACACTGACTGCTCATGTTTCCTCTCTCCTTGCATTTCACAGACAACCACACACTCATTTTACACGGCATATATCATATATCATACACACACACACACACACACACACACACACACACACACATACATATACAACATATACACAATGTATACTTAGCAGTAGGTACTGTGTGTGTGTGTGTATATATATAAAATGTAGGAGTGTGTTTTTTTACAAACATATATATTTGTTTGAATTGTCCTCTGTGATCTACTTCCTACTCATTACTAATTCATGGCATTGGATTATACATGCATGTATTATAATTTATGAGAATATCTGATAAAATTTTAAAATAATTATTAACTCACATTCATGTCAAAGAATCTTCAGCTATTATAATATGCTCAGAAATGTAGCCGTCAATACTTCTTTTGGAAAAACTCTAGACACAGTTATTTTACAATACAGGTGTATTAAAGGGTATTATTGTGCATTATTTATAATTGAGCAAAATGGTATTTTTAACCACAGGAAAATACATAAATACATTTCCTTTTAAACTTTATAGTTAATTGTCTTTCAGGATGTTCAAGGACCCTAGAAAAGGAAACTATCACATGGAAGAACCTAGAATGATAGAAGTAATAGTATTTCTTACATCAAACATTTTTAAGCTGAATTATTAGAAACAAAATATTTTTGTACAGGAATGCTATGAAAATATTTCTTTGCTGTTTGTATTTCTTTGACTTCTTCATAAAAAATTATTCAATTTGATTTATGGCAGATAGAGAAATAAGTACTAAGAAGCATCCATAATTTTTAGTACAAATGTCACTGCACTTTTTGGAATTCACATTATTCCTTATTTCTAAGGAATTCCTTATTCTATATTTCTTTATATTCTATATATAAAGAGGAATTCTAAGGAATTCCTTATTCTATATTTCTTTATATTCTATATATTCTATATTCCTATTCCTTATTCTATATTTCTATATATAACTGATTTTCACAAATAATAATTTATGGATTACAGGTAAATACATAGCAGAGACTACTCTAATGCTTTCTCATCCTGGTCTTAAATTTAATCCTGTTGTTTGTGCTTCAAAACATGTTTAAAATTGTTATATCTTTCTTCTTTCATTTTCCATTCTCCTTCTTTTTTGCTACTGTTTGGATTTCTTACCATTTTTGGGTTTCTTACCATTAACACAATACCTTGTTTGTTATCTCTCTTATCTCAAAAGTTATAACCACTGTTGCTATTTGTAGATAGGAATATAAAGATTGATATTCAGTATCTTTATTGAGAACTTTTATAACCTCAGTTTTTCAGAAAGCACCGCTAAAGTAAATTAAAAGCAGTTGCAATTTGCTTTGTGTAAAGGGATGAATAATTAAGGCACACGATTTTCAATGTTTTCATATTTAATTACAACTTGAACAAAAGCTAAATATTTAGATAAGAAAGGAAATTAGACTGCATAAGGTTTTGATTTTTCATTTGTCTTTTCTCTGAATTTAACATCTATGGTTTCATTCTCGTTATTCACATTAAATTTGAACCACATTTCTCCAAGTTAGTCACATTTATACTTTCTTCAAGGATCATTACCACATTGTCTTACAGATATTTGACACTTAAAAATCAAGTAGACTTTATTTCAATTTCAATTTAGTCACTTAAAAATTTTTACCATGTATTTATTAATCAATAGCAACCCACTTGTGTGCAAAATGTTTTGAACACTCCTCTCTGAGCAGCGTCTTTTTATCTTAGTAAACCTTTCTCTTTTACTGAAACCATGTCCATTATTTAGAGCTTTAGAGTACAGACTTTGTTCTGACCTTTTAGCAAATATGTTTCTCCTGACTATTTTCACTGCTCCAATCTACTCATGTTTTAGTGATTTCCTCTCTTGAACTCTTGACTCTGTTACAAAGATCATTAAATTGTTTTGATGTTGCATCAGCTACTGGTGAATGTGCTCATATTATTAGAGACCAGTATACTGCTGTATAGACTGTGTAAAATTATTACCTGTGAGGATCATGCTGTTCTCAGATCTTGACTGATAAATAAGCACTTCTAAGCAACTTTTTCATCCCAACAAGGATCAGTGTGAATGTTTCGTAAAACCAAAAGTTTTTCTCAGAAGTCCATTGAAGTCCAAAATTGATGGAACTGCTCTCTTGTTAAGCAAACCACCGTTTGATATCTGCTGTAATAATACAGCAATTATCATTTCTCTTCTTATGGTTTACGTACTACAGAGTTCAAAATTTGTATTGCTTTACCTTTTAGAGAAGAGGTAATTAACCATCCTAAAAATTAATTTTTGGAATAATGGAGCCTCAAAACTCAGAAAAAAAATACACTTAGCTCATTACATTTATAAAGATTATATATCTGTTAGAGAAAAAAGAAACAAATATTCTATTGTGTATTTAACTGGAAACAAGAAGAAACAAAAAGTGACAGAATAGTACCAAGTTCTGTTTTAATCTAGTAAATATGCAAATGCTGTATTTTTCAGTTTATTTCAACCTAAAACAGTAAAAAGAAAAATCTCAGTTTATAATATTAACAATTAATGTAAGAAAGTATGAAACCAGATATCACTTCTGTATAGGAGGAAATATTTTCCATAATACAAGTACTGAAGCTTATAGCTTTTTATGGTGAAAATGCTTCCTGTTAACACAATAGTACAGGTTTCATCACGAAGAAATGCAACAAAAGACTCAGGTCTCCCTGGTACAGGAAGGTCTTTGCTGAAGGAAATTAAATTCTAAAAATTATAGTCTAATACTGATTTTTGAAGCTTTAGAAAATATTTAGAGATTTTTGATATAATATGTCACATTTGTTCTTCAAAGATGAAATTTAGAATATTACAATTTGAAAATATTTTAATAATTTTTATATAATGGTAATGAAATGACTGTTTCCAAGTCAGACGGACAAAGTATATGAAACATTATGTTTTCCACACAAGAACCAAGAAGTAACAGAAAATGCTATAATATGAAAAGAGTCAAATGTGCACTTCAAAAATAAATTCTTTTTAGCAATTGAATAGCTGAGTGAAAATACATTCATCTGTCTATTCACTCACCCATGCATCTTTGTTTTTCTACATATCAAAATATTAACTTTTACAATCTATATTTAGCTCATATTTTAAGGTATTTGTATTATTTTTTTCTTGATCTGCTCTCTCAAGCATGACTACATAACTCTTAAAAACAGCCATACATTTTAGCTCAACATTAACACATTATGAAATAACATACTGTAGTTTGAATGTTGTTTATATAGTACTTTGGTTGTTTTATGCTGCTTATCTTCTTCATGATATTATATTGCAGCTTATTTAAAGAAAATGTAGACACATACCTTTGGAGAGAAGAGTAATCGGAGACATAAGCAACGTAGAAGTGTCTGAAGCATCAGCAGGAGCCAGCAGCAGGGCTCTGAAGATTTCCGCCAAAAGAGACCCAGTGCCAGCCTCACATCCAGAGACTGAGATCAGCCCTATTCGCAGCACAATTCCTATGGCAAGTCTGGCTGGAACACACAGCACATTTCTGGAATCTGACATGGACACTATGAGAGAACTGTGAACATAAGTGCTATTTTACTTTTATTCTCCCTTGTTTGATTGTTTATCTTTTTCCTGTTTGTTTATATGTTTCCTGTTTAATTGGATCTCATCTTGTTTGGTTTGGTTTGTATTTGTTTTTTGGTTTTTTCTCTCTTTTCCTCCTCTATTTTGCTGGTCTTTGTTATATCTTTCTTCTTTCATTTTTTCATTCTCCTCTTTTGTCCTTTTTTGTTACTGCTTGGGTTTCTTACCATTTTTTTGTTTTGTTTTGCTTTGTTTTCTTCTGTTTGTCCTCTTTTTCTATTTGCTCAACTACTTCTTGAACTTAAAGTTTCAAGTGAATAAACATTGTATTTTCCTTTTTTGGTTACTTTTTCTTATTTTATTTCATTTTTTTCCCTTCATTGTCCTTCAGTTTCCCCAAATTCTGGTTATCATCCTTTGACCCCAAGCATTGATTCTACTGTATTTGACCTCGTTCATCACTTGATCCTGACCCTTCCCATTTTAACAACAGTGCACCTTCAAGAAGATTAAAATCCCTCCACTGCAGGGAAGTTTACTGTATCCAAGAATGTGGTATATGTTTGATTTTGTTATAAAACTTCTGCATTTGCTCCTGTGGTCTGAGGTAGCAGGTGAGTGGTTACTATATTTTTTCAGCAGTTAAAATGTTGTTATTGAGCGATTAAATTGTTGATAACTAATGTTCTTCATAACTGTATCACTTTAGCTAAAATGTCGTGTATGTTCTAAAAAGACATTCTGCTTTGTATAATTCTGTGATTTTATGTGGCCATAAGGATCACCACAGTCTAGTACACAAAGTATTGAGTGCTGAACTAAACAATAACCTTGCATCTTTTACAAATTGACAAGGTAGATTTTTGGGATAGCTATAAAGAGTCACCTACATCTAGAGGACATCCCTGAAGAACAGGAAAGCCTCAATACTTGTGATAAAGCTTTCTATCATAAGAAATTGGCAAACAAAACACAGAAAATAAAATTTTAAGAAGTGAGAAAATAGAAAATGACAACATGCAGAAGCAAAATGAAATCCCAGATGCCCAGTTCACTAGGACAAGGCTGGAGCACAATAATATGGATAAAATTGGAAGTCAAATACTGAAAAATTCTGAAATGATAACAACAGATGTGAGAAAGCAATTGAAAAATGCCATAGAGAAAATAATGTCTCAGGTACAAAGAGGAAATGATACTTAAATTCAAAGATATTAGAGAAAATATAGATAAAAGAATAGATGAGCATAGAAAAATAATTGAAACAAAAAATGCTGACCATAGAAAAGAATTGCAATCCATGAAATAGTTTTAAACAGAAATTCAAGAGACTACAACTTCATTTGAAAGTGTATGCAACATATTTTAAGAAGGAGCAAATAGAATATTAGATATTGAAGACAATAATAGATAGCAATCACAAAGAAAAAATATCTTAAAAATAGCAAGATTACATGAAAAATCAACCCAACACTAAAAGATGAAGCAAAGAAAAACAGCATAAGATGATTGAAGTGAATGAAAACTGCTGACAGCACAGATGCTATACAAAAATTCTTCTCAGAAATAATAGCAGAAAAATTCTCTCGTATGGATAAAAAATCTGATATACCAAAAAATGAAGCATATAGAATGTCAAACAATCATGATTAAAATGAAACTACACCAAGACATATAATAATCTAAATTCCAGAAATTCAGCATAAGAACAGAATATTAAAACCTGTTAGAGAAAAGAAACAGATCTTCTATAAAGCAAAGCCCATTAGGATCACAGCAGATTTCTAAAAGTAGACTCTCAAGTGAAGCAGAGTTTGCAGTGAGATATTTCAAGTCCTGAACGAAAACAACTTCCAACCAAAATTGATGCACCCTGCAAAAATATCTGTCAAATTAATTGGGAAATTAGATACTTCAGTGATAAAGAACAGAAGAATTTCACAACCTCCAAATCGAACATACAAAGCGTTTTGAAATATATTATAGACAAAGAGAAAAATGACCACAATTCCAAGAAAAACAACAGAAAAAAAAAGCGTGGAACCAACAGCTGGAAATTATCACAACAAAGATAAGACAGTGCGTATCAGTTGTAAACATCTGTGTAAATCGTCTCAGTTCAGTGATTAAAAGAAACAGACTAGTAGAATGAATCAAGAAACAAAATGCAACAATATTCTGTATCCAAGAAACACATTTGTCTAAAAAAATTACGAGGTTGAATGTTAAAGGATGGAAAACAATCCTCCATGCAACAACAACCAGAAAAATAAAGAGGTAGCTATTCTGCTTGCATACAATATGAACTTCCAACCAATAATGACAAAAAGAAGGTTATTATATACTTGTTAGGGGAAAACTTCAAAAGAAAGAGATAATAATCATAAATATTTATTCACCAAATATGCAAGCATCCAACTATGTAAGACAATTATTAATAGCCATGAAAAACCAAATTAGCAATAACACGATTGTTACAGGAGACCTTGATATCCCACTGTGTCAAAGAGATAGATCAACTTGATAAAAAAAAAAAAAAAAACTACAAATAACTATCAGAACTGAACCAAATCTGTGAAAAAATGAACTTAGATGTTACAGAATGTACGCCCAACATAACCTGAATACACTGTCTCCTCAGCTGCACTAGTGAAGTTCTCTAAGACTATATACTAGGCAAGAGAGCATGACAAAATAAAAACAAAGGAATTGAATTTATCCTGTGCACTTCATCTTATCACTATGCAGTGAAATTGGAAATTAAAGGCAAAAGAAATCACAAAACAACATAAACGCATTGAAAATAAATAACCCTCCTAAACAACCAATGGGCTATAGACAAAATTAAAGAAGATGTTAAACAATATCTACAAATAAATGAGAATGAAGATTCAACATACTGGAAATTGTGGGAATCAAGAAAAACAGCCATAAGAGGGGAAACTATATAATGGTGAATTATCACATGAGAAAAACAGAATGATCACAGATAAACAACCTAAGTTTGCACTTCAAATTCTTAAAAAAGAAGAGAAAGATAAGATCCATGAAAAGGAGGAAATTATAAAGATTAGCACAGAAAATATGGCAATGGAACCTAAGAAAGCAGTACAAAGAATTAAAGAATTGAAGAGTTTGTTATTTGAAAGAAGAAATAAAACTGCTAAACACTTTACCAACTTTAAAAAAAAAGAAAGAAATGACTCAACCAAATTTTTTCATTAAGGAATAAGAAAGGTGAAATCACTACAGATATTGTATAAATTTTGAAGGTTATCCTACTTCTAAAATCTTTACTTACAAAGAATGGAAAAAAAAGAAATGAACAGATTTCTAGATATACATGAATTACAAATGGTAAATCAAGTAAATATAAAACTTCTGAATAACCCAATATCAGTAAGTTAAATTGAAAATTTAATTAAAAAAATACCAACAAAGATAAGCCCAGATTCTGGTAGATTCACTACTGAATTCTACAAAAATATTAAGAGAATATTTAATGCCAGTACTTCTCAAATTCTTTAATGAAATTGAAAAGGAAGCAGTACTCCTTAATGTATTCTAGGAGACAATATTATCCTGATACGAAACCAGAGAAAGATCCACAAAACTAGAGAGCTACAAGTCAGTCTCCATAAGGAACCTACAAAAATCCTCAATAAGAAACTACCAAACTGAACTCAACAAATCCATCAAGAAGGTTTTACACCATAACCAAGTGGAATTCATTCTAGAAATGCATACACAAATCAATTAATGTAATATACCATATCAACAGAGTCAAAGACAAAAATCACATCATCATCTCAATAGGTGTAGAAAAAAATTATGAACAAAATAAAACCTGCATTCATAAAAAAAAAAAAAAAAAAAAAAAAAAAAACCTCTAGAGAAAACTGGAATACTTGATCTTTACCTCAATCTGATAAAAGTCCAACTACGACAGGCCAACATCCAACCTCATACTAAATGGACAAGACTGAAAGCTTTCAGTACAAAATCAGGAACAAGACGAGGATGTTCACTGGCACCACTCCTATGCAATATAGTAGTGGAAACACTAAGAAGAGAAAGTAGCGAGAGAAAAATATAAGGAATAATGATAAGAAAGGAGAAAGTTAAATTACCATTATTAAGAGAAGACATTATATTCTACATAGAAGATCCCACAAACTCCACCAAAAATATTCTAGATTTAATAACTAAATTCGACAGGGTAACTGGATACAAAGTCAATATTCCAAAATCAATAGCATTTTTGTACACAAAAAACAAACTCACTGACGGAGTTTAGGGAAACTGTACCCTTTACAATAGCATCCAATGCAATGAAATTCTTAGGAATCAGTGTGACACAGGAAGTAAAAGATCTATAAATTCAAAATTATGGTACTGTAAATAAAGAGACTGACAAGGATATCAGAAAATGGAAAGATAGTACTTGCTTATGCATAGGATGAAACAAAATTGAGAAAAATACCCATACTACCAAAATTACTATACAGATTTAACGTAATCTCAATCAAAATGCTATTAGCACACCTCAAAAACGTAGAGAAAACACCCCTAAAATTTACTTAGAACCGAAGTGACCAAGAATATCAACAGCAAAGGCAAGGCAGCAAGCATCACAATCCCTTCCTCAAAATTATGCTACACAAAGATCCATGATAAAATCGGCACGATAGTGGTAAAAAACCAGACCAAGGATCAGTGGAATAGATCAGACAATGCAGTACAATTGTAAAAACAGCCAGCCACTTTGTCTTTGACAAATGGGCTCAAGCACATTCAATGGAAGGAGATAGCCTCTTTAATACATAGTTTCAGAAAAAATTGGCTTTCAGTATGCTAAAGAGTAAAACTAGACCCATATCTATTACCAAGTACTAAAGTCAAAATGGATCAAAGATCGAAATATTAAAACACTCAATCTACGGGAAGAGAAACTAGTTAGGAACCTTGAAGACATGCAGCACTCATAACAAGCTCCAATCTGCATAGAAGACTTCAAAAAAGCAGCAACTGGGATCTCATGTCATTAAAAAGCTTTTGCATATCAAAAGAAATCACCAAAAGAGTTTCAAGAAAACCCACAGAGCAGGAAAACATTTTATCCAGTTGTCCCTTATACAAAGAACTTCTATCTAGAACACAAAAAGGATAGAAAAATATCAAACCTGTCAAATTCAAAAATCCAATCCAAAAATGGGCATCTGAAAATGAAGAAATATAAGCAGCAAATGAACTATGAAAACACGTTTAACTTCATTGTTCATTCATGAGATGCAAATACAAACAACACTGAGATTCCACCTCACTACAAAAAGAATGGTTGTCATTAAAAAATCAGTCAACAACAAATGATGGAGGAGCTGTGGGGAAAAAGGAACACTGCTCTACTGTTGGTGGGAGTGTAGACTGGTGCAACCACTATGGAAATCAGTATGGAGAATTCTCAGACAACTAGGGTTGGAAGCTCCATTTCAACCCAGCTATTCATTTCCTGGGTGTTTTCCCAGAAAAACTGAAAAGGTCATGTCACAGTGATACATGTGCACTCATGTTCATAGCAGCACAATTGTAATAGCCAAATCTTGTTAACAACCAAGATGCCCATCAACCACAGAGTGGATGAAAAAGATGTGATAGTTTTATATGATGTAATATTACTCAGCTATAAAAAGGATGATCTTGAGGCCTTCATAGAGAAACCAAAACAACTTGAGACTATACTCATTAGTGAAATAAATGAGTCGTATTTATAAATATCACATTGTGTTTCTAATGCAAAAAGTAATAAGAAATGTAGGAGTAACATAATCCTAAATGTGTAATTGCTATTGTAAAAAAGAGAAGAAAAGAAAGTGTTCCAAAGGATATAACTGCATGTATGTTTAAGTTTGTAAGATTGATAACCATATTACTAAGTTTTTATTGGATCATTGAACAGAACTGTTTGTAGTCTTGCTGTTTGAATGTCCACTCTGCATGGCTTAGTTTTGTAAATTGAACAATTATAAGAGGACAACATGTAATTATCAACTAATGATTTCAAACTGTTTATTTTTTGGAGATTATGTATTACGTCTACCCTTTTTCTGTTTTTTTTTTTTTTTCTTTAAATAAAAACATTTTTCACGCCTATATCTTATAATCTGAGCACCTGTTTTGAAGGTAACAACAGGCAATGTGTTAACCTTTGTTGGTCTCTATCTTGTTTTAAAATTTTGTATTACTGTTTTTATTGTTCTTCTCTTTAAAATAAAAAATAAGTATAAAATAAAATACATTTGTATTTTTACATTTAAAACAAAACCAAAGCTTTTAGGATTATAAAGTTTATCACCATGGTAATGACTATCTGTGCTTTGGTATGACACCTTTCAAATATTTTCATGTATCCGTTCCATTTTCATGAAATCATTATGATAAACATGATAAACAAACAGTTAAACTTGTGTGTAAGATACAGCACATTGAGTTTTATTATTAATAGCTAAATTAAAGAGGCATTCTGAGAGGGATTAGGCCTTCTAGAAAATCAGATGTGTCGTTTTCTTTTTTTTTTTTTTTTTTTTTTTTAATCGGTACCTGGGATGATGAGTTCTGATGAGCAGTTCTGATGAGCAGACATGCCAAGCCTGTGAGTAGGAGCAAATCTGCAGATAGGCTGGCCTAAAGATGGAAATGCCATAGCTGGGCCAATGACAGAAACTGAAACAGAAATCACAGAAGGGGGACATTTTTTATTTCAATTAATCATTACGTAAACTTAAGAGACATCTTTTAATACTAAGGTTATTTGAGATTAAAATTTTAATTAGTTTTCATCCTTAATAAATACAGCACTTAAATCTTTAATCCTAAAATCTCAAAGCCAATTAACAAATAAATCCCCAATTTTCCAACAAAAGAATGTACACACATGTGATTTCCTATAAGAATTTAAACGATGGAGCAAGAGAGACATTCATTCTAAGCCACATCCTTAAAACACAGTGAATTCATCAACAAGACACATGGTGACTGATTGTGTCAACTCCTGATCTAATCATTAAATTAAATAAGCACACAACGCTTGAGTATGAGGCACTTTCTGGACAGTACATCGAGTTCTACTTTTAACTTTGAAAATTATATGGTGAAGTATTCTTGGCAGGTTGTTCAATTTAAAGTTTCATCCTTTTCCTGTAAAATTAAGGACCATAATTCTTTTTAAAGAACTATTCTGACTATTCTATGAGATAATGCCTTTCAATGCTGAGCAGCAAATTGAACACATCTGGCAGGCACTGCTAGGTGAGAAGAAATATTAAAAGACATGAAAATATAACCACTGAAATTGAAGACTAAATTATAAACATACATATTATTAGGCTTAAATATATATTGCATATATGTATATGTATATATATATATATATATATATATATATAGATGTACAGTAACAAAATTATATTGACATTAATGTATGTTTATACATGCATCTATAAATATTAGCAGACTGCTGCAAATGTGGAGAAATCTGCCAAGGGTTTTAAATACATGAAACTGTATTTCCTCGCCAGTAGACTAAATATTTAGGAATTCTGTTGAGGTCTAGTCAGCTGTATTAAATAAGAAAAGCAGTAGATAATATCAAGGTCTCCTACTGCCAAGGAAATTTACAGACCTCAAGTAGCAAAGGGACCTCAAGCAGTCACATGGTTACAATAGGAAGCATAAAAATTAAATCCCATTATTTCCATAAAATATAAATTAGCCTACATAACACCAATTACACAGGCTGTAGGTGAAGGAGAGTAGCTGAGTGATAAAACAACCTGCTCAGCATACATGAGGCCCTGGGCTCAATCATTCCCACAATAAAAAATAAAATAAAATAAAATAAAGTAAACCAACACCCACAAATACAGCAAACAAAAAATTTGCTATTATTTTGAGGCAAAGAAAGTTACCTTATGGATTTATTACCACAATTATACTCAAATCATATTTTATTTATTTACTTAGAGAATCATGTAGTGCAGGCTGGCCTCGAACTCACTATGTAGCTCAGACTGGCCCTGAACTCATGATTGTCCTTGTGCCTCAGCCTCCCAAGGGCTGGGATTACAGGTGCGAGCCATCAGGCCCAAAGCACATTTGCATTGTTACCCACTGTTTCTTGTGTATTAAACCATTCTCACATAATGAACTAAACTTAAATTATTTAAGTCACAATCATCTTAAGGTTAATTTGGGGGTTTCACTCTAAAATGTTTCCAAGTATGATGCCAAAGAATTTTAAACAACAGAAACTTTAGGACAAAACAGATTTTTTTTAAAATATTGAATTAATAGAATTATATAATATTTACAATCTGCATTATATGTTTTAAGAATAAATTAAAAACAGCAATTATGAAAGATAAATGTGAAAAAGACTTTCTGATTATAAAATGTATACAAATATTTGCAAAATATAATGCACTGTATGAAATAGAATACAACATAAGCCTAAATAAGAAGTACCTAGCAGATTATACACAAGTGAATAGAATATTACTTTGGGAATTTTCACAAAATCATTAGTTCGAACAACCATTTGCATGCAGAAATACATACACAAAAGTTAAGAAATTTAGGTAGGATTTGTAGCACTTGCTGAGGTCCAGTCACAAAGCAAATACACTTTGATAAGAGTGAAAATCCCTGTTTTACATCACTCATGTCACCCCACCTACTAACCCCCAGAGAGGACCCACATCATGCATGTGGGGAAAGGCAGGGAGCCCAGCGCTGGACTGTCCCTCAGTCTAGCACATTCCAGGACTGTCGCAGGGGACACATGGCTCCACTCTGCCTCAGATTGCCAAAGGTGAGAGCCCACTTCTGAGGCACACAGAGAAGAGATGACAAATCTCAGCAAATGCAAGTGTCCAGAAATGAGAACATAAAATCTGGCACAAGCAAGAGAAATGCAAATCACCTCCATAGGAAAGGAGAATATATTTTACAGAAATGAATGAAATCATAACTTCCAGAAAATATTCTTTGAGGGGAAAATTACTGTCAGTGCCTCACTGTAGAAAGGAAATCGATTGTTGTCTAAAGACAAAATGTTTCACTGCCTCAGGGGATATAATAATTGTTACACTTGCTGAAATACCCAGCTTCACAATATGTAAATGAGCATTAATTGGCTAATCAAAAGTTATTTTTGAAAACTGACTCTTATTTTGTGATATTTTAAAACCGATATTGGTAGTTGATAGATTACATAAATGAATTATAAACACAGGATCCTCTCAATAAAAGGAAATTTAAAACATCATATGTAAGATTTACCTAATATATACATATAAATATATACTTCTATAAATTCTATTATAAAATATAAAATTAGCTTTCCTACGCTTATTATCTCTCACCAGAAAAACTAAATACTTTTTCAAAAAATATTAATAATTGGACCACATTTTCTGATAAGAGATCCGAGCTTGAATTCAATTTTTTTTTCTTTTTTTTTTTTTTTGGCTTTTTCTAAAATAGTTCTATGAACACAATAGAAAAGATGGCCAAGAACATTAAAAATATTTTCTAATGCTCTCTGGTTCAGTCAAAATCAGAGTTTTAAAAGGCAAGAATTGTTAGAGAATTTTTCAAACTTCTGCAATATTTTTTACATACTTTGTAGTATGGTGTATATTTTAATGCAACTAGCATGCACAATTTTTTTCCTTATTCCTTTTCTCTAAAATGTTTTTCAAAACTCATAGTTGAATTATTTTGTCCTTAGTGTACAAAGATGCCACATGATTTTTTTTTTTTTTTACTGGTACCAGGAATCGAACTCACAACCTCACGCTTGCCAGGTAGGCACTGTGCCACTGAGCTATATCCCCAGCCCCAATGCCACATGTTTTAGTGAGTTAATTTACTGTTTTATCCTCTCAAATATTTGCTTAGTAAAAACGGACAAGAATATACCTTTAGTTCAGAAATTGACATTTCATTTACATATGGATACTATTAAAAAGCTATTTAACATCAATTACAGCAGAACTACAGAAATATATATCTAATTTAAAAAATACAAAAAGATATATATAGTCAAAGTGTCAGCTATAACATCATTTGAAAATCATCCAAAATTGTAGAGAATAAACAGAAAAGTTACACAAAGAATTCCCAAATGGCACATAAATAGATGGAATTTAAATTATGGCACTATCTCACAAGTCAAAGTACCAGAAACTGAAAACTACTGCTCACATGTAAGATTAATTCACTACTGACTGCATGCAAAGATCACATAATTATTCACAAACACTCTTTAGAAATTGGGAAGGAAATCATAGGAAGAGGAGAAGATAGAGGAAGGGTGTAAGGAGACAGATAACAATAGAGGAATGCACCCATTATGTATTATAAACATATAGTAAGGGAAAAGTAATACAAAAATACACATCAAGACGAGCCTGGGAAATAGTTGTCTCATTCAAAAATAGAATAAAATAAAGCAAGCACAATGTGTATTAAAATGCAATCTCAATCTCTCTCTCTCTAATTAATATATATATATATATATATATATATATATATATATGAACTCTTTTTTGACCATACAAAATTATCTTTATCTGAAGTTTCAATATTAAGACACTTAATTTAAACTGACTTTTCAAGCAAAGACATATCTTTTGCTATTTCTTTTTAACAAAAAATAAAATCATGACCTCGGAACATATTTTTAGTTTTTCTCCTAGAACACTCTTTCAGATTCAAACTATTTATGGAACATATGATAATCTCTCAGAAAACTTTAGGAAACACTGCACTTTGAAAGTAGTATAGGCAGATTTTGTTGTTATTGTTGCTGTTGTTGGTTTTTGATAAGATCTGTGTAATTGAAGTTGGCCTTGAGTTCACTATGTAACCCAGGTGCTATGATCCTCCTGCTTCAGCCTCCCAAGTGCTGGCATTACAGGAATGCACCACCATGTCTGCAGTAGGAGCAGTCTGTGAACAAAACTCATCATTATTATGTAGTTTCTACACCTGCCAAAAATGACCCAGATGAGATTGCTTTTTCTTTAAATGGAAAACTTTACTTGAAGCGGTTGTCAGGATTTAGTTCACCCCACTTTTGCTCTGTCCTCCCTTTTGGATATGCACATGAAGAACAAAATGCCAGCTCTTCAAGGCCACTTCTGGAATAGGAAAATAACATTTGGAACTTTCCCAAATTCAGCAGTTTAGACAATAATATTAAAAGATCTAAAGAGTGTCATGAAAAGAGAAAAGAAGTGGGCTAGCAAAAATGTTTTTTAAACAAAGTATACACAGAATAATTTAAAGCACACCTATATCTTTATAAATTTTATTGTTTCATTTTCATACAATAGCTAATAAACATCAAAAAACCATAAATTCCCCCTTAGGGCTAAGATGTGGTGTGAAATATACTTCACTTAGATAGTAGTTGTTCAACTATATTTCTGTGTTCTCTTTAATAAACTTTCACTGATTCAATTTCTAGAAATAATCAATATTACCTTGCAGAGCAACGTTACCATGTTGAACATAGCGTCTAGATATGCTTACATGTTTTTCAAATCTAATTGTGATACAAATTGAAACAAACAAACATGCATCAAAGAAAATCACAAAGTTTTCGTTAAGATGGACAAACAATTATAGCTAAAATAAAATTAAGGTAAAATGTTGTTTGGCCCCGAAAACAGTGATGTTTTGAAAACTGATGAGTGATATTTCTTAATGTTTTATGTTCATGAATGTGTATACAATAAATTCGTTTTTGTATGAATGTGTATAAAGAATTTCTGGGGGCTGGGGATTTAGCTCAGCGGCATAAGCACCTGCCTTGAAAGTAGGCGGTCGTGACTTCGATCCTTGGTACCGATAAAAATGAAAAAGAAAAAAAAAAAAAAAAGAATTTGTGTGCTTACAATTCAGTAAATAAAAATGTAAGAAAGTAATACCCTAGAGACTCAGGAATATGTGTTTTAATACTGAGAAACACAACAGTGGGGTATTTGGCTTGTAGTATCCTCATAAAAAGACAGAGGAAAGGCTAGAAGGTTCAGTTATAGTAAAATATATTGAAAAGTCAGTGTACTACATAAAAAGGGCCATACACAAAATAAATGAATAAAATGACACTAATTTATGTCTTTAAAGAGATTGGCACCTATTATAATCAAGGGGTGATGAGACTGATTGAATAATATTGACTTCACTAATGAATTCTATTATTCATCAAGGGATTAATACTCTGCTCCACTGTCTGTTATATGTAATCTCTGTTGTACAGGAGTAAAGTGGAACCAGATAACTAGCTAATATTTGAAGTGAGCAATATACACAAATGAGATATAACCACATGAAAATGATCACTAATGGCAAAATACATGAATAGATGAATACATTAAAGTGACAAACAGAGATAAGGTTATTATTCAGGTCTTGAGAAAGCTATCACTTGGTAGGAGATTTTAAAGTACGTATATAATATGGGCATCAGGAAAAAAGAGAAAGAAATGTTAGGAAAACAAATCGAGAAAGCAAACGAAACAGGTTGGGACTGTACTGAGCCTATTACAATGTAGAAGCAGGGAAATATTAGGCTATCCAGATAGAATTCTTGCTGCAAAGTTAATTTATGTTTGGCTAATGAATCTGGTCATTTTTACAGCAGAAGAATGTGAATGTAAGAATTATTTTTCAATAAAATCAGAATTATTGGAATTATTAAGCATATGTTATTGGATAATGGAAATGAAAAACAGGAGGGACAGATTGGAAGAGTATATTTTAATATCCAGAAGTTACCTAGATGGAAAAACTGGATGGAAATAAAGGGTAAAATAAATAAACAAATCTATAACATTAGCAAGATACTGGTGAAAGGAAGAAATTGCATCAGGCAGGGGTTGGAGAAATAAAGGAATTATTTAATAACATTCGAATGGTATGCTTATATCAAAGTATCAATACCAAACATGTCAGGCAAGAGCAAATACAGTATTAGTATTGTTCAGAAATGAAGTTATTGATTTATAGGTTTAAATTTGTCAGTGGTAAATGTGGTAGAAATAGATATATGATAACAATGTTGAATAAAATCAGGCTTTGTTACAAATAGATAAATAGAAATTTATTTCATGGAAATAGAATTTTCATGAAATAGAATATTTAAGTACTTTTCTTTAGGCCACACCCAGCCACCCTCAAGCACAACAAGGGCCCAGAATCCAGTCCCATGCTCTGACCAGGCATGTGGGTGGAATTTCAGCGCACCAAGAAAACTGGAACATTCTTCCCAGGCAGTGAAATACGCCCTGCATCTGAAATCACCTTAAGACCCAGGAAGTACCCAAGGTTTAAACATGCCATGCCCAGCCACCTCCAAATAGCAAGCAGAGCCCAGAATCCTGTATCAGACCCTGATCATGCTAAGGTTTAATTCTGTTGCCCAGGAAGCCTTAGAACTTAGTTTTCAAGGCAGTGAGACCACACCCTGTGTCTGAAATCACCAAAGGACATACAAGTCCCCGCAGGCCCAACTGGCGCAATCCCAGCAAGCTACATGTGGCAAGCAGTTGCCAGTAGTCTGCATCTGGAGACAAAAGTGGGTCAGGTGATTCCCAGTGCACTGAGGAAGTTTGGAAACATAACTCAAATTCTGGAAATAGGTGTGACTCCAGCTGGCACTGGGGAATGCTACACAGCCCTGGAACACAGTTGCACAGGCCACTGCAAACTTCTATGCAACTCCCGCCAGCCCTGGGGAATGCATGCGGCCCTTGGACCTTGGTCTTGAAGCCACCTGCTGTCTGCATGACTCCAGTCAGCATTGAGGAATGCCACACTGCCGTGGGACCTTGGCCTCTGCCCAGTTGATGCTGGGACTCAGTATATCTGCTGACCCCCTGGGGACACTACTTTCCTCCTGGACTTAACTGCTGTTGATCTTTACTCCCACCCTTTCTCCCAGAATCTTGGAATACAGAAGATTAACTGTGCTAACTTGAAGGGAGATTCAGTAACTGCCTCACTCAAACAAAAGATCTCAGCAGGCTCCAGTGAGTGTGGTGAGTATGCCCCTAAAACAGAGGTATACAGTGGCTAAATAGGGCCAGTAGTAAAGCTCCCTCCAACTAACTGTAAGACCTTGGTGAGTCTAACAAGAGTGTTGCTCTTTTCTGCACACAGAATATATCAGACAGAATGAGGAGTATGCCAATAAGGACTCTCTCAACTTGGAAAAAATCAAAAGGGCTAATGAGACACACAGGCACACAATACGGACACAGTAGGGCCTCATCTAACACAAGCACTACAGATAGGGAGACTTAGTGACCTGTAATAACGTGAAGATAAAGTAAAAACATGAATAAAAACATGACCTACATCAATACTATTAGGCTTGCCAGCCAGGAAGAATATAGGACTTATCCAACAGGCCCTGAAGTGGGAAGTCAGGTGGCTGGTCCATCCCTTCATTGAGGGACTCAGCAATTGCAAGCATCAGTCTTACATTAGGACCCCGAGAAACACACTACCAACAGTTGACACTATAGTGGGGTCAAAGGACCAAATATTAATTCGAAAGGGGGAAATGGAAAAACAAACAAACAAACAAACAAAAAGCCAAATGCAATCTCAAACATCTAGTGCACCAGAAACAAGCACAGGAGACACTGTAGCAGAGGATTTCAAAAGTAACACACTGTAAATCTCTGAAAAGATAGTGAGTGAAATAAAAAAAAAAAAAAAAAAACAAAAAAAACAAAAAAAAACAAAACAAACAAACAAACAAAAAAAAAAACCAACTCCATGAGGCTATAGAGGAAATCAAATTAGAAGTGCTGTCCAATGTAAAGATAGAAATAACAACCTTACTAAAAGAGTTGCTGAGCAGAGCTAAAAAAGAAATAGTGAAAAAATTACAGGAGCATGGAAAAACTGATTGAAATCTTGAATAAACAATATAGAAAACAAGCAAAATTCATGAAACAAATTCAAAGTGACTTCTAAGGGACAAAAAACTATATTCAGGGCTGGCAGAACCATTTAAATGAAGCTGATGATAGGATTTTGGACCTTGAGGACAGGATTACAATCATGAAAGGACAGAACTTTCAAAAATAACAAAGCAGCATGAAGTGACAATCCATCAGCTTCAAGATGAAGCCAAGAGCAAGAATGTAAGATTAATAGGCATCAGTGAAGATACAGGAGTCAATGCAAATGTCATAACTAAAATATTAACAGAAGAAATAGCAGAAAATTTCCCAAACATTGGGAAAAAAATCTGATATGCGCATAAGTGAGGCTTGTAGAATGCCAAACAGTCACAACCCCACCCACATAAGTCTACACTCAGACATATAATAATTAAAATCTCACACATACAGCATAAAAATAGAATATTAAAAGCTGTTAGAGAAAAGACACAACTCACCTATCAAAGAAAGCCCATTAGAATGACAGCAGACTTTTCAGCACAAGTTCTTAAATCAAGACTGGCTTGGAGTGAGGTATTACAAGCCCTGAAAGAAAATAGCTTTCAACCCAGACTGATGTACCCAGGAAAACTTTCTTTCAAATTTAGTGGAGAAACAAGATACTTCCATGGCAAAGAACAGCTGAAGAAATTCATGTTCACCAAACCAACCCTAGAAAGAGTATTGAAAGACATACTAGATAGAGATAAAAATGCACACATTCCCCAGGACAACAACAGAAAGAAACCATCATGTAGGATAAGCAATTAAACAAGAGGGAAAAGCAGAAAGCAAAAAAGCTGAACTTTAACATGGCAAAGTCAAGCCAGTACCTATCAGTGGTATCCATAAATGTAAATGGCCTCAATTCACCTATCAAAAGAAATAGGTTGAAAAAATGGATCAAAAACAAGAATCCACAATATGCTGTATACCAGAAACACATCTGATTCAAAAGGAAACTCATAGAGATTAAAAGTCAAAGGGTGGAAAACAGTATTTCATGCAACAAGAACCCAGAAAAATGCAGGGATAACTATTCTATTTGCAGACTATGTGAACTTCAAGCCTAAAATGATCAAAAGAGATAAAGAAGGTCACTGCATAATCATTAGTGGAAAAATTCAAGAGGAAGAACAATTATAAATACATATGCACCAAATACAGGAGCACCCAAATATATAAGACAAATACTAATGGACGTGAAACCAAACACACAAGAACACAATTATAATAGGGGACCTTAATATCCCATTGTCTCGAAGAGATAGATAAACCAGACAAAAAGTCAGCAAAGTAATAATAGAGCTGAATCATACCTGCAAGCAACAGGACTTAATAAATATTTATAGAGTGTTCTACCCAAACACATCAGAATACACATTCTTCTCAGATGCACATGGTATATTCTCCAAAATAATCCATGTATTATCCCATAAAACATTTTTAAGTAACTGCAAAAGTGTTGAAATTATCCCATGTGTAATATCTGTCTGACCACAATACATTGAAATTGGAAATTAATAGCAAAAGAAATCACAAAACCTACATAAATACATGGAAATTAAATAACAGCCTTTTGAATAACCATTGGGCTATGGATGAAATAAAAGAAGAAATAAATCAATACCTGCAATTCAATGAAAATGCAGAAACAACATATTGAAATCTGTAAGGTTCAGTGAAAGCAGTCTTAAAAGGGAAATGTATAGCACTAAATTGTGATCTCAAGAAAACAGAAAGCACAAATAAACCACCTAATGCTTCATCTCAAGCTTCTAGTAAAAGAAAGGCAAGTTAAACCCAAAGCTTATAGAAGAGAGGAAATTGTAAAGACTAAAGCAGAGATCAATGCAATTGAAACAAACAAACAAACAAAAAATACAAAGAATAAAGGAATCAAAAAGCTGGTTTTTGAGAGAATAAACAAAATTGACAAACCTCTTGTTAACCTTATAAAGAAAAAGAAAGAAAAAACACAAATTCATACAATAAGGACTGAAAAGGAGGAAATTACAGATCCAATGGAAATTCAAAAGATCGTGAATACCTGCTTTCAAAATCTCTACTCACATAGAGTGGAAAACACAGAGGAAATGGACAGATTTCTAGAAACATATGAACTGCCAAAACTCAATCAAGAAGATATAGCAATTTTGAATAAGCTAATATCAGCTATTGAAATTGAAAATACAATTAAAAACTTACCAACAAAGGAAAGCCCAGGTCCTGATGGATTCATGGCTGAAGTCTACAAGAAATTTAGAGAAGATTTGATCCCAGTACTCTTTAAACTCTTCAATGAAATTGAAAAAGAAGCAATACTTCATGGAGGCATGTATCACTCTCATACCAAAACTAGAGAAAGACCCAACCAAAAAGAACTACAGGCCAATCTCACTAGTGGACATTGATGCTGAGATTCCCAAAATATACTGACAAATAGAATGCAGCAAATTATCAAGAAGATTGTCCATCATAACCAAGGAAGCTTCATCCCAGGAATGCAGGGATGGTTTTAACATATGCAAATCAATAAACATAACACACCACATCAACAGAAAGAAAAAAAAAGTCATCTCAATAGATGCAGAAAAAGGTGTTGATAAATTCCAACACATGTTCATGATAAAAACTTCAGAAACTTGGAATACATGCTGTCTACCTCAATCTTATAAAGATTATCTATGATAAATCAACACCCAACATTATACTAAATGGACAAAAAATGAAAGCTTTCACTTTAAAACCTGTAACAAGACAAAAGATGTCTACTATCGCAACTCCTGCTCAACATAGTTCTAGAAACACTAGTCTAACAAGAGAGAGAAATGAAAGGAATAAATATAGGAAAGGAAGAAGTTAAATTTCACTCTTTGCAGATAACATGATGCTTTATATAGACGATCCAAAAAAACTCCATTAAAAGATTACTAGAAGTAATAAACAAATTCAGCAGTGTAGCTGGATACAAAGTCAATGCTCAGAAATCCATAACATTCTTGTAGACAAACCAAAAACTCACTGAGAGAGAAATTATGGAAATATCATTTTTCACAATAGCATCAAAAATGAAATAATTAGGAATCAACCTAAGAATGTAAGAGACCTATATGCTGAAAACTATGCTATGCTAAAAAAGGAGATGAAGAGGATATTAGAAAATGGAAGGATATTCCTTGTTCTTGAGTAGGAAGACCCAACCTTGTGAAAATGGCCATACTCCCAAAACTTTTATACAGATTTAAGGGAATCCCAATCAAAATACCAGTAACATATCTCACAGATCTGGAGAAAACACTCTGGAAATTCATTTGGAAACAGAAGAAACCTAGAATAGCAAAGGCAATTCTGGGCAAAAAAGGCAAAGCAGGAGGCATCTCAATTCCTGACTCGAAACTACACTACCAAGCCACAGTGATAAAATCCCCATGGTACTGGCAAAGAAATAGACCTGATGATCAATAGAACAGATTAGAATATGCAAGCACAACTACAAGGACACTCAGTCACCTGATATTTGACAAAGGGGCTAAACATGTTCACTAGAAGAAGGATAGCCTCTGTAATAAAATATGTTAGAAAACTGATGCTGAATATTGAAACAAGATCCATGCCTATCACCATGCACAAAACCAAAGTCTAAAAGGATCAAAGACCGAAATATTAAAACAGAAACACTAAATCTACTGGAAGACAAGGTGTATAGAAGTTTTGGAGACATAAGGGTAGGCAGAGAATTCATAAACAAAATGCAAACTGCATGGGAAACACTTCAAAGAATCAACAACTGGGATCTCGTATTACTGAAAAGTTTCTGCACTTCAAAAGTAGTTAAGAACAGAGTGAAAAGAAAACCTACAGAATGGGAGAGAATTTTAGCCAGCAACCTCTCAGATAAAGGACTTATTTCCAGAACATATAAAGAATTAAAAAACATCAAGTCCTGCAAATTCAAAGACCCTCTCCAAAAATGGGCATCTGAGATGAACACACAGTTCTCAGATGAAGATATACAAATGGCAAATAAATACATGAAGAAATGTTCACCATCACGGGTCACTGAGAACTGCAAATTAAAACAGCATTGAGAGTTCATTTTACTCTGGATAGAATGACTGCCATCAAGAAATCAACTGATAACAAATGTTGGAGAGGCTGTGGGGAAAAAGGAACACTCATGCTCCACTCTTGGTGGGAGTGTAGGTTGGTGCAACCACCATGGAAATCAGTATGGAGAATTCTCAGAAGAATAGAATTGGAAGCTCCACTCACCCAGCTATTTCCCTCCTGGGTATTTTCCTCCCAAAACTGAAAAGGTCATATCACAGTGATATACAGGCACCATTGTGAATGTCAGCACAATTTGTAATAGCTAAATCTTGGAATCAACCAAGAAGCCCATCAACTGCAGAATGGATGAAAAAGATGTGGTATTTTTATACAGTGGAATGTTACTCAGCTACAATAAAGGATGATCTTGAGGACTTCCTAGGCAAATGGAGACAATTTGAGGCTATCCTCATTAGTAAATTAAATAAGAATCATAGTTATAAATATCCCATTGTATCTCTAGTGTAAAAGTAATAAAACATGTAGGAGTAATAAAACCCAAAATGTCTAATTGCTACTGTAAAAAAAAAAAAAAGAGGAAAAGTAAGTGCTGTAAAGGATATAACTGCATGTATGTTTAAATGTATGGAATTGATAATCATATTATTAAATTTTTATCGGACAGTGGAACAGAAGCATTTGCAGTTTCACTTTTTGAAGTTCCACATTTTATGCTTCACTTTTGTAAGCTGAACAACTAATTGTAAGAGGACAATATGTAATTATCAATTAGTGATTACTTACTGTTTATATTTTTGAAATTATGTATTATTTCTACCTTTTTCTGTTTTTTTCTTTAAATAAAAAAGAACTTTCATTTAAAGGAAATACATATTCAAAACATTTCTGGCAATTTGATATAGAACAATTTAGACAGTAGCTTGTCATCAAATATTTTCTTAAATTGGACATAAACATTCCTACACAGATTCTGTATCGAGTAATTATATAGATGTTTCTTAATCCATGTATGGGCCAAGAAGTAGAATGTCATGATGCACATCATCTGCATACACATCTAGTTTCTGTAAAATTTATGTGTCCTTGTCAAACAAGAGGAGAGTGTGTTCACATGTGTTTGACTTCATATCCCCGGACTGTCAACAACTCAAAATCCCGCATCGAGGTTCATTTGTGGCGAAAGCAGTGAAACAAAGTATTCTTTATAATACTCATGACTTAAATAGGAAAAAATTAAATGATGAAAAGCATGCTTTTTATTTTGGCAATATGCCAATAGATGATATGCATTTATATTGTCTCTGTAGTTATATTATCAGGGATAGAAAATTTTTAGAATTTCCAAAACAAAAGGATCATTGAATTTAAATTCTGGGAAAAAGTTACAAAAATTGGAAAATGGTTTATTTTGCTTTATGGAGGAGTGGGACTGAGTATAGTAGATATTGTTTCCAACAATATGTATCTAAGTGAATTTCTTTGTAGAAAAGTTATTTTACAGTTCCTTGAATCTGAGTCAGTCTTGTCAACTGCTTTGCAAGGAGAGATCTTTCCACATCATCTCTTGCCAGTGGAATCTTGAGACTACCAAGGGAAGAGGCTGCTAGATAAAAATAAATAAGTGCAAAATAATCTCTGTCCCTGTAGCTAAAAGTGTAATAATCACTAGTGAGTGTAATGACTGATGCTACATGAATGATTCAATTACCTGGGGAGTTGATCCACTGAACTAAGAAAAAGGTTATTGTTTTAAGTTCCCAAGTTTTGTGGTGATTTGTTCTGTCATGGGAGCCTAACTGAATCATAAGAAAAGTATTCTTCTACTGGATAAATATTTTTTCCCATCAGACTGTAGTTTCATTTCTGGAAAACTAAAATTAATCCTGATTTCACATCATACTCTTGCATATGTTTCATATATTTTTGGCAGCTAGTGTGCCTCTTGTGTAGATATGTCCTACATTGAAGGATAATACCTGTAAGATTTAAAATAGCAGTCAAATATGGAAGTAAAAGACATTAGGAAGAAATATATTATTTTCACTAAAGCTTTTCTTCGCTATTCAGGAAGGAATCTTAAAGTAGATGAGAAGACAGAATATTCTGTGTCTTCAGTGTAAACGTTTGTTTTGGTCACAAAGTGAACAGCAATGAAATTGCATTCTCAGTAAGAGGAAATAGTCAAAAAAGAAGAGCAGTTGACACTCAGCCTGAGGGAACTCATGCGAGGGGAAATTATGGGATTTCAGCAAGGGTATTCCCTCTGTTTGGAGAAAAACAAAACTGAAGTACTATGTAAGATGAACTGAATTTAAGTGGTAAATTCTAGTTGTAGAGAACAATTTAAAAGCTACAATGTGTATGACACTATTAGATTTTTGTCTACTTGAACCAAAAGTTTAAATGTTTAGTGCACCTGTGTATGTGTGCACATAGAGACGATATAGTATGCTTTGTAATTCAGAAATAAAACCAAATAGTGTTCTAAAATGGTGTACACTTGATGTTATTTATATTATTAACATTGTTTTGTAATTACTTCTTTTTCCTTCCCAAAAGGGAAAAATAGAAGTAATAATGTGGTCTACAAAACAACATAGCAAAGAAACCATGCTACTTATTTTGTTTATAATTTCATAAGATGGCAGAATAATGGGTCACACAAAAATACCATATTTGATGTGAATAATATGGAATTTCATTTTATTCCATAAAACTCGTTTTAATAACTCATATATATATATATATATATATATTGAGTTATATATATATATATATATATATATATATATATATATATTGAGTTATATATATACATATTGAGGAAGGGAAAAAAGGAATAAAACCAGGATTGTGAAACTGATGAGGATATTTGAGTTACTACAGTTTTTAATCATTTTTATTATGTCATCATTTTCCTTAAGATGAAACCCAAGGTTTATGACTAGTTGCTATATTACCTGATTCTTGTTTATCTGTCCAGTGTCATATAATGCTAAATAAATAGTCAAAGTTTTATCTATTATGAAATAACTGCTTCTTCACTTGAAAATTGTTGCACAACTTTTGTTCTTTGCTCTGATGCTTCATTAACTTCAGACATAGCCATAGGTAAATTCGGCAATGTGAATAAAAGTGATGTCCGCTATTTTCATGTTTTCTTTTAGTAATATCTGATTAAGGAAGGACATTTTGAGATGGGCTATTTGTCTGTTTTGGCTTCTGAGCAATGGTAATAATTATAGCTCCTTTAGAAACCTGTGGGGTATAAAGTCAAATCATACAAGAAACACATTTCATTGTTTTCAATCATGGAGATTTTCAGACTAAACTTTCATTTGTCATGTGCTATAGGAAAACGTACCCTATTTTGATTGTTTCAATGTCTCTCATACTCTCCATTATTCTAATTACTGCTAATTATTGGATTCTACATCTACATCACAGTTAGATAAGAAAGTATTTCAGGCCCCTCTTCTCAGGTTCAGCCTCATAGCTGATATTCTCTCAATCTATCTTCTTCATAGTTGTATCTAAAATCTCTGACAGAACTTCTTCTAATGCATAAATTACACTCAATAAATATTGATAGAAAACATTGCCAAGGACATTTGAAATGAAGAAAAATATGTGAAACATTTTCTGTGACCAAATTCTTCACGGCCTATTTTTGTAATTAGTAAAGTTGAAAAAAAAAAAAAAAAAAAAAAACAGATGACAGAAAAACATTACATATGATTATTTCCGACCCTTTTATCATCCTATTCTTCCTAGACATTAGCAACCAAGTTAATACTAATAAATCTGTAGACAGATTCATAAATTTCATTCAAATTTGTGGACTCTAAGTGTCCCAACCCGTGGGTAAGTCAACGGAGATCCTAGCGGGGGAATGGGGATGAGAAAGGGACAAGAGATGCAAAGAATGGAGACAAGACAGTGCTCCGATCAAGTCTCGTTATTAAAAAACGGGCGGTGTTTATGTAGGGTGTTGGGGAGGAGGAGGTTGGGGTCCGACATGTCAATAGGTAACCAAGCAAGAGTGGGAATTCCTAGCCAGACCGGGAGTTAAAAGTGGAGGTAGTTCAAATCTCCTGTGCACACGCTCATTAGCATAACCACACACAGGCCAAACCACAGAGATATGTAACTTTGGGAAAAGAGTCTAGATAAGGAAAAATAAAAACTTAACTACCAAATAGAAACTTAACTCCTAGAAGACGTAAAGATGGCTGTCTGTTGATATAAGGTGGTGGCTAATTACAGGGTTTCCCACATCTAAGCAAGAGTAAATTTTCCTCAAAGTCTTGGTGTTTGCCTTTACAACAATATTTGTTGCATTGTTCTTTGATGGGAGAATAAAAACAAGAGAAGGTAGAAAATGTTGTTCCTGAGGCACTGGATGGCACAAAGACAAATTGTGCATATCATGGAATCAGAAAGGAGTCTCCTGATCCTGAATGATCATAGCTTCAGATTCTATTCTGGCTTCTTTTATCCTGTTCAAATTCACAAACGGCAGAAGGATGTTCAGAGATATTTTCTGCATTCACAATTCATCTCTTCACAATTTGTGACATGGCAGTGGACTACATGCAACTCCTAGGCTACTGACATTTGAACATTAACAACAGAACATGGAAATCAAAGAACATAAAAATGAAAGGATTCAGGGGATGTGATTTCAAGTGAGGAAAAGTAATCAGCCATGAAATAAATGATACTTTTAACTAGTACAATAAGGACAAATGAACTATCAAATTACTGCATGACAGCTCCTTCAATTATTGATAATTAAAATATCTCCTCAGAAAGTAAGTATAAAAGTTTATCTGGAAATACTAAATTTTAAAGAATCTCAGATTTGAATTTTAGGAATATCTAAAACAATGTCCCTGAAGATATTCATGAATAATTATTTTTAAATGTGTGTAAGTCAAAACAAGAAAATCAATTTAATAAAAACAAATCCAGGTTTAACGTATGGAATGAAAACTAGTAGCAGAATCTGTTCCATTTTTTTTTTTTTTTATTTGAAGAACAAGAAAAATCTTCAGCAAGCTGAAGTCTTGCAAGTTGACTGGACAGAAGACAAGAAACCTCTATTAATTTTGTCTCTCTCAAAAATCAATAATTGGAGTTTCAATCTCCTTGAAGGGAATCTGAATTCTTTTTCTGTCTAAAGAAATAAACTCCCTGACTTCTTCTCTCCTATGATTTACAGGTTGTTGGCCTGAGACTTTGGGGCAGAAAGTCAATAATCTTTTTTGAAAATCCTGCTGATCCTGGCGCTCACTTAACTCAAGGCATGCAATCAGAACCAATCCGCTGTTGGAAAGGTTTTCCTCTACCTCACCACGGACACCTTCTGGGATAATTTCCCTAGAGCTTCTGCTGGTTTCTCATCAGTACAAGCTAGAAGATAAGGAATAGAGGGTTTTAAGTCATGGAGAATGGCCAATGATGTTTCAATTGTCCTGTTTAAGTACAGAAAAGATGTGAAACAGATAGTCGCAATGCTCTGAAGTAGAGAAGAGATAAACTGGATCAAAATGAAGAACAACAAATGTTCCATACCCACGCTTTTATCTTAACAAAGGCTTCTTTTTGGAGGCTGCCAGTGTATTGCTGTTCTCATTGCTATTATTTGATGCCCTCATAAACTAAAATTCACAACGTTTTGGCGATGGCAAAAAACAGCTTCAAGGGGAAATATCAGAGGTTTGTAAGCAATTGCATAGCCTGAATTCATTAAACTTCATTGGCAGAGTCCATTGGCAGAGTCCCTGTCCAGTGTTATAAACTGTACGTTAGGTACGGTTACAAGACAATTGGTTTATTGTTTCTTTCTATAAGAGTGTAAAAGAAACAAATTAGGATGAACGTAGGCTTGTGCTGCTTGCTGCAATAGGTCTAGGAAGTTGCTCTGGCACTCTAGACAATGATGCAATCACTGACATTTTATCAAAACAATTATGCATCATAAATAATTCTAAAATATCCTTCGGCAACATGATTTTCAAAAAAGAAAGCATTATGCTTAAATACATAATATGTTGCATAGAAAGAAATTCATAAAGTTTGAGAAAAATGAATAAAAACAAGTATAATCTTATAATGTATTCATAATCATATCTGATTGCAAAAAATTAGCTCAGCATATAAATGCTAAGCTTTAATATTTAAAGTCTTGTGAACACATTTTATGTATTTCTTTAACATACGAGTTATTTGTGAGAACAACTTTGACAAATGCAAAATTTAGTATTGTGATACAAAGTTAAACTTGTGCGTAGAATGGATATTATGTTCAATATTTACATTTTCAAATTTTAGATGATTTTAAAAATAATTATGCTTACTAAAGTTTCTATTAAATATTCTGAAGAAACATAATTGTATAAAAAACTTTTTAAAAATTATGCACCAGATAGTACATCTTTTGGTTTATTAATTTGTCTTTAATTTACAGCAGATGAACAAATGACCCATAATATCAAGATTAAATCCCGTGAAAGTCTTCTACCCAAAACATATAATATTTGCAATAAAGTATATTATTTTGCTTATTATAGGGGTTGAGGACATCTGGTTTGCCTGGATTAAAGTTCCATCTCTTCAATTTACTAGCATGCTGTTTCTCAAACTTCAGGAAATTTTAATATTACTTGAGAAAATTATTGAAAATGTTGGGTCCCAAAACCTCAGAGAATATTAGACAGAGACAACTATTAATAAATCAATACTTTAAATTCTAGTCCCTAAAATCACTACATTTACAGAGATTTGGTGCAAAAATCAGAAGTTTGAAGAGCACTTTGACTGTCATGTTATGACACATTTTATCATTTATACAATGCAGATAAAGAAACAATCGACTGTAAGTGAGAATCTCCATCAAACGAATGTAAAATGCCTGTCAGAAGTGATGCCATGCCTGGAGCTCTATCGGGTCCAGATCTAGATCCCAGCTCTTTGGATTACTAAGTTTATTTGCAGACCTGAATATGACAAAAGCTGTTAAAAATGGAAAAATATATTCATTTACAGTTTGACCAGATGGTTGGGGACAACTCATCTGCTCCCTTCCAAAATCGCAGAATTACTCTAGTTTATAAAAAAGTTGAGAAAAAAAAAATCAAAGAAATAGCCCACTGGCCAAGTACTGGCCCAAAGGATTGCATGTAATACATCCTCCTTGGTGGGAGGCCCAGAGACGAGAGTTTACAGAGCACATAAACATGCTTGGAGAAAGAATTTATGTGTAAAACAAAGTGAAAGAAAAAAAGAGAAGGAAAAAAATAACTCCGAGTTGTTAAAAATAATCCACTTTACCCTCTTGATTACAAAAACATTCCATCACATTTAAATCAAGTGTTGCCAGCAAGTATGATAAATGGTTAAATTTTGAAAATAAAACAAAGCAAAAGACATTGGCATTAATAACCCTCAAGGCAGTCCTTCTCTCTGCAAATGCACTTATGCCATCAGTCTCATTTTCTGAGGTAGTTCTGTGTGTTCTTTCACGGGTGCCGCCTCAAGGATCTGAATCGTTCGGGATGTTTGTTTACCATCTATGGCCATTTTGACTGTAGGGTGGATATGATTTGTCATATCTGGTAAGTGGGCTAGAAGAGAAGTCTCTGACATTTTGATGAGTGCCATTCTTTTGACTGCACAGTGGTACTCACGGTATTTTGATCACGTCTTTCTAAAAGACACTCAGAAAGGAAGATTTCGAGAACTGCCACGGGAAGTGGCAAGAATTATGGACTAAATGTGTTTAAAGGGTAGGACAGCAATTTGAGAGCAATGGATGCCACGATGTTTTTACAGTTGCTTTTTTTTTTTCTTTTATATTTTAGTTGTTTTGATTCATTATTTCGTTTTGTTCTGTTTTGCTCTGCTTTGAGACAAGTTCTTTCTATGTAGGGCAGGCTGCTCTTGAAATTAGCATGTCCTGGCTTAGCCTTACCAATGCTAGGATTATGGGAATGCACCACCTTGATACACACACACACACACACACACACACACACACACACACACACAAACAATTTGTTTTTTAACATTCACCATGAAGGAATCTGACCACTGCTAATCTAATAAGAGACCCCTCTAAAGTAACCCTCTGCCCAGTTTGCACCTAGTCATGTGAAATCTCTCAAGCAAAATCCTTTGGGTCAATATCCTTGACAAGTGGCCACAACCCTTTGTCACTGAGCTTCTCACCCGTACTCATGACCCTGTGAGACTGTAGCCTATAAGACAGTTTCTGCCTTGTTTGAAATATTAGCACACCACCTCTAAGTTTTCCTCTGAAATAAACCTGTCCTGTTGAACTTGTACCTCTATTGCCTTTCCTTTTTTCTCTAACATGCTGCATATTTTGATCATCTCTATTTTTGGTTTTCTGGATGTGGCAATCTTTATGGGTATATGGTTATACATACTACTAACAGGAGAAGTCTACCTACTTACAGAAGAACATGTATACCTGTGAAACTACTCTAGTAGATGCTGTATTCCCTGGAAAAAGTGTTTTGTTGGAATAAAACTATAGAGAAAATGTTAAGGGACAAGCTCTAAGATTAAAAGCAAGAAAAAAAATAAAGGAAGAATGAAAGGAGGGAGAGACAGAAAAAGGAAGAGGAAAGGAGGAAAAAGAAAGAAAGAAAGAAAGAAAGAAAGAAAGAAAGAAAGAAAGACCATTGTTTTAAATGTCCAATAGCATATTAATAAAACTTTGGAGGTCTGGGGAAGTGAAGTATGAATTACAACAGGAATCACCAAAATATATGTGGTCTGCTACAATCTGTCAATTTTTTGCTAGTGCCTCAAACTTAATTTCATTAGAGTCCTTAACTCTTATCTGCACCTGCCAATATTTCAATGGTGATCAAGCCTTATGTTTGCTGTCTAAATGTCTATAGAGGCACTTCTGAAAAAAGTGATGTAACTGTAAAATATTGACACTGCTGTAAGCATTGCTATAAAGAAATATTAGTGAGAATTCTTAGCAGTTATTGACTGAAAAAATGTAAATAAGCCTGATGGTGAGGGTTGATTTATTAAAGGGTCTCTAATCCTAAAAGAAAGTTAAAAGAAGCAAAGATGCTCAGTACTGCTGTCCATCATCCCTCGATACGTTTTCATTCTTCTGTTTCTGTGGGGATTGCAGTCACCAATAGATCCGGAGCAGTTTAAGTTGTGTGACCAGGGAGCACAGGAAAAATTTCCCTCAAAACAACTCATTAAACAGATCTCAAAGAACACATCCAAGTGTTTTAAATTACGTCTTTTAACAATCTGTCATGTGGTTTACTGACCATCAATTTTATAATAAGTAAAAGTTTATGTCAGTTAGCTCTCTTCTTGCTGAGAAAGAACTTCTGAAATCCAGTTTAAAAAGAATACATATTTAGCACAAATTACATAAAGGAAGGAATTTTAGTTTCTAAACTAAAAGAAAAAATCTAAGTTTTAAAAAAAGAGACAACATTGTTGTACTATGAGAAAAGAAGCTAAAATTTTTGAATGAGAGCCATCAACACTACTAATGGAAGAGTTATATTCACACCTTAAAAACAAAGTGAAGTGCAAACCTATCAACAAACTTCAAGTCATGGAGAATGGCCAATGATGTTTCAATTGTCATGTTTAAGTATAGGAAATACGTGAAACAGATAATCACAATGCTCTGAAGTAGAGAAGAAATAAATTGGATCAAAATGAAGAACAACGAATGTTCATACTCACGCTCTTATCTTAACAAAGGCTTTTTTTTTGGAGGCTGCCAGTGTATTGCTGTTCTCATTGCTATTATTTGATGCCCTCATAAACTAAACTATGAGAAAAGAAGCTAACATTTTTTGAATGAGAGCCATCAACACTACTAATGGATAAGTTATATTCACACCTTAAAAACAAAGTGAAGTGCAAACCTATCAACAAACTTCAACATGTATTTTCATTTATGTGAGGAGACATATATTGACTACTATGTGACAAGGACAAAGCAAAGGAAGGCTGAATGTGTATTTTGGGTCTTCCCTTCAAGAATTATATCATTTTATGACCCTGAGAATTGCCTTTATCACAATTTTCCAATTAAAAGAAATTAGCAAAACTGTGGAAAAATTAAAATTCTAATATGCCAGGTTTTTAAATAAAGTTTGTGTATATAACATAAAATTTATTTTCTACTACTTTCCTTTTTCAAATTTTCTTATTTTAAATTGATTAAGACAAAAGAGGACAGAACAAAGCAGATCAGAACAGAACAATTTAAGCAACTTTACCACAAGATAACCTGATATGGTAGCTACCATAATGTCTCTTTCTTTGAAATAATTGAGCATACCTTCAGATACAATAGTATCAAACATAACAAAATAGTATAAAACCATTCAAGAGAATGAAAGTACTACTGGGCATTCAGAACCAAATAATCAAAAACAAACAATGGCTACTATATTATCTCATTTCCCATAAAAATTTGTTTTTACTATCACACATATTAGAATCCAATAAAATATAACACGATAGAACCAATGGAAACAAAAGAACAAAAACATGGTAGTACTTCAAAGCAAAATGATATTGAATCAGCAATGACTGTCATAATGTCTTGTTTTCTTCAAAATAGCTTCAAAATAACTACCACAGATAATAAAATCAAACAAAACAGAATAAAACCATTCCAACTAATGAATGAAAACATTATAAGGCTTCAAAGTGATGTAATAGGGAATCATGGTTACCATAAACTCTTATGGACTCTTACCAATACTACTTTCAATATTTATCCAATTAATTGTAAAACATAGACAAGGAACATCTAAGAGCCTTCACTTTGCAAAAGGCCAAATTTATAAAACTTTTCAAAAGAAGGACTTATAAAATATATGTTTTTTATATTTATACACTTTTACATTTATGCTTATATATTCACATTAATATATTATTTATATATTTATACACTTATTTTTATGCTATTTTTCATGAGAGTAAACTAATCCACTACTTACAACCTTAAAACACTATTCAAAAATATAATATAAAAATTACTCAGACAAGATACTTCTTTTTATTCCCTTAATCTAAATGAATTTATTTACCTATTTTTACAAATCAAAACACTGTAAAAATCACTTAGCCTACAAACAGTGCCATAAATCATAGGGACCATTAGACAATCTTTAACAAGGTGTGACTAAGGAGTTAAGGGCTGTGCCAAATTCCACTGGTTTTTGAGAGTTTATTATGTTTTCTTTAAAGTAACATAACCTGAATACCATAGATACATTTGCTTTTTTGTATTCTGGTTCTTTCCAGTTCAGAAACATTTTTATGTATTCGAAAATAACTTAGATCAAAAGCAAATGATAGCAGCAATCAAAACCGAAAATCACCCTGAAAATCTATTAGTTTCATTCTAAAAATAAGTGATTGATTAAACAGAAAATAACTTGTGAAATTATAAAGCTTTAAATTATTTCCACCAACTGAGTAAGGTTGCATATAGAAAACGTAAGACAAATATTATTTTTGTTGAGTTATATCAATATAAATATTATAATATTCATAATTCATAAAACTCCTATAAGCATGGTTCCTAAATATAACCTGCCTTATTTTAACTTTTAAACACATAACCTACTGTTCTTTAAAAGTATCATTTCAACAATTCTAGCTTTCCCAACCTAATCATTGACTATACACTAAGTATGTTCTTTCCTTATATAGTCACTAGGAATATACTTTATGCTAGATTCTTTGTTAAATATTATGTTATGGCAAAATGCAAGAAATATTGTGTACCCAAAGACTTTAAACCTTATGATCTAAAAGGAATTTAGAGAATAATATAGAGTGAGAAAATAAAATATGGGTTGATAAATGCTGATTGGAAAGCATAAAATTCTATTCGAGTGAACCTCATGAATTCATGATATTGTTTGGCTATTAAGTGAGACATACTTATATCTACTAAGTAATTCTGAGTTAGCCAGTGATATATCACTCAAGGTCACTTTCTCCTTTAGTTCTCAGTGTAGTCATTTGCAGTGGTTTATGTTTCATGTTTTAAATCTGTCTCAATGTTAGACATTACTAATAAGTAACCTATATCCCCCTCAACCTTTCCTCTGCAGTGCGTGCTGGGAACAGCAGTACCTACATTTCTTTGTCTGGAAAGTTCCTCTGGATTTTGTATTCCTTTTTATATACTGTTGTAGTAAGGAAGAAGTACCAGAGAGTGTGTAAGTCAACATACAGTGGCAAGAATTTTATGGAAACAAATATTTTCATGACTAATTGATTAATATATCTACCAGTTCAAATGTAGTAAAGATGTGTAAAATATTACACATGTAGTACAAATGTAAATATAAATATGAATTATTTTATAGCCTCACAGAATAAAGAACGAAAATCAGAGGTCAATAAGATTAAGAGATTAATAGGATTATACATTTCTTATTCCCTGAATCCCCAGCATATAACGTGAGACTGGTATTTTAATAAGAATTACTAAATATTTTAAAAAGAAAGATTAGATAATTACTGAGTCCATTTCTAAAGACATGTTAGTACCACAGCATTTGAGACTATGCTATATAGGCCATTTATTGTTAAAGAAAACATGCCATTTATCAATGTTAGAAAGTATAGACTTCAGAAACATTAGACATCTCAAGTAAAGGACCTACTTAATATAGCACAAGGATATAATGTTGAATGACTATCAGATTAAAGGTGATTGTGATATACCACACCTGAAAGACATCATAAGATTTAGAGAAGAGAGACAAGCAGGGCCCATGCTGTTTCCTGCTGTGCAGCAGTATTTAGTGTAGCTAAAAGGTTACTGCCATTCATTGAAACAAAATGGGCATTTTATGTACCTTCACTGTCAGACAAGATGCTGTTGAGCAATGCTTTTGTCGAACATTATAAAGGCTATGAGTAATGGGGGCGGGGGAGAAGGCAAGGAGAGAGAAAAAGCTATTTCATCTATTGATAGCCAACCCAAGAGAAAAGCTATTCTCTCTCTAGCCTGATATCAAGTGACTTTTTAAATGACCCCAGCACTTTCTCCTCAAAGAATGTCATTCTTGGTGGGCAATTCAAGCATTTATTATTGTGTCGATGGAGAACTAAAAGAAAAAAAAAATATGAAAGTTTCCTTGCAGTATGCTATTTTGCTAGACTCAGCACAAAGAAAATTGGAATCTTTATATTATTTAGTAGGCTCCTCTGATTGGAAAGCATCACTAACTCCAGTAACATGAATGAATCAAACTTCGAATCAATCCTCCTGGCATGAACAAGACTTAAATAACTCATATATCACTGTTTTGTGTTTTTATTTATACTCATAAAGGAATGTGTTACTGGAAATAACTTATTTGTGTATTTGAAGTCACAATTGTAAGACTTCGCTACTTCAGACTATGAATTCACAATGGCTAATTTTGCATACTTCCCTAAGGGATAAATGGAGGCTTGAATTTATGCTCTCACCCTTTTGAGACTTTCAATTGAGTTTTGGGGTAGACCATTGTCTCTGACACACTAAGACTACTAAGATGACAAGGAACACTGCAGAGTATGAGCCTTCTCATAAGGTCACAAGGTCATCTCTACCCTCTTGAGACATTCCAGGATTATCCACTGCCCGCTGAGTTATTAACCTTTGAATGCTCTGTGGCCATCCCATCATTATATTTGCCCACTACATTGTACACACTCAACAAATAATAGTTGGTTTGTAGTATCTGGACCTTTGTCTATCATGAGACATTGACTTCCCAGCCACCCAGCTAGCATTACTAAATTTGTCTTGGTTTCTTATTTCATCCTTCACCATACCCTTCATTCAGGAATTCGGGGGTCTTGGCCAGGTGTCTGATACACTTAACAATTACCATAGACTAGAGTTTTGAAGATTTACGTAATTCTAGAATGATGTATTAAATAGCTTGCATTTGTTAACTTATGTTATTCTGATACCTACTTAGTGTTAATTATACCATATTTCTATTTCAAAAGCAGGAAAAAGTAAATTTTAGAGAGATTAAATAAATCGTCCAAGAATGAACAACTAGAAAGTATGCAGAGTATCAATTCTAACAGAAAGAAAAAGAAGAGAATGACTTAACGTTGCTTACATTTATAAATACATTTTGTAATTAAGTTTTTACACTTATAATAACTGTAAAATAAGAGAATCTGCATGTATTTATTCATATCATATGTAAAAATATTTCTATTCCTACACACTCAGAATGTAAGAAATTTGAACAATATACTTGGGACATGAACCACTATTTAACATGACAAAATCTTATAAACAGCAAGCAAAAGCAGGCAAACATTACTCTCTGTAATTGCATCAAAGTAAGGAAACCTTAGCCTACAGTAGAAGAATACTTCATTGCACGTCATTGCTGTTTAGTTCTGTGAACCCACATTAAAATCCATTTTACACATTGTTTGAATGGGGTCATTTGAGACACTAAAGTGACTAAAGCATAAGAACCACCATTGTCAAGTTTTTGTTAAAAAACAGATACAAAACATTTTCATCTATTTGCTTTCCTTTAGTCCATGCATTTCAGAATACAGGGTAAATTTTTGATAAAGGTGCATGACAATAAATTCAGAAGCATAATACTATCTCTTAGAAAATAAGAGCTGATTGGGGATGGGGGTTTAGCTCAGCAGCCTAAGTACCTGATTGGCAAGTACAAGGTTGTGAGTTCAATCCCTGGTACAAAAAAAAAAAAAAAAAAAAAACAACAACAACAACAACAACAAAAAAAACAAAAACAAAAAAAGGAAGAAAATAAAAGCTGGTAATCACAGCTGCTCCCTGTTTTGGACCTGATATTCAATGACAAAAGATGTCTTACTGGCCAGATCACAGAGGTGTTTGCATGAATGCTTACTTCCGATGAGAGGAACATCTTCATGCCTGAGAAACTTAGGAGAATAAATTAACCAGTGCCTTTAATAATTATAACCTGATTGATAATGTGTGAGAATCACTTCTCACAAATTACTGCTCTATACATTTTTGCTGCATAAATTCAAGATGTTTTGTAATGATTTTTTTTATCAGTACTAGGGATTGAACTCATGAACATGCCCTTGTAAGGCAGGCACTTATGCCGCTGAGCTAAATCCCCAACCCCTACTTATAATTATTACTAGCTAAAATAAGACATATGAATCATCATCTGAAAAACTAAATATTATTTTAAACTGGGTAATATGATGGAAGTATGATAGTAACAGAAAAATTGAGAGTATATAGTACCAAGAAGAAGAAGAAGAAGAAGAAGAAAAAGAAGAAGAAGAAGAAGAAGAAGAAGAAGAAGAAGAAGAAGAAGAAGAAGAAGAAGAAGAAGAAGAATGCAAAGAAGCTTGAAGATCATGAGTAGGAGTAAATAAAGCAAGAGTGGATTTAAAAACTTCACTTTAATTTAAACAGATTACTTGTGATACAGCTTGAGGTGAAGTACCTTGTGGAACTTATGCAGAACTCTATAAATGGATGGACCCGTGCCCTACACAAAAGGAAAAATGATGACATATTGTAAGAAAGAAATCATCATTTACTCTATATTTAAAATTGGTTCCAAAGTGCACAAAGAGATCAATTTTGTTTTCAATGAAGCTCTAGATAATCTCATATTCTAAATGGATATTGAAAAGTTGAAGGAGAATCATCTAAAGAAAAAGGAAACATAAACATATCATGACTAGCCATATCATGTCATAACATATCATGAGATTTAGCTCAGTGGCTTCAGTGCCTGCCTGGGAGGTGAGAAGTCATGAGTTTGATCCCTGATACAAAAAAAGAAAAAAAAATGTTGTAAACCTTTGAGAACTCTTTTAATTTCTTATGTGGTTTGTGCTGAGAACCAATGAAAAACAATGAAAGTTTTGAATAAAGAACGATACTAAAACATAAAATTATGTAATTATATCAGTGTTAAAAATAAAGAAGAGCTGATAATATGAATATAACTGCCATTGTTAAGGCCTCTATTTCTAGGAAATATAATCCAAGTATTCAGAAAACTTACATAGGACACTTTAGGAAATTACCTAATTTAGAGCTTTACCTTTACATTAGAGTTGGGACTGAAGAGACTCAAATTATAATATGGAGATGGTGGAAGAGGATCAATTCACAAATATTACAGGTGTATAGACAATTATATTGTGCACTTTGGTGGATAAAGTTGATTAGGTGTTCAAAATTTGATAAAAATATAATTGGTACATGGAGCAATATGATGAGGGTGTTATGCACGTACATGGCGACAAACTAAAGAGGTCAGAGAAAGAGAGGAACTTGCATAAGCTATTGAAATATAAAAAAGTTAGATACACTTATGCAACCAGTTTAATTCTGTGAAACCCAATTTTGCAAAAAAGATCACATTTTATAAAATCATTATATTCAAAATGAAGTAAAACATTTTGACTTTCTTATATATTCTGATTATATATTGATTCTTTTTTTTCCAGTCAACAGAAAATGTTTTCTCTCATGATATCACTGTATTTGCCTATTTCTGTTTATGTTTCTTGTAATTATGTGTGGTATATTAAAAATTGTGATCGGCAAGTCAAATGTCCTAAAATGATTTTACCGTTTGCTAATAGTTTCATACCTCAGGTCTTAAAAAAATGTGTCTCTCTCCAATGTTATGCTTAAATGTATTCAGTTTTTGTAGCACAATTTACTGGAGATGTTTTTCTTTCTCTGTTACATATCTTTGATGCCTTTCTTAGTAATCATTTTCTGTGGATGCTCGGATTTATTCTGAAAATTTCTTTTCATGCCTGTGGCCTATGTGTCTTTTTTTGTGACAGTAACAAGCTTTTTTGGTTTCTAAGGTTTTATACCATGTCTTGAAGTCATGTACTAGTGTTGCTATTTTGAATACTCTTTTTAGCTAGAATCAAATTACTATCAATTTTCACCTGGAAGGATTTTCTTTAATATTTAGAGCATGTCTGATGACAACAAATTGTCTTAGCTATTATTTATCAAATAGTGTCTTTATTTCACCTTCAGTTTTGAGAGATGACTTTCGTAAATATGACATTCTTGTTATAAACTATTTTTCTTTGTGCATTTTGAAATGTTATGGTACATCTCTTAGCTTTCATTTTTATAGAGGAAAAGTCAGTCAGTTGCTACAGATGACAAGTCAGTAATTAGACTTATGGGGACCCTTGTAACAAAAACCAAAGGGAAAAACATCATTCTCTTTGCTACTTTTGTATTTCTTCATTGTCTTTGTCTTTATTATTTTAATTATGATATTTGTGTTAGAGGAAGTATTTTCACATACTTTTTAACATTCTTATTATAAATGTCAATTACACTTATTTGACTAATAGTGTTTTTCCATTCATCTACCCTTAGTTATTTTCTGTATATAGGCTATAGCAACTACTGATCCAGAAGTGCTGAAATCTTTAGTTACAATATTCATCCTTCCTTTTCTTTATTAGTTTTTTATCATTGATGTTTAGACTCTGACAGTAAGTGCATCACGCTCTAATATCATGATGAATTGATTCCTTTCATCACCATGTAATACCTTTCATGATCCCTTAAGGTTTTCTTTGCTCTGAATTTCATTTGGTTTGAAATTAAGATAATTTTAGCAGGTGTTTTTTTTTTTTTTTTTTTTTTTTTTTTTTTAGTGTATGTATGGGGTCTTTTACTTCAATCAATGCTTTTGTATTTAAAATGAATTTGATATAGGTAACTCATAGTTGTGTCAAGATCACTATCCACTGACAAACTTTAATTGATATGCTTATAGTACTCACTTAAAAGTGGTTATTGCTATGGTTACATTAACGTATGTCTTATTCATAAAAGGTTTTATATTCATAGCACTTATTCCTTGTTCTTAAAACAAATCTCCTCTTGTTTTTATTTCTACTTGTAATTGATCATTTTATCAACACTCACTTTTTTCTCTACATGAGGAAATAATTATTTTAAACTTCTACTTAATTGCCTGACTTAGATATTTCAGTAAATATTTGCAGCCCACCTCATATTCTTTCAGTTATCATTGTACCATCTTATGTGTGGAAAAGGCACAATAACATTTCAATTTCCCTCCTCTTCTATTTCACATCTGGCTGTTCATTGCCTTTATACAGTTACAATCATACAGCATGTTATTGCTATGATTATTTTGGGCACTCATCTGCTTAATAAATGAGAAACAGTAAAAGCTCATAGCTTTATTTAATTTCATTCTTTCTGATAAACTTCCTGTGTGCAGCTCTGAGATTATACATGTGTTATATTTTTTATCTGAAGAATTTTTTTTTTTGTACTAGCTATTGAACTCAAGACTTTGTGCTTGCCAGGTAGGTGCTTAAGCCACTGAGGTATATCTCTGACCCAGTAATTTCTTCCAATATTCTTTGCCCTAATAGTCTGTAACAAATTCTTCCTTTTTTTTTGTAATCTGAAAAACTTGGGCAATTGTGATAAAGCAGCACAAATTAAATTAATACTAGAACTTAATTTTCCAGTGGAGTCTGAATAGTCACTTCACATCTGTTGGCAAGAGCCTCTTGCACAGTACTTGATACTGACACTTGGCCACTCAGCACTCTTCATATTTAGTTCCCAATGCGTGGTCTCCTAGCTTTCTTCCCTATGTGCACAAACATTCCTATATATGGTCGCAGAAGTATATATTATAGTAAGAGAGAGGATACAAAGACATAAATAAATGAATGAATGAAACAAAGAATTATTTCTTCAATTGGTACTGCATTAACTCTGAAGCTTAGGCTCACCAGTAGCTGCACAGGCAGGATGAGAAACGCTGACATCCCTCCCATCACTACAAAGGCTACTGCACTTCTCTGTTAAGGAGTAGGAAGAGGCAGTCCTGGGTTCCTGCTTCGGCTCATTAAGTGGGTGTTTCTTTATCTCAGGTTTGGAAATATAAGGTTAATGTAGGGAAGAATAGAGTTGTAACATGAACCCTAGAAACTTACATTTGAATGGATTTCTAATAGTTCTTTTCAAATAAAATTTTCATTTACTGTATGCCATTGGTAACAACATGACAAAGGATTTTAGAATTTTATTTTCATAATATTTAGTATTTTTCTGAGAGATAAATCTAAGTAACTTTTCCGGTTTACCCTGCAGTCCACTTGCAAGTGAGAGTTATTTCATTACAAATAAAATGTGACCTCTTTAAAAACCCTCAGTGAGTCCCCTAAGTTTAAACCTTGCTTCTTTAATCTGTCAAATCAGGACCTTCTTGAGATGCTGTAAAATCATTTGTTTACTTCTTTGCACTTGATATTACAGTAATACAAACCCACCATTAGTTTCTCATGTAGATTATGAAGGTATAAAAACTCATGGCATTGCTCAAAATTCAGATTTATATCCTTAAATTTCCTGTGTGCCTCATTTTTTTTTTTTTTTTTTTTTTTTTTTTTTTTAATTCTTAGCTTAAAAATTGTCTCATTTGACTTCTGGGAGAAAATGGCAGATAGATAACAGCAGCTACAGAGGCTCTCTGAGATATACAGCTTAAAATCCAGAAATGATGTGGTACTAGGAGTTCTAAGCAAGGGGAGATATACCCTGTCAACCCAGGAATGAACTAAGCTGAGAGACACCAACTGGAAATGCAATCCTAGTGCTATAACAGGAACAGATAACATTGCAGCACTGAAGCTGGAACCTGCGCCTCTGGAAGCCGCGATGTGAATTTCCCGCCACTGCTGTTGCGTCTGAATCGGCACAGCAGGGATAGAGACGTGAAACCTCTGAGAGCAGGAATTGGCGAACGGAGTTGAGAACGGGACTGGCGGGGAGCCCTGCATCGACCTGTGGTGAGTGAGCAGAATGGGGACCCTTCCATAGACTAGGAGGCTCCAACAGAGGACATTCTGGGACTGGGCAGACTAGCCAGAACAGGACACTGCAGTGACTTTAATCACATATTCTCCTCTCAAGTGGGATTGGTGGGGAGTGCTTGGCCTGTGTGACACTGCGGACTAAGACACAGTAGGCTAGCCCAAAACCAGATCTCAGCACCAGCGGTGCCTTCAGTAGGTTGACCTGGGTGGGGGGGGGCAGCAGATGCTGCCCAGGTCTGTGTCTCCCTAGTACACTGCAGTGGGCGGGAACATCTAGCTGGTGTATTCAAACAAACTGTAACTGACAAAGAAAGAACCTGGGCCTCCTATATAGACTTGTATGGAAGGAACAAAAAGTATGGGAAGAGGGAGCAACAAGAAACGGTCCTCAGTCCCCAATCCCGAGAACACTGTTCCAGGAAAGGTAAATGCAAAAGAGAATGAGGCCAGAAAACATGTAATATCAGACATGGCACCAATAGACATAAAGCAGTATCTCCGGAGCCTCTTAGACGAGTTCAAAAATGAAGTATTTAATGAAATAAAGCAAGAAATAAGTAGAATAGTTAGAGAAATGCTAAGCACCACCCAAGAAAAAACAGATGGTGGAATGGAAGAACAAAAAAAAAAAAAAAAAAAAAAAAGGAGAGAACTGTTTGATGGAGAAAATAGAGAAAACATAGAATACATGAAGCAGGTTCAAAGAGGTTACCAGGAATCTAAAAACTCTATTGAAAGCTCTCATAACAGCTTGAAAGAAACTAAGGATAGATTATCTGAACTGGAGGACAGATTTGTAATGTGGGATCATGAAATGAAAAACTTCTTAAAAATAACCAGGAAACAAACAGCAATAATGAAAAGGCTTGAAGTTGATAGGATCTATAACTTAAGAATTAAGAACATAACAGAAGAAGTAGCAAAACAAATGAACTACAAAGGCTGTTCACAGAAATAATCCAGGAGAATTTCCCTAATTTAGCAAAAGATAAAGAAACTCAGATGTATGAGGCATACAGGAGCCCAGCCACATACAACGCAAACAGAAGAACTACACCCAGGCATATAATAATAAAAATTACAGAAATCCAATATAAGAACAGAATATTAAAAGCTGTCAGAGACAAGAAACAGATCACTTACAAGGGAACACCTGTCAGAATTACAGCAGACTTTTCGGCACAAACCATCAAATCATGAAGAGTAATGGGGGAAATAATTCAAGCTTTGAAAAATAATAACCTCCAGCCAAGATTGATATATCCTGCACAACTGTCTCTAAAAATTGATGGAAAAACAAATTGCTTCCAGGATAAAGAGGAACTAGGGAATTTGCAACCACCAATTCAACTCTACAAAGAATACTGCAGGACATTCTAAAAAAAAAAACATGCCAAGACCCAGAAACAGTGGCAGAGAGGACACAGTGAATGGAGCAGAAAGCAAAGTGAAGAAAACAAACTGACAGCTAATGACACAAAAAGAACTCAACAGAAATGAGGCAGAGAAGGTCAGATGGTAAGAACAGCTATTTTGCAGAAAACAAGACATGATAATAGCTAGTGCTGATTTAATATCATCTTGTTTTGAAGTCCCATCAAGCTTTTGTTGTTCTGTCTCCATCAGTCTTAACATGTTGTATCTTATTGGTTTTTAGTATATGTGATACGATAAACAAAAACTTTTATAGACAAGGAGATTATACAGAAACCATTGTTCATTTTCCTGTTAGTTGATTCTAAATAAGCTGTACAACTGTCATTCCCTTGAATGGTTTTCCATTGTCTTGATATGTTTGATGCTACAGTATACTCAAAGATTTCAAGGAAGGAGACACTATGGTAACTACTTTTTGTTAGGTCTGAGAAGAAGGGAGAGGAGGAAAAGGGAGAGAGGTCCGAGCCGGCCCGGGCGCAGCCTCTCCACTGCACCTGGGGCCGTGGTTAACACGGGGAGAGGAGACTGGTGCGCTGGCTGCTGGAATCCAGCGATCTCTCTTTGGCGATCTCTCTCTCTCTGGCGATCTCTCCTTGGCGATCTCTCTCAGACACGTGGCGTGGGGGAATCTAAATAGCCTAAGCTTAGGGCAGTGCCCTAAGGCCATTAGAGATGTACCGGTATCTCATTGGCGCACAGGTTTAGTGCCAGAAAGCAGGTTCCTAGGGAGGGGGTATAGGGTTACAGTCAAGTCTATAGGGGGCGGGGGGAGGCAGGAGTTTCTAACTTAGCTGCAGCCTTTCCTGGTTACAGTGTTTGGTCTAGGCCAGCAACTCTTTCACTTTTATGTTGGGATATCTTGTGGCAAAACACTGTTTTGCTCCAATGGTTATGTTTTGACCTGTGCTGTTTTGTTGTTATGTCACCTTTTATCTCAGTCTCCTTTTTTATTATTTACTTTTCTATTTTTATCTTTTTAATTAAGGAAAAATTAAAAAAAATGGCAGAATATATTATCATAACCCACTTAGATTTCCTGTTAACTTGATTTGAAACCCTGTATTGCTCTCACCATCTTGTTTTGACTGATTTTCCTCTATTGTGTTTTGCTTGATAGTCCCAAGTTCAAGAGTATAGGCAACAACTGTGAAGACAATAAGTTCATTATGATGCCCATTCTGGTTTGACTATTATCTTCTTTTGAAGTCCTGTAATGTCTCCAATGTTTTGGTTTTGCTCTTTATTGTTTTGTTCAATTTTATTATAACTGATGATATAGGCAATTCTTTTTAAGATAGCAAGAGGCATTATGGTAACCATTGTTGATCACCTTGTATTTTGTTTTTACATTATGTATCATGTCCATCCTTTTGATTTGACTGATTCTGTTTTGTTATGTCACATTTGGTTTTATTCTTTTCAAAAAAGTAATAACACCTGTGGGAGTAATAAAACCCAAAATGTGTAATTGTCATTGTACAAAAGAGAGAAAAAGAAAGTGCTCTAAAGGATATACCTGCATGTATATTTAAGTGTATAAGATAGATAAGCACATTACTAAGTTTTGTTGGATCATTGAACAGAACTGCTTGCAGTCTCACTGTATGAATGTCCTCTTTATATGCTTTAATTTTGTAACTTGAACAACTATTTCTAAGATGACAATATGTAATCTATTAACTAGTGATTTCCTACTGTTTATTTTTTCTGAAATTCTGTATAACTTGTACCCTTTTTCTGTTTTTCAATTTTTCTCCCCAAATAAAATTTTAAAATTATGTCTCATTTATAAATTTTCTTTTTTCTTTTTGTCTTTTTCATTTTTATCAGTACCAAGGATTGAACTCACGACTGCCTGCTTACTGTTTGGTAGGAACGGGATTTTTTTATATATTCTTGAACTCTGTATGTATCTCTATAAAGGACATAGCATATCTATTTTTACTAACTCTATGTCTTTTGAATTAATTATAAACCAATAACTTTGAAGAAAGTTAAAAGTACAAACATTCCTGTACATGGACACAGAAGTATATTTTCTGTAAGAGAGTGTATACAAAGAAATGAATGAATGAATGAATGAATGAATGAAACAAAGAAGGAAAGTATTTTCTTTTTTTAATTTTATTTAAAAGGAAAAAAACAAAAAACAAAACAAAACAAAGTGGTGTAATGATACCCAATCCAAAAATGGGCTTCTGAGATGAATATGCACTTCTCAGATGAAGAAATACAAATGGAAAATAAATACATGAAAAAATGTTCATCATCAATGGTCATTAGAGAAATGCAAATTAAAACCACACTGAGTTTCCAACTCACTCCTGAAAGGATGGCCAGGATCAAGAAAACCAACAACAACAAATGCTGGAGAGGTTGTGGGGAAAGAAAAAATAAACAGTAGGAAATTACTAGTTAATAGATTACATATTGTCATCTTAGAAATAATTGTTCAAGTTACAAAATTAAAGCATATAAAGAGGACATTCAAACAGTGAGACTGCAAGCAGTTCTGTTCAATGATCCAATAAAACTTAGTATTGTGGTTATCTATCTTATAGAGTAAGAGAGAGTATACAAAGAAATGAATGAATGAATGAATGAATGAATGAATGAAACAAAGAAGGAAAGTATTTTATTTTTAAATTTTATTTAAAAGGAAAAAGAGAAAAAAACAAAACAAAACAAAGCGGTATAAGGGTACAAGTAAGATAGAACTACAAAAAAAAAAAAACAGTAAAAAATCACCAATTAATAAATTACACATTATCATCTTTGAGATAGTTGATCAAGTCACAGTATCAAAGCATACAAAGTGAACAGTCAAACAGAGAGACTGAAAACAGTTGTGTTCAATGATCCAACCAAAAACATTAATATGGTCAGCTATTTTACACCTCTAAACACACTTGTAGTTGTATCCTTTAGAGCACTTTTTTTCCCTCTCTTTTTTACAACAAAATTGACACATTTTGGTTTTTATTACTCCTTAGTTCTTATTACTTTTTTTTTTTGGAAGAGAATAAAGTCAAATATGGCAAAACAAAGCTGTCAGTCAAAACCAAGGATAGACATAGTACATGATGTAAGAACAGAGTATAAGCTTATCAACAGTGGTTACCATAATGCCTCTTGTTTCCTTAAAAAGAATTGTCTATCTCATTAGGTATTATAAAGTTGAACAAAACAGTAGAGAACAAGACCAATAAAACCTAAACCTTGTAAACATTACAGGACTTCCAAAGGAGATAATAGTCAAACCAAAATTGGCATCTTAGTGAGTCTTACTGCCTTCAAAGTAGTTGCCTGTACCCTCAAACTTGATACTATCATACAGAATGGAACAGAGTCTAATCAGTCAAAACAAGATAGTGGGAGTATTATAGGATTTCAAAACAAGTTAATAGGAAATCAAAAAATGTTACTATAGAATATCCTGCTAAGTTTAAAATTTTGCCCTTAATTAAAAAAACATAAAAATAACTAAATTATTTTTAATGAATAAAGGAGAGATTGAGATAAAAGAGGACATAACAACATAACAATACAGGTCAAAGCATGACTGTTTCAGCAACCTAGTGCTTCACCACCAACTAACCCAACTTAATAGTAGTTACCATAGTATCTGTCTTTTTCCTTGAAATATTTGAATATAACTTCATATACTATAACTTCAAATATTTCCATATCACGAAGCCCAGAATAAAGCCTTTCCAATTAATAAGTGAAAACTTTATAAGGCTTCAAGGCCTCAAAATGGGGAATCATGATTACCACATACTTTTATATATTTGAATCATTACTTACATTAGGGAAACTATTTGGTATTCACACATGAGAGATTGACATTTCAATTATGAATATGGTCTCAACCTGCTCCCATTTATTGATAAATATCTCAATGTGATGCTTCTTTATAGCTGAGTAATACTCCATTGTATAGAAACACCACAACTTTTTTATCCATTCCTCAGTTGACGGACACTTGGGTTGTTTCCAAGATCTGGCGATTATAAATTGTGCTGCTATAAACATAGGTGCACATATATCACTGTGGTATGATGCTTCTGGGAATATGCCTAGAAGTGGAATAGCTGGGACAAATGGGACTTCCAACCCCAGCTTTTTGAGAAATCTCCAGACTGACCTCCACAAAGGCTGCACCAGTCTACACTCCCACCAACAGTGGAGGAGAGTTCCTTTTCCCCACAGCCTCTCCAGCATTTGTTGTTGTTGGTTTTCTTGATCCTGGCCATTCTTTCAGGAATGAGTTGGAATCTCAGTGTGGTTTTCATTTGCATTTCTCTAATGACCAGTGATGATGAACATTTTTTCATGTATTTATTTTCCATTTGTATTTCTTCATCTGAGAAGTGCATATTCATCTCAGTTGCCCATTTTTGGAATGGGTCTTTGAATTTTGGGGGTTTGAGTTTTTTTAGTTCTTTATATGTTTTAGACAAGAGTCCCTCGTCTGAGAGAGAGTTCACTAAAATATTTTCCCAGTTTGTGGGTTTTCTTTTCACTATGCTGGAGATTTCTTTTGACATGCAGAAACTTTTTAATAAGAAGTGGTTCCAGTTATTGATTCTGGGAAGTATTTCCCGTGCTGTTTGAGTCCTGTTCATGAATTCTCTACCTACCCCTATGTCTTCAAGGTTTTTACCCAATTTGTCTTCCAATAGATTTAGTGTTTCTGTTTTAATATTCAGATATTTGACCCATTTAGATTTTAATTTAGTATATGGTGATAGGCATGGGTCTAGCTTTAGTTTTTGGCAAATGAAGAGCCAGTTTTTCCAGCACCATTTGTTAAAGGGACTGTCATTGTTTCAGTGAACCTGCTTGGCTCCTTTATCAAAGATAAGGTAGTTGAGTGTGTTTGTAGTTGTGGTTGTATCTTCTAATCTATTCCATTGATCTTTGGCTCTGTTTTGATTCCAGTACCATGTTGATTTTACTACTGTTGTTTTGTAGTATAACTTCAAGTCAGGGATTGTGATGCCTCCTGCCTTTCCTTTGCTGCTTAGAGTTGCCTTTGATATTCTAGATCTCTTCTGGTTCCAGATGAAGTTTAGGAGTGATTTCTCTAGATTTATAAGGTATGTTGATGATATTTTTATTGGGATTGCATTGAATCTGTATAACAGTTTTAGGAGAATGGCCATTTTCACAATGTTTGCTCTTCCTATCCATGAGCAAGGGATGCCTTTCCATTTTCTGAGATCATCTTCAATTTCTTTTTTCAGTGTATTATAATTTTCACTGTTTGAGTCTTTCATTTCTTTCATAAGAGTAATTCCTAAATATTTCATTTTTTTTGCTTGCTAGTGTGAAGAGTGTAGTTCCCCTTATTTCCCTCTCAGTGATTTTGTTGTTAGTGTATAGGAATGCTATTGATTTCTGAGTATTAATTTTGTATCCAGCTACATTACTGAATTTATTTATTATATCTAAGATTCTTTCAATTGAGTTTAGGGGATCTTCTATGTATAGTATCATGTCATCTGCAAAAACGATAATTTATCTTCTTCTTTTCCTATCTTTACCCCTTTTATTTCTCTCTCTTGTCTAATTGCTCTGGCTAGTACTTCCAGTATAATATGAAATAGGAGTGGTGATGAAGGACATCTTGTCTTGTGCCTCATTTTAAAGTAAAGGCTTTCAATTTTTGGCCATTAATATGGTGCTGGCTCTTGGCTTGTCATAAATGGCCTTTATTATTTTGAGGTAAAGACTATCTATTCTAATTTTCTGTAAAGTTCTTATCATGAATGAATGTTGGACCTTATCAAAGGCTTTTTCTGCATCTATAGAAATGATCATGTGATTCTTACTTTTGGCTTTATTGATATGTTGGATTACATTTATTGATTTATGTATGTTAAAGCATCCCTGCCTTCCTGGGATGAATCCCACTTGGTTACGGTGTATAATCTTCTTGATGATTTGCTGCATCCTATTTGCCAATATTTTATTGAGGATTTTTGCATCTGTGTTCATTAGGGAGATCGGTCTATAGTTCTCTTTTTTAGTTGGGTCTTCCTTAGGTTTTGGTACTAGAGTAATATTTGCTTCCGGGAATGACTTAGGAAGGATTGCTTCCCTTTCAATTTCATTGAATAGTTTGAGGAGTGTATCCTTTAGAGCACTTTTTTCCCCTTTGTATTTTACAACAAAATTTACACATTTTGGGTTTTATTTGTATTTCTTGTAGAATTCTGCAGTGAATCCATCTGGGCCTGGGCTCTTCTTTTTAGGTAAGGACTTAATTACATTTTCAATTTCATTAACAGAGATTGGGTTTATTCAGCAGTTTTACATCCTCTTGATCTATCTTTGGTACATCATATGTTTGTAAGAATCTGTCTATTTGTTCTGTGCTATCAAACCATTGAGAGTAGAGGTTTTTGAAATAGGTGTTGATGTATTTCTGTAGAGTCTGTAGTGATTTCAACTTTTTAATTTCTTATTGCATTAATTTGAGCTTTTTCTTCCCTTTTTAAAATAAGGTTGGCTAGGAGCTTATCGATTTTATTTATTCTTTCAACGAACCAACTCTTTGATTCGTTGATTCTTTGGATTGGTTTCTTAGTCTCTATTGCGTTGATTTCTGCTCTGACTTTTATTATTTCCTCTCTTCTTTTGGCTTTGGTTTTAATTTGCTCTTCTTTTTTCTAGCTGTTTGATGTGTAGCGTCAGGTTGTTTATAAGTATTCATTATGTTTTCCTGATGTGGGAACTCAGTGCAATAAATTTTCCTCTGAGGACGGCTTTCATTGCATCCCACAGATTCCGGTAAGTTGTATCTGCATTTAAATTTTCTTGTAGGTATTGTTTAATTTCTTCTGTGACCCACTGATTACTCAAGAGTGTGTCATTCAGTTTCCATGTGTTTGCGGGATTTTTGCAGTATCTTTTATCATTAATTTCTAGTTGCAGAGCCCTATGATCTGATAACATGCAAGAGATGATTTCAACTCTTTTGCATTTGTTTAAATATGTTCTGTGAGCTAATATATGGTCTATTTTAGAGAATGATCCATGTACTGCTTAGAAGAATGTGTATTCTGATGTTGTTGAGTGGAACATTCTGTCAAATTCTTTTGTTCGATGGTGTGATTCAGTTCTGTTATTTCTTTGCTCATTTTCTGTCTGGTTGATCTGGTGGTGTCAATGGTGTATTAAGTTCTCCTGTTATAATTGTGTTACTTATAATTTGAGTTTTAATTTCTGTTAATAGTTGTTTTATATAACTGGGTGATCTGGAGTTTGGTGCATATATATTTAAGACAGTTATCTCTTCCTCTTGTAGTTTTCCCCTAATGAGTATGTAGTGACCTTCTTTGTCCTTTATGGTCACTGTTGGTTTAAAGCTCACGTTGTCTGCAAATAGAATGGCTACTGCTGCCTTTTTTTTTTTTTTTTTTTTGGATTCCTGCTGCATGAAGTATTGTTTTCCATCCTTTGGCTTTCATTCTGTGAGTATCGTTCTGGGTTAGATGGGTTTTCTGTAAGAAGCATATGGTTGAATTTTGTTTCTTGATCCATTTTGCTAGTCTGTTTCTCTTGATTGGTGCATTGAGACCATTTACATTAATGGTTATTACTGTTAAATGCTGGTTTATTATTGACATGTTTTCTCTCTGCTGTTGCATCTTTATCTTTCTGTTCTGTTTAATTATCGGCTTTGCTTAGTGGTTTTTGCCTTTGTGTATCTAAATTGTCTTTCAATATTTTTGCAGGTTTGGCTTGGTGTTCATGAAGTTCTTCAGCTGTTCTTTGTCATGGAAGTATTGTATTTCACCATCAATTTTGAATGATAGCTTTTCAGGGTACATCAGTCTAGGTTGGAAATCGTTTTGCTTTAGGATCTGGAATACTTCACTCCATGCTCTTCTTGACTTTATTGTTTGTGCTGAGAAGTCTGCTGTGATTCTGATAGATTTTCCTTTATAAGTGATCTGTCTTTTCTCTCTGACAGCTTTTAATAATCTATTCTTGTGTTGGATTTCTGGGATGGTGATTATTATATGTCTGGGTGTAGTTTTATTTTGGTTATGACTGTTTGGATTTCTATGCTTCACTGATCCTGATGTTGGTTTCTGATCTCATGCTTGGGAAATTTTCAGCTATTACTTCTCTAAATATCCTCTTGACATTCTTTATGTTGTCTCCTTCTTTTTCATTAATCCTTATCAATCTTATGTTATTTTTCTTTGCATCATCTTGCAGTTGTTGAATTGTTATTTCCTGATTCCTTGTTATGTTTAAAAGATCTTTCCTTTCCTGTTCACTAGCTGCAATCTTGTCTTCATGATCTGAAATTCTATCTCAATTTCATTGAGGCGGTTTTTACAACTTTCAGTGTTTTTTATTTCCTGTATATCTCTGTGCATCTGCATTATGTATTCTGTTTGTTTCTTATATTGCTCATCTAGGGATTCGATCTTTTTGTTTAGTTCCTCCAATTTTTTAACTGTGTTTTCTTTAGATATATTCAGAATGTCTTTCATTTCTTTTATCATTTCTTCTTTTACCTGGGAGATTATTTCGAGGTTGAATTCCTTTAAAGCTTCCTGGAGTTGCTTGTGAATTTCAGTGGCTATTATATACAATATTTGAGGTGAATGGCATATATTTTTTTCTATATACATCGGTCCTAGTGTTTCTTGAGATGGGCTGGAGGTTTGAGGTTGTAATTTGGTCTTTCGTTTTGTCATTTTCCTATATTTCTGTGTTTCAAGTGTTATTTGAAAGCTTCCTCAGGGTCTGTTGGAAATCTACTTCTATGTTCGCAGCTCCTGGGACTCTGTTACCCAATTACCCCAAGCCACTGGACCTGTAGAACCAATAGCCCTCTTCTGCCTGTTTAGAACTCCGTAGTTCCAGATAAGCTGGGCTTCAAGGCCAGTGTGCGCCCACTTGTTTGTTGGAAGCTCCACAGTTCTCCAACTGCAGCCAGAATAGGGAGGCGGATGTGGATGCCTCAAACCCACTTATGCACTTCCCTGCACCCAGAATCTGGAGGGTCCCGAACAATTTGGGCTTGGAGCAGGGTGCACTGAGCACTTACTGTACGCCGTGGGTCCTCTGGTACCTGCAATGCTCGCCTGCTTGCTGAAATATCCACAGTCCTCCAGACATACGGGGAGGCAGATGCAGTTGCCCCAGATCAGCCCAGCCCTTCCTCTGCACCCAGATGGTATGTTGCAGGAGTCCCAAATCTGCTGAGCTCCAGGGATAGTGTGCGCCCACCTACTTGCTGGAAAATCCACAGTTCTCCAAGCGCAGCCTTACTGGGGAGACGGAACTAGATGCCTCAAACCCACTTATCCCCTTCACTGCACCTGGAAGCCTGGAGGGTCCCGAACAGTCTGGGCTTTGGGCAGAGTGCACTGAGCACTTACCGCAGGCCGCAGGGCCTCTGGAACCTGCGATGCTCGCCTGCTTGCTGAGATATCCACAGTCCTCCAGACACATGGGGAGGTGGATGCAGGCACCCCAGATCCGCACAGCCCTTCCTCTGCACCCAGATGGTGAGGTGCAGGAGTCCCAAATAGGCTGGGCTCCGGGGATAGTGCCAGGAAAGTATTTTCTATGAAGAAGAAATGACATGATTTCTTATAAAAATATCAAATTTATAAATATTTCAATTGATTTGCTCACACTTGTTATTTTTGAGTGTCTATCATCATAAATTTTTATAAACTTCAACTCTTAAAGAATTTTTCCATTTTTCAGAATATATTTCTGTTTTTCCTACATCTATAAATTTCTATAATTTTGCTAGTCTTCTATAAATTTCTTGCATCTTCTAAAACATTGACATGATAAGAATAGTGTGATGCATGTCATAATGTTTATGCATATGACATAAATATATAGAATATATAGAAATTGTTAATGTGTAATGTACTGGCTTTTTGTTGTCTGTACTTTTGCTTCTTCATAATCTTTAACAATATTAATAGATGTATTGTTTTCAAACAAACTATTACTTTATTGTTGTAGTATATTTCATATGACAAGATTTCCTTATTAACTGTAGAAATATGTGGCTATGTTTTGCATAAAATAAATACCAAAAACACTTTTACATTAAATTTATTTTGAATTTATGCAAACATCTGAGTTTTTAAAAATACATTTCCAAATCAATAATTTGAAACCTTTCATTTAAGTTACATTTTTGTCTATATAGGTAAACAGCAGGAGGTGTTATATGATTGCTGTGCTTGTTAAAGTAGCACACTTCACATTTTGAAAGCAAATAATAGGAATATGTTTGAGAGATGTGAATATGAATTTTACAAGAGGACAAATAATATTAGTTTCATGGGTCATTTGAAGAGGAAAATCCATCTTAGGTGTGTATGATTTGCAAGGCAGAATGGGTAGACAGTGCCAGAAAAAAAGCATGCTTGGCACACGGAGGAAACTTTGTGTTGAAAAAAGGACAGTCATCAGTGGTGAGAATTTAATCAGCAAACCGAGTAATATTTTTGTCTTCCTTTTCTGAAGATGTACATTGAGAGTCAAGGACACTGATTTTTGAAGAAAATTTAAAAAAATGCCTCAATTCAACTTCAAAACATCTCTGATATGTGATGCTTACATAAAACACATCACAGCAATAAAAGATTTCTCTAACTGTGAAGATACATGAGTCGGATCCAGGCCACCTAGAAAACACCTGCCTGTGCATGCACTTCAGTTTCCATTAAGTATAGTCCCAGTGTTGTGTAACCATCATCACTAGCACTTTCAAAACACCTTGTCACTCCAAAGATACACTCCATAACAAGTAACTCCCCAAGTCTGGATCCTAAGGTTTCTCATATCCACTTTTATGCTTTCCATTTTTGTGAATCAGCCTGTGTTAGATACCACATTTAGGTAGAATCACACAATTATCATTTCTTCTGCCTTATTTCATTAGCAGAAAGTTTGGAAGGGCAGTCATGTTGAAGTATGTATCAGAACTTCATTTGTATGTAAAGTTGAGTAAAATACTATTGTACAATATTATGGGCATATGTACCATATATAGTTCACAGATTTACCTCTTGAGGACTTGTGGGTTTCAAAAGTGCTTAGTGCTTTTCCCATGTGTGCTTTTCTTGTTTCAAAAAATAGAGATGAACAACTGCATCCGACAAGTATCGTGCAGGTTGACTAAAAGATACAATCAAGAGTAATTTCAAGTAAAGTTTTCTCTGCTGTCTGCAGACACAAAGGAGGAACTGGAACCTGGCAGTTGCCCCTAAATACCACATTTCCATCAGCACGAGGGTGAGCTTAGTGTGAGTGAGCATGCTATCAAATTTGTCTGCTGTTTAAATATGACTTTTGCTTGATTGAGCTATTTTTTTTCCTTTGCTGCTGTCATTTCTAGAGCTCTTACAATGTTTACTAAAACAGCTTCTGATTATTTTTCTTTTCTTTATTTATTTTAAAGAGAAGAAAAATAACACAAAAGAAAAACAAGTGACACACAAACAACAACTATGAAAAAAACCGCAAAGCAATAACAATATAGGTATTCAAAATAAGATAAGAGTTTAGCAATGATAACAATACTGCATTTTTATCTTGAAAAGAGTTGCTTAGATAACCAGATATGTACATGCAAATTTGACCCAATCATTTGAGTATTAACTGTTCTTTTCCAAAAACTAATAGAATTAGTAACTAATCATCTTTGATATTTTATGTATAAAAGAATAAATGTATATTTTCCCCTTCCTTCTTTTCTCCTTTCTTTGATTTCATTTATTTTTCCCCTTTCACAATATTTATTGTAGAGTTTGAATCTTATTTATTCACTCAGTTTCTTATAGTAGGGAGACAATATGATATTTACATACATGAGTCTGATTTAATTCACTTATGAGTATTATCCCAAGTCTTATCCATTTGCCTATAAAAGCCTTGATGTGATCTTTCTTTTAGCTAAGTAGTACTCCATTATATAAAAATACCATATCTTTTCATTGATTCATCAATTGATAGGCATTTGGATTGTTTTCAAGATTTGGCTATTACAAATTTTGCTGCTATAAACATGAGTGAACGTATATCATGGTGGCATGGTGTTTGTAATTCTTTTATTAAAATTTCCAGAAATGGTATAGCTGTGTCAAATGGGACCTCTAATCCTAATGATACACGTGAATGAAATACCCAACCTACTATACATCTGGTGCAAGTTCATGTTCTCTAAAATTGAAGAATGAATTTTAGGAACAATGAAAGTTATGAGAAGAAACATTTATTGAGAGAAAGAAAGTTTCTCTCTGAGAGACAAAAGGATTCTGAGTGGGTTGCCAGGATCACTGTTTTGTAGGGACTTTTATAGAGTAAAATCATGAGATGAGGAGGAGCCTGGGGGGCGATGGGATCTTACAAGGCAGATGGGCATAAGGTAGGACAGAGCTATGGTCAACCAGTAAGTTTAATTGTTCAGCTAAAATTGTCCAAATAAAGAACAAATGGGGAAGTGAGTCACATAGGAAGTGAGCATTCTTAAAGATCAGTGACCATTTCTGAAGGTGGTTGGGATTGTGACTCCTGCTTTCTCAAGGTGATCCATCCTAATCCCAACGTTTATACTTAGGGTGTGGTTGCATTTTTGCTTTCTGTCTTTAGATCTGGCCCACAGAAAGATATGGGGTTACAAGATCTTTGGTTGTCTGTGCAGGCTTTCTCCAGGGCATATCCCTGTCTGAAAAGCCTATAATATTTCTAACTGGCTCAGCTGCCGGTAACACTTGCTTTTATAGGAACCACCTCACTGATTTCCACAGTGATTGCACCAACCTGTAATCCCACAATACTGGAGAAGAGTTCCTTTTTCCTGATAGACCTTAAATTTGTTATTGGTTGATTTCTTGATCTTAGCCATCCTTTCCGAGATAAGATGGAATCTCAGCATTGTTTTAATTTGTATTTCTCTAATGACAAAAGATACTGAACATTTTTTTTTTCATATATTTACTTTCCATTTATATTTCTTCATTTGAGAAGTGGGTTTTCATCTCAGGTGTACATTTTTGGATTGGGTGTTAGAATTTTGAGGAACTGATATTTTAAAATTTGTGTATGTTCTAGATAGAAGTCCTTTGTCTAATGGAAAGTTGTCTAAGGTTTTTATTTTTTTTTTTTTTTCATAATTTGGGGCTTTTCACTGTGTTGGAAAATTCTTTTTACATAAAAACATCTTTAAATAAGATGAGATCTTAGTTGTTGATTCTAGGAAGTATAACTGATGCTGTTTGATTTTTGTTCATGAACTCTCTACTTACCCTTACATCTTCAAGATTTCTATCTACTTTGTCTTCCAGCAGATTTAGTGTTTCTGTTTTAATATTTAGATCTCTGATCCATTTTGCCTATAGTTAGTGCATGGTGATAGACATTATTGGGGGCATGGGCAAGATCCCAATCTCTCAAATGTGTGTATAATGAAGGCTTAAATAAATGAGACAAGTGGTATGATTTTAGGGAACCAGGAGATTCAAAACCCTCTAGCAGAGTCTGAGGCTCTGGGTGCTTAAGACAAGGAATGTCTCTGGGCAGCCTGTATTTTATTTTATTTTTCAAACAAGAAAGCTATTAGGGTGGAAAATCCAGGAAACTGAGCAGTATTGTGGGAGCAGTTAAAGGACTTTTCCAAGTAACAGATTATATTAATTTATGAGAACTATCTTATGTCAATTCAGGACAAATACCTTAGGAGAAGGTCTCCATGAAGACTTTCATTACAGATGTGAAATACCTGTAGCTACAGTCCCTATTGTATTATTTGGGGTCAGAACCAGGTATCCTCAACTGAGGTCTTATCTTGCACTTTGAGGTGTCCATTAGTTCTCAGGTCAGCCATTCCCAAGCCATGATGTAGGCCAGCATGTGTTCAATTTCAGCTTCAATCACTTCCAACAAGACTCAGACCTAATTTTAGTTTTAGGCACATGGAAAAACCTGTTTTTCCAGCACCATTTATTAAATAGGCTATTTTTTTCCAGTGAAATAGTTTGGCCCCTTTGTCAAAGATAAGTTGAAAAAGTATATTATAGTTGTACTTACATTACCTCTTCTATTTCAATGACCTTCAGACTTTTTTTTTTTTTTTTTGGCACTACCATGCTGAATTTATTACAGTAGCTTTGTAGTATAATTTCAAGTCAGAGATTGTGATTGATGTCTCTTGCCTTGCCTTTGTTGCCCAGAATTACCTTTGCTATTTGGATTCTTCTGGTTCCAGATGAATTTTAGGAAGGATTTCTCTAAATCTGTGAGGTATGCTAATGATATTTTGATTGGAAGTATGTAACATTGAAATTTGTATAACAGTTATGAAAAAACAATCATTTTCACAATATTTGTTCTTCCTATCTATTACCAAGGAATACCGATTTTCAGAAATCCACTTTAATCTTTTCAGAGTAACATAATTTTATAGTATAGTCTTTTACTTCCTTTGTTAGATCAATTCCTAAGTATTTATTTTCTCTGGGTGCTATTGTGAAGAGTGTGGTTTGCCTTATTTCTCTTTCAGTGAGTTTGTTGTTTGTGTAGAGGAATGCTATTGATTTTTGAGGGTTGAATTTTTATTCTGCTATAATTCTTAATTTATTTATTACATCTTGAAGTCTTTCAATGGAGTTTTGGGGTGTCCTATGTAGAGTACCATGTCATCAGCATAATGATAATTAATTGCTTTCTTTCCTATTCTCATTCCTTTTATTTCTTTCTCTTATCTAATTCCTCTGGCCAATTTTTCCAGAATTATATTGAACAGATGTGATGATAGTAGATATCCTTGTCTTGTTCCTGATTTTAAGCTGAAAGCTTTCAGTTTTTGTACATTTAGATAGAGGTTAGCTATTGGTTTATCACATATGAATTTTATCAGATTGAGGTAAACAAAATATGTTTTGATTTTCTGTAGGGTTTTTTGGTTTTTTTGTTTTTTTTTTGTTTTGTTTTTGTTTTTTTTTTTTTTTTGTTGTTGTTTGTTTTTTTTTTTTTTTGTTTTTTTGGCCATGAATGGGTCATGGACTTCATCAAATATTTCTCTGCATCTCTTGAGATGATCATGTGAAGCTTGTGTTTTGCTCTGTTGATATAGTTTGTTACATTTACTGATTTGCCTATGTAGAACCATCTTTGCATTCCCACTTGGTTGTGTTTCATAATATTTGCTTCTAGGAATGAATTAGGCAGAATTGCTTCCCTTTCAATTTCACTGTAGAGTTTGAGGATTGTTAGAACTAAGTCTTCCTTACATTTCTTATAGAATTCAAGAGCAAATCCACCAGGGCCTGGGATTTTCTTTGTTGATAAGGTTCTAATTACATTTTCAATTTCATTAATGGAAATAGATGTTTCAGAAGTTTTACATCTTCTTAATTCAACTTTGATTTTCTATTTGTTGCTAGAAATCTGTCAATTTCTTCTGTGTTATAAAATCCATAAAAGTAAAGATTTTCTAAGTAAATATTGAAGATCTGTAATTCCAAAATGATTAATCATGTGTCATTAATGATTAATCATTACAATGACTTCATCATTTTAATTCTTTATTGAATGGGTTTGGGTTTTTTCTTTCCCTTTTTTGATAAGGCTTGCCACAGGTTTATCAATTTTATCTATTCTTTCAAAGAAACAATTGTTCAATTCATTAAATTTTTGTATACTTTTCTTCATCTAGTTTGCACTAATTTCCAACCTTATTTTCATGATAGAAGTTCTTCTTTTTACTTTGTGTTTGACTTACTCTTTTTTCTAGAAGCTTGAGATGTAGCATCAAGTTGTTATTTGTGTTTATTCTATTTTCCAGATTTGAAAATTCACCTCAATAAATTTCCCTCTAAGGACTGCTTTCATTGCATTCCATGTGTTCCAATAAGTTGTATGTGCATTTTCATTTACCTGAAGACATTGTTCAATTTGTGTTTTAAAATTTCTTCTTGGACCTATTGATTATTCAGGAGGATATTATTTAGTTTCCATGTGTTTATCAAGTCTTTGCAATTTCTTTGTTATTAATTTCCAATTTCATGGCACTCTGGTAAGATAATATGCATTGAATAATATCGATTCTTTTGCCTTTAATTAAGCATGTTTTATGGGTTAGTATATGTTATATTTAGAGACTGTCCCATGTGAAAATGACAAGAATGTATATTCTGATATTGTTGGATGGAATGCTCTATATAAATCTAAGTCCATTGCACAAATTTGACTTAGTTCTGTTATTTATTGGCTGATATTTTGTCTGATTAATCTCTCTCTTTGTGACAATGGAGTGTTAAGGCCTCCCATTATATTCATATTATTGCTTATTTGATTTTTCATATCTGTTTATTTTGTCCTACATAGCTGACTGCTCTATTTGGTGCATATATATTTATGATTGTTATCCCTTGAATTTTTCTCCTTTCTTCTTCTTGAAGTTTTCTCCTACTCTTCTTTATCTCTTTTAATCATTCTTGGTTTGAAGTTCACATTGTCTGCAAACAGAATCACTATTGCTACTTTTTTTCGAGGTTCTTTTCACAAGGAGAATTGTTTTTCATGCTTTGACTTTCAGTCTATGAATTTCCTTTTGAGTTAAATGTGTTTCTTGTATACAAACTATTACTGGATTTTTTTTCTTGATTCATTCTGCCAGTCTGTTTCTTTGATTGGTGAAATGAGGCTATTTGCATGAATGATTATAACTTGATATGGTTTGGTTTATTTTTGTCATGTTATCTTTCTGTTGTTGGTTTCCTACTTTATACCTCTGTTTAATTGCTTGCCCTACTTGTTGGTTGCTTGTTCTTTCTTTGTTGTTCTTGGAATTGTGGTCATTTATGTCTCTTTCTAGAATATCTTTTGTTATTCTTTGTAGTGTTGTTTGGGTTGTTATGAAGTTCTTTTGGAGTTGTTTTTCATGGCAGCATGTTATTTCTCCATTGATTGTGAAAGATAGTTTTGCAAGGTACATCAACCTGGGTGGGAAGTTGCTTTCTTTCCGTACTTGAAATGCTTCATTCCAAGCTCTGCTTCACTTGATGGTTCATGTTGGGAAGTCTTCAGTGATTCTGTATGTTTTCCTTTAGTTAATTTGTTTCTATTCTTTTAATATTCAGTACTTATGCTGAATTTCAGGGATCTTAATTATTTTATGTAGAAGTGTAGATTTATTTTGGTAATGGCTAAGTGGAATGCTACATGTCTCACTTATCTGTATGTCAGGTTTTTTCCTATGTTTGGGAAATTTTCTGCTGTTATATCTGCAAATAGTCTTTTTATGTCATTTGTGTGTCTACTTCAATTTTGTTGACCCCTATTAAGCTTATTTTTTTTTCTTTTTGCATAGTCTTTTAACTGTTAAATTGTTACTTTGATTCCATGGGTTTTTTAAAAAAAAACTTTTATTTTAAAGAGAAGAAAACCAAACAAAATACAAAAGAATAAAGACAATCAAAACAAAACAATGTAATTGATACAGTACTTCAGAATAAGATAATAGGAAATAACAATAGTTACCATAATGTCACTTATTGTCTTTGAAGTAGCTGCCCTAACTTCAGATGTAGTAAAAATGAAACTAAACAGAACAGTATAGAACTAATAAAACCAAAACAATGAATGCAATAAAGGATGTCAAAAAAGATAATAGTGAATCTAATGGAGTACAATATGCCCCGTTATCATTGAAATAGTTTCCCATGCCACTGGATATAATAAAATCAAAGATTACAAAGCAAAATAAAATCCAAGAAACTAAAATAATGAAAATGATATGGGACTTCAATACAAGATAATAGGAAATTAACAATAGTTACCACCTTCAGAACAAGATTCCCCATAGGTACTATATTGCGTATTGTTGTCCACTGAATCGATGATCAGACTACTGGCTTAAGGTCTGTAAAGTCAGTGAAACATTATAAGCATAAAGCTGTATTTTACCTCGATAGTTTATCATGACAGCCTGTGTTTCTCTGGACTAGCCCAGAGGCAGGGTATCATGCGCCAGTTGTGGGGGTAACTGGCTTTTCTTTTTTCCCAGCCATCTTGCAGAAGGGAGCTGACATCTGGTTCTCCCACAGTGGCCCACACATGGTACTGATTCTCAGAGAGGGCTTGACTTCTTGTAATCTTCTAGCTCTCCTCCTCCATTGTTTGCAGATAGTGGTGGCTCATGGGAAAAGGCTGGCATCTGTTTCTCCCCACAATGGCCAGAGCATAGCACTGAGTTTTAGGGAGGACTTGGCTTTTTGTTGACTTCTTGTTCTCCTTGTCTTCCTCCTTGTTATTTTTAAGAGATGTTTCCTTTCATGATCATTACTCACAATCATGTCTTCAAAGTCTGAGAGTCTATCTTTGATTTCATTTATGTGGTTTTGCCAGATTCCAATGGAATTTTTGATTTCCTGAATACCTTATTGAATCTGTTTCATGTATTCTACTTGTTTCCTGTATTTTTCTTTCAAAGTTTCCATCACTGTCCTATACTTCCCTATTTTTTTCTACATTTTCTTTGAATATATTCACCAATTCTTTCATTACGTTTATCATCACTATTTTTACCTCAGGGATTATTTCTGATCTAATTTCCACAGCTTACTGGAGTGTTTTTGTTTGTTTGTTTGTTTTAACTTCCCTTGCTATCATTTCAGATTTCAAGTTGTGATTTCCATATGTATCCATGTCTATGTCTCCGATAGTTGATCTGGATGGGCTGGATTTTGAGACTGTGTTTTATTTTTTCGTTTTTGCATTTTCCTGTGTTCCACCAAATCAGTTGTATGCCAAGTCCTAGTTGTTTGCCATTTTGGTGGGTTGTCCTTCAGCATAACTCACTGAGGGTTGCTATTGGTCCCTGGTAGCTGAGTGCAGACACTCAGTCCCTGATTGTTTCACTGAGGATTCCTGGATGACTTCAGATTGCTGAGCAAAGATTTCCAGTCCCTGTGGGCCTCAGAGATAGTTCCCAAGTGTGGGAGAGTCAGTAGGTGCTGTTTCCCAGTCCCTATGAAGATTCTTGATGTAGGCAGATCACTGGGTGTGGATTCCCAATCCTTGCAGGACCCATTGAGGGTACATGGATGACTGTGGATCCCTGGGCTTAGACTCCCTGGCCTCAGAGATGGTGTCTGGTTTTGGGTGGATGACTTAGGCATGGCTTTCCAGTCCCCAAGAGCCTCACTGAGGGTTCCTGGATGACTATGAGCCACTGGATAAGGCTATTTTTTTTTTTTTTTGATAATTTTGTGGGAGAATGAGCTCTTGCAGTTTCTCAACCTGATTTTTGCTGATGTCATTCCATGTGTTTTAAGTGAATTAATGCCTATGTCATCAATAAATTAAATGAGAACAGAAGTTTCTGTGTTAAGTACCCAAATCAAAATGATAAGAGTTAGAGCTTTAGTTCTTGTTGACTTCACACTTTTGCTCCAGAGTAGTTCTTATGGATTCGTTTATTCTCTGATTTTTAGTATAGAAGATTTTTGGTGCTAATTATTCCTTTTGCGGGGAACAATTGCCTCAGAAAGTTTTTATTCAAAAGAAAACTAAAGGAAAAGTTCAGAGTCTCAGTGTGTTACCCAAGAATAGAATGGATCTATAACAATCAAAGTAAGAAAAGCCTTTAACAGAAAATGAAACCTTTTTTCCCCTTCTTTCTACAAAGTCTCAAAATATTTCTATTTCCTTCAGTCAAGGATTGAGGAATAGGGAAAAGCAGAGAGGTTTTCCATATTAAAGTTTCACATGGCTGATTTTTTCATGCAATAATACAATTATTGAATATAAAATTTTCTCTCCTCTGAATAAGAACCAAAATAATTATCCTTTATTTATGCAGATATTTTTAACACAGCATGTGATAACCTTGATTATGTGTAAACATTGGTGTACTTTTTTTTACTTCTAATATTAAAAAAGAAATACATAATTATTTTATAAAATAGTCCTACCATGTACTCTAGTTCTCCAATTAAGAATAAAACTCCCATTAAAGAATTAAAAACTGGATTATATGAATAATAAAATTTTCATGACATTTTAATGACAAAATGAATTTAAATAAATCAAACAATTATGATACATAGGTATGGTTTTGAGGAAAAAATATGATACCATCATGAAAAATATTTATATTAGTTAACTCGATTCCCACATATTAGATCAATGATGCATTTCTGAATAACAGTATTTTATAACAAAAGTAAAATTGTTTTCTGTTATGTCTGAAACAGTTTGATAATTTTAATCAAAACTTTTAAGTGTTCTTGTTAAGATATAGCACTCTTTCTCTAAAAAATATTTATGTTCAATTAAGAGAGGGAAAAAAAAAGAGCTCTAATGGATATAATAGCAAGTGTGTTTAGGGGTGTTGAATAGCTGACTATATCAATGTTTTTGGATCATTGAACACAACTGTTTGCAGTCTCCCTGTTTGAATGTCCACCTTGTATTCTTTGATACTGTGATTTGAGGAACTATTTTCAAGATGATAATATGTAATCTACTAACAGGTGATTTCTTATTGTTATGTTTTTTTTTGTTTGTTTGTTTGTTTTGTTTTTTTTTGTTTGTTTGTTTTTTTGTAGTTCTGTATTACGTGTACCCTTACACCGCTTTGGTTTGTTTTGTGTTTTTCTCTTTTTCCTCTTAAATAAAAAAAAAAATGGAAAGATAATTTAGAAATGTAAACTTAAAGTTATATAGTATATGTATAGCAAAAATGAAATGTATATTTAGAAACATCCTATTTTAGCACTTACTTTTTATAAAAATTACCTGTTTTGAAATGCAATCATATTTCTGGATTTATCACTGGCCCCAAACTATAATAATCATTTTTGTATGTGTTAACACAAAAATGGTAAGTCAGCATGAGCATTTAATCCCTTGATTCACTAATGCAAATATAATATATGATTTGAACATTGTTTTAAAAGTGTTATTTCTTTAAATTGTTTTTTATTTTTTATTTTTTTTAAATGTTCTGTTCTGTTTTGATATGGTTAACCTTACCCTCTTAGAGATGTAAAACAAATAGGTGGGACTGATAATCATATTACGGAGCTTTTGTTCGACCATAGAGCAGAATGGTTTGTAGGGTCACTTTTTTGAATGTCATTCTAAATACTTTAATTCTATAACCTGAACAGCCATTTCGAAGATGACAATTTGTAACTTATCAACTGGCAATTTCTTACCTTTTGTTTGTCTGTAATTTAGTATTATTTCTACCCTTTTTTTTTATCTCCATGTATTTTTTTTCTTTTTTCGTTTCCTTTTCTTTAAATAAAAAAAAGTGTTAGTACAAAATAAGCATAAAAACATTGCCAAAATATAATAAAAATGTTTAATAATTTAATGAATTCAATGGGTTTCAGAAGATTTTAATCTTCATGCTAGTAAGTCCATGACACAAAACATCTGACTGAAAAGCTCAAAAGTTAGACACTGCGAGATGCAAGTTAATACTGAATATACTGAAAAATAAGATTAATTTTCATCCTTAATTTGAAATGGCATAGAACTATATTAGAACTAGGTATTGTGAAATTATTCATGAGTCTTGTGAAAAGCACATCACAGATGTTAACATTTTCTGTATGCCATTATTTATCACCCAGTCTTACTTTTTCTATTTTTCTTCATTAAATATTGATTGACTATGTTTCTTTGACATTTTTACTCTTACATAATGTTATAACTATATAAGATTTTTTTCCAGCCAAGATGTAATAATTACTGCATCACATACCTATTATACGATATCTTCGTCACAATATTTAATACCTGTACTTTCATGAGATTGCAGAATTTACCATTTAAGACAGATATAGTTTGAGTGCTAAAGTGAAATTATATTAAAAATAATTTTCCCCCTTTTAGCTGATGTTCCTCTTATGAATGACCTAAGTTTTGTCATCTATATTAAAGAGAGGCAATTTCATTTACTGATAGTTCCTATAAGAAGGAAACAATAAAATGGGTACATTTTAAAAATGGATTCTAACATAAAATCAATACAATCAAGATTATTTGCATCTTAAGGGTTAAAGTGGTATAAGTGAATGTACTATAATGCATAGAAAAATAATTTTTAAGTTATAAAGGAAATTCAGATATTATTGGAAATTTCTGTTGATGAATTAATATATTCTTCTTCAAAAATCTGCAAGTAAAGAAAGGTCTACTGGAATATTTAACCTATGAAGCAGCAAAAATAATGAAAGTTAAAACAGAACTAAACAACATTATATACAGGTACAAGTTTCCTATGATGCGTGTGATTATTAAGTGTATCTGAAATATATAGATAAAATTTTTAAAAGCCCAAAAAAAGAAGGAAAAAAGGAAACAGAGCCTCAAATTTCTCTTTCTCTCATTATCATAAAACCATAAGTGAATCAAAAAATTTGGACTATAAATTCATGTGTTGGTGATAAGAGAATTGGCTTTTGGAGATACATAGTTGGGTTTGCAAGCAAGTTTTGTCATTATCAAGCAATAAAATTTTAGGCAACCTTGCAATTAGCCTTGTCTCATCAGAGACATGGCACACAGTGTCTTTCACACACACATGTGCAAGATAATAACTCAACCTGGCTTTCTTTATGAAATAAGTACATTTTCCTTTTCTTTCTCTTTCTTCTTGTCATTGTTAAGTGGAAGAAATATTGTGTTTGTACTATATATGTATTTTTGTACATTTAAATGATTTTTATGTTCATATATAAGCTTTTGTATCTCAAGAATCCATGTACAAATATGTACATGATGTTCTAAAACAAATTCATCAATATAAGTGATTACTATTGAAAAACTTATGGCGTTTTTTGCATTAGTATTTGGGATGCAGGGAAATATAGCTACAATCAAACAGTAATTAATGCTGTATATAATGATAAGAAACAAGCATGCTTTTAGCAGTCAGGAGCAGAGGAGGTGGGATCATAACTACTTTTAGGAACAAAAAGTGCCAGAGTATAGAGAAGCATTGTCCTTTAGAAATAGCAGCACTAGTGAAAAATTAGAGAACCTTTAAGAAGAAAAATAGATCAGTATAATGGGGAAACCATTCAAATAGATAAATGATCTAGAATCTAAAAATTTGGGCAAAAAATAAGGACTGAAGTATGATGACAATTGTGTGGATTTTCTGACATGTGATTTTGGAGGTGAGATAGCAAATATGTCTGTATGTTAAGATGTACAGGTTTGGAGTTTTGACTGACAGAGTAAATCATGAGAAGTTTAGGGATATGGGCAAGTGTTGGACTATTTCTATGACATGGAACCTGAAATAGACAAAGAAAACAAGAATGATGCAACGTAAGGTTTTAAAAATGGAAAAGTGTGTGAACTTTCCAATAGAATCAAATGAGAGAAATGAAGATTTGGGATTTAAAGTAAAAAGACATACTTTTTGTACTGTATATAGGTAAAATGGGTTGCTATAAAGATGACAGAATTTTGAGAAAGGAAAAATACAAAAGAACAAAATTTGAAGCTAACTTTCAGTGTCAAACTGAAGGATGAAGAAAATAAATGAGTAGATTGTGAACCTGTGAAGCTGAATTAATACAAATTTATAATTTTAATAGGTGGTATTGTGCTTGATACCTGCAAGCAACACAGAATTATACTCAGTGTTCTTGTGTGATGGCACAACTTCAACTTCAGTGCAGGTTTTTGAGAGAAAAAGCAGAGAGGAATTTGGAAATGACTACAATAGTCACGTAGACAGCTTCAGTGTCTTCCCAGCCAAAAATATTCTGTTGTTTGGGAGTAAAAAATATAACCATTTTAGAAAGTTTCAAGAGAGATACTATGTATAAGAAGTGGAGAGGATGCCTTCATTTTTAAAAAGCTAAAAATACACACAAACACAGAAAAGTTTCAAAGATAACTTGTGGATACTTGGATAAAATAAAGTATTTTCAAGGCCATAATACATTCAAGTGGCATATGAGAGCTCAGTACATATCTGTGCATTTCTGTAGACAGAAGTGTGAGGGCAGTGTATCAGAGCAAGCCTTACAAGAGCCATCTGCAAGATGAATTAGTACAAATAATGAGAAACTCTGATATAGACAGAGATATATCCTACTTACTAACTGAATTTCAAGTATCACCAAAACATTTTTGGGAGAGGCAAACAACAACGACAGTATCAACAAAAACAAATCAAAAATGTGATAAATAAAAAACATGAGATCAGAATTCAGTATGAAAATTTCTTTCATAAAATATGGAATGTAATCAATGATTCTTATATTCCATTATGATTTTATTTAAAAGGAAAAGTACGAAGAATTTTCATTTATGAATATCCTTAAGAATAATAAATACAGGTAACTGACTAGTAAAAGTAAATCAAAAATCAAGATGCAGGTGGAGAAAGTAAAATTAAAAGAAATAGTACAAGATTATATTTCCAGAAAAATGCTAAGTAATTTATTATTTTGCCAATTACAAGAAAAAAGAGATGGTAAATTTTGACTTGTGTGTCACGCCACAGCTGCCCATCTGGAGGGGGAAGCAGCCCTGTGGAGGAGGTTTGAGGCCTACCTAGGCATATGGGTGACCTTCTTTCAGCCCAGGGAGCTTTGCCACCCAAGGCGGTGGATGCTTACATAACATCCAATCCGGGAGAGTTTGAGACTCTTACTCTAGGTGGTTGGGGGCCCACTTGGCTTGTGGCCACACTAGATTGGGCTTAGTGGGATTCAGGCCTGCCTGGACCATGCCTGCTGGCCTTCTTTCCATCCGGGGAGCTTTGCTGCCAGAGAGCGGAACTGTGCAGCTTGAGGAGGCTTTAGGCCTACTTGAGACGAGACTTGAAACCTTCTTTTAATAAGGGGGCCTCGCTGCCCAAGGAGGGAGCTACACTACCAGAGGAGTCTCAAGAGCCCAGGACATAGGAGACAATTGCCAGCACACCCAGGGGAAATTTTGGAACAACACTTGAAACACAAAAATATAGGAAAATGACAAAATGAAAGCCCAAAATGCAATCTCAAACATCCACAAGAAAGCTTAGGAGCCATGTACATAGAAGAAAATACATGCCATATACTTGAAATACTTGAATTTATAGTAACTGAAATAAAGAAGCACTCCAGGAAGCTTTAAAGGAATTAAAATGATAAATAATCTCCCAGGTAAAAGAAGAAATGATAAAAGTAATGACAGAGATGCTGAACACATCTAAAGAAGACACAGTGAAAAAATCAGAGGAACAGAACAAAAAGATAGAGTCCTTAGATGCACATTATAAGAAACAACCAGAATACATAAAGTAAATTAAAAAATATACAGGGAAACAAAAATTAGATTGAAAGATGTCTAAACCACCTCAAATGAAAAGGAATATAGAATTTCAGATCTCCAAGACAAGACTGCTGCTAGTCAACAGGAAAAATCTCTTAAAAATAAAAAGGAATCAGGAAATAACAATCCAACAGCTGCAAGATGACTCAAAGAAAAACAGTATAAGATTGATAGGGATAAATGAAAAAGAAGGGGACAACACAAATGATATCAAGAGACTTTATGGAAGTAATAGCTGAAAATTTCCCAAACATGAGAACGGAAGCTGACATTAGGATTAGTGAAGCACATAGAACTCCAAATAGCCATCACCAAAACAAAACTACACCCAGACATATAATAATCACCATTCCAGAAATCCAACAAAAAATAGAATATTAAAAGCTGTCAGAGAGAAGAGACAGATCACCTATAAAGGAAAGCCTATCGGAATAGCAGCAGACTTAACACAAACAATGAAGTCAAGAAAAGCATAGAGCGAAGTATTTCAGATCCTAAAGAAAAATGACTTCCAACCTAAACTGATGAACCCAGAAAAACTGTCCTTCAAAATGTATGGAAAAATAAGATACTTGCATGAAAATGAACAGCTGAAGAACTTCACAATCACCAAGCCAAACCTGCAAAGAATAATGAAAGACACTTTAAATGCACACAGGAAAAAAAAAAAAAAACAATAAACAAGATAGACAACTAAACAGTATGGAAAGATAAAGATGCAACAGCAAAAAGATAAAATGTCAACAATAAACCAATATATAGCAGTTACAACCATTAATGTAAATGGCTTCAATTCACCAATTAAAAGAAACAGACTGGCAGAATGGATCAATAAACAACATCCAAACAGATGCTGTCTACAAGAAACCCATCTAAGACAAAAGGAAACTCATAGACTAAAAATCAAAGGATGGAAAATAATACTACATGCAACAGGAACCCCCACCCCCAATAAAGCTGGTGTAGCTATCCTGTTTGCAGATAATGTGAACTTCAAACCAAGAATGATCCTAAGAGATAAAGAAGGTCATTACATACTGGTTAGGGGAAAACTTGAAGAGGAAAAGATAACAATCTTAAATATATATGCACCAAATTCCAAATCACCCAGTTATACAAAGTAAGTATTAATAGAAATAAAAAATCAAATTAGCAATAACACAATTATAACAGGAGACCTTAACACAACATTGACATCAAGGGATAGATCAACTAGAAAGAAAATCAGCAAAGAAATAACAGAACTGAACCACACCTGTGACAAATGGACTTGGTAGACATATACAGAGTGTTCCATCCCACAACATCAGATTATACATTCTTCTCAGTAGTACATGTCACATTTTCTAAAATAGAACACATACGTAAGTCAATAAACGTAATCCATAATATCAATAAAGCCAAAAGTAAGAATCACATGATCATTTCTATAGATGCAGAAAAGCTTTTGATAAGGTCCAACACTCATTCATGATAAGGACCTTACAGAAAATTGGAATAGATTGTCTTTCCCTCAATGTGATAAAGGCCATCTTTGATAAGCCAACAGCCAGTATCATACTAAATGGCCAAAAACTAAAAGCCATTACCTTAAAAATCAAACACAATACAAGGATGTTCCTTATCATGGCTCCTATTCAATATAGTACTGAAAATATTAGCCAGAGCAATTAGACAAGAGTGAGAAATGAAAGGTTCATTATTTGCAAATGACATGATACTCTACCTAGAAGACCCCCAAAACTCCATTGAGAGACTCCTAGATATAATAAATATTCAGCAATGTAGTTGGATACAAAATTAATGCTCAAAAATCAATAGCATTTCTGTACACTAATAACAAAATTACACAGAGAGAAACAAGAGAACCCAAATCCTTCACAGTAGCATCCAAAAAAAAAAAAAAAATGAAATACTTAGGAATTAATCTCACAAAAGAAGTAAAAGATCTGTACAAGAGAACTATAATACCCTGAAAAAAGAAATCGAAGAAAATCTCAGAAAATGGAAAGACACCCTTGTTCATGGATAGAGAGAATAAATATTGTGAAAATGGCCATTCTCCAAAAATTGCTACACAGATTCAATACAATCCCAATCAAAATACCATCAACATACCTCATAGACCTAGAAAAATCACTACTAAAATTCATATGGAACCAGAAGAGACCTAGAATAGCAAAGACAATTCTAAGTAGCAAAGCCAAGGCAGGAGGCATCACAAACCCTTACTTGAAAGTATACTGCAAAAATACTGTAATAAAATCAACATGGTACTGGAATAAAAATAGATCTGAAGATCAATGGAATAGACTAGAAGATACAACCACAAATATCAACACACTCAATCACCCTATCCTTGATAAAGGGCCCAAACATGTTCACTGGAAAAATAACAATCTCTTTAATAAATGGTGCTGGAAAAATTGGCTCTCCATATGCCGAAAATTGAAACTAGACCTATACCTATCATCACATACTAAAATAAAATCTAAATGGATCAAAGATCTGAATATTAAAACACAAACACTAAATCTGTTGGAAGAAAAAGTAGGTAAATATCTTGAAGACATAGGGGTAGGTAGAGAATTCATGAATAAGAATCAAACCGCATGGAAACTACTTCCCAGAATCAATATCTGGGATCACATCATATTAGAAACTTTCTGCCTGTCAAAGGAAATCTCCAGCATATTGAAAAGAAAATGGAAAGACATACCATGCTCATGGATAGGAAGAATAAATATTGTGAAAATGGCCATTCTCCCAAAACTCTTATACAGATTCAATGCAATCCCAATAAAAATACCATCAACATACCTCATAGACATAGAAAAATCACTCCTAAAATTCATCTGGAGTGAGAAGAGACCAAGAATAGCAAAGACAGTTCTAAGCAGCAAAGGCAAGGCAGGAGGCATCACAATCCCTTATTTGAAAGTATACTGCAGTAAAGTAAAATCAATATGGTACTGGAATCATAACTGAGCCAAAGATTAATGGAATAGATTAGAAGATACAACCACAACTACAAACACACTCAATCGCCTTATCTTTGATAAAGGTGCCAAACAGGTTCACTGGAAGAATGACAGTCTCTTTAATAAATGGTGTTCGAAAAACTTACTGTCTATATGGTGAAAACTAAAACTAGACCCATGCCTATCACCATGTAGTAAACTAAAACCTAAATGGATCAAAGATCTGAATATTAAAACAGGAACACTAAATCTATTGGAAGGCAAATAGAATAAAATCTTGAAGATATAGGGGTAGGTAGAAAACTCATGAACAGGAATTAAACCACACGGGAAATACTTCCCAAAAGCCATAACTGGGATCACCTCTTATTAAAAAGTTTCTGTACTTCAAAAGAAATCTCCAGCATAGTGAAAAGAAAATCCACAAACTTGGAAAAAATCTTAGTGAACTCTCCCTCCAACAAAGGACTTCTGTCTAAAACATATAAAGAATTAAAAAAAAAATCAGACCCCAAAATTCAAAGATCCAATCCAAAAATGGGCATCTGAGATGAATACACACTTCTCAGGTGAAGAAATACAAATGGCAAATAAATTCACGAAAAAATGTTCATCATCATTAGTCATTACAGAAATGCAAATTAAAACCACCCTGAGATTCCATCTCACTCCTGAAATAATGCCCTGGATCAAGAAAACCATCAACAGCAAATGCTGGAGAGGCTTTGGGGAAAAAGGAACTCTCCTGCACTGTTGGTGGGATTGTACACTGGTGCAACCATTGTGGAGGTAAGTCTGGAGATTTCTTAAAACCTGGGATTGGAAGTCTCATTTGTTCCAGCTATGTCACTTCTAGGCATATTCCCAGAAGAACTGAAAGCATCATACCACAGTGATATATGTATACCCATGTTTGTAACAGCACAATTTGTAATAGCCAAACCTTGGAAACAACCTAAGAGTCTATCACTTGAGGAATGGAAAAAAAAAAAAAAAAGTTGTGGTATTTTTATACCATTGAGTACTACTCAGCTATAAAGAATGATCACATTGAGATATTTACTAATAAATGGGTGCAACTTGAGACCATACTCATAAACAAAATAAATCAAACTCACATGTATAAATATCATATAGTCTCCCTAGTCTGAGAAATAGTAAGAGTACATAAGAGTTTATGGTAATTATGATTTCCCATTACATTGTTTTGAAGCTTTATAATGATCGCAGTTGTAATGTGTTTGTCCTGATTTTTTTTAATTTTATTATCTATGATGGTATGATCAGCCAACTTGAGGGAAACAAGTCATTATAATAGCCACTACTGATACAATATCATCCTCCTCAAAAGTCCTACCATGCTCTTGCTCTTTGGTTTCCATTGGCTCTATCATGTTGTACCTTCTTTAATTGTATTATGTGTGATAGTATAAACAAATTTCCTGCAGAAAATGAGATAATATTGTAGCCTTTGTTTGTTTTCTGTTATTTGGCTCTAAAAATCCTGTAATACTCTCATTCTCTTGAATGTTTTTATACTGTTTTGTTATGTTTGTTACTATTGTATATGAAGTTATACTCAACTATTTCAAAGAAAGAGACATGGTGGTAGTTACTGTTAACTACGAATTGTCTTCTGGTGAAATACTGTTTTGCTTACATTGTTCTGTTCTGATCTGCTCTGTTATGTCCTGTTCTGTCTTAATCTCTTTAAAATAAAAATAAAAAATTAAAAAATTAAAAAATGGCTTGTGGGAAAAAAACCCGTATTTCACACACTATAACCAATTTTAATTATCTATAATATTTTAAATGTAACTGATTTTTTAACTTTTGAAACGGCAGATTAATAGATCTTAAGCAATGAAGATTATTCCAACAATATTTTCTGCCTCACCACAGATTTCTTATGTTCAACTGCAAACTAAAGTACAATTTAATTTAGTACTCCCATCATTTTTTATAAAGTAGCTATGTTCAAAAATAACAATATTTTCTTTCTCTGTAATTAAAAATACAGTTATAGTTATAAACTACTATGGTCTATAATTTTTGTCCTGTAATGAAGTCATATGTCTCTCAGTATATCCATGGAATACAAAAGGCAAGTAACATCTGTCATGCATTTTTTTCTTTGTTACTTTGTTAACCCCATCTTTTTTGTTTTCTTTGTGGTTTTTTTCAGAGAAGGTTTTCCTATGCAGTTCAGACTGGTTTTTAGTTGATAGTGTTCCTGCTGCCTCAGCCTCCTAAAAGCTGGGATTAAAGCTGCGCACCACCATACCCAGTTTCTTATAAATCCATATCAAAAGACTAGAGTAATTACAAGATAGCTTAGCATCAGACATCAATTAAATTCTAAATAAATTATTATCAACTTAGAAATTAAATACAGTTGAATATACAGTTTCTTGATCAAATTAGACATCCCAGGGCAGAATCTGAAAGCCAAATAAAAAGTAAAGGAAAAATAAATCCAAGAACTATTTATTTAGATTATCAGAATGAAGGCTTTATGAATTACACATTGTTGGGGTTGAGACAAAGAATAATTGATTCATAAAAATATGATATTTTTTCACTTAAAACATTAATAAATAGCAAATAGATTTAGAATTTAAGAGACTACAGGAAGTCAGCAATGAATTTCTCACTGTATTTCAATTTAAAGATGATACCTTGAGAAATAAAAAAGTACGCTAGTAGCTTTGTCATCTACGTGCATATAATTTTATAACAATCAGAAAAATAAATTATTCACCTGCTGACAGTAGAAACAGTCAGGAAGATATTTTCTCTGTGCAGTCAGAATGAATGGTCCTAATTTTCTTGAATCCTGAACTAAATATCATAGCTGGAGAAACATGTACCAATGTCCTATGTCATTTCATGATTTCTTGAATTTGACTTGCATAGATTGCTTGATATGTCACAACAACACTAGCAACAAGTCAGTGTTACCTCCACAATAAAAAAGAAGAAATGATACCAGGCTGTCAAAAAACACAAGGACTCACTAAAGTCCGGTAGGTCAATGATTGTTTTCAGGAACAGGGAACAAGAGAACAGAGTGTAGAGTTATGTTAGGTAAAACTCACTAGACGGTCTGGAGATAATGCTTTCCATTGTGATGGAGGTTTGACCAGTAAAAGAAGAAATTAAAGAAAGGCATGAGAGTTACTTTGGTATGGTATTCAAATGACCGTTCAAAATCTAAATACCTAATATATATATATATATATATATATATATATATATATATATATATTTGATATTGACATTATTGAAAGAGAAAATTGTTTGAACTCGTGTTTAGAATCATTATATAGGTAAGATTCATATGTCTATACTCATGTCTATTTTTCTTCCTGTAAATGAAATTGAACACCTAAAAGAAATAGTCTTGAAGAAGTAACAGTGCTTTTGATTTGTTATTAAGCTTTGTAAGAATTACATTATCAATGGCTGAAGATGGAATCCTTATTGGAACAATGTTAAAGCTGTCAGTGGTTGTTTTGAAAGTTCCATTTGGAAAGAATATCAAAAAAGTTTTTATCTGTTCATACTAAGCCTAAACAAAAATAACTCTTTTTGGGAAAGTGCTAATGTGACATTAAACATGACCTTTTGAGAAACTGATTGAAATTCAAGGTTTTTTTTTTAAAGAAAACCAAATAATGTCACATCAAATAGTATATCAATTTATATTAGCTTCATTAGAAATTCAAAAAATATGGTTATTCATTTACATATTTATGAATATATTTGTTTACATAGCCCAATGTTGTGTCTATGCAATTTCAACAGTAGATAATTCAGAGAACTGTTTTTGTAGCCTCATATCTTGAAAATAAAGTCTGAGTAAAGCTAACGATAAGGTGCTATACTAAGTCTTCAGAAACCCTTAGGACTGATTCAGAGGAGATGAAAGATGACCTTTATCATGATTATTCTGAGAAGCTGTCAAATAATTAACGTCTTCACAGTAGTTTACATAATGTATTTAAACCCAATCATCAGTTACTTATTTACCAAGAAAAGAAGCATAACATTTACAAATGATTATTGTTTGTATCTCTGTGTCCCCCTGCAGCCTCGTGGGGTCACAGGTGGGCCAATGCCAGAGTACACCTGCAGCTGGCTTGCTGGTAGGTGGTGGGTCTGTTCAGAAGATGCGGATTGGGGGCTCAGGCTGGAAGTGTGTTTCTGCCTCTGCAACGCCTTCCTTTACTCTGCTTCCTGGCTGCCCTGCTTGAGTAGCTCTCCTCCTCCCTGCCTTTCCATCACCCCTTCCTGCATGGAGGCCAGACTATGGAGTAAACATGTGAGCCCTAATAACCTCACCAACTTTCGCTTGCAGGTGTTAGGCCTGAGCAAAAAAGAAATGGACGAAAACAACAATAGTACTTCTAAACTTATCGGTTAAGAATTCAAGAGGAAAATTTGCTAAAAATGCATTTTCACATGTGCACATACATATGTATCTATTCGTATCTGTCTATGTGTAATTTTGATGGTACTGAGGAAGGAAACCAGAGCTTTGATACTGAACTACTTGCTTAGTCCATTTAAATTTTGACACAAAATCTCATTAAGACTCAATATGGCAGATTCTGGGCTCAAATTTGCAATCCTGTCTCTACCTCCCAAAGTGCTAGGATTACAGGTATGCAGCACCACACCTGGATAAGACTCTTCTTAACCCAGGAAATGTCCTGTGATGCTACACGGAGTAAAATATTCTGAGTACATGGAGGATTGCTATAATGTGAACTCTTGATGGGAAATGGATGTCATGACAACTTATATAACCTTGAAGAAGATGTGGTTAGTGAAGTTTAAAATCTTTTTGGAAATCTTGGCTCTTTTATTTGTATATTATTACTTTGACATTTTCATATAGTCATTGCTTTGGATAGGACTTTTTTCTCAAATTACTGGTGTAATTATATATATATATATATATATATATATATATATATATATCAAAATTCATAGTTCAGATTTTGTGCATATATATATATATATATATATATATATATATTTGTGGCATTTGTGGTGGATTAATGACTGGTGGTTAACTTGTTTTTGTTTTTTTTTTTATTTAAAAAGGGAAGAAAGAAAAAAAGAAAGGACATAAAAAAAAAAAAACCAATGCAGTGAAAGGGTACAAATAATACAGTATTTCTAGAAAAAGAATATATACAGTACTAAATCACCAGTTAACAGGCTACACATTATCTTCCCAGAAACAGTTGTCCATATCACTAAATTAAAGCATATAAAGTGAACATTCATACAGTGGAGTTGAAGACAGTTCCATTCAATGACCTAACAAAAGCTCAGTTATATGGTTTTCCATCCTACTGTCTTGAAGATACCTGCAGTTATATCCCTTAGTCCACCTTACTTTCCTCTCTTTTTTACAGTAACAATTAGACTTTTAGGGTTTTATTATTCTCATGGTTCTTCTTACTTTTTTGAAGAGAATAAAAACAAATGTGACTAAGCAAAACAGAGTCAGAACAGAAGGGTGGGCATAGCACGTGATGCAAAAATAGAATATCAGGTGATCAAAAGTGGTTACTATTGTGCCTCTTACTATTTTCAAATTGAGCTGTCTCTATCATCAAGTATAATAGAATTGATCGAAACAATATGGAACAAAACCAATTAAATCTACACTGAGGACCTTACAGGACTTCAAAAAAAAAATTCTTTTTTTATTTCCTCTGTGACCCACTGATTACTCAAGAGTGTGTTATTCAGTTTCCATGTTTTTGTGGGAATTTTGTAGTATCTTTTGTCATTAATTTCTAATTTCATAGCGCTATGGTCCGATAGCATGCAAGGGATGATTTCAACCCTTTTGCATTTATTTAGATATGTTTTGTGAATTAATATATAGTCTATTTTAGAAAATGACCCATGTACTGCTGAGAAGAATGTGTATTCTTTTGTTGTTGGGTGAAATACTCTGTATATGTTTATTAAGTCCATTTGTTCACAATTCAGTTCTTTTATTTCTTTGCTGATTTTCTGTCTGGTTGATCTGTCCATTGGTGTCAATGGTGTGTTAAGATCCCCTGTTAGAATTGTGTTACTGCTGATTTGGTTTATTATTTCTGTTAGTACTTGTCTTATATAACTGGGTGCTCTGGAATTTGGTGCATATATATTTAAGATAGTTATCTCCTCCTCTTGGAGTTTTCCCCTAACCAGTATGTAGTGACCTTCTTTATCCCTTCTGATCATTATTGGCTTGAAGTTCACATTGTCTGCAAACAGAATAGCCACTCCCGCTTTTTTTCTGGGTTCCTGTTGCAAGAAGTATTGTTTTCCCTCCTTTGACTTTCAGTCTATAAGTTTCCTTTTGGGTTAGATGGGTTTCTTGTAGACAGCATATGGTTGGATGTTGTTTCTTGATCCATATTGCCAGTCTGTTTCTTTTAATTGGTGCATTGAGACCATTTACATTAATGGTTATAACTGTTATATATTGGTTTATTGTTGACATGTTATCTTTCTGCTGTTGCAACTTTGTCTTTCGGTTCTGTTTAATTGTCTGGTTTGTTTAGTGGTTTTTTCCTAGATGCATCTAGGCTGTCTTTCAGTATTCTTTGCAGGGTTGGCTTGGTGATCATGTAGTTTTTCAGCTGTTCTTTGTCATGGAAGTATCTTATTTCTCCATCCATTTTGAAGGACAGTTTTGCAGGATACATCAGCCTAGGTTGGAAATCATTTTCCTTTAGGATCTGAAATACTTCACTCCATGCTGTCCTTGACTTTATTGTTTCTGCTGTAATTCTGATAGGTTTTCCTTTATAGGTGATCTGTCTTTTCTCTCTTACAGCTTTTAATATTCTATTCTTTTGTTCAATTTCTGGGATGGCCATTACTCTGTGTCTGGGTGCAGTTTTATTTTGGTTATGGCTATTTGGAGTTCTATATGCTTCACTGATCTTAATATCAGTTTCCAGTCTCATGTTTGGGAAATTTTCAGCCATTACTTCTCTAAATATCCTCTTGACATCCTTTATGTTGTTCCCTTCTTTTTCATTTATCCCTATTAACCTTATGTTGTTCCTTTTTGCATCATCTTGCAGGTGTTGAATTGTTATTTCCTGATTTCTTGTTATTTTTAAAAGATCTTTCCTTTCCTGTTCACTGGCTGCAATCTTGTCTTCAAAGTCTGAAATTCTATCTTCACATTCATTGAGGTGGTTTTTACAACTTTTGATGGAGTTTTTTATTTCCTATGTATCTCTTTGCATCTGCTTTATATATTCTGTTTGTTTCTTATATTGTTCATACAGGGATTCTATCTTTTTGTCTATCTCCTCAAGTTTTTTAACTGTGTCTTCTTTAGATATGTTCAGCATCTCCTTCATTTCTTTTATCATTTCTTCTTTTACCTGAGAGATTATTTCTAGTTTGATTTCCTTTAAGGTTTCCCAGATTTGCTTCTTTATTTCAGTTACTATTATTTCAGGTATTTCAGGTATGTGGCATATATTTTCTTCTAAGCACATGGCTTCTAGGCTTTCTTGGGATCGGCTGGATGTTTGAGACTGCATTTTGTCTTTTGTTTTGTCATTTTCCTGTATTGTGGTGCATCAAGTTTTGTTCCAAGTGAGGTAGAGAGGTCAGCCAGGCTGGGGCAGAGGTCCCTGCTTCCTCCTAACTCACTGATTTTGATAGGAAACTGAATATTGGGGCCCAGGCAAAAAAAAAAGAAAAACAAAACAAAACAAAACAAAACAAAAACAAAAAAAAAAACAGATCGCAGGCCTTGGGTGGGGTTCTTTGCCTCCACTGGTCTTATCAGAGCAACAGGGAGCTGGAGGAGGCCTGCCTGCAGGGGAGGAGGAGAGCTCCATGCCTCCACTGGACTTATGTGACCACCAGGCAGGTTAACTTGTAATACTAGCTGAACCAAGCCAGCATGGTGTTGAATGTGAATAGCCCACCTGAGGATGGTTGCCAACATAAAAGGAGAATCTGAGAGGAAAAAATGCAGTGGTGGTTCTACTAGGTGGTGTTGGTTCTTTCTCCTGTTACCATGGGTTTGTCACACCTACTGGCATAGATGTTTCACACCTCTTTCACACTGATTTTCTAGCTTCCACCACTTACTTTTGGGCCTTCCCAGTGCAGATCCATGAAATAGATTTGCATGAGACATTGTCATAGGCTCCAAGTCCTTAGCTAGAACCATGCAGGATATTGACATGAGATCTCAGCCCTTAGTGGGAATTTTTGGAGTCTGTAATGTATATACAGATTTCCTGCACTTTTCATATTTGACTCTTTGGAAGACTATTATAAAATAATTCTATGAATTGTGTGTCCTGTATTAATTGTTGTCCTTGCAAAACCCTGACTACAGCAATATTGTTCCTTTGTTATTGTACAGCATGTCAAGTAGATATAAATTGTTAAATCTAGCATTTCTCTTATTTTGGCTTCTGATTCCTTTTGTAATCAGTGGAAGAGCCTCATGCGGATATATTCTGAAGTATAGCACTTTGAGTACAACTGTGTCTTTCCAATCAATTGCAAAAATATATTAACCAGGTTTAATACATTTTAAGGACAACTTTATAGAATAGAGAACTATTATTTTATAGTCTGAAGGTCCGAGCCTCATAGTAGGTGAGATGTTGTAATGATTCACATGTTTTTATTGCTTTGTGATAGAAACATTTCAGTAGATCTTAATTTTCCTCTTTAAAACATGCCCAAATTTACATCTAAATGCTCTCAATATTATGAAAGTCACAACTATGATGTAAAACTAGAAAAAAAATTTTTCTCAAAAGATAACCCTAAGCCCTGTCACAATAGAGGGTTTTTACTCTTGACCCTATGAAGATTCTTGATCACTGATTCCAATGCCATCACATCATAATGCCTTTGCTTCCAACCTTAGGCTATGCCATTTTTAAATTATGCAGTCAGTATTGTTTTTGTTCTTACTGTACATGGGAACCATTGGAAATAAATTTTCCTGTGTATAAATTCCTATACTCAATAGAAATATCTGATGGGAAATTCACCTTTCTGTTCACCTATGAGAAAACTTTCATATCTTTCAGAACTTTCTAGGATAAGTTTTGTTTTTATTTCTCATTGGCCTCTTAAGCATGTATCTGAAAAGCAAAAGATGTCAGGTGAGGTATCTATAAATGGTACCTATAAAAGGTACCTTTTATAGCTTATTACAGATATAGCTAGATGATAGATAGATAGATAGATAGATAGATAGATAGATAGAGGTTTGTGCACATTATGTTATAATCTTTTTCTGCATGATTCTGTCATTTTTTACAATCTAACATTCAATTTTCCACGTTCCTATAGTCTTTGAGAAACTATGACACGCTCTAAATCACCTATGTTCCTTTCTTTGCCATTCTATAATGAAAAATCTATTTTTCCTCTTAAAAATACTATGTTGAAATTCCATGAAATGTTCATTAATGTGTTATATTCAAATTTGAATATCAAGAAATACTAACTTAAATTGCAAAAATTAGTAACTTGAAAATAGATAATTAGTATAAGCAAAACATGGAGACAGGTTTTGAACTATGATTATGGACATTCTGGAATTTAATATCTGTGAAAAAAAACTTAGAAATTTTAGAATCCAAATCAGGTCTTTCAAAGAAGCAATGTAAAAGCACATACTCTGTTTTTTAAAAAAAAGTATAAAAATTACAGTTAAAAATATTTGGCAGATACATAGTCAAATGAATACTGCAAAATATTTTATTAGTATATGTAAATTTTACAGAAAAATGTTTTACTGCATCATTTCTCACAAGCATATACTGTATTTTGTTTGTATTCACATAACCCTACTTTAATCTTTTTTAACTTAATATCTCCCTTTCTCATCTACCGTGATCCTCTTCTGCTCTTGCTTGTCTCTGTATTGTACATACATTTCTTTCACTCACTGAGTCTCTTTTTGTCTCTGTCTCTGTGCCCCCATCGCTCCCTAAATTCCACATGAGACAAAACTGTGTGTTTGTCTTTCTGTGATTATTTCACTTAACACAATATGTCCAGTTTCATCCACTTTCTTCAAAATGGAAGATTCAAAGTTCCAGCTTTTCTTTTCTTTTCTTTTCTTTTCTTTTCTTTTCTTTTCTTTTCTTTTCATTTCTTTCTTAAATATAGTCCTTCTTTAGCTGAAATACATTGTATTCTGTACAAAAGCTATGATCACACAATAAAGTGAATGTTAGAAATACATTTTTAAAAACGCATTGTAGCAAGGGACACACTAAACCACTTTAAAATCTCTCCTTGTCTTCAAACACACTAATCTGTCAAGCTTCACAGTTTTTGAAACAGTTCTAGAAATTCTCTTCCATGTCTTGTTTTAGTACATCAATATCTTAATAAATTCAAATTATTTATGGAAATTTTTGTCAAATAAAAAAAGTGTGCCCTCATTCAATTACTCACCATATCTGGAGCCATGAATCCTTGAGCTATTCCTTGAAGTCAAAATGATCATGTGAGGTCAACATTTGAATTAACTCAGGACACCAGGAGAGCTCAAGTAGACACTCTGGAAAGCAGACGTCCAGACCCGCCCGAGAGTGGCTGGCATAGCAGGACATGTATTCAAGTGAAAGGGGAGCGTTTTGAGGACTAATAATAGTGAGGTGTCTTTTACTAAAATAACTTTTTTAAAATTTTAAATATTCATTGTATGTTTTGAGCATGTCACATTTTTTGTTCATTTACTACTGAGAGACACCTAGGCTGATTTTGCATCTTACCTATTAAATTGTGCTGTGATAAATATGTGTACACAGGCATCTTATGTATGTTGACTTTGATTCCTTTGTATGTATATCAAGGAGTGTTATGAAGGGTTATATAGTAGTTCTACTTTTCTTTTTTTTTTTTTTTAAAGAAAGATCACAGAGCTTGTATTAAGCTACATTCTTACCAAAACTGTGTAAGCTTTCTCTAGTCTAACTTCAGTGCTAGTATTTATTGTTCTTTTTCAATAAATTACATTTATTGGAATAAGACGGAAATTCAATGTATCTTTCTGATTTGCATCTTTTGCTAACTATAGATGTTGAACATTATTTCATATGCATACTGGCCATTTGTATTTCTTCTATTGAGAAGTATCTTCCCAGTGCATGTGGCCATTTATTTGTGATACCATTTGATCACTGGATATTAACAGGTTCAAACACTTTATATAACCTAGATATTAATTGTCTTTCAGAAGAACAGCTGCCCAAAAGGTTTCTCTTATTCTGTAGGTTTACCATGTTAAGAGTTCCCTTTGCTATGCAGATATTTTTAGTTTGATTCATTGGTCAAATTTTGCTATTATTTCCTGAGCTTTGAGAGTTCTATTCAGGAAGTTGCTGCCACTTTCTATGTCTTTTAGTTTTGTCCTTGTTATGATATAAATCATGCAGGGCTTCTACTCAAGTCTGATCCATTTTGACATATACATGTAAATACATAGTTTGGTCAGCATCATTTGTTAAAGAGACTGTCCTTTCTCCAATGTATGAGATTCTTACATTCATATTTATTAAGAATATTATTGCATAGTTTTTATTGTTGTGGTATCAATGTTGGATTTTGTGACCTTATCAGGATAACAATGATTTCATAAAATTATTTTGGAAACATTCTTGCCTTTTCTATTCCACAGATTAGTTTGAGGATTGGTGTCCTCTAATATGCTCATAAAATTTAACTGTGAATTCATGTTTCTGTACTTTTGTCTTTTGAAATACTTTATCACTGCTTCACTATTATTCATTTTTTATTATTATTGATCTCTTAAATTTAATATCTTTAGTTCAATTTGAAAATGATTTAATTGTGCAGAATTTTTTCTATTTTTTAATAAAAATTTATAGTTTCTTTGAATATAAGTTTTAAAATAATTCCTAAAGGTCTACTGCATAAGACCATGGTTTAAGTCATAAAATGTAATAATGTTCTATAAGAAAATATTAAACATCTATAGCTGGTGCATAAGGAGCCATCAATCATCAAGATATTGATATCTTCTAAATTATTTCCACCTTGACACCCCCTTGTCATCCTTTTTGCCAAAATATAACATCTGAACTGTGTTTTACCACTATCACTTACACATTTTAAAATTTTCAAGTTATTAAATTATACACTATGCATTCAAAATAATTATTTTTATATTTCCCTTGTCTAAATTTATATGATAAATAATTCTCTCTTATTACTGAATAATACTTATTGTACAAATGCACAATGTGCTTATGCACCCTGTGATAATTGGATAATTTTCAATTTTGGCTTATGACAAAGATTCTATAAATGAATGTTTTGTGAAAAAATATATATGAGTGCAGCAACTCTTCATGTCATAATAATATTGAGATAACAAAATTAAAGCAATCTTGCTTTGCAAAGTCTTACTCAACACTCAGGTCATCGTGTCTTAATAGGATACATGTTTATTGTCCAGTAATTTAAAACAATATAAGTTAAGAACCAGGGATATAGCTCAGTGGCACAGCACCTGCCTGGCAAGTATGAGGTTGTGTTTGATTTCTGTTACCAAACAAACAAACAAACAAAAGCAACAAAAAATGAAAAACAAAGTAAAACAGAAAACCAATATAAGTTAATGTCTAAGATGAATTTCAAAGTAAATTTTTAAAAATATCATATAACACTGAAAGAAATTTTCAAATGGTTAAGCAAATGACATATGGCTTTTTTCAGAAATATGACATACTCCTTATATGGAAGAGCACAATTAATCTTTGTAAGTATTATGATTAAAGCAAAAAATCAGAGCAGAGTATTGCATACACAATTCCAATTGGATGAGGTCCTAGAATAATCCATTCATCTGTGTTACTGTTAATGTAATCGATAGTTTCCCAATGTGGTTTTCATCAAATGTGATGTGGAGAAACATTTCAGGAGTCATAGAGAATATAAATCATGCATTCAAAGTAAGATGTTGGTTTCAAATAAAAACTCATTATTTGTATATTTACAGACTTAGTTACTTTTATGCTGTGTGTGTGTGCCTGCACATTTATGTGTCTGTTGCATATTGGGGTCTCTGACAGACAAAATCTGGAACATAGCTCATCATATAAGATGCATACTCCTGGTGTACTTAGAAGCAATCCCTTTGTTTTGGAGTTTGAGACCATATTGATCAGTACTGAGAATGGAAAATGGATGTGCTGCAAAAGGAACCTGGTTATATACTAGAACAAACTACTGAGAATTCCATCTCAGATGTGCTGTTTCAGGATAAAATTGAGGAATGACTGGTGAGACAATCTCTGAGTGAGTGACAAATGAGTAAGTTTGGTAGATGATGCCTTCCCAGAAAATCTTCGGGTTCTTTCTAAAGAAGAATGTATGCTGTGCAACTCCATCTTTAATACAATGATATTCACATGAAAAGAGTAAATAAATGAAAGTCATGTACAGATTCTGAATTGTCATAAATAATAACTTGGATATAGCTATACTCTAATGCATTTGTTAAATGGGAGAAAAATCAAATAAAGACATTTTATTTTTGCTTTTAGAACAAACAGAAAGCCAGAAAACACCCAGGAAGGTATTATTAAGCCCACCCACATAAAAAAATGTTGCTTAATCATGTATGGTCAGTAACTCTGAAATAAAGGAAAGCATAAAACCTCTTATAGTTTTGTATTTTCTTTTAGAAAGTAGATTTTTGCAAGCTTTAAAAATGTTTATGGTTGAGGTAGTATGTTTGTGATTCCAAAGTGCTGAGAGTGCTTCCAAGAATGTTGGTGTTGCACGTTGAAGTGTTCTGGATCACAGATGTACTAATGAAGACACTTTTTGAAAACATGTTAAACTTAATCCCTAGTGATGTTTGAAAATTGGAAACAATTTGTTTCAGAAACTCTAAAGAATGCATAAGATGTAACTCACATACACACCCTTCATTTCTCTATATCGCACATCCCACTTTAATTAGCAAATCTGTCTCCTTTTCCTATAACTGTGCACATGCAGTTATGTGAAACAATGTTCAGCTAACCCATGGAAAGTGAGAAAGTGTCATAATAAAGTAATGATGACAGACTCTTGAATGGTCACTGTCTGAGTAGCCTACCAACAAACAGAAGAGACAACAAATACAAACTGTAAGGTAGTATACACTGAAATAGGACTTTTAAAAAGCCATTTATTTATTTTAAAAAATTAAATTTTTATGTTATGCCTTGTATCTGTATGTTCTCCCAAAACCTCATGCAGTCATAATTGAGGCTATTCAGAGGTGACTGGGTATAAGATGTATGATGCTGGGATATATGATGCCCAGCCCTGGATCTTAGTGTTACCCTCCCTGCAGAATGGATGTAATATAAGGGTCAGAAAGAGAGACATTGTGTTTGATTCATGCTTCTCTGCTTTACTAACTTCTGCCTAACTTGTTTTTCCATGGACTGTTTCTCCTTTGTGATGTCCCTCTGCCATAGCACCTTACATATGGGATAGTCAACTATGAATATCATGTACAGATTTTCTATGTCATAAAGTATTGATACTTCTCTAAATCATAAACCAAAATAAACCTTGCCTTCTTTAACTTTGGGTGTTTAGTATTTGAATCAGTATTAAGGATGTCAGCAAGACAGTTTTTGGTACAAAGGATGGAGTTGTTGTGACATTGTCTGACCACATATTTCAGGAACCTTTGGAACTGATTTGAGGAAAGAGTTTGGAAGGTTTGGAGATGCCAATTGAAGACGCAGCCTTGGAATGGTGTAAGCAGTATTTGATGAGAAATTCTGTTCAGATTTCAGAAAATCAGAATGCTGAGAGATATGCATCCAATAAAGTTTATGTTTAGGAGGTCTCTGGTAGGAAAAATCATTGCATTATCTGTTGGATTCCAGATCATGTGTGTTTTGCTTTGACTAAAATTTGCCTGGATTTTCTGATATCCAAAGACTTTTCCTGAGACTGACTTTAAAGTCAGCAGACTAGTTAAGCTATTGAAAGAAATTTCAAAGCAGTTGTATTGAGGCAGTGACATAGTTACTATTGGTAACTTTTAGTCAGATTTTTGTTGAGAATAAATAACAAAGAAGCCAATACAAGAATTCAAAATATTGTGAGGTTAGCCAAAACAAAATTCCAGCAAATTTACAGTCTACAAAGATGGAAAATAAATTGTTTGCTGAGAAAGAACAGGACAATGGAAAAAACGGTCTGAAGACATCACAAGAATCAGCAGGACTTCAGCATTTGCAGATTCAAAATTGCAAAAATGAAAGACCTTGCTTTGAGAAGAAAGCTTCAGAGCACCATGTAGCCTAGGGAAGTTTTCCAAGGATTTTAGTTTATAGGAGCTTTATCAATAGAGAAGGAAGGCTGGCTGCTGTTCCAGCTGGTGGCAGACTTTGGCATCATTCATGAGCTACTGGTTTCTGATAGCATGCAGAATGCAAGACTTATGGGGTCAGGGAGGCTTCCATCCAGATTTCAGATGAAGGCCTAGGAGATCAGACAGTGTGTGAATCTGTGAAAGTGAAGCTGAAGTTTCAATAGAGGTTCCAAGAGTTTGGAGAAGGTACGAACATGGATAATCTGTAGAGAACAGCTAGGAGCCAGTAAATCTGGCCCAAGAGGTAAATTGTGGCAGACATAACCACTGTCAATTCCAAAACAATGGAGCTACCAAAGCCCTTTAGAGTTTACATTTTATCACAGGCTGTTCCAGGTGCTCTACATGTAACTATGGGTGTTAATGTTTGTCTTGCTGAATTTTGGACTGACTTTGATTCCATTTTTCCTCTCCTCCTGTTTGAACTTTTTGGAATAGTGATATTATTTTGTACCATTGTATGTTGAAAGTGTTTAACTTTCTTTTTGTTTGGCTAGGGGCTTGCCACTAAGTCTTTGACTTAATTCTCCAAGGAGACCTTGGACTTGGACATGTTAGCAATACTTAAACTCTTAGGAAATTGGCAACTCTTACATGGACTCAATTCCATTTGTATAAAGCAAAATCTTGGATTTTTTTCAGGGCAGGGAAGAATATTATGGCTTGTATCTAGGTATCTTCCCAAATCCTCTTGTAGAAGTGCCTGGATCTAAGGTATACAATGCTAGGATTAAGCATGTGATCTGAGTATTAGTGGTTCCCCCATTCTCTGCGTGAGTGCTACTTCTTCCAAGAGTAGGTAGAATGACATTAAGGAACAGAAAGAGGGCCCGTGTGGTCACTTGCTGGTTCACTGCTTTCCTGCCTTTTGCCTGCTCTGCTTTGCCAGAGACTGTTTCTCCTTTGCAATGTCCCTCTGTCTTATGATGCTGCCTTAAGGTCAGCCAACTATGGGCTAAAACTTCTGTAAACTGTGAGCTATAATAAACATTTTGTCCTTTAATATTTGATATCCGATAGTTTGCCTTAACAATGAGAAAAGTAACCAAGATATCTTCTTGCATAGGACCACATATAAAACAATATTTAGTATTTAAATTCTGATATTTGCTTACATAATTAAAGTTTACAAATACTCTAGGTAACGTCAAAATATTGACAGGGTAATCATGTAGTATGCTTCACTTTAGGTATGTTTTTATATCAGGCTCTTGGGGCAAAATGTCTGAATTCTAAAGTTTGACTGATCCCTAAGATTATACGTACATTTTCAGATTGGAAGGAAAAATAAATATTTGATATATAAATTTCGAATCATAGCTTTTACCTAAAATTTATTTATATAGAAAATCAATTATTATTTTAAGTAGTTAAATTGAAAATTTCACTCACACAAATTGAGGAATATAATTAAAATTTGCATATTCTTAAGTTAGACTTGTAGAATATTTTGCCACTTTCTATTTTCTCTCCAAATGCTTGTTTTATATATGTGTACATTTCATAATATTTATTTACTGTTTGAGACTGTCATAGGCATCATTTCAAATTATACTAAATCAGCAAGTAATTCCTAAGAATCAATTCAATGTCTTGCCCATATAATGAAAATATTATCACTATGTTCAAAAAATATAATGTTAAAATAATAATATCTATCTTATAAACTCTATATTTCAGTTATTAAACATTTCATTAAGGTCTTTCTGGGTTTGTGCCCTATATCACACAACCAAATACAGTCCACTGAATAAACTTTTCATCTCTCAATCATGTCCAATGATACAGTTTTTATTCGGAAAGTCCCCAAAAACCTATGCATTGAAAGTTTCATCCTCAGCTTGATACTATGGAAGATGTTGGAAACATTTAGGAGCCAGGGATCCATGAGTGGTAAAATAACTTTGTGTCATTTTAAAATCTTAAATTTTATGTTCTTCAATATGATTGTCCAGGAGACTAATGTGCACCAACTTTTTAAATTCTTCCATGTTTCACAATAATATCTATTTTACCAAATCAAGACCAGTTTTCTGAAAATACCATTAGGTCTACATTATTTAACTCTTTCCCTACTAGGGGAGATAATTATTGTGGTCTCATTAGGGGACACCAATTAAAGAGGACTGAGGCGCAATTGGCTTGCTCTGTGAGGACACATTAAATGTTTAAAATTTCAAATTTTGTGCATAGTCACAATGCAATCTTCAAATTCATCAAACTTTAGTATCTGATATAAAATTATGAATTAGCAATATTACAGCGCTATTATTTAAACTGCATATTTATTCTGGATTTCCTAATTTTATTGATGAAGTTTTTGCTTAATGTTCAATGCTTTCACCCAGGATAACATTGCAATGACCTGCTATCTCTCCTATGTCTCTTTCTCTCGGGGGCAGTTAATCTCTTCCCTTTTCAAAATTGCTTAATACTTCTGAAAAAAACTTGATCAGCAATTATTTTTAGGAACAAATCCAAGTTATGTTTGTCTGATGTTTTGTTCATGATCAGGGTGGATTTATGGATTTGAGAAAAATATCATAAAGAATACTGTATGATACACATCACAATTTATCACATATGATATTATTATTGATGGCTTGGTTTTCTTTTTTATGTCATGAATTTTTTTATCTGATTGTGACTCTTACCACCGTTTTTGGTAAAGATGTTTTTATATTAACATTATTTAAGATTTCCTGTTATAAACGTATGCTATGCCATCTTTATGATTCTTAGTATGACTTTTTAAAATATTTATAGAAATGTTACAGAATTTCAAAATAATAGTAGAAAACTAAAATTAGTTAATATATTACATATTGTTATCTTAGAAGTACTTGTTCAGGTTACAAGATCTAGGCAGAAAAAATGATCAAACAATGAAACAATGAAAGCACAAATTATTCTTTTTAATGAATTAAATGTTTTTTTTAGTTTTGATTTTCTGTTTGTCTTGCTTTATGTATTCCTTAAAACTTTACTTTCTTGTTGAAAGTAAGATATCATGCATAAATAAATGCAGATATGAAGATATTTTCCTGCTCATGGAAGAGTATTACAGATTTTTTTTTTTTTGATTCATTAGGTCCTTGGTCTCATCTCATCATTTGTTTTTATTATGGTCCTGACCATTTCACTACAGATTGACATTCTTATAGTAACATTCTATGGTTGCTTTCTTTGAGTTTAAAGCTTGTCTTCCATTTTTTATTTTGTGTTCCATTTATTTTTCTCCTCCAGTCAATCCAGATACACTTCGCTTTTGCTTTATTTAAGTTTGCACAGTGGACAGCTGCAGGAGGGTGATATTTGGTGGTGCTTTATTTAGCACATCAGACACTGTGACCCACGGTCTTAGGCCTTCTTCCTTTGTGGGTGTTTAGATATCTCATTCGGGGAAAATACTGGGCCTTCTCTGTATTTTTGTCACTCTTTTAGTTTCCAGCATGCATCAGTATTGCATGCCCTTATGGTGGCCTTATAGTTACAGATAAATGCATTTGTTATGTAGTAATGACAAGGTAAGTAGTAGCAGGTTTGACCATTTTCTTTCACAAATTAGGTCTTTGGATCATACAGGAGATAGGAGATAAAAGTCTGAATCTTCTGTCTTCTGCAAATGACAGCAACACTCAACTTTCTTATCATTTCCTTGAACTTCCATGTAGAATCTGATGAGATTCTTCAAGAATAACTCTGTAAGAAAATGGAAAACTCTTGAGTAAGTTTGAATTCCTCTGTGGCATAGGACTAGTTAGTTAGAATTACGGGTTAAACACAGGAAGAGCCGATGTTTTGGAAGATGGAAGTTGAATGTCAAATTGTCAACAGGAGGTTGTTTCTGAGAACTCTGAAACAACAGCCTGATCCAGGTATCTCTCCTTGGCTTGTACATAGTGTCATCCCTCTGTGTCTTCACATCCTCTTATCTCCATCAGTTCCTCTGTGTTCATCACTTCCTTTTCCTAATTATTACAGTTTTACACTGGAGTGGAGAGGACTCAAATGGATCTATTTTACCTTGATTTATTTTCTGTAAAAATGTTACCTCTTGTTAAGGTCATATTGTGAGATACTGAGTGTCAATATTTGTACATACAATATTTAAAAAGATACAATTCACCAAACAGTACACTTTACACACTCTCACTCACACTTGGCTTTAGAGAAGTAATTTACTTTTTCAACACATTGCAATCTCCTGAGTCTTGTTTTGTATGTGCTTTTTCATTAAGATTTCATTTTAGTTGCTTGCCCTGTGAACTTAGTTCTCTGATGAGATTAGAAAATGTGAATTAAATTCTGTTCAGTTACCTTATTTTCCCAATGTTTGAGTGGGAGCAGTGTTCCTTCTAGTTTTTATATCTCCAAGCCAAAAATAAAAGCATATGATGGTCTCTGAATACATAATTGAAGTGAGAGTTAGATTTCTTCATGAAAAGATCAGTTCCTATGCTTTGAAATTATAATAGGTGATCTATGAGTGATGATACAAGTACATGTGAATGTTTTGGACCACAATCATTTTTAACTAAAGGCTTTTGCCTGAGTCATTTTCTACATTAATAGATATAAGATGATTCCTTTATAAGTATATTATTTTCTCTACATTTATAATTTGCAATCTTGTGTAAGAATTTTTGATACTCCTCACCTTATTGCTTTGTCTCTATGAACTTATGAAGTATTTTCAATTCAATAAATTATATTGAATATTTTTCAATTCACTATATTTATAATATATTACTATATGATTTTCTCTTATTTTAAAATTATCTCAAATGCTGATAGAAAATCTGTAAAATTTTTTCTCATACATACTTGTACTTCACTTAAATAGAGAGTATATAATAAAACATAGGTGGTAAGAAATGTTCCATATACCATTTGATACCAGCTCATTTGAGGATTCTAAGAACAACTTCAGAGTCATTGATGAATTAAAGAATTTATTAAATGAAACTAAATTTTAACCTCCTTGTATTTTTTACTGAAGGGGATATCAAATTATTTATTTATAATTCAACACATCCAAACTGTGAATGATTTCATCTCAGTTAATGATTAGTTAATAAAATGGAATATACAGTCTAGACTTGCAACACTCTTTTCAGAGTGAGCCTGTCACTGGTTGGCGAAAAGAGTAAGAATAGTGGGTCGTACTGTGTCAGAGAAACAACACTTTCTGATTTATTCTTCTGGGAGTAATGAGTAACACTTTAGAAATACTGATGGCTAAGGCCGCCATGCTGAAAGAATTACAACATAAACATGAAGCAGGGCCATGGGAACCAAGAGAGACAGAGGTAGAGAGAGAAATGGAAGCAGAGACAGAGAGAGATAGAAAGAATTGGGTTATTCCAGGCCACAGAAAGCAAACATGAACCATCTCTAGTGTATTTTACATTTTTAAGAATACAAACATCTAAGATAAATAAAATCAAATTTAAATTACACGATATGCAAATAAGTTATTACACATAAATTGAATTGTCCTACTTTGCTAGCCATGTTTATTGTCTACATTACTTTTATCAGAAAAGTCACCCTAAGGCACTATTCCATCTTTCATGGGAGATGATCACTTCAGAATGTTCTGTTCCCCTGCCAATGATGGCACAGTGATACTGCTAGCTAGAAATGCAGAGTAACCTGAGCACAGCTTTCTCTCTCATTACCCACATAGTCGATTATTAATTTTGCTACCAACCAAATATAATAATATTAATAGTAATTTTTTGTTAAGCTTTTTGCTTTATTAACTTTTTGAACATCAATTTACTTTCAGAGAAATGCATACATTTGACATTGGTTTTTAGACCTTAATATTTGAGCATCAAGTACTTCTGAATGGCCTGTTCTCCAAACTGGGCTTTGAACAACTTTTCAAACCTGTTGTATGTCACCTACTTGTACAAGCAAATTATGCTCCCTGAACAATGTTTTATTCATACCCTCATCCTCAATCCTTGATAAATCCTAATTTTTTTAAAAAATCAAAATAAAATGCTCATTTTCTCAAGGAAACGTTTCCTACTTATTCCGCCACTGATGTCTTGATATGTTTTATCACAACATTTTGTTTTCTTCAGAATCCTCAACTCTTTAGTTTATCCATCTTTGTGCACACATTCATGAAACTGTTTTCATCCAAATGTGACTCCCCCACTGTTATAAACTACGCAAGAGAAACAAAAGTGGGAATGTTTGTTCAACCTTGTAGTCCCAGAATTTAGCAACTGCCTGGAGCTTATTAAATATTCAGTAAATATTCCTTTTCTTAATTACTGTGAATAATGAATGACTTTTCAGTAATACTTCTATAAATTCATGAAATTAAAATTTAAAACAACTAAAATTGATATTAAAGTATTTTCCACTTTCATGACTGGTCGTCTCTCTTTGTTCTCTGCAGAACTATATCAACATTAAAACTGTTTAAAGCACATATATTGATAGCTATCTGTAAATATATTATTCACTGTGAACTTTGTTTTGTTTCTTCCTCTTAACGTTTGCCATCTGCCCCCAAGAGAATCACACAGAGACTAAAAGAAAGATAAAGTTTGTGGGAGACTGTAAGTGTAACTGCATTAAATTGGGTATAGATGTGACCAGCTACTGACAATATAATTATTGCAGTGGCAATATTTCTTTTTAGCTTGGAGAGCAGGGAACATGTATTGTTTCTTGTTCCATTAAGAAATGCCTATAAACCATTTGTACCCAAATACAAATGGTAGTTCACACTCTCTAAAACTTCTCAATTTACATTGTGAGTATAAATACAAGGTGGGAATGCATACTTCGTAAAGGCATGTTATACCAGAAATCCTGTTCCTTTCTGTTAAAATATATTAATAAAATATGCTTTTTTATACAGTAGTATTAGACACTTCATGGTGTTTGTCAGGTAATAAAACGCATTTTTTCAATTCTCTGCTTTTATCCTGATAGAAACACAATATAAAAACTATGTTGTGATATCCACACACCCTTCTTATCTTGCACGTTAATTTTTTATCGATGAACGTGGTTACTTCAGGGCTTCGGAGGTCAGGATATGTAGATCAATAGCATGCATATTTGACTTTACACAATGGATTTAGATGAGTAAATGTGCTAACATTAAAATTTAATTTATTCTGGTAAAACCAGTTTTGCAAAATTTGCTTCTTTCCTTCATACCTCTTTTTTTTTTACTTTTCCATTTCTGTTCTTTTTTCTTTTCTCTCACTCTCCTCTTTCTTCCTTTCTTTCATTTTTTCTTTTTTCCCCTTTTCATAAGACACCTTGAGCCTCTCACGAAAAATTAGGATGAATAGTTAAATGTGATGATTATAATGCATATGATGAGTTATAAGAAGTAACAGTTATTGATGATGTATAATGTGTTTAACATGCTGTAAATTTTAACTCATTCAACCTTGTAAAAGTTTTCAAAAATAAAATGAATCAAAATGTCAGGCCATTTTGGGCAAGTCATAAAAATAATTTGTGGTTAATACCTAAACAGTAGGAGAGGTGGCTCAAATGATTTCATAAATTCAGGTTTAAATGTTCAGAGTACTTAAACCAAACAAATTTGATGCCATTAAAGGTTGAGAAATATATGAGTAAAGATCTAGAAATTCTAGCATGTAACAAAAGTAATAATCACTGTATAAATAAACTAAATGTGACTAGAAAATATTAAATTATTGGAAATAAAATTTGAAATATTTATTGATACACTAATTCATTTTAAATTGCACAATTTTATAGATCTCTTTGAACATGAGATACAACCAGAGAAGTAGCTTTAAGATATATGTTAACCTTACAGAATAATTTACTTTTTATTTTGTATGACTGATATTATCTATTTTATTTTTGTATGACTAATATGTCAGTGTATCAAAAGCAATTTTAACTGCATTCTAATCTATCTCTTGAGTTTCAATAATAATGAGCAAATTGTCAATTAATATGAAATGAATGTTTATTCTTAATTATTGTTGTATTGGTGTATCTGGCATTATGTTGGTAGTAAACTATGCTTTTCAAATAACATAAAAGCACAAATTCTGTTTTTCTCAGTGAAGCAACATAAATTTACAGTGATACTAATGATGAAAATAATTATAGCTATGTGGACAAGAAACCAAATACAATACTGTTGTTTGAGAGTAGTAAGCAGTGCCACAAATTGTTTGACTGAAATTATCCCCTAAATTTTATATAGCTGGCAACTGTGTAATTGAAGGATTTTTTGGCATACTCCTCCAACTTTGCCAGATTCAGTTTTATATTACAGCAAAACTCCAGATGAAACTGACTCCTTACTTCGTACGCTGTTGCCATAGTTAATTTCTGAGCTTCTATCAAGAATAATATGTTTTGCTCCGCAGTATAATTTTACACATTGTCTGGAAGCATTGCCTTTACATAATATTCTCACAAATTTTATGCTTATGTTCATTCATATTTGTTTCAATAGAAGTCAGTCAATAACTAAAAGGAACAATAAAAGAGCTATTTCCTTTATGCAATAATGCTTAATATATATTTCAAGAGAACTTTCATATATCAACTTTGATACATATCAAACAATAAAATTATATCAACTATAGAGCCTTTCCATTACATTTTTGGTTTTCCTTTTATTCCAAGAAGTAAATAATTAATGTGAAGACTGATTCCCCATGTTGGATTGAAACTCACAAATATGGGAGTGGGGTCCAGGGATTTAAGCTCAGTGTCACTAGTGCCCACTTGCAAAGGCAAGGTGGTGAATTTGATCCCCAGTCACAAAATTAAAACAGAACAACAACAACAACAACAACAACAACAAAAAGCAAAAAAATAAAAACTTGCAGATTGGGGAAAACCAGAATCAAAGAACAAACAAACAAAAATCAACAAAAAAGTGTGTAAAAAAAGAAAAAGTAATCTGTATAAAGATAATAAAACTTGTCAGGAGTAAGACTAAAAATTCTTTGGATATATATGAGAGAATAAATAAATGGAGACAAAATAGAGGGAGCAATTTAAGGAATGTAAGGTCAATTTAAGGAAATACAACAATGAGTGGGTGTGAGAATAAGGGAAGTAGTCAAAACATTCAATGAAGAGAAGATATGAGAAAATGACAAATGGAAGATTTAGAAAGAGTGAAGAATTTTATTCCTTTTAGGTGTTGGATTCACAGTGTGGATGCTCATCTAAAAAAAACACTTAGCTTAAAGTACAGAATGCCTATAATCACACAATGTACCTGTTTAGTTAACACTAGTTATAGTACTTCCAGGGTAAATATCTAAAATTAGAATTTTCTCATTCTGAATTTTATTTGGATCAATGAGAGTTCACTAAAATACTGTATATTGAAATGTGTTCATTGGGGGCCTCAGATTTAGCTCAGAGGTATAAGCACCTGCATGGTCCCTGATACTAAAAAAATCCAACAAACAAAAACCATGTTTATAATTATGTGAAATGCATGGCTGGTGATTTTGGTTTTTTTCAATGAAATTGTTCTTTCATTTTAAAATTTGACATAATGAAATTTGGGTTTCCACGTGGCTTTAGTTGACCAAAGAAAATTGTATTATCATTTATCTGGTCATATTCATATTTTATCCAGACCTAGTATGCAATAAAGAAAATAATCACCTTATCTCCTCAAATCGCATTCTCAAACTTCACATGAAGAAATAAAAATAATATCTTGGATCACTAACATTAATCATTTTTATAAGACAGGTATGTTTTCAAAAATTGTTTCCACTCAGGGAAAATAATTAATATCTCAGTTCAAGAAAAATATATGATTTTTATAAGATAGTTATATTTTCAAATATTTTTTTCCTCTCAGAAACATTCTGTGTACACATAAGATTACAACTCACTCTATCCGCATCCACTAGACACACTCACTTTGAAAGCTTTCCTTGGGGAAACCGTGAAAGTAACACAAACTTCTGCTCTTTCTTGGTATTTAAATTGTGTTTGAATATATTATTATTTAAAACATAGTATGAATAGACATAGCTTTCTCCCTAAATTTTATTTAAATATTTCACTAGTGCTCTTTTAAGACTTTTTAAAACCAGTCTTCTTTCTTAGCTTTATTTTTTAGTTCTTAATTGCAGGTTGCATTTGGTGTGTTAGATTTAAATTCATTGCAGACATGATGCAGCTTTCCTACATAGTGTACAGATACCTAGAAAATCGTATTGGAATTCTGAGGAGCTATTAAGTCACTTTCAATATTTCTTTTTTGGTAGCATCTAACTGACACAGAATTTTATCTGTCACTCTTGGGCCTCAACTGTTCCAGTTCTCCTGAAGGCATAAGATGGCCTATTTGGTTCAAAGACACTTTTTCTGATAAGTCACTGGCTCCTACTTTTTCTCAGAAACTGTGCACAACTGGGACTATCCTAAACAACACTTCATTGATTTGGTGGACTATCATCTTTAACATAAAAAAGGGGGTAAAAATTTTTGGATAGCAACTATAGTTAAAACAAGATGATGTCTTAATCCTAGCATCTGCATGCAATTGTGAGAAAATGTTTCTAGACAAGATGAGATGGCACAACTTCTCTCCCAACTTTGTTGATTGGGAGCTACTATATCAATGTCATTTGTCCAACTACAAAATTATTTCTGCCTAGACATTGCAAACAATGCCTATCTAAAAAACTAACAGCTAAAATTTCCTCTTAGTCTTTCATTTCTGTTTTCTTAGCAAGTCCATGTAGGCAAAACCGATGAGAAGGTGACAATGAGCCAAGGAGGTAGTGAGTGTCAAGATACTGGAATAAGAAGAGAGTGGGATGAGAAGACAGCAGTTAGCCTGGGATGGTTGGTGGACAGAGGGCATCATCAGAAGACTGTGTGTGTCCAGGAAGACAGAAAGACTACATAAGCTATGGAAATTGTAGGAGTCGAAATTCAAAGTATCAAAAAGAGATTTGCACATATGATAAGGACAAGTTATTACCTTATATTAATTGATACTGTTATGAATGTATCTCCACAGGTTTATATGTATAAGTAAAAGTATATACTTATTAAATATATATCTACATATATATCTGTATAGATAAGTGTGGCTATATCCATATATATGTGTGTGTGTGTGTGTGTGTGTGTGTGTGTGTGTGTGTGTGTGTGTATACCTACATCTTTATCTACCTCTATAGTGTAGATATATATGAGGATGCATATATTCTTTTTCACCTTTGTATCTAGAAGGCCAGGAGTCCTGATAATCCTGTGGCAGTAAGAACATTTGTCACATAGATCTTGGTCTCTGAATACCATCCTTTTCTAAATGGAAACAAGTCTTCATGAAGTAATGGTTGTTCAATTTCAAGCTCAAATTAGGCAAAGTGCAAAATGAGACCGGACTTAAATTTTAGTAACTTAAATTGAAGATATTCTCAAGTAAGTATATAGACATTCTGAAAAGATATAAAAGTCTATTTGAGGGGCTCTCACTGATAGAGAAGATATTATTATCAAAATAATAATGGTTTATATCACGAGATAAGATTGCAACATATGCATAGTTGTTTTATCATCAGCATCATAAAACACATGTTTTTCTCTGTGGTTAAGTAGAACAAAGACAATTCGTTAATAAAATCAAGTTTTTTCCTAAAATTAAGAACAGGATGCTCTGTGTGTGAATCTTCATGTGTGTCTACCTTTTGCTTATTCTCATGCTGAGGCTACGAGGAATTGGTGTAAGCAGGTAACTAAGTCCCCTGCTCCTTCGTGAGTAATAAAGTCTTTGTCACATGCCCAAAAGTCTCTCGACTTCTGCCAGTATCAAGGAAACTGTGACAAGCCAACTTGTTAGCTTCCAAGCAGGGTGAAATCCCAGACATTTTTCCCCTGTTCACATCTATCTGTAGTGACTGGCGATGTGATAACTGAGCCACCGTGGTAAAGTGGCATAAATTGGAGAACCTGAGAGAGGACTCCCTGAGGGTTCCATGGCAACACTTCTGAAAGTGTGAATTCTCTAAAATCTTTATTTCAGTTTTAGATTGTGCCAACATATAATTTTACATGGAATCATGTCCATTTTCTGAAAAAAAAAAAAAAAAAAAAAGGAAAAATGTTAAAGCCTATATTTTAACAATATAAAATTCTTTAAAATTAATTTGGAATTTGAATTATTACTTACTTGGCCTAAATTCAGGCTTTCAGTATCACCCAAAGTATAACTAGATCAGTTATAAAACAGTTATCATTGGGTCTATAGAATATATATGTATATGTCATATACAGAGGGGCATCATCCAAAGACTGTGTGTGTCTAGAAAGAGAGAAAGACTACATAAGTTATTGAAATTGTTGGAGTCAGAATTCAAACTCTCAAAAAAAGTTTTGCACATATGATAAGGACAAGATATTAGATTACACTGATATAGCATATATATATATACATATGCATATGTATATATATATATGTTTACACCAAAAATTATATATAATTTTTGGTGTAAACTTCTTTTACACTCCCCAAAGTTAAAAAGAAGGAAAATAGTGCTTGCTTATTGCTCCTGTGTCTGAGTTCATGTGTTGTCACTTTGTACCCCTGTGGAGTGAAGGGAGGCATAATTGAAGCAGTTACCATCCATTCTGAATTAAATCAACCCTCACTGTTAATTATAGAACTATCTTAAGGCAAAAACGACACATTAAATTTTCCAAGTGTTAAACCAAGCTTCACATCAATATATTTATATTTATTGAATTTCTTGACTCTGTAAGAAGTCATAATAGACAGAAAAAAATCTTTAAAGAGTTTTCTATAGTTTAGTACTTTCTACATTTTTGCTATTAACACAAATCAATTATGTCAAATTCAGTTTTAAATATCCTAGCTGCACTGCCTTCTCAATTTTCTCTAATACTCTACTGGCCAGATATAAATTACATCCTCCTGTCTGCAGCACACATCATTCTCTGCACTCTCTGAAGAAAGATCCTTCTACAATGCCTTTGTAGTCCCTTCTTACAATAGCTCGGCTCTGACCTTACCTGCCTTCATTAGGTGAGAGATTTTTTTTTTAAAACTTTTGATGTGTCCTGATCCCTTAAAGAATAAGCTTATCTTTGGTTATCTAAGCTTCAATTTGCTCAACTAAAAAAAAAAAAAGAAAACAAAAGAAAAAAAACCACTGATATATCTGCTCAATGAATAATAGGTATCTATCACATACATTTCAAATAATGGATTATTGTATTTGGATTTTAAATTTCAGCAAAAATAGTAATTAGATTTCACTTAAAATTTACATTTTAAGGCTTAAAATATTTCACTCCAAGTCCTCTTGTTATTTAAGGTTTGTGTGAAGTAATCTGCCATGAGTCCAATGGGCTTAAATGTGCATGTGATTCCTTACCTTCCCCTAGCAGCTTTTAAGACAGGAAAACAGACTATCCATATGGTAAAGTTTGAACCTTGACCCATATCATTCACCATGCACAAAACCAAAATCAATCTGGATTAAAAATATAAACATTAGGACAGAAACACTTAATACACTCAAAGTCAAAATAGGTACAACTCTTGAAGATGCAGGAGAAAGCAGAGTTTCTGAACAAAATCCTGGATGCACGGGACATAATACCAAGAATCAACAAATGGGTTCACGTCAAATTAAACTTTTGCGCAGTATAGGAAACCACCAGCAGAGTGGAGAGAATCTACAGAATGCAAAAATAAATTTATCAGCTACTCCTCAGGCAAAGGACTAATATTTAGAAAACAAACTAAACTCAAATTTTAGAATCGTTAAATTTAAGATTCAATTAAAAACTGGCATTTAAAATGAATATATACTTTTTAGATGAAGAAGTACAAACAAATGCATGAAAATAGATTAAACAACCTTGGCCATTTGAGAAATGTAAATTAAAACAACACTAAGATTCTATCTTATTCCAGATTCACTGCTATGGTTTGTGTCTAGGTAGACCCCGAAGCCTCATTCAATCACAGAGGTGGCTGACTCTAGCATTTGTTACTGATTCATTGTCTAGCTCTGGGATTAGCAGTGTGAGGACTGCATCTGCCCAGGAGCAGAGATGGCACATATAATATAAGGGCAGGAACAAGGAATATTTTTTGGCTCTTTTGCCCTGTTTGCACTTGCTGTTTGCAGCTGCCATGAACAACTACCCCTGTTCCACATCACCTTGCCTTGGAGCCAGCTGAGTATGGACCGAGACTTCCAAAATTGTAAGAGATAAACTTTTCCTTCGCTAATATTGGACATCAGGTATTTTGTCTCAGCAATGAGATAAAAGTAACCTAGACAATGACTGTCATTGAGAAATCAACAAACACCATGCTGACAAAGATGCGGGCAAAAAAGTAACTCTTCTTCACTGTTGTTGAGACTGTAAACTTATACAACCACTGTGAAAATCAGTATGAAGATTCCTCAAAAAATTATAAAAATAGCAGTCCCATTTGACTTAGGTTTTCCCATCCAGGTATCTTCCCAAAAATATCATGCCACAGTGCCAAAATTCATAGCACAGCAATTCATAGTAGCTAAATCTCAGGAATAGTCTATCTACCAATCAGCAGATGAATGATTAAAGAAAGTGTGGTATTTACACATGCTACTCTATCATAATGAAGGATAAACTTGAGTCATTTGCATGAAAATGAATGCACTTAGAGATCATAAATTTGAGTGAAGTAACACACACAGAAGCTAAAATATCACACAGCTTTTCTCCTATAACATATGGAATAAAAGGAATAGAGACAGAGCATGAGACAGAGAAAGACAGTAACAGAGACAGGCAGGGAGAGTAGAAAGAGAAATTAGTATTGTAACACAGTGTGGACAATGTTCCTAAAAGAGCACTTTGTCTTAACACAATTGTTTTAAATGTTCTGTATGTTCTTGGGCATATTAGTCTGGATGTATACACACACACACACACACACACACACACACACACACACATATGGTAATTCATTCTATAAGGCTTTTTAAGGTAAATTAATGCTGGAATTTGATGCTGGAAAAATACGAGGCTGTAGGAGGGAAGGGGGTAAAATAGAATTTAAATGGGCTATGTACATATAGAAATTCCCCACAATGAATGTAATCATGTACTTCAGATATGTGCATTAAATATCAAAATATCTAAATTTTAAATTATGGGAAACTCTACAGTAGCTTCTTCCCTAGGGTTTGGAAATTTGTCTAGTGCATCAGTTACCATTATGAGTCAAGCTTTCCAACAACCCTGGATTGTGTGTAAATGTATTTTCAGAATCCTGTTAGTGTTTTTCAGAGAAACTGTATTCCCAGGAAATATGATATGCAAAATATTTTAAAATTTTATTGCCCAGTATCACAAATGAGTTTTGCTTTAAGGAAAACCCTAAAAGCTCTTGGGAAACAGCTTCTTTGTTTTTTTCTGGTATCAGGGATTGAACTCACCACCATGCACTTGCCAGGCAGGCGCTTATGTTACTGAGCTAAATCCCTGGCCTGGAAAAGCTTTCTTTGTAGTAGATTTTATTTTAGAAATACAAATAAAAGAACTAGCACAAAAATACATCTTAGTCAATTCAAAATTGTAATTCTATTCCTACCCAAAATCAACTATTTTAATATGGTTAAATACAAACATATTGAAAGATGTAAATGACATTTTTTGAGTTACAACAATTGAAATCGCCTTGCAAAAAAATCACCTTCATCATTTAGACTATTTTAATAAGTTATAAACAAGAATTTATCAATTTGACTTTTTAAAGAGTTTTTTCCATAGTGAAAAAGTTCTTGCCCATGACTTTCATTCACGCTGATTTCTTTTACAAGATGGAATTTTACATTAAATACTTCACTAATACATTATTTTGAGGCTTTCCAAATAAACGTTCTTAGAATGGTTTCAATGGGAAAAGGAAAATAATGAAAGGATATATATGTAGTGTATACTTATCCATATAGATGTATACACAGATGCATACACTTATGTGTCTATACTGCATGCATACCCATGTGTATACATGAACAACAAACATGGAGAAGCAAAGTAAAATAAAAAGGAAGAAAGATAAAAGAGGGACCAGGGAAAAAGGTTATGAGCAATAGGAATTAGGAGAACTGTGCTTTATGTTTAATTTTTGTAAAAGCGTAAACATATCTTTCAATATAGCTTTACAGGACTAGAATTCAGAACACAAGAAAGCTACATTTCAATATCACAACTTCATTTCTGGTGGGCATACGAAATTGCACTCATCAGCACTGCCATCTACTGACCAGATTAATTTGCTATGCGTTTTGTTATTGTTTCTTTACATGTATCACCAAAAACTTTGCAAACATAATAAAGCCTATTACACAACTCAGATTTTAGCACTATTTCTTTAGTAGCTAATATTAAGGTATTAATTTACAAATTATGGAAAAGGCCAAAAATAAATAGCAAAATTATAATTATACTTTCATCATTAATAACTCTAAATATTTCAAGAGAATCTATTACTCTACAATCCTGCCACTGTAAACAATTGTATAAGAACTGACTGAGACTAACTTATGACTCAAGTAAAACATGTCAAGTTGATGAAGTCAGTGGGGAAATTATCCTTAGGAGATCCATTTTTTTATGATTTGATCTCACTCTATGCAGGGCATAGGTAGAAGACACTTTCAATGACTTAGAAAGTCCATTCATCAGTGTTCTACCTACAGTGCTGTCTAATACAGCATGGGAGGAATATTATATTATGCTGTGTCTTCAAATTATAGAAATTTTCTTGCCCCATATTTGCACTGTAGGCTATTCTTAATCATCATGGTCCAGGTATGGGCATTTTCTCACAGTTACAACTTAATGATACGTTACCTCAGTGTCTTTTCTCAAGCTTTTTTCTCTATCTAGGATGCAATTATATTTCTCAGGATGTTCTTCCTAACTGACTTGCACTTGATTACACCAAAGTCTCTATTTCTTTCTTCCCATTGCACAGTATCTATATTTACTGTTGTGCTTCTCATTAAAAAGTGTTTGTGCTCATCATTCTGTCACTCTTGCTTGACAGTGAATACCACCAAATAGGTGACAGTAGACTTCTTTCTGGCCAAATAATCCATCTCCGACATTACACTTTATAAAAATACACTTTTTAATATCCCAAAGTTGTAGTAGCACATATAACACTCATTAGCTTTTCCTTCTTTCTGTGATAACAAAGACGTTTCCATGTAACTTATTGGCAGAATGCTTTATAGTAGCTGGTGTTGTTATATAGAATATAGTGCATGCTCAAAGGTTGTATTTTGCCTCTCTTCACTTGAGAGAATTTTTGAGTTTGGGGGCACTTTTGACAATATCTGTCTTATGCAGAATAATGTGTCGGGACCAAATGAGTTCTAGCTGCATATTGTACTATTTTATGCTGTAGACTACATTATTAAACACAAAGTCAAAATGTGATGTGGCACTATTATGTAATCTGAAGATTTAAAACATACAAATGAAAACAGTAAAGCATAAAGCAAATCTCTCTGCGAGGACTGCTTGTTTGAAAGTGGATCACAAAGTCTAACAGGAATATGTAGGATTTACACAAGGCTTCTCTAAAGAATAGCAAGTAGCAGAAATATGCTCAGTGGACTTAATAAGTGGCAAGTGGATGTAGCATATGCTTCTTATTTTCCCACTTTTTCATTTCTATATAATGAGCACTTGAGATATGGAAGAATGAAATGAAAATGCATTTTGATAATTCTGAATTATAAAACTTTAACAAAATAAGAAATTAACTTTTTAACAGTAGAATGAGAGTTAATAGTTACTTCCTGAAAACACATTATAGATTTATGAAGACTTATCTCTCAAAGTTTCTTTTTTTAAAAGCTTCTCATGCATTGCAGCATATCTGGAAGTCAGCTGAGGACATTCCAGGTACATAGGGAGGGCCGTGATTACCGTGGGTGGGATAAGAAGTAAAGTATGACTGTGTTGGTTTTATACCGTATGCCCAGCTTGCCAAGTGAGAATTTCTTATCACACGGCTAAATATCAATGTCACTGTGATTAGATGTTATTAAAATTCATAATTATCTAGTGAATCCTGTATCCATTTCTTACAATTAGCTAAATTTTGAGTACTTAGACTGGCTGTCAAAGTGTCACATGCAAATAAGTTTTTCTTAGGGAACTACTGTGATAATTTTTTCTTTTTATTTCTCTCTTCATTATTCTAAGGATAATGTAAAAACTATACTCCTAATATTTGTAACCACATGGTTCATTACTGCTGATTCCAGGAGCGGTGTTGTACAGATCACTGAGACTCACCAGCATTCCTCCTCCATAAGATTTAAAACATACAAATGAAAAGAGGAAAGCATAAAATAAATCCACATGAAACCATAGCTACTGAGTAAGAGCTCCTCACTTTTTAGTCTCCTCCAGTACCCAGCAGCCCCCATACTATGCTTCATATCCTCGGATTTCACTATCATAGGTGTCTCCTATAAGTGGAATCATGCAATATTTATTTTTTCTGTTGCAGGTTGTTTCCCTTATCATATTATCTTCCAGGTTTTGTCTCATTGCACATGGTAGGATTTCTTTTTATTTTAAGACTCCATAATAGTTTATCATATGTGTACACTATACTTTACCTGTTCATGGATAGGTAGGTTGTCTGTGTGATAATTACTGTGAGTAATTCTCATTATAATAAAGGTGGGTGTGCATAAGATCCAATTTTCAGTTATTGTGAATATATATTCAGAAGCAACATGGTTGAACTACATGGTAATTTTATTTTTCAATTTTTTAAGGAAGAAAGAACAGAAAAAAAAAACCTTCTGCACTCTTGTGACAAAAGCTCTTACAAAACTAGGCACAGAAAGAATTTATCTAGTTAATTCTTTACAGGTCACATATGACAAGATTATGGCTAATATCATATTTAACAGTAAAAAATCAATTCTTCTATAATATGAGGAAAAAGGATAAGTGTATACTCTTGCCATTTCTATTCAACATAGTATAGAAAACCTTGCATAGGGAATTTAGACAAGTAAATTTTTAAAAATCAAAAGGAAACAAATTAAATTCACCTCTATTCCAAAGTGACATGATGCTATGTGAAGAAACTTGTGAAAACCTTGTAAAAAAGACCATTGCAACTAATAAATTAAATCAGAAAATGTTCATTATATAACACACAAAAATCATTTCTGTTTTGAAGCTCTAATAATAATGTACCCAATATGGGAAATAAGAAAATAATCTTACTTAAATTAGCAAAAAAAGCAAAATATTTAAAATTAGATTTAAGCATTGCAGCAGAAACTTTTATATTAAAATATCAAAACATTCCAGAAAGACATTGTAGAATATAAAACTAAATAGAAATATAGCCTATATTCTTGTGAAAGAAAATTTAATATTATTAAAATCTCCAGAACATCCAATCTGCAGGGTGAACAACTCTCAATGATATTTTCTTTCAAACAGATAAACAATATTAAAATTCATTAGGATCCACAAAAGACTGCAAATATCCATGGTAGTATTTAAACAATGTATGTAAAATGGTCCATCAATTTTCTCAATTTCAGAGCTAAAAGAATTAAAACTTCCTCCTCTGGGTTAAAATAAACATTTTGGTCAATGGAATATAATAGTGAATCCATCAATTATCCTACACACGTTTCATCAATTAATCTTGACAAAGTTGCCAAAAATACACACAGAGAATGTTCAATCTCTTCAGTAAGTCATGCTGTGAAAACTGGATATACATACATGAAACAATGAATTTGGAATTATATTTTATACCATACAAAATAATAATCTTAGATGGATGAGAGCTTAAAAAATTAAACCAAGAATTGTGAACTCCAAATGAAACATATAAGAAAATATTCATGACAGTGGTATTGGAAAATAATTTGTTAGATAGAAAAATAAAACAAATAGGCAATTAAACAAAAGCAGACAAATTTTTTACAGTTAATGAAAAGCAAAGAAAATAATCAGAAGGAGAAAGCCATCTGCAGAATGAGGGTAAAGATTTGCACACCGTATCTTATAAAGGGTTGATGATATTCCAGGTATGTAAAGAACACTTAGAATTTAATGCTTCCTCCAAAATCCAACCAAATGGTCAAATATCAACTCTTTCAATAAAAACTTACAAATGACTTATCTATCTAACAAGAGCTAATATGGAATCTCTAAGATCTTGTACATAAGAAACATGATCAAAATGCCAGGAGTATTTTAAGAAATAAACACACTGAAAATGAAAAGGCACACAAGAAGGGAACAGGTCAAAGATAAGTGTTTCTGATTACTGCTAATTCTATTTTGGGCAAGGTAAAAAATTTAGGAAAGGGTATTTCTTTTACACAATTTTCCTTTATGCTTTGATCTTTTTTTCCAAGATTGTGTGTACTCTAAGTGTTCCCAGTCTCCTGAATGTAAGGGCACATAAGGGGACCTCAAAGAATAGACATGAGTGAAGAAACTATCTGCATGAATAACAAGAGATGCACTGGTGCAGAAGACAACCAAGTTGACCCAGCTACACTTCGGTAACCGTTGACAGCTATGTAACTACATACTTCAGACACAGATAGATACAGACGTACAGAGTTCCCTGAGACTCTGTGAAGTTCAGTGTCCTCAAATTAAGTTATAAAAAAGACAAAGCACAGAGGTAAGAACTGGAGAGAGACACGAACATGTGCCCTACTCCCAGATGATGAGTTGAGGAGTGGACAGAGACATGAAAAGGAAGTGCACATGCGAATAACAAAGCAGAGAGGCTAGGAGTGAGAGGCAACATTTTCAAAATACTCTTCATTTCCATCAAAAGATGATCCACTGCATATTAATAACTGAAATTAGAACAAAGTTCCTGAAAACAAAATTGTCACCCCTGATTAGAAATGGCATAAGAAGCAACAGGAAAGCTTTGCGCTCAGCTTGAAGTCTTCTAGAATAAGAAAACCTTTCAGGAGCAAAAACAAAACATAGAGGAGGAAAGGCAGATTAGTGTAACTTCAGAAATGAGTTCCATGACTACTGAAGCACAGTGTATTAGCTTTATGACGAGAGCCATTAGCTCTCCACGGACAGGCAATATTTCTAAACAGCTACAGTGCACAGACAGGAAAATGAGAAGCATTGAGGAACAAAGCCCTGCTTTCTCACCAGTTATTAACCTCATTTATACCACTGAGTTCCTATCATTATGCTCATTGCCTTGACATGGTTCAATGGATTGATATTTCATTCTGCAGGGTGCAGATCCTGAGGATGAGAAAGGAAGCCCGTAGGCTGAGCTCAATTGCCTTTTCTGATGACCGGCTGCACCTCAGATCAAAGTAAATGTCTAAATAACTCTTTTGGAAAGAATTCCCTAAAACTATTTTCAGAGTCCTTTGTCCTGGGGGCCAGTTCACCAAGTATCTGTTTATAAAGCTCCACAGGTTTCACGTTCATTTCTAACAGCAGCTGTACTTTTTCTAAGGCATGGATAATCAGTTGCTGCATGCTTCTAAAGTCAATGTGGACCTTCACGTTAGCCTCTTTCATGAGAAGCAGCTCTACATAAGTTTGAGGAAATCATTCATTGAGATGATGGGTTGGAAGTCTTGCAAAAGCTAGTAAATATAGAATCTCCATGTAGAATATTTACTCAGTTTGGGCTAGCATTAAATGAATCCCAAGATCTAGTGCTTTCTTGCTTTATGTATATACTCTAAGTCAGGAGGCTGCAAATGAAAAAAAAATCTGTGTAATAAAATAAAATTATTCATAATGAGATTTGGTGAAATGGTGTCTGTATTACTGAATAAAATATAAAATCATCCTTAAATATAACCTCAGTTGCAGCTATTTTGTAAAATGATGTTTAAAGTTTTTTCTTTATTAGAAAAATTTTGACCTATCATATATAATTTATAGAAACTTAGACTTGATCTTTAAAATTATCCATAAAATTCAAGATTCCTAAAACGTTTTCACTTTAGTCAGAATTAATGTGAATACTTGCATTTGGGAAAGATAACTGAAAACATACCACTGAGTCAAAGATAAACTACAACTATGCAGGACTTTACATTTTGAAATTTATAAATATTAAGTCAGAAGACTAATATATGAATGAGGAGAAAAATGACATACATAATATTAAGAATTCATTATAAATGACAATAACTCATTTTTTTAAAAAAACACAGAATTTGTCAGAAAGGTAATGAAGTTAATGTTCAATCTATCTGAAATAAAAAAAAACTATGTAAAACTCAAAATAAACTATATGCACTTAATGTACAGAAAGTTCCAGACTTATGAATATCTGAGTCGCACACTTTCACAGTGTGTTAAGACTCACTCTGTCAGTTTGTCATCTCTCCTGGAATAGGATTCATTTTTATGTCAGGAACTTACTTTTCCTAAATACCCTCTATAAATTGCTAGCTCCCACTAAGTCTTCTGTTTCTTTTGGTTTGAATTTACTTTGCCTTCTTTCTGGTCTTCAGACAACTGGATCTGGTTGCTTCACGTACTCACTGTTCTGTTACAGATAGTTTGACTGGAGGGAAACTTTAAGACAATTTCTTCAGGGGAAATTGTAAGACCCTTTGTTTGCTTTCTTTTTTTGGGGGGGGGCGGGTACTGGGGATCGAACTCATGACCACACGCCTACAAGGCAGGCATTTCTTACAATTGTATAATTTATGAAAATGTATATCTTTTATGACACACTGATCATAATCAAATGTTTCATTTCTAAATAACAAAAGTAGCATAATTATAACCTTAAAAAAAAGGAAGCAGGATTAACAAAGCTTAGTGTTGCACTGATCAGCTGTGTGCTGTGAACCCCATGAACAAGGGCATTGGGCATGTAGTGAGCAGGCCTGGCGAAAGAGCAAAAGAGATACAAGAATTGAAAACAAGAAAAGTTAATGATATTTCAAGATGTGATTGACTAAAACAAGCTTTAATGGGATAAATAATCATAACCCAGAATTAGCTCTGTGAGCAGAGCAACAGCTATGGCATAACACTGAGATTTAGACATTTAAACTTATTTTCCTTTAATAAAAGACAAGACATTTAGAAGTCTCATTGCAAACCCAGAGTAGAGAAGAACATGATAGTAAGTAGATGTAGTTACCTTGTTAAAGATGCAATAGTGTCGTGATTTCTGTATTTTTCTTTAAATTCAATTCTTCATTTAATTTTATGCCTTTGAAAGGTCTTAATTTTTCTTCTCACATTTATACACTTTGTGTGTATATATTGACAGCACAGGTATCTTTATCTTTGAGTAAGAATCTTCTGTCCTAAGAGACAGTGAATGATTTATTCCCTGCAAATAGGTTACATGCAACCAGAACAAGTTAGATGAAATGCTTCATCATGGAACAGGGGTTTTTCGAATAGAGAGATTCTTGAGTTTCGATAAGCAAAGAAGGATCAAGACTGTCAGTCTGTAGCAAGAAAAATAAGAGACTTTAATCGGCTGATAGTCAAAGAAAATTCCCCGAGCCAATAAACTAAGCAATTGCCATGAAGACTGGAATACGTCACCACAAGTTTTCGAATTCTTCCCTTTTCATTAGGCTAGACAATTGTTTAATAGTAATGTGAAAGTTAAGAAATTAAGGGAAAATGATAAATTTGGCAAATGGATATAAATAGGCCAACTTGTAATTTCTACAATAATTTGGATTCAGCTACTTTAAATAAAAGATTCATATAGAGCCAAAAGAAAAGGAATAGTGAACAGAGAATATGAATTTATATTCAATCCTTTATAATTGTTTAGTTGAATCTGATAACAGTAATATAAAAACATTTTTAGATCACATTGTTTTTACACTGTGAAATATCACCTCACCTGTTAAATGGATGAGAAGAGAGAAGGAAATCCTCACACAGTGCAGAATGAAATCAGGAATGAAAATCAGGTGCACCCAGTTCAGAACACTGTGTGGAAATTTCTGAAAAAATGAAAAAATAGAACAATTATATTAAATTACATATATATATATATATATATATATATATATATTTGAAGAACATTTCCACATACATCTAGATTTATGCTACATTATTTTTGTAATACTTTTCATATGTATTCGTCTTAAAATATTGATTACAAAGGGTTATATTACAAAATCTAAGTAACTCAAACAACTCAAAAATGTGTAAATAATACAGTCTAAATATTGACAAGAGAAAAAGATGCTTCTTAAAAGATGATACACAAGTGGTCTAAAAAATGTACAGCATCACTACTCATCAGGACAGAAACTATAGTAAGATATTCAATCACTTCGCCTATGATGTCATTACCAGAAGAAAAAAAGTAACAAATTCTGGGGAGGATGTGGAAAAGTAAGAACTCAAAGTGTTTGTAGGAATTTAAATTAGCAGACTAAAATCTTTGGATGTTTCTTGAAGTACTAAAAATAGAGCTTTTGCATAATCCAGCAATCCCTCTCAGTTTAACTTTCCAAAGAAAATTAAATATTCATATTGAAAAAAAAATCTGTGCTCACCTGTTGATTGTTGATTTCTGGCAATATTCCCAATAACTAAGAGGAGAAAACAACCTAAATGTTCATCTACAAGTGAATAACTAAAGAAAATTATATATATATGTATGTCACAAAAGTGAAGTCCTTTCATTTCTGGCAGTTTGAATCTGGAGGAAATTATATTAAGTGAAATAAATCAGGTAGAAAAAGCCAAAAATCCCTGATCTCACTCATATGTGGAATTTTAAAAAGTTGATCTCATAGGAATTGAGTTCAAAATATAGTTCTCAGATATGAGGAAGGTAGTGACATAGGGACTGATTTTTCAATGAGTATGAAGTTATAGTTAGAATGGAGGAATAATTTCTCGTGTTCTGACTCAGAGTGTCTATGACCAACAATATTGTGTAGCATGATACAAAATAAAGGAAAGGCAGGATTGTAAATATATTCACCACAAAACAATGATGAATATTTGAGGTAAAAATTATGGTAAACATTCTGGCCTGATCATTTCACAGTCTATACGTGCTGAAATATCATAATGCACTTCAGAAATACACACAATCTTCCTGTCAATTAAAAATAAACATGGGAGAAAAAGACTCTTGGGGCAGTAATTAAAAAAATTCCAAAACACCAAAATGTGAAAAGTAAGAATATATTGAGTAAAACATAAGTATAAAAACAAGGAACTGATTTAAAAGACAGACAAACATGAGTAGATTTGGATGAAATTTATATATAATAGAAAAATTTTAGGTTAGCTTATTCTGTAATGTTAACTGAATACCATATGCACTGAGTTTTTGTTGTTGTTGTTGTTGTTGTTGTTGTTTTTTTGTTTTTTGCATGGAAGATACACAAATGAATAAAGCACAAAGTTCTTTGCCATTGGAAAAACAAAATTTTCTTCACTTAAATAAAAAGATGGACTGAAAGTTACAATTTCCAAAACCCCAATGATGTGCTCTGTCTGCCTACTCCTGCTTTCTCACATTCTGTCCTTCCCTGTTCTCCCCCTCTCACTCAGAGTGTTCTTTTCCCTTGCCTTCCAAAGCAGTTTGCCCTTCTCTCATAATTGATCTTGCCCACTCGTGTCCCACTACCTCCAATACTTTTTCACTACGTCTCTAATGGCCTGATGATGACAAAAGAGAGGTGTAAATTCAAATATACAGTGTATTACACTATCTTGTTTTTCTTCTCTTCTCTTTTGTTGCTCTCAATTATGTTATGTATTTTAGTATAATTAAATTACTTAAAAATCATAAATATAATTCCACATGTATTGCATTCGTCACTTTTAATCTACTTTTTATCTTGGTGTTTCATATACATGAGACAGAAAATAATATTTGGTGTTTATTTGATTGATGAATTTATATAGCTTTTGTCAATTTTTATTAGTATGTGTTTGCAGTAAATGATTATATTCCTCGAGAGCTGGTACTTGTATATAACACAGTTTATTTCTTACATCCTCTTTTCTACCTCTTCTCTTGGTCTCTTTCCCTATTATAAAAGATCTATCTTCCTACTTATTATTATTTATCTTTTATTCTGCTCCTTGTGTCTCATAAAAGAAACCATGTGATATTGAAGCTTGCATGCCTGATTTATTTCACTTAGGATTATGTTCTCAAGGTACATTTCATATTCTTTCAAATGGCTCCATTATATCTATCTTTTATGGAAGACTGATATTCCACTCTAAATTTATATAGTCTTGTAGTCTATTCAAGATTGGATCATCATCTTCCTCTCACACATTCACATTTTATACATAAATTTTATAAAGCTATAACTTAACAAACAAATGATCTTCTGATGATTTAACTTCTGAGAAGACATTGTAGATTGGTTTACAAATATTGCATATTGCTTATTATCATATCAATTTAATCCTTTGAAAAGACACTTAAAATACGAGGTGTTATTAGTTATCATTCCATATACTGTTTACCATTTTTATTATTGTTATCAATAACATATTACTGAATGGTGGTTTATTTGGCATTGAAGCATTACTTGGCACAAAAAGGATTTAGCATAATACTCAGAGAAAATTTAGAATGAATAAAAGAAATTCTTTTAGTTTTGTCTAAGGAGTCAGAAAATTGTGAGTCTCTCCTATGCTAAGTACAAAAAACATCTACAAAAATAGTCATACATTTTTAAATGCTGTCATAAAGCTGAGTTCATCCCAGAGTGGTCAACTGGCACCAAGTAGAGACTGAGACTTCAGCACTGGCTCAACTGGTCAGAACTAGAGATATACTCAAAAATAGCATACATGCAAAAGTTTATATAAAAAATACAGAATTGTATGAGTGGGATGTGAATTGTGTTTAAAGATATAAAATGAAATATATATATATATATGCATATATATATATATATATATATATTCATATCAAGCAGTTAGTCAAAAAGTTTTAAAGTACCCACACAAGAAATTTCATTAAAATAGACAAATACTTGAATAGACATTTCTCAAAAATAGGTGTGCAAATATTGAATAGATATATGGTAAATTGCTCAATATCATTACAAATAAATAATACAAATCAAAAACAACAAAGATTGCATTTAAAAAATTTTATTTTTCAGGCAGGGTTTTACTATGTACTCCAGGCTGGCCTTAAACTCTCCATGTAGCCCAGGCTGGCTTGGATCTTGTGGAGATTCTACTCCCTCAGCCCTCAAATGCTTGGATTGTAGGTTTGTGCCCCTACATCCACTAGAAAGCAAATGTTTTATTTCACAGTATTTTGTCGGCTATCCTTGCTGTTGCTGTTTATATTTATTTATAGTTTGAAGGACGTATTCAACCCAGCCATTTGTCTTCTGGGTATTTTCCCACTTTGCCACAGTGATGCATGTTTGCCCATGTTTATAGAAGCACAATTTATAATAGCTAACTCTTGGAAACACTCTAAATACCCATCAACCATGGAATGGATAAAAAAGATGTGGTATTTTTATGTAATGGAGTGTTACTCAGCTATCAAGGAGGATAAACTTGAGGCTTTTATAGGTAAATGGGTGCAACTTGAGACCATACTCATATGAGAAATAAATCAAACTTGCATGTGTGAATACTGTATTATCTCTCTAGTGTAAAAAACAAAACAAAACAAAACTGAAAGGATACAATAGGTATTGTGAAAATCAAAGGGAAAGAAGCTGTTCAAAAGCAAAGAACAACTGGGATAGGGGAAAGGAGAAAAGAAAAAAGGGAAAAGATTATATGTTTATATGTATGTATTTATAGGCATGTATTCATATATAAACAAGATCGATAACTGCACTACTAATCTATGTAGGTTTGTCAAAAATAATAGTTTGTGTTTTCATTGGGTGATCATTTTTTTAACCTAAGTCTTGTAACCTGAAAAACTACTTTAAAGATAACATATGCAATATATTAATGTGTTAATTTCCCGTTATTTTGTTTTGAAATTCTGTGGCATTTTCATCCTTTTTAAATTTTGCTTTATTTTTAAAATGTAAAAAAGATGAAATCACCAAAAATGGCACAAAAACAGAAATAAACAAATTTGCATGCTCTGGGGATTATATATTATAGGAAAGGCAGAGGCAAGTAAATTATCAAGAATTTATAACTCATTTTATGTAGAAAATTCAGCAAGAGAATATGAACAGGCAAGGTGATTTTTTGAAAACAGTCAAATTCCAATATGGTACTAACGCAAATTTGTGTTGAAAGTGTCGCATTTGAGTGAGGAGATGAAATAGATGAGGAAAAACAATGTGTGTATCTGGAGAACTTCCTGGCGATGAGAACAACTTTCCCTCTACACTGCTGAGAGTAGCCTATCAAAAGATCCTTTCTGTTCTCTGTTCTCAGTAGGACAGCTGTCCTTATCTCTCTCCTACTTCCTGTGATAGATTTAACACTAACAAGAATTACATACTCAGAAGAAGGAGAAAGAGAAGAAAAACTTAAAACTGGAGCACAGGGTAGAAGTCTACACTCTTGAGTAGGACAAATTTCATTCTTACTCTGTCTCATTTGTACAGAACCTACATTCAGACCTATACCTCTTAGGCACATAATTGGAGGGCTCTGCTAAAGGAAGTTAAGTTACACAGTGAAAGCCTCAAAACAATATCACGATGCTTTAATGCCATTTATTTGTACTATCAGCTATTGCATACATTTGAAATTTCTCTATTCAGATCTCAACTCAGAGGTAAACTCAGAATTTGTGTTATATACTGAAAATGTGTAACAAAGAGCATGTAATATAAATTAACCCACTAAGTATTAAAATACTTTAAATTAAATCAGTATAATTTTAATATTTAAAGCATCTTTACTATTTAAAGACGACCATGCTAAGAAGGGCACACCAAATGTGGACTGCGCTGACCAATACAATAGATAAATGTATACATGAGACACACATGCAGTATCAGTCCAGCAATCTTGAGGAAAGGCAAGCCAGGGAATACCAGAAAGAAAAGTCACATTGCAGATAAAAAAATCAAAATCCTAAGCTATACAGCTTTAACATGTCATTAGCAACATGATTACATTTCTGTAGGAAGAGAAATTTTTGGTTAAAATTCTATATTTACCCAAATGCTGGTCAAATGCTAGGATGGAATGGATGACCTCTGGAATAACACAGCATTCACAATTTTTACCTCACATGGTCTCTTCAACATGGAGCTATTTAATATAAAATGTGTAGTTAGGAAATATAAAATCTAGTACCAAAAAGAGACCTTCCACTACCTAGTTTTAGGTAAGAATAGAATGATCATCCCTGTGTCATAGGCCAGGGCAACAGTGAGTGGGTACTGCACCGAGAGCTGTGGGCCTTCGAGGGACAGATAATCAGCCTGATTCCCAGGTAGGTTTCGATTTTCTGCACTGACAATAACAGAGAGATATCAGGCCTGGAGGATCATGGGACTGAATTAAATAGAAAACAAATAGAAAGCGAAACACTGCAGAATGTAAGACAGTTAATGTTTAATCAAAGAATCGCCAAGTATACGCTAATATTGATGTAGAAATAAAAATTTCATATGTAATTAGTATGCTTAAGACAAAGCTGTTGATCTTTAGAGCATTTTAACATAACTTTATGTGGCACATCTATAAGAAACTGAAATGGAGTAATATTATAATAAAATTCATTTTTCACTAAGAACATTAAATAGTGTTATTATATCAAATTGCTAGTATACCATACCTTTATCAATATAAAAACAAGTACCAATAATAATATCTAAATTTTTGAATGTGGTTTGCCCCAAACTGGTGAGGGTGAAGTAGAATACTGATATACTCACTATAAATGTTTTATTGCCATACTTATAAATTAAGTGCTTCAATTTTGTTAATACAATGTTTTTGAAAATGCTATATACACATGTAATGTGTAATTTCATTAACCTGAAACCTGCCTACTGCAATAAGATAAATGGTTTAAATTAAAACTTTAAAAGCAGAAATTAAAAGTTTGCAATTGTCCAAAGGCAGAAAGAAGGAACATGGTAAAAAGCAAGCAGAAAACATCTTGAAATATAGAAATGAGATTACATGAGTGATGTTGAGTTTACCTTTAACCTTTGAGAAAAGTAATTGCATTTCTATTTCTGTTAAGTTCTCATTCATTTCCACATAGTCTCTTAAAAGTAATTTTACTGTACCTCCACTAAATCCTCTGAATTTTTTTCATATTAATATCACAATCTTATGTTAAGTTATTCAGCATTTGTACCCTGAGAACAATTTTAAAATTTGCCCCAAACTACAAATGGCTAGTTTTTCTTAAGAATGAGTTTATCTGTGCAGAAGAAATTCCAGTCTCTTACAATAAATTGTGTGTAATTCTTTCAAGTGGTAAGAGTCTGGTGTGATAAGCACATAAACTACAATCATGAGATAAATAACCAATAGAAAATCATTAGTTGTTTGCTAAATAACAAATTGAATAAATGAAGGTAATGAATATTTTCATACCAAATTAAGAAAAACTCAAATTGTATATTGCATTATATTTTATGTCCAACCCTAGCATTTTCCTTTGAAAGGTTAATAATCAATTTAGTGAGTTACTGTAATTATGGAGAACACAGACAATTGGAGAGCTTAGAGCAGAACGTCCCAAGGGATCCATCTGGCTTTCACTACTGAATAAAGAATCTATGGTGATAAAGAAATTTTTATCAACTTTTCAGAAAAGTGAATTGCCTTGGAAAAATATACAAAGTCACTTCTGACATCTAATGCTGTTATATTGGTTTACTTAAAAATATTACAATTTTCTTATTATACTTTCTACTGTGAAATATTCCCTGATGACACTACAGATAATACCAAATAAGCAGGATTTATCCACAGAAGAGTTCTAGCTTTCCTTCTCATCTCTCCCAAAGTAATGAACCTCAACTATCCCTCTGGATTAGAATTTATTTTTAGTGTATTAGTTTGTGTAAGCATGTGGCATACAGCAGGAAGGATGAAAAAAGGCAAGGAGGAAGCGAAAATGATGTGTGAAGTGTGCTGAGATCAAACAATGTCTAGGAGCACAATTATCAAGCAAAGGTGTATATGGCACGCGTTCTAGATTCACATCTTCACTGAATAAAAAAACATGGTAAGAATTGAAGTGGCTTACAATTATGAGACACACAAAAAGGATCATAGCATTATATGACATTTCTATATATCATACACTGTGTACAACGTTCTCATGGAGGATATTGCAAATCTTTGTGCAGTCTTGTAAAACCATCTAAATAATGTGACGAACCAGTGATTTTGAGCTAGATATTGTAGGATTTAGTGGTCAGCTCTCTTCCTTCTATTCCTAGGCACATGCTCCCTCCAAGCCCATAATGCTGCAGTGTTTTTCCAGCATGTGCTATGTGTTATCCTGGCCGTATCATTTGGTGTTGGTACCCTTGTTACTCTAATATAATGGACACCTAACCAAATGTGAATCCTTTTCATAGGAATTATAAATTTGAGTTTCAAGGATTGTTCAATGACAAAACTGCAAGTATTTATCAAATATATTCAAAGAGGTTTATTTTAGAAAGAAAAACCTGTTATATTCTAAGATATTTTCTGAGTGTAACCTAATTCAACAAATGCCAAGTCTCACTGGAACTTGATAAAATTTTAGGTGGCTCCTACCTCTGGAACTGGGGCTTATTCCTACTCTTGCCCTTTGACACTGAACACTCAGGCCCTGTGACTTTGGACTCTGGGACTTGCAGAAATAGCAAAACCATCTTCCTTCGATAGGTTTCTCAGGTCTTTGGCACCTAAATGAATGACACTATGGACTTCCCTGGTTCAGCTTGCAGATGGCCTGTCATGGGAATTCTCATAATTCCCTCTCAGATATGTATATATGAAAGATCTATCTGTCTGTCAACTATATCTATCTCTATCTTTCTAATTCTGAGTCTCCACAAAACCCTAAAACTCACATGAACAGTAGAAATATAAATAGCATTTAAGTACACAAACAATATTTTTTCTACATTTTATTAACTTTCCCTGTTGCAAACACATTAACAAATCTAACTAGATGTATAAACAATATTAAAATTCATATATGTATGAATGATTTTGTATCGTGCTTTTAAAAAATCTGAAAAAAATATGAAATAGTCACTGAAATGATAGTCACACAAGTAAAATACATAATTTGACACAGTTGGGTAAAATACTTAATACTTTTTGCAACTTTGGAGATTTGTATATGAAACCGGTTACATTTTTTGTAGTCTCTTTGGACTTTAAGGATTTTAAAATACAGCATGATCAGAATTAATGAGCCCCAGTTGGCAAAACCATTCATAGCATCATGATATCCTTTTATGTGAGACATGAAAATTCCCAACAACCTGTACTGTACTAAGACTCTGTCTGGCAAGGGATTACCATGAGACACCTTTATGAGTTGTTTGAAAATTTCTTTGCAAAGGTCAGTTCCCCACGGGGCTGATATTATTAATTTGTTCAAAGGCAAACTATGTATATCTCCAAAATATGCTGCTCTCTCTCTGCTCAGAGCTGAGATGCCCAAACAAAAGAAGCCTCTAAATTATCTTTGTTTCTAAAGCTAGCATATTCAGAGTCAGTTTTAAGAGCAAACAAATCCATATTCCTCAATTAACTGTTCCAAAAGTCTGTGGTGGTGCAAGGTTTTACATTGTAGGAATTATACATTACTTTTTAAGTTAAAATTCTCATTTTTAGAGCTTATTATTTGCTTCCCTCTGGCAGCTGCCATATTGCTACAGACATTACTGTGACTATCCTAGTTTGTGACATACTCCATAGGACACGCATCAAGAAATTTGGTCTCAGACTCTACCCTCATGCAGATTTAACAATCAGAAGAATCGTAAACTATAATAAAACATAAAAAATATTCTTGGCAGCATAAACATTGAAAGCAAGACAGTGGTAAACTCCGAGCTTTCTATGGTATTCAGAAGGCATTAAAATGAGAGTGCTTAACTGATTTTGTAGCTGCAGACATGGTCAAGTGACTGTTTAACTGAATTGTGAAAATACACATTTTATAAAGGCCAAAATGATACATGTATTTAAAATAAGTCATAGATGCATGAAATAGTGTAAAAATAGCTTAATTCCATTATTAATCTTTTAAGAACCATAGATAGAAAATAAATACAGTTTGCTTTTACTTATTGTTTGTCTTATAAATTATATGATCTCTCATGACAGCTGGTAGATTTTTATGATCTCCCTTTTTTAAAACAATGTAAAAACCATAAGAAAGAAAGAAAAGGTATGGAACATTTAAAAACTAGAGTGAAGAAACTAAATCCAAGAAGTGGACAGGCACAGAATAGAAATGAGTCTCTTACTATGGACTGTAAAATATATTGTTATTAGCTTGTGCAGCACTGCGGTAATCCCTGAGAATGTGACAAATGTGTACAGTAGAGTAGTTTTTAAGAATTAAACTTCCAAATCTACTTACTCTTATAATTATTATAAGAAAATGGCAGAAACACACAAGTTTAATCAAAGTATGTTCCCTGAGCATTTATAGATACTTGAAACATCAACAGGCTCCATAAACTGTTATCCAGGATTGTACATTTCAAAGTTATAATTATCAAAAATCTAATCAATTGATATTGATGTGATTTAGAGAAATACTATGCAAAAAGTTAGTTTCATAGCCTCATGGAAAAGGAGGATCCAAACCTCCTTATGTCCATGTTATTTATGATTGAATTTCAAAAGATAAGAGTTCTTGGACTATTTGAGTTCATTGGTGTCGATGTGGATTGTGGTTCTTAATTTCCTGGAATGGTTTAACTCATTAATTTATGTTGTTCTATTTTCATTTCCATTTCTGATTATAATTTGACTGGCCATGGAGCTGTTCATGGGAGTATAGAATATGCTTATCTAATTATTTAAAATATTTTAATTTCTGGGATAATTGATTTTGCTCACTGAATATTCTTTCTTTATATGTCTGTCATATACCATTCTATGTGAAATTGAATAATATGTTTGGACATTCCCACCCCAGCCTGAATCATTGACAATTATATTTCTGGAAAAAAAGAGGAAAATAAGTTTATGTCTTTTAAAATCTTCCAGTGAAGTTTCTGGGAAGGGTCAATTCACTGAAGTACTCTCCACATTGAGAGAACTCAGGTCAATCCAGCAGCCAATAAACCAAACAGACATAATCTGTCCTTCAGGACCCTTCTTTTTCGTGATCCAAACTAAGTTTATTTGACCGCTGATAATATTAGTCTATATTAGGAGATACACAAAGGGTTCAGAGAAAAGTTTAAACCCCTAAATTTCTTCTAAGATCTCGCTAACAGTTGAAGCTACTTAACTAAAACAAGTCTTGGAGTGAATTCTGTGCCAGACTGCAGGCAAAACTAAGCCATGCACCTTATTTTTGTAAGCTCAGCAAAGCTCCAAACACTTCCAAGTACTTAGCATGATTGATTCCAAGTACAGGCTATGATATTTCAGTAGCAAAATCCAGCTAACCTTTAGCTGAAATCTCATTACAGAATTCTCCATTATGTAGCAAAGAACAGAATCAGACAGACATCCTGTGCCCAGAACACCATTGAAAGCAATGGAAATTTTTATGTTTTGTTTATACTAGAACAGATATTGTTTAATAATATTTAGAATCAATGTAACATCTGTAAACAGCAAAATTAATGTATTGTAATACTTTTTATGCTGATGCAATTATTTTCATGACAAAAATTCAGCACTTATAAGAATCCGTTCTTGACAGTTACTTTGTTTGAGAAAAAATAGAAGTGATAAATTAGTCTAAATGTCTATCTCTGCAGCCTTCTTGTAGGTAGTATGCACAAAGGAGTTTAAATCCAAAGAAATTATGCTTGGTGTCCACTAAAGCATGGGGAAGCATTACCAGTAAAAGAACACAGTGTGCTAGCATTGTCCAAATTAGCTACATCCTCTAGAGTTACAGAGGGAAACTGGCCAGTGTCTGCTGGACTTGTGTCTTCTGTCTTACACAACTGGAATGACAAAAAAGGAAAGACACATCTCCCAAGACAGTCACTTTTACCAGTATTAACAAGGTGGCACATCACTGAAGAATGGGCTGCTGTGAAAATGACTGAGGGAAAAGTGATAACCTTGGGATGAGCTGGGTGCAACTGACTAGGAACAAAATGGTACCTGGAGGGCGGATGAATTTGTTGATCCTGTTGCCTACGCCACTCCATGGTGTAGCCAGCTTCATCCATGACAACCCCCAAGTGGAAAGTGGTGCAATGATTTGAGTTTTTGCTCTTCTTTACTAGCATGACAGAAAGGAACACAGTGAATTGATCATATGCCAAGTTTCTGACCTCTGGCATAGGCTGATATGTCAAGAAAGTGAAGATATTTTGTTGCTTGCACAGACAAGCTTTGCATAAGTGCTCCTAAAGCCAATATTTGCTCAGGGTCCTGTTCCCCTGCTCTTGTCCGACTGCTGAAGAGCAGTTTCAGAGCTCACCAGCTTCATTTGAGTATCAGGCACAACAATACACCTTGTTTATTTTTCATTGTTTGTGTTTGATACTTCACTTTATAAGGAGGAAATACAGGCTACTTATTTTCTAAATGACAATAATGAAGAGGAAAATGGGCAGTTATTCTTCCTGCTCATATAATTCTTGCTGACTTGTGGAATGTACTTTGGTCAATATTGATAACTCAGGAGTTTTGCTTTCTTTCTTTGTTTGTTTTATCTTCTGAAGCTATACAAACTTCACTGAACAATAAGAACTATAGATTTTCTGGCTTAGCATCTTTGGGGGTGACTTGCAATCCCTTTCCTTCTCTATATTAAGCCTTCTACACACTCCATTTCTTTGATCTAGACCATTTCTCTCAGCCCAATCCCAAGTGCCTCAGAATGTTACCGAAACTGAAGCGAAAAAGTGTTATGATACTTCTTCCCTTCCAGTCTCTGCTCTCCCCCAGCTCAGCTGTCACTAACATTTCAGCTCTCAATGATTGTGACTAAACACATTGAGTTTAGAACAACGTTGCTCATTAATAATAAAACATACACATGAGAGTTGCTCAAACTATAACTAACCATTTTGCAGTGTGCGTGTCCATGTGGCTGCCCAGCATGTATGTCCATGTGTGTGTCCTGTGGAAGGAAAAGATTAAAGTCAATACACGTTTTGGCTTAAGTTTTGTATATGTTAGAAGTGTTAAAACTAAAATTGCAAATTGTATGAATATACTATCAATTTCTACTTTAGACATTTTAAACTAGCCCAAAAAGCTATCCGTGATGATTTCAATAAATTATTGTATAATATACACTTAGTTGCTCATAACACTATACATGTAAAATTGGAAATGACATTTGTAATGATGCTGTTGTATCGTACTTGTAGCTATTTTACCAGGCAGAGTGCAAAATAAATATATTATTATTTTTGGAGGTCTATAATAAACATTTCAAATAACAGAAAACTGACATGTGTGAAAGTTGTATTTTAATAGATATTGCGTTATTTTAACAAGATGAGAAGATTTTTAAAATGTGATTTAGAAGGCTATCCAAGTGAAATTGTAAGTATGACTAAACTATATTTGAAATTTGATAATTTACTCCAGGGCCTGCACATAGGGTTATATTTTGTCATGCCCTTTCTATCTGAAATATAATGTGTAAGTATGAAAAAATATATGCAACTAAGGCAAAATCATTTTATTGGTGATAGAAGTAACCACCTATGTAAAATCTCATGATGTCACTCTGCGCTTGGTGAGTTTTCCCATCGTTTGAAATAACTCACAGAGTTATTCTCCATTAGAGTAATATAACTACTAATCAATGCTTTTGTTTACAACCTACGGTAGATTTTCAATATTTTTGTTATAATTTATCTCGATCTGATGACAGGATAATACTTGGCACTCACTAGAAGAGAATTTTGTCAGTTTTGCATGTGATTTTAGAGGGCATCAATCAATGAGTTTATTCCATAAATAAAATGTTACAAAAATGAGTTCTAAGGAAACTGAAAATATTTTCTTCTGTAAGTTCTTACAAACCACCTAGAGCTGTAACTAAGTAAATATAGCAGATAATCAAAATTTTAATAATAGTAGGACATCGATAAAAGAAAATGTAATATTGTCTCTGTTTGCAGATAATTTTCCATGAACTTTATGTTTCTTTATCTTACCGGTAGAAGAAGTATTGATGGCTCTTGTTTTAAGTTATTTTAAGGGTTATTTGAAGAGCCCCAAAGTGGAGCATGTGAAATATGTTTCTTAGCTACCATAGTAAGTAAGGAGTATCTACCATGAACACAAGTTAGGTAATTTTATTTGCATCCATTTAAGAGAATTTAGTTTCCTAAATTCGAAGTTCCTCAGATATGACGCAAACACATGCTATGCACATCATCCATGTGAGTCTCCTCATGTCACCCCAAGGGACTCATAGGTCATTGGCAACCAGCATAAATATAGTTTATGATGCTTACAGTGTTATTGGCATGTTGTCTCTTATCAAGAAGTCTTGTCACCTTTACCACCATACATGAACCTGTAGAAGGGTAATTTGTAAGTCTGCAAGTGGTACACAATTACAGACCCTTGACTGCCACTGACATTTTCATTACTAAGTCTGTGTTTTTTCCTTAATAATAAATGAATACATATTGTAGCTACTGATAAAAGATGTTAATATCCTAAAAAAGAGCAAAGTATAAAATGATCACACATTGAATGCAACTTTAAATTACTCTTAAGAACATTTAGGTCAGTAATTCATAGGCCACAGATAAACATTGTTTTTGAATGTTTAAAATTATAAAGGTGAGGTGTTGTGATGTAGTTTAAGATACAGTGGTTGCCTACCATACTTAACATCCTGGATTACAGCTCCCCCAAGAATACCATTTATAAAGATGAAAAGAATTATCCATGCTCATTGTACACATTTCAGAGTAAATTTTTCAGAGTAAAAGAAGTTATACTCAACTATTCCAAAGAAAGAGACATCATGGTAGTTACTGTTAATTATGGGTTGTCTTCTGGTGAAATACTGTTTTGCTTACATTGTTCTGTTCTGATCTGCTCTGTTATGTCCTGTTTTGATTTAATCTCTTTAAAATTAAAAGAAAGACATGCATCTGTTCAGCTATGGTAGATTTTGAAGAAAAATTTTCCTAGATCTTTTATAAAATTATACTTCAAATGTAAATATATGAAAGTTCCATTGCAACCTGGATACAACTAAAATTTCTCTCCAATTATAGGAAGCACAAGGGAGGGATGCTTTCACACAGATTAATTAACATGTCCCAGTGTGCAAGAAACGTTGCACATTTTAACTTGCAATCAGGAACCCTGTCATCATATCCAACTTCAAAAATTTTTACTGTTATTTTACTAAGCATAAATACAAAAATCCACATGTTAAAGGGATGCTGTGTCACTTTTGGGGGGATATGCATTTCTTTACAAATAAAATGGAATGGAGTTTAATTTTTAAATAATGTCATCAGTTGTTTTAAGATATAGATCTTTGAAATAAGTGGTTACTGGTTTCCACAGGTTGAGTCAGTTATTCACTCTTCAGAAACTGTGATTCATTTTAATTAATAAAGAACATAGAAGATACTGCAACTCTCAAGCTTAGGTTTTAAGAAGACTTCAAACTTCTACTTCCTGTTTCTTTAATTCTAGCTGCAGACTCTGAGAAGTCAAAGCCAAGTGTAGAGTCACATGGAGGACATAAAAATGTTGCATCAAACAGGTCTGAATGAGCTAATAGCCAAGTACGTGAGCATGCTGGCCAAGTTAACCAATGGCTCCCAGGTGACATGGCCTACAACATCGCCCCCAGCATAGGAATCACTGGGCCAAACCCAGTCAGCTGATACCATCAACAAATAAAAATATTTGATCCTGCTTTTAAATGACTATGTTTTGAGGTTCTCAGCTATTCATAATAGATAACCAAAACAAGGTGTGTCCAAGGTGTGGATAAAATAAACTGTGACAGTTTGAATTTTAAAAATTTAAAACAGTATAAAACACATTGTTATTATTCCCATTCAGTATATTCCACCTTGCTCTCTAAAATTAGCTCCTTATCTTCATTTTTGCCACTTTTTGAAGCTATTCTGGGCGTCATTTTTTGGAGTTCCTTTACTTGCATTGCTCTGACTGTCTCCTTATCCTGAAAACATGCAAAGCATTTCTCTTTTATCTAAGTTACTTTTCATCACTAAAACTCAATACCCAATACTCATATATTTAAAGCTTATTTTGGTTCTCAGTTCATAGAAGTTTTAGCCCATATTTGGTGGCAGTGAGGCATGGCAGAGGAGACATAAAAGAGAGAGAGAGGAGAGACGAAGACAGTGACAGAGACAATGACAAAGCACACAGTAAGACAGAGAGGGACAAGACAGAAAGAGACAGGGAGACCCAGAAGCAGAGACAGTGAGAGAGATCAAGGGACCAATGAGACAGATACACTCTTCTAGGCCATATCCAGGGATCCATCTACTCCAAGCAGGACTCACTACCTAAAATCACACTGAGCTATAAACTCATCCATGAATTAATCAGCTGGTTTGGCAGGAAGCACCTCCATGATCCAATCACCTCTCAAAAAGCCTACTTCAATTGCATAAATTTTGAGGGACCATTAATACATAAATCATGACAACTGTTATGGTTATTTTGAAATTGGGGAATGTTATGGTTTGCATCTTGATGTCCCCCCAAAGCCTCATGTGGTTATAGAGCTTTTTTTAGAGGAGACAGAATCTAGAATGTATCATGCTGGGATTAAGGGTGTGTCATAAATTCAGTGATTGTTTTGGCACCTTTTTATCCCCAGAAGCCCAAATGGTGAGTATGACAAGCAAGAAAGACATAAACTCAGCTATTACTTTTCTATCTTCTACCACCATGAATTGTTGCCCCTCTATGATATGCTACCTTGCCTTGGAGCCAGCTGATATGAGCTGAAACCTCCACAAACTGTGCGTAAATAGACTTTTCTCCCTTTGGCTTTGGATGATTGTATTTTGTACCAAAAATGATAAAACAATAACTGAGACAGGAAGAACCACAGAATGAGGTGAATGGGAATTCATGATAATATTTCTATAGGTCTGCTTTCCTTTGGTCCTAGACAGCAATACTCACCATATTTTTGACGATTCTCGTAAAGATACTCACAGAAAGGACTTCCAGAAATGCTTTAGAATGTGCCAAGAATGAAGGAAAAACGTGTTTGAGTTACAGGGAGTATTTTGGAATGCAAAACAATGAATTGCTACTGTAATTTTTACAATAAAAGTTTTAACATTCACCATATTTTTAGTCATACTTAATATGTGTTTCCTGAAATAGATATATAAAGGAATGTGCTTGTGTCTCTGAGGTCTTTAACTTTGCATCGATATTTTGCTAAAATGGTTATTTTATGTCTCACTTGCAGTTTCTGCCCCCCCAAAAATGAAAGGTGAATTGCGAATTTACATTGTTTCAGAAACACTAACTTAAATTTTTAGCAGCTCTGAACTTGTAGAATGCATATCTTATGTGCTTATAAACCTCATCTGTAGAGTTAAAGCAGAAGTTATCAACTATACTAACCTGTGTTATGTCTTTCACTTTCTTGAAACCAAAGTAAAGAATATTTATAGCCAAGTGTTAGGGTTAGAAAGTATTCAGCTTGGACCTTGTTGAATACGTAAAATGCTCCATGCCTAAGTTTGCCTAAATAGGGAAACAAAAATGTCTTCATAATGCTAATCGATCTCAAGTGATATTGATTAAAACCATCCCTTATTTCACAAGTACACTTTTCCTATGTGTATCTTATGTCAAAGCATTTACATGCTTATGTGTGCAAGAGTAGAAGAGGATGGTCATAAGTCGCACCCAGTGTGGCAGAACACATTTCACACCATTCATACATGCAGAAGACAAAATGAGCAAAGATGTGACTTGCTCCACTAAACTGAGGGCCGTGTCAGCCTGCCTGGGACTGTACAAATCCTAAGTAGGCTGTGAAGGAAAGGAAAGTTCTATCTCGGCAAAGTTTTGGAACAGGAAGGACTGAAAAATAGTTTTGAAATATAAGAATGAGAGAAATGGATGGAAAAGACACCACAGGAATGAGATTTTTCAAGGATGCACTTTTTGGACGGAGTGCTCTAGGGTTGTAAGGTTTCTGGCTGTTGGTCAAGAGATGGAACAGGGTGCTGAAATGTGCTAAGGACATTTAGCAAGTAAGAGAAACGCTAGGCCAAGCAAACTGGTGACTATCTTTGTCCATTCTACAAAATTTCACTTACTGATGTCTGTTTGATCTTGTCCATTAAAGAACAGACAAAATATTTCTTTTAAAAATTGTCTAACAGCAAAAAAAAATTTTTTGGACTGAGTCCTTAGGTTTTCTTTTCTGTTTTTCAAACAAGTATCCACAAAACTTACTAGGAAAGAATTCAAGAAAAAGGGACAAGTTTATTTACTTAATTTTTTTTTCAACATATGGAAATGTTCCAATGAGGTTTTTACTATGTCCTGACTGAAAAGAGGTACTAAAATGTCCATGTATGCATGTGTGAATGTACATGTGTGTGCATGTGTGTGTGTGTGTGTGTGTGTGTGGTGTGTGTGTTTGTGCACCTGTATGAACACTCAGTTCTGACTGGTTGAATAGTCAACAGGGAAACATAGGAATAGAGGAACTGTTTGTTTCAGTAGTTGAAAGGAGAAAATATTTTGACAAGGGTCAGAAAGTTTAGTTCGTGGTTCTTTCAGTAAAAATAGTACATATATATGTGAAATAACAAATGGCTTTTTTGGGTGCATTCTGAATATTGACCTTTACATTCACTTGGAACACTTTTTATGTTATTTTATTTTTTTAACTTTAATTTTTATTTTTTTGGTACCAAGGTTCAAAATCACAACCTCATGCTCACCAGGCAGGTGCTTACATCACTGAGTTAAACCCCTGGCTTGGAGCCCTTTTTAGAGACTCAACTTTTATTAAAAATTCACAAATGTAAAACTATATAATTTAATCTTGTGTTCTTTTCCTTTCCTAATATAGTGTTTAAAAAGTTCTATTAAGTAAATATTACAAAAGAGAAATAGTGGACTTAGGATGTAACCCAGAAATAGAATTCTTGCCTAACAAATGCTAAGCCCTGGATTTGATACCTAGAATCACGAGAAACATGGCTAGAGAGAGTCATAGGGAGACAGAGAGAGAGAGAGAGAGAGAGAGAGAGAGAGAGAGAGAGAGAGAGAGAGAGAAACAGAGACAGACAGAGAGACAGAGAGACAGAGAGACAGAGACAGAGACAGAGACAGAGACAGAGACAGAGAGAGGCGCATCAACATGGCATCTTAGCATGTTAACAGCAGGCCCAGTCAATAGTCCATTTTAATCCACATTGTAAGTCTGAGCACAACAGCTAAAGCATTTTCTTAAGCTAGTACTCTAGAAATACTTACTAAATTGCTGAAAGTGGCAAATGAAATCAAGTGTTATTTTCTATTTTATCATAATGAACTTTGAGATATTATTAGGCAATAGTTGATGCATTTACTGTAATAATTAACCCACCAGTTCATATTTGCTGCCCATGGTGTACTTAGATTCTTTCACACTTTTAACAAATGCCTGGAAAAAGGTACTGTACTGAATGTTTGGGATAAAAAGAATGCCAAGATGGCTCCAGTTCAAAATCAAGTCTCAAAAAATGTTAGTGAAAAAAGACACAGAAAAGGAGTGAGAAGAAACAAGAAAATGTGGTACAAGTGAATTACTATAAGGTGAGGCTGGGTAAGAGAAGGCATGTTTGAGCTGAACGAAGCTTTTGTTAGTAAGGTGACACAGCAGAGACTCAGAAAGTATATTGTAAAGATCCAGGGTGAGCAAAATGAGCAACTGAGAAAGAAGGGAAACATACCTGCAATTTTAACGAGTATTGCTGGCACTTCACACGGGTATACGTCAAATTTCTAGGACCGTGTTTGGCACCACATTATTTTCTAAATCAAGCTGTATCTCTAGTACTCTGGACTTTGATGCATTTCCGAGGTTAAAAGGAGACCAAAAAATTTTTAATGACTTTTCTTTGTTCATGTAGTTTTATAAAGTGAATTTAACAGCATTTTTACATTGGGAAATATTTCAAAAGGTATGCATTAAACCGTTAGCTAGACATAACATTCATTACCATTCCATAGCACTTTCAACTGCAGGAGAAGAAATTCACTTCACTTGAGTCCTAGCTTAGTTTGTCTGTGCTTTGTAGAGCTGGGTAGTGGAGCATATTTTTTTAAAGCCATTTCTTAGTGTTCTGCAGAATTGAGCAATACTCTAGGGAGCTGTCAAAGCATTGCCTGAGGTGATTTCCTATGTTTGTGCTGATAATTGTGAAATAACTGCAGTTGCACAGCACAGATTTTTATTGGGTTCGCATAGTTTTACACCTGTGCAACGGTGCTGTACCTTACAGGAGCAAGAGAACAGGGACTGGGTGCAGGAGTCCATCCCGCGAGGTGATTATCGCTGTGGACAATAAGGAAACTCATTTAGGGGAAAGAATAATGGAAATGTCGCCATTATGGTAGCAATTGAGGCAAACACCAAGGAGACAGAAGACAGAAGTAAAAAATCTTGGGGCGTTTACAACATACAATGATGCAGTACCTATCTGCCCATGTTTGGCAGCTGACAGCTTTCAGCTAAGTGCTTCTCGAAGAAAGGCTCTCCACTAAGAGAACTTAATCATTCATGTTATTCCTCCTATATGAAAAAGTGTGTCCAAAGATTAGTGCTAGGAATTAGGCAAGATGTGATAGAAGGAAGGTGACCATCTTGTCTTGAGGTGGGCCAATCTAAAGGGGCATCTTGACATTCTTATGATGAATGTATCACTGTTTAACTCCTCCCTCTGTCCAATAGTGCTTCTTTACTTACCCACAATGTGTTGTGTGTAAGGACTCTCCCCAGTTCATTCCAAGAGGATTCCAGCATGTATGTTAACAGCCTAGTCCTAATGGACTTCCCTGAGCAGTCTAAACTGATACATCTTTTAGTACAAAGAACTACCTTATGAACCAATCTTTATGAATATTTTAGGAATAGCTGTCAATAAGGATTTCATCACTGACAGTAAGGTGAGTCTCTAATATCTTTTGACTTGTCATAGCTTGCAATGACTATGAAACCATTTGCCAGTTGAAAATTGATAAAGGACACCATGAAATGTGTTGTACCAGTTGTGATACCTCAGTCCTTCAGGAGATTTAAGAAGTAATAATTGTAAGTACAATGCATTCAGACAGGTAAGTTGAATGTTACTGATGTTTCCAAGGTAGGAAGTAAAAGGCTGGAGGAGATTAATCATCAATTAAAGCTACTTTAGTTGTACTGGCTGAAAGTCAAAGTGAATCGTTGGCAGCATATGGAGAGATGCTTATCTCCTGCAGTCAGAGGAGAATTATAACCATAGCAGAGAAAGTTCAAATTATACCCTTGACCATTTGGGTCTGCCAAGGTCAAGGCTTGGCTGAAAAGAAATGGAATATATTAATTTTAGTGTTCAAATGCTTCAGTCCTCATAGTATGATGGAACTTGATTTAATCAAAGTACAATTGAGGATGAAAGTTAAGATGTTACTCTGCAAAGATGGGGTGATTTGGATAGGAAAAATGGTGAACTGTACATAGTCATTAAGTGTAGAAACGTATCAAATATGAATTTAACTAGAAAATTCTGACTTTAAATGACAACTGCATAAAGCTGTTTTCCATAAGTAGATTACATGGACCCAGCTATCAGGCAGTGGAAGCATTGAGGGCCAGTGAGGGTGCGTGCCATCTTTCAGTGTCACACTTGTAAAATGCTGGGTCTTGTCTCTCTATGTCTGGGCCATTTAGATGGGGATGTCAAAATCTTCATACTCAGAGGTCTTCTGTTGGGGGAGTACTTTTACAGGGCAGCCGAGCAAGAGTCCTAATAGGCTGGACCTTTCTCGCTTCATGGTCTTTATATAATGTGTTCATCTAGGAAAAAAAAGAGAGTAATAGCAAAAATGACTGATCATCCAAAGAAAGAGGTCTGTGTTTTATAATATAGGCAGGAAATCACAAGTACAAAATGCTTGTGATCAATTAGAGTGAGTTTTGGATAAGAAAGATGACATTCATGACCTCGGGCAATTTGAAAACCAAAATTGAGAACTCTGCAAATGGGTCACCTAATCAGTGGAGGTGCTAGCAGATGTATGGCATTTCTACAAAGACAGCAGAAATAGAAATGAGCATTGGTGGTAACTTTAATGAAAACTGTATCAGCAGTTTATGCAGTTTCCTTTCATATCTTTTTAATTGTAAGCTACATTAATAAACTGACCAAGAATAACGGAGTTATTTTTTTTTTTTCTCTTAGAAATTTTTCATGAAGTAAATGGATTCAAGTTTAGCAGTAAACACAATTAAGCAGGTATCAAGTATGTTATCCAGGATATCCTAGTGGGGTTAAGAATGCATTCTTTCAGCTACTAATACAAGAGTCAGCTATAGGTCTTAGGTGAACCTTTTTGAAAAAAAAAAATATTAGTCCATGTTTGCAATGCATGTAATTTACAATCGTCTTGGACATTAGTACCTGTACAGGATATGGCTTGTTTCTTTGCTTTAACCTCCTTCTCCCCTCTTTCACTCCTCCTCCAATTCCCTTTTCCTCCTCTTCATCTTTTTGATATTATTAATCTGAATTTATGGTACATGAGGTCTCAAGTGAGTCATTTTCTGGAATTGCTGTCAGTACAAGAGAACGAGGTTACTCTTGGTCAGGCCATTCCTTCAAGGCAGCTAACTCCAAGAGAACTGGTTAATGTGAGCATACACCGAGCCGTCTCCCGGGCTGAGGACACTGCTCAGAAGCATCAGCCTAATATTCTGCAGAGTCTGAACGTGATCACTTGGTACCTAACACTCCAAATCGGTTTAATTCCAGTTAACAATCACACTCTTCTCACTCTTTCTTATTCAAATTTAAGGATACCATCAACAAGGGCCATGGATATAACTCAGCAGCTTAAGCACCTGCCTGGCAAGATCAAGGTCATGAGTTCAATCCCAGGCACCACTATCAAAACCAAAAAGGATACCACTATCAAACTTCTTACACACAAATCTCTGAATCCAGATTTTTCAGTGTAAACAATAAAACAAGCAGACCAACGTAGATTAAACAAATAGGTACTACATAACTATATAACTTCATTTAGTCTCGGTTTTATCAGGATTAAAATGAACTATTATTTCATAAAATATTTTCCAAAATTTTTATTCAATAATAACATATTGTCTTCACTTATAATATTTGTTTTTTATTGTTTATTGAAGCAATTTGGATATACATAATGACCATAGTGAGTATAGGGAATTTGTGCCTGTATATAATATCTGTTGGGTCCTCTTTTCCATCCAATCTCCTCCCCTCCCTTTGGTCCCTCTTGCCCTGGTTATTTGCAAAGCTTTGTTTCTGTTTCATCCTGCTTTTATATTTTTTTTCTTTTCCCTTCTTTGCTTTCTCCCCCTCTACTCCCTAGTTCCTTTTTCCTTTTGAACAATTTCTTCCTATTTCACAGCGTTTATTATACATTTTGGTCCTTATTTACTCTTTTGATGTCTCATGTGAGGACAAAAATGCAATATTTACATGTGTCTGATTTATATTCTAGATATTCATCTTTAATCTGAAGGACAAATGTCTAAATTTTTTACCGCTCTGTGGGTTGTATTTTTATTCCATTAGTGATTTATTCTGCTTTGTTAAAAACTTTGTAGTAGGATGAAATCCCAGTAGTTGATCTTTTGTAGTATTTACTGAAGTGGTGATTTTCTTCATGGAATCTTAATCTATATCTATATCTCCAAGAGTTCTGCCTAGTCTGTCTTCAAGCAGATTTAGTCTTGCTATTAAAAAATTTAGATCTTTCATTCATTTTGATTTTAGATTAGTGCATGTTGAGAAACATGAAGCTAGTTTTAGTTTTCCACATGTGGAAAGCCAATGTTTCCAGCACAATTTATTACAAAGTTGTATTACTTCCAGTAAATCTGTTTGGTCCCTTTTTTGACAATGAAATGACTGAATGTGTTTAAGGTTGTTTCTGCGTCATCTGTTATGCTCCATTGATCCTCAGTTCTGTTTCCTTTTTGTCAGTATCTGCTCTTTTTATCAAAGAAGCTTGGTAGTATAATTTCAAGTCATGGATTGCAACAGCTGCTTTTCTGTTATGGCCCAGAATTGTTTTTTTTCTATTCTAGGTCTATTCAGGATCCAAATGCATTTTAGAAGTGTTTCCTTTAGTTCTGTGAAGAATTTTAATGCTATTTTCTTTGGTATTGTATTATATCTGTATAACAATTTTGGAAGTATGGCCATTTTTACTATGCTTGTTTTTTCTAACCATGAATAAGGGATATATTTCCATTTTCTTTTTTTGCAGGGGAGGAGATCTTTCTGATACAGAGTCTTGCTATGCAGTTCAGCATGACCTTCAACTTACTTTTTCGCCCAGATTGGCCTTCAACTCACAGCAATCCTCCTGCCCCAGCCTCCCAAGGGCTGAGATTACAGGCCTGTACCATGGCATCTGGCTTCCGTTTTCTGATATCCTGTTCAGTATCCTTCTTCCCAGTACTGTAGTTTTCAATATAAAAGCCTTTCACTTACTTTGTTGGATTGATTCCTAAGTACTTCACTTTTTGGGAGCTATTGTAAAAGATGTGCTTCCCCTAATTTCCCTCTCATTGAGTTTGCTGCTTGTTGATTTTTGAGTATTGACTTTGTTTCCAACTACACCGTTCAATTTGCTCATTAACTGTAGCAGTTGTTTCGGTGAGTTCTTGTGGTCTTCTGTGTAAAATGTCATTTCATGCGCAAAATAGTGATAATTTAACTTCACCTTTTTCTATTCTTGTTCCTCTTATTTTTCTTTCTTGTCTAATTACTTTGCATAATGTTTCCAGAATTATATTCAATAGGAGCAGTGATAGTAGACATTCTTGTCTTGTTCCTGAATTTAGAATGAAAGCTTTCAGTTTGTGAGCATTGAGTATGAGGTTGGCTGTTGGTTTGTTATAATTAGCAGTAACAATAGGATCAGACAGAGTCTATGTATGAACAGAATACGATATCTATTAATTTGATACCTTTAACCATAAGAGCAATTTCTATAGTTATAAACAAAATTCAATAAATGCCCAAAACTCCTATGCAATGAATTTCCTCTTAGTAGAGTGATTTTTGCCCTGTGTGTGTGTACCCATTAAAGATGGACAGAGAGCAATACTGAGAGGTGAATTAGGATAAATATTGTTGAGACGAGGGGAGGGCAAAGATTACCCTAGTTTTGAGAAACTGGAGAAGAGCACAGCAGAGAAAGAATGAAAGAAAAATCAAATGCTATTGAAGGGAACCAGAAAGAGAATGGACAATGTTTATTCACACGAAAATATCACAAAATTAAGAGAGACAGTTAAGGAAAGAGAGAAAGGAGTTGAACAGAACAAAACAAAAATGAGAAGCCTAAATAGTCCAAAAAAAAAAAAAAAAAAAAAAAAGGAAAAGAAAGACAGAAGAAGAAAAATCAAGCAAATAAAGAGAAAGAAAATTAATAAAATTCCTTAGGTGTCTAATAATGTTTCTCCACAGTGGTATCTAAACCCCGAACCCAGGGACATGCTGTGTAATCCCACCAGATGATAGTGGTATTTGTGCTTGGCAGGGGGCTGATCTTGGCTCTGGCCTCTGGCTTTGGGAGCTGGGACTGGTCTTAAGGGGACAGTGTTCCAGATGTCCACTTCTCCCCACTGTGCTCATCTCTGTGGTGCGCTCCCAGTTTCTAGGTGCCCTCAGGAAAGGAAAGCCCAGGCTTGCCCTCAGACCTTGTACAGCTTGCTCTTTCCACATCACTGACTATTCCTGTGTGTCGATGTTTGATGAGGGAGAGCGCAGTCATTCTGCTGCTGGCCAAGGCTTCTTTCCTGCATGTGGCACTGAGCTGAGGTCCCCTGTCTAGTCACAGAGCAGAGGTCAGGTCAAGTCCTTTATATTTAGGGCTGAGACTGGCTTTTAGTGACCACCAGGGCAGAGTCTTACGTGAACCGCGGCTTTTACCTTTCTCTCCTGTCTGCTTTCCAACTGCCAGCAGTCTTTTGTGACCGATGGCTTTTCCCTCATCCACTCCAGGATGCTGTCAGTGAAGCAGCCCTGGACCACTGCCTCTGACTTTTTCCCACTGTCACACGGTTGGTCTCACCTGTGCTTCACAGTGTTTGCCCATATGATTCTGTGTTATAGTTTCCTGTGCTACTGTGGCAACCTGGCCCATAGCATAGCTGGGCACCCTGCTGCCTCCTGTGCCCTAGCACAAGGGCCAGAAACTTGTCTAAAAGTACCACCTTAATAATGTTTATTTTTATGAGCTCTTTCCAATTTATTTAGAGATAGACTTTCATTGAACATTGCTGAGTATACATGAAAAGTATAAACAGTACAATTGATTAGGATCTAATTGATTAAGCTACATTTAAAACATGTTCTCACTGATATTCTGACCCTTCCAATTCAACATTTGATGCAGCTGTCCTTGCTCTTTGCACTTTGTGGTCCTAATATAGCCCCAAAATTAGGTTAATGGCTTTATTAATAATGGAGACTCCCTAAGGACTAAATACTTGTGCCCTATCATTGGTGAGGCAATGGTCTGCTCCACAAGGAACACCCAAGTACATTCATCTAAACTAATTAGAGGACTTTTATGGCTATGTTACAAGATAGGTCCATGCAAAATCAGTGAGTGATGAAATGTATTATTAAGGTAAAGAAAGGAAAAAGGAAAACTAATATGAAATATCATAAATGGCACTGTTAGGACAAGAGTGGATTACCAAGACCAGACTTTGGGACCTGGCGAGGGTGTAGATATTCCATGTAACTAGACAGACAACTATTTATGGATGAAAATGAACCAAGTAAGAACTGGGCGAATGAGTGTATATCTCAAGAAAGACAAAGCAGGAAAGTTTGCTGAGACACAGGCAGGGTGTGATGTTGCATGGGACGTGTTTTGTTTAGCTGGGTTTGGAGCAGCTGTCACAGAGTCCTCTCTTCCAGTGAGATGTCAGATGCTTGGACAGGAAATCAATAATGGTGATAAAACAAACACTATTACTACTCCTGTCAAAAATGTTAACAATATTTCAGCTTAAACAGCAAGGAACCATGGCAACTAAGAAATTTAGTTCCAGATGCCTGCGGAACTGTGAGCTTTGATGGACTGAAAATGTCTGCTAATTTCAGTGGGATTCAGTCTCTCTTATTTTTTATTTAAGAAATATTGATTGAACACCTATAATTTACCACACACTTTTCAGGTGCTGATATTAATTTTTTAATAGAGATTTTTGTCCAGAGCTATACCAGTTTTGATCCAACTATTCAGACAAAATAATAAGTCTCTACACACACTTATTAAATTTGTACATGAACGATTATTTAACTATGTAAATTATATAGGGCACTAATCATGACAAATTCTTGCACAATGCTTTGGAAATATTTCATAGTGTTCACTTTTTCTATTTGCTGCTATTTTCTTTTCTAGAATGTTTACAAGCTATTTGTAAGCTAGGTGTCCAATTCATTTTTTTTTTGTTTTGTTTTGTGTCTTCCTGAGCAGAAAGCAGAAATTTAAAATTTGCTAGCATTCACTTAATTATGAAAATAGTAGATTTCTGAAGTTGTAAAGTGATAATACTCTTAATATCAATTTGCATTGATGAACTGAAAGAGGAAAACTGTGAATGTACATTTTTAAGTGACTTTAGTACATAAATTTCTTATTTTAAATGTATAAGCAATTATTGTATGTGATTTATTTTATACAACAGTTCTGTATTTTCCATAGTTGATCCATTCATACTGATTATAATCTAGTTTACCTAAATTAGAAAAACAAATGGCTTGAAATTTACTTCATTAATAATATATTTCAAATTGTTAACTCATATATACATGTTTTCTTATTTTTATTCTAGTTATTTTTATAATTAGACATATATACGTGTTTAACTTTAGTAGAAATGGAAAAAATATCAACATTATCTTTAATAGAAGGGCATTCATCAAAAGCCCTATCCACATCGTTTGAAGAATTATTGCTGCACTGGAAAAAAAAAATAAGGGCAAAGATTATTTCTTTAAGGTAAAAAACATCTCTTAAATCATAGATTTCTTAGGAACACTTTATTATCAAGTACTCAGAGTTAAAGCCAGATCCCTAGAGGGCAAAATTTCCTCTTACATTTCTCAATACTCTAGAGCAATATTCTTCTCTGAACAGAAGTTCAAGGAGTGCTGTTTGTTCACATTTAATTCAATTTAGATTTAGTCATCCAGCAATGGTGAGATTTTAGGTAAGAATATGAATGCTTTCAATTGTTAGCATGAGAAGGTCCCCAAGGAGAACAAGAAGAAAGACACACACGCACAAACATGGGAGACGCTTTGTATAGAGAATATATTACTTGTATTTCAAAAAGCATGTTTTCTTCCTTAACTACTTCATCTAGAGAATTTATTTTGTGAAAAATGTGGGGAAACCATTGGTATCTATCAAAAAACTCATGATGCATTTTGCTACTTCCAAACATTTACAACAAATTTTTCAGTGTTGTCTTGCTGTATAATTTTGTATTCATCTGTGTGAAGTTGTGAAGTTTGATAATGACAATAGCGTGCTAGAACTAGGTGAATATTGGGATTTAGAAATGTAACATTTTTTGAAGAAAACGGTGCCACTCTCCTTTTTCTAGTTAAAAATTCAGCACCATTTAAATATAATATTCCAATCCACATTTTCAATTGAGTTTTTTTTTTGTTGTTGTTGTTGTGGTTGTTAAATCATTCTATTTACATGGTACAAAAGCTCTAAAATGGATTCTAGTGTTGAATGTTCTGGAAGCTCATCACTTTAAGTAAGTGGCATTCTTAAGTAGAAATATATTGATCAGACAACACCCCATACATAATCATAATGCTCTTAGCAAAAGGCCTTCCCGTGGCATGTATGGAGACAGATGAGAAAGTATTCACTCTGGAAGTCCTTTAAATGCCTATCAGTGAGTAGTGCTTCAATAACTAGGGGGTCTGTAAGGTTGTAAGAGCATGGAAAAAGCTGTCTTTATTGAAAATGCAATTGATTTGAACAAAGTAGCTAAGGATCTTCTTCTATCAACTTGTCACTACATTTCTGCATTTCCTAAAACTAGACAGTATTCTGCTTTTAATGCACGTTAAGTGCTTCACACGCTTAAAATCAGAACTTTCAACAATGATTTGGTATGTCGAGGTAGCTATGTGAGATAGATAATGCATTGAAATAAGGTTAATTCAAGTAGTGTTGAAAAAGAACTACTATATTTAGAAAGATGTGGGAACTCGATGGAAAAAAGATATAAACCATAGACCACTAACTGCTACAGTGAAGGCAGCATAGTGGCACTGGACAGCTGGAAAGAGAGCGTCCTGTAGAGAAGACATCGCTGAGTGGGCAGTGACCATCTGGGGATCTCCTGACTGTGTCATTTTATCAGATTGTAAAAATTCTCTTTTACTTTTTTGAATTTTTTCATGTCTGCACATGTATGGGTTCATTCTTAATTATGTGATATAGATGATTGATTTTACTGCTTTCATTTTTTATTAGTGCACATTTGCAGTGCATGATGATTATATTCATCAAGAGGGACATATAGATGTTGATAGGACACCTTAAACTTTTTTTGGTCTGATTCCCTTCTCTTTCCTCTAATCCTTCTTCCTTTTGACAATTATGAAATTTCTAACTACATTTTCCCTTCAATCCTTTTTCTGCCTATTTTGATTGTGTCATTTAACTTCTTAACATACATTTATTTATTAAATAATTTATCATTTACTTTTATTAGTTCATGTGTGCAGTAGATAAAGCTCCTATTTATTGTAAAGGCTTGGTACGTGTACATAACACATTTAAATTTCCTTCTTTTCCTCTTTTCTATCTTCTTTTTATTTTCCAATATCAGCTACATTTATTTTTCTTATAAGACATGATAAAGTAAATTATATGTTAGTTGGCCTATAAGACTAATTTTCAATTTGTTAAATGCTAAATGTTAAAACTTAATGGCATGGAATTTTGACCTTGACAGTTACCTGTAATGAGGCAGCTTTGATCAATGGGGCAACGACATAGTTTGCAATTCCCAGTACAAAATAAAAGTGCTGACACCTTTATTAGGAATTAATGAAGTTTTTAAGAATTTCAAAATAATGACAGCAAGAATTACACTAAACAGAAAAACTTTCTGTGTTTGAACTCCTGTGCTCCTATATGGGCAATACCACCAAAGTGAATCACAACTATAAAAAGATAGACTGCATTACATAAAGTATGAGTTGCCCATGCTAGACCTTAGCAAAGACTTTCAAATTTCCCTGCTGCATAAGCCATAAGATCAACTATATTAGCCTGGTTTCTGTTACTATAACAAATTACCTGAGGTTGTATATTTTTATAAATCAAAGATGTTTATTTGGTTCACAATTTGGTGGCAGAGATTCTAAACATCATAGTCTAGACTCTGCACAGTTTTCATATAGCCATCATGGTGGAAGCATTCTTGAAATGAGGCATCACATCACCACCTAAAAAGTAGAGGCTACTGAGAAGCCAGGTTTGTTCTAACAAAAATTAGCTAAGGGGCATGATAAGTACTATGGAACTCTTTCCCAAGAGTAATACCTACAATGATGTGAGAGCTTCCTACTATACACCCAATCTCAAAAAGTTTCTGCATTACTTCACAATATCACATTGGGTATCAAGTTTTGACCAAATGAATATTTTTGGGAAAAACTTAAACTATATTAAAACTATGGTACCAATCAAGGCAAAACACTTGAACAGAGGAAACAATGTTGTACATGTGAGGGATTTATCAGATGAGTGCTTAAACCTTAGTATACTTATCCATTCAGATCGTAGACCAGGACTTGAAACTGTGCAGTTACCTGTGATTCAGTGCTTTCATCTATGAGTAGGCAAGAAAAACAGATGGATTAACATATAGAACTGCTCAGCTTTCCCCCCTTGAGTGCTGTCCATACCTGCTTCAAGAATCACACAAGTTATGATTATTATTATGGATGATTTCAGTGGCAAATTATGATTTCATCCAATGAAATATGAAATATTTAATTTAAAAACAAATAATGGAAATAGCAAGTACCACTTTAAAGAAAAGATAACATTATTTTCAATGAATGTAGAAAGTAAAAAATTCAATTGAGCATGCCTAGGCTTGAAGAAGATTCAATGAATACCTGGCAAAATATTTATATTTAATTTATTTAAAAATGATTTAAAATCTTCAAAGGTTTTACAAGCATAGGATAAGAAAAGAATGGGGAGAACATGAAGATATGCTGGATGATAAAACAAGAGATAGAGGAAAATTACTTTAAGATAAAAGTGAAATGAAATTTTAAAAAATGAAAACTAAAGTGTCTGGTTTATAACTGACTTTAAACTATTAAAAAAGAGGTATGTTTTATTGCTATTACTAGAACAAGGAGAACAATCAGAATTCAAAGCACAGTCTGGTAAAAAAAATGAACAATATCTCAGAAAATTGATTTAATAATGAGCATCTAAGAGAACAAGTGTGTCGCAGGAAAAGAAAATTTTTCACTTCAAATTGTCGATTAAGTGTCAATGGTTATTTTATAAGACCCAACACTCACAAATTGAGATAGCACACGCATGGTCTCAAAACTGGATGTAATGGAGAGAAAATTTCTGGAAGACTGATGCAAAGAAACAAAACATAAATTAGTGATTTTTAGGTAGGTACAGTTATTGCATATGGATACTGTATTGCCTTTCTATGGAAATATCAGACATAGAATTTATGAAATTAAAGAAATGCCTAAGAATAAACTTATTAGCTGGAAGCAAGAAACATTTCTCTGAATAGTGAAATTTTCTTTGTATGTAGTCTAATGGTTGGTTTTAAAAAATTCTAATAACGATATGATAAAATGCAAGTATTGACAGTTTTAATCCATATTAAATAAATATATGGAACAAATTAGCAGGCTGTAATGTTAACTTTTGCTGAGTATTTTGTTTAAATTTATCTGTTTTGTATAAAGTTAATTTTTAGTTAATGAACTAAATACATGAAAATATGAATTCTGAATGAAATTCAGAAATTCACCACTTAATGTTAGAATACTCCTTACCTGGGGAAAAAGATGTACAAATGAAATTGTTGATAGATTGAATACAAGGACATAAAACTAGCTACGTAAAGGTTCAGACAAAATAAAAAATAAATGGTAGAGTACAAAATCTATTTTGTGAACTTCATATGATTAAAACACTTATTTTGGCAGTGAAGACTATAAGAAACTCGTTATTAATTCATTGTACTTCTTAAATGTTCCAATACAATTTGTTATATTTAATGGGGATTCACAATAACATGACTCTTCTATTTGTTTTCCAATTATATACAAGCAATGATTGTCATGCCTCTGTTTTGCCCTTTATTTTGCCACTGGGAATGAATGCTTCTAATCTGCTCTCAGGAAATATATTCTGTATTTTATTCTTGCTGTAATTGGCATTGTAAACAACTGCTAACATCTATGACAATGATTCGTATCAGGTAGAAATCTTAAATATTATTATGCCTATCTTTATATGTCATCCTATGTTTTAAACTGTTAAATAACCATGAAACCTGTAGCACATTTTATTATGGCCAAAAGAAATTGGTGCTCAATTACTTCACTATTCTATTTTAAAGTATGTTAAAAGGCTAACATTGAAATAAAATCTTTTCTGTTCCTTGTATTCCTCCTTCAGAAAACAATTCCTGAATTTCTCAAGCATTTTTATAGAGCTACATAATGTTTAAAGAAGGCTGTATCCTTTTACCCTGCTTTTCTGCTATCTCTGCCTCTGTAATTGTGTGTGGAAAAGAACCCTTCTTACTGGGTAATCCACTTTACAGTTCTGCCTCACAATCCTAGGCAACTTGGAGAATATTTCTAGCATTAGAAGCTAAAATTCAATGGATTATCTGTACATCCCTTTTATTTTATAATATATCAAAATAATCCTTTCTTATTCTTAATTATAGAATAGCATCTTTTTATATTCAAGTATATACCTGAAATCAATTTTGCTTGAACAAATACGTTTAGGATTTATCTGTGGTTGCCACATTTAAAAATGAAATGAACATTTTGCTAACATCAGGACAGAAACAATCCTTGATATATTATAGAAAGAGTTTTCAAGGTAATTTGTAAACTAAAGTTCATATAAGAGTGTTAATTTTTATCATCTAGATAATGCTATCAAATGCACTGGCTTATACAGGATAGGAGCAGGACGTTTTTCCAATGATGTGAAACAAATTTACATAAACTGAAGTTTGAAACAGTACACATTTGTTACCTGGGCTACCATGGTCAGGAATCAGAACCTAGTTCACGTGAGATCTTTGCTCAGGATCTGATATAGCCAGCACAGAGGAGCCAGGTTAGGCTATGGTCTCAGCTAGGGCTCTTGGTTCTCTTCTTAGCTCACACAGTGGGAAACACTTCCCTTCCTTGCAGCCATGTGACTCTTTCCAGCTTATTTCTCCACGGTAAGTAGACTGGCTTCTTTTCTGACTTGAGTCTTTCTGATACGAATCCGTTCATGGAGTAAAAGTCACACAGGGTTATTTCTTTTCTTTCAACTACACTGGTTATGAGATTTATATCTGAAAAATTCTTTTACATGACACATATATACTTAAAGAAACCAAAAGTAATCTATGATGTGATATTCATCACAGTCATGGTCTATTTCCACAAAGGAAAATGGTTCAAAACAGCTTACACACCACAGTGCGCAAAAATAGATCGATCTTCAAATTCTCCCTACAAAACAAACCTTTCCATTCATGTTTGTAGTACTTAAAATATATAGCAGGTTTCTGTACACCTTCGTTTAGGGAAAATTGGAGGAAAAAACTATATATATATATATATATATATATATATATATATATATACACACACATTCCATTAGTCATCTAAGAGCAAAAACAAAAATGCAGGAATGAATTGTGTTATTATATGTACTGTGAAGATATTTTTACACTAAACTACTGAGAGATGCAAGGATGAGTTATCTAACCATCTCTATTACTTTTTAACATCCCCTAGGCAGTTATAAAAAAATCAGATGTTCCTTTAAATGAACTCCTTGCTCTAGTCAAGCCAAACCACCTGTTTCTATACTATAATAAAGAAAAATTACAGTAGTTAAGTTATACATTATGATCATTAATCAACTTAAATATTTTCTTCTAATTTTATCTTCAGTTGGTGCTAGAGGATATATTACTTTTAAAATGAGTAATTAGTAATTAAGAAAGAATTTCAAAGAGAGCATCAAAGAAATACTCTGTTTATTCAATATTATCAAAGAAACTCACTTCAGTGTATAATTTTATAACATCTGCTATGCTAGTGATAGCATCCATTTTTGTTCATGTTTGTTTTAAGGCTAACAAAGGTTTTATAACAAAAATTTTATTGTATTTAATTTTTAAAATAAAAAAGGAGTTACTGAACTCCCAACCAACTGGATGTCTGGTATGAGTTTGTATTCTCTAAAACCAAAGAATGAATTTTAAGAACAAGTATTAAGAGCAGAATATATTTATTGAGACAAAGAAAGCTTCTGTCTGAGAGAAAGAAAGGGTCCTGAGTGGGTTGCCAAAGTGTCTGTCTTTTCTAGGGACTTTTATAGAGCAAATCCATGAGGTGAGATGGGTCAAAGATGGGGAAAGCACGTGAAGCCATAGGCAGATGAGCATAACGTGGAACTATGATCAACCAATAAGATTAATTGTTCAGGTAAAATTGACCAATTCAGAGACAAATGGGGAGGCGAATCACATAGCAAGTGAGCGTGCTTAAAGAGCAGTGATGCTTTCTGTAGGAGGGTGGGATGGTGACTCCAGCTTCCTCAAGGAGATCCACACCTATTCAGAATATCATTCCCTGATGTTTATACTTAGCGTTGTGGGTGCATTTGTTTACATTTTGTCTTGAGTCTGGCCCACAGCAAAGGTATTTATCTCTTTCAAGGTTGCAAGGTATCTGGTTTTCTGTACTGGCTCCTATGAGGGGCAAGCCCTATCTGACAACCTCAGCTGCCTGTAATAATAACAATTAAAAGTACCAATATTCTGTATTTTTATTTTTTCTTACAGAAATGGAAAAGGCGATAACACTTTCAAGGTTTTATTTAATTCCAGCAAGAGTATCTGCCTAGAGCCAGCATGTTTCTGAATTTCAAATGGATATTTCTTGGTCACTATAATTCTCAGGCTCAACTGGAGTCCAAGGAATTGCAGAACACCATTAGGTTATTCTGTTATTCAAGGTAAAACAGATAACACGATCATTAAGGATATTGCAAACCAAAGTGCTTTTTAAGTAAGAGTATCTAACCTTAATCTTTTGTTTCTAAAATTTCTCTCATTTCCCCAAATCTCGACTTATTGACTAAATTTTTTCAGTGCATACAATTTGTACTAAAAATGTAAAAACAGAAAAATGAAATCTAACAAATAGGGAGAAAAATTATCTCTGTAATACTCTGTTTAACAGAATAAAATATACCTGTAGTTGTGAAAGAACACGTTTTGTTGTCAATCTGACTTTTGGTGAATCACAATGTTGTCTTAATGCCTGGAATCTTTAATGTTATTTAAATTCTACAGGACTCAATTACCTTTTGTATAAATTGAAAAGTAGAGAAGCCTCCTTTATATCTGACCTACTATTCAGCATACTATCTGGCCCATAGAATGTTGACAGAATGCCTTTCTTCCTTGATATACCCCATTCAACCTTGTTATGGTTTATTTCTAGATGTCCTCTGAAGCCTCATATGCGTCTTGGTGGGGTGTTGCAAGGTGATTAAATTATAGGCATGTGATATGTACACATCTGTGAATTAGTCCACTGAGTATTTTGTAGCACAATGTGGTGTGAGGTGACAGCTGGAGGGAAGCCTGACCTGAGATAGTTTATCTCCTCCTTCCCCACCCTCTCTCTGGGTCCTGCTACACCATGAGCAATTTTTCTCTGTGATAACCTTCTGCTGTACTGCCCTGCCTTGAAGCCAGCTGACTATGTACTGAATCTGTGAGCCAGAATCAATCTTTCTCCACCTTTTAACTTGTGAACATCAAGTAGTTTGTCCTGTCAATGAAACAGTCAGACAACCTTCCATCCTTCTATTCTACTTCCTGGTTTTTTCATTAAAAAATTTATTGAGATATAATTTGCATTTCACAAAAGTCAGCTACTTAAAATATAAAACTAAGTAGTACATAATTTTAATATATTCACAAATGTTGGCAGTCAGTAAGATTTAGTTTCAGAATGATTCCATTACTCCTGAGAGAAAACCTAACACTCATTAGTTATTTGGCACACCCTCTCCTCCAGACAATCTCTTTAACTTCCAGTTAAATTCCACAGATTAGTGCCAATTTCAAACGTTATGCACAAATGGAATCTTATGTGACATTTTGTGATTGATTTCACATAAAATAATGTCTTCAAAGTCCTTCCATAGACATAACAACCATCAATAATTCTTTACTTTTTGTGGTCAGATAATGTTTAGATATACAACATTTGTTCATCCATTTACCCATTGATGGACAGTGGGGTTATTTGGACATTATAGCCATAGTAAAATGCTACCATACACTTTCAGCTTAATATTCCTGCATAAGTATGTGTTTTGTTTTTCTTTGGTGTCTATTAAGGAAAGGAATCATTGAGTCATAGGTTACTTACTGTATTTTCCAGAACTATAGAAATATTTGTCAAAAGTGGCTTCACATGTGTTTATTCCAAACAGTGATGATGGATGTTCCCCACTTTTCACTTGCTAGCATTTGTTTTCACAGGCTGAGGATCCCATTTGACAGGTGTCAAATGAAGCACAAATGCACTAAATATCATCATCAAGTTACACATACGTGATATATGCACTGTTTCCATGTTTATACTTGGAGCTCATCTACAAGCTCTTTCACTATTTTCATGCAAAGATTTAAAAATCTGAAAAAAATTTGAAATCTGAAATTTTTATTTCCAAGCATTTCAGGTAAAAGACATGTAACTTTTCTCTGTATTTTTCTATAGCTTTTCAAGGAAGTTCAAGGGCATTAAATAGGTCTTAATTTCCTTTTTCTATTATTAATTGATTGCCCTTTCATTATTGTGTTCAAGATACTTCTTGTATATCCTGTATACCAGTGTCTTATGCCTTACAAATTTTCTCTATTTTGTGTTACATTTTCTTTCTTGGTGTTACTTGTAGTAAAAATATTTTCATATCTTTATTTCATGTCCTTTTAAAATTTTATTATTAGTATTTGTGTAATAACTTTAATTAAAGACTACGGAAAATAGAGGACGCATTTCTTTTCTCTCTCTCTCTCTCTCTCTCTCTCTCTCTCTCTCTCTCTCTCTCTCTCTCTCTCTCTCTCTCTCTCTCTTTTTGGTACCAGGAATCCAACTCAGGGTCTTTTGCTTGCCAGGCAGACACTGCTCCACTTAGCTACATCCCCAATCCTTAAAAATAGAATAAAAAATAAAGAAATCTGTTAAACATTATCGTAGTCAGTCAGCATCAACAGTGAGAACTGATGCTGTCATGATGTGATGGAAATTTTAGTTTTACATCTATAGTCTTCCTTTCCAAAGTCATAGTATTCTATCATGAGAAAGATGCTAGACATATAGAAGTTGAGTAATAGTCCAGGGGATACTTGAATTTTTTTCTTCAATGCTGTCAATGTCATCAAATAAGAAAAAATTGTATCCACAGGAAAGAACTTGAGGACATCATCTCCAAATGTAATGTACCCTATACAGGATCCTGGACCACTGTACCCTATGTGGGATGATGGACCACAGAAGCATATATGGGATCCTGGATACAAATAGGCCCCTACGTAAATGCTGGGAAAATCTGAAACCTGAGTAAACTTCGTTTAATAACAATAGCTTGTCACTGTTTTATTAACTGTAACAAATACACCATATTATTGTACAATACTGATAACAGGAGATGAGTCAGAGTGCATCTTGGTAGCAGAGCTGGTGCTTGGCATTTGGAGGGCCCCAGACCCCATCTTTTAGCATCCTTCTCCTAAATGAGAGACAATAGGGGAAACTAGGCATAATGTGTAGAAAACCTGTATTATTGTAGTATTATTTCTGTAAGTCTGAGGCTAAAATTCATTTAAGACAAAAATATTAATTTGTAACTAAGTTTTTCATGCTCATTGCATTCTATCCATACATAATAACAAATAAAGTATCCTTTAGATAAAATGCTATAAATTATTCAAGTATTTTTAAAGATTGTATGCTTCCAAAGAAGAAAGGGGATAAAACTGAAAACAAATACTTGGTTCCTTTGAATTGTTAGGGACTGAGTGTGGACCGGAGTGAAACAAAACTCCTAAGCTGGAAGTCATTAACTTTTTAATTCTGGGCTGTTACTTCAAAGAGGTGACTAAATTCCTCATGGTAAAGAACCAAGAAAAATCCCTTCCTGTTTAAAGCTCCATTAACTTTCATAATTAATTAAAGGTACAATCACATTCAGCCATCAGGCTGATACACATTTGTTCCATTTCTTGTTTTTTGTAGCTTTTATTTATCAGATAAAAGGACATGAAAGAGTTATGTATATTACTTTACTTAAAGCTTAGTCATCATTTCAGAAAATTAAAATGTCTTAGCAATGACCAATTTATAAGCAATTAAATAAAGTCTAACCTCCAAATTAGTTGTATTCATTTTATAATAGTCCATGACAAAGTGAAACAAACAGAACAAAACCACGTCCATACATGCCTGCATATTTTTTTCCATTGTTCTTCTGGGCAAGAAACCTGAATACAACATAACAAACCCGTTCATGTCTCACCAGGTTTCAATTAAGATGGATATGGTCATTCTTCTCATCACAAGCCAAGCTTCCTTTGCCAAGCTTACTCAGCTTGTTACAAGAATGCAGTTCCTTGCAGCTATATGACTGAGATGTCCACCTCTGTCAGTTCAGTTAATGACTGTCTGAAGTCACTTTGACAGGCTAGTGCTTCCGTTATCTACCCACTAATAACACTTTGTGACAAAATTATTTACTTTCTTCATAAAGTTTTTCTTGAATAATTAAAAACATCATCACTGAAATTTCACATATATCTACACACAAGTTGTCTCTCATTCAAAAATTCATTAAATATTTCAAAATTAAACAGTGTGTCAAAACACTGTCCCAGAAAACTCTGTTTACAAAAAAATAGAGAAAAATAATACAAAATAAAAACCATATTCATCTTTCAAGCAGAGATTCCCAAAATTTAATCACTCTTAACATTCATTCTATATTCAAGCACATGAATTCATATGTCTATCAAATGCTTTCTAATTAGTCATATCCAACGTTAAAAATTATTTTTCCAAACTCCTGCAAGGTGGAAATAAAATATTTATCTATCTCAAAAGAACACCAAGGAATAGTTTATATTCGAAGCTACTGAGTCTCAGGGAATTTACTTGAGGCATTCACACTCAAGGAGTGAGTCACCATTAGAGCCCAGCCACATTCCATTCTTTGCTTCATAACCAGCTCCTTTTTGCGGCAGTGTTGGATAAAAGAGTGGTAATTATAAAAAGCAAAGAGCAATCTCCTAACAGAAAGAGAGGAGGAGTTAAGCAATGCTGCTAGCACAAGCAGACTGATTGGAGTTAATTGTGCAACTCATGCATTCTTTTTAATTCCTCGGCTAAGTATTTCTAGTTTCCTTATTGAACTATGACATAACCACATGTGTTCACTTCTCAGATGACACTAATTTTCATTTCCTTCTAATTGTGCAGTTTAAAAACCTTTGACCAAGAGGATTATTTTTGATTTCTTCTGCCTTTTTTTCCTTATTTGAATTGTACAAAATTATGCAATACAGTGTCATAGTAGAAATACAGAGTTTGCAAAGAAAATTTATGCACACTTCAGAAAAAGAAAAACTTTCATAAATATTGTAACACTAAATTTATTGAGGTATCATGAGATTTAAAAGATGTGACCTTTAACCTCCACAATTACAAGAGGTACTCAAAGTGATACCCTTCACTTCCAAACATTTGTTAGTAAGATAAGCAACCTTGGACATGGAGATTGCTGCCCAGGCATTTTCAATTTCTTCTGTAAGACCTAGCAGTGTAGTGGGTGTTATTCAATATACAACATTCTCTCAAGTTTTCCATATGAGAATAGCACCATCTCTTGAAAAACATTTCCTCAGTTGGAATAATTATGTGTGGTGGACTTTATATATAGTGATGGCAATATATAATAATCAAATTAGGTTAATTTTTTCATTGCTTTAAACTTTTGGATTAATAATTCTCATCCAGATGTCTACCATAAGGAATGATGAATGTGCATATTATATAACATTATAAAACATTAATGGCTAACATAACCATAAAAATATTTCCAAATATCATACTGTGATATTCATATTATATATTCCCAAACATCTAATATTTATTAAAGTAGACTTTTGAGAGAATATATTTGACGGTTACAATTGAAAGACATAGTGATATTCAAATTTGCATTTTAATATCACATTACTTTATCTGTTAAATGAAATAATGCACTTGTTTATGCCTCCTGGAAAAATAACACCACATAATTGGTTGAAACACACCTTATCATTTTGTTTTTGCTTCAGTGTCCCTGGAAAAGTTTATAGATGGGTTTGCTTCCTGTAGTTCCCTTGCTACTTATGAGGAGTTTATTTTTAGAGTTGTGCTCCAGCCCTAGCTCCATTGCTGTGCTGCTGTGATACTCTGGGTATCTGTATCCATTAGGATTCAGTCTCCACACCTCTGGAATATGAATACAGTAATAATACATTTGCAGCAAAGTGTTACAAAATGTAATGCATATAATTTTTGCATGAAAGTCTAGCAAGAAGTGCTTTTGATCTGTCTTTGTTTTGATTTCAGAAAATGAAGAAGAAAGAATAAAAAGAGGAAAGAAGGGAGAGATACAGCCTGAACTTAAAGTTAAATGTCAAATGGACATTGGAACCAGTGCTATTATTTGTGTATAGAAACAGAGTATCTGAAGACGTTGATTTTTCTTGTTAGGACATATCAGATGCAGAATAAATTTAAAGGGGAAATACAAGCGTCACTTATTCATATGGAAATGCCCACACAATTAATTCTAATTCTTATTCAAGTTTATTTCACTATTCAGACCAATCTCTCTAGTGAGCTTTCTTTCTCTCCTTTTACAGCAAAAGTCTCCAAAATTTATCTTCTCAAGGTTTTAAAAATGGGGTGGATTTGACTAACTTAATGGAGCTGAAACACAAAATAAATTAGTGTTAATTAATTTGGGGATACTCAAGTTTTATTTTTGAATACAGTAAAAGGGAAATACAAAGTGAAAGCAAAACTTCTTGATCAACATAGAGGAATTTTAAGAGTATTAATAGCTTATAAACCTGCTCTAGGACTGTTAGTTTGTAGAAAACACAAACCTAGTTGTACAGTAATGAGCCTTAGTTGTGTGCTTAAAACCATAATATTTTATCAGTGACAGAATGGAAACGTGTTATCAGTTATGCCTGCGTTCTGATTGCTTAGTATACAAGAGTTGGCAATTTACTTTTTAAAGTTACATTTCATATCATTTGGATTTCAAAATTTTTCCACGTTTCTGAGTCTTCTTATATAAGTTATTCAAAGAATTTCATAAGAGGTAATCTTAACTATTTGAACACTTAAAATAGAATTGCAATGGCAAATATATCAAAACTAAAAATTTATTCAGTATATACATGAGAAGTTCATTATATTATTCTAATTAAATTGTGTACTGTATCTTAATCTTCTAAATCTTTGGTATTGTAAGGTGTAGAAACCATAAGTTGTTTAACCCATTGAAATACCTGAGCACCTACTGCAGCAGAATCTGAGCAGTGCATCTTGATAAACTGTATTATCATGTGCACGATATCACCTCTAAAATGCATTTGTTAAAAACTGTTTAACATGAATTTAACCAGTCTTTCAAATCTATCTTCAAATCAAAATTAAACATAAGGTAAATCAACACTTTAAAAACATAAGAAAAATCAATCAGACAAATCGAGAAGATGGAACATTTTGCAGAACTATTGTTCATATCACAAATTTGGTATCACAAAAAAATTAGCCACTGTTTATGTTAAAGACACTTATGGAAGACTTTTATGGGACACAACAGTCAAATATAATATAAATAGTTTGTCAGTTACTTTTTAAAATTATTGCATATTTTCTTTATATGGTGATTACATTTACTGTAGGGAGTTAGCACGTACATAACATAGTTTAATTATGTTTACTTTCCTTTTCTTTCCTTTCTCAACCCTTTTCCTGCTGTTTGAGTTTCTCTTTCCTGTTAGATAAATCAGTAGAAACTCAGTATTTCCTATTAAAAAGCAGTAGATATGCTGATAGTTAAACGGTATTAATTTTTGCATTGTCTTTTTGGTGAGATATGCTATTTCAAACAGTTTATAATAGAAAATGCCTTTATATTTTGGAATTCACACTGAAGTGATTTGGGATAGGTAACATGAGGTGGTTTTAAAATATTAGCAAATATAGATGAAGTAGATATAAAATATTTTGATCTACGTTCTTAGTGATAGAAACTCATAGTCTTTTTTTATTTATTTTGTTCTTCTACTCTTATATATACAGTGGTGCCTCACTTAAAGAACTTAATTCATTTCAAGATACTGGAAAGAATCATGGTGGTTGCATTAATCATCTGATAAGGAGCTTGTGAACATAAACAAATTTTTGAGAAGTAGTTTTGTTAGAGAAATGGATTGTTTGTAAAAAGCAATTGTGAACCACTTGAATACTTAACAATAAAAGAATATATAAAGATAGATTCATTTTAAAGATAAATTAAACAGAAAAATGTGTCTATTTTCCCTATAACTATTAACTCTCCACCTAACATGAGATGGGTTCCATGGAGATACTGTGAAAGCTGGTCTGTCCATGGCTCTGCTATCAGGAAGTATACAGTATAAGGGGATAGAAGGCATTCGGTTATACAAGAGATAATAAAATGCAAGATGCCATAAGTGTGTGTAGCATTTATATCTAACCAAGCAGAGAGAAAATGAAAAATTCCAGGAAACAGTTCCTATGAAAAGGGATGTCAAGTGCAGACAGAGAAAAAGCTGTGGTTTCAGGTGATCTTAGAATTTCTAGTAAGTCCCCTGACTTAAATAAATGAATAATTCAACAAAGGATGGAAGGAATAATAATCTGGTAGGAGAACAAAAAGTGTATAAGACAGAGATTTAAAATAAGGTGTCAACGTTAGCTGCTAAAGTTCTTCTAAGTTAGTGTAAGTGTTTAGACTTCAAAGGAAAGTCGGAAGTTGTTGAATGAGAAAAAGATAACTAAATAAAAAGCTATTTTAGAGACATTCTTGCTGATATAAAAATACACTATGATTTTGTGATGTAACCTTGAGAAACAGTAAGTGAACAGTATATGTAGCAGGATAAGATATGATGGTGATTCAGAAGTAGAAAAAGAACCTACTTCGAGGGTATGTGGCTCTGGGAGCTCAGACCTCAAGTGCATTCTTTAAGATTCTCTGTCTGATCAGGCAGGTAGTGTGATTTGAGCAGGACTTCCTGTGCACAGATCATGACCTAGTTGGACACTGAGATCTGTTTCTACCATTCAGAATTCCTCTACGTGCATGGAGTCATCTAGATGTTGTGAAATATTTTGCAACTACTTTGCAATGTCTTGTGAGATTGTTCAAGGATCTCATAAGCAGACACAGTTTCAGAAAAGTGGTTTTGATACAACCACTATCACCATTCAGTTCTTGTTCTCATAACCATAGAAGACTGGACATACAGTGCTGCCAGTACACAGATTGGGTTTAGCGGGTACTGGACAGAAAACATGTTCTGGGATCTAGCACACTAAACAGTCTACTGCTGATTTTTAGGTTTGTGAGAGCATGTGAAACATTTGCTCATCTTTTAGTCATCTGAGCTTCTATCTCAATATGGATTTAGGTCTACAGCAGAGTCTCAGTCTCAGCACTACTGATACCTCATCAGGTTTAAGTTTATATTTTGGGTAGCTGTCTTTACAACATAGAGGGTATGTTAGCATACCTGACATCTGCTAATTCATACCTGCAGTAGCATTCCTGCCTTGCCCTTTTCTGTCTTATTGTGACAACTGACAATGTGTTTGAACATTATGCATCTTCTGGGTGATCAATATGTATTGGGAGCCATTAGCCTATATCATCTTTCTTGGAGGTAATTGCAAACTTACTTCTACCATGGCAAAGAGAATTTTGCTCTAGGCAGGATCCAAGTAACATGACAATCAGGCTTTGGTTACATCCATTTCTGTCTTTACCAAGGACATTTACCACTACTACTATGTTATAATAATAGACCCTAATAGGCAATGGAGTGACACTTTGGTTCTAAAATATGTCAGGTTAGGAGGAATAATTCTTTGTGTAAATGGGTAAGAATTCTTATTCTTCTCAGAGATCCCATCCCTATAGATGGCTGTGTGTGATGGAAAGAGATAATATCAGTATTTAAAGCGGTCATATTCTCTGAAGACAATCAAGAGAAGACAGTAAAAATATGTGATGTTCTATATTTACCTTTCAAATTTTTAACAGTAACTTAGTGTATTCTGGAAATAAATAACATATTTACCTCTTCCAGAAAAAGCTTTCATTTGTAGTCATCTTGAGTAGACTACAGTAGCAATTATTGAGAAAAACATTGGACACAGATTTGTTAGTCAAAGACAAAATAGATTATATGATACTGTTAGTAATAATGCAAGCAACACAAAACACTTGATGTGAGGGAATTTCAGTAAGAAGTAAGGAATATTGAAAGCATTTCAATACTAACATGTTATATCAGAATTGTACACAAAATGTAGCCAGAATGACATTTTCAACAAAGCAAAGAGATAATTTCTGTATTTGAGCAAAAAGATAAAGAATTCATTATGAATAATTGTAACATAAACTGAGAAATTAGCAAACATATAGGTCCAATTCATCTACCCATTTTTTAAAACCTCATTCTCAAGTCACTGCACTTATTATGTGCTGAGGAATAATTGATTTTTTAATTATATTTTTTAATGTTTAAGATGAGATCTTGCTAAGTCACCCAATTCTCCAGGCTAGGCTCAGATTTACAAAGCTGCTGCAGCCTCCCAGAGTGCTGGGGCTATAAGTATAAACCACCATCTTTTAAAAATTACCCAAATAACAGTTTTGCTTGACTAAAAGTGTGTTTTCTGAATTTTCAAAAAAAGATTACTCCATTGGAACAGTAATTTGTTTTTAATGCTCTGAGTATTTAATGCTCTGAGTATGTACGGTCTACTTTTAGAAAGAACAACAAAGGTCAGATGCAGTTTGGTCTTTTGTCTTTTTCACTAATATTTAAAACACTAAAACTTCAGCTAATTTTGTGCACAAATGAATGGTTGTATAAATAGTTCAAAATACCCCCAAATCATAAAGCTTTCATGAGTTTTCAGATTTTACTGAATCAATGTGGAGCACTCCAGACGGTAGAATGAAAGTGTTGCATAGCCTTGCCTTGATTTCATTTGAGTAGTATAGGACATTGATTGACAGTTGAGAAATGTTATAGTCAATACTTATCCGCCAGAGAGGATACAAAATAGCTGCAAACTCAATAACATCCCTCTTTACATAGCTGGACTATTGCTTCAATTTGTTCTCACACATTTCCATTAGGTTGATACGATTATGGGAGAGAGTCTGCATCCTAATAGAGTCAAATGTCATGTTTAACACTAATTCCACTTTAGTCATTGTCTACGGAATTTCCCAACAATGGGAGTAGATGTTTACACATAATTTATAATTACATAATCTAGTTTTAACCGGTGAGTACATCAACAGTATCCTCGATCACTACCCTGTACCTCTATTATTAAAGTCATTCTGTGTACTTGATGAAAAGGGAGAGAAATTAAATTTAACACTTTTTCCCTTATTGTCCATTAAGGTATGAGCACAGAATTTGTGATTCTTTTTTATTCTATGTGTTATTTTCAGATGGTGATGGGGGACGTTAGATGTGGTCATTCCATTGCTCTTCCACACTCTGGAACCCCTGGAATCTCCTTCCATTTCTTTTTGAGAAAAACAAAAACAATAATGATTTAAAATTTACTTATTTAATGCCAGGTTCTAGTTTTAGAATGCAATATGGGAAACTTTGCTTCTTTTAATTTTACCTATATCCAATGAGGCAGGATATCAATTTATAAATTGAGAAAGTTATAAATGCCAAAAATGAAGTCCTTATCAAGAAGACATAACACACTAGCGTTGACACAGCTGAGAGCCCCCCGCACATCCCAGGCAGACCATTCTGGCCCAATAACCAGTTGCTTGTTTTTCCTATATTTCTAGTGTTAGTGTTACTTTCTCAAGTCAGGAATTGAAGGAGAAAGGCATTATTTGGGAAGATTTTATACTTTTGTTTGCCTTAAACAATAATTATGCCAATATCTTAAATCCTCAAAGGACAATACAGCATACCTTAGAATATATTTTTATATCTGTAGTTTATTTAGGTAGTATAATTTATGAGTAACTAATGAGTAGATACAATTGAACAATGAAAAGGAGAAAGAGGGAAAATGAGAAAAGGGATGCCTAGTTCAGTAGGCTTGCCTGCCTCTTCACCAACGTGTGTAATCAGTTATGGCATTAGAAAATGTTGCATTTCATCGGAACATTTTACAGTATTAAAAAGAGTAAAAATTTCAGAAAGCTAATTTACAGCCTGAGTTTTAACTTGTTAGAACCATAAAGATTTTCCCAAGTGTTACATCATCATTTGACAAAATATTCTTACATAAAGCAAATTATTTTCTAAGACTGATTTCTTCATCTGGAGCATACTTCAGAAATTTATTTAAACTTTGTAACTTGAGGTTAAACATTTTTAAAATGTGCTGACTATTGTAATATTTTAAAACAGATGTATTATTATACTTAAAATTATTGTCTGAACAGATGTAAGATAAGACACTTCGTGGAGCCCTGACAGAAGGCTGACATCTAGAAAAATACATGCATGAAATCAGAGTTTATTGTAACAAATGTCATAATTTCTATGCACTGCATCCCTTCAATAAATAAAAATAAACCATTTAAAATATATACCAATTAAAGTACGAAGCATAAAACTACACCTCAATAAAGGTCAGAATGAAACTAACAGACAGCAGCAGCCATGGTAGGGTGATACAATAGACAGACAGGAGGTGTAATGAATACAAATGGAGTACAATGGGGTAGAAAAAACACATACAGTGCTTAGGAACAGGAAAGTCTGTAGTAATGGAAGGACAAATTCTGAAAGAGAGAGTTTTAAATGGAAAGTGTAGTGTTTTTTACCAGATGGGGAATTGATAAATCCATCAAAAAGGATAAATTATTAATGAACCTGTTCAAGCAGAGCTGGAGACGGATTAAATTATAGGTGTTGAGCATCATATTCAGGACTCTCAGCTCTTCTGGGTTTGTGACACAGAGAGAGGATTTAGACTGCCAAAGACGATGCCTCAGACAATGTCTGGAAAAGATGAAGGGAGACTTTTGCTGTCTATGATTAGGTGAATGTGTGTTTTCACCTAAGGAAGGTGTGATTTAAAAATCTCTTACTGTTTAAAATTTTACTTATGTTTGGTTACTAAAAATTAAATAAAGACAATTAAAGGCTGCCCATATGATGTTATAAAGAATTTTAATTTCTTAAATCTTTTCCAAAATCCTTCTTAATAATAAAAAAAAAATTCTCAAGAACATTTTCACCAAATCATTTCTTAATAGTAAATTAATATTTTTCAGCTGATACCCCATTCTGAAAGATGCAATATGTACTTATTAATTTTCCAAGGTAAGTGTAGTTATATATACTAATAAAAAGAATGAATTAAAGTGAATATCTTGAAATAGTAGTCCCTTACCTATACTCACTTACCTTTATGAATTTCTAAGACTTCATTTCAGTGGTAGGTTCGTTATGTTTCTTGTCTTAAAATGAGTTCTTAGGAAATTTGTTCCTTTTGGAAAAAAAAAAAATTACATGCATCAGATCACTCTAGTTCTGTTCTGGATTTTGAGCTGTGTCTGATCTCCAGCAATAGAAATAGGTTGAATTTCACCATTCAGTTTATTTGTGTGTGTAAGTATTGTTTGGTCTTTTCTATGTTCTATTATTTCTATTGCCTGAGTCCAAACAGGAAATACTCGGTCCATCATTCTAGTGTACTCAATGAACAAAACATGATGCAAGCATCACAGAAATACATAAGACATTCTAACGCTCAGTACAACCTTAATCTTTGAGTCATCAATGATATCTCATTAAGATCAAAATCAGACTTATAACTATATGAAATTCCTCTAATAAACGGAAAAAGAGCAAAAAGGTGAAGAAAAAAGAAGCTATGTAAAAAAAATGAAAATAGAGTCTACAAAGAAACAATTGCAAAGCATTTAATCTGCTAGATCCTTAAAAGCAAAAATTAGATAGCATTCTTCTAGAAAAAGATACATTAAAAGTTACTATACTGTTCCATGTACATTGCTTAGGTTTCTTTTCTTTTCTTTCTTTCTTTTTTTTTTTTTTTTTTTTTTTTTTTTGTACCAAGGATTGAAATCACCACCTCTCACTTGCCAGACAGGCACTTATACTGCTGAGCTAAATCGCCGGCCCCAATAAATTTTCAATGACCAACTAGGAGAAGGCAATATATCGGTTAAATTTTACACTCAAGAAATCTTTCTAGGAAATTTGTTGGTGCTTAAGATTCCCAGAATATTTATTGAAGAACTAGCAGCTTCCAGAAACGATCCAACCTTTGTCCAAGTGGGTCTTAAGTAGTACAGAAACTTAAAAACTAGATACACAAGCAGACAAGGAAACTGAGATTTAAAACCTGAACTTAACTGTAGCTTCAAGGCTCAAAAGTTACTTGAGGGTTTTTACCTTCCAGGAAACTGACTCAATAAAATATTACTGAGGGTCTTGCAGACAATAAGGTTGTAAGTCTGGGTTCTGAACCTGTGCTTTTCACCTAAAATTCCTCCAACACTAAGGCAACAGCTATCCTGAAGGGCAGCATATGTCAAATTTAAACACAGGTAGAGGGCTGACACTACGACCTGACCGACTGTAGGAACACGTGTCCCATTAACCCATCTTGAAGTCATTCCTTTAAATAAACCCGTCTCTGACTCCTAAGATGTCTCAATTTTGTGCGCACTGCACACTCCACTCTTGAGCAAATGCTAAGACTGTACTAAAGCATTCTCCTATGTCTTTACTGTTGCATTCTGAAAATGCTTTTTCCATGATGGATGTCCCTGAAACTGCCAACTTACTTTACAAGAGATCAATTCCTTATTTTCAGATGTGGGAAACCTCAGAATAAGTCAGATAAAAGATTTAGAGGATATGCAATTGTAAATTTCTTTCAAAAATTGTTCCATGAAACATAGTTTTAAAAAGGTGTATGTAACAAAGACACCACTAAGTCAGATATTTATAAAAGTCCTTCCTATTTGCTGAGGTACAAATTAGAATATAGGTTTTCTGTTCTTAAGGCTAGAAATAAGCATATTTAAGCCTATTGGATAAATAAAGAAAAAAAAAACTAAGTAAATGGTTGGTAAAACTGATCATTTAAAAGCAGAGTTATTTTCTAAAAAGGCACAGTCTACTTTCAATATGAATATACATAACCTTAGCTATCTATGGAGAGCACAGTAAAATCTTTTTCTAGATCAGTGCTTTCCTAACTTGACTGATAATTAGAATCCTCCACAGACAATTATCAAAAGAGCTCCTTGGAGATCCTGTTTTAGCAGACCAGGGAACAGTCAGGGGAATACTGTAAATCCCCCAGGGTAATTCTTATAATTAGTGTTAGGACCATGGCTCAAATGAGCTTCTGTAATATTTTAGAAGCAAAAAATAAATGTGCTAAATAGCTCAATGTTGATTGGCTTTATATTCCTTTAAAAATTAGCAAAATCTTTTAAATGTTATCTTTTAAAAATTTTCAAGGACTGGGGATATAACTCAGCAGCATAAGTGCCTGCCTGGCAAGTACAAGCTCCTAAGTTCAGTTCTCAGTAAACCTCAAAAATTTCAAATACATCAACCGAAACTAATTTTCAAGAGTCATCACTTCGTATTGAAAAATGAATCTGAAAAAGAGAATATAAGTGCATTGTTATGAACTCTTGGCTTCCTCTAACTCCTCCTTCAAAATTCATCCTGAGCTACATCCTGAAAGCCTGCACATTGAACTGTTGGCTTACTCTGTAACAAGGACCAAGATGTTAGGAGAAGTGCATTTTACCCTCATTTTTCTTCCTGCCTCACATGGAACTCTAAATATACCTGCAGCAAAGCTTGAAATGACTGCTTTCTTCAAGACCATGGATTCCTTGACTGGACACCTACTAGTGAATCCTCAAAAAGATGAGAAACTATTCTTACAGGCCTTCATAAATTGAGAAGTACCATGATTAAAGACAGCTAATTCAGATAGAAATCAACATAAGTCACAGAAGGACTACAGTAAGTCAATGAAAAAAAAAAAAATAAAGACATAAGAATTCTTGCTGGAGGTTCATCTGAAGAAAGATGGGCCTCAAGATGAAAATGCAAAGGTCAGGCATCTCTAGGCCACCTGGTCCAGGAAGTCTAGATAGGCATCAGATTTTCAGGTGTATTCCCAGAGCATCTGGACCAATCCCTTCCCCAAAAGGCCTTGGTTCTTTCCATGTAGTCTTGCCACGTGACTTGTTTTCCACCTGGAAAAATATTACCTAAGCAGCCATATTGTAATCCCATATGCTGACAAGTTTGATCCCATGTTGTACCCAAATTGGGATTTTGCTGTGTAAATTACTCTTGAAAAAGGACATCAGTGGCCGCCTCTATCATGACCACTCCTAGAAATCCAGAAGCTATCCTTGTTTCCAATCAAATTTTCTCAGCTTCTTTAGGTTGCCAATTTCATTTTTTGATGTGGTAGGACCACATAGCTGGCAGACTTGACGTCTAACAGGTTGGGCATTATATTTTTGCTATATCACCATGGAGACAACACCAACAGCCATTATAACTCTTTTTAAGCACAATTAGTATACTTCTGGTATTACTTTCATGTCTGAAGATCCAGGGAATCCCTTGAGATAAGATTTTTTTTCTTCTTTAAAGAATAAGGACTGATAAATAAAAATATATCTAAAATTTCCCATATTGTTGTCTCTGATTTGTCTCCTGGGCAATACCCAAAGTTCGCATAAAATTTTATCTTCTGTATGAGTTTTTGTTGCAACTCCTGGAGGATGATGGAACACCATAACACATGAGTACCTGCATGATTAACTTCAAGATACATAATCTAATAAATTGCTCCCAACCAATGTTCTAATTGACTTTTATTAGAATTAATGCAAGTAAAACGTCATGATAAGACTTTTATTTGAACAATTGTACATAACCAAATCACAGAAAAAAATTATGAAGACAACTAGAGTATACCTTTCATATTAATTTTGTGACATAATTCACAAATTATAAGTTATTCATATCAACAAGAATGTTTGTCAAACAGAGGCTCTGTTTTTATGTGTTGCCAAAACGTGGAAAGCCTTAATATAACAGAAATAATGTGTCACTCTTTCATTGCCCAATTAAGTGGTGGAGTAGATGGCATGCAAATGTGTCCCTGTTACTTGCCTGTCAATGTTTGCCTCCTCCATCCTGCATCGGCTTCTTGTATGACAAGGCACTGTCTGGTGTTTGAAGTCACTGAGCTCCAGTTCATATTTGTGTGTTCAATTCTACTTACTTAACATTTCATGCTTTAAACTGTTTCTATCCATATTTTAGCAAAAATTACTCATTCCTTTTACAAGGTTACAACCTTCAAATTTAGTAAATTAATAATCATTTTCTTCTATTGACTACATGATGTCTGACAAGAACAGTGTGAAAATTTTGAGTTTTATCATTTTCTATCCATAAATATTTAAGGAACTATCTTAGATATTCTCATTTTGTTGGTTAATTAGGTGAATACTCAGAATTGAAGACTGTCCAATTCACAACAATATAATTATTTGGTCATAGGGTCTGTGACTGGAATTTTACAGTTTTTTATTTTAAATAATTTCTAAAAGTCAAAGGGTCTATTCATTCTCTTTATTTTTCTTTAACCTGACTTTGTAATTGGTGATCCTGAAAGAAATCCAGTCTGATCTTTGCATAACATTTCATTTTTTAGGAGAAATAATTAAGAAATTTCAGCACACTGAGGCTTGACGACTGTTGGGTTGTGCATCTCTAATATATATATATATATATATTCCTCAAACCAGTCCATGTCTTACTCTGCATCTAGGTCATTTCCTGTTTTAAGTCTTTGGTATTGTATCACATCAATGTGTTGATTTTTTAATTTTTTGATCTATGACTTGAAAATTCATGAAGTGTTTTAAGGCAAGAACGATATCATAATGACCACCTCTATTGGTAATGAAGCAAGATGTGAAAGCAGATGACAGAGCTAAGTGACAGGATACTTTAAAAATTACCTTGAGAAATATACTCACCTGCCCATAATCCTCATTACATATGAATGAGGGAACTTCCATTTCTTATTTGTGAACTACAGTTGATGTGTTGTATTATTATGACGAAGCTGGTATCTCACTTTCTTACCATATTTTGACTACCACATCAAAAGTATGCATTTCATAAGTGACCATTCAGTCTTCTTCATTTTGGAATTGACATTTTGGCTGTTTCTCTTAGTTCATTTTTAACTTGGAATATTTGTTTTAGTTCTTATTACATGAATATTTACCTTTGACTTCCAGCCCTCACTGGCATATATTTGTTAGGTTTCTCAAAGAGTAAAACAACAGATAGATGGCAAGTTGTAGAGAGACAGATATGCTTCAGATGAGGAGATGAAGAGACGTAGGATCACAGAGGGAGGAAAGGGAAGAAGCTGAAGAAAGAACTGACATGTTTTGTTTAGCCCACAAGGCACGTTATCATTATTGTGGTGGATTGACAACCGGTGGTCAACTTGTAACAAGATGAACGAGCATGGTGTTGAGTATTAATGGCCCACCTGAGGATTGTTGCAATATAAAAAGAAGAACTGGAGAGGAAGAGTGGTGTTGTTGATTCTTCTATCACTGTTGGAATTTTACAGTTTTTTTTTTATTTTCCTGGAGCAGCTTGTCAAGCTTGTTTCTTGATAAGAAATTGGCTGTTATCATCAGAGAAGCTCACTGCTGCTGAGGATGGCTGTGGTACTTTTGAGGGAGCTTGCACTTTACTTTGAGTATTGCTACCTGGTTCCAGTGCAGATCTCTTAACCTATTGGCACAGATCTTTCATCCCACTGGACAGATTTTTGTTTCCACCACTGACCTTTGGGTCTTCACAATACAAATATGTGGAACACACTTTTGCATGAAACATTATTGTGGGCTTTAGTCCTCAGTTGGGCTCATGCAGTATAACACCATATGATCCAAGCCCTTAGCTGGATTCTTAGCGGTCTTTAGTGCATGGGCAGATTTCTCACACTGTTTTGTGTTTGACCTTTTGGGTGACTGTTATAAAAATATAGTATAAATTGTATCGTGCATTAAATTATTTTGCTTGCAACCTGACTGCAACAATTATGTATTGAAAATATGTACAAATAAAAACTGAAGCAAAATCCATGAAAATAATATTCTAAACTTGTTTCCAACTGAGATCCGAGGGTATTATTTGTTTTTGTGTTTCAATCTGCCTTCCAAACTTCCACTAATCTTAGGTCCTTTCACTTTGAAGCCCATGGAGATGAAAGAAAAATGTTCTTGTGCTGCTTGTTTTGATTCTGAACATAGTTACAGTGAAAGACTTTGCTCAGTAGCACCAACCCTTCGAAGAGACACAAGACATCTAGTTAGGAAAGCTTAAAAAGATTAAACATCTTATTGTCAAATTATGCTGAAGTTAAAATAAATTGAAGGCACTGTCAAGGTCACAACATTTCTGCTTCTTTCAGAGATCCACAAGCTAGTGTTTGTGTATTTTTGATACCCGCTGTATGAATGCTTTGATGCATTAGGTCTATAACACTGAACTTCAAATGGAGTTTAAGTTATGCCACCTGTTGTAGCAAGCAGGTCTCACCTGGACAGTGAGCACTTTCATTCTGGTTCAATTACCTGCAAAAGAGGTAGGACATTTAGGTCTTAGCTGGGGTGCATTCATGCAACCTCAGTCTGATCTTTACAACAAACGCATCAAAGGAAGAAGAGGGCACAAAGATAAGGCAGAAGGTAGTCAAAAAGAAAGAGACAATATGGTAACTACTTTTAGGTTAGGATTATCTGGTGGTGAAACACTATTCTGCTTAAATGGTTATGTTTTGATCTGCGCTGTTTCGTTGTTATGCCCTCTTTTATCTCAATCTCCACTCCATTATTTACTTTTTTATCTTTATCCTTTTAATTAAAGGAAAAAAATAGCAGGATATATTATAGTAACCCACTTTGACTTTTCATTACCTTGATTTAAAGCCCTGTATTACTCTCACCATCTGGTTTTTAACTGATGTTCCCCTATTCTGTTTTGTTGGATAGTATCAGGTTCGAAAGTTTAGGCATCAGCTGTAAAGATAATGAGATTCATTATGACACCCATTCTTGTTGACTTTTATCTACTTTTGAAGACCTACAATGTCTCCAATGTTTTGGTTTTGTCGGTTTTATTCTTTACTGTTTTGTTCAATTGTATTATAACTAACGATATAGGCAATTCTATTAGAGATAGCGGGAGGCATTATGGTAACCATTGTTGATCACCTTGTATTATGTTTTTACATTATCTATTATGTCCACCCTTTTGACTTGACCGATTCTGTTCTGTTATGTCACATTTGGTTTTACTCTCTTCCAAAAAAGTAATAAGAACCGTGGGAGCAATGAAACCCAAAATGTGTAATAGTCATGGTACAAAAGAGAGGAAAAGAAAGTGCTCCAAACTATATAACTGCATGTATATTTAAGTGTATAAGATAGAAAATGATATCACAGAGTTTTATTGGATCAATGAACAGAACTGTTTGCAGTATCACTGATGGAATGTCCACCTTACAAGCTTTAATTTTGTGATTTGAACAATTATTTCTAAGATGACAATATGTAATCCATTAACCAGTGATTTCCTACTGTTCATTTTTTTTCTGTAAATCTGTATAACTTGTACCCTTTCCCTGCTTTTTTTTCTTTTCTCCTTAAATAAAATTTAAAAAAAAAATTAAAAAAAAAACAGTATAACAAAGAACACTCACAAATCAATCCTAGTATCAATAACCTAGTATCAATAGATAAGCCATTTGGTTATTATACAGTAGTAGAACAATAAGTAAATAAATAAATAAATAATCTCTTGTGACTCAGTTTGAGATACTTAGTGTATATATTTTAATCTAATTGTAATGGTATCACTAAAATGTTTATTTATTATTCTACTGTATGATAACCAGTGACTTATCTATTGATACTAGGTTTGATTTGTGAGTATGCTTTGCTCTTGTAACTTTTTTTTTTTGTCTTTTTCATTTTTATCGGTACCAGGGATCGAGCTCACGACCGCCTGCTTGCAAGGCATGTGCTTATGCCACTGAGCTAAATCCCCAGCCCCTGCTTTTGTAACTTGAACAATTATTTCTAAGAGGACAATATGTAATTTATCAACTAGTGATTTCTTACTGTTTTTTATTATGCATTATTTCTACCATTTTTGTTTTTTTCTTTAAATAAAACTTTAAAAAATAAAAAAAAAAAAAAGAAAGTTTAAAAGATATCTATAAAGTTCTCTCAGTCCTCTAAGGCCTCAAAAATTTATGGAATCCCAGAAAAAAATATAGCAGAGCCTTTCAGCTCTTACCAACAAACGTTTGTGGCAGTGTAACAACCTGATCCTTGCACAGGTCCGTATTTATTTTTATTAAGTTTTTTACTGATTCAATTTGTTGTTTTAAATGTTTAGTAAAATTCATGTTTGTTTGTTAACATGTCTAGGTGACTCAGGCTGCCTCTAAATTGGGCAGACACCAAAACTCAGAAATATATTTGTATCAAAACTTCAAACTGAAAACATTATGGTCATGGATTTCCTTCCCTCTGGAGTAGAAGGAATCAAAGTGTGGAAACTCCAAAGAGAGGTCATCCACTCTGGAAAATACTAATTAATAAGTGCTCTCTAGCTACCTTGAGATTCTACTTCCAAGTTTAAATCAAGTCTAGTTCTTGCTATAAAAATTGAGACAAATTTTCTTAGGGATGTAGATGTGTAAAGATCGTGCAAGGAAATAATAATTACTATCATCTGAATGACATTTTGGTGAAATGTTTCTACAAAACCTGAATCAATTGATCCCCAATGGATTTGGCATGTTTTACTCCATGTCTCTTCATAATGTCAGGAAGATGTATTCATTCCTTAATAAATTTTAAACTAGGAGATGTTTCTTATTCACTTGTGAATATATTGGGGCAATATTGGCAATTTGATTAATACTTGGGAAATATACCTTGAATAATATTGATGGACTCAGGGTTTAGCTTATTTATTTATTTTTTAAAGTTTTATTTTAAAGAGGGTAAAATTAAGCATAACAAACCAGAACAAAACAGATTACAAGAAAACAATGTAAGAGACAGATTTCAAAGCAGCACAACAGGAGATCTTCACTGTCTATCATATTGTCTCTTGTTTTCTTCAAAATAGTTGTTCATATCTTCACACACAATGAATTCATACAACACAAAATAGTATTAAACTGATCAGAACAGAATGATAAAGGCATTTTTGTTCTTCAAAACCAGACAATAGGGACATCAACAATGGCTGCCATAATGTCTCTTGTTTTCTTCAAAATAGCTGTTTATACCTTCAGGTATGATGAAGTTAAATGATACAAAACAGACTAAATAGCCTATTTATTGAATACACAGATTAATTTCAAGATAGCACAGATAAGCGAAATGGGGCAGGAAAATATAACTAGGCATGAATATAAGAGACACATCTACTGGCATAGCAAAGGGATTTGATTGCAAATAGCTAGGTCTACCAAAAATCAAAGCTCAGGTAAGGTATGAGCTCTAATCACTCTGAAAGATGAGAAAAAAAATGGGTTTTAATTGTATAACACTATGAAATAATTTGTGGAGCAGCTGGACATGGTAGCATGTAATACCAGCATTTGAGAGGCAGGAGAATCACAGGGCATTCAAGGCAACTTGGGTTACATAGTGAGACTGTATCAAAAAACCAAACCAAACAAAACACAACAAAATAGATGAAACATGTCCGTGGGACATAAGAGAAACACAAGAACATATGGTAAGTCTAAGTCTGACCCAGAGACATGAAAAGAGGTAAGGGATGCTGGTGGATGTGTATTAGATAGCTGTGCATTTTGAGGAACGTTCAAAAAGTATGTAGAATCCAAAACAACAATGTCACTCAAAACATGTTTATGTTGCATTTGTATTCTAGGCACAGTGTGCTTTGGATTGCAGAAGACTTCCAGAAGCGTGGCCTCCATGGAACTAGGCTCAGATATCAGAAAGCATCAGGGGTCCATTGACTGACATGCTGCCTGAAGTGGGAGACAGGCAAGATGATTCTTAAGGGCAGCATAATGAAAAGCGATGACAAGTTAAAGTTTTAATTAAATATTCATCAATTGTATGGTTAGATTCTCATGTTAATACTTGTATTTAATATATAAGGTAATCATTTAGGGTTATATTGTATCCCAGCCTTCAACATATGGAGTAGGAGGTGTGTAAACATTTGGTAACTGGGTGAAGGCAATGGGCTTGTTGGTAGAGTATGAGCAGGCTAAGATAGATTTACTCCCAAACTTGTGTAACTTCTAAGCCAAATAGTTGAATGACAATGAAAAAATAAACAACAACAACAACAACAACAACAAAAAAACAGGCAAATAAAGGGAAGTACCTAGAGAAGAGAAGAAAGATTTATAACTATAAAGAAAGTTAGGGGCTGGGAATTTAGCTCAGCAGGATAAGCGCCTGCCTTGCAAGTACGTCGTCAAGAGTTCAATCCTCAGTACCGATTTAAAAAAAAGGTATAAAGAAAGCTTACAGTTGTATCTATTATCCTATTTCCACGGTCAGCATCTCACAGAAAAAAAGTCTCTAGAATATTTTAGAAGTGTATGAATTGCAAAAACACTACAATTTTAGACTAATTATGTTATAATGTGGATCTCTGGAGCTTTTATGGAAAAGAGGACTATAAAAGAAATACAGTTCAAAACATTTTTAGAACTATTTTATTTATTTTAATTTATAAAATGAGTAGTTGACTTTTGATTAGATTATAGTAAAGTCTTGTTCCTTTTTAAAAATAGTAACCATGAAGAAGGATCTCTTTCCAATCCTTTTTAGATCTTGAATGTCTGTTTTGAAGAATCTTAATTAAGTAAAATCATACTGCATTTAATCGTTTGCAGAGAAGCTTAGAATTAATAAATAATTACATGAAATAAGAGAATACATATGGAAGAAATTAAAATATATTTCAAGGCAGAGAGAAGGAGAGTAGAGGGCAGAAAAGGGAGATGAGAGGAGTGCAGAAAAGAAGAGAGAGATACCACCTTTCCTGCACCATTTTGTTTCATACAAGCCTTGGTCAATTGTAAGTTACCAATCCACAGTGACATTCATCCTGGTACTTTCCACAATCTCACAGAGTAGTCTCTTCTGAAAACACTTTCATAGAAAAAAATCAAGGGTAACTATTCTATTTGCACAAAAGTGAATTTAAAACCAAGACTGGGTAAAAGAGAGAAAGAAGGTCTCTACAACTTCATAAGGGGAATAATTCTATAGAAGAAGATAACAATCATAAATATAAATGCAACAAATAGTAGTGCATCCAACTATACACATCAATTACTAATAGACATGAAAAAAATCAAATAAGCCCTAATGCAATTATATTTGGATACCTCAGTACCTCACTGTCATAAAAAGACGTATCAATGAGACAAACAATCAATAATGAATTATTATAGCGAAAGAAAAATTTTAACTAATGAACCACCTAGTCTATAGTGTTCCACACCAAAACATAAGAACACACATTCTTCTCAGCTACACAGAGAGCATTCTTCAACATAGACCATATAATCATTCATAAAACATGCTTGAGTAAATGCAAAAAGAGTTGAAATTGTCTCATGCACAGAATCACACCATTGTGAAATGAAATTGGAAATCCATGCCAAAGGAAACTGCAAGAACTTCATGAAAATTAAATAGCAAGATACTGAACAGTGAGTCACAGGTGAAACTGAAGAAATTAGACAGTTTTTGCATTGATTGATAATAACAATGCAACTTACCAGAAGTTGTGGGACACAATGTAAGCGGTATTAAGAGGGAAGTTTATAGCATGAATACTCATATCAGAAAAACAAAGTAAGTGCATATAAAAAATTTAATGTCGAACTTGAAACTTCTAGAAAAAAGAAGAGCAGGCTAAACCAAAAGATCATACGAGGGAGGAAATTATACAGCAGAAATTAACACACTGGAGACTAAAAATACAATACAAAGAACCAACAAATTGAAGAGTTGACTCTTCGAACAATTAAATAAAATTGACACTTCCTTAGCCAACCTTTTAGAAAAGGCAAGAAAACACTCAAGCCCATGTAACTAGGAAGGAAATGGGTGAAATCACAACTAACTGCAGAAATCCAGAAAATCATTTATACCTACTTTGAAAACATGTATTCTAATAAGATGAAAATTACAGAAAAAATGGACATATTCTGAGATATATATGAATCACCTAAGCAGAATCAAGAAGACATGAAAATCCTAAATAACCCAATATCAATAAGTGAATTTGAAGACATAATTAACATATCAACAAAGAAAATGCCCGGTAGATTCATTGCTGAATTCTATAAGAAATTTAGAGAAGACCTTACGCTGCTAATTCTCAAACTCTTTAATGAAATTGAACAAGAATAAATATTTCCAAATTAATTCATTATAGTAAACAATACACTGATACCAAAACCAGAGAAGGACCCTACCAAGAAAAACAATTACTAACCAATCTACCTAAAGAACATTGATGCAAAAATCCTCAATAAGAATGGCCGCAAGAATATTGTACACTGGGGCTGTGGATTTAGCTCAGCAGCATAAGCACCTGCCTTGCAAGCATACAGTCATGAGTTAAATCCCTGGTACAAAAAAAAAATAATATTGTATACCATGATCAAGTGGGATTCATTCCAGGGATGCAAGGATGGTTCAATATAAGTAAATCCAAAAATGTAATACAACGTATTAACAGAACCAAGGATGAAAAACATATGATCATCTCCATATATGAAGAGAAAGCTTTTGACAAAATCCAGCTCCCATTCATGATAAGTGCCCTACAAAAAACTGGGTAGAAGGTCTTCATCCCAGGCTGATAAAAGCCATGTAAGGCAGACCAACTGCCAACATCATACTAAATGGACAAAAACCGAAAGTTTTCACTACAAAATCAGGAACAAGAAAGGGTGTACACTATCTCCACTCTTATTCAACATAGTCTGGAAACTTTTGCTGGAACAACTAGTCAAGAGAAAGAAATAAAGATAGGAAAGGAAGAAGTTAAACTGTCAATATTTGCAGATGACATGATACTCTACTGAGAAGACCCCAAAAACTCTACCAAAATATTACTATATTTAATAAGCAAATTCAGTCATGAGGCTGGTTACAAAGTCCAAACCTAAAAGTCAATAGACTTCCTGTACACAAAAAACAAACTCACAATACCTTTTATGATAGCATCCAAAAAAATCAAATACCTAAGAATTAATCTAACCAAGGATATAAAAGACCTCTACTACCATACTCTGAAAAAGGAGATTGAAGAGGATATTAGAAATGAAGAGATATCCCATGCTTGAGTAAGAAGAATCAATATAGTGAAAATGGAAATACTTCTAAGGCAGTTATGCACATTCAATGCAATACAAATCAAAATTCCAATAGCATATCTCAGAGAATTAGGGAAAGCAATCCTAAAATTCATCTGGAACCAGAAGAAACTTAACATATTAATGGCTATACATGAGTCATTATAATCCCTGATTTGAAATTAGCTATAAAGCTACAATGATAAAAAGCAATATGATACTGGCAAAACATATCAATGAAACAGAAAGAAGTTGCAGAAATAACTCCAGACATACTAAGCCACTTTATCTTTGAAAAATATGCCAGACACAATCGGTGGAAGAAAGATAGCCTCTTTAATAAATGGTGCTAGAAAAACTGACTCTATTCATGCTTAAGATTAAAACTGGAACCATAACTTTCACCATGTACTAAGCTAAAATCAGAATGGATCAAAGATCTTAAAATTAAAACAGAAAAATTAAATCTGCTGGAAGACAGAGAAAAGTTTTGTACAGCAAAAACCACTAATGGAGTGAAGGGTCAACCTACAACATGAGATAAAATGTTTGCCAGCTGTACTTCAGGTAAATGATTACTCTCAGGAACATATAAAGAACTCAAAACTAGTAAGTCCTCCCAGATTTAAAGACTCTACCAAAAATGGGCATCTGAGATGAATACACACTTTCAGATAAAGAAATATAAGTAGCAAACATGTGAAAAAATGTTCAACACCACTGATCATCTGAGAGATGCAAATTAAAATGGCCCTTGAGATTCCACCAAAAGAATGGCTGCTATCAAGAAATCAAGCAATAACAAATGCTGGAGGGCTGGGGAAAAAAATACCCTTCTCTAATGTTAGTTAGAATGCAGAATTGGTGCACTTACTGTGGGAATCAGTGTTGAAATTCCTCTGAAGTCTAGGACTAACGGTCTCATTCGACCCAGCTATTCCTTTTCTGATATCTTCCCAAAAAAATTAAAAACATCATACCACAGTGATATATATGCACCCACATTTATAGCAACACAGTTCATTATAGCCAGATCTTGGAAATAACCTAAATCCCCATCAACTGAGGAAAAGGCAAAAAAGATAAGATATTACTATACAATGAAGTGTTACTTAACCAAAAAGAAGGATAAACTAGAAATTTTATAGACAAATGGATGCAACTTGATAATGTAATCATTAGTGAAATAAACACGACACACATGTAAACATTTGATTGTTTCATTAGTGTGATAATTTAAAAGAAAAAACATTTGTATATGTGTATGTATATTTATATAAAAATAGTTAAGATAGTTATACTACAGATTTCTCTGAGTTCACTATGTTCTGGTATTGTTTGGACAACTGAATGCAGATCATCTTGTGCTCTGGGTGAATGAACTGTTGATGACAATATGCAATGTATGTACCACTGTTGTCCCTGATTGATGCGTTTTGAAATTTTGTTGTAGTCTTCTTCCTCTTCTTCTTCCTTCTTCTTTTGCTTCTTCTTTTTATCCTTAATTAAAATGTATTCAGAAAAAATAATAAAACAAGAAAACTGCTTTCATTAATTCTAAATACTGACAGATTATTTTTAATTTAATGAAAACTGAATATAAAAATAACATGAAATCTCATAGCTCATCTCAAATGACAAAACCAAGTCATCTTTATAACAAAGCTGGTATTTAACCTAAATTAATATGGTGTTTAGAAAGGTAGTGATTATGTTATATTGGATCCTGATACAACGATTAAAAAGAAGAAAACTTCCAGAATGGCCCTTGAATCGCCTGCTTTCATGTGACTCAAATCTTGTTTTGCTTTCGATCTCAACACAATTGATCTCTTCTTGCTGTTGCAACATTAGCATCATCCAGTCTTTAGTTTATATAAATGTTTCATAAAATATTGCCTTTTAGATAATATCTGTTTTGAAATTAAAATCATTGTCCATTGCTAATCTCAGAATATTTATTTTGATTGATTACTGGCTCATTAATTTTAAACAATCCAAGAACACGCACAAACACAAACAGATACATATGTGCCATTCATCATGCAACACATGTGTATGTGTTTAGATTGACACAGAAATTCAAGTACAGAAACAAAACACAAACAGATACACATATTGATCTCCAAAAATATCTTTGAGAAAAAATGGGGAAAAATGAAAAGATATTTATTTATATGTAATTTAAAATGGTTGATATGAAAGACTCGAAATCTAGTACTAGAATTTCTTATGTTCCAGTTTAGAATGCAATATATGTCAAGAGGGGGCAATACAGAGAATCCCATTTATAAATACTTGTTGTTACTTCTTTCTAAAGTAGGCATAATGTAGTAAAAAATGATTTATGATAAATATAATGATTCTGATGAGTGTGTCATAAAATTTATTTAAAACAATATTTTTTTCCGCTTTTCCTTTAGTGTTTTATTTTTACCCAAGTTATATTTCTGGGCAGTGAAAGTGAAACCAGGTGAGGGGAGACTGTATTTTATACTGCATACACACACCGTGTTGTGAGGTTCAGTAGTACATCTGCTGCATAATGATCAACAGTTGAAATTCCAAGGACAGATTTCAGGGTATTACATAACTCTTGTTATAGGAAGTGAATTGGTAGGGGAAAGGTGTTCTGCAAACCCTCACATTCCCTATTTAGAAGTTTCTACTGATGGTGAAGTTTAAAACCCAAAGTTGAATTTATAATCACTTTAAAACCATTTAGGTTTATATTTGAAAGAAAATCAGTTTTATTTAACAAGGCTAAGTGTTATATAAAATCCTATCCTTACACACACACACACACACACACACATACACACTCACACACTCATCCCTCTTCTTTGTTTTGTGGTAGCACAGGATCAGTGGTCAGTTGAAGCTGGAGGAACTGTGTTTGTAGAATTTTGTGGAAGATCTTTTCATTTTTTAACACTTCATTTTAAGTGCAGTCCAAGGATTTCAAGTCCCTGAATTCCACAATTGAAACCCTGTGCTGTCCATTAATCCAAAACAGTAGACAGTTATCAGTGTAGCTAGCAATTGTCAGAAGGTGTTATTATTTTGAGTTTCTTTTATGACTGACATTATCAGTACTGCATTGTTTTACACATGTTGTGATTATACCTTTTTGTTGGGTGCCCAATATCAAGTTAAAGTGCAACTGATATTGATTACAGTAACCCCTTGTTATCAATCAAGGTCAGTTAAGTCTCCTCAGGAAATGCCTTGGAATCATGCACAGCACCTCTTAGTATTTTTGTCAGTGTCACTTCTCTATGTGAGTCACTGCCACTTTTTGACCCAATTGTTTTCTATGAAAGCTTTGGAGAATTTTTCTCTTTTAGTGACTCTCCTTTGGCATACCACATATCACTGATCACTTTCCTTTTTGGTCTTGAAATCTTCTTGATCAGAAGATCAGGGACTCACTGAGTATAGGATGACACAGAAAAAGTTCTCTAATGTCCTGAGTCATCATTGACCTCAGAGGGCTAGGGCCAAAATATTGGCTGTTCTCTTAGGCCATCTATCTCTCTAAACTTTGGACTCCAACACTCAGAAGAAAATATTGATAACATTACATTGTAATGTAACATTACAGTATTCAGAAGAAAATATTGATAACATTACAGTGTAAAACAGGCAGTAAGTTTAACACTACTGTCTTGTCTAAGTTTCAAGAACTTTAGAGCATAAAACAGGACTATTATTTTTAAGGAACCATGGATATTTTAACATTTGAATACCTGTATAATGTTAACATAAAGCTACACATATTTCACAGAAGTTTAGAAATCAAAAGATAATGCAGCATTATAGCATGACAATCTGCATAACATTTTGAAACACACTTGAATTTCCATTTTGATATAAAATATCCCCTTTTAGTCAACCATCCCTATCTAATAACCATAAGAAGATTTTATCTAATTTGTTTACCTTTAGTGTGATGTAGATTTCATAAGTTTTTGTAAAAGCTGAATTTAAAACAAAAGTCTGTCACCATAAACAATTCCTATATTATATTTTGGAAGACCTATACATCTGAAAGCTTGAATACAAGTAACATATTATGGTGTTAACAATTATTTGTCATAATCATGTGAAAACCTTTATCTAAAAACATCTTTAAGACTGCGGCCCTTCCAGGGGGAGAACCACCAGCAGCTTCTGAGAGCCGCACCACGTTGGAACTTAGGACGCTCTGAAATCAAACAACCAGGTGCCTCCCTGTTAAGCAATAGTGAACCTACTGATGCACGGCCTAGAGTCAAACATCTGACTTTCCCTACCCGCCTTCTCCTGTCTCCCCCATCTCACCCCGCCCCATTAGCAACTGGGAACCAGAAATCTGAGTGTATCCTGGGAGGTTGACATAGCAAATAAGGGGAGCCTCCTTCTACCATCTCTGTGAAGGCAAATATTTTTATTACTGTTTTGCTGTATTCTGATTAATGGTACTGCTCTATTCAATATTCTGTTTTGATAAGTTCTATAATGTTCTGTGTTTCATCTGATTTTGATATACATGATTGAAAAAACAACTATTATAAAGATAACCAAATATTCTGTGATACCTATTGCTGTTATCCCGGTTATCTGCTGTGAAGTTCTGTACTAATTTCACTGTACGATCTTAGTTGGCTTTATTCTGTTTTGTTCTGTTGTATTTTACCACTTGCAAAATAAAATAAAAAATAACGTTGTAAAACAAAAAAAATATAAAACATCTTTAAATAAAAAAACTTCATTGTATTATTTTTTACAATGATAACAAATGTGAATATATTATAATAATTGATTTTCATAAATTTCTTTGGGTTGTCTCTCATAAGACTGTGGATCTCATTTGGGACTCCAATCAATGAACAAGAACTGGTGAAATTATTTCAGGCAGGTACTTTCTTATTTATCAAATGGAGTCCTGTCCAAAAAACCTTACACCAAGGAATTTTGGTTCAATATCTTAAAACTTTTTTCTGATTTCTAAAAACACAAGCACAACATTTAACATATTATTTTAACAATGAGAGACTCTCAAGACAACAATAAACCACAATATACCTTACATTTAGAAAATCAACTTAGCGACATTTTGACAAGCTGGGAATCCAGGTGGAAGCATGTTTTTAAATCTATGACCCAAACTAAACTTTGATTAAAAGATCTAAAAATGCACAAGAAAAAAGAAAGGAGAAAAATTATTAAGCTCAAATAAAAAGTAATAGCTGTTCATAGAATGGGAAAATGAGACAAACATGGACAGATGATCTATTCAGATTTGAACAGACACAGAAAAAAGGACACAGCGTGTCATTTTCCAACAGAACCCTCTATGTTCTGAGAGCATATTTATACAGTTGTATAACAACCCTTTGCTGAACTAGCTGGCTTCTAATGCCCTGTGTTCTTGAGGGTGGAACACCTGCTCACCTCTAGCACCCCATGCCTTCTGGGAGTTGCTCAGGTGCTCTACCCTTGGGCACTTTTGTAAGTACACTTGTGTTTTTGGCTCTGCACGTATGAATGATCACTAACTCAACTGACTCCCAACAGAAGCTTAACAGACTGGACAACCAAACAAATACACAGGCAGACAAACATCTTATAAAATCAGAGTGCACTCACATTTGTTTTTAACCCAATTGTTTCATAATAGTATTTCACAACTGTAGAATTTGTAACTATAAATAGACCGAGGAAAAGTTGTTGCAAGTCAGAAGAGATCTCTTGCAAGTGGAATTTGGAAAGGACAAAATCTTATCTATAATTAACATATTTTTGTTAATCTTAAGAATACTAGTAATCTTAAGTATCTCATGAATACTATCTTAAGAATACTAGTATCTTAAGAATACTAGTAATCTTTGTGTGCATTTCTTTCATTAAATTTTAGTTTGATTAATTCTATAAATACATTATCTATTTAGACCTTTCATTTTGTTTTTGGTTATCATCTCCTGGGAATCCTGGGTCAGCTAAGGTTGGCTCTAACTTCATTCTTTTCTGTCATTGTGGCAGGGTCTCCGAGGTATCACAATCATAAAACTAAACATCCCCTTCTAGGGAAATGGAATCAAATCTCTCTCTGAGTCTGATTCCATGATACAGCCAGACAGCATGGTCTAGCACCCAGATAGACTGTGCAACATTCTCTGGAAAGATACAAGCACTCCCTTTGCCCCAAATTAGCTCTGGGCAGGGTCCCTTTCATCGTGTAGTATGAAGATCTTGAAGAATTCTTCTGAGTTTTTTTTTTTTTTTTTTTTTTTTTCCTGACTCAATTGTCTTGCAGCTACTGTAATTCCATTCTTAGTAGGATTTCAAACTTTAATAGAACATACTGCCAAGTGAAGTCTAATTTGAGGCATAAATTTTGTCGGCAAAATTCTCCAGTTTTCTTTTTGTAATTGAATTTTTAAAAGTTTAACCATTTTTAGCTTGTATTACCTATGAGGAACATTGTTTAACAATTTGGCAAACCTGTTTTGAGGTTAAATGGAATTGTTTGCATAAGGCAGACACATTTTGATGGAAGGTGGCATAAGAAACAGAAGCTCATTGCATAGTGTCAGAGGGAGCAACACTTCACAGCAGTGGTGACAGCAAATGTAGCCAAGCAAAGGAAGAGAAGCCTAAGCCTATTTTTCTCCTTCACTGTAAGCAGGCTATCCCCGCTAAGGTGGGTGAAGCATATACACCACCTTTTCATCCTCCTGCACAGTATAAGGATATTTACAAAGTGAGAATTCTGCCCTTTACTGAGTCACTAAGTCAAGCATCTAAACATCAAGGTGACACAATATAGCAACTATTGTCATCCCCCATTGTCAAATTGGCAACCAGACACATTGCTTTAGACCAGTTTACATCTATAAAGACATGTTTATTCTTAACTTTCACAACCTGAACATTGTAACACAAGTTTTTAAATCGTTAAGAACCAGCATGAAGTCTACCAACATTAAATTACAGTCATAATCCTTGCAGCTGATCAAGCAACATTGTTTCTTTGCCTGTGTGTCTGGGCCAAGCTCCAGGCTATGTGGAGCTCTTTGATTTCCTCCCCTCGGTGGGGGCCTGAGGAGTACTAACAGAGGCCCAAAGCAGCAGTTTCTTCCCTTTAGAAACCCTCTAAAGTCTGCAAAAGTCCTGGAAGATCTGTGCGTGCCTGTGTGTGTGTGTGTGTGTGTGTGTGTGTGTGTGTGTGTGTGTGTAGCCTTGCTCTAAGCTGTTTTCCCATTTTCTCCCAAATATGTGAATTTACAATTCTTTCCTCTGGAACCAGAAATTCAAGAAATTTAGGAAAATGTGTAGTGTCAGTTTAATAAAAACTTAAAATTGATGTAAGAAAGCAAAAAAGACCAAAATAAATGAGAGTTACATTGATCATGAATTTGAAACAATTAACTCTGAGGTAAACGATTTTGAAAAGTGGAGTTTGAGAATTTACATTACATCTAAAGACTTACTATAAAGTCACAGTGAGGTAGTAATATGTGGGAGCCAGCTTATTATCAGCTCATGAAAGTCAAATATTGGATTTTTAGAAGTTTTACAATTTGGTTATTGTTGTATTGCTGATTTAAAATTGTCCTTCGTAAGACTATTTTATAAACAAAACTCAGCAAACCACAAATCAGGACCACACTGCCCCCCAACCACTAGGAGCCTGCCTGTCAAGTGGAGCAGTGTCCTCTCAGTGACGCTTTGGCAGAGTTACTGCAGGCTCTGCTGGAAATTTTTCTCGAACAGGTAAGATTTCCACATTCGTTTTGAATCTACACCAACGGTGCAATGATGTTTTTATTGTGTATTCTTTGGACAGGGTTACAGGTTTTGTTGAAAAGACAGCGTCTAGCTATGTTCCTCCTACATGTGCAACACAGGAGCTTTTGGTAACATGTCCCCAGCCCCGCAACTAAAATAGGTAGCTGTTTATTTTCCCCGCTCCGTTTCTTGTCATTTGACTTCTTCTAACCCTGTAACTCTCTTCAGCTTCTTCTAAGCCTATTTCTCTCTTTGGCCCTAGTGAACCCATTTTTGTATCCCCAAGTGTTACCCGTGAGGATGTCAATTTCAATTCACTCCAGGGATGTCAATTGCTACCTATTCACTTCTCCCCCTTATTGCGCATATAATGTAAAGTGTCCCCTCACTCACTATTTCTTATGCTGGTCCATTTTCAGGCGCCAATGTTGAGTTCGCTAAAGGTTCAGATAGTCACAAGGGAAGTATGATGAGAGGATACAAAAATAAAGAAAAACAACTGAGGTCAAGTGGGGTCCTCTCTCCTGATTGGAGAAAAGGAACTGCCTGACCACTGTAAATGTGTTTATTTATACATTCAAGAAGATGTCACCTTCAAACCTGCTGCCTAGCAACTTGCTTTCCTGGCTGGCGTGGGTCCTTTGCCTACTCAGAGCTGAAACAGCTGGCTTATGGGGCTGGCTTAGGACTCTGTTTTCAGAGCTGGCTTTGCTTTAGCCCCACACATGTGATTGATTTCCAGCTTCTATGGCTCCCTACACACACACACACACACACACACACACACACACACACACACAAACACACAAACGTGCAGAAAATAACACAACTTTAAACACCTTTCCTTTCAGAAGCTGTTGAATTCTAGAAAGCATTTTATTTTGTGTATATTTTAAACCTTAGAAAGAATATTTTACAATCTTCACAGCTGAGTTTTGTCTCCCTTAACAATAGAAAATTTATCTTTACTTGAAATGAAAATCAACTTAAAACAACTAAAAATTCAAACACTAGAACACCTACTAGAATTACACCAAGCGAATGCCACACTATTTATAGAGCATAAAAACTAGAAATATTATGATAATTTTATATGTTCAAAGGATTATTATCTTCAAATTACAGAAAGTTCACAAGTGCTTTAAATCTTTATTGACAACCACATATTTGGCATATTTAATTTAGGAAGTGAACAGAAATTTGGTTGTGATATAACAGTGGTACAATATATGTCCCTTTATATAAAATCCTACTAAGTTACAGAAGTTCTTTGCCCAGCATTGTGAAACTATGTGGAAATTTTAAATTAATCATGAAATATGGTGTTCATGCGTAAAGTTTCTTAAAGTGTAATTTGCTTCAAATAAAGAGTTGTGACCAATAGAAAGGAACTTCATAGATGAGCAAATCCAAGGGAACATAATTATTTATATTGATAAGCAGGTGCTGATTCTCAAAACATAAATCAGTACATTTTTTTTTATCTGAAATCTTCCCATGGTCCAGCAACCTGTGTTCTAATGTTCATATTCACTATTAGACATATTCATGAGGATGAAGACTTTTTGTGCTTTGTATTGTTAAAATTTCACATAACCAATGATCTCACATATCGAAAGAGCCTATTAGTTTACTTAATTTTCAAGATTCAGTTTTAAAAAATAGAAGAAAGAACTTTAAACTACATACAAGTATGAGACTTTAAAGAAAAATATTTTCTACTTTGGTCATTTTAACATAATATAAACAGCAATAAAATTCTTAGAATGGATAATACATGCATTCGTTTGTATAATTCTTTGCTTCTATACTCATTTCAGTTTAAAGATAAATTTAACAATTTCCTTACATATTCACATAATGTGCACATAATATAGATTTACCATCAAAATTGAAATTCTCTTTTCAGGATTATACACATTATCACCATTGGGTCCTAAAATCATTTTAATACCCTTATTAACCAAATGAAATTTCATTATAAGTCAAAAAATCAGTTGAAAAAAGACACACTTAAATCTTTGAAACTCTATTCAATTATTAAATGGATAATACATATGCTAATGGTTCTTCTTAGTCTGTGGTGTTTGAATCATGTATAATGATAAGTTTTCTGACACCTGAGAGAGTGCTTTTTATGGCACACTTAATACATTAACAAGGAGGGGCTGAAAATCTGAATTAAATATAGCAAAGACTTTTTTCATGAATTCTATATCTGGTATTTGTTAAAATCAGATACTTTCTTATGATTATATTTTACACTGCAAAGTACAATTATATTTCATTTATATAATGTTTCCTTTGAAAATTTTATAGAAATAAAGGCTTATACTTTTAAATAGCATCTTTGAAAATTCAATTACTTTCATAGAAATATAAGTGAATATAAATACTCCTCCATTATCTTCATACAAGTAAATGAATTACTAATAATTACCTTCACAATCACTATTTGAGTTGTGACTGCACTAAATAGCATTACAAGAGAAGGTTATCTTTGATACCTCCAGTAATCTTTTAGGTCATAATTTATGTACTTATTGTCATAGTTTCCATATATTTTTATGTCACTGAAATAAATTTTGATTGCACTGTTATACTCTATACAGATGTGAAATTGAGAAACTAATTTTGTCAAAGAAGCCAAACAACATATATATCTGTAGAAAAATAAAAAAAAAAACAAATAAACATAGCAGTGATAACTATGAAAACTAATGTTTACTGACACCTCATTGTAGATGGGCAATATCCAGGACTTTTTTATTATTAAGAAATTAAAAGAAAGAAGGAGTTTAAGACAAAAGAGGACATAACAAAATAATAACAGAGGTCAGAACACATCAATTTAAGCAACAGTGTTTCACCACACAATAACCCAAAATAACAGTAGCTACCATAGTGTCCCTTTCATTGAAATATTTGAGTATAATTTTGTATATTATAGCATCAAACACAACATGACAGTGTAAAACCATTCAAGAGAGTGAAACTATTACAGGGTATTTAGAACCAACTAACAGAAAATGAACAATGGTATCTATACAATCTTGTCTATAAAAATTTTATTTATACTATCACATATAATCAAATCCAATAAGATACAACATGACAAACTGATGGAGACAGCAGAACAAAAGCTTCATAGGCTTTCAAAATAGGATGATATTAAATCAGCACTAGCAATTATATTGTCCTGTTTTCATCAAATAACTGTTCATATCATCACAGAAAATAAAATCAAATAATCCAGAATAGAACCACTCCAATTAATGAAAACATTATAAGACTTCAAAGCAATATAATGGGGAATCAGGTTTACCACATACTTTTATGTATTCTTACCATTTCTTACATTATGGAAACTATTCGGTATTTTTACATGTGAATTTGATTTATTTCGTTTATGAGTATGGTCTCAAGCTGCACCCATTTATTTATAAATATCCCAATGTGATCTTTTTTAATATATTAAGTCTATAAAACCACACATGTATCTATGAAGTGTGTAGTGTTGTTATTATCAGTTTATAAATAAGAAAATTTTGATCTAGGGAGGTTAAGTAAAAAGGTCAAGATCACAGAAAAATAGTAAATAAGAAGACCCTGGATTTAACTCAAGTAATCAGACTGTAGAGCCACTTTATATAGTTCCCGTACTAACTTCACAGTTTTCTAATTATATAAATCATTATTAAGCATTTCAATTCAATAAACATTAGCTTATTTCCAATTATTTGTGTGATTATGGGGCAAATTGATGAAAAGTAACTGTTGTTTTTTAGAGTATCACAAATGAATCTTACGCAAACGCTAGAATTGCAAAAAAGATCTGCAATACAAGGCATACCATCTAGCCAGGAGGGTTCTACTCCTGGCTAGATATACAATTAAGTTACCATGTCATGGTCTCTGCCTCATTGTAAAGTTGATATAAGACAACATGCCCTTTTATATTTACAAGTGCACAATTGACAGATAAAATTAATAAGATACTCTACTATGAAGTGTAAAGCATAAATACAAATTATTACTATTCATAATAGTTTAGAAATTAAAAAGAAATTGAAGATGATCTCAGAAAATGGAAAGACATCCCTAGCTTATGGATAGGAAGAACAAACATTGAGAAAATGGCCATTCTCCCAAAACTGTTATATAGATTCAATGCAATCCCAATAAAAATACCATCAATATACCTTATAGATCTAGAGAAATCACTCCTAAAATTCATCTGGAACCAGAAGAGACCTAGAATAGCAAAGGCAATTCTAAGCAGCAAAGGCAAGGCAAAAGGCATCACAATCCCTGACTTGAAATTATACTACAAAGCAACAGTAATAAAATCAACATGGTACTGGAATCGAAACAGAGCCGAAGATCAATGGAATGCATTAGAAGATACAACCACAACTACAAACACACTCAACCACCTTATCTTTGTTAAAGGAGCCGAGCAGGTTCACTGGAAGAATAACAGTCTCTTTAATAAATGGTGCTGGAAAAACTGGCTCTCCATTTGCCAAAAACTAAAACTAGACCCATGCCTATCACCATGTACTAAACTAAAATCTAAAGGGATCAAATATCTGAATATTAAAACAGAAACACTAAATCTATTGGAAGACAAATTGGGTAGAAACCTTGAAGACATAGGGGTAGGTAGAGAATTCATGAACAGGACTCAAACCGCACAGGAAATACTTCCCAGAATCAATAACTGGGACCAACTCTTATTAAAAAGTTTCTGCATGTCAAAAGAAGTCTCCAGCATAGTGAAAAGAAAACCCACAAACTGGGAAAAGATCTTAATGAACTCCCCCTGAGACAAGGGACTTTTGTCTAAAACATATAAAGAATTAAAAAAAAAAAAAAAACTCAGACCCCCAAAATTCGAAGACCCAATCCAAAAATGGGCATCTGAGATGAATAAAGAATTCTCAGATGAACAAATACAAATGGCAAACAAATATATGAAAAAATGTTCATCATCATTGGTCTTTAGAGAAATGAAATTAAAAACCACACTGAGATTTCATCTCACTCCTGAAAGAATGGCCAGGATCAAGAAAACCAACAACAACAACAAATGCTCGAGAGGTTGTGGGGAAAAATGAACTCTCCTACCCTGTTGGTGGGAGTGTAGACTGGTACAACCTTTGTGGAGGTCAGTCTGGAGATTTCTCAAAAACCTGGGATTGGAAGACCCATTTGTTCCAGCTATTCCACTTCTAGGCATATTCCCAGAAGAACTGAAAGCATCATACCACAGTGATATATGCGAACCTATGTTTATAGCAGCACAATTTGTAATCGCCAGATCTTGGAAACAACCCAAGTGTCCATCAACCGAGGAATGGATAAAAAAGTTGTGGTATTTCTATACAATGGAGTACTACTCAGCTTTAAAGAAGGATCACATTGAGATATTTATCAATAAATGGGCGCAGCTTGAGACCATACTCAGAAGTGAAGTAAATCAATCTCGCATGTGCGAATACCAAATAGTTTCCCTTATGTAAGTAATGATTCAAATATATAAAAGTATGTGGTAATCATGGTTCCCCATTATGTGGCCTTGAAGCCTTATAAAGTTTTCACTTAATAATTGGAATGGCTTTATTCTGGGCTGCTTGATATTATGGCCTGTGATGAAATGAACAGCTATTTAGAAGAAAACAAGTCATCATAATAGCTAGTGCTGATTTACTATCATCCTGTTTTGAAGCCCCACCAAACTATGGCTCTTCTCTCTCCATTGCTTTTATCATAATTTATCTTGCTGGATTTTATTGCATGTGATATATAAACAAAACTTGTTATAGGCAAAGAGATAATATAGAAACCATTGTTTGTTTTCTGTTAGCTGGTTCTAAGTACCCTACAATGCTTTCATCCACTTGAATGGTTTTACACTAACTTGATATGTTTGACGCTATAGTATATGAAGTTATATTCAAATATTTCAAGGAAAAAGACACTATGGTAACTACTGTTAAGTCGGGTTATTTGGTGGTGAAGCACTAGGTTGCTGAAGCACCATCAGACTTTGACCTGCATTGTAATATTATAATGTCCTCTCAATCTCTCCCTTATTCATTAAAAAATTTACTTAGTTATTTTTTATGATTTTTTTAACTAAGGGGAAAAAACTTGAAAAGTTAGCAGGATATATTATAGTAACTTTTTTTGATTTCCTATTAACTTGATTTGAAGTCCTGTAATACTCCCACTGTCTTGTTTTGACTGAGTAGACTCTGTTCCATTTTGTATGATAATATCAAGTTCGAGGGTATAGACAACTACTTTGAAGGCAATAAGATTCACTATGATGCCCATTCTGGTTTGACTCTTATCTTCTTTGAAGTCCTGTAATGTTTACAAAGTTTAGCTTTTATTGGTCTTGTTCTCTACTGTTTTTTTTTTTTTTCAACTTTATAATACCTAATGAGATAGACAATTCTTTTTAAGGAAACAAGAGGCATTATGGTAACCATTGTTGATAAGCTTATACTCTGTTTTTACATCATGTGCTATGTCTATCTTGGTTATGACTGACAGGTTTGTTTTGCCATATTTGATTTTATTCTCTTCCAAAAGAAATGTAGTGAGAACTAAGGAATAATAAAACCCAAAATGTGTAAATTTTGTTGTAAATAAAAGAGGGGAAAAAAAGTGCTCTAAAGGATACAACTGCAAGTGGGTTTAGGGGTATTAAATAGATGACCATATTAATGTTTTTGGTTGGATCATTGAACTCAACTGTTTGTATTCTCACCGTTTGAATGTCCACTTAGTATGTTTTGATCCTGTGACTTGAGCAACTATCTCTAAAATGATGATGTGTAATCTATTAACTGGTGATTTCTCACTGTTTTTTTTTTTTTTTTTTTTTTTTTTTGTAGTTCTGTATTACTTGTACCCTTACACTATTTTGTTTTGTTTTTTTTTCTCGTTTTCCTTTTAAATAAAAAAAGAAAAAAGACCAAAAAATAGTTTAACTAGAAATTAACATAATTATATAAATAGACTTAATGCAGAACATGATCAAATTTATGAATTTCAAATATACTTGCTATCAGGATGATAGTCTTTTTCTATCTCCACTTAAAGTGAAGATTTGAATTCTCTGGGACTTTCAGTTTATTCACACACTTAAAGCAATTGAAGTCATTATTTAATACATTATTTTATAACTTAAAACTAGAGTATGAGAAAATAAATTATTATTATACCTCCAGAATTACAAAAACATATAAATATATTATTTTTGGTATTTTTGTCACGTCTTTTCTTTAAATAAATTTTTATTTAATTTCATAGTTATTAACATTAGCAATTTAAGAGTTGCAAAAGCATCTATAAGGCTTTTGTGGTATTATTCTATGTCAATATAGATATCAAGTAATGTGCAAATTTATGAACATCACTTCAAAGTAAGCTGAAAAATCCCTGTGCAAATGCTGTACATAGCCATCTAACAGACGATGTAAGACAACTGTCATGTACTTCTCATACCTCTTCTTTTTTCATAGAATATAACTGAATCCTTTCCATCAGCCCTCAATATATCCTACGCTTCAGATCATTTCTCTGTTCTGGTTATTTTTATTAAAAAATGCTCTGACGCTTACAATTTTATCCCATTCATTTTATTTTATGATATAAAAACACTGACCTCCCTATCATTTTCCTTTCATAGCACACTTGTCATTCATGCATACTATGCTGACCTGGAGGAGTGCTTTGCACAGTTTAGCACGTACCACAGATGTCAAGCACTGATCAAGTAAACAAACCGAGCAGAGATGGTGTACTGACCAAAGAAAATACTTGGCTCCTACACTCAAGAGAATGTAACTCACTGTATAAATCCTATTATTTTTAGTAGCCATGAATAGTATATAATATATTATACATATTATAAATATATATTACAAACATGTATATACACATATGTATTTTATAATATATATTATATGTAATATAAATATTAAAGCATTACCAGTGAGGAAGTTTACATCAGATTCTCACTATTGGTGCGTAAAAGTAATTTGCATTTAATCTGCTGACTCAGTGGCACAAGTGCCTGTTTGGCAAGTTCAGTGTCCTGAGTTCAATCCCTGGAGCAGCAACAACAACAAAGGCCAGCAATTATTCGTTAGTTTCAAATATCAACTATGTTACATATCTGGAAACCATTCCACCAATAGATGACAAGGTTGTGTCATGGTAAAGAAAGGTCTGTTAACACCATGGGAAGTGCATACTGTGATGATTCTTCCAATCTTATGGAAAGCAGAATATTCAGATATGTCAAAACCTACTGCATTTGAGATCTCAATTGACATTTGTGCCAAGAGTTTAAAATAACTATTATTATTCTCTTGTTATGAGTGGAATATTATAAGAACCATATAATAAAGTGATGAAAAAGCTGACATACAATGAACCTGGAAGATCTATAACGATAGCTAATATTCTCTTATCTAGCCTAAATATTTATTTAGAATGGACATACCTATCCATTAGAAGATACTCTATACTATATACTTAGACTAGGCTCTAAGACCTATCAAATTGGCAAAAATGAAAGCAAATCTCTAGTCTGTATTCCAACCACAGAAGATAAATAAAAGGCAATTGTTTGTCATTGGGAAGATTGAAAAGATTAATCCTACCAATAAAGACCCAGAATATGCACATCTGTTTGTGCATACCATATCCCTGTTTCATTGCCAGTCTTGTCCCTGCAGAAGCCACATGATCATCTAATGACTAGATTTTCAGTCTTAATAAAATAGCAGGAAAAAAGTACAGCTTCTTTTGTGAGGATAGAATCTTTAAAAGAACACACTAATCAAATCTTAGGTGTGTGTACAGTGATCATTGACTTAGTACATAATATTTTTCGTTCCAATTATGAGAGACAGTTGTGTGCACACTTAAAGGTACAATATCAAATTAAAGTTTCTCTCATATTTCCTACTCTTTGTTACCAAATACTCCAAATTATTGTGTCTATTAGACATTGTATTCTGTTGCAATCATTAAATGTACACATACTGAGGGGTCTAATGGGAAGATGACTCATGATGAAAACCTTTTGTAATGCTTTGAACCTGCACAGAATGAGAACATCTGAGGAAGCTTCATGATCTGACTGGTGTGCGGTGTTTTTGGTCATAGGTTTGGGAGAAGGTGTTAAAAACTATTGAAGGAGAAGAAACATAATCTGTTTGGTGCACTCAAGAGTTGTCTAATGACATATTTGAAAACCAATTATGGACAGCCACAGAATACTACACAAAAGCTGATACAGTGCTACTACCATGAAAGATGATAAGAGATAAAAAATCTTCCAAATAGAAGGAATTATATCACATACCTACTCATTCATATTGGTGGACAAAAGGTAGACTAAAGTGATACTGTATATGGATTCCTGCATAAGGAACAGTAGCCTGTTTATGTGATCAGGCAACTAGAAGGTATAATCCATCTTTTTTGAAAGTCTTGCTCTGAAACATAGCATTTAAGAATATGCCATCTTTAGACAGTAATATTAAGTAAAATGAATCAGCCACACAAGGTTAAAGATCACATGGTTTCTCTAATATGAGAAAATCAAAGTAAAATAATGAGTAAAATTTTAAAAAATGATAATACAAATATACCTTTTTCTAAACAAGAATTCAACCAAGTGATTGGGAGGAATGAAAAAAACTATCAAAATGTATTATGAATAGTTACAACTTCACTACAGGGAATTCAATCATTTAGTAGTGCAAATATGTTAATTAAAAAATTCAAAAATGAAATAAATGACATAGTGAGTAGGCTATATTGCAGATTGTCCTGTCATACTCTTAAAAATGGACATATGTGAGCTGTGGATTACTGTATCCAATTGAAACTTGCATTTAACAATTGAGCTTTTCCATAAAAAGATTCAGTTGGGGCAGCTATAAAAACATGGCATTGTAGTCTTCAGCTTCAGGGACTGGAATGAACAAGCAGCCCCAGAATCTGCAGTGTGAATTCACCCATGTCTCCGTGTCCAGATTTCCATTGCTTCAGCCGCTATCCTAGCAGTAGGTTCGTTACTTTGAAACACAGAACACTTCCATCTGATGGTCCTACCCAAAGAATTTCCCATTGATTTGGGGAAAATTTTGCTGGAATATGTAGATTTCCTGAACTAATTCTTCTTCTTCCTTCATGAATGCAGATCTGCACTATAATCTGAATACGTTCCCATCCCTTTCTCCTCACAGGTGTTTTCTCCAAGGAATGTTTTACATGATGGTGAAGGTTAATTTTAATTGGCCACTGGACTGGGTTAAGTGACTCCTGCAGAGGTGATTGGATTGAATGTATTAATCCCATCAATGGGTTAACCCACTGATGAGAACACAGTTTAGTAGGCTATGAGGAAGCAGAAGTGGATTATGAGATTATGACTTTGGTGACTATGTCTGCTCTCTGGACCAACATCTTGGAATCTTTCAATGTTCTCCAATTCCTCGGACCCCAAGTTGAGCAGTTTTTTTTCACTCTTTATTCCCCAGTGACATTTCTTCTTTGTAGTCAACATACTATAAACTGATACTTAATCAAATTATGAGGTAAAATAGCTCAATTCTTTAATTTGAAAGTATTTGAGATTTTTGTTCAAGCAAGGAATCTTTTTCTCAGAGCAAGAGAACTAGAACACTGAATTATTACGATGCCACTATGAATGTGTTTGCATGTGTTAGTGTGTGAGTGTATTTCAGTTCCATTCCTTTTTTTTTTTTTTTTTTTTTTTTTTTTTTTTTTTTTTTTTTTACAGAAAATATATCTGGAGATCTTGCTTATTACTGCAGGCACAATGCTTCTTTAAAAAATATGTATGTATCATTGTGTAAATATATTATAATTTATCTATTACAGTTGATTTATCTATCAAACTGATAGAATTTAGATTTAACTATTGAACTGATAGAATTTAAATTTATATATTGAACTGATAGAATTTATGTTAGAGCCATAAATTCTGTTATAAAAATGAGTATTGTCTTTCACACATTATTACAAAAGTTTGTCTTGGTTACTCTCCTCCAGTTGCTGGGACAAAAATCTTTGATGCTCAAAATTAAGAGAGAAAAGGTTTATTTAGCTCACAGTTTGTGGAGGTTGCAGTCTAGAATGAGCTGGCTCCAAGGCAAAGTGGCATCACTGAGGAGCAACAGTTATGGCAAGAGAAGTTAGGAAAAGCAACAATACCGAGAAGTTAAAAAAAAAAAAAAAAAAAAAAAAAAAACAGCTGCTCTTCCTCCTTTATACAGGAAGCAGATATCCACCGGGGGCAAGCGCAGCACAAACATCATCTCCCCGCCTCCCACGTGCACAGGCTCAATATTCACAAAGCAAGGACTCTGGCTCCCTCCTGAGTCACTTAATTAGGGTTCTAAATTTCTCAAGTTAACAAGGAAGCCACATAGAGAAAGATTAATAAGAGAAGCCACACCCTTCACACTAGCATCCAAAAAAAATGAAATACTTAGGAATTATTCTCACAACAGAAGTGAAAGATCTATATAGGGAAAAATATAATACACAGAAAAAAATTAATGAGGATCTCAGATAATGGAAAGACATCCCTTGCTCATGGATAGGAAGAATAATATTGTGAAAATGGCCATTCTCCCAAAACTTTTATACAGATTCAATGCAATCCCAATAAAAATACAATCAACATACCTCATAGAAATTGAGAAATTACTCCTAAAATTCATCTAGAGCCAGAAGACAAATAGAATCAAAAGACAGTTCTAAGCAGCAAAGACAAGGCAGGAGGCATCACAATCCCCAACTTGAAGTTATATTACAAAGCAACTGCAATAAAATCAAAATGGTACTGGAATAAAAACAGAGCCAAAGATCAATGGATTACATTAGAAGATACAACTAAAACTACAAACACACTCAACCCACCTTCTCTTTGATAAAGGGGCCAAACATGTTCCCTGGAAGAATGACAGTCTCTTTAATAAATAGTGCTGGAAAAATTGGCTCTCCATATGCCGAAAACTAAAACTAGACCCATGCCTATCACCATGTACTAAACTAAAATCTAAATGGATCAAAGACATGAATATTAAAACAGAAACACTAAATCTATTGGAAGACAAATTGGGTAGAAACCTTGAAGACATAGGGGTAGGTAGAGAATTCACGAACAGGAAGCAAACCGCATGGGAAATACTTCTCAAATTCAACAACTGGGGTCATGTCTTATTAAAAAGTTTCTGAACATCAAAATAAATATACAGCATAGTGAAAAGAAAACCCAAAAACTGGGAAAAAAATCTTAGTGAATTGGCTCTCCGACAAAGGTCTTCTGTCTAAAACATATAAACAATTTTAAAAAATCAGACACCCAAAATTCAAAGATCCAGTCCAAAAAATGGTCATCTGAGATGACTACACAATTCTCAGAGGAAGAAATACAAATGGCAAATAAATACATGAAAAAATGTTCATCATTATTACTCATTAGAGAAATGCAAATTAAAACAACACTGAGATTTCATCTCACTCCTGAAAGAATGGCCAGGATCAAGAAAACTAACAATAACAAATGCTGGAGAGGCTGTGGGGAAAAAGGAACTCTCCTATACTGTTGGTGGGAGTGTAGACTGGTACAACCTTTGTGGAGGTCAGTCTGGAGATTTCTCAGAAGGCTGGGATTGGAAGTCCCATTTGTTCCAGCTATTCCACTTCTAGGCATATTCCCAGAAGAACTGAAAACATCACACGACATTGATATATGTACACCCATGTTTACAGCAGCACAGTTTGTAATAGCCAGATCCTGGAAACAGCCTAAGTGTCCATCAACAGGAAAGGATAAAAAAGTTGTGGTAATTCTATACAATGGAGTACTACTCAGCTACAAAGAAGGATCACATTGAGATATTTATAAATAAATGGATGCAGCTTGATACATACAAGAAGCGAAATAAATTAAGTTCACATATATAAATAGCTTCCCTAGTTTCCTTGGATAGTTTCCCTCGTGTAAGAAATGGTAAGAATACATAAAAGTATGTGGTAATCATAATTCCCCATTATATTGTTTTGAAAATTTGCTTATAAAATTTGGAACGGTTTTATTCTGGGTTGTTTGATTTTATTATCTGTGATGATACGAACAGATTTTTTGAAGAAAACAAGACATCCTAATAGCTAGTGCTGATTTAATATTTGGTTTGAAGTCCTTCCAAGCTTTCATTCTTCTGTCTCCATAGTTTTTATCATGTTGTATCTTATTGGATTTTATTGTATGTGATAATATAAAATATTTTTTATGGACAAGGAGATAATATAGTAACCATTGTTCATTTTCTGTTAGTTGCTACTGAATATTCTGTAATACTTTCATTCTCCTGGATGGTTTTATACTATCTTATTATATTTGATGCTATAATGTATGAAGGTGTACTCAAATATTTCAAGGAAAGAGGCCCATGGTAGCTACTGTTAGTCCGGTTGTCTTGTGGTGAAGCACTATGTTGCTTAAATTGTTCTTTTCTAACCTTTGTTTTATATCCTCTTTTATCTTAATATTTTTTTAAAAAATGAAAATAAAACAAGGAAGTCACCAATACAACATACTGGTCCATAAACAGCCAGCCACCCTAGTGCAAGTTCTCTACACCTTAGGATGTAAAATTGCTGAGTTACTCAGTTAGGATTTTGAACTTCTTAAGTTGACATAATGTATCAACCATCACAGTGTTACTCCATATTTAATATAGAATTGTAGGATTTAAATTGGTGAGTTTTATTTCATTGGTACAATGATTTTTTTTTTTTTTATATTTGAGTTTCAGTAACGTTAGTGTCACTTGTTTATACACTTATTTTCATCATTTGTAATATTTAACCACCATTTGTAAACTTGATTTTTTTGGAAACCTGAGTTTTTTCTTAAGACTAAAATATGTGAAACTGTGTCATTTTTCTCATAGGAATTTTAACTTTGTAGGAAGATTGAGCAGAAGATACAAAATATTTCCCCAAACCCCTCTTCCTAGATATCATTACCCCCATTATCAATAGCTTCTAGCAAAACAGTGCACTTGTTAAAATCGGTTTGCCTCCGTTAATGCATCATGTAAAGTCCATCATTTAAATCGCCTTTCACTGTTGGTACTGAACATACTGTGCATTAACACAAATTTATAATGACAGGTGCCCGTCATTAGAGCATCATACAGAGTAGCTCACTGCTCATTTTGCTGTGCCTGTAATTGCTTTCTACTGGTCTAATACCTTCCAACTACTGTCTGTAGCTTTACAGACACTTCCAGAAGTTCATGTAATTGGATTCATGCAGCATGTTACCTTTTCAGAATGTCTTCAGGCACTTGGACATATTCGTGTAAGTCTCCTTCATGGCTTTTCATAACTTGATGGATCATTTCTTTCTGAAGTTTAAAAATATATACCATTCTTTGGATCAAGCACAATTCATTTAACCATATATCAATAAAGACACTATTGTTACTTCCAAGCTGCAGTAAATAGATAAAGCTACTGTAACATTAATGCAGATTTTTTGTGACGCCACAAGTTTTTAAGAACTTTAAGGAAATATCTAGGAGTACGAATGCTGGAATAAGCGATAAGGATGTGTTTAGTTTTGTAAGAAATTACCAAAACTGTTGTATCATTTTACATTCCCACCAAAATTAAGAAAGAATTTCTTCTGCTCCGTATCCTCTTCAGCACGTGCTAAGCTCGGTGTTTTGGATCTGAGCCGTTCTAACAGGCATGCAGTCTGTCTCCTTGCTTTCACTTTACATTTCTTTGGTGAAAATGATGTGACATATCTTTTGTCATGTTTACTTGACATATGTCTATCTTTTCTGATGGGCATCTGTTTAGGTTTTTGTCCCTTTTAAAAATCTAGTTGTTGGTTTCTTACTGTTCAGTTTTAACAGTTATTTCTCTACTGTTTTAGTGAAATTTAAAAAGCCAACTATTATTCATAGACTACGTGCTTGGAGTTATATCTAAAAAGTAGCTGTTGGCATTAGGACATCTAAATTTTTCATGCTATCTTTTAGGAGTCTGCAAGTTTTGAAGATTGCATTTAGTCATTTTGAGCTGTTTAATTTTACTTAGACATCATGCCCTTTTAAAATCTTTCTTCTACAACTTTTTGTCCTGACTTAAAATGATAACCAGCTATGCATATGTTAAAATACTTTGAAATAGTTTCCAAATCTGTTAAAAATTCTTTAACGGGTCTCTAAAAACATTATTATTTGTCTTTGTTATCTTAATTTTGTCTCCATAATCTTTATCAGTGCTGGTTCTGTAGGATCCTTTCTCCACTCAGTGCCTTCAAAGTGCTATTTATTTCCATTATTTATTTGTTAATTTCTAAGAAATACAAGATAATGTTTTCCATCTTATTGCCTCATCATGTATTTTTATGTATATCAGAAAAAAAATTCTCTTAATTGTTGTTGGGTGATCATGAATTGCATAGAGACAATATTTTGCTCATAATACAGTTCTGATGAACGGCACTGTATTTTCTTACTTTCTGTTCTTTTTTTCCCTGTTTCTATTTATGGCACAATAAAAATTATTGGCTTATTTTCCTCTATTTAATTTTAAATGATATGAAATTTTTCTGGGCAGAAATTCTGCAAAAGATCCATGTGGGGTACATGTAAGATTTATATAGAATATATGATATTTATAAACACACATCATATATATATATATATATATATATATATATATATATATAAAATTATACATTGCAGGATGGATGGAATCCTTTTTGAGTTACTATAAATTTACCTAATATAAAGGGTTATACAAGACTAACATGTTAGTCCTTTTGTTCCCAAAAAAGCAGCATATAGAAATTTTTCTCAAAACTCAGTTTTTCCCCACCTACCTGAATTACAGATTATTTTAGAAAGAAAATATATTTGTGTAATTATTCAATTGATGCTGTCTCCTTTGTATTTGGTACCACGTGAAGCTCTGACAAGTTCCTGCTGTAGCTAAATCCTGCTACCTTTCCTGGCAATTTGGATAAGTGTTGATTTTTTAAAAAAATGAACAACAATGCAGTTTTAAAAATAACTCTGTATGCCAGCAATTCATATTCAGAAAACTTCATATAATCAAAATTTTACTTATTCTTTTTTTAAAGAGACACAAACATAGAAGTTTTACATATAAATGAAAGCACTGAAATGTTCAAAACAAGTATATTATACAATGCTAAATCAGGTTGAACATATTTATCTCCTCAAGAATTTATCATACCTTCATGTGCACTAGAACCTCATTTTTCTTGCTCTTATGAAACTGTACCTTAATACCCACAAATCTCCTTCTCCTCACCCCTGCTCCAATGTTACCCCCAATGTCTGGTATTCCATTCTCCTCCCAACTTCTATGTGATCACATTTTTTACACTCCTCATCTAAATGAGAATATTTGGCACTTACCTTTCTGTATTTGATAGTTAATATAATGATGTCCAGTTCCATCCATATGGTAACAAAAGCTGTAACAGAATTCATTATTTTTATGACTAAATAGTATTTCATTGTGTAACTATCCCTCATATGTGAATTAAATACATTAAGAGATGCCTGGCAGATTAGTTAAAATTAAACAAAGAACAATTCTGACTGTGTCTTTGGATGATTGGTATGTAGCTATGTAATTGGGGGTGAAAGACCCACCAAGGTGTGAGTGGCACTAATCAATAGGCCTAAACAGGATAAGAATGGAAAAGTCAGAGAAGTGTCCTTATTGGAATGTGTTCTAGTCTTTGCATTTGGATATCTGTTTCCGGTTTTGTCAGCTTTCTAACACAGACTTGCAACAGTATTAAGGAATCATCATTTGACTCATGTTTTACATTTTATAATATGCTTCCATACAGATCATGTCATGTGCTTGTTTATATAAAAGTAACTCATTTCCTACATTTTTTTTTTCTTGCAGGATGACCCAGTAAGTGCTTAAGTAAGCAAAGGTCTCTTCACTAGTATTGAGCTGTATTTCTGAGGACTGTGATCTACCACAAGCAGCATTTCAACTTTCCACCTAGGAACCTGCCCTTATTTCAAACACTGAAACTCATCGCAAGCTCTCCTTATCTGAGAATGCTTCAATAATGCATTGTTATTTTCACTGGTAGCTGCCCCTTGTTTGACCCTACATAAAAACTTGTATCTTCTTTCTGCTCAAAAAAGAACTAAAAAAAAAAAAAAACAAATATCAAAGCCTTTACATTGGTTTTGTTTGAGATAATATTACATGTTTAACTGTCATCAAAAGAAATCCTGTTGAGGCTCACCCAAATAACAGAGCCAAAAACCAAAAGAAGAGGTTCAGCTCCACAGTTCCCTCAAAGGGCAGGCACACAGTGATTTAAGTACCTTGCCCTAGGTTTTGTCTCCTAAAGTTTTTACCTCTTTCTAGTGGCTCATGTCACCTGGACAAGATCCAACTACAACAGTGTACCACTAAATAACATATTACAATACTAAATTATAATACTGTACTTGTGCAATTTTGTACTAAGTACTATAGAATATTTTGTAACACTGACAAAAATTTAAAATATACCAACACTTCAAAAATTGTATCTTCTATGATTTCATTTGTTGAAAAGTATCTCAATCTTATTTCAAAGATATTTAACAATGTTCAGAGGTATGTGTTTCACTAGTCATTGCTAAATGTTTTAACCTATGACATATTGCCAATGAGTTTATTACTAAGTATGTCAAAGTAAGTGTCTAAGAAAGATCTTCATGTAACTGTGCAAAGGGATCTTTTTTTAAAAACTCCAAGTCACTCAAATGCTATTGCTGCAGAACTGAGCTATTAATGATGATGGTTTCATACAACACGTAAAGGCAAACAGTTGCCTATCAAATTTACTGCCATATGTAAAAACTCAGAAAAGGTCAACAGTAGATTTCAAATAATCATTTGGTAAATTATTATTTTTTTTAAAAAATAGAAGGACCAAATAAAAATTTTCAACTCTCTGAATGTTTAGCTTACTGAGGACAAAAATATGGTAGTAGTTAGTTCTATAGGTCACCATGGACAATGTATTGCATGACATTAACATTTAAATGGTGAATTATTGTTAGATTAGATTTTCCTGCATAATGAAAGAGCATCATCCCATCCGCTGAAAATTCCGATACAAAAGTTTTATTATTTAGGTGTAAAATTTTCCCAAATTTCTCATGTATTTTTTGGTAGGACTTTCCAAATGTGGTTAGATCACCGAGGAACTAGGGTGCTCAGTGTATCAATCAATTGATGAATTTATAGCTGTTGGTGTCTGGTGGAGGAGGTGGGCTACTGGGAGCCTGTTCTGGGAGAGATATATGTATTACTGGGAGAGATATATAGGGGACATATGTCTCAGTATAAATCTGATTCTCTCATACTTTTTTCTGCATGTCTTTCCTTTGCTGGACTCTTCTGCTATGCTGTTTTTGTATTGAACACAGAATATGGTGTGTCATGTATTTTGTTTCAGCAGTGGGAAAACTGAGTAATACAGGATACTGGTAGAGGAAGTGACATCATTGCTAGACTATTTCCTTTTATGTGGTTCGGAAGAAGTCTTTGAATCTCATTTGTGAGAGGTGCTAGGATAATTTTGTAAAACCAGACTGGAAAAACCTGGAACGCAGTAAGCATAGATTACTGAGTAATTCTCCTAAGGGATTGGAAGACAAGGCTGCTGACAGAAATGTGCACAGTAAAAGCCAGGCTCATGAGGTTTTAGTTAGGAATAAAGGCTCTGCTGGGGGTTGGACTAGACAGTGCTGTGCTACATTATGGGAAAGGAATTCTCTGTATTTTGTCTCTCTTCTGATTTCATGTGAGGTATAATTTAAAGGTGATGAACTGATTTTGATTTTGCAGGAAATATTTCATGTCAGCACATGATTACTGTTAGTTGCTTTCAGCCAGATCTACTGTGAGAACTAGAGGAACAAAAACAGATAAAGGATATTAAAAATTTACAGTTAGTCCCAAAAGGAAGTGCGTCAAATTTAAGGCCAAGACTAGTATTAAAAAGGAAAGTGTTGAAAAGACTAATCTATTAAAAAGAACTTTGCACCAGGAAAGTAGAAAAGATGTTTTTACTAATCTCATAAACAAGTCTGGATCACAAAATTAAGGATATAAAATGATGAACTGATTTTGAATAGTTTACTTTGGGAAGACGCTCCAGGACACCCTGCTTATTCAAGATGACTTAGAATAATGTGTCCCCACATTCAGTAACTCAAAACCTACTGCAGTCACGTTCCAAGAAAACTCCACTATTTCTTGAGCTGGTAGAAGATTTTGGCATCATACACGTGGTGCTGATTTTTAGGCTTACAGAATGGAAGTGTTAAGAATTCCCAGTGGATTTTTACCTGTATTTTACTTTTTTTTTTTTTTTTTTTTTTTTTTTTTTAAATCAGGGATCAAACTCTTTACCGTATGTTAAAAGAAGGACTGACAGACAACACAATAGGATACAGTGAGGTTTTCATACCTATAGGGACCACATGAAAGAATATTGGATAAAATCATAAAAGTGAAGTCAGAATTTTAATGACTTAAAAAGTTTAAGTTCCAAAATATGTGTGTGTGGAGGGGGCGGAGGGCTGAGGAAAATGTAAGCACTGAGATGAGCCAGCCCAAGAGAGATGATACATGAGCTGACAAATCTACTGGGACATGGCTAGCTAATACATCTGGAGTTCACAAGTCACTGTCACATTCTCTGAGTGCTAAACAAAGAGCTGCAGGTTCCACTGTTGCCCAGTTAGGTTTTTCCCTTGCTGTGTTCTACTTCTTTCAATCATTGTTCCTCCTTTTTTTTTTTTCCTTTTTTTTTCCCTTGTTTTTTTGTACCGGGGATCAAACTCATGACCTTAAGCTTGCCAAACAGGCGCTTATGCCACTGAGCTAAATCCCTGGACCCCATCATTCCTCCTTTCTTAAGTGAGAATTTTTATCCCTGGACATTTTATGTTGGAACTCTTTGGCTTTCTTTTTGATTTTTACAGGTGCTCACAGACAAGAATTTGCTTTGAGTTTCTCAAGAGACTTTGGATTTGCACCTGAGAGCAATACTGCAATTGTGGAAATTTTGGGTTCCCTAGAGATGCACAAATGCATGCTGCATTTTGAAGTGGACATTAGCCTTTTGGAGGCCAAGCATGGTATTTTATGACTGAGATCTAAAATATTTTCCAAATGTCACATACACTCAGGGGTAGAGTTTTGGGGCTATGGGTGGAGGATCATGGAGCCATACACATTAGTTAACATACTGATGACTTCATAGCAGAATGTTTTGCTAGGATGTGGGCCTGTTTTAAGAAGGTGGATCACCATATCACTTGAAGGTATGGCTATCATTCTCAGTCCATGTGTCTCTGTCTCTGTCTGTCTGTCTCCTTATCCCTGTCTCTCTCTCTCTCTCTCTTTCTCTGTTTCTTTTCCTTCTTGACTGTCATAGATTGATAATAGCTTTCTTCTTCCAGGAACGTTTGTAGCTTAGGAGCCAGTTACTCATGAAATAAAGCCTCTAAAATTATGTGTCAGAATATGCTTTTCTTCTTAAGACATAAGTGTTTTGCAATTTTTCTCTGTGAAAGGACATCTGATAATTAATACAAACAGATAAGATAGCATCCCCCAAGCAAGGGGGAATTCAGCAATGGATGACCTTCAGATCTGAGATTCTATCAGCTCTTCAAACTACCACCTGTAAGCCTAAAATGCAATTTTGATCTTCTGTTCTCCCAAATTCTATAACACAAGCCTTTTGAATATATCTGTCACTTTGTCTCTTTCTCTGTGCATTTCTCTTTCTGTTTCTCTGTGCAATCTTATTGTTCTGAATTTATATTTTAATCCTTGCTCCACAGATAGAATTATAATCCAAAACTGAGCTTTAGATTTATATATTTCCTCCTCTCATTTTTCTTGTGTCACATAATGTTCTCAGCATTAACATCATTATTTAAAAGAAATCATCAGTGTCATTATGATATTCCTGGTTGTTATACTGATATTTTAATTGCAATACTTTAGTTATGCATGTGCTTGGTTTCTTACTGTTACATTCTTCTTCTCACGTTTGCATTTTCTGAGTCACACTGTGAAACGTGTGGGAATAGACATGGGAATAAAAGCCAGTTTCTGTGGATTTTTCCAGTCTTTATAAACTATGTCTTAAGTCTCATTTTACCACGCTTAATGTCTAATAAAAATGTCCCTTTGTGTTTCTTCCAGGATTCACAGGATGATTCCAACATGAGTGCATAATAATGATAATCAAAATAATTAATATTATCTTAAGACTGCTTTGTTTTATCATCACATTGGATTCTAATACTTTACATATTTACAGTTAATTTCTGTTATTTTGTCTTTGCTGAAATCAATTTATATGCATGTATATTCAAAGAAATGAAAATAGAATGTTATGAATGGAGTACTTAATATTTTTAGCTAGAATATTAATGACTCTGCAGGTTTCATTATACACATTTTCTGTTTTGTCTACTCATGATTTACCACCTTTTAATATTACCTGCTTATTTATAAATAAATTATATTTTTCATTTTCAGTGTTTTACTTTTGTGTTCTACATCCCCTTGTTGTATTTCACCTCTGTTGTCCTCGCATACATCTCCCTCTGGATTGTCCTTGACACTAGCTTCTATTTTCCCATTTTATAGATTTTAAAGCTATCCGTGCATGCAGTCTAGCGGCACCTGCTATGCCCATGAGTTTGCATTTCCTTCCTCAGTCTTCAATAGAGATAACTAAAAAGTGTAAAGACCAAAAGATTCCACTGAATCTCTGTGCTGCTTTTCTCTTTCTTTCAAGTTTCACTGACATCTCACAGGTGAGAAACTTGCAATCATTTCACAGAAAGGTTGTCAAATATGACCCAGGAAAAATACTATATATATATATATATATATATATATATATATATATATATGCTTTTTTAATGTATATTCTTTTTATATTACAAAAGGCCTAAAGATTAATTGCATCCATATGTGCTTAAAGAAAGCAAGTGATGACATTCCTGTTGTGACTGGGGTTGTCCATTGCTGGGCAGAATGGACTGAAGATGTCGAGGTACACCAGCCCACACTGCGGGAGGACACGCCTGTGTCTGTACACGCACATCAGCTGTTTTACCTAACAGTACTTCTGTTATTCTAATGCTATGTGATTTCAATTGTCAAGGATATTTGGAGTGTGTTAATTTTTTCTACTTAGTAGCTGAAAAAATGAACAGAAATGCATTCACTAAGCCATGGTTGGTGTACTGTACAGTGTGCCCTTCAAGGCTTCCAGCATGGAGGTTAGCTTTTGTTCTGTGTTCGGAAGGAAGAGGAGACTTGATCTGATTCGGGTGCTTGGAGTAGAGACATCCTCTGACAGGAAGAAAGAAGGTCATCAACATGGCTGGGCCCTCAATTTTGGATTAGAACTGGCAGCAAATATAAATTTTTCTTTACAAATTTGAGCAACCTCAGCTGTTTTATCATAGTAACAAAAAATGCAATAATACTTTACATTTTCTTTTTATTAAAGTAATGATTATTTCATAATCACAGAGATATCTTGTTACTCTTTCTCTTTTATCTTGACACTTTTTCCTTTTTTATACCTCCGTCCCTTAATGGCTCCTGTTTTGACTATATATTTGTCTATTCCTTCAGTATGACTGCTAAAGAATATTACCTGTATCTTTTCTACATGCAACTACACTCTAATTCCTGTAATTTAAGAAATACTTACTTCAACTCACACTGCTGAATTTTTTCCTTCCTTTTCCATTTTCTTTTTATTCTGAAGCAGTGTTCTACTCAATTATTTGTATAAAATCTTTTTTTTATTTTTGTAGGATTATTCTGACTAGTTTTTTGTTATTATTTTTGGGCATTACTGTTGGAAATTTGATTTTTTATGATGATTTTTTTTCCTGCTAACGGCGATTGAACTCATAACCTCACACTTGTGAGGCAAATGCTTATGCCACTGAGTTAAATCCCTGGTCCCTCCTGATGATTTCTGAGTGAGGGAGTAAAGCTGATTGAGAGAAGAGTTTACTGTCAAGTGAAGTTTCAAGTGGGATTGATATAGAACAGCTGTATGTCAGAATTTAGCCACTATTTAATTTTACTTGGCACCTAACTTTCTCCTTTTCCTGCAGCCTCAGATCATTTCCTCTCTCTGATGAATGCAGAGATGCCCCTTTCCTTGAAGAGTCTATGATTCTATATTCTTAAAGTTTTATTCTTATAGTTTTCTTGCCCCGACATTTATGTTTTTTTTTTCTCATAAACTCAACACAGAGGGAGTCATGCTAGATTTTTATTAATCTCTGAATGTTCGTTTTAATACAAAACAAATCTTCTTGTATTTCAGTATTTCTAGTCCACTGGGAAATTAATGTTTAAGCTATATTTATAGGTTATAATTTTGAAATGGCATATGTTTCAATCACTCAGGAAAATATAATTGAAAAGATGAAAAATAGTCACTGAAACTTCTATTCTATTTAATGTTCAGCACTTTCAGGAGACCAGGAACTACCGAATCATTTTTTTAGACTGATATTCATATAACCTTTTTTGAAATATAATGAGATTTTTGTGCTTTTTTTAAAGGAAGGGAATATCCTTTACATGTTTCTCAACTTACATACTTAAGCCAAATATACATTAATTGACAGACAAATTCTAAATGAGCATTATGAATTGAGGATGCATTAAATATATGTAATCTGTTACACATCCAACCATATTGACCAGAATGCTTACATTATTCCATCGATGAGGAGAAACATCTTACAAGTCAATTTGAAATTGTTCAAAATGTCTTATGTCTTGTCCAATACCTCTGTCCAGATGATGTTGGCCACACTCTGTACCACGCACTGTGGCATACTGAGTGTTCACACTCGTGACCCTGTATCAGGCTGGGCACTGCTGCTCATGACCATCACCACTGTCCTGCTTTGAAAGAGGGTATCACATTGTACACATTTATGTAGGAAAAATAAAAATTCAAAAATCAAAACATTATTTACACTCAACAAATATTAGTTTTTCCCCCACATAAGTTTCAAAGATCCTAAGTCAATCTACGGTTCACCAGAAATGTCTGCATGTAGATCACTTCTGAGTGATGTGTAAGATTCAACTAACAGTGTTCATTGGTAACTTTTAAAAATCCAGAGGAGACAGATAACACTTTGTAGTGCAAAATAAGTTAATGTAGCATGTCTGGTATATTCCACAAGAAAACAAATAAAACTGTGTCTCCTCATGAATGAAAGTAATTTTTAGTGAGAACATTCCCAAGTGAGTTGTTAATTTACTGTCTTTCTGTTGAGTTCCCAGTAAGACATAAACTGGGATGTTTTCTGAATGGCAAGGCCCACTTAAGCAGTGGACTCTAAAATTGACAAGAAAAATATCTTATCTAATAGGAAATTCGGTTAGGACAAGTATTTTTCTAGTAAATTGATATAGAGCAGTGAGTATAATACAGTGTTTTAGGCACACAGGATATACTAGTGAACAGAAGATATAAAATTTCATCATTTTCTGAAGATGACCCTTTAGGAAGAGACAAAGAAAATATTTTAATGTACATGTAAGGCAAATTGCATGTGTCAGAAAGTGATTACTAATGGAAAAAATAAAACAGCTTAATGAAGGTATACTTATTACAGCTTTAGAAAGATAACTGGCCCACAAGTTGAAGTGAGTAATTTATATTTTAACTCACCGATAATATAATTTTTAAACAATGATGCAAAGGAAATGAAGATAATAGACAAAGGATTAGTGGGAATGAGTAGTTAAAGAGCAACTGATGTGAGCTCCCAAAGGTGGAAACACTTCGGAGGTCTGTGATGTCAGTGCAGAGAGACTGTTAAAACCCGAGGTGCAGGGTAATTATAGGTAATCTAATGGGACGAATGCCAACGCAACTTTTTCTATAATAAAGTACTAAGTTTCATGCAGATAGAAAGGAAAATGACTCCATGTAGTTTCAGTTACAATATGGAAAAGAACTGTATTTCCAAATTTTAGAATTTTATAAGAAATAAGGGTATTCAAGCAACAATTCTTCCATTTTTGATCATGATCAGTGAGATGCTCGATGATCATTTATTTAAGAAAATTCGAGGGGCAGGGACATAGTGTCACAAGTGCCTGCCTGGAAAGTGTAAGGTCCAGAGTTTGATTCCTTAAAAAAAAAAAAAAAAGAGACAGAGAGAGAGAAGAAAGAAGAAGAAGAAGAAGAAGAAGAAGAAGAAGAAGAAGAAGAAGAAGAAGAAGAAGAAGAAGAAGAAAAAGGAGGAGAAGAAGAAGAAGAAGAAGAAGAGAAAAAAGAAAAAAAATTGAAAGTAAGAATTAATGTTGTGTATATTCTTCATACTAATTTGCATGATTTTTTGAAGAAAATATTTGGTGATTCTTATATGAGCATTCAACAATGGATTATCACATTTGTATCCCACTTTATCTTACTGACTCACATAATAAAAGTTATAAAATAACATCTCTGAGCTAGATCACATAGGAAAAGTATAAAATTGTTTTATTTTAACATGTTATTTGATCAGTTCAGTAGAAAATATGTGAACTCAGATGTCAATACTAAAATATGTCTTTGTGTAATTTTTACTTCTCATTTCATCCTCTTTTAAAATACTGTGAATTTCCAAGTCTAAAATTATTGCAGATCTAGTTCACGGCTCTGGTGTCAGTCAATGAATATTACATCAACACACAGCACATGGCAGCAACTTACAGTGTTACTCTGAAGCTCTGCACTTTCATTATGCATCAAAACGAGAGAAGCTAACGTTTTAAAAAGATTACTTAGTTCTCAGTTTTTAAATAAATGTTATCTAATTCCTTAAAAATAAAGCAAAAAAAAAAAACCACCTCATCACAATTACACTGAAAATCATCTCATATATGGATATAACTTTGTTTTGGTTGATTTAGGTTCATTTGTAATATTTTACATAATTCATTCTCTGTCTTTTTAAGGGACACCCTGAATTATCAGTCCTAACTATTCTCCACACCATTCATTTAATTTCTAATACCTTTTGTTTCACCATTGTAAAATATATAAAGAAAAAGGTTTTATAATTCTGCATAGAACCATATTACATATTAATAAAATTTGTCAGATTTATTTCACTTAGCATAATTATCTCAGTGTATCTATTTTGCTATAAGTGACTCAAAGATATTTTTTGTTAATCAGACACACATGCTGAAACATAGCATGATTTCTCTTATATGAGAAGCCCAAAGTATAAATAACTTCCAAACCAAAGAAAAGAAAACAGGAAATAAAGAGACGGATCTTTGTTATAAAAACAAAATGTGTTAGAATATGAAATTCTAGACAATAGTTTAAGCATAATTTAAGTGGCAGTATTTGCATCTGCAAGGGACCAGAAATAAATTTCAATACTCTGTCACCTCCTGTGATCAGTGATGGGCTCAAGGTTACTCTAAATCATCACTGTCCCACAAGAAACATGGAACACTAGCTAGGGGCATGGCCAGTGTGCCTGCAGGCTACTTTCTCACTTACTAATGATATTTCCCTCAGCAACCAACCTTTGCTCACATCAAATTTATATAAGTAGACTGGGAATATGCACTTAATATCCTCACCTGACTGTCAGAAATATTAAATTGATTAGTCCACACCAGCCTTTTATAATGCACCTGTCATGACATAATCATAATCCAGACTCTCTTTTAATACACAAAGTACTAGTGCCTGTTAAACCAGACACAGGCATCAGTTTTTTGTTTGTATGTTTTAAGATGATTTTATTATAAAGGAGAAATTTTAAGAATCTAAAGTTCTAGTTATTTCCTGCAGGTGTATCTGCATGCTTTCTCCATTTTTAAGTGTGTCTCCTAATGAATAAACATTAGTTAATCTGAACTATCTAATAGTAGTGGTCAATCTAATGCAAGTAAACACTGGCTAATCTACACTATTATCATAAATAGATAAATCTCCCTTTTCTGCTTTTAGCTCATAAGCATTATCTGTGGTTAAGTACAAACATAAACATTCCACAGTTTTCTTTCCTATGACATGCCCTAGAAATGCAAAACTTTTCATTGCAAAAATGCCTAAGAAACACTAACAGCTTGTTTTTTTCTCCTTTGCTGGGACAGCATAACCCATACCCACAGAGAGTTTATTTCTTTTGGCACAGTTTGTAGTTTTCAGTCCATATTCCTCTGCCTTCAAGGTAGAGAAACATAGCAGAGGGGCATAGCTGGCGAGAGCTTCTCACACATGTGGCATCCTGGGAACAGAGAGGTAACCAATGGCATGGCAGGGAGGTGCACTCTTCCAGGCCCACACCTGTGACCTACCTCTCATGGATCCCATCTTCTATTAGAGAGCCAGCTCCTCTGCTCCCATAATTCAACACCCTTTCCAAAGCCCTCTGTGAGCATTACATCACTGAGCACAAGGCACAAGCCTTCAGGCACTGGATTCTAAAGATTACTTTCTAATTAAAAATCTCATTTCTCTTCAATGTTCCAATCATTATTTCATTTTCATGAAGAAGGAAATGGTTCTCACACAAAGACATGTTATATTTACTGCACGCTTGTCCATTTATCTTCCTTTAAAATGCCTGCTATGCAACTGTATCTCAGACAGGAAAAGCATTTTTTGTATAAACACTTTTTGCTGAAATTCCTGAGAGAAAAGGCAATGTTACAGGAAGACTATTTGGCTTAAGTTTGTCTGTAAGAATTTAAAAGTTCATTTCATCAAACACATAAGGTAGAGACAATCCTCCTGTGGATTGTCATATTTTCAAAACTGTATTTGTCCAAAATGTGTTCCTTCTTATGATACATTTCTCCTGAGCTTTTTATTTCTCTTATTTCCATTGACCTGGAAAATGACTTTTTAAAATTATGATAGGTTTTCTATTTTAAAACTATACTTTAATACTTACATTACAGTCATGTTTAACTATTTTTTACTTTGACATCAGATCAGTTTTTATGTTTAATTTAGCATAACATTTGATTTTAAATTTTGCTAAGATTGTACTTCTAAATCTTATTTTTTCTCTTATTTACTTTTCATTACAAGTGGACATTTTTCTGAGAAAGTTTAGTGTACACTACCAAAAAGTATGGAGCTTTGGCATATTTAATATTGCAGGTTGAAAAACACAGTAATGAGACCATACACAACTGATACCATCTTATTCTCCCACAGGAGGTCACATGACCCTCATATCACCAATTTCTATACCCAGGGGCAAAAAAAAAAAAAAAAAAAAAAATTCCTTACATCCAAGGATACAGGGATGTCTTAAGAATCTGAACATACAGAACTACCAAATTTCTTCCTGCTTGTTACTCATAGACCACAGTCCTGTTTCCTATCATCTTTCACATAACTTTTTAATCTTCTTTAAAACTGTAGAATATTTAATCCACACTATTTCCATATACTTTCATTTACATATTACCCACCCAGTGCCGTGTAAACTTTATGCTAAGAAATTTTGTTCTTTTTCTCCTTTTAGTTTGTTTTTGGTCAATCTAATTGAAAGGGCATCTAGAAGCACAGGAAAAAAAAATCTCATTTTTTTTTTCCATAGTCTATTTTTATTTCACCAAACAGGTTTCAACCATGTTCTGAATGCCTCAAAAAGAAGACAGATATGGCTGGCTTCTTCTGTAGTCATATGATACTAATTTATTTTGTGGAAATTTTGTAAGTACTGGAGACCTAGCTCAGGACCTTGGACTCACCAGGCAGATGCTGTGCTGCTGAGCTATATCCCCCACTTTATTTTATGGGAATTTTTCTGTAAACAAGTACATCAGAGAGACTTCTGGCTATTGTTAGAAGCTAAATAATATTTATAAATAGTTATACCTTGAAAAGGTACAAAAGCTGTCATGGAAATTATGAGGATATAGATGCCATGTTATTTTTCAAGAATGCGATTTTTAGTTTTTGAAATAGAGGAATAAGATTAAAACATATAGCTTTATTTTAAAAATCAATATTACTGGAAATATCATTAATATTGGTTACTAAAATTAATATTATTATTTAAAGAATTCTTCTTTAAAATCCATTACTAAAGTTATTGTGTAAATATGACAAATTAAATTTTCTAATTTTTTTCTAAACTTCTCAGGTATATCCTAAATGTTATTCTCAGTTGAAACAATAGTGTGCTTACTGTCCTTGTGCATCAAATTTCTGTAATTCATTTAGATGATCATTGCTGAATACTTGAATTCAGACAAGAGTTAAATAAAAGATATGAGTAATTGCTAATTAGATTTATTATTAGAATCATCTAGTTACTTTTCCATGTCAAAAATTAACATGCATTAGTAACACATTAAATTAAACTTTAAAAATCTGAAAACAAATTCAACCACTAAGAAATGGAATAATTATGTTGAGACTCTTGTCTCTGCAATTAACCTCTCCCAATATGTCAACTATGTTCTCCTAATTTTTCACTTTCCTCTTATTTTTTAATATGGTACATTGCTTAAATTTTTTAATAAAATTTATAAAGAAATTAACATTTCTTAGATTTAAGCTACAAAATGTATTCAAAAGTGTCACTAATAATGCAAGCACATAACACATGTTGAAAAACTTCTATATCCTATGATATAGGAGATACCTACTATAGAAAGTAAATTTTTCTTGTTTTCTTCGTTAAGAAGTACACACTAGCTCAAAGACAGATATGCATACACTTATACACACATATATAAGGTAAACTTCTATAATATGTAGTGATTGATATTTAATTCTAAAATAATTATAGAAGATTAACTGAAATCAGTTAGTAAAAATAAAGAAAAAATATATTTACATTTATATTTTGGCAAGTATTCACTCAGCATACATCTCTATGTGGCTATTCTTTATACCTCGAACTTTACAGAACAGAAGGGTAATGGACAAATTCCAAAGCTACTAATTGTCTTTAATTTATGAACTTCTACTAATACAACATTAAAAATCATCTTTACAGTTTATGAAAAAGAATAGTGCATAGATGCCCAGTGACCCAATCCAAAAATGGGCATCTGAGATGAATACACACTTCTCAGATGAAGAAATACAAATGGCAAATAAATCATGAAAAAAAAATGTCACTATCATTGGTCATTAGATAAATGCAAATTAAAGCAACACTAGATTTCATCTCAGGCCAGAAACAATGGCCAGAATCAAGAAAACTACCAATAACAAATGCTGGAAAGACTGTGGGGTAAAAGGAATTCTTCAGCACTGTTGTGTGAGTCTAGACTGGTGCAACCTCTGTGGAAATCAGACTAGAGGTTCCTCAAAAAGCTAGTATTGAAAGTTCCATTTGACCCATGTATTCCATTTCTGGGCATATTCCCAGAAGAACTGAAATCATCATACTGCAGGTATATTTGCACACCCATGTTTATAGCAACACAATTTGTAATAGTGAAATCTTGCAAACAACCTAAAGGCCCATCAATTGAAGAATGGATACAAAATATGTGATATTTTTATATAGTGGAGTACTACTCTGCTATAAAGAAGGATAACATTGAGGCTTTTATAGGTACATGGATGTGACTTGAGTACATACTCCTAAGTGAAATAAATCAGACTCACATGTGTAAATACTTTATTGTCTCCCTAGTATAAGAAACTGAAAGAGTAAACAAGATACAAAATCTTCAGCAATTATTGTGAAAGTGTAAGTAACTGCTCAAAGGGGAAAATTAACTCGGGGAAAAGAAGGAAGGGAAAATAAAAAGATCTAAATTAGCATATAAACACTTCAGATAGCTAAGATGATTTTGCTACTAATTATGTTAGTTCTTGGAACAAAATAGTTAACTTTCACAGGATTAGATCAGTTTTTCAATGTGAGTAACTCTCTTGAAGATAGCGAGGCAAAATAACAATCTTACTTATGTTCCTGTTACCTTGTTTTGCGGGCCTATATTGTCATTGTTTTGGTTTCTTTATTATTATTATCTATTTGTATCTTTTTTCTGGTATTTTGCTTTTTTTTCTTTCTAATACAGAAAGGATAAATGCACATGTATAGGCTTATACTTGCTAAGTATTTTTGTTTTCTTATTTTCTGGATTACTTTCAGATATGTGTCAACGTCATACCTGACAGCTCACCATCCAGTCATTGCAAAGGAGTACGTTATGCAGCTAACACACAACTATTAGTTTCTTTTTCCTTTCAAAAGTTGAAAGATCAGTCATAAATTTAATATTGTTTATGTTCTTTTTTATTGTTGGTATACATTTGTGATACATAATCGCTACATTCAACCTGAGAAATTGGGGCTCTACATATCACATCTTGATCATTTTTAACTTGCTTTTGTCCACTGACCCTTTTTCTCTTTCCCCAGTTCTCCTTTCCATCTTCACAAAGTGCATCTTTTTTATTTTCTTCATAAAAATATTTATATTTTGGGTGTTATAATACAGATACCATGCAATATTTATCCCTCTGGGCCTGATTTATTTCATTTAGCTCTAAGGCCTGAAGACCCATCGATTTTCCCACAAACTTATTCTTTCTGACTGAGTAGTAATTCATTGAGCATATATCCCATATTTTTTCCATTTATTTGTTCATAAGTATACATATTCCTATAATTCAGCCATTGTAAATTCTGCTATCATAAACATCGGTTGCATATATGAATGTAATACGATGACCTTATATTTTAGGAGAAGAAAAAAAGCAGAATAACTAGATCAATTGAATTTCTATTTTCACTTTTTTTGAGAAATCTCCACCCTAATTCCCATAGTGACTATATCAGGTAACTTTCATACCAATGGTAGAAGGGTTACTTTTTCCTCACAACCTCACCAGCAATTGTTGTCTTTTGAGTCTGTGGCAGTAGCCATTCTTACTAGTGAGATGGAATCTATGTGTTCTTTTGATTTGCATTTCACTAATAGCAAGATGCTGCACAATTTTATAATTTTCTTGAATATTAGATTGTTCATTTGCACTTTGTTGAGAAGTGACTATTCATTTCAGTTGCCCATTGATTTGATTAGGACCTGTATTGTTGGATGGCATAATTTTTTTTTTGACTTCTTGGTGTATTTTAGACATTCTTCCTCTTTTTGAGAAAATTATAACATAGTAACCCTGTATCATTCTAAGCCACAATGGAATATAATTCTCTTATGTCTCCTTTCAGTTGTTCTGAAAACCCTTTATATGTTACAACCTTTGTATGTAAGTATGACTGGAAATATTTGGTAATCTAATTTAGGTTTAACAGTTACATGATGATGGATAGATATTTAAGTAGTTAAAATGTATGCAATTAAACATTCTTTTTTGTTTTAAATTAACAATGATTTTACCAAAGAAGGATATATGTTTGGAAAATAAGCACTCAGTAGAAACCTCCTGTGTCACACATGAATACATTACTAAAGGGCACAAAAATAACCTTGAACATAGAATGAATATTTTTTAAATGTCTGCCTTACATCTCATAAAAGTACAATTCCCCTCATAGTGCACAGTATTCTTAAAATACAAGCTAAAATGAATTTAAAAAGTTCAAAGACTAATAAGTATTTTATCATTATTTCAAGAGACTTAGTTTCTATGAATGTTTTCATTGTACGCTCCTTCAAGAAAGTAGGCATGAAATACAACTGTACCTTGTGTAAATCATGGCAGGGACACAAATAAGAATGCTGATACTATCAACAAACAAGACACAAGGAATATCTGTTTATGTACATAAAACTTATCCAGTCAGGACATAATCCTCTTAGGTACCTTAAAACACAGTGATTTTTTTGATGTATAACACTGGTGAAATGTTTTTCCAAAATCTATTAGTCACTGATTCTGCATTTGTGAATTGAAGAGATCATTTCAAGCCATATTCTTTTGACACAGCATGTGGGAAAAAAAAAATATATATATATATATTAAATTATTAAGTATATATATATTAAATTATATATATATATATATATATATATATATATATATATATATATAGTGAGCTTCTCATCAGCTGTGGCGTTTTTTTTTTTTTTTTTTTTTTTTTTTTTTTTTTTTTTCCTGATACAAGGTATCACTACACAGTTTGGGCTGCCCTGGTGTCACTGTGTATCTGGGGTTGGCCTTGAATTTATGGCAATCTTCCTGCCTCAGCCTCTTGAGGGCTGAGATTAAATGTTGGCTTGGCTTGTTTTTTTTTTTTTTTTTTTTTTTTTTTTTTTTCATTTTTTTAATTCAGCAGGTAAGTTATTTGAAAATCAAAAAATAAATGCTAACTTTTTGCTTTACAACAATTATTTCAAAATTTAAAAATACAGGTTACGCTTTAGAGGTATGTGCAATGCTTCTAATGTAATAAATCACTTATCACTGTAAAACAATCTGAGTCTAAAGTATTGACAAAATCCATGTGCTTTATAAGTAGTGCAGGTATTTACTGGAAGAAACCAAACCACAAATCACTAAGGCAGTGCGACTTACAGTGATTATAAATAGAGTGTGAAAATTGTGATTGAAAACTAACTTCAAACTCGGCATTTGTATTTCAGTAATATATCTCTATACATCAATTTCTATCACATATGTCAACTCCACCATCAAAACCAAACCCCTCTGAGACATGACAGTACCTGATGCAATTAGGAAATTTGTGCTGGAATAACAAAATTGCATTGATGAATATCTTTTGTATTTTAGTGAGTTATCAATTTTTATACTTAGTTTTGACAGTAAACTTGAATTGCATAATTAAAAAGATTAAATTGCATTGGCTGATATCCCTTTGAAGGACATTCAATTAGCCCTTTATGGAGTTTAATAGCAGGAAAGAAAATGCAGTCCTGTGACATATCCTCATATGTATAGTTCCCAAACCTGAAGAAAAATGGTCATAATGACCCCCGCTAGTAAAGAAGGAAAGCTGAATTCCTGAAAATTGTAAACTTTCTTAAATTTGATATCAAGCATTTTGCCTGCCTTCCTTTTTCACAGTCCTGCCTTTTATTTTGTTTTTGCCTTTTTTTTTTTTTGATTGGAAAACAGAGTTTGCAAATCAAAACTAATTTAAAAAGCTGCACAGTAATGACTTCTATTATGCTCACTTTTGTTTCATCAAAGCAGAAACTATTACAGCAGACACATCAAGAAAACGCCATGTCACGTCAAGCTTTGAGAAACATGAATAAATGCTTTGGTTTAATTCATAAAGAATAAAGACAGGGAAAAATCGCCTGTGCTACTGTGAACCTGCTTAAACATCAGCTGCAGGATGCAATAACAAGGGCAAAAAGAAAAGACTAGCTGGAGGATGAATGGCTGTTTAAAAAACAACAGAGAGGGCTGAGGATTTAGCTCAGGGGCATAAGTGCCTGCTGGGCAAGCATGAGATTGTGAGTGTGATCCATGGCGTGCACACACACACACGCACACACACACACACACACACACACACACACAAATAATAACCAGAGACAATTTTCCATATCAATTGACATGGTTTTATATTTTAGAAGAAGTTTTGAGGACAGAAATAGAAAGTATTTAAAATTTATTTTATGTTAAGAGGAAGGAGAACTTCTCTTGCTTGTTGTCGTCATTTGTAACTACTGAATACTATGTCCTACTCGCATTGCTTAGCAATGAAGATGCAGAATATACCAAAGTAAACAAATTTTGGTCACTTTGAACATACAGCTCCATATGAAATAGAAGAAAAACAAAAATATATCAATCAATTTTAAGCTGTGTAGTGAAACAGCCTCTGCAGAAAACTGACACAGGTTCTACATAAATGGCTAATTCTACTCTGTGATACAAGAAATTCAAGAAAGGCCAAAAGTGTATTAAATTGACCAAATAAAAAAATGCTAACTAGACCTGCAAGAAACGAAGCAAATAAAAATATACAAACTAACGTGCAGATGTCAAAAGGACACACACAGGGACCACGTTGGAAGGTTCAGAAATAGGAAAATATTTGAACCACAAAAAACAAGATTAGTGTGGTACCAAAATTATATACACATGTAATTCCATAAATAAAATATTTTTGAATAAGCATATAAACAAAGAAAAAGGATATTTTTATCTAAAAATCTATATGTAAGTATCTCTACTCTCTGTTCTTGAGTTTGAGTTAGACGTAGATGTCTGAATGGAGAGTAAAAGGGTAAAATTCAGGACATTAGTGTATGTGAGAATCACCTTCTCCACGTGTTCAAGGTTAATGTCATCAGTACTAAGTCAAAATAATGACACGGATTGCTGACAGAATGCCAAGAAAAGCATCTTTCTTCAACCCTGCTCCTCTCGACATTCAAAACCCAATTCTCACAAGGAAAATCTGAGACCCTTCATTTCAAGGATTCTGTGAACACAGTCCTGGCAAAACTCTTTCAAAGAGCAAAGTCATGAGAACAAAGTATCAGAGACGGAACTGACTCCCAGCCACTAACAGTGTCATAGTCCTGAAACGGAAAGACTATCAGTGGATAACTAATCTCAGAAGGCCTATTGTCACTATCGTGGTGCCAATACTTTTTCTTAATTTTGAAAAATAAATTCCTGTTATGAAAGATGTTAATAATAAGAGCCTCATAACAAAATCACTATTATCTTCTTCAAATATGAAATTACAGCAAAATAAGTTTTGATTTATTATTAAAGGGTACTGTGTATTATGGATGGGGACAAATGTGATGTTAAATAAAACTGGAGTGAATATTTAGGAATTCTTATTTAACGAAATCCTCAGTAGGAAGGTAATACTGAGAAATAGAATATCAAAGAAAAGAACAATGAACTCTGATATGATCAGAATATTATCTATTATGAGTCTGCTAGCAGAGTCATAGCTGAGTCTTAAAGACAGCATGATAGTGTTATTTAATTTATTGTTTACTACTCCTAGTTACAATATCAGGTAAGAAATGATCTTTCCATATTTTGTTTTAATTTTCACTCTGTGTGTGTGTGTGTGTGTGTGTGTGTGTGTGTGTGTATGTGTGTGTGTGTGTATGTGTGTGTAGGGGGAGAGGAGTTACTGGGTCTTTGTATCAAGACCACTGCTTTTATTACAGTTTAATTTTGAGGTTCTCAGTAAGTTGCAAAGTTGCCCAGGTGACATCAAATTTAATATCCTCCTACTTCAGCCATCTACCTTGCTGAGATTACAGGCCTATGCTATCATGAATAACTCATGATTTTATTGTCTTTAATGATATCCCTTCCATAAAAGGAAATCATATAGTAAATTATATATTCATATATTTATATTTTTATTTGGGATTAACATTCAACAACCTATTTTCAAATAATAACTTTCAAGTAATAATTTAAATAAAAAATAATATCTTTCATAAAATCAATTTTAAAAAAGAATTACAGTCTGAAAATGTTTATAATGCTTTTACTATAAATTTTCACAATATATTGAATATTACAATACAAAGAAATATTCATCAATAAGATCATTAATAGTGGTCTAATAAAGCAATTGATCATATGACATCAATATACACTAGAAATGCTTGTATGTTGACTTATGGATGTTTTAACGCATCCATTTGTGTTTCTCCCAAGCAAACCATCATATCTCATTACTGTTTAGAAGCTGCCATGATTAGAATACCTAGCAATTAGAAACCAAATTAAATTTATTTAGAAGTTGAACAAATTTTAGAAAATACTTCTTGAGCTGCTAGGTAGCAATGATTTTTTATTCACTACATAAAATGTGGCTTGTAGAATGGAGAGATGGGCCCTCTTCATGTGGTAAGCATTACTTGGACTTGACATTTATAGAATGCACTGTGGAAAACAGTTTCCTCATCTCCCTTTCTGTCCCTTTTCCATAAGACGCTATCACATTTTCCTGCGTCCTCATTACGTTACTCCTGACACAGATTAGCAGTTGTCACTTGTGAGGCCTCTGTTGGGTGTGATGATCACAAACACTGATAATATTTGTGCTAATGTTCTACAGGTTCCCAAACACACTCATGAAAAGGAGAAGGCCTCTTTCTATTTCAGTGTTACACTCTTTTCCTTTTGGTTATAGTCAGGTGTCTGGGCTTCAATGTTGATAATAGATTTAATGATAATGATATTTCACATTTAGCCACAAAATTCCTGCCTATCCACAACTCTTCAGTTGCTTTTTCACAGGCCTTAGGGATTAGATTAGATCAGAAAATATATTCAAAGGAAAATTTTCCTTCTAAGATTGTCTTTGTTTTAAACATGATTGTGAAGTAGTATTTTTCCTTAAAATCTATCCCAAATGAGAGGCTTCTCAGTTACTTATACCAATAGCTTTCATAGCAATGAATCTACTATTTCAATAATGACCAAACTTACAATTACTTTTTCAGAGATTCAGCATAGCTGAGTAGAGGAGAAACCATGTTGGACTTACTCAGAGAAAATCATCTGAAAGCACAGGTAATGAGAAGAAAGGCAAGGACATGAATCCAGTTGCCAAAGTCAATCTGAAACAGAGATTTGTAGATCAAACAAAACTCAGGCACTGGATTTTATAAAATGGTGAAGCAGGCCATAGGGCTGCCTGCACGTCCACTGCCTGGACGTGGCCCAGGAACTGCCATTCTGGGGAGTTCCCAAAGAACAGATGGTCTGCAATAGCATGGCAAACTCTAGGCACACAGGATACAGCTGAGGTGAAGGGCCTTTCCCATCTTTGCCTTCCTTCAAACAGAGGATATCACAGCATGGCAGCAAGTTTTGTCTGCACACATAGAGGTGAGTGACCAAGAAGCTACCTCTTCCCTATGGCCCACCAGGTTTTCTTTTCTCTTTTTTCTTTTTATTTCCTTCCTTTTTTAAAAGACAAGTTCTCACTATGTAGTGCAGGCTAGCCGAGAACCCATGGTGACCCTCCCACCTCAGCCTCTTGAGTACTGGGATTATAGGCATGCATCACCACACCTATGTATTCCAGGTTTTCTTTCATTTATTTTCTGAAATATCTAGTGACAACAAGCTGGGGGGGAAGATGAGATAGAGGCACAGGTCGGGAGTGGAATGGAACCCCTTCTTCTGCTCTGCTTCTAACATTTTGAGAGGAGAGAGACACACCAGCTAATTGCAACAAAAGAGGCTTTGCAAGAAGGAAACAACTAAGTGTGAGACTTGGAGCAGCCTCAGGCTGGCTCTGTACTAGACTTCTACAGCTATGAGATGAATGATGCAGAGACCCACAAGATAAGGAGCGTGGGTGGACCACTACAGGATATCCAAAGAGCTGCTGACTGAAGACGCTGACCCCACCCCTCACACCCAGAGCCCAAAATAAGCCCTGTGTCCATCACTTATCCTACTGCAGACTTGGCAAAGTCACCCAGCATAGATATAGGCTCTGACTTAGGCACAGAGTCAAAACTGTGGACATCATAGGAATTTCATTGTTTTTTTTTTTTTTTTCTTCTCTTTCTTTCTTTTTTTTTTTTTTTTTTCTTTTGTAATTTGTGTTTTTACTTTTATGGTATATTTTGTTTTTCTCATCCTTTTATTACTCTTTCCTCAACTATATTTAATTTTTTTAATATTTTTCATATCAATGTACATTGTCTCTAGTTTTGTGGTTTGCTTTGATATTTCTTGCTTTTTCCTTTATTCTTTTTCTCTTGTCTTGTCTCATTTCCCAAAGACAGGGTAATCTTTTTTGTCTTCAGCATTGCCTGTCTTATATTTCTCTTCATTTATTTCTCTTTTTCACTTATGCCTCTTAAATCCCTCTCACACAAAGTGTAAAGTCACTGTACTAAGGGAACTCACTGCACACAAATTCTATCTAAAGTTGAAGTTTGGTATCTAAGTGTGGATTTTGTTCCTATGATTAAAGTTACCAAATTAATAGTTACCAGGTTATTAGTTTCTAGACCATGCTAAATTCCATTGCTATTGCTAAGTGTACTGCTCTAGCCAGCAAGTAATACCTGCTATAATCAATTATTTTTGCTTGTTTGACAACACAGTGACTGTCTTGGGTCATAATCATTACCAAAGTTCTGTACCAAAAGACTGTGAATTGGGCCAAATACATAGCAACTTCTTATTCCTAATTAATCGGGAATTTCTGATCCTGGTACAGAGGCAAAAATTCAGCAACACTTAGACCACATCTCTGAGGAACAAATATTTCCTAAGGGAGCTTTGATGCTACTGAAAAAGCTGCCTATTGTAAGAAATTATAAACATCAAAATTAAAAGGCAAGACAAGACACAGAAGTAAAACACAACCCCCGACCTCTAGTCCAACAGTCCAATAGACAATGAGATAGAGGAAACATAAGTTACCCACCTGTATTTTCTAAAATGGTACCAGCAGCAGAAAACAAATAAACAGATGAATCGTGGTGTAAAGGAAATCAGATTACAAATAATTTCTCAAGTAAAAAAGAGATGTTCAAAATGAAGGAGTTGCTCAATGAAACTAGAGTAATAACAGATAATAGAGTAGAGGGGTTTGGGACAATGATAGAACCCCAAATGCCCAACATAGGAAAGAAATAGAATCCATAAGACACATTTAAGCAGATATTCAAAATATTTAAAGTTTCATTCAAAATACAGACTGTTGACTCAAGATGAGGACAGATTAACAGTTTGAAAATATATGACTGGGGTTGGTGATCATATAAAGAAGGATTTCTGAAAAATTTCAAGGGACCATGAAAAATCAATTCAACATCTGTGAGATGATACGAATAAGAACAACATAAGAGAGATTGAAAACAATGAAAAAGAGAGACAGCACAAATGCCATAGAAGAGCTGTTCACATAAGTAATGTCAAAAAGCATCCCAAGGTTTGAAAGAGAATTTGAATAAGGATAAATAAGCACACAGAGCTCCAATTAGCCATGAGCAAGATAAATCTACACCAAGACATGTAATATTCAAGATTCCAGAAATTCTACATAAGAACAGAGTATTAAAAACTTCTAGAGAAAAGAAACAAATCACCTATAAAGGAAAGCCCACCAGAAACACAGTAGACTTCTTGACACAAGACTCTAGTCAAGGAGAGCTAGGTAAAGTGTTTCAATCCTAAAAGAAAACAACCTTTAAAGCAAATTGATTATGCTGAAAAGCTATCTTTCAAAATCAATGGAGAAATAAAATACATATTGAAGATCAACTTAAGAAATCATGATAACCATATTAGCACTCAAAAATGCTCCAAAGCATATTCTAGAAAGAGATAAGGAAGACCACACCCCAATAACACAAATAGTAATAATCCACCATGAAAGATAAGTAATTTTTAAAAGGGAAAAATAGAGAACCAATAAAAGAAAAATAAAATGACAAGAGCAAATCAATGTATATCAGTTACAAACATCAATGTAAGTAGTCTAAATTCACAAATCAAAAGAAACAGAGGCAAATGGATCAAGGAAAAAGATTCAATGATATATTATATAGAAGAAACATCCTCAACTCAAAAAGAAATTCATAGACTTAAAGGCAAAAGATGGAAAGCAATTCTTAATGTGATAGGAATTCAGCAAATGCAGTAGTAGCTATTCAATTTACAGACACTGTGAACTTCAAGCTAAGACTGATCAATACAGACAAAGAAGGAAACTACATGCTTGTTAAGAGAGAATCTGAAAAAGAAGAGATATCAATAATAAATATCTATGCACCAAACACTAGTGCAACCTGTTATACAAAACAAATCTTGACATATAAAAATCAAATGAACACTAACAAAACTGTATTAGAGAAGCTCAATATTTCACTGTAACCAACAGATCAGCCAGACATGAAATCAACAAATACATATCAGAAATGAAACAAATCTGTGAACAAAGGGATTTAGATTTCCATTGAGTGTTCCACTCCACAACATTAGAACACATATTTTTTTCTCAGTTGCATACAGGATGTTCTCCAAAATAAACTACATACTGGCTCATAGAACATGCTATTAAATACAAGGAACTGAAATTATACCATGTATATTATCAGACCATACTACAATGAATTAGGGAACTAATGGCAGCAGAAACACCAAAAACTATATATAATATAAACACACAGAAATTACATATCTGATCAACCAATGGGTCACATATTAAATTAAAGAAGAATTAGATACTTTCTACAATTAAGTGATATGCAACAGTAGCAGTACTGTGATTTACAGCAGTGAATTATCACATCAGGAAATCACAGTGAATTCAAATAAACAACCCAAACTTGAACCTCAAAATTTCTAGAAAAGAAGAATAAATCAATATGAAACCTCATATGAAGAAAAAAAAATAAAATGAGTAGAAATTAATGCAATTGAGACTGAGAAAACACAAAGAATAAGTGATTTGAAGAGATAGTTCTTTGAAGATCAAATAAAATTGACAAATGGTTAGCCAATGTTTCCAAAAAAAGGAAGAAAAAAATCAAATCCATGTAATTAGGAATTAAAAAGTTGAAATCAGAATCCAGAAGGTCGTCAGTGCCTACTTTGAGAACCTGTACTTGAATAAAATGGAAAATACTGAAGAAATGAATAGATTACTAGATACATATGAATTATCAAAGCTGAGTAAAAAAGATATAAACATTTTAAGTAATTCAATGTCAGATAATGAAATTGAAGATGATATTAAAAACCTACCAACCAAGAGAAGGCCAGATCCTGATTGATTTACTGTTCAATCCTATAAGAAATTTAGATAAATCTATTGCCACTGCTCCTCAACCTTTTTAATGAAATTTAAAGAGAAGCAATAATCACAATTTCATTCCTGGAAGCAAGAATTGCACTGATACCAGAACCAGAGAAGAATTTAACCAAGCAAAGAAATCTACTGACCTGTTTCCCTAAGGAATATAGATGAAAAAAACCTTCAATAAGACACTGGCAAACAATCTAGAAAATCATCGAGATTATACACCATGACCAAGTATCATTCTTCTCAGTGATGCAAGAATGAAATCAATCAAGGTAATACATTTTTTATCTGCAGAGTCAAGGAAAAAAAGTCAGATGATCATCTCAAAAAATACTGAAAAAGCATTTGACAAAATCTAAAGCACATTCATAATAAAAACCTACAGAAAATTGGAATAAATGAACTTTGTCTCAATCTGATAAAAGTTGTCCATAAAAATACAGCTGTTCACAGTATACTAAATGTGTAAAAACTGAAAGATTTCAGTCTAAAACCAGTAAAAAGTCACAGATATGCACTGTAACCACTCATAATTGATATAGTTCTGAAAATATTAGAGGATTTACTTAAGAGAAAAAAGTAAAAGGAGTAATGATGGAAAATGAAAATTCAAATTACTATTGTTTTCAGGTTACCTGCTACTTGACATAGAAGACTCCAAAAACTACACCAAAGGAATTCAGATTTAATAATTGAATTCAGTCACATTTCTGGGTCCAACTTAAAAATTAGTAGTAGTCTTCTACACAAAAAGCCAGTTCACTGAACGAGAAAATATGGAAACCACACCCTTCAGAATAGCATTGAAAAAACCAAAATACTTAGGAATCATTCTAACAAGGAGGTAAAAGATATATATATATATATATATATATATATATATATATATATATATTGTAAATTGCAGTAGTCTGAAAAAAAGGGAATCAAACGGTATACCAGAAAATGGAAAATTAACCCTGATTTTTGTCTATGAAGAATCAGTATCATGAAAATGGCAACACTTCCAAAATTGCTACATAGATTTAATATAATTCTGATCAGAATACCAATAAAATACCACAAAGAATTAGAGAAAACAAAGTTAAAATTCATTTGGAAGCAGAAGAGACCTAGAATAGCAGAATAAATTCTGGCATTAAAAGCATGGCGGAGGCATCACAATCAACGACTTCAAATTATACTAAAATGATATTGTCATTAAAAAATTCAACATGGTACTGGCACAAAACACACAAAACAAAACATCTCTGAGAATCAATAGAAAGATTAGAATACGAAGGGACAACTCTAAACCCACTAATTCACTTCATCCTCAATATAGGAGCCAAACAGATTCACTGGAAGAATGATGGTCTCTTTAATAAACGGTGTTGGAAAAACATACTACAAAGTCAGAAGACTAAAATTAGATTTATGTCTTTCAGCATGCATTAAGCTATAATCAAAATAATTAAATATCTAAATATTAAAATTGAAACCCTAAATCTGTTGGAAGGGATAATAGATAGTACTCTTAAATATATAGGCACAAGTGCAGATATTAAAAACAAAAACCCAACCACATGAGAAATGCTACAGAGTCAACAACTGGCATGTCATCTGTTGTTGCCAAGAGTTGCAAGATGAGTAATTCCATAGAGGACATATAATTAATAGTATTATTCAAAATGGTCACCCAAGGAGTCAAATACAAAGAAAGTGCAGGAAATCTGTCCACAACGCTAAAGACCTAGAAAATCCAGTGAAGGTCCTGAATCCCATGGAAAAATCCTTCATGAGTTCATGAAGAGCATGACAATGAGTCCTGCAAGTCCGTTTCATGGATCTGCATTGGAAAGTCATAAGGTCAGCAGTAGAAGCTAGAAAGTCAATGCTGGGGGGTGAAGGATCTGTGCCAGCAAGCTGAGGGTTCTGTACTGGAGCTAAGAAAAGATGCTCAAATTAAGGACCAGGGCTCTCCTGAAAAGTACCACAACGATTCCCAGTGACAGTGAGGTCCCAAGCTCCTCTGATAATGAGAACAGCCAAGTACATAACAGGAAGCCAGCAGGACAAACTTCTCGTGGAGATTAAACACCATACATCTTCCCCTCCTGAGCCAGGAAGTAATGCTCAAAGTAAGGACCAAAGCTTCCCCCAAAGTGAACTGCAGTCATCCTAAGAAACCTAGTCCCGAGCTCTTCTGATGATAACGGCAGGGTTCATATCAGAGAGGCCAGCATGAACAAGTTCGTACAGAAGAAACAATGGCTCCAAGCAACAGCAACACTTAGAAGAACCCACCATGCTACTCTTCCTCTCCAGGTCTCATTTCTATGCTGGCAACAGTCCTCAGGTGGACCATCCACACTCAGCACCATGCAGATTCAGTTCAGTTGGTGTTTACATGGACCATCAGTCATGAATCCAGTACATCATCCTATTAAAAAGCTTTTGCACAGCAAAAGAAATCACCAACAGGCTAAAGAGACTATTGTTTCAGGTATTCCTTGGACAAAGAACTAAGTTACTAGAATATATAAAAAATTTAGAAAAATAATAACTGATTTGTAAAGACTCAATCTGAAAACGGGCATCTAAATGAAGAGACACCTCAGATGAAGAAGTAGATATGGCAAGAAAATACATGAAAAAATGTTCAACATCACTGGTCATTAGAGAGATGCAAATTCAAACAGTGATGAGATTTTCTCTCACTCCAGTAAGAATGGCTGTGATCAAGAAATCAGCCAATAATAAATGCTGCTGGGCTCTGGCTTCCATTTAACCTAGTTATTTCCCTTACTGGTATCTTCCCAAAAGAATTAAAAGCATCATATCATAGACATATAAGGCATTCATTTTTATGATTTTATAGCTTGTAATAGTTAAATGTTAAGAATAGCCCAAATGCCCATTAAGCAATGAGTAAATACAGATGTGAGATTTTTAAAAAATATATAATGGGGTGACATTCAGCCATAAAGAAGGATGAACTTGGTAAATGAGATGCACCTTGAGATCACACTCTTAAATGAAATAAATCAGACACATATGTGTAAATGTTACATTATTTCTCTGGTGTGAGAAATAAATTAGGACCAAAATATGTAATAGATATTGTGAAATAAGAAAAAAATCAAGTGTTAATAGGACCTAGGTATATGAAAGGAAGGAAAAAGGAAAAGAGAAAAGAAAAATGTGGAAATAAAGTTTTTGTAAATAAGGTGAGGAAGTTGTTGAAGAGAGGGGAGAGGAAAGGGAACCAAAGATGAATCAAGGTATATCGTGTGCAAATACAAATTCCCTGTGATTAAAGTGATCACTGTCTATATCTAAATGGTCCAATAAAATTAATCAATTTAAAAATAATTATTTTGTTTCAATTTTCATCCTAAATCATAACAGAAATAAAAACACTTTACTAGGGCATCTTGTAAATATATAAATATATTTCCCAGTAGTTTCAGGGTATCAAATACTTGTGAGGCTTTTCCTGTGAAATTGTTTTAAAAATAGGAATCACTCATCAGATCCAATCCATTATTTTTAGTGTGACTGATTAGGACTGTTAAGAAATCTCAGCAACAAGGGGAGCATAAAAGAAGGCAATAAAGCAAAGCTATCGATTTGCAACATGCATTAGGGGAAAACGAACAAAATACTCCAAAGTATATAAAAGGCAACTGAAAAAGATGAAAAGATCAGCCACAGAGGTGGGGAAGGTGTGCAGAATTTTTTAACAGTACACACACACACACACACACACACACACACACACACACACACTTAGAATCAGAGTTCACAGTTTATGAGAATTCCAAAAATATTGTTTAGCTTAACCTCATGGCAAACCATTTATATTCTAGTATGGTAACCTGAGAACTCTAAAACCTTTCAATATAGATAGTTGTAAAAAGGTGCTATCAAATTGTCTAGTTTAAAAGCACTACTAAAACTAATATATGGCCTTTCCTTAGTATTCAAATGTTCAGACTTGACTAGTATGGCAGAGAAAAAAAGCATGTACAGTGACAAATCTGTCATCAGGAAAGAAAATAAATACAATTAGAATATGCAGGGGTTCTGTAAGCAAAGGGAAAGTAAGGGTCACACACACCGAGGGTCAGCAAAATGGCTAATGCCCGGCCAGCATAAGCAAGCAGCTTTTATTGAGATAAGGAATAAAGAAACTCATTTTGTGCATGCTTAGATTTTATAACTTGTTTGCTTCTTGTCCTTATGGAACCTCATGTTTTTATCATGAGGGGATGTTTCAAGGCCTGCACTCTCTACCAAGACACTGTCACCCGGATGTGTCCAGAACAAAATGGAGTCAGCACAACCTCTACAGGAATGTTCACTTAATGCTTTGCACAGATTTACGGATGTGCCTGTAGAACAAGATCAGGTTAGTTATTAGGAGAAACCCGACATGAGATTTGTTTGATAAGACATGCCAAATTTTTCTGTTTATGACATATTAATATTTTATATGATATCATATTGGTCTTTTAATCCTTCATTTTATTTGAGATGGTTCCTCATGTTGCATACCCTGGCCTTGAAATTATGGTCTGAAGCAATCTTTCTTCCTCAGACACCCAAACACTGGGACTACAAGTGCACACCACTGTGGCTGAATTCCCATTCATTCTTGAGATGAGGGCTCTTGGGGCTGGGGATTTAGCTCAGCGGCATAAGCGCTGCCTTGCAAGCACGTGGTCGTGAGTTTGATCCCTGGTACCGGAAGAAAAAAAACAAAACAAAACAAAACAAAACAAACAAACAAAAAAAACACCCCAGAGAGAGGAATGGGGGCTCTATTATAATTGTGTCACAGACAGAATTGAAGCAGGATATTATGAAAGCACCCATAGTAAGATATAAGAATTGAACAAAACCTTTAATGGAAGTTTATGTCAACTCAAAAGGAATAATAATCACTATTGCCAAGACAATTGTATATGCTACTCTGTGTTTCATAACAATAGTATAATTGAGATCTCTCCACATAGATTCTCTTGATAATATATACCCTTTCCAATTTCAGAACTTGCTATGTTCTTGGCTTTTCCAAGGAGGAAGACAGATGGTATGAACTGTCTGAAACTTTTGAGTTGCCTTAAGAAGAAGGGAAAAGCTCATCACAACGTATTTTCAGAAAGGGAAAAGGTGGTAACATCAAAGCAAAACAGTTCCCTGGCTTTTACCTAAGCAGGATCCAACATGACACCATGCTCTTCCCTGGGAAGCTACACGTCCTATACAAGTGTTCTGTGAAGCAGGAGTTCAAAACCTGTGAGACAAGGACTACTATTTCTAAAATGTGTTTTTGAATATCCAAAAATTTTTATTAAGGAAAAGGCACTTTACAAAACTTAGCGATAATCCTAGGCATTTTTAATGGGTTTAATCATTCCACAGTCTTCTAAAGTGATAATTTTTAATTCCCAATTAAAATGAGAAAATGAGAATATTAGATTAATTTAACTAACTCAAGTAATTTTTACTCTGTTTTGTAACTTCTCTCTACTTATTTTGGTTATAATTGAAAATCTATTAAGGTCATCAATTAAGAAACTTTTTTTTAAATTTTATTTTTATACAAGATTATGAAATCTTTTCATTTCTTGAATTACTTAGTATTTGTTCTTCAATTTATTAATTTTTTCATATAACACTTATAATGTATTAACTAGTTTCTGGCCTATTGCATAATTAGATTAACTAATAATTGTCTATTTTCAAGTTATGTGTAAATGACATACTATTGTCAAGACACTAGCTAAAAACACAGCTCCTTCCCTGAGAATTAGCTCAGCAGCATAAGCTCCTGCCTGGCAAGTAAGATGTCATGAGTTTAATTCCAGGTACCCAAAACAAAACAAAACAAAACAAAACAAAAACACAGCTCCTCCATCATAATAATCAGACCAAGAAATAGTGTCTTTATCCTTTTTTTAAAAATATAAACCTCTTCACTATTATAGAGATTTAACTTGGAACTACTGGTCTAGAGTGCATGCTCTAGAAATAGATAAATATGAAAGTTTAAGTGCTTGCCCGGTGATTACCTTGGACAAGTTTCTCCAAGACAGTTTCTTATCTTTTTTGTGAGGTTGTGAGTTAACATACACACTGGATTGGAAGATTCCAAAGGGTATCATTCTATGTTAGCTATGGTGACCAGCTACTTTTCTATTTAAAATGACTTGGGCATCCTATTCACTTCCAAATGCTGGTCAGCAGTTGTCTTTAAGTTCTTATTAAGCATTCACCATGACAAAATATACTAAAATTTTGTTATTTCTATTTATAAATACCTGATAATTTACAGAAGATGAATATTTTGGCTTATATTTCAAAACTGCTTAAAATAAAAAATTAATACAATAGGAAGTGATATTGCTGATAGTTTTGTAAATATTTATTACAATCATTTCAGTTTTTTAGTTAAAAATTTAGGTGACGGTTCAAAACAAAGACTGTAAAATTTCGGTGGGTACATAGGTAATACAAAGAAATAGAGCTCACCAATGCTTGTACAATAAGCATAGCTGCAAAAATCTTGTATATACTAAGTTATCCAATAAAATAAAAGTGCTGAATATTAAGATTATTGCTACTTAAATAAGTAAGAAGATTAAAGCACAGAACATTGAAGTTTTAAACAACAGAACATGAGAGAACTGGGATTTGCATCTATGCAGTGTGACCACAGAGTTTGTGGAAGATTGTTTTCTTCTAAAACGGCTACAAGAGAATTACTGGGCTCACAGTCTTCCTTGTGCTGTGACACTAACCATCAAAGGCTGGAGTCTTTAAAAAAAAAAAAAAAAAAAAAAAGCTGGAGTCTGGATCCTTAGCCAGACCAATTGCTGCAGTAGAAAGGAATTTGTGGTTTTGCTGAACCTGGCATCTAAAGAAGCAAAAATGACTCTAGACTCTCCTCAGTGGGTGAGTGTAGTCCTTAGCAAGTCCTGATTTGGAAGAACTCCCCTGCAGCCTGAGGCTGAGACTGATGTGCCCCCACATCACACAAACCCCACAGGGACAAAGAATTTGAGGTAGATGCCTCTCAACCACAGCGGAATCCTTTGCCCTTCTCCCTGGAAGAACTGGACCACATGTTGAGACAGAACCCTCGGATGCTTTTGCTGCTCCTGCTCACCTGCATGTGGCCACTAGAAAGCTTCCCAGGGAGCTGGTATTTAACTAAGCCCAGTCAGTGTGCGGACACATGACAAAAGATAATAAAATGTCTGCTATCTTGTTAAGCTGCTAAAGTTTGAAATCCTCTCTCATACAGTAGAAAATAATGGTCACCCACTAGACATACATGGGGGCAAACAGAATTTTAGCATTTTTTTTAGAAATTATACCAGTCTTTATTAATATTTAGTGATCACTGCAACACTTCTTCAACAGGGTAGAATAGTAGTAATATTAAAGATTACAGTCCTTGTTGTTTCTTGCTGAATTTATGTGTAACTCCTTTACCATGTAATCACAGTAGAATATTTATTTTCAAAGTATACTTAATTATGCCTTCAGTTCATACTGTGCTGGGACATTTGTGGGGCTATGTTTATTTTCCTTTCTTTAAAACAAATATTCTGAGATGCTGACAAGCACAACATTATAGACTTTGGTTTTAGGAGTCAGAGATATTTCAATTCTAGCTCCAATATTTACTTGCTATGGTTTTAGGAGTCAGAGATATTTCAATTCTAGCTCCAATATTTACTTGCTATGAATGTGAACAATTAATTAAACTTCCCTTTACACATTTCCTTCATGCACATGGAGGAGGAAATAATAGTAGCAACTAACTCATAAGGTGAGTAGTAGAATTCTTTGAAAAAACACTGTGAACTACTGAGAACAGTGCCTGACACAAGCAATCGTGTTCTGGTGAATCGAACAATTAATATATTCATATGGTTGTTTTCATCAAATTTTTAATGATAGCAAATCATGATGACAGAGTTTGCAGTATTGAACCATCCGTAAATTTCTATCTATGCTGTGCTTGAAGAAATCATGCTGTGGAATATTATTGCTAAGATTATAAAAACTTTTGTGCTAATATTCATATATACTTTCTATATAATTCCTTCTTTCTTATAGACAATGTTTTATACAAAAAACATTGCATATATATATATATATATGGCATTTGTATATAACATGTATATTTTATATATACAATTTTATAATTTTATATATATGTGATATTTTTCTATTGTTTTCTCCTATTTTGCAAAACACTTTCTATTTTAATACAAATTTCAGAGATAATGATTTATGCTTATTGTTTGAGTGTATTGGTTTGTCTCCCATTTCTGAATTTCAGTCTTAATAATTAAGATCATTTTTCCCATCAGTTAAAAAATTTATTTTCTTAGATAAATATTTTTACATAAATACTCGATGTCTTTGTTTTCCAATAAGATATATAATGCTATACACATTGTACTATGTTCCTTTGCCATTATATTCTAAATGGTAAGCCTTTATTCCATGATTAATGTACTTGCTATTCAGAAAAACACCAAATGTGTGTCACCATCTATTGTGTTTTGTACTTTGCAGTCATTTCATTAGAATTATTGCCCATAGTTTATATATTCATGTCTCTTAAACTTAGTTTACATATAGGCATATTAATAAAGATAAATTTGCAAACATGATAAAAATAGCTCTTTGCTTAATTGAAATCAAATTAAATATTTTAAAAAAATAGGTATGTAGCACATTCATCTTTCCAAAATATCAAACTTGCAGGAAAGGTATCAGGGATAATGAACACAAATCTACCATTTGTACAGGCATGATTATTATTAATATTTAACTTTATTTTATTTTACATAATTTATTACTAGCTATGTGTATATTTGTATACATACACATACGTATATTTAGTTTTAAGATTAAATTTCAACATGAAGGAAATTTAAAGTTAAATAATCATTCACATGTTTTTAAATATGGACATTCTCATACATAATCAGGATACAGTTATTAAAGAAAATTTGGATGTAATGTTTCATCTACATGAAATTGTTACACATGTTGGCTCACACTTCCTTGTGAAGCTGAAGTTGAAGCACTGTAATTTTGCTTGGGCAATTTAATGCCATTCTCCCCCTCAAAATAACAAAACTAATTTAACTGTATGGCACAGTATTACTGAGTTTGATCCTTAGTAACAACAATAGTTACCTGATATAAAAATAATAAATCATAAAATTAAAAAAAACTATTCAAAAGACATAAAAAGGAAATGAGAAACATATAATGTTGTGAAAGAGAAAATACCTAAACAAAACTGTTGACTGAAGTACATATTGATAGCAATAGGTAAGAATTGGTAAAACACTCAAAATTTAGCACTTTGTACTTGGGAGAAATCTATTAAAGTGATGTATTGTAAGAGAAATATGCAAAATATAAAATTAATGAAAGGCTGAAAGTAAAATTCAGATAAAAAAAGAGTGGATGGACAAAACTAATTGGAGAAATGTTTGAAGTTATAATTACTAATAGGAAAAAACAATAGAATTTAAGGCATTTGTCATTAAGGTGATAATATATACGTTCAGAGTAATCAAGAAAATATAATAATTCAATACATCAAGTAAATATAATATCTTAATTTATGTAAATAATTTGACATATCTTCAAAATATCCACATTAATGTACTAAAAGCTTGATTGCTTAAAGGGAAGAAAACTATTCACTCAAATTTACAAAGTCTAGAAATTCAACATCAAGTTTGGTAGCTGTTTGCTTTGAATGAGATTCTGTAAGAAAACTGGACCAACTTGATATAAATTGAATATATTGAAATATATTATATATATATATATATATATAATATATATATATTTTTTTGGTCTTTAACCATTATGTAATCTTTTTACAGTCCCACTACTTATCTATCATCTATGTATCTATCATATATCTATTCTCTTTCTAGCTATCTATTAACTTTCTAGTTATACCCTGCATGTATCTATTCTGCCTAGATTCATTCTGTTCATTATTCTTTTCATGTGTTTCATAGAAGACATTAAAATCCTAGCATTTTTCCCTTTGTGATTTAATTTTTGCTTTAGATTTCATGAGTACATTTTTCCAAAAAGAATTGATTTTGATTGATTTTTGTTTTTATATAAATTTGACTAATAAAGGAAAAAACATAATATGATTGCTACTTCTCATAAATACGGTTACAGTTTTGATTTTTTCTAGCACTATCAGATTAACTTAAGATATTCCCGAATGGGTATCTCATTAAATATTTAATTTGTTACATTACATGTAGAAAAATCTTATATGATTTTTTTTTTTTTTGTCTTTTTCATTTTGATCGGTACCAAGGATCGAACTCAGGACCGCCTGCTTGCAAGGCAGGTGCTTATGCTGCTGAGCTAAATCCCCAACCCCATAATTTTTGCTTTTATCATGTATTCATTTTGCTTTATGGCGAACTATATGATTTCACTTTATAAAAGTCATTAAGATGCAATAGAACAAAAAAGCATATGTATAGTTTTCAATGAACTCTGAAGCTTTTTTTTTTTTTTTTTTTTTTTTTTTTGTCTTTCCTCATTTTTATCGGTATCAGGGATCAAACTCAGGACCTCCTGCTTGCAAGGCAGGTGCTTATGCCACTGAGCTAAATCCCCAGCCCCTAGCTCTGAAGCTTCTAAAAATGTTTTCTAAGTAACTGATGAAATTTAAATTGTGATTGTTATGTAATTGGTCTTAGTGATTTTATATTAAGACTTTGAAGAACATGTCGCTGGATCCCGAAGTATCGTTCTTGATGATTTCCTTACATTTAAAAAGTTTCCATATTTATGTGAACTTTGTAAACTGTAGCAATTTTTTTTTAAATTTTTGTTTTGTATAAACTGACTTCATTAACTTATCTTCATAAGACTCATTAATAAGTGGTACATGCACTTTAAAATATAATTTAGCTATATCCCTGTACAAGTAGCGGGAAAAAAATGCAAAGTAATAACACTTCCAACAAAATTGCTGGTCACGTACCATGTGCTCTTCTCCAGGGTTCACCATGAGGGCTCTCTGCGAGCCTGGCTCTCCTCTCTGGCTCTCTGATTTCTGATCCTGTTGTCTGTGTAACATGAAATGAAGACGAGAAGAAACTGAGAGCAAGGCCAAAGGATGCCTTTCGTGTTTACTCTGAGTGGCTCTTTCCTTGACCACTTGTCTCAGGCTGAAGAGTGTCCTTTTCCATGCTGTTTCCAGCTCAATAGCTCTAAGCCATGACTCGGCGACTTTCTCAAACACTACTTTTCCATGTAGTCTCTTTAAAAGAAAATTTTTTTCAAATTACACTCTGTGGTAGAATGGATCATCTGTTTGTGGCTATGACCCTCTCTAGTATCTGCCTGGTTGTCCCTCAAATAACTGGATTTACTACACAGAATGCAATTAAATCCTGGTAGCCAAGTTCTGTAGTGAGTCAGCTCCAAGTTCACAGGAAATAGAGAGGAATGAGACTCAACCCAGGGATATTTTAATCTGAATACACAAACTCATGCAAGCTTAGATGAATTCCAGAGTTTTAGATTATCACTGTCCTAAATCATGTTTTCCAAAGACTTTTAATAATTTTAACAATGTTTCTGTGATACCTGAAGAAAACAGGAAGTCAGACTTTTGTATAATAAAATCAAAGATAAGTAAGGTCCTGCGGAAGAGATTTACCATGTAAGGCATCACGTTAATGAAATGATCAGAAAAAAATAAGATAATGAAAGACTCATGATGTGTATACCTACTGTCTTCTCAAGATGAATATAATCATTATGTACTGCAAACATGAACAACAACAACAAAAAAAAAAAAACCTGCAAATAATGAGTCCAGGGAAAATTGGAGATAAATAGGAAAGAGTTTAAGTATTGAAGATCAGGAAAAAATGTTTGACAGAAGATAGTATAAGCCCATAGGAAAGACGGAAGAGAATAGTAGCTACTTTCAACAAAAGCAAAAACAAAACATGAGCTTCCCAATAATGGGAAGAGATTGTTTCCAAATACAACATCATTAGTATTCAGAAATATAATGAAGTAAGCACCAAGGCAGCTCAACTAATTATGAATTGGACTTATTACAAATGGGAAAATGTTTCTTTTTTATTAAATAATTTAGAAACAAATAACTCACCAAGTAATGCTAAGTGAAAAATATGCCAAGGACTCCTCACTGTGAGTTTAAAAATATAGGAGAGTTCCTTCTGGAACCTGTATTTATTTGCTTTATGCTTTAGAAATACTTTCATAAATTTGCATTTGAAGTGGAATTTAACAAACTGTAACAAAGTGACGAATGTTTCGGTTTACATTTTTTTTTTCCTGCATATAGAAGCTTTTTCATGTAGCTTTAAGCCCAGGAATAATGAAATTATATAATGCTTTAACTTAATGTTAGGAAGTTGAGATAATACACTTTGAAATATTCAAAAGATATGCAGACTTATTTTAGGGAACATAATACAGTGCACTACACATATAAAATAATTTCTTTCTGAACTAGTTATAATGACTGATATTCTAGATCTTAAACCAGCCTAAAATTTGAACAGATATGAGCCTGTAACTGTAGCATTAGGCCACAGTGGTCAACAATACTCAGTGCTTATTTTTCAAACATTCAACCATTTCAGTAAGTTAGAATGATTTCTAGGAATAAACTCTATGGAAGAGGTTTTTAAAATAATGCTCAATATAGATAGATACATCCTGGTTCCATTGAATTTACAAAAGTATATCTCTTACACATTTTTGTTTGTAATAATTTTGGAAAATTGCTAAGTTAGTTAAGAACAGTCATATGGCAAACAGTTTTTAGGTAGGAATCAAAAAAAATTTTTTTCTAAAAATATAAATAGGCTTAAGTAAAAATGTCTCCTGCATAAACTAACATGCACATAGACATTTGCTCATGTGTGCTTGCAGATACTCTTGCCTGAATTCAACAAGGAAGAAGGAATTGATAAATAATGTAATTCTGAAAAATGCACGTGCAAAAAAAGTAAGGCTAAAATTAAAATCAGAATATGACAGGAGAAAATAGATGCTATTTGTCTACGCTGTACTCATAAATAGATGCACACATATTATGCTTTGGTTAAATTATTCTTATTACTCTACGTTATAGTTTTGTTTCAAATACAAAGTATATTCAAGTTACATTTCCTTTCTTATATTGATTTACATTTTATAGTGTTTATTTAACTGAATTCTTTTTATCTTATACTTGAGTTTTAAGTAGGTTTAAGTAGGTTCTCCAAAAGTCACAAAATTCTCAGAATAGAGAATAATAAACTTACTATTCTGACACATTGCTTTATTTTTGTTTGTTTTCTATTGTCATACACTGTGGAAACTGCATCAAAAATTATTTACTTTCATGTCTCAACAATATAATGATTCTGTTCCACAAATATGTTTCTAAAGTTCTATTTTTCCAATAACCAATAAACTCTTTTTGCTCTCTTCCATTTACTCTATGACCTTCTTGCTTTCCGGTTACTTTGAGTTCAGGAAGTGTGCTCTCTTGGCTATTCAAGGAAAGTGGTATATGATGGGAAGCTTATGAAAAGACACGCATATAGGGAATCTTAATATTTCACTGAAACTGGATGGGTAATTTCGCTCTGTAGAAATCTAAATAGTTATATACTTTTGAGGAGGATTATAACAATTCTTATCTTGCTTATTCCTCTTTAAAAGTTAATATGATTTTGACTTTAATTCTCTCAGAGTTTGAGCTTTCAGTTAAATTTTTCTTCTTGATGGAAGCTTCTATAAACCACACTTTTTGTCTTTGCTCTGATATGTTTTGCTCACTGCATTACGGTAAATCTTTACAATTTTTATTGGATTCATTGTAGGTATGTTTAGTTCTGAAAAATCATTTCTTATATTTTTTTAATAATTGCACCCTTCCAATATCTCACTTCTCTTATTCTAGAAATTCTAGGGTTAAATATAAGATCTCTAAGATTAAGCACCCATTTTCTTATTTTCTATAGAAAGCTTTATCTGTTCTCTTTTGACTCAAAATAACTACACTGTTGACATATTTTTACTTTACTTCCATGTTTGTAAATAGTCTTTAATCAGCCTTTTGGCAAAATATATGAATGTAGATGTGCATATATGTTTTTATAAGTTTTTTTCTGCCTGTATGTTTGATATAATTTTGTCTTATCTAAAGATATGTAGAATATGAATTTCAATTAGTAAAATACAAAGTATTCTTATTTTAATTCCAAATAGCAAAAGATTCTCACATAAGCTTTCAATTTTATTTAGCACTGTTCTGTAACTTATTACGGCACTACACAAAATGCTATGCTAATATGAAGATTGATTGATGTTCACTTGCTTTATTAACTAATACAAAAGCAGAGTAATTTGCACATGTTGGTATGATAGAGAGCTAAGCTAGGAAAAAAGTACAATAGGTAATCAGCCAGGGATAAGCCCAGAAATCAGTACAGAGGATAAAATGACATTACAAACGTGGCTGGAGCCATGTCTGTCAGAGGCCAGACCTACAGATAAGGACAAAATGACCAGGCCTACCTGCCTCCCCCAGAGATATACTGTCAAGGACCAATGAGAATCCTGGCCGGTGACCAAGGCCTCCTGTTTCACCTCTTCCTGAAAAGGTCCTTGTTCTTTCCATGTACACTTGTACATGTGAATTGGATAAATACTACCTAATCAGCTAAACTTGTAATCTTACTGGTTGTATAGTTTTGTTCCACATTTTACCATCTTGCAATTTTTTCTTTCATTTCATTTTTCTGTTTCTCTTTTTATCGGTACCGAGGATTGAACTCATGACTGCCTGCTTCCAAGGCAGGTGCTTACGCCCCAGAGCTAAATCCCCAGCCCCCATCTTGCAATTTTTTACACATCTCATTATTGTGCTTTACAAAAATTTCTCCAGAATGTGGTGTCCATAGGAACCCGCAATTAGATTCTACTCCTGTCTCCTGGGAGCTCTCTCTCTTTCAATAAATGTTTTCTGCTCTTAACTCCTGTTGTTCCTAAGAATTCATTCTTTGGTTTTGCAGAGCAGGAACTCAGCATATCCGACATCTAGCATATTATAATATTTATTTCCCATATGACATAAGGAACTTCATTCATTCATTAGTGAAATAAATTGCCTCATTATTAAGTCAATTAGTTCTTTTCAGATGCTAGAAGAGTTTTTAAATTTCTCAGATAATTTCTAGTTTCAACATATACAAAGTTATAAGTGTAACTATGTTTTTAATGTCTTCTTCTTTATAGTAAAATGGAGATATTCCACAAATTAATAAATCATGGAAAGATACACTGTGTTCACCAATTTCTACCTTCCTTTTCAGAGGATAATACTTAGCTAGAAAAAATTTACTTTGAAAACTTTGAAATCCCAGCCCCAGTCCCCTTATTCTTGCCTTACCTGCCATCAGTATTCCCTTGCTCTGTGGTTACTATGAAGTAAAGATATTTTTTAATCAGAATGCAGTGTTAAAGTTTCAACATTACCTAGTATGCTAACAGAATTACATTTGCCTATCTTCTGTCATTCATGATATATCAATTATTTTTGATGTATTCTACAGTTTTTTATATGGAGTTTATAGATATGGTGCCATTTCTGGGACAAATAAAATAAATATGTGCATCACAATTCTCACGTCTGAAAAAGAGGACTCAGTTTCCCTTCTGCTTGCTTCACTGAATTTGGCCACTGTGATCCACAGAAATTGATTGATTCTAAACTCCCAGAAAAACTATCTGTAGTCAAATTTATTAGACACTTTGCCCTCAATCTCCTCAAATTTTTGATAATGGTTTCAGCAACAGGTTGGGATCTGTTTTTCCCTATTTATTTATACACTTAGATAATTTAATACTTGTCAAAATGTTTCATATTGACTCAGTCAGTGGTCACTCAAGGGAAGTTTATTTAATTTCTAGATATTTATATAATTTCCAAGATTCCATCTCCTGTCAATGACCAGTTTTATCCCACTATAGTGAGAGAAAATACACCCTATTATTACAATAACTTTTTTCTTTTAGTTTGAATAATCTGTTTACTGATGATAGAGGGGTATTAAAGTCCCCATCTCTTAAAATACTAGTCTAGTTTTCCTTCTAGATGTGGTAACTTTCACTTTGTATGATATGGGAGCTAGCACTAATGCATATTCATTTAAAATTGTTATTTTCTCTTATGATTTTGTTCCTTTACATTATGCTATATCATGACATTTCTTTCCTTTTTTACCATTTTGGACATACAACATACTTGATAAATATAACTTCTTCTATTCATCGTTGGTTATATTTTACACAAGAAAGATTTCTCCACTCATTTTCAGTGTTTGTTTTTACGGGAGTAATCAAAATATAGTTGAGCTATTTCTTTTTCTTCAAAAATCCACGGGGGCTGGGGATTTAGCTCAGCGGCATAAGCGCCTGCCTTGTAAGCAGGCAGTCTTGAGTTCGATCCCTGGTACCGATAAAAAGGAAAAAAGACAAAAAAAAAAAAAAATCCACTTAGGCATATTATATCTACAGATTTGAGCAAGTGATCTGTTTATGCTCATATTTACTATTAGAAGTAAATATATTGTTCTGTGCTTTTGTTACTTTCAATTACTTTATGCATTCTTTGATCCTGTTGCCTCTCTTGTTCATCTTTGTGGTTTGCTTGGTGGTTTTCTGTGTTGACTAGGTTGGGTTATCTTTGGCTTTTGTCCCTTGTTGCCCTTCTAGTAGGTTTTGTATATTTGTGTGTTCTGTTATTTTAGTTACATTTTTATCCTTTCCAATGTAGAATTTCTTTTAAATATCTTGTGGTTATAAATTTCTTCAGATTTTTTTTCCTGTTTCAGACTCTTGATTCATCATTAATGAGGAATAGCTTTGCTTGGTGTGTAATTATTTGACAGTTTTTTTTTTTTTTTTTTTTTTTTTTTTTCTTGTAGGATTTGGAATATACAACCTGTTTTCGTCTGTCCTTTAAGGTTGCTGTCCAAAATGTTATTAATCTACTGGATATTTCCTAACTTGCAAATTGATGTTTTTCTATTACTACACTTAATATGCTTTCTTTCATGCTTTTTTTTTTTTTTTTTTTTTTTTTGTCTTTTTCCTTTTTATCGGTACCGGGGATGGAACTCACGACTGCCTGCTTGCAAGGCAGGTGCTTATGCCGCTGAACTAAATCCCCAGCCCCCTTTCATGTATTTTTATTCACAGTTTGACTATAATAATTGAAGACAGGATTTTTTCTATATTTTTAGGAGGCTTTTCAACTTCGTGGACCAGAATAGTTTTATATTTTTAAAGCTTTGGAAACAGTTCAGCAATTATGATATTCAGTAGTCTTTTTATGTCTCTTTCCTTTTTAAAAGGAAATATCCATAATAGAAATGTTTGCTTCACTCTCATACAGGTTCTTTGTTCTTTTCACTACTTCTTTTTTCTCCTTTTCCTTTTCCTCCTCCTCGTCTTTCTCCTGTTCTTCTTTTTTCTCTCCTTCTCTATTTTTTTTTTCTTCTTGTTCTTGTTCTAGTTCTTTTCTTCTTTTGCGTCCTCTTCTTGTGGGTTTGGAATGCTTATTTAAAATACTTGTCTTCAAACCCTTAAATTATGTCTTCTGCATTATACAGTCTTGTTTTTAGGCTCTTAATTTTTTTTTGCTTTGTTTAATAGGATATTTAGCTCTAAGATTTATTTTGGTTACTGTTATAATCTTTCTTTTTTGCTAACTTCTCATTAATATTGCGATTTTCCTGTAATTTTTTTTAAACTATCTCTGACTGAGTTTCCTTGATTTTGAATTGTATTTCAGTTTGTCTTTATATTTTTTGTTTTGAAGCCTGTTGATTGAATTATCATGTTCTTTGGGAGGAATCATGTTACCTTATTTTTTTTTTGAATTTTCATGTCTGTATTAATAAAATTATTTTTTCTACCACTTTTGTCACAAAATATTTCATAGAAAAACACTCTTGCCACTATATCCTGAAGTATCAGGTGTTTAGAATGTCCTGTCTTTGCTTCTGTGGCAGACAAAAGATTTCTGCACTGGCAAGAAAGTTGGGCAAATGATCTCAATCTCACCCTCTAAATTTCCTTTGCCAGCCCTCACTTCCACCCAGCTTGGTCTTTAATAAGTCACCTCTGCATTTTGCCTAGGTATTTAGTGGCCACACTCTTCCACGGTGCTCAGACAGGAGACACTGGTCACCAGTAAGTCTTGGTATGCCTCCCTGCTGAAGCCATCCAGGTGATACTGCAACTTCTTTGAAGAAGGAAGTCAAGTCACACTACAGGTCAAGATCAGGTACAGGTACAAGATCTGTGTCCATCATTCCTCAAGCTCCCTAAACCCCAGTAGCAGTGATGAACACAGCTAGCCCTTCTGAGTATTCCTTAGTTATACCTCCTCCTATTTTCGCAGATCACTCCCCTCATTTCCAGGTTAGTATCTTGGGCTCTGTTTGGTGTGCTCACCTTTTGTGCTGCCACAATGGTCATGTTAAAATAAAGCTTTTCTCCAAATAAATGTTTTCATAATTTATTTCTGGGATAGTGTGGGCTCAGATTCTCCTTTCAAGCTATGTAGGCTTCTTACCCTGAGTAGTGTGGATAAAGCAGTCGCTTCAAAATGAAGCAATAAATACTAGAAGCCATTAGTAAAGAAGAGCTCCAGGAACCATAGACCACTGAAGATCAGACAAAGATTCGTAGCAAACAGAGTCTCCTGACAGCTTCTGGCAAAACCTGGCACTAACAGTGGTGTCCTTCACTGGTAGAGACCAGTCTCTGTCTGACCATGCACACTCAGTATTAACTGGCATCGACAGTGTTAACTGCAATACCAGAGCTGCTAGAAGAGCCACACTTTGCTGATTCATGATTTCTAGTTGAAAAAGCCCAACAAACAAGCAAACAAGCAAATAAAGTCTCTGACAAACAACGCTGACAAACAACAGTTCCACATGGGTACTGTAGTATAGATTATTTGAAGCTTCTTCAAATGTACTGTCAGTGGTATGTGCTGGCATTTAGTGGTTTACACTGAAGGAACTGTGGGATTGCTTTGCCAGTTGAGATGCTGGCAACAGTTGAGATGTTGTCTTATCATCAAATTTACCAGAAGCTCTCAGTCAGCAAAAACTGGTGGTGAGTGTGGGCCATAAGAGGGGTGCTCTGTTGAGCCCTCAAAGGCAAGTGTGGATGATGATGCAGCCAAGTTGTTGTGCTCACTTCCAAGAACTGCATGAGGGTGGGGTCTTTCTGCTGAGACTACTTGTTGGCATATTATTACACATGATAGCAGGGCAGTGTGCTTATGGGTGTCTTAGGGATTCAAGGAGGCCAGGAATTACCCCTGGGCTTATGTAAATTACCCATTCATGTCTGAGGACTGTGAGTATGACTTTGCATGTGACTTTGAGCATAGACCTGTTCAGGGAGAACTTCTTAGCTGTTTTTGGCTCTTTAAGAATGTGAGTAGAGTCACTGTTTGCAGGGCTGATTAGTCAAGTTCCCGGTGGAAGTTGTCTGGCTCCTTCTCAGGACACTCAGTAAACTGGCTTTCAAGAATGTGCTGTGTAGCATAAGACTGGTTATGGGGAGACTGTGTGACCTGGGCTTTTACACGTCTTGTAACTGAGTTGTTCCCAGATGAGATTCAGACATCATGAGGCCCACAGAGTTTTCTAGGAACACATTTGGCATTTGCAGCATACGTGAGGGTGGCAGCAGCTTTTTGTTAACCCTTACTCTGTGGAGGAAAGTCACTCTGTGTTCAAGGTTGATCTCTGAGCAACTACTAGATGCTATCTATGGGCTTAATTCTCTTCTTGCTGGGCTTTCAAATAATTCCATGCTATGCAACATCTGTGCCATATTTCACTGAACTCTAGAATCACCTAAAAGACACTCCAGCAAAATAGCATTTCTGTTCCTTAATTTTGGAAGGAAGCATGCAGGCACCTTTTGGCACTCATCTTGCACTTGTCAGAAAGCCCAAGTATTAGTCATTTTAATTCATAGTACCACTAACTATATTGTCTTAGGAGACTGTAAAATGTTATTGTGTCTTACTTTGTATTTTAGCTTGAAAAACTGTTACAGTCACATTAGTCTACACTTTTCCATAATATCATTTTAGCAAATAGCTATTAAGTACAGAGAAATCATAACTGATTTATCAAATGTAATATATCATTTGTATTCTCAATAATTTTCTAGTGTTAAAGTTTTGATTGGCACAAGTAACTATAATCAAACTACACAAGTAGTTCAGAACAGATTTTTAAATTTGCATATTGTGCACACACACAATATATATATATATATACATATATGTCTCAAAAGAATCATCCTTGCCTACCCAAGTCTAAATTGTGCTGTGTCTTTGTATCCCTAGCAGCAAGATGCATTTCTTTACTCCAGAAAAAAAAAATCAGTGATGTTCATACATTTAACTTGCAATTGAAACCATTCATTAGCAGTACTGAAAATTTAAAGTAGGTACTAATGAGGCATCAATTTGAATCAGACATATCAATTTGGAATGGAATTTTAGATCTCTTATTAATGGCTGAATCTAATTACCTTTCAAGATTATCTAATTATTTTTCCTCATATCTAATATCTGCATATCAAAAATGTTTTATTATTGTTTAAAAATTAATAAATATTTCATAACCTAGAGTATTTCTCTGAAAAATTGCTTTCCCATATGAAGTCCATTCAGTACACACTCAATTAAAATAACAGTTTTTAAAAATTTTTTTGAGACAAGGTCTAACTATGTAGACCACACTAGCCTTGAACTAATTTTTATAGCCCAGGCTGGTCTTGAATTCAAGGTTATTGTCCTGCCAGAGCTTGAGTACTGAGATTACAGATGTGCAGCACCATGCCTGGCTGAAATAACAAATTTTTCAAAATGATTATGCACAGCTATTATAGCTGATTTCTGAATATTTTCTACTTTGGCAGTTTACTATTTTACAAATGTGAGGACTGGGAAATCTATTATCTAAGGGCTAAATACCATCCATTACATTGGAAAATGCTCTTGCTATACTTGAGATCTGAAATATACAAAAGTCTTGTATGTACAAAGTTGGGGTTCTTGGAAGGTGACTGGACTGCAAAGGCTCTGTACTCATCACTGGATCAATCCACTGATAAATTCATAGCTGAATGCACTTCGAATATTGGTAGAGGTAGTCAGGAGAGGAACATACAAGGGTGCATTCTTGTCCTTTGCTCATTCCCTTCTGCTGCCCTCTCTTCCCTTCCCTTTCCCCTCTTCTCCTTTCTTGCTGCCATGGATTGAACCAGTTATTTTATTTTATTTTATTTTATTTTTGGTACCAGGGATTGAACTCATGACCACGTGCTTGCAAATGAACCACTGTTTTCTGCCTGAGATTTGCCTTGGACCCTGGTAACTTTGGTGTAGACACATTGAAACACAGAGGAAAATTAGACTTCTGCTCAAAAAACTGTGTCCCAGTGTCAGGAAAGTAATAAATGTAGCACCTCATCTACACCTGTCAGGAAAGTAATAAATGTAGTACCTCATCTAACTTTGTGTTTTCTACGAGTGCTTCATCATAAGAGCAAAGAAATGTAGGTGCCACAGAAGTTATGTGAACTAGTGCCTAGCATGTTTATTATGTGGGCTTTTCCAAAAAATGTGTGTTAACTCCTAATTTGAGAAATTTATTCAGTATATCTCATGCTCCTTTGGCTTAGGCTGTAAGAACACTACCATACTCACCAACTCATAATTTTTATATCATGACCCTTAATTTAGTTTTTCTGTATCTAGGTTTAAAGATCTGGATAATATTAACATTGATGTCATACACACACACACACACACACACACACACACACATACACACACATGTATCTTTTATAATTTCAACACATTAAATAGATACAGTTTTCTCAGTAGAACAAACACAACAATGCAGAATTTTAATATTTGACCTCTCTAAATTATTTTTCATAGTGCACACACATGGGAGGAAGGATTACCATGGGATAACAATCAGAAAAGCTTCAGATATATTTGGAGATGTACAGTTTTGAATTTTTATTTTAAACATTTGACAGTACATGGTGTAATCAAAATGGCAGTCAATATCAGTAACACTTTATTTTACGTCAATATTCAATAAATCATCTTAGTTAATTGTGTGTAGTATCTCTTAAGTATTTATAGAAATATTTTTTGGTAAATTTGTCATTAAAAATGATAGTATTTTATGCACTGAAAAATAGGTGAATCAAATTAACCAATTAAATTTCTACTTAAAACATTTGCAGATAATTGAACTTTACAATTCATGTCCATGGAAAAAAAAAAAAACCAAACCCCTATTCATTTTCTGTGTTTTTTCTTTACACATTTAGTCCTCAACTACAGAAAGCAAATTAAATCTTTTCTATATTTATAAAGCATAGAAAAAACTAAAATAATGTTTCACACATTTATGATCCTAAAATAATTTTTTTTTTGTCTTTTTCCTTTTTGTCAGTACCGGGGATTGAACTCATGACTGCCTGCTTGCAAGGCAGGCACTTATCCCGCTGAGCTAAATCCCCAGCCCTCTAAAGTAATTTTTTGACGTGTACTGAATGAACGATCCACATTTATCCTTAATTTGCTGTCACAGATGTTGATCCATTGTCCTGTGAAAGTGTCCAATCATCTGGTCACATGGATACCCTAAATTACATATTATTTTATAAATGTATGTGTATGTGTGTGTCTGTTGTGTGACTTAAAAAGTAGATTATTTCTTTTGTATGAGTATATTAGGGAAAAAGGAAGCGCTTTCTGCAGCACACTGATGTGGAGTGTCATCTACCCTCTTCACACTACATAAAGCGAAGGCTCACCCACACTGCCCAGGGAGAGGGTGGGGAGGGGTGTACTCTGATACAGTGATATTCACTAGCACAAAGCCATGCCCTCATATTTTGAGACTTTTTATCAGAAAGACACTGACATAACAACAGAAATACTTTTCAGGCTTGCTTATTTCACAGTATCTGTTTTTACAGTTCTCAAACTGTTTTATCGAATGTTTTAGTATATTTTTCGCTGAATGATGTTTTCTCTGACAAGTGCTGAATGCTTCTAAGAGATTAGAGTGATTTACTGCAGGAGAGACTGGTGCTTTGCTGCCCTTAAGAAAGGAAGATGCAGATGTGAATGACCTTAAAGGGCTTTATCCAAATCAGCTTGTTTTCCCCTTCTTTCTGTTTCTTCAGCAGGAAAATCAGTCATGTCTACACAAATCTCAATTCCATTAACCTTTTGGCTACTGCTGAGGCATGCTTGCACTAAGGTCTCTAATATTATATATGTCAAAAATTGGCTGCCATGTTCTTCATCAGATTTTCTTGTAATATTTTGATGATTTCAAGTAGTTCAGAATTCACTTACCTGGAAATATTCAAGTGCAGCACAATTTTGATTTCTTAAATTAATGCCTGAACTTAAGGTTCATGGAGGGGGTGAGGAGGAGCACATGCAAGCACATACAGATGCACAAGTATATACACATGTGAATTTTACTTTCCTTATATTATGGTTTGTAAAACTCCCTAGGCTTACAGTTTATTCAAAGGTAACAAAGATGTAAGTGGAAGCTATTATCACAAAATACATAAATGTACTCTCTCGCATTGACTCTTGGAAAATAGAAATACAACTCTGTCCACCAGTCTATAGAGGATTGCAAGTAGAATAAAGCTTTTGTTATGAGACTGCTTAGACCACTCCTTCATTCTTCACTTTTGATAAACATTGTAGTCTAGGCTAGACAGCAATGTTTTTTATACCATTTTTCTCAAAATCAAATGGATATTACCAGTACAAGAATATATAGTTCTTGTAATGTTTAAATGAATCAACATTTGCTTAGAAAAGAGTTACTTTATAATTACAACAGTATTTATGCAGTAATTGCAGAAATGTCAGGTTTTTTTACAATAGATAACAAAAATCAATTCTAAAATGTAAATGTGCTTAAAATAGAAGCCAAAAAGGTAGAATTCTTTTCTTATTTTTTGCATTCTTGGAGATGGAGTTCAGGCTGTTTACACATGTTAGGCAAGCACCGTGTCACTGAGCTGTAACTCCAGCCCAATGGTATTACATCTGAGAACACTGTAAAGTAGTAGTACAATTTAAGAGTATAATCCTTTTGAATCTAATAATTCCATTGAATTATGATGCATGTTAAAGGATATCAAAAATACTGGGTTATATGATGCTTGTCAGTCAGTCTATTAATAAGTGATTGAATTAATTGAAATGAAGGCAAATAATAAAAATACTTTTATATGTGTACAGTTCACAATGGCTACATTCATCATGAGGAAATGGTACATGTGCATGTTTGCTATACACAATAACCCATTCTTTATGGGGAATTCATGCCTGCACTTAATATATCTTACTGCTGTTGTTCCCATTCCCCTCCTCAGCCTTAAACCCTTCTGTTCCCCAAACTTTTTTTTTCAACTTTATTCTTCCATTCTCTTTCTTAAATCACTTTTTACTCTCCCACTCCATACTTATCTCATTTGAACGTGATTTTATTGCTTCCCAGTATTCTTCATTTCTCTCCTTATTTGATGTTTGGGTTTCTCACTCAAGATAAGTGATGCCAGAGGCAGACAAGAAGATGGCGGCTTGCTAGGTAGGTGGGTAGAGAGTCTCTCTGGGAAAAACAGGTCAGATGCTGGAATTCGACAACATGGAGAGGGCCAAATGAGTGGAGAGGGATTCTCACAACCCCAGGAGGAAACTGAAGGAAAATATAGAAAGAGGAAGGAAAAAATGCAGGTGGATGGTTGGAGCCAGACATGCTCACTGAGACCCGTCCTGTGCTGTGCTGGGCCTGCTGTAGAGTCAGATGATTCAAGGTCATGCTGAAGCCGTGGCCACTGATAACAGCAGTTGGTGAGTCCCGAGCCCTTGGCGGGAGGACATGGAACAGCATGAGGTGGAGCCAAGGTGGAGAGCTGCATTAATTCTAGGTGAGTACTGGAAATTGGTTCCTATCGCATGTAAGGCTGGCTGGAAGACATCTTGGAGTGGGGCAGAGTCCTGCACTGTGAAGGTGTCAGTCAGCCGCCCCTGGCTCAGACAGGATTGATGAGACCTGCTTGGGCTGAGCCACGCCCCTGGTCAGGACCCAATAGCTAGGGATAAAACTGTTCTGACCCTGTGACATCCACAAAGCAAAAGCTAAGTTACTGAAAGCACTTGCCAGTTGACTGGCTTAGAGGAGAGGGGCCAGCCCACAGTTTGTGCATGTACCTCATATAACAGCAAACTGGACAGGGCAGCAAAATCCCAGGCAGCACCCTTGTGAAAAAACATAAGCAATATGGAGAGGTCCTGAGACCTCGACCACACACCTGTGTAAAGAAATCAGAAACATGACAAGAGAAAAAAAAATAGGAAAAAACTTCCAGCCACTGACCCTGGGAAAACAAGGCCAAGATAAGTAAATACAGAAGTGAACCAGTGCAGCAATCATGCAATATTGAACACAACATTAGCGGACATAAAGAAATACCTTTGTGACCTCATAGACGAACTTAAATGTGAAATTTTAATCCAAGTGAGGTAAGATATCAAAATATTAATAGAAGAAATGCTAAGTCCTTCTAAAAAAGACACAAATGGAAGAATGGAGGAACCTAGAAAAGGAAGAGAAACCTTTGTTGAAGAATATAAACAAAATCTAGAATACATGAAACAGATCCAAAGAGATTACTAGGAAAGTAAAAACTCCATTAAAAGCTGGAACAATGCCTTGACAGAAACTAAAGTGAGCCTTTCAAAACTAGAAGAGAAATTAACAATGTGTGATTGTGAAAGAAAAGACCTCTTAAAAATAAAAATGAACCAGGAAGTAATGATTCAAAGTCTAGAAAATGACAAGATGATTTATAACTTAAGAACAAAACATGAGTGAAGAAGCAGGAGTAAACACAAAAGAATTATAAAGAATTAAAGAAAACTTCCTAAGCATAGGTAAAGGATATGATATCCAGATAAATGAGTCATATAGAAATCCAACTAACTATAACCAAAACAGATCTACACCCAGACATACAATAATCAAGATCCCAGAAATCCACAGAAGGAAAGAATATTAAAAGTGGTCAGATAAAAGAATCAGATCACCAACAAAGGAACAATCATCAAAATAACGACAGACGTATCAACAGAAACTATCAAACCGAGAAGAGCCTGGGGAGAAATAGTCCAAACCCTGAAAGAAAATAACCTCCAACCCAGATTGATGTATCCTGAAAAACTCTCTGTGAAAATTAATGGAGAAATAAGATGTTTCCAAGACAAGGAAGAACTGTGGGAATTCATGGCCACCAATCCAACCCTACAAAAAATACTGAAGGATATTCTAGAGGAAGAGAGAAGAAAATACCAGGATTACAGCAACAGTGGCAGGGAGGCCTCAATGAATGTGGCAGACAGTGGAATGAAGGAGAAAATTGGACAAATAATAGCAGAAAAATGGAATAGCAGAGATGAGGCAAAAGAAGGTGGGCAATAATCTCTAATATAGATAGCCTTGATACACTAACAAAAAGAAACACAGGCAGAGTAGATTAGGAGGCAGGATCCATCACGATGCTCTGAATAGGAAATGTACTTAACCTGAAAGAGGGTTACCAAACTGAAAGTCAATGAGGAGAAAATGATGCTCTATGTAACAGGGAACCAGAGAGAAATAAGGACAACTTGTCCAACAGCTGCAGATAGGTTGGAAAATCATGACACTTTTGAGCAGTGTAGAACTACACAGCTAGAAGGAAGGAAAACCTTGTGGCTTTAATAAGTAAAGGAATACAGCTTAAGATCAATCTCAGGGCTAAAAAGGTTCAACACCACTCAGATAGATAGCAGTTGATGCCCTAATCTAAAAAATGAAAAGTTAGTGGGGCCCAAAATAAACAAAGCATCCTGAGAAAGGGAAAGTTGAGGGATTGCATAAAAAAAAAGAAGGTAGAGGACATTGTTAATCGTGTGTCAGGATTTAAAAGCCACAGTAGTCTTATTGCTCTGATTAGTTTGATTTTATTTTGTTCCGGTCTGTCTACTCATACTAGATTTGAGGGCACAGACAGTTATCACCAAAGCAGCAGGCTATACTTGGGTAACTATCCTTAATTTCCTATTAACTTAAACTGAAGCCCTATATTACTTACATTGTGTTACTATGACTGATCTTATTTAAAGTTGGTTTGTTAGACTACTGTTTTGCCTTGACTAAGTTTATTCCAATTTTGTATGCTTGATAGTATCAAGTCTAAGAGTAGAGGCAACTACTCTGAAGATGATAAGATGTAGTAAGATACCAATTCTGGTTTGATTATTGCCTGCTTTTGAAGTCCTAGAATGTCTCCAAAGTTGTGTTTTTATTAAAATAGGTATGTAATGCTATGTTCAATTATCTTATGTCTGATGATGTGGACAATTCTATTGAAAATAACAAGAGAAAGCATAGTAACTACTGTAGATCACCTAATATTATGGTTTTATATGCCTTTTTCATTTCATGTTTTTCTAGGAATTTGTTTCATTGTCTTGTTTTGATCTATTTTCCCTATAATACAGAAATGATAGATATACATATAGAGATACACACATGGGGAGAAATAAACAGTTATGGGAACAGATTATATAATGCACGATGTAATGAACTGATACTCTGAAGAAGAAGAGACACTAAGATACCAATGCTAATTCTGTTGCATTATGTCTGAAGTTTTATGATATAAAACCTAGCAATACTATTACTCACTGTTCAGAGTGGTATTAGTCTAGTCTCTTACGTTCAATTTCAGCATACATAAAGATAAGGATAGTTACTTCAAAGAGAATGAGAGACATTATGGCAGTCATTATTGACTTCCCCAAAGTCAGGTCTAGAAGACCTAAAAAGTTTTCATCATCCTGTTAGGATTAGATTGGTTCTATAATATTCAGTATGTATTCAATGTGTGTGAAGATGGGGACAACTATTTGGAAGAAAACTAGAGACAATAAGATAGACAGTGCAGATCGCCAATGGACTTGCTTTGAAATCCATATTTCTTAAAATTGTTTCCTTATGATCTGCTTTGTTTTGTTTTGTTCTGTTTAATCTTACCCTCTTTAAAAAAAAAGATAATGTGATTCCTAACCTTTTGAGTCTGATTTATATCACTTAAAATTATGATCTCATGTTACACACATTTACCAACATATGGGTCAAGTTTGTCCTTCTCTATGGCAGAAAATTGCTACATTATTTATAAATAACACATTTTCTTTATCATTTCATCTGTTGATGGGCATATAGGCTGTTTCCAAGATTCAGTTCTTGTAAATTTTACTGCTATAAACATGTGTATGCATATGTCACTGTGGTATGATACTTTTAATTCTTTTGGAAAGATACCTAGAAGGGAAATGGCTGGATTAAATAAAATTATTACTTTTAGTCTTTTGAGGAATCTTTATATTGGCTTTTGTAGTGGATGCACTAACTTCCACTCCCACTAACAACAGAGAAGAGCTCGTTTCTCCCCACAGGCTTGCCAGCATTTGTCAGTGTTTTATTTCTTCATAGAAGTGATTCTTTCTGCAGTGTAATTAATAAGATATAAAAAAGGAACATGGACAGGAAAAGATAAAGTAAAATGATCACTATTTGTTGATGACATGGTGCTGTATGTAGACCTGAAAAACTGAATCAAAAGACTTCTAAAATTAATAACTAAATTCAGTAGCTTAATAGGATACAAAGCTAACACTCAAAAATTAACTACTTCTGTGTATTGATAGCGACACACTTAGACATTAACAAAATGCCTTTCACAGTAACACCAAAAAATGAAGTACTTTGGAATTAAAAATGTATTGAAGAATGTGAAATACCTCTACATTGAAAAGCACGGTACTCTGAAAAAGGAGATATAAAAAAAATGGAAATATCCCCCTATTCTTGAAAAGGCAGAACCAATATAGTGAAAATACACTTTCAAAAATATTATGAAGAGTTAGTACAATCATAATCATAGCATTCCTCAAAGAACTAAAGAAAATAATCCTGTAGTTCATATAGAACAAGAACAAATCTGCAATAGCAAAAGCACTTCTAGACAATGAGGTCAAGGCACACAGCATTACAATCTATGACTTGAAGTTATATTAAAAACTACAGTTGTAAAAATAGCATGGCACTGGCAAACAACAACAGCAAGAAAAAAGTCTTGAATATCAATAGAAAAGAATAGAAGATGCAGAAACAACTCCAAATTCACTCAACTTGTTATCTTTCACAAAGGAACCAAACACCTTCACTGGAAGAAAGACAACTTTTCTAATAAATGGTGCTGGTAAAACTGGCTTTCTACATGCCATAAATTAAGCTTAGATCCATGTCTTTTTACCATGCACTAAACCAAAATATAATAGATCAAAGAGCTAAATATTAAATCAGAAACAATCTGCTAGAATATAGAATAACCAAAATGCTTGAAGACATAATTATAAGCATATTTTATGAACAAAACCCCATATGCACAGAAAGAATTACAAAAAACTAATAACTGGAATCATATCAAATTACAAAGCTTTTGCACAGCAAAATGAAAACCACCAGTACAGTGAAAAAAATAGCAACTAAACTTCAGAAAAAGGACTAATATGTATCACATAAAGAACTCAAATAAAATCAGATACCATGAAATTTTAAGACCCAGTTAATAATTAGGCATCTTAATAAATAACTTCTCAGACAAAGAAGTACAAATAGCAAAAAAATATGAAAAAATGTGCAAAATAGTCATTTGAGAAATACAAATTAAAACAACAGTGAAATCTATCTCCAGAAATGAACACATTTCAATAAAATTTGGCATTAGAAAATATGTTAGTTATGACAAATATAACTTTTGTAAATATTTAAGAGTCCAGTATGTCATTTCTTCCCTGTCTTTTATTTTTATTCTTTATTTAGATAAGCCCTATCTTCATATCTGCTGTGTTTGCTTAGGAATGTTCTCTTGCTGTCAAATAAAATTCAAAGCTGATTGTTGTCTCTAGATCATTATTAATTACCTCTTCTATGAATCAAAATTGAATCAATATTACTATAATTGTGAAATTTTCTTCTTTACTCCCTAATGATATACTTTTCAATATTAAAATGAGGGTCAAGATACAGCTCAGTGGCACAGCACTTGCATGGCAGGCACAAAGTTGTGAGTTGAATCTCCACTACAAAAAATATATCATTGGAACTATTTTCTTCATGATCATCAATTATTTCTTTAAAATAACATGAAATGCTTTTACTTATATTGTTTATTTGTGTTTTCTTCTCATCATGTAGTCAGATGGTTGGGGCCTGGGATTTAGCTCAGCAGCATAAGCACTTGCCTGGCAAGTGTGAGATGGTGCATTCAATACCTGCATCAAAATAAATAAATAAATAAATAAATAAATAAATAAATAAATACAAACAAACAAAAACACAGTTGGTGAGCTGGCACCTGATCATGACCTGTATCTCCAAAATTGATGTCTTTGTCACTGTACTAATTTTTCTTTCCACTCATTGTAACAAAGGCTGCTTTCTGAGATCTGCATCCACCATGATATGGATACACAACTATAAATCTTAACAAATCAGTTTTTGTACATTTCATAACATTGTGTTACTTTCTGTCACCTCTATGCAATGATATCTCTGCTCCTTGTTATGTGAGCCAGGTCATGCAAAGATACATGCAGTGCTAGGGGTTTAGCTCAGTGACACAAGAGCCTGCCTGGCAATCACAAGGTAATGAGTTTGATATCTACTACAAAAAGATATATGCAGTGGTTTAGGTCATAAGAGCTGATGTTTTGTTGCTCTTAAGAAAGAACATTGCATAAGTGGAAAAAATTAAGGTTTTTTTTTTTTTTTTTCTAAGTAAGGTTTTTCCTTTTCCATTTTTTCTTTCTTGGAAAAAAATATTAGACACAAAAATGGGAAATAATGGCCAATGTTATCTCTCATTTAAACTTTTCTAAATAAAATACATTATCATCTTTTCTCCCTACATTAATGGTTCTATGCTTTTCCTATTGACTACAACTTTAAACTTGCAAATACTTTTGGCTCCCCATTATTTCTATCATAACCAAAAATTATGTATTTGAAATACAGTTTACCATGTGTATTAGTTGCTGGAACAAAATACCCAACACCCACAAGTGAAGAGAGCAATGGTTTATTTAGCTCAGAGTTTGTGGAAGTTTCAGGCCATAATCAGCCTATTCCAAGGAAGAGTGATTAGAAGACAGGTACTACAGAAGAGAAATAGTTCCTAGTGGGAAAAAGATAGCCAAGTAAACAAGGAGTAGAGACAATTATTCTTCTGTCATTCACATTGTATTCAGGATACCAGGATTTGTGTGGAGCCAAACTAATCAGTAGACTGATGTAGTGATCACCTACTCTTAATCCTAGTACTTTTAATCTTTGCATTGCACTATGAATCTCTTAGGCTTTTCAGATTCAGTCATTTCTAAAAAGTATCATCTGTACCACGTAAGGATTTAGGGAGACCTTCACACACAAACCATAATACCATGTAAACGTGTACTACATCAGGGAAAATTGAAGAAAAATAGGTTTTACCTTTGAATTTTCATAAACAAAACAAAGGAATAATCAATGAAGAAAAAATGTACCCTGCACATGCTAAACTATTTAAGTTCTATCCTTTTAGCAGTCCCTACTGTGCAGTCATGAATTTAAACAATAAATTAATCTTTAAAGGAATTTATTGTTGAAATATTCTTATTATTGTTTCTTTTTTTTTTCATTCCATTGGTAGAACCCGAGTTTCATTTCATATTACTTTGACTTTTTCCACAAGATTTCCTTCATTATTTATGTCCTGCATATTTGCTGGCATCAGTTTCTTTGAGTTCTTTCAGATTCTGTACACATCAGACAGTCTGTATTATTCCCTTATTTCAAAAGATGTTTTCCCTAGGCATAGAATTATAGACTGATAGGAAATTTATCATCTTTCTAAACCATAATGATGGTCCTCTCTGTCTGTTATTATACATTATTTTCAAGAAAAGTCTCTGCCAACATTTTTGCACTTTTTCATCTGTACATACTTTTTTCCCTTATTGTTTACAGAATACTCTTTATAGCAAATATTTTCAGAAATTTGGTGGTTGTTTGGTGATGTTTTTATTTCATGAATTTAGTTTTGCTTGATTTGTGTATCTGTAACTAACTTAAATTTTGGAAGATTTCTGTCAGCTATTTTTTGACATTATTTGAAGTATTTCAATTGCACCTGTAATGGACTGATAATATCCCTGCACCCCTTCACTAATGCTGAGTTTATTGTATTTCTTAGTTTTCTAGTTACTATGCTTTGTCATAACCTGTCTGCATTCTATGTTGGATAGTTTTTGTTACTTTAATCATTAAAGACTCCTGATTAAAAAAGTCATTTTTATCTCATAGAATCTTCATATAAGATTACCTTCATCAGAATCTTTCGTATTTCATTCATAGCTTTAATTTTCCCATATATTTTTCTCTTTATAAGACAGTTTTTTAAAGACAGAGTTTTACTATGTGGTTAGGGATCACCTTAAACTTCCAATGGAGTCCCAGCTGTTTGGCTCAAACTTTAAGCAGGCTTCCATCTCAGCCTCTCAAGTGCCGGATTAGGAGCATGCACTATCACATATGGTTTCCTGTCTCTGAATTCTATGCTTAAGTTTTGTTGTTGTTGTTGTTGTTGTTGTTTTGTTTTGTTTTGTTTTGTTTTTTGCAGCTTTGTGTGCCTGTGAAATTCATTTGTGTTTATTTAAATGTCTTCCTACGTTAATTCTAACAGATTTGTGACTGATGAGAATTTTGTCTGATTCATTTTATTCTCATCCTATGTTGCATTTGCTTTTTCTGTATTTTTCAAAGCTGGCTGCATTTGATCTTATAACAAGCATTAAAAATCTTACCTAGTTGGTTATAGATAGATTTTTATTCATACATTAAAGTTTCTGTGTTCACACCAAAATTATTTAGCTTTCTTCAATGACTGACTGAAATTACTTAGAAGTGTTGTGACATTTTTCTTACTGAACTCTTTGGGTTGCCAGGCCAAACAGAAGAAAGTTTTCAGAGTGTCGTTGCCCGATTGCTGAGGCACAGTGTTTCAGAGTAGGATATAAAGTTCACACAAGCTTCAGATATTACTCCCTGCTGCCCTTCCTTCCCTGGACACTTCCTTCCCATTCATTTGTTGTTTCTCCTTTTCCCCACCATGAGGCCTGAGTGAGGAGATTGGAATATGGTAGTGTCCTGCCCATCACTGGATCAGTCTGCTGCTGAGTTCATAGCTGTCTGTGAGGTTGGGAGACGGAGCCTGGGGCACTGCTGGGAAGGGGCCTTCTTCCTCAGTCCTCCCTGATCTCTCTCTCTGCTTCCTGCCACCATGCCAGGAACCGATTCTGCCATGCCACCCTCGTGTTGGATCAATCAACTATGGACTAAAAGACCTATAACTGTAAGCCAAAATAAATTTTCCTTCTGTAAATTGTTACTATCAATACTTTAAGTGAAGTATTGGGTTCCTGGGTTGATAAAGGAACCAAGACAATCTTTGTAAGTTTTTCTTAAGGTTTTTAGAATTTGCAGACTTCAAGGACTTTATTGCAAGTGTTAATTATGCTTTGAACTTACTAGTTTTGACCTAAAATATTATATGTTTTAAGCCTTTTAGAAAGAGTTTCAGTATTCTCTTTCTCTACTTATGTATTTTCTTCTAATCTAATACATATATAACTGTTAATATTATTTGCACAATGCCCTAGAGTAGGGAGCAAGAACCACATGAAAAGGTTTTAATATTAATCCAGAAGAGGAGTCAACTTTCCCTTCTATCAGTATCTAACTTAATTTTGTTTATTTTCTTTAAGTTTTCATTCTTTCCATTTTCAGTTATGAGTCCTGATAAAAAGAAACTAAGCCATATTAGGATCTAAAAGGTAGATGACTCTACAGAGTTTTTTTTTTTATTTAGAGGAAAAAAGCAAAAGAGAAGAAAGAGTAAAAATAATATAGAATTTCAAAAAAAAGTAAGAAATCACTAGTTTATAAATTACATGTTGAACAACTACTGAGATGTTTTATCACTAGTTTCTTTCTAGATATATCTCTCATGCATACTAGAAACTTTACATTAATGGATTTTAAATAATTAAAATTCAACCCAAAGGTGGTCTTAGTCTAAAGAAAAATAATTTCATAGTATGGCAGAAATCGCATGTTCACTCTGCTGTTTGTATTTCACGCATTTAATCCACAAATATTTTTTGAGCATCTACTCAGCTAAAATTCAATAGATGCTGAAGATTTAATATTGTTTTTAATAAATATAATTTGAATTCATATCTTTTTCTGTACTAAAGTAAAAGGTGGTAGTTGATTTATTGGGGATACACAAAATATTAATATCAGATTATTCAACAGGCCATAGGAATGAATTTTGAGGTACTAGTGATGCTTAGGAGCTGATGGAGGAAATGGTCATTTTATAGCAGCATAATATTTTTCTGAAACAAAAAGCAAATATTATTTTGCCACTGCTGAATAACAGAGAGTCCACATTTTCTGGAGGATAAGTGGTGATATAAAATGTTCAGCCTCTCAAACTCCACAAATGAATAAATGAATAAATGAATAAATAATTTAATCGTACTCATTCATATGCTCAAATATCAGAATGGAGACATTAGGGGCTCAGAAAATCACATATAATTAATGTTTGAATAAAATGTATTTTCCAATATTTGTGTCTAATAAGAAAATATAATGGGAATTATTATTATTGTTATTATTATTATGGGAAGGTAGATGAAATATGACATCAATCAGCTAAGCACATGGGTTATTACCTAAACTGTAACTGATCCATATTTATGGAACAAATAAGCCTTAATTTTTTTCTGGACATCCGATTAGAAAGGCAGTGAATAAGTATGATGAAGCAGAAATTTACAAAAATACAATTGCCCAAATGACCAAGTACAGGACTTAGAAACTTAGAAGAATAATTATGAGTTACAGGTCACATGGATACATCAAGGCAGCACAATCTCATATACAGCAACGAGATAGACACATGAAAAAATACTAAGTCCAAGTAGTTCATTAAATCTGCCTATTTTACAGAGATATCTTCTTGTAAAGAATAAATTCGGATATCTCCTTATTAATTAGCTACTGCAGTCACTTTGTTCATAGCAATTATATATATATATATATATATATATATATATATATATATATATCAGGGATCAAACTCACAGCCTAGCACTTGCCAGGTAGGTGCTTATGCTGCTGAGCTAAATCCCCGGCTCTGAATAGCAATTTTTTTTTTGCTACTATCATATTTGCAAGATAAATTAATTCAAGAAATAATCTCATCTCCAGAGCTTCCAGTTAACAAATTAGGATGGATAATAATGCCACAGTTGGATGAAAATACATCAGTGTAACTCAAGGTACCTAAAATAAGCAGGACGAATATGAATGTAAAGATACAAAAAGAAAAAAAACAAAAAACAAAAAACAATTTTACTTAAAGTAAGAAACAAGGAACTTTAGGGAAAAATACAGCTATAGCCACAACCAGCAGTGCCTAAACTATCAAGTAACATGGCGTAGACTCCAGACAGCACCATCCACAGACATATTTCCAGGAAGCCTCCACGATGGCAAATTCTAAATCTTATCAGCAAACCTTCCACTTTATATAACGTAGCACTTTGCAAACTTTCATCATGTTTTAATATTTATTTACTACTTACAATTATGTTAGGTGTATTATGGGTTACAAGTAAGAAGATTATATTGTCAAATATATTATTATAGGTCCAGTAACTAACAGGAACAGTACGGTAAAAGGGGAATAATGTGATAGAATGAATGAAAGCTCCCAGAATTCCCTTTTCTTTTTATTCCATTAATATTTAAACAAGAGCACCATGCTAACCATACGTTGGTAGTTAATAAAGGAAATGGAAACTAACAGAGAGTAACACAATTGCAAGGGGAATATGCTCAATATGGTTACTTGGCTTTGAAGGCTGGAAGTCATATATGCACACATTTGAGAAATTTTTGATTCTTGAACAAAAGAGTTTCAAATTCAATAATGAGATGTGCTTATTAATCGGAGAAAACTAGCATCATTCAAGAAATTCTGTATACAACTGTAAAGCCCCAAAGAATCTGTGTTATAATTTGATCCTGATACTCCATATTTACCAAACTGCTACTGGATAATTTGAAGCATGACAAAGACTAGTGAAATCTACTTAATACACATATGATCTTTTCTCACTTAGTAATGGTCTGTTATGAAAATTATGAGTCAGGGAGCGCATGTGGCTATCTAAAATTGGTCCAGATATGTGATCTCTTTTCTTTGCAATAGCTTAGTGGAAATACATATGTCTAAGAAAAGTCAGATAGTAAGTTAAACTTATCTTTGGTAAGATTGGCAGTTGAACTTTCATCGTTAAATATAGCACAGAGTGCAGAACGTGAAAGGGTAAGAAATGTTCTTGTGTATTGATTACCATACTGATTTAACTGCATTCATGTGAGAAAAATTCTTCATTTTGGAAATGATTCATTTACAAATGAAGATTTCACACTTCATAAAAAGGTAATGTGTGCTTTAAATATATAACACATAAGCAACAAGCCATCCAGTATTTTATAGTTACTCATTTGCCAAAGGGTAAAATTTTAATATTACAAGATTTAAAACACAACTACATGTATTTTACCTTGTATTGTCAGTAATTTATCCACAAATGGCTAATTATTAAGTAGTTGAACAGTAATCATTATGACCCAGCTTTTTTAACTAAAAAAAAATCTTTGAAACATTGTATAATTTAAAATGGTCAGTGTTAGCTATGTTAGCTTGTATTGATTTCAGTTATTTGACAATACCTCTAACTAGCAACAAGAGAATTCATATCACTACATAATGTAAACATCATTTCTCCTTCATCTCATTATTTGATACAATGTAATACAGTGAAGTGAGTTCGTTTGCTTTCTTACACAGAGGCATCTGCAGAGGCATCTTAATGAGAGAATCACTTCCCTGACAGATTTTCACATCACTTTGAAAATACCTTTTAATTGTTAAATGCATTTGAACGTATGCATACCTTAATTTCTTACCCAAGAAATACCCAAGAATTACTCCCAACTAATAGATTAATGCAGAATTACTGTGAGTAGTTCAGGGAGTAAAATTCCATTACACTCCTTAAGTGTTAATCAATTAGTCATTTCACTAGCTATAGGTCATAAGATTGGAGTATCTCAAGGAATTCATTCTCTAATCTTTTTACAACCAAAAAATGCTTATTAATTCAGCTTGCTGACATATGTCACATCAGTGGCTAATTTTACCTTTTCCTTCTCAGTCTCACTCGAAACTTCAACCTATACCCTTTGGGCAGGGCTAAAGCCCAATTCTGCACAACCTCTTGTGACATGAGATTAAGTGTGCTTCTAACTGTGGGCATGAGCTGTATACTAAATGTTGTACCTATCAAGCTTTTACATGTTTTCATTCTGAAATTTCCATTTAAATGCAAATTCTTCCATTTAAATAGAGTCCTCCTGTTCTTTATTACACCATAATTACTATTTCCCATCTTCCTTGGACTGACTACAGGAAAGGCCACGGGTCACTTTCTTTGCTTTCTAAATGTGCCATTGAAATCAAGAAGTCATCATTGCTGGCGTTTCTTAGTGACACCCATTTGTTAAAGGAAGCCTGAGGGACTGGTTCCGACAGCGCCCTGAAACCTGTCCTGTTGTGTGATTTACAGGAACAAGAACAAACAAAGCCCACAGCTACCATTTCTTCAGGACTGTGTAAATTAAATAGTTTAGCCAGGATTTGGCACGAATAAATAGCAGTTGAAATGCTGCCCTCATTCTGAAAACAACCACATGCCAAGTGACACAATTCGATTCCAATGTCAAGGGACAAGCAAGAAATACAGTTATATTTACTTATTTTCTACTCTTATTGAATAAAATGCAATCAATTATAATCCAAAGTAAAAATATGATAGCATTAATATTTTCAACAATTAGTTTACATATTGTCACCAATATAAAGTGTAAAAATAAAACGTGAACATAAAAAATTTTATACTTTATGAATATAAATGAAATTAATACTAGTAATTTTAGCTTATTAATCCTTGAGTTACATAGATTGAAAAATTCATCAGTTATAATGTCCTTAATGTCTAATTCTTAACATTTGATGAAACTTAAAACTATGTATTTTACTTGAATTTTGTGGTACTTTTTAAAAGGGGAATGTTGATGATTTTGGTTGGGAAGTTTGTCTGATAAGTGCTGAGTAGCAACCAAAAAAAAGAAAAGATGTTTTATAGATAATTTGTTTGTAAAATGCTTGTTACATTTACTCAAATCTATGCTTCCAGAGGTTGTGTGGTTGTGTTGGGGGTGGAAATAATGCAGATATCTGAGTAATAAAATTATACGATTCAAACAAGATTATAACTTCCAATTGTTACCCCTGTGCAAGATATTTAAACTGTCTCTAAAACTGGAATCTGTAAGCATGACATATATCTAAGGATAGCACATAGCAAACTGAGAGATGAGAGGGAGAAGAGAGAGAGAGAGAGAGAGAGAGAGAGAGAGAGAGAGAGAGAGAGAGAGAGAGGAAGTTCTTTTCAGTAATAAAAAACATTTAGTAGAAGACAGATAAATTCCACAGGCACCAAAAAACTACATGCACGTATTTTAATTTATTGGATTACTATGGATACAAGAAAAAAGAGTTACAATTTAGTTCACAACTCTTGATACCTAAACTTCTCTGTAAGAGTAAGATATTTATAACTCAGTTCACCAGCTTACAAAAACTGAAGGAGTCAAACACATCGATTAAAACCCAAAGCAAGCTCAATTTGAGTCTGGTCATTCTTCACAGCATTCTTCTCAAGTATACCGAATATCCTACTAGAAATATATTACATGTCTTATTGTTTGCCCTCACCTTGGCACCTTCTAAGTTTGTCTCTAAAATAGGGGCAAATCAGGCTTCATTTTATAAATGGAATTTTAGAATCATACTTACAGAAAAATGGATATGTCAACTTAAGTGGTATAAGACTCTGATTTTGGTAATCACCAGTCCAGTGATGAACATTTAAGCCAGCATGTCAAAGTTGCTTTCTGTCTATTATATTATTTACTCTCAATTGTTATCATTTCCTGTATCAATATTAAGGCAGTTGTTCCCAAAATGTCCCAGTGATCATTCCAACCTTTACAAACTTTCATCCAGCAAATATGTTAAAATTTGGAATATATATAATATATAAATGGATATAATACATATAATATATATATATATATATATATATATATATGCATTTAAAATTTAAAACATTCTTTACCATGTAGCAATTTAATAATTGGCGTACTTTACAAAGTCATTTAAATAGTCAACTAGCTCTTTAGCCCAGAACAAAGGGTCAAATATCCTAGGGCCCTTATATTTGAGTATCAGTCTGATCACATTTATAGAGCCAATAAGATGTCAGACCCCATCAGGCACCTTTTGGTGAAATGAATAATAATATTCACTGTTCAGAAGCACTGTACAGGTTAAGGGTATTAAGGGTATTCTAATGGATGGTTTAAATACCATTTGAAATATTATTTGTGATTAGTGACTCCAGGTTTCAATGTTACTTCCCAAACTGTTCATTAAACTTCCTGTTTACAATTATTTTCAGGAAGGCCTTTCACTTCTTATGTTCATTTTCAGAAACTAATAGCATGGCCAAACACATAAGCCTAGCAGGAAAAAAGATAAATATTAAGCCTTATGTGTTGGATTTATCTTTACTTTCATTCTGTTTTCCAGAAAACAATATTTGAACTCCATAAATTGTTTCAGAATGAATCTCAGCAGAACTGAATTGCTTTTGTCAAGGTATTAACAATATCAATAATTAAATCTTCCTCCTCTTCCCATTTCTGGTGTGGACTACGTTATGGCATCTTTAGTTTCAAGTAGTTTACCTGACTATTACCTAACTTATTTAAACTTCAAAAAAAGCAGAAAAATTGTAGAAGACTCAAGTTACACCCACTAGATTTTCATTGATTCATTTATCCTTTCATTCAATACCAATAAAACTTGAGAGCTCATCTAAATCTGTAGACCTGGAATAGACACATTAGCAAATCAGATAATTCTCTATTGTCATAAATTCTTAAATTTAGTAAAGCAAGGCAAAACTTTTAATATATTTTTAAATAATTGTATTGGATTGGTTTTGGCTACTAGTGCTAGAAGCAAAATAAAGCACTAAAATGAAACAGGCTGCTACAAATCCATAAAGGCATTACCAAAAGGCATTACTAACTATTAGAGAAGACTTCCACCCAGACATCACATTGGAGAAGAGAGCTGAATAAAATGAGCAAAGATCTTTGCAAATATTCAAAAGGAAGATTGTCCCTGGTTACAAAAAACAAAAACAAAAACAAAACAAAACAAACAAACAAACAAAAAACAGAGGAAAGGCTCTGAAGCAGGAACAATCTGAATCTGAAATATTTAAAGCAAAACTGTTGTCTGGAGGGAGGACAGTCAGCAAATGATTACCAAAGAGGGCAGAGGGTCTCAAAGGGTTGAGTCAGGAAGGGCCTTTCAAATTCAAAGCAAGTTCTTTAAATTTTGGTTTCTGCAAAGAGCAATGTTTTATTTTCAAAAAGGTCACTAACAGCCACTGCATGAAAATAAGGCCTTCAGTGGCAGTGCAGTGGGAAAGTTCTCAGGGGTCCAAGGCTTGGCAGTGGTTCTGTAGAGAGGATCCTGGACTGGCGTGGAGCAGCAGAGGGCCAACGCCCTTATGTGTATTTAAAGTTCGTGCTTGTGATTAAGACATGTTAGCCTTTTAGGTTCCCGAGGAGCCTTGCCTTATCTTTGAATTCCCCATTCATTCCTTTTCTCACATTGAGTCTATGTCTATTCGACATATAAGCAGTTGAAATCTCACATACTTGCTTGCCAGCAACTTGGCTCTTCATCTTAGCGTCTGTCATCTGAATCCATGCTTTGCAAATAGCCATCTCATTACCACCTGAGCGCCAGTGACATCTCTTGTTAATACTGTAATCAGAAAGATACTGTTGCACTGCAGGAAAAACCATTTTATCTTTCTGCCCTAAAGCAGTCTGATTCATTTTTCCATCCTTGATTTTGTTCTTTGCTACATTTTGCTGGCTCACTCCCTTGCAGCTGCACTGGACTCTGCCGGTCTAGAGATACAACTCAGTTCTCCACTGCAAGAATCTGTGTGCTTTCTTCCTTTTACCTAGAATTCTCTTTGGCCAGATGAGCCTCTGTCTTACACTTCCTTCTATTGAGTGTCTTTCTTTAGTGTTGACATCTCAGTGAGACCTTATCTTACTTACCATTTAAATCTACAGCCCCTAAAACTAAACCTTTAAGTCCATTTTGCTGTTGTTTTTCCCTCTGTGACTTGTGTAGAGCCCATACACTGCATGCATGTGATTTTTTTCATAGTATGGCAATATCGAATAGTAGGATTCACCAGATCTCCGTTTCCTCGGTCTGTGAAAAGATTCCACCTCCTCTGTTTGTGTTTCCACTGGACCATGGGATTAGTTCCGGCAAATGAATGGCCATAAAAACAGAAACACACACCAATTCTGTTCTGCAGAACTTGATTACAGTAACAGGGGCTTCTTAGTCTCTTTCTTTCCTCCTCTGTGAATGGCAGACACAACAGTGATTTCATTACCAGTCGTGATTGCAGGATGAGAATGCTTGGAACAGAGTTCCTTACTCAACTGCAATAAAGATTCAATTGTCTTGAAATTTTATGAGCTTTTTATTATTGTATAATTTAGGCAGAAATTTTGTCTATTTTGCTTTTTATATTCTTAGAACCAAGAATGTCATATAGTTATATATTTTTTAAATTTTCTGAATGAAAAAACTACGTATAAAGTGATCACTAATTACAAGGTTATAATTATTAATCTGTCACAATAAAAATGGTGCTTTACTCCATCACTGAACCCTTCCATTAACCACTCAAAATCTTAGTCTCCATTTACAAGAAAAAATTAATTGAAATACACACACACACACACACACACACACACACACATACACACACACACACTTCTGGAAAAGAAAAATAGTATGTTTTTTCAACAGATGGTCTCCCTTGTATGGGACACCATAGAGGATATCATATATCATAGAAAACCCACTAAACTGCTGGCCTTAGAGAAGAAATTGAAAATGCATGTGCTACAATTTCAGTGACCAAGGTTAGCCACACAGTAGTTCACCATATGAATGTCTGGAACTTAAGGTCACAGCTTTAGCCCCTCTTATATTTGTACTGGCCAGAGATAACTTGCGTCACTCTCATGATGTCTCAGTAAATTTAATATTGAAATAGTCACACAAGTTTTACTTTTCCTAAAGTATATAATGTGGACACATTGTGTTCTCTCTCTCTCTCTCTCTCTCTCTCTCTCTCTCTCTCTCTCTCTCTCTCTCTCTGTCTCTCTCACTATTCGGTTACATTTATGATTTGGAAAGCTAATTAGCTTAAAGTTCATTAGGGCTTTAGGAGATTTATGTCTTAGGACTTACTTTATTGTCACCAATGCTCAATATTCATGGAAGAGAATATTTAGAGAAAATGGAATGAGAATTTAAAGATTTTCCATAAATGCCCCAGCTATTTGTACTGGGTTATGAATAACAGGAAATATTTTTGTCAGCACTGTAATTCCTCTGAAAGACACATAGTCTTCTATAACACAAGAATTTATCTTGAATCAAAAGAAAGAAAAAGCTGATGCTCTGAAGAAAACAAAAGTCCTGTCTGGGAAAGTGCAATTGTGTATGATGATATAGGCATGATCATAAACCTAATCATGTCTCTGTAAATGATTCTAAGGATCTGCTCTGTGAGAATACTTAGAATATGGGAAAATTGGACACATTAAGGTAGTCAAGGCTGATGTAGAGACTGCAAGAAATATAGAGAATTACTTCATTGCCTAGGATAAGTTATTAGTAGAATCAACACATGTTGTCTGTCTCTCCTTCCTGCATAGTACACTTTGTAAAGTACTTTTCTTTTTGACATTCATCATATTTCAAGCAACTCACAAGGTCTGCTCTTACAAAATGAAAAGAAAAACAATGATTAATTATGTCTATGTGGATAGCAAGAGAGAATGCTGGACTCTGGAAAACATAACAAATTTCTACTGTTCCAGTATGAGTCTACCTTCCAGGAGTAGATGACCTCAGTCATCTAATTACTTAAGCAAAGTACACTGGGCGCTTTTTTTCCAAGTAAAATGATGGATTATGATATTGAGATACTGAGTGATGATGTGATCATGTTTGACCCCAAATTGAAAATTATCACATAAATAACTTGTAAGAATAATATGTAGTAACTTGAAAGATTAGAGAGTTGAGATAGAGATATAGACAGACAGAGAGAGAGAGAGAGAGAGAGAGAGAGAGAGAGAGGTCATTTTGAATGATATTAAAATTCTATCATATGCTTGAGATAAATGTATTTGACATTTCTCAAACATTTATACAGAGTACCATAGCCATGATTACTTCATTGCATGAAAGGACCTAGCAGAAATGAGGAAAGGCATCAGTAGGGTTCTAGTGAGCCATCTTCTTTAGCACTGAGACTGCAGTATGTCACAGAGTAATTTTTCACAGTATTGTTATACACAAAACATACGTATTGTGAGTATTAGTTTTTTCCTTTGAGCACTGCAGTGTCAACTTATAGTTGTTGGCATTTGCAGTGGTCCTCAGGTAAACATTTTTTCCCCTGATACTTATTTTACATTTTCTGCTAGAATCAAGATGCATAATTCAATCTAAGACACACAGCAAGGGTCTTTGTCATGGCTCAAAATTAAAACTACTTTGAAAAAGAGTCTTGTTTTATATCATTGTCCTTGGCTAATTACTAAAAATTTTGATTCTAGTAGATTAAAACTATAGCAGCGGCACAGTAGGAGTTTACTAGTTCATCAGTAAACAGTTGGAAATGGATGTTTGTCCATAGTGAGGAGAGCCAGTTAACAATCCCCATGAGACAAGTTCCACGGTTATTCTGGGATATCATCCACAGTCGTTGGTGATCTAGCTACGCTGGAACAACGATCACCATGCCTATTATTGTGACCACAGAAGCATTATGAATGAGCTTTATCCTCAGTTTCGTTTAGAAAGATGATATTCAGATATTTTTTGCTAAGAGAATACAAAGAAACTTTATCACTCTCATCATGGAGCACTGTAGGACGAGAAGAGAAGACTGTCAAGCAAGTCTGGAGATAAAACACCTATGAATGGAGAATGCCTAGATTGTGTGGTGGTTAAGGGATGCTTCTTGGGAAAGATACTGTTCTGGTTGTGGCTAACATGGTATTAACTGCTCATCTTCACCAAAGGAAGAACTTAAAATTTACCACCTTGCAAAACTGGAAGTGAAAGAGAAAAGAGAACGGTCGGTCTTAAAATGTGTCAATGGTCAAAAATGAGAGAGAAAATTTTCATTATGCTCAATTTAAAACTTTTATTTTCTTCCCTATCCTAATCCTCGCATCTTCAATTCATGGCACACAAGTGTCATGAATATGGCACAATCTGACATTACAAAACAGTCAGACACAGCACATAAACCAGTTCTGGCAGGAAGAGACATTCATGTCACCGCCACATATTCAGTGCAAGCAAAAAAGAAAGATAGAAGGAAAGAAGAAATGAAGAGAAAAAAAGAAAAGAAAAGAATTACAAATAACAGGAAGGTGTAGGAGACTATTGTAATAACAATTGAAGGAGTTCTGGGTGTTCTCAGTTTCAAAACAGACTTTTAGAAATAAATGATACATCAAAGGAGATACAACCAAAGAATGTTTATTAAAGCCATTGTCAGTGAAATGGGAAGAAATTGCTCAAAAAGAAAGAACTAGGGAGGAGGGTAGAGAAAGGAAGAAAGGGAAAAGAAAAAAAGAGAAAATAAGAATTAAATGGAAACAAAGCTTTGAAATTAAGGAAGGCAAGAGGGGTTGCAAGAAGGGGAGAGAAATGGGAGGAAACCCAGACAAATCAAAGTATATTATGTCCAGGTACCTGAATGTTATATACAGGTAACCCTTTATGATGAATGTGATCATTGGATATAGATTGCACCAATAAATGTAATAAAGTTTTAAAAATTAAAACCATATCAGAATTAACAGAATTTTTAAATTTCTTTAGGAAAAGAAAAAATGGAAAAATACATAATAGTATTGTTTTTATTATTGGTGTTTTTTATGTATGGTTTAATATGCATCATTATTCTGTACACTCTATTTTGCTTTCTTATTTTTAGAAAAATAAACATTGGCTGTAGTCAGTCTCTTTTTGATAGAGAAGATACGTTTTCATTATACTGGTTTATTTTTGTTTCACAAAAGGTTGAGACTGAGAAATAATTCAGAACTCTAATTTCAATTTCTCAAATTTCCAAAAGAAAGTTTTTATCACACCACGTATTGATTACTGCATGTCTTTTCACTAATTGATTCTATATCTGACTAGAAGGCAGACTACTTTTTTTATGATGTGCCCAAAATGTTTCTAATTTTCTCTAATACTCTTTATGTTTTCAAACACCAGTTACTATAAATAGCCTAAGTACTAAGAAAAGCAGCCTATTGAGGTACAGTTTGCTCTTTTGCATGAAGAAACGTAAAGTTAGGAATTAAAAATTTAAGACAAAAATAATTTTATTCTCCATCTCACAGGACACTCATGTCTGCTCACATCCAAAGTCTTTCTTCATACTCTTCAAAGTAAAAGAAACAAATCATCTTAAAAAGCAAGTAAGTCCACAGATTACCGATAGATTCCAAATGGAGTTGGAATAGATTCTACTCATGCTTAGGCAGAGATGCAAACTTTCTAAAACCCACAGAGCCACAGTACTTTCTTTTTAAAATATTTTGGCATGAGTGAATGAAAGAATATAAACCACGATCTAGCACAATTGCTTACGTGAAGAGTAATTGTGAGTTACAATTCTATTTAACTTCTGATTTATGGACTTAAATGTTGTGTGAAACTACTTTCAAAATACCAGACTTTAATTTTAAAAGTAAGAGTGACTATTTCTTGCACTAATTTGAGTCTTGGATTTCTTTTGGAAAATGAAAAACAGCAACAAAACAAAAAAGTTGAAGAATTATTTATAATTTCGTATTTTGAGAATGTTACTAAAATTTTAAAATGTTATTTTTCCATATTCTCTAACAAGTTTGAATCATTTACACATATGTCAAACTGTCATTGAGATATAGAAGTTAAACTTTTTTGAGTATCAGATTTTTTTCAGTTTATATCATTTCAAATACTGCATCAAATTACAGATGGCCACAAAATAACCAATCCTTCTTCCTGCAAATATTTATTATTTCTAAAGAGTTGAATAATCAGATAAACTTCAAACAAAAAGAGAAATAATTTTGATGCAAAAATATACTTCAATTTTTATGTTATAATTTCTAAACTCTACCACAATTCTGATTTCATGTTTTTATAGAAAAAATATGACATTTAGAAAATAATACAAGTCTTATCAGTAAACAATTTCTAAAAACAAATGTTCAGCAGTAATGTGATTTGTGATAATTTTTTTTTAATTTTAAGGAGAAAAAAACAGAAAAAGGGTACAAGTTATACAGAATTTCAGAAAAAATAAATAGTTAATTACATATTGCCATCTTAGAAATAGTTGAAGTTACAAAATTAAAGCATATAGAGGGGACTTTCAAACAGTGAGACTGCAAACAGTTTTGTTCAATGATCCAACAAAACTCAGTAATATGGTTATCTATCTTATACACTTAAATATATATACAGTTATATCTTTTAGAGAACTTTCTTTTCCTTTCTTTTGTACAATGACAATTACACATTTTGGGTTTTATTGCTCCCACAGTTCTTATTACTTTTTATTTTTATTTTTTTTTTTTTTTTAAGAAAGTAAAACCAAATGTGACATACCAGGACAGAATCAGTCAAATCAAAAGGATGGACATAATACATAATGTAAAAACAAAATACAAGGTGATCAACAATGGTTACCATGATGCCTCTTGTTATCTTAAAAAGAATTGCCTATATCATCATTTATAATAAAATTGAACAAAACAGTAAATAATAAGACCAATAAAACAAAAACATTGGAGACATTAGAGGACTTCAAAAGAAGATAATAGTCAACCAGAATGGGCGTCACAATGAATCTCATTGTCTTCATAGTTGTTGCCTATACTTTCAAACTTGGTACTATCAAGCATAACAGAATAGAGGAAAATATGTCAAAACAAGATGGTGAGAGCAATACAGAGTTTCAAATCAAGTTAATAGGAAATCAAAGTGGGTTACTATAATATATCCTGGTATTTTTATTTATTCCCCCCTTAATTAAAAGGATAAAAATGAAAAAGTAGATAATAAAAAGGAGATTGAGATAAAAAAGAGGGCATAACAACAAAACAGCGCAGGTCAAAACATAGCCATTTAAGCAAAATAGTGTTTCACCACAAGATAATCTCGACATAATAGTAGTTACCATTGTGTCTCTTCCCTTAAAATCTTTGGGTATAACTTTGTATACTGTTGCATCAAACATATCAAGACAATGTAAAACTGTTCAAGAGAATGACAGTATTACAGGGTATTTAGAATCAACTAACAGAAAATGAACAATGGTTTCTGTATAATCTCCTTGTCTATAAAAGTTTTTGTTTATATTATCACATATAATAAAATCCAATAAGATACAACACTTTAAAAGATTTGTGATAAAATTAACTGAGGCTCAAAAACATCTAATCAAGTGTTGAATTTATAGTTACATCAGTAATCTAAGATTAAATACTAATACAAATGAAATGAAAAAAAATCGAACTCATGATCACAAGGAATACTACTAGGGTGGTACAGAATCCAGACAAATAAGATTTATGTGAAATTGAAGATATCTGGAAAGATATGCCCTCATAAACTAAACTGATAAGAAACCTAAACATGGAGGAGGGAAGGAGGGAAAATCAACAACCTTGATAACTGTAATTTGTCAATATAGCTTTAAAATTTTACCTGCAGAGTTTAGATTCTGCTTCTTGGCGCTTGATCTCAGCCAAGCTGTTTTATTGTTATTGACCTTCTTTGTCTTCAGTACAAAATACAAAGACAAATACACTATGGGTTGGTTATGAGTCTTAAAATAACATTCCAGGTGACTTTCCATTTAAAATATTGAGTGGTACACAATGTTAAGACTGAGATAGAAGGTTTCACTTAGAATTTGTGGTGTTAAATATACACTTTTGAAATAAACTAAAGTTGCTGTCTTGTTAGCATAATTGTATTCTAATTAATACATATTTTATTGAACTTCTTTTCAAAATATTTTTATTGTTTAGCTTTACTAATGCTCAAGTGGCTCAAGTGCTCTGTACTATATTCAAAGTAAGTAATTCTCTTGCTGCAAATACTTTTGTACAGCAAGGGATTTAATTTTCCATGGCTTTGTGGTGCTTGTCTTCAGCATAGCCTAAATGTAACTTAGGTACTGCATCTTGTCAATATTTATGGAGTATATTGCATTTTATGATTCCATAATGAAATGCAAACATATGTAATCCAATAAATTTAATTTGGAAGGAAAAATAATGAGCCACCAGTATACAACACTGCTTTATATCAGGAAGTGCTCTTACTTACAAACTAGAAGTTTAGCATTGGTGACAGCCACGTAGGATGATCCAGTTGCCAGTCTTGTGTGTCACAAAGGGAAAATAATCCAACATCATAAGTAATCTACTTTTGTAGCATTAATGATGTACTAACATTATTGGGTAGTTTCTATATTACTGATAGGATAAATTTGTGTACATTTTTGGCTCACTTAAAATTCCAAGGCATATAAACACTTTGATCTGGTTTCAGATGATGGCAGAGGTATGGACAGCTAAGGGCAAAGGAGAATATTACAGTAGGAGCAGCTGCCTTTTTCCTCAAGTACTTCTTTGGCCAAAGCCTTAGTTACTTGCTATTGCTATTTTCTACCAAGTCTGCTGAATTTGGCAAACTTGATTGATCCTTAAGGAAAGAACTAACTTTATCTTTAAACAGAATTATGATATTCTTGAAGATGAAAGCTGCTATGGCATTATAATGTGTCACAGAATTATTTTACACATTTACCTAAGTTGGCCTCCATGGAAACCTGTAGCATGGAAACCAAAATATTTACTATTTCTACTTTAAAATTACAGAAATTACACCTCAATAGATGAGGTATAATGTCTTAGTCCTTTCAAAAGGCAAACCATACATTTGGAATATACACTTAAGATTTCAGAGTCTGTTCAAAGTATTTGATAGTAACTGGCATTGATTATGGCTACCAAACATCAGAAGATTTAATCGTGCAACACAAGATCGCGTGTCACAACTGTTCTTCTGTGGTTCCATTATATTTTCAGTTCTTTCTCTGTAATAAAACTTACTTTGGGAGCCATCACAGTTGAGCGCATTCATAGTGAGTTGACCTCCTAATGCAAAGACACTGTCAATGAGAAACGTTCTGATATCTGAATTAGGCACCTAATTTAGTTCTTCATCCTGATTTAGTTCTTCATCTTCCAGATTATACTAGAGGACATTCCTCTTTGCTAAACTATGATTTTGGAAAATGTATAATACCACAAAAGACGAGCTACTTTGTCTGCCTTGCAAATGAACTTCTAAATTATATGAATCATTACTGCTCTTAGTAAGTTATTCAGCATTTCAAACTAAAGATCAGCGGCAACTTCCAACTCATTTCCCCTCTGATTGAATTGGAATTATAAGTAGTTAGAGGTTCTACCTCCTTGTTAGTTTTGAGAAACACAGGAAAATATCAGAGCTATGTATGTGCTTTTCTCCGTCAGTAAACTAAAATATAAAACAAAACACAAGAAAAAATGAAAGCCCTTTTTATTGCTCAAGTTTAAGAATCAGTTAAACTGCTTCAAAACTGTCTCTAGGTTCTTAGGAAGAGATTATATCCAGACAAAAAGCAGTCTTCAAACAGAGGGGATAGTGTGGGCCCATCATGTGAACAAATGTACTCTCATCTACAGGACTATGGCACCTAAAGAAAGCAACCTTTCTAGAATCTTGTTTGATTAATTCCTTCTTTTGTTAAGGATTCTTTCTTATCTTACCATACTTGTTTCCAAGGAAACAAACAATAAGATGTGAAACACTAACAAATAAATCACGTATTGAAGGAGGTGTGGTTGATTCTCTACTTCTCAAAGATATATCCTTTCAGTTATTTCTAACCTTATCCTCTGTTTATCATTGGCTCTATGCACTCCAGCATTACTAATTCTATTTTGTATTTCCATTCATGCTGTCTTTTCCTATCTTTTATAATTATGAGTGTAATAGTAAAATATAGATTTTACTATGGTGTTACATTACGTTAAAAAATGAAAATTTTACTTAAGCATGCAACCTATTTCTTATTGATAAAATGTTTTACCTTGGTCTTCAGAGAAGAGGTACAATGAGTGCAGAAATTGTTTAACTTGAGGTAAGTCTACAGTCTTATGATTTGCCAGGCACTGTTGTGACTCACTCAGTGTTTATACTAACTGCTCAATTAGATAATCTTCCACAAATTAGAAACAGAGACACTCAGGAACTGAATAACTTGTTGAGGTTCACGTAAACACAAAGCAGAACAATGAGAACAAAAGAAGAGTACCTTTCTTCAAACAGAATCAAAGCTGTGATACCAAACTCCAAATGTTAAATGAGTCTGTCTGAGAAACAGCCGCTTCAAGACTGGTGCATTTTCAAATGTTTTAAGAGATAACTTACAATGGTATTTAGTTATTTTTAGTTTTTGTTCTATAGGTTCAATTCAATCAAAATCAAAGACCCAGTAGCTTTCCTTTAAACACTGGCAAACATTCTCCAAGTCTATATGGGAATACAAAAGAAACACAAAATAATACTGTAAAGAATAAGGCTAAAGGACTACAATGCTTCACTTTGAAATTTACTATGAAGCCACTGTAACTAACACCATGTACTATTATAAGGATAGCTATGTAGATCAATGGATTAAAATAGAGAATCCATAAATAAATGTTTATATTTATTATCAATTGAATTTTAAAAATACAGAAAGATAATTTAGCATTAAAATTATTTGTTTAGCAGATAATAAGGAAAGTAACTTAGAATTTATCTCTATAGAAAAATGTTACACTCCCACTGATCTCACATCAATCAAAATATTAACTTAAATCCAGTTTTGAATTTAAATTAAAATCTAACATTATAAACCAATATTCTATAAATAAAATCTTTATGTCCACATGGCACTTTAGAAAAAGAAGATGTATTTTTTTTAAAAATTAAGTTTACTGGTGTATTTAGATATACACAATGATCATTTTCATCATAGGGAATTTGGACTTGTACATGATATATTTTGGTTTCTCTTTTTTCGCAGCCCCCTTTCTACCTTCAATCCTTCTTCCCCTCACTATATACAAAGCTTTGTTTCCACTTTATCCTTTTTAAAATTATTTTTCTTTCTCCCTTTCCCTTTCTTAGTTCTTTCCTTTTGAATGCATAAAGATTTTTTTTGAAAAAACAGACCTCCAAACTTTAAAGACTTAATTCAAAAATGGGCATCAGAGATAATACATACTTCTCAGACCATGAACTACAAATGGTAAATAAATATATGAAAAACTGTCAAAGATTTCTTAAGTAGGATACGATAAGCATTTACCGTTAAAGAAAAAAAACATTCTATTGAAATCCAACAAATTTACATCTTCTGCTCTTTGTAAGATACATTCAAGGAAGGAGGATTATCATGGAAGAAGGAGAGAGGAAGAAGAAGCAAAATAAAAGTGAAGATGTGTTACCTGCATAAAGGAAATCCCCAGGATGAATGCTATCATTGTATCCTGCAAAGATGCACTAATAAAATGAAATAAAATAAAAATAGTGCAAGTCACTGACTTAAGAATATAATATTTAAATATTATATATATTAGCTATTACTGAACTATATTGACACTCAATTGTAATTTTACATTAAAATGGCATATTCAACATATATAACATATGTATGTAATATATATGAGAATATATGTAAATAATTATAACACAAACATCATACATTATAAGAACTTTATAAATTGTGACACCTCTGATCCTTAAAATATCCATACAAGGTAATTACTATCATTATCCTGATTGCATAAATAAAGAACAAATATACAGAAGTTGAATAAGTTGTAATAGTAAGACAATGCAAAAAACTGGAACAGAATAGAGAACTTAAAAACAGGTATACATATTAATAAATGCACAAGGTTCTGTGTAGCCATTTTGCATTAAAAAATAAAAAAAAATCATGTAAATCTTAAGATTCCTTGTTATTATTTTCCATTAGGAGAATATAAATTTAAACAGCAATCACTGGAATAATAAAGTCAATGTAAACATTAACATGAATGTGAAGAAGTTACTTATAATTTCCTTTAATTCAATACTCTGTATCCAGCTAGAGTGATACCTATCTTATATGTGAAGAAAACCAAACACAGACTAGAAATAAAGCAAAAGTAACATGAAAATTTGCTGTAAGAAAGAAACAGCTGGCTGCCTTGAAGGCGGAGCAGCTAAGGATAAAAGAGAAAGTTGGCAGAGTTGGGGAAAGGACAGTGGATTCAGTCCTTGAGATTCACACAGGCACACGCGTGGTCCTCGAAAGAACTGTGGATCTGAGATTTCTGTAATTGTGGTATTTGTTTATATTCAATTGAATAATGTTCAGTGTTGCATAAACTTCTAAAGTAATGTGAAACAGAAAAAGAGAGAATATTTGATATCTCCCTAGGTCATCTTGTTATATTTGACTGCTGTGACCACACTTATTGAACAAATGAAGAAGCCCAGATCTAAAATCTTTAGTTTTTTTTTCAACATTGTTTAATTAAATAACATTTTGCTTTATTTCACTGATTTCTTGAAACGTATCAAGGGATTACATCTTACCTAGCTTTTCAAATCTCTTATTTTCAAATCCAAATTGTCTTCTGTCAATGTGAATAGACATCATATATTCCTTGTATTTGTTACCATCATTTCTCATCTATTCTTGAAGAAATGGGAATAGTCCCATCAGTGAACTGAAAAAGAGACATCATTTATTACCAGTGTGAATGTAGTGGAGTCTCTCTACCCCATAAATACACACAATAAGTTATTTTCATAAATATATGTATATATGTAATTTTATATACACGCAACTTATGCTTTAGACATTTTTGAGTTAATAACATTTGTAAGAAAACTGTGGCATTTGTAATAAACTGTGTTTGTGTCATCTGAAGCATCTCTTTTAAGCGAGTGACAAGAAATAAAGAGTCTCTACAGTATCTTTCTTTTGAAAAAAGGAGAAGCTTCTATATTTCATAAGGATGGAATTGATTTAGGAAGGGTTTTTTTGGTAGATACCAGGAAATTATTTGACTAATTTGATGAAATTGATGTTTGTTTATAACTAATTTTATAATAATATTTCATAATTATTTAGTAAATTATATCTCTCTCATTATAATTCAATCTTCTTGAGATTTAAATGCATCTTTAATTACCTTTGTGCAAATATTTGTTTGTTAAAAAAACTGGTTCATTGTTTTTCCTTTCTATTTTTATTTTGGTGCAGAAATGTAGGAAAGTATGTGGGCATTTACAAAAACAGAATGCCTTGCAAAACTGAGTCAATTCTTTGATGCTCTCAAGGTTACATTGGGTCCATTTTGTGTTTGATGTCTTCAAATGATAACACTTTAATCATATATTTTCAGCTAATGTATATTTTATTCATTCATCTAATTATTCATTTTAAATTATTGTTGTAATAATAATATATTTGCTCTTGTTACCTTGTATTCAAGTGCTTGTGTGGCTCATATACAGTAATTCTTACACACTGATATCTTGGCTAGTTTTGGCCAATAGGGTAATAGTAAGCCAAGATAAAACGATCTACACAGTGTTTTAACACTTCTTCACTGCTCTTGTGGAAATCTTTAACTCATAAATGACTCTGTTTATTGTAAAATGGTGAAACCAATTTTCATTTACCTTAACCCTGTTGGGTACAATTGTTGTACCCCAAAAGCTTTTCACAACCCATCCACTTACCACAAATGTAAGTGAACCTATCAGAGTGAACCTACCTGAGACTGGGTGAACCAGAACCAAATAATAAGAAAACCTAGTAAGGATGATCACAATTGCCAACCTGAAAAGGTTTAAGCTAGTAAATATTTTAGCCTTATTGTGATGAAATTAATATTTTCTGAAATACTATCTCATACACAAAATTGTAAATTTTTTTCTATTACATAAGAGTTTTATTTGCCACACCCATTTTGAATCTCTAGAATCAAGATAGTGTCTATCAAAACATAGATTTCCAAAATATTTTGGATGGAGAAAGTACGTAAGATACTGTTCATTATTCTAGCATCTTAAGATTCTCATTTTTCACAAGTGTAATCAATGTCTATGTGCTTAGTATGTCTTATTGGCCTCTGATTCTATGTTCTTACATTCAGAAATGTCATAAGGGAAATGTATGTGATTTTTTACAAGAAAGACAGCTTCTTAGTTTTCTTTCTCTTTTTGTTTCTCGTATTTCTCTGTAGGAGAAGATGGAGGTAGACATGGAGTTGATTATCTGTTGAAGGAAAACAATACACTTGTTTAAAGACCCATAGTGAGGATTGAATAGTGTGATATATGACTAAATTAATAGTTTATTAGGTACATACTATAGTGTAATTGCAAATACATAATTTGATACTATGCAAGCGTATAATATCTTAACCATTGCTATTTTTGAGAGAGATAAGAGTTTGAATTGTTGGATTATTTGGCATATACAAAATGTGCCATGCTATTGTTAATGTTTCAGTTTTTTTTCAGTTCAGTTTTATACGACAGGTTACAGAATTCGAGCAGCTGCTTCATATTGTCTATGATTGTTGCAAGGCTTCGCCAAAAAGAATCTTAGCAGCTCGTTACTACCCTTATCACTGTCTTTCTGCATTAGTATGTGGAAATACGGTGCTCCTACCTGTAAGATCATAATTTTTGCATAACAGGACCTTTTTAATATAGGTATCTTACTAGTTTTTAATTTAAAGTGTATATGTACTCATTTTGAGAGTACATGTGGTCTGCAAATACATGTGGTCTGCCTTAGGTGAGGCAATACTCACCTCACCTAAGGCTTAGGTTTGAATTAATTTATATTTGAAAGGTAACAGAGATAGAAACTACTTACAGTGGGAGACACTTCAAGCTATCATTGCTGAAAAGCTCTTCCAAGGATGTGGGCTTTTTACATGCTGACATTAATCAAGATAAGAATTTGGAGGGAATCCATATTTAACTACCACATTAGAAAAATGGAGAGTTCCTGGAAACCAGGTGGCCTTGTAAGATTTTCTACTAACTTCATCAAAAAGTGTCAGACACACACACCTGAATGCCTCCTTCAGTATCACAGTATCTTCTGTACATTTTGGATCTTATTATCATTTCAGGATTTTTTTATACTAGGGAGACAATACAATATTTACAAATATGAGTTCGATTTATTTCACTTATGAGTATGATCTTCAGTTGCTTCCATTTACCTGTAAAAGCCTCAAGATTATCTTGCTTTTTAGATGAATAATATTCTATAGTATATAAATACCACTTTTTATCCATCCCGCAGTTGATGAGCATTCTGGTTCTTTCCAAGATTTAGTTATTACAAATTGCTGCTATGAATATAGATGCATGTATATTGCTGTAGCATGTTTTCAGTCCCCCCCCCCCGGGAAAATACCCAGAAGGGGACTAGCTGAAATGAATAGGACCTAAATCCTAGCTTTTTGAGGAAAATCCACAGTGATGGTATCAGGCTATACTCCCACAAACAGTAAAGGAGAGTTCCTTTTTATGCACAGCGTTACCAACATTTGTTATCTGTTGCTTTCTTGATGGCAGCCATTCTTTCTAGAGTGAGTTAAAATCTCAGTACTGTTTTAATTTGCATTGCTTGAATGATCAGTGATGTTGGACTTTTTCATGTATTTGTTTGCTATTTATATTTTTTCATCTGAGAAGCGTTTATTCATTTCAGGTGTCCGTCTTGGATTGGGTTTTGAATTGAGGGATCTTTTAATTCTTTCTTTGTTCTAGATATAAGTCTTTTCTCTGAGGAAAAGCTGGCTAAAATTTGTTTCCTTTGTGTGGGTTTTATTTTGACTCTGTTGGTGATTTCTTTGGGAATATAAAACTCTTTAGAAAAATGATATTTACTTATTGATTCTTTGAAGTAATTATTATGCAGTTTTCATTTTGTTCGTGAACTCTATGGTACCTCTATGTCTTCAAGATTTCTCCCTATCTTGTCTTCCAGTAGATTTAATGTTTCTATTTTAATATTTATATCTTCGATCCATTTTGATTTTAGTTTAATGAATGGTAATAAAAATGAGTCTGCTTTCAGTCTTCATGTGGAAAGCCATTTTTTCCAGCTATGTTTGTAAATGAGACTATCTTTCTTTCACTGAGCATGTTTAGACCATTTGTCAAAGATAAGGTGACTGAGTGAGTGTAGTTATGTCTGCGTCTTTTAATTTGCTTCCTTGATCTTCAGGCTTGTTTTGTTTGTTTGTGGCCAGTACAAAGCTTTCTTTTTTTTCAGGGTCGGCACAAAAACTACTGTTACTAGTGTAGATTGGCAAGAGGAAGGATTAATAGATGGTTAAATTACAGGTATAATGTTCAGCCAATGCATACAGGACATTTAAGATTGAGTTTTATTATGAATGAATTGCAAAACCATCTGAGGGTTTTTAGTAAAGTATCGATGTAATCTGTCTGTCATTGAATAATGTTACTCTTACTACTGTGCTGAGAATTGATTTGAGAATGACAATGTCCAGAAGAAAAGTGTGAGAGCTAGAGAAGGTCTATAAACACAAGGCAATATTCCACAACTAAGAGGATGCTGCCTGAGGCCAGGGACATCGCACGGGAAGAGGCACAGGAAGGGACAAACTCTGTATATACTTTTGAAATCAAAGTTGAAAACAATTTCTGGCAAATTCAATTTGATGTGTGGAGTAAAGAGGTGTTAAGAATGAACCAGACGGGGCTGGGGATTTAGCTCAGCGGCATAAGTGCCTGCCTTGCAAGCAGGCAGTCGTGAGTTTGATCCCTGGTACCGGTAAAAACAAAAAAGACAAAAAAAAAAAAAATAATGAACCAGACATTCATATATGACTCACTGGATTTGTTTCATGAGTTGAATTAAAAACAACATCAACAAACAATGTTTGAGGTGGAAATACAGAGTGCTTATATATTTAATAATGTTACTCAGACACGTACAAAGAAGGACAAATAAGAGGTAATGTGTAAGACTGAGCCATTAGAAGATGGGAGGAAATTACATAGAGAAACTATTCTAAGATGGAATGATTAACAGTTCAGATCTAATGTTCCAAGTAAATATATCGAAGTTCATATTATGTGAGATGCATTGATTTCTGTAAGATCAAAGTAGAAACAGGATGTATAACCAAATATACAATATTTTAAAGGGCATAAGCTACATATCTTAAATAAAAGTGTAATGAGAACAGAAAGGATAAGTTTTGGCAATACACAGGAGAGTCAAAGATTTCCTTCGATGATTTTTCAAGCCTGGATAAAAGGCACAGTGAACTGAGACTAACAACTTCCACTACTCTTGGTCAAAACTGACATGGTCTGGAGGTCAATGTTGGAAGACCGTTTAAGGTACATAGTTTTCTGATCCTTCATCTCTCTGTTTCAAGATCATGATGGTTTTTTTTGTTTGTTTTTTTTTCATAGTTTCATATTTCTTTGCCCTATTTAGTTTTTGTTCATCCTCAAAATCCCTGCCCACAGAACTGCTCCTCTAGGAGAATTTTCCTCATTCCAATAGAATTTTCCCAATTTAAGCATTTTCTCTTCTTGTTTATAGCAGTATTGTGATTTCTCTCACATTAGACAGTTATCTATTGATTTAACTGAAGAAGTGTATGTCATATTTCCGTATCACTAATACTGATTACATAATTGACAGATTTGATGGGAAGAATAGTTATTTCAGAAGTCTTAATTAAAATTTGCATACTTAAATTTTTAGTGAAACTCTTGTAACTGCATTGTAATCATTCTATTTAGGAAAATTTAAAATTGACTAATATAAACATTAGAAAATAAAACTAAATATAGAATTGCAAACTTGGCACTTTTTGTGCTTAAAAGTTTTCATTTTACAAAGAAATGAGGCATACAAAATATTTAATTCACAAAAAGTCTGCTTTTTAGAAAAATGAAAAAAAATAATTAATGGCCAATCCTAAAGCTTTAGGCAAGGTTAATGGTGTTCAGATAATACACTGTGCCTCATAGCTTCAATAACAAGAAAACAGAGAGGAAAGGGAAGGGAAAGGAAGAATGGGAATGGGACAAACAGAGAATTGATTTATTTCTTGCAATTAGCAATATTTGTGCAAGCACAAGTGACTGAGATAATTGTCTAAATGCTACTCAGAGTGATTTGAGCATAGTTACATTTGTAGGCACATCATTAATTTCCCCTATAGTATAATAAAATGATTAAAAATGATTCCCACTTCTTTCAAAATGATAAACAACAAAAGAAAAGCAAAGGAAAGTAGAAACAGAGGAAATCAACCTTTCATTTTTCAACATGGCATGTTCTTGGTACAAGCACAGCTGCTGCTGCAGGCAAAGCCCATTACAAATGCAAGGAAACTCATTTCCCCCACACATAATATTTTCATTAATTTCAAAGTGCTTGAAGATAAATCATACTGTGGAATATTCTTTGGAGCTTCACTGAAACAAATCTGGACTCTTATATGTCAACTCAGATTACTGACCACTTTATCTTATCCAGATAGCAGTGGATTAGGTCATGTCCACTCCCAGTACCGACAGTGACATTCTGTACTCCGTCTACTGATTCAGACCCCAGGGCTCTTCCAGAAACACCTTTACAAATATGCCCTGAAATAACAGTTTCCACCTAAGTTTTAGTCTGGTGAAAATGGTAGAAAAAATTATCCATTTTAAGAGGATCAGAATAAATTCTTGTTGATTTTCTATTTTTTGTGAATTTTGGCAAGTTCCATAACTTTTTCTTATTTTTTTTTCTGAAGTAAAACAGAAATAAAAAAGTAGTCAGGAAAAGAAAAAAAATAATTGTAAATAATGATAATAGATTTGTTCTATAACTCTTAGAAATCATAACTGGTCCCATCTATTTCTTTAGTTTTTACTCTTGCTTTTCTCTTTCCCATGAAGAACTATATGGAATTACTGGTTGAAAATGAAATGGTCAGAAGACTTGTAGGAGGCCTGATCATGTTTCAAACGGTTTCAATATTTGTTGTAGAAAGTAGAAAATAAAACATCTACAGAAAAACTGTTGCTTGGTGATACCGAGGGCCCAGTTGAGACTGTTAACAATGTGTAGGTAGATACATTTAATTAAATTAAGGTGATTTTATCTTCCTCAGGATTACTCTGCAAGGTGTATGTAGGCAAAATTAGGTAGATAGTTGTGTTACGTAGGCTGAGATACAGATAACTATTTTAGAATAGTTTAAAAATACTGGGGGAGAAACCTCAAAATACTTAGAGGTCTGTGTGAGGACTGACTGTAGCTTTCATGTCAAAAAGACTTAAATTGGTCTGGGGATTTAGCTTAGTGGCATAAGCACTTGTCTTGAAAGCAGGCGGTCTTGAGTTCGATACCTGGTGCAAATTTTTTTAAAAAGGCTTAACTTATTACATTGTTTCTCTTATATGAGAAACCCAAAATATGCACAAGTCAGAGACCAAAATAAAAGATAGATAATAGGAAATAGGGGGCTAGATATTTTGAAACAATTAAGGGAACCAGGAGATGGGGAAAGGGGAAGAAATAATTACGATGTGCTATATCCATGCACCAACCCCACAGGACGGATGACATATATATTGTAAGCATATGAAAATGAAAATTTAAACAATCCAATGTGGTATCTATTTCTGAATTTGTCTTGCATTGTAGGTATTAAGAAAGTGCGTATTTTCCATTAGCCTTATTTCCTAATCTCAAAATGGTAGTAGAGTTGGGGTAAATATAGAGGTTATCTCCTCATGATCATCTCAGTGTGTTAGACTCTGAAGCCATGTTCTTGAAATTCAAATTCATTGTTCTTTTTACTATATCACAATAAGCTGTTGTTAAACATCCAGAAAAAGGAATAAAGAATTTACAATTCATATTCTGGGCTGAGAAATTTAACAAAATTTATGTTAGTTCTCATCTCTACCAGCTGTCTTTGATTCACAAGGTTAAACACAGGCAACAGTTTGCTTGGATTTTCCATTTTGGTTACTTAAAACATATTGCAAGGAGTTTCTCATCTCTGTTCAAAGCACAGATCAGTTGGTGGCAAAGACTAACTGTTCTCTGTAAAGAATCTAAACAAGTACTAGACATTTCCACAGTTTTCAATCAACTGTGCTACATGTTTAAAACATAGTTAAAGCAACAACAAAACTAGAAAGATACAGAAAGGAAAATAAGATAAAGGCATGGCTACTTTGCCACACACAAAAAAAAAGGAAGCAGATGGTGAAATATATAACTAGTAAAACTCAGAGACAGTCAGGGAAGCCCAGAGCCAGCATAGTGAGAGCAATTCTGGTAAAGAAAAAAGAAACACGCAGATGGCTTAGCTTACTGTTACAGCAGCAAGCCTTTAGACCCAGCTATCCTGGAAGAATTACTATCAGAGTATGCTAGACGAAAAAGAGAAAAATTGAGACTAATTGAAGAATCACTGTACAAAACTCACCCTTCTAAATCGAAGGTATCTCTTCTCAAATAAATATTTATATAATAAATCTACATATTACTAAATTAATAAACACAGAGAACCTGTGTCTTTATTCTAATTTCCCATATAAATTTGTAAATGTTTTTGTTTTGTTTTGTTGCTTTTTGGTCCCAGAAGTCAAACTCAGGACCTTATGCATCCCAGACAAGTGCTGTGCCACTGAGCTGTACAGTCTACATTTCTAAAATTTAAAAGCATTTTTATCACTACTCAGTATATACATATCAACAATTTATAATTTTCTTAAAATTAGTATAAGAGCCAAAAAATACGTATTTGTAGGTGGGTTAATTAATTTTAGACATTTTAAATAGAATATGCTAATCTGAAGTTTCAGCAGCTAGTAAAATATACTGAAGCGGTTAAAATCATTTCGACATGAAAGATGTGTAATTTTCACAATCACACCACCATCACTATCATCAAGGAGAGTGACTCCTGGAGACAAAGACAGATTCTGACTCTACTTTATAATGTTAAGCAAACATTTAAACCTCTAGGACCCTTGCCAAGACTATATAGAAGTAATAATGCTTTCTTCTATACAAATATAACATAAAAGTCATTCTGTGTTTTTTCTAACTAATTTCAGCAAGATGCAAAAAGATTTCATCTCTGATTCTACAAAACATAGAACCAGAGTTCTCGTGAACACAAAGAACCAGAGCAAAGCGGTCCCTGATGGCTTACTATTTCACTCTACCAAAACCATTCCTCTACTGTGATATAAATGCTAGTTTTAAGTAATATTGATTTTCTAGTACCTTTTGCTAATTAACAGAGAGAGTTAGCCACAGCATAGTTCAATTTTTAATTTCTCAACTGATATCTAATCAAACTTGAACTTTGTTCAGACCAGGGGAAAAGACTGGATATTTGAATTGATTTTGTTTTTCTCTAAATAAAACCCAAATCACTTTACAACAGCAATTCAATACTCTTCAAATCTTGTCTTTTTAGTTGTTTAACTAGGAAGTGGAGAGAAGTTCAAAGAATTCCCCAGTTTATTTATATCCTTGTTTCATTTGTCCTACAAGTTTCTCTTAGCTCATTGAAAACACATTTGGTGCTATTATTTGTTTGTTTCTACTATGTAAGAGAGAATCTTTCTGGTCTATGTCTTGTAATCTGAGTCACCGCCTTGAACGATATGATACACAGTACGTCAACTATTATTATTCTGATCATTTTGCTATGAAATTATGCCTTAATTTTTTCATAAAACAATTTTTAGAAGAATAAATATGCAAACAATGAAAATAAACTAACAATTGCACCCTTTCTGCTTTTGAAAGTGAGATCATATTTGAAGTCTGAATTGCTGTGTATATAAATATATATGAATATATATATATATATATATCAAAGTATCTTTTTATCTTCTTTGTGAATTAGATATTCAAAACTATACTGGTTTCTGTTCAGTCTCCTTTCAAACGGAAGAGTCAACCTCTTTCTTTTTCTAATTAATATAATTTTTATACCTAATTTGAGATTTTCACTATAATTTGTCTTCTTCTATGTATTTTAGAATTTTTCTCTTCCTCACTTTTTCAGTTTATAGATGTAATACAATTCTTATCTCAAAACTCTCTCCAACTCAAAACTCACCTTAACTTACAACAAAATAAAATCTAACCTTGATTTATAAAAACATTGCTATTTAAATAATAATTGAGTTATAAAAAATGACCCGAAGTAAATATAATCTCTTGATTTAAAATATAAGGATCCTGAAAATTAAGTGGCAAGAAAAAAAAAGTAGAAAAATACATAAAGTTTAATTTAATATAATTGAAAAAATAAAAATTACATAGTGGTAAATTTATAGGTGATACAAATTAGTTTAGATAATGTGAAAGCAATAAATAACTCACAAATTCCATTAGAAAAGAAACACATTTTGTAACACAAAAAATAGTATTGAAAATTAAAATAGTGAAAATACAACAAATATGAAAGGTTTGGAAATTCATTATAATAGTTTATTAACTGGCGGAGTATTCATTTCTGTATATTTATCAATGGTTACTTTTTTTTTGTCTTTTTCTTTTTTATTGGTACCAGGAATCGAACTCACGACTGCCTGCTTGCAAGGCAGGCGCTGATGTCACTGAGCTAAATCCCCAGCCCCAATGGTTACTTAATATATTCTATTTATTGCTCATTATTTACTTATGAATGGTTAATCTTGAAATGAAAAGATTTGTTACAAGAAGAATTTCATATCATATTATGTATATATTTGATTCTACATGCTGCATTTCAGAGATTTTATACAATATATTTTAAGAAGAAAAAACACGTTAGTTATTCTTTCTATCCCAAATATTTGACTATTACATCTATTTCTGATATTATTATATGAAATTTTATAATTATTATTCCTTTAGGTAAAAAGTAAAGCATATGAGGAAACTTATATAGTCTAGGTTTTTCAAAGTATAAGCCAGTGTTAGAAATGTTACATATTTGTTAGGTATGTGTTTTTCAAAAATTTGGATTCTTTTTATAATTTTCATGCAAATTAAATTTAAAATTCAGTGGCATACTAGTAAAATCTTCATCTTATTTTGTTTAAGTGACTTTATTCACTGAATGAAACGAATTTTTGAGCCCTAAAAGATCTATCATTTGCTATTCAAAAATTAATGTTAATTTTAGTATGATCTATTTTAAAATAATGTATTTACCTGTGCACATTGATAGTATATTCTAGATCAAAATAGAAGGATTTAAGAGATACAGGGAGGGATGGAATGGACAGGAAGGAGTATAACAAAGAATTAGGAGGATAGGGTTTGAGATTTAGTTCAGCCGCACCAGTGACTGCCTGGCAAGCGGGAGGTTGTGAGTTAATTTTCAGTAAAAACAAAACAAAACAAACAAACCCACTGAAAATAAATAATTAGGAAATACTACATGCAGCACCAAATGCCCATGATCCATGTAATCATTATGTACTATAAACATGCACCAATAATTAAAAAATGTAAACAAACATGAATAGAACATCCGCAAAATACTAAATCTATCAGAATGAAACAATACAACCTAAACTGTCTCTGTGATCCTGAAAGCAAAGAAGGTTTCTCAAAATTTCATAAGGAATAACTTTTGGGAATTTTAAAAATTGAAAGTGGTTTTAGCTCAACAATATTTGGGGAATGTGTCTGCATGTAAATGTGAGGACTGAAATGTTTAAGTAGACATGAGGTACACAGTCATTTCAACCCTTTTAAACTGTGTCTTTGGCAGGGGAACTACTTAAGCACACTAAGAACAAGAAGGAGACAAAGTTCTTTGGATTTCTGCATACACGAGAAATGTCAGGCACGTTTGTTGAAACACAAACCCCAGCACTTGTAAAGCACAGGATTAATTTGCTCTCAGTTTTAGTCTATGATCAGATGGCTCCAAGGCAAACACATCATGGCTGAAGGACAAAACCCAGAAAAGCCACTGCCTGCATGGCCACTGCAAACACCCAAAGTGGAAGGGTAAGGGACTCTATTTAGAGTCTAAGGTCGTGCCTTCATGACCATCGCAGACATACCGAGTTATGTGCTCCAGATTTCTCTAACCCCCAAGCCAGATTCTCTGCCAATTAAGTAGAAACTTCACACTACATGCTACAATGGACGAATGAATGAAGTATTGTATTTATTCACAATTCCTCTCTTCCTGTTTCTGTTTAAGGATTTTCTCAATTTCCTTTCAACTATAATTACTGTGAACACTTATGGTTCACATAAGGGTTTATATTTTGCAATTTATTTCTATGAATAAGTGATCATTAAAAATAGTCATGATATCATATCGATAATATTATTTGTGAAAAACTTGAATCTGTTATCTAGATACGTTATCTGAAGTAACAAATTTGATCACACTTTTTTTTTTTTTTTTTTTTTTTTTTGTAGGAGGGATCAAACTCTTGACCTTGCACTTGCCAGGCAGGTGCTTACACCACTGAGCTAACTCCCTAGCTCTTTTGATCACACTTCTTAATTTTTTTTTTTTTCATTTTACTGTTTTTTTTTTTTTTTTTTTATCTGCAGACAGAGTCTCACTTTAGGAAGAAATTAGCAATCTTTTGAGCACAGCTCCTGGAGTCCTGGGATTACAAATATGCTTTACCACACACCTGGTCTCACTTGGACTCTTAAAACTTTCTATGCCTTGAATAAAGTTCATTATTACATGGATTTATAGTTGTCAAACAAATAAGAGAACTAGGAGAACTCAGGATTCCTTTTATTGTTTAAAACAAATGATTATTAGTTCCATTAAAAAGCGGAGTTTTAGTGAGAGTTTTATTGGATTTTTATTCATGCTGATGACTAGAATTGTTTGAGAACTAGTATAATTGTGATATAAGTTTTTCAGATAATAGTACAAACCATTTGCAGTCTTTAGAGAGATATTTTTATCATCTTTGAAATGGAACAATTGGGTCTCTTCAACTTTAAGTGTCTTTTAAATATAGTAATAAAATTTACTATAGAAATTCATGATATATTAATAACTCTCACACCGGATATATGAACCTATTTAATGATACTCTTCATTTTAGTAAGTATTTTTACATTATTATCACCTAGTGTTCTTTCTTGCCTTTAAGTCATTAGCTGATAAATCATTAATATCTGGGTAGTTCCTTGTGACACCAACAGGTCATTGTCTGCTCAGCTGACCCGGGAGGCAAGAAGACTGCTAACTCTGAGGGATGAAAGCGTCTTGAAGAGGGATGCTTTGCCAGCTCGGGCAGAGATAGACCTTATGCCTCACAGGGAAAACAAGGAAGCTCCCAAGGGCACCGCGAGATTAAAGTTCATTATTCACTGGAGCTGCCCTTGGCCTTGCTTGGCTATACTGCTACCTAAAACAAATATCTGTGAGCTCAGCAGAACTCTATGCCTTGGTTGTTCCGCAGAAAATCTGGTGTTTGAGTCAGTTCAAGCCTTTTCCCCATTCTGGGGAAGACCTCTGATCCCCAACAAAGCTATTTTCTGTCTCTCCTGTCTTCATTCATTTCTTTAACAGGGTTTGCTGACCTGAAACAGTTGAATAGCTTTAACTTCTATTTAAAACAATCATGCATGTGTTTTCTATTTTTAATGCCTTTAATGTTATTTAAATCATAAGTAAAAACATTATATGTACTTCAATAATTTATTACAGTAGGCTTTGCCCATTGAGAGGGAAGGTTCGGTGGTGTTTGGAAAGAGTTCCATGTTTGAAAATCACCCATTTAACATAATGCCCATGACTTAGTGAACTCTAAGTCTCTGCTATTCTGCTTCACAAAATAGAAGAGAAAGCACAGTTAGATTTAGTAAATGGAAGATTTACAAAGGGTAATAGCAGATGTGTGAGTGGTAAATAAGAGAAACTTCAGTAGACAATACCTCCAGTGTTTTAGTATACTCAGCAGTTAAGGCTTAAAGAAAATAACCGTTTTTTTGTTTGTTTGTGTTGTTTTGTTCTTTTTAAGCAGTAATTTAAGAGAAAAAGTAACTATTGATATCAGAACACAGAAACTTCAACTTTCTGAAACATAATAAGGAATAAATTCCTTGGTATCATGTTTTTTGTTCCGTCAGATTCCTTGTGAGGGTTCCTCACTAGTGAAAATCAAAAAAATCCAAAGATCACTGATCTTTGATGTATGTCATTCTCCTGTGGAGACAGAACAGAGAAGGAAGGTCTGGTGGGTGTCTCTGGAGAAGCACAAAGACACCAAGTAGTGAAAAATGTTAGATATTAGATGAGAGATTAAAGGAAAGCAGAGTGGTCAGAGGTGCCACGGGAAGCACTGGTGATGGCAAAGCCACTTGGTCCATTAAAGGAAGAGGATTGGCTGTAAGTCCAGAAAGGCGAGACTAAGTAGAAACCAAGAGGGTTGCAGTCACCACTGTACAAAAGCTGGCCTTGCTGCAGTGAGTAATTTGTGATAAAATTAATAAAAAGTCTCTAATCCATGAAGACTGGTAGGCTCAGGAAATTTTCTTCGTGGTAAACATCCTCAAGTTCTAAATTGTATTGTATTAAAATGAATCAGAAAAATTTAATAATATGGACCAATCCCACTGACTAAAATGGTGAAAACATTATACTTAATTTTTTCACACTAATTTGGAAATTATGAATATTTATGAAATACAACATTTTGCATATTGAAATACTGATTTTATTGATTCATTTCCTTAACTAAATCAATTGAAATAGTGGTTTAAATAAGCATTTTATGCTCACAGCATTTATGTAGTAGTTCCATGCATTTGCATCTTCCTTTTTTGTAGCATTAGCTGGTTGGGATACAAAGGTCAGAGCTGGTAAGTTTAATCTGTGGTCTAAGATAATGAAAAAAAAAAAAAATGAAGGTTATCAGCATCTCCATTAACTTTTACAATTCCATCATTTCCAACATTGTTATAAATCCGTGATTCTAAAGAGTGTTTTATAGAAACACAGCTAGAGAAATTCCTGTTTCTGATGACATAGAAAGTGAAATAAGTCTTAGAGCAATACCCTTCAGCACCACTGTAAATGGACATGATGACACATTCATTCATAATTACCTAAATATCATCGTCTAACAAAAGCAACATGTCTGTCACAACAGATATAGAAAAGAAAGTAAACAGTAGAAAGAGACTTGGTCAGCAGCAATGCTGTGAAAGAGTCTTAGCTGATTCAATTAAAAAAAAAAAAAGCAAAGACTGTTCATAGAGTGACCATCCAGTGGTCAGTATCCTGCACATGACCATACTGAGCAATATTTTGCTTATGTTGCCTGTGGGAAAGACATCCTCAACTTCTATGCAACGTGTATGCTGCAGAAGATCCAGAGATACTCTGGGTAAAGAGGATGTTTTTTCTTGGTCTTTATGGCAGATTCATTGTAAAGGAAATATGAGATATATGCTTTACAGGTTTTTAATCTACATTTTTAAAGTCAAATAAACAAGAATCAATATTTAATTTACATACACATCATAATGAAGATAACGTGAAATCTAATGCACTTTTTGAAAAGTATATGTCTGCATCTACTTTATTTTATGTATGTGTATTCTCTTATTTCCCAGATTTTTATTGATGTTGTCAATTTCTGTTCAATGCACTTCATACAATAGTGACTTAATCAGCTTTCCTTGTAAGTGGATGGCCATGGCAAAATTCGGTCCAAAAAGACCTATGTACATACTTTAGTTACTGTTCTCCTTACTAATACAAAATAACCAGCAACCTTAATTAAAGTAGGAAATGGTCATTTGGATACAGTTTATAAAAGTTTCAGTCCATAACCAGCTAGTTTCCTGGCAGGGTGGTATACCAGCCAGGCACCAGAGAGGAGAAACAGCTCGTGGTAGGAAGAGGTTAATAAAGCAACAAAGTAGTGAAGACACAGACTAAGCCACCTTAGAAGCTCCTATTGTCCCTTAATATTCTGTCAAAGCTGCTGGACTTAGGGATGTGTGCCAAACCAATCAGTGAACTGATTTAGTAACCACACATTGTTGACCCAGAACCACACACTCTAGATCCAGCAACTTTTGTAAAGCTCTACCTATGACTGCATGAGGCTTTGGAGAGACATTTGGATACAAACCATTACATTTGGCCCCAGCCCCCCAAGGACTTATCCACATCCCTTTAAGCAAAAGGCGTTTAACTCATCTCTAAGTTATCAAAGTGCTAAGAGTTTCAGCATTGCTGAAAAGTCCAAGTTCAAAATTTCCTCTGAGATTTAAGGCAAACTCTTAGCTGCAAGCCCTTGATCAAATGAAAAGAAAATTAAACACTTCCAACATTCAATGCCACAAAATAGTCATTTCAGTTCCAAAAGGTACAAATAAGATGGAAAAGAACGAGATCAAAGTAGATGCAAATTTCAACTGACCAAAAATTCAGGCCCATAGTTTCACTTCCAGAATCCCTGACAATCTGAGGCAAGAAGTGAACACCAAAGCGCTTATATGGCTCCTTGCTTACAGCACTGCCAGCTCGCCACATCACTCTTGGGCTGACTTTGCTCCTCATTTTCAGTTTTCTTTAGTTGATCCATGTTTCTGGCTTCTACAAATTTCTAGGGTTCCTACTGCACATTTCGGTTCATACTCAGAGTTTCATACATTGCCCTCTCATGAGCACACTTGCTGACTTTCCAGGATTTCTTTTAAAATGTGAGTGGAAGCCTTCCTGACACCACAGCTCTTGCATTGTGCATTCTGCATTCTGCATTCACCAAAAACCAGCATCATGGGCCCAGAGATATAGCTCAACCATACAAATGCCTGCCTGGAAAGCATGAGGTCATGAGTTCAGTCGCCAGTACCAAACACAAATAAACAAACAAAAACAAATTTCAAAACCTGCATCATGTGGAGGATGTCAGGGTGTGCTGCCCACTGGATCACTAGTCAGGCTTCCTTCTCTCTTATCTGTAGGAGTGGAGAGCCTGGATAGCTGAGCACCTTAAACTCAATCCTGAGGAACAAATTCTGTAGGGCACCACAGTTCTGGAATATGGTGCTCTGGACCTCTGTTCTTAAAACAAAGTTTTTCACCTTTTCAACTCTAAGGCTGCTAAGGCTGGAGTTCTGCTAGTTCTTGTCATGTCTTCATGCCATATTTTCTGTCATACTCTTCCACAATGCTTGGCTTTTCTTGCTAGCCTTTTCAAAGGCCAATTGCTCTTCTGTTCGAGTTTTGCAAGCTACAACTTTACTGGACTTTCTTTATGGCCAAACAGCAAACATTTAAAATCAATCTGCTGAACTCACTGCTCTTCATTCTCAACACAGATCTGGCTCACAACTGTAACCATATCACCATATAAACATTAGAGTGCCTTGAAATTTCATATACAAGATTAGTCTGCCACCTTTAATCTCAGTCTCAACCAAATTCTTTGGACATAAGCAAAATAAAGACAAACTCTGCCAAGACATAAAATGGCATGTCCTGAAGTCTAACATCCAATGTAGTTTTTCTTCCCACTGAAACCTCCTTAGCCTGGTCTTTACTGGCAACATTTCTATCAGCCTTCTTGTATTCTAAGATCTAACCATAATATCTATCCATAATATCTGAGATCCAACCATGAAGTTCATCTTCAGGTGTTTCAGGGCTGCTTTTCTAGCCAGTATTTCTGAACCATTCCAAGCTCTTCTCATAGGCCAATCCCAAAGGTTCCTGAAAAATATGATCAGCTATAGTCTCAGCAACAACTCTACTTCTCTGATAACCAAATTCTGGTTAATTACTTTTTTTCATTGCTGAGAAAAATAAAACAGCACCCAAAGATAAAGGGGTAAAGATTTATTTAGCTTGCAATTTGTAAAGATTTCAATCCACATTTGACTGGCTTCACAGTAGGGTGCCACGGCAGAGGGACATTCAGAGTAGTTCATGGTTGGCAGAACATAGTAAAGAAACAAAGTAGAGAAGAAGCAAGTCTAATTAACCTTAGCTATTTTTTTGACTCTTTTATATTCTATTTAGGCTACTGGGCTTAGGGCAGCTGCCAAACCAATTAGTATTCAGATTTAGTATTCACACAACCTTAATTCCAGCACCACAAACACTAGATCGAGCCACTTTTGAAAAGCATCACCTCTTGACTGCATGAGGCTTTGAGGGGACATCTGGATACAAGTTGTAATAGTATACTTCTTTATTTTAAATAATTGACAATCCTTATTACTATTCTTAGAAGGATATTAGTTATACTGATTTTTTAAAATTTCTTTGGGAATTTCCATCATTGAGATAAAGTGAAAGCAACATTCATGGAAAGCTCCCCACTACATAACAAATTTAGTCAAAGCAAGACTGGGCTAACAGTTTGTAATATTACCAACCATCAGATTGCACCCAGAACAGGGTAACCATCTAATGAAGTACAGCTAGTGGTAAACCCAAAATAAGATGTGATACCACCCAGCTTAGATTTGAAGGTGTAGTTCACAGTGTTATGTTTTCACATGGCATCTTGTTGGAGCAGGAGCTAGAATCTGTGATAATAGCATCACAAAAGTTCCTAAAGTACCAGTAATGTTCCCAGCTCCAGTCCAGAGATCTAACCATCTTAAACAATACAAAAAAAAAAAAAAAAAAAAAAATGTCCAAGAGAAAAAAGTAAATAGTAGATGCAGCTCAGCCCTTCTGCAGAAGCCTTTTGTTTTTTAATAGCATCATGAGTTTCTCATCATGTCACACCCCAGAATCCATGGCAACAGCAAGCAGAACCCCAGCCCATGAACATGGAGTCTATCACAGATCTAGGGCACTGCTACCCCAAGAAAAACTAAACCAGAAGAAGGCAGGGGAGATTACAGTTTGGCACTTAACTATTTCATTACTTTAACTTATTCCACAGTTTCTGCCTCTCCACTGACTCTGTCTGTGAACCTGAACAGGAAAAAAACAAACAAACAAACAAACAAAAAAACCTTATAGTTGCAGGGCAATTAATACCTGTTGAAGAAACTGAGTGTTACTGAGATGGTGAGAGGAGGACAAGGGAAGCCGACAGATAGACAGAAAACTTGAGTCTGTAACTCACTGGAGGGAGCAGAGATAATACCTCCCCAAGCGTGCTGAGGATATGAGAGATGTTGAATTTGGAAGGGTAAAAAAAACATGTCATATGGAATGGCATAGAACACTGATTGCCCACTGAAACTGGCTAACAGCCAGTAAAACAGATTTGGCAATTTATTGGCATTGTCAGACTGTCCTACTCCCAAAGTGTGGATGTGGGGCTTAAGTGAGAATGTAACTGTGTATGAGTGTAGTCAACCTTTTAATTTCTACAGTGGATCTCTGAGGCTAGAGATACATGACTGATTCCAAGACCCATAAAGCCTCTTAAACCTTCCAATAATGTTTTGATCTCTTGTGCTTTTCTTTTCTCCTCAATAATACTCTTATTTTTCTTTTACCTATTTTCTCCCATACAAAAACTCTCCAGTCTCCTCTCTCTGTTCCCTGCTGGTCCATGCCCTAAAACAATACAAAATGAGAAATATTCGAAATCTATTTTCTGAAAATTTCTTCTTCATTTTTTGTTTTTATTTTATATAAGTTCGTTGCATTTTATTTTCTCCCATGTTTCCTATATTGTTTTCTAGCACTCCATTAATAATATATATTAGCCTCCCTGAGCTTTCAAAAGAATTGTTAAACATTTTAAGTGAGTCAAATTAAATATTGACATAAGGTTGGTTCTTCTCATGTTGTTATTATCAGTACTTGTTTATTCACAATAAGGCAGTGATTGAATCTAACCGAGTTCTCTGGAGCAGGCGACTGCACACTGAGGCATATCCAAAGCTAAGGAAGTAATGCAGAAAGAAAACCAATTACTAAAGACCGCATCCTATAGAGACTGAGTTTTCCATCCCAACTGAAACATATTGTTCAACAACAAAAGAATCAAGAGAAAAGAAGGCGGCAACATGACTCCAAAACACATTATCTCCAGAAATGAGCTCACTAACAAAGAAACCTAAGAGTTTCTAGCAATTCAGGAAACAAATAGCCAATATAGTGAAGATATTAAAACTTAGGCCTACCAACAGATGCAACACGCTATTAAAACATTTGATCAGCTCAAGCAAGATGTGAAATAATCAGATAGATGGTCAAATTAATGTATTGTTTGCTGTGTTAAAGAAGATACAAATAAGTAGGTGATGGATTGAAGACAGTACAGACTATGAGGGACCAATTTAGTAAAGAATTACACATTATGAAAGTGAATCAAAAAGAAAACCTACATTTGAAAATTTCAACTGAAACTATGGGCAGTAGGCAACGCTGTTTTATGGAAATATTTTTCAGGAATTGAAGAAAACATTCATGTATCAGATTATGAATGCAATAACATCCTAAAAATCCTCAAAATCTGGATGCAATAGCTACTGTATTTTATTAAAAAAACTAGTATAGTGTTAAGTTTAGAGGAAAACACTAAAGGATAAAAAGAATTCAGTAAAACCATAGAATAAAATTTGTGAAAATAGGGAATAAAACTAATAACCAGATAAGTGAGGCATTTAGAGCCCCAAATAGATAAAAACATAAAAGAACTTCTCCAAGACACATGTAACAAAACTCCTAGAAATACAGCACAAAGAAAATACTGAAGCTGCTAATGAAAAAAATCAATAGCTTAAAAGACTGGACTAACAGAATAACAGAAGATATCTCAACACAAACTTTAAAGCCCAAGGGAATTTACAGTAAAGTTTTTAAAGTCCTAAAAGAAAACAGTTGCCAACCCAGATTACTATATCATATAAAATTATTTCTTCAAACTTGACAGGAAAATAAAATCTTTCCGTGACACAGAGAAGCTAATGAAATCCATGAACACAAAACCAGCACTGCAAAAAGTACCCAAAGAATCTACGAAGACACTACAAACGCCAACAATACCAAAGAACCCCAACAAAAGAATGCATTTAACTGAGATAAGGATTAAACACAAGGAAAAAATATGAAAGAATCTGCATTACAAAAATAATACAGGATTCAATAAATAACTTTCATTAGTAACATTCTATGTAAATGATTTTAATTCTAATTCTTAAGAGACTCAGATTGGCAGATTGGATTAAAAACAAGTCTCTGCCATATGTTGCCTGCCTGACACATGTCTCATTCACAAATAAACATACCAACTAAAAGAGAAATGATGACATGGTGATTAAGATGGAAGGTTTCTTTTTGTTTGTTTTTTACCTTACTTGTTTTAGGATTCACTATAGGAATAGAGGAATGCACTTCTTGGTGTATCTGGATGCATCATCCAGCATGATATTGGAGTCACTGTCTGCTCCCTCACCCTATCTGCCCTGGAAATTTTCACCTCCTTTGTTTTCTGGCAACCCCGAAACCAAGAAATTTTGTTCTAGACTTTTCTGCCATGATTTCTTGCTTGGAATCAATGATTATGAACTGATACTGTTCATACTAAATATCTCCTCTTTTCAGTTATGGACATGAGATACTATGTCCATAACTGATATGATACAGACTAATAAAGAAAATTGGAATCCAAATTAGGTCATTTCTCTGACTTTATTGAACAGATGATTTAGAAACTTTCGGAACTGCTTTGCCTGAGTTTAAAAAGTTTGAAGATATGGGCTTGAGAAGTCCTACAGTTCTGTACAAAGTCTGACGTGTGATTCTACTTAAATCTCATCAGAACAGATTTATGGCAGGAATGCTCACAGGAAATGCCCGGCTCAGAAGGTTTCTGTTAGTAACAAGGACTTTGTTGGGAGTTAGATTAGTGGTTCTGTGTATTGTAATGTGGCAGAGAATTTGTCTACATTGTACTTATATCCTCAGATTATGGGATATTGATAATAAGGGCAGTTTACATTAATTAATTTGGCAGAAGAAATATCAAGAATGCCTCTATGATATGGATATTACTGGCTGTATTTACGCAGATTTGTAGTGAGAACTGAGGAGAGAGCAGAGGAAAAATTTGAAAATCATACATTTCGACCTAGATAGACAACGTGTAAGTTGGAGCTAACCAATGTGTGACTGCTAAAGAGATTAGAGCCATTAAAAACAATTCAAGTTCTTCGCCCAGGGCGAAGGTAAAGATGTATTAATGGCATTTTTGGAATCAAGAAGACCTCATATGTTTCAGGTTCAAGGGTACAAAGATGTCAACCTTTCTCTTCAGAAGACAAAACCAAGAATCCCTGAACCACAAAAACGATCCTGGGAAATGGCTTCATCAGAATTCACTTTACATTATTCAGCCACCTGTGCATTCAGAGGACACCGGAACCTTGGTCCAGAGTCCAAAGGAGCCTGGCTAGTGCTTCTTATGACAGAATACTTATGCATGGTCCACATAATGTTGGTTTTACTGACACACGTAATGCCAGAATTGTGGAATGAGGGAGGCTTCTATGTTGTCATCAAAGAAAAATCTCAGAGTCAAGGCATGGGATCTCTGAGGGACAGTGCATGAAGTAGTGAGGTTGACGCTAAAACTCTGTGGGAAACTAGGAAGTCAGGATGAGAGGACTATGAAAGGTCTGCAAGGAAAATCTCAATTCATGAGTGGAGCCAACCCAAGAATGCAACCATGTGTTATCTAAACTAGCAAGGCCATATGGATGGAACTTCCCAAGTACCTTGGAACTCACTCATTTTATCACCATATTCCACTCATGCTAGATATGAAATTCGGGACCTATTGTTTTGCCTACTATATTTTGTCTAATTTGGTCTAATTCTTTTCTATATTTCCTTATTCCTATTTGGGATCAGAATGTTTAATTTGTACCACCGTAATTTGGGATTATGCAATTTGCTTTTTATGTTCATAGCTGAGAGATATATGCATACCTAAGTCTGTAGCACAAAATTCACAATCATAAAACTCCAGAAGCAGGTTAGATGTTCAACAACAGGCAAATGGATAAAAGAAATCATGGTATATTTCCACAGTGGAGGATTTTTCAGCCACAAGGAAAGGTAAGTTTGATATATTTTTTAGGAAAATGGATGAAATTTGTAACAATATGAACTTTAATAAGTCAGGTTCTGATGGTTAATTATTGCATAATTCTCTTATAAGAGAACTCTGAATATAAATAAAATTTTAAAAAGTTTTAAAAACTAGAGATAGTAGTAAAGATGAACTTATAATGTATCATAAATATATATCAATTAACTTTTTAAAAATCTTAGAGACTTTGAAAAACTAGGCTCACTTGCTTTCAGATTTAATGTCAGTTAAAGCGATTGTTTTATTTCACGTGCAGTCCACACACTACTAAATAAAACTAAAATAGAAATTGAACCTTAAAAATGAACACTAAATATCTAAGAACTTATTCTAATAAAATCAGTTAAAATAATGCATTGTTTAAAATAACACATTTAGGTCAAATGGTAAAAGGTGCATGCCTGACTGGTGCAATCAATCACCACGTTATTTCAGGAAATATTTAATAACAGAATCTCAAGACTGTTCCACTTTCTGTACTTGACAATGCTCTGCATACTAGAATGAAACCGAAATTGGTGTTAGCTCACTTAGCAAAGTTCCAAATCCGTTATGGATATGAAGTAGACTTCTCTGTTCCTTATATATGCAAGCTTATATAAGAGGCCCAGCTTCTCTCCCAGTCAGCCACAGCCTGATCGAATTGCGCCAGTTAGATGTTCCCGCTCACCGTTGCGCACCAGGGAGTTACGGACCAGGCAGCCTACGCGTCTCCCCTCCCAGCCACCGTCAGGCTCTGGGATCTGGGTTGGGACAACCTACCAGGTCCGCCGGCAGCGTCACGCAGGCCAGGCACTTTTCACTAATCTCGCCCGAGAGGGGGATGTGTGGCTGGAGTCACCACCGCGCCCTGCTCCCGCAGGACTGCTCGGACCCAGAAAGTCCTCCGCTGGAGTCAAACTGTGGTAGAGTGTCAGCTTTTCTCACTCACCTCACCACAAGTCAGTGCATGCCTCCCTGCCGTTCGCAGATTGCCGTTCTCAGAGCTTCCGCGCGTCTCTCTCCTTGCCAAGCCACTGTAGAGGCAGCCAGCCGCCGCGCGGCGGGAAACCCAAATTGCGGCTTACAATGGCGTGGGGTCCAGCCTCCACACCGAGGCTTTTCTGTTCCTGTTTTAGCACCAGGAATGCATTCCAAGTTGGTTTCTCTCAGCCCAGTTCGTTCCTGAGTCAGCGGAGCATATCTCCACCTGCTTATGTCTCCTTAGTCCGCACCATTCCTGGCTTCTGAGCCGAGTCTTTCAGAGAGCCTCCGGTAGTTGCTGTTATCTGTCCGCCATGTTCTCCCGGAAGAAGAGGCAGCATGGGAAGAGGCAGCAACAAGAAAGGCTCCTCGGCCCCCAATCCTGAGAAACAGGCAATAGCAGACACCGCACCAATATACATAAGGCACCATATAGAGAGCCTCATAGACCAATTCAGGAATGAAGTTATCAACGACCTGAAGCTAGAAGTATGCAGAATAGTTAGAGAAATGCTAAGTACCACCCAAGAAAAAACAGATGGTGGAACGGAAGATCAGAAAAAAAGGGGAAAATTGTTTGATGGAGAAAACAGAGAAAGCATAGAATACGTGAAACAGGTTCAAAGGGACTACCAAGATACTAAGAAGTCTATAGAAGACTGGCATAACAGCTTGAAAGAAACTAAGGACAGACTATCTGAACTGGAGGGCAGACTTGTAATATGGGAGAATGAAATGAAAAACTTCTTAAAAATAACAAAGAAACAAACAGCAATAATACAAAGACAAGAAGATGATAAGAGGAGCCATAACTTAAGGATTAAGAACATAAAAGAAGAAGTAGGGACACAAACAAGTGAACTACAAAAGCTACTCACAGAAATAATCCAGGAGAATTTTCCTAATTTAGCAAAAGGTAAAGATACTCAGATGTATGAGGCATACAGGACCCCAGCTACCTACAACCCAAACAGAGCAACACCCAGGCATATAATAATAAAAATTCCAGAAATTCAATACAAGAACAGAATATTAAAAGCTGTAAGAGACAAGAAACAGACCACTTACAAGGGAACACCCATCAGAATTACAGCAGATTTCTCGGCACAAACCATCAAATCACGAAGAGCATGGGGGGAAATAATTCAAGCTTTGAAAGATAATAATCTCCAGCCAAGATTGAGATATCCTGCACAACTGTCCCTGGAAATTGATGGAAAAACAAGGTGCTTCCAGGATAAAGAGGAACTGGGGGAATTTGCAACCACCAATTCAACTCTACAGAGAGTATTGCAGGATATTCTAAAAAAAGAAAAATACAAAGAATCCAGAAATAATGGCAGAGAGGCCACAACGAATGGAGCAGAGAACAAAATGAAGAAGACAAACTGACAGCTGCTGACAGAAAAAGAGCTCAACAGAAATGAGGCAGAGAAGATTGGATGATAGGAACAGCTATTTTGGAGAAAATGACATCTTAATAGGTAATACTGATTTAGTATCATCTTGTTTTGAAGTCTCATCTAGCTTTTGTCCTTCTGTCTCCAATGGTCTAAATAGGTTGTATCTTACTGGATTTTATTATGTACGATAGTATAAGCAAAAACCTTGTAAAGACAAGGAGATTATACAGAAACCATTATTCATTTTCTGTTAGTCGATTCTAAATACTCTGTAATGCTGTCATTCTCTTGAATGTTTTTACATTGTTTTGATATACTTAATGCTACAGTATACGAAGTTGTACTCAAGGATTTCAAAGAAAGAGACAATATGGTAACTACTTTTAGGTTAGGATTATCTGGTGGTGAAACACTATTCTGCTTAAATGGTTATGTTTTGGTCTGCGCTGTTTCGTTGTTATGCCCTCTTTTATCTCAATCTCCACTCCACTATTTACTTTTTTATCTTTATCCTTTTAATTAAAGGAAAAAATTAGCAGGATATATTATAGTAACCCACTTTGACTTTTCATTACCTTGATTTAAAGCCCTGTATTACTCTCACCCTCTGGTTTTTAACTGATGTTCCCCTATTCTGTTTTGCTGGATAGTATCAGGTTCGAAAGTTTAGGCATCAGCTGTGAAGATAATGAGATTCATTATGACGCCCATTCTTGTTGACTTTTATCTACTTTTGAAGACCTACAATGTCTCCAATGTTTTGGTTTTGTCGGCTTTATTCTTTACTGTTTTGTTCAATTGTATTATAACTAACGATATAGGCAATTCTATTAGAGATAGCAGGAGGCATTATAGTAACCATTGTTGATCACCTTGTATTATGTTTTTACATTATCTATTATGTCCACCCTTTTGACTTGACCGATTCTGTTCTGTTATGTCACATTTGGTTTTACTCTCTTCCAAAAAAGTAATAAGAACAGTGGGAGCAATGAAACCCAAAATGTGTAATAGTCATGGTACAAAAGAGAGGAAAAGAAAGTGCTCCAAACTATATAACTGCATGTATATTTAAGTGTATAAGATAGAAAATGATATCACAGAGTTTTATTGGATCATTGAACAGAACTGTTTGCAGTATCATTGATGGAATGTCCACTTTACAAGCTTTAATTTTGTGACTTGAACAATTATTTCTAAGATGACAATATGTAATCCATTAACTAGTGATTTCCTACTGTTCATTTTTTTTTCTGTAAATCTGTATAACTTGTACCCTTTCCCTGCTTTTTTTTCTTTTCTCCTTAAATAAAATTTAAAAAAAAGAAAAAAAAATGAAGTAGACTTCTCATTACATGTTCAAAATTCTAGCTTAAGAAAAAAAAATAAAAGCAGAATTATTCAGCCATCACTGGATATTGTTCACTATAGGGCATGATATTTTGTTTGCATTTGTGATCTTAATGCTTTTAAATAATTTGTAACTCATGATTAATGTATTGCTGTGAAATAATTCTTACATTTGCCTGCATTTGCCTGGGATCCCTGGGCAGAGATTGAGTGGCTTTTTTTACTGTTTAGGTTATACATTTAGTCACTGAATGAACTATTAACTAAATATAATTTAATTTAATAAAGTTTCTACCCATTCAACAAGATTACCCATTTTAAATGCTTCATGTGTTTATTAAGTAATTCAAGTACAGTTTTTATCCTGGCTTTACTCTAAGATGTGACTCTATTAAAGAGAGAGAGACATATTCTGAAATGAGTCTAATATTAGCTTTACAGAAATATAATTGATATATCACTAAATCCAGACGTTTCAAGTGTGCATTTCAGTGGAATTTTGAATATGTTTTCAGAATTTTATGACTATTACCACCATTTACTTTTAGAACATTTTCATGACCACAAAATGAAATTCTATAAGCATAAGCAATCATTCTCCCTGCTTCCTTCCCCCTGGCCCTGATAGCTCTGCTTTCTGTCTCTAAGGATTTCATATAAATTAAGTCATATAATGTATTTTCTCAGCACGTTTCAGAGAAAGGTTTCTTTATTGTTCATTGATGAATTGAATGTTTATTGCAGTGTTTCAATATCATGTGTTTCATCCACTCATGAGCTGTTGGCCATTTCTGTTATTTCTCATTTTGACTATTAATTACAATGTTATACTTTATGGAATATGTGGCTACAAGTATTTGTATAAACTTATGTTTTTCCTTTTCTTTGGTACATACATAGATGTAGAATTATTGAATCATAATATTATATTGAAAAACAGCCATTTTTCATAGAAACTGCAACAATTTAGTGTAATGCCAGCAATATATGAGATTTTGTTTTTTTCTCTTCTTTATCCCCAACATTTGTTATCTTTTTGATTTTGTTTGTCAGTTTTTTCATTCAAAATATTATTTGTATCATGGATATAATTTTCTTATTGGACATTTAATTTATAAATATGTTCTAGTATGTGGTCTGTTTTTTCACTTCCTTCATGCTATTTTTAAATAGTTTTTCATTTTGATAAGATGTAAATAATCTACTTTTTCTGTTTTAGATTGTACTTTGAATATAATAATAAAGAAAAACTTGCTAAAAATCACAAGTTTTATAACTTTGGATTTTATGTTTGCATACATTGCACTTGAGTTACTTTTGTATGATATAAATAAAACTGAGTTCTCTTTTATGTGTACGTCTAGTTGCTCCAACAGCCTTTTTAAAGTTATCATTCTTTGATTTAATTGTCCGGGTAACCTCCAGGGAAAATGAACTGACCATAGTTATTCACACAATCTTGCTCTTCTGCCATTAATTCATATGTCTTTCTCAAATCAATATCACAATCTATTTATTAATTACTATAGCTTTGGAGTATTGACTTACAGGCTAATATACTTATCTCTTTTTTAATTTTTGGGATAGACTTTAGAGATCTAAGAAACCAGGCAGAGTAACTTCTAAAACATTTACAAAATAGATAACAACTGATAACAGTTTCATTTAAGTGTAGTTATGATGGAGGTGAAGAAAGGATGACAATTTTTTTTGAGAAGATAACAAGTTTTGAACTTAGGGATAACTGGGTTTGACAACTGATCAAAAGTGATGTATGGAGGAACACATATAAGGGTGAAGTCAACAAATTTTTATAAATAATTAAAGGAAATACATGTTGACAGAAGTAGTGCTGATTGTAGAGAAGGAAGTTCTAGGATGAACTGAATATTTAATTTTTGACATGTTGATATCCACGTACTTATTCATTCTACTGGAAGTGCACCTTGTTGCACACATGAAACCCGCAATCAGGAGCAGATGCAAACATATAATTTGGCATAAACATGATTTTAAGATCTTGCAATTGCACAAAACTACACAGTAATGAATCAAAAATAGATGGTTTCAGAGAGACAGCTTCTTTTATACTTACACAGTTATATCAGTTCGACACTGATCCGGAAATACAGTTAGTGAAAGAAAATACAGTTAGAGAAGGAGAAGGAGTGTCCAGTAATCTGGGAAGAACAGTGGGTCATGTTGTTAAACAAAGAAAATGCTTTACAAAAAATACTGACAAATCTGCGTACAACTCCAAATGTGTGTGGTAAGATAAGAATATGGTAATTAAGCACTGAAATTCACAACTTGAAGATATCATCAGTGACACTGTCAAGAGGGATTGCTCCCACAGAGTAGTTAAATGTGAAATATTATTTGAAATGGATTAAAGAAAATGATTGAAGAATGGGGAAACAAGCAAATAACAATAGTTTGGAAATAATGAAAAGGAGAAATGATAGAGGAAATAGACTTAATAGACATTTTAAACTCCTAAACCATTTGGTATTTGTGTATTAACAGCTTGATAAATCACTGGGAAGGTTTAGATAGTCCTACATAGCTGTATATATCCCATTGTCTGCAATCAATAGTAAGGATGTGGAAGCAGTTAATGTGGGTAATTTTTCACACCAATGAGATTTGGTGTGATTAAAAGATTTAAATATAAGAGGAAACTTTTTTTTTAAAAGTCACCTTTTATATTACATAAGCATACAATATTTTTTGTTCTCAAAAGTCAAGATATTTCTGAAAAATACATACCATTTTTTAAATGACAAATTGGAAATTTGCACACCTACACACATCAGAAAGGAAAAAGAAAATATCTGTCATAAGAAGAGCTTGTAAAATAGAGATGAGAAAAAATGGTAACTCAATAAAAATAGACTATGATACAAAGGAAAAATGATAATAATGAATGATCATTTGAAAAATTAACCAAATTGTGATAAATAGGTCAAAGTAATTGTTCATAGAAAACTGCATATCAAACAGGCCAAAATTCAGAAATTTGATAACATAAGCTATTGATGGCAGTTATAGGAAGATTAATGCTCTTATAAAATTTTTGAAAGTTCAATATGTCACTACAGAAATGAAGAAAGAGAAAAAAAATTATGATCAGGATATTTAAAATAGTCATAGAGCTAGTTTCTCTTGGTTTATGGACAAAGATTTGTGCGCATACTGTTTGGACATGATATCATGCCTGTGTCTTGTACTCTGAATAACTACTATGAATACAACAATACACAATGTATCAATAATTGTAACTGTAGTTCTGAACTATTTTGAAACTGTTTTGTTATTCTTAAAATAAAATTGTTTTCCTACATATATATTTTATATAAAAATGCATAGAAATATATGCTTTTAAGATCATTTCTGAGAATCATTCTAGAAGAATTGATGGTAAAACATATAACACATATGCATATTGACTATGGTTCTCAAAAATATATATTGTAACATATATATGTTTATGTGTAAATATGTACAGAGAGAGAGTTAACAGTGTAAGGTTGGTGCACATGAAAATGTCACAGGGAAACATTTTAGTTTTCATGTTTAAAATACACTAACAATTATAATAAGAAAAGAAAAGAAACTGGCTTGTATAGATGTGAGGGTTAGCAATTCTAAAATCTGCACAGCAGAACATGAGGTTGAAACTTTGGTGAGAAGCTAGGATTGTAGTCTTCAGTCTAAAGACATTATTGTCACAAATCTTTTTCTCCTTTGGAGGAACTCTGTCTTTTCTTTGAAGACTTTCAACAGATTAGATAGACACATCATAGATGGCAATTTGCTATATTGTAAAAACAATGATTTAAATATTACTATATAAACTCAGCCTTTAGTACTATCCAGACCAATGTTTGAGATAATAATAATAAGTGGTCCCATCACTGACCTAAGGTGCAACTAACCGTCAAAAAAGCAAAACAACATTCACTACTGAAAAGATAATATTTAAATTTTAAATTAATAATAAGTTAAATAAACATATACAAGTGTGGAAATAATTTAAATGTCCACCAGTAGGCCCCTAATTTGTAAGTTCAAAAATTTACATTATAATTTTGTTGCTATGAAAGGGAATGAAGATTTTATTGAAACTGATATAATCTCAGCATATATTTTCAAATGCTAAAAGAAGCAAGATATTGTGTGTATACTTGTATGTGGGTAAAGCCAAACTACATACCAAAGCAAATATACATATATATTTAAAATATGTACAATACAATTAAAATATTAAAAATATTTCAAAGTGAAATTACTGAAACCATGCTGAAGGGCTTGAGGGAAGCTACACTTCTTTGAATAAATGTGCTTTGAAGTTTTGTCTTGGGAACCTTGTACATATTTGACACAATTTTTCAAGATATTTAAATCTATTTTGAAAGAGAGAAATGAAATAAAAAATATCTACCTGGCTCTGTGAATTACTGTTGTAACCACACAGAGAATTTCCTTGTATTATGTATCTCCAAGTAATTTAACCTTGCAAAAAAAAGTACAAGTATAAAAATCACACTTCTCTCTGATTTTTCTTTCACTTACTTGTTGAAATTTTGTGTATTGGTTTCAATATAATACAGCTCTAGATAAAGAAAGTTATAAAGTTATGCATGTGGTGCCTATGTATGCATTAAAATAGATATGATTACTGGTAGTTTTAGAGAAACAGTGATATAGATTTGAGCATAGATACATCCATATCAGTTTTTTTCTGAATAATCTGCAATGCATTTTAAATACCACGTCTATTACTAATTAGTTGATGTATACTTTTTTAAACAAGGTCATTGTCTTACATAATTAGACTTCAGTGATCCCCTTCTTCAATGGTTGGTGCAGAGTGTCCATTTCAGAAGTTTAGAGGCATAATGCAGTTACTCAGCAGGGGGCACCTTGTAAACATTCTCATTCTGTGCAAGAAAAGAGCAGATACATGGTGTGAGTGCTACACACACCCTGTGGCAGTTGTAGCTTGCTGATATTATAAGGATAAAAAGGCTGGTTCTCCCTGTCGCTTGCTCTTACTGCTTTTGCTGTCTTCTGCCACCTCAAACTATTGCCCCTGTGTCATGCCAACACACTTTGGAACAAGATGGTTATGGGCTGAAACCTCCACAAAGTGTGAGCTAATTAAACTTTTCCTTCCTTAATTTGGGATGTCAAGTATTTTTTCTTTTTTTTTTTTTTAGATTTTTTTTTAAATTTTATTTTATTTAAGGAGAAAAGAAGAAAAAAAAAACAGTGAAAGGATACTAGTTATACAGATATACAGAGGAAAAAAAATGAACAATAGGATATCACTAGTTAATGGATTACATATTGTCATCTTAGAATCAATTGTTCAAGTCACAAAATTAAAGCTTGTAGAGTGGACATTCCAACAATGACAATGCAAACAGTTCTGTTCAATGACCCAATAAAACTCTGTGATATCATTTTCTATCTTATACACTTAAATATACATGCAGTTATATAGTTTAGAGCACTTTCTTTTCCTCTCTTTTGTACAATGACTATTACACATTTTGGGTTTCATTGCTCCCACGTTTCTTATTGCTTTTTTGGAAGAGAGTAAAACCAAATGTGACATAACAGAACAGAATCGGTCAAGTCAAAAGGGTGGACATAATAGATAATGTAAAAACATAATACAAGGTGATCAACAATGGTTACCATAATGCCTCCCGCTATCTCTAATTGAATTGCCTGTATCATTAGTTATAACACAATTGAACAAAACAGTAAAGAACAAAACCGACAAAACCAAAACATTGGAGACATTGTAGGTCTTCAAAAGTAGATAAAAGTCAATATGGTAACTACTTTTAGGTCAAAATTATCTGGTGGTGAAACACTATTCTGCTTAAATGGTTATGTTTTGATCTGCACTGTTCCGCTGTTATGCCCTCTTTTATCTCAATCTCCACTCCATTATTTACTTTTTTATTTTTTTTATCTGTTTAATTAAAGGGAAAAAATAGCAAGATATATTATAGTAACCCACTTTGACTTTCTATTATCTCGATTTGAAGCCCTGTATTACTATCACCATCTTGTTTTTGACTGATGTTCCCCTATTCTGTTTTGCTGGATAGTATCAGGTTCGAAAGTTTAGGCATCAGCTGTGAAGATAATGAGATTCATTATAACGCCCATTCTCGTTGACTTTTGTCAAGTATTTTTTCTCAGCCTTGTGGGAAAGGTAGCGAACACACCTTCCAACACTTTAACATTGGTAAAATACTATTATCGAGTAAAAACTGTGTTATTATTATGAAATTGCTAAAGTCACAGCCTTTGTAAGTTTTTATTTTTCTGATGTGGGATGTGGTGAAGACTGCATGGTGAATTGACTTACCCTGTTCTACTTTATTTATTTTTATATCATGAAATTTTTAATTAGTACATATTTGCCAAACGTAATGGCCACATTCGTCATAGGAAATTTGCACATGTAAAAAATGTCTTAACTATTTTTATTCCCATTCTCTTCCTCTCCCTTCAACCTACCTCTCCTCCTCAATTACAAGGCTCTATCCGCATTTTTGCATTAATTGTCTCTTATTTTATCTCTAATTTGGGATGAAGGAGGTGCTTTGATTTGCAATTTTTACATGAATTAGCAGTGACTATTCTATCTGTAGCAAAAATATCCCTCTAGTCTTCACAATTTTTTTTATTTATTTAAAGCAGAAAAAAAAATGAAACAGTATAAAGGTACACGTAATCCAGAATTTCATAAAAATACTGTAAGAAATCACTGATTAATAGATTACATATTGTCATCTTAGAAATAGTTCAAGTTACAAAATTAAAGCATGCAAAGTGGACATTCAAACAGTGAGACTGCGAACACTTCTGTTCAGTGATCCAACAAAAACTTAGTAATACGGTCATCTATCTTAACACACCTAAAGACACTTGCAGTTGTATCCTTTAGAGCACTTTTTTTTTCCCCTATCTTTTTTACAACAACATTTACACATTTGGGGTTTTATTACTCCCATAGTTATTATTAAATTTTTGGAAGAGAATAAAACCAAATATGGCAAAACAAAGCAGTCAAAACAAAGGATAGACATAGTACATGATGTAAAAACAGAATACACGGTAATCAACAATGGTTACCATAATGCCTCTTGCTACCTTAAAAAGAATTGCCTATAGCATTAGGTATAATAAAATTGAACAAAACAGTACAGAACAAGACCAATAAAACCTAAACATTGGAGACATTACAGGACTTCAAAAGAAGATAATATTCAAACCAGAATGGGCATCATTATAAATCTTATTGCCTTTCAAGTAGTTACTTATACCCTCAAACTTGATACTATCAAACAGAACAGAACAGAGGTTAAAATCAGTCAAAACAAGATGGTGGGAGCAATACAGTGCTTCAAATCAAGTTAATAGGAAATCAAAAATTTTACTATAATATATCCTGATAATTTTTTTGATTTTTCCCTTAATTAAAAAATAATAAAAAAATAAATATTTTTTTAAAAAGGGGAGATTGAGATAAAAGAGGACATAACACCATAGAAATGCAGGTCAAAGCATAACAATTTCAGAAACCTAGTGCTTCACCACAGGATAAGCCGACATAATAGTAGTTATCATAGTGTCTCTTTCCTTGAAATATTTGGGTATAACTCTGTATACTATGGCATCAAACATATCAAGGTAGTGTGAAACCATTCAAGAGGATGAAAGTATTACAGGGTATTTAGAACCAATTAATGGAAAATGAACAATGGTTTCATTGCCTACAAAATTTTGGTTTCTACTATCACATATAATAAATTCCAGTAAGATACAGCATGATGAAACCAATGGAGACAGAAGAACAACAGTTTGGTGGGACTTCAAAACAAGATGATATTAAATCAGCACTACCTATTATGATGTCTTGTTTTCTTCAACATAGCTGTTCATATCATCACAGGAAATAATATCAAACAGCCTAGAATAAAGCCATTCCAATTAATGAGTGAAAACTTTATAAGGCTTCAAAGCTACATAATGAGGAATCATGATTACCACATACTTTTATATATTTGAATTATTTCTTACAATAGGGAAACTATTCAGGATTCATACGTGTGAGTTTGATTTATTTCACTTATGAGTATGGTCTCAAGCTGTGTCCATTTATTTATGAATATCTCAATGTGATCCTTCTTTATAGCTGAGTAGTACTCCAGTGTATAGCTGAGTAGTACTCCAGTGTATAAAAATACCACAACTATTTGTCCATTCCTCAGTTGATGGACACTTAGGTTGTTTCCAAGATTCAGCAATTATAAATCGTGCAGCTATAAACATGGGTGCACATGTATCACTATGGCATGATGCTTTCAGTTTTTCTGAGAATATGCCTAGAAGTGGGATAGCTGGAACAAATGGGACTTCCAATCGCAGCTTTTTGAGAAATCTCCCGACTGACCTTCACAATGGTTGCACTAGTCTACACGCCCACCAACAGTGTAGGAGTGTGCCTTTTTCCCCACAGCCTCTCCAGCATTTGCTGTTGATGGTTTTTTGATCCTGGCCATTCTTTCAGGAGTGAGATGGTATCTCAGTGTGGTTTTAATTTGCATTTCTCTAATGAGTAATGATGATAAACATTTTTTCATGTATTTATTTGCCATTTGTATTTCTTCATCTCACAAATATGTATTCATCTCAGATGACCATTTTTGGGTTGGATCTTTGAATTTTGGGCGTCTGATTTTTTTTTTTTTAATTCTTTATATGTTTTAAACAGAAGTCCTTTGTCTGAGGAGCAGTTCACTAAGATTTTTTCACAGTTTGTGGTTTTCTTTTCACTATGCTGGAGATTTCTTTTGACATGCCGAAACTTTTTTATAAGTAGTGATTGCAGTTATTGATTCTGGGAAGTATTTCCCATGCGGTTTGAGTCCTGTTCATGAATTCTCTACTTACTCCTATGTCTTCAAGGTTTCTACCAATTTGTCTTCTGATAGATTTAATGTTTCTATTTTAATATTCAGATCTTTGATCCATTTAGGTTTTAATTTAGTACATGGTGATAGGTATGGGTCTAGTTTTAGTTTTCGGCATATGGAGAGCCATTTTTTCCAACACCATTTATTAAAGAGACTGTTCTTCTTCCAGTGAACATGTTTGGCCCCTTTATCAAAGATAAGGTGGTTGAATGTGTTTGTAGTTGTGGTTGTATCTTCTAATCTATTCACTGATCTTTGGCTCTGTTTGGGTTCCAGTACCATGCTTATTTTACTACAGTTGCTTTGTAGTATAACTTCAAGTCAGAGATTGTGATGTCACCTACCTTGCCTTTGTTGCCTAGAACTGTCCTTGCTATTCTAGGTCTCTTCTCGCTCCAGATGAATTTTAGGAGTGATTTCTCTAGATCTATAAGGTATGTTGCTGGTATTTTTATTGGGATTGCATTTAATCTGAATAAGTTTTGAGAGAATGGCCATTTTCCCAATATTTATTCCTCCTATCTGTCATGGTTTGTGTCTGTGGCCCCCAGTCCTCATGAGTTTGCACTGTGCATTTTTGATTGGTTCATTGTCTAGTGCTTGGATTGATGATGTCAGTGCTACACCCACATAGGGGTGGAGCCAGAATGTGATGTAATGGCAGAAAGAAGGTGTGTCTTGCTCTTTGCTGGCTCCTGCTTGCTGTTTGCAGCCGCCATGAACTGCAGCTCAGCCATGCCCGCCTGCCTGTGAGCCAACTGATTGTGGACTGAAACCTCCAAAAACTGTAAGAAATAAACGTTTCCTTTCCCAACTTGGCTTGAGGTATTTTGTCTCAGCAATGAGTTAAAAATAACCAAGAGACTATCCATGAGCAAGGGATGTCTTTCCATTTTCTGAGATCATCTTCAATTTTTTTTCAGCATATTATAATTTTCCCCTGTACAGGTCTTTCACTTCTTTCGTGAGAGTAATTCTTAATACTTCATTTTTTTGGTTGCTAGTGTGAAGGGTGTGGCTTCTCTTATTTCTCTCTCTGTGATTTTGTTGTTAGTGTATAGGAATGCTATTGATTTTTGAGTATTGTTTTTGTATCCAGCTACATTACTGAATTTCTTTATTATATCTAAGAGTCTTTCAGTGGAGTTTAGGGGTTTTCTAGCTAGAGTATCATGTCATCTGCAAACAATAATTTTACTTCTTTTTATCCTATCTTTGCCCCTTTTATTTCTCTCTCTTGTCTAATTGTTCTGGCTAGTATTTCCAGTACTGTATGAAATAGGAGTGTTGATAAAGGACCACCTTGTCTTAAGCCTGATTTTAAAGTAAAGGCCTTTGATTTTTGGCCATTTGTTGTGATACTGCATGTTGGTTTGTCATAGATGGCCTTTATTATATTGAGGTAAAGACCATCTATTCAAATTTTCTGTAAAGTTCTTATCATGAATGAATATTGTACCTTATCAAAAGCTTTTTCTGCATCTGTAGAAATGATCATGTGATTCTTACTTTTGGTTTTATTGATATGGTGGATTACATTTATTTATTTCCTTTTTTTTTTTTTTTTAATCAGTACCAGGGAGTGAACTCACAACTGCCTGCTTACAAGGCAGGTGCTTATGCCACTAAGCTAAATTCCCAGCCCCACATTTATTGATTTACATATGTTGAACCATCTCTGCATGCCTGGGATCAATCCCACTTGGTCATGGTGTATAATCTTCTTGATGACTTGCTGCATCCTATTTGCCAATATTTTATTGAGGATTTTTGCATCTGTGTTCATTAGGGAGATTGGTCTGTAGTTCTCTTTTTTAGTTGGATCTTTCTCAGGTTTTAGTACTAGAGTAATATTTGCTTCCAGGAATGACTTAGGAAGGATTGCTTCCCTTTCAATTTCAATGAAGAGTTTGAGGAATGTTGACATTAGGTCTTCTTTATATTTCTTGTAGAATTCTGCAGTGAATTCATCTGGGCCTGGGCTCTTCTTTGTAGGTAAGGACTTAATTACATTTCCAATTTCATTAATAGAAATTGGGTTATTCAGCAGTTTTACATCCTCTTGACCTAGCTTTGGTGTTTCATATGTTTCTAGGAATCTGTCTATTTCTTCTTTTCTTCAAAAACCTTTGAGAGTAGAGATTTTCGAAATGGTGTTGATGATCTTCTGTATTCGTATAGAGTCTGTAGTGATTTTACCTTTTTTCATTTCTCATTGCATGAATATGATCTTTTTCTTCCCTTTTTTAATAAGGTTGGCTAGGGTCTTATCAATTTTATTTATTCTTTCAAAGAACCAAATCTTTGATTCATTTTGGATTGTTTTCTAAGTCTTTATTGCACTGATTTCTGCTCTGATTTTTATAATTTCCTCTCTTCTTTAGGCTGTAGGCTTGACTTGCTCTTCTTTTTCTATATGTTTGAGGTGTAGCATCAAGTTATTTATTTGTATTCATTCTGTTTTCCTGATGTGGGAACTCAGTGTAATAAATTTTCCTCTGAGGACAGCTTTCATTCCATCCCACAATTTCTGATAAGTTGCACTTGTATTTTCATTTGCTTGTAGGTATTGTTTAATTTCTTCTTTAATTTCCCCTGTGACCCACTGATTACTCAGGAGTGTGTTATTCAGTTTCCATGTGTTTGTGGGATTTTTGCAATATCTTTTATCCTTGATTACTACTTTCAAAGCACTATGATCTGATAACCTGCAAAGGATAATTTCTATTATTTTGCATTTCTTTAAATATGTTGTGTGAGATAATATATAGTCTATTTTAGAGAATGACCATGTACTGCCGAGAAGAATGTATATTCTAATGTTGTTGGATGGAACACTATGTATATGTCTATCAAGTCCATTTATTCATATACATGATTCGGTTCTGTTATTTCTTTGCTGATTTTCTGTCTGGTTCATCTGTCCCTTTGTGTCAATGGTGTGTTAAGGTCTCCTGTTAGAATAGTGTTACTGATAAATTGATTTTTCATTTCCATTAATAATTGTTTTATATACCTGTGTGCTCTGGAATTTGGTATATATATATATATATATATATATATATATATATATATATATGATATCTCTTCCTCTTGGAGTTTTCCCCTAATGAGTATGTAGTAACCTTCTTTGTCTTTTCTGATCATTATTGGTTTAAAGTTCACCTTGTCTGCAAACAGAATGGCTACTCCTGCTTTTTATTTTGATTCCTGTTGCATTAAGTATTGTTTTCCAATCTTAGACATTCAGTCTGTGAGTATGCCTTTGGGTTAGATGGGTTTCTTGTAGACAGCATATGGTTTGATTTTGTTTCTTGATACATTCTTCCAGTCTGTTTCTTTTAATTGGTGCATTGAGACCATTTACATTAATGGATATAACTGTTATATGTTGGTTTGTTGTTGACATGTTATCTTTCTGCTGTTGCATCTTTATCTTTCTGTTCTCTTTAATTGTCTGCTTTGCTTGGTGTTTTTTTCCTAAGTGTATCTAAACTGTCTTTCATTATTTTTTGCAGGGTTGGCTTGGTGATCATGAAGTTCTTCACCTGTTTTTTGTCATTGAAGTATCTTATTTCATCATCGATTTTGAAGGACAGTTTTTCAGGGTACATCATTCTAACTTGGAAATAATTTTCCTTTTAGGATCTGGAATACTTCACTCCATGCTCTTCTTGACTTCATTGAGTATGCAGAGAAGTCTGCTGTGATTCTGATAGGTTTTCCTTCGTAAGTGATCTGTCTTTTCTCTCTTGACATCTTTCAATATTCTATTCTTATGTTGGATTTCTGGGATGGTGAATATTATATGTCTGGGTGTAGTTATATTTTAGTTATGACTAGTTGGAGTTCTATAGGCTTCACTGAACCTGATGTCAGTTTCTGATCTCATGCTTGGGAAATTTTCAGCTATTACTTCTCTAAATATCCTCTTGACATCCTTTATGTTGTCCCCTTCTTTTTCATTAATCCCTATCAATCTTATGTTGTTTTTCTTTGTGTCATCTTGTAGTTGTTTGTTGTTTCCTGATTCCTTGTTATATTTAAAAGATCTTTCTTTTCCTGTTCACTAGCTGCAATCTTGTCCTCAAAGTCTGAAATTTTGCTTCACTTTCATTGAGGTGGTTTTTATAGCTTTCAGTGGAATTTTTGATTTCCTGTATATCTCTGTGCATTTGCTTTATGCATTCTGTTTGTTTCTTATATTGCTCATCTATTGATTCGATCTTTTTGTTTAGTTCCTTCAATTTTTTTACTGTGTCTTCTTTAGATATATTCAGCACCTCTTTCATTTCTTTTATCATTTCTTCTTTTACCTGGGAGATTATTTCTGGTTTGAATTCCTTTAAAGCTTCTGGGAGTTGCTTGTTTATTTCAGTTGCTATTATGTCCGATATTTGAGGTGTATGGCATATATTTTCTTCTATATAAATCATTCCTAAGTTTTCTTTGTATAGGCTGGAGGTTTGAGATTATAATTTGGTCTTTCTTTTTGTCATTTGCCTATATTTCTGTGTTTCAAGTGTTTTAAGTGCTATTCTAAGGCTTCCTCAGGGTCTGTTGGAAATCCTTTTTTATGCCCCTCAGCTCCTGTGACTGGCACCCAGTTCCCTGGATTGATAGAGGGTCACTGGGGGTGGAGCAGGCCGGCTCAAACCCCGCCTCTGAAGTCCATGGCACCTGCCTGCTTGCTTTGCACTCCACAGTCCGCCAAGCACAGCCAAGAGAATTGGAGGCAGATACCTGCTCCCCGGACCTGCCAAGCTGCTCCAGTGCACCTGGTACCAGGTTCCCTGGTTGGGTTAAGCAAGGGTCCCAAAAAGCTGGACTCAGGTGAAAGTGCGCAGGGCACTTGTGCCAGGCCACCAGGCCTCTGGAACCGGTGGCTTCCACTTGCTTGCTTAGAACTCTGCACTCCTCCCTTATTCACAGTTTTGAAAGCCATCCAAGGTTTTCTTGGTATATATATATAACCATAAAATCATATATATATGATTTTATATTATATATTATATAAGATATTATATATATTATATAATATATATATATATGATTTTATGGTTTGTGATATTTTTATCTTTTGCTTTAGAAAGCAGAAATTGGAGGAGATTTCTAAATTTCCATTTTAGGTATTATGTTGCTTAAAAATGGTTATCAATGATCCAGAATAAATGTGTGATGATTTATAATTTTTTATATTAATACCATATAGTCATAATGAAGTGTATATTTTGACAAAGCCATTTAAAAAAAGAAGGTGGCAATGATTTTCAAGGAGTATTTATTATGCAAGTGAATTCTTTGAAGAAAATGTTAGATGTCTCTATTATGCTAAAATTTCATTAGCATATGCACATATGGGAATACTTAAGATCTCATTTACACAGAAGTCATGTTTGTTTCATGTAATATATAATTGATTGGCCTTGGTCCATTGACTTTAAATATAAATTGTTTTACCTTTTTAAAGTATATGGTGAAGTTCAATTTTGGTCAAGAAAAATAAAATTTAACAGAATTTTTAGTGTCTTTTTTCTCACTGCTGAGAAGAAAAACAAAACAAAACAAAACAAAACAGAAAAACCCTAACAACCCACAAATTAAAGCAAGGAGGGTTTATTTTACTCACATTTTTGTGGAAGTTTCAGATCAAAGTTGGCAGGTTGCAAGGTAGGGTGGTATAGCAGGAAGGCATCGCTGAGCAGAAACAGTTCATGTCAGAAAATAGTAAAGGCAAAATGGGATAGCTACAGCTCTTTCCATTCTTAATATTTTATCCAGGTATTTTAGAGCAGGTAGACTCATGCCCTTCATTCCAGTACCCTTGATCCTAGCGTCCTGTCATAATTCATTTCCAGAATCACACACTGGAGGTCCAGTTATCTCTGACAAAGCCCCACATATGACCTAAAGAGGCTTTGAAGGGGCATCAAGATGCAAGCGATAACATTTAGTAATATTTGAAAGCCTGGAAACAGTGTTCTACTCAGAAGCAATTTTAGTACTACTAAGGATGTCTCTGACACAAAAGTAGTCAGGCAGTCTGCGGTCTAAAAATAGAGCTTTATAGACTCATCCTTCATGTTTTGTTTTTCTTTCCTTAAGAAGGGTAATCTTGTTGTACAAGTGCACATACATACATACATACATACACATAATCTACAAGATAGAATGGACATATTTGTGTTTCTGGTTCATTGGAGTAGCTGAAAAGATAGCAAGATATGGGTATTAATGCTTCCTTTTGATTCAATAAAGAGACTAATGGTAAAATATAAAAGTACTGATTTTAAAATCAAAACTGCATCATATGATTCATCATTGTTAAGTCCTTCAGAAAGCCATTTCCTTTATCAAATGTATCTCATAATATATTCACTTTCATGAATATTGCAATGAAGATATGAGTTTGAGACTAGATAAAACATCAATAAAGAACAAACCTGTACATATATTTAAGTTAATCTGTCTCTTGTGTAACTATTGTTATGCTTTACATGAAGTGTATTTTTAATCCAAGTTTACGAACAAATTTCTATATTTTTTAAAATGAAACTGAGCTAAAATCCAAAAAGTGGCATAAAAACATATAATACAAAATTTGATGTATTATAAGAGTTTGGTGAATGACTCACCTTCACAAGCAAGACAAATAATCTGTTGTATCTCTACAACTCATCAGTATCACACACAGGAATGAAAAAATTTTAGCAGCAGATCCCTTCCTCTCTTGAACTTCAAAAACCTTTGTGCCGAAGGCCAGAAATTCAATAAAATGTCTACTATCTGGAAAAAAAGAGAAAACTTCAGTCACAATTGCACGGAATGTGTGCGTAAAGAGGTATTTTTATCCACTTGGAATAATTGCTTACATCTGAAGTTAATTTTAAAAGGAGATAAAGATGGAGCTCCAATATTCCTTGGGCTAATTCTGCTGTTAAAGGCTCTGCCACACTGCGGATGGGACTCAGGGTAGAGACTCATCTACCTAGCATATACTAGCCCTTACTTTAATGTCCAGCACTGTAAATAAATAAACTCATAAAATTAAATAACAATATTTTCACATTTTTATATAGGTATATAAGAATCTAAATCGGAGATGTGAATGTAAAATATATATAAAACACATGTAATGTATCTTAATATATATGTACCTTTGTATCTGTAAAACAGTAAGTTTTACATTAGTTTACATTAAAAACTGTAAGTATTTAACATTTTGGTAACATGTTTACGACCTATAAGATTGACAAATTCAGTGAAAGGTTAAAATATTTGCAATAATTTGAACATCAATAACAACTAATATTGCACTTTACTACTTGCATATTTAATAACAATTTTATGGATATTATAGCTAAATAGTAGAACACATTTAGTTTCAGCCCCAGAATGGAAAACAGAAAAGCTTACTTGGTTTTTATACCTACATCGTGTTACAGTCCTCCGATGTGTCTCCATATCTTTGCAAACCACACTCTCATGTGTTAAAATAAAGTGAGATGTTCCTTACCCATAGACAAATGAAGTTCACAATATTAAAAATATTGCAATTTTATTTTATTTATTTTAGATATTTATTTTGGTGCCATCTACCATTTATAAATATTATATTAACATGGAGAACATATTGTTTTATTTGTGCTCTTTGAACAAATAATGTAGCTTCATTTCAAAGGTATTCAGTAGCATTTGTGTCAGTAACATCTGGAATATAGTTGATGCTCTACATAATGTTTTCTTTTTTCTACAAAGAGCTTTAAAATGTTTCTATCAGAGAACCAGACACAGAACAAACATTCAATTATTCAAAAGTTACATTAATTTTGATTTTCTAAATTCCATGATACCTTTAAAGATATAAAGATCTATATTTCTCTCTAATTTTGCTTTAGTAGGAAAACTAAGATCACCTGATGACATTTTTATAGACCAATCTTTGAGTAAGTTTTCAAATCAAACAAGGAAAAATGAATGTGATCTAGAATGAATTGCATTCAGTAGATTCAATTTGTTTCTCTTGTGTTGATGAGTACAAATTAAAAAAAAGAGAACATTTGTTATTTCTAAAGAAAAACACACCTGTAAATGCTGACAATACCTTATGATTCATAGTAATGTATTTTAATTTGCTCTATGATTAATGTATTATGTGCAATGATTAATAATGAATAAAAGAGAAGTTTTTGTAAGATTTACATATTGATAATCCAATTTCCTAGCAGCTTTTGAAATTACCTAAAATTGCTTACTCAGGGAACAAATATGTCATCACTCAATGTCTGTTGGACACACTTTTAGTTTTATTTTCAATTTAATTTTATTTTTTAATCAGATTCACTTTCTTGACTTTTGCTTTCAATTACTATGTGTTTATTCCTATCATTAGCAACATTCTTTGAAGATGCTTTGATCTAGTTCCCCTTTAAAACCACTATAATTTTATATCTGAAATAATTTACAAGATTTAAATGAATTAAACAATCCATCATCATCTTTCTACCTCTTCATATTTTTCTAAAGTTTTATTTTAAGTAGGAGTAATCATTCTGGCAGTCTTTATTTTGTGATCAGAAAATTACATTAATCCCCTTAGGAAAGCACTGACTCAGTGTCTTTTTCTTTTTGCTCTTCCATTACCATGATTCCCAGTTATTCCTGAATTCCCACTGCTTTTTTGATGCTCAGTAGTACATGTCAACTTTCCTGAACTCTGAGGTGCCCAGATAGTTGGCAAAATGCTACTTGGGGAGCCTGTTTATGTATGTTTGAATTAAATTAACATGTGAATTCCCAGTGAGAAAGAAGTCTGGAGACTGCCCTGGTTCAGCCTGGAACTCCTGGAAGGCTCTGCTGTCAACTTCTTATCTTATTATTTCTCAGCTTCCACAATCATGTATAGCAATTCCCTGCAATAAGACTCTTTTCATGTACAAATGCACTCCATGGATTCCTCTTTAACTGCTAAACTCTGACTAAACTGGCAATCATTATACAAAAACCTCTTGGGCTCCATACCTATCTTTTCTTTTCCAAGTCTTCCTCTGCAATTAAGCTTAAATTTTATTTCCTGATCGATGCATTTGGACATTTTGCTCTTATTTGGTTGCTCAGTTTTCTATCATAAAGAAATACTATATATATTTATATGCACATTATGTTAATTAAATAACATATGTCTCATTGAAATTAATCTATTCCTTTATTTATTCAATAAATCAGTGATTTTTTTAAAATTTTTAGTATGCACCACCCACTGTAGTAGAACACAGTTTATAGTAATTTGCAAAGAAGCATTTCTTTCCTCAATGAATTTTCTGGTTGAAAATTAATAATAAGCCACTTAATAAATAATGAATGCACTACAATTTCAAACAGTAATTGATATTATGAAGAAAAAATGTAAAACATGATTGAAAGCAATAGATGATTGTGGTTTTAGAAAAAGTGGTGAAGAGAAACTTGTATGAAGTAAATGTAAAGCAGAAATGTCACTTTTGTTTTTTTTTTTTTTTTTTTTTTTATTTAAAGAAAAGGAAACGAAAAAAGAAAAAAAAATACATGGAGATAAAAAAAAAGGTAGAAATAATACTAAATTACAGACAAACAAAAGGTAAGAAATTGCCGGTTGATAAGTTACAAATTGTCATCTTCGAAATGGCTGTTCAGGTTATAGAATTAAAGTATTTAGAATGACATTCAAAAAAGTGACCCTACAAACCATTCTGCTCTATGGTCGAACAAAAGCTTCGTAATATGATTATCAGTCCCACCTATTTGTTTTACATCTCTAAGAGGGTAAGGTTAACCATATCAAAACAGAACAGAACATTTAAAAAAAATAAAAAACAATTTAAAGAAATACAGATTTCAAAGCAAGTCCACTGGAGATCTACCTTATCTAACTGTCTCTAGCTTCTTACAAATAGTTGTCACTAACTTCACCCACTTTCTATACTTATTGCATATTATAGAACTAATCAAATCATTACAGGATGATGGAGTCTTTTTAGGTCCTCAAGTTCCAAATTAGGGAAGACAATAGCAACTACCATCGCATCTCTCATTCTCTTTGTAATAGCCGTCCCCATCTCTGCATATGCTAAAGTTGAGCTGAAGAAACCAGTCCAATGTCATTCTAATCAGCAAGCAATAGATTGCTAGAATTTATATTATAATGCTACAAAATAAGCCTCGGGTTTTTCAGGTCTCTTCCTCAGAGTATTTGTTCCTATCCTCTCTGTATTATAGGGAAAACCAAGTCATAACAAGACAGCGAAACAATTTCCTAGAAAAACATGCAATGGATAAGACTTATAAAACTATAATATAAATGATCTTCCGTAGCTACTATGTTTTCTCTTGTTATTTTCAATAGATTTGTCCACAACACTGGCTTATTATAGTTAAACATACTAACACCTATTTTTATAAAAACTTATCTTTGACTGCATTGTAGTATTTGAGAGCTGTTACTGATTCATACCAGTATGGATATCCTTTACATCTTGTCACGCTCAGAGTAGTTTCCTCTACTTTTAGGGTTGATTCTAACACGCATACCGATTTCAAATAGGATCAATCAAGGCCAACCAATAGTCTTATGATTCAGATACAATTAAGATCAGTCATAGTAAGACAATGTAAGTAATACAGGATTTCAGCCTAAGTCAATAGGAAAGTAAGGATAGTTACCATGGTATAACCTGCTATTTTTGGTTCTAGAGGTCTGTGTCCTCAAATCTGACATGAGTGGACAGACCAGAACAAATTTAATTCAATCTAAATATGGCACTAGGACTACTGTGTCTTTTAAATCGTTATACACCATTAGCAATGACCTCTGCTTTTTTTTTTAAATATAGTTTCAGAGCTGTCTCTACTAAAGACTAGCTTACCGTCTCTGCCTCATGTCTGCTACTCCACTTTTCTGCTATATTTTGTCCACCTTATTCCCTCATTCCATTGTCTGCCCCGTTCACTGAGGCCTCTCTGCCACTGTAGCTGTAATCCTGATTTCTCTTCCTCTCTTTCTCTGTAATGTCCTTCAGCGCTCTCTGTAGGGTTGGATTGGTGGCCACGAACTCCCACAGTTCCTCCTTGTCTTGAAAGTATCTTATTTCTTCATTAATTTTTAGAGAGAGTTTTGACAGATATATGAACTTCGGTTGCATATTTTTTTCCTTCAGGACTTGGAATATTTCTCCCCACTCCCTTCTTGACTTAAGAGTTTGTGTTGATAAGTCTGCTGTTATTTTGTTAGATTTCCCGTTATAGGTAACCTGCATCTTTTCTCTGGCTGCTTTTAATATTCTGGTTTTTTGGTGGATTTCTGGGATCTCGATTATTATATGCCTAGGTGTAGATCTGTTTTGGTTGTAGGTAGCTGGCGTTCTGTATGCTTCTTTTATCTGGATATCATTTCTTTTTGCTATATGTGGGAAATTTTGCTTTAATATATCTGTGAATATTTTTTGTATTTCATTTTTGGATGTTCCTGTTTCCTCACTCACATTCTTTATTCTTAGGTTATGTATCTTTTTATCATCTTCCAGTTTTAGAATTGCTTCTTTCTGGTTCCTTGTTATTTTTAAGAGGCTTTTTCTTTCACGTTCATAAGCCCTAAATCTCTCTTCAAGTTTCAGAAGGTTGTCTTTAGTTTCTGTCAAGGCATTTTGCCAGTATTCAATGGAGTTTTTAGTTTCCTGATATTCTCTTTGGATCTGTTTCATGTATTCTAAGTTATGCTTAAATTCTTCTTCAGATGCTTCTCTTTCTTTTCTGAATTCCTCAGTTCTTCCATCTGTGTTCTCTTGGGCAGGGCTTGTCATTTCTTTAATTAATCTCTTTATATCTTGCCTCACTTGGATCAGGAGTACATATTTAAATTCCTCTATGAGATCATGTAAGTACTTTTTAATTTCGGCTGATGCTGTGTCGAGTAGAGGATGGTTACTGTGTTTGTTCTCTTCAGTGTTTAGTTCTCTTGGGTTTATTTTCTCCTGTTGAACAGCTGGAGATTTTTTTTTTTTATTTTTATCTCTTGTCATGTTTCTGGTTTCTTTCAGACTGACCTGGAGTTCTCTGGCCCTCTCCGAATTGCTTAGGGCCTCTCAGAAGCGTGCTGGCTTGAGTTTTTGCTGTCCTCCCCAATTTGCTGTTATCTGGGGTAGGCTGGGATGCAGGGGCGGTACAGTCTAGTCTCTAGCCTTTGTGTCAGTTAGTTCATAAATTAGGCTGTACTTTCTGGTTGTCACTGAGTTGTGACTATTTTGTATCCGCTTATTGGGCCCCAAGCAGAGGCTTGGTTTAGCCCCAGTAGCTCCTGTCAGTTCTCTTTGAATCAGAAGCAGCTGAGTAATGGCACAGGATTCTGCCCAAGTCCCAGCCGTTCTCTTCCAAACCTCTCTGTGACAGGAGCACCAGAAAAGCAGATCTGCCCAAAACTAAGATGGCTCCCACTAAGTTCTCTGTGTGGAGCTGAAGCCAGCAAGTAATCAGGCTCTGCCAGGACTCAAGATGTCTTCCACCAGCCCTCCCTACAAGGGGACCTGGTGATGTCACCAAGCTGCGGTTTCTGCCGCCAGGCTAATATGTCTGCACCAGACTCTGTGTTATTGATTTCCCCGTGGTGGCGAGCCAGCTGTTGTCTGGCCAAACCCAGCAGCCGCGGGGTTCTCTGTACTCACCAGAGTCCGGTGCAAGTCCTTGTTCCGGGACTGCTGCACACCAAGCTGCCCACTTTTCCTGCACTCCCAGGACAGCGCGGGGCGGTGCACAGCGTGCGCTCCCAGCACAGCGCTGACCGGTCAGATATCTATGCACCGTTTAAATTTGAAACGCCCGAGCTTTGTACGTCCGCTCTGGTGCAGCGGTGCAGACTTGGCTGCTACTTGGAGTCTCGGTCTGGGTCTCCATTTCCCGCAGTCCCCAAAAGCAACTCAGCTTTTCGTGCTGGGTCCACGAATCTGTTTGTTGATTTAAGGGTGCGAGATTTGCAGCCTCCCGTTGTCAGCGTTGAAGGTCTCAGCACGACTTTAAATCCTCCAGCTGTACTGTCTTGGTTAATAAGAATCGCTATCGATTTGTCTGGCCCTCTCCATGCTGTCTTTTTTTAGCTTCGAGTTTGAATTCTCTGGAGAGACTCTTCGCTCGATCCCCTAGCCCGCTGCCATTTTCAGAATCCTCCGAAATGTCACTTTTGAATTGGCCAATCAGAAAAATTGTATTCGGTGAATAATATTTAAGCATATTCATAATGGAGGTGAGACAAGTAGCCATGCACAGAGTAACCTGGGACTAAAAATAGAGAAGGAATAATAAAGGTTAAGGCCCTGCAAAAACATTCATGCAGTGGATGCAATACTGGGCTTTTGCAAAACATGTCCAAGTCTTAATCTCTAGAACAACTGAATGTTAAATTATTGTCAAACAGGTTCTTAACAAGTATGGTAAAATTACAAATCTCAAACATGAAACTCTCCTATGTTTAGAAAGGATCCTAACCCCAATGGCTTGTGTTCCTATAAAGAAAAGCAAGAATGGTGTCATCCCAAGTCCCTCAGGGCAGAAGGCCAGGATAAGACTGAAGCAGGTCGGCAGCACATATTCTAAAACTGGAAAGATACAGAGAAGATTAGCACGGCCACTGTGCAAGGATGACACGCAAATCTGTGAAGCATTCCATATTTTTCAAATGTGTAAGATAGAAAACTGTATTACTGAGTTTTTGTTAGATCATTGAACAGAACTGTTTGCAGTCTCACTGTTTGAATGTCCACTTTGTATGCTTTTATTTTGTAATTTGAACAACTATTTCTAAGATGACAATATGTAATCTATTAACTAGAGATTTCTTACTGTTTACTTTTTTTGAAATTCTGTATTACTTGTACCCTTTCACTGTTGTGGGTTTTTTTTTTTTTCTCTCTTTAAATTAAAAAAAAAATTAAGAAAACAAAAAAGAAGATCGAAGCAGAGATGGGAGCCTTAAAGTCCCAAGCCAAAGATGTCTGCTCTTAACAGGACCTGGACAGTGCAAGAAAAGATATTCCCTTAGAACTTTTAAATGACTGAATTTTTTTTCTTTTTTTTTTTTTTTTTACATCTTAATATTAGACTTCTGTTTTTATCCGCCATCTAAGAATATCTGTTTTTTTTTTTAATACAATTTTTTAACACAATTGGTATGTGGTAGTTTGTTATAGCAAGTCTGGGAAACTAATATGTTCCTCACTAGAGTTTTATTACTCTTTGTTCATCTTTTTGAATATTGTTGAGTTTTTATCTGTGAAAATCTAAATGTTTTCACATTGTATTAAATATTGTTCTGTAAATATCCATTTGAACACATAAAATATTGTCCAAGAACAGATAGTTTTTTTTTTTTTTTTAGTTGTGGTTTTGTATTGTTTGTCTTTTGTCTTTTTGAGATAACGTCTTGCTATGCAGTTCCGGCTGTCCTTGAGCTCACTTTGTAGCTTAGGTTGGTTCCAAACTCTTAATGATGCTCTTCCCTCAGCCTCCAGAGTGCTGGGATTACAGGCACATGACACCATGCCTGGCTCACAGGGATAGTCTTTATATATGTTCTTATTTTTATTAGACATGATTTCATATAAAACTAAAGCTTAGAGAAAGCACATTTAAAATTATTTTACAATTGCAGTAACGCTGCAGTGATAATCATTTGATATATTATATTCCCAAAACCTATACCAACATATTGATGAGATGATAACATAAACTTTTAGTACCCTCCTTTTGCTTTTAACTGTGAACATTTTTACCACATAATGAAGCAATATCCAAAATTTGATTTTATGAAAGCATCAACTTTTATTCATTGAGCACAATGGAATTTATTAGCTTATGCTTTATTACTGAAAGTCAGTTTTTCGAGTACCTTCCTATTAAAATAACACTGGGAGGACATTCTGAAAGACCTTCAAGTCAATTGAAATCCAAGTTCTGTTTCATTGCCTTTCATTTCTGAATAACTGATTATGCAATTTTTATATGAATAAATTGATAAATATAATGCAGCTAATATTATAGAATACTTCGAGGCTTAAAGGTAATTTATGTTAAACATTTGTTTAACACATACGGTGACCTAAAAATTGTTTATCTACTGTAGTGTTCAGGAATTAGTGGGTGGAGTGGGTGAAAAGACAGTGCACAGAACATTTTTATCTGGTAAATAAGTTCTACAAAATCCTATAACAGTGGATTCAAGACTTCATATTTTTGGTCAACTTTGTAGAATATGAAAAATGAAGAGTATATTTTGATACAAATTATGGACTTTGATAAGGAAAATCAGTGTAAGGTGTATCAATCATAAGTGTACCATTCCATTAGGCGATATTGATAATAAGGAACTATATTTGAACAGGAATTAGGAATATTATAGGGAATCTGTTACTTGCACTAAATTCTTGCTGTGGATTTAAAACTGCTATCAAAAGAACAGTTCTGTGTCCTGACTTCCTCTTGCTATGAATTATTTACCATATCCTTCCACAGTATACATTAACAATGACATTCTGGTAAAAATGGTTCTAGTTAATCGCCAAGAACTGCTACTGTTCTATACTTTCCCTCGAGTGTGTTTCAGTTTCAGAAAAAAATTATTTCAACTTAGTGAAGCAAAGCTGTTACACTTGTCTGTAGTCCCGCAAGACTATAGATTCCATATCTTATCGATTCTTACCTAGGGTTAGTTGGCATCAGCTTCTTGAGGGATATTGTCCTGTAGTATATGTTCTCAACATTTTCATGAACACATAGGGAAGTGTACAAGGTGCATGTGTGGTAATAAAGAAAACTTACAGTAAAGAGATTTGAAAGACAGTTTCATCCTTTCCTAAATGTTAAAATTCATGGAAAATTACATATAAATCCACAAATTAAATAGTACCTGGGTACTAAGATTACACATCTTTCTTGTCTGCTCCTATTTCTGGAATACTAGTGTTTCTCAAGACATATCAGTGCCAAACTCCCTCAGTAATATTTTTAAAAGCCTTTCTCAAATACTATTTTTGTTATCTGGTCAACCACATGAAAAACTGGAATTTGAAAAATTTTAATCTTTTTAGAATATTTGTATTACACAATTCTGTATTGCAAACATTAGATCATTTGCTAATTCTACAAATATTTATGAAAATTTAACACATAGCAAGATTTAAGTCAAACTATAGAGAATAAAAGGTAAGTACAGCAGACCTATCTCACGTCTTACAGACCAGTAAAGATATACGTATCACTTATGATACCATAAATGTTATTTATAAAGAAGATATATAACGTTCTGTAGGAATTGAAAGGACAGGGCAACATTTACATATTATTGTGTATTAGCACCTTACAAAAAATGTTGTGTTCATTAAAATCCACACAATGAGAATAGTGACTCATTATCATAAATAATTTGAATAATGACAAAGGAAAGAAGGACTTCCATATTATATGGTTTCACTATGCATACAGACACTATTTATATGAAGGAACTAAGCTGTGAGAGCTACCTACCTCACTACATTCTATTATCTTTCATTTTGCTCTCCATTTTTCCTGTGAGTTTCTCATACAAGAGAAACCACGTGCCACTTAACTTCGTGTGTTTGATTTATTTCTCTTAACATTATCATCTCAAGGAGCATCTGTTTTCCTCTCAACAGGAAAGGATATCAAGAAATGAAAAGATGGAAGAGGATGGAAAGGGAAAGAATATGAAAATAAAAGGAACTGGGATGTCTTACGTTCTTGTATCATCTACCACACAAGGATTGGAAGCACAATGTATTGCAAACATGCAACAAAATGAAAAGGATCAAAAATCAGTAGAGAGGAGAAGGAGTAAAGACAAAGAGGCTGTGGAAAGCAATGAGAATGCACTATGTACAATACTTCCCACAATGAATGGAAACACTGTGTACGGCACATATGTACTCATATGACATCATAATGAAAAGATATCATTTGCTTTCTCTAGTCATGTAAATGGAAAGCGGGTAAGCCATCCAGTATCTTCTAATTGTGTTGAATTTTTACATTCAGCTAAGCTAGCATGGCAGCAATATTTTTTGTTTCAATTCCAGAGTTGTGCTTATGTCTAAGTGACAATTTGTTTGTGTGCTACACTTTAAATTTATTATGGATCTTGCCATTGATCTTTGAGAAATAGGTTATGGGAATTTCTATTTTGAAACCTAGCCACATGTGTAATTGAAGCTGTTGCAGAACCCCTACTGTATTCCACATTAGATCTTCCTTTAAATTGAAATGGAGTTGATAGGACTAGTTCAATATATTCTGTATGAGTAATTAGACTTAGTTGGGAAATAGATCAAAGTTGCAGAGTCCAGCTGATGTCATTCATCAAAATTATGTTCCTAATTCTTGCTTATGCATTACTGAAAAGTGAAGAATCAAATTATATTGTGATATTTTCATAAATTTAAATTGAATGGAAAATATACTGCTAGAAGCATGCTTTTTAGATTACTTTTGTTTGAATTTTTAATATTTTCTTAGCTCAAATATTCAGAAAAGCACAAAAGTCACATATTTTCTACTTTGAAGCCAGAAGAGAGATTGTAAGACTACCTTTTTCTTCACTCATAGAGTGGGGACGAAGTGAGTTAATTGCTCACACCAAGAAATAAGCAAAGACACAGGTTAGGCAGATAATATGAGGAGGGTCTCAATAAAACTCAGTGGCATAAAGGGAAGTTGGTAAGCCTGAGAAAAATGAGAAGTATCTAATGTTGGAAATTTTGGTGAACGTTTCTATGTACTATTGATGTAAGAAAAGAGGAATGGCTAGTAAAGATGGAAGGTGAAAAATGGGAAGGAAGGGAAAAGGTAGGCAGAGAAAGGAGCACAAAGAAAGATAGAAAAAGGGTATCATCATCAAATTACTGAACTTGAAGCTAATTTAAAGCATAAGTGGTACTATCTCCATATTCAGAGTGTGGAAAGCATTCAAAACTTAGTAGGAAGGATAAATTTTTCTTGTTAATTTATCAAAATAAATGAAATAAAATTTTCTAATTATTAAGACAAGAAGTCATTTTACTAAGATTTAGAAGTCTATTTTGTTAGGCTGTGATACTCCACAGGAATTTGATAAAAATGACTCTTTCTTGTGCTTATGTCTTTAAAGAATGTCTTCCCATGTCATTGCAAATAGATTTGCAAGAGACTTTTACTAGTCCTCACATCTCTAAAGGCTACAGAAGAATTTTAACTACAAGTTATCTGAAGTAAACTCCTCAACACAGAAGAGATCAGTGGAAAAGTTTGTCTACAGTTTAGACAGTTTTGAGGAACTGTGTAGCAATTCTCAGTTAAAGTCAGCTCTTGGAAATGAGAGAGGACTACAAGGCCGGCTGAGGCTCTCCATAGTTCTGACAGAAGGAAAACTGTACTACATGGTGAGAAGTCCAGAGAGCATCTATTGCAAAGGAAAAGCCAAAGAATAACTGAGTTTGAATGAGTTCTCCATCTACACGTGGTGCATGAACAAAGGAAGAAACCTATGATTTGAGAAACCTAATAAAAATCTAAACTATTTTACTAATCAGAGTTTCTGAAAAAATAGGAATAGATTTACTCCAATGTTAGAAGTTATCTCTAATATTCTTCTATTTGTGATTGCCAGGGACAGAAGAGAACATCTGAATTTTTCACAAACATGTCAGGTACCATTAGCTATGCTAGGCAATGAGCACCACATTGTGGAGTGTCTTTGTCATGTCTGGAACATATGGCAGGACCTCCCCTACTGTCCACAGAATGAGAAGCCTTAGGTAGGACTCGGTAGGAGGGGTATGATGCCACAGCCAAATGTAAGTATATATTTTCTTTGAAATCAAAACTGGGCTACTGGATACTTTGTCACCATTTTTTTTAGCAGTAAATAGAATGAAGTATGAAAACTAGCATTTCACGTGGAAACATGCTTATCTTGTGAACCTATGGCATGCATGCCACATCAGACTCTTCACTAACATTGAAAGCTCTGAAAGATTTGCCATCATTTGAAAATTTTCTGAGATAGCTGATCTATGAATTCTTTTCATTATTTTTCATCTCTTACTTTTTGGTTCATATTTAAAGTGTGTGATAATGTCTTATTATAGCCTTTTGACAGGACACTCAAGTGAACTTGCGTGGTATCATACAGAATTTCAATATTTCTTCAGATCATATTATAGTAAAGAGGAAAGTTAGTTCTAAAGTAATTTTGGGAAACTATTCAACTTATTTTTACAGGTAAAAAAATCTTTTGTGATTTATTTTTTTCAAATTGGAATGAAGAAAATGGCTTTAAATTGATTAATAAATGTGCGATACAGGCCAAGGGCTCTCAGTTTTACTTAGAGGTACCATCTGATAAAGTCTGCAAGAGGGTGCTGAAGTTTTTCAAAATGTATCCAGTTTTAGCCATGAAAAGTTGCTGATTTTATTGCACTTTAATAAATTTCAAAACTCCATTTCTTTCAAACTTTTGTAGTAGTACTATACTTTATGACTTCCCAAGAGTATGATATTGCTGTATGTTTGAAGGAGTAAACAATTTCAAGAATTTTTTCCTTCCTTCCAGCTACCACAATGGCCTACAACTCTCAGGCTGAAGAGCAATATAGTACTGGGAATTTGCTAATCATCGTATGTATCTGTACTCTGCATTAGAAAATAACAATAAGGTGCATCCATCGATGGTCTGGTTCACTTTTAATTGAGTTGGCTTAGTATGATTTTTCCTATTTGCTTACTACAGTCTCTTTCTTGGTGAACCACATGGGTTTTATCAATGCCAATACAGAGCTTATATGCCAATACAGAGCTTATATCTAAACATCTTTGAAAGATTTAGTTATTTCATCTGCTTAGTGCACTGTCACTTTCATACGTAACCATGGGAATATTTGAGGAAGGCCTATATAAACATCTACTGCAGGTTTGACATAATGCTGTGGATTCCTTCATTGAGGAAAATGCCTCTTCTTTAATAGAATGTATGGTTTTATGATTCAATTTGCTCTTGCATGGAAAATGTGTAGTCTTGTAACTCTATTGTAAAATTTAAGTAAATTTCTTACTTGCAAGAATTTCAAATTTTTCTTTTATACAAATGAATCTGTACTTACTAACTTCCACAGGTATTATGTTCTTAGGATAATCAATTAAACATCAGCATAGATTTCTGCTAGTCAAACATTTGAGTAATCATAGCATCCAATGTACAATATAATTGATATTTCTACCTTGCCTTGGTCTGTCAAAACTGTCATTTTGTCTGTTAGAGTAAAGACCATTGCAAAGACAGCATTCCATAGAATTAGACCACATATCAAAAGAAACAATCACAGACAATTTTCATTGATGTAGGCGTTGCTATAAGGATTACTAGGTGTTTTTTTAAAGAAGATATGTTTGGAGCATTTTATGGAACATAAGTACTAAAATTTATCATTCTAGAAAATACTTTTTTTTAACAAGGGAGGCTATACCAATATAATATTTACTCACAGGGTAATCCCATTACCTCTTGTGGTTAAGTATTAATTCCCTGACATTTTTCATTTTAGATACAGTAATGTTTAGTACATTCTATCAACTGTAGAAGTGTAGAAGTAACTCTCTTGGTTACTATTCCCTCATTATGAGACAAAATACCTGAAGCCAAAAATGAAGGAAGGAAAAGGTTTGTTTAGCTTACCGTGTTTGGAGGTTTCAGTCCATACTCAGCTGGCTCTAAGGAATGGTGGTGCAGCTAAGGGGCTACCATTCATGGAAGCTGCAAGCCACAAAGGCAAAAAGGGTAAAAAGGGAAAGCCTGCCTGCTTCCCTCCCTCATATTGTATGTACTGTCTATTAATCCCTGGGCAGGTGCAGCACTCATACCACCAATTCCAGTACTAGACAACTAACCAATCACAAATGCTAGATTAATCCACCTTCATGACTGTATGCAACTGGAGGGGCCACCCAAACACAAACCATAACAGTAACTAAATTACTCAGCTGGGGGAGGGCCAAGGTCCTCACTTTGGAAATGTCTTCATCTATGTAAGGGAAGTACAAGGAGATAGTGCAAGTGCTACAACCACACTGTGGAAGTTGTAGCCTGCTTACAATATAAGAGAGAAAAAGAAGATTACCCTCCTTCATTGCTCTTGCTGTCTTCTGCCATTTTGAACAGTTTCCCTGTGCCATGTCACGCTGCCTTAGTGACAGCTGTTAAAGACTGAAACCTCCACAAGCTATGAGCTACACAAACCTTTTCTTTCTTAATTTTATGTGTTGGGGTATTTTGTCTCAGCAACCAGAGAAAAATAACTAACACAGGATTTGGTACAATCAAAGTGGGGTCACTGATGTGACTATTCCTGATCAGGTGGTTCAAGAGACTTTGGGAATGGCTTATGGGGAGCTTTGGAAAGGTTGTGAGAAGTAACCTGAAAAAGTAGAGCTGGATTGCCTTAGGTAGCTCTGTACGGGAGATTCTCATCAGAAATCACATCAGAAGACAGGTAGAAATCTTCCTGGTAAAAATCAGGTTTGAGAGGTTTCTGATGGGCAGGGATGCATTGGCTGTTGAACTTCAGACAATGTGTGCTGTGGCTTGGCAAAAAAAAAAACAAAACAAAAAAAAAAGCTTTTGTGCATTTTGCACAAGTCTAGAGACTTTGACTGAGATTGAGATTAAGGATAATGGACTAAATAATCTGGCAGAAGGAATTTCAAGGCAGTTTAATGTTAAGGCTGTGGTGGCTGCTTTTGATCTCAGATCTGCGTTGAGAATAAAGAGCAAAGAGTCCAGCAGGATGGCTGAAAATGTTGTGAGCTTAGCCAGAAAGGAAGCTCCAGTAAAGCTCTGGTCTTAAAAGATAAAGCAAAGGAGATCTTAACTGCCTAAAAAGAACAGGCCAATAGAAAAGATGTCCTTAGGACATCATAAGAAGCAGCAACTCTCTACCTTTAGCATCCTCAACAATGCAAAAGTGACAGACTTCACTTTGGGGAGAAAAGCCACAGAGCATCATGTTCCAGAATGGTGGCAATTGGTGGCAGCATAGATAAATTGTTCTTAAGAATTGTATTCAGAGTGCCAGTGATCTAGGTGTTTGACTCCTGCAATCAAGGGAGAAGCCTGACTGTTGCTTCATCATGTAGACATATAATACTGGCTTTAGGTACATGCAGAATGTAAGCATTGTGTGGTTGAGGAGGCTTTCACCCTGATTTCAGAGACCAAAAATACCAGGCAGTGTTCTCTTGAGAGGGAAATGTGTGAAGCTGTGAGGGTGAAGCCAAAAGTGCAGTGCAAACTGCAGAAGTTTGGAAGAACCAGGAACATGGATCATATTTGGAAGGCTGCAAGAAGGAAGCAACGTAGGTCTAAAAAAGGAGCCCCTGGGGGCTACAACCTCTGAAAATGCCATTAGGGCAAAACCACTTAAATTCTCTTGGTGCTCACAATTTGCCACAGATGACTTTGATGGTGGGCATGAAACTACAAGACTTAATATTTGCTCTGTTGGATTTTGGACTTGCTTTAGTCCCAATATTTTTTACCCCCTTATTTGCAACTTTTGGAACAAAAATGTTTATTTTATGCCATTGAATGTTGCAGTTGTTTAATTTTTCATTTGTACAGGGATTTCAGCTCAGTTTGCATACATCTTGGAGGATAACTGGGACTTTGACTTTCATCAACGCTGAAAGTGTTAGAACATTGGCAACTCTTACCAAGAGTGGCATGTTATGGTTCTAATGTAATACAATGGTGATAGATAATATTAGTTCTTAAGGATTGTTACACATATAATATTCAAGTTGTGAAATGATAAGAATAAGCATGTCTTAGTATCTGGAAACTGGTTTAAAGAAATGTGTCTGATTTCCAAATTGAAAAGGGGTGGATTGTAGTGGTTGATACATCTTATCAACTTGAGAAGTTTAAAGGTTTAACTAAGCCACTCAGGAGTCGTCAAGGTCCTCACTTTGCAACCATCCTTATCATATACAATAAAAATACATGGGGGTGGTATGAGTGCTGAACCCACAATATGGGAATTGACCTGATGAAAATATAACCCTTTTGTTCTTTTCACTTTTGCTGTCTTCTACCTTGAACTGTTGTGCCTGTATCATGTTAGTCTGCCTTTAAGCCAGCTGAATATAGAATAAAACATTCACAGACTGTGAGTTAAATAAACCTTTCCTTCTTTAACTTCGGGTGTTGGATATTTAGATACTGCCATGTGAATTCTTTCATAGTTTACTTCTGCAAAGCTGTTTCTTTAAATCAGCACTGGACTAGAATAGAAAGCTACCACTGACCTCAGTGTTGTTTCTTCTCATACATATTATTTTCACTAAGATAATAAAACATTAATATTTTAAGCACCTTTTATTTTATTTTATTTATTTATTTATTTATTTATTTATTTGGTCGACATGGTAGAGAGAAGAAGGCCCCACCAAAAGGGAAGCCCAATTTGGGAACCTGCTCCATGCACGAGCTGCCACCAGACTGTTCTGACCATAGATTCAGAGGATAGCAGTACACAGTGTGGTATATCTAAGGGGTATCTCCTTCTGAGGTTTGCAGGCATTGTTGACTCACTATGGTCTTGTTTCAGTTATATCATTTCCATTGTTTCATTGGGTTGGGTTTTATTTTCTTCTGCTTTGTTTATGTCAAATCTGATAGCAGGAAGACAGCAAGAAGTATTAGAGTAGAAATTTTGGATTTACTATTGATTTGTTTTGCAGTCCTTTGTTGCATTCATTGTTTTGTTTTTATTTTTTCTATTCTATTCTGTTCTGTTTGAATTTTACTATGTCTGAAGTTATCTGCAGCTATTTTGAAGACATTAAGAGGCACTATGGTAACTATTATTAACTTCATAATGTTTTGAAGTTCTTATCTCTTACGCCAGTGGGTTTTTATTGGTTTTATTCTGTTTTATCCTCTTTAAAATAAAATTTAAAAAAAAGTCCTTCTTCCACTATGTACACATAAATTTCTGAGTAACTTGTTACTTCGATTTCACTCTTTTCCCCAAGATTCAAGACCTGTACTAGTTGTCTTATTACTTTCTTGTTGCTGAATTGTAATACCACACCCATGACTTAAAAAAGGATAAGTTTATGTCAGGTCACAGTTTGTAGATGATTCAGGCTATCCTTGGCTGCGGCCTACCTGAGGGGAACAGCTCAACACATGGCAATGAGAAGCAGAGAGATCAAGACAAGAGTGAGAGAGACAGACCCTTTCAGTTCATGCTCACATAAACCCATAGCCTCCAGCCAGGCTTCCCCTAGCACCATCACATTTGACTGCAACCTCATTCATGGCTGAGGTATAAACTCAACCAAGAATGAGTAATCGCACACTCAGGATCCAATCACCTCTCAAAAACCCCACAAATGAAATCAGAAGGCTTCGGCAAAGAGATAAACATTTAAACCATAGTATTCTGCCCCTTGCCTACTAAAAATTCATGTGTATTTTTTTTTATGTAACATGTTTTTTTCTTACTCCATCTCTAAATGTTGCCATAGACCTAACATTTTGAGCATTGCTGAAAAGTGTAGTTCATATTACTTGATCTATAGCTTCTACTCGTTTTCTTTTTTCCATGTTTCTTATTTTCTTTTAATAAAATGCTTCTATATTTCACGGCATTTGTGCTTAAATTGGTGATTTGTCAATAGTAGTAAGCTATCAAAAATATTTTCTTCAGTATCATATTTTTCTCATATACTCAATTAATTTTAAGTTCATGTAGAATGCTGGACAACATGATAAAAAAGGGATAACATTTACATCACTTATGTCTCCAACAATGCATACCAAAATAACATCTTCCCGATGAGCATTTATGCTTCAGAAATGGATAAAAGCTGTTATATAAGATTATTTATTTTAATCTTTTAAAAAGTATTTACTATAGTTTACCAAAGGATCATTGAAATATATTTAATGGCCTTGTTTAATGATATATTTGACTATCACTACATTTCTTGGAAAATAAACATTTTTGAAAAATATTATTACATTTTTCTAAGCTATGTTTCTTTTCAATCCTTAAGAGATAAAAATAATCATACTGTTCTATACCATTTATGCAAAAAGCAGAAGTTCTTCTATCTCAATCAAAAGAAGACAATAGTTTTTGAAAACATTTTTTTAGGCCACTGGGGTTTTTTTTTTTTTTTTTTGGTTGTTATTAATAAAGAATATGAAGCATTGTGTTTGCCTTGGTGTCTTTGTCTCTTCCTTGTCACTGAAACACAATATCAAAAACTAGATACTAAAAAAGACTAGAGATTTACTGTGGCTCATGTTTTGATCCACAGCCACTTGAATTCCAGGACTTCATGGCGGAGGGCAATAAGGTAGGAGAGCTATGCAAGTAAGCAATGGAGGAGCAGAGCCAGGAAGGGAGGGAAAACCTTAGAGGTTAGTCCCACGAGTCCTGAATCTCTTCTGACCTGTCCTATCTCCTAATGGCGAGTTACCTATTAAACCTCATAATCCAATCATCTTCCAAATGTTCTGGCTATAATCCAATGAAGTCTTCGGGGAAAATCTGGACATAAACCATACAATAAACTTGTGTTTTCTATCTCTAACTATGGGAGGAGTACGTGAAGTTCACTGAAAAGAGTTTATATCTAAAATACATGACATGAAGGACCTCTAATGTCTTAATACAGGAAAAATGCTATCAAAAGTTACTCAATTTTACTGACATTTTGTGACTTGAAACAAATCATATTTTTAAGTTTTGTAAATGCCTACATTTGTCAACAGACAACAATCTCTTCAACCGGGAAAATTATTCACAAAACAATTGATAAGGAAATACAAACATCAACTATGCTGATTTTATGAATACACATTGTATGCATACATTGAGAGATCACCCTATATTTCATAAATGTCACAGCTATCAAGTGTCAAAGTATTTTTTTAAGTTTAGAAACTAAAAAAGTTGAAACACTGTCTACTCTGATTTTATGTGTGGTGCACATGTATCAAATTGTCACACTGAACTCAATGCATATGTATAAGTAAAACAATAATAAATTTTAAGAGAAATAACTTCAATCAGGGAAAATAATATTAAACTATTCTTTTAATTCTTTTTATGAGCACAAGTGAGAGGTATAAAATGAAATTACTATAAAATATGAAAGTCAGTGGCTAAAATAATGTGCCTACAATCATTAGCGCATCTTAAGCACAGATTACTCATTTCATACTATAGTAGTGTAAATCACTGTTATAGTCTACAGGGAAAGGATTTAATACATAATTTATAGAACTATTTTGTAACATTCACCCAAAGAGTCCAATACAAAAGAATGCAGATCTGTCCACACATTAGAGACCAAAAAATAGAGCTGAGAGCCTGGAGCCCATACCAGTGTCCTCCACAAGTCCAGCTGTAGGGCTAGAGCCCATAACAATCTCTCTGTAAGTCTGTATCGAGGATCTGCACTGGGAAGACCCAAAGGTCAGTGTTGGAAACCAGAAAGTCTGTACCAGTGAGATGAAATATCTGTTCCAGCAGGCTCAAGGATCTTCAGTGGATCCGGGAAGCAATCTCAAGGTAAGGTTAAGAGCTCCTCCAACAATGAGAACAGCTGAGCTCGTGTGAGGAAAATCAGCATGACAAGCTTCTGAAGAAAACTCCACAGCACATGATCTTTCCCGCTAGTTCTGCTTTTATGCTGTTGGCAACAGTACTCAGGTGGGCCTTCCACAACCTGCACCACACTGATGCAGTTAAGCTGGGTGTTATAAACTGACCAGTAGTTAACCCACCACAATGGTGTATCACTGATTCTATTTTGTTTATAGGAAAAAATCTGCAAGTAAGAAGGGCTCAATGTTTCTTTTCATGTTTCCATAGCATATGTGGAACCCAGACCCAAGTACAATCACTACTTGACTTCACTTTGCGTGTATTTTAAATATATATATATATATATATATATATATATATATATATATAGTGGACATCACAATAGAATTGTGTCACACTGCCAAAAATACTGAGGATAACCAGAACATACATCCGTATTTATCCTTAATCACAATGTAATAAGAGAAGTCATTCCAGAAACATATTGGTGAAACATTATCAATCCAGTCAAACTTGAACAGAATTCAGTAGGAAAATATCCCTCAGTAATGATTCATTAGTACTTGAAATCCCTTCATTCAGGAACATTTTAGAAGGAAAATACAGTGTTGCTTCCTGGGCAATATACTCAGTCTTAAAATCTTTTCTGTTTATGAATGACTCAGATTATAGAAAGGAATGAGAACAGTTGGGTTCTTATGAAGAAAAGCATGACAAGCTTTTCCAGGACACTCAACAGCACACATTTTTCTGTAATATATGTGTCACTCATTTTCACAATTACTGTCTTTATAATGAAATTACACTAAGATAATACGTTTAGTTATCCCTTCTACCAAAATAACACAATTATAGCAGTCAATAACTGGCTTATTTTCAAACTATTACTTATTACACAAAATAATTTGTACTCATAAATATCATAGTAACCTAATTCTATGGCTTATACCAACCTTCATACATCTGTAGCTTCTAATACATCACCATTGAGGAAAACAAGGTTTTTATAAAATGGTAAACAAAAAAGAATAAGGGATGTATATTGACAAAAGGATAAGTCCTTTGGACACTTAGAGAAAAAATCCTTTCATTAATTTCTAGGAATTTTGCATTTAACTATGAAGAAGCTTTTTTTCAAATTACCCCTCATTTTAGACAATTGCAACTCTTTCTGAGGACAAATTTTTCTAAATGACTGTCTGAGAAATCTTTCTAATGTTACTGTACTCACGCTGGAATCAGAAACTATCTTCAAACAAGCAAACAGTATTAAGAAGAGACAAAAGATAGATAAAAGGGTGAAGACAAGGCTGTGGGGAGAAAGCAAAAATGGTAGAAAGGCACTAGTCCATCACTAACATCAATCACACTCAAGTAAACATGGTATTTTAAACACAGTAAAGCAACTTCCGTCACTCAACCCAATGCCACAGAGTAAGTCTCAAGGACGTGTTACATAGCACGTGAATTTTTAAGCACATCAAGTTGGATGTCATCTGGTCATCCAGTAACACAGATGGCTTCAGACTCTACAGAGACCTAGTGGATGCAAATTTGAGTCTATTTCAGCAAATTCATAAACTGAAGCAGATGCAGGAGAATCCGATACTGTCTAAATAAGAATCCTTGGAATGTGAAAAAGAAAGAGTATTTCATCCATTTTCGTACTATTTTGGTCCAAATAAACTGTTTCTTCTCTCAACTACCCTAATAAAAATGGAGGTGTTTTGGTGATAGAATCATAGAAGCAGGAGATACTGCCAAAAATAAATTCAAATGTACTAATTCAACATCCATTTAAATGCTCTCCTATGCAATGTTGGTATTTGTTGCTTTTTTCTCCAAGTTTTCAAGTAAATCCTAGTACTTCCTGTATATAACTTGCTTGTTTATTCTTCAAGAGGATTTGCAAAAAAATATTACTAGCTTAATGCTAAGTTTAGAAATTTTAGAAAGTTTTAGCAGTATAACCTTGCTCAGGTCTCTTCTGGGTAAAGACAAATATTAGACATGGCTACAGCTGGCTACATTGTGGAGCATAAGGTTATCCTGGGGTGACTTACACACAAGTTTGGAATGTTGAGGCTGGTTTCAGTGGATGGTCTCAGGTCCACTCCACATTGTCCCCATGCTTCTAAATACACTGACCTTCGCCAATAAGAATCTCACAGATTTCAGCAATAATACACATATAACTCTCAATTGGTTACAGAATTTAAGACATTTTAGCCTCAAAAGAAACCAGCTCATAATGTTTCTTGTTTTCCAAGATGGTTTCTTTTGAGGCTCAAAACATTGTCTTGTTTTGAAGTCATGTAATACTTTCATTCTTTTGATTGGTTTTGTTCTGTTTGAATTTATTATGTGTAATAGTTCAGACACCTGTTTTGAAGAGAATGAGAGACATTATGATAACCATTGTTGATATTCTGTTGTCTTTTTTGAAGTCCTTTGTTGCTTGTATTGTTCTGTTCTGATTTGCTTTTTTCTTTTACTTTATATTATTCTCTTTAAAAAGTGAAGCCAGGTCAATAGTTGACATCCATTTATTAGGGTCTCTGAGACTTTGATGGAAAATGACCCGCTTCCTGTGGCATAATGTTAATCAAGAAATGACTAAACAAGTTCTAGAAATGTGGATTCATTAGTGGAAATTATGACAAAGTCATTTAAAAAACTTGTCTTGAATTTTCATTATGACCTGGAGTGTCATAAAATTTCGTTCATTTTTCAGTGGACATAAAGCAAGAAATGAAATTCTGAAATATTATTGGTCATACAAAATCACAAGAATTTACTAAGCTGTGGTCCATCAAGACATTTTACTTCGAAATTTGTGCTGTTTCACTTACATATAATTATAACAGAAAAGACACGTGAGAGTCCATTTGACCAATAGCATCTTATAAAATATTAATTTTAATTAATTAATTAATTTGGATACCGAGGATTGAACTTACGATCTCACAATTGCCAGGCAGGCAGGCAGGCACTTATGCCACTGAGCTAAACCCTCATCCCAAAAATATTTATTTTACAGTATTGTTTCTGATGTATTGAAGAGAATATGCCAAATTAAATTTGCACTCCATCTTAATTTATCCATTTTTCTCAAACATCACCAGTTCAATACTGCAAAATGCATATATTACAATTATTATGCTAATAGCTCGCAATTTCAACATAATGAAAGTTAGTTTCAACTTTTCTCTGAACAAGTCTGCAATGGACAGCAAAATAGCAATAGACATTAAGTGTGGGTTCGATTTGAAGAATATGGTGGTAAATTGTACTGGCTTCTGCTGAATTAGTCATACCAGATTGATTTACAAAATTCTAAGTATTACTTTGCAAGAATTTTTACCTGTGGTTGCTTAAATGAACATATTTTTTATCTTTTTGATAAAAATTGTCATAGATATGGGCCAATTTCTCTCCACAAAATTAGGTTATATGTCAGCTTGTAAGAATTTTTTTATAACTCATTAACTCTTTTCCTATGGAAGACGCCTAGATCATGTTATTATTTACATATTTTCCCCCAATTACAATGTCTCCATATTATATACCAGTTGGTGATTTTTATGTGTACAATTTCACTTTTATTTGCCGAAATATAATGTAACTACATTATTTCAAGTGCCAAATCAAAAATGAACTTGAGTTGCCATTCAGGACTAATATAATATATATATGTCTTGTTCCTAATTTGTGCAGGAACATATGTGATATTTTATTTCATTCTAAAGCAAATGTCTGAAATTGTAAGAAGCAATAATATTATTTAAGACTGATACTCATAATTTCCCTCAGTTTCAGACAATAATTAGTTTTACTTTGTGAAAAACAATCCTACTAAGATGAAATTGATAAAAGTTCCTTTGTAGAAGTTTGGTGCATTTGCAGTCTGATTTATGAATGAATGTACAAAATGATCATAAAGTTATAAAATATTAGATCCATACAAATAACTGATAATGACTAAGATTCTGACTCACAGCTACTCAAATAAATCATATTTCTGACATAGATATTTGAAAAATTAATTTCCTCTTTTTAAATAAAAACTTTTTTTCAATTCCATAATTGGTAGAAAAAAGCTAATTATTTTTGTGTTTTAAGTGTTTAAAAGAGATGAATTAATGCATCTCGCTGATTTCAAAAAGAACACTGGTACAAGAATTCTTTTGTTATTTCATAATTAAAAGATTTTAAATCTATCAAACTAATTTCAGTGACTACGGAAGACAGAATATTGTAATACCCTTTCCTCTTACTGCAGAAAAATTAAAATTAGTCAAGTAATAAATGGCTATTTCATGAATTCACTTTTTACTCTTGGTTTTGAGATAGGCTGTGTCGTGTAGCACTGGTTCAGTAGCTTTATGACATAGGAGGCCAGCATTTGAGGACCTAAAATCTAAGGAAGCTTATCACTTAAAGCCACTCCACTTCTTGACATCATCCCAAAGGACTGAAATACATTATCTTATAATGATACATATACATATTATATATATATATATATATATATGTAATATGCATATAATATATATGTGTATATATATATATGTAATATGCATATAATATATATGTGTATATATATATATATATATGTATATATCCATGTTTAAAGCAATACAATTCACAGTAGCTAAATTTTGAAAGCAACTTAAGTGTCCTTCAACAGATGATGGAAAAAGATATAGGATACTCATACACAATAGAGTAATATGCCACCATAAGGAATGATGAACTGGAGTTATTCATAGGAAATTAGATGCACTGTAAAACTATAATGTTAAGTACAATAAATTAGACATAATTTTAAATACTGCAGGTTTTCTTTAACATGAGAAGTCTAAATCATAAATAAACAGTACAAGAGAAGATAGATAATAGGAGATAGGGAAATAGACCTTTTGTAAGAGGAAAGGGGCCCAAGAGATAGAGGGAGGGTCAAGAGTATGGACGAAGAAGGGATTGAGAATTAAATATATTAAATACATGTACTGACTTCTCACAAGAAATGTAGTTATTATATATTGCAAACATAAACAAACTTGGAAAATGTGAATAATATATCAAATTTTACACAAATGCAAAAGTTTTTCCTTAATATGTCTGATAAAAAACAAAAATATTTTAAATGTGATTAATAACAAAACCTGATAGTCATTCATTTTTCACTCTGTCATTTTTAAAAGGATATTAGTGAATGAAAGCTACACTGTGATAAATGTATCAGATAACACATAAAGTTAATCACAAACTGTTTAAAAATATAATATTAAAGTTTCCTTTTCAAAAGATTTAGGGTATTCATGGAATAATATAAAATATCCTATATCTATTTGTAATTACTTATTCTGAGTTTTTAACTCAGAACTTATATTTTGAGATTGTGTAACAAGTTAACCTTCAGGGAATATACTGGAAAATAAAAAAGCAGGTGTTCTTGTTGTTTAAACTGCAGAGAAGTTTTGTAAATAAATGAGCATATTATCACCAGTTTTCAGTGTTTGTCATGTAGACACCTTTAGTTGATGCAGAAAATTTGTAAGTTATACAGGACAATTGCCAAGGAGACGTGAGTTGGAAGGCACTGATGAATTACTCACTTAGGTATCTAATGAAGACTTACTCATGATGTTTAAGGAAGTATAGACTTTAAATCACATACACACACACACACACACACACACACACAGAGAGAGAGAGAGAGAGAGAGAGAGAGAGAGAGAGAGAGAGAGAGAGAGAGAGATCACTGCAAATGTTTTTATGCAGAAGCCTCTGCCTTCATGGATAACTTGATGATTGGTCAATTTTCACAATCTGTAATTGCCACAAAATCTTTAGTCTGCTCAGTTTTCTGAATTATCCATAGATCTACTGACCTTAAACTTATTTTATTTTTATCCAATTCCACATTGTGTTTTACCTTTTTGCTCCCAAAGTTAATTCTGTAAATTTATTAGCCAAAATTACTTTTCTTCTCCGTTAAATAGTTCTGCAGAAACAACAATATCAATACATACTTTAAGGCGGTAACTCATACTGTCTCTCTTCTTCCCTCTGCATCTGCTGTTGTAACTAAAAGCACTCAGCAAAACGTGATGAGTTTCTGCCACAAAATTAGAATAAAAATGATTAAGTATTCCAGAACCAACTATGAATGAACTGTAAAACATATTATAGCTTTATAGCTTTATTTGTTCCTAATAGCTTCACTTTTTGTTTTTATGTTTGTAATTTCCTTCCCATGTCACCTCCCTTCCTTTTCCTATCCCTCCCTCCATCTCTAAATGTCTCTTTACATTTTCATTCTTTTAATTAATGTGATCCTTAACTAATATTAATGTCATATAGTGTTTAAATTCATTGTAAGTATTTGGTACAAACAAGCTGTGTTATGTACACGTACCAGCTCCCGGAGGTGATTAAAAACTTCATATTTTTCTAACAGGTACTAATTAAGTAAAAACTAAAATAAAGGTTTCTATTTCAGAAGAACAATACATTTAATTATACTACACCTCGTTGTCCTTTTCCTGATCAAATTTACCTAATTTTCAAGTCCAAAAGAGAGACCCTCTAGCGGTAGAGTTTTTATCTAAAATGAAGTTGTCGGTAAAAGACACTGCTAAATCCACTTTAGTCTTTTTCTTAGTATTTACTTTGCTGAGACAGGGCCTTGGTAAGCAGCCACACTGCTCAGGCTGGGCTCAGACTCCATCTACACTAGCCTCACCAAGTTCTGGGATAATACGCAGGAGTCACCACCCAGGAGTCACTTTCTGATACCATGTAAATTGATGTCAGAATTAGGTTAAAGATGCTTCAAATCCACAGAAACCAGGTGAAAAATATTATAAACCATGGCTTTTGTCCTGAGTAGTAAATGAAGCCATAGAGTGTTTTGAAAACAAGCAAATGTCACACTTTGTACTATGAATTGAAGACTTCATGGCTGCTGTGTAAAAAATAGACCACAGGGGCGAATGCACAAGCAGAGAAAACCATTGGAGATTTTGTGATAAATAATCCAGCTGAGAAAAAAATTCTGGTGGTTAAGTGAACCTGGCAGGCTTATACATTTTTGTGTATCTTCTATTTTAAGGTCTTGAATCTGACCTGTACACTGGTGTGTTATAGCAACTCATTTTATATCATATGAGTTTCCATTCTCCCCATTAAAAATTTATACAATATTAAGACATATTATCTTTACAAACTAGTTTATATTTCAAGATATATTAATAATATAGTACATTAAATAATATTTGTGAATAAGTATGTAATAAATTTGCACTGTTTGCAAATGAGAGAAGTAAAAGAAAATAAAGATTACTTTTAATTATACTATGTGATTATTAGGATTCTTTCATTTATATAAATGTGTACTTTCACATAATTTTGAATAGAATGTTTTGTTGAATTTTGTAAACAGAAAATTGTGTGTGTGTGTGTGTGTGTGTGTGTGTGTGTGTGTGTGTGTATATATTACATAAGTTGCAATACCTCATTTTATTTGAAGGCAGAATATTCATATTCCATATTTTCCATATTGCATTGTTTAAGCTGTCTAGAAGAAAGTATTTGATAAGAACACAGGCACATATACATGTGCGTATATACAGTACATGAACATTTATTAGGTAAGAGAGACAGCAAAGTCTACATTCCGTCTGTGTGCTAGAAAGTTGCGGGATCCACAGTTTAAGAGATGAAAGCTGCGGTCCAAGAGGAATCAAGGATGCAACACCAGTCCAAAAATGAAGGCCAGGAGAGTAATTGCCATGCATGTGTTTTAAAAAGGTGAAGAAACTGAACTCATTGATGGTTTTCACTCATTGCAGTGGTAAAGATCCGTTCATTCATCCAAACACAATAGATAATTACAAATGAGGCCAATATCCACCTTCTTTCTTTTTCTTTCCATTCAGACTATGACCTTTGGACACAGCCACCCACAGACATAGTGGATTGCCCCCCTCAGTGTGCTGTTGTATATGCCAAGCAATTCCAGAACAGCCCAGAGACACACCCAGAAGTGTGCTGTACTAATCTTCTAAGTATTTCTCAATCCAGTCAAGTTGGAATATTAAAATAGTGGTTATGCTCTGCCACTTAACAACTTGACAACCAGACACATCTAATTAAACCATACTTATTCTATGAGTAAAGAGAACTGCAAATTCACAATTCTACTTAACATGATAGTTATTCTGCAAGAGTGAAAATTCACTAGCTTCCTCCTAACATAGAAAGTGATGTTTTGTCATGCTTTGTATGTTAACTTTCAATAACTATTGTGATTTATATTAACATTAAATTTCTAAGTCAATCAATGTTATATCATGTGATATATATATATATATATATATATATATATATAATGACACAAGATATGTGACAAGTATTTGCATACATATTCTTAAGCATATTAACAGAACAGGAAATAAATACACAATAAATGAAGTACACATAATAAATAAAATCTCCATTTCTGTAATCGGTTATGTGGTCATAACTGGTAGCTATTATCCCACGGATTCTCTATTCTGCCAGCTTTCATTCAGCACACAAGACTATGGGTACCAGGGAGGGAGCAATCATGCCTTCATTTCTGAAAGAGCTTGACCATTTTCATCTGCCTGGAATGGGATGCAGTTTCCCATTGACCTCATAGCAGGACATTGTAAAACCAGAAGATACCCAGAAGGAACACTAACATTCCAAACCTACTGTTCCTTACCTCTGCTGTGAAGTGGTTCAATTTCCCCTTAGTAGCCTGGGTCAGTCACCCCTCGCAGCACTGAAATTTCCTTTTTAGCCTGTTGACTCAGGGGCAGGAGAAGCCTACAAGAAGCAAGGACCAGTCATAACTTTTACAATGAATCTTTTCAGGGCTCATGGTAGAGGACTTCCTTTCCCTTGAGCAAAGACTTCTAGCAGACCATGAGATTGTCTGGGTCTCTAATTTTAGGTGGTTTAATTCTTTTTTAGTTCTTTGTATATTCTAGATACTAGTGTCCGACGAGTAGCTTGAAAAACTTTTTTTTTAATTTACCATTCTGTCAATTATAATTTACCATTCTGTCACCTATCGACTAGTTAACTCCTTTCATGTATGAAGTCTTCTAGTCTCATATAATTCTATTTGCTGATTTTTTTTGTTTTTTCTTGTGCAATTGAGGAGGTGTTTTTTAAGAAAATTATTTCCTATATCTTTGTCTTCAAGTGTTTTCCCTAATTTGCATTCCAGTAGGTTTAATGTTTTGCTTTGATGCTTAAATCTTTTCATCCATTTTGATTTTAATTAGTGTATAGTGAGAGATAAGAGTCCAGTTTCAATCTTCTGCAGATAGCATTTTCCCTATACTATTTGTTGAATAGACTGATTGTCTTTCTTCCAATATAAGCTTTTGGCCTTTTGTCAAAGATCAAATAGCTGGAGATATCTGAGGAGATTTTCGCATCTTCCAGTCTGTTCCATTGATCCATGTATCAGTTTCTGTTCTAGTATCATTCTCTTCTTTTTATCACTTTTGCTTAATAGTGTGGTTTGAAGTCAAATGCTGAAGGGTTCCTGCTTTGGTCTTTTTTGGCCCAACACTGCTTTTGTCAGTCTATGGCTCTTCTGGCTCCACATGAAATTTTATGGTTTTGTTTTGTTTTGTTTTTACTTTTTCTCTAGAGTATGGTGTTGGTATTTAGATTGGGACTGCAGTGAACGTGGCCATTTTGACAGCATTGATTCTGCCTAACCAAGAGCAAAAGACGTATTTTTGTTTTCTGATTTCTTCTTCCATCTCCTTCACAGTATTAAAGCTTTCCCTGTAGTATCTGTTTGAAGGATTTTGCAGGTGTGATCATTAATGAGATTACCCAATAGCTGGGTTTTTTATTTGGGTCATCGTCAGGTTTTGGAATCATGCTGAAACTGGCTTCCAGGAATAAATTGAGAAGTATTTCATCCGTTTCAATTACTTTGAAGAGTTTAATGGTAAAAAATGGTAAAAAGAGTTTAGTGGTAAAATATCCTTAAAAATGTTGTAGAATTCAGTGGAGAATCTATCAGGTCTCAGGAGTTTTTAGTTTGAATTTTTTTTTTTTTTTTTTTTTTTTTTTGTTACTGCTTTTTACTAGGTTATTGAACATATTTGTCTTCTTCGGTCAGTTTTGCAAATTTGTATGCATCTAGGAATTTCTTAAAATTTCTGGATTTTGAGGCTGGGGATTTAGCTCAGGGGCTTAAGCACCTGCCTGGCAAGAATGAGCTCATGAGTTCCATCTCTAGTACAACACACACACATACACACACACACACACACACACACACACACACACGAAGCACACTCACACACAAATTTCTGGATTTCAACAGTTTCTGTTGTGATTTCACCTTTTTCATTTACAATGCTATTGGTTTGTCTTTTCTATTTCACTTAGGGTAAGTTTTTAAATTTATCCTTTAAACATTCAGCTCTTTAATTTGTTGATTTTTGTTTACTCTTTTTTGTCTTAATTTCATTAAAAATTAATTTCATTCACTTCACTTTTATAATTTTCCTCCTTAATTTTGGTTTAGACTTTTCTGTGCTAATCTGCTAGATGTTTTTGACGAATGGTCACAATTATAACATTGTGCTTACATACAGTTTTCGTATTTTTGTATTATTTTACCCCTGAAATAGTTATTGAGTATCTACCGTACAGAGTAGATTCTAGGCATATTTGACATGAGCGGTATTAACATTACATCTCTCTATATATTCATCTTATATTCTCAAAGTAGTAAATAATTGTAAATATTCATTATTACTAGCCTGTTAGTACAATGGATTTTAACAGCATATAAGAACCTCATAATAGTGATGTAAAAGAAACGTTTACCAAATGATTAAAGTGAGGTTAATGAAAGAGATAATGGTCACCATTGGCTTCTGAAAATGGATTTCTGCTTATATTTTTTAATTATAAAGAACCATGTGCATTTCTGCTAATAATTTCTAACACTTAACTTTTTTCTTGGATATTTTCCTAGAAAAGGAATTAATAGCTCTAAGAGAATTATTGTCTTAAGCATCTTCATAAGTACAGCCAAATTGCTGTGAAGAAATCATTTTTAAATTAGTTTATGTAAAAACCAACAAAGTTCAAATTATTATTTGAATATCCCAGTCTATAAATCTTTAAAACAAAATTGCTAGCTTCTGTTTAAATTCTCATTAGTTTTGCTTTAATTTCTATTTCATTTTTCAATAATTGCTGTTCAAAGTTGTTTAAATCCACATTATATACTTTGTGTGATTACTTGGTAAAATAACTATCAGTACTCCAAACTTATTTTTCTTTCATATTTTACTTTCCTGTTTTTGATGTTCTTTTTCATGTACGTTTATTAAGAACATAATTTTATTTCATATTGCACACTTGATAAATTGTATATTTTGTTCTGGTTGCTGTTTTGGTTTTTGAATTAATTTTTCAATACATTTTAGTTCCAATATTTACATATTTCAAATTTATTGCTAATTTAGGAACCCATGTATAACTTGTCAAGAAAATTTTCTGTTTACTAAAATCACATTTTTATCTGTGCATTCTTCTAGAATAAATTGTTATTTCTCTTCTTTTACTTCTACTTTTCATTGTTACTTAATACATTAACATTTAATTTAGTAAAATATGTAAGACACAAATCTAACTATTGTCCTCCAGATCAATGTTCAAATGTCCCAATTTACACTTGAATGATGTACATATCACCTTTTATTTATTATACTTTTGATTGAATAATGTATCACTATGTATAACATAATTATTGAGGTATTCAGTGTTCTCTTCCAGTGATAGATTAAGTTCTTTTAGACAAATGACACACTGTTTATTTATTTATTTATTTGTGTGTTTGTCTTGGTTTTGATTTTGTTTTGGGAGACAGCCTACTCATTCAGGCTGTCCTGGAACTCATGATAATCCTCCTTCCCTAACTTCCTGAGCTGTGGAATTACAGATGTGCATCACACAATGCAAGGCTTGTTATTTAAGTATCGCAGATGTGTAATAAAATGTGATATATTAGTAAATGGCAGCAATTGTGGAATTTTATAATAGTCTCTTGAAATTTTATTCAAGGTAATGTTAGGAGAGTTTTAACTGTAACAAATTAAGTGTATAGTGCTATACTTTGAATGTATTTTGAGTGTGTTTCCCAAAGATTCCTGTATAATAAGCTTGTGTCTCAGTGTGTGATAGATACTTAAGATATGAAGGGTAATGGAAGTAAACTGAACCATGAAAACACAGGATTACTGCTCATCTAGATATATGGATGCCTGTTAGGAGAGCAGATGGTTGTAGAGAAAGCCACACACATTCTTGGTCATTTCTAAATAAGACTGCTAGCCACCAGTCTTTAAAAAAAATGCAACTGAATTTAGTTTAGAATTTGCTTAAATATCTGTCAATTTCTGAATAATACAAATTTTAATATTGATCTCTTTGTCAATTAATATAATTCAACTTCATGTAACTTAACTTTTGCAACAATTTTTTGTAAATTCTCTAAATGGTGCCTTCCTATATTTAGGCAACTGTAGCATTTTTTTTTTTATTTTTATAGGATGCAATTCTCAAATATTGTTGCTAGTTGAATCATGTGTGATTGATTGTTTATACTGATATTATATTCTATGACTTCATTAAAGTAATTCAGTAGTTCTATTAACCATTTTGTTTAGTCTTCAATATTGCCTCTATATTATGATATCTGCTATTGATAAATAAAACATGTAATATTTCTTCTGTTTTTATCTGCTTCCTTTTATGTCTTTCTTTCCCTTTTTCATACTAAAAGGTAACTTGTGTAAGATTCAATAGAAATGGGGAGATTAGAGAGTCTTGCCTTAGTCTAGACATCGCAACAAAAACATTCTCACCATTATATGTGTTATTATTACAGGTTTCTCATGAACACTTTCATGGTTTGCAATGATTATTCTAATACAGCCCTACAAAATCATCATATAGCCCTTTTGTAGACTAAAAGGATCAAGGCATTGGCTCAAGGAATTCCTACAGAGGGCTCTCTGTGAGGGATTGGTTGACGGCTCCTCCTTTCTTTTTTGTAGACAGCTGAGCCTTCACTCCATATTTCCTTTGCAATGTCTCTACATCTCCTTTTCTGTTCCTTATGTCAGCACAAGTCAGATGAGGGCCCACCTAAAGACACTCATTTATATAGATAACCCCTGTAAAATCTCTGTCACCTCCTGGCCTACACTAGATTTTCACCTTAACTAAAAGGAGTCAATTTAACTCAGACAGTACTTTCTCTTAGTGTGAGGCACTTCATAAGACTGTGCTTATGGGCACTGAACTTCAACAGATACTTTTCCTATATCTATTTACCTGCTTCTACAATTGTTGTTTAGTAATCGATCAACATGCTGAAATCATTAACTGATCGTCTAATGTTTAACCAAATCTCACGATTTATGATTATGTATTGGTAATTTTATTAGGCTTGACTTGACATGACTTTTTTATTTAGGGAAAATAAGCAAAACAGAAAAAGATAGAAATAATACAGAATTTCAAAAAATAACATTAAAAAATCACTAGTTGATGAATTGCTTATTGTTATCTAGAAGGTTTGTTGATGTTATAAAGCCAAAGCCTAAAAAATGAACAAAGAATGGCATCACCCTTACTTTTTGAGTGTCTTTCTCATTATGTTCTTACAGATATTGCTCTTATGTTTCTTTATTCTATGTTTGTCTGGTTGTGGTTTTAAAGAAATTAATGCTATCCACATAAAATGAATTATAAAGTTTTCCTTTCTTATTTGTGGAGAATTTTATATTTTTCTTATGTATTCAGTAGATTTTTAATAGTGATATTATACTGCCTTGGAGTTTTGAGACTATTTCAACAATAATTCAATTTTACTAACCAACAGTAAAATCCTGAGTCTGTTTATATTTTCCTAAATGAGAATAATAGTTGTTCTTGTTTCAAAAGTGAGAAGGCAATCTAACAAGTGTACAAGAAGAGTAAATCCTGCCCCTTTGTGAATGCCTTGGATTTAACATTTGTATACCCCCTGAATTCCCAATTTACAGCAAAGCTAAATCGCCTGTGGGATGATACCTGGAGGCAAAAGCTTGAGGAATCATCATTAATATAACACAAGAATTTAACGAGGAGTAGACATGGATCCTCTCTCTTTTGGACCTTTGCCATTTGGAAACACAGAACACAGAGGTGGAAAGTGGGTCCTCACCAGATGTGGGTGGTGACCTTGAATTTCTCAGGCTCTTGAATTATGCACTATCTTTTTATTGTCCAAGCCACCCTGCAAATGATATCTTGTTAAGGGAGCTGAAAGACGAGGAAAGCCCAAAGTTACTTTCAAAGAAGAAAGAATTGACAGCTGTGGAAACAATGTTTCAATATTTTTATCCATTCTTGTTGGCTAGATTCTCATTATTTAAGAATATTACAGAAATGCTGCGAGTCAAGGTGATTTTGTTGTAGTTCCCATTGAGGAACTCCATAAAATTCCTTTTTAAATTACCTGTTAGTGTGCAAGGTATTAATTTTCTACAAACACTTTCTGCCACAGATATTTTGTTTGAACTGAGGTCTCTTAAAAGATATGTAGTCACTTGCTTTTCTCCTTAATCAGAACACTAATAAACACAAGTTCATACCATGACAGTGTATATGAGAATAGATACAATGTCTCATTTATGATAAACATACTTCTTTCTGGCTTGTTACAGAATTTATGGTCCTGAAAAAGTAAACAGTGAAACAATTTAGTTCAAAAAGAAAAAAAAAGTACTATTTCAGTACTGTAACTTATTTGTCATTAATAAATAGTATCTGTGTTAATTTCGCAGGTTAAAATAAGTTGCAATATCACAGGCTAACAAGAAATAGCAGTTAATATTTTTCCATGAAATCTAATATTGGGTAAATATACTTAGGTCAGGTTACCTAAACTTTCACAGTGCAGTATATATTCTTATCATTTTGAGCTACAGTTGAATAGTTCAATCTTAAAAATAAATATTTAATTATAAGGAAGTTTAAATTATTAAAGCCCAAAGCTTTTAGAAAATTAAGTAAACCTTGCATTCTATTTGTTGAATTCCATTTGTGATTACTTAATATAATACAAAATAAAATAAAACATCACCTTTTCGCTTGTGATGTCTTCTTTAAGAAATGGAATAAGATAATTCTATAAAATCTGTAAGTAGCATAGTTGTAGACATGATATAGAGGAGTAATTAAGTCTTCAAGGTGTTGTACTCAGGATTTGCAAGGAGAACAAGACAATACAGGACACATAATTTATAGCATTACTTTGTAATAGTCAACGGAAGAGTCAAACACAAAAGAAAGAATGTAATAAATCTGTCCACACACTGAGGACTCCAGAAAATACAGCTGAGGGCCTGGATTCCACGGCAGTGCCCTGCGTGAGTTCTGCTACCTACAGCCAAGGACGATGTCTCATGCAAGTCTGCTTCAGCGATCTGCTCTTGGAAGGTCTGAGATTGGCGGTGGGTGCTAGGAAATGTGCCTGCAGGATGAGGGATATGTGTCAGCAGGCTGAGGGTTCTGCACTGTGGCCAGGAAGCAATGTTCAAAGGTCCCCAAAGTGAACCAAAGGTCCTCAAAAATGGAACCAAAGGTCCCCAAAAGTGAACCAAAGCCATCCTCAGCAACAACCACACCCTGAGCTCCGCTGATGATGAGAACAGCAAAGTTCATATTAGAAAAGAAGCTCAACAAGCTCCTGCAGGAGAACTCATGGCAGCAGGAGAACTGACACTTCTCTTCCTCTCCAGTTCTCCTTTTCCTGTTGGCAACAATCCTCTGGTTGGCCATCCCTGTCCAGCACCGTGCTGGTTCAGTTCAACCGGTGTTACCAGTTGACAGCAGTTATCAATCCACCACAAGGTTTAACAAAAATTTTAGAATGTTACTTTTATTTTTCCATTTTCAAGCAGCGACTTTCAAAATACTTTTAATGCTGGATTAGAAGTCTGTGTAGAGAGCTGGTCCTACGTAGACAATGTCGCAGCACACCAGGGAATACAGAGAGGGCAGAATATCTCTGAGTGACATTCACACTGTCCTCTACCTGCTTCCCAAGGCACATTTTAATTCATTTCATTTTATTGTGGGTGCAACATGATAATTTGACGTGCTGAAAATCTACCGTAAGTGTAGTTAAATGTCATTAAAGCAATTCCTAATAATAATTTTCACATTCTTCAGAGATAGTCTATGTTTCTTCTTTTTAGATAACCTAATTTTTTCAAGTTTCCCATTAAAGTTCATTTTTATTTGACTTAATTTATTGTCAAGGCATTAGTCTTAATTCTTATTTTTCATATATCCTTTATTTGATAATCCGTAACACTGACATCATTTTAAACTGTTATTATATTCAATGTTTAATGTATAATAATATTATAATTCTGAAATAGTAATCTTTTTTTGACACTCTACTGAGAAATTTTAATTAACCTAAAATTCGTTGTAGATACTGATAAGATATTAAATAACATTACTGTCACTTTTAATAAATCATCAAACTGCCCTTGGAACTTATCACTCATTTTATATAACCATTAAAATATAGATATATCTATTTTAGTTACATTTTTTACTACTAAAATTGGATGCCATCTTACTAATAAATGTGTATAATAATAATTTTTTATTATCTGGAAAGATGCTATTAAACAGACCTATCTTCTTATCACTATTATCCAGAATCAAGGTGGTAGGGTAATATACAGAGTTGTATTTTCAAATTGTTAGCATCTCTCACTGCACATTAAGCAGATGTTCTCATTTAGCTGTAAGTGGTCAGATGAACACATCTTCCTCGTTATAAATTCAGAGACTGAATAAAATACTGTATTGATTTAGTATGTTAGCTGCAGAGTTAGTTTGAAGTCAAAACCAAGTTCTAGAACTTACTATAAATTCTTTAAACGTTATTTAATATTTCTGGCTAGTATTTTTTTTTCTCTGTTATATGTGGATGACAATTATATCATAGGGTTCTTGTGGGGATGAAATGACTCAGCTCATGAAGAGTTCTTGGTGCGTTATTTGAATCCCAGGAAACTTGCCCTAATCATTTACAAGCATGCCCTCTGTAGAACAGAAGGCTTGGTGTCTAATTACTTCCACTATGACTTTGAAGCTCTGTGAGTATACTCAATTCAAATGTCAAAACTGATGTCGTTTCTTGAAGAGATACATTACATGCCTTGAGTTTTCCTTGATTTAAGTTTAGGAGCAGTTTCGTGTACTCAGGAATGGTGGGGCACAGCTGTAATCCCTGGATCTGGAAGATTAAGGTAGGAACAGGAGGATTGCTGTGAGTTCAAGGCCAGCCTGGACTAGTACAAGGTCCTGTCTTAAAAAAGCCAAAAAACAAAAACAAATAGATAAAAAGTGCAGCTTTGTGCATACTACAGTGAGTATAATAAACAAAGGTAACATAAAAAGATAAAAACATTATCAAGTTACTGAATAAGCCAAATATGTAACACATGGGACAGGAAATCAAAATGTGTTCCTCTCATTATTCCTTTTGTTAAAAAAATCCAAACTCTTTAATAACAAAGTAAGATTCAGCATTAGTTCTTGTAGCCTCAACTGGTTCCTGTGTTGCAGGCACGCTGGAACTTGCAGCCTTCTGAGCTGGCTGAATTTGGTGATGATATGAGGGTTCTGAGCACTGGCCTGAATGGGAATGCAGGTGCACCCTGGGCAAGGGCACCCCAGAGAGCAAGGCTGAGTCCCGCCCTGGAGCAGCCCAGGGTCAGCTGGTCCAGGATGAGAGGATGAGGCCCTGGCTGCTCACACACCAGGCACACACTTACAGCTGGGTTTATGCAGGGTCTGCACGGCATCCCTGACATCCGTGAGGGTCCCCACGGCAGCAGCTGTCTTATCCTCTCGGCCAGGAAGCTTGGTCTGCCAAATCATCCAGGACAGGGAAAGAGGTGGCCAATTGTTTTACTGCGGCTCATATATGACCTCTTCAGTGCCATATGGATGAAAGTGGAGTTTGTTCCTGGGGCTAGAAATCTGCACAGCTTGACCCACAAGCCTCAGGGAGATGTCCTGGCCTTGGGCTCCTGGTGCCTGGCCTTTAGGTCACCTTTTCAATCAAGACTCTCTCTCTCTCTCTCTCTCTCTCTCTCTCTCTCTCTCTCTCTCTCTCTCTGTCTCTGTCTCTCTCTCTTTCCCTTCTCTCCATTCATCTGTTTCTACAGCATTTGTTTTGATCAGTTTCCCGTTGCCAGGACCAGACTCCAGCAATCCAAAGGTGTTCATCCAGTTCGGAGTTTCAGAGAGGTTCAGTGCATCTGTACTAACTGTCTCTGAGGCAGAAACATGGTGATCTGAGGCCTTGGTGAGGGGCTGCTAATCTCACCGCATCCAGCGGGCGACAGTAGGACCTGCGTGCTGCAGAGGAAGGAGCCAGAGATCAGGTTTTGTCCCAAAGGTCACACCTCCACGAAACAGAGTTGTGCTTTATTAATATCTCAAGCCGATCATATTTCACAATCAATATTAACTGACACAGTTACGAGCCACTTTAGGCCATTTTGGTCAGTTTCTGACTACATATGAGGCTATGGTCCCATTTTTAGTGTAGCTGAAAAACGTACTATCGCTGATCACAACACAGCAGCACAACTACATGTCTGTGGCAATGCTGGTGCAAAACACCTGCCACATTGTGTGATGTAAATATAGCATAAACAATTACATACAAAACAAAATACTTGAAAATATATAATTATGCTATTGAGTTACATATTTGCCATAGTATATTTTTGTTATTAAAGCGTATTCTTACTTATTCAAAACAAGATAGGATGTTACAACGGTAGGAACCTTATAAATGTAACTTTTTATCTCCAAAGGCCATTTGAAATGAATGACCTGAGCCATCTAGATTCGGATAGTATACTGTGTGGAATACACTTCCCAAAATGTATACAGTTAATAAGTGATGGATGATTGTGTATGAAGATATAAATATAAACAATAACTGGGCTTCAATTGTTCCATTGTGAATTAAACATACTCATGTTTCAGATTAAAAATATTTAATTCAGATCATCAATATTTTTGCTTTTTAAAATTCACACTATCTTTGAAATTTGCCTTACAAGAAAAGAGCTTCTGAAATGAATGAGTGTTCCTCAAACTCCGTAATTAACTTCATAGTTAAAAGTAATTAGTAATAATCAATAACAATACCTTGGAAGGTAAGTGACTTGATTGTAAGTTTCTATTTTTACCATCAATATAAAATTATCTCTACAGGTAGATCTCATAGTGATGAAGAAATTTGGAGAAGAGGGTATGATTTATATATAAAACCTAGAAAATTGAGAATTATTTGATACACAAAGAAAATAAAAACATGATATGTTTAATTCTAGGAAATTCAAAATTAAAGCATGAATTGAATATTTTATAGTCTAATGAAACCACATTTTGTGAAACTAAATATGTCAAGCTTTATTAAATTGTCTAATTTGTCATATGACAAAAATAACAAAGCTTGTAAGCCACCAAAAGTGAATATATTAAGAAAATATTCTGTGAATAATAGTATGCTAAAAGGATATATTATATTACATATAGACAAATCATACACACTATATCTTTCAAAGACAACTCATGATTATATATAATCAGGGAATTAACTGCAGTTCTGGTTTTTTATTGCATTTTAAAGAAGTGTCTATGAATAAATTTTCTCATTCTTGTTCATGAATATATATCACGTACTGATGCCTGTAATACTTAAAACACTGAAGATGCATCTCAGAACTAAACAAATTTTCAAAATAGCACAGAATACTGCTTCGACTTTTTAAATACAAGAATGTGTGGCTCAATGAATAAATTTTATTTCAAGATTAATAAAGGAATCTTTTGTTTACCTTTGGGATTGTTGTCTAATGCCACATAAATAAGACAGAATAATATTTTCCTGAACATTTTTTATCTATGTAAAAATGGAAAGAAGAGTTCTGTTTGCTTTTAGTATAATGCAAAGTGCAGAAGACATCAAAAATCCATAAATATTCTCATATCTTAGTTCTACTGTTTCCTTTAAAAGGTCACCATTTTTCCCCTGGAAATAATGAAAATAATTTTTAAAAATCTTTTTAAGTTAATCTAATAAAAATGTTTTAAAATAAACATCAAGATCATTAATATGAAGTAGATTTCATGGTTATTATATATAAAATATTTATGAACCACATCATTTAATTTGTACCATCAAGTTATTTATGAAATAAAATTTAAGAATACACCTTGTGCAATAGAATGTGCATATCAAATAAATAGAATACATCTTCCAAATTAAATCCAGAATCTATATAGTCATGCAAACACATATACATACAAGACCTAGAAACAAAATTCGAAGACTAATTTGATACTTTGATTTGCATGAATTGAAAGAAACAATTATGTAGAGATAGTTTTTAAATGTATCAGAAAGGTGAAAAAAGCAACCAAAATAGTATAAAATTTTAATTTTCATTTCCCTGATAACTAATGCCATTAAAAATTTCTTTGTATATGTATTGACTACCGGATAAAATTTAATTCTTATTCACAGTAAATTTAATTCTTATTAAAATTTAATTCTTAATAAAATTTAATTCTTATTCACAGTAAATTTAATTCTTATTAAAATTTCAGGAGACTGCTTTTAAGAAATCAATAAACTAAACAATGCATGGAGTACATTTACAGAAGTAACAAATTCAAATGAAATATACTCACAGATTTGGTTGTATTGTTCTAAGAAAGTGGAAAGAGTCAAACAAATAATATTTGATGAATTAGAAACTAATCACATATAATGATCTTATAATTATAAAAATTTGATACTAAATTACATAATAGTGAAATGATAAAGCTTTCTAAATCAGTATTGGAATTAACACTTGAAAATATTTTTCTGTATTTCTACTTCACACTATAGACATAAATTTGTAATGTAGATATAAAAAGTAAAGCAGGCTTAAATATATATATATATATATATATATATATATATATATATATATGGTAAAACATCATGAATAAAGAAATTAATCTTTAGAAAAATCAAAAATTATTAATAATTAAGTAATGAAGTAAATTATTAGACTATAATCAAAAGAAGAGCCAGAAATAAAACTCAGCAATGTTGCACTATCCAGAAAGTCTAAGGCTGTGAGTTAGAAAATTTAAAAAAAAAGAAGAAAATTTTACACTAAATAAGATGAAATTTAAGCCAACAAATAGGCGAGGGTATTTTAAATACAAATAATCAAAGATGATATTCATCTACAGTATCTAAAGTAGAAGTAGTACATATTAAGGGAGAATAAAAGGCAAATAACAGAAATAAGAAAAATAAGTTTAATGACTTGACAGAGCATTGTAAACACACATACATACATACGGAAAATTTTATCCGGTAGTCAATACATATACAAAGAAATTTTTAATGGCATTAGTTGTCAGGGAAATGAAAATTAAAATTTTATACTATTTTGGTTGCTTTTCTCACCTTTCTGAGACAAAATTCATGCTGCCCGATATTAGAGAGAAAGATTTGTTTAGCTTATAGTATGTGGAGGTTTCAGTCCATACCCAGCTGACTCCAAAGCAGCGTGGTACACAGCAGACAACGATGGTTCATAGCAACAGAAAACAGTAGAAGCAACAAAAGCCAAGAGGAGTGAGAAGATCTTTTCTCTCCCTTCTATTTTATGTAGGCTATCTGCCCCAGGATGGGTGCAGCACTCACACCCGTACTTCCCGCGTTGGACCATGTATCATTCACAAACTCTACAAGTCTGCCCCATGACTGCATGAGGCTTTGGGGGGACATCTAGACACCAGCCATAGCATATACCAAAAAATTTCTACAAGTATACTAACATATAATTCATATTTTTAATAGAAAAAAAAAAAGAAAGATTAAAATACTCACCCATTCCTGATGTCAACATGAATGAAACCAAAACTTTGGAAAGCTGCATAAAATAATATACCATAAACCCGTAATTCTAATTCTGCACAGAAATCTAAACAAATGGTTTAAATATACTTACTAAAATATCACACAAGATGTCAAACTAATACAATACGTTATAGCAAAAATTCCAAAGCTCACCAAAAACACAATGGATAAATAAATTGCATTATTTCATTTTATCATGCAATATGTTATTTTAAAGTAATAAAATGTAAAGTTAATGACATATACATCATTATTTGTGTTTACCTTATGGTGCTAAACAGACAGTTAAAAAGTTGGTGATGAATGTCAAAAACAGTGATTGTGTTTGGGGAGGCCAGCTATTGAGGAACCAACTCAAGAAAATTCTGGAAAGCCAATAATTTATTGCTCACTTTCTCCCTCTCCTCCTTCTCTGGTGGGTTTATTTGTGTATGTTTTAAGGTTGGCAGTTTCATCAAATCACTCATTTTTACAACTATTTATACTGTGGCAAGATTTCTGCACTATTCTGTGTTGACATAGAATAAAGCTAAACATAATACAAAGCCAACAAATCACAGAAAAAGAGACATTAAGAAGAAAATAATCATTCTAATTTATTAAATTAATTTAATTTAATAATCATTTAATTTAATTATAGTGAGTCCTGTACCAGCTATATTTTTAAAGTTTATAATCAAATCAAATCAGTTTATAATCTGTTACTATTTTCACATAACAAAACATCACAGTGTTTAATACCTAGAATTTAGTGACAGGTTTACATAATTCACACAATATCTATCATACATGTAAACTATGAAGTTTTAGGAAGATAGAGATGAGGACCATTACAACAAGTTTTGGTCTGTGTCATGAAGTTATGGAACAAGAAGATACTGGCCTTAACCAATGGTCAACTTCAAATTGACTGCAGAGTTTAATTCCCTGCCATGCTTCAAAGACAAAGAAAAATGGACTACAAAGTGGTGTTTGTAAACAATGAACTATTACTCTGCCATAAGGAAAATATTTTTGGCATTTATAGGAAAAGGAAAATGCCTTGAGATCATAAGTTAAGTGAAATAAATCTGACACATAGGGAGTTGGGGATTTAGCTCAGCGGCATAAGTGCCTGCCTTGTAAGCAGGCACTCATGAGTTCAATCCCCAGTACCGATAAAAAGGAAAAAGACAAAAAAAAAAAAAATCTGACACATAAATATAAATATTGAATGATTTCTTTTACATAAGAAATTCAAAGTGTAAATAAAAATCGACACAAAAGGGAGATGGCAGAGACTGAGGAGATTGAGCTTTCTCAGAGGAAATGGGTATTAAAGGATGAAGCAGGGAGAGCAAGAAATGAAAATGAAAAAGGAATTAAAATGTGATAAGTACATTTCCTAAATCCACATGAGTAATGCAAACATTATGTACTGCAAACACGTATTTATGAAGAAAATGATCTAAAAATGACAACACTGTTTTGTATGTGAAATATCTTCCCAAAATTGATAAAATGAGCTTTAGCAACATGAATTAGAATGCACAGATGAATTTATAATTTATGTAAAGTTAAAAATACAAAATGTTTTCTAAATATCCAATTAACCTTTAATGTGAACATATTAAAACGTGAGAAAGAAACTATCGTATTTACTAATGACATGGATTACTACAGTTTTCATGCAATGTTTCATACATCAGAGATAAAGCCTAAGAAAGAGATGTCAAGTGAAACTATGATAATAAGGCATGAGCAAATATGTATCCCTTACTTAAAGTATGTAGCAAGTAGATTGATATGTTTAGCTAAAAAGTGTTATCTGTGATTTTTAAAATTTTTAAATGCATAACACAGGTGTTATTATCTAACACAAACACAATAATTAACTTTTTTCTCAAATATTCTGCACAAATATAGTAATCGAAAATAGATAATATATTTTCTATTTATCAGAAACTAGCATATAGCTCCTATAATTATACTTATTTAGTTTATTTATTAACTGTAGAACAAAACACTGAAATTCATAGGAGAAAAGTTACAATCTGAATATCACACAGCTAGGAATTGGTAGAATTGAGGTGATACATTGTAGTTGGTCTACCTTTAAATTTCAATCTTTTCCCCCAACATACTATGCTAACTTTCCACAACATAAATAAAAGGCGCTTACATACAAATGTTGACATAAGATTGGAAAGTAATCTATTAAAGGAAGAATATGCAGCTGATGAATGGTCCTGAAAAGAGAGTTCAGAAATTATTTCCAATATGTGGGGTTTTGGTTTGGACAAGGTTTCAGTCCAAGAGAAAAAGAACACATGGTTAGAAGAAAAGAGGACAATAGAAAAAGAATGAAGATATGCTCAGGGCAGGTACAAATGCCCCACAGTGGATGTGATCATCAGGTATTGCAAACATGTACTAATGCAAATAATTAAAAATAACAAATCACAGATATACAAATGAAATGAAAAAGAGAAAAAGAATGCTTTTTTACAGTCAGGCTACAACATTGGCTAAATAGAGACAACAAAATGAGCCATTTACTAATAATTATCTCAAAGTTAATAATAAAAGCAGGACACACAGGTATAAACCTCCTAAAAGGTATCCCACAGAAAACACACTGTGACTTTTAGTGGCAAAAAAGGTGTCATAGTTTGAATGTAGAAGCTATAAAGCACAAAAACTAGTGGCAAACTGTGTAGGCCAATGTAAAAAAAAATTGCTTTCTCTTAAAATTATCCTTCTTAAAAATTGGAAAATTAAGACAATAGTTTGATAGAAAATATTTACAAACCACTTAGAAAGTAAATGATTTTTCTCAGTATAAAAAGAAACATAGCAACATTAATAAATAGATATAGCACACAAAATAACACACTATAATACTGTAATACACAAAATAGCATACACATGTTATTACACAAAAAGCAGTAATTATATGCAAAGATGTCTAATACCACTTGCCATTAAGAACATACTCCTAAAAGCATAACTTTCTACTTTATGCCTGCCTACCTTACTCACAAAAAAAAAAAAAAAAAAAAAAGAGAATGACAATATCAAATGTAAAGAGTATATGGAGATACATTGCAATTTAGATTTTTCCTAGTGAAATTCCAAAGTGTTTTAGTTACTTAAAACAGTGTGGCAAGAGTTTTAAATAGAAATCTGTATCAATCCAGCAAACTCAAAAATCTTTAGAATAGAAACCATATATAATAGTGCAAAGATTTGTACGTGGTTACAAGTATCAGTTTTATTTATATATTCCAAAATATCAATCAATCAAACATCACCTTGTGAACAGGAAATTGCATTCAATAGAATATCTCAATAAAAAAGCAAAAACATAGCACTAACACAGGTATGAACTGGTAATAATCACAAAAGTAAAACATACTTAAATATAAGTTATAATGTGTAAATGAAAAGATTAACATTGCAATAATGAGAAGGAAAGAAAGTGCTCAAAATGATAGAACTCGTGAGAAAGGGGGAAAATAAGATAGGAAAAGATTATATGTGTGTTGGTAAACATATATCAATGTATGTATGTGTATGTGTGTTAGACAGATGACTGTATTACTGATCTCTCTTAGGTCATCAAAAAGAGCAGTTTCTGCTGTCATTGATGGATCACTGTTTTGTCTAGGTTTTGTAGCATGAACAACTTGCTCTGAGGTAACAACATGCAATATATTAACTAGTGTTAATTCCTTACTTTTTCTTTCTTTTTTGAAATTCTGGATCATTTCTATCCTTTTTGTTTTGCTTTTTAAAATTAAAAAAAAATGCATTTTGCTTTTTATTGTATTTTTTAGTATTAAATAGTATATAGTGTTATGGGACAGAGGAAATGAGCGAAGTTTTAAATCCAAGTGCTAAAGCTGAAAGCATAAAATCTTATTCACATATCTTTTTGGGTTTTGTTGTTGTTGTTGCTGTTGTTTAAAAAAGTAAGACAGAGAGAGAGACAGAAAGAGAAGAGAGAGAGACGTACAAAGGGTAAGAGAAAGAGAGACAGACATCAAGACAAAAGTAGTTTAGGGACATAGGTGTATGTTTTGAGGTAATAAATGTATATCTCTACATGGCGATTCTTCTTTTGAATTAACTGCATCCAATATTTCATTTTGTATAAGATGATCATTTTCTTAGGTCACACTTACCAGTCTAAAAGCGACTTTCCTAGTCAGATTTTCTACAAGTAGTTTTTCTCACCCCTTAGGGTTTTCATATGCAAGAGACCTTAAGCTCCCATGAGGATTCTTTATTAGGAGCACCACAGAAATAATTCATGTGCCAGTAATTCAAGTTACTTAAGAGGAGAAATCTCAGGCAGAAGGATCTCAAGTCTAAAGCTGGCCTGAGTAAGTAAGCAAGCACTTGTCTTAAAATGAAAAATTTAAAAAGTGGCTATAGATTTAAATCTATGACTGAATGCAGCCCTAGGCTTCACCACCAACAGAAAACTGCCAGTCTAACTCACAGTATGAAAATGATCTGAAATTCTATTTTGAATTTTTGATCAACTATTCACTTAGGTTGCCCAGGTTCATTGACTACATAAATTCCTCAGAATCTTTTCCTACAGTCATAGAGAAATACTAGTGAATAATTGGGTATTTTCCCTTCATTTTTTAGAATTTGCAAATGGGGATTTGAGTAATTATGTTATGCTTCATACTTTATAATCCTACTCAAAATAACTGGTCTTAGTGAATCCTCAAAACCCTGTAAATATGTGATTATTTTTGCATCAATCAGGATGGATTTGCTTTTTTTGATAGCGTTGATCACAAATTTATTGCATATACTTGTAGTAACAAAGACCAAGGCACTCATTAAACATAACTATCATTGGAGGTTGGAAATTTTTAAGCACCAAAAATTAGATAGTTTATTTGCATACAAATTAAACATTTATTATACAATGAAAGATTGGAATTTCCTATTCATTCTGCATGTTCTACGAAAAAAAAAATCACCACATTGTGAGGAAAAAAAGCACTGAAACAGTTTTAATTAATTGCCTCAGTCATTGGAGATAGTTCTTTCATAGATTTTCATCTTCAAAAATTAAAATAATTTTCTTCTATAATGCACAAGAATGATGCTTCTAATGATATTGATATTGCTTAATTTTTTCTAGGATAATTAAATATATAATTCATTGCTAATTTCCTCTTTTGCTTCTCAGCATCTACTAATTTGTGTGCATTCATATTTTGATTGTACATTTGCTTAGCAGAAACCAGGATAAAAGTGGTCTGTTCTCTGGTCCTCTAAATGAGATCTTGACGGTGTTTTAAGTGATTACTTGGAATAGCTGTTATATGTATATGTAAGATAAAATATGATCACTTCTGACGGTTGTATTTGATAATTTTTAATCATGTTACCCCACAAATATTGCCTTCTTTACTTTCAGTGAAATAACAAACATCTTTGAGAATGAACAAATATGATTTAAAGAACACTGTATATAGGCATGACCTCAAATACCTACTAAGCTACCACAGGATAAATACTTAGTCATTGTGGAGTACGCAAACATCTTTGGAATATAAAGATGAGGAATGCCCACCCCTGAGGAATATTTTGAGCAAGTTATCAAGAGATTAAGGTAGACTCATGCATAATGCTATGATCTGAAAGTCTCTAGAGTCAATGTGTTAGAAACTTCATCCGCCATGGAACATTGTTAAGAGAAGGGACCATTAGTTAAGACTTGCAGAATGATCTCATGTATGGAGTAACATCAGTGACACTGTTACAGCGTGAATGGACCCTTTTGGCTCGCTCTCTTCCACTTTTCTCTAGTGCATTTGAAATTTTTTTCTCTATGTTATGATACAAGTAGCACCTCACCAGACACAGTCTTTTTTTTTTTTTTTTTTTTTTTTTTTCTTTTGCTGAGACAAGGTCTCACTATGCAGTTCAGGCTGGCCTTGAACTCATTTCTTAGCTCTGCTTGGCCTCAAACTTGGTGCACTCCTCCTTCCTCAGCCTCCTGAGTGCTGTGATTTTAGGTGTACATCATCATGCCCAGTCTGGCCTTTCAGTATTGTGCTATTTACAAATAGAACTGTTAGATAAGTACATCATCCTTTTTTGGCACTGGAAAGCTAACTCAATGGTTTTTCAATGAGTAACATCTGACATATAAAATGGGTCTCACTATACCCCCAAATTTCCCTGGACTTACTGAAATTTGCAATCCTTCCTCAGCCTCTCTGACTCTTCTGGTGTTACAGGGTGGGTCACTGCACCTGAATGGCTGTTTATATGTCTTTTTGCTAGTTGTGTTGTACCTTTTTGTTGGAGACCACTGTGAAGCAGCTCTGAGCAGGATTTAAATATTACTAATTCGCTTCTATGTTTATCTGTGAGTCTGTCCTAGGCTTAGGCCCCTTACCTGGTGACAGGAGTTAATTCATAGTAAGTGAAGCTCTATGAATCACTGGTCCTGGCTGAGGTCTATAGTGGCCTGTGAGGCCAGAGATACCTAAAAGGGCTAGATGAGGCCACAGCTGCGGACAGTCTGGCTCCAACCCCAATTAACAAGGTAGAGACTGCAGCTGCAAAGATTATTCCTACAGTCTCACTTCTACCAAGCCTTCATGATAAAACATTTCGACTAATTGAATTGATTCATGACTTGGAGACGTCTTTGAAGTGACTCCCAAGGTCTTGCTCATTGCCTGCACTTTCCTCAGTCTCTCTGCCCTTTGTCCTTGGTCCTAATATAAGTGGACTGATCCAGAAAACCTTCTGTCTTAACCCTCGAAATCTCGAGCTTAATTAAAGGGTTTTGATCCTCCTGGAGTCCTAAAAATCATACAATTTGTCTCTTTTTATTTAACCTCCACCATACACTCGCTTGGAAGATCCGGGATCTAGGTCAAAACTCAATACCCTTTCATCCCTTTAGTAATATCAGCAATGCAATTCTGATCCTACCTCCAAGAGTTCTACTTCTGAGTCTTCCCTGTTTACTTCTTTATCTTATGCCCTTGCTCTAGAGAATTCACATATGCTATGCATTAACAGGATTCTGAGAATACCAGGGTACACAAAATGGCATATCTCTGTCATGGAGCTTAGTATCTGAGTGGTATAGGTGACACAGATATAACTTGGTTGTATTACAAGGTAATTTGGATAATATCATAACCTATAGTAGGTAAATATGACTAATTCATGGACATCTTCTATGAGGGAACTTTAAATGAAATATGAAATACAATTTCCAAGGCAAAGGGGAAGAGTATGAGGAAACTCAGGGTTTGATTTCAAATCATTATGGCTGGAAAAAGCAACCCAGAGATGCCCTATTATGGATGTGTCTGGAGACAAAAATGTTCTGATTAGGCAGAGCCCTGTAGGAATGCTAAAATTTTTGGAGTTTCTTTGCTTCTAATTTTCTCTTTTTAAAATTCCAAGGGTGGTAGTTAATCATTGAAACTTTGTGTAAATGTGTATCTGTGGGCTGATACATACCTATATGTGTGTTCATACTCATGTTTGTCTCTGATTGAATGAATAATGTGTGTTTTAAAATCTTAATATTCATTTTCTGTACATATTAAAGATTTCCATTTTTATCAGATCTTTCTACAAATAAAAGGCTGGCACTGTTCTTTGACATCTCTTATTTTCTTGAATGACTAGTGTGACATGCAATTCCTAAGTATATTTTTGATCATGACCTGACAGATGTGCCTTCCCCTGCTGAGAATTCATGGCAGCATCTTCAGAATTATGTTCCTTTGTGTTTTCTATCATTCATTCTGGGCATGCATGCCTGCCTGTCTCCTAAACTTCTTAACACGTGGGGTGGGTCCTGACCAAAATGAGTTAGTCTGTTACTTCATTTTCTTAAGTCTTCTTTTAGCCCAGCCATTGCACAACTCACTTAAATTTCTGAAAAATTTTGGTATAATAAATATTCAACTAAATTTTATCTCAAAGTTAAGCATGAGTATTGTTAGTATAAAAGATTTTTTCTTGGTAATAGTCATTTTACTGATTTTGTTGTACTGTTACAATATGAAACAGGGACTAAAACTAGAATAGCTACTGTGAATTAGCCTGACAGTACTGAAAACAATAATTTTTTTCTGGATCTGACTTAATCCTCAAGCATATGGTTTAGATTTGTCAGAAGAATGGAAGCATGCTGAAATACTGAAAAAGGATTCATAATTCTTTAATACAAAAGTATTCCAGTTAGATTTGGTCAGAGATAACAGAAATATCTTTCCAAAGAATGCTAAAAAGCATGAAATATCCTAAAGAATATAGAGATGCAAACCCAGGACCACAATATGGCAACCTTTATTGGAAATCTCCTGTATTTCAGACAATGTATCAAATGCTAGGGACATAAAGATTTTGAGGGGTTTTTCCCTCTATTATAAATAAAATTTTGATCTAATACTTTCTTCAAGCTGTTTACATTATAAAAGTATAAGAGATGCCTAAAAATAGAACATGAAAGTGGCAGTCAAACAATCTTACTAAAAAGTCTGTGAGAATCTAGAAAAATAAGATATTTGCTAAAGCGTAAGTGAAGGAAGAAGATTTTACAGAATGTGTGACATTTCACCTGAGATGTATTATGCATACTTCAAACATAGAAGAATGAAGCATGTCACTCCAGTTGAAGGGTACAATAGATACTAAAGAAGATAGGGTGAAACTGCACAGTGAAATATTATTCAGGATCACTAGAAATTACGTTCAAGCATACAATAAGAGGTTTTAGGGTGAAAAAGATAGGTTTATGACAGTTCTTAAGTAATTCATCATTAAAACCAATGCATTCAAGTTCTGCCTATGCATGAAGATTATATCATTGCAAGAGACGTTAATTACGATTAGTACAAAATTGCATTCTGGAAGAATATACTCATATCCTAGAACAAAAATTATTTCAAAGCTGTAATTTACCAGCACACAGTCCACAATAAACAGGCTTTAGTAAGTTATAAGATACCAAAATTGTTAACATGAATTAAACATAAAAGAAAATACAAAGTAAACATTGAAAAATAGTTAACCAGAAATACATTCATGGGATAATACATTAACAATTAGTGCACTCAAAGTCCAAGGAAGTTACAGTGAGAAAAGAAACAATAGTTAGATTAAAAGCCTCAATGTTCTAAAAAAAAAAATCCACAATAAACCAAATTACAAAGTCAAGAATTATAAGCAAGACTCAAAGCTAACTTACAAGAAATAGTGTGATTTTTAGATAAGTTTTTAAATCAGGAAATAAAAGGGACTATCTCAATACTTGAATAAAAACAACTTTCAACTTAGGACGCTGTAACTCAGAAAAATATTCTTTAATAAAGAATGAAAATCAGAATTCTGCTTTCAACTAAAATGAAGTAACATCAATTAACAAGTCTGTTCATAACAAAAAAAGCCAAGTATATGAAGAAATAATTTTAAATATTAAGTATGAGGAAATGGACAAAAGATCCCAGAAAGATAGGAAACAAAGTGACTTATATGTCTGTGATCATACTGGCTTTTTGCCTTGAGACAGTTTCCAGGCTGTGACATGGAGGGATGGCATACCTGCAGATTTCAGATTTCAAACTCCGTGCTCAGGAAAATAAAGGCAACAGGTTTTGACAAAGTACCAGAGACAGAAAGATCCCAGGAAAAAGCACCAAACATCTGCAGAGGACCCCCTCAATCATCCTGAAGAGAATTTATGGGTGCACTCCATGAGGATACTACCTGAGGGTACCTGAGACTACTCCGAGCCTCGGAGGAATCACATCTGGCATCCACAGATGTTGGATGCCCCTTATGAAAGGAAAGGTTGTGATTCATCAGACTTGCCTCAGCACAGGTTAAGAATAACTGCTTTGTTCTCCCAAGAAAATCTTAAAATTAAAACCCAAAGATCAAAATCACTCCAAGTTAATGAACTGTGTTCCAAAACAAAAATTGCACTAGGAGTATTTCTAGGAATAAAACATCTTCAAGTTGGATAAAATTGGCGTTGGAATCAAATGTTAGCAGACACTAGAAAATCCCTAAAAAAGTATTTTGAGACAGCAGATAAATATACTAACTAATGCAGATCGAGGAATGAAACAGATAGTACACTACTGACTAATTGCTATTATTATTATTTTATTATTATTATTGCTATAGTGATAAGGAATTGAACTCGGGGCTTTTATACTGAGTGAAATCCCCGGGCCCCTCCTTCCTTCCCTCCCTCCTTCCTTTCTATCTTTCTTTCTTTCTTTCTTTCTTTCTTTCTTTCTTTCTTTCTTTCTTTCTCTTTCTTTCTTTTTGTGACAAAAATCTTTCTAATTCACTAAATTGCCCTAGTTAGACTCAGACTTACCATTCTCCTACTCAAAGCTTATGGAATGCAGGCACAGTTGAAATTACTTTTGAACAAGCTTTAATCCAAAATTGAATTTGACAAGAAAGAGAAAAAGAACAAGAGAAACAGATAAAACAAAAAGCAAAAAGTAATTACATCAATTGTAAATGATCTCAGTCATGCAATGAAAAATCAGATAAAAATATATGCCCAACTATATGCTGCATATAAAAAGCATTCTCTAAATGCAAGACAAACAATAAGTTAAGGAAAGATGATGAAAAATGTATACCATAGTATTTTTATGTTAATTAAAGATGAGGTAGTCATAATTTATATAGAAAACTCCATGTAGAGAAAATATTATGGCTAGGAATAGATATAATACTAAATGGATTAATTCAAGGTTTTTTCCACAGGTACAAGTATTCAACTATTTTACTGTGTCACACATGCCTTTACATTTTCAAGATTTTATGTCTTTAGCTCTATATAAATTAATTTTGTTTTAAATTTAAAAATATATCTACAAATTTCATTTGCCCAACACAATATTTTTATAATATATCGAAATTAATGTTATAATATGGATGAAATGCAAGAACATTACGCTGAGAGAAGAGAGCTTTGTCTTTCCCAAGGATGAATGTGTGATTCCATTTACTTGAAATTCTAGAAAAGGAAACACTAATCAGTGAAAGAAAGCAAACTGGAATAGCTGGTCTAAAGAGATTTCAGAATTGGCCAGTGGAGTGCTAGGCAACATTTCCAAAAACTTCAAAATATCTGACTTGTTGTTTGCTTAGTGATTAGACATATACACATGCACGTTTGTCAAAAGTCACCAAACTACAAGCTTGAAGTACTATTTTATTTCAGGTCAATTATATTCAACAAAATGTATTAATTCATATATGACAGAGCTTCAGATCTCGAGTATCTATCCTTTTAACTACTTACTGAGCTCATTCCTTTCATCTGTGTTCACCTCATTATTAGTTCATCCCCAGAAGTTATTTGAAACCTGAAGTTTTTCTTCTTTCCTATTTATTATTACAGTAAGATAAGGCCAACGAAAATGGTATACCAACATGTTTCATATCAAATATGTAATTCTGTGAGGCAGTAAAAACCCACCATTTAAAAATAATATATTTTGTTCCCAATGGCATTCACTAGGAAATTGGGAAAGTAAACGTGAAAGCAAATTGCAACTGTCTTGAGGAATTCTGCACTTTAGCCATGTGGAGAGATAACCGTTTGTTCATTCACTGCCATTTACAGGTGATGAGAGATCCTAAAGGGGAGCGCAAGGTTTGAGGAGCCTCCTGCCTTTATCTGAGATTTGCTTTCCTTCCCCTCATATTGTGATCAGTGAAACCAGTGAACATTCTACGAGCCGAGGAAGAACGGAGACTGCATGGGAGAGAGCCGCACGTGTTTTTAGTGCAAATCTTTATTCATTCGCAGGCAATTTCAACTCAGCAGTGTTTCTTTCTAGATTAAACATCTCAAGGACATGATTATCAAATTAGAGAACGATACCCCAGGTTTTCAGTCTGGCATTTGCAAGGACTGTTGAATATCTGTAATTGAAAATAATTGCAAAATATATCAGAGTGATTGCTGAGTCAAGCTGTGCTGTAAGCTGTCACCAAGTCACTACACATTCCGGATGAGTTTGTACTTAGTCGTTACTCAAGTTATCTATGTGGGGCACAGACTAATGTATGTCTGATTAATGCTATCACGGGTGAAAATTCTGTCACTCAAAATCAAATGCAACGCTTTCTGATAATAAAATGAAATGCTAACCATATTCTTTATAGGAGTTGTTAGATCAGGATGAATAAAGTGATTGCCAGTAGACATAATATCAGGTGACAGTCTAATCCAGTTGATGCATTTTTAGTAGGAGATAACATTGTTTTGGGAAAAATGGTGGATAAAAAATCTCCTTGTACTTTTAAGATAAAAATTCGCTCTCTGGAAGAAAATAAGAGATAAAGGAGTTCAATTTATTGCCTTAAAAATTAACATGTTTGTCTTAGATTTTAATTGCATAAACTGCTGAAAAAGACAATATGTATGTGTATATATATATATATATATAATCACATATATATATATATAATCACATATATATATATATAATTACAATGACATATATATATATAATTACAATGACATATATATATATAATTATGACTATATATATATATATATAAAATGTATGTCTTTGTGTGTGTGGTTGTGTGTGTGTAACAATCTGCATATATTGCTAGTTTCAAGGAATGTGGCACATTTATGTTTAGACCCATGATATTTTTTCTCTTACATGGCATTAGATTTCACAAGAATCACTGATGTTTGATCCGTCAGATACAGATAGCTAATGTCACATAAATTACCCCGCATCTTGTGTAAGTTTTCATACTCTCTTTATTTTACTGAATAAAACTGTATTTTAAGTGAGAACCTCAGTAAAATTTCTAACAGGAATAGAAAATTAAGATCTATCTACTTTGAGCATGCTATCAAATTCCTTCAGTAAAAACAAGAAGTATGTAATAGGACACCATTTACAAGTAATTAGTAGTCATAAAACTAAGCTAAAACAGAATGGATGGCTTTCTCCTTTGGTCTATAAGTTTTTAAAATTTCTGAACTGTGGTAATATAAAGAAAGTACTGTATAAAATTTACTATAGGAGCTTGTCAGCTAAACAAAGTGTTAAATTTTTGTAAATCACTTACAATTGAAATCATCATGCCACTTCGTTTAAACACTGAGATCTCAGGTCCAGTTCATTGTAATCAGGTTGGTTAATACATTAGTATATGCATTGATAAAAATGAAATATACTCATGATAGGAATCAAAATAAAAATGTAAAATAGCTACATGTATTTGAATACTATAATAATGCTAGCATTACAGAGACAGTATGAAAAAAAAAAAAAAAACAACAATAGTTACCACAGTGCTTTTCGTGTCTAAAAATAGTTGCAGATACCACCTTTGGTCATGTTAAATATGGAACAGAACACAATAAAATACAAACAATGAAAATAAAACAATGAATGCATAAAGAAAATCAAAACAAGCCAGCAATAAATACATAATGGCTTCCATAGCATGTCTTACTATCTTTTAAATATCTGCTCATGCCATCAGAGTTAAAATAAACACAACAGAAGAAAATAAAAACCCAACTGAAAAAAAAAAAAACAAAAACAAAAACAATAAAAATGACATGGTTTCCGGGCAGGGAGCTCCTCCAGTGGGGCCTGGTTCTCCCCATCTGCAGTCCCTGAATGGTGCTGATTCTGGAGAGAGGCTGGGGTCTGGATCTTCTGATTCCAGCATTTTGTTGCTTTCATGGTGATCACTCTTAGTTACAGGAATTTCAAAGTTGTTCCTACCACATTACTCTAGTTCATGGCTATCAGAACTTACTGATAATTTATAACTTTAAAATGATAATGTAAACTTCATATATATATATACACACACATATATATCTAGACATATATATGTAAATGTATACAGATTGTATAAAACTATATATATATATATATATATATATAGCCTATATGTATATATACATGTGAAAAAAGCTATAATACTTTTCATATATCTGTGATATAGGTGTTACAATTGTACTAATTTTAAAGGAAAAACAAACATAGGTTTAATTAGCTGAGTGGTGTCTTTGGTTCAATATAACAAAAATTTAAAGTTTTAACATCAGCTCAATACTTTCTATTGCTTGTATTTTTACAACCTTAAGATAAACAAATATGGCAAGTAATCTCTTAACTCCCTCTCCTCCTCTTTACTTTTTTCTTTCTTCCTTTCTTGCCTCAAATCTGTCTTTTTATTTATAATATTTTATATGAATAGTATAAGAGAAACATAGAAGTTGTGTTCATTATGAAAACACTTTTTGATGGGGAAATAATTTCTAGTGCAATATTTTTCTGCACTGGCAATATATATGTTAGCTAATTTAATGTTAAAACCATTAAAATTCTTTGCTATGTACTTTTTATTTTAAAGAGGATAAAACTGATATAACAAAACAGAACAAAGTAGATCAGATGGAAACCATGTAAGTGACACAGATTTCAAAGCAAGACGACAGGAAATATACAGTGACTACCATAATGTATTTTGTTTTCTTCTAAATAATTGTCCATATCTTCACACACAATGAATTAATGTAAAACAAAATGGTATTAAACTGATTAGAACAGAGTTTAGGAGGCATTACAGGCCTTCAAAATCAAACAATAAGAAAATAAACATTGACTGCCATAATGTCTCTTGTTCTCTTCAAATTAGCTGTCCATACCTTAATGTATAGTGAAATTAAACAAATCAAAACAGACTAAAATCACTCTGAACAAAAATTAATAGCATTACTGTATTTCACAGCATGAGGATAGGAAATGGGCAATGTATATATAATAATGTCTCTTTTTTTGTAAAGTAGCAATTCATTTCATCATGCATGATATAATCAGTTCTCATAAACCTTTTAGGGAAAGTTCTATGCATGTATAAACCTCTAAATGTGTAGTTACCCTTTGTATATTAGGGAGAAAAACAAAACAAAACAAAAATAATTACTAGAAAAAGACAAATAAAAATAGCAAAGAGCCCAAAACAATGACGATATAGGCCTTTAAAACAAGGTGGCAGGAGTGTGCCTAGGGTTGTTATTTTACATAATGATCTTCAAGAGTTCCTCAGATCACCAGAACTAACATGCAAAATTGTTCCAATCGAAGAATGTTAACTGTTTTGTGCCAAGAACTTACAGAATTTGTAGCACAATCATCTTAGATATCCTGTGTATTTTTATAATTTTAGATATTTTTTTTCTTTTCCCTTCCTTTTTATCCCTCTTTTTTCCCTGAGATATTATTCCCTCCCCCTCTTTGAGCAGATCCTTATCCTTTCCCTGTATTTTTTGAGGATTATATATCTTATGTAATCTTATCATTCCTTACACTAAGAAGACTATATATTTACACATGTGCATTCGATTTATTTCACTTATGAGTATGTTCTCAAGTTGCACCCATTTATTTTTAAATATCACAATGTGATCCTTCTTTATAGGTGAGGAGTACTCCATTGTATAAAAATACCATTTAGGTTGTTTCCAAGATCTCGCTATTACAAATATACTGCTATAAACATGGATGCACATTTATCACTGTGATATGATGTTTTCAGTTCTTCTGGGAATATGCCTAGAAGTGGAATAGCTGGTTAAACGGGACTTCCAATCCCAGCTTTTTGGTAAATCTCTGGACTGACATCCATAGTGGTTGCACCAGTCTGCACTCCCAGCAACAGGGCAGAAGAGTTCAGTTTTCCCCATAGACTCTCAAGCATTTGTTGTTATAGTTTTCTGGATCCTGGTTTTTCTGAAGTGAAATAGAATCTCAGAGTGGTTTCAATTTGCATTTCTCTAATGAGTAATGATGCTGAATATTTTTTCATGTATTTATTTGCCATTTGTGTTTCTTGATCTGAGAACTATGTATTCATATCACATACCCGTTTTTGGAATTGTCCTTTGAATTTCAGAGGTCTATTTTTTTTAATTCTTTTTATCTTCTAGAGAGAAGTGCTCTGTCTGAGGAAGAGTTGGCTATTTTTTTTTTCCAAATTTTGGGTTTTCTTTTCCTTATGCTGGAGATTTCTTTCAACATGCAAAAACACTTTAATAAGACGTGATCCCAGTTATTGATTCTGGGAAGTATTTCTGATGCAGTTTGATTTTTGCACGTGAATTCACTGCCTGCTCCAAAGGTCTTCAAGATTTCTATCTAGTTTGTCTTCCAGCAGATTAAGTGTTTCTGTTTTAACACTTAGATCTTTGATCCATTTTGACTTTAGTTCAGTGCATGTTGATAGGTATGGGCCTAGCTTTAGTTTTTGGCATATGGAGAGCCAGTTTTTCTAACACCACTTATTAAAGAGGCTATCTTTATTCCAGTGAACATGTTTGACACCTTTGTCAAGATAATGTGACTGTTTTGTAGTTGTATCTTCTAATCTATTCCATTTACCTTCAGTTCTGTTTTTACTCCAATACTATGCTGATTTTATTACAGTAGCTTTGTAGCATAATTTCAAGTCAGGGATTCTGATACCTCCTGCATTGCCTTTTGCTTAGAATTGCCCTTGCTATTCTAGGTTTCTTCTGGTTCTAGAGGAATTTCAGGAATGATGTCTTTAGATCTGTAAGGTATGATAGTTGCATTCTGATTGGAACTGCATTAAATCTATAATAATTTTGGAAGAATGGTCATTTTCACAACACTTAGTTTTCCTATCCATGAACAAGGACGGTCTTTCCCATTTTCTGAGGTCTTATTCAATTTCTTTTTCAGGGTATTATAATTTTTTTCTGAAGATCTTTTACTCCTTTTGTTAGATTGATTCTTAAGTATTTCATTTTTGGATGCTATTATGAAGGGTGTGGTTTCTCTTATTTCTCTCAATGAGTTTGTTCTTTGTGTATAGGAATACAATTGATTTTTGAGTGTTGACTTGGATTCTGGCTACATTACTGAATTTATTTATTATACCTAGGAGTCTTTCAATGGAGTTTTGGGGCTCTTCTATGTGGAGTATTGTATCTGTGAATAACAGTAATTTAACTTCTTCTTTTCCTATTCTTCCTCCTCTTATTTCTCTCTCTTGTCTAATTGCTCTGGCTAATATTTCCAGCACTATGTTGAATAGGAGTAGTGATAATGAGCACCCTTGTCTTGTGCCTGGTTTTAGTGTAAAGGCTTTCAATTTTTGATCATTTAATATGATGCTGGCTATTGGTTTGTCATAGATGGCTTTTATCATATTGAGGTAAAGACCATCTATTTGAATTTTCTGTAAGGTTCTTATTATGAATAACGGTTGGACCTTATCAAAAGTTTTTTCGACATCTGTAGAAATGATCATATGACTCTTATTTCTGACTCTATTGATATGGTGACTTACATTTATTGGTTGGCATATGTCAAGTCATCCCTGCATTCCTGGGTTGAATCCCACTTGGTCATGGTGTTTAATCTTCTTGATGATTTGCTGCACTCTGTTTGCCAATATTACATTGAGAATTTTTCTATCTATGTTCATTAGGAAGATGTGTAGTTCTTTTTAGGGAGATGGAGTTCTCTTTTTTGGTTGGGTTCTTCTTAGTTTTTGGTGTTAGAGTAATGTTTGATTCCAGGAATAAGTTAGAGAGAATTGTTTCCTTTTCAATTTCATTGAAGATTTTGATGAGTCTTGGCATTAGGTCTACTTTGAATTTCTTGCAGCATTCCTAGTGAACTTATCTGGACCTGGGCTTTTCTTTATTGGTAAAGGCTTAATTACATTTTCAATTTCATTAATTGAAATTTGGTTATTTAGCAATTTTACATCTTCTTAACCCAGCTTTGGTAATTCATATGTTTCTAAGAATCTGTCCTTTCCTTCTGTGTTATCAAGCCTATGACAGTAGAGATTTTTGAAATAAGTATTGATGATCTTCCGTATTTCCACAGGATCTGCAGTGATTTCACCTTTTTCATTCCTTATTGCATGAATTGGAGTTTTTTTCTTTCCTTTTTAAAATAAGGTTTGCTAGGGGCTTATCAATTTTATTTATACTTTTAAAGAACCAACTCTTTGATTCATTGATTCATTGTTTTGTTTTCTTAGTCTCTATTGCATTTGATTTCTGCTCTGACCTTTGTAATTTGCTCCCTTCTTTTGGCTTTGGGCTTGTCTTGCTCTTCTTTTTCTAGATATTTGAGGTGTAGCATAGGTTGCTTATTTGTGTTCATTCTGTTTTCCTGATGTGGGAATTCACTGCAATACATTTTCCTCTGAGGACTGCTTTCACTGCATCCCACAGGTTCTGGTATGTTGTATTTGTATTTTTGTTTTCTTGTAGATATTATTTAATTTCTTCTGTGGCCCACTGGTTTCTCAGGAGTGTATTATTCAATTTCCATATGGTTTGGGTGTTTTGCAGTTTCTTTTGTCACTAATTTCTAGTTTAATGGTGCTATGATCTCATAATATGTATGGGATAATTTCAATTATTTGCATTTGCTTAAGCACATTCTGTGGGCTAGTATAGGGTCTATTTTAGAGAATGTCCAATGTGCTGCTGAGAGGGATGTATATTCTGATGTTGCTGGGTAGAACACTACTACGTATACATCCATCAAATATATTTGTTCACAGGTGGGATTCAGTTCTGTTATTTCTTTGCTGATTTTCTGACTTCATTGTTTATGTTGAAAAGTATACTGTGATTATGATAGGCTTTCCTTTATAGATGTTCTATTTCTTGTCTCTAGCACCTTTTGATAGTCTGTTTTTATGTTGGATTTCTGGGATGCTGATTGTTACATGTCTTGGTGTAGCTTTGTTATGGTTATGGCTATTTGGAGTTCTATATGTTTTACTTATCTGTGTTTCAGCTTCCATTCTCATATTTGGGAAATTTTAAGCTATTACTTCTGTAAATAGTGTCTTTATATCATTTGTGTTGTCACCTTCTTTGTTGTTTATACATAGCAACCTTATGTTGTTTTTCTTTGCATCATCTTACACCTGTTGAATTGTTAGTTCCTGAGTCCTTGCTATTTTAAAAGATCTTTCTTTCCTGTTCACTAGCTGCAAACTTGCCTTCCAGGTCTGAAATTCTATCTTCACTTTCATTGAGGCAGTTTTGCAAATTTCCCTTGGAATTTTTGTTTTTTTACAAATTTCTTTGAATCTGCTTCATGCATTCTGTTTATTTCTTATATCGTTCATTCAAGACTTCCATCTTTTTGCATTGTTCCTCTAATTTTTTACTATGTCTTCTTTAGATGTGTTCACCATTTCTTTCCTTACATTTGTCATTTCTTCTTTTACCTGGGAGATTATTTCTGATATGAGCTCTTTTATAGCTTCCTTGAGCTGTTTCTTATCTTCAGTTGTTATCATTAGAGGACTTTCTGGTTTTTACCTTACATTTTCTTCTATATCCATGTCTCCTAGGCTTGCTTGGGCTGGGCTGGAGGTTTTTTTTTAATTGTATTTTGCTCTTTTGTTTTGTCATTTTCCTATATTTCCAGGCTCCAAGCAATGTTCAAAAGCTTCCCATGTGCTGGAACCTCATGCATTTGGCTCCTGGAGGAATGCAGGCAGTTATTCACTGCCCAGGGGTCACTGGACATAGTCCAGCTAAGACTGCAGGAACCTCCCAATCCTCTCATGATTTGGGACCCGGGGTTCTGACTGGCTCAGAGGGATGTTCCAAAACCTTCCCCATGTGCTGGAATACACCTTGTGCATTTTTGGCACTCAGGGTATAGTGCAGGCAGGAGTTCCCTGCCTGGAGGTCACTGGGAATGGTCCAGCTAGGCCTGCAGGGACATCTGGTGTGTCCTCTTGTGATTTGGGATGGGGGAGGGGTCTTATCAATTTGGAATGATGTGCCAAAGCTTCCCTCATGAGATGGAATTCACCACACACAATTTTGGCTGCTCGAGTGGAATGCAGGCAACTGCTAGCCTCTTGGAGGTCAATGAGTGTTCTTTGCTATGTTTCAAATAAGTTGATCCCACCATAAGATACATGTGGAGTCTATAAAATTGTATTTACATTAGCTGACACATATTAGGTACGTAATAAATTATAAATTATATTTTGAACTTACCGGATTTGCTTAAACATGTGTCAGTTCATTACATAGTGCCCATAGTAATTAAAAAGGGATAAAAGTCACAAGGAATTCATTGCCTCTAAAAGAATATATATTGGGTATAATAAAAAGAGAAAATTGAAAATTACAAATATTATAAAAATGAAGAGGAAAATTTTATAAAGAAAATAATTCTATTAATTATGAAACCATTACATTTATATCAAAGTGAAAAGTTAAATTGATATCTGTATATAAAAATTTAAGTAACTGATACTATTATGAGTGCCGATATTACTACTGATACACATTATGAAACTTACTGATTTCAGTGGAGCATCGATTTGTATCACTAGTCAGAAATAAATACCTCCAACAGTGGCAAAATCAAGTTTATCTCTTACAAATTCAATGCCTACACCTCACTGTTAATAATCAGTATAGGAAAATGTTTGTTATGGGAAAAAGTTAACTATGATTTTTCTATCTAAGATCAGAGTTAATAAATTTCAAAAAGTAAATTGTCTTGACACACAATTTTTCTAGACATTTAAATGAAGCTCTACTTTTGGTGTTAAATTCAAAAGTTTTATCACCTAAAATTAAGTTATATGCATCTTACTTGATATTTTCACATTATGGAAAAATATTAGCTGGCTATTGCTATTCTTATTGTGTTGGAATGAGATTTAATTGTGTATATGTAGAGGTAGTTTTTCACTAGATTGTAATGTTGTATGCATTTTTCTCCAAATTTCAATATTTTTCTGACAATAAGCATTAAGCAGTAATTTAGAAAACCCTGACTTACATTTTGTAAGTTAGATACCACAGTATTATATTACTTCTTTTATTTTTGCACTAAAACATAAGACACTGTTTTAACTAATCAAAGTTCCACATTTCATGGTACACTGATTATGTCAAGAGTTCTGCATTTCTGGCTATTTATTGTTAGGCTTGATAGATATGATATAGTAAGATTCACATGCAACACTAAGTGTTTTCTCTGTTCTGGTATTTCAGCAATATTCTAGTCACAGATCATGAAAGAAAAACACAAATTAGTGGTTAAATGGAATAATTCTTTCAATACCATATGTAATCCTTAGAGAATAAAACAGATTAGATAACTCAGTACTTTTAACTTCATTGTTGAATATGAATTTTATATGAATATGAATTCATAGAATGGGAGTTAAATTCATCATAGAATATGAATTGTATAATAACATATAATAATGATTTTATGGCTGGCAAAACTCAAATATTAACAATTATTAATGCTGTTATGCAAAAGCAGCAAGAGCATGGATACTACTACTTAAATACACAAGATTGACCCCAGTGTTGGCACTAATATTGTGTCCTAAAAAGATTTGTAACAATAATATACATATACATATATATATGTGTGTGTGTGTGTGTGTGTGTGTGTGTGTGTGTGTGTGTGTATTTTCATGTCTATTTTTACAAAGAAACTTCATAAGAATATCTACAATTAAGGAATTTTTTGTGAAAATTATTATATTGTGCTAACCTTACAGAATAACAAATAACTATAAGAGAAAATCTTTATGAAGAAAATTGTTCCTTGTAGTATTTGAAAATTATTGTACATTTTATGAATACTGAAAAATAAATATAATCTGAAAGAATTTTTAAATTAAATCCCTTGAATTTTAAAGATTCTTTTGTTTGATTTTTTAAAATTTAGATTTTAGTTTTATAAAATCAATAATAATTTTAAATAAGATCTAGAGTCCAAATAAAATCAGAATCTTTCCACCACTTACTTTAATACATGGGTTTGCACATACATAAGAATTGCCTCAGACACATTTTTAGTTACTTATTTTGATAATACAAACTGAATAATGCCTTAAGATAAAGATGACGTAGGGAAAATATTGGGAACAAATTAAGCTTATGGATTCTATTGTGTGTTGAATTGTGATTTCCAAATTGATCTAAGCAACATTTGGTACACATCTAACAGTCCTGAAACACCTACATTCGGGCTTAGGTGTGCAGATGAGTCAGGTTAAGAGTAATTCACCAGGATATATGCAAAAGCTACCCACATGTCTGCAGCAATGTGTAATTTCACTACTGTTATGAAAGTTTACCAAAAATAAAAAATAAAAAATGATAAAACTTTTGAGGCTTTGTAAATGAAAGTTAGTAGAACATTGGTAACATGCAATCAGCTCTTGATAAGCAACAGGCTATGAACAAAAGATAAATGTAAATGCAAATCATTTAGAAAAACAAAAACAGAAGCATCACTAACCTCTTGAGTATTGGGGGTAAAGATTAATTGGTTAGGTCTCAGCAGGCAGTTTATTCTAGAACAATAATGAGATTTTGTTGATTAAGGCTATTTGCCAAAACATGTGGCTCAACACCTTTGGGATGATCCATATGTGTACTTGATGAGGAAGAAGAAAAGGGCACAGGAGGTGAGTTAGAGTGAAAAAACAGATAAGTTATAATCAGTGCTAATAAGAAGCTGCCTAATCATTGAAGGGCCACTCTGTCTTAATGCAACTACTTGTGTTCCTTAAATACTCAATAGATAAATGGTGTATCCTGCAAAATATTGTATCATCAATGTTTACATATATGTGCAATCTTTACAGTCTTTAATTAACATAATTTATTTTAAATTCTCTTCTGCATGCTATTTTTACTATAAAATATAGTATGTAATCATAAATAATATTAAATATGTAAGACTCCTCCCACTAAGCAAAGCTTAAATTTTTCCATTAAAACTTTTAATGTGATTGTCAAGGCATTAAGTTGTGCATCCAATATAAAAGTTATTTACTTAATCAATAAATATTTGTCATCCTTCTAGTCTGTTTCCAGAGACTGTGCTCTATGCCAGAGATATAGGGAAAAAAGACAAATATGATCCCAACATTTATTTGAATTAATTTTACATTTTAAATGACATAAACACAAATTATGAGAGCAGACACATAAAATAATTAGAATTTGTTACAAGTGAAATATGAGAAATTTCAGAAATGAACTTGAGAAAGATGTAAGGATTTAACTTTGGACAGGATGATTCTGAGAAGCCTGTCTGAAAGATGTAATTGAAACTGAGAACCAAAGGATGACATGGAGCTCTAAATAATTAAAGAAAAGTTCAAAATAGATATAAAAGTCCAAGTGTATGTATCATTTTGTATTTCTAAAATCTTGAAAAAAAAATGTGAGCTGGAAGAGAAATAGGTAGAAAATGTTGTTACTGTTATTAAGTTAGAGTCCAGACTAGATCCTATGAGTGTGTCAAAGCCAAACGAGAGATTTACAATTTATTCCAAGCCTAACCAGCAGATGCTTAAGAATTTCCTGAAGGGTATGACCTGACCAGATTTATATTTAGGGGAATAGTTCTGCCTTCAGTGTTACGGAGGATTAAAGGGAACAATAACCAAAAAAGTCAAGGTGAAGGGAAGGAAGTCCCTTTACTCCAGGGAAACAGTGATTTCTGGTTCTAACGATATCATCATGATGCTACATCATCACGGAAATGGACAGGGTGTTTTAAAATCAAAATTGTTTGTAGAGTTACTCTACATAAACTCTTCATGCTGTAGTCCCAGCACTTGGGAAGCCACAGCAGGAGAACCACCATCAGTTCAGGGTCAGCCTGGGCTATATGGTGAGACCTTGCCTCAAAAAGTCAAAAATCAAAGACACAGACAAACAAACAAAAAAATCTCAATAGATCTTAAGTATACAGTGAGAGAAATGAATTTATAGGTTCCCTTCTTGAACATTGATGTATTAATGATATTATTTTTTGAAATGATTAAAAATATGTATCTCATCTATTTGTGTTTAATTGAAGAAGGAAATCTCATATTGGACACATTTTGACTTTTATAAGGGCTGTAAGTGGAGATATGGTAATAGCAAATGTCTATTTCTAATGCTCAAATAACTCTGAACTAGACATAGATATTTTGGAATAATAATAAATAAGATGGTAGTGAATGTGGATGAGACCACATAAAAAAGTAAATACATGCACAAATGACAAAGGACTGTCTTTTCTAAGTAACTACGTGTAGTGGTTCTTTTAATTTAAATACTGCCTCCATATTTTCTCATAAATACACACTTTTTGATGCTTCCTAAGACCACTATCTTCAGATTTCGGCTAGATTTTAAGGGTAGAAATGTTATAAGGTATTTCTCCAAAATCAGTCCTGAGATTCTTCTGCACTAAAACTTTGACATACTTGCACAAACCCAACTGTACATCTGTTGTGTATATAATGCTGAAAAACGTGCAATACAGTAATAGAAATGCATAAGATCATTTAATTCCTCTATTAGACTGATCTCTAAGTATTTCTTTTTTGAGGGATGCTATTATGAAAGGTGCTATCTCCCTAATTTCACTATCAGTGACTTTGTTGTTTTGTACAGGAATGTTACTGATTTCTGAGTGTGGACTTTGTATCCAGCGATGCTGCTGAACTTACCTATTAAATCTAATAGATTTCTGGTGGAATTTTTGGGGCTTCTATGTAGAGTATCATGCCATTTGCAAGTAATGACCATTGAATTTCTTCCTTTCCTATCTTTATTCCTTTTATATCTCTTTCTTGCCTATAGCTGGTAATTTAAGCAATTCTTTTGAGGATAACAATATGTAATACAACAATCATTGTTAAATTTCTATAATCTTATTTTGAAAGCCTATATTGTCATTGCTTTGGGTTTTTTCATTGTGATTGGAATTGTTTATTTCTTTTGTTTTGTGTTTTTCTCTCTCTTTAAAATAAAGAAATTCACGAGAACTGTTTTGGGGCTGTATCTTAACTTATAGAAAATAAAAAGGATTTGCAAAATGTGTGATTTAGTGATCTCTAAAATACTATTAATATTTTTTATGCTTGTTTATTTTAAAATTTTTACAGGTATTTACTGTCCATAAATGTCTTCAATATTTGAAAATTTCTATTTTTATGTATTTTATATGTAAGATATCATTTCTCTATATAAAGTGTTTTAATAATAAAACATTGTGTTTCATAGACTAAAGAAAATTTTTTCTTGTTTTAAAAGGAAGATATGAATCTGTTTCCCAAAGTTTAATAATCTCTGTATTTATATGGAAAACAGTTTTAAAAGAAAGATTTTTTGAATCACTATTAGAATTGCCTATCAACACAAAAAGTAGCTTCAAAAACTTTAGTAGAATAGTTGAAATTAATCTTATCAGAACCAGATTCACTCTATAAGTTTTATAGCACAGCCTAATTTCTAATGAAACTTCTGGCACTGTGAAATTTATTGAGGGAAGGACCCATATCCCAGTTTAAGTATATTTAAACATTTGATAACAGTTTATTATAGAAGGCATTCAGAACAAACATAAATATTTAATAAAAGCTATTTAGATTATACTGGGGGTCCTATATATTTTTAAACTTTTAAAAAAGTATTGGTACATGTACAGTACATGGAATTTGCAATCATCTCAAGAAGTGGATAACCGTACATCATAGAAGCTGCTTATTTTTTTAATCCTCTTGCTTCTTTTCTCTCACTCCTCTTCTAATTCTCTTTTCTTCATTTTCATTGCTGTTGATACTATTAATGTTAGCTCATGAGTTCGGGATATAATGATTGCATTCTTTGAGATTCCTGTGAAATAAAGGGAGACTTCCCATACACATGATCAACAAATATATGGAAAGTCTTCAATGCTTGTGGCTGTTAGAGAAACGCAAAGTGAAACAGCACTAAGATTTCTTCTTACTGTGGAATGAATGACAGTCCTCAAGAAATTAAAAAAAAAAAAATGCTAATGAAGCTCCAGTGAAAAATGAACTCATTGTCGGTGGGAATGCAAACTAGAAAAAGTAATTTTGGAAATCAGTAAGAATATTTCTCAAATAACTGAAATTAGATATTTTATATAATCCTGGTATCTCCCATCTAGATATTTTCTCCACAGAGCTGAAGACATCATACTCTGGCAATACATGCACATCAATGTTTATAGCACTACAATTCATCATCACTGAATCCTGGAAGCAGCCTATATTTATTTCCACTCATGTAAATCTTTTACGGGTTTCAGTGATGACAAATACTGTGCTACATCATGCATAGCATGGGTTCATCACTATGACTTATGCCCATCAACAGAAGAATGGGCAAAGAAAATGTGGTATCTATATATATTGGAATAATACTTGGCCATAAGGAAGGACAAATATGAGACATTTGTAGGCAAATGGATGCATGTGGAATGTGTAATGGTGAGTGAAATAAGCCAGAAACATGCATTTAAACACCATGTGATGTCTCTCATTTAAATAAGGCACAGTACAAACAAAGAGAAAAACACACACTGGGTAGAAGGATACAAGGAAATGGATCTCTTGCAAATAGGAAAGGTTCCAAGAGACCCAGAGGAGGGGATGGAAAGTAGAACAGAGTAAAATATTGAAGATTCAGGTTAAAATAGTGTGTTGTGCTAATCTTCTGTTTTGCTGAACTTAGAGAAGGTCACTTTGTAGCATGAAATATTAATCTTTAAAAAAGTAGTGTTGAGTGAGTGTGTTTCTATATGTGCTCAGGTGTGCCTATGTGTGTATGTATACATTTTAATGCATAAATTTACTGAATATTAAATTAACTCATATAAGTATTTTGTACGGATATTTTTCCTAAAATTATATTTATTCAAATATTACCCATTTTTTTATAATTTGTGGCATGTGCAGAATCACCTCTAGAAACTGGTAGAAAAAATTTAGTAAGTATTTTATTTTTTCTAATAATTTTCTCACTGAAATTGTAAAGCATAAGACTTAAAAAGTGAGGAACACTGTGTGGTTACCTGGTATCTTCACACATGGCCTGAAATGAAACTTTTTCAACCTAATTGCACTCCCAACGCACCTCCTCGATGCAACCATATATCACTTCTGCTGTTGATCATTCCTTAGGCAGTAACATGCAGGCTCGGTAAATTTTCTGTCTTCAAAAATACAGATGTCTAGTATAATCTGTAGAAATGTTAGAAAATAAATAGTAGGCTATTCAGCTGTCACCCTGCCTTCTATGTTATTCTGTAAGAGAATAATTTTCTGTTATTTGGCACAAGTACCTAACTCCCTAGGAAGAACATTTTCCTTGTCATGTGAGCATGCGCTCCCTCTCGAAGTCAATAGCAGTTAAGATTGTGTGTTGAAAGGTGTAACTTAAGAGCTGAATGTCACACTGCTCTGACAACCACTACTGATTTTTGAGTGTCTCCTGAATTTGTATTTTCTAATATCTTTTCTTATGAACTACTTTAAGGAAAAATACAATAAAATATAAAAAAAAATACATACAGCGGTCTATATCAAACTTGTGTTTTGCATTTTTGCCTCAACTTATGTTTTAAAGAAATAATAAGTGCAATAATTTGGAATCTCCTGTGCTTCCTTTTCATTGTCAGTGCTGTCTGCGTCTCTCAAGTATACATTGATTATGGATGAAGCATATCACTTCTCAAACCTGAATTTAGATTCCTGAATACACTACCACATACTAGGTCACAGATTCTGCCTCTCAACATGGACAAATACATACCCATTCACAAGTGGCATTAAAAGATTTGCATAATCAAAATTACCCTCGTTGCTTGTAATATACTTTATATTTCATTTCCTTCATTGTAACTATGATATGAGTCAAAATCCATTTACAGACAAATCTGTCCATTCCAAAAAAGGATAAATAATTTTATTGCCAAAGTATACTCAGTAATAAGGAACGAGGAACAGAGAGAGGAGACATGAAAGAGATAAAGACATTCTAAGAGAAAAATTCAACCCTAAATATGTATGCAACCTGTACAACAACACAAAAAGGATTGCTTACTCAGTGAGTTGAAATAAAAACTTTCTCTATTTTAAACAATTTCTATCAAAATTTTGGTAACATGGCAAACAGAAACCTTCTACTCTCCTTTTCTTTATTATAGCATTTTTATATAAACCCGGAGACCTAGCTACTTTATTCCATAATTCATTCTTTTTCAAATGTTCTCCACCCACCAGCACTTTTCTTTCTATTCAGCCTAGCAGAAACACTTTGTTCTTGTTGATGTTTTTTTCTGAGAACGACACTTGATCAGAATTTTAAATTCTTTCGTTTCTTTCACCACGTAACATTAACACAGGCATTGCCATTGTAGTCTACAATAGCACTAAGAATATGTGGCTTAGAACAGTAACATTTTCATTAGATTAGTAGTTTTGCACTTGAAAGAGAACACATTGTAACATTTGCTTTGTCACAAAGCAACACAGCATAGGGCTCTAATCACATTTTCTCCCTGGGAACTTAAATCTCCAGTGATTACAGACACAAGAAGTGTAATAGCTTATATTCTGACAAATATGTAATAGGTAAAGGTCTATATATCAATGCTATATGGAATTACTTTGATTAATTTACATTCACCTGTGGTAAATAGTAATTCCCAATCCCATAAACAGGGATTTACATGTACAATAGAGAATAGAAAAGTACTATCAACATGCTGATCTTACATCTTAGCAATCTGTGGGATATCTAGGTGAATAATTTCAGCATGTATCTTATATTGTCACTGTATTTCTATAGAACAGGTGGCATGTTGCAAAGAGCTATATACCATACAGTGATATTTCGATAGGATAAAACAATATGTCATTTTCTTGAATTTTTTTCAATCTTTGCTTATTTTAAATTGAAACAATTTGAATGAGTCCTAAACATTAGGTTACCATCATGCTGCAAACAAAATGTAGCATATTTCTCACCTGAAGGCACTAACATTAGTGATACCCTAATTATTTTCCTCCAACCAATTGTTGAGCTATAAACTGAGGATTAAGGAGTAGGTAGAGAACAAACAGCAGGAGCAGATGAATTCCTGAAAACAAATGATCTCTATTTGAATGCAAATATAGCCATTAATAAAGAATGAGAAAGGAAACATCTTAAAAATCTGTAATATTTTAAAGTGAGTTATGTCAGAGCAGGTTATTTTCCAGCAGCTCTTTAATGAGCCAGTCTTTCACATGTTGGTAACTAATTATTACATATACTTTGTATGTATTTTTAATATCCACAAGCTATGGATTTGATTTTTATTTCTTGTCAGTGTATTTAAAAAATAATTTGCAGAAATATATAAATTGCTGAATTTTATGCTAAGTAGGGAACAATGGATTGAAGGCTTAATTTACTTTGCAAGTCAGAGGATAAATAACATTCTTTAATATAATGCAGTGATGAGTATTCTGAATGCTTGTGCTTCTTTAAAAATACATTATATTCTAAATTTTACAGTGGTAGTTGATCATAGCATCTAGATGAACATTATATATCAACTGATTTACCTATCATTTATTTAAAATTTCTAGCTACTCTTTATTAAGTGGATAGTGGAATTTTCGTTTTACAAGCAATCAAGGAGTCATCATTCTACATATACTTAGGTAAAATAGTATTTTCATAGGAGATGGAAGAGGTAATTAGAGTCTAGTACTGTGTTTCAGCCACCTAGTGGCTGAAAGAGCTATGGTATTTCTGTCACTTTATAATTCTTCAGTACCTGAACCCAAACCTCATCTTTGGTCCTTTGATCAATATCTTTTATTTGCCATGGAATATGCTGTTCATTCTCCCTAAAATTTTTCCCACTGTCAAGCAAGCAAACTCCTACTAATCTGAAAATAAAAGTCAAATGCACACTTCTCATTTCAGGGTGCCAGGATTCCAGGATAAAATTGTATTTTTTTATTTATTTAGTTAGTTAGACAGGTCTTGTTATATAGATCACGCTTGACTTGAATTCACTGTGGAGCTCAGGATTGCTACAAACTTGGCAAATCCTACATCAGTTATCCAGAGTACTGAGATTACAGGAGTAAAGCACCATGCCTGACTTTGCTTAATTCATTACTTTTTAAAGGATTTATTTCTTTATGTATTGGCGTATGTTTGGGACACATAATCAGCAAATTCTTTGTGGGGAATTGGCATATATCACATCATAGTTCTTTTTCTTTGCCTTCCTCTTATTTTTGTAATGAATGCTTCAACTATTAATTCACTAGATTTATATTTTTATATTATGCTCACCTGTATTTCTTCAGCATATGATTTTTTTTTGCTTGCAGTACAAAATCCACCTTGATGAGAACAAAGAAATATGTATTTTGGGACTCTAAGTAGGACAGCATTCTGAGAAAACATAGGACCAAGCAGGTTCAAAAATTTTAATGCAAATTTAGAAAATAAAGGTTGTGAAAGTTTAAAAGTACAGTGTAGGGTGGGGAGCTGCTGATAGATCATCTACTTATCAGGAATCGTAATGGTACTAAAGAGAGTCAAATTATAAGAAAGCAATCAAGTGTTGTTCCAATTCCTGGGTTATTTTGTCAAAAAAGGAATTTTAGAAGTGGTTTAACAAAGAGAGTGAACTGTATTTTGGTGCAGCCTAAATATCAACATATATCCAAGGGTTTATATGCAGCTACCCTAATTCAGAGGTAGGGGCATGCATCATTTCATAACGATGTCAATGTACAATGCAAATTCTGGTGCATTTTCCTTTCTTTCATTAATAATTTGAATTCTTGAAATGCCTTTCTCCTCCACTTCTTTGTCCTTAGTCTACTTTTTCTATTAATCTTTCTGGACTCGGTGTGTGATATATATTGCAATGAAGTATTGCACCTCCTGAAAATAATGTTACCAGAGTCTGAGGCCAGAGGATTCTGACTTCAGAGTAGTGCAGCAAAATAGGTCTGACCAAGACCAAACTGAAACAATGGTAAAAATGCAAGAAAATAATTTATAGCCACATTGATAAAACCAAAGGGGAGCAAGTTTCTTAACCCCATTCTTGTGGCATTTGCAAAGGTCAAAGGACTATGAAGAGACAAAATGGCAGCAGTGAGCAGCAGGTGTGCATGGCTAAGCAGTCCAGGCCAAACTGGTTTTTACTGGTCATTATCTCCCATCTGGTTCTGTGAAATCCTGTCTTCTAGGAAGTCACTGTCAGAGGAGGAAACTGAACTCCCAACGTGAAATGAATGCTCTTCCTTAGAGATAGAGGCAGCCTCTCTTCAGGTCCTGGGTCCAGGGGCAAGAGCTAACTGCTTCTGTTTGGCAGAAGGAGCTGTGCCCACATGGGGTCATTTGTCTGCAAGGATTACTGTTCCTATACTCTTGAATGTTTCTTAGTTACTTTGGTCTTGAAAGAGGATGACAGACGTTAGGAAATATTGTGGGTGACTAAGCTTTTATTACCAGGTTCTAGACAGACACTCCTTAAGTAATCAACATATCTATCTGCAAACCTGAGGAGGAATTTGACCCAGGGATGATACTGTGAAGGTGACAGGTACAAAATAAAGGCAGAGATGTCAAACTTTTAGCCTACTGTTAGTGACTCTATAGACATCTATGAGTGCAAGTGAAACAGTCATTTCTTCTTAACAAAGAGAGCATTGAAGCCCTAGTATAATTCTTCCCTAACTTTGTACTTTAAAGCGAAAACAAAGAAAGAAACAATACTATGTTCTGTTCTTAAGTAGATTTACCTCTATATGTTTTGCAAATATGCATAACTGTTGGGAGCAGTGGAAGCTGAAAATTGACCTGGGACATAAACCAGACGTGACTCTACCAGTAAACAAAGAGCACCTGGTCAGCCACGTGAAGAAGCTGCTACAGTCCAGAAAAACATCAAGCCCTTACACCATCCAGGCTGTGGGTTGCTAAGCAGAGGAGCTGAAATGGACATCATCCTTCCCTGTATATAAATGAACCTGCTACATTGGTTGAGCAGTACCTATGCTCCCATCAGGAGGATAAGGACTCTACCTGACCCCAGCTTTGTTTTTTCTTTATTTTTCTCATCCTCTCGTGGTCGTTAATCCCAAGAACCTCAGAGATGCATGGCACATGGCATATTACTAAGTTAAACTCTTTTTTGGAAACTAGATGCATTTCCCTGAGGTATCATAAATGTACTAAACTTTTGGTGATGCTTTTGGCTGGTTGGTCTATTGTGACACTGGGTCACTAAGTTTTCTTGTTTTAATTGTATTAATTTTGATCTGACTTTTCATGTATGTTAGTAATGATTTTATGTAGTTGGGTGTGCTGGTGTTTGATCCATATGTATTTATGATAATTTTCTCTTCCTGTTGGATTGTTCCTTTAACAAGTATGTCATAATCATTTTCTTTTCTATTCAGTCTTGCTTTGAAATAAAATTTCTTTGCAAATGGAATAGCTACCCATACTTTCTTTACTAGGTCCCTGTTACATGGAGTATTTTTCTCCATCCTTTGACTTCATTCTATCAGTTTTGGAGAGCTACGTATGTTTCTTCTGTGCAGCATGCTATTGGTTCTTGTTTCTTCTTACATGTTTGACATCACTCTCTTTTACTCTCTGCTTACACAGAAAATGATATGAATTGATACTATTACCATTTCCCTACACTAGGCACACTGTTTCTATTGCCATAGGCATAGTTCAGTGTATGGTTACTGTTTATCTGAATCCCTGTAACAATTTCTTTATCAGTAACCACTCAGATGATTTTATGTGGTTTCTTCTCAACACACTGCAACTGCAGTAAGATTTTAACTAACAAGCCTGGTAAGAAGAAATCACATCTGGGAGTACTTTAATTCACTTCAATAGAGCTATTTCTCTGTTATGTGAATATCATTTCAGTGGCCAAATTGTCTTTATGTAGAAATGAACAAAGAAGAGAAGACTTAATTTGCTGAAATAAAGGAATTCAGTAATTACTCAAGTAAACAACTCTCTCCGAAGTGTTTACACATCCATCTATTATAAGTTATACTGGATCAATCTTTCTCATGCACATTTGAGAACTTTACATTCTAAACACCCTCAAAATCTCTGAAAGCCTTCATTTTATATCTTGTAAATAAGTGGGATGTTTATTCTAGGAAAAAATGCACTGTACCCTCATAAATATTATTAATACTTAAAGTGTCATTTACATTTATAAGCAAACTGAATAATTAAAAAATGCAAATTTAGCCTACTTAGGAGTAATAACTTCATATGTAAGTTTTATGAGCTGAATTTCATTACTTATTTATAATATGCTAACAATTAAAAAAACAAAGTACTGTAACAAAAACATAAAAGTCAGTATGTAACAAGTGGCCATGTGGCAATGTAAGTAGAGTAGGATAGTTTCTTTTTTCTTATAGGAAAAATAATACCATCTGGGAAATAGTCACTGCTTCTGTATAAAAGTAATTGTCTTAATAATGAAACGAACTTTCCCAACTTTTCATTTGTTTATTTCATAGAAAAACAACAAATAAAGAATAATTATGATATAAAACTTCAAAACAGGAGGGTAATGATAGTTAATATATTCTGTGTTGTTATTTTCAAACTAGGTGTTCAGATTACAAGCTGTAGGCCTGAAAAATGTGTTAAATAATGAAAACACAAACCTTTCTTTTGATTCAATAGTAGAAATTAGTAGCACAGCTATCTTAACTATTTTGCGTGTGCATATTTTTTTTTCTTTCCTTTCCCTTTCCTTTTTCCTCCAACAGCTCATCTGAATATCTCATTTCTTCCCATTTTAAATTCTGTGGTATATTTTGGGTCTTATTTATATTTTTAATTTCTAACATTAAGGAGATAACACAGTGTTAACACATGTAGCTCTGATTTATTTTGCTTATGAAGTTGCAAGTTGCAAACATTTACCTATAAAAGTGTCAAGTTTATCTTTCTTTATGAATGAGTTGTACTCCACTGTAAAAAAAAAATACCACATCTCTTTGATCACTTCCTCATTTGATGGATTGTTTCCAAGATTTAGATACTACAAATTATGTTTCTATAAACATAGGTGCACATACATCATTATGATATGATGTTTCTAATTCTTCTGGAAATAGCTTGATCGATATGACCTCTATTCTTATATTTTTGACACTAATTTCCACAGAGGTTGTACCAGTCTACATTCCTGCGAACAGTGGATAAAGGATCCTTTTTACCAACAACCCACCAGCATTTGTTGTTTATTGATTACTTGAGGATAGCCATTCTCTCTGGAGTGAAATTGAATCTCAGAGTTGTTTTAATTTGCATTTCTCAAATAACCAATGATGTTGAACATTTTTCCTACATTTATTTTTGAAATATGCATTTATTCACCTGTGAAATGCATATTTATCTCAGATGCCCATTTTTGGATTGAGTCTTTAAATTTGAAGGGGGATGTAATTTTTTTTCCCCAATTCTGTATATGTTCTAGATATAAGTCCTTTGTCTTAGGGACAATTGGCAAACATTATTTCCTTCTCTGTGGGCTGTGTTTTCACTCTATTTCTAATTACTTTTGATGTGCAAAAGCTTTTTCATAAGACAAGATCAAAGTCTGGCGGAACTCTTCCTGGCCTAGGGCCCAGGCTGTGGTTTCCTGCCGGAACCAGAGAGTCCCAAATCCCGTCCCATGCTGGGGGAACTCTCTTCCTCGCCTGGGGGCCAACCCGCGTTTCCATGCCCAGACCAGTGAGTAGGGCCAAGGCGCGGAACCCCTTCACAGCCTGGCAGACCTTTCTCCCACACTTGGAACAACAATTGAAGCTCGAAAATATAGGAAAATGACTAAAAGACCAAAATGCAATCTCAAATATCAAGCCTATTTCAAGAAAGTCTAGGAGCCATGTGCATAGAAGAAAATACATGCCACACACCTGAAATACCTGAAATAATAGTAACTGAAATAAAGAAGCAACTCTGGGAAATCTTAAAAGAATTCAAAGTAGAAATAATCTCTTAGTTAAAAGAAGAAATGGTAAAACAAATGAAGGAGATGCTGAACATATCTGAAGAAGACACAGTTAAAAAATTGGAGGAAATAAATAAAAAGATAGAATCCCTGGATGAACAATATAAGAAACAAACAGAATATGTAACAGATGCAAAGAGATATACAGGAAATTAAAAACTCCATTGAAAGTTGTAAAAACTGCCTCAATAGGGGATTTAGCTGAGCGGCATAAGTACTTGCCTTGCAAGCATGTGGTCGTGAGTTCGATCCCCAGTACCGATAAAAAAATAAATAAATAAATAAAATAAAATAAAATAAAATAAAACAAACAACCAAACAAAAAAACTGCCTCAATGAATGTGAAGATAGAATCTCAGACCTCGAAGATAAGATTGCAGCCAGTGAACAAGAAAGGAAAGATCTTATAAAAATAACAAGAAATCAGGAAATAACAATTCAACACCTGCAAGATGACACAAAGAGGAACAACATAAGGTTGATAGGGACAAATGAAAAAGAAGTGGGCAACATAAAGAATGTCAGGATGATATTAGAGAAGTAATAGCTGAAAATTTCCCAAACACGAGATTGGAAACTGATATCAAGATCAATGAAGCATATAGAATTCCAAATAGCCATAACCAAAATAAATCTACACCCAGACATATAATAATGACCATTCCAGAAATTGAACAAAAGAATAGAATATTAAAAGCTGTCAGAGAGAAAAGACAGATCACCTATAAAGGAAAACCTATCAGAAAATAGGAGACATCTCAGCACAAACAATAAAATCAAGAAGAGCATGTAGTGAAGTATTTCAGATCCTAAAGAAAAATGATTTTAACCTAGGCTGATATACCCTGCAAAACTGTCCTTCAGAATTGATGGAAAAATAAGATACTTCCATGACAAAGAACAGCTGAAAAACTTCATGATCACCAAGCCAACCCTGCAAAGAATACTGAAAGACAGCCTAAGTACACGTAGGAAAAAACCACTAAAAAAAGCAGACAATTAAACAGAGCAGAAAGATAAAGATGCAACAGCAGAAAAATAACATGTCAACAATAAACCAATATATAACAGTTATAACCATCAAAGTGAATGGTCTCAATGCACCAATTAAAAGAAACAGACAGGCAGAATGGATCAAGAAACAAAATCCAACCATATGCTGTCTACAAGAAACCCATCTAAACCAAAAGGATACTCACAGACTGAAAGTCAAAGGATGGAAAACAATACTTCATGCAACAGGGATTACTCCCTCCCCCCCAAAAAAAAAAGCTGGGATAGCTATTCAGTTTGCAGACAATATGAAATTCAAGCCAATAATGATTAGAAGGGATAAAGAAGGTCACTACATACTGGTTAGAGGAAAACTCCAAGAGGAAGAGATGAATATCTTAAATATATATGCACCAAACTCCAGAGCACCCGGTTATATAAAACAAGTACTAACAGAAATGAAAAACCAAAATAGCAGTAACACAATTCTAACAGTAGATCTTAACACACCATTGACACCAATGGACAGATCAACCAGACAGAAAATCAGCAAAGAAATAAAAGAACTGAATTACACCTGTGAACAAATTGACTTAATAAAAATATACAGATTATTGCACCCAACAACAACAGAATACACATTCTTCTCAGCAGTACATGATTCATTCCCTAAAATAGGCCATATATTAATTCACAGAACATATTTAAATAAATGAAAAAGTGTTGAAATTATCTTGCATGCTATCAGACAATAGCGCTATGAAATTAGAAATTAAAGACAAAAGATACTGCAAAAATCCCACAAACACGTGGAAAATGAATAACACAGTTACCTCACAGAGGAAATTAAAGAACAAATTAAACAATACGTACAAACAAATGAAAACACAATACAACTTACCGGAATTTGTGGGATGCAATGAAAGCTGTCCTCAGAGGAAAATTTATTGCACTGAGTTCCCACATCAGGAAAACAGAATGAATACAAATAAATAACCTGATGTTACACCTCAAACATCTAGAAAAAGAAGAGCAAGTCAAGCCCAAAGCCAAAAGAAGAGAAGAAATTATAAAAATCAGAGCAGAAATCAATGCAATAGAGACTAAGAAAAGATAAAAAAAAAATCAGTGAATCAAAGAGTTGGTTCTTTGAAAGAATAAATAAAATCAACAAGCCCCTAGCCAACTTTACTAAAAAAGGGAAGAAAAAGCTCAAATTCATGCAATAAGGAATGAAAGAGGTGAAATTACTATAGACCCTATAGAAATACAGAAGATCATCAACACCTGTTTTGAAAACTTCTACTCTCAATGGTTTGATAAAGCAGAGGAAATAGATAGATTCCTAGAAGCATACGAAGTACCAAAGCTAGGTCATAATGATGTAAATAACCTACTTACCTAAAAACCTACCTAATAACCCAATTTCTATTAATGAAATAAAAAACATAATTAAAACTTTACCTACAAAGAAGAGTCCAAGCCCAGATGGTTCACTGCAGAATTCTACAAGAAATACAAAGAAGATCTAACGCCAACACTCCTCAAACTCTTCAATGAAATTTAAAGGGAAGTAATCCTTCCTAAATTGTTCCTAGAACCAAATATTATTCTAGTACCAAAACCAGAGAAGGACCCAACTGAAAAACAGAAATACAGACCAGTCTCCCTAATGAACACAGATGCAAAAATATTGGCAAATAGGATACAGTAAATCATCAAGAAGATCATACACCATGACCAAGTGGGATTCACCCCAGGCATGCAGGGATGGTTCAATATACATAAATCAATAAATGTAATACACCATATCAATAGAGTCAAAAGTAAGAATCACATGATCATTTTTACAGATGCAGAAAAATCTTTTGATAATGTCCAACATTCACTTATGATAAGAACCTTGCAGAAAATTGGAATAGATGGTCTTTACCTCAATAAAATGAAGGCTGTCTATGACAAACCAACAGCCAATATCATACTAAATGGCCAAAAATTGAAGGCCTTTATCTTAAAATCAGGCACAGGACAAGGATGCCCCTTATCACCACTCCTATTTAATCTAGTACTGGAAATACTGGCCAGAGCAATTAGACTAGAGAGAGAAATAAAAGGCATAAATATAGGAAAAGAAGTTAAATTTTCATTATTTGCAGGTGACATGATACTCTACATAGAAGATCCCCAAAACTCCATTTAAAGACTCCTAGATATAATAAATAAATTCAATAATGTAGCTAGATACAGAATCAATACTCAAAAATCAATAGAATTACTATACACTAACAGCAGAGTCACAGAGAGAGAGAGAAATAAGAGAGGCCACAACCTTCACACTAGCAACCAAAAAAAAAAGAAAAAGAAAGAAATATTTAGGTATTATTCTCATGAAAGAAGTGAAAGACCTATACAGGGACAATTATAATACACTGAAAAATGAAAATGAAAATGATCTCAGAAAATGGAAAGAAATCCCTTGCTATGGATAGGAAGAATAAATATTGTGAAAATGGCCATTCTCCCAAAACTGTTATACAGATTCAATGCAATCCCAATAAAAATACCATCAACGTACCTCATAGAACTTGAGAAATCACTCCTAAAATTCATCTGGAGCGAGAAGAGACCTAGAATAGCAAGGACAGTTCTAAGCAGCAAAGGCAAGGCAGGAGGCATCACAATCACTGACTTGAAGTTATACTACAAAGCAACTGTAGTAAAATCAACATGGTTCTGGAACCAAAACAGAATGAAAGATCAGTGGAATAGATTAGAAGATTACAACCACAACTACAAACATACTCAACCACCTTATCTTTGATAAAGGGGCCAAACATGTTCACTGGAAGAATGACAGTCTCTTTAATAAATGGTGTTGGAAAAACTCACTCTACATATGCCGAAAACTAAAACTAGACCCATGCCTATCACCATGTACTAAAATAAAATCTAAATGGAACAAAGATCTAAATATTAAAACAGAAACACTAAATCTATTGGAAGACAAATTGGGTAAAAATCTTGAAGACATAGGAGTTGGTAGAGAATTCATGAATAGGTCTCAAACCGCATGGGAAATACTTCCCAGAGTCAATAATTGGGATTGCCTCTGAATAAATAAATTCTGCACGTCAAAATAAATCTCAAACATAGTGAAAAAAAACTCATAAATGGGGAAAAAAATCTTAGTGAACTGCCCCTCAGTCAAAGGACTTCTGTCTAAAACATATAAAGAATGAAAAAAAAAATCAGACCCCCAAAATTCAAAGACCCAATCCAAAAATGGGCATCTGAGATGAATAAACATTCAGATGAAGAAATAGAAATGGCAAATAAATACATGAAAAAACGTACACCATCACTGGTCATTAGAGAAATACAAATTAAAACCAAACTGAGATTTCATCTCACTCCGGAAAGAATAGCCAAGATCAGGAAAACCACCAACAACAAATGCTGGAGAGGCTGTGGGGAAAAAGGAACTCTCCTGCACTTTTTGTGGGAGTGTAGACTAGTACAACCATTGTGGAGGAGAGTCTGGAGATTTCTTAGAAAACTGGGACTGGAAGCCCATTTGACCCAGCTATTCTACTTCTAAGCATATTCCCAAAAGAACTGAAAGCATCATACCACAGTGATATATGTGCAGCACAATTTGTAATAGCCAAATCTTGGAAACAACCTAAGTGTCCATCAACTGAGGAATGGATAAAAAATTGTGGTATTTTTATACAGTGGAGTACTACTCAGCTATAAAGAATGATCACATGGAGATATTTATAAATAAATGGACGCAGCTTGTGACCATACTCATAAGTGAGATAAATCAAACTCACATATATAAATACCGAATAGTTTCCCTAGTGTAAGAAATGATAAAAACACATAAAAATATGTGGTAATCATGATTCCCAATCATATTGGTTTGAAGCCATATAATGTTTTCACTCATTAATTGCAATTGTTTTACCCTGGGTTGTTCGATTTTAGTATCGACAATAGTATGAATAGCTATTTTGAAGAAAACAACATATCATAAAAGCTAGTGCCGATTTAATATCATTTTGTTTTGAAGTCCCATCAAGCTTTGTACATCTGTTTCCACTGTTTTTAACATGTTATACCTTACTATATTTTAAAATATGCAATAGTATAAATAAAATTTTTATAGGCAAAGAGATAATATCGAAACCATTGTTCACTTTATGTTAACTGGTTCTAAATACCCTGTAATTTTTTTCATTCTCTTTAATGGCTTCCCACTGTCTTGATATGCTTGATGCTATAGTATATGAAGTTATACCCAAATAATTCAAAGAAAGAGGCACTATGGTGACTACTATTATGTTAGATTATCTGGGGGGGTGAAACACAATGATGCTTAAATTGTTCGGTTCTGACCTGTGTTGTTCTGTTACAATATCCTCTTTTATCTCAATATCCACCCTTTAAAAAATTAATGTATCTTTTCTTATTTTTTAATTAAGGGAAAACTAAATTAAAAATAGCAGGATATATTATGGTAACTTCTTTGTTCTTCCTATTAACCTGATTTGAACCCCAGTATTGCTCTCTCTATCTCGTTCTGTCAGATTTTACTATATTCTATTTTGTTTGATAGAATCAAGTATGAGGGTATAGGCAACCACTTTGAAGGCGATAAGATTTACTATGATGCCCATTATGGTTTGACTATTATCTTCTTTTGAAGTCCTGTAAGATCTACAGTGTAGATTTTGTTGGTCTTGTCTATACTGTTTTGATCAATTCTATTATACCTGATGATATAGCAACCTTTTTTAAAAATAGCAAGAAGTACATGACAGCCATTTTTGATCACTTTATATTCTATTTTTGCATCATGTACTATGCCCATTCTTCTGTTCTAACTGACTCTGTTTTGTTTAATCACGTTAGGTTTTATTCTCTTCAAAAAAAGTAATAAGAACTGTGGGAGTAAAAAAAACCAAAAAGTGTAATTGTTATTGTAAAAAAGAGAGGAAAGGAAGATGGTTTAAGGGATATAACTGCATGTATGTTTGAGTGTGTAGGATGGAAAACCATATTACTGAGCTTTTTTTTGGATCATTGAACGGAACTGTCTGCAAACTCACTGTATGAATGTCCATTTTATGGGCTTTAATTTTATAATTTGGACAACTGTTTCTAAGAGGACAATATGTAACCTATTAACTAATGATTATTCACTGTATGTTATTTCTTGAAATTCTGTATTATTTGTACGCTGTTACTGCTTTGTTTATTTCCTTTCTTTTTTTCTCTTTAAATAAAAAAAAAAAAACAAGACAAGATCCAACGTTTGATTCTTTAAAGGATTACCCATGCATTTGGGTTTTGTTCATGAAGTCACTGCACACCCCTATGTCTTCAAGATTTCTACCTGTTTCCTCTTCCAGTATTTTTAGTGTTTGTGTTTTAATATTTAGATGCTTGGCTTTCTTTTGGTGCCTGGCAATAGACATGGGTCTAGTTTTAGATTCTGCATGTAGAGAACCAATTTTCCCATCATTTATTAAAGAGGCTACTTTTCTTCCAGTGAACTGGTTGACCACTTTGTCAAAGATAAGTCACTCAGTGTGTTTGTCGTTGTGTCTGCATCTTCTAATCTGTTCCACTGGTTTTTAAGTCTGTTTTTTTTTTCCCAATAATATGCTGATTTTATCATAGTAGCTCTGTAATGTAATTTGAAGTTAGAGATTTTTATTGCTCCTTTATTGCCCCAGAATACTTTAGCTAATTTAGTTCTTTTCTGAATTTTAGAAATGTTTTCTCTAGTTCTATGAGGTATACTACTATTATTTTAATTGAGATTGCATGAAATCTGTATAACTATTTTGGGAGAAAGGTCATTTTTATTCTTGGGTTCTTCCTACGCATGGGAAAAGGATACCTTTTCATTTTCGGAAATCTTTTTCAATCTTCTTTCTAAGAGCATTGCAATCTTTAATATGTCTTTTACTTTCTTCGTTAGATCGAACCCTATGTATTTCATATATTTGGATGATATTGTAAATGGTGTGAATTCCTTAATTTCTCTCTCAGTGAATTTTTTATTTGTGTATAGGAATGCTATCAAATCTATTTATGCTGTTGAATTTAGTAATTAAGTATAGGAGACTTTTGGTAGGGTATTTAGGTCATCTCTGTACAATATTATGTAATATGTGAATAGTGATAATCTAACTTCTATTTTACCTATCATTATTCCATGTATTTGTCTCTTTTGTTTAATTTCTCCAGCCAATATCTACAGAAATATAGTGAACAGAAGTGATGGTAATATTGTTCTCTTCTTTCTGATGTTAGTTTGAAAGTTTTCCATTTTTGTCCATTTAGTATGATGTTGGCTGTTGGTTTCTCATAGATGAATTTTATCTGATTTAGGTAAAGATCACATATTTTGACTTCCTGTAGGGTTATTTTGTATCATGAATGAGTGTTGGATTTTGTCAAAAGCTTTTTATTCATTTAGTGAGGTAATTATGTGATTTTCATCTTTGTCTTCTTTGATATGGTGTGTTACATTTAATGATTTGTAAATGTTGAGACACTCTTGTGATGAATCCCACTTGGTGATGGTACATAATCTTCTTCATTTGCTTCATTCCGTTTGCTACTATCTTATTGAAAATCTTTGCGTGTATTTTCACTAAGGAAATTGGCCTGTCTTTCTCTTGTTGATTGGATCTTTCTCTGATTTTGGTATCAGGGTGCTATTTGCTTCCAAGAATGAGTTAGGGAGAATTGCTTCCCTTTCAGTTTCATTAATGAGCTTGAGGAGTATTGGCATTAAATCTCTACAGTTCTGGTAGAATTCAGCAGTGAATCCATCAGGATCTTGACTTTTCTTTGTTGGTAAGTTTTTAAGTATGCTTTCAATGTCATTAACTGATTTGTGTTATTCAGAATTTTTATATCTTCTTTATTTAGCTTTGATAATTTCTACATGTCTTTGATTCTATTTCTTCTGTGTTTTCTATCCTTTGAGAGTAAAGATTTTCAAAGTAGGCATTGATGATCTTCTGAATTTCCACAGGATCAGTATTTATTTTGTCCTTTTCATTCCTCAATGCATAGATCTGAGTCTTTGCTTCTTTTGATTAGGTTGGATAGGAGTTTATCAATTTTATAATTGATATAATATATATATATATCATTAATTAACGATAATTAATTTTATATAATTATAATATATGACATATATATGATTAATATATAATTAATTTTATATAAAATATATATGACATGCTGGTTAAAGTAGTACAGTTAAGAATAATGATAGTTTCAAGTACAACTTAACTACTGACAAAGTATGGTCACCATCAATCTGCTAATGTCTATAGAAACACGTTCATGTTTAATTTTACCCTCTTTAAAATAAAATTATAAGATACAAAATAAATACAAAGAGAAGACTAAATATAAATAAATAAATTAAATTAAATATGTGCCATGTACTTATTGTAATGATTTTTCCGTTAGCAGAGTGATTTTATCCTGGGAGTTTAAGTTGGGTAGTAGAGAGGATAATGATTTGAAAGGGGCTGGAGGTCAAAGAATGGCCACAGTGTTTTGGAAACCTGGTAGACACAGGAGGGATAGAATTGAATAGAATATGAAGGAGAAATCAGAAAGGGAAGAAGAAATGTTTCCTCACTTGAACATGTAAATTCAAGAAGTAGTTTAGGAAGTTGAGAAGGAGGATCAGTCAAAGAAAATAAAAGCAAGAAAACTAAACTTTTTTTTTTAATGTAAGAAATTACAGAATGGAAAAATAAGATAGGTAAAAGAAAGGAGACCAGAAAAAGTGAAAACAAAATCAACCAAACAACAAAAATACCCACGAAAACAAAAATAAGCACAAAATACTAAACAAAACAAGGCAAAAATCCAATCACTGTGGAAAAGTATAGCTAATCTTACAGACAAGGATGAATAAAAGTAGTGAAATATTTCTTGTGTTACAGTTGTGTGATAGTGTCCAAGTGTGATCCCAGAAATGTGCCAGGTACTCTAGCCAAGTTTGCCTTGGAAATTTTTCTGGGCATGGAGCTGATCTTGTCCCTTGGATGTGGAGGCTGGGACTGGTGGTCTTTTATTGGTGGAGTTTTCCAGAGCCCTGCTCCTGGCTCTTTGCTGCTGCGTCAGACACTGGCTTGCTTCTGGTCTTGCTGATTATTCTATCTGCCAAAGTTGCATATGTGCCCATAACTCTAGGGGCCACCTGGCCTGGGTGTCTCTGGTGGTCCATTAGCTTCACCTCTTGAAGGCCTATTGAGCTCTTTTGTTAATTCATTACAAATTCACCTACTAATTGGTCGGGTTGTAAAACAAAATCTCAAATTTCAGTTTTTGACATTAAAAAGTACTATAAGCACTGCCCAGCAAATATGGCAAATAAAATATGGAATGAAAGAATCTGAAAAAGGAATCTCTTTAGCAGTCACCATCTTTTCAAATACATTTGAGTCCATTAATGAGGATAAAAGTGACCTTAATGCTGATAGTAAATGCACAGCAAGTTTAAAACTGCATAGGTGTGTTTTAATTTTTACTGAAATTCATTGATTGCACTTAAAGTTTTACTTTTTTTTTCTAGAATTCAGGCAAGTTATATAAGACAATCTATCATTTCCATTTTTCTACAATAACATGTTTCCATCATGTTCAGAATTGTAATATTTCTAGCCCTGAATAATTACCCCTGCTTTTTATATGCCTCCTTCTCTTTTTATCTGCCATCATTTTTCTTTCAATAAAATATCTTCAATTTCTTGAATATATATAAAATGCTTGTTAAAATAGGGACTTGAAAAAATCTTTATAAAATAAATACAAAAACTTTAAAGGATTCTAATCAGCATTTTGTTTGTCTTCATATTTTGAATTACAAATGATTCCTTGGTTTTCTCCTATTTATCTTGTTAATAAATAACAGATCTGTTATAGCTTATGTCTAGAATGACCTCCCCAAAGCATCAAGCAGTCGTAAGTGAGCTTCTACAGAGGTTGCTGGATCTACATGCTGACACTGGGTTTGATTCAATGTTCGATGTCAGGATTATAGGAACTAGGATTTAAGGTATGAGTGTTACTTGTCCAAAGTAGCTTGGACAAGGTATAATGGATAGATTGTGCTGTGATCATCCTCTACTTGCTTGCTTTTCTTCTTTCTCCCTGCCATGAGCCCTCTGTCCTCTGAGATGCCTATCTGCCAAGCCCCTACTTTCAATTAAATAGATTATGGAATAAAACTTCTACAATCTGTGAGGTGAATAACCCTTTCTTCCTTTAATTTGTACATGTTGTGTATTTTGTTTTAATAATGAAAAGAGTAGCTAACGCAGGACCTAAATCCAGAATTCATGTCATTTCATTCTTATGGCAATGGATATTAAATTGTAGAACCCCACATAACACAGATAGTGAATCCACTGTTGTTCCTCTAAAGTTGGGTCTGATGCAAAGAAATAAGTCTTCTGTTGGCCCGGTTAGTACTGAAAGAACCTTCTTCACTTTGTTCAAATTTCTAATTTTCCTTAGAAATCAAATAAAAGTAGCTTTATATTTTATGTGCAGAATATTTTGTATTTCACAACTTTTAACATTGAGTCAATATAAAATGATATAGTGTTGAAATATTAATTTACAGCTACTTTAAAAAGTCACTTTCTGGTTCAAGAATGCATTTCATATATATATATATATATATATATATATATATATATATATATATTTTATTTTTTATTTCATCTTGGAACATATCCAAGGGAAAAAAATCTAGAAAAGTAGAATACGTTTTTTCTTTATTTCCACACGTGATTATGTCTTTGGGATTTTGGCGAATGTTTATAGAATGGAAGGCGAGGGATGAAAATAATTTAAAATCTATCCTTATTTTAAACATAGCTATATTAAGAATAAAAACTTGTGCAAGATTATAATACACTATATCATACAAGCCTTTAAAGAATAACTTTAGTAACTCATTTAAAGTGCTGTGGGATTTCATTTTACTGTCATCTCTGTCTTCTAATTTCTGCTTACCATTTTAAGAATTTAACTAGTACACTAGTTTGAGAGACAAAAAAGGGAAATAAAAAGAATCAAGTTTGGATATATAACACCTCACAACTAAAACAGTTATTATTTATCATGCACATACCCTAACAAAAAGGTTTAAAAATATTTGCTTCTAAATTTACATAATTTTTAAATTAATGAACCAGTAATGTTTTCAGTAGAAGTTAAAGTTTATATATTAATAAGAAATTTTGTGACTCATGAGATATAATGAAATTAAGAGATATAGTGATACTAAGATTAATAATATCACCAAGAAAGGAGGACTGCCATGAGTTTGAGACCAGACTGGAGTATGTATTGAGTTTAAGGCGATTCTGTACTACAAAGGAAGACTTATCTCAAAAACCTAAATAACAAACTAATAAAAAACACACACAAAAAAAAGAAGGGGTGAGGGACTGGGGATTTAGCTCAGCGGCATAAGCGCCTCCCTTGCAAGCAGGCAGTAGTGAGTTCGATCCCTGGTCCCGATAAAAATGAAAAAGACAAAATAAATAAATAAATAAATAAATAAATAAATAAATAAAATAATAAAAAAAGTGGGGGGGTGGATATTGTCCGGTGAGGTGGTGGAGATACATTTAGAAGAAGAGTGAGAGAGGGAGGAGAAACAATAATTTAAAAAAAGGAACATGTTTGGCATGTACTAACTCGCCAAGATAACTGTAAAATGCCTGCACTGTAAACATGACTAATAAAATAAAGTTAATTAAAAATAGAAAGTGTTGTACAAGAGGTTGTATCATTTGCGTTATTTTGGTGTTCTCATATATGTTATATATATATTAGTACCAGAATTTATAAAAATGTGTATTTCTTTAAAGAAAAATCTTGAACAGCAGAATTTAAGAATTTTATATATTTTAATGCATTTTCTTCAACCACATGAAAAATTTGGAGTTTTGATTTTTCTTTTTCTACAGCATTGTTTATATTGAACAAATATACTTCAGAGACAGTACTGGGCTTGAATTCCAGCTCTTTTACTTCCTAGTTGTAATGAACTCTGTAAAGCTCTGTTTCTTAATTTATGAAGTTCAATAATAGAACCTTTTTCTACAGATTCTACAAACATGAAAACCTATTTTATATGACCGTATGCCATAGTCAATATCTACATATATGATTATATAACTGGAGGTTACTTTTGTTATAAAATATATAAATGTAATTATCATTATTCTTTTTATGCATATTCCTAATTTTACTGCACAAGTGTTAAGTAGCATGGTTCACTAGTGATCATGTCAGTTGCAAAATGCCAGAGACCTTGAAGCCTGGAACCTCAGCATCAGTATGCTGCCCAGTTTAACACTTCACTAATTGCATCAGTGAAATGGATATTTAAAGACAGTTTTATTACATAGATCTGAGATATAATAGAACTTCAAAAGTTTAATGTAAATGTCAGACTAGAATTGATAAATTATCTTCCTGTTTCCTTTCATCTTTCTCTCTTCCAAAAATTTCTGCTCACAGGGTTCTTAACACTCAGGTATTCACAGATAAAAGTTCAGTGACGTATAGTTTCTTGACTGGCCAATGTCTATTTTATTCCTTTTTGCTATTTAAAGAACATAGGTTTTTTCAAGGGGGAAAATAACCATATTGTTTTTCAGATGCATTTCCTAGGAAGTACAGGAGACAAACCTCTTTGCCAATAAGCATTTGCATAATTTTTAGGTGAAACTGATATCAATTAGCTTTTATCCTCAGGCAAACATATCCGTAGTTTAGGATAGTGATAATAAAAGTAGGAGTTGCATTCATAATTTATCTTCAGATACTTAAAATAATCACATTCATTGACTGTATACATTATGTACCCTTCCCTGAGGCAGGAGAAGGCAGGGAAAGTGGAAACATTGCAAGCCTGTTTGTAATGTACACTGAGAGAAACCAGGTCTCCGATGGGTGAATTAATCTGCAGTGGAGCTCCTGGGTCTCTCAGAAAACTTGTCTAGTGCAGGATCCATGATACACTCATCTTACTTTTGCAACATTTGTAATACAAAAGACATGAGACTTATCATCATGACCATCAGCAGTTCGCTTATCTTTATTTTTTACATTTTCTGTTTTAGAAATCTATTACACACAGTCTAGATCTGGTCCACAAGCTCCAAGAAAATGCGGAAGATGATTTCATTCCAGATTTTCCATTCACCATGTCCATAAACATTTAAAATTATTCACTCATGTTTATTTAAAATATTAAGGGAAAAGATAGCAACAAGCCAGAAAAAGAAATATGAACAGTAGAAAAGCAGAACTGGGTTATCAATTTAAGAAGGGTTCAGAAAGATGGCATCACTGTGAGATCACTTACATTTCAGCTGACATGAATTCAGGAAAACATTAACAAACGAATAAAAAAGAGATCCACTAAGAAGAAAGATGGAACACAGACAACATGAAGTGACTCAGGGCACTGGCATTTTATATATGGAGGTGACTGTAGATGCAGTACCTAACAAGAGCCCATGGAATGTTATGAAAATGTTGAGATTAGAAATGATATGTACAAAACAATGAAAAGACATGTCTTTGGAAATATTATTAAAATAAAACTTTTAAGAATACAAATATAACATGTATTTTAAAAATGAGCTAGGTAGCCTGAAGACAGTGGAAAGTAGGCTTATCATAGAAAACACAGAGTCACATAGAAATTCAAAATGTTTGCCACCATGGGAAATTCAACACCCTTCTCTGGATAAATGTTTGCTTTTCAAAACGTAAAGTTATTTAAAACAATTCACCCGGTTTCAATAATTATTATTGCTTGTAAAATACCTGGTTTAATTTTTATCCTTCATCCTTTATTATTTTAAGACCAGTGCAATGAATGATATCACTTTGATTACTAATACACATATATATCTCTCTCAGATAAAAACTCCCCCAAATACACATAATCTCAAATATCTACCAGAGTTTCAAGTCCTAATTATTTTATAAAGGTCAGTTCCATCTTCCATTTCTTTGAGTGAACAAACAAGCTCCATACATTGTAATTAGAATGACCCCGAAGTTTCCTTTGATTCAGAGGCTCACTCCTCAGGATTTTCTTGGAATTCATTTGTTGAAGAAAATGTGTCACTTGACCGATTGGGTTTATTTCTTACGAACTGAGTTTTGATAATTGCATTACCATGGCATTTTCCTTATAGTTCTTGGTTCTGAGGATCAGTCAGATCTACATTTTTTGTTTTTCTTTTTAAAAATCCTTTATAAACCTTAGAATGAATTTATTAGGAGGTAATAATATCAAGTTTTTCTTCATTCTGTGATGTTACTAGCTATAAACAACAAATATAAACATCTGTTAATCATTAGGGGATTTCAAAAATGGTTTCTATCAAATATTCTTACTTTAGTAGCTGAAATACTTTTAGATACAAAACATTTCCTCTTCTATTACATAGTTACTGAGTATTACAGCTTGTATTAACAAGGCAGGATATTGTCTCTCTACCTAACAGTACTTGAAATAACATGTTGCCTCACATGCTTTCTCTATTAATATTCTTTTTTCTGTATCATTTTGACTTATATTTTAAACATTTTTGATGCATGACAGCCTGCTGAAAGTTGTGATGATAAATCACACTTTTCAACTTGATTAGAATGAGGATATTAAATCATGAGGCTCTTTACCCATTAGTAGATTAACTCACTGATGTTCACAGCTGTATATTCTCTTAGGACAAGGGAGACACTTAGGGGAAGTAGGTTACTAGGGACCCATCTTTGGAGGCTGTTCTCCTGGCTTGTTCTCTTCCTCTATAGCTGACTTCTTAGTTGCAATGAAGTAAGCAGCTCAGTTCGAGCACACAATTCTACCTGATGATCCTACTCTAAAGCTAACCTACTAGGGACTGACTGAGGGTTCTGAAACCTTGAGCCAAACAAACCTTCCCCTCCTTTAAGTTGCCCATTTCAGCCACTATGTGTAATAAATTTGTATCGGGAATAGGGCTATTGCTATTCCTATATCTGACTATGTGGTTCAGAAGCCTTTAGAATTTGCTTGTATGAAAAATTTGGAAAAGGTTGGATGTATATCCTTGAGAGCTCTAGGATGCTGAAAGCTGAGCTCTATGAACAGTTCTGGTGAGAGCTCAGGAGACCATAATGCTGATAGAGATATACACAATAAGGACTGTGCTTAGAGCTTTATTCTGGGGATGAGAACTTTACTTGGATATAATGAAAAATCAGCCATGCTATATTATGGTGAATAATTTGTTAATATTTTACTATATCTTGTATCTTTCTATGTACCTTGAGTTAAAGGTGAAAGACTAATTGATGTACTAGTATTTTGAAGTCAGCCCAAAATATAGGTTGTGACAGGGGTGCTGCTCATGGGTTTTAGCTAGATTTATAATGAGAATTCACAGAACAGAAAGCAAAAAGACTTCAAAAACTTAAAATTGTGGTCAGAAAAAAAGTAGACATAAAGTTGGGGCCAAAACTGGTACTGCTGATGAAGAAATTAGCATCATTAAAAAGTACTTTGAAGGAAAGTACTTTTAAGGAAAAGAAGATGACTGGGAGGAATCTCAGAAATCAGCAAGATGCCACTATATCAGGTAAATCTGCATGAGTCACAAGGTGATGGAGGTTTACACCCAGATTTCGAAGGAACTATTAGATGCCAAGCAATGTGCTCCTAAGAAGACTGTGCATGAAGCTTTTCCACTGAGGTCTTAACTTCAGTGGAGTCTTTGAGAAGTCAGCAGCTAAAAGGTCTGCTAAGGCAAGCTGCAGAGAGCGAGTAGAGTCACCATAAGATAGAGGTTGTGTAGCGTGCATCCATCAAGCCCATGGAATAGTAAACAGCACATAACTCCTTTCAAATCTATGTATTATCACCATGTGTCCTGGTTTCTACACATGAGGTTGTATAATCTGATTATTTTCCTGCTGGGTTTTGTCTTGCTTTGGTCTTATCTTTTCTCTTTATCCAATCTTCACCATCCATTGAACTTTGAAAGTATGCAATTTGCTTTTTCAAAAATTACTTCTTATAGTAGTTCACCTCTAGAATTTGCCTTGGGTGTTAGAGCAGATTTTGGTCCTGTACTTTTGAGTAGCCCTGGGATTTCTGAGACATAGGAGAATTCATTAATGCTTTTTTTTATTGTCTGCAGGCCAGTTGTATTGTATGTGTTGGAATCATAGACTTGTCTTTTTGGAGATTAAGTATGGCTTAAAATAAGTATGTATTAAGTATGGTATGTATATTAAATTGATCAGGGTTGATTCTTAACTGGATTGATAGATTCCTAAAGGGGTGATTGGATCATGAAGGTGCTTTGCTATGGCTTTATTAATTTGCTGGTATTTATAACTGTGGTTTGGACATGGAATCCAGTGGCAGGTGTGTCATTGAAGACACCTGCAGAGGATATATCTCTGGTCATGTTCTTCCACTGCTTTGCTTCCCAGCTGCCACAAAGTGTGAAGTTTTTCTCTACCATTTCTCTCAACCATGATATGTCCAATGTGGCACCTGTTAACCATGTACTAAAACCTTTGAAATCATGAAACAAATAAGTCCTTTCCTCTTTTAGGTTGCATATGTCAGGCACTTTTTAACATCAGCGGGAAAGGTGACCCGCACATAAGCATAACACTTCAATGTACAGACTGCTTCATCTTTGGAGAGTGAGGATATTTGGCAATTTGGCTTATAAATCCTTCGGATTTTTTTTTCTCAGTTATGTCATTCTTAGAAAATGAACTTTAGAGAATAACTGATGATTGGGAAGTTCGTTTTCATTGAGTTATTTCTCAGAACTACTGAAAATAGACAAGATCATATAAATACGTTATATATGTGTATATATATATGTAAAGATATGTATGTAGTTTTTCTACTTAAGCGCAGATATCTTAAATTCATTTTATACCTCTTTCTCAGATTCAAGACTACTTATCCTTGAGAAAATGGGTTTTTGTCTGACTTTAAAATATCAGGTAGCAACTCATGAGAAATAATGGAATTTACATTATCTTTACTCTGAAAGGAACACAAAAAATCTTAATATCAAGTCCTACTAACAAATATAACATTTACTCTAGAATATATTCATTGCCTTTATCTTTATTAAAAAAAACTAACCACTAAAGTTTTAAATGCAGATTATTTTATATTTCAGTCTGTTATCCTATTTGTCATCCAAACTACACATAAACACTAGTATGTTTTGAAAACTCTTACTTGAATTATCAGAGATGATAGTCACTGGGTACTCAATTTCTTTCAGTTTTTGACAGTTTCCTTTGATATTTTATAGCAAAAGATTTTCCTTTTACATCCATGGGTACATATTATATATTTTTTTCAGATAAATATTAATAGCATGGTTTCCTAAATTAAGCAATTTCCATAATCTTTTTTCATTTATGTGTTACTCTCAGTGGAGGTCCTTTCAAATATTTTTTTAAATGAGGATTTTTCTACATTTTGCTAATAGAACTACAAATAAACATGCCAATTGATTTCTAGGATTTATATTTATATTTATAAGTGCCAGCCTCTGAATTAGGCATTTCTATAAAAGCTTTGAACTCTTTACAATGTAAGATTTTGCTATTAGAGATGCTTATTGATATTGGAAAATAATTGTCTCAATGTCCTGATTATTCCCTGAGATTGAAATTACTTGCAAAACTTGTTTTTCACACAAGCAAAAACAAATATCCATCTTCGTGTACAAAATTCATCAATATTTATGTATGAGTTCAACCTAAAATCTAAAATTCAATATTATACCTAATTAGCTTTCCGAGTGTCCTGTTTATAAACATCTTTTTGAAGCAAATGTTACTGACATTTTGCATTTTATATTTGCATTTTGTCAAGTTAAGTTACTTATTTTCTCGTCTGATCTTTCAGTTCCTTCAGTCAGACACAGCCTTACCTCGAATCATTGACCTTTAGAGTTTCTACCTCAATACAGTTTTCCAAGTTGCTTACTGCTTATGGCCCCAGCGGAATTTGTGCTTTGGAAAGTAAACATGGACTTGAATTTGTGTTAGTTTATGTAGTGAAAATACTCTTCTAACTTACATTATTTGTTTATTGGTAACATCTAAATTTGCACCAATATTTGTAAGAGAATATACAAAAGAGATCAGTAATAAAATATACATGAAAATGTATAAAGTGAGAGTTAAAAAATTAGAGCAAATCTCAGAGCAACAGAGACACATGCTTGGTCTGCAAGAGTAAACCCAATGTGATAGAACAAGATTAATTAAAAATTGCCAGGAAACATTTTTCACATTTGTTTAAAATTCTGGCAATGTAGCTTCAAGGAATGCAGGATGACTGATCATTCTCAGCTAAGATCCATGATGTGATGTTTCTTTTTCTTGGAAACCAATCTGTCCCCTGAGCACATATGCGGAGTGCTGGTTTTCATAAGGCCAATATGAATGTGTACATAATTGGTTCTAGGGTGGAATAAATCTCACTTTTCTATTTGATTCTCACATCAAATCATGTTCTTCAAATTAATAATAATGTCTGATAAGAGGCTGGACATTTTGCTTCCATTAAATTGTTTAAAAAAAACAAGTTTATGGTTAAACAACAATTGATTTGAATTGATTTGACAGGAACAAATAATGAGTACTGAAAGAGTCGCTCACATAAGCACTGCAAAGTATATATTTAAAAATAAGGTGCATCAAGTTGTTCATGCTGCTATAATAATATAAATAGATCAACGAGAGGGCAAACATGTGCAAAAGAAGTTTGTAAATACCAAAAATAACCCGTCAAAATCACATCAAGGAATATCAAAATTAACAATCAAAAATAACCAATAATAAAGTGAGAATTTGTTCTGTATGATTTTAAATCCTATAGGTAACTTGACATCTTAATATGCTATAATTTGTTTCAGTTCATATATTAAATAAAAAATTCCAAACATAAACATTGTCAAGAATATTGTCAAAGGAGTATTTAAAATATATAGAAGTACAAGTTAGCAAATCTACTTTGGAGATTAATTGGCAGCAAATATCTTTAAAAATGTCCTGATTTAGCTCAATGGAGTAAGCACCTACCTGGCAAATGTGAGGTCATGTGTTCAATCCCTGGTACAAAAAACAAACAAACAAACAAAAAAACGAAGTCTTTATCTTATAAATTTAAAATTTCAAAACAGTTCCCTGAAAAATTCTTATAGTCATCCATAGGGTTTCATGTGAGGATCTGCAGTGTTACTGTGTTTGTAGAAAATTCAAGGACCCTTAGATTCAAAAATGGGGGAAACAACAAAGGCACGTAAAGTATTTATTTAGTAAAATCACATTATTGCTCTAAAATGCATCGATAATAATGGTATACATCAACACGAATATATTCTATAAGGATACTACCAAATGGGCAAGTTACAAAAGTTCATTAAAAGTAATTATATTGAAATGTAACACTGCATTGTTAAAGATTCTTATATATTTTAATATAAATGCAGAAAAGAAAAGAAAATACATGAATAAAAGATAGTCTTTCTCTTGTGGGAACAGAGGATGTATAATAGAGTGAGAATATAAGAAATTTAAAAATTGACACATAGCAATTTTTATTCAACTTAATTGGTTCATATTTTTAACATTTCATATTTTCTAAGGTTTTTTGTTAGTGCATGTTTATAATTCATGAGGTTTACAATTATCTTGGGCATGGCTCAGCCTGTGTGTCACATCTTGTTTGTTCTTTATAAATCTCCTCCTGCTTCTCTGCCCCTTGTGCCTCACCCACCAATTTCAGTGTCCTCCTCTCCATATTTGTTTCTATAATGCATGTGTATATTCCACATGCTCTTTTGAATTTTAAAATTAACTTTCAAAATTATGTGATTCATACAAACAATCATCTCCATACATGCAATTTTAATTTGTGATAGCTATGAATAATTGCCAGTGACCTACAGTGCTATCAGCAAAACTGTTTTTCAAATGTACATAAGACATTGCTGATTTTCAACAGTTCAGTAAAAGTATATTTTTATTAATAAAGATTTATGGTAATATATGCTCAAAATTAAATGACATATTCATGAATGATGATAAATTCTGCTTTTTTGAAGAATTTATCATTTTTAATTTTATGCATATTACAAATCTCATATATAATATATTATATATTGCATGCCTTTTAATTACATTACAAGCAAAAAGGAATGAATCTTAAAAGTCACCCTGAAAAGAGACATTTGGCCTACTCTACCTTATTTTCCTTTGTGCTAGCACAATTTCTTTTGCTATAAAAATATATCTAAGATTGGGTAATTGAAAAGGTATATAGATTTACTTAGGTCACAAACGGTAGGAGAGGAAGCCAAATATTGTCAGTATATGATCAGACTTTTCTGCATGCATTTTAAATGGTGGAAAGAAAACATCATATAGGGAACTAGATCAAGAATGCCAGAGAGAGCTCACTTTGATAGCAAAGCCATTTGCTCAATAACTTATTAACCCATTAATCCAGGAATGGGCTAACCTGTCTGTGAAGATATATCTCTCATGCTCCAACAGTCTCACTATGGTCTCATCTCTGAATTCCATTACCAGATGACTTGGTAAGTAAGGTTCCAGTACATGAATTCTGGATCCACATTCAAATCATAACATCCTTCTCAATTTTATTTTCCAAAGTGAATTAGACTAGAGGTATGGCATCTTTCAACATTTCTTTAGATCGTATTTTTAATCAGTAAGAAAGAATTTTTAACTTCATCAAGCACAGACATCTGTATCCCTGATGTATGCTTACAAAAAATTAATGATTTCGGATCATTCCCTTGGCTAGCCGTTCTGAAGTGATTTATCATGAAAATAATTTGGTAATTCTCTCTTCTTAACTCCCTAAATTCACCTCTGAGAAATTCACTTAATTTTTTCTTTTATTCCTTACATAATGAAAGTTTGATTTTTTTCTAACTATTTAAATTGGTATATTTTTTTGTAGTTGAAATTCTGTTTTAAAAAGTTATTAAAGGTCAAACTACATAGAACTTCACAATTAAACAGAAAGCCAGTTGGGTTAAAAATAATATTTGAAGCCTGTAACATTCCCTTCAATTCTCTGAAAACACTGGAGTCTTCCTTAATACAGTTTATCAAACTACTCACTTTAAAATCTGCCTTAGGGATCACACTCTATCATTGGAAACATCTCTTTTGATCAAGGTATTAAGAATCACACACCTTACATGCTTTCCATATTTCTGTTTCCTCCTTTTATTAAAGCTGTCATATACAATACAAACAATGACATTCTCTTTGGCAAATACAGTAGGAAATTTTTAGAACTTGATTAAAGTTTCAGAAATAGTTGAGGCATTTTCTGCGTCTCCTAGGAACTGACTCTATTGATTTTAAAAGAAATGTATCTGAATATATGCGTTTTGTGCCTCGCCTCTTCACATTCCTGGTTTTTTAAAATTTTATTCTCTTTTACTCTGACTCACTTTACTCTTAGAAATATCATAAAATAATTCACCATCAAGCATGATGTTAATTGTTCATAAATGTATCTTATCAGGTTGCTGGAGTTATACTTTATCTGTCGTTTCCTGAAAGTTTATTAGGAATAGATCTTCACAAGTAGTTGATCTAATACTGATTTACTTTTAATACTGACAATGTCCTTTACTATCATGAAATACTCTGCTTTGTTTGGACATAAAGTACCTACATTACACATGAACATATTGAGCTACACAAACTTCTGAGAGTCTGTTGATGACTTGTGATTTATTGTTTATAATTTATTGTGATTTATTGTTCATGAAGATGCAGTGAACTGTTCAGTAATTGTCTTTTTGGTATGACTTTTCATATGTTTCTGATATGATAGTGTTCTTATCAGGTTTGAGGTGTGTAGCTTCCTTTTCTAAATTCAACAAGTTTGATAGAACTGATGTGTATTCTTAAAAATTTGGTGTAATTTGCCATGTAACTATATGCGCCTAGACTAGCTTTTGATCATTAAGTTGGAGATTCAATATCATAATAATGATAATATCATTCATGTAATCTTTTTTATCTTAAGTAATTTTATGCAGCATGTGTCAATAATTGGTATGCTTTGTCTAAATTTTTAAACCTATGAATTTAGATTTGTTTATATTTTTATGATGATCTTAATTATACTTTTAATATTTGTGGGGTCTGATATAAATTTAGCTTCCTTTCCTTCTCACTCTTTTTTAAAACTGATAACTCTTCCTCTTTTATTTGATTAATTTATAAATATTTGAACACATATGATATATATATAGTATATAAACAGTGCGTTTCAACATTGTATATTTTGAGATTATTTTGTATAACTGTACACCTAGACACGGGTTAAAATAAATTGCAAAAAAATTCTTAAAATGTAGCACATTTTAAAATAAAATTTAATGCAGAAGATACAATTCTCAGAATCATGATTGCAGTTGTAGTGAATTCTCGATGGGACTCTATCTGCTTTAGAAACCATAGAATTCATAATTAAACAGAATCTGGTGATGTCTTCCCTCCTTAGTGTTTTCCTCACCATGGTCTTCATTATTTCATCAAATTGTGTGATATTTAATGTATATATTTTATGGATGCTGATGTTTAAAATTGCTTTGCTCTAAACTCACTGATAGGGGCTGGGGATTTAGCTCAGTGGCATAAGCGCCTGCCTTGCAAGCAGGCAGTCGTGAGTTCGATTCCTGGTACCGATAAAAAAAAGGAAAAAGACAAAAAACAAAAACAACAACAACAAAAAAAAAAAAAACTCACTGATGTGTATCTATATAGATATTTCTATACATATGTTTATCTATATTTCTATTTCTGTATTTATGTCTATATTGATATTTATGTTGCTATCTCTACCTCTATATCTGTAATCATACCCATGTTAGATAGATAAATAGATACTTATCTGTATCTATCAATGTACCGTGATTTCCCAGGTAGAATCCTGTGGCTTTGTTTTCCCAGTGCTGTCACACAGGAAAACTGCTCATTGATATTGCTTGAATCTGTCAGTAGCTCATTCTGTGTCATGATGAGTATGGAGTTTTGAAAGAAAATTTCCAAATGAAAATGTACAAATTGGTATAAGATGACTTCAATTTACTTATGTGAAAATAACTAAGGGCTAACATGTTAATTACAAAATACTTATTTTAGTTGAAGTATTTAATTTCTACAGTTGTATTTTATTATTTTTTATAAAACTAAAAAGATGAACAAAAATATAAGAGAACAACAGAATATCAGATAATTAGACAGTCAAACAGTAAAGAAATTTCTAAGATTCGAGTAACTGAAGATTAGGAGACACAAAAATATGAAGAAATGCTTTTCTTTCACCCTGGTTTTCTGTGAAGATACCGTTTCGAAACTTTAAAAATTCCTAGAAATTGTATATGTGAAACACAATGAGAAACACACACAGCCAAGCACACAATATACAAACATAGATCTCAAAACCATGCTACATTTATAATTTTGCTTTTTTTCATAATCCACTATCATGAGAAAAAAGATGTAGCATTTGATTAGAAAATAAATGTAAACCACATTTTATCTAACAAAATACATATTATCTTGGTGAGCAATGTATACAATTCCTTTCCCATTCCACCTACCCATTTTTCCTTTGCACATAGTTTATGTAACTTTCCACATTCAACCTTTAGCCTGATACATACGAATTTCCAAGACCTGTCCCATGGTAATAGGAGCCTATTGCCAGGCAAACAAGTGCAGTCACAGAATCTAATTCAAATAATTTAAATTCCATGGCTCCGAGCCACCATTCCAATTAAAAGTGACATCACTGCCAATATGTAGGACAACAGGAAAAAGAAAATGAGAATGTGTGAGTGAAAAACAATATCTACCCCTGAAATAAAGTGCATCTACCCCTGCTGTATTCCGAAATATAGCATCAGCTCATTACAGTCTCAGTTTATATTAAGCATGTGCATTTAGTTTTGAAAATATTTTTTAAAAATTTAAACTAATTCATAATACACAGTTTGATTTTTAAAAATTTAATGTCACATTAAATAGAATAAGTCTCCTTAGGCTGAGGAGAATTATGGATCATCCAGATGTCAAATCCTTCTTGGAATAGTAGTTGATGAAAACAGTGTGAAATCAGTAATTTCCCCGAGTCATGCTAATCTTCCATAGGAAGAGAGATTTTATATTGCACCCCATGCTTATCCACTAGCAGACACTTAGATATCACCCCTATCAATTTTCTGCATAGTCACCTTCAGTTAATTATATCATGGGGATTACTGACAGGGATTCTGATCAGATTCAAATATCTCATCAAACAAGCCTAGAGTTTCATTGTGTGAAGGTAATTTACAATGCCTGTATCCATATAAAATACTGGATATGGTTCTTTTAATACTGTAGTTGTAAATTTTTTTCCATAGCTGTTCTCCAAATCTTTGTGCTGATCTGCCCTGATGTCCAGACTGCAAGAGGCATAGAAAATGGTGCTGCCTGAGCTAAAGATCAAATAGTCAGCTTATACCTGAGCAAACTAGGAAGAATAGAAAGGAAAGGATAGGAAAAAAAAAAGGAAAATTATGTTTCTATGCAATTTTATACAAAATCTACTAATTAATTTATGTCTACAATGAATGCTAGACTTTAGATTTCCTAATGGAACATGCAGATTTCTAGGTGGTTTACCATTCCAGCATGATGAAACCACAAAATCATAGATTGTTAGGAAAAATCTAAAAATTGATCCATTATACTACTTAAACAGTCCTCCTGCCTTTCTATCTAGTTTTGCACCACACAAATGTTTTATATTACCTACTTAAAATATTTTGGATAGCATTTAGAAATTAACATTTAAATACTAAATTGTAAGCTGTATTTTTTTAACTCTTAGAAGAACATAGTATAAAATTGCTCTCTTACATTAAATTCTCCAAAGCTAAACTTTCAGAAGATTATTTTTGGAAGGAATATCTACTATTTTGTTGACTGAAATTGTTATCTTGTAAATTTAGTTAAGTTAAACTACCTATTTGTTTCCATGCGTATTTGAATGTGTGACTCATTCATACCAAATCTTTAATTCACAAGTGAGAAACTAGATTTAGTTACAAGATGGAAAAATAAATTGACAAAACATGATGCTAATGAAGATTAGTTGGAAAAAAGAAGTCTTCTGGTTTGATTTATTTTAGCATCATACTGTGATAATTTCTCCCATTCTGATAGTGTAGAAAACATAAATGATATCTTTTTATTGTTATAGCTCATTATTTAAAAAAAATAGAAATTCATACATTTGAATCATTGTCAAATACTATATCCTTAAGAAGGGCCATCCACTTGCCCAGGAGACATGTATTATTTTTATTTCACCAAGTTTTCTACTATTAATACATTAAGAGAGAGAAAATTCTTCTGGGACTTCATGATTGGTAATATTTTTGGCAAGTATAATTCATCACACAGGAATATATCAATAAGATGTACTGCATATTTTTTCTATTGTTTCATTTTACAGATAAAAGAATCCTCTAATTCCCTTTTGGATATTAATTTCTGTCTTTTTAATAATAATAATGATTTATATTGGACACTTCTCAAAAGAATGAAACTACTTCTTCTCAAAACACAATGTTTATAATTACTTTTAATAGAAAAATTTCTCTTTTCTTTTTTTTTTTTTTTTTTTTTTTTTTTTTTTTTTTTTTGTCTTTTTCCTTTTTATCAGTACCGGGGATCAAACTCACGACTGCCTGCTTTGCTTGCAAGGCAGGTGCTTATGCCGCTGAGCTAAATCCCCAGCCCCAAATTTCTCTTTTCTAAAGCTATCCTCTGTTCTAATTTACCAATTTGGCAAACCTAGGTTACATTTAATTGTCTCATCCAAGTTTACAGAGTAATTCCATATGTGTGAAAAAAAACAAAACTGAAAACCTCTGATTACAGATGTGGTTTCCAGATTTACCAGTGATTTTTAATCCTCATCCTTCTTCTAGAATCTCCTGCCACCTAAGCACACTGCATCTCTCATAATATTTTATTTTGAGTGATTTGTAGGTATATTAATTCTTTCTGATCTTTCTCATTAGCTGATTCAGTGAGATAACATTTAAACCTACAATGATGCCATTTAATTTGAAAATATGTTTTGAGATGAATCTTGAATGAAAATGATGTAAAAAAGAAACACTTTATTGTTTTATATTATGACCAATAATTAGGTTTGTTGAAGTGGCTCTTCTCACTGATGTTTATATTAAATTAAAAACACTAAATTGAGATAATTATGCATGACTCCTACATGAGAGATTAAGCTGGTGTTTATTGCACTACAACTATTCAAAAGGGAAAAATTTATATTTCAAGAATTGTATGATTTGAGTTCTAATGCAAATAAAACACAGTATAATTTTTTCTATCCTGTGTAATGAAACACAGTATAATTAGTAAAAATGGAAAAGTAGAGACTTACATTCAAATAAACTGAAAACCAATTTATTTTTATAAAATATTTTGTTTTGCTTTGGAACAGTTAGTTGATACTAACCTGAACTCACTTTGCAGCCTAAGCAGGACTCACATTCATTGCCACAGTCTTGACTCAGACTCCTGAGTGCTGAGATTACTGGCATGTGACACTCTGCCCCACTAGAATCACTAGTTTTAAGAAATGAAGTATGTGTTAGCTATGAAGTTCTTCTACTTAAACTTTTACAAATAGAAAATGAAATAAAAAAAATAAAGAGTAAAGAGAAGACCACACTAGTTCACCCCTCTGGCTTGCTCCGCTTAGGTACAAATCTGGTAATCATGCATTTGCTCTTGGGAGTTTAGCAAAAGCTTGCAGCACTTGTTCAGGCCAACAGAGTCATTTCATTCATCTGGTACCATTCTGGTTGTTTTCCTGTCTAGTGATTTTTAATCACTGCGATTGTGTATGTAGCCTACTCCTTCCCATGACCCTTGGCTTCTGTGGCACTAGCCATCTGGAACCGTCTGCCCTCTTCTCTTCACATCGCTGGAAACCTAATTCACTGCTTATGCAACTACAAAACTCCCACTTAGCTCAGTGGTAGTTTAAAGATGAGCTTTAAACTGAGCACTGATGTTATCATACCCAGTTTTGAAATGCAGCCAAAATACTACCACTCCTGTGAACAGGATCCTTTTCCTGTGTTAGAAAAGAACACATAGTTAAAGCATATTTTAAATCAATGATACTAGTTGACTAGACAATTGTATCAGCAGTATAGAAATATATCCACCCAGATAGTATTTATTTAAAAGGCAACAAGTTGATATTTTACCATAGTCACAGAGCTTCCACACAGTGATCAAGGGAGTGAAAATAGTTCTGTAAAACCAACAGCAGCATGTAGTTAAATACTATATATTGCATGGATCAGATGAGCATTTCCCTATGACCTTAAAATCAGCACCAGGTTTATCAAATTATTTTATCTAATTGTCTAATTATTTTAAAAGAGAGAGGCAATCTCAAATAACTTTAAACACTAAGGGTTTCTGTGACTACATACAAATCAATTTTGATGATGTAAGTGTGATCTTTCAATGATTGAGAAAACCAACGCAACAAGATTCATTGCATGAGGAAAAGAAGACTTTTCAGAGTTTATGATTTAAGTGACATTTAGACATTTTGTGGGGGCTGGGGATTTAGCTCAGTGGCATAAGCGCCTGCCTTGCAAGCAGGCAGTCGTGAGTTCGATCCCTGGTACCGATAAAAAGACAAAAAAAAAAAAAAAAAGAACTCATCATTTTATTATATCAATTTCTTTTACTTCAGTGAAAAATATTGCACTTATTATGCAAAATTATGAAATAAACCAATTTCATTCACTGTACTATACAATAAGTGCCTATCTGGCAAGTATGAGATCATGAGTTTTATCCCACGTACCAAAAAAGAGGGAGAGAGAGAGAGAGAGAGAGAGAGAGAGAGAGAGAGAGAGAGAGAGAGAGAGACAGAGAGAGAGAGAGAGAGAGAGAGAGAGAGAGAGAGAGAGAGAGACAGAGACAGAGACAGAGAGAACCTGGCCTATGAAGTTTTCTCTTGTTCTTTGTCCCTCTCATCCTCTATTTCAGGAAATACTCATAAAGGTCAAGACCAGAACTTTTTCCAAAGTGTATTTCTATAGGCATGAATGAATAAAAGTATCAACATTTATCAATGAACATTTAGAATGATTACTAGAAATGAGGAGATTCTTTTGTGTTTCATTATTTCCCATTTGATTCCAATAATTCTTCCCAGGGCTTAAATAGCATCTCTTAGTCTGATTGGAGATTGAAAAGTAGCACAGGTCCCAGTTGGCTTCACATATCCCACCAAGATAAAGAGTTATCTACATAGTTTTACTAACAATATCATTTTCCCTGATTGCCCCCTTTGAAAGAGTATGCATCTTCTTGACGCTCTAGTTTCATAACACCATTTAATTAATGCTGCTTGTATTACATGATTCCTCATGTCTTGGCACATGTCATGGTGCCACCCATGAATACTGGCTGTTACTATCTCAAGTATTGTTATGCAACTTTATTGATGAAAAATACTCAAGTATTTCAGAAAATGTGAATGGCTGTTCCTGGTGGTGTTATAGTTACAATTTGGAATTTTTAAATAAATTCAGAATAATATATTTTGCAATTAGAGTATAACTGTTGGACCATACCGAGAAAATAGTCCTTTTGCAAAACATATGTTATCATAATTCTAAAATTGCATAGAAAAATAAGCAGACAATAAATGAATTAAAAAAGGGAACAGCCAAATGTCCTTTCCTGGTCAGCACAGCTGAAGATCTGTATTAAAATTCCAGTGATGTAGCTCAAAGTTCTGAAAGGATTCAAGATATGGTAAGGAAATGTTTAGTGAAGCAAAGTTGCTTATTCATGTCATCTAGAAAGCAAAACAAGGGAAGATCACCAGAGGAGAGGGGGGCAGAGACCAGGTACAGTACCCAAAGTCGTATCTCCATGCCCACGCAGACACATCACCAAATGAGCCACACTAATCCTCTGTGTCTCCCACGCCAATAAATTTGAAGATCTAGTCTAACTGTTAAAAGGTTCTCTTGGGAGAACAGAATGAATCCCAGGCAAAAGCAAACATCAATAGAACAGGCCATTGGAGTTGTAAAGCAATGATCTTGGTAGCTCGGTGAGGAAAACTTGTGACTGCACACAGAAGTAACTCAAACAAATGCAGAAACTGTGTAGAAGTTGGCATAAGTGGCTTCAATGTCAACAGTGCAGGGCACAGAAAGCCAGTAAAGGCTTCTGTCACCCCTGATGCTCCTGACCATCAGACACTAATGCAAACATGGCTAGCAAGAGGCGATGCCCAGGCCAACTATGTAGCTGAAATCTAAGTACTTATAATGGATCATTGAAAATCAAGTTCTTACCCTCTTTCTTGATTCTAATCATAGAAAAATATAAACAACAGCACTGATTGGGGAATCCTTCCCACATTTAAAGGAGCCTCATTTTGGTGAGACTATAGAGTAAGAGAAATATTTATGCATAATAGACCTCAGCCTCTGCCAGGTTTAAATTTTGTTTCCTGTTTACTCTCTATGTATCTGTCTTGATTTTTTTCATCCACTTTTGGATTGAGGAGCTAAAGCTCATCACAGAAAATTTTGTGCTATTATTACCACTGAGATTGTCAGGGTAGAATTAGTTTCTTTTTCCTCTGCAATCACATGGGCCATCTTCAGCAAATTTAGTCCATTTTTTTCAAAGATTTTACTTAAGAACATTGTAGATGGTACAAAAACCCCTACATTACAGTCTTTACCTAAAAAAAATGTATTAAAAGTGTAAATGGCGCCATATAACGGATGTGAAATTTTACCCTGTCATTTGACTTTCTGGTAAAATGTATTCTTACTTTTTCAGATTGGAAACTGTGTACTTACACAGCCTTCTACCTACCTAACTCAACAAGGAATTTAAAGCTGTTAGTGATATGCTTTAATTGCAATGGCCACCAAGGTGAAGATAGTTTTAATTGAAGATGTAGATGCACAGTTTAAAGAGATGACTGGGTGACATTGTTTGAGATACAGAAGTTCAGTGTTATCAGGAACAAGGTTTTGCTTTCTATTTTCATTTTTTGACCAGAATTTCAGAGTTTTGAGGAAATCTATGATCCTAGATTTTATCATTTTGACAGCTGGCAAATCAATCCCAAGAAAATAGTAACTTTATCCCGTGTTTCCAACCTGATTCTGCACATGGAGACCCATCTTGACTCCTTTTGGCACTGGTCATGGTGGAACGATTTATAACACTGGAGACAAAAAAAAAAAAAAATCTTTATCAAACTTCTGCCTTCTGTGCAGAAACCTAGGCATATGATCATTTGCAGAGTAAAGAGTTTAAACTTTATGAATTACATTAATGAACTAAGAATAATGGAACGATGGTTTAAGAGAAAGAAATTCAAATATTGTTTTCAGAAAATGTGGGTGGACACTAGGCTTGGGTAGAAACAAATACCCTAAGAATTTAAATATGCCATAGTGGCATGGAAAGCTAAATAAGGTACATGAAAATTGAAGGATATTTTGAGTTGTATAAAAAAATAAGTTCTTGTGCTTATTTTATTGAAGTGAGAGTTTAAAAAGCTTCAATCAATGTATACACTTTCCAAACTTTCTTATGGAGAACTGAATTGTGGAGATTAATAAAAGGCAGAAAATGCTACATTTGGTTTCTAAGTGTTTGTGAATTAACTCTTTAATGTAGTTAGGAGGATAGGAGGAATTGCTTGAACAGTTCTGTATAAGTCAGGGAATTTTCAGAAGTGTTATACAGGATCTGTATGGCACTGTCGTCACATATCAATATTGTATGATAAAGCAGACTGTAATGTGGTGCACACCTGTAATCCCAGCCCTCAGGAGGTTGAGGCAAGAGGATTCTTTCAAGTTCAAGAACAGCCTGAACTACAAAATGAGCTCAAGAATAGACTGGACTGAATAATGAGACCTTAACTCAAAAAGACCAAAAAAAAAAAAAAAAAAAAAAAAAAAAAAAAAGATTCTTGGATACCTGTGTTATTTGCTTGAATGAAATATTCCAGCAAATCATTTTTTCCAAGTATATGACTATATTATTGTATTTAAAACATTATGAAACAACTAGAATATAGTAAGAGATAATTAGCAATTTAAGTATTTAATATGATAAATTGCATGGGAATTTTGGTGAAAGCTGGATGTTAGATCCAGGAAATCACTGAATGTCATGTAAATGTGAGTATGACCTCATCTTTTTCTCCATATATATTCCTTTAAAACTCAGTTGATATTCAAAGTAATATTTACAAAAAGAGAAATACTTTGCCCAGTTGTTATAAGTAACTGCAAGCCCTCAATATACACTTTTAAAAGAACTAAGTAGCTTTATAGATACTGGGCAATGAAGTTATTATCACGAGGCTTGGTTTTTGTTAGATTAGAGATACTGCTTAGCTAGTATTTAGGTTAGTATTTAGGTTTTGTTAGAATAGAGATGCTGCTTAGTAGAGAAAGCTTCATTAGAAAGTGTGAGTATAGCCAGTGTCATCTACTAAATTTGCAGTTTGTTAACTGTGTAAGCTATAGTATCTTTCCTTAATCTGCAGAATGTCTTAGGATAAACTTAGATGTTACTAAAGAAAAAGAAAGCATTAAATAACTCTATCGGCAAGAAAAATATTAAAAGAAATGTACATATACACTAAGAAAAATGCAAGTGTTCAAAATATGCTTATTTTCAATGTTTTTGCTTACATTATTTAAGTAGATTCTATGCCTGAGCAGAATTTTAATTTGGTCCATAGCAATAATTTACTTTGCATGGCAATAATAAGATAAAGTTGGATGTGTTTTTTGGAATTCTTCAAATTAGGTAAAATTGTAATTTGGAAAAGCCTATACAGAAGATCTAATCATCAAAGGAAAAGTGATTAAAGACCAAAGGAGAAAGCACAGAAATCCACGTTTACACAGAATGCAGTGTATCAGAGCTCCCAGGTAGAAAGTCAGGAAAATCTCTGCACCTTAAGGTAGGAGGAAAAGTGATGAGCTGGACAAAGGTGATCCATAGCCAAATGGGACTATAATGAGGCCATTTCTGTATCTATTAATATGTCAAGAGTCAGTCAAGGAAGAAGTCAATGATTAGTGCTTGGTATCAAAAGCTCAGTGATTATCTTAAGGATTTTTTTTTAATCTTATAGGAATTTTGTTTTTATGAGCAACTTTGGAATGAATGCAAGATGTCATGCAAGATGAATACAAGATGGCAGTTATGGCCAAGATGATCAGGGTGATGTCAAGCTGGATTTCTACAACTAGGATGGCTGGATTGCAATTTAGTGAGAATTATCTTTTTAGTTTTCCTCTTTTGACACAATATACATTTTTTTTTACTTTCATGAAGACAAATATAGCCTTTCCAAATGTAAGATTCAAGGTCCTGAATAAAAATTGTATGTAATAAGTACTAGAAGTTTTAGCTTTTAGGCCATCTTAAAAATAAGAGGTAAAATAAACTTAATACACAAACCACAAATGATTTCTGATCTTTGTGCTCAGAGAAGAGAAACTGTATATATTCAATTTAAAACTGTACATATTCAATTTAAAACAGTTTTCAATGATTAATAATATAAAATATAAATTTAAGTGTCATACAACATAAAAATTCAATTTTTATATCCTCTGTGGAATTTATAGCACCATGTAGTTTTAAAAATTGAATCAAAATCTTCCCCTTTTTATTTTAAAAACCAGAGGACAAAAGTATCACAATTAAATAAAACTAAGTAATTGCCAATATCTCATCATTTTAACTTCTTTTCAGAATATACACTTAAAATATTATTTTAGTAATCATTTGAATATATCAAAATAATATAATTAAATTCCATTTATATATCTAACTTTTTAATAATTATTTTTTCTTTCTTTTTTTCACTAAATTACCTTTAGGACATTAAATTGTGTTTTAAGTGGTTTATTTCTTATTCTATTAATAAGTTTGAATATTAATAAATGGGAAAATGTGTTTTTTTCCAATTGTAACCATGATTTTATTAGTCATCAATGTTCTATTATATAAAATACTAAGCTTAGTTGCAGACTAGGATTTGCCTTTTGTTGTTGTGCTTACAAAATTACTGATATATGAATATCTAATGTTGATTATTTCAGCTAATATTTGTAATATAGAAAAATCAAGTTAGAAGACATCTTAGTTCATAAGGCTCTTATTGAATTTTTGCTTCTGTGCAGCTTTTCATTTTACAAGAAATTATATAACATAAATCTTTCTTAGTGGCAGTGACAGAACTGGGCTCCTTTTCTGGTGGAAGCAGACAGGCTCAATTTTTGGGTTTCCATGCAAATGTTCCTGATATAAACTTATGTCTGAAACTGGCTAGACTGTTACTTCGTGAATCAGTGGTCTGCAGTGGGTATCCTCGTATCAACTTATGTCCTCCTGCTCTAACCTGGATACATTGCTCTCTATTACTGGAGTACAGATAGGCCTCTGAAATTGCTGTGATCAGCTAGGTCTAAGGTTTTATGAACACCAATTTTATTAACTTTAACTTGTATTCTCGGCTTTTTACAACATATTCACTAGTTGTTTCCGTAGAAAGGACACATGAGAAAGAGGTTCACTTAAATAATTTCATTTCTTACTTTGCTTTTATGTTTAAAGACTATAGCTAAACCTAAATGCTACACTAAAAAATCATTTTCTAAAAAATGCCACTTTTATACTCTGTAAGCAACTGTACGTCTATATTTTTTGTGAGGCACATGATGTTCAACCTTTGAGAGATTTTATTGCTGCTTTGGTACTGGTATATTTCTCCTCTCTCTGGCCAAAAATAATTAATAGAAAATATTAGGCAAAACTGTTGTAGATAGTTCTAAAGAAAAGGAAGGCAAAATGGGCATAAGCAAAATTAAAAATTTTCACACATGAAAAGACACCATTAAAAATAACTAAATCATATGCTCAACAATTTAATGAAGCATGTGTTTGTTAGAGGACTATCACCAGTGCTACATGAAAAAAATAATTCATATAAATCCACTTTAAAAAGTGACATTTAGTTTGAAATGAGCTAAACATTTGAATAGACACATCACAAAATAAAAGCAGGTAAAATAATGTAAAAATTGTTCAACATCATTAATTACCAAGGAAATACAAACCAAAACCATAACGAGATACCACTGAGAAATTTGCTTACAAAACAAATATATATAATGTATAAAATGACACATCAAAGAATACTCATAGTAGCTTTATTTAACCATCTCCAATGTTTAAATTGATAAAGTATCACCAGAAGAATAGCAAAATAATTGAGTCTTCTTGATATTGTGCATTCATGTTCAAAAATAAAGGAATGCTATGTTTCCTCCATCTGAAGTGTTCTTTTATTTTGAAGACGTTCTTTGCCTTTCATAATATCTACTGGAGATTTGGATCTTATTTATTCTTTTAGTTAAAATCCTAGGTTGGGAAAAGCTGTTTTACAGTAGAAAAAGTTGTAATAGTGTTTTCCTCCGGGGAATTGAATGGAACAAAACCAAAAAAAGAAGATGAGAAACATATTGGTATTATTATGATATTCTATATCTTGATTAAGAGTTTCTGTTACACGATTTCATAGTTTGTTAAAATTAAGTAAAACAACATTTGCCATCTGTGCATTTCTTTATATATAAATATTACATCCAACAAGAGAAACTTATTCCAAACAAATTACTTGATGCTATTCACACAGAAATATTCACAGAAATGTAGTAGTGTGTAATTTATTTTGAAATACATTTTGAAATGAGAGATCAATGTATTACTATTAGTGTAAATGATTATATGACAATATAACTATGAAACAATACCAATTACAGACAGGGTAATGGATGAAAGATGCCTGTTATAAAATTCAGCAACTCAAGCACCTGCCTGGAAAGTATGACACTGTAGGTTCCATCCCCATTACCCTGCTAAAAAATAATAAACAAATAAAACAAAAAAAAATTGTTTCTCTTTTGCTAAAATTGAAAAAGGTGAGCCAAAGAGAAGCACTAGAATTTAAAAGATTGCATACAAAAAATTAAACTATAGATATTTTTGAAATTACCGTTTAAAATTTTAAGTAAAATATATAATCAAATCTTTAAATATCATCACAAGATATGAAGAATAAAAATAAAATAACAAACATGCCATAAGTTTGCCTGAACTGCTAGGCCGTATCTCCAAAAGATCTATCTTTCAATACTAGCATTGACTTGGAATCAAGCCTTCAGAAAAACACACATTTCTGTACCCTTCAGATACAAACCACTCAGATCACAGTCACGCTAAACTGTTATATGTTACATGTGCCATGGATAAGTATGGTCTTATATCCATCAATATAAAAATAATCTGAGGTGCACAACTGTAAACCAGCACTGTGAGAAGCTGAAGCAGAAACATTAAGAATTCTAGCCCAGCGTGGGCAATTTAATGACTTAGCCAGAACCTCGCTTCAAATTAGAAATATGAATTTATGGAAGGGATGGAGATAGAGCCTGAGTTCAACCTCCCCACTATCATATAAGGAAGTGAATAAGTACGTGAATAAATAAATAATTATGTTCTTTGAACTCACGCAGAATTCACAAATCTTGATGTGAGGAAACACAACCAAAAAAAAAAAAAAAATCAGTACTGTAAAGATGACCTGTAGGTTTCCTGTGTTTGAAGATCAGGTTAGTGCATTATGTCCTGTAAGTTACTAGACGATTATTTTTGTGAAATTTCATGAAAAGTTTCATGCTTTTTTTTTGTTTCAAAAAGGATGTAGCAATCTTATTATCATGCAAACATAGGAGACACTAAACTTCTTCTATTAAAGAAATTTATTAGCTTAAAATATTCAATTAAGTGGAGGAGACTAGATCTAGAATAAAGCTTATCTGGCTGTAAAACTTATAGTGTTTCTTTACAAAGTGAAATCTATATAAAATGAGTGGTAACACTCCTATCATCAAAACAAACACTGGCCTAAACCTAATCTTAAACCTAGATGGATAATAGGTAGAAGATAGATGAAAGAGAAATAATAGATAACAGAAAAATTAATAATGCACAGGCATATGTAACCCAAAAGAAATAGAGACGTCACTAAAAAAAATCATTAAAGTTTATTAAAAGCAAGTTTACAGTTAATAAACCTAAAAAATAAACATTAGTCATGATCTCGAGGTCAACTTCAACAGTGATGAGTCATGGTTAGTATGGTCTGATAAAAACAGAAATTTCCCTTTGATCTCCCTCCCAAAGGTGTATAATTCCAATCAAGTCATGAGCAAAGTGTCAAACACCAACAAAAAGACACTCTATAAAATAATTGATCAGTTATCCTCAAAATCATCAAGATCATAAAAAATCTTTGAAATTAACAAAGCTAAAAGGTATCAAAGGACATATAGCAATTAAACAGTCTAATGTATTTCAAATAAGATCTCGAAACAAAATACAATATCAGGTAAAAACTAAAAAGACAAATTGTGAAAATAAAGTTTTATGAACTTTACTTAATATTATATCTAACTCATCCATTAGTTCTGACGTATATCCTATTGGTGTAAGTTGATGATAAGTGAAACTATACAAAGATGATATTAATTTAAACTATGTTTGTGTATTTCTGTAAGTGCAATATTGTTTTAAAAATTAAAACTTATTAAAAATAACATTTTAAAACATCAATGCAGAACTACATTGTGCATTTTATATAGTGCACTGTATACAGTGCAAGAAAGCAAAATAAGACATACAGATAAAATATCATAATTAATTTAAAAATAACTTCACCAAACAAAACAGGTACAAGTACTAAATAGTTACAAAAAGATTAGTAATAGCATTACATTATGACTTATGAATCTAAAATAAAATATTAAAAATTTGTAAACATAAATGTAACTGGTCAATGTTGAAAGAAGAGACTATAAATTGGGGCTTCCCTTGGGGTACCTGAGACTGCAGGCAAAGAGTTATTTCTAGAGTAAAATTCCAGGCAAAGAAAAATGGGAGCAGGGACTTTAGCTTACACCAGAGTACTGCCCTGTGAGAAAACATATTCCTCTTACAATAAGAGTTTTCCATACATGCACATCCTGAGTGAAAATTGGACCACAAAGAATTTATGCAGAGATAAGTTTATTTTTGCTGCAGAACTCAGAGGAGAAAAAACACCTCGCATGCTGACTGTATCCATGCAATACTGAGTCTTTGAAAGCTTTCTCACCACCCTGCTTATTAAATCATGTGATCATGACCACTAAAATCGTGCACACTGCCTTATTGAAATACAGATGCAATATACTTACAATCTCTCACTCATTTGTTTAATGATTTCATCACACAAGGTAATTAATCTGAAAAGAATTCCAAAGACTGCTTTTCAATATATAATATTCAATATATAAATTGAATATATTGAATATTATATGCATATGTAAGTGTATTTTTTTGTTTTGTTTTGTTTTTGTCTTTTTCCTTTTGATCGGTACCGGGCATCAAACTCACGACTGCCTGCTTGCAAGGCAGGCTCTTATGCCGCTGAGTTAAATCCCCAGCCCCAAGTGTATTTGTTTTTACAAAATTTCAACCATCTAAAAAATATCTTGAAACTTAAAAACATGTTAGGTCTCTTTTTCTGAACATGACACTTGAGTCATCCCTAGACAAAGGAAAGACCTTCTAGTACAACCTCCTTCCATCATTCACTCTGATCAGTTTCTACTGCGTTATAATGCTTCTTCCCCTCAGGGTGGGCACTATGCCCAAGCATACGTTCACCATATAGAGCTACATAACTTTACAGCTTCATAAATATATAATAAAAATAGTGTTCAGAAGTAAACCGAGGGAAAATTAAAAAAAAAAAAGACACACCCCCCCACACACAATGGTAGGATATACATGGAAAAAACCATGACCTGTTCAGAGAATTGCACTCCAGCTTTCGTAGGCATTTTGTTTTATTCTCCCCTTTAGAATATATTCATATTTCTGCCTTGCATGTCTAGTTTGGGTTATATGATCGCCGACTGATGTCACCTGGCTGATGACCTGTGCTGCCTTGCCCCTGCATGGGTCTTTTTATCAAGTATGTGACGATATGGTAAAATTATACTAGGGATACTTTGGTGACAAGGGTCAATTTCCTACCATCTGAAGCAAATAACAGAATTTTAAAAGTCTTGGGTTTCACTTCCTGAATTACTCTGGTAACTCCATTGAGCATCTGTGCCTTTTCCAAAGTTTTGCCTAGTTATTGTATATTTTGGAGAAGTCAAACTCCTCGCTAAGTCACTCATGGGAGCATCAGAACTGTAGGTGCAGCTTATACATTTCCTGAAGCATATCTTGTATATCTATAGACAGCTCCATGTCATATATGTTAATGTGTACAAGAAAGCTTATTAAAAGTAAAGAAAGAAATTTACTTTATACCCTTCCTGTAAGTAAGTGCTTTGTAAAAATTTACACATGTCCTTCCTGTAAGAGATCTGTTAACAACAAGAAAATAAACATGGTCAGGCCATGGGGAGTGAAATGCCTCCCTAGCTTTGAGTAGGAAATGAAAAAGTAAAGGACAAGCAAATGAAATTTCATTGGAAAAGGTCAAATATACCAATCACTTAAATTGTATTCATATAAATCAATAAATATCAACATAGATGTGAGTGGAATAAATTACTGTTAATTGAATTATAGTATAATAAAACTATGTTTTAAATTTAAAAATCTGAGCAACAGTGAATTTTTAAAATATTCCATATAATTCTCAAGCACCATCAGGTGGCTTCCATAACTAAGCATCAGTGACAGGAAATCATTTCCTACTCATGGATATATTTTTTTCTTTAGGATGGCTCTATTCACTACAGGAATTTAATAGAACAAGGGGAAGTAACATAAAAATTAACCATAAAGAAATGAAAATTATCATAAGAAAACCTCAGTAAGAAATCCATTCGGGAACACATAGGAATCTTGATGAACAAGAAGAACATTTTGTACAGTTTGAATAAATTGATTCTTGAGTCAAACATAAATTGGATAGGATTAACAAAAGGGCATATCAGATATTGAGAACTACATTTGAACTTTTTCAATTCACAGAATATTCTTACAGAATTGAAATACATTCTTCACCAAAAAGACATGAAATGAAAAAGATAAAAATAGATATGCGTCCATTCCATTTATATCAGCCTGTAAAATAAAGACAAAAACCTCGTTATAAGTAACTAACAAATTCTGCTGTCTTTAGCCTCCCAGTAATTGTGTGTTTTCTGAAATTTGTCAGACCATTTCATAAAATGGAGATAAAGATAGAGATAGCATTAGAGTTAGAAGCAGAGATATTCTCCTTGTTAATTTTTTACTAAAGGATATCATCTGACAAAATGAGCACATTGCCTGTAAATGTCCTTTCATCCTTTGGTAACCCTAAAGACTTTGAAGGATGCTAACCAATTTAATTTACTGAACATAGATATCTCTCTTCCTGCTTAGACAGCTATAGGCGGAGACCAAAATGTTTTGATATTTCAGTTCATTGTTAATATATTTACACTTTGAATAGACAAATTATGGGTTTGGAACTGGTATGAGCACTACCATTTGACATAAAGTAGATGAAAGAGTTGAAAAATAATAAAATTAATTAGTATAACTTGCGTATAGGCAAGGTGTAAGTGTTGACATATATATATAATGTTGAATGAAAGAAACTTCTGGTTGTTTTATTTTCCCTAATGAAAATTCACTTTAGTGTCTGGGAGTAGAGCTCAGTGGTAGCAGGCGGCAGCACTCATTTCCCTCTTGAGCATGGCAAAAACAAAATAATTCAAATACAATTTAATGCAACAAACTACATGTGTCAGCTATATGCAATTTTTATGGATGTAGTTTTCTTTTCATATTATTTCTAAGAATGTTTGCAGCACTTACCAACAATTATTGCCCTAAATATGACTGTCTGTATCCCTAAAATGAAATGAAATATCCTTGAAAATATTAACTTTGCAAGATAAATTTTATTTATAATGGTTTATAGTTCTCATTTATAAGAACAAATGATGGAAGGCTGTATCTTCATTTTAATGTATAATAGATCAATGATTTAATAGAACTAAACATTTCTAACATATCTGTTCACATCTTTGAGGCACATAGCAAAGCATATTTCCTTGTACCATGCAGTAGAACGTCACAACATCACTAATGTGAGTCATAGTGTTTTGTTTACATGTGATAATTATTGCTTTTAACTCAAAACATTTAATTTCCATTTTGATACTTCTCAGAATTTTGTAACCTTCTCAAAGTGAAAGAGAAAGATCCTAGTGCACGGAGAGGACAAGAAAGGTTCTTCTAGGATGCATCACTGATTCACTTTGGGCAAATATCCAAGAGATTAACTTGGAATTCTGTGTGCAGCACAGTAATCTTTGGTCTGGTATATTAGTGATTTTTTTAAACTATTGAATATACTAATAAAGCAAAAGAAATCAGAGTTTAATCCATTTGTTAGTCATCATCATGGCATGGTAAATACAAATCAGTTCAATGCAATATAACTAATCAAAGATGGCTTTCAATATTGCTGCTATGATTACGCTACGTATTTATCTAGAGTTTGTGTAGTGAACCCTTGACTTACAAACTATTGGTTCACCGGGGCTGGTTGTAATGCAAGGTGGTTGTCAGTCAAAACTATTTTTCCTACAAAAAACAGTGGAATGCCCATATGAAATTCCAAATTTCCCAAAACACTTTTTAACTAAACATTTTACAATGAGAAAATGTTGTAGAAGATAAAGAACTTACCAGACACACCAATGATCTTCCTAGTGCATTCAACAAAAATTACAAAAAAAAATTCCTGATTACCAGAAACAACAATTTCATGCCATACTCATCATTCAACCTGATTTCTTTAGCTTCCAGGGAAATGAACTGGAAGATGTTTTTGTTTTTTAGTTCCTTTCCTAGGTTCTTTGGGAACATATTGGTAGCACTAATCATAGTGATTATATATAAAAAGCTGGTTGAAATCACATCCACAGACACTTGCATCTGGTCTCAGACTGATGCTTACTTATGCTTTTCTGCCATATTCAGTCTTTGCTTATAGCTGCACAAGTGACCAGCCTCTGGGTCATGACTTTGACCCAGAAGCTTTGGTATTAGTTACACCTCTTCTGCTGATTGTAACACAAGTGGTCTGTCTGTGAGGCTGGTTGTAATTTGAGGGTCGACTGTATTCAAGTGTATACCATTTAAAATACATGTTACAATATCATTACAAATGACTTTTATACCAAAACGTTCCATAAGTGAAATTCAAATAATGCACTTCCATATCTTAATAAGATTAAAAATATTGTAATACTATTTGAAGAACAAAAAATATTGCTCTGGTTGCTGCTAGAGTGGGGACAGCCACGCCCAAGCCTCTCTCCATGAATCTCCAGGATTCTCAGGCTGCCTGGGGGTGGAGTTCGGGGGAGGGACATCCAGGCCTCACCAGGAGGTGATCCTTGTCTGGAAATCATATCTTTTCATTGTTTTGTTGGGTTGGGTCCTATTCTCTTTTGTTTTGTTTGGTTATATTTAATCTGATGGCATGGGCAGCTACTTGAAAAATAGCAAGATGTATTACGGTAGGCATTTTGAATTTACTAGTGGCAACTTGTTTTGAAGCCCTTTATTGTCTTCACTGTTTTGGATTTATGGTTTCTATGCTACTGTGTTCTGTTCAATTTTTTGCTATGTCCAAAACTGTCTGCAGCTATTCTGGAGGCAACAAAAAACATTATAACTATTGTTGGTTTTGTAAGATTTTGAAGTCCTGTATCACTTATACTGATTTATTTTTTTTTTGTTGTTGTTGTTGTTGTTGTTCTGTTTTATTTTCCTTGGTTTAACTCTCTTTCAAAAACAAAAAAAGAATAAAGTATCTTAAAATTTTATTGTGGAAATTATATCAAAGTATGTCACTTCTGCATTTTTGCTGGAACAAAGCAAAATCAAGTGAAATCCTCTAGAACTTTACATGGTCAAAAGAGTCTGTGAAACTGGTAATATGATTTAAAATGCTCCTTGAATGCAAAGTTCTTGGTGAGATTAGAGCATTCAGGGTAACCTTTATTCCCATACAGTGAGAGTGTTTGATGCCATAAAGTATGATGACGCAAATGTTCATTTATGTCACAGTAAAGGTAACTTTATAGTGGAACAATCAGTACTACTCTATATAATATCTAGGTTTAACATTATTAATTATATATCTATAAACCAATTTTATAGTGATATAAAATGTAAAGATAATCCTGTCAAAGCTTTAGTATTAGTGATTCAAATAAACACACTAATATATTATCTCAGTATATCCCTTACAAACTGATACACAAAGAATAGGTAGAGAAAAAAGATCTATAAAGTCTGCTATAACACCCACAAAAGCAATATAAAGTTGGTGTGCATCTCTTTTAAACATTTTGTACCACTTCATTTCACAAATAAATGAGTTTATTTAATGTGAAATGACAATACATGGCAATCACAATAGAGAAAAGGACTGTTTTCCTCTAAGTCAATATATATTTGATTGGAAAGAACCATGATAACTACTTATTGATTCAAAAATAGTTTAGAGTAATTCTTTAAAAAAAAATCTGTCAGAAGAGAGCATAAGCTTTCTACATGATACCAAATGCTTGCACTCTTTCCAAAATCCTCTCCACATGAAAAAAAAAATTAAGTTTGAAACATTAATGCACAAGTATGTATAAAATATCAGTCATTTATTTTAAAAACCTCTTGTCTGTAAAGCAAAATCTTGATTTATCATTATTCATCTTTTCCATCATTTGTGAGGTGCAGTTTTACTTAAATTATATTTGTACAATGGAAAGGTATCTCTTCAGGACTATCTCGCTGGCATGCCTGACAAGTTTTTGATAGAAAAAGAACATTGAAGTAGTTTCTTAAAACCATGACATGTTTTACACAAGACTGGAATGTTTTAAGGAAATTAGCTCAATAACATGGAATAAAATTTATTAAAAAAGAGATACAGCTTTAAATAATAAATCTGCATAAAAGACAAAATGAAAAATCAAGATACATTACTAAGAATTTTAGTGTGATAATTTGATATTTTATATTTGCTTTAACCTTTAAAGACTTTTTACATAAAACATAAGCACTTTTTACAAAAATATGTCATAGGATTCCAACCAATGAACCAAAATTTTAAGTGAAAGAAGTTGAGTAGATCCATAAAGCAAATCTAAATTTGATGAAATAAAACCAAACAGTATTCATGCATTATCAGTGTAAATGTGGCTGTTAGTCATAACATGTCAGTGTGAATGAAGTAAGAAACACCAGCTTTGGATGTGTCTGTGAATGATTGACCACAGGGTCACAAACTGAGACAGGACCCACACACCCGCTTCTGGCTGGCATCAATCCATAGTCTTTTTGCAGGGTAAAATAAAACAGAAAAGAAGAAAGGCCTGTCCCCTTCTGAAGTTCTGTTTTCCTGAGTGTTACTGTCCTTGCTGCCATATTCATGGTCACTGGTGCCCGGGTCTCTCCTTTCTTCAGCCTCCCAACACTGACTCACACCTGTACCCTCCAGGAGGACATCAGACCTCTGACCTTGGACTGGGGCTGTATCCTTGTACAACTCCCTTCACCTGCTGAGTGGCTGCTGGATCCTCCCACTTTTGGTCTCTGAGATGATTTCTGTTTCTTCTGATCCTGTAAAGTTTACCTAAAAAGTCCCTTTGCAACATTATACATATATTTAGTATTGATTCTGTTCCTCTAGAGAACCCTAAGTAAAACAGTAAAGCTATACACCATGTAAGTTCAAGCTTTAATCAGGAAAAGAGTGTGGAACAATTGTTCTTAGGACAAATGGAAGTCATGAATAAAATATCAATGTGAAATGTCTATTTTTCCTGAAAAGGAAATGTCAGTAGCACTGGAGCATACTGAATATTGGGGTGAGTGACATTAGATGAGGCTAAAGAAAGAGTCTGGGATTGAATAACATAAGATACTGTAGGGAACACATACATTATTTAGTGGAAAACCACTGAAGAATTTTGCAATATAGAATATGTTTTCTAATCTATGTTTTATAAAGAGCTTACTATTGAAACAGGTGAAGGACAGATTGAGAAAAAGGGAAAAGGTTTAGTTAGGATGCTATGGCTATTACCAGCTATCCCTGAAAATGCATCCTAAGTAAATCCATTGTAATGCTGAACAAGGTCATTTCAGTTCTCTGCTCATGGGTTGCAGTGACTTCCTTTGCTTCTCAGAGTAAAAACCAAAAGCATTCAAACTCTGTATTGCTCTGTTCTATTTCTTCTTCAAACTTTTTTTCCTTTTCCATAATTGCTGTGCATTCAGCAACAGCCACACTGATCTTGATACTCCTACAATACAATCGCATCCTCTCATTTTAGGCCATGAAAACTGTTCTCCGGGCAGAACTCTCCTCTTCCAGACAGCAGTGTGGCTGCTTCTCTTACTTATTTTAGTTAATCTCTTACTGTGTCACTTTCCCACTGGAGTGTATACAATTATTAAAATTATAAATTTTGTTTTAAAATTTAAAATATGAGAATTCTATAACATTTAATGTTTATGATTCATTTGCCTTTCTCTCTATTTTCATTTGCCTTTGGATTATCTATCTTAAGACAGCAACAAATACAGATAATTTATTACTAGGTTTGCTGTGTATTGTTTAAAGCCTTCACATAGAATAAAAATTTCTGATAGAAGTGATTTGGTCCCCATGTGCTATAATTTGAATTTTCAGTGTCCTCCAAGCACCATCTGTTGAAGACCTGGTCCCAATCCGTGGCACTGCTGAGAGGTGGTGAAATCTTCAGGGCATAGAGCCTCATAGCAAGAGGTTTAGCCGTGGGAATGTGCCCTTGAAGGGCTTTCAGGGACATGGCCACTCTCTTCTCTCACCTCCTTTCCAAGCCAACATGAGATAAGCAGTTTTCTCTGCCACATGTTCCTTGCCATATTGCAACTTGTCACTTCAGTCTCAAATCAGCATAACCGAATGATTGTGGAATGGAACTCTAAAACAATGCAGAAAATTACATCTTACCTCTCTTTAAGACGCTTGTCTTAGGTATCTTGTTATAGTATTTTGTGATAGTAATGGAAAGTTTACAGGAATACACTGAATACCTTCAAGTATTTATGATTTCCAGATAATGTTTGTCACGACATGTGTCCTACTCCTTTGTCATTAAGTTTTGTAGATAAAATTTGTGTTGGATCATGGTTGGTACATGGCCAAGGAGTCATAGCTGGTGACAACTTTCTCTTGGCAGAGACCCATGGTACTACAATGTATAAATGGCAGAAGATAAATTTATTCTGCATCTTGTAATCCCTTTTCCTGTTCATATAATGCTGCCAGTATTCTATTATGCCTAGGAGCTTTTTTTTTTTAATATTCTGACCTATTCTAAATATTTCCCTCAAGCTCTGACATTAAATACCATAGTTGGATTAATTTTACACCTTCATAGTACCTCACTAGAGTGATTAAAATGTCAATACACGAACCTCTGAGATATAGACTGAAGTCATTTACAAATGATAGCAGCATGCAAGGAAGTAAATAAATATTAGTAAAATTAATGAGTTGATAAACTGACTAAGCTATCCATTCTCTTATTATTTCTCTTCTCTAGTTTATGGAAGAGAATGCAGACTTGTCAACATGGAATGTTACTCAGAGATCTGTATTTTGGAAATCTAACCTACAGATTTTGTTTAAAGAATAGATTTGTATTGCTTCAGATCACTAAATTTGCAATTATTTTTAAAGCAGTAATATAAAAAGCATATATTAACCTTGCACTCCTGAGAAAAAATTTGATAAGTGCCCAATATTCCATTAAATATTTGTCATATGTTCCTGGATTTGATTTTTTAACATTTCATTGAGGATTTCTATGTCAATACTCATAATGTATATTGGCCTATAGTATCTTTTTCTGTGATATTTTTGTTTTATTATACTTTGATAATGAATCTTCATAGAATGAATTAGAAAACCTTCCTTCCACCTGTTTTTTGGGGAAGTTTCCAAATGGTTGATAATTCTTCTTGAAACTTTAGTTTACCAAGTATATATTACATCCAACTAGTACTTTCTTCCTCTCTCTCTATGTCTGTCTCTCTCTCCCTCTCTTTGTCTCACATTTGTTGATGAATCTACATAAAGTTTTAGCAATTTTTATTCATTATTTTCAAAGCAATAATTAGTGTCAGTTGTCTTCCTTAATTTTCTACTTTTTATTTTATTTAATATATAGAATTAATCATTTTATCATTTTCTTTGAGTTTAACTTTTTCTAGGATCTTAATGATAGGTTATTAATGTTTTTACAGCTATAGTATATGTGACAAATAATTTGTGAATGTTTAAGTTTTAAAAACATATTATTGAAAACAATATATTATTAAAAACACATTATTGAAAACAAGAAACTTCCAGTTTCTTTGAACACACTCATTTACATTATTCTTGCTATTTTCTGAAGGACTTCTGAAAGTCCTTTGGTGTGATATCATAATTGCCTAATACATCTAAGGTATTCAAAGCATTTATCTTTCAGGACTATTTTCATTTGAGGAAGAGCCAGAAGTCACATAGTACCAGCGCCTGGCAATAATGTAGATAAGGACACACCAGAATGGCTTTGCCAACCTGCCTTTTCCTTAGACGGCACTCATGATCTGATCTCACCTCATTGTTGTGACTTTTTATAAAGAAGACATTCATAACTCCTTCAGAAAGTGGCAAGTGTAAAGTGTGTCAAATTTGAGCATATTTTGACATGAGTAAAGGCAATGCCCTTTTTGCTGTCATGCATTCTTTTCATGTAAACATTTTCTATACAATTTGCTCTCACATTGAAAATATTCCAGTAAGTATCGCCTTGTATGCATCATATGTGTTTTGGATTATTATATTTTAATTTTAACTCATATCAAAGTAGTTGATAACTTTCATTGTGTTTTGATTTAGAACAACTGATTTGATAGGGACAAAATGTAACTGTTGCATTTATGACAATTGTCTCAAATTTCCTGCTACTGATCACAACAGACTTACATTGTTAGAATATATTCTGTATAGTAGCCTCTCAAAATTACTGAAATATGCTTTTTCACTCAAATATGGTCTACCGTAAGTAATTTTTGTGCACAGATGAAAATAATATGTATTTTGCTGTAACTGGAAGGAATATCTTAACAAGAAGCTATTAAATCTGATTCCTTTATACGGTTGCATAGTAGTATAACTAGTATATTATGCATTATGTATTTTAGTATATTTAAGACTATTTCTTTGTGTTTGGATTTGATAGTTTTACAATGATGTGCACAAGTATTGATTTGTTAGACTTTATTTAATTTGAAGTTTGTTAAATTCCTAGAATGTGCTATCAACAGCTTTCGCAAGACCTCAGTGATTGTATCTTTGAGTGTTCTTTACGCTCTTTTCTCTCACCCTCGTAGAAGTCTGTCATATACACGGAGCCATGTGATGGTGCCACAAGTCCATAAAATCTCTTAATTTTCATAATTCTCTGTTTGTGGTCAATCAACTCTTTTTAAAGTTCAGTGATTCTTCTTCCAGCTCAGATTTTCTATTGGTTTTATACTGACTTTTTCACTTCAGTGATTGTACTGACTCTAGAATTTCCATCTGCTCTTTTTATATTACCCTTTACCGATATTCTTTATCTTGATGAGACACAGTTATAACTTTCATGCATAGGTGTTTGTGGTGTTTTGGCCACATTGGAAGCATCTTGCAATTTGTTCCAGCGGTGACTATTGTTACCATTTGTTTGTAAATGTTCTCTTGTTGCTGTTTCTTATTGGTAGCAATTTTATAAACTAACTTCCTAGTGTAAAAACTGTCACATGTGACTTCTGAAGTCTCTGCTTATTAATTTGTTGTTAATAATTTCACAGAGATTTCCTTAAACAATTTGAACCAACAAAGCTCTCAGATTTTGACAGCGCATTTTCATGTATTCTGAGTCTTATCTTACTTTACTCCAAACAGACAATTTATGAGCAATGCTGTTCTAGATTAGCAACTCCTCAGTTATGTCCTGGGAACCAATGTGCATAGCCCCATACATATGTATTTTTCTAAATTCCCAGAGAGCTGTGGGAAGTTTTCAAAACCCTGAAAAGTCATGACAATACCTAGATTTTCATTGTAAGTTTGTTATCATTTTTTTCAATTATTATCACTGGCCTAAGTAACTTCAAGATTAACAGTTAGCTAGTTATTTTTGAAATACATAAACCTTTAGGAAAAAAAAACTGAGCAATTACCAAGCTTGGCATCAGATCAAATAAAGATATAGAAAGTTTCCAGGAAACATGTAGAAAGGTAATAATGATAATTACTTTGAGAATTTCACTTTGAGTAGAGTTCAAATATGTCTTGTTTAATGCATGGGCTCATAGGCTATTGATTTTAATGTCTATCATATTGTTATTATTGCTGATAATCACCCCAGCACTGTAATTTAGGGACCCACAACCTCTCCAGAGTACTGACCAGTACTGGTCTGTATATGTTAGGAACCAGACCTCATAGCAGGCAGAGTTTATCAGATGAACCAGTGTTTACAACCACTTCACGTTGCTGGCATCAGAACCTGTTCTGGCATCAGAATTTGTCACCTGTCTAATCAGCACAGCATCCTTTTCTCATAGAAGCACACACCCATCTGTGAACTGAACATACAGGGACCTAAGTCACAGACTCTTTTTGAGAGTTTAAAATGATAATAACAAAAATAAACTGCATGACATAATCAGAATAGAAGGAAAATGCACAATACCTGTTATACATTTGGTGCTTCCTGAAACCTTTCCCCATTTCGTCTCCCTGACAGTTATTAGAAAAAATGTCTTATGTGAAACTGGTCCCTGGTGGCAAAAATGGATGTGGACAGTTTCTGTGGATGGAGACTGTGGAATAGATGGAGGACAAGTTAAAAGCAACGGAACACATTCTTTTTCCCGAAATTTGGTCATTTTTCTTGACAAAAGTGCTCCATAGTGTGCTTGAAGTGTTAGTAAACTGTCAGTGATTTTATAATAAATATGAGTCACCATGACTGAATTCTTACTGAATTAATGGAGAAGATTTTGGAAGTTTGTTTCTCAACCATTGGCTGCTGCCATCTCTCTCCTTCTTTCAACGAAACATAATGGATGACCCACATGACATGTGCCACGGGTTCTTGTGTGAATTATGAATACCTTAAGGAATTAGCAGCTTCACATTTATCATAAGACATTGACAGAGTCTGGATCTAGTGTATTACAGGATACATTTTGTCACCTGTGTCAAATCCCAAGCCTTATCTCTTAAATGAAACAAGAAACATATTTCTTCCATGTGATATATCAACTATAACCAAAGTCATTCATTATTCATTTGTGAATTTTTATATATTTTCTATTTTATAATATCTCAAAATTGGGTGAAAAATCAATTTAATTTTTTTTCTTTGTAATAAAGTTGATTCAATGGGGGAGCAGACTCTCAACCCTTTTGGGGCACTTGTATCCTTGTTCTCTGTGTCAGGGGAACAGGTTATACGCTTGCCATACTTTGTACTTGTATCAAAACGACTCCATTGTTTTTTTTTTTGTTGTTGTTGTTTGTTTTTTTTTTTTTTTTACCAATAACATGATGTTTTTATCATACAAGTACGCATATTAAGAGTCTGAAAAACTAACAGGTGTCACAAGATGACCCTTCCACTTGTCACTGAAACTCCTCCTTTATGTCAATGTTCTCCTTCCTGTTTTAATCAAAAGAACATGACATGTCATTTCTTTGCTCAAGCAAATTCCAACTGTTTTCCCCTTTGTCGATAGATTTCGGCGATGTACTTTCCCTCTCAAAATGTTTCTCTTACATAAAATTTCCTCCTTTTTTGCCTCCTATCTCCTCTAATCTCCCTGGGACCAAATGAGTTCTTCCCTGTCAACTTCCACAGTCCCTTTATATGCATGACACTTGTTACTATTATTTTCCAAAGAAATGATGAAACATGGAATTAAATATAACAATTATGTGCATTTCAACTTTCTGCGCCTGGAACCCTATTTTCTTTTTGAGAAAGAGCTTTATTAATCATGACAGACTATCAAACTATGTCCAATGAACATATATATTCAAAAGTGTTTTTTTCAAGCAAATAAACAGGAGTTAATGATACAACGCAGTATACAATCTTTCTAAACAAATTTTGTATTTAGGTATTTTGCCCTGCTTACCACTATAATATTCCAATATTTGAATTAATAAAAGTAAAAGAAATTTATAAATAAATACAATGAAATATTTCTTAAATTTTACTGAGTTGAATCCTTCAGAACATGCTAAATATGGCTTTTTTTCTAAATATATACATGCACAAACACTCATCAGATATATATATATATATATATATATATATATATTTTGTAAATTAAATCCACCACACATGAAATTTTAAAAGTTTCATTTTAGTAGGTTGTACAAACACATTTCTTTATATTTGCGCTATATTAATTACTATTTAAAGAATTATCTGCTTTTCCAGTGTTTAAACGAATGGTTTAAAAATTTACCTATAACATATTTATATTTATGCAAAGAAACCTTGATGAATCAGATTTACAAACTCCCACTAAGATAATATACTGAATTACTGTATTTCCTGTTTTTAATTTAAGAGATTATTAAAATATATAAAAATAAAAATACATTTTTTCATATTTATGTTAAATTTTAAAGTAACTCAATTTCCAGTATCATGTTTTGACAGGAATATAAAATGTTATCATATGCTCATTGAACTAGTTGTGAAATATAAACTCAGAAATTCAAATAAACCAAACTCCACGCCTACAGATAACATTTTCACCTTTGAATTTAATGTTCTTTCATGGATTAAAATATCACTATCTTATTACTATTTTTCAGACTCTATTTACTCTACCATATGGACAGATTTCACAAAGCTCCTCACAGATGAACACAGGGCAGTTTTCTTAAGAACTTTATTTTCTGTATTTGTTTCCTAGTCTGCTGCAGTATATATCTATTCCATTCTCCAAAGTCCCATGCGTTAAAGAATTGCTTCTCAGCTTGGTGCTACTGAAAGGCTGTGGAATTTTAGGAGACAGAACCAAGGGAAAGATTTTAATTCATCAGAGGCATGACTTGTAAGGGGATGTTAGAATCCCAGACCTCCTTCCCATCTTATTGTCCAAACTGACTGACATGCAGTGAATAGTTTCCTCTTGTCATAAATGTGCTACCTCTCTATAGGCCGTCAGTTAACAGGCCAGTGGGTAATGGACAAAAATTTCTAAACTCTGTGCCAAAATAAACCTTTTCCTCCCTCATAAGTAGATTAACCCTTGTATTGTCACAGTAATGGAACTCTCTTAGTCAATATATTAAACATAGTCATCTGTATTATTTTTTCAAAACATTTTCAAAATGTGTGGTATACGTGGAAGAAATTAATAAATATGCTATATTTTTACCTCCGCTTTTGGAATGGTGAGGTAAGTGCACCTTCATTGGGAATACTGATAACAATTCAATCAAGTTTCAATGTATGTCTACAATTAGAGCAAAAATAACATAGGATAAGGGCAGAGAAATACATGGCTCTGTCGAGATGATCTTCACCCTGATGTTTCGGTGCAGTGTAGTAGACAAGAAGAAATGTACTAAAAATGATCGACCCCCAGTCATTTCTGTCTCCTATACAGATATAAGCAAACATTCTTAGTAAAACCTTTGCTTTCGCAGCAATGTGAGATCCTAAGTACCTTTCGTAAGTAAAAGGTAACTATTCTCCTTCTTAAAACGTAACTTCTTAAAATGTAAACTATTTCTCCATATTTCCCTCCTGTATTCATTTACAAGTGGCAGCTGCTGAAAGAGGACCTGCATGATATTGGTAAGTTTAGAGCAAAAATTTAACTTAAACAGCAAATGCTTTTAGACTTTGAAATTCAAACACTAGTTAATTTTTTTTAAAGAGGTCACTCAACACATAAACAAATATTGTTGATGCATCATGTCTATGCACATTTTCCCTCAATTTAGCTTTATCATTTCCTATTATATAAATGCCAGAAATTTGCATTTATTGTTACTGACAAATTCGTGGATGGTCTTATATCAAATGGAGTGTTTCCAGACATGCAATGAGGATAATCTACACTCCTGTGAACAGCTTCTTTACACTGACCTAAGAAAAAGATAGTAGTTGCTGGCACTGTGTTCTACTCTTCATCCTGCAGTGAATATCAGTGTAATGATACACACCACTTGGACATGATGTAATTGGCCTGCAACTAAAAAAGAAAAACAGCCAAGGCAATATATGATGGATAAAAAGGCAGAAGAAAGGTTATGCATGTACTCATGAAACAGCAGCCAAATAAAAAAGCATTTGCCTGAATGCACCCTACAGTATGAGCTAATTAAATTTATACTTTTCATTGATTCCATCATTATTTTGTTAAATGCAGTATAAAACACTTTTAGAAAACAGAGGCTTTATCACAGTAAACCAAGATAAACACTTGTAATATCATAATAATATGAAAGTTATTTTCAAGTATAATATCCAGAGAACACTTAGGGTCAGTCTAATGTTCCAAGGAAGGTATTTCAAATGATATATACTATAATGCCAAACAAACCATTGTGATAATGACGGTATATATATATATATATATATATATATATATATATATATATAATATTGTAGTGGAACGCGATTGCATATATTACTGTCTAAGCCAGGACACTTTTTTTCTGAGGAAATATTTTTAATAAATACATAGTACAGCAAATAAGTCAAACTGTCTTTCACAAAGTGGAATATACTGTCATACTCATTTGACATCAGCATAATTATTATGCAAGTATATCTTAGAGTAAAAATGTAGATTGATATACAGGAAGAAAATGTGGTTTATTTTTATGTGATAAGTAAACTTTATTAAAAGTCGGGCATACAAAGAATTCAGAGATTTCTGGAGTCTTCTGCACTGTTGTCTCTTTTGTGCTCACGGCTCTTGTTCCTTTCTTCTGTGTGTATGTTTTCTGGGCTAAGGATCTGAGTTCTTAAGACAATCATGCTTATTATTTGGTATTATTATTTCCTAGAAATAGAGGAAAGCTAATATTTCTGAAATAAAAAGCATAAAACAAGGAAAGTCAATATGCAGATGACAAATATAGACTATTCAGTAACTTTATATGAGGAACCCATTTACAAAATTTTGTATTTTTGTATCAACAATTCATGTGAAAAATAAGGAAACAGGAAAAAAATTTTAAAATGGGTGCTAAGCGTTCATATTTTTACCTTTATTGATTTTTTTGTCCTAGCTGATTAAGTGTACAGATTTACAAATAAGTGTCAAAAACAATTTTGCTAAACGTATATCTGCACACAAAATTCCATTGACAGTGGCTTTTACCTCGATTTTATTTTTCAGAGGTATGCCTCCAGAATTGTAGCAAGTAAACCATACAATAATGCTTCCAATAGATTTACAAAAAGATACTTGTGTATAATCAGTGCTGTCCACAGACTAACTGGAACTGTTTATTTTAAGGAACACAGGTCTCCAATGTTTATCACATTCTTTGGATACCTGAACCTTCACAGTCAGATCTTATAAACTATGTATTTGTTATATTTTCTACTGAATTTTTAATACTCTGCATTATATATCCCACTTTCAAAAACATGTTGAACGTTTTCCCTTGATATTTACAAATATTAAATGTTTAGCTTTCACTTACCTTTATTACAGATATCTATTACCTCTAAGTAATCCAAAATATTAAATGTCATTTTTTCAACTTCTAAAATAAAAAGATCTCAATTTTTATAATTTTAGAAATGATGGTTTTGGGTAGGGATACATCTACTTTCCTACTGAAGGGATACAGCTGGTCAAGGACTGTTTTATATACTCTCTGTATTGGACCTTGAAGCGTTTATCAGTACTTGTCACATTAAGATAAGATTGTTACCACTTCACCATGTGCTTTGCTGATAAGAATTTGTGTGAGCTCTCATTGGCAAATATTCTTTTTTTAAAAGAGGATCATTCTTTACTCATTTTTCTGTCTCTATAGACGACTTTGGATTGTCACTTCCTCGTGCAATTATAATACTTAAATCACTTTGCTTTAGTCCACGACATATCGGAAACTTCTAGCTTTTATGTAACTGCGAACATTATTTAAGTTTTTTGGCAGAGTTTTGTAGAAATAGCTCCACGAAGTATTTATGTGTATAAACCTTAACTAAATATGTACGTTACACTTCTTAGCAGCACTGCATGTGGGGTTTCTCTGATATCTCATGATCTATGCGTAATCTCACCAATTACTGAGTTCTATTCTACACATCTGAAGAAGCCTGGAGAAAATAAATACAAATATTGGGCATAAAATTCCTAAGAAAAAAATTAGCAGAAAGCAGATTTAATGTAAAAATTTCGCATAATTTCAGGTTTACATTTTGTTATGGTGTGGCTCTAACATTTACCCCAAGGCTCTTGTGTTAGGGATTTGGTTCCTACAGCAGCAGTTTTTAGCAGTGAGGGTTTTGGGAAGATATCTGAGAGCTCATGAGAGCTCAACTTCATTATTATATTAACACATCGATGAGTTCACAGCTCGGTGGTCTTCTTAGGCAGTAGAGTTTAATTGCAGGAAGCAAGAAATTTAATTGGATGAAGCAGGTTAGTTCAGTTACCTTTTTATGTTTAAAAGGCATATTTTTGTCTCCAGCTTCTGTCTCTCAGACTCCTTTCTTTTCTCTCTAATTCTGGGTTTCTAAGGTAAGAAGTTTTTCTCAACTACACCCTAGAGTCAAGATACTCTGTCTCATCTCAACCTCACAACCACCCAAGGACAGAAACCTCCAAAAGTCCAAGCCAAAATAAAAATTTCCTCCATTATATTGTTATACTTAGGTATTCTGTCCCCTCAGTGAAAAACCGGCTAGCACATACGTCCACTTTTTAAATTATAGCTAGATAATTTATTGTTAAATATCTCTGTAAGAGGTAGCATAAAAAATAGGAACTCAATAATCAGAATGTTTAAGATGATTCCTTATGATTCATTACCACCACCTGATTAAAATTTTATCTATTGAGCTCTATTTTAACTTTTATCTCAATGCTAAAATGGTAAATGTACAGAAGCCTTTAATTTTGTTTTTGTCAATGTTTGTCTCCTTCCTATCAAGCTGTCATTCATTGCTGACATTACTGCAATCTGCATGCAACAACAGATTGCATACTCAGCAATTCCTCATAGCTTACTTAGAATAACACACAGTCTGCTATAACTGAGTCTTAACATAGTAAGCAATTTTTATTAATTATCCTTTAATAGTCTATTATCGTTTGTCTTCCTCGACTAACCTAGATTGCTTATTACCTGAGGACCTAGAACAGGGCTCTAGATTCCGTATTTCCCATTGACTTGAGCTTCTATAATTTTTGTAACGCTCTCTTTCTTTCAAAAGGTATTGTAGGCCCAGCATATAACTCAGTGGCACAAACACCTGCCTGACAGTGCAAAATCCTGAGTTAAATTTCTGGTATAAAAATATTTTTTCATATATTTTCCATAAGTTCGCTTTGATTAAGTCATTTTCTGTTGCTTATAATCGTTATAATTGATTTGATACAAAATCAATAGTTTACATATAATGTTGCCTTGAAAGACAATTAAATGTGAAACATACCAAACAGGGTGGGAAAGGGCTAATAGGAATTCTCCATCCTGGGTAGCAGCCCAGGATGTTGTCATGTGATGGATATGTAACCAGTTAGTGAATTTTAAGCTTCAAGATACATCTTCAGATAGTCTGTAGCTTCATGCAGTACTTACACTTTTTCCATTTCATTACTTTCTGAGAAAATTATATTTGCTTGTTTCAGTAAACAAATACTTGATCAAAAATAACTGCAGAAGCTGGTCTATAGTTCCCATAACCTTTTTTTTTTTTTTAACAAAGGAAAATAATTATTTTTGATCATTTTAATTTTATTTTAAAAACAAAAATACAGAATAATTAAAAGCAAACAACCCTAAAAAATAACAACAGCAACACAACAATGCTATATAGATTTTCAAAACAAGATGAGAGGAATTTAAGAATGGCTGTTATTCAGCATATTGTTATCTTCAAAATAGTTGCTCAGGTTATCAGTTACAGGAGTAAAACTGAACAATACATTGGATTTCAAAAAGAAGACAGGAGGAAATCCCCCACAATGGCCACAATGCACACTGCCATCCTCAGAATAGAACCCAGACAAATAGTTCCAGATCTGCAAAATCAATCAGACAAAACAGCCACCAAACTATTCCTTTCATCTCTGTTGCTGCCATCTCATCCTGAGTTCCTCTGAATCAGCCTTTTGCTTTCCCTGACCACAGTCTTTGTTTTGATTGTGTCACCAGTGTTGAGAAAACCACCACCTCAGCACACATGCCCTATTCGGAGACACTGTTAGAGACTCCTCATGTAACAGATCTCATACTTAAGTTTGGAATACTGGATGAATGAGTGTGTGTTGTGAAATTTTATAAGATATTTTAACAAAATCCCTGCTTTTCCTGCTGTTATCAGTTATCTATAAATTCAGGGATGAGGGAATCATCTACTTCTAACTTTATAAAGCTAAATGCCATACCCCATCCTAAAATTCAGAGTGAGAATTGGCAGAGATTTGGAAAACTCAGGAAGGACAGATGCCATAAACAGTCAAGTCAAGCCTTGCAAGAACAAGAGAAGCACACATTTTCTTGTCTCTACACATTAATATTCTATAAAATTAACTCAGACGCCTCCCTCCAAAATCAGGAATATTCTTTCCTTAAAAAGTATAATCCATGAAAATGCAATATTGCAAAAATCAAGAGGTATTATCAGAAAGAAAAACAAACAAACAAAAAACATCCTGGCCAAAGGTAAAGCAAAGCCCTGTAACAGTGGTCTAGGGTTATAGAAAGTTGTACAACTTTGTGAAGTGAAGGGCTTAGATACAGAAAAATCGGTAAGAAAATTTTATCACGATGCTATCTTGCCTAGAAACCCTACAATTATAAAAAGGAGTTCTGTAATTGTTAGATGACTAAAGTATACTAAGAAGAGCAAACTAATTGGACCATTACTGTTCTACAGTACAAATTCATAAAATACTCCCCTGTGTCCCCCTCTGATGTACTCCTGATAACACAAGGTAAAGGGAAGTGCCTCAGTCTTATTGCCTGGGTAAGAGAGACACAAAAATGAAGCTCACAAAGTCCCTTTCAGTCAGGTGATATTTGCATTGACATATAAAAGCTGTAAGCAAATATTCTATAATTTTTACCTAAAAAGATTCTACTGCGCATACAATGCTATAGTGTATGTGAATATTAAATTTTGCACAGATAACAATATCAAAAGAAACTATATTCAATATAAATGGGAATGAACCAGAGATAATAGTATTGATTTGGTGTTCAATATAGTTGATTGATATCAGTGTGGAGGGTCTCTGTGGGTGTCAATTATGATCATAGATTGCTATACTAGAACTGATGAATACTTCCAAAATTATGCCAATAAGAACATGCATATATATATATATATATATATATATATATATATTACATGTGTAATTACTTATATTGGCAAGCAAAGATTATTCTGTGGCTATTGTTCTTTATGCTAACATTTTTATTCTTCAGATTCTATTAATAGATATTACTTTCCTGCTTCTTGAGGCTTGATCATAGCATATGTATTAGTCATTTTTATTTTGGCTGATACAAAGTATCCAACATATAAAACAGAAAGAGGTAAAGGTTTGCTTTGACTCAAAAGTTTTGGTGCACAACTAACTGGCTGCATGACAAAAACATCGCTCTGAAAGGGGATGGCAAAAGAAGAATTCTCAACTCATAGGGTGCAGGAAGGAGAGAGAGGAAGGGGTTGGTAACAGGACATAAAGGATGTATGCTATCAAGACAAATCTTCAGGGTCCCACTTTCTCCAAATAGGGCCAATTTCCTAGAACCCATTTGGTTATGAACTCTGTGAGTTAATCCATTTATGAGGTCACTGACCTCGTGATCCAGTCACTTCTCCAGGCTTGTTCTCTGAATACTGCTGCACTGGGAGTCAGATTTTCAATACCTGACTCCTTGGGCTACAATTCACATTTCAGCTATTACACAGAACTCATGCTGGGAAGCCGTCGTACTCACTACTACAGAAAATAATCAATCAAAGATGTATTCAGACCTTGAGCCACAACAGCTGGAATTCATCTGCTGAGCCTTGTTTCCTAACTCTCAGAGAAACTATTCTCTTTCCTCCGGAGTATAAAGCTTTTAAGGACTCACTGAAACCATGTTTAAAAAAACAAAAAACAACAAAAAATATGAGGAAAAGAGTTACCAAGAAGATGTAAAGCAGCAAAGAGATACAGCACTGCCCAGAGTAGCACTTCTAGTTATGACCGTAGCCTGGAATATCTTGTGTTGATTTCTCTGAATTGCTCTTCAAATTAATTCCCAAAATTTTTGAACATAGTTCTGTCTCAGGTCATGTTTTAGATTGGTTTGTATTACTTGCAACTGAAAAGCCCTTAAACGTGCAGTTGACTTCCAACTCTGACACCATTAGTTTCTTTTTTCTAATTTTAAAAACAAAACAAAAGATAAAAATGATACATAATTTCAAAAAACTGTAACAGGAAATCCACACTAGTTAATGTATTATAATACTGTTGTCTCAGAAGTGGTTGTTAAGTTACAAGTTAGGCATGAAAAAAAAAATGATCTAAACGTTAAGTTTGTCTTTTGTCTTTCAGGATGCGCTAGTCTTAATAACTGAATTACTTTAGCCATCTGAAAGACAGGTAGAAAAGTGAAATTTCCATGAACACATGGTTAAGGAGAATCATTCTTGTTTTATTCATTTTCTTTGATTCACTTATAATAATTGGCAAGACTAAGCTTCTCTCACATAATTCAGTTGAATGTACTATTCATACTGTGACATGAAGACATTCTATTAATATTTTGATGATTTTGATGATTTTGAGTTTCATGTTTGCTTTTTGCTAATCTTTGGCTGATGATCTACCCTCTGTTGGCCTTGGGATTTTCATCTATATGGTAGATGTAGGATAGTTACTCGTGTACATTAATCCGATGAATATTTTCAGTATCAGAGTACAAACATGGCAGAGTTAAAAAAATAAAGAATTGCTTATTAATACTTGACCTAGAGTCAGTTACTTGATGTTATCTATTCTTCTCAGAGGGATCCTACTTAAATATTGTTTTTTCCTTTAGATTGTATATCTGCTTCAGTTCTAAGGCCCTTGCATTATTTATTTGATGCATAGTTTCATAGTTTATGTAGTATAACTACAAAACAGAAAAGAATTGGCATAATATCTTGCTCAAATCACACATAAAATGGTCTTAGATGACAGTCCTATTCTCATGTGTCATTTTAGTTTTGTGGATCAGCTTTCCTAAGTCAGGCCATTTCTGCTTCGGAGTTGATCAACTGTGGACCGTACCCTCTGACAGTGTTGCCACAATAGCTTCTCTCCTTTAAATTGTTGTTTTTGGATTTTTGTTCCAGAAACAGAATATTGGCTAATACTCTATGTGCTTGTTTAGTTTTAGGTACTCAACACCAAACAGACTTCTTTTGGAACTGTGTTTCTCATATGATTTGTATCTATAACTTGTTATTCATTTTATTATATTATTTCTTTTTGACATTTGTGCCCACATACTTTGCTCTGTGTCATTAAATTTCTTAAGAATTTTATACGGAGCATCTTAATGTTTTGTCCAAGCCTATTAAAATAGATCTGTGGAAATTTCTTTCCTATAACTTGCAGTAGAAAACCATCATTTTTCAAACTAAGCAGAAACTTTCTGTAGCCTCTGGTGGGTGTATCTTTTGAGTCTTAATTCTTTAAATTCTCCTTCCTCTACTGGGCAGTGGTAAACTGTCTCTGTGATTCATGACACCATTGGGGGATATTTGTCCTGTGACCTCCAGAATCTAATATATTCACTGGTACTTCCATTTATGGTATGGGATTGCTTTGAATTTATTGATGGTTAACTCATCAATAGACACAGTTCTTTTCTCTAAATGTAAACATTGTACTTTCAGAGTAGTGGCAGCTCAGCCATGAACTTAATTCTTTACAAATTTTGCTCACAATTTGAATTAGATGAGACCTGAATCAAATTTAGTGCTGAGGTTCAATGTTGACCTCATGGAGAACTTTGATTAGGGACTTATATGCTCACACCTGTGGACACTGCTGTACACTTGTGTGATATCTTTCTTCTTATGCCAGAGTGATAACAGTACAATCACCTCTGATTCCCATAAAGGTAGATCTTTATTGCTACACTTCCCACTTCGGAAATAGATAGATGATACAGATTTCTAACAAGAACAATCAAAGGTATTTTCCTAAGGCACTTTGAATTCCTACATGGACTTGCTGTTGGTTTTGTTTTTAACTTTTAATTTTAATTTTTTTATTATTAGCATGTTTCTAGTTCATAATTTTCACTTTCCTCGTGGTGAGTTTGTACAAGTGTATAATACATCTTAGTTCTTTTTTTTTTTAATCTCCTTCTTCTTCACATCCTAGCCCTGCCCTAAATCCCTCAGCCCCTTTTCATAAAGGTTTCTCTCTTTACTTCCTATTATCAATAATTTGTTTTGCTTTTCATTTATATTTTGGATTTCTCATATAAGAGAAGCCATGTGATATTTAAGATTGTCTGATTTATTTAAGTTAACATTATGAGCTGAAGGCACATTTATTTTCCTACAAATAATTCAAATTCATAAAATCATTAGGTCAAAATATTACTCCATTTTTGCAAATGCCACGTTTCTTATTCATTCATCTGTTGATGAACATATAGGTTTCTTCCAAGATTTAGCAAAATATATTACTAATTACACTGCTGAAAGTATATTTCTACATGTTTCACTTTAGTATGATGTATTTAACTCTGGAAAGTTACCAAAAGGGGAATAGGTAGATCAAAAGAAATTTCTACTTTTAGCTTTGGAAGAATCTTCGTAATGTCTGAGTTTGAAATAGTTTAAATTCCCACCAAAAATGAGGAAGGGTACCATTTTCTCCACATTCTCACCAGCACTTGCTATTGTGTAATTTCTTTAAGATAGTTATTTTTCTAGAATAAAATATTATTTTGTTAACATTTTTCTAGAGTAAAATATAAAATTTCATTTACATTTTTTTCTAGAGTAAAATAGTATTTTCATTTACATTTCTCTAACAGCCCAAAACATTGAATTTTTTCTTCCTTCCTTTCTTTTTTTAAATTTCATTTGTCATTTCTTAATTAGATGTTTGATTTTGAGAGAATTTTTTTTTTAGTTTCTTTATGTTGTGAATATTAGTCCTCTGTCCAACAAATAGCTGCAATTTTTCCCATTCTGTAATTTGTCTCTTCATTTGGTTGATTGTTTCTTTTGTTGTGCAGAAACTTTCTTAATTGCTGTGATCCCATTTGATTTTTGCTATTATTTCTTGTGTCATTAGGGCATATATTTTTCCTTCAGAAAGTTATTGCCTTCGCCTATACCTTGAACAGTTTTACCTATTTAATCCTCCAGAAGATTACATGTTTTGTTTGACATTTACGTTTATGCCCCATTTTTACTTTAGCTTAAAACTAGTGAGCAATATCAGGCTAGATTTATTCTTGTGCATGTGAGTAATTTTCCCAGCCCCATGTATGAAAAGACTGTCTTTCCTCTATTGCATATTTCTGTTCTTTTTTTCAAAGAGCTGATAGCTGTTCTTTATTCTGTTTGATGTCTGGTGTTTGTTTGTCTGCTGTTTTTCTCACAGTAGCTTCCTAGTACAACTTTAAGTCCAGGACTGCGATATCTTCTGCTTTGTTCTTTTTGCCCAGGATTCTGTGTCTATTCTGGGCTCTTCTGTTTCCACATGAAGTTTAAGATTGTGTTTTCTATTTCTGTGAGGAAGGCTGTCAGTATTTTGATTGAGATCACATGAAATCTGTATATTAATTTTGAAGTTTGAACATTCTGAGTATACAATTTTCTTCTGCATAACAAGAAACAAGGTGTAAATTTACTCTTTCCTAACGCCTTCTTCTATCTCCTTTTTCAAAGTAATGTTGGTTTTCTTCAACAGGTCTTTCATTTCCTTGTTTCCATTAGTTCCTAAGTACCTTTTTCATGATTGTGTACTGTATTAAGTGCCTAAATTCTTTCACAGTGAATTCATTAATGATGTGCAGAAACATTATTGATTTCTGCATTGGAAACTTGATCATACACAATTTGTTATATATGTAAACTTTTGAAATAGTCATACAAGTATAGCACTTCATGCTTACTTTGTGATACATAATTGTAGCCACAAGAATTCTGAAGAGAAAGACTCAACATTAGAGATTTTTAGAATATTTTTATACTTGACTGCTTTTTCAGAAGGCTATCAAGGTGTATTTATAAGATAAATTACTCTGACTTATAGAAAACATGAAGCAGAAAGCTACTTGAATCAGTGTTGGCATAAATGAAATTCTGCAGATCACCTATTATTCTGAAACAAAAATGTTCACCATTTAACTTTAGACTGAAGGAAGACATTTGTAACCCTAATAAACAGTAACTATTACTGCAGGGGCAAAACTTCAGAAAAGGGATTAAGGGAGGCTAATGAACAGATGAGTGTGGAAACCCCAAGTAGGTGTAAGTGTGGAGCTTTAAGTTAGAAAAGAAATGAGTCACAGAAGCAGGAGAAGGCCACTCTTTTCCTCACAAGATCACGAAGATAAGCAAATGTCCACTGGTGCTCACAAGCCTACGAACTGGTTTCACCTTAGCTCTGTCTTTGCTTTTCCTTCCCTGACATTTTGGTAGACTTTTTAAAAAATTGTATTACCTGTGTCAGTCAGAGATTCTGCTCTCCAGAGAAATATAACAAATATTTCTGCATAAGTGCATATGAGGCTGAAAATGAGAACTATTAGCATTAACTCATTTGCATGACGAGGGAAGCAATGGAGCCCCGAGGTCTACACTTACAACTTGGATACCCAAAGAAGCCAGGAGTGTAGCTCAAACACCAGAGAATGTTAGAATCAGTGAAAAGGATGGAAGAATTGAGAGTCAGGAGAAAGAATTAGAAAATCAAGGCTCCAATTCAATAGCCATCATGGGAGTAGACACAAGCTTCCATTGCCATGGTGGTTTTCTCAGGCCCTTGCAGGATTTGGGTGATATTACTGCAGCTGGAAAAAATTTTGCTACTCAATTCCAAAAGCATCCTAACAAGTGCAGCCAGAAACAATGCTAAACCAGATATGTAGGTATTTCACAGCATCTCCAGTTAACACTCAAAATTAACCATCATACCCCCCCAAATAACCTCCTTTACTATAAATCCATTTAGAAGAAATACAGAAAAGTAAAAACTAAGATAGGCATTATTCTGCAAAAAGAGTTGGTTGCTAGAGTTTAGTATAACTATCTCATCTTCATGTGTGGTATCTAAATTATAAAAATGAAAACAAAACATTGATTTCAGAATATTAAAACAAAATCCAGTTCATCTTACTTATTCCTGAAATTGTATTGGCATTATTTAAAGGTTATTTAGGGCATTGTAAAGCAGTAGTTTCCCAATATGAGAATATTCATTCCATTCAAGTTGCAAAAGCAAAAAAAAAAAAAAAAAAAAAAAAGGTTTTAAGATCATAAATTACCTCACTTATCAAACAACTGGTCTTTCAATTTTCAGATACTTTACAAATGCTTTTATCCACCTCTCCTTTGTAATAATATCTTAATACTATCCTGTTTTTCAGTATCATCATGTTTTTCATTCCACCATCAAACAAAAAGCATAGCTTCTATTTTCTTTTCTTTGAATTGTCTGGAGAGTAGAGCACATGGCTGATAGTTACACAGACCTTTTCAAAATTTGTCACATCTGCCATAAGCGTGTCAGTAGGAATTGTAGCAGGGGATGGCGATTCAATTGTTGTTACAGCTTTGCTATCTCTTTGACAAAAGTAGTACTTCTCTCTAATTAGAGTTCACTGGGTGAGAAAAGATTGAGTTTTTAGTTCAGAAAACACAACGTTATTACCAAACAGCCTCAATTGTAAATTTCAGTAACAATTTTTAAGAATATCTACCAATTCTTTACCTGCCATAACTCCTAGCAGAACAATGGATACAACTGGTGTTGGTTATCAGATTGCATATTTGTCATGTTTTCGTTATAAAAGGCATTTTTAAAGCATAGCTAACCAAGTAATAATAAAGGATCATTTTTTTATATCACAAAATACCTTAAGTTAGTGAAGAGCTTAGAGATGAGATAAATTCAAGCATAGGTCAAATAGTTTCCCTAAAGTTTTACACCAATCTAGTTAAATGATTATAAAAATATTCCTGTCTTGGAACTCAAATTTAACTTCCCAATTATGAAACAAACTGCTTATTTGTTAGTTATGACTTCTGAAATCTTCCAAATCCTCAAAGGAAATTATAATAGAATTTAGTGGCAACAGTTTTGAACTATAAGTTAATAAAACAAATAAAAGAAAAAATTATTATGAAACATTGTAGGGCTGCATTTTATGCTTTCAGGTATGGCAAGCAGAAGACTGATTATGGTGATGTTATAGTAACAAATACGTCTACAGCAAATGTGAAATCTGTACCCAAGGAACTCCTTCCTAAATTTACCAAGAAATTTCCAAACTATAACTGACTTTATATACTGGATATTGAATCATCATTGTGGATATTTATGAGTGATCTATAACTGTATAATTGTTCATCGCTAATGTCCTCAGTGGTCACTTATAAAGAGTAACATCAAACATGTAAAATTTGCAAGGAACATCACCTGAATGTTTTCATTGTAAAAGTATAAAATGCAAAGGATTGAACATACACATATTTCTACATTTCAAAAATATTACGTGGATTTCTGATATAATTTCTAGTTGCTATTTATTAAAGTATTGAACATCCTAATAAGAAAATATACTTCTTCAAACTCTGTTAATGAATTGTACCCATATTCTTGCCTAATTCCCTCACCTTCTATTTGAGCCCCTAATGACAATTCTTTTCTGTAATAATATACCCCCAATTTTATGTAGTTTAATTAACCAAGTTGCATGTGATTACAGTTTTTGTCTAGTAATACTCATGGAGACTTTTAGCTTCACTTTACAACACAGATATGAATGAGATAGTTAAGACTCTGAGTGTTTCAGATTCTCCATCCTGAGAAAAGGGAGTCATGTTAATTGAGTCACCCGGAGAGAAGAGCAGTATGTTACCAAAGTGCAGGCTCTGCGCAACAGAAATATGAAAATAAAGAAGTAAAAGAGCATAAGATAAATAAAGAGTAAAATTTTTTCAGGTTCAAGCTTTGTATATTGCTCATTTATTTTTATAGTTTGTTCTTTTTTTTATATGTTTAATCTAGTGGTGCCAGGCTTCCTGGTACTTATCTTGTTTTAAAGGTCTAGAAATATGTAGGAAGATGTTAATAAAGTGGAAAAGGAGAGAAAGCAATTTTTTTTTAGTGTGATCTGGGTTAGTATTTTCTATATTAGGTACAAATATCTATAGATAATTTTCAAAATAATTATATATATGGATCTTAGTTCTAGCTTTAGATATAAGTGGATTTTTATTAAACACTTGACATACTGCATAGTTATAATTACCGTAAGCTGTCAGTGATATTATAAACACTATAAACGATGAGAGACTGAAGTGACCTCACTACGCAGTTTAATGGAAAGAAAATCTTTGAGTTTTATGTTGTAGGTATTATTTTGAGAACCAGTTTTAAGTACGCAGCATATTTTATGACATTTCATCCTTACAACTTTTTGAACTGTGTGATATCTGTATCCTTACAACTTTTTGAACTGTGTGATTCTGATTTTGCAGAAATTAAGAACAAAATTACAAGAGATAACTTCTGAATTTAAAAATCCAAATAAATGACGCAGGTAAGGGATCTCACATCTATAAACCCAGCACTAAGGGAAGTTAGGATGGGTTGAATGCAATTTTGGGTTCCTCCTGGGCAACTTAGTGAGCTACTGAATCAAAAACATTCTACATGAATGTCTTGAATGAGAATTACTATACTAAAATAAACTTATGAATATGGTGAAATATTCCTTAATTCAAAGTTAAGTAACTTAAATTTGTTTGTTCTAAATATCTTAGTGCACAAAAGTCCTCTGCAAAAGTGTACAGTGGTTGTCAGAGAATCCCATCAGTTCATCATAACAGGAGACATTGAATTAGACTATTAGAGATGTAAGAAACTTGAAGAACATTTGCATTACTTTCTGAATGCACAGATTACAGAATATAAAATCCCTAGGGGTTAAATAGCTTTTCAAAATCAAAGTGTTAGTTAGTGACCATGCTTCAGTTAACTCTCTCAACACAGAATGATGGGTCCTGCACTGTCCTACAAGTGAAATTAAAATTCCACTAAAAGAAAACCAAATACTGAGGTACAAACTAAAGATCATAGTTGAGATAAAATGCCTCATAAATTCTATTTCCATCCTTTATCACTAATTTCTTTGCAAAAACATAAACTATTTGGAAAAAAATGAGATATTTTTCAAAATAAGTGTGAATATGTGCTATTAAATTGGTTTGTAATATTAATTTGCAAAAGTCTATTATATTTCTAAATCCCAAACATCATGATTATATTAAGCATCAAATTACATATACTTAAAACAAATTTTAAGATATAAAAGCTTGATATTCAAATATAAGAAAAAGTGATGAAAACTCCAAATTGTGATTAAATAAAGCTATAATTTATTCTAATAATATATTATTGTAATTAACCATAGATCCATGTGGAATTTTCTTTTGATTTCTAAATTTAATTTTCCTCATTTTCACAACCAGATACTTGTTTGATTTTATGGATATCTAATCATTTGATTAATACTAAATTTTGACACTTTTGCTTGAATTTAACCTCTCCCTTACAATAACTTTTCTTCCCGTAATCGACTTTTCTATGTTTTTCCTCTTACTATTTTGCATTCTACTATTCATATTAATTTCTCTAAATTAAACTATATTTGTAACATTCATGCAGGACACTTCAATGATTAATCATAATACTTCAAATGAAACTTAAATATATTATTTTGAGATTTAAGGCATCATTTTGTTACTGTTTTAACTAATACACTCCTAAATACATTTTTTTTATTTAAAGAGAAAAAAAGAAAGGAAATAAAATAAAAAAGCAAAGCAGTAAAAGGGTACAAATATAACAGAATTTCAAGAAAAAAATACAGTAAGATATCACTAGTTAATAGGTTACATATTGTTATCTTTGTTTTTTTGTTGTGGTTGTTTTTTGTCTTTTTCCTTTTTATCGGTACCGGGATCGAACTCACTACTGCCTGCTTGCAAGGCAGGTGCTTATGCCGCTGAGCTAAACCTCCAGTCCTTCATATTGTCATCTTTGAAACAGTTGTCCAAATTATAAAATCAAAGCATATAAAGTGAATATTCACACAATGAGATTTCAGACAGTGCCGATCAATGATCCAACAAAAGTTCAGTAATAATGGATTTCCATCCTACACACTCAAACATACATGCAGTTATATCCTTTAGACCACCTTCCTTTCCTCAATAACAATTACACTTTTTGGGCTTTTTTACTCCCACAATTCTTATTTTTTTTTGAGAGAGAATAAAACCTATTGTGACTAAACAAAACAGAGTCGGTTAGAACAGAAGGATGGGCATAGTACATGACGCAAAAATAGAATATCAGGTGATCAAAAACGGTTACCATTGTGCCTCTTGCTATTTTTAAAAAAAGTTGCCTACATCATCAGGTGTAATAGAATTGATCAAAACAGTACAGGACAAGACCAATAAAACCTACACTGGAGACCATATAAGACTTCAAAAGAAGATAATAGTCAAACCATAATGGGCATCATAGTTAATCTTATTGCCTTCAAAGTGGCTGCCTATACCCTCAAACTTGATACTATCAAACAAAATAGAATATAGTAAAATCTGACAGAACAAGATGGTGAGAGCAATACTGGGGTTCATATCAGGTTAATAGGAAAACAAAAATGTTACTATAATATGTCCCTCTCTTTTTTAAATTTAGTTTTCCCTTAATTGAAAAAAATGTAAGAAAAAATAGATTAATTTTAAAAAGGGTGGGATTGAGGTAAAAGAGGACATTGTATTAGAACAACACAGGTCAGAACCAAACAATTTAAGCATCATTGTGTTTCACCCCCAGATAATTTAACATAATAGTAGTCACCATAATGCCTCCTTCCTTGAATTATTTGAGTATAACTTCATATACTGTAGTATCAAGAATATCAAGACAGTCTGAAGCTATTCAAGAGAATGAAGAAATTATAGGATATTTAGAACCAGTTAACAGAAAACGAACAATGGTTTCTATATTATCCCTTTGCCTATAAAGCATTTGGTTTATACATGTAGCAAAATATAGTAAGATACCACATGTTAAAACCAGTGGAAACAGGTGTACAACAGCTTGATGGGACTTCAAAACAAGATGATATTAAATCAGCACTAGCTTTTATGATGCGTCATTTTCTTCAGAATAGCTATTCGTACTATCACCGATACTAAAATCAAACAACCCAGGTTAAAACCATTGCAATTAATGAGTGATAACATTATATGGATTCAAACAAATATGACTGGGAATCATGATTCCCAAATACTTTTATGTATTCTTATCATTTCTTACACTAGGGAAACTATTCGGTATTTATACATGTGAGTTTGATTCATTTCACTTATGAGTATCGTCTCAAGCTGTGTCTATTTATAAATGTCTCAGTGTGATCTTTATAGCTGAGTAGTACTCCATTGTATAAAAATACCACAAGTTTTTTATTCGCTCCTCAGTTGATGTACACTTAGGTTGTTTCCAAGATCTGACTATTACAAATTGTGCTGCTATAAACTTGGGTGCACATATATCACTGTGGTATGATGCTTTCAGTTCTTCTAGGAATATGCCTCGAAGTGGAATAGCTGGGTCAAATGGGCTTCCAGTCCCAGCTTTCTGAGAAATCTCCAGACTGACCTCCACAATGATTGTACTAGTCTACACTCCCACCAAAAGTGTAGGACAGTTACTTTTCCCCCACAACCTCTCCAGCATTTGTTGTTGGTGGTTTTCTTGATCTTGGCCATTCTTTCAGGAGTGAGATGAAATCACAGTGTGGTTTTAATTTGCATTTCTCTAATGACCAGTGATGATGAATATTTTTTCGTGTATTTATTTTCCATTTCTATTTTTTCATCGGAAAATTGTTTATTCATCTCAGATACCCATTTTTGCATTCAGTCTTTGAATTTTGGGAATCTGATTTTTTTTAATTCTTTATGTGTTTTAGACAAGAGTCCCTTGTCTGAGAGAGAGTTCACTAAAATCTTTTCCCAGTTTGTGGGTTTTCTTTTCACTATGCTGGAGATTTCTTTTGACATGCAGAAACTTTTTAATAAGAAGTGGTCCCAGTTATTGATTCTGAGAAGTATTTCCCGTGCTGTTCCTGTTCATGAATTCTTTACCTACTCCTGTGTCTTCAAGGTTTTTACCCAATTTGTCTTCCAATAAATTTAGTGTTTCTGTTTTAACATTTAGATATTTGATTCATTTAGATTTTATTTTAGTACATGGTGATCCGCATGGGTCTAGTTTCAGTTTTCAGCATATGGAGAACAAGTTTTTCCAACACCATTTATTAAAGAGACTGTCATTCTTCCAGTGAACATGTTTGGCCCCTTTATCAAAGATAAGGTAGTTGAGTGTGTTTCATAATTGTGGTTGTATATCTTCTAGTCTATTCCACTGATCTTTGGCTCTGTTTTGGTTCCAGTACTGTGTTGATTTTACTACAGTTGTCTTATAGTATAACTTCAAGTCAGGGATTGTGATACCTCCTGCCTTGCCTTTGCTGCTTAGAACTGTCCTTGCTATTCTAGGTCTCTTCTTGCTCCAGATGAATTTCAGGAGTGATTTCTTGAGTTCTATGAGGTATGTTGATAGTATTTTTATCGGGATTTCATTGAATCTGTATAAAAGTTTTGGGAAAATGGCCAATTTCACAATATTTATTCTTCCTATCCATGAGTAAGGGATGTCTTTCCATTTTCTGAGATAATCTTCAATTTCATTTTTCAGTATATTATAATTTTCCCTGTATAGGTCTTTCACTTCTTTTGTGAGAGTAATTCCTAAATATTTCATTTTTTTGGTTGCTAGTGTGAAGGGTGTGGCTATTGATTTTGGAGTATTGATTCTATATGCAATTACATTACTGAATTTATTATATCTAGGAGTCTTTCAATGGAGTTTTGGGGATCTTCTATATAGAGTATCGTCATCTGCAAATAATGATAATTTAACTTCTTGTTTTCCTATCTTTATGTCTTTTATTTCTCTCTCTTGTCCAATTGTGCTGGGCAGTATTTCCAATACTATATTAAATAGGAATGGTGATTTTAAAGTAAAGGCCTTCAGGTTTTGGCCATTTATTATGATACTGGCTGTTGGTTTGTCATAGATGGCCTTAATTATATTGAGGTAAAGACCATCTATTCCAATTTTCGTAAGGTTCTTATCATAAATGAATGTTGGAACTTATGGAAGGCTTTTTCTGTATCTATAGAAATGATCATGTGATTCTTACTTTTGGCTTTATTGATATGGTGGATTACATTTATTGATTTATGTTTGTTGTACCATCCCTGCATGCCTAGGATGAATCCCACTTGGTTGGGGTGTATGATCTTCTTGATGATTTGCTGCATCCTATTTGCCAATATTTTATTAAGGATTTTTGCATCTGTGTACATTAGGGAGATTGGTCTGTAGTTCTCTTTTTCATTGGGTCCTTCTCTGGTTTTGGTTCTGGAGTAATATTTGCTTTTAGAAATGATTTAGGAAGGATTGCTTCCCTTTTAATTTCATTGAAGAGTTTTAGGAGTTTTGGCACTAGTTCATCTTTGTATTTCTTGTAGAATTCTGCAGTGAGTCTCTCTGGGCCTGGGCTCTTCTTTGTAGGTAAAGATTTAATTACATTTTCAATTTCATTAATAGAAATTAATAGAAATTGACCCATGTACTGCTGAGAAGAATATGTATTCTGTTGTTGTTGGGTGGTTTACTCTGTAAGTCCATTTGTTCACAGGTGCGATTCAGTTCTTTTATTTCTTTGCTGATTTTCTGTTTGGTTGATCTGTCCATTGGTGTCAATGGTGTGTTAAGATTTCCTGTTAGAATTCTGTTACTGCTAATTTGCTTTTTCATTTCTGTTAGTATTTGTTTTATATAACAGGGTGCTCTGGAGTTTGGTGCATATATATTTAACGTAGTTATCTCTTCCTCTTGGAGTTTTCCCCTAACCAGTATGTAGTGCCTTCTTTATCCTTTCTGATCATTATTGGTTTGAAATTCAGATTGTCTGCAAACAGAATAGCTACCGCTGCTTTTTTTGCGGGGGTGGGAGGTTCCTGTTGCATGAAGTATTGTTTTCCATCCTTTGTCTTTTAGTCTGTGAGCATCCTTTTGGGTTAGATGGGTTTCTTGTAGACAGCATATGGTTGGATACTGTTTCTTGATACATTCTGCCAGTCTGTTTCTTTTAATTGGTGCATTGAGACCATTTACATTAATGGTTAAAACTGTTATATATTGGTTTGTTGTTGACACGTTATCTTTCTGCTGTTGCATCTTTATCTATCCACGCTGTTTAATTGTCTGCTTTGTTTAGTGGTTTTTCCTGGGTGCATCTAGGCTGTCTTTCAGTATTCTTTGCAGGGTTGGCTTGGTGATCATGACATTTTTGAGCTGTTCTTTCTTATTTCTTATTTCTCCATCGGTTATGAAGAACAGTTTTACGGGGTACATCAGCCTAGGTTTGATATCATTTTCCTTTAGGATCTGGAATACTTCACTCCATGCTCTTCTTGACTTTATTGTTTGTGCTGAGAAGTCTGCTGTGATTCCAATAGGTTTTGCTTTATAGATGATTTGTCTTTTCTCTCTGACAGCATTTAATATTCTATTCTTTTGTTCGATTTCTGGGATGTTCATTATTATATGTGTGGTTGTAAATTTATTTTGATTATGGCTATTTGTAGTTCTATATGCTTCACTGATCGTGATATCAGTTTCTAATCTAATTTTTTGGAAATTTTCAGCTATTACTTCTCTAAATATCCTCTTGACATCCTTTATGTTGTCCCCTTCTTTTTCATTTATCCCTATCAACTTTACGTTGTTCCTCTTTGCGTCATCTTTCAGGTGTTGAATTGTTATTTCCTGATTTCTTGTTATTTTAAAAAGAGCTTTCCTTTCCTATTCGCTAGCTGCAATCTTTTCTTCAAAGTCTGAGATTCTATTTTCACATTCATTGAGGTGGTTTTTACAACTTTCAATGGAGTTTTTGATTTCCTGTATATCTCTTTGCATCTGCTTTATGTATTCTGTTTGCTTCTTATATTGTTCATCCAGGGATTCTATCTTTTTGTTTAGGTCCTCCAATTTTTTAAGTATGTCTTCTTTAGATATGTTCAGCATCTTCTTCATTTCTTTTATCATTTCTTCTTTTACCTGAGAGAGTATTTCTAGTTTGAATTCCTTTAAGGTTTCCCAGAGTTGCTTCTTTATTTCAATTACTATTATTTCAGGTATTTCAGGTATGTGGAATGTGTTTTCTTCTATGCATGTGGTTACTAGGCTTTCTTGGGATGGGCTGGATGTTTGATGTTGCATTTTGGTCTTTCATTTTGTCATTTTCCTATATTTTCGAGCTTCAAGTGTTGTTCCAAGTGAGGGAGAGATTTCCCCCAGACCATGTCTAGGCCTGACTGCCTGGGCCCGACTGCCTGGACCTGCAGTGAACCACAGCCTGGCTCCCAGGTGAGGAAGAGTGTTCCCCAAGACTGGGATGGAATTCTGTACCTAGGCCCGACTGGCTGGGCTCAGCAGGAAACCATGTACTGGTCCCCAGGAAACAAAGAGAGTTCCCCCAGACTGGAGTGGGATTCCTGGGGCAGGTTTCCGTGCCTCTGCTAAATACATTTTTAACCCCTGTGTCTATTGCTTTATCTGGTTTACTGGAATTTTAAAAGAATTCATATATAGTTATCATTAACAGATGCATATTTTAAAACGTGAATTGAAGACAAAAGAAATGTGTTAACTATTTTTCCATAAATATTATTTAAGGAAATTGAACTTTCATAAAAAATCCAAATATAATTTCTGACAACTATATTTTGATATACTTGAAATTAAACATAGTTTTCATATAGACAGACATAATTTATGTATAGTACAATTTCTTTTTGTTTAGTGAAACAGTTTTTTATGTTTTTAGCATATTTTGTCTCTTTATATTAAACACTAGGATATGGTCTAGGAAGATAAATTTTATAAGTAGTTCATTTATTTAATTCTGAAATATGAATGCATTTTCTTCATCAGTCAGTTAAAATGCACCCTAAACAAATGTGTCAGTATGAAAGGTGGGTTTTTCTTAGGATAGAAGCTAACTTTTTTTCAGCAGGATATTACATCCAGGTAATAGAATGAGCTCAGTGTCTCTGCTACACAGAGGCCTTAAAGAAAAACATAACATAAGAGTATCAAAGAAAGCCTGGTAAGAGTGATGAGTGGGAACTAATGAACTTAACTAAATATCAAAAGTAGATGATGATCACTAAACTAAATCAGTAGCATTCTCCTAGATGATGTAGATTGAGAAAGGAAATCAAGGTCAGGAGTTGGGAGGCTTAGAGGATCCTCATTACAGTTAGGTCAATGAATGCTTTTAAATATCTACTGTTTCCTTGAACCAATGGAAGTACATTTTCGGTGGGTTTGGTTAAATTATGCTTGTTAAAGGCTAGGGAAATCATATATTGATTAACTCTATTTCCATCATTTGTATAAACGTCTATATAATACATTTGCAAAAATTGAAGCTCAGTTTCTCATTCCAAATAGAACCCAGTTACAATTTGAGGCTTAAACTGTTTCTAAATGATAAAGAGAGAAGCACACTTTGACAAGTTTCCAGGCTTGTTTCTTGAAGATATATGGTGATGGCAGCAGGCATTCGACTGAACTTCTGGAGTTTCCTATATATAACAGGTATATAAGTTGCCCATACTTGATTCACTGTGGTAATAGCCTTCAAGTTTACATCAAGTCACCAGTTTCAACCGAGAAAAGGAAACGGCTCTCAGTAATGGTGAGACTGGGAGAAAAATTGAAAACATTAGTGAGAAGGGTTGTAGCAAGTTATTGGAAGCTGGAAAGAAAACTAGAAAAATTGATCCATTTCAGTTTACAGGAAGATAACAAAATAGAAAATGAAATGGAGACCAAGAAAAGCAAAAAATAGTTCAAAGACAATGATTAGAACTATAATGTAACAACCCACATGTGTACTGTAGTTTTACACCGAAGTATAAAATTTCTCTGTACAGTTACCCTACTGTTTGATCAAACATGATGAGAGTAAATATATTATTGTTTACAAATATATTTGTTCTCATTAAGTATGACTTGATTATTTATGAGTTCAACAAAGAATGACAGTTACACAGATATTCATGAGTTTACTTTGTTAGAACTTTTCATAACAAATCTAAGATAAAATGTGTATAGCTTTGAATTCAGTAAGACAAATTCCTGTGTCTCCAAGAAAGTGGTCTTCTCTACTTGCTTGTAAGTCCAGGAAATCTGTAAAGAAGGTACAGGAGCCAATAAACACTGGCTGAATGAAGTAAAACTTAACTCCTCAAAGATGTTCAGAATCTGCAAATAATTTATTATGTTTAAGTCAAATCTTTGGACATAAAACCAAATTTTACAAAATTATTTCAGTGTTTTTGCAAATAATGATATTGTCATTAAAATAAAAATATGCAATTATAATTTCCAGAATCTGGAATAGCAGGATGAGGAGAAAAATACATATGTGTGTATTTCTGTATATGAAAGTGTATTATAATGTTACTGCGAGTTATAGATAGCTTTTGAGAAAGGCAAAAGGGTCCTTTAAGTCCAGAAATAGAGCAACAAGGATCTAGCAATTTTCTAAAACAAAACAAAAACAAAAAGGAAATCACTTTTCATCAGTTCATTTATTCTCGTAATTAATTCTTGCTCTGTGTAATCAAGTTGACAAAAAGCTCTACTAGGGTTCTGGAAATCCTTATTCAGTTCAGGGGTGTGGCATTATTTAAACAATTATGTAACGAATCTTGCTTTCCTTTATTTGATAGAAAACATATTCAAAGAAGCACAGAGCAGCAATTAACATCAGTAGATTACAAAGGCCTAAAATTGACAAGAATAAAGAATGTATGCGAGTTCACTGGCAAGGATATTTGGTTATTTGAGTGATACATTGTGTGTGTTGGTAACTGTATTGCAGGATACAGTTATAATGAACACTTATATATGAACACTAAATGAATGAAAAGTTACATATGTATGTTGGTAAATGTATTGCAAGATTCAGTTATGATGAACACAGTTTCATATGAACAACAAGAATATTTACAAATTTCTCTGAACACTGTATTTTCTAAGGTTTAGAATATTGATTAGTAATTTGATTAGTAGTTTAAAGCCACCTAAGTGTATAATAAAAAAGATTAAATCATCTTTTTCACATGACAATGATGATGAGGCAACTGGATATATCAAATATGTTGGAATAAATTTTTAAATACCTCTCTTCTAAGGTTAAAAAAGATATTATTTGAGATCTTTCACAAGTGTTTTGGAAATATCAAAGTCTGTCTTAGATAGAGCGCTACATTTCCCTAAAGGCAAGATATCAGTGCATTCTTCTTAGATTATTTCCAATCATTTGAGCAGTCATAAAATAAATTATTCCTCGAGAGAGATAATACTAAAATCTACGCAAATAGGATAATTATGACAGCAGGGGAAATAGTAAATGAGAATAATGGAATCATACTCGAAGGAGAGTAAAATATATGAGCAATACATAGAAAAACATTGTTAACTGAGTTTATTAACAATTCCTTCTTTATAAGACCTAGCTACTTTTTAGTAGTTTGACTAAAATAATTTTTAAAAATATTGGTACAGTCTTAGTTTCTCACTTTCTGTTGTTCTACTCAGGTCCATATATTTTATGAATTTCTACATCTTTCAAATAAGTTCATCCACCTAGCTCTACGGCAGAAACTTTACTGCCTAAAGTGATAACATTAAATATTAATTAAAGAAAATTAGATAATTAGGCAAAATGAAATTCTAAATTAAAAAATCTTCATTAACTGATTTTTAGGACAGCTGTATAACAAATCACTACTTAGTATTGACTTCCTAATTAAAAATGGATTCTTTTCTCTTGCTATGTTGTATCTAGATTTTTTGTCTGTGTGCTTCATGATAATTTTTTATTGTGTTCTGCCTTTTGATGCAAAAATAATTGTTTCTTCAGATGCCCTTCGGTGAGTAAAATAAATTTGCAAGAGTTAAATCAGAAAAGAGATTCCTAGTTATATAAATATGTGAAAACAACCAAACCTTTTCAAAATGATAAGATTTTTTCTTTCAGTTGAAAAATCTCTGGGACACTTCTTTTCATCTTGGATATACTTTTGCATCATCAATACCGTTGTTTCTCAGTCAATATATTTTCCTTTAAGTAACTGGCTTCTTGAATCCAGATGGTTTAAGAGAATATGCTATTGATTATCTTATTTTTCCTATTTACACATATTTGGGAAGAATATTTAAATTAACCCAAATCAAGTGAGTTTTTCTTCTAGATTTTAAAAATAAAGATCTGTTTCCCAAAATTCCCTGAAATTCAGATAGGAATTAAGCCTAACACTATCTGGAAACTACTTTCTTACTGCATCTAAAAATAGTGAACAGAAAATTAAAAGACACAAAAATAATAACATTAAGCTACAAATGAAGAACACACTGGTAATGACAGGAATGAAGGTGTCTCTGCAACACTCTGGTTGGATTTTCTTTTTGTGACAACTAGAAAGAGAATTGCTGGATCCTATGTCTGGTAGTTTTTTTTTTTTTTTTTTTTTTTTTTTTTTTTTTCAATTTTTGAAAAATGTTTGCCATCTCCATAAAGAGAGTATAAACTTATACTCTCATCAACAGTGTGTAAGTACCACATTTTCCACATATTTTCCAGCATTTACTACAATCTGTTTCTATGATAACAATATTGTGAAATGAGATAATAACTCACAATGGTTTGGTTTGAACTTCTCTAATTGTTTGTGATGATTAGCAACTTTGCATTTATCTTTGGGACATTTATTTTCTCTATCTTTGAAAAACATATGTTCAACATATTGAATTAACATAAGAGTGCTTCAAGAAGTGTATAAAGAAAATATGGGGTTTGTATATACAATGAAATTCTGTTCAGCTATGGAAAAGAATGTAGTCCAGTCATTTGCGGCACGATGGATGAATCTAGATGACATTATACTAAGTGAACAGACTAGATGCAGGATGAGAAACATACATGATTAAATTACACATAGAATTTTAAAAAGTTGACTTCATAGAAGTTGAGAATAGAATACTGGTTACCAGGAGATGAGACAGTAGAGGAGAAGGAAATGGAGAGAAGATAGGCAATGCATGCAAGGAATGATCATGGTTTTCTGTGCAGAGCAGAGTATAGTTAACAATAATACATGGTATATACCAGCATAGTTAAAAAGAAGGTATTGAATGTAATCAGCATAAATAAATAATAAAAGTTTGAGGTGATAGATGTTAATTACACATAATTGATCATTACTTGACATTACCTGAATCAAAACAGCTCTTTGTGCCCCATAAATCTGCACAACCATGTGTCAAAGTACAATACAATAAAAAAATATATCATTCGAATTTCTCGTATATCATTACATATGAGGCTGTTCATTATATCTATGGGTTTTCCAATTAACTCAGTTGTAGTTTGTTCACTAGAATTTGAAAAATTCTGAAGTAATTCAGAGACATTTTCTCAGTTTTACAATTGAACAATCTTAACATAAGTAACTCCTTCAATATACATATAACCACATATACAGGCACAAACACACTCTATTTATCTGAAAAATTCATAATGCAAACTAATTAAAAATTACCTAACACATACAGCAAGGTATCATGATCAACATTTATATTTCATAATTTCAAATTTATTTTCACAAAAGTAAAGAAACATACACAAATTAAATCTTGGGAAACACAATTAATTTATCATTTGGAAGAAAACTTTCCTTGTAGTTCAAAAGCCATTTAGTCTCTAAAATGATCTGAAAACAGGAATGCTTCAAAATATACTGTAGCAAGTGAGATTTCACTGTAATTTTTCTGAGCGGCTTACTGTCACTTCCCCTACCATTTGCAGCCCAAGCTTAATGCTAATAATAGCTATTAATAGTTTTGAATAGTTCTTTGAATACCAATGAAAGTCATTGAAACATGGGATTAAGTAGACTGAATATCAGAAATTAACTTAACTCCCAATTCTGAAAATTAATCTTGAGATTATAATTAGATGTGTTCTCTCAGAGAAATTTCCCACTACTTAACTTGTAGCCCTCTGCACAGGCATACACATTAGATAAATACAGACATTTATTTCTCATTCATTTGCTCTTGTAAGTCTTGAACTTGTATTCTTTATGTCTAAGATTATATTGCTCAGCTCTATGGCTACGGATCCTAATCCATTTTCAGAACTGATCCCCAAAATCACACTATTCAGCTTTCTTGACAATAACATAATTTTCCATCCTCACATATTTTTTAAACGAAGTCTCGTCATTGATTTGAACTCCAAGAACTATTGGTTTTTACACAGTTTGTGCACATGATCTGCATCTACAATGTAATAAACTCTCCAAAACAAAAATATCCAAATGGCTTCCTAAGTGTTCTAGGAAACTGATATTCCTGGAGCATCCACAATATGATGTAGTATTGGACAGTACCCATAGAGCATCAATAATCATTCCTAGATTATTTTTCCTGTTCGTAGATTTAAGAATTTTTGAGAATATTTTCATAACATTTTCCATCATATTTGTTCGAAATATCCGTGCCATTTCCAGTGCTAAAAGTACAAAGCCTCTTCCTAAGAGCAGAGAATACTTATAACAATGACTATGGGATTGAAATTCTAAATTGCTTTAGAAAAGAGAATATGCATAGGAATGACGTATCCACATCTGAGCATAAATTCCAAGAGGCAAAATTAGGGCTTTTCCTTCAATCTGAAATCCCAGGTGTAGAAGACATGATAAACAGGATCATATTTGGTGCATAACAACATACGACACTAACAAGAAATAAAGTTTTGATACACTATCAGAGGCATATCATTTGTCACTATAGTAAATTTGTAAAAAATATATTCATATTACTTACAAAAAAGAGTGACATATTTTGATGACATACTAATTTTGGAAATCTTTTGGTCATTTCCTCCAAAATTTTCTTCATAGATTTATAAATAATTGTTATATTGTTTAAATTTTGATTTTACTGAGAATTATTGGAAATTTTAGCAAATTGTAAAGACTATTCCCATTATATAATCCTAGCTGTTGTCATTTTCTAAGAATCCTTTAAAATCTCTTTGAATATGCTTGTTTTAATATTCAATATTTAATTTTTGTATTTCTTTAATTCTATTTATGCTATCTTTCTAACTTAAATCCCAACTAAAATTTGCTCCTCCTGTTCAGTTCCTATGTTAAAATTTTTATATTTTGTATTCAGATTATCATATGATTTCAAAATGCATCCATGTAGTTATGTACACATAGGAATAATAATATTCTTAGATCAATTATTCTAATTAAAGCTAGGATATTCAAATGATAATACACTGTAAAACATGTTTTATATTTGCCTTTTGTATTTCTTATTTTACACGATTATGAAATTTTTTTGCTATTTTATGAGATTATGAAACTTAAGTTTGTTCAACTTTTTGGTAGTTACTGAGCATTAGCCATTTTTCATAAGTTGACTTGCTCATGAATTTTCAGAAAGAACTTTCTTAGAAATATAAAAAATAGTATTTGAGTCAATGACTAGCATAATATTCAGATATTAACAAAACTTTTAGAAGCATGTAGAGTCACATTAATCACAGTAATATACTGTGCAAATCACATAAACTCTAGATATTTTAGTCTTCTCAAATGCTTTTTAATTTTTTTTAAATTCATTTTTGGGGTACCAATAATCAAACTCAGGACCTCATACTTGACAATTAGATGCAGTCTCACTGAACTATATCTCCAACCTCAGTTTTCTCATATGCAAAAGTAACATCTCAGGATTATATTTAATGAGATTTTTGCTTTACAATCAATTCATATAAAGGAGCAAAAATATTTTATTTTACTTTCATATACGAAATTGGCAAAATAAAAATCATGAAATTATATATATTTTTACTGTGGTGTTTTACAGACTCATACATGTCATATACTAGGTATTCTTCATGAAATCCTATTCCAACGAAAAGTATAATGAGGAAAGTATAAGTGGAATCATAAAAGAATTTCTAGTCACATGTATCTCGGTGTACACACAATTAATGTAGCCTGCAATCATCAGTATTCTAGAAACTTCCCTACAGATTTGCAATCCTCATTATCAAAGCATGAGACTAACCACAGCTGTTCAAGTCAGCATTAAAATGCTTAGAGTTCCATTGTGAACAATAAAAGATTTTCCTCTCACATCTGCCAAGTTTTCCACTATCTGTTTTCATTTTGTTTGTGATGTGTGCAGATAAAACAATTAGAAAAATGAAAAAGAAGTTTTATTTTGTTCTTGATTGGCAATAACACTTAGTATGATAAACATTTAATATAGCGCTGATATGCTGTAGTGACATAACTGTGTATATCCAGCATATGCACATATGTGTTGTGCCTATGTGTGTAAAAAAGTCTAATGTTTTTTTCTACATTATTGACAACTTCAAAGATGTTGATATTCCTTCATTCATAACTATATTATTTTTCCATATCTATTTTCTAAAGTAAGTTTTTTCTCTCTGCATATATATTAATAGAAGTTATTTCTCAGATCACAGGCTTTGCAGAAATGAACTACAGATAACAGGCGTAATTGCTAGATTGTGTACCAAAGATAACTTCAGTTCTGCAGTACAACTAAACATTCTCAGTATTGCTTCATGTCATTGTCATTCTTTGCCAGCTTTGAGTGACAAATGCAAAAACCCACCATATTACATTTTGTATCAAGAGAAGAAAAATGAGAAAACCTTATAGTTTTCCTTGCTTTCTATAATAAGGTGCGGGTGTATGTGTAGCTCAGTCAAAATCTATAATTACAATGACATGGCTGCATCAAGGAGTATTAAGCAAACACCGAGAAGCCTCTAACTTTAGCCAAAAGGGTTATGAATACCAAATTAATACCCACTATGATGCCACATTTAGAGTCACGTTTGCTGAGAGAAATGTAAACCTGTTGAACGCTGTTCCAAATGCAAACATTATTTTAAGCTCCTGGAATTGAACATATAAAACATTAATAACCTTCTATTTCTAGCTTAAATCTTTGCAACTATAAAGGTCAGAAGTGTTAATGTTGATAAAAGTCTTTTAGAAAGAGAACTGCTAGATGAGGCACTAATTATTAATCATCATTAAGAAGTCCTGGTAGTAATGATTACACCTTTAGAAAACAGGAATCTAAGCAGGTTGACAAGAATACATTTCATGTATCTGCTCCAAACCCTCACATTTTATATATTTTAAAATTTTATTATTTCATTTCATTTATTTTATTTTTTAGATTTTAAGAAGCATTTTACTTTTGATTCAACAATGCTGGGGAATGGAGCCCAGCGAGGTAGCATGCTGAAAAAGGGCTCGCCCACAAGCCACAACTGAGTCCCCAGCCCCTTTGGGGTCACTTAAAGTGATAAATCACACTGTTACAAAGAGTCCCTCTGCAATCACTCTCAGTGTTGTACAGAGACTTCTGTGAGCATCAGGAACTGAGCCTTACTCCAGCGATGTTCAGCTGGGGGTCCTGCGGTCCACTCTGTCACTGGGCACAGGAGAGAGCCGGGTCCTGCAGGGCTGTGCATTGAGAATGTGACAGCTGCCATGTCCTAGGCTGGGACCTGGCTTCAGTGGAAATCTGCAGATAAACAAAAGTCCCCAATCATACGCTGGCAGGGCGGCCTGGAGAATGCACTCAGGTCACCAGCAGCCCCGCTAGGACAATCCATTGAAGCAGCCCATTTCTATCTATCTACCTATCTATCTACCTATCTATCTACCTATCTATCTATCTATCTAACATCTATCTATCTATCTATCTATCTATCTATCTATCATCTATGTATTCTATCTGTATACACACACACACACACACATACACACACACACACACACACACATATATATATATATATATATATATATATATATATATATATATTTTTTTTTTTTTTTTACTTTAAAGAGAAAAACATAATCAACGCTAAAATTTCAAAACGATGTGGGAAGCAGTGATTTTTGTATTGGGTATTGTTATCTTCAAAATAGTTGCTCGAATTAAAAAGATAGGCATGAAAAATTGATCAAACAATATAAGCACAAACCTTTCTTTTCAGTAAACTAATAGAAATTAGTAGAATAACCATCAGCTAGTATATATGTATGTATTTTTTCCTTTACTTTCCTTGTATTCTTTTCCTCCTCCCAGTTTCTCTTTCCTTGTTGTATTGTCTCCCTTGTATGAGAAACTGAAAAAGTAAATAATATCCAAAATGTACAATAGGAAAAAAATGTCCAGCTATTGGGAAATGAGAAGAAACTGTTCAAAAGGAAACATTTTATACATTGAAGAAATCAGCATTAAGCTACAGTTCACACGTCTACGCTGACTATATGCCTGTACAATTTACCAGACAGACTATATTTAGTCATAATTGTATTTTAAAAACTCATACAGTTGTTTTTGGTTTTTACCTCTTCTTATGTCCTATAAGAAGTTCTCGGTTTGGAAACAATGCTTGTCAAAGAAATCAGGTATTTGATTTGAGTTCATTGATCATTTGAGCAATTAAAGTGCAGGATTTCTATTTTAATAAAGAAGAGAAAATTATATAAAATTTTGAAGTCAATGTATATATTTAATTTATAAAATGAGGCTAAATGCTAACATGTACAAATAAAAAACTATGATACGATAAATGGACCTAGCAAAGTTAGCATGGTCTGATATATAATACAGTGCATCACAAACCAGGGAGAATTCAAAAAAACTGCCAAAGGATGTGTGTGTGTGTGTGTGTGTGTGTGTGTGTGTGTGTGTGTGTGTGTCTATTTGCATATAGTAGAAACTTATATCATACATTTTGTGCATATCTGTATTTCAAATATATCTGAGGACTATCCATCATTTAGTTTAGCACCAGATCAAAGAATGGACCAGTTTAAAATGCGACCCTCTTGAATGTCAGGAAACCATAGCTCAAAGCAGCATTGCTGGTGCTAGGGTGAATAAGAAGACACTAAGACTTGACCCTCCTCTCATGTTATTTGTATATCCATGACAATAATTCCAACAGGACTTTGAAAGTCATGTGAAAGAATATTTACATAAAACAAAACTTTAAGAATGTACTTCTATTTTTGCATCATTATGTCCTAAGTTCCTTATGCAATTTAGTGGGTTTGGTGGCCTATTATGTGTACTCTATGAAAAAAGAATATTTATTTGCTTTAATATCACACATATTATATAAAGGAACTCACCAAAATTAAGATGGCTATGAAATCATAGTGTAGACAGATACACATTTGTACTCAGTTGTGTGCACTTTGGAATAAAATTCACCCTTGTCAGAATTTTCTTTTGAAGTTTAAACTTTGACACTTAAATTTTGACAATATTTTAGGAGTATATGCAAATCTCTTTTTGAGACTCACTTCAAATATGTAATTAGTGAAATAAAAACACATTTTAACAATACATGATGCCACTGTTTTAAAGTCTAAATGTAGACATGTATTGATTCCTGTTACTATTCATATTTATGAATTGTCCACTATAATTATAATTAGAGTAGACTAGTGATTGCCAGAATAAAAAGACAAGCATAAAGCATGCTTTGGTGTAATAAAAATGTTTTGAACGTAAAAACAAAAGACAAGTCATTGTAAAAGTACTAAATCCCCTTAAATGCATAGTTTAAATAGTGGAGCTATATTGCATTAATATAATCAAATTGAAATTTTATTTAAGATAGTGGAATATTACTTTTTGTGGAATATTACTTTTCTTTTCATCATTTTACAGATATTTAAATGTAACATAAATTTTTACAATGATGTCCCTGGAAAGCAGGTTGTGAGCCATATGAGAGATTTCAGAATCGGTTCTGCTTGCCACAGTTCTAGGTAAAAACATTTTTTGCTCTATTCGAGCAGCACTTCAGTGCACTCCGTTTAGGGAAGAAAACAAGTGGATCAGTAAGATTTTCATCCAGCCAGGGCAGCTCTGAGCTAACGGGTAGGAGTTTTGCTTAAGTGTTTTAATGAATTTACAAAAAGCTCCTTTAAAATAAAGAAGTAAACGAGTTTATAAACATTGATTTTTTAAATAATTTAAATTCTATTCTTAATTATATTTATATTTTTAAAAAAGGTTTAGCAATTCACTTGCAGTACTATAATTTCATGTTTACCCTCAACTGAACAATACTGACAAAGTGGAAATAATAATAAATAATCTATTTCAAAAGCTAATCACCTTCCCATATCTGCTTTCCCAATGTTGCTTTACCTTATAAGCTTTCCACACTAAACTACTACAGAAGTGGATGCTCATTTAAACCATATGTATCCTTCTTCCTTTAGTGCATGACTTTTCTATACAGTATGGATGACTGACTAGTATGCCTCTTGCCACAGACAATTTGTTTCTTTAAGGTTTTATTTCACTGATTGTATATACAGCTTTTGTAGATATACAGTATGATTTTATATACCATTTGATATAACATTTAATTATCCCCACAGATTTATCACAAAAGTCATATGAGAAATATGATGGTAAAAACTAAAATTTCTTTTTAGAAGTGGATTTACTAGGTCAACAAGTAGGCACTTTGTAGTGGCTTGAATAACAGGGTTTTTTTTGTTGTTGTTGATACTGGTTTGACAATACATGAATCATTTCTCAGTAGCACTAATCACACCTTTATCATCATTTGCTTCTGTCTTCTCCCTGGAGCCATGATGTTGAAACAGAAATCAAATCATCATTTACCATGGGTTATTCTATTTTTTAAATACAAATTTTCACAGACAAATCAAGATAAATATACACAATGAGATTGCAGCATAGTTTCTGCATAAAGAACCTGGAAATCCCATTATACCAAAAAAATATTAAGCAAGCTTCTAGAAGAGACCATTGACAGATGACTGCTTTTGAAAAACTCCTAATTTGTTTCAGGCCAATATCTTTCTTCTCGGAATTAAATAAATTGCAATAGGCAGGGTAAGATATCAATCACAGCAGAGAGTATACATTCAAAGCCTTGTGGGATTTTGTCTAATTTGAAAAATGCAACCAAAATACCTATCCCCATTCAAAACTGGCTGAACAAGAAAAGTAATTCCATTGATCACTACAGACAATAAGAAATGGACAAGTTTCTACCTACTGGCTTTCCACTACAGCTAATGAATGATGGATTTCTGGTTATGAAATTCCAGCTTTGTTTTAGGAAAATTCAAATCTGTCTTTTCATTTAAAATGTGCATACAGAGTCTTTTGATTTTTTCAAAACAAATGAAAAAGGGTATTACTAACTACCACAACCATGCTATGTAAGTGCTAAGAGAACGTGACTATGTAACACATCACATTATCAAAAATATGTCTTATTGGGGCTGGGGATTTAGCTCAGCAGCATAAGCACCTGCCTTGCAAGCATGCAGTCATAAGTTCGATCCCTGGTATCGATAAAAACAAAAAAGACCAAAAACAAACAAACAAAAAACATGTCTTATTAAAATTTAAATGTGCATTCCCAAACTAAACTTACATAGCAAGCAAAAACATTTGAGTAAAATGTAATATCCTTACTACAAAGTGGAAAAGTATGTTTCACTTGGTTTAGACCCAAATGAAAGTCTTCAGAAACATTGCAAATACAAGAAATTACACATATAATAGAATTTCAAGGACATTTTGTGTAAAAAGTCATTTACGATTAATAAAGCTTAGATATATACGGTCAAGTATTCCTTTGTTCTGTAATGGAGCATTCATAATTTGGCCAAAACCATTAACATTCCCAGTTCAGATTAAAATGTGTGCATGATGACTCAAAAAGTCATCATGCACTGGACTTACTGGACTGTGTGATGATTGTGAATCTAATAGTTATGAACAATCAAGTATATTTGAGTTTATTCAAAACTCAGCATAAATTTATTAACCTATCATCATAATACTCCACAGACTTTGAAGTAATTCCTTCTCTTAAAAACACCTCAAGAACCCTAAGACCATCTTAGTTATAGCTGCTAAAGCTGAATTATACATAAAATATCATTAAATAATGAAATAATTATTGTTTCAAAAGCATATTTATAAGTTTTTTCTTCACCAATGTTAGTTTATTTTGCAATAGACTACATGTGCAGTTTTTTGAATACAAAAATTTCTTTCAATTATATTGTAAATTAACCATTATTAATGCACAAGACTTGATCTTTAAGGTAAAAAGCCCTTATATAATTTTATACTTATTTTTAAGTTCAAATTATATTACAACTTATATTGATAAAAATGGTAATTTCAATAGTACTTCTTATGCTGTAAAAGTAGTATCCTACAAATTATAAAACTTTAGAAAAATCTAAAGGTGAAAATAAACAAGTAATCTCACCATTCAAAGATAAATATTGATATTTTTGTAAACACACAGCTGCAATCTATTTTCATTTTCCCATAATAAACATGAAATCATAATCTACTCAGAACTACAATACTGATTATTAATTTAACACAGAGCTCTCTTCATGTGTCTAGGTATTAATCAGTTTCTCTTGTTTGAATGTGGCAATCATTCACCTGAAAGATGTTAAGGAAAAAGAGACAAATTTACAAATTCAAACAAGTACCAAGAAAATCACTGTGGTTACCCATTCCTTAAAGGGAACTGCTACTATATTGATTCTTTTCCAGGACTTTCTAAACAAATATTTTCTGGGACTACTCTGTATCCATTAAGTGTTTTAGTGAATTTTATTCATAAAGAGTTTGTCATACTCACAGAAAATTTTCAACCTCACTAAGCTGAGTATCTTCTGACATGAGTACTCCTTAAGCAGAAGGGAGAACTTCCCCTCAGGAAAGTTGTGCTGCTTCCGTAAGACATTGGTGTGACCTGGCATACAATTCCTAGCTCGTCTTCTTTGGTAATCATCATATTTGATTTACAGTTGAAAAGGTCTTTTATCTAATTATCCTTTCAAAATTTCAAATCCTAACCAGCTTAAGTTCTCATTAAGCTACCAAATTTAAGTCTTTAATCAGAGAAAATATTACTGATACACGTTTGTAGGACATCTGGATTACATTCACCATCTGAAAGTTGATACATGTACTCAACATTTTTCAATTCCATCTTTACCTCTCTCTGTATTCACCCTCCCTTTTCCCTGCATAGCTTGGATTTTTGTATAATGTATAGTATAATGAGACTATATAAATTATGCATTTGCCATGTAAATATGTCTGTTGCATAATATGAAGAAACCCAGTATGTGCACACTACCCTTGCCAATCGTTCCTCACTTGTTTGTCTATAATTAGTCTTCTACTCCTTATCTTCTAGTGCCCTTTGCATATGCCAAAGATTCATCCGACTATTGTCAACTGTCCATTCCTCACATAGGTATCTATTTCTCGATGGGAGTCCTAGTATCAGTGAGACCATATGGTATGTAAACATGGCAGTCCGATTTACTTTAGATGTAATTATGGTCTCAGGATGCATCTATTTATCCAAAAATGACTCAAGGTTACTCTTCTTTCTGCCAGTGTAGTACTGCATTGTGTGCATATTAACATATTTCCTCTTTGTTCATTCATCTGCTGATTGACATTGAGGCTGTTTCCCAGATTTAGATATTATTAAAATTAATTTTCCAAAACTGAGATAAAGGCACTTTTCTTTTTTATAATTATTAAGCTTATTGGTATAATTTAGATAAACATAATGACCACACTTATCATAGGGAATTTGTACTTGTACATGATATATCTTGAGTCCTCTTTTTTCCCATTCTCCTCCCCTCTTTTTAAACTCTCTCCTCCTCATTTACCACTTCTCTTTCTAAAATCTTGCACTGACTTTCCTTGGGACAAGAATAAATTTAAACTTTGTGCCGTCATCCACATGGTCATAAACAGCGCAAAGCAGTGTTTTCTAGTGTCAAATAAAGCTGAACAGTTTTTAAGATAACACTAAGATTTTATGTAGCATTTTAAGTCTCATTCTATCAAGAAAGACTCCATAAACTATAATTTTACAAGGGCTAAAGACAGAAGCAGAGATAAGATTCTAAATAAGCTTTGTTAGAACAAAGATTAATAACTGCATGACATTCCTAATCACATTTATCACTTTGGGAGATGTAATTATTAAATAAGTATTGATATCAATGTATATTCACTTGTATTAAGGTGCATTTTAAATATATCTTTTTAAATTCTTCATTTTAGGTTGCCAGTGGATAAATGGTTACATATACCTCCACAATAAACTTCTTTAGTCTTTAATAATTTTTAACAGGAAGGAAATTTTAAAGCTAAAATTTAGATTTCATTGCAAGAGAATATTCAGGTTTGCTTTTTATTGTTTCCGAGCATTCTTCCCCATGTCTTTTAATCTCTTTTATCATACTTGTAATAATCAGGTCATTTTTTCAGATTGTATCTCCCCAGTGGAATCTGTCCTGTTAAGCTAGCTGAGGAAATCTTTAGTACTGTTACCCTTTACCTTATCACTATCACACTCTTTTACTGTAATTTTATTAGTTTTTTTTAAATGTTTAAAGTTGTTTCACTACTCATTTGTTTGTATATTTATTTTTGGTTTCTATATTGAAAGACAAAATCCTTCCTGTGTGAAACTTCTTTTGTTCTGCATTGAGCTAATACAAAAAACACACTGCAGACTCAGTTTCCTTTATTTGCTTTCTTTTATCTTTGTTTTTTTATTTATTTCTTCCATTTTTTTACATTTCTTATAAATAAAAGATTATGTGTCCTACAAAAGAGAAAGAAATCAACTACCATGTATCTGTAAGTCAGCTTTCTACATCTTTAGCAAACTAGTTGAGAAAATTGAATTTAAAAGAGATTTATTTTGGCTCCTAGAAAACAGGAAAGAGAGAGAGCGGAGATAGGGAGGTGGTAGGTGCACCAGTGGAGCTTGCTACACAAACAGGTTTAATGCAAGATACACAGATATATCAGGTTTTATAAAACAGGCAAATGGCTTTTCTTGTAAATGGCAAATTCCAGAGAAGAGTCTTGTGTGGAAGAGATCAAAAGGACTGTCTATGTCCTGGAGGCCCGCAGGATTCAGTGGCAGGCCTGGAGCTCAGTGTAGTGTGCCATGAAGTCTATGTCACCAGGGTGAAATCTGTGATGAATTCCAAAGAGACTACACAGCAAGCCCGGAAAGGATATCCAAGGCAGAGGTGAGGATGGGAGCTCCTCCAGTAAAACAGAGGTGAGCCTTTCCTCATTTCTGTTTATTCTGTTCAGACAACAAGCTTGTTGTTTGGTGAGAGTCACACCAAGATGGGTCTTTTGTCTCTAGTAAATCTTTCAACCAAACCTAGAACTGTGCCAGTCCAATTTAGTTGTGCATTTTTACTCAACCTAACACATCAGTTGACTATCAGAGGGAGGTAGGGGTCACATGCAAGATACAGTCCCAAGGACCTACTTTTCAGCTAGGGTCCAGGTCACCAAATTTCCATTCTTTCATCAAAGCTCTCAAAGTCATGAACCTATAAGTGAATTAATTTGTGTATGAGTTAATGAGATAAATTGCACCTCCTTAAGGCACACTTCTAAACACTGCTGCTTTGGAGACCAGGCTTCCAACACCTGTGATTTGGGCAGTGGGGGAATTTAGAAGCCAAAGAAGAGCAGCTGGGCCAATCAAAGAGATGGGACTTTGATGAGAACTTCCTGGGCTTTGCATTCATGAGGCACACCTTTTTTTTTTGATCCAGGGTAAGAGATGAATACAGTAAGTGAAGTATGTTGGTTATTGTCATTCAAATTATTGGTTTTTCACATTAAGTTATATATCAGAGCATTTTAAATATGAATTTTTCAAGCAATCTGTTCCTGTTAGGAATATAGATTCTAGACTTTTTTTTTCCATGAACTATCCTATCTGACTATAATTTTTCTATCTACATATAAGGTGTGATTAAATAATATGGTAAATATTTAAATTTAAGAATTTACAATAAAGGATCCATTGTCATTAGACCCTGTCTTATTTCTGAGACAAAAGCTCAGTGCCCAAAACTAAAGGAACAAGTTTTATTTAGCTAATAGTTTGTGGAGGTTCAGTCCATAATCAGCTGGCTCTAAGGCAGGACAGCATGGTGAGGGGCAACAGTTCAAGGAGGCAGAAGATAGCAAATGCTGCAAGAGCAGGCAGGGGAGAGCAAGCCTCCTTGCCTCTCTTATATGGTAAGCACGATGAGTGTACTACTTACAGCATCCCTGTGCCTTCCTATTACACAGGATGAGGATTCTGGCCCCTTGTTGAGTTCCTTAGTTAACTTTCTAAACATCTCAAGTTTACACCATGTATCAACTCTTACAGACTCCTCGAAATGCTCTCCTGGCTTTGAACACATTCTATCAGTTGTGTCACCTTCTAAAGCAATCTGAAAGTCCTCTTGCTGCATGTCTTTTAGTGACTACCTGGGTATCCTAAATTGATTCAGAACATTTATTGTCATGGTCATTTTGACTTTGGAGAAGTGCCAGATCTGTTGAATAAGGCTTATGAAGACACATGGCGATGTTTCTAGCAGCATCACTTTCTATCTGATGGTACTCAGCAATTGCATTCATCATTCATCACATGTGAAAGAGGCTCACAAAAAAAAAGGGGGAAAAAGAAAGAAAAGAAAAGGAGAGAAAAGAAAAGGACTTGAAGAACTGTTCCACTGAATGGCAAGAGTGATGAAATGTGTTCAAAGTGAGAAGGAGTACTTTTAGATGGATTAAAAAATATCTTTTACTGTAAGATTATTTTTAGTTTAAGCATTTGCAATATATTTTGATGACCCCTTGCATACATGAGATGACATAGTAAATTACAAAACCTTTATAGCAAATTATCATTTGTGTTTGAGTTTTCCTGTTAGACATTTACGGGGAGATGACCTTGTCACTGAATTTTTTCTGGAGTATCTCTATAGAAATCATGTGAGAACATAATCTAGTCAGCTACGTTAATATATATTAAACACAAAAATTCCAGGTCTTACAATAGTATCTAGCACTTTCAATGTTTACTGTGCATTATAGTGCAATTTATGCCTCTCCTCAAAAAGATCTTGGGCTACTTACAAACATTATGCTGAAGAGACGTGCACATTCATCTTTACGTACTCACCTAAGTCTTTCAATAAATTTAATCTCTGGAAATGAAATTCTGAATATAAAGGCATACATATATTGAATCATCAGTGATATGTCAAAGGATCATCAGAAAGAGTATACTAGGTTTTTTTTTTCCTTACAATAGTATACAACATATACAAAAGTACATACAATTGCTGGGAGTGATCGCACATGTCTATCATCCCAGCATGTATGGGGCTGAGACAGAAAGATTTCTGAGAATTTAAAGCCAGGCTGAAATACATAGTGAGGACCTGTCTCAAAAAAAAAAAAAAAAAAAAACCAAAAAACAAAAAACAGATTTGTTTAGTAATTCACTGTTTTGAAATGACACTCTTTAAATATTGCTAACCTTCTTGTTTCTTCACAATAAAGGCAAAATATGTAGCATATGATTGCTTTGAATTTTTACTTATTTATTATTATTCTTTTCTCTGTGATTTTTCTGTATTTTTTCCAATTTCAAATTTTCTATGATTTAACCAGTTACATTTTTGTTTACATATACATAGAGATACACATACCATATATATATATATATATATATATATATATATATATATATACACATATATATATATGAAAATGTATTTCTTTAAAAAGAATCAAATATCCTCATTGTGCAGAAGTTCACTGTTTAATATATTTTAAAAATGATTATCATACTATGTAAATGTTAGGGACCACAAATTCACAATGACTGGTTTTGCATATTTCCCTATGGGATCAAAGGAAGGATTGAGATTGCTGATACCACACTTCTGGGATTTCCTATTGACTCTTGCAAGCATAAGATCATTTACACCTTCTTAAATCATCTCAGGATTATACTAAGAACAAGATACTTCTAAGCATGAAATCATCTATGCCTTCTTAAATCATCACAGGATTATACTTGGGTCAAGATACTTCAAACGGAGGGTTATCTAAGCCCACTGTATTTGGAATCTTTGAATGAATCATAATCCTTTGATAGCTCCACAAATCACTCTATAGACCAAATAAATAGTGGCTGTTTTGGGGTGGAGGAAGTCGGTTCCAGAGACATTGACTTCCCAGCCATTGCTGGAATATGATGCCTGTCTCTGTTTTTTATCTTTCTCACGACATTCTTGAGACAGAATCAGGACTATGGCCGGTTTTCAATACTAACAATCGGAACTCTTGACCATGTCCCTGATGTGTAAATAATACATGTCATGACTCACTTTGATAACCATTACAGTATCTGAATATAGTTTTGTAAGTCAAATTTTTACTTTAGATTCTGTTTTGATCAATTTATGACGTTCAGTTACTCAAAACAAAAAGTTTGAATATTGCATTTTATTCTTGAAAACTTTTTTTCCCAGTAATTCTTAGAAACTAGTTGGCTTCCAAAAGTGTGAGCAAGAAAGAAAAGTCACAAATTAAATGATTTTAGGGGATCTATATGTAGTTTTAATGCATGAAATATAGCTTAATATAATTTGATATTGTGACAATGGCAGTTAATTTTAGAATGCAAGGGTAATTAATGATAAATTCATTCGGTAAAATTAATTTTGATAAGACAAACAAAATCTGTTTACTGTCTCAGAGTAAGCCTTCTAAGAGTTTTCATCCTTCACAGGTGAGATTTCTCTGATTTTGATGAAAACTATCATTCTATCACATTTATTAAACATTTCTTTGCTTTGAACACAAAATTGTGCTTATACACAATGCATGTGAACACACACACACACACACACACACACACACATATATATATATATATATATATATATATATATATATATATATATAATCAAAGTCAGCCATTTAAGTGGTATTTTTAAATTATTGTCCTGGATTTTTTATTTATAAAAACAAAACTTAAAAAAAGCAAATTACACCCTATGTGTCAAAGTATTTGTATGATGTGATTTATATTCAGTAGAATTTTTTCTGTGAAAAGCACCTATTACTTGTTTAACATATTACTTCCCAAACAGAATAAGTAAAGAGACTATCTAGAAAGCATGAATATGTGTTCATCAATCTCTATCTTCCTTGCTAAAGTGTTTTTTAGACAGAAAGACAGAGAGAAAGAGAGAGAGAGACAGAGAGAGAGAGAGAGAGAGAGAGAGAGAGGAGTTTTACATTATTTATAATTTTGCTTTGTGCAGGTCAATTTTAAATTTTTGTTTTAATGAATTTCTTCCAAAAAGTTATTTAGAATCTATTCATACACTAATGGTATGTGTTAATAACGTGATGATCTCTGGAATTCATCTTGTGTTCTTTATTTAGTTATGCAACTTATCAATAAAGTGAAATTAAGTGGTAACTCAATTGCTTCCAAATGACATTGTTTTTCTTTTTCTCAGACACATGAAAAACCTGCTGTGACCATGAAATGTGCAGATTGACTTTGGAAACTAGCTAGTTAGAATAGTTGCAATTCCTGTAGTTTTCATGAAAAACCTTTAACTGTTATTTTTTCTAATAGTCTGAGAATGATTATATTTATTAAAATAGGGGTTGGGTATAAAAGTTATTTCACTCAGTCTCAGCTTTAATAAAGATGATTTGGAGAAATAAAAGTATCTTTGAGTTTTTAATAATTGGTATTCATCATTCAAATATGGTATCTAATGAGATGTAATAAAACTGCATTGATTTGGACAGTATTAAGCACAAAAGAAAATGTACACTCCTAAGGCAAGCACAACACCACTCTTGTAGTGTAACACAAGTGAATGAAATGAAACAATAATCTTAAAAATATTAGATCTAATACTGCTTATATCACAAGACCAAAAAAATCAATTTAATAACTTTTCATTGAATAAAATCTTGGCATTCTATTTAATTGATAGAAAATTTATATGTGTATTTGTATATGTTTTGCTTACTTGAAATTGAAAAAAATTTAATTTGTGTTTCTGACACAGAATTTTTTATTTAAGTGATAGATTAATTGGTCACTAAAATTATATCCATCTATTTTTCTTTAAAAATAATTTTAGTGTGTAAAAATAATTCCAAAAATGGTAAAATTGGAAAAATTGTTTTGGTCATAAATAATGAAACAAACGCAGTAAACTGGAAATCTAAGGGTTATTTTGATAAACGTGGGAAACAAGGTCTGCACCTGCCAGTCTCACCTGGGTTGCAATGCTTCGCTAGCCCTGGCTATCAGCCATTTTCAACTACGATGTGAAAGAGGTGCGGTTAACATTAAATGACAAGGTCACCACTAATGACGTCCTAGAGGGAAGCCAGTCTAGTCTTAAATTTTGAATTGACCATGTGGAAAGAAATGAGCATGGAAAATTAAAAACTACTGCCTCCAAATATAAGTATAATAATACAAATTTTATACATAGTTTTTTTATGGTTTACAAAGCACATTAGTATGCAGAATTTATTGCAAAAATCCTAATAAAACCATGGAGAAGGACAATGTTTTCAGCCATACTTGAAATTCATGTTCAGCATCATAGTGTGGTCAAGGTCTTATGTTAATAACAAGGGCATTTTCTTCAAAAAGACAAGGAGAAAGGAAAAGGAAATAATATGTGAAACCTGCTAATTTGAGTTTTATAATGATCCTCATAAAAAATGTCAGAGTAACTCAGTATATATAAAATAATGTTTCTAACAAAGGAAACTATAAAGGGAAAGATACAAAACAAAAGATTGTACAGAGAATAAAGCAGATAGTACATCCCTTTATAGTTCTGTCTGGAAGCCCTTTATCTGTTATGCTAAAGTAATTTTTTAAAAAAATGGTTAAATCAGAGTAAAATTATACCCCCTATTTTCAAGTATATGAGTGCTTTTGTCCATCAAATATCTCTTCTTTAAAGCCTTGCTGTAGAATAATAGTTGTATGTTTTCTCACAAAATAATTATATACACCTGTTTCCTCAAATGCTTTGTTTTAATACTGGTTGTAAGTTTTTTTTTTCCAATTCTTTGCAAAATGATGATGTTTGCATAAATTTTAGGACCCATACTCTGATTATCCATAGTCATCAAGGCTTTCATGCGTATATGAAGATACTACGTCCTGTGTGTTTGTTCCATAGATTCACTCAATTTCTATGTGAGAAGAAACCACAGAGACAACAAAAATTATTTGCTTTATCTTACAGATGACTTTAAGAAACTAAAAATAACCCTAGTTTTGTCCTGGCCCTAATAGTTCAAAGAAGGAATGTCTTGGTTATTTTTGTCTTTCATTTTTGAGACAAAATACCTACTACCTGAAATTAAGGAAAGAAAGGTTTATTCCTTACAGGTTGTAGGCTTCAGTCCATACTCAGTTGGCTTCAAGTGGCTTGGTGGGCTGCTGTAAACAGCAAGGGTGAATAGCATAAGAGACACATGACTTCTTTCTGCCATCACACTATATCCTGGCTCCACCCCTGGGTGGTGTAGCATTCACACCACCAATCCTAGTGCTAGACAAACCAACAACAAACACTACATTCTGCCATGTCCATGACTGCATGAGACTTGGAGACTACTGACATAAACCATGACATTCCACCCAAAGTCTCATGCACATCTTTTATATAAAAGATATTTAATCCATCTCCAAGAGTTGCCAAAGTCCTAACAATTTCAGCATTGCTGAGGAGTCTATGTTTCAATCTCCTCCAAGATTTAAGGTTGGCACTGTACCAGGTTAAACATTTACAACATGAAATGGCACAAGATAAACATTACCAATCCAAAAGTTATAAACAGGGCAATACAAAGCATTGGAACCAAAGTGAGTCCAAAATACAGCAGAGCATTAAGTACTGGAGTTTCATCCTCAGCATCTGAAGCAATCTGGTTGCAAACTCCAAAAGACTAGAGTACCTCCGCCCACACGGCACTTTCAGGGATTCCAGTTCTCACGGCTTTTCTCATAAACTCATTCTGCTCAGTGTTTGCAGGTTTCCTTGGATGTTCTATGTTCCTCGCTTTTTTAAACTTCTGTGTTCTCCACTGCACTTTTGGCTTCACCCTTACATCTTTACATATTGCCCTCTCAGGGGTGCACTTTCTGCATCCCCAGGCCCTCTGAAATTGGGGTGGAAGTTGCCTTAGCCTTAGAATTTGTGCATTTTCTTTGCAATTAAAACCAGTGCCATGTGGATGATGACAGCTGGAACAATAGCCAGCCTTTTGTTTCTCTTGCCTGTAAGGATCAAATGCCTGGAACAGTTCTGTGAACCTCATTTTAAGGAACAGCTTCTCTAAGCAAAGACCATTCTAGAATTTGGTGTGGCCGCTGCCATTTTGGAACCTCTGTGGCCTCTACCACCACTTTGGAACATGGTGCTCTGCAACTTTTCCCTCAAAGAAAAGTCTTTTTTTTTTTTTTTTTTCTTTCTTCCTTTTTTTTTTTTTAATTTTAAGGAGAATAAAACAAAACTAAACAGAACAGAATAAAGCAGATCAGAATAAAACAATGCAATCAAACAGGATTTCAAAGCAAGACAATAGGAAATCAACAGTGGTTACAATAAGGTCTCTTATTTTCTTCAAAATAGTTGTCTATATCTTTACACACAATGAATTCAAACAAGACAATAATAGTATAAAACCATTCAAAACAAAAGAATGAGAGCATTACAGGCTTTCAAAACAGACAATAGGAAAATCGATGATGGCTATCATAATGCCTCTTTTTCTCTTCAAAATAGCTGTCCATACCTCCACACATATTGAAATCAAATAACACAAAAACAGACTAAAGCCAATCAAAACAAAAACCAAAAGTATACTGGACTCACAACAAGATGATAGGAAAACAGAAATGGCTATGGTAATGTCTTGTTTTCATCAAAGTAGCTCTTCACACAATCACGCGTCATAAAATCAATTCTTGTAGGCTCTTTAGGACAAGTTCTAGTCATTTATAAACCTATACATGTACATTTATTCTTTCTGTATTACAGGGAAAAACAAAACAAAAGAAATTATGAGAACAGCGAAAAAGCAAAAGAGACAAATAACAATAACAAAGAGATCAAAATAAAGCCAATATAGGCTTTCAAAACAAGGTGGTAGGAACATAACTAAAGTTGTTATTTTGCACAATTATCTTCAAAATAGTTACTCAGATTATTAGATATAAACATGCAAAATTGATCTAATCCTATGAATGTTAAAAGTTTTGTTCCAAGAGCTAATAAAATTAGTAGTACAATCATCTTAGCTATCTTAGTGTGTATATCCAAATTTATATCTTTTTCTTTTACCTTCTTTTCTCCTTTTGTCTATCTGAATTATTTTTCCCCTTTGAGCAGTTTCTTATCCTTTCATAATGTTTATTCAAGATTTTGTATCTTATTTATGCTTTCAATTTTTTAGGGAGACAATACAACATTTAAGCATGTAATTTTCATTTATTTTGCTTATAAATATGGTCTCAGGTAACAATAATTTACCTATAAAGGCTTCCATGTGATCTTGCTTTATAAGCTGAATAGTATTCCATTGTATAAAAATACCGCAACTCTTTTACCCATTCCTCAGTTGATGGGCATTTAGGTTGTTTCCAAGATCTGGCTATTACAAATTGTGCTGCTATAAACATGGGTGCACATATATCACTGTGGTATGATGTTTTCTGTTCTTCTGGGAATATGCCCAGAAGTGGAATAGCTGGGTCAAAGGCGCCTTCCAATACCAACTTTTTAAAAAACTTGCAGACTGACCTACACAATGGTTGCATCAGTCTACACTTCCACAAACAGTGCAGAAGTTTTCTTTTCCCCACAGCCTCTTAAGTATTTGTTATTGGTGGTCGTCTTGATTCTGACCATTCTTTCTGGAGTGAGATGGAATTTCAGTGTGGCTTTAATTTTCATTTCTCTAATGACCAGTGAAGCTGAATATTTTTTCATATATTTAATTACCATTTGTATTTCTTAAGCTGAAAAGTGTGCATTCATTTCAGTGCCCATTTTTTGAGTGGGTCTTCGATTTTTTAAAATTCTTTGTATTTTCGAGAGAGAAGTCTTTTATTTGAGGGACAATTGACTAAATTTTTTTTTTCCGAATTTGTGGCTTTTATTTTTACTCTTGGAGATTTATTTTGACATGCAAAAATTTTTAATTAAATGAAGTCCTAGTTACTGATTCTGGGAAATATTTATGATGCAGTTTGATTTTTGTGCATGAATTCTCTGCCTACTCCAAATGTCTTCAACATTTCTACCTATTTTGTCTTCCAAAAGATCCAGTGTTTCTGTTTTAACCCATTTTGACCCATTTTGACTTTACTTCAGTGCACAGTGATAGGCATGGGTCTAGTTTTAGTTTTTGGCATATGGGAAGCCAGTTTTTCCAGCACCACTTATTACAGAGACTATCTTTCTTCCAGTGAACAGTTGTCAAAGATAAGGTAAAAGATAAGGTGGCTAAGTGTATTTGTAGTTTGGTTGTAGTTTCTAATCTATTCTATTGATTTTTCAGGTCTGTTTTTATTCCATTACCATGCTGATTTTATCAGAGTAGCTTTGTTGCATAATTTCAAATCATGGATGCCGCTTGCCTTGCCTTTGTTGTCCAGAATTGACTTTGCTATTCTAGGTCTGTTCTAGTTCCAGAAGAATTTTAGGAATGATTTTTCCATATCTGTGAAATATGCTAATGATATTTTGATTGGAATTTAATTAAATCTGTTTTACAATTTTGGGAGAATGATCATTTTCAAAATGTTCTTCTAATTCATAAGCAAGGAATGTATCTCCATTTTCTGAGGTCCTCTTCTATTTCTTTTTTTGGGGTACTGTAATTTTTACTGAACAGGTCTTTTACTTCCTTTGTTAGATTGATTCCTAAGTATTTCATTTTTTTTTCTTGGATGTTATTCTGAAGGGTGTAATTTCTCTTATTTCTCTCTCATTGAGTTTGCTTTTTGTGTAGAGAAATCATATCCTCTGCAAATAATGATAATTTAACTTGTATTCTTGTTCATTTAATTTCTCTCTCTTGTGTAGTTGCTCTGGCTAATATTTCTACCGCTGTATTGAGCAGGAGTGGTGAAATGGAAATTCTTGTCTTGTTCCTGATTTTAGATTACAGATTTTGTTTTTGACCATTTAATATGATGTTGGCTGTTGGTTTGTCATAGCTGGCTTTTATCAGATTAAGTAAAAGATAATGTAGGCTGATTTTTGTATGGTTCTTATCATGAATGAATTTGGACCTTACCAAAATCTTTTTCTGCATCTAATGAAATGTCATGTGATTCTTATTTTTGGCTATATTGATATGGTGGTGTACTACATTTATTGATTTGTGTACATTGAACCATGTCTGAGAACAAAGTCTTTCATTTTTGCAGTTTCTGAGGCTGCCATGGGTGAATACACATTGCTTCCCAGGATGTCCCCAGGGCATCTGTTTTATTTTTCTCTTCCTTCTGAGTAATTGAGGTCTTAGCTCTAGCTTTACAGTCCACAGCTTTCTGGTCAAACTCACATTTTAAATCACCCTGATGGGCTCTTTGCTCTTGATTCATGACATAAATCTGGCTAAAGTCCTCCATAATAGTCTTGACACTGCCTCAATATTAGACTGTCTTGAAATTTCTTTTGCCAGATTAATCAGTCCACTGCCCTTAATCTCAGTCTCAGACATAGTCTCTGGGCATGAGCAAGCCATAACCCATGTCATCTGGAGTCCAACAGCCAATGCAGTCTTTCTTCCCAGAAGAAACCTCCTGAGCCTGGTCTTTACTGGAAGGCTTTCTATCAGCTTTCTGGTATCCTGAGTTCTCATCAGATTCTCCCCTACAGAAAAGCCTAAGCTGTTCCAAAGCCACTCTTTCAAGCAATATCTCCAATGCTTTCCAAACTCTTCCCACAAGCTATTTCCAAAGCCTCTTGGACCACAAGGCCAGATACAGTCACAACAATGACATCACGCTTGGCACCAAATTTTGTTTTGATTACTTTTCTCTCTCACCTGGTTTATGCTTTTGCTGTTTGTGCCTGCCATTAATAGCTGCCCTCCCCCATGCCACACTGCCTTGGAGCCAACTGAATGTGAACTGAAACCCCCAAGAGTTGTGAGAAATAAACGTTTCCTTCCTTCAAATTGGGCATCAGTTATTTTGTCTCAACAAGAGAAAAATAACTGAAACAAGAAATATTAATGGCAAGGTCACTATTGTGCGATAATCGGAATAGAATTGGAGCATAGATATATAACATTTCATAACTGACTTAGTCTTCTGTTTGCATCATAGTTAGTTTAGACTTATGTGAAAATAAGAGAAAATATGTACTTAGAATGAAAAAAATATATATAAATTCAGAACTCAAATGGTTTGTCTTGACATGGATTCACATAAAAGTAAAGCATAGGCCAGGCTACTCATGGTTTAGCATAAATCCAAAAATTTTCAATAAAATCTAAATATTGATTATCCACATATTGCATATTCAAGAGTGTGATATATAATAAATTCATTTATATATTTGTAATTCATTTCTATATGGGAACTATGATAACTTTATGTATCTTATGTCGATAGAAAAATAAGACTATGATTTACTTTAACTACACTTCTAATAATACTGTATGACTCTATAATCTAATAAGGATTTTATATTTACCAACCCCATATATTCCTATGCTAACACTTAGATGGGTGTTTCTGTTTCATTACTGGCAGGTAAATTCAATATTTCAATCTTGCAACTTAAAATTTATTTCTTTTGAATTGTAATTATTTGAAAAGTTAGCCAAAATATGTCTTTCAAGGTACAGGTATTTTGAGCTATATTACTTTCCAAAAGGTTTAGTCTGTTTATTCCTTTCTGTTCTTTGTTTTTTTTTTTTTTCTTTTCCTTTCACTTGAGAATTTCAAGTAAATGTGAGACCTGAAATATTGGTATACTAGTCATGAAAAAGGATCTTTGTAATAGTGCAATACAGAAACACTTGTGATTGTTCCTAGAGCCACCTAGCAGTCATTTCCCCAAATATTTTACTCTAAGGCAACAAGAGAACAAAGACCTAGCTCTATATTTCAACAAATTTGTGATATACAAGGAATAAAAACAAATGCACACTGTATTACTATACAGAATGTCACGTACCTATAGTATGTGGATCAGCAAGGTACAAAGTTCTAGTCAATTTAATTTTAAAAATACACAGTGTATTAAAAAGCACTGTTCTTCAGTGGAAAATAATGTTTTCTTATCAGTTTTCTAATGTGTGAGACAGAAAAGTAAACAAAACACATTATACAATGAAAACATTTTTATGGTAAAAGAATAATATTTTAAAATTTCAAAAGAATAATAGTTAACATTCCACTAAGTATTCTACCATCCACAGTGTTTCAAAGAGCTTTTAATAATTTAAAAATACTTTCAGAAATTCTGAATGAGTGAAATTACCTTAAAAATTTTATTGAGTCTAGAATATGATAGATGTTTTGACAGGCACTTTTTCTAAGTCTTAACACATTTGAGAAGTACAAATTCAATCAGAAATTTTCTCAATGACTGTAACCTTTAAAAATAGCAAAATTGTCTCTAAATTTTCTTTAGTCATGTTTGGTTCTTTCCCTCAAATCAAATGGCTTTATATGTTCGACTATTAATTCTCAAAAATAGGTCGACCACATTGTAAATGAAATCAAATACAGGATTTTAGAATTATAAACAAGAAGGGAAGGAAAATTGGGATGGTAAAGCTTGGGAAGACATACGCATGTTACTTGGCCTAAAGAAATTTGTTTTAATTTCAAGTTACACTAGACCTAACTCTAATAAGTAATGTCCTGAAGTTCTAATAATGATCAGTGTGCCTTGTTTCACTGTAATCATATTGGCTGTGTCTAAATAATTTTAAAATAATAAGATTTACTGAAACATTAAAATTATCATAATAAAAAATAAACATAGTAAGTGCCATAAACTATGCTAAGCACTTAGGGTTGCTTCTCATTGGCATAAAATAGCTCTGTTTATCATCACACTGAGAATTAGAAAAATTATGTTGCATGTCCAGAACGTAATATTATGAGAGGAGAGAGTATGCTTTGGTATCCAGTTTGGTACCCAGGGGATATGAGTGCAGAATCCAGGCTTTACAGGGCTGTATTATGTTTCTCTAATTTCTTCTATGTTAAAGTTTTTATTCTTTGACATGTGTCTGTTTATTTCACATGCCTATTTCTTGTTTAGGTAAATAAAAAGACAAAAATGCATTTGTACACATCCATAATGAACTCAACAGGAATAAATTATGGAAGCAATATCAATCATAGTATCATCAAGAAAAACTAAATGTCTAAAAATTAGACTGAGAAAATGAAGGACAATTACAAAGTAAGCTAAACTAGTTTGTAAAGGGAACTAAAAAGGACATCAATAAATGGAAAGATGTCCCTGCTCTTGGATACGCAGAACCACTGTTGTCAAAATGCCTGTATTACCAAAACTTTTACTCATATTCAGAGCAGTATCAATCAGAATATCAACAGAATTCTTCACAGATCTAAAGACAATCCAAAATAATCCTAAAACAATCCTACAATCCATAGGGGACCAGAAGAGACCCAGAATAGCAAACAACAACAACAACAACAACAACAACAACAACAAATCCTGAGCAACAGAAGCAAAGCAGAACAATTGTCAATATTTGATTTCATGCTATACCACAAAGAAGCAGTGATGAAATTGTCAGGGTATTGACATAAAAACAGACATATGTTTCACTGGAACACTATAAAAGACACAGAACATCTCCATTCACTATCACTTATTTAAGCTTCAGCAAAAAGAACAAAAACACATGTTGAAATAAGCTTTTCAACACATGGTACTAGGAAACCTGGGCAATTGCAGAATTTTGAAGCTGGACCTATATCTGTCACAATGTACTGAGCTAAAACCAAAGCAGATCAGAGATCCCTTTATTCAGCCAATACCTGAATAGTTAGTTCTGTCATTAGACAGAGTTTGCCTCTATTTCCCCTACTATAATTTGCAGAATATCTGCAATTTTGAGAACTTAAATAAGATGAGACAGTCCAGTGTCTGTGTCATAAGTCAGTAAGCAATAGAAATGATCTCCTAATATTTGCTTATTAAATTAAATAACAAGCAAGAAAATACACTGTTTTTCTACAGAAGGCTTCTTCTGCTACACAGTGATTTCATTTTCCATTTCACATAGATTCTTTCATTTTACTGCTTCATGAAAGAAACATTTATCCCACAAATTTGTTACAGAAATAAAATATTTCAGACTTGAAAGGGAGAATGTTACTGAATTAGAAATTATTCTCTGCTTTTGCCTTCTACAATTAGATCACCAAGAATCACTTATTGGTTATGAAGGTCTCCATCAGGCCTCCATCTGTTTCTACTGAGAAGTGCAGTTAACTTTTGAGTTAGAGCTGCACAATGCTGGATGGTTTTACCTGGATTTCTTTGTTAGGCTGTGACAATTTTAAAACTTTCTAATGCATACATAGACTAGAAATATAAAGAAAAATTAAGAACAAGCTTATGTTTTTATGACTGCACAAAATACATGTAGATAGTAGTCAATTACTATGATTAAATATCAAAAAATTCTTAAGTTAATTTACACGGACATAAACCATGGGCTTCATATGCTGTCATTCCAGCGGACTTGAAATGTATAAAAAGGTAAAGAAGCAGAATTAAATTAAAATTGCATACAATTAACTGTAGTACATACTGTACTGCTATAATGATTAAGTAATTGCCTTGTATTGTTTAGTGGTAAGCTCAAGGGTTGCACAAAATCCCTTAATATGCAGTGCTGTACAAAACTAATCATCTTGTTTGGGCGGTTTTTACCTCCAGTAAATTGCATATTGTAGTAAAAAGTGATCTCTTGTGGTTCCTGTTCTATTTTCCATGCTGTATAATGTTTGTGTATTGTTATTCGTGTTTATGGTGTTACTGGGGCTTCTGTAAACAATGGGCCATGGGTAGTCAAGTTTTTGGAGTGTCCAAAGGTCAAGGTAGAATTTGCAGATAAAGCAGCAGAGTGGGGACAAGAAACCCTAAGCAGCTCCTGCGTTGATGCTGAATTGTTTACCGTTACAACACAGAAACAGTGGAGACCACTAAAGTCATCCCAGTCACCAGCACAGCCTCTTAGGGCTCGCTTTGTTCAACCTCAACACTACCCAAACCAAATTCTGCACCATGGGCAGAAGCCCAGGATTTGGGGACCTGGTGGTCTTGCAAATGTCAGTCCGAAATAAGCAAAATTTCAAAAATTGTAAGTGGAGATGTCAGAAAGTAAGGAACAGGAAATGGTTCCCAGAGGCCATCCCCAACAGTACCACCCCTAATACAGCTGAAAGTTCCAATCAAGCTACATGCTGAGACATTATATAAATCGACCACAGTGTGCCAGCTGTCCGTGGGAAGAGAAACAGTGGAGAACTCTGGCAACTAGGTGCAGTAGAACAAGAAAACTCAGAGATGCCCTCCAGTTAAAGACAGGGATCCCGCAAGAACATTTCTCTGTAAACACAATCTACAATGCTGGCAAAGAGGAAGAAAAGGAAAATGAAGAAGACCGCACCCCAAACCAAAATCCACTCACGTGATAGGTGATGGTACCACCTCAGTCATGTAACATCAACGCAAATCTCACAGATGTAAACCACAACATGGTAAATAAACAAAGGCGGCTCACCCATAAGCTGAAAATTTTTCTGCTCTTGAGGCTGAGAATCACAAGTCTGAATAAACTTTTTGTCTTATCCTTTTTACCGTAACATGGCGCTCAACAAGAAGTGAAGAATAAATTCCAGCAGACGAAATGAATAAAAGATTGAAACTGCAGATCTTAAGTGCTTTTTTGTCTATTTCACCAGATAACTGAAATATTCTGCATGAGCTATGCAGCACAGAATTTATTGTTATACTTAAAAAGATCTATTTTTGCAATGGTAAATACATATTTTGAAAGCACAGTTTTTCTCAATATAGCTTTAAACATTTTTAAAGTGTTTGGTATCTGGGTAAGTTGCTATTGGTTTAAAATTTATTTTTAATTTGCAATAGCAGCTTACAATTTGATTTTAAAAACCAGCAAATGGTGAGTGATAGAAGCGAAACCAATCTGTTCATTCCTATTCAGTAACCAGAGAATCATATTCAACCTGTTATAAAGGACATTTACAATTCCAAACACCAGTTACTCATGTACTGCGGTTAAAAGTGTACCTATGCCATCAATTATTTCTATTTCAATAATATTTTCTGATTTATTTTACATCCGACAGCAGGCTATATCTGAAACATAAAACATTCTGCATAAATGGAATAATTAAGAATAATCAATATTGATTAAAAAATGGAAATAGCATTTTGGGGGACATTGCCAGGGTACCTAACTCCGAATAAGGTTTCAGTGTAGTAGAGGTTAGTTATGTAAATCTGTGGCATTTCTTCTCCTGAAAATAGCATACCAATGAAACTTTGGAGAAATAGTCAAACATTGTATTTTATATTAGAAAACCTAGAAGAATTTGTTACTCTTTACAAATCAAATTTTGATAGTTTGGGAAACACAAACATGACTTTCAGCCGATTTTTCCAGGTACAGATTGTCATTATGAACCCCCTCCGCATATCTTTAAAATTCCTCTTCCTTAGCTGAATTCCTAGTGGCATTTCCGTGATTAACTTTTGTTCTATGATGATGTTTTCCAGTTCATTCAATAATGTTTTCCTTAATTAAAGCCAGTATACTAGATCTTAATTTTCAGGGAGTTGAAAATATTTAATTAATCCTAGATTGATTACATTATTTACTTCGAATATGGATTTTCATTTGAAATTTTCAACTGATCAATATATTAAAACCAAGATGTTTTAAGTTTCAATATGATTCTTTTCATTTTCCTATGGCTGTTTCTGTGTTTAAATGATCTCTTATTTTAGTTATTGTCATATTATCACTATATTTTAATCTCATTTGAAATAATCTGCAATTATTAAAATATTGTAATAAAATTTGATTATATTACAATAATGTAATGTAATATTGTACAATAATGTAATACAATACTTATAGCACTAGCATTGCTAATCACTCCTATTCATTAAACACATAACTCCAAATCAGACATTTTACATATTTATTATTTCTCTTAATTCCATGGTTGTGTTTTAATACTAAAATTTCCATGATAAGTACAGGCTGCCCATGAAATGATTTTTTTGGCATCCTGTTTTATGCTATTTTGTTAGCAAACATAGTTGATAAAAAATTTATCAGACAAAACCCTAATACTCTTATTTTTACAGTGGAATTTTAAACATTTCTTAAATAAAGATTCATATTAAGAATTTTACTTTTCTGACATTGTATAGAATATGATAAAAGTCAATTTTTTAATGCACATAGATCAGCTGAAAAAAATTTTTAACTTTGGCAGATGTTCAGTTACTATCGTACCTGTTGCAAGTCTCAATCAATTACATATTTCAATGGAATTGTATTTTTACCAAATTTTGAAACAGTTTTATAATAAATTAGACAAATAATTTAATAAAAAACATGTTTTTAAAGAATGAAAGCATATACTTCAAAATTATCTAGTCAATGGGAAATAATTAATGTATATTTCAAAATATACCTTAAAATTATAGCCTCTTTTATTTATAATTTTTCAATTTCAGTGACAAAGTAGCATTCCTTAACTGTAGCATTTCCTAATTTCTACAGTCCATGAAAAGAGCACTGTATTCAAATGTAATGAATGGTAGCATTCTTACAACTATACATTTTTCCTTGAAGAATTATGGACTAATTTCTGAATTAAACCCCTTTTGAAGACTATTTTTCCATAATGTATGTAAATTATTAATATGGTAGTTACTATATTGCTACCATACTAATCCATACAAAAGCAAAGGGTAAAATTACTGCTTTGTGAACTAAGGACTGTAAAATGTGAATCATAAGCAGGTTAGTTTAAAATGATCATATGGGGAAAATAACACTTATTGAAATGGTAGGCCATAACAAAATAATTCAGGAAAAAACCAATTTAAATTTCGGAATTACAATGTTAAATACAGAAGCTAAAGACACCTACTACAGAAAGAGATTTTATTGCGAATGCATAAAAATCATCAAATAATATAGATGTTCAGTGAATGTAAAAATAAAAATATATAATTTGTGCATTATTAAAGAATAAGAAAGAACTTCTCCAAGTGCTATTCTTTACCTTGTTTCCATTATACAAAGGACAGACTTGATTGTATCCTTGGAGCCAAAAAGTTGTTCATGACCTAGCATTGATAATTGTTCACTTTGGTCTATGACCAGTTCCTCTTCTTGCTATGATATCAATCATCATGACAAAGCATACAATGATTTTCCACTTTCACAGAATTGCATTGTTCTGGAAACATTCATTGTTTTCAGAATGTCACGGCACTACATAATCATTTTCTGAACCATTGCTGGCCTTTCTTCTTTCCTTTAGCCTTCAGATTTTATTTTTTATTAGTGCATGTTTGAACTACATAATGGTTTACATTCCAGATAAGGAGTGTCTACACGTACATAACACATCTTCATTCTTTTGTTCATCAGTTTTCCCTTTTTTTTTCACTTCCCTCTACTTCTATCTCTTGAGTTCTTCCATTTCCAAAAGGTGCAGCTCTCTGCTTCATCTCATTAAGCTTCCATCTTCATCTTTATTTATACTTTAAGTTTCTAATATAAGTGAATCATATGAGATCTAAATTTATATATATCTGATTTATTTCACTTAAAATATAGTCTCAAAGTACATCTATTTTTATAAAAGTGTCTCAAATAGACCATTCTTTATGACAAAGTAGTATTTCACTGTCTATAAATACCATAGCTTCTTAATTTACTCGTCTGTCAATGACTATATAAGCAATTTTCAAGGCTTAGCTGCCGTGAATTGTGCTGGAATTTTTTCTTGTTGAATTCTTGTTTCAAGTCTATTTGTGAAGTCCTTCATAGTAAGAGCTTTAGTATCTTCTTCTTTGTTTGTCCAGAACAGGTCAAATTGTGAGATCTACATAAATCAACTATTAAAAATACTAATGCCTATTTAAAACAAATGAATTAGGGGCTGGGGGTTTAGCTCAGCGGCATAAGGACCTGCCTTGCAAGCAGGCGGTCGTGAGTTCGATCCCCGGTACCGATAAAAATGAAAAAGACAAAAAAAAAAAAAAAAAAAAAAAATGAATTGTAAAGATTAAAGACGCAGAACAATGAAAATTATTCTAATATGTATAAAACATAGCATTAACTCAATCTAAGAAATAAAGCACTGCAAATAACAGAGAACATTTTAAATAGGTAAACATTTATTGCTTATTTGGTTAACTGTGCAGGAAAAGACAAGGGCAAAACTATGTAAATGGAGAAATTACAGAATTGAGGGTCGTGCTATTGGCGATACTCCATTTCACGCTAGTTAGTTACCAGTTTCTGTTGAGATCCATAGTGACTCAACTGCAGCATCCTGGGCAGATCCTCTACACGGCTTACTTCTCTGTATTTGAGTTTATATTATTTCAGTTAAGATCATAACTAATTTGCTGAAAACAGGAATGTACATTAGTTTTTATCACTAGCTATGAAATTAAAAGGGAAAACTTTCTTTGCAAAGTATAACCTTTATTTTCCAGCGCAATTAAAATTAAGTTTGCCTTTTCCCTTGCTTGGATCATTGTGCGAGAATAGGTTGAAATGGCGATTCATAATCAATAGACAAGAAAATCCTTAAATAAATACTTCCTTTGGTCTGTGAGCCTACATAAAACAAAGTTTGGTGGTTAGGCCAATGAATTTTGGGAGCGCTTAATGTTACAACAGAACGCAATCAACAGAGACTTTAGAAAATTTGGTAAATATAAGTGAGACAGTGAGATAAAGTTTAAAATATATTATTGGATTAAGTATAAAAATAGATAAACAGAAATAACATTTAAAGTAACAACTAATAAAATGCAAATTCCCTTTTAAAATAATCGAATGAAAAAAATGAAAATTTTCCAAAGCATGCAAATTATTCTAATATATATATGTATATATATATATATATATACATATATATAGTTCAATTAGATTAAGAAATAACACATTGCATATAACAGCAAACATTTTTAAGAAGTATTATTTCTTATTTGACAGTTTCCAGGAAAATAAAAAGTAGGGTAAAACTATGTGAATGGAAAAAAAAAAAAAAAACACTGAAATGGGGTTCAAGATTTTATGAGTCAAAATCATCAAAAACAAGTAAGATTGAGATGAGAGACAGTTTACTAGTACATAAATAAAACAGAATCATGCATATGTTTACTTCAAAGTGCTAGAAAAAAAACTGCTCAACTGCTCAACTAAATTTTACCCACACACACATTGACAAAATATTCAAGCACATTAAATGGTAAAAATTTTGATTAAAATGTCTTCATTTCTTCTTCACTTCATTATGCTTTTCCACATGTAAAACAAAATTATAAATGATGACATTTCTAACATTTACTAAGAAAAAGTTGAGCTAGTGACACATTTAAGTTCAGTTAAATAGAACATAAAATGAGACAATAATTTAAATTATTGTTATCCTTGCCAGCACAGAAATGCTTCTGGGAAAATTCCCAAATCTGTGTGCACCAATTAACCTAATGTTATGCAATAGAAATATCTCCAATATCTCCTAGATTATCTGATATCAAAAAATGTAAATTTGGAGAAATAAGATTTCTATATAGAAGTTGATACGAGCATCTAAAATTTTGTGTCTTAGTTATCATGGATAAACATGTAATTTGTTTTTACTCAAGGACTAGTCAAAACTAAAGTTTGTTTCCTTTCTGTAATATAGAAAATAACATGATACACACATTATAAAGTGATTTTTTGTTTTTATGAAAATTGCACAACTTGTCAAAATCCACTGAGGCAAAATCATGCAATATTACTTACAGTGAGCACTACCATCCATTAAATTTTATGCTTAATTTTTTTTCCAATTTTCTTTCAATTTAAAAAGCATCTACTGGACTGAGAAAGAGAGAATCATTTCTACTCTGTGAAAAAAGTGATATCAACTAATTAACATGATACAATCAATGATAATATACTCAAAATCACAGGGACATTATTTTATGTACATATTAGAAAAATATTTTAAAATCTGTAATATTGTGGCATTTCAAGTTTCTTTCAAAATGATTATTTCATCAATATAATTATTCAGTTTTGTATTTGATTTTATATCCATAATTTGATGATATATTTTAAAATGGGGACTTTACAGTATTTAAATTTTCTCTCTGACGACTTGGATGTATCATTACAGCAAATCACAGTATAAGGTAGTAAAATTTTTGGCAAAACTGGGTTGACAAATTAAACTTCTTTAATCTCTAATAAACTTATAACCCTGATGCTATAGGTAGAAAAGCAGAATGTTTGTAATGCAAGATCATTGTTACAGGTTGCGATCGGAAAGTTATGAACACAGCAAAATTAGCTCAGAAAACTATAAGAAGCAATGCAAGGAATTAGACCGTGGCCTCTAAACTCGAGACATAAGTAAAGGAGAAACTGCTATTAAACGCCAACTGTAAAACATATTAAAACTGAAATGTAAGGGTTTTAATGAGATTTATCTCACTGTAACAAATACCTGAGAAAGTTAATTTATAAAGACAGGATTTGTTTTGGCTTACAGTTAATGGAGGCTTCAGTCCATGCCTGGTTGGCCCCATTCCTTTCGTCCTCTGATTCCATATCATGGTGAGAAAATGTCTAGCCCGAGTGGAGTGCCTATTCACCCCATGGGCAGGAAAAATGATAGACTAGAAACTGAATTGCTATTACCTCCATAAAGAGTGCTGCCCTAATGGCTGAAGACCTCCTCAACCACTTCATCCCCTAAAGTTTCCACCTCTTCCCAGTAGAAACAAGCTGGGTCCCAAAACTCTAATATTTGGACCCTTTGTGGGAAACTCCACACCTAAACCTGGCAGCAAGCTAGTTATACATAAATATGCAATAATGTAGTGTTATATGTCATATATTATAGTACATTATATTAATCAATTGAACATATGAAAATCAAGATAAATATACTGAGTATAACAAAATATTTCATTTTTGTGAAATTATAAATAATACATTGTAACCTGTAGCCTTATAAAGCTGGTTATCTGTCGTCTGCAAGTGAAGGACAGAAAAAAAATCATACAAACACAACGGCAGAAGGAAATATTGGCAGTTGATGAACATATCCATTATCTTCATTATGGTGGTGCTTTTATAAGTACACAAATGTGTGGAAATCCAGCACTGTAATTTAAAAGCAAACTGTAATTTAAGAACATGTAGTTTACTGATTGTCAACAATACCACAATAAGAAAGTCAACAAATTGCTGTGAAAAGTAAAGAAGGCAAATTATGACTCCTTTTGTTACAAATGTCACCTAAAAAATATGACAGATTTGCAACTTATTGTTGCGAATCTCTTAATGGATAAAATTTTTGTCCCCCCGAATTTTTTTTCATTGGGCAGCAAATGCTCCTACTGCTGAGGAAATAGTTTGCACATTTGGATTTCCCAAAGAAGTCTAAGAATGTGAAGTTGTCGTAATTATGTTAACTCTGAGAGTGACACAGAGGGATGGAAAGAGGCAAAGCAAAGGATGGTATGCCCACTAAGGTTTTATCATAATGATACTTCCAAGAAAACATGCCTGAGAGTAAAAGGAGTCTGCATCTAAGCCTTTAAGGATTGCTAGGCTGTAACATCTATGAGCAGATTATCTGTTGAGAAAGCTTGGTAGCATGTGACCAACTGTCCCTCTTCTTTCCATCTGCACACGCCAGAGTCAGGAAAGCAAGCCCTTCCACGTCCACCTTCCATGTAGTCAACAGAGTTACCCCACAAAGACACAATTTAAACATGGGCATTTGAAATGAATACACTTCTGGATGAAAAACTATAAATGGATAATAAGTACATCACCTTGGTTTCAACGGCACAAGTGCCTGCCTGGCAAACATGAGGTTGTGAGTTCAATCTCCAGTACCAAAAAAAAAAAAAAAAAAAAGAGTAAATACATCAAAATTAACCCTAAAGCAACACCTCCGCCTTCCTGGTAAGCAGCAGGGTGAACCAGGAAACGAATCCATCAGCCTCTCCGTGAGCCCACTGGTGCATGGGCTAGAATCAAACACCCCCTCTAGGTCTGAGCATCTCTTGGGAGGCTGACCATATGGCATATAGTAAATACGGGGATTTCCCTCTATCATCTCTTTGAAGGCAAACATTGTTTTCACTGATTATTAATTACTTTGCGCTATTCAATATTCTCTTTCAACTGGTTTTATATGTCCTGTTTTTGGTTAGATTTTGCTATACCTGATTGAATGGACAACTATTGTAAAGATAAGCAAATATACTATGGTACCTATTATTGTTATCCAGGGATCCTGCTATGAAGTATTTGTACCAATTTCACTGCATTGTCTCAATTGGCTTTGTTCTGTTCTATTTTGATACTTTCAAAATTAAAAAAATAATAATAATTAATTAATTTTTAAAAGTTTAGCATTACTTATTCTTCAAGCATTGCAAATTGAAACAGTACCAAGACTCCATCTCTCTCCAGAAACAATGGCTGTCATCTAGAAATCAACTAATAATGAATATTTGTCAGGCTGTGGGGAGAAAAGAATTTTTCTCTGTTTTTGGAGAGTGTAAACTGATACAACCACTATGGAAATCACTATGGAGATTCCTAAAACTCTAAAAGTAAAATTCCAATTTATTTACCAATTCTCTTTTTAAGTATCTTCCCAAAAGTGTTAGAGACAATACACCACAGTGACAAATGTGCACCCATATTTATAGCAGTACAATTCATATCAGCTAAATCGTAAAAATAATCTACATGTTCAACTGATGAATGGGTTAAAAATGTGGTATTTATACAGAATGGATTGCTATTCTGCCATGGTAAAAAATAAATACAGTCACCTGTAAGAAAATGAATGCTCATTGAGACCATAATGCTAAGGAAAGTAACTCAGACACACAAGCTTAAATATTACATAGTTTCTTTTATACCAAAAAAATTTTTCAAAGTAAAAGATAATAAAAAAGAGGGAAAAAAATTGTAATTCAGTATAGACAATGTATCTAAAACTGTACCTTGACTTAGAACAATTGTCTTACATGTTTCATACGTTCTGTGACATATTAGTGTGGTCTCCAATCTGTATATATGATAACTAGCTTACAGGGCCTTACAAATAAATGAATCTGATACTACAAAAGTAAAATGGGGTGGTAGGGGAGAACAGAATTGAAATGTGTTATTTACACATTTTCACTGTAGGAATTTCCACATCCACTGTAGGAATCCCCTACAGTGGATACAATCTTATGGATGTGTACATGCACTAATAAAAATCAAAATATGGTAAAAATAAAAATATCCAGTATTACAAAAGGAAAAGCATCATAAAAATTGAAAATAGAATAGGACAGTGATATGAAATAATGAAGAAGTGCTTAATGACTGGTTGATTTTCCATGGTAAGTACAGGATCGTGGGAACATTAGAAACTAGGTTATCCTCTCAAATCTTTGTAAGGAACAAATAGAGAAATGAATCCGCTGCTTTTGTTAGCCTGGCTTGAGAGTTACATGGTACTCACTCTGCCTTTCAGTAAGGCAGAGGTGCCATTCAGTGGTTCCAAAAACAAACACTGACATAAACCATACTCTAAAAATGCCAGTAAAAAGGAAGATAAAAGCTAATAAGAACTACAAACCTTCTGCCCTTTACACTGAACCCAACTTCCTGTTGACACACCTGGAATGCAAGAGTGGTGTTTGTTTTATTCCGTAACTTTTGAAACATCAGTGTTTTTTCACTTACTTTAAACTATGTTTCAGAAATTATGAATTGACAGATATAACTGTATGTAAAGTATATATACATATATAAAGTATATTTTTATAATGGCTTCCTATACAATATTATCAGTGGTCATGATTCTTGGGACAAAATAATACTATTTTAGCATCCACTCTTTCACTCACTAGACATGTAGTCACAGAGGCATGTATATCATATAGTAAGTCACTTAGACATCTATATCCTAAATTTTCAGTGTAAGATGAACAAAACTTTATTAGGAATGAACTGTATTTGTTTTGAGTATTAAACAAAATATCTTGTTTTATAAGAACACTTTAATACCTAACGTAATGATCTCTCAAAATGGTGATAATATTTTTACTATATGTGGAAATAGAGTGACTACATCTGATTTTAAAAAGTCTCAGATGTACTACAATAAAATGATATTTACCTATAGTCATATTAAAAAATAATGGAGATAAAACCTTTTAACATTATTATTATATTGGTTACATTTCTCTAGAGGAATGGATTCAACATAAAATAAATGTATGATTACACAATAGTTTATTAAGTGGGCTTCTGGGTTCAGATTTAGAAGAGTCCTAGTGGTCCTGTGCTGGATCAGAGGGAGGAAAATTAAAACTGGCCACTTTTCTGGTGGAGCTTAGGGTTGCCTGGTAGAATTCAAAGGTGGAAGGCCTGCAAATGCAGTGCAGAACCGTGGTGGGAGTTTATGTGAAGCCTGAGACTTTATCAGAAGGCTGAGGAGTCTGTGCTAGATCCTAAAGCAACCGGAGACCAATATCTACAGGTAACAGCAGAGACCGAAGCTCCTCCAAAAATGCGGGAAACACTTCTCTCTCGTACATTTTATATATATATATATATATATATATATATATATATATATATATTTTTTTTTTTTTTTTTTTTTTTTTTTTCTTTTTATCGGTACTGGGGATCAAACTCACGACCACCTGCTTGCAAGGCAGGTGCTTATGCTGCTGAGCTAAATCCCCAGCGCCTCTCTTGTACATTTTTATTCAGTGCAAACTAACAGCCTATTTGTTGATGCCACCACATCCAGGGTAGGTTTTGCCCCTTTCCTTTCCTGGCTTACCTGTCAGTCATCAGCAGACACACCCCAAATGTATTTGTCTGCAAGGAGATACTTAAGTTGAGCTGACATATCACAATTAAAGATCAAAATTGAAAAGCTCCAGTTCTATATGTTTCATTTTTAAACTTGAAATTTTTATTTAATAACAATTACTCTAAACCCGCCATACTTAGGAAGAGCTAATTAAGTAGGATTATCTGTAGAAAATATTTCTTGGCCAAAAGCCAGTAGAGAAAGAATAAACAGAAGAAGTCAATAAGAAAATGTAGTCTTATGAATGTCTAATAAAGGTCGAGGTCTAATATTTCACACTAAAGAATGTAGTGTGCTGTGAATAATGTTGTATTCAATTGCAGCTGAGGCCACCTGTGTCTTTTAGATTTCCTTAAAATATAAACATTTGTAAATTATGAAATATCAGGAGTTCAGAATGCATCCATTTATAATTGGACAAATGACTGCTAGTACTTAACGATGAAAGATACGTCATAATATAATTTTTCACAAAACATATAAGGGTAAATGGTAAAACAAAACTACTTACGGATACCTGTAAAGAGATGAGGACAGGAGGGAGGTCAGCAACACTGTCCACTTTGGTTTAATTGAATCAAGGTCTATGTTCATGCAAATTCAAAAGAACTTTTACTCTTTTTTTTTAAAAAAAAAGTCTTATGTTTTGAAAATTACAGTGGTATAATCCACAAATGCTTTTGTTTGTGAGCAATTTGGTTTGTCTTTGTCTGGAAACTGCATGGAGAGATGAACGGGACTGTGACCATCTTTCTCACATAAACGCAAACAGGGAACTATGGTTTCCAGAATCGTGAAATGAACTAAGTTTGTGAACCAAGACATCACTATATTTGTTAGGGGGGAAAAAGGTGAATTTCACAGTAATTCGAGAAGATCCATGACAAAGCTGAGCCAACACATGAATTCCAAGGAAGCTCTTAACGTCAGCCGTGAGAATCCCGGCAGGGCTCTACTGTGGTCTTCTCCACATACATGACTCTTCATGGCTCATTCGGTTCGTCATTCAAATCCAGACAGCTTGAAATATAATTTCTTATAAAACATTATCTACTAGTTCTGTATCAATTGGAAAAAAAGCAATCCTTATGATAGATACCAAAGGATTCAGAAATCATTTTACATTTTCTGACAACTTTGAGATAGCCATGGAGAGAAGTGAACTTCCAAATAAAAAGAGCAGAGTAAAACCTGAGATCTCTGACTCAGAGGTATGGAAGCTAGTAGAAAAAGAGGAGTTAGCTAAGCTCAGCTGGCGAATTTATGAAGGCAAATGTGGAATCATAAATTCTGAGACAAAACGTTTACCAAAACCCATAAGTTTGACAAGGAGACATAGCATGACTCAGTGGTGTGCTTCTGCTTTGTTCATGGTTCCGTTTTTGGTGGTGAGTGTCGTGCCAGTTTACACAATCCCTATTAACAGCATCTGGTTGTTAGCTGGGTGTGTGCATCCTCATGTCCCTGCAACTTCTTTCTCCCCACTGTAGAAAAATAATTATACAATTTCATTTCTTCCACTTCCTCTTTCACACACTGTGAGAGCAATCTTTCTCCTTCACTTCAGACGTTTTCATTTCTAAATTTTTCTGTCAAATAGGCCTCTATTTTTCCCAATCCAATAGTTTAATTTTACATTAGAGTTTATTTAAATTTTGGCAGCATTAAAAGTATATTTTACCTACACCTACCAAATTTAAATGGCCCCTTCACTTTCTTGGTACTATACACCACTGGCTTGAGCTTCACCCCACCAACAATTGCTTCTTGTCCTCTTGCTGTTTTATTTTCTTTTCTTTGGCTCATTTCATTGATGCCGTTAATGGTTCCATCCCAGTCCTCAGGCTTCTTATGCTCTGTACAACCTCATCCGTGCTCTTATCCACCAGAGTCAAACACTGCCGTCCTGAGCTGCGCTTCTGAAATTTTAAAGTAGCATACAAAACGTTCTGTAATGGTTCACCTTTGATGTAATATGAACTTCAAATTTAGCTCTTCTGGAAGTGATTTCCCTCTTCCCTTGAAAATTCACTTTATGCATATTGACTGCTCTACTTCAGAAACTAATTCTATCTTTGCCATTATTCAGGGAAAATATCATGATGTCCTCCTAACACCTGTCTGTTTGGCTCACGTCTTTCATTCAATTTGTCAATATGTCTTGCCATTTCTGTATTCAAAAATATTTTTCAACTATTCTAGTGCTACTGCCCTCACACCATAATTATGGCTCCTCCAGATCTCTGTTATTGTTCCCCTAATCTGTTGTCTCAGTCTGTTATCAAGGTAGCAAAGGGTTCCTGTTTGAACATTGGCTGCAACCTCTCATTCCTCTTCACAGACTCCCCAAATGGCTTCCACTTATACTCAGAGTGGAAAACAAAATTTGCAAAATTATTTGTGGTGTAGTCTAATCCTTTGATGATACTTGGGTCTAAATGTTTTCTACTCAGTGTACTGTAGCCCAGTTGGTTTTTCTAAATTTCCTCCCACTCGCTGGGCGAGAGTAGTCTTCCTTTGCTGCCTAAATCCCCCAGAGTGTTGTTCTATATCCAACAACATAGAGTCACCAAGATAGTAGTGCTTTTTCAGATCTTTGCTTAATTATGCCCTCCCTAGAGAGAAGTCATTTTAGTAACTGCCCAAATTTAATTTGCAAACTCCACTTATGTTCTCCCCTCTCATTCTTTCTCATTATGTATTTTTCCCCACAGCACTTACAATAATCAGTGTACCATATCTCTTTTCTTTGTTATTTATTTTTTTCTCTATTTCAATTTAGAGAAAGGACACATCCATTTAAAAGCTGGCAAGCTGAGGAATTTTCCTCTTGGGCACATCCCTTCTACCTCATCCATGGAGCTTCTTTTGTTACATCACCATGTGATACAGACACAGGTAGAGTCAAAAGGAAGGACTGTGTGATGGAAAGATTTAATTTGGTTTTACTATAATTAATCCTGTAAAGTTCACTGGAGTTGTTTTATGTTAACTGCACAATTTCACAGATGTATCTTAAATTCATATTTGCTTTTCTTAATTTATCATAAGTCTGTGTATGTTTACTTCCCATGTTGTTAGACTGCAGTACACTGCCTCATTTCTGCAGATAATTAATAGAAATACTTCTCATGGTCAAATGGTACGCACTTTAAAGAAATTTTAGCCTTAATTATTTCAATGATGCCATTACAATTTCAGGTGACTTTACTGATTAAAAATAAAATTATATGTAAATATATCAACTAATATTTTTTTTTAAAATTGATTCTCTGTAATTACTGTAGTATTGAAAGTTCAAACATTAAATCCTGAAGAAATATCCAAATAAAAGTCTAATTGAATTAAATAATTTCTGTTTCTATTTGCTTTTCCTTTTTTAAAAAGCCACTGTTGAGATTTTCTCCATAGAAAACAGGTCAATCTTGTCCTCATCAATGGAATAGAGGAAAGAAGATAATTAACAAACATTGCATCAATTAAGTTTAATGAAAAATAAATAATAGTGTAATGGTTTTGCAGATAGTGTACTTAATTTGGAAAAACATTCAAAGACCAATAATCCCCAAGGCTTCAGAGTAGAAAGAGAAATTCTAACATTGACCCAATTAGTTTATAATAAATTTATATCATGGTTAAGTGATTAATGACAGCCAGCAACATCTCACAGGGGCTATAATCCTTTCCCTTAGCAGTAAGAGGCAATGCAGCCTGGACTTTTCAATTTGGCTGAGAGATTTCTAGATAACAAAGCCGCTTCTATGTGGAAGGAAGTTTTATGAATCTTAAAACAAAGCTTTTCCGTTCTAGAATACCTTAACCTTTTAAAAAGAAAATAGCTTGTGACTGACCTAGACTGAATATAAAGATAAGAAAGAGCAAAGAATCCTACAAACTCTGTCAGAGGCCTCTGGATAGAGCCTTCCAAGGCCAAATGGTCATTAGACGGCTGAGTGCATCATACCGATGCCACCAGCTAACTCTCCGTGTCCATCTTGTAAAAGCACTGCTAGAATGAACACCAGGTGTGACCTGACTCATCTCTGAGGTGGCTGAAGTGTAGGGGAGTTTCTTTGGGGAAGCCAAGTGACATAACCTGTAGTAAACCACTTGGGTTAACCGCAGTTCCTACAGTAGAGCATTTCTAGAGTAAGACTAGATAAAACAAAGCAAAGCAAAATAAATGTAATAAATAACAATAATTCAGAATGCTCAGATAAAACAAAACCTCATTTAAAAATAAAATCCTCTTCTAAGTTACATGCAAACACACGAAAAAACTGCTAAATTACATATAATATGGTTAAAATGTGTCTATTATCAATGTATGTATTTTAAAATGCAATTCTAAATCATTTAGCAGTTAAAATATAGATAAATAGAATCATAAAATTTAAATCAATATACAATTTTGTTATTAAGGCATCTAAAAGTATTTCATGTGTCTTGTGATTCAGAAAGTTTACTGGGAAGGTGCCTTATAAAATGAAAGAACACGATTTAACTGGGATTAATTGTACTAATTTTATGGAAAACATTAAAACCTAAATTGTGCTATTTATTTATATATTTACTGGTACTGGGGATTAAACTCTTGTGCTTGGCAGGCAAGTGCTTACACCACTGAGTTAAATCCCCAGCATAAATTTTGCTTTTTAAGCTAGCTAATATTTCATGTCCACGAAATACAATTTTTCCAAAATTTTCCATGAAATATTAAAATATGATAGAAATAGATCTATTTAAAAGATATTGCATATAGTTTTTTATGCTTTTTAAAACGTAATACATCTGTGAAATACTATCAATAATTAATGCAATTTCTCTGATTTTGGGATTTTTGAAAGTCATCTATATGACTATGTATGGGGGAAATTCTCAAGCATGTACCATACTGAAAACTTGATAATGATAGAGTTTCCTGTTTTTCTAATTCCCACTACCACACAGATTCTCAAAATCTGTCATACCAATAGTCCAATGAAATATTATATGAATTAAAATGTTTACCATTAAGACACATTATCAGACTATTAGAACATATACTCTATTAGAATATATACAAAAATCATATGATTTTATAGAAAATATATTAGAAATGTAAGTGATTACCACCAAAATTAACAGATTTAACAACATTCTCTGCATGTCCTACTAAGAATTGCAGCACATAAGTTTGGATTAATAGAAAATTTGATGAATTTTTGCTTTCTAAATTTGGATATAATTAAAGTGGAAAGAAGTCATTTATTTGGTGTTTGGTTAAGGATTACAAATTATTTTGTAGATTAGTTTGTATCATAGATATGGTCACAATATATGTACATCATCAAACAGCTGAACTATCTATAACTTGGAAATCACGACAAACACTAGTTCTGTAGTCACGTATGTGCAGATATATGTTTGTGGTGGGTTGTGCTCAGCAGAAATTGGCAAATCTCTTGAATAAATAGTCCCCAATGGGTACATCAACTTTGCTTTCAAGTTTGAAAACAGTTTCATCCGCAAAAGTGCACTCTGGTCTATGAGAACTTTATTATTTAGACTACCTTTACTGTTATCAGAGTACCTGACATGTTATAGAAGGCAAAAAAAGGCATTTTGGTAATACTGGGCAAATATTGGAAAACCACACACATACACTAATAAATAAATATAACATCTGAATTATTAAGCGGCGCATTATAAAGAAAAATCAGTCTCTTCTTCAGTTCCTATAACTTTTGCTTCATAATCAAATTAGAATCAAGAAAAGAACATATAAATCCACCATTAGTTTCCATCTACAGCATCCCAAATACCACTACCTACATCCATTTATTACTTAATGTATAAAATAATGTAGCTTAATTACCTAGAAAAATTCCTTATTCATATATTTATGCAGTGTGAATATAACATTTCTTCTTGATCTGAGTGGGAGTGCTTAATCATGCTAAAATATTGAAAACTGAATATTTTATTGGGTTTATTGAAGTTGATGGAGTTAAAAATGCACTTTTGGGCTTACAATCATCAATGAACAAATTTTTTTCATCAGACTTGTTTGTTGGTGGAGTTGTTTCTTTGAGCTAATGGTAAGCTTGGTGCTGTTCCTCTCATAACATGAAATATATGTAAGCTCTAAGGGTAGATGTCAGTACTGGCATCAGCAACAGATAGGAATCCAAATAGCGTATGATTATATCATTTTGAAGAATGATGTAAATGATGCCACACCCCCAATTGAGTTTTAAAGTCTACTCCCATTTGTCAGTATCTGGTGTAATTTGTTTCTTGCAGAGAAATTCTCTCTCTCTCTCTCTCTCTCTCTCTCTCTCTCTCTCTCTCTCTCTCTCTTCTCTCTCTCTCTTTCTCTTTCCCCAAACAGGCTCTCACAATGTCACTCAGTCAGGCTGCTCTCAAACTCATAGGGACTCTTCTGTCTCAACCTCCCGAGTGCTGGGATTACAGGCAAAAATCTTTTTTAAACTTTCAGGTGCCATTGTAATGTTTTTTCTAAAGAATATTTACAAGTTCCATCTATGACACTGTTCTATGGATTCTTAGTTTAGAAACTCCTTCATTAGAAAAAGAATCAAAAATTTAATCTGCATTTCTTATTATAAAAATAAAAGGTTACCTGGTAGCACTGCATTGTTTATTGAAGGCAACATTTTTAACTCAGAATAATCTAAAAGAAGAATACGCAATGCGTAATTACTTTGAAGAGGAATGCCTATCATGTTACATATTAAGTCAACTCATTATTGTATCCTTGTTCTAGAACATTACGTAGTTAGGTTTAATAAAAGTACTTCTTATGGGTTGGATTTATAAAATTCAGCAGCTCTGTGTGACTCATAGTATGCTATATTTCATCCAGCATACATCATCAGTTATATTTCAAATCAATCTTGATGTAAAAAATGAGAACAATAACCATGATTATAATTAGGGAGATTTTGTTAAATATGCCTTAATGAGGTACCATTGTGAGATGTATCTAGTGAACAAGCAAAAATCAAGACTAGCATACTAAGAAGAAAGGCTAAACAAAACCCACGGTTAGTGAGTAGATACAGAGCTCAAAATTGTTTGGTCTAGGAAGACATCTAAAACACAATTTGGTACATACAGAAAATGTAATTAAATGATGATTGCACTCAAGCACAATGCGTGTGGGATAAACAGCTTGTGAATCAATAAAGCATGAGGCAGCAGGCTGAGGTGTTTATTGATTTATGATCCATTTAACTCCAAGTTTATTCTGTTTCTAATTCAATTCAAAGTACCATACAATACTTCACTGAAAAAGCAGGGTGATGTGACTTTTTATATGGGAAAATTTTATATGAGAAATTTTTGCAGATTAATATCATTTTTAAGCTTTATGTGAATATATTTCCATCAATATTTCCTACGTACTTCCCAAGTCCATAGACTTTTATATAACATCACAATAAAATTTGTGTTAATCATTATAGTTATCATTAATTAAGAAAACCGCTAAATAATATGCACTTCTGATGAACAATATCATATCATTACTTGAAGAAATGAATACTACCTTTCAATATACAAAGTATCACAAATTCTATATAAAGCATTCTACATTTTAACATAGGAAAACTGCACATTTTAAACAGACTAAACGTTTTTTATTGTAGCGAAGGCTTGTTTTTGTTAATTTCTCCATGGATTTTAAATATTTGCATTATTGACTTTCAGCACTTTCACGGATGAATTCTTAATATTCTTTCTTCTTTTACTGGTTACAAGCAGCCATCATAGAAAATTTTATGTTTCTTTTCCAGTAACATAAACACTTATCAGTAGCAACACCTGAACTGTAGATTTTTCGAAGCTCTCCCTCAAGTCTGTGTCCAGTATGCAAAAATATAATCACAAAATACCCATAAGATATCATTTTTAAAGAAACAATATTCTTTACTTTGCTATGGAAAATTGTCAGTTCAAGAAATGATCCCATCTAGGTAAAATAAGTTTTCTGAGGTGATCAAAAGCTTTTTGATTTATGCTTGTAATTGTATAAATCCAATACTTCTCAAATAAACTAAGAACAATAAAAGGAAAGTTGTTCACATAGAGAATATTTACAAGTTAAAATTTGCCTTTTCACTCAAATTGCAATTTCTACACTTTGTTCTAATATTACTTCTTATACAATGCTTATAAAGCATCATTACTGAAAAAAAGAGTTAATATATTAAAGAAATCCTATGTCACTTCCTCTAACCACCTGAAGAGAAATATCTTCTACCACTATATCTCACAATTCAAAAATGTATTCATTTATGGTCTTCATTTTGGTATGAAAATATTTTAACTTTTTCTCTTAGTATATTTAAAGTCTGGACTTAAATCATTTTCTTAAATCCTCTACTTCTGTATTTCTGTTGTCAGTCCAATCTCACTAATTACTGAAATGCATGTACATCATTTTGGGTTTTTCTTCTTGAAATCTAAATCAAAATTTTAAATTATGTTTCATGGTAAGTACAGTTCCCAGAGTCAATGCTTGACAACATATCAGAACAGATCACTTTCCTTGTCTTTTCCTAAAACATTTCCATACTATTTTGCCAACCAAGGAGTAAAAGCTATTTATATTTAATGCTGTAAAATGGTAGGATGAATTACATTCTGTATTGTCTCTTTCATCTCTCTCTGTCTCTCTGTCTCTGTCTGTGTCTCTGTGTGTCTCTCTCTCTGTCTCTCTCTCTCTGTCTGTCTCTCTCTCTCTCTCTCTCTCTCTCTCTCTCTCTCTCTCTCTCTCTCTCTCTCTCCCCCTCAGAAATTTCTGTCTCTAAACAGTTTTTACCTAGGGAATAACCTTTGATTCTACATCAATAGAATTTACTATTCAAATATTTCTCATAGCTGGAAAGTTGACTCACAAGAATAGAAAACATTGTTGAAATTCTCTGCTTTATGATATGGAATTCCCTATATAATACTTATGAATAAAATGCTGGGCTTTGGTTAAATTGATTTCTATGCCTTGAGCATGTGTTTACACAACATAAAACAAAACACATTACATTTTGGCAGGAAGTAAACAGTTGATTTATGAGAATGTGTGGTACACTGTTTATAGGAACAAATTAGTTTCCCAAAATGAAATGTTACTTGAATGATGATTTGTGTCTACAACCAAAGTAGCAACTAGGTTCAGCCTATCCCTAAAGATATGGATCTGTCTGATTAAAATATGAAGTCTCTATTTTGCATCAAACTCTGTGGCACTGAAATAATTCCCGTGTGGCTTGTATTTATATGCCTCCGAGCCATTGTTCTACCAGATTTGTTCTGCTTATACAAACTTGCCTGCTTCAAGGGCCGTGTTCCTCTGTACCTGTATAAATATGACACTTAAACCTTTTCTACTTTTATATCTGGATATCTCACATGAAGACCACACACACACACACACACACACACACGCACACACACATACTGCCTTAATTTATCATGAAACTCATTAAATAGTTATATAAACAAAACTGATATTACGCTATATTAGGTTAGGTAATATAAATAGGAATGTTAACTATCCATGTTTCTAAAAAAAAAAAGAGTTACAAATCAAGAGTTACAAAAAGAATATATAAGATATTTATGTACCTTTTCAGGATATTTCAAACCTTCCATCTCTATACAAAAGGTAAATAATAATAATGAGTAAAAATTTGTTACTCGGGGAAATTCATGCATACGTGCATATCATCATATAGTTCGCATTGGGATACTTACACAGGTTATAGAAAGTAACAGGCTATTTGAATATTAAATTTCACTGGATATTGACAAATTTCCATGTAGAGCTGAGTAGGCAGGTTGTACTCCCCATACATAGGTCTTTCTATTTCTTTGTCTCCCAGTACAAATCTCATATGGAGTTCTTACCTTAGTGACAGAGACCTACTGGTGCATTGTTTGAATTATGTAGTTCTCCAGTAAAGTAAAAAAAAAAAAACTTTCTGACCCTTATCTTTTTTCATCTGTGATTTGATTTGCATCCAGTAACTGCAAATGTTGTATTAAATCACCTTTTTGATGTCTGTGTAAATTTCAAAATTCAACTAACATAGACAGTCAACATTAGCAATATATTCTATAGGTGGAGTTTACTTATAGAGTTCTCAGGAATTTTTGGTGGAAATTCAGATCTCCAGGAATACAAGAGTAGTAGTCTAATGATATCTGCCTCTTTTTTAATGTGATAGATTCTTCTTATGCCCTTTTTTGTAGATTTTTCAATTCACCTATGAGAAAACTGAACTTAAAAGACTGGTTATGCATTTCCAAAAGAAATTCCTAATAGCAACTAAAAAGTACATTTGGAAAATGAAAGACCAGTTCATTTTACGTTAAGCTTCCTTACGGGATAGAATGAGAATGGATGAAGAATTGTACCCTAATATGACTTATTTTAAGGGGCATCCCATTGCTAGCCTAAAAATGTGTACCTAATCAGTTTTTCTAAATGACATTGACCCCTCTTCACTTCCAACCTCCATTCCAAAACAGCTACGTTATTTGCAGGATATAAGAGCCACTCAGTGACATTAAGATCTAGAAAGTACTTCTTGGAATGTTTCCCCAATTATATTTTATCAAAGAGAAAGAATAGCATTTATGCAAATGATGCATATATTAAGATGAAAAAGAGCCGTCATCTTAGCTTTCCAATGGAAAAGTACTAGAGATAATCAACTTGTAAAGGTAAAATATTTATTTGGCTCAAGATCTTGAAGATTTTGACCCATGCACGGTCAGTTACTCATATGGTTTTCAGCACGCGGTGAGGGACCACATCCTGGCCAAGAGTGAGCAGCGTAACAAACTATATATTGTGTCCAGTGTAGAAAAGAGGACAGAAAAGGAAGCTGGATCCTGATCTCCTTTTCAAGGGCATCATCCTGGCTGGAGCACCTCCCACTACGCAGCATTCCTGAAAGTTTCTACAACTTCTCCAAATGCCAAACGGGAATTTTAGCATATGGCTCTTTGGAGAAACATTTAACATCTAAACTATAGCAGCGGCTTCTTAATTCACTAACCTTCTGGGAAGAAGGGAATTACTTGGGTTATATAAACTATTCATCTTGCTCTATGGTGCAATTAGGGTGTGAGATCAATTCATTACATACTTCTTTCCCAGAGGCAAACTGTCTTGTTTTTGCTTCTGATTTATCCCTCCAGAGATGGGATATGGTGACTGATACAGCAAGAAAAACTTTCTATTCTCCTCAAGGCTAAAAGTTAACTTTCTTGCCATATAGTGTCTCAGAAGAAGTAAGTTATGACCCAACACATAACCCAGATTTCCTGGAGGCATTAGCTAAATGTCAAATTCTGGTACAGTATTCTAAAATAAACATCACTGTGCTCACTCAACAACCTTGACATTTACTGAGTTTATTTTACAGAATCAGTGTCAAAATTAATTAGTCAATACATATCCTTGATATAATATGTCCCTTTCTGTTTTATGCTGTATGTTCTTATAAGTGATAATCAATTCCATTCATAAATATTTACTTAAATCTTTTAGGTTCAAAGAAAATCTACTAGGTACAAGAAAATAAGGAATTGAATTTTTCTTGAAATAGTATGGTTTATTTTATAAGGTATTACAAAAATAATGTATGAACCACAAAAAGGAAGGACTTCACTACATGCTTACTTGCCCCAGGAGTAGAAATTCACATTATACTAACTTTAAAATATAAGCTTCACTTTCATAAAAATACAATATAATCTTCACACATAATAAGTATGAATGACATTGCCATATCTGATATAAAGATTCAATCTTATCTCCATGAGGACAAACACACATGCATATTCAAAGATTTAAATACATTTTTCAGAATGTGTATATAGGCAATTCTTTTTAAGATAGCAAGAGGTATGATGGTAACCATTGCTGATCACCTTGTATTTTTACTTTATGTAGTATGTGTGTTTTTACTTGTGTTTTTACTTTACCTTGTGTTTTTACTTTATGTAGTATGTCCATCCTTTTGATTTGACTGACTCTGTTCTGTTCAGTCACATTTGGTTTTACTCTCTTCAAAAAGAAGTAATAAGAACAGTGGGAGTAATAAATCCCAAAATGTGTAATTGTCATTGTACAAAAGAAAGTGCTCTAAAGAATATAACTACATATAAGTTTAAGTGTATAAGATAGGTAACCATATTACTGAGTTTTATTGGATCATTGAACAGAACTGTTTGCAGTCTCACCGTTTGAATGTCCACTCTTTATGCTTCAATTTTGTAACTTGAACAACTATTTCTAAGATGACAATATGTAATCTATTAACTAGTGATTTCCCGTTTATTTTTTCTGAAATTCTGTATAAGTTGTACCCTTTTCTGTTTTTTTTTGTCCTTCAATTTTTTTTTTAAAAAAGAAAAATGTGTATTTATGTTTATTTATGTGATTTTTGGTTTTTGAAATATGTAGCACATTTTTAAACATCACATTGTGTGTTGGTTTATGAGAGTTACTGTGTAGCAGGCATATTACAACTGTAAAGCTTTTTTTTTTTTTTTGTCAAGGAGCTTACCCATTTGGCAGTTGCATAAAGAGAGGAAACACCCAGAAAAACCACATGAATAAAATGATAGAAGAACACTTTAAAAGACCAAACCTGTTTTATCTCAAGTAGCTTCTTTAGTAATGGAGTGAATACTGAGTTTAGCAACACCTCTCTTACAAAGTGTCATTGTCAAATATTTATTTCCTACTATACATCAGACATAGCTGATTGAGGTAAACAGTAAATAATTATTCATTAACTCTGTGCTATTATTTTAACATTGTATTAATTATATGTTAAGTGACTTCTCAGATGGTAACGTTTATTGTTTTGCGAATGTTTTGTGAGATATCATTTTACTTTCTGTATATTAGCTCATCTGACACAAATTAAACCCATGTTCATAAATTTTGTGTATAAAATGACAGTATCATCATTTTATAATAAAATTTAGCATTTCTTTATTTTAATTTTTAAATATATGTATGCATTATAGGCAGAATAGTTTGTAATTTTCTTATACAATATTTGGGGAATATTATTTCATAATTTTCTAAAGAACTTTCGATTTCAAGTTATGCATTTGGTATTATTGTGTAGTATCATCTTAATGCTTTTAATATAGGCAATATTTTCTTGCAACTAAGAGCACACAAAAGAATTTTTTTCATGTAAATGAAAAATAAGAGGAAAATTATGTAAAAATTACTATATAATTTTATTGGTTTCATGTTCAAAATACATAAATACCTACTGTAGTGTACAATTCATAGCCAAAAAACAGATACTAATTAAATGGCTGACTATGTACTTGCCCTAAATTTAAGTAGCAGTAAATTCTTCTACCAGAAAACCTAATATAATATAAATGGCATGATTTTCCAACCCAAGTTCTGCTAAATTTTGTAAATAATCTTTACTCTTGTCATGATCCATTGATTCTCTTAATTATGAACAATAAATCAAGTATTTTATCAATTGCTTTCTTTATAAGCTTATTGACTAAGATTAATCTTTGATGCATGGAATACTAATTCTAATATTTGATTCCGGAAATGAAAAGAGAAGATATTTGGATTTTTTTTAGAAAATTTATACTATGATTTGCTATTGAAAACAAGTAAGAAAATACTTTTTTAATAAAGCTCTGGTGGAGTGGAAAATATCAAAAGAACTTTAATTATTCATCATTTACTTAAATTTCAGGCCAAATTTTAAAATGATGAATATTTAAAAATTTTACAGTATTTGTATGTTTTTATTTGTGACATTTTCTGGAATATATGAATAAGATTATGCCTTGATTCTTTTGTGTATTTACTATAATTTTCAGTGAGATATAATCAGTGAACAGTATATTATTAATTTCCATTTTAAAACATAGTTCAGTTAGTAGTGTTCTACTGGTTGATTGACCTATATATGGCTAGCGGTGTATCTTCATTATCATTATCATTATGAATATCTCAGTTTTTCTTCCTCATAGGATGAGATATCCACAACCCCCACTAGTTCAATATATTCTTACTCAAATTCCAACTTGCTATTTCCATGAAATTCTAAGAATTATGGCTCATAGTACTTTTTAGGTTAAAATTTGTCTTTTTTGAAGCCTAATATATCTGTACTTGTGAAGCCTTTTATAAAACTCTCAATCATGTTTAATATTCATTTGTTTTTGGTACTCTGTGAAATGAAGAAAGTATTTATGTCCTATCTGATGGTATTGTTGTGAAGATATAATTTTTGTGTAGTATATGAATTGGCACATAATCAATATTTCTAAAATATTTTTCTTATAAGGCATAATACTATTAGACAATTTAATTTGACATTCCATTAGTTTACACTCAGCTGCTAGATTGTTTACCAAAACACAATTACATTATTAATTTGCCATTTGAAAATACAATGGTACTGTAAACTAAAGACTAATTATTTGATTTTCTGGATAAATGCTTGTTGATAAGAATTTCTGCAGTATTGGGTTTTGATAGATGTAACGGAAAATGACAGAAGAAAATACAAAGATGCACCTGTAACCAATTAACTTCATCAAAATAAAAATACTTTTAGAAAGTGACTCATAGTGCTCTATAAACTGTTTTCTGACCCAGTCTATTTTCCTTTTCTGATACAATGTCTCTGGTTCTTGCTTATCAAGTATTATTGGGTTATAAAAATTAAATCTTCAAAATACCCGGTAAGTAGAGAGGAACACACAGACCAATTTACTTAGCCCTTGTTTTTGACTGTTGACTAGTGCTACCAGAAAAGAAAGTGTTATAAATCTTTTAAATAACTTCATATAACTGATATAATTGTAATTTTTTCTTTGCAGCCTTGAAAAAAACTTATAAAAGTGATAATTAGGCATGTGTAGGTTTATTTACATAAGTGTATATAATATGTATGCACATAAATATAACTTGTCTATCACTAATAATCTGGCACTTACACTATGAAATTAAGGGTTCCTTAAAATTTGAGTTAGATGATATAAGTATAAATATGGCCATTGACAGATGGATGAAGATGTAATATATGTGTCCACAGTGGAGATACTCTACTACGAATAAATGTAAACTTGAGGTATTTGTAGCTGAATGTATGCGACATGAGACCATAATATTAAATGACATAGACTCAAACATCTTGTTTTCTGTTACATGAGAAAGAAAAAATATTTATGAATATATAAGTAAAGAGAAAAATAGAAGAGAGAGAAATAGAAAACAGGGAGAAATTCATATACTTCTCCAAATTACACATTTTGTTTTTCCAAAAACATTCTAAGATAGTGCTCATTTGTTCAATTTATACCACTAGTTTATTTAGATAGTAGAAAAGAAAGTTTTGTGTTATTTATTTTTGTAAGAATTTTTTGCTAGATTCATTTTTGTAAGAATTTATGTTCTTATGAATCTTTTTTATGAAAATCTTTTTGATTAATTTTTTGGTCTATGTCTTGCTCTCTGAATAAGAATCTTTTGGGGTTATAACCTTTCCTCTGACTATCCACTTTTAAGATAAGGACATATAGAGTATTAGCTACTATTGTCATTCATAAAATGTGTAATCATTATTTGTTGATATTTTTTTAATTTTTCATAAAGTAATATATGTATATATATATATATATATATATATATATATATATATACTCTACATTCTCTATCCTAATGTCCTGCAGTTGATCAGCCTAGTTACCCACACCTTGGGGGTAAAAAAAAAATCTTTTTTATCAGTCCTCTTTTGCCACTTTTAGGTATAAACAATCTAATTATCCTCAGTGTGAATATGAAAGTTAAAGATAGTACATCAAAAATATGTGTGGCATATTTTATTTCATGACTTGTGATTTTGTCTTCCAATGCTGGAAATCTATATTTCATTTTATTAAAATGGCTATTGATATTATCTATCCTTAAAAGTTAATATCACTATTTTCAGTATGGAAGACTGAGTGGAACATTTCTTACATTAATGACATTGTCATTCTTTTACTATTGTTTCTGTTGTTAATTGGAGACACGATGTAATTCAATTGCTAATTTCCCTGGGCTAGGCTCAAATTTTTGATCCATTTGTCTCAAAGTATTAATGCCACATTTTTGTCCTTTACATAACTTCTAGGTAGATTGCATGTCTAAACCAGCTCACAATTCAATTCTTTCATCCCATTGAGTGGAACATTATCATAAAACCAGAAGTAGAGAACAACTAAAAGATTCTTCAGGCCGTCTTTTTGTCACCTTAAATCCACTACTCAACAACATTGTGGTGCCATTTGTGTGTTGGTAAATTCTCTTATTTTAGATGACGAACACCCTTTGTATCAGGTTTTCTAGTAACTGAGCTGCAGGCGCTGTTGTTTGGGGTCAGACAAACCAGTAAAGAGAAACACAAAACAGCCACAACTCCTGGGTAACATTCTGTCAGAATCTAAGAGTCAGTTGTCTTCTCTCAGATTACACAGAATATGCTTATCCTGATGCATAAATTTTCCTGGAGTGGATGAGGAAGGTGATTATTTCTTCACAATTATTTTACTTAATTAATCCATGAGTTCCATTAGTGTTGGCAATAGAACAGCTTCCAAGCATAATAGAAATCTCACACTTCTGCTAAAAAAATAAATGAGTTTGTATATGATATAATGAATCTATAGGGTTTAGAATACAAGAACAAAAGGTAGATATATATTTGTTTCACTGTAAAATTAAAATTGTGAGAGAATTTACAGATTAGGGAAAAACTGACAGCCTTGATGACTTGTTTAGAAATAATAATATTAAATTCGCTAATAATTTTATGTTCATAAAAAATAAAATGTAGATGGACAAGAAATTTCAGGTATCCGTGGAGAAATAATTTTCTATTAATCTCTCTTACAAACCAACCTCTGGGATAATTGTTAATCCCACTAGACACAACAAAATTCAACTGGTCTTCCCTATTATGCCTTTAGTAAATAAAGGTTCCATGTCTTCAGATACAACAGAACTATGCGTCTCAACCAGTAATATGCTTGCTTTCTGCACTTGACTTTATGATGGACCTCCAACTATTTTGGATCCAGGGTTGGGGAAATGGGGTATCTATGCCTTTATAACCTTTCTCCCTCCTCTTCTGACACCTCTCCCTCTCCTCCAATCTCTACTTCTACAGGCTGGCATACTCCTCTTTCTTTGTGTAGTGCATCATATTGATGTACATAAAGTTTACCCTATGGATTGTTAAATTGCAACTTACAGGTTCCTGTGCAGTTTTTATGACTTAGAAAGACTACCACCGAGCTAAATTCCTGGCATTTTTGTGGATTTGTATGTGCACATTACATACTTTCTCATTTGCCCTATCGTTTTTCACCAGTCCCCTACTTTCCCTGGTATGCATTAGTTTGCGATATGCATAATGCATTTTGAATCCTGTTAATCCTGATATTTAGGAAATATTCCCCACATTGCAGTACTGCTAATAGACTTGCTGGATGGGTCTTTGTTTGCTATTTTTCCAGTGTCTTCTATCATAGGCGACCCCAGACACTGGGTCACTGACTAGTACTGCCCTGTGGCTTGCTGTGAACTGGGCAAGAGATGAAAAGCTGCCAAGTCAGTGAAGCTTCACATGTGTGTACAACCCCTCCCTGCCCTTGCTGCATCCTGACCTCTGCCTCCTGCCAGATGAGCTGATGCATTAATTCTTAGAGAAGCCCACCCTACCAAGAGACACTCATTCCAGTGACGTAGAGTGGACACTCCTTATGAGAAGACAATGGGATAATAATAGAATACATTTAATAATAGAGATAAACTCCACAATAAACAGAATGTGCCTGGGTCATTCTGAAACCAGACGGCTAACTCCAGTGTGCTAAGGAGCAATGCTTTCATGCACTTTTTAATTCTAGCTTCTAACTGGCTTACAATATTCCTCTGTGCCATGAAATTTACACATATGTCTCTTATTACTCTAGTACAGCTCTCAACAGTGGCCTGTGCCATAATAGAATCCCTCCCTCTTTTCAATGGCTTACCCCCCTACCATAACCTTCTCTGTAGAGAATTATAAAGACTGTCAACACTTGGCTTTCACAAATTCTCTTCCCTTTCTTTGCCAAGCAGCCTTTTTAAAAACTAATTTTTTAAAGATTTTTTAAAACATGTCAGAGGTTACGTGAATTTACATACTTCCAAGGTTACCCTCCTCAGCTATTTTTAACATCTTATTTTTCTACTCACTGATCATTCGAAACCCATTTTCCTATAAATTTACATTAGACAAATCATAGCAAGATAAGACAGTGTTTTAGCAAACTCTGGATCCTCCTCATTTCAAAAACTGCAACTACTTTTCCACAAACCTTGTTAACATTCACACTCATAAATTTCCTACACAATCTAAAACTCTTTTCCTTCTTACTTTAATTTGCTGAATAGCATAAAACTTCCCGTCTCTTTTCTGTTAGGGTACTTTTTCAAAAAGCATTTCTCCTTTATCATGCCCGCCAGGTCTCCGGTGTGCCACACTGTGCTGCCAGCTCTGTAGGACTCACGCAGCTTAATCGCTTCTCCCTCACACATGCTTCAGTCCCTGGTACCATTTGGTTGTTTCTCCCCCTTCCGCTGATTTATTTTCACACATGCCAGAGTCTGAACTTTCTGACTCATGTAAGGTTTGCAGCTTCTCATTTTTCATTTTCATTCTCAGACACAGGTCTGTGTTTCTGTGCTGTGTTTGAGAACCCCAGAGTTCTGGTTCTGTCCTGGGCCTCCAGGTGTTCTTCCCAGGAATACTCACCCTTGGAAATCCACCCCTAAAAGAAGTACCATTACCTGTAAATGCAAAAAGTACCCTTGGTCACGATGGATGAAAGCTTACCGCACAGTTCATGACATTGATAGTGCATTTGTAAGCAGATAATAGCTATTATACTGTGCACGTTATCAATAGGAATCACTGTGTTTGTTTCTGAAGCTCTGATGCCTTTTTGAAATTCTGAACATTCAGTTTTCTGATTTTTGCTGCTCAAATCTAAATAATCATTTATGAGGCAATTTAATAAAAATTTATATGAAATATGCTATCAATTATGTATCCATCTATTTTTAAACTTCTTGCCAGTCTTGTGTGGCCCTCCTTCTTTTACTTTTTTGATTTATGAATTATTATAATGAAGCCATGAACTCTCAATTTCAAATGTATTATATTTTCCAAGTATATCTGGGTCATATTTTTTCTAACATAGAAAAATAAGATAAAAACAAAAAAGATGAGCAGCAAATTCCAAATTACTAACACTTGGAAGGACAAAGGCAGCTGGCTACTTCACAGAAAGTGTGTTCGTGTCTCTAGCTTAATAGCACAGAAGGAGTCCTTGTTATTAGAATATGACTTGTGTTCTCAGAGGGGAAGTTTGTCTAATTGAGCACCATATGGGGACTTATTTATAGAAATGTTCTAAAGGACATTTAGATAACATTTTTGTGGCACTGAAATACTGTTTATGAATAGAGCTTTAGTTTAGATCACTGCATTCTGCTTACATTGAAAATGCATTGAGTTTAATAAAAGTAAGTAGTTCTACTGTTTAAGATAAAAGAATATGCATTCTCTGCCCTATTAAACATTAATTTGTTAAAAGTATGTTTAAATTATAAGTTATCTGCCTGAAATTTAGTCAGTTCCTGGGAATTAATTGACAGGCACAGATTCTTTCTCTATTGGAAAATTTACATTCTTCTTAAAGTGATGTCTTTATAACACAGAATGATCAGTTAGATATGCAAAATACAGTTAGATATGCAAGAGTACAAAAAAAGAAAATAAGTACTTTCATTCCAAGTTTACAGAATCATGGGAATATTAACCAAAGCAAAAAAGGTAAAATGAACCAAAAATGATAAAATGAACCATCATATATATATATATATATATATATATATATTACTGGTGCTCTGTGAGCAGTGCTGTAGTGCTAATGTGAAACTTTTTCCAAATCAGAATAAGGTAGATTACAAGGCCTTAATCCAATATTGTCAACTGTACCAGTATCTAAAGAAAAATGTTAGTGTATTTCACTAACACTCAATTATCCATTCTGAAAATGTTTTTAAGAGGTGAATTAAAAGCACCAAGTTTTAAGAATCATTTTAATCAGCTGTAAAAAGATACTTCTGTAGTTTTGTAGCCCAATCCTAGAATCAACGTTTCTGCAAGGACCCCTTATTCTGTTAATTCAAGGATGCTACTAGAAACAAAGTGTGATAGGCTTATAGCTACTGGAATAACACAGTTATTTCTAGGCCCTCAATGAAAAATAATAATAAATTAATGCACATTCATGTAATCTAACCTATGTGTAAAAACATACCTATAAATATTCATTTATGTATTTGTCTATCTGTGTATCAATGTATGTGTCTAACTATCATATAAATATCTAAAATTTGTATTTATATGTTTGTATGTGTCTGCATGTAGCCAGGGTGTGTGCATGCGTGTGTGTGTGTGTGTGTGTGTGTGTGTGTGTGTGTGTGGAGGGGTACGTTTGTGGATGTGTGGGTGGGTATGTGGAAGTGGGGTATGTATAAGCTAAAAGGAGCCCAAACAAATGTCTTAATTCTGGTCTTCCCTCCTTATTAATCTATAAATTCATAATCCATAGGGAGAAAACTGGCTTCAACCATTCATGTAATCTTAGCTATCCCTGTATATGTTTGTTGAACTATACTACAGTAGTTCTCACTTATCTGTAAGAGAAATGACCCCGGTTACTGAAACTACAAAAATAGGATGTGTTTTCTCCTACACAGATATAAAAGGACTTTTTTATATGGCAAAATTGTATACCACACATTTATTATAGGAAACCATACATCGCTATTAACCGCACTCACAAATCACCCCTCACCTTTGAATACACTTCCGTGGTCATTCTTGCCACTTCTGAATTGGTTCTCAAAGTTTTCTTTCCAGAAAAATACAGGTAATGTTGCTGCCAGTTGTATCCACTGTGCACCTTCTGACTCTTCTGCAAACTCAAAATGACCAAGAAAAGCAAACATTCTGAGTTAATTCAGGGCATGAAGCCAGCCTCAGTACCTCAATCTAAAGATTTCAGGAAATAGGAATTTCAGAACCGCTTCAGAAACATGGAAGGAAGGTGGGATAAACATGTGAGAAGTGAGAGAAAGTATTCTGAAGGGCATTTACGACAGAGTGTCTTTTTGTCGTGAAATTTAAAAATTTAAATATTGATCATTATTTTGATCACATATTTGATGAAGTTTAATTACTGAATCAAGCAAGACACTGACAAAGAGAATTAACAGAACAACTTTGTAATGATATGCTATGGTAGATATGAATGTGCTTCTCTCTCTCTCTCTCTCTCTCTCTCTCTCTCTCTCTCTCTCTCTCTATCTCTCTCTCTCTCTCTGTTTCTTTTGATTGGTAGTGTACAAATAGTAGAGACACCGAACAGAGAAATGCTAGAATCCTTGAGTGGCAGATAAGGATGGTGTGAAATTCCATCGTGTTACTCAGAATAGTATTTGAAAACTTGTGGGTAATCGATTTCTGGAATTTGTCTCTCAATATTTTTGGAAAGATCTCAAATACAGGCAACTGAAACCACACACACACACACACACACACACACACACACACACACACTACAGATAAAGCAGAAGATATACTTTCTATACTGCATACATGTGAAGGAGTTTTGAAAGCTTTAAACGCTGTCCCTGTAGGAAAGTTTAAGTACGTACATTATCTTGCTTATTTACTCTTCATTTTAAGTTTAATTGTAATCCCTAGGGAAATTGTGTTATAGTTCAATTTTATTTAAGCCAGGTCTCACTGTTACCCTTAACTTTAGTGAAGTTTTGTTAGATTCTTAAGACAAACTTTTAAACCTTTCTTTAGATAGAGGTACAGTTTTCCATTTTTGAATTATAATCACTAAAATTAATTATGTACACAGAGTTCTAGGCAACATTAATTGATTCATGAGTTATCACCCAACAATCAGAGAAAACAACTTGATAATCCTACCATTTATATTGTATATTAACTTTTAGTAAAGTATTCCTCTGTTCTCACGAATAATCACTGTAGTTTTTCATTACTTTGTTTTATTAGTGATATTATGTAAAATAATGTCTGTAACATCTAGCTATTCATGTCTAGCTTCTTTGTTCTAGTGATATTATTTTCACATTTATTTTTTGATGGACAGCCTTTCCTTCCTTCCTTCCTTCCTTCCTTCCTTCCTTCCTTCCTTCCTACCTTCTTTTTGGAATGTGAAAATATACAGTTGTCCCAAAACCATTTGTCAAATTGCTTGAAAAGATGATTTATTTACTGAAATCATTTTACTGCTTTGTCAAAAGTGCACTGACATTATTTGTGTGAGTCTGTTTCTGGGGTCTATATTCTTTCTTCTTGATTTAACAATACTACAATGTCTTGATTACTGTAGTTTTATGATAGTTCTTAACTCACTATAATGTCTTTGAATATTTTTTCATTATTGTTTTTAATATTATAGTAACAACTATTCACATTTTAGTTTCTACTTCTGCATAAGTCTATTTTTGTAGAACCTTTAATCTATAGATAAAATTATGATGTTTTAAAATATTCAATTTTTTAAATATTTAAATTTCTATTTCATGAATTATTTATATCTCTAAATCTGCTTTGATTGTCTTTGACTTTCTTATTAGTATTTTGACATTCTCAACATACAGAGTCTCTTATTTTGTAAGATTTATAACCTGATATTTCACTTATGTACTAATATTACAGTTTTCATTTCAAATGTTAATATTTAACTATAGTTACATAGCACTCTGGTTGAATAAAATAATTTCATTGACATCACATTCCTTAGCCTGTATAGACACTTTACAGATCAGGCTAAGAACTGGTACTGTATCTTCCAGGAAGAATGTATCTATATAACAAATATAATGCTTTAATCCTGTCTGTACACCAGGAAAGTCATATTTTTTCATTTTTCACAGCAGATTTTGATTTGAAAGATGAAACTGGAAGCTTGCCTAATTCATTAATTTATTAACACACTAATGAAATACAAATTTCACTAATGGAATACATAAGAATTTTTATTCAAAAAATAGACATAAACAAATGAGTGCCTGAGAAAGCAATAATACGACATTTCAAAATAAAATAAGAATTTGGTACAACTAATCTATTGAATCATCAAGCAAGAGTCGTGAGTTTGCCTCAGAATATACAAAATTTCTGTCAGATTCCTAGTACATTTTGAGATGATACACAGCCAGGCGCTCTGTGTGTTCAGGTAGAAGGAGATATCTTTACTGAGATAAAGGTTTAAAATCACCATGGCATAAGTTTTTTTCAAGGACAGTTTAGATGGTGTCATTCAGTGATTACTCCAAACTTATGATTATTAAATGCTAAACCACTAACTCTAAATTGAAGATAACGTGAAAGAGTTATATTTGAATTTTGGCAAAATGGCTTGACAGTTTCAATATATGAAGCAATAAAAGACTAAAACTTTAAGTATTTAAAACATGACATCTTAACATAGTAAATATATTATATATATACATAAATTGGATATAAGCAAAAAGAATGAATTTGAGCCACAGGACTTATCATACAAAGTTAATGTCATGAATGCTTTTTTAGTAAAAATTAGAAGTCTATTATAAAGTGTAAAAATTGCATTAAAATTTCAGTTGGATCATAAAACTACTTGTAGAAGATAATTAATAATGAACTCTGAAAGTATTTATTTTATAAACCATGTTGATAATTTTCTAGATGAATTTATTAGTGCTTAGAAGCATTAAATCTGGTAATTAGGATCATGAAAAAATTAAATTATTTAGTTATTAGTAACTAGGATTCTTACTGAACATTTTAAAATTTATCTTGAGTTTTGCAGTGTTGAAATAACAGTGTCATTTTTCTTAAGGGAACGAGCCAACTAAATGAATATACATAATTCTCTCAAATTTTAAGGGCAAAATTTTCTCTGTAGATGAATCAAATTGTTCCTCTCTTTTGTTCCTAATAGAATTGTTATGAGGAGAAAATTATTATACATATATTAAACTCAAGGCTTATGCATTAGAACAAAGTATTTCAGTATTAACCACTTCAGATCTATGTGTTTTCTTGTTTGCATTATGTTTAATTTTTCCCTTTACTTATTCGGTCAGTCTTAAACTGTTCAAATTATAACTTGGTCATCATTATCCATAGAAATTAGTTTGATTAGAAATCAAAGCAAAATAAAAAGCAATTAAAAAAACAAACAAAGCAAAGGTAAGCCATGTGACTACCCAGCTTATAAAGTCAAAGGACTCCAATAAATAGCAATTTTACTAGAGCCTCTGCCCAATTTGTCATTTGATTGTGCTTGGGAAAAAAATAAAGTTAGAAATAAATTTGAAAACCTTAATTCTGAAGCCATACAACAATCCAAACCTCCTTACCTTATGCCAAAACATTAAAGGTGCTGGTAATTAAACAATTAATAAATTATTTGATAAATCAAGACACCAGAGAAAACAATATCTTACAAAAATCTTTGACATGATTGGGCTTCAGCCCAATATACATACCATAAATTGAAAATATCATTAATCAAAAAAAAAATCAATTGATAAATCTGACATAGAGAAATCATGGTTGCACAACACTGCATACTGGAGTGTTGGTCATTTGCCCTTCTGGTCACGTGGCTGACTGGGAACAGCCACTCACTGTGCATGACCAGTGGTGACAGATTACCTAAACACAGAGTGCATCGGAGGCCAAGATGTAATGCCAAAATTCAAAGTATGTTTTTGCCTGAATGTATATCACTTTCATATCATCATAAGTTGAAAAATCTTAACGTCTACCGTAGTAAGTCAGGGAACTGTCTATATTTCTCAGATAGGCTGTAGACAGCAGATGAATTTCACACAGTCACTATAACTCAACATGTTATATTCCAAACTGATTAGCTGCAGCTGTAAATTGCATCTAAGGTAAAAACAAATGAGTACTTAGGAACTTTTAGGAACTTCTTGTTCCTAAAAGACTGATACATTTCTCTGTTTGTATTCAAAATTTTATTCAAAAGGAAAAGAACATAAGAAATCACTGAGAATTGTGGTGAAAATTCACTGCAGCCGAAAGCAGCACGGACTAAGCCACTGGGGTGTGGGGACCCTAGAGGACATCAACATACATTTTTTTTTAATTTTATGAAAAAAAAGTAAAACAAAATTTCATAACAAAATACTAGGTGAATAACAATAGTTAATGCATTGTGTATTATTATTTTGAAAGTAGTTACACAGACTACAGAGACTAAAACTAAAATTTATTCAGTCAATATTTTCACAAATCTTTTATTACAAATGATCTAAGAGACACTAAGGTTATAACTGGTTAGACGTTTTTTCCTCTTTTTCCTTCTGTTGTTTATTCTTTCCCCCATTCTGATTCCTTTCTCCTTTGGAACAATTTTTCCCCATTTCACAATATCTATTTTACCTTTTAGACCTTACTTATCTTTCAGTTTCTCACACCAGGGAGACAATACAATGTTTACACATGTGAATCCAGTTTATTTCACTCATGAGCATGGTCTCAAGTTGCATCCATTTACCCATAAAATTTTCAAGTTTATCCTTCTTTATGTATATTGTATACAAATACCACATCTTTTTAATCCATTCCTAAGCTGATGGTCATTTAGGTTGTTTCTAAGGTTTAGATATAAACAAACTGTGCTTATATAAACATGGGTGCACACATACTGCTGTGGTGTGATGTTTTTAATTTTTCTGGGAAGATACCCAGAAGGGAAATATCTAGGTCAAGTGGGACCTGTAATCCTAGCTTTACTGAGAAATCTCCACACTGATTTCCACAGTAGTTGTACCAATTACATTCCCACTAACTGTGGAGAAGTATTTCTTTTTCCCCACAGACCCACCAGCATTTGTTATTGCTTGTTTTCCTGATGATAGCCATTCTTTCTGGTGTGAGATGATATCTCTCAGTGTTGTTTTATTTTGTATTTCTCAAATAACCAGTGAATTAACATACAATTTTTTAAAAATGCTTCCATATATGAACATCAACCTATGGAAGATGATAAGATAATCAAAGCATCATTTCATTAATAACACAGTTTATTGACATGCAAAGTGATTCTTATTTATTTTTCAATGCTCAAAGGGAGGTAAATAGGAAAAGAAATTTTAAAGCCTTTGATGGACAAAAGACATAAACTACGTATTGAGCTTCAATTTCATTTAGAATTGAATGCTTAAAGACTAGTTGTTACTTATGATTGAAGCAAGGCTCTACAGAGTCCAGTTGAATTTTGTGAGATATTGTCAAAATCATGGTTTAAGCAGCCCAGGAGACATCCACAAGGAGGTCTCTCCCTCCCTTCTAGCAAGCAGTGTTGGTGTTGGCATGAAATATCTCAGAGAATTGCTTGAAAACTAGCAGAGTAACCCTCTTATAGCCAGAGCACTGAATGTCTGAAGTGACTGGCAGTGATAAGAGCTACCAGAGCCTGAACTCTCCTTGTGCTTGCCAGGGTCTTTGGTTTAAATGTGATTTGGAGTATAGAACCTGAGGCCAATAACTCATATATGCAGTTTAATGACAAGGTGTTACATCACATTTCCAGTTACAGGCAAAACATTATCTATTCTTATCTTAGCAAAACATATGTCATTCTTGTAGCAAATTATGAAACTGAAATCTTTGATAGCTATATTACACTTCAGATCAATGACCTAACCCCTGAAATTTGGATGTCACTCCAGGAAATCAGGGGTGGAGTAGAAATATCAATGTGATGAAATTTTATGACATCAACAAAAATTATATTTTCACATTCAATTGAGAAGATAGTTGAATACAGATTAAATAAAACTTTATAAAAATAACCTTATTTTCCATTATATCCAGTTAAATACATATGTCGTGTGCTCTATATCAATGATAACATAGACAACCCCAAAGTAAAGCCTTAAAAGAATTCTTCTATTTTGCAACAAGTACAAACAGATAGATAATAGATATGGGTAGATAAAACAGTATACATTCATATAGATACACGAAAAACTTACAAATTTGTTTTATTTCAATTGTCAAGTAACTATTTTCTGGTCCACATTAAATGAATAAGAGAGTGGAGATCTCATAATCTTATAATAGAAAACAAAATTTCTGATGCCCTGATGGTGCTACAGCTGTCAGAAAGTCATCGCTCAATACACTCATCACATGTTTTCAGGCGTTCATAATTTAACACGTCTCCACTGCCAGGAATGTAAAAGCCAAGCAGTTGTGCATTCCACCTAAGACTTAAATATGGTAATAAACGACTCGTATTTATTTATATATTTGATGTGCTATATCTTCAATTGTTAAGTTAGAAAAAATAGCCTCCTACTATGAAACATTTTTCTGTGAAGTAAAGTGCCCTGTTATGCTGGCATCAGCCTCATACATCTCACACATGTGACGATATTGTTATTTTCTCATATTTGATGTAATGACGCTGTTTTTCTGCTGTGTTTTCATTGTGGCTCTTGAGCTTACAAAGTTCACTGCTAAATATGGAAAGGATTTTCATAGAGGGTGACAGCAGAATATAAGAAAAGGTCTCTTATTTTATTTAAAGGATGTGGAGAGGAGCCCACAATCAGCCTAGTTTGGCTTTTCCCTAGGACCGGATATGGGGATGTGGCTCTTGGGGCGGGCATTGATGATACATGAGGAGCTGATTGGAATTTTCTTTGTACACATTGGGGAAAGGAAGGAGAAAGTTGTAATCGGAGAAGAAAGAGAGTAACCAGGGTGGCCCTCAGTGTAAGCATCCTCAGTTTGGCCTTCCACTATGTTGAACGACCACATTACTGTCCTCTAAATTATTCTAGAGCAAAAGTTTCAAAATTAGAAAAAAACCTCAGCAGGAGGAGAAAAGGAATAAACCTTATGAATTTTTTCCATAAGTATTTAGCAGATTTTTATAGGTCACAACAAACTCTTGAAAACATGGAATCCAACAGTGAATTTATTAATATATTAATGGAGAACAATATTCATTTTTCCTTACCTACTTAGCAAAAGGCTGATGAAACAGGAAGGCAGACAGTGATAGAGACAGGGAGGGTTGAATGGAGGGAGAGAGGGAGAAACAGAGAGACTCAAAGAGAAAAGGAGCCAAGCAAACAGGTCTGGAAAGAGTGATACCTAATAAGCTTCAAGCAGGGCAGCTCATTCAGGATCCTCAGAAGGCACTATTAACCTGACAGGTACCAGCTCTGTGCATGCCATTTTCCCTAAATACCTCCCAGGATAGGAATATGGCAGCCTGTCTTCTCGTGGCAGTTACAATACAGAGTATTTTTGATGCGTTGAGATCTCTGGTGCAGCTTGTGGAAAGATAGGGAAAGTAAAATGTCTAGCTAGAGAAGGTGTTTTCTGAGTAATGAAAAGCTCTTTGAGTGCTTTTACAAACCCTGTGTCGTACACCAGAGTAATGAACAGCTCTGCCCAAGCTGTAAATCACATATCACAACAACCAGATTACAGTTACTGATATCTCCTTCATGTAAAGAATAGGTTTCATACTTTAAAGACATATTTACTATAACAGGTAAATTCATTGTGTGCTGTGGGCATTTATAAAGGTTATTGTCACAGTGTCAGATGATCAAATTGCCGTTTAGACCAAATAACTCATTGAAGGATAAAACTTTTAAAATTGCTTTTAATACATTAGCATTTTGTTAATAGTTGTCATTTTTTTTTTTACTTTGATACAATACAAACAGTGATGCAGCTCTACTATGGAAACTCTGTTTAAATGAAGTATTGATAGATTACAGTAGTTAGATTAGAATTTGCACTTTGGGCAAAAATTACAGCACATAGGTGATAAGCCACTCACTTCCTGTTTGAGAACTTGAGTTAGAAAGTTCATAATGCCAAGTCTATTGGGAATCTTTTTAAGACAGAAGAAACTTCTCCTCCTGATGCATATTTACTTTCATTGTCTTTCACCTATATAATCAAGAACAAATGAATACAATGCCATAAACTATGATAAAATTTTATTCAACTACAAGTTAATGGGAGGCATCAGATTAACTACACTTGTAGGATATTTACCTCATTAATTCTAAAACCACAATTTTCATTATGAAGCAAATTTGTTTATCATTGAAGTTTTTTATTAATATTAAGATGAACTTCCATGACTCTAGCCATGGAAATCTTACAATATTTAAAAAATATATTAATCTCCATTGACATCCTTATTTAAATAGAACTATACCAAAACACATTATTTCAAATATTTAGTAGTAACTTCATTTGAATGAACAGACTTAGCTTCTTTTTTTGTTTTGTTTATTTTCTTCTGGTTACAGAATTACTTAATTTAAATTTAAAAATATAACTATGCATATATTATGTACAACAAAATGCTTTGAAATATATGAACATATGTGAGGTTGTTAAATCTACCTAATTAACATATTAATTATTTTAACATTATTACTTTTTGTGCTGAGAATATTTATTCTCAGCACAAAATATTATATTTTCATATATTATATTATATTTTCATATATTATTTTGAAGAATACATATCTTAATTAATTATAGTCATCAGTCTATATAATAGAGCTCTTGAAATTATTCTTCCTAAAAATAATTCTATATAATTTCACCTTAATCTCTCCAAATCCTTCACTCAACTTCTCTACCATTGGTTACTGTATAACCACTTTAATTTGTTATTTCCTCAAAATTATCTTTTTAAAAATGTATATATATATATATATATGAATTAGATTATGTTATATTTGTCTAGGTCTTTCAAGGACTGCTTTATTCTGCTTAGAATGATGTATTTCATATTAAATCAGCTTGCCATAAATGACAGAATGTCTTTATACTTAAACATGATAGTATTCTATTATATACACATAATGTTTCCTTTATCCACTCATCTGTTGATATATATTTATGTCAATCCAAATCCTGGCTATTGTACCACAGCTTACAGATATCTTTGAAACAAACTGATTTTATTTCCTTTGAATATACATCCCATAATGGAATTGCCAGATCACATAGTAGTTCTATTATTAGTGATTTTGGGAAGCCTCCCTAATGTTTTACATACAGTATGGCTACAGGCTGCACTATGGCTATATTAACTAACATTCCCTGAAAAAGTATGAAAGGCTCCTTTTTCTCTACTTCTCATCACCACTTGCACTGTTTCCCATTTTCGTAGTAGCTCTACTTATGGCAATGAGATAATAATTTTATTGTGACTTTCATTGGAGTTTCCCTTGTGATTAATGGTGTTGATTATAGTTTCATACATGCACTGACCACTTTTTATGTCTTGAAGAAACATCTATTTAGACTGTGAAATGTTAGATTGTATGTTCTCTCACTATTAGGTTAAATTCAACTCTCAGATGTTTAGACATTAAGCTTTAAACAAATAATTTTCAAAAAATTTTGGCATTTTGTGTTGTATTCTCACTTTGTTGATTGCTATTTAGAAGTTTTATAGTTTTATATAATTTTTGTGTGTTTGCTTTTATTTTCTAGCTTTTTGTGGTCATATACAAATCATTTGTGATTCAAACTTTATTGATTTTTCCTCATTTCCTTTTTTTTTTTATTTATGGAGAAAAGAAAAAAAAACAATGAAAGGGTACAAGTTATACAGATTTACAGAAGAAAAAAAAATGAACAGTAGGAAATCACTAGTTAATGTATTACATATTGCCATCTTAGAAATAATTGTTCAAGTCACAAAATTAAAGCTTGTAGAGTGGACATTCCAACAATGATACTGCAAACAGTTCTGTTCAATGATCCAATAAAACTCTGTGATATCATTTTCTATCTTATACACTTAAATATACGTGCAGTTATATAGTTTAGAGCACTTTCTTTTCCTCTCTTTTGTACAATGACTATTACACATTTTGGGTTTCATTGCTCCCACGGTTTTTATTGCTTTTTTGGAAGAGAGTAAAACCAAATGTGACATAACAGAACAGAATCGGTCAAGTCAAAAGGGTGGGCATAATAGATAATATAAAAACATAATACAAGGTGATCAACAATGGTTACCATAATGCCTCCCGCTATCTCTAATAGAATTGCCTATATCATTAGTTATAATACAATTGAACAAAAGAGTAAAGAACAAAACCGACAAAACCAAAACATTGGGGACATTGTAGGTCTTCAAAAGTAGATAAAAGTCAACGAGAATGGGCGTTATAATGAATCTCATTATCTTCTCAGCTGATGCCTAAACTTTCGAACCTGATACTATCCAGTAAAACAGAATAGAGGAACCTCAGTCAAAAACAAGATGGTGAGAGTAATACAGGGCTTCAAATCGAGATAATAGAAAGTCAAAGTGGGTTACTATATTATATCCTGCTATTTTTTCCCTTTAATTAAACGGATAAAAATAAAAAAGTAAATAATGGAGTGGAGATTGAGAAAAAAGAGGGCATAACAGCGAAACAGCGCAGATCAAAACATAACCATTTAAGCAGAATAGTGTTTCACCACCAGATAATTCCGATCCAAAAGTAGTTACCATATTGACGCTTTCCTTGAAGTCCTTAAGTACAACTTCGTATACTGTAGCATTAAGTATATCAAAACAATGTAAAACCATTTAAGAGAATGACAGCATTACAGAATATTTAGAATCGACTAACAGAAAATGAACAATGATTTCTGTATAATCTCCTTGTCTTTAAAAGGTTTTTGCTTATACTATCGTACATAATAAAATCCAATAAGATACAACCTGTTTAGACCATTGGAGACAGAAGAACAAAAGCTAGATGAGACTTCAAAACAAGATGATACTAAATCAGTATTACCTATTAAGATGTCATTTTCTCCAAAATAGCTGTTCCTATCATCCAATCTTCTCTGTCTCATTTCTGTTGAGCTCTTTTTCTGTCAGTAGCTGTCAGTTTGTCTTCTTCATTTTGTTCTCTGCTCCATTCGTTGTGGCCTCCCCGCCACTATTTCTGGGTTCTTTGTATTTTTCTTTTTTTAGAATATCCTGCAATACTTTCTGTAGAGTTTGATTGGTGGTTGCAAATTCCCCCAGTTCCTCTTTATCCTGGAAGTACCTTGTTTTTCCATCAATTTCCAGGGACAGTTGTGCAGGATATCTCAATCTTGGCTGGAGATTATTATCTTTCAAAGCTTGAATTATTTCCCCCCATGCTCTTCATGATTTGATGGTTTGTGCAGAGAAATCTGCTGTAATTCTGATGGGTGTTCCCTTGTAAGTGGTCTGTTTCTTGTCTCTGACAGCTTTTAATATTCTGTTCTTGTATTGAATTTCTGGAATTTTTATTATTATATGCCTGGGTGTTTCTCTGTTAGGGTTGTAGGTAGCTGGGGTCCTGTATGCCTCATACATCTGAGTATCTTTACCTTTTGCTAAATTAGGAAAATTCTCCTGGATTATTTCTGAGAGTAGCTTTTGTAGTTCACTTGTTTGTGTCCCTACTTCTTCTTTTATGTTCTTAATCCTTAAGTTATGGCTCCTCTTATCATCTTCTTGTCTTTGTATTATTGCTGTTTGTTTCTTTGTTATTTTTAAGAAGTTTTTCATTTCATTCTCCGATATTACAAGTCTGCCTTCCAGTTCAGATAGTCTGTCCTTAGTTTCTTTCAAGCTGTTATGCCAGTCTTCGATAGACTTCTTAATTTCTTGATAGTCCCTTTGAACCTGCTTCACGTACTCTATGCTTTCTCTGTTTTCTCCATCAAACAATGCTCCCCTCTTTTTTCTGTTCTTCCATTCCACCATCTGTTTTTTCCTGGGTGGTGCTTAGCATTTCTCTAACTATTCTGCATACTTCTAGCTTCAGGTTGTTGATAACTTCATTCCTGAATTGGTCTATGAGGCTCCCTATATGGCGCTTAATGTCTATTGGTGCGGTGTCCGCTATTGCCTGTTTCTCAGAATTGGGGGCCAAGGAACCTTTCTTGTTGCTGCCTTTTCCCATATTCTCTGTTCCTTATATATATGCAAGCTTACATAGGAGGCCCAGCTTCCCTGCCTGTCAGCCACAGCCTGATCGAATTGCACTGGCTAGGTGTTCCTGCCCACCGCTGCACACCAGGGAGTTACGGACTAGGCAGCCTACGTGGGGCCCCCCCTCTGGGCCACTGTCAGGCTCTGGGATCTGGGTTGGCCAGTCTACTGAGTCCGCCAGCAGCATCACGCAGGCCAGGCACTTTTCACCAATCCTGTCCGAGAGGGGGATGTGTGGCTGGAGTCGCCACTGCGCCCTGCTCTCGCAGGACTGCCCGAGCCCAGAAAGTCCTCTGCTGGAGTCAAACTGTGGTAGAGTGTCAGTTTCTCTCACTCACCTCGCCACAAGTCAGTGTACGCCTCCCTGTCCGTCCTGTTTTCGACTCCACTCTCAAACTCCCGTTCCCAGAGCTTCCGTGCGTCTCTCTCCTTGCAGAGCCGCTGTGGAGGCAGCCAGCCACCGAGCGGCGGGAAACCCAAATCGCGGTTTCCAATGGTGCGGGGTCCAGCCTCCACACCGAGACTTTTCTGTTCCTATTTTAGTGCCAGGACTGCATTCCAAGTTGGTTTCTCTCAGCCCAGTTCATTCCTGAGTCAGCAGAGCATATCTCTACCGGCTCATGTCTCCTTAGTCCGCATCATTCCTGACTTCTGAGCCGAGCCTTTCAGAGAGCCTCCGGTAGTTGCTGTTATCTGTCCGCCATGTTCTCCCGGAAGTCCCTTCCTCATTTTCTTTTAGTATTTTCATAATTTTCATCTTCCTTTATAAATGTTCAGTCTACATCAGTTGATATTTATATAAATTATGAGGCGAAGGACTTTTCTTGCTTATGTATGTGGATACTCAGTTTTTTCAACACCATTTTTTTTTTTTTAATTTTAAAGAGATTAAGACAAAACAAGACATAACAGAGCAGGTCAGAACAGAACAATGCAAGCAAAACAGTATTTCACCAGAAGACAACCCATAATTAACAGTAACTACCACAATGTCTCTTTCTTTGAAATAGTTGAGAATAAGTTCATATACAATAGAATCAAACATATCAAAATAGTATAAAAACACTCAAGAGAATGAGAGTATTACAGGGTTTTCAGAACCAAATAACAGAAAACAAACAATGGCTACTATATTATCTCATTTTCCATAGGAAATTTGTTTATACTTTCACACATAATATAATCCAATAAGGTACAACATGATAGAGCCAATGGAAACAGAAGGGCAAGAGCACGGTAGGATTTCAGAGTAAGATGATATTATATCAGTACTGGCTATTATAATGACTTGCTTCCCTCAAATTAGCTGTTCATACCATCACAGATAAAATAAAAAACCCAGGACAAACACATTACAACTTGATCATTATAAGGTTCAAAACTATGTAATGGGGAATCATGATTACCCTAAACTCCTATGTACTCTTACTATTTATTACACTAGGGAGACTATACAGTATTTATACATATGGGTTTGATTTATTTTGCTTATGAGTATGGTCTCAAGTTGCACCCATTTATTTATAAATATCTCACTTTGATCCTTCTTTATAGCTGACTAATACTCCATTGCATAAAATACCACAACTTTTTTATCCATTCCTCAGTTGATGGACACTTAGGTTGTTTCCAAGATCTGGCTATTACAAACTGTGCTGCTATAAACATGGTGCACATATATCACTGGTATGATACTTTCAGTTCTTCTAGGAATAAGCACATACTATCCTTTCCCCATTTTATATTCTTTTAAGTTTGTGGAAAGCCAGTTAGCTTTAAATGGATAGATTTGTTTCTGATCTCTCTATTCTATTCTTCTCTGCTTTTTTTGACATTGTTGTCTTTCCTCTGCCATTAGTAAAGATTGATAGTACAGTGATGTGTTTCCTTGACCTCTCTCACTGTTGAAAGTTGGTAGAACTGATAGATGTACCTGACTAAATTTTGTCTCAGTTCTGGACCCTTCCTCATCTGCATCGTCTTCGTCCTCCTCATGCTCTATCGTCCCTTCATTCTCCATTATTGACTGATGTCTGGTATTGTCACAATTGCTCAGGAATGTCAAGGACTATCTTATTCTGAAACAACACCCATCATTTCTTTTAAATTTTATGCTATGAATATTTATATATTCATTTTAACTTTTTAAATAGTCTTGCATACTACTTCACCATAATGAAATACACTATAAATCCCATCTTAGTTTTCAAAGAATTTGTAGTCCATCCGTGAAACAGTTCAGAACCTGGGAAAAAATAGAAAATTGTGTGAAAAAACTTGTTCTATGAAGTCAAATTCACTGTTGCTAAGACAAATTAGGAATGATTTTTAAATAAGAGGCCAGGATGAGAGAAGTCTTCCTGAGAGAGATGACTTTTACATGAAGAACTGGAGAAAGTGTTAGAGTTGGTCAAGTGTGGATAGATTCAGAGATGAAAAATGCACTCCAAATTCTGGGAGTAGCAAAGGTCAAGGTAGGGAAGCAAGCTGGTTACCAAGTTCCATACAGATGAAGTCTGTTGATCTACAGAAATTTAAATAATTAATAGAAGATCACTTTTAAAAGTGAAATCTGCTCTATAATTGCAAGGAATTATTATTCCTAATAAATTTCCTCTAGTACGTTACAAAATGTGAGATTAAGAGAATTCTATCTCAAGCACATTTTCCTACCTAGACTACAGGAAAAGTATTTTTGAATCATTTATCTTGTACTATTACATTTTGGTACTGTTTGAGAGAGACAGAGAAAGAAAGAGAGAAAGAGGGTACTTTTCTCCGTAGGGATTTTTTGAGATTTAGTTACATTTGGTTTCCGCCCAATTATCTAGTAAGAAGAAATGTTATGAGTCCTATGCATTTATTCAGGGCAAAGTTGTCATAACTGCCTAAGTAACAATCAGAAACTCAAATATAATGAAATGTTTCACTGATACATAATTTACCAAAAGATCAGAGAAGACAGTAGGAGAAATGACTCTCTCCCGGGAGGAAAGTCAGTGTATCACAGCTTGCCAGTTCCACTGCAGGGAGAGGCACCCTGCTAATGAAGCCCTTCTCAACTGGGTTCACAGTGGAGGCTTTGTGTTCTGTCCGCCCATAGGCTATGTCAGAATTTCCTGTGTATTGTAAAAATACACAATTTTTCTTTTCCCTAGAAGATACTAACTCCTTTTTTGCAACTGGATTCCCAGAACTAGGAACTTGTCCTTTTACAAGAAATTGACGGGAAATGTTGAGAAATATTACCACAGATGCCACATTTAGAACTCACCCAAGTATAAAAATCTATTTGACTTTTGACAAGATGCACAAGGAAGCACCACTTCTCGCTGCCAACCCTTGAGAAGAAGGCGCTGTGATCTTGTGGGAGGTGGGTTGCTAGATTCCAATGATGCTGTCACTAAGAATGAAGCTGCTGTAAACATTTTATAATGAGGCTCTGGCCAGTCCTAAGCATATGCAAAATAAGGAATCTGTTCAAGAGAAAGCTCTGAAGCTTTCAGTTTGTGTCTCTTGCTTAAGTTAAGAGCAGAAAAATACATAGACTGCAGATTATCCGTGTTCATCATTTACTTTAAGGTTTTGGTTTTTAAAATGTTCTAATTATAACAGGCTCATGCCTTTATCTGAAATGTGTCAAGATTTGTGTATTCTGAAAAGGAACATATTGGTTACATGAACACAGCCTAATACATCATTAGAATGGTAAACGTATAATACACAAGGGAGAATGATATATATTTACAAGACCTAAAGTAATTTTATAAAATATTGTAAAAATTTACAATTTCTTTCACCAAACAAAAAAAAAATCAAGGATCAAATAATGATGATAGGCTAGCAGTAAAAACATAGATTTTCATCACTGCCTCTGAACAACATGGATGGGGGCATGTTAGCACATCTTGTTGAAGCTTAGTAGATATAAGAAACACTTACCCCTCAGCTCATGAGGTCATGAAATCATAGTGGAATCAAGATTTTGCTGCAGTGTGGTTCAAATAACTGAATGTGACCTTTCCCTTTGTGCCAGGCTGTGATACATGAGATATTCTAACGTTCATGGCATCAAGGCATCCAGGTTTTCAGTATAATTGTCCTAGTCTTCAAATGTACAAGTGGAAATGAGATACTGGGAAGAGCCTGCATTATTGAAAGTCAGACATTTAGTATCAGAGAATAGCAACTACATTAGATAGGCCTCAAGTATGAGGACTCACATTAAAATCCAGCTAGCTTACTGTTCACATGTCTGTGTGAGAGGCTTAAATTTCATCGATTTTCCTTGCTCACGCCTCCTTATTGTCATCAGGCTTCCCTAAGAACTCAGAAATTCTGGTCTTATAATCATGTCAGCTGCAAGGAGCTGCTAGTTCCTGGAGCCCTACTGCTATGCTGCACAATGAGAGGAAGGACAAACTTGCATGATTTTATAATTAAATCTAGATCATTTTCTGGGTCTGAGCTTAGTGGACTCTGATAGTCTCATATTTTTCCAATTCTCTTATTTTATTATCTCTTTCATTGATTTTGTTTTTCACTTTGTTGCTGCCCCCCCCCCATTATTAGAAAAACAGGAACATGAAAGGAAATTTTGTTTTCTTTTGATACATGGTCTCACTGTGTAGTTCAGTCTGACCTTGAACTCACTTATGTAGCCCAGGCTGCCCTCAAATGCATGGGAATCCCTCTGTTCCTATTATACATGTCACCATACCCCATCTGGCGTTAAAGGAGGTTTGAAAGGGAAGAGATTCCATTCGCCAAGGTTTAGGTAAATCATTTTCCCTTCAGAGTTGAGACCTCAGCAAACTTTTCATGATAATAACTCATCCTCATGCCCAACCAGAGCAATAAGAGAATACTGCTCAGATTCTCAGTATGAACACTTGGCTGGGGTCCTGTATCTAATGCTCACAAGAGACAGAGAAGGCCATAAAACTGAGAACGAGGCCACTAGGAGCTTCTCATTGCAATTCATGTGTCCAGCGACATTTGCTACATGTAAGCAAATCTTTATTTTGACTGATTAGATTTCCTATTAGTCTCATAATACTTCCAGGGAGTCATTTAACCTACAACTTCGACAATGTGCCTCAGAAGAGTTTTTGATTTTTACTTTGTTCAAATTTCTTTTGTTAAATAGAAGGGTATAACATTTTTCAAGTTTTTGCTAGGTTAAAGCCAAAACAAGTGCTCACTCAGTATTTAATTTATTTTTTCCAGTAACTACTGAAATTGAATACTTGTTTACTTGGTATTCATATTTCTTTATTTCTTCTGGTGTCAGTATATTTTTCTACCTAATTATCTCATAATGTAACATAAATTGAATTAATTTCTACTAAAATTTGAATGTTGATATGCTGTTTACTAACACTTCAAAATGTGAATTGGGTCTCAAACACATAATTGAGGTTAAACAAAGTCAGAAAAACGAGCCCTAAATCTCAGTGGTTTGTTTCTAAGAAGAAGATATTAGCACAAATACACAGAGACCTCAGAAAACACAGTTAGAGACCTCAGGAAAAAAAAAAAAATCCAACCTACTGACACCCTCGTTCTGGACTTTGGCCTCCATGACTGTGAGACAATAGACTTTTGCTGGTAGCCACAGTTTGTGATGTGTTGCTACTGCAACTCTAACAACTAATTCAAATTACTGGTTGTAAGAAGGTGAAATTCCCACAAAATTAATATTTACTTAAAATTTAAGAACATGATTTTATTTGGAAACAGTTTCTTTGCATATATACTTATCTTGAAATCTCATCTTGGATTTAGGTGTAGCTCTAAATCCTGAAACAGGTGTCTTTCAAGAACAAAAGACCTAGGGATACAGACAGATTATGTAAAGATGGAGACAAATATGTGAGGGATGAAAAAACCTATTAGCCACCACCAATACCTAAGGGCAAATCATGGGATGATTTAATCTTCAGTCTCCGAGAGATAAACTCTCATGATATCTTCTTTCAGATTTCACTCTCCAACTAAGAGACAATGAAATTAGGCTAAAACTGGTAAGGCACCCATAGGAAACTAATATATTTTCTTACTGATTCTTAAATTGTATTTATTTAGAATTTTATCAGTATTTGACTGATCAAAATCATATGGAAATTGTGAATAACAGTGAGTCACAGAGTCATAATTCCCTCAAGAAGGAAAGAAAATTTGAGGATTATATGGAATCTAGGACAGTTTTTCAATTTTTGTGTATATAAATTATGAATATGTACTTCTGAACAATGTATGAAAGATGTATGAGGCAAGTACAAACATTTTAATAGATATAATGTTTATTATATATTAATTTAGTGATATTTAGCAATATAATGAAATCCATTTAATATCCACTTTGTGACTGAATATGATCTGTTATTTATTAACATTTATTAAAAATTTCATGTAAGGATTTTGTGACATTTCATTTAAATTTTTAATATTTATTTTTGCTTGCATATTTGGTTTTACTGATTTTCAGAGATGCCAAAGATAAATAGCACTTTATGTGTACAGCGGCTCCTTTTAGCTCTGTATTCCATTATGCAAAAGTTCTTCAGAAAGACATTGATTTTTGTATTTATAGCAGTTTTAAAACCAAGCTAAAACCCCTCATTTGGATTAGTTTTACATATGATAGAATATTTATTTCTAAGATTTTTATTTTGTTTTTTCATGGTGCACTAATACTAGTTTTTATTTTTGAATTTCAGTATTGAATTGTCTATACAATAGATTTTTAGACATACATTAAAAATACTTTGTATACAAACATTCCTTTCAAAAAGTGTTGCTTTCTCTTATCCTTTACAAGAATTTTCTCCTTTGCTTTGAAGAGAATCATTAGATAATCTTTTTTTCTTTCCAAAAATTTTGTTGCACTCAGCTGACTTTCTTGCTTGTTAGCAGAGATATAGTCAAAAAATGTGAAATAATCATGTCTTGCAAGCTCATCTAAAATGGTATCAATGTTAACCAGTTAGTCAGCTTTGCTCTGTGGCTAAAAAAAGTCCTGATAATATCTTATCCCATTATACAATATTAAAGCATAATAATATTTTTTATTTTTATTAGCCACATCAATAACAATCCTCCATTCTTATGTTTTCAAATTATGTGTGACAATTGTTTATCTACATACTATGAAGTGAATACTTTTAATAAATTCTCAATTAATTCACAGAGCATATTTAATACCGCAGCATGTTTTTGTTTTTAAATTTACATTGGTAAAATTTTACTAAGCCTTATTTATCTGTCCTTATTTTAACCTCATCGTTCTAGTAGGGTACTTATACCAAGATTTGTGTTACATACTATAACTTTCTTCAGTTTCACTTGTGCTTATATTAAATATTTGGCGGTGAGAACTATTTTCTGGGCGTCTTGGATTTTGTCATTATCGGCTTCATGAAAGCTGAGGGATGTGATAAGTGATCCAGAAACCTGTAACACATTGCAGGAGGTTTCCGGGGAGGATAGCAGCTGTCTCTGTGCTGTATGCCATGCCTCACGTAGGAAACCTGGTGGCTTGTTTATGACAGGTAACAATCCCTCACACGGAATGACACAAAGCATGTGCTCAGATTTAAACAGACTTGCTTAATAAAGTTGTGCGACATTTTATTTTACTTTATTTTATTTTCTCAATTCAACTCTCTTTTTGTCTTGTTGACAGTGTTTCATCACAACGTTTTGGTCAATGTACTCTTAAAGAAAATTCCAAATTGCCTCCCTTCTGCAAGTTCAATTTCTGTCCTTATTTCTCAATTAGGCCTTTGCTATAACGATCAGCAATAATAATAATGAGACCAGAAAATGGCATAAGGACCATATAAATAATTTTGTACTCAAAAATTTGTCCTTAGAACATCTTAAATTCTGAACAGACTTTTAAACCATTTTTATACCATAAAGTTTATAATACTCCAATTATTTTACTTAGAATTCAAATGTGATGGTTTTTAATACATTTGCAGATGTTCGCTTCCATCATACAACCTGAACTTAAGATCTTTCACCTTACCCTGAAATCCCTATAAACAGAATTTCCTAAGCTCCAGTGTTCCTGACCCAGAAAACCACTAATCTACTCTGTGTTCATAAATTTTACCTATTTTGGAATTTTAATGTAAAAGAAATATAAAATATGTTTCATTTTGTAACTAAAGTATTTTACTTAGAATTCTGTTTTTAAGACTGTTCCACACAAAGCAAGTACCAATGTTCTACTCCCTTTTATCGCTGAATAATATTCCCGTAGAATGCATATACTACATTTTAAAGACTCATTCATCAATTAGTGTACATTTATGTTTCTACCATCTTACTATTATAAATGACGCTGGAGGGAATTTTGTGCACAGATATCTGTGTAGGCCTGATTTCCGTTGTTGCTGAGGCTGCAGTAGAGAATCAATCAATACATCATTGGAACTCTACATTCACATTTGGAAGAACTGCCAGGCTGTTTTCCATAACAGCTGTGCCATATTATGTTCTCACACAGGAAAAAATATGTGATGGTTCTAATTTTTCCACATCCTCATCAACTAGTATTATTATGTCTTTTTTAATAATAGCCATCCTAGTGAGATCTGCATTAGTTACTTTTCTCTTGTTCCTGAGACAAAATACATGACAACTAAAATTAAAGGGGAGACTTCATGATGGAAGAAGACAGAAAAGCAAGCAAGGGAAGGGAGAGACAATTTTCTTTTTCTTCTTTATATTGCATCCTATCTACAAGGATCGGGAAGTTGTCAATCCAATCAGTGGACTGATCCAGCAATCACCTTCCTTAATCTGAGCACACTTAATCCCAGCATTGCACTATGAATCAGTTGTCCTATGAATAAATCAATTGCACACTCTAAATTCAGCCTTCTCCAAAAATGCTCTATGACTGCATGAGGGTTGGAGGGACATGAAGACAGACACCATAACAGTGTTTCTTTGAGGACAATTTTCATATCCTTTAAGACTAAAGATGTTGACCATCTTTTTATCATGTATTGAACATTTTCATATCTTTTTGAACAAATATATCTTCAGATATTTTGACTATTTTTTGCTTTAGCTATTTATATTTTTATTATTGCTATTTATATTTTTATTATTGAACTATAGCTATTCTTTCTTTAAATAAAATTTCCTCATCAGGAACAAGATCTGTAAGATTTTATATATTTTTTTCTATTAGTTTTCTTTTTCCTTTGATGATGTATCTTGAAACACAAGTGTTTTCAGTTTTGATAAAATAAAGTTTATTTCACTTTATGAATATATTATTCTCTGTGCTTTTAATGTTATTAAAAAAAAACTCTGACTAACACTGATCAGGAATATTTTTCTGCATTTTTTCTAAGAGTATTACAATTTTAATTCCTATATTTAGGTAGTATATTCATTTATTGTTACTACTGTTATGGTATGGAGACCCAAATTCATTCTTCTACATGGCCCATACACTATTTGCTGAAAAAAAAAATAAACTATTTTCTTCCCATTGTGTTATGTCAGGGTGACTTTTAAGATTAATTGCCTTGAAATACATCTTCTTACTTTGACCTCTGAATTTTATTGCATTGATTTATACATCTACACTTATGTTAGCACAAACATGAATATAGTAGCTTTTAGTAATTTACTGTTCAGGTAATGTGAGTTATTATTCAGCAGATTGATTATTTTGTGCTATTTCCATATAAATTTTATTATATATTTGTCAATATTTACAAAACAGATATTCAGAAATCCAAGAGAGATTGCTTTGAAACTATACATCCATTTGAGAGTGTTGTCATCTTAATACTATATCCTCTGACTACAAACAGTGATTTTTTTTTAATTTTTCCTTAAGTTTTAAAAAATATGCTGCAGTTTTTCTAGTAGTATTATGTATTTTCTTCTATGAAATATATTTCTAATCATTGTTTTCATTCTATATTTATGTTTAATGTAGGCAGCACCCAGATGTTGAGCATTACTATAAATTTTACTTTCTGGACTTACAAATATGCAGACAAATAAATATATATGTGACAGACTTTAAATTATTATCTCATGCTTATTTATATTCCTTAGCAAGCTGCATAACTAATTTGAATAAGGAATGAATCAAATCAAGAAAGAATTTAAATGAATAGCCATTGATACTTAAATCTGAAGTTATTTAAAATAGAACTTAGTGGGTGGCAATATTTAAATTATTCAATTAGAGAAAATTTGCAATTAGTGGGCTATAAATAACTACTTGCGGTGCTCTTTTGCATGTCAGAAGACAATAGATGGTTGAGTAAAACTTTCAGAAGAAAAATGAAATAAATGGAAATAAATTTTGAGTCCTCTGTGGTACAAAGAAAAACAAATAGCTTCTTGAAAATTCACTAATTTCTTCATCCCTAGGAAAATACATGTTGTATTCTGTGAAAGTAGAGTAAGGATTATAATTGTCAAAATATGATTATGTGTAGAACTTTTAGCAGAAGAGATTATCCTTGTAGGTCCTAAATCTAATGACAAATATCTTACTAGAGACAAAAAAGTTGAGACACGGGGAATTTTACAATTTTATTTCATTAAATTACTGTTTAAGCAGGTCAAAATTATCTTAACGTTTTCCTTTAATTTAGGGAAACAATGCATTTTAACAAAAGTGTAACTGCATGGCTTTGTAACTGTGTTAATGTGTGATATAAACACACTCTGTTTTCTCCCAAATTTACTCCATTTTGCCTAAGGATTGATAGTGAGTTTGAAAGTAGCTTTCTTAAATTTGAAATATCTTTAACAGGAAACATTCAGAATGCTTAATCATGCAGTGGCCCTCAACATTTGATCACAAAGCTATTCTCTTCTTCATTTATAAAATGTCAAGTCACTTCTCAGACAATTCACCACACAACATGATTCTTTTGGATAGTATTTTTTTTTTCTGTGTAACATTTATAAATCTTCATTAATTTCTGTAGCTCACTCAGCTAACTCATTTCTGTATACTCACAATTATTTTCTTCTTTCCTATCTATATCCTTTGAGCATAGTTCATCATTATGTTCTTTCTGCCAGATGCAAGACTAAGATTTATAACTTCCTATTGTTTACACATGCTATGTCTAGTTTTTATAAAGAATATATTGACTCTGATCTCCTGCTCCCATCTTGTTTTTCTTAGACCTTTAGGCAGCATCAAATTTTAATCATCAGACCTCAGCTACTTTGCAATGATTTCTTTGGCAAGTTTTTATTCTGTTCAATTTGAATATCATTTACATATAATAATCTTTAACCTACAACACAGGATGGACCTATTTCATTCATTACAGATTCACATGTCCATTTGCTTACTAAACATGCTCATTAGTCTCTCCCAAAATTTAGCAGATACAAAACTTAACTTACCATCTTTGCCCTGAAATTCAACCTCTGCTTTCTTCTATATTATGCAATTTCAATCAGCCATCAGAATTTCAAATAATCCTGTTAAACTCCTTTCTACCTTATCTCTCTCTAACTTTGAAGTACAACTTTAAATAGCTGTGGTTTCATTTAAGACTATTAAAATTTAGGGTTTTTTTTTTTGATATTTTTTCTACATTGTTGACATTTGTGAGAATTGAGATACATCAAAATATATACAGTAAATTTAACCTTCATCAATATTTTAAATGCAATGAATAAAATTTCTCAAAACCAAAGTGTGCAGACCTGAAAAGGTAGAAGGAGCAGGAAAAGCCAAGTGGAAATACACTGAGGCTGAAATATATGGTAAAGAAATATAATAGAGCTGAAATGTAAAGAATGTGTCAATGGCATCAGATTATAGAGTAGTATTTACAAAGCAGAGAGACAATAGTGAAAACAGAAGGAGAGGCCAGGTTTTAAAGTGTTCACAATGGCTTCATTATAATTGAGAACCACAATACTAATTTCAATGAAAAGGGGAGGAACCCAGAATGTCATAACAAATTCCAAAATGTGCTTTTCCATACAAGCAGTAAAGATAGCGCCAGAAATGGTCAAATCAATGTTTTGTCAATTTTTATACTGACGACAGAAAAAACAGCATGCGCAAATCAATTTTAAATCATATTAATAATTTTCATAGTAGATCACACAGTATAGACTTTTGTCATGCTGACAAAACCTGTTTCTCCTTTAAAAATAAACTTGCATTGTTTTTTAATACTCTGTTCCTTGACTTGGCTGTTGGTTTATAGTTATGTTAGTTTGTGAAAATTCATTGAGCTTCATTTATAGTGTTGACACTTTTCCTATATACATTATATTTCAAAAGAAATTCAAAAACAGTGAATATATGTTGAAAGCAATTCCTTTTTTTGCATTAAGGAATTGAGTAGAAATAGTGTTCTTCAACTTTGTAGTATTGTAAAAATCCATCGTGATAACATCTAAGATAATCAACTTACAAAGAAAGGAAGTTTATTTTGGCCCACAATTCTGGTCGTTTCAGTCCATGACTGATGGCCCTATTTTGATGGACACTGCTGAGTTAGCACATTTTGGGAGGAAGCCATCAGTGCAGAAATCTTACTCCCTTCACCCTAGATAGGAAGGCAGGAGGAGGAGGGGAAGAGTTGAGGGGGGAGGGAATAATGGGAAGAAAGAAAGAGAAAGAGGATGAAAAGGAAGACAAAAAAGAGGAGCAGGAGGAGGAAAAAAAAATGTTTTAAAATGACTATTTACAACTTTTAATATCCGTTGAACATTCTGTATCCAAAGTTCATGTGCTCTATGTCATATTACTCTGAGTCTAAAATTACCTTATAAATGGAGTGACAGTTTTCTATCTCAAATTTGCATTATGTTATTTAATTTGGAACTGGTAGTAAAGAAAACATATATAACAATCAATATACAAACAGGAAAGTATCCTTGAAATAAAAGTTTACCACTAGAGTCATTGTAGCTCCCCATTCCGGCTGTGCTTGGAGAACTTTGGAGTTTCCAGCAAGCAGGCTGGCACACACTATCCTCGGAACCCAGCCTATTTGGGACTCCTGCACTGTCTGGGCGCAGAGGAAGGGCTGGGCGGATCTGGGGCGCCTGCATCTGCCTCCCCATGTGTCTGAAGGACTGTGGATATCTCAGCAAGCAGGTGATCATCACCATTTCCAGAGGCCCCGTGGCCTGCGGTAAGTGCCCAGTGCACTCTGCCCCAAGCCCAGACTGTTCAGGACCTTCCAGCTTCCAGGTGCAGTGAAGTACATAAGTGGGTTTGAGGCATCTGCATCTGTGTCCCCATTCTGGCTGTGCTTGGAGAACTGTGGAGCTTCCAGCAAGCAAGTGAGTGCACAGTGTCCCTGGAGCCCAGCTTATCTGGAACTATGGAGTTCTAAACAGGCAGAAGAGGGCCATTGGTTCTAGAGGCCCAGTGGCTTGGGGTAACTGGGAGCCAGAGTCCCAGGAGCTGCGAACATAGAAATGGACTTCCAACAGACCCTGAGGAAACTTTCAAACAACACTTGAAACACAGAAATATAAGAAAATGACAAAACAAAACACCAAATTACAACCTCAAACCTCCAGTTCATTTCAAGAAACCCTAGGAGCAATGTATATAGAAGAAAGCATATGCCATTCACCTCAAGTATCAGACATAATAGCTACTGAAGTTAACAAGCATGTCCAGGATGCTTTAAAGGAATTCAAACTCGAAATAATCTGCCAGGTAAAAGAAAAAAAAATGATGAAAGAAATGAAAAAGATTCTGAATATATCTAAAGAAAACACAGTTTAAAAATTGGAGGAACTAAAAAAAAGTTAGAATCCCTAGATTAGCAATATAAGAAACAAACAGAATACATAATGCAGATGCACAGAGATATACAGGAAATAAAAAACTTCACTGAAAGTTGTAAAAGCTGCCTCAATGAAAGTGAAGATAGAATTTCACACCTTGAAGACAGGATTGCAACCAGTGAACAGGAAAGGAGAGATCTTTTAAAAATAACAAGGAATCAGGAAATAACAATTCAACAACTGCAAGATGATGCAAAGAAAAATAACACAAGATCGATAGGGATTAATGAAAAAGAAGGGGACAACATAAAGGATGGCAGAGGATATTTAGAGAAGTAATAGCTGAACATTTCCCAAGCATGAGATCAGAAACTGATGTGGGATCAGTGAAGCATATAGAACTCCAAATAGTCATAACCAAAATAAAACTACACTCAGACATAATCACCATCCCAGAAATCCAACACAAGAATAGATTACTAAAAGCTGTCAGAGAGAAAAGACAGATGACTTATAAAGGAAAACCTATCAGAATCACAGCAGACTTCCCAGCACAAACAATAAAGTCAAGAAGAGCATGGAGTGAAGTATTCCAGATCCTAAAGCAAAATGATTTCCAACCTAGACTGATGTACCCGGAAAAACTATCATTCAAAATTGATGGTGAAATATGATACTTCCATGACAAAGAACAGCTGAAGAACTTCATGAACACCAAGCCAACCCTGCTAAAAATATTGACAGTTTAGATACACAAAGGAAAAAGCCACTAAGCAAAGCAGATAATTAAACAGAACAGAAAGATAAAGATGCAACAGCAAAGAGATAACATGTCAACAATAAACCAGTATTTAACAGTTATACCATTAATGTAAATGGTCTCAATGCACCAATCAAAAGAAACAGACTAGCAGAATGGATCAAGAAACAAAACCCAACCATATGCCGTTTACAGGAAACCCATCTAACCCAGAAGGATACTCACAGACTGAAAGTCAAATGATGGAAAACAATACTTCATACAGCAGGAATCCCCCCCAAAAAAAGCTGGAATAGCCATTCTGTTTGCAGACAATGTGAACTTTAAACCAACAATGACCATAAAGGACAAAGAAGGTCACTATATACTTGCTGGGGAAAACTCCAAGAGGAAGAGATAACTATCTTAAATATATATGTACCAAAGTCCAGAGCACCTAGTTATATAAAACAACTATTAACAGAAATGAAAACTCAAATTATCAGTAACACGATTGTAACAGGAGACCTTAATACACCATTGACACCAAGGGACAGATTAACCAGACAGAAAATGAGCAAAGAAATAACAGAACTGAATCACACCTGCGAACAAATGGATTTGATAGACATATGCAAAATGTCCAACCCAACAACATCAGAATACACATTCTTCTCAGCAGTACATGGGTCATTATCTAAAATAGACCAGATATTAGCTCACAGAACATATTTAAACAAATACAAAAGAGTTGAAATCATCCTTGCATTTTATCGGATCATAGTGCTCTGAAATTAAAAATTAAGGATAAAAGATACTGCAAAAATCCCACAAACACATGAAAACTGAATAACACACTCTTGAGTAATCAGTGGGTCACAGAGGAAATTAAAGAAGAAATTAAACAAAGCCTAAAAGAAAATGAAAATGCAGATAAAACTTACCAGAATCTGTGGGATGCAATGAAAGCCATCCTCAGAGGAAAATTTATTGCACTGAGTTCCCACATCGGGAAAACAGAACAATATAAATAAATAACCTGATGCTACACCTCAAACAGCTAGAAAAAGAAGAGCAAGTCAAGCCCAAAGCCAAAAGAAGAGAGGAAATTATAAAAATCAGAGCAGAAATCAATGCAATAGAGACTAAGAAAACAATCCAAAGAATCAATGAATCAAAGAGTTGGTTCTTTGAAAGAATAAATAAAATAGATAAGCCCCTAGCCAACCTTATTAAAAAAGGGAAGAAAAAGCTCAAATTCATGCAATAAGAAATGAAAAAGATGAAATCACTACAGACTCCACAGAGATACAGAAGATCATCAACACCTATTTTTAAAACCTCTACTCTCAAAGGTTTGATAACACGGAAGAAAGAGACAGATTCTTAGAAACATATTCAGTACCAAAGCTAGATCAAAAGGATATAAAACTGCTAGATAACCCAATCTCTGTTAATGAAATTGAAAATGTAATTAAATCCTTACCTACAAAGAAGAGCCCAGGCCCAGATGAATTCACTGCAGAATTCTACAATAAACACAAAGAAGACCTAATGCCAACACTCCTCAAACTATTCAATGAAGTTGAAAGGGAAGCAATCCTTCCTAAGTCATTCCTGGAAGCAAATATTACTCTAGTACCAAAACCTGAGATAGACCCAACTAAAAAAGAGAACTATAGACCGATCTCCATAATGAACACAGATGCAAAAATCCACAATAAAATATTGGCAAACAGGATGCAGCAAATCATCAAGAAGTTTATACACCATGACCAAGTTGGATTCGTCCCAGGCCTGCAGGAATGGTTCAACATATGTAAATCAATAAATGTAATCCACCATATCAATAAAGCCAAAAGAAAGAATCACATGATCATTTCTATAGATGCAGAAAAAGCCTTCAATAAGGCCCAACATTCATTCATGATAAGAACTTTACAGAAAATTGGAATAGATGGTCTTTACCTCAATATAATAAAGGCCATTTATGACAAACCAACAGCCAGCATCATACTAAATGGCCAAAAATTGAAAGCCGTTACTTTAAAACCAGGCACAAGACAAGGATGTTCTTTTTCACCACTCCTATTTAATATAGTACTGGAAGTACTAGCCAGAGCAATTAGACAAGGGAGAAATATAAGGGGTAAAGATAGGAAAAGAAGCAGTTAAATTACCATTGTTTGCAGATGACATGATACTCTACATAGAAGACCCCCTAAACTCCATTGAAAGACTTTTAGATATAATAAATAAATTCAGTAATGTAGCTGGATACAAAATCAATACTCAGAAATCAATTCCATTTCTATACACTAAAAACAAAAATCACAGAGAGGGAAATAAGAGAAACCACACTCTTGACACTAGCAAGCAAAAAAATGAAATATTTAGGAATTACTCTTACGAAAGAAGTGAAATACCTATACACAGAAAATTATAATACACTGAAAAAAAAATGAAGGCGATCTCAGAAAATGGAAAGACATCCTTGCTCATGGATAGGAAGAACAAACATTGTGAAAATGGCCATTCTGCCAAAACTGTTATACAGATTCAATGCAATCCCAATAAAAATACCATCAACATACCTTACAAATCTAGAGAAATCACTCCTAAAATTCATCTGGAATCAGAAGAGAGACCTAGAATAGCAAAGGCAATTCTAAGCAGCAAAGGCAAGGCAGGAGGCATCGCAATCCCTGACTTGAAGTTATACTACAAAGCAACAGTAGTAAAATCAACGTGCTACTGGAATCAAAACAGAGACAAAGATCAATGGAATAGAATAGAAGATACAACCACAACTACAAACACACTCAACCACCTTATCTTTGATAAAGGAGCCAAGCAGGTTCACTGGAAGAACGACAGTCTCTTTAATAAATGGTGCTGGAAAAACTGGCTCTCCATTTGCCGAAAACTAAAGCTAGACCCATGTCTATCACCATGTACTAAATTAAAATCTAAATGGGTCAAAGATCTGAATATTAAAACAGAAACACTAAATCTATTGGAAGACAAATTGGGTAGAAACCTTGAAGACATAGGAGTAGGTAAAGAATTCATGGACAGGACTCAAACTGCACGGGAAATACTTCCCAAAATCAAAAACTGGGACCACTTCTTATTAAAATGTTTTTGCATGTAAAAAGAAATCTCCAGCATAGTGAAAAGAAAACCCAAAAACTGGGAAAAGATTTTAGTGAACTCCCCCTCAGACAAGGGACTTTTGTCTAAAACATATAAAGAATTTTAAAAAATCAGACCCCCAAATTCAAAGACCCAATCCAAAAATGGGCATCTGAGATGAATACTCACTTCTCAGATGAAGAAATACAAATGGCAAATAAATACATGAAAAAATGTTCATCATCATTGGTCATTAGAGAAATTACAAATTAAAACCACACTGAGATTCCATCTCACTCCTGAAAGAATGGCCAGGATCAAGAAAACCAACAACAACAGTGCTGGAGAGGCTGTGGGGAAAAACGAACTCTCCTACACTGTTGGTGGGAGTGTAGACTGGTGCAACCATTGTGGAGGTCAGTCTGGAGATTTCTCAAAAAGCTTGGATTGGAAGTCCCATTTGTTCCAGCTATTCCACTTCTAGGCATATTACTAGAAGAACTGAAAGCATCATACCACAGTGATACACTATGTTTATAGCAGCACAATTTGTAATCGCCAGATCTTGGAAACAACCCAAGTGTCCATCAACTGAGGAATGGATAAAAAAGTTGTGGTATTTCTATACAACGGAGTATTACTCAGCTATAAAGAAGGATCACATTGAGATATTTATCAATAAATGGGTGCAGCTTGACACCATACTCATAAGTGAAATAAATCAATCTTGCATGTGTGAATACCGAAGTTTCCCTAATGTACGTAATGATTCAAATATATAAAAGTATGTGGTAATAATGATTCCCCACTATGTGGCCTTGAAGCCTTATAAAGTTTTCCCTTATTAATTGGAATGGCTTTATTCTGGGCTTCTTAATATGGAAATATTTGAAGCTATAGTATATGAATTTATATTCAAATATTTCAAAGAAAAAGACAGACACTATGGTAACTACTATTAAGTCAGGTTATTTGGTGGTGAAGCACTAGGTTGCTGAAACTGTCATGCTTTGACCTGTATTGTTATGTTTTTATGTCCAGTTTTATCTCAATCTCTCCCTTATTCAATAAAAATTTACTTAGTTATTTTTTATCTTTTTTTAATTAAGGGGAAAATTTTAAAAATTTACAGGATATATTATAGTAACTTTTTTGATTTCCTATTAACTTGATTTGAAGTCCTGTAATACTCCCACTATCTTGTTTTGACTGATTAGACTCTGTTCCATTCTGTATGACTGTATCAAGTTTGAGAGTATAGGCAACTACTTTGAAGGCAATAAGATTCACTAAGATGCCCATTCTGGTTTGACTATCATCTCCTTTGGAGTTCCTGTAATGTTTACAATGTTTAAGTTTTATTGGTCTTGTTCTCTACTGTTTTGTTCAACTTTATAATACCTAATGAGATAGACAATTCTTTTTAAGGAAGCAAGAGGCATTATGGTAACCATTGTTGATAACTGGTACTCTGTTTTTACATCATGTACTATATCTATCCTTGGTTTTGACTGACAGCTTTGTTTTGCAATATTTGAATTTATTCTCTTCCAAAAAAAAAAGTAATACGAACGAAGGAGTAATAAAACCCAAAATGTGTAAATTTTGTTGTAAAAAAGAGAGGGGAAAAAGTGCTCTAAAGGATACAACTGCAAGTATGTTTACGGGTGTTAAATAGCTGACCATATTAATGTTCTTGGTTGGATCATTGAACACAACTGTTTGCAGTCTCACTGTTTGAATGTCCACTTTGTATGCTTTGATACTGTGATTGGAGCAACTATCTCCAAGATGATAATGTGTAATCTATTAAGTGGTGATTTCTTACTTTTTTTTTTTTGTAGTTCTGTATTACTTGTACCCTTACACCGCTTTACTTTGTTTTTTCTCTTTTTCTTTTAAATAATTTTTTTTAAAGTGTCATGGTAAGATGTAGCCTCTTATGCAAGTATCAAGTCTTTAGAACACAGACATAGACATGTAGGGGAAATTTTCTAAGTTAACTTCCCTGAAATCAGCTGAAGCAGTTCCAGAACTGCTGATTAATTCACCAACCAAACTTAACCTGCTAAGATTTTTCCTAGATTTCAATGAGGATCTGATTAACATGCAGTGTAGTCATTTCTGTCCTCAACTCCACTTCAAATTTTAAGAACATTGTATCTGAAACTACATATTGTATACTTATCAACAACATTTTACAAATTAAGTTTATTTAAGAAACTCAAGTTTGGCTAAGTACTTGACCTTTACTTTTCTAGGATATTGAAAAGAAATAACACTGTTAACTTCATTACATGGAGCATTTGAGAATGTTTCATAATAAGCATGTCACCTCACTTCATGTTCTCAAGAGAAAAGTTTAAGTTTAGCTACATAATTGAATAGTTGTTTTGCTGCTATCATTGACCCCATAGGCTAGAATGGTCTTGACAGCAACAGTGAAAAGGCAGGGAAATAGGACTAAACAGAAGATGGGTGGTTTCCAACAGAAAGGCAAAGACTCAGAGAGTTATCTGGGTTAAATGCTTCTGGAAAGATGAAGAAAGATACAGATTGAGAGGCATAACTAGATATGAGCTCTAAAAAGAACCAGTGAATTTGACAACTACAGTGTCAGCAGTATGACTCCAGAGCAAGTGGTTGAAAACAAACTGGCAGAGAAAGAGACAAACAGAAAAGGACAGTAGCTTTGCTAATGAGAATACAAACATCGGATACACACCCACAGCTTAATCAGCAAGCTTACGCTGGTGTTTGCAGGGAAATACCCTTTCCCAATTCTGCTTAGGCTCAGTAGCCTCATCTAGAGCAGATCTAGGATTTATCTGCTGTTGGAGATTCAAATGCCCAAAAATATGAATAAAATCTTAATATTTGCAAGTGAAGGCTTTTAAAAAGCATTACAATGAGTTAATGATTTGTCCAGTTGCCTAAACAAACACAACAAATTCAATATACATTTCAAGTTATATGTTAACAGTAAATTACAAAGAGATTGTTTTCTTCTTTTCTATCTTGATTGATTTTATCTAAAGTTAGAAGACTAAACATCACCTAAATTCACGTTGCATCCCTCATCCTTCAACATGCATATCATTATAAATACAATTCAATCAGTCCTTCCAGTGCCAGGGGGACCTGTGCTTGCCTCAGCAGCACGCATTCCCAGTGGGACAGACAAGAAATCACAATCTTAAATAGATCCCATACCATTTTCCAAGCAAATGTTTAGTGTAAACACATAGGTTAACACTTGATAAGCTGAACTTTATGTCACTAAAAATTTACATTAAAAGTAGTACATACTGTTATGCTCTGTGATCCTAACATTTATTCAGTGCTTATCATATTCAGGCATGCATTAAGCATTTTTTATTATATTATTTACTCCTTAAACTTATTATGTGTAAGTTTCTCATGAGAAAATAATATTTAGCTCAGGAATATCTTGTTTCATGCAATACCAAGTTATGAATTTAATGTTTTACCTGATTCATTCATTAATAATTATTTCATTCCTGTTATATGCCAAACAGCAGTATGAACTGTGATATATTAGCCAATAAGAAAAAGAAAAATCACTGTTACAAAGCCATCCACTTTCTAGATGGAAAAGCAGAAAACAATATCAAGCCATTAAAAATACTGTGGTCAGCATAAAATAGCTTTGAAAGTGTTATTCTAAAGGAGAGATAGGAATCATATTAGGACTTCCGGGTCAGGGGTCTTGCTGCAGTCATCAACTTCCACCGTTCTATGAAACCAGGCAGAAACAGGTGAACATGACTGTGTCTAATAAAATGGAAACTCTAAAACATATGAATTGCTGCATTTGATCCATGTGCTATACTTTGCAGGCCAGTGCACTAGATTATCACAGGTGGTTCTCCTGGATTTTGTTTTCTTTTGCTTTTGACATCCATTTTACAATCCATCAATCATGGGACCAAAATAACAGTCAAAGTAGTTTACTTCTCCATTGTGATCCATCTTACAGGGGCACACAACGTCCTCCAGTCAGAAGTATACAGCAATGATCATTTCTTTCATATAATTTTGACACACAGTATTTTCTCTGCATTAAATCATTCTATGTCAGGAAGAACACAATTACCATATACTTCCGTATCCCAGGTTCAGTTGACATTTTTCAAATTAGCTAAACCTAACTTGATTTTCCTGTCCTGCAGAAAAGAAAACAAGAACCCTGGGCCACAGTTTTCTCCTTGGTCTTGCCTGAAGACTGAAATCATGTTTTCCACTTTGACCTTGCAAGATGTAATATAGTGTACCGTGCCTCCAGGAAACTGTAAGTAATTACAATTTTTCTTCAATTCCATTGACATGCCATGTTCACTCAGTCATATTTATTAAATATCTGAGTACAAATTAGTGTTGCAGAGAAAACAAAAATACAGTAAGCATGTTTGTTTGACTCCTCCAAGAAACAGATGCTAAGATCAGAATAGATATGCAAAAAATTGTGAAAGGTGAGGAATTCTGTGGGAAGGAGGAAGACAGAGAGCTGAAGAAGCAAAGAGCAGTCTTTGACAGTGATGAAGTTCTGGCTTTCATTATTAAAGGAAAACAGAGACTCTTGAGTATGACAGAGGTGTAAGAAAAGTTTGGCTTATTGAATGGAAAATGCCTGACAGGGTCCTTCCATTAAAGAAGGCCTACACTTCCAGGAATGTGCCATGCTTAAAACCCTTAGTTATTCCCAGTCATTGTCTGAAAATTGTTCATTGAAAACTTCGAGCAAAGAACAGGACAGAGTATAGTGATGCACTGATCTACAAGACTGGAAAGTGGATTATCAGTGAGCTGCAGGTGATATGAGTGTGATAGCTTGGACCCCAGAATAAAACTCAAGGAAGCAAGAAATTAAAATTTGGGGAGCAAAGGCTTTATTTTAGACCAGGCCTGGTGACACAGCCTCCGGTAGCCAATTTGGAGACTGTGCCCCTGACAGCTCAATTTGTAAAACCTCAAATAGCTGCTGGTCTCACAATGCAAGGGGTCTGGGGCACACTGCAGGACAGGAATGGGGCGATTACATTGTGAAGAGCAAAGTTCAGATAAGGGTTGGGCTACCAAGCAAGTCTGCCTGCATACAAGCAAGTTAACTTTCAAACAAGTTTAAATTAGACCAGAAGACATCCCAGTTTCCTCAGCAGAGAATAGAGAAGTCTAGAAGCAATTAACAACCCCTGTTAGCTTATTTTAGCAACACATCTGTTATTTGTAGAGGGCAACAATGGTTAACATATCAATTAGGTAAGATTTTACAATTTTTACAGAGGACAGCATTTCTTAAAGAACAGCCCATTTTATTACAGATAGCCGGATGAGAGGTAGGGGAGGGGGTTGCAGGAAACTGATACCTAAGGCTTTTACAGCTTTCTCAGGAAATTGAAACTTAACCTAGAAAGATAGGAAGGGAAGGGGGGGGGGTGAGTGGCATATACAAAGCAGAAATGAGGCTCAAGGGTTAAAACTAGGCTATAACAATGAGCAGGTGTCTTCATGGTTATCATTGTCTGGAGGGACGGAGGTGGCCTGTGTGGAGAGATACAATGAGGAGTGTGATCACAACATCACAACTTCTGCTAAAATAGGCTTGCTATACATGAATGTTTATATCCCACTCAGATTCCTGTGTTGATAATTTAGCCCCCAATCTGAAGACATCTGGAGGTTGCTACTTTGGAAGCAGATGCTTTTGGGAAATAAAACCTTCATGAACAGGATTAGTGACCTTATAGAGAAACCCCCCTGAGAGCTCTCTGGCACCTTCTTCACAGTGAAGACTAAGAAGGTGACTGTCAGTGGAACTCGCTGAACTCGATGAATTCTTGGTCTCAGATTTCCCAGGCTTCTAAGAAACAAATGCTTGCTTTTCTTCCTACCAGCCTGTGATGTTTGTGTTACAGCAGCCAAAACAGATAAAGACAAAATTATTTCTGAGCAAATATCTGAAGGAGTTATGAAATTTGCCAAACAGACACAGAAGGGAATATAATTTTATAATGAAGGAATCATTAGATTAAAAGCTCTGAGTACAAAATGTACTTAGTAAGAAACAACAAAATGACAATGTGGCTAGAACAAAATTAATGAAAGATAGTGGAACAGGGGTATGGAGGTTGGAGAAAATGATGTGAGTTCATAAAGGGTCTTGTGTGTTCCAGTAAGTATTTCAGTTTTTTCTCAGAATGACAAGTTTAAAACATAGTGTATTTTTTCTGCTAGAAAAAATATATATGTTTAGTTTATAAAGATCAGAAAATAATTCTAAAATTTATGAAGCCTGAGAAGTACAAAGTCAAGAACCAACAGGTTTGCTATCTGCTTAAATTCTGATCTCTACTTTTAAACGGTAAGTTGCATATTTTTCTCTCCAGAGATGGAGACCATAATGTCCACATATGATAGAAAACAGAAAACTTACTCTGCAAACCCTTGATATATCATGAACCCTTTATACAAGGGTTTTGCAAACCCTTTGTACATTTGAAAACAGACAGACAAGGAGTATGTGTAACATTAAACTCATGCTGTAAAGACCTCCCAGAAGGTGTCTATTGAATAACACTGGGGATTGGGTTTCCAACACACGCATTTTGAGAGACACAGTGAACCCAGAACAGAGCAAAGGAGCAAATTGATCTAACTTATATTATTTATTTATTTTTTTTTATTTTTCTGTCAATTGTCTTAAAACAGAATATTAGAGTCAAAGGTAGAAATAAGAGACCCAGTTTCATGACTTTTACAGGAATCAGGGCTGGAGAAAAATGACTCCTCAGATTACATTCACGAGTGTAAAGATAAATAGTGGAAAATGCTTAGATTCTGAGTAACTTTTGAAGACAACATGGACAAGATGTGCAACCAGTATTCACATTCCACCACACATTTCTGAAGTGATATCTACTTATTTATTAGACTATTTTTAACCCTGTAATTATAGTGTTTATGTTCATTAACCAACTCTTTATATAATTAATTCACTCATAAAATAATAATTATGAGCCAAATCTTGTCTTAGTTTGTGATAAGGTACAATCTAGTTCTTGATTTTAAAAAGTGGCAGCCTAAGATAAATAGAATAAATTAGTGAGGTGTATAGTCATCGATATGCATGCAGTTATAGGTAAAGATTAACAGTTAAGGCAGAAAGGCTGATACAAAGTCAGAGAAAAATACTAAACAGTGTGAAAGGTACACAGAAGTGTGGATCTCACATGAGGAAGGGCAAAATGCAGACACTTCAGTTGTTATTTCCTCCAGAGATGGAGACCATAGTGTGAGGGAAGACAGAGGAGACCTTCTTAAAGAAATATATATATGATATAAATTTAGAAAACAGACAGACAAGAAGTCGGAGTAGAGTGCAAGTGCAGAGTGTGAACCTATGAGAAAACATAGCAAGCTGTGGCACTGACACCATCAAAGGTACTGAGCCAAGAAAGAACCTGCGAGAAATGATGGAAATCCAGATCTCAGGCAGGAGCCGCATTATGGAGAAACGTGTTGGATATGCTGCAGAGTGTAAGTGTATTCTTCAGTCTTTTACAGAATCAATGAAGTTTCAAGCAGAGAATTCAGAAAGTATGGATTACATTATGAAAGATCTCTTTGGCAGCAAGCAAATCACAGACTGCACTGGGTTAGAAATCACTGTAATTGTGCATAACAAAACACAAAGTAGTTTTGCATTTCTTTAAAGACATTATGGTTGAAAAATAGAGTTCTCTAAGTAAGAAAATGCAAGGCAGCAGAGAAAGTACTGCTGTGTATTTCAAGCGATGAGTATAATGCACCGAATATGTAAGTGTATATTCATACGTTCATACTTTCCACAAAGCATAATTCCAAGAAAACTTGTAATAGTGTCTGAAATGTTACTTTTTTGCTCATTAAAAGGTAAACATTAGTACATCTTCTGGAGAATGAAAATGTAAACCACGAAATAATCTGTGAAAATTGCAGACAGATTTATGATTAGGTTGCATCATTCTAAAGAGAATGATAGTTAAGACAACCAAAATGGTGACATAAATACTTTAAAGTCAAGCTGATTGATTGCACACCAATTGCTCATTTACAGCCCAGAGAATGGATACAGAACCTACACTTAGATATAGTCAAACATTGCAGAAAAACTGGCTGCAGTACATTTCTATTTATTTAATGAACCAATTTGGTGACATAAATGGACTTTTTACACAGCCGTGATGCTGAACAAGCCACAAAATCTAGACTCTTAATACAGCGCAGGGCTGTGGGATGGCCCCCACATGGCTGACCTGAGAAGGAGGAGACTCCTCAGGGAACAAGATTGGCCACAGCTTAGGCCACCTGTAGACTTTCTGAGTAGTTTTCCTTAATTAGCATCATCCATTGCTCACTAGGGACCTGGAACTCCGCCTTCAGGTCTTGCTCAGATTTCTTGCATTTTCCACTCAACTCCTCCCTTGTTTTGAATAAATGCAGAGTACTGAGTTACAGATGGTTGGTAGGCTAGCAGACCTATGAACTCTACAGAGGCTTTTAGTACTCCTGAAGCCCTAAAGATCATGCCTCTCGTCTCATTCCTTTGGGACTTCAACGTGCACTCATTTGGGGGATTAGGGATCTAGGCATAGACCCCAACACCAGAGTTATGCTTCAAATTTGATATTATGTATTTCAGAGTTCTTATGTGAAATTAAACTTTTACCATATTTTTCTAGCTGAATTCCTATTCATGTTATTTTTTTTTCCTATCCTCTTCTATAAGCATGAAGGTTTAGTTCCTAGAGGAAAAAAATGATATATTACCAGGATATTCTGACTCAAATGTCCAGATTCTTCCTAAAGTTACATGTTTGATATGGTAAATTATTTTTTATTATTTTTTTATTCTTGCTCAGATTTACCAATCTTTTTTATTGTCTTTCTTTTTCCTCATTTAGTAGGATTTCTTCAGTGTTGCTAACATGCAACTCCTTCCTTGTTGGGACAAAGTGTTATTTAGTGTCTACTGAGTTATTTTCCAGACACTATAATAAATACAAAGCATACACCAATAAGCAAACTGCAAGATAATATATAAGAGATTTGTAGACTTAATTTCTTCCTAAGAAGAAAACTAGCTGAGTTCAAAAGAACATAAACATAATCAACATAGCTATTTTACAGCTATTTCTTCTTTTCTTCTACCTTCCTTTGATTGTTCTTATCCTTATTTTGTATAATTTTTCCTTGAGAACATCATTTGTGGCAAAAATTTCAACTCCCGAGGGTGCTATGCTGTGTGCTAAAAAGTCCCCAAAGCACCAAACCACTAAAATCAATTGCCTAATAAATATTGCACCTGGTTATTCCTCAGAAAATTCACATTTAACCTGTTAAAATGACATAAAGTATTTATCCTGTACCATTTCTGTTCCCATTCTCTCCTCAGCCTCTCCTCAATAAGTATATGTGGTCATTTTTCCTTACTTATGAAAATAAATTATATCACAATTGCCAATGGTTCAAATTAGAAACCTGGGAAAGATTTTGTGTCCTTTCACTTTCCCTCAACCCATCAATGTTTTACTTCCGAATTCTATCAACTACTAACTCCTGGTGACCTCCAACATCTGATGTCTATTGACATTTTAGTTTCCACTTGTTTGAGTGTAGTTCCAATTATTTCTTCACATTATATGTGTGCATAAACTTCAAATCCGTCTTCATAAGTAGCCCTTGTTGGTTGTATTTCATTTAATTTATTTAGTTTATTACTTATTATTTATTATTATTATTATTATTAAATTTATTATTTAATTTAGTAGTATTACTTAATTTATGGTATTTAATTTAAACTTCACAGTTCTTTTCAAGATTCCGCGTACACATTATATTGCTCATAGATTAGACAACTTAATCCCTGTTCGTAGAAAAGCATGAAATTGTAGTTATAGGAGTCAAAACATAGTCTTTTAGCCAGGACATGTTGAATTAAGTGTTCAAATCTTAGTCATGTGGTCATGATTTTTCTGCCACATCTGTGACCATTTGCTTCTGCCGCTCACTCTGTGAGTTTACACTTCAGCAGTAGTGAAATCTTTGTGGATTCACAGTCTTTCAGCTTCTCCTGCAAGAATCACCAGAAATCACATTTTGTATTCTGCATTGTCTAATCTCCCTTACCACAAACGTTTAAGTATTCCTTTCCTGTTTCCAAAATGCTTAGTACATAATTTTGATTACAATGTAATCACATAAATCTGATGACAAATTGTAATATATTTGTTAACATGTATATTATAAATTCTATATATAACTTTAAGTAACTGTATACATTATGAACTATAAAACTAACTTTGGGATGAATAAATAAAACTTTAAAGTGACTTGGTTTTTGTCATGTATACACAGTTTCCAGAATTTTTTATGTTGTGTACTTCATGATAGAAAACTGTGCAAAGTAGCCTAACTTTATTCCTTTAGTAATCTTTCAGTAAATTTCTGCTGAGAGGAATGAGCTACAGCCTACTAAGTTTGCTAGCCATTCCATTTTTCCTCATCCCACTTCCCTTATTTCTAAACTGGAGATGGTTGCATTTGCCTTGCACCCTGTTAGATGACTGTTGCATGAATCAAATGAAATGATGCATAAAATATTTAGAAAATAATAGACTTCTTGACATGTTTTATTTAAGGCACTTTATCATTAGTATATTTGTCTCTAAATAAAACCATTTTTGAAAAATGCTAGAGTGACTAGTTTCCAACCCTCTATAGCATTTCCAGACAGATCAAACTCCTTTGATTTTCCAAATCAATACCTTATATTGGCTTTGGTAAAAAATATATATATCTTGTTAGAATTTACAGTCATATGAATTAAAATCTCACAATAGCTTAGTGACTCAGATAAATCACTTGTTTTCATCATCAGTTTGTGTAACTATATTTTAATGAAAGACATTTAGTTGAAAACACATAGTTTTAAAGTACTGCATTGTTAGTTTCTGTTTAATTTAAGATATGTTCCTCCAAAAACAATCTTTTGGGTTGGAGATATAGCTCAGTGATACAGCACCTACCTAGTAAGTGTAAAGTCATGAGTTCAATTCTCTGTCCCCCAAAAACTCTATCAAAGTGTTCTGAAAGACACCAAAAATTTACTTAAAAATTGGAACCCTTGTACACATCTCCATGATAAGACTTTATTAAAGATAATGCATTTAATCATGTATTATGTTAATACTTACTGAACATTTACTAGTACAAATGTTAACCAAAATAAAGCATACTGCATTAAATAATGAATTAAGTTTACAGGAATAAATTCTTAATTTGCTTAAATCATTTTACAGTTTAACACCCACATTTTGAGGTATTATTTAACTGAAAATTGTTCTTAACTTAAAGTTTAAAAGGACTATTCAGTAAATTAACACTTGAAATTCAAATTAAAGTTCCTAAGTATAATCTATGTAAAATATTAGAATAATATTTTCCTTGTCATGACACATCCCTTCTTTCTGAAGTCTGATATCTTCAGAATAACATTATCTGTATGTCTTGCCCTAATTAGAAATGACAGTTAATAAAAGCACTTTATAAAATGTTGCCAACATTCAATTTATTTTAGTGTTATATTTCAATAACCTGAATCAAGTAAAGATTTCTTTCTGCACAGAAGTGGCCTTGCCTATCTTGATAAGCAGCTGAAAAACACATATAAGTTGTATGAACCCGGCAGAACCCATCTGGTGAACCATCTGTGTGAGGACTCACAAATATTATCCCCCATCTGTTGTTTCATCCTTACTAAGATTGCCAAACCTGTCCTCACTCCATTATCTGTCTATTTTCCTTCCCTATGGACCTCGTCTGTACATTTGCTTTTATTCCCTATTGGCAACATATATCTCATTTCCAAAGCACTCGCCTCAGGTTTGAAAGAAATTAATTTATGCAAGTAAGAACACTCTAGGGAAATAAAATAACTGAACATAACTGCAGTAATATCTTATTGTTATAAAACATACATGCATTATTTTATATATAATTTATCCTATGTTCTGCCTAAATAGCTAATGTCTCACCACTGAACTAATTTTAATCTCCCTCTTTGTCTCTGCATCTTTCCCTGTCTAATGGACTCACCATTCTACTTTATCACCTAAAACATCTCTGTTGTCAATTTTACTCTATTTAATCTCCATCACCTTTCACTTTTTTCATAATAAACTCTGTTAGGCTTCTAGGTGAAATTCTCAGCTCACAAGCAAAGTTTTCCTTGGTAGCACCTGAAGACACTGTAAGAGTGGTTCATATGAGAAACACTGGCTTGGCATTCATTCTAAGTTGGACACCAATGTTTCTTGTATTTCTGTTTAGCTGTTATGTTTTCACGATGTCTCTTGCTACATGTCTAAAAATGTACCATGGTGCCTCCAGAATAAACTGGCACAATTTAACAGTTTTTAAAATTTTATTTCAAAAAAACAAAACAAAAAATGATAGAAATGATACAGAATTTCAAACTGGTAGGAAACTGATACTAATTGCTATGTTAATTTATTAATACACTAGTTAATATTAATTAACATATTAGTACATTAATTATACTAATTAGTACCAATTAATATACTAATTAATTTTGTTATCTTAGAAGTAGTTGTTCAGGTTATACGATTTAGGCAAGAAAAATGATCAAACAGTGAATGTACAAACTGTTCTTTTGGATGAACTGACAGATATTAATATTATAATTTCTACATATTCATGTATGTATGTATATATACACAAAATAGAATATATATATACATTATATATATACAATATACTATATATATATATATATACATACATAAATATGTATATATCTATACCTATATACAAATAATATTTTGCCTTCTGTATTCTTTCTTTTCCCAGTTGTTCTATCCTTTTGAGCACTTTCTTTCCTTTTCATCATCACAATATCTATTGTACATTTTGGATCTTATTATTCTTTCTAATTTTTTTTACACTAGGGAAAAATATGATAGTTACCAGTGTGATTTTGATTTATTTCACTTATGAAAATGGTCTCAAGTTGCCCCCATAAAAGCTTAAATATTATTTTTTATAGCTGATTAATATTTAATTGTATTAAAAACACCACATCTTTTTCATCCATTCCGTGGTTGACAGGCTAAATCTTGGAAACAATGCAAACTAAATCTTTTTTTTTTTAACTTTGTTAACATGTCTTAGTTACTTTTTCATCACTGAGCCATCTGCAACTCTAAAGATGAAAGGTTTATTTGGCTCATGGTTTACAGAGATTACAATGCATCCAGCGTGGCAAAGCTGTTTCTCACACCATCCATGAGTCCCACAGCAATGTCTCACATGAGTCCAGATGAAGACATAGAGCCCATGACAATGCCTTCCATGAGTCCAACTGGAGGTCTAGAGCCCATGAGAAGGACTCACACCAGTCCCTTTTGTGGATCTGTCCTGGGAATGCCCAAAGGTCAGCAGTGGAAGCTCTAAAGTCTATGCTAGTGGCTGAAGGAGCTGTGTTGATAGCTTGAGGGTTCTACACGGTAACCAAGAAGTTATGCTTAAAAGAAAATCAGAGCTGTCCTGAAAAGTACCACAGCCATCCTCAGTAAGAAAGATGCCCCAAACTCCTCCAATGATAAGCACATTGAGTACATGCGAGGAAGCCAGCATGATGAGTTTGTCTTTGAGATTAAGCAGTACACGTCTTCCCCTCCAGAGCCAGAAAGCAATGCTCAATATAAAAACCATAGCTCCTCCAAAGTGAACCACAGCCACTTTCACCAACAAGGTTCCGAGCTCCTCTGATGACAATGGTCGAACTCACACTGGAGAAGCCAGTCATGAAAAGCTCTTCGAATCAATAACTCAAACAGCAACACGTAGGATAACCCACAACGCCTCCTCTTTCCTTCTCCACATCTCTATTTATGCTGGCAACTTTCCTCAGTAGAACATCTATGCTCAGCACCATGCTGATTTAGTTCCTCTGGCGTTATGTTGACCATCAGTTTTTAATCCATAACAGGGCTTGTGTATTGTATTTAATATTTAAAATGTTCTGTTCCTTGATTTTTTGTACTGATTTTTAAGTTTCAAATTCATTAATTTCTTCTTTGATTTTTATAATTTTTTTTTTCCTTGTCCTACATTGGGGTTGAATTGTACTTGTGTTTCTAGAACTTTACAATACAGCATTAGGTTTTGTGTGAGCTCATTCTGTTTTTTTATGAGGAGAGAATATGTCACTGTACAGTTCCCTCTTAAAACTAGTCCACTATGTCCAGTAGGTTCTGTGTGTCATACTAGTAATACCCTTAGATTGCAGAAAACAGGGATAGAAAGCCTCTCTCTCAATCTGATAAAAGTCATCTGTGAAAAATTCAAATTCATACTAAATGGAAAGAAGCTAAAAGCTGTCCCTCTAAAATCAGGAATGAAACAAGATATCCATTATCACTACTATTCAATATAGTTCATGAGACTTTAGGTAGAACAATTAGATAAGACAAAGAAGAAAAATGGATGTAGATTGAGAAAGAAAACATTCTTATGCATACAAAACCCCTATAGGTTCCTAGAATTAATAACCAAACTCCGTAATGTAGATGAATACAAAGTCAATACACACTTACACACAATTAGCATTTTTGTACACCATTAAGTTATGGGAAAATAGCTTTACCAATAGCATCAAGGAAAATGAAATGCTTAGAGAATTGCCTAACCAGGGAAATAAAAGACATTTATAATGAAAATTATAGTACTCTGAGGGAGGACATAAAAACACATATCGGAAAATGGAAAGATATCCCCTGTTTCTTGATAGGCAGAATCAATATGGTCAAAATGGCTAACTTCCAATACTGTTGCACAGGTTTAATGCAATCCCATTAAAAATAATAATACCATTCTTGACAGAATTAGAGAAAGCAATCCTAAAAGAGGCATAAAAGACCACAAGCTATTCTGGCAACACAGGCAAGGCAGGACGCATCAGAATCCTGAACTTCAAAATACACTACAGATCACCAGGGTTAAGACAGTATAGATGGAAAAACAGACTCTTCCTACAATGAAACAGAAGAAAGGACTCAGAAACAACTCTAAGCACACCCAGCTATCTTATCTTTGGCAAAGGGGACAAATCCTTCCCTTGGAAGAAAGATAGTCATTAAATATGTTGCTAGGAAATCAGGCTATCCACAAGCCTGTTAAACCCACTTCTCTCAACATGTACTAAATTAAAATCAAAATAGATCAAACATCTAAACACTAGAACAGAAAAATTTAACGTGCTGGAAGACATAATAGTAAAATTCCTGAATACAAAATGTAGATAAAGACTTTCTGAAGAAAACCACAGCAGCATAAGAAATAATACCAACCTATAACATTATGGTTATAACATTATATCAACTTGAGAAGTTTAGAAGTTTTAACAGAGAGACTCAGCAGGGAGCCATGGTCTTACTCTGTGAATACTATTATCCTTGGGAAGAATAAGACATAGATTTTGTGAGTGCTACACCTACCCTGGGGCATGGGGTGTCCTGTGTACAATATAAGAGGGAAAAAGAGGCTTGTTCTGTCTCCTTTTGCTTTGGCTCCTGCATTGAAATGTTGCTCTAGTGCCATGGCACCCTGCCTTGGAGTCAGCTGATTATGGACTGAAACCTCCAAAAACTGTAAGCTAAATAAGCATTTCCTTCCTTCATTTCAGGTGTCAAGTGTTTTGTCCCAGGCACCCAAAACAAACATTCAGTTAAAACGTTTCTGCACAGCAAAATAAACCACAGAGTGAAAAGACAGCCTACAGAATGAGGAAACATTAGCTAACTACTTCTAGGCAAAGAACAAATACCTAGAATATATATTAAAAAAAAAAAATCTTCCCAAAAATTAGATGACTCAAATGTAAAGGCCAATCAAAATTGGCTATCTGAAGTTAATAGACACTTCTCAGATGAAGAAATACAATTGGTCAATAAATACATGAATAAATGTTCAACGTCAATAATCATTAGAAAAATGCAAATTAATAAAACACTGACAATTTCTCTCACACCAGAAAAAAAATGGCTATTACCTAGAAATCAACCAATAACAAATAGTTCTGAGGATATGGAGAAAAATAAATCCTTCTCGATTGTTGTGGGGTTTGTAAAGTGCTACAACAAGTCTAATGTCAGTATGGAGAATCCTTGGAAAACTAAAATAGAAATTCCACTTGATTCAGCTATTACCTTGGTTTCTTTCTTCCTGAGAGTTAAAGACACCATTCACAGAGATGTACACATTCTCATGCTTATCACAGCATCATTCATCTTAACTTAAGCTTGGAAGGAGCCTATGCATCCATCAACAGATAAATGAACGAAAAAGTGTGATATATATATATATATATATATATATATATATATATATATATACAATTATGTCATACTTAGCCATCAAGAAGGATAAATTTGTATTACTTGCAGCAAAATGAATGCACTTTGATACCATAATGTCAAGTGAAATAAATCAAACATGCAAGCTTAAGTATTAAATGGTATACCTTATATGAAAACTGCAATATATAAATAAATTGTATTATAGAAATTAGATAACAGGAAACAAAAGAAGATGTTATTGAAAACCCACAGGGTGGGTAAAAATGCACCCATTCAGTATAATTGTCTTATGTGTTAATATTTTTGCCATATTAAAGTAGCATTTAATTTATGCATCATAGTTAATCTCACAAGTATTCATAAGAAAAATAAATGCAAATCAGATACTGACAAGTAAAAAAGAGGTGGAGACAAATATTATATATATGAACCAACTCCCTACAATGAATGTAAGCATTATGTACTGCAAAATGGTACTGATGAAAATTAAGTAATTACATAATATTAAAATTAAAAAATAGGATGGAGGGAGATATATTCTTATAGGTCATGTTTTCAGAGGCCCAGATCTTCAGAGCAAGTTTTATTCTCAAACATCACATATAGCTATAAACTCAGCAGTGCACTAATCCATTGATAATACCATGACCCTAGGATCCTGTCACTTCAACAAAACCATGCTTATAAGCACATGAGGCTGTGTGTGAATATAGCCTTACCATATATACATCAACAGCTCTTAACCAGTATGTTTAAAGTATGGATATATTAAGTGAGAAATATATTCTGATTCTGTTTCAGTGAAAATGAATATTAAAGTAAAGGGTGAGTGTATCTGTCACTCTGACCTTAGAATAAACACCTGTGGTACTGGTACACAATTCTTCTAGTGAGAGGATTCAGAGAGCGTGCAGCTCCACAGAGCAGCTATTTATGTAGAAGTGAGGGTATAAATCCAGGCTTCACTCAGGAGAAGGTGCATTTCAACTATGTCAGAACACATCTGAGGCTAAAGACCTTAACATGAAATGGAACAGCCAGCTGCTGCTTCTCTGTGTGTGCATGCAGTGTGTATGTGTGTGTGTGTGTGTGTATGTGTGTGTTTGTGTGTGTGTGTTATGTATATCTAAAACCACGTGTATTCATTTTCTATCTGCTTAATAGAGTATAAGTGTGTACATGCACCTATATATCTAAACAAAAGTTATTGGAAAATGTTGTAAATAAATAGGATCATAAAAGAGGATAAGAGGTAATTTGTATGCATAATTCTGGAGAATGTAGACCTGTGTTAAGTAGAATGAAACTTCATCTGGCCAAAAATCTATGGGAAATAAATATGTACCGTCAAGAAGAAATCAAAGGTTTGTGTCTCGTTGTGAAATGATATAAAAATAATTTTCAAAATCTGCATAGGGATTGGAAATTAAGAGGAGACAAACAGAAAAAGTTTAGTCTTTATAGAAGCAGGAGGTAATAAATCATGCACACTGATTCTTATTGTGATCACTTTTCCAAAGAGGTTGTCTTTGACACCATATGTAAAGTGGAATTATCTGTACCATCATTTATGGTTCTTAATATTTATCACAATATGATATTTATGTAATATATTACCAGTCTATAGCGTTTTCTTCTTCAATACAGTGTAAACTTTAAGAGATCAGAGGAATTTATGTTTTCTCTGTTGTGTCCGTACTTGGAACATAGCTGGGGACTCTGGACTATACTATCTTGGCATATTTCAGCACTTAGTACACACTAGCATTCATTTTTATCTTAAAAAGAAAGAATGAAAACCATCTGAAGATGTCTGACTTCTTCAGTTTGAGTGTATATCCTAACTCTGTAATCTGAATTAAACTCTTAAGAATTTAATAGTTATTCATTGCTATTCATAATTTATATTTGTCCTATATTATTTAAAACAACTACATGAGCTTTAGTAACATATTCTGGTCTTTCAAGATAATGAGTAAAAACTAAGTCTCATTCATAGAATTTTGTACACACTGCAAATACAAGACATAATGCATTTCCTTACAGGTCATTTTTCTAAACATGTAGAAATGTACAGAAAATGTGCCCATGGACCTGTCCCTGTTATGATCTTTGTATTAGTTAGCTTTCCATTAGTGTACCAAATTACATGAGGTAATCAGTGCAGATAAAGCTGTATTTTGATTCACAATCTTGCAAATTTGGGGCTATGATCAGTTACTCACTTTGTTTTTGGATCTGTGGCCAGGCAAGATGTCAAGACAAGAGTATGAAACAAGCATTTGCTACACAAATGAGTGAAAAAGAGAAAGAAGGGACTGAGTTTCCGCGATCCACATGAGGAATATCTCCTATAACTTAAAGCCCCACACAAAAGCAAAGCTCTGCCAGTCTCCAACACCTGCAAACAGCACTGCTATAAACATAGACATTTGGAGTTCCTAGTTTATGATCTAAACTACCATGCCACCTTACAGAATTTGCCTTTAACCATTGGCCCCAAACTCTAGCTCACTGGGTTATTGTTATTGTTTATTGTTTTTAATGTTACTTTAAGTAGGAACTGTGTCTTCTTATCTTGTATTGTTGTTCCTAACCCCGCCACAGTCTTCCAAAGTGACAAGGCTTCCTGTATCAGGCAGGCCTTATCAAAGGATGCACTCCTGCTGTGGTGCTTGCCAAAACACCCCTGTCCAAGATTTAAGCAAAGTGGATGTTTCCAGGATCTATTGTAGTGGATTGCTTAATGCTTACTTTTAAGACTACTATTTTCTGTCTTATGTAATTGCAGAAAACAGTTGTTTCCCTTCCCAATGTTACAGATGATGCTGGCCATTACATATCTGAAGTGTATGTCCTTGCTTTTTCTAGTAGATAATATTAGGAGAAACAAAGGCAGCTTCTATTACAAGCCTATCCTTTATTTCTCATGAATGTGTCTGTTTACTGAGATATCTGTCCATAGCAGCCAGGTTGAGGGACAAAATTAGAGAAAACAATGGCCCTTCTGACACTGACCCAGCTTCCTTGAAACAAAGTTCCATGTCACAGTAACCTTAAAGAAAGTTCTTTCCCACGTGGAGCATTATTCTTTCACATAAATCTTAAGGTGAATATAGCCTTGTCTCAAGCTGGGTGCCTGCTACATAAAGTATAGTGATAGAAGAACACATTGAATCACCAACACATTTTAAAGGCTTTTGAGTGAGGCTCAGTATAAAGGGTAAGCATGAAAGTGCAGGAGCCTGCAGCCTTCTCAGGAGGAGCACTATTCAAAGGCACTTTGATGAAAACTGTTTTATTTTTTTTTTCCATATTTGGAATGAGATAGCAAAGCAGTGCTTCCTGCATTCTGTAAACCATGCAGTGGCAGTCAGCTGCAGCACTGGGATTGTACTCTTCTGGCATATTTGAAGGAGTGGACTGTGAGGTGTTTTACTTACTTAGGGAATCACCATGACACATCTAGTTTGTCAGGTTGCATGTTCTCAAAGTCTGGCACGTGTAGAAGCATGATCTGGCATTGCATCCAAAAATAATAAACCAGAAAAGCATTCTGCAGCCTTCAGATTTTTGCCATGATACGTTACAGTGCACAGTGACACCACCTATAGCTTTTTGTCATCTGACTACAAATCTAGGATTGGAATAAGGACTCCCAGTAAAAGCTGGGTACTTTCCCAAAGGCAAATCCCTTGTTGACAAAGTATCATCAAAGTGCATTCCTCAGTGTGGACCCATGGTGCTCAGATACATTTGTAAAATATTGAAAACACCAAAAGAATAACCCGGAATTCACTAATAAGGTATTACACACACACACACACACACACACACACACACACACACACACACAAATATATATATATATATATATATATATATATATATATATATATACAGTACGTATTATTTTCTATGTCTAAATTCATTTTTATTTCTATAATCTCCTCTCTTTTTTGGATTTGTCTAAATGTTCTCTTAGTCAGGTTAAAGTACTTTCTTATTCTTGTTTCCAAAAGAAAACAAAAGCATGAAATGGAAACTGCATTTTTATTGAGCATCCTTCTGTATGCAAAATGTGGAAAGGTTCTTTCTACATTTTTAGGGCATGTAAGTTTGGAACTAAAATAAGACCAGAGTTGTGTCACAAGAAAAATATGACATTAAAACCCTACAAAAACAATCTTACAGATTTGTGGGGTCATTCAGTCTCACAGTGTAGAGTAGAAAATGGGCTATTAAACTAGTATCTGTAAAAAAGCACTCAATAAATCTGAGGAACTCAATTCTGTAGTTTACTTGGAAGTACTTTTAGAGTTATTTCCCATGCTTTAATTGGTGTGAAAGCAGACTCCTGTCAGAGAAACGTAGTGCAATGCCATATAATCGGTAGATGGATTGGCATTGTCAATGACTTTATTTGAAATTTATTGATTCACCTTATATAAGGTGATACTCTGGTTCATATAATGTATTTAGCTGTCAAGTTGCAGTAGCTCTCAAACAACCAGATTTCACATTAAATCTACCTAGTGGTTGGAAGGAGAGAAAAAAATGTGCTGGAGGAGGTGACTGCCATAATTACAGGGTCATTAATTCATATCTACTGTCTGTCTGCCTTTTTATGTCATGTAGACATCTCTCCGAGGAGATTCCTGGGTTTTTTCAGGAAATGCCATGAATCATCCAATTTCCTCTCAATCTCATTTCTAATTATGTGTTAGAAGTCAAGAGGTTGTATAAAATACATAATATACTGATGGGCTGTATATTATATGTCAAATTACCTAGACGTACCAGTGATTTACAAACTGGACTAGTGTAGAAGGAGGTAACAGAGTGATGAAATAGACATGAGTGTGTAACTGTGGGGCCATGCAAATGGTGGTAAGCGACATGGGTACAAGGTGAAAAGAGTGCAGATGGTGGTTTTAAAAGCAATTAGCTGAAATATAAACTCTCAAAGAAGTTCCTAGCACACGGCATATGTTTAAAAAGGGCCATCCAATAATTAAAGTGATAATAATATGTATATTTAAGAGACAAAATTATGTTATTATTATTATGAAATTATTATTATTATGTTGCTGCTATTGAATAATTTAAGCTCTCAGCAAGTGCCAAGCTATAGCACATGTTTACTAAGGTTTTATAACAATGATAATGAATATTATTTAGTAGATGAAAATACCAAGTTGCTATTCAAGATTTTAGAAACTATTATTACTAATATTGTTTTGTATATTTGAGACAGGGTCTTGTTACACAGTTTAGGCTGGCCTTAACCTCATTTTGTAGCCCAGGCTGGTCTCAAACTCACAAAGATCATCCTGCTTCGGCCTCCTAAATGCTGGGATTACAGGCATGCGCCATCACGCTTGGCTAGAAATTATTTCTTAGATGAAATAAATTCTTATATGTGTCATATCACCTGAAAATATTGAGTAAATAAAGGTCTATTTACATTCTCACATCATCCTACTCATTAGTAAGTAAACATGATATGTAAATATTTCATAGTGATATCAATTCTTTCATCCTGAAAAAATACAAAAGAGCCAACCTAATCAATGAAATTCTTATTCTTGAAAAGATTTCTTATTTTAGAAAGTATTCAGGATTAATTTTGCCTTCATGAATTCATGAAAGTTTACATGTAGCCCATTAAAAGCAAGTCATGGTTTTTCCCATACAGCAAAATGGCTGAAATTGTCAAACATCAATCAATATGAGCCTGGTACAGTAAATAGCTCATCTCTATCTCTTATTTATTCAAATCCCTTGTTATTAGACTTGTCTCCATATATATATATATATATATATATATATATATATATATATGCATTAATAATTTACAAATAACATTGTATAATTTGAGGTGAATAATGTTCCCCAAAGTAAAACCATTCCCATATTCATAGTGTTGACTATTTAAAAACAAGAAAAGCTAGCTGTAAATGACTTCCCTGGGAATGCAGGGAAATATATGTGTCTGAACAATGATTTTACGTACTACGAATGGCACTTATATATGAACACCAAATTATGAGACAAGATTAGGGTAAAGGGATTAAAATGTTTAAGGGAGCCAAAAGAATGGCACTTAACTTTCCCTTCTGATTTTAAACAAAATGAGAAATAAACAATGAATTATGGCTTTTAAGGAAAGTATACTTGTTAGTGTTACATTACTGATGGAGACAAACAACACAATTCAGTAATCAACCAGATGAAGTTTTTGATTAAAATATTAGTAAAGAAGAGCAGCCTTAGCCAAGTAAAGGTAACAAAAATGTAATATAGTTACTTGAAAATACTGAATAGTCATTGGCTTGCTTATTATGCTTAGTCATTCATCACAAATTTCAAAAATTGTTGGTGATAAAAGATTATTCCCTTCTCCAGAGAAGGAATTCTTCTATCCCTTTTCTTGACTTAAACACCAATAGGCAAACTTAGTTGAAGGTAACTGGAAATTGAAGCATCGCCCATGGAATAGAAGGAAATTCTTACTTTGCAAAAGGAAGAGGGTAAAGCTGAGCTGTAAATATTCTTTTATTTTTCTTTGTCAACTTAATACAATAATTTCTTCTGTCACGTACAGTTAAGAATAAATAGCAGAAAAAGAAGAAAGAGAGTGGTGTTAGAACAGTCAGGATTCCTAATGCCATTTGTCCTTTTTCTGTAACTAAAAACATATTGATGAAGGGTTCTTTATAAAGAATAGTTCCTAGTTCCTAGGTCCAGATGTTTAAAGGTATAAGCAGCATGAAATTGGAGCTTATGCAGACCCTGATTCGTAGTGAGAATATGTGCAGGAAAATATTACAGGTAAGATAGAAATCCAGAGAAGGGAAAGAGCCAGGTTTGCTAGTTCAAAAACAAGCCTCTCATGAAAAATAACAATTACTAACAGGGTTGTGATAAAAAAAGAAACCTCCTGTATTGCTGGTGGGAATGTAAACTAGTACAACTGTTATGGAAATCAGTTTGGAGAATTCGTAAAGAATTGAAATTAGAAATTCCATGTGACCCAGTGAGCTCCCTGCTAGGTATCTTCCCCAAAGAGTTTCAGTTGTTGCAGCACAACCATAGATGTGCACTAATGTTTATAACAGCACGATTTGTAATATTTAAATCCTGAAAAGTCTGCACTCATCAGTAGATGCTTAGATAGAGACCTTATTGCATCTATATATAATGGTATACTACTGGACTATAAGGAAGGGAAAATTTGAAACATTAGTTAGAAAGTGAATGCACCTAGAAAATATAACATTGAGTGAAATAAATCAAATAAAAAACAATTACCATATGGCATCTCCTATTTGAGTGAGGCAAAATATAAACTAAGAGTAAAACAAGAAAGGACAGATTGAGACAAAGGATGGATCCCTTGCAGATGGGAAAATTTCCAGGAAACCAAGAGAAAGGGATGAGGGGAAGGACATGCAGAAAGAGATACAGTGAGAGCATGCTAGATACAAGGTCCCAGTAACCTCAGTGATTGTGGGTGTGACGCCCACACACATTAACTAAGATTAATAATATCTACAAGAATGCAAAGGGTCAAAGGGGAACTAGAAGAAGAGGAGGAGGGGAAGGATAGGAAAATGGATTAATAAACAAGTTCCTTTGTGTACATGTGTCAACTCCCCAATATGAGTGTAAAATATGTGAACTCTACACAAACACTAACACTATTTTTAAAAAGAATAATTAACCAACATTTTACAAAAAAAAAAAAAAAAATTTTAAAGGCAGTTCCCACAAAAAGATAATCATCTTTCACTATGCCCCACATCTCAAAGTGTCCATACAACATTCCAATATTGACCTACTAAGGTTTAAGCCTGCAATACACAAAACTTCGGTAGCCATATTCAAAATATATCCAAACCCTAGCAGTAGTTATGGAGAAAGGTATGGAAAGTGGAAAGGAAAGATCGCTGAAGACTGAGATTTTTTTTTTTTAAAAAGGAGATAAGGAAAGGTAGAAATGATAGATAAAGCCTAAAAGGAGATTTTTCACAAAGTGTAAATTGTGTTTTATTTATGTATTCTTTTAGAAGAATAAACATATTGGAATCCATATTCTCTAACATACTCAATGGTAAGTAATTGTGTTTAAATTTCTATTAGCAGCTGGGCATGGAGGCAAACGCCTGTGATTCCAGCATTCTGGAGACAGAGTTTGAGCCCAGCCTGAGTGAAGCAGATATTAGGATAATGCTGTCTCAAAATAAAATATATATATATATATATGGCTGGGAATGCACCTAAGTCCAGAGTGCCAACAGAAAGGGCTCAATCTTCAGTGCCAACAGAAAGAAGAAAAATGTTAGTTGTAGATTTAAAAATTTTGGAATAATAATGACTTCTTTTACTGCAAGAAGATTGGCAAGTAAAATGGATCTCAGAATAAAAAAATATTCCAATTACTTTTCTAATGTTCATTCACCAATGGCAGTTAAAACCACTAATTGAGTCCTAGTATTTATATTTGCAGGTGAAAATCTCTGGGCTCTGTTAGTCATATATGTGAATATGGCTCTTTACTGTAACTTATGTTCCTTATATTTTTATATTAAAATGGCATTTTAAGATTTGGAGTATCAGTTTCTCTGATTAGGCACTCTTTAATTTTAAAAATTAACAAGTACCTGCCCAAGACATATTTTAATCATTTATTGTCTAATACGTTGTAAAATATATTATTCAACTTGAAATACATTTATAGATTATTCTGAATTCTATGGCTGATAATATTGTATATGTTTTTAGGAAGACTTTCCAGTATCCTGATATACAGTTTTAGATTGCCATGAGAATTAGCATCTATTCTTTTGAGAACATTGTAGCTTTAACACTAAAAGACTTAATCCAAGTTAAATTTATAATTTTCCACAATAAAAGTGTTCAATAATGTATACTTTTAAATCATGAGATAAAAACAGTTTAAAAATTATATATATATATATATATATATATATATATATGTATGTATATATATATATATTTACTAGAAATCGAACTCAGGATCTTGCACTTGCCAGACAGGTGCTGTTCCACTGAGTATATCCCCAACTCTGTAAAACATAATAGTATAGTTATAAAATTATTGTATGTCAAGTAAGTGATGTTTACAAACTTTGAATGACACAATTAAATAGAAGCTTATACTGCTTTCTCTCAATCTAAAATAATCTTCAAAGCTTAAATATATAACTTTGTAGTATATAATTGTTTTCTGCTCTACTGTGATTTGCTTTAAATAGTATTGAAGACAGCCTCTCTGAGTTAATAATTTATTCATCTGTTCAGTAAGTTTTTGTTAAATGACTATTACGGTTCAAATATTCTTATAGCTGTTTGAGATCAAGAAAGGAAAAAAAAACACTTGCCTTATGGAGTATATTCTGATTGATAGCAAAAGAAACAAACAACAGTAAATATGATGAATTGGGAAATTATATTGACTGTTATTAGATAGCAATGTGTTCAATAATATGAAAGAGATGAAAAAAAAAAAAAAAAAGGGCCTGGAGACATAGCTCAGCAGCACAGTCACCTACATGGCAAGTGGGAGGTCATGAATTTAATCCCTTGTACTAAAAACAAAAGCATACAGAAAGAAAGAAAGAAAGAAAGAAAGAAAGAAAGAAAGAAAGAAAGAAGAGAGAGAGAGAGAGAAAGAAAGGAAGAAAGAAAGAAAAAAGAAAGAAGAGTGCAGATTAGAGTGGGGATGGTACAATTACAAATAGGATGATTTTCAGAGAAGTATCTTAGGGAAATCTGGCATATGAGAATGATTCTTCAAATAAAGGAAGTACTGAGAGATCTGAGAAAGAAGAGGACTACTACAAGATTGTTCATAATGTGATTTACTACGGACTTGGGCACTGAAGCACATGTCAGGCAATAACAAGAAAAAGGATCCTTGTGCTCTGAGCCAAAGGGAAGGATATAGTATGCTAAGTTAGACAGATTACCAGTGATGTATTAAAATAAACTTGGGCATCCCAAAAGTGTTAAGATGTCAAGCATCAGTTAAGAGAAAGAATAAAAATCATTGTGCAGAACTCTATGATTGTCTGGCTACCTTTGAGACATTTTATCCTATAAGTTTTGGAAAGCTATAATCACCTAGAAGCAAGATGGCAGTATGACCAAGACTGCTGTGGTTATGTCAACTTGGATCCCTACAACAAGGTTCACTAAGAAAATGACCTGTGATTAAAAAAAAAAAAAAAAAAAAAAAAAAAAAAAAAAAACTTCTAAGAAAAGATGAAAAAAGTAAAATGTGGAAAGTAATTCTATGAAGAAAGATACTAAGAACCTCTGTGAGATTTTTAAGACACAAGTGATATCAGTATTATAAAAGCAAAATTATTAATAAAAAGTAATAGAAGATAAGGTAACAGAGACAAGATCAAGCAAAGCCTGCTAAAGCACATGAACTTTGGTTTTTACCAGCCACTAAAAGAGATGTCTGGAAAATACTGGGCAGAATATTTGGAAATATGGAATTCTCACCAACAGTGATTTTAAAGGTTACTGGAGAGTCAGAGTTTTGAGGAGCTGAGGAAGAATTTATTCCAGTTTTGCATATGTTGAGTCTGCAGATGTCAAAGCAGGCAGAGATGTCTGCTCAACAGAGCAATATAAATTACAGAAAAAGTGTCCAATATCTATAGCCACTTGCATAGATGAGATTATCTTGGAAGCACCAGTAAATAGGAGGCAGAGACTTGAACCAGTAGGACTCGTAATGATTACAAAGGGGAAATCAGAAAACAAGACAAAAAAAAAAAAAAAAAAATGCAGGCAGTTAGACAACTTGACATTCAGGAAAAGAACAAAAGGGAAATTAACTCATCAACATGTGTTATGCTGCAATTTTGTCATAACCTGAAAACCAAGAAATTTTCTTACAAAAATCAACATAGTGATATCTGGTGAAATGTACAAGCATGGTTTTAAAATGACACAAAAAAAATTACCTTAATTAAGTTTTGCAAAGGTTGGGGAGGAGACTAGGCCTGTTACACAATGAAATAGCGTGTATTTATGTGCCCTGGGTTTAATCCACTTACCCCCAAGGGAACAGAAAAAGTGCGAGGAACAGGAAGAGTGAGATTTAAAACCATATTTACAGGCACCAATTACAAAAGAATTTGCTGCAAACTAAATAAGGATTTGGAGGGAAAACTAGAAGAAGAATGAGAAGTTTTAAAAATGGGAAATGACAATGCTATGTTTGTTTGCTAATAAAAGTATTCTAAAGGGAAAAATAATGCTGAAGAAAGAACTCTAGGAGGGCTTAACTTGAATTGTCTAAAGTGAACCTGAAAAATGTGCAAACTGAAAGATACATTTGAGTTTATAATGCTGAGAATTCAATACTCCTAAGAGAAAAAGCTGAGTCACGAAATACAGATGACAGTAGAAATATATGAGTGAATGCGAGAACCTGTGGATTTTTATTATTTTCTATTGTTTTGTAAAGTGAGAAGAACGTAAAACAGCCAGAGGTGATGGAGAGAAAAACCTTGAATTTTGATACAGAAGATGTACCATAATCTTCTACTACGGTAAGTGAGAAACAGTGGTTTGATTGGATAAGAGATAGTTATTGTTAAAGACAGGTAAAATTAAGTGCACAACTGCAGTTAATGATAGTGCAATTAAAGGAAGAGCTGTAACATATATGAAACCTATGCATGCACAAAGTTGAAAAAGAAATTAATGAGAATAGGGATTGATCCAATATTGAGAAATATGCTAAAGTAAGGAGCAATCCTAGTGTAAGATTTGGAAACAGTATTTACTATATATTCAGAATATATTTGGAGATCATGATGGTACAATCATCATCACTACCTCTGTTCTATCTAGGAGACTGAGTATATATCAATTGCCAGCTAGACTTTATTTTCTATTTTTTTATTCATCCCTTTTAATGACAATTTTTTACAACTTCAAATATTAATCTTAGATGAGGAAAGAAATATTCAGAAGAATTCAATAGTTTGTCTGAACTTTAATTTATAAGGCCTGGGGACAAGATTCAAACCCAGCAGGCAGTTTATCATTTCCAGAAAAGCTTCTTTTGTAAACTCAATAAGGATCTGATTCCTGTCATTAAATTCATCTATACTCACCTAGAACTTACTTCAGAGCAATGTTTGGGTTTCGAATCCATTAAATATCCTGCCTATTTTATAGAAGTGTACTGTCTTAGTTACTTTTTACTCATTGCTGAGGCAAAATACATGATGCCCAAAGTTGGAAAAGAAAAGGTTTATTTCTCACAGTTTTTGGAGGTTTCAGTCTGTACTCAGTTGGCTCCAAGGCAGAGTTGCATGGGGGGGCGGAGTTCATGGCAGCTGCAAACATCAAGGTAGAAATTGGCAAAAGAGAGTGACACACCTTCTTCTCTCCATTCCATTGTATGCTGGCTCCACCCCTATGTGGGTGTACCACTGACACCATCAATCCAAGCTCCAGACAATGGACCAATCACAAATGCATAATGCAAATGCATGAAGCCTGGGGGCAACTGACATAAACCATGACATGTACCTTCTTTAATACAGCTATAAGTGTTGTACTAAAATGCTAAAAAACTAAAATAGTTTACAAATAATTATTAGTAGTATTGTCATTCTGTGTTGTGCTCCTTATCCTAATAACCACAAGCACCAACCACATAGTTATAGATTAACTGACCATGTCGTCATGCTATTCTATATGCATCTGTTCCCTCAATAACCTGTTGGCTGTGTCAACCGTTATTGCCTTTGTGAGATACAAATGTTCCCAGAATTGGCAAACCAAGGCCTATGAATTGGCTAACCACCACTGTGAAATGCCTCTGACCTGAAGCAAAGGGGTAAAAAGCCCCACCTTGTTTCTGTTTCTTATTGCTACGTACTTAATGATCAATAAGCAAATTGTAAATGAACTATAAATATCTGTCAAAATTCTAACCCAATTGCACAGCTTTGCAAACTTCTTCTGCACTGTGCCGCTGTGTGCCAGCTTAAATAAAGCACTCTTTTAAAGATGTCTTGCCCCCTCATTGTTATTAATATCTTGGGGCCTTGTTTTGGGGTACAACAATAAGTAAGTGCTTACACTTGCAATATTACCAGTAAATAATTTGAGGAAGATGTCTATATATACAGAAGCATTTTTAAAAGTAGGTTTGTACCCTCATCTTCCCAGTCTGAAAAATCTTGATTCTATTTCCTTTCCCTTTTTGACTGTTCTATGTAAAATTTGCTGATAACATGATATTTTTTATCAAGTGGCCTTTTAATGTTCCATTTTTTTCCCCCTTATCCCAGGTATCAAGGATCCTCTTGAATAGTGTTGCAGATAGGGGTTGTACAAAGAACAATTGGCATCAGGACATGGAGTTTATAATATTATTTTTACAATGGTCACTGGGAGTTAACACAAGAAAATGCAAGAAATCTATCCACAACATCAAAGACATAGAATATTTAGTCAAGGGCCTAAATACCATAGCAATGCCCCACATGAGTGCAGATGAAAACCCAGAGCTCATGACAATGCCTCACAGCAGTCCAACTGGAGGTCCAGAGCCCACAAGAAGGACTTGAGCCAGTCTCTGTTATGGATCCGTGCTGGGAAGGTCCAGCGGTCAGTGGTGGAAGCCAGAAAGTCCGTGCCAGTGGGGTGAAGTTGCTGTGCTGGTGGGATGCGGGTTCTACACTGGAGCCAAGAAGTCACACTCACAACAAAGAACAGGGCTGTCCTGAAATGCACCACAACCATCCTCAGTGACAAGGAGGCTTCAAGCTCCTCCAACAAGCACAGTCTGGTACATGCCAGGAAGCCAGCATGACGAGTTCATCCTGGAAACCAAGCGGCACATGTCTTCTCCTCCAGAGCCAGGAAGCAATGCTCAATGTGAGGACCAAAGCTTCTCCAGGAGAATCAACGGCTCAAACAGCAACTCATAGGAGAACCCACAATGCCTCAACACCTCAGTGCAATAACACATCAACCCAATAGCTTCTCTTCTCCACTGCTCTATTTATGCTGGTAATTTTCCTCATGTAGGATATCTATGCTCAGCACCATGCTGACATAATCCAGCTGGCATTAAGTTGACCCCCATTTTTAATCCATAACAAATAGCAACTGTGGTCTACTTTACAAGATCTGATAAAACTCACAGATCTTTGAATGCATAGTTTTAACTAGTGGCACTGCCTCTAATTTTCCCCTTGTCCTTACCAATATGATCCAGCTCAAGTTTCAGAAACAAGAGCTAAGTTTGCAAACACTTCTGTTTGTAAACAGTTCAGATGACAGAGGCATTTGGTAAAATTCTGCTTTCATGGTGTTGTAGTCAGAGGGTGGGGGGTGAACAATTAAAATCAGAACGTGGAATTTATATTATTTTATGATGGTCACCCAGAGTTAACACAAGAAACTGCACAAATGCATGCACAACACAAAAGACATACAATATTCAGCCAAGGGCCTGAATCCCATAGCAACATCCTGCATGAGTGCAACTGAAGACCCAGAGCTCATAACAATGCCTCCCACAGGTCCACCTGGAGGTCTAGAGTCCACAAGAAGGACTCACATCAGTGTCTTTTATGGATCCGTGCTACAAAGGCCCAAAAGTCAGTGGTGGAAGCTATAATGTCAGTGAAGTAAAGGAGCTATGCTGGCAGATTGAGGGTTCTACACTGTAGCTGAGAAGTCACGCTCATAATAAAGACCAGGGCTGTCTGAAAAGCACCACAGCCGTCCTCAGGAGGCCCTGAGCTTCTCCAAGGATAAGCACAGTTGAGTGCCTGACAGGAAGTCAGCATGACAAGTTTGTCCTGGAGATTAAGTGGCACATGTGTTCCCCTCCAGAGCCAGGAAACAATGTTTGATGTAACAGAGATTCTCCAGGAGAACCCAGAGCCTCTCCAGGAGAACCAACACCCGAAACAGCAACACATAGGTAAATCCACAATTCCTCAATGCCTCTCTTCTCCTTCTCTATTTCTGTATTTATGCTGGCAACTTTCCTCAGGTGGAACTTTTATGCTTAGCACTGTGGTAATTTAATTTTGCTGGCATTAAGTTGACCACCATTTTTTAATTCATAACAATTGGCAAACTCTGCATTGGATGGTGAAACCAACCTTGGTCATCTTCTCCAGAACTGTAGAATGAATTAAAATAGTGACCCCAGGTACAACTGATATCTATCTATCTGTCTGTCTATCTAAATTAATAGATGAATAAATACATAATATATATATATATATATATGTATATATATATATATATGTGTGTGTGTGTGTGTGTGTGTGTGTGTGTGTTTGTGAGTGTTGTATGCACATATTTAATACTTATTTTAAACAATAGCTTATTAGCAGCAACTTTGTTACAGGTTACTGGCATGCATATATAAAATCAAATGCTTCCTGTCACTTTAGTATTCAACTTACAATTGGATTTACTTGTTAAATTCATCAATTGAAGACAAAACCAATAAACAAACAAGTGCAACAAATAGCAATCAATATTTTAGTGATGCCTATTAATTCTCTAATAATCCTACACTGAAAATGTTCTTCTTTAGTACAAATTACCTCTTCAGGTGAACATACATTACCTAAGTTTAAACTCTAAATAAATTGAAATATGTGCATGTCTAGTAAGCTAGCTAAAGTCATTGCAGTGAGATGTGTGTGTTACAAGAAACCTGTGAGAACTAAATTCACTAAAGGAATATTGTGCCTCATAAACAGTTAGGCATAGTTTGTGAAATAAAATAATAAGCAGAATCATATATATATATATATATATAGATGATAGATAGATAGATAGATATATAGATATATAAATGAAGCATATGTTATATATGTACTAAAATCCAAGCTAACCATATCTACATTAAACGTAGCATTTATTTTCTATACATAAATAAGCCTTTAGAAAATACAAATACAAATCTTTAACTTTGGTTTCAAGATATTTGATTTACCTTATAAGATGTCTATGGAGGCATAAACCCTGAAGTGTTTTACATTTGCAAATGTGTTATCTTGTTATTTTACTGTGCATGTTCTATTATCAGTAAGAAATGTTCTCTTCCCCTATTTACACAATTAGGTGAAAATGTTGTGAAAGGCACAGTGCTCAACTGTACAAGAGCAAATGAAATGATTAGGATTATGTTGGTCAGAGCAAGAGTAAGATTATTATGTGGTGAATAAAAGTTAATTATGTTTGAATATGTGATTAGTTGAGTCACCAGGAAAGTTTATCTGATAAACACTTTAACTCCCCACCAGCATACTGCATCTATTTAATAGGAAAGGACTGGCCTGTCAACAAAGCACATTGTCACAGTCAGTGCAGTGCTTCCTGTCATATCAGCTGCCTAATCCAGTATTACTCCATTGACAATTTCACCTTCAAAGAAAAATGACAGCATAAATGTTTTATTGAATTGAGACATTAGTTCTTTCTACCGTGACAGTCATAAATGCAGAATGGAAATTGTATGATTTTTTTTTCAACAGAAAGTCAATTTTCAATGAACTTTTTTGCATCAGTTTTGATTTCACTGGAAAAAATAATTTCATCATGAGTAATATTTCTTTTTGGAAATTGATGTTATAAAATGTAAAAATGCTAATTAAACTTGGCTGATAACTTATACACTGAGGAAGAAAACTTGTACAATCCTTTCTGTTTTTTAAATCTAAACTTGCACTTGGGGAACAATCTCAAATTCCTCCACATTAAACTGTAATTGAATAACAATTATTATATTACATTTTATTAAGCTAAATGAATATGTGCAGCTCAAATTTTGAGTCACAGCCAATAAAATTTTCTTCTACTGTTTTAGCCAAAAGACTAATCTTTGTTGAATGAGCAAAACGTGACAATGCTAATGCACAAGGCCTAATGTTTATTTTTGCAAACATATACAGTAAGCCTGTAACATGTGGCGGTTGTACAAGTTTGCTGGTATTGATAATTTGGATTAAAAATAATTGAATGCAAAAGTACTATCACATCAATTACAAAATTGTCATTTAATGTGTTGATTAAGTGAAGAACGTGGGTTTTCAGAAAATCAATGGAAAGTCATTTATTATCTTGGTTAATTTTAGTGAGACAAATTTTTTACTGACCTTAACCAGCCTCATTTTGCAAATTTTCCTCTCTGTGTCTCCATTCTGACTGCCAACATGGGTGCTAATTAGCATCAATTTTGTTGGTAATATTTTTCTTCTCTTGGGGCCTGACAACAGCTGTTCAATAGGAACAGAAATGGGAAAACCCTCCTGGTTTCTGTGGACCAGTGGACTGTGGTAATTGATTTTAGTCATAGCTAATCCAAGCTAGTTTAGAACTCCATAACTGAATGTATATCCTATTAGTGATCCCATTAACCATCAAGCTTGCCTAAGGTGACAAGGAAAATATCTCAATAGCACAAAACTCAGTCACTGTGGAAAATAAACTCACCTGCTGTGGGATGACAGGACTCACTTGGGAACTGGGCTTCTCTAACTGAATATATTTTCCAGACACTTCCTTCAAGCACTTAATGAAATGGAGTTTTCTTTATGACTTTCATTTAAAAATACATTACAAAAGCCACTTGGCTCTCATCTGATGTTGCCAAGTTTTGAATGTCTGATTTCCAGATCCACAGCAGAGCTATAACTGATTTAAGATGTTATGAAGATTTGTTTTCACTTCCACTTACAGCAGTAAGAATCGAGGTTTGAAACATCGCCACAGAACATGTGAACTTTAGCTCTTCCGTAAGTACTGTATCTAATCAAACTAAAAAGGAAAAAAAAGTTTGTTTTTCATAGGAAAATAGAGCTTCTAAAGGGGAAAATTGTTACCATCAAGTTAAATAAAACTATCCGTGGTGAACTCCCCACAAATACTCAGTTATCTACAGATTGGTGATTAGTCCACACCTTTGGAACTTCTTGACCCATTATTGTTATTTAAAGAAGTTAACTTTATTTCCTCCACTATTGCCCATGTTTATTCTCCTTGAGCTAGATCTATATATGCAAATATCCTTTACAACTTTCCTTGCAGAGTGAATCTGAGCTGATTTAAGCCCTGGAATCAGTCCAGATTTCTTTCAACCAATGAATAGTCAAATGGATTTTTCTGTACTATGGAAAACTACTCAGAAATATTTCGCCAGAGATTTATACCGGGTGAAAGAATCAAAATGTTTCATATTTTATGATACTGTTATGCAATATTTTTAGATGACAAAATTAGAAATGGAAGACACTTGGTATTTTCTAGCAGTTATAGATAGAAGGAAGGGTAGAGGAAGGAGACAAAATGGTATATATATAATTAGCAAACACAAAATAAGATGTCATTATAGTATTGGATTTGTTCAAATTCTTGGTGATAAGGGTAAACGTGATCCTATGTAGGGGATAAAACTGTACAGAACTCTCTCTCTCTCTCTCTCTCTCTCTCTCAAACACACACACACACACACACACACATACACACACACACAAATATGAGAAAGTAAAACTTACAAAACTTGAATAAAATCTGTGTATTGTACCACTCTTTTTAACTAATAATATTGTTCTGCAATTTTTCAGAAATATTGTACTGTGAAATTTTGGCAAACTATAAAGAACCTAGCCTCTCAGAGGTATTTCTTAGAAACAAATGCAGCTCTCTAATGACTTCAACGAAAGTTTCAATTAAAAATTTTCTAGCTTTCCTAGGAATTTTCAGGCAGATACCAGCAAACAGTACTTCTGCATATATTATATCCATTATGATTATTATTCTCAAATATCTCCAAATAATTACAAAGTTAGGACTATTGCATATTAAGCTGTTTGTTTATGGTAATGTTTTTGTTGTAAAGGTAGAATCCCTATTTTTTTTTAGTGTGTACCAATTCATGAATAAATTGATACAATTGATTAACAAATTGAAAGCTATTGGTTAGAAGTTATTATAAAATGATTAAAATGAATTTTTTATTCTCAGTAATGGAAGTGGCAAATGTTGAAAAGTATCAGTGTTAAAGGGAAAAAACAAAATTAAAGTAACATATTCATAAGGCAGAATATTTGGCTTGACTTATTATGCATTATTTGATATATAAAGTAAAATATATATGGTCCCTTATATTTCACTTTTCTTTTTGACAAAATAACATTTACTTGCTATAGGAAATAATCGTTCCATATGCTCATCTTTTAACTTGGCATAGTTACATCCTCTCTATTTTAATCACTTTTTGAGTTGTGAATTAAATAATATGCATATAGAAAGTACACATTTTCTACATTTACAGGTTAATACATAATCAAAAAATGAACATATTCATTGAATTGCAGCTCAGTTCAAGAAACAAAATAGAGGAAACATCACAAAATATTGATATCTATCAATCAATCATTTGATTTAGTAATAGAGGGACATAATACACACGATTATCATTAGTATTATTTTTTGTGCAGTGTTCATATGCCATATAATGACTTTTGACTGATTTTTTTTGCTCAATATTATTTATTGAACTCATGGATACTATAGATCTGTGTTGTATGAAGCTACATTGGGTGAGTTTTTACAATTTATCTGCTTATCATTGATGAACATTCAAGTAGTTTCCAATGTAGTGAATATGAGGACTTCCACTGTGGTTATTTTATTCAAATACTTTAATTTTCCTGAGGACTAATTAGGGTGCTTTCTCTGACTCGTAAGTTTCATCTAAGATAGTACTTACAAAGGGCACATGAACAAAAAAACTTTTTAGAAAATGAAAAGTTAAATAGGACTAAAAAATTAAATGCAGAGATTACTTTTTCATTCTCCACTTTGTCAAAGACAATTGACACTTGGCTCCTTATTGCTGAAAGATAGTAAGAGACAAAACAGAAGCATAGATCTGGAATGTTCAAGAACACGAAATGTGCAAGTGGAGTGTTTCCTGTGATTCTGGTGCTCAAGGACCCAAGGGAATAGGATTGGGGATGTGAAACCATCCTGGGCCACACTGAAAGACATAGCCTCCCTGGGATTTTTATGAGATATAGTGCCTAGTAGGTAGGAACTCAGGGAAGCTTTTTGTTCTCTCATAAGGCAGGTTGAGAGGGATAATCTGTTTGCTTTTAAATTCAGAAATTTAGATGCATTTACTAGCAAAAATGATATTACAACCACAATGGATTGTTCCTTAAGTTTACTACCATCTATATTTAATGCCTGCAATTAGTAGCTGAGAAGCATCCAGTTAGCATCTGTCCACATAATATGTGGTAAAAACAAAAACTGAAAAATGTAGCTTTTATCTTAGAGAAAGAGAAGAAAGATGATATGATTTGTAAAATAACTAATATATTTTATACCTAAAAGACACATAAGTTGCTGATGACTTACAGACATCATAAAATAATAGTGTACAATGACACAACATGATTTAAAGTTAAATAATCTACGTTTTGGAGTTTAAAGCAAAAGTTGAATGAATATTGATGTGATCATGAAAACGCCATAGTATAGAAAACCTCATATAAGGAGGCATTACAGGGAAAAAGGGGGAAGAAGCTAGCTGATTACTGAGAGAAAAGCAACTAAATAATCCTAATTTTAATCAGAATTATCATGTAATAACTGGTTCTTTATTCAAATCTCACACAATAAATAGAACAGAGTTTGGTTAAGTAGGAAAACAGAGAAAGTAGGTATCAGTTTCCATTCATTGTTCGTCAGTTTCCAGCACTAAGATGCCATATTTTATGCTACTATATACAAGTAACTATTTCTTGCAGGTTTTTTTTTTTTTTCCCGACAAAATCACTTTCAGAACTTCTGCTTGAAGATGTTGTGCATGATGAACTTCAGTGATTCCTTCACTTTTATGTTGCTTTTTTGAGATTTTATTGACAATGCTATTTGATACTTAATCATAAAATAAAGTATAGCAGTTTGTTCTATAGATTTCACAGAAGTTTTCATTTATCATAATGATAAGATAATTTAAAATGTCTGGTTAATCCTTTACTTATTCTACAAACATTTTGTGTGTTTTATATTAAATATAATCTTACATTTTTAAAAACTTTTTTATGTCTTGTAATTCAGTACTTTTTTTTTTTTTTTTTTTTTTTTTTTTTTTTTTTTTTGGTGAATGCCCTGAAGCAAAGTCAGTTGGAATATACCCAGTTGGATGTTAAGTACTTCTGCATGTAGAGAATATGCAAATTTAATGACAATATCCACATACAGCCAGGCTTTTGCAGGGGTTAGCAGCTGCTCACAAAAATGTTCTTACAGTACATTCAATTTTCAAGTAAATAATTTAGGAGAGTTGGAGTTGCACTCATCTATACACTCAGACATGTAATTAAGTCAATTTAAAAATATCTTTCCTCTAACTTGAATGCTATCTATAAAATAAATATTCATTTTTTAATCTGCACTGGATGAATATGTTTTCCCATATTTCAAGCACTTACACTGCCTCAGTTCCAGCCTGAAATTATTCTCAATTGTATTTGTAGGATTTTAATTCCTAGAAGAAGAAACAGTCTGGAGAGCACAAAAACTTAGTTTGCAGTCACCAGTATATGAAATATTTTAGTACTATGTTAATATGCATATCCTCCAATACATATGTCCTCAAGCTCTTTTTTAGAAGAAAGACCACTTTGCATTTCATACAGTGGCTTGTACACAGCATGACTGCATTGGAGAATTAGAAAACCAAATGAAATATACCGTTTACATTTGAAGTTGCATAGTACCAAGGCAGAGGGTTTTTACTAATCTCAGATATAAATCATGCTTTTGTAGCTCTTTGTGTTAAAGACTAGTCATTAGAATTGACAAATATTTATTAGAATTTTTTCAGTTTTGACTACAAAGAAAATTTATAAGCTCGAGTATGACAGAATGTGAAGAGTTGAGGCAAATATACTTGTGATGCAAGAAATAAATCCTAAAGATTTAAATAAATGATATAAAAGAAAAGCAAACAGCTTTTAAGTTTCTGTTTAGATGTACTCACAGTATCAACATTTTTTTCTCTGTCCTTTAGAGAACAAATTTAAAAGACGCAGTTTGAACTAGGAAAATCTTTTTTGACTCCTGACCCATATATGAAAAGCACTCTCACGTTTTACTTAAAATCTTATTTCTTTCATCTTTTCCCCTTTTCAAGTTCAAAGTACACACATTATGTTTTCCTATTTTTCAGTGACCTTTTTTGTTTGTAATCCATGATTTGGATTCTGAAAAATGTCTATCAGTAGAGATGTGAAACAATTTAATTATAATTGAAATACCTCACATATATATCAATACTATTAGGGGTTATGGCTAAAACCACAAACTATATAAAATATTTCAGATAATAAATATAATTGTGGGCTTGCCGTGGGCAATCCATGTGGACAGAGAGAACCAGATCCACCTCCACCTGCAGGTCACCACCATCAAAAGGCTTGCTTCCTTCAGGAAACCAGAGGGGCAGAGAGAACCAGCCAGATTCATCTCCACCTTTCAACTGTCTGCTGTCATCATTGGAAAGCTAACTTTCTGATGGCAGCCAGTTCAGGCAGAGAGAACCAGCCAGATCAGTCTCTACCTCCTGGGCCCCAAAATGAAAAGGCTTGCTTTCTGTGGGTAGCCAGAAAAAGCAGGGATATGCAACCAGGTAAGCCCCTTGCAACTGTAAGCCGCTGTTGGAGGTCCTTTCTTCCTTTGGACAGCCACCACCCAGTGAGAGAATCAAATGCTCCCTCGTGTGCCTGCCACCATTATGGGAGTCCCAGGGTAGACATGCAGACTGAGAGAAGCATCCCCACTATCACATATCACTGGACATCAGGGAAGCCCAATGTAGGCGTTCAGGTCTGGAGAAGCCTGCTGCATGTCCTGATACCTCACTTGGAACCCAGGATCACAGAAACCCATGTACCTGTCCCATTTCCCTACACCACAAAGGGGAAGTCAATATGGGTAATGCTTGGGAACCCACAATCTGCTTGTTGGGAAGAACTCAAGAGACTATCAAGACAAATGAGCAAAAGGCAAACTCAGACCTCCAGCTCACACAGATCAAGGCTGGAAAATACAGTCATGAAAAAAAATGGAATTAAACCCCTGAAATCTCTGAGAGGATAACACTGAATCAAAGAAACAAACTCATGAGACTATAAAAGTAGTCAAGTTAAAAATAATGTCCCAGATAAAAGAAGAAATCACAAACAATGAAAGAATTACCTAGCATATTTATGGAAGACGGATTAAAAAGAAGAGCAGAGGAAAATGATGGAAACCTTGGATGAACAATGTATAAAGAAATTACAATGCATGAAGTAGAATCAAAAAACTATCCAGGAAATTAAAGTCAATTGAAAACTGGCAAAACTGCTAGAAAGATTTTCAGACCTGGAAGACAGGATTCGATCTAGTGACCATGAAACATCTCTTAAAAATAAGGAACCGGGAAATAATTCAATGGCTGTAGGTTGACACAAAGAAAAGTAATTTAAGAGCGATAGGTATCAGTGAAGAATCAAGGGTCAACACAAATAAAATAAAAAAGCTATTTACAGAACTAATGATAGAAAACTTCCAGAAAAGGAAAAAGGATCTGACCCACAGATAAGCGAGGCATGAGGAACTCCAACTACCTATAATCAAAATAAATCTACACCCAGACATATAATAATCAAGATTCCAGAAATACAGCAAAAGAAAAAGAATATTAAAAGCTGTTAGAGAAAATAAACAGATCATTAATAAAGGAAAACCAATCGGAATCATGGCAGACTTTTCAACATAAACTCTTAAGTCAAGAGAAATTTTGAGTAAAGTGTTTCCAATCCTGAAAGAAAACAACTTCCAACATAGATTGATATGCCCTGCAAAACTATTTTTCAAAATTGATAGAAAAATAAGATACTTCCATGATAAAGAACAAATGAAGGATTTCATGACCACCAAATCAATCCTACAGAGAGTGCTAAAGCATATTCTGGAGAGAGATAAAAATTACCATGGTTCCAGCAACAGCAGCAGAGGAGGACCACCAAACACAACAAGTGCTTGAATAAAGGTGGAACATGCAGGGCCAGTAGCAGGAGGATAGTATGGCAGAGACACACCAATTTACGCTGTTGTAACTGTTAATGTAGATGACCTCAATTCAGCAATAAAAAGAAACAGGGAGAGTGGATCAAGAAACAAGATCGATTAATATACTCTATATAAGAAACGCATATAACTTGAAAGGAAATTCATAGACTGAACATCAAAGGAGAAAAAACAATTGTTCCATGTGACAGGTGACCAGAAAAAAGCAAAGGTAACTTTTACATCAACCACTGAATAGATAAGAAAGATATGGTATTTTCATATAATGGAAAGCTACCAGCTATGAATTAGAATAATCTCAAGGCTCTTGTAGGTAAATGGATGTATGTGAAGATCATGCTCATGGTGAAATGGTTTGAACTCATACAGGTGAACCTTAGCATAAGAACAGAAAGAGTTAGCAAAAACCAAAAACCACAAAAGATATTATAAAAATTATAGGAGAAGAAACACGGAAGAGTGAAAGGTGGTAACCACTATTAATTTCTTATTGACTTGTCTTGAACTCTTGTATTATTTGCATAATTTTGTTAGATTTTGTTTTGTTCTGTCTTCTTTTGTTAGACTTTACTGTGCCTGATGATATGGGCAGCTATTTTGAACATACTGTGGTGTATTATGGTAATCATCGTTGGTTTCCTATTATCTTGTTTTGAACTATAATGTTTTTATTATTTTGTTTGTTTTATTTGTTTTGTTTTGTTTGATCTTATTATGTGTGATGGGATGAGCTATTTTGAAGAAAAAGAGACAATATGGTAGCCTGTTACCTTCTTTTGAAGTCCTATACTGCATTTGTTCTTTTGTTTTGATTGGTTTTATTTTGCTGTATTTTATTTGATTTTTTATGTGTATGGATAACTGTTTAAAAAAAACCATTATAGTAACCATTGTTTATTTCCTGTTATTTGGTTTTGAAGTCTTATAATGCTTTGATTCTTTTGTTTTGATTGGTTTTAATGTTTATCTCTTATTTGATTTCATTCTGTGTGGAGGTAATGGACAGCTATTTTGAAGAAAACAAGAGACATTATCGTAGCTATTGTTGATCTCTTATGTTTTGAAGTCCCATAATGCTTTCATTGTTTTATTCAATTGTTTTATACTTTTTGTTTTGTTCAATTTTATTGAGTGTGTGGGTATGGATAACTATTTTGAAAAAAACAGGAGACATTATGGTAGCCACTATTGATTTCCTGTTACCTTGTGTGGAAGTCATGTGTTGCTTGAATTGTTCCATTCTGCTTTGCTTTGTTCTGTTTTGTTTTGTGGTATTTGATCTCTTTAAAACAAAACAAAACAAAACAAAAAAAACTTTAAAAAATGTAACTGGGTCCAAGTTGATACTGAAGAAGTATCCCATTAGCTAGCATCCCTCAAAACCCTAATACTTCTAACTTGATGGAAAAGAACGTAGTGATATTGCAAAAAACAGTTTAGCTAGTTAGCTCATAAATGACAGCTAGCAAGTGGAAAGGCTTGAGGTAGAGTCTGGTGGTCAGCCACAATGGCCAGAAGTAAAAGAAAAACATGCTGTATGACTTTGTACAGCCCAGAATTCCTCAGGCAAAATAGAATGCACCTTTTCACTACATTCCAGGCGGAGTTAAAACTGCTTCCCACATTCAGAGCCAACTTTGGAGGAATTAAAACTACAGAACAATCATTTCCTTTAAAAGTCAATGTGTTGTTTGTTTTGTTTTTCAATTCTGCATGCTGAATAACGGATTTAGAGAAACTATGTTTGAAAATTAATCATTTTAAACCCACAGAATCACCTGTGATAGGAGGCCACCAAATATCTGAGCAGACCTCTGCTACTCCAGAAAGTCCTGGACCAATGGACCCCGTGGAAATGCTCTTGGGTTGCTTCCCAAGATGGGGACCATTTTTCTTCTTATTTTTTCTAGATCTTCATCTTCAGGCTATGATTGCATTCTAGAACTCTTTATAGATAAACTTTACATGCAAGCTTGCATTTCCATAAAATTAATATGTGAAACAAATCATCAATTTACCTTTCTATGTATTTATTATTTTTGTTATATGCTTAGAAGTTAACTTTCTTACATTGAATTTTAGCCTCTTTCACTAATATATATTATTTGAAAGATAATATTGAAAAATTTTGCTTTCTAATATTCAGAACATAGTTTACCATCCATTGTTGAGACATAATTCAAAATTCTGCTTATTAGGAGTTTCTATTTTCAAATATATAAATGTATTTTGTCATTTTTATGTTTGTTGTGTTGTCATAAAGATAATATAAGTATTGTTTTAAAATTATATTAAATTTAGGCAGCTGAGGCAAAAGGATCACAAGTCCAAAACTAACTTGGATTACTTATTGGAGCTTTGTTTCACATTAAAAACTAAAAGGGCTGGATATGTATCTCAATAACAAAAGTGCTAGATGAAACTACTTAGTTCATATTTATTAAGTATTAATAGGTATAAAGCAAATTTGGATATAAGGTGTTTAATAAGCAAAAGGCAATCATTTGAGTGCTATTATAAAGTGATGTGAGTACAAGAGAACTTGTGTTCAATATATGGAATTTGTGCACTACCTTAGTGCACGGTTAACATTTCTAATATTATCATCAAATTTTTAAGTCTTACTACCATATAATTTACCAGTCTTTCAAAAGAAATTTCTATCATTTTTAATTCATGGAACATTGTTTTCATATAGAAGTACAGAAATTATCTGGAGAATTCTAATTATTACTTTCCAAGTTTAACTTTTATACAATTTTTTAAATCTGCGAAATATATATACATTTAGAGACAAATCATGCAGAAATACTGAGATCTTTGTGTAAGCAAAGATCTTTTACTTTTACTACTTTAATTATGTTTTTTTTTCAAAACTAACAACTTCAAATACACAATTTTTATTTTCCTGTGAGGAGCGTTGCCATATGACATTTTTCACAGATGAAGAAAGCAAACATATGGAATAGAATCTCTGTGAGAATTACAAGTCAGGGTAGTATCTCCAAAGATAAGATTTTTAAATTTGTATTTAACTTCAAGACATATTAAAAACATAAGTTATTGTTCATAACATTATGTAAATAAATGCTACTGAAAAATATTATTTACAGAAGTGGCCCTTCATAAAGCTAATTTTATCACTAATATAACATTCACATTCCATAGTATCATTATCCTTTTTAAGTACAGTTTAAATGTTTCCGTATAGAAGCTGATGAAGAAAGAATGAATGCTTCCCTAAAAAGAACTTGCTGTTCAGGTGCTGATGTATGCAGTAGAGTTAACAAATATTCATAAGGCCTTGTCAGCATCTTATTAGAGCCACCAGAATTTACGAATTTAGATAAAATTTTAGGAATCAGCATATTTGAGAGTTAATTCCTTAAAGTTTTATTTTGTATTGAATCGTGAAAATGTGTTTTCTAGGATAACCTGAACCCAAGTGATTATATATAATATAGTATTCACAGAACACTACATTAATGTAAAAATATTACCATTGTGCCACTGACCCAATTATATATATATATATATATATATATATATATATATATATAATATATGACATGAAATATATATGTTTCAGATATAGAAGAGACACATATTGTTTCTCAATATGTATTCTCAAATGTCATTACTAATAATTCTGTTAGTACTATTTAAAGTTTAGTAATCAATTTTACAAATCATGGTAATCAGAATAATTTTGCTTCAAATTTAATTAATTAATTATTTTATTGTGTGTGTGTGTGTGTGTGTGTGTGTGTGTGTGCAAGGAATCTAACTCAAAATCTTGCCCTTGTCAGGGAGGTGCTTATGGCATTGAGCTGTAACCCTAACTCTCATGTTTGCCACAGATTTATATTCACTTACACATTTCAATTATATATTGTCTGCTTAACTGCTCTATTTTTTCCTCAAACTTTTGTGACATTTTACTTATATGTTTCTCTTGTATTCAAAAAAGATAATAATATTCATATTTTTTCCTCACCTGGTTTAACAAAATCTGTTCAATTCCCCAATTTCTCTGGCACAGATGACTGAACACATTGGTTCAAATTTACTCACAAAATATGTATTAAGTAGGATGTTGATAAGTTTCTGATGCATGAAAGTATAAATTAAGATATATAAGTGATAGAAAATATTTTTATAACAAGAATTCTGGACCCGAGGAGTGAAGATGTTTAAACATTTACTTTTGCTTTGGACATAAAAAAAAAATCCTCTCTCCTCGAAGGTGAATTTTCTAGTTTCATCATGGTCTCCTAAAATTTACATACATTTTTCTTCACTTCACACTCATATTTATAATTCCTTCACTCACACATATACTGCATATAATAATTTCAGAAACAATTTAGAGTCTTTAGTGATTTTGTTATAATACAAGAATTTTGTTTCTTTTATATACACAGATTTATTGATTTTAATAAGTTTTTACTTTTATATTGAAAAATGTCTTCTTTACTATAATTCATTGATTTATTGTGTCCTCTTTATGTTGAACAGATTTTATTTTCATAGCTTGTATGTTCTGAGATACTTTCAAAATTTTATTAGCCCACTTTATGACTTTATAATATTTATATTAAAATGTTTCAGAATTTTAAAATATTCAATTTTATTTGCATTCTGAATGTCAGATTTAATTACATGAATATATGTACAGACTATTATATATTAATATGTACTATTCTATGTATATTACTACTACATACTAATTTTGTGTGTGCAAGTGTGTATATTCACACGTGTGCTAATATGTGTAGGTGTAAGTATACATGTGTCATCCAGTGGTTCTGTAGTGCCATGTCTATATTTGCTCATGTTATCATTAGGCAAATCTTTTGTCTTAGTCCATTAAGGCTCTATTACAAAAAATTCCATGAAAAAATGATTTCCTAAAAGCAGTAATTTATTTCTCACAATTAATCAAGTTATAGTAGGTTCACAATTAAGACATCATCAGATTCCGTGTCCATGATGGGTTCACTTCCTGATTCAATAACAGTCAGCCACATTCTCCTCATAGTCCCACATGGCAGAGCAGGGATAATTTATTGCTCTGATGCTTTTTAAATAGAAACCTTAACTTCTTCATGACGGGTCTTATCAAATGCTAATTATCTCCTCACCAGATTTCTGAATACTTTCAACTTAGGTGTTCAGCATTCCATGTACCAATTAGGATGGAAAGGGCACACATTTCACACCATCCAGAGGGAATCAACATATCCTCTCTACATCTGTATGTATGTGACTATTTTCTTTAAGGATGTACTAAAGTATGTGTGTAGAACTTGGAGACTTCCTGCTCCAAATCTCACTTTTATTAAGCTTCATTCAAAGTTCATTTATTTGGTAGTGATGATTTTTATGCTGTCCCCGAGATCCCTGTTAAATTTTAGTGTTGTTACAATTCAAATTCTTAAATTTTTGATGCAAAAATTTCTCTCCCTCTGCCTTCTGATGCAGAGCTTTGTAGGGAAATATCTCTTGCATAGTTAACAATGTGCCAGTATCAGATTTCTGATTACATGTGCAAAATGTATCTGAACATTGGTATTGGACTTTACACTTTACCAGTCTAATATAACAGTAATTGCCATGCAAAAATCAATCATGCAAATTTTTCACACGGTACCTACTTTGAGTCCAGCCATAAATGATAATGTATAGATTGTCATTTTTCTTTTTTGTTATAATAATGTCTAAGAAGCAAAACAAGTTTATGCTATTTGCTAAACATCAAATATTTTTATATTAAATATATCTAGTTTACAATTATAGCTAATTTCCTAGCTTCTTGGTATTATTGTTCTGAAGATTTTGTTCTATTTTGCTTTTACAGTGTTACTGTGACTTTCTCTTTATTTTTTTGTTTTAAAGAGAAAAATAAAAGCAGTTTCAAAATATGTTAGAAGGATAGTCACAGTAATTAATATATTGCATATCATTATCTTTGTACTGGTTATTCAGAATACAAAATACAGGCATGAAGTCATGTCCCAACAGTATTAGCACAAATTTTCATTTCAGTGGGCTAAGAGAAGCTAGCTGTATAACTATCTTAACTGTCTTGTGTGTAAATATGTTTTATTTTCCTTTCTTCCTTTCCCTTTTCCCTCATCACAGGAGGTCTTTTCTGAATGATTTCTTCTCAATTCACAATATCTATTGTACAGTTTGGATCTTATTAACTAGTTCACTAGTGAGACACTAGTACAATTTTTATACTTATGAATATTACATTACACTAGTGAGACAATATAATTTTTATACTTATGAATCTGATTTAATTAACTTAGAAGAATGACCTAGAAGGGGTTTTGTTATATAATATAGTACTGCTCAGCCATAAAGAAGGATAAATTGGAGACTTTTATAGTTAAAAGTATGCAACTTGAGAGTGTACTCATACATAGTTTCTATAAAAATAAATATATGAAAAATTATATTCCTTATTAGATTATTTTTGCACATTTTTGGAACATCTTTCCAGGTACTAACTGATCTTAGTTAACCATTCTTCCTAAACCATATGTGGCCATTTAAAAGGACCCGAAAATTTAGTTTTCTTATGGGATACCATTCTGTATATTTCATAATACTTTGTAGGGAAAGTAGCAAAACAAAACAAAACCAAGTAACCAGTACATAAATGGGCAAACATGCTCAGAGAAGAGGATCTGCAAGTGTGATTCAGAATGCCAAGATAGCCTCACTCGAGACAAGAACTTTATTTGGAGGGAAAAAATTTGTCTCTTGGTTCAGTCTCATCCACCAGATGACAAAATTACACAGAAGTACTCAGTCAAAAGGCTGAGCAAAAAATACTTGCCAGAAGAAAGAACTTTCCTAGATAAATTGTTTCATGGGTGATGCTCCACTGGAAAGTAAAAGAAAACTAAACAGATGGGCAATGTTTTAGGATTCATCCTGGCCAGCACTATCACATCTGTCATAATTAAATCTTCATTTCTTCCCCATCAAAGAATTTCTAGTTCCAGTATGTACTCTTCTGTGTATCAATGTGCTACTGTTTCCATAAGGTTTATGTCACCCAAGTGTATGACATCCAGGGCTTATTGATGGGGCTTTTGCAAGGTGACTAAGTTATAAGAATACTATTGATATCTTGCTACTAAGAGGTAGAGGCTAATCAAAAAAGCCATCACTGCCATCTTGAATTGGAATCCTATAATTCTTTCTTTGGCTTCTGTCCTCGTTTTCTGGTCTTCCTGGTTCAGTGTACAAACCATGCAAGCACTGAAACTTCCAAAATGTGTGCCAAAATAAACCTCTCTTTCTTTAAATATTGAGTGTTAAGTATTGTTTCTCAGAGATAAGTATCTGACTAAGACAATTGCACCATTTTACTGAGAAAAAAAGCTGCAATGGTAAATCTTGAATAGACAAAAAAGAATCTCCTGATTTGTTTTATGTTCAGAAACATTATATCTATTCTCTCTGCCAATACCATTCTTTTGTTGGTACAGAAAAGACTGTCAAACAAGAAAGAAAGAGGCATGGCTACTTTTTGGTGTAAATATAAAGCTGTCAAACAAAAAAGACAGTGAGGGATTAATTAATCAATATCTCCTGTGGGTTTTGAACTGAAAGGCTAATGCAAAGGCTAAGCACTGTCATTATCACTGTGTATCTGATTTTGATGATTATGTGACTAAGAGAATGCTAAAGGGAAACATTCCCATGAGTTTGCAATGTTAATGTAAAAACTGCGGAAAGTAAAACAGACTTTTCATATGTGGGCAAGTTCCTCAAAAATTTCAGCTGTCTCATTAATTGAAATGTATGATTAAGCTAAAATTTTCACAACCTAAATCAGCCAAATCCTTCAGTGACACTGAGTGTCTGCTCCCTACACCTCTGAAAACAGTGTTTAAGTAGTGCAGGAACCATCAGGACACACAAAAGTGGCTGTAGCTTTTCCATGCAAGTAACAATTACCCCAAATCCAAAGTATCAGCCTTGGATACATTTACCCATTGAGAAGAAAAGGCTAAAGAGGTGGTGGTCCATTTCCCGAGGTATGAAGGAGCCAGAGAAAATAATTTGGAAAGAAAAATTTATTTATTAAAGCACAGGCCTGGCGACGCAACCTCCAATAGCCAGTATGGAAGACTGGCCACCTAACAGCTAAAGGGCAGGGTTTTTATCCTGTAAAACCACAAACATCTGCTGTTTTCACAATGAGGGGTAGGGGTGGGGAGATGGGAGAGTAGGGGAGTTTCCACAGCGCACTACAGAACAGAAACACGGCGGTTACATTTCTCGAAAAGAGCAAGGTTCAGGTAAGGGTTGGGCTAACAAGCAAGTTTAGATTAGACAAACATCCTCTGGTGAAGGCACATCCTTCAGACAAGCAAGTTATCCTGCAAACAAGCAAGTTATCTTGCAAACAAGCACATTACCCTGCAAACAAGCAAGTTTAGATTAGGAAGACATCCTTTCACATTATGTTATATGTCAGAGAGGATGTTGAAATTCCTGTTCTGCTCTTACAGTTACCTTTGATCTTTCTCTTGCTTCTGGGGAGACTTATAAGGGGGTCTTATGTAGGTTACAACATTCCCCACTGATTTTATGTCATTCCCCAATTCTTTTGGGAAGTTCCTAAGGTTTCTCGGGTGGTAGGCCGGTACCATTTCATAACCCTGTTGGCATAGCCCCATCAGTTTTATGCCCTGTACTTGTTGACAGATATAGGAGGCCAACCTGTTGACTACTCAGGGTCCTATTAATAAAATCAGCATGAGGGGTCCTACCAGGGTTGCAATTAAGCTAGTGATCCATGGTGAGAAGTTGAAAATTTGCTCCATCCACCCGTGAGCTCCTCTTCTAGTTTTTTGTTGTTGTTGTTGTTGTTGTTGTTGTTGTTGTTGTTGTTTTCTCTTTCTAACAACCTTTGTTGTAATTCTTCTAAGTTCTACCTGACAATCCCAGACTTATTAGCATACAGACAACATTGTTCTCCCAAAAACAGGCAGAGTGCCCCTTGCTTAGCCAGCAACAGATCTAATCCTCTGCAGTTTTGTAGGGCCACCTCTGCCAGAGAATCAATGGACTTTTCTAGTGCAGCGACAGCATTGTGAAGCTGCTGTAGACCTGAGTCCATTTGTCTACCTAGAAGGTCAGTCTGATATAGGCTCACTCCTAGTGAGGTTGCCCCTAGTCTGATCGCCGTTATTATGCTGACTCTGGCCACTCCTGGAAGAAGTGGGCTCCTTTTTGCTATCTTATGTTCATGAAAAATGACGGTGATACCTTCAGTCTCTGGGTGCCAATAAACTCGAGGGAAAACTCGGACAAGAACACATATTTCTTGAGAGTGTTCCTGGAAGACAGTTTCATAAGCACAGGGGGTTAATACAGAAGTACAGGCCCACCAGTGGCCCTCAGGGGTGCCAATTGATTTGGTTATGGTGGCTGCTATTGATGGAGACTGAGGCTGATAAGTTACAATACTTAGGAGGAGTATTGGATTCATTATATATCTATCAGTTCCATTTCCTCCTGTCAGGAAAAGGTCTCTCAACAAAACCTTTGGCTGAGCCCCCCAGCAGTTACAGTCAGATGAGGTGGACCCCTTTAAAGTGCCATTGGTTTAATGTTTCCTTCTAGGTAAGGAGGTGCTGAGGATAAGCAAAGCCAGCAAGGGGTGAGGTTCCCAATCATGTGGGTTCCATTTAGGACTTGGTAGGCTATTTCAAGCAATGTTCACAGGTCCAACTCCTGTTGAGATGGAGTGGGAGATAGGGGGGTTTCAAGAGAGGAGGTTGGAGTCTTCTCTGTTGCCCTTTCTTTTGCTAGACTTTTCTGTCTTGTCTTAGGGACTAAGTTGACCCTAGGGGTGGGTGTGGGTGAGAATTGGATTTTAAAGGTGTTTCCTGGGTCTATGCCTGACACATATAGACAAACCTCTTAAGTTAATCCTGATTTCCATTTGGGATCCATGGGATTTTGGAAAACTAAGGTGACAGGGTTACAAGCATCACTGGGGCAGGAGAAGTTATACCCTTTAATTATTTTGAGATGTTTCTCAGACTGGTATGCAACTTCACATGTTACACAGGGCCATGCATAATGGTACATTTCCTTATAGTAACTGTACCCACAGTAAGCCAAGCTGGAAATATCGGATTGGTCCTTGGGGCATAAGTATATCTGGGTGTCCTTGAGTAACATAGCCAAGTAGAGATCTCATCCACAATAACTATAAGGAGGTCGCATGAAAGGATCATTTTGTCTCTCAGCTCGGTATATGAGCAATTTGCATAAATCTAAGGTAATTGTAGCCTGATCAGTTTCAATTTTTTCTATCATATTGTGAGAAATTTCATCATATATAGTCCAAATTCCCCAATTGGGTCCAAGAACAGGCTTAGAAGGAGCAGAAACTATCAAGTTATATATAAGAAGTGCAATGAGGGGATACATGCCTATTACAGTCAAGAGCACCTGGTGAACTTTAACTTTAGGGGCTTACCAGTTGGTTGCACAGTCCAATTGTCTTGAGAAGATTGCTTTACTTGGGTGTCTAGGACCTTAATGTGGGAGTGGTGAATCCATGGAGTCTTGCCAGCCACCTTTACTGCAGTGGGAGAACTGAGCACCACAGTGTCTGGTCCCTCCCCGTGAGGCTCAAGGGTGTGGCATTGGTGGCACTTGACAAGGAACAGAGTACTGGAGTCCACCAGCGGGCTGGACTCAGAGTGAGAGTCTACCAAGGATGCTTCATTCTGAATAACCAATGTATAGAGGTCAGGATGGGCTGAAGAGCCTGCAGGGACTTAATGAGATCTTGGTTAGTCAGTTACACCAATTTTTCCTCAGAGAGTTTTGGAATGAGAGGAGGGGGCCTCCTGTACAATGCTTCAAAAGGGGATATACCAGAAACATAGAGTACATCGGGTCCGCAGGAGGGCAAAAGAAAGGAAGCTTACCCAATTATTGCCAGTTTCCAGAGACAGCTTTGTAATTGTAATTTCTAACGTCAGATTCATCCTCTCTACTTGCCCTGAGCTTTGAGGCCAGTACACGCACTGAAATTTCCAATCAATCTGTAAGCCCTGAGTTAGTTGAGTTAGTTTTTGAGTTATCTGGGCTGTGAGAGCTGGGCCATTGTCAGACCTCCATGGATAAGGGTAGGCTAAAACGAGGAATGATCTCATATAACAACATTTAACCACTGTGCAAGCTGATTCTGACCTGGTGGGAAATGCCTCTACCCATCCAGTGAAGGTATCAACCATCACTAGCAGGTATTTGTGTCCTTGAAGACTTGGCTTCTTCATTTCAGTAAAGTCTATTTCCTAGTGTTCTCCTGGGAAGTTCCCCTAAAATGAGTAGTTTCCATCTGGAGCTGTCATTTTGGGTTAATTAATTGACATTGAGGACATCTTGAACTGGCGGCCACTGTCAATTTGGACAGCTGGGGTATAAAGAATTGGTCCCGAAAGAGTTCGGCTAGTTTTGATCTTCCTAAATGAGTGGATTGATGAACTTGCTGAATGAGCTCCCATCCGAGGACTTTGGGCAGCAAGATTCTCTTATCTGGTAAGTGATACCCGCCTCCTGGAATGTCGGGCTTCACCTGGAGCTGGGTGGCCAAGTGGAGGTCCTTTTGTGTATACACAGGTTCTGATAATGTTGCAGGCATCAGCAAGAGGGTAGGAGTGGTTTCCTCTATATCCTCTTCTTCAGACCCCACTGATTTTATGGCAGATTCTTTGGCTGCCATATCAGCTAAATTGTTTCCCCTGGTAATGGGATCTCCTTTTTGGTGGGCCTTACAATGTATGATGACCACTTTCTCAGGTAACCAAATTGCTGCCATCAGGTCTAATAATTGGGGGCATTTTTTATTTTATATCCTGCTGAGGTCAATAGTCCTCTCTCCTGATAAATTGCCCATGTACATGAGCAGTAGCAAAAGCATATCTGCTATCAGTGTAGATGTTAATTCGCTTATCTTCAGCCAGTTTTAAGGCTTTGGTGAAAGCAATGAGTTCAGCTCGCTGAGCAGAAGTGCCAAAGTCCAGCCTCTGTGCCCACAAAATCTGGGTCTTGGAGGTCACAGTCGCCCCTGCAACTCATTTACCTTGATACATGTAGCTGTACATGTACAAGAATGATGACCCCCTTCTGGTGATGCAGCTTCCAGTAGCTAATATGGAAGACTGTGTGCCTAACAGCTAAAGGGCAGGGTTTTTATCCTGTAAAACAGCAAACATCTGCTGGTCTCATAATGCGGGGGTGGGGATGGGGGGGAGGGATGTTTCACAACACACTACAGAACAGGAACACAGAGGTTACATTTCTCGAAAAGAGCAAAGTTCAGGTAAGGGTTGGGCTAACAAGCAAGTTTAGATTAGGCAAACATCCTCTGGGGAAGGCACATCCTACAGACAAGCAAGTTATCCTGAAAACAAGCAAGCTTAGGTTACGAAGGCATCCTGTATGCTCTTAAGAGTTACCTTTGATCTTTCTCTTACCTCTGAGGAGACTTATGAGGTGGTTTTATATAGATTACAGCAAAAGTCACCTCACTATAATGCATATTATAATAACCTAATCTCTCCAAGCAGATAGATAAATCTATTGATCTGTAAATCTATAAGAAAAAAATGAATTAAAAGCACTTCATCTTATAAATTAAAATTTTTCTTTACTCAAACAGGTAAGTCTTACCTTCAGTGTTTTACAAAGTACTTTTTTACAGTGGATAGAAGATATTGATTTGTTTATTACCTTTATTTAAAATCTTAAGTATTTGTAGTGTAATATGTAAGTCTTAATTTATATTCTTGCACCAAAGTCCACATAAGGAGCCGGGATGAGTTCACATTTAGACTCTACCCAGTGCACAGGCTGTGGCTGTTTCTGGACCCTTCATTCAAAGCCTCACCAGTTATGTTCTTTGTACTCTCCCCAACATCTGAAGCTCATGTCTTTTTTTTTTTTTTTTTTGTATTTACATCATTGCCAGAATATTTTGCTTCAATTAGAGAAGGATAAACACACAGATATACACAAAAGCACCATGTTTTGAATTATTAATATAGATCAGTATGATTTTATAATAACATTGTAAAATATATAAAAGTGTAATTGGTATTCTATAACTTTGGTTTTTGTAAAAAAGAATTTAGCCAATTACATAGTGATATATTTGTACAGAAAATTGTGTCTGTTTTGATCATATACAGAACTTTTCTTTTTCTTATATTGTTCACTAAGCATCACTGTAACAGCTCTTTACATGAGATTTATACTGTTTTTGGTATTAGAAGTAAGCTAGAAATAACTAAATAAGTCTTTGGTATTAGTAGTAAGCTAGATATGACTTAATCCAGAGATGTGTCTAAGTTACACATAAGTTACTATGCTGTTTCATATAAATGACTTAAACTTTCTGAGTGTTGTATGTGCAAAGCATCCAGGAAACAATTTTATAAAAATACTGAATTATACTTTTATTTAATATAATTATATCTATAAACAAACATAGTATCTTAATATTTCTATCTGTTGGAAGATAAAACAACCACAATTCTGAAAGACAAATAATCTGTGAATAATGAATGGAAAGTTTTGGGGTCTTTGGGAACTAAAATATGGTCCAGAAGTGAATATATAAGACGTATTTAAGTGAGAAAGTCCCTTTGACCTGTGTCTTCCTTCACGCATTTCTCCTGCTATAACAAAAATGTAGTAATTTTAAATAGGAATGTGTCCATCACAGTTCTGGAGGCTGCTGAAAATGTAAGGCTTAGTGCCCAGATTCGATGTACTCTTTATTTCCAAGACAGTGCCTCATTTCCAGCCCTTCTGCAGAAGATAAACATTGTGCCTCCAGAAAACCAAAGAAATGGAAGGGAAATAGCCTAACGTACCTCCTTCAATCTCCTTTATAAACATATTCTTCATAAACATGGGGGCTCCCCTTTTGTTGTTGGGGACCACAAATTCACAGTGACTGTTTTTGCATATTTCCCTATGGGATAAAAGGAAGAATTGGAATTACTGGTACCACCCACCTGAGATTTCCCATTGACTCATCCTAGCATAAGATCATCTATACCTTCTTAAGTCATCTGAGGATTATACTCAAGAACAAGATACTTCTAAGCACCAGATCATCTAAATATATTTTAAATCATCACAGGATTATACTCAGGTCATGATACTTCAAACATAAAATTATCCATGCCCTATGGAGTTAGAGCTTTTGGATGAATTTTAATCCTTTGCTAGATCTACCTATCACTGTATAGACCAGGTAAAAACTGGCTGTTTTGGGAGTGGCCAGATCCAGAGACATTGACTTCTCAGCTATTGCTGGAATATGATCTTGTTTTTCTTGAGACTGACAACTGTGACTCTTAACTGAGTTCTAATATTGACAATCAGAACTCTTGGCCAGATTCCCAGTATTTTATAATGTGATCCCCTCCTAAATATCCTACCTTTAAATACCATTACACAACAGATTAAGTGTCAATTTATGAATGTGTGAAACAGAATCAGTTCACAGAAATTCCCCTGGTTTCCTACCACTAAGGGAAGAATCCGCCCCAGAAAACAAGCAAATTTTAAGTAAGTACAAGCATTCTTCCTTGGATTTCTGGGTGGGACTGCCTAGAGCTAGAGATACATAAATGGCACACTAACCTTAATAAAGAGCAAGAAACTGAAGGTCTTTGCAGCAACTGGAGCATACCTTGGAAAATGGTTTTGAGAGAACAGAATGAGGCTGATGGAAGATAAGCAATCATTTATACTTAAAACAAAAAACTTGACCACATTTTTGAAAAATGTATGCTGACCTAAGAATGTATAAACATCATTAATGTGACTAATTGTAAAGGGAAGAGAACAGACTGGTTTGAAGTGTAGTAAAGAACTAATATTGTATGTGTTGAAGAATGCTGTCCGTTACATTCTTTACTTTTTTTAAAAAAAGTTAATGACAATTACAAATAAAATGCATAAAGAAAACGATACAACTTGATGCTTCTGCATTCTATCATCTCTTCCATATATTTCACTTTGCACCCCTATTGTTTATTCAACCAGCTTCTTCCTTTTAATATGTTCCTTAATATATTCCTTTAATATGTTTTAAGGAACATATTAAATTTTGCAATCCAGGTTTTATCCACGAACGTCTTGTTTATAAACTAAACTCTATGTTTTTTTGCATCTTATCACTTTCAATAATCTTAGCTTCAAAATTCTAACTGTACTGATCATTTTTGCAGCAAAGCAGATTTTATATTAACATAATATGTATTTTTACTTATGGTTCATTAGTTTTTATTTGATACATTCTGTCAATAATGTCATATAACCCTTAAAGTGACAATAATTGATTGATTCATCCTTAGCTTCTTTCATTCATGCATTCAACAGATAAATATTAAGATTTTTCTGTATTCAAATCAGTGTACCAGTAATCCTGAAGCAAAAAAAACAAAAAAAATAGAAACCAGTATACCTTTCCAATAGGAACCTAGACCAGTGTGACAAAAAGAATGACTGAATTTATCATAAGGTTTTATCGGTATTAAGTACGTAGGGCAAATAATATACTGTCACCTAATAATCAGTGAATAGTTTATTACAAAGTTGATGATGATTAATATCAACTAATAATAATATATTAATGTTATCATTATACCAATATCATGATGACAATAGTAATTGTAATATTAAGAATATTATATCTTATTTATTTTTAATCAGTTAGACAATAAATCTTGGCACAAAACTTGTAAATATTATTTTCCTTTAACCATTTTAACTTACAAACTTTTCACATTTTTCACTTCTTTCTATTATTACATGTAATCACAAGTTGACTATATATCCATTAACTACAAAAATCCATGAAGTAATCACCAGTGGTCATTTATACTGTTGTCAGAAATATGCAAGGAATAAACATGCCTGTAATTTTGTTTCTACCACTTGCAAATGTATTTCTGTATTTATGGTTCAAGGTTTGCTGATTACTTACAAGGTAGGTGACAGCAATCTTGGGAGACATAAATCCCAACACTCTCAAGGGCAGAACTAAAGCTGCAATACCAGTAATCTTCAATCAGGGCATTTTTTTCCAATTTTCAAAAGAAGTCCCAAATTTATCAGTGCTCTTGCATTAATGAGGCAATTTCAAATATAAAATGATAAGCATCAAATGATATATTTTAGGAAAATATTAGCAAATATTCAATGACTGACATGCCTTATATAGCTATGCTGAAATCACTTTTAATAATTTTAGCAAAATAGAGTGAATATTTTCTAGCATCTTATAGTGATTGTCCCTGACCTAATATGTGACTATCTCATTAAATAGCATTTATATTTGCCATCTGATCTTCTCTGTATACATCTCTGGGATAGTTACAAGTTTTTTTTTTTTTTTTTTACTCTCTGTTATTCATGATGCAAATCTAAATTCTTAATTCTGTATTATACTCTGGAAAAGCAGGAAGGATAGACATTTGCTATATTCCTACACTCATGTCATCTTGTGTCATCAGTATATTTAAGAGATATGCAGTTTTCTTAATAATCCTTATAATTCAAAATTAATGCACTAATTCAAAGCACAAATCACGGCTAAGTGCATATGTTGTTAATGCTCTGTTGTTGCCATATTAAAATTAAAATTGAAGAAGTAACATTACATCTTTTTTAGGCACAGAGCTCTCAAAATGTGTTGGTTTAGCATACATTAATTTTATATCTAAGAAAGAGAATAATGGATTTTAAAAGTAGTTATCACAGGATGATCGTGTACTTACGCTGTATTGTAATAATGAAAGTTGGTATAGGAATTTTGGTGTTATTAAAATATTATACTTCAATACATGAATTTGGAGTGCCAGGAGAAGGCTTTTTGGTTAGAATGTTTCCAATAAAAGTCATATGTTAATTCTTAATCACATATTGGCAATACTAAGGTGGCAGGACCTCTGTGAGTAAGTCTAAGAATGAAAGCAGAATTCGTACAGATGTGTTTATCTCTTTATAAATGAGTTTGAAGAAGTGAGTTCATGCTTTTCTGCTTCTCCTTGAAGGATTAGTATTTTGCTAGGTTTCTTACTTTTTCCTATTGCATTTTTTCATTCTAGGGTATGGGAATGTATGAATGACATTGCTCTACCTTGAAAGTAGAGTCCAGGATCTTCACTAGACATCAAATCTGTCATTACTTTGATTTTGGCCCTTAGCCACCTCATTCTGCATTGGAGCCAACTAAGTATGGATTGAAACCTCCAAAATACTGTAAGAAACAAATTTTCCCCTCCTTCATTTTGGGTGTCAGGTATTTTGTCTCAACAGTGAGTAATAATTAAGACACTAGGTAAATTGATGCACTTTGAGATCATACTCTTAAATGAAACACTTCTGACACACGTGTAAGTATTGCAAGGTCTCTCTGGGATGAGAAACCAAAAGTGTAAATAAGGACCAAAATGTATAATAGATATGATGAAATAGGAAGAATTTGTTCAAAAAGGAAGGGAAACAATATTTCTTGGCTTTTGGTAACTGTGGATCTTACATATAGAGAAATTCAGGAATTGAAATTGTATCAAGGGAATTTGAATACTACCACATAATCTAACAAGTCCATTTAGTTATTAGGTGGTAATTTATTTTTAAATGCTTTAAAAAGAATTTTAGGGCATTCCTTTGGCTACAGTAAGGGAATATTCCATTGAAGTGGTTCAAACAACAAAGCTGTCATGTTATCATTTAAATTCTAGAAATCAATGGTGATCATAAAAACCAAAGTTCTCTCTACATTTTGACTTATCTGTAACGTGCAATTGATGTTCCCATACCATAGATTTTATGTTTCATGCCTGTTACCCCAGGAACATTGGAAAGCCACTGTGGCTCCATAAACGTTCATTTATTCCAGATAACTTTGTATTCAAGTTGTATTTCATCTTGTAAATTCAGATAAAAATAAACTATAGAAGTATGACTCTGCATTTTTCACATCTCTGTAGATGCTTTAAAATTAAAATATCTGAGGAGACAATGTCTATCATCAAACCATTATTTGCAGATGTGGTTTGGCAGTTTCAAGGAAGATGGACCACAGTATTCACTGGCATGCGTGGTGAGCAGGTTTAAAGTAGAAAAAAAAAAGTATCTCCTTGGTTTGTGATGATCATCATTTATACAAAAATAATTAAAGTAGCTTTTTGCTGTGTTTTCACTTAAATGAAAAAATTTAAAGTTACATGAGAGTCTAAGTGGGAAAAAATAGAGTCCCTCATCAAGTGATAGAAGAAAGAATTGGGCTTTAATTCTAGATTTTATTTTTCATTTGGAGACATGGTCTCACTATATAGTTCCAGCTGGGAAGTTCACTGTGAGTTCACTGTGAAGCCCAAGCTGAGCTGGCCTTACATTCATTGTGTCCCTCCTGTTTCAGCCTCCCAAATGCTGAAACATCTTTACTTTTCAAAACTAATTTGTGTCTTTGCCACCTATTGGTTTTGTGTCAAGGGATCATGGGAAGAGAGAAGTCAGAGAAAAAAAAGAACAAAAGAACAAAATTCATCCTTTTGAAAATATTACATTCATATTTCGAGACTTTACCATGCTTTACACTAAAAAACAAAAAGTCTATATTATATTATCGTAGGGGAGCAAAGAAATCAGAAATACTTGTTTTTCTACAATTTAGGTGATACATAAAAAATGATGCCTACCGCTTCAATGTTGACTTTGACATCTGAAGGTCAAGACAAATACATAAGGGGACCACACTCTGATTGGACCATAATGTCATTTCATACAGAGCAGGCACCTGTTCTCCTTAATTAAGAAATATGCAAGAACAAACATTAACCTATATCGATAAAGCAAATATAATGTCTTTAAAATAAGTCATGAAGAACCAGTCAGTGTCTCCTGAGATCCAGCTATGTTGGAACTTGAGGGGATGAACAACAAAGCAACAAGTCCGCCTTGCTGGTAAGTGAGCAGTGGATGCATCAGGAAGGACACAAATCAGCGTCTCCTGTGAGCCTATGGGCACACAGACTGAGAATCAAACATCCTACCCCCACTCCCGCCCTACAGGTTTAGCAACTGGATGGTGCTGAGGACCAGCCAGAGTTGATAACAACTAGTTAGACACATAAAGCAGGCAAATGCTTGTATTATTTGATTGATTGTGCTTATCTGGGGCAAGAGGTCTAAGCACCTCTTGAGAAAATGACTGTATGGAATATAGCAAATATGGGGAATTTCCTTCTATCTTCTTTTAAGACCAAAATTGTTTTCACTGTTTTGATTTGTTCTGATCAATTGTCTTGCTCTATTCAATATTCTGTTTTGGTAGATTTTATAGTGTTCTGTTTTTGGTTAGATTTTGCTATACCTGATTGAATGGGCAATGACTGTGAAGATAACAAGACATACTATGGTACCTATTACTGTTATCCTGGTATCCTGTTGTGAAGTTCTGTACCAATCTCACTGTGTTATTTTGATTGGTTTTGTTCTCTCTTGTTTTGTTGTATTTTACTACTTCCAATGTAATAAAATAAAATAAGCCTATGTAATCATAAGACGATTATAAACAATTTTTAAAAATTGAATCTCAGTCTTTTCCCCACCACTTTGAAGGAATTTCTCATGTTTTAACTGAGTTTCCTTAACTTCAACTGAGCACACATAAACTAGTCTCTTCCAGATGATATCATGTAATATTGATTATAGTGTAGTTTACTGATAATCTGATAATCTAACAGCTTTGCTAAATTGAATCAGGAAAACACAAACTTTTGATATAGAGAATCATAGTTCAGGAATTGTTGAAGGACTATTCTTTCATGTTCAAATTGTATTATAACTTATATTTGTATGCCATAAAGCCAGGTATGGAATCTAGGATTATACCCCCAAATGAAGGCAATAATCCTAACCAGTTTAAATCTCCTGGGTCCTATTGATTTTATTTATGTCTCTAATCTTCTGGAAATTTTGTGAATCATTATTGTTCACTGTGGAATGATAAGGGTGATCCACTTTGCATCCTGAGGAGGGAGACTTCCTTGACCAAGCAGTCCTATATTGCTTGTGCAATTTAAAGCCGTGGTTCTCAAGCTTAATAAGGAGTCAGAATCACCAGAGGAACATGTTAAGACACTTAGAGCGAACTCCACCCCTAGAGACTGCAGGTGTGGAGGTGGCTCAAGAATTGATATTTTAACAAATTTTCAGATATGTCTATCAATGTGATGCCAGCCTGGAGACCACACTTCATGACACGCTCATTAAAAAAAAAAGGAGAACAAAAAACAAACAAACAAAAAATGTCTTAAAATGAAGTCTACCCCACCTTCCTCAGAGGCATAAATCCTTGGTAAAATGAAGATTCCATAAATCATCCATGACTTCTTGGATCCCAATATCAAGCATATGGCCTTGACAGCTGCCTTTTAACAATTCCAGATGGTTGTTATGAATGTTACTCTTTGACAACTGCTGTTGTCCTGTCCAGTTGTGACACACCTGCTGTGTAATATAGAATGTACCTTCTCCACACTAAGTAATGTGCAGGGTTTCTTATATCCAAAATTGCTTTCATTCTTTTTATATTTTCAGTATTTTTTCTTCACTTCTTCCATAGCCAGGTCAAACATTTCTTCTTTATAAGACTTGCCTTAGAAATACTAAGAAAGACTTATTTTTACTTCAATTATGGCACTAGTTACTGCACTGCAGTTCAAGTTTCCTTCTACTGACCATATTTTTAAAATGAGGCTCTTTAGTAAGACTAAAAGAAAGGCATTCTGCATAGAATTCTGCATCATTAGGTTTGGAATGTATTAAGTCATTAGAAAAATATTGTTGACTGTAAAAAAAATAAAGGGACAGATATATTTGAAAATTCAACAAAACTGAACTTTATTTTTGCAGTGTAGAAGGTTTGGTTTTCCATAATTATAATCACTGGACTATTTCAAATGAACACTTAAGGATGCTTTTTCAGGGAAATTGTTTTCTGAAAGTGTTTTTAACCAATATTTGTGCAAACATACAAGCTTGTGCACCTTTGTTTTGACCTTTTCAAAACTTCTTGCTGATTTTTGAGGAACTGGATGGTATATTTAAAGAGTTCCTGCAATCTTCATTTGCCAGTTTTCCCTATTTGTTTAATTGTAACAGCTGTTGCCTTAGGAAACATCTGTTCTCTATTAACTCCACAGAAAGACACTTCAAAGGGTCAAAAGTATCAGAGCCGCGATGTACCTAGAGGCTTGGCCTAAAAGACTTGCTTGGTGAATGTTAACATCATTTCTTTCCTAGTTGCTTTGGGTATTATGACAAGTTTTTTGCTCCAAAGAAGCATATGAGCACTAAAAATATGATGCAGTCATTAAGAAAAAGAGTAAAATTTAAATGATGTCAAGCTTTTACTGTTTTCATTTCATTTCTATCATAATGATAACAATTTGCTTGGCTGGTAATTTTGCTATGGTTTCTTCCTTCTTTCCCTGGGAGGTGGAGAGCAACCACAAAGAAAGTTAAGCATGAACAATGAGAACATAAAGCATAAATGCTACTCCTTGATAATGATAAAGGACACTCTGGCAAGACTGAAGACCCCTGCAATTTAGGTGGTCATGGTTCTGAAACACAAGTCTTTCTAGATCTGTTATAGTACTGATGATTCAATTTGTACAATTTAGACTGGTTATGTAAGTAAATACATATTTAGTACATAAAAAATGACAAATACACATGAAATAAATCAGAGACACAAAACTAAGAAGACTTCAGTCAAATGTGTACCAGTTTTATGATCGGTTCATTATTTGTTTAAGTTCTCAAATTATTTTCAATACATTAATGAAGTAACGATCCACTTCTCTAACAAATTGGCAACACTAGCCACTTTACTTATATTTTATTGAATGATTTTAACACATCCCTAGTAGCTAAACTGTTACTGGGAGAACTGTAAGTGTTCATAAACTACACTTGTAAAGGCAGCATTGCTTAGCTTTTAACACCTGAATCCTAAATGGAAAAACAAAGTTATTGCTACTGATGAGTCCTTTTAACCTCAAAATAGATATAAACAGTGAGACCGGTTGGCTCTCTTGGCATTGCCTGTTGCATAATAATACAGAGATTCCACAGTGAGCTCCAGGCCTCCAGCTTTTGACTGGATTCTTTGGATCTCTAGCACAAAAGAATTCCCATTTGCATTCTCATACCTGACTTGGGGCGACCATTGTAAGCCTACCCTGAATATTTATTAAGTACTTAGCATAATATATATATATATATATATATATATATATATATATGTCTTATATTAAAATCCAGTCCTCAAGTAAACACTTATACACCTGTAATATTCACACAGTGATGAAACTATGTATCTCAGAACATAGCCTTGTTGTTAAAACACTACATAAATCCATAATATTTTGCTAACTACAAGGAGTGAATCACCTGCAAGTGATTTGGAGGTAGTATTCTTTGTGATACATAGCTATTACATACAGCCAGAGGATTGATATAAGTACAATTCACATGTTGATTATGTTTTCTCCTATACAGTCAGGATTCTGTTCAGAAATTCCTTGTCTACATCTACGTCTTTGAGAGTTTTACCTATTTTATCTTCCAGTAGATAAAATATTTCTATTTTAACATTGATCCATTTTGATTTTAGCTTAGTTCCTGGTGGGAGATAAGATCTATATCTAGTCTTCTGCATAGCCAATTTTTCCAGAAATAAAAATATATTAAACCGGCTATATTTCCTCCAGTGTGCTTTTGGACACCTTTTCAAAATTCAGATGACTAAGACTATGATGAATATAATCAGTATGTACTGTAAAAATGTACCAACTAAAACAACATCTAAATTGTTTTTAAATTGTCTGGTCTTTGTCTTCAGTAAGACCTGAAGTGACTGAAGTATATTGCTTATTCTCGGCATCTGGGAGCATTTATTTAGTCAGGTGTCTCAGGTCAGGTTCCTAGAAAGTTTCAGGATGGAACTTTGCCCAAGAGATAAACCATATGTCTAGAACATTAAGGCTTTTAGCCAGATAAACACCTGGCCCAACATCTGAGGAAGACAAGGACACTCCAGGTTAAATTTTTGCTAAGCAGGCAGTGACTCAACCAATCTGAGTTATGCAATAAAATATCCCTTAATCTTTGAGTTTCAGAATTCAGTTCAGCTGTCTGGGCAGTGAGGACATTAGCATGTTAGGAGGGTGAGGCATGTTGATTTCCTGATTCCTTTGTAGATGACCACAGAGAGGTTCTGAATCTGACATATTCCAAAACCTTGCCTCATAACTCACTCATATAAATCAGGAGATGGTTCCTAATTCATACAGTAAAACTTGATGCTTACAAGAAACCTGAGTCTTGTAATAAAATTATAATTTCAGTGTCCTTTTCCCTAAATTCTGTGATTTGATGTAGTAAAATATTGAAACTAAAAGAGCATAAAAAACTCTCATCTTGTAGCCAGTTGTCCAAAGCATGAACTGTCTGAGCAGCTCCAAATTTATAGTTGGTTTCTGAAGTAAATGAGAACTTCCGAGTCTGGGTTCTTAATCTATAAAATATGTAATATCTCTGAAGTTCAGCATTAGAACTGAATTGAAAATGATAACTTCATTCTCCAACCCTATAGGTAAAGCAGGTATTTTCTATGTCTCTCTCTGCTCACTGAAAACTGAAAACTAGTTTTAATACATTCTGCATCAAAGCAAACAGATGTTAATTTTGAAAATACACTACTAATGTTGTTATATAAAGGTCTATTACCATCTCCACAACCTGTATATCCCTAGAATATCTTCTGTCATTTCTTAGAGACAGTTAGCTGTTGATCAGTACCTTTCTCTTCTGCAATTACATTTTTTATTCTTTTGATTAGTTAATGTTGATGGTGTGGTCTGATCAAATTCAAGCTTATCTTCAAATAATCTTGTTATATTACTCTCCTGCAAGATCATATATCTCATACCAAATTATTATCAATAATTTTAAACATTTCATAACCTCAAGTATTCATAACCTCAACATTCTCTGCTGTGTGGCCTATAACTATCATCCACTGTCTTTCTCATTTAAATGTATTGGGGACAAGACATTTATAATCTTGTAATATCCCACCACTAAAAGACAATAGTACTCCATTTTTCCATTTTTCTTAGACATTCACATACCCATTCTTCTATTTCAGTACCTTTTCCTCATCCATATTCTGAATTTACTAAGAAAATTTAAGCAAAGCTCTGTTTTTAAATTGTAAGAGTAAGGCTCAGTAGATAGAATCTGAGTTTTCAATCCATTTTATTTCGCATTTGGATTACTGAATTTCTGTCATGATAATGCTTCATAGCAATATGTACAGAAACACAAATTATTTCACTGTTTTATGATGTTGTTTTTTGGTGCAATTTTGCTGTGAAATTAATTTCTCAACCACTCTATTCACGAAGGACGTATTCCTAATCTCTTAATTTAGTTCAATTTTGCTCTACTTGTGACAGTTCTAGGGTCTAAGTTCAACTTTGGAGTCATATATAGTAGATTTTCTTTAGAAGAAAGCAAAACGGTAATTTTTATCCAAATGATAAATCTTGGAAATGAAGAAAATTCTCAACATTTTTTCTAATATTATGTGAGAATGTTCTTCCCTTTAAACCTGGTAATTAATCTAGCAGGCATTCATGGATAGCATTAATTCACCAGCTTTGAGGATTATGTTACCCTTGTATCACACTGACACCACAGGCACATTGCCAAAGGAAGAGAAACCGAACAGAGCAAAAACAAAACAAAATGAAATATGACATATTCTTTGAAATATATTCAGAATTATGCTTCTTTAGTTATTTTTCTTATAAATGTTTCCAAAAGACTAAAATAGGTGATTTTGCTATAAGGCAATTTACTTTTATACTTTATCATGGATAAAAGTGATAAACCATTGTTCTTATAGTAGGATGTGTGTATATAATCATTAGGATTTTAACACTGAAAAGCCAGAAATTAATATTCTCGCATGTCTTCCCAGGTAATATGTTACACAAACCATGTCCAGAAATCTTTCCAAATTGCATCCTTGCATTCTTCTGTGTTTGGAATTGAGAATAATGAGTTTGGCAAAGTAGGCCATACGTTCCTGCCCTTGTGAGATACAGCTCATATCCTGAAATGTCATGGCTGGGGAAAAGAATGGAGAGCATCATTTTCTCACCCTGACATTTTTCCACATCATAACTCACAGGTACTTCATTAAAGATCAAAATTGAAATAGAGAATTAAGACTATATTGACAGCCACAGTGAATAAAATTTAAATCTATGTAATATATTTGAAGTTGGATCCTGACATTAAGGTTTGAGATTTGACATTTGGATATATAGATATTCATCAGGAAGATATTTAAAATACAAAGCAGCCAAACACAGACAAATGAAAAAGTTTACAATCTTGGCTGTTATTAATGAAGGTAATGTTAGTAGTGGGGGACAAATTTTTCTAATGTCCATAGGTCTAATTAAAGATTTCAAGTGATACGTATGTAAACATGAAAAACACAGCCAAATTGACATAAAAAGTCAAATATCTTTTTTTTTGTCTTTTTCATTTTTTTTTCTTTTTTTTTTTTTATTCAAGAGGAAAAAGAGAAAAACACAAAACAAAACAAAGCAGTGTAAGGTTACACATAATACAGAACTACAAAAAAAAAACATAACAGTAAGAAATCACCTGTTAATAGATTACATAATATCATCTTGGAAATAGTTGCTCAAATCAGAGTATCAAAGAATACAAAGTAGACATTCAAACGGAGAGACTGCAAACAGCTGTGTTCAATGATCCAAAAACATTAATATGGTCAGCTATTTAACATCCCTAAACACACTTGTTGTTATATCCGTTAGAGCTCTTTTTTTTTCCCCTCCCTCTCTTTTTTATAACAAAATTTACACATTTTGGATTTTATTACTCCTTAGTTCTTATTACTTTTTGGGGGGGGAGAGAATAAAGTCAAATATGGCAAAACAAAGCTGTAAGTCAAAACCAAGGATAGACATAGCACATGATGTAGAACAGAGTACAAGGTCATCAACAATGGTTATCAACATTGTCTCTTGTTTCCTTAAAAGGAATTGTCCATCTCATTAGATACTACAAAGCCGGACAAAACAGTGGAGAACAAGACCAACAAAACCTAGGCATTGTGAACATTACAGGACTTCCAAAGGAGACAATAGTCAAACCAGAATGGGCATCTTTGTGAATCTTATTGCCTTCAAATTAGTTGCCTATACCTTCAAACTTGCTACAATCGCACAGAATGGAACAGAGTCTAATCAGTCAAAACAAGATCTTGGGAGTATTACAGGACTTCAAAACAAGTTAATAGGAGATCAAAAAGAGTTACTACTATATATCCTAATTTTTTAAGATTTTCCCTTAATTAAAATAAACATAAGAAATAGCTAAATAATTTTTTTAAAGAATAGTAGTTACCATAGTGTCTGTCTTTTTCCTTAAAATATTTGGATAAAACTTCATATACTATAGCTTCAAATATTTCCATATCAAAAAGCCCAGAGTAAAGCCTTTCTAATTAATAAGTGAAAATTTTATAAGGCTTCAAGGCCACATAATGGGGAATCATGATTATCACATATTTTTATATATTTGAATCATTACTTACATTAGGGAAACTATTCGGTATTCATACATGCGAGATTGATTTATTTCGCTTATGAGTATGGTCTCAAGCTGCGCCCATTTATTGATAAATATCTCAATGCGATCCTTCTTTATAGCTGAATAATACTCCATTGTATAGAAATACCACAACTTTTTTATCCATTCCTCAGTTGATGGACACTTGGGTTGTTTCCAAGATCTGGCGATTACAAATTGTGCTGCTATAAACATAGGTGCACATATATCCCTGTGGTATGATGCTTTCAGTTCTTCTGGGAATATGCCTAGAAGTGGAATAGCTGGAATAAATGGGATTTCCAATCCCAACTTTTTGAGAAACCTCCAGACAGACCTCCACAAAGGCTGTACCAGTCTACACTCCCACCAACAGTGCAGGAGAGTTCCTTTTTCCCCACAGCCTCTCCAGCATTTGTTGTTGTTGGTTTTCTTGATCCTGGCCATTCTTTCAGGAGTGAGATGGTATCTCAGTGTGGTTTTAATTTGCATTTCTCTAATGACCAATGATGATGAGCATTTTTTCATGTATTTATTTGCCATTTGCATTTCTTCATCTGAGAATTGCGTATTCATCTCAGATGCCCATTTTTGGATTGGATCTTTGAATTTTGAAGGTCTGAGTTTTTTTAATTCTTTATATGTTTTAGACAAGAGTCCCTTGTCTGAGAGAGAGTTCACTAAAATCTTTTCCCAGTTTGTGGGTTTTCTTTTCACTATGCTGGAGATTTCTTTTGACATGCAAAATCTTTTTAATAAGAAGTGGTCCCAGTTATTGATTCTGGGAAGTATTTCCCGTGCAGTTTGAGTCCTATTCATGAATTCTCTACCTACTCCTATGTCTCCTAGGTTTCTACCCAATTTGTCTTCCAATAGATTTAGCGTTTCTGTTTTAATATTCAGATCTTTGACCCATTTAGATTTTAATTTAGTACATGGTGATAGACATGGGTCTAGCTTTAGTTTTTGGCAAATGGCGAGCCAGTTTTTCCAGCACCATTTATTAAAGAGACTGTCGTTCTTCCAGTGAACCTGCTTGGCTCCTTTATCGAAGATAAGGTGGTTGAGTGTGTTTGTAGTTGTGGTTGTATCTTCTAATCTATTCCACTGATCTTCAGCTCTGTTTTGATTCCAATACCATGTTGATTTTACTACTGTTGCTTTGTAGTATAATTTCAAGTCAGGGATTGTGATGCCTCCTGCTTTGTCTTTGCTGCTTAGAATTGCTTTTGCGATTCTAGGTCTCTTCTGGTTCCAGATGAAATTTAGGAGTGATTTCTCTAGATCTATAAGGTATGTTGATGGTATTTCTATTGGGATTGCATTGAATCTGTATGAGAGTTTTGGGAGAATGGCCATCTTCACAATGTTTGTTCTTCCTATCCATGAGCAAGGGATGTCTTTCCATTTTCTGAGATCATCTTCAATTTCCTTTTTCAGTGTAATATAGTTTTCACTGTATAAGTCTTTCACTTCTTTCGTAAGAGTAATTCCTAAATATTTCATTTTTTTGCTTGCTAATGTGAATAGTCCAGTTTCCCTTATTTCCCTCTCTGTGGTTTTGTTGTTTGTGTATAGGAATGCTATTGATTTCTGAGTATTGATTTTGTATCCAGCCACATTACTGAATTTATTTATTGTATCTAAGAGTCTTTCAATGGAGTTTAGGGGGTCTTCTATGTAGAGTATCATGTCATCTGCAGACAATGACAACTTAACTTCTTCTTTTCCTATCTTTACCCCTTTTATTTCTCTTTCTTGCCTAATTGCTCTGGCTAGTACTTCCAGTACTATATTAAATAGGAGTGGTGATAAAGGACATCCTTGTCTTGTGCCTGATTTTAAAGTAAAGGCTTTCAATTTTTGGCCATTTAGTATGATGCTGGCTGTTGGTTTGTCATAAATGGCCTTTATTATATTGAGGTAAAGACCATCTATTCCAATTTTCTGTAGAGTTTTTATCATGAATAAATGTTGGACCTTATCGAAGGCTTTTTCTGCATCTATAGAAATGATCATGTGATTCTTATTTTTGGCTTTATTGATATGGTGGATTACATTTATTGATTTGCGTATGTTGAACCATCCTTGCATTCCTGGGATGAATCCCACTTGGTCATGGTGTATAATCTTCTTGATGATTTGCTGGATCCTATTTGCCAATATTTTATTGAGGATTTTTGCATCTGTGTTCATTAGGGAGATCGGTCTATAGTTCTCTTTTATAGTTGGGTCTTTCTCAGGTTTTGGTACTAGAGTGATATTTGCTTCCAGGAATGACTTAGGAAGGATTGCTTCCTTTTCAATTTCATTGAATAGTTTGAGGAGTGTCGGCATTAGGTCTTCTTTGTATTTCTTGTAGAATTCTGCAGTGAATCCATCTGGGCCTGGGCTCTTCTTGGTGGGTAAGGACTTAATTACATTTTCAATTTCAGTAACCGAGATTGGGTTATTCAACAGTTTTACATCCTCTTGATCTAGCTTTGGCACTTCATATGCTTCTAAGAAACTGTCTATTTCTTCTGTGTTATCAAACTTTTGAGAGTAGAGGTTTTCAAAATAGGTGTTGATGATCTTCTGTATTTCTATTGGTTCTGTAGTGACTTCTCCTTTTTCATTTCTTATTGCATGAATTTGAGCTTTTTCTTCCCTTTTTTTAATAAGGTTGGCTAGGGGCTTATCGATTTTATTTATTCTTTCAAAGAACCAACTCTTTGATTTGTTGATCCTTTGGATTGTTTTCTTAGTCTCTATTGCATTGATTTCTGCTCTGATTTTTATAATTTCCTCTCTTCTTTTGGCTTTGGGCTTGACTTGCTCTTCTTTTTCTAGCTGTTTGAGGTGTAGCATCAAGTTATTTATTTGTATTCGTTCTGTTTTCCTGATGTGGGAACTCAGTGCAATAAATTTTCCTCTCAGGACGGCTTTCATTGCATCCCACAGATTCCGGTAAGTTGTATCTGCATTTTCATTTTCTTTTAGGTATTGTTTGATTTCTTCTTTAATTTCTTCTGTGACCCACTGATTACTCAAGAGTGTGTTATTCAGTTTCCATGTGTTTGTGGGATTTTTGCGGTATCTTTTATCATTAATTTCTAATTTCAGAGCGCTGTGATCCGATAACATGCAAGGGATGATTTCAGCTCTTTTGCACTTGTTTAAATATGTTCTATGAGCTAATATATGGTCTATTTTAGAAAATGATCCATGTACTGCTGAGAAGAATGTGTATTCTGATGTTGTTGGGTGGAACATTCTGTATATGTCTATCAAACCCATTTGTTCACAGGTATGATTCAGTTCTGTTATTTCTTTACTCATTTTCTGTCTGGTCGATCTGTCCCTTGGTGTCAATGGCGTATTAAGGTCTCCCGTTACAATTGTGTTACTGATAATTTGAGTTTTCATTTCTGTTAATAATTGTTTTATATAACTGGGCGCTCTGGAGTTTGGTGCGTATATATTTAAGATAGTTATCTCTTCCTCTTGGAGTTTTCCCCTTACGAGTATGTAGTGACCTTCTTTATCCTTTATGGTCATTGTTGGTTTAAAGTTCACGTTGTCTGCAAACAGAATGGCTACTCCTGCCTTTTTTTGGATTCCTGCTGCATGAAGAATTGTTTTCCATCCTTTGACTTTCAGTCTGTGAGTATCCTTCTGGGTTAGATGGGTTTCCTGTAAACAGCATATGGTTGGATTTTGTTTCTTGATCCATTCTGCTAGTCTGTTTCTTTTGATTGGTGCATTGAGACCATTTACATTAATGGTTATTACTGTTAAATGTTGTTTAATTGTAGGATTCTTATCTCTCTGCTGTTGCATCTTTATCTTTCTGTTCTGTTTAATTATTTGCTTTGCTTAGTGGTTTTTTCCTTTGTGTATCTAAAGTGTCTTTCAATATTTTTTGCAGGGTTGGTTTGGTGTTCATGAAGTTCTTCAGCTGTTCTTTGTCATGGAAGTATCGTATTTCACCATCTATTTTAAATGATAGTTTTGCAGGATATATCAGTCTAGGTTGGAAATCATTTTGCTTTAGGATCTGGAATACTTCACTCCATGCTCTTCTTGACTTTATTGTTTGTGATGAGAAGTCTGCTGTGATTCTGATAGGTTTTCCTTTCTAAGTGATCTGTCTTTTCTCTCTGACAGCTTTTAATAATCTATTCTTGTGTTGGATTTCTGGGATGGTGATTATTATATGTCTGGGTGTAGTTTTATTTTGGTTATGACTATTTGGAGTTCTATATGCTTCACTGATCCTGATGTCAGTTTCTGATCTCATGCTTGGGAAGTTTTCAGCTATTGCTTCTCTAAATATCCTCTTGATATCCTTTATGTTGTCTCCTTCTTTTTCATTAATCCCTATCATTCTTATGTTATTCTTCTTTGCATCATCTTGCAGTTGTTGAATTGTTGTTTCCTGATTCCTTGTTATTTTTAAAAGATCTTTCCTTTCCTGTTCACTAGCTGCAATCCTGTCTTCAAGGTCTGAAATTCTATCTTCACTTTCATTAAGGCGGTTTTTACAACTTTCAGTGGAGTTTTTTATTTCCTGTATATCTCTGTGCATCTGTATTATGTATTCTGTTTGTTTCTTATATTGCTCTTCTAGGGATTCTATCTTTTTGTTTAGTTCCTCCAATTTTTTATCTGTGTTTTCTTTAGATATATTTAGAATCTCTTTCATTTCTTTTATCATTTCTTCTTTTATCTGGGATATTATTTCGAGTTTGAATTTCTTTAAAGCTTCCTGGAGTTGCTTGTCAACTTCAGTAGCTATTGTGTCTAATATATGAGGAGGATGGGATATATTTTCTTCTAAATACACTTCTCCTACGGTTTCCTGAGATGGGCTGGAGGTTTGAGGTTGTAATTTGGTCTTTCGTTTTGTCATTTTCCTATATTTCTGTGTTTCAAGTGTTATTTGAAAGCCTCCTCAGGATCTGTTGAAAATCCCATTCTATGTTTGCAGCTACTGAGACTCTGGCACCGCGCTACCCCAGGCCATTGGGCCTGCAGAACCAATGGCCCTTCTCTGCTTGTTCAGAACTCCGCGGTTCCAGACAAGCTGGGCCTCAGGGACATTGTGCGCCCACCTGCCCTTTGGTAGATCCACAGCTCTTGGATCGCAGCCGGGTTAGGGTACTCACCACAGACCGCAGTGCCTCAGGAGCCTGTGATCCCTCCCTGCTTGCAGAGATATCCACAGACCTCCAGACAAAGGAAGGGCCTCCTGCGGACACTCCGGATCTACCCAGCTCCTCCTCCGCACGCAGATGGCTATGCGCGGCTGGGCACAGGCCGAGGTGCCTCAGGAACCCGGGACCCCTCCTCCTCCAGACAAAGGAAGGGGCCTCTGCAGGCGCTCCGGATCCGCGCAGCTCCTCCTCCGCACACCGATGGCCAGGCGCGGCTGGGCACAGGCCGAGGTGCCTCAGGAACCCGGGATCCCTCCTCCTCCAGACAAAGGAAGGGGCCTCTGCAGGCGCACCGGATCCGCGCAGCTCCTCCTCCGCACACCGATGGCCAGGCGTGGCTGGGCACAGGCCGAGGTGCCTCAGGAACCCGGGATCCCTCCTCCTCCAGACAAAGGAAGGGGCCTCTGCAGGCGCACCAGATCCGCGCAGCTCCTCCTCCGCACACCGATGGCCAGGCGCGGCTGGGCACAGGCCGAGGTGCCTCAGGAACCCGGGACCCCTCCTCCTCCAGACAAAGGAAGGGGCCTCTGCAGGCGCACCGGATCCGCGCAGCTCCTCCTCCACACACCGATGGCCAGGCGCGGCTGGGCCCGGGCCGAGGTGCCTCAGGAACCCGGGACCCCTCCTCCTCCAGACCGTCTTTTTCATTTTTATCGGTACCGGGGATCGAACTCACGACCACCTGCTTGCAAGGCAGGTGCTTATGCCGCTGAGCTAAATCCCCAGGCCCAAAGTCAAATATCAAAAGAATCTAAGAGCAAATCAGTCATCAGAACAAAACATTATAATTTATAGTTATTTTTTCAAAAGACTGCTTTAGAAAATTACTTTTCATTTATATAATGTAACACTAACAGACGTGTGTCTTTCTCTTTGATGCTATCATGCTCCTTAAATGCTTTTTATTGTCTTTATTTCTACTTAAAACCGACTGTATCTCACTTACATAGGCATTTCTGTATTATTCAATAAAACTCAAAGGAAACAATCAGCTGAGTAAGTTGTCTCTCTCCATCCTCGTCTCTGAGCACCATCGTGGTCTCCTGTCTCAGTCGCATTGCAGTCATGAGAGAGCCTTGGGAATAAGTCTGTTTTATTTTTGTCCTACAACTGATAGCAACATTTCTTTGACAGAACTTCTTTATTGATGGATATGACTTGACACATCAAGCCACAGAAAGGGAGCTGGGAATTTTCTGGAGCTGGTTATTGACTGAGAAAGTGACTGAAAATATATTTATAATGATATGATTGAAGGTTATGAGATGCTGAGAAAGCTTTTGCTCAGCTGAACTCTTATGTTAATACTTGCAGAATTAGATAATTACTTAATATTTTATTGACAAATATAACTAGAATATTCTAAACACTTAAACATTTTCAGAATTCTACACTTCAAATAAAAGTGATTGAAAATATATTTATTTCTTCTCTTCTTTTGATTAACAAAAAATGGAATGGTTGTTTGACTGCATACAGTTTTCTCCTCATGCCATAGAGAAGAAGGATTACTGCGGGGCAGAAAGCAAGTTGCTGGAAAAACATTTTCTCCTTTTCTTCCTGCTTCACTATCTTGGTTCTTCTTTGTACATTTCATTCTCACTGTCTCCCGATTTGCCTGTACAGGTATTAAAAACAAAAAAATCTAGTTATTAGAATCAGAAAAAAAGGGTGCATTTGGATAAGTACATTGTTTCTTTCTTTCATGAAATACTAATTTTAGAAAATAATTGTGGAACTTGTAATGAACTTTATGCTGTTTATATATGCACTGTGTTCATCTGGTAGAGTAATACATGATTTGAACTACACATGAAGGTTAAGATTATTATTTTAGAATAAAAAGGCTTATCACAAACAAGAGAATTGCAGATAAGAAGAGTAGATGTTCGAGTAATTTGATGAGTGAGGGTAATATATTTTACTTTATAAAAATTACTAGTTCAAATGACACTTTTCTCAGTACAGGTAAGAATATGGAGATGTTTAAGCTGACAATTAGTTTTACAGTCTAGACTACTTTATGATTAAAATTCTTCTAAAGTAAATAGTGAAGATTTTTCCTACTTTAAAATTCTATCACTCTAACTCCACATTAATTTACCACTGTTAAATTATATATTGAAAAGTGATGGCTATTCTTGTGGGAAGAGCACATAACTGAACAGAGTGTTCCAAAATGTGAAACAGAGACAATAATTATGCACATTGAAGAGTACGAAGATTTTGGAAATTGCCAAAAGTTTCCCAGGATCACTGCCTCTGTTTTTCTGCCCAAGTGGCACATTCACGGCTCACCTGCCTTCTCTCCAGGAAGTTCATGTGAGCCTTGTTTTGAAATCCTGTTCTAGTCCTGTGCTAGACTTTATTCAGAGTGTTCATTTTCAAACACCTTAACATTTTAGTGCTTGTATTTCATTGATTTATTTTTATGATATATTTTAACTATTACTAAAACATTCCTATCTTCACAGCCCATCCTAACTCTCCAAGCAAAAGAAAAGTATCTTATAATCGGTATAAACTAGTGTTCTCAGTACATTTTGCTGCATGCATGTTATTTTATGAAAACTCTTTGAATAGAAAACACAAACATAAATACCTATATTCTCTCACAGCTTGCCTATTATATTTGATATCGTAAACGTGGCATTGATACTTTCACTATACCTAATTTCAGCTCATTTATTTCTATTGTAACGCTTTGTGTTATAACACGATTTATCTTTTCTCGTGTTGACGTCTTATAGTTGCAAGGGAAGAAATGACAAAGAGTGCCAAAGGAGCAAACTGTGATTATTGCATATTCAAGTCGTAGCCTGTAATGCTAGGCAGAGGATGGACACTTTCCTCAACACAGGTGTCAGAGAAATGCCATCTAAGTGTTCCAGATTTAAGGTGAAACAGTAAGATACCGTTTTATATCACTATTATGTCATAATGCGTAGTATTAGTTTATTTACTTGCCCCTATATGTACACAGGTATTTGTGATAGAAAACAGATATAAACTTTTTAGTAGATACCTGTTACCTTACAGGAATGTTTCTAGATATCTAAAAATTATGCAACAAAAGTATCATTAAATTATTTTCTATTTTTTGTCTGTCTAATTAAGCTATTCAGATGCTTGATGTTAAATGTAGCTGGAATGTTTGTGATGATGTCTTGACACCTAGTGTGATTTTACTAAGACGTGGATTCTCTGGAATATAACTAGAGTCAGATGTAGTTACGATGACAGTGCTTCCCCTACATGTTGATGCTGCCAGCTTCTGATCTTAGCCCAGTTTTAAGATCAAAAATAAAATTCGAATCTTTATGACTTGTAAAATGATATTCCTCATTTTAAGCCATGACAAACCTCCAAACCCAAAAGGTAACTCTATTGGATTATATTTTCCCTAATGAATATTTCATGTTTATCCTAACTGAGGTAGAATTCATGATTTCTTTCCCAAACTGTTATTTCTAGTACCCTTTACACATTTTAGTACATAGTAATATTAGCCAATGAAGTATGTGCATGAACTATCTACACAGCTACCAGCATTCCCTCAGCTCCTTTACTAATAACCAGTAAACCAATAAGTACTTGATAATCATTCTCCAAATAAATGCTGAACTTGACCATTTTGGTAAAATGTTAGCTCAAGACATTATCAATCTTTTGAACTACGGAAAATTTCATCTTCTCCTTCTCCTCCTTCCCTTCTCCTCCCTCTCCCTCTCCCTCTTCTTCTCCTTCTCTTTCTCCTCCTACTTCTCCTTTGCCCTCTCCTCCTCCTCCTGCTCTTCCTCTACGTCCTTCTCCTCTCCTCTCGTCCTCCTCCCCCTCTATGTCCTCCTCCTCTTGCTTATTCTCCAGGATCTTTCCACATGCCAGGCTGGCCTTAACTAGTCCAGGATTGCCCCAAAGGCATGATCATTCTACCTCAGAATTCCAGAATGCTGGGATTATAGATATGTACCACATGCCTTGCATAACATTTTCCTAACTGGTTTCTATGTTACCACTCTTACTTTAAAATTTACTCACCAGGCTGTGGATTTAGCTCAATGGCACAAGCGCCTGCCTTGCAAGTGCACAGTTGTGAGTTTGATCCCTGTGACATTTTGAACTACTGTGATATTTTGTTAAAAATGGTTATATCTCCCAAATAATAACTCCTCATTTTTAAAAATATATCCTTATGGTCTTATTAACTTGTGCAATGTGCTAAAATCACACTGTTCCTTGTTTTGTTTTTAATGTTTTCTCCAAAGACTGTGCTATGTTTGTTGCTTTTTTTATGATATTTTCTATAGCTGAGAATGTCTCCTTGGGTCCTTTTATATCATTCGCATTTTCATACATAAGGATCAGCCTTAGAGAGGACTTTCTTATCCTTCCCTACACTACATCCCCAGGAATGTCATCTCATACATTTGCGTTTCCTGGCAGCACTTATCGTTCTTTTTCCCATTCACATACTATAGTAGTATACAACACAAAGTTATTATACTTCACAGAAAACTCGCCAAATTATCAATGCATTCACCTAAATACTGAATATCCATGTACAATAGAGATATGGCAGTTTTAAAACATGGCCACAGAATTTATCCTTGAATCTTTGTACTTCAGATTGATTGAGAGTTATACTTCTCTACTCCCTGAATCTGGGAGATAGTGTAACAGATCCAATTAGTTGAGAATGGTGGAAGAATCATCATGTGTCTTCTCAGAATTGGACATACAAGGCTCTGTACCATTAACCCATGATCACTTAACTTTTGTCATTGAAGCTCTGACTGAGTCATCCTGCGGCAAACCTATGCTACAATAACCACATGAAGGAAATTCAAGGTTGAATCAGTTTTAGACATTCAGCTAAACTGTCAGAGATGATGCAAATCAACATGGACTCTGTGGAAAGGCTCAGGTATACCCGGGCATGGTGATACACTCCTGTAATCTCAGCACTCAGGAGGCTGAGGCAGGAGGCTCTTTGGGAGTTCGCGACCAGCCTGGTTAGAAAGTGAGCTGGAGGCCAGCCTGAATTGCAAAGTGAGACCCTGTCTCGAGAAAGACAATACATAAATAAATAAATAAATAAATACCCCAGGTTATAGAAATTTATCTTTGAATGCAATGCAATGAGGAAAAAATTTCTTGACAAATTCTGTTAAAAGTGAAGTAGATCAATAAGATTTAGAGTTGGGTTGTCGCATTCCCATGCATAGCTGTAAAACAGAATCTGCTATACTATACTATATTATTAAGGAAAACACAGATTCTGGGATTTATAGTGTACAGCATGTTGTATGACAGGGAATGCAAAGGAAACTACTCAGATGCACAGGTATGCTAGTCACAGAAAAGTAAACCAAAACAGCAACAAAGAAGAAAGAAGAAGCAGCTAAGGAGGAGAGCGCAATTTCAAATATATTTTTCAAATATGCACTGATTTATATTGTTTTAATTTAAAATTGGATAAAATCCCATACAATTAAAATTCCATTAACAGAAAACTGCCTCAATCTGTTTCTGCTGGCATGACAAGATACCTGAGATTTTGTAGTTCATAAATTATAGAAATTTATTTTATGTAGTTCTTGAAGTTAGAAAATCCAAGATCAAGTTTTCATCTCTTTCAATGAAGCTGAGTCTCTATTTCTAAGATGGCCTTGAACAATGTCACTTCGTGGGCAGAAAAACAGAAAGGAGGGATGAGGAAAAGTTTCCTTCATATGTACCACTTTTATAAGGTCACACCAAGAGAGCCTGGTGGGCTTGTATCAGTTTGCTAGGCTAAATTATATTTTACAAAATTTGATTTATAGTTTTCTCTTTAGGGTTGACCATCTAACTTAACTCTGGATCCATCAAATTATCAGACTTCCGAGGCAAAATGTATTTTAAAGTATTTGATGAAGAATTTGGCTTCTGCAGGCTCTTCACGTTCCTTAAGGAGAACAAAACAGACACAAATAGTTTAGTCCATTTTGTAGGTTTCTGTCTACTTGTGCATTACGGACTGATTTTCATGGTTGAATGCTAAATTCCAACATTAGACACGAAGATATCTTTGAAGAAACTGTTGAACCAACCCCTATGTCTATTTAACCTGTAATTGATTATCTGTTTCTCCATTATCTATTCATTGTGTTGTACTATTTCCCTGTTTGCTCCTTCACTAATAATAAGCAAAAGGGAGACAAGTCAAATTGTTGAAAAAAGTCTGTATCTTAGGAGAACCAATCATGGATTACAGAATTTGATAAATCAACTTATATGTGTTAGTAGATGATATGCTCACCAAAAAGAATGAGAAAGATAAGAATTTACCCGAGTAATTTTAGAAAGCTGCTTTCGTTTGTTACAGTAAATTAAATACAGTAATGACAAAAAGAATGTACACAAAAACAGTAGTCTAGTCAGTAATCTTATTTCTCATAGAGGTATATGTTAACTGTTATGAAGCTGCTTTACATGTAAACTATTTCTAAGTAAATAAATAAATGTGTTGCAGATAATGTATCAGAATTCTCATAGTCAGAGAAGAAAGGTATAAAGTTTGAGAGGATAGCAAAATAAAATCTGTGGTGCTGAATACAGAATATTATAAAATCATGTGTATCTTAATGTACAGATATTCAAATAAAGTGATAATTATATAGATATATACATATCAAATAAACATATACTTAAGTTAATATAAATACGTATGTTCAATGAAACTGTAGGGTAATGTATGGGTTTATTTATTTGATTTTTTTAAATGCTTGTAATTGAAATCTGGGCCTCACATATGCTAGTATCTCTCTAGTATCAAGGTCCATCACCTCCTCAGTATACTATTTTGTTAACATTTTCATTCAAAAAAGAGAAAAATGTGGACATGCTTTCCTCAGATGCAGATATAAGGTCTTTATCTTTGGTACTGTAGAAAGAATTCTACTGTGTAAAAATATAAGCATATAATTCATTAGAAGGATCTTTATAAATATACTAAGGTCAAGTACCACTGAGAAAAAGCCTGTGTATCTCTCTTTGAGATACCAGCCTTTGGGAAATCACTTTAACACACAATTGTTTTTGAAATATAATATTATTATAAATAAAATATATTTATTTAGTAGAAAAATTAATATATTTGTATGCATGTATTTGTTAAATCCAAGATTGACAATAACCTGCTTGACAATCTTCAATAATCTCAAATGTTAGCCAATTTCCTCATCTTATATTTGTAATAAAATATTGATCACAAAGCATTATCACTAAGGCTCCATAATAACATAATCTGTATGAAAGATATGAAACCTACAAGCTAAAAGTCTCCGTTTGAAGCCAAATTCATAGTTACTTAAACCTACTAATCATTTACTATTTATAGTGTGTTTTCTGAATGTTGAAAATAGCTTAAGGAAAATATAATCTCACTGGGAAGACACGGCATATACACAAAAAAAGCAAGCAACAACACAATTTGCTGATTTGCCAAAACAAGAAAGCCAGATACAAAGCTTATATAATTTAGAGAAAATATGATAATATAGATGTGCTGTTTTTCTCATGTCCAAAGTGACTTTAATGAGCTGTAAATTGGATGTGGTCAGGCCTTTTAATAATCTTTGCACTTGTGGTAGTGTATTGATTAAATGGAACTCGGTTTGTCATGTCTTACTTTCCAAGACTGTCTTTTCTTTAATAAACTCAGTGGCACGATGGAATACAGGGTAGAATCTGGTTTGAGTTCATGCTTAGGAAACTGGTACATTTTATATTACCAGAACATACTATTCTTGAGTAAATGAATTTTTGTGGATGTAAACTACCAAAAAGTCACTTAGGAATACCTCTCAGTGATTTAGAAAGTATCTGTCATTCCAGCTTGTATATAAATATCTCTATTTACAAGAAATTTTATATCCAAGAAATTCAATGTGATCTTGTTGAGTCTAAAGCAGTTATGTCTGGATAAGCCAAATATTTGTCCCATTATCACAGTGCAAACACCACTAGGTTTCATTCACTTCATGTATCGTATGAGTAAGACAATTCAATTATCATGATTTTTATAAATAAAAGAACTTGGATAAAATTATATAACCACTGCTCCCCACTTAATAAAGATCCAAATTCTTAATTTAAAAATATATTACTTTCCTTCTCTGTTACTAGCAGGATATTTGCCTAACATACTCCTTGTCCCCGTCCAGCCAATGCTCAATCAACTGGCTTACTGCTGGATACAGTGTGACATGCTAACCTCTCCCTCTCCTCAACCCAGTGAATATCCAGGCTTTTGAAATGAACTTCAGTCTTGACTAAACTGGCAACCTAAAGGTTCAAGGGACTGAACATCCTAAACCAACTATAGACACATTTCCTAGAGAGCCAGAAAACATTACTTTCCTCCCTACGATGGACTACTGTGAGATTAATTCTATTCAGCACCACAAAAGGCTCAAAGATGATCAAATAACACATACCACACTGAGATTACATTGGCTATAGATGATATACTGTCATATTCACCATCTTGCCTTTTTTTTTTTTCTATTTCTATACCATTTTCCTTAGGGTCATGTCCCAAAAGAAAGTATCTTTCCTAATAAGACTAATCCTATACTCTTCTTCCAAGTGAGACACAAGCTAATGTTGACTCGGAAATTTCTTCTTCTTCTTCTTCTTCTTCTTCTTCTTCTTCTTCTTCTTCTTCTTCTTCTTCTTCTTCTTGACAAATCATGGTTGTGTATTTTATGAGGTGGGTTAATACGTTCATGAGTATAAATCATTCAAATTGTCCCTGAAGTCATCTTTCCATTATAAGCTCTTAAATGTTAATCATTTTCAGAATTATGAGGCAATAAACTGATAGTTCTACAGATGAAGTATAAGCATTAATGCTCACCTACAGATAGAAGTTTATTCTTACTTTTTTCCCTGTCAGCAGAATAAGAGATAAAATGCAGTTAACATCCATGATAAATAAGGTTCAAGTACTTGGGAATACAATACATTCTCTGACAGAATCAAGAATAAGACAGAATCACAGAAGCACAACTCTAGATGGTGAATATTTCTCTTTTTAAACCATAGTACACTCACATTTCTTTTTTTTTTATTTTACTCAACTAGTACATGTTTGCAGTCCATGATGTCTGCATTTATCATGGCAGCTGGTATACGTGCAGAACATGGATCCATTATATTTAGTCCTGTTTTCTTCACATTCCTCTCTGCTCCTTCCAATGCTCGATCCCCTTCTCATCTGCAAAACTCTATTTGCACTTTGATTCTTCAAATTTTTCTATGCCCTTTCCTCCATCTCTTGCTCTTTCCCAGTTAAAAGAGATTTCCTTATATTCACATCTATGACTTTATTCTGATAAAATATTTAAGTACTTTTTCATATATCAGTGTCTCAATCTGCAGAACAATATATTTTATTCTACATTTTATATACATCTTTCCTTCATTTTGTATTACTTTAGTGTATTAGTACATTTTACGTGTACATGATGATCACATTCATCATCGGGAATTTGTACCTGTGAACCATGTAACTTGATTCACCCTTTTTCTTTTTCCCCTCCCCTCCCTTCAACCCCTCTTCCCCTCCTTATTTGCAAAAGCTGTGTTTCCATTTTTCCTTCATTTCTTATTTTTCCATCCTCTTTCCTCCTTCCTTACCCTTTATGCCTTCCTAGTTTCCATCTTTAATATCACAAAATAAATTTTATGTTTGTAGTTCTTTGCCTCAAAAAATCATAATGCATTATGTATGATGGTCCACAGATATAGCACATGACTTTTTAATGATATGTGTGTGTCTATAGAGGTTTGTTATTTGAAATTAATGAGAATAAAAATTTTCAGAAATATAATTATTTTACTGAAATAATGAAATATTTAAAAACCAAAACTAATATAAAAGAATCACCAGAGAACATTTATCATAAATATGCTTTCTTTAATGCAGAGAAAATTATTTTATTTATACTTCTTATCTTCTGAACCTTAAAAGTATAGGCTGTTACATCATTTCGTACAAAGTTCGATGATCCTAAAAGATTAATTCAAATTCATGAACTAGTATATGCTTGCTAAACCTAAAACTAAATCAAATCTCGACCCCATCATTGAGTATGTTTGTTCTAATATTGGACTCACTAAACGGAGAAAGATATACAAAGGTAATTTCATCACAGTCTGCTGCTTTATATACCTCAGACATAAAATAGAACTGAATTAAATATACCCTTAGAGCGCATATATTATTTCAATGTACCAGGACACATCTATGAATTCATAGTTAATCATCCCCCTGTACGGTTATAAATTGTAGTTTTTTAAAAATTATAGTAGAAAGACATTCCTTATGAAACAGATTTATTCGTAGAATATCTAATTTTCCCTGTTGTTATTCCTGATACTGTAGAAGTCAACATATGTGTATAGAAAGAATGAGTGAGTTAATGCTGAGCTCTTGAATGTTTTCTTTGGCTTTCTATTTAAGTATGTTTGCGAATTCAAAAGTTTAACAGAATTTTTTACTGTCAATTGTTTTACTCACAGTCTTAGGATTCCATCACATATTATGGCATGGGGTGAATTATTCACAATAATCTTACTGTACTACTTAGCATTAAACATTCAAAATCTTGGTAATTTTTGACATCTGTTTTCAGTGGACAGAACTGTTAATATTCCATGGAACACAACATAATACTGTTTATTTTATTTCAAGAATAATGCCAATTATAAACATGAAAATGTCCTTTTAGACCTAAGTATACTTTCAAGTGCAGATTCTATACTTTCTAAAATAAGACAGACTATACTTCAAAGTTAGATTACCTGAATAAAATCTGAGATGACTCTAGCAAACAAAATACAGCCTACTAGCAGTAGCTAAGACAGATATATAAATAATTTTTATAGCATAATTAGTGTTTCATTATTACAATGTTTAACATGAGTACACCTGGATTTTCTTGTATAGCTTTGGTGCAACTATTAAAGCAGGTGATATTATCTGAAAATATATTATATAATATATATAGTTGTTATCTGATATATATATATATATATATACACACATATATGTAAATAATTGACTTGGTGCTTGCTCTAGTAATAACTCTTTGTAACTTTGTTTATCTTCTCAAATCTATCATGGCTCATTGCATTTGGACTTTATTCTCTTGAGGCTGGTTAGTGTCTTTAATTTCACTTGATGCTTAACTTTCTGTGGTACTTTTTACATGTCTTTCATTTCTATGTATATCTCAAGAAAATATTTTTTGTAAACTTGAAATATGTGATAATTTTTTAGGCACTTCGTATTCTATTACAATGCACACAGAGTTTTGATTTTTTTATCTTGTAAGCATTAATTTGGCTCAGCATAACTATATTCCTGTGTAGACACAGAGCATGGTAATCCTTTCCATGTTCTGTGTGATTACCTCCTGTTGAATGTTACTTGTGATTAAGATTTAGTCAAACTCATCACAGAAGTGTCAAAAAATAATGAAGAAAATGAATGGATTTTTTTTATTTTGATATAAAACCCTGAAAAAACCTTGGAATCTGCTAGTGTTCTTTTCAGGCAGTATCAAGGCTTCTGTGTCATAGATAATCCCACATTGAGGTTCAGAGCTACATTGTTCAATCTGTAGTATTGAACACATGTGTCCACTGAGCTCTGAAGTGACTAATGTGAATTTAGAGATATGTTATAAATGTTAAACACACACAGAATTTTAAGATAGTGTACCACCAAATACACAAATAGTCTCATTAATAATTGTGCATTGATTATACAATAATACATAAGGTTAAACAATTGTGATCAGTGTTAGCTATAATTCCTTTGGATTTTAAATTAATCAGTGTGTATTATCTAAATTTATTTTCATATTTTGATTATTTTATTATGATAATTTTAAACAAAAAACAATAAAACAGGGTTTCAAAGCAGGCTAATAGAGCTACAATAATTAGTACATTGTGTATTATTATATTTATAGTATTTATATTCTTCAGAATACAAGATATAGGCATGAAATATTGTTCAAAACACATTAACATAAAGCTTTCTTTTCAATAAAGTAAGACAATCTATCTATATAACTATTGTGTGTATATGTGTGTCTGTATATATATATATATATATATATATATATATTTTTTTTTTTTTTTTACTTTTCCATTTCTTCTTTTTCCTTTCCTCCCAGCACAGCTTTTCTTTTATTTTCAATAGTTTCTTCCCTAGTCACAGTATCTAGTACACATTTTGAACCTCACTTATTCATGTTCTCACATAAGTATGACTATACAATGTTTATGCATGTAGAGTTAATTTATCGTACTTATGAATATGGTCTCAAATTCCATCCATTTACCTACAAAAGTCTCAAGCTTATCCTTCTTTATGACTGAGTAATAATTCATTATATAAAAATACCCTGTTTTATCCATTCTTAGGTTGATGGGTATTTGGATTTTTTTAATATTTAGCTATTACAAATTCTATAGACATTGTGCACATATATTGCTGTGGTATGATTTTTTAATACATTTGGGAATATATTCAGAAGTAGATGGGACTTCATATCTGAGTTCTTAAAGAAATATCTGTCCTGATTTCCACAGTGATTGCACCAATATACACTCCCACCAAAAATGGAGAAGGGTTCCTTTTCCCCCTCAGGCCCCCAGCATTTGTTATTGACTGATTATTTAATGATAGCCATTCTTTCTGGGATGAGATGGAATCTCAGTGTTGTTCTAATTTGCATTTCTAAAATGACCAATGGTGTTGAACACTTTTACATATTTTTTTTTTTTTTGCTACTTGTATTTCTTCATCTGAGAAATATGTGTTCATTTCAGATGCAAATTTCTGGATTGGGACTTTGAATTTTAGGGACCTCATTTGTTTTTCAAATCTTTATATGTTCTATCTATGTCCTTTGTCTGAGAGACAACTTACTATAACTTTCTTCTGACTCTACAGATTGTTTCACTCTGGATTTCTTTTGTCATGCAATAGTTTTGTTTTTAAACATGAGATCCCAGTTGTTGATTCTTTATAGTAATCCCCCATCTGAATTTTGTTCATGAAGTTACCATGTACATCTATGTCTTCAAGATTTCTACCTACTTTATTTTCTAGTAGTTTTGGTGTTTCGGTTTTAATACTTAAAAGTCTGATCCATTTTGACTTTAGTTTAGTGCATAGAAATAGATAAGGTTCTAGTTTTACTCTTTACCTTGTGGAAAGCTAATTTTTTCCAGCACCATTTACTGAAGGGGCTACCTTTCTTCTGGTTCTGCTGTCAAATATAAAGTGGTTTTGTGTGCTAGGATTCACATCTGCATCTTCTGTTCTGATCCATGGGTCTTCAGGTCTGGTTTTTTGTTGATGTTATCACAGTAGATCTGTAGTTTAACTTCAGGTTAGAGATTGTCATGCCACTTGACTTGAATTCATCATCCAGAACAGCTTTTGGTATTTGAGGACTCCTCTGGTTCCAAATGAATTTGAGGAATGGCTTTTTCTAGTTTTGTGAGGTACGCTAACATTATTTTGATTGGAATTTCATTAAATATGTAAACAGTATTAGATTTATGGGCCATTTTCACTGTGTTCTTTTTTTCTATCCATGAGAAAGATATATTTTTCCATTTACTGATGCCTTTCCGACCACCTTTTTCTGACTGTTGCAATTTTCAATGTATAGATCTTTTAGTTCTTTTGTTAGATTGATTCCTAGGTATCTCATTTTTTGATACTATTGTAAAGGGTACGATTTCCTCAATTTATCTCTTTGTGATTTTGTTGCTTGTGTACAGGAATATTATTAATTTTTGAGTGTTGATATTGTATCCAGCTATATTACTGTTTATTAATTCTACAAGTCTTTTGACTGAGACTTGAGTCTTAAATATAGAGTATAATGTCATCTGAAAAATAATAATTTAACTTCTTTCATTCCTAATATACTTTGTTTTATTTCTTCATTTTATCTAATTGCTCTGCTAATGTTTACATAACTATATTGAAAAAGAGAGTTGACAGTGACACTTTATCCTGTTCCTGAATTTAGAGTGAAAGCTTTCAGTTTGACCATTTAATATAACATTAGCTATTTGTTTCTAATAGATAAGCTTTTTTATCAGAATAAGATAAAAATACAATTTTATGCAGGGTTTTATCACAAATGAGTGCTGGACTTTGTTAAAAGCTTTTTCTGCATCTATTGAGATGGTCTGTGATTTTTGTATTAGGTTTTGTTAGCAGTGTGTGTTACATTTTTTGATTTGCGTTATGTTGAACCGCCCTGCATCTCTAGTATGAATTCCACTTAGTCTTGTGTATAAACTTCTTGATGATTTGCTGAATTTATTTGCCAGTATCTTATTGAGAACTTTTGCAAATATATTCATTATGGAGATTGGCTTGTAGTTTTATGTTTTGTTTGAGTTATCTGGCTTTGGAATCAGGGTAACACTTCCTTCCAGAAATGACTTTGGAAGTATTGCTTCTCTTTCAATTTCTTGGAAGTGTTTTGACTTTAACTGGCATTAGTTTTTCCTCTAAATTTCTTGCAGAATTCAACCATGACTGTGTCAAGGCCGGGGACTTTCTTAGTTGGTAAATTTTTAAACACATTTTCAATTTCATTGGCTGACATCAGTCTATCTAGAATTTTTATATCTTCTTGATTTAGTTTTGGCAGTTTCTGTCTAGGACTCTGACCATTTCTTCTGTGTTTTCCATCTTATTACAATATAGGTTCTGAGTATGTATTTAATGATCTTCTGAATTTCTGTGGATCTTTTTTTGAGATCTCCTTTTCCATTATTAATTACTAGATTTTGTGTTATTCTTTCCTTGTTTGATAGGGTTGACTAATGGTTTATAAGCTTTACTTTTTTTTTTCAAAGAAACAACTTTTTTAAAAAAATGTATTTAAAAGGAAAAAGAAAAAAAACAAAACAAAACAAAGTGGTGTAAGGGTACAAGTAATACAGAACTACAAAAAAAAAAAAAAAAAAAAACAGTAAGAAATCACCAGTTAATAGATTACACGTTATCATCTTAGAGATAGTTTCTCAAGTCACAGTATCAAAGCATACAAAGTGGACATTCAAACAGTGAGACGGCAAACAGTTGTGTTCAATGATCCAACCAAAAGCATTAATATGTTCATCTATTTAACATCCTTAAACACACTTGCAGCTTTATCCTTTAGAGCACTTTTTTTCCTCTCTTGTTTTACAACAAAATTTACACATTTTGGGTTTTATTACTCCTTTGTTCTTATTACTTTTTTTTGAAAGAGAATAAAGTCAAATATGGCAAAACAAAGCTGTTGGTCAAAACCAAGAATAGATATAGCACATGATGTAAAAACAGAGTACAAAGTTATTAACAATGGTTACCATAATGCCTCTTGCTTCCTTAAAAAGAATTGTCTATCTCATTAGGTATTATAAAGTTGAACAAAACAGTAGAGAACAAGACAAATAAAACCTAAACCTTATAAACATTACAAGACTTCCAAAGAAGATAATAGTCAAACCAGAATGGGCATCATAGTGAATCTTATTGCCTTCAAAGTAGTTGCCTATACCCTCAAACTTGATACTGTCATACAGAACGGAACAGAGTCTAATCAGTCAAAACAAGATAGTGGGAGTATTACAGGACTTCAAATCAAGTTAATAGGAAATTAAATAAGTTACTATAATATATCCTGCTATTTTTTTATTTTTCCCCTTAATTAAAAAAATCATAAAACAATAACTATTTTTTTAATGAATAAGGGGGAGATTGAGATAAAAGAGGACATAACAACATAACAATACAGGTCAAAGCATGACAGTTTCAGCAACCTAGTGCTTCACCACCAAATAACCCGACTTAATAGTAGTTACCGTAGTGTCTTTTTCCTTCAAATATTTGAATATAACTTCATATACTACAGCTTCAAACATATCAAGTCAGTGTGAAACCATTCAATTGGATGAAAGCATTGTAGGGTATTTAGAACCAGTAACAGAAAACGAACAATGGTTTCTATATTATGTCCTTGCCTACAACAATTTTTGTTTATACTCTCATATATAATAAAATCCAGCAAGATACATCATGATAAAATCAATGGAGAGAGAAGAGCCATATTTTGTTGGGGCTTCAAAACAAGATGATAGTAAATCAGCACTAACTATTATAATAAATTATTTTCTTCAAAATAGCTTCTCATTTCATCGCAGGCAATAATATCAAGCAGCCCAAAATAAAGCCATTCCAATTAATAAGTGAAAACTTGATAAGGCTTCAAGGCCACATGATGGGGAATCATGATTACCACATTTTTTATATATTTGAATCATTATTTACATTAGGGAAACTATTCAGTATTCACACATGCAAGATTGATTTATTTCACTTATGAGTATGGTTTCAAGATGCGCCCATTTATTGATAAATATCTCAATGTGATCCTTCTTTATAACTGAGTAATACTCCTTTATATAGAAATACTATAACTTTTTTATCCATTCCTCAGTTGATGGACACTTAGGTTGTTTCCAAGATCTGGCTATTATAAATTGTGCTGCTATAAACATAGGTGCACATATATCACTGCGGTATGATGCTTTCAGTTCTTCTGGGAATATGCCTAGAAGTGGAATAGCTGGAACAAATGGGACTTCCAATCGGAGCTTTTTGAGAAATCTCCAGACTGACCTCCACAAAGGTTGTACCAGCCTACACTCCCACCAACAGTGTAGGAGAGTTCCTTTTCCCCACAGCCTCTCCAGCACTTGTTGTTGTTGGTTTTCTTGATCCTGGCCATTCTTTCAGGAGTGAGATGGAATCTCAGTGTGGTTTTAATTTGCATTTCTCTAATCATCAATGATGATGATGATGATGATGATGATGATGAACATTTTTTCATGTATTTATTTGCCATTTGTAAGAAACAACTTTTCAATAATTGTTTCTTTTTATTGATTTCCTATTCTCAATTGCATTAATTTCTTCTCTGATGTTTATAAATTGCTCCCTCATATGAATTTTGGATTAAATTTGTTCTTATTTTGCTAGAAGTTTGAGATTCAAAATTATGACTTTTATTTGAGCTCCTCTCTTTCCTGATGTGAGAAATAATTGCTATAAACTTCCCTTGTAGAACTGCTTTCATTGTGTTCCATAAGTTTCAATATGTTGTGTCAGCATTATCACTGAATTTTATATAACATATAGTTTCATTTTTAATTTCATCTGTGAACCACTGGTTGTTCAGAAATATGTTGTTTAGTTTTCAGCTGTTTACATAGTTTTTGTGCTTTCTTTTGTCATTAATTTCCGGTTTCATTGCACTATGATCAGATAGTATACATTAGATGATTTCAGATCCTCTCCATTTACTTGAACATGTTTTGTAGGTCGGGATGTGGTCTATTTTGGAGAATGCCCCATGTGCAGCTGAGAAGAATATGTATTCTGATGTTGTAGGATAGAAAAACCTAGGGACATCTATCAAATAAGTTTGTTTACAGGCCCGGTTTAATTTTGATATTTTTTGTTGATGTTCTGTCTAGTTGATCTGTCTGGAGAATGAAGGTCCTTGTAGTGCACATTTGGTTTTCTATGTCTGTTAATATTTGTTTAATGTAGTTGGGTGTGCTGGCCTTTGGTGCATATATATTTAGGATCAGCCCCTCTTTGGAGTTTATCCTTAACAGGCATTTAATAACTTTCCTCGCTTTTTTAAAATCAGTTTTTGCTTAAAAATTACATTGCCTGCAAATAGAATAGCTACCCCTACTTTTTTCTGTGCTTTGTAGGATGGAGAATATTTTTCCTATAAAATTCTTTTTGAGTCAAATGTGTTTCTTGAATGCAGCAGATTGTTAAATTTTATTTTTTGATCTATTCTTCCAGTTTGTTTATGTTGATTAGTGAGTTGAGATCATTTACATTCATAATTATAATTGATATACTTTGACTTAGCTTTCTCACAGTTATTTTCCTGTTGTTAGTTCCCTGTTTTCATCTTTTGTGTAGTTGCTTCCCCTGCTTGGAGGCTTCTTTTATTGGTGCTGGTGTGTTTGTTATCTCTTTGTAATTTATCATTCAGAGCATTCTGTAAATCTCGTTTGGTGGCCATGAATTTCTTCAGCTGTTCATTTTAATGGAAGCATCTTATTTCTCTATTGGTTCTGAAACTTAGTTTTGGAGGGTACATCAATTTGGGATGAATATTGTTTGCTTTTAGGACTTAAATAACCTCAATCCAGGCTCCCCTTGATTTGAGGCTTGATGTTGAGAAATTTGCTATGATTATGGTGAATTTGCCTTTATGTGTAATTTTCTTGAACTGTTAGATTGGTTGTTTTGTGGTCTCTTGCTATTTTTAAGATGTTTTTTCCTAATTGCTAGTCACATTCCTGTCTTCTAAGTTTGATATTCAGTCCTTACCTTCATTTAACCTGTTGCATATACTTTCAATAATTTTTGATCTCCAGAATTTCTGTTAAGATCTATTTCATTGACTCCATTTCTGGTCTGTGTTTAGCACTGAGGCTTTGAATAATTTTCCTAAGTTATTATTTTTGTTTTAAACTTGTGTCTGCTTTAATGTCTTTCATTTTGATCATCGTTTCTTTTTGCACCTTACGTATTATTTTTTAATAGCCTCTTCCATTTGTTTTCCAATCTGGTGCTATCATTTCAGAGCAATCCAGTGACTGACTCCTGATTTCCTCTGTCTCCCTGTGCTCTGGACTTGTCTTGGGTAGGCTGGGCTTTTGGTGTTGAATTTTACTTCTTCTTGTTTTCTATTTTATATTTATTTTATTTTATTTTCTGTGCTAATTTGTGTAGATTTCTTATGCTAATTAGCTCTGTTGCTGATGCAAAGGCTTTCCTAGATGTCTGCTCCCCAAGACATGTTGACATCATGTATAGGTGGTTCCTGGTCTTTATATCTATCCCACAAACCTACATTCCCAAAGTATTAGGAATGTAGAATTGTCTATTTAGTTCCATTATATGATACTGGACTATGTTGATTGCATTTGCATTGCAGTAATACAGGGAAAAAAACTGATAATGACAGCTATGAAAACTGACTAAAGTAGTACAGATAGGGAATAATGATATACTCAAGAACAGTCTGGTTACTGACAAACTGTAGTAACTTTTAGCTTAATATCTTTAATTGTAGGAGTAAGTTCTATAGTTACACAATATAGTCCAACTTATACCAAAAACTTGCATTCACTATTTCTCCACTTTATTCAGTGATTTTACTCCATGGGGGGGTGGGGTAAGAGGGAGGAAGGATAAGATGGTAAAGGATGGAACTAAACAGTAAATAAGCGAGGAGCAAGGTGGAAGGGCATAGAATAATCACCCGAGTGTTCAGTAACTATAGGATACAAAAGGAAAGGGTTGGGAGAGAAAACCTAGGAATATTGAAATGAACCAGAAAGTGAAGAAATAACATTTACTCACACAGACTGGAAGTTTAGTTCAGCTGTATAAGTGCCTGCAAGGCAAGTGCCAGGTCATAAGTTTGAGCCCGGTACCAAAAAATAATAATAATAAATTTACTCACACAAAAGTATCATAAAATCAAGTGACAAAAATGAATACAGGTAGAATAACTCAAAGAGAATGTTTAGAATTCTAAATCATGAAAAAGTGAGAAAAGAAAGCTAGAAGAGAGAAAGTAATCAAAAACAAATAGAAGCTAAAAGAATAGAAAAAAATCGGGGAACAAAAAAAACTCAAAAATGGGCAAAAACATAAAGAAAGGAAAAAATAGAAAATGTTGAACAATAAGAAAAGAGTAATTAAAAAAAACACATTAACCTCAGCAATATCAAGAGGAAAACTCATCAGACAGAGAAATAAAAATAGGGACTTTAATCTAGTGTCTTCAGTTCCTGGTAGGTCCAAGTTGGATCCTTGGATGTGGACTCTAGCCAGGACTCCAGGTGAATTTGTGCTGGGTTTAGATCTGATCTTAGTCTCTGAATTTAGGGAGTGGAATTAGATTTCTGTGGCTAGAATTTCTCCCTAGTTATCTAAAAAAAAAAAAAAAAAAAAAAAAAAAGAATAGGAGCATACTTACTTATTCTTTATAATTATATGCTTTAGTCATTTCATGACAGACATGGTAAATGAAATAATAATCTGAGAATTCATTGAAGACTGCTGTCTTTAATTTTCAGTTTTTAATTCTATTTGGCTCTGTCTTCAAGCTATATGGCTGGAAATATAATAATAATGGCAATTTATTGAAAGGATTATTAACTTATAACAAAACTGTTCTAAAACACATGCTAACAAAATGAAATTGCCATGATCAATGATTTTATTTATATCCATACATAAAGGTGGTTTGAACCAAAAATGAGGTTCAACTAACTAATACCTTCATTTACTTTCCAAATTTATTCTTGTTCTCATACTTATTGTACCACAAAACTGTTCTTGTACACATATGGAGGTTATTATTTTTTTCCACTGGAGATTTATAATATATTCTGAATAGCAGAGTAGTGTTTATTGAGCACCGGATTTATCTAGGAATCATCCAAGTGTTGTAATTATTGGTTTAGAATTTAGTAGCACAAACTGTGAGACACCACATGTTTAGACATCTCACTAATAAATTTTCATTCTCCAGAGAAAATTGACCATATCCAAAGTTTCTTCAGCATTGGTATTATTCACGATGTGAATGAAAAACTTTTGCCATCTAATCACTTGAAATCAATTTTGATCTCTTTTCATGACTTGCTACTACCTTACATGATCAAGGGCCGAACATTGTAGTATTCTTCCTGTACAACTGCCAAATCCACTGAGTATCTAAAGCAAAAACTTAGATGTTCATAATTGACATTCATAATTACTTGCAAGATTGCTTTTAAGGTAAAGCTCCTCTGCCTAGATTATGGCAGATCAGCTCAATATTAATAAAGTTTATTCAGAGAGACATAACACATAGAATACAGTTTATGCAGATATACGTATAGATATAAATATACAGATACATAAGAAAGGATACAGTAAGGGTATTAGCTCAATTATGGAGGTTAAAAGTCCCACAGCAAGTTCCTTGCAAACCAGAGAACCAGGGGATCTGGTAGTATGACTCAGTTCAAATTCAAAGTCCTCCCTACTTGATTGACAGTGAAACTCTCAGTTCCAGGCCAAAACCTTGAGAACCAAGGGCACACTAATGCCAACATTGCTAAACACAGAACTCAGTTCTGTAGCCACAGAATCTGGATTTCTCATGTCCAAGAGCAGGGGAAAGATGTCAGAAACACAGAAGAAAAAGAGCAAGCAAACTTGCCTGTCTTCTTTTTCTTCTATTCCCTCACTTAAATGACCAGATGCTGCCTACCCACAGCGGGTAACAATGCAACTGCCTGATGCCTTTAATTGATTCAAATGCTAGCCCCTTCAACACAGAAGAACACAGATACCATATTTGTATCAACTGAATAGCTCAGCTAAACTGACATCTAAAATTAACTTATAAGCTCTTCAATTTTGTTAGAAACTAAGCTGAATTGAAGCAAACTGAAGTACTGAGTGTCACAGTAGACAGGATGAAAACAAAGAACTACTCAAGCATTCAGTCATTCATTGCAATAATATATGTAAGATGATCAACCAGAGGCAATTTCATGTCTTCCATTGTCCATCTTAGCTGGGGTAGTGACACGTGGGAAGCCTTGGTGCATCTATACAGAGCACTGAAACAAAACTCTCTATGGTGAGAAAAAAAAATAGAAGGAAGGATAAGATGTCCAAAAGAAGACTGCACGTAATTTTTCAAAATTTATACCTAAATGAGAAAGTGTGCCTTAAATATCCTCCAGGTTTGTTTTTTAAAAATTAACTGTGTGTTATTCTGATGGTTTGATTGTCATAAACATTCACACTGAAGACATATTGACTCATCATTATGTACAGCTTAAATACACATAATTTTATTTGTAAATTATATATCAATGAAGACTAAAAAGCCAAAAATTATTGTGCTTCAAGTAATCATAAAGTTTTCAAAGTTTATCCTTTCCTTTAAAAAGTTGATCAGGAATGTTGTTCACAAACGATGTCCAGTAAAGAAGCCTAATACACACACAAAGAGCAGAGATGTGTAAGGATTTGGCCAGCCTGGACACTGAGACCTTGACTTCAGTGTCATTTTTCTGTAGGGAAAGCAGCTTGCCCACAAAGCTTTCCGGTAAGTTCCATTAAATTGCCAGTGAATGCGTCAAGGTATCATAACTGTGTGTCTTTGCCAGAAGGCAAAGTTTTCATCTTTTGGATATTTCTTTCATTTTATTCTATTTTGGGCTACAGGTACCTATATTCTCTCAGGATCAGGCTTTCATGTTACTATTTATTCTGAATTTTCTGTCTTGTACATTTTTGCAAACATGTTTGATATACAATTGTTGTACTTCACATCATCATCATTTAGATAATAATCTCTCCAGGAAGCTTCCGCAACCTACTAATTAGATTTTCTTTTAACAGTTTGAGCTTTTCAAACCAACATGATATTCCAGTTTTGGGCAACATCAAATATTGTCTGTGAATATTTATGTCTTGAATCTTTATGCATTATTTCAAGTTTCATATTTTCTCATTTTTCCAGTATATCCAAAGCTGGAGAACAAAACATATTTTTTAAGAAATGGTATAGGATTTTTCTACACAAAAGAGGATTGCAATCAATTTATCTCTCTATAAAGCTTAAACATTTGTGTAGAAGCAAATATAACCATAGAAGATTACATGTTTATTGAATAGATATCTAGTAGACTTTCAACTTTTAATATTTATTCAAATTTGTCTTATCTTCTTACTTGTTTAAATGATTGGCATTCAGTTATTTGAAAATAGATATCAGCACTCCTTGTATCTATAAGTATTTTCTCATTCTTTAGCTATTAAGAATAGAATAGTTGTAGAACTTTTCTCACATTAAACACTACTGTTTTGATGTTCTCCTGTCTGTAAATATTCCCACACAGTTTAATCCTATAAATGAACAAAATAGTGATGTAATCTTAGCTTAGCTCACTGGAATCTTATTCAGTCCACTGATCCTACTACTATACTTCTAATCCAGGTATATTATATAGTTCCATAAATTGCATTTCAGATACCTCAAAAATTTGCATATGTGTTGATAACTTTTTCTTTTAATGTGAGAGATAAGTGAGCTCTTAAAACATGTGTGCGTATTTAAGATATAAGCTAAAAGTTTTGTCATTTTTTGAAAATACTTGGACATTAAATCTTTTTTATCTTCTGTACTCACATTTCTCTCCTAATATTTAGTCTTTAACTCAGATATAACTCGGTGATATTGTCAGTCAAATACAATATGTGTGGAATAATCATTGGCATTAGTAGAACTGGGTTCTAAGCAATGGAATACATTCAGAAGTAGGGGTGAGGCACAGTTCAGGGACTCAGGGTCTTGGATTACACAAGGTTCAAAGAATGTCAATATGACAGTAGTAGGTGTGGCTATTCCATGAACTGTTTCAAATAAAAGTATTTTAGAAATAAATACTTTGAACTTGATCTTTTGAGAAGTTACTTATTTTTTTATTTTTTTATTTTTTTTTTACCGGTACCAGGGATCGAACTCACGACCACCCGCTTGCAAGGCAGGCACTTATGCCACTGAGCTATATCCCCAGCCTGAGAAGTTATGTTAAAAGACTGTATTACTAATTTTTCTGATGAAATTCACTTAGAAATTGACTTTGCCATATGAAGATTCCCATTAAATATATTTTGAAGGAATCCAATCATGAGAAATTAATACTATGTGTGTACATGCATGTACTTTTAAAGTATCATTAATCTACTGCAAGTCTATGAAATAGACATAAGGTGAAAATCAATTTCATGATTCGCAAGTAAGATCAAATAATCTAAGTTGTCAAAAATATTTTATTAATTCATCTCTTAATATGACTGAATGAATTTGAAAACTATTTTTTTTTTTTTAGCTCAGAGAAGCAATGCACAATCATTGGCAGAGTTACTTAACAAAAACAACTAGCCCCCCCCCAAAAAAAATCAACTAGTGAGATTCAGGGGCCATCTATTTAATTTCAATTAGGAATCTCTAGATAAGTAAGTGAATAATTTAAACCACACTTTTAGAAATATGCTTTCAGAATAACATCTCATGCAGATATAGAAATACAGGAGGCAAAGGGAGCTTTTGTCTGTTATTCTGTCATAAGTGTCTCGGGACAGTGAGTCAGATTCCAATCCAGTGCTGGACGCAGATGGCCAGGGTGCAGAGTCTGGGGAAAATAATTGCTCTGCCTCCCCAATTTGGGAGCTACAAGAGCCTATCACAGGTAACAACCTAAAGCAACTCCTGGCATGCAAAGGTAACTAACTAAATCATATCAGCATCTCCTTTGTTCTATTGCAAATGTCACAAAATCTATTTGTTCTTCAATTTAAGATATTAGCATGTTATGCTATTACAACTGTTTTGAAAATTACATTTAACAGTGAAACTACATAACTTAAAAATGCAACTGTTCTAAAGGAAGTTTGTAGACTGGCTTCTGAAATGCAGAAGGCTTTACTGAAGTTTTTAATGAATGAAGTGGGGACCTGCACATTCTGAAACTCCAAGACTAAGACTCTCTCATATTTCCAACCCTGGGTTCTCTAAGTCACCCTCTGAAATCCTTTTGTGCTGCAATAGGAAAAGAATAGCATCATGAAACACACTGGGTCTCTGGTTTTATCATAGCAGCAATTGTCTCAGCACAGAGAGAAGTTCTGCATTACAAAACTCAAGCACTAAGAGGACAAAGCACAAGAAGCAGTTGAAATGCTGAGCCCCAAAACAAGACCACGGCTTTAGCAGGAAGTTCAAGTGTGATTCATGGTGAACTCTGGACTGGGCCTTCCTCATCTACACAGGTAAGTGAATCTTGGCACTACCAAGTTGGTAAGCAGAATACTATTCACAAATGTTTTCAAGAAAAACTGAACCGGAAGACAAGTCAAATCAAGAACTGGACTCTAAGGAATGGAATCTCAGACAGGTTACTGAAATAAGGCACAGGTAAAAAGAATCAGGTAGTTTCTCAGCATAACAAATTATTGATGGATTTTTCAGGAGAAAAGACAGAAACAATGTTGGAAGAAACAACTAAAAAATGAAAACTGTCCTATAACGACCAGTGGGAAGCAAAAAGGATTCCGACACATTAAGGATAAAATGGATCTCAAGAAGGAAGCACAGCTGAATCTGTTCCTCAACGTTAGCAGGCTTTGGAGAAAGGAAGAATGTAAGTCTCAGAAGAAAGAAAGACCTTGAAATTTCCCATTGATTTTCATAATCAAATCTCAAAATAGGTTTTATTTTCATTAGTCAAGCCAGAATTTTGGCTTTTTACAGTAATACCTTACTGACTTGATGCATACTCCTTTTCTCAAATAATTTTTAAAAGATTCAGAAGTATTCTTTCTTGGAAACTCAAAATTGACATTTCGTTGTAAATAGTTATTAGCTTCCTTCTAATTCAGGCATCATAATGAGCAGAAAGTTTCAATGTGATTTAAGTTTAGTAAGACTTATGTCATACATTATTGTATTATACATCAATCTAAAAGCACTGATAGAAAGATAAATTTTATTGACTCTCTCCTAAAGTTATAGATTAGAGGATGTGTTTCATATCACAGAATTCTTCCCTCTAATCAGCGTTATATGCTCTTTGGCCATTTATCCATATCTCATCATCTGTTTGTCCACATACAAAATTTCTCCATGGATCAGCCTATTCATTTATTATTCAGAAAAATTAGGTATTAATTTCAAACTATGTTTTCAAGCTAACCATCCCACCTCTCCCGGTTTATGTCCCCAAGCCTCATGCAATTATGAGTTTGTGATTGGTTCATTGCCTAGTGCTCTGATTAGTGGTGTGAGTGTTATACTCACCTAGGAGTGGAGCCAGGCTATTACGTAATGGTGGGAAGAAGATGTGTGTCTCTCTCTCTTTCTGGTTAGTGCCTTGCTGTTTGCAGTGGCCATGAATGGCAGTCCCACCATGCCACGCTGCCTTGGAGCCAACTGAGTATGGACTGAAATCTCCAAGAACGGTAAGAAATAAACCTTTCTTTCCTTCATTTTGGGTGTTGTGTATTTTGTCCGAGCAATGAGTAAAATGTAACTAAGACACCACCTCTCTGTATAATGTTTGAGTTAAATGTTGCATGACTAAAGTGGACAAGAAAGATTAGAAAGATGTGCTGATATTTTTACTCATAATTATTGAAACACAATCATGATTAGATTCTCAGCATTGTGTCAGTAACACAATATTTTTTACCACTTCAATACCATTTAAAGTGGTATCTAAGTTATCATCACATCAGAACCAAATTGAGGAGAGTTAAATGACTTTATGCTTCAGCTCGGCTCACTTGTCTTTGTCAGTGAGCTCAGTTTTTGGAAAAAGTAAGTAGTTGAAGTTGTAAGTCATCGCTGATGCACAGTCTGGTTAATCTCCAACTGAATCAGCATCTGTATCTGCATCTACACATGAACCTACACCTGCAACTAGATCTAGATCCCTATCATCCATCTATCTATCTATCTATCTATCTATCTATCTATCTATCTATCTATGTATCTATATCTACGGATGGATACATTTGTGTCCTCTAAGAGGAAAAGAAGAAATCTATATTTCCTTCTTCATGATCCCTGAAAAATTTTGTGTGAATTAAGCATAAAGACTTAGAAAAAATATTTTTAAGGCAGTTGTCCTTCTTTGTATGTAATATAAACTAATTACCAGAGGAAAATACAAGATTTTATCTATTTTTCTACTGGAGTAAATCACAGGCACAGTATTAGAGTTCAATATTATGAAGGGATGATGCCATTCTAGTTTTAGAAATATTTTTCAGAAACTTTTCTTCTCTATCATTTGTTTTCTTCCCCACTTCTCATTTTTCATATTCTAATATTATAATTCCAGGAGCATCATGTGCATAATAATTAACATAATTTGGGATTTCTTTATCATATAATTGCACAGAATTTAGATTTGGCAAATACATTTTTGCAACAGCTGTCAGGACAGATGCATATCATTCTGTAACTTTACGTTGGAATATGAGCACATAATATAAATATGAGGCCTTAATGTTAAAATGCTTATTTAGGCCTTAGATGTTTTTCTTTAATTTAATTATATTTTCCTCTTAAAATAATGGGAAAAGATTTATTGAAATTTCATAAATTGTGGGCTGAGGCTAACATGCCTTGTTTAATGTTTCCTCAAATTTATTTTTAGACATGAGTCATAGAATTATTCTATAGCTTAAGGAATTATTTCATTTTTTTCACAAAAGTTATCAAATTTCCATAAGCATTTCACAATGATTTGAAAGAACATCAGGAAAGTTTACTATTATAAAATGTTCAAAATCTTTTGTGAATTAGATTGACATGTATTTGAATTGATAATTCAATGCCACACAGGTCTCAGAGTCTAAATTAATAATTATGAACAATAAACCAAGGCATCAATTTAGGCATATTTTTGCAAAATGAGAAATGGGTCTCTAAATTTGATCCTGGAATGGGCTGCTAAAGTTTTCCCTAAACATGGCATATTATATTGTGAGGAATATAGTCCTGGACTTTTTTTCTCCATCTCTTCATGTTAACATTCAGTGACTGGACTAGGTATTGTCTATGTTCTCCTTTAACACTTACATCTTTGTTCAAATAAATATTAGTAAAAAGTTTTAAATGTGGTACATAGAATTATATATATATATATATATATATATATATATGAAATTATGACTTGCTGTTAATTTCTGCGTAAAAGGGTTTAAAATGATAACTGCATTGTCAGTACTATAAGCTTGTTGCAACCTGTGTCATCACCTGATTTTCTCATTTGAGTTGTCATTAATGAAGTACTCTTCATTGAGTTAGTTGAAACTATGCTTACTTTTTCCTAAACATGGAAAATCTTTATAATAACCAAATCATGAGTTATAATAAGACCTTCTTAAAATGCTAGCATCTTACTAACTTATAAGCTGTGATTTTATCAGAGGAAAAGGTTGTGAGCTGTAGCTAAGTGGGTTTTGGTTGCAGTTTGGGCATTCGTCTCTACAAGGTTTTCCACCACTGGTCTAGGAAGTTCCCTTCCCCCTACCTCCAGCCATGCGCATTCTGTAAGGACCATATTTTGATTGCTGTTGCCACAGTATAGCATCTCGGTTCCTTTTCTGTTGCTAAGAAGGCAAAGCTGCATACTGGGTAAGGTATTAAACACAGGTTTGTTGTGAATCACATTTCTGGTCCACAGTCAAGTTGCTACATCATATAGCAGGAGAGAATGCATGTGTACATGTGTTTCCTCCATTTTGCTCTCTCTCTTCTTACAAAACCACTAGCAATCAATCATGGGGGCACAGCCCCAAGAGCATCTAATCCTGATTTCCTTCAAAAGACTTTGCCTCTCAATGCTTCAGTAAGGCTCCTTCCACCATCTCACCACCTCACGGTGGAGGTATGAGTTTCAAACTACAGCAGAAATTTTATTTTATTTTTTAACTTATATAAAGGAATCCCATAATATATGTTACTCAATATTGACTTTGTTTTTTTTTATAAATTAAAGTACTTTAGATCCATCCAAGGCTTTACTGAGTAATAAATAATACCGAATATTAACCACACTAAAACCATCCTATTCATTTTATCCATGGTGCAAAAGAGTCCTCATTGGACCTGGACGGAAGTTTGGTAAATGAGAGAATTTTTGTCTGTGTGTTCTTAGATTTATCCTCTTTTGAATGTTCTTGTTCTTCTGCTTAAAACTGCTCCCCATATTCACCCTGTTTTTCATGAAGCTTCCTGTTCTTATTCAGCTAGTCTCTTTGTGTGCTAGCTCTTACCAGCTTCCCTAGAAACAGGGTGATTTTTTTCTTCAAAAGGTAAATTTTTGCCAATCCCATAATATTAAGACTTGTCATTGAAGCTTCTCCTCCAATAAACTCTACCTGAAGCACAAAAAGCACAAAGCGCTTCAGTATTGCCTTATATCTTATTCGTTAGCTTAGTTTTCACAGCATAGCAACTTGGTTGCCAAACTGAATTTCTTGATCTGCGGGGGGGGTGTATTGGCCCCAAAACTCATTGGGGATTTTGGATGTCACCAAATCCTCTGTGGAACATGTCATTCTCAGCTATAATATCGCATTTATGAGCACTCTGAATTTAAATAAATCTTTTGGATCAAGATGTTAATCATTATGAAAGAAAAGGCAATGTCAGTTCCTATTTGGAGAATACTGAGACATGATCGTCATCTAAAATATGATGTTACCATGCCTATCACCATCTACGTATCAGTCTTTATTTTTAACTTAGAGTTTATAAATACAGTTATATTTCATTGTCTTTCATTCATTTTCTTTTTTTCATTTTCTCTCTTTCTTTCTTTATAAATTTCTTTTTTTCTTTCTTTCTTTTTTCTTCCCTCTTTCTTTTTCTTGTAATTAGGATTGAATGCAGACGCTTCACTCTAAGCTATATCCTCAGTCTTCTTTGGCTTTTCATTTCTGCATAGCATCTTGCTAAATCACTCAATTGTCCACACTGAACTTAAACGTGCGATACTTGAGGCTCAGCTTCACGGAGTGACGGGAACACAGGTATGCACCACCATGCCTGACATAATCACATTTTGAAAGAATTTTTTTCACCAGATTTTCAAATACATGAAACACAAGCTATTATAGCAAACACCCCATATTAAACATACTAAATTTCGTTAATATAGTTGATCAGTTTTTCTGTACATAATATATAAAATACGATTGCAGTAATTGTTTTACATTAATACTTGTTTTGATATGTTCCTAATTACATTTAATTTAGAGATACAATTTCCTGATGGCAAATATTTTGAATTTTATTAACTTCAGATGTGGACAAGTTGTTAAAAGCCAGTGATACAGATCCATGAACAAAATATCACAAAGAGAATGAGGCAAACCAAACAAGAGACTCGCAGCATGAAGCGCAAACCTTGCACACTAGTGCGGCTAGGCTCAGGTTCAATTTTCTAAGGTATGGAGTCATTTTCCCAATCTAATAACAATTTCTCAATAGTAACCAGTTTCTGCAAAATGTGGTACTTAGCAAAACAGGAAGACTAGTGGATTTCTCAGTGCTACTGACCCCAGAGTGGGGGGGAGGGTTTAGTGTGTTGTGATGAAGAGTTACAGCCAGGATTGCAGTCAGAGGAGATTTAATGAGGGACACATGCCAAGGTCAGGGCACTGAAGGCTCAACAAAGACCTCGTTAGATGGGTGGCAATTTCTCAGTTGGAAATGAGGTATTCATTCCTCTCCAAAGAATGTTTTTATTCTGCTGCAATTACAAAAGCACACCTGCTGCATGCCCTGAATTTCTAGGGGTCTACTTCTAAGTCAGACATGAACTGCATAGGTTAACGTCAACTTGGCTGAGACTCAGCCACTTTTGTATATACAAATCCCTAAAAAAGACTCTTTGGCAACCTGTTCAGGCCCCTTCCCCAGGCCATTTGCCTGGGGGATGTTTGATCTTGCCTTTCAATAAATGCTGATTTTGTGTTTCCACTTTATGACAAAATACTCCCTTTAGACTCTCTACCTTGTCATTGTTTCTGGGTTGAGAGGCAAACTCACCAGCTGGACAGTGACAGTAGGCATCAACTGATGCCACTGAATGATATTTACACAGCATTGTAGCTCTATATTGTGTCTGATATTTGCCTAAACAAGGCAAGTAAACATGTCAAGTTTACTAAAGCAATTACTTTCCTTGTAAGTATGAAAATTCATTAAATGAAGCAATTTTTACCTCATGTTACTAAAGAATAGACATGGCCAAAAATGAGTAACACAGTGAGGAATTGGGGGAGATTCTGTCACATGAAGTTAAGAAAATTAGAGAACTGAAGTAGACCCAAATTAATTAACCAAAACTTAGTTGGTGAAGGGACGCTAATCAACAGAGAAATCTAAAGAAAAGAAGAGAAAAAACAATTTTATAGTCAGGCTTATTTTCTTGAGTTAAATGTAAGTGGAGCCTAACTGAAATTAATATAACAACAATGACAAAGAATATTTTTGTGGGATTGGGCGAGACAGAGAATGCATTTACATTATATAAGTGAAACGTCTACAGTCAAATTCATGTTGGCTCCAAATGACTAACTCTAGTATTAAAGTAGGAATACTATACACATTGTAAACACATACACATGAAATACATATACACGTATGTAGGCAGACACTCTAAAAACATTCACAAATAATGTGTCAATGAGACAGACACAGAGGCAGACAAAGTGGTATGTGTGTGTAACTATGGACTTGGATATAAATATAGATAGGATATTTAAACAAATATTAAATTTGTTTAGTAGAGAATAGTGTTTAAAAGCAGTAATAGGAAATGTGAGACACAGTATGCATTCCTAAGTTCCATTTTCTCTGTCAAGCTAGTTGATTTGATTAACTGATACAATAAACAAAAAAAGAAAGTATAATCACCCTTCCACAATATATTCCCTTTGCTAAAGTGGAGGGAACACATTTATTTTTAAAGTAGGCACATAATTTTAAAGGTGGCACATAATAAACACAATTGATATGACTAAATTTCTGTCCTTGACCTTAACTAATTCCCAACTTGGAAACAGTGGTGCTAATGACCATAATGGGATTGTGCATGGCTGCATATGGGTGCTGTTTTTATTACACATAAAATACTGCAAGGCTTTTTGAAGTGGATGAGGGCTAAAGGTTGAGTGGTTGTAATGAAGCAAAATTGCAGGTTCCCAAGGGCACAGTGGGAAAGCAAATGAACTGTGTTTTTAGATCCTAAGAAATTACTTTGGCAATTAAGAGGTGTTCATATGTGTGGTTTTACTGCAATCAGAGCACCCAGTGGAATACCGAGACATTTCTTAATGTATGTTGGCCATTATTTCAGCAATTATAAAAGGCATATAAATGCTAACATGCACATTTCCAGGATTATGGCTTTCAGTCCCTATACCATCATTGCAAAATGTATTATGTAGCTTCTTTAAACCCAGCTTTCTCTGCAAGGTCAGTGCAACCAGCAATTCATTCCTCGCAGAGGAACCATTTTATTAGGTAGCGTGGAAGTTGGAGCTCCCTATTTCATTAAATGGCAATTAAGTAATTTAAAAATAATACTAAGCCTCTTAATCAGCTTGTTTTTCTATGTGTACCACAGGGATTTAGCATCCTCTAACGATTAATAAGGAAAGCGATCCACAAATACAATCAATAATTTAAGACTTGGTATTCTGTCAACGTAGAGTTTTAAAAATATTTCTCTTATGAAGAAAACTGTCTTTTAAATGTGTTTTCTCTTTAAAGAAGAGAATCTTTTGGTGAATCAATGACATAATTAGCCACTATTATGTAGATTTGGTTTATATAAAAACTGCCACCTTATAACTGAGTAGTTTTGAGTACACTCAAATAAAAACCCTGATAAATTTTCGCTGAATATTTTCACCCTAAATATATAGAAAACTTTCCCTTAAGTAACTGCTTTAGTTACATGTTGATGCATAAAAATTCTGAAACAGCAATATTTCATTCTCACAAATTCTCATGGTCCCAATTTTTGATGGTTGCACTAAGATAATTTTTTTGTCACATGATGATGCAAAAGTGGTACTCATTCGGGAAAAGTAAACTTTACATTTTGAGTTCTGATCTTTTCTTGGGTTAATAATACACATTACGATGTCCTTTAGCAATCCTGGTCATGGTATTAAGTCACAGGTCTCAGTCAACTTCAGGATTAGAAAAGGAAATAATTGATATTCAACAACACATTCTATTGCTAACCTGTGCTTTCTAGCTGGTTAAGTGCATTGAATATATTTTCTGTCTACAATATTCTCAATCTAAAGTGATTTTGTCTGGACAAAGCTCCAGTGTATGTTCAAGAACAGCATATCTGTACCTGTATGCCTCTGAGTTTATTTGTATTTAAACCATGTGGGTGTGTGTATGAATACGTAATAGCACAAGAATTTGATTCTTAGCTCTCTATCTTCTTTCTAGAATAGAACATTTTCCAAGAACTCTGGTCTTGTCATCAAAGATAACAGAAAATTCTCACTGGTACCACAGATAAAGACTCTTTAAGGCTAAAAGGCAATTCTTTGAAGATAACAGAAATTTAGATTGTCTGTAATTACAATAAACTAACAAGCTAGGATTTGCTTTTTACTCTAGAACTGTACTCCAACAAAATAGTTGTTCAGAAACTTCAGAAAATAGATGATATCTCTAATCTTGAAACTTGAACCAAAGACAAAATGAAGATAAAGATCAAAGAGGAAAGAAGAGATTCAAAACCCAAAGGGTCCACATTGATAAGAGGAGGAGGAAAGAACAGAGCAGGGGCCCAGGAAGGCCATGGATGGTAGACTCAGCCTGAGGGATGAGTTAACAAGAAAGAAATGAGTGTTCTGAAAACTGCAATCAGAAACGAGCTTGAAAGCACTGATCGCAGAATCCACATTTCTACCACCTCATGATACCTCTCTATACTTCATGTATCTCATTTTACTATATTCACAGTTGACTCTGCCTAACTGAATTTTCCTGTTTCAAATTCAAACTATTACAGTTATTCAAAAATATTCTAATACAATTCCATCAACTGTACTGAAATAGAATGACTTTTTTATTATTTCTTAAAATACACATTGCAACAATTCTTTCCATGTTATTTGCAATATGTTAGGTATTATAAGTAATATAGAGATGATTTAAAGTATACGGGACATGGCAATATGTTATACTGAAATACAACAGCTACTTGTAAAAGGGACACCAGTATCTATAAATTCTGGAACCCACAGGGAATCCTCAAACCAATTTCCCATAGTTATCCATGGAACATTATACTTACTTAACTGACTTCTGTTTAAGTAGTTTCTACCCATAAAATATTAAAAGCGTCTCAGTAAAACATAGTAAATATTGTGAAATATTGTCATTAATATGTGCCTCATTGGAAATCAAATGCAGTGTTATGAACAGGACACGAGTACATTCAATAAGAGGACCCTTCTTCCGGGACCCACATTCTGTGCCAATTCCTCTACATTTTACTACTTTTTGTGTTTCTGCCACAACAAATGTAGCTATCTTTCCACTCTGGTGCTGTGTACCACAAACCCTAGACATTAACTCTCAGCAATCCATTTGAAGTTCCAGTAAACAAACTTATTTTTCTGAAAATTGTTTCAACGTTGAGGCCTCTGCCACTGGCTGTGTTAGAAATGGTGCCCACTGAAGGAGAACAGTGAACGGCATGTGCTTTGCTTATACAAAGTTACAGTATTTATCACATAGTTTCTCTTAGAAAGGTGCTACCAGGTTGGATTTTTGGGTAGGAAAGGGTTATTTTCTATTGACACTATCTATATTTTCCTGCTTCACCTTTGACAAAGTTTGCACTGGTGGGGTTACTTTAGAATAACCACAGACTGCATGAGATGTGTCTAATTACTAAGAAACATGGAATAGGAAATACTTGATTTTTCTTTTAAATTTGTGTGACATAGGCCAAATATAACCTATCAGAGGCATGCTAAGAGTTCTTTAATCCACAAGTAGCTAGTAATTTTTTTCCACAAAGAAAATTTACATATTGCAATTTTTAAAATCAATGAATTAAAAATTTCATATCAAAATTCTTCATATAAAATGTTGATATGGGGTAACCTATTAGGGATACCTCCAGTTTCTCAGGAGCTATTCCTATTTCTCAGTTCTACTCCTTATTCCTTTTTGCCAATCAAGTTTGATACTCTTAAAAATTAAAAAAAAGTTGTTAATAAGTAATTTTTCATATATTTGACTATTTTAGAAAATTTTAATATTTTAGAAAAATAACTTTGAAAATGTGTGAAAAATATAGCACTCTTATTTTTTATTCTATTTTTATTCAGAAAGTATTTGAATATTCTATGATGTATGCAATCTTTTATTATTTACATTAGGCTTCTTTTCGAACTGAGTATGTCAATTATTTTAAAAAAATAGAATAAAGTAGTTATGCTTTTTGAAAACTACAAAGCAAAAAGAAAGAAAATCTTCAAAATTTGATGTGTTTCAATTTTAAAAATGAGATGCAGAGTACACAGATCTATGACAAATATCACTGATATGAAATATTTGATCAAAGTACTGTAAATTTTTCATTTAATGAAGATTTAATAGCCATTAAAAACAATGAAAAATTAGCCAGAAATATGCTCTCACGTGATTAAAAATTGTATCAGATCAAGTAAAACTCTTCCAGTCAAAGCTCAGTTTATAAAAAAACATTTAACTATAGATCATTAAATGTTTACTTTAGTTAAACATAGGTAAAGTTTTGAAATTGAAAAAGTGCGGATACAAATTCACATAATTGAGAGAATTCAATTCAAAGCTAAACTCATATGGGTAAAATTTATAATTGTGACATTCTTAAGATAATGTTTATTTTCACATCTATTCTAGAAGTAATATATTTACAAAAAAGTAAAAATGTATAACAAAATTGAAATTTCACTGTAGAATGGCTGAAAATATACAATATATAAGAAATAATTTCTTCTAGGCTGGAGAAGTAAAAGCCCTACTGACTTAGCAAGCAACACACCACACTGAGAAGTGAAACATACAATTTTAAATGTGCACCTGCTCACTTCAATTAGATAATATCAGAGATGAAATGTTGTTGAACAGTTACTGCTCATTTGTGTGCTGGTGAACTTTGGGGCAAAAAAAAGAAACCCGTATTTTAAATGTACAATATTTGAATAAAAGGTAAATTAAAACCAGAAATATAGTTGTTGCAAACTTGTTTAAGGTAGCTTATAATAATGTTGCAACTATGCTTATTCTTTGGGGAAAAATGTGTAGAAAGTAAAATTTTGACCAAAAAATGTTTTTGAGTGTTTATTAATTTTAGCAACAAAATTCTGAAAACTCTAGAGCTTTTTACAAGTTTTATTTCAATTAGCTTCTCTGTTTTTAAAAGTGGAGCATCTTGCTAAAAACACATATCTAATTTGCAAAACAATTATGCAATGAAGTATTATGCTAGGGCAGAGGAATTAGTGGCATAAGCACTTTCCTGGCAAGCACAAGATGAAGAGTTTTCTCCCCAGTACCAAAAAAGAAGAAGAAGAAGAAAATAAACATTATAATAATTCTACTTTAATTGTATTCATCCCGGGTTGGGAATTTAGCTCAGCAACAAGAAAATGGAACCTCAGCACCTTGCAAGCGTGTGGTCGAGAGTTTGATCCCCGTTACCGATTAAAAAAAAAAAAAAAAAATGTATTCATCCCGTTTAGTTTTCATTTAGATCGGACATTAAGGTACGTAAAAAAGTAACAAAAAGAACTTTTACTTGTGCTCCATAAAAGGATTATCAAAGGAAAATTAATCCTAATTTCAGTCTTTGATGAAAATTAATTTTTCAAAAATTTTTGGTTGATGTATTTCCAATAGATTACTTAAAAATTCAAAGTCTTCTTATTTTATATAATTAACTTTAAATTATTACAATATAATTTTGAAATACTTAAAGAAAAATTTCCTTCTGAAATCTTCATATGAAATATATAACAAAAGTAATATTCTAATTATGCAAGAGTACTCAAACATAAATATATGACTCTGAGAAAGATTCACAAATATTTGAAAAACTACCACGTTACTTTTATTGCAGAATTCAATTTTTACTATAAAATTTCAGCAGTAAAACATTGAAGGAACCACTTAATAATGAATATTTAAATCTAGATATTGTTTTATAAAATACTAAAGATCATAATATGGTGTGAAACTTACATTAAACATGATGTAACGATAAGAGCAATCATTATATCACACAATTACTTACTCTCACATATTCATTCCAGAATAAGACTATAAGTTATTATGCTTTACTTTTGATTATATGCATTGCATAAATACAAAGCTACTATGCCACAAAGCAGGATAATTCCCAGAATCCTGAATAAATTTGTATAAACTAATAGGCATAATTTTCTAGTCATTGTCTTTGTTTGTTGGTGTCTGTGTCAGTGTCTGTGTCTGTGTTTGTGTTTGTGTCTGTGTCTGTGTCTCTGTCTCTGTCTCTGTCTCTGACTCTGTCTCTGTCTCTGTCTGTGGCTCTGTCCGTGTCTCACTCTTTCAGGAAGCAAGGTACTAGTCTTCCCCATATTTATTAATCATCTACATATTGTTTAGCAAATAAGTTTTTATGGTGATTAGTTGAATATTCATAGTCAGCAATATTATTTTGTATAATTTAAATAAAACAGTGCTGTAACAATATATATAAAATTTCTACTGCATCACTGGCCATTAAAAATGCAAATTAAAACAATACTGAGATTCCATCTTACTCCAAAAAGAATGGATGTTATAAAGAAATCAATCAATTACAACTGCTGGTGAAGTTGTGGGGGAAAGGGCACCCTTCTTTATTGTAGGTGACAGTGTAAATTGGGAAAAGCTTTATGGAAGTCAATATAGAGATCCCTCAAACAACGAGGTCTAGAAATTTCATATATCATAGCTATTCACTTTTAGGTATCTTCTCAGAAGTATTAAAAACATCATATCACAGCAAATTAGCCATTCTTGTGTTTATGTCAACACAATTCATAATAATTAAATCTTGGAAACAGACTCTGTGCTCATCAACAATGGATGGGTAAAGAAAAAGTATTTATACACAATGGATTAATGCTTTCCCACAAAGTCAGATAAATTTGATGCAGTTGGATACACCTTGAGAACATAATGTTAAGTGAAGCAAATTGGACACACACAAGTTTAAACATCACAAGGCTTCACTTAAATGTAAAAGTTAATATATAAATAAAGGATAAAATAAAAGACATAATAGGACAAAAGAGAGAAAGAAAAACATTATTGTATTCTAAGTATATTTTTCCTATTTGTTTCTAGTTCCACTCAACATGGTATGACAGCTCACTTTGTGGAATTTCTAACCTTTAACGTATTATTGTTGCTATGAGGATGATCTATTTTGAATAATTTTTTTTAATATCCCAGGATAGGAAACATTATGAAGCTAGAGCCAAGTTCAGTGGCTCCCTACATTTATGAGGAGGAGTTAGGAGATGAGCTAGTGAATTCTGTGTTTCATTTTGGGATAACAATAATTATCTACATTTTATTGTGATCACGGTTGTACAACAGTGTCAATGTATTAAAATCTACTGACTCATAAAGTTTGGAGTTTGTAAATTGTGTGGTATCATAATTTACTTCAATGAAGCCATTATATTTTTAAAATTCTGTTTTATTTCTATGAATCTGGGAAATCTCAACAAATTTTATAGGTAAATTTGCTATTGCCTTGATAGGGCAAATTTTCTAAAAGTTAACAATTAAATGTAATCTAACATTTATAATAATTATAAATAACATTTTGGAGACCAAACAAAACTTACCTTCCTAACATATATACAATATTTTCTTGTATATGTCACCTAAACACATTTCTTAATATTTGTCTAAGCATTACAGACCTATTTGTAGAACTGCATACTTAAAATGAGTAGCTTCAGTGATCATCTACATTCTATCCACTTTTAATCAGTAAAAACACAATATATACATACTTTTTAAAGTTTATAATTATAGAACTTGATTGTCAGGGCAAAGGAAATATTTTAATTTGCAATTTGGAGTCATACCTTTGTACCCTGGCTCTGCCAGCCATGCCCCCTCCGATGTAATAATAATATGGTGACCCTTTCAGTGACTAATAGACCAATTTTCCATAATGAGGAAAATTTCACTTGACAGAATCACCGCTTCCCCTGGTAATAGCAAAATATTGAAGTGGTTTTGAGTTCGCTCTGCACGGATACTCTCCGATTTTTCAGTAGCTATCATCTCTCTGGGTGAAGAATGACAGATATGCCAGAGTAATTATGCATGATTTTCATTCAGCTGCAGACACTGTAGCCGAGACGGAGGAGACACACTGGGATCCAGGCACAGGGGAGGGAGAAACAACTCCACTCCCACTAATTGAATGTTGACTGCAAATTTTAGTCTGTGTTAGTTTGAATATATGACAACAATGACACGGATATTTGAAAAACATGATGACTTATTTATGTCTTTTGTGAGTTACTTTCTATTGGAAAGTAATAAAAACAATGTGAAGCTACAAATACATATTTTCACTGGATCAATTACTACTTGAAAGCAGGAACATCCCTACCTTGGTTCATTAAACTCGTCTCCCAACAAATATTCTTTTTTCTTCCTCACTTTTAAGTATCTATTTTTATGAAGTATTCAACTGAAAATTGGAGTCAATGGTAATTACTCTTAAACTAAAATCATTGCTTTTGAAAGGTAGTGCTCTAAGATCAGCAGGTTTATATCACATTACTTTCTACGCAAGTCAATTTATTCAGCTCTCAAGAGAAACAGTTGCTTGTAACTGATGCTGGCAGGTGCACTAAGAAATAAAGATGCTTAGAATCAGATAATCCATGAGAGATTTATTTACTTATTCATTTTTATTTAGTGAGAAAGAAAAGTAAAATAAAATTTCATAACAAAATAATAGGAGAATAATAGTTAACACATTGCATTTGTTAACCTTAAAGTAGTTGCTCAGGGTACATGATATGGGCATAAAAATTTCTCCAATTGATATCTATATGAGAATTTATGGATTTTTGTTTGATAGTATTGAAAGGGATACTGAAAGGTTCTGAGACCCACATTTCCATGTCAACAGTTTGGTGTAGTGTCTCATTATTGAAACAAGAACCTGTGTGTATGCTCAATGACAACAGATAAATAACTATTCTATGCATAATGAATATAATTCTGCATACTGAGACCTAAAGCCTACACAATGCCTAGGAGAGAGCAGTAACTGAAATTTGTAGTTGTTCAGATGATCTTTGTATCAGCAAGAGTTTATGAATTCCCTAAAATGATACAAGAACTTATTTTGAAAGCCAACCATTTACAATACTTTTCTCTAGGTTCTATCTTAAATCTGGATGAGAAGAGTGAAACCTAAGAAAGATTTGAAAATGAATATATGAACTGATTGCCTCGCACTGCATAACAGGTTACCTCAAAATTTAGCTTAAAATACTATTGCCATGGGTTTGAACTTTCACAGTAACTTTTCTGTGTCTAAACCAAAGGCAGTTGTTGTCAAGATGTTGACTGCCATTACAGTCACCTGAAAGCTTATTTTGGGCTAAAATAACATTTTTCAAGTTGGTTTGTTGCCAGGAGTCCACAGCTTCATTGTGCCTTAGGCCTCCCTTGAGTCTTCATAACATGATACTGGTTTCCCTCAGTGCAAATGGCACCAAAAAAGAGTGCGGAAAACACTATAATAGCTTTTATATGAAACTCACTAAAGCCCCACACCACCACTCCTGTCCATTACTATAGGTGACACAGATCAAAATAATGTGAGGTAGGAGAGGAGTGTGCAATGCTGTAAATACCGGCTCTAAGGATCACTATATTAGATTTGGGAAGGCACACTGCTCAAGATACAACATTTCTTTCATAAATCCTCTTGTAGGATCAAAAGGAGAAATGAAGATTCTATGTACTTGGACCACATTACTTTATCTCTTACAGTACTATCTTTATTGAGTTATTTATGGCTGTGAATGTCATTTGTATGTGGCTTTTGACTTTTCTCTAAGGTTGCAAGAATTAATAGAACTGTAAAGTTCATTGCCACATTTTTGAGAATATTACTCATTTTGTCATTATCACATTTTTGAGGATATTATTCATTTTGCCACTTTTCCTATAGGATATATTTCTAAGTAAGCAACTTCATCTGTACGTAATAACACTGAAAAGTTTTTATTTCTCTGAGGACTTTCCACGTACACTGGGTAATTGATCATGTTAACTTCACTTTTATTTATTTATTTTTCTTGGTATAAGAAACAGAAAAAAGCTGACTTCAGTTCCATTTATTAGATTGACAATTATGGTTTGAAAGTTATATCATTTGTCTTTTAAATATATGTGTTCATACTATAGTGTTCATATGACAATGATCTTCTTGTATTAATTATAAATTATTTACACATTTGTCATGGCAAATTAACATGGAATAGCAAGGAAAATAATAACACCATCGCTTGTTCCTTTAACTGGAACGAAAAAGTGCTACAATTATATGCTGGAATCATCCCTACAATTTTCATAAAAATACCAAGTGTATTAATTTCAGTTCTTAGTGTTCTTTATTTAAAATATCATGTGAAAGCTCTGGTTTCAGTCCAGAAATATGAAGAAGTCTGGAAATAATCATTGTCACTATTGATCAAATTAACATAATGGGTATTTTTAGAGCACCACTGACTACACCGTGTGCCACTGTTAAGCTTAAAATAATTATTACAGAACATCTTTTTCATCCAGGTTCAATTGAAACACAGTGTATGTGTAAGGGAATATCCACATATATATGCATATTAATATATATCTATGTGAATTAGTTTTCCAAATTTTATATATATACATGTACATATATGAAAACACATGCACATACATATAGGTACATTTCTAGATTTTTTTTCTGTCTGATTTATTGGATCTATTTTCATCTATGTATCATATATACATATATATATATATCACATATATACACATATAAAATTACATACATATTATATCTATATATTAATACATGTTTGCCATACATATTTTAAGAAATGTCTAAAATTCATGTCTTTCTATGTTTATTTTTTTTGAACTAGGATTGAACTCACAAACATGCTTACCAACAAGCACTTGAGCCAATGAGCTAAATCCCCGACTGTATAATTGATATCTTAAAAGATTTTACATTAACATTTCTCATGTCACATATCCTACTTTTCAATATTTATAAACAGCAACTTGAACTTTCAATGAAAATATGACAGGAGATGTTGTGAGTCATCTGTGTACATTCCCTTTTTAAAGAAATATTTGTACCTTTTTAATATCAGTTTGACAGCAATATGTTTACAAATGTGTTTGCATGGTAGCTATTATGAATTTCTGCCATGACCCTTATAAAATATTTTTACTTTTCATATTTTTATAATATCAATACACTATATATGATATCAGTTGTTACTTTTTCACCAATAACTAAATTTCTTTGGAATTAAATTTTCACATTTTATAACAGGTTATAGCATTAAAACTATAATTTGTCTTGGCTTAAGAACATATGTACTAACATTATATATGTATGCACTAAAAATTATATATATATATATATATATATATATATATGTGTGTGTGTATGTGTGTGTGTGTGTGTGTGTGTGTGTGTGTATGCACTAACCTTCCTTGCAGCTATGTGTATCATATTGTATGGAATAGTATGTAATTAAAATTATTTATATGAATATTCCTAAGAGAAGGTTTACATGTTTATAAGTATATTTTTCATTCATAATACTATGACACAATGTGAAATATATCTAATATTTAAAGACCCATCTAAAACAATAAGATAGAACTGTTATGTTTCATATAATAGAGTAATTTTTTCTCTGATCTTCTGACAGCTTACATTTAGGGTGTAGTAATAGAAAAAGTAAATTTCTGCTTATTATTTTGATACGTTAATTGCCAAAAGAACATGATTACAGGAGTTATAGGGGGTAAATATTTGTTATAAAAATATTTACCAGATAACATTTTTTATGAATACACATTTGTGTGTTTATGTGTGTGTATTTTGTTTGCACACATACACAAATATAAATTTATACACATGCATACATGTATATATGTATATATGTGTGTGTCTTTTTGGAAAAATAAAGGTAGAGTCAAAGGAGATAATTGGCTTTTATTTTTATTGATAATACATATTAATTTGGGCAAATATTTACATGCTCATAGCATACTCCAATAATTTTCACTCTTCCCACATCACCTGGGCCTTGCTTTATTAACCCTATGGTTTCTACAAAAGTGTTGCAATCTAGCATAGAATACTACTGTACAGTTAAGCAATTAGTGAAGGAAAATATAAATATAAATAATATTGCTTTTCTGAAAAGCCCAACATTTTGAAGATTGAGTAAAACTGTTTATAATTTACAGGATCAGTAAGTAGTTAATAAAAACACTATTACATACGTCATCTAGAACAAGGAAGTCTGCTATTGTATTCCGTATATAATGGTTCAAAAATAGCTACTGAGCATTCATACACATTAAACTTGTTTCAAATTGTGATTTGAGACCTCAAAGAGACTATAATTGACAAATAGAATGATAAAAATGGTAAAAGTCTGGATTAAGAATGAAATATTTTCTCATTTTTAGTTCCATATTAAGAAAATTATCGTCATATTCTTGTTCTCTAAAAACTGAGAAATATTTCCTGAAGGTGGTCCTGTAATTTGGGACACTTATTTGCACATTGCTTGTACATTGAAGTCACTAGAAGTTGCATTCATTTGACTATCTTAAATATGAATACATCTGTTTGAATCGAAATCATTATATAAGCATTTACCACTGCTTACTCACACATTCCTCTATTTCACTAAATACTTATCAGCATTAATCACTAGTTTTCATGTAAAAATTGTTTCATAAAAACATGAACATTTGTTAATGCATCTATGTATCTACTTGCCAAAAATATGTATCAATAGCTGAATTTGCTTCTATCTATATATGTAAGATGGGAAGACACACAGGCTATGTAAAGATTAGTTGTCTAAGTTAAGATCATCAGTTATCATTGCAATTTAATATATATTGCTTCTCATAGAGTTTTGAAATAAATATATACAATTATCAGCACTGCAGAGTGGCTCAAAGGAATAAAGCTGTGTGATACATTACAGGATTTTATCTTCAAAACAAATTAGATGGTAATAATATAGAAAATCACAAGAGAATAGTCCTCAAACTTATATCTCCCTGCCTCTCTCTCTCTGTCTCTCTAGTATATATATATATATATATATATATATATATATATATATATGCATATTACATATGTGAATTATAATATAAATATCCATGTGTTTATAGAAAAAATAACAACCTGATTGTTTTGATAGTCTTAGTGTATGTGCACCAGAAAAATACATATGGCGAACGTGTATACATTTAAGGCATATGTATTTATTTTGTATAAATTACAGCATCATATCAAGTGGCCTGCAACATGTAGAAATAATCATCATTTTGTAATTTAAAATACCTTCTAGTAATCTTTGCTATATCAATCAACCGGAAGTTGTATTCATGCGATTAGCTTCCAGAGCACACAGATAACTTTCAACAGACCCTAAGGGACTCATCACTTCAGTATAATCAAACATATTCTGCATATCAATGGAAATGTATTTCTGAGCAGTCAATCTATGGTAATAAATATAATGATTTCCCCTCTTCAATTTAACTTTACTGGTTGGCAATATAAGGATGGTCAGATTGCCAATCTCCGAGATTTTGTTCATGGGTTTGTGTGTTTAGTACATTCATACTCACACATACATCTGTAGTTGAGCAGTGACAAGCATTTCCTTAGAACTTTGAGTACTTTATTTGACCGACTGTGACACTGGGAGTCATGCTTCCCTTGGAGGAGGTGCAAAAGTTTCTCAAGAGGTTCTCAGACAGATGCAGTCTTAAAGACACCGATTATGAAATATTCACTTCCACCTCCACACTTTTCTAAAACTTGTTCAAAGAAAAATTCTGTGTTTTTGTCCTTTCTGGTATAGAATGCAAACCTGCAACACACTTTCTAATCTTTGTTCCACCCCTGAATATATGACACTCAAGAGTGCCAGGAAAGGATGACTTTGAATTGGAAGTATCATATATGAGAAAGTAAATGACTAATCAGTGAGTAACAAAGGAGTTTATAAGGTCAAAGGACTTCAATCCTTCGCTTTCAAGGAAACTGCAGGAGAGAATCAAAATCCATCTAATAAACCATTAGCAACTAGGTTTGATGCTAGACAATTATGTGAGAATTTTGGTGAATAACTTAGCAGGTGACACAGATAATCAATTTATATCTCTATAAAAAATTCCTTCAAGTTTCAACTACTTTTGTGATGTAAGCATTATTTTTCTGGACTCTATCTATAGTAAGTAACTAATCACGATGCCCTTTTCATTTTAGTGTGATATGTGAATAATGAATCAAAATACTGTTTAATAATCTTATTTTTATGACGACATTAATAGTCTTATTTTTATGATGAATATTCTTTCTGTCTGGGATTACTTAAAAATTAAAGAGTGAATGGGTATCTCTGAACTATTCTCATTTCAAGCTTAAAAATCCTGCCTTGCCAACCATGACTGTGATATAAGTCCTAGCTGTCTCCTTGGTACCTCCTATCCTTAGTATCCTAGTAAAAGGTGTTAGGTTACTGGGCACATAAAAGTATGCGATGAACCACAACTAAGGAGAGGAGAGGGTTACTAGGCTAATGGTTTCAGAAGTCTCAATCCATGGTCAGGTGTCTTTCTGGTAGGAATATAATGAAAGGGGATCACAGCACAGAAAAGATACTTAGGTCCCAGCATCCTGGAAGCAGATAAAGGAAGCAACACCAAAGAGGAGGGACCCAGGGACCAAACAGAGCCTGAGACCACGCCTCCGTGACCTACCTGGGAGTGCACTCCAGGCAGATCTCAAAGTTGACACTGCACACTACCCACCACATTTTTCTTACGTGTACAAAAGAGAAAGCAAGTGTCTCATTCTAGGACATTAAATCATTAACATAATGCATAAAGAAGTTTTGGAGATGTTTTCAGTATTCCACTAGAAATAGTGATGCAATTGACGTATATGCCATCTATCAATCTTTAGTTTTTTTCCTAAGTTCACTATATCATGATTATATTTATAGTTTACAATCATTTAACAAAAAGTAAAAACGTTAAAATCACCAATTATGATTTCCAAATTATTATTAAATTATTTAATAAATTATTAAATTATTTCCAAATATATTTGGAAATAGTAGTGTTTGTAAAGAAAAAGTTGAACACTAAAAATTCTGGAAAAACCACTAAGCTTTACACACTGCAATTACAATTTTAGGGCTATCAACATTTTGCCATAATATCTTATTTTAACCTGAAAAATTACTGCAGAATTTAGGTGAGAAAGGTGTTGGGTGCGTAATTGAAGATAAACTGTGAATAAATAAGACTTGTTCCAGGTTTTAATTCTAGTTCTCAAGATTTCTCTCTTAAGTAGTATTACTGTTAAGAAGTCCTTTCCCATTTTGAAAAGATAAAATAGATGATTCCCTAATATTCTTAAACTTTGATAGTATAGAATCACATATATTTTTATTCCATTTATCCTACTTCAGGAGTGGTGGTAAAATCAATACAAAAAGGACAAGTCTGTCTAACTTATGAACAGATAGTTGACATTCTTTATATGTCAAATGGTCATTTCAGAACAGAACGAAATGTTATCTAGAATTCTTTAGATATTATCCTAAATTCAGAAACTCATATAAGGGTTATTGGTACTATTTTATAATGGAGGATTATACAATTTAAGTTTTAGAACAATCTTAAAGGATGATTTTTTTAAAATATATTTGTTTAAACTTGACTGTGTAAAGCACATATAATAGTATTGTACTATGACTGATATTTTATGAGTATAGATGTACAATTATTCTAACTAAATTTAAGTAAATCCTATAATTGAGAATGTTCTTATATGTAAGACCTAACAGTGGGAAAATATTTTACATCATTTAATAATTCAATCTAGTAAAGTGTGTTTAACTATGTGTACATTGGTATATTTTCTTAATGCTATTATTATTTGTTCTTTGGGTCATTGATGAGAATATATGGTAAGGTAGCTCAAAAAATTTCATCTATACAAAGATGCATGAATAAGGTTTTTCTTTTTTTTTTAGCTAGCTTTTATGTTGTTTTTCACTGACAGTTTAATTATACATAGCTGAATAATAACTAAAATGCAAATAAACTCTGATTAATTAGCTTAGGTTAAATAAAACATATTACTGAATAGATCCACTAGTAAGCCAGGTATTTAATCAGGTTACATACCTCTTATCTGAATTTATTGTCCCTTGCTAATTGAATATCACAGACTAAGCAGTTTGCAAAGACTAAAGGTTTATCTAGCTCATGATTCTGGAGTGTAGAAAGTCTAAGAATGTGGGACTAACATTTGGTTGGCTGCCTTCTTGCTGCGTTATACTATGACAGAGGGTGAGAAGAGCTAGTATGCTGTGATAGGGTCCTACCCTGGTGTGGGTTGAGAGATTGTTACTATGTAAGAAGGAAATCGGCCTCTGTGTATTTCTCAGAATCTTGAGATACAGGCACAGTTTTATCCGTTCTTTATAACTGTGCAACAAGAATGGCCTTTACTCCTGTTTCAATATTGTATGCTTCATTTTCCGATGTAACCCTTGTAACATAATTCATACCCAATCAGACTGCAGAATGCTTCTGTATGCCTTTATTAGGAAGACAAAAAGACAAAAGTGGTATAAAGGGTGCAGCTAAGCCATGTTTGGCCCTCAGTTTTGGTTGTCCATCTGCTGAGTCCATTCCAGCACAAATAAGGGGGTTTCCTGGGGAAAAGGCATAGGCAGCCATTCCCTGTACAGGAAAATCTCACAACAGAACTAGCTCAGATTTCTCTTCCTCTTTAATGCCACTAGCATCACCCAGGAGATCCTAAAATCTAACCTTCTCTAATACTAATTACCTCCTCATATCACCCTTTTAAAGCTAACAATATAAATTTTTGGTTAAGTTCTAAGTAGAAGACATTTTGTGTACACTTGCTGCTCATAGGCACCAGAATTGATGTCATTCTTATGTGCATCCATCAATAGTACCAAAATCTTAACTCATTCTTTTACTGATTCAAAAACCCAAAGTCCGCTGTCTTCCCTCAATCAGACATGAGTGAGACTCAAGGCACATTTTCTTTTGAGGTAAGTCCTCCTACGTCTGAATATCTATGTCTCAAACAATGGTGAAGGACATTCCTTTTCCAAAAATAAACAGGGTTCCCAAAAAGTCTACAATTCAACAAGAGAATTCACGATACATCTTAAAACTGGAAAACAGTCCCCCTTGAATTTACATCCCCTATATCCTACCACACTGGCTCAGTGATTTGGTGCTCAGGGACACTGAGAGCCCATGCCTCAGGCTCAGGACTGCATAGGCTCTCTCACTCTGTTAGTGCCTGCACCTTGTCTGTCCTGGCATTGTATGTGGCAGCTCTTTGATCTTAGAGACTCAACAGGGCAGCTGGGTTTTAGCTTCTCTCAGTTTTGCTCCTGTGGCAGGATCTTTGTGGACCCAGACAAGTCTATGCATCCTTTGAAATCTAGGTCAAGAAAGTTATGCCTCCAAACCTCTAGGGTTTTACATACATACAGAAATATCACCACACATATGTTCCTAACATTTATGGCCTGACCTTCCAGAGAGATGGCCTGGATTGCACATGGGCTGGCCTCAGTACTTCCTGATCCTAACCGAGACAAAAATAGGTGACCAAGGAGTACTGTGCTAGAATTCAGGGAGCAGAGACACAGTAAGTCTCTGGGAAGAGTGAACTGGGGCAGGGTGTATAGGTCAGTGCATTGAAATGGTTCCTCCCTCCCAGAGCCCTACGCCAGTGACAGGATCCAAAATGCTCGTGCCTTTCTTGCACTGCCTTGATCTCCTTTGTTCATACAAATGTCTCACCGTACCCTTTCTTTCTCTCCTGGGCACTGTATCCTCACAAGACTTCTTCCCAAGTTTTTTCTCTTTTACTTTCCATTTAAATATAAATTCTTACATCCAATTATCTTTTTCCTCTCATTTTACTTAAACAGTCAAAAGTAGTTGAACCCCCTGCCACTTAGATATTTCATTCATCAAACAGTTTATTTTATAACTCCCAACTTGCGTATATCTCGGAGTCTTGAGATATAGACATAATTTATCAAGTTCTTTATAGATAGGTTACAAGAATGGTTTTACTCTAATTTACAATACCTTATGCTTCATTTTTGTCTGATATTTCACCTCTTATTTCTGACAGCTTTCTACTTTTTCTTTGTTTTTGTACGTGAGGTGTCGAAGTGAGCACAACTTTCTAGTCATGACCACAGATAATCTCTCCAAGTTTCAGGCTTTCTCTAATTTTGTCTTTTGAGCAGCGAATCACTCAGCAGGGAACCTCCCACAGATTACACCTAATGATCCCTTCAAGGCAATAGAGTTTTTATTCTAGTATTCACTGGCACAATGCTCTATCTTCTACACGTTATGAGGTGCAAAACTGCTTCCACATTTTCAGGTGTTTGTAAAGAAAAAGCCTCACTTTTCAAACCACTGTTTATTTTGTGTTTTTTATCTCAGTCCAGTGTTGTAAGTAAGCATCATAGACTGGATAATTTATAAAGAACAAAATGGCATTTAAGCTCATAGTTCTAAGTGGTGCAAAGGTGTATAGCATGTTGGAAGGGTCTTCTTGAAGAAACAACTTGCCAAAAAGCATTACAGATCACACAGACTGCAGGCGGCCTCAGGTCCCTCCTCTTCTGATGACTGCTGCAGTGAAGAGAGCCTCTACATCATGACCTCATTTAAAAGAACATCCAACTATTGACATATACATTTCTGGATTTTATTCTCAATATTTGAATTTTATTGGGTTATTTTCAAAACCAAAGCACCTTTCTATAAAACTGGTAAATATGTGCCCCAAAACGACTTATTATTCTAAATAAGTTTATCTTTTAAAAAATTAACATATTCTTTGTAAAGCAAGCGTTAGAGGTTAGGTATAAAAGGAAAGACAGGTTTTTGTGAAATCTTTCATACCAACATTACAATTAACAATACCTTATACTGGGAATGGCAAACACTTTAGGAACTAATGGTCCAAACTGCAACACAAAGCACAGTTATTTATCATAAAATGCTAACAATGCAATTAAACCTGAATACTGAAATTTTAGTTTAGAAATAACACCATGGCTGCTTGGCTTGTGTGAAGCTTATTTACCAGATATAGTTTTAATTTGTCATAGAAAATTAAGTTTTGGTGCTGGGAATACAGCTTAGTGGCACAGTGCCTGCCTAGCAAGCACAAGGTCCTGAGTTTGATTCTTACAAGAAAGAAAGAAAGAAAGAAAGAAAGAAAGAAAGAAAGAAAGAAAAAATAGAAAAGAAAAGAACGGGGGGGGGAGAGAGAGAGAGAGACAGAGAGAGACAGAGAGAGAGAGAGAGAGAGAGAGACAGAGAGAGAGAGAGAGAGAGAGAGAGACAGAGAGAGAGAAAATTATTAGAAGTTTTAGGGCTAAATGTTTGTTTTGTTTTGTTATATTTTGTTTTGTTTTGTTTTTAGCCATAGACATAATTCTCAAGTTTTGCGCTAAATGTACTGTAAAATTTTAGAAAGCAGGCACAATTACACTTTCATCTGTATTATTGTGTATTATAGGGTAAACGGCTCTTATTCTTAGAGCAACTTGGTTGTTAGATCCCAAACAAGCCATATATGCAATCTTTAGTTTCTTTCAGCTCTTTATTGCATTTTAAGTAAAATATTATATTTTTCTCCTAAAAAATGATGGTCTTTTAAAATGAAACATCACAGAATATTATAACTCTCTCTCTCTCTCTCTCTCTCTCTCTCTCTCTCTCTCTCTCTCTCTCTCTCTCTCTCTCTCTCTCCTTTTCCCTCTCCCTCTGTCTCCCACCCTCCATGTCTCCTTCCCTCTTTCTGTCTCGTGGGTACTAGGGATTGAACATATGTCCTCAACCTTGCCAGGCAGGAATTTGTGCCATTGAGCTATATCTTGGGCCCCAGAATGAAAATCAAAATGAAATAAAGGACAAAATAGTAAAAGTGGGGGAGCCATAAATATTTTTTCAGTTTTCCAGAAAATTCAGTTTAACCCAATAATAATAAAAGTCATCTAGTCTAGTTATATTATGACTACATACAGACATGTTATCAATATTTTTAAATATTCCAGTAAGATAAATGAAAACAGAATACCTTGTCAAACAAAAAATGAGACCAGATCATATATTCTTGAACATTCTAAATTTAGACTCATTCTATTTTGGCCTAGAAATGATGATTCATTGGTCTGCATGAATTTTCTTAAAAAAAAAAAGCTATTCTACTATAATTGAAATTCTCATACAGCAAACTCCAGCTGAGCTGGCCATATCTATACCTGTTCAATTCATTGCAAATAGTTTCATTGTGTTCACTGTACCTAAAGTAAGGAACTCAAATTATAGTTACTGCCTTGATGGTGAAAAACACACTATTGCATTAAACAAATATGAACATGACAGGATTTGCTCATTATTGAGAAAAATTGATTTGGAAGACATATAAATTTTAAAGTGATGCCAGTACAACTAAGAGCATAGTTAACCACACATTAGTCTAAGTGAAAATTTATTCTTCTCTTGCAGCATTATTCTGTTAATTTCTTTATTTTTCATTGCCTTATTCAATATTTATCATCAGTCTTCTATATTGCAGGAGATCCAATCAGCTGTATTTTTGGAACTGCCATTTAAAAATTTAGATGATTTTCATTTCTTCCAAAAAGTGAAGTCTAAAAAATTCTAATAAGAAAGATATGAAAACATTAGAATATAAACATCATTATACAGATATTCACACACTTATTCATTCACGCAACACGTACTTGTTAGGTGATACAACCTAACATTTGTGCCAGGGATACTTGCATTAAAAAAGACGTGAGTCTACACTCGTATAACCTTTGGCTTAGTGAAAAGATAGATTATAAATAATTAAATAAGTCAAAAAATTTATATATATATATATATATATATATATATATATTCATTTTAAATAAATGAATTAGGCTATAATACATGAATATTGAACTTCCCAAAACAAAAATAAAAAGAGAAACAAATATGTGTTAGAAGTCTCTGCTTTCTTTTCTCTCTTTTTGTCTCTCTCATTATAGCTATTAATAAAGCAAAACAGAAAAAAAGTACAGAAGTGTGAGAAATTGCCTGTATTAAGATGGTGTTTGAAACATGCAGAAATGAAGAAAGGAAGAAAGCCACATATGGTTTTAGGTAAAAGTAGTAAGAATTTATAATCTCTTGAGGCAGGAAGAATGATGCTATTTTCTGGTTGATACATTTCAGGTCAAATTCTAGCAGGAAGGTTAGGTACAGGGAGGAACAGAAAAAGGCAACAGACAGGAAACACAAAAGATCTACATTCTTTTCATGTAGAGTTCTTGAGGCAGGAAGGTAAAGGCTTGTGCCAGAAACAAGCAAGCGGCTGGTATGTAAGGGGAGAATATCTGAGAGAGATCAGAGCAACCTGATCACCCGCCTGTCTTCCTCTGCCCATCAAGGAGCAATTTCAGGGCTGCTTTACAGAGTCATCCTGTGAGTTTGAGACAGTGGAATGAGAAGGAATGTGTGTGCACACTGTCGTCAATGGTCTCTCTCAGGAATACCCACGTGTTCCTCCCAGTTTGGTCAAGACAGACTTATCTGAGAAGCCAAACGCTTCAAGATGAGAAATACAGTGTGAGAGGGGCTTGGCCACTCTTTATTATTTGGAAAAGAAGTTCTCATTCATCGAGGATATTTATTTTTTAATTTATACAAATAAATTCAAGTATGTAAGGCACCGAAATCCTAGATGTTTCTGTTAGATTCACTACTAGCCCAAGCTAACACGGATGAGGCTAGCGTGGATGAACTGGCCAGCAGATTGCTGAGGACATTTAGGCCATATCTCGTAGATCTGCACCTTCAAGTCTGAACTTTCTTCTTATTCTGCCCTGTTTTCTCCACAGTACTTGTCAGGTTGCAATGCAAAACATTTTTAAGGTTGTTTTGGAGTCTATCTCTAGCAAGACATAGATTGCAGTACAAACTCCATAAATACGGAGATATTTGTCTCTTTTGTTCAGAACTGATCTATCTGAATCATCTAAATCAAATTGTATTGTATAAAAACAGCATTGCTCACTAACATTTCATGACTAATTTCAAAAACAAAATTATATGAAAATTAGATGGAATAATTGTTTTCCAAATATTATTAAAATAAATAAATATAATACAAAACTATTTTAATAATTTATACAAATATTTTGAAATATCTGGTAAAAGTGATAAAGTTTATAAAATATTACTTGTTGTTTCTTTCTTAGGCACTTTCATGTTTTAGATCAGTGTAGACCTAATTCCTAAGCGCAGAAATTAGCAGACATTTTTCACACTGTAATGCCTCAGTAATGCCCCTATAAATCTGCCACTTTTCTCTTTTGCAAAGAAATGAAAAAGATTTTTGCACTGTGAATAAAACTACCATTTTGTAAAAAGAATTTCGTAATACCTATGTTAAAGAACAATCATATATTGGTACTATCGCAATTTGTAGCATTTATTCCAGAATTACTAGAATATGTAGTTTTATAAAATTATATATCAGAAGAATTGTAAATCTGAGTGTATTATATTTTTAAAAAGAGATTTAGAGCAAAACCATGACAGGAAAATTGGCAGTTCCCAAAACTTTTCCTTTCTTTGAAGAAGTATATACTTTATGAAGAAAGAGGAAGATAGTAGTTTCCTAAAGTACAGTAACCTGAGACTAATAGCTGTTAACATTCATACAGCCACAGTGCTATTCCCAAAGAGTGATTCAAGCTTATAGAAAAATGTCAAAAGAGAAAATGTTCTCCTCACAATGTATCCAACAAATACTCCTTCCAACATTTTACAAATGCTGGTACTTACTTACCATGCTTTTCTTCCTAGCTTGTATAATTTCATTTTCACCATCTTGGAGAAAGAAAGGAATGGTTTCTTTAATTATGTAATCCAATTTGCACAACATGCCAAGGGAATGAATAGAATGTAGACCTTTCTGTGTCCTGTCTGTTGCCTTTTCTCTTCTTCCCTGTACCTAACTTTCCTGCTAGAATTTGATCTGAAATGTATCAACCAGAAAATAAAAAACTTCTTGATGCATAATATTTATGGTAGAAATCACAGTTTTTAAAGAGGAAAAAAAACAGTGGTATGATGGAAAAGAATAACATACAAACTAATTATTATCAAATGATAGAATTATCTAATAATGGACAAGGTATTACAGCAACAAGGGAGACAACAGTTCTTCAATATATTCTTTGGTTTTACTAGATAATCACAAGACTTGAAAATATTATTTAAAATATTCAAATTTGCAAAACAGTAATTGATCATCCATTATAATGAAAGTAAAATGTTGAAATTCATAAAGTTATTGGGTGGTAGTTATAGTATTCTATTTAAAATGAGGTCATAGATTTCCTTTGTTATATAAGAAGAATCTGAACTTGACTGACACAGAAAAAATAATGGGAGAAAGAGTTGTTTTTAAAATATTCATTGACATATGGAAATCATTTTAATAATTCTCAAAAAATATTAATTTCTACCTGTAATATTTTTATACTTACTAATTGGTAGAAACTATTAATTCACTTAGAACAAACATTGAAGAATTACTTTCTAGAAAACAAATAATCATTTTTATCTAATTTAGTTGCAGAAATAGTTTGTTGAGACAAATTAGGGTTTAGAAACCAATAAAACTTAGTCATCTGAATCCATAATGCACCAGCTCTGTAACTCCAAGCAATCACTTAGCTTTTCCAGGCTTAGTTTTGGAATTTAGTAAAATAACTAATTTAATTACTTTCTATTGTTGTAAAGATTGACTAAGATGATGAAAAAAAAAAAGTTTGAGGTGTAATAGGCCATCAGTAAATATAAAATATTATTAATTAAAGTAAATTCAAGGTCTTAAGCCTAAAGTTTAGCCATCTTAAAAAAATAAAACAGAAGCAGCAATGATGTTCTACATGCTGCTATTTAAATCACTTCTTTGGTTGAATATTATTTGGTATAATTATAGAAAAAAAACCTAGATCCTGGAGAATATAATGTAATTTCATCAGTTTTCCCCAAAACTAGTTCTGACCAAAAGTATTCGTTAAGAATAATGTGTCAAACATTAATAAAAGCATCAATATAATTTTAAAAATTCTTTATAATTAACTTTTTTGATATTTGCTCATTTGCAATTCAAGAAAATGTAGCTGCTGTCAAAGTTACATGGTTTAGGGATTTCAAGCTATGTAGCTGGATAATTGTTATTTGAAAAGTGCTTCCACCTCTGCCTGTAACAGCATGTAGTTCACAGCGTTACATATGGAGGCAGGAAAGTGGGGAGATTTAAACATGTGTACACAGACCCACAGAGATACCCACATACAGTTATAAACATGTACAACACGTCTAGCTACAAGAATAGATAGGAAGACAAATAATGACGCTCCTTTTCCTTAATGGGAACTTTCACAATGCAGAGACCCTGACTTGGGAATTTATTATGGAAATATATTTCAACATATACTAATGTTTCCTAGAATATTATCTCACTTTGCTTTTCTTCTAGAAAAGACAAAAATTGCTTTTCAAAGCAGCATGTTTCCATAGCATGATATGCAAATGGAGATATAGATACATTACATTATTAAAGTTATTCATTGTAAATATTAAGATAAATTGCATACATTCAAAAAGAGAACTAAACTGCACCATTTGTTTTATTTCTATAATGAACTTTTATTCCTTAATTTTTATAGTCTTTATATTGACAGTTTTACAGCTGCATAAGTTTTAACTTCCAATGAATAAACAAATATTGTATAAATTTCTCCAGAACATTATAAAAGATAATTTGACATCAGTTTATTTTGAAAAGGGAGAATAATCTTGATGCTCAAGTTTGAAAACATAAGACAAAAAAAGCAAAGAACATTCTAGACTTGTCTAGTTGAGAATATATATCTAGAAATCCTGCGCAAATATTAGCAAACAATTCAGTATTACTAGAAGGCTTAGCCAAAATAACCAAGAAGGCTTAGTAGAAAAAAATAGCACTGCTTAGAAAAGAACAACAGTGCTGGTCTGAGAACACTATCATTATATGGTTTATCATTTCAGGCTTACCAAGAGAAAAATAAAATTCCATCCAGAGATTTTTAAAAAATCAAAATAACAGAAGGTACCTTTTCTTATTCCTGATGGTTTGGAAATTTTTTCCAGTAGTAGGGATGGGAAGACTTTGTAACATGATAAAAAAAAATGTCTTTATTCAATAGAAAACTTTTTTTTTATTTTAAAGAGAAAAAAGAATACAACCAATGATACAACTTTTTATCTTAAAGAGGGTAAGATTAAACATAACAAAACACAACAAAACAGATCATAAAGAAACAATTTTAAGAAACACAGACTTCAAAGCAAGTCTATTGGAGATCTTCACTCTCTGTCATATTGTCTCTAGTTTTCTTCCAAATAGTTGTCCCCATCTTCACACACAGTGAATTCATACTGAACATTATAGTACTAATCTAATCAGAACAGGATAATGAAGGCCTTTTAGGTCTTCAAGACCTGACATTAGGGAAGTAAACAATGGTTGTTACAATGTCTCTCATTCTCTTAGAAGTAACTGTACATATCTTTAAGTATGCTAAAATTAAACATAAGAGACTAGACCAATATCCCTCTGAACAGTGACTAATAGTATCACTAAATTTTCTATCATAATGCTACAGAATTAGCACTGGGTATCTTAGTTTCTCTTCTTCTTCGGAGTATCTTTGCATTACATTGTGCATTATATAGTCTGTTCCTGTAAACTGTTTAGAAACTCTCCACATGTGTGAATCTCTACATGTATACTATCTTTTCTGTATTATAGGAAAAAAAACAGATCAAAATAAGACAAACAAATTCCTAGAAAAACATGAAATGAAAAAGACATATGAAACTACAGTATTAGATGATCTACAGTAGTTACTATGCTTTCTCTTGTTATTTTCAATAGAATTGTCTACATCATCAGACATAATATAATTGAACATAGCATTACATAGCTATTTTAATAAAGACACAACATTGGAGACATTGTAGAACTTCAAAAGCAGTTAATAATCAAAGCAGAATGGGTGTTTGATTACACCTTGTCATCTTCAGAGTAGTTGCCTCTACTCCTAGACTTGATACTATCAAGCATACATATTCAAATAAAATCAGTCAAGACAAAACAGCGGTCTAACAAACCAGCTTCAAGTAAGATCAGTCATAGTAAGATAAAGTAAGTAATATAGGACTTCAGTTTAAGTTTACAGGGAATTAAGGATATTTACCATAGTATATCCTGCTATTTTGGGGATACCTGTCTGTGCCCTCAAATCTAGTTTGAGTAAGCAGAATGGAACAAAATAAAATTAAACTGAGCAATAAGCCTCATGTAGCTTTTAAATCCTGGTGCACTATTAACAATGTCCTCTGCCTTCCTTTTTAAAGTTTTTCTTCCACTTTCCCTTTCTCAGGGTGCTTTCTACATTTTGGGTGTCATTAACTCCTTTAGTTTTTAGATAAGGGGGGCAACCCATTATCTATTTAAATCTTGTTGAAGCTTTTTAACCCTGAGCTTGATATTGAACTGTATCCCTTTACTTATGAAAGCCACGAGGTTTTTCTTCTTTATAGCTGAGTAGCCCTTCACTACACAAAATTGTCATGACTTTCCAATCTATCTGCAGCTGCTGGATGAGTTGTCCCTATTTCTCTCTGGTTCTCTGTCACATAGAGCATCTTTTTTTCATCTTTCACTTTCAGTTTATTAACCTTCTTTCAGGTTGAGTATATTTCCTATTCAGAAACTCGATGGATCCTGCCTCCTAATCTACTCTGCCTGTGCTTCTTTTTGTTAATGTATCAAGGCTATCTATATTAGACATTATAGCCCACCTCCTCTGCCTCATCTCTGCTATTCTATTTTTTCTGCTCTTATTTGTCCACTTTTCTCCTTCATTCCACTGTCTGCCCCATTCACTGAGGCCTCTCTGCCACTGTTGCTGGAATCCTAGTATTTTTTCTCTCTCCCTCGAATGTGCTTCAGTATTTTTTTTTAGGGTTGAATTGATGGACACGAACTCCTACATTTCTTCCTTATCTTGGAAACATCTTATTTCTCCATTAATTTTGAGAGAGAGATTTTCAGGGTCCATCAATCTTGGTTGGATATTATTTTCTTTCAGGGCTTGGACTGCTTCACTCCAAGCTCTTCACAATTTGATAGTTTATGTTGAGAAGTCAGTTGTTATTTTGATGGATTTTCCTTTATAATTTATCTGCTTCTTTTCTGTGATGGCTTTTAATATTCTGTTCTTGTGGTGAATTTCTGGGATCTTGATTATTATATGTCTGGGTGTAGATGTGTTTTGGTTGTAGTTAATAGGAGTTCTGTATGCCTCATTTATCTGGATATCATTTCTTTTTCCTATACTTGGGAAGTTTTCCTTAAATATTTCTATGTATAGCCTTTGTGGTTATTCTTGCTTCCTTGCTCATGTTTTTTTATAAGTTATAGGTCCTCTTGTCTTCTAGCCTTTGAATTGTTTCTTCCTTGTCCCTTGTTATTTTTAACAGATTTTTTCTTTCATGATCACACATGGCAAATCTATCTTCAAGTTTTGAAAGTCTAATTTTAGTTTCTGTCAAGACATTTTGCCACCTTTCAATGAAGTTTTTAATTTCCTGGGATCTCTTTGGCTCTGTTTTATGTATTCTAGATTTTGTCTACATTCTTCACCAAAGGTTTCTCTTCCATTTCTGGGTTCCTCCATTCTTCCATCTGTGTCTTCTTAGCATTTCTTTTATTAATCTTTTGATATCTTGCCTCAGTTGGATTATAATCTCAGTTTTAAGTTCATCCATGAGGTCACAAAAGTATTTCTTTATTTCCTCTGATGTGGCCAATATTGCATGACTAGTGCACTGGTTCTCTTCTGCATTTACCTCTCCTGGGCTTACTTTCCCAGGTTCAGTGGCTGAAGGTTTTTTCTTATTTCTTTCCACTGTCATGTTTCTTTCTGGTTTCTTTCCAACAGGTGTATGGCACAGGTCTCAGTCCCGTTCCTTATTGCTTACAGTTTCTCTGAAGCTTGCTGGCTGGTGGCTTGCTATTCTCCCCAGTTTGCTGTTATTTGAGGTGCACCCAGGGAGGATGAGGGCTGACCACTCTTCTCTGAGCCAGTCAACAGGCAAGTGCTTCAGCAACTTAGGCTGTGCTGTGGCAGATATCACAAGTTTGGGACAGTTTTGTCTCTGGCTTTTGGGTCCTGATCAGGGGTGTTGCTCAGCTGAAGCAGATCCCACCAGTCCTCTTTGGCCCAGGGGCAGCAGACTGATGCTACCATGGTGCTGGACTCAGGCCTATCCCGCCCAACTCCAATATATCTTCCAACCTCCCACACCCGCTAATGGACCCAATTTCTAGCACTCACCACGAATTATTGCAGCTCTCTACCTTAGAAACCATCCACACTGCACCACATCCTCCTGCGAAGGGCCTGGGACTCACCAACTCCAGTTATTAGCTGCCACAGCTTCAGTGTGACCATGAATCTTCTAATACCATGGTCCACCCAGCACAGCACCGGAGCAGTCCCAGTAGACATGTCTGGCTCCAAACCTCCACCTGCGTTTTTCCTTCCTCTTCCCCTTTCTCTTTTTCCTCAGTTTCCTTCTGGGTTGCAAGAATCCCACTCCTTTCATCTGGCCCTCTCCATGTTGTCAAATTCAAGCATCTGAGCTGCTGTTCCCAGAGAGGCTCTCCGTAAAGCTACCTATCAAGCCGCCATCTTCTTGTCTGTCAATGTTACAAAATTTTAAAACTAAGTAAGAGGAGAGTGATAATGATTGATATATTGTGTATGGTTATTTTAAAAGCAGTTGGTTATTTTATGATTATGTTAAAAGATTACAAGATGTAGGTGTGAAAAATGGATCAAGAGATATTAGCACAAAAGTATTTTACAGTGAACTAATAGAAATTATTAAACGCTACATTAACCATCTTGTGTATTTATTTATATATACATATATCCATTTACCAATAAAAGTCCTAAGTTTATCCTTTTTGGCTGAGTAGTATTTCAATGCCTAAAAATATTAAAATAACTTTTTTTTCATTTTAAATAGACTAAGAAAAAAGAGTACATAACAAGGCAGATGAGAACAGAACAATATAAACAACACAGTATTTCACCACAATACAACACGATATTAACAATAACTACCATAATCTCTTTCTCTGAAGTAGTTGAGCATAACGTCATATACAATAGTGTCAAACATAACAAAGCAGTATAAAACCACTCAATAAAGTGAAAGTATTACAGGGCACTCAAACCAAATAACAGAGAATGAAAAATGGTGAGTATATTATCACATTTTCCATAGAAAATCTGTTTATACTATCACAAATAATAAAATCCAAAAAGATACATTATGATAGAACCAATGGAAACAGAAGAACAAAAACATGGAAGAACTTCAGAGTAAGATGATATTAAATCAGCACTGGCAATTATAATCTCACGTTTTCTTTAAAATATCTTTGAATATTTCACAGATAATAAAATCAAACAAACGAACAAAATCATTCCAACTAATGAATACAAACATTATAAGGTATCAAAGCAATGTAATGGGAAAACATGATTACCATTAAGTTTTATGTATGCTTACCATTTCTTACACTAGTGAGTCTATACAGTATTTATACATGTGAGATTGATTTATTTTGCTTTTCAGTATGATCTCAAGCTGCATCCATTTATTTATAAATATCTCAATGTGATCATTCTTTATAGCTGAGTAGTACTCCATGCTATAAAAATACCACAACATTTTTATTCATTCCACAGTTGATGGAGACTTAGGTTGTTTCCAAGATCTGGCTATTACAACTTGTGCTGCTATAAACTTGGGTGCACATCTATCATTGTGGTATAATGTTTTCCGTTCTTCTGAGAATATGTCTAAAAGTGGAATAGTTTGGTTGAATGGGACTTCCAATCCAAGTTTAGAGGAATCTCCACACTGACCTTTACAGTGGTTGCACCAGTCTACACTCCCACCAGCAGAAGTGATCCTTTTTCTCCAAAACCTTCCCAGCATTGTTGCTGGTAGTTTTCTTGATTCTGGTCGTTCTTTCTGGAGTGAGATGGAATCTCAGTGTTGTTTTAATTTGCATTTCTCTAATGACTAATGATGATGAACACATTTTTTTCATATCTTTATTTCCCATTTGTATTTCTTCATCTGAGAACTGCGTACTAATCTGATGCCCATTTTTGGATTGGGTCTTTGAATTTTGGGAGTCTGATTATTTTTAATTCTTTATATGTTTTAGAAAGAAGTCCTTTGTCTGAGATACAGTTCACTAAGAATTTTTTTCCCAGTTTCTGGGTTTTCTTTTCACTGTTTTGGAGATTTCTTTTGACATGCAAAAACTTTATAAGACATGATCAGAGTTATTGATTCTGGGACGTATTCCCATGTGATTTGATTCCTGTTTATGAATTCTCTACCAACCCCTCTGTTTCAAGATTTTCATGTAATATGTCATCCAACAGATTTAGTGTTTCTGTTTTAGTATTCAGATATTTGATCCATTTAGATTTTAATTTAGTACATGGTGATAGGCATGAGTCTAATTTTAGTTTTCGGCATATGAAGAGCCAGTTTTTCCAGCACCATTTATTAAACAGACTGTCGTTCTTCTAGGGACCATATTTGGCCCCTTTATTAAAGATAAGGTGGTTGAGTTTGTTGGTAGTTGTGGTTTTATCTCCTCATCTATTCCATTAATATTTGGCTATGTTTTTTTTTTTTTTCCATTACCATGTAGATTTTACTATACTTGTTTGAAGTATAACTTCAAGTTGGGATTGTGATGCCTCCTGCCTTGACTTTGCTGTTTAGGTCTATTCTGGTTCCAGATGAATTTCAGGAGTGATTTCTCTAGATCTATGAGGTATGTTGATGCTATTTTCATTGGGATTTTATTGATTCTGTATAACAGTTTTGGGAGAATGGTCATTTTCACAGTATTTATTCTTCCTAGCCATGACCAAGGGATGTCCTTCCATTTTCTGAGATCCTCTTCAATTTCTTTTTTTACAGTATTATAGTTTTCCCTGTATAGATCTTTTACTCATTTTATGAAATTAATTCCTAAGTATTTCATTTTTTTGAATGCTAATGTGAAGGGTGTGGCTTCTCTTATGTCTCAGTGATTTTTTTGTAAGTGTATAGAAATGCTATTGATCTTTGATTTGTATCTAGCTACATTACTGAATTTATGTATTATACCGAGAAGAATTTCAATGGTTTTTTGTGGGTCTTCTCTGTAGAGTATCATGTAATCTGCAAATAATGGTAATTTATTTTTTAACACAAACTAGAGAAAATTTCCTTTATTTTTCATTTTACTTTTAAACAACAAGCAACAAAAAACCATGAAATTAGTGGTACATTTGATTTAGTTTTTATGAAATTCATTTTCTTCTATGAAATGGTTGCAATTAGTTGTCAAGGTGCTCTTTGGAAATTTTTGACCTACTTTTATTCTTTGTGCCAATTATTCAATAAAATAATTGTTCACACTTATATGTGCTGCAAAAAAGGAGTGACATGAAAAAAGAATTTTTTATGATAAAATAGGTCTTACAGAAGTAAAGAAAGTTGATCAAATTTCTACTTGAGTTGAAAGCCTAACTCCATTTCTAAAAAGTTTTTTTTAATTATTATTTAAAGAGAAAAACAAAACAAAACATAATAAAACAAAACAGTAAAAGGGCACAAGTAATACAGAATTTCAAAAAATAAACTAAGAAATCACTAGTAAATAGATTACATGTCATCTTTGAAATAGTTGATAAAGTTACAAAATAGTTTTTCTTCCCTTTTATTTATAAAGTAGACTAGGGGCTTATCGATTTTATTTATTCTTTCAAAGAACCAACTCTTTGATTCATTGATTCTTTGGACTGTTTTCTGAGTCTCTATTGCATTAATTCCTGCTCTAATTTTGATAATTTCCTCCCTTCTCCTGGCTTTGGGCTTGGCTTGCTCTTCTTTTTCTAGATGTTTGAGGTGTAGATTCAGGTTGTTTACTTCTGTTTGTTCTGTTTCTGATGTGAGAACTCAATACAATAAATTTTCCTATGAGAGCCGCTTACATTGCATCCCATAGATTCCAGTAAGTTGTATTTGTTTTTTCATTTGCCTGTAGATACTGTTTAATTTCTTCTTTAATTTACTCTGTGACCCACTGAATACTTAAGAGTGTATTATTCAATTTCCATGTGTTTGTAGGGTTTCGCAGTTTCTTTTATCATTAATTTCTAGTTTCATTGTGTATGATCTGTTAAAATGTGTGGGGTTATTTCAATTCTTTTGTATTTACTGAAATATGTTCTGAGGGCTATGGTCTAATTTAGAGAATGCCCCATTTACTGATGTGAAGAATGTATATTCTGATGTTGTTGGATGGAACTTCTGTATATTTCTAGCAAGTCCATTTGTTCACAGGGGTGATTCAGTTCTGTTATTTCTTTGCTGATTTTATGTCTGGTTGATCTATTCATTGTCTTGGTTTGAAGTTCACATTGTCTGCAAACAGAATAGCTACCCACTCTTTTCTTTCTTTCTTTCTTTCTTTCTTTCTTTCTTTCTTTCTTTCTTTCTTTCTTTCTTTTTTTTGATGGTTCCTGTTGCATGAAATATTGTTTTTTATCCTTTGACTTTCTGTATGTGAATTTCCTTTTGGGTTACTTGAGGTTCTTTTAGGCAGAATATGGTGAATGGATCAAGATCCATTCTGCCAGTCTGTTACATTTAATTGCTGAATTGAGACCATTTACATTAATGGTTACAACTGTTATATATTGCTTTATTGTTGACATATTATTTTTAAGCTGCTGCATCTTTATCTTTCCATTTTGTTTAATTTTCTGTCTTGCTTAGTAGTTTTTTCCTATGTGTATCTAAACTGTCTATTAGTACTCTTTGCAGAGTTGTTTTGGTGATCATGAAGCTCTTCAGCTGTTCTTTGTTATGGAATTATCTTATTTCTCCATTAATTTTGAAGCACAGTTTTTCAGGTGCATATACCTTTCAGTCTAGGTTGGAAATCATTTTCCTTTAGGATCTGAAATACTTCACTTCATGCTCTTCTTGACTTCCCTTTTTGTGTTGAGAAGCCTGCTATGATTCTGATAGATTTTGCTTTATAAGTGATCTGTCTCTTCTCTCTATCAGCTCTTAATATTCTGTTTTTATGTTGGTTTCTGGGATAGTAATTATTATTTGTCTGGTGTAATTTTATTTTGGTTACAGCTATTTGAGCTTCTATATGCTTCACTCATCCATATGTCAGTTTCCATTCTCATGTTTGGAAAATTGTCAGCTATTCCTTTAGTAAACAGCCTCTTGATATCATTTGTGCTGTCCCCTTTTTTTTTCATTTGTCCCTTTCAATCTTATGTTTTTTTTTCTTTGCATCATCTTGCAGCTGTTGGATTGCTATTTGCTGATTCTTATTATTTTTAAAACATCTTTCCTTTCCTGTTCATGAGCTGCAATCTTGTCTTCAAGGGCTGAAATTCTTCCTTCATTTTCATTGAGGTTGTTCTGACAACTTTCAATGGCAATTTTGATTTCCTGCATATCTCTTTGAATCTGCTTCATATATTCTGTTTGTTTTTATGTTGTTTATTTGGGGATTCTATCTTTTTTTTTGTTCCTGTAATTTTTTAACTGTGTCTTCTTTAGATATGTCCAGTATCACTTTCATTACTTTTATCATTTATTCTCATACCTGGGAGATTATTTCTAATTTGAATTCCTTTAAAGATTCCCAGAGGTATTTCAGGTGTATGTCTTATATTTTCTTCTATGCACATGGCTCCTAGGCTTTCTTGGGATGGGCTGGATGTTTGAGATTGCATTTTGGTCTTTCATTGGTCATTTTCCTGTATTTCCACATTTCAAGTGTTGTTCCAGTGCTTCCCATGGGCCTGAAAATTGTCTCCTCTACCCTCAGCTGCTAGGACTGAATCAAAGTTGCTGAGTGTGGTCCAGTCAGGCCCACAGGACCTGCTGTGCCACCTCCAGTGTTCCAGGAAGCTGGGTGGGTACCTAACCACTGTGGATGATGGTCCAGATCTCTCCCCAGGCAAGGACCAATGCGCTGGAACTCACTTCTCATGCTCTCATTTCCGCTGATTGAAGAAGGTCACTTGGTATAATCTAGTCAGACTGTAAAACCTCCCAAGCCTAGTCTAGTGTGGCTGGAATCTTGGTGAGTCCTTGACCATCAGGAGTGATGATCTTAAACTCTTCTTGAGCTCGGGATGGTGAGCAGGAACAAAACTCCTGCAAGAAGCCCTCTTCCTTCCTCCTACAGCACAGTTACCTGGATTGAAAGAAGGTCACTGGGTATGGCCCAGGTGGGCCTGAAACCTGCAGAGACCAGTCTAGTGTGGCTGGAAGCTGGATGCATTCTTGACTTCTGGAAGCAAAGATCTTAAAGTCTCACAGGGCTCAGGATGCTGAGCAGGAACTGACTCCCACCAGGAGCCCAGTTCCCTCCCTTAAAATTCTTTATCCATTTCTTGGTTGATGAGCATTTGGATTGTTTCCAAGATTTACCTATAAAGATGAGTGCACATTTATTACTATTATAATGATTTTGATTTTTCTGGAAAAATATACAGAAGGGGAATAGCTGGGTCAAGTGGAACCTCTACTCCAAGTTTTTTGAAGAATCTATACACTGACTACCATGGTAGTTGTACCAGTCTACACTTCCCCCAACACAAGAGAAGGCTTCATTTTTTCCCACAATGCAATCAGTATTTGTCATTGGTTGATTTCTTGATGATAACAATTCTTTCTGTGTTGAGATGAAATCCCACTGTTATTTTAGCATGCATTTATCAGCTGACCAATGATTTACTTTTTTTCCATATAATTATTTTCTGTTTCTATTTCTTCATCTGAGAAGTGTCCTTTCATCACAGATGCCCTCTTTTGGATTGGATCTTTGAATTTGGGGAATATCTAATTCTTTTAAAATATTTATATGTTCTTCCTTTTTTAAAATTTTTTTTGTCTTTTTCTTTTGTTATCGGTACCAGGGATCGAACTCACAACTGCCTGCTTGCAAGGCAGGCGCTTATGCTGCTGAGCTAACTGAGGGCAAATTGGCTAAGATTTTTTCTCACTCTGTTGGTGGTTTCTTTTGATGTACAAAAGTATTTAATAAGATGAGACCTCATTTGTTGATTCTTTGAAGTTTTTCCCATGCATGCTGGGTTTGTTCATGAATTGTGTCTACCCTTAGGTCTTCACGTTTCCTACCTAATTTCTCTTCAAGAGATTTATTGTTCCTGCTTTAATACTTATATTTTTCATCAATTTTGACTTTAGGCTAGTTCAATGAGATAGATATGGGTCTAGCTTTAATCTTTGATATGTGGAAAAACAATTTTTCCAGCATCATTTATTAATGATGCTATCTTTCTTCCAGTAGATATTTTTGGTTCTTTTGTCAAATATAAGGTAGGCAAGTATGTTTGTAGCTGCATCTACATCTTCTAATCTGTTCCACTGAACCTCAGGTCTGTTTTTGTTATTGTTTTTCTTTGTTTTTTTTTTTTTTGTTAACACCATGCTGATTTTATCACAGTAGCTTTGTATTACACTTTCAAGTCAGGGATTGTGATGCCGCCTATCTTACCATTGTTATCCATGATTGTCTTTGCTCTTTTAGATCACTTTGGTTTCCCAATGAATTTTAGGAATGCTTTTTTAAAGCTGTGAGGTATTCTGCTGACATTTTGATCAGGATTGCATTAAATCTGTATAACAGTTTTGAATGTATGGCCATTTTCACAAAATTGATTCTTCCTATCCATGAATAAGGAATATCTTTCCACTTTCTGATATCTTTTTTGATTTCCTTTTTCAAAGTATTATAATTTGATACACACACACACACACACACACACACACACACACACATATATATATATATATACTCTTACTTCATGTGTTCATGTGCTAGGTTTATTCTTAAGAGTTACTTTTTATGGATGCTATTGTGAAAGGTGTGATTTTCCTAATTTTACTCTCACTGAGTTGGTTGTTCATGCACAGAAATGCTATAGATTTTTGAGTGTAACTTTATATTCAGCAATGATGCTGAATTTACTTATTAAATCTAGAAGTCTTTTGATGGATTTTGGGGTGTCTTCTATGTAGAGTATCGTGTCACCTGTGAATAATGATAGTTTAACTTCTTTCTTTCCTATTCTTATTCTTTTATTTCTCTCTCTTGTCTAGTTACTCCTGCTAAAGTTTCCAGAATTTTTTTTTTAATAGGGGTGATAATAGTGGAAATCCTTGTCTTGTTCCTGATTTCAGAGTAAAAAAATTCATTTTTTTTTTTTCATTTAGTGTGTTGTAGTGTTGTCAGATGACTTTTATCAGGTTGAGTTAAAGACCATCTATTCTGATTTACTGTAAAGCATTTTATCATGAACCAGGGCTGGACTTTTTCAAAATCTCTTTCTGCATTTAACAAGATGAGCAGCTGGTGATTTAGCTCATTGGCATAAGTGCCTTCCTTGGAAGAGTGTGTTGATGAGTTCAATCACCAGTACAAAAAAATGATAAAGTGATTTTTTTCTGTGACATTTTTGTACCAAGAATCAAACTCATGACCTAGCACTTGCCCAGGCAGGTGTTTTTGCCACTGAGCTAAATCCCTGGAAATCGTTCACTGTTTTGATAGTGAATTATATTTATATATTTGCATGTGTTGAATCATCCCTGCATTCCTGGAATGAACCCCCCTTCACATTGTATAATCTTCTTGAGAATTTGCTTCATGGCTTGTTAGTATTTCATTGAGGATTTTTGCATCTATGCTCATTAGAGAGATTTGTCCATAGTTTTCCTTTTTGATTGGGTTCTTCTCTGGTTTTGGTGTCAGGGTAACACTTGCTTTCAGGAATGATTTAGGGAGTATTGCTCCCTTTTCAATTTTATTAAAGATTTCGATGATTATTGGCATTAAATATCCTCTAAATTTCTTTTATAATTCAGTTGTGAATTAATAAGTTTTTTCTTGGTTGGTAAATTTTTAATTATGTTTTCAATTTCATTAACTGATATTGAATTATTCAGAATTTTGGATCTTCTCAATTCAGTTTTGGTAATACATTTCTAGAGATATGTCCATTTCTTCTGTGTTTTACTTCCTATCCATGTAAAATTTTAAAAGTAGGTATTGATGATCATCTACATTTCTACAGTATCTCTAGTAATTTTACCTTTTTCATTCCTCACTGCATGCAATTGAATTCATTCTTTCCTTTTTTTTTCTTTGATAAGGTTAACCAGGTCAACCATACCTTTTTCTTTCAAAGAAGTGAATCTTTGACTCTTTATTTCTTTACATTGCATTTAGTCCCAATTTCATTAATTTATGCTCTAATCTTTATACTTTTCTCCATTGAAAGACCTTTGGATTTACCTTGATCATCTTTTACTTGAAGCTTGAGGTACATGATTAGATTATTTACTTGTGCTTAAGAATTTACTGATATAGGAGGAGCTAAAGATGGCAGATTGGTAAGCAGCAGGATACCGAGCCTCCTGAGAAAAGCAACACAGATGCTGGAATAAAACATCCTGGAGAGGTCCAAACAGAGGAAATGGATTCTCTCAACCCAAAAAGAAACTAAAGACAAAAGAGCTGATCAAATACACAGTCCTGGGGCTATCGTTGGAGCAGCTAAGATTAGTGACAATGGCACTCTCACAGGAGCTGCCCAAACTCTCACCACCTCAACTTGCCAGAGCCTCCCACTTGACTTGCTGGAGCCATGGTCATGCTGAAGTCAGAGGTCAGTGAACCCAACAGAGAACAGAGCCACTGAAGGATCTGCACTAATCCGTGGTGAGTGCTTGGAATAAGACCCTCCCATGGGAAAGGGGCAACTAACTGGATGGCATGTTGGTATTGGGCAGGACAAGCACCAACAAGGAATGGCAGTGACTTCAGTAGGTTACTTCCTACCCAGTGCAGATTGGTGGGAACTGCTTGGCCTGAGTCATGCCCCTGTCTGTGACCCAACAAGTTGTCCCAAATTGATCCTGTACACAAGGCACACACTAACGTGGTGAAGGTCCCTGCAGGTTGACTGGCCCAGAGGAGAGGGCTGGCATACGCTGCCCCTGTTTGCACCTCAATGACCAACAGAAAACTGGAGAGGGCAGAAATCTCTAGCCAGTGCATTTCAGAAAAACCATAACCAATAAGGAAAGGGGCTGGGACCTCCACTTTACATCTGTAAGAAGAAACCAAAAACATGAGAAGAGAAAGAAATAATAAAAAGTCCCAAGGCCCCATCCCTGCAATTATTGATCCAGGGGAGGTAAATACAGAAGAGATTGAGGGCAGTATACATGCAATATCAGACACAGCATCAGCAGACATAAAGAGATATATTTGTGACCTCATAGACAAGATCAAAACTGAAATAATAATTCAAGTAAGGCAAGATATAAGAAGATTAATAAAAGAAATGCTAAGTGTCTTGCAAGAAGACACAGATGGAAGAATGGAGGAACACAAAAAAGAGAAATGTTCCATGAAGAATATAAGGAAAACCTAGAAAACATGAAGCAGATTCAAAGAGATTACCAGGAAATCAAAACTCCATTGAAAACTGGCTTGAAAGCAACAAGGATAGACTATCAAAACTTGAATACAAGCTTGCAATATATGATCACGAAAGGAAAGAGCTCTAAAACTAACAAGGAAACAGGCAGTAACAATACAAAGGCTGGAAGATTGCAAGAGGATCTATAATTTAAGAATAAAAAATGTGAGTGAAGAAGCAGGGGTAAAAACAAAGGAAATACAAAGGCTATTTATTCACAGAAATAATTAGGGAAACTTCCCAAGCACAGGAAATGGAAATGAGATTCAGATGTATGAGGCATACAGAACTCCAGCCACTTACAAACCAAAACAGAGCTACACCCAGACATATAATAATCAAGATCCCAGAAATTCAACATAAGAATAGGCTCATGAGGTTTTACAGGCCCAACTAAAACACACCTAGCAACCTTTGTTCAATCAGGGGAACAGAGGGCAGGCGAGGTGAATTGCAGTGCAACAATTCTCACCTGGGGAGAGCTTTAGACAATCACAAACAGTGGTGAGGAGCATGTTCAGCTTCCTGGAACACCAAAGTGGCACCCAACGTCCTGTAGGGATGACTGGACTATGTTCAGAAGCCTACATTCAGTATCAATAGCTGAGGGAATAGGAGACAACTTCCAACTGCCCAGGGGAAGCTTTGGGGCATCACTTAAAACATAGAAATATAAGAAAATGACAAGATGAAAGACCAAAATGCAATCTCAAAGCTCAGGCCCATCCCAAGAAAGCCTAGGAGCCACATACATAGAAGAAAATATAAGCCATACACCTGATATACCTGAAATAATGCAACTGCAATAAGGAAGCAACTCTGGGAAGCTTTAAAGGAATTCAAATTAGAAATAATCTCCCAGAAAAGAGAAGACATGTTAAAAGTAATGAAAGTGATGCTGTACACATCTAAAGAAGACACAGTTTAAAAATTACAGAAAAAAAAGAGCATCCCTAAATGAACAATATCAGAAACAAACAGAATACAGGAAGCAGATTCAAAGAGATATACAGGAAATCAAAATTGCCATTGAAAGTTGTCAAAACAACCTCAACAAAAGCTAATATAGAATTTCATTCCACAAAGACAAGATTGAAGCTGGTGAATAGGAAAGGAATGATCTTTTAAAAATAACAAGAATCAGGAAATAGCAATTCAACAGCTGCAAGATGATGCAAAGAAGAACAACATAAGATTGATAGGGACAAATGAAAAGAAGGGGACAGCACAAATGATATCAAGAAGCTATTTACAGAAAAAAGAAATGGAAGATGATCTCAGAATATGGAAAGACATCCCTTGCTCATAGATAGGAAGAATAAATATTGTAAAAATGGCCATTCTCCCAAAACTGTTATACATATTCAAAGAAATCTCCATGAAAATACCACTAACTTACCTAATAGATTAGAGAAATCACTCCTAAAATTCATCTGGAACCAAAAGAAACCTAGAATAGCAGATGCAATTTTAAGCAACAAAGGCAAGGCAGGAGGCATCACAATGCCTGACTTGAAGTTATACTGCAAAACTACTGTAATAAAATCAACATGATACTGGAATAAAAACAGATCTGAAGATGAATGGAATAGATTTAAAGATACATCCACAACTACAAACACAATCAGCCACCTTTTCTTTGATAAAGGGGCCAACCATGTTCACTGGAAAAATGATAGTTTCTTTACTAAATCGTGCTGGAAAAACTGGCTCTCTATATACTGAAAACTAAAACTAGATCCATGCATATCACCATGTACTAAACTAAATCTAATTGGATCAAAGATCTAAATATTAAAACAGAAGCATTGAATCTGTTGGAAAACAAATAAGGTAAAAATCTTGAAGACATAGGGGTAGATGGAGAATTCATAACAGGAATCAAATCACACGGGAAGTACTTCCCAGAGTCAATAACTGGGATCACGTCTTATTAAAGAGTTTCTGCATGTTGAAAGAAATCTCAAGAATAGTGAAAAGAAATCCCACAAACTGGGATAAAAACCTTAGTGAACTGTCCCTCAGACAAAGGACTTCTATCTAAAACATATAAAGAATTAAAAAAAAAAAAAACTCTATCTCCCAAAATTCAAAGATCCAATCCAAAAATGGGCATTTGAGATGAATAAACAGTTCTCAGATGAAGAAATACAAATGGCAAATAAACACATGAAAAATGTTCACTATCATTACTCATTAGAGAAATGCAAATTAAAACCACACTGAGATTCCATCTCACTACAGAAAAAAAGGCCAGGATCAAGAAAACCACCAACAACAAATGCTAGAGAGGCTGTGGGGGAAAAGGAACTCTCCTGCACTGTTGGTGGTAGTATATACTGGTGCAAGCATTTTGGAGGTTAATCTAGAGATATACAAAAACTTTGGGATTGGAAGTCACATTTGATTCAGCTATTCCACTTCTAGATGTATTCCCAGAGAAACTGAAAACATCATATCACAGTAATATATGTGCACCCATCTTTATATTAGCACAATTTGGCTTAGTCAGATATTGAAAATAACCTAAGTATCCATCAACTGAGGAATGGATAAAAAAGCTGTGGTACTTTTATATAGTGGAGTACTATGCTCTAAAGAATGATCACATTGAGATATAGATAAATGGATACAACTTGAGACCATACTCATAAGCAAAATAAATCAAACTCACATGTATAATACTGTATAGTCTCCTTAATATAAGAAATCATAAGAGTACATAAGATTTTATTGTAATCATGATTCCCCATTACATTGCTTTGAAGCCTTATATTGTTTTCATTCATTAGTTGGAATGATTTAATCTGTTTTGTTTGATTTTATTATGTGTGATGACATCAACAGCTATTTTGAAGAAAACAAGATATTACGGCAGCCATTGCTGATAAAATATCATTTTGCTTTCAATTTCTATGATGCTTCTGTTCTTCCATTTTCATTGGTTCTATCATGTTGTGTCTTATTGGATATTAGTTTATATGATAATATAAACACATTTTCTATGGAAAATGAGATAATATAGTAGCCATTGTTCATTTTCTGTATTTGGTTCTGAATACTCTGTAATACTTTCATTCTCTTGAATGATTTTATACTATTTTGTTATGTTTGATACTACTGTATATGAAGGTATGCTCAACTATTTCAAAGAAAGAGACATTATTGTCGCTACTGTTAATATATGGTTGTCCTGTTGGAAGTGCTATAAAACTTACATTTTTCTGTTCTGATCTGCTTTGTTCTGTCATCTTTTGTCTTAATCTCTTATTTTGTCCCAGTTGCAGGAAAGTGACAGGAACTGTCACTCTTATGAAATCATTTCTGACTAATGCCACTAGAACATATCTCCTATTTTTCACCAGCCATCATGTAATATAGAAGAGGCTATTATCACTCAAGGAATGCAAAGAACAATAACAAAGTAAACTGAAAATTCACTTCATTAAGAATTCTCCAGAGCATGATTTCATTTTTGGCATTATATCTGTAAATTAGTCTTTAAGAATAAATGGTTTATATAAAATTTTCCTTTTCAAAAAATGCATACAATAATGGAGTCTTTCTTTAATAATTCATATAATATCAATTAATGTATAATTAAATAAATGTTCATCTCAGAGTCACAGGATCTAAGAAATATCACTGAAAATCTAACATTCTATGAGTCTCTTAACTATGAAATTACTTTATCTTTTCACCTGTTTAAAACAATATCTCACATCTATAGTAATGCACTTTATTTCCTCTTACAATAAAGGAACTTGGTTTTCTAAAATCCAGTCCTCCAGTTGTGTCATGAGATTATACCTGTTAACTTCGAAGTTACAGCCGGATACCTTTCTTTTGAAGCATCACTTTCTGTGGAGTTATTTCTATCTATAAAATGTTCTAGAATTTTCTTTCTTCAAAAATACTTCTCTTTACTTCATAGCTTAGCTACTAGAGTCAAGTTCCTTATCAACAAATTTCTTTCCTGAAAAAGTTATTTCCAGATCTTTTCATTCTTCATATTAAGCCTTTCTAATGTGTTTGTCTTTGAATTAGAGTAAATCTCAACATCTTTGTCCAGTCTATAAAAGCCTGTAAACCAAAACTCAATGAGTTATCCTGTCACCTTGACTACTACACCATCATCGCTCATGTTTCATTCTGTGCAGATGCATTACTCTTCTTTTCAACCCTCGAGCCAGCTGGACCTTCTTTCTGCTTTAAGGATCACTGGACTCACATTGCCTCCTTGGGAAACACTCAGCCCTCAGATGCTAACAGTGTTATTGTTCAGATCTCCACTTGTGCACTGCTTTCCTTTAGGACTTCACACACGCAGTCAACCTTCTGTAGTGCCTCCACTCTTGCCTCGTGCAGTCATTCACTTTTTGATGATGCTTTGGTCAATAGAAAACTGTGTAAATGGCAGGAGTCATGTAAAATTATAAAAGAGCTGAAAACATTTATCACCTAGTAATACCATAGACTGGTAGCATAACACATTAGCTGTGTGTGGTGATGAAGGCAACTGCACAGTCAGCTGTGTAAAACTATAGCATATGAAATTATGTGCAATACATCATACCTGATGTGCTACACATAATAACAATGACAAATGACTTTTACTAAGCTATATCTGTATTATACATTACTTTGTTATTGTAGGTTGTATTCTTTATATACAAAAAATTTTACTCTAAAAATACACAGTTTGATGCTGGCAGCAAGCTCATATGCCTCTGTATCTTATATCCATTTTCATAAGAAAATCCTAACAGGTGATTGGCCTATGACATATAGTGTCATGTAACTACCTTCCCTGATATCCATTCAGTAAAAAAAAAAAAAAAGTCATGTAATGATGTACTTATCAGAATGTATCCCTATCATTAAACGATGCAAGGTTGTATATTATTTTATTAATACTAATGTCTGCAATTGCTTTTGATTCGTTTGATAATTGTCTCATTGTCACTCTGGGAAAAAGAACTATAAAAACTGAAACATTTTCCTACTATTTATAAATATGTACATGGAATAGTTCCTTTCAATAATAATTGACTATATTTGGTTTTGTATCAGTGAACATTTCTCAAATACATATACATATATTTTAAAAGTGATTTTAATTAGCCCGTGCATTATCTTGGTAAGAAATTTTATTTCTATTATATTTGCTTTGATAAAATAAATGCTTAAAAATATCCATATTTCAATTTCTAAATAATTCAAAATTGTTAATGTTATTTTTATTTTGAATTTTGATACAATTATAAAAATGAGAAAAATGTTAAATGCAAAGATATGAAATATTAAAATACATATAAGCATCTGCATATTTGAAATCTCAAAGATAATTAGACTTTATTATTAGTAGTAGACTTTATTAGTAGTGATTTATAACACATTTAGTTTCAAGGTCAAAGTTACTAGCATTAGCTATTTGTACTATCTCGAGAGCTCTTCCTTCACGTGTAAACGCATGAGTTCCATGACAAGCAGAATAAGAATGCTCTGGGTAATCATCACAAAGTGAAAACAGACCTAGTCTCTTGTTTGTAAGAAAAAGACAAAAGTAATGAAATGTCCCTTTCACATTCATGATTTTATAACACTATTTTGCACATATGGATTGCACACCTTAATAAGGCAAGTCACCATGTTACAATGACTCTTAGAAAAGTACTATCACCTCTACTCCAAAACCACCAAAGAACCAAATCACATAACCTTGGAATAAGTCCTCTCTCAGTTGATCTGTGTCATGACTGCAGCCCAGCCTCCATCAGGTGGCAGCTTGAAACAGATAGCATGGTAGCAGAGCCAACAGCTGTGAGACAGTGTATATATGTTGTTCTGAGCTGTTAAGCTTGGTGTGATTTACTATATGGCAGTGGAAAACTAAGTTAGGCTTCTTGCACTCAGAGCCTATCTTAAAAATTTTAGAGTTCTCATATTTATTTTACTCATCACTGTTATGCCATTTAAATGATTTCTTCTAGTTTTTCAAAAGCTCTACATCTATGTTTTCTTTCTATTAGTGAAGTTATAGTAACTGTATATTCAATAATACAACTATGTGATCTACGTGTAAGTTACTGTAGCATGAGTTAGATACAACTGATCATCCAACCCTAGGCTAGATACTTAGTGTATCTATCACTAAGTATTTATAATTATGAAAATAGGAAAATTAAATCGAATGGCTGAGAGAGATGGCACACTTGTCAGTGCCAAATGCATTACTGAAGAACAAGGAAAGCTGGGCATATAATATCCTGGGAATTTTCAAGTATTGTAAAAATTTCAGTTTCTTTTATCATTCATTACATTATGTTTCTGTCAGATTCTGTATACAGACATTTTTGATATTACACCCTTTAGTTTTCAGTAATCATACAGTTTCTAAGAGTCAGTGAAATGTAGTTAAAATTACATGCCACAAATTTCTTTAAACCAATTACTTTATAAAAATTAAAAGGGTTTATTATTTATTAAATGCCAAGCACTTATAGTTCTGTGTTAGATTTGTGTAACTATTAACATTGATAGCTTATAAAGAGAAATGTTTTATTTTGACAAACAATTTTTAAAGTTCAATTTATTGTTAGTAGTTTCCATTGTATTGGGCCTGTGGAAAGGTAGCACATTATAGTAGGAATGTAATCACTAACCTCAAAGACAACAAGCAATACAAAGAGGAAGGAACTGAGGGGTATGGTTCCCTTCAGGAGAATGTTCTCAGTGATCTCCCACTATGCTCCTCTCTCAAATATACTAGTACTTCCTCATAAGACAATCCTGATATCCGAGTGTTTAAAGCGTGAGCTTACCCTCTAAAATATATCAAGTTCATTACTTTTTTGCTGTACTCTGAACATGTAAAGATATTCAAATATTGTTGGAACTTGAACTTGGAAAATGTATTCCTAAACTTCTATTTAAATTTGGTTGTGTGTGCATTAAAATCAACTATAATCCTAGATCTAATTATAACGTCAGTAACAGTCTATGAAATCATTCCATTTTTTTGATTGGACATAAAAATTTCTTTCTACTAAATTTATGAAAAATTGTGCAGGCTTGAAGCAGGACATATGGTGAAGTCATGAGCTTTCATTTGTCACATTAACCACTACATTAATTGTATAAATTCTCAAGACTACTCAAGATGCATATCAGAGTATAGCTTGCTATTTTTGAAGTTGCTCTATAAAGTAATTGATACACACAACCCATTCAAAATCATTGACCAGTTGGTATCACTCTGACTTTCAATATACATCATGCAGGTTTGTTTTCTGTCCATGCTACCAAGGGCAGCAATGGGCATGCAGCTCATTTATGGAGTGTTTTCTACTCTATTAATTTCTTGTGTTGAGAAGTGTCTTTTACCTGCATTTTTCAACTTAAATTCTATAATTTTCTTGCAAAAAAATTAAAATCATATTTTGTGTAACTAGTCAATATTTTGTCTTCCCAAAATACTTATTGACAATTATCTTTTCTTTCTATTTTAAATATATATCATTTGGCATATGATTATTACACATTACTTAATAAACTGTTTTTCAATGGCATAAAAATATTGTGCTTAATTTATTCTCTTCTTATTTAAAAAAGCATCAAGTATTCATTTAACTAATATCTGTTAGTAATCCAAACTAAATGATCATTGATAACGTTTCTAGTTATTGCATTTGAGTCAGTCATTATGAACAACAGAAAAATAAGCAATTCAATTGTTTTTAGCATGTTACAAAATTGGTTATGTAAAATAAAGATAGTAGAAGGATCACATTTTTTTGTTTTCTTTTTTTTTGCATTAAATCACAGATAATTCTTTCCTTAAAGCTTAGTTGTGTATTTTATTAATTTCATATCCCATAAAGATATATAGGTTCCTCCACTTTAATGATAAGTTTTGTGATCTTCGCATGGCCTCTACTTTTGCTTTTAATTAAATAGTCAAAATAGCAATTGAATTTAAGGGATTTTGGTCCTTATTAGAACATTCAGTTCCATCTATCATTTTATCTGGAGCACTGATATAGTATTAGATTACTTGAAAATTTAATAATGAATTATGCACCTTCAGGCCATGGTTAATTAAATTGGCTACCCTTTTGTTGTCAGCATGGGCAGCTGGGGCAGTGGACTACGGAGGACTAATGAGTCCTACTTAAGGTAAGTCCTCAAGGGATGTGGATTCCTTCTGTCAGGTAAGAATGTGAATCAGATCACAATCTAACAAGTAGGTCAAACTTCGAAGTGGAAAAAAAATGCAGCAATTGTGTGTCTGTTAAAGTCAGAAACTGTAAATTTAATTAGTTATTATGTACAATTTTTAATGCTGTGATGTACTGCTAGCTGCATAGTGATGCTTAGGAAATGTTTTATATTTACTAGGAAAGCATTTGGATCAGAGAATTGTTTTGTGAAACATCCTATGTCCAGGACTCAAGGCGGTCTTAAAAGGTTCATATGTCTAAGCGGGTCATAAGATTTATATTAAAAATTTCAAAGCATTAGCCACATAGGTAATTGAACCTGTCAGACATAGTAACAAATTGTATTGTGTTGTATATTCGTTAACGCTATGTGTCCTAAACATATGTCTTCTAAGTTGCTGCTCAGAAGAAATAAATATAATTCCCAGTTGTATTTTATTTATAATTTTTCAGCATAATCTTGTGCAAAATAATAAAAATATATGTCAATATTTTTATATATGTTGAGTGTTGTTGAACTTCTCTAGTACAAACCTAAATAGAAATGAAAAGTTTATGATAATGGTGTATAATTAAAATTAGTGAATCAATAAGCATTTATAAAAGGAAAAGCAATTGGTTAATATATTAAAAATTCATGAATTTATATTAGTAATCATTGGTTTTCCCAACAATGAACTGCCAATTGATTTTTAAAACATTAAGGCACAAGCGAATGATAAATTTGCTTGTGCTTTTACACTCCACAATGAACATTTTAACACCATTTTAGCAATGAAGTCCAGACTCTTAAAGTCAAAGCAATATTACATTCGTTTGACAATGAGTCGAAAAGATTTCCAACATAAATTTCAGCATAGTGGCATATTAATGATGATACAATACTTTCACAAATGGCCTATAGACCAACAGAATCACCATCATCTGGTACGTGGAAAGAATTGCAAATTCTTAGCTTTAACAAGACACTAAACTAGAATACTAATTTTAACAAGATCCCCAGATGCTGTGAATACAAATTAAGTCAGAATTACTGATCTATCACAGTGTCTGTCAACACTGAATACACATTAGGAATCACCTGGTGGAGTGCCCAGGTAAACAAATGTACTATATGTTTTTGGAAAAATTATTATGAAACAAACTCTGGGAGAGTTTATGAAATTGTCACTATTTTAAGGATTTTGAGATAGATTTAAGATGCAGTCAAGGTTAATAAAAATTGACCAATATTCTAAAAAAATTTTGGTCTGTACAGAATATGTAAGAGGAATTTCTTAAACATTGATTGATAGACTCCAGTTCAAGATTTTTATCCTATAGGTTTGAGATGGAGATTTTGGATTTGTGTATTTACCATCTCCAGGTGATGCTGATCTTGGGAATACACTTAGCAAACCAATCACGGAATGAAACTTCTGATGTTAGAGAAGTGAGTAAGTCTGTCCAGGGATGGAAGGAAGGAGAGCCCATACTGAATCAAAGGCACCCGGCCTTCCTTCCTTGTCTGCTAACTTAATAAATCTGAGCAGGCTACTCACCCTGAATCCATTTGGGAAAATAACTGTAAACATGCAGTGAGGATTAAGTTAGTTTCATAGGATGTCAAGGATGAAATAAAATGTACTAAACGTGTAGGGTGCCGTATGTCTCAATGAATTTGCTTGGTCAACAGAGTTATTACAGACAGAGTGGAACTGGAACTCAGGTCTCGTAACTTCCTCTTTCCATTCTGATTAGAATGCTGGTATTATATTTTGCATTGCTAATTAGCGTAGAAGTAGTTAATTGCAGTAACTGAGTTGTACAATAAGAAAAATAGTAGTTTTGTATATTTTTATAGATTAATGATCCAATTATCCACACTGGAAAATTTCAAGCAGAAACATAACATGTAATTAGTTGAAAAGTTCTCTCTCTGACTTTTTAAATACAGGAATGAGGAGCAATCCTCTTACCATACACAGATACTTCTTTAATGTAATTCATAAGTAATGTATTCTTTTACTATAAAGCTCCAAGCTCACATCGCAGGTTCCAGAATCGTCTTTAAACTGATACATGCCTATCTCTCCTGACAAGTCTTCTTATTCTCTCATGCGCTACTGTCATCATAGCCACAAGAAAAAATGCTTTGGCAATTTCATAGTGTCAAAGTTCTGTTTTAAACACCCATCCTTTGGAATCTGAATTTTATTGCAATTAATACTCTTACCAATTCTTCATAAATTGGTAATTTCCTGTATGATTATCTGAAATGGACACAGCATTGCATTATATTAAAATATTTGATGTGCTCTGTTTTTACTATTGTACCCTAAATCTTGAAAGTGTAAGTTTTCATTATTTCCCTTTAAATTCCTCAAAACAAACCATAAAGATTTTTTTTTCCAAAGATGGCTGTGCACCAAGTGAACACTGGTTGAGTGGATAATGTACTATTGTCATCCAAAGTTCGATGATAACATAAAAAATACAGGTCCTGAACAAATAAGCAAATATACCTTTACATCATATTTAATGAATTCTGAACTAGCATTCTCACAAACACAGGAGCAAACATTGAAATACGTAAAATGATACTTTTAGGTTAATAGAGGTGTTTTCTCCTTGTATAACAATGATGTTTTCTTGTATAACAAGCTTTTTCTCCTTGTATAACAGTTAGTGAGGTAATCAACAAGAGTCACTTAGTCTTCTACTAAATCAAAGTACTAGCAAGTAAAAGTCTCTGAAAATAACAGAAACAGTGCAGAAAAAGAAAAAAAATGTTTGTTCTATTTAGAAACATGCTTTATTGTATATGTGATACAAGCGTATAAGTTAAACAAAAAACTTTAAAACTACTTAAGTAAAGGCTCAAATTCACTTTATTTCTAGAGGAGCACTGCAATTAGGACATCCAACAAGGTTACAAGGCAGGAAATATTTTATGAAATTGTGGAGGAAGCTGTGAATATGGCTGTGCCAAAATAAATAAGCCACAAGATAAAAATAACTCAGAAGTAGAACAAGCGAGAAATGATATCATTAATAACTAACAGGCACAATTGCTTTTTCTCAGGTAAAGCAAGAATATAGATGGCAAGGTCATGGTAGGATATTAAGTAAACAATTGGAAATGCTAATAATATTACCATTATATTAAAATCATGATGAATATATTGATTTTATTTTTAGATCAAATGATCCAAATATATATAACAGGAGAAAGATTACTGGATTGACAAGAGATCAAACATAAATAAACACTTTGAAACTACTGATTTTGTAACGTTGAGGGTACTTAAGTTTGGACCTTCCTTGTCTAATCTATGAAATGTATATGTTCAATGAATTAATGTGAAAACCCTAAACTCACTGTGTAGTTATATATTTCACAGCATACATGTAATACTTGAGATTTTACCAAGCTACTTAGTAAATAGTTGAGAGATATTCAAAGAATCAAATACAATGAAGCCTTTTATCAACAATTTTAATTACAGATGTTTCAATTTTTATTAAAGATTCCTTAAATATTATCTTAAGTATTTGTCTTGATGTAGGAAATATCTAGGAAAGTACCTTGGAAAGTGCTCTTTCTGTGCCACTAAGAAAATCTGGCCTCTATTCTTGAAATCGTGACTGCTTTTCATAAATTTCTACTCCAGTCATTTGCTAGGGAAGTGCTATACTATTATTTTTTCAGTTTTAAGAAAAATTTCTGTAAGTAAAACATTAAATTTTGATCCAAAAATTCTTCCACAGGTCTACCCAATGAATATTTTTGGTTTGTTTTGTATCCTCTGGCAACTTTTTAAAAATGTAGTAATTTGTAAGAATGAGTGGTATTTCTTCTGAATACTGGTGCCTAGAGACACTCTGCCCATTCTCTACATTATACTATTTGAAAGGCAGAAAAAAAATCTCAATATTGTTTATAGAACACATTGTTAGAACAAGAGGAGATGTATGATCTTAATTCATTAATATGACAGACATACAATAATTATATTTATAAGCCAAAAACCTTTTGGGGGTATTAAACATATAGACATATAAAATAAAATCACTGAACTCATAGAAATTGTATTGTAAAGGCAGGTATGGCGGTAGTTATGCACATAATGGGAACACACAGAGGGGGAAAACACAGAAGACAAAACAGGAATGTCTAGTAGCAGACATGATATCTGTTTTTAGAGGTTTTCCAGAATGACATTAGAGCTGAGATTTGTAGTAAAATAGGGAGAAGTCACTCATCTAGGGCAAAGCATTATAGGCAGATAGAGAGTAAATGTGAAATTCTGGAACTAGCATCATTATACAGTGTACAGAGTGGCAAAAGATCATGTAAGAGTGGGAAAAATAATTGAAATTGAGTGGAACCTTATAATTTGCTATAGAAAAGGAATAGGGGAGATCACGTGATAGGTGGAGGGAAAGAGAGAAAAAGGAAAGGAGATGAAAAACAGAATTGAAATGTTCTGTGTATACTACCAACTCCGCACAAGGAAGGTTGACATTGCGTGCTAATCACATGTACCAATAGAATCAAATAAGTAAAATAAAAATATATTTATGAAATAAATTATTTTAAGCATTACCAACTCTTTACCGAGAGAGATGAGAAGTTACTGATAGGTTTATTGCAGAAAATTGATCTATTTCAACTCATATTTTAAAAGTGTAGCTGAGGTGGCTTTATTGAGAATACCATGAGCCCACGAAGGGGCTAAGAACATATTCCTGTTATGGAATAGAATGATGCACGTTAAAGGAAAATCCTTCAGATTTGTTTGCTAATGACTGGTATACAGTACATACAGAGAAAGGGAGAATCAAGGTGACTGGATGTCATGCTGACATGTGCTTTTGTTACAAGAATGGAAACCATGAATATTCCACTAGAGAATATTGGAATCCATCAGTTTCCTACTCAGTTTCCTGAGTAAACTTAAACATCTACTGTTTGTTTTTCTATTTCCACAAAAACTTTAAGTTCCCATTTTTACTCTATCTTTAACATGACTAGATCACATAAAAGCTACCTATCTTTCATAATAGTAAGTCTTTATGATATTCTCTCTCACCTCTCTCCTTCCTTTGATCAGGCAGCCTTAAGGAGAGAATCTGTAGGACATATGCTATGTTTTATAAATGATAACAGAATATGATATTGAGTTTCTAAATTTCATAAAATCCATATATTAAAATTATTATTTATGTTTATATTCATGTGGAATTAAATCTGATTTCTATAAAAGAATTATGTGAAGTGGAAGAGGGATAGTTTTATTTACCAAAGTTCACTAAGATAAACTAGGACAGATGAGTTGGAGCAAAGATTTGAATCTGGATCAATGTGTTTTCTAAAAAGGTGAGCTACTGTCACTAATCATATGTGCCTGTCTTGTAAATATTAATTATCAGATGCTAACGATGTTCTTAATTATTTGACCATATCATATTGAAGCATTCAGGTACACCACTGATAATATACCATTATTATAGTATTTCATTGATAATATATTAACTTAGAACTTCTTATACTGGGCTTGAGATCAAGCTAGCTCGCAGGCTGTAGAATGAATAACTTATACTGGTACAGGGTGAAGCAGCCTCAACTTCTGTTGCTTTATGCCTCCGAGCAAACACTAGAAGCTGGACATGTGTGTGGTTAAGTGGGACTGTGTACATGGATACACAGGATACTGATTGCATGAATATGTCCTCAAATAACATTTTACAAATGGTAATTTTGTTTAGTCTTTTATGCAGGCCAAGTTGAACACATTTTTCCTATTGATGCTTAACCATGTTTGTTTATATGCCATATACTTTTTGTGTTTAGCCTACCTATTTATTTCAACCTACAATGTTTATGAGTACTGGTATCAGACCTGGGGATTTAGCTCAGCAGCGTAAGCTCCTGCCTGCCATGCACAGGCTCATGGGTTTTATCCCCAACACGTGCACACACACACACACACACACACACACACACACACACACGTACTGGTACACTACTGCCTTAAAAATAAGCTCGTGATCAGTTTTTATATTTGGTCTGTAACATTCATTTGAATTAAATGGGCCCTTAAAAGTGGAGGATCTTTAGTATCATGCAACCAGAAGTATGAATCCATCTGAAATGGAGATATACTTATTGTATTTAATAATTATCCAATTTGTAAGCATTCCATTCTTGCTATTCAAATGCAGCAATCACTGTAAGACATTGTGCTCTAGTTTTGTATTTTATATGGTAATTCACATGCTTCATTTATATTTATAATTGTGGTTAGAATCAGTCATAAATTCATTATGCATGCATAGCTTAAATAAATAGTTGGAAAATTACCTGTACACATCAGCATAACAACCAAGCACTTTGTATTTTGCAATTAGTGGTAAAGTTTTTTAAAATCCAGTTTATTGCACAAGAAAAAAGAATGTAATTATGAGAAACCTTTCTAAACTATCTAAAGCATCCATGATTGGCAACTTCATCTTTGCTTGTAGTTCATTGGTTAAATTTGTCTGTTCTGCCAGTTCATTATGCAATACATTTCTCCCACAGTACTTTAAATGAATCGGTCTGTAAGAAAAGGCCCGCAATATAGAACAACATTTGTTACACAACCGTATCCTAATACCTTAGGCTTCTCAGAATGGGAAATAAATTTTACTTCAAGGGAGAGTTTAAACAGATTGGAATTCTGTATTTAATTATAATGAATGTCATTGACTTTACAGAGCAAACTGATTATGAGATTGTTTTTAAAGACCGTACCATAAGATAAAGTTTGGGAATATCCTTGCTAACCAGGAAATATACCAGAATGAGACATAAGCATTATTTCTGTTTATGGGTGGTCAGTTTCCTATATGTACCTTGTATTTTTCTATCCTGTAAATATGCTTCGCAATTCAATTTGATGGCTTCTATGTAATAAGTGCATGACAAAAAGAGATCAGAATTTTAATGCATTAAAGTTATTTCTAACATGTCTAATTTAATACTAAGTATGTCCGCAACAATTCTGATAACCATAAAAGACAGAAAAAGTTTTCTAATACCCAAGTTTCTAATAGCCAAAGTTTTCTAACACCCAAAATCACCAATTGATTTTGGTGATCACTTCATGGAAACTGTGATAGGTTCAGTTAGAGTGGCAGTCTCTGATAACTGTACATCTCAGAGTGTTAACCACACCTCAGAGAGTTAAGCACACCTACAAACTTCCTTGCTATTCAATTTCTTTTGCATTAAAACTAGAAATTATAAAATCATATGCATGAACCTGTGTGTGGATATGTTTATATGTATGTCTGTGTGCATGTGTGTATATATGGGTGTGTGTGTAAGAGACAGAGAGACAGACAGCCAGAGGCATAAAGAAACAGAAAAAGGGATTTGAGAGTAACAGATATGCATATGTATGTATGTAGATGAATCCAAAAAAGATAAAATCTGTACATCACAACGTGAGAATCCCTGTAAATAATGCAAATAATTTATTAGTTGACTACATACATATATGATACCTTTCTCCAGTACCGGGTTGGAACCCAGGATCTTTGTCCTAAGCTACATTTCCAATCCTTCCCTATTTTATTTTTGTTTGAGATAGCGTCTTACTGAGTTGCTAAATTTTCCAAGCTCTGCTTAAACTTGAAATGTTTCTGTCTCACCCTTTACAGTTGGGACTACAGGTGTGTTCCACCTTGCCAAACTTATTTAATTTAATGCATATTTTTGTAAATTGATTTTACTGAACTTTTAAAAAATCCATAGACTTCAAATAGACAAATATTTTGATTGAAAACCATGTTGCACTTTTATTTGAAATTTGTAAACTCTTATTTGAAATATGTCTATTATTGTATAAAATGGTCAGTTTATATTATTTTGCAAGTCTAGAAAAATATAACTATGAAGATAAGTCAAACCTTTAATCTCATTAATGTATATTAAGTGAATATGTTATTATCCAATAAACGCAATTGTCCTGAGAAAATGTGTGGGAAGCCGCCTATGATGGCGCCCATTTCCTGCTTCCGGGTTCTTCCCGGCCTGAACAAGCCCGCCAAATTGTCACGCTAGCCTATCAGCTTGTTAGGCGCGCTTCTCTGTGATTGGATACTGCTTCCCCTTATAAGAGGTTGTTCCTGCCCCCAACGGCAGAAGAGGAACCAACGTTGAGGGTGGCGGACCTTGTTAGGTCCGGTTCGCTGTACGTAATAAAGTTTGAGAGCTGATCCTGCTCGAGTTTGGTCTCCTGTCTCCCGCGGCTCCGGTCATCTGGTGGCCCCCGTACGGGGAATAAAAGACTCAGCGACGTGCCTCTTCGGCCGGGAGGTGCGATTGCTGTCGCCTGCGGTACGACGGAGGACCTGGCCCAATAACAACGGAAGGCCGCGAGCACCTCTTCTCTTCACCCTGATCAGCTACGTGAGATACAGCGGTTCCCGGGACAGGTGAGTACTGGGTCACCTGGGTTGGGTGGACGCACCTAACAGATTTTGAGCGCCACACGAGTGGACGCTGGGTTTTTTTTTTTTTCTTTTCTTTTCCCTTTGCATCTGTTTTGCTTTCGCTTCGCTAATACAGCCCGACAGGCTTTTGATAGAGCTCGATCGGAATGCTCAGAGGAGCCCGGAGCCACTGCCGATTGTGGGTCTCCGGAGGACCCTCAGGGCTCTAATTCTGATTCGGATTTGGAAGGCTCAGAAGAGGAGGTCGTCTTTGCTAAGCATGACCCTCCTACACCGTTAAAAGAGGAACTTAGGGCTCGGGAAGATAAAAGGGGAACCAAACACCACCCTGCCCGAGCTAAGTTCGCGACCCACGATCGCCCCTTTCAGGGCGCCAGGCCCCACTGCACCGCCGTGGCCGGAAGAGGAGTTGCTCCCTGGGCTGCCACCACAACCTATGGCACCGCCCTGGTTAGAGGGAGAGCTACTTCCTGGGTTGCCTTCTGCGCCCCCATCTGGGGAGGGAGGAGGACGTTCCTTCCACCAGAGGGTATGGTCGCGGCTTCCCTTTGAGTGTTCCGGTCTCCATGCATTCCCGGTACAAGTAGGAGGCAGGGGAGGAGGAGGATATTATGAGCCCTTAGAAATTAAACAACTTAAAACTATCAAGGACGCAGTTTCAGCTTATGGGCCCAATGCGCCATTTACCATGGCGCTTTTAGAGGCATTGGCAGGTCTGCTTTTAACTCCTGGAAATTGGACCCAGCTGGCACGCGCCTGCCTCTCCCCCGGACAATATTTAGATTGGAAGTCCTGGAATGAGGAATTCTGTGTAGAGCAGGCGGCAGCCAACAGGGGAAAATAACCAGAGAGAGTGGAACAGGGATATGCTATTAGGGCGAGGAGCCTTTGAGGAAGATCAAACTCAATACCCTCGCCAGGTTTATGAACAAATTAGCCGCTGTGGCCTCCAGGCCTGGAGACGGCTGGCTGGAAAGGGAGAACATACGGGTCACCTTACAAAAATTATACAAGGGCAGGGAGAGCCATTTTCAGACTTTGTGGCCCGCATGCTTGAGGCCGCTAACAGGATTTTTCCAGATGCTGAGGCGGCTCACCCTCTCATAAAACAATTGATTTTTGAACAGTGCACTAAGGAGTGCCGTGATGTCCTAAGAACTAACAAAAATAGGTCCTTAGAAGAGTGGACACGCCTGTGCCGTGAATTGGGTGGCCACGGCCTAACGCCCAAAGGAAGAATATCATTGGCACTCTTTACCATAATCATTCCCCTGCCATGTAACATAGCAATCCGTCCCTGGCCGACAAAGGGCTGGTGAGATGGAAAGATGTCCTTACAGGACAATGGATGGGCCCGGATCCAGTGATTAGCTGGACCCGAGGTGCGGTTTGTGTCTTCCCACAGGAACCAGGCTGCGAACCGCTGTGGGTCCCGGAAAGATTGACGCGAGTAGTAAACTCCCCACCAGTTCCTGATAAAGCACAGGAGGATAAGCCCGCGGACACAAGTCAACTCGACCCTTCTGGGACCGACGCTCAGCGCCCGAGACCATCTACAAACTAAAATGTCTGGTTTGGAGCTTTTTCTATTCTGTGGGTTCCTATTAATCACCCCTGTGATATGCTCAGATTCCACAGAACCACCACAATATCTTTGGGGTCCTTGGCACCACCCGCCCACATTGGCACCTTTTTCGGCGGCCTCGCCCGCCTCACCCAGGGTTTACACCATCAATCAAACAGTCCTTGATTATGCTAATTGCCATGGCTATCCTAGTAGGGCTTGTGGTTACTAAATGCTTGTTAGATCACCTCATACAAACTCAGCAGCAGGTTAAGATCACAGCTATGGCAGCCATGCAAATGGCAGCAGGTGGCCCATCAGGCCAGCAGGCCGCCGCATATCTCCTTCACATTGCAGAACATCAGCTATAAGAGCTGAGTGGGCAAGCCAGTGACGGGTAAGACGGGAAAAGCCCTCCCGGTCAACCTAAGACAGGCTCCACTCAGATATATATGGCCTTTAAGGCCAGGGGTCCCTCCTGGAGCCAAATTATTGGCATTGAGATGCGAGACCAAGGGTACTGCAGTGCCATCCGCCCCAAAGGTTGGGGGGAAGGCAGGAATGAATGTCTATATGCATCCAGGTTTGGTTCACAAAAGCCTGGCCCTGCGAAAAAATGAACCACTCACCTTGAGCATGGTCCTGGCGCAAGGATATGCACAAAACAGGGTGATGCACAGCAGGGTATAGACCTCTACATTCTCTCATGCCTCGGCCTACAAGGTAGGCCCACTCCTAGGTGTCTAACAGCAACAAGGTCATAGACACCTTGGAGGGACCCACAGACCATCCTATTTTAATAAATAAAAAAGGGGGAGATGTGGGAAGCCGCCTATGATGGCGCCCATTTCCTGCTTCCGGGTTCTTCCCGGCCTGAACAAGCCCGCCAAATTGTCACGCTAGCCTATCAGCTTGTTAGGCGCGCTTCTCTGTGATTGGATACTGCTTCCCCTTATAAGAGGTTGTTCCTGCCCCCAACGGCGGAAGAGGAACCAACGTTGAGGGTGGCGGACCTTGTTAGGTCCGGTTCGCTGTACGTAATAAAGTTTGAGAGCTGATCCTGCTCGAGTTTGGTCTCCTGTCTCCCGCGGCTCCGGTCAAAAATGTGTGTGGAAAGAGGGAAATATATAAATTTTGAAGGGAAACAATATCTATGGAATGAAAATAGACCCTTTGTGAATCTGAAGAAGCATGAGGGAACTTTAAATTCAGAGAACTGACCTAGGACAGATAGGAGAGATTTTAATAGGAGAAAGAGATGAATGCTGCATATTTTACAATAAATTAGGACTGATGGAGTTATTTTGTGTTTGATGTGGTATAGTATTGAGGTTGCCAGAGCAGCATTATGATTTTGACAGCCGTGTCATCAATCAGGCTTTTAAGATTATAACACAGCTCAAAAAATTCTCACAGTATAAATGGAACCACTATTCTCCCTATATGTGAAAGTAGAATAGAGATTCATTAATCAAGCCCATGCTACCATGTGATCTTCTGACATTCAACATGGATAAATGGCTTACTTTATCAGCTGTGTTATCTGTAGTGTAAGTGTCCATATTAACTGAGTTTATTGTGTCAAGCAGACTCACCTACATATACACTCTCTTCCATTCCAGCTCATACAGCCATGCTGCAAATCCTAACAGTGTTTTCATAACTGATCAGAATTCTTCTGGTCCTGCAGATTTCACTTTTTTCTGAATTATTGGCAGTGATTATGTTTATACATATTGACCTTTTGTCCCAAAAGTACAGCTTCCTGTTATCTGAGTCACACAAACTACAAACCAATCTTTAACACTAATTGTGCCTTCATTTACTTTTGGTGGGCTCTCACTAAGGAAAGTGTTACTCCTACTGTAAGTTTTGTGTTCTGTGTAAATTCTGAATGCAAAATCTCTGGCATTTGCAGTGCTATTCCTCGTCTGTGTTTCTGATATTATCATAAGATACCCATGATAAACAACTTATATAACAAAAACATTCCCTTCAAATAATAATTTTGAAGATTTTATGTGATCATGGATTGTTGCCATTGTTAATTAGTCCAGAAGAGGAGCAAGAGAAACACCATAATTCTACATGAGATAAATCAAGCAAATGAGGTTAAATATTTTACAAGACTTCTGAGAAGCCTAACATACAAATAATTAAAAGGGCACAGGAAAAAGAGAGATGGGAAGAAAAGTGATGTATATTTTGAGCCTATGGGAAGAAAATTTGGTTAAGGAAGGAGAGGAGAAGGCCAGAAAAAGAGGAGTACAAATGATTAAGATGCAACCTGTCTCCTCCCAGTTCCCAAGATCAACGTAATTGTTCTGTGTGGAAACTTGTAGGAATTTTAAAAATGAAGTTTCCTGTGTTGCTGCTAAAATGTCACATAATTGTACTTATAACATTTTACTTATTTCCATTCATATTCCTAAATGTCAAAGAATAATAGTATTAAAGTTAGAAAATTTACTCAATAATGGTTATCAGGTTTTTATTAGTATTTCTTTTAAACTCCAATCCTCTGTTTTTAATCTATATTCTTGTTATGTAGTTCTTACTGAAAGATATTGGATTTCTACTATTAATTGACCAATATGTTTGTTTCTTTTTTTTTCTAGTGTGTATCTTCTTTATTACATTTTCTGAATGAATATATTGGCTTAAACTTTCCATGTTTCTATATATCTTAGATCATTTTATTCATATTACCAATGTCAAATTTTCTTTCTTATTTATTATGCTTTCTTTTTAAGTGTTGATTTTATATTTCACCAAAGCACTATCTCCAAGATGTATTAGTTTTGGAAAACACTTTGCCCACATTCTCTAAATTCCTATTTTAATTCCATTTTGTCTCTATTTCTCTATCATCAGAATTATATACTCAGTTTTCTTAAGGAATAGTTATATAGTTTTATATAGGTAGGTGTTATCAGAGGTTGCAAGGAGAAATTTCACACACAGGACATAGAACATTATTTATAACAGTATTTTATGATGATATGTCAAAAAATTAAATAGAAAAAAAGTGCAGGAAATCTATCCACAACACTAAAGATCTAGAAAATCCAGCCAAGTACTTGAGTCTTTTGGCAATAACCTGTATGAGTTCAGCTGAAAACCTAGAGCCCATCACAGTGACTCATGCAAGTCTATTTTATGAATTTGTGCTGAGAACACGCCAAGGTCAGTGATGGAAGCTAGAAAGTCTATGCCAGCACAATGAAAGACCTGTGCCATAGACTGAGGGTAACACAATGGAGCCAAGATGCAATGCTCAAAATAAGGGTTCCCCTGAAAATTCCCACAGCCATCCTCCTGAGCTCCTCCAAAAATGAGAAATGTTGAGTACATATCAAGAAGCCAGTGTGACACTTCCTGGAAATTAAACAGCATACATCTTCCCCTCCAGAGTCAGGAAGCGATGCTCAACATAGGACCAGAGCTCCCTCAAAATAAAGTGTCCATTTTCAGTAACAGGGTCCTACGCTCCTCCAATGATAATGGCTGAATTCATGTCAGAGAAGCTAGCCATGACAAGCTCCCCCCGGGTATCCAACAGCTCCAAACAATAATACTTAGGAGGACCCACAATGCTACATCCTGCTCTCCATGTTTCCTTTTTATGCTGGCAACAGTCCTCAGGTAGGCCACGTACACTCAGCACTATGCTGATTCAATTCTGCTGGTGTTAAGTTGACCACCCATTCTTAATCTACATCAGTGGAAGAGAATCAGATTTTAGTGCCCTGCAAATAATAAAATTTGGGTATACAATTATTGTTTTAAAATATGTCGTATAAATGTAAGGAAAAATATTTTAACATCATAGTCAAGACATTGGTTACAGCTGACATTAATTTGCAAAAATTTCCATGGATCGGAAGGAAATTTATATCTTTTTAAAGAGGATCACGTTAGGTTTTATATTACTTTTTTAACTAAACACAATGTGTCTGTTGATAATGCACTATGTCATATTTTAATATATGTAAGCAAAGAGTACAGTTCAGTGGTGCAATACCTGCCTGGCAAGTTTGAGGTCCTGAGTTCAATTCCTGGTATCCTGCCCCTCCACACAAATTAGAGGAGTTATACATTTTAAAATGTTCATATTACTTAAAACAATTTACAGAGACAATGCAATTCTCATCAAAATGCTAATATCCTTCACAGAACTAAGCAATACTAAAATTAATACGAACCATAAGACTGATCACTAATCATTAGGTAGAAAGGATATGAAGTATTTGTCCTTATCTAGAAAATTTAATTTGATATAATGTTCTTTAGATTTATCTGTATTGCTCAAAAGGTTAGGATTTTATTACTTTTATTTTTTATTTTTTTTTATTTTTTTTATTTTTATTTATTTATTTATTTATTTATTTATTTTTTTTTGTACTGGGAATTGAACTCTCAACTGTGTGCTTGCAAGGCAGACACTTATACTGCTGAGCTAAAGCCATGGCCTGGATTTAATATTCATAAGCTGAATATTATCATATTGTGCACACCTATCACCTTGTTCTAATCCATCTATCTTTGGTTGTGCACCTCGGCTAATTCTATACCTTAGCTATAGTGTATGCTGCAATGAACATAGCAATGCTACCTCTCTGATATGCAAATTTTATTTCCATTAGATAAATATCCAGAGTAGAAAATATCATCATATAATAATTTATTTTTGCTTTTTTGAGGAACCTATATACTGTTCTCCATAATAGTTTAATAGTTTACATTTCCATCAACCATCTGTAAAATTTCTCTTTACTTCACACTCAGTATTACTTGTTTTTGCTGCATTTTGTTTTGTCTTTTTATAACGGGCATTCTAACATCAAAAAATAATCATTTTGATATTGATTAATGATTTACCTAATGATTAGTGATCAGTCTCATGGCTCATATTAATTTTAGTATTTCTTAGTTCTGTGAAGAGTGATATTAGCATTTTGATGAGAATTTCATTGCCTCTGTAAACTGTTTCAAGTAATATGGACATTTTAAAATTTATAACTCCTCTAATCCGTTGTGGGGGGCAGGATACCAGAAATTCAACTTAGGACCTCAAACTTGCCAGGCAGTTACTGCACCTCTGAACTAAATCCCTGGGCCATGTGTCAACAAACTTATGAATTATTGGATGTTTTAGTTGCCTTTTCAATGTGAGTTTTTTAAAATTTTCATTGTGTAACTCTTTCACTTCCTCAAATTTTTGCCTAGATATCTTACATTTCATTTTGCAGCTGCTATAAATGACAATGACTTCAAGGTTTCTATTCAGCAAGTTTCTAAAACTTGCTGGCATATATAAAGTCTACTGTTTTTGTATGTCTATTTACTCTGTTGCAAATTTACTGAGTTTATTAATTCTTATAGCCTTTTTATGCTCTTTCGGTTTTTCTACATATAGAACCAAATCATCTACATCCAATGATATTCTCTCTTCTTACTTCTATGAATTCTATTTTTATTTCTTGCCTAACTGCTTGGAAAAATTCTTTCATTACTATGCTGAATAAGAATTGTCAAAGTGAGCACTGTATTCTTATTCCAGAACATACAGAAAATTCTTCAGTGTTTTTCTTTTCAAGATGATATTGACTGTGAGTTTACCATATGCAATCTCCATTTGTTGAGGTACATTCTTTGTATACTTAATTTATTCAGAATTTGTATCATGAAGAGATGCTGAGGTTTATTAAATGCTTGCTGCAAATCTGTTGAGATAATTAAAGACTTTGCCTTTCATTCTATTGATATTGTAAAAATAAAAATAATAAAAACAATGATACAGAATTTCAAAACAATAGATTAACAACTGTTAATGCACTGTGTATTTTTATCTTTAAAGTAGTTGCTCAGATTACAAGATACAGGCATGAATAATTGATCAAAAATATAAGAACAAATGTTTCACTTCAAAGAACTAGGAGAATTAGTAGTATGCCTTAGTTATGTTGTGTATATTTTTTTTCTTTTCCCTATCTTCTTTTTCCTTTCATTCATCCCAGTTATTTTCTTTTTGAGCAATTTCTTTGTGTTTCACAATATCTATTGTATATTTTGAATCATATTCAGACTTTCAGCTACTTATACTAGAAAGCCAATATGATATTTATACATACCAGTCTCATTTCTTTCACTCATAAGTATGGCTTCAAGTTTGATCTATGTGCATACAAAAGCCTCAAGTTTATACTTCTTTAAGCTGAGTAGTACTCTATTGTATAAAAATACATGTTTTTTATCAGTTTCTCAGTTGATAGGCATTTGTGTTATTTCAAAGATTTAGTTATTATGACTTGTGCTCCTATAAACAATGGAGCCTTACCCTACAGCCTTGCCAACATTTGTTGTTGGTTGATTTCTTGATGATAGCGCTTTTTTCAGGGATCTGATGGAATCTCAGTGTTAATTTCCATTCCTTGAATGACCAATGATGTTGAACATTTTTTTCACATATTTATTGTCATTTATATTTCTTCATCTGAGAAGTGTGTATTCATCTCAGTTGCCCACTTTTAGATCGGGTCTTTGAATTTGGGTCCTGATTTTCAGTTCTTTAACAGTCTAGATGTTTGTCTTTGACTGAGGGACAGTTGGTTAAAATGTTTTCCTATCTGGAGCATGTATGTTCACTGTACTGGAAATTTCTTTGGATGTGCAAAAACACTGTGATAAGACGAGATTCCAGTTATTGATTCTCTGAAATAATTCCCATGCAGTTTGGGTTACGTTCATGAGCTCTCTGATTATACCTATATCTTCAAGATTTCTACCTACGTGCTACTCAGGAGATTTAATGTTTCTGTTTTAATATTTAGATCTTTCATTCATTTTTGACTTTAGTGCAAGGTGATATATCTGGGTCTGGTTTTAGTCTTTGGCATGTGGAAAGCCAGATTTTTCAGCAGCATTTATTAAAGACACTTTCTTTCTTCCAGTGCACATGTTTGATTCCTTTGTCAAAGATAAGGTGGCTGAGTATACATTTTTTTGTCTTCATCTTCCTTGTTTCTTTGTTTGTTTTTGTACAGAGTCCTGTTATGCAGTTTAGGCTGGCTTTATTATTATTTTGCACCCCAGCCTGGACTTGAACTTGCAGTGATCCTCCTGCCTCAGCCTCCTAAATGTTAGGGTTGCACGAATGTGCCATAACACTCAGCTGGGTCTGCATCTTTTAGTCTGTTATTCTGACATTCGGGTCTGTTTTTTTGACAGTACCATGCTGACTTTATCACAATAGCTTTGTAGTATAATTTCAAGTCAGGGGTTGTGATGTCTCCTGTCTTTCCTTTGTTGCTCAGGATTGTCTTTGCTCTACAAGGTCTATTCTACTTCCTGATGAATTTTGGGAATTTTCCTAGTTCTATGAGATATAATAATGGTGTTTTGATCAGAATTGCATTAAATCTACATAACAGTTTGGAAAATATTAACATTTTCACAATATTGGTTCTTTCTACTCATGAGTGAGAGATATTTTTCAATTTTGTGACACCCTCTTTGATCTCCTTTTTCAGAGTATTTGAAATTTCCAATATATAGATTTTTTTTTACTTCCTTTGTTAGATTGATACCTAAGTATTTCATTTTATGGATGCTATTGTGAAGGATGTAGTTTCTCTCACAATGAGTTTGTTGTTTGTGTAGATGAATGATTGAGTTTGGATTGATCACTTTGTATTCAGCTACACTGCAGAATTTACATGTTACATACAGATGTCTTTTGGTGAAATTTGGGGATCTTCTATGAGAAATATCATGTAATCTGTGAACAGTAATTTTTTAACTTCTTCCTTTCCTTTCCTTACTCTATTTCTTTCTCTTGTATGATTGCTCTGACCAGTGTTTCCAGAGCTACACTGAATAAGAGTGATGAGAGTAAACATCCTTCTTATTCCTGATGTTAGAATTAAAGAATTCAGTTTTTGCACATTTATTATGATGCTGGTTATTAAATTGTCATGGATGACTGTTGTCATATTGAGGTAAAAACCATCTATTCTGATTTTGTATAGGGTTTTTATCATGAATGGGTGTTGGACTTCATCAAATGCTTTTTCTTCATCTATTCAGATAATTATGTGATTTTAATCTTTGGCTCTGCTGATACAGTGTATCATTACATTTATTGATTTTCATATGTTGAATCATCACTGCACTTCTGGAATGAATTCCTCTTTATCTTGGTGTAAAATCTTGATGATTTTCTGCATTCTGTTTGTTCGTATTTCATTGAGGATTTTTGAACGACTGGTCATTAGAGAGACTGGCCTATGGTTTTCTTTTTCCTTTGGGTCTTTCTCTGGTTTTGTACAGGGTAACACTTGTGCCCAGGAATAAGTTAGAAAGTTATTGCTACACTTTCAATTTTATTAAATATTTTGAGGAATATTGGCATTAAATATGCTCTAAATTTCTTGTAGAATTCAGCTGTGAATTCATCAGGATGAGGGCTTTTCTTTGTTGGTAAGTTTTTCATTATGTTTTCAATTTCATTAATTGATAATTGTGTTGTTTAAATTTGTGTATCTTCTTGATTCATCTTTGCCAATACATTTTAGAATTCTGTCCATTTCTTCTGTTTTCCTACTGTTATGGTTTGATAACTAGTGGTCAACTTAACGCCAGCTGGATTACATCAGCATGCATTGAGAGAAGATGCTCCACCTGAGAAGGGTTGCCAGGATAAATAGGTGTAGAAGAAGAGAGGTGGAGAGGGATTGAGGCATTATGGAGGCACTGTTAGTTCTCCTACAAGTTGCTATCTGAGCTGTTGGTTCTCCTGGAGAAGCTTTGGTCTTCACATCGAGCATTGCTTCCTGGCTCCGGAGGGGAAGACATGTGCTGCTTGGTCTCCAGGATGAACTTGTCACGCTGCTTCCTGGCATGTTCCTGACTGTGCTTGTCGTCGGAGGAGCTCGGGGCCTCCGTGTCGCTGAGGACAGCTGTGGTTCCTTTCAGGACAGCCCCGCTCTTTGTTGTGAGTGTGACTTCTCAGCTCCAGTGTAGAACCCTTATCCCACTAGCACAGCTCCTTCATCCTGCTGGCATGGACTTTCTGGCTTCCACCGCTGACCCTTGGGTCTTCCTGGCACGAATCCGTAAAAGAGACGAACGTGAGTCCTTGTGGGCCCTGGACTTCCAGTTGGACTCGTGGAGGCGTTGTCCTGAGCTCTGGGTTTTTATCTGGACTCATGTGGGACATTGCTGTGGGGTTTAGGCTCTTGACTTAAATAATCTATGTCGTTGGTGTTGCGAATAGATTTCCTGCATTCTCCTGTGTTAACTTTCAGTGACCATTATAAAAATATTATAAACTCCATGTCCTGACCTGAATTGTTCTCTGTGTAGAACCCCTGACTACAACACCTACTTACACATGTAAACTTTTCAAAGTACGTATTGATGATTTTTTATATTTCCACAGTTTCTCTAGTAATTTTACCTTTCATTCCTCACTGCATGCAATTGAATGCATTCTTACCCTTTTTTGATAAGGTTGGCTATGTGCTATATCATTTTTCTTTCCGAAAATTGTATCTTTGATGTATTAATTCTTTGTAGTGTTTTCTAACTCTCAATTTTTTTTTAATTTTCTACTCTGATCTTTATAATTTCCTTCTTTGTATAGGCTTTGGGATGAACTTACTCTGTTTATTTGTAGAAGATTGAGATTTATCAATGAATTAATTATTTGTGTTCATTATGATTTCCTGACGTGATAATTACTTCACTACTATAAATTTCTCTCTTAAAAATGCTTTCATTGCAGTTTCATGCAAGTAGCTTTCCAAGCTTTCAATGAAAGTTCTCTTTCTTTTTGTTTCTTTCTTTTTTCTTTCTTTCTTTCTTTCTTTCTTTCTTTCTTTCTTTCTTTCTTTCTTCCTGTTAAAGAGACTAAAACCCAACAAAACAAACAAAGCCAATGAAAGCAGTAAAACTGGTACAGAAACAAGATAATAGCATGCTAAGTTTTATGTTTGCATGGTTCCCCAAGCCTCACAAATCTTGGAGGTGGCTGAGCCTACAGTTTGTGATTGGTTTATTGTCTAGCAGTAGGACTGGCAGTGTGACTTCTGCACTCACCCATGAAGCAGGAAGCCAGCATACAGTGTAAGAGAGGGAAGTAAGTGGACCTTCCATTCATGCCCTTTATGTTCTTGTTGCTTGTAGCTGACAGGAGCAGTTGCCCCTTAGCCACACCATCCTGCCTTGAAACCAGCTGAGTATGGACAGAAACCTCCAAAAACTTTAAGCTAAAAATTCTTTTCTTCCTTCATTTTGGCCATCAGGTATTGTGTCTCAGCAATGAGGAAATGTAACCAAGACATCGTAAACCACCAATAAGTACCATAATATATCTTGCTATATTCATAATAGTGGTCCATACCATCAGCCACAGAAAAATTAAACAACACAAAACAGAATAAAACCAATCAAAACATAGCATTGAATAAAACAAAACAATAGATTGGAACAAAACAAACAGTGAGAATAATACTGCACATTGTTCTCTTAAAAAGATAGTTGCTCAGGTTACCAGAAGCAAGATAAAATAAAAGAGTAAAATGGTACAAAACATTGGATTTCAAAAGCAAAATAGAAGGATATCTCTCCCAGTGACACAATTCATACTGCCATCCACCAAGAACTTGCCCAGACCACCAGCCCCAGGCCTACAGAATCAACCAAACAACAAAAGCACTGAGATGTTCCTTTCCCCCGAGTCTTCCGAATCTAGCAGGAGTCAATGTTCTTCTGGCTTTTCAACTCACACCCTAGCTGGCACACAGTTTCTCTTCTGGCTGAGGCTCTCTCCAATCAGCATAGCAGAGCGTGTTACACAGAAAGGTTTGCTTTCTCTTCTGACTGATGTTCTTACCAATAAGCATAGGAAAGCCTGCTTCACAGGAATGTGTGGTTTCTCTTCTGATTAAGGCTCTGTCTAATCAGCATCATGGAACTTGCTTCATGGGAAGGCATGGTTTCTCCTCCCACTGAAGCTTTTACTGATCAGCATGGTGGAGCTTCCATCCCAGGAAGGGATAGTTTCTTTTCTGGTCGATATCCCTACTCATAAGCATGGCGAAGCCTGCTTCATGGGAAGGCATGGTTTCTCTTCTGGTTGAGGCTCCTACCAATCAGCATAAAGAGCCTGCTTCTCAGGCAGGCATAATCTCTCTTGTGGCTTAGCCTCTTCTGACCAGTATGGCAGGGCTTGCTTCACAGAAAGATTTAGTTTCTCTTCTCAATGGAATTTTTAGTTTCCTGAATATGTCTGAATCTATTTCATGCATCCTGTTTCTTTCTTATATTGTTCATTAAAGGTTTTCATCGTTTTTCTATTCTGCTCTATTTTAATCTCTCTATCTACTGTAGATATGCTGAGATATTCCTTCATTATGCTTGTCATTTCTTTTCTTTATCCTGAGATATTATTTTTTTTTTTTGTCTTTTTCCTTTTTATCGGTACCAGGGATCGAACTCACGACTGCCTGCTTTCAAGGCAGGCGCTTATGCCGCTGAGCTAAATCCCCAGCCCCTTATCCTGAGATATTATTTCTGATCTGATTTCCTCCATAGCCTAATGTTTCATTATTTCAGTTGCTATCATTTCAGAAATTTTAGAGGCGTACTACCTCACCTTGCATAACTATGACATGTGTGTTTAATTCCGTGAAATTAGGTTACAAAGTTCCTGCAAATGGTGTATGTTTATTTCACTTGTTTTTGTTTCCACTGCCTTCATTCCTCACTAGTGGTCTCTTGTATCTAGAAAGACAAATTTAAAGAGAGAAAAATATAGCTGGGATATTTACCTTGGAAAAAAGGCAAGTAAGAGATCTACCGTATTAAAATCAAGGGCAGTAGATTTATGAGTGGTGAATAATTAGCATTCTATTTAGTTAGGTATGTTCAGTAAATTAGAGACTTTCTTCACTTTGAATGTTTTAGAACTTAATAAGAGTTCAATTATTTAAATCAATGATTTCATAAGTATGATATATCTTTTCATGTTAGTTAAGTCTTCACAGCAGGGACTCATCAAAATTCATTTGAAGTAATGACATCTGATTCTTTAGCACTACAACTTCAAGGTAAGATGTTACACATGAGAATACTGTAAACTGAATATTGAAGTAAGGAAAATAACCAGGAGACCAGCATACATTAAGAGAAATAGCAGCATTATATATAGGTGGTGAAATTAAATTACAGCAGCACAATACATCCTTCCTTAATATTGAATGTCATTTCTAAAATATTATGATGCTACTGGGTATATATCTCTTATTTTTATTTAATAATGCTGTATGTCTTAAATGTATATGTATATATGTGTGTGTGTGTGTGTGTGTGTGTGTGTAATATTTCTTTTTTCCAGGATTATGCTTTAAAACCTACATGAATAAATATTTTGTTTGCAAATAGAGCTTCAGTACTAATACAATCTAGGAAAAAACATAGATTTAGAGCTTCAATTTCACTCAATTTACTCACTTCAACTCTCACACAAAATAAATCTATATATGTACGGAAGGAGACAAAAGTAACAAAAAAATTGATATAGCATATCACCACTTGAAAGAAAGTAGCAAAATAATTCAGATTGATTCAAAGAGCAACAAAGCTGAGCTATATCACTTTGCCTAACTAAGGAACAAAACAAATCTACAGGAAGCTGAACAATATTATGAACAAAAAATAGTAATAGAGATAATAAGTTAAGTAATCTTTAATCATAAATACTTAAAATTAATTAAGGTAAATAATTAAGGGAAATTACAAATAGATAACAAATGTAGGAATAATTACTGCAATGGAACATTTAAACATGTGACATTAGCTTTTATAATAAATCATCTTGGATGTCATTATTATAATAATACATCTTTCTGTAACTGACTTCTCAATAAACTTGATGCCTACAATTACCTTGAATTAATTAACTGCATCTACCTTAATCACTGAACTCTACCATAAAGAAATTATATTTTCCAATTTATCCTTATATTAGAAATAGTGAAAAGGCTTTGTAAATGTTTTATCTTATAAGTAAATTATTAAGAAGAATATATTTGGATATGAAAAAATATATTTTCTTGAATTCCCATTTATAATAAAAGAGAATATTTTCATGTGCTTAGCTGGGAAAGAAAAAAATGTTTGTAAACTATCTTACCCCAAAATACCCACTTGGGGACCAAATATCCACTTAGGAACTTTCATGATAAAGACAGTTATTCATGAAACTGGATTAAAAATATAGCTCAATTTAAATTTTCCAAGACAGGAAGAAGGTACCTTTGTAGGAATTTTATTAAGAATACATACGCTGAATATTTACACTGTACAGACAAGAAAAGATTTTTTAAATCAGGTAAATTGATTTCCAGTTTCCAGTCCAGTATGTAACAATCTTCAAAGTAGTCATTGCTTTAACAACAAATAAAAAGCTGAACAAACATTAAAGACAAACAACTCTTCTTAAATCTGTCATAAGAATGAGATCATAGGGTTAAGCAACACCCCACAGATGAGCAGACATGGATAGCACAGGAACTCCCAGCTTCTGGAAGCAGAAGTCTCCACATGAAGAAGTGCTGGGTTTGAGCACCCTCTTGAACCGTAATAGAGGAAACTACTGAAGGCTCTGTGTGAACAATTCTGGCAGTTAAAAATTTTGGGGTGACATTTTCACTCCTTGACCTTCACACCTGTGCTAGTTTTACCTTGGGGAGCTCTATTAGATTCTCTCATCAACCATTAGAATAAAATGCTCTCGTCCTTCCGTGGGGTGGAGAAGAAAATGAATTACTGTATGTTGCACATAACAAGGCATTCTGTTCTTATTAAAGTCTGCCATTATTTATAAAATCCCACCTACTTTACTTAACCAGAGCCTACCATGCAGACACTTGATCAAATTCACCGACCTAGGGAAAGAGAAATACCCAACTGCAATCCACTCTTCCCATTCTGGCAGAAAGAACTGGTAACATTCACAGTTCAGATATAGACGCTTCATAAAACATCAATCACAGGACTATAGGGTAGCTGTCCTCCCTCACATGACTAGATGCCTACTTGCACTTTCATTTTAAGCAGTAGTTCATGTCTGACTCTTAATTACAAAATGTCCTAAAAGGCAAAAGCCACAGTCTGATGAGAATAGCAGTGTTTAGAACAAATGTGGCACGATGTTAATATCGCAAACTAGAAATTCAAAACAATTCAAGCTTAGGGGTGTGATAGATAAGTAGGCAGCATTCCAAATCACACTGACCATATACACAGAGAGGAAATTTATAAGAAAAAAAAAACAGTTATGCTACAGATTACTGTAATAGAAATAAAAGAGTCTTCAATAGGTTCATTAGATTGGGTAGAACTGAGCAAAGAAATTTCCAAGCTTGAGGAATAAAAGTCTCAGTATAAAAGTGCAATACTGAAAAGCAAATAGGAAGTTACTTAAAAGTAAAGAACATACTGCATTATCAATAACACATTTAGAATGAAGTATAAATATGTATATGAATAACAGAGTAACAAATGAAGGGGGTAGAAAAAAGTTTTTAAAAATGATGATTGAGAATTTATCACATTGATATCAGATAGCAAACCAAAGATCCATAAAGCTCACAGAAAACCTTGTAGCATACATACCAAAAATCAAAATTCTAAAAAAAAAAAAAAAAAAAAAAAAAAAAAAAACAAGCTAAAGGAAAGTAAGAAATATCTTGAAAGAATTCAATGGAAGAATAAAACCTGACCTACATGGAATTAGAAGAAAGAAAGAAAAAAGAAAGAAAGAAAGAAAGAAAGAAAGAAGAAAGAAAGAAGAAAGGAAGAGAAAGAAAGAAAGAAAGAAAAAAGAAAGAAAGAAGAAAGGAAGAAAGAGAGAGAGAAAGAAAGAAAGAAAGAAAGAAAGAAAGAAAGAAAGAAAGAAAAGAAAGAAAAAAGAAAGAAAGAAAGAAAGAAAGAAAGAGCAAGCAAGCAGAGGTAAAGGGAAGAATATGTGGGTGGGGCCACGAGGCACGCTGTCCGGGCCTTTATTGGGTGCACAGCTTGATTGGGGGTGTGCTGGGGGCTGAAGGAAGCAGTGGGAGTGAACTGCTGATATGGTCAAGGTCTCAGAACTGAGAACAATGCATTTTTGGAAAAGCACACAGGAACTGATGAGAGTTAACTAGCCACCTTACTGCTAACCGTGACTCCTGATCAAAACACAGTTTGCATGCCTCAAGTTCTTAGCTGCTAAGTTAACTTGGTTTGAGGCACCAAAACTTTATAGACTTTCTGCTAATCTCGGATCAATTTACTGGCTGAAAGATTAATCTGCCCTTAAGCCAGCCAGCGGTCTCCAAGTAATGTAGGCCTCAAATAGACTCTCAATGTGTTTTGTTGTCTATTTATTAATATCAATTATTGCCTGATCCGTACAATATCAAGCTGGTCCTCAGCAAGAAAAGGTAAAAAAGAAAAAAGAAAAAGAGAAGAAGAAAGAAAAAGGGAAGGGAAGGAGGAAGGAGAAAGAGGGGAGGGGAAGGGAGAGGAGGAGAGGGGAGGGATAGAGAGGGAAGGAAAGGGAAATGTACATCGAAATTCTCCTCAGAAAACATGAGAACAATAGGTTAGAATAAAATATTATTGTATTTAAGGAAAATACCTAAAAACCTAGAATTACTCTTTGTAAAATTATTTAAAACTGAAAAGGAATTATATCCTTGATACAATGTGAAAAGCCCACATTTATTAGTAAAATTGAATCAAAAATTTATATATTTCCCAAGCAGAAAAAAGAGGTGATAATAGCTTTATTGAGGAATTCTACTCAACATTTGATGAAGAAGCTTTATTAAAATTTTATTATCTTTGTCAGAATTAGAAGTAAAACACTTACTCACTATATCACTCAATGAATTGACAATTACCTTATTAACAAAACCAGACAAAAATCATAAAAACCATGAATCAATATCTGTCATGAATGTAGATTCAAAATCTTCAACAAAATATCAGCAAATTATATATACAAATATAGTTTTAACAACTATACATTATGAAAAAGGCAGGTTTAATCCAGATTTTCAATGGATGTTCATGAATCAGTTTAATCCATCCTATCAATAGCCTAAAGAAACAAATCTCATTGACACTTCGTTTAGCTTAGAGAAAATATTTGACCAAATACAATAATCATTCATAATGAAACACACATTAAAAATAACTACACATAAACCTCCTGAACTTTATAAACAATATCTACATAAATCTTCCAGCTAACACTGTACTTAATGATGAAAACTTGAAATTTCTAATTACATTCAAAGATTCCACATTGCTTTTCAACATCATACAGAACACCCTAGCTTATCTAATCTAATAGTAAATATAAATAAAAGGTATGTTAGTAAGAAGAAAGAGAGGTATCTGTTTACAGTTGACCTTATAATCTAAGTAAATATTATGTATAAAAGATTGGCATAAATATCTATATGCCTATAAGATACAAATGTGATTTCTCTTCAGATATGTTTGGCACTAAATACTTCTGAAAAAATTGTTAACAAAAAGTTTTCAGGCAAACATGAAAAATTAGGGAACAAATATATTTGGAAATATGAAAAACTAGTAAACAATTGTAATGCCAAAGGATATGATAGTTTATTGTACCTGCATTATCTCAGATGAGTAGAACAAATTTCCTGAAAGTTATCATTGAAACAATTTACCAGAAAAGAAAATGGAAACTGAAAAAAATTTTAGTAATTTGACTTAAGTCATGAAACTAGTCATTTTTAAAGTTTATATTTGGATATATCTAGGATCTCTTTGAGACTCCCTATTTAATAGTAATAGCTGAACTACAAGGAAAATAAGATATTCTGTAGTACTCACTACTGAGAAAATATTATGCAACTAACTACTACCACAGAGTCAGTGCAGATTAACTATCAAACAGTGACAAAAACAAATTACCACCTTGGAAATGAAATTCTTAGGTAGAAATCCAGCAATATACAAAAAGTGTAGATGAGAAAAATCACAAAATTATAAGCAAAGGAATCAAGGAGGAACAAAAAATGGAGATATTATTCATGTTCATGAATAGAAAGGCAATATTCAGTTCTAAATTTGATCCATACATTCAAAGTTTGAGTTTCTTGGTGATGACTTTTTAGGTGGAACATGAAAAATACAACACATGAAAGACATTATGAAGAAAATGAAAAGATGAGCCATAGAACGTATTTGCAAAGCCATGTGTTATAAAGAACCAGTATTTGAAGTATCAAAAGAACTCTTACAATTAAACAATAAAAGAGCATACCATGATTTTTTTTTAAAGGGCCCAACAATCTAACAGACACCTATCTCACCAACAAGACAGACAAATGACAAACAGGTGTAACACTAGATGTTTCACATCCTGTGTTATCAGAAACATACACATTGAAACAAAGAGACACTACTACACACATATTAGAATAGCCAAATCCAGAACTCTAGTGCTGAGGATATGAAGAAACAGAAAACGACATTCCTTTCCGAGGAGAATGCAAGGCAACATAGCTATTTTGCAAAGTATTTTGGTTTCTTACAATACTTAGTATCGTCTATTCTGACATTCAAACATAATGTACCTTGATATTTGCTCAAATCACTTAAATATTTATAGCCACAAAAATTGCATCTTTTTTCGTGGTTTCCAAAATTTAGAAGCCGTTAAGATGCCTTTTAGCAGGTTAATGGATACACTGGTGCTTGGGGAGAACAAAATGTTATTCAGCATTAAAAAATTATTAAGCCATGAGAAAATATCAAGGACATTTAAAAGCATGTTGCTAAGTTAAAAAAGTGAACTTGAAAAGGAGATGCACTATTTGATAACAACTGCATGACATCCTAGACAGGGTGAAAACATGGACCAAGTGGAAAAGATCACTCATTTGCAGGCAATAGTGTGGAGAAAAGAAAGAATGGGCAAAACACAGGATGTTTTGGGCAGTAAAACAAGTCTGTATGATACTAACATGGTGAGTATATGTCAGTGTGTATTTATTCAAACCTATAGAAGTGGAAGACCAAGCCTGAACCCTACTAGGAAAGAGATTATTGACTTTGAGTGGTAATGATGTGTAAAAGTAATGATCTTCAGTTACACTGCAGTAGAGGAGAGTTTGCTAATGGAAAGATTATTCATGGATGGGGAGTAAAAGTATATGGACATTTTCTGTACTTCCACTCATATCTGTCATAGAAAAAATTCTCTGAAAAAAATCTGTTATTGAATAAATATAATAGCACTTGAGAAAAAACTCAATGTGCTGAAGGTGATAGCAAATGCCTGTAATGCCAGTGCTCGGGAGACGGGGGCAGAAAGTTTGCTGAAAATTCAAGGTCAGCCTGGACTATAGAGTGAGATCCTGTCTCAAAAGAAAGAAAGAAAGAAAGAAAGAAAGAAAGAAAGAAAGAAAGAAAGAAAGAAAGAAAGAAAGAAAGAAAGAGAAGAAAGAAAGAAAGAAAGAAAGAAAGAAAGAAAGAAAGAAAGAAAAAGAAAGAAAGAAAGAAAGAAACTGACTCAATGCTATATAAAAAAATGTGATAAAATTCAAGTTTCTGGGCAGAAATTATAACAAAAACTAATAGAAGCTAAAATTGCAACAAGGATCCATCACTAATTGGATTAAGAACTAAGCAACAGAGGCAGGTACAAATGTTCTTTTAATTTTAAGTTCAGACCTAGAACTTAAAAAAAAGAATTATGCAGCTACACTCCAAAGACTTGAAGGTTTTTAAGTCACAGAGAAAAATAGTTTGAATATTGATTCTCATTTTATGCTATTCTTAATAATGGATATTTCTGTTACATGCCCATGAAATCAAAGGATCATACATATTTGTGCTTAATTATTATTGTGTTCCCTGACTGTGTGTTTCATTTCTAAATCCTCTTAAGCAATCTGTGAAAAGAAATTAAAAAACAAAACAAAGTGCTTTGTTTAAACTGTTTCTTTAAAAAAGTTATACATAACTCAAGGTAGTAGACAGACCAATCCAGTATATGTATTAAGCAAATAAAAATGACAGTCAAGAATGACTTGAGTGGATACTAGGAAACCTAAGGGATACCTGCAAGTTGCTGTTGTTGAGCTATTCAGTATTCATGATCCAAAACTATCAAGCATTCAGGCCAGCACTACAATGTGTCGGCGTTAATTAGCACCACAGAGCAGTGTGGTGATGCTGATTTTGTTATAAGGAACACTTAGTTGTTCCCTACAACTCAAATAAAAGGCAGGAAGAAGTTATCTCATTAAAAAATAAGAATTCATTATAGATTGCTTACCCTCATATCAGAAGCAGATTTTTCCGATACTTTATAAAATGCTTTAGAAGAAATCAAATTTTCTCATTTTTATTTGAAATGCAAATGATTTTAAGTGATAAAAACTTCATATTTTAATATAATTCATTCATACAAATACAGATGATTGTGTCTTCATAAACGTGTTGCCCACTAGCACAACATTGGGTTTATTCTAGAGGTCAAAATTATCAACCTCATAAATTAGGGATTCATGAAGCCAACATCTTTGTACTGATAGTTTATTTTTCACATTAACTTACAACTTCCCTATCAAAAAAGTCAATTTAACACGGAAGAGGAATGTATTTAATCACATTAAAATTTGTAAGAAAAAAATAAAAGTTAAAATGGATTTTATTATATGGCCATAGACTAAAAGTGTAGAATTCAAAAAATGTCTTCAATCATTTATTCCTCTCCTCTGCAAAGCTAATTAGTTGTGGATTAGAAAATTACATCATTGCCTTTGGAATGGCAAGATTTTATCATGCAAGTTCTATTGACATGGGTTCATCAGTGAAGCACTGCACACAGACTACATGCATATACTTTTTCATGTGTTAAAATGTATATGTTTCATTAAAAATAGTTTTAATACAAAACCAGTGAGAGAGGAAACAATGGAGAGAGAAAAAGAAACAAAGACAGAGACAGACAGAGGTAGAAAAGCTGCAATACTATTATTGAAGAAAGTAACTAAAAACACCATTACAAGAGCAGAATATGAGAGAATCCAGAGTGCAGGGGGCAGTGGCAATTTTGAAATTTGGCAAACTTGAACCACAAGTCAATTTGAGCCTCAAGGAAACAGGTTGGCTTGAAAGAGAATCTCATGCGGAATTGACCTCTCTTCCAACTATTTTTAGCTCATTAAATGAAAAGCCATAAGTCACACTGAATCACACCCCTTACTCACCTTTCACGGTGCCAGCCCTGAATAGCGGATAGAAATATAACTAGGACACAATGGCTTATTCTTGTAAGGAGTTTAGGACCCGTTCAGAAAGAAAGCCTAAGAAGGAAAATTGAAGATAAGATCTTGTCTTTTTTGTCTGTAGAATACAGGCTCCCCTGTGAGAAAAGAAAATTCAGAACATTTACAGGTCACATCTCATTCTAGAGACATGTTAGGGTTATTTCCTCACTGTGTTTTGCTGAGACTGACAACCAAGGTTTGGCTGCCTTTTGATTTTTAACGTTAGAAAGATAAGATGGACTTGGCCAGAAAGCATTTATTGTACTAAACAACTTCTGACAGTGATTTTTCATTTTAAGTAGATTTTTTAAAGTAGTGTTATTCTTGGCCACCTTTGAGGATCTCAAAATAAATTCAGTGCAGTGTGTGATTCCTTATAATCATGTTTTTAGTAATGTGTTTAGAACATAATTGATCAGAAATAGGCTAAAGGGACCTGATAAACAAAACTTTTGCTGAAGTTATGAAAAAAGATTAATTGTTTTAGAAGTTTCCAAGAGATATAGAGAATAACAAAATGGCAGAATAGAAGTTTATATTATTTGCTCCTTGGAAATATGTTTGAGAACTTAATTTCAAGAATTTACACTGATAAAAAAGGAATATTCCATATGGTATAAAATTTGCAGCAGACATTATTTTCTTACACACTATAGAATGTGGAATTTCTAATACCAACTCATATATGAGAATGTTTTATTAAACAATGTTGGTAACTGTTTAAAAAGACAGAAAAATCTGGAGTTTATAGAACTTAGTCTCTCATATTTACGTGATGTAACTTTTGAATTGCTTTTGCTTCTGTTGTTTAGCTTACGTTTCTGGAGAAAATCTTATTTTTTTTTCAAAAGAATATTTACTATGCTGTAATCATACCACAGAAAGTTAGTCTCTTTCAATTGACAGGATCTTAAACATTGCTAAGTGTTAAGCTGTCTTCTTATGTAGAAGGCTTTGTAAAATTTTTCTCTATACCTCAGACTTTTGAATTTGCTTCTACTGACCTAGTCATTTAACTTTTAAAATATGTAGCATCTTATTCTTGGTCTTTGCAGTGCAACCCATACCTTCCTTTTGTGTGTATTATTCCATTTCACAGAATTCTAAATGAGGGTAATTTTGTTTTCTTGTGGATTGAAAGAATATCATCTGCTAAATGATATGTTTTCATCATTTCTTTGGAGGATTTCTTTCTCTTTTCAGGGTGCATCATATCTATCCATAATTGGTTTGTCTGAAGTGGATTTAATTTTTAAAATACTATGCTACATATTGTATGCTAGCCTGAGTGTTGTCTTTTTATTAAAAATTTTTGCTTAAAGAAAGTGTATTAGCTATTTTTCCTTTTGTTATCTTTTGCATTTTACTCATAAGCTTTTTATTATATATTCTGATTTGAGGGTCCTCTAGTGTCCACATTAGGCGTCTTTTTCATATATAAAAGAGGATTTTTATACTTAAGGATTTATCTAGCTTTATGCAGAATAAGTTCACATTTGCCAATTGCAGTGGGAGATTTCAATTTGCTTAGAATTCTAATATACTTTAGTTGAAAAGACATATAGGAGTAACATAATAATAATGCTACCTAAAATAAAATTTCATTAACTGTTTTCTCCATTTTTATCTTTAATATTGATTTTTCAGACTTAAATACTACAGAATCAGTTTTAGTGACTTCTGACCCACTTATTTATTTTTAAAAGACAGTGAATTTCTCATTAACATTTTAACCAAACATTTTTGTGTTTCTTTTTTCAACTAAAGCTGAGTGTTGATTACTTAAGAGTACATTTATTTTAAGTTAAAAGCAAACATTTAGGTGCTTCAAACTCATTAAATAATTCATGTTTTTTAGGATAGTGAAATGAGAACTAATTGCATAATATCTCTGCACTGCGAACTCTGAACATTTATTTTGGAAATCAAGGTCATTGTTTGCATCTGCTTATTTCACAGGCACTAATGAGTATTTTATCCAACATTCAGCTCCTGTCCTCCAAGTAGGATCGGGTTAGAAGGAACAAAGCACTGTTGGAACCACTTTTTCCAAAGCTTTGAAGTTCAGTTAAAATCATATTTTCAAAACTGAAATCCTATTTTTATAATTGCACAGATTATAGTATTGGAGAAACTCAGTTTAATTTAATACAAAGCAATGGTAATGATCAAATTTTTACAATAATGAAATTATTGCTTTTATTTAAAGTTAAAAATACCAATGATTTCACATTAAAATTAATATTTTGATATTGGTTCATCGTAATTCCCCTGATTTAATTTATTTCAAGGATTTTTTTGAAGCCTAGAAGAAAAATCCTAATGGGCAACCACTATGCTAATTTCATCACAGAAAAAAAGAGAACCTGTACCTTAATAAATTACTTGTTTTATAATTGATTTTGTAATAATTGTAAATTATATACTTTACAATAAAACATTGCTGATGTCTTAATATAAACAAATAAATTATACTTCCTACTTTGACTTACTGGAAGATATTGTTTCTTAACATACCTAATACCTAATATGGAAAATAAGACATTAGAAAACTATGCAATTGTAAACCAAGTTGATTGACTATTTCATTGTCACAATATTCAATAACCACTTTAATTAATTAATTTCTTTAGCAAGGTTGTAGTTTTTTCACAGGAAATGGAGGGACCAAAAGAAAATATAGAAGGAAATTTTAAATCAATATCATCATTTCTTAAAAATATATAGAATAATTCGCTTCTTTCTAAAATAATTACAATCCCAGGGTTCCATTTATCATACTTGTGAGTAGGAAATTTTCTACACACTGAGATTATTTGTTTTCCTCTCAATTTTCAGAGCCCACTTGGTCCTTTGTGTGTGGTACTGGAGGTGATTATCACAATGATGCTGACTGAGCAAAGAGCCACTGTTTCAGAAGATCAGGTTAGATGCAGTTTTACACAACCTTACCAAAATACCTACAGCAAAGAGAATTTTGGATTTCAGTATATTGTACACTACTGGAATACTTAAACAAACATAAGAAGGTATCTTGGTGATGGGTCCCAAAATTGAATAGAAAACACAGTCAGTTTCATATGCACGTGAAATACATAACCAGAGGCTACTTTGTACAATACTTTTAATTGACTGTAGTTTGAGTGACCCATCCTTAAATGTCAAGTGTGGAATTTTTCACTTCTCACAACATGTTGGCACCCAAAAAGAATAGGACAGGGGTGCATTTTTGACTTCAGATTTTGGGATTTGAAATGTTCTGAAATCTGTCTAACTTTGAAATCATTTAATTTGGTTTTAAAAATATACAATCTTACACCTTCTAAGGGTCAGAGAAGACCGGATAGATTCGGTGGTTTTTCTCCGCAGAGTTTCACTAGACTGCAAAGTGTCACCTGGGGATGGATTCTTGGCTAGGTGCTCAGCTAGGGAACTACCCACTTCTGGAGTCAGTCTGTTGCTCTTGACTTAGGTCTCTGTATGTGTAAAAGAGTCTGGCTGCTTGCTTTCTGGAAGCCAAGAAGGAGAGAAATATAATCTTAAGACTGAGTCTGCTTGCAAGAGTCAGTCTTAAGTAACAAAATTTAATAATGGGCAGGAATATTTGTTGCTGTTCTGGAACTACGACTGTTAATACAAAGGATATAAGATACAAGTACATAAGCACTAACAGGTGAAGATGTGTTTCACACATTAATTTACCCTGTCCAAATCTTTTTCTTTCATCAATTATCTCCCATTCAGAAAGTTGTAGAGGGAAGGACTAACACTGAAGATTCTAGGATAACACTTAAGAATTTCTGTATTTACTGGATAAGCATGGACTGCACTAATCATTGACATAAAAGGCAAAAAATTCAGACAGTTGAAATGAAGGCTGCCTTTTTGCAAACAAAAATAAATGTGCAGGTAGAAAATTTACATGTAACTTTATTCTCACAAGCAGAACTTCAAACATAAAATAAGTCACTTTCATGTGTGTGTATAAACAACTGAGCATTTTCATGATTAACTAGTGTTTAGTATGCCCAACCAATTTTAAATTTCTTATTCTTTTTTTCTTTTATTGTAAAACTATGAAACCTTTATTAGCAATGCAAGTAAATAAGAATAAATTGTTATGTCTAGGAAATGGGATAAATATTTCACAAAAATAAATTTTAAACCACTTGTGTCATAATTGTGAAGTAAGACTCAAATGATGCATTAAATATTCAAAGAAAGTTACTACTATTTAAGCATAATAAATTAGTTTTCCATTTTAGTTCAGTCAGACAATATTTTCTATAGAAATTTAGTAACTAAATAATTCACCTAAGAAAGTATCTCCCATTTAACTTACAAATTTTGTGATATAATGTAAATCTTCTGTTTTGAGAAAAACAGGTGATCTTCATCTTAATGTGTTCTTTTGCATCCAAGTAATAATTTTTTGAGACACTATACTCTTCAGGCTACTTTTGAACTCACTATGCAGTGACCCTCTTGCCTCAGACTTGTGAGTACTGAGATTGCAGGATTTTTCCACTTTTCCTGACACAAATAATATTTTTAAAAAGTAAAATATCAGATTGAAAACAGAAAATTGGGTTATTCTTCTCTTCTAAATATTTGTTCACAAAGATTACACAAATATAAGTCTTTTTTGATTTTGTTTTTAACATCTTTTGTAATGAAAACACTTTTCAGTACATTCTTCATGGGGAATTTGTACATAACCTTATGCTTCTCATTTTTTTTTTTTAACCAGGAATCAAACTCAGGACCTTGCATTTTCCAGGAAGATTCTGTCACTGATCTGTATCTCCAGCTTTCAGTTCCATTTTACAATCAGTTTCTCTTTTCCTCAATCTAGATTTTCTCTCCTTCCCTACTTACAACTGTTCTATTTCCTTCTTAAAAAATTCTTTCTTTTCCTTTCAATCTCTTTCCCCTTCCTCCCATCTCTTGTTCCTGTTTCTGTGTCAACAAGTTCTTCCTACTTTGTAATGTCCTATTTCTAGTTTTTCATTATTTATGTTTGGGGTTTTATACAAAGAAACAATGTGATATTTAAACTTATACTTGTTTTATTTCAGTTAGTATTATGGTCTCAAACTGTAACTCTGTTAACAAAAATGTGTCAAGTTTATCTTTCCTTATGGCAGTGTAGTACTCCATTGTATATAATTACCACATACTTTTATGTATTAATCTATTTATGTATATTTGGGCTGTTTCCAAGAGTTAGCTTTGTAGACTGTGTCGCTCAAACATGGGTGTGCCAAGGTTTCTGAGGTATGATGCTTTCAGTTCTTTTGGGAAGATATCAAGAAGGGGAATAGTTAGGAAAATGAAGGTTCTAATTTTCATTTTGGGGGAAAATTTCTATACTGATTCCAACAGTGTTTTCACCAGTCCACACACAGTTTACAAGGGTTCCTTTTTCCCCACAGCTTCTCCAGCATTTAACTTTGGTTGATTTCTTGATGGTAACCATTCTTTCTGTAGTGAGGTAAAATCTCAATATTGTTTTACTTTGCATTTATCAAATGTGAAATGCTTTTTAATGTATTTCTTTTCCATTTCTATGTCTTCTTCCTAGAAATATCTATTGATTTCAGATGCCCATTTTTGAATGGGGTCTTTAAGTTTTAGGGTTTTAATTATTTTATTTCTTTATTCTAGATATTAGTGCTTTGTCTGTGAAGAAGCTGGTAATTATTTTTCTTTCATTTTGTAGGAGATGTTGCCACTTAACCAGAAAATAAATAATTCTAGATAAAATATTTCGTATAAAGAGTACCAGTACCCAAAAAGCTGGGTATCAAGCACTAAGGGAAAGGTGCACATTTCGCACAATAGTAAGATATTACTCACCTGCTGCTCAGAATTAGGGTCCTCTGCTCCATAGGACAATATATTTGTAGGGACCCACTATGGTCTTAATGAGCGAACTGCCAGCACTGGACAGTGACAAACTGTGTTCTTCACTAGATTGATTAAAGTAAAAAGGAGAAACCCACACTATCTTTCATTGTCTATTAAACAAAGTATGATTTTAGTATTTGAATCATTAGAATTAGACAAATGCACTGCTCCTTGGAAGGAGGTTGCAATAGAGTAAACAGGGAGAGTTTATTCCCTTCCAATTCCCCTTCCATATATAATTATGGAAATCAAAGCAAAATTTTACTCTGTGGCAAGGTTGAAGTGTGAGGTAAATTAGGTCATATTTCCTTCTTCAAAGCAAATAACTATTATTCTCCAACATTTTGGTCCAGTAGAGCAAGACCAATGAATCTTGGCAATACCCTTGGTAGATACATGTCATCTTAGTCCAAAATAACAAATTTAGAGGTATATAACACCAAAACAAAATATATGTTACACATTGAGCTCACAGTGAGTATTAGTCTTCTAAGTTATATGTAATGTTTATCATAGTAGGGCAACGTTTATTTACAATATGAAAAAAATATTAGTTGGTGTCTTCTGCATGTTGATGTCTTCCATGATTCCATCATATAGATGCGGTGTATGTTAGGCAATAGAAAAGAAAACATGAATGACCATGAGGTGTTAACTATGCTTAAGATAGTAATTACATTTTGAATAGTTAAATGTTGATTTTTACTTCATGTGGCTGAATGTTCATGACTCTCATCTCTATTTTACCTCTATTTTTATGTGACCCTTTTTCCACATACAATAAATTCTATGACAAAGTGACTGTCCCACTAGTATCCAATTTTACAAAAATCATAATATACAAATTGAAGTTGTTTCATACTACTATACATTGTCATTACAAATGCTTTAAGTAGTTGTCAATTTAATAAAATCAAATTTATAACTATTTTATTTAATTACTATGCACATTTGCATTTCCAATGAAACTTTTATAGACCTCTATAACACAAGCAAAAAACACTGTGCTTTGAGTTTCTTTATAGCATTACTTGTAGGCACAATTTTATATAGTTCTTGAAGAAAATTGATTCCTAAGTTGTTAAACTGATAACAATTCTTCGTTTATGAGCATTAAAGTATTTTCTCAGAAATTATGAATTTTAATAATTGTGAATAAGAAAACATTTTTGGCCCCATTACCCAAACTTATTTGGCAATTGAAGGAAAAAAGCAAAGAAATTTTTAAATTCTAAAATTTTCAAAGTATTTAAATTTTTTTGTGAAATTTCTTTGCTTGTTTTCACTCAGTGGATAAATGTATTGATTACCCATTTATACACTTATATAAATTTTGAATTGAAGGGAAAATAGCTAAGCAATTCAATTCACACTAAATAACTAACTTTTTAAAAATAGTAAAATTAGAGATAATTAGTAATGTTTTGCTCATTTAATCCATAACCCTTCTCTGAAAACTAAAGTCATTGTCAATACTTGCTTGTTCTATGTCAGAAATGATCTATTTAAGCACTGCTCAGCTGCTGCTCCCAGACTAAAAACCAATCACAAACATTGATGATAAAATCATTTTTACAATATATTTTGAGAGTATCAATGTATTCCTAAGCAAACTGGTAATTTAAAGGGAGTAAATTCTTCGATCTCATAGCTTTGTGTTTTATCATCATTAAATTTTTAAAAATTTGAGTGCTTCCAGTTATTAATCACATCTCTTTGGTTTGCATCTGTGATATTTCATAAGAGCAGATCATCTAAAGAGAGACTTGTAGGTTTATGAGACTAATTCATGTAATAAAAATTTATGAGGACAATTATTCTGAGTATATTTCTCCAATTTAAGTTTTGTTTATATAACAAGATGAACTGTGTTTTTCTGTTTATGGAAATGGTTCTAAATATTTATTTCTAGTCACATTAAAATGATATTTATGTCACAGATCAACTTGGACAATTTAACAAGAGGAAAAGTACGATTCAATATAAAGAATTATGTATCTCTGAGGACATTTTATGCTTAATTAAAAGAAATTAATTTTAAATTTGGGAGATGTTTGCCAAATTATGAGTCAAGGACTTATTTTTATAATGTCCCCTATTACAAGGACCACTAAACAAAATAGCCCTTTATTTCCCATGCTATAAATGTATTTCATTGAGACAATTTTCTTCATTGTAAAAAATTTCTTTCAATCATGTTCTTGAACCTTCTAAATGTAAAAATGTTTAATACGTTAGAAAAACCAATATATCTAATTAAGATGAACTGTCTTTGTACTTATGTATATTGTAGTCCAGCAATAGTTTTATGTTATTGTTATTTTCTACATTTTGAGTTCAGTTTCATTCAAAATCTCTTCAAATGTATAATAAGGAAGTGCAATAAAAGAAAGTCACAGGTATTTTAATATTCATACTACTTCCTACATCTGAAGTGAGTTGCAAATAAAAATTGTGAGTTTTAACAAGTAAATATAAAACATTCTCAGATAAATTTGTTTTACAGAAGAAAAAAATTAATGCAAATTTAAGGGGCAGAGTTAGACATATATTAAATTTGAAGTTCAAATTAAAGAAGAGTTTAAGTCCAACAGATTCTTAAACAAGATTTGAAATATGTTGATAATTATGGGAATATGAATTGTAGATCTCAAAGGCAAATCCAAGTTGGGCATTGTATTAGCATTTTTAAAGAGAACAAGAACAATAGAATCTATGTAAATTTTTGCAGGTATTTATTAGATTGACATAAATAATGAGAGATGCATATCACACAGCGGCTTTCTGTAGGCTGGAGAGCTAAGGAAACTGGCAGCTGCTCAGACTATGAAGCGAGAAGCATCAAATGATGCAGCCTCAATTTGAGATTGACAACCTCAAAGTTCTCTTTATGAGTTTCCATTCAAAGGCTGAATAATCTGGTGTCTGTGATCCATAGGAGAAAAAGGAAAGAGACAATGCTTACCCACAGGAAAGTCTCATAAAATCAAGCAATGTTGTTTAAAAAAAAAAAAAAAAAAGAGGAAGATGATACATGGAATAATGCAAAAGGAGAGTTCAGGAAGTTAAATCATGAATGAGATGGAAAAGAAAGAAAGAGAAGAAAGGAGAGGTGAAAACAGAAGAAAGAAAGGAAACAAAAATTATCACACACACACACACACACACGGGACAAAAACGAACAAACAGAAAGAAAAACAGAACAGGGCCAAACAGAATAGAAAGAAAGAAGAAAAAAGCTTTAAAAAAAAGTCACAAACTAAAGACGATAACAACAAAAAGAAATAAAAATAAACAGCAAAATAAAACACACTAACCCAGCAGACTGCCAAGAAGAAAATCCATCAGACAGAAAAATAAAAGAAGTGAGATTCTGTTACTGTGAATGGTTCTTTAGTAGGTCCAAGTCTGAGCCCACAATGTGTACCATAGACAAGACTGCAGGTAGATTTGTGCTAGCTTTGGGTCTTGTCTTTGTATCCAGATTGGGAAATCGCATTAATTTTCCAAGACTGGTGTTCTCTCCAGCTATTAAAAAAAAAAAAAAAAAAAAAAAAAAAAAAAAGAGGCAGCACTACCCACCCGCTTCTCTTCCATGTGTCTTTGTCCCCAAGCACAAAGCTGGTTCACCTATCTTTCCACATGCTGGCTCCTACTGTTGCTGCTTTGGACTTTCCCATATCACTGATCTGGCCTTTCCACCATGTGCCCTCTACCTGGGGGTCTACTGTGTCACCTACTTTGCTGCTGTTCTCTGGCCCCTGAGCCCATCAATGGAAGTAGCAAGAGCCCTCTGTGCATGTTTCCCAGAAGTCACCACAGCTCCAGGTCAACGATGTGAATGGTAGTCTAACTCAGAAAATCTTCCTGCTGGTTTCCAAAGGTCAGGGTCAATGACATTCCCAAATTTATTATGAAATGTCTTATTATTACATTTTTTTTTACCCCAGTGTTGTGGTTTAAAAACTGGTGGTCACCTGAAATCAGCATGGTGCTGAGTGTAGATGACCCACCTGAGTAAAGTTGACAGCATAAATAGAGAAGTGGCTAAGAAGAGCTAGGCACTGTGGAACTCCTAAATTGCTGTTTTGGGCTGTTGGTTCTCCTGGAGGAATATGTCATGGCTAGTTTCCCTGATATGAGTAAGGCCATTATTATTGGAAGAGCTAGGGACCTTGTTGCTGAGAATGGTGTGGTTCACTTTGGGAGAGCTCTGCTTCTTACCTTGATAGTCACTTCCTGGCTCCAGAGGGAAAGATGTGCACTGTTTAATCTCCAGAAAAAAGTAGCTTTTTGGCATGTACTTGACTGTTCTCATCATTGGAGGAGCTCAGGACCTCCTTGTTGCTGAGGATGCTCTTCAGGGTATCCCTGGGGTTTATTTTGAGCGTGACTTCTCTGCTTCAGTATAGAACCCTCACCCTGCTACAGCTCCTTCATCCCACTGACATAGATTTTCTGGCTTCCACCACTGACCCTTGCATATTCACAAAAGATCTGTGAAACAGACTGGCTTGAGTCATTGTCATGGGCTCTAGACCTCCAGTTGGACTCATGGGAGGCCTTGCCATGGGCTCTCAGTCTTCAGCTGGATTCATGTGAGACACTGATGTAGGATCCAGGCCCTTTGCTGAATATTCTGGGTCTTTAGTGTTTCCTGTACTTTATTGTGTTTAACTCTGTGTGACCATCATAAAATAATATTATAAATTCTTTGTCCTGATTGCAATTGTTCTCCTCATAACCCCTGACTACAACACTTAGAGATTATACTTACTATGTGGTGTTAGAGAACATGTCTCAGCTTTACCTTTGACTCATTTCTTTTTACCTTAGCCAATAGATAGATAAAAGAGTTTGAATATCATCTCATAGGGCAATGGAAATTATAAAGTAAACTACACCCCAAGGAAACAAACAGACAAAAAGTATTAGTTACAACTGCTGAAGTATATAAAGTATTTAAAATTAAGAAATTTATAGGACCTTGCAATTTGACTATTCTACCAAGAAGATTCATATTTATCTACTCAAAACACTTTCTTTTGTTAAAGAGCCAATAAAGTCCATTGTTCAAATCTACCAATATGTATTTCAAATAAGGTGAAAGTTACCATAATATAATCAGTGCTATAGTTGCAAGGATAGCTAAAAAAAACAAAATTAAAGAAGATCTACATCAAAACTCTACTTATAAATACATACAGTATAATATTTTAAATAAAATCAGAGGACTGGGGATTTAGCTCAGCAACATAAGTGCCTGTCTTGCAATAGCAAGGTTCTAAGTTTGACCCCTGATACCAATAAATAAATAAGTAAATAAAATCAGAGGACACATTGATAACTAATAAACTAAACTAAAACAGATTTAGGAAGTTATTAGATAGTAAAGAAACTTTTTATTAATTAAAATAACTAGATGAATTACAAGTTGTTCCTAAGCATCAGGTAAATTGAAAGTAATTTCATTAATATGGCTATAAATTTTGTAAGGAATACTTTGCAGCATAATTAAGATAAGGAATTTTCTCTAAATTTTAAGTGAAAAGTAATGGATATAAAAGACAATTCATAAAATTAGTAAGGAAAATTATATGTAGGTTAGAATTTTTTCTTAATTAAAAAAAAGCTAACATAGAAGTAATTATTTTTCAGATTACCAGTTAAATGCATTGAACTCAAAATCTGTTTATTTCAGTTAATTCATTTCAATTTTGGAAACCACAAGTTTTGTTTCTTATATTAAAGTATGTATACACACCTATTATATGCATAAATTGAAATTATCAGATATACTTATATTTTATAAGATAAATACTGTTATTTTCCCATGTTGAGTCATGCACACAAATGAAAACTGGTGAGAATATAAACTACTTTTTATTACAAAATGCATAAGACAACAGTTTTAAGTATGGTACATTAAGTTTGTATCGGAGCAGTCATCCATAAAAGATGTATATAAGAGAATTAAATATGTGAAAAGTTATTTTTATCTTCAAAGGTGATCTTAAATATAGGAAAACTAGGGATGATGATCTAACCTGAAAAGTCATCTTTGCAGAAACAACTTTTCTATGAAGCCAGAAGTCAGACCTTGTAAAGCAGACTGCATTGTTCATGTTCATGTATATCCAGGAGCAGTGTTACTTACATGTCTGACATAAAAATTTACTGCTCAATGCCATTCTGTCAACCAGTATCTTTTGAACAACCAATGCACAAAATATCCTGAATTTGGGGAGGACAGAGGCATTCATTTCAAATGTCCTTTGAACCAAAGGGTTGATGATCATTCTTAAATGAAATAATAATAATTTATAAGCATTATGACTTATTTTCATTGTTATTCCTCTTGAAATTTCTGGAGAAGCAGGAGAAGAGTGTGAGTCTTATAAAAATATTTCTCTCTTTTCTGAAAAGAAATCTTATCTCGAGCTCTATAATAAATAGAATGACCTTCATCTATGTATTAAAAGGTGGAAGAACTGCTGATCTAAGAAAGCTCCCTGAGAACTTCTACTCCATTATTATGAAATCAGGGAACCACTGCCTGGCTACGGCAGAATAGATAGTGAATTTCCACAGAAGGAAAAATCAATAGAGACTACTGAATGGGAAAAAAGCAAAGTACTGTAGGTTCTTAAATGAAAATTGATTTCCACCATTGACCACAGAACAAGCTCATCAGTAACATTGCATTTAGAGAAAATCTAATTGTTTCTTCTGAGGTAAGGTTTGAACTAGGAAGGGAAGTATAAGAGGGAAATCAATTCTCCGTTATCACAACTAGCTTAGTCACAGCATACAGATTCAAGAAAATGTTTAAGAGTCCATTGTAGCCACTCAATGGACTGCCTTGGAAAAGCAGCTCCACTTCTCAGAAATGTAGGTTCAATTTTTATTTTTTTCCTTTATTCATGTAAAAGCTTCAGCTATACAGATATCCTTATCTTTCTTATCCACATAGTAAATGAAACACAACAAAAAGTGGTATTGCAAATTCACAAGTCAAATAATCAGATTATTCAAATGCCAGGTTATTTTGACAATTCATCTCTACATAGAAACACAACATATTATATGTTCACATTTCTTAAACAAGTAAAGTTATAATAAGTAGAGCTATGGTAAATCTTTGGTTTAATATAGAATCTATCCTGTTTTATACCTGAGACAGGAGAGGGCAGAAAATAGAAAAGTATATAATAAAGAAGTAAATTTCCAAAAAAGGTAAGTTGTGACATCTTACCTTAGAGTACAAAATTCTGTAGACAAGAAATACAAACAGAAACTCATGATTAGGTGAGGGTGTAGTGAGATGAGTGTGGTTGGATCTGAGTCAGTTAAAATTACTATGCAATAATGTGGAACAGATGTGCAGAAGTTTAATTGTATGTGGCCTTGGAAACTGTGGTAAACTGAATAGGTCTCATGGAAAAATTAAAAGTGTAGGGATTTGGAAGTTTTTAAATAGGGAGAAGAAGAGGGTGATAGTTGACTCACACTATCTGAATACCTGATCTGGCTGATTTGTCAGAAATAAGTACAAAAGCATCAATATTTTGGTCTAGCATTTGCCCAGAAGGAAAATATCTGTAGCTCTGAATACTGATAGAAGTTTTAGATACAAGACTAATGTGTTTTCTCTAAAAGCATCTTTCAAAATTAATAATCTTAGAATGGGATTTTTTCATTGAAAACAATTGAGTGTAGCTTAAATACACTCAATAAACTAAATGAATAAATAAATAAAAGAATAAAAGAAGTATAGAGGATTCTAAATACACAACCAGAAAACATCAAAAAAAAAAAAAAAAACCAGCAGGCCTTGCAAAATATCTTTCAGACTCATATTTATTGAATAATATGTTGTCATACAGTCAACTTCTTTTAATTATGATGACCACACTATCAGGTCAATCTCAGTAGCCTCTCTTCAAATTTTATACAAGTGCAGGTTATTTGTATTTCATTCCTAATGATTAAATGTCCGTCATTTTCAGGGCCTCATTTTATCACATTGGAAAGAACATTGACTGACAAGATCATGGCTCTCATTTCTGAACTATCTTACTATTCAGTGACTTCAGAAAGTTCTTAATCTTTTTAGGTTTTCATTTCCTGACATGGAAACTGAAGAAAATAAATCTATTATGAATGTTTTATGCAGTTCAGTTTATTCCACAAAATAAGATATTGCGTTAGTCATTACTATTCCCATGTATTGACCGTGACGAGTGAAGTTACAGATATAATATATAACTCAAATAAGATCACTAACTCATGAGTTAAGAAGCCTGAATTTTAGTGTGTCCTGGCTTATTTAAAAACTCACATTCATAAGCATTACTTTATATGATTAAGCACAACATGCCACAGATATTACTTTTCATATATAAAGGCCCTGCATCTTTCCCCAATTGTCAATTTTAGGACTATATAACTATTTCTTAGATGATCACTATATCTATTGAATTGTGCTATCTTTCAGTATCTTGTCTTTAGCTATCTCTTCTTTAAAATTTAACATCTGCCTAAGAACTTCTGCTTCAGTTTCTGCTTATTATTAAAAAATAATTTTGTCAAATGTGGTGGCACATGCCTCTAATACCAGCATTTGGGAAGCTAAAGCAGGAGGACTTCCCAAGGTACATAGTTCAAGAATGGACAGAAATATGTAAGCAGACACTTTCTCAAAAAATAACAACAAACAAACAAAATATAAAACAAAATAAAGTGACACAAAAATGATTTTAAAGCGTATTTCTCATTTTTACCACCATTGTAGACATATGACCCAAACTGATAGTGCTAATAAAATTCCAAATATTTGTATATCCTACCAAATCAAACTGCAGCATTTGATACTTACTGGTTTCACAAAAATGTTATATTTTTCTACATTTGAAAGAACTACTGATGTTCTGGCCTGCGGGTAAGTCCACAGAGACCCTAGGGATGAAAAGGAAACAAGAGATACAAGGAACGGAAACAATTTAAAGAAGTCTGATCAAGTCTCGTTTATTCAAAGAAAGAGTAACACATATATAGGGTATTGGCGAGGAGGAATTTGGGTACTGGGATGTCAGCAGGTAACTTAGCAACAGTGGCAAGACTGAGGGTTATAGGTTAATTCAAATTTCCCATGTGTGGGCTCATAAGGCAGGCTGATTAGCATAATTCCTGAAAGGCTAATCCAAACAAGCTAGGTAGGCAAGGTGCTCCTTAACTACCAAACTTAACACCTAGAGGGAGATAAGGTGGTGCAGCCTGCAGATATAAGGTGGAAGCCAATTACAGGGCTTCTCACAAACTGATGTACAATCATGATTTTCTTAATTTTCAATTTCAATTATAGGAAGAAAATTTTGATAGGAAAAGGAAACAAGTAAAAATATAGAAAACACAAAGTCATCTTCATAACCATGTACATAAAATTGTTGAGAAGTCACTTTCTGTCTAGTTAGTGGCACTTTCTAGCTTATAAAAATTAATGAGTAATAAATGCGCATCAGAAAAATAGGAGACAGTATGTCAGTATTAAAACATGTTGGTGGCAAAAGCATTGTATTAAATTTCAGATATAACAATGTTTTTCTTTATGGAGACCTTTTCATATATAAGACATAAGTATGTAGCAAATATCTTTTGTATATGATTAGAGAAAGCACCTTGATTTGTTTTATAATTTATTTTGTTTTCATGATAACTTTGGGAGCAAGCAACAGTAGTGGTATTGGAACAGTATCTTCATTCAAATGCAGAAAGAAAAGACTATTTCAAACATGCAGGAAAGAAAAGATAAAAGTTACCTCATTTTATGGTTACTTAAAGGTAGACATGGGTCATATATGCTCTCTTCATCTCTAGATTTGAATGACAGAACATAACTTCTTTATAGTACAGTAATTATTTAGTATACAAATATATATGATTTTATTATAGCCCAGCATATAAATAGTTCAGAACCATATTTGTTCATTATTTCCATTATGTATAATATTTGAATTGTATTTCGGGTACAAAAATTCTGTTTATATAGCTGAGTGAGGTAAAATTTATTAAGATTAATAAATTCAAAGAGAAACACATAAATAAAATTTTTAATATATTTATTTCTGTTTTATGTACATTTTCTAAATATTTCACTCTATATTTTTGAGAAAAGATAAAAGATCAAGTAATAATTTCTAAATATGTACACTCTATTTTTTGAGAATAAATACTGTAAGATCAATTAATTCAATGGAAGAATTGTCAATAAAGTTAAATCACTTTGTTTTGTCACTCATTCTTAACATGTTTGTAACTACTCATGCCAAATTTGAGCAAAAATATAGATAATGTTGATAAAGTTAGGTTTTCCTAAAAGTTATTATACAGGGAGTTTCAAAAATGGCGGCTTGCTAGGGGATTGGGCAGAGAGTCTCTGCAGAGAAATAATATTAGGTGCTAGAATATGACAACATGGAGAGGGCCAGATGAATGGATAATCATTCTTATTAACCAAGGCGGTAAATAAAGGGAAAAATAAAACTGGGAAAAGGAAGGAAAAGTGCAGATGGAGAGCTGAAGCCCGATGTATTCACTGAGTCCTGTTCCATGCTGTACTAGGCATGGTCAGAGGATTTACGGTCATGCCAAGACTATGGCTGCCAATAACCAGAGTCTGTGAATACTGCACTTTTAAGGTGGCACACTGACCAGTGGATCCAAGAGGAAAATCTGTTTTGGCTTTTGGCGACCACTGGAAATTGAGACCTGGGACCCCACGAAGCAGCCAGGGCCGCCTGGCTGCACTGGAGGAGACTGTGAGACGTTCTGGAGCACTGAAGCCAGACATCGATCAGTTTTCTGACCGATCCATGCTATGCTGGGAACGCAGTGAAGACAAGGGACGCAGTGTGCAGTGGACCCAAGAGGAAGATGTGCATTGAGTTCTGGCGAGTACTAGGGACTGGGTCCCACGTGGCTGCTGTCGCTGGCTGGAGGACATCTTGGAATTGGGCAGAGCCTGCCACCGCAGTGGCATCAGTGATATGGAGAGTCTTGTGGAGGACATCTTGGAGTTGGGGAGAGTCCATGGCTTGGTGACATCACACAGTCGCCCTCTGGTGCAGAGCGGTCTGGTGGAGGACATCTTGAAATTGGGCAGAGCCTGGTGCAGTGATGGTGTCAGCAACACAGAGAGGACTAGTGGAGCACATCTTGGAATTGGGCAGAACCGGCACCGCGGTGACGTTACATATTTGCTCCTGGCACAGAGAGGTCTGGTAGAGGACAGCTGGGATTTAGGCAGAGCCCTGTGCCATGGTGACATTAGTCAGCCACTTCTGGCACAGAGAGAACTGGCAGGATCTGCTGAGGATGAACCAAGCCTCTGGTTGGGACCCAATAAACAGATGCAAAATAGTCATGACTCTGTGACATCCACAAAGTAAGCCTAACTTGTGGATTGACTGGCACAGAGGCTGGAGACTAGCCTGCACCATCCCTGCATCCCTGCCTACCTCAGATAATGGCAAATTGGGGAGGGCAGCAAAAACTCAAGTCAGCACACTTCGGAAAGGCCCTAAGCAATACAGAGAGAGTGAGAGACACCCAGGATATTCCAGTCTGAAAGAAACCAGAAACATGACAAGAGATAGAAAAAAAAAAAAATCTCCAGCCGGCAAACGCGAGAAAATAAGCCCAGGAGAAGTAAACACAGAAGAGAACCAGCACAGTAACCATCAAATACTAGACACAGCATCAGTGGAAATAAAAATAAATAAATAAATAAATAATTAAAAAAACCTCTATGATGTCATAAATGAATTTAAAACTGTACTCCTGATCCAAGTGAGGCAAGATATAAAGAAATTAATTAAAGAAATTATAAGCCCTTCCAAAGAGAACACAGTTGGTAGAACGAAGGAAATCAGAAAAGAAAGAGAAACCTCTAATGAAGAATTTAAACATAACCTAGAATACATGAAATAGATCCAAAGAGATTACCAGGAAACTAAAAATTCCATTGAACACTGGAAAAATGCCTTGACAGAAACTAGTTAGCCTTTTGAAACTTGAAGAGAGATTTATGATATATGATCTTGAAAGAAAAGACCTCATAAAAATAATGAGGAACCAGAAAGAAATAATTCAAAGGCTAGAAGATGACAAAAGGATACATAACTTAAGAATAAAGCATGTGAGCGAGGAAGCAGGAGCAACCAAAAATGGAATACAAACAACATTCACAGATATAGTAAAGGAAAATTTCCCAAGTATAAGAAAAAGAAATGATATAAAGATAAAAGAGGCATACAGAACACCAGCTACCTAAAACCAAAACAGATCTACACCCAGACATATAATAATCAAGATTCCAGAAATCCACCAAAAGAACAGAATACTAAAAGCAGCCAGAGATAAGAAGCAAACAACCTACAATGGACAAATTATCAAAATAACATCAGACTTATCAACACAAATTCTCAAATTAAGAAGGGAATGGAGGGAAATATTCCAAGTCCTGAAAGAAAGACTCAAGTACCCAGAAAAACTCTCTCTCAAAATTAATGGAGAAATAAGATGCTTCCAAGACAAGGAGGAACTGTAGGAGTTTATGGCCACCAACCCAACCCTACAGAGAGTGCTGAAGGACATTCCAGAGAGAGAGAGAGAGAGAGAGAGAGAGAGAGAGAGAGAGGAAGGAATACCAGGATCCCAGCAACAGTGGCAGAGAGGCCTCAATGAATGGGGCAGACAGTGGAATGAGGGAGTAAGGTGGACAAATTATGGCAGTAAAGTAGAGTAGCAGACATCAGGCAGAGATGGTAAGCTATAATCTTTAGTATAGATAGCTTTGATACACTATAAAGAGGCAGAGGTTATTGTTATTAGTGTATCAGGATTTAAAAGACACAGTAGTCTTATCTCCCTGTTTAGTTTGAATTTTATTTGTTCCAGTCTGTCCACTCATATCACATTTGAGGGCACAGACATCTGACCCCAAAATAGCAGGTTATACCATGGTAATTATCCTTAGTTTCCTATTAACTTAAACAGAAACCCTGTATTACTTACATTGTCTTACTATGACTGATGTTATTTGAATCTGATTTTTAAACAGCAGTTTTATCTTGGCTGATTTTATTTGAATTTGGTGTGCTTGATAGTATCAACCCTAAAAGTAGAGGCAAATACTCTGAAGATGACAAGATGTAAAAGATATCCATACCGGTTTTGATTATTAACAGCTCTCAAGTCCTACAATGTTTTCAAAGTTGTGTTTTTATAAAAATAGCTATGTAATACCATGCTTAATTATATTAAGCCTGATGATGTGGACAAGTCTATTGAAAATAACAAGAGAAAGCATAGTAACTATGGTAGATCACCTAATATTGTGGTCTTACACTTCTTTTTCATTGCATGTTTTTCTAGGAATTTGTCTTGCTGTCTTATTATGATTTGTTTTTCCCTATAATACAGAGAGGATAGATATATATGTAGAAATTCACACATGAGAAGATTTTTTAAAAACTATTTACTGGAACAGATTATATAATGCAAGATGTAATGAACAGATAACTCTGAAGAAGAAGAGACACTAAGAAAATCAATGCTAATTCTGTACCATTATGATTATAAAATCTAGCAATACTATTATTCACTAATCAGAGTGATATTAGTCTAGTCTCTTAAGTTCCATTTCAGCATATGTAAAGATAAGGACAACTACTACAAAGAGAATGAGAGACACTATGGTAGTTATTATTGTCTTCTCTAATGTCAGATCTTGAAGACCTAAAAAGCCTTCATCATCTTGTGATGATTTGATTAGTTCTATAATATGGAGTATGTATTTAGTCTGTGTGAACATGGAGACAACTATTTGGAAGAAACTAGAGACAATTAGATAAATAGTGAAGATCTCCAGTGGACTTGCTTTGAAATCTGTGTTTCTTTAAGTTGTTTTTTTTTAAACTGCTTTATTCTGTTTTGATATGTTTAATTTTACCCTCTTTAAGATAAAAAACAAGTATGTGGGACTGATAACCATATAACTAAGTTTTTGTTGGATCACTGAGTGGAGCTGTTGAAGGTGTCACTATTTGAATGTCACTTTGCATACTTTAATTTTGTAACCTGAACAACTATTTCTAAGGTGACAGCATGTAACTTATAAACTGGTGATTTCTTACCATTTATTATTGTATTATTCTGTATTATTTCTACCCTTTTATATCTCCATGTATTTTTTGTTTCTTTCTCTTTAAATAAAGAAAGTTATCCTACAAACAAAATTAAAACAGCTGCAAAATAGCATTGAGTATTTATTCAACAGTCTAATTACACATGATGTTTTAGAGTTCTATTTATCTATAGTATTTTAATTAATTTTCAAAAAAATATCTTCAAGGATTCTTTGAAGCAATTTACCTGAGAAGTAAACTAAAACTTAGGAAGATTAAATAACCTGCTTCAAGTAATGAAAGTATTTATTTTCAGACATTATATTGAGTCATACTTAGTATTTCTGAGACCCCTTATCCAATAGCTAGAGCTAAATACTGAAACAGAAAAGCTATTCATTAGTACCCGGTCTTGAAGATGTAGGAGACCATAATGAGAAGTAAGGCCTTGTCATGGTTTATGTCAGTGCTCCCCAAGCCTCAGGCAATTCGAACTCTACCAAATCTAGCATTTGTGATTGACTCATTGTCTAGCACTTAGATTGGTGATGTGAGTGTTACACCTGCCTCGGGATGGAGCCCAAATATGATGTGATGGTGGGAAGGTGTAGCTCTGTCTCTTCGTGGTTCACACCTTGCTATTTACAGCAGCTATGAATGGCTGCCTCACCATGCCACACTGCCTTTGAATTATCTATCAACTGAAAATTCCAAGAACTGTAAGAAATAAGCCTTTCCTTCCCTGACTTTGGGTATCAGGTATTTTGTCTCAGCAATGATTAAAAAAGCAACTAAGACACACCTAACTGGTGTCCTCTGTTGTGAAAATTCAACACAGTTGAGTTGTTTACCTGGGCAGATACTGTGGATGGTGGGAGGCACATGAATCTCTTACTGCTCTAATTTGTTGTTACCAATTCTGAATGAATTAAGAGAGGGTGAGCCATACTTATGGGTTGATCAAGGGGAGACAAGAGTCCCGTGGCCCTCCATATTTTAACATAATTCTGTGTCCCTTTGCTTTTCATCCGCATTCACTGCCTTGGTCGGAATCAAAACTCAAGTGGTACCCAAACAGAGACCTGGCTGGGGGGAATGTATAAAGAAACAGTGACAGGAAATTCTGCAGCACAGAGGAGCCAATCATACTATGAAAAGTGAAAGAGGAACAAGAATGTACATGGAAAAGTTTCAACCAGTGTAATGGGGCAGAGATCATCAATGACAATACAGCTCTGTATTCCTTTATTGAGAACTACTCCTGCAGACAATCATTCTGCAGTACTTTTGTACATTATTCAGGGATCCTGTGATTCTTATGCCCAGTTCTTAGCCAGGTTCAGCAAGCTGTCTTACGGCAGATACCCTATACCCAAGTAGCAGAGATTATTGTGTTTCAGCTGGCTTTTGAAAGTGCTAATAAGGCCTGAAACAGAGAGCTAGGGACTGTGCAAGTGAATAGAAATCTTTGAAACTCTTTGAAAGTATGTCAAAATGTAGGTAACAAAGGTCATGAGTCCTCTATGTTGGCACAAGCTATTTGGTTTTGTTGAATAAAATTAGGCTTCTTTAAAATACAATGTTTTAATTGTGGCAAGCAGGGCATATCTGTAAACAGTGCACTTGACCTCAGGCAGGAAAGGATGTAATTTCTCTCTTTTTAAAGAGGTATATTGGAGCCCTTGTCCCAGATGTCAAAAAGCTGGCCTTGATTTGCCCAGCTTTGATTATGTCATTGATTATGTCATTCTAAATAAACATTAATTATGTCATTGATTATGTCATTCTAAATGTTACCAACAGAAAACTCTACTGATGGTAAACAGGACGTGGGCCTGACTGCAGGGCCAACAAGTATGGGGAACATTTGTGGTGCTGACCCAATCCTCAGTGGGTCTCCGGAACTTTGCCATCAGAACCATAGAAAACATAAAATTAAACCTTCTGGCATCTGATCAAGTGATTTGGATTGACAGAGTTAAACCTGCAAAAATTCCCATGGTAATGTGGGTATCTCTTCCCTTAGATGCTATGTATCTAATCCTAGGAAAAAGTAGTTTAAATCTACATGATGTTGAAAGGGCTTCATTAATTCTTGATTCAAATTATTTGGGGCAAATTTAGGCTGTTGTTCTGTCACACAATGTTTGGTTCTTTGACCTAGGAAATTATATTGCTAAACTAATCCTTTTATTGTCTGTTAGAACCACAGATATTAGCTCAGAGTCTAATGGATCTAGCAGCACTCCCCTATCAGGAAGTGTTCTCCACTGAAGATATCACTGACCACCTGTCCATGTATATTCATAAGATTAAAAGAAAATGTTTTTGAGGGCTCATTGACACAGAGACAGATGTTTTGGTGATGGTTTCATCCTAGTGGGCACATGCCTGGGCTATTCAAGCAGCATCCACCTCATTTATGGAACTCAGGTCACCCAGACAGGTCATGCAGATTGCTGCACCTCTGTTTGATGTATGCCCTGACAGCCTTAGGGGAGTCTTTCAACCATTTGTTGCAGGAATATCTATAAATCTGTAGGACAGGGATCTGCTGAAGAATGATGAATTCAAATTACTAAGAAGGCAATCTTACCTACTGATAGTTATTAATCTTAAAGATTACTTGTTTTATTATCCTTGTATGTCCACAGATCTGAGATTATTTTGCTTTTCCATTTTTGCAACTAATTTACCAAGCATAAGACAGGTATAAATAGCTAGTTTTGCCACAGAGATGGTGATCAGTCCTACATTGTGTCATAATTTTTTTGGTCAAATTTTGATCCTGTTAAGAGTAAATGCCCTCAACCTATATAATGTATTATATGAATGACATATTTCTGTGGATTCTCAGTAAAAAAAATATATTTTTCATTTTACAAAACTACATAGGCTTTGATACAGCATGTATTATGCTTATCTCCAGAGAAAATTCAAATTATATCCCTCAAGAGTTACTTGAGAACACTGGTAGCAGAATAATCAGTTCAAGTTCAGAAATAAACATTAAGAGAATCATTACAAACTTTAATTGATTTCCAAAAATTATTGTAGGACATTAATTGGATTCACCCAAAATTAGGGACATCTACATATCAGTTAAGCAAACTACATAAAATAAGAATATTCAGATTTGAATATTTTTCATATCCTCTCACCTGAAGCCCTTAAAGGGCTAAAGATAATATAAACTGCTTTGGAAAATACATGTTTGAATTAGTCTGACTATGTCGTTTATGCCCTGATAGCATCCTTTTCTTACACTGTTACTGGAATTTTTTTATTGAAGTAGTGAATAAGAAACATCAACCTATTGAATAGCTTCATCTTCCTAACCTTTTTATAAGAAATCTTAAAACATATACAAATCAAATTGCTAGGTTAATTCAGCAAGCTCAACACTGCAGCACACAGCTTTTAGGATTTGATCTTGATTATATTTTCTTCCCTATTTATATGCACAGAATAATTTGTTTCAGATTTCCTTGGTCTGGCAGATAGCCTTTGTAGATTGCATCAGATTAATTGATAACCATTATCCATTATTTGTTTATGTGACCTAGAAATACTCAAGCAATTCCTCTTATAAATACTTTGATCTATTTTATTGATGGATATTCTTATGGTGCGGCTTACCAAACTATGTAAAATTACCAGAAAATTGCTACCTCTGAACTTTCAGTTCAAAGATCAGAATTTGTTGCCATATTTACTATATTAGAAGTTGTTAGCATTTTATATGATTTTGACTATGTAGTCAATGTCACCAATTGTTTGGAGACAGCCACTACAAAGAGCAAACTAGATCTTCTTGTGTTTCATTTGTCTTTGCAATCATAGGATTCCATTTGGAACAAGACTATCTTTTTTTCTATAGGTTACATATGCTCACACTTTGGTCTTCATAAACAATGACAGTAGAACATCATCACACTAATCAACTAATTGACTTGATTTCTCAACAGGTTAGGCTTTCTCATTCTTATTTATATCAGAATACTCAAGCCCTTACCTATAGCTTTAAAATTTCCAGATACAGGCATGCCACATTGGGCTACATGTCCAGCAAGCCAGATATTACCTGTATCAATTCCATAAGCATCCTGTAATCCTTAAGTCTTCCAGGCAAGTGACCCTTGGTAAATAGTGCAACACATATATCTTGACAGACTTCAGTATGTGCAAATTAATACAGATATTTCTTTTTATTTTTTTGTGTGTTGCCAGCCATGCAGTGAGACTGTGGAGTACATACAGCAACATCGTCTCTTGGTGTTTGAAAAGATGTGAGTTTCCAAGAAAATAAAAATGGCTAATAGCTCCACCTATTCACACACAAGCAGTCAAAGATTTTTCCAACCATGGATGCTTAGTCATTCCACTGGAACTCCTTATAATCCACAAGGACAGGCTATGGTTGTGTATGCAGACAGGATGTCAAAGTGATAAATGCAAGAACAAAAAGGATGAATAAGACATAATAAGCCACAGGCTTTTCCAGATTATGTAATGCTTACATTTAATTTTTTAAAAAAATTCTCTTGGTGATATAGGTAGCACTCTGGTGGAATACTATTGGTCAAAAGTAAAGGAGCATGGGAAAAAGGAGAAGGCACAAGTTTTGTGGTGGTGTCAGGAGACATGAAAATGGGACAGATCAGTTACTCATTCATATGGGGATGGAGATTTACTTCTATCATGCAAGAAATGGGCAAATGGTATGGGTACTCACTAGAAGTGTATGATCATATAAAAATCCTCCCTGTTATGACACTGGGGGGGGACTTGATAGCTTTTCTCACCAGTGAGAACCTTATCCCAGTCCCAGATGACAACCAAAGAAAACTACTCAGCAGGCAGAAAGACCTGGCCATTGTCAGGTTTTACCCAAAATGAGAATGCCTGGCATCTATTGAGGGTCCTTGAATAGACTATCTGAAAGGTATCTCTGACTGCCAATCACAACTATGCTCCTCTTCAGCTGCAGGTAGCCAGAACTGCCTTTGCCCAATTATGCCTGATCATACTTTGGGGTACTTTTCCAAAGTTAAGTTAATTATAACATAGGACGTCAGGTAGGGTGAGACTTCAAAAGGAACCAGTACAGGTACATTATGACAGGGGGTGCAGATATAATCACTAATGACTAGACCTCAAGGCAGAATAGATAGAATAACTTCTCTGGTATACTTCTCCTAGGGATAAACAGTAGTGATTAATATTTAACTACTGCAATTGTCAAACAAAAATGGTGAAATGTGGGAGGCCAGACAGGAAGACTGAGGCCTAGTTAGCCTCTTCTTAAGCATTAAGGAGAAAAACAATATGTAAATATCCTGATAAACTGCAAGTTCTAGGGAAAAGTTAATATGGCTGAGAGTCTGTTGTTTATCTGGACATGTACATGGATAGTGGGAGGCGGAAGAATCATCTGTTACTGAAATTGTTTGTACCTGTGTCTGAGTGAATAAAGGCAGGGTGAACCAATCTCTTGGATCTCCTTGTTTAGGGGAGACAAGAACCTCTTGCCCCCACATATTAATGTAATTCTGTGTCTCTGCTATTGCATCCTCATTTGGCTTCTGCTCTGGTACACAACGCATAGGCTGGCTCCTACAGAAGAAAAGTTAGAGACTCAACTGCTATCTCAAATGCATGTTAACAATCAAACAATGACAACGAGATAATGACTTGGGTTCAACAAACTTTATCTGATTAATTTTCTAGCACCTTAAAAAGGCTAATGCCTACTTCCCCCTACTGGATTATATTTTTTGCTTTTTATTCTTGTGATGCCTACCTAGTATTATTTCTTGATTTTCTATGGTAACATAGTAATTTCTATCATAGGCTTTCCCTATATGCTCACTGTAAGTATTTACAACTTCTCAGTATAAATTTGTCTCACTACAGCAAAAATAAAGATTGCTTGACAACATGACCAGAAACACTCTTTGACTGGTATTATGAATAAAATACTCAGCGTATCTGAAATATCTTCGTAGAGTCCAACAAGGAAATTTAACATAGAATATTTTTGATCACTGATAACAAAATATCAAGATCTGGCAATTAATTACGGTACTCATTTACTTCGGATAGTTGAATCAAGTGGACAAAACAAATGTGTACTTTTTTCTTTGAAAACCAAACTTTGTGAAAGTTCATTGGAGAAGAATTAGAAGTTCATCCAGATTTGTGCCCAGTCATCATTTGAACAATGAATCATCAAATGTAAGGGGTAAAAATGAAAAAAAAAAAAAAACATAAACAATAATTATGGTAGATACCCTAAATTGGAAATCTGATGTCTAAAATTGGGTTTTATTCTTAAATATCTAAAAAAATTTAAATATATCTTGTAAAAATACAAGTGTCATATCAATTTAGCCTTTAAGTTCATTTTATGATCCATAGTATACTAAGATTCCAGTAAACTTGATGATGCTTCAGACTAGTAAACCTTTTCCTATGTCTCCTATTTTTAATCAGATTTGACTTTCTCCTTCCTTGGTCCCTCTCTGCTTCCTGGTGCCACGACAAAATCCCTTTCTCCTCTGCCATATCTTTCTGACATGGTATTCTGACTTGGAACCAGCTGGCTATGGACACAAAACTCTACAACCTGTTTGGAAAGTAAATCTTACATCTTTTAACATCAGGTTATAGAGCATTTTGTCCAAGAAAGAAAAAAGCAACTAAGAGAGAATCACTTGTCCTTGTGAAGTTGGGCTTTACAAAAATTATTACCTCAAATTAGAAGATACAATCACAACTACAAACACACTCAACCAATGTATCTTTGATAAAGGGGGCAAACATGTTCACTGGAAGAATGATAGTCTCTTTAATAAATGGTGCTGGCTCTCCATAGATCCATGACTATCACCTGGTGCTAAACTAAAATTTAAATGGATTAAAGATCTGAATATTAAAACAGAAACACTAAACCTGTTGCAAGACAAATTCGATAAAAATCTTGAAGACATAGAGCTAGGTAGAGAATTCATGAACAGGTATCAACAGCATGGGAAATACTTCTCAGAATCAATAACTGGGATTGCCTCTTACTAAAAAGGTTCTGCATGTCAAAAGAAATATCCAGCACAGTGAAAAGAAACCCCACAAACTGGGAAAGCACCTTAGTGAACTATTCCTCAGACAAAGGACTTCTGTCTAAACCATATAAAGAATTAAAAAAATCAGATCCCCAAAACTCAAGAACCCAATCCAAAAATGGGCTTCTGAGATGAAAACACAGTTCTCAAATGAAGAAATACAAATGGCAAATAAATACATGAAAAAAATGTTCAACATCATTACTCATTAGAGAAATGCACATTAAAACAGCACTGAGATTCCATCTCACTACTGAAAGAATGGCCAGGATCAAGAAAACTGCCAACAACAAATGCTGGAGAGGCTGTGGGGAAAAAGGAACTCTCCTGCACTATTGGTAGGAGTATAGACTGGTGCAGTCACTGAGGAGATAACTTTAGAGATTTCTCAAAAAGCTGGGATTGGAAGTCCCATTTGACTCAGCAATTCCACTTCTAGGCATATTCCCAGAAGAACTAAAAGCATCATACTACAGTGATGTATGTGCACTCATGTTTATAGCAGCACAACTTGTAATAGCCAGATCTTGGAAACAACTTAAGTGTCCATCAACTGAGGAATGGGTAAAAAATTGTAGTATTTTTATACAATGGAGTACTATTCAGCTAAAGAATGATCACATTGAGATATTTACTAATAATAGGTGCAACTTGAGATGATACTCATAAGCAAAATAAATCCAATTCACATGTATAAATACCGTATGTTCTCCCTAGTATAACAAATAGTAAGAGTACATAAGAGTTTATGGTAATCATGATTCCCCATTACATTGCTTGGAAGCCTTATAATGTTTGCATTCATTAGTTGAAACAGTTTTATCCTGGTTTGTTTGATTGTATTATCTGTGATAAAATGAAAAGTTATTTTGAAGAAAACAAGAGATTATATTAGCCAGTGCTGATGTAATGTCATCTTACTCCGAAATCCTACCATGCTTTTGTTTTTCTGTTTCCATTGGTTCTATCATATTGTATCTTATTGGATTTTATTATGTGTGATAGCATAAATAAATTTTCTATGAAAAATGAGATAATATAGTAGCAATTGTTCATTCTCTGTTATTTGATTCTGAATGCCCTGTAATACTTTCATTCTCTTGCATAGTTTGTTATGTTTGATATTATCATATATGAAATTATGCTCAACTATTTCAAAGAAAGAGACTTTATGGTAGTTACTGTTAATTATGGGCTGTCTTGTGAAAAACTATGTTGCTTACGTTGTTCTGATCTGATCTGCTTTGTTATGTCCTCTTTTGTCATAATCAGTTTAAAATAAAAAGAATCATTTGCTCTCCTCCAGGTAAAATTTCTTAGTCTAATGGTGAGTTTCAGGAAAGACATATTATGCCAAAATTTATTGCAAAAATGGGAGTTTTAAAAATACTCTTTTACTTCCAGGGTAGAAATTAGAATGAAATTTAAAGAGATGCATGACCTTACTTAATTCTTGCAGAGAAAATGTCTTGACAATACATACTAAAATACTGTAGTTTCTAGAAAGAGAGAAACAAAACACATTCCAGGCAGAGCCTTATTTTACAGCTACACAGTCTTGAATCTGAATGAAAAAAAATCTTAAGAGGCTGAAAAATGTTATAATTTACTCTTTCCAGGGAAAATAAACATTATGTAGTATACAGATGGTTTAATAAAAAATGATGATGAAATATAATGGGAAGTGAGAATTATGAACTTTTTGTGTGCCTGATGAATTCATGTCATCCTAGGGATTATTTTAAATGTTACTGAATGCCAATTGTGTTCTAGAAGTATCCTATGGAGATGTCAGAATGGCCTATACTTGCAAATAAGTACTTGGGCTCAGGCTTTGTTGCTTAAGAAACTGAGTCATAGACTTTAGAAGAAAAAGACATTGTTCTGATTCATCAAGGTGGAGAAAGATCTGAAATCAGAACAAATGGTGGGATAAGAGTTAAGGATCATAGAGATGAAAATGTCAAGAAGACTGTGAATTACATAAAAATGTGAATCTCAGGCAATAAATTTTAATTGATTCCAGGAAGCTTATCCCATGCTTGGTCCTGACAGACATTCGACTCTTGGAAATAAAAGGTTTAAACTGACCTGGTATTATCTATATTCTACACATTTAAGTAAACTTTCTGAAAACTGTCCATTAGATATCACTCCATACCAGGAATTGCCTCCAACAGGGTATTCTGAATGTGAGGTCTGTCTATTTGGTGAATTTTATTTGCTGAAAATTATTTCTGTAAATTTTATTAAACAAGAAATTTCTATGTGTATACTTAGGAGGCTATATATTCTATTAAACCTTAATCTCTTAAAATACAACAAATTAGACTCAGAATGTATCTGAGTGGCTAAATACCGGCTTGACATATAGAGGGATCTTGATGTAACATCTAACAAGGCATTAAATAAATAAATAAAACCAAGCATTTGGAAATAGTGTTGAATAGTTTGATAACTGTTTTTGATATGCAAGACAATTTTCCCTGCAACTGCCAAGATAAACTTACTTATTATAAAAAACTAATTAATATAAACAGACATGAATTAAGGCATGTTCTCTTCTGCATTATTCTAAATTTTAATAATTGAGCCATACGGTAAACATTTAAAGAAATGAGATAGTTCCTTATGCTCTTTCACTTTTTTCCAAGAAATATATACCTACTGCTTAAGAGGTAAACTGTGTCATGTATCATGTCCTAAATATTCCAAGGCTGAGTGATTTTAATTCACTTACTAAACTCTTTGCAATTTCAAATGTATTTTAAACAAGGTAGTGATTGAGGATACATATTTTATTAGTGTGATTAAATATGACACATTCATCTATTGCAGTTTAGGCCAGTTGTGGCTGCATGACTCATATGTGAAAAAAAAATAATTGAATTCACATAGCATGCACTTTAAGCAATTTTTCTCTATCTCATTTAAATTAGCCACAATTTATCATTATCAAACATGTGGTAGTGACGGTATATGAGATGTCTATGATAAAATTTAAAATGGGCTCAACACCATATATCCATTCTCGGAGAATTGCAAATTTCTTTGCCAAACAAAAGAGTACACAAGCTAATGAAATGGATTAAAATCTCCATCTTTAATTCATCTGTTACACCATGTAGAAAATGATGTCAAATTAGTAAACTGTTTAAAAATAATTTGTATAAACTGTAGATTATATATCAATAATTTTGCAACAAAACGTTTTAGAGAATAATTAAAGAGAGTAAATAAAACTTGTTAAAATTATTTCTTCTCTGTTAGAACACTCTGAAATCTTAAAGGGTGTACTTCTTTAAGCTATATTCTGAAATGTCCAATATTCATATCTAATAATATTTTGAATGATGCTATAAAATTTTCAAAATAATTCATTTTTAGGGTGCTAAAATTCCTATTTCATCAAGAAATGCAAACTAAAACAACACTGAGATATCCTCTTACTCCAAAGAATGACTAACATCAAGAAACCAACATAAAATAAATGCTGGAGGATTTGTGGGAGAAAAGGAATACTTCTATGTTGTTGATGGGAGTGCAGACTGCGAAAGCCCCTTTGGAAATCAATATTGAGATGCCTCAAAAAACTAGGATTACAGATTCCATTTGACCCAGCTATTCCATTTTTGGGTATATTCACAGAAAAAAATTGAAAACATCATACCGCGGCAATATATGGGCACCCATGCTTGTAGTTGCAAAATTTGTATTTGCCAGATCTTAGAAACAATACAAATGTCCGTCAACTGTGGTTGGGTAAAAGATGTGGTATTTTTATACAATGAAGAACAACTTATAATAAGGGATAAACTAAAGGCTTTTGTAGCTAAGTGGGTACAACTAGAGACCATACTCATAAGTGAAATCAATCCGACTCAGATGTGTAAACACCAAATTGTCTCACTGGTGTAAAAAAACTAAACATAAATAAGATCCAAAACATACAAATACATATAGTGAAATTGAAAGAAACTGCTCAGTGGGAAATTATATTGTTTGATCAATTTTTCATGTATGTATCTGGTAGTCTGAGCAACTATTTTGAAGCTAACAGTATGCAATACAACAAACATTGTTCAATTCCTACCATCTTTTTGTGAAACCCTGTGTCACTACACTTGTTTTTTTAATTTTTTTAATTTTAAAGAGATTAAGGCAAAACAAGACATAGCAAAGCAGATCAGAACCAAACAATGTAAACAAGACTGTTTCACCAGAAGACAACCCATAATTAAGAGTAATTACCATAATGTCTCTTTCTTTGAAATCGTTGAGTATAACTTCATATAAAATAATATCAAACATAGCATAATTCAAGAGATTGAAAGTATTACAGGGCATTCAGAACCAAATAACAGGGAATGAACAATTGCTACTATATTATCTCATTTTCCATAGAAAATTTGTTTATACTTCCACACATAATACAATATAATGAGGTACAACATGATAGAGCTGTTGGAAACAGAAGAGCAAGAGCATGGTAGGACTTAGAGTACGATGATATTTTATCAGTACTGGTTTTTATAATTACTTGTTTCCCTCAAATTAGCTGTTCATACCACCACAGATAATAAAATCAAAAAACCCAGACAAATCCATTACAACTAATGAATGTGATCATTATAAGGCTTCAAAACAATGTAATAGGGAATCATGATTACCGTAAACTCTTATGTACTCTTACCATTTCTTGCACTAGGAAAACTATATGGCATTTATACATGTGAACTTGAATTATTTTGCTTATGTGTATGGTCTCAAGTTGCACCCATTTATTAGTAAATAGCTCAATGTGATCATTTTTTATAGCTGAGTAGTACTCCATTGTATAACAATACCACAAGTTTTTTACCCATTCCTCAGTTGATGGACATTTAGGTTCTTTCCAAGATCTGGCTATTACAAATTGTGCTGGTATAAACATCGGTGTACATATATCACATTGGTTTCAGTTGTTCTGGCAATATGCCACGAGTGGAAAGCTGGGTTGAATGGGACTTCCAATCCAAGCTTTATGAGGAATCTCCAGACTGACCTCCACAGTAGTTGCACCAGTCTACTATTCCACCAACAATGTAGGAGAGTTCCTTTCTCCCCACTGCCTCTCCAGCATTTGTTGTTGGTAGTTTTCTTGATTCTGGCTATTCTTTCTGGAATGAAATGGAATCTCTGTTTTAATTTGCATTTCTCTAATGACTAGTGATGATGAACATTTTTCATTTATTTATTTGCCATTTGTATTTCTTCATTTGAGAACTGTGCATTCATCTCAGATGCCATTTTTGGATTGGGTCCTTGAGTTTCAGGGATATGATTTTTTTAATTCTTCGTATGTTTTAGACAGAAGTCCTTTGTGTGAGGGAGAGTTCACTAAGATTTTTTTTTTTACCAGTTTGTGGGTTTTCTTTTTACTATGCTGGAGATTTCTTTTGACATGCAGAAACTGTTTAATAATATGTGATACCAGTTATAGAATCACTGAAGTAGTTCCCATGCAGTTTGATTCCTGTTCATGAATTTTCTACCTACCCCTATGTCTTCAAGATGTTTACCTACTTTGTGTTCCAACAGATTTAGTGTTTCTGCTTTAATATTCAGATCTTTGATCCCTTTAGATTTTAGTTTAGTACATGGTGATAGGCATGGGTCTAGTTTTAGTTTTCAGCGTATGGAGACCCAGTTTTTCCAGCACCATTATTAAAGAGATTGTCGTTCTTCCAGTGAACATGTTTGGCCCCTTTATCAAAGATAAGGTGGTTGAGCATGTTGGTAGTTGTGATTGTATCTTCTAGTCTATTCTATTGATCTTTAGGTCTGTTTTTATTCCAGTGCCATGTTGATTTTATTACACTTGCTTTGTAATATAACTTCAAGTAACAGATCCTGATGCCTCCTGCCTTGCCTTTGCTGCTAAGAATTACCTTTGCTATTCTAGGTCTCTTCTGGTTCCAGATGAATTTTTGGAATGATTTCTCTAGGTCTATGAGGTATGTTGATGGTATTTTCATTGAGATTGCATTGAGTCTGTATAGCAATTTTGGGAGAATGGCCATTTTCACAATAGTTATTGTCCCTATCCATGAACAAGGGATGTCTTTCCATTTCTGAGATTATCTTCCATTCCTTTTTTCAGGGACTATAGTTTCCCTGTATAGCTCTTTCACTTCTTTCATGAGATTAACTCCTAAGTATTTCATTTTTGGGGGGATGCTAGTGTGAAGGGTGTCACTATAGCTTTGTTTTTGTTCTTGTTGTTGTTGACTTTGGCTTTTGCTGCTTTTTTATTTGATTGCTCTTTTTTTCTATACTTTTCTTCTCTTTAAAATAAAAAAAAATTCAAAAAACAAAATTCTGAATAGTGCAATTGGTACATTTTGTATTTTTCCAATGTGAATCAATGCAATAATATTTAATATTGGAAGAAGAATAATTTATTTCTTAGTTATAGCAAGTGGAATTTTCATAATTAGGACTTGTTAACAAATGTTGAAAAATACTTCAGCTCATAACTTTTTAAATGTAGGAATTTTCTGAAAAATACAGTCACCAAAATTTGAAATACATTATTGACTTGTAGAAATACAACTTGCTCTTTAGAAAGAAATATAACATGTATTTAACAAATACATTTTGACTTGTCAATTTAGGTGTTTAAGATGTAACTGAATTTTGCAAAAGTAGATTATTAATATTCTCTAATATGTCAAAGACAAAAGAAAATGACTTCTTAAATGTTATCTAATCTATAAATCTACACTAGTAAAAGACGAGAAATATTGTATCTAATAAAAACATCTAAATGGAATGTTCAGCAAAATGAAACTGAATTTACAAATCTGTCTCTGTGTAAACACTATTTTCTTTCTCTTATCTTGTTTTACAATAGTAACATTTTTGGTTTCTAGCACAGAATGGATTTTATACTTTTGCTCAAGTTTCCACTTTTATTCTACTCTGAAAGTCTTTATTAATCCTCTAAATTATCTGTAAATTCTTGCTTTATTATGCATATCAGCATTATTATCTACCTCCCCTCATACACAAGGCATGTAGGAATAAGACAACAGGAAGGGCAAGTGACCAGGGTATCATAGAGCAACATTAGAGTTACATGGCTCCACCATGTGCACCAAGATCAGTCACATCAGGCTCCATGATGTGATAGGAACATCTAGAACTGGGTTACAACCGGAATGCGATATGAACAGGGATAATGCTGGAAAAGGGGGAGCTGGAATAAGAACAGCTGCCTGCCACCCTGGTGCTCTTGTGAGCCAGATATGTAAGTGCATTTTCTACAGTAGGAAACACAATTCCCTCCCCTCAGACCCACCCAGAAATACCAAAGTGCTACCATTTCAGGATCTCAGTTCCCAGTTTGGATCCACAGATAAAGTCATTCTTGGAATTTCATAAAACCTTTCAAGGAAATAAGGTGGGGGTGGGGGGTGGCCACAAATGGACACTTACTCCAGACTGTACTGTGATTGCCACCAGTCAGTCCTAGTGCTTTGCTTGCCAGGGCATGGTCCAGAGTCTAAGGTAACATTAGGAAAGTGTGACCTAGTTTGTGAGCTCTGTTCTCAGAACAAGATCTGATGTCTGAGCCATTTTCGATGCATAGAGGCAGGAATTGAAGTGATAAGCAAAAGATCGGGCAATTTTGATTCAGGCAGCAGCATCCCTGACACAGGGCAGAGAGAGAAGTGAGTGATAATATATTTAGAGCTCTGTGGCATCTGGGATCAATGGACTCCAGGAGTAGAGTTAAAAGTAAAATCTGTTACCTACAGAGAAAGAAAAGACTGGGGTGATAGATTTTTCACTGAAAGTGCAGGCAGTAAAATAGTCAACTAGCCAACTCTGCCTCCAGAAAAACTCTGAAACTTGGGGAAGTGTTGGCCCACTTTCCAGACATGCCTATGCATGGCAAGAGCAGCAGGCCCATGGGCTCTTTGGGTCCTCAGGCCACCTCATGTGCAGTGATGGAAGATTTTAAGTCAGTTCTCAGGAAATAATTTGATGACCACACAAGATATCCCATGTTCCAGCCACAACCAAACAGGAGAGGAGCTCAGCCCTGTTCAAGCTCCACAAGTCTCCTTTATTTTAACAGAGGAACCAGAACAATATAACCTTCTTTAGACCCCAGCATAAATTCCATTGTAAGAAGCCTATCAAACTAGATGTTTCAGAGAGGTCAGGATGGTCTAAAAGACAAGGGCAATGTGGTGGGAGTGATGTATATATGGTGTTAAAGTACAGATACTAATTATTGCTTTTACTTCTATCATGTCTTCCAATGTCACATTAAGATCTCCTCTGTTGCTTCAGAGGATTTGTAAAATAGAAAAAGCAATCCTAGGGGACAAAAGCAAGACAGAGGGATCACATTCTCAGATTACAATTTATATTATAAAGCTGCAGTGAAAAAAAAAACAGCATGGTATGGTATCATCATAAAAACAGACATGCAGATCCATGGAACAAAACAGAGGTTGCATAAATATCCCCAGACACATTCAGCCATCTAGTTGGTACAAAGATGTCAAAAATATACCACGGAGGAAATATATTGTGTTGGATAAACTGGCTATCTACAAGCAAAATATACAATCTAGACCCTTATCTCTCACCATGTACTAAATTACAACTAGTATGGGTCAAGGACCTAAATATTAACACAAGAACACTAAATCTTCTGGAAGATAAAATAGGTAAAACTTTTGAAGACATAGGCATAGGCAATGACATTCTGAGCAGAATTCTAGGTGCACAATAATATAAACAAATGCAGTCAAATCAAATTATACTTTCTGCACAGGAAATGTAAAACAAAAAGAATAAAGATGCAATATATAAAAGGGGAAATTGTTATCTATTCCTCACAGAGAGGGATAATCTTTAGAACTCAGAAAGTATTAGACCCATTAAATAAAAGACCAAGTGAAAAATGGGAAACTGAAATGAACAGACACTTCTTATGAGTAGAAACAAAAATAGGTTCATGAAAAAAATGTTTATGATATCAGGTATTAGAGAAATGCAAATTAACACTGAGATTCCATTTTGTCACAAAGAAAATCATTACAATAACAAAATCAAATGGCAACAATATCTGGTATGGCCAAGAAACACTTTAAAAATGTTGATAGGCATGCAAATTAATTCAAACTCTTTGTAAATATGGAGATACCTCAAAAAATTAAAATTAGAAATTCTATTTAGCTCATCTATTCACCTGTTAGGTATCTTACCAAAAGAATTCAAGAAATTTTATTATAATAACACTCATACTCATGTTTATAGCAATATAATTCATAATAGCTCAATACTGGAGTGTATATAAACAGAAGAATGAATGCAGAAATATGGTACTAATACTCAACAGAATACTGTTGTGCCACAAAAAAAAAGGATGGATTTGAGTAATTTAAAGAAAATGGATAGGACAATAAGATCGCAGCTTGATAGGTAGCTGTGTGGAGAGCCTCTCTGGAAGAAACAGTTCAGACGGTGGAATTTGACAATATGGAGAGGGCCAGATGAGGGGAGAGGGATTTTTCAACCCAAGGGAAAACTGAGGGAAAAGAAAAAAAAAAAAAGGAAGAAAAAGGAAAAATGTGGGTGGAGGGATATAGCCAGACACATTCATTGAGACAGGTCCCACATTGTGCTGGGCGCACCGTGGAGTTGGATGATTCAAGATTCAACGTTTCACTGCAGTGCTGATAATGGGAGTCGGTGAGTCCAGGGCCCTTGGTGGGAGGATGTGACACAGCATGGAGTGGAGACAAGGTGGACAGCTGCATTAATTCACAATGAGTGCTTAAAATTGGGTCCCCTGGCAGGTGTGGTCTGCTGGAAGACATATTGGAGTTGGGCAGAATAGGCCTGAGTCCAGCATTGCGGTGGCATCAGTCACCCACCCCTGGCCAAAGAGAACTGGTGGGACCTGCTTGGGCTGAGTCATGCCCCTGGTCAGGACCCAATAGGCAAGGACAAAACTGTCCCAAACCTGTGATGTCTGCAAAGCACAGGCTAAGGTGCTGAATGCACTCACCGTTTGACTGGCTCAGAGGAGAGGGACCAGTCCACAGTCCTTGCGTGCACCTCATACAACAGCAAACTGGAGAAGACAGCAAGCCCCCAGCCTGCACACTTCAGAAAAACCATAAGCAGTATGAAGAGGGAATTAAACCTCCACCATGCACCTGTTTGAAACCAGAAACATGACAAGAGAAAAAAAATAATAAAAATCATCCAGCTGCTGGCCCTGGGAAAATAAGTCCAGGAGTGGTAAATACAGAGGAGAACAAGTGCATCAATCATGAAATATTGGCAACATCAGCAGACATAAAGAAATACTTTCATGACCTCAGAGATGAACTTAAAACTGAAATTCTAATCTAAGTGGGGCAAGATATAAAAAGATTAATAAAAGAAATTCTAAGCCTCTCTCAAGAAGACACAGATGGAAGAAGGGAGGAACCCAGAAAATGAAGAGAAACCTTGAGTGAAGAATATAAACAAAATCTAGAATACATTAAACAGATCCAAAGAGATTACCAGGAAATTAAAAACTCCATTGAAAGCTGGCAAAATGCCAGAAAACTAAAGTTAGCCTTTCAAAACTTGAAGATAGATTTGAAATGTGTAATCATGAAAGAAAAGACCCCTTAAAAATAGCAAGGAACCAGAAATTAATAATACAAAAGCTAGAAGATGACAAGAGGACCTATAACTTACGAATAAAAAATATTAGTGAAGAAGCAAGGGTAAACACAAAGGAAATGCAAAAAATATTTACAGAAACAATTAAGGAAAACTTTCCAAGTATAGAAAAAGAAATGATATCCAGGTAAATGAGGCAGACAGCACTTCAACCAACTATAACCAAAACAGATCTACACCCAGACATATAATAATCAAGATCCCAGAAATTCACCACAAAAACAGAATATTAAAAGTGGTCAGAAAAAGAAACACATCATCTATAAAGGAAAATCCATCAAAATAATGAAAGACCCAATCTATCAAATCAAGAAGGGCCTAGAGTGAGGTAGTGTAAGCCCTGAAAGAATATAACCTCCCACCCAGATTGATGTACCCTGAAAAACTCTCTCTCAAAATTAATGGAGAAACAAGATGTTTCCAAGACAAGGAGGAACTGTGGGAATTCACGGCTACCAATCCAAACCTACCAAAAAATACTGAAGGACTTTCTAGAGAGAGAGAAAACTACCAGGAATCCAGTAACAGTGACACAAAGGCCTCAGTGAATGGGGCAGACAGTGGAATGAAGGAGAAAAGTGGACAAATTATAGCAGAAAAATAGAATAGCAGAGATGAGGCAGAAGGTGGGCTATAATCTCTAATATAGATGGCCTTGGTACATTAACAAAAAGAAACACAGTCAGAGTAGATTAGGAGGCAGGATCCATTGAGATGCTTTGAATAAGAAATATACTCAACATGAAAGAGGGTTAATAAACTGGAAGTCAAAAGATGAGAAAACAACGCTCTATGTGACAGGGAACCAGAGAGAAATAGGGACAACTCATCCAGTAGTTGCAGATAGGTTGGAAAGTCATGTCACTTTTGTGCAGTGAAGGGCTACTCACCTATAAGGAAGGAAAACCTTGTGGCCTTAGTAAGTAAAGGAGTACAGCTCAAGATCAAGCTCAGGGTTAAAAAGGTTCAGCATCAGTTAGATAGATCACAGGCTGCTCCCCTAATCTAAAAACTAAATGAGTCAGTGGGACCCAAAATGTACAAAGCAAAGAAACTGAAAAACAGCCTGGATACATTTAGGAGAAAAAAAAACACTAAACAAAGCAGACAATTAAACAGAACATAAAGATAAAGGTGCTACAGCAGAAAGATAACATGTCAACAATAAACCAATATATAACAGTTATAACCATTAATGTAAATGGTCCCAATGCACCAATTAAAAGAAACAGATTGACAGAATGGATCAAGAAACAAAATCCAACCATATGTTGTTTACAAGAAACCCATCTAACCCAGAAGGATACTCACAGACTGAAAGTCAAAGGGTGGAAAACAATACTTCATGCAACAGGAACTGAAAAAAAGTGGGGGTCGCTACTCTGTTTGCACACAATGTGACCTTCAACCAATAATGATCAGAAGGGATAAACAGGGTCACTACATACTGGTTAAGAGAAAACTTCAAGAAGAAGAGATAACTATCATGTATATATATATATATATATATATATATATATATATATGCACCAAATTACAGAGCACCAAGTTATATAAAACAAGTATTAACAGAAATGAAAAACCAAATTAATAGTAATACAATTATACCAGGAGATCTTAACACACCATTGACACCAATGGACAGATCGACCAGACAGAAAATCAGCAAAGAAATAGAAGAACTGAATCACAGCTGTGAACAAATGGACTGGATAGACATATACAGAGTATTCCACCCAACAACAACAGAATACACATTCTTCTCAGCATTACATGGATCATTCTCTAAAATATACCATATATTAGCTCACAGAACATACTTAAATAAACACAAAAGAGTTGAAATTATCCCTTGCATGTTATCGGATCATAGCGCTATGAAATTAGAAATTAATGATAAAAGATACTGCAAAAATCCCACAAACACATGGAAATTGAATAACACTCTCTTGAGTAATCAGTGAGGAAATCACAGAGGAAATTAAACAAGAAATTAAACAATACCTACAAACAAATGAAAACCCAAATACAACTTACCAGAATCTGTGGGATGCAATGAAAGCTGTCTTCAGAGGAAAATTTATTACACTGAGTTCCCACATCAGTAAAACAGAATGAATACAATAAATAACCTGATGTTACACCTCAAACATGTAGAAAAAGAAGAGCAAGTCAAGCCCAAAGCCAAAGAACAGAGGAAATTATAAAAATCAGAGCAGAAATAAATGCAACAGAGACTAAGAAAACAATCCAAAAAAATCAATGAATCAAAGAATTGGTTCTTTGAAAGAATAAATAAAATTGATAAGCCCCTAGCCAAACTTATTTTAAAAAGAGAAGAAAAATCTCAAATTCATGATATAAGGAATGAAAAAGGCAAAATCACTACAGACCCTATAGAAATCCCGAAGATCATCAACACCTATTTCGAAAACCTCTATTCTCAAAAGTTTGATAACACAGAAGAAATAGATTCCTAGAAGCATATGAAGTTCCAAAGCTAGGTCAAGAAGATGTAAAACTTCTGAATAACCCAATTTCTATTAATGAAATGGAAAATGTAATTAAGTCCTTACCTACAAAGACGAGCCCTGGCCCAGACGGATTCACTGCAGAATTCTTCAAGAAATACAAAGGAGACCTAACACAGACACTCATCAAACACTTCAATGAAATTGAAAGGGAAGCAATCCTTCCTATGTCATTCCTGGAAACAAATATTACTCTAGTACCAAAACCAGAGAAGGAAGTAACTGAAAAAGAGAACTACAGACCAATCTCCCTAATGAACACAAATGCAAAAATCCTTAGTAAAATATTGGCAAATAGGATGCAGCAAATCATCAAGAAGATCATACAACCTGACCAAGTGGGATTCATCCCAGGCATGCAGGGATGGTTCAGCATACATAAATCAATAAACGTAATCCACCATATCAATAGAGCCAAAGGTAAGAATCACATGATCATTTCTATAGATGCAGAAGAAGCCTTTGATAAGGTCTAACATACATTTATGATAAGAACTTTGCAGAAAATTGGAATGCATGGTCTTTACCTCAATATAATAAAGGCCATCTATTACAAAGCAACAGCCAGTATCATACTAAATGGCCTAAAATTGAAGGTCTTTATTTTAAAATCAGGCATAAGACAAAGATGTCCCTTATCACCACTCCTATTAAATATAAGACTGCAAACACTAGCCAGGGCAATAGACAAGAGAGTGAAACAAAAGGCATAAACATAGGAAAAGAAGAAGTTAAATTATCGTTATTTCCAGATGACATGATATTCTACATAGAAGACTCCCTAAACTCCATTGAAAGACTCTTAGATATAATAAATAAATTTAGCAATGTGGCTGGATACAAAATCAATACTCAAAAATCAGTAGCATTCCTCTACACTAACAAGAAAATCACAGAAAGAAATAAGAGAAGCCACACCCTTCACACTAGCAACCAAAAAAAGGAAGTATTTAGGAATTACTCTCACGAAAGAAGTGAAAGGCTTATATGGGGAAATTTATAATGCACTGAAAAATGAAATTGAAGATGATCTCAGAAAATGGAAAGACATTCCTTGCTCATGAATAAGAAGAGTAAATATTGTAAAAATGGCCATTCTCCCAAAACCGTTATACAGATTCAATGCAACCCCAATAAAGATACCATCAACATACCTCATAGATCTTGAGAAATCACTCCTAAAATTCATCTGGAGTGAGAAGAGACCTAGAATAGCAAGGACAGTTCTAAGCAGCAAAGCCAAGGCATGAGGCATCGCAATCCTCAACTTGAAGTTATACTAAAAATCAACTGTAGTATAATCAACATGGTACTGGAACCAAAACAGAGCTGAACATCAGTGGAACAGATTATAAGTACAACCACAGCTACAAACACACTCAACCACCGTATCTTTGATTAAGGGGCCAAACATGTTTACTGGAAGAACGACAGTCTGTTTAAAAAATGGGGTTGGAAAAACTGGCTCTCCATATGCTGAAAACTAAAACTAGACCCATGCCTATCACCATGTACTAAAATAAAATCTAAATGGATCAAAGATCTAAATATTAAAACAGAAACACTAAATCTATTGGAAGACAAATTGGGTAAAAACCTGGAAGACATAGGGGTAGGTAGAGAATTCATGAACAGGACTCAAACCGCACAGAAATACTTCCCAGAGTAAATAAATGGGATTACCTCTTATTAAAAGGTTTCTGCACGTCAAAAGAAATCTCCAGCATAGTGAAAAGAAACCCACAAACTGGGAAAAAAATCTTAGTGAACTGCCCCTGAGACAAAGGACTTATGTCTAAAACATATAAAAAATTTTTTAAAAATCAGACCCTCAAATTCAAAGACCCAATCCAAAAATGGGCATCTGAGATGTATACACAATTCTCAGATGAAGAAATATAAACGGCAAATAATTACATGAAAAATGTTCATCATCATTACTCATTAGAGAAATACAAATTAAAACCACACTGAAATTTTAATCACTTCTGAAAGAATGGCCAAGATGAAGAAAACCACCAACAACAAATGCTGCAGAGGCTGTGGGGGAAAATGAACTCTCCTGCACTGTTGGTGGGAGTGTAGACTGGTGCAACCATTGTGGAGGTCAGTTTGGAGATTTCTCAGAAAGCTGGGATTGGAAGTGCCATTTGACCTATCCCACTTCTAGGCATATTCCCAGAAGAACTGAAAGCATCATAACACAGTGATATATGTGCACCCATGTTTATAGCAGCCGAATTTGTAATTTCCAGATCTTGGAAACAACCTAAGTGTCCATCAAGTGAGGAATGGATAAAAAATTTATGGTATTTTTATACAGTGGAGTACTACTCAACTATAAAGAATGATCACATTGAGATATTTATAAATAAATGAATGAAGCTTGAGACCATACTCATAAGTGAAATAAATAAAATTCACATGTATAAATACCAAATAGTTTCCCTCGTATAAGAAATGATAAGAATACATAAAAGTATGTAGTAATCATGATTCTCAATCATATTGGTTTGAAGCAATATAATATTTTCACTCATTAATTGGAATGGTTTTAATCTGGGTTGTTCAATAATGTGTGTGATAGTACGAATAGCTATTTTGAAGGAAACAATGCATCATAATAGCTAGTGCTGATGTAATATCATCTTGTTTTGAAGTTCCATCAAGCTGTTGTTCATCTCTTTCCATTGGTTTTAGCATGTTGTGTTTTATTATATTTTACTATATGTGATAGTATAAACAAAAATTTTATAGGCAAAGATATATAGAAACCATTGTTCGTTTTCTGTTAGCTGGTTCTAAATACCCTGTAATTCTTTCATTCTCTTGAATGGCTTCACACTGTCTTGATATGTTTGATGCTATAGTATATGAAGTTATACTCAAATAATTCAAGGAAAGAGACACTATGGTGACTACTATTATGTCAGGTTATCTGGTGTTGAGACACAATGATGCTTAAATTGTTCAATTCTGACCTGTGTTGTTCTCTTACTGTGCCCTCTTTTATCTCAATCTCTCGCTTTTTCTTCCTCTTTTTTAAAAAAAAATTAGTTTATTTTTTTCTTATTTTTTAATTAAGGGAAAACTAAATTAAAAATAGCAGGATATATTATAGTAACTTTTTTGTTTTCCTATTAACCTGATTTGAACCCCTGTGTTGCTCTCCCCATCTTGTTCTGACTGATTTTACACTATTCTGTTTTGTTTGATAGTATCAAGTTTGAGGGGATAGGCGACCACTTTGAAGGCAATAAGATTCACTATGATGCCCATTATGGTTTGGCTATTATCTTCTTTTGAAGTCCTGTAAGGTCTCCAAAGTAGGTTTTATTGGTCTTGTTCTGTACTGTTTTGTTCAATTCTATTATAGCTGATGATATAGGCAACTCTTTTTAAAATAGCAAGAGGCATAATTGTAACCATTGTTAATCACCTGGTATTCTATTTTTGCATCATGTATTATGTCCATCCTTCTGTTTTAACTGACTTTGTTTTGCTTTGTCACATTTGTTTTGTTTTTTTTTTTTCTTTTTCTCTTCAAAAAAAGCTATAAGAACTGTGGGAGTTATAAAACCCAAAAAATGTAATTATTATTGTAAAAAGGAGAGGAAAAGAAAGTGGTCTAAAGCATATAACTGCATGTATATTTATGTGTGTAGGATACAAAACCATATTACTGAGTTTTTGTTGGATCACTGTAAAGAACTGTCTGCAGTCTCACTGTATGAATGTCCACTTTGTATGCTTTAATTTTGTAATTTGGACAACTGTTTCTAAGATGACAATATGTAGTCTTTTAACTAGTGATTTCTTACTGTATATTTTTTCTTGAAATTCTGTATTACTTGTACCCTTTACTGCTTTGTTTTGTTTTTTTTTATCTTTAAATAGAAAAAGACTAAAAGTTTCTCTAGTTTGAAAATTATTTGAGAAATAAAGTATAATTAAAGGCTGTAGAAGCAAAACAAACCCTGTGCAAGTTACAAGCTTGCATTCAAGAAGATAACGATTAAGAAGTTTTCCAAATAGATTAAAAAGCAGGAAAGGGCATCACAGAAATTTTTAAGTGAACTATATCAGTGTGAGAGTAGTTGGAAATAATAGAAAAAATGATTTTACTTCAATGTGATTACTCTATGGCTTTTTTGTTGCTGTATTGTAAGCTACTTCTTTATTTATGGGTAAAATGCATTCATGTCATACTAAAGTTTTTCAATTATTTGTGTTTTTTGAAATTTTTTATTAGAAAAGCTATGCTACATATATTATGCATAATTATATAATATGTAAATATATTTTATTATTGGAAATAAATTTTGAATATTTAAAATATTTTAGTTTCATATTTATATAACATGATTTTGTTTATATAAATTTCTAGCATGGCTGACATTCACATTTTGACTACCTAAATTTTTACTTTCTAAAATATTTTAATCTATTAACAGGTGATTTCTTACTGTTATGTTTTTTTTTTGTAGTTATGTATTATGTGTAACCTTACACTGCTTTGTTTTGTTTTGTGTTTTTCTCTTTTTCCTCTTAAATAAAAAAAATAAATAAAATAAAATATTTTAATTTCATATTTATATAACATATTTTTGTTTCTATGAAATTCTAGGCTGGGTAACATTCAAAATATTAGATAATTGTCATTTGGCATCCCGTACTGCTGATAAAAATTCATCTGTAATTCTTACCATTTCTTGCTTTGATTTAAAAAATTTTTTCTTTGTGGTTAGCCAGGAACAGGCTGTAAGGTAATTTATTTTGTTCTTGTTACTGTTGCTTTGGTTTGACTTTCTCTGACTCTATTGGTTATGTGAATTGTCTTGTATTTTATTTTAATTGGAAAATTCTCAATTTTGAATATTTTGCTGTCCTATATTTTTTACATTCCCTTTGGATTTCAAAATATGTGTGAAGAAATTTGATAATGCTGTTGGTCCAAAAATAATCTGTTCTCTATCCTCAGTTATTCTGTTTGAATAATTACCACAGACCCGTTCTCAAGGCAAAAGGATGTTTATATGTCGATTCTGTTAAAGCTCTAAAGATAGTTTTCATATTTAATAGTATATCTTTCATTTGTGTGATTTACATTTGGATCTTTTATATATTATTAATGTCTTCTGCCAAAGGGGCACATTTTGGCATATTGTATACTTTTACTTGAAACGCATTAACATATGTATCATAGCTTGTTTTCTAATCAAAATTTTCAAAAAAAAATCTGTTCTTGTCCTTTGTTGCTAGGTCAAATTTATGTGCTTTTTTATGTCTAATCTCAAAAAATATGTATTGAATGTAGTGCTAAAAAAAAAATCTGTAGTGACCAGTATCATTATTTTTTAAAATGAGAAAAAAGATGACTTTGCTTCTTTCTGAAAATTAGTATGGAGAGAAATGAGTAAATGTTTCATCCCTTGCCCTCTGATACTGCCTTGTGTGCTAGTGCATGATAGACTCTTTCCATTACCTGCCTGATGCCTGGGCTTGAAGACGAAACTCACGTTTCCCTTCCGTGTCCCTCGCCCTCTTTGAGTGACTGGTGGCTTCCTGTATGAAGAACAGGATGATATTATATACCTTCACTCAGTTGACAGGTATCTCCCAATTATTCGAGACTATAAATTTTTGTTTTATAATTAATTCCTGGTTTTCTGGAGGATTCTTTCTCTGTCTCTTTATGTTTAGCTCTGTCTCTATGTCTCCATCTCTATCTCTGTCTCTCTGTCTCTCTGTCTCTCTGTCTCTGTCTGTCTGTATGCCTCTCTCTCTCTCTCTTTTTCTGGTTGCTAATTTAAACGTAGTTTCTGTCCACCCCACCCCTCCAGAGAAGAACACACTTTCAATGGCCTTTCCCCTTCAATTGTCAGATATTCAAGGTAAAACCCAAATATGACAATACTCTTCGCAGATTCCCTGATTTTTCCCTAGACTCGAGTAGGCTTATCCCGGGATATCGGAAGACACCTCTGTCTTCCTTTTTTACATTCTTCTTGCAGAGAACGATGCTACGGCTATATAGTCACTGCTGGTGTATAATCCAGAGTAGATGAAGACTAGTTCTTTATGTTTCCTGCTCTGGATTCAAATTTACACAGGATCCATGTGCCTAGCACTTATGCCTGTGTCCCTGCCAGACCTCAAATTTCTCCATCATTCAAGAAAGGTCCATGAAAAGAGTACATACATGCCTGCTCTTGTTTCTGAAGTTTGCAAAGATTTGAAACCACCAACCTCGCTAACCCTCAGGGTTTAAGAATTCATTAAAATTTCAGGTAATTACTTCTCTCAATTGCTTTAGCAAAGAGACAGCCAGAGTAGTGTCCTGCCTCTGTGCGAATTGTCAGTTTTTGTAGTTTAGCTCATTAGCCTACTTGGTGAGCATAGCTCTCTCAGGTGTTAAAATATTTATAATTTGTTAGACTTTTTGAATTGTTACTGTTAGAATGAGAGTGACATTCTCCTGCCATGGTATTCCTTTTATTTTTCCTATTTTGAATGTATAGTATGATAATTCGATATATTCCTGCCACATTCTATGTCCTGAGCAGAGAACTCCCTTCACTCCTAGGTATTGGGTATACTATCCTTAGTATGTAGAAAATCAAATCTTATTAAAAATTATGTTTCTTTGTAGTTAACCATCATGGCATTTTCTCCTCCAGAACACCTGCCAGAATATTTAATAGAATATTTGGATGGAAAATGCAATTATGAAGTTATTTTCATATTTAAAAACACAGTCCATAGATATTACTTAAAACTGATTAATGAGAAAATAGTATTACTTACAATTTTGAAGTTATGTGTGTACCTTTCCAAAGAATTAAAATTCCAAATTAAAAACAAAACGTAACCCTTTCAGAAAAATTCACTAGTAGAGGACTATTGCTATTTTTTTTTCTTTTACTTTTTAATTTACATCTTTCTATGACTACTGATTTTAAAATATTGAGTATATTATTTTTATCAGTAAAATATTTTATATAATGCATGCTTACAAGAACCAGGGTTAGATTTGTTTGGTTAGTTTAAAAAGTGTTAGTGAAACATAGGTGATACTATCTTTTTTTTTTTTTTTTTTTTTTTTTTTTTTTTGAGACTGATACTCATCACACAATTGATGGTGGCCCAGGGTCATGCCACATGTCAGAGGAACCAGGGAACTGAATTAGGCGCATAGCTTTAGATGTCAGAATAGTAAGCTAGGAATGAGGAGACAGGGCTTGGGATTTGCACAAGGTAGAAGTAAATTCAGAGTTTCTCAGGATTAAAGTTTTACTAACAGAAAGAACAAAATAGATTGTTATCAACAGTCATATAAAGCTGCACAATTCACTCAGTGATCAGTCTGGGGAAATTTAAAATGGAAAAAAACATTAAGTGTATGCCATTTTACTATATCCGTGTATTTGAGCATGTTATGCAACCTGTGAAAAACCGTGTAGGTTTTGGTTATTGATATTTTGACACAAATTAGAAAACTAACAAATTGTTTTCTAACAAAATGTCGCCACCTGATAATTGGCTAATACTAATATATGAATTTTTGCCTGGGATTTAGCTCAGTGGCATAAACAACTGCTTGGCAAGTGCAAGGTCATGAGTTCAATTCCTGGTACAAAAAAAAAATGAATTTTTGTTTGTTTTGATAGTGGAGACTTAGCTCATGACCTTGCACTCTCCAGGCAAGTACCTATGCCACTGAGCTAAATCAAAAGTGAATTTTGAGCATGTGTATAAGATACACTATTAAAATGTTCCTTTTTTTCAAATCTATACTGAAAGCTATTACTGAGTAAGTTAGTTATTGTGAATTTGGCTTGTTGGAAAATAAGATACTGCTTGAACTACTTCACATTTCTAATTAATTGGATTCAGTTGACCCTAAGTAACAGGAAAATAGTTTACCATAATACTGGTTCTTCCCATCAAGTCTTATAAGTATTATCATAGAGGTAACTACTGTTTCAGTAGAATCACTACCAAATATAAATTTATTACATATGCCTACTTTCTCAAAATTCAGAAGTAAATATAAATATGATTATGTTATTACTTATACCTTTAAATAAGAGAAGTTCAAATATCAAGTTCTAGACAAATGGAATTGAAATAACTATCTCAAAAAATGTGTTTTACACTAACTTGATGACTAGGAATTAAGCATACACTATTAGCTCATAAATGTTATGCATTAATTTGAAATCTTTGACAGGAAAAGCAAATGAAAAAAATATTTTTGGTTTTCCTGAATAAGAATATGAAAATACAATGTTTGGAATTAAATAAGGTATAATAAACAGTTTCTAGTTTTATGATGTGTGTGGTTCATAATTGTAATAAAAGCTATTTGTTTGAAACATTAGATCCCACATAAACTGATTACAACCCAGGGACCAAAATTTTATGATTTACTTGACTTATTATTCTACGGTTACTACTGATGGCATAAATGAATCATTGAATCATAAAAATGTAGGCCTGGAAGCAAACTCAAAGTCACCTTTTCCAACAGTGCAGAAGCAATTGAAACAAATGGAGTTTATCAGATGGCCATCTTTCTTGTCATTAAAAATATCCCTTAAGAGAAATTTACTCATTTCCCTGCGTATATAGCTCTGGGATTTGATTGGTTGATTACTCTGGAACTAAATCTGCTGTTTTACTTTAAAGAAAACACTGTACGTACACTAAAAAGCCTTTTGGAAAGTATAGATTTCTTACTCAATACTCAGAATGAACTTGAAAGTTGAAAAGAGATTTCTTGTTCTTGAGACTCTCTCTCCACTTACATTCTAGACCCACTATTTGATCCGTATCTCTTGTGGCTCGTACTTTATCTTTCCCTTATTACCTTCTAATTGCACTTTCTCCTCTGATTGTGTTCATGCCCAGAATTTAGTCCTTAAAATAATCTTCTTTCAGCTCAAGGTAACCCTTAAGAGCTACAAATTGATCAAAATTTTTCAGTTAATAAATCCATTATTTACTATCCTGTGCTAGAAATTGTATGCTGCATTTATTTTCTCTAGAATATAAAATCTAATTATTAAATCTTTCCTGTGGATTGTTACTGAGTTAAACAATAGTTTCTAAAGTATTATTACACACTGAAAATCATTGGTGTTAGAAAGAATTATGGGATAGTTACAAGGGTTGGAACATAGGAAACACAAGTTTTGTTTTATAGAGCATATTGCATGATTCTATGAAATATTCCTTTGTTACTGATAATAATGCAATTATTGACTGTACCAGTTTTTGTTTGTGCACATATGACATGGTTTAATTTCTAACTTACTTGACTTTTTTGGTAATTTTCTCTACCTTAGTTTCTACATGTATAAATCTATTACGGAATGCCAGTACACATCAGTAATGTGACAAAACTAAATGGTCTAATGGCAAACAGTTTGTAATAATTTTTATATGTACATTACTCTTAATGTTTAGATTTCGGAAAAAATAACATGACAATTTCTCTGACTCTTGACATGACTCTGCTGCTTAACAGGAAAATTTGTTACTTAACTCTGGTATATTTTCGCTTGCACTTCTATATTGATTTGCCATTTTTTGTCAGCTTAGTTTTGTTCTAGCTCTTATTCATTCTTATCTGCACCTACTACTTGATTTTACATGGACATGGAATTATCATTCTATAGCATATCAGTGATCATTTCATGGATTTATTAGAAATATTTGTGCTTCCATGCTATTACCAAGTAGTCACCAAAATTTCTTACCTTTATATCTTAAAACTAAGATCGAAGTAAGTAATATCATGTTTGTCTAACCTAATAATCCAACAAGAAGTTTGTTTGTATATAGAAAGACACACACGTGTGCATAAACATGACATAAGCACAACTCCAGTCAAGGCAAAAACTTCATTTATTCACAGTTTTATCTCCTAGTTGGAATGCCATCCTTGGTGTGTATTACATGACTGAAATGTCTAGGTGTATAAACACAGTCAATAATATTAATAGATTAATAATATTAATGGATTAATGTTCTCTAAAATATTTAAATAAAGTTGATACGTTGAATTATTCTGTGATTACATAACCACTGTGCTATCTCTATACACTACCAGAGCCATATACATGTAGATCTAAACAGTAAGCAGAGCTGTATTTTAAATCTTTCCTTTATTGAACAGAAAATTGATGTCATCATAGATAAGACAACACTATTTCAGCTGATTTCAGTCTTAGTTCATTTATGTACTCTGTTTTGGTTTAAAATGTTGTCCCTCCCTTTATGTCAAGAATAGTGACTGTCCTATTGGTATTTTGAGTACCAGGTCAAATGTTTTCAGTCACTGGGTCTTCTTACACTCTCTTTGTGGAAGGAAATTGGTTTTTTTTCTGAATTACATGGAATAAAACAAATGTAAAAGATAAATCGCTAACTCATTTATTCACTTCTTAGGCATCCTACTATCTTTAAACGATTATTATTAGTCATGTTCCATATTTACAAAATAGAATATCTCCTTTTCTGTGTAACAGTGAATGACTGTGCGTGTGGTGGCAGGACAGGAAGTAAAGTGTATCAAAGGGTTGCCAAGATACTGACAGAAAATATGATATCAAAATGCCTTCAAACTCTTGAATAAAGAAATTTGTGCCAATGCATTTTGAGCAAAAGTTGTTTCTTCAGACCTCACCACACATTCCCAGGAGTTCACTCTTTCCTCTTGATAAATATTTATTGGTAGAAAGGTCTAAAAGCCAGTATCTCAATGGAGAAAATTATGTCAATGAAGTCTGAATTTATAATACAATTTCTCTTTAGCTGAATTCATGTTGACATTATATTAAAGGTGACTACTAGAAAAGAGGAGGAAATTCTTTTGTATTTATGCTTTGAATCCTGCAATATAGGATACCTTTCCATTTCTGTGTATAATATTGTACTTCTGTCTAAACACAGAATAAATTCTTCTCAAGCCTCCATTTGGGGAATAAGCAGTGAACTAAGTGACTTCTCTAGAGAAATTTGTGCATGTGGAGGATGTTAAAGTAATTGTTAACCAGGGAAACAGCATTGAGCTCCTGCTTAGAGTTGGTTGGTGCATGGTGCATGGTGCATGGTGTGCTTGATGGGGTCGTGTGATGTTAGATTTAGGACATTAAGCAGTGTGTGAGGAATAGATGCTATGATGAATGTTGTGTAATACTATATAATAGTATGCATTGTTTTTCATGCTGTGTAATTATTTCAATATTATTAATGAAAATTCAGTAAGAATGGTGAAAATGGAGCTGTTATTTGTTGCATTTATCAGTAAAATTTTTACTGAAATTCATAAATTAATATGAACCAATTTTTTTAAATGGAATGATTTATACATACCATTTTTGGAGTCATGTTTTACAAGAAAAATAAATAAAAATTTTAAAAGTACCAGTAATGGAAACAGACTTGCGATGGAATTGTGAAAGCAGCAAATATTCTCTTACATTAATTTTTTTTTAGTATTAACTTTAAGACTTACCATATATTTTCATAGATTTTCATCTTATGGTAGTTATCCAAGTTAAGTCCAAAGAATTGATGAAGCAATTTAAAGGCTATGGCTTTTTCACTATAAACATTTAACCGCGATAAAGTTCATAACTCACAGTAACACAAATACATTGCAATTCACCTGTGTCTACCAAATTGTGCATATGCTTAAGTGATTCTTTGAGACTATTAACTCAAGGAAGCAGTGGAGAATCATGTGTGTGTGTGTGTGCATGTGTGCATGCATGAGCAAAGTGTGTTTCTATACATAAAGATATATGTATGTATGCATGTATTTATGCTTGAATGTGTCTAGGCTATGGCCTATGCATTTTTTCAAGAATAGTATTTTCTTTAACTGATACACCCTGTGATAACCTTGCTTCTTACTGATAAGGTAAGAAGGTACCAATTGATAAGGTATATCAGTAGTAATATATTACGTAAAAGTGGGCTAAGTTCACAACATTTCTCTTTGGTGATTCAATATGAACAAAATCTAAACCTCAAGGTGTGGAAATGTAACAAATACAGATATTTGTTAGGCCACTTAACTGATCAAAAAGTTTTTGAGGACATGATTGTTCTTTCAGGAAGAAGTTTTTTAAAAATATATTTTGTCAAATACATCTTATGATTTTCATAATATTTTAAAGATGATTTAATTTTTCATGTATTTAATTGTGAAAAGACTACATTTTAGGTAATATTATGCAAAACATAAAATAAGAAAAAAAGCAAAAGATGGAAGGAAGAATGGAGAGAAGAGATGGAGGGAAGAAGAGAGAAAGGGAGAAACAAAAGTGGGGAGACGGAAAAGAGGGGAAAAAGAAGAGGAGGAAAGGATAAGGGAAGAGAAGGAAAGAGAGTCAGAAAGGAGAAGGGAAGGAGGGACTGGCTGTGTACTGTGTCCCTGAAAGGAGAAAAGGAAGAAAAGCAGAGAAAAGATGAGGAAGAGAGATAAGAAAACTAAAATCTTAACTACTATTCACATTAGTGACATTTTGTTGTTTTGAAGATGTGTATTTACTTTTATTTCAAAATAATATCTACAGCTTATAGCCAGTTTTTATTTTAACTTCTTTTTTCATGAAGGTATCTTTCCTCAAGACTGTTAATGACTTAATAGTGTTGTAACATATAGAAAACTACTTTAGGCTTATTGATAGATAGTTAGCTGACATCGCTTTTGAAATCTTTACTCTTCTATGAAGACATGTGGCTTAGTGGGGAGTGAAAGGCAGTGTGCCTTCTAAAGTTTTGATGCACATACAGAAACTATCCTGTAGAAAATTCATTGCCAATTGCCTCTCATGAATAATATAGTCCACTTTCCAAATGCTTGTGGAAAATCAAAACTATTCACTGTTTTGAGAATGTAAATTATTTTATTTTTAACCTTTATTAACCCTAGAATTTTGTTATGTATAATCTACTCTGATATTTCACTTAGTTTTTCTCAAAAAGTAGTTGCCTTGTGTATTTATTAACTGATACATCTTTTCCTAATGAAGTACAGAGAAACTATGTGACTATTAAATGCATACACGCACACACTGCTGGGGCGATACTCAGCAGCACAGTGCCTAGCTGGAAGATGTGAGGCCATGAGTTTGATTCCTCATACCAATAATTAAGCAAACAAATAAATAAATAAATTTCCTTTTAAAAAAGCAAATGCATATATTTTATTCTGACTCACCTCACAGATCTCCATTTCAGTTTTTGTACCAACATCATATTAATTTTGGATTACTAAAATTTTATTAAAATTACTTAATTAAATATAGTAATAATAGGACTTCTTTTCAACGATGAGTTATTGTTTTGCTTAACTATGTATTTCCAATAAATTTAAACTTTTAAATGCTTCTTAATAGACTAAAATATATTAAGTAATCATGTATCATCCTTCTTATATACTAATATATTCAAATTACTGATTTTTAACTTAAGGGTTTCTATTTGTTTGAACTAATAATTAGGAGAGTACATTGGAGTACAGCTTTTATGAAATTCTGATATCAGCATCATTTTGTCTTCATCCTAGACATGTTGTTCTCATTGTTATAGTATTTTAACTCAAGCTGTGTTCAGAAATCTTCACAGACCCCTTTCTACTCTGTAGAGATTATGATTTTGGTCTGTTTTCGTCCCCAGGTCTTAAATCCCCCACACTTTGGCTCTCTGGGTTCACACTCCCATATTCAGTTGTGATTCTTCAAGCACAGTACTTGAGTCTTAAGAAGTTACTGCTCACACTGTACTATTGAGCAAATTCTTCATTTCTAGGATGTAGAGCTTACCAAGAAAATTTACTAAAATCATGAGACTTGTAAAGCTGAAGACAATAATATTCACTTGACTGTGAAAGGACTCAGGAGAGACTCACTGAACACCAGATGACTCTGTCTGTATCTCAAGAGACAATCAAACCTTGGAGCTTAGAGATGTCTCTAGGTTAAAAAATACAGAAGCCCTGGGGTGTATCTGGTCTTAGACGAATGCATTCAATTCCAAATGGTTAGGCTAAGAACTGAGGACCCTTTTTAATTACCTCTAAAAAAAGCAGAGGATTTTGAGCCTCTGCTTGGGAGGTAAAAGAGAGCCAGTGTCCTCCTCTTGTACATAAGTAGCTCAGTTCACATTCTTGATCCCTCACGCATGGTGTTTATAGTCACACACACACACACACACACACACACACACACACACACACACTCTGTTGGATTTTTTTAAATTGTGTAATTGTGTTTTTATTGTGCAATATCAGGTACACAGGAGGTCAATGCAATCATTATCATTAAATGTCTGAGACCCAGGGCAGCTGTGAGCATAATCTGACTAACCACATACTAAAATTACAAAATTCATTTTCTCTACCTGGAAAATGATCTAAAACTCAGACTATGAGCTCCTTGCCAGATTACTCCTCTCCTCATGACTTACTCATTTTTCTTACTTGGGCTTTTATTGAGATGTAAAATTCAGTAACAATACTGAGTGTGAGTACTAGGAGTAGTAGAGGAATGATTCAGTTGTGGTTTCTCTGCAGAACCTCACCTGCACCAGTATCAGGCAGTCAGCCTAGGGATCAATGCAAACAAGTTACCCCACTCCTGGGAGAAATTATATAGGAGAAACTGAAAACACAGGGGAGCTTTGACTTAGCAACAACTACTCTTGGTGAAGATGTGAAAGTCTTTTTAAAAAAAAATTCATGTGTTTAATAAACCTTTATTGATGAACATGTTTAGTATCATGAACTTGTTTTATCTACTGGTTGTGCAAAGATAAATCAATTTTTGTTCTTGTGACATTTTCTCTTTAGAAGTATCAAGAAACTATACAACTGAATTCTGAGATTGGAGATACCCAAGGCTTCAAATTGGGTAAACCAGAGAGAATAAATGTTAAAGCACAATTGTCAAATCTCAGCATCAGGTAAAATGATAGGCATATAGAAGAGTTTAAGATGACTGTATTTTCTTACTTGTGTGGTTAATTCAACAGTAATTTCATTTAAAATTCAAAACTCTAAACTGCTGCAATTGAACCTAGATTTGTAGCTCAGTGGTGAAATGATAAGGATTTTTCCAGCATCATTATATGTATGTGAATTCCAAAAATTTCAAGTTTCCTTCAACCCTTCTGTTCCACAGCTACTGTAAATACCAAATATATTAATAATTTCCACTGATCAGAAGTGCAGATGACTGTCTTTCTTAACATGACATTCAAGATAGAACTTATCAAATGAAATTAATATAATTTTTTTCCTTTTGAAGTAAAAGCAATATTTAGCACTATATATCAAATATAAATAGTGCAAATATAAAGGTCAACCCCATTTTTATTTGTGTAAAATTAAAGACATGATGTGAGAAATGGTGAGCAGTAGGAGAAAAGTATAGTAAAAATAAATGAAATCAGATTAAGACATATGAGAATACTATTAACATCATATGATTCAATATATACAGTGGTAAAAGAGTATGTGTAATTTCAGTGTGACAGGAAGAGAACAAATAGGAAAAAATGCCAGCTCTATTTTGTGTGTGTGGTCTTTCAATAAGATTAGTCTACTTTTAAAAAGTCAGATAATGCATTATTGCAGGCATTAAAAAGCTAGTTTTGCTGACAAAGAAAGGCTTTCACAGAGTACTGTGTAAATCATACCATATTAGTGAGTTCTGCAAGAAAGAGAGCTAATAAAATACAGGGATTTATTTCAAGGAATTGGCTTATATATTTGTGGAGGCTGAAAGTGTAGAATTTGTAAGACTTGTCAACACAGTGAAAACTTTTTAACAAGTGTTAATACTTCTGTCTTGGGGCAGAATTTCTTGATCTTTAAAGAAACCTATTTTAGGTCTTAAAGCTTTGCAACAGATTGCATAAGTCCCACCCACACAGCTGAAGTAAACTTTTCAATTTAAGATGAACTGGTTGTAGGTGTTATTCATAAATACAAACATCTCTGCCCCAACACCTACATTAGTATTTCATTGAATCTCAAGATGCATAACCTGGCCAAGTAGACACATGAAATTAACCATGGCAACTACATTTTGCTAACAATACAAAGACATCACGCATTGTCTCTGTGGTCTCACTGTGTCTGATGCTGTTATTAACGTGATGTCATGGACAAGGACATCCTGACATTCAAGAATATCTCTGACAAATTGCTGCCACCAAGCTTCCTCTGCACATTCGGGTTCCAACAATGGTCCAAAAGGTTTGACTCTGTCCCCTACTTAATGGGATCCCAAGGTTCAATTAAGAAGTAGTCATAATTATTTTGATTCAGATGTGAGGCCCTCGGCAACTCAAAGATAGCTTCCAGGTAAAACGAAGATCAATACCTTTTTTCCAAGTTCCATTTTAGTTTCAGGATAGTTGGAAATTTATATCAGAGCTAGAGAGGGGTTGGTTTTTGCACATACCCTTTAGCCATTCTGTGAAAGAGAAATTGCAGAGCTGAGAAAATGACACCAACTCAGAAACATGAATGTTTGAACTCCCTGACTTTTTGTAATGCTTCACACACATAAATGTGTTTGTATATTTCAGTGTGAATTTCATTAATTATACATAGTGTTTATATCTTAACAGGAAAAACACTTTGCTCATATTGAACAAAGTCGGGTAAGAGTGTTCCTACAAAACTATAGCATTTGCCTACACTAAATATTTTAAATGTTTTACAGAAAGAGGGATATGGTAAAGGAATGTGGGAGAAAGAAGAAAACTAGCAAGAAATGGAAAACAGCCTGTAAAAAATATTATATCTGCCTTCAGTTCTTTTTGACCAATTCTGTTTATAACTTTCAAACATGATCAGATAGCAAGTGCATGCTTCATAACAATGCTTAAATTACTAAGTTAGCAATATCATTATTTTAGCATGTTGAAAATTTTAGCTTATTTTTATTAGCACATATATGCAGTATATAGTGATACATTCATTGTGGGAAGCTGGTAAATGTACATGACAGATTTTAATTATTTTTACATCTGTAATTGCTTATTCCTCTTCTCATTTGCCAAAGAACTACCTCTCCATTCCCCATTGTCTTTCTTTTATTTTACTATTATATATAAAATTTGTTCCATTAATATATATAGTCTGACTTTAATGCAATTTTCTGTTCAGGCATAAACTAAATATTATGCAATTAATAAACACTGAGGAGGAAAAGACTAAAAATTAATCTTTTTCATTTTGTTTAAAATTTAATTATCAAATTGGGATAATTCCAGATTTTGAGTGCAATTGGCATCTTTTATAAATCTCACTATTTATATTTATAGGCATAATAAAGAACTCTCAAAAACTATCATGCTCATGATATTTAATCAGCTCCATTTGAGAAACAGAATAAGGAAAAACCTCAAATCATGCCTTTGTACTTGGCCCCATTAGAAATTTTGCCTTTAATTTAAAAAAAAAATATGAAGTATCCATTAGTTATATTATCACATTATTTGTGTTATTTTAACACGTATATTTCTGTTTAAAATTGTATAATTAGCCCTGGTGCTGGCCGGGGAGGAGAACCAGAAATAGCTACTGGAGGCCCGGCCACGTTTGGACTTAAGAGGCTGCACAAGAAGGCAGTTTGCCTGCCCTCTTGGTAAGTGCCCCTGGAGCCAGTTGGGAGGAGAACCAGTCAGCTGTTCCTGAGAGTTACCAAGTGAGCTACTGATGCGCAGTTTGAGAATCAAACTTCCCCCACCCACCCTTCACCAACTGGGATAGAGTTCAGATCATCTATTGGGAGGATTACGGTATGCAATATAGCAAATAAGGGGGATTTCCTTCTATGTTTATTTGAAGGCAAAGATTATTTTCACTATTATTTTTGTAATGATTGCTATGCTCTATTCAATATTCTCCTTCAATTGATCTGTTACAATGGTCTGTTATCGGTTGGATTTCACTATACCTAATTGATTGGACAACTATTGTGAAGATAATGAGATATACTATAGTACCTATTACTACTATCCCAGTATCCTGCTGTGAAGTTCTGTACCAATGTCACTACATTGTCTCAATTGGCTTTGTTTTATCTTGTTCTGTTGTATTTTTACGACATTCTAAATAAAATTTAATTTTTTTAAATTGTATAATTAATCAGATACAACTTATACTCAAAAACATGAAAAATATTTGATGTTTTTGACAATAACTAAATCAACTGTTTTAAAGGACTAAAAATTATTAAACAACAAATTTTGAATTTTGAGTTATTGTTATGAATCATTTATTTTTAGACAGATTTCAACATAATTTCTTGAAGAGTGAGGTAAACTAGACCTTTGATAAACTTGAGGAAAGAATAGTTGTATGTGATAATAGGCATAAATTTTTAAAGTCAATTTCTAATTTTTGCCGTTCAAAAACTTTTTTACTGCAGAAATAAATTTAAAGAACAGGACTTTTTCAACACACTGGAACACACTTTAGTAATGATGACGGCATGGGTCTTGTGCTTTATATAACTAATGCTTTTCCATCATCCTTTCTTGTTCATACAATGATTGTAAAATGGAAATTAGTTTATTCTTAAATCCATTTAAAATTTGCTACATCACATTTGCATTAAATACAATGTTCAATTTAATAACTGCAGAGCCTATCATATTTTTGCTTTTATTTTTCAAAAATTTTGTCACCACTAATTTCTGACCACCAATTAATAATTAAATACACAATAGTAAACATCAACATTAAAACTACCACATAATTAATGTATTTCTACCTTATCTAAAAATGTAAGATTATAAAAATAGGTAAGCATGAATATAAGTATCAGCACCAACAGATACCAACAACCATTCGCAGAAAAATTCAGTTCATGCTAACAACATAACTATCATCAAGACATTATGTCTATGTGGTGGTTGACTGGCTGCCAACTTGAGAAGCTTAGCAGCCTAACTAAATTTGAAATTCTCTATCCTAGGGTATCACCTATATGATATAAAGGGACTATGAGAAGAAAGGACAGGCTGGCTTCTCTTCTTTGGAGGAGCTATAAGCCTTCAGCTTAGACATCATCTCCTGGCTTCTAGCACAGACACTTTGGTTTCTGCCTTTTATCCTTCAGCTGTCTGTGCAGACTCATCATCCTTTTGTCCCAGATCCACTGGTCTCAATATACACATTCACATGGGATGCTGAAATGAGCTCCAGACTTGCGACTGGAACTTTGGGTCTCCAGAGTGCAGGTTCTGTACTCTTCCTCATCCGATTCTGTGAGTCACCATCATAAGCCAATTTTGTAATTTCTTATACATTTGTACATTTTGTGTTAGATTTATTTCTCTAGTAAAACCCTGATTGATAAAGGTTATGTGTATATATTTGCTTTCCAGGTACAAAAGGTTACACATTTGGTCACAGCTGAAGCAAAATACTTTTTTTACCTATAAATTTGAAGTGACAAAAGTCCTTGTGAATATGAATAATTTAGATAGTTTACATTATTATAGTCTTCGCCTTAAAATTACATCGTATCGATCATCCTAACACCAGATATAATTCTTCTTAATACAATCTGCCTCACCTTTTCTTTAGCTACTATTCTGTTGCAATCTCTTTAGGGTTTGTATATCCCATGGCTTACCTCAAAGAAGCCATTTTTATTGCTCTATTTCAAATAGGTGGTCCAGTCAGATACAGTTGAGGCCAGCCTATAACTAAATAAGCTGTGCAAACCAGCAAGGGCCACATAGTAATTTCAAAATCTGCCTACACTACTTTTCAATATTCTGTTTCAAAATTACAGAAAGAAAAAAAATAAAGAAGGGGAGAGGAGAACACAAGAGAGAGAAAAAGAGAAGAAAGGAGAGGGGAGGGGAAGGGACAAGAGAAGAGGAGAGGAGAGGAGAGGAGAGGAGAGGAGAGGAGAGGAGAGGAGAGGGGAGGGGAGGGGAGGAGAGGAGAGGAGAGAAAAGCTAGCTTGTCAATCTTTCACTGGTCTGTGCTAAAGTAGACATTCCTCCATTGATTTCTGGATAGGCTAATTTAATTCCACTATCTATTCTTCTTAATACTGAAATAAGTCTCTTAAATATATAATTCTGACTCAGATTAAATATGTAAATATTGAATAATCACTATACAGGTTATACTGTGTTACAGATTGGACTGTCAAATCTAAAAAAAAAAAATCAAGAAATAAGCCTTCCTCACCTTTCTCCAAATGGTTCTTTGAGGCTGTGAAATCTGAAAGCAACCCTATAAGCCTCACTTCTAGCTTCTAATGTTGGATTCTGTAATGCTTTCAATGGAATGTGATCAGAAATCTTTCTCACAGAACTCATAAAATGGCTTAATAGAACTTTGCTAAGGAAAAAGACTCACACAGAGCATAGCTCCTTTCCAGAGTTCAATAGAATGTGAGTAGCCTCAAAGTACTGTATTAAGATCTGGGATTTCTATTTCATTATAAAGGAAATGAATGGTGCAGAGGAACCCTCCGGAGGTCTTTGCAGTTTTTCAATGCGTGGCGACCTTCCCCTGGTTTCTGAAGTCTTAGTTACAAGAAAGTAAAAGTAATAGAGCACATAGAAAACTTGTTAGCATGTCAAAATTCTTTCTCTCAACGTTTTAAAAATACTCCAGTCTTCTTCACTAAGAGCCTTTGAAATCATTGCCATCAGCCTAAAAAACTCAAATCAAGTATTATCTAAGCTGTCTTGTTCCCCAGTGATAGATACGTATTATAGAAAAAGAGTATTAGAATACTGCTTGGACATATAGAGATCACACTTCAGCTATTAATTAAATGTGAAAGTCATATTCTTCAAGACACAGAGTAATGTCTGATCAAATCTGGATAAAGTTTTGAGCAAAAAATCCCATAGTAATTATAATGCATCAGAATAAAATATAGCACCATTTTTTATAACTCTGCTTGTCTTTCCAGACACAAAAATGTGTAAAATTTGTATAAGATCATGTAATGAAAATCTGCCCCACTAAAAGGAGACAGTTACCCTTCCACCATTGATCTGAGACCTTATAACTCTCACACCAATCTAGTTTTATATCCTGTGTGATAATTCCTCTCAGTAGTGGCTCTAGACTGGTAATGTCCAATAAAAATATAATTAGAACCAGAAGTTTAGCTGTAAATATTCTAGTAGCTCTCTGGAGAAATGTAAAGCTAATAGGTGAAATTAATGTTAATACACAGATTAAAAATATATTCATTTTAAGATCAATACAGCAAATCAATTTAATATAAAGTATTGATATGTTTTATATAATCTCATACCCCTACTTATAACACAACTTCAATGCACCAACCACACATCAAGTAGTGCACAGGAGCTCCAGGAGCATGGTTGTTACTTAGTTTGGTAGTGCAGCTCTTCACTTGTATCTTCAGCTGCCTGCTAAATATTGCCTCTGGAATGATACATGCACACAACAGAAGAAATACATTTGAAACTTGTGTGTGCTTGCTTGTGTATGTTGCATATGCGTATTCCTGTCTTCCACTGGTATTCAACTTCATGGTGAAATGTCCTGTAGCCCACTCTTTCCACACAGCACTGCCTGTTGATGCTGGTTTAGTCCTATCAGTGGTTGATGCTCACAGGAATCAGAAAGATGAGAGAGAGGGGGGAGAAAGAGAGAATCATCTTTCTGAGGCAGGTCAAAATTTTGACAGTAACTGAAATACGTTGAGGTTTGTGGTTCATATCTCACAATTGCCATGGTAGTTATTAAGTTAATCCACCCCAAAGACAAGGCTGATAATCTGTTGAACCAATTCATAAGCTTCATTCTACTGTCTCTCAACAACTGAAGGTGTCAATGTATCAACTTTTTAATTTTTTTCCTAATTTAATCTTGTATAATTATAATTACTTTAGTTTCACATAAATGCTATATAGTTTGGGTAAAAATATCTTGCGATATACATATGCACAGTAAAATTATTGCTAAATGAAAATAAGCTGACTATTTGGTTGATTTTTTGTGTGAATATATAAAAGAATACTGGAAATATATTCTGTTAGTAAATGTCCAAACTTCGTACCCTTTGTAATATTTCCCCATCCCCAGACCATTGATGATCAATTATGTATTTGCCTCTCCAAAATATTTAAGTTGTTCAAATTCTACATGTAAGAATGGCACTGTCAAAAAGATAATAAATCTTGGCTAGGCTTATTAGAAAGGAGAAAAATTGTCCACTGTAATGGGAATTTAAATTGGTGTGGACATGATGGAAAACCATATGGAATGTGGAATTTCCTAAGAAAATGAAAATATATTGCAACCCAGGAATTCTGCTTATATATTATTAAGGCTTATATCTAGATGTTTCCCCAAAGCCATTTGTAATCTCAGGAGGGGCTTTTTAGAGAGGGCTGGATCTAGGATGTGTGCTGCCGGGAGCAAGGTTGTGATGCTGCACTAGATTTATAATGGGAATCTAGAATTAAAGATGTTGGTGCTGCCTGCCGCTGTAAGTGCAGGGGCCCTGGATGCAATATAAGAGACAGAAACAGGGCTGACGTTGTTGCTTGTCACTTATCACTTATAACTTGCTGTTGCATGCTGCTTTGTTGTCCCCTATCTGATTGCCATGGACTGTTTCTTTTCTGTGATGCCCTCTGCCATGACACTCTGCCTTGAAGCTAGCTGATTATTGCCTGAAATCTCTATAAATTATGACCCAAATAAACCTTTCTTCCCTTAACTTTGGGTATCAGGTGGTCTGTCTTAGGGGGAATATATATATATATATATATATATATATATATATATATATATTCCTAGGAAATGAAATCAGTGTCTCAAAGAGACACTTGTAGTTCTGGGTTACTGCAGCATGATTCCCAATAGCATTATTTTCATGATTCCCCCCAAATGAAACAACACAGCCTATAACAAAGCTCAATGTTAACCCATTACAGTAAAAAATAGAAAATGAATGAAGTGAAAAATAAACCCAAGAAGAGAAGTAAACTAATAACTTTCTGTCTCATTTCATAATTGTATAGTTCTCCAAACACACACACACACACACACACACACACACACACACATACACAGATCCCACAAACAATACAGAGATAAACAAAGGGAAAATTTGAGCAATCAATCAAGGAAAGAGTAGAAGGTATTTATTCTTATTGAGAAAAGAACAGCTGTTGGAATAGCATAAGGTATATCCGTATATAAATTCAAGTGTATAGTTTGTAAGGTACATAACATTGGCAGGAAATTGTCTAATCTATGTAATCTCAGTATTCTTTTTTCTAACAGAAGAATAAAATAATAGTAAATAAATACACATCCTATTACTAATATTAATAATGTACAGATAATATCTATCACAGGTAAGGAATCATTAAATGCCATATGTCATCATTATTACTGACATTTGGAGATAATATTATTAAATATTATTAAAGCACATGACATTTCAGACAATGACCTTGACTACTCTTGCTTTTTAAATTCTATAAAAATGGATTATAACAAAGTCACTAATCTTGTAACTCATATACTCTCCTATTTTGACAGTTATAATCATCATTAGAATATTTTTATCTTCAAAGACTGTATTATTTTCTAAAATTAGAAACTGTATCTTACATCCAACATATCTAATGATGTGGTAGTGATTGTATGGTTAGATTTGCTAATCAATTGTATTTCCTGATACAGAAGAAGAATAAAGGCAGCTTTGATTTTCCTGGTAAAATTTTATCTGAGACAGTGCTCCAAATCATGTAGAGGAAACATATTTATTTCTAGTCCCATTGACACGTGATGAGTAATAGTAGTTACCTGAAGGGACTTGTTTGCTTAAAACAGATGATTACCATTGGCCTGACTTTTGAAGAATGTGAGCACTGAACCCTCATGATGCTTAATCAATGAAAAGTTGTAACTTAAAAGCGTTCCTTGACAAATATCACTTCCTCCATACCATAATCTTCTGATTGGTTTCATGTATAGAGACACAAGAGAAGGACCTGAAAATATTTCTATCATGATTTGCTGGTCACATCACAGCAATTATATATAATTAAACATGTCTTGAGAATTCATTCATTGTGATTTAGATAATGACTTCCAGGTCCCCTCATGGAATGGTCTATGTACTGAATTGGGAAATACAATGATAGGTAAAAATACTGAAAAGAATACTCATGATGACAAAGTAAAACGTGAGGAAATAGAAACACATGTACCAAGAATAAGGAGAAAAAAGCATGTCTTGTGGAAAAGAATGCAGCGGTGAAGAATGAGAGTTCTCTACAGGCATAAAAATAACAGCAATAATGTGAGAGGGGGTTGACCTTTGTAGACAAAGCAAAGTATTAGAATATTTCCTAGGGAAGCTTATTGTAATAACAAGGAACATCAGAGGTTTTCTAAATGTGTTACCTTCATATGCACATGGAAGTGGTGATATGGAGAACTAAAAGAAGTATGATTAGATATTTCACATGCACTAAATAGTTCTTTCATGGCAAGAATGTTATTATATCAGGAATACTTACATCTAGACTCTCATCTGGACATTGAGAACAGCAAAAACAAATACATTATTGTGGACTCTTCATTAGATTATTTATAATAATTGTAATTTTCTTTTTAAACTTTAATTTTGACCCTTCTGAATACATAACTTTACTGTTGTATAAGAATACTCATAACTGATTTAATATTATAATTTTTCTATTTCTCACCATCATCCCAGAAATCTTCTTTTAATCACTAATTTATATTAATAGAATGGACCTAGATTTTTTCCTGTCTGATTACATTCAGGTTTGAAAGACATTAAATGAACAGTGTTGACTTGGATGCAGACATAGAAGTCCATGAACTCTACAAAGCTATTAAGGAGCAAAGGCAAAATAAAAATTGGCAGACACTGAGGTTTTGAACTCTGTTTTCAGATGCATTAAGGAAGTACATTTTAGTGCATTTGAGAAATGTTCTTAAGCCACATTGGCCTTGTAATGACTTTCGGTACTCTCCAATGATGGAGAATTCTTCATACCAAACCTTTAATCTGTGTGTTTTAAATTTTTCTTAAAGCTTTCTCTCTTAAATTTTTTCTTGATTTTGTTTAGAATTATTTTCAATTTTATTAGCACCTATTTATTACAAAATTATCACTAGTTGTTTCATTGATGTTTACATATTTAGAAATAAGACATGTTGATTAATTGTATATTTTTAGTATACAGGATATCAATTAATGAGTCAAGAAAGGTATTTAATAGATGTTTGAAGAGATACAATGTGCAAGTGTTTATGTCCCACATGATAAGACTATAAAGGAAGGTGATTATCCTCCAGGCTACACTGCTGTACAATGTAGCTCTGGAGATAAAACAGGCACACAAAACTATAAAATCATTGACTCATAGTAGCTTAAAAAGATACAAACAGAAACTTTGTGATTGTTGAAAGAGAAAAGGTTCCTTTTATGCCCTTTTACCACAGAGTGATCAAATAATGTTTCTTGAGGAAGACGGTATTGAGTTACCAGTTACACAGTACGAAATCTGTTTTTTAGATAAAATCAAACAAAACAGTGTTTATGAGTAGTAAAAATGCTATCATTTGCAAGTTACAGAATTAACATTTATTGAACACTTTCATTATGCTAAATGCTATTTGGGGGCCTATATTAGTTTTATATTGGTATATAGCAAATTATCATGTTTGAAGCTTAAAACTACACAAATTGATTAATTCACAGTTCTTTACTTCAAAAATGCAACTAATTTGGTTAGATTTTTTCCCCAGGAAATCACAGAGATGAAATCAAAGTGATGCTTTGTCTAAGTGCTAATCTCTAGGCACTGCAAAGCATCTACTTTGAAACTCATTCAGGTACTGGCAGAGCTGAAATTGCTGCACTGGTGATTCTGAGGCACCTGTTTTCTTTCTGGCTGTGAACCAAGAATCACTCCAACACCAAAATACTCACTGCGTACTTAGTACTTAAGTCGTAAATCTCTAAGTTCCTCTCATGTAAAATCTGTCTTCCTTTTCTGATTTACTTTTCTGGCATTAGACAAAGAAAATCTCTTTAAACACATAGGTATTTGGCAAGACCTGTTGGGCAATTGTTCCCTTTTGTGGGTTACTGTGCCATATGCAGTATTATTCGATAAGCATCATATTCAAAAGTGATAAAAATTAGGGTGTAACATTTAAGAATTCCTACAAATTCCTTTTATGTAAATTATATCATCCAATATTTAAAGCCTGTGATGAGCTAGGTATCTCACTGATATTTTCTTTTCAAAAAAATAATAATCAAAAATGTTCCCTGTTGGTATGAAACCAGATTTCTCTGATTCCAACATTTAAGCTAATTTCAGACCTTACACAATTTGTAGTGTTTAGAGATTTTAAATTTATGTAAACCCCATATTAATCCAAATAATGTCTCATTTACTGATTCTAAAACTTATTACTTGACTGTAGTAGTCATTTTAATATATATGTATATTATGTATATAACATTTTATAAGTGTTGAATGTTCATCCTACTGATACTATTGTGAATTTCAATAAAATATTAAATTTGTACTTGCAAAAGCTGAAATCTGAGAAATATAGAAATTCTTAAAGTAAGAATCACTATTCTAGGCCTATTTTCCCCTGTGTTTAGGAAATCTAGTCACCAGTATATTTTTAAAAATATTTTTAAAGTTCTTTATATTTTCCAGATATATTTACATTTGTTTTCTTTCTATGCTCACAACTCCCATTGAGTTTTCTGTCATCATCTACATCTCTGGGTAATAAGTCTGAGGAAAAAAAAAAAAAAAAAAAAAAAAAAAACCTTAGGTAACTCACACAAAGCCAAAAATTCATGAGTGGCAAGTTGGAAAAACTCAATTAGATGTATTTGCTGCTAACTATAATTTATTTCCTTTGTCCAATTTTCAGTATATACATTCATTTGTTGGTTTTCTATAACTAACTTTAATTTGCCAGTCTCTCTGGATCCCAGAAAAAGAAAAGTTACTCTTTCTACTGACAAGAGGGCATGCTGCCATTATGACATCCTCTAATAAATAAACACATCTATTTAGTGCCACAACAAATTAGAAAGTACTTATTTCTGTTTAGTGAGCCGAATGAAATCAATAATCTCTGGGGAGTTACCACTATAATTCATTAGCACCCTTCATTGGGCCTCAGTAATCAGCTAAGAGAATGGAGCCCAGTTTTGGGTTGCAGAAGAGAAAATGTCAGGATCAAATAGCTCAGCTCAAGGCCAAACAGTGTCTGATAATCATTGCATCACACCCTTCTACACTTCAAGGTGCTGAAATTCCTGGAAGAAATTATTTCATAGTCACTTACCAATTTTCAGAATGAATTCAGCTCTTAAGATATGTTTAATAACAATAGTATTCTCTAAACTATCACGATATTCTAGGTCTGATGTTTCCCCTCGTTGGCTTCATTGATTATCACTCGGAATCCCCTGACATACCTGTTTTAGTACTTTAGTTTCTTTTTTTGAAGTCTGCTTAAAATTGGCAGCTCCAAGGCCCACTCCTTAGTAACACTGTCTTCCTTTTATCTAAACTCATATTCCTAGTAGTATTACTTAAATTTTAAATACCACTCAAATGGCAACAATTCCTAAATTTATGAGTTTATCTGATTGTTGTCCAAATCACTGATTCATACACTTATTAGACAAGGCAACTGCATCTTTTTCCCCAAAAGGTACTTCAATCTGAATGTGATTAAAACTAAATGTCCCCCTTCTCCCCAGTGCTGCCCAGCTCAACCCACGTGGCTGTGGCAGTTCCATCCGTCAGTGGCTCTGCCCCAGAACCTTCAAAACATAAAACTTTTTCCTTTTGCTTCTGTATTCAACCTCTTTCAGGAACTTGGACTTTTGTAATACTTGGTTATCACAGGCATCACTCCTGCTTTCCTAGTCTAATTTTTTAAGTAAATTAAAGCAAAATGTAATAATACTTTATGTCTCCCTTTTTGAATTTACTACTTCTCACTGAATCTTTTCTTAAAATAGCACAAAGTATAATCTTTTAAAATATAAATCAAGCCAGGTATGGTGGCGAATGACTCTAATCTCAGCATTTGGAATGCTGAGGTGGGAGGATGGCCATGAGTTCAAAGCCAGTTTTAAGCTACATAGTGAGTTCAAAGATAGCCTGAACTACACAGTGAAACCTGTCTAAAAAAATCAATCAATCAATCAAAAATGTAACTACTATGTTTAAAGTCTTGCAATTTTTTATAGAAAACAAAATCAAGTTATTGAAATGGCTTTCATACGTCTGCAAGAGGTAGACAATATTTTTCATACGTATTACCTCTTCTCAAGTCCTGATCATTCTAGACTACTTTTTAAAAGATTTGTACTCGTAACTCCCTCTGTCCGCAATGTTCTTTCACTTACTAAGAACATCCCTTCCTCAAATCCTTTAAATATTAATTCCATTTCTACCTATGCATCTTTTTTTAAAGCTTATGCCTTTTACTCCATAAACTGTATTTTTCTGCTTCAGGTTTTCCATAGTTTGTTTCATTGTTTAAGCTATTACAAAATTTGCTGGATTGCTATGATTATTACTTAGTGTTGCCATTCTCTGATAGAATGTAAACTCCATGAAGAAGCAAATCACTGATTTATTTAATGTTGCATAGCAACAACATAATCTGGTATATAACAAACATTCAGCAATGTGTTTAATAATTAATTTTCCTAAGTAATTTACTCTTTGCACTGACAAAATGTCTAGTTAGTTTGAGAAGTCTATTGCTTTTTTATGCCTATGTATAATACATTGATATTAATTTATAATTTATTTATTTATAATACATTAATAATGTTACTTTAATATTTTTAAACTATATTTTTTTTGCATCTTTAACTTGAATAAATTAAAATTGGTTTAATGAACAGCATGTATAGTTACTCACAGAACTAAATCCAAATGCACACAAAGCTCATTTCACATAATTTAAGAAGAGTCATTTTAGTAACAATTAAATAGTAGTAAATATGTTTTAAAAAGAAACTGATACTTGTAAAAAAGGAATAGGAGCAAAAATATGATTAAAAATATATGTGAAGAAAAATAATATTAATAAAATAAAATTAGCTTGTTAAAGTAATTATGGAGAGCAATACTAGACAGTATGTTAATACAGATTTTTTAACAGGAAATAATTTTTGTTGGAAAAATAAATACAGCTATGCAGATAACAGCTGTATCTGAATGGTTGACTTATTGGCTAGTCATATTTTTTTAGCCAACCCAGCACAAAGGAACAACTTTTTAAATTTCTAACTTTTCAAACTATCCAAGATGTTGTAATGTGCTGTCTCCTTCTGTTGTGTTCTTACTTGCCACGTTTGAGATGTATTATGTTCCGTTGCTGGTGCTTGGCCAACGTATAGTCTAAAATAGTTGTTGATTTGTCAGTGAAACTACTACTTACCTAGTTTTTAGGGGTTTGTTTTCCCTTTGGCAGTTGTCATCACCACTGCGTTTTGCAAGCTGCTGATATTTTCAAAAATCATTACATACTTCCAGAAATGACTTATTAGTTTGATTTTGCTTGACCATGTTTATAAGGAATTACAGTGACTTCTGCTTGGCCATGCAGACCTCACAGGGTCTTCCTTTGTGAGTTCTTAGCTCACAGGTAAGGAATCTAGTGTAGAACTTCTGCCAGCCATTGGTTACACACTTTCTAACTACATATTCTGGAACTGGGGACAGAGGCATGCAGTGAATGTAAGCACTTGCTAGCTTCATGGTTGGACTGGCCTGAGCCATAATATCTTCCTCAATCACCTCACATTAACCCTTATTCTACGTACTTAATTCCAATGATGCTTTGAGTAGAGAGGACTTAGCTTCTATTTGGGTCCAGGATCTGACTAAAACACCTTATTATTTCCTCTCTAATTCACATCTTAAAGATATTACTGCAATTCTCATTGCAAAGAAGAGAGAGAAATTGGCAGTGTAAGTTTTGGCACTTCAGAATGACAGTTTCATTTGAAGGTTCTAAATCTAATGGTTCACATATGGAAATTAATTGAATGATGGCCCATGGTTCTATGTCTTGGCAAGGTATGCCTCTGTTCTCTAGGCCAGCCCTTTCCCCCTATGTAGATCAAGCAACATTTTATTTTAATGCCTATCGATGTAGTGTTATGGAAACCATGATCAACAAGCCACCCTGGAAGATTTTCACAGCACAGATTCTTCCAATTATCTCATCAGCTCCCTTTTATAAAAACTGTACTTTTGTATTTAAAAAGGTAACAGAATTGCATAACAAAATTATACGAAAATAACACAACTAATGTATTGGATAATAAGTAGTTAATCAGAGGAAAGATATGAGCATATAATATCTGATTGATGTTAGCACAAAACTTTCTTTTCAATGAACCAAGAGACACTAATATAGCTGCTTTGCATTTTTCTTCCTTTTCCTTTCCTTCCTTCCACCTTTCCACTTTCCTAGTTCTTTTTCATTTTAAACAGTTCCTTGTAATTTCACATTGTCTATTGTACATTCTATACCTTATTTACATTTTCATTTTCTCACACCAGGGAGACAATAAAATGCTTACACATGTGAGTCTGAATTATTTCACTTTATGAGTAGGATCTCCGTTGAATCCATTTACAAATAAAGTCTCAAGTGTGTTTTCTTTACAGTTGAGTAGTACACAATTGTATAAAAACACCATATATTTTTGATCCATTTCTTGGGTGATGGGCATTTTAGGCTATCTCCAAGATTTAGCTATTACAAATTGTGCAGCTATAAACATGAATGTACACATGTGACTATCATTTGATATTCTTAATTCTTCTGGAAAAATGCCCAGGATGGTAATAGCAGGTTTGAATGTGATCTGTAATTCTAGTTTTATGAGGACCCTCCATACTGATTTCCCTAGTGGTTGTACCAGCCTTCACTCCCACCAATAGTCAAGAGGTGTTCCTTTCTTCCCCATAGGTTTCCAGCATTTGTTACTGGTTGATTTCTTGAGGATAGTCATTCTTTCGGGAGCAAAATAGAATCTCAGCGTTATTTTAATTTGTGTCTCTTTAAGGACTCATGATGCTGAACATTTTTTCATGTATTTATTTGCAATTTGTCTTTTTTTTTTTTAACCTGAGAAGTGTGTATTCATCTTAGATGCCCATTTTTGGACTGGATCTTTGAATTTGGAGGTTGTCTGAGTTTTTTATTAATTCTTTATATGCTCTAGATACAATTTTTATTTGAGGTAAAATTGGTTAAACTTTTTACTAACTCTGTGAGATATCTTTTTACTCTGTTAACATTTTCTTTTGATGTGTAAAAGCTTTATAATAAGTGAGATCCCAGGCATTTATTCTTTGAAATATGGCCTGTGCAATTTGAATTTTGATATGAACTCTCTGTCTACACATTTGTCTTCTAAATTTCTACCTACTTGCTCTTCCAGTAGATTTATTACTTCTCTTTTAACATTTAGATCATTAATCCATTTTTACTTTAGTGCGTGGGGATAGACATGGGTCTAGTTTTAGTCGTCAGCATTTGAAAAGCCAGTTTTTCCAATAATATCTGTTAAAGAAGCTATCTTTCTTCCAATGAATATGTTTGGCTCTTTTGATAAAGATTAGGTGGCTCAGTGTGTTTGTAGTTGTACCTACATCTTATAACATGTTCCACCAATACTGGGGCCTCTTTTGCTTTGCCAGAATCATGTTGATTTTAATACAGAAGTTTTTAGTATACTTTCAGTGAATTTAGTATACTTTCAATGACTTGCAATGTCTCCTCCCTTGCCTTTGTTGCCCAGGATTTATTTCTCTATTCTAGGTCTCTTCTGTTTCCAAATGAACTTTAGGAATGTTTTCTCTAGTTCTGTGAAGTGTGCAAATGATATTTTATTCAGTATTGTATTAAATCTGTACAAAAGTTTGGGGAGTCTGAACACATTCACAATGTCAGTTCTTCCTATCCATGAGCAAGGGATACCTTTTCATTTTCTAATATTCTTTTTTATCTCCTTTAACTGAGTATTGTAATTTTCCAAATGCAGATATTTTACTTCCTTTATAATATTAATTCCTAAGTATTTTTTAGATATGATTGTGAGGATGTAGTTTCCCTAATTTCTCACTTAGTGACTTTATTGCTTGTGCAATAAAGGAATGCTATTGATTTTTGAGTACTGATTTTGTATCCGGCTGCACTGCCGAATTTTTTTAATTAAATCTACAAGTGTTTTGCTGAAATTTCTGGGGTCTTCTATGTAGACTTTCATGCTAACTGTGAATAATGATTCTTTAAATTCTTCCTTTCCTACTCTTATTCCTTTCATTTTTCTTATTGTCTAATTTCTGTGGCCACTATACCCAGAACTCTATTGAATAGGAATGATGATAGCAGACATCCCTCTTGTTCCTGATTGTAAAGTGATATCTTTCAGCTTTTGTTCATTTAGTATGGTGTTGGATGATGGTTTGTCATAGATAGCTTTTATCAGATTGAGCTAAAGATTATGTATTTCAATTTTCTGTAGGATTTTTATTATGAATGAGTGATGAACATTATAAAAAGTTTTTCTATATCCATTGATTTTTTTCATGTGATTTTCATCTTTGTTTCTGTTGATATGGTGTATTACATGTTTTGATTTCCTGCATTCCTGGAATGAATTCTCCCTGGTTGTGTTGTATAAATCTTCCTGATGATTGTCTCCATTCTATTGGCTAGTGCTGTTTGAGGACTTTTTTGTCTATGTTCATTTAGGGAGATTCACCTGTATCTTTCTTTTTTGGTTGGGTCTTTGTCTGGTTTGCTAACAAGGTCATACATGCCTACAGGAATTAAGGAGAATTGCTTCCCTTTCAATTTCATTAAAGACTTTACAGAATATTGCTGTAAATCTCTAAATCCGTACCAGGGATCCACGACTGCACGCTTGAAAGGCGGCGCTTATGCCACTGAGCTAAGGCCTCAGCCCCAATTCCTCATTTCTTGATTTTAAGTTGTTCCTTACCTTTTTTTTTTGGGGGGGGGGGTAAGATTGGTTAGGGATTAATCAATCTTGTTTACTCTTTCAACAAAGTAAATATTTGATTTATTAATTCCTTGTATTGTTTTCTTAGTCTCAAATTGCATTAACTTCTGCTCTGATATTCATAATTTCCTCCTTTGTATAGGTTTGGGTTTGGCTTGCCCTTATTTTGCAAGAAGCTTGAGGTGTAGCATTATATTGTTTAACTGTATTAATTTTGTTTTCCTGATATGGGAAATCATTGTTATAAATTTCCCTCTTAGGATTGCTTTCATGGTGTCCAGCAGGTTCTGGTATGTTGCGTTCACATTTTCATTTGCCTGATATTACTGAGTTTCTTCTTCAATTTAATCTGTGACCCATTGGTTTGTTAATGAGTGTATTATTTAATTTCCATGTGTTAATGGAGTATGCAATTTCTTTTGCCATTTATTTTCAATTTCATTGCACTGTGGTCAGATAATAGACATGCAACAATTTCATTACCTTTGCATTTTCTTAAGTGTGTCCTGTGGTCTAGTACATGATTTATTTTAAAGAATGTCCTATGTGCAACTGAGAAGGATGTAATTCTGATATTGAATGGAGCACTCTATAAATGTCTAGTAAATCCAGATGCAAGTTCACTGCTTTGGTTTAATTTTGATATTTCTTTGCTGATTGTTTTTCTACTTGATCTATTTTTTGTGACAGTGGAGAATTAAAGATCCCCTCATTACAATTGTGTTATTTATTTTCATGTGTATTAATATTTGTCTTATATAGTTGCATCCTCCCATATTTGTTGCACACATATTTATAATTATAATCTCTTCATCTTGAATTTTCCCCTGACAAGTAGATATTGCCTTGTTTCTCTCTTTCTCTCTCTCTCTCTGTCTCTTTATCTCTCTTTCTCTCTCTCTGTCTCTCTCCCTCCATCTCTGTCTCTCTCTCTCTGTCTCTCTCTCTCTGTCTCTCTCTCTCTCTCTCTCTGTTTTGTGTTACTGTAACTCTAACCCAGTACCTTGCCTTGCTAGGCAGATGATGCACTGCTGAGCTATGCCATCTCTTTACCTTCTTTGATCATTCTTTGAGTATCACATTGCCTATGAACAAAATAGATACTCCTGTTTTTTTGGGGGGGTTCTTATCACATTGAATATTATTTTCCATCATTTGGCTTTCAGTCTGTGAGTTTCTTTTCGAGTTAAATGTGTTTCTTACACACAGCATAATGTTGGATCTTGTTTCTTGATCCATTCTGCTTGTCTGATTTTTTTAAATTGTTGAACTGAGTTCATTTACATTAATGGTTGTTACTGATGTGGATTGGCTTATCTTTTTCACGTTATTCCACTGCTGTTGGTTCGCTACCTTTTCCCTCTGTTTAATTGCCTGCCCTGTTAATGGTTTCTTTCTTATGCTGTTCTTGTAATTGTGGTCATTTCTATCACTGTCTAGAATATTCTTCAGTACTTTTTGAAGAGTTTGCTTGGTGGTCATGAATTTCTTGAGCTGTTTTTTTTTTTTTTTTTTTTTTTTTTTTTTTTTTTTTTTTCATAGATGTACCTTATTGCTCCATTTATTTTAAAGGTAGTTTTAAAGGGTACATTGATCTGGGTTAGAAATGGTTTTCTTTCAGGGTTTAAAACAATTCATTCCAAGCTCTTCTTGACTTGAGAGTTTGTGTTCAGAAGTTGACCATGATTCTAATGGGCTTTCCTGTTTCTTTTCTGTATTAAATTTTAATATTCTGTTTTTTGCTAAATTTCTGAGATTTTTATAATTATACATCTCTTGTATATTTATTTTGAGTAATATTGTTTGGAGTTCTAGATGCTTCACTTATCTGAATGTCAGTGCCTGTTCTTATACTTGCAAAATTTTCTATTACTTCTGCAAGTTGTCTTTTTATGTCATTTTTGTTGATTCTTGCTTTTTTTCATTGACACCTAGCAGTCTTATATTGTTTTTTTCTTGCATTGGTTTACAGTGTTGAATTGTTATTCTCTGAAGCTTTTTTTTAAATTTTTAATAGATATTTTCTCTCTGATCACTAGCCGTGATCCTGTTTTTAAGTTCTAAAAATCTGACTTCAGTTTCATTCAAGTATTTTTTTCCAAATTTCTGTGGAATTTTTAACTTCTTGTGTATCTCTTTGAATGTTGTGTGCATTCTATTTCTTTCCTATGTTGCTCATTTAAGGTTTCCACCATTTTTCCATGCTCCTCTATTTTTATCTTTCTGCTCTAGATTGGCTGAACAATTCCTTCATTAACGTTGCCACTTTTTTACCTGAGATTAGTATTTCTGATCTTATTTCTTCTATGACTCATGAGCTTGTTGCTTTACTTTATGTGCTACCTATTCAAAAATTTCAGATGCATATATTCTAATTTCCTTCATGTCTATGTCTCCTGGTTCTCTTGTTCTAGGTTGTCTGGAGGTATGAGACTGTATTTTGCTTGTGCATATTGCTGTGTTTTATTGAAAAAACTTTTTATTTTGTTTTCTGTGTTGATTCTTGTGAGTTTTTGTAGCAGGTAGCTCTATCACTTGTATCAAGGCCTCTCTTGGAAAAGTCTGCTATTCTGGGATGCTGCCTGTGTCGAGGAGGACCTTGGTTTGTGTCTTTCCCAAAGTTCTACCTTCCCAATTAGTCAGGACTCAAAAGTCGGTATCTTTTTGTCTCATTCTACTGTCCTTTGGTGTTGCATTGTGTTGAGGTTATTACTCCAGTATTGTTAAGAAAGGGAAACCAACTAAGCACAACCAATATGACTTCTCAGAAACTAAAATAATTAGCAGTAGTAACAGCATAAAGCACAGTTTAACAACTGACAAGCTAGTCTATTAATCTTGAGCCATAGAAGCAAGATCTATAGTTATGTAACAGAAGTGACAATAAATTAGGAACTTGTATTCATCATGTTTCCTCTGGTTGGGTGGTTTTACTCTGTGATGGTGAAAGTTGAGAAGGATAGTGTATAAAAGACAGATAACTGATAAAGAAGTAGAAGCAAGGCTGGAGGCCAAAGGATGATCATGCTAGCTTTGGAAAACTAGGTAAAAGGACAGAAAAGAAAAAATAAAGTAGCAAGTAAGAGGTTTTCTAAATTTGGCCTGTTTTCGGGGGTTGGAATTAGTTTTCTGTGGCTGTAGTTCTTCTAAGCCATGTAGAAATTAAAAAAAAAAAAAAAGAAAGAAAGAAATAGAGAAAGGAAGACCAAAATAAAAATAGAGTACAATACAGTAAAATAAAATAAGAAAGAAAATCAGGTGCTCCCACCTACCTGCTTCTACTCCATGTGTCTTTGTCCCCAAACAATACTTGTTCCCATATCATCTCATGGCTCATATTGTTTGTGTATCTAGAATTTTCCATCCCACTCATCCTGCCTGATCATTGTGTGTGGCCCCAGTCAGAGTCCTACTGTATGACTGGCATTCACCTGGTCACTTGATCCCAACGATGAAGAAACGGAATTCAGTCACCTGGATTTCTCTGTTTTCAGTTGATAGCACCCACAATACAAAACAAAATAAAACAAAACAAAACAAAACACACACACACACACACACACACACACACACACACACACAAAATACCCATACCACTTGTGTCTTTGAAGTATGTGTTGGAAACTGATCCTTGGATCCCAAGATCTCATTGATTTCATGGCATTTAGGTACCCAGTTCAGTGGTATCAAGTGTCACTATGATTTTTGCCCTAAAGAGAAGACTGCACATAGAGTACTTGAAGGATTTCGGGATTTTGACACAAATTTAATTCTTTATAGTTATAATGACATACATGCCTTCTGGAACAGCACAGGCGCAGACTGACAAATTTTCCATAGTAAATCCTTGTTAGTATTATACTCTCTGTAAGTTGTTTGATACATTGATGTGCAATTTAAAAATTATGTTTTGTTAATTTGGGTTACAATAGGCCGCTTTTGAATCTTCACTCAACTAACCCAACCACTTTTATCTCTTAAAATTGAAAAATCAAGTCTGAAATCATTTAATATTCTTTCAGTCTTAGTCCATTGTATGTTTAGGATATTTTTCCAAATATCAATAACTTCTTCTACTACATACTACAAAATCAAGCAATAACTTTGGTGTACATTGTATTTCCGCATGGACTATATTCTGTATCTGAGAAGTCATAATCCAGGAACCTTCCCGTTACTAGGCAAAACAAGATGGCACATTACTCTAAGAAGCCATTTTGTTCCAAACAGTTCATTCAGGTTCAATCCAAGAAGTATGAAAAAATACATACACATAAATTAAAATACTAGCTTTTTAAAAGTGTTGTTGCTGTTGTTTGTTTGTTTGTTTTTTGTTTCATTTGTTTTTATGTTAGGGAGACAATATGATATTTATAAATTTGACTTTCACTTTTTCGTATGGTCTCAAGTTGCTGCCATTTACCTAAAAAAGCCTCAAAATTATCTTTTTATAGTTGAATAATATTCCATTGCAAAAACTTAAAGATTAATAAGATCCAAAATGTTCAATAAATATTATAATAATAGAAGGGAAAGAAAGTGCTCAAAAGGAAAGAATAACTAGGATAAGGGAAAGGAGAAAAGGAAGGAAGGAAAAATTATATGTATTTTAGTAAACATACATAAATGTATGTATGTATATGTATGCAGGATAGATACCTATTCTACTAATCTCCATTATTTCATCCTAAAAAACAGTTTGTGATGTCATTGTTTGATTATTTGATCATCTTTTATGCCCAAATCTTATAAACCGATCAACTACTTCTAAGATAACAATATGTAGTATATATAGTGTTAAATTCCTACTTTTGTTGAAATTCTGTATCATTCTATCCTTTTATTTTCTGTTTTTCTTTGTAAAATAAATAAAACATTAAAAAGATACTTATTACAGAATTTGACCAAGTGCAAATTAGGAGTTAAAGCTATGGACTCTGAGTATAATGTTAGAACTTGGATTCCTTAATCTGGAAATTAGACAAGAGAGAGTTTACAATATTGGGCAAAAATAGCTCTCAAGCAGATGCTGTAATCTACAAAGCCTGGTTGAACCTGTGTGTTTCTGGGTAGATGCCATGGGTAGTCTCTGTAGGTTGAGATATTGCATCATGGAGCTGGAAATGCACATCGTACCACACCATACCTGTCCCATCAGACTTTTTAAGTCATTTTCAAATAATGTTGCATAATATTGCAGTAATCCCACAACTGGGAATTGTTTCTAATCCGGGAAGGGCACCAGCCTGTAATAACAAGGAGTTTCAGCTATGGAATAACTGAAGACTCACTTCTGCCCTCTAAAACTTATACAAGAAACTGTCTTATGTACCTCTATAATTTGAAATGGAATTCTCGAGAATGAGTTCAGTCTAGTCCAATCACTGCTTTTATTCAGAGCCACTGTAATGCACAGAATGCTATATCCTTCCTTTTCTTGAAATAAAATGTTATTGATTTCTGACCTTTTAGGTATAAAAACACAAGGCAAAATATGTTTGCCCTGTGCTTCCAGTTTATAAGATATTCAAAATGTCTTATAATGTATTTTCGCAGAAATACGTGAGTGTCGTATCTGAACATGCAGCTTTAGAAACAAGATCTGTGGTAATTTGGGTCACAGGTGTAGAAAACTGGTTTTAACTGACTTGTTAAACTGAGAAATGTGGCTTCTCCACAAACCACGAATTTTCAGTGACTTCTTCAAAACTCAGAAACTTTTATTTAAATTGAAATATTTTGGTAATACAGTATAGAAACAAATTTAATATTCAAGGAATACCTATACAAAAAAGAGGCAGTCACATGAACATTAAGCAATTTGGTGATGAATAACAACAATGAAAAATCTAAGAATGAACTCTGCAGATTTTTCAGTTCGAGGGTTAAAATTTTAAAAAGAGTTCATGAGATCTGATCTAGGTCCAAAGCAACTTGATGATACCTGCATTAAATATATACAAATCAAGTTTATATTTGTTACGCTTTTAGATTTTATTTATCTAACTTATTGATCTTCTAATTAAAACAATACCTTTAATTGAAGAGATTATTGAAGATTCTAGGATTTGTTTTTGTTTCATTTTGAGTTGTTAAATGAAGAAATGTCTATGTCATTAGTTCTATAGAATTTTTCTTTGTTACCATCACAAAAGATTTACTATTAAAATCAAGTCATTCGATATTCTGCTTTCTTGTATGAAAGTGTAATAAGAAGTTATACTTTGACCTGAAAACAACTGGACTGTGCTCAATTAAATTCAGATGGGTAAAAATTTGAGGGCCTCCTGAGGGCCAATCAGGGAGATTAAATTATTGAATCATTTCATTATTATGCAGCCAGATATGAGACAACAATTAAGATTAGAAATAGCAAATTTTAAATTAAAGATATGGGTAAGGTCTTAAATGTATGACAATACATGAGCAAAGCTATCCAAGTGTTTTCCCAACTACAATACCCAAATACATTTATTAACAAATATCAATGAAACGTCACTAAAACGCCATCCATATTAAATACTTGTTGCATTGATAGGTTCACATGTAATTTGCCTGAGGAACTATTTAAGTATTTTTTTGTTAATTGGGTTTAAATTTTCTGCAATTCAAATGTCTACATTGTACCATCCTCTTTCTTTTTAATATGAAAATCATAATAATTTTCACTTAAATAATATTTTTATAGCGATACATTCATATTTTTTCTGAAGGCAAAAATGTTGTGTATGAACCTTTCTTTAAAAAAATACTTAATAAGGGGCTGGGGATATAGCTCAGCGGCATAAGCGCCTGCCTTGCAAGCAGGCAGTCTTGAGTTCGATCCCTGATACCGATAAAAACGAAAAAGACAAAAAAAAAAAAAAATACTTAATATATATTACTTTGTATATGGTCCTGCATTACTACATGATTTCTTTGTAAACACTTCAAAAAATTGATGCTTAAATATGTTGAAACCACATATTATGCTTACAAAACATGTTTATTTTCAGGATTATAAAACATACAATTATTTTCAAGAATTTCAGAATTAAATATGTGAAAATTTATCTTATTCTCTAATAATTTAATTTAGCAATTATTTAGAAGTCTAAACTCAAAATATATGAAACAATGTAAAGTATAATTTTCTGAATTCTTATAATTCTTACTAAATGATTTAGGTACTTTTCTCTGACAGTTAAATATATTCATTAAAATAATTTCATCTATATACTGTAAGTATATTCATTGAAACATTTGTTTCTACCAAAAACGGAGTGCTTAATTTCAGACCTAATTTTTTCTTTGAATTTTTCCATTCAGTTTTTCAGAACGATCTACATTAAAGAGTCAATTTTATGATAAACCTGTGAAAGAAACATTAAAATGATGAATGTGTTGCAAACTTCGGAGAGAGCTGGTGTCATAAAAAGAACTTAATACTTACTCCTAATAATAAATAATTCTCTCAACTGCTGAGTTTTCAGTTCAATATCTTCTTAGGAAGATGTCAGAATGAAGCATTAAAGGTTGCTCGATTCCATCAAAATGGGAATAAAGGAATAGGTTCCAGGAGAGACGAACTGGGAATCAATAAATCTCCCCTGGATGACTCCACAGAGAGCCAAATGGAATCAGTGTTGGGAGATACCAGCCAGCTATTTATTTATTTACTTTTTCACAAGCAAAGAGGGTATGATTTTCATGATTACAAAAACGAGGAAAAGATGGTTTAAAATCTTGTATGGCTTTCAAAATACGACAATGAAAATTGGTGAACCTGAGATTAAATCCCAGATCTGGCTGAACCAGCTACTCAAAGCAGGATCGTCAAAGTACCAGGGTTAGCACCCTCTGGGAGCTGGTTAAAAACGTCATCTCGACCTGTCTCCTATGCACTCAATCACAGACGATCAGGGTGGCCCTCAGGACTTTGCTTTAGCAGGTCCACTAGGTATTGTTAGGCACAAAATAGTTTTTAAAAACTACTGCCCTGTGTGATGAAATACTACTTTAACTCAGGCCTTATCTATCTTTCTAAGAATTATTTGTTCTGTAAAATGATTGAAATATGTGTATTATTTCATCTATTTAGAAAGGTAAAAAAATATCCTCCGGATAGCTTTCATAGGATCATTGAAAAGAATACTCTATCCAACCAAGTTACTCTAACATATGAAATGTAGACATCAGTCATAATTACTGTAATTATTTTTATACCATCATATTTATTCACAGTGTAAAACTCTTTAAAGTACAAAGCTGAAACCATGCTCCCCCGCCCCATCTTATTACTTCATCTTGTAGTCTTATTTTGGTAGAACATAGAAAAGAAAATCAAGCTTTCTTAGTAATTTCTCTTGAGCATAGTAGTAACTGATGTCCGCGTATTAGATGTGTATCATTAGAAACTCTTCTCTCTCATCTTTAGAAACAGAAATAATTAACTCTGTTAGGTCATTCAGATCAACACTGAAACTCAATTGTTATTTTCTGGAGAGAAAAAGATCTTTGGACCCTAATAAAAGGCTTCTTAATGCTAGGTTAAATTTAAACTTATCATCCATGTCTAATTTAGTAGCAGGTTTGAGGCACTTAGAGAAACTCAGCATCTAGCGTTCAGAAATGTAATCTGTCAGAAGTGAAATAACATTTTAGAAATAAAAGTGTCCATTGTTTTATTCCTACTTATTTTCCAGTGTAATGTTTGTTACTATGCGTGTGTGTGTGTGTGTGTGTGTGTGTGTGTGTGTAAACAGGGCACGGATATTGCACAAACACGTCTTTAGAAACTCTGAATTTGGGTTTGGGAATTTAGCCCCGTGGCCTAAGTGTCTGCTTGGTAAGCACAAGGTCATGAGTTCAAGCCCAGGTTCTGCAAAAAACAAAACTTTGAAGTCAGGATGATTGTGAAAAAGTGTCCCCACCTCTTCCCTTTACATGGATACATCGGACTGAGCCCAGGGTCTTCACATGAGTGCCATCCCCAACTTTTTTATGTTTTATTTTGAAGCAAGATCTCTCCAGTTTTCCAGGACTGAACTTCAACATTTAATCCTCTTGCCTCAGCCTCCCAGAGTGCTGAGATTTCAGGGCTGTGCCACCACTCCCAACTCAAGTTTCACATTTTGAAAGCTTAAGTAATGCACCTGCTCCCTCTTTTTTTGATGTCCAGTGTTTTACATTCATCCCTCTGCCTCAAGATTTTTCAAATTAGCAAATGTATTTCATTCACCTTATTTTAGATGAATAGAAAAAGCACACACATGCAAGTACACTATTTACATGCTCACCTAAAATTAATCAAGAGCCAAACATTTCAAATGTTTTGGAATATACCGTTTCTAAATCACTCAAAGCTCCCCCTGCTTTTTTCATCTCTCTGTATGTCTCTCTTTCTTTGTGTCTGTATGTGTGTCTCTGTCTTTCTCTGCCACACATGTGCACACGTGCGCACACACACACACACACACACACACACACAAACTTACATGTATTTTTTATCCTATTAGTGAAAATTTCATTTTTTGTACCTGAATTTGGATAGTCTCCACTCTGACTATGAAAGAGAACAGTGTACTTGTAAAAAGAAGATTCTGGAAGCAAAATCTTAATTTTAATCCTATTGCATTACTTAAAAACAAAATGAAATTTTAGAAAGTCAGTTACTCTTTCTACAGCTCAATTTTATGATCTATAAAATGAGTTTAAAAATAGTGACTAACTCTAAAAATAAGTACATAATGAGTCATTTTAAGCCTTTTTTAAAAAAAGAATTTTCAGCACAGAGCAAGTACTAATGCCATATATATTTAAGTTCATGGCTATATATCTATGTGTGGTAGGGATATCAGTCAAATTAATGCAACATTTTCTCTAATCCCTGTCTCATTTTTTTCCAATTACATCAGATCTATTTTTAAAACAGTGTTCATCAAGCAACTTATTTCCAGTTTAAAATGACTAGAACACGTGCTTCCCAAATGTGAGAGGAAGCAACTGGATTTGGGTTTCCAAATCCTCTTAGAGCATCAAAGAGGAAACAAAAGCAGAGGATCTGTGTGAAGTGGCAGCGTAACTTGTATGATTTAATCTATTCATAAAACAGAGCATACATGAGATAAAACCAGGCAAACTACCATGTTTAGACAAAAGACAATAAATGCCCCATCCTTGTAACTAAAAATTTATAGCCTACTGCAACAGAATTGCAAGTTGGTACCAAATCAAAAGCACAGAAGCTGAATTTGTATGCATGTGTGTGGTGTATGTACATATTTGTGTGTGTGTTGTAGAAGTTAGTAATGAACAGCACTCAACCACTTCAGGTTGATAATAATGAAAATGTTACATAGTTAAGAAAAGAAAAAAGAACATGAGAAAATATCAGACAAATTTAAGAAATACAGAAAGAAAGCAGGTTAGATTAACTTACAAATTTCGTGATGTTGATTCTCAAAAGGTCTTTGAACTCTACAAATAGAATTGTGATATAATAAAATTCTTATAAAAATTAACCACTTGATCACTTACAAGGTCATATTGAAAATTAAAGCACTTTTGATAAGGATTTAATTTTACAAGTATTCTGGAAGCATTTAAATTTCAGTGAAAGTTTTAACAATGAATACATCTTATGCTCCCAATTCTACATGAAGAAATTCACTTTTAAACAGTAATTGCCAATGAAGTATATATTTGCAAATAGGTTTATTACATGTTTGTTACAAATGTAAAAGAAAAACTCACATGTCAATACTGGATTAATTATTAAATTAAATCTACTGCATCTGCAAAATAAAATCAATTTAACTTTTTATTTTAAAATACTCTTAATGACTTGAAAAATGTGTATTGATGTAAGGCTAAATAAAGTGGTATATAAAAATAAGTGTAAGAATGCAGATGTAATTTGTACTACATAATAAGGCAAAGTAGTCATGTTAGTTATCTCAGATGATTTTTTTCATTATTAATCAGTTATATGAAATACAGCTATTACTGTTTTAATGACCAAGAAATGTTCCAACATTAATATAAAAATCCCAAAACATGTATTTATTGAGTCCTGTTGAAAACAAGTATCTATGATAATTTAGAGTGATTTACCAATGTACAAAATTTATCATCATTGTATAGAGTGTGACTTTGAATTATTTGGTATTGTTTCTCTGGTGTTGAGAAACCAAATGTAAGTACATACCAGATATTATCGAATAGGAAGAAAATGCTAAATTGGAAGAGAAACTAGAGAAAAGGAAGAGGACAAGTAACCAGGTGAAAAGAAGTTAAACTGAGAAAATAAGAAAAATGGAAACAAAGCTTTTGTAAATAAGAAGGATAAAAAAGTTGAGAGGAGAAGAGGGGAATGGAGAAAAATACAACAATTAAGTAATATCATGTACAGTTACAATAAAATGTATCATTGTGTATATCTAAAATGTACCAATAAACTTAATTTTAAAACTTTAAAAAAGAATATTTCTTGAAAAATAATCTGGATCATAATTCTTTTCAGATTACAAGTGCTAAAATTAACTTTCATTGTTTATGATTTATGTTTTTACTTTCTACTAGTATCCTTTGAAGGAGTGAATTATTAATTATGAGTTAGTTAAATTTGTTACTCTTCATATTTTATACTCCTTATTCTTTGGGGTCTTATTTAAGAATTCTTGCTAAGCATAGTGGCATATGCTTTAATTCCAAATATTCAAAAGAAATAGAAGAATGTTCAGTTCAAGGTAGGCTGTACAACTTAGTAAGACCCTGTCTTGAAGGAAGGAAGGAAAGAAGGAAGGAAGGAAGGAAGGAAGGAAGGAAGGAAGGAAGGAAGGAAGAAGAAAGGAAAAGAAAGAGTAAATCTTTTTCAATTGAAATTCATAAAATTATTTTTAAGGTTCTTCTAAAAGTTTTAACATTTTGGTATCTTTACTTAGATTTTAATCCACTTAAATGATTACTTATATCATGAGGTGAGGATTCAATTCCATTTTTTCATTGGGACAGTTTTTTATTCCCATATAATAATAACAATAATTCAGTGTTACTACTCTGTTCCAAATCAATTCTTTGGGTACCAGTGGCTGGTTCTATTCTTCCTAAATTTTTCCAATTATGGTACAATAGCACATTAGCAACTACTAAAGCTTTATATTGAGTTTTTTCTATGGTGGATGACATTAACAATTCTTCCATGTTCCTGTTAGTGGAAGATCTCTCTCTTTTTCTGTTTTCTTCCCAAAGAGCATTTAACTTTTATCATTTGCTCTTGTAAATCCATGTTAAACTACATATATTGATTTCCATCAAAAAAATTTACATGGACTTGGATTGAAATTTAATGGAATACAAATTTATAAACAACTGATATCTCAATTGTGGAGTTTTGCTAGTACAGTAAGACTATGGAGAGACATCCATATCTGCATCTATTCAGATATTTCATATTTTAAGGTTTTATCATTATTTTCCCAAAAATGTGATTTTTAGATTTTAAATGTATTTAAATTTGATTTTATTTATAACATATTTTAAAATATCTACCTATCTTGAAAATTTCTTTTAAAATATGACAAAAACATATTATTTGTGTTAACAAATTCTGCCAATTATTTAATAAGGATACTTTACACTAATAATCAAAATACTTCCACATAATAAATTAATTTTCGACAAGTCCATCTTTTTCTTTTTCTAATGTGTGTTTGGATGGCCTTTGTGTTCTTGGAGTCAGCAATTCTTTGGATTCCTATTTCTGCGAATCAAAGTGAGTTATCTTCTTCATACAACAACCAGAGGGCTGCACAGGTATACAGTTTGTTAAAGTCCTAGAAAAGCGCAGTAGTGACAGCAGAAGCTCTATTTGAACAGAACTTCAGATGTCAGTGGGAAGAGACCGCGGAGCACATTACCAATTACTTGGCTTTGCTGCCAAGTTTCTACACACCATGGGCTATCCCTTTGAATCAGAGGAAGGGTTATACACACTAGATTTTCAAAACATTTTCCTGGTAGTGGTAGTTAGTGTCTAGCAATGGAGAATTAAACTGTGCTTTAGACTCAACCCCAGGCTGAGAATTTCCGCGGTAGAGATCCCTCGCCTGGCAAAGGTAAAGTTGCCCTTGCAGAGCGAAGGGGAGGCCTCATCTTTGATGAGGATCTTTTCAAACTCACACCTTTTTGTTCCATATATTCCCCTGCAATTTACAAGGTGAGGATAAGTGAAATAAAATATTTTACTGAAGCTCTCACCTTGATATCTTTGAAATAACATAGACCAACTTGAAAATAAGGATGAAAACACAATGAGGATTCATACACAAGTTTCTGTCAGTGCAGCAAAATATGTGATCTGGGTGGTAAATGCAGAAATAAAGATTAAGAGATGAAATATTACTCCAGAGATAACTTGGGGTCTTGAACTTCAAAACCGAGCATGATAAAGTCTGTGGAATATTGCAATTGTGTTCCTCCTCCTCCTCCTCCTCCCATCTCTGCTGAAGGAGAGATTAATACCTCAAAAAGAACATTGCTAACACTTCAAAAAAATCCAATTTGTGAACAATGTTCAGATGTCTGGGAATACACATTTATAATCTTAACAACCTTGTCATGCTAAACTAGGAGCAAACTGTCATCCATTCTCAAAAATCAAAGGGTGTCAACTTTAGGAGGAAATTAACATCAGGAAGAAAAGTAATTTTTCTGAAAAAAAAAAAAACTGAAGAAAAGAAGATAAAATATATGCAAGCATTCCTGTTTCTCAGACAATAAAGTTTAGATCATTGACACAGGGCAAAATATTTATGGTATAAATTTGTGCTTTTTCATGTTCTTTATTAAACATTTAAGGCCATGGAGAAAGTCAGGTGAAAATAGGACCAGAGTGGAAAGAGGGAAGATCTCAAAAGGATTTTTTTTTTTTAATCGGTACTGGGGATCGAACTCACAAGCGCCAGCTTGCAAGGCAGGTGCTTATGCCGCTGAGCTAAATCCCCAGCCCCTCAAAAGGAAATTTTTATGAGCACGTTTCAGATATAAATTGTACATCTCACATAATCAAATACATTGTTCTCAAAATATAAAGATAAAATATTTAATTCGATTTTAAGCACCTTTTTATAGTACCATCTTTCTCCCTCCGTTCATATTCCTTCATCCACAAAATGATGACAGTTATCACAGTTGTTAAAAAGATTAATCAGAAAAACTATAAAAGTTGTACTAGAATTCTTGGCACAGTACAGGTACTTGTTAAATGTTTGCTATGCTACTATTAATGTCTGAACAATCATTACAATTACTCCAGGATTAGTTAAATTAAAATTTATGATAATAATATGTTTTTTTCTTATTTGTCATTAATTTTTATTTAGTGTCTTAATACAATCATCTCTTTGCTTGACAACTGCCCAAAAAAATCTAAAGTATTTTAAAAGTATGTATCCTAATTTCTTTGATTTTTGCTTTAATTGCCTGTATCGCAAAATGTTCCCCCTAAATGCAAAGAGAAAATATGTTCCAATTATTTTCTTCATTTTCATGTATCTGTGAATTTATTTATTTCTAAAAATCATGTGACACAGTAAGTTCTTGGAGCATCTATTGACACAGAGAAAAAGCAAATAATTTTACCACTGAATGAATGGATAACATATGTTAAAAACATTTAAAACAATAAAGTGGATATAACATGTATTGTTATTTTTTCAACATAAAGAAGTTCATTCTATCACCTTTCCTGTTTGGTTTTGTTGGAATACACATTCTGTATAAAGCTGTTGATCACAAGTGCTAAACACATTTTGTTGTCTGATTAATGCAAATACAGTACATATGAAAGGAAAACACTCAATGTGACCCTTAAAAAAATACCGTGGTGTTAGCTTGAGCAAAAATTGAGGAATTAATAGCAGGCTGAAAAAATGACAAATCTTTGCTTCCAAGAAATCCTAATAAGAAATTAAAAAGTCAAAATGCATTTCCCTCCTTACAATTTTTTCTGCTTTTCTGGCTACCTACCTCTATGTTCAGCTGCTGCAGTCTATCTCTCTGTGCAGTGGTGGTTGTGAATAGGCACCCCAGAGTTCTTTAGGTTACAATTTATAATTACAGCCACACAGAGGCTCAGTCACACCACATCCAGAAGCCCAATCCAGAACTCTTAAGAGACACAGGTAGACTGGCCCAGCATGAAGCAGCCACCTCTCTTTGGTCTGATTGTGGCTAAAGTAATAGTTTCACATAGTACAATAGCACTTCGTTGCTGGAGGGTTAAGAAGGAAATTCAAGAATAAGAAGTCATTGTGAAATGGAAAAATATTATAAAATGTGTCTATATCAACTTGTATTATTCCTGAGGCTGACTATCCAGTGTCGGCTTGTTACTTTTCAGGTACTGTGCCCATCCAAGTTATTACCACTGTAAGACTGTATCTGAACTCTTCTGACCATAGTGCAGGTAGTGCCCTCAGTTTTAACAGTCTGATAATGCCTTGGAAGTATTTTGCTCTAATATACTGGTAATACCAAGTAAAAACAAACTGAAGAGGAAGAGTAAATTTTCCTGTCGTGTATGCTCTATTTCCAATTGCTAGATGTGCTTTATAGATGCTGATTAACAATACTATTTAACAGAATTCCAGTCATACTTAAAGAATGCCAAAAAGACCTATTGATTTGGTTAGCTCAAAAGTTGATTGAAATATAAGAACTGTCAGGCCAAATGTAGACTGTTACACAGAGAGACCAACAAAAATGACAAGAACCAGAAAAAGCAGCTAGCTGATAGGATAGAAAAATATTTATTTCAAGGTTAGTTGGATTAATGTACAGATAGTCAGGGCATGTCCATAACAATTATACCATTTTAGTTTCCTTGAATCTCTATGTATCTTTTTAAACGCTTCTCTTTCTCTTGGCCATTGTATTCCTTTATAACTCTTTTCACAGCATCAACTAGAGAAATCTGAATTAGACTGTGAAATAGAATAAAGACTTGGCCCAAACTGTGTCCCTGCAGTAGCGGACTTAATCATGATTTGCATAATATTTCCTCTTCTCTTGAATACAAAATATGGACAATTGAACATGTTAGCCTTCAATTTCATGACAAGATATTGGAATCTGAGAACATTTAGTGGTTTTTGACCACAATTTAAGCACAGCATATTATTCTTAAACAAGCTAAAATTTGAGAGTCTTAGTGCTTTTGGCTTCTGTGCATACCAATGTCTTTTTAAAAGTTGTATATTCAACTGCACAGGAGCTGACTATCTCAGTTACACAGGTTAAGGTACTTGGGAAAATTTGCATTTCCAAAGAGGAAGATAGGAAAGAGGACAATTAACCGAAGACTCTAGGAGTATGATACGTGACAAATACTCAGAGACAGAACCACTATTCAGAGAACAGAGTCACTGCAGCTCATATCTACATTTATACCAACCCGAAAAGTGGCACATCCTATTTGGAATGGCTTACAAGATATAATCTCTCTCTCTTACAGAAATTAATTTTGTGTCTTACATAAGAACAATTCTTACATGTAAGGTTTACCATAGAGTTCAGGGATTTCTAAATTGGCATTTTAATACAAAGTATTGATGCTTATTACTCAGAATTTCATCTTTGGGAAATAAATAAGTTAAGGTTTAACACTAGATAAATTGCATGTGGATGACAGTTACTGCTTTTTTTTTTTTTTTTCATGTCAGATGGGTAATGTGCCGAGGTTGTAACAAGGTTCAAAGGAGGCACATGTCATGCACGGAGCATGAACACCCAATCATCATGCTTATGAACATTTTTATGAGATTTCAGATTGAGAATTTTTAAAAATTTTCTATGTAGAATGTGTGACATTTTTCAATTTGTTGTTTCCAAATTCATGCTTTAAAATGCTTCATGATTCTGGGGTTGAACACCATAGGCATGTCTTATTTACAAGCTCAAGCAACATTGAACCTTTACCTAGAGAAGAGTGGACAGTCATTTTGATATAACGGAAAATAAAGCTCTCATCCTGTTAGGTGTCACATAAAAATTAATTTCAAAGGATGAAGAGGTTGAGAGTAGGAAATGTTCATTAGGGAATAGGAGTGGCTCCTGTGACAGGGGGTATAAACTCCAGTGTCTGTATCACAGGCAGCTGAGTTAGACAAAATCATTACAGACAGTAACTGCACGTGACTGGACCCTCAAAGGACCCAGTGCAGAAGGCCAGATACCTTGCAAATGTGGGGAATGCAGATACTTTCTCTGTGGGCCAGACTCCAAGACAAATGTGCCCACTTAATTCCTGAGAATAAACATTAGGGATTGATATTCTAAATATGTCTTTACCACCTTTAGGAAGCTGGGAGTCCCTAACCCAACCGCCTGCAGGAAGAGTCACTGCTTTTCAAACACACTCACTTGCTACATGACTTGCTGTCCATTTGTCCCCATTTTAATCCATTTTACTTGGGCGGTTAATCTTATTAGTTGACCCAGTTCTATCCCACCTCATGCCCACCTTGTGGTTCCCTTCTTTTCCCCACCTTAAACCTGCCTCACTTTGTTGTTTTACTCTATAAAAGTGCCTAGAAATGACAGAATATTTGGCAACCCCCTTGGGACTCCTTCTCTCTCTCTCTCTCTCTCTCTCTCTCTCTCTCTCTCTCTCTCTCTCTCTTCTCTCTCTCTCTCTCCCCCCCCCCCGTGTGTGTGTGTGTGTGTGTGTGTGTCTCAGACAGAAGTTTTCTTTCTCTCAATAAATATTTTCTGCTCTTAACCTCCATTGTTCCTAAAATTCATTCTTCAATTTTTGAGAACATGAACTCATACCAGTCATCCAGTAAGTTGGGAGTTTCCCACGGGAGGTGTGTGGTCCTGGCCATTATATCTTTATCTTTGAGTCCCGGTCTTCTTCAGATGCACCTCCAGCCACCATTCTGATGTCTTTATTATTCTGCTGACTTCCTAAAGAGCCCGGATCCCCTATGACTGTATATTAATTTCCATCTAATTAAGCTGCCTATAATAGTTTTAGGGTGGTATTATTTCTTATGGTGCTCATCTCAGTAAATCTTACAGAACAGTTTGAGTTCTGTCCAGCACACCATCACTCACCAGATTTGGCCTATTCATGTCCTCATGACTATCTCTGTCTCCCCATCATGTACCTGGCAGCTTCACTTGTTCTTTCTGGAAGATCCACACTGCTCTGACAAATTCGGGCTGGATGGAAGTGTTGGTGGAGAGCTATGGGGGATGGAGTGTGGAGAACTTGCCATCTTAAATGCTTAATCACCTCCTCAATCACTTTTCTCTGTCTCCTACATTCTTTCTTTCTTTCTTTCTTTCTTTCTTTCTATTTCTATTCCTGGAACCTTAATTTACCCTTTAATAATTTTTTTTAAAAAATTAACTCAATGATTTACATTGAATTGCTCCTGTTTTCATCAACAGAGTTCTTTTTACTGTGTGACTGATAAAAAAAAAAAAAACATTGGTAATTTTAAATGCAGTTAAAAGTTCCAACTGAAGTCAAGGAAGGTGGTGCACACCTGTAATCCCAACCCTCAGGAGTATGAGGCAGGTGGATCACTCTGAGTTTAAGGTCAACCTGGGCTACATAGCCAGATCTTGTCTCAAAAAACAACAATAAATTTGTTTGAATTGTATGAGTGGTGAATCCTGTCATTCCCCATTCCCATGGCCTTTACTGGGGACTTAACATTGAACCACAATCCTTACCCTGTTTTTAAATACTATTTTCAGACAGTATCTTGCTAAGTCTCTAAATTGTCTTTGTTGAACTCACATTTGATATCTTACTGCTTCAGCTTCCCAGAATGCTGGCATCACAGGCACACGCCACCATGTCCAACCAGTGGCATGGAATTTTCAATCCTTTATTTAAAAATATGTATTATAAGACCACAAAGAAACTGTGAAAAATATAAATTCACTCAAGTGTGTTTCATTTATTTTGATATTGAATTTTAGGTGACAAGCAGCATGAAAACATCTAGGACTGGTCAAAATTAGCTGGTATGGCCACTGAACTACTAAATTGACAAACCACAGGCTTCTCTCCGTATAAAAGTGTTCCGTCAGTGTTACAGAGCTTTCAGAACGTCCATGTGACTCTACAAAGAAGTCCGTTTTCTCTCTGACAGATTTGTTTGTATTATTTATTTATATTTTCTCCTCTGAAAAATGACAGGAGAGTCACAGTTGCAGCTTAAAATGATTAATAGGATACTGTTGCTACATAGAGCTCTATCTCAAAAAAGTATTCTATATCCTATCAGACACTCCTAAATATTTTCTACGTTGAATTTTATATTATTTTCCCTATCATCACTATATTATAGAGTCGCCTTAGGCAGTTCTAATGCACTGATATTTTCATATGAAGTCAAGACACTTCAAGCCTCAAAGCAATGGAAAAGATGTGAGAAGTGTCTGATAAAGTTCCCCTTCTTTCATTAAACCAAAAGACCTTCACATTACTTCTAACAAATAAGTATGAATCCTAAGCTTAAAGACCTTTAGGAAGCAATCTCTTAGGATTTATTTCGACAACACCCAACTCCTCTTAGCCCATCATGGCATTCACTAACCCATACCACCGGTATGCTTCTACCATATGTACTGCAGTGGACATTGGCCAATCTGAAGCTCCACCATAGCGTCTGGGCATTGCCTATGAACCCTACCTCAGAGTCCCATAGTAGAGATGATTGCTCCCAACCACCCAATGCCTTTTCTCCCCATCGCTCTCTAGGCTTAATAGGTTCTGCTCCAGTGCTTGAGTACCTTTCCTACCAAACCCTCCCTTCCTCATTTCAACAGATTAAATATTTCTCAGTCAGCAGCCATTAATCAATAAAGATTTATGAATGAATAAGACATTTTAACCCATGTCATTATTCTAACACAGTAATGCCCATGAAAATGACCTTTCCAAAAATACTAGCCATTCATCACTTCATTACCATTCAGCTTATTCCCCAATATTCCACTGCCACTGCTCTTATATTTTCCTTATTACTCCAACATATTTAACTTTCCAAACTATTAACTTCCACATGCCATTTTTGAACAATAATCGGTGCTCTCTCCACTGCCCTACTCTGAAGTGCCTTCAAACCACAAGGATATGACACAAAATAAATGTCATTGCTTTTTTTTTTTTTTTTCCACGCTGGGAACTGAACCCATGACCTCACACTTGCCAGGCACGCATTTATGCCATTGAGCTAAAAACCCAGCCATGCCATTACTTTTATTTTTAACATTTCCAGCATTAATTCCAAGAATCAGGACCCTTTCAATCGATATTTTGTAAATCTCTGGGCTGCTCTGTACTATCTTCTTCTCAGTACAATTCCATTGCAAGTCTATGTCCATAACCCATTCGGAGCCCTTTCCTATGGCTACCATCTGATAGATGGACATGTCAAGAGAAAAATCGTATATCTGAGATGTTTTTGATTATTTTGTGGGTTTAAGCCTCAATAAGGAACCTCAATATTTCCTTGAGAGCTCATAATATTTCTTTAGTAAGTTAGCTCTCTGAACCTCTGCCCTCCTTATATCTCTTTATACTGAGATTATTACCTTTTCTCTCCCTCACTGATAAAAATAGAACTTTCCATCAGATGCAAACTCTGTCACCTTTCTTTCTCTAATATACAAAAGTAAACACACATAAATACTCTTTTCTTTGTTTGAAATGTCCTTTTACTTAAAGTTCACCTCTACCTCAGCACTGGTCTCATATTCTTTGGAATTATTAGAATCATTTGCTATTGATTGTCTTTTGCTTATTTCAGGGACAATCATATTCCATCAGGATATTTGCATCCAGATTTATATATGTTCTTGTTTGTTCTATTTCTTATGATTACACTATAGTCATGCTTTTTATTTTATGTCAGTTCTATATTCAAAGTTTTTCATTTAACTGGTCAGTGCTAAGTTATAGTCATTTTAAAAATATTCTGAATAAAAATATTTTTTCTCTCACGGAAATAAAGCTATGACCCCATGTTTTTCAGAAATAAATTTCTTTTCTTATGTTCATTGTTAGAGATTTCAATGAGTTATTTACATTGAGGTATAAGTGCCTTCATCACTAATTCAACACACTGTACAAATCTTATTTTTCAGAAATAGCCAACATGACTCTAGATCCAAAACGTGCTTTTAGTTCTTATTTAACTCCACGTGTGTTTTTTGCATGTGGTAATTTGGTACTTTTTAAAACTTCATCCTGTATCTCTCTCTCCCTTTCTGGAAATAGCTTTTAAAGTTATATCTCCTTGCTTGTCTTACCTAGAATGTTTATATATTGGAATCCATAATGTATTGATATTTTTCTAATCCAAAAATTGTATTAGCAAACTTTCTATGCATTCCTCTAAACTGTGGAATAAGCATTGTATATCAATCAAACAGGCTAACTCTAGTTAAATACATGATTTAAAATATCAAACATTCATTTTTCACCCATACTTTATGATCACTATCATTTGTCAGCAGCAATGGAATCTCTGTTAAAAAAGAGAATCTGGGTAGTACGGTAAGTGCTACAAAGAAAAAACAAAACATATAGCCCACAAGTGACTAACATCACTATTCTCTTCAATTTAATGTCTAGAATTAATTTCATGTTCCACTCAATCATGAAGGAACCATAATATCCAGTTACACTACAGACCTAAAGTCAGATAATTGAATAGTAGAGAATCAAGAAAGATGGTTATGAAATGCCTCTCTTTACCTCATTTCTCACCTCCTCCTTCTCTTTCATGTTAATCAATAATAAAGTTATAAAGATACTAACAGTTTTGTATCCTACATAGCAGCACTGAAGATGCTAGAGTAAAAAGACTTTTGCCGACTGTGACAGAGATGCTTTGGGAGGAGCATCACTGAGCCACAGGTGACACGTGATAAGCATAAAGAAAACAGCGTGCAATGAACTCCTCTAATGGTTCCATTGCTAATCTTCAGAAAAAATACTCTAATATGTGTGTGTGTGTGTGTGTGTGTGCATGTTTCTATCATAAGTATGATGACAATAAATTCTTCAAGACAAGAGACTCTGAACACCAAAAGATTAAGTGGTTCACGTTTTACTAGAGACAGACCATCCATGCCAACTAGGTTAATGAATCTAGGAGAAAAAAGTAAAGGATAAGAAACAACAATTTTCCTACAGTGAGATGCTTTGTCACAGACAAGACAAAATATGTTTTCTAGTCTATAGACTTTTCCACCACTCCATAACCTAAACAAATTTTTTTTCTGTCTTGGTTTTGGATGCAGATTTTCCCCCTAACCTTAAGTCAGTTGGAATGAATAATGACTATTTTCAAAGCACTTGAATATTTGTCTTATAAATTCTACATTGCAGACTCCAATATGAGACTATTTTGTGTTATGTTTTTAGTAGTCATGTACATATGAACTGAACTTTTAAAAAGGGAAATTTCTTAAAAGTCAGGAAAGGTAGACTTCTGAAATTCTCCTAACAAGTATGACTATGCTGATGATGCAAAGTCTGTACAAAGGATTTGGTGCCACCTCAGCTGTGCTTTTAATGTGCTAGACTTCTGCTTCATGTTGAAATAGTGATTTTTTTTTCTCCTGGCTTTAAATTACAAGAGATTAGGCCTTACAACTTCAGAAGATGCTCTCAGTTTTTATGATTCTTATTATTCCTGAAACATGCTAGTATATTTTATTTCTTTCAAGTGAAAATTTGTCTTTTTTTCTGAATCATAATGATTTTTGTTTCATTCTTGCATTAGCTACCAATAAAAAATAAGTTGGAAGGAAGGGAAAAACACTTTAAAAACACTCCTTTTGGCTTTTTCTCTAAGACAAAATATTTACTGTCATATTTAAATATCAGTAAGTATTTCATTTCCTTCCAAGTTTCTGATAATAATGTATATATCCTTAATTCTTCCTAAAAGGGTAAAATTTCATAAAAAATATAGAAATCCGTGCTCGATTTGTCACTCTGCCAAATGAAGTGAATCTTGTGAAGTAGGAAAATAATAGCTATTGAAGCAAAAATAAACATGACATCATCTATCCAAGCTACAAATGACTGTCCCTTAGCCATTTTGCTATTTATTTCTCTGATTATCTTTCAAGAAATTTACATTATCTGCACACTATAACTGTTCCACCAAAGCAGTTAAACAGTGAAATGATTTTCTTAGCAACATGAAATGAAATCTTAATACCACATTTAAAATATGCTTTATAATTATATTGAAATAAAACATTAAAATAGTGGAGTTTGATGTTTTAACACCTTACATTGTCATCTAGTGTATCTTCTTTAAATTTCTTTGCTTTTGTAAAAATTTAAATAAAATATCTTATGGACACAGATAATTTTTTTTTCAGAATACAACCTATTTAAGAGAGATGGTTATGAAATGCCTCACTTATTTCTCACCTCCTTCTCTTTCATATAAATTAAAAATAATGTTATATAAATACTTACATTTTTATATCTTTCACATAAATCTTTAAATTAATAGAACATATATCATCTGGAAAAAATACAATCTTAACATATTCCTGGCACCATGTATTTCTTTTTCAAAATCATCACATGAAATATCCTGAAAAGTAACTGTTATCCTCAAAATACCTCTTTTGTAAAGGATGTACACTATCGTAGGAAGATAATTTATGCAATAACATGTGTGATAAATTTATAACTTTTCAAAAAAATGATAAAGTAGTATATTGTTTCTATAAAACTGCTACAGTCATCTGCTCCATGTCCAATGCTACATGTCCATCTTTATGTTTTAATTTTAAGAAGGTAGATTTCTAGATTTGAGTTTGGAGAGCTCCAGGTAAAATAATTTAAAATTTTACTATATTTCTTCTGGCTTGTTTTTTAAAGTAATCATCGTTTTCACTCAGTGAGAATACTTAGGAGCATACCACAATACTGTATTAATTGATAAAAACTCTTTGTATCTTCAATATTCTCTAACCTGATGGATATAAAACTCTTACATTACCTAAATTGGCACAGAGTGTACTCATAGTGAATTTAGAAATTTTAAAACCACTTGAATATGCCAATCTCATCATGTCCTCTCCCAGTATTTTGTTATAGCACCACAAAATAAGCTAACATGCTGTCTGTATAGTCCATATATGTCACAAACTACGTGGGAATTGATTTATGATTTTCTCTGCTTTATATTGTTGTTGTAACTATTTTATCATCTGGAAAATACTTTGATCTACATGTGGATTGAACTTTTTTTTTTAAATAAAGGAGATTAAGATAAAAGAGGACATAACAACACAGGTCAGAACAGAACAATTTAAGCAACAAAGTGTTTCACCACAAGATAACCTGACATAAAAGTAGTTACCATAGTGTCTCTTTCCTTGAGTATACCTTCAAATACTATAGCATCAAGTGTAACAAGACAGTGTAAAACCATTCAAGAGGATGAAAGTAATACAGGGTATTAACTAACAGAAAATGGACAACGGTTTCTATATTATCTCCTTGTCTATAAAAATTTTTGTTTATATTATCATATATAATAAAATCCAATAAGATACAACATGATAAAACCGATGGAGACAGAAGAACAAAAACTTGATGAGACTTCAAAACAAGTTGATATTAAATCAGCACTAGCTATTAAAATGTCGTTTCTTCAAAATAACTGTTCATACCACGACAGACCATAAAGTCAAACACCCCAAAATAAAACCATTGCAATTAGTGAATGAAAACACTATAAAGCTTCAAAACAATATAATGGGGAATCATAATTACCACATACTTTCGTGTATTCTTACCATTTCTACCAAAGGCAACACAAAAACAAGAGCATAGTAGGACTTCAGAGTAAGATGATACTAAATTAGCTCTGGCCATTCTAATGTCCTCTTTTCATTAAAATAGCTAGTTATGCTATCACAGATAATAAAATCAATCAAACTAGGATAAAACCATTCCAACTAATTAATGCAGACACTATAAGGCTTCAGAGCAATGGAAATGGGGAATCATGATTACTAAAATCTCTTATGTACTGTTAACATTTCTTACACTAGGGAGACTGTTCGGTATCTTTTTTATTTAAAGAGAAACAAAACAAAACAAAACAGTAAAAGGGTACAAGTAATACAGAAATTTTAAGAAAATATATACAGTAAGAAATTCCTAGTTAATAGATTACATATTGTCATCTTAGAAATAGTTGTTCAAATTACAAAATTAAAGCATACAAATGGGACATTCAAACAATGAGACTGCAAACAGTTCTGTTCAATGATCCAACAAAAACCTAGTAATATGGTCATCTATCTAACACACTTAAATATACATGAAGTTATATTATTTAGAGCACTTTCTTTTCCTCTCTTTTTTACAATAACAATTACACATTTGGGGTTTTATTACTCCCACAGTTCTTATTACTTTTTTGAAGAGAAGAAAACCACATTTGACAAAGCAAAACAGAGTCAGTTAACAGAAGGATGGACATAGTACATGATGTAAAAATAGAATACCAGGTGATCAACAATGGTTACCATTATGCCTGTTGCTAACTTAATAAGTGTTGCCTATATCATCAGGTATAATAGAATTGAACAAAACAGTACAGAACAAAACCAATAAAACCTAAACATTGGAGACCTTACAGGACTTCAAAAGAAGATAATAGTCAAACCATAATGGGCATCATAGTGATTCTTATTGCCTTCAAAGTGGTTGCCTATACCCTCAAACTTGATACTATCAAAAAAGAAAAAAAAAACAGAATAGAGTAAAATCAGTCAAAACAAGATAGGGAGAGCAATAGAGGGGTTCAAATCAGGGTAATAGGAAAACAAAAAAGTTACTATAATATATTCCACTATTTTTAAATTTATTTTCCCTTAATTAAATTTTTTTTAAAAAATTATTTTAAAAAAGGAAAAAAAAAGGGGAGATTGAGATAAAAGAGGACATCACAACAAAACAACACAGGTCAAAACAGAGCAATTTAAGCAACATAGTGTTTCACCACCAGATAACCTGACATAATAGTAGTTACCATAGTGTCCCTTTCCTTGAAGTATTTCACTATAACTTCGTATACTGTAGCAACAAACATATCAAGACAATGTAAAAGCATTCAAGAGAATGACAGTATTACAGGGTGTTTAGAAGCAACTAACAGAAAATTAACAATGGCTTCTATACTATCTCCTTGTGTATAAAAGATTTTGTTTATATTATCACATATAATAAAATGCAATAAGATATAACATGTTAAGACCGATAGAGACAGAAGAACAAAAGCTTGATGGGACTTCAAAATAAGATCATATTAAATCAGCACTAGCTATTATGATGTCTTGTTTACTTCAAAACAGCTATTCCTGCTATCACAGACTATAAAATCAAGCAACCCAGATTAAAACTATTCCAATTAACAAGAAAACATTATATGGCTTCAAACCAATATAATTGGGAATCATGATTAACATATACTTTTATATATTCTTATTTCTTGCACTATGAAAACTATTTGGTATTTATACATGTGAGTTTGAATTATTTCACTTATAGGTATGGTCTCAAGCTGCGACCATTTATTTATAAATATCTCAATGTGATCCTTCTTTATACCTGAGTAGTACTCCATTGCATAAAAATACCACAGCTTTTTTATCCATTCTTCGGTTGATGGACACTTAGGTTTTTTACAAGATCTGGCTATTACAAATTGTGCTGCTATAAACATGGGTGCACATATATCACTGTGGTATGATGCTTTCAGTTCTTCTAGGAATATGCCTAGAAGTGGAATAGCTGGGTCAAATGGGACTTCCAGCCACAACTTTCTGAGAAATCTCCAGACTGACCTCCACAATGGTTGCACCAGTCTACACTCCCACCAACAATGCAGAAGAGTTCCTTTTTCCCCACAGCCTCCAGCATTTGTTGTTGGTCATTTTCTTGATCTTGGCCATGCTTTCAGGAGTGAGATGAAATCTCAGTGCGGTTTTAATTTGCATTTCTCTAATGACTAATAATGATGAACATTTTTCACGTATTTATTTGCCATTTATAGTTCTTCATTTGAGAATTGTGTATTCATCTCAGATGCCCATTTTTGGATTGGGTCTTTGAATTTTGGGGATCTTATTTTTTAATTCTTTACATGTTTTAGACAGAAGTCCTTTGTCTGAGGGGCAGTTCACTAAGATTTTTTCCCAGTTTGTGGGTTTTCTTTTCATTATGCTGGAGATTTCTTTTGACATGCAGAAACTTTTTAATAAGAGGATCTCAGTTATTGATTCTGGGAAGTATTTCCTGTGCAGTTTGAGTCCTGTTCATGAATTCTCTACCTACTAAGATGTCTTCAAGGTTTTTACCAAATTTGTCTTCCAATAGATTTAGTGTTTCTGTTTTAATATCCAGATCTTTGATACATTTACATTTTATTTTAATACATAGTGATAGGCATGGGTCTAGTTTTAGTTTTTGGTATAAGGAGAGCCACTTTTTCCAACTCCATTTATTAAAAAGACTGTCATTCTTCCAGTGAATCTGTTTGGGCCCTTTATCAAAGATAAGGTGTTTGAGTGTGTTTGTAGTTGTGGTTGTATCTTCTAATCTATTCCACTGATCTTTTGTTCTGTTTTGGTTCCAGTACCATGTTGATTTTACTACAGTTGCTTTATAGTATAACTTTAAGTCAGGGATTGTGATGCCTCCTGCTTTGCCTTTGCTGGTTAGAACTGTCTTTGCTATTCAGGTCTCTTCTGGCTCCAGAAGAATTTTAGGGGTGATTTCTCAAGATCTATGTGGTATGTTGATGGTATTTTTATCGAGATTGCATTGAATCTATATAAGAGTTTTGGGAGAATGGCCATTTTCACAATATTTACTCTTCCTATCCATAAGCAAGGGATGTCTTTCCATTTTCTGAGATCATTTTCCATTTCATTTTTCAGTGTATTATAATTTTCCCTGTATAGGTCTTTCACTTCTTTCGTGAGAGTAATTCCTAAATATTTCATTTTTTGCTAGTGTGAAGAGTGTGGCTTCTCTTATTTCTCTCTCTGTGATTTTCTTGTTAGTGTATAGGAATGCTATTGATTTTTGAGTATTGACTTTGTACCCAGCTACATTGCTGAATTTATTTATTATATCTAGGTGTCTTTCAATGGAGTTTTGCAGCTTTTCTATGTAGAGTATCATGTCATCTGCAAATAATGATAATTTAACATCTTCTTTTCCTATCTTTGTCCCTTTTTGTTTTTCTCTCTCTCTTGTTTAATTGTTCTTGCTAGTATTTCAAGGGCTATATTAAATAGGAGCGGTGATAAGGGACATCCTTGTCTTGTGCCTGATTTTAAATTAAAGGCCTTCGATTTTTGGCCAATATGCTATTGGCTGTTGCTTTGTCATAGATGGCCATTTTTGTATTGAGGTAAAGAACATCTATTTCAATTTTCTGCAAGGTTCTTATCATAAATGAATGTTGGACCTTATCAAAAGCTTTTTGTGCATCTATAGAAATGATCGTGTGATTCTTCCTTTTGGTTTTATTAATATGGTTGATTACATTTATTGATTTACGTATGTTGAACCAGCCCTGAATGCCTGGGATGAATCACACTTGGTCATGGTGTATAATCTTCTTGATGATTTACTGCATCCTATTTGCCAATTTTTTACTGAGGATTTTTGCATCTGTGCTCATTAGGCAGATTGGTTTGTAGTTCTCTTTTTCAGTTGGGTTCTTCTCAGGTTTTGGTACTAGAATAATATTTGTTTCCCGGAAAGATTTGGAAGGATTGCTTCCCTTCAATTTTGTTGAAGAATTTGAGGACTATTGGCGTTAGATCTTTTTTGTGTTTCTTGTAGAATTCTGCAGTGAATCCGTTTGGCCTGAGCTCTTCTTTGTAGGTAAGGACTTAATTGCATTTTCAATTTCATTAATAGAAATTGGGTTATTCAGCAGTTTTACAATTTCTTGACCTAGCTTTGGTACTTCATATGCTTCTAGGAATCTTTTTATTTCTTCTGTGCTATCAAACCTTTGAGAGTTGACGTTTTCAAAGTAGTTGTTGATGATCTTCTGTATGTCTACAGGGCCTGTAGTGATTTCACCTTTTTCATTCCTAATTGCATGAATTTGAGCTTTTTCTTCCCTTTTTTTAATAAGGTTGGCTAGCAGCTTATTGATTTTATTTATTCTATCAAAAAGCCAACTCTTTGATTCATTGATTTTTTGGATTGCTTTCTTAGTCTCTATTGCATTGATTTCCGCTCTGATTTTTATAATTTCTGTCTTCTTTTGGCTTTGGGCTTAACTTGCTCTTTTTCTCAATGTTTGAGGTGTAACATCATGTAATTTATTTGTATTCGTTCTGTTTTCCTGATGTGGGAACTCAGTGCAATAAATTTTCCTCTGAGGATACCTTTCATTGCATCCCATAAATTCCAGTAAATTTTATTTGTGTTTTCATTTGTTTGTGGGTACTGTTTAATTTCTTCTTTAATTTCCTCTGTGACCCACTGACTACTCAAGAGTGTGTTTTTCAGTATCCATGTGTTTGTGGGATTTTTGCAGTATCTTTTATCATTAATTTCTAATTTCATAACACTATGATCTGATAACATGCAAGGGATAATTTCAACTCTTTTGCATTTATTTAAATATGTTCTGTGAGTTAATATATGGTCTATTTTAGAGAATGACCCATGTACTGCTGAGAAGAATGTGTATTCTGTTGCTGTTTGTTGGAATACTCTGTATATGTTTATCAAGTCCACTTGTTCACAGGTGTGATTCAGTTCTGCTATTTCTTTGCTGATTTTCTGTCTGGTTGATCTGTCCATTGGTGTCAATGGTGTCTTAAGATCTCCTGTTATAATTGTATTACTGCTAATTTGGTTTTTCATTTCTGTTAATACTTGTTTTATATAACTTGGTGTTCTGGAATTTGGTGCATATATATTAAAGATAGTTATCTCTTCCTCTTGAAGTTTTCCCCTAACCAGTATATAGCGACCTTCTTTATCACTTCTGATCATTATTGGTTTGAAGTTCACATCATCTGCAAACAGAAGAGCTACTCCCATTTTTTTGTAGGTTCCTGTTGCATGAGGTATTGTTTTCCATGCTTTGACTTTCAGTCTGTGAGTATCCTTTTGGGTTAGATGGATTTCTTGTAGACAGCATATGGTTGGATGTTGTTTCTTCATTCATTCTGCCAATCTGTTTATTTTAATTGGTGCATTGAGACCATTTTCAGTAATGGTTATAACTGTTATATGTTGGTTTATTGTTGACATGTTAACTTTCTGCTGTTGAATCTTTATCTTTCTGTTCTGTTTGTCTGCTTTGTTTAGTGCTTTTTTCCTAAGTGTAGCTAAATTGTCTTTCAGTATTCTGTGCAGGGTTGACTTGGTGATCATGAAGTTCTTCAGCTGTTCTTTGCCATGGAAGTATATTATTTCTCTATCAGTTTTGAAGGATAGTGTTTCAGGGTACATCAGTCTAGGTTGGAAATCATTTTCCTTTAGGATCTGGAATACTTCAGTCCATGGTCTTTTGGCTTTATTATTTGTACTGAGAAGTCTGCTATGATTCTGATAGGTTTTCCTTTATAGGTGATCTGTCTTTTCTCTCTGACAGCTTTTAATATTCTATTCTTTTATTCAATATCTGGGATGGCGATTATTATGTCTGGTTGTAGTTTTATTTTGATTATGGGTATTTGGAGTTCTATATGCTTCATTGATCACGATAACAGTGTCCAATCTCATGTTTGGGAAATTTTCAGCTATTACTTCTCTAAATATCCTCTTGACATCCTTTATGTTGTCCCTTTCTTTTTCATTTATCTCTATTAACCCTATGTTTTTTTTTTCTTTGTGTCATCTTGCAGGTGTTGAATTGTTATTTCCTGATTTCTTGTTATTTTTAAAAGATCTTTCCTTTCCTGTTCACTGGCTGCCATCCCGACTTTGAGGTCTGAAATTCTATCTTCACATTCATTGAGGTGGTTTTTACAACTTTTAATTTTGATTTCTTGTATATCTCTTTGCATCTACTTTATGTATTCTATTTGTTTCTTATATTGTTCATCCAGGGTTTCTATCTTTTTGTTTAGTTCTTCCAATTTTTTAACTGTGTCTTCTTTAGATATGTTCAGCATCTCTTTCATTTCTTTTACCACTTCTTCTTTTACCTGGGAAATTACTTTTAGTTTGAATTCCTTTAAAGCTTCCCAGAGTTGCTTCTCTATTTCAGTTGCTATTATCTCAGGGTTTTCACGTGTGTGGCATATATTTTCTTCTGTGTACATAGCTCTCAAGGTTTCTTGGGATGGGCTGAAGGGGTTTTTTTTGGGGGGGGGCTTTGTTTTGTCATTTTCTATATTTCCATGTTTCAAGTGTTATTCCAAGGCTTCCACAGGGCCTGTTGGAAATCCTCTTCTATTCCCTCAGCTCCTGGGACTCAAGGCTGTCCAATTCCCCAGATTGAGTAAGGATCCCTGGGGGTGGGGCAGGCAGGCCCAAGCCCTATGCAGTTTGAGTGTGGCAGGAAGCTGTTAAGATCCTTGGCTGTTGGGAGCAATGATCCCAAACTCCTTTGTTCCAGATAATGCAGGTACACTCACTTTAGGCCACCCAGTGTCCAGAATTTAGGATGCTGGCAGGCCCAAAACCCCAGAATCTGCCAACCAGGGAAGAGAGAGGGGCAATTGGTGTAGGGAGGCTCAAGACTTGCTGAGCTGGTCCAGTGCTGCAGGAAGCTGTCTGATATCCTGGCTGGGACCTAAGGGAGGATCCTAAAATCCCTGGGCTCCGGGAATGGTGTGAGGACACTCACCCCAGGCCACCCAACCTCCAGAACTGAGGATGCTGGCAGGCCCAGAACCCCAGAGTGTGCCAAGCATGGGAAGAAGCAGGGCAGTTGATGGCAGATTGGCTCAAGACCCGCTGAGCTGGTCCAGTGCAGCAGGAAGCTGCAAAGTTCAGGTAGAACTTTTTAACAAAACTGATGCCTGTCTCCTACTGAACTGACATCAGTTTTTCATATATTGCATTTTGCTATACATTGTCATCTAACACTGCACATTGTATTGTGGTGGCTGTGCTGTAGTCATCTACCATAGGGCCAGCACAAAAAGGATAACATAATATTTGCTATTTAGCATTCTTTTTGTTTTAAGTTGTCTTCTTAGAGACTAAAAGTCATTACATTGCCATAGTAATATTAAATATAGTACAAGGTGCATGGGGATATCATTTTAAACATCTAAAATCAGTAAAGAATTTATATTACTGAGGCACTGACAATGTAACAATACATAGTGGCATACATGTCATTAAGAACTTTAATATAATTCCTACATGTATCAATCTTAACAAGCATTTCTAAGTTGTAAAATTTATATCCACACATGGTGAATAATATCTTCTCTGAATTTATTATTATTTGGAACATATAAAAATAATTGATGTTATGCATTAATGTTGTAAGAAACCAAGTGATCAATTTACTTTTTGAATATTTTTCTGAAAAAGTTTTAGAATCTTTGAGGTTCCTCGGCATTCTCATAGAAATAATTTAAATCATAGTGAAGGAGATAAATTTGCTTCTTATTTGTTTGTGCTGCTTGTTTGGTGCTTTCTAATGTATATTTTAGAATTTCTAAGACAGTGTTGAACAAGTTTGAGCTGGCAACTATGGCTAGTTTATAATTTTAATTGAAATATTTTTAATATTTCCATATTTAAACATTTATTTATAATTTAAAATATTTGTAGAATTTTCTTCTCTTATTTATGTTTAGTATTTTATGCTGTAGTGGCTAAATACAATCAGATGTCTGCTCTACATTTTAATAAGTTATTTTTCCCCTCTATATGTTGATGTTATTGATTACGTAAACTGATATATTTGTATCAAAATAACTCCTCCAATTCTGGAACTAAACTTTTGGAATAGTGCATTAAACTTTTAAGTAACTAATTTATGTTGCCAAATTTTATTCAGAGTTTTTGCATCTATTTTCACAAGTGATATCTAAATAATTTCTTCTTACATTTCATGATATATCATGAAATAATTTATAATAACATATGCATTAAAATAGTTTTCCTGAGTCTATGTTAACCAATATGATCCCAATAATCACTGACATAAAGAAATTTGAAATTCATTGACTGAATATGCTTGATGCTGCTGCAGAATTTAATTGCAGGAACAGTGTACTCAAAGACGTAGAAATGCACCTTTTAGCCTCAGTAATACAACATCTTCAAAGTGTAGTGTTTAGAGACAAATCAATCGATGAAATGCATATTATCATCAATTATTTTATTGCTATCTCAGGGAAAATAGCTTAGGGAAGCTGTGATTTCCACAGTGCTGGAGCGCCGCCTCAGTCTCTGATATTTTTACTGCCAAGGTTGAGTCCTAAGCGTGGAAGGAAGACTCATCCTTGTTCCAGCACAACAGAGGTTCAGTTCTGATTGAGAAATTACTGACCTCTCCTAGGGTTAACGTTTTCCAGATTTTCCCTCATTATAACTATATTACTTTCTGAAATTAAGAATTGATAAGTAATAAGAAGAAATAATCAAAGGGCCAAGTAGTAGATTGGGGAAATGAAGGATTAAGTTAATAAAGACCGGTAAAAAAAAAATATTCCTTAGAACGTGTTTCTCTTTACAGTTGTATTTCCCAGCACTCTTTATAGCTGCCTCTAAGGAAATATTTCAGATATTCCATATAGAAAACATTTCATGATAAGGAAGGTTCTGACATGTCCAGTCCCATATGTAGTCTGTTAGGGTTTGTTTTAAAGCTCTATTCACACACACACACACACACACACACACACACACACACACACACACATTATGTGTCTATATATATATATATATATATATATATATATATATTCACCAAAAGTTTTAAATTATAATATGTTCACTTAATAATTTCAACATTTAATTTACTCTAACATAGTAGCCAAAATGTATGCTATTATGAATCTTTTTTTTAAACTTTGAACAAGTAAGTTGGTTGACTGCAGAAGTCCACAGGAAATCATGTGTCAGCTATTTTCAGATAAATATTTTTGAAATTGTCAAGGAAATATGAGTGGCAAATTGTGCTGTATCAAGAAAGTAAAACTCTAAAAAGTGTACAGATACAGGAAATGGCTATGCAGAGCTCTTCATGTTTTCTAAATAACTTTTCACCTCAAAATGAGTGATCAGACAGAACAAAAGTAAAGTCAAGCTACTGGTAAAATAGGAAACAGGAAAATATAGTCACTTTTCTTATTTCTTTAGTTGGCACAAAATTGTCAAACAAAAACTATGGTTCTTCTTCCATCCAGTGAGCTAATTCTTTGACCTTTAAGGTTACAGTTCCCTACAGGTTAATAGATATTTTTGACAACAAAAGGCAAACTGAAATCGATTAAAGAACTTCATCATGTCAAAGCATTTTTCCCACAAGGAAGGAGCCTAATGATCCTTTGTCACTAGCTGAATCATTCCTTTTTAAAAGAAATTTTATATACAGCTGAATTCAGTCCATGAGATGATGGCTAGCAACTGGCCGTTGATAGCAGCGAGGATTGTAAGGTAATCATTTCAGTTATAAAAATGTCTGATTTATTTTCACTTTTTGGTGTGCATTGTCTGGCTTGTCAAACTTTCCACATAGTTTGCTGACAAATGTCACTAATGATTTTATTCCTAGTACTTCCTATGTATAGAATTTTTGCAGAATACACATTGTTATAGGAAACAATATAAGGCTATAGTTGAGCAGGGTTTCATGCTTTTTTCCTTTTAATGTTACTGTTTCAAGTAATATCCAAAAGGCATTTTTTCAGGAGTTCTGGTAGAGATATGAACAATGTTCCATGGTTAACAGAAGCAATACAGGACTGTTAATTTTAGTGCTGCATTGTCTCCCAATATATTGTTTAGGCTCATCTTCTTCACCTGTTAAGGAAGCTAACTTAAGTTATGAGAACTGGGTTTGGGCTCAATGGAACAGCCCTGGCCTATGATGAATGAGGACCTGGAGTTAATCCCAGCATCATAAACCAAAACAAAACTAAAATACATTGTCTACCTCAAAGAGATTAGTTGGGCGTTTCTTCTTCCTCCAAAAAGATAGCAATATACAAGAAACATAGGAAGTTGTATAATTTTTATTGTTTTAACTGGTTGTGTTTTCCTACTGATGAGATTCTTTAAACATCTAGGAATATTGCAAAATCGCCTTTTAAAATAGTCATAATTTTTCATCTTTTCACCTGAATTAAACACAAAATTCCTTCTACAGGTAGATAACCTTTTTAAAAATGCATTGACTCTAACGTGAATATTATAGTACTGTAGATGATTTCAGTTGTCCTTTAATACCTAGAAAATATTTGTCTTTGGCTATCACAACACCTAGAAAAAAATCTGAAATATTCATGTCATATTAGAGAAAACCTATGATGGGAAGGATAAGCCATCCAAAATATTCTTGAAGTCAAGATGAATAAATCCTTAAACAATGCATGAATTATATAAAGACAAAATAATGAAAAGGGTATAAAAATATTTTATAGGAATGTTGGTATATTAAAAAATGGGCAAAAAATGAAGAAAACTGAAAGATAAAGAGAAGCAGTTATTATTCGGATCTAAAATAGCCCCAGAGCCCCATGTGTTTGGAAAGTGACTGGGTTATGGAGGTGGTACCGCAGGCTTGCTGATGGGAAGGCGGGTCTGATCAGAACAGGCAGGTCTCGGCGGCGTGTCCCCAGCTCTGCCTCCTCCTCCTCCTCCTCCTCCTGCGGCTTGTCCACATGCAGGGAGTAATCTCCCACATTAGGCGCTCCTGTCTTGGAGCCTCATATCAGGACTTACTGAAAGGTGGGCCAAAATAAACTTCTCTATTAAACTTTTGGAGATGAGTATTTTGTCCCTGCAAGGAAGGAAATGACTAAGAAACATGGAAAGAGAAGAAAGAGAGAAGGAAAGAAAGAAAGAAAGAAAGAAAGAAAGAAAGAAAGAAAGAAAGAAAGAAAGAAAGAAAGAAGCAAACAATTGTAATTAGATCTGAAGTCGGGAGTCTATTTGTTTAATAGTCATGGTACAGCAATTTTAAGTTTATCAGAGGCAAAGAAACAGAGCTTCACTCAGAAGCCGAGGGAACCAAGCTTTCCAATGCTGGTGTGGGCTCAGAGGGCCTGCATACATCAAAGTCTGAGCATGTTCATGTAGGAAGTTAGTTTTATACTGTGTGTCAGTCAGGGCTGGGGACTCTTGTGAGCAAGTGAAACTTTAAGATATGAGAACAAACTGGAAGCAAAAACAGGCCAGGTACAGCTTGTACCTGGAACACCTTGTGGTTACCAAGCCTACTTACAGAAGCAGAAGTTAACATTGCAGACTGTTGACACACTTGGGTTTTCAAACATTTTGAACACAAAAGTGCTTCTACATTCATGATTGTCACTTGGAGATCAACATACTGTAGAAAAATAATTTTTCAGCTTAAAATTGCTACTCTAACCATCTACTTAAAATGCAAAACATAATACTCAATAGCACTGCAATAGAGAGCAAGTTTCTGTCCTTGATGTACTCTTAACACACAACCATTCTAGACACAGTGTTTTTGTTTTTGTTTTTGTTTTTTTCTGTTTAACCACGTAGTCTATAGCTGCTACTAAAACACGGGCATAGAATTGTGTAATGTCATACTTTCACCAATTACTCATCATTTCATACTGAATATTAACCTCTGTTCTTGAAACATTTCAGTTTATGATTCTGGACCATACAAAAATAATATCTTGGTTAATTAGGTTAAAAAATTAACCCTTTCCAGGCCCCTAAAGCTTTCTACCAATATTTGTTCCATCCATGAAAAATAACTCTACAATTCCAAATTGAAGTAGTGAGAAAAGAATATCAAAAGATTTTATAATCTAGTATTAAGTACAGTAGATGAGACTAAAGATACTAAAGTTAGGAACCACAGTCATATGAAATGCTTAATGAGTACACAAGATCCAGGATAGAATAAAAGGGGATGAAAGGAAAGAAGAGAATATTTCTTCACAAGCAATACAAATGACTGTTTATCACTTTCTAGATCAGTATTGTACTTCAGTTAAAATATATAAAGATGAAAAGCAAGAAAAATGATAAACACAAATTTGGGAGTAACAAACTTGAAAGAATGCTGTGAATTTAATATTAGGAAAATGTCACAGTGTTATTGACACAGTCCTAGTTAACTGGGATTGGGAATTTCGGGGTGTTCATCAACTATAAGCAACACGTTGACAGTTATAAAGTAATTTCTCTTTAATGACTATAACAATTTTAAATAAAAGGGATGAAGGCTTAAATGAAAAGAAGTGAATCATTTCTAACAAAAATTTCAGGAAGACATTTAGCGTTTTTCTCATGCATGTTCTAAAACTTTTAAATAGTGGCTTAATTATGTGCAGTTTAATTCAAATCAGTGTATTTAGTAATAGCTGATGAATAACAACTTTTAAATAACTTGCCTTTGTAATATGTTATGATAAAAAGTAATATATAAATGATATATATCATTTAAGAAGACTATTACACATTTTAAGAATGTAGCATATACCCAAATAAAAGTTAGAGAGGAAATTATGCTATTAAATGCAACTATAAATACATTAAATTTTTTTTAAATGAAGTTACCATTAGGTTTAGATACCAGATGAATGAGGAAAACGGAACTACAGATAATGAAGAAATAAACAATTGGAAAAATACAGAAAATCTTATTAAAACACTGAATGTAGAATAGAATGATACTTTCCTGGCAAAGCTAATGTTGCATGTGATGGCAAGGTATAAAAAAGAGTAAATGATTATGAATTAAATATGTACAGTAAAAGTTTTTTAAATAATCATTAAATGATGTTATGATCATATAAATGGCGACAGAGAAAATGTACACTTTCTAGAGAATTAGTCTACCAAGCTTACTACAAAACTAGAAATAAATATTGTTTCATAGATATTCTTGCGGGTCATGTTTACATTATTCCAAAAGTCTAATGTATCAAAAGTGGGACATTTGAAAAGTGCTTGGATCTTGGGGAAGCTACACCATCAGTGGGTTAATCCATTGATGAGTCCACAGCAGAGTGCGCTCTCAGGATTTGAAGCCTAGTTGTAAATGGTAGGTCGCTGGGGCCATGACCTGGAAGAGAATATGCTTGTCCCAGTTCCTCCCACTGCATTTTATTTTCTGCTTGCTACAGGTTGAGCAGTTGAGCCACGCATTTGCACGTTATTTTTTCTTCATTGGATCTGGGGACCCACAGAATAAAACCACTGAAACTGAGAGAAAATTAAATCTCTCTTATAGTTACAGATAGATTCCAGGTATCTTGTAGCAAGAATAGAAAAGTGACTAATACAGGTACTAAGTAGTCAAGTCAGTATTTAAAATTCTACCTCAAAGTACATCACCAGGGTCATTGTGCAGTCGTAGCACATCTGTAATTGTATGAACTGACATTCGCTAAATGTGACATGAAATTTAGTGCTGAAAATGTGAGCTTCAAAATGGGCAAAGGTATGGGTTATGCAACATAAAACTCCATTTATAATAGATCAAAACTGTCGTCTCATTCATACTGTAGCACACATAAAAATTTTCACATGAATTTTTGATTTAAATTTAAGTAATTGACAATGTTAAATAATTACCATATATGTGATTTTTATACTCACAAGGTATAAAATATTTCAAAAACAAGCACAAAACAGTATTAGTAAATAAGAAAAATAATTAAATCACTTTGTGACTACTGGCTACATGTCAAAATATCAATTTTTAGCTTATTTGGAAAAGCTAACAAGCATTGGTCTTATTATCAGATAGCAGAGTGTGCTCACTAGAGACTCTGAGTGCCTCTATTGGATATTTAGAGGATGGATAGTGTAGGGGAATGCTGGATAACTGGTAACAAAAGACTGATAGAAGGAATTAGCTATAGTGTGCTCTAACCCCAGGATGAAAGAGTCTGCATCAGTTCATTGTATAGTAATTCAACATAATTAGAAGAGAAGGATCCAAAAGTTCACAGAACAGAGAACTGGAAAATACTTCAGGGAAGGAAAATGCTAATTTCTCTGATTCAATCATTACAGGTGGTATACATGTTTTGAATTATAATCCTAGACTCTACTACTACATATAGATATTATTTTTCAAAGAGAAATAAAATTATGAAAATGTTTTCTAAAAAAGAAATGCAGAATAAAAATGAAACTCACATTAAGGATTTATTTCCATAACATGAGATAAAAGGATGAAAAATGGAATTAAAATGCATCATTTACATGGACCAACTCCCAAAATGAATGTAAATGTTGCTTATTTCAAACATACATTAATATGATCTTATCTCTTTTATTTGTAGCATGAACTGTGGAATTTAACTTCCCGGATTTATTTTATGATAATTTTATTTCAATATAAAGACCTATCAATTGTGGAATCATTGTCATTGTCATTCTCATTCTCACCCACAATTTTTATAAAATTTTGATCTAGGTGGAGTTTTTTATATAAAAAGTGAGATTTGCAGATTAATTTTATTTTCCAGCTTGCTAGTCAGTTATCTAAGTATAGTCATTGAATAATTATTTTTATTAATCTGAAAAATTTTATTATATATTATGTAGCTTCTATACTAAAAAGGTCTATATTTTAACACAGTTGTAAATATGCCACTTTTCATTTCATTGCTCATAAAAAAATTGAAGCTATTTTATGTAAAAAATTTAAATGTTGAACTTAGCTTGAAAAACACTTAACTATAAATCATTATAATCAATGCTTTGCAATCAGTGCAATATAATCAATTCCGTGCAACTGGTATCTTCCTGCCTCTTATAGTTTACACCTAGAGGTCCCAATAAGCCTCATGTTATCATAGGTGGGATGTTTTGGAGATGGCTGGATTTAGTGTATATGAATGTAGATTAAGCATGTTATGCTAGGATTAAGGCTGTGTGATACTAGATTAGTACACTAACCACTTTGTCGCAGTTCTAGGTTTGAGTAACGGGAAGTCTCCACCCCATGTGGGTGGCACCACACAAAAGGCCTGTAGTCTGGATGTGATGCCAGAGAGGGAGGCTTCTGCTGCTTGCTGCTCGCTCTCTCCTTCTGCTTGGCACACCATGAACAGTTTCTCCTCTGTAATTTCCCTCTGCCATGCTGCACTGCATTGTTGGAACAAGGGATGGACTGAAACTGCTACAAAAGTGTTTCTATTTTAAATCTGAGGGTCAGATGTTTTTGTCTCAGCAACACAGAAAGTAGCTAACACACTGCACTTTGACTTCATTGTATGTAAACTGTTCTGATGGTGAGACATAAACATTAACTGTTGAAAAGGAAATGATAGACTTGTGGCAAATTTTATAGGAATTTTACAATTACTTTGGGGAATATTTTTGGCTTGTATCTAAACAGAAATTCAAGCTTCACTGGCACCATAAATATAGCCTCTTCATTCTCCTGTATGCCTTTTTATCTGAAACCTGAAAATCTTCTGGAGCTCATTTCAGAGAATGCCTGTGGCAAATCTAGTCAACACTGCTTTCACCGAGATAAAAAGGTACTTTATATTTTGTCTTCTTTCTACACACAAAAAATGTTCTTTTTCTTCTTATGATCATTGTTTTGGAATAAATATCATATACTTAAAATAGCAAAAATATTAAAGATTATATAGCATTCATAAATAAATGGATTGGAAATATAAGGTAATTGAAACTTTCTTTATAAATGCAATTAGAATTTCAATAAGGAAATATGGCAAGTGCCACTCTGTGTATTTAGGAAATGTTACTTTTTAGCACAGAATGCTACTTGATCTGCAAATGTGATCTGAGTAAAAAGAAACCATGAGGGAATAGGTCATAAATGGCAGATTACCTTGTCAGACTTGATTGATTTCCATCCTGAATTTGAGAACAATATTGTTGGTTTTGTAAACAAAGTTCACTTCTGGTTTTATATAACTATTAAGTGTTTTCCTTTAACACTCAGGAAATTATTGTTTTTTGTGGCCATTGGACTCTGTATTTCAAATGGAACTATATAATAGTTTTAAAAACTTTTATTAAACAACCCTGAAATCGTAACTATTCCTGTGGACAGTCCTTGGATTTCCGTGAAATCAACTTTGCAGCAAACCTTTTGAAAGACTCTTTTAACAGGAAATTGTCTATCTTTTCAATACCAATGAGTTGTTCATACTGCTGCTCATTCAACTTACCATCAAAGATACAAAGGCAGAAAAAATTATTGGAATTGTCTTTCATATTTATTCCTTATCTTTATTGTTGAATATTTGTAATGACAAAGAATCATGTCTACAAAATCTACACAATAACATTTTAAATGGCAAGTCATATCTACAAAACAGAACAAAAACAATAAAGTTATGTTCTCTAGAATCATCATAAAACCAGATCCATTTCAACAGATCTCATTTTCAATTTTACCTATTTATATTCTGTAATGAACGCTATTAAAGTATCACTAAGAATTAAGATAAATAAGAAATTTTGCTTGCTGTAGCATAAATTCATAATACTTAGAGACTTCTCTCGATTATTTTAAAAATCATTTTGCTTTGTTGTTAAAGATGGCTTACTGTGAACCACGGATGCTACCAGGGACCAAATTAGGTACTTTAATAAACTTGTTTTAGAAAAGTCATTGAACCTCTTTATTTATATAAAATCATTTTCTCTTATTAAATATCAATATTAGTTCATGATTGTTCTTTATTTATTACCAACTCTTAGGAATTCATTTCCCTTTGAAAACTGCTTTCATTATCTTTGTTAGCTTGAGTTGATTTAAAAGACATTCCTCAATGTGTGGTAAACAACATGTTAATTTCCTCATAATCACTATGGTTTGCTATGCTTAGCAGACAAAACACAACACAAAATATCTCACACTTACGAAGAATATATCCTGCTTCAAATATTTACGATAATGCAAAAATACTCTCACAGATAGACTCAAAAAGTTTCTAGCCAGTTAGCGGGGTAATTTGTTGAATAGTTGATACTTAAATTTAAGCATCACAACATGGAAAGAAGAAGACTGTTCGAGACTCCAAGACTTCCAGAATAACATGAAAGTTAGTTTCCTGGCTTTCCTCAGGCCTTTTGTACATCCTAGAAGAAATGTCAGGGAGGTCTATGTTCTGGAATGATGGAAAAGTACAGCAATGTGTATAGACACCTATGGCACACACACACACACACACACACACACACACACACACACACACCAATCCAGTTCAAATTTTATTTTTAGTCAAAATAAAGAACTAAAACACAATAGAAAATCATACACAAACAAAATTTTCATTCCCACTTGTTTTCAGTGAATTTGATCATAGAAAAGATTTTTATGCCTTCCATGACCCAGAACCAGGAGGCAGCATGCAGATTCATCTACCTCTTAGTACAGGTAAGATTTAGAGAGGGGCAGGACTTCCATTTGTCACTTACCAAAAGCAATCAGCTGTAGAATTCTCCTTTAGAGATGTTGCCACGGCATTGAGTGTACAGGGATATTGGTTTTTACTGTCTTTCTCACATGTTCATATGTTTGTTATGGCAGCGCTCACCTTTTTCTTGTTCTTGAATCACTAGCTTCCTCAACAAATATATTGAACAATAAGCAATTCTGGAGGACAGGAGTCTGAATGGCTGTACTAAATTCTGGTCTGAGAAACTAATAAATCAGAAACAAAAATGTCCAAAGGGTACTGTTATATTGATGCTTGAAAAGAATCTACTTTTTTTCTATAGCCCATAAATATTACATTTTAACCTTTAAAGCCATCACAGATATTTGGATTCCTTTGTTTGCTTTGACTCACACGTTATCCATTCTGCTACCAGCTAGAAAATAGCTCTTTGCTTTTAACCAGCACATGTGTGTAGATTAGGTCCGACAAAATAATTTCCCTCTGATTAAATCAGCATCGACTGATTAGCAAACTTAATTATTATAAATACAAGTTATTTCTTCCATGTAATAAAAATAATCATGGACAATTATCACACTACGCCATAGTTACAGAGATTAAGGGGAGCACCTTGGGAAAAACTTTGAAGTTTGTCTATCACAGTGTTTATACTTTATTTCTACTTTGTATAAGAAAGAAACTCTCTAATACTATTGCCAATGTATTATCAGTGCACTGAAAAGAAGAGCTAATATTCAGTATCATGCAACAGAAGCAAGTAGTTTTCTAGTTTAATGACAATGTTAGTATCATGCAGAGGGATTGGGTGGGTAGGAATGGAGGTTCCAATCCTGCTTGACAACAAAAGGAAAAGAGATGGGCTAATCAAGACCCACTCATCTCGCCTGGTTCTTCTGTGGCCTGACGGGGTGCTGAGCTCAATCCTCCTCAGATGCAAAGAGACTAAGGGCGATATTGTGAGGTGAGTTTCATCAGGACTCAGCTTTCCTACCTGAGACCCTGATTTTCACTCAGCATCCGTAATGATGGTGAGTTGTGGGTTATTTTGTTCAGTGCACCCCTGGTTGATATCACTCAGGCTCAGTGGAGAGCTGGAATTCCATTTTTATTGTGCAGAGACAAGGTAGTTCATACTTCTGCCCTTGTTGATATAAGTGGTTCTGGGGTACACTGAGTTATCACTCATTTGGAGAAAGAGAGTAATAAAAGTTAGTCTTCAGCATTTACCAAGCTGGGTTTTCAGGGGTGAGCAGAAATTGAACGTGTACCCCATATGTTTAAGCAAAGCAGTAGGAGTCTGTTCCACTTTTGCTGGATATAATGTACAACTGAACACACAGCCCCACTAAGCTTCCACACTCTACTTAAACAGAATCATAGACTCCTAAAAAAAGAATCATTAATGTAATACCAAAAATATCCACAGAACAATAAAAAATACTCATCAAAAAATAATCAGAACCATTACTATATAGGTATAAATATAAATAGATATACATAGATATAGATGATATATAGTCAAGTTACGCCAACAGCAAAATGATTGAGATGTTAATATTCTGGACATGAACTTTAAGGTAGAGATAAAAATACTGAACTGCTAACATGGATGGATCTCAAGGGTGTTAAGCTTAATGGAAATAGAGCTCCAGATCTCAAAATGTTTCATAGTGTTTCATTTAATTAATAGCAAAATTATGCAAACTGACAACAGATTGGTGGATTTGAGGGGCTACAAATGAGGGTGGGAACAAGCTGGTTAGGGGGTAAGACGTGGTGAAATTATGCACAACTACTCATGTGGAAAACATGGATAGCTCTCTCTCTCTCTCTCTCTCTCTCTCTCTCTCTCTCTCTCTCTTGCCCTCTCTCTCCCTACACACACACACACACACACACACACACACACACACACACACACACAAATGTGTGTATATAATAAATTAGATGGAATACATAAGTATCAATCTCTTGACTTTGTTGTTGGACTATCATTATTTAAGATGCTATCAATAGGAAAATCCAATGGAAATGTGTAGAATGTTCCAATAACTTTTTCCAATTTATTTTGAATCTCTACTAATTTCAAAACACAAAGTTTACAAATGTTAATCAAAACTTTTGTGTTTTGGCTCATCATTCTAATACCTCATTTTACCTATATGTTTACCTGTATGGTTGTTAGGGTGGAGTTTCCACTCCTTTGGTTTCAAGACCCATCCCTGGGATTGGTGGCACATAGTTTTGTTTCTTTTGTTTCTCTGGTGGGCCAGCTTGATGCAACTTTGGGATTTTACCATTGTTCTTCTCCCCTTCCTCTCTGGCACTGGTTCCTGTTCTGTTTTGCAGGCATTAGAAGCTTTGCTCATCATATGCTTCCACACTGATGGTGCTGCCTGCGGCCAGCAGATCAAGAGCTGAAACTACAAGCGAGTTGTATCTCTCCTCCTTTAACTGTCAGGTGTCAGGTTTTATGTTTCAGTGATAAGGAAGCTAATACATCCTATTAGATCAGAGTTGCTAATTGTGACATTTGGTTCTAATTCTCAGAATCTGTGCTAGGTCTTTTCTTCATTGCCATTAGCAATCAAAGTTACTTTTATTGTTTAAATTCTGTGATTAAAAGTTTGTCTTATCTCCTAGCAACTTTGCAAACAGGTTTATGTTATGGTTTGAATATTATTTATCACCCCAAACTCGGGTTGAAATTTAATCCCCATGGCGAGATGTTAAGTAAAACATGAAAACTTACTGTACTTTGGATAAGAAGTGTCCCATAATTTAAGTTTGCTTTGCCAGTTAGTGCACAAGAGGGGAACGGCAGAAACATTATAGGTGATGGCTGGTGGAAGAAAGCTGTATCATCGTGATCATGTCCTTGAAGCTTTTATGAAGCCCTATCCTATTTCTCTCTCGGTTTTACCTTGCCAAAGATCCCAATATAATGCAGCCAGTTGATCATGTACTGACAGCTCTGAAGCCACTAGTCAGAACAAACCTGTCCTCCTTTAATTCATTTATCTTAAGTATTGTGTTAAAGTGATAGAAATCTAACTCTAAACTTATTGCTTACACTGGGGTTCTTGGAAAGTAACTGCAATTAGATAAGATCATGGGACTGGACTCCTCATGACTGAATACTGGCAGCTTTATTAGCAAAGGGAGAGGGACCAGACTGTCTCACAAACACATTCACATTCTCTGTCTGTTTACATGTGTTGTCCTATTCCGCCTCAGAACTCTGCCAGCAGGAAAGCCATCACCAGATGTCAGTGTTTGAACTCCAAAACTTTGAGCTAAATAAATTAAAAAAAAAAAAAAAAACACTTTACTCAGTCTTTTATACTGAGATCTGAACACCAGAATCTTGATCCATACATCTTATGATTAGATAAAAATAGTGCTGACAAAGTTCATTTCAAATACGTAAATCTGTATGTATGATTGGGTAAATGGGGCTCTTGGCATCAGGGTTCATTGTAGAAATAACTTGGTTTTGAGTAGATTCTTTGATTTTCCAGGATTGGCTTTAAAATAGTGATACTTTTGGTACATTCTAAAAATAGTGTAAAGAGTAACTAATAAAACAACCAATGAAGTTTTAAAAGTTTGTACAAATTTTTTATAGCCTACTATAACAAGGTAGAAAGCAATAATCAATAGCATTGTAAAAATGTTTGAATTCTAGTACAAAAAGAAATCAAAGAGGTATACACATTAAAAGAAAATTAATTATGATAATGTAAAACAGGTGACAGGTTAAGAATATGGAATACAGGGTAAGAAATTTGTAGTATAAGAAAAAATATAAACTACATTCACCATGTATTTAAATGACATTAAGAACACAGCTAGTCACCGTGTTCCAGGAGGCTGAGACAGAAGGATTCAAAGTTTAATGCCAAACTGGGTAACAAAATGACTTAAGGAAACCCTGTCTCAAAATAAAAATAAAATGCAGCTAGAGAGGTAACTCAGTTTGAAGTCTCTGAATTCCATCTTCAGTTCAAAAAAATCTGATCGTATGTATCGTTATGTAACTAATTATCAAAATTTGTACGTTTGTTTATTTGCTTTTTGAAATAGTCTCCATATCTAGCTCAGGCTGGCTTTGAACTTACTATTGTAGCTCAGGCTGGCCTCTAACTTCGAGCAATTCTCCTGCCTCACCTTCACGGGTCCTGGAGTTGTAGACGTGTACCACTATGCCTGTTAAAGATCAACATTTAACATGACTATAATGAAAAACAAAATTGTACTTGTAAAAAAAAATCTTTAAAATTGCTTATTTTATGTTAACAAATAAAATATAGAATAGTTTATTGGATCTTGTTTTTCCTACAATTATTATGTCAAGTTCACCAAAATAATGTAAATAGGAATAGCATTAAAACTTTGTATATTCTTTTAATAAATCTTGAAAAATAAAAGTTAAAGATTTTGTGATGCAGTTTTATGTATTTAAGTACATTTGATTGTTAAGCAAGCATAGCAATGCCTTCAAATTGTATTGATGAGTAGAAACTTGCAACCTAGAGAAGATCAATGCTTCAGTATTGGTTTTCTTGAAACAAAGACAGGAGAGTTTCATAGCAGCCTGAAAATGTCTTTATACTGTTATCAACTAACTATTCCATTCAAGTTGCAAATAGAAGTTCGCTGGATATTACCGTTGCATAGAACAATGTAATTAAATTATTTTCAATTAACTGATCAAATTACAACTTTTAAATTGGAATCTTCTAGGAATATGATTGATTAATCATTCATTTTGTAACACATTTTAGTTTTAATATTTTCATTTATACACTGAGTCACAGTTACCAATAATCCTATAATCTAATATGAAAGTAGATTTGTTTTCTTTTATATTCTGACACCTGCAGTCTTATTTTGCGTATTTCATGCTCTTATTTCTGGATTTACTAAGCTAAATTTTATCTTCTTTAAATGACTTTTTATCATCTTTAAATTCAGTATAAGTGAAGAAATGCTCTGGAAATGTATAGATTGAAAATATCTGGGAGACAAGCCTATAAAGATAAAAGAAGGGAAAAATCATATAAACTGTCAACATCTAGAAAAAATGTTCAAATTGTTGACAAGCAGGTCAGTGGTGAGTTGTCACCTTTCGCCTTTCAGACTTAAAAATATATATAATCAGCAAGTTGACAGTTTTTACTGACTATGTAATTCAATGAGAAGCTAGGAGAAATGCAATTTCTAGTTTGTTACATTGCACTGCACAATTTCAGAAAGTCTTGGTACTCTTATGCTTGACCTTCATGCTCTTCTTGTTACATGAACGTAAAGAAGACAGAGAGAGACAGAGACAGAAAGAGAATGTCTGTACGTGTGCAACAAATGTTGAATTTAAAGCCAATATAGAGTGATCTGATAAATTCCGCAAGCAAAGTGGCACGCACAGTGTGAAAAGATGTCGTGAGGTTTCCAGTTCTGACAAGGTTATTGCAGAAGACTACAAGGAAGAATCCCCAAAATTCATCAAAGCAGAAGGAGATATAGCTCAACAGATGTTCATCTGTGATGAAATAGTACTTTTCTGGAAGAAGATACCAAACAAAACCTATGTAACACAATGGCACAACCCATGAAGAACAGCTTGACCCTTTTGCTGTGTGTGAATGCAAGTGCTGAACTGAAGATTAAGCCATTAATTCCCAGACATCTCATGTATTCAGGGAACAGAATGTGAACCAGGTCAGACTGCCAGTCACATGGAGGGCAATATGAAATCTGGGGTTACAAGGCAATTGTTCATGGAATAGCTGCATGAGGTGTTTGCACCCACCATTAAGAAATATTTTTTCTGATATTCAACTGCCTGAAGGGTGTCTTCCGATGTACAATGCCCTGGACTCCTTCCAGCTGACAGATGATAAAAACACTGAGTATGACTTCACAAAAGTCAAGTCCCCCCACCAGCACATGGTCTGTAACGTCAAGAAGCTGTATACAAAGGCACTCTTCACACTAGGAAGATGTTCTTGACTCTGAAAGAGTTCTTAACAAAATATTTTAATATCCTCCACTGCATCAATCTCATTGACAAAGCCTGGTAAGTGGACCTTAAACTCAGCCTACAAGAAACCATGGCCAAAATGTGTCACTGAACTTGTCTTTCAGGGGTGTGTTGCTTGGATTAGGGGAGGAGATGGTGTCAATGAGCCCATCAGTGTTACAGGCATTGAGGAGATTGATGAGGGCCATAAAGAGGAACTGACAATGGAAGACTTTGCTGAACTCCAGAATGAACAGCAGAAGGTGCTTGCTGAAGATCATCCTAGTGAGGAAGAGGACAGCAGGCATGAGGTTAGCAGTGATGTGATAAAATCCATTATGGAAAATGGAAACAGTGTCATGGTTTCTTTGAGAAGCACCATCCCAACATAACTGTAATGAGAAAAGTGTTTAATCTGATGAATGATAATATGATCTGTCATTTTTGGATGGTTGTGCAGCTCAGGCAAAAGCAAGTAAATTGGTCAGATTTTTTCATCCAAGTTGACCTTTCAGCTAAAAAACAAAGAAGAAAAGAAATTCTGGAAATCCCCTCAAGGTGTTTATGTGGAAGTACTGTACAATAACCTCTTCCTGGTTACCTTTCCATATTTCACACCAGAAGTGCCCTCAAACAAAGTTAATGTCTTGTCTTTATTTCATAATTTTGTGGTTTAAAAAATGCATCTGGTTCACATGCATTAACCTTGTTTACACTGAACCTTATGGGGGACTTTAATGTGGTTCATGGCAAATTTTCTTACCGACCAGGATCATGAAACAAACTAAGTTTGTTCTGAAGTCCCACTGTATTAGTAGACAGTATGACATAAATTCCTACATTCCATTCTTACTTTTTAATAAAACTTGTTTCATTCAAAAACCTTTCTTATTTATTTGACTTTCCTGCCAATATTTCTTATTACAATATTGATATTGACTCTCCAGAAGAGGCTTTCTCCAGAAATAATGGAATTGTCTTGGGCCCCTCCTACAATCTCTGCAAACTAAGAATTGCTGCAAGGGAGATTGAGTTGACATCACACTCAGAAGACCAGATGCATTTTGTCCAAAGCTACTGTCTGTTCTTCAGGCATGCTTGTTCTTCTTAAAATTATTTTACATTTTCTTTGAAATTACATGCCTTTCCTATATCTTCTCTACTGTAGAGAGAGCATAGAAGTTCTAAACATCAAAGCACTATGTGTACTCACTGTTTTGAAATCCCTGGGCCCATAGTAGACTCATGTACCTCTTTTCCTGTTAACTTTCAATTGTCAGTTTGATTCCTGGACCTTAATTATCAAAATATCACAAAGCAGAACAGAAGTTTCCTTCAGTGCACAAACTTCTTTGCATTTCCAAGACCTAAGATAGCGAATAGAAAAATAAATGTAAAATGAACATGTGGAAAAAAATGATTGCAATTCTTATTATCACTTTAAGTACTGTTAATCCTTTGTATTTTATGTTTGGGTGTGTGTGTGTGTGTGTGTGTGTGTGTGTGTGTGTGTGTGTGTGTATGTGTTCATTTCAGCATCCCCTCACTATACTATAAACTAAGTTAGCTGAAGAAAATGACTTCTTTGACCTTCTTAATTAATGCTACAGGTATGTAGGATTTAGAACACTCTCTAACACAGATTTGGTGCTCAAAATACATGATGAATATTAGATTTGTTGAGCAGAAAAAAATGTTTTTTCTTTCATTTTTTTTTCCTTTTCTTTGCACATCAAATTTTATTTCCTGTTCAAATGACAGTTGTCCAACACTTCTTCCTTGATAGCAGGGACTTTTTCTTGCTTTCTTACAAATTTTCTCCCTTTTACTTGATCATATTACCCCAAATTACAAGATGTAGAGGTGAAGGTGCAAAAATCAAGGTAAAGCTATTGTACTGTAAAAACTGTTCTTTTAATGTATATAAGTCAAAATTTTGCTCTACCTCTGCTCCATTTTTGGCCATCCCTCAGTTCCTTAAAAAAATAAAATTTCGTTTTTAGATATTAAAGATGATATTCTTTTTCTTTATTTTATAGACAAATATAATAAAACAAAATTTAGAATTTAAAAATAAGATAATAGGAGATTAACACTGGTTAATATATTCTATATTATTACTTTGAAAAGTAGTCACTCAGATTGTAAAACACAGACATGAAAAATTAATCAAACAATATAAGCACAAACCATTATTTCCAATGAACTAATAGAAATTAACCGTATAGTTATCTTAACTATTATATCAATTCTTGTCCTTGATTTCATTTTGTTCTCCTTTCCGCCATCCCAATTGTTCTTTCCTTTTGAGAAGTTTCATTCACTTTCACCATATCTATTGTAGATTTTGCATTTTATTTAATCTTGCAGTTTCTTACACTAGGGAGACAACATGATGTTTATATATGCAAATCTAATTTATTTTACTTATGAGTATGACTTCAAGTTGCATTTATTTACCTAAAAAGCTTTACGTTTATCCTAAATAAATGAAAAACTGTTCAGTATCATTGGGCATTTGATAAATGAAAATTAAAATAACAGCAATTCCATCTCACACCAGAAAGAATGGCATTATCAAGAAATCAATGAATAACAAATGTTGACGCAGCTGTGGGGAAAAAGGAACTCTTCTCCATTCTTGGTGAGATTGTAGACTGGTATAAGTACTGTGGAAATTAGTGAGGAAATTCTTCAAAAATCTAGGATTAGGGGTCCCATTTAACTCAGGTATTTCTCTACTGGATATTTTCCCAAAAGAATTTAAAACATTATACCACAGTGATATATATGTACCCATATATATAGCACACAGTTTATGGTAGCTAAATCTTGTAAACAAACCAAATATGCATCAAACAAGGACAGGATAAAAAAAAGTGATATTTTTACAAAACAGAGTACTACTCAGCTATAAAGAAGATACTCTCCAAAATATTCTTGAAGTTATGAAATAGTATTTGCATGTCTGCATGAGGAATGTAGCACTTTAGGGTTTTTACACCATTGTTAACATCAATAAATGTGACTCAACCAAATTAGTAATAGATATTTGTTTCTTCACTGAAGTAAAATTTCACTGTGTATCTCTTGCAGTAAACCTAAGTCTCACACATATGAAAAAACAGGTTTCTGTTCATTTTTATCATATCACTAACTCTGCATCTCTGAATCAAAAAGAAAACTATTTTTTTTATTTTTTTGTACTGAGGATAGAACTTACAATATCACCCTTGCCAGGCAGACACTTAACACCATTGAGCTAAATCTCCAGCCCCATAGCAAAATTACTTTGAGAAGAGAAACTAAAATAAACATAAAAGGTAAAGCCAGTCTAGGGAATGAAGAAAATATTATTTTTGTTTTTCAGAAAACAAAACTCTTCATATAACAAAACATTAAATAGAATATACCAGAAAGAGAAATCTGCTAATTACATTTTTAAAAATTGCCAACCCTGAGCAGGATAAGCAGGGTAGGTAATAAATGATAACGCACAATATTAAAGAACATTTCTAGAATGCGATCAAGTGCTAGGATAATACCTGCATTCAATTTTAAGTTGTCTATATGACAACTAATGCCACTCACAAGACTTTTTATAGTTCTATAATAATGTTATTAATAAAAAGTATTGAAAGTGAAACTAGCCCTATTATGTAAATAGAAGCTCCGTTGATGTATATAGTCTCTCTGTATGTCTGTACATGTATATAAACGTGTATATAAGTCCAGTTCTGGACAATGAAAATTGATTTTCTAACTCTCTTCATTTTCCAAAACTTATTGCCTAAAATTCAAACAGTACAGGCATTTCTCAAATTGGATGAACTAGTATAATTTTTAGGTATATACATGACTTAAGTATGATTGATTATCTAAACAAACCTCTCCGGTCATAAAAATTGTTTGTAGTTATGGGAAACAGTAAAATCCAAGATTTGAAGAGGTGGCCAAAATACACTCTATTTCTCTTGTATTACAAAGTGCGTAAATGTGTGGTCTGAGTCAGCTCGGATGATTTATGTGCTCCTCATAGGAGTACTGGAAAGTCTATGGTAGAAACTGAGACTAGTAGAGGCATAATACTGAAACAGAAACAAAGTTCTAAGAAAGCATGGAAATTATTTGCTCCAGTACTGCTGCTTTTAAAAACAGTAAGGCAGTAAAATCCCGTGTTCACTGAAGCTAGAATTAATTTTTTGTTTGCTTGTTATTTTAATGTATTTGAAAATGCTCTACCTGTTATTATTATAAATATAGCCAGGCCTAAGAATTTAGATAGTGTTGTAAAAATTCGGTGATATCCTACTTTGCTGACTCTACATGCCCTGTGGCAGGATACAACCAATTACAGACTAGTCGATTTCTACTCACCTTGACCCATCCTCATGACAAGGGAAAGATAGTAATCACAAGTTGTATGTTTGACAGTTTTCATTAATAACAGCAGAATAAGGTCTTGTACTATTCAGCAGGCTAGTGTCTTAGAATGAAATGAAAAATGTTAACCCTGGGGTTATAAACGATTTTTAGGATAGTTTACTTACTTTGGAAAGAGGAAGACAAAATCAAATCAGAATGACTATTTTTCTCTGTTGGGATACTTCATATGGTGAATGTAGCAATTAATATTCTATAGAATTCTATATTCTATAAGAAGTAAAAGGTTGGAAATTTTCTGAGTGCTATTCTTTTGAAAATGAGAAAACTTAGAACCAGAAACCTAAGTAATCATTCACAATCTGCAACTCATAATTAAATAATTTATAATAGTTCAGTGTGGCAGCACATGTCTGTGATCCCAAATACTAAAGAGGTTGAAGTAGAAAGATCTAATGTTTGAAATTAACCTGGGATATATAGAAAGACCCAGTCTCAAAATATAAATAAGAAAGAGTTGGCAATGAAGTTCAGTGGAAAAATGCTTTCAGAGTGTGTCTGAGCATCTGGATTCAACCTCAAGTACTAAAATAATAATAACAATAATAAGAATAATAATAAATAAAAATCTGAAAATCAAACAAGAGCTTTATTTTGTTATTTAGTTATTCTGTTTGAGAAAATATGCATGATTCATTATATGCAATGAAGTACATGCAGTTATCATCCTTTAGACTTGGTAGTCAAGAAACTGAGAAATAGAGAACAACTGGTCCAGTAGCACAAAGAGTAAAAAGGTGAATCTAGGATGTAAACTCATATCTCTTCATTTCTAAGTGGCACCTGTCTGATAATTGAGAATACTGTATCTCCAGGGATACTTCTTTGATTGCTGGTCCACAAATCTTCAGCATCTCTACAAATGTTATCAAAGGTTGAGTTCAATTTTCAAGTAAAAGTATGAACAAAAAAGATCAACAGAAACATGAAAGTATTGTCAGGCTCCTTCTCATCTTGGAGACCTTAGCAGGCAATGGAATAGTTGGTCACTACTCCTCCTCACCCCAGAGATCTTGGCAGCTGGGAAGACCACCAGCAGCCCTTTCCCCCCACCAAAAAGATCTCAGCAGTCCACAGACCATCAACAATACCTCTTACCACATGCAGAACCTTGGTGGGCTGGTGGGAGCCTCAGCAATCCCTCATCTGCACAGACGACCTCAGCAGGCCTGCAACAGGGTGAATTTCCCTCTCGCATAGAGGACCTCAGTTGGTAACAGGAGTAGCAGGAACCTCTCCTCATCAGCTGTAGGGCCTTAGAAAGCCCAGCAAGAGTGTGAGACCTTGTTCCATACAGAGAACAAATGGGGGTGGGGGTGTTGACTAGACCTCTGCCAATTCAGAAAGATCTAAAAGATCCCCAGTGACACTGTAGGGTCCCAGCTCAGGCACACACTGTAGCTGGGTATATCTGGTGGTCTGGAACAGTTTAAAGTAGTAGTAACAATAAGGGTTAAGGGATGGCTTACATCAATTCTCCAAGGCTGGTCAACCTAGGAAGAATATAGGACTCACCCAATAGGCCCTAAAGAAGGAATTCAGGTGACTGGCCCCTCCCCGTCAATGCGGGATCCAGAAATTGGGCCAGCATCAGCCACACAGTAGGACCCTAAGACACACACTAAGGACATTTAAGACTAGTGGGACTGAAAAGACCCAAGTATTAACTCAATTGGTGAAAATGACAAAATGAAAAAGCAAAATGGAATCTCAATTGTCCAACCCATCAAGAACAAGTATAAGACACACAAAAATAGAAGACATTAGTGGTCATACACCTGAAATTTCTGAGTAGATATTCAGAAGTGAGTTAAAGAAACAAATCCATAAGCCTATACAGAAAATAATGTTAGAACTAATTTCTTAGGTAAAGAAAGAAATAACAACATTAATAAAGGAGTTACTTAACATAGCAAAAAAGACATAGATTAAAAAGTACAGAAGTATGGGGAATTGATGGAAACCTTGAATGAACAATATGAGAAAGAAACTGTATGCATGAAACAAATTCAAACAGATACATAGGAACTAAGAAATTCCATTGAAAACCATTTGAATGAAGCTGAGGATAAAATTTTTGAACCTTGAAGACAGGATCACAGTTAGTGATCATGAAAGGAAAGAACTTTTAAAAATAACTAGGGAGCATGTTGTTCAATTCATCAGGTCCAAGACAATACAAAGAGATACAATTTAAAACTGATAAGCATTGCTGAAGATGCAGGAGTCAATGCAAGTCACTCTTTGCAGAAGGAATAACAGAAAATTTCTCAAACAAGGGAAAAGAATCAGATATTTAAATAAGTGAGGCAAGTAAAATGCCAAAGAATCATAGCCAAAATAAATCTGCACCCAGACATATAATAAAGATCCCAAAAATTCAGCATAAGAAAAGAATACTAAAAGTTTTTAGAGAAATCACCGATCAAGGAAAGTCCATTAAAATCACAGCAGACTTCTCAGCACAAATCCTCAAGTTAACACAAGCTTGGAGTGAAATATTTCCAGTCCTGAAAAAAAAAAAAAAAAAAAATTTTAAACTCAAACTGACATACCCTGAAAAACTTTCTTTGAAAATTAATGGAGAAATATGATACTTCCATGACAAAGAACAACTGAAGGAATTTATGTCCACTAAACCAACCCTAGAAAGAATACTGGAAGATACACTAGACACAGACAACAATGACTACAGTTCCCAAAATAACAACAGAAAGAAATTGTCAGGGATGGCATGCAATCAAACAAGGGGGAAAAGTAGGAAACCAACAAGAGGAAATTAACATGACATAATAAAGCCAGTACATATAAACTATATCCATCAGTGTAAATCGCCTCAATTCACAAACGAAAAGAAATAAGCTGACAGAATGGATCGAAAAACAGGATCCAACAATATGCTGTATACAAGACAGACATCTGATTTAAAAGGAAACTCATAGACTAAAAGTCAAAGGATGGAAAACAATATTCTATGTCACAAGAATCTAGAAAAAGGGGTGGGGATTTAGCTCAGCGGCATAAGCGCCTGCCTTGCAAGCAGGCAGTCATGGGTTCGATCCCTGGTACCAATAAAAAGGAAAAAGACTAAAAAAACAAAACAAAACAAGACAAAAAAAGAATCCAGAAAAAAGCAAGAGTAGTCATTCTGTCATTCTATTTGCAGACAATGTGAACTTCAAACCAAAAATGATCAAAAGAGAAGAAGATCACTAAATACTGATTAGGGGAAAAATTAATGAGGAAGAGCTAACAATCATAAATATATATATGCACCAAATACATGAGCACTCAATTATATAGGAAAAATACTAATAGATGTGAAACTCAAATAAATCAATTTAAAAAAAATATCAGCAAGGAAATAACAGAAGTGAATCAAACCTGTGAACAAATGGCGTTAGTAGACATTTACAGAGTGTTCCGCCCAACAACATCAGAAAACACATTTTTCTCACCTGCACATGGCGCATTCTCTAAAATACACCTTATACTAGCCCATAGAACGTGCTTAAGTAAATGCAAAGGGATTGAAATTATACCATGCATATTATCTGACCATAGTGCACTGAAATTGGAAATTAATGACAAAATCTACATAAAAATATGGAAATTAAATAACAACATCTCAAACAACCAATTGGTTACAGGTAAAATTTAAAAAGAAATTAAACAATACTTATAATTAAAAAAATGTAGGTACAACACGCTGAAACCTATGGAGCATAATGAAAGAGGTCTTAAGAGGGAACTATATAGCAATGAATTGTCACATCAGGAAAGCAAAGAGCACAAATAAACAAACAAATGCTATACCTCAAGTTTCTAGAAAAAGGAGAGCAAGTCCCTCAAAGTTCACAGAAGAGAGGAAATTGTACAGAACATAGCAGAAATTAATGGAATTGAGACTAAGAACACAATACAAAGAATTATTGAAACGAAGAGTCAGTTGTTCGTAAGAATAAACAAAATTGATAAATATCCAGCCAACATTACCAATCTTATCAAGAAAAAGAGAGAAAAACTCAAATTCATGCAATAAGGAATGTAAATGGTGATATCGCTAAAGATCTCGAGGAAATTCAAGATAATTCAAGATATTGAATACTACTTTGAAAATCTTTACTCAAATAGGGTGGAAAACACAGAAGAAATGGACAGATTCCTAGAAATGTGTGAATTACCAAACTGAATGAAGAAGATATAAAAATTCTGAATAACTCAGTATCAGCTACTGATACTAAAAATGAAATTAAAAACTTACCAACAAAGAAAACCTCAGGTCTTAATGGATTCATGGTTGAATTCCACTAGAAACTTAGAAAACATCTGACACCAATACTCCACAAAATGTCTAAGAAAATTTAAAGGGAAGCAATTATCCTAATAAATTCCTGAATCCAAGTATTACTTTGATACCAAAACCAGAGAAAGACCCAACCAAAAAGAACTATAGGCAATCTCCCTAATGAATTTCAATGCAAACATTCTTAATAAAATAATGGCAAATAGAATGCAGCATCCTCAAGAGTATTACACATCATGACCAAGTGGGATTTATCCCAAGAATTCAGGTATGGTTTCACATATGCAAATCAATACATGTAATACACCACATTAATAGAGCCAAAAACAAAAGCCACATGATCATCTCAATAGACACAGAAAAAGTTTTGATAAAGTCCAACACTTTTTCATGATAAAAACCTTACAGAAACTTGGAATAGATGACATCTACCTCAATCTGGTGACAAAAAAACAGCCAACATGATAATAAAATGACAAAAACTGAAAGCTTTCTCTCTAAAATCAGGAACAAGACAAGGATATCCACTATCACCACTCCTGTTCAATATAGCTCTGCAAATATTATCCAGAGCAGTTAGACAAGAGCGAGAAATAAAATAATAAGGATAGGCAAGGAAGAAGTTAAAATATCACTATTTGCAGATCACATGCTAGTCTACATAGAAGACCCCAAAAACTCCGGCACAAGGCTACTGGAGTTAATAAGCAAACTTAGGAGTTTAGCTGGATACAAACTCAACACAAAAATTAATAGCATTCCTGTACACAAACAACAAACCCTCTGAGAGAGAAATTATAGCAAAAACACCTTTCACAGTAGTATCTAAAATATAATGAAATACTAAGGAATCAATCTAACAAAAGATGCAAAAGAGCTATACCATGAGAATTATAGTACTCTTAAAAAGGAGATTGAAGAGGATATCAGAAAATGGAAAGACATACCTTATTCTTGGTTAGGAAGAACAAACTTTGTGAAAATCGGCATAATCCCAAAACTATTATACAGAGTTAATGCATTCCCAATCAAAACACCATTAACATACCCTACAGAGCTAGAGAAAATATTTCCAAAATTCATTTGAAAACAGAAGAGACCTAGGATAACAAAGGTAATCCTGAGAAACAAAGGCAAGACAGGAGACATCACAATCTCTGACTTGAAATTATTCTACCAAGTTACAGAGATAAAGTCAGCATGTTACTGGAAATAAAAAAAAAAAAACATACCTAAGGATCAGTGGGACAAATGGGACAGATGAGAAGGTGCAGACACAACTACAAAGACACTCAGCCAACTTATCTTTTATAAGGGGGCTAAATATGTTTGCTGGAAGAAAGAGAGCCTCTTTAATAAATGGTGCTAAAAAAAAATGTCTTCCCATATGCCAAAGACTAAAACTAGACCCATGTCTATCACCATGCACTAAATTAAAGTCATAATGGATCAAAGATCTAAATATGAAAATGAAAATACCAAATCTACGGGAGACAAGTATATAGAAATCTTGAAGTCAAAGAGGTAGGTAAGAGTTTATATACAAAACGCAAATTGCAAGGGAAGCACTTCAAAGAACCAACATCTGGAATTTCATCTTATTAAAAAGTTTTTTCACTTCAAATAAATCACCAGCAGAGTGAAAAGAAAACCCACAGACTGTGCAAGAATTGTAGCCAGTTGTCCCTCAAACAAAGGACTTATACCTAGAACATATAAAAATTGAAAAACATCAGCACCCCAAATTCAAATACCCAGTCCAAAAATAGGCATCTGAGATGAGCATACACATTTCAAACGAAGAAATACACATGGCAAATAAATACATGAAGAAATGTTCAGCATCACTGGTCATTCAAGAAATGCAAATTAAAACAACATTGAGGTTCCATCTCACTTCATGAAGAATGGCTGCCATCAAGAAATCAATTGCTACCATATGTTGGTGGGGCTGTGATGAAAAAAGAACCTTTCTCCACTGTTGGTGGGACTGTAGAGTGGTGTGACCACTGTGGAAATCAGTGTTGAGCTTACTCACAACACTAGGATTGATACTCTCATTCAACTCCGTTATTCTTCTGGGTATTTTCCCAGAAGAATTGAAATTGTTATGCCACAGCAATATGTGTACACCCATGTTTGTAGTAGCACAATTTGTATTAGCTAAGTCTTGTAAATAACTCAAATGCAAATCAACAGAATAGAACAAAAATGATGTATTTTTATATAATGAAATATGACTCAGCTATAAAAAGGATAATCTTGAGGCTTTCATAGGTAAATGTAGGCAACTTGAGACCATACTCATAATTAAAATAAATCAAACTCACATTTACAAATATAATATTCTCTCCCCAGCATAATACAAGTAATAAAAATAAGAAATTGAAGGAGCGAAAAAGATCCAAAATGTACAATAGATATTATAATAATAAAATGGAAAGAAACTGCTCAAAAGAAAAGAAAAACTAGGATAGTGTACAGAAGAAAGGAAAATATTATATGTACATACTTACACATAGATATGTATCTATGTATATGCATGCTAGATAGGTAAGTATACTACTAATCTCAGTTCATCCAAAAGAACAGTTTGTGCCGTCATTGTTTGATTGTTCTATCACTTTTTATACCTAGATCTTTTAACCCAATCAACTACTTCTAAAATAACAATGTGCAATATATTAACTAGTGTTACTAAAAAAAAATAAAATATTGTCAGATAACTAATTATGTATCTAATGTTATTTATAATGTATTTGTATCATATATGTATATGCTCATATACTCAAGCATGTGTTTCCATATTTTCTGCGTGTATGCGTATGTAGGTATTTTTGAGATTTGTATTTTTTTATGCTTTCATAAATACAAACAACATGATTTAAGCCCCGTTTGCACTGAATTATAAGTCCTCAAAGAAGTACATTCTAGTGGGACAAATATTATAAAGTAAGATTGCAAATATAAATTTAGTGGCCAATAAAACAACAAGCTGGGGAAAGAGCTAAAAAAAGCAGTTATGGGGAGGGTCGAAATGGCAATGCTGTTTTGATAGGAGAATAACATGAAAACAGAAAATATGCAGGAGATGAATGTAGAATGAGAGAAATTCATGAGATTTTAAGGCGAGCACTGTAGTGTTTTTAAGGAGATTTCAGGTGTCACGGCCATTAGGAAAGGAATGTTGGCAAGACAGTAAAAGAACAAGTGAACGACAGGTCAAGACAGAAGGTGACACAGGAAAGTTAGGAAAGTTCCAGATTATATACAGATTTGTGTAACATGGCAACTTCCTAGACTTTATGCCAAATGGTGGAATAGGACTAAAGATTCAGTCAAATATAGCAAAAAATTCCAATTTAATAATCAGATTTAAGAAGTTGTGGCTACAATGATCTCAAAAGAAGATTTTCAAAAAGTTTAAATGTTATGTTTTCTTAAAATAATTTTTCTATTTTCCAGTATGCTCTAATATTAATCCCTTTTTTTAAACAACTTTCTTAACTACATAAGAAATAAAAAGGGATAAAGCTTTTTAACTTATTTTGCTCTACTTTTTAAAAAGTCAGAACCAGGAAGAAAAGTGTTTTTTAGTAATCATAAAAAAGTTGAAGTTTCCAAAGAAACTTTTGAGAAAGTCGCAGAGTTCAAAGCAAAAATCTATAGATGAAATCAGATCTTCTGTGGGCTAAAATGTTTATATCTGTACACATACTGTAGTTTTAACATTTTTCATTCAATAGACATTCCAATAAAATGTGTGTTTGTTCTGGATTTTACTAATTCCAAGTAAAATATTTTTAAAAAGGAAAGAAATAGAATTTTGGAGGTCAGATAGTGCGACAGGAACCAAAGGAACTCATTCTTTACTACAAGAAAAATATTCCTTCTGTCTTTACCTTTAGCACCCCTGAATTATATATCTATCTCCAGTCCAGAGTACTGTGATTATTTTAGGCCTCTGCACTCATAGCATTTCTTTGAACTGATTATGGATCTGGGAAAGAATGGAAACTACACATTTTCTGCATGAAATATTCATACATGATTTTAAAAATCAAACTACCTAATCTCTGTTCCTGGACAAAATAAAATAATTGGCATCACAAGAAACATCTCAAATGTAACAATGATAAAATCTTCAAATACAGAAACGATATTTTGAAATTATCAGAATTCAAACATCGTATCCTGTATTGAAGAAGAACAATTTGAAAGAAGAGAAATATTCTGGGTATGAATACTAAATTTGTGCGTGTTACTTGTCATTGCATTTGATGTTTAGTGAGCAGGAGCAGAAAAAAGAAACAATCAGTGATCTAGAATTTGTGACAATAACACTTTGCTAGGACACAAAATTTAACAATGAATTCTCAAAATCATAAAGGTGTGTTCCATAAAGATGTGACATCGTGGAGCCAAAGACAGAGAAGGAAAAAGCAGAGACAAGTCCATTCAACATGTCCAGCGCATTTTTTTTATTTGTTGACTGATACATAAGACAATAAAAAATCAAATATGCAACAACTCTTCTAAGTGCTAAGCAGAAAATTCAATAATCTTAGCGTGCTAAGGAGATGAAGGACAAAATTTAGGGTCTTCCAAACATGAGAGGACAAGTAAACACCTCAATCTTTCAGATGATGCTTAAATTTTTATTCCTTGGGAGAAAAGGCAATTTGGAAATTGACCAGTGTTGCCTGGGTCAAGGTGATATGCCCATACTCTACTTGGAAAACAATTAAATCCTCTCTGCAGGAAGGTAGCATCATTCAAATCAGTAGTATATTTGTGTACATTTTCCATCATGTAAAACAGCACTTACCTGTCATAGAATGAAAACAAGTCAAATATCAAAGTTAGGAAAATCAGAAATGGAGACAATTACAGATATTAAACTTATAAACCCTGAAGGTAAACACATTTCTCAAGAGAAACAAAAAGACAAAGAGATTCACAAACACCAAGAGAAACTGAAAAGAGCAAAAAGTAAATTCTAATACTGAAAATGTACTACTTCAAATTATAATTAAATAGACAAGTTTCAATTATAAAGGAAGGAAAAAGGATTTTGAAGCTGGAACAAATAGCAATAGAAATGAAATAGTTGACGTTCAAAGCAAAAACAGTCAGTTGGGTCCCTAAAACTAAACTGTGATAGGACTACAAAGGCCTTCATTAAGATCTTAGAAATACCACAAAGGTACTGTTCAGTCAAATAAAAACCATTTTGAAGAGTGTAGTCTGTGTGCTTTAATTTTTTCCATATTCAGAAATATAGAAAACTTAAACTGAATGAAGACTAAGTATGACATAAAGAATATTTTGTGCCTCCACACATGTAAAGAAGCAGGATTATTATAACTTTTTACCTGAAACATAGGTTAAATTTCATGAAAACCAGAAAGGTACCTTAAAAACTGAATGAAGATTCAGTTTATGGATGTTTAAAGGAGTGTTGCCTAAATTTTTACCAACTCTGTAAGTTTTCCGTGATTTCCTTTGATGTAAAAACTTGTTAATAAGATGAGATCATGCTTGTTGATTCGTTGAAGTACTTCCCATGGAATTTGTTTTTTATTCATGTGTTCTTTGCCCACTTTTACGTTTTCAAGGTTAATACTAATATTTGCTTTCATCATGTTCTGTTTCAATATTTAGTTCTTTGACACATTTGACATTTGCTTTAGTGTATGGTGATATATATGGGTCTAGATTTAGTCTTTGGCATGTGGAAAGCCAATTTTTCCAGCACTGTTTTTTAAGTATCCTGTATTTCTTCCAGTGAACATGTTTTCTCCTTTATCTAACAAGGTGGATGAGCATAATTTTGCAGTTGAGTCTCCACCTTCTAATCTGTTCTAGTGATCTTTAGGACTGTTTGTTTGCCCATACCAATGCTGACTTTACCACAGTTGCTTTATAGTACAATTTCAAGTCAATAATTGTGATGCTTCCTGTCTTACCTTTTGTTACTTAGGATTGCCTTTGCTCATCTAGATCGCTTCTGTTTCCAAGTAAATTTTAAGGATGTTTCTCCAGAACTGTGAGGCATGTTAACGGTATTTTGATCAAGATTGCATTAAATCTGTATAACAATTTCAGGAGTGGGGTCATTTTGACTAAGTTGGTTCCTCCTACCATTCACCAAGGAATATCTCTCTATTTCCTGATATACCCTTTGATATCTTTCTGTACAGTGTTATAATTTTTAAGGTATAGTTATTTTGTTTGTTTTGTTAGATTCATCCCTAAGTATTTCACTATTTTGGATGCTATTGTGAAGGGAGTTTTTTCCCTAGTTACTCTCTCAGTTGTTTGCATACAGGAATGCTACTGATTTTTGAATGTTGATGCTACTATATGCAGCTACACTGCTGAATTTGCTTATTAATTTTATAAGTCTTTCACTGGAGTGTTTGTGGTCATCACACCACTTCCAAATAATAGCATTTTAACTTTTTCCTTTCCTATCTTTATTCTGTCTCTCTCTGTCTCTCTCTCTCTCTCTCTCTCTCTCTCTCTCTCTCTCTCTCTTTCTCTCTCTCTCTCTCCCTGAGATCCACCTCACCACCTCACACTTGCTGGGGAGGTGCTTATTCCACTGAGCTAAATCCCCAGCCCTGTTTCTCTCTCTTGTCTAATTGCACTAATATTTCCAGAATGGGATGATTGATAGGGAACATCCTAGTCTCATTTCTAATTGCAGAGCAAAAGCTTTCATTTTTTGTTCATGTATTATCATGTTGGCTATTCATTCATCTTAGAAAGCTTTTATCAGATTGAGGAAAAGATTTTCTACTCCAATTTTCTGTAGGATTGTTATCATCAGTGAATGCTGGACTTTACCTAAAAGCTTTTTCTGCATCTATTAAGGTGATCATGTGTTTTTTCCCCCCTTGGCTCTGTTGAAATGGTGTATTACATTTATTGATTTGCATAAACTAAATCATTCCTGCATTCCTGGGATGAATCTCACTTTTTCACTCATAATCCTCTTCATGATTTGCTGCATTCTAATTGTTAGTGCTTTGTTCAGGAGTTTTGTATCTATGTCCATTAGGGAGATGGGCCTGTAGTTTTCTTTTTTGTTGAGTGTTTCTCGGGTTTTCTTATGAGAGTAATACTTGCCTCCAGGAATGAGTTAGAGAACGTTGCTTTCCTCTCAATTTCCTTAAAGAGTTTGTGGATTATTGGTATTAAATCCTTTCTAAATTTCATATACAGTTCAGTTGTGAATCCATCAGGCTGGGAATTTTTTGTTGGTAATTTTTAATCACATTTTTAATTTCAATAACTGATATTGGGTTATTCAAAATTTTTGTCTTCTTGATTTAGCTTTGGTACTTCATACATTTCTAGCAATCTGTTCAATTTTTCTGTTTTCTAGACTATGTGATAAAAAATTTTTAAGTATGTATTAATGTTCTGGATTTCCACAGAATCTGTAGTGATTTGCCTTATATTCCCTATTAAATGAATTTAAGCTTTTTCCTTACTTTATGATTGGCTAGAGTTCATCAATTTTATTTACTCTTTCGGAGAACCAACTCTTAATTTCACTAACTCTTCATATTGTTTTCTCAGTCTCAATAGTCTTAATTTCCTTTCTGATCTATACAATTTCCTCCCTTGTATGAACCTTTGGTTTGACCTGCCCTTTTTTTTTTTCCTAGAAGTTTGAGATGCAGAATTATGTTGTTTGTTTATGCTAGTTCTGTTTTCATGATGTGAGGATTCAACACTGAAAATTTATCTCTTAGGACTGCTTTCATTGTCCCCTACAAGTTCTGGTAATTTTTATTTGCATTTTTTTTTTGCTTTAGATATTATTTAATTTCCCTCTCTATTTCATCTGTGACTCACTGGTTGTTCAATATGCTGTTACTTTTCTGTGTGTTTTTGAAGATTTTAAGGTTTCTTTTGCCATTAATTTCCAATTCCATTGCACTATGATTCAGATAATATGTGTGGGATAATATCAACTCATTTGATTTACTTAAGCATATTCTGTGGGCTAATATCTGGTCTATTTTAGAGAAGTCCCTGTTCAAATGAGAACAATGTCTATTCTGATGTTGAAAGGAACGTTCTGAAAATGCTTAAGTTGTTTGGTTCTCAGTTTTGGTTCAGTTTTGTAATTTCCTTGCTGATTATTTGTAGATTATTTATAGATTATTTGTCTAGTTGATCTATCTCTTTGGGGCATTGAGGTATTAATTTATCCTGTTACAATTATCTTATTATTTCATTTATCGTGTCTATTAATACTTGTCTTATATAGTTTGTGTTCCCATATTTGGTGCATGTATATATAATATTTTTATCTCTTCCTCTTGAATTTTTCCCCTAGCAAGTGTGTATGAATATGTTCTTTAGCATTTTTGATCATTCTTGGTTTGAAGTTTACATTGTCTTCAGAGTACTGATTTTGTGGGTTCCTATTGCATGCAGCATTGTTTTGATTTTTAATATATGAATTTCTTTTTGAATTATTTTTTCTTGTATGCAGTATATTATTGGATGTTGTTTCTTGATCCATTCTGCCAGTTTGTTTCTTTTGATTGGTAAATTAAGACCATTTATATTGATGATAACATCTGAAATGTATTGGCTTGTCTTTGTCATATTAATTTCATGTCACTGGTTTTCTAAATATTCCTCGGATTAATCGCTTACCCTACTTGGTGGATTCTCTCTGTTGTTTTTCTTGGAATTTTTGTCTCTGTCTAGAATATCTTTCATCAACCTTGGTAATGTTGGTTTGGTGATCATGAAATTCTTCAATTGACTTTTGTCATATGTTTCCATTAGCTTAAAAAATTTATAGGATGCATCAATCTGTGTTGGAATTTGTTGTCTTTCAGAACTTGAAATATTTTACCCCAATCTTTACTTGACTTGCATGTTTGTGATAATAAATGCACTGTGAATCTGTTGAACTTTCCTTTTTAGGCGATTTTTTTCTCTCTCTAAAAGTTTTTAATATTCTATTCTTGTGGTAAATTTCTGGGATCTTGATTTTTATATTTCAGGTGTAGACTTATTTTAGTTGTGGCTAATTTGTGTTCTCTATGCCTCACTCACCTGCATATCAGGTTCTTTTCCCATTCTTGGGAAATTTTCTACTATTACACTTTTTTTTTTTTTTGTAATTTCATTTGTGTTGACTCCTGATTTTTCACTGACACAAAATGCTCCATATTATTTTCTTTGCATCATTTTTAGCTGTTGTTTTTTTTATTCCTTGGTATTTTGTTATTTCAGATCTTTCATTTCATGATTGCTTGTCATGTTTCTTTTGTTAAGGTCTGACAGTCTGTCTTCAGTTTCATTCAAACAGTTTTGCCAGAATTTTTATTTCCTAGATATCTATCCATTCTCAGTGATAATGAAGTTCTGAGTTCTTTCAATGATTAAGACAGACAAGTTCATATCAGGGAGCAAGTGTGGTAAGCTTCTCCTAGACACTGAGCAGCACAACTTCTCCTCTGGAACAGGAAATGATGTTCAATGTAAGGACCAGAGCTCCCCCAAAGTGCCATTCTCAGCAACAACAAGGCCTCTGACAATGAGAACAGCCAAGTTAATATCAGGAAAGAAACTCAACAAGCTCCTCCAGGAGACCCCATAACAACAAAAGAACAAACAGCACCAAACAAAGACTTTCAGCCTTCTTCTGCATTTCTTCTATTTATCTTGGCAACAATCCTCAGCTGAGTCTCCCCCACTCAGCACCACTGACTCACTTCAGCTCATATTAAGTTGACCACTCACTTTTAATCTTTCTCAATATATAAAACAAAAATAACTGAAAAGGAAATAAAAGCAAGTCTGGTAGACAAAAGTTGACTGTGCAAGGGTTAGGAAACTGTAGAAAAGAAAGAATGAAGGAGCATTTAAGGGATTATCTGAACATGGTCTCTGTATTTGGTGGATGGGATTACTTTCCTGTGGCTGGTGTTTGTCCTAGCTTTTTAGAAACATGAACAGAGAGAGGAGAGAGAGAGAGAGAGAGAGAGAGAGAGAGAGAGAGAGAGAGAGAGAGAGAGAGAGAGAAGAGGGAAAAAAGAAAAAGAAAAACCACTGAGGAAAGAAGAAAGGTCAGTTGCTGAGTCCTGGATTCTTTCCAGGTGAATGCCAGTCTCATGAAAGCCTCAGTCATCAGTTGGCTTATATTGGTATTATTACTTCAAAATTTTCCCACTAGTCACACCTGTCCCCTTATGTCACCTTGTTTAGGACCCTGCTACATCATTGAGTTCCTCTGTTCTCTGGGCCTTCCCAAGTAGTTCACCTCAGTAGTGGCAGTAGCAATCTGAGAGGCTGCCTTCCTCCAGAGATGTCCACATGGGTTCCTGTGGTGGCTGAGTGGTAAAGAGAGTGATCATCTTCTGACACATTTCAGCTGGGTTCTGAGCAACTACTTTGAACACAGTGAAGCACTGCATATTAACTATTGGTTTTCCCTTACTTGGTTATGAAAAAGAAAGTGAAAGATGTATCTTAGAAGACATATATAATATTCTAAATATATATTTAGAGCAGACACAAATTTCTCTCTACAAATAATAATTATGAAATAAATTAGTTTTCCTTTATATATTCTAAAATTCAGTGTTAAGTCCAGTAAGAGCACCCAATCATGAGAGAAAAATTTAATCCTAGCCTATTTAAATTCCTTGATCTAGTCCCTCAGATGCTGTGTGATTTATGATTTCATACATGGAGAATGTCATAAAAAGAATTAAGATGCATTACATGCATTTACCAACTCCTCATGATTAATATAATTATTATGTACTGGAAACAGGTACAAATAAAAATTAGAACATATAGGTTCTCCCATCCATACTGACGTCTTCCAAACCTTCCATCATTCCATATGATCCTCTCCCTTTGTTTCATTCTACTTCCTCTATACAATGCCATGCTAAAATTTCATCAGTTGCCTTACATTCAGCAACACTGTTGCTTCCATAGCATCCTTGAGGCAGAGGATACATCTGAGATTGTTTCAGGACATCTAGGTTAATATCATCTCAAGTTTAAGTTGTTTGTCATCTGCAACTTTGAAAATGTCATCTAAGGGGTAAATAAGTCATTTCGTTTTTCATACCTCTCATCTCTATTTCTAAAATAGAATCTTGCTTGCAACCTTTCTAAGGTATACCAAGAAGTAATGTGCACATGCTTTTTGCTTTGGTTTGTACAGGATTGACTCAACTTGTCCTTCCACTGCTCTGTATCACCCGGCTCATCTTACTGTGGCCTAAGGGATCTTTACAAGGACCCTTTCCACTCCAGAGACAAACTGAATATTGCTACTTCTGTTTATATGCCAGGTCCTTTTTGAATGATTGAGAAGTTTTCTGTTATTAGTTCAGTAAACAGTCTTTTAGGTCATTTGTGTTGTCTTCTGCTGTTTTGCTTACACCTATCAAACTTAAATTATTTTTCTTTCTGTAGTCTTGAAGGTACTGAATTGTCATTTTCTGGCATTTTGTTATTTTTAAGAAATCTTTCCTTTCATGATCACTAGCTGCAATTGTGTCTTCACATTCTGAGCGTCTATTTTCAGTTTGTTTCCAATGGTTTTTTTTCTAACTTTCAATGGAGTTTTGAATTTCCTGAATATTTTTTGAATTTGTTTCATGCATTTGAGTTCTTCCCTATATTGCTCATTCAATGTTTCCTTCATTTTTCTACGCTCCTCTTTTTAAAATCTATGTCTCTTTTAGATATGCTCAGCAACTTTCATTATTTTTTTTCTTCTTGTATTTGAGATATTCTTTCTGATCTGATTTCTTTTCTAACTCCATGAAATAGTTTTACTTCAGTTTCCATCATCCCAGAAATTTCAGGTGTCCAACTTCCAATTTCTTCTATGTCTATGTCTCCTGAATTTGTTCTGTGTAGGTTGGATGTCAGAGATTTGCTATTTCATCTTGACATTTTCCTGGTTTCCTTCAGATAAGCTGTTTTTGGGGTCCCAGGGAATTTCTGTATTGGCAACTGAGTTTCTCCTAACCCTGGTTCCCAGGGAGGTGGTAAGGCATAGAGCGGGTTTCTCCAGACACACATGATTTCTCCAAGGCATAGCTGACTGGTCCCCAGAGGTGGCCCATGCAGGGGTGTGATTGGCTGCCTTTTCTCCTGTCCCACACTAGCTACCTGCAGGAAGGTCCTGATGGCAGCCAGTATGCACACAGGTGCTGGTTGGGTTGCTTCTTCTCCAGCCCAATGATGGTTACTCAAGGGAGGATCTCCATGGCAGCCTAGAAGTATTCAGGACACAGCATTCAGGCTGGCTGCTTCTTCTATTGAGGAGCTGGCTACATTCTCAGTCAGTTTCCACACTTCCTTTGCTTGCTCATATTGTTACTGTTGCTTCAGGCTTTTCTAGTCCCTTAGCCACAAACGTTCATCATGTGTGCTCTAGGTGGAGTTCTGCTGAGTCTCCAGCTTTCCTGCAGGTCTCTGGTCCAAGTCCCATTAATGGCAGGAAGACAGCTTTCTAGGATCTCTTCCTGCCTGAAACAGCAGCTCCCAATCAATAGCAGGGAGAGGAGCCCATCTTGGATCTCTCTCTCACTTGTTGCAGCAGCTCAGGTCAATGGCAGGAACAGTAACCCATCTTGCACCTCTTCCTGCCAGTCACAAAAGCTCCCAATCAATGGCAGGCTCAGCTTTAATACTGTAACCTTGATCGTAGAATTCCTCTACTAGAACCCTGTACTTGCTGACCACTACAGTTAGAATAAAATCCAAAACTGTATTTCTGGGCCACACAGATTTGTAGACGTTTACTTTCATTTTTAGCTCATTATTCTCTCACTCCACTCCAACTGAGTGTTCTATGATTTGATTTTGTTGGAATCTTTCTAATGGTCTGTGTTAGACATTTATTTGGCCTTTACCTTCTGACCTCAGAATTTCCCTACGGTACATTGTTTGCTTGTCAATAAGGACTTTATCACACGAAAGAAGTGACTGCCTCTACTCTTGTGGTGCATTACTCAATCAACATCTTATTTTTTATACTAACAGCCATTATTTTGTGTATCCTTTTATAACACCAAGTATGTTTATTAGAAAAAAAGAGTTATGAAGTATCCTCATATATTTTCTTAAGAAATTAGAAATAAAACACAGAAAAAAAAACAATAAAACAAAACATTTAGTAGAAAAAAGTTATGAAATATCATCATAACTTTCCTTAAGAAATTAGAAATAAAAGACAGAATAAAACAAAAAAGACATAATAAAAATTAGAAGAAAATAATAAAGATCAGAAAATACAATCTCATCAAAATGCCAACATCATTTTTATAAAAATTAACATTTTAGGGCTGAGGACTTATCTCAGTGGCATAAGCACCTGCCTTGCCAACGAGGGGTCTGAATTCGATCTGCAATTCCAAAACAAAGTTGACATTTTGATTCTTATATTTATGTACAAATACAAACGACCCAGAATAGTCTAAACAACTTTGACAAAGGAACAAAATTAGAACACCAACCCTCCCCAATCCCATGACTTACACAAAGTTACACCAATCATGACAAATGGCATTGATCTCAAGACATACAAATTACCGAAGTCCTAAAATGAAGTCCCAACACAGATGCCCACATAAAAGACAATTGATTACTGGAGTAAAAATACTAAAGCACTAAGTAGAGAAAGGATTGTACCCTCAATGAATACACGGGAACAACTGAATATTTACATGCAAAAAGCTCAAACCTTATAGCACATCAAAAATTTCTTAAGACATACAAAAGTAAACTCAAAGTGGCTCACAGTGGCTTAGTTAAAATAAAGGCAAGTGTGGCCTGAGTCATTGCTTCAGCTGAGGTTATTCTCCCTGGGACAAAGTCTAGGACAAGGTTTAGAGGGGGAGATAGAACCTACAGAGGTGTTCAATGAAGGGAGGCACTGAATTTTCTTCTAAGCAGGCATTGTGAATGACAAAGGAGGCCATTATGCTAAACTATCTCAACTATTTTTGTATACCTATACATACACATATACATGTTTTCTTTCAGCTTGTCACACTAATGAAAAAATGTGTTTACACGTGTATATTAATTCACTAATTATTATTTCACTAATAAGCATGTTCTCAAAGAGCAACCATTTACTGATAAAAGTGTCCAGTTTATCATTATTTATGGCTGAGTAGTATTCCATTGTACTGAAGTACCACATACTTTTTTATCCATTCCTCAGTTGATGGGCATTCATGTTGTTTCCAAGATCTGGCTGTTATAAACTGTGCTACTATAAACATAGGTACACATATATTGCTACAGTATGAAGTTTTTAATTCTTTTACAAAGATACCCAGAAGGGCAATAGCTAGGTTAATAGGGATCTCCAATCCTAGTTTTCTGAAGAATCTCCACACTGATTTCCACAGTGGTTGCACCAGTCTGTGATCCATCCAGCAGTAGAGAAGAGTTCCCTTTTCTCCACAGACACTCCAGCATTTGTTATTGGTTGATTTCTTAATACAAGCCATTCTTTCTGGGGTGAGATGAAATCTCAGTGTTGTTTTAATTTGCACCTCTTTTGTGCTGGAGCTTTAGCTTGGTAGCACAAGCACCTGCCTGACAAGCATGGGGTTGTGAGTTCCATCCCTGGTACCAAACAATAAAAAATAAAAATAAATAAATCAATAAAATAATTTGCATCTTTCAAATGACCAGTGCTATTGAACATTTTTTCAGATGTATATTTGCTGTTTGTACTTCTTCAGTTGAGAAGTGTGTGTTCTTCTCAGATGCTTATTTTGGATTATTTCTTTAAATGTTGGGCAACAATTTTTTTTTACTTCTTTATATAGTCTCAATAGTAACATTTATCTGAGGAACAGCTGGCTTTTTCCCCAACATTGTGGGTTGGCCCTTCACTCTCTTGCTGGCTTCTCTTGCTGCATAAAAGCTTTACAATAGGATGAGATCCCATTTGTTGACTCTTCCCAAAAAGTCCTGTGCAATCTGGGTTTTATTCACAAAGTCTTTGCCTACAACAATGTCTTCAAGAGTTTTATTACTATATATTTCAGCAGATTTAAACTTTCTGTTTTAATATTAAGATCTTTAATCCATTCTGATTTTTGCTCACTGTGTGGTGAAAGATATGGGTCCAGTTTTAATCTTCAACATATGGAATGTCATTTTTTCCAGCACCATTTATTAAGGAAGCGTTCTTTCTTCCAGTGAATGTGTTTGGCACCTTTGTCAAAGATGATAAGCCTAACCTATTCCATTTATTTTTAGTCTTGTTTGTATTTTGTGTATTCTTAATGTTTATTTCCTATAATTTCCTAAGGTAAGTTATAAACTTTATATAGTAATAAGTTTCATTAAAGCAGTCAATTATTTTTAAAAGAAATGTAAATAAAAATCTTTAAATGTAGTTACCATTTCCTCTTTGCTTCATTTCTTTATGTAGGTCCAGATTTTGATCTGGCATTGTTTCCCTTCACATTTCCTTTAGTTTCTTAAAATGTAGTTGTACTGACAATGTGATCTTTCAGCCCTATGGGTCTGAAAAAGTGCTTATCTATTATGAGTGGTTTTTGAATGATAATTTTGATAGATATAGATTGATAGTCCCTCCATTTCTATTCATTATTACAATGTTCCTACCTGAATCCTCAGTGAGGGTCATATTTGTCTTAACAAATATTTTTGGGAAAAGGGGACAAAAATCATGTTTTAATAGCTTCTCATCCTTTGAAAAAGACCAATGTGCATAAACCAACTTTTTTCTTTTTCTTTCTTTCTTTCTTTCTTTCTTTCTTTCTTTCTTTCTTTCTTTCTTCTTTCTTTCTTTTCTTTTTTTTTTTTTTTTTTTTTTATACCTGGGATTGAACTCACAGCCTCGCAACTTTCAGGCAGGCACTTGTGCCACTAAGCTAACCCCCCAGACCCCTAAACCAATATTTAGTAGATCCATGGTATTGTCTTTCATCAGGTAGCATTGATTAAAAAAATTAAAGACTGATTGAAATTAATAATAAAATGAAATTATTTGAACACATATTTTCTTATGTGTATTGTATCTGATGAGAAATTGAAAACTACACTTAAACTGTTACTTATTTTACATAGAACATTATGACTATTTTATGACTTCAGCTAGTTTTTCATATTTCGTTGCTTGAAATTTTTTGAGATTCTTAGATCTATAGACTTTTTTTCTCCTTTGGGAAAATTTTAGATCTTATTATTTCAAATGTTTTTTCCTCGCCTTCTTCTCAACAGTTTTAGTACCCTCAATTGTATATATGTTAGGTAAGTGGAAATTGTTCCAAAATGAAGCATTTCTGTGCTTCATTTTGGATAGTTTCTATAAATTTTTTTTCTATTTTATGTTCTTTATAATATGGATTTTAAACACCTGTGAGAAAAGAAACAGTATGTTAAACAAAGTTTACTGATGTTTAAAACTATCTCTATATAAATAATAAATGTAAGGTGATTTAAAAATTTTTAAATATATACTCTATAAGAGATTTTTTAGTGCAAAATTTTTTTAAAGCCAATTTATAAAACTGGTAGAGGGAAGATATGTACAAATATTAGACCATATTTATGTAAGGAAAAAAATGTCACTGAAGAACTTTCTGGTATCTGTTTTTAAAAGAAGAAAATAATAGGGTGCATGTCACTCGTTTTTGATAGGAAATATTCTGGAAAAAAAACACTGTCCATATACCTTTCAAGTACTTTAATTTAAAAATAACAATTCTTAAACAAGTGTAATTACTCTACAATGTGGCAGGAAAAGTTCCATTCTCCTGTCATTTCTTTTCAAGATGAAGTATCAAATAACATGTAGTGTGCCTTGCCATATTCATGAAACATCTTTAAGTACTTTTGTTAAAAATATCTGTATTTTTAATAATTTTGATTTTTATGTAGTTATGCTTACAAGATATGTACACTAAAAACATGGCGGACAGATAACAGCAACTACCGGAGGCTCTCTAAAAACTAGGCTCAGAAGCCAGGTATGGTACGGACTAAAGAGACATAAGCAGGTGGAGTTATGCTCTGCTGACTCAGGAACGAACTCGGCTGAGAGTAACCAACTTGGAATGCAGTCCTGGTGCTAAAACAGGAACAGAAAAGCCTCGCTGCTGAGGCTGGACCCCACGCCATTTGGGTTTCCCGCCGCGCAGTGGCTGGCTGCCTCTACATCGGCTCAGCAAGGAGAGAGACGCACGGAAACTCTGAGAACGGGAGTCTGCGAACGGAGTCGAAAACAGGACAGGCAGGGAGGCATGTTCTGACTTGTGGCGAGGTGAGTGACAGAAACTGACACTCCACCACAGTTTGACTCCAGCGGACTTTCTGGGCCCGGGCAGTCCTGCGGGAGCAGGGCGCGGTGGGGACTCCAGCCACACATTCCCCTCTCGGGCGGGATTGGTGAAAAGTGCCTGGCCTGCGTGACGCTGCCAGCGGACCCAGTAGGCTGGCCCAACCCAGATCCCAGAGCCCGACGGAGGCCGGGAGGGACGGGCCCCACATAGGCTGCCTGGTGTGCAGCGGTGAGTGGGAACACCTAACTGGCGCAATTCGATCAGGCTGTGGCTGACAGGGAGAGAAGCTGGGCCTCTCATATAAGCTTGCATATATAAGGAACAGAGAATATGGGAAGAGGCAGCAACAAGAAAGGCTCCTCGGCCCCCAATTCTGAGAAACGGGCAATAGCAGACACCGCACCATTACACATAAGGCGCCATATAGAGAGCCTCATAGACCAATTCAGGAATGAAGTTATCAACGACCTGAAGCTAGAAGTATGCAAAATAGTTAGAGAAATGCTAAGCACCACCCAAGAAAAAACAGATGGTGGAATGGAAGAACTGAAAAAGAGGGGAGAATTGTTTGATGGAGAAAACAGGGAAAGCATAGAATACGTGAAGCAGGTTCAAAGGGACTACCAAGAAACTAAGAAGTCTATCGAAGCCTGGCATAACAGCTTGAAAGAAACTAAGGACAGACTATCTGAACTGGAGGGCAGACTTGTAATATGGGAGAATGAAATGAAAAACTTCTTAAAAATAACAAAGAAACAAACAGCAATAATACAAAGACAAGAAGATGATAAGAGGAGCCATAACTTAAGGATTAAGAACATAAAAGAAGAAGTAGGGACACAAACAAGTGAACTACAAAAGCTACTCACAGAAATAATCCAGGAGAATTTTCCTAATTTAGCAAAAGGTAAAGATACTCAGATGTATGAGGCATACAGGACCCCAGCTACCTACAACCCAAACAGAGCAACACTCAGGCATATAATAATAAAAATTCCAGAAATTCAATACAAGAACAGAATATTAAAAGCTGTCAGAGACAAGAAACAGACCACTTACAAGGGAGCACCCATCAGAATTACAGAAGATTTCTCTGCACAAACCATCAAATCACGAAGAGCGTGGGGGGAAATAATTCAAGCTTTGAAAGATAATAATCTACAGCCAAGATTGAGATATCCTGCACAACTGTCCCTGGAAATTGATGGAAAAACAAGGTGCTTCCAGGATAAAGAGGAACTGGGGGAATTTGCAACCACCAATTCAACTCTACAGAGAGTATTGCAGGATATTCTAAAAAAAGAAAAATACAAAGAGTCCTGAAATAATGGAGGCCACAACGAATGGAGCAGAGAACAAAGTGAAGAAGACAAACTGACAGCTACTGACAGAATAAGAGCTCAACAGAAATGAGGCAGAGAAGATTGGATAATAGGAACAGCTATTTTGGAGAAAATGACATCTTAATAGGTAATACTGATTTAGTATCATCTTGTTTTGAAGTCTCATCTAGCTTTTGTCCTTCTGTCTCCAATGGTCCAAATAGGTTGTATCTTACTGGATTTTATTATGTACGATAGTATAAGCAAAAACCTTTTAAAGACAAGGAGATTATACAGAAACCATTGTTCATTTTCTGTTAGTCGATTCTAAATACTCTGTAATGCTGTCATTCTCTTAAATGGTTTTACATTGTTTTGATATACTTAATCCTGCAGTATATGAAGTTGTACTCAAGGATTTCAAGGAAAGAGATAATATGGTAACTACTTTTAGGTCAGGATTATCTGGTGGTGAAACACTATTCTGCTTAAATGGTTATGTTTTGATCTGTGATGTTTCGTTGTTATGCCCTCTTTTATCTCAATCTCCACTCCATTATTTACTTTTTTATTTTTATCCTTTTAATTAAAGGAAAAAATAGCAGGATATATTATAGTAACCCACTTTGACTTTCCATTACCTCGATTTAAAGCCCTGTATTACTCTCACCATCTGGTTTTTAACTGATGTTCCCCTATTCTGTTTTGCTAGATAGTATCAGGTTCGAAAATTTAGGCGTCAGCTGGGAAGATAATGAGATTCATTATAACGCCCATTCTTGTTGACGTTTATCTATTTTTGAAGACCTACAATGTCTCCAATGTTTTGGTTTTGTCGGTTTTATTCTTTACTGTTTTGTTCAATTGTATTGTAACTAACGATATAGGCAATTCTATTAGAGATAGCGGGAGGCATTATGGTAACTATTGTTGATCACCTTGTATTATGTTTTCACATTATCTATTATGTCCACCCTTTTGACTTGACCGATTCTGTTCTGTTATGTCACATTTGGTTTTACTCTCTTCCAAAAAAGTAATAAGAACCATGGGAGCAATGAAACCCAAAATGTGTAATTGTTATTGTACAAAAGAGAGGAAAAGAAAGTGCTCTATACTATATAACTGCATGTATATTTAAGTGTATAAGATAGAAAATGATATCACAGAGTTTTATTGGATCATTGAACAGAACTGTTTGCAGTATCATTGATGGAATGTCCACTTTACAAGCTTTAATTTTGTGACTTGAACAATTATTTCTAAGATGACAATATGTAATCCATTAACTAGTGATTTCCTACTGTTCATTTTTTTTTCTGCAAATCTGTATAACTTGTACCCTTTCTCTGCTTTTTTTTCTTTTCTCCTTAAATAAAATTAAAAAAAAATTAGTGCATAGAGTCTGCATTTTAAATGCTAGTTGACCTATTATTTCATAAGATGAAAGAACAATACTTACTTAAAATATGTAGTGGAGACTCTATATATATATGTGCATCTTGGCAAATTAAAATATTAAATAAGTTACTGAAGAGGCAGTGGTGACTATATAATAAGTTGTTCAAACCTATAATTGTTGGGTTTTGTGTAAGAAAAGACATCTGTGTGCTAAAATTGAGTTTACTTTTAATATTTGGGAATTTTGCATTTGCAGATATGTGTATATCATAGAAGCATAGACTCACATAGCATTGCTTTGCTTTACTAGAATGTATTTGCTCTTGACTAACATACTTGAATGGTCCTTTCCAGTGAAGCTCTAAATAAACATATTAGATCAATTTTTGCACATATGATACCATAATGTATTTCTTTTGATAAAGTTTTGTAGGTAAAAGAGAATGTGATCTAAAATAAGTTAATTAGACCTAAATTATACTTGTTTCTTGCACAGGATATTAGATTAGGAACACTGTAAATAAAGTTAGCATAGATTTAGGGAATATGTAACAAGCTAATGACTCTGTATTCTGGAGAAGTAGTATCTTCTGAACATGAGATAGACCAGGATTTGGAAGCAACTTGTTATAATCATTCTCTTCATGTGATTTTCTGTAAGAAGATGTATTTTTTTTGAGACGCAAACTAGGACAAAGGTAGATGCCTCTTTGCTTTAAAAAGGGGATAACCATGAAAGCTCAAACATGCATTTAACTTTTCAATTAATTCCTTTATCTGCTTCTTTGGGGAAATTGTTTTCATAGTAATTTACATGGTTCTACTAAAATGATCTGGATTGGCATTATCATTTTCAGGTGAGTTCTTAAGTCTGGATTTCCAGGCTATTTAGCACTGAATAATTTCCAACTATAGCTCTAATCTGTTTAGACTTGTGAAGTCTTAAATTACCATCTAGGTATAAATGAGCAAACATTTCATTAAAAAATGAACAGTTTTATGACAATACCTTTCCTTGGAAAATGGAGCCACCTGAGCTTTTCTAATAGCTGGTGACATCTATTAGTGGTTTTCTCTGAAATTGAAAACATTTTCCATCTGTTCATACACACTCATTACAAAGTAGTTAAGAGCCTGTGGGATCACAAAGGCACATTTTAGCAAATTACAAAATATCAAAATGAGTTATTGAAGAGGCAGCGATGACTATATAATAAGTTGTTCAAACTTACAATTGTTGAGTTTTGTGTAAGAAAAGACATCTGTGTACTAAAATCGAGTTTACTTTTAATATTTGGTACTTTTCCAAGTTCAAATATACACTCCTGAGTCTATCACTCAATTTTTTTCCTAAAAGATTTTTGTATAATTTTGTCAGTTTCCAAAAATAAAAGCATTCTTTTTCAATCATTAGGGTATTCCTACTTAGTGCTTTCTCATAGTAATAAGTATGTATTCAAATGGATTTAAAAGAAGTTAGTGGGAAATGCAATTGGTGGTAGAAAGACTTGCTGATCAGTTTACTGATAATGAAAAAGTGGGGGGTAGAAAGCCCACTTCTGAAAACCTGAGGGGGGGGGACATAGATCCTTAAGATATTATTTTGCCACGGGACGGTAAGAGGAATTCTTCAACAAGGAACTTTACAGTTTCAGCAATTTCTTGCTCTGGCCTAACATCAATAACTCATTAACCATGATCACATTGATCATGCATCATCTGGAAGTTAGGATGTGAAGAAATGTGAAATATGAGAGCTAGATTTCTAGCTGAGATTCAGGACAGAGTATCGCCATAGTGATCTCTGACAGACAAAAGCAATTAGTCCCTAGATGGTGACAATATGAGAACTGAAAATGAAGTGCAGACAAGAACAATAGGACAGGTTCCAAGGCCAAACTTTATTTAGCTTGCAGGTTTGTTTTGTCATTGTTGTCACTCATCTACATTTTCTGCATAGGTACAAAACTGTATACTTTTCTTCTTTTAAAAACAACAGTTTTTCTAAATACATGTTTATTTTAAAAACTATGTTATGTGTATACAAATAATATTTATGTTTACTTATATATTATTTAAATGGATTAAAAACTACAACTTCAGCCAGGTATGGTGGCGTGCTCTTGTAATACCAGCGCTCGGGCGGCTGAGGTAGGAGGATCCTTGGCAAGTTCGAGACCAGCCTGGGTTACAAAGTGAGCCCAAGGCCAGCCTGAACCACATGGCAAGACCATGTCTCAAAAAGACAAAAAGTAAAACAAAACAAGCAAAGCAGAAGCCCATTACAACTTCATAGATGCAAGACATAACATGCATGTTAAATTAGCCAGTATTTTCATCAGCATAAATTTATTTTGTATATTAAATTTAAGACAAAAAATGCTGATTTTATTTCTATTTTTCAAGACCTCAATAAAGAGCAAGTAAAAGATAAAGTGGAAAAAAGGGGAGAGGGAAATGGAAGAGGTGTATTTGGCAAAAAATGTACTTGTTTTACTAAAGAAGATGTTCTAAAATCGGTCAGCATTCACTACTTAACCTTACATCACATTCAAATTTCATTCATAACAATCTTTCATGTATTTTTGGATATAAAATAGCATTCTTCAGGTATGATAGATTGGGACAATATGATTGTTTCAATACCAAACCTAAGTTGCAATGATAAAAACCAAATATCAACTACAGTTTTCTCACTTTTACAATAGCTGAATTTTTCTCAATCAATTATATTTTAATCCTCAATGTTTATAAAATTAATATAGATTTTTTTGTTAGAGACGTAAGAGCTGCTACCTCTAAAATAAACCCTCAGGAAGCAAAAAGTCTAATGTCCTAGTAGTTAAATAAGTACGAATGTTTATCACCAACTCAAATTTTCATATGTGAAAGGAATATTGATTTTTGACAGTATTGATACTTTCTTTTCTCTTCTTTTTCTTTTCCTTGTCTACACTTAGCATTCAATATTTTCTTCTATTTTCTACACTCTTTCACCCACAATGCAACCACTGATATATTTTTCTATCAGCTCATTTCCCATATTACTCCTGAGCCATTATTAAAATGAAATCAGAAAGAAACCAACTGCTAGTCTGTCTGTATTTGGGCTACACAGTGAGTCCAATCTAGTTAATACACCTCTGAAAATAATTCAGCTCCCTCATTTATTTGAAAAGCACTATATGCCTTACTGCTCTCCACACAACTGTGAGTAAGAAGAAACAGTTTATGTTGAAATCTTCCTGGAATAATTTTGGGGAGATTAATCTTTAAAACTTGAGGATGTATATAGTAAAACTTAAAAAGCAATCAGTACCACAGGCAAGATTGTGTCTGTGCTGAAATTCTGATTTCAGCCCTTAATACAGTACCAGACACGGAGAGCCATGGACCAGTCTCTGGTATATGCCTTGTGAAATTTTCAGCGCTCATATAAAGTCTTATTCAATGCAAGACAGCTCTTTCTCACCCAAGATTGATGATACTAACTGCTATCAGTTTGTATTTGGAGACCATTTCTTTGCATATTTTATAGTTTATAATACAATTGATTTCAAACTGATTCCCATTGTAGGGTTGCAAACCTCAGTTTAATCATAAATATTGTCTTTAACAGCCGTGATGACAAATGCAGTGTATCTGCCACAGGCTTAAATAAAACCAAGTTGAGCTTGGTGGAAGTCAGGCAGGAGCCTCACAAGATTGAAGAAACAGGCCAAAAGAGAAATTCCAGCTAGTGCTATCTCCACATTCTATCTTCTGCTGCTTGTTTGGTTTTCATCAGAATCTGCTATTGAGTTCTGAGCATATTTACTGAGGGCAGAAGCTAGTGTTGCCTTAGCTTATTGAAACAAGAAACAGTAGAGTATGGATTAAGGGGAGCTATGGATAAACATGGGTGGCCAAAGAATTCTTAGCAGGACAAATACTCATATTGTAGACTTAGCAAATTAAAGAATTATTTTAAAGATACAACATGAATCTTAAAATGTTAATTTTTAGAAGAAGATAGTTTCACAATGATTACAGTCAAAGGTAGACTGTAGTACAATATATATAATATGATATCTGATACTGAATTAGCTACTACCAAAGGTGTCTCATTGGACATTAAAAATGCATTATATTTTTATGATGAAAGTATATGAAAAAATGGGTGTCCTAAATAAAATATAGATATCTTTTGGATTTTCTATTGAAACAAGAGTTTCATTCTTAGTATTTTTTCAAATTACAGCAAACACATCCCTGAAGTGTAGAGAAATAGAATCATTGATACAAAAACTCTAATAAAGCACTGACATTTAAAACTGCTTGCAGTAGAAGTCTGTAAATAAAAACAGAAAATTTCATGAATTAGCAGTAAGAGACTCAGAGTATCATTAAGTAATAATATTCATGAGAATTCTGAGAAGTACATCAAACTTCTCAAGTTAAAATTTGAGCATTGTAATAATTACTTCATATAGTGTTTGTGAATATGCAAATATCTTCTATTCTTGATAAGCAAGGATTTAAAGTCAAAGAGCAGTGTGTGTGAGTGTGTGTGTGTGTGTGTACTTAACTGATAGAAAATCACTGAGAGACAGCAACAGTAAGTGAAATTCATATGAAATTTACTTAAAGAGATTCTTAATGGAGTTAGGATTTGTACATTTAAAATGTGAATGAGAAATTTGATTAGATATTGAGAATGAGGAATTTTCTCTAAATTGACTTAATAGGGCTCTTGCTAAATTGGACTTTATAGGCACGACAGAAATGGGTGCCAATCTCAAGACCTAGTCAAGAAAAATAGAGTTTGGACAATGTGGGACTTTGTCACTATGCACCAGTAATGTGAGCTTGTTAATGTGCCTAAACTTTAGAAACCTCAAAGAAGCATCAAAATTAGAGAAATGTGGACGTAGTGGAGTCATTTTAAGATACAAACTGTTTTTTGTACCTGTTTTGGTTTACTAGTCAAGGTGACTATACAACTTTCTCCTACCTGGTTCCTCTGTTTGTTATATTAAATCTCAGTCCAGAAAAGAAAGATTCTTTGGCCACAGGTTCTTTCCCATGAGAATTTCAATAAAGCATTTTCTATTTCTTAGCTTTAGTATTAATAGTTGGTAATATTTTCAGCACAAAGAAAGCCAACAAAATATTTTAAACTCCAGCAGCTTAATGTAGCTCCTGGATGCCAGAATGTAAAGGGAATACTTGGTTTCCCACTGAACAAGAAAACAGATTACATTAACAAAAAGAATTCTTCTTTATCTCCTCCGGGCATTATATTTTATCACATCTCCATGAGTCTATAAAAGGTTTGAAACAGTAATGAAAAATGTACAGTGCTGATAAACTTGCTTTGCAAGTCCAGTAACTATTATGAGAAAACCAGACTTGGGGAAGAAGGGTGGCAAGTGGGGTGCTTTGTTGTACCTTCTGACTTGTTTCATAAGAACTCTCATTGGAACCTTGTTGTAAAGAGTGGCTCTTAAAGGCGACAAGATGTGTGAGACTTTTCCAGGCAGCTGTCATATATTATTTTATAAAATGCATTTGTTCCAATTATAGACCGGAGTATATAATTTGAAGTTCAGTTCAATAAATATGAAATGAGGTTAAGAAAGTCACAAGGCATGCTATTTTTTGAGAAAAACTCTGCTATTTTCTGAGTCAAGGAAGATTCGTTTGTATTACTTTATCTTTACACAGTAATAACCAAGATATTTAATTTTAAAGGTGCATATATAGCATTTTGTAAAACTGATGACATTTAACAAATGGGTGAAGCAACTTATTTGTGAGAAATAAAATTTGGGAAATATTTTCCTTAACTTTATATTTATCATTTTATTTCTGACACCAATTTTAGCATGTGAAAAGTTGCAGTCAAATGGTGGTTTTTGATCCTAAAACATTTATGCACACATACTAAAAGTAAGTAATGTATAATATAATCTTTGAGCAAGTTATCTCTAACATTCATTTTCATTTGGGGAGAGAATAAAGTTCTAATGAATACAAAAATCTTCAAAATCCCTTCCTGATCCAATCATGCCCATCAGAAACATTTTCTTCATGAATGTCTACAACTTGTTCACATTTTAGCTTTTTCACTTACTTGTTTTTCTTTTGGGAAGAGGGATGAAAAAGTATGATTACCACTATGTTTGCCACATTCTAGACATTGCATCAGTTATGGCAATCATTTCCCCACAAATGATCTGCATGATAAGTTAACGTTATTTTCATCACACATACACTATTCTTTCAATGATTTGTAATTGATAAATTGACTCAAACTGGGTCAGAACCAGGAGTTTAATGTGTACATTGCACTTGAGCTCACTGTCTTTGAAATCTGACTTACCTCTACAGAGAATGCAACTTCTCTGACAATTATGAACCATCTGATTAAAAAATCCACAGATACGCTCTTGAAACACTTTGGGTTTTGCTTTTGCTCCTTCTGCAGTGGCTGGTTAGCAAGGGACACATATAATGGCATCAGGCAGGAAAGAAAAGAAGCTGGCGCCCTGTTGCCAAGATGAACAAAAGGTCCATTGTGTCCCTTTTTCAGAATATGTAACAGTCTAGATTTCTAGTGGAAAAACAGGTGTTATGGGTCAAATTCTTACCAGGGATCATCATTCTAGCCTAAAGATGATTTGAGTCTCACCTGTGCCTTGAAAATTTCTGATAGATTAGCTAAAGTGGTGTCCAAGTAGTAGATTACCAGTAATTTGAGAAATGCCTCCATAAAATAACCATTTACACTACAAAAAACGTCATATTACACACTTTGTGAAACACCAGAGCTCAGATGTGTGCTCCACAAATAAGTGTCATTTCAACAGCTACATTCTGGTGCTCCAGCAGTTCCACAGTAAATAGTTTATAATAAGTGGTTTATTACTTACCTTTGATAATGCTTTACAGGACAGATGTTTTGGGAGATGAAAGGGACACTATGATATTTTGGTTTTAAAATTTTAAATGAAACTTCACTAGCAAATTTTATGTTAAGAAGATTATATTCTAGAAATCTATTTTAATAATCTGGAAAGTAATGAAATTCAGATAATCACAATTTTTGTGAATTGTTCCTCCATGGATAAAACTGGCAGCTTTGAGCCCTGGGCTTTTACTCCAGGCATCGTGAAAGAGACCTAGCATTAAAGGTGTGGGAGACCATAGTATTTCAAATACTGTAAAACCATAAGGTCCAACATTGTATTTCCAGGCCTTTACATCTTGACTTGGTACAGATTTGAAGTGGAAAATTTCTGTTCGTGAAAAATAAGTGACATTAGTGGAGGAAAGGCCTGAGTTTAGGATGATACCTTGACAGGAAAACAACTCCTGCCCAGTTTCTGCAAAAACATGATTTAACTCTGCATGGAAAGAGAACAAAAGCTAAATGAGAAGCTCAGAGTATGAGCATGAATCAGTTCAGCCACCGTTCAACAACATAGCAAGGTAGTTTTATTTTCATGAGATGGGATAATTTTTACTAATAGTTATTATAGATTTATTGTTGCTTCAGTTTGTTGTTTCCAATATTTATAATCTATGGGAAAATATCGAGTTCATGGCTCCTTTTCTGATAAGAAAAAACTAAAAAACTCAGGTGGTTGGGTAATTTGAGCATCGGTATAGGAGATAAGGTTAGAGTTCCATGGCTTTCTGGTTTAATACCTTAGTGCATTACACTTTTTCGTTGCGCATGTGAAATCTGTAACTTAGTGGAAACAATCTGCATTTGTTTATTCCCTTGGACACTGGAAGATGTCTTACCTTTTCTGGAAGGAATCTTGCACTCTGGGAACTACTTAGATTATTTTAACATTGTTTTGTATTTGATAAATACTTATAGGGAATTCTGTAACTGTCCTAACTAAGTTCTTCAACAAGTTGTGCTCAATCCTGAGATAGAAAAAGATAATAAAGAATCACAATAATACTTGTGAAAGCTTGTAAAATGTGAATTTCAACTGATAATAAAAGAAAAAGAAGAAAAGAAAAGTTTAAAATATCATTAATTTAAATTGGATACTTGATTTTTTTTTCCCTTAGGTTTAAGTTAGCCTGGGACAATCAAAAGTTACATTACATAGTATGTATGTTTTTTTCCTTGATTTTCTTATGCTGAATCTACAAATTCCATTGCATAAATCTCACTAAAAGAAACATGAAAGATCTCCAGGCTCTGAAAAATTCCATTCAAGTATGCAATAAAGTACACATAAAGACATTTGTAGGTGATATAGTTTAAAATGCTGCCAAAGAAGCATAGCTCAAATATGGGGATTTGCATAGAAGAAAAAAGAAAGACATTATTTTTGAAATCTATTTCAAAAAATCACTGAAATCTAGTTGATTTGTCCTTGCAAAATAATTGAGCACTAACCCTACTCTTCAGGGTTGGCAGAAAATTTATTTTAGGGTTTTATTTCTTACCAATAAAGCTGCCTTTTTTTGTCTTTTGTCTTTTTCCTTTTTAATCAGTACGGGGGATTGAACTCTCAACTGCCTGCTTGCAAGGCAGGTGCTTATGCCGCTGAGCTAAATCTCCAGCCCCCATAGCTACCTTTCTTTAAGAGACATCTAAGCAATTTGCAAACACTCAAGAATATACACATATATCCTATCATGCCATACAATTTAAGAAAACCAATATTCTTTATTATTACTTGACTCATCAGTTCAGCAGTAAATTCAATTTTAAAATATCTTAAAATAATTGACACAATTTCATGGTAGCCCTGTAAATATGCTTTAAGCTTGCTTATCAGATGATAAAATGTAGTCCATGATTTCCATTGTCACTTTAGACTCACTAAACTTAACCAGTGGGGAGATAATTAAAGAAGTTTATTGTCCTTAACTGACTGAAATTCCAAGAGTGCATCGAGAATAACATTTTCACAAACATCATCTTTTCATTGTACCTTCCCAGTGGTATTGTAATAGCTTCTCAAAATGAAACCAACTCATAAAATTTCACCATAAAGACTATTCAGTTGAGATTAAGGAGTTCGAATGTTTCAGTTGTTTCCAATGGTTCTCAAACAGACTAATCACAATAAAGGATCCCCTGAAAGAAAGAAAAAAAGGCACTCAGGAAGTGTGTGAAGATTAGCAATATGCTTATAAATACTTGAAAGTACTTTTCAAATACAGAATGAGAAAGCTCAAAAATAGATACCATTTGTTAAAGAGGAAATTAGTAAATGATAAAACGAGCTCAAGCAAACTTTTGATGTTAAGTGGTAGCACAAACTGATAGTTTCAAAACTTTGGGAAACTGTGGCAGTAAAACCATAACTTTGTGTCTAGGCTGGGAGCATAGTAACCAGAAAGGTCTTGTCTCAAAATGAAAATTAAAAAATGGCTGAGGACATAGCTCAGTGCAAAGACTCTGGATTCAGTCCCCAGGTTTTATGTACATACTCTTCAATGACTTACCATTTTCCTTCGTTAGGTTGTGACCTCCCTGTGAGCATAAGACAAAACTGATCTTCCAAAAGACTGTTCAGATGCAACAAACCAGCCTTCAACTTTATAAAGAAAGAGACAAGTTCCATTGTTGTGGTGTAGCAAAGGATGTTCCCCCAGCCAGTATATTTCAGTTTGTTAGTTGTCCAGGTAACAGTTCTGATTACAGTTTCTGTTACTTCTGTATCTTACAAATAACCCATCAGTTTGAGGTATAGATGGCCACTATGACACACATTATATGAACTAATCTTCAACTGAAAAGCCATTCTACCTCTCTGTACTTGTTGCTTGCTTATCCCTTAGGAGCCCTAGAACACCAGAGACCAGGGTCTGCTATTTTGAGAATGATCCTAATCAATTGTCCTCAACATAAATAAATAAATCTGCCTCCACATCCTGGGTGCACTTCAGTGTTTCTGCTTGCCACTGCCTTGGAAAACTCATGAACACAGTTGTAGCCACTGAGCCCAGAGTTCAGTGACTGCCCTGTATACCCTAAGATCAAAGGGAAATAAATCATTAAGTGACACTTCTTTTACAAGAAATGACTACTTTTTGGAAAAGAATATTTCAACATTTTTACAATAATATCTAGGGAAACAACAGGATCAACCTGAATGAGTTAGACGTCCTTTGAAAAACTTTAGATATTCATTCCTCTATTGAGGAAAATATGATGTTTAAATTTGATGTAACAAATGACTTTCAAAGTAAGGATCATATCATTATGTATCTTTGTGATTAGTACGCATTTAAAAGTTCTACTAATAGTAGCAGCATCAAGAAAAAGGACATATTTAGAAATTAACCTAAGGAAAAACACACACTTTGAGAAATTATGTATTTGCAGAAGTAGGAAATCAGATAAGACACAAACCTAATTATAACATAAATGAATTTGATGCTGGAAAAATAAAAAGAAGTAAAGGAAAGAAAAAAAGAATTGAAATGTATTATGTACATGTATCGGTTCACATACATTAAATGCAATCACTGTGTACTACAACTGTATACTACTAAATATCTGAGAAATAGACAAGATATTTGAATGTATATGAAACAACGAATGTCCTTAAAAATTCAGTTCCATTGTAAATGTAAGTGTAAATTTCAATTAGGAGAGAGGCATTCCTGTGTAATAAGACAACAATTAAGGCATCACTCATGGTTTTTACGCAGGTTATGTGTGCTAAACAATCATTTGGCATGAGAGAGTGACAGGATTGCTGGATGACACCTCTTGTATCTTTCAGATCCAAGCCTCTATAATCTACTTGCTACACAATAATCCTATTCTTTAATCTAATCCTCATCTTCCTAATGATCTCTTCCTACATTATTTGTAAATTTAAAAATAAGTTAAAAAATACATCAGTCTCTTTTCATTTCAAAATCTTGAAAAATGACTAAAGAAACTTTGCAAATCTGCACACACTAAAATATTACATAATTATGGATGTAATAAGAATATTAGTAATGAAATTATTAGTAGGAAATTATTTCTATTAACATGAATTTTACTTTTAACAATAACCTGAATTCATGGCACGAGTGCTATACCTCATGACTCACAACTTGGCTATGAGAGATTTGCTTTTATTTTTATTTTCTTGTTTTTGATTCCCTACCCCCATACAAACTAGCTTCTCTTTTTATGTCTTTTTTTTTCTTGGTTTGGAAATTTGAAAACAATGAGGAAAATATTGTTTTCATTTTTTTTGTGTGTGAAAAAATAGCCACAATTGAATAATGGTCTCCAATAAGTAGATTCATATTCAAAACCTGCTATCTATTTTGATATATTTGAAGTTTTTCTCTACACAATTAGATTTTCTTTGGGTGAAGATAAAGAAACTCATATATTTTAAAAACTAAATTCAAAGGTATTACATGTGGTTATTTAAGTATCATCTGAGGAATTTCAAAAGTGATACATAAATGGAATGGTGGCATATTCCTGCAATCCTGGCTACTTGCCAGGGAGACACAAGAATCTCAAGTTCTAAGCCAGCCTAGGCCACATAGTAGGACCACATCTCAAAAAACAAAGAGTAACACATAGTCATAAAAATGTTATTATATAATACATATAACATGCGGTATTTTATATTAAATACAAAAATGAAATGAGCTAAAATTTTTACAAGTATTCAAACTGAATAAAGTTAAGAATGTTTTCTTTTTACAAATATCATCCAAAAAAATCTTACATTTTTCTCATTCATTCAGATCTTTATTGTGTGCCTACCAGAAAGAACCTCAGCATGCGATGTTATGAAAATTTTAAGTCTTTTAAAAATATTGCATTTCTTGTTGAGTCTTAATTTCAGTTCATGCATATATAACAGTTCTCCTGGTGATTAGGCCAGGCAGCCAGAGATGCCATCTGCTAATGATGTATGCTGGACACATCATTTGGTTCCAGGAATACAAGATGTGTCATATGATCTCACCGCCAAGAAGCCCATTCTACAATAGAAGGAATAAGGGGTAAAAAGTACAGCATAAGTAAATACACAGCCACCATGCAGATGGAGAATGATTAATTCTGTTCCAGTCAGAAAGAGATCACAAGAAGAGAACCCAGGAAAAAATGACAAGAAATGTTTATTCATAATGTTAAAATATTAGAAAATACAATATGCCAGGCAATAACCCTGAGAGATTTTCATTAAAATCAAACAATCTTCCCCAGAATTTAGCAGATAGACATTATTATTATTATTATTATTATTATTATTATTATTATTATTATTATCTTGTAGTGAAGAAACCAAGCAAAAAGAAGTGAAGTACACATCACTGAAAAGTTGCTGAGAGGAGTTTGGAAACCTGTTTATTTATTTATTTTTAAAAAAACAATAAAACAGAATAAGATAAAATAGAATAAAGCCAATCAGAATAGAATAATGAAAGTTAAATATAACTTCAAAGCAAAATAAGGAAACCAATAATGGCTACCATTATGCCTCTTGTCATCTTCAAAACAACTGCCTACATCTTCAGATATAATAAAATTACACAAAACAAAATAATATAACCAATTAAAACAAAAGAATAAAAGCAATACAGGACTTCAGAATCAGCTAATAGGAAATCCACAATGGCTACCATAATGAATCTGGTTATCGTGGGACCCTGGTTGTGTAACTGCAAGTGTCACGCTACACTATTCTTTTGACAGTGAGGAAATCAAATAAAAAATAAGAAAATGTGAAGAAGAGTTTCTGCAATGCTGTTCACATAGAGCTTATTTTATCTGAAAGCACACTAAAGAGGCATTATTTGCAAAGACTAATAACTACTAGCATTCACCATATAATTAAAATTGGAAAGAGTGTACTAAATAATTTATCAGTATTCTATTCATTATCTTTAATTAGAAAGATGGCAACAGGAAAAATGACACAAACAAAGATGGTTAGGTATATAGACCCTGGAATTGAATAATCTGTTCTTATACTCTCTGTCTTTCTGTGCTGCTTCAAAATATTATGTTCAATTATTTTTTTTTTTTTCGTTCAATAGCTGTTGTCTCCATTGACTATACTTTTCTTCCTGAAATACCTTTTCAGTCTTTTTTATGCCTTACTTTTTTCCCCTCCTCACTGATGCATTGCTTTTGGACTTGCTCTGTATGAAATATCATCCAGTACCATGATTATATATCTGTCTGAAAATATGCATTTCACAAACTAAAAGTATCTTGGTACTCAAAACTTGCACATCTACATATTAGGAGCATCGACCCTGGAAATTGAGCACCCGTGCAAGGCTGCGGCATAATCACAGCATGATAAAATAATGGCTGAGGACACCTGGCTCCAACTCCAATTAACTAAATAAAGGTTGTAGCCGCAGGCATTTCACCCCTGTAGTGAAAGACAACATGGAAATCACCTCCTAAGATATTTCTCCTTGTTAACATAATTTGTTACTGGAAAAGTCCTTGAATCCCTCCCAAGATCTGCTCAATTTTCTACATTTTCCACTCTAAGCCCCTAAATAAATATCGGTGATCCAGATACATTCCCCGTCTTAGCTGCCAGAGTCCCAGAACTCTGTAGAGGGTCTTGATCCTCCTGGAGCCCTAAAATCATACCATTTATTTATTTAAGCCTTTGCTAGGCCAGGTCTTCAATATGTACATGACTTGTCTAAAAGATAATTCTTGGCATTTGCTTATTTATTCTACTCATTTGCAAAAGCTACCCTTCACAAACATCACAATTCAATTGACAAGACACTTTTTTTTTTCCTTCTTATACACTCCACATTTAATTTAGGAAACTGTATTGCATTTAAAATATGAAGTATGTCCGTGCACTGGCCACTTATTGTTATCCATTCATTAGTGGAGCAAACATTGTCACATGTTTTATAGCATTTCAGCTCCCTCACAACAACTATGATGCCATCAGATTTTCTCTTCTCTAGATCATTCTTTCTCCTCTCTCTAATTTCCTCCTTCCTTCTTTCCTCCTCTTTCGCACATTTCTTTTTTCCCTCTTTTTCTTTCTTCCCTCTCCCTCCCTTTCCCTAGTATCACTCTCACCTTTCCTTTATCCCTTTTTATTTCCTTGCTTCCTTCCTTCCTTCTTTCCTACATGTCAGTCTCCAGAATGGTAATTTTAAAGTAATTTCAAAGTTTACTCCTGTTAATTACATTCCTTCAAACACATATAATTGAGTCCCATATTATACTGTTTCATATTTTTATTCATGTCCTACTCTCTCCCTGTAGAGGACAATATTAAGGCTTAGATACACTCAGATTTATTTTACAGTTTCTGTCTCTTTTTTATTTTATTTTATTTTATTTTATTTTATTTTATTTTATTGGTACCAGGGATGAAACTTATGACCTCACATTTTCCAGGCAGACGCCCATGCTACTGAGCTAAATGCTGGCCTACACTTCTTTAATAAATTATTTGCCCAATAATCCCCTGTCAAAGTCTGTTTGCAAAGAATAACTCCTCAAGATACTGATGCTCTAGTCAAACTGATTTTGCTTTTACTCTTTACACAAGTTAAAGCCATCTCTACCTTGAGACATAGCATATTTTATTCCTTCTCCATGAAATTTTCTTTTCCTAATCTTTGCCTGACTGGTGGCTTATGATTCAGTCTTCTCATGAAGTCTTCCCAAGCGTTTTTGCCCCGGGTACATATTTATCAGTTACGTATCTTACTGACTTAATGCCCAGACTAAAGTTGGATTCATGTTCATATTCACCAAATCCCAGAAACTATATCACTTGCCAGGATACTATAAGCATTCAATAAAAAATCTTGCTGAATTACTATTGAGTAGAAGATTTCACTCATAGTTTTTCTCTGTCAAAGTCAGCCTTATTTGACCTTGTGAAACCTATCTCGAAGTGCAAGTTCATGCCTGAAATGTGAGATGCAAATATATCTATAGCTAAGTAATTCCTTGAAACCCTCCCTTATATCAAATGAGAAGCATTTTCAGATGACTTCTTCAGTCAGTAGTGCTGTATTCATTTGCATGGATGTTTGTGAAAAGATATTTTCTAAGTGTGGGATTGTATAATTAAACGTCACAGACAGGATAATTTATGAAGACCAGGAATTTATTTCTTAAGATTTTAGAATCTTGAAGCTCTAAAACTAACATGGCACCAGGTTAGTTTGCCTGGTAAGAGTCATTCTCTGCTCCAGTAATGTGTCTTAATACTGTATCTTCTACCAAGACTGGGGGAAACTGTGAACTCACAGTAGAAGGAGAAACCAACCACATTGAGTGCCATTTAACAGTCATTAATTCCACTTAGAAGGGAGGCGTCTTCGTGGCTTAATTACCAGTTCCTAGCACCATGGCTTCTCACTGTCCTTGGAAATATCTGAATTTGGGATAGACACATTCAAATCAGAGTAAAGACTAATTTCTAGAACAACAGCAAACATAGTACTGAACATTCCATGCATTAATGAGATCATTTTACACACAAAGAATTTGAATTTTAAGTGAAGACTCTGCAGTAACATGGATCTTTAACATGTCTTTTTTGGAATATTGAGATATATATATAGTATTTTTAGCTATTTCAGGCTGTACTGCATATGAAGTTGCCTCAGAGAGAGAATTTTTTATAAATTCTCCTTGGCATCAATGCTTTGAGATGAGAAGTAATGAAACAAAATATGAAAAATAAAGGAAGCTCTAAGGCTACTCTAGTAAAGGCATCTGCAGATGTGCTGGGGGCTGTCCACCTGGCTGGTCCTTAGAGTCACCTCAAAAATATGTCAGAAGCACACTCTTCTCCTGCACCAGCCAACCAATGGATCCTGCCTGTACTGGAAAGAGATGTGACCTTGGTTCAAGTAATTCTTCAAATGATGCCATGTCCAAAATGGACAGTCAACTGAGGAGCACTTCCTGGTACTGGAGGAATGAATCATTCTGGAACAGGGATCTCAATATTATAACACAGCACCAAAAAAGTTAATTGTAAATTAAACAAGTTGTGTATAATTTACATAAATAAATAATTTGTGTAGTTATATTTGAGTTAATATTATAATGCATTTTATGCTGCTATTTTCTTTCATCAAAGGATTCTTTTAAGAAAATAGCCTACTTAGAAAATGTTCTAACAAGTGTTCACTGGCATGAAAACTTACACAACAAAACATCAATTGCCCTGTATAAATCAGCTTTAGAAAGCTGTTCTCAATGATTTTTACCCTGCTGCATTTTTTGAAAAGTCTATTATTGTCTGGCTGTGAACAATACCGTAGTTTGAGATACTCTCCTTCTAAAAGATGTCAAACGTATTGCAAGAGAAGCCCATACCTAAAGGAAGTAACTGACTTTTATAGTGCTCACAAAAATTTTCACACGCACCCTAGTCATGAAGTGAAACAAGGGCACACTTTTAAAGAGAAAGTAAAAAGGAGTGTGCAAAAGCAAACCGGTTAAAGATGCCATTTATGTATTAGAGGAGCAGTTCCTGTTTCTCCTGATTCATGTAAAATTTAAAATTGTTCTAGCATAGATGTGGTTTTTACCTGTTTAATTTTTATAACAATTCCCAGTAATTTGGCTTCCTAGTAAATAATCTATGACACATTTTGAAATTCATCATTATCAGTAATTTTAAATTTTAATCAAAGTAGGAGAAGTTAGGTCCAGCTTCTTAGTCCTATTTGATTATGTTATCTTGCCTTTTATTTCTTTTCATTTTTTGAAATGTAGTTTTCACTTCTATAAAACCTGCTTTAATTTTATTAATTTTGTAAAACTCACTCTTCCTAATTTCACTACTTTCTTAATGTTAACTTCACTAATCTGCTATTTAAAACTATCATGAAAATTAGTAAGATGTGTCATTTGATGATTCCTTGTAATGATAGTAAATGTCTATTATTAATGTCAGTTATGTGGTGAACATGTGTCCTCATTTAGATTATAGATGCAGTGTCAGTGAAGCACACGTTACATTCAGGCTTTCCAGTGTGAAGAGAGCATAACAAGCTCTCGAACTAGCTGACTGGTAGTTTGATTCACTGAGGCAGTGAAGCAAGGTGTGCAGATGGGACTAATGAGTTGGCTGTATTCTGAAAACTAGTAGGTCAACTTAGTTTGTTGGAAATACACTGTTTGACCAAGTTTTACATACTACAAAATTTGATAACAGTCACTCTATGAGCTTTTTAGACTGTAGTGTTTATTTTTTCCCCCACCAATAGTATCTAGTTAAAGAGGATAAAGTACTTTGGAGAAAAAAATGAGAGAATTGAACATCATAAGCATTACAGCAAAAATTGAAAAGAATGGGATTTGGATGTAAACTGTATCTTTCAATCATCTCATTATGGTTCTGCCTCTAGTCAGAACTCCCCAAGATGTTTCTTTAAACAAATATGAGATGAAAGGAAAGGGAAATTCAATTATTTCTACTCTACAACTGAAATTAGCATGATGAAAATGTTCAAGAATAGATATAATTAGAAACAACAGATGCGATTTTATATGTTGAGTTGTCATATTGTAATCACAGAAATAATCACAATGTCTTAGTCATATCATGTTAGGTAATTAAAATTATATATATTTAACAATTGATGTCACAGTGAAAACAGCAGTAAAATTCAGGCATTTCTGTAAATGGAGAATTCACTCTCAGAGATGATATTTTAAATAAGTTACTCTGTTTTTCAAAGATATTTTCTTCTTTCTATACTAGAGTTTTCTACAAATAGTCATCTCACAATAATATGTAGCAAGAAATCCTATAAATAACATACAAGACAAGATAATGTTGCCTGTGATGAGATTCCATATACACCGTTCTTAAATATGACTATAGAACATCATAATATGCCACCCAAAACATGTTAATTCATATCCACATGTTGATTACTTTGGGCTAAAACAAACTGAAAATGAAGCAAAGAATGAAAATGTCTCCATTACTTAAAATGATCTAAAACTCTTCCTTTTGTAAAGAAGATTTATGTATATAATGAAAAGTTTCATTAATAAAATTATCTATAACAGGAGGATAATTACTTTCACACAACTTTTATTATCTATTATGTGTACATCAAGTAAACATGAAACTCATTATATATTTTCTTGCTCACTGCTACCTAATGTTTTCACCAGAGCACCATCATTTGGAGCATCTCCCATGCCCATGCCCAGCAGATGCCTATGACTTTTCATGTGCAGGCTGCTATGCTAGTCCTTTACCATCTGGACACATCCCTGAGTATCTTTCTCTCTCTCTCTCTCTCTCTCTCTCTCTCTCTCTTTGGTTCTTTCGTGCATATTTTTGTTGCTATTCTCTTTTATGTGAATTTAATCTACAGATATACCAAAGAACCTAAAAGGTAAAAGGGAATAAATTTTACTCTCACCTTGATGCGTATCAAGAAGTCTCACAAATAATAGTTACTGAAATATATTGTTTTCTGGAAAGCTGTATGAGTGCCTGTATTGGGTATTTGGGACATCCATTTCATTTTGAATGAACCAACAAAATTTGGGAGAAAAATATCAAGCATAAGGAGTAAACTTGAAGAATTAATGATTATAATATCTGAAATGCTTCAAATTCTTAGTAGAGTTTCTGTGCAAATTTTAAATCAAAACATATTTCCCACCTGAAATTTTACTTCTCTGTAGAGACATATAATTCTATCTCAAATAACTCCTTTCTAAAGATAGATATTTCTTCCTCTTTAGGAGACTAATAACAACTAATATTCCTGCAAAATGAATTATCAAAACAAATCAAGCTATTCTTTCTTGAGATGATAATGACATCAAAAGCTAAATGTTATTTCCTCCAAGTAGTATAACAAAATACTGACTTTACCATGATGACTCCTAAAGTACTTAAGAAAATTGTCATCACTGTAATGCTTTATGGTGTGTTTTCTCTGCCAAGTGATAAATCATTGCTAGATAATAAGTTTTCCCCCTCACTGTTGCAAATATAAGAAGACTGAGGAAAATATAGTGCTAGAAAGATAATTTCAATTCATATTTTGGAACTATGATCTGGATTTTATAACTTGTTTGTATCTTATTTTAATTAAATAATAGGATGTTTTTCAACAAAACTATACTCCTATAAAAACTATATTCCTACAAATATATTTTTGCTCAGGTTTTCTTGGGTGTCTACATATTTACTCAAAAGTCTCTAAATCTAGAGCTATACAAATGAGAAACAGTATTTCAAATCTTTCAAGATTTTGTTTTATAAATGCTTTACTTTAGAATAAATATACAGAAAACATAGGATAAAGGATAAGACAGAAAGCTCCAATGTTCATCACATAAATTTCTCATCTCCCTCACATTTTACACTACCATTTTGTATTCATCACAATCAATGAATTAATACTGATGCCTCATTATCAAATAGTGTCCATACATAGTTCAGATTTCCTTATGTTTTATTTAATATGCTTCTTTTCCAGAATCCCATACAGGAAGCTGTATTACATTTTGTCACATTTTTCTTTAGGTTCTTCTTGACTAACAAAACCACAGACTTGTCTTTTTATGACTTTAAGAATTTTAAGCAGTATTATTCATGTGTTGGCAGAATGCTCCTTAATTAGAATTTGCCTGATGTTTTTCTCATGACTACATCCACTGTTATGGGATTTGAGGCAGGAAGACCATATAGGTAAAATATCACTGACTTAAACATCAAAGGTTCAGCCTCTCATCCTGACATCACTGTTAGTGTTAAACTTGATCTTTTGAGCTGAGATAGAGTATTTTTATTTCTCCACTGAAAAGTTACTGTACAACTGCCCTTGAAGAATGAGTAGTCATATTTCACTGTCTTACAGGTAGAATATCTTCTTAAATTATTTAGAATATTTTTTCCAAAGAGATTGATTTATTTTTCATTATTTATTTGTTCATTCAAATATTTATTCATATCAATATAAATACATGAATGTTTTCTATAATTTCAGGTTTTGGTTCAATTCTCCTTAATTTTATTGATAAAAAATTATGGATTAGAGAACAGTACATTTTAAAATTTAGTGTCTGCATCCCTTGAAAATGCCTTCAACCTTGCTTCTGTAATTTCAGGGAACCTTAAGATTCACAGAAATATGGAGAATAAAGTACAAAGATTTTCTACATGCTGCTTGTCTCACAAGTATACACCTCCTCATGTCAACATCCCCACCACAGCGGTATGTTGTTAAAATTTATTGACTTATATTCATAGTTTAAAGAGGATCCACATTTTATATTGTACTTTCTATGGATTTGGACAAATATATAATAACATGTATCTCTTTAAAGAATCATACAGTGTATTTTCACTGCTGTAAGACCCACTCTGCTCTCCGTAATCTCGTCTCATCTAAACCATCATAATCATTAATCGTTTGATTAAAGACACAAATTAGCTTTTATCAGAATGCTAGAGTCATTCATTTTGTAGCCTTTCAGATCGCGCTTCTTGCACTTAGTGACATGCATTTAAAATTTCTCTCTAGCTTTTCATGGCTTGAATATTTCTTAAGCTCTATATTATATTCTATTGTTCACTGATTTATTTATTCCTTTGTAACTTGGACATCTTGATTTCTTCCAAATTTTAATAATTGTACGTAAAGCTACTATCAACATCCATGTGCAAGTGTGAGTCTTCAACTCTTTTTGGTAAATGTCAAGAATATGATTGCTGGATGGTAAGAGTATATATATTAAGCTTTGTAAGAGACCCTCAAATGATCTCCCAAAGTGGCCATATCATTTTACATCACCCAGAAATCAAGGAGAACTCTTGTTGCTCCAGATGCCTGCTAATATTTTGTGTTCTTAGTACTTTCATTTTTGTCACCTGATAGGCTTCTACTGGACTCTCATTTGTTCAATGTTTCTGTTTTCCTGTAATTCTGAGGTGCATCACTTTTTATCATGCATAATATCATCTGACTGTATTCTTAGTCATCAGCTAAGATATTTTACTCAATTTGACTTTTATTCTTCAGTTTTATGTATCCTTTACATATTTTTGGTAACTATGCTTTCTTAGATAATAGATTTTTCAAGTAATTTTTCCTAGTTGTAGAATTTTTCTTCTTTTAACAGTATTATTTATAGAAATTTTCTCTTTTAATGAAGTCCAGCTTGTCAATTTTTATGTGGCTCGTATCTTTGTTTATCTATCTAAAAATTTATTGTGAAGCCTGAAATCATCTAACTTGCTTCCTGTTGTACAGTTTTTTCTTTTACATTTAGGTCTATAACCCACTCAAAGCTCATATTTGTAAGGACATAAAGTCTCTGTTGGGATTCTTTATCTTACAACGTTCAATTGTTCCAGCACTACGTGTTTAAAAACTGTACTTCCTCCATTATATTTTCCTTGCTTAGTTGTTAAAGATGAGATAACTATTATTTAAAAGTATCTATGTCTAACTATTCTGACCTATTTCATTAATTTTTTAATTATTCCTTCTCCAAAATATTATCATTTTGATTTTTAAGGGAAAAAAAAAACAGAAAAAGGATAGAAATAATACATAATTACAAAAAAAAAAACCAATAAGAAATCTCTAGTTGACAATTACATATTGTTCTTTTACAAATAGTTGTTCAAGTTACAAAAGTAAAGCATACAAAGTGGACATAATAAACAGTGAAACTGCAAACAGTGATGTTCAAATGTCCAAAAAAAAATTTAGTAATATGGTTATCAATCCTATACACTTAAACATACATGCAGTTATATCGTTTAGAGCACTTTTTTCCCTCTCTTTTTTACAACAGCAATTACACATTTTGGGTTTTATTACTCTTACTTTTCTTATTACTTTTCACACTAGAGACACAATGTGATACTTATAAATATGATTCTGCTTTAATTCACAAATGAGGATAGCCTCAAGTTGTCTCCATTTGCCTGTGAAGGCCCCAAGATCATCCTTTTTATAGTTGAGTACTATTCTATTGTATAAAAATACCACATCTTTTTCAACCACTCTGCAGTTGATGGGCATCTTGGTTGTTTCCAAGATTTAGCTGCTACAAATTGTGCAGCTATGAACATGGGTGCACATGTATCACTGTGACATGACCTTTTCAGTTTTTCCAGAAAAATACCTAGGAGGGGAATAGCTGGGTTGAATGGAACTTCCAATCCTAGTTTTTTGAGAATTCTCCATACTGATTTCCATAGTGGTTGCACTGGTCTACACCGGCACCAACAATGGAACAGTGTTCCTTTTCCCCCACAGGCTCTCCAACATTTGTTATCAGTTGATTTCTTGATGGCAGCCATTCTTTCTGAAGTGAGATGAAATCTCAATGCTGTTTTAATTTGCATTTCTCAAATGACCAGTGATGATGAACATTTCTTCATGTGTCTATTTGCCATTTGTGTATCTTCATCTGAGAACTGTGTGTTCATTGCAGATGTCAATTTTTGGAGAGGGTCTTTGAATTTGGGGAGCTTGATGTTTTTCAGTTCTTGTGTTCTGGATTTAAGTCTTTTGTCTGAGGAGTTTCTGGCTAAAATTCTTTCCCACTCTGTGGGTTTTCTTTTCACTCTTGATTTTGAAGTGCAGACACTTTTCAATAATATGAGATCCCAGTTGTTGATTCTTTGAAGTGTTTCCTGTGCAGTTTGAGTTATGTTTATGAATTCTCTGCCTACTGCTATGTCTCCAAGACTTCTACCTACTTTGTCTTCCAGTAGATTTAAATGTTTCTGTTTGAATATTTAGGTCTTTTATCCTTTTAGACTTCAGTTTTGTGCATGGTGATAGGCATGGCTCTAGTTTCAGACTTTGGCACTTGGAGAGCCAATTTTTCCAACACCATTTATTAAAGACGCTAACCTTCTTCCAGTGAACATGTTTAGCCCCTTTGTGGAACATCAGCAGGCTGAGATTCTTTGTAGCTGTGCTTGCATCTTCTAATCTGTTCCACTGATCCTCACATCCATTTCTTTGCCAGTACCATGCTGATTTTATCACTGAGACTCTGTAGTATAGTTTCAAGTCAGTAACTGACATGCCTGCGGCTTTGCCTTTGTTGCTCAGAATTGTATTTACTGTTTCTTCTGTTTCCAAATGAATTTTAGGAGTGTTTTCTTTAGATCTGTGAGGTATGTTAGTGGTATTTTGATTTGGATTACGTTAAATGTGTATAACAGTTTTGGGTGTATGGCCATTTTCAAAATATTGGTTCTTCCTAGCCAAGACCAAGGAATATCCTTTCATTTCCTAATATCCTCTTCAATCTCCTTTTTCTAGCATAGCACAATTTTCAGCATATAGGTCTTTTACATTCTTAGGTAAATTCTTAATTATTTCATTTTTTTAGATGCTATTGTGAAGGGCAATATTTCTGTAATTTCTCTCTCAGTGATTTTTTTGTTTGTCTACAGGAATGTTATTGATTTCTGAGCATTGACTTTGTATCCAGCTATTCTGCTGAACTTGTTTATTCCATCTAACTGCCTTTTGACGGGGTTTTTTGGGTCTTCTATATAAAGTACCATGTCCTGTGCAAATAGTGATAATTTAACTTCTTCCTTTCCTATCTCTATTCCTTTTATTTCTCTCTCTTGCCTGATTGCTCTGTCTAGTGTTTCCAGAACTATACTGAACAGGAGTGGTGATAGTGGACATCCTTGTCTTGTTCCTGATTTAAAAAAAAAAAAAAAGCTTTCAGTTTTTGTCCACTTAAAATAATGTTGGCTATTGATTTGTCATAGATGGCCTTTATAAGATTGAGGTAGACACCGTGTGTTCTGAGTTTTGGAAGGGTTTTTATCATGAACATGTGTTGGGCTTTATCAAGAACTTTTTCTACATCTATTGAGATGACCATGTGGTTTTTGTTTTTGGCTCTGCTGATGTGGTGTATTACATTTATTGATTTACATATGTTAAACCATCCCTGCATTCTTGGGATAAATCCCACATGGTCATGATATATAATCTTCTTAATCATTTGTTGCATTCTATTTGCCAGTATTTTATTGAGAATCTTTGCATCAATGTTTGTTAGTGAGATTAGCCTATAGTTCTCCTTTTAGGTTGGGTTTTTCTGTGGTTTTGGTATGAGAGTAATATTTGCCTCCGGGAATGATTTAGGGAGGATTACTTCCTTTTCAGTTTCATTGAAAACTTTAAGGAGCATTGGCATCAAATCTTCTCCAAATTTCTTGTAAAATTCAGCCATGAATCCATCAGGACTTAGGCTTTTCCTTCTTGGTAAATTTTTAATTACATTTTTAATTTCAATATCTGATATTGGGTTATTCAATATTACTAAAAAAAAAAAAAAAGCTCTTGGTTGAGCTTTCTAGAAACCTGTCCATTTCCTCTGTTTTCTACTCTATGTGAATATATATTTTCAAAGTAGGTATTCATGGTCTTTTGAATTTCCATGGGATCTGTCATAATTTCCCCTTTTTCAGTCCTTATTGCATGAATTAGGATTTTTTTTTTTTTTTTTTTTTTTATCGGTACCGGGGATCGAACTCACGACTGCCTGCTTGCAAGGCAGGCGCTTATGCCGCTGAGGTAAATCCCCAGTCCCAATTTTTTTCTTTTGTTTATAATGCTAGCTAGAGGTTTGTCAATTTTGTTTATGCTCTCAAAAAACCAGCTGTGATTCATTAATTCTTTGTAATTTTTTTAAGTCTCTATTGAATTTATTTCTGCTTTAGTCATTATAATTTCCCCTCTTCTATGCACTTTGGGTTTAACTTGCGCTTCTTTTTCTAGAAGCTTGAGTTGAAGCATTAGGTTGTTTTTTTATGCTCTTTTTGTTTTGTTGATATGACAATTTATTGCTATCTGTTTCCCTCTTAAGACCTCTTTCATTGCATCCCACAGATTGCACTATGTTGTTTCTGCATTTTCATTGAATTGTAGATATTAATTTCTTCTGTAGCCCACTGATTGCTCAAAAGGTTGTTATTTAATTTCCATGCAGTTATACAGGTTTTGCAATTTCTTTTGCCATTAATTTCCAGTTTCAATGTGCTCTTATCAGATACTACACATAGGATAATTTCAATACCTTTGCAGTTACTTAAGAATGTTTTATGGGATAACATATGGCCTATTTTGGAGAATGTCCCATGTGCAGCTGAAAAGAATGTGTATTCTGATGTGATTGGGTGGAACATTCTGTAAACATCTACTAAGTCCAATTGCTCACAGGTGTGATTCAGTTCTACTATTTCTTTGCTGGCTTTTTGTCTAGTTGATCTATCTCTTTGTGACAATGGGCTGTTAAGGTCCCTTGTTATAATTATTTTCTTGTGTATTTGGTTCCATTAGTATGTGTTATATAGTTGGGTGTTTCTGTAGTCAATGCATACATATTTATAATTGTTAGCTCTTCTTGAATTTTTCTACTAACAAGTATGTAGTGAACTTCTTTATCTCTTATAATGATTTTAAGTTTGAATTTCATGTTGTCTGCAAATAGAATAGTTACCCCTGCTTTTTTCTGGGTTCCTGTTCCTTATTTTCCATCCTTTGACTTTTAATCTATGAGTTTCCTTTTTGGTCAGATGTATTTCTTGTATACAGCATATTGTATACAGCATATGTTTCTTGATCCATTCTGTCAACCTATTTCTTTTGATAGGTGATTTGAGGCCATTTACATTTATGGATATTACTGATATGTACTGGCTTGACTTTGCCATGCTATGTTCCAGTTGTTTGTTTTCTGGTTTTCCCCATTGTTTAATTTCTTGTCCTATCTGGTGGTTTCTTTCTGTTGTTGTTTTAGAGATTGTGGTCATTTTTATCTCTACCTAGCATGTCTTTCAATACTCTTTCTAGGGTTCTTTTGGTGGATGTGAATTTCTTCTGTTGTTCTTTGTCATGAAAATACCTTGTTTCTCTACTACATTTGAATGAAAGTTTTTCTTGGCACATCAATCTGGGTTTAAAGTTGTTTTCTTCAGGGCTTGAAATACCTCACTCCAAGCTCATCTTGACTTGAGGGTTTGTGCTGAAAAGTCTGCCATGATTTTAATGGGCTTTCCTTGATAGATGAGTTGTGCCTTTTCTCTAACAGTTTTTAGTAATCTTTTTTTATGCTGTATGTCTGAGATCTTAGTCATTATATGTCTGGGTGTAGATTTATGTTGGTTGTGACTGTTTGGTGTTCTATAAGCTTCACTTATGTGCATATCAGACTTCCCCATGTTTGGGAAATTTGCTGCTATTACTTCTGTGCATATTGTAGATATGTCATTTGCATTGACTCCTGCATCTTCACTGATGCCTATTAATCTTACATTGTTGCTCTTGACATCATCTTGAAGCTTCTGGGTTGTCATTTCATACTGCTTTTTATTTTTAAAAGTTCTATCCTTTCATGATCGCTAATTGTGTTCCTGTCCTCAAGGTCCAAAATCCTATCCTCAGCTTCATTTAAGCAGTCCTGACAGCTCTGAATAGAATTTTTTGTTTCTTGGATGTCTCTTTTAGTTTGTTTCACAAATTCTGCTTATTTTCTATATTGTTCATTCAACAATTCAACAAGTTTCTCACGCGTCTGTGCTTTTTTTCTCTATTTCTTTTTTAGCTATGCTCAGCAACTTCTTTATTAAGGTTCTTTATTAAAAAGTACTTTCCATGGGAGAGTGCTTCTAATTTGATTTCCTCTATAGCCTCATGGAGTTTTTTTTTTTTGTTTTGTTTTGTTTGTTTTTTGTTTGTTTGTTTTTTTTTTTTTTTCACTCACTATCTTTTCATAGATTTCTGGTGTGTTACTTTTGAAGTCCTCTATTTCAGTGGCACCTGTACTTGTTCCTAGTGATCTAGATGTTTGAGATTGCATTTTACTTTTTTGTTTTGCCATTTTCCCGTTCAAGTTAATATTTGGTCCTTCAATCCCACTAGTGTCAACTGTTGGTAGTGTGTATCTTGGGGTCCTAATGTGAGGTTGATATTTGTTCAATTGCTGGTTCCTTCAGTGAAGAGATGGGCCAGTCATCTGACTTCTCACTGAAGAGCCTATTGGATGAGTCCTATGTTCTGCCTGGGCTGACAAGCCTAGTAGTATTGATAGAGGTCAGCTTTTAATTCCTGCTATTACTTTATCTTCAGGTTATTCCAGGTCATCAAATCTCCCTGTCTATAGTATTTGTTTCACCTGAGGCTCTACTGTGTCCCTATTGTGTGCCTGTGTGTCTCATAAGCCCTTTTGATTTTATCCAAGTTGGAGGAGTTCTTATTGGCACACTCCTCACTCTGCATGATGTTTTCTGTGTGCAGGAAGAAGTCACCCACATTCTTACCAGACTCACCAAGGTCTTACAGTTATTTGGAGGGAGGTTTACTTCTGGCCCTATTTACCCACAGTGTAAAAGCCTCTGGAGTATTATTGCCATAAAGGAAACTGTCATGGATTTTTCTTATGTGGAAGCCATTTCTCTGTATACCTATTTCATTTATGTTCCTAATATTCATGACCCCAGGTCCCAAAGTCCTCCTTCATTTTTTCCTAAAATAGTTTGATTTTCTCTTTGATGTAGGCTGTCAAGTTATACTCAACAGGCAAATGCACAATGGAAAAGGAGGATTCTTGCACAGCAAAGGAATTCTCTTCTACAGATCTATGTCACATTTTTAATCTAGTATTTTTTTTTTCTTTCCTCCTACATGCAAAATCACACAAATTGAATAAAGAGCACCTATTGATCCTTTCAACCATATAACAGGTTAGACTATCTGGGAACATCTCAGGTTACACTAAAATATATTTATTTTCAATGAGACCAGGAAGTACATACACTGAAATGATTCCCTTGAGAAGGAAAAGACTGCAAGCTGATACAAGGAAAGTAGGAACAAAACTCAGAATCAGGTTATTTACAAATAAAATATGACCATGATTATTAACTAATCTAACAATCTAGGAATCTAATAATCTAATGTCTAGGGAATGTCAGGAGTTTCTCAGCTTTTAGGAGAGAAAAGTGTTGAAAGGCAGCTGGAATAAGAAACACACACAGATTTTCATGCTGTCTGTGGTTCTGAAAGTTGATTGTAACAGCTCAGCCCACACTTACTTCCCTGGAGATTTCCATGGACTAGATTTCAGATCCTCTTTACAGGAGATTCCTGTGTCACTCAACTGGAAAATACCAGAGAGAGTAGAAAAGACTCTTAACACCTCTGCAAAGTTTTTGTTTTTCATTTTATATATGCTTTGGGTAATTGCAACAAATTATGCATTTTGTGACTAAATTTCTCCACCATGCTTTTTAAAACCATAACAAAATCCAGATATTTTCTAAAACTAGATAAATTGATATGCACATGTGACTCTGACCCATTTTTCAATTTCATTTTGGGAACAATTCATATCCTTTTCCTTATTAGCCTTTTCACTTTATCCCTCATCCTTGAGCCAGTTTCAAATTTATAAATATTTCTGCTTGCAAGATATACGATTATTATACTCAATTAAAAGGAAGAAAAATCACAGAGCAATCTTCAACAATAATTCGTGCTTATTGGAAACTGATACATTTATAAATAAGAAAATTCCAAGTATGGTAAGTTCATAGAAAGTTTGATTTTCCTTTGTTAATCATTCAGTTATGTCATCTTATCAAAAGTAAAATTGTTCATCTTTAGAACCTAATTATCAGGGTCAATTTCTAACAATTTATTCATGCTGCAACAATGAAAAGCAAAGAACTATTTAAGTGAAGACTCCGATAAAGAATGAAACAGTCACGTAATTTGAACAGGTGACTTCTTTCAAGTCTTATAATTCAATTCTATAAGCAAAAATTGTTCTCTACATAGTAAGAAGCATCTTATACTAAAATTTGAAAGAGAAAATGAGAGCAAGTTATGGTACATAATAAACATCTGTGTTCAGCAAATAATTTATAAATTCTAAATTTTAAAATGACAGTATGTAGAATAAGGAAGAATTGTCATTAAAATTTTACAGAAATGTGTACTTTCAGGGTGACATTATTTTCTACCTCTCCAAATCACATACCCTTCATTCTTAACTGAAAAAAGTTCTATTCATTGAGTTTCTTTAAGGTCAACATGCATAGTTTTAGTTGTCTTTAGATGCTTCACAGATGCAACAGAAAGTTAATATAAGCTTATTCTCAATTCATGTACGAAATATTTTGTTAAGAGCTTTTCATTTCTTCAAGATTTTAAAGTAAAAATATACTTATTGATGACTTTATTAGTATATATGTATAGGGGTTTCAATTTGTATTACATCTAAAAACATTAATCTCGGTTTGTTTTATCAGTTCACTGCTTTGCCATGTTTTGAAAGTTGGTCTTATTGAAATATAAAATATATTTAATTTGATCAATTTTTGGTTAATAATTCAAAACACTTGGGAAAATGACCAGAAATTGTGTTACAGGACAATTTAATCATTACAAAAAAAAAAAAAAAAAAAGTTCTTTTCCTTCTGAAAGCTCAACCTCAAAGTCCTTTTACTGTGATAGTCTCTGTTCTAGAACTTGTACAAGTAGAAATTTAAAATATTTCATTTTCTGCACCTGATAAAATATTTCATTTTCTGCACCTGATTTCTTCACTTATTTAATTCTTTAAAAATTCTTCCACATGTTTTTTTTTTCAATAATTATATTACTCGGTGGGATTTTATTGTATAGATGAAAGTTTATCCACCACCTACAAATAAACATTTTGGTCATTTCTACTTTTTCAGTATTTTACTCTACATTGTACTTGGTATCACTCAAACTGGGCTCCCACAGAGTGCCAGATAGAGATGGACCCGTGTGGACAAGAAAAGCCTGGTATCACAAGCAGTTGGCCTGAGACAGAAGTCTATGTACCTGGCCACTCTAACAATTCTAGTTATTCCTCTGACCCACAGACTCCAGTACACTCCACGAACGAAGGGAGAACTAGTTTGAGAAATGATTAAAATTAGATGGAGTGAGGATGGTGGGATCTTCCCCATTTGTCACTAATGATGACTCAGAGGAAGAGGAAGGGAGACTAGCGCAGGCTGCTTGCTCTGCCTCCCTGTGAGGCTTCCTGTCATCCTAAGATGCAAAGAGAAGGCCCTTGCTAAATGCCAAGAAGGCACCAGCGCAATGCGCTTGGACCTTTCCATCACTAATATATTATACGTCAAGTAAACTCCTTATAAATTATGAAAAGTGAATGAAATACCCAGGATTAAAAGTGGTTTAAGCAATGGGTTAATACACAGTCCATGCAGTCAGAGGCAGGCAGTTCCTGATTTGAGAAAGCTGAAGGATGGCTGTATCTCACACGGGCAAGAGGAGTAAGGCCAACATGTCTGTGAGGAGCGGATCTGTTTTGCAAGCCATACCCTGACCCTCATTCAGGTCCTTTAAGCAAAGACTGAGTCAGTTAATGTCTCAGCATGTCCATGGGGGCACTGAGAGTTCAGATCCCTGGTTGTTCTTCCTAGGAATGAGAGAAGGAATAGTTAGGTATTCCTGACCCGAGTATATTGTCTGCCTAACGCACACTGCGGTAGCTGAAAGAGATGTTGAATTCCAACACAAGAATTCAGTTCCTACAGGGAATCCTCCCAATAGGTCTAATGGAGTATGAGTGTGTGTGCCATCCCAAAGGTTTTTTCTTCCTAATCTGTTATATGGACCTATTGACTTTAGGGAAGCAAGATTATTCACATTGGCAAGATCTAATCATGCCATTTGTTAAAATGTAAACAATTTTTCCAAAATATTAACAAGAAAAGTCAGAGTTCTGAGATGTGAAAGTGTGTTGGGCACTGTTGCTGGCTCAAAAGTCAGGGTGCCCCTTTGTCAAAGAATGCCATTGGCCCCTAGGAGCTGAGAGTGTTCTTCAGCTGACACGTGGCAAGGAAACAGATATCAGAGACACAGTGGCAAAAATGTGAATTCTGTCAACAAGGATGAGCCCAGAAATGGGTTATTGCCAGAGCCAGAAGTTCATGACATCACAACTAAAAGAGGGAACCACAATTCTGACCTTACGATTAGGGCCTAATAAATGAAATTGTGATAATTCTCTTGTTTCCAAGAATAAGACCTAATCAGGAAATAATGAGCTGTAAAAACTAGAGCCCAAAAATGCAAACCCTATCACCTTGCCTTACCTGAGGCTGCTGAGCAAGAGAATAGTGAGGTATGTCCCATCTTCTGCGTGACACTGGCCACCACTGTGCTAATGAGCAGTGCTTATTATCCAGTTAGGTCTTCTTTTCAGGGAAATTGGTTTGGTTTAACTGCAGTAGAAAATAAACACCACAGTGTCAAACTTCTGTTTTTTCCATTAACCTTGGATATCAAAATGGCTCTGGAAAACTTTTCTGATTTGTTTTGCTTTGTGCTTTTTGCATGTTTAGTTCTTGGATTGAAACCAGAGATTTTGCCTTTAGAATCATCCTCAGTACTTTGTTTTTTCTTTAAAGACAGGACCTACCTCAATCATTAGGTTGGTGCTAGGCTGTGCTCAAATTTTCAAGCCTCTGTCTCAAACTGCTAGAGTTCTGGAGTTACATGTATGCACTGCAAGGACAACATTTTATCTGCTATTTTACTTCATCTCTGATACCCAAAATAGGAGCTAATATGTTGAATAGTTTCAATGAATTATTACTGAATCAGTAACTCTTAAAATGATTAGCTGCTGTTCTTGGAATCAACAATTACTGAACTTTGATTTGAGACCATGAAATGATATGATCTAATGACAAAATTTCTTATTGAAGTAGGACCATTGAAGAAATATACTGTACTTAATTAGAAACTTGATTTCACATAGATTTGCCATGATATCTAAACTACTCACCAAAATCTACAACAAAAAAGATTATGAGATACTTAGTAATATCATCATGTGTCTTCTAAATGTTGTGGCCACTAATCCTAAAATTTTAGCTTCAATAGATTAAGAAACACCTACTAGATTAGTAAAACATGCTCCTGGGTATGCTTGGTGGTCACTGAAGTGTGAGCTTGGGTGCTGTATATGATCTCTCACTGATAGAATTGTGGTGCGGCTGAAAAGGTGAGAAGTATGAAATATAAATGACCTTTATTTTAAGAATGCAGGGAGAGGACCCCTCCTTCCCCCACCTCTGAGGTCTGACATTGTCTCCCCGGGTCCGGGATCTCTCCTTTGGACAACTGGAGTGGGGGCAAACATGTAGCTTAGGGTGGGGGTGGTACCTGAGGAGCATTAGGGATGTGCAGGTATCTCATTGGTATTTATTGCTAGCCAGAGCAAATTCCTAGGGGTGGGGAAGATAGAGCTCCTTGGTTCTGCCTGAGGCTTTACCAGCTACAGTGTCCCATCTGGGCCATAATCCTTTTGCTCACCATTTCTGTTTTGCTCCCAGCTGCCACAGTTTAGCTAATTTTCCTCTAACACTCTCTGCCCCATGATGCTCCTGCCAGGCCACTCATGAAGTAAGTCTCCTAAAACCATGAACTATTTCTTTTTGGGTTGTGGGGGCTAGGTATTTGTCTCACTGACAGTAAAGCTAGCTAATACAGATATAGATAAATATTAAACTGTAATTTACAGCAAAAATATCATATTTATCTGATATGTTAGAATTCTCTCAATTAATATAAAACCTTTATTATAGATTTAGGTACTCATGATTTTAAGTGGTTAAATGCATATGGAAATGAATTATAATTAATGATATAGTTATGTTGAGTTGCTTACTTTATGAATTTTTTAATTGTTAGTATTTTTGTCTTTCAATAATAAGAGATGAGAATAAGAGGCCAAAATATATTATAACTGTGACCTTTACAGCATTGATTACAGTAATCTGATAGGATTATTTCCAAAAGATGTGAAGTATAAAACAAAAGAGGTCTTTATTCTGAGAACACGGAGAGAGATCATGGACACCCCTGGCTGCTGGAGTCTGGGAGATCTCTCCAGGGGACACGTGGTTGGGGGGGGGGGCGGTATATAAGTAGCCTAAGCTTAGGGTAGTGCCCTTAGGGCCATTAGAGATGCACAGGTATTTCATTGGCACACTTTTGGCGCCAGGGGCAGATTCCTAAAGGTGGGGGGAGATAGAGTCACAGGTAAATCTCTAGGGGCGGGGAGGTTCCCGTTGAGGCTTTTTTGGCTACAATGTCCCATCTGGGCCAAAACCCTTTCATAATCTACATAAAATTTTTGAAATATATTTAATTTGAAGCATAGAATTGTATTTAGATAATGATATTTTTCAGAAGTACTGTTACTTGGTGTTTTTTTTATTAAAAATATAATATCAACTTTGTTCCTTCAAAATCTTTAAAATAAAAGCTTCAGAATTAAAAAAAATATGGCATCCTTTATTTAGATATAACATAAAATTATAGAAGAAGAAAATACACATTTACTGTTTAACAGGATAGTTAATACAAGAATATTTTTTCTTTGACATAAAAGTTAAGAAATTAGCAGACTTGAACAATGTCAACTATTTAAATTTCATTATGAATATTAAAGATAAGTTTAATAATAATGACTTGTTATCATTAAACTTGGTATTAATCCCTAGCTCCCAGAAATCTTTCTTTAATGTTGACACTTGGCTTTTGCTTGATCTTTGGACTGATAATGATCTTAACATGAGACCACATGTCTTTGGTTAAAGTATGAATTGAACAACACTAATAAATATAGTAGTCTTCTTTCGAGAAACTTCAGCCTTTCTTTCTGGAAAATGGGTTACAGCAAGAATTATCTACATCTCTCTTTCTCCCTCTCTTTTTGTTTTTCCTGGGGAAGGGATTGAATTTATGACTTTGCACTTGCCAGGCCAGCACTTATAGCTCTGAGCTAAATCCCCAGCACCTCACTGTCTCCTTGGTTCTCTCCTTGTGGGGCCTGTCTTCCCAGATCCCTAGGCACAGCCTTTTGTTCCTCTTCACCTGAAAAGGAGGCTTCCCTGGAAATTCCCTTGAGCAACTGTTTCCTTCTATGTGGAAATCCCTGCAAGGTGCTCTCTGCTGGTGGTTGGAAAAAACGCATTACCAGCCTATTAACACACATTTCACCTATTGTTATTTTTACAAGATTGAATTCCAAAGCATCTTTGTAAAAGCTCTGCATGTGTCAAATTATTACTAGCAAATGCTGTGTATTTAACAAATTGAAAATGCAATAATTTCTTAGACTGCCAAATGCTAATGAGTTAGCTGAAAACTCTAGAGTTGAGTTCCTTGTTGCCCTTTCTATACATTTTGTAGAATCCTATTAAGGAGTACCAATTAATTGGAAAAGCAACTCAAGTTAGAAATGCTACTTTATTCATAGGAACATTATTAAATCAATTAACCTATTAATAGCATCTGCCAGTTCATTTCTAGAAAAGGCTCATCAGTGTTATAACTTGAGCCCCGGTATAAAATCCAAGGAGGCAAGAGACCGAAAATTTAGTGGCAAAGGCTTTATTTTCAGGCCTGGCGACCAGTCTCCGGGAGCCAATTTGGAGACCGTCCCCTAGAAGCTGCAGGGAGGACTTTAAAAAGGGGCTGGAGGAAAGGGAGGGGGGAGAGAAACAAAGAAACCTGTAGAGCCATCAAACTTGTTGACCCGAGTCTGGAAACTGTATTGCTGTCTATTTAGCTCTGACAATCTAGGGAGTTTCTGGTGTTTTTTAAAAATTATTTTCATCCTGCAGACTGACATTATCTCAGAGTGGCACGTCTGCAGCAATATTTGGAGAAGAAAGTGGACAGTTAATTATCTCAGGACAGCTTGTCTTCGCTAGTGAGTGCGAAGGGGTCACAAGTTATGAGACGCTGGAACTTAAGTTTTACGAAGACCTGATATCTAACTCATTTGATATATACAGAACAAAAGGAAAGCACCGATTGGGGTTTGGGCCATAGTATTACCCGGTAATTTGTTTTAAGCTAAGCAGTTCTTAAAATTGGGGCAGGCTCATTTTACAACAGATCATCACCGGGTCAGGGGGAGGTCACCAGAAACCCAAATTCTTTATGGCCTAGATAGATAGGTGAGGGGAGAGGGAGGCAATAAGGCGCCATACAGAACAGAAAACGGCGGTAATGTGTCAAGGTCAGGGTAAAGGGTTAAACTCACACGCAAATCTCTCTGCACACAAGCAGGTTACTTTAAACAAATGTAAATTAATTGCCATTCTAGTTTTTCTTAGCTCTTTAGCGGAGAATAGAGGCTCCTAGCAGTGATTAACAACCCTTGTTAGCTTGTTTTAGCACAGCTTCTGTAGTTTGTAGAGAGCAACAATGGTTAACATATCAATTAGGTGAGATTTTTGCAATTCTTTACAGAGGAGAGTGTTGCTCAACAGATCAATTAGGTCCCTTAACATATCAGTTAGGGAAAAAAGATAAAACAAACACATTTAGTAAGCCCCTATACAGGTTTGCTATAATACACATATAACAAAGCTATTTTCTTAGGGTACAACATTCCCCACTGATTTTAGTCAGTGTGTCAAATCATTGACTCTTTAGCATCTGTTTGTAACCTTGTATGTGTCTTTAAAATTATAAGTTTTTAAGAACTTTGACATAGTTTATCAACTTGTTTACAACACAAGGCCCAGTAGGAGGATTAACAAAGGTCCTGTAGCTGTCATTAAAGCTGTTAACCAAAAGGAGAAAGAAAACCAACATTTAAATTTACTCTGTTTTATCATGCAAGTAACAATTTTTAAGTCAGACAGAGGCATCTTAGGGGTCTCTACAAAAGAGGAGAACACAAAATTATCAGTTATGTTAGACAATCTTAAGCTTTAAAGTGTCCTTGGAAGAAATGACAGTTTATTTATCCGCAGGCTAATGGTCTTTTGAAGCTGGGACCTGTCTGCAGTGGGAACGTTGAATCCAGGCAGGCTTTCAGCTACTTTGACAGTCCATTGCAGCTCAAGTGATTTATGGTGAGGTCGCTTGTCTAGGTGTCTAGGCTCTTTAGCTCGCAGTGGGCAGCAGCGAAATAACCAGTGGATGGAAGTCAGAGCTGGCTAACGAGTCTGGGGGAGACTTAATAAGATCTTGATTAGTTAAATCAGCTAATTTTTAGAAACCTTTAATGATAAGAGGAAGATCTCTTATATAAAACCTCAAAAGAGGAAATATCTGCAACATAGGGGATGCATCACGCACACAAAGGGGCAGAAGGAAAAGAGACTTACCCAGTTTTCGCCAGTTTTTAAGGCCATTAGTAATTATAGTCTTTAAAATCTAACTTATCTTTTTATCTCTCCTGAACTCTGAGGCTGGTAAGCCCAATCGAGTTTTTAATTGATCTGCAAAGCTTAGGTTAATTTGAGTTATTAGGCTATAAAAGCCAGGCCATTGTCGGACCCCATGGATAAAAAGGGAGACCAAATCAGGGAAACTGCTATCAGAGCTGACTCAGACTAAGTAGAAAACGCTTTTACTCATCTAATGAAAGTATCAACCATTATAACATTTATATCCTTGAAGTTTTAGGCTTTTTATTTTTGTAAAATCTATTTTTTAGTGTTTTTAGGCATAGTCTCACGATAACCAGTGGTTTTTATTTGTTGCAGTACTTTTAGATTTACCAATTGGCACTGAGGGCATCTGAAGCTCACAGACTGGGCTAGCTTGATATTAGCCCCCGGGAATCTCTTGGAAGTTGAGCTGCCAGATGCTGGTCTTTTTAAGTGTAAATGGGCTCTGACAAAGAAAATAGGTGGGATCAGCAGTAATGTCAAGCTTATCTCAATCCCCACTGATTTTGGGGCTTTCTGGCTATCTTTTGGAAGGTGGCATTTGTCAAATTATTTTTTTTCTATAACAAGATCATCTTCTGCCCAATGGCTTATACAGCGGATAGTAGCCATTCTCTTTGGCATCTAAATGGCAGCCAACAAGTCCAAATTTGGGGAGCAATTTAATCCTTTGACTCCAGAAGACAATAAACCCCATTTTTGATAAAGACAACTTGAGGCCTCAGTGTGGGCAATGGGTTTAGCCCACTATGCTGATGTCTCTGGCTTTAAGATTTGTTCCCATAGAACCTAAGATTTTGTGTAACGGCAGCTCCCAAGACCCGCTTACCTTGATAGACGTAGCTGCTTCCATCAGAGAAGTAGGATGGAACTCTAGATAATGGCTTATCCACTAGATAAGGTCGAAGTCCCGTGAGGTGATCAATGACCTCAGTACAATTGTAGTGAGGCAACGAGGGGTCATCCTCAGGCAGCAAAGTAGCCAGAGTTTGAAGCCGCTGTTTCCAGAAATAGTGCCTGATAATGTATGGCTCAGGAATTAGACATCCGCAGTCTGATGGGGCCTTGATGAGAGTCTCCAGGGAACAGGAAGAAACAAGAGTTTGTGTCCAAAAGTCAATTTTTAAGCTTCCTTTATGAGGGGGCCACTGAGGAAATCACCACAGACAGGGTGGTCATCTGGTTGTTACAGAATCAAGTGTCTTGGAAAGGTAGACAACAGACCTCTGCCAGGGTCCCAAACTCTGGATCAGTCCTGTGGCTCCTAGAAATTTTGCACTTGTCTTTTAGTCACAGGGACTGGAATCTGTTAGATGGCTCACAACAACCAGTGCAGTCTTTCTTTGTGTAGACTGGTTTTGACAAGGTCGGGGGGACTCGCATCAGAGCAGTTACTTTCTCGGCTGGCCCCTCTGATGAGATTGCTACTCTTTGAGAGGCCTGATCTGTCAAATTGTTTCCTCAGGTGAATAGCAGCAATCTGCCGACAGCCAGACTGTTGCCAGCAAATCTAGGATCTGTGGAGCCACCCCCCCTTTTTTTTAAATCTTTGCCCTGGCCGAGGTTAAGAGACCTCGCTCTTAATAGATTGCTCCATGTACATGTATAGTAGCAAAAGCATATCTACTATCTGTATAGATGTTTACCCTCTTTTTCGTGGCTAGTTTTAGTACCTCAGTCAAAGCAATGAGCTCCACCTTTTGGACAGAGATGCCAGGCTCTAACCGCTTAACCCAGAGTACCTCCTTTTGGTGGTCACTGCTGCCCCAGCCACTCATCTGCCTCTGCCGTTCTGGATGAAGCTGCTTCCATCTGTGAAATTTCTCAGGTCGTTGTCAGGCATAAGGGTGGCTGGGTTTAAAACTGAAGAAGTCTTGAAAACTATCAATTCTGGGTCTAGGAGCAGGGCCTAATAGTGTGAGATTTTAGCACTCACATTTTCAGGAGGGGTTTTGATAAGAGTCTCTAAACTGTGGGAGGTCACTACAGAAATCTTCCGTCCAAAAGTGAGGTTTTTTTTTTTTTTTTTTTTTTTTTTTTTTTTTTTTTTTTGCCTCTTTTAAGTAGCATTGCCACAGCGGCCAGAATTTTAGGCATGGAGGCCACCCTCTTGATACTGGATTGAGCCTTTTGGAAAGATAGGCTATAGGCCTCTTTCAAGAGCCAATGTCCTGGGTTAGGACTCCTTTGGCAATGCCCCTGAGTTCATCTACGAACAAGGTGAATGGCTTGGTAACATCAGGGAGTCCCAGGGCTGGGGCCTCTGTCAAGGCCCACTTGAGCTGCCGCAAGGTCCAGTTTATATTTATCAGTCCAGTTTAGTGAGTTTTTTCCTTAAGGGAGCCCTACAGGGGGTGAGCTGTTTCAGTAAAATTTAGAATCTACAGCCTGGAGTATCTGACAGCTCCCAGAAATTCGCGCACCTGTTTCTTAGTTTCTGGGAATGGGATCTGCAATATAGCCTGGACACTTTTTTTGGACAAAATCCTCCTTTTTTTTTTTTTTTTTTTTTGCAATTTGTAGTCCAGATGAGTCACAGCCTGACAGCGCAATTGTGCCCTTTTAGTCGAGACTTTATAGCCTAATTGCCCCAAAGTCTTTAACAGTTTCTCAGTTGTCTCTTGACAAGCTTACAAGCTTCTGTGGGGGTCGAGGCTATTAACAAGTCATCTATGTGCTGGAGGAGCACTATCTCAGGGTGGTTTTTTTTTTTAATTTTAAAAGATCTCTTGTTAATGTCTCATCAAAAAGAGTGGGAGAGTTCTTGTAACCCTGAGGTAAATGTGTCCGGGTCAGCTGTTTTTTTACCCCCGTATCTGGGTCAGTCCATTTAAAGGCAAAAAGGAGTTGACTCACCAGAGTAAGTGGCAAAGTGAAGAAAGCATCTTTCAGGTTCAGAACAGAGTACCAGGTGTTCTCAGGATTTGGCACTGTTGGGTATAGACTCAGAACTCATGTATTAACTCTCCGAGATCCTGTACAGAGCGATAGTTATTTGTCCCTGGCTTCAGTGACTAGAAGCAAGGGCATGTTCCAGGGAGAGACACAAGGAATGAGAATATCATTGTCTCTTAGCCTCTGCATGTGGACTTTAAATCCCTTTCCGGGCCTGCAGGCTTATCGGGCATTGTCACAAGCAGAAGGGGCATGCTTGGGGTAAGAGCTCCATCAGAAGGGGGACTTGGCTGACTGCTAGCCCTGGAGGATTGTCTTCTGCCCAGACTTCTGGAATCTCCTGATTCCATTTGCCCAACAGTTTTAACTCTAAGTCAGTTGTGAGGACTCAGGTACGCTGGACAAATTTTCCAGTAGACGGTAATTTTTTAGTTTTAAAAGACCTTTTGTGCTATCTCTATCAACTGGCTGAGGGGCATTTTTTTTTTTAAACTCTCAAACCTTTGTAATCTTTTTTCTAACATGTGGGGCCGACTGAGTTGCAAAGAGACCAACTGGCGATACTAGGGAAACCCCCTTACCTCTGGATGTCCAATCGGCTTGGGACAAAAGGACAACATGGTTTTGGCATTCCATATCAGAGAGCAGGCTTTATCTGGATGGCACACCACCTTTTGTCCCAGGGTGCCACCTGGCAGGCCATCATTTTACTGAAATTACATACTTAACAAAAAGAAGCTTTTTCATAGGTAACAAAATTGTGCCATATAATCTCCCAGAGGTCCACAGCACATGTGAAAACTTATATCTTATCTCTATTATCATCTATAATCTCATATTAATGGAAACACTTTGCAGCAAAGGTTTAGAATCTTATAAATAAATCTATCAAAACTGATCTAATACTGTCAAACTTTGAACACATTTACTTCTTGTCAAACCTGTTGTCTTCAGTACTATAAACCAAGACAAAATTTATATCATCTCAAGCTTTTTATAACTTATAATATACCTCTAAGTTTTATCTTTTTTTACATTTTGGCACAGCAGACATTTTACTTGAAGACAAACCACCTTTTTTGTCCCTCCTTTTTACTATCACCAGTCAATTATCTTTTTTTTTTTCGCTTCTCAGACAACATTAAAACTCTCAACAAAACCCTTGAAGTTACCTTCTAGTAGTCTAAAACATATTTAATTAATTTTATGTCTTTTTACCACATTAAAATGCTGGGTTTTTTTAAAGCTATAACCTTTTAACTGGCTCAATTACAGTATGACCTGGTTTTTACTTGGTAAAGTTGATATGATTTTTAAAAACCATAAATATACACATATATGTGCACATATATTTACTTTTTAACCAGAAAGAAAAATATTCCTTTTAAAAGGCATGCCAAGGTTGCAAGCAATCAGTTGAAGACTTACATATTAAACAAGGCGCCACAACATTAAAGACATAAACAAAGGGTGCTTTTTGCACAGTTTGGTGAGCTAAAGGAAATAATTTTTCTTATTATGAAGCTTGAATCTAATAAGCCATATGGATCCTGCAACAGAAATGGGCAACAAGCCCCTAAGTTAGTAACAAATCCAAACAGGCAAACAATTTTAAAGAACAAAAACACTGCACATCAATATCTAAATCCCTTTGTCCATTCTGGGCTCATAGAAGGGGTTCCTAGGAGAGAATGTTCTGTTAGATTTAGGGTAACCAAAAGGAGAACAATTAGAACAAATGGACAAACAAACAGACATACAAGACGAGACAAGCTGCAGCAAAAATGGCCTTTGCCCAAAAATTAGTCAAATTTTGGGATCTGGAGGAATTAACAAATTAACCAACAGAGTGGTTCCTCACCCGGTGCAGAGTCACAAATGGCAAAAACCAATTGACTCTGTCCTCAGGAGGTTTCACTTCCCAAATTAAGGGCGTCCCCTTCCAAACGGAGCTGTTCCCCACCCGGGGCAGAGTCACAAATGGACAGAATTTGTCCTACAAACCAACTGACTCTGTCCTTGGGTGGTTCCCGCTCCCAAATTGAGGGCGTCCCCTCAAAATTACAAATTGACCGCGGCCCAAACAAATCCTCCAGAGCACTTACTTTCAAATGTTTAGAAATGAGTCTGGGGTCTTGCTTCCATCCCGGACGAGCCCCCAAATGTTATAACTTGAGCCCCGGTATAAAATCCAAGGAGGCAAGAGACCGAAAATTTAGTGGCAAAGGCTTTATTTTCAGGCCTGGCGACCAGTCTCCGGGAGCCAATTTGGAGACCGTCCCCTAGAAGCTGCAGGGAGGACTTTAAAAAGGGGCTGGAGGAAAGGGAGGGGGGAGAGAAACAAAGAAACCTGTAGAGCCATCAAACTTGTTGACCCGAGTCTGGAAACTGTATTGCTGTCTATTTAGCTCTGACAATCTAGGGAGTTTCTGGTGTTTTTTAAAAATTATTTTCATCCTGCAGACTGACATTATCTCAGAGTGGCACGTCTGCAGCAATATTTGGAGAAGAAAGTGGACAGTTAATTATCTCAGGACAGCTTGTCTTCGCTAGTGAGTGCGAAGGGGTCACAAGTTATGAGACGCTGGAACTTAAGTTTTACGAAGACCTGATATCTAACTCATTTGATATATACAGAACAAAAGGAAAGCACCGATTGGGGTTTGGGCCATAGTATTACCCGGTAATTTGTTTTAAGCTAAGCAGTTCTTAAAATTGGGGCAGGCTCATTTTACAACAGATCATCACCGGGTCAGGGGGAGGTCACCAGAAACCCAAATTCTTTATGGCCTAGATAGATAGGTGAGGGGAGAGGGAGGCAATAAGGCGCCATACAGAACAGAAAACGGCGGTAATGTGTCAAGGTCAGGGTAAAGGGTTAAACTCACACGCAAATCTCTCTGCACACAAGCAGGTTACTTTAAACAAATGTAAATTAATTGCCATTCTAGTTTTTCTTAGCTCTTTAGCGGAGAATAGAGGCTCCTAGCAGTGATTAACAACCCTTGTTAGCTTGTTTTAGCACAGCTTCTGTAGTTTGTAGAGAGCAACAATGGTTAACATATCAATTAGGTGAGATTTTTGCAATTCTTTACAGAGGAGAGTGTTGCTCAACAGATCAATTAGGTCCCTTAACATATCAGTTAGGGAAAAAAGATAAAACAAACACATTTAGTAAGCCCCTATACAGGTTTGCTATAATACACATATAACAAAGCTATTTTCTTAGGGTACAACAATCAGCAATAAAATTAAAGTACAGTCATAAATTTTTCTTTGTTCCAGGTATTGAATGAAGAAAAATAATAAAAATGTTTTCAATTTTGTCTTCAACATTAATCAGATTGTAGTAAGAAGCTCAGAAATGGGTCATGCTATCAAACAGGAAATCTATTCTGAAGTATTTCTCATTAAATGAAAATTATTTTCATGTATCCATTTTAATTGCTGAAAGTGCGGTTACCTTCATGTATTTGTTCTCTGTTTAGAGACTAAATGAAATAAATCCATGCTGCTCTGTCTTGTTATACTGCTTCTGATGGATTTCTCTTCAGCCAGTTAGTTGAGATTTATGTACATCACAATAAGCAGTTTCATTTTCTGTCTTTTCGGAAGGTATAACAGCAGCATAAGGGATGCTTGGATGCAATTCAATAAAAACAGATAATCAACAATTCAGATGTGTTTATTGAGGAACAATGATTCCAACTTTGCCCTATGTAGAAATTTTAATAGATACAACAAATAGCTAACATACAGTCTTGATTGCTGCAAATATTGTGTTCATTTTGCTAAATACAAACATATGTATGATCATTAGGAAAAGAATGCCTTTTGTAATAGTTGTGTGGGAAAATATTGATGATTCATATAACCAGAAGAGAGAAGTATGCTCCATAATTCATAATGAAAAACAAAACAAATCCAAATATTCACAAGATAGTAAAGAAAGAAGACACTGATTAGTGATTAGGGAAAAAAATCAAGATTTACATAAAAGCATATTTTATGATGGTTGTATTCAGACAGCCATCGTTAGTGTGTGCTTGGGCTGAAATTTCAAAATACCACAAATGGAGCCACTTACACACAATAGAGGTTAGTTTCCACACAGTTCCAGAGGCTAGAAAATCCAAAATGAGGACCACAGACTTGATGATAGATGAGGTGGTCTCTGACTTGAAGAGAGTTCCCTTCATTGTGATCTCTTTGGCAGAAGATACAAAATCTTCTTCAACCCCTTAGAAGACAGAATCTCCTGGAATTCATCTAACCCTATTTGTTTCCAAAGATCGCATCTCATAATTTCAGAGTGTTTAAGGGTATATTTTCAACATAATAAATTTTGGAGGGACATAAGCATTCAGTTTATAGCAGTAGTTTTGTTCAAATGTGTGAGCATTAAATGAAACTTTTTTTTTTGGCCAGGAACAAAAGGTGTGCTTATACATCTTGAATTAAATTCCTCCCAGCAACACAAAAGTAGAGTTAAGAATGAAGATGAATACATCTCAATTTTAAAAATAACATGTATGCAAAAATTTTTACCATATTTACTTCAATAAGATTAGACATAATGCAAAATTCATGCGTCAGACTGAAAGGAAAAAGCAATTATTTTTTTGTTTGCTTGTTTTGTTTTCTTATTGAGTGGCACTATAAGTAATACTTCAAATATTAAAATTTCCTATTTCAAATTGCTATGCAATGTTGTTTTCTATATGAGTGTTTTCTAAAGGAGTTTTTAATGTTGCTGTGACTATAAGAATTATGGGTTCAAGTTTACCTGCTATAATTTACATATTTTTCACCTATTAGAGTTTTGTTATCTTACATTGCACTTGCTACATTTTAGCTATACATATTCTGAACTTGTTAGGCTTTTAAAAAAAACTGATTCCAATGTTGTAATAAATGAAATTATAAGTTATTAAAATTGTGTCACTGGAATACTTGAAAAAGTGCTAAATTTTAAAATGACCTGCTTTTCTTACTGTAATATTCTGTATAATCATGCCTGGGAAGTCTTAAGTACCTTTTTTTGAGACATTCCAAATTATCTGAGATGCTTTAGATGACATGTATAATGCATTTGTGATACACAGGTTCCCATGGCAATTTGTCAAATAGAACCAAGCCCTATTCATTCTGTTAAGGCCAATTTAATCTTTCATTTAGAGAGCAATGTCCAATCTCATAACCACCAAGATGCGATGAACTGTTGGAAATCTACCTCAAGATAAGATTTTAGGAGAAAGAAAAGGTAATAAAATACTGTCTATGCAATTTAATGAATTTCATACAACCATTCTGCAACAAAATCATAAAAAAAAAACTGTAAGCATAAGCGTGTTGTTATTAATTCTCTGCCACAAACACAATAGAAATTATAAACCAAAATGATGAATTACTTCCCTAAGAAATCCAACAAGTGCATGACATTCCAAAGCACCACTTAGCTGAACATAACAGAGTTTCAATGGAGCTTTCTGGAAATGATGTTCTATGTAAACTATATGTAATATTTTAAATGTTGTCAACTTTCATTTTCCACGTGTTCGGTGTGCTTAATAACAACATTAACTCCATGGATTATGTATCTGCCTTTGTTACATTGTTTTGGTTTCTTTCATAACTAACTTTCTTGAAATAGTTATCTGTAGCGATGCTTCTAAAAATTTACTGCATTAGTTACCTGATGTCTCACTAAAAGGCAGATTTTGATGTGGGATTGTAAAGAGTTACCTGAGGTTTTATATTTCTAATGATCTCAATTAGCTCCCTGGTGAGCTAATCTTTGGTCATAGACAATGTTTAACAGCAAGAATCTGTGATAATGGTCACCACTGACCCCCAATCCAGCATTTTCTCTCATCCTGCTCAGATGATAGAATTCCTTTCAAAGGAAGGAATTTCACATTGCTTGAGCTTAGGTGATCACATTAGTGCCAGACTTAATGAATGATTGTTAGTTCCTTAGCTGGTAAAATCTAGAATCTTTGGTATTGTCAATAATTTTGATGGAACCACTGGTACTCCTAAGATCAGTGCCAATTCAAGACTCCATCGGTAGTGAAACCATAATCAGTTTATTTCACCCCTTCAGTCATACATTCCTTTTAACTTCATTATAATTCATTTATATATTTTATATCTATCATTTAACTAAGTTTAAATTTAGTCTCCTAGGGGAATATTCTGGTTAAATAAAACGGAGAATGTTATTGAAATTAACAGAAATAAAAGTTCAAAATCTCTTATTTATACACTGGAAAATTATATATATAATGATATTTATATTAAACTGTGATTTAAATTTTTAAAATATTTTCTCAGAAAAAAATGTGAATCTTATTAAGTAAATTTAAGCTAATGCAATGTTCTATCACCTGATCAAATAGGGGAAAAAGCATACCTAGAATCTATCAAATATATCAGTAAGTACAGTTACATTCTTCTCATTAAGTACATGTATACTACTGTGTATTAATTTGAAAAGTCATAATTAATTCATAAAATGTAACAATAAGGATGATATGAAATATATACTAAGTAATAACATTATTCATTTAAATATTCAAGAAAAAGGATTGAGAAAGATTTCAAAGTGAAATTTTTAAACTGGACTGGATTCATGAAGGAAACTAAAAGTTGGATTGAGTTTCGCATCTAATTTATCAAGAATTCAGGATCTTGCCAGAACTGAAATAATCCCAAAAACCAAGAGTAGAACAGGCATACAGACAATAACAGATGTATTCTCTATTTCAGGAGTGTAAAGTATGCACAAATTATACTTACCTGAGGTCACACAACAAAAGAGTGGTAATATTAGCTTTCCAAACTGCCAGTCTTATTCTGGGTCATTAAATCTTTAATCCTAACTTTTCTTCTACATACTCTCCTTGCAATCATAGTCATATGCAACATGGAAAAGTGTTCATTAATAAATATGTAATTCTTTTTGTATTTAGAAGGGACCTTTTTGCTGAGACAAGTGGAGAATAAAATTAAATATAAGTACATAAATATATTCAAATATATTATAAAGCATATTTTTATTTAAAATGTATATACATGACTACTACAAGTACAAAGCTTAGCACATTATTTTTATAACACCTACTAATTCATCCCAAATTATAATGAAATTAAAATCTGAATTTCTAGATCATACTCTTAATTGCTGTACACACATAAGCATGCAAGTAAACATATGTTCATATGATTGTACAAGGGCATACTAACTTAGCAAGTACAAAATTTTATCCTCAAAATCATCAGTATGCAAAAACAGATAAGTTTAGGAAGCTTAATATTTAAAATGGCTACTCAAAAGCCATTAGTTGTAAGAATGACATTTATAAGACATTACTCTGAGAACTTCATTAGTTTGGCCACATCCTGAAGCAATCTTTAATAATTTCTCTAATGGAATGAGCATATCAAGACTGTCATGAATTACTTTATTTTTTTTTCTTTTAAATGGACATTAATATTATTAGGGAAAATAGACATTTGATCTTCCATGTTGTGTTTTTAGGCCTGTTGTAAAAATTGTTTTTATAAACAATATTAGTCTTATTTGTTATTTTTAAAGATTGTCTTTCTCAGTCAAATTTATATTTTTGGGGCCCTAGCTAACAGAATGCAGCTAAAATAAATTCAAAATTCCAACAATTTTCTTCTGTCTCAGCAGCACTCAGACACTTGTAAATAACTATATCACAATACATGGAGTTGCTTTATATCTACAAGTGACAGAACAAGATAACCAGTCAGCTCAAAGCATGTTCAGTGGCATTCCCAGTGCCTTCATTCAGGCTGGAATCCTGAGTTTACACCTTCATTCAAAGTATGTTTCAGAAATTAGTGAATTCACAGTTTTTGATCAAGTGGCAGGCAAATTTGTAGATTCAGTATTGGCTGAATCATAAGCAATGTGATAAATTTTTTATAAGTTTCAAGCTATTGAAAATAGAACAAAATATAGCTATTAAACTGTCATAGTCTTGGTGTAGGGTGACGCAAAAGTAGTAATAAAGTTTTCAGTTGAAATTATGAGCTCAACAAATAGATAAGACCTACATTTTAGGGCTGGGGATTTAGCTCAGTGGCATAAGTACCTGCCTGGCAAGTGTGAGGTCATGAGTTCGATCCCCAGTACCATAAATACACACCTAAAAAAGAACTAAATTTTAATTTATAAAACTTGTAGTCACATTTAAAAAAATGAAATCTCTGTTACAGAATTGTTTTCAAAGAGCAATCACTTTCCGCTTCTTAAGAACATATACGCAACATAAATACACAAAAGAAAATCTGACCGTGTGTTTACATTTTTATAGCTTTATTTGCAACATGAATCATAGTAAAGTTGTCATCTTTTATAATTCTAAAATATAAGAAGCAATGGAGAAAGGAGAATAAATAACTAATTTTGCAGAGTTGACTTAAAATCATTTTTTTAAATGAAGATACAGAAAGGCAGACAAGCCAGATATATAAATTTCACTGTCTTTGTGCTACGAGAAGCTGTAGCTACTGATGGGACTAGAGGTGGCAAGATAAATACTGGTGAGAAAGCCCATTTGGGCACAGTCCCGAAATAAAAATATAAATGAGTGTATAAATTAATAAATTAAATAAATCACAAAGACATTTTCAAATACAACATAAGATTGGAATATAATAACTGCAAGAAAAAAGCAATTCTCTATCGATAGTCTTTGTAAATTATTTTTCCGTAAGAAACTCCAAATCCTCTTAGAAAAAGATGAAATATTGATGCAGAATTAAATGAAATAAACAGAACTATAACGCTGGTTTAGTATTTTTCCTTAAAATGATACTGAATACATTCCTTTTAGGAAATCAAACAAGTATCACCTAACCAAACTTTATCAACTTATTTTGGAGTCCTATTAGGCCCCCTCAGAACACATCACCTTACAACTTAAATTTTTCTGCCTTGCCTTTCGAAACATGGAAAAATAGAAAATGGTCCATGAAAAAATGTAAAATTGTCTTATTTTTCAAAAGGGAAAAGGCAGAGGTTAGTAATACACTTATTAATAAACAATTTTAAGCACTAGGAGAGTAAAACTGTTTTTATCCAAAGCAAGCTTGAAAGTTGGTAATTAATTAAGTCTAGTCTCCACTGTGGACAAGAAAAAATGATACATTCTTAAACAGAAACTTGTTTCTTAATTATTTGGGTGCATACATATTTTCTCAGGTTTTCAATATAGGAAAAATATGAGAAGCATTTTTAAAGAACATATTTGTTCCCTGCCTTTTAGAGCTGATCTTTCTACACTGACCTAGACAGTACTTTATTTTTTTTCCTATTTTTGTTTTGAGTATATATACATATATATATTCAATTTTGTTTGCCACTTGCAGTAATTTTATGTTATTTTTTCATATTGGGAATCAAACTCAAAAACTTGTGCTTCCCAGACAGGTACTTGTGCTGCTGAGCTAAATCCTCAGTGTGATTTTTTTAAAGGTTCATTTTATTGACCAGTAATAGATAATTTAACTAAGTAATTCTACTTTTTAACAGTTTTCTGGTAAAGCAGGAAACAGACAAGTCTGTCTCTAGTTAAACACTGAACTCCAGTATTAAATCAGGCTACCACCAGGTAAGTTTCTGCTGGGTGTGAGTGTTTATCCACACCTACAGAGAAGCAGTGCATCCTCAAGATTATTGGGAAGTACTGTGGGCCTTTAAGAGGTGGAGTCTAACAGGAGGCTTTTAGGTCATTGGAGGTGTGTCCTCAAAAGGAAGTGTGGAACCCTAATGTCTTTTCTTCTCTTTGTTTCTTTGAGATGTTAACAATCTTACATGTTTCCACCATGATATGATAATTTTAATATTGTTCAAGTCAACCATTTTAAAGAAAGCAATGATTGTTTCAAGTATTTTGCTATCATAACAGAAAGCTGACAAATACAAGAAATCAGCAGATTTTCAGAATATTTTTTCAGAGGGAATTGAGACTATTGATTAGTTTAATGAATCAGTAAAGTGTAAGTGGCTTCATAGGATTTTGATATCATTATTATCATGATAATATAGAGTCTTGTAAGATAAAAGGTGAAGCCGAGTCCAAGGACACAGATTAGAGACTGACTGCATATAACACTGAAGGAAACTGGGGATTCTTTTGGTGGAAGGGCTAAACTGTTGGAGAAGCTTCTTGTTCCTGTATCATTACTGACACATGCCTTTTCATAAATGCAATCTCTGTATCATCCAGTTCACTTACAGGAAAATCAATTCCACTTACAGTTTGTAGTTTAATCCTTGTTTGTTTTTATTTGATTGTTTCATCCTGGAAAATCAAGCCTAATACTTAACTGTTCATTTCCAAAGCCTAAGGAAAAGCCTTGTTTATTAAGAGACTATCCTGGTCCATAATTATTTCTATTGGAAATGTCACTTTGTTTCTTTTGAAGAGAAGTACAAACACAGTTGTTTTTTGAAAATATGTAAATCTAGAAGGTGGATAGAATTTGGGACATGTATTTAGTGTCTACCTCAGACTAGTTTTCTTTAAAAATCAGAAAGTAGCAAAAAAAAAAAAAAAAGAGTCACAAGAAAGACTGATTTTAAATAAAAAGAAATTAGCCTGAAACTCAGAAATATTAAAAGCAACCACCCAGCAGGCAAAAAAAAAAGGCAAGATCACACTAAAGCCTTTAGGACGTGTTAGATATTTTGACAGGATAGTTTGAGGAAAGTCAGTATCTACAGCAGAGTTTCTAAGAAGAGGTATGAGTTTAATTTAGTTATTGTTTTTAAAAGATCATTCTAGCTACAGTTTTCAAGTGATTTCAGTTAACTTTCATGAAACTGAGAGTTCCATTAAGAGAATAAGATTGGGAAGTGGAATTTTTATGTTTCAAGAGCTGTAATTACAACAGGAAATACTTAAGAAAAAATGTACTGGTTTATATAGGTGCAGATAACATCTATGTGGAATTGTAATCAAATCAAGGAACAGCTTCTGAATTTAGAATTCTTTGGACAATTTTAAATAGATATATCCACAGAGATAAACAAGGCAATTGACTTTAATCAGATTGACAAAGACTTTCCACAAGAACTCACATTTGAAGCTTATGAAAGATGAGTTCTACTTAAAAATCCCCAAACATTTTTTACTGCTTTGTCAGCCTTTCAAGATCTGCATACCATGGATATCTGAGGACTACAGAGAACCCTATTTGATAAGGTTTAACATCATCAAAACAAAAGCCACTTGTTATCATCATCTCTCATTCTAGCATAATCTTTCAGAGATTTCTCTTTTGGAATCTTGCAGATGTTAATGTGACTTCTGATCCACTCCTTAACAGGTTGGGGACTTATTTTTTCCATAAAGTAAGTAAGACTTCATTACTTATTGAATGGATTTATTCTGAAATCTAAATCTTTAAGAGACTATCTTACAATATACTGTATAAATGGCCCAGAATGAGCACCAGTTTTAGTTAAGTTTGGGAAATAAAGTTCCATAGAAAATGTAGTTAACGTACAAAATAGTAAGTGATGATAGAAAAAAAAAATCCCTGAAACACTATTTTATTTAGCCAATTCACAAACCACAACTTTGTGGAGAATGGACGTTTCAGCAGATAAAAGTAGCTTTAAGATCAGATTTCCCAGGAATCACAATTTTAATCTGAGACTGAATTTTTGAAGAATAAAATACACATGCATATTACTTTAAAAGTGCAATAATTTTAGTAAGGCTCATACATGCCACGGGACAGAAAAATCTATTAAAAATCAGGACAATTCTACCCCTGAGTTAATCTCTCCTCTCGAATTCTGGGAAGCCTTTTCATATTAGGCCTTAATTGCCCCTTACTTTATAAAGTTTTTGCAATTCCTTTGTTTTCCTGCAAACTTACTAATAAGATTAGCTTTCTCTGAATTTCATGTTACTCCTGACCCTACTGCAGTTTCCTCCTAGCTAATGTTTCATGTGTTTTTATTTTAATTACCTATAAATTTGGGCTGTTTTATACAACAATACAATAGCCACAAGCCAGACTAGAAGAGCTATTCATAGAGCTTTTGTATATATCTAATGATCTCTTCATTATTATACAGCATCATGATTATCTATGTTTTGAAGTAAACTTTTTAGGAAAAGAAATTTTATCTAAGACAAAACATTGTCAGATCAAATTCATTTCAAAATTATCAACAATTGTTAATGAAATGTCCTGAAACAATTGTTCTCTCATGTTACATATTTTTAGCAATGCCTGAAATAAGAGAAGGCATGAGCTAAGACTAACAAAAATTACTCGTTATAAACCCATCTAAGTTATTAAATATTTTCAGTTTTGTAAAAAGAAGATAACTACTTATATGTTTTTAATAAGAAAATGTAAGCTAAAATTCAAAAATACTGAATTATATTTAAAGTTTAGTTGATTTGAATAGTAATTTTAAGTTTCAATCAAATTATAGTTATCTAATCTGTAATATCTGCATTTTGTTGACTAATCCGCCTTGTAAGAAATTCAAATTCTACTGTCTTCCATTTTTACCTCTCCCAGGGCTTTATAAGAAGTCTCTCTGAAGTGGTCAGGTAATATATATGATCCCACAGGAATTCCTGTCTATCAATATCACCTTTCAGCAGCCATTTAGTTGGCATTTGCTGCTCCTGAACCTCCAGATTTATGCATCAACTTCCCTAGCTCACTGGGAACCCACCTTGCCTAAAATGGTGCTGCCAGGCATAACACAGAGTGGGAAAACTCTCAAGGTGCCAAAACTGTGCTGTGTTTCCTTCCTTACACAATTAGTATACTTTTATTCAATGTCTATTGACTTGTAGAATCATACAAATCGTGAAAACATAGTAATAGACAAGACAGTTGTGATACTCACCCTGAGCTTAAAAACATCAAAATCACTATTTAGTCAAATAAGTGTTGGAAAGGAGGCATCAAAATTGTTGATAGAAATGGAAAACAGTGTAACCACTACTTGGACAGTGTTGATGCTCCTCCAAATTTAAAAATACAACCATTGCATTATTCAGTTAACTGACTTTTAGGTATATCCTCAAAAAACAAACAAAAAAAGTAGAGGCATAGTGTTGGAAACAAAATTGTATTCCCATATTTATAGGAGATTATTTCCAATATCTAAAAAACAAACAAACAAACAAACTCATATGCATTCAAAGATAGGTAGATATAGTGTGGTATATATTTGAATATGATTTAATCTTGAAGATTGGGAAATTCTGACATAACCCGGGATGTGGGTGAACTCTGAATTATATTAAGTGAAGTAACTTCATCACAATAACACTGATATTCCTCTCCTGTGATACTAGGATAGTCAAATTTATTGAGAAAAAATAGGATAGAAGTGGCTAGGAGCTCCATAGGAGAGATAAGAGGAGAGCTTTTCAATGAGTAAAAGTTCTAGCATGGGAAACAAGAGTACTGGAGATTGGTTGTACAAAAATATAATTTTACTTAATGCTACTGAACTGCATATTTTAAAAAAGCTAAGATAGTAAATTTTGTGCTGTGAATATTCTGCCACAACTAAAAATTTTGAGAAAAAAAATCTATTATCTTCCCAGAGGGCTATAGAATTTCTTACAGTGATTTAGACAGTGGGTCTTACACTTTATCGTATGCCATACATGCACCAGAATCTCAAGACCATTTTTAAAGCAGCTTTTATGTAATATACTTTTAGGAAATTCAGAGTTATTCCCTAATGCCTAGCAAAAAACAGACCCAATATCAGTAAGCCCCTGAAAAACCTTTTCTTTTTGATTTGGGAATCATAAGATCCTCTTTTTCCCAATTATTCACCAATTCTCTACTGCTCATGGACTCTTGTAGATAGCTTCCAGACACATCAAAAGTGCTAACAGCCTCTCTTGTAGGCAGAGTTTATCGGGGAACATACTTAATACAGCACACATAATTCATAAGAGTATTTTGTAATATTCACTCAAAGTGTCAAATGCAAATGAGTGTCAAAAATCTATCTATACACTAGAGACCAAAAGAATCCAGCTGGGACCTGTATTCCACAGCAATATCCTATAAAAGTCTAGCTAAAGACTTAGAACCCACAGCAATGTGTCCTACAAGTCTGTACCAAAGATCTGCACTGGGAAGACCCAAGGATCAGTGGTGAAAGCTAGAAAGTTTGTGCCAGTGGGATGAAGGATCTGTGTCAATAGGCTGAGGATTCTGCACTGAGCCAGAAAATGATGCTCAAGGTAAGGACCAGAGCTCCTCCAGAGAACTGTAGCCATCCTCAGAGACAGTGAGGACTTGAATTCACTGAACAACGAGAACAGCTGAGTTCATATCAGGAAAGTCAGCGTGTCAAGCTTCCCCAAAAGACTCCACAGCACACCATCTTCCCTCCAGTGCTCCTTTTACATCGTTCACAACAGTCTTCAGGTGGACCTTCCACCGCAGCACCATGCTGATTCAGTACAGCTGGGTGTTACAAGTTGATCCTTAGTTAATCCACCACCACCGCCTAGTGTTTCCAATTGCCTTCTTCTGAATAAATCAGTTTAATCCACAAATGACCAATTCTTTTCTTTACATTCGTTCAAAGGACTTACTAATATAGAATCTGTATCAGCAAGTAAATTAGATGTAAGAAGTCACTATTCTCATTTTAAGCTTAGATCTTTCAGACATGTAATAGGTCAATTAAAATGAAACAAAAAAGACATTTGATTCATGACAGTAATTTGGCATGTAAAAGCTACCTTTAAGGAATCTTAAAGAGTCAAAGCATCCTGGGCCATCGTTTAAATATATTTACTCAAGTTAATGTGGAAAACATAAGATCTAAGATGTTCATGAGTGAACAGTCTAGCCATTAGGAAACATGCTCTATATGACTCATCAATACTAACTTATAATTTTTATTTCAGCCAGTTGGTTATGGTACAGGTAATCTTTATTGCTGTGCACCACTGAATGAAGAAATTATGATCCACAGAGTTGAGGTGATGTCTTAAGATTTTACATCAATATAATAGAAGAACTAGATATACTTAGCGGGAGCCTCCTTTCCCTTTTTCATACCAAACAAATCAAACAAACCATTTTATAACCCCTCAACATGGCCAAATGTTCCTCCAAACTATATTCTGAACATCTCCCCTACTTACTGCAAAACAGAAAGGTAGAGTTCATAAAATGGATCTCAGCGGTTGTACATTGTACTCATTTGGAATTTTAACTTTTCCATTTCATGCTGGTCAAATTATAAGATTTATTTATTTTTCCATAATTCATGTAAAATTTATAATTTAAATGAAATACCATCCTTCTTTTGACCTTAAATAATATCTAGACAAAAATTTTCTAGTAGATACAACTAGCAGAACATTATATTTTAATAACTTAATAGAATGTAATTCTTTCAATATTGCATATTTATTGTTACTATAGAGCCTCAGTGGGGAGCATCATAATGCATTTAGTATATTCCTGATATTTGACTGTGTTAGCAAAAAAAGAAGGAAAAGAAACAGATGTAAAAGCTCAACATGACAGGTTTACTTCCCATCAAACTCAAGGCACCATGACCAGAGCCAGTCCCATCCTCCAGGCTACACAGGCTTTAAATGGTTATGGGAGAGAATGAAGTTCAGTGAAAGGGGGTTGTGGCTACCTGCCAATAACAAACCTGGGGAACATGTGGTGAGTAGTGGTTATGAATGGCAGGGATGACAAGGCTGTGAGTCGCGAGGTGCAGCTGTGGTGCTGAGTGGGTGACACTGGTCTCTGACCAGTCTGCACAGCAGTCCTATTCCTTTAGATAACTTGTGATAGTCCTGAACCTTACTCCTTTCAGAAATAACATTTTCTGTTTGTTCTTTGACTTGGTGTCTAATAGATTAACCTTTTGAGAAAAGTGTTACATAGAAATAATTTAAAATACATGCAAGTACATGTAAAAAGAAAAGATCCGGGATAAATACAAATTACTAGCTCATCACTGTTATCTGACTGGCATAAACACTTTGATGGTTTGAAGCTTCTCCTTTTCTTTATCATTAAGAAATGATTCAACCTTCTTGGTTGTCACATTGGCTGCCATCAAAGGTATAAATAAATTTCTCTGAGCAGATACTATAACTTTAATAACATTGCCTTCAAAATAAACTGTTTGTTGTTATGTACTGTGCCCAAACTTTCAAAATAAAAAGAAAAGCTCAATCTGACTTTTATTTTCAAGTAAACAACTACCTTACATCATTTATAGTCTACCAAACAAATCGAAACTCTGCTATGTGAAATTTAAATTGTGCAACTATTCACAAAGCAACCTTCCCATTTAATCAATAGCATACAACCTATTCTGAAATGACACCAACCAATAAGAGTTTTCAGAGGAAACATTTTATTTCAAATCTGTTTGCTGATAGGGAAAAACAAGAGACAAAAATGCTATTTTAAGGTTTTTTCATATTTTTCCATTATTCTCAAAATGGTATAATGGTGAGACTATATAAGTCATAAAATGTTTCAGCCAGGAGAAAAAATGTCATGGCATAAAATGATCATTTTGATCTGAGCTTGGGAATAATATAAACTATGTTTGCTCAGGATAGGACCAATGCCCTGGTTCTAACACTACTGGCAGAAAATTAGTTTAAGAGTCAAACTCATTTTTATTATGAAAGCAATAGATTATTCTGTGACTAGTGTCAGGAAGCACAAAGACCTTAACTTCACTTCTATTCAGCAACTTCAAAACCTGTTGTCTGCTAAGTCTCTGCCTGTCCACCAAGAAGTCAGAAGTTCTTTAACATTATATATAAATGCATACATATCAGGAGATAAACTTTCATTGAAATCTGATTTAATTTTGAGTTAAGAAACTGCATATTGAAGTTCTTACTGACTTGGTGTTTGAGTATGGAGGTGATGCAATTGAATGCAGTCAGCAAAATATATGCATTTTTTTTCTCTTCTGATGGACTAAAGTCCTTCAACCCATTCTCTCTCATCATCCTTTTTTGAATACAAAACCTGGCCCACATTTGCAAAGTCATGGCATGGGATTTCATCATGGTCGTTAAACCACTTGAAGTTATGGGCACAATGAGAAGCAAATTTATGAGGTTGACCATTCCCATTTATCAACCTGTCCGGTTCAGTCTTTGGATGATAAGAAGGGGTCTGTGACACTGGTGAAGAGTTCAAAATGGAGACTATAGCATTGATGGTAAGACACTGAAGACAGCATTACACCATCTAAAATGAGTAGCATTATTTAGATAATGCAGAAACATGGGGATACAACTGATATTAAAACAGGTCCTCCTTCTAAGAGCTTTTCGTGGTAAGGATGTATCTCTTATGTATTACAGCACGTGAACTATTTTGTCATGCTCATGCATTGAGGATTCAATCAATATTGCTACAATATGGCCGTGATTTTAATTACAATTCATGGTTGATCAATGTTTTATTGTTCTGAGAGAATTCCAATTTTCAGGCAAGAAATGCTTACTTTGCTCAAAAACAAGGAGGGGGAGGGTAACATTATACACAATTAAAATACTTAGGTCTATCACAATAGATTATCATAATGACATTTTTACAGCAGAGATATATAATTTCCAAAACTTATGGAATGTAGAGAACAGAATCTGCAATTAATAGACTATTGTGGCATTATTTTGTTTATTTGTTTTTGATTTTTCTGTTTTTCCTCAAATTATGCTTTAGTTGTTGGATCTATCCAGGCTGTAGTGTGATATTAAGTAAGTTAGAAGCAGGCAACAGAGGAGAATTTGAAGAAAATTTCAGAAAATATTTGGGGGCAATGAGCAAACGGATGTAAACTCATTATCTTATGTCAAACTTCACAATTTTTAAACTGTACCAATTAGGATGACAGAAGGAATGGGCAGTAATGCACACTGAATATATCACAAACTATAACACCAAGTTTTTAAAAATGGATTATATGAAAGTTAAAGAAAGGTTTAATATTATTTAATTATTAACAAAAGAGTTATCATTTCTACTCAGGGGCCTGAAGACAGTAGAGGTAACCATCACTCAAAAACCAAATCTGCAATTAGAAACCTGTATGTTTAAGGGCTAAGCAAGCGTACAGCCTCTGTGTGAGTCTTACGGCAACTCTTAAATTATGAGACCCTGAAAAAATTACTTATCTTCTCTAGATACCAATTTCTTCATTTCTGTAGTAACAATCTTACAGATCTTAATTCACACAAGTGTTTTGAGCATTTTTGGAGAAAATGTATGTGAGATGCACTGACAAAATTGAAAGTAAACCTAGAAAAATGGAGAAATACTGTTATTGTAATAGTTTCTAGGCACATTAGCAATAAGAAAGATAATAAGAAGCATTTAGCAATACTAAAGTTAAGTTTTATGACTTTATCTTCTCAAAGATTTCTCCTCTTATTTTTTGGCAATTTATTTTGCCTCTCTTACTTTAGACTAAAGAGTCATCATGGTTAATGACACAATTTAAAAAGCAAAATGAAAGATAGATGACAGAAGACAGAAATATAGATCAGATAATTTTGAAGGATGAAAGGGAAGAGGAAAAAATAAAAAAAAAAGTAAAAATCGTGAAATGCAATACATATATGTACCAAATCCCTGTGATGAATGCACTATATTCATTATGTATTGCAAATATGTACTAATAAAAATCTGTGTCATTAGGTTCATCTCTTGCTTCTTGAAATTTCTTGGTGCAAATTAGATTTAAGGGATTTTATGGGTATTTTTCCAATAAATCATGTTAATAATCAGGATAAATGAAACCAAGATGGTATATTTCTGGTGGATGCAAGTCCCCTAAAGGACTGAACAGCAGGAATCTGCAAATGCACCCCTATAACAGTTTTGATGAGAACATTGTGCTGTCACCCCCGCTGGAATCAGGTGGTACCATTTTTCATATACTGAAGGGAACGCCACAAGAGGTCAAGGCAGAAACAACGTCCCTCATAAATCTTTGCTCTCTTATGCAGTTAATCAAAGGAAGCCTGGAGAACAGATGGATTATCTGTGCATGGCTTACTCCATGGGTGAGAAGGTTTGTGAACAAAATTACCTGTTCACAAATTTCAGGCTATGCAAAGCCTCTGCTGCCCGTCACAAGCTCCTAAATAGGTAACCATATTCGTCATTGAGCAGTGTGACAACAAATTGTACATTTTTAGAAGCTAGGATTTAAAAACTAGAATCTCTACCTATAGATGCAGAAATTTGAATGAAATATGTTTCCAATACCTTGTGTAACTGGATTTACTATGCACTATCACCCATTATTATCAGATAGTATTTCTAAAGCTATGCCTTGTACAATACAGAACTATGTTGATAAGATTTCAAAATACAGTAACTCTTAGTAATCCAAACTAACACGAAAACCCAAAATATAACAAAGGATAAATATGCAGTGAATTGTGTTTCATATGGTGTTTGGACCACTATATCTTAGCATAGCACTAACAGATTTAATTATCTGTATCAGCTAAATATATGATAAAACACAAATACTTAATTTTAAAAGACATATTAAATGATTTCATACATCTGAAACCCAGTATCAATCTAGCTTTAAACATTAGCCAGTACTTTCTAATTTCTTGTCCTGGAGCTCTTTATTCTGGAATGCCTATTAAAAACACTGTCTGTCTCTGGACACTTCTTGTTATTTTCTAATCCTTCTAATTCTATTCTTCTAATTCTCTACAAAAAAGGGATTTGTGTTTCACAATAAAATAGCTGTATTGTGTTTCACAATAAATATGAGTCAGCACAAACACACACTTCTCTGATTCCCCTCACTCTTCCTAAAACACACACATTTATGATTTCATTACCCCTATGATAGTTTTCTACAAAAAGGACAAGATTTCTTTTTTCTTTTTAATTAGTACCGGGAATCGAAGTCACCACCACACACTCACAAGGCAGGCGCTTATGCCGCTGAGCTAAATCCCCAGCCCCAGAACAAGATTTCTTTAAGCCTTAAAAAGTAGCTTTTAATTTTGTTGAAGCTTTATTACATCTTCCTAAAAACACCGATCTATCATATATCTCCAATTTTACCTACTGCACTCATTATGTTGTAGCAATATAACCACTTGCTACCATTGCTACCATACTATTAATACTGTGAATCAGTTATACAACAAAATAAAATAGAAATACAAATTATGATACAAAATAGTGAAATGGACATCCACAGTGGCTTTAATACAAATAGTCTAAAACACTTACGATGACCTTACAACGACCACACTTTTTTTTGACAATCCTGTCTTTAAGAGTTGGAACCTAATTTCTATTCATTTCTGTGAAGTTTGGAGTTACTGACTCACTTCTAATAGTAAAGCCATCTGACATTTTGTGACTTTAAAAACTGATTCATAAGAGACACTCCTTCCTTCTCTGTGTGTGTGTCTCCTTCCTCTCTCTTCCATATTTCCCTTTCTGGGGGAAGGTAGATATCATTCCACAAGAAGACCATACAAAAGCTCACATCAGAACCAATTGAAGGCTGTGTAAATGCCTCTGAGTTGAGAAACAGAAGCTCTGTGAAACTAGGATAGAAAACCTAGAACCTTAGTCACATATTCAAGTGGCTTCAAGCCCTTCAAATTCAAGAGGACATTCTCTTGACCATTTAAACAAAGACATTCTGAACTCTTGATTACAGACATTATAAAATATGATAAACATTAACTTTTGAAGAAATTTGATACAGTAAAATATAAATAATGAATCACCTAATAAATGTCTATAATCAATAGCTATGGCCATTACATTATTTATGTTTATTCTGGATTGAACAAGATTTCACAAAATTGGTTTTTCAAAAATCTATCCATGATTAATAATTAACAATATTAGAGTATAACCAATTATTCATTAATTTCAATATCCTGTGACATTTTCCAGTTTTTCCAAGAATCTGTTTTCAAAGACTCAGAATAGTTTCAAACTTTGTTAAAACTGTAATTATTTGAGCATCACCCAGGAAATTATTGTAAAAATTAAAGATATATTATTTCACTTTGAAATATCATTTGTACATGAGGGATCAATAAACGTGAAATTAAAAGATTCCATCAGCTCTCATTAATTCAGGAATTCAATAACAATGTGAAGTATACATGAAAACAAATATTTTAGGACGTTTGATTTCTATTAATCTAAATATTGAATTAAATTTAAAAAATACTTAATGAAATTCTGCTATGGCCTGAAGTTTCATGACTACAAATGTATGATCATTATATCCAGCCTTTGAATATTTACATACTGTAGGTGTATTCATGGATTCCTATCACATACAGATTTTTCTCTTAGATCTGATCATTCATGGCGTGTTTTAGGAGGGTCATATGCAACTAGGTCACTATAGTGACCCTCTGAATGAGAGCTAGTAAACCAAGGTATTCAGAAGCCAAGTTCATGTTGGAATAACCAGATTTAAGTCAAAAGAACAATCACTAAGGAAACAAATTACTTGTCTATATAAATCTCTATTGATAGTTCAGCTAGTTTGGAAGTAACAGTCAACCTGATGGGAAGTCAAATTAACTGAAAAATCAAGCCACAGATCATTGTGTCCACAGAAAGACCAGGAAAAAGTCAATTGATAAAACAAACAGTTGTTATATCATATAATAAAAATAGAAACAGTGAAGTGCTGCCATAAAGCAAAAATATAGATGAAGTGATAGGAATCTGTTTTTTCAAAATGGTCAAGAACAGCCTCCACAATGAAGACTCATTTCAACATATAATTCCAACAATAGACAGCAGGAATAAAAAAAAAGCAGTGGAGGAAAGAGCTTTGCAGGAAGAATGACTAAGAAGTCCCTAGTACCCGAGAGTTTTAACAATCAGAGAGGAAAGAGCACAGCTGAGTGCCCAATGGGGAGACTTCCAGAAAGTTGGACCACAGAAGAATTATGAAGTCAGGTCTTGGGGTCTTATGATAAGAATATTGCAATATGCCTGATAGTGTGATGGGGAGCCATAGGAGATTTTTATGTCTCCAAAGGGAGACATATAATGTGATTTAATTTTAAAGTAACCATATTGATTGCTTTATGAGGAGCAGACTTAAAAGAGTTTTGCATAGCCTGAATGAAACTGGAAGCAGTAAGCTAGTTAAAAGGAGATTGTAAGAGTCCTATTCACAATTACAATACCTTGGAGGAAAGAGAGCAGAAAGCAAGTGTATGTTGCACTCACGTTGAACATGAAATGAAGGATTTTTTTTCTTATTGTAAAGATAATAAAACCAGACAAAATAAAACACAGTATAGCCAATCAGAACAAGTAAGTGTAAGTGACACAGGACTTCAAAACAATATGAAATCAACAGTGTTTACCATAATGCCACTTGTTATCTTTAAAATAGCTTCAGATGCCCTCAGACATAGTAAAAAATCTAACAAAACATAACAGAGCTAATAAAAGCAAAACAATGAATGAAATAGAAGATTTCAAATCAAGACAATAGTAAATCTAAATTGGCTACCATAATATATCGCATTATCTTTCTAATAGCTGCCTATGCCATCAGGCATACTAAAATCAAAACAAAACAGAATAAAACCCAAACCAACAAAACAATGAAAATGATACAGGACTTAAAAACAAGATAATAATAAAGAATTAACAGTGGCTACATCTTCAGAAAGAGATGCTCCATAGATGCTACACTGCATATTGTTATCCTCTGAATAGATGATCAGATCACCAGCTTTAGACCTGAAAAATCAGTGAAATACTCATTAAATTGTATTTTACCTCAATAGCTGTCATCACAGCCTGTGTTTCTCTAGATCAGCCAATCTCTTATAGAGGGGAGCTCCTCTTATTTCCCAGCTGGTGCACCAGAAGGGGCTAGCATCTGGCTTTCTCTCAGTGGCCTGTGCATAGCACTGATTTGCAAGGAAAATTTACCTCTTGGTGACTTCTTGCTTTCTTTCCCCTAAGTCTTCAAATGTCTGTGACTCACGGGAAAAGGTTAGGGTCTGGCTGTCTCCACGGTGGCCCATGCATGGTTCACAGGAAGGGCTTGCTTCTTGGTGATTTCTTGTTCTCTTCCTCAGCAGTATATGAATGGTGCTGGCTCATGAGAAAAGACTGGCATATGGCTGTTCTGCAGGCGGACTGCACATGATGCTGATTCACAGGTAGGACTTGCTTCTTGTTGAAATGAAGGATTTATATAAAGCGTTCATTCTTTGATCTCAAAAGTTTCAACATTATTTCATTAGAACTTACCTGATTGCTTGTTATTCAACATTAATTTCTTGGTTGTTTATTTGTTCTTTAGTATGTGTCAAACACCATGATAGATGCTGGTGCACTAATGGTGAACTACAGCAGAAAACAAGTGACTTCTACTTCGTAGATTACAGTGCACTACTAGACCTCTCTAGTAGATAGGCTTCAAAATGAACTGAACACATAGCCCTGTAGTAGAAATAGAGGGAGTATTTCAAAACATTTTATGAGAGAAATAATAAATCCATCAAACTTGCATTACTAGAATACTTAGACTTTCTAGGACAATTATTTCATCATGACTAATGTTGATAAGCTTTCATCTTCAGAAAAGATTGTTTATAATTACACATATTTGTTACTTACCAGTATGTTATAAATTATTTAGAGGTAAGAGTTAGATTTTTAGACACTACATTGTTCATGCCTGCAATTTATACATTTCTAATTTCTTCAATCTCAATTTCTGCCTGATAGCTGTAAATTTTTCAGTATAAATTATATAGAGTCAAGCATTGTTAATGTGCATTTGATGTGTAATCAGTTTTTTGTATAGATCTTAATAGATTTCTAATATTATTTCTATGAATCAGAATTCCAGTGTTCCCATTTTGTGTGTAATGTTTGAGTCGTTATGTCAACTTGAGAAGTTTAGAAGTTTAATTAAGTGCCTCAGCAGTTCTACATCCTGGAGTAGGTAGCCTACTTAAAATATAAGGGCAGAAAAGAAGTTTGCTCTTTCCTTTTAAAATTCTTGTTTCTTTAGCTTTATTCTGTTGCTTTTAAATATTGCCCCTCACATGTCACCTGCCTTGGAGCCAGCTGATTATGGATTGAAACCTGTACAAACTATGAGCCAAATAAATCTTTCCTTCCTTAACTTTGGGTGTTGAGTATTTTGTCTTAGCAATGAGAGAAAAATAACTTAGACCATTACTTTTCTGTATCTGTGGATTACCTAGAATATAACTTGCGTAGTGTGTATAAGTATTTCCTTAGATATCTTTCTATTGTGTAAATGCTGTAAGAAAAAAATGAACCTTTTTACTTCTCATTTATTTTTCCTTCAATAAATATTCACTGAATTCTTCCTATTTATATCTTACTAACACTAAAATTATCAATCATGTCAAGATGTATTGTATATTATTTTATGCACAAATAAAAAATAGAAATGCTTTTCAATTGATCTAGACCTACTACTAATCACAAAATGCATTTTATTTATAAAAATTTTTTAAATGTTCATTTCATCAAGTATGATATATCCAGATAATTCTAAAAATCAAATGAGGTTTCCTTCCTTCACAATATACATTACAGAAAGTAAAAAAACATAATGTCATGGTTAATGTCAATGGCCCCCCAGACCTCATGCATTTGTATTGTGCATTTGTGATTGGTTCATTGTCTAGCAATTGGATTGATGATGTCAGTGCTACGCCCGCCTAGGGACAGAGCCAGCAAACAATGTAATGGCTGGAAAAAGGCATCTTTCTCTCTCTCGCTGATTTCTGCCTTGCTGTTTGCAGCTGCCTTGTACTGCAGCCCCACTATGTATCCTTGGCTTGCAGATAACTGAGTATAAACTAAAACTCCAAAAACTGTAAAAATAAACCTTTCCAGGGGCTTTAGCTCAGCGGCATAAGCGCCTACCTTGCAAGCAGGCAGTTGTGAGTTTCATCCCTGGTACCGATAAAAACGAAAAAGACAAAAAATAAATAAATAAATAAATAAACCTTTCCTTTCTCAACTTTGGGCATCAGGTATTTTATTTCACTGATGTGTAAAAAATAAACAAGATACATAAGTAATACAAATATATGAATAAGTTATACATATTTGTATATGCCGTGAGAATAAAAAAGACAGGCATGTTGCAATACACAGTATTTGCTAAGTAGGGTAGAATCATCTAGATGATGATATCCTGCTAGAAACTGGATGGGATGAGTGAATATTCTGTGACTATTTGGTAGTGACTACATCAGGCATAAAGAAGAGCTAAGATTTTTGGAGGCAGGACTGCACCTAGAGCATATGAGGAATAACTGGTGTGGTGTGAGCAAGAGAGAACTGAAACTAACAAGATGAGAAAAATAAGAGGGAGTTGAATTATTTGGTATTGTGTGGGTCACGGAAATGTCTATGACTCTGGTACTCAGAAAAATGAATATTTCTTTATAGTTATGAGCGAAATAACATGTTCTGACTTTTGGCAGTTCAATCATGGCTAGAAATGTAAAAAGAAAAAAGTACTTACGGGAATGGTGGTGAGAGGGCATCTGACTCTTGATGTATTCTGAAGGCACAGCCAGAAGTATTTCCTAACAGATTGGATCCAGAGCAATAAGGGAAAGAGAAGAGTCAAAGAGGAATCCAAACATTTTGACCTTTTGAGGATGAAAGGGCCTTCAACTAAATTAGAAGCTTAAAGGTGAAAGAATTTTGAAGGAATCAGTAATTTGATTTTTTTCATATTGATTGAAGGTGGCTCATAGATTCTCAATGGAAGTATTTCACAAATAAATGGATATGTGACTACAATTTGGAAACGTGAACTATGGTTGATACATGAGGAATTTTTAATTATCAGCATGTAAATATTATTCCAAGTGATGACACCAGCAAGCATCACAAGAGGCCATGAACAGACCACTGGCAAAGCACACGCCCCTGGTCACACCAATATTAAAAGTTTGAGCAAAAAAGAGCTATACAAATTATGAGAAGAACATCTTAGTGGAGTGAAATAAACTATAAAGTGGAGGTTTTTGAAGTTAAATGTATACCTTTGAATATAGTAGGTTGAACAGGCCATTAATGCTTAATGTCTACAAGATGATTATGTGGTTCTTTACCCAGTGGCAAAATTTTAACTTATGAATTCCTACTATGTCATCGAAACACAGCATGGTAATACTACCAATACTCTCTTATACATTTTCTTCAGGTCTCTGAAATGCAGAGAACATGCAGAAGATCCATAGCATGTCCTTCACAAACATGAGTGAAGCATGAGAGAGGGTGCTATAGACAAAGGAAGAGAAGAGACGCACAGCGCATTGTCTCAAATGTGATTATGATCAACTCTGTGAGTTGTGGGGAGTGAAAAAATTGATAGCATTGTTAATATGATCTTTGCAGCTGACAAGTAGAATTAAATTCTTGTTTGGGTTGCGTATTTGTCCTTTTATAAAGACACTGTGAAGTTGTATAATAATTCGGGGGAAATGCTAACTTCATAATGACTTAGGTTTCTTATTTTTATTTTGGTTGGCCCTATAAATTGTAGTGCCGGCTATGTTCTTGAAGAAAAATTCAACCAGACTGGTTGAACATTTACCATCCTAATGATAAATGGTGTTTCAGGTATGGCATTTCAATTTTGGTGCTGTGGATAGGAATGTAATAAATCAAATATTTATATGCTGTCTATTTTTGACAAAGCCCATTCAAGAGGGACACAGAAAAAACACATATTTTATGAGGAGCAAAGCCAAGATAAAAGTCCTAGTGATATAATTTATTGCAGTTTAGAGTTTACTACTGCTATTAATGGGCATCCTCTATTAGATGGTATATTGAGATACTATTAGACAGGTGACTAGAAGAGAAGAATTTATGAAATCATCTAAGGAGAGATAAAACAGGTTACAGAGAGACATGTAAGTCAGAGAAATTGAGGAGTAGATAGAAATAGCATTAAAAATATATCAAGGTCAGGCAGTTCATATTGTAGGATTGAGAAAATCAAACCAGCTGATCTGTAACTGTCAGAATATTCCAGAAGGAACTGCTCTGATAAGGCAACTCAAACCATTCAAAATATATAAGTATATTTACCACATAAAAATAATAAATTATATACATGTATCTTTAATTGTGTACTATATGTACAATGTAATCTAGCTAAAATAGTTTCAATAAAAGGCTAGAAATCTCAGAATAACTGTGAAAATTAACAGTACCAGGTAATTTTTTGAATTACGAAGAATTCTTACATTTTATATCATTAATTAATTACAGAGAGAGTTTTAGGTCAAATAATTCAAATTTATTCATAATCTTCTTAATAGTTACAGGATCTACATCTTCCTGCCTATTCTATCTAATGAATTGATTTCACGTGAAATTCAGCTTTGAGTATGTTATCCCTCTTGTCATTACTGATTTTCAGAATCAATAACTCCACACAAAGAAGTAAGTCAAACATTTTGCTGTGCCTTGAAAGCTCCTATCCCCAGTCTCCATCCCAGAGATGAACCACTTTGCTCCTCAGTGAGACCTTTGGATACAGGATATAACTTGGTGATGTCTTTCTCATCATAGTCTCCAGGTTTTCTTATCTTATAATCTTTTCTTCATCTGATTTGTCTTTCATTCCCCATATTTCACTGACATTGTTATTTTCTGCTCCTTCCAACACAAGTCTTGTCTTCTTATGAATGATGGCCTCAGTCTGTTGAGTCACATTAAATAAAATCCCACCACTTACAACTGTAAGCATATTGTTTTAGTTACTTTGATCATTGCTGTGACAAAATACCCAACACCTAAAGTTAAGGGAGAAAAGGTTTATTTAGTTTACAGTTTGTAGAAGTTTTAGTTCATATCGGTTGGTTCCAAGGCAGGGCGACAAGGCAGACGGACATCACAGGAGAGAAACAGTTCATGGAAGGCAGAAAGGAGCAAAAGCAGCAAGAAGAGACCTTAATCTTTCTGCCCCTTATCCAAGCTACTCATGATGGGTAGCACTCAGTCTTAATCCTAGTGCCCTTGACCCCATCATTGCACCATGAATCAAAGGTAGACTATAGATTCAACCACCTCCAAAAAAACCCATCAAAAATTTCATGAGGGTTTAGGGGACAAATACAAAACTTAACACACATTTTTCTTATTTATAAATAACGAACACAAGGGCCAAATATTGTTAGTGCATAGAATTGTAATTAATCAAGTTGAAGTAACATATACTTGGCAATTATTTCACCAAAATGTGTATCTCATAGCTAAAAATATTTACTTAGTTATTCAGTCAATCAATTAATTAAAATGAGGGCTAATAAACATGTATAATACATTAAATATTTTATTTTTAACATGAAATGTAAGATGAACATCTATTCACCAATGTATTTTAATTGTGAACCATATTTTATTTAAATGCTTTTCTTCTGGACTGCTTTTTCTGCATAGACCACAATGTAATGTGTGAATTTCAGCTTGAATTTCTTCAAAGTGAGCTGAAAATTAAGACAGTTGCTAAGCAATGTGACTATAAAATGTCTCTATAGTTTTGCAATTTTCTCCATTTAGTTATTCATTTATATAGTTTTTTGCTACTTTCTGACTCTACACAGTTCAGCACATTTTTTCCTCCCATCTTCATTACGATTATCAAGCACTCAACTTCATTTCATATGAGCATCAACACTTCAGCTTTCACACTTACTTTCCCACTAAATATATACATTTAGAGTTTGTCAGCACAGTGGTGATGTCAATTCAAATAGTTTTGAGAATGAAGAGAAAGGAATTTTGGTAAAGATTCAACTCAAATGGAACAAATACATATACTTTTTAGCCAGACTTCAGTACACTACGTGTATCCATCTACATAATTTATGGAGTTTATTAACTAAGCAGCAAGAGCGATTTTATAGGTTAAAATAAATACTCCACAAATGTTAATTAAGCAATGCCAATTAATACCATGTTAAATGGTCAGCAGTTGTCAGAGCAGAGGGAATGTGAGATGCAGATACAGTACTGAATGTATATCAGTGACAGCACTAAAATAATAAAATTACTAGAATTTCTTTGGTGGATTATGAGACCTTGTCAGCACATACAGACACATGCACATACAAATGCACACACAAATACATATACCCTTTACTTGTTGTTCTTCTGTTAAGAACCCTGAATAATACAACTCAAAGGATTCTTTTGTGTGTCCACTTTCAGAGCTAATACTGCCTCTGAATTTTGCTCTTAGTAATACTACTTAGTTTATAAACTGCAGACTTCTGTGCCTGCTGGCCTCTTCAGACTGATGTTGGAGTACACTGACTTGTTGCTGTTAGTTCCCTTGTACTCCAGGGATGAATTGGCAATCACTGAAAAGGCTTCCTCAATTTCATGCACTAGAACTCCTCAGTAGTACTCATCTTGCTTAGGTTGCTGCATCCATGCATCTTTGACCTCATAAGCACCCAAGCTCCTACTTATTTGATTGAAAAAGTCATGTATTGGGGAATTAGAAAAAAATCATGTCTTCTTTACACTTAAAACATTTCCTGCTTTCTATGCATATGCACACACACACATGAATTAATGAACAAAATCTCATAATAATGTACATTTTTAGGAAACAGTCTAATATATATGTGTATGTGTGTAAAACTTGTAATTTTATAAAACATATCACTACTGGCATTCTTTAGAATGTCTATAGAATAAACAATGACATAATTTATGAAATTAAAAGGTATGGGAAAAAGTTTTTTGTATAATTTTATTAAAAAAACTACCTGCAAAAAAAGGGAAAACATCTATTTCATTAATTGGAATGTTAGAACACCCTACCTTAGATGAAGGGCTTGTTACCTGACTACAGTAGTGAAAAGAGATGAGAAGTAATTCACATTACAGATGTTTTGATGAATTAATAGTGGTGGGAACAATTATGCAATCTTCTAGGAAATGCTACTGCTTTCCAGGGATTCATCTGTCTTGCTTAAATGAAAAAAATATTTTTTTAATTCACCATATACTAATTCATCCTAAAATCTCAATTAAAAATACAAGAAACACAAAATTTCAACATATTATTGCTTTGGATACATTAAAAATTAGTACATATCACTTCCATCCATGTAGGTCATGGGTATTTTTGTTTCCCTTGATATGTTTGGATCAGAAAAAAGCACTTCAAATACAAACTCAACATCTCTGAAAACTAACTTTGCCACAGAAAAGGAAGTAAAATAAAATATGCTCAACCTATGATTAGGACTGGGGTATACCTGAGGAACAGAGTTAATATTAAATGCATATATGATAGATGAAGGATTAGTAAGGTTGGATTTCAATGCAAAGTCAGTGCAGAAGAATGCGAGAGGGCCATCTGTGCCTGAAGAGTTGGGAGAATGCAGTCAAATTAGAAAGCCTGGAGCTCGCTGCATTCTCATATGAGTCTGTATTGGAAAACAAAATGTCAGTTGTCTTCATTGGAAGGCTGGAGTACTGGAAAGCTGGAGACAGACATCCAAATCAAGACTGGAGTTCCTTGGAAGAAGCAAAAGTGAGATTGTCTTCTTTCCTTTTTCTATTTTACAGAATGTGTAGCACAAGGTAGCAAGGAAACCAGGTATGGCTGCTTAACAAGTTATAGAAATGAGTAACTGTAATTGTTCTATCCTATTTTTACTATGTTTGTGAATATATATATATATATATATATATATATATATATATGCACAGATTAGGAAAGTACATTATATCCATCGACATAATATTGGTTCTTAAGCATTGTTAAACCTACATTATAGTGTTAAGGTTCTGAATTATTAGGAATAAGCATTAAAAAAAAACTTTGCTTTCCTCTCTGTTGAGGGAATTATTGTGTATTCGTTTGTACACAAGATATTTGTGTCAAAAAAAAAAGATATTTGTGTCGTGTTAGGTGTGATTATCAATTTGTTATTGCATCTGAAAGCTAAGTATGCCTTAAGGAAATGTGTCTGGTTGTCAGCTGACAGTGGGTGGACTGTAGTATTTAATTGTGGCGTCAGCTTCAATACAGAGCACCTGGTAGAGTAGTTTAGCACAATTCTAAGTGTGTCTAGATGATGGACTTACTGAAGAGACATCATCCATCCTGGATGTGGGTGACATCAACTAATAGGCTTGTAGTATTCATTGAACAAAAGGGGAAAGGAGGTCCTGCTTTAGCTTCTGCAGAGGAGCTGTAATCTTTACCATTACCTTCAAGTGTCTGTTTGCAGGCTTCCAGGGCAGATTGTTCAGCCTTCCAATGCACTCCAGCTTTTCTACAACTACTTGTGCACGATTCTGCTATGTTTGACTTGATTATCCAAATCTCAAGCAAGCAGAAAAAAACTTTTGCACTCTTCTACCACAACTCTGCAGGTGGAATTTGTAAACCTACCTTGTAAATCTCCTATATATAGAATCTATATCTGTATCTATATCTATATCTGTATCTGTATTTGTACCCATATCTATATCCATATCCATATCTCTATCTATCTATCTATCTATCTATCTATCTATCTATCTATCTATCATCTATCTGTGTTCCTCTTGTGAACCCTAACTATTACAAGGGCTAATTAAATATGTCGTATCTGCTGTTCCTTTTAAGAGTGAGAAATTTAGCAGAACCAGCAAGACAAATTACTACTGAATAATGTGAAAGACAAACAAATACTTTTACTGTAATATATTTAAGGACAATGGGAACAATGAGATTGAAATGCACACATACCAATGAGCACACCACAGAAAAGGGTGAGGTGCTCAATATAAATCTTTCTGTTAAATTTAGGGCAAAACTTTCAGATGAAGATAGCATTAAGTGGACATGAGAACATTCAGCATCATGACCTATTCAAGGTAGTACAAATGGTTCAGTATGGACCAGTATGGAGAGATTCATAGACATGATCCACTAAGAAATGCAAGTGATAAAAGAATTACAGAAGCCAAATATGAAGGACTTTTTTTCTAAGGCAAATACTTTCATCTTTATCTTGGTTGTTTCTATTAAAGAATTTTAAACAAAAGCCCTGTAACATAAATCAGATTTATGTTGCATACAGGCTGTAACAGAATAGACAGAAAGAGGCCAACATAGACATCATTTTTCAAACTGAATCATCCACTTTGCATAGTATCTGGGACCTGGCCAAGATTTCCCATCTCCCAAACAAGTGTACGACAAAGGTTTAAATAAATGAGGCAAGTAGTATGATATTAGAGCTCCAGGAGGATCAAAATCCCATAGTACAGTTTCAGACTCTGGGTGCTGAGACAAAGAGCTTCTCTGGGCAGCCCATATTTATTAGATTTTCAAACAAAGAGAGGGGACATTGAGGAAAATGCAGCAGTGAGCAGAACATTGAGAGTCACCTCAAAGACTTCTCCACGCAGTAAATTATGCCAATTTAGAAGAACTAAAGAAGTTAGTTAGAACTTCTAAGTTAGAACTTAGAATAATGACATTTATATCAGGAATGAGATAGGAGGTGTGAGATTCCTGCAGCTGCAGTCTCTATTTAGTTAATCGGAGCTGCAGCCAGGTGTCCACAGCTGTGGCCTTATCTTGTCTTTGAAGCAACTCTGGCATCACACGCCACTATAGACCTCAGCCAGGACCAGTAATTCATAGAAGTTCATTTACTATGAATCAGCTCCCATTGCCAGGCAAGGGGCCTAGGCCTAGGACAGACTCACAAATACACATGGAAAGCCAATTAGTTAATTTTAAATCCTGCTCAGAGCTACTGCGCAGTGATCTGCTTCAATATACTTCTTCCCAGCTTCCTTAATCTATAAGATATGGCAGGTGCTTTGTACACATAATTCATTAAATTCCCTTAAGAGCTGAATGAGTTAATTATCACATTTTTGCATGAATAAATTTAGGTATAGAATGTTCAGTGAGATATCTAAAATAATGTACACATAAGTGGAAACAACTCTAACTTCTAGTCCATTATTTTTGGATAATTCATATGAAGTAGCAAATATGTATGTTAGATCCTGTGTAAAAAATGTCCAACACTAATCTATTTTGAGACAACATTCTCAAGGAAAATCATCTATATTTTGATTGGCATGAGTCAGAGAGAAATAAATTGTTATTTTTATTGGATGTATTTTATTTCTATTTTTTTCAATAATCTCATATGTACATTTGAAATGCCTATACTACTAAGATAATGTTTCTGCCATCATCCCTAGCATGCCCAGTACCACCAATAACAACTGAACAAACTTTGTAATGCTCTGCAAATGATAAAAGTATTTTAAGAACAATATTAACAGGAACACTAAGGGATGACTTTTTAATGAGAATATACTGACCTTTACAAATCTTTGATATGATTATTGTTCACTGTAATATTTCATAAAACTTTGGATTATTTAAAACATTTTAATTTCAATTGTTTGATCTAATTCTACATCCTTAATTTGTGGAATTATTCTTATTGAGATATATGTTTTAAAACAGTCCCCTATTTTTAAACTTTGATGCAAAATTAAGTACCAAAATTTCCTTAAAATTGATTTTTTAAACATAACATGAAATTGCTAAGTGATAGTCAAATTAACACAAATCAGAGTTCATTATGTGGCAGTAGTAGCTAATTTATCTGAATTATCATTTCTGCTGTTAAAGAGAGCCATATGCCAGCTACAGAAATAACAAGATTTCAGAAGCAGGGTCACTGCCTTCATGTTTGCAAATGTGAAGCATTTGAATCTCAAGTGCATATTAATATTAGAACTACAATTTTATCACCTATAATTGCAAGAAGTCCAGTTGCTTTTTAGGTAATATCTTTTGCATAGGTTTATTAGTTGTTTTCTTATTCCCTTATACATGAAGCCTAATTGTTAGTATTATGTTATGCTTTTTTCTACTAATTTTCATCCAATACACTATGAAACATACAATAATTCAGCTAATTTTTATATATTTAATTTATTCCAAATTAAGACAATAAACTAATAGCTAGTTTGAAAATATATATTTCCATTAACTTATTTTAAAATGAACAAGTTAAAAGTACATTTTGAAAGTTTTTTCCTAAGCATTTTAATTAAATTCATTGTTGATAATAATATTGAAAAGTTAAAACTTTGTTAAATAATATAATATGCTAGCTTCTTATAGGTTTAAATACAAATTTCTCATAGCTTTTCTCTTTAATATGTACAGCACTTACAATAGAGATCATGTAAAATATTCAACTCTCGAATTACATATGGGACAAGCCTTAACAATATACATGTGCAAAGAAAAAGTGACAATGATCAATGTGTATTGTATACACCATAAACATCCACTACCTCTCTTCTTCCTGTATTTCACTTTCTCCTCTCATTCACATTCTCATATTTACATAATATTCAAGATAACTCATGTCTTCTACTTATTGTATGTAATACTGAGTTAAATTGATGAAAGTAAGCAGTTGTTAAAATGTAGGAGTTTTTGAACATGTACTTTTCAATGGCTTAAGATGAATAATTTAAACATATATCTTTTTTTTTTTTTTTCGGTCTTTTTCATTTTTATTGGTACCAGGGATCAAACTCACGACTGCCTGCTTGCAAGGCAGGCGCTTATGCCGCTGAGCTAAATCCCCAGCCCTAAACATATATCATTCTTAATCAACTTTCCGGGTGAGCCACATAAAAAACATTTTTGTTGCTCTTAAGTAAATTAAATTTTTAACTCAAAATATTATCGTAACAAGACTGCTGAAAAATGTGAGTTTGTGTTTGTATACATGTTTATGTATATTGTATCTGTTCTATTAGTGCTACTTGTATAAATTACCAAAAAAAAGCAGGAAACAATTATTCAAAAAGTGAAAAAAAGTCACTAACATGAAAAAATATTTCCCTGAAAAATAGGAAAGAAACCTTGAAATAATCCTACATACTGGAAAAATTTCAGGAAGTTAAAGTGTTTTGAACAAAAACCAGAAGAGGTGGGTACAAAATACACTGAGCTCGAAATTTTGAAATGAACTAACTCCTGGATATTGCCTTAGAGAAAAAATAAATTCTCTAACAGATAGATAGATAGATAGATAGATAGATAACTAATATATAGATGGATGGATACATAGAAATAGATATCTTTAATGAAAAAAGAAATGCTTCTGAATTGTTGAATGACAATCACATACACTGGAAAGTATACATAACAGTGTGTTAGAAAGTTTGAATTCAGCAAGTTACATACCCAGAGTATAAGCTTAGTATAGCACATTGTAGTTAGATATACTTTCTAAATTCTGACCCAGTTCTGAGGTATTCTTAACAAAGTGTGCTATATCCACAAAGAGAGGTGAAAATTCATGAAAAAAGCTTCAAGTGGTCATAAGAGACTCAAATACTCCAGTTTTTAAAAAACACTATGAGTATATGTTTGCAATATATAATGAAATACATTCACTTAAGAGAGTTGGTACCTGTATAGAAAAATGTATCTTAATTATTTTTATTCCCTTTACTTTTAGCTTCCTGTTATTGCCACACTTATTTTTTTTTTCAATAGGGGAAAACCCCATTCACAGATTGGGTCATGATACTAATAAGAAACCTTACTCAAGGATAGGCCCCCTGTGACAGTTTATATATCTAGATGTCCCTCTAAAGCTTCATGTGCTCATGGGAGGCACTTTGGGCAGATGATTGGACCATAGGTGTGTAACACCCAGGGAATTAATCCACAAATGAGTTTACAAATAATGTGACACTGGAAGACAAAGCCTGGTGGAGGAGGTGATTTCTGGAGGATGTGGTCTAGAAGGATCCACTTCCTCTCTCCCCTCTCCCCTCTCCCTGCCCTCCCTTCTCCTCTCCTCTTCTCTCTCTCTCTCTGTCTCTCTCTCACTGTCTCTCTGTCTCTCTGTCTCTCTATCTCTCTCTGTCTCTCTCTGTCTCTCTCTGTGTCTCTCTCTGTGTCTCTCTCTGTCTCTCTGTCTCTCTCTCTGTCTCTGTCTCTCTGTCTCTGTCTCTCTGTCTCTCTCTCTCTCTGTCTCTCTCTCTCTCTCTCTCTCTCTCTCTCTCTCTCTCTCTTCCTGCTTCCATGCCATAAGCTGTTTCTCCTCTTCCTTGCCAAACTTCCTTGGAATCAGTGGTGTCCATGGATTGAAACTTCTATAAACTGTGAGCCAAAAATCCCCTTCATCCTTAGAGTTGTAGGTGTCAGGCATTGTGTGTCAGCAACTAGAAAGATATCTAGGACAGGTCTTTTATTCTGCCTTTGTCTCCATGTGTTAATATCAAGTATCTGAGTCAAGCACCTTGAACCTTTTCCTCTTTTCCTTTCATCTACTCTCATCACATCAATCAAATACTTGGCAGATATCACCGGATGGGATTATTGGGAAAATGAAAGAACTAGAATATAATGAAAATTCAGTTGTTTAATGATCTTCAGGTTACACTACATGCTTCAAATCATCTTTGAACAGTAAACCCTTTGCCTCAATAGCTTAGTGAACTTTTGACCTGTAAAGAGGCAAGAAAAATATATGACCTGTTATTATATACTACTCTTGTGATAGAACAGTATCTTCTAACTCCTTTGGAAAGATTTTACCATTATGAAAAGCATTCAGACACATCTTGCTTTATAACTTTGTAACACACTCCTTTTAACACAACACTTTCTCATTAAATTATCCAGCTATAAGTCTTTCATCAGACCAAAATATATGACCATTATCTTTTCTTAGTTAACCTGGTCACTGCTCCCTGACCACAGCACTTAGCATGTGGACCAAGTGTTGCATTCAAGTGCCAAATTGATTTGGCTTTTGGCATTTGTTCATAGGAGTCCTGTGAATCAAGTGAAGCAGAGTTCAGCAGACAAGTGGAGATTTTCACTGGGGCACCTAATGAGGCAGATATAACACTGGGTATCAATTGACATATTCACTTTTCTATATCAAGTGCAGTTTGGGAAGTAAGAAGCTCACACAGAGAAAGAAAATATCTTGGCACTGGATCATTTAGAATTCCCAGAGGTATACAGGGGCCTATACTTCCTTTAAGTACATTAAATGACAGCAACATCTCTTTCAGTACACTCCATTTGGTATAAATTATTTCAAATTGTTATTACTGATTCCTGAATCCAAATTAGTCATATTACATTTGCTAAAGTCCTTACAATTTATCCATAATTTCTATTTTAAAAATTTACTATATATTTCATTTTTAAAATTATCTTTTCATATCTTATGAACTTTATCTATTTATGATTTAATGTTTTTTCTCAATTTAATAAACTAAGTATTTTGAAAGTATGGTGCGCATGATAAAAATTTTTAACTCATAAGAAGTATTAAAATCAAAGTTTCTCAGTCATTAAGATTTTAATGATTTTGAAAACCTAATATTATGTATAGATTATTTTGGCTTTCAAATTTATGAAAATATTTTTGAATTCTTTCCCATTAATTTAAGGTATCTTTGGATGTCTGTGTAAATATTGTAGAATGAGGAATTTGGCAATATAGACAGATAGATATATGGGCAGATGAATGTTTCTTTGGTATCATTTTTAAGTGGTGAAATTGCTTCTTTCGCAATATTATATCTGAAAAACCTTCACAGAACTCTGGTTCCAGTTATCAGGCTCAGAAATTTTATTAAATTTCCCTCAATATCAAAAATCCATGATGTGTTCAGTGAAAAACTGCGTAAGTATATAAATGTATAGAATTTCTGAGATTCACAGTTGTAAAAGACCAACTGTTAAAGGACTAGCATGAATTTCCAGAAGACAGAAGACTTAGGGGAAGACCTTGCTAGACACAGTACAGTAAAAGGAGCTATCACTCAGGATTTAAAAGAAAGCTTCAGTGGAGCTGGGAGTGGTTTTGCTTAGTATAGTGTAGCTCCCTAGAGCAGATATGGAGAGAGGCAGAAATCACAGTGCTGGGTGGAGAACCAATTGGAAAGACGCGCGTGTGTTTGGGCCACCTCTACGTCTTGTGCTTCGGGAATCAGTGTTCACTTTCTTTTTGTTTCTTACTTTACTTTTATTAGTAGACAATTTATTAGTACACATTTGCATTCTTGTATGGAGTTGGTCCACACACATAACACATCTTCATTGCCTTTTTCATCTCCTTTCGTTTTCTGTCTCTCTCCTCTTACCATCTCTTGATCTCTTCCTCATTTGGGAAAGATCTATCTTCCTGTTTCTTATTATCTATCTTTTAGTTGGTCATTATTTATAAAATTTTTGTCTCACATGAGAGAAACCATGAAATATTTAAGCTTATGTGTCTGGTTTATTTCACTTAACATTATGGTCTCAAGATACATCCATTTTCTTACAATTAGTTTAAGTTTATTTTTCTTACAGTAGAGAAGTAACCCCTAGTGTATAAATACCACGTTTTCTTCATCCATTTATTTGTTGTTGAAACTGTAGGGTACCTCCAAGTTTTAGCTATTGTAAATGCTGTTGTTATAAAGATGAATACTCATATGTCACTGTAGTGCGATGCCTTGAACTCTTTGGAAAGATATGTATAAGAAGAATAACTGGATCAATAAAGAGTCTACTTTGAATTTTGGGGGAATCTCCATGCTGATTTCCATAAAAGTTGTATTAGAGTCAGGCTGGTCTTTTCTTGGCATTTGATTGTGTCTGGATTACTAGTCAGTCTGCTATATACTTATCACTTATCAAAGTGCTATATATTTATCAGAGATATCCTAAATATCTTTCTCTTACACAGACAGACAGACAGACAGACAGACAGACAGACACACACACACACACACACACACAAACACACACACACACATACACATGCACCACACAAACACTACAACTCTCCATCCATTCAAGGAGCAACTAATTAAAAGCACAGAAAGTCTTTCAGAATCAGCTGACTTATTTTCCTGGATCTTTATTGATATTTCTCAATGACCAATGAAGAATCAGTTAATATTTTAGATACATGATGAAAAAACAGTAAAGTTTAAAAAATAAGAGAACTAATTCTAAAAAAGGAAATAAACTTTAGATTAGAGAAGAAAATGAAACCAAAATAGTAAACTATATATAATTAATAGAGAGTTAATAATTAATAGAGAGTTGTTCAATGAAATTAAACATGCTTGTGTGAATTTAGGCAACAATTAGATAAAATTTAAAATATGGTTAGTGAAAATTGAATCCAACAAAATGTTTGGAAAGTAAAATAAAAACTATTTCAGAGTACAGAATTATAAAGACAAAGATAAATTGTAAATAAAATGATTGGAAGATAGATGAAGATCATGAAATATTTAAGTATACAAAGAATTGTGGGAAGGGTAGGAATGTCAGTTGTCAGGAAATAACAGAAGGGAAATTTTCAGATATCAAGATAGAATCATATGTCTTTAGGGTTAATGTAAAATTGCATCAAGAAGGTTGATCATTTAAAGTCTATTCCAACCAAGAAATATAAATAAAATTAACAAAGAAATAAAAAGGAACTCCCTAAAAGTTTCCAGTCAGAAAAACAAAATACCTGCAAGAAAATAAAACTCACAATGACTTGGATTTCTCACAGTTCCAGTGGAAGTTAAAGAAAATACTGTCTATTCTATTCACAGAAAGTGAGCAAATAAAGCAGAGAAAATTTGTTTCCTAAGGTCAGTACATATCAATTATAGCCATTAAAATAAATGGCTTCAATTCACCTATTAAAAGAAATATATTGAAAGAATGGATCAACAAACAGGATCCCACAATATCTTGTATACAAGAAATGCATCTGACTATAAAGGAAACTGATATACTAAAATTCAAAGGTTACAAAACAATATTCCGTGTGACAGGAGCCTAGTAAAAATCAGGGGTAGCTATTCTATTTGCAGCTAATGTGAACTTCAAACCAAAAATGATCAAAAGAAATAAAGAAGTTCACCATATACTTGTCAAGGAAATAATTCAAGAAGAGCTAACAATCATAAAAATATATGCACCAAACACAGGAGCATCCAACTATTTAAGACAAATACTAATAAATATGAAAAATCAAATACCCCATTGTCACAGAGATAGATCAATCAAACAAAAAGTTAGCAAGAAATAACAGAACTGAATCATACCTGTGAGCAAATGGACTTAGTAGATTTTTACAGCGTGTTCCACCCAAACACATCAGAATACACATTCTTCTCAGCTGTACATTGGATATTCTCTAAAACAGACCATATGTTAGCTCATAAAACATTCTTAAGTAATGTAAAATTATTCCATGCATATTATGAGATCATAATGCAGGTAATTTGGAAATTAATAGCAAAAGAAATTGTAAAATCAGCATAAATACATGGAAATTAAATAACAGCCTCTTGAACAATCAATGGATTACAGGTGAAATTAAAGAATAAGTTAATCAATTTGTACATTTCAATGAAAATGCAGATACAACATACTGAAACCTGTGGGATGCAAAGAAAGCAGTCCTATGAGGAAATATATAGCAATAAATTGTCGTGTCAAAAACAAATTGAGCACAAATAAACAATCGAATGCTTCATCTCAAGCTTCTAGAAAAAGAAGAGCAAGTCAAACCCGAAGCTTATAGAAGAGAGGAAAGTAAACAGAATATAGCAGATATTAATGCAATTGAGACTAAACACAATAAAAAGAATAAATGAATCAGAGTTGTTTTTTAAAAGAATAAACAAAATTGAAAAACCTTACAAAGAAAAAGAAAGAAAAACCTCATTTTCACACAATAAGGACTAAAAGAGAAATTACTACAGATCTCAATGGAAACTCAAAAGATATGAATACCTACTTTTAAAATCTCACATAGTGTGGAAAATACAAAAGAAATGGAAAGATCTCTAGAAATGTATGAACTACCAAAACTCAACCAAGAAGATATAATAATTTGAATAACCCAATATCAGCTATTGAAATTTAAAACATGATTAAAAACATACTAACAAAAAAAGGCCCGGGTCCTGATGCATTCACAGCTGAGTTCTACAAGAAATTTAGAGAAGATTTAACACCAACATTCCTCAAACTCTTCAATGAAATTGAAAGAGAAGCAATCCTCCCTAACTCATTTCTGGATGCAAGTATTACTCTGATATCAAAACGAGAGAAAGTCCCAACCAAAAGGAGAACTATAGGCCAGTCTCACTAATGAACATTGATGCAGAGACTCTCAATAAAACACTAGCAAATATAATGTGGCAAATCATCAAGAAGCTTATACATCATGACAAAATGGCATTTATCCTATGAATTCAGGGGTGGTTTAGCATATGCAAACCAATAAATGTAATGCACCACATCAACAGAGCCAAAGACAAAACTCACATGATGATATCAGTAGATGCATAAAAAGCTTTTGATAAAGTCCAACACTTACTCATGATAAAAACCCTAGAAACTCAGAATAGATGGTATCTACCTCAACCTCATAAAGGCCATCTGTGACCATCCAACAGCCAACATTATACTAAATGGATGAGAACTAAAAGCTTTCACTCTAAAATCAGGAACAAGAGAAGAATGTCCATGATCACCATTTCAACATAGTTCTGGAAACATTAGCCAGAGCATTAAGACAAGAGGGAGAAATAAAATGAATAAAGATAAGAAAAGAAGAAGATAAATTATTATTATTTGCAAAGGAAATAATACCCTACATAGAAGATCCAAAAAAATCCACGAAAAGGCTTTTAGAGAGAATAAACAAATTCAGCAGAGTAGCTACATATAAAGCTAGTACAAAAAAATCAATAGCATACTTGTACACAAACAAAAAACTCACTGAGAGAGAAATTATGAAAATATTGCCTTTTAATATAGCACCTAAAAATATATATATAGGAATCAGACTCACCAAGAATGTAAAAGGCCTATGTACTGAAAATTATGCTATGCTAAAAAAGGACATTGAAGAGGAAATTAGAAAGTGGAAGGATAGTCCCTGCTCTTGGTTAGCAAGAACCAACATTGTGAAAATGAACATATTCTCAAAGCCGTTACACAGATTTATTGCAATCCCAATCAAAATACCATTGACATATCTTACAGATCTAGAGAAAAAATTCCTAAAATTCATTTGGAAACAGAAGAAATCTAGAACAGTACAGGCAATTCTGGACAACAAAGGCAAGGCAGGAGGCATCTAAATTCCTGACTTGAAGCTATACTACAAAGCCACAGTGATAAAAATCAGCATGTTACTGGCAAAGATCAGTGGAGCGGATTAGAAGATGCAAGCACAGCTACAAAGATACTCAGCCCCCTGATGTTCCACAAAGGGGCTAAACATGTTCACTGGAAGAAGATCAGCCTCTTTAATAAATGGTGTTGGAAAAATTGGCTTTCCACAAGCCAAAGACTGAAACTAGTCCGACGTCTATCACCATGCACTATACCAAAATTGAAATGGATCAAAGATCTAAATAATAAATAGAAACATTAAATCACTACAAGACAAAGTAGGTAAAAATCTTGGAGACATAGGGGTAGGCAGAGAATTTATGAACAAAAAGCAAACCACACGTGAAGTACTTCAAAGAATTAACAACTGAGATCTCATGTTACTAAAAAGTTTCTGCACTTTAGAAGAAATCACCAACAGTGAAAAGAAACCTCACTGAATGGGAAAGAATTTTAGCCAGCATTCCCTCAGACAAAAGACCTACACCCAGAACATATAAAGAATTGAAAAACATCAAGGCCCCCAAATTCAAATTATCAACCCAAAAATGAATGTCTCTGATGAACATGCATTTCAGACAAAGATATACAAATTGGAAGTAAATACATGAAGCAATGTTCACCTTTACTGTTCATTCAAAATGCAAATTAAAACAGCTCTGAGACTCCATCTCACTCCAGAAAGAATGGCTGCCTTCAAGAAATCAATTGATAGGAAATGATGAGGCTGTGGGAAAAAGGAACACTTCTCCACTGTTGGTGGGAGGGAGTGTAGACTGGTACAACCACCATGGAAATCAGTACAGAAATGCCTCAAGAAACTAGGATTAGAAGTTACATTCAATCCAGCTATTCCCTTCTTGGGTATTTTCCCAGAAAAATTGAAAAGGTCATGTCACAGAGATGTTTGTTTATAGCAGTGCAATTTGTAATAGCTAAATTTTGGAAACAACCATAATGCCCATCAACTGTAGAATGGATGAAAAGATGTGGCATTTTTATGCAATAGAATATTACTTACCTATATAAAATATGATCTTGCTGCTTTCATTGGTAAATGGAGGCAACTTGAGACTGTCCTCATAAGTGAAATAAATAAGACTCATATTTGTAAATATTGTATCATCTCTACTATAAAAATAATAATAAACTGAAAGAGTAATAATATCCAAAATGCATAACAGATACTGTAATAATGAAAGGCAAAAATGTTGTAAAGGATATAACTGTATGTATTTTGAATGTGCATGATAGATAACCATATTACTAAGTTTTTGTTAATATAAAACAGGATAGTTTGTACTGTCATTGTTTGATTGCCCACTTTTAATGCTTTGATTTTGTAACTTGAACAACTACTTCTAAGATAACAATATGTAATTTCTCAACTAGTCATTTATTACCGTTTACTTGAAATTCTGTAGTATGTCTACCCTTTTTGTTTTGCTTTTTTTCCCTCTAAATTAAAAAAAAAAAGCCACCAGAGATTGATTTTACTAATTTGAAGTTGACAAATAGTTCCTGGGTTAAACTAACAGGAAGTTATGTAGAAAATTCAGGACCAAATATAAATCACTGAGTAAGAAAGAAGGTGCAAGTCAAATTAAATTTTGAAACCATTTGGGTGAATGCATGAATTCTTGTTGAAGACTTAAGATTTTTGCTTTTAGTTGCAAAACTTTAGTGACTCTGAGCCACAAATTCTCTGAGAGACTACCTGGTTTGAAATAAGTGGTATTCATGTAATTTTATCATGGCCCACATTAATCGACAATTTTAAATTTTTGGAATCCATCTATAGAATCTACTTTACGACAATTACAAAGTAGACTGCATGTGATAGAGATTTGTGACCATGTGGAGGAATGTCAACAGACATGTGATATATAATAGAAGGGAAAAGCAAGAAAAGAGGAGATATTAAAGTGGATGGAACACCAAAAAGCTTAAGCATATTGGTTTAGATTATAGTAGTAACTGATAGAACTGATATTTATTTAAAAACATTGAGCACATGGAGGGAGAAAGAATTAAGGATTTAATTCTAGTTACTTTCAATATATGGTATTTAGTGGCTAATACCTAGAATTCAATAATTAGGAAATAGTAACAAGCATATAAATAGTACAATGTAGAAAACCAACAGAACTACTAAAGTTAACAATTTTTTATTCTAAGATACATATTGGTCATGTATTCTGAAGCGATACTCTTAATTTTACTAAATATCCTTCAGAATGCATTCAAAAATCACTGTTTCAAGTGTCACAATAGTAAAATGAAAATGTGATTCTAAGAGAAAAAGTTGATTTCACATATATTATTAAAAGACAGTAGTAATAATTTTTATGTTATTTCACATATCTTATTAAAAGTTGATACTAATAATTTTTCATATGACTTCTGTCAACATTAATAACTTACAAGCAAAAATTATATTTGGTATCTAAATTTAAACTGATTGAAAAATTCACTTATACAACTCAATAAATTGTCTTTTAATCTTAATATTTTGCATTTGGGGAAATAAAATCTTCAAGATAATTTCAAAAATTACACTACCAATTTCAATCTATACTATAATTATATAGTACAGTGTGGTTCTCTAGATTTTCATTCTCAGTTTTAATGTTAAAGGTCAAATTTAAATAATGACCAGAAAAATATAAAAGCTCATCAAGAAAGAAAAGGATCTTTAACAGTTTAGAATGGGCTCTTTGCTATTGTTGTTTATATGCCTTTTCATTTTGTGTTTTTTTTCTAGGAATTTGTTTTGTTTTTTCTTGTTTTTCTCTCTAATACCGAAAGGATAGGTATACATGTAGAGACTCATGCATGCATAAAACTTCTAAAAATTTTATGAGAAGCCATAATATAATGCATGATGAATTGAACAGCTACTTTGAAGAAAAAGAGACACTAAGGTATCCAGTGCTGATTCCGTAGTGCCATGATGTGAAATCCAGCAATACTATTATTCTTTGTTCAGAGTGATTTTAGCCAGTTTTTGTTGTTGTTGTTGTTGTTTAATTTCAGCATACACGAAGGTATGGACAGCTATTTTGAAAAAAATGAGAGACATTATGGCAGCCATTGTCGACTTCCCTATTGTCTGGTCTTGAAGACCTAAAATGCCTTCATCATCCTGTTCTTGTAAGTTTTATACTATTTTATTGGGTATGCATTCGTTGTATGTGAAGGGCAACCATTTGAAAGAAAACAGGAGACAATATAATAGACAGTGATGATACCCTGTTGTCTTGCTTTGAAATCTGCGTCTCTTACATTGTTTTTATGAATTGTTTTACCCTCTTTAACCTGTTTTATGGTTAGTTTTACTCTCTTTAAAAATAAAAATAAAAATGGTTGAGAATGAATTTCAGCAAGACTTTTTTAAAAAAAGGTATTTCCTCTTAATCATAGTATTTCACTTTCTACTCATTTTATTCTACCAACTATTATATATGTATTTCTATTTTAATCATAATTGGTTCTGATCATCTTCTGGTATAAATGTCTTAGCAGGTAACTTAATAGTTTCTAGAGTTTTCACTAGAAGAATAAAAGAGGAGAAAGTAGAAAAGGAAAACTTAGAGAATAATGATTTCAGAACTGTATTCCACAAACACTAGAGCTCAGGAAGCATAATTGAAATCTGCACTTGTTAAGAGGCTTTCCAAATCTAACTGACACCATCTTGTTCTTCCTGTTGAATCTAACATATGCTGCAAAGCTTATCTACTGATCACTGCCACACACTAGGGCTGCACTCCTAAAATTTGTTTGAATAAGTCTTTGGAATGAAACTTTCTTTAAGATTTTTAGGTAAAATCTGCAACATACTGGTTAAGCATATGCGCTCAGCTTGACACCGTAGGTTGCCTATCAGCTAGGAATCAATATGTTAAGGGTTCCCCTGCTCCTTAGACTACAAAGTGAAGATGATTGTATGCATAGTATCCATGTCACGTGAGAATGAAAATATGATACATGAAAAGGCCTTCAAGCAGTGTCTGCATCAATTAATATTTACTGTAATTATTATGAACTCATCACAAAAACCTTTATGAAAGAGATTTGCAAAATATCAGTGGGTTCCAGAGCTTTCTCTCATTCAGAGCCAAGTACCTCTATGTTATTGTCTTAATCTCTCCTATTTCCAGATGTCTGGATACACAGAGAGATGATTAAAATACTCTCTCATGGTTGATATAAATGTAATTTGTGTTGTCATCATTTTCCAGCTAAAGGTATCGACAAATTTTCATAAAATTCCTTTATTACTTTTTTCTTGACTCATTAATGGCAGGAAGCTGGGAGAGGTAAAGGCTGACGTATATAAATTTGAGGTGCAGTCTCAGAGTCTAAAGTTCTTATATCCAGTCAGGAAAACATAAAGTCCTCAACTGTCACCTCCCTGAGTACTTTATCTACCTGATAAGATGATTTTTCCTGGATCACTACAATCTTTCTCTCATAATGCCCCATGATACTTTCATATCTAGAAGCTGGTGGTAGCTTCAGTAGAGATAACTTTTTAAAATATGCCTTTCTAAGTTAAATTTTAAATCTCAGTTTTAGGAATTTTCCCAGTTTCTATAATTTCATCAATATACAATGTTCATATCTAAAACATTCATATCTACTTACATACATATGTATTATTTACAAATATTCATGGACATTGCCTATCACTGCTATCGCAAATGATCCCAAACTTCATGTTTAAAAACAACAGAAATTTCTCTTACAATCTTCACAACCAAGAGTCCTAAATGAGCTTCATTTTGTTGGATCAAAGTCAGCGTGTTGTCACTGGGGAACTGCCTTATGAGGCCAGAAAGTTGAATCTACTCCTTGCCTCTTCCAGGTTGGCGGCTGCTGGCATCCTGGCTTTCTCATTTCTGTGCTCCATCTGCGTCTCCAGGGTCACAATGCTTTCTCCTCTCTGGTCTAAACACACCCTTACATTACGTTACAAGGAGAGCTTACTCTTACCACCTGGATAATACAACAATCTCTCCACTTCTTGAAACTAAATCATATCTACAAAATTGTATATAGATAATATTTAGAGTTCCAGAGATTGGTACATGAATATTTTAAAGTGGACATTATCTAACTTACCAGAGTTCTCTCCTTCTGGACTACATTATATTATATTAAGGGTATCACTTTCTTCCTGGTCAGAGAAACTGGAGATCTTACTATAAACTCTACCTCTCTTTATTCTTGAAACACTGAGATTTATTAACAATCCCTATTTTGTATAAATAACCCTAAAATTTACACTATCCTCTCACATGCACTGCCACTGTTACAGAAATTTGAATTATCCTGAGCTGAGCTGTACTATTCAACATCTAAACGCATCTTCAGTTGTTCTCAGATCCTCCTCCCGTTTGGTGGTTTTCCACTGTTGGCAGAAACTGAGCTACATGGAGGTACCATTCTCCACTAATTGTCTCTGCTCACTCTTTGATTACCTACCAACTACTAAGTCTTCATTAACTGCAAATGAAGTCCATGCTTTGTTCCATAATAGAATGCGTATTTCTGTCCTCTGCATCCACTGGAACAATATTTTAAATCTTTAGTGGCCATATTACATATTTCCAAAATCTCTACTTTGGTGATTTTTTTCTAAATCACTTAGGTAATACATCAACTCTTGGTATTTATCGCTTAATATAACATTAGCTTTATAATTAAAGTGACATAATCAGACAAAAGCTTATTTTTAATGCGAAGTTCAATATAGTTCAATAGATTTCCAACACAATTTTAAGTAATATTTTCGGGAATCAGATTGATTCTTATATCTGCAGTTTCTTTATCTCAAATGTGGCCTTCATCACAGGCAAAATTGAAAGAGAAGGCTATAGGCTAACAGAAGGTGACACGGCTCTGTATACCAGGAAGTGGCCTGGGAATAATAGTTTTCCCTGTGTCCATAGATCAGAGATAAAATGAATAAGATGAAAGTATTTATTATATATGTTTTCAAATAAAACTTGATTAGTTCCAAATCAACACTCAGATTCTAGTTTATCTGTTTCCCTTTTCTTCTTCAAAAAATTAGTCCACTATGAAGGTAAAGAGCAATAAAGGCAATAAAGATATATTCATTACCAAATGAAATGGTTAAAGACATCAGATCTATATTAGTTTTGTCAGATCTATATTAGTTTTTTCATTCCAGAAACCTACAATTTAAAAGTACCCTTAAATAACTGTACATGTTTTTAAAAATGTTTACTGAAGAAAAAATTTCTGTTAAAATCCTTTTCTTTATTTTTTCTTAAAAATTATTTCTCTCAACTATAACTTTTATCATATTATCTAATGGACATAGACTGATTTGTTTGATGATAAATCATTTCAATAAATAATGAAAACACTTCAGATGAGTTTCTTTAGTTTTACTTCAGAACATGACTAACAGCAGAATCTGTAAACATTTAATGGTGAATTTAATGAAGTATGGAATTTATGTGTTCTGTGAATATAATTCAGAACATCCTCATATCAGCAATGCAAAGTTCCACCTACAGATCTCTTGCTAAAACAGGTTGGCATATTTTCCACAGCCCACAGTCCTTAACAATAGGAAAGAGACCATTTGCTTTAAAATATTCAAGGATACAGGACCTACACAAACATTTTCTCTATGCTGGTTTTTGTTCTGTGCATCCCATGCCTAATAAATTGCAGACCTGAAGAAAGATATCATTCCTGTTCCGTTAACATAAAAATGCAAGAAATGAATATATGTGTGACATTTGGATATATTTCATGTCAACTGGCAAACTTCCCCCCAAAGTGTTATATAAGAGCTGAAAGTTCAAATTGTTCCAAATAAATAAGCTACAACTTCTATGCAGGCAAACAAAGCTCCAAGCAAAACAACTAACCAAAAAACTGAGTTAGCAATTAAACAAAAATACATAATCGTAATTGTCGTTTTTAAAAGTACTTTTTTCTATTCATTACCCTGCAATCCTTCTTTCACTTATTTATCTAAAAAATCATCCAACAAAAAATGATTAAATGTTTACTTTGTTTGGATTCCAGAAAATGTGGAAAATGAAAGGAAAATGTTTGTCATTGGGAAACATCTGGATTCCAACGTGGGAGATGCTGTTTGGAGGTTGGATACATTACTCTTCTAAAGCTTTTGGTTAAAAAGCACATAGCATTATCAGAATAAGGGAGAGTGGACAGAATTTCATAAAGCTATGCTTGAGATATACATATAAATTAGTTAAAAATAAAATCTCAAAAAAGAAGAGGAATTAATTAAATTTTGCTGTATGATATGATTTATCCACAAATTGATAGAATTTAGAGATGTAGAAGAAAATCCCAAAATAAAGTCAGTGAGTATTAAAAGTAGTGGCAAAGAAGATAACATCAGAAAATTCACAGGGAGAGTAAATTGTGTGTGGAGAAAGTTCTTTAGTTGCTTAACGTAGAGAAGGTATATGACAAAGAGTAACTTTAAAGATAAGTTCGAAAACTGTATGGTCATACTGATAAATATGATCACAAACATACAACATATTAGTGAAGACATCAAAATGTAGCTAATTAGCAAGCAGACAAAAGTACAAAATTGAAACCTGAGTTGATAGTTTTTTTTTATTTATAATACTGTTATTGCAGAGGAAAGAGTTAAAATTGCTATCTTCTTGCCCTTTCCTAGTAACAAAAACCCCTACATAACATACTAACCTTTGCTAAGTTTAGCTACCTGCAACATTATTCTATCTCAAAGCTTCTCCTATTTTGTCCCTGTTCCATCACTAATCCATATATAAGCCCAGTATTTATTAAGTGCCTAACAAGTATTATGCTGATTTGGACACCAGTGCTTCTTCTTTTAACGTATGGATTACATCCTACACAGAAAACTTAATCCATAGGTACACAAATCATGTGTAAAATCCAATGTTAACTTGAAAAAAGTGAAAGCAGGGAACAAGAGGACTCCAACTATGAGGAGAACAGCGGAACGGGTGTTGTATAGGCATACACAGTGAAAGTATTGAGTTAGGTGCCATTTGTACAAATAAAGGTAAAGATGGAGTGATCACAGAGCTAACAGCAGAAACAAAAGGCAGAAGAGCCTTTTGTGCTTTCCAAGTTCTGTGTTCAGCTAACCATAGTGAAGGAACTAAAGTGATTAGTGAACAAGGATGCCGGTGTGTAGGGAGATGCAGAGAGAATGTGCCTCTCACCAGGAGATGTAGAAACAATCTTGGAAAACACTCTTTCTTTACATCTGAGGTCATGGTGGCTTCCATTACCAGTGCAGTGGAGGCCTCGATGCGGGATCTATTTTGGATACAGAACACAAGAGCTACTGCTAGGTTGATCATAAGGGTTTTAATATTCCCTGCAGATCTTCCTTTTTTCCATACTTATCTCACGTCACCCCTTGAGACTCCTGTTCTTTCAGTACACTATTGTTTCAGTATATCTAGTTTAAAATTGAAAGCATAAACAAAAGAAGGCTACTGCATCACTGGGACCGTTGACTGCTTTCCCATAAACACTTTCAGAGTACTTTGGTCAAAAAAGAAAAAAGAGCAAATATTAATTTACTGTGAAATTCAAAGGCAGTTAAATGCATTAAAGTGAAGAACACTGTGATGTCCGGAGTGTATTAAAATGGAAGACAGTGAAAAGTTGCTGGTATGAACCATTAAGTTAAGAGACCAGTGTTTATAGGTCAGTTACAGATGCCTCTAAAATTCTGTATCAGCACAAAATATACAGTAAATCCTAACTGCGGACATTAAAAGAAAGAAGCTAAGGGGACACTGTTAAAGATACTTTCTAATTCTGCCCCTATAATTGTCTTATTTTGTGACCTTGACCAAAGTTTCCATTTATATCACTTTTCTCACGATAAAACTAGACTGATAATGAATATCATATTGCTGCTGACACCGTCAACAAGTTAACAAATCACCTTTAGAAATCCGTGGAGAAATGCAATATTGCTGCAATGATAATATTTAGTAAAACAAAAAGATATTCAGAAATCATTTCAGAAATAAAGTAATATTCATTCATCCAAATACAAATTTGTTCTTGTTCAGGCCCATGTTAGCTTCTGTTAACACAAATCTGGATCAGGAATGAATTAGTTACACAGTGTGTTGTTAGAATTTGAAATATTTTGATTAAAATATTGCTGCTTTGGGTTACTCATTCTTTGAATTCTGATGTTACATTAAACTCTTCTTCCTTAAGATTAAATTTTTGCTTTTTTATACTATTTGTAGATACCATTTCTCTTTAAACCATCAATTCTGGAGAGTATAGTCATGATTACAAATGAGAATGAAGTACATATTAGGCTCTTCTCTTGATCATTTGAGTATCACTTAAGCACTCCAGTTTTAAAACATTTTGAGTTTCTTGTAGTAGAAAGAAATGCACCAATGTGAAATTTAAAGATGAGCAACTTTCAGAGTTAAAGAATAGTCATTTCTTTGTCCCAATCAGCTCAAAATATGCCAGTGCACCAATTCAATGATCTAGATGAATGGAATTTCTATATCCCAGAAGCAGAAGCCACCTTTCACATATTTAGAGGGTCTGTCTGTGCTGACCATATTGCTGGTGGGAGTCTTGGCTAAGTTGTATTCAGTATCCATCAATTACACCTGTGTCTCTCTCATTGCCAGGAAAGGTGGCTTCCATGGAAAACAATTAAAACAATTCCTAGGATTCTGGTACTGAAAGAATTACCACATCTGGCTTATTTTCACTATATTTTGAATTTTTTAATATGTTATCTTGGAAAGTTATTCATTGCAATATCGAAACTATATAGGGCCATATTTAATGGCATAGGAGATTTATTCTACTTGAAGGCATTTGTCAGAGCACTGTCTGTGGCACTGGAGAATATGTCATGGAAATTTGCAACCTGTCATCAAGTGACACTAATATGAGGTGGAGGATGTGCTAAGGGGAGGGAGTGAATCACAATCTCAGACATGGCAATGAGGGATACTCTGCCCTGAGCTACTAATAAATCTATTGCGGACATTGTTAGTCTTTAAAAATAGAGAGGTGCTTTGTTGATTTTACAAGAGTTAGGGACATAGGTTTCTAATATGTTTGGTGACTTTGGAGCCAGGAAATAGGTATAAAAATAGAGAAAAAAGTATATTTTCTTCATATTTCTTCCTTAATACCTCTAGTTGTCACAGCTATTCACTGTACATCACAACTGGCTGATTTCAGACCAAGTCTAAAGTTATTACAGTTATTATAGCAGGTCTGCATATTTTATTAATAGAGTTATAATATTTCCCATCCATTGCATTTAAATTGCATTCATACAATAGGAGATTATAACTAAGAATGATATGGGCTTTTGGGTTTTATTATATCAATATTTTCAGTTAATTAATAGATGAATTAGAAATCACATTAAAATTAGGCTTGCTTGTTTAAAATGAGTTCCAGATTTTTAAAAAATATTATTCAATAATTATTAAAATAAATTAGGAAATATCCTCAGACTCAAGTCCTGAGTTATAATCTCAGCTTTCAGACTTTCACCTTAAATTGTTTTTCACTCTTAAGCACTTTAACCCGCTGATGTGCATTAGTCTTGCTCTTTTATCATCTTATGTTTCCCTCAGTCTTACGTCTTAGTTTCTTTGAATTAGAACTCTGTTTAAAAATAGGTAAAACTTGAAACTTCATGTAATTAACTTCAGGTAATTCCCCCAACCATCCTTATTTACAAAAGAATATAAATGAGCCTAAAAAACTAACATCACTATTTTTGAAAACCTTGCTTCTATTACAATTATTAAAATTTGAATCCTATCTTTCTTTGTTGACCAGTATTTTATCACAATAAGTAGTAGCCATTTCCAGTCTCAAACATCTTCACGTCTATATGTGGATACATAGATAAATGCTGAATGTACAATTGATCCTGACCAATAAGTAAAGCCCAATAGGAGTTAATTGATAATGTGAAAAATCCTGAAAACATTTCTGCAAAACGAAATTTCAGCCTCATGAAATGGCTGAGAAAGGATGGTGTAATACAGGTCTTAAATGTTAAGTAAGCCCACTCAAAGTTAAAAGCAATGATAGTAGCAAGTACATCTTTGGTTATATAACTCTATCTTTGTAAGAGCTTTTGTATTAACTTATTTTATCCCAGCAATCTCATTACCAGCTATTTTATCTTTATTTTAAGCTCAAAGAAGTGAAGCAAGAAAGGCTCCTCGGGTCACAACACTGATAAATGACAGAGCAAGGTCTCGAACCTAGGTCGTCTGATAACAAATCCGGAGCTACTTCCATTCCCCTACACTGTGTTCCACTGTCAAGACCTGGAAAATTAAATGTCTCCAATGCTTTGAAGCACCTAAGGAGCAATCTCAATAAGGGCGTGAAGGAAAGTTTATCAAGATTACGTGTGGTGTGTGTGTGTGTGTGTGTGTGTGTGTGTGTGTGTGTGTAACTCCACAGTCTACCTCACACTGTATGCACATATTGGTTTACCCCTTGTTTGAGAAATCATAAGGATAGGGTGCCATCCAAGTGTACAAGGTGTTAAAGAACAGAAATAGTTGAAAGTTAATAACACAATAATTTAGTTCTAAAAATCATACTGAAAATTTTATATCCAAAAACAATAAGAAATTTAATCACATAAATTAATACAAATGCATAATGAGTTTACTGAGTAGATTGAATTTTGAATAGACTTACATAGAACATAAACAAGGCACATAAAAATTTAAATGAAACAAGATTTTATGGATGTGAGAAAAAGTGTCATGAAGGTATATTCTCAGAATAAGATGTGCAAAATGTAAAAAGTAAGAAATGGGTATTTACAAATCAGACAAACAAATCTAGTTTTTAATGCAAAAATTACTGTATTTAAAATCATAAAATTAAAAAAATTACAGAAAATGAATTTAAAATTACAAAAACTTCATTATCTAGAAATAAATGATACTATTAAAGTAATAGAATATTTTCCTAGTTTCATTTATATACAGATTTTTAGCTAAATTTAAGATGCTGAATTTTTCCATACCTTCACATAAAAAATACCTTAACAATTCTGTTAAGAGTAACAATACTTTATATCATTATATTACAATTTTTCAATTGACACTTTGTGTTCTTTTTCTATTTGTAAAATAACAGGGCTTTTTGAGACTTTTTATATGAACTCTTTTAGCTTAATGATGTTAGTAATTACTCTGACATACACAAAAGAACTTTTAATGCTAATTTAAGAGAAAAGTAGAATAGCTTTGCTCAAAGTTCACATTGAGGGAGGATATTACAGACTATAAAAGCAAACAGTAAGGTATATTTATTTTCTGTATCTTTCAGGAAATTGAATTTTCTTTATGTAAAATATTTTGTGAGCTACAATTCAATTCAAAATTTTAAAGCACCTACTACTGCTGTTATAATAATCAGATAGTAACTTTGAAAAGCTAGATTTCTGATTATTAAAATCAATTATGCCTTCACAAGTTGCATGGCCTACCAACAGAATAAATCATTGTTCAAGAGAACCCTGGAAGTGCTCAGGCAGAGATGTCCCGATGTGTAATGAAAATACTTGGGTGTATGTTTATGTAAATGTGAGTGGGGATGGGTACTTATTATGGTATCATTAATCCACCTATTTATTTCATCGATTTTTAGTTTTCTTGACAACTGTATGCGAAATCCTGTGACAATTATTAGATGAGAAACACTGATGAATAATCTTACCTTGCACTCTAAGAGGGAAGAAATAATATTTCTATCTTATGCATCCTTGATATTTCTTAACCTCTTTGCAGTCACAGTCATAACATTTAGAAAGGAAGAAAATAAAAAAGCAAGCATGCCACTTTTCAAGTTAGATTACAGACAGGCTGTGGCTTCTGTGTGACTGTCTTCTCGCTCTGTGAGGAAAGCCAGTTTGATGTTGTGATCTGTTTTGTTAAGAACTTATAGACGCAAGAAACTAAAAATAAGGGACATTTGTGGTCAATATCCAGGGAGGAACTTACACTGTAAGGAACCGAGTCACCAAAACCACCTGTATGCACGTGGAAGTGGATATTCCTCATTTCCATTTTCCCTTGAGACTGCAGCCCAGCTGACACCTTGGTGCATCCTGTAAAGAGGACAGGCACCCAGCCAAAGCAAGGCTAATTCCTGTCATGCAGAAAATACGAGATCACATGGTTTTTGTTTTAAGCTACCAGATTCTGGAAATTTTTCTTCCACAGTAGTAGGTTACTGATACGTTAAAAAATGTTTAGAGGTGACTTTCTTCTGTTCTGTGAAAGAAATCCTTTACTGGACCAAGCACATACACGTTATCCCGGCACTGAGTGAAATAAAGATAAGTCACACTGCAGCTTCACCCTCCTTTTGTAATTTATATGAATTGCCTCTTGGGAACAGAATCAGTAGAGCCTTCCTATATTATATCAGCTGGTGACAGTTCATTAAGACTTTTTCCCCTGGAGGACTTAAACTACTTCACAAGATTTTGGGAGAATTTCTGAATACAGAGAGATTTTTCTGAAAAACTGGAGAGAGAAGGCAAATTCACACTGTGGAAATGCAGACAATATAGACACAAATATGTTTCTTTCTGTTTTTAAGGGTTGTAGTTTATGTCTGTCTTTTTCAATTTCAGGCTTCTAGCATATTACATCATATTCTTTCTCCGATGCTGAAATGTTCTACATGTTTTTATCTCTTACCTACCTTTAAATTTTCTTCTTGTATTTATGGAGTGAACTTCTTTTTGATTTCTTGTTTCCTTTAGATTTATGCTTTCCTTTAGATGTTCTCCAACCACAAATTCCTATCTATGGCTTTTTTGAAACTAGGGAATTTTTTTAGATGGCAAATACTAGTGCCAAATCCTTAAGTTAATATTGTGTTTCAACTAGGAGTATTGCATGTAAGGAATATTCTAGCAATTTATCAGTCTTTGTTTTAGCAAAGATTAGATAATAGAATAGCTTTTTTCTTTCCAGGAAGAGGTCATCTTTAGAAGAGGCTAATTATTATCATTTAGCAGTAGCAACAAGAGACCTTCAGCGGAATAACAAATCAAATCCACTTTACTGAAGGACATCTTGATCACAATCATTTGCTCCTCCTGTCTCACACTGAAAATAATCTTCATACAATTTAGAATGGTATTGTATTGAGCAGTACCATTCAGGAGGGAAAATGTCACTTCCAAATCAACCCTGTAATTTCACTGTAGAGTAAGTAGAAAGACATCTTTTGGATCTGTGGGTGTGAGACAGATGAAAGCAAGTTGATTTTCTAAAGTAATGCAATAAAATCAGTTCAGAAAATAGTATGACCCACACTGGAATAGTACTGTTCTTAAAGATGAACTTAAGTCGTTTGGGGGAAAATGGATGCATTATGAGATAATAATAGTAAGTGAAATAAATCACATGCATAAGCATAAATATCACATGATATTAAATTTTAAAATGAACAAGCAAATTGAGTAGGATACGACATTTTTTAAAGTGTGCATACTCTATGTTTTATTGTTTGCCCTACAATGAACTATGAATTTCTTAGTTTGGGAGAAAAATTCCTTATAAATTCCCTTCAACTCATGAGTCAGGTTTCAACCTGAAGCACACAACTATGAAGATATGGAAATTGTTGACAAGTTATTAAATGCAACAGATCAAACACTTGCAATACAATATTGCCTAGAAAGGCAAGGCAAAAACATTTTAAGAGACTTAAAAGAAATTCTGAACTATTCCCCAGAAGCCATTATATTAGCCAAGTTTATCTCAGTCTTTAAATTCACATAGTCATGCACTGAATTGAATTTATGTCTAAAGCTTCAGTGTCAGCTATTGCGGCATCATCTTGTCCCCTTCTAAATCACCTTATTCGACTCACAGATAAAAGGCCACTTTCATTTCTGTAGGGCACAGATTAAACATTAGCAGTCAGAAGCAATCGCCTTCTCCTTCAACATCACTTCCTGTCTTCTTTCTTACAACATAGTTGCTGGGGATTTCCTGCTGGCTAAAGAGGAGGCAAATAACATTTGTGCTTCAGCACAGCATCCTTCGATAGCGTGCTGTATAACTCAGTTTTTGCAAAACAGTGTGGGAAGTTGTAGTAGCTGAGCGGTAAACGTGTGTATGCCATAGAACTCTAAGAAGCTCATAAATCTCAATCCAGATGTCCCTGAAGTTTCTGCATGCTGCTTTGAATCACGCCTGCATTCTAAGTATGTACATCAGGACAGACAATTTTAGCAATATCTAACATATCAAGTCTGTCACAACTAAACAAGACAACCTTACTTGCCTGTATTTGCTTAACTTTAGACAGGTTCCTTCCTTGCTATGACCTTTTCTAGGAACACCTATGTTAGAAATCTTGACCTCCTGGTGGATTGCTTTGTCTCTTTGAGATACAAATCTGAATATGGTTTTATCAGGAAGGAGAGTATTCCTGCCTTCTACTTTTTATGGGAAAATAGGAGTCAATTTTGACAAATGCAAACTGACAAATACAGATGACCCAAATTAATTAACAACATTTGCTCCTAGTATCCTCCTGTACTTTTCCAATAGATTTCTCCAGTACTTTAAATTTTTCCTAACTTTTGTTGGAAGTTGGGCTTACCCTCTCTCTCCTATTGTACTGGCCCTGAATAAAATCTTCTGTGCCTGTTTATCTTTATCTTATGCAATTTTTCTTTGGTTCTGTCCTTGAGAAATCAACTTTTCTTTGGTAATCATAAACATGCAAAAAAGGTAAAATAGAATTTTTGACAGAGCACTATAAACTTTCCGTAAATGTTAAAATGTCAATACAGACTATTTAGGGTTTGGTTTGAGACATACTAAAAAAGTGTTAGAGCTAGGTTGTACCTTAGTGGTAGAGAACTTGGCCTGTGTGTCCTGAGTTCAATCTCCTGAATACCTAATAAGTAAACTGGTGTGTTAGGGCTTTGTATATTAGATATGTTTAAGTTGAGGGGCCCCAGAATCCCAGTTGTATCCCTTTAGATTTTTGCACCCATTTTACTCTGAATGTCTTCCTTTCACATTCAACAAATCATGTCTCGAAGAGGTACAGATTAAAATTAACTTTGTCTTAGGATAGTTTGTCTTTACTTAATATTAGCTATCATTGTAATCTCCATGTAAGCACTGACCTATTGATCCAAACAGGAAGAAGGACGCTAAAGCAAGCTCCCAGTGGGAGTTACTCAGAGCACAACCTGGCTTCTTGTTGACTGTCACCGTATCACACAACTCTGGATAGGGAAAAGAAACTCTTAGGTCACAACTCCAAATTAAAGGTCACATAGCCACGCTGGGTTCTTTAGTTACTTCTGACGTTTTCTTTTTTCCATTTTCATAACAGATTGTAGGTCCCTCCACTGGGGAGAGAAGAAACTGAAAAGAGTGGTGGCTGCTATGATATTACAGGAAGAATAGAAATTGTATAACACTTTTATAAACCTTACTCAGAGTTGTCATTTTGAAGCTTGGCCAGAAAAGACCAAATGGGCTTACAAAATTTCAGACAGTATTTGATTTTGTAGAATTTACTCTCAGACACCAAATATCCATGGCAACCATGCAAGGGTGGTTCTGGTCTTCTGATGAACTCTGCTGACATACATTTTAAATAAATGACTAACCAGTCAATGTACAGCAGAGGTGTGTACTATTGTTGTTCTCAATATTCAACTGCTATTTTTAGCCCTATAATTTCTTGGATAATCTACTATTATGTTCCCGGTTGACACTGTTTCTTCGGTGCTTATGTTAGCAAAGTGAGCACTGACAGTCTCCTCAGACATGACTGCCACCAATAATTTCAGACTGCTTTTGTACTTGATCTGGAAAATTAAACTTTAAAACTTTTAGTGTTTCTGTGGCTATGAGTGTTATTCTTTCTCTTTATCTCTTGAGTCATAGTATCTGTGGTCTTCTTGTAATGTGTCTGTAAAGTACAAATGAACAAATGAGGTAAAAGTCATTTCGATCTGCATTCCTACAAGGAAACTCAGAAGTACCCTCTTTAAAATTTCTTTTTTTGTGTGGCTTTATTTACTTTTTTTTTTCTATGTTACTGTTTCTTATGCTGCTCTCTTGAATTCACTGTTTAGTTTAAGCTGGTGTGAATCTCTTGGTGACTCTCTTTCCTTAACCTACCAACTTGTGGAATTATTATCCTGTATCACTATACAGAGATGTTTTCTAAATTTTTAGTTAAAGCACTTAAAACTATAAAGTAAGACTAAGAAAGACAACAATTTTACAGTTAGTAGTTATAAAATGTCAGCATTATCATACTATAACCATATATGAGTCACAATTGAAGTAAATACAAAATCTACAGTAGTATTATTTGTACCTCCAGACACCTGAAATTATTACTTAAAATGATTTGTATGATTAATAATAATTGTAAAATTTGTGAAGACATCTGGAAAGCAGTATTTGATTTGGAATCTTTTATATTTCATGAAATATACACTACAAAATATATCCAATCAAATCAAGAAAATGACAGCAGAAGTTAGAATCTTTAAAATTTACTACTTATTGGAAAACTAGGTATAAAGACAAATGCAAATTTTCATCCATACATTAAAAGAACAAATGTTCTTTAATGATTCCACCATTACTATATCTTGTATCCAAACAGTTTATGAAGAAAACAGAATAGATTGAACTTTTTCTATTTTATGACAAAGACTTGTCTTCTTGTTTTGGCTTCATTTTTGCCCTATTCTTTATTTTCTTAAGGCTACTGTAAAAAGTGTATGCTTAGTTCTTGCATGTGTTTGTTTTATTTTTTAAATTACTATACACTTGCAATACATAGTGTTTGTCTTCCTTGCATGGAGCTCGTACATGTACTACTACATCTTAATACCATTTTTCATTCATTTTCTCTCCCCTCCTCCAGCTCTTGATCCTCTTCCCATCTGAGAAAGATGCATCTCCCTACTTCCTATTATCTGTCTTTTATTTTGTTCTTGGACCTGTGACTTATTTTACCTAATATTATGGTCTCAAAGGGCATCCATTTTTCCCTAAGTGACTCAAGGTTACCCTTGTTTATGGCAGAAGAGCATTTTATTGTGTGCATAAATATTACATTTTAAAAAATATATCCTCTGTTGATCAACATATAGGACACTTCCAAGATTTCACAATTATGAATTGTGCTGCTATCAACATGGTTCTTCAGGGATCCCTGTAGTAAAGGTCTATTTAACTCACTGGCTTCCAAAGTCGCTGTTCTAATACTTTCTCACTAACAATGTAGAAGGGCTATACTTCATATTTTTGTTATGGTCTCAATCTGAATGTTGCTTTTAAAACTTGCAGGGAAAAAGTGACTGATGAGTCTAGAAGAAATATACTTTGAAGAGATTTCATCATCCCTTTGTTTATTGAACACCTGCGTCTCCTTCTGGCTCTCACTCTATGTGAACAGCCCACCATTCCTTCCACCTGGAGACACTTTCTTCCTTTCTCTCCTGACTTCCTCTTTCCTTATTTGTCCCAGCATGTTTCTGTCTGTTATTTCCACAGCCTTATCAGATAGAAGAGAACGTATGGATCCTGGGTTGTGTTCATCTCTCCATCTTCATTTCAAGCGATCTCTCATTTTCCATGCTTCAGACACAATGACCTAACAGTTATTTCTAGACTCCTAAAGGCTCTTTCACATCCTGTGTCCCTTACACGTCTCATTTTCTCTTTGGTGAGGGAGGATTCCATCATCTTGGTTTAGACAGATGCCAGCTCATTCTTTAAGACTCAGTCATCAGTGAGCACAGATCATCTCTGACTACCCTATTCACCCCATCACACAAATTTTGCTTTAAAACACAGAAGCCTATTTCATTTTTTCCTTTAGAACATATATAATCAATATAGTTATTTTGCTTATTTTTATCAGTATTTTTGAATACTCACTCTGCTATGAATTTTCTTCTGGATTCACAAGAATATAGCAATACAAGTCCTCCTGAGTGTTATTTCCTAATTGAAAAGATTGAAAATAAGCAAATAGTCTTCAAAAGGAAAAAGAGTGAAGGAATGTAGAGTCAGGAAAAAGTTTAATAAAATGGCTAGGATGAGACTTTTGAGAAGATATTTAAGCTTAAACTTAAATGTCATGGGAAAAAAAAAGGTTTAAACAGAGGAAAGGAAAATGCCCCAGGTAAGAGCTTAAGGCCCGAATGTTAAGGATCTAAAAACACCAAATGTAAATATTCACAAGTAATTGTATGTATGTGTTTAGGGCATAGAGGAAAAGTGCAGACTAGAATTATAAATCTGAAAATCAGCAGTATTCAATAAAACTCTGGAACTGACTGAAGTCACCTAGGAAATGAGTTTAAAGAAGAAAGATGAAAAATGACAGCTACAAAGGATATTAGATTTTACAGGGGGACACTGAAGAGTGACCAGGCAAGGATACTGCACAGTGAGGAAACAGGAAGATAGAGAAGTGGACTGTCCCACAAGCAATGAGAAAGAACTCAGTGCAAATGAGTACCTGAGTGATTTGAACACTGTAAAAGAAAGACAACCTCTTTTGGCAACGTGGTAGTAACTTTTCCATCTAACAAAACCAGATTCCCTTACACTGACATCCAGACAGTGCAGTAATAAGAAATAGAAAAGATGAACATAAATAATTCTCTGGCAGAAATTTACTACAAAAGCTGGCTGATAATTTGGGGGTGTGCCTGGAGAAAAATTTTAAGATGGCACACAGAAGAGCAAGTCCATATGTCAATATGATTGAGCTACAGGAGAAATCAGTCACATAGAAGATGAGGACTCTGAAGGGTGGCAGGGTGAACTGACTGGGTAAACAAGCAGCATTCCTGAGTGGTGTGGCATTCCCAACCCTGAGCAGAACAGATTTAGTCAACAGGATTCAAAGGGCTGGTTTTCTTTCTCCCCCCCCCAAGTCATCTTTGTTATGCAGAATCACTAGAAGACTATGGAAAATGAACAGTTGTTTGCATCCATTGTTGAGGTTTAAGCAAGGGTTTTATGTAGTTGTGAATGTAGACAAGGAGGCTTCTACCAATAATGGACTTGGAAATCTGCAATGAGTAAGAAGGGAGGGAGACTTTAAAAAGGCTAATGGAAGAGCCAAGAAGGAAAAGAACAAGGTAATTTTTTAGTTTGCCTTTTTGTCATGGTATGTAGCAGCAGCATTCACCACATTTTTTTGGTCACTCCTCCCAAACACTCATGACAAAAGACTTGTAGAATCACTTCAAAAAGTAGCAAAAATGATGAGAGAAGTGTGTTTGGAATGGAGGTGGATGGAACTTTGAGGGGAGTTAAGAATAATGGGCTATTTACTGTAATTTTTTTTTTTTTTTTTTTTTAGTTTAGACATTCACCTGTATGTTAAGTCACAACTCAAACATCCTGCATTTGAATGAAAGATTCATACTGTTAGAAAGTGTTCGTTTTTTATCTTTGGAACTTAGCATTGCTCCTAGAATGTAGTAGCTGTTTAATAAACGAATATTTGTCCCATTTTTTTAATGTGTACTTTTAGACATTGTGGATACAATTTTTATTGGACCTAACAAACATGTAATTACTTTATTGGAGAACAGGTATTGGATCGAAGAAACATAAGAAACCAAAGGTAAACACTCATCAAAACTTGGAGGGTTTAGATGAAGTAATGTTCAAAACATCTACTGTGAATGAATGCAGGTAAATCAGAAGCTAATAGTGTAATGCTTTAGAAATAAACAGGATCCTGGCCAAGCTGGGAGGGTGTGGTATATGTTTATTTCAGAAACTTTTGTATATAATTTTATTGGATGTTTATTTTCTTTATGTTTTCACTTCTATAATCTTTTTCAGGTTTTGAAATGTTATAGTTAATTGCCTAGTTAATCCTCGAATAGTTATTAAGAGATCATTATTCCAGTACTTACAGATTTGCTTTCATACCAAGGTAAATCTAACTTCTCATTTTCATTCTTAAAATTCTTTTGTACTCAGTTGTTCACAGTAATATTTTGGTCTTTAAAGCTCTCTTAGTCACCTTTTCCTCAGTGAGTCATAATACTCAACTCCCAAGCTCTGAGGAGAAAAGGTTTATTTTTGGCTCACGGTTTTCAGGTTTCAGTCTGTACATAGTAGGCTAGATCCAGGACTCTAAGGAAGAGTGATATGGCAGCTGGAAGTAGAGAGCAAGGGAGAAGAGGAGAGAAATCCTTCCAGGCTGTGTCCCAGTGACCACCTCCTAAAGCATATTTAGCTATAAACTCATCAGTGGATCAATCCACGGATGAGCATCTTGCCGCCACAGTCCAACCATCTTCCTAAATCTCTACATATGAGCACATCAGCTTTGGGAGTGAGGCTCATCTAAATATAAAACATAAAAAATATCTTTGTTTGAAATACATATATATATTTTTTTCTTTCTTTTCTTTTTTATTTAAAGAAAAGGAAACAAAAGAATACATGGAGATTTAAAAAAAGGGTAGAAATAATACAAACTTACAGAAAAACAAATGGTAAGAAATTGCTGGTTGATCAGTTACACATTATGATCTTAGAAATAGCTGTTTATGTTATAGAATTAAAGTATTTAGAATGACATTCATAAAGAGACACTACAAACCCTTCTGCTCTATGATCGAACAAGAGCTCAGTAACATGGTTATCAGTCCTACACATTTGTTTTACTTCTCAAAGAGGGTAAGATTAAACATATCAAAACAGAACATAGCAGTTAAAAAAATAATTTAAAGAAATACAGATTTCGTAGCAAGCCCACTGGAGATCTTCATTGTCTATCTGTCTCTAGTTTCTTACAAATAGTTGTCCCTGGGCTGGAGGTTTAGCTCAGTGGCATAAGCACCTGCCTTGCAAGCAGGCGGTCGTGAGTTCGATCCCTGGTACCGATAAAAATGAAAAAGACAAAAAAAAAAAAAAAAACAAATAGTTGTCCCCATCTTCACCCACATTGTATATTATAGAACTAATCAAATCATTGGAGACTTTTTAGGTCCTGAAGTACCAAATTAGGGAAGACAATAGTAACTACCATCGCATCTCTCATTCTCTTTGTGATAGCTGTCCCCATCTCTACATATGCTGAAATTGAACTCAAGAAACCAGTCCAATGTCATTCTAATCAGCGAACATTAGTATTGCTAGAATTTCTATCATAATGCTACAAAATTAGCCTCAGGTTTCTTAGCGTCTCTTCCTCAGAGTTTCTGTTCATTACATCTTGCATTATATAATCTGTTCCTGTAAATAATTAAAAAGAAAAAAAAAACCCATGTGTGTATTTCTACATATATATCTATCCTCTCTGTGTTATAGGGAATACCAAGTCATAGCAAGACAGCAAAACAATTTCCTAGAAAAACATGCAATGGATAAGACATATAAGACCACAATATAGATGATCTTCCGTAGTTACTATGTTTCCTCTTGTTATTTTCAATAGATTTGACCACCACACTGGCTTATTATAGTTAAATATAGTATCACCTATTTTTATAAAAACTTAACTTTGACAGCATTGTAGGATTTGAGAGCTGTTACTAATTAATACCAGTATGGATATCCTTTACATCTTGTCATCCTCAGAGTAGTTGCCTCTACTTTTAAGGTTGATACTAACAAGCATACCAATTTCAAATAAAATCAGCCATGGCCAACCCATAGTCTTATGATTCAGATTCAATTAAGATCAGTCATAGTAAGACAATGTAAGTATTGTAGGATTTCAGTTTAAGTTAATAGGAAAGTAAGGATAGTTACCATGGTATAACCTGCTATTTTTGGGTCAAGATGTCTGTGCCCTCAAATCTGACATGAGTGGACAGACCAGTATATATTAAATTCAAACTAAATATGTCCATAAGACATATTTAAAAGACTATGTCTTTTAAATCCTTATACACCATTCACAATGACCTCTGCCTTTTTCTTTTTTTTTATAGTTTCAGCGCTGTCTATACTAAAGACTATAGCTTACCGTCTCTGCCTCATGTCTGCTACTCCACTTTTCTACTATATTTTGTTCACCTTATTCCCTCATTCCACTGTCTGCCCTGTTTACTGAGGCCTCTCTGCCACTGTTGCTGGAATCCTGGTATCTCTTCCTCTCTTTCTCTGTAATGTCCTTCAGCACTCTCTGTAGGGTTGGATTGGTGGCCATGAACTCCCACAGTTCCTCCTTGTCTTGAAAATATCTTATTTCTCCATTAATTTTGAGAGAGAGTTTTGACGGGTATATGAGCTTCAGTTGCATATCATTTTCTTTCAGGATTTGGAATATTTCTCCCCACTCCCTTCTTGACTTAAGAGTTTGTGTTGATAGGTCTGATGTTATTTTGATAGTTTTCCCATTGTAGGTAATCTGCATCTTTTCTTTGGCTGCTTTTAATATTCTGTTCTTTTGGTGGATTTCTGGAATCTTTATTATTATATGTCTAGGCATAGATCTGTTTTGGTTGTAGGTAGCTGGTGTTCTGTATGCCTCTTTTATTTGGATATCATTTGTTTTTGCTATATATGGGAAATTTTGCTTTAATATATCTGTGAATATTCTTTGTATTTCATTTTTGGTTGCTCCTGCTTCCTCACTCACGTTCTTTATTCTTAAGTTATGTATCTTTTTGTCATCTTCTAGTTTTTGAATTGCTTCATTCTGGTTCCTTATTATTTTTAAGAGGCTTTTTCTTTCACGATCATATGCCATAAATCTCTCTTCAAGTTTCGGAAGGCTGTCTTTAGTTTCTGTCAAGGCATTTTGCCAGTGTTCAATGGAGTTTTTAGTTTCCTCGTATTCTCTTTGGATCTGTTTCATGCATTCTAAGTTATGTTTAAATTCTTCTTCAGAAGTTTCTCTTTCTTTTCTGATTTCCTCAGTTCTTCCATCTGTGTTCTCTTGGGCAGGGCTTGTCATTTCTTTAATTAATCTCTTTATATCTTGTCTCACTTGAATCAGGAGTACAGCTTTAAATTCTTCTATGAGATCATGAAGGTACTTTTTAATTTCGGCTGATGCTGTGTCGAGCAATGGATGCTTACTGTGCTTGTTCTCTTCGGTGTTTACTTCTCCTGGGCTTATTTTCTCATGTTGGGCAGCTGGAGATTTTTTTTTTTTATCTCTTGTCATGTTTCTGGTTTCTTTCAGACTGTCCTGGGGTTCTCTGGCCATCTCCGAATTGCTTAGGGCCTTTCAGAAGCATGCTGACTTGAGTTTTTGCTGTCCTCCCCAATTTGCTGTTATCTGGGGTAGGCTGGGATGCAGGGGCGGTACAGGCTAGTCTCTAGCCTCTGTGCCAGTCAGTCCATAAATTAGACTGTACTTTCTGGATGTCACTGAGTTGTGACTATTTGGTATCTGCTTGTTGGGCCCCAAGCAGAGGCTTGGTTTAGCCCCAGTAGCTCCTGCCAGTTCTCTTTGTACCAGAAGCAGCTGACTAATGTCACTATGGCACAGGGTCCTGCCCAAATCCCAGCTGTTCTCTTCCAGACCTCTCTGTGACAGGAGCACCAGCACAGCAGAACTGCCCAAACTCAAGATGTCTCCCACTAGTTCTCTGTATGACGCTGAAGCCAACACATACTCAGGCTCTGCCCAATTTCAAGATGCCTTCCACCAGCCCTCCCTACAGGAGGACTCAAGTGATGCCACCGAGCTGTAGGTTCTGCCCAACTGTAAGATGGCTGCCACCAGACTCTGTGTTATTGATGTTCCCGTGGTGGCGGGCACTGCCCCGTTCCAAGATGTTCTCTGGCCAACCGCAACAGCCGCGGGGTCCCCAGTACTCACCAGGGTCCACGCCGTCCACAGAAACTCTGTCACGGTCAGAAATCCACGGGGCATGCACCCCTGGCACAGTGCTGAACAGCGTTCGGCTTTGGAGCTCAAGAGCCTTTCATGATCTCCTCTTGGTGTAGTGGGACAGTCCTCTGGTGTAGCAGGGCAGTCAAAAGCCAACACAGCTTTTCCTGTTGGGTCCACAGGTCAAATTGTTGATTTAAAGGCGCGGGATTTGCAGCCTCCAGTTTTCAGCCTTCACAGTCTCAGCACGACTTTAAATCCTCCAGCTGCACTGTCTTGGTTAATAAGAATCATTATCCATTTGTCTGGCCCTCTCCATGTTGTCATATTCTAGCTTCTAATATGATTTCTCTGGAAAGACTCTCTGCCCGATCCTCTAGCAAGCCGCCATTTTCTTTCTGTATATATGTATATATATATTCTAAAAGGAGGAAAATATTTACTATGTGACACCTAAGGTGGTAAAGAGATAGAAATGAATTACATAGTTATTTAAATTAGAGATTGAAAAATTATCACTATTTCAGAAGTATCTTACTGAAGAGAACTTAGGAAACATTTCAGGCAACATTAGAATATGCTCTGAATTGTATATTATTTACCAAGAAGATCCGTAAATTCAAACTCTGCTTTATTTTTAAGTACACATTTGAGAAAATGCTATGGTAGTACTGTTGATTTTGTTCATTTAGCAAAATTGAATGTACATCTTAACTAGTCCACTGCTTACGCTATTATAATTTTAGAATATTAACTCCTGAAGCAATTTTAATTTTGTTGAAAAGCATATAGAAAGATTTTTATGACATTTTTTTCTTATGGAGTAGAAAACATCAATAATTTTCAAGATCATCCCAGACTTTCAAAATTACCAGCATGTTGATTTGGGGCAACAGAGTGGTGAATAAAAGTACAGAGGTACGTTTTGAAAAATTAGCTTCTTAAAGTGAATTTCTGTGACCATTTTATTCAATAATAATTGGTATCAGGCACACAGCTGCAATTATCACATAATCATTGTGAAAGTCATGTGTGGGCAGATGGTAGCTGTGTTTGCGAGTGGAGATAACACTGAATTTTTAACAAGTGACAAAAGGATGGCATAGTGCAAACAGCACACCACCGTCCCTGGCTGTCAGCCAGCCAGCCCATGTGCTTCTGCCATCTCACAGAAGGCTGGCATGCTAGCCACCATGGTGATTTCTGTCTTTCGTTTGAAGCCACAGACCTTCAAAATGAAACAATTAAAAAATAGAGAGGAGGGGAATAAATGAGTAATGGTTTCTCTTCATATTTGAAAGTGTATTTGATTTGAACATTTACAATAACAGTACAGCACCAAATCCTGACCATGGGAACCAGCAGTAACTGATCAGGTGATGTCCTGGGTTCTTGGCAAGCACAAGGACTGAAGGGACAGGATCAAATGTCTGCTCTCTGAATTGTTAGAGGTACAATTCTGAGCAAACGACTTTACTCCTTTGTGCTTCCCATTGAGCATGTTTATATTATGAAAAATAATTAATCCTGTAAAAGAGCTGAGAAGATGATTCATATGTGAGTTACTGGGCTGAAGAAAGGATGAAGGCAGCGAAAAACAAGCATCAAATCTTGGGAAGAATCTATGGATGGATGTGGTTTCCAACAATAAAACAGAAACTGTCACTGCCTCAGCATTTCAATGGTTCAGGAATTTGGGCAAGTTCAAGCGAAGATTGTGTCTTTGCTCCACCGTGAAGGTAAGGTGGCTCTAACAGCTAGAGGTGAGTGTCATATCAGAACTAGAGACATAAACTTGGGCTCCTCATCTTCCCCCATTGGGCAGTTGGAATATTCAAGACAGTGTCCTCACACACATGTGACACTTGTACTTGGTTGCCTAAATCTGTCTCTTCAGAGACTAGGCTTATGACTTGGACTTCTCATTTTATGGCTTTTCTGTTAGCTTACCATCCTGAAAACAACTTTTCTAACACATAAATCTAGATGTTGCAAAGTTTCCTGTAATGTGAGTCATATATCTTTTTGCCATGTTTTATTGATTACACAGGAGATGTCCCATATTTAACATAGAAGAAAACCAAACCAAAGTTGAATACCAGAAGAGATGTACCCATTGAGGCACCATCTTGGAGAACAGCTGCCATAGCTTGAGCTTGCTCAGCTTTACACAGAACACAAAGTTGGTCCCATCTTGTGATAAAGAGCCAGCATTTTATACCCTTTTACTTAGTCCAGCAAGACCTTCAGTGATGAGGGCATCTGTGAACAGTTGATATCCAATGCTCAGCTGCTGGACTATGAAAGCACAGCTGAGTAAAATGAGCAGTCAGGCCACTGATGGTGTCTATCATGCTACCACTCCAACTTACTTCAAAAATTAAATGAATTAGTTTCTAAAGTGCTTACAGCCATAGCAGACACGTAGTGTTATGGAATGCTCCATGTAAGGCTGTGCTGCTTTACCTCCTCAGGATCTGCTGCTTCCACTAGGCCGCTGAGTGTTCCAGAGGACCTAGAAGACACACCTGCCAATTAACTTCTGAGGTTGTGCAACTAACAAAAGCTCCTTCCATCCTATACTTAATTAGGCTACTTAAGTACAGCTACGATTAGTGACTAATTACAAGGCTCTTTTCAAATTTTGCAACCTAAATATGGCAGGAGCACTGTGGCATAAAGATTAAAGAACTTTAAATGATATTGCCTCTAGTGACCCAGATTAATTTGCACTCTTGATTTCAAACAAATTTCAAGATTATCAATATCTTTCTTGTTATATTCCAAAGGAGTGTTGGTTCCTGAGGAGTACCTTGGTAATCCATTATTTTTTCCTGTTTCCATAATGCCCCTGTGAGATAGGTATTACTTTCATTATTAAGTGCAAGTAAATAGAAACTTATAAAGAGTAAACAAATTTGAATGCATTAGCGTACATACTTCAGCAAATATGAGTTCAAGGAGGACTTGAATCTAGGCCTCTTCAGTTGTAAAACCATGCCTGTATAACCTGCTGCAGTAAATAAGGCAAAAGTGATTATATTTAAATAATTTGAAGGCTTCTTTGCAATTTATCTGTGATCTCTTTAGAATAATTTGTCTGTACTTTTTCAGAGAAACAAGACCAGATTGTCTAGATAAAGGGAATGCTAGAAGGTTTTATTGACTATTTAAAAGAGTACAATAACTCTAGAAGAAAAATCTTTAGCTCCTTAATGAGTCCATTGACAGAAATAATGGCAGCATAGCTACTGTATTGTGACCAACAAATTATGGTGTTACCATAGCTGATATAATTTCTATTTTTTGTGTTTAACTTTTTAGAAATGGATACTGAATAGTTGTTCTTATTACTGTCTTGTATAAATCCTTGTCCTTCTAACCTACAGACATTTTATTATTGTAAAGAAGAATTGACTTTTTCCAACTCAGCCATTTTTCCAGTGACTAGAATTTAAAATTTGGTGAATTAATAAGCAACTAAATCATATAATTAAAAAGTAAGCTTACTTCTCCAATTTTGTAGTTAGTAATGGATATTGGTGTCTCATAAGTCAGAAAATCAATCATTCGCACATTTAAGGAAGTTTGAATTATACTATTAAATGATAAAATTTCATGAGCAGACATTTAAGGAAGGGAAATCATTCATTTGTTTTGTTGAAAGAAGAGTCAATTATCATTATTCTTGGGAAAATATATGGGCTTTCCTTTTGTTAATAATAATGGTATATCACAGTACTATCAAAATAAAGATTAAAGTAGAATTATTTTTTGTCATCTATAATTTAGTTATTTATTAAATATTTGTCTTCTTACTTTTTCTTTGCTTTCCAAATGCCATGTCAAAACCTTTGGAGTTTATACTCAACATACATTAAGCACTTAGTATTTATTTACCCAGGACACAACCAAACAATCCTTATACATCAATCAATTTAAAGTTTACAATAAAGTTTAGAAATTTGGTGAATCATAAGATTGAGACAAGAAAGATTATTTTGCTATTCACTGAGTGAGAATGCACTAAAATTCCTCTGTAATAAGAATAAAGTTATTTTCCATGACTGATTGCTATACTATGTTAAATGGAAACTTCTAGTATCAGCACACAGGGACTGCTGTCAACTTACAGTTTCATTTTCATCTTGGTGTAAGGCTCTCGCTGGCCACTGAATTTTCTGCCACCATGTACAGCATGCATGAAGTCACAGAATATTAACACTTTCCTAGGAATAAGCTTCAGCAACGACAAGTGGGAATTCGTACAGAAATCCTCAGGGTTGATCCCTTCACTGAGCTACTTGTTCTATGTGAACTCCCGAAACCTCACAGGAGGGTTTAAACTTGATTGGCCTAAATTATAAATTACTTAACCACACACTCTTTTTTGCTGATTCTCTTCCCTACTTCACTTCCCCATCCCTGTCCCAGAGTTTCCTGGGATCTCACTAAAAATAACTGTCTTGTATTCAAACAGCTTTCTCAGAACCTGTTTGTGGGAACACAGACTAAATATTTACAACTCTGTGATACCAGGAAAACAATCATAAACCAAAATAAGCCTAAGAAGAGCAGGCAAAAGAGACACTATCCTAGTAAATTCAAGTGCTAAGTTAACATCTGACAAGGGTCCTAACATGGATAAGAGAAAATGCCACGTGTCATGGAATGATATAAAATAGGGAGCCACATTGCACTTGGGAGTAATGAGAGTCTGTCTGCTCTGAGGAAGCGATGTTCAGTGTCTTGTTATAAAATGTGTTGGAAGGCTCAGAGACACTCTAAAGGGAAGGAAAGTGAGCACACTCAGCACAGAAGGAACAGAAGCAGAGCATTTCTAGATGTAATTAAGGCAGGGCTGGATGGTGAAACACTGCAGAGACCAGTGTTAACATTGATGGCCTGCTTATTTTGTAACACTGGTTCTTTGGAGAATCATCGCAGTGTTTTGGATCTTGCTCTTGCCAAACATCCCCCTCAAAATCATAAGATCAAAAGAAATTCCTAAGGAAAACACGTAAGAACCTTGTCTCCAGTATCATTAGAGGGTCGGACTTGCACTAATTTCAAGGAACTTTTAAATAAAGAAAGAAACTCCAGGATCTGATTTAATGGTGGAGCGTGAAACATGTGACTTCTTGCTGTGTCTTCTCAGCTGGAAGGGCCTTCGCCAACACACAGGGAAGCCGTGCCGCCCGCCATGTGTGGTGGGGGAGAACTAGGAAGGAAGTCGCCTCCACCTCCTGCCCACCACCAGACACACTGAGATGATAATAACTACAGTAGGAAAGCAACCTGACATGCATGTTGCTTGATTGACTTTGCAAGCCCAGGGCTGGTAGTTTGAGCAACTATTTAGAGGTTAATGATATGCAATGTAAAAACAATTGTGTGGATTTCCTACTGTCCTATCATTGTTTTGTTTGGTTTCATTTTACTGTTCTGTTTTACTCCCTTCAAAATTATAGATACATAGATAGATGATAGATAGATAGATAGATAGATAGATAGATAGATAGGGAAATACTGAATACAAATCTTAGACCTAATTAGTAATTGCACAGAACATGCAAATGGGGGCTGGGGATTTAGCTCAGCGGCATAAGTGCCTGCCTTGCAAGCAGGGAGTCATGAGTTCGATCCCTGGTACCGATTAAAAAAGGAAAAAGACAAAAAAATAAAAATTAAAAAAAAGAACATGCAAATGAAAATTACAGAGAGACACATTTCCCTGGGAGAACAAGACAAATGGAGGAGAGTTGGTAACTCTTGGAGATATGCAGGAAAAAAAAAAAAAAAAAAAAAAAAAAAAAAAAAAAAAAAACGTAAAATTAAATATTCACGTCTGACAATGAAAGAGAACCAGACAGGACAAACCATCTCTACATAAGCTGCATTACACAGCGCTTCTGGCAATGCCAGACATCAGAGAAAGTCAATTTCATCACTTTTCCTGCTCACAAAATTCCCCAAAACAGAAAATCAGGCCAATTAAACATAAAGGATGGGGCTGGGGATTTAGCTCAGCGGCATAAGTACCTGCCTTGCAAGCAGGCAGTCGTGAGTTCGATCCCTGGTACCGATTAAAAAAGGAAAAAGACAAAAAAAAAAAATAAATAAATAAACGTAAAGGATATGCAATTATTTACAAGAAATATTAATCAAAAGAAGAGAAGTTAAAACGTTTTCATATAGTTTGCTACTGTTTTGTATAAGAGGGCAGGAGACAAAGGATGTACATTTATATATGATTAGCTTTCAATAAAAAACAGGAATATAAACCAGAAACAATAACCTGTTAACAGGAGAAAAATGAGTGAGAAACATGAAAACAAGGATTGGCTGACACTTTCAGTGTCATGTTTTGAAAGCATGGTGAGATTTTATATGTTAAAAATAACTCAGTATATAAATCAAGATGAATGCAAACAGGCTAGGATATAGCTCAGCAGTGCAGCATTTGCCTGGCAAGCATAGGGTCCTGAGTTCAATTCCTGGTACCCAAAAAACAAAAACAACAACAACAAAAAGATTAAAGCAAAGAACTGCAATTGACTGACTAGGAGAAAGAAGTGCTCAATTCTGAGTTTTCAGAATACATTTGAACTGCAATGTGGATTTCATAGTGGAAACATCGTGTAGACTGTAGCCTTACTGTGAAGAGAGGCTTACTGGGAGAGGCTAATAAATGAATTCTCTAATGAATTCTCTTTCACTTTCTCCAGTTCAATAACACAGTTACAAGGAATGTGAAGCAAAAGGAAACACACTCACATTTACTCACCTGCAAAAGGTGAACTAGAAAGTTGAATATTGGGAGTACATTTCTGGGCCCCTGAGCAGGTTTGTTCATGGCAGCACCTTCCCAGTAGAGCACTGACTGGCCTCTCAGGGTTAAAATACAGTGCAGGGAAATATCTGTAGCAGGAGGTTCCAGGCCAAATAAAAGCATGACACAAAGTCTGGACTGCGGACAGACGTGGGTTATCAGAGAAAAGATACACAAAACCATGACTGGAATTCTGGATTCTGCCTGAGGACTTTGGAAACACAGATACTTATCAGCATTTGCTAAGAACAAATACAACTACTAGTAAGGTTAAAAGTAAATGCAATCTAAGAATTCTTATTCTGGAAGCAGAAATGTAAAGTCCTCTTTATTACATCAGTGACGAGACAGAATTAGTTGATAAAGAGATAGATAGAGACACATAAATTTCAAGTATGCAGAAACCAGTATTTTTCTCTTAGTGAACTGAAAATGTAATATAGCAGAGGTAGCAATAAGCTATTACAGACTAAAGAGAAATTTTGATGCAATTTCATATTTCCATAAAGTCTACAAGATCTACTGAAATTTGACAAATCCTAGAGTTTAGAATACAATTCCTAGGAGGATATATGCAACATGTCCAACAGATGATTATAGAATCACTCAGACAGAACTATTTCAGATGCACTATCACAGATCGAAAAAGTTCAAGTTTACTGTTACTTTGATTTTCTCACCTGCTGCTATTGCTCAGTACTTAAATCAATGAAAGAGAAAGCTCCAGATTGTAGCTTATAACCCTACGGGGTACGAAAAATGGGAGAAGCTAATAAATGAATTCTGTGTTCACTTCCCCAATTCAATAGCACAGTAACAAAGATCAAAGTTAAATCAGAGCTACTTTAGACACAATAAAAATGTAAACTTTTGCAACACTAAAATTGGGTTCGGTGAAATTCTCTGTACAGACTTCAGTAGAGAGGAGCATGGTGATGAATAGCAGAGATGTTATTTTTGAAAATAAAAAGTTCTTCTTTGTGAAGAACAAATCATGTTTATGAGAAACATGATTAAAAGGAGCTCTGTTTTTCAGGTCTCAGTATAATTTCAAATCTTTATCTTGTGAGGGATGGACTGAAATATATATGTGTATGCATTATTCTAATAATATATTAGTTATACATTCTAAAACTAATCTTTTAAAATGGAACAGAAAGATTTATTGTCTGTAATTCAAAGCTAAAAGAAATAAAATATGTCATATAAAATGCCAAACAATGATATTTTTTGAACAGCTAATATTTTAAAGAGGAAGTAGCCTCTTTGAAGACATGCAGAAAAAAATAATTCTCCACAGTAGAGTGTACTCAGAATATATTCTTAATTAAACTTAGAAATCTCCATGTGGATTTCTTTACTGATTGTAGAAGCTTACACTCAATCAACAATGTTAGAACTGTTTCTTTGCCCCCACGAAGTTTCTAGCATTTGTTTTTGTCTAATTATTTCTAAAAGCTATTCTTAATGGAATAAGATAGAATTGCAGTGTTGTTCTGATCTAATTTTTCTAATGATCAAAGATGCTTCTAAGGTAGAATTGATTGACCTTTACCCCAGCAAAATAAACTAAAGTCTACAAAAAATTGGCAAATATATGGCAATACGTTGAAGGGCAAGTTTGATCAGTAAAAATTTCAAGTTCTTTTCCTCCATTTAAACTCAAGGTTTCAATAAAGTTCACTGCAGTTTGTTTTTCATTATGCATTGAAAAGTTAAGGAATTGAGCTGATGTCTACACTACGAGAGAAAGAGTGGTGTTATGTCCAAATGACAACAGATTAGAGAAACGTAAAACCATAGCAAGAAATAAACTGCGGAAAGTAAAAACAAATATTCAAGAAAAGGTACGTTAATATAAATGAGAATTAAGCCCATCTTTTTGGGGGCTTGGCCTTTTATGCTTAGAGTTGTTCTTGCTACTCTAGGTCTCCTCTGTTTCCAAGTGAATTTTAGTTCTGTAGTGTGAGGTATGCTAATGGTATTTTGATTAGGACTGCATTAAATCTGTATGACATCTTTGGAAGTATGACCACTTTTGCTATATTAGTTCCTCTTATCACAGAACAAGGGTTATCTTTCCATTTTATGATATCCTATTCAGTTTCCTTTTTCAACATATTGTAATTTTTAATATACAGGTATTTAATTCCTTTTATATTGATTCTTAAATATTTCACTTTTTGGGGGAGTACTGTTATGAAACTACAGTTTCCCTAATTTATCTCTCAGTTAGTTTGTTATTTGTGTACATGAATGCTCTTGACTTTTTGCATGCTGACTTTGTATCTAGCTACATGACTGAATCTAGTTGTTAGTCTTTTGGTGGAGTTTTGTAGGTCTTCTATGAACAGTATCATGTCATCTTCAAATAATGAGAGTTTACCTTTATCCTTTCATGCATTTAATCCTTTTTATTTCTCTTCTCTAATTTCTCTAAATAATGTTTTCAGAACTATATCAAATAGCAGTGGTGACAGTGGACATCCTTGCCTTATTCCTGATTTTAGGGTGAAAGCTTTCAGTTTTTGATCATTCAGTGTAATGTTGGCTGTTGGTTTGTCATAGATGACTTTTTAGCAGATTGTGATAAAGACTATTCCAATTTTCTGTAGGTTTTTTATCATGAATGGGTGTTGGACTTTATCAAACACTTTTTCTGCATCTGTTGAGATTATTATATGCTTTTTGTACTTGACTCTATTAATATGGTGTATTACATTAATTTGTATATATTGAACTATTCCTGCATCCCCAGGATGACTTCTACTTGGTCACGGTGTATAATCTTGTTGATGAATTGCAGAATTCTGTGTGTTTTATTTAGAAGCTCTGAAATTAGATAAACCTATGTCTATCACCATTCACTAAACTAATATCAAAATGGATCAAATATACAAATATTAAAACAAAAACAATAAATCTGCTGAAAGAGAAAATAGGCAGAACTTTTGAAGACATAGGTGTAAGCAAAACTTCTTTAACTAAATCCCAATGGCATGGGAAATTCTATAGAGAATCAAAAACTAGGATATCATTTAAAAAAAAACTTTTGCACATCAAAAGAAATCACCAACAGAGAGAAAAGACAACCCATATAGTAGGAAACAATGTTAGCCAGTTATTCTTCTGAAAAGGACTAATGACTACAACAGATGAAGAATTGTAAAATATCAGACTTCCATAATTTAAAGACCCAATCCAAAAGTGGACATCTGAAATAAACAGACATTTATGAGAAGTACCAACAGCAAATAATTATGTGAAAAAAATGTTCGCCACCACAGATCATTTGAGAGATGCACATTAAAACACTGTTGAGAAAGAATGAATGGCTCAATCAATAGCAAATGCTGAAGGGAATGTAGGGGGAAGTAACACTTCTCCACTGTTAGTGAGAATATAGACTGGTGAATTTAGTGTGGAGATTCCTTAAAAATTAGGACAAGAGGTTCCATTCAATCCAGCAATTTCCCTTCATTGTATCTTCCCAAAAGAATTAAAAAAGCATCATACAACCTGTGTGCCGATGTTTATATCAGCACCGTTTTTAATAGCTAATTTACAAACAACCTAAATGCCCATAAACCTTTAAATGGATAAAAAAGATTTTTTTTATACAATGAGTATTAGTCATCAAGAAAGATAAATTAGGAACATTTCTAGGTAAATGGATGCACCTTGAAACCATATTCTTAAGTGAAGTAAATCAAGTGCACATGTGTAAATATCAAATTGTTTCTCTGGTGTGAGAAATTGAGATCAGTAAGAATCATAATATATAATAGATATTGTGAAATTGAAAGACATTGTTCAAAGTAAAGGAATTGGGAATGGAAGGAAGGAAAACTGAGAAAAAGAAAGGGTAGAATGGAAACAAAGGCTTGTGAATAAAAAGGGGGAAAGGAGTTGAAGGAAGGGGAGGGAAATGAGGAAAGGAATCTAAGATACATCATGTACGGTGCAAGTTTTCTATGATGAATGTGATCATTATATATATCTAAATTGCACCAATAAACTTAATAAAAATAAATTCTCATAGAATTTTATGAGGTAGATGTTGTTTATTTCACCAATTTTCAGATAATGTGGTGGTCATGCATAATAATGATTTGATATTCTCAACATCACCCTGCTAATGAATGATTTGGAGGGATATGAATCCAAAACTATCAGACTCAATTTAAATTCCTAAACCTTAAACTATAGTTCACCAATATTATTGAAGCAAATAGCTATGTGCAGATATGAGCATGAATATATGAAAGAGACAGAGAGAGAAATTCAAATTGCTCCCAAAATCCAGACTTTAACAACAGTAAGAGCATCACCTAAGTGACACTTTCTTCTCCTGACACTCATGCCTCCTAACTCGAAAATAAATGATTATTGTTCCATTTATCTGAGAAAGAAGATCCCAGTGGATGGGGGCATTCCTGGAATAGAGTTCACTAAATTGAGGCTCAGAAAGCTTTTTGGATTTGAAGGCAAGTTGCTAACATGGTGTTCAAAATGCAGCAAATGACCAATAAGTTTACTGAACAAGGGATAAACTGAGTAGGAAATCTCCAGGAGCAGAGCAAAATGTTGTTTCTGCAAATCATTCTTCATATATAAAGAATGAGTAGGTGAAATGGGTTTTTTTTGTTTGTTTACTTACTGAAGAGTAATAATAAAGGAAACCATGTAAGTGCATTGTACTACAAAAAAGATCCAAAATGTAGACAAAGTGCAATTGACGTGGGCAGAAGAGAAGCCACAAAAAGAAAAGGGAAAATACATAAGAATAAAAGGACATATTACCTTAGAACTTATACATTTTTAATGATTTCAAGAGATGCTACTCCTTATTTTATGTCTTCCCTGAAAAGGTGAAATGGGTTTTGTTTCATGTTATCTTGTTTTATCAAAGTAATGTTGTCAATACTGATCATTTTAATTATACAAATAGTGTTTATGATACACATTTCTGAGTACTATCAAGTTTTTCACAGGTAAGTTGTGAAGAAATCTAAACACTTTTGGGGCATAGATTCTAGTTTGCTTATATTTGACTTCTTTCCAGATTAAATTGGACTGGTGGCAATTGGCTGTTTCATAAAGAAAGAGGAAAATACTAACATGAATCAAGGTACATTTTTCCCCAAAATGCTGAACATTTTAATGCACCCTGTTGGTGCAAAAAATAATATTATTTTAAACCATAGAAATAAATTTTTGATTGGATGGTGACTGTGATTGACACCAGGTGTTTCAAAAGAAGACAAGGTTAAATAATTTGATATAACTATATTACATGTTTCTTCTAATATTTAGATTTCAATAAATAAATGCAAATTCCGTACATTTATTTGGTCCAAGGATCTAATTTTGCATCTACATAACACTGACTTTTAGAATATCAATGAAATAATCCTTCCTTTTACTTCTTCCTTGTACATTTTTCCTCAATATTCTTTAGAGAGATTTGTTAATAAGTTAAAACACTGATTGAAAGCTGAGTTTCTGTGTTACTTAGAAAAAAAAGTGCAATTTTCTTTCCATAATAACTTGGCTCTTAAAAACAGCCTTAAGACAAATTATTGGTAATCCAATATTTTAAAATGTTCTAAAGAATCCCGCAGTTAAACAGAAGAGCCAACAGTGTTTCATTTTGCAAAGAATAACTGTCCCCTGAAATGCTATTCATTCTCTTTTTTCATGTCTATATGTCTGGGCAAGATATGTTGATATGCATGCATCCTAGAAGTTTTTCTTAGGTAGAACTTACATGTTATTAAAGCACTGTTAGAATTCTATAATCACTCTTAGAAGTCACTTTCAGAAAAATTACTGTAAAATCTTGAGAGATGTGAAGCTAATAAAAACCAAAAGATGGTGTGTAAAGAATCATTTTGAAACCACATGTGTGAATACGCTCCGATAAATTGCTTCAGATAAAAAAGTAGACAAACCACTGTATCAGGGATCAAAATAGTCACTAAAGCCACTGGTCCCTGCAATCTTGAAGATGGGCATCAGCATGGGACTCGCTTTGGTCACTGAAAAGTGTGTGAATCTGTAACACTTGGGCAGAAACATTTAGCAGCAATGGAGAACAATCATCTGTTTTTGCTTTTCTTGTGTCATGGCAAATGGGGACGAGCATATTGATCTGGTAACGCAACAATGAGCCATCCTATGGAGCACAGCTGCCCTGGGAAGTCATTCAGACACAGGGCTTCTGTGTTAGCAAAAATAAAAATACAAAATTCCACATTTGTCACATTAGAAGATGAATGAACAAACATTTTCAGCAAAACTGGACTGTAAAACAAGCCTGTTTCACACCAATTCAGTGAACATAAAAATAGAGTAATTCCTTCAGAAATCAATAAAATCTTAGGTTTCTGCAATCATGCCTCTTTTTTAAATTACTTTTTTTTGTTACTATCATTTCTTTGGACAATGTTTTGCCATCAAAAGTTCTATACCTTGACAACTCATTCAGTTATATATACAGGTAACTATAATAAGATTTACTTAAAGAGTGTAGCTACATTCTAGTAAAACATTATTTATAAAGCCAGAAGATGGCTTAATTTGTCCACTTTTCAAGCTATTCAAATTTGCTGGTTGATTCCTACTGTACCATAATTTATAATAATCTAAGGTAGCCAACTTTTATACTTTGATATCAGATACGATATTATTAGGGAGGGGAAGTTTTGCAGTACAGTACAGTAACTGTGAGAACACACCCCTGAGAAGGATGCTCAGTCATCATGACAATCTGGCTCCTCTCCAAGATAACAACTTCTATCACCCATGACTTAGAGAAGTTGATCAGGTCTCAACTGATTTTCAAGTTAAGAATTATTGAAAAATAATTTGCATATAGTGAAAATCGTTGTGCACTTTTAATATATACAATTCTATGGTTTTTAGTATTTTCACAGGTAATATAAACATCAACATAAAGAAAATTTAGGGTGTTTTCTCTATCCCCAAAATACCTTTTGATATTCAGTTTCTATTCCTACCCCATCCCCCAGTGCTTAGAATCCCAGAAATTCAATATAAGAACAGAATATTAAAAGCTGTTAGAGACAAGAAACAGGTCACCTATAAAGGAAGGCCCATCAGAATTATGGCAGACTTCTCGACACATACCATCAAATCAAGAAGAGCTTGGAGCAAAGTATTTCAAGCCCTGAAAGAAAATAGCCTCCAGCCCAGGTTGATGTACCCTGTAAAATTATCTGTAGAAATTAATGGAGAAACAAGATCCTTCTAAGACAAAGAGGAACTGGGGGAATTCATGACCACCAATCCAACTCTACAGAGAATAGTACAGGGCATTCTAGAGAGAGAGAGAAAAGTACCAGGATTCCAGGAACAGTAGCAGAGAGTCCTCAATAAATGAAGCAGAAAGTAGAATCAAAAAGACAAGCAGTCAACTAATGTCAAACAAAGAGCATAACAGAAATGAGGCAGAGAAGGCTGGTTATAAACTCTAATATAGTCGGCTTTAATACACTAAATTAAAAAGAGAGAGAAAATCACAGGTAGAGTAGATCAGGAGGTAGGGTCCACTGAGATGCTCTATATAGGAAATATAATTAACTTGAAAAAGGGTATATGAACTGAAAAACAAATATGTGAAAACAATGCTCCATGGGAGAGGGAGCCAGAGAGTAATAGAGGCAACTAGACCAATATTTGTGGATAGATTGGAAAGACAGGCTTTAATAGGTAAAGGAATATAATTAGAGACCAAGTCCAGGAGGGAAAATGTTTGGAACCACTTAGATAAATAGCATGTTGCCCTCCCAATTTAAAACAGAGGTTCTAGGTGAGACCCCCAAATACACAGTGCACCCTGGGGAAGTGAAAGAGGATATGGTTTTTAAAAAGATGACAGAAGATATTATTAATAGTATATAAAGAATTAAAATCCATATTACTCGCACCACTCTGCTTAGATAGATGTTATTCTTTCCCAGTTTGTCAACTTGTGTTAGATTTGAGGGCACAGACAGCTATCCCCAAAACACCAGGATATAGCACAGTAATCATCTTTAATTTTCTATTAACTTAATTTGGAGCCCTATATGATTTATACTGGTTTATCATGACTGATCTTAGTTAAATCTGGTTTGTTTGATTGCTGTTTGGTATTGACAGATTTTATTCAAAACTTATATGATTGATAGTATCAAGTCTGAGCTAAATGCTCAGACAGGCAATTACACTGAAGATGACAAGACACTACGATACCCATTCTGGTTTGATTACTACCTGTTTTTGAAGTTTTATACTACATACAAAATTGTGTTTTTATTAATACTGTTATGTACTGAGATATTCAATTATATTGTGTCTGATGATATAGCCAATTCTACTGAAGACAACAAGAGACAACACAGTAACCTGGTAGAATCCCTTGTACGGTGGTCTTATATGCCTTTTTCATTTCATGTGTTTATAGGAATATGTTTTGTTTTGTCTTGCTTTGTTTTGTTCCTCTCTCTAATATAGAGAGAGGATAGAAATACATGTTAAGACTCATGCATGCGTAGAACCAATAAACAGTTTATGAGAATTGATCTTATTACACATGATAAAATGAACAAATACTTTGAACAGAAAGAGACACCACAGTACCCAGTGCTGATCCAGGAATGTCATAATGTGAAACCCAACAATAGTATTATTCTTTGCACAGAGTGATGTTAGCTTGCTTGGATTTGTTCAATCTTAACATAAATGAAGATATAGATAACTGCATGTATAAGTGTATAGGATTGATAACCATGTTACTAAGTTTTTGTTGGACAGAAATGGTTGCAGTCTCGCTGTTTGAAACCCCACTTTATATGCTCCACTTTTGTAACTTGAATAACTATTTGTAAGAGGACAATATGTAAATATCAACTAATGATTTCTTACTAATTCTTTCTTTGAAAGTATGTATTGTTTCTTTCTATCCATTTTCTGTTTTGTTTAGTCTTCCTTTAAATAAAATTTAAAAAAAAAAAAAGAGCAAAGGGAGGGAAAGGTGGAAACTACTGTCAATTTTTTATCGTCTTATCTTGAACTCTTGCAATGTTTACACAGTTTTATTAGGTTTGGCTTTGTTCTGTCTTTTGTTAGATTTTTATGCTTTCAGATGATAAGGGCAGCTATTTTGAATATAATGGGAAATATTAAGGTAATCATGGTTTCCTATTATATTGTTTTGAAGCCTTATAATGCTTCCATTCATTGATCTGATTTTATTTTGTTTGGTTTAGTTTTATTATGTGAGATGGTATGAACACTATTTTGAAGAAAACAAGACATTATGGTAGCTATTGTTGATTTACTGTCATTTCGTTTTGAAGTCCGACCATGCTTTTGTTCTTCTGTTTTGATTGGTTCTATGCTGTTGTGTTTTATTTGATTTTATTATGTGTGATGTTACAGACAAAATTTTTGAGGAAAATGAGTTATTATAGCAGCCATTGTTCATTTCTTGTTATTTGGTTTTGAAATCCTGTAATGCATTCATTCTTTTGAATGTTTTTTTTACTATATTGTTATGTTTTATATTATTGTGTGTGAAGGTATGCTCAACTATTTTAAAGAAAAGAGACATTATGTTAGCTACTATTGATATCTAGTTGGTTTGTTGTGAAGTGTTGTGTTGCTTGCATTTTCCTGTTCTGATTTGCTTTATTTCATTCTGTTTTGTTTTGTTCTCTTTAAAATAAAAAAATTAGCTATGAATATTCTTACACTTGTAAAAATATAGATCAAAGGCACAAATTATCTCCAATTTTAGTAGCTACCATCAAACTGATTTCCAAGTGATTTACTTTATTCACCAAAAATTTTAACCAAATTCTTGTTGCTCAAAACTTGAAATTCTTCCCTATCCTTGATAATACTGAAATTCTTTTCATTTTAACCGGTCTTTTGAGTGAATACTTTTATTTCACTATTATTTTAATGTGTATTTCCTTTACAACTACAGGAGTGAGTTGTGACTGGTATCTAACAAGTAGTAAACAGGTAATAACCGTACAAAGCACACAGCAGTCTCAGTGTGGAAGAGCTATCTCGTACCAAAGGTTGATAGGGTGAAGATTGCGTAACTTTGGTCTAAATCACACCCTACAATTTCTTAAGTATTATAAACTGTGCATGTAAGTAGCAGAGTTTGGGCTACTTTGATTTTAAAATTAACTCATTGATCAAAGAAAATAAAACAACAGTAATTTTTAAAATAATCTATTCCAACCTTATTTTTGCTTATTATGAAAGCATAAGACTTCAAATGAGTAAGCTACTGGCCCACCTAGACATATGCTTCTCACTTTATTAAAGTATTTTCCATTTTAAGACCTATTCTAGTACATAGATAACACAGCTAAATTTAATAAATAGCTTTCTGTATTAGAAAAAAAAAAGATTCTGGTTAACATAATAAAATTCTCACTGGAAATCTAGACACAATAAGTAGTCTTCAATAAACATTGCCTAATAATTATGAAAGTGAACTGTCACAATTTGCAGTACAAAATATAGGTTTAAATGAACTTTGACATTAGAAGTCAATTAGACAAATACGGAAAGCCAAGCTTCATGTTGTGAGTACAAGAGCATTCACTACCAGTGTGAAATGAATCACTGTGGAGATTAAGGTAGATCTTGATTTGCTTGGGATCTTCTTGGTGTACTGGTGTAGTTATGCTTTTGCTTGGTGCTGAGTGTCCATAACTGTTGAGTGTAGGTCTGTTCCCTGTCTCCTTCCTCTGTGGCCCTGTCCTGCTTTCCACCCTGCTCTGCATCCCACCTGCCATGAACTGAGTAGCTCCTCCCCGTATCCCTCTGCCACGAAGTTTCCTCTGTTTTTGAGCCAGCTGACCAGAGACTGAGTCTCCTTAAAACTTGAGCCAAATCAAACCTTCCTTTAAGTCTTGAGCATCAGATTTGGCCCCAGCAATGGGAGGATGATACATCAAATTTATTCTAAAGATATTCTAGATAATTAGTATATAAAAATATGTGTTATAGTAAAGAAATATCAAAAAGTCTCAGCTTTTCTGGAGAAATTTTCCATCAGTTAGTTTTAGGTATTATAGAAACTTTCTGTTTCTAGGAGGTATAACTACATGAATAGTTTAATGGGATAAATGAAACTTCCATTAAAACTCAGGAGTGGAAATAGTACCTTCCATTTTAACCTAAAAAATACATTTTCACACTGCTGACCTTATCTTTGGAAACTTTGCAAAACAGCCTGACTGAATCACGAGTCCTGATCCAGCTCAAAGATGCCCCAGGGACTTGATATTTGGGGGAAACAATTTATACACTTCTATGTCCTTTATGTGTTATTTCCTTCAAAAGGGGAAAGCAATGTTACCTGTAAAATACTTTAATGGCCAAATCAAGATTTCATGCAATTGAAATGAGCTGACCTGAGGTTTCTTCATATTTCCACATAACATGGACTCTGAATGCAAAACTCTGTTCAAAAACAGTTATCTAATTTAAATGTATACTTACTGCCACCTACCCTAAGGGTTTGTTTATTTAACTCTATATGATCAGTAGCCCTCTCTTGTTCTCTATCCAGGAGAGGAGTTTGCAATTATTACTTCCACCACTGAGATTTGACTCTGTATATCACCTAAATGGGACCAATAGAGCTAGCCTGAGGTTGTGCTTCTTCATACTTTTCCTTGCCAAGACTCCCATAGACATCAGAGTAACATTATTGGGGCCTGATCTGCTATTTTTAAAAAATAGTTTAATATTGTTTCAAAATTCTTGATACAATTGTAAGAGAGAAATTCATATTGTCACATTGAGTAGTGTGGAAATTTTTTGACATCGGAAAACCATCTTCAAGTACTTTACCATAAATCAGCATCTAATAAGCAAAAAATATGAGATCAAGACCTTTGATCTTGTTAGGAAATAAAGCATGGGGCTGGGGATTTAGCTCAGCAGCATTAAGAGCCTGCCTTGCAAACTGGCAGCCGTGAGTTCAATTCCTGGTACCAATAAAAAAAAGAAAGAAAAAAAAAGGAAACAAAGCATATAAGAAAATAGTATTTCACAATGTTCTTTTGATTGTTGGTTTGTTTTTTCTGGTTTTGTCATGGAAGAGCATGTCAGGTTTGAAAATAATGCTTTCACTATAGACTCACAACTTCAGTAAATGGTTCTTGAGTATTAAAATCTCACAAACTGACCAACAGCTAGATATGATGAGTGACAACAGCATGAAGTTCCATAGAGATATTTTATCATTTCTAATTTTTTTCTTTCTCATTTTTCAAGGAAAGATGTGATTTTAACTTCAATGTGAATATTAAAAGACAAAAGGAATTTTAAGACCAAGGAAAGTTACCAAGGACATACGAAACCATGGATCTGGTCGAGAAAGAACAGAAAAATCTAACTATTCTAATTCTGAAGCCCTTCCATAGTTTTTCATGAGATATTTCCATATATCATAAAACATTACGAGCACTACATGTCCTGCTATGACTTAGATCTAAACCACTGCTAAAAGATCCATGAGTTTGGAAAGTGATTAGATCATGAGATTACCGCATCCTTTAGTGTGTTCATTCATGTGGTGAGTAGCTTTTCCTTCCAGAAAAGTATGCAGTGCTATTTCTGTTTTGAAGCCAACTGACCATGGACTGAGTCCATTAAAATGGTGAGCCACAATAAACCTTTCCTTCTTTAAATGTCAGATGTTGGGTATTTTTCCCACAATGACAGCTGACCAAAGCACCACAGTTTGCCTTGTTTGCAGTTGTATACATATCTGCAGTCCCAAACTGCTGGGTATTAACTTGCTGCACCCTCAACACTCAACAGTATAGTGCTGGTGTTTTTTAGGTTTTGTTTCATTAAAGGGAGACAAATTCCTTTGATCTAAATACTCTGTTTAATATTGTGTGTTATCTCCCATAGCACCAAGCAGAAAAATGAACACTATGGCAAGCATTCAATTAATATTTGTAAGACCAGTAAATGTTCAATGAATGTATTGCTTAAGGAAAAAGTAAATACTTAAACTACATAAATATAATAATAAAACTTCATGGTACTGAATAAAATGAAAAACCAAGATACAGAAAACTCACAGTTCTGCATTGTCGTGGTTTATATATAACCATTCCTCCAAAGCATCACGAGCTCATAAGTCAGGCTTTTAACCGTTGACTGGATCATGGTGGTGTAATACTCATCAGTGGATTAGTCCACTGGTGATTTTATACCTAAATGAGATGTGGAACAGAGAAGTCTGGTCAGGCCAGGTGGGTCGCTGGGGGCGTGGCCTGGAAAGGTCTACCTCCCTCTCTTGAGCTATCTTTGCTTCCCACCGCTGTCATCGCCCTCTGCAATGCCGTCCTTCCTTGAAGCCAATCATCTGTGGACTGAAAGCTATGAGACAGAATAAATATCTTTTTTTTTAATTTGTGGATGTCAGAAACTTTTCCTAGCAATGACAAAATAACTGAGGCATGCACATTTTCACTCATGTTTTTCTTTTGTTATATTTTATAATGTAAAACAAAATCCAAAAAAAATCAGAAAATAAAGTAAAACTAAAACCAAAACACAAAACAAAGTATGAAAAAATATAAAAATTATGATATATGCCAGGCACGTGAAAGACATAAAAAAAACTGTATTGATCAATTATTCTGGATAACGAAAGGAGAAAATGTCCTACTTCGAAATTTTTTTTTTTTTTTTTTTTGAGACAAGGTCTTGTTATGTGCTTCAAGCTGGTCTTGAACTCACTATGTAGTGCGGGCTGACCTCAAACTAAAGGTGATTGTCATGTCTCACCCTCCTGAATTACGGAATTGTAAGTATGAACCACAATGGCCCCAATCTTGATTTGAGGCTTGCATATAACTCAACAACTATAAATAGTTATACAAAAGAAAGAATATAAATGTTGTAGCTATTTCTGACTGTAAATGTTGTAAGAAATAATAGGACAGACAGACATTAATGACAACTGGATATCATAAGAACTCTAAAGGATCAATTATAAACTGAACCTAGGATGTTTAGAAGTATATCAGAAATAAATCCCTTGAGAAGCTCATTTATAGTGAGATTTATTATGGCTCATGTTCATAAAAGGAAGAAAAGGTAAATAATCATATACAGTGTATGCAATAACCTGTTTGCATCTATCACCAAATAACATAAGTTAACAAATATTGGTCTCGATATATTCAAATTGTTTCTAATTAATTTGAATTATCTGGCAATTATCATTGCATACAGATAGAACCAATGACTGCTTAACCTTATAGAAAATAAAATATTTTGCTAAAATATACTTATAACTTATTTTGAAATCAAGTTACTAATCTACTGACAATTTTGAATTCAGATAAAATATTTTGTCAATATACCAGCCTATCTTCTAAAAGAGTTTATCTCTAGTAATTAGTCATATCATGCACAAACAACTTTCAGAAATAGCCACTCAGTAGAAAATCACCAACAGTGTTAAACTGGAATGTAATTCTAAACATAGTTGAGCTCATATGAACTACAATACATCAACAGTAGTAAAGCACACATTTATATAATTCACAAAAGATTTATTGGCATAATCTTCTAAGGTATATCTGGTGCTTTCAGATAGGTAATAGAATCGATTTACCAGGGCTGACATATCAAAGCCTTCGGAGAAAATGACTCCTACCAGATGCCACCAATAATCACTCTCTGCTAGTTCTAATACCCGTCTCACTCTGGAAAGCCTCAATCCATTCTGGAAGACACAACATAGAGAACAATGTCAGTAGATGTTAGAAACGGATGGGAAGTGTAGATGAAAATACTGCCACAGAATAGGTCACATTGTAAACTCCAGTGCCGGGGTTGTAAAAACAGTAATAACTTGGTCCTATTTCATTCAACTGTCATCCAGACAGATAAAACTAAAAGAATGACTTTTATACTAAGAAACTTTCTAACATCCACAGGTAGGTTTAGTGGTTCCAGCCCTTCAAGCTGAAAAGCCGCCTTGCCCCAGTCTTCTGTCCCTCTGTTCCTGTTGCCAGTGCCAACTCTGTGTCCACCTCTGGCCTAACACTTGAGGGATTGAAAGGCTATTGACAAACAGCTCAACCTCACTGACCACACAGAGGCTGATATATAGTATTACAAATTCACCCATAGAAATGAGAGGAGCAAAATTACTGGTCACAAATAATTCTATTTAGAAAAACCTCAAGTAGTATAAAACTACAATATGGATGCCCTCCCCAAATCACTGTTTCATAATACCTGCTCTGGTTTCCGATCCTCACTCTGTCTCTGTCTCTGTCTCTCTCTGTCTCTCTCTGTCTCTCTCTCTCTCTCTCTCTCTCTCTCTCTCTCTGTCTGTCTCTGTCTCTGTCTGTCTCTGTCTCTGTCTGTCTCTGTCTCTCTCTCTCTCTCTCAGATTTCACTACGTGTGTATCACATGCTAGCCTCACACCTCTGACTGTCTCCCAAGTGTTGAGATTACAGATGTATCCACACATGCTCTCTTAAACTCTTGCAATACCTCCGTCAGTAATGAATATTGCCTCTCAAATGGAACAAAAAAAATCCTAGACCTTTGAGATATGTCTCCATTTGAATGTATTATCTTAATTAGAATGTTTTTGCTTTCCTCTGGACACACTTTCTCATGCTTAGTGTTTGACAATTACTCTCATAAAATCATTAGAGTATAAATTTTCAACTGTAATATTTTGAAGGAATTTATGAAGAAAAATATAATTAAATCCCAAAGGACAAAAGAAAGTTTACATTCAGGAAAAAGGCTCTTTTATCCTGTTCATACCTTATTCATTCATTGGTCCCCAATCATATCAGTGTATGCCGAAAGAATAGCTCATGGGACAAAAGAATCTTACTCAGTCCTGTGGTTTTTAGCATCTAGTACATACTTGGCATGTATGAGAACCAACTGGTCTACATCAATAAACTTCAATAAAATAAAGACATTTTGTGTGCACCATTGGGTTAAACTATATTCTCATCAGATTCAGCAGGAACAGTGTTGGAACCTGTTGAATTGATGAGACATTCTTTTCCTGACAGCTGAAATCTCAAGTTGGGTATTGTTTTGTCTTAAAATAAGGATTTATTAGGTAGTAACAAAAGATTCTATTATAAAGCAGACAAATGGAGAACTAGATAGCTCTCAAAACGACAAATTTATAACATGATAATGACTCAATTTTTCTTTCTCATGTGAGGTTAGAAGCAGATTGTTTTTGTGAATAGTAATAAGGCCTCATAGTTTAATATTTCAGAGTTACATATCTCCATATTTTGCCTTTGCCTGCCTTCTTATAGTATCTTCTGCTGTGTGTGATAAAAAGCAAATAAAAATATACCATTTCCTCCCCACTCTAATCAATCTATTCCTATTTTGTTCTTACTTGAATTTTAATGTCTCTCTTTTCCTTGGTAGCCCAACATCCACCAATCATTAATCATGCACACCAACTTCTAGGCCTTCTTCTAAGGAATGGGTACAGAACTCCAGGCTGGATAGAGCTCATGCCCAAAGTTTGTTCAGTGTGAATTGTGGGAATGAACTGGGATCGGACACAGAACTACCTTAGGAGAAAATCATTGCATAAATATTGTGAATTCCTGTTCATTTGTATCTGAGATGTCACTCTTAATAAGCAGGATAAGAATCTTGTGATGTTTGCAATAACTAACATTGAGTATGTCAAAAATATCTTTTAAAAATGGAAGGATTTGGCAAGGCTTTCTATGATGAACAGATGCTAGTTATGCTACACAATCATTTGAAATTACAATAGTCTTTTGGACTGAGAAAATAACTGCAATAAGTTTTATTACGTTTATAACATTTAACTTTATCACTCGGTATGCCTGTTGAGTGATTTATACTTTCCTGATTTAAATGATGTAAATGAAGCACAAATATCACCCTAACTAATGGGATGGGCTTTGAGTGCATTGTGCGTCAGTACCAGAGAGCAGGCATCATTTGGAGTCACACAGTTCTGAGTCCTTTCCGTTCCTTTAGTTACTAGGAATAAACTCTGTAAAAAAAAAAAAAAAAAAAAAAAAAAAAATTACCACCTCTTAAAACTTCATTTGGTTTACTATCTTTTGTTTGGTTTAGTTTTAGTTTTAGTTTTAGTTTTGCTTTGTTAAACATGGTATCGCTATGTAGTTTAAGATGCCCTTCAACTTGTTATGTGAGCTTAGGATGGCCTCGAGCTTTTGGCAATCCTCCTGTCTCAGTCTCCGGAGTGCTGTGATTACAGGCTACCTTTATACTCAGCAGTTGTTTTAATTTTTAAGGATTGTACTAATGCCAGTCTGAGTTGGTGTTGAGTGATGACTAAGTCAGTGAACATATATTAAATCTTCAACTCTGTCTAAATCGATTGGCAAATAGTAGTAGAACATAGTATGTATCTGTGTTTGTGGATATGTTTTGAGTTTGCACATGTGCATAGGTCAAGAAATAGTACTTTGGTTGAGAATTATGTATTTTAAACCTCCAAGTATTATGTATTTTAAACCTCCAAGAAGAAATTAATACAGGCAGTCTCCAATTTACTGATTGGATATAGTCTCCATGGGTTGGTATATCCATTTGCTAGTGATGGTAGGACACAGAAGCTTAAACAATATAAACTGGTTCCATTTGAGTTCTATAGGCTAGAAGTCACTCATTCATCTCACTAGGCTTGAATCTAGATTTTAGCAGGCTACACTTCAGGGGCTCAGAGGAGACTGCTCCTCATTGAGTTTTCCATCTTTTAGAGCCCATTGATATTTCTTGGTTCCTGATTAAAACAGAAACACTGTTAACGCTTTGCCTCTCTTTGCTTGGCACATCTTCCTGGATTGGTAGCTTGTGACACAGCTGGGGAAGGTTTTTGCTTCTAAAGATTTGCGATTAGATTGGGCTCACTCAAATAGTATTAGATATTTCTCCTCATCTCAGTTTTCTAACCCAAATTACATCTGCAAATTTCCTTTTTCTTTGTTAGGTAGCAAAGTTACAAATTCCAGGGATTAGGATATGGATTTCTTAGGATGAGGGAATTACTCTACCTACACAATTCCTATCTGTTGTTTGATTGTATAGTGTGACATGTACTAGCTACGACCACAGATTAAATTTTTAAACTCTATTTAGATGACAATATGTCTTAACCCTAAAAAGGGACTAAGTGAACAAATAGGAAAAATGTAGTTTAAAGATGTTTGTATAATTTTTCATGAATGACAGGAATAAAATTTGTAACACCCTAAATTATTGAGCTAAGATGAATATTGGAGTGAAGAATATGGAGTGACAATGTGATGCACAACGTAGGTCAGGAAGAACCGCCCTCATCTGTGTGACCTCGCCTGCGTCCCAGTCTTCCAGCTGCCTCGAGAGGTCAGTTGGCCCCATGTCTTTTACCATCCTCTGCTTTGTGTCAAAACCTTCACTGACACTAGCAAAAGCTCAGTTTCTGTACTCACATTTAATCTCCACAGTTTCTGTGCTTGAAATTCACTCTGAATTGTCACTTTGAGAATCTAAGAGAAAACTCGGGATTTAAAAAGCTTCCTAGCATGCCTCATTCTTTCCTCTCTACTCATTATGCCTTTATTTCCCCCATTGTCTTTTATTTCAGGAAACAAAGGCCTTTCTAGGAGAAAAAATAAGAATCAGAATCACTGAGCAAGTAAGATTTCCCTAGGATAGTGGAGGGGACCCACAGAGATGCAGGTTAGCTGTGGCAATGAATTACTTAGTTTCACTGATGATTTATTGGTGACCAGTCTTCTATCAAAATGACTATAAACCTGGTATCATTTTAGAAATAACAGATTATATACCCTTATCATTTTTACGGACAATATAAGATAGAAAAATAGTCCCTCTTTTCCCAGATTTCATTAATAAAGTAGGAACATCTTAATAATAGGTCCCACATTTTTCTTGCTCTCTTTCACACTAAATAAAGTAGGACCTCTAGTCTCTCATCTAGGAGAGGGGTGAGATTCCTTTAGACGTGTCACATTTGCAAATTATGAGCACCCTCATCACAAAGTCAAGAGTCAGAAGAATATCCCTATCTGGTTCCTGGTGTTGGACAAGAGAAACCTTTCTGCTTTCCAAGCTCCCACCCTGAGTCTCTTTCCAAGTGATGTTTCCCCTAATCACACTTTCAACTTGATAGCCTCCTGTCCTCCTGTTTCAGAGGTTTCTATTGCTGCAACAGATCACTGGGACCCGGAAATTGCCCTGTTATCCCTATGGGGAGCAGATACACTGCATCCACACAAAATGGTAACAAATCTTTTTCTCACAACAGAGACTCACACATTATTGCCCTGTTCAAGGATTTTTACATCATAAACACAAGGTTCACTGGAGAAAGGTCTTTCAGATTTGCCTATAGCAGTTCTCTCATCAAACCTGGGGTCTGAGTACAAACCTTCTCACTGAGCTGCCAAACGTGCTGTCCTCTGACGAACGTAAGCCTTTCTTTCACGTATCCTCCTGCGACTTTCCTGCCTGGCAATAGCCAGACATGGATGCATGCATTGTGAATAGCCTGAACTGGAGTCATAACTTCCACTATACAAGGAATATAGCAGAAAAATAATGACAGACACTGTACTGGACATGTCTGGCTTTATTGGAAATGGCCATGCTGCACTATCAAATAACAGAAGTACTGTCATCTCTGAGATGATGGTGATGCCTTTTGTGGGATATGAATTTCATAGTTTATCCCCAACTGGATTCTCATCATGATGGGGTTGTGGTCAGTAAAATAATTCAGCTAACTTGAATGATAAAAGCTTTTTGAACATTGTTATTCATTCCCATGCTTTTCATAAGCAATATGTCCCTCCTGCTAAGTGATTGCATTCACATATCCAAATCAATATTTTACCACTACTAATAATAATATGAAACAGTTCTGATGATCTTAGGAATCAAAAGAAAAAACGGAATATAATTCCCACACTAAAAGAGCTCATAATTTTGTAATAAACTATATTTATAAAACATACTAGGGCCGAGGATGTAGCTCAGCAGCACAATGCCAGCCTGGAAAGCATGAGGCCCTGGGTTTGATTTCTGGTATAAAAATAAAAACAATGACAAAAAAACTAAACTGAACAACTTTGAGATATCTGTGCTTAGCTATGTTTTTTTTTTTTCACAAAAAAACATTAAAATCAAAAGAAATAGTATAGGTATTTTGTCATGTTAATAGAATCTCCTTTTCTCAAATCAAGAAAACAAATCGTCTGTGTCACAGGAACTAACAGTAAAGGAAGTTAACTAGGTAATCAGAAAGTGAGTTGAGACTCTCAAATGCAACTTTAGGCTTTGTGCAATCTCAAGTGTGTTCACAAGTACCAGACAATGTGAGTGTAGATGTGCATACAAGTAACTTGATTTGTAAAACATTCATGCTGCGTAATAAAACAAATAAATAACTTTATTCAAAGATAGGTCTAGCATTTGACTTAGCTCTACCCTCACCTATAGCCATGTCCATCCAATTTCATTGATGCAATATTTCAACTGCTTTCTCTTCCAGGTAGAGCACAGGGCTATCAATTTTGTAGTTGCAGTTTGATTATTGTAACCAGACTAACAGTGAGTTTTTGCTTTCCTGGGTCATCTTTTGGCATCTACCACTCAGTCAGGCACAGAAACAGTAGAGTGCCCAGGTGGAAGATTTAAGGAAGGAGCACATGGTAATGGATTGCAAGCTGCAGAGGACCTCATGCACATCAGGGCTACATGAAATTCATTACTAGATACAATGAAGGAACATACAGCCCCAGAAAGAAGTAAAATGAAGCCTGAAGAGCCAAGCAATGCTTCAGGAGCTCATGCAGCCAACAGGACCAACAGAAAGAGGTTTCAACTTCAGGGGCCAGGAGACAGTCCAGTCAGAGGTGGGTAAGAAACATCTCCTGCAGAGGAGTGAGCCAAGGCTCACAGCGCCCAGTGACAGCTCTCTTCCACAACAGGATCACCACAGTGCCAAACAAGATCTCCTGGAGGACAGAGAGCATTGCAAAATGCCCATGAAATGATTACCAATATTACATGGCAGCATTCTATAATTCACTGGTTGGACAAATGTTTAAACTAAAGAAGAAATTTAGGTTTGGCTTTTCTGATGAGTGAAAGGAGCTTAGAATAGAAAGAACAAATTTTTTTATTCCTCCAGTAAAGAAACTCTGTCTTCCCTGTGATCGTGTTGCAGCTTGCATTCTGTTTTACAACCTACTAAATAATCTACATAATTAACTTTGCACTTGCAGGTGTCTCTGTTATATCCATATTGCATACACATTTATAGATCACTCAGGCAGGAATAGTGTAGAACAACCTAATGTTTATTAAGTTTCTGCCCAGATATGCATATATATCCTTCATATACATATGTTGTACCTGTTATATACACATATATAGAGCCATCTCGCAATCATATTTTATATAATCCATACTGCATGAAGAAGCAGAAATTTTAAATTATTCTACACTTTTGTCCTAAGTAGTTTTAATACCCTTTTACTGGCAGCTGACCCTTCATTCAACAGAGGAGATATCTCCACTCACATGTCACATGTACCCAGGACAACAGAGCTGACAGTAATGGTAGTTTTCGCATTGGCACTTGTGATACAAATGACTCCAGAGTTGCCGCAGTGGTCGCGCTATGCCATTATACTGAAAGCAACATGTCACAAACTGGTGGGAACAGAGACAAATGTTAGGTTCCAGTGCTATATTCTAACTGGGACATTGGCTCAGGATCTCTTGTGTGTGACCTAGTTTAAATAATAACTTCATCTATTGAACAAGCACTCACATTGAAACATTTTTCCAAGGAATACAAATTCAATCTTACAAACTTAATTTCCAAGTAACAGTAAATACTGTTTATTTTCATACAGTGATTTTCAAGTCATGTAATATAATGATCAATTAGTGTCACATTCTTAAAGATCCCCGTCTTGATCATGTGATGTTTGCAGCTTTCATAAATCTGAGGGAAGGTTGTTCTGATACACTTGGGTCTGCAATGTCTGTAGTGTACCTTATTCTTTTTCATGATCACTGAACTAAGGGGACGTAGCCTCTGCTAGTAACGTGCATGTAAAATTCTACTTCACTCTCTGTACTGAGTAGAAAGATAATTATAGAAGTGGATTAATCTCATATGTAGAATTTTTAAAAGAAAGCCCATGTGCACTTTGACTATTTCTGTGCATTTTGAGTTCATGGATTCAACAACTTCTCTGAAAAGAATATCCCAAACCGGATACACGTTCAAGAGATAATATTTAAGAGAAATCAAAAGCCTTTCTACCTGCGGTAGAATTTTATTCCAGGTTATTTTGCTTGTTGGTCATCTCTGAGACTTGCAAATACTGCTGCTTTGCTGATGCAATGTTTTAAAAGTTTTATTAATGTTCTCTGAACAGAATCTTTAACCACAGACCTACAGACTGAGAAAAAAAGAACAAAACTGGTGTCAAAGTGTCAAAATAATCATTTAAAAAATTTAGTTACCAAAGATTGCTTAAAAAGAGAGCAGCTGGTAGAAAGAAATGAATAACTTTTATCAGAAAACATACACATACAGAAAATACTTTACTGTGTTTCTTCATTTGGATATAGTACAGTAAACTGGCTTATACCTCCTAATTAGCAAGAGTTGCAGCTTAAGACTGAGTTCTTTCCTCCAGACTTTCTTCCTTGCAAACTAATAGCAGATCATGCTTCTCTCAGACATTTATACAACGCTGTAGGAAACTGCACATAACCAACCAAAGGAAGTAAGTGCCCTAAATCAAAATCTCATTTTTTCTTGCAGTCGGTAAAAACACTCATTTATGATCAGATGATAACACTTTAGTTTTATTACACAGAGACAAATAAATACATTTTATTTGTCTGTGGGCTCGAATGTGCTAACATTTTAAATCTATCCTATTTTTGCCTTGGATTTTCTAATATTCAGGAAACGTGCAAAAATTATTTTGTAACTCTGGGGTAATAATATTGAGGTTGAGCTAATTAGGTGTGTATGTCAATGACCCAGTGAAAAACTGTGTTTTCATTCAAGGAAGCCTTCCATTAAAAACGTCCTTCCCATACTAAGCACTGATTAAAACAAGTGTAGACATTCCCATCCAGATTCTGTTTTGGTATTGCATTAGCCTGAAATGTTTTTAAAATGCATGGATATTTATAATGAAACCACCCAACTAAATACCTGTTCTAAATTCTTTGCCTGGAAATGGTTTCATTATCAGTATATTGCTTCTTCAGTATTTAAGTGCGGCACTACATTAGCAAAGCATGACAGAATTAGCTGTGGATGCTGAATTGTTCAAACTGTTTAGGGTATTAAGTGTCTGCTTTCAGGGTTTCTGAGAGGTTATTTCCCTTGCTTCTTCATCAAGAGATGAAACTGTACATAAAGCCAGAAATGTGTCTGCCCTCCAAATTTCACAGCAAAATAAATCACAAAGGATGAATCAACCTCGATGATGAAAATGATGTTCTCTAAGGGTCTGTTCTTACATAATGCAAAAAAAAGGATAGCAAACATTTTAATATTTTATCTGAATCTATTGCTTTAGGCCATTAGCAAAGAACATTACAGCCTTTCACAAAAATCAAACTAATGTCCCATTGTCACCTTTTCAAGTGAGCAGGAGCTATTCATCATATTCAGAAATAGAAAGTGATGTTTCTTTAATCAAATAGGCATGAATAAATTCATCATCTATGATATTAATTACCAAAGGTGTTCTTACAAGACAAAAGCAGCTCTAAGAGTTAGTTAAGGTACTGGTTTCATTCTTCCTGCCTTTGTTTTCATTTTAACTTTTAGATTTCTTTCTTCACTGATATTACCAGCATTCATATAAATTTTAAATCATAAATGGACACTTCATTATCTAGTAATAATAGCATTTTTAGGAAAATTTTGTTTCACTGATTCAGAGCTCTTCTAAATACTTTGCACAGGTAAATTCATTCAAACTAAATGTAATTATAAAGAAGTGTCACTTAAATGTCATCTGATATATACCATTTTTAAATATCCTTTTCAATAACAGATTTGTAGTAATTGACGCACGATGTTAAATTTACTCACAATTTTTGTTTGTTGAGCAAGTAGGAAGTTATTACATATAATGGTCTGAGAACATGAGATTTAGAATCTTCTTGCAAATAATTTAAAAGTTAATGGAGGTGTCTATGCTCCAGTAAGCATCCCTCTTTTAAAGAAAAAAGAAAAATTTGAGGGCAATTTATGTAACTTCCCAGTGTCAACATCTTTAGCAAAGAAATGAGGATATTTATGGATTTATGTTACAAAGTTTGAAAAAAATATTAGGCAACAATAGTTTCATTTAGAAAAATGCTCAGTAAATGGCAGATAAAATTCAGCAGGTCATTCAAAAAATTTTTGGTCCTCCTAGAAGCTGAAATAACTTTTAGAAGATGTCGGTCAGAATTCTGGTATTCTGGATTTCAATAGGAACTTACCAGGAGATCACTTTAAGTAAAAAATAGACAGGCACTGGATCTAGGAAGCAGTGATGAATGCTTTAATTTTACTAATATTTTCTCATTCTAAAAATAATACATGCTCATATACTGAACTATACATCAGAAAGTCCTTTCCCCTCTCGTCTCTCTCCTAACACTTTCCATGTCAGGAAATTATCTTAGATGCATCTCACATATGCATTTGGCAGGGTTTGAAGACCATATGCACACCTGCTTGTAGCACAAAGATTTATCTCAAACAGTACAGTAAAATGCTTATAGATCTCAATGTCTTACCTGTTATGTTTCCCAGTCACATGAAGTTACTGCTCACCTTCTCTGCTGTGTTATCCATATCAGTTTTGAAAGTATAGGATAACAGATGCAAGGCCACATTCAATGTTCCTTAAGAAATTTTGCTGTTAGAACTGTCCTCAATAACCCCAGCGATTCTTACGTGTATGTGAATTTGTTGCATGAACTCTTCAGAAAAATAGAAGGTTCTTTTTTCAAAGTATTGGAAATAACTTTTTCCTTCTTCCTGTAGACTTCTGTAACATAATATTTCCCTAGTTCTATCTCCCTAAGCCTTAAAAATAGTATGTAGCTTATTGTTTTTGTTGTTGTTGTTGAGACGAAATACCCACATCCAAAATTAAAAGAAGGAAGTTTTACTTGGCTCACAGATTGTAGAATTTTCAGTTCATAGCTGGATGAATCTAAGACAGGGCTGCATGGCAGAGGGACGTCATAGAGAAGAAACAGTTCATGATGGGCAGAAGGCAACAAGCACCAAGAGATGAGTGACAAATGACTAGCAATAAGTAACAAGCAGCGCCCCTCTTTCTTTTTCTTATATTTTAGCTAGGCCACCCACCCTTAGGGAAAATAGAACTCACACCCAGGGTAGGGCAACCTTAAGTTTAGCATCACACCAGGAATCAATCCCAGCGTCATATCCTTGAACACAGCATCACACACCCTAGATCCAGGCACTTCTAAACCTCACACTTATGACCACATTAGGAACAAATCAAAATAGGCATCAAAACAAAAATGCAATTATGGTGATGTTTGAAAGTTAAAACTTATGAAAATATTAAGGAACAATAAACTAGAATTTGAAAAATAAAAGCCTCCAAACTGAAGCAAATAATTTTTCTACATTTGATCTTAGCAAATAGGCCAAGAAGCAATGAAGCAAAGAATTTTAGAGAAACAGAAAAAGCAGGACTAAGAGAAGACTAAGAAAAGTTGGTACTCATCAAAAGAAAATCAGAACATCATCAAAAATGCTATTCAGGTTTCAGCTAATTGCATAGATGAGCTTTCATTTTAAGACAATGAGATTCGAGGAATCAGATTCACAAGTTCAAGCAGGCAGTGAAAAAATTATTTATGACTCTTAAAAAGACACTTTTTGACCATTCATTTGCTGAGACAGGAAAACACGAATAACTTCATAAAATATGCATAATCTAAAAATTATTTGAAAGAAATATTCTCTGCAACATAAATCAGACCACTTAAGTAGACCTTGGTCAAGAGTCATTAGAATTAAAAGCATAATTCTTGACCAGTGAGATGTAATAGAAATATATTAAGAAAATGGCATTTTAAATTGAAACACCCTCCCCTGCATCCAAGGCCTGTTATTGCATTATCTTTCCTGAATGTTTGCTTTGGGAGAGGTGTGTGGCTCAGTGACAGAGGAAAAAATTTGTTTTCTTTCATTCAAGGACTTTCTCTTACAATGTAATCTAAAGTTGTGTCAAACTGTAAATTAATTTCCCAGCTTAAGAAGTTACTCCTGCAAGGCCTAAACTTTCCATAATGCACACAATACACCCAATGTAAAGAACTCATTGTTCAAAAACCACATAACAAAAATTTTTAAACAATTTTGGTTGCAGTGTCAAAAGTCAAGCTCAGATCTATTAGGCAAGTTGAAAGAGTTATTGTAAAACTTGCTTTTGAAAAGGAAAATGGGCTGAAGGACATCAGGTGCAAGGGCTGGATGGTTCCTGAGCTTTGTCTCTTTCTGTCTCCGCCCTGCCCTCCCTCCATGTCCTTTCCTTTTTGTGCTCTTTTGTTGTTGTTGTTGTTGTTGTTTTTATTTTCTCCTGTCTTTGCTCTTATGCATCCACACATGAACCAGTCAGTTTCTTTGACAAAGCTCATCTTTAATGCGGAAAACAACTCCTCCAGCACACCCAGCTCACCAGCAGCACTGGGATGGAACGTTTTTCTCTGCCCTGGTTTAAAAATGCCAGCATTGGGATCCTTGATCTTCCAAGCCAGGTAGAGCATCCATTTTAACTGAAATATCCAGTTTCCAAGGCTTTAAGAGTCTTTTTAGCACACAGAAGCACCACAGAATCCACACAGTTGGAGCAAGAGAAACAACTCCTCCTACAAAGAATAGGAATGAGTGGTGCGCAGATCTGCAATTTCTTTTCATGTAGGTCATTTCCTTGTTTAATTTCAAAGGACAACAAGAGCATACCTGCAAATTCTATTGCACACTGGCGGTCCAGGTACACACTAGGCCTTGCTGCTTATCGTGGTCCCTTGTCCTGCTTTTGATTGTCCTGTAAATTAATTTCCCAGCTTAAGAAGTTACTCCTGCAAGGCCTAAACTTGATTGTCCTGCCTGCTGCTAAGAATATATGCAATTGTTTGTTAAACTATAGGTGTAGGGAAAGCTTCCAGCAGGATTCTGCAGAAGATGTTAGTTCTTTTAAAACTGCTGAACTCTCACTGGAATGCTTGCTTTAAAAAAAGGTGTTTGCGTGGTGCGGGAAGCTAAGGGTCAGCGTGGCACTCAAGATGCTTTCCTCAAATGAGGGACTATCCAGAGAAACTCACAGCACATTTTCTTTTTTGCTTCTCTATTTCTTTTTTCTTTTCTTCCCTGCATCCTTCCTTCTTCCTTTCTTTCTTTCTTTCCTTCTTTCCTTTATTTTTTCCTTTCTTTTCTTCCCTCTAGGTTTTCATTACTGAGATAACCTATCAACAAATAGGAAAACATTTAAATTTAATAAATACATGTGATATAACTAGATAATTTTTTTATCCATTGGGATCTTTCTAAAAGTTTCACAAGTCACTTTTAAAGCCTTTTGCTGAGTGCAATGCTCTATTCTTATAGGTAATACAGGTTGCTTTGCTTCATTTCTTAAGTTTTTATCCCTAGTTATCTAAGCTTTCTTGCTAAAAGATAGTCACCTCTTTTCTTCCTTTTATCTTTCTTTTATATTCATTGGGCATCTACTTGTTTTGTAAGCAAACATAATAGCCACATTTCCATTTACCCCACATACTGAGTGACTTATAGAAATTCACTGTTGTTTGTATATGGTCTCTTCTTTTCCTTAACTCTGTTAAGCTGTTCAGTAGCATAGACAGACTCAAAGTCAACACTCAAAAATCAGTAGCCTTCCTGTACCCAAACAACAGTTTTACTGAGCAAGAAATCAGGGTAACTACATCTTTTACAATAGCATAAAAAATAAATCACTTAGGAACCTTCATAATTTTTACTTTTCAAGATTCTTTTTGCTAAGTGAGATCCATTTATCCAATATTCTAAAAGAATTTTTTTGATAATAACTTTGTTATCCAACTGATTTGTCTTTGAGTTTGAGGAATCTGATAAAGTCATCCATGTTGTGACATGCATGCATCAATCATATTAGGTGATTGCCAAGTATTTTAAATGATGAAATCAACAGATTTAACGAAATGATTGATATATCCAATACAGTTCAGGTTAGGGTGGTCAAGAAATAAGAGGTATTGAGAATCAAAGTTTAATACTAATCTTTAGAGAAAAATGCTTGTCACATTACTTTGTGATACCATCGTTACAACACCCCACAATCATTGTAAGGCATCTGTTAAGAGAAAACTTGGACTTATTGTCATTGTGATTTAATATAGTTACTGGCACTTTGTTTTTACCTTACGTATTGGCAGGCAAGTGCTTATCAGACTAGATTAAATTTTCTTTGATAGCCACACAATATAAATTTCTAGAAATATATTGAAAATGAAAAAGAAAAAAATGCTACCAATGCTTTGGTTTTATCTTCCATCTCACAGACAGAAGTTAGGAATGAGCAACAGGAAACGTACAAGACAAGCATATGCCAAGTGGAAAGAAGTAAGTCTTGAAAATATCCATGGGAAGCCCATGCCACGGAACAGCTAATTAGTGTCTTCATTAGTACTTCCAAACAAGAAATATGAGCTTGGAGGGAGGGAGCTCCTGCATTTCTCCAGAGAGATTATAAAACAAAGTGCTTCTTGATCTGATCTCATCTGTTCCTCTCTTTTGTCTTTATAGACAAAGAGGACACATAAATAAGCTCCCACCTTCTGCTAAGGGCTGTATGATTGCCAATTATTTAAATGAATAAGGAAGAGAAATGACTGCTGAAAAGTGCACTTAAAAAGGAAGAAAGAGGCCAAAATACCTATATCAGGGTAATATATTCTATCACCCCTTACTTGCAGACATGGGAACATTTAAGTTAGAGACCAAGAGACTTGAATTGTAAATTTTTGTTGCATAGGCTTGACTAGAGACGCGCTTAGCAGTACTAGTTACTCAAATTCAGCACTCAAATAGGTCAAAGGAGGAAGAGTCTGGCTAGTCTTCCCAAAACAGCCGAATATTTCTTCAGAGTTGATATAGCTAGAAAGACTTTAATGGGGTAATATTTACTAAAATATTTTTATTTCCAGGACTTCCTGAAAAATGGAAGAATTTAGATTTGTATCCCAAGACTTCTCAATAAAATTAAAAAAGCCAATGCTGTAACATGGAGACTATGCCATGTAATATAGTGAGAACTATTTATTTATTAATTAGTGCACAGTTAGGAAAGCAGAGCAGGGAAACCGTCCACACATAAGCAGCTGGAAAGTACTGGCCTTGTGGTTAGTGTTCCTGCACTTGGCCTATGTCAGTGTTGCAGTCATCCTGATTAAAGGCTTCTCTAGTGATCAACATGATTGGCACGTGACCTATCATCTAAAGCCACCATCTAAACCATGAGCATTTAGTGTCACCATCAGGAAATACCTAGAGTTGTTTTATTCACTCACCATTTAGATTTGTTAACAAATAGATACCAGTACATTTAAATTTATCTCTAAATATCTAATCAACACTTTCATATCCTTTAACTTACATACTAGGATGGACTAGGAAGGTTTTATTGTTTTCTTCTGCTTTTATTTTCTATTCTTATTCTATTTTGGAAGAATATACATAATGTGAAAATTTATCATTTTACCTATTTATGTACACAGCTCAGTAACACTGAATACATCAAAGTTTCCATATTCTCAAGTGACAATTAGCACCATTTATCTTCATCTTTGTCTTTCACTTTGAAAAATTGAAACAGAATCCATTAAATAATTACTCTTCTTTATTCTCTCCCTAAGCTATGGCACCCACCATTCTATGTTGTATCTTCATGAATTTCACTATTTGCAGTATCCTATATAAGTAGCATTATGCAATGTATTTTGTGGCTGGATTATTTTACTTAGAATGATGACCTCAATATTCATCTATGCTGTAGAAAGGCCCAGAATTTCCTCCCTTTGAAGGTTTAAAAAACATTCCTTAAATGTATGCATGTACTAAATTTTCCTTTCCCCATTGATCCATTAATGGACAACTAGGCTGCTTCTACCTTTTAGCTATTGTGAATAACGTTATTATAAATATGGGTATAATCGCTCATTGTTTAAGCACATGATTCAAAAAATGTACATAATATATCTAAGAATAACGATTTTAGTTAGTTTTCTAAATACATGATGAAATAACAAAACTGATTGTGCTGGCCAATCACTAAGAGTGTTTTGTTAATTTGTTCATAATATTTTACTGAACAAATTTGGAACATCACTCCAAAATACATTTTCCTGGCATGTTAAGTGTTTTGAGTTAAAAGGCATTTTGTACACTTGCACATACACACATGCATGCACATATGCACAACAGTACAGGAAGGCTATTCTGATTTTTTTTTAAGGCAGAAGATAAAAATTACAGGAAGAAGGAATGCTTGGAAAAGTAAAGACATCCTTCTCATCAAAGATAAAGTGTACAGACCAGGAGAAACTCATGAAAACCACCCTGGCTTAATTAACCCTTATCTCATCTTTCCAGTCATCTATTCATAACTAGTGCAAACTCCTTCACCTTATCACATGGGCACAACACGTGCATATGGAATGAGGAAACTAGTACAGCAATCTGTGTAGGAAATGAACATTCTAAAAGGATTTGCACTTGGCTAATAGAAAAGAAGTTATCATAGCAGTTTCAGTGTAGCAGCATCGGATATGAATTGATAGTACCTGAATTGGCCTTAAAAATTGAGAAACTCTCCATTTGGGATGTAGAGAGTGAATAGAAACAGATGTTCTTGGAATGGCATACATCATTCAGCAGTAATAAATGAGAGAATGATCAGTTGTAGAATAAATGTTTTGTCTAAGCAAGTAGGGGGAAAGCCATTTTAGGTTCAAGACTCTTTTAAAGAAAAAATGATTAAGTTCTAGTCTGTGAAAGTTTAAAGATTGTTGAACAAATAGTCCTAATAACTAAAGGAATGGTGTGGAGGAGCATTCTCCCCAGAGTGTGAGATGGAGAGGGATGGCAGAGCCTCCATGAAGGATTTTAGAGAGAAGGGCTGTTAAAATGCTTGAGGATGGCGTGAAACCGGTTCCAGAGACAGAAGTAGTGATGAAGGAAGGCAGATTAGGAAAGATCTCGGACTGTGGTGGGATTTGAAAATGAAAGAGGGCCAAGGATTCAAAGACTTCACCTCAGGATTCTCAGATTTAGGTGACCAAAAACAGGAAGACACAGTGGGAAAAATCAAGAGTAGCACTTAAATTTAGAGAGAATTTAAGATAATGACACTTGTGTGGATATCCTAAGAGGAAAGGGGTCATTCCCAAAGAGTTAAATGGAACAGAAAGAGGAGAACAACAGGAAAAGAATTTAGGAAGTTAGGAAACATAAGAGTGTCAACTACTGAGGCCTAAGAAGTACGGGTTCCAAGAAAGGTTAAATATTTGAAAGTGTATATGGACAGGTGAGTGTTTTAAACACACACCAAATATCATGGTCTGACCATATTTTGAAAGATCACCTTAAAAGAAAATGACTAATTAAACTGATTTTCCAGAGTCTTTCATCATAAAATGTGTCACCACTGGAAAGGTGTCTGTGTGCATCTGATAAGCAACATAAGTTAAACAAGTTAAATGCATCTTACTAAAAACAAAGGAAAAGGACTATTTTAATACAGTTGTAGCAATTAAGGGTAACTCTGGGATTCAGTTGTGTCACCAAAATTTTTCAAGAAAAAAATTTCTTTAAGAAAATCAAAATATAAACAAAAATTAAAAACCAAAATATCTGCAATGCATTTGTCAGGAAAAGTGCTAAAATAGGACATAGTAATTTTTTCTGTTGTTTTCCTTACTGTGATTTATTGATTGCCATTTGGAAAACTTAAACATATTTTTATTACTTTATCTATTTTGTTACTGTTAAATGACCTTCTGATATCCTCTTCAATTTCTTTTATCATAGTGTTGTAGTTTTCAAATATAGAGGTCTTTTATTTCCTTCAGTGGATTGATTCCAACATATTTCATTTTTTGAATACTATTGTGAAAGGTGTTTTTTTGCTTATGTATCTCTCTGTAAGTTAGTTATTTGTGTACAAAAAAACTACGGATTTTCAACTGCTGACTTTGAATACATCTATGTGACTGAATATGGTTATTAAATCTAGAAGTCTTTTGGTGGAGAGTTGTGGGGTCTTCTATGTAGAGTATCATGTCATCTGCAAACAATGATAATTTACATTCCTATCCTTAATCCTTTATTCCTTTCTGATATCTAATTATTCTGGCTAGTGTTTCCATACTGCATTGAATAAGAGTGGTAACAGTGGGCATCCTTGTCTTGTTTCTGATTTTAAAGAGAAAGCTTTCAGTTTCTGTCCTTTTAGCGTGGTGTTAATTGTTGGTCTGTCATAGATGGCTTTTATCAGATTGAGAAAGAGATCATCTATTCCAGTTTTCTGTAAGGTTTTCATCATGAGTGAGTGTTGGATTTTGTCAAATGTTCTTCCTGCCTCTATTGAGATGATCAATGCTTTTTGTCCTTAGCTCTGTTAATACGATGTGTTATATTTATTGATTTATGTATGTTGGACCATTCTTGCACCCATGGGACAAACACTTTACTACATAATTTGATTATTAATTTGCCACACCCTGTTTGCCAGTATCTCATTGGAGATGTTTATGTATGTTCATTAGGAAGACTAACCTATAATTCTCTTTTTCGGCTGGGTCTTTCTCTGGCTTTTGTTCCAGAGTAATGCTTGCTTTCAGGAATGAAACTATGAGTATTGCTCCCCTTTCAATTTAATTTAAAAGTAGAAGTAGAGACATTAGGTCTTGTCTTATTTACTTTTTCTACTGCTAGTACAAAATAGTTGCTATCCCAAATTGAAGCAGGAAAAATAGAGGGTTCAGGCTATAATAGGCTGGCTCCGGGGCATGGTGGTTGGGCAGAGAACAAGGCAGCAAAAGCAATGATAGAGAAAGGCAGGCCTTTGTATTTTTTATACTGTATCCAGTCTATAATCTCTACTTGGGTTAGGGCAGTGACAGTCTAGTCATTGGAGTGACACAACAGTCACCCACCCTTAATCCCAACACTTTTCATCCTAATTTTGAACCATACATCAATGGCATGCTCTATATTCAACCATATCAAAAACAAGGCATGATAGGACTTCTCTGAATTTCTTTTAGAATTCAGAGTGAAAGTTTCAGGGCCTGTGCTTTTCTTCATTTGCAGATTTTTAATTATATCTTCAACTTGAGTGACTGATACTGGGTTATTTAGAATTTGTTAGAAATTCTTTGTCTAGAAATTTGTTAGAAAACTATTAGAATAATAGTTTTCAGAGGAAAAGAAGCAACTTTACAGGACAGAAGCCACTCAGACATCAATTTAATCAAGTGATCAAAGTGAATATTTTATTTTTTATTTTAAAGAGGGTAAAATTAAACAGAACAAAACAGATTATAAGGGAACAATTTTAAGAACACATATTTCAAAGCAAGACCACTGGAGATCTTCACTGTCAATCATATTGTCTGTTGTTGTCTTCCAAATAGTTTTCTACATCTTCACACACAGTGAATACGTACTGAACATTATAGTACTAAACTAATCAGAAGCAGATGATGAAGGCATTTTAGGTCTTCAAGACCAGACAATAGGGAAGTCAACAATGCCTGCCATAATTTCTCTCATTCTCTTCGAAATAGCTGTCGATATCTTTACGTATATTGAAATTAAACATAAGAAATTAGACTAATATCACTCTGAACACTGAGTAATAGTATTGCTAGATTTTATATCATAATACTACAGAATTAGCACTGGGTATCTTAGTGTCTCTTCTTCTTCAGAGTATCTGTTCATTACACAGTGCTTTATATAATCTGTTACCGTAAACTGTTTAGAAATTCTACACATGTGTGAATCTCTACATGTATACCTATCTTTTCTGTGCCATAGGGAAAAACAGATCAAAACAAGAAAACAAAACCAACTCCTAGAAAAATATGAAACAAAAAACACATATAAAATGATAATACTAGGTGATCTACAGTAGTTACTATGCTGTCTCTTGTTATTTTCAATAGAGTTGTCTATGTAATCAAGCATAATATAATTGAACATAGCATTACATAACATTGGACAGAACATAGCATTACAAATATTGGAGACACTGTAGGAATTCAAACACAGTTAATAATCAAACCAGAATGGGTATCTTATTGCATCTTGTCATCTTCAGAGGAGTTGCCTCTACTCTTAGACTTGATACTATCAAACATACCAAATTCAAATAAAACCACTCAAGACAAAACACCAGTCTAACAAGCCAGATTCAGATAAAATCAGTAATAGTACAATCCTGGTATTTTTTTAATCTCTCTGTAAAATGTCCTTCAGTATTTTTCGTAGTGTTGGATTGGTAATCACAAATCCCAAAGTTCCTCTTTGCATGGAAACATCTTGTTTCTCCATTAATTCTGAGAGAGAGCTTTCCAGGGTACATCAATCTGGGTTGGAGGTTATTTTCTTTCAGGGCTTGGACTACTTCACTCCAAGCTCTTCTTGATTTGACAGTTTGTGTTGAGAAGTCTGCCATTATTTTGATGGATTTTCCTTTATACGTAATGTTTCTTTTCTCTGACACTTTTAATATTCTGTTCTTCTGATGAATTTCTGGGATCTTGAATATTATATGTCTGGGTGTAGATCTGTTTTGGTTGCAGTTGGCTGGAGTTCTGTATGCCTCATTTATCTGGATATCATTTCCTTTCCTATGCTTGGGAAGTTCTCCTTAATTATTTCTGTAAATAGCCTTTGTAATTCATTTGTGTTTACTCCTGCTGCTTCACTCACATTTTTTATTCTTAAGTTATAGATCATCTTTTTGTCTTTGTATTGTTACTTCCTGGTTCCTTGTTATTTTTAAGAGGTCTTTTCTTTCACAGTCATACATTGCAAATTTGTTTTCAAATTTTAAAAGGCTAACTTTAATTTCCTCAAGGCATTATGCCAGCTTCCAATGGAGTTTTTAATTTCCTGGTAATCTCTTTGGATCTGTTTCATGTATTCTGGATTTTGTTTATATTCTTCACCAAAGGTTTCTCTTCCTTTTCTGGGTTTTTCCATTCTTCCATCTGTGTCTTCTTGAGAGAGGCTTATAATTTCTTTTATTAATCTTTTAATATCTTACCTCACTTGGATTAGAATTTCAAGTTTAAGTTCATCTATGAGGTCACTATGGTATTTCTTTATGTGGGCTGATGCTATGGTCGATATTGCATGATTAATTCCCTCAATCTCTTCTGTATTTACCACTCCTTGACTTATTTTCCTAGAGTCAATAGCTGGAGGCTTTTTCTTATTTCTTCTTTTGTCATGTTTCTGGTTTCTTTCAGACAGGAATATATGTTGGAGGTCTCAGACCCTCTCCATATTGCTTACAGTTTTTCTGAAGCATGCTGGCTGGGGGCTTGCTGCCTTCTCCAGTTTACTGTTATTTGAGGTGCACTCAGGGATGATGTAGGCTGGCCCCTCTTCTCTGAGCCAGTCAACCAGTGAGTGCTTTCAACACGTTAGTCTGTGCTGGGCAGACATCACAGATTCGGGACAGTTTCATCCCTGGCTATTGGGTCCCTACCAGGAGTGTGACCAAAGCCAAGCAGGTCCCACCAGTCCTTTCTGGGTCAGAGGTAGCTGACTGATGCCACTGCAGTTCTGGATTCAGGCCTGTCCTGCCCAACTCCAATATGTCTTCCAGCCAGCCACATCAGCCGTGGGACCCAATTTCCAGGACTCACCATGATTTAATGCAGCTCTGCACCTTGGCTCCAATCTATGCTGCACCACATCTTCCCGTCAAGGGCCCCGAACTCACCAACTCCCGATTTCAACAGCCACAGCTTCAGTGCAACCATGAATCGTCTGACTCCAAGGCACACCCAGCACAGCACAGCACTGATCCCAGTGAGCACGTCTAGTTCCAGCCTTTCATCCACGTTTTTCCTTCCTTTCTTTCTTTTTCTTTTTCCTCAGTTTCTTCCTGGGTTGTGAAAATTCCTCTCTTTTCATCTGATCTTCTCCATGTTGTTAAATTCTAGCGTCTGAGTTGTTTTTCTCAGAGAGGCTCTCTACCCTGCTATCTATCAAGCTACCATCTTCATCTTCTCTGAAGTCCATAATTTCAGTAATAGGGCAAATCAAGATGGTGGACTACCAGCCAGATGCAATGAGATTACACAGTCACTTCTCTAACACTCTTACCAGTGATCAAGAAACAGAGTCCACCTGCAGATTAAGATGAGCAAACCTAAATTGGAACTTAAAAGGAAGGAGACAACACTGTTTTAAAAATTACTCTCAGTGGGTTTAAGAAAGTATTTTACAGTGTATTTGCAAATTTCCATAAATTGAAATTGTTTGAAATATAAAATATTACTTAAAAATAACCCATTATGAAAAATGTTTCCTCCTTCCTTTTAAGCTACTCAGTGACTGTAAGTCAATTTTGATTAACACATAGCATTAGCCTTTACATTTTTTCAGAACACTATTTAGAAGATTAAGTTATAAAAATTGTCTGCTGCATATTTAAATCCAACATGTCTGTAATACATTTATATGAGAACCTACACAATCTTTAATCATCCTAAGCAAGAGAGAAACTCTAAATAAGAAACATTATGTAAAGTCAGGATATATTTAAATGTCAATTATTTGTTAAAAAAAAGGAAAAAAGTTTAGATTGTGGATAGAATGCTAGAGTAAAACACAGCACACACTTCGGCAGGAGACCACTTTTAAGGACTCAGTCTCACTGTGCTACCTCAGAACCTCTTGGCTGGCCTTCTGTCTAAAGAATTAGAGAGAGCTCAGTTTCATCACTGACAATCAAGATAATCAGTTCTCAGGACACTCGAAGGTATATTACCTGTTTTACTTTCCATTTTCACAGCTTTCTTAGTTATTTAAGCAACTTTTTTTTCCCAGAAGGATTTAAAATTCTGATAATATGAAAGACTCTTGAGGGTATCCTGTTACATTAATACTATAGATGATTGTGAGACAAGTGGTATATTTATATTTAGCTGCTTGTTGTGATAGCAGATTACATCTTTTTTACTCTGAAGCCCTATGTTAGATCCTATCTAGATTTGTATTTTATTTTTCACACACGTTTCTGAGCTTATGTCTAAGTATTTTACATAGTATATACCTATTGTAAGTGAAGAGTATTTCATAAAATTTTTTATTGAATTTTTTGTATATAGGAAGACAAATTCCATTATATAAATACTAGACATAAATGGGCTACTGAATGTTATTTTTAAGAAGAGTATTAGTATTTCATTGAATTAATTATTTATTTTGGTACCAGAAATTGAACTCATGACTTTGCACTTGCCAGACAAGCACTTGTGCTACTGAGTTAAATCTTTGACCCCTAATTTTTATTTTTTATTGAACATGTTGCAGTACATAATGATTATAATCCTCCTGGCAAGTCCACGCATATCACACATCTTAATTCTTTTCCATTCCTTCTGCTGTCCCCTTTGAGTTATAAAATTATGTTATCTGCAATGAGAAATCTTTATTCTTCTTTAATATTTTATGTTCCCAATAATTGTAGCAGAAATAACTCAAACAATTACAAATTAATTGCTTTAAAATTAAGTATCTCTGCACATCTTGATTATCTAATCCTGGTATTTTATTTTATTATATTATATAATGCTAAATAATTGCACAGACATACTAAAGAACTATCCTTACTTAGATCCCTATTTTTCTAAAAATTTTTAAATACAAAAAAAGTTTTTTTAGGCCATATGTTATTAGCATTTCTGGAAACCTTACAAGATTTTCATTTTGAAATAATATTTTGGATAATCAGCAGATTTTCTACAATTAAAAAAAATGATTGCATTCCTATTTTAAACCAGGATTACCACTTTTATATTATATCTGTAGCATAATAATATGACTGAATGTTCCATATTTTATTAAATATAGAATGTTACTATAATGACCACAGCAGTTTATTTCAGGGAAAATATGGATATGTGTAGATTCACATGTTACTGAAACTGTGGTGGTCCAATAAATGTACCTCTTAAATCCCTGACTTAGAGTGGAGTTAACTTATGGTCCCAGTTGCTATATTCTCAAATATAGTTGGTGTTTGCTCTCATGGGAGCTACTCCCAGTGATAACTACCACAGAGGGAATAATAAAATGATTCAGATTTGGTCTTCCCCTGAGCCATACTGCCCTTCCTTGGAACTGTACCAAAAATCTGGGAGTTGTCTTGCTAACCTGTTTTCCTTTCTCTCTATCCTGCATGTGGATCTCACGTACAAGATGACCTTCTGACATACACGATGGTCAGCTGCCCCTGAAGCACACACTTCCCATTCTCTTTCACGGCCACATCCCCTAGTGAATTTGTTTGTTTGGTTGATTTCTGCTCTTCACAAGACTCAGGTCATCACAAATGTACCAAGTGACCAGAGAAAACAACCAGTGAGATAGAGATTTCAGACTGACTCAGTGGCCCTCAGAATAAATAAGATGGAGTGATGGCTCAGAGAGAGAGAGAGCTGGAGGGCCCAGGCCTGCTGCATCAGAACAGACTCAGGTGAGCTGCAAATCAGTGATCCCATTATTAGCATACAAGAGCTCCAGATATTTAAGTGGTTAGGCAAGGCAAATCTGTAATGCAGAGTAAAGACCCCGATTTGAAAGTCCCTGGACTCTGGGGATGGGATCATCTACCTGAATACCCCACAGAGAGCAGACCTGAAGCTCCATACCAAATGCTCTTGACTCTTAGAGCTGGCATCCCTTCCCCAGTCAAATAACACATTTTTCAGTGTTGTGGAGTCACTACAGTGGGCCCTCCCCCAAGAGGCAGCAGCCACCCTTTCACTAACTGCTTCCACTTTCTTTCTAAGCTGTCTTTTAAATAGCAAATCTTAAGTACCAACATAGACTGTCTGAGGACATCCTATAATCCACAGAGAAGGAAACAGGCCATAAAACAAAAGAATTAAATGGTATGTATAACTAGAAGCCAGATAGTATTCTAGAGTTCAAATCTTAGAGCACTTAATCAAAGCGTCTGGAATATAGTATTGGATACTATAATGCATCAATTAGAGCATTTTGTCCTGAACACTTAGCAGCCTACTGAGGATACCAGGGAATGGGCCCAGATCACTCCTGCAATGGCTGTTAGCAGCATTGAGAAAATTATGAACCACATGCAGAAAAAAGACATTGTCTGTTACACTTGAAAATGGTAGAGAAAAAAGCTAAGAGATTAAGTAATGCGAGACTGCGTAAAGAGAGACACAAGGTAGGAAAAGTCACCAGACTAAGTTCCACAAGAGAATCCAGAATCCATACCTTTCATCACACCAATCAGGAAAATGTTAGTGATGGAGCATCATCATCATAAAAGGGTTCAACAGTGGCTGCAAGCTAGGGATACTGGTATACGAGTAATAACCACTGAACACAGTTTATTAACATCTACAGTGACGCTGAAGTTTCTAAGTAGTAACAGCTAAATGAACAGCACTCAAATGCCAAAAGCCACTAGGACAACGAGGAAGGCAGGCAAACAGCTAAGGGTGTGGGGCCTGCTGGGAAAGTGGGATATCCTCTATGCAGCACAGTGATCCTGAGGCAAAAAGGAAGGCTGCCAACAAAGATCCTTCCAACTTTACAGCATCTACAACCAACAAGAGGTAGGAGTGGAGGGGTAGGAAGTTGAAGACAATTGTCCCAGAGCAATGTGGAGGCACCCTGAAGGAGGAAAAACCCTTATATGCCCCGTTATGCACCGCCTTGATTCTCTGAGATTTGCTCCACAGAAATAAAATGCCATGAATTCAAATCGCTCAACAGTAGGTCAGAAATACTAGCAAACATATCAATGACTGTAAATCAGCATGTGACTTAGTACAGGAACCCTCTGTTAGAGGTGGGATAAAGAAATAAATGGAACCCCAGCAAATGTTTAGCTGGTGAGTAACCATTATGTATGTGAACCTGCATTGTATATGTAAATCTGGCCCCAAGTATGTAGCTGAATTTGATTTGAATGTCATTTGTAGCAACATCCATACTGGACTCCGGCCTGCAGGGTAAATACTATAATAGAAGGAAAACTCACATGAAAATCTTTAAAACTGAGCCCATCAACTTATTCAAGAGAGCAAGTCAAGCACAATATTGTTGAGATAATAGAGATTAGTGATGTCACCATGAACCTAAAGGATTCAGGACAGCAGTCTCTTCTACACTGCCATTTATTCCACAAGTCCAGCCCTGGAACACACTGACCAGCTTCTGAAGAATGACTGTAGACCACCTTTGCCTGCAGCCTGCAGGACCTCCATTCATATCAGTTGTTCCAAAAGTGGTCCCATTATCAGAGCTTCAGATACACGACACTTGACCATGAATTAGTCAGTTCACTGTTTTCCATTCCAAGTAAAACAAGGGTTCCAAAATAGGCTGCAGCCAAGTGTGTCAGAATATATTTACTAACAGACTTGCTTTAGTGCTTTTCAAATGTGCTATATGATACCGTAATCTGAAAAGGCATAGACAATGTTAACATTCAAGAATGCAGCACAACGGATCATTGTATCAGTGACATCACACTTATTAACAACATTTTTTAAAAGGTGACAATTATGTCAAAGTTCTTAATAAGACACAAACACCCCAGATAAGAGGTGATAAACCCTCTTGCATTGAGGACTTGCCACTTCTATGAAGTTCAGGATCACCAGGCATATGTCACTGTCTGAAACAGTTACCTGGGTCATTCGCTTTCTAACACCATGAAGGGAGCCTTGCAGTCTTTGGGTTCTGAAGACAACACATTTCACAGGTAACAAGCCAGTCCATGTGTTGGGTTTCATGGAACAATTCCAGCTTCTAGTCAGCCTGAAAGAAGGAAGGAGTCTGCAAAATTGTGCACAAGCAGTATTATTACCTCAGTTACACTATCCAGCAGATCATATGGTGTTAGTGATGGGAAGTGATTTCTTCTGAACCTTTAGCAAGTCCCAGTGGAAAGCTCACAATGCACATCTAACAGGTTTTGGAACAAGGCTGTGGCTTCTTTTATACAGCCCATAAGAAAGTGTTCCTGACATATTAATGGACGCTGGTAGACATGGAATACTTCACCATGAAACAGAAATTGACCAGCCACCTGTAACAGCCATTGTAAGCTGAAGCCCACTTGATGTGCCAAATCATAAATTTGGATTTGCTGAGAAACGGTCCATTTTAAAGCAGACGCGGTACATCAAAGAAAAATCCTAAGAAGGACAAGAAAGCACAAACAGGCTGCCTGAAAAGTATCCCTTGCTGAACCTAGAAGTTACATAAAACCAGCTAAAGAGGAAGGGGAATTATTTAGATTGTTTCACACATGTGTCAGCTCAGTCTGTATTTATAAGCCTAAAAGAGACAGTGAATGGATTAAAGATACAAGACCAGAAGGCGCTATCAGAATCCTGTGCTGATGCATACTATTTTGTGTGCTGGAAAGAAAACATAAAAGCATAAGCCAAACTCAGAGAGCCTGAGGCTGGTAAGGTAAAACAATAATGAGCTTTTTTGTAAAATACTATTACTCCAGCCTGAACAATTCTCTGTGGTACAAAAGTTTCCATAAAACAAAACAACAATACTTGGAACAATGCCTTATCCTTATAGGCTTTCTTTGATAGTTCTAAACAATATATTGAATGTGACACAAATACATTGCCCTTTTCTTTGAGTTTTTTTTCACTTGGCTTTGGAAATGATTTTCAAGGGAAACACCTCTGCTAATGAAAGAGAAGCTCATTTAACTATGAGTACAACACTGAACGTTCTGTCTATTAAGAAGTAAATCCTGGTCATGACTTGTTCCTGAAAGCATGCATTGATCACTGGCTAAGATGTAATGCTATTATTCAGTGAAACTATTTTTATTCTATTCATTAAAATGCACCATGTATACACTTTCTAAATTGACTATATTAAAAAATAAAATTCTTCTTAGCACAAATTTTGAAATTATTTCTTTAGATTAAATAAATCTTAATATATACTTCCAGTATGTCAGAACATGAACTAAGAAATTCCACATACACAAGGGTGTGTCTTTTAATTTTTTGATTTTAAGTTATAAATCATGCTCCTCTGTATGGAACTAGAAAATTCAGTAAGCAAAATATATTCATGGAAGTTCTATAATCTCATGAACACTTTTAAAAATAACTACTGTAATTTCAGTATTTATATATTAAATTATTTTATGTGCAAATCATCATCAATTCATTGAGAAAGTATTTATTTTCAAGCCTGAAAATAGCTTTATTAAAATGTCTTGTTGCTGCTGCACTCAGAATATAAGTAATATATAATGTACCAGTAATACAGTTTGTGGTCTAATAATAAATCATGCTATTATTTAAAGTAATATACATACAATGCAATTATAAATCTAAAATACATTTATGTCTCTAAGACATATTTATAGAGTAATTCACCTCCCATTTCATTTTTCCATTTTCTTTTTTGATGTTATGCATATACATAATGTGTGTATGCAATATTTTATAAACCATATCTATTCTTTTTTCTTCATAAAACATTGTAAAAATCTAAATAATCTATAAGATTTTTAAAATTTAATGTCTTTTTCTGAATTAGAGTTTAAAAATTATGAAATATTGAGAACATTTAACATTTAATTTTTGATAGTTCTGAAAGAAAATACAGTATGTAAATTCAAAGTCAAAATATTTATGCAAAATTAAACATGATACAATTATTAATGCTGATATTTACAGAAATAGTAAATGTGTGGAATTATCCTAAAGACAAAAGGAATGGTTTGAGATCATAAGCTTAACAATCTTTTGATACAGTGCAACTTACAAAGCTGTTATCAATACAATTTAAGTATAATTTTCATGTTTCGTGATAACAGACTTACTCATAAAGGAATTATCATATTGAAATAGATACAGTCATAAAATTAGAATTTGTATAACATTGGAGTTTGTAAATCGTGACCATATTACATTCCCATGTCAAAAATGCACCACTGTATACATTTTATAACAAAGTGTATTGTTACCGATAATTTATAATGGAGAAAAACATGAGGATCCAACTTTATAACTTTATAGCCTTTTCATTAACATTAAATTTCTCTATATAGTTACACCTAATTCTCCTTTATAATAATAAAAAGGAACATTGGCCATTACTCCCAATGAAGAAATAGATTATGGTAGAATAACAAACCAAAACTTAGGAGTCAGATGAAAGTAGATACAAGTCACACCTACTCCATTTAACTTCAGGCTGCAGAAGAGCCACACAATTTCACTATTTTTCAGTTTTCTTGTCCACAAAGAGCAAGGCAGAATGACTGCCCTATAGAAATGCTGACTTAATCAGATAAAGGTACAAATAACAAGCATGTTTTAGTTTCCCAAAATACTTGAGATATATACTAATCTTTTACTTGCCTGTTTTTATTGAGAAATACTTTCAATTACAATAATGGTTTGATTTTATTTACTTTTTCAGATTTTTACACTAGGGTAAATAAAACCCAAAATGTACAATAGATGTTATGAAAGTGAAAAGGGAAGACATTGCTCAAAAGGAGAGAGCAACTAGGATGGCGGAAAGAAGAAAAGAAAGAAAGGAAAAGACTATAGATAGATGTAGGTAAGATATAGATGTCAATTTAAGACAGATCATTATACTATTAATCCCTATTAGTTCATCAAAAAGAACAGTTTTGCTTTCATTGTTTGATCACTTTTTCATGCCTGCATCTTGTAAATCTGAGCAAGTACCTTGCAGATAATAACACACCATACATTAACATTGTTAATCTATTATTTTGCTTTGAATTCCTGTATCATCATTTTTAGTCTGTTTTCATTTTAAAAATTTTTTTAAAAAACCCAAAAAAGAAAAACATTGATGATTTAATTCAAACATTACATGCGGTTACATATCCTTTTCAATTTCATTATCATTACAATGAGTAAAAAAAATAAAAACCAAGATAAATGCTTTTAAAAATAGAACACAGAAAAAAATATATGAACAGCACCATTTTTCTTCATTGTAACTAAGAGATAAAGAAAAACCTTTCATTAGAGGATTTTCATTTTTCTGTTGAGTGTGCAGATCTGACAGGTTATTCCTTTTAATCGTGAAAGAGATTCTCAATAGGTTTCCTCAAAGACTCCTCGTTCATATCATTAAAATTGAATTATAAGATAAGGGGCATAGATCAGAGTGTGGGATCCCACATCACAGAAAAACCTTGAGTTGTTTCTTGACACAGTACAGATTCCATCGGTGACACTTCGCACACAGAATTTTTTTCTTACAATTCAGTGCAATTCAACCAAAGAGCTGGAATTAAGGATTGAGTGAAGACCAAGTAAAAGTACAGAGGACAATATGCCAAAAAACAAGGTCAAGGACTTGTCACAGTGCCCATGTGGGTAAACCGACAGGGGTGATCACACAAGTGTAAAGGAAATGCCAGTACCAAGTTTCTGGCAAAATGAGATATTTGGGTTTCTGTGAAAGGAGAGGAAATCGTCCTTCCTCAATCTTCTCTCCCAGGATTTCACTAGAAGCTTCTATGACTGCTTAGGAAATGCATTTACATTATCCAGACAGTGAAGAAACTCCTTAGTACAAGAAGAGAACACATATCACTGCAGAACAAATAATAATAAAAAAAAAAAAAAAACACATACCTTGGAAATAGTATAGGTTTGAGTTGAGATGACCACAATAAGGTATTTATTGCAATAAAGTGACTCACATATTTTGCTACTGCTTAACAATATAAAAGTTATATTTATGTCATACTTTAGTCTGCGAAATCTGTAACAGCATGTCTAAAAACAAGACACAGCTTCATTAAAGCTATTTTATTGCTAAAAAGGCTAATGATCACATGAGCCTTGAGTTCATCAGAATTATTTTCTGGTGGGAAGTCTTGCCACGATGTTGATGGCTACTGACTAGTCAGGGTAGTGGCTGAGAAGGTTGGGGAATAATTGCTTAAAAATGAGACCATAATGAAGTTTGTCCATTGATCGACTTTTCACAGAAGCTTTTTCTAGCATATGAAGTGGCTTGGTAACATTTTACTCACAATAAAACTCTTGAAATACTGGAGTCAATTCTTCTAAGTCCTGCTGTGAGTTTATCAATTAGGTTTGCATAACTCTAAATACCCTACTGTTGTTTCAATGATGTTAGTGGCATCTTAACCAGGAGTAGATTTTATCTCAACTTTCCTTGCTCACTGATAAGAAGTAAATCCTCATTTGTTCATGTTTTATCATGGCCTTTCACCCATTGAGTCACATCTACAGGCTTCACTTCTAATTCTAGTTTTCTTCCTGTTTGTACCAAACCAGTTACCTCCTCCACCAATCATGGATTCCTCAGTTATTCATGAGACTTGAAATTAACTTACTCCAGACACCTGCTTGTGTTTGTATGTCTTTTCTTTTTATGTTTCAGGAAAGCTCTTACATGCATCAAAAATGTGGAGTACTGTCCAGCAAGTTTTCAAATTTACTTACCTTAATCTATCAAAGCAATCACTATCTATGATAGCTTCAGTCTTAGAGAATGAGTTTCTTAACTAATAAGACTTAGAGTTAAAAATTACTCTTTGACCTATGAGTGGACACTATTTTAACAATAACGAAAATAGTATGGATACCATACTTACCATCCAAGGTCTTGTGTGACTAAGTACACTTTCAGGGATCAGTGATATTTTGAAGATGTCTTTTTCTTCTTCTAAGCAGTAGATATCAAAACTGGACTCAAAGTCTTTATTAAGTTATGTTACAAACAGTTGAGCTGTCATATAAGCAATAAAACTTACAGGATTAGCACAGGCAGAATTGACTTATATGATTTTTAAGGGTTTTTAGATTTTCAGAATGGTGAATGTGCTTTGGCTTCAGGTAAAAGTCACCAGCTGCATTAACCTCTAAGAGGAAGAGCCTCCTGTCTCCAAGATTGGAATCCAAGTATCCATTTTTCCTCTCCAGCTGTCAAAGTTCTCATTGGCATCTTCTTTCAATGAAAAGCTATTTCAATTTTAGGGAGATTTTGCTGTTGAAAGTAGCCACCTGTAATGGGAATCTCGCCTGTACCTTCTAGTTAGCTCACTGCAGCTTCTGTGTGGCTCCTTGCTCCTTAAACTTGTACTTTCATGTGATGCAAGTAGTTTCTTTCTCTAAAGTTTATTAACAAAACTTGCACACTCTGTTCTTCTGAAGATTCCTCACCTCTGTTATCCTTCACAGAATTTAAAACAGCCAAAACTTTGCTCTATAGAGCTTCTTTGATTTAGGGAAACATTGGGACTGATTTTTTCTGTTGAGATCACAAAACATTTCCCTTTATCAGGAAAAAAACCTACCTGGTTTTCTTATTATTTTTGGGTTCACTAGAGTTGTTTTTTTAAACTGTTTTATTCTATGAAAAAATAAAATGAAATAATAAAAGGATAACAATAATGTCTCAGTTACTTTTTACTCGTCGCTGAGACAAAATACCTAAAGCCCAAAGTTGGGAAAGGAAAGGTTTATTTCTTAGTTTTTTTGGAGGTTTCAGTCCACACTCAGTTGGCTCCAAGGCAGGCGGGCACGGCTGGACCACAGTTCATGGCGACTGCAAAAGCAAACTCGAACCAGCAAAGAGATAGACACACCTTCTTCCTGCCATTGCATCACATCCTGCCTCCACCCCTAGGTGGGTTGAGCACTGACACCATCAATCCAAGCACTAGACAATGAACCAATCACAAACACACAATGCAAACTCATGAGGCCTGGGGGACACAAACATAAACCATGACAAATAGTTAACACACCGTATTATCAGCTTCAAAGTAGTTACTCAGGAGTCACATTTTCAACTTCCTTGAAAAACTCTTTCTTTGCATTCACAACATGACTACCAAGCCAAAGAGACCTTGAATTCTGCCTTTCTTGATTCTCAACACACATTTGTCAATAAGCTTAATAACTTCTTGCTTCTGTTTAACATGAGAAATCTATAATTCTTTCTTTGCCTGATCACATGACGATCACTGTAGGGTCATTAGTTAGTATAATATCAGTATTGTTGCCTCTCAGGGGACAGGAGAGGTCAAGGAGAAGGAGAGGCGTGACAGAGTAGCAGCTAGTGGATAACTAGAACACAAAAAACACTCAGCTGTTAAGTGCACCACTGTTGTGACTTAGACCTAAAATATCCTTCAAATATGTCATGTGTGGAAGTGACTGGATCACGGGGCGGTCATAGTTATTGGTGAACAAGTTCAGTAGCTGTATGTGGTGTTAGGATATGGGGCCTGGCTGGAGCTGGGCTCCTGGGAACTTCACCTACATGTGTGTGTTCTTGTTCCTTGCTCCTCCTTTCTCTCTCAGCCTCTTGACTCTGCTGGGTTGAGGACATTCTTTCCTGTGTGTTCCTCTACTGTCTTATTCCAGCCTTGGACTTAGATGACCACATTATGAAACTGTGAGCCAAAATAAACTTTCCATCCTATTATTTGTAACTGCTGAGTATTTTGTCCCAGCAATAAAAAGTGATTGATACAGAAAATTGCTGCCAAAGAAATGTGATTCTCTCTGTGTCTCCAGAAGACTAAGAGGTTTAGAAGCCTTTGGAAATTATTTGTGAGAGGATTTTAGATATATCTGCTTTAAAAAAAAAAACAATGACGACAAACAACAAGAAAACTTTGTGCTGTAATCTGAGCATGACTGGAGGTTCTGGCCAGAGATTTAGAAGCCCAGACTCCCAATAGGAACTCAGACAAAACAGGGCAGACTTGGGAAGTTTCAGCACTCTACTGGCAGTTGGAATAGAGATGTTCAGTGCTATTTTTGAAAATTCGTCTACACTTTTTTGCCCAAGTTCTGAGACTTTACAGGAGCCTGAAATCAAAGACAGAGGGCTAATTAATTAGGAAAAAGAAATTTCAAGGCAGCCCAACATCAAAGCTGTGGTTAAGCATGTACAGTTTTTTTTTGACTGTTCTCTAAATGTTTAATATTGTATCACTGCTTACTTAGTATCAGTTGTAATAACTAGAGAGGAGTGCATGTATATGAGAGCATGTGCTTAAATTAGGTGCAAGCAACATGCAACAGTTTTAAATGGACTTTCGGCCTCCACAGTGAGGGCCGGGATAGGGCAGCAGGTAAAATGTGCAGTATACCCTGCCCCTGGTATTTTGCTAAAACTTGATGCTTTGATTCATTTGAGTTTTCAAACAACTCTTGGAACTTGATGTAACTGTCATATCCACTTTACATCTTTTAGTTGGTTTGTTGGTTTTTGCCTTCCCAAGCCCTGCTGGTTTAATATAAAGAGTTCAGTAGTTTGCTTGGGCTGTCTGAACAAAGTATTGCAAACTTAACGGCTTAAATAATAAAAACTGTCTCCAAATTCTGGAAGCTAAAAGTGTAGTCAAGAATATTGTCAGGGTTTGTTTCCAAAGACTACCACGGAGGATCTGTCCTCGCCTCCCTCCTAGCTTCTGGGAAGGCTAATGATCTGGCATATCTTGACTCAGCTCCATCCTCCGGATAATCAGACCTCTTTTTACCTTTGCAGAGGGCTCCTCCAGGGTATTGTAAGCAGGAATACCAATTAAAACCAACTAGTTCAATTCTCTGTTAAAATAAGACAAGAGTTTTTCCTCCTTGCTTTTTTTTCCCCCTTGAGACATTTACCATAGAATTTGTTATACTAAATGTTTTCTCCTCTTTTGAAATATATATAATCCTTTCTAAAACCAGTGAGGCATGTTTTCTTTCTGCAGTCCTTATGAAGAGATTTTCTAGTTGGGAGAGTTCGTGCTAAAGCCAAATTGGCCCTTATTATGAGAATGTCATTCATTTTTTATTAAGTCTACTCCAATGACCTCATCTCAACTAATTTCATCATTACTTTTTGTACTAAGGATTGAACCAGGGCCTTCACACAGCGTTATATCTGAAGCCTTTTCTATTTTTTGTTTGTGTGTTTTGTTTTTGACACAGGAGCTCTCTAGAGTTCTAAATTGCACAGGGTAGGTCCAAACTTGCAGTTCTCTTGCCTCAGCTTCTCAGAATGCTGAGGTTGCAGGGTGCATCACCATACCTTACTGCAAAGTAAAGTCACCTTGTGAGATACTGGGAACTATGCTACCAACAAAGAATTTTCATAGTACATGATTCCACCTACAACAAACAGTGTCTCTTTCATCCTAAACTCAACTAGTATATGAAAGAAAATACACCAACTGTGATATCTCACATCTCATACAATTTTTTTAACCACTATGCATTATTTTAAGTGCATTCTCCACTATGTAGAAACTCTAAAGTAAATTGGTCAAATTTCACATACTAACAGACTCTCTAAAAATAGATGATGACTCCAGGCTAAGAGATTTTTAATCGGTACTTTGCACAGAATGAAGAACTATTCATCACTTTTTCCTTTACTCTCAAACTTAGAAAGAAATATGTTGTCAGTAGGAATAACTTTAAACACAATGCATACTGTTAGATCTTTAACATCAGTTTGAAATGGCATTCCATGAAAGTGTTTCTTAAAATAGCAAGATATTTTACAGAAATATAATGGCCTGAAAATTGTATGTAGGTCTTTATATGTGTGCTTGTAAATGTAATTTTTAGTAACCTAAGATTTTAATAATAAAAATAAAACATAAAAAATATGCCTTCCTCCCAGTCATACTCTGCTGCAAGCCCAAAGATTTTTTGCTCCTCCTCTTCCTCTTTTCCTTCTTCAGTCTTTTAATAGCCCTACAAACTTTTACATTCTTCCATCTCTGTCATACAAAAACCACCAGAATTTGAAGTATTTCTAATTCTTAGTAGGACTAGTAATTTTTTTTTAAATGTTGCTTCTGGGTTTTATTGTTGAAGTTCACCTATTTTCAGGAGGGTCTTCACTGCTGGCTTCTTCTTCACTGGAGTAAAAGAAGTTCATTGCTTAATTCATAGCCCTTTCGCGATCTGTCGACCAAAAGAAATCTTAAGGCACTGCAGAAACTATCATGCCACCAAACCAAAAGATGACTGCATTTTGTTGTTGTGAGCAACTATGCATGGAAGGCAGGTAATAAGGTGTACTTAAGCAAAGAAACTAAATTCACAATCCCATCTGTTTTCAAAAGAGGTTTGGCTGTTAGCATTCCTAATTTTGGACAGTATAAAAAATACCATTTTCCATGCATTACATGGTCATGAGAATATTTTCTTGATAATTAACAAATATTTCTTTACATGAAAGCATAATTTTATATTTGCTACATATACTTCAATTAATTCTGTTGATTAGATATATCATTAGTTAAGATGAGAGTGTCAGTAAAGACTAGTACTTTTATTTTTATTGGTATCTAGCCAGCAAACAGCTTCATGAAACAAAGGTTATGTTTTAATTTTCAGTTGTTTCTGATAGGCACGATGTCTAAGTACTTTGTTTTTCACAGAAATGGATGTAACAATTGTCAGCTTTCAGTAATATTCTTCTTAGGAGTGCAAGTTCATCCTAGCATAGAGGATACAGTTTCTCTGAACTATTGGGCATTCAGTCCCAAACAATTCTCTCAACCACCAGGTCTTACCCTGTTCCTGTAGTAATTTTCTCAAGCTGTGTTGCTGATAAAGGTGACATAACAAGCGTTTATAAAGTATTGGTAATCTTTCTTTTTTATTTGAAGTCATGTTCAGAGCTTTTCCAAGTCAACTCTGGGGAACTTTGGCACATTGTACACTTTCTGAAATAACTTGTAAGTTGTTATTAAGTAAGTTGGTGAGCTTCAGTTAGAAAACAGAAAGAAACTTGATGGTTTAAGTTATAGTTAAACACATATATAGGACATACTTACCAGACTGACAATGCCAGATGCAGGGATGTATAAATTGTTTTCTTCTAAGTGAAAGCAACACTGTGACTTTCAGGTAAACCTTATCTTTCTATAGATTTAGGTTTTTATCTAAAATAACTTGCCTTAGCATGTTTTTGATGGATATAGAAGTGGATCTGTCTCAGCCTTACTTCTCAAGGTCTCTGTCAAATTGCACCAATTCCAGAGCCTGAATTATACCAAGCCACTGTCTTTACAAGACCACTATTAGTGGTTTTTTCCTCATCTATTTATTATGAGGTTCCCATCAGGCAAAAAATCCCTTTCTTTAGCCCTACTGTCTATTAAACTCCTCAAGGAATACCTTAAATAGAAGTACTACATTGTCCAGGTTAATCTTTTTGATCTCTGCAATCATAAAGACAGAACAGTAATATTGTATTGTAATTTACAATATTGTATTGTAAATTATTGTAAATTTATGAAGATCAAGAAATAGTACTCTTTTTGCTTTTACTTAATCAGCTAGTCAATTAAATAAGAGGTACAAGTGGAAATCTACCATGTGTAACTGTTATATAAGAGTTGTAGGAAATTCAGAGAAGTACACATGTGATATTTGCAGTTTACTTAGGAAACAAACAAATACCAATATAAGCTGTGAAAAGAATTGGAGGTGTGAAGAGGAGGTGGCCTTAGAATGGATCCTGAATTCTGGGTTGAAAATAGACTGATAATGAGAAAATATTAATGCTAAAAGTACAGAGATGACAATTTATCAGATTTGACCTAATAACTTGCCTGTGTGTTAAGAGAAAACAATAGAAAAAGATAGATTTTAAAAAGTTATTGATCTCCTGTGTAAAATACTTTTGAAAAATACTTTGAAGTTTCAGAAAATTTGCTTTCATCTTGAGAGTAGAAATAATGTGGTAAAGAAACGTTAAGGTTTTGAATGCAGACGTTAGTAGAATAGCATAGTAATTCTGAGATGATTAACATGCATAACTGAAGTGTGATTTTACAGGGGAGATTGGACGCAGAGTAATTATTTTAAAAGATAGTTATAATCCAGATGTTAAATGACAGAAGAGAGAGAAAATACTTTTAAAAAGACAAAGTAAAACAAAGCCATTAAGTAGTACAAGTAAGTTATATGAGCTTGCATAATATCATACTTAAGATACATTTCTCGAACTTTTATGGTGACACAGTTAACAAATGGGCTTAAATCAAAACACAATTTTACAAACGTATCACCAAACAGAAGCTTTCTCTGCCTTATCTGATACAGTCTATTATTTACCAAACAGGGAAATAGAGCTTAGAAAGTTAAGGCTTAGCTAAGGGGGCTAATCTCCTGGCCTTGGCTTTAGGAACTTTGTAAACACTAAACTCAAAAAATGAGGAGTCATATTTGTCTATATATTTCCTATAGAGTTAAGATTAAGTATTTAAGTAAAAAAAGGAAGAAAATAAATAAAGTGAAATGGAAGATGTTTTAGAAAGATGGGAGGATGCTTAGGCCAACATACCAAAAGAGGCAGCCGCTCCAATTCTGTCAGAAAAGCCATACATGGTCCATGCTGCAATGTCCATTCCAAAAATATCAGTACCCTGTGATGGCAGCACTAAACGAACTGAAGAGGACATTTCTTCTCTTAGTCCCCAAACCAACAATGCCCCGGCAAAATATTTGATGTGCTTCACCAATTCTGCTTCTCAGACTGGTTTCAGTGTCTCCCAAAATTGATGGAAAACTAGTTAATTGACATTTAAATCTCCCTTACTCGTAGAAGACAAAATAAAAAACCATTTTAATGATATTTTTTCCATACTTATTTATTCCTCCAGAACCAAAAGTGGATTTTGACTATTTAACCCCTTATGATAATTAAACACCTAAAACTAGTCTTCTAAATAGATCCCTACTGGACCCCATTTTGATCTCCAAGAGAACGGTATATGCAGGGGGAGAAGAACAGTGACTCAATCTCAGGGTCATAAGCCTGACATTGTATAGTCCAGAGGAAATTAAGTCATAATGCTTTGAAATCAGTGTAGAGCTGCGTGCAAATCCTGAGTTTGATGCCTACTGATATAATGATGCACTTCATTTCTAACTCAATAACTGAAATAGTAAAATTCCAGAGGCCTTGAAGGGATTAAATGATAAACTGAAAATACTGAATTCTAGCCAACCACCAGAAACAGAATGTTTGTCCAATGTTTTCTCTTTTTCCTACAGAGAAAGAATTGAGCGCCGAATAGCAAAAAAACAGACATTAATGAATGCCTTTGGCAAGTGGAAGTCAAATGAGGCCACAGTGGAAACTGATGCAGAAGAGAACCTGCCCTCATCTCAGCAATGCAGTTGGAAGGGGCAGGATAGAGGGTTTAGAAATATTTTAATTGTAGGTAAAACATTAGGAATTCCTCAGTATATTTTATGTCATTTTTATTTGTATTAAAACACAAAATAATAGCGCATTTTAACTGCTTAGAGTGTTTTTTACCTTCTGAAATTTTTATTTTTAGGGATTATCATTGCCTATAGACAGCCCTCTGATTGTTATACAAAAGTCAGCCCTATATATTTTCTTCATAATTTTATACAAATGTATATATCAGCAAGGATGAATTATTAATACCAGCACTTTTAAGAATCTATAACTTGGGCCAGGGATTTAGCTCAGTGACACACGCACCCACCTGGTAAGTGTGAGGTTGTGAGTTTGATCTTTGGTACATTAAAAAAAAAGAAAAACAAAAAGAAGAAGCTATAGCTTAATAGAAACTAAAATACCTGAAGTAGAGGGTGTCGTTTTGTGGGAAAGCACTTGCAAGGTCTTGAATTCAACCCAGTTGACTCAGAAAAAACAGAAATAAAAATAGAGTCTAAATAAGCATGTCTTTGAGTACAGCAATATTTTTAGAGTCTAATATTTTTTAATCCATGTACATTAAAAGCAAAGAACAGAAAAATGGAGCTTGTACCTAGGAGCTATTTTCATATGTAACAAAGTGTTTAACAAACCTGATAGAATCTTTAGTATAAGAATACTTACAAAGAGCATGATGGGTGAAGCATTTCATGGCGCCATAGAGATAAGCTCACTATCACCACTACAAATCCTTACATATGGATGAATGACAAAAATATTAAACTACTTCCTGTGGTTAAATCAAACTGTCTTTTCATCCCATTATTGTGGCCAAAAAACAAAACAATGAAAGAGATTAAAAGCTTTGATTATGTTGAAAAATTCTGGATCAGACAGAAAATAATGCTTACCTACTTGGACTTTGAATCAAGGCAGGGATGAATCTGAGTCCCATTTATGCCTTTTATCAACTCTATTACTTTAGGAAAAACTGAGATATGCTTGTTTTCATTGGGTTAACCTGGAAAATAATGTTAGAAAAATCAGTATTATCATTAAAAATTAAACTCTAAAATAATCTTCATTAAAAAGTTTCTAAAACCAGAATAGGCCTAATTCCATGGTTGTTTACTATTTTTACAATTTTTGATTAAGTTAGTAATACAAAAGAGATGTTAATAAATATTATATTTATTAAATAGTTATATTTTATTTATAAAATATTTATTTATAATTTATTAAATATTATATTGTATAATATGTAATATCATATATTGTTTATATGTAGTATATCATATATACTATATTAATATTATATAGCATATTATAATAATATAATGTGTTATTATAATATAATATAATATATCATTATAATATATTATTGATGTATTAATATATTATATAATTAAAATATATTATTATTGTGATATATTTATTATATAAGATATAATAAACATTTAATAGATATTAAAGGAAATATTAATAAATATTATAAAAGAACAAAAAGGAAAAGAATACAGGAATTGTCAAAGGGAGTAATTGAAGTCTGTGGCCCTCCAGAAGGTAAATAAATATATCACATTCAGAAATTTGGGCTAGTTGAGACTGACAAACCTAGCATTGTAAACTCATCAAAATGTTAAGAGAACTCAATAGCTTCTCGAGACAACTGCTAATATATATAGCATTTTTGCATGAATGTGTTTCAAGTGAATTAAAAGAGGAAGAAGAAAAGATTTTTGAAAAATCTTTAACTCAGAAGGTGTTCTTTATTCAATAGATTAAAACCTGCTGGTTAGATGGTCCCTGATTCTGACTCCTTTCTGCATGTGTAAAACCTTTTGATTATACTTACTTCAATTTTGAAGATGTAAGAGATACAAAATATATTAATAGCAAAATGATAGCATGAGAACTGGCTTTAAAACATACCTCTGCCACTTCTTAGATGTGTAACATTTCATGGAAAAGCAAGTAGTCTCTCCCTATCCTAATTTCTACACCTTAAAGATGAGGATATGATAATGTCTCCAATACAGATTTGCACATAGCACAGTATCTGGAAAATTATAAATACTCACTAGATAATTTTATTATTTATATGCACAAAATGATACTCAAAATAAAATATGATACTATTGTAAAATAATAAAAATAAATAGATGGGGGGAACATTGCAAAGCCAGCAACTATCCTAAATAGGCATAGCATAATAATTCTCCCTCTGATTCTGGAAGGATTTCAGATTTAGGTTTATAGTCTAAACTGAACTAGTCCTAAAAGGAAGTATTACCATTTACGTAGTTCTTATCACCCACAAGATAAAAATTAAAAGTTACACTGCATTTGCATTTATTCTGAAACTAAAACCAGCCATAAATTTCTATCATACAATGAAGGGTATACCATAAAATACTGTATTTGTTTATTTATTTATTTATTCATTTATTTATTTAATCTGGCTGACTCTGGTATCTCCTATGGTTTCTGCTATTTCATCAACTTTCCTGATGTGCCAGAGAGCTGGCAGACCTCTGCCCTGGACACTGAGTGGAGCCCAGCTCCTCACAGTGCACTTGTGGCCCTGCCTGCTAACCTTTCTCTGCACTATGACAGCACCCTGTGGCTGGGCCATTTAAAACTGATTGCTACATCTTCAGTGTGTCAAGGTTACTCACTTCTCTGCACTTTTACAAATATTCTTTTCCTTGCCAGAAATGTTTCTGCTCCGTAATCCAACTAGCTGTCGCAGTGTTATGACTCAAAAATGAAGTTCTCTACTCTGAAAAATCTCTCCTGACTGTAAGTGAAGGGTAGGCTTTCTGTATATGTCTTATTACTCCTTATGTACATCTATATAATGCTCTTGTCCCTGAGAATATGTGTTCCTATGGGCAAATTCTGTCCATCTATCTGTCCATTGAAACCCAGACGTTATGCTTACTAGATGTTTGTCATGGTAGGAGGGAATCAGTCTGTATAAGGTTATGACATGAGTGAAATCAAAACTTTGCAAACAAACGAGTAGGTTTCTTTCCTTGGCTTGCTGTCACCACTTGTCTTTCTAGCCATTACTTATATAGGTTTGTGTAGAACACATATAACACATGTATCCTACACAGTATTGACATTCTGCATTTTAAAGTAAAACTTTAAAAGCAGTCAAAGACACTTTATGGAAACATCAAGTAAGAAAAGGCACGAAACCCTTTCCACTGTACCTGAACTAATGGTTAAGTCTCTAACAGTAAGGATTTAACACAATGGGATTTTAAATAGAGCCAATTCTAAAGTGCTTAATCTGGGAGCTGCAATTAGTTTTGTGATGTTGGAAACTAAATTATGAAGAAAATATTTTATTAGTAGTGAACAAACTGCCAGTCATCTCTTTGTGGTCCATTTAAAAACTCAGAAAAAAAAAAGAATGTGAAATTTGATTTAACTACAAGACATTAATGAGATTAAATAACTTACTAAAAGTGGCAGCTTTTAATTTGAACAGTTTTAAATTGTAACCTCTTTTTCTATTTCCATAATGCCCTTAGGTTTCTCTAAATTACATAACATGCAATATTAATTTGCACTGAACTGCGTCTACCTAAATGGGTTTGGAATGTTACCATTGTATCAAGATAAATATCAACCTTTTATACAAAACCTTATTCCTGATCTGCCTTAGTGTTCTATGTCAGTGTTAGAACAAGGTCCGTGTAGACCTATGTAGTATTAGGGTTTTATATATATATATATATATATATATATATATATATATAGAGAGAGAGAGAGAGAGAGAGAGAGAGAGAGAGACTTAGACATTCAAATAACTTACAGCTTATTCTACATTTTAAAAGATAATAAAAGGTGATTACTAACTTTAGGTCACTTAAATGTTAGAAGGAAGAGTTGATGCTGAAAAAAAGTTTGATACATAGTTTGGACAAATCAGAAATACAATCTATTGATGGTAGGATTTAGTTAACACGTATTAGCCCCACAGTACACAACTGGTAAAAACAAAGCTTACTTAGAACTATTAGACTTTGAAAGACTGGAAATTCCATCTTTAGACTTAAACACATACAATCCCCCGGTGATAACTGCAATACATCCATCCTTTCATAGACATAACTATTTCAGGCTTTCTATCTCTTTTCCTATAAATATCAAACAACTGGTTTCAATTTTGAAGCCATATAATTTAAGCATCTTCCAGTGATTCACATATTCTCTGAAAACATTTGAGTTATTTTGTATGTCAGTCACTCTATAACATTTCTTAAAGGTATCATTGTCCGTACAGCTCAATTTGAACTAACAGCTGAAATCACTATCAACTCTTTTCTACAATTTCCATGTACCTGATTTTCTAAGAAACTAGAGAACTTTTTAAAATATTTAAATTAAGCATGCCACTTATCTACTTAATAATTTCAGTGAATTTCCATTGCCTTTAGTGCAATATCTAAAATCCTCTTTATGCCCTGGAAGACCTCAATATTCTGACCCATCTATATCTTTCATTTTAATGAGAACCTGCTTTCCCTCTCACTCTCGTGTCTTTAGCTACATGCCCTCCATTGGTTAATGTGCTGTGATCTTTCTTATCATAGATTTTCCTTCATTTGTCTGCAAATTTTTCTCTATTCTGTTCTTGACATCCTAATTAAGTTAAACCTTAAATGTCATTTTTAGAGGCCTACAGGCTTTTATATGCCTAGGTTCTGCATTTATCCTTTGTAACATATATCTTGCTTTTACAACTTTCTATATATCTATCTTTTGCATGAGATTTTACACTTCTATAACTAGAGAAAGTTTGTGTTGCCTGGTCAGCATTACATTCCTTTCTGATAATTAGGCAAAATACAGAGTAGCCACATTGGATACCTTTGAGCAGGAATGCATTAAAAAAATCAGCTGATCAGCTCCACTAAATTTTTTATTCTGGAACGTGACTGTGCCACGTCTATGTCTAAGGCTGAGAGTGAATACGGAAGCCAGAGCTGCAGGTTAACAGTTCACGCACAGGTGTCTTTCTATGATCAGAAAGGCAGTGGACACTCACGTTTCAGCAACCTTGCTAAACTGAGTTCGTGAGACACAGAAGAAGGCAATGGTAAGGTAATTCAGAAGCTGCAATAATGATTTCATATCCTTGAAGTAGAAATCAGCCTTAAGAACTACTTGACACAACTTCCTAAATTACAAGAAAATATCCTACTATGCCCTCCTCTCCTTTTCTATCCTGTTCATGGTGTTGCAATTTTTCAGGGAAATAAAAACTTTATTGACACAGTTCATGAGTGTTGAAAGCCCCCTGGAGACCCAGGAAGCTCTGGGTATTTGGAGATGAAGACAGGCCCTATCGGGTCCCCAAGGCTCCTCAGAGGTCAGCGGTAAACTTCACTTCTTCCTCACCTGTGCTCCTCTCCACCACCTTGTATTCTCTCACATTTGTCTGCCCTTTGGCTCGTTTTTATCTTTGCACTATCCATCTTTTCATCTGGGTCTTCAAACTCTGTTCATTATCTCCATTTTACTTTTCTCCATCTTGTTAAATTTTCTTTAAACGAAATAACTTGCTTAATTGAAGTTTTCTTTAAGTTAGGTTTAATTTCCATCTTATTGGACTTAAAAGTGAAAGATGATGACATGGATCAGAGCATGGGTGATGGAGAGAACTGGGTCCCTTTCACTCTATTGCACACTTCCGTAAACTGACACTGTGCAGCAATGCAAGGGATGGGAAGGTGACAGACAACGTGGCCAGAGGGAACTTTGAGGACAAATGTACTCTCACAGCACTTTTACATTCAAGAGTAAGCTAAAAGGATTATGTGGAGCACTTGGCATGAACAATACTAAAAGAGGTGTTACATAATCTATAATTACACATGAAAGATAATGTATTTCTTGAAATCTTAAAACACCACGCTAGAAAGAAAATCAAATCTTTCCTGCCAATAGGGTATTTTTTGAATGACATGACAGACCATGATTGCTTTTAACATTTCATATCCGTGGTATCTTACACTGATATACCCAGAGAATTGAAGTGCTATAAAACCTTTGCAACTCAGCAGAAGAAATTACTTCAGCCATCATCGAGATGGCATCTCCTCTGGGGAAGGAGCTGGCATTTCTTTAACAATGCATCATGCCTCATGACATCCTGGCAGCGGTTTGAAGCCTGGGTCCCACTCTGTTGTGGCAGCTCCCGCAAGCTCTCTTACATCACTCTCCCAGTCTTCACCACCTGGAGTTTTATTCTCTGAACATAATTTCTTATAAATAAGGCAGCTTGCCACTCTGCCCTCTTGTCAGTTATTTGAAACTTTACTGATTTATGTTTTGGAAGTCTAGCTCTCTAACTCTCCCTCACAAGAGTAAGAAAAGTAGAAAAACAAATAATTTCTAAACAGGGGCTCTGGTCCTGGTTCCATTATTTGAATTCCCTGGAAACTCTTTGAACTCTGTCTCAGATGCAATAGAAAAAGTTGCATATGCTTATATGACTGTCTGTGATTGCTTAGATATTGGTGGTGTGAAGTCTTCATGTGACTTCTGCACTGAAAAACTTAATCACTTCAACAGATTTTAATTGCTTTTCTGTACTCCTATAAGAATTGGTAATACATCTGTGTACAAAATGAAATCTCTTCTTCTGAAGTTTATATTCCAGACAGGGTAGATAATAATAAAAAAATAATATGTTGACTAGTTGAGTGGAAAAAAAAAGCAAGCTAAAAAAAAAAAAAAAAAAAAAAAGACTGCCAGTACTGTGAAGTGCTGTTTTATACAAGATGGTCAGAATGAAATTGCAAAAAAAAAAAAAAAAAAAAAAGACATTCTAGTGGGACCTGAAGGAGTAGACCCTAGTCATATATGTATCTGGAAAAAGAGTGTCCTAAGCATGACATCAGCTAAACCAGGTCTGTTCACTTAGTCCTTTGGAGAGCAAGAACAAAAGGAAGAATTTCAGAAGATGAAGTCAGGTAATTAACCAGAGGGTAAGTAATAAAAAACACAAATCATGAATAAGCTTGAATGTTGTCAGAACTAGGGATGCAGAATGAGAATGGTAACGAGAAAAGGATGAGAAAGTCACTTACACATTTCCTGTTCCACTCTGACCAGCCCGTGGAGAACAGACTAGAAGCAAGTATAGAATTAGTGAGATTAAGTTAGAAGGTAATGCAATACCTTGCAAAGACATTGGTGCTTTGAGCTTTGACTTAACAGAAGGTGGAGTATCATATTCTATAAAAGAAAGGATTCAGTGGACAGCTCACATAACTCAACAAGTTGAAAGTGGAAAACAAAAGATACTTCTAAGTCGTAGAAAGATGATTTCAGTCTTCACAAGGTACAGTTATAGTGGGAATGTATGAATTACTGTTATTATGTCATTGTTTGGTAGATATCTTTAAATGTGTGCAATTTCTTTGCAATGAGAGATATTTCAATATTCCCTTTTCTATTTGTTAGTATATACCTCTCCACAAAACACTTCTTTGTATCATTCTTCCTTTACATCATAAAAGTAAATACACACACAGGAACATACAGACACCACACATCACACACACCACAGCAACGATGAAAACAACAGCAGCTTTACTTTTTATAGGAAAATATTTGATCAAAAATTTTATAGGAAAATGCTTCATATACTGGTGAGAATAAATATGCTGTTGCATTTAAGAATAACATTGAATCTGTTCTAAATTAGTAAAGCTATACAAGGTATTCATCACTGGGTGTAGTTACCCACAAACTTTGTACATCCTTTACCAATAATTTATTCACTCATGTGGTAATTATTTTTGATCATCTATTATATATTAAACATCTTTGGAGATATGTAGGGAAATTGACATTCTAATGAACAATTGGTTATAATTATAAAAAAGTTCAGTGATTGATTATATATTAACTTGCTTATTCTTCTTGAACAACATTAACATATTGCTGGATTTTTTTAATGTTTAAAAGAGGCATCTTCTTTCTCAAGAATAATGAAGGCAAACAAGAAATAATATGAAAATGAAAAACAAAATTGGGATATACTCATGACTGTCTCTCTTTTGACTGCATTTTTATTTTTACTTCATAAATTATCAAAACTTATTTTCATGAAGACACAAAAAACAGTCATTCTTAACTTCGATTGGAAAGTTAATGAATTTCTTGGATTCACAAACACATGAAATTATAAGCCAACATTAGCAACTTATGGCATTTGTCAGAGAAAGAGAGCACAAGAAAAACAAGTTCAGTTTCTAAGTACATATTACCAAATAGTCAAAGGTGCTCACCTTTTTAAATCTGTTTATCTTGATTTGTGCCATCTTTGCTCATGGTACTCATTTTTTTTTTTCTCATTGTCTGGGACCAGCGTGTTTGTATACATGAAGGGTGGGAACACATTTACATGGTTTCCCTTGCTGGGGAAAGGCCTTCACATTATCCGGAGTACCGAAGGCCTGCGGCCACCTGAAGACTGCACAAGACCCAGAGCAACTATAGAAGACTCAGAGGAACAGAGGTTTACACACAATACAAACGTTTTATTTTAGGAGTCGCAATTCACCCCGTGGCCCAGGTGGTAGATATCCAGGACCCTCAGCGCAACCTCCGGGCTTCCCGCTCCGATTCCAACAGGGTCAGCATGCGCCCTCGCGCACCGGCCCCTTCACGTTGCGGATGATGGAGCAGCTCGTGTCGTCCATGAACTCCACGTGCACCTGCGTGCACTGTCCCTGTGAGCCGGTCCTGCCCAGCACTTTGCTGACCCTGGCCAGCTTGATGGGCTGCACGCGACTCGTGTCCATGTCCGAAAACGGTCGGACGGAGAGCCATGGTACTCATTTCATTCAAAAACTTTCAAGCGTTGTTTCAGCACCCATGGCTCTAGGTATGTTATTTGTCTTCCAGTGACTCACAGTGATGTACTTCTAGGGCACCTCTGGTTTGGGGACCTGTGCCTTGGGCACATAAGCTCAAAGGGATTTGACAGGAAAAAATCACACATGTATCCTAATAACAGTACTCAGATGTGCCTGTTTTCATGACAGTATTAAATATTATACCAAGGTCTTAGGATGCGTTACAAGATAACCATTTACTTGATAATATCCATTTAATTAAGTCATATTTACTGTACTATATTTATGAAAGCAGAGACTGATTTTAAAAGTGAATCTGTGTCTTTGTCTTTCAGCCAAAGTAGAGAATGATTTATTTATTCTTCTATCAAGTAAAATAGCACAGACAAAACTTTGATGAGTAACCAAAGATGTGGGATTACAATTATGTCACTATTATAAAATATCTCATAATCACCTTTCCAATTATATATCAGTTATACACTCCTAGAATTTAGGGGTAAGTAGGCAGAAAAGCATCATGTTGTCCACATTCTTCATAGAGACAGGAACCTTTCAGAGCTCTCTCTTTACTTTGTCTCTAATATCAATGATTTTAATAGCACTGCTTTAACACAGACAAATGTTAGACTTCCTCCAAAAATATTCCTTCTAACAATCCTCTTCACCATACTATTGGGTTCCTCCAGGGATTCCTGATACAGAGCAAGTAAACCTGAAGTGGAGAAAAGATTGCACTTCATAGGCAAATGCCTTTTGCATCAATTGATATTTTGTGTCTCATTTTAATGTTTTAAAAATATGACATGCACTTAGCATACACTGCCTTATAACATTTTCTTAATGTGATACCAATTTCTATCAGGTAATATTTTTTGGTGTATTACCTGCCAATATTTGTCCTATTAATGAGCAAGTCAATAAATGGACCATTGATTGAAACGTGCTGTTGGAGGAACCTCAATCCATGATGGTATAGATGAAACCTGACCTGGAGTGAAAGAATCAAGAGTCATAGAATCAGTGAAAACTATTACACCTTTGATGATTTCTATATTCCAAGGTTTGCAAAGTATAAGCATATTTTAAAAGCATACTTTAAAATTTTTATCCTTGACATTTTGTATCTGAAAATTCATATCACCAATACACAGGTACTCCAAGAATTACTGAAAAATAGATTTATAACCCTTTGGAAGTAATGATGAGGATAATGAAGACAAAAATGAGGAAAACAGTGTTTCTCAGTTATGCTCACTGGCTACATACTGCATTTTTAAATATTCTCAAATTGGGCAGTGTACATATTGTATTCATTCAGTGAAGTGTAATGGAACATATATTGTGCTCTGTCTTCAGTTCCTGGAGGAAATCATAAAGAAAAAAAGATAATTATATCAAAAGATTCATAATAGTGGAATCTGTGGCAAAATAAAGAATAAATTTTTGACAGAATTTTATTGATCAATATTGAAATTTTCATTTTTATAACAGGAATATAATGTATAAACTATAAATTAGAATATGATGTGTATTCTCAAAATCACAGAGGGATGGTTTTATGATCTAAATACCACAGCCTTGTTCAGAAAGGAAAACTAAGACTCATTTAGAAAAATTATGTTTTATGATTTTCAAATTTTCATTTTCAAATATTTGTGGAATAAACTGTCACCAATTTTGTATCCAAGTGGAATTGTCAATTACTAGTAATTTGTAAACAAATATAAAGTTTCAGTAATTGCTGAGTAATAAACCAAAAGAAAGTGATGTCACTCATATTTTCAAAGTCATTTAACTGGAAAGAACGTTCTATCAAGGAAATGCCAGAATAAATTGTAGCTCTACGTGTGCTGTGATGCCATTGGTTTTCCTTTCCTGTGACAGATGTAGAATACCACTGGTCCTGGATATCTCTCAGGAAACTTTAAAGGGAATCAGTATGGATTTTAAAATATAAGCTGGAGCTCATTTTAGTTTACTTCAGTTTCCCAACTCTGAATATGCATCAGAAAACTTTTACATTTTAAATAAAACTGAGCAAAATGAGTGAACTGTGGAGAAGAGATACTTTCATGCCACATGGCTCACATCTGGCTATGACGGCAATTTCCTACTAGCTACCATGGCACACACTCGGGTGGCAGGCTGCGGTCTCCAACCCCTGGTGTGTATACACTTGCCCAGGCTCGCAGCCTTGGATGTGGGTGGGCCATGTTGCTCACTACTGCTAAATTGAATATAGTAAAACTGATGAGATATTACCTCTGTAATTACATTGCTGTTATCAGGTTCTGTCTTGCTAGGACTCTCAAAAATCTCTCTTTGTAGGTTTGATGTAGTAAGGGGCTACACTGCAGAGGCCAGGACCATGAGCCAGGAACACTCTCTGTGCATTGTAAGAAGCTCACAGGAGCCGAGCTCACAGGAACTGAGCACAGGAGCTGGCACATAGTGAAGCAGAAACCAAAGCTGTTAGTGAGTAGCCATGTGAAGTGGAGTTCTGCAAATACCCTTAATGAGCTTGGAGGTAAATCATTCTTCATCTCTAAATAGGAAAGCAGCGTGATCAAACCTGATCACAGCTTTTTAAGAACTGAGTAGAGAGTCCTTTGTGTCATTGTGACTGGACTTTTGACCCTCACTTCTGAGAAATAATAAATTTGTGCTATTTGAAGCTGCGTAGTTTGTCATAACTTGCTATGAACTAATAAAAAAGTAATGCAGTTGGAAAGAGAAATAGTTATTAACCTAACCCGACTGATGGTGATACATACTAAAGCAGCTGGGTTTCTGGTCTTCTCCTAAGTCACAGCTCTGGTTTTGAACATTATTCTTTCCAAGATGTGACCATAAACTGAATACTTCAAAACTTGCACCAACTAGATTGGCTATAGGCTAAAATTTGGGAATATAAATTTTGAAAAAATATTTCCCTTCAGTTGATATTTGCATGTTGCTTCTTACTCTAATTCTTAGAAGTATCAAACAACATTGGGTAAAAGCAACACAGTTGAGTACGAAAGCATTTTAAAATTATTTCTAATTCCTTACCATTGTTGATCTGCCTCAATTTTAAATATTTGTGCACACATGATGTAAGAACAGCATATTTATCAAATGTCAGTCGATATTCCTAATACCGACTAATATGTATATGTATATTAGTATATTCCTTATATACTAATATCGACTAATATCGATATTCCTAATATGGTTCTCTAATAGCACAATTTAAATGCATTATATTTCCACTTATCCATTCTTTTCTATCTTCACACTCATTTTTAGGGTCTCTTTATTGTTAAATTTTGATTTAAACATTCCAAAGCACACAATGCAAAACCTAAAGAATTATCTAACTCAGACATTTTCTCTCCCTTTCAAGTAGGCTCTAAAAGAAGTAAAAATTAAACCGTTAACTCTACCCTTATTTGGAGATTCAAGGATCCTATAAGATTTTTTTTAACTAGTGTTTAACATGATTTCCAATTTCCTAAGTCTGTTTTTTTCTGATATGACAGAAAAGCAAACACTGTGGACTTTGTAATGCATAGATATTTACTTTGTCAAAGTCAGAAAGCTAGAAAATTCAACGTCCAGATGCCAGAATCTGGTAAGGGTCTTCTCAAGAGCAGAAGAGCAAAGAGACGAGAAATGTACTGACTCCTGTAAACTGTAAAAACGGCACTAATATACGCAGTCAGGATGTTACCCTCTGACCTAACCACCACTGGATGAGTCCCATCTCCTAACACTATTGCTTTGGGAATTCATTATCCAACACAAGAATTTTGGAAGATATGCTTAAAAAAGAATTAATCATTAAGAACTGTGAGGCTAGCTTCTTCTTTGACTAATAAAACAAAAACTCCAAATATTTATAAAAATAGTCATTATAAAAATAAAAACTGAATGACATTTATACTTGAATTTCATGCTTATAACAGTTAAAAATGGGCTTCCTATGATCATCTGTTTACTGATGATTACTGATGACATATTTGTCAATATGTCTATCAGGTTACACTTATCAACCCTGGGGCAAGTGATGAGTCCCTAGGAATGCAGCAAACAAAGAACACAATTTGAGTTCCTAATGCCAAAGTTTTCCAGCTATAAAATGTAGATTACATTATTATCTCCCTTAGGAGCATCACTGGCATTACATAACCCGACATGTGTTAAATGTTTTACAAGAGTCAAATACAGGTCAATTAATATGTCTCTATATAAAAATACTATTATTATTAATTCTATTACTGTTCATTTGAATAGTTAAGACACATGATTCTTTAAAAAACTATATATTTGACAGTAACAGTCAAATAATAATATTCATTGAGTACATATATTTGTTTAAAGAATCAAAACAGTAAAGAGAACACACACTCTTGAATCACGTGAATTATTTTATTACCAAGATGTGCTCTTTGGTGCTACAGCAGGGCTATAAATGTGCTGAAAATGTAGTATGTACAAAAATGCAAATACTTTTGGACAAAATGATGACTGAATACATACCTATAAAGGTTTTTTTTTTTAAATACTCTTCTCTGATACCTTGAAACTAACAACGATCCCAGAGCCTCTGAACACGAGGCTAAAGCTGCAGTTACACCTGACAGTAGAATACTGCTCCTTAACCCATGTGTTTCTCCCTTCAATTAATCATTGGCAATTAAGCAACTGTGGCAGGCTTTCTTTGAGGTCTTGTTTTAGCCAAAGATGAGTCATGTAGTCCTCACCCTTAAGGACTGCCAAGAGAAAGAAACAGAATTACAATTTTAAAGCAATGTAATTAGACTCCTGGTCAAAGTGGGAACAAAATGTCATGAAAGAAAAAAGAAAAATTGTCCTAGGATACCTGTAACCTTAATTTAAAGTTAAAATATACAATGATGATGATTTATTATAATAACTTCACTTGACAGGATTTTCCCACCACACTCTCAAAGAACAAAAGCATAATAAATGGAAAGGATTTGTGCACCGAGGTAATGAATAACCATGATCTGCCAATAGATGTATTTAATAATTTAATTTCTAAACATTCAAAGATAACATAAAAGGAAAGATAAAATAAAACCCAAGTCAAACAATGGTTCTCTCCTTGCGGGAGTAGTAGATATAGCTAAATTCTGCTTTCAAAAAGATGAGAATAATGGCTCATTCTAGACTCATAATAATTTTTTTCCTGAGAAATCTATCTTATTTCCTTTGTTAAGCTAACTTGTACCGTAAAAACTGAGATAAGGATGCCAAGACAATAGAGAATTAAGAGATAAAATGAATGTAGCTGCTATTTAAAATAAAATGAAGTACCTGGAGCTATTCTATCTCAGATCATTTACTGAATTTAATTTTTAAAATCTTTATATGAACTAAATATTATTATTTTACCTGTATTTATATGAAAATCAGCTCTCAAAGATGCTAATGGATAAAAGTCACACACTTAATGAATAGCTGAGCATGGATTTGAGACCATAAACATATGTCCCCTAATTTCAAGCTTTTAGTCACAGTACATGATGGCTTCTGAGCTTGTTCAGTAAAGTTGATACAAATTGCTTCAACAAACAATAAGAAATGAAACTTTAAAAAGGACACCTTCCTGTCCCCAAGGATGAAGGTACCCATATAATGGAGTGGTTTAAAACAACAATTCTTCAGGAGTTCCATTTATATATTCTGCAAAAATTAGTTTCTTCCCTTTTATTTCCCCTCATCATTTTTCCTCACTAAGAAGATTTAGTATTCTTTTAGAAGAAAAAAAATCAAATTACTTCAATAGACAAGATTGATGAGACCTTGGGAAAAAAATAATGATGGAAATTCTCAGCTGCTCTCCAAGGTGATTAAATCCTAATTGAGGGAAGGGCCTTGTGTGGAGCCTGCGGGCTGCAGCACAGTGCTTCTGTAGGTTCCAAAGAAATATGGTTGAATCTATTGCATTCTGCAATTGCTTTAGGCAGTTCCATATTGAATGGTTACAATTCAATAATAGGAAGGGCTGCCATTATAATGATTTCTACTCTCCATAATTATTCCGTGATACTTGTTCATGTGAATAAGCAATGATTCTGATGTCCCATGTAAGAAGGCATAGAAGCCCTCTCATTTAAGTGGACAAAGGTCAGGTCTGGGAAGAATGAGATTCTATTTATCTCCTGAAGCGTATTATACGCCCAACACTTGATCCAAATGCCTTCAAATGGGTATCAACTCTTTTCAGTAGATAGCGACTTAGAGAGATGAAGAAATGTAAAAATTTATAATATTTGAGCAGGAATTAAAAAATTAGATTTTCTGCAGATATTCATCTTAGGAGAAAAGAGTTTCATGTTTACAAGGAAGGAGCTTTCCTATTTTTCTTACCTCCCAGAGTAAGAATATGAAGTTCAAAGGTATTCAGCTCTGTCAAAAACAAAATGGAAAATAAAGGACAAAGCTGAGGGCTTTTGTTTGCTTTTTTGGACTATTCGTCATTGATTTTTAAGACAGCAGTCCTTTCTCTGAGTGCCAGACTTATTTAGATATTTTTTCATGCAATTGATAATGGAAAGGTACTAAAACCATAATTCACTTAACAGATTTTTTTAGACACCTGCCATATACCAGCAGTTAATAAAACAATGCCATTTCTATCCTGGTGGAGCTTATAAGGGAGGACCAAAGAAAAATATTGAAGAAAATTCATAAGTAGAAGTCAGGAGATTAAGTTTTACAATAGTAGGAGAAATTGAGAGAGAACTACATCAATGTTTTCTGTCAGTGGCACTTGAGCTTGGAGAAGAAAAGAAAGGGAGAAGATTAGGGAAAAACTAAATTTTGCTTTAGAGTTGATCACTGGCTTCAGTGATAAGCACATCCTTGTAGTGACTTCTTGTTGGAAACCACGCATTTTGAGCCATGCTCTACTGCAATATTTTTATGAAGGCTTGAAAAGGCTGCTTCAGATTTACTGATCTAAATTGCAAGCTGGAGACATTTGGTATTCTATTTATGGTAGATCTATGTCATAGATCATAACCTACAAATGCCTCTGTACTCTCATAGTCAGTAGTAACAATGATTCACCATACATTTCAAAATAACAGAATTATATATGGTAATGACTCAGTTCACAAAAATTTTATTCACAAACAAGTGTTCAGAAAAACTTTTCTTCCATTCACAAACTCTACATCTGGTGACAGACATGACCATTGCCATCTTCCCCACACAAACACAAACACGTCTATCATCCCCCAAATTGTAAAACAAATTAAGTTCGTAAACCAAGGCCCCACTGTATTTTGATTCCACCATGCACCATGACAAATGTTCTCATCAGGAGCGTAGCCCTCATGGTGTGAACACTGGTTGTTCTCATCAGTCATTGGTTCCCATTCTTTTGCAGAGACAGGCTAATGCTCTAAACAAAATATGAGCAAACCCTAGTGAGTAACTGAAACTGACAAAGATTTTGGGTTCACACAGATCTGGCAAACCAACATGCAAGAGGTTAATTCTAACCCTACTTATGCTCTGTGCATCCCCAGACAGCAATGATCTTTGTAGAAGTTGCTCCTAACCCAAATAATAGTTATTTGCTACACTGCAGTAAAAAAAAAATCTTAAAAATATGAGCAAACAGAGAAGATCTGAAGTATATCCAGTAACCCTATCTGAACACACTTGACAACGGTAGAGGAAATAGAAAGTGAAATGGCGTTGCTATTTAACGCATCTGGAAATCTAAAGTTTACTATAAAAGAAAATTACTTACTTTGAAATTACTTTTCTAGGACATGGAGGATCAGCCTCATGTTACACTGAAGCTTACTTTATGTGCACACTGAAGGCCGTGTTTGAGATGATGGGCTTTGTGGTTAACAAAGTATGGCTAAGCCCATTAAGGCTGTATTTTCTCTCTACTACAATAAGCCACTTAGTCACATATAGACGTCTTTAACTTGAGAGTGTGCACATGCATTTCTTTTGTCATTTTCTTCTACTAAATAGGTCTTATTTTAAAGATTAAGCTATTTTTATGCTTTAAATATGTAAAGTAGATGATTTGTGAGTCAGATTTTTTCTAATAAATAAAATATTTTTTCACATAAAGATTTGTTGAAAATATTTTCTTGCTTAGTATACAGCTCATGTTACAAATAAGATAAAGGGTGTATTTATTTTCTTTTTTAAAAAATTTTATTTAAAAGGAAAAAGAAAAAAAACAAAACAAAGTAGTGTAAGGGTACAAATAATACAGAACTACGAAACAAAAAACAAAAAAACAAACAAACAGTAAGAAATCACCAGTTAGTAGATTACACATTATCATCTTGGAGATAGTTGCTCAAGTCACAGGATCAAGCATACAAAGTAGACATTCAAACAGTGAGACTGCAAACCGTTGTGTTCAATGATCCAATCAAAAACATTAATGTGGTCATGTGTTTAACACCCCTAAACACACTTGCAGTTGTATCCTTTAGAGCACTTTAATAAAACCCAAAATGTGTAAATTTTGTTGTAAAAGGGGGGGGTGTATTTATTTTCTAAAATATATTTATCAACTGTCCATATTTTCCAAGAATTATGTGAAATATGTAATCATCAAGGCCAAAGTCTGTTCCTGTGGAGACTGAGACAGGAGGAGGATTTTCATTTCAAGTCCAGCAAGGACAACTAAGCAATGTAGTGAGATACTGTATCCAAAATAAAATTAAAAGCTATAAAAAGAGACTGAAGACAAAGCTCAGTGTATAGTCCCTGAATTCAACTCCTAGGACCACTGGGAAAAAATTTGTTTTACTAGTTGCATCCCAGCTGTATCTTTGATGCTGCTTTTCCTCTAGATATGAGAAATGCTGGGGCTGGGGATTTAGCTCAGTGGCATAAGCACCTGCCTTGCAAGCAAATGGTCCTGAGTTCAATCCCTGGAACCCATAAAAAGATTAAAAAAAAAAAAAAATATATATATATATATATATATATATATATATATATGAACAATGCAGCAAGTTCCATTCTTCTAATCCCACCCAACTGGCCCTTGCTTGTCAGAGATGTTAATTAAGCAAATTTAATAACTTACATTTGTGATCATCACATCATTGGGTCCTAAAGTAAAAATTCATGCACTCCTGTATGTTTCCATTCAAGATACTGGTCAGTTGGATGGGATGAGAATATCAGAGTTAAAGTTTTACCTCTATGTCCTAGAAACTTCACAGAGAGTTGCATTTGAGGTAGGATGAGTGCATTGGGGCAAATCAGAGTGAAACATCTTGAATGGTGGGAACAAAAGTTGTCAAAGCAAGAGAGAAGATAACATTTTCTTGTTAGGGATCCACAGTTGTGAAGTGCTGCTGGAATGCTACCTTGAAATGAGAGAGAAATAGAAATCTGACTGTGGTAGACAGTCAGTGAGTACGTACTGTAGCCTTCAGGGTAAATGGATGGGAACCAATGAATAATTTTACGTAAATATGTAACAGTCTCATTTACATATGCAAGAGACTATTTTGGTGGCATATGTGGAAAATTAATTTGAAAATAACAAGGCTACTGTGATAGCTCTGCTAAGCATTCCTGACATGCTTTATGTAAAGTCTTCTCTATGTTTGGTTCTGTATATCATAGCACTATGAGAAAACAGTGGTTGCACCAATTACTTGAAATGAAAAATGGTAACATTAAATTAAAACAAAACAAATTATTCAAATCTAGATGCACTTGAGTTATTTATGCTGATAAATTTCCTTCTTATAAACCAATTGTTTTTTAGGAAATAACTATTCTATAAGCTAGCTATCTTTTTTTCCATTTAATAGAAGAAGCTGAGAGTTGAAAAATTGCCGATAATGAATAACAAAACCAGGATTTCATCTCTAGCCTATTAAATACAACTGATATCAAATTTCTTATGATTTCCACACTCCACTGTCACAGGCTTATAGTTTACCTATTCCTGATTAAACACTACCCTACAAAGCAAGTGTCTTTTTAAGAAACAAGACAGCTTTCAGAATGGATTCTATTGGCTTAGGTTTTGGATTTCATGAATTGCAATGATGTTCTTTAAAAAAATGGAAGAAAATATAAACATACAATTTTATGCTGATTGTTCAGGCAGTAATTGGTTACTCTGCATTAAATTTTAATTCTGAGTCAGAACAATGAACCCCACAGATTTTATAGAAACAAAGTTTCTGATCAGGGGTATCCTGGGTTATAAAGCACTTCATCAAACAACACCTAAAAAAAACTAAATTGAAAACTGAGAAGTAACACTCACACACATGCATAAATTCATGTCTGAGTTCATGTCGAAGTCCAGTAAATGCTTTGAAATTGAATGGTCTTCATTTTCATGTCACTGCCCTAGAGACCAAAAACTGAGTATTGGAAATACGATGAAATGACAACACGCACCTCTTCCTTTGGCATATTATGTTTTTGTTTTGAAAATGAGGCAATATATTGGAAACTTTCTTTTAAAAGTACACACTATGAATTCTTCAACTATATTTCTTCTCCCTCCTATTTGTGATTTGATTTTATCAGTTAGGAAAATGATAAATAGACTTATATTGAGTTCAAGAATTCACATTGAACTACTGGATTTTATCTGTGTCTTACAAATTATTCTGGGAGTTTTGTGACACTCGTAACCCTCAGAAGAATGTAAATTACTTTTATTTTGCACAAAAAAGTTGTATAGGTAAAAGAAGTGCTTTTCTTTCAGGATAATGTGAAGAACTCTGTTGTATGATGTATAAAGAGATGACATCTGGGTGTCACAGGAAGATTCATCTAGCAATGTATTAGAGATTAATGGTCGTTTAGTCTTATAAAAGGAAAAGTTGCCTAGGAAACAGAGGCATGAATTTCATGCTCAAGGCACCAATAAGTGTTTCTTTAGTATTCACAGAGGAATTATGCAAAGAACAGATATGTATGGATGCCTATTATCTACAATTATGTATAATAATATTCTATGTTAGGGCGAGTAGATATTTTCCTAAGGAATAAAATATTTTCTCTCAGATAACTAACTTTCTAAGTGAAAGATGAAAAACATGCTTTTACTCACTTTTTTGTCCTTTGGCAATTACAACTTATCAAAGGTGTTCTTCCCACCTGAGTCCTAAGATACCAAAACAAGCTGAATCCATTAATTTTTCTTGGGTTCAAATGAATCCATAAATTGACTTATAAATTTAAATCTGTTCGCTGCTCCTAGTGAATGCATTACACATGAGATGAAAAGACATAGGTGGCAAATATTTGAAGAGCAAATCTTATGAGCAACATAGGATCTGGCTGAGTTTGAATAAAGGTAAGACAACATATTGCAGATAACTTCCAATTTAGACAGTTAAGATAAAAGTAAACAGAGGCAGGAGAAAAACTCACCAAATTCATTTCCTACTTTTATCTGATTAATAGCCACAGCAAGGTAGAAGTTGATAAGCTTTCAGTAGTATTCAGATCTAGTATTTAACTCTAATTGCTAAATGTTTTGTGAGGTATCTAACCTGTGTAATGCTCCTTGAAAGCAGCTGTTGGAGGAAACTATTTTAAGAAGTTAAAGAAACTATGCATGCTCCTTATTTGTTTCTTCAGTTAATGATTTCTGAGTTTCATTTATTGCCAAGCTCCTTTTTGAGCACTGATGATCAGGCAGTAAGAAATAAAGTCCCTGATTGAAGTATGCTTAAATCTGTAACAAAATCAATATGCATCCCTTTTAGATGATGATGATAAATGATTTATGAAAACGCAGGTTAAGGATAATGAATGGAATTTCTACTTTATACATGATATTGCTTATGAGATCTTTTTCAGAAAGTGACTGATGAGTATAGAATACAAAGTTGAGAGCCACATAGTGATCTCTGTGGGAGAGTGGACTGAGTAGGAGAACACCTAAGGGCCACCTGGGGGCTGCACTCCAGGAAAGGACAGGGATCCAGCAAGGGATGATGAGGTCAACAGGGCTGGTCATGGAAGAACTTTTACATCACTGTAGCAAATTTGGCCTCACTGTAAGTGATCTGGAAAGGCAGTGAATGATTTTGAAACAAGAAAAATAAGGCCTGTTGGATGTTTTAAATGAAACAGTAGAGGCTATGTGGAAAATACACTGTAGTAATTAAATCCACTCCCAGCTAGGGACTGTAGTGCATACCTATAATCTCAGCCTTCAAGGACTGAGGCAAGAAGATTGTGAGTTTAAGACCAGCCAGAGACACACAATGAGATACTGTCTCAAAAATATGAAAGGCAAGAAACTTATCTGGAGTCTATCTCAATAATTTAATGAGAAATTATGGTGATTTATAGTGGCTAGAATAGCTAAGGTGATATTCAGATGCTCAATATATGTTTTGATGGGGAAGTCATTAGAATTTCCTGATATTTTGGTTTAAAATAAAATAGTCAAGGATAACTTCAAGCTCTTTGGCCTAAGAAAACAAGAAAGTTCATTGTGTCATGATGACGCGCATAGACACTGTACTCTAAGAGGCCTGATTAAACTAAGGGCTTCCATTTAAGAACTGTGGAGTACTGGGCAAAGCACTGAGGTTCTCTGGGCCATTGTCTCCCACTGAAAAAAATGAGTGCTGAAGTACTACATGCATGGCTATTACAACTGTGAAATAAGCCAATATTCATAACATAGTATTATAAATACAATATCATTTATTAGTAGTAGTATTCTGTTTATAGTGTTATGAAATACTTAAACATTTCAAAATATATATGAGACACTCAGAATAGTGTCCAGGAGAGAGTATGTTCTCTCAAATTGTTGGTGTAAATATATATATGCTTACCAAATATCAGACACATATAACAAGACAATCTTTCAGTTGAGCTTAAAATAATTATAGATACTCAAAAGAAAAAGCTGTGTAAGAAGTGAATATATTCATCTCGCATTCTGAGAGAAGTGTGAGCCACACATAATTTTGGCAGTGACTGGTGTGCTCAAGGACTGAACAGGTCACGGAAGAATGATGGACATAGAAGAAATGGCAGAAGACTAAGGCATGAGCTCCAGATCACGGAGATCAGAGATGTCATCCCAAAAAAGGGAGATCAGGGCAGTAAGAAGGAAAAAAGAGAGCGAGAAAAACCTGATTGTCAAGCAAAAAAACAAATTGTTAAAAAAGAAAGAGTCTTAGTATAGAGAAATACTGATAGAAAATACAATTTATGCCAAACATTGTCAAAAGTGGGAAATTATGGGCACCAGTTCAGGTTCATCAACTGTGCACTAAAATTCTATATACAGAATATATATAAATACATCTAAAAAAACAGAATTTTTGTTAATAATTAAAGAACAGGTTTCTCAATCATAAAGGTAAAGTGTAAGAAAAAGGATGTGTATTACCTCAACTATGAATCTAAATTGTTCTGTAGTGTTAATCATATAAATGAGCAAAAATAAAGCAACGAAAAATTTTACAATTTGAAAAAAGATAGAAGTTGTTGTATTTGTTGATGGACCATCTGCTTATCTTACCTGTCATTATCTCTCTGTCTCCTTTAACTTACTGTTCATAAGTGAACAGAACTCATATATGCAAACAAAGGCTGAAATACAAGGGAAGACGAAAATGTCATCTAAAATACCAAGCAGAGAAATAAAATAAGCGTAACCATAAGAAATGTCTATAATAAACATTTATAAAACCATCATATTCTCCTTGAAGACATAAATGTATTTGAATAGAGAAAAAATACATTCTTCAACATGAAGACTAAGCATTATAAAGATATTGGTTTTCCCTGTGCTAATTTGTAAATCTAGCATAACCCTAGCTTTTCTGTTTCCTTGCTGTTACTCTGTAGTTTTGAAGCTAAACTAATTATAAAATTCATATATAAAGTCAAACAAGTAAATGTAGACAGAAAAGCCTGAAAAATATTACTAAAATAACACAGTCAGAGCACTGAAACATAATATAAATTTTGTAATTAAAAAAACTGGTATAATCACATGAATAGAAATGGAATATAACAAAAAAATCTACAGAAAACTCTACCTATGTATAAAAGTCAGAATACAATAGTGGCAGAACCTGAAATCTCTACGCAATACTATTATTTTTGCTAGAGGACACTGATAAGACTAGAGATACTTACAAAAAACTCAGAGCTAAAGCAGGTATGGGTGACTTTATAATTTGAAAGCAGTTGAAATCTTACTAAACATCACAACTCAATATCAACAAGAAGGAATAATTTTAAATTTAATTATACAAAAATTTGAAAAGAAAATTTCTTGTATGGCCAAGCACACAAACTAAGAAATATATGAAAAAAATGACAAGGTGTCACAGAGTTATTATCCATCTTTAATAAATAAAGAACTTATAAAAACAAAGACATGAGTTAATATTACAGAACTCATTGTCATTAAAAGAAAAATTGTTCAGTCTTCTCATAAGATAAATACAACACAAAACTGAATCAAATACCAATTATCTTTAAGAAAATTGGAAAAATTTAAAGTTTGATAGCATATTCTTTAGAAAAGCTGTGAGAAAGCAAACATTCTCAAATAGAGTTGCTTTGGCAAAATCTAGCAAAATGAACATATGGACTTTCTCTGTTGAGTCTACAGTTTCACTTCTAGGGATATATCTGAAACACACATGGCAAAGTTTGAAGCAATATATATGTAAAACACCATTCATAAGTCCAAAATGTTGAATTAACTATGGTGTCTTACACTGCACAATGCTCATTGAAATGAAGAACTGTTTCTCATAGGAGTGATCTTTGGGTATAATGAATAAATTAAAAAAAATAGAGAAACAAAAAGTGTTATATATATCATATAGTTATTTATCCAAAAATGAAAAAAACAGACACAAGAAACCACACTGTATTGTATTCTATTGTGTAATATATGGTAGAAGGTACACACACACACACACACACACACACACACACTTACATATGGATACGTATGGAAAGAAATCATAAGTAGAGTTCCTACATCCAAATTACACTATAGAAAGCTGTCTTTCCCAAGGCCTTCCCTCTGGTTGCCTCCAGAGTTGTATCAGAAAGAAAGAAAGAAAGAAAGAAAGAAAGAAAGAAAGAAAGAAGAGAGAAAGAAAGAAAGAAAGAAAGAAAGAAAGAAAGAAAGAAAGAAAGAAAGAAATAAGGAACTTGCTAAAAAAAATGCATCTTTGCCATATCTGTAGAGTAAGTTCAAATTTGAACAGCATTAAGAAAGACTTGATTTACTCTCTCAAAAGATCACTTCTTTTTGGATTTTTCACACTTGTGACAGTTAATCACTATGTCAATTTGAATAAGAAATGCTCAGTTGATCAGATTAGCATAGCACTGGGTGTGGCTGAATAGATTCATTAAAGAAGGAAGACCCATTCTGAAGGCATCAAACAAGAGGCAAGTAGCCTGGATGGAATAAAAAGGGAAAGGAAAATGGAAGGCTTGTTCCTGTTTATTTGGAGGAGCTCCAGCATTTGCCTTGCCTTGGACATCCTCTTCCAGCTGCCAGCACAGCCTCTTCAGCTTCCAGAACACACTCTCTGGTCCCCTGACATGAATTTGCAGGGGACTCTAGAGCTCCAAGACATTGGTCTTTGCCTGGATCCTTCAGATCTCCAACGCACACACTCTTTTGCACCCTTTCACATCTGATTCCACAGACAGTCATGGTAAGCCCACCTTCTAAATCCTCATACATTTATCTCTCTGATAGCAAATCTGTTTTTCTAGTGAAAGTTGATTCATTTGACTGCTTTTTATTACATCAACTTCTTAAGAACAAACAGGACTAAAAGAATGTTTATAGTACTTTCCTTCAACTTTGCTTTGAACAAAGTGTAAGATCAATCTTTTGCATGCTTAAGGAAGTCTGTGTTCTTTAAAGTTGATAATTATGACATTTACATCAAAATAGACTTCTCAGATTCCACCGAATGCCTTCTTCACCATTTTGATAGTCCACATCTAGTCAACCAACTAAAAGTGGTGAGAACTGTTTGTGACCCAAATAGTTTATAATGCAATCATAAATTAAATACGTTTTGGTTTCCAGCGTCAAAAGGTTTCCTTAACAATATGAACAGGAAAAAAGATTATTCAAAATTCCCTAAATTTGAGAAAATGAACTATCATAGCACAATCTTCATTTCTCCCTGTTGCTGTAACAGGCTTGGAACATTGGACATCTGATCCTGTTACATGGGGTGAAGACGTATTATAGTGATAATGTTTATAATTGTTAACTTTTATATCATAGATATTAACAGGTCCATTTTCCCTCAAGCTGCTGTAATTTTCATTCTATTTGCAATAAAGCCCTGAGTTAGTTAGTCAGAACTTACTTAGAGACTGTTTACTGTCTGAAACAACAGTAAAGAAGGCCAATGTGGTAGCTTTCTGGAGCTCAGTTATTACTTCAGAAGCAGAGGTGTCCTGTTGCATTTGCTGGGCTTCCCTCTGCTGTGTGAGTGCTGGCGCCACTGTCTTACAGGTCTCTGTGTTTGATAGTTTTGCTTCTGTACACTGCAGAATAGATTGCTGGCTTCTGTTTTGCACACCCCTAAGCTCTCAAGAATGTCAGGTGGGCTTATTTAGATGTTTCTATTCACTTTATTACAAGAATCTAATGAAATCGCAGCCCTTGCAAAACTTAGTTCTTTCTTTCTTTCTTTCTTTCTTTCTTTCTTTCTTTCTTTCTTTCTTTCTTTCTCTTTCTTTCTTTCTTTCTTTCTTTCTTTCTTTCTTTCTTTCTTTCTTTCTTTCTTTTTTCCTTCTTTCCTTCCTTCCTCCCTTCTTTCCTTCCTTCAGTCTTTCTAAATCACATCCAGTGTAATAACTTCAATTCTCCTTAATGGCAGATTTCCTTGTATTAACTCTTCCCCTCATTTCACGTACTCTGGCTGATTCTCTTCTAGGTTATTTTTAAGCTGTGTCTTTGCTAAAAAGTTCTACTCAGGACACTTTGGTGGGGAATTTGTCAGGAGCTCCTATCCCCTGTTGAATTATATTTATTGTTAGTAGATATCCATAAAATTTTATGTAAGCTAATATTGTTATTTTCTTAACTTTCTCTAAAGTACATTACATTGGAATTGATTTTTTTCTCTTCTATGTGTTCTTTTTGCTTAACAAGAAAAAAACATAAGGATAGAGGTTAAAAGTTTCTTTATATGTAAGAAAAAAGGATGCATAAAGATAGTAACATTGCCCACATCAAAAGGTTAATATAAGAATGGAATAGCCTAACAGACTTTGCAAAGATCAGGATGGCTCCTGTGCATAATACACACTTAACAAATTCTAACCATTTGACATACTTTATCTTCAAAGCACAATTGCTGCGTGATGCCAGGACGACGTAGGATTATGTATGTGGCAAGGTTATTTCATAACTATCACTTATATGACTTTGCTTGCTGTGACCAGTAAGTATTTATCTGACATCTTTTCACTACAGGAACGTTTCACCATTATAAATGCTTAAAGCTTCATGTCTCCAGCTAAGTATCAGGTAATTAGACTGTTGAAAATCAGTACTAATGTTTCCCAATGATCATGAAAAGGAAAAACAACTGAGCTCCTTATCTAAAAACAATGAAATAAAATTTTCAAAAATGGTATGTCTCGCAGCAATAGTATACATGCTTTGAGGACCATCAGATTCATATTGCATATCAAATATATGTATTATGTGTTTCTATATGCACACATTATGCATATGTATCAGTATATATGTGTTTTTTCAAATACTTACAGATAAGGGATGGAACCACAAACACATCTGCTTCTCAGGTAACTGTGATGGAACTTAAGTTTGGGAGTCATTACCTTAGAGACTATAGCTCTGTGGTAAAAAATGGCCCAGTGTCTGATTTAGTGAAAACAGATTTATTAGAATGCAGCTCCACCCAGCTATCTATGTGTCATCCATCCATGGCTGCTTTTGCTGCGCAATGGCAGAAGCTGAGTAGTTGTGACAGAAACCATATGAACTATATAATCTAAAATATTTACAATCTTGCCTTTCACAGAAAGTTCACCAACTCTTGATTTAGAGCGTAGCATAGATGTAATCCCAGCATATAGAAAGAATCTGGTTATTTTTTTCCTAGCTGAGACAATGTAAAATTGAGCCATTTTTCTAGTGTCTAGTTACATGAATTATAGGAAAGTTATAGCTAATGAAAAGTTTCTTTCCAAAGAAAAAAATGCATATCAATTTCCTCTCCATTTTTCCAAGGAATGTAGATAAAAAAGGAAGGCATAGCTATATGTGCAGTTTCTTTTTTAAAGTTTCAACCATGCGATAGCTACAAATTTTACCTCCTTAAGACAAAATAATAATTGAAATCAAACACAGACATTGGAATTAATAATAGGCATTTGGCTTAACATTTTAGCAAGAGTGCGAATAAACTTGGTAATGTCATACTGAGTTTTTCAAAATTTTATGCTAACTACACAAAAATACAAAACTGACTTCAAAATTTTTTGTTGCATTTCTAGCATTATCCTCTGCTCAGATGAAAACAAGACGTTTCTCTGAAGATAAACTAACTGTTCCCATACCTTTATCTCCTCCACACATTTTTCACATGAACTTGAACATGATTTGGAAAGTCAGAACTCCAGGAAAGAAAGTATTGATTTTTATCAACCTAGACAGTGAAATGAGAAGGAGAATGACATTGCTGGCCATTGGGAGTTTAGATCAGGTAGACAACCTCTAAGTTTTATGAGAATTGTTCAGAAATTACAAATGTTGCAGTGCTAAAGGACTCTGACAGTAGCTAGAAAGCACATTGTGATACCAGGTAGTATTCAGCCTCTATTCTGCTGCGGTCACTGAAATCCATAGCATATTGAATATGTTCACTGGTAGAACAGAAGGTTAAATGAGGCTGCTGTTTGGAATGGCATTTGGCCTACCTGGAGCAAAAATTCACATGCAAAGTTAATTTCAATGCCCAAAAGTGCTATATAAATCAGGCGGTTGGACGTCTGCTTGTAGCTGTCCGAGTTTCGTTGGGATGTACTGTGACACATGCCTGCAGATGAAAATGTGAGCCACAGAGCATGCAAAATAGCTTCATAAGCACCCTTTCCATATTTTTATCTCTTTAAATCTTTTGGTAGGTTTGTTCCCATTACATCTACTTTTATTTTGGTAATTATTTAACTGCTATGTTTTTCTTTTTTACTTTTTATTTTTCATATAATTTTCTTCTACAATTATAATTCATCCTGTACAATTGGTTACACAGAAGTAAATAACTACTGAGACAGGTTACTTTTATCCTCTTTTCTTTGGTGACATTCTTATTATTAGTATCATTATCATTACTATTATTCAGAGTTCTAAATCTTTAGTATCTCTTTAATGCTGTCATTTTCAAGCTTAAAGCAGAGGAAGTGACAGTTAAAAACCAGTCTCAAAAACCTTTTCACTGTGGTGAACTGTGTCATCTATTAGACAACTAGTTTCTCACCATCTCTGCCAGCTGATAGCACTTTTTTATTTGCTAGAAGAAGACTCATTTTTCAGACTGCATTGAGTTCACTAGCAAAGATTTACTCCCTAAAAGCATAAGTGTATGGAATAAAGACAAATTTATATTTTAAGTATGCCTTCTATAATGAGTAGAATTCTCAAAGTCCATAACAAATACATAATTTTCAAAATTCACAACAAATAACAAAGTAATATGTTAACTGGATATATTACAGGGTGGGCTAAATTAAGATATCTCAGAATGACTTCATCACAAACCTCGTATTTGTCCAATAAAAATGTATCAAGTCAAAATAATGGAGATGAAGAATTGCTGAGTTATGACCCAAAAAGCACTGCTTCCCAAAGGATATCAATATTTAAAAAAATTTCACATGATCAATTTCCTGATTTTCAGGAAAATATTTTACAATTCAGAATATTTCCTGTATCACATGTCCCTTCAAAATTATAAAAGTAGTACACAGTATATCTTCAAATTAGATACTACAGTAAACAAACTATACTTTTATAACAGAGTAAAGGCAAGTGCAGATACTTGGTGGGCAATAATCTGTTCAGCCTGGGAAATAAGTACAGATAACCTATAAAACATATTTAAATCTTTACGGCACATAAGCTTTTCAAACACAGTGGAAAATAATGCAATATTATTAGGGTATTATATAAGTTTTATTGTCATTATCATAACAAAGCTCTTGATGCAGATAACTATATAAAGAAAACAGATTAATATTTGTCTGCCAAGGACTGCCTGTTGGGTAGCAAGTATATGTACCAGAGGAAGAGATTCTATCAAAAGAGCTCTTCAGAGGATAAGTTCAAATGTTTACAAAAATTTATTCTCAGGAAAACCCCTCCAGAAGACTCAGATTTTCCCTCAAAATCAGAGGCCTCATGAGTTCAGGGCCTCCAACTAGGTTCCATCTTTTAAAGACTGTTCCAAGCTGTCATTTAGAGACCAGACCTTCAGTGCCTGAGCCTTTGGAGAAATCACCTCAAACACAATCAGACCACAGAAAGTACTGACAGAATGTTTAATAGACAACATTATACAATTGTTTGCAGCTGTTGTTTTCCATTTTATTGTTCTTTACATTTTCCTTGTGGTTGTTTCAACTAGAATAACAATTCCACGAATTAAACCAAGAAACTGATAGATTATTTTCCCCCGAATGCTATATTTTGGAGCCTTCAAAAACTTGTAACATGGAAATCCAAGGACAGCTACTCCTATTCTGATAATTTATTAGGAACCATACTCTCTTAATTGCACTAAATTGTCCTAATGATTAATTTTAGACAGTATTTCATTAAGAAGTTATTAAATGTTTCTTACAAGGAAAGATAGCTCATGATGCAGATATATGAATAAGCAATAAAGAGATTAAAAATTGAAGCATAAAATACATCAAGCAGAAAGAAAACTTAGCAAATACATTATTTTATTTTTATGAAAAAGAAGGCAGTTTTAGATCCAGTTATTTCATGTTGAACCATTTATTATATTTGCTTTTATTAAAAGCATTTAGTAGTTCTGAAACTCATTAATTGATTCATTTATTCAAAAATTAACTGAAATCCTACTTATACCAAAATCGTGATAAAGCTGAGAATATAAATATTAAAGTGAAAAGGTAGTTACTCATATGTGTTACATTCCAATATAGCACACAGGTATGTATGAAGATTACACCAATCATAGAGACAGTTTTAACACAAACTCTTCTAGGCAGTGTTGATTTACTCAGGACATGGCAGGTCACAGGAAAGGATTTGTTATGGTTTGTGTCTGGATGTCTGCCCAAAGTCTCATGCAGTCATGGGAAGTGAGCTTTTCAGAGGTGATTAAATACGGAATGTGTGATGTTGGGATTAAAGGTATGTGATTAGTAAATCAGCCCAATGATTGGACTGGCATAGTTCTGGCTAGGATTAAGATTGAGGATGCTACACCTACCCCAGACTTTCTACCTGCATACAATATGGGGGACAACCATAGCCTTATCTCCATCTCTTGCTTACTTTACTGCATCCTGGTCACCGTGAACTGTTTCTCTGCCATACCACCTTGTCTTAGAACCAGTTAATTATGAGCTGAAACCTCTGAAAACTGTGAACTAAATAAACCTTTCCATCTTTAACTTTGGATGTCTAGGTAGTTTGTCTCAGCAATGAGAGAAAAGGAACTAAGACAATGGCCAAGACTTCACAGAGGAATTTTTCTAAGAAAAAGAAATACCCATATGATTAAGACACTTCTGCATAATTGGCAGTCTCAAAATATTGAATAGAAAATGCAATATTGTGAATAAAAATAATTCAATGGAAAAATGAAATATTAATATAACGTATATTTTTTAAAATTTTATTTAAAGAAAGACAAAACAAAACAGAAAATGGGCAGAAACCATGCATACTTTCAAAGAAAAGAAATAAACAGTAATAAATCACTGGTTGATGTATACATATTGTCCCCCCACAAATAGTTGTTCAAGATACAAAAGTGGAACATACAAATGGGAATTCAACCAGGGAGACTGCAAACAGTTCTGTTCAACTATCTAACAAAAACTAAGTAATATGGCTATCAATCCTATACACTTAGACATGTATGCATTTATCCATATCTTCATTTATGTTGAGACCTAACAAAACTTAGTAGATTAAAATCATTCTGAACAAAGAATAATAATATTGCTGGATTTCACATCATAACACTCCAGAATCAGCACTGGGTACTGCAGTGCCTCTTTTTTTCCTTCAGAGTATTTGTTCATTTCATCATATATCATAAGATCAGTTCTCATAAACTGTTTATAGGTTTCATGCAACCATGAGTCTTAACATGTATTTCTATACTGTCTATATTAGAGGGAGAAACAGAACAAAGCAAGACAGAACTAAACATATTCCTATAGACACATAAAACTAAAAAGACATATAAAACTGCTGTATAAGGACTTCTGCCATGGTCACTGTGCTGTCTCTTGGTATCATCAACAGAATTGACTATATCATCAGATAAAGTATAATTGAATATATCAGTATACAACAGAATTAATAGAAATACAACTTTGTAGATAATGTAGAGCTACAAAACAGGTAGTAATCAAATCAGAATGGATACTGAGGTGAATCATTGTCATTTTCAGTATAGTTGTCTATACTACTCAACTTGATACCAGCAACCTAACACTTTTGAATAAAATCTGTCAATCATAAGCAGCAATCAAACATCAGATTTAACTAAGATCAGTCATGACACAACGGTATAAGTCATACAGGGATGCAGATTGAGTTAATAGGAAATTAAAGATGACCACTGTGCTGTCCTGATATCTTCAGGACAGCTGTCGGTGACCTCAGATCCAGTGCTTGTATACAAAGTGGGCCAAAACAAGTTCCATCCAAGCAGAGTTGTGAGTAATAAGGGTTTGAATTCCTGATACACTATTAGCAATATCTTCTGCTGTCTTTTTAAAGACTTTTCCTCCCTTTTCACTCCCCCAGGATGTACTGTATATTTGTGGGTCTCCCCAACACTCACAGTTTTATATTGAGGGAGCAACCTGCTATTTACCTAAGTGATTTTCAATTTTCTCACTCGTGGACTGGATTTCCAGTTGTATTTCTTCTCTTATTAAAGCCTGTCTGTTCAACCTATCCATAAATACTGGTCCAGTTACCCTTATTATTCTCTGGTTCCCTACCACATCGAGTTCTGTTTTCTCATATTTGATTGATTTTGGTCCATATACCCTTCTTCAGGTTAATTATATTTCCGATAAAGAGCCTCTCAGTGGACCCTACCTCTTGATCCACTCTGCCTGCAATTCTCTTTTTTCCCTTAAGTTAGTGTATTTAGGTGACCTATATTAGAAATTATATCCAACCTTCTCCGTCTCGTTTCTGTTGTGCTCTTTTTCCATTGTTAGTTGTCTGTTTGTCTTCTTCATTTTACATTTTGTTCCATTCGTTGGGGCCTCTCTGCCACTGTTCCTGAAATCCTTGTGCTTTTTTCTCTCTTTAAAATGTCCGGTAGTATTCTCTGTAGAGTTGGATTGGTGGTTGTAAATTCCCTCAGTTCCTCTTTATCTTGGAAGTACCTTGTTTATCCATTAATTTCTAGGGATAATTGTGTAGATACATCAATGTTGGCTGGAGGTTATTTTCTTTCAAGTTTTGAATTATTTAACCCCATGCTCTTCGAGATTTGAGGGTGTGTGCTGAGAAGTCTGCTGTAATTCTGATGGGTTTTTCCCTTGTAAGTCATCTGTTTCTTGTTTCTGAGAGCTTTTAATATTCTGTTCTTATATGGATTTCTGGAATCTTAATTATTATATGCCTGGGTATAGTTCTGTTTTGGTTGTAGGTGGCTGGAGTTCTGTATGCCTCATACATCTGAGTATCTTTTCCTTTTCCTATGTTTTTGAAGTTTTCCTTAATTATTTCTGTGAATAGCCTTTGCAGTTCCTTTGTTTTCACCCCTGCTTCTTCATTCAAATTCTTTATTCTTAAGTTATAGATCCTCTTGTCATCTTCTAGCCTTTGTATTTTTACTGCTTGTTTCTTTGTTATTTTTAAGAGATTTTTTTCCTTTCATGTTCCCACATTGCAAACCTGACCTCCAGTTCAGATAATCTATCCTTAGTTTCTTTCAAGCAGTTATGCAAGCTTTCAGCAGAGTTTTTAATTTCCTGGTAATCTCTTTGAATCTGCTTCATGTATTCTATGTTTTCTCTATTTTCTCCATCAAACAATTTTCCCCTTTATTTTTTGTTCTTCCATTCTACCATCTGTTTTTATTTAATTATTCTACTTATATCTTGCTTTAATTGGTTAAATACTTCACTTTTGAACTCATCTATGAGGTTCCAAAAATATCGCTTTATGTTAATTGATGTCATGCCTGATATTGCACGTTTGATGTCCTCATTCTCCTCTGCATTTACCTTTCCTATATCAGTGTTCTCAGGATTGGGGACTGAGGCCCTTTCTTGTTGCCTTCTCTTCTCATATTTTTTGTTCCTTCCATACAGGCATATATAGGAGGCCCGATTTCTTTCTTTGTTGGTTTCAGTTTGTCTGAAGTGCACTGACGAGGTGGTCCCACCCACTGTAGTGTACTAGGAGGTACAGACCTGGGCAGCCTGTGTTGGGCCCGCCCCTCTAGGTCAACCTACTGAAGGTTTCACTGCATTAGGTTGCAATGTCAGGCGTGGGGACTTGGTTTGGGCTAGCCTCACCCAGGTCAAGTGCTCCATCCCCACCAATCCCTCTTGAGAAGGGAATAGCTGATTGAAGTCACTGCAACGCTTTGTTCTGGCCAGTCTGCCTGGTGCCAGAATGTCGTCTGTTGGAGCCTCTTTTTCTATGGAAGGGTTTTTATTCTCCTCACTCACCACAGGTCGATGCAGGTTTCCCTGTCAGCTCTGCTCTCAATTTGCTCCGCAGATTCCTGCTCTCAGTGTGTTTTAGTCTCCAGTGAGTCGTAACTACCAGGCTATCTGGGCTGTGCCAATTCAGGCACAGCAGCAGCAGGATATTCAAGCCGCGAGTTCAAGCAGCAGCACCAAGACTGTAGCTGTTTCAATCGTAGCACCAGGACTGTATTTTTAATTGGTTTCTCTCAGCTTAGTCTGTTCCTGGGTTGGCAGGGTGTATCTCCTCTCTTTGTGACTCTCCATTCTGTATTATTTTTGGAATCTAAGTTGGCTATCTCAGAGAGCCTCTGCAGCTGCTGTTATCTATCCACCATCTATTTCTCTCCACAAAATATTCAACTTGTATTTTTTAACAGTTTCACTTTTTTTTTTTTTTTTTTTTTTTTTGTCTTTTTCCTTTTTTATCGGTACCAGGGATCGAACTCACGACTGCCTGCTTGTAAGGCAGGCGCTTTTGCCGCTGAGCTAAATCCCCAGCCCCAGCACCAACAGCTTCACTTTTCACTGTTAAATATTTTATGAATATCAATATTTTGCAACATTAATTTCAGTTCAGAAAACATAATTGAAAGCCGGTTAAACACCAAGTCTCCCACTATGTAGAAGCTCCCACTATGTAGAAGAGATACAACTGAAGCAACAGATAAAAAGTGCTTATATTCCTATTTCCTTAAGGATTTGTCAAAGGAGATTTGAGCACTGTGTCCTGATAAAATTCATTGGGCCACTCATAAACTTACTCAACCTGTTTATTTACAGGCTGTATTCTTAGTGGCAAGCATTCTGCCAAGTATTAGGAGTAAAATAAAAAACAAAACAAATACAGTCCTTGCTATCCAACAGTAACAACTTCCGGGGGGGGGACATTAATCATATAATCAGTACATGTGTAATTATAAACTGATATAAAGAAACATATGATATAAAGATATGATATAAATAAGAATTATCTAAGGAAATGTATGTGAGGGAGCTAATTTAAATTTAGGTTTGAGGAAGAATCCCCTGATAGAGTGGCATTTGAAATAAATGCATAAGGGAATTCAAGTTATCAAGGCGAAGAAATATGTGCCAGGGGTAAGAGCACCAAATGTGGGTGCCATTCTTCACAGAAGAGCAATAGTTGCAAAGGCCTGAACCAAAGAGATCAGTGTGCTATTCAGAACTTCTTATGCCTTTTTAAGAATTTCAGGATCTATCCTCAGAACTGTAAAAAGTCATTGAAGGGTTGCAGGCAGGGAACAGAGCAAACCCTTACAGAACTCAGAGAAGGAACTTTCATGGGTAATACAATTGACCAGTGATATAGAAAACATTTCTGGGAGGAGGAGAAAGTACAAAGAGGGCACTTAGCTCAATATGGGAGCCCAGAAATTGCCCAGAGATTTCTCTCTAGATAATATAATGTCTGAATTGAGTCTTGAAGAATGAGCAAAAATTATCAATAGAGATGCAGACTCAAAGGCATTGCAGGCAAAGAAGTACACAGAAAATGAAACGGAAGGACTGCAAGTGGTAGACACTGATCTGTTTTTAATTATCTGAGAATAGAAAACCAAAAAGGCCATAAGACCACGTGAAACTGCACAGTGTTTTTACATATAACTACCCAAGTATCTAGCAATTATTCTATAAACAAGGTAAAGTATAGAGCAAGCAATGGTAATGATTCCCATTTTACCTTGATTGTACTGAATAGGATGGACAGAGGAGGTTTTTTAAGCTGGCAAAAAGCAGACACATTGAGATCATTTATGATAGTCAAGTAGAATGGAAGTGGAGGGTTTAGGAAGGAGAGAGAATTGAGACAAACCTCAGAAGTAAAGTTGATAGAAACTAGTCATTAATAGGGTATTGAGGTAAATAAAATCTAAGAAACAACTACATAGTTTATTTGCTGGCTGCCTCAAAATATGGAAAATTAGTATATTGTTGTAAATAAAAAATATAGTGGGGAGAAAATATAATGAGCTCAGAGTTGAGAGTTCTGGAGTGACAGTATGAGAAGTCATGTCTTCCCCAAAAAAGACATCTGTTAACTGGCTAAAATTAACAAAGTGCATCTTTCAGTGTTTTTGAGATTGACCAAAGGGCTTACAGCAATTCCAAACCACATTTATTTGGTGAATTCTTGGAGTTTAGTAAGAATATTAAGACAACATGTAATGAAGCATCTACTTTCCCAGAATTCATGCTGCGGATGAAATTTATCATCACTCCTCCACTCCTCAACTCTTGATGCTGACAGAGCAGTCTGTGAACATTAGCAGACCCCCCTTTTTATGGATTCATGCTGTGGAAATCCTACACCAGGCAAGCGTAAGGAGAAGCCTTCTTCTTCTACCAGTTCCCACTATGTAGAAGAGATGCAACTGAAACAGCAGACAAAAAATGCTTATATTCACCTCTTGCCTTAAGGATTTGTCAAAGGAGAGATGCTGTAGTGATTAAGCAACCAAACGGAAAATTCTATCTCCTATGCTTGCTGATGGTAGAAAGCTGTTTTTGGAGGTTTGATAACCAGTAAATACGGGCAAATCGCACCCCTTAACTCTTAGTTATACAACATCTTTATTGTATGGTAGTGACACATAGGCTACAGCAGAAGTATATGTCACGAGCCACCTCCTGCTAGCACACACATAGGAAAATGCAGGTGGGGAGGTAGGTTAAGGCAGCTTCCAACACTCCTAGCTTCTACACCACAGTGCAGAGGTTCTGCACTGTGCTACATCCATCTGTTACACCACATAGAGGAAGTGTGAAACCAGCTTCAAAGACTGACAACTTCTATTCCAAGGAGCAAGGACTTTTGTTCTGGCTACACAAATTATGACATCCAAATCACTGTTAGAGGAATACAGCAATTACCAAGTACTTAGAGAAAGCATGATATGATGCTTGTAGAGTTAATAAAAATATTAGTTGGAAAATAGGAGAACGATATGGTCAAGGGGAGCCTCACTAAAACAAAGTGATGAAGGACACAGGGTGCATATCCTTTGAAAAACAAGGAGACTGGGGAATTCCGAGATACCCTTGTTTGAGGGAATTCTAGAAATCCTGAAAGTACCCTTGATACTGAAAGCAGTCACCAAGCCACAAACAAGAGACCATCAATTATGAAATTCATAGAATTTCATATGATTTATAGGCTCATCCTCTGACCAACTGCCAGCTAACTAATATGTATTGTTAACCATAAGGACAAATCCCAGAAGGAGCACCTGCAAGGAAAATCGACTTCACTGAACTGATCTAACCATGTTAAGACACAAATAAAAATCAGCAAGCACTGCCAGAGATTGAAATAAATGGGAAGGTTAGTTTCAATAGCTACTATAATATGTTATCTAAAATGCCTATGATCCTTAATTGTGATAAATCAACTTGACTTGCAGATTAGTAAAGCTTTGGGTTTGTCTGTAGATGATTGGCATGGAGGTCACAAACTACAGAGGGAAGACTCACTCCAGATGTCAGAAATCCCAAAAATCAGGCTTGTGGCCTGGACAGAATAAAATGGAAGGGAAGGAAATTCCCCACTTTTGTTCTGAGGAGCTGCAGTTTTGGATCTCAGTCTCCAAGCTGAGGGTTCTAGTATGGACTGTCCAGATTTCTAACTCAGACTCAGCTTTCTGATGCAGATTCACACTGGTGACTGCAGTGAGCTTCCTGGCCTTCCAACTTCTATTCCCACTGGGTCTTCCAGCTCTCCAGTGTGCAGATGGCCATTTTGGATTTTTGTCCCTTGGATTTCATAAAAGGCCACTGGGACTATTCTCCTTCTGATCCTATAAATTCAATTAGTATCTTCTATAACTGCATGTATTTCATATTGATTACCTTGTTCTAGTTAGGTTGCTCTAATACACAGTCTCATTCTCAGTCTTTGGTTTAAAAAAGTGAAACTGAAAGAAACACTGAAGTGTGCTGAGGCGATAGAAATAGACTTTAAGGAAGACCAGATGTTGACTCGGCAAACGCAGTTTTCAAAGTATCTTTATAAATCTGATTTAAAAGAATTAAAGGAAACCATATGTAAAAATTAAAGGAAATAATACTTACAATGTATCATCAAATAGCTAATAACTAAAAGAGAAATAAATGATTTAAAAAACAGGGCAAATATTAAAGCCAAAAAGCAGAGTAAGGAAAATAACATAAATGAGAGAAACTCAAGAGAAGACGTCGTCTGGCAGAAGTAAGAATCAGAAAACTTAAGGATAGCTTTATAGAGATAGTACATTCATAAGAGTGGCAAAGAAATGAAGATTGACAAGCAGAAAGTGCAAGCTGTGTGCTAAGAGTGCCCCAGCATCTGCACAGTTAAAGTCTCAAGGGCCGGGAGACAGAGAGGAGCTGACAACACATTGGAAAATGTCACAGCTGAAAATGTGCAAAGTTAGGCCATGTGCTCAAAAGATTGCATATTTGAGGTGTTGATCAAACTGTCAAACAAGAATTTTTCTATGAGAAGGGACGCCAATATACTTGAAGTCTGAAATGTGTACCATTAGTGTAGAGTCTGAGTAATATTTATGAGAAAACGAAAAAACAGATGGAAAAGACTGTGGCCACGTATTGTGGTTCAGATCTAAAATGTCCTGGAAAAGTCTCAGGTGTTTGAAATGTGATTGGCTTATGGGAGTATTTTAGAGTATTTTACTTGTTAGTGGATTCGTCCTCTGATGGGTTCAGGAGTTAGGAGATGGGGCCTTGTTGGAGGTGCATATTAGTAAGGATATGACCTGGAAGGCTGTATTCTTCTCCCTGGCTCATACCTTCTCTCTCTCTCTTTGTTTCTTGGCTGCCATGGGGTGAGCAGTTTTCCTTCGTCATGCCTCTCTGCCATGCTATCTGTTCCTCAGTAACAATGAACCATGATCTGAGGACTTTAAAATGTCTGTTAAAATAAACTTTCTTGCTTTTAAGTTGCATGTGTTAGGAATTTTGTCCCAGCAATGGGAGAAAATGGCTAATACATCATGCCATGGCCTAACAAATCTTTTGTAAAGCTGTTCGCAATAACTTGCTGGATGGATCACTTGTCTACTAAGGAAAAAGTAAGGAAAAGACAGCCTGTGTATAAACTATTTGGTGCATTCAGCAAATACTTTTAAGAAAACCATAAAAACAGAGAAAATCTGCCTGGATTGAATGAATGATTATAAATAAGATTGTTGACAGAGTTCAGAAATTCATAACATTTTTATAAAGCTACTACTTGGAGACAAAAAATTAGAGTTTAGAGGAAATCAATGAGCAAACACATTCAGAATGTAGTCTTTCTAGTTATTCTTCTGAATGTGTTTAAGGTTATCATTGATATCCTGAAAATATAATATGTGGGAATCAGAAATCAAATAAATAAAGCTTGACAATTGCGTCTGAAAAAATCATAGATGCATGATGAGTTATTGGGTTAAGATATTACTGGTTGCCTTTTGCAGTAACCAGTTCTGTTCAGTATCTTTTCCTTTGGGATTCTCAGAACAGGAATTACAGCACATTATGATTTGAATTGATTTTGGACAGAAGAGTAAGATAAGTGCAAATTAAAAGCCTCAATTTTTTTTTTTTCAATTTGGAAGTACGAAGGTGAGCACGTTGCTAAGGCACAGGGGCAAATGCAGTGTCCCCAGTGTGGGGAAGGAAAGATGTAAAGGCTCAGAATGAGTAGAGTCATTGTTCGGCAGTGTTAAGTCCCCATCTAAGGTGGGAGAACATGATTATGCTGTTGCACCAGTCTTGAACTCTGCTTTGTTTTGTTTATGTGATGTTCAAATAGAAGCCCTCAGCAGAGTCCCATGGTTGAGGTTTTTTTTTAGAAAAATGACTTAGTGTTTCTGATTACAATAGTAAGAACCAGAGAATGTTAAAGATTGCTAATGATTGAGACAGAATATAAAGAAAACTGCATTTAATCCAGGACACAAAGGAAGAGAATGAACAAAGGCAGTAAGTTCATGGCCAACATGAACACCAAAACCACCCACGTCAATGTTTGGAATTTTATGGTAGAGAAAAAAAAAAAAAACATGAAAGATTTTGTTAGCTATAAAGAACCAGTGAGACGTTGGTTTATGAGTGCAGTGAGAAAGAATCAGGGTGATACAGATACAAGGCTTTAATCACAGAGGAGAGGCACGTTTCCTTTCAGGGTTAAAAGAGGAACACTTAGGAGATGGCAACCAAGTGGTAGACATGTTTAACTATGCTGTTTCTATGGGAAGCAGAATGTGTCTTCTAACAACAAAACCGTTAGAAAATCAGTGAATCAAACAGTGCTTTTGAAATCAAGAAGTAAAATCTGGATGGTTCAATGAAGGGACTGAAGAATTGAAAAGGCTGATGTCACTAACTCAAGAGCTAGTATAATAAATGAAAACCTAAATGGCTGGGCAATGTGGATGTGTGCCTAGAGACATCAAGCATGACTGAAAGCTACTATGCTTCAGAAGGATGAAGAGGGGAAAGAACACAAGGCCATGTTCATTTCGATGCAAGTTTGGTACCACAGTGAGCCAAGGTTGCTAGGGTTAGAGACGAGAGTGCACGTTGACATCAGAATGAATCCCAGAATCATCCTCTTCCTGAAGGAGCAGTAAGTGTTTCAGTGATGGCGTGCTCCACACCTCCAATTTCAACAATTCTTGTTATTCATATTCTATGTAATACAGACTAAGTGGATAATTTTAAAATGTTCTCTCTGACTCAAATATAGGGGGAAAATCTATTGAAGTAATTGTTTGAGGAAAAAAAATAGTAAATGTAGGACCCAAATAAGAGGTAGAGAAAGAGGGAGAAAACTAATATGCAAGAACACACACAAAAAAGGCAAAATCAAACTACTCTATTAATAACAGCTGCACATGATTAATAAGGGAACCCAAGGAGTACCAACCATCTCCTACAAGGTGTGCTTGATTGTTTCCTATAAGCATAAACAGCCTCTTAAAATGAAAACTAAAATGTTAATAGTAGCCACAAGCTAAAAGAAGGCAAAATCTATTTTCTTAGATATTTTCTCAGTGGTTGTAGAACAGATACCTAGACTGAATCATGTTGCTTAAGTATTTATCTTGCTAACAGTAAGTTAATCAATATGGTATAAATCAGGGTGAGATTACCTCAAGGCTCATTTTATGTTACAATGTAAGTGAATCATGGGCAGGATCTATCTCTTTCTATCTATGAAGGTGTTTTGTGTAAAGATGTTCATAAACACACTTTCAATACATGGATCCAATACCTTAATAAAAATACTTAAGTTTAATATCAGGGAATCAAGCCATTTTATCCTCTAATTAATTCTCTTTTAAGGAAATCAATATTCAGTCCCAGTCTCTGAAATTTGGAATCCTCCTTCTGCTGCCCTGTCTGGACAGATTCATTGATCAGTAGCGCACACACACACACACACACACACACACACACACACTTATATAATTATATACACTTCTTATATAATTATATAGATACAGACACACACTTGCATAATCTCACAACTGCACACATCATGCCTAGGTAACTATAAGTGTAAATGCGTACATACAAACAAATTATGTTTCTACACTTAAACTAGAAACATCCATGCATTCTTTCTATTGTACTTTACACTCAATAGAATGTACTGACATCATATGAGAGCCCAATTTCTAAAAAGCACTATTTTTAATGCCAAATAAAGCCACAATTCCAAGATAATTAATATGAATAATAAATTTTTCTCTCACATTTTGCAAAGCTGTGTCAAATAGTTATATATATTTTAAAATGGGGAAAGTGAGTTTATTATGTTAGATTATACTAAAGATTAATTATAATTTTGTTATTTTGGAAGGGACATAGTTCTTTAAAAATGGTTTGTCTTCTGTAACTATTTAAAACTGAAGTATGTTTGTAGATATGCTATTATTTACATTCAGGATACGATTTGCTTTTTCTACAGAACCACAGACTTTTCTGTTCACTCTTGTGGCAAACATGCTGTAATTATTGATAAGACAACTGAAGAAAACAGCTAGAAATCTTATTATCACAATCCATAATTAATGTTCTCTTTCTGGCTATTGCAGTCAATAATTCAAATTCCCTACAACACTTGCTTCTGCCATGGCTACTTTTAAGACTTGCAGAAATCCTGTTGATCAAGGCAGCGATGTATGTATTTTATTTTTAATATATCAATGCTTTGCTTCTCTCACATTCTGTGAATTTGTGTGGAAACATCTACTGTTGAATTTCTTACTTAATGTAGAAACTATATAAAATTTTATTCTCCTTTGTAATGTTTACCACTCATTAAATGTCTAGAGCATGTATACATCAGGCTTGAAAGTTTTCATTTAAGTGACTCTTGACAAGACACATAAATAAATAAATATATATATATGTGTGTGTGTGTGTGTGTGTGTGTGTGTGCTGCTGATCAATGAATCTGTCCGTATAGGCCATATATGTGTCATGAGAAAAAGAAAGAGACTGATGAAGTTGTGCTAGGCTTCACAAGTGAGAAAAGCTCCCTGTTCCAGAGATGGCTTATTGAGGTTCCCTGGAAACCACTTCCATGATAAAGACTGACGAGCTGGAGATTCACTGAAGAATGGTCTACAAAACATCATTTGTAAAGGGAGAAAAAAGCAGGATTGCAATGGAATGAGGAGGACAAGGCTGGATACAACAGAGACCTAGGCTAGTCTTGCAAGTCCCTGGATAGTTGGGATGGCCCCTCAGTGTCATCACAGATCAAGCCCCAGCCCAAGAAATCACATTTTATTATAACCCAGCCATTGGATGCAAGAATCGTGAAGGAGAGACAGTATGGTGACATATTTGTTTGCAAGGAGGGTGTCCCCAGCAAGGGGTGCATTTGTGGGCCATCAGCCAGTAAGGAGAGGTAAAGATCTCAGTCCTGAAGAATCTAGTTCATGCACCATAGTACACACTTCAAGCAGCAAAGGTAAAATGATTTTCCTCCTCAATTTTCTCCCATTTTAAAATCTAAACAATGATACATTTTAGAGAAATTGTAAATGGACTGTAGGAATCATTTTTTATCTTTGTCAGTTCTGCAAGACATCAATATATTTGTATGTACAAATATATTGACAAGTTTTCTGTCAAAATCGCAAAATCAATTGGAAGTTTACAAGAGTGATTTAAAAAGTGCTATTATTCCTTGTACTTGAAAGAGAGAAAACAAAATAGTAAGAACATAAAAAATATTTCTGAGACAAAATAAAGCTAAGTATTCTACTAATTAAGATCTTCATAAGGGTGAGATAATTTTCTATAAAAAGATCATTCATTGTAAACATCAGAAACACAACTCTCATAAACATGAAAGTTCATTGTACACAGTCTTTCTGAGGAAAGGAATGGTAAATTAAAATTGAAAACTTTTATGCAGTCAAAAAATTCTAATATGGAAAACAGACACAAAATTTGAAATTTATAATATTTTGTATCAAAATTTATTTGAAAATCATGAATATAATATAGTAATATTGGATGATTTTATAATCAATGGAAGTTTTACGTACAAATTAGGTTTTAAAAGCTTCTCTCAGGACTACAGAAGCTCAGAAGATGACTATACACATAAACTAATGTCCGCTCTTTTTTAAAATAAAAACTTACTGAACACCTCCATATGTCAGGCATATTGTAACATATGATTTAAGTGCTAGAAAGTAAGCAAAAATGACTGCTGTCGTGGCTTAGCTTTATTTTTCTCCCTTCTGTATAACCACATTCATTGATAACATTGAAGTGTTCTTCCAGTGTGCATGAGAAATATCTCCTTGCCTGTCAAGTTTGGGAATGGTTTTGTGCTTTGATTCAGTCAAAGAAAGAAGGAAGACAGGATTGATGTTTACTAGTGTCAAACTCAGGACTCAAGAGGTTTTTTCCCTGTTTGCTTTCTTTGCCTCTGGTCAACAGATTGAGAAGTCCACTGGAAGAATTTCCTAACTCCAATAGAAGAAAGAAAAAGGCATCAAGACAGTGCACTTACAGCTGAGACCTGCTGTTGGATCAACTGAATTCTAGTCAACTCAGTTTTGGGAGTAAATAAGCGAATAGTTTTGAATGTCACTAAATATTAGATTTAGATGAAATTGTAGTAATAGGTAACTGAAAAATATATTATCAGAAATTTCATAATTAAATAGATCATAAAATATTTTGTGATGAAATATACCATCCCACTTTGGTAAATAACAGAGGTAACAACTGACTCCTAGAAAAAAATGAGAGAGAAAACCAACTGCTTGAAATGATAAAGTACATGAATATAAAACTATGCTGTTGTGGGAACAAGTAATAAATTACATAACATCCTAGAGAATGTAGATACATAGATTGTTTTAATATAAAAATCACAAAACTGGCACTAATTCAGAATATTAAATGGATAGACAACTACTCAGATATCTAATTCTGCTAAAAGCAACTCATCCAATAAACAAAAGAAACAGCAATGTTCTTTTTCAGCCCAGTTCATCTCCAAACAGATTGTGCAGGACAGTGAGAAAAACTGCTTACTCAGAATTTAATTTTTAACTAGCAGTGGAAAATGTGTTAGCGAACTTAACCAAAGGAAATTGTCAAATTTGAGAAAAGACCATATTTGATAACTTTTAGGTACTTTTTACAACAATTTTTAATTTATGGAAAAGTAGCAAGGATAGTACAAAAATCTCACATTTTAATGTCTTACATCTATTATTAATATCTCATATCAGTATAGTATATCATAATATTTAATGAACAAATAAATATGCAGTATAATGTATGAAAGTGCATATTTTCAGCTTCTTTAGTTTTTACCTAATATAACTTTTTTCTTTTCAGGTTTTCATCCAGTAAACCATGCATCAGCTTAGGTTCCTTTAGGCTATGACACTTTCTTAGACACACTTTATTTAACAGTTAATAGCAATTTCAGGTAAGTGCTTCAGAAATTTTTATAATATTCTTTAATTAGGATTTTTTTCTGATGCAACCTTCATGGTTAGATGTGAGGTCAAAGGCTTGAGAAAAATCATTCTTTTCATATCATATCGTATCAATCATATCATATCAAGAATACATACCATCAACACGGTCTTCCAATCTTGATGTTAACCTTGACCACATGAGTTTGGCTGAAGGGATTTGTTTCAGGTTTCTCCGCAGCAAAAGTGCTTTTTTTTTTTTTTTTTTTTTTTTTTTTTTTTTTTTTTTTTGCTTTCCATACTGTACCTTTTGGAAGATAGTCACTATGTGCAACCTAGAACAAAAAAGACTTGGTTATGCTCCATCTCCTTTAGGATAGAGTCCTCACATAGGTTATTTGGAATAATACTGCATAATATATTGTCTTATATTCACTTATTTATTTGATCATTTTATAGTATGTACTTATACCAGATATTTGTTTTATACTTTAAGCTATAACCCTAAATTATCTACTTTGATTTTGTGTGTTTGTTTTTATCGTTTGTCTCAACATTGTGAGTTGATGGAATACTCCTACCTCAACCTTGTATGTAGCTGGGACTATGGGCCGTGTCACCATGTCCAGCTCCAGTCTTATTTATTCCAGTGCTCGCATTGTTTCACCTTTGACAAATAGCTGGTCTTTAATTTGGCTATCTTAATTGTACTCCTTGATCTTTCTTAGATGTAACCCGTTGGAGTGTGTGTGTGTGTGTGTGTGTGTGTGTGTGTGTTTCCACATTTTCTTATTTTCTGGTGTTATGTATGTTAGATTCTAGTTCTAGTGTTGATGTTACCTAACTGTTGTTGGAGTATCATTGTCTCTAGGGCATTCCAGCTGAAAGAACAGAAGCATGTGTGTAATATAATAAGACCCGTACATACACATCTGTAGGTATCAGACTGACCGAAGACTTTCATTTACACTGTTGTTTTCAGCTCTAAGCAACTTCCACATGCATCATTCCAGTCTGCACTATTTTGTTTACTGATAACTTCCAAGTCAAATAGTGGAAACCCGACTTCCGGTAATCATTCATTGACAACTGTTAAATTGGCAAATACACTCACAGAAAATAATCTTTGTCAAGTATAGCACTTCATCTTTGGGTTTTGAAAACAATGTTTCTGAAACTGTGGAGATTTTCTTTTTTTATACCACCACTTCAGCAACTGATTTCATACATTTGTGGCTGTTTTTTTTTTAATTTTGTTTTGTTTTTGTTTCGAACCAAGAATCAAACTCTGGACTTTGTGCTTTCCAGGCAGGAGCTGTACCACCGAGTAGTACCTGTAAACCTGTTTCATTCATTTGTGCAACAGATGATTTCTTTGCAACATTTGGCATTCTACTCCTTCATTCAATATGTGCTTTGCAAATATTTTTCCCAATCTGTGTATTTTTATTCCGTCAGCACTGCATTTGAACAGAAGTTTAAAATTTCAATAAAGTTCAGGTTATCAACTTTTTCATATGGAATCATTATTTTGAGTCATAACTAAAAACTCCACACAAAATGAAAGTCTGGTTGACTTTCTCCTGTTTATTTCTATATAGAAAAAATAGATATGGTCCTGTATTTCCAACTTAAATCTATGATCAACTTTGAGCTGTTTTATACCTTGTTCTTCATGGAAAATCTCATGATGGGATTAATGAATGTTTCTCATACAGCTTTGTGTGTCACTTTTAACATCTAAACAAAATATTGTGTAGGAATCCATATTATATCTTCCTATGAATTGAAACACTATTTCGTTTTGTAATTCCATTGTAAATGACTTGTAAATGTTTATTAATACGCAAAAGCTATACACTCTCATGTGGTACAATGTGATATTTATATCCATTATATACAATGAATAATAATGAAATTAATATATTTATGACCTCAACTGTTGCCATTAATTTGTGATTAATTTGTGATAAGTTACTTTTAGACAGAAACATTCATTTCAAAATTGTGTCCTATGAAAATGTCATTGTATATTTCTACTTTATAATTAGATATGGGGATAAATGGAATTTCAAATGACTGGCAATTTGCTTTTATCTGTTACATATTAAATTTGATAAGAAAATAGAGAGAATTTTACATTGAAATTATTATTGACTATGAAAATGAAAATATTGATAACTTTGTAAAATAGAGAAGTAATTATCCCAGAGAATAAGTTTTACTGCCTTTTATATTTAATTTCCATTGACATAAATATTTCTTTTGTATGTTTTTGGTCAACTTTCAAATTGTAACTAATCATTTCTGGTATAGAAAAAAACAAAAAGATATTTGTTATTCATTTTTTATTACATGGCCATGCTTAATGTATGTCGGGGTTTTTTGTAAATTCTTTAGGGTTTTCAGCATAAACTGTCATATATCATGTGAAAATAAAGTTTTCTTTGTGCATTTCAAATCTCTGTACATATTATTTCTTTTCTGTGTCTTCAGGAACTAGTTAGAAACTTCAGTGTATGTATGAAATGGCATGATTGACAGAAATCATTGGCTTCTTTCTCATTTTAGCAGAAAAATATCCAGTGTTTCACCATCAAATACAAAGATCTAAATATTAAAACAGAAACATTAAATCTTCTGAAGTAGACAATAAATATAACTCTTGAAGACATAGGTGTAGGCAAATACTTCATGAACAAAACCCTGACAGCACAGGTAATACTACAAATAAGAAATCACCAACAGTAAAAAGACAACCCACAGGGTGTAAAAAAAAAAAGCATGCGTATTGTTCCTCGGACAAAGGAATATTTTCTAGTATATATAAAGAATTCAAAAAGGACATACCTCACCCAAATTTAAAGACTCAATCCAAATATGGCCATCTGAAGTAAATACATACTTCTCAGATGAATTAGTACAAATGGCAAATAAATATATGAAAAAATGTTCAACATCATTGTTCATTTGACAGAAGCAAATTAAAACAACAATGAGATATCATCTCACCTCCAGAAAGAATGACGATCTTCAAGAAATCAACCAATAACAAATGATGGAGGGGCTTAGGGGAAAAAAGGATCCCTTCTCCACTGTTTGTTGAAATGTAGACTGGTGAAACCACTGTGGAAATCAGTGTAGAGATTACCAAAAACTCTAAAATCAGATGTTTCATTTCACTAGGTATCTCTTCATCTTCTTGATATCTTTCCAAAAGGATTAAAAACATCTTACCACAGCAACATGTGGATACCCATACTTACATCAGCATAGTTTGTAAGAGCTAAAACTTGGCAACATCCCAAATGCCCATCAACAGATGAATGGATAACAATTTGTGGAAGTTTTTTTTATATAGTAGAGTACTACTCAATCATAAAGAGGAATAAACTTGAGACACTTCTAGGTAAATGGATGCACTTTGAGTCCTCAGTCAAGTGAAATAAACCAAATACATACATGTAAATATCATATTATTTCTCTGGTGTGAGAACCAAAAGTATAAATAAAAACCAAAATGTATACCAGATATTATTAAATTAGAAGACAATGTTCAAATGGAACTAAGAAAAGTAGGAAGGGAAAAGTAAAACAAAATAATAAAAGAAGGATAAAATGGAAAAATCTTTATAAATAGGGAAAGGAAGAGGGGTTGAAGACAGAATGACAGAATGGGGAAAATAATTAAATTATAACTTACACAAGTACAAATTCCCTATGATGAGTGTGGTCATCATATATATAAATATAATGTGAATTGTAGGATGCTGAATCTGATTGTGAAGAAAAGCTTCTCTATGTTGCTGCTATTCTAGAACCTCATGTGGCCTCTGTCACCATTCTGGAGCATGGTGCTCTGTAGCTTTCCCCTCTGAGCAAATTCTTTCACTTTTGTAGTTTTGAGGCTGCAAAGGGTGGAGACCCACTGTTTTCTGGGATGCCCTGGGGCCATCTTTCTTATTTCTCTCTTTCTTCTCAACAATCAAAATCTCAGTTCTATCTTTACAATCCACAGCTCTAGTGAAGTTTTCCTTCTGACCAAACTCATAGATTTTAAATCATCCTGCTGGGCTCTTTGCTCTTGTCTTTTTTTTTTTTTTTTTCAGATAGGGTCTCGCTATGCAGTTTAGGCTGGCCTTGAGCTCAGTTTGTAGCCCAGGCTGGTCTCAAACTCACAAAGATCCTCCCACCTCAGCCTCCTGACTACTGGGATTACAGGCGTGAGCCACCACACCTGGTGAGCTCATTGCTCTTGATTTGCAACATATATCTGGCTAAAAGCTCCCAACAATAGCCATTTCACAGCCTCAACATTTGATTGCCTCAAAATTTCCTTTGCCAGATTAATCAGTCCATTGCCCTTAGTCTCAGTCTCAAGCAAAATCTCTGGGCACAAGCAAAATGCAGACAAACATTCTGCAAGCCGTAACACACATCATGGGGAGTCCAATAACCAATGCAGTCCTTCCCAGCAAAAACTTCCCATGCCTGATCTTTACCCTCAGGCTTTCTATCAGCCTTCTGGTCTCCTGAGCTCTCAGAATCTCCTCTACTGAACAGCCTATGCTTCTCCACTCTATGCATCCAGGTGACATGTCTGAATCTTTCCAAACTCTGCCCACAAGCTATTTCCAAAGCCTCTCGAAAAACATAGTCAGTTATAGTCACAGCAAATGACCCCACTCCTGGTACCAAATTCTGTCTTAGTTACTTTTTACTGGTTGCTGAGACCAAATACCTGAAGCCCAAAGTTTGGAAAGGAAAGGTTTATTTCTTACAGTTTTTGGAGGTTCCAGTCCATACTAAGTTGGCTCCAAGGCAGGGTGGCATGGTGGGCCGCAGTTCATGGTGGCTGCAAACAGCAATGTAGAAACTGGCAAGTTAGAGACACGCCTTCTTCCTGCCATTACATTGTATACTAACTCCAACCCTATGTGAGTGTAGCACTGACACCATCAATCCAAGCACTAGACAATGAACCAATCGCAAATGTATAGTGTAAATGCATGAGACCTGGGGGCCACTGACATAAACCATGACAATAATACAAATATACATCCTAATTTATTTCCTGCTTGAATGACATAAATTTACTGATATTTTCAACTTTAAATGGATTTGCCTATATCTCCTTTTAATTGTATTAATTTTCTCTCATTTCATATTTTAATATATACTTTATAATGTAAACTATATACTATAAGATATAATTTATACTATAAGATATATTTTAATATAATACTTTAAAATACATAGTATATTGTCTTAGTTACTTTTCTATCATTGCTGTGACAAAATATCCCACACCTAAAAATGAAAGAGGGAAAGTTTACTTAGCTTACAGTTTGAGAGGTTTCAGTCTATATTCAGCTGGCCCCAAACAAGTGGCATGGTAGAAGGGCAATCTTTCATGGTTGAGAAAGGCAAAAAAGCAACAAGAACAGAAACGATGGGAGAAAACAAGTCTCTCTCTCTCTCTCTCTCTCTCTCTCTCTCTCTCTCTCTCTCTCTTTATTTCCCTCTTTTTGTACTGGGAATTGAACTCATGACCTTGTGGTTGCCAGGCAGGTACTTGTGTCACTGAGCTAAATCCCCAGCCCTCCTTCTTTATATTGTATGCAGGCTACCTACCCTTGGGTGAATATGGTACTCATACCATCTACTACAATCCTACTGCATAGGCACAAAATGTTTACAAAGTGAAAACCCTAGTCCCCTGCTGTGTTCCTTAATTAAACTTCTAAATTTCTCAAATTGACACAGTTTATCAACAATTACATGTGTAATATATATTACATAATATATAATAATATACTTTGCCGTGTCTTCCTAGAGAACTGATCCCATTATCATTTTACAGAGTCCACAATTATCTCTGAATACTTTCTTAGCTTTGTAGTCCAAATTGTTTGAAATAAATAAGTTTTCTATTGATGTTGCCAAGATACAGATTTTTCATATCTTTACTTTTAAACTGAGTCTATATTAATGCAAGCTTTAGCATTTTTGTTCTTCATGTTACTTATAAATATGCTATGAATCTTACATATACTGTACTACTAGTACTTTAAAAATATTTATATTTTAAATCAATATAGAATAATAAAATTAAAAATCATATTTTATCTTCTTTTTCTCTCTGCATTTTTTATATATGGATCCAAATTTCTCATCTCTTTTTTCTTTTACCTGAAGAACTTGTTTTTATACTTTTGAGGTGAAAGTCCACTGGCAATGGCTTTCCTTGGGTATTCTTTTTCTGATTCAGTCTTTACTTTCCATTTATTTTTAAGAATAATTTCACTGAATGTAGGATTCTAGACTGGTACCTATTCTTTCAAGGCTTTCAGCATTTCACTCCACTCTCAACTTGCTCAAGTGGATTCTGACAATTTAGTTTTTATCATTGTTCCTATAAAAATAAGATCTAATTCTTTTTCCTTTTTGAATTTTTGGAGGCTTTTCTTTTGGTGTTGCTTTATGCCACGTGAATATTGTATGTCAAGCTTTTCTTTGGTTGGGTTTTTGTTTTTGAATTTGTTTTTGTGGGTAAGAACCTTTCTTTCTATTGTTTCTGCTTGATATTTTCTGCAGTCCCTAAATCAGTTATTTGGTATTTGCCATTAGTTCAGAAAATTCTCTGGCTATTATTACTTCAATTATTCCTTATACTCCATTCTGTCTTTTAATTTTGACATTTTAATAATGCACATGTAACATCTTTGAAATTGCCCCTAATTTCATGGGAGCCCTGTTCTGATATTTTGGTTGGCAAAGCAATCTTTTGTGCCATTTGTATGTTAATTTGGAAATCTTTTATGACCTGTTTTCAGCCTCCCAGATTCTTTCTACTTGTGAAGTCAATTGAGGGCAATTTTCATCTCTGTTAGATTATCTGATTTCCAGTATGAAAAAAACTCTTTCTTAGAAATTTCCTCAGTTTACATTATCCATTTGTTCTCACATTTTATGATGTTTCAATTAGAGCTTTAAGATATTATCTACTGCTAATTTCAACTTTTTGGCTGATAACTCTGATCTCTGTGTCACATCTGACTTTTTTAAAAAAATTTTTACAATGTTTATATTTTCTGTACATAATTATAATAAATAATTATATGTTCCTCATGAAGAGCTTATACATATACATATGATATATTAATTCTTTTCACACCCCCTTCCCTTCCCTTCACTTCATCTTCCCATTTGAGAAAGATCTATCTCCCCATTTAGCTTTTCCCTCTTTAGTGAGGAAGAATGACAGAGGGGATTCTAGTCAGTAGCAGAGTAGCAGAGTTCTTCTACATAGGCTGAAGCTACAGTAAGATCTTCTTTCCCTTAGAAAGAGTAAATCTTTGTTACAGAGAATGCTCCAGGTGCACCTCGCCATGGTCCTCTGCTCGTCTTCCACCCAGAGCAACTGGGATTCTTGGCAGAGCATCACAGTGACAAACTTACAGAATTGCTGGAGATAAACTTCCAGAAAATGTGACCCACCTCAAAGACCATACCCCCCAGGAACTTCCCAGTTTCCCCGAACTTTACTTCACCTGCCGAAATTCAAGAACTTGAGTGTTTCTAACAATTCACAACTCTAGCAGGTTCTTTTCCACATAGGTGGATCTCACCTATAATTCTAATTGTGCTTTTCTCTCCAGTTTTTTGGATATCAGTCTGTCTTACAATTTCAGTTTTATGATGACTCCAAGAGAAGTCATTTATTTTCAATTCCTATAACCTTTTTTCTTATTTTAAGAATAGGAGTGATGACTTCCAAGTTCTTCGGTGCCCAAGTGTTAACCAAAAGTCCCAAGTAACATTTTGTCAGCCAATATCTCTCAGAGTAAATGCAATCAACTCAGGAAGCAGAGCCTTCACTCTCAGCTAACAGTAATATTTAGCATGAGAGGGAAAATCATGGGTATTTTTACCTGGGGAGAAGCATTGTCCATTTATGTTACTTATGATTCATTCTGGCACTTATTATAAATACTCAACGTGCTAACATAGACTGTTCAGGCAAAACTGAAAAAGAAATGAGTTCTGAAATACTTCAAATGAAAAGTGAGAACAATACTTCAAGATGGAAAGAAAAAATACAAATTCTAGGGAGCTTTGAGGGGCATATTAGGTATAATAGGAGGAAAAAGAAATCCAAGATGACTTTTCATGTCTTTCATCTTGGGCATATATATTCCCAAGTGGTATTCGTTATTCAGCTATCTCATAAATTAATTTTCCAGTAAAATAGTTATATTCTTAATTTTTTTAAAAATGCATAATTGATTGTATTCTGATATCAGTTATACTCTTACATATACAACGAAAGTTTATTTGATTTGAATTTACTGACATAAATATAAATTTAGTCCCTGAACAGTTTTGCACATTTCCAATAGCCTGTTCTAAAAATGGTTTAAAAGTAAAGCACTTGGAAAATATCAAATCTATTTCACTATATAGAACAAAATGAAGACGTGCTTTCCTCTAGTGAGCTGTTTTTGTAGATTATTTGAAGTGATAGCGAAATCATTGTATATGCTGCTCAGTAATACCATGTTGTGAAATATCGATGATGCATTACTGTGAAGCAATTTAGCGCTCGTATGTGAAAGGTGCTATTCAAATTGAAGTTGGAATTTGTTTTTAGGCAACACTCAGCAAGGTTAAGCAGCTTCTGTGAAGAGCTAATCTCAAGTTCAATTATACTTAAATTGAAAGAAAGAAACCTGCTATCACTACTACAGTCCAAAATTAAAATAAAATAAAAAATAAAAAGTTGCCCCTGTACTGTCTGATGAAATATCAAATATGAAAAATAAAAGCTTCCAGGATAGGATTTATCAGCTTGCAGAACATGTACAATAAACGCGTCCTCTAAGTGATGAAGGCAAGTTGCAAGTCATAAGATATTGACTCAGGTACTGACAATAGAAAACTCAAACTGTACTAAGTAAATGACCACTGAGTGGCTGTTTGTTCTTCCATAACAGTTGTCAGTCTCATTTCACAGTGTCTTTGACAGTATAAATGGGTAGTTGGTTACCTACAAAAATCTTTAATGTTCTGGTAAGGATGGTATGGAATGCAATACAGAGGTATGTTTCCACTTCTCATTACTTTCTAAATTTACACTTGCAAAATTAATAATTTCAGCAGTGCAGATAAGATAGATTTCTCCCTTTGGGAACTTAAAGGTGAACTGTCTTTAAAATGCTCCCAAAAGATTGTTGGGAAACAAAGTTTTAAAAGAGGGCAGACAGGGAAGAGGATAATGCAAAGAATGCATATGAAAGCAGACCAAAGTCTAGATAAACCAGGTAAAGTGGCGAGATTCCAGACACATAAAACCAGCTCCAACTCATTTCCTCTTCTCAGTATACTGCATAAACTGGCACACTGATCCCATCAATTTGCTATATTAACAAGTCTTGGATTCCTTCAAGACTTTGATTGGTAAGGATTAAGATGGCTGGTATAATTTTTTCATATGGCATCTCACCAATAACTCATGTACAGAGAATTTTAGAATTTAAACAAGTTTTAAGTTCAGAGTAAGACTAGACTTAACAGGTATTGATATTTTCAATCCATTTTCTTAATAACGCATGTCATATCCAGCATCCCACCAACCAGGAATGTCCTGCTTCCTTTTCTTCTCCATTGTTTCTGTTCGTTGGTGACCCTCCTACCAAATATTTACAGCACAGAGCCTCAAAAACCTTGGCCTTTAGTAATAGGATTTCTGCATCTCATCTTCCATGATAGAAGACCAGGACCAATCTTAAAAATAATTCTACTTCCAATGAAAATGCCACTATATTTGCACACACGGAGGCATAAAGGAACATTTTTTGAAGGTTACAATGTATAATGATTTTTATCTTGTCTAAAACCTTCTGTTTTAAACCACCAAAAATATTACTTTTCTTGTTTGAGAAGTTTCTTTAACAAAGATCAAATTCAATTTAATTTAACAAAATATTGCATAAAACCTGCTGTGGGACAGGTTCCGTTCTATGCCAACGAATGTGAATAAGACAAGACCTCTTGCCTTCAGGCCAATAGCAGATGGGTGTGCATTCTATCATCATGGAATATTTTGGTATGTCCATGACAAGCGATGCTCTGAGTATTCAAGATATAATTTAAGGATTTAAAATACCTCAGTACACCTAATAAAAAGAGAATAAATTTGCACGAAAAGAAAAATCATAAAAGAAAGTAAAAGGAAAAACATTAATTCCCTTTTCAACTTCAAAAAGAGAGAGAAAAGAAAGTTCATCAGGTTTCAATGGAAAATATTTTTAAAAATAAACAAAATACTTAAAATTATCTTATTGTAATAAAAAATTAAAATTTTCTATGAGATTAGTACTTAAATTTGCAAGCATAAGAAAATAACTTCTTCACTGAAGTGCTCATAGGATCATACATTCATCATTGCAATGCAATTCTGATTTCAAAAGTATTAATCGCATTTCCAATTTCTAAAGTATTACACACCAATTAATAAATGATGGTACTGAATTCCTTCTAAAAGGTGTTAGAAGGTCAAGACAAAAGGTGAACACCTGTACACCTGTAGGTGTCCTGAAACACCTGTACAGACAACTTTCTTCCAAGAGTTTCTTCTCCATCTCTTTCTCCCACACCTCTCTCCCTGCAGTCTTTTTCACATTCTTTTCTTCTAGGCGTTTCCTAAGGCAGATGTTGGTCAGATTGTTTTTCAATTCTGTCCAGTTCTCTTCCACCCTCTTTAGCACTGTGGGCGGCAGCCTCAGAGCCCCCAGCAGCACGGCAGGTTTTCCACAGGAGAGGGGGTCAAATGCCAACAACTCCTGGCTGCTACTACTTCCATCTATCACTAAAGCATAAAAAGCAGCAGGAGGAAGTGCTTGGCTGTGCGTCTGTGCTGGTAATTGGGCGTTGCAGGGGAACTTCGACACAGAAAGCTTCATTCATACTGTCTGTTGTAAATATCAGAGGGGGCAGCAGAGTTACAATTAGTGGGAAACACAGTGGTGTGGAAGACAAGAAATTTAAATTGTCTGCCTCTCTGGATTTTTATAATTTTACTATCACAGTCTCAGTTTCTTCCTAATAACTCAAAGGTCCTTATAGAGAATTATTTAAAGACCATTCCTTGCAAGACTAAAATTGAACACTGACTTTGGTGTTTGAAGACCTAGTTCTGTGCTCTAATTCCACCATTCTTAATGAGCTGTGTGAAATTCCCAGGCCTCTTAGCCACTCAGGATATAGTTAGTCCACTGGAAAATTGGGAGTCAAGCATCCATCTTAACAAGAATACAAAATAATGATGTAAATCACTTTCTAAACACCATCAGGTACAAGGCCAGATATTATTTCTCCAAGATTTTCTACAAGACTGTCTTTGACTTGTCCCCCTAATTCAATACAGACTTTAAATATTCCCGAGAGATGAATAACCATTCTTGTGTATGGAAAACTCTAACTAGGAAAACACGGTTTTTTCTTTAGATAATGCAGCCTGCAAATATTTAAAGCTAGATCATCTTTCCATGTGTCTGTTTGTGACGGAGAACACCGGTCATCATCTGCTGTGTAATAACCATTCATAAGATGTGATTAATATAAATTACTTTTTTATTGTTATTAGCAAACTACTGCTGTTATGTCTGTGGTACTTAAAACAAGTTATGTATGATTCTGCTGTCCCTGAGCGTGGAGGGTGTTTACTGCACTGCCTCCCTTCACTGATTACTTCAAAGGGAGGCACCAAGCACTGGGAGGCTATGTTCGTTGTTAAGGTTAAATAATTAATAGAGTAAATAAAATCAAGGCCAGGAAGAAAGGAACTAACTGCTTCTTATAAATGTTTACTTAGTTTGCCTTCATGCCCATGGGTGATTTTTTTTTATAGAGTCCGAGATACTATTTACAACACAATAAGATATTAAATGGTGAAGTAAAAACAAACAAGCAAACAAAACAGTGATCTATTTTGCCTTGGTTAGTGGAAAGGCTATATATAAGCATCATCTGCTGACCACAAATATAATTTGGAAGATTTTTCTGAACTCCTGTGCAGGTTTCAATATTGCTTTTGTGCCTTCTTGTATCATTTCTCAATTTGTACTACACTGTCCATCTCTTTTCCCTCGATTATCCATATTACCCTCTATTTTCACAAGACTTACCAGAACATTCTAGTTTACATCGACTTCTACCTTCTAGCAATTTCTATCATGCCTATCAATCGAATGCTTGTGTAGCAGATGTTTGATAAATGTGTTGATTGTTGGCTTTCAACCAGATTGCTACATTGCCTAGTTCGAAGGAATACTGTGGATATATTCAGTATTAATAATACTAGTGCTTTGGTGGTCAACAAGATCAAATAACATACAGTATTGAAAGTGTCTCTGGAGTTGTTCAATGTGTCCAATGTGCTGTCCACATTAAGCATTCTTTGAAAATAAAGATGAATAATTTAAAAATAATCAATATTTTATGGAAAATGACAACATTACAACTATTCAGTTTTTTCTTAAATGCAGTGATTACAACAAATTAAGAAGGAATATTAAGGAAAACCAAAAAGCACTTGTATTACTACTAGATTTTATATACATAGATAATACGCTGTTGCATTATATTTTATCCATGTAGGCAGTATAGTTGTTGAAATATTGAGCCAATCTTAGAAATCTTTTTGCTATTATAGTTAACAAACAAGTTTTAGACCTTTGGCTAGAATATTTTCTATGAACACTGTAACTGTCTCACTGTGATTTTCCTTCTCTGTGCTTAGTATTAGCGAAAATGGGGTGATAAAATTTTTAATTTGATTTTTTGTACTTAGCTGGTATCAACATTCATTATTTTATAAATGTCATATATGACATTGATGAACACGGAGTTTTAAAAAGCTATGTTAAACCCAGTATTTGTGATTTTAATGCCACCTAAAAATGGAAATTACTAGGAAACTCAACATTAGCTTGGTACAGTTTCAAGTACATTAGATAATTTGCTAACCATAGCACATATATTCCTAGGCATTACCTAAAACAAAATTCATCTTCCCTTCTGTTCATTTCATTTGTTGGCACTTCATTATTCAAGTTTTAGAGATGAACTGGTAAGTAGTTAAAATTGGTACACAGTTGTTAGAAGAAAAATTGCAATAGAAGACTTCCCTTAAATCTTGGAAACTAATTAGGGACATTTTCAAAACCCAAACTCATTTTGTGTCATTAAAGTTTTTATCCATGTGGATGATGGCAGATCACCTATTAGAAGAAAAGATATTCAAAGAGTCCGGGGCCTCCAGATGAAAGGCTTCCTGAGTGATGCAGCTTTTTATACTCTGTCTAGTACAAAACAGGCTTTTCATTGCAAGTAACAGAAAGTTCAACTTGCATAAAAAATGTAAGTCAGTTTATGGTTTCTTGTGATCCAAAAGCTTGAGTATAGATACAGTTTTAGAAAAAGATTGAGCGTAAGGCAGATAATACTATCAGATGTCTGCTTTTCTTGCTTTGAAACCTTTTTGTGACTATTTTCTTCAATGTGCTAACAAATTAACCACTTCTTTTGATATCCAAGTGGATTACAGAATTTCATATTTTATATACTCTCGTTTTCAGATAGACATTTTTCCAGGTCAGTGATATAGAACCTTTGAGAGACTGAATACCCAAACTGCAACCAAATGCCACTTACTTCTCACAAAGTGTCAGCACTGCAATAAAACCTGAATACTGATGTTTTAGTTTAGAAAACAGTGCTTATCAGATGCTCAGCTGCTGAGGCGATGCTGGAATGACTCGGCTTGTGTGCCAATGGAAAAGGCTCTGCGTGCCCGCTACAGCACTCCTGCTGTAGATTCCCCATCACTAATCTGGAAGAATCACTGAGCACATTACTGTGACTGATGGAGCTAGAGAGTGTGTGCCCCAATCCTAACTGGGGAAGGAGTTAAATTCCTCAGAAGCACCTGTGTTTTGCAAACAGGAATCTGTTGGAAGGGGAAAGAAGAATGATTCCAAAAAGGTAACCAATAAACTTTGACTGTAATTTGATTTAAAGGAAGTTAAGAATACAGACTTATAGAGAAAGTAGCATCAGATTTCAGGGTGATGGAGTAATGTAGGAATTGGAACTTAGGTTGGAGCATAGAGATGGCAGTAATTAGCATGTGAATTGTGAGATGTGGAATATTTATGTGATAGGAAGTTAGGGGACTATCTTGAAGATTAGCTTAGGGATGCTAGTTGTAAAAGCCATCCTGCCCAGAGGGTACACAGGTATCAAAGTTGTTCCACCTGAAGCCAATTATTCTCTCCCTGCAAATTCTTTTCAGATATATGACATACAGAAAAAGGTATAAAAAAAACTACAAACTATGGCCTTTCAGTTATGCTTGAGAAAACAAAAATCTTAGGTAAGACTAAAGTTTCTGGAATGTGAATTTCACAAACTAAGAAGTTATTTGTGACTTTTCTTAGCATGTGTTAAAACTGTGTTGGTTGTTTTAGGGGCTGGTTCCTAAATTCCCACTGGAAAAAATACCATAAAATGGATATCATACTGTAAGCCACACAATTAGGGTTGTTCTACAGTTGGCAGTATTTTAAGATTGTTTTACCAGAATTTGCTGTTGTTAGGCTTTATATGCCAGTATGATTATCTTTTTGAAATTTCATGAGTATATTCATGTGAGATTTAGAAGGGCTTTGGTTGAAAAGAATGTATCTTCTCTGACTCTGTCATCTAAAACCAGCTCCTTCAGCAGGGAATACATCTAAAGAGATAGTCTAGAAAGTATTATGGGGGAAAAAGGAACAAAATTCTTCTCATTGAATTACTATGACTATTTCATTCTAAACTTGTAACTACAGAAATACACAAAGTAAACCTAGTGAATGAGAGGAAATTTAGTTTTTTATTCAATGTATAAAATTGTACATACTAATGGGGTACAATGTTATGGGTTGAGACATATAAACATTGCTTAATATTTAAATCAAGTTAAACACATCTCTTCCAACATTTAGCATTTCTTTATATTGAAACCATTAAAAATCCTTTGTTCTAAGTTCTTGAGCTATATTGTGTATTTTTGCCATCTGTGCATTGGCACTGTGCATTGGCACACCAAAACAGCTGGCTCAGATTGCACAAGAGCTACCTACTCGGTGGCCCCCCTTACCCACTGCTCCCAATCTCCTGCTTTCCCTGGCCTCTCACTATTTTCACCTTTTATGGTGTTTATATTCCAGGTTTTTATATTCCACATGTAAGTGAGATCTTGCATTGTTTGTCACTCAGGGCCTGGCATATTTTAATTAGCATAATGTTTTTCACTCCACCCTTATTGTTAGAAATGGACAATTGAATTCTTTTTTATGGGTGAATATATAATATGGTATATTTGAAACACTCACATTAGGCATCTATCAATTGTTTGGTCATTTTTTAGCAGCTGTAAATAGTACAATGAAAACCAAGGGAGAACAGATGTCTCTGAAGAATTGATTTCATTTCCTTTGGATGTATATCCAGTAGTAGATGGGTGAAATATTTAGAGAAAAAAAGCAAAACATAAAAAAGGGTAAAAATAATACAGAATTTTTTTTAAAAGTATGAAATGAGTAGTCAAAAAACAGTAAGAAATCACTGGTGACAAATTACATGTTGTTATCTTAGAAGTACTTGTTCAAGTTACAAAATCAAAGCTTAAAAATGGACAGTCAAACAATGACAGCACAAACTATTCTGGTTGATGAATTAACAAAAACTTAGTAGTATGCTTATCTGTCTTGCACACTAAAACATACATATAGTTATATCCTTTAGAGCATTTTATGTCAAAATTAAACCATAATTCCATTTTTAATTTTTTGAGGAAAATATGCTGTTTTCTGTAATGGTGGTTCTAATTTACAATCAACAATAGGATGGAAGGCTTCTGTTTTCCTAAAACTAGTTAGCATTTATTTAGTTTTCTAAAAATATTATCCATTTTTATTTGAGTAAAATGATATTGTGGCTTTGATTTTCTTTTCCCTGATGACTAGTCATATTGAGCATTTTTCATAACTTAATTCATTATTTTCTATGTCTTCTCAGAAGTTTATATTTAGGCAAATTAACTATTTTTAAACTATGGATTCTTTATTTATTGCTACTGAATTTCTAAAGTTACTTGTATATATTGACTAGTGACCACTTGTCAGTAGAGCTTGTATTAATTTTCTCCTAGTTTGTAGGAGTCTCCTTAATGACTATTTTCTTAGTTGTACAGAAGCATTTTAGTTTGATGGATTCCCACCTGTGTACTTTCCTTTTATTCCTGTACTTTTGGGTCTTATTTAAATAAATATTTTCCTAATTCAATGACCTGAAAAGTTTGTCCGATGTTTTCTTCTAGGTATTTCATATCATAGTTTTAGCTCTTCCATCTAAATTTTAATTAATTTTTAGTTGATTTTTGTAACAAAAGACAAATATGTAGTTTTATATCTAATTTTCCAGCAGTGTATACTGGAAAGACTTACAATTCCCCAGTGCATGCTGTTAATAATGTGTCCAACATCAGCAATCTGCAGATGTGGGTTTATTTCTAGTCTTTCTATTCTTTTTTGTCAGTACTCATTTTTTATGCTAATACCATGCTCTTTTGACCACTGTACCTTTTAGCAGTTTTTGAAGTCAGGTAGTGTTTTGCCTTATGTTTGCTCTTTTACTCAAGGCAGCTCAAACTATTTAGGGTGTGTGTGTGTGTGTGTGTGTGTGTGTGTGTGTGTGTGTGTGCGTGCATGTATGTGTATGGTGTGTGGTACATATGAATTTTAAGAATTTCTAGTTCTTTAAATAATACTATTTTTATAAGTATTGAATCAATTACTTTGGGAAACATAGGTGCTTTATAAATGCTGATATTTTTCAGTCCAAAATGCAAGCTGTCTAAACTACTCCATGTGTTTGTCTTTTCAGCTGAGTTCATTGGTACTTAATAGTTTGCATAGTAGAGGTCTTTCATTTCCTTTGTTACCATTATTCTTAGGTATTTTATTTTATCTATCTAGCACAAAGAGGCTGCTTCCCTGATTTCCGTTTCAGATCATTCAATAGAGAACAATGTTGCTGATTTTTTACATTTGCGCTGAGGCCAGCCAGGTTTCTAATCCATTACAGCTGGATTGACTGCCAGAATGTGTCATGGAGCATGATTGAGGAAAGTGGTGAGGATTAAGGTCATTGTTAAGAAAAATGACAAAATGCCTACAGGTCTGTATGAAACGACACATTATCTATTCTTAGTCCGGTTGAAGCTAAAAAACATGAACATGCAATGGCAAAATACTCAAATTGTAGTGTTTATCTTGTTTGTGAACTTATTTGCTTTATAAGAGATAACAAAAGTTCAAGTGTGAAAAACAGAAAAGAAAAATTATAGGGCTGATGGAGGAGTAAGCTTTTCGTGACTAGGTTATAGGGAATACTATAAAGACCAGGTTTTAAAGCAGTTGATAAGAGTACAGTTTAAATAGTAAGCATTAAATTTAGGATAGATTTTTTAAAAGTAGAGAAACCAGAAAGTGGTTGACAAATTTGGAGGATACAAAGAATTCAAATGCATCTGACACCACAGAGCATATGCAGGAACCAAAACAAGTAAGACATCTTTGGTCCATTTTTAATATCCCACTCCAGAGGCATCAGGGATTATCTCCTAATTAACAAAACAAGACATACTGAAGACCCACTGACGGTCTAACGCAGAGGAGGTGTCTACCCTACTCTTTCATTGTTGGTTTTGTCACCTTGATATGATGACCACAGTCTTTGTTTCCTTACAGGAAAAAGAGGTTGAACATAAATGGGGATCTTCCTTATCCCCATTTATTTGCCTTCATAGGAATCATTCTTTCTTTGTAGAAGGTCAGAGTTCCAGAGAGTTTATGCCTATAGTTACTTTCATAAACAAACTTATTTATAGGTTTTGGATATCAACAGTGAATTTAGAGCTCCAAACTTTATACCTGAACTGCAAACAACACACTTTGGAGAAATCTGGAACTTCCTTCTCAAAGTTCTCTTAAAACCAATATAACATTCACAACCTAACACTCTTTCGTGGTAGTACAATAACCGAGTACTGTATATATTTATTTCTCCAAGAGTCAAGCACAATTTTCCTCAACCATTAATCCTCTTGTAAGAAAACAAAATAGAATAATAAATCATCAGTACAGATATGCAGAATTTGATCAATGTTTCTCTTCAGAAGAAGTAAATAATAGAGATACTCCCACTCTGTAATATTTATGTACCACAACATTCTGCCACTCAGGAATGGGGATTGATATGGACCGCTGAAAGGAAGCAAAACCCCTTCTCCCTTACAGACTGCTAAAGCAACAAGTCATCATTTACAGGGCAAGTAACACCTCATCCAGCAGCACTGCAGTGCATTCTTAGGACGGAACTGCGCTGATGCTCGACTTCTTCTTCCTCAAAGGAAACAGACAAAGACTTGTTACATTAATCATCCTAACTGGCAAAAGAAAAGGGATAGCATTTAGAAAGGAACCACTTCACAGAGAGCTTGCATGGTTTCTGATTAATCCTTGAAACATGACTGTAAAATTGTAAAATCTGTTTACAAGAATACAAACTTTAATTTAGTAGGTTCGGATAAATCCTGATGTAACCTAAAATTTGAACGCCGGTACTTCTACCAAAAGTCTATCTCCAAAATCCATCTACTCTCCCAGTGTGTGCTACATATAGCATATGCTTTATTATTATGAAAAACTCACTCAAAGTCTCTCATTCTGAAGACAAGGAGAATTGAACACTTATAGCAAATATTTATTTAAGTTAAAATATTCATGTAATAATGTAATAAAAAATGAACACATACCCTCTACACTGAGTAGTAATTATAAAAATGAATAAAAACACATATACACAAATCAACAATAGAAGCTTCAGTAATGAGTATACCTATTCAGGTACAGGATATGAATACTCAGGGATAGGATATGTGTAGTTTTTACAGCCTCCAAACTCGAAAGGTGATTTGTAACTGGCTCTTCTGACCCTTCAGATCACAGTAACTGGACATCACTCTTCAAATGCATTAGGTAGAGTAGCTTCACTTACAAATAAGGCTGATAAACTGAAAAATGTAGAAAAATATCAAAAAGATTTCGATGAAGACAATAGACTAAGAGATAATAAAAACTGAAGTCTATATCACCACAAATGCAAGAAGGGTAGGACACTGTATATTCTTCTCATATCTCTGGCTACTAATCTATAAAACAAAGAGAATAAAGCAAGTCCTTTTTCTTTGATGAGAATCCACAGGGAATATGCCAAAGTTGTTTTTTTTATGGTTTAATAATAAGTCAGGAAATTCCACAAACTTCTCGTTCTAGGAGATTCACAGTCTAGGTTAGCAACCTAAAATTCATTTTTTGCTTACTTTCATTTTTCAAATTATATTTAAGTTCCTTTGGTTTGGAGGGACCCATACTAATAAACTTGTTGAACAATTTATTTGAAGAACACAGTTCAGAAAATGATAGCTCAGAAGATAATAGTAAATCTATGAAATACCAAGAAATGCACGCATGTACTTTGGGCATGAGTAGATAAGAGCAATGAGATTACAACTGGGCAGATGTAAACAGCAAACTCATGGGATGATGGTGGCACTGAATGTGTTTGAATCAGAACTTACACTCAAATGTCAACACAGCCTAAGAGTAAGTGTAAATAAATGGAAAAGAATAAGACACAAGATAGTAAATAGAAACTGGCTGTCCAAGTGAGACACAGAGAGAAGAGAAAACAGTGAATATTGTAAAGAAATAGATACAGAAACTTGAGTTAAGGAGACAACTACCATTAATCTCAAGCATCTCCTGCCACCCAAGCATATAGGTGCTTTTTTCTGCCTGATTCCATTTTCAAAAAGAAGTTTGAAATTCATCTTTTTAATTGAAAATTCTGAAATCTTTTGATTTTGGAATGTAATTCAAATTAAAGCACTATACTTTCCATTACTTTGGAAGGCAAAAACTTGAGAAACACAGCATACTACTTCATATGAGCTTTGGTCAGCGACCCGGCTGCTATGGTCATTTCCTGAGCGATCATATAGGCGTGGACGGAGCACTGGCTGTGAAGATCATCATGAACCACCATGGGGGGAGAAGGAACAAATCATTGTTCACGGGGATTTAGGATAAGATGATATTTTCTCATTAAGGAAGGAGAGAGAGAAAAAAAGATGACAGGAAGAAGAAGAAAGGGAAGTAGAGGAAGAAGAAAAAATGGGAAAGAAAATGAGAAAAATGAAAAGGAAACGGAAGAGGAGAAGCAGAAGAAAGAGAAGGAAGAGGAGGAGGAGAAGAAGGAGGAGAAGGAGAAGGAGGGGAAGCAGGAGTTTCCTCACAGGCTTCCATGAAGTTCTGTGCGAGGAATTTGCAGTTTGGCTGAAAGTGGTCTCCACTGTGCAGATGCTAACTGTGGAGGCAGAAGGGAACAAAAGAGCAAACATCACAGGTCTGCTTCAGACCCTCCTGTGTGACCAAGCCTGAGGAGGAGGCTCTACACTTTGTAATGCCAGCATCAGGGCGGAAGCTCCACACTGTGACTCTCAGTCTATTGTCCTTTTGCAGTAAATTATAAAATTCTCATTATCTTAAAACTACATTTTCATCCTCAAATTATTGCATATATGAACAAATGTACTTGGTGACAAGACTTTTGTAACCTTTTCCAAAATCCACGAAAATGACTGTGTCCTTTAAAGCTCAGTACAGGCAGGCAGCACGATATATGATACCAAAATGAGGTGTGTTAGAAAATAAAATTTTTCTCTCAATATGGAATTCTATCTTTCACAAAAAGGTATGATAAAATATAACACAACAGAAATTAAAAGTTCAGTTAATTCTACTCTTAAGATTTTTATATTTTTTTATTTTTTCTGGATTTCTACTGTGCTGAAAAAGGAACACACAATAGAGTAAAGGCTGACGGATTCTCATCCATAGCAGGCATCTTTTGCTTTGGTCCTCATTTTACTTTGAGTTTCTCATGTAAGACTAAAGTGAAGTCACAAAGTTCACCCACTTTCCATACTAGCTTATGTTTTTGGATGCTTGTCATTATTGTAAAAGAGATGCAGATAACTTTGCTTGTATGTTTTATCCTACAGCTTAATAAGATTCATTTCTTGTACTTTTGTGTTGGTATTTTTGTCCTGCAATGTTACTAAATTAATTTCTTTTGCTGAAAAGTTTTGTTTTTGTGAACTTTTTAAGATATTTTACATATAAAATTACATTATCAGCAAAGGGATATTTTACTTCGTCCTTCCTGATTCAAATGTCTTTTATGCTTTTTCTTGGTTAAATTGCTCTGGATAGGACTCCCAACATTATATTGAAGAAAGTGGCATAATATTAAAGCAAGATTTCTCAATATTTTTTTGTACCAAGAATTGAATTCAGGACCTTGCACTTGCCAGGTAGATGCTGTGCTCCTGAGCTATATTTCTGACCCAAATTACTCAATATTAAACACTCTGTTTGATGTTAACTGTAGATCTTTCCACATAACCTTTACTATGATGAAATAGTTTTCTTAAATTCCTACATTTTGTATATTTATATCATGAAGACGGTTGAATATTATCAAATGTTTTTCTATGGATCAGTTGAGATAATTATGCTTTTCCCTTTCATTCTACAACATATTATACCAAATAATATTTTTATATTTGATCATTTATATTCCAGAAATAAATCTCATTAGACTATAGAATATAATACTTTTACTATTCTGTTAAATTCAATTTGCTAACATTTGGTTGAGGATCTTTGTGACAACGATCATAAGGATTTGGGGTATAGCTTTCTCTTATAGTGTCTTTGGTTTTCATATTAAAACGATCCTGACATTGTAGAATGAACAAGAATAAAGTTCCATTTAACTAAAACTCATCTGTTGACTCTGATTCCTCGCTACTATAGAAAACCATTTTTGTACTGAAAGATAGGAAGTTTCAATGAATTTTAGAATTCTTTTGATTTAAGCTTTAACATTAGATGTTCTCTAATTTTTAAGAAAACTTCTTTTTACTTGTGTAAGTTTTAAATTTTATGAAGAAATTTTACAAAATTTTAACTTCCCAGAAATTATATTGAAAAGGCAAGAATTTAATTAGACTCAACACTTATAGATCACACTGTACAAATTACCACAAGATTAGTTTACATTTTGCAAACAAGTAATAAGATGAGAGAAAAATCTAGAAATAAATTATAGTATAATGCCCATAAATAATAATTTCATTAAGAAACACAAGATGGCAGAAACATGCAAATTAATGTCAGGATGTCCTAGTCAGCAGTTTTTTTCCAATGGTTGTACAATAGTGTTTTTTTTCTTGTGCTTCATTACCATTAGGTTCTAGACTAGAACACACTCTTTAAGTGTTAATTCTCTTTTAGTTCTCTTTAAGTGTTAATTCTCTTTTAGTTCTCTTTTAGAATGCTAAAATTTCAATCTAGGAAAGTTTTAATAATGTCAAAGACTATGTCTTGACTAAACGCTCACGTTTTCATTACCTTTACAGTTGTTATTCTGTGTTTCTCATTAAAAACAAAGTGAATGATCCTGAAACATTTTCTAAACATGATCTCAACCACACAGTTAATCAGGTATTGAATACTGTTTATTCTAGACTGAATCTTATGTATCTGATAACTTAGGTCATACAATGAAAACAGGTTTTCTCCTTAAAAAAAGAGAAAATGATGATTTTTGTTATCCAATCCATGAACAGGTAAAATTTCATATTGTCTTGCCCCGGAATAATATCAACACATCCTTATTTTTCATTTTTACTTTCATTCTTGCAGTAGATCTTCATCTACCATTTACTCAATATTAGGTGTTGTAGTATACATTAAAGACACAAAGGACACAATATTGCCCCTAAGGAGTTGATAAACAAGGTGAAAAAATATACATGAAAAGAAATCAAAAAGAATTAAATGCATAATACTCTACATTGGCAATGAACTGATGAAAAGTGGGAGAAAGTTACCCAGTAAGGGTAGATAGTGGTGTGCACAGCCCCAGGATTTTTGTGTTGGAATATACCTCAGAGGTCATATATCTGGTACTGATAGAAGCCAATCATTTGATACTTGAGTCTCTTCTAAAACCTCTTTCATCAAGAAAACATAAATGTTAGAAATTATTCATTCTTTGACAGCTGTAATGTTAACAAAAATTCAAGAAGTGAAATAAAATATGTTGCTTTGAAAATGATGTTCACTAGCTCATTTTAATTCCCTGGAGAAAAACTTTTATCTCCCCACAAATCAGTTGATCAAGTACATAAAATTATTAGATTTTTTTTTAACTTTTATAAAAGCAAAGCATTGTTGGAAAGAAATTAAGACTTGAATCTATACTCAGCAGGAATTTGCAGAAGAGTTAAAAGGAAAATAAATCTTAGCAAGCACACTTACCTAACTCAAACATATAAAGAATAAAAATATGAAAATAATATTAAAATCATAAGATCAAATTAAGAATTGGTTTTTTACAGTATGTGTCATGTTGACCAGCTATGGCTCACAGTGACCAACCATTTTAAGAGACAAGAGCAACTGGAACAGGAAATGTCACCTAGGCAAATAAGAAATTGAAGTACACTGGCTAGGAGTGTCACTTTCTGTTACAAGATCTACATGTGAAGCACACATCCCAAATAAGCCCAATCACGTATGTTCTTCCATCTAAGAATGAGATGAGGCTTCTCCATGTCATGTACTCTAAGTGATGGAGTCAGAACTGATATACAGCACCAAAACGCATTTACCTTCCCTGCGAATTGGCCCCAAGGGTGTAGTTAGTCTGGGAAGGGGACTAAGAATCTGCCTGTTTAAGAAGCTCCCAGGTGAAATAACTTTTTCATAACGAAGGCAGTCATTGATGATGATGTGACTGACATCTTTCGGTTAGCGCTGAAAAATCTCTAAAATATTTATAAATGCCAGTCTTAACAATAAAGTTTTTGCTATTTTTTTCATCCTTGGCCTGAAATCATGGTGAAAAGAATTTATTGCTACATCAAATTTAGATCTATTTGAGAAAGAATACTTTGGCTTAGGATATAGCTCAGTGGCACAACACCTGGCTGTTAAGCATGAGATCATGAGTTCAATTCCTGGTACAAAAAATAGCATCTTTGAAAGCATAGATGGCTTAGTTTGAATGACATTTGTATACAGCATCATGTTGAAATCATGTTGAAATAGTTGTATGAATCAGGTAAAAGAATAAGAAAACATAACCCTGAAATCAAGATGATTATAGTCTATTGGGAGAAATAAACATTAGTAAGTAATTAAATGCAATATAATTTATTCAAAGCATCAAAAGAAAAATAAAACTGGATTAACTTGGAAGAGATTTTCTGAATAGAGTTAGCATTTGAGTTGGGATTTGTGTGAGACAAGGAATTGTAAGGTTTACTAAGTTATGTGCCACATCTAAATCTCTTCCTGTATAAAAGTTTGACTGTGTTTGGGGAGGGGTTATGCTCCCTTCTCCATACCTGCTTAGACCTAGAGTGGGAGCCAAGAGAAACACAGTGATCAACAGCCCAGCTCTGAGGGAAAATATCAAACTGAGGAGGCTCACTAAGGTGCATTTGTGGAAAAGAGTACTCCAAACTGAATTATTATAAAAGAGACATGGTAGCAAAAGTTAGAACTAGCATTAGAACTGTAGGTAAATGAGAGAAAAACAGCAGAGAATAGCTGAGTTGCTGTCCAAACAAGAACTCGTGTGCAAATGGCAGTGGACACTTGCTTCTGAGGTGAAGAGGACAGTGTGGACAGCAGTGGATCACACACTTGGCTGCCCATCAGCAGTTCTTGAAGAGCTTCCATGAGTCCCAGTGCCCACCGTGTACTCAGATCAGAATCTGCCATTCACCAGGCTATGGAGTGTGCTCCAAATGCGATTCCAAAGTCTAGCCAAAGTGAAGGGTTCCCTAGGCTTCTCCTACTGTCAATCAGTGGAGCAGCTGCTGTCCCAGTGCCTGCTGGGCTGCCTACTGCTGGGTGCTTTTGTTTTCTAGGTTTCCTCATGCTCCAGCAGCTCCTGCTTTGTCTTGCATTGGAATCAACTGGAAGGTCTTTTTAAAACACAAGTAGGCCCAGTCTCCAGAGGTTTTATTCTTAGTAAATGGACATAAGCCATGAAAATCCACATTTCTATCATTTCTTATTCTCAGGTGATGTTCCTGCTGACCACCTTTGGAGCACACTGGAGAGTCCTTGTCTTTAGGTAGACACTGAGAGACAGTGTGAGGGGCGAAAAGAAGAAATCAAAAGAAGAGGAATGACTTCCAGAAATTAAGAATAATGTGAATAAACACATGTTCATTAAACACAAGGATATTTTCATAGATTTGAGAAGCTCACTGGGTACTAATAAAATGAACAAATATAAACAAAACAAGACACGGAATTAGTAGAACAGACTTTGTACCAAACCAATATGGTAGACTTGAGCCTTTAAGGTATGGAAAAGCAGTGATCCTGAACGAATATTGGAATTAGAATGGTCTTTCTGGCCAACAGCTCCTTGGGAGTTAATGTAATAATCAAACTAGGCCTTATAAATTCAAAATAACTTTCAAATATACATTTCTTGAGGTATTTATCACATGAAAAAAGTTTGGAAATTAGGTAAAGTCAGATGTGTACTACCCTCAAGTATTGCACTTAAAGAAAGTAAAATGAATTATCTAAAAAAGAGTTTAAAGTAATACATCAGCAAAAGTTTTAGATATTAGAAAAACAAGATATTATTGTTTAAGAAAATTAAATATCTATGCTTCCAAATACAACATTGTACTTAATGGTGTTTCAATTGAGAGAATTCTGTTCTTCAGAGTCTTTTGAGCACATCTATACATATCATTATATGCTTATTTGTACTTCTTGAGCATCAACTCCTGCATGGTTTGATAATTATTTTTAAATGAATTCTCTTTATTAATTATAAAAAAATATTTCCTAAGGAATTTTTGTTTTTTATCTCTGCTGTTGCATTAACACATAGATAAATTCGTCTTGTTATTTTGGAGGTTTTTAAAAAATTATTATAGCTTTGAAAATAATCTTTCACAAACAGTAATAACTGCTCCAATGTTAGTTTTATCTGCCCTGATCGTATGATTTACTAACAAATCTTAGCAATTTTGCCTGATTCACCAACAGTGTATTTAAATACCTAATGTTGAGAGTAGGAGAGTGAGTGGCATCTTTTCATTCATATTCGTGTTGATAATTTGCACATGTATTTTTATTTCTTTCTATTCATCAAAGTATCCATTTCTTTGATAAAATGAAAATGTCAACTAAAAATCACACTTGCCTAATTTTAAGGGATTTTTAAAATGAGGATCTTTGAATAATTAGCAAAACATTCATTTACAAATGTCATAAATCTCCTCCACTTCTGCAAGTACTTTTTCCAGTGATTTATGTGCCCATGGACCTGATTTTCAACAAAGATATCAAACAAGTGTTTTTTTCTGGGGAAATTTACCACTCCTGAGTTCGTGATAGACCTGTCATCCAAATTACAATGTTGCAGATATCCAAGACATTCACAGGTTATTGGTTATTTTGGTAATAACAAAAAGAAAAATAATTCAATGGCCACAATTCTTGGTGAACTCTTTTGTCGACTCCTTTATTTATCTGTTTACTAGTCCTCAAAAGTGATCTCAAAGCAGGAGGATCGCTGTGAGTTTGAAGCCAGCCTGATAACCCAGTAATTTAGACCACAGCCAGAAATACGTAAGAAGATACTGTCTCTAAAAAACAAATACATAAAACAAAATTTGATTCACCCACCACATTATGTGTTCACATGTTACACTTTGATCAAAAATACATTTTTAAAGCCAAGATACAAACAGAAAAATTGTGAGCTGAAGGCCATTCTGAGCTACATATCGCGATCAAGGGCACCCTGGGCTATGTGGTTAGACCATTTCTAAAAACAAATCAAAACAAACATTTTTAACTTTTATTTATTTTATTTATTTATTTGTTAATGGTTATCTTCCAATTTAAAATGAACTTTTAAAATTAGTAAATATTTGCAATACATAATAATTGCTTTCATCCTGGTGAGTTGGTACATAACCATATCACTTCTTCATCATTTAACTTCCCCTTCTCCTGGTTTGCTCCTTCCCATCTCCCTGTCTCCCACCATTTACTTCAGTCTTTGTAGGAAATTTGGATGCACATTGAGACCATAGTACCAGAAAAATTAAATGAGACCCTGAAGATTAAATACCATATGGTTTCTCTCATATGAACTCAAAATACGAATAGTGTAAACAGTAAAATAAAATATACTTAATGATGAAAGACAATTCAGAATTACAGTGGCACCTTGATTCACAAACTTAATTCTTTGTATAATTCTGATTGCAAAGTGAATTGGATGAGGACCGAATCCAATTTGATGGTTAGAATTTTATGAGGAAATTTGATTCAGTTCTTGTACAATTTGGTTTGCAATTAGAATTGTGGAAAGAATTAAGCTCATGAAGGGAGGTGGCGCTGTACAAAGACCTATATTTGGTGATTTCAACTACTCACCCTTGACTACTTTAGTAACAAGGCAGCAGCCAAGAGTGTCAGCTTATTTCAGAAATTCAAACCAAAGAAGAGGAGGCCTGGGCTGCTATGAGAACCAGGCAAGTCTTGTGGGAAGATGATGACTCTGAGGATTGCACAGTCATTCTGAAAAGTCATGAACATTTGTTAAACCAGACAACTAAAAAGCTTTGGAAGGAAATCAAGAATATTGCATTTTTAAGGCATTTTTAAACCACTGAAGGTGTATAACCAGCTGAGGCTGACCATTGATTTGGACCCCTTTTCTAGAGGATTGTTAAAGTTTTGAGGCAAAAAAACAAAATGACAAGAGAAGTGAAATTCAAAAAGTTTAAGAAATAATGCTTGTTTATGAATTTTCATTTAATAAACTAGAAATCATGTTTCAAAACAAAACTTTAATATTTTTCCTGCTGTTGGATACCGAAGTGCTTTTTATTGAAAGCAGGACATTTAAACTACTAAAATGGAATTGCTTTTTTCTTGAATTAAAACAAGTTTTTAAAAGGTTGAGGAGTTCTTTTACAGAATCCTAATCTGAAAATAATTATTAATATATTAAAATTTAAATGCCTGTTGTTGTTGGCAATCCTATTTTGATATTTAAGGCAGTTTTGTTTACTAGTAGAGAATTTCTTCCTTCCAAAAGGCTTGAAGGTAAAATTCATACAATGTATTGCACACTTTTGGAAGAAAAAAATAATATTCATTGATCTCAAGGTTTCAGGAATAACTGACAGAAAAATAAGCTAATTTTTTTAATGTTAAAAGTTTAAATATTTAAAATGGTATAAAATATTCAAGTGTTAAAATATATTGTTGAATACTTCATGTCAGCAAATTAAATATTCTTGTAAGAAAATAAAAACATGTGAATCAACTATTTTAAAATGAGTAATTCCAATTTTAAACATGGTCTCAAGATAAAGGAAATATAAATTTTTGCCTAAAAAGATATGACAGTCAAGAAATTGGGAAACAAGTAGCTTGTTTGATCAAAAGCTTAGCTCTGAATATTAGGAAAATAATTAATCTGGCACAGATTTTAAAATTTGAATAACAAAATCTATGGTATAGACTACACACACCAAACTCATTTTCTTCATCCTCTAAAATAAAAATACAGATCATGTTGATGCTTGTTTAGTTATAAGCTCGTCTACACATACTGAAATATAAGATCACAAAATTTAAATATACCTCTAGCTATACATCTAGCTATTGTTTATGATTGTATATGAAGACAATTACTATAGGATATTGTTATAGATTAAAAACTGGTGGTCAGCTTAACGCCAGCTGAATTAAATCACCATGGTGCTGAGCGTAGATGTTCCATCTGAGGAAAGTTACCAGCATAAATAGAGACCTGGAGAAGGAGAAAGAAAACGTTGAGGTATTGTGGGTTCTCCTATGTGTAGCAACTCGTGTAGCTACGTGTAGCTGATGGTTCTCCTGGAGAAGCTCTGGTCTTTACATTGAGCATCACCTCCTAGCTCTGGAGGAGAAGACATGTGCCATTTAATCCCCAGGGAAAACTCATTACACTGGTTTCCTGGGTTGTACTCGACTGTGCTTATCATCCCATGTCACTGAGGATGGCTGTGGTGTTTTCAGGACAGCTCTGGTCTTTATTATGAGCGTGACTTCTTGGCTCCAGCATAGAACGCTCAACCTACCAGCACAGCTCCTTCACCCCACAGGCATAGACTTTCTATGCTTCAGTTTAGCTTCCACTGCTGACCTTTGGGCCTTCCCAACAAGGATCCGTAAAACAGACTGGAGTGAGTCCTTCTTGTGGGTTCTAGACCTCCAGCTGGACTTGTGGGAGGCATTGTCATGGGCTCTGGATTTTCATCTGGACTCATGCAGGACATTGCTGTGGGATTCAGGCCCTTGGCTAAATATTCTATGTCTTTAGTGTTGTGGATAGATGTCTGCATTTTCTTGTGTTAACTCTGGGTGACAATCATAAATAATATTATAAACTCCATGCCCTGATTCTAATTGTTCTCCTCACACCCCCTTTCTACAACAGATATAAAAATTAAGTTTTATAGCCTGACATGTACAAAACCCTGGTAGTAGTTTAAATACCTTTATCTTCAGTCACCACTAGAAGTTTTTAAATTCACATAATTATACACTAAGATTGGATTTTTACATTTGAAACATTAACATTAGCTGGTTAATGAACATAATGGATTTTGGAAATGGGTTCTTACCGGTAAATTAGTAGTTTTCCAAAGTGTATTGATTTGTGTAGCAGTGTTTTAATGCCACTGTTGCCCTTGAATAAAGAAGACAAAAAAAATCAGGGCCCTTTTGAAATGTTACTTGGCTTCTTAAATGGTCCTATGTCATTCACTTACTTCAGAAGATTGTTACTTTCTTGACTATGACAAGTACAGTGAACTGAATCTTGCCACTAGATTACCTATAGTAAACGCGGGATTTTTAAAGCCAGGGTTGTCCATCTAAAGCTTTGTATCTACTTGTGTTTGTGGCAGGATTACGTTCATAGACTTTTTCTCACTGATACCTGGTACAAAGTAGTCGGGTGGGGGGGAAACTTACCAAATCACCTACCTCTAACCTATTAGAGGCTACTGATACTCAACAAAAGAAATCTAGTTGGTATATATAACCACACTGGCTAAGGTCAGTTTACAACACCATTCTCAGGTCTCAGGGATTGGTTAGGGAATGAGAATATCACCTAACCCAGCAGCCAGGCAAACTTCAAAGTTTTATAGAAATTATTTTAAAATATTAATTCCTAAAGACACTGTCAACAAGCTGGGATTATCAGAGTAGTTAAATAGACTCCTGTGTGTGGCCATATTCACAAGTACATGTAAAATGTCTACATAAGAAAGCATTCAAAGCCAAGAAAAGCAGATTTAGCAACGAACATGTTCTTGAGAATTTCAACCCAGAAATATTAGAATTAGTTCTATCACTGGCTTTTTTGATTATATAACTGTCAAAATTATCTTGGATCACTTGAGAGATATGTCCTTTTCTGCAGCTACAACAGATCTTTATAAAACACAAAAGAATACATTTTGTCACTGTTATAATAGGATCTAAAGATGTCTATTTCTGTTTAAAGTTTATATATACACTCTAACTCATCTTTACCAGCAACATTCCAGCTTAGTTATTAGACATATAAGATATTTATATAATCATACAACATATTTGAAATAATATATATTCTTGATTTTACTTGTATGATATCCAGACTATCTTTCTATTTTATTTTAGCTCATACATTAATGGATTTTACTTGCTTGATATCTAGACTATCTATCTTATTTTAGCTCACACATTAATTGGATACTAATGGGGTCCAGTAGGCTATTGCAATACAAGTGTACAGCATGTCCTGACTAAATCCAAGCTCACTTTAACAACCCTCCCTCTGCCTTCCCTCAATCTCTGGTCATCACTCTGCAAAATAATAGATTGACTTTTTTTAAAGTTTTACTTGTGATGGAAAAAGGAAGCACTTGCTTTTCTGGATCTGGCTTGTAACACTTTATACATCTTCTAGCTTCAACTATTTTGCAGCAAATATCAGTATTTTATTTCTTAATCTGAATAATAACCCATTGTTATACATGTCATATTTTTTTCCTCTATTCATCTATTGATGTGCACCCAAATTGATTTCATATATTAGCTAATGTGAATACTGCCGCAATAAACATAAGCATAAGGCGTCTCTTAGTTATTCTAACTTCCTTTCCTTTGGCTATATATTCAGAAGTGGGATAGTGAGTATACAGAAGACCTATTTCTATTTTCTTGAGGAACTGCTACACTATTTGTACACATCAGTGCTTACTAAGGAAACAGATTTGATACAAGATATACAAACATAAGAATTTTAAAGATTGGCTTACAGTGGTTGCCAGAGTCAGGTGTGGAAGAGTTCAAAGGTCTGTCTGCATACTGAAGGATCCAATTGAAGGTCCAGAATGCAGTGTGGTGTCCCGGTCAGTTTGTGTCAAGGGTCCAAAAGGCTCACGATGGAAGCTGAAGTGTTGGTGCTGCTGGAGGCTGAAGAGTCTGTGCTGGAAGCCAGGAGATGATGTCCAAGGTGGAAGTAAAGACAGCAGCTCTCCAGAATAAATAGAAGAAATCTTTTCCTCTTCGTTTCCCTTTTATACCATCCTGGGGATAATCCTCCCTAGACCAGGTCCTCCTCACCCACCCAAGACTGTGCTGAGCCAATATATTTGGCTGATGCTTACTCAAGTTGACACAATCAATCAGCCTTCACACTGTGCTTGTTGCCATTGGGTGTTTTGTGACATTTTTTATAAGAACCATTTTAACTGGAGTGCAATGATATCTCACTGTAGTTTTGTCTGACTTTAATAATATTGATATTCTTCACTCAGTAATCTTTGTTAAAATCAGTGTGTCCACCTAGGAGTGACTATGAATCAAGATTGTTGAGGATAATGTTACCAGTATGTTAGAAGCACAGAAAACTAATAGCTAGACTGGGATGTAAAGAAAGAGAAAACAGAGATTACCAATAGTAGAGCGATAGGGGCAGGAACCAAGAGACTGGATTTGTAGAATCAAAGAGATATCATCCAGAGCTGCACATGGAGAGGGCAGAAAGAGCAGGAACACCACAGATAAGGGCAGGACAACTTTCATACATGAGCCCTGTCTTCACTCTGAAGCCCACCTGATGCCCACAATCTATTTATGACTGCCTTACCTTTGCCTTTCTATTTCATTTACTCAGATTTTCCAGGTCTCCAATGATATACATACTATTCTCTGTTGTACTCTTGAACAGTATGAAATATTTACCTTTTTTGATCAATATGAATTTTAACTGACCTAGCCACACTGACATTTTGTATGTGTCTTATTCCCTTTTAGTGACTTTTGTATGTTCTGGAAAAAAAAAAACCTGCAAGAATATAAAATCACAAGAAGTTATGAATCAGTATAAGATGTAGTTTTTAAATTTCAATGCAAAATTAACTATAAAAATATTGAGAAGTATATTGAATGCATTGTATCCATTTTGTTTTGTTTTGTTTTGTTTTGTTTGATGCCTTTCACTATGAAACATGTACATAACATAGAAGCAGGACCAGGCATTGAATCCAGTGTTTCATTCAAATGCCATTTGTTTTCAACCAATTTTTGCAATTGTTAATGTCTGTTAAAAAATGAGAAAATGACCAGGTTACACCTGGATTTCTACTTCACATATGTAAGTTGTACAATTTAGCTAATCCTTCCAATTTGGGTAGCTACTAACAGAGTTGCATTTTTGTCATATCCTTTCCCCAGAAAGTTTAGTCATCAGGTTATCGTTTATTCTTTGACCAAATTTACTTCAGATTAGCTAGTTATTTCATACAAGTCATTTATATAAATTTGTTTACAGCATCCAATTGGCACTATTTTTAAGAATCAACTTCTCCTCAGCAGGAAATGCTTCATTTCTGTAATAATTGTCTTTATGCAAGACAATTACAAGTGATTGGGAACGTACTATGTAATTAGTGAAGCCTAAAAACATCATACTACCAGCTTAATTAAATCCATTTTAAAACACACACACAAAAAAAACTATAGCTGACTGTTAAAGATCAACATGTCTTGTCTACTTGGTTCTACTTTTTTCTCAATTTTTTTAAACCAGAGAGTTTCTAATTTTCCTCAAAACAATGTGAAACAATTGATTAAGAATATTAATTCAAGCAAAGAACATTAGATAGCTGAAAATTTCCTGTTCCCTACACTATTATTGTGACATTCACCTTTGAAAATTACTTCATTCTCTTTCCATCTTCCAAGCCACAATAAATTTTGCCTAATATGATCAGTAATATAGGACATAAGATTATCCTTTATTTAATCTTTGTCTTTGAAAAGAACAGGTAACATAGTTAATTAATTACAAAATATTTCTGTAATTCTTCTTAGAGATCTAATAGGAAATAAATATTTCCAATTGGTTATTATTCATATAGTCTTCTTTTGTGTATTGTTGCTTCACTGGTTTCTTTTTATTTTTGCTTTTTTCTTCTGTATTTAATGTATTTTGCATACCTTCCCTAATATTTCAATTTCCTTGATTACACTAACGTGTGCATAACTTATGTGAGCAAAAAAAAAAGAAATTCATGACAAAATAGATCATGTTCTTGTATGTGCAGTTATGACACACTTCAAAGGAAAGCCAAAGAAGTGGTGGAGGAAAAATAAATAAAGGATAGTTAACTCAGTTGTGGGCTAAAAATTCTTTTTAGGTGCTGAGTCAAATAAGTTTATAGCCATGCAATAATGATAGAATATTCAGGCTTCTATAGAAAGTATCATTTGAGCATTATCAGAATCACATAGCTGTTTACCAAATAGACATTCTACATTTCGCCCCAAGAATATAACCATAATTTGTTGAGAGATTAACACAGATAATGGAAAACTACTTATTCTAACCTGCCACTGAAACAGGAGTGGCTATATAATTATTAACTAATGATCTCTAAGAAGAATGTTGAGTGGACCATTCCGTGAAATTGTATTAAATTAGAGGCTAAGATATGCTTCTTACTTTTTCCCTTCCATTTTCTTAGAATTCAAATGTGATGGCTGGAGGTTCTGCAACTGTTTGTGTTGAAATATATCTCTTCATTGGTGCATATCAGCTTTTAGAATAGTGGTACATTAAGGACCCAAAAACACGATGAAAAGAAATATTCTATCAATCAACTAATTGACAAATGAAGCAGAATGATGTCTTTGATTCAGGAGCTTTCTCATCAATATCTCAGCCTCGAATTTCATTTGTTAAGCTTGAAGCTGGGAGACTGGGAATTTTGAGATCTGGCTCTGGATTGATTGACTATACTTGTTAGCTATATCCTTGAGCAAATAAGTTAGTCTTTGTGAACTTCAGTCTTATTATATGTAAACTAAGTTGATAGTATACATCTTGGATTGTAGTCAGATCTTAAATATCTTATTATATCCTTAACTCATTGTGCTATATAATAGTCTATAAGCAACCTGTCCACAAATGTCATAATTTCTGTCTCTGCATTTAATTTACCATATATATAATGAAGAATTACTAAATAATGCCCTCTATTTAAACCACTCATTTCATCATTGCCTCCTGAAACATTCGATTTATAAAATCATTGTCTAATTTTTGATGTTAAACAAAACTAAACAAAAATAAAATCTTACAAAAATCTCCATTTTTTCATCTTACACTGATTTCTGTTGACACTAGAATTATAACTAAGATAATGAAATGTTGCTTCACAACAGGATGAAAACTTTGAGATTTTCTAGAATGGAAGGTAAGATAAACACTAACAAGTACAAAATACAATAGTGTATGAATACCACCAGACAGATTACAAAGAAAAGGAGAGAGATATTTCTCTGACTGCCAGAAGAGACTTCAGAAAAGGAATATCTTTGTAGCCAGTGTGTGAAGAGCATACTAGCAGAGAGACCCGCATGACAGAACACATAAGAACAAAAGACAATCCATAATTTGACTGGACTGGAAGTTAAGAAATAGAAAAGAATTAGTAAGACATAAAGCTTGAAAGAGTTAAATACAAACTCTACTGAATAAATTATAATTGTCCACTTCTTAAACACGTAAGTACCAACTTGTTCATACTCTTTTGTCTTAGTGCACTTCTGTGAAAAGGTCCTAGAAATGGGAGGGAGAGCTACACTGGAAGGACTCAGAGACACTCTTTTGGTGTTTCTCTGAAGATTTCATCCCAGCATTTTTCACCTGCAGTTTCTCACCCTTTACTTCAATCACCTGAACTCCTAGCAGACTCCAAATGCCCTTTAATGACTAGTTATACAGCTCAAAATGCAGAGATATTTCCGGTGCCTTTTATGTTTTGAGCAATTCCTGCTGTCTTTCCGAATTGTATCTCCAACCATAACAAAGGTTGATTTAACATATTTCATGAAGTGCTTCCTTTTGAAATAACTTCTGGCAGGTATTATAGGTCAGATTAGCTCTCCAGGCTGCATCACACTCAACCGCAGGTGTTGTAAGACACTCATAACAGAGAGGACACATTGGCTTGAAGAGTGTTAGGATGACTGAATAAAAGAAAAACAGAAAAGAAAATCTGATCTGTCTCAAGATTTTCTTATTTTTCGCTAGGATTACATTTTCCTTCTTTTAATTTTTTTTTTTCTTGTTCATAAACTGACTTCACTCCTGACCCAGGGAAGTTTGCGTTATCTTGTTACATTTAATTTCTATAAATAAGAAAGGAAAAGAACAGATAACATATTACATAAGGCATTTATCCCATATCTCTGATTTTCTTTGGATAGGAAAATCTGAGAATTAGGATAATGTAGGTGGAAATGCTCTTGCCTGCATTCAGGCAGGTTCATTGTAAGCACCATATCAATCTTTGCTGAATGATCTCATTTTCTATAGGCCATGCCAGAGCCCCTTAAAATTCACCAGACAGGCAGGAGAATCAGTAAACATTTGTTCTTTTATAAAAAAAGGATCGGTAGTCTGAAATGACAATTAATCTGGGATACAGTAAGAGGTTGGGATAACTCCTGCAAATCTCATATGTTAAAGAGGCACCATCCGGTGGTTCTATAGCTTCTGAAATGTCAGAGACTGATGATTCCTTTATGAGCATCTCTTTCACCAGTGAAGTAGGGAAGCCTCACAAATGATGCAAATTGCTTGTCATGTCCATGACATGAAGGAGTTTACCTCCTGCTTTTTTGTGCATACTTGGGAACCAGTTGATCAAACCACCAGAATATGTACATCAAAGACACAGTCATGATATTTCAGGGGCTATTTGAAAGTCAAAATTAGAAATAATTGTAGATTAAAACTACAGTGAACTCTTTGTCCAGTGCTTTAGATACTAGGCACAATACCTAAATGGTAAACAGTTGAAAAGTTTGAGCCGGTTGAAAGGATTCATAGCCTGGGAAGAGTCTCATTATAACTAAATGCAATTTGGAATGCTTCACAGATTAGTAAATATTGATGATTTACAGGCATCTAATTATAAACGCCTCACTGGTATAATGAGCAGGGCTTTCTTTCATGAAATCAAGACACAAGAATGTGCTGAAATGTTTTTTCAGCCCCTGCCATTTTCTTTTCGGTATTCACACGCCTTTCATGCTGGTGCTATCAACTGTCAAACCTCTTTTGTATCTAAATGCTGCCCTTCTGCAAGAATTATTTCCAGGAAAAGACTTCCCTACTGATTCAGGTTAAAATTTTAAATTCATAGTAGCATTTTTCTAAAATAGTTGTTATAGTTTATGTCTTGGGTAGTCCCCCAAACCTCATGCAATCATAGAGAAGGCTGAATCTAGTGTTTATGACTAGTTCATTGTCTAGCACTCTGATTGGTGGTGTGCACATTGCACCTGCCCAGGGGCAGAGCCAGTATACAATATAACAAAGGGAAGGAGTGTTTTCCCTTTTTTACCCTTGTTCTCTTGCTGTTTTTGGCCTCCGTGAATAATCCCCCCCCCCACAAACACACACATTCCTGCCTTGGGGCCAGCTGAATACAGACTGAAACCTCCAAAAAACTCTAAGCTAAATAAACCTTCCCTTCCCTAATTTTGGACATCAGGTACTTTGTATCAACAATACGAAAGCAGTAATCAAGGCAGACAACAACATTAATTGAATCTGTAGTAAGTCAACTTACTCTGTTGTCTAAGTCAATAAATGGGTTTTATGGTTTGTTGGCATAATTCAACCAAAAATGTTGAAATCCTAGAAGTATTCAATTTTTAAAAACTGATACTTAATAGAACAGATATTCTAAATTGTTAAATAGGCAGAAGAATGTAGTCATTATCTACAAAAACATGGCGTCAACTCTGGTTCCACTGTGTATCATTTGTATAATACTAAGTTACTTATGCTTTGTGACTTACAGCTTCCTCATCTGCAAAAGGATAATATCTCCAAATGTTTTCAAAATCAGAATTGAAAAATAAATATATGTATTCGTTTTCAAGCTGTGCAATGTGCATAATAGGCATGGGAAAAGACTGTAATTGTATTAGAAACCTCACCCTCACATTCTAAATGGGATGTTCTCTCAAGTCAATAGAGAGCATTGCATTTCAGTCAACTGTTTATCACATTATATGACAAAGAATCTCTGGGACTGAGTCACTCTCCCATGATACTATTTTGAAATATCATATTTTTGATCTAATACATACGAGAAAGAAGAGGTACCCTAGAATTAATACTCTTATAATTGTGGACAAAATACAAACTAAAATGTTTTATGAAATGATAGCAAGACAAAACCTGTTCCTTCTCCCCTAATCACATTTCTTTCAGAAAATAGCTTCTATTTCATGAATTAAGTATGTGGTCCTGAAGGATAACATGCAACGATCTATCAAAAGAGGAATATAGAACCCAAAAAGACAACTAACTGCCAAGGGGAATACTGCCAAATGACAGCTGTGAGGTTGCTTAAATCAGAGACCCTAGTGACCCTAGACATAAGAGGATACATGACCTGGTCTACTGCCCTTGTCATGGGCCTCATATTCAGTGCACTGGTTCTACATTTCTAAGTCTCACCGTCTTCCTCTTTCCCAGGCGTACACTCTGGTTTTTCCTTGAATATGTACTTGAGCTCCAAAATTTGACCAGGTGTATTTGGTTCTATTCCTTAGGTTTCGTGTTCTCCCCTATACTAACAACACCTTTTTTTGGTCTCTCTGCTTCATTAAAATGAAAATAGCAAATAAAAATTTAATGTGGTCTGTATTTTTTATATCATCACAAATATGCCCCCCTTCATTCTGTTAATGTCCTGTCCCACATTTATCAATCTGTTGATGTTGAAATATCTTTGTGGAATAAATTTCACTTTATCATGGAATTTGATTGCCTGGATATACTGTTGAATTTGGTCTCCAACTATTTGATTAGGAACTGTTACATCTGTGTTTAACAGAGACATTGGAGTATACTTTTCTATTCTTATGATATAGTTTTCTATCTTTGGTGTCAAAGTAATACTAGCCTCATACAATTTATCTGGAAGAATTCTCTCCTCTTCAATTTTGGGAAGGTTTTGAAAGTTCCAGTATTAATTTTCTATGAACAGTTTGTATAATTCAACTGTGAAGTCATCAGGTGTCAGGCTTTTCTTTGATGCCAAATTTTTAATCACAAATTCTTTCCTCTTACCCAATATTAGTCAATTCAAATTTTCTCTTTCTTCATCATTCAGTCTTAGTAGGTTTTACGTAGTTCTAATAATTTATTTAACTCTTCATAATTACTTATTTTTGGGTGAATAACTTCATAGCAGTCTCTTATAATCCTTTGTGTCTTAGTAGACATGACTACAATGTGTCTTTTTTTATTTATGTCTTTTTCATTTATCTTCTCATTTTATTCTTATTAGTCTAGGTAGTTACTCAGTTTTGTTTACCTTTTAAAGGGCAACTCATTTTTATTTCTTTCTATATTATTTTTCTAGTCTCATATAATTCTATTATGATCTTTGCTGTTTCTCTTGTTTACTAGATTTGTGCTTAGTCTATTCTTTTTTCTAGTTTGTTTATATTTAGGTTTATGTTTTGAATTTTTTCCCTACAGTTATACATTTCTGTCTATAAATTTACCTTTGTTTTGGTATGCTGCTTCACTTTTCTAAGATAATTTTTATTTCTTATTTCACACTTTGGTTGTTTAGGAGCCTGTTTTAAAATTTTACCTATTTGTGAATTTTTAACATTTAATTCTAGGCAGGCACTGAGCTACATCCCCAACCTTACTGTTGTTACTGTTTTCACCTTTCATAAAATTGCAATTGTTAGAGATAGTTGTTATGCTTTTAATATTATTAAGTGCATGACTTATTTAAAGACCTAATATATGATTTATCTCAAAGATGCATTTCATGTGCTCTTGAAAAGAATATGTATTCTACTGATGGTGGATGGGATGTTTTGTATGTGTCTGTATGTGTTTGTATGTGTCTGTTTGTATTTACTCACACACGATTCAAGCCTGCTGTTTCTTTGTTGAAATTCAGTCTGGATTATCTATCCAGCATTTAAAGAGGAGTATTGAAGTTGCATAATAGTACTTGTTTTAACTTTTTCTTTTGGAGGAGCACAGCAAAGGCTATCTACTGTACCTACCACACTATAACACTATCTTCTTTATGTCACTTCTACAAACATCCTCTTCTATTCAGACCTGAGGATGAGAATATTTCCCTTTTCCTTTTTCTTTAATGATTTCTTGTACCATATCTTTTTTTTTTAATAACAAACATCAAGTAGATCTATTTCTATGGCACTATGAGAATACTGAAGCCTGAAAATGTTAAAGGGCTTCAGCAGAAATGGTTGTGGGATGCATGCAAACATTTAAAATAAAGCTTAAGGTTTTATTAAAGGAGATTGAACATCCATTTTGAGACTCACTTTTTTATTATTTATTTAAGAAACCTAGCAGCTATACAGCATTCCAGATTTTGAAAGTCTATGGCAGTATTATCACATATACACCTTCATAACTATTACTAATATTCCGAGGAATCCTTTGAGGACAATCTTAATATCCACCACTCTGAGACAATGATTAAAGACTTTTGGCCTGTGTCATACTATAGTAGCTAAAGTATGTTGATGTTAATTTGAACCCTCTGAATCCCAAAACCAAAGCCCTGTGCTCTCTCAAATTGTATGTAACATGACCAAGTTCAGTTCCCTAGATCTGTGTCTATTGCTTAATGTGTTTTCAGGAACTTCTGAAAAATCTGTTTCTAAAAAGTCTCCTCATGAATGCATTTCAGTGGAAACTAAACTTTCCACATCACTTCCTTCATTGCAAAAAACACAGAAGGAACCTAGGAATAAAAATAGCAACAAAATATCATGATCATCTTCAGTCAGTAACAATCAATTTTTATTGAATTCACTAGGTTAAACAATATAAAAATAAGATTTGCAGATAATCAATAAAAAAAAGAATTCTGGCAGTGAAGTAAATTGTAGGAAGGCATTCTGGGGTCCAGCTCCTCAAGAACAGTCCATGTAGAGTCACAATCCTTTTATGATGAAATATTGGTGCCATATAATGAAAATGGTGTTTGTACAAGTATGACTCTAAGTTAGGCTTTGTTTTTGTTGTTGCTGTTGTTGTTGTTGTTGTTGTTGTTGTTGTTGTTTTGTTTTTGGTGTCTTTCTTGTTCCCATGGTTAACTCTTACTCTCTTGATTGTCTCCAGCTGTTAACCTGAGACAATTAATTTTACTTTTTAAGATCTTACAGCATTTAAATGAACTAGTTAATCTGAGTAATATTACTTAACATAATTTTTTTCTTCTAAACTTTTAAAACTCCGTGAAATATACTTAAAATAATTTAAAAAATAAATATTTCTTTACTTCTAAGTGTCTCACAGATTGAGTATTTATTAACAAAGACAGTACTGAGAATGTTTCAGAGATCTGAAAAGATTTTATTGTGTGTGAACTGGTGGATTAGCAAATGACTTCATTTACTTTACTTAGGAGTCTAGTGGAGCATGTATCAAATTGCAAGTAACAAAATACAGGAATATTGTTTTAAATGAATTTGGGATTTAGCAAATAATTAATACATAATTCTGAAGGAAAGTCAGTATTCTGAAACGATTACCTTATCATAGAAACAGATGAGCGTTAGAAGATTATCTCATATCTATGCAACACTGAAGTTAGCCATATATCACACTGCCCACAAGGTGGAGGAAGATGCTGACAGCTATTTCAAACATTCACCATCTAGTAAGAAAAAATATATCACATATATTGTATGCAAATTACATAGGAAATGCAAGGGTATAGACAAAAATAGCATCATATTCAAGTAGTTGGAGATCCACAAACCACCATAAGCAAATAAATCAAATTCATAAATAACCATAGAATAACTTTGAAGGAGTTAACAGGAATAAAAACAGTGTGACCCTACATTCTTTGACTAGAAGAGTTGAAATTTTATCTGTCCCCCTGGCTTAATTCCTAACATCATCCTCCTTGTATGCCCAAAAATGTCTTGCACCTGGGCTTTTCCTTCAATTTCTATTAGAAAATGCCTGAGATAACTAACTCATAAAAGGAAATGTTCCTTCAGCTCATCTGTTTGAATGGTTGGCCTCAGTTTTTGGTCTCTGATAGACACGCTGAATGACAGTGACAGGGAGTGAATGGTAGACACAACCTCTTACATCACATAAACAAGAATCAAAAGAGAAAGAGGAAGAGACTAGAGTATCAGGGACTAGAGTATCGGAATGTCCTTTCAGAATATGCTCCAGTCACTCAAGGACATCTCCCAAAGGGCTTACTACTTTGTAGTACAGCCACATCTGGAACTGCGTGGGCATCCAGTGTCCAAGCACTTAGGAAACTTGGAATTAAAATTTTATTTCATAGATTTATCAACACAAACTATTGGTTTTCATCTCCATGCCTCTTACAGTGATGTAAAAAGAAAACTGGTAAATCCTAACCTTAATCTATCTTTACTAATTCAACAACTTGCGCTGTTTTCATCCAGCTAGGTCCTTAGAAGAATCAAACGTATTAAACAAAATCTGAACAGGTACTATTTCCAAGAACGATGATAAATGTTCTATTATTGCACCCTTAGGAAATGCATTAAATAAAGGCTAAGTTAAATAAATAAGTATAAAAAAATCAAAAGGAACAAGCAAATTGAAATGATATAATGATCCCAAAGGGCATTAATCAGATTTACTAATTGAGATCAAGACCATCCTCTTTGCATAAGGATAATTCTATTAACATATTCTCTGATTGTAAAAGATAAACCTTTGCTTCTATTGTAAGTGCCATTTGTCAAATACATTTATAATATCCTGTTTCACAGTGTTGGTGTTAATGTTAGTTCTTCTAGTAGGAGCTGACTTCCAGAAGGCACTACAGATGATGAAAATTTATTTAAAAATCGACTGCTCTGTAGTTGTGTGTGCCAGCATTAAAACAGTAGCACACAGTGGGAGGTGACTATCTGATCTGCCTGTAGGCTGCCTCATACAAGATTTTAGGGCTTAGCCTTCTACTGTATAGTAAGTTCTTCCACCATGGGGCTTTTATTATTGATTTTAGCATTATCCTTTTCTGATACCTTAAAAACAAAATCATGCCTTCAAGATTCTTGTACCCAGCGGAGAAATCATCTTTCTCTATAATAGCAATAAGGAATGCAGTAATTTAAAAGTATGGAGGTGTTATTCTTTCCCAGTAATTTTACTTAATATAAATCTCCTAAAATGAAACCACTTAACGATGATATGTTGACATATGATTGTAGCTGGCTTTGTAAAGCAGCTTTGGCTAATAATGGAGCACTGTAAATGGAGCAGGGCCAATCTATTCTGTTAGTCTGTACTTCAGATGAGTAAAGAGGAGACCAGAAGCAGATCGCAAAGACTTCCCAGGTTCCCACTGAGGTAAGCTGTCTGACTTTAATCACTGCCACCCACAGCAAAATTAAGACATTTAGAAATCCCTTTTCCATGATGAGAAAATGTTTCCATTTAAGATAAAACTTATTAAAAGATTATAAAAATGTTTAATTTTGTAAAGATTAATGAAAGATTAACTGGAAATAGAAAATTGATTAAAAGTAAAGACTGGTTTTTAAAAAAAATGAACCAAAAATAAATCTTTAAATCCCCTCTTCTTGCTTTTTCCTAACTCTCTCACCGCTCAGTGCATAGAGGAAGATTAACTTTCCAAATGTCTAAATGGAGATCGCTGAGGACTGTCCCCGGTTGTCAGTTACCTCATACATAGATAGATAGATAGATAGATAGATAGATAGATAGATAGATAGATATAAGATATATGTCATCTTCTCTTTGCCAACTAAGTCCTTCCCTTATTAGCTCCATTTCATCTTTCATATGTTTAACTGTTCAACTCAGTCTTTAGCCATAACCGTGGTTAATTGACCTTGGAACGTTTACATTTGCACTAAGGAAGGACTTGCACCAAGTCACCTCTAGTCTCTGTCACTCAGAAGTCCCTCGTCTTTGAAATTTCAATGTCCCAGTCCCAAGTTATGGTTACAAACTTCTATTCTTTTACTTTTCTTATGTCTATGCTTCAAATGCACCGACTATATTATTTGATAAAGTTTAGATACCCTTTACCTTCATCCCTGTATATTCTATTATTTCACAAATCCTGTGTTTGACCTGCTTTCATCACTGTATCCAGATACATTGGTCAATTCCAATTCTAAATTAGCATAATTTAATTGAAAAAGCACTGAATATGAAATAAGACATTCATGGAATAAAACCTGTTTCTGCCATTTAGAACTTTGTGACTTTCCCCAAAACACTCTGATTTTTAAGTTTTGGATTGATACTCAGTAAAATGAAAATATTGTGTGTCTCTTACAATCTTGTGGTGATTAAATGAGGTAGGAGTCTTTCTTTGCTTAGTTTAAGTTTTTTTTTTTTTTTTTATTTTTACATTTGCATCTAAGTCTCGTTTTCTCAGTCTTACTGAATTACTGTGCTTCATGATCCTCCTGGAATCTAAAGAGTGTCAGTATACTGGCCATCAACATCTTTCTTATGACTTTCAAGCACATTCATGCACAGATTTATCAACAACACTTATTCTTTCTTCTTTCCCTTATGTCTCAGAAAAAGAGATTCCCACTTCATCTCCAAGACTGACACAGTAACAATGGTCCTGTTCTCCTGGTACCCTGCTTGACTGATGTTGGGCATGGCACTTTTCACCATATTAAAATATTCTTATCTTCTTTTTGGTCCTATATTTATTTTACTTCTTGAGTAAATTACTCTACTTTACTTCCCAAGTCCTTAAAATTATTATATTTCTATCATTTTCTCACCATTTGCTACTTTGCTTAATTCATAATAGGACTATATCTTCATTATTTAAAGTGATTTTGATATTAGTGCTGACCACTTCCTTTCAAAATATAGTCATCAAGTTCAATTTATAGTCTTACATTTTCTCTTAAAGGGGCTTGGTGGTATTGTTATCATTTTAAGATTTTTTTCTCCTTGTGACATAAGTATACAATTCTCTTCCTAACTCTATTACGAATATATCATATCCCTATTTCATTTTACCTTATCTTTTTCTCAGTCTTAAAATGCTTTATTTCCTATCATGTGCCTTTGACTTTCTCTCATTTTATATAAAAACAAGTAATTTTATTCACACTCATGACTTCAATAGCTAAATTTAAAACTTGAGAACATTCATATTAGTGTTTGTGCCCTATACTGATGCTTCAACTACCAGCAAAGTTTGTAACTGCAGTTAGATAGCTATCCTATATTCCTTCAGCTAAAAGAACTCCATTGATCCAGTCTGCTGAAGCTCACGATTTCTGTCTTTCTTTAGATAAAGCAGATGCATGCTTGAGGTTGAGTCCATGAATCTGGGAAGAAATCAATGCTCCTTTTTCTAGAGACAGTCTAGAGGGACAGACCAGTCAGTTTGGAGGAAATCAAAAAGAATTCTCTGAGTTTAAACTAACAACATTAAAGTACATATGTGACACCAAAGTTACAAATAAAATTAAGAATGAATACCCACAATTTATAAAAATATATCAGACCAGGGGGAGAATTACCCAGGAAATTACTCAGTGATTGTTACTATCAATATCAGGGTGTCCCTGGCTTATGCCAATGGCCAAACTTTCATTGAGCAGACCATGTTGATCTAAAGGTAGACCCAGCAGTGTGCTTGATTCCTCAGTTTCCAGCATCTTTATAGATAAGCCCATTACCTGTCTACTTACTCTACTACCTAAACCTTGTGAACTAGTTCTCTTCACTCTGTCTCTTTGTCACTGCTTCAGTTCAAGCTTTCATCATCTGTCACACAGACCACTTCAACAGCCACCTAATCAGTTTCTCTTGGTCTCAAGGCCACTAATCTCTCTCAAACCTAACAATTCTTTCACAGTGGCTTCGGAGTGACATTTCTACAGCTCAAACCTGGCGAGGTCACTCCATTGCCATAAAAGTGTTTCGCCGGAAGGCCTGCCTGTCTCAGCACCCCAGAGAAGAATATTCACAGTCTCATGCCGCCAATCGGTGTAAGCTTAGCTCTCACTATCCACAGCTGTGTTCTTTACTATGACATTCCTTCACACATTTGTATTTCCTACTGGCTCTGTTATGGCTCAGAATCTAAATCTTGCTGGTGAACCATCAATATTTCTGTAAGTTTTAAGTGACTTGTCATGTCTTTGTCAAGGATATTTGTGCTTTTTGCAAAACACATGTATTTGTATTATATAATTGAAGTGCTGTATTGTTAAGATTCTATGAGTGACCATGAATAAAGACCATGAATTACTTTTATATATGTATATTTGTGAATCTCATATTTATAAGTGTACTTAACATCAAGAAATGCTCAAAAGATGTTTGCAGTTTAACTGATTGGATGGATGGTCAGATGGATGGATAGATAGATGCATGAATGAGAGGCTATTGTAAGATTATTGTGCCTCAAAGAAAGGCTAAGCTGTTTGAGCATGTTTTGCTATGGGAAAAATAATGTCTTAGTACTCTTCAGAGAGAGAAGTCTCAATTAATCACAGAGAATGAAAAGAACTGCCATCCCCAAAGGAAAAGCCTGTCTTTCAGATAGTAGGTGACAAGATCAATGGCAGCAATGCTGTTACTGTTGCTATTTAAAAATTGTTAAATGATATTTAAGTGTACAAAATTACTACTTCTCCCAGTAATTATAGCTTAGGAATTGATTTAATGTTGGCTCAGGGGATAAATTAGTATTTGGCAACAGAACTGTGATATATGAAGGAAATGAAGCCTTCCCCAATGGTCACTCTTGTTCTCACCGCTCTCAATAATTATTGATGCCTTTCCCTGGCAACCTAAGGAGCCACCACTTCCCAAAGCAGTTTACATGGAGTGCACTCCACTTCAGAAGTAATCACCTGGCACAGTCTAGACCATGACCTGAGATCTTTTATTCAACTTTATTGTTTAGTTCTATGCTACAAATTAAGTCAGTTTCTTAACTGATGTTAACCCTGTCTTGTATGTTCGTAAAATTTATCATAGCTCATAAAGATTGTCAGTCTTCTCACTGAGGCATTGATAGCTCACTTGTGCTTTGCCGCTTTGGTTAAATGGATCACTCAATTGATAGCACTTTGGCTGTCCTGATTGTTGTAGTACTACTTGCCATTCAGTCTTCTTGAGTACTGAATCCTTTCGCTGTTATAATGCTTGCTTAAATCAAGCTTGTATTTGCATCTTGCCTTTGAATATCTTTCATGCAACACTAGGTCTAGATTTTAGGCCTCCCTTTAGTTTACGGAAGGCAGAATAGTTCTCACTGGATGAAAGGTAGCTCTGTTATCCCCCACAGAGCATACAGTAATGTCTGCATTAATTGTACCCAAAATGGGGAGATAATATTGACATCTGTGGGTCGGGGCAACAGATTCTTGGCCATTAAACATTTTGTAATGAATAGGACAGATACCACCAGCATCCCATAAAAAAAGAATCACCTGATCCAAAATTTCAATAGCTCTGATGTTGAGAAATCCTACACATAATATTTTCTCTTTCTTATACACTTTATTGGTGCTTAAAGTACCAGGATGCAAGCTGACCCAAGTTATAAAATCAGGGCAGAAAGCTCATAAAGTTTGTCAATCAGGGGTAACATAATGTAGTCATTTGGACTCCTTTTTGCCCAGTTTTCTCATCTTGTTGAAATAGTAGCTGACCATGCCTCTATTGTAGAGGACCCTGGAGGTTTAATAAATCCATTTTAATGAGGTATTCTGCCATCCTCAGGTGAAAAATGCTCCACATGTGTGATTCTCATCGCAAAGGAGAGCAAAGATTGTTTTGCAGATTGGCTTATGACGTTTCTTCCTGCAATGCACCTCCTTCCCATAGCTTTGAAAAAGTACAAATTTCATCCATAAGAAAAATAGAAGTAGGCTGACAACTTCAGCATTTTCTTTTACCTCTGTTGGTAGAAGTGGAGTCATGGAAGAATCAGCTGTCAGATGAATGCACCTTTAAATTATACAGCACATCAGCCACCACTGTTACTGAATTTTGCTTGGTTCATCGCATCACCTCATGTGTAAGGTGGGCAGTGGGGTGGAATGCCTTGATCTCACAAGAAGGGGGTTTAATACATCAGCCAAATTTCCAATCTAGCACACATGACATATGTCACTAAATAGTGACTTGGGGAAAATAAGGATGTTTAATCTTTAAAGTTCAAATCAAGAAGAGTGTCACCTATCTGATAGGATCTAAATGTTGATTTTTCTCTGAGAAACTGCCAATATATGGAGGTCCAAATGAAGTAAGTTTGCTCTTCTTTTAGTGACTCAATGACAATGTAAGAAGCTAAATTTGACGTTTTAGCCATTTTAAAATTCTGAAGTAGGAAAAAATATTAGTACAAGATTGTCATACCATTTCCCTTGTATATATTATTTACTTTGTTATATAAGTTTTAAATATGGTTGTAGTGAAATTAAATTTTATAGCACTTTGGGCTTGCATCTAAATGTCCACAAAAAGCCTCATGTCATGAATTCATAGGTGGGACTCTTGGGAAGTGACTGATCTAGAGTGTGTGATACTGAACTTTAGGGTGTGATACTAGGATTCAGAGGGGATGTGGGTAACAGAGGCCCCACCCGGGGTGTGGGTAGCACCTATCAATGGAACAGAAGGGACAGAAAAAAGCCCGGTTGGCGGCAGTGGCTGCTGCAGCTGCTGTGTCATTGCCTCCTGCCTGCTTGCCATGAGCTGTTTCTGCTCTGTGATGTCCCTCTGCCATGCTGCCCTACCTCCAAGCCGACTGGCTATGGACTGAAACCTCTACAAGCCATGAGGAAATCTATCCTCCCTTAATTTGTAGGTATCAGGCATTTTGTTCTAGTAACAGAAAAAGTAAATAAGACAATAGTCTTTTAACTATCTTAATGATGTCTTAGGAAATTATTCTCATCATTATTTTCTTATTCACTTATTGTTTATTTCAAGTAAATACTTGAATAAAGTTGTTATATAATCTCTAAGCCAGAAAAGGTGTATAGATAACTTTTACTGATACTACTGAAAGATACCACTGAAAGATACATATGTCTTATTTCAAAAGATATATATATATATATATATATATATATATATATATATGTATTTGACTTAAGCTTGGAATTTTTATATTATATATTCAATTTAAATAAAATTACCTTATTAAAATAATGTATCAAAATAGACAATTCATCTTCACAATGTCTTGTTTGTCCTGTGTTCAAAGGTCAAAAAGTGACATTATAACCACAGAAAAGTCATTTCGACTTGGTAGCTATTTAACATATGCACCTGTTGTTGTGATAGATTGGCAGGTGGCTAACAGGTTTTTACACTGCAAATCTTTTCCCTTAATGCCTGCATGCGGTTTCATGTCACTTCATGCCCTGCAGCGAAGAGCACGCCTGCTGCTTGATCTGCCTCGCTGCGCTGCACAGTGAGCTTGCCGTCTTGTGCATTCGGGCTGCAGCTTCACCACGCCCTCGGCAGTAGCCTTGTTTCCAAAGCTGTCTATTCTTGAAGACATAGGTAGTTCCACAGAACATTCAAGGGATAGGTAGACACAGAGTGACACACAAAGATTAACAGATTCTTAGAGACTAGGAAGATGTCTCTTCAAGAATCACCACTTTCTGAAGACTTTCCTCAGTTTTCTAACCCAGAAAACTAACCGTATCACTTCACCAAGAATTAGTGATCAGGCTTTTGGGAAGCAAGACAAGGTATTACTTAATCAAACGCAAGAGAATTATGATTCCTTTACTTAGAAGAGGCTCTGAATTACATAAAACTGGAACAGAGGTGTCTCTAGTCAGATCACCGACTGGCAGAATCAAAGCATCAGGGTGGTGTAGTTCATTTAAAAGTAGATTGATGGAGGTTGAGTGATGTCAAAGCACATTTCTGAAGGGTATCTCAATTATAAAAGAAATGTGGGGTGTATATGGTATTGGTGGAGAATATTTTGGAAAGGAAGAAATTCACATTTATTAAGATTTACTGTATCAGCATATTATACGTTTGTGCATTTTTACTTAATCTGCACTGTAACCCAAAAGGAGAGATGTACTCACTTATTATAAACAAACGAGTCAAGAAGTGAATTTGCTGCTTGAAAGTTATAAGAGTGGCAATTCTCTTCACTCCACCCACTGTAGATGCCTCCTATACAACATGACATGCTTATCCTGACACTTCAATGCCTTCCCATTCCTAAATGGGGAAGACCAAGAGAAAACTGATAAAAATTGTTTTATTCTCCCTTTCCTAAGTTCAATATAAACCTCACTCTATTCTGGCTGCCACCTTAATACCATCAGACACTTGCACAAACTACCCATTTCTTTATCACCATTCTTAGCCTGAGGCTTCTTTGCTCATCTTGATTAGATGTGAATATTTCTAAGGCTCTGGAAACACTGTCAGAAAGCACAGTGATGTTGTGATATAACTAGTCTTTGGTGAACGCCTGCTTCCTTCTGGTGCTAATTATTTTCATTCATGTAAGCTTAGCTTTTTTAAGAAATCTTAAGTTGATAACACAAAAAATATTAAATGATTTATTTTTCTTTAATCACTGTCTTCTGACATGTTCTGTGGCATTTTCATCCCTTAGTAGGGGGCAAATTTGCTAAATGACCACCGTAGAAAGTTTCCATAGCTTGCTGGATATTGACAACTATTTATATTCAGTTAGTCTAATTCAGTATAAAATCCCTCAGGAGACTCTGTTTAAAGCTTGCCGCATCCTAATGTTGGCTATAATCGTGGATTTTGCAACATTAATTGGAGACAGGATGCATTTTCTTTCACAATGCTTCCTTTTCTTCTCTCTTCAAGGAAGTGTCTACTCTAATGATGAGAATAAAGAGGAAGAGAGGGAAAACGATGATCATTAAAGCATTGCTTGTGTCTGACTGCTATTTTCCCTGTGCGACTGTTACTTTTCTAAGTCAATAATGACAGAAGCTTCTGCTTACAGCTGTGCCTCTCTAGTGAGATCCTTCAGTTTCAGACCATCCCCACCTCCACTGCAGAACTTTTCCACTGCACAGTGTCTGGAAATGGAGGTTCAAGGTCATCATCTTCCATTTTGATCATCTCAGCTTCCACCCCATAAGTAATCTTCCTTATGGAAAACCATCTTCCTTCACCATCTGTTCTCCTGCATTGGCTCCTACAAGAATAGCTAAAAATTAGTCACTTTCCACAGTGTGCCTGGGACACAGAGGACATCACACATCTTTATCATGGCAGGGAGCAAGCCAGATGGTTTCACACCTACCACACTCTCCTCTGTCCCCCTCCTCAAGGTTCAAACTTTTCTCTATTTGCAAAGGCAAAAAGACAGGAACTCACTGTACACATGCATATTCAAACCAAGAAAATACGCCTTATTAGAGTAAACAAGAATCTGTGCCATTCTTTTAATCAAGTTTTCCTCACTTGATCTGGCAGAAGAGTACCGAGCCTTTCACCCTCTCAGTAGAATAGCTTCTCCTCAACTGCAGCTCGCTTCCTAAAATGACAGTGACTAATGCCACTCCCTTTACCTCCCATCTCCCTTACTTCTTAGGTACATTGGCCAGAAAGCAGAGTTAGAGGAGAAATGGTGAAAGGTGGGATATTTCTAATATTAGTAAGTCCTGTAGGAAGAATGTGATGCCAACTTTTGGTAGATTCTTGGAATGGAATGCACTTAGTGGCATTTTCTCCATGTTTGGACTGATGAGTATAGAGGTGCTAGGAAATGTAAGATTTCCCAACATATTTCCAATCATATATATATATATATATATATATATATATATATATATATAATTTCAAGAAGAAAAAGCTACAGGATTCCTTTTGCAAGATAGCCATTTTAGTGAGTGTTAATACAGAAAATTTAAAAGATATAATTGCCTCCCTCACACTCAGACTTGGAGGCCACAGTTTGCACCCTGTCCTTGGCCACAGACGCCACAGTGGCACCTACTTTTTCCTCAAACCTCTGTCATTGTTCCGATGTATTTATTAAGTATGACGGGAGTGCCTGGAGAAGTAGAAATGGTTCACTGTGAAAGGCAAAAGGTCAGGGGAACGTCACTGAAGAATTCACAATGAAGAATTGTTCCTCCTACTTTGTCTCTAACAGATAGAGATTAGCAGGATAAAAAGATAAGAATGGGCATTCAAGATTGAAGGGCTAGCATGTGAAAAAGCAAGAGGCACAAAAGGAAAAGGAAAATACATGTAATCAAACAGGTCTTGAGCAGAGAGTCCATAATGGAAGAAGGATAAGCAGGGCAGTCATATTTAATGCCTTTTTTTTTTTATTTTTTATTTTTCTGTCTTGAGTAATTCTGATTTTTGTCAGGTATGAATCTCCCAATTATCTTGCTCAAATATAAATGCAAATTTCCAAGCTGTACTAGAGATTTCCCAGTCCCACAAGAAATTCTCTATCAATATTCAAAGAGGGCCCAGGTTTCTGCACTGTGCAGAAAATCCGGTCGCATCTGAGCATATTGTTGTTTGCTCTCAAAGACTCTGGGTAACTCACTAAGATTTTACCTAAGTGGATTACGTGCTCAGATTTGCATTTTGCCACAGAGCTCTAGCTGTTCTGTGGTACAGTCGCTGGAATAAAGTAATACCAGAGACAAAAGGATCATTTGGTGGCTATTACACAGGTTCTAGCAAGATATGAGTGTAGCCCAGGGTCATTCTAGCACAGACCAGTCAGGCAGTGCTGAAGCAGGAGCTTTAGAAGGTATGAAAGTAATTACTGAGCAGAACCAGATATATGACGCAGGGTAAATTGAGTTGCTTACAAATATCTCTCGGATAATGAACAAAATAACAACGTGTACCTTAATCATACTATCACTGAATTAGAAAGGCTTAGTTTAGATGTCCAATTCCTGGAAATAAATTAGAGAGAAGCAATTAACGGAGACTACTGTCTGCCCTATGTTTCTGGAGTTTGTTGTGGTCTGCTTTTTGTCTATTTGTTTATTTGTTTGATGTTACATGTTCACTTTGGGGTTGCAGCTCTAACACAAAACAACAACCTTGAAACAACAGCCCTGAAATTGGGCTATGGTATCAAAAACCATAGCCAATTTAAATTGTAAATCCACTGCATATAGAACTAAGATTTACTTTATTCTCTAAATTAAGCCCTTTGATTCTTCTCTTGAAGAAACTTTGAGAATTAAGAAAGTTATGACAGAGTATTAAAGTGATATTAAAACCTACTTAGATTTGAGAAAAGTAGGGGAAACAGGAAACACAAGAAAATGCAGGAAATCTATTTGCAACACCAAAGACATAGAATATTAAGTCAAGGCCCATAGCAATGTCCCACATGAGTCCAGATAAAAACCCAAGCTCATGACAATGCCTCCCATGGGTCCAAGTGGAGGTCCAGAGCCCACAAGAAGGACTCACGCCAGTCTGTTTTACAGATCTGTGCCAGGAAGGCCCAAAGGTCAGCGGTGGAAACCTGGAAGTGTTTCAAGGCTGTTTGCATAATGAAAACATGTGGGGCCTAGACAGACAGCATCATTTGTAGTGTGGTGGCTGCTGCCATAAGGGATTCTCCTAGGACTCCAGAAGTTCTGGTCTCAATCTGTTCAAATGTCTCTGTTCCTCCCAGATAGCAATCATTTTAGGGAATTTGATTTGTCTGAGAGGGAGCCACAGGATGAGGACCTTCAGAAGAGGCTCTGTGTTTGGAGAACTAATGATTTGGAATGGGTCTGTACTGCTTAACAAGAAGCCTACTTAATCCTTCACACAACTCCCAGAGCTCTTATTTCCTGGATACAAAGCTACGTCCACCTTGTTAGAGTTCTGAGAAAAAGGCCTAGATGAAAAATCTTTATGACTGTGGAGCAATCTACCGAAAGAAAATGTGGCTGCAGTGACACTCTGAGATATTAATATCTGTACACCTTGCTCCTGTTTCTTATTTTTTTTATTTTTCCCATTTCTCTCAATTCTCAGTATGAGCCAATACCAGAGAATCAAAAATGCTCCTTTCCTCTCTTGTCACTAAGACACAAGTCTGAGATGAGCAGAAATTCTTGCAGGGCCCAGAAGTTTTAATCAGTCCAACAAAAACCATTAAAACGCACATCTCAGATGGTAAACCAAAATCCACTCACTTTGGTGTGCTAGAATCACTTACTTGGAATACATGTTTAGTAAACAGAAATTTTATTTTTGTTATATACTCAATCAAATAGGTAGTAAACACATATTTTAAGATTATTGATTTGGGGCTGGAAATATAGCTCAGTGGCACAGGTGCTTGTCTGGCAAGCAGAAGATGGTGAGTTCGATCCCCAATACCAAATAAATAAATAAATAAATAAATAAATAAATATAATAGGTTTAGAAATATACCAAATTACTTAGCTGTACAATCACTATACACCGCAGAGAGGCCTAAATCTGCATTGGGAAGACATAAAAGTATTTATATGTGGTAGAAAAAAATAGCTTCTGCCCTTTGGCCTTTAGTTTTCTGCTTCCTTGCAACAGTTATTATGTGCTTTTCTTTTATTTGTGTCTTAAGACAAGTTGTGTATGTGAAGCTGTTTAAAAACAAACAACATAACATCTGCATGTGCACCAGTTTGCATGTATAGTACAGTTCATGAAGGTATGGACTTTTTATTGGACTACTGGTTGAAATGAAATTTACAAGCATCACATAAATATAAATTACTTATTTTTCCCAAGCTACAAAATTGCAAGCATAACCCCAAGTAAGAAATAATCTGCCTCATTTGATTGAATAATGTAAGAACACACATGGGTTTAGACATATAATTTCACATTTTTATCCCATCTGTGACTTTGATTATAGCTTTGATTGACTGATTTAACAAAAGTTTCCATCCATTTCCATTTCCTTCCCATCCTCTCATAATCCGAACATCAGAGTAACAAAAGTCATTTGTACTGACTTCATTTGATGATGTTGAGGAAGAAATAACCTTTATGACTGAAAAATAATGTGCCTTCCAAAATATTTGTGGAAGTCTAATATTTCAATAGGCAATGAGTTATTCAGATTCACTGTCATCCTACAGTAGTCTACAGACCGATACATTTCCTCTGATCATGATGCAAAAAAATAGCAAATGTGATTTGCATTCATGAAATAATTTCATATACTTATTATACTCTAAAAATTCTTTTTGCTTTTTGAGACAAGGTTTTGCTATATAACTCAGACTGGCCTTGAACTCACTGTGTAACCCATTTGGCCTAAAACTTATGGAGACTCTCCTGCCTCACCTCTGAAATGTTGAGATTAAAGGCATGCACCATCACACCTGGCATCATGCTCAAATTATTTAAAAATAGATAGAAAACAACCAAAAGCATTAATAACAATAAAATTTTAATATATTATCTATACCATAATTGGAATAAGAATTGTGACAAAAAATAATAGGACAAGAGGCTAAATGACGAAAACCAAAAGTTTTGGGTTTCAGCTAGGCTTCTGGGGTGACTGCACTTGACTCTCCATAATGAGATTTTAAAAATTAGCTGAAATATGACAATCTAGATGTAGCATTAACCTCATTTCTACATGTAGCTCTTCACTTGCAGACAGGAGGCACATACAGAAAACACATGGGACAATATTACTGGGAGAAAATTTAATTTTGAAGTATGTTTAAAAATGCTTCTTTCTCCAGGATACTTGCTTTCCTACTTCCTTTTTTATCTTCCCCAAACACTTAATATAAGAGATAAAAAAAGTGTAAGTTACCTTTCTGCTCATAAAATGAAAAATATTGTGATTATCTAAAAAACCAGTGGGAAATTTTTCCACAGCTTAATGATGATGATGACATTAGCCCTGCTCTGCTGAAAAGATGATCAAAGGAGGTAATGAGAGACAACACAGCATTACATTAGTCTGGTTATGAAAAATATTTCATCAAAAGAGGAAAACTCCAAGATGTAAAATTGAAATGTTACAACTTCGAGATGACTCTGTTTTTTTTCTTTTCCTGCAAAGGTATTAAAATGCGCAACATCATAAAGGAGAGTTTATTGCTCCTGAGATGTAATGATGTGTGTCTCTTCACGTGCATATATATATATATATATATATATGTCTACATATTCAACAGATCTTCTCTAATATTAAACTAAAATGATAGTATTTCTGAACTCAGCTAGTTCTATTTCATGAGTTTGAATCCATGTGGTATGAATTCACCACAAGTATGAGGCCTCTGCTGTTCCTTGAGTCTTCCAAAGGCTGAGGAGAACTTTTTCCTTGAATTTCATGCAAATACAATTAGCTCTTCCTCGCAGTTTTATTTAATGGTGCATGAAGTTACAATCATCATGAATTCTGGAACTTTTCAAAAGCAATCGTTAAGTTTTCTTATAGGATGTTTCAACTGGTTATGAAGTGTAACAGGAAATACATAGTATACTCACCATACCAAAAAGATAGTGAAAAAAAAAAGAATTAGAACAGTGCTAATGACTATTTGACATCTTTATGAAACCATGGAGATTAAAAAGAGTCAAAACTAATTTAAGCAAAAGATTGTGTATTAAACACTGAACAGAGCATTATGATATACCCTAAAATTAAATTACACATACATAGTATATTCACTCAGGGAATTCACAATTCTAAAATTAAAACTTCAAAACATGGAAGTTGGAAGATTTGCTTTTTATTCAAAAATTTAAAATCTTCTTAAGGAAATACTACAATGAACATAAATATCATCTCTCAATCAGTCCTGTACCTTCATAGAAGGATCAGTCCACAAAGAAGTAATTCATCATTGTCTTAGCATTATACATGGCTTGCTAAAAAAAATGCAAAATTGCTACATCTTGCAAAACTAAAACTACCTCAGGCCATAACTGACAAGGATATTCCCACATAAACCTGTGAGAACTGATATGTCCATGTGTGTGTATATCTATCTATCTATCTATCTATCTATATATATATATATATATAGTTCAAAATCCACAACACTCAAAACATGCAGCAGTATATTCATAATGAAATCAGAGTAAAGTTGCAAACCAAACCAATGCTCATGGACTTTCTCAATAATGAGCTCCATGAGTATGCGAAAGAAAATCAGTTCAAGTAAATCTTAAAAGTTTAGGATAATAATGAACATATGAATTCTAATAAAAATATTCCAAAAGTTCGAGATGTGTGAAATGGTAAATACTAGATAAGATATAAAGAGCATATTGAATTCACTGCAATTTGGGTTTATATTAAACTACATATCTTGAAAACTTTTGAGTTCCATCATAAACAGCTTGAAATTTTACACATAGTAGAACACTGAGTTTTGAGAAGAAGGAAAGTCAGTGTGAATCTATAGATGATTTAAGAAAAAAATCCTCTTAGAAGAATGGAGAGTGAATTAAATAGGAAGAGATTAAAAGCTGAAACTGAATCACAAACCAAAAGAAATAGAAGAATTAAAACCTAGAAAAAGAATAGAAAAAATGTTATGGTAAAATGAGAAACATTTACAGACCAATTGGATGTATGGAGAAAGAAGATGATTAAATTTTTGTTTCTTTCAAAGTGAGAAGCTTAATATCACTGTTAACAAAAATAACAACCATTTTAAAAAGTAGATTACCTCATCAGGAAGGAGAATAAGAATCAGTAGGGGAAATCCATTTCATTTCCGGTGCATTGTTTTTAAGGAACTATCAGGAATGTGGCCAAGACCCCAATCTCCCAAATGAGTGTATGGCTAAGGTATAAATAAATGAGGCAAATAGTATGATTTTAGGGCTCCAGGAGGTTCAAAACCTTCTTGCACAGTTTGAGACTCTAGGGGATGAGACAAAGAGCTTCTCTGGGTGGCCCATATTTATTAGGTTTTCAAACAAAGAGAGAGGGTACTGGGGAAATTTCAGGAACTGAGCGGGACCATCTGAGCAGGACCAGCAGGGAATCACTTCAAAGACTTCTCCAAGGAGTAAATTATGCCCATTTGGGAGAACTGTCTTATCTCTCTGATGACATTAGTGGCAGGAATGAGACAGCAAGAATGAGATGCCTGCAGCTGCAGTTTCTATCTAGTTAAGTGGGTTTGGAGCTGGGTGTCCTTAGCTGTGGCTTTATTTTGCCTTTTGAGGTATCTCTGGCATCACAGACCACAAAGGTCTCAGCCAGGACCAATGATTCACAGAGGTTCACTTACTATGAATCTGTTGCCCATCTCCTGACAAAGGGCCTAGGCTTTAGGACAGACTCACAGATACACATTGAAAGCCAATTAGTTATTTTTAAATCCTGCTCTGAGCTGCTTCATAATAATCTCCATCAAAGAACTGCTGCGATTGGGGAATGATGTGGTGGGTGCCCACAGAGGTTCATATACGGTTTGTGTGACAATGTTGGAAGGTGGAGCTCAGTGAAAAAACCTTCAAAAATGGGACTTAGTGAAAAAAAGTTAGGTCATTGGGAGCTGTGTCCTGGAAGGAATTCACATAGTTCTTGTGAGACCTTGAGTTAGATCTGCCTGGTCTGCCTGGACAGCAGGGGTCACAAGACGCACCAGGGTCTAGGCCGGCCCCATGCATGCCACTGGCTGGAGTTCCTTGTCTTAAGACAGCAAGACTGGTTTCTGTCTGCACTCTGGCTTCCTGTCCACCTCATCATCTGTCTAACACATGCTCTTGTGAGGACACTATGGCACCAAGGCTCTCATCACAGGCCAAATGCATGGGGCACCTTTGTGCTGGACTTTCAGCCTCAAAAATTATGAGCCAAATAAACATCATCTCCTAGTGAATAATTCAGCCTCTAGTACTTTTTATAGTCATGAGAAACATGAGAAATACAGGACTGTATTAATAAGCAAGTGAAGATTTTTTTAGGTACTTGAAAATTTAGATTGTCGACAAGGAGAGTGCTTAGGAATGAAGGTGACTCAACATTGACCTGATTGAAGTGGCAGATGTGAATATGTTTGTCTAGAAAGAGGGGAATGCAGACAGCAACATGAGTAGCGGATAATTTACACAGTCCAAGGAGCTCATAAAATGATCACTTTATTACAGCAAATGGGAATGACTCCATATCTGAAGTCTAAGGGCAATGGGAGTAAAGTGGAGATGTCACTCAATGAAAGGCCACTATGTTATTTTTAATGCAAAGTAGTTCTTAAATAATGCAAAACAGTTCCTGAGTAGTAAAAGCCTTAAGGAAGCAAAATTCATAGAATCCAAGAAAAATCAAAGGAAGAAAAAAGTCAACTAGAAACTACTTGCAAACAGGATGAAATAGCCTTACATATGTATGTCTCAGAAAAAGTTATGTCATAAAAATGCTATATTTAGAAACATTGCCACGAAAGGATTTAAGAGCTCAACAAGGAACTAAAGGAATTTTTAAAACCAGAATACATGTTTATTTTAAACCTATAACAGTATCTGCAGTGCTTACAATTATTATAAAACAATCAATTGGTCTTAGGCAATAACAGAAATATGTTAAGCAAACTCCTTAGCAGAAATTTTATTCTGGTTAATATATGGATGTAGGTAGTCATTTTAAATTTTAATAAATGAAGAAGCATAAATATATATATATATATATATATATATATATATTCAGTATAGTCAGAATTAAAATGTTTTCTTCTTAACTTCCAGCATTATCATCTTAGTATTTTTCCCTTTGGATGTAAATCTGATGTGATCTCATGGAAATTAAAGTTTCAAATCTATAAGAGAGATTAATATGTAAATATGTTTCACATCTTTAGTTGTTTGCCTCCAAAATAAATTCATGTTTTATAATGGGTACAGACACAAAGATGTCAAATTTTAAGGACTGGCCAATCCCTTTGTGTCTCTACCACCTGCAATTCTTCCAAACTCAGCAAGCTCTGAGTAAGTACTTTGTCTTTGGTGCTGGCCTCAGGTATTCCCATCATTTAATGATTGTGCTGGCTTTGACTTTGAACAGTTTTATAAAATTAGGGAAATCAACAAGCATAAGAAGAGGAGCTAAGTCTGGTATTCAGCAAAATACATGTTCAACAGCCCAAAATACTATTTGTGTCTGGCCTCCATGCTGATTGGAAGTGTACATACTACAAAAGTGAATAAATATTTTTGAATATCTAGGGAAAAAGAAGAAGAATGACTCTCCAACTGTCCTTAATGAAAAATCAACTTTTCCCCCTATTCCATCACAAGATCAATATTTTTAATATAAAAAAAATACTTGGAAAGAGCAATGATAAAATATAAGCCCATTTTTCTTATTACGTTCAGCAAAGAGACAATAAATTTTCTGTGAAATTATTATGTGTTTCTTATCAGTTTCTGTATTATTGTCATAGCTGTTGGCAACACATGTTTCTATAATCAGAGTGATTCTTCACAACTCTGCTTGTATAGCCCTTCACTGGAAGATATTATATCTGAAAGAAAAGGAAATCATATACTCAAAAAGTCAGCAGGAGGGGTGAGAGGCCAGAGCTCTTCAGTACAGATTTGGGCATTATTTTTGGTGAGGAAATGCAAGTGAGGGTTGAAAATCATCTTTGCGACATACTCTCTGAAAAAAAATTTTAATAGCTATATCTTTGATTAAGAATTGGAGTTGATGTTCTTTGAAAAATAATAAAGACAAGACCAGCTTTCATTATTTTTAGCTGTTGAATTCTTTGCTGAATTTGCTGCTGGAAATGATAAAAAAAATACAGAGTCATTATCCTTATGTGAAAAATAAAAATTTCACAAAACAAAAAAAGAAGCCAAGTAATGAAAAAAAAAAAAAACTAGAAAAAATATTAGCCCTATGTGTAGTAGAGGAACTTTTTAGCCTTATCAGATAGAGTATTGCTTCTCCCAAATGTGGAATCAGGAAGGTTTCCCAGAAGGAGTCATATACTCTAAGAGTTGACAAGTACAGTAAAGTCATCAGAGAGAAAAGGGTGAAATAAATGGGTTCTACAATAAATAAATAAATGAATAAATAATGATTAGTAAACAACTAGAAACCAAGAGAGCACACGTCTTTGTCAAAGGTCTAATATGGCTAAAAGACCAGGTTGAAATGGACCTAATGCTTCTTTTCTAAAGCAGCCAATTAGTCATATAATGTGCTTATGCTTTTGACTCTCCATCCATCCATTCATCAAACACTTTACATGGTGTCGTGCACTGTAGTCTGTGTTGGAAGTGAAGCCATATAGAGAAAGCATTTGACTTCAATTTCTTATAACTTGGTAGTACAAATATCCAAGCCAAAGTGACCAGAAAGACTTGTAAAAAGCAAATTAAATCTTCAAGAAAAACCAAGTTTTACAGTCCATTTTTATTGTTAGTCAGGAGTGGAACGGTGACTTTTGTTTTGCTTTGATTTGGATTTTTGTTGCAGTTCTTCCTCTTACTGAAATCCTGGTGGGCATATAAATGCATAAATATTCCTGTGAACTCTACATGATGTTGAGTTCATGTAAAATGAAAAAAACAAGTTTAGAAATTGTTTAACGCAATGAATGCAAAACACAAGGAATGATTTAGGCCACTATATAAATTTAAAGGCATCTGATTTTTATGTGACTTCAAAGAGCAAACTATATTCTGAAATCACCTGGGCCTCTGCCCCTGCAGTCTTTGGTGCATGCCATCTGAAGATCCTTGCTCTTGCATCCCTTCTTTCAACCCCAGGATCAGATTTAATCATGTCCCAGGGCAAATATTAAATCTATACTGAGAAATTTAAATCCTATAAATTCAACTAACATATTTGCACAATAACTAATATTTTAGTAGAGACCATAGGCAATGTATATAACTCTGTTCCAAGAGACAATTTAGTAAATAAAACCTAACTATAATGATTTATTGAATTCAAATGTCAACATATTCTTACTCAAATTACATTTTATACTCTCTGTGAGCCAGTTTTTCTTTCTAAATCAAAATCCTCCAGTAGTAAAAAATGTCTCTCTTTGCTGAGATTTTCCCTAGTCCCTTTAAACCAAAGTAGTGTATCAGTATACTAATATAATGCTAACTGCACAATATAGCTTAGTGCTAATAATATTATTAACTGAGCTCCATGGGTACATCTTCTCCTACCCCCAATGCTATGACTGGAATGGTTTCATACATTATGAAAGGCTGCCAAATGTAAAATATTTCCTAGAAGATAAGGCTAAGAAATAAAGCTTCCAAGAATATGTAACCTCTTTGAGTTTAAGGACATCAATATACTCATGGTATTTTGAGTATACACATAAGAAATGGTAATTAACAGCAATAGGAGTTCAAAGTATAGAGTGAAGAGTTATTATTTAATAGTGAAATACTGGAAAGTCTTCCATTACAAATAACTTCTGGCATACTCTTGATTTCCTAATGTCATTTTGGCAAAAAAAAATCAAGATAAATCTAGAAAAATTAAATTAATAAGATTCATGGATTTATTGTGGGCAAATCAGTTACTGATCTCTTTACCTCACTGTTAATGCTAAAGGTTACAAGGCAAGACACCAGTAACCCCAAATGATGATATAATGTGTCATGGTTTATACTCTCCTATCATAGACACAGTGAATTATAGACAGTTTCTGAATTTCAATTTACTAACAGAACCTGTGTATTTAAGAAAAAAGTGGAAGGTAACAAATGTTATTAGGAGGTAATGAGTGTTATGAAAATGAGTTATGACAAAAATATACCATATTCATTTTCATTTATCTCCCTGTATTTTAAGACATCCTATAACTTTTGAAGCACATGGATATTCTGGATTAGCACAGAAATGACCCAACAATTTACTGGTCTATTCCATCATGGATTTCCATCACAAGTCTCCCGATGATAAAAGTATGGAGGATTAACTCCTACTTGTCTGCTTTTATCAGAAAAAACATCATCCCTTCCATCACTCCAGTGTATTCCTGTCAGATCCGGCTCACATATGCAGCCGCTATTGCCAGAGATCAGTTCTCTCAGTAAGGAAGCGCGGGAAAGAAAAGGTTGCTGCTTAGCAACCACAACCACGCTTCTATTGACAGTTTTATAATAAAACCCTTTACTATGCTAGCAATTGAATCAATTTTAATGTTTGGTAATAACAACTTTTAGCCTTCCTCTTCTCGGTCCTCTTTTTTCCCTACACATGGACAAGCTCCTAAGCAATCCTAGGCACATTCTGGGTTCCTGAGAGGTCAAACCTTGCAAGCCCCTCTGCTGCAGAAGATGCTCACCTGCATAACTGTCATCAAGGCCCAGACTGGTCTCCTTTCCTTGCTTTTACAATCACTTTCCACCAGCTTGGGGTACCTGCCTTATTCTTCCCTAGAAAGTCTCATCAAATATATTATAGCGCTTCACGTCTTCCCTTGGGATGTGTGAGTGAGCATAAATGTGTTCGCGCATGCGCCCATGCTTACGTGACATTTGTAGTGTTGACATCTTTAAACAGAATGGCTTAATACTTTGCTTCTTCAGCTCAGGATCCCACCCAGGCTTCACAGGCTAGGTGAGCGCTAGATCACTGAGTTCCATAGCTCCTAGGCCAGCGCTTAACTTTTATAAAGCATAAAAAGTATTATCTCATCTCATTTTCACTGTAGCCGTTTCAGGTAATTTCAGTTATCTAAATAGTTATAGATAAGTAACTGAGATTATGAAAGAAAAGTGAGTATCCCAAAGACAGAAGATGCGTGATAAACCCACTGGTAAAAATCTCTTGACCACTGTGATGGCCTTATATACACTGCCTTTGAGACATTCTCCAAAAGTGGTTTAGTAAAATGCCTTTATTTCAAACAACTTAAAATTAATGATATGTTAGACTTGCTAAAATTTCTGTACCAACAATGAAACAGAAAATTTTTATATGCCAAAGAATAGTATAATGAAGACTATAAGGAGAATATTGCTACTTGGATTTTAAGAAAATAAACTATTTCATGAGTACAAGAAGTTTCAGTGTTGTATAACCAAAAGGTAATCTGTATGGGAAGTGTATGTTTAATTTTGTGCATGTGTGTGTGCTCTCCACATTTTCTGAGAACTTCCTGTGGATAGGTCACTATGGTTTTTAAAATCCATCATACTATTTGATCCTCACTGTAGTCCTGAGAGATAAATATTTCTCCTGTTTCAGAGATAAGGCACCAGGGGCTTAGAAAATTCAGATAACTTGTTCAAGTTTACAGACTTGGAATGTTATAGAACTGGGATTCTCTGATTATCAGGATGCACACAGAGTCTATAATCTTAGTAACCACTTGATCCCATCACAGAGATGGTTATCTTTCTACATATTATTATGTGTTTGAAGACAAGCAAAAGCAAGCACTATATTTTAAACACTATATTTTTTAAGTTTTTAACAGTACTTATTGTTAAAATTCAAATATTTTAACATATTATTAACTTAATACTTACCCATAGTTTTAAGGTAATAGTAACCAAATACTATCTTCCATGTGCTAGGAGATAGCCTGTATCTATCTTGTTACATTTTCACATATTATTGATAAACTGAAAATGTCATCAAAATCAAGTTTATATGTTTGTTATTCATTTTAAAATTCCTGGCTTTTCTACAGTTATTTTCACAATTCTAAAATGTTTTCACATTCTCATTTGCTCCTCATAACAAACCATCAAAGTAGGAAGAGGAAGCATTATTATTCCTACTTCAAACCCATAGTGGCCACAGTGAAAGCTTAAGCATAACGTTTCAGGGTGTAATGTAATGTTTGCATCCTGAGAGTAAATAAAAATGTTGAAAACCCAATAGCTTCTAAAAATGACTTTAGTGTTTTAAAGACATTTAACATAACATGATGTGTTTCTTCTCAGGAAATTGTTTACAAATTATGCTGCCAGTTGAAAAGTTGTATGCAGTCTTTTTAATTTTTTTTAAAAAAGTCTATGCATATCCTGAATGTAATCTACTTGTGGCACAGAACATTTTCTGCATAATGAAACAGGAAACTAACCATGTAGATTTAAAACACTTTTAAATATTTTAAACGTGCTTTATTATTTCCTCAATTAAATGACAAATTTAAATATTTTCTTAGTTAACTGATAGATTTAAATTTTTGACCAGTAAGAATAAATATTACTCATTCATTCATTGAATTTTTACTGAGTGTAAACCAAGATGACCTTAACTTTGCTCTACAACCTGCATAAACGCTGAACACTACTATTCTGAATTTTAAGCCCATGAGTTACACTTATTGCCTAAAATGTCCCTAAATAAGCTCATTGCTTTTAAGTCTTAGTCATTAATGGGCTTTGTAGAACTGATTGGCTCATGGTGATGAGAAGATTATTTCACCAGTGAGCTCCTAATCTGATGACCTTATTTGGAAGTAACAAAGAGAAGGACCTTGTGAAATAGAAGAGATCATAAGTGTATTACTTTGTAAATTATATATATTCCAACCCCTCCTTCTGTTTTTCTCTCACTCTCTTTGCTTCCTGGCCACTGTGAGTTGATCAGGAGCCCTATGCTTCACCCTTCTGCCACGATGTTCCTTCTCTACACAGACTTAAAACAGTAAAACCAGCTGATCATGGACTGAACCTCTGAAGCCTCAACCAAAGTCAGTTTTGCCCTTTGAGTAGCTTTGCTTAGGTATTTGATCACACGATGGCAAAACACCAACACACCAGACCTCCTTTTTCTTTTGGCATTTGCTTTAGAAAATCTACCACTGTAACTTCTATCTCTGCGTTTTGAGACATAAATCATTTTTTAAAAATCTTTTGTCAATTTTAAAATCCATGAATATCTGGACCTAGAAGCCACCCCTTTGAAATGTTAACAAGGGAGACAGCTCCTCTCACTCCTAGGTTCTGTGTAAATGTAGAAAAGCTTTCCTTAGACAGTCACCTCGAACAAGTTCTAAAACTATCTTCATAAAGAAGGAAAAGTTTACTCTTTTTCTCAAGGTAAAACCAATTAGAAATGCACAGAATCTATAAACACCCTACCTTAGTGCCTACTTCAGATTTAATTTTGCTTTTTAACTGCTACATAACAACGTAATTGTATGAGGTGCCATCTGAAGTTTCATTGTATACATAGTAAACATTGTATAATACTTAAAATAGATTAAACATGTCTAGCTCCTCAAGCATTTCTCTTTCTTTATGGTGAAAGCATCCCACATGTACATGTCTAGGCTTTGAAATGTGCAGTACATTATTGTTATCTCTCGCCATCCTATAGCATGCCAATAACATACCCTTATTCTTAGGTAACCATAGCCCTGCACAGCTCTTGAATGCTCTTAAAATATGTGTTTCTGCATAATTCTCTCAAGATGTGTATTTTTGCTGTTTCATTATAGTATATCTAACTGCTCAAAGCAGAGTGAGCCCCAGTCCCACATTGGCCTCTAGTTACTCAGACAAACCAGACTAGTCTGCCTGGCGATGTTCCAGTGCTTTTTCTAATCCATTAAATGTTCACAGTGTCCAGGTGCTTGCCTCAAAAACCAAATTTCTACCCTTCATTGTTACCAAATATAGAAAATAAATTAGTTCTAATGTGGTAGAAAAAGTTCGTAAATTCAGCCCTTCTTATTGACATATTAAATGGATATATATATAAATATATAACATATAAACACATATATAAAACATATAAACACATACAAACACACACACACATATACATGTGGGTCAAGCACCTTATAATGCTTGAAACTGGCTCAAGAAACAAATTAATGACGGATACAATTTTCTCTTGGCCATTCACTTCCTTGGTGATGGCAGTCAATGTCTTTTCTTAGCAAGCTTTATTTCTCTGATCTGCAAAATGAAAGTAATGACTTCTATTTCTGTAGAGTTTTGGAAAATTAGCTGTATCAGCTCAGTAATGGGTGTTCCCAAATACTAATAAGTTTTTTTTATTCAATCATCATTCAACAAATATTTATTCGTAACTACTATGTGAAGAATTATCTTAGAAGCAGGCAACAAGCAATACTAAGTATATTGCCCAGACTGATCATCAAACATTCACTAGAAGACTTTTCACAATGAGAAGCCTACTATTCAGGCATCTGTGATTATAAGAAATATTGCTATAAATTGAGTCAAAAATCACTCACTCCACAATTTCTAGCTATTCATGCCATTTCCACAGAACTGTTTCTCCTACTGAGAAAGTTTGTTAGCTTTCATCTCACATGTTTTTAAGTATAGGAAGGCAGTCCAAATGAGGTTTGGCTTCTTAAAGTCCTGCAATTTCTCTGACCCTGGATTGGTCACTTTCTCCAAATCCATCCCATTTGTTTTTTTTCCTCTGTCTGCTTGAAAGAGTTGTATATAGGACTAGTGAATATATTTCCTCTTTTGGGATAATGTGCCTCTTTAAATAAAGTCTAGGCTAAAAGAAAATTTAATAGCAGCCATTCATATTTAGCTTCAGGACACCTGAAAGCCCACTAGTAAAAATTCCACTCCTCAGTTTGTACTTGTGAGGTTTTCTTCTTTTTGTGGCTAAATTATAAGATGGTTTATATTTTTATTTACTTTATTATAGATCAATTTACATTTAACTTTAACCATGAAACATTTAAATTCCTTCTTGTTTAGTGTAATTTGTGAATTCAAACATGTCCTCTTTTCAAATAAGTCATTCCGGTAAAACATAGAACACTTGCTATAAAATGTTGAGAAGTAAGCTCATTGTTTCTGAGTTTAAATTCTTCCTCCAGTTTGAAATCAAGCTATCAAGTCATCCATAGTCATTAATTGAACACTATCAATTAGTTATAAATCAATCTTAAAGTTCTGTTTTCTCTAGACCCATTAACACCATGGGAAATACTGACCTTTTGCTGACATTTATCTAGTCTTTAGTTCTTAAAAACTACTCTAAAATTCCAACATTAAGTTGTTCCATAGAACAGAATTTAACCATAGATCAAAAGAAATATAAAATCTCACTATTAGAACTCAAAAATTAATTTACTGTATCTTTTTCTTTTCATACTATTGCTTTTTGAACAACATTTTCTTGGATTAAGTGGACAATTTAAGAATCTTGGATCTCTTCAGGTTTTTCTCAGTAATATTTAGACACTGTCGTGGTTTGATCTGAACATCCCCAAATACTGTGTTGAAATCTTAGTCCCTATGCAGACACATTGAGCAATGAATCTTTCAGAAAGTGATGGGACCATTGAGGGCACTGACCACGTCACTGGTTTAATCCACTGATGAGTTCCCAATGAAACAGGCTGTTAGTAGCTGGAGAAAGAGATTCACAAGGCTATAACCTTGTCCCTGATTCACTCAGATTCCCACCATGATGAAGAGAGCTTTCTTCTGCCATTTTTATCCATGAGTCTTGTCTTTGACTTGCTTCTTTGCTTCCTTCCTTCCTTGCTTCTTTCCTTCCTTCCTTGCTTGCTTTCTTCCTTTTTTTCTTCTTCCTTTCTTTCCTCTCTCTGCTTCTCTCTTTTCCCCCTTCAGCCCATCTGTTTTTCTGTCTTCTAAAATAATTTTTTTTGTTATCAAGACATGATGCAAAGCTCAAAGAAAATGAATGTCTGGTTATAAAAATAATTCCATAGGTTTCCACATTTGCCGAATCTCTCTGAATCTACCTCGTAATTGTTAATGAGCATAAATGAATGGCAGTTAGTCCTTAGAACATCTTAAAAATACAATGTTTATAAGTACATGTTAGTATAGCAAATATTTTCATTTATATTCTCTATATGAATTATATAAAGACAGATGCCATTTGTAATTTGACCTGAAATTTAACAAAACCCTACCCTAGAACCTCCTTAGTTCAACTCGGTAATGGGAAGAAGAAAGACAGGTGATGAGACCTTCAAAGTGGCACTGAAAGTGTCTCTTCAATACTCAGTTTTCTCTGGTTGACTTTGTTTTGTGACTTTTATTGTCATTTGAGAAATACATAGTAGGTTTAAAAATCAGTGCCTTATTCATGCATTTTCTTTTTTCTACAAAGAAATTCCTTGCTTTTTCTTTATTTCTATTATGGTTACTGGCTATATTCTCACTGTAATCCCTCTAATAAAACACAGCATATTTTCTTTCATATCTTTATCTGGTGTGTGCTTTCATCACATAATCTTTTCTATTCTGTGACTTTTAATAACATCCTATGATTTGAGTCTTCTAGACAAGGTCCTTGAAAAGGAAGATAATATACGGAAAAGAATGGCTTAGTAAATTAATAAAAAAATAAAACAACTGAATTTTCCTCAAGTGTCAAGGACTCTAAAGTGTATTTTTTAATTTCTTAGTAATAATTGGTAAAGAAATACATTGCAGAATTATATAAATCTAAATTTTAAAATATCAAAACAATTTGAAGTTTCAATCACAATGTTAGTTGTATGAACATTTTAAAATCACTATAATATAATAATTCTTTAAAAATTATATTTCTGTATTTTTGTTGTTTTGTTTTGGTACTGGGGATTGAACTCAACCTCATACCTGCCAGGCAGGCATTCATGCTGTTGAGCTAAATCCTCCCCAGTATACTTCTTTGTATAAAAATAGCAGTATTTATTGCAATTTTCATTGTATTTGGTATAATACTTGTTTCCTGTTGTCTTGGTTACTTTTTTTTCTCATTGCTAGGACAAAGTACCCAATACCCAAAATTAAGGAAAGAAGGGTTTATGTAGTTCATGGTGTGTGGAGGTTTCGCTCTGTAATCAGCTGGTTCCAAGGCAGGATGTCATGGCACAGGGGCAACACTTCAAGGTGGCACAAGACAGCAAAAAAGGGAAAGCAAGTCTCTGTTCTTCCCTTATATGATAAGCAGACTACCTCCCCAACCATCTGTGTGCTCTCATCTGGCACAGGATGATGAGGGTTACTCAGCCCCCTGCTGAGCGCCTTAGTAAAATTTCTAAACTTCTCAAATTGACAATGTATCAACCATAACACCTATTTTAAAACTTATGGATGGAGTTGTGAACCAATCACAAATGCACAATGCAAACTCATGAGATGGAGGCCACAGACATAAACCATGACAAGAAGGATAACATGTCAACAATAAACCAATATATAACAGTTATAACCATTAAAGTAAATGGTCTCAATGTACCAATTAAAAGAAACAGACAGGTAGAATGGACCAAGAAACAAAATCCAACCATATGCTGTCTACAAGAAATCCATCTAACCCAAAAGGATACTCACAAACTGAAAGCAAAGGATGGAGAACAATACTTCATAAAATAGAATCCCCCAAAAAAGAAGGGGTAGCTATTCTGTTTACAGACAATGTGAACTTCAAACCAATAATGATCAGAGGAGACAATGATGGTCACTACATACTGGTTAGGGGAAAATTTCAAGAGGAAGACATAACTATCTTAAACATATATGCACCAAATTCCAGAGCACCCAGTTATACAAAACAAGTATCAACAGAAATGAAAGCCAAATTACCAGCAACACAATTGTAACAGGAGACCTTAACACACCACTGACACCAAGGGACAGATCAACCAGACAGAAAATCAGCAATGAAATAACATAACTGAATCACACCTGTGAACAAATGCACTTGATAGACAGATACAGAGTGTTCCATCCAAGAACATTAGAATACACATTCTTCTCAGCAGTACATGGGTCATTCTCTAAAATAGACACTATATTAGCTCACAGAATATATTTAAATAAATGCAAAAGAGTTGAAATTACCCCTTGCATGTTATTGGATCATAGTGCTATGAAATTAGAAATTAATGATAAAAGATACTGCAAAAATCACACAAACACATGGAAACTGAATAACACACTCTTGAGTAATCAGTGGGTCACAGGGGAAATTTAACAAGAAATTAAACAATACCTACAAGAAAATGAAAATATAAATATAACTTACCAGAATCTGTGGGATGCAATGAAACCTGTCCTCAGAGGAAAATTTATTGCACTTAGTTCCCATATCAGAAAAATATAACAAATACAAGTAAATAGCCTGATGTTACACTTCAAACACCTAGAAAAAGAAGAGCAAGTCAAGCCCAAAGCCAAAAGAAGAGAGTAAATTATAAAAATCAGAGCAGAAATCAATGCAATAGAGACTAAGAAAACAATCCAAAGAATCAATGAATCAAAGAGTAGGTTCTTTGAAAGAATAAATAAAATTGATAAGCTCCCAGCCAACATTATTTTAAAAAGGGGAGAAAAAGCTCAAACCCATGCAATAAGGAATGAAAAAGGTGAAATCACTTACAAACTTTGTAGAAATACAGATCAACACCTATTTTGAAAACCTCTAATCTCAAAGGTTTGATAACACAGAAGAAATAGACAGATTCCTAGAAATATATGAAGTACCAAAGTTAGTTCAAGAAGATGTAAAACTGCTGAATAACACAATTTCTATTAATGACGTTGAAATGTAATGAAGTCCTTACCTACAAAGAAGAGCCCAGGCCCAGATGGATTCACAGCAGAATTCTACAAGAAGTACAAAGAAGACTTAATGCTGACACTCCTCAAACTCTTCAATGAAATTGAAAGGGAAGCAATCCTTTACTGGAAGCAAATAATACTCTAGTACCAAAACCAGAGAAAGACCCAAATAAAAAAGAGAACTACAGACCAATATCCCTAATGAACACAGAAGCAAAAATCCTCAATAAAATATTGGCAAATAGGATGCAGCAAATCATCAAGAAGATTATACACCATGACCAATTGGTATTCACCCCAGGCATGCAGGGATGTTTCAACATATGTAAATCAATAAGGGTAATCCACCATATCAATAAAGCCAAAAGTAAGAATCACATGATTATTTCTATAGATACATAAAAAGTTTTGATAAGGTCCAACATTCATTTATGATAAGAGCCTTACAGAAAATTGGAATATATGGTCTTTACTTCAATATAATAAAGGCCATCTATAACAAACCAACAGCCAGTATCATACTAAATGGCCAAATATTGAAGGCCTTTACTTTAAAATCAGGCACAAGACAAGGATGTACTTTATCACTGCTCCTATTTAATACAGTACTGGAAATACTAGCTAGAGCAATTAGACAAGAGAGAGAAATAAAAGGGATAAAGATAGGAAAAGAAGAAGTTAAATTATCATTATTTTCAGATGACATGATACTCTACATGGAAGACCCCCAAAACTCCATTGACACACTTTTAGATATAATAAATAAAGTTAGCAATGTAGCTGGATACAAAATCAATACTGAAAAATCAATAGTATTTCTATACACTAACAACAAAGTCACAGAGAAAGAAATAACAGAAGCCACACCCTTACACTAGCAACGAAAAACATGAAATATTTAGGAATTACTCTCATGAAAGAAGTGAAAGACCTATACAGGAAAAATTATAATTTACTGAAAAAAGAAATTGAAGACGATCTCAGAAAATAGAAAAGCATCCCTTGCTCATGAATAGGAACAATACACTGAAGGAAGAAATTGAAGATGATCTCAGAAAATGGAAAGACATCCCATGTTCATGGATAGGAAGAATAAACATTGTGAAAATAGCCATTCTCCCAAAACTCGTATACAGATTCAATACAATCCCAATAAAAATACCATCAACATATCTCATAGATCTTGAGAAATCACTCCTACAATTCATCTGGAGCAAGAAGAGACCTAGAATAGCAAAGACAGTTCTAAGCAGCAAAGACAAGCAAGAGGCATCACAATCCCTGACTTGAAGCTATACTACAAAGCAACTGTAGTAAAATCAACATGGTAGTAGAATCAAAACAGAGTTGAAGATCAGTGGAATAGACTAAAAGATACAACCACAATTACAACACACTCAACCACCTTATCTTTGATAAAAGGGCCAAACAGGTTCACTGGAAGAACGACAGTCTCTTTAATAAATGGTGTTGGGAAAACTGGCTCTCCATATGCTGAAAACTAAAACTAGACTCATGCCTATCACCATGTACTAAATTAAAATCTAAATGGGTCAAAGATCTGAATATTAAAACAGAAACACTAAATCTATTGGAAGAAAAATTGGGTAAAAACCTTGAAGACATAGGAGTATGTAGAGAATTCTTGAACAGGAATCAAACCGCATGAGAAATACTTCCCAGAATCAATAACTGGATCACCTCTTATTAAAAAGCTTCACATGTCAATAGAAATCACCAGCATAGTAAAAAGAAAACCCACAAACTGGGAAACCATCTTAGTGAACTGTCTCTCAGACAAAGGATTTCTGTCTAAAATATATAAAGAATTTTTTAAAAATCACACCCCCCAAATTCAAAGATCCAATACAAAAAATGGGCATCTAAGATGAATACACATATCTCAGATGAAGAAATACAAATGGAAAATAAATACATGAAAAATTATCATCATCATTACTCATTAGAGAAATGCAAATTAAAACCACACTGAGATTCCACCTCACTCCTGAAAGAATGGCCAGGATCAAGAAAACCACCAACAACAAATGCTGGAGAGGCTGTGGGGAAAAAGGAACTCTCCTATAACTGTTGGTTGGAGTATAGACTGGTGCAACTGTTCTGAAGGTCAGCCTGGAGATTTCTCAAAAAGCTGGGATTGGAAGTCCAATTTGTTTCAGCTATTCCACTTCCAGGCATATTCCCAGAAGAAGTGAAAGCATCATACACAGTGACATATGTGCACCCATGTTTATAGCAGCACAATTTGTAATAGCCAGAACTTGAAAACAACCTAAATGTCCATCAACTGAGGAGTGGATAAAAAAAAGTTGTAGCATTTTTATACAATGGAGTACTACTCAGCTATAAAGAAGGATCACATTGAGATATTTATAAATAAATGGGTGCAGCTTGAGATCATATTCATAAGTGCAATAAATCAAACTCACATGTATGAATACTGAATAGTTTCCCTAGTGTAAGAAATGATACAAATGCATAAAAGTGTGTGGTAATCATGATTCCCCATTATATTGCTTTGAAGCCTTATAATGTTTTCACTCATTAATTGGAATGGTTTTACTCTGGGTTGTTTGATTTTATTGTCTGTGATGATATGAACAGCTATTTTGAAGAAAACAATATCATAATAGCTAGTGCTGATTTAATATCATCTTGTTTTGAAGTCCCATCAAACTGTTGTTCTTCTGTCAACATTGGCTTTATCAAGTTATGTCTTGTTGGATTTTATTATATGTTAGTATAAAAATCTTTTTATAAGCAAAGAGATAATATAGAAACCATTGTTCATTTTCTGTTAGCTGGTTCTAAATACCCTGCAATACTTTCTTTCTCTTCAATGGTTTCACACTGTCTTGATATGTTTGATGCTATAGTATACAAAGTTATACTCAAATATTTCAAGGAAAGAGACACTATGGTAACTACTATTATGTCAGGTTATCTTGTGGTGAAACACTATGTTGCTTAAATTGTTCTGTTCTGACTTGTGTTGTTATGTTATGTCCTCTTTTATCTCAATCTCCCTTTTTTAAAAAATTTATTTATTTTTTATTATTTTTAATTAAGGGCAAAATAAATTTTAAAAGCAGGATATATTATAGTAACTTTTTTGATTTGCTATTAACTTGATTTGAACCCCTGTATTGCTCTCACCATCTTGTTTTGACTGATTTTACTCTATTCTGTTTTGCTTGATAGTATCAAGTTTGAGGGTATAGGCAACTACTTTGAAGGCAATAAGATTCACTATGATGCCCATTCTGGTTTGACTATTATCTTCTTTTGAAGTCTTGTAATGTCTCCAATGTTTGGTTTTATTGTTTTTGTTCTGTACTGTTTTGTTCAATTTTATTATACCTGATGATATTGGTATTATACCTGATGAATTGTCTACAATTCTTTTTAAGGTAGCAAGAGGCATTATGGTAACCATTGTTGATCACCTTGTATTCTGCTTTTACATCATGTACTATGTCCATCCTTTTGTGTTGACTGACTCTGTTTCATTTTGTCACATTTAGTTTTATTCTCTTCAAACAAAAGTATTAAGAACTGTGGGAGTAATAAAACCCAAATGTGTTATTGTTATTGTAAAAATGAGAGAAAAGCAAGTGCTCTGAAGGATATAACTGCATGTATATTTAAGTGTTTAAGATAGATGACCATATTACTAAGGTTTTGTTGCATCATTGAACACAACTGTTTGCAGTCTCACTGTTTGAATGTTCACTTTGTATGCTTTAATTTAGTAACTTGAACAAATATTTCTAAGATGACAATATGTAATCTATTAACTAGTGATTTCTTATTGTTTATTTTTTGAAATTCTGTATTACTCATACCTTTTTACATTTTTTTCCTTTTTAAATATTTTTTTTTAAAATCAATAGCATTCCTGTACACAAACAAAACTCACCAAGAGAGAAATTATGGAAATATCACCCTTCACAATAGCATCTAAAAAAGTGAAATACTTAGGAATCAACCTTATTAAAAATGTAAAAGACCTATATGCTGAAAATTATACTATGCTTTACAAAGAGATTGAAGAGAGTATTAGAAAATGAAAGGATATTCCTTGCTCTTGGCTAGGAAGAACCAACTTTGTGAAAATGGCCATACTCCCAAAACTGTTATACAGATTTAATCCAATCCCAATCAAAATACCATTAACATACCTCACAGATCTAGAGAAAAACTCCTAAAATTCATTTGTGAACAGGAGAAACTTAGAATAGCTAAGGCAGTTCTGGAACACAACGGCAAGGCAGGAGGCATCTGAATTCCTGACTTAAAACTAAACTATAAAGCCAGAGTGATAAAATCAGCATGGTACTGGAAAAGAAATAGACCTGAGGATCAATGGAACAGAACAGAAGATGCAAGCACAGCTACAAAGACATTCAGCCACCTGATATTTGACAAAGGGGCTTAACATTTTCACTAGAAGAAGAATAGCCTCTTTAATCAATGCTGTTGGAAAAATTGATTCTCCACATGCCAAAGACTGAAACTAGATCCATGCCTATCACCATGTACAAAGCTAAAGTCTGAATGGATCAAAGACCTAAATATTAAAACTGAAACACTAAATCTACTGGGAGACAAGGTGGGTAGAAGGCTTGGAGACATAGTGATAGGCAGAGAATTCATGAACAAAATGCAAACTTTATGGGAAGCACTTCAAAGAATCAGCAACTGGGATCTCATAGTATTGAAAAGTTTCTGCATTTCAAAATAAATCACCAACAAAGTGACCCCTCAAACAAAGGACTTACATCTAGAACATATAAAGAACTGAAAAACATCAAGGCCCACAAAGTCAAAGACCCTCTCCAAAAATGAGCATCTGAGATGAACACACATTTCTCAGATGAAGATATACAAATGGCAAATAAATACATAAAGAAATGTTCCCCATCACTGGTCATTCAAGAAATGCAAATTAAACAGCACTGAGATTTCATCTCATTTCAGAAAGAATGGCTACCATCAAGAAAACAACTGATAACAAATGTTGGTGAGGATGCGGGGATAAAGGAACCCTGCTCCACTATTGGTGGGAGTGTAGACTGGTGTAAGTACTGTGGAAATCAGTATGGGAATTCTCAGAAGATTAGGATTGGAAGTTCCATTCAATCCAGCTATTCCCCTCCTGAGTATTTTCCCAGAAAACCTGAAAAGGTCATATCAGAGTGATATATGTGCACCTATGTTCACAGCAGCTCAATTTATAATAGCTAAATCTTGGGAATAACCAAGATGCCCATCAACTGCAGAGTGAACGAAAAAGATGTATTTTTATACAATGGAATATTAGTCAGCTATTAAAAATGATGATCTTGAGGCCTTCATAGGTAAATGGAGATAACTTGAGAGTATCCTCATTAGTGAAATAAATAAGAATCATATCTATAACTACCACATTGTGTCTCTAGTGTAAAAAGTAATAAGAAATGTAGGAGTAATAAAAACCAAAATGTGTAATTGCTATTGTAAAAACAAGAGGAAAAGGAAGTCCTCTAAAGGATATAACTGCTTGTAAGTTTAAGTGTATAGGACTGACAACCATATTACTAGGTTTTTATTGGATCTTTGAACAGAACTGTTTGCAGTTTTGAATGTCCACTTTGTATGCTTTACTTTTGTAACTTGAACAACTATTTCTAAGAGGACAATATGTAATTTATCAATTAGTGATTTCTTACCTTTTTTTTGAAATTATGTATTATTTCTACCCTTTTATCTGTTTTGCTTTTTTTCTCCTTAAATAAATGTTTTTTTTAAAAGAATCTTCTTTTAACTTAGTATTTTCTGAAAAGACCCTCTATTTGACATGGAAAAAACACTGATTTTGAGATTGTATTTGAAGAATAGATGCACTAAGTATGAAGTTTACAGTTAAAATAAATTTCCTTTTTCATAGTGTGTTTTATGATATTATAGTGTGTTTTAAATTGGAGAAGTTGGTCTCGATAACAATAATTTGTACTTGTTTATTATAAACAATACTTGTATAAAAATCAACAAATTGTTTCCTTCAAATAATTTTATGACCTCTTCAGTCTTACTGATTGTATTATTCATGCCTTAATTTTGCTTAAAGGACTAGCATAGATCAAGTAAATTTTTAAAAGTAAATATTACAAGTTTGTTTTTGTACTACTGAAACTGGATCACTATTAATACACTGACAGTTTCTGAATGACTTAGTATAATATTTTTTATTACCATTCTGTGGCAGGAAGGTATCATTGTGACTTTCCCATGGCCGTTTTGACAGTGGTCTCAATTTCATGCAGGTAAATGTATTTTTAGTACATTCTAGCTTTTGCTCAAGATAAAAAGTTTTCTGAATTTATCAAAATCAATAAAACCTTTACCACATTATTTATCATAAGTTCAGAGAATGCACAGAAGAAGATACATAAAATACATTAAACTATTTTAAGGATCTTATATCTACTTTCTTTTCCAGTCACATTTATAACATTTTTGTACCTCTATTATCTCAAATTATTTTTATGTTTAGATGTAAAATTCTTTTAATTTTTAAACAATATGTATGATATGTCTCACTGGCTACTAAATTGCTGGATAAAGTAACCCCAAGAGTTTATTTTTATAGTTTCTTCAATAGAACTAAATTCAGTGACATATCATAAAGTTTCTTGAATTTTTTCATAACAGGTTTTTTTTTTTCTAAACAACTACTTAAAAACTTCTTTCTGCTTTGGCAAAATATAAATTGTGTATATAATTTGTACATGAAGACTTTGCCAATGTTACTCTCACTCTCTGTTGTGGTTTATGTCTGGATGTTCCCCTACAGCTTTATGTGATCATAAATTGGGCTTTCGTAAGAAGACTGGACTATGGGAGCATTGTAGCTGACTTGTAAGGAGGCAAGGTGTGCTCAGAAAAGGCAGGTTCCTGTGAGGGTTGTTGCTCCCTTCCAGGCTCTTCCCTTGACTCTATGCATTTAGGCTGCCATGACTTGGGCACCATTCTTGTGCCACGCCCTTACGCCTTGGAGCCGACTGATTATGGGCTGAAATATGAATCAAATTAAACCTTTTTTCTTCTAAATTTCAGGTGTGTATTTTGTTCCACCTATAAGAAAGTAACTATATTAAATGCTAATATTTTCAATCTTTTTATGCTTTCCAAGACCATTTGATAAATGCTGCCTATATTTTGCCACTTCTTATTCTTTGGGTGATTATTTTCCATTTCTGTTCAATTTATAATATAGAAAAATACAGAACACTTTGGTTTGTAATAGTCGGAGTCTATTTTATTTTTAACAATTTGGAAGAACTCATTAACACTTCTAATCTGTTTTTTCATTAGGTAATTTAGAATTGTCTCATTGTTTGACATTCAAATTAAATTGTCAAGTATTTTATCTTTGGAAAATACATTTGGGTAATGAATCCTTCATGTACATTGTTCTACATTTTTTTTTTTGAAATGTAGCATTTATGGTTCACATGGAGCTAAAATCTAAATTCACATTCTTCTCCATTTTATTAATGCTAACTTAAACAGAAATAATAAACTATTTAAATAATTTCATATTTTTTCCAAAAATGGATTCAAATAATGCAAAAGACCTTTTATTTATTTTATTTTAGTTGAGAGTAGAATATATTTATTGAGAGAAAGAAAGCTTCTGTCTTAGAGACAGGAGTCCTGAATGGGTTGTTAAACACTGTTTTTTCTAGGAACTTTTATGGAGCAAAAGCCCAAGGTGAAATGGATCCAAGGGGGAGAAAAATGGAAAACTGCAAGGCAAATGGGCATAAGGTGAGACAGAACTATAGTCAACCAAAAAAATTACAAGTGTAATCTTAAAGACTGAGGTAAAATTGATTAAATCAAGCAAACGAGGGAACAAGTCACATAGCTACAAGGTATAAATACAGAACAGAGCTTTTTCCTGTAGGGGGTTGTGTCAGTGGCTCCTTCTGGATTCTTAAGGTGACTGAAACCTGTTTAGAAAATCCATTCCTGATGTTTATCCTTAGGGTGTGCCTGTATTTGTTTTGTCTTTTGTAGCAGGAGGTGTTTGTTTTCCCCCAATTACAAAGTATCTGGTCATTTGCATTGGCTCCTTTAGGGCCCAGCCCTCTCCAACTGCCTATAATGTTTCAATCTAACTTATCTGCCTATTACATTCACCTCTCTGAAGACGCACTCCAAACTACATTAAGGCAAAATAGGGAATGAACTGCCTGGCTTCTTCACACTGCAGGGGATTCAAGTTGTTGACCAACAGTCAACAGGCCCTTGATAGACACCAGGCATTTTCATTTTAGGTAAGCATACAGTTTTAAGTCTGGAGGAGACAAAGCCAAATAAACAATTAAGTATGCATGGATCAAATAATAGAATCAATGGGATAATTATGAGTACAATTAACAAAGGTTTTTATCAAGAGGAGCTCATAAGGGCTTTCCATGAGAAGGATAAGGTGCAGGGAATTACATTCTGGCATATCATTGATTTGTCATCTAACATCTTGGACAGCTAAGGAGATATTAGCAGAGGATCAGGAATGTACACACAGCATTAAATTTTTATAATTGCACAAGTATACCCTCTGCTGCTGTTAGAATGTCTTATGCCATCCGATTTTGGAGAAAAACCTGTCTCATTAATTTTACTTCTTCACTTCAAAAGAGACCAGCTACAGTGTCACTTAAGGCCTTCTAAGTATGCTAAAGGGATTTATCACAATGTGAGACTCTACCAGTAAAGTAGTCAAAGACCAGTGGGTTGTAATTGCTATCTCACAAAAGACTTTTTCAAATACTTCTTAGAGAGTATTCCACTGTTTTTTCTAAAATTTATCTTCCCATACTGACATGAAAGAAAAATAATATCTAATAGCATAAAAACAATTTTACAGTATGTAAAAATTTTTTTTAAAAGTTGATATTCATAAAATCTTAAAAACAATTTTGTGTAACAAAATTTTCATAATCACAATGAAGAATTGCTCAGAAACAATTGGCAAGAACAAATACCTGATAACTTAAAACTAAAATTATGACAATTTATAGATATTACAATGTTTATTTTGTCATTATGGATAAACGATTAGGTTAGTACACAATAGCTCATATAATAATAAAATTCATGTCAATTTAAATTGTTTCTTCCATAATGATATTCTTGTCTTATAAATCAATGGCAAACATGTTAAGGACAACATTACACATTAGCTTAGTCAGTCCATGTACAGTAGAAAAAATTTTTTTTAAATTTCAAGAAACTAAAAAACAGTACATTTGGCTTATAAACAGTTTGTGTTAAATTTAGTTAGCTCAATAAGCTATCAAACTCTCTACTCTTTTATAGATCAAACCAGAATTGAATATTAATGTATGAATTGTCAAAGATATTTATATCTGCAAATATTCTTGTCATGTCAAGTAGAGGAAATTTTTGTACTAATCAAATAAATTCTCCAAAATGGAGTCAAAAAGGTGAACACACAACACTACTTTTGATATAAACTTCCTTTCTTTTTAACTTTAAATAATTTAAATATTTGGTGACTTAGTTGGTTCAATGTAATTTAGAATATTTTCAAAGTTACGAAAGTGTTACCAAGTAGTTGTTCCCTTGTGTTTCGGACTCAAAATGAATGGAAGTACAGCGATCTGAGCTAAGAAAACTTTTATCGATTTTGACAGTCCTTGTGACAATCTTGAGCTTTGGTTTCTTAACTTGAAGACAGGACCTCTAATACTTAGCTAGTCACTTAGCAAAACATTGCAATCAGAATAGTGTTTTTTCTCTTTCCTTTTAGTTCCTTCCCTAACTATAAAAACATTGTACTCCCTAAGGCAATAGATGTCTCTGTCTAAAAAAAGGATGGTTTTTCTTACCAACAAATATAAAATATAAAAGCTCATTCATGTTTTACAAAATATTTCTTATTTTCTTTTTGTTCTTTCTTTAGATTTTGTTCAAGGATTTAATATCCTTGCCTTAAAGTTTATGGCTCTGCAGGACTCTTATAATCATTCTTTTCCATTTTTAGCCCACATCCTTGGAGACATTGATATGAAATCTGTGGTTTTTAAATGTAAGGTAGACTATTCTCATTATTTCTTTTTACTTTCTTAAAATAGTAGCCTTTCTCTGGGATATTCATTGAATTTATTTTAACTATTCAGCCTATTTGTTATAATAAGTGAATACTAATAATTATTGTTGCTTCTAAAAACTTAGACATAAATCATTACAGGAAGAGTTAAAGCTCATGTAGCCTGTCTAGTATGAAGTAGTTCCTAGTCATTTTAGGCAGTCAGTCTGGTTAATGTCTATACACATAGAAGACCTCACCACCTGCACAGGGAGAATTCTCAAATCTCTGAGTACTGCTTAATGTTAAGTGTCAATTGTCCATTCTCAAACTCACAAAAGCCTCTATCTATTGAACTCTGCATCTTCTCAGCTTTTCAATTTTTGACCCACTATTCTCCAAAGTTGGAAGTAATCTTATGCAATTTTCCTTCCCTCTTCCCAGTTCTGTTCCCTCTTTCCTTTGTGCTTCTTCTTTGCAAATTCTTATACTTCAGCCTCCCTAATATCTGCTTCCTCAGTTTAGCAGGTCTATTATGCTCTCTAAGCAATACTAGATACACTGTCCCCAAGTAGGTCAGGATAATATGGATATACAAGCATGTATTGCCTCAAAGACTGTGCAGATTCATGTACAATATCAGAGACTATTAACTCACATAATATGTCCAGGTTTTCATTGTTTTGACCATCAGTGCTAACTCTAATCTTAGTGACTTCAAACTCAAAGCAGTACTGTGATTGACAAGTCACTGATCTCTTGATAAAAAGCTCATATAAGAAAATTTAGGTTTCTATGTTTTCACTGTCTTTTGCTTATTTCTTTCTTCTTTGATTGGATTTTATGAATTAGACAAATAAAACTACAAATTATATAACATACTTACAAATATACTTTTACGTGGATTTTTACAGCTTTAAATGTTTTGTGAAATTCAGTTTCAACCTCTACTAATACAAGAGGGCAGTGTCCCTTAAATTTTGATACATCATCAGCCACTCAGAGAAACCATATATGCTTCTGCCCATGCAGGTAGCACTTTAGGTTTTATAAAGCTAATTGCTCCTCCATTTTCTTACCATGTTTCCCACAATGAGTCCTCCAATGAGAATTCACCAGAGCTTTCCTCACCAGTGCTCCTGTAGTTTCCAAATGATCCACACCTGCAGTAGCCCTGAATCTACTTTCCAAGTCTCCACATTGTTGTTTTTGAAGACTTGATATAGGCCCATGCCAATATTCCCAGTGCACACCAAGCATCCTTTAACTCCCAACTGCTGACAAATCTACATTTATCTCCAAACTTCTGCTGCTTCCCAGAACACCACTGCACCTGCTATTCTTTATGCTTTTGGTATTAACCCACCACTCCAGCCCACTCAGCGTCTTAAGGTTGTATCCTAGTCTTCTCTCAGTCTTGGGGAACTGCCATAGTGGCTACAAGTACCACTCTTCTGGAAATGGACATTTAAGCTGGCACAACTGTAGTCTGCATCTCTTTACTTCCATTTGAATCTCTCCTTCCATCACTACTTCTATCCACCCAGTCCTGTGCAAATAGTTGCACAGATGTTTCTGCAATATTCTAGGAAGAAGATTTGCTCTGTAGGGCTGCTCAGTGGCATAAGTACCTGCCTTGCAAGCAGGCGGTCGTGAGTTCTATCCATGGGACCGATTTTAAAAAAAAAAGATCTGCTCTGTAGGCTTCTGTACTGCTGAAGGTTTCTGCCATTAGTGATAATTTCACTAAGGGAAATATTTCAAGTGTTGTTCACAGTAGTTTCATTCCTGACAGCATCTGTGATGGCAATTTAGACTTCCAAAAAGCCATCTGATTCATCTCTTCTAATAGGCACTAATGGGCACTTTTTATATCCTTATGATGAATTATTTTCCTTAAGTGAGAAGGAAGCCAGTAGATTTATCTTAACATGTTTCATTCTCAAACTCATTGATGGGATGAGAGTCACACAAGTTGTGTTAACTCCTATTATGGCAGTTAGTCATTCAGTTCACCCTGACTACTACCAGCCACCAGTTTTCTCTCCACAAAACCCCCACAGTCTATAAGACCATGCTGAGCCTTTTAGTTAAATGTTGAAAACTACAGTCCTACATCAACCTCTCCATTTTACTGTGTAAAAATCTCAGTCAGTAGTGTAGCTGGGCACACTTCCACTATTCAATATGGCCTCAGATTTTTTTTTGTAGTTGTGAGTTTATGGCTTTATAACTCAACAGAGTTGCTGATAAGCTGTAAAGGAGCCCACTTTGTCTGCACCACACTATCACACATCTGAAGAATGAGTTACATTCTCACTCACCAACTCTCCCCACAGTGCCAAAATGCCTTCCTTAGGATTTTAGAATTATTGCTAATAGTTTGTTGTACTTTAGAAAATGATGTCAGAACTCTTCACGCATTACTAATGAAACAGCTAACCCTTCATCCCCAGAGATCAGTTTGACTGTAAAGATCTCCCAGAAAAACTAACATTCTTATGTAAAAATGTGCTAGAAACATAAAAATAGCTATGTCATATGTGAAATAAAAATTATAATGCACGATAATAAATTAAGACAATCCTTTCATGTGGCGTAAATTTTATTACCGTATTCCTATGTCCTACTTTGCTTTTTACATTAGACTCTGAGTAGGAAGCATCAAATTTCATTTTTCAAAATCCCCAGTTGTAATAAAAATGTATTTTAAAAGCTCCAATACTTTCAAGCTTGTTAGCACATTTTCAAAGATAACATTAGATGTGCAGCCCCACCTGGGAATATTAAAACAACACACATATCAAACTATTGGAATTGAGAAGAATATAAGTTTGTGGTATGTTTTGTTTGCTCTGATTTACAGTTAGAGCATCACTTTAGTCATGCATTATTAACTGGAAAATGGTTTGAATGTGCCCAGATGAATCAATGGCTGTCTTTTTGAAAAAAGTTCTCTCATGACAGAATTAGCTAGAAAATTCATTCTTCTATTCCTGAAAATTGACTACCATGAACCCCAAAAGTCAACTTCTTAGAACCCTAAAACCCTAAAGGAAAAAAATGCCTATAGTACATGTCAAGCAGCCCAACTGGATCTAAAGTAACTATTCAGTTAAAATGATGAATCTATGTGCTTGTCTATGCCTGATGGGAAATTTTCTTGCTATTCACAGTTTTTGGACACTTTGCATATAGGTAGATTCCTATATCAGCAAATATCTGGCTACAGTTACAAATTACCTAGATTCCTTCTTCTTCAAAAACGCTTGCCTGATACCAAAGAACAGAAACTTATCCTACATCAATAGCTATAAACGATTTAATCTTATATTTCTGAAGGTTCTAGAATTTTTTGAAAAAGCCAGTTAAGATAGCAGTACTAAAAATCATTGATTTCTGTTTTACTTTCCTATTGTAAGGATAAAATTCCAGACACCCACAACTTAATGGAGGAGAGGTTTAATTTAACTTATGGTTTCAGGGAAATCAATTCATAGTTGGTTGGTTACAAGTCAAAAGGGCAGGGTCGGAGGCTATAGCAAAGGAAAGTTGCTCAATCCTTGGCAGCCAGGAAGCAGTCAGGCAAAGGATGAGCCACACACAAGAATATATCCTTTCAAGTCATGCCTTCAGTGATCCATCTCCAATTAGGGTCCACTTCTAATAGCATATTCTATAGATTAATCCACTGATAAGTATAACATTTCATGATCCAATCACCCTGCAAAAGCCCCTCCTCTAAGTACATGACAGTTTCAGGTGACATCTTAGATCTGATTCTGCCCCTGGTCCCCAAAATGCTCAGGCCTATCTCATGCTGCAAAATGTATGCAAGCTCAACTTATAAGAGTCACCAAACGGTTGTTAGTTTCAGCGTCACTGGAAAGTCCAAGTCCAAGGTTGCCTTTGATATTCAAAACCAATTCTGAGCTGAGATCCCCCATCAGTATCAACAAGAAAGTTCAATTTATGCAACACACAAAATCAAAATACAAACTTTCCCATCCAAACGGCAAGAATAAAGCAACAGACAGGAATTGAATCAAAGAAAGACCAAAAACCCTAAGGGAAAACATTAAATCCTATCGCTTCATGTTCAATATCCAGGTGGTGGGGAGATGTGAACCCCAAAAGGTTTGAGCAGTCCCACTGCTGTGGCCTTTCTGGTTGCAGCTCTCATGCGCTCCCTTTTGGGCTGGCTCTGCTCAACACCATCAGCATCCCTTCTGCCAACATTCTGCAGTCTCGGTGTTTCTGACTTCCTGGAGGCTCCACTGCACCTGCCTTTCCTTTCCCAGTTTCACTCATCGCTCTCTCAAGAACTCCAGGCAGGGAGGCCTGAGTGGAGGCTTCTGTCACACATTTTTCCTGGACTTGCATGACTTCTTTGTCTTGATGAAAGAATCTATCACCCCATAACTTCCGTAACTTGGATTTGAAAAATCCAAATCATGTAGATAATGCCTAGATTTATTGCCAGCTTCAGTAATAGCAGGGCTCTCATGGACCATGGCTGCAGAAACCTTTCAGCATCTGGATAACTGAACTTGGGAAATATGTCTTAACATCACTTTGAAAGAGCTGGGCATGAATCTCTTCCCAAAGAAAAGTATTTCAAAGGAGATTTTTCTATGTATACCTTGAACTTACACTGAATAGTCTGGCTTATTTCCTGAGATGCCCTCAAAGTCAACATTTCCATTATCTGATTTGAAATACTTGGCTTCCTTTCAATGTTAATCGTTTCAGTAGTCATGCTTTCTTTGGCTTGAAGTTTACATGTCTTCTTTCCACCCAAGCTGAACAATTTTTACATCTTATGATTCTGCTCTTTTTTCTCCATTCTCATTGTAAATCTAGATGAAAGAAGTCAGCAGTACCATACCACAGCCCGAATATCATGCTGTTTTGGAATTTTCTATACCAGATGAATTAGTCTGTCACCTTTAAATTCCACCTTATACAAGTGGGAATTATGAGAAAAATCTAGACAAGTTATTTGCCAGAATTTAACATGCATGACCTCTGGTCTGTTTTCAAATAGTCTTTATTTCCAACTGAAACTTTATGATCCTGATCTTTAATACCTCCATCTCTAACCAGATTGTGGATGTCTGAATTCCTACCAGCAGCTCCTTATCAGTCTCTGCTTGCAGCATTCTAAGGCTTCTCTTGCTGATATCTCTAAACTTTTCTGAATTCTTTCTATAAACCAATTCCAAAGGCTTCTGAACCATACAAACAAGTATAATCAGAGCAACATTCCACTTTTCTGTTGCTACTTTTTTCTATTAATCAACTTTCTCATCACTGGAACTAAATATCTGACCCCCACAATGTAAAGGAGGCTAAATTTGATTTGGTTAAAAGTTTCAGGAAATTTTTTTCCATAATAAGTTGGCTCTAAGGCAGAAGTCATGGGAGAAAGACATGACAGATGAAAACTTCTCAACCCATAGTAGCCAAGAAGCATAGAAAGAGAGAAGGTAGGGACAAGATTGTACCCTTCAGGCCAGGCTCTTAGTGGTCTACCTCCAGTCAGGCCCCAAATCCTAACGGCAAGTGTAGCTACTCAACTCAGCAGTGAATGAGGTCACTGAAAAGTGTAGCATCAATTATTTAATTACCTTGCAATTTCATGGAACTTTTGGAGGACATTTAGGCCTAAATCAAAACAATTTTCAACCAGAGTTTGTACTTCATCCCATTTTTTTTGCTTCTCTTGCTTTCATGTTCTTTTTACTTAGAAACAGAACTTAGGTTATGAGAATCAAATTTTGGTTTTCAAAGATATATGTCAGGTCACCACTACTTCATTCTCTTCAAGCACTTGTCTTGTTAAATTTTTTAAATTTTCTTTTAAAAAGCAGATATGCATGCTTCTATATTTTCATAACCTTCAGTTATCAACATCTTTTATGATAACCATGGTAAATGCTGAAAGATATTTATCTATGTATAGGATAAAGTATTATTTATTTTTGTCCTGATCTTCATGTTTTAGAAATCTGATCATGAAGGATGTGGATGTGGTTTTCCTTGAATTTATTGCATTTTAGCCTTGTATTTTTTAAATCTCCAAATTTCCACCTTTAAACAAGCATGCGTCAAGAATTAGTTTGGAACTTGGGTAATAGTTTACTATTGTAGGCAAGCTCTTCAAATTTTTTAATATCACACTAAGTATTTTTACTGACCAACAACATTTGGTTTTATGGTGATACTATTTTTAAAATATGTATAAATAAGTGGTACAAAGGAACAATGTTTACCTTTGAAAGAAGGAAGGTTTAAAGTTGACAGGAAGGATGCAGAGAGAGACTTCTGGGATACATGGATAGGAACTAAATCATGTGTATATATGAAAATGAGTTGAAATATGCAGTTAAGGCTAGTGCACTGTATTCCCATTATTGTACATAAATTAGATCCTAATTAAAATTTTAAGACGTTTATCATTATCACTGCACTATCACTATTTAAGTTCTTGAAATTCTGCATAACAGTAGCTTTAGGAAATAATATAACCTAAAGACAATACAAGTACTTACTACTTAGGCAACATATTCAGAGGTTATCTGTTTTGTGAAAAGTGTAGAAATAAGATCCAGGAGATATTTAAGCCTAAATGTAGTTGTACTAACATAGTAATCCTATGATTGGGGAAAGCACAGTGTGTCATTTTGCTTTAGTTTTTTTAACTTTGTTTTTTTTTTTTTTTTTATTTGAAAGAAGGTAAAATTAAACAGAACATAAGAAAACAATTTTAAGAAATAGATTTCAAAGCAAGTCCACTGGAGATCTTCACTATCTATCATATTGTCTCTTGTTATCTTCTAAATAGTTGTTCACATCTTCACACACAGTGAATACATACTGAACAGACTAAATAGATCAAAACAAGACAAGAAAACAAATTCCTAGAAAAACATGAAACGAAAAAGACATATAAAACCACAGTATTAGGTGATCTATAGTAGTTACTATGCTATCTCTTGTTATTTTCAATAGAATTGTCTACATTATCAGACATAATATAATTGAACATAGCATTACACAGAAACTTTAATAAAAACAATATTGCAGACACTGTAGGACTTAATAATCAAACTGGAATGCATATCTTATTACATCTTGTCATTTTCAGAATAGTTGGCTCTACTCTTAGACCTGGTACTATCAAGCATACCAAATTAGAATAAAATCAGTCAAGACAAAACAGCAGTCTAACAAACCAGATTCAAATAAAATTAGTCATAGTAAGACAATGTAAGCAATACAGGGATTCAGTTAACTTAATAGGGAATTAAGGATATTTAATGTAGTATATCCTGCTGTTTTGGGGATAGCTGTCTATGCTCTCAAATCTAGTATGAGTAGACAGACTGGAACAAAATAGAATCATACTATACCAAGCAATAAGATTAATGTGGCTTTTAAATCCTGGTACACTATTAAAAATGTCCTCTGCCTTCCTTTTTTAGACAGTTCCTCCCCTTTCCCCTTCTCAGGGTGCTTTGTATATTTTGGGTCCCAATAACTCCTTTAGTTTTTAGATTAGGGGGCAACCCATTATTTATCTAAGTGGTGTTGAACCTTTTTATCCCTGAGCTTGATCTTGAGCTGTATTCCCTTACTTATTAAAACCTCAAGGTTTTCCTTCCTTATAGCTGAGTAGTTCTCCACTGCACAAGAGTGTCATGACTTTCCAACCTATCTGCAGCTGCTGGACAAGTTGTCCCTATTTCTTTCTGGTTCCCTGTCACATAGAGCATCGTTTTCTCATATTTGACTTTCAGTTCATTAACCCTCTTTCAGTTTGAGCATATTCCTATTCGGAGCATCTCGATAGATCCTATCTACTGATCTACTTTGCCTGTGTTTCTTTATTTTAGTGTATCAAGGCTATCTATATTAGAGATTATAGCCCACCTTCTCTGCCTCATCTCTGCTATTCTATTTTTCTGCTATTATTTGTCCACTTTTCTCCTTCATTCCACTGTCTGCCCCATTCATTGAGGCCTCTTTGCCACTGTTGCTGGAATCCTGGTATTTTTCTCTCTCTCTCTATAGAATGTCCTTCAGTATTTTTTGTAGGGTTGGATTGGTGTCCATGAACTCCCACAATTCCTCCTTGTCTTGGAAACATCTTGTTTCTCCATTAATTTTGAGAGAGAGTTTCCAGGGTACATCAATCTGGGTTGGAGGTTCTTTTCTTTTTTTTTTTTACTTTTTTTTTTTTTTTATCGGTACCGGGGATCGAACTCAAGACTGCCTGCTTGCAAGGCAGGTACTTATGCCAGTGAGCTAAATCCCAAGCCCCCAGAGGTTATTTTCTTTCAGGGATTGAACTATTTCACTCCAGGATCTTCTTGATTTGATAGTTTGTGTTGAGAAGTCTGTCAATATTATGATGGATTTTCCTTTATAGGTAATCTGCTTCTTTCCTCTGACTGCTTTTAATATTCTGTTCTTGTGGTGAATTTCTGGAATCTTGATTATTATATGTCTGGGTGTAGATCTGTTTTGGTTGTAGCTGGTTGGAGTTGCCAAAGCCTCATTTATCTGGATACCATTTCTTTTTCCTATGCTTGAGAAATTTTCCTTAATTCTTTCTGTGAATAGCCTTTGTAATTCATTTGTGGTTACTCCTGCTTCTTTGCTCATGTTTTCTTTTCTTAAGTTATAGATCCTCTTGTTGTCTTCTAGCCTTTGAATTGTTACTTCCTGGTTCCTTGTTATTTTTAAGAGGTCTTTTCTTTCATGATCACATATTGCAAGTCCATGTTCAAATTTTGAAAGGTTAACTTTAGTTTCTGTCAAGGCATTTTGCCAGCTTTCAATGAAGTATTGAATTTCCTGGTAGTATCTTTGGATCTGTTTCATGTATTCTAGATTTTGTTTATGTTCTTCACCTAAGGTTTCTCTTCTTTTTCTGGATTCCTCCATTCTTCCATCTGTGTCTTCTTGAGAAGAGCTTAGGATTTCTTTTATTAATCTTTTTATATCTTGCCTCACTTGGATTAGAATTTCAGTTTTAAGTTTGTCTATGAGGTTACAAAGTTATTTCTCTATGTCTGCTGATGTTGTGGCCAATATTACAGGATTACTGCACTGGATCTCTTCTCTATTTACCTTTCCTGGACTTATTTTTTCAGGGTCAGTAGCTGGAGGCTTTTTCTTATTTCTTTCTCTTTCCATGTTTCTGGTTTCTTTCAGACAGGTGTATCCTGGAGGTCTCAGGCCCTCTCCATATTGCTTATGGTTTTTCTGAAACATGCTGGCTGAGGGGTTGCTACCTTCTCCAATTTGTTGTTATCTGAGGTGCATGCAGTGACTGTGGGCTGGCCCCTCTTCTCTGAGCCAGTCAACTGGCAAGTGCCTTCAGCACCTTAGTCTGTGCTGTGCTGATGTCACAGGTTTGGGACAGTTTCGTCCCTGGCTATTGGGTCCCAACCAGTGGTGTGACCCTGCCCAAGCAGGTTCCACCAGTCCTCTTAAGTCATGGGTGGCTGACTGATGCCACTGCGGTTCCAGGTTCAGGCTTTGTCCTGCCCAATACCAATATGTCCTCCATCTGGCCCCACCTGCCGTGGGACCAAATTTCTAGCACTCACTGTGAATTAATGCAGCTCTACACCCTGGCTACACTCTATCCTGTGCCATGTCCTCCTGCCAAGGGCCCAGGACTCACCAACTCCCAATTTCAGCGGCCGCAGCTTCGGTGCAACTGTGAATCGTCCATCTCCACTGTGCACCAACACAGCATGGGACCTATCTCAGTGAGCCCATCTGGTCCCAGCCTTTCATCGCCAGTTTTCCTTCCTTACTTTCTTTTTCTTTTTCATCAGTTTCTTCCTGGGTCATGAGAATCCCTCTCCTTTCATCTGGTCTTCTCTATGTTGTTAAATCCTGGCATCTGGGTTGTTTTTCTCAAAGATGCTCTCCACCCAGATACCTATCAAACAGCCATCTTTTGTAGTTCCAGGAGAACATGGTGGACAGACAACAGCAACTACCGGAGGCTCTCTGAAAGGCTCGGCTCAGAGGCCAGGAATGATGCGGACTAAGGAGACATGAACCGGTAGAGATATGCTCTGCTGACTCAGGAACAAACTGGGCTGAGAGAAACCAACTTAGAATACAGTCCTGGTGCTAAAATAGGAATAGAAAAGACTCGGTGTAGAGGCTGGACCCCGCGCCATTGGAAACCCCGATTTGGGTTTCCCGCCGCAGCTGGCTGCCTCCACAGCGGCTCGGCAAGGAGAGACGCGCAGAAGCTCTGGGAAAGGGAGTCTGCGAACGGAGTCGAAAACAGGACGGACAAGGAGGCGTACATGAAAACTGACTGGTGGCGAGGTGAGTGAGAGAAACTGACCCCCTACCACAGTTTGACTCCAGCGGAGGACTTTCTGGGCTTGGGCAGTCCTGTAAGAGCAGGGCGCGGTGGCGACTCCAGCCACACATTCCCCTCTCGGACGGGATTGGTGAAAAGTGCCTGGCCTGCGTGACGCTGCGGGCGGACTTGGTAGGCTGGCGTAACCCAGATCCCAGAGCCTGACGGTGGCCCGGAGGAGCGACTGACTCCCGCGTAGGCTGCCTAGTCCGTAACTCCCTGGTGCGCAGCGGTGGGCGGGAACACCTAGCCAGCGCAATTTGATCAGGCTGTGGCTGACAGGCAGGGAAGCCGGGCCTCCTATGTAAGCTTGCATTTTATAAGGAACAGAAAATATGGGGAAAGGAAGCAACAAGAAAGGCTCCTCGGCCCCCAATCCTGAGAATCAGGCAATAGCAGACACCGCACCATTACACATAAGGCGCCATATAGAGAGCCTCATAGACCAATTCAGGAATGAAGTTATCAACGACCTGAAGCTAGAAGTATGCAGAATAGTTAGAGAAATGCTAAGCACCACCCAGGAAAAAAAGATGGTGGAATGGAAGAACGGAAAAAGAGGGGAGAATTGCTTGATGGAGAAAACAGAGAAAGCATAGAGTACGTGAAGCAGGTTCAAAGGGACTATCAAGAAATTAAGAAGTCTATCCAAGACTGGCATAACAGCTTGAAAGAAACTAAGGACAGACTATCTGATCTGGAGGGCAGACTTGTAATATGGGAGAATGAAATGAAAAACTTCTTAAAAATAACAAAGAAACAAACAGCAATAATACAAAGACAAGAAGATGATAAGAGGAGCCATAACTTAAGGATTAAGAACATAAAAGAAGAAGTAGGGACACAAACAAGTGAACTACAAAAGCTACTCACAGAAATAATCCAGGAGAATTTTCCTAATTTAGCAAAAGGTAAAGATACTCAGATGTATGAGGCATACAGGACCCCAGCTACCTACATCCCTAACAGAGAAACACCCAGGCATATAATAATAAAAATTCCAGAAATTCAATACAAGAACAGAATATTAAAAGCTGTAAGAGACAAGAAACAGACCACTTACAAGGGAACACCCATCAGAATTACAGCAGATTTCTCTGCACAAACCATCAAATCACGAAGAGCATGGGGGGAAATAATTCAAGCTTTGAAAGATAATAATCTCCAGCCAAGATTGAGATATCCTGCACAACTGTCCCTGGAAATTGATGGAAAAACGAGGTGCTTCCAGGATAAAGAGGAACTGGGGGAATTTGCAACCACTAATTCAACCCTACAGAAAGTATTGCAGGATATTCTAAAAAAAGAAAAATACAAAGAACCCAGAAATAGTGGTGGGGAGGCCACAACGAATGGAGCAGAGAACAAAATGAAGAAGACAAACTGACAGCTACTGACAGAAAAAGAGCTCAACAGAAATGAGACAGAGAAGATTGGATGATAGGAACAGCTATTTTGGAGAAAATGACATCTTAATAGGTAATACTGATTTAGTACCATCTTGTTTTGAAGTCTCATCTAGCTTTTGTTCTTCTGTCTCCAATGGTCTAAACAGGTTATATCTTATTGGATTTTATTATGTGCGATAGTATAAGCAAAAACCTTTTAAAGACAAGGAGATTATACAGAAACCATTGTTCATTTTCTGTTAGTCGATTCTAAATACTCTATAATGCTGTCATTCTCTTAAATGGTTTTACATTGTTTTGATATACTTAATGCTACAATATACGAAGTTGTACTCAAGGACTTCAAGGAAAGAGTCAATATGGTAACTACTTTTGGGTCGGAATTATCTGGTGGTGAAACACTATTCTGCTTAAATGGTTATGTTTTGACCTGCCCTGTTTCACTGTTATGCCCTCTTTTTTCTCAATCTCCACTCCATTATTTACTTTTTTATTTTTATCCATTTAATTAAAGGGAAAAAATAGCAGGATATAATATAGTAACCCACTTTGACTTTCTATTATCTCGATTTGAAGCCCTGTATTACTCTCACCATCTTGTTTTTGACTGAGGTTCCTCTATTCTGTTTTGCTGGATAGTATCAGGTTCAAAAGTTTAGGCATCAGCTGAGAAGATAATGAGATTCATTATAACGCCCATTCTCGTTGACTTTTATCTACTTTTGAAGACCTACAATGTCTCCAATGTTTTGGTTTTGTCAGTTTTGTTCTTTACTGTTTTGTTCAATTGTATTACAACTAATGATATAGGCAATTCTATTAGAGATAGTGGGAGGCATTATGGTAACCATTGTTGATCACCTTGTATTATGTTTTTATATTATCTATTATGTCCACCCTTTTGACTTGACCGATTCTGTTCTGTTATGTCACATTTGGTTTTACTCTCTTCCAAAAAAAGCAATAAGAACCGTGGGAGCAATGAAACCCAAAATGTGTAATAGTCATTGTACAAAAGAGAGGAAAAGAAAGTGCTCTAAACTATATAACTGCATGTATATTTAAGTGTATAAGATAGAAAATGATATCACAGAGTTTTATTGGATCATTGAACAGAACTGTTTGCAGTATCATTGTTGGAATGTCCACTCTACAAGCTTTAATTTTGTGACTTGAACAATTATTTCTAAGATGGCAATATGTAATCCATTAACTAGTGATTTCCTACTGCGCATTTTTTTCTTCTGTAAATCTGTATAACTTACCCCTTCACTGTTTTTTTTTTTCTTTTCTCCTTAAATAAAAAAAAAAAAGAACTCTCCTTTGCTTTTGTTTTTGTTTTTTAAATACTCTATGGTCAGCATTGGAGCTAAACGTGGAGTATTAGCAAAGCCTCCTTTATAATAGGTAATGATTCAACTCTATATTCACTTACTACAATTTAAATCTAAGATAAAAAATACCTAAACAAATGTAAAGTGGCTAGACTTAATTTTGAGGTAAGTTGGTAGAGACATCAAAGCTTTGCTCTGTATTTTTAAAGATAGACATATAAACCTGCTAAATTAAATGCATCAGGGACGGACTCTAAAAAGGCAATGACTCACTGAACATATACCTTCACTGAATATGAAAAGTTCCAGGGAAGAGTAAGTGTTAATTATAACTTTAAAGAATTATAGGAAAAGTACTTCCTTTTACCACAAAACAGGTTCTAAGAAGAAGCTCCATGCATTCTACTGCATGAAGACATTATGCAAAAAATCATATATGGAAGGATCTTACCTTAGGACACTACAGCAGTGAGAGGCAGAGCCAAGGGAAGCTTATCCTAAGGGCATTTCCCCGCCTCTAGGCAATTTACATGTGGCACAAAATGAGTCTCAATGGGCTACTTGGACAACAGCCAATGCCCCTCTAGGTACCACCCCAGACCAAAGCTATATGTATGCTCCCACACATCACATGTCCGGCAGAGAAAGCCAGACCCTTCTGGTCATGAAGTTTCTGTCCACATCTTTAAAATAAAGGCCACTTTATATTCTGTCTTCTAACCATGCCAGAAAGTCTATCAGTTGGTTCCCTGACCAGGAATTGCAGTGCAAGTGACTCCTGGGATCCTCCCAGTTTGAGCCCACCTGCCGATTCACGGACTAGACCACATCCTAAATTAATTACTCATTTCTCAATATGCAGGAGCTGCTCAAATTGTCACTGCTGGTCTGCAAACACCAGCCTGATTTGTTTACTGCGGCTGAGCCAACCCCATCCAAGGGTTACTCCATGGTTGTGGGTCAGGCCCACACTGGATTTCCCTTTTTCTGTCCCTGGACTGGGATAGTGGTTCTCACATTCCCTGGGCAGTCAGAAGCAGAGCCATTACTGTAGCCTGCTGGGCCCCCTTCCATGCCTTTTGGTGACAATTAAAAAACATGAGTTGGAACCAATTAACCATGTGTTCAAAAGATTAGGTGATGATCTCTTCTACATTGGCCATGGTCCAAGTTGGCTCATTTTCTTCCCCCCAAAAAAACACATCTCTGGGGTGCCTGGTTCATAACCTTGGTACCCTTGGCCTAAAGAAAACCATAAGAATTAAACAATTAATCTTTTACTGCCAGGAAGCTTGGCCAACCTACAAACTTAATGACAGCCCATGATCTAAAGAGGGGATATTTGACCCCTGTTATCTCAAAAATTTACATGACTTTTGTTTCACTGGTGACAAGTTGGCAGAAACTCTCCATCTTTAGTTCTTTTTCACTTTAAGGATGTGTCTTACTCTCATTCTGCTCCTTCAGGATCTCTCCCCCTCCTCACACTTAGGATGTGGCTCTTTTATTTGCACCAAAACCCGCAGCCTTCTCAGCCAAAGGCTGCTCCTTCCCCTTCACCCACTAGGCTCCAATTTCTCAATCCCTCTCCTCTGCCACATGCCAGCCTGCCTCTCCCAGAGTGAGCATAACTGGGATGGGGGGAGAGGCACACTAATGGTGTTAACTGCATGCAGTGGGGACAGGTGGTGACAGCTCGCGGTGCGCACGGACTGGCCCTCATGGGCTGTTCTAGGGTCTCATGCTGTGCACTTGCTCAGTGCTACCCATTGCAGGCTCCAGACACCTCCCAGGTGGCTCCATCCCCTGTGCATGTGGCCTGGCACAGGCCAGGCCCCAAGTGAGACTCCAGGAGGCAGCACAGAGGAGGAGGCAATGGGACGCAGCAGGAGGAGAAGGGGCCATGGCCTCCCGGCGAGGCTGTATGGCTGGATGCCCAGCTACAGTTTATCTGTCCATGTTTGTCCACTTGCCTGCTCTGTAAACAGCTATTCCTTTTTATTTGATCTCAACAATCTTTTTTACTTTTTTTGTATTTTCAAACCATTTAAGCAAAGTTTATTTGGGATATAGATTTTTAAAAAACATGCTTTCCACCTAGTTTGCCAGCTGGTCAAAACAATGCTACAGTTGGTTAAACAAAATCCCTTGGGATGAGGAGACATTGTACAGGACTTCAATTGTTGGACAGGAAAATGGCCACCTGATAATTTTAACCAGCTCTTGTTTATTAATTGGAGCCTAAATAATCTCCATAGTCTTATAGAAGACACTCAGCTAATGTTCATATGAGTAAGACAATTCATTGTTGCTGATCTGATGTTATATTCATGCCTTCAAATATAAAATTGGGATTGTTTCTTTGCCTTTTCCTTGTGTTCCAGCCAGGAGATTCAGATCAAACCAACACGAGGTCACCAGTCAAATGATAATTTTTAAACAAAAATCTATGTAATGTATGATGACAAGTGTTTACTTTCAGATCCAGATGTATGCTTAGAGATGCTTCACAAATTTCTTCAGTGCTAAAATGAATGACATGTCCTAAAATTCCTAAAATTCCCTGGACCTTATCCTTATCCTCCTTATAGGAAGCCATTGCCAAAGTTATAATCATAAATAGCCTGTTGATTGTGTTATTTGACTTCTGCATAGTTGATTCTTTGCCTCTGTCTCCTTTAGACTTAATTGGTACACCTACCCAAGATAAAAGCCAGATGTCTTGTGACTGTGAACCTTCTACTGTGGGACAGATAACAAGAAAAAAAGGCTAAACTTGGCCCTCAAATGCTACAGGGAGACCTTCTTAATATGGCTTTTCATGTTTTCTAGAACAGAAATAAAACATGACAATCTGATCTTTTAGCACTGACACCTGGAGCTCTGAGACAGATAAGCTGACACAAAGTGAGCTGCCTGTGCCCCTCCTGGACCATGTTTCAAATGCAACAAAGAAGGACACTGGGCAAGAGAATGCCCCAATCCTGACGTTCCTTTGGGGGCTTGCCCCAAGGCCACTCGAGCGACTGTCCTAGCCACAAGAGATCGGGTAAGCCATCCTCCAACCCCTTACCATCACAGGAAACGCCATCACCTCCAGATTCATCTCTGACAGATCTGCTTGGACTTGCTGAGGAAGATTAATGTGGCTCAGGGCCCACAGCCCCCATTAAGGTATCCTTCTCAGAGCCCCAAGTCCCACTGGAGGTCTCAGGTAAGACACTCTCTATACTTGTGGACATAGAGGCCATGTATAGGGTTCTTCCTGAGTTATCAGGCCACTATATTAAGTCCTCAGTCTATAGTGGGTATTGACGACCAACCTATGCAGCCTTTACAGACAGGGCCAATTTTATGCAGGTTCCAGACTCGCTTCTTCTCTGGTTGATCCCATAGTTTGAAATACCTCCAATTCCACCTGTGCTTCCCAGGCCATGCCTATTTTAATTCATCTCAGGGATCCATCAATTTTTCCTTGTGTTCCCCAATATCCCATAACTACAGCAGTAAGAGGCGGGACCAAGGGAAGTTTACCTTGAGGGCATTTTCCTCGCCCCCAGGCAATTTACCTGTGGCATGAAATGATTTCCATTGGGCTACTTGGACTTCAGCAATGCCCCTCTAGGTACCACCCCAGACCAAAGCTATATGTGTGCCCCCCACACCACATGTCCAGCAGAGAAAGCCAGACCCTAGCAGTCATGGAGTTTCTCTCCACACCCTTAAAATAAAGACCACTTTATATTCTGTCTTCTAACTGCACAGAAAATTCTATCAATATAATGCTACGTTTTACTCGGTAGAATAATAAATATACATAGGCAGTAAGAGCCATGCTTCATTGACACATATTGACTTCAAAGGAAGACTCTGTCCCAAGGTTTATTAAGACTTTTCAGGATTATTGGGCTCTTCAACTAGTGAAGCCCCTTCTTATAATTCATTTTGCTGACCTCAAGCATCCAATTCCTCTTACTTCCTAGCATTAGACTCTGATTCCAAATAATCCATTTGCTTATGCCTTACATACCCCAGCCTTACTAATGTTTCCAACCGTATTTCTATCAATCAATTTTCAATCCTTCAATCAACTTCAATCTCCCCTTCTCCTTTAGATTTCCATTCCCCTATTATATCACTACTCTTTTTCTGAATGATCATTTCTTTTCTCTTACCCAATTAAAGGTGACAAGAGCTAAGTAAAATAAAACATCCCTCACTGACACAAAACCCAACACAGATGTTCTTGTTCAGCAGGGAACCCTCTGTGTGATCATTCAGCATGCAGCCCCTTTCTTTCTTTCTTTCTTTCTTTCTTTCTTTCTTTCTTTCTTTCTTTCTTTGTTTCTTTCTTTCTTTCTCTCTTTCTTTCTTGTGTGTATGCGTTCTTTTTTTAAGATGATAAAATCAAGGAAAATAAAACAGAATAAAAGCAGAATAAACCAGTATAAGTGATACAAGACTTCAAAACCTTGCAAAATCAACAATAGTTACTATAATCCCTTTCATTGTCTTCAAAATAGCTGCAGATACTTTTAGACATATTAAAAATTGAATAGAATAGAGACTGTAAAAACAAAATAATGAATGCAATAAAGGACTTCAAAACCAAGCTAATAATGAACCCAAAACGGCTACCATAATATATCTTGCTATCTTTTAAATAGCTGCTCACATATCAGATTTAACATGGACAAAACAAAAGACAATGAAACTCAATCCAACAAAACAAGAAATTGATATGGTTTCCAGGCAGGGATTGCTTCCTGGCGGAGCCTTTTTATCTCCCTTCATAGTCCAGGAATGGTGCTGATTCATAGAGAGAGGCTTGGGTATGGCTGTCTGCACTCAGGCAGCAGCCCAAGCATGGCGCTGATTTCTAGACAGGGATCACCTCTTGGTAAGGCCTGGTTCTCTCTCACTGAAGTCTGCGAATAGCACTGACTCACATAGACAGACTTGGGTCTGGCCTATTTCTGATGTTTCTTAGCATTTGGAGTTTTGTGGTGGATCTCGTACTAACAGCACAATGGAAAAGGAGCAAGTATAGAAAACATTTGATGAGTAAGGCTTGCAGCCCACATTCAAGTGGCTAAAACCCAGGCAGAGCACAACATAAAGGAGAGACCAAGCATATGGTCTAGTTTTTCTAATCTGGAAGATGACAGTGATTTTGGTAAGCTCACAGCAGTCACCACCACGTTTGTTCATTACTTTTAGCAGCCAAATACTACTTGTATTTGTCTTTTCCAGTCAGTCATTGGTATCTACTGGCTCCATACCTTCAAGTTCAATCATCCAAGATGGAAAACATATAAAATAAAATGTGTACACTACATGCACAGACATTTTTCTTGTCATAATTCCTGAATAACATAGTGCCATAGTATTTATATTGCATTTGGTTCTGTGATTAACCTAAGGATGATTTCAATTATAAGAAAGAATATATGTAGATTTTAAGCAAACACCCATTTTATGTAAAGAATTTGTGCATCCTTGTGTATCCACATAGGTCATGAAACCAGACACCAAGGGACAGCTGTAACGTGATTCATAAGCAGATCCCTGCAGTCCTCAACAGCCTTGGGTTGGAAGGTGTGGATTTTGATAGAGAGAAATAATGAGGTTTTGTGCACTTAGCACCTATTATGTGCCAAAAATTATTCAAAGTACTGAGGAAAAGTAGAAAAACACAATAGAAAAAACCACCACCCCTCATGAACAAACACCTTCTTGGCACCTTCTTGCAGCTATAAGAAGAATAATAGCTACCTGCCTGTATTATAATAAAAACATCCAGAAAAGCTTTTTGAATAAAAATATCTCCTTGATTCAGTTATCATATTATTATAAGAGTCAGTTGCTTCAGTTAATCCTTCAGCTCATTTTTAGGTGTATTAATTCTTTTTGGAAGGAATGATACATTAAGTTTCAAGAGTTTTTCTGTGAAACTGCCTGTCAGATCCCTTTCTTTGAGACAGGAAAATTTAGTGATAATTGGAGTGTGAAAGAACCCCACAGGCACAGAAGTTACATAAATGGAGGACAGGTAAAGAGATAATTCCCACATCACGATTTTACTTCTGACATCTGTGCATGTCATATAAACCACTTTTGTAATCATATGTATAATACTTGATGGAAATAAATTATCAACAGCCAAGATTTCTCCCAGAATATTAGACAATGAGCTCAGTTTCCTACTACAAACACAGTCAAATGAAATACTGCATCTCTAACTTAATGGGATGTAGAACACCTATTCTCAAAGCCAAACTCTTTTTCTGGTCCCCAAAACTCATATTATCTTTTCTCCAAAATTGAAGTAAATACTCTTTGGTTATCTTGGTTCAAAAAGATATCCCCTTACCTGCTTTGAAATGGTTGGAACTGTTAAATCCAGTAAGTAAAGAGATGGCAATTTATATGAGATTTGACACAACAAATTTCTAAGAACCATGTGTGGTTTCCAGTGTTCCTAGATGAATAAAAAGAGGAAACGATTTGAAGGAATCAAGGACCTTTTCATTCTCATTAGAGGGCTGCCACCCTAATCTAATTCTTTTATATAAATTGAAAGAGTCTTCACAGATATTCAAAGATGTGTTCAGGATTGAATATTTAATACAAAAATTCTAAAATGATCTTTAGTATTATGAAACATTTTTCCTGCTAGTAGGAAAATATAACAATTATTTGTTTAGATTTTGGAAGTATTTACCAGTTATCACTTATCTTCAATTATTCTGAAAAATATTTGCAACAAATACTGCTAAAAACTAACCACTTCTATCTGAGCTGGTTAAACAATGCCTGAACTCTTTTAGCTATGCACAAATAAAGATACAAAGAAAATTTAGAACTACAGAAGTTAGAACTTCAGTTGATCCAACTCCATTTTGTAGACAACAACACTGAGAACATTATCTTTAAAGTACTTATTCAGAGTACAAGATGCAGACCACTATATTAACTATCATTATTATCTTATTGCTTTGTTACAAAATTATATTTATTTTTTCATGAAAAAGAACACTGAGACCTAGAAAGATTATGAAAATCCAGTACTTAAAGACTAGAAAAATAATTCAAAGATGCTCTCTTTTGACAGTGGATCCATGGTATCAGGCTTGTATGCTAAGTATAATGTTGATAACTGGATTGAATTTTAACTTAGAATTTGAGTCAGGTTAATGTGTTTTGTGTTATTACTCTGGTAGGAATAAAAATAAAAACACACAAGGGTCAATATTTTTTTTACAAGTATTTCAAGTTTCCATTTTAAGTCATCTTGCTCTTGTTAAATTAGTTATGCTGAGGGAAGGGGAAAACTAACTCAGGGCTTGTTTATCTATTCAGAGGGACAGACAAATATGCCTCCACTGCAAAAATGTGAGGAAATTCAACTCCAAGGTGTTAATGCTGAAACTTTAAATCTGTTCACTCAGTCTTTACAGGATTAACCTTCTATGTTTAAATTCTGAGGCATTTGTTTGCAATGGGCCTCAGACTCCTTAAGCCTAATCAGGAGCTGTTGCTGCAGTTTATTTATAGTTCAGAAGGTCAAACTGGTTCACTTAATTGGAAAACGCTTCTTACTACTCTATGTGTCTATTGATGTACTGTACATTTGATGTGATTAGTTACCAGGGTGAGATTCTAATATGACCTTTGTTAATAAGGTCCATTCTCCATAATGGGCTGTTTGCAGTTTCTAAGAGCTGTTTACATGATGTGCTTGGTAATCAGTTACCCAGTGGAATTCCCATGGTATAAAGAAAGATCCACCTTAATTGGAATAGTGCGCAAGGCTCAAATCTGAGAACATTTAAATAATCTGTGGTTACTTATGCTTTTAAAATAGAAAATGCACATTTGAACAAGCCATACATTACATGCTTTCCACGTGAAAGTTGTCATAAACATCACAAGGGAAAGAGTGAATGAGTGACATAATAGATTATTTGTCTAGGCAAATATTGCCCATCGTATAACCTTTCACTTTGCATTATAGATCACATGCACAAATTACATAAAGCACACTACAATGATGCTTTATGAGTTCATTTGCAAGTAGTACCATGGAAATCACTTGATCAATCTGTTTTTGAAGAATGAATATGATTCCTGTGTTGTCCTGATGCTTAGATACTTAAGAAGAACAGAATGCAAGAATTTCCACTTGAAAGGAAATAAACAAAATACATCTAATAAGTGAGTAACATGATACTATAGCAAGTTCCTTGGCCTTGGATCCAGGCAGCTTAGGATTAGCACTGAGTTTACTATTTATTTGCTGTGTAATTTTTATCAAGTTAATGAACCACACTGAAGCTCTGTCTACCTATGTATGGACATGAGAATAATAATAAGTGAAAGAGATTTCGGTGTGGTTAGAAGACAGAATATAAAGTAAAGTGGCCTTTATTTTAAAGATGCAGAGAGAAGCTCCATGACCTCCAGGGCCTGGCTTTCCCTGTCAGACACGTGGTGGTGGTGGGGGGGGGGGCATACATATAGCTTTGTCTGGGGTGGTGCCCAAAGCGGCATTACTGATGCACCAGCAGCGGATTGGAACTCATTTTGTGCCACAGGTAAATTGCCTAGGGGCGGAAAGATAAAGCCCCTTGGTTTGGCCTCCTACTGCTGTAGTGTCCTATCTAGGGCAAAATCCTTTCAGTAAGTATTACTTAAGTGTTAAGGATTAAAGTACCATATCACCTGCTCTGTTGTAACATAAGACTTCCTACAAGAACACAAAACATGAAATCAAAATGTTAACATAAGAATTGTATTAGATATTCTAGTAAAAAAAAAAGACTTAAGGACAAGAGAAGTTGAGACTAGGCAAAATGTCACTTCACCTATAAAAATTAAATAATACAATCCCTTTATAAAATAATGCACACCTATAAAAATAACTCAGATTCAAAACAAATTTAATGGAACATTTTTAAGAAATCTATTTTTCTAAATTTTTCACTTTGGGTTGCTCATCAATGATGGTTTTTCTTTTTTATTGCCATAGTGATTTTTTAGCCATGTTTCTATAACCTACTCACATCCCAAACAAAACACTATGCCATTAAAATAAAGTAACTCTGCTGCTAAAAACATTATTACATTCTTTGTCACTATGCAGCTACCCTGAGAAGTAGCCTGTACGGTACAGCAGTCCTTGTGCCTGTGCACTTACAAGAATCACTGACAAGATATTTTAGGACTCGGATTTCAGACACCACTGCAGAGAACTGCTGATACACTCAGTCTAAGAGGAGCCAGTGGAATCTGCACTATAGTAAGTACTGTGACGTCTCTCATTCAAGATGTCTGCAGTAAACACATTGAAACTGAGAGGAAGGATGGAAAGCATGCTTCTTTATTAATCTATCTCGTTAACTATGTCATATCTAGTCTGTGTTATGAACCCTCAGACATTAGAAGAAAAGTTTGTGTTTGTAAATACAAGACATAGGATGTGAAATACAATCAATAGGATATTAATTACATGACTGGGACTATTACTTGCTTAATTTTTTGTCTAGTGGATAGCTCATGTTTATATCAAGGGCAGGCAAGGGCACAGCTCTTCCAGTGTTGATATCCTTAGGCAGCTTACTGAGGGGGTAAGCTGAGGGCTGCTCTAGGGATGAGAATATAAGCACCTGTGGGAGACCTGTTGGACACGTAAAGCAGTGGAGGAAGCTTCAAGGATTTGCATTAGTGGGTACAGACAATCACCAGAAAAATTATTAATCGTATTAGTTGAAGACATGATTTTCTTCCTCGCCTAGTTTGAAGTGATGAAGCTAAGTTAATACAGTGTAGATTCTGATAAAAATCTCTTTTCACTGTGCTTTAATATCAATTTTAATATGAAGTATTATAAAATACTAATTTTATTTCACAAAGGAATTTACTTTTAAATTTCCTGGACCAAGGCACTGTAAATTAATAAGAAAAATGTAATTATGGGAGGAATAACAATGAGAACTCTTTGAGCCAACTAAATGATCAATTCTTCCTTTGTCTTTTATGGAGGTCCTGACTTTTAGATAAATAAGTTTAAAATGGAGGCTCAGCAATGCTTACTTCTTTTTAAAAAGTTATTTGAGAAGACATTGCCTTGAAAACTCAAATCAATACTTCTGTTTTCATAATTTAAATAAACAAAAACTCTATAAACAGTACTGTAATAGTCAAACAGTCTAACTTATATGGACTCAGTTTCGAATTCTAAACCATCGCTTTGTTCAATCCCCAAACAGTAGCACTCAACATAAATGCTACATCAGAAGTAAATTCTGCATGAGAATAATTGTCAAAATATGCTGACTATTAAACTCAGTTTTATCCTGAGAATTACACAAGATTTTAAAAATGGCTTCCTGATTGTGTTGCATAAGGAAATTTCAATTACTTGTTCACAGTTGATGATTCAGATTTAATTACAATGTGGTGAATATAGGCAGGGAGCTGGGGAGAGGTCTCAGAGGCCCCATGTGCTCAGTCTTCAGATCAAGACCTGGATTCCATTTCTAGACTTTAGTTTATCTTCAAGGTTTTCAGGCTCATCTCACAAAACACTGTTTTTATTTTCTTCATTTGATTTGAGAATCCATGAGATGTCCCCTGTCACATATTTCCTCACCCTTCTTAAGTGCATATTGCTTCTTTTTTGTAAGTCATAGTTAACATTAAAGCATTGTTCTGGGTGGAAATCTAATTTCTGAACCTTCTCTGGATAGAAGTCCTCCATCCCGATCTCTTTCCTGAGCAAAATACCTCTGTATTTTCCTTACATTGAACTTGTACACATTCTCAGAGGCACACAGAACTTCCCAGATTGGAAAATGCAGTGACACACAGTTGGCCTGTTACCAGGAGACCTCTCCATGAATGACAGTTCCCCAGGTACACATACAATGGAAACAGCTCTGGCACTTTGGCAGCAAAATCAGAAAACCCATATGTCCTGGGCACCCTGCGTAGATAAAAACATGTGAAAACCAAATTCAACTAATACTCCTGTAACTTTCTTGAGAAGGATCTATCATAAAAAGTTTACCATTTGGGGACTAGTCACCCAAGTTACTAAAGGAGATTAAATGGTTTGGTTGTATTTTGGCAAGAAGGCAGACTAAAGTTAGGGACCCGATTCCCTAATCACATCTATACTATTTGTGAAGAAGTAACCTTAGGCAATCTCATGCTTTCTCTGGATCCCTTTATTATTAATCTTTAAACTGAAAATTGTACTACAGCTAGCAACATGGGGTAAGAGGATTGCCTGAGATAAAATATCTAAAAAAGAATCAATAAATAGCCCGGTTTTCCTTCAGGTCATTCTATATATCTGATCATGGTATGAGCAGAATAATAGTGTAACATAAAATAGTAGAAACTGCACTCTTGTCTTATTTATATATAGGGAGAAAAAGAATCTGTGTCATTAAATCAAAACATGACTAAGAAAAACCCAGAGGGAAGCTAACAATTTTGACACAATTGCTGAAGTCAACCAGAGAAGATGGAGCCACAAGGTCAAACCTATCTGGTTCTTAATCTGTTTTCCAATACCAACTTTCTTTAAGATAACTGAAAACTAATAAAATTTAAAACATCATTTGCACAATTGACTTTTTAGTTCTTTTTAATGTCTTATATATTGATTTCCATTTCTCAAATTCTTTATGGCTCTAGAAATGATGAATAATTTAAATGCTCAAGATTAGAAAAGGTAACGTTAGATAAGATGGGGTGATAGACTTACTTTCCTTGTTCTCCCCAAAACCTCCTTCGAGGATTGTTTTGTACAAGAGGAAAAATACTGCTCCCATAACTCATAGTTTGTACAATGCTGCAGCGTCTAGTGGAACCTGGTCATTTTTTAAATATAATATAATATAAATATAATATAAACAGAACATAAATATAAATATAATATAAACAGAAGCTTACTGCTGTCAGCAAAATAACAAATTTAACCAAGAAGCTAAACATTAAATCTGAGCGGAACAGCTTGTCACAACTGCCGGAGCTTTGAGTATTAAGTTGTTGGTACCAGAGAATTGAGCAGCTCTCATTCAGAGACCTGGTAGATCCCCAGTTGAAGAGCAGACACCCTGACTCTTCCAGGATATTTTCTTTAAGCAAATTGGAGAAATTTTTTAAACATCATTAATTGAAAGAGCCTAGCCAGATGTGTCATGTGTCCTGCAATCTATTCTTAGAGTTTTATTTTACAGTGAAATATGATTTACATAAGGCCATCTGTTGAATCTACTATTTTTACTAATTCTTAACACCCACAGGAAGAAGTAATGCTGAACATTTGTCTGCTGTGACTAGGAGGATGACTTCACCTAATGGATCAGCAAGAATACCAATTACATAATAGATGCCATTGTAATTTCATAGTGAAATTTATTAAAATACTATGTAATTGTCTTGCCCCTGTCTCAATTTCTTTGTCTGTCACAAAATTTAAAGTACACTCGTGCATTATTTATCTCACTGCTGCTTTACACACATGCACAAACACTTGTATGCACACAAATAGAGGCTCAATTCCTGCTGTAAAATTTATTGTTTACTTTTAGCTCTTTTATTCACAATCTTCATTTGCTTTAAAAAGCTTCTCTCATTATCTTACCTTACTTGTTACTCTGGGGTCCCTTATTAACTAAGTGAACTTTATTTTCCTAGATTTCTCTTTTACTTTGATCTTTCCTACACTAGTAATACATTCTCTAAATCATTATCAAATCTCTCATTCTTCAACTACAAGTATGTATGTGGTGTGAGGAAGAAAGTAAGTTCATGTGCAAGAATACGGAGCTAAAGCAAGACTATCCTGTGAAATGCACACTAACTGAACCAGGTTTGTAGCTCAGTGGTAATGTATACTGGATTCACTACCCAACGCCAATTGGCACAATAATATAAAATGAAAGAGAATTTAACTATATAAACTACTATGGAATTTAACTATATAATCTACTATGTTAACGTAACTAAAGGATACTGAAACATCAACAAAGGTCTTACTTAGGAACATACTATAGAAAAATGAGCCAGAAGCAGGTTTCAGTAACCAATGTTCATCAATATTTATGCTCTTAAATTGCATAATGTAAAAGTCATAAATAATCTAATGACTTGAGAGACAGGTTATGCTGAGTTATAAAGATATTTCAGATTATTCCCTGGCCTGTAATAGTATCACTCCATCCTATTTGCTACCTTAGTTCAATTTTCATAAAGGGACTCTATAATTACTACATTTAAATGCCTGAGGGCATTTATATAAAGCGAGGAATCAGAGCATAAACACTCTCTTGTTGCCAAAGAGAGAAGTGTTTCATTATAAAGAAGCCATTTGATATTCTGGGTCATGTGTCTGTAGAGTGAGTTTGGAAATAATATCTAATAACCTCCACATCCATTGGTCAAAGTCTATTTACATGGATGTCAAGCCAAGTTCCACAATGTGTATCACCAAGATAACATCACGTTATATTACCTGGTGGTGTCCAGTTAAATGACAACAGATATTCCTCAGCTTTTCATCCTTACAAATGTCAACACCACCAAGATGAGAATCATCTTCTTGTTCTCTGAAAATGAAGAGAGGATTTCTTGCAAACCTTTGTCCATTGTACACTTAACTTCTTTCCAAATCGTACCCAGTTATAATTCAAATAATTACATGAATCTATTAATTCTTATTTATTGACTCAAGATGTATTTTTGCCAAGATGTGGCAAGCATACAAAACAGCTAGTTTTTCTGGTTAGATTATTTTCCTGTCACTAAAATTGTTTGATTTTTCCTGATAGCCATTGTATATGCTTCTTACTTGCTAATTTTATTCAATATTTCCTAGTGACTAGCCCTGTGGAAATACCATAACTGGTTTTAGCTAGTTTTGATCATGCTGACCATTTTTTCTACATATATATGGTACAGACTTTGCCAGTCCTACTTACAGCAAGGATTGATCCAATCTATTATTCTGGCCAGGGAGATAATGAATGAGTATTGTATAATGCAAGGAAACTCTTGTTCATTGTTAAAAATTTCAGATACATTATTGCCTTTAGACATGTTGTGAGAATATGATCCTTTAAGATAGTACAGACACTAGGGGCTGGTGATTTAGCTCAGCTGCATAAGCACCTGCCTTGCAATCAGGCAGTTGTGAGTTCCATCCCTGGTACCAATAAAAAGAAAAAAGACCAAAAAAAAGATAGTACAGACACTTTGCAATCATAACAAAGTCACTGTAATGTTAGACCCTGCGTACAGAGAACTACCAACAAGAGCTGATACAGTGACTGCATGCTTTGTAAAAAAAATAGTATTTCCTTTGTAAGCAACAGCTAATAAGACCATGATTGTTTCTGTACCTTTATTATTGATTAGGAAAATATAGAGACCCATTTTTGTTATAAGAAACGTAGAGAAGCCATGTGTGTATTTTTGGTTATTATTTTACCTTCTGCTTTCTGGAACATATTCAAACCATGTCCTCATACATAACATGTATGTCAAAATTTACACTACATACTAGACACAAACATCATTTTTGCAGTTGTTTTCTATAAAATATAGTTCTGGAGAATGATGTAGCCAGAGTCAAATGCTTTCTCATATAAAGGTAAATATATTGAATAGCTACTTGGAATTTTACCAGTTAAGTATTCATTCTGTATGCAAAGTTAATGGGGCTCATATATACTCGGACATCTATTTTGAAATGAAATGTAATAAATAAACAATCATTTTAACTTATTCATCAGATTTTTAACACTGGAGTTCTCATAATACTTATTCCATCCTTTTAAAATATATTTCTTCTACCAAAGTTGTCAGTAATTCTGCTTCAGATGAGAAAAAACAAAATTTCTTTATAAATTAGCATGCTATAAGAAATTTCCTATTAAAACATAACAAATTCAAAAATAATAAATTCAAACAATAATTTCAACTTGACAAAAAAGCAAAGCTTTATAGCATATTTATGTGTGATAATTTCAACAGGTGCCTCAGACTCAAAGTTCAACATCTTACTTGTTTTAAATTACAAAAAACTTAATGCCCTGACAATAACATTAACCTTCAATCATTCAACAACACAGGGTTGTGATGTAATTGTTTGTACAGTTGTTTAAGTGAGATAATGAATTTCCTCATTCTCCATTTGTGTCATCTCCATTAAATTCTTTTCAAATCAGATAGTTTTGCATAAGTAGAAATGATACTGTCTATGTTATCAGAGAATATTTTTGTAGGCCACTTGGAAAGTGCCATCTCAAGGAAACTGACACTTATAAAGTCAGGCTTTCTTGCAGTAAATTATAGAAAAAGCTGCATGTTGACACTCAGAGATGATAGAAATTATTTCCCAGGAAAATGACACCAAAATCACAGAAATATTGAACATATAAAGTATAGGGAACTTTGGAAGCACTGTACCGTTAGTTTAAAACATCTAGGGCAAGAATGGCAGTGGTAAAAAAAAAAAAACTATAAAAAGAAATAGATCTCAAACCACAGCCATCTCATTTTGTATTGATAGTCAATGTAGATACTCCTAAGTTTCTCTCTCTGCATTAGATATTTGTAGGTATTTTTATGCATGATATAAAGAAGATATATCAGTTTATCTATCTTATCCTCTTGGATTCCAGGATGTTTGGGTCAGTCCACAGAAACTCTTTGCATTTTGTAAATCCATTTGCTTCCAATGATTTTGTAAATCCATTTGCTTCCAATGACAATCCGTTTGCTTCCAACCCCAAATACTGGCTCAACACTATAATTGTTGTGATTGCTTTAAAATCATCAAGATTTCTTCCAGTAGGTTTCCATTACTTTGTCAGATGGCGAATAAAATTGCAAAGATCAATAATCAGTTTTCTTCTCTTTAGTGAAAAATTCGTTATCCCCAGTGCATGTTTCTGGCTGGTTTGCAATGTAGGGTGCAACATGAGGGTAGGGAATTGGTCTTATAGAGAATAAGGACTGAAGTATCGCATCCTGAGCAAGGACAAGAGATAATATAAAATGATTACAGGTAAACTCATTACTAGCAGACAAAGTTTCATCATTTTCTGTTATCAAATAATTATTATATCCAAATAATACCAATATCATAAATGGGTGGTTTTATATAACGTCACTCATTCATAGATGAGGCTTTAATAGAAGGCATTCATATATTTACTGATATAATAGCCAAGTGTTTTAATTTTTCTTCTGTGATCCTTGGTATGGCCATTCAATTTCAGTTGCAAGTTTCAGATTTACTATTCCAGATCTAAGAGGATTTACCATTATCTAAGAGTAGGACTGTGCTAACATTTAGATCAAGAAAGTCTCCCACAGCCCTCATTTGCTCACAGGGAGTTCCTAGAAAGTGATAGATCATGCAGGAGCTCTACTCATTGGTGGAATCATCACTAACAGCTGACTGTGATGTTGGACAGTAGGGCCTGATCACATGAGATAGATCCTTGAGAGTGAGTGTAGCTCCATTCCAGTCTCCTTCCTTCTGTTTCCTGGCTGCTGAGACTTGAGTAGCTCCTCCCAAGGAGAGTCCTCTGCCCCACCCCTTTTCCCTTGGAGCTGACAGATCTTACATGGACTAAGACCTCTGAAACTATGAGACAAAATAAACGTCTCCTCTCATAGGTTGTAGATGTCAGGTATTGTATCCCAGTGTTATGTGACTAAAACAGTCTTACCAACTCTAATGAGGAAATCTAGATCTTTGGTCTTTCATCTAAAATAAAATGGATGAGAAACAGACATTGGAGATTTATGTTTTTCTTGGATAGCATTACATTGCATTACCAAAGTAATCTTTCTAAACAAATCAATAGGAAAACTCAAAAGTTTACTGGTCAAATCCTGTTCTTGGTTTTTATGTTATGCTAATATTAATATTCTGCATTATTGAGAAGCATTTTAAGTACCCATGTAACACTCAGGATATCAGAGCATGAAACAATGTAACTGAATGCAAAGGAAAGAGCAGTCATAATGGGAATTCTTTAATTACAAAGAATAATGGCTCAAATATACTTTCATACAGAAAATACAATACTTCTAAGAAGCCATATCTTTTATATTGCCCAAATGAAATTAATGAAAACTTCATTTAGTGCATTTTAATGGTACAAAATAAAGAGTTCCATTGTGGCATATTCATTCATCTCCTTCCTCTTTCTAAAAAGTCTCTCTTCTAATTTTATCTTGCCATTTGTCTTTTTTCTTTCTTTCATTCTTTTCAGATTCTACATTTGACAAAATACAAAAAAATTTATCTAAATCTATCTTATTTCAGTTAAAGTAATAATCTCTATCCCTCGGTGTTTTCCTGAAAATGATATGATTTCAGTCTTCTTTGGACTGAATAACGCTCCACTATATATATATCACATTTTCTTTATCCCTTCATCTATTGATGGTCACTTAAGCTGCTTCTATAACTTGATGAGTATGAATTATGCCATGGTAAACATGGATATGTGGGTATCCCTATAGTAAGCTGATTATAATTCCTTGAATATAGACTGAGGAGCTATATACCTAATTGGTAAGGAACTCCTTGTTTTAGCTTCTTAAGGAACCTCAGCGCTGATTTATATAGCAAATGTACTAATTTACATTCCCACCAACAGTGTAGAAGGGGTCATTTTTCTTCCACATCTTTCTCAGCATTTGTTGTTTTCTGTGTTCTTGCTGATAGCCAAGAATACTGAAACCTTAACGAAGTTTTGATTTACATTTCCATGATGCCAAAAGTGTTAAACATTTTTCATATTACTGACCATCTGTACCTCTTTTATGAAAAACTGTTCAGTTCATTCATCCATTTGTTGATTAGATTGTTTTATGCAAATTTTGAGACAGCCGAAAATAAAAGATTGATGCAACAATTTTATCAATGTATGGAAAGTAAAATGTATTAAGGAAATAAAATGTGCCTTATGTGTAGGAACAAATCAGTAAGAGGATATTTATTTTTTCTGGACTTAATTACATTACATATATTGTAGTTATTAGGGCAGTTTTTCTATAAAACCATGAGGTTTTCAATTTGTTCTTAGTAAAGGATGAGAATATAAGCCATTGGTAAAGAAGAATATCCACATATTTCTTGTCACACAGAACTCATATTTCAAAGTCTATTAACTACACAAAATTGGAAACTCTTCTGGAGATGGTAGAGTAAGAAGAAACATGCAGATTGACATTCTTCAAGGTTTCACAATGAGGCTAACAATTAGAATTGGCTTATTTGATGCATAATAATGCTGGGGAAATACTTTTTCCAAAACAATTTACAAGAAACATAGAAGTTTATCTTTTAGGATACCAAAAAGAAATAGAGTACGTGACAAAAGAAATAGAGTACATGTTGGAAATTAAGAGTTGGAAAGACAGCATGACAAGACATAATGAAGTGCAAAGGTTTTCAAGATGGTATTCATTATGTGAAAATAAAAAGGCAAAGTGTTGAATATCTCTATCTCTTTCATATATTTGAATTTATAAACGCATAAACTGTTTGCTTCCCTAAATAATTGTCATGGTTTATGTTTGTGTCCCCCAGGCCTCATGAGTTTGCATTGTTCATTTGTGATGGTTCATTGTCTAGCGCTTGGATTGATGGTATCAGTGCTCCACCCACATAGGGGTGGAGCCAGGATGTGATGTAATGGCAGGAAGAAGGTGTGTCTTTCTCTTTGCTGGTTCTGGCTTGCTGTTTGCAGCCACCATGAACTGCAGGCCAGCCATGCCCGCCTGTCTTGGAGCCAACTGAGTGTGGACTGAAACCTCCCAAAATTGTAAGAAACAAACCTTTCCTTTCCTAACGTTGGGCTTCAGGTATTTTGTCTCAGTGACAAGCATAAAATAACTAAGACAATAATCTTGTTTTAATTTTGGTTAATGTTCTTATGAAAGCAGTAAGCCAGATCAAAATAATATTAACAAATAACCATGATGATTTCAACAATCAAAGAGATTAACAAGATTTTTCATAAGCAGTCCTGAAAATATAAAGTTCTTGATATTACCATTTGCTAAATAGATAAAAGAAGTTATTTAAACTATAAATATGTATACAAGTTAACATAAAGGCACAACTAATAAAATATTAGAATCATAAGGTTAGATGGTTTGTACTACTATATACTTTGTCTTAGAATTTTAAAAAAGCCCTCACTAATATCCTCTTTTATCTTGAAAGTTTCTATGAAGATTTTTTTCTTGCTACAAAGTTTAACTTGTAAAGTTTTTTTTTTTTTAATAAGAAATGCTATTTACTTGGCACATTTTAAAAAGAAAAGTATGTTTAGTAAAAAACATTATTAATGAGAAATGAAATTTACTTATATTGTTATTTATATATAAGACTGTGCTAATTAACTCACTGTCCACTCCTTACTTAAATTTAGTGTCAATTCCGCTGCTTGTTAGTCAGAAAGCCTAAGGCTTTGCACTGTTTTCTCTTTAGTCTGGTTCATGGCAATAAACTGTGATTTATTCAGAGCCTTTTCTGACAAACTGTATAGTTTGTTTCTTTTGCAAAGTAGTTAGGGTTTGCGTTTTGAATTAAGTCTAGAAAAGCTATTTAGAAAAATAGTGGCAATCTCATGAACAGCCAGTGAAAGGAGTTTGCCCCAGATGAGACACTGTAGCCGGTGGAAGCTGGGAGGCGGAACCAAGGGGCTCTATCTTGAGGTTACCTTCCCCGCCCCTAGGCAATTTACCTGTGGCATGAAATGAATTCGAATGGGCTACCCGTGCATCACTAATGCCCCTTAGCTACCACCCCAAACCTGAGCTACATGTATGCCCCCACTCCACGTGTCTGCCAGAGAGAATGCCAGACCGCAGAGGATCATGGAGTCTCTCTCCACATTCTTAAAATAAAGGCCACTTTTATTTCATACTTCTTATCTGTTTAGCCGTGCCAAAAATTCTATCAGATGGTTCCCTTCTGCGCCTAAAATTCCATCACCTAGAGTGGGAGTATAAATGATAAAGAAGAAAAATGGGGCTAGAACCATATTGAGACTTAGCTGTTTATTAAAAACATCAGGGGCCATCAGGATTTAAAAAGGGATCATTGAAATTTGTACATTTCTTTATTTTTATTTCAGATTTTAAGGAAATTTTCTCTCTTCTCCAATTTAACCACTTAGTACTTTAACTTTCTTTATAAACTTCACACCACAATTACCTTATATTGATATGAATCATTAGAAGAGGATGTTATGGTCTTTCCACCACATCATGATAGTAATTTGCATTAAATTCATATTTTTGCTTCCCCTACCACTGAAAAAACTTTTTAAATGAATATTCAATTCTCTCTCAAGTGTTTTGAAATTTGTCTTTGCAGTCTTTTAAGGAACATTTTTCATTTACTCAACCAAGATGAATGTGCTGAGCACTGTGCTCATAATGCTGGATATTGGAAGTACTATGGTGACCAGAGGGTCATGAACCCTCCCTTGACAGAGCCTCTGATCTGCTGGGTGAGTCAGACATTAATAAATCAATCAAACAAGTAAACATAACTATAAATGAGTTAATGGCTTTAAGCAGCCATATTGACGTAATGTGAGGTCTTCAGAGAAATTAGGGAAAAAAGTCTCTAAGAATGTAGCTTTTGAGTTAAGATGGGGAAGATTTGTACACCTTAACTGGACAAGGGAGAAGAAAAAAAGTTCTAGAAATGAAAATAGATCAGAAAACAAATCTAAGATTCTAAAAATGATCAGTGTTAGTATAATCAGTGTTAGTGAAATTAAGGGGAAAAGCAGAAGAAATTGGTTTGAGAAGAAGACAAAAACCAGAGATTGCAGGACCTTTCAAGACATGTTTGGGAAATTTGTTTACAGCTGTAGGTAAAGGGGAAATTATTGGAGAATTTAAACAGAGAAGAGCAGAATTACTCCATTAGCTCTAGGGCACCATGTTTAGGGAGATCAGAACCAATAGAATAGGTATAAGTAAATTGTTCAAAAAAAGTTTCTGCAGTGTTCTAGACAGGAGATTGTATTAGCTTGAACTTTTTGGTGAACAATTAAGAATTGACTTCTTTCATCTCATTTGTCTCAATTTATGCTCTACTGTGATGTGAAGTGGGATCAGAAAATACAGGGAGTGTTTAAATTAAAAGTAATAAATTGTATTTATTACAATAAATGAGGCTGTTATTGACATCCCCAAATACTTGCCTTCTTTGAATATACATATCCCGTTACTCCTGCTATTTTCTGAAGCAGTCCTGAGAGTTCTCTTGAGTGTCTTTGCTTGCACTGTCCGTGTTACCTTAATGTCCAGGATCAATCCAAAACATTTATCATCATGGCCATTTCACTATGGGGAGGATCAGAATTCACGTGGTACCAGATCTAGTAAGTAAAAGGAAGGAGGAGCTTCTTTTTGTTGGAGGGCACTGGCCCGCAGCAATCACTGTATTTATTATCACACCTCATAAAGACACCAAAGAGAATAACCAGGCAATGTGCCTTTTACTGTAAGATTTTTAAAAATACTTATCATATCTTGATTTCAATAATGATTCAATTTACTTATTGCCTATTTGCAGTCAAAGTCTTGAAATGAGTTAAAGATTTATGCAGTATCCACACCCTTACCTCTTATTATGTATAAATTGTAGGATTTCACATTCCCAATTAAAACTTTTCTGGTACAGTCAAAAGACACTTTTAACTGCAAAGTCCATTTAAATTCTTTTCTGACACCTTCTTTCACACTTGAAAAATGCTTCACAAGGTTGATCAAACTTGTGAATAAAGATTTATTCAACAAATATATTTTCTTCAGCAACACACTGAGTTTCTATTGTGTAGTAGTGCCTGTGTATTTTGTTAGGTAAACAAAAAACTATGAGTCTAGCATTGAAATGTACAATAATCAATGAATCACATAAAGAAGTGTAAAATCTTAGTCTAAGATTTATTTAGTGAAAGTAATCAGAAATACATTTAGAGAATGAACACATTTTTCTTGGCTTTCATTATGCCACATTTCTCTGTATCTCTGGTTCTTCACAAATAGATTGTGGTGATATCATGGTGGAGAGGTAGACAGACAGGAAGACAGATAGATAGATGATAGACTGATTGATTTAAAAGACTACCACAGAAAGCTAATGTGCTTAAAATAGATGAAATTAAACTATCAAATTGGTTGAACTAAATAGTGTTTGATAGATAGATATAGACATAGATAAATTGTACACACACATACTCTAAATATTTAACTCTGTATGCATATAGAAAGAGAAAGAAACTGTAAGGTAACAAAATATAATGATTAGGGGACAATGAAAATACAGCTCTCTTGAAAAAACTGGGTGACAGTTAAAAATATAAAAGAACACAGCAAATTTGACATGTACTACTCTAAAGACAAAGGAAGGGAAAATAAAAGCAGTGAACATGCAAGAAAAAGAAGTTTACTGTTAATACAATAAATGCATAGCGAGATGACAGGCTACTAGTAAGAGCAGATATTGTTTTACAGTACCAAATTTAAAAACAATTATCAACCCACTTTAACATGCCAATAGAGATCCTTCCAATTCTACCTTACCTTCTTCCCAACATGATGAATGATGAATTTCCTAAGATCACTACATCTCTCAAAATGCAATTGCTATCTTCATCTCTGCTTATACAGGCAACAGCACACATATAGACGTGAAGAAGCTCAAGCTAAGGAATGAGTATAGAAGGCACTAAAGACAGATTGCTTCTGATAAATTAAAAACTTTCTGTATTCCTAAAGTTTTAATACTACTGAAAGATTTATCTTTTATGAGAATGTGTAGGTTTTTTTATTTTACCTGAAACAATGCAAAGGATCATACTATAAACAAGACTCACAGCAGGTATAAATATTCCTCATTATCACCTTTACCAATAGTCTCAAGAACACAATTGTGAAGCACATGGGATAGCACAAGAGGTGGGAGGGGGGTTTTATTCCAGCCTCTCTGGTCTTTTCTTTTGGAACTAAGCATGTGTTGGCCCAGGCTGAGAGATGACATTTCTAACTAGGTGTTCTGTCGCCTCATTTATATAGCAGGTAACATCTGGATGGTGAAATATCTCCACATTATGCACAAATGATGGCTTATCCTCTGCCCTTTTAATTTACAGATTTCAGGGTTGTTTAGCTTAAGTAATCCTAGACAGGTGACAGGTGTTCTAGCAAAAATCTTTTGTATTTTTTCCTCCTGGGAAGGTATGTCATTAGCTTGCTGATAAGGAGATAAGGAGACCAGGCATTTGTCTTCTCCCTGAGTCCCACTTCCAAAATGTCCTGCCTCATTTGCTCCTCATTTGCAAACTAAGTGACTAGATTACAGACCTGTTGTTTAACCACTCCACTCACTTCCATGTTATAAGTGACCCTGGGGTGGGGGGTACGCAGAGTTTCTCATATGTTGGCAATAGAATGCCTTAATAAAGTTGGGTTCTAATTACTTTATATATTTGATTGTATGACTGTTATTTAATAGTAAAATTAAGCTCCATGATGTAGAGTTCATGAATATCTACAATCTTCCTTTAATTTCAGTAAATAGCCTCAATTTCTGTATCTCACAATCTTCTTATAATTTTGCCAATATGATGTTCCACTCTCTTGTGCATGTTCACTTTTTTACCTTTTCTGATGCACAGTAAGCCCTTCGTGAACACTGTCTGTCTAGAATTAGTTTCTTATCTACAGTGAGGAAAGAGTTATATTCACATGGAGGAAAAAGGAGAATGGAAACAATATCCTAAAGACTTACAAAGGTTATACAGTCTGCCTAAGCCTTTAATATTATCAAAGTTCCCTTGTTAGTAACTGGAGGAAAAGTGAATTAAACTGATCACTTTAATTGAAAATGAGAACACACCAAACCTAATTGCACTGTGGCACAACATGAACCCTCTACACAATGATAGCATTTGTTCCCCTGCTGCAGACCTTAAAAACATTGCTAGTATTCTGATGATGCCTCATTTCCCCAGGCTTTTCTCCAAATACAACAGAATTTATTGATGTATACAGTGAGGTCAACTGATGAATTTTCAAGGGCATTTTTCAAATAGGAACAAACTGTTTCTTTTGGGTCCTCATAGATGTTCCTGAATAATAGGTTGTTTGTGCTCACTTCATTAGGTTTCACCATGCTGTAAACCAATTGTCTTCTTCCCATGTTCATTAGAATCTAGATTTACATAACCCACTCTGGATGCTCATAACATTTTAATTACATTACCTGACTAACTTTTTTAACATGTGATAATGCTTTGATGCAAATAGGGATAGCAATTTGAAGCTCTTTTTTTCAATGATACTGAGCTGTGAACACATTTGCTTTAGGCCTATAAAATAAATCCCAGACCTACTATTATATCTGGGTCTGAATATGTATTTCCCCCAGACTGTTCTTACAGGAATTACAAGAAAAAACTATCTTAAGGGCGATCACATTTTGTTCATGATGTGTAAACTCATCACTATGCCTATATAGAGAAGGAATGCATTGTTTTGAGTTCCATTTCCAAGCCAGTTCTTCCCAGACACATTTCATCATTCTTTGTCTCTCTCTAGGCTGATTTCATTCTTCCTTCTCTGTAGTTTTACTTTTCTGTTGTCTGGTTATCTATGAAAAATGTAAAACTTTCATCTAGGATCATTTTTATAAGTAGTTAAACAAAGAGACACTGTACTAAATGCAAAGATGGACTCTGAGAACAAAAGTGTTCAAGAATTTAGGCTGGTTTTGTTAAATGTGATAAGCTGATCTTGAGCACATCCATCTATTAGGGACGTATGTGAATAAACCTATTTTATTTAGAGAACTCTTGTTGGCTCACAAAGCTGGTGCTACAGACAGTGCACTAAGTTCCCTCCCTAGCACCACAAAAATATTTTACATTTATTTTCCATGTTAACTATTATTTTTTCTTTCCAACTATAGAGTTGAAGATTTGTTTTGTCTATCTAACATTATATACATAGCAAGTATCTCACCGATAGAAGCCAACACTTGATTAGTCCTTTATACTGTGAGAAGACAGAAAATGAAGAGATGACTGATATTGGCGCCGTAGGTTTATTGTCAGAGCTGAATCCCAAAGCTGTGGACAGCCATGAAAAATCAAGAGGCTTACGACAGCCAGTTCTATCATTTTTGGAGGTCTCCAATATAGACACAGGAACTCTCTTTTCTATTTCACATAATATACAGGGTCATACGTAATCTTATCACGTGTGCATAAAGCATTGGCTTAGGAAGAAAGAAGAAAGATAGAGGATAAACACACATTGGTCCATTTCTTTAGATTCTTGACCTATATGAGAGTACCAAGAATACTAATTAAGAGTGTAATTTAATTGGGGAAAATGGTTGATGTTGATCGAAAAGACTTGGGAAAGTTTTTCATACAAATGGACATGTGATTTATACCTTGACACATTAAATTCTGTTCAGTGAGAGGTGCGTGTTAGGACAGAGTACATAAACTTGTACAGTAGACAGGATCCTGCTTCAGAAGCACTGTATAGTTAGGTTAATATTTCACTGTTGCTATCCTGAAGTACTAAGTAATTTTTAAACACTGAGTCTTGAATTTTCATTTTGCATCTGGCACCACACACAGCATATTTGGTCTGGAGTGTAGAAGGGCATCCCATTGTGGCACATGGCAGCATTAACATCGCTAGGTAACAAGCTGTCAGCCCTCCTCCAAGACAGGACTCACATTAAGTGTCTAATTAAGAAAAAAATTACTTTGCAGAGAGAGGCTGTGCCATTTGAGGAAGGTTCAGATTTTGATGTCCAAGTTTAGAATCTATTCTTACCTGCTCACAAGGATTTGCACAAATTTGAAGATAAAGTCCATACTTGCTACCTATGGTGATGTGAATGACGAAGTGTAGACGTAGAAAGATAATGAGTTCAAGCGTTAGCACAATGGCGGTGGGAAATAATGAGAGCTTAATGACATGGATTGACACTGAAATTAGAGTCTGGGACACATTTCCCACAATAGGCTGGCTGTCCTCTTCTTCATGCTGGTATTATGCATACAACATATCCTTGCCTTTCTCCAAAACCAACAGGAAATATAACTATGTCCAAGTTATCTGACCATGTATCATTTTATAATTTTTACAGAACACATTCTATGATAATAACTCACCCACAGAAAAATTTGGGGTAAGATATTCCTGGTAAAAGCTTAAAAATTTTAATGAAGTTAAAAATTGTTTGTGGAAATAATTTTTAAAACCATGTATATCGCATCCCCATTGCACAACCTTGTTTCATAATTTTCATCTCTGAAATATTGTCTGCTTCTGTTTTCTGCAATGATACTTCAATTTTTAAAAGCATAATTATAAATAGCCCAAATACTTGCTTAAAATGTTAATTTTGACCTTGAAAAATTATCTAGGAATAACCATTTTAACAATGGAAATGCCTGAATAAATTTTAAAAGTTTCGAATCAATCATCAGGGGTTAAGCTAAATCTTTATCCAGTTAGTAACTGTAATGTATTGGTTTTATTCAGAGTATTGAACGCACTCTGTAAAGTCTATTCTTGCTTCATTTTATATTAACCACATCCAGAAAATTTCACAGATTGAGAATGCCATCCTCAGTCACAGAAAGAATGGGTTTGGCCTTGAATGTAAACTCTGACTTACCCTGCCTAATCAAAAAGATTGGAGCATAAAGGTTTTGCTCCAATAACACTTTCTTGTCTATTTAAAATTCAGCATCTGGATTCAGAGCTTCGGGTTAACCAAATAATCATCTGTTAAAAAACTGTCAACATGAAAATGTTAAAGCCTTCATTTTCCTCACAAAGTTTCTTAGAAATTAATATCCTGGTGATTGGGACTACATGTAATTATAACTTGGGTTCGGTTCATTACTTTGAAAATTCAACACAGAATCATTAACCTGTTTGTTGGTTTGTTTGTTTGTTTTTTCCTACCTACTTCCTTTCTCCCACCATAAGTTTACCTGCAGGTCTTTTTCTCTTCACTGTGCTCCTCCATACTGAGCTCTCTGTCTCTTTTTCAAATATAGTCATGCTCCACATAACAACTTTCAGTCAGCTATAAAGCATACGCTATGGTCGGCCCGGAAGATTATAGTGGAGCTGAAAACTATTGTCTAGTGAGGTTGTTGGCACATTTCTCAAATGTTTGTGGTGATTCTGATGAAAACAAACTAATGCATATTGATTATAGGTACAGAACACTTGATAATGATATAATGACTGTTACTGGTTTCTGTATCTACTAATACTTTTTATTTTATTTTGAAGTATACAAAAATAAATACTTCCACTTATAAAAAAATTAATGTATGGTAAAACATTATATGGTGTTGTGCTAGCAGCAGAGTCATATATCTTATATTTACTGTCCCTTGATTGAATCAGTTTTCCTTGTGTCTGATTTAATGTCACCTTGTTCTGCTCATTATGGCAATATGATGTGATGTGCAGAGAGACAATTCCATGCATACATATAGACACACATAAATATATATGTGTATATTGCATACAAACATACGCACTCACACCAAGTAGCCTACATGAGTCATAAACTACACCACTTAGGTTTGTGTAAGTAAACCTCAGTAGGTTTACTAAACCTCCTAATGCGCATTATTCAGCACAAGTCCCTATTACTGAGTGATGAATGACTGCATGCAGGCAGAATAATATCTCTGATCATTTACTTTTACTGTTCCCTGTGTCTCGGACACTCTTTTTCAAGACCTGTGTGAACTGTCCCCAAGCTTCTTTAGCTCCTTGATGAATGGGGTTCCTTCCATGAAAGACCTGTAGCCACTACATTTAAAATTGAGTCCCATTCTCAATTTTCTCAATGATTTTTATCTTTATCTGCAACATTTGTTAATATCTAATAATAATTTAGATTAAGATAAGAGAGGATAGACAAAAAAATAATCAAGTAATATTTAGGTGATGGAATTAAAGTGTTCTGAGAGATAGCTTGTGTATGGGAAGGCATGGCAGGGAAAGGAGTCATGCATAGACCTCTCTTGTGTAACAGGGTGGCTGCAGATCTATTTATTGAATAGGCAGCACAGAAAATAGAGTAAAGTTTATCAGAAAGATCATGAGTTCGGTTTGGATGTGGTCATGCTGGTGCACCTCTTGTATGTGGGAGTGGGGATTTTAGCAGCATTTAAGGGTCTAGATTGATCGTTCACTGGTAGAGGTTGCTGTAGAGCCAGTACTATTGCTTGCAGAACTCAATGAACTATGAAGCATAAGAAAAAACAGATGCTTTAAGAGGAGGGCCAGAACCTCAGGAAGGTGCTTATACCACTTCTCCCCTTGCTGTTGCTTGGGGTGATGGTGCTGGTGTTTTCTTGGGGTATGCCGAACTTGTCACAGGAACTTATAGGGTGAGGAAGGGTCGTAGCTAGGTAAAGTGTCCTCATTTTGAAATACAAGACAATGGTCAGGCTTTCAATTCAGACAATGCAAAACACTAATAACATAACAAAAGTCAAATTTGAAAAGAAGTAAGTCATTTGCCTTTATAGGTCTCAAGTGCAATTAATATTTAGGCAGTTTGTGTCACAGGCACAGTTAGGCAGCATAACTGTATCTTACTCAACCTGCAAAAGGGATTTCTTGTCACTTTTGTGCTCTATCTCACTGCCATATGCATTGAAAACCTGTGTGTGTGTTCAAAAGAGATTATTACAGAGCATTATTACAGAGCATTCAGTTCCTTATGTTTATCATTATGTATGTTGGCCATTTCTAATCTTCCTGTAAATAAAGAAACATTGCACACAAATATCCTGGTCTTCATGTGTTTATTATTATATATTCTGGCCACTTCTCATTCTCATTTGTACAAAATGACTAATTTGACAAAACAAATTTTTCATTATTGCTACTTTTTTAAGAGAATAATAAGGGACAAATATCATAAACAACCAAATGTTAACAACTCTGAACAGTTCCCAGAGGTTCTGAACTCCACCCAGCCAGGCACAAGACCCCAGTGCCACACTCCTGTAGCATGCCCCAGCTTGCTACACAGAGGATCCGAGCCCTGCCCAGCCCAGCATGTCAGTGCAATCACTTGGGAGAATGCCTCAAAAGGCCCAGTGATATCAAGCTCTGCCAAGCCCAGAAGCTCTGAGCCATCCATCAGGAAGCAACCAGCATAGCTGATGGGTCTTGGTATTTTGAGCTCCACCCATCACAGCACAAGGCCCCAGCACCATAGTTCAGGGATATGTCCCAGCTAGCCCCATGGATTCTGGGGATTCTCAGCTCCACCTAGTCAGTCATGAGGCCCCATTGCAACACACAGGGGATGCATCCTGGCTAGTTGTCTGGGTCCCAGGGGTTCTGAACTCTGTCCAGCAATGCACAAGACCCCAGCACCACACTCTAAGAGTGCATCCTGCTAGTTGCATGAAGGATCTGAGCTCAAAGCCCCAGTGCAATCCATTGGGGGAACACCTAGCTAGCTTCACAGGTCACACAAGTACGGAAGCCTGTCCATCCCAGAGCCCCAAACCCATCCATCAAGAAGCAACCAGCATAGCTGATGGGTCTTGAAGATTTTGAGTTGCACTCATAGTACAAAGCTAGCCAACAGATTCTGAAGGTTTCAAGCTATTCTCATCACAGTGCCAGGCTCTGGCACCATATTTTAGGAGTACACACCAGCTAGCCAAGTAGGTACTGGAGGATCAAAGATCTTCCCAGCCCATTGTCCCAGTGCAATCCATCGGTAGGGTAGGGGCCAGCCACAAAGGTCTCAGAGGAAAATGAAAAAGTAAAAGAGCAAACTGCAGTTTCAGTCCTCCAGTCCACTGAGAACAAACCCAGGAGATACAGAAATGGAAGACACTCGAAATCACAACTGAACTTTTTGAAATGATAGCAACTGAAGTAGAGAAACAACCCCATGAAGTCATAGAGGGAATCAGATCACAAATAATCTCCCAGGTAAAAAATGAAATGACAAAGATTATGAAAGAAATGTTGAATGTATTTAAAGAAGATCTAGATTTAAAAAACAGCGGCAGATAAAAAATAGAAGAAGATAAAAAGTGATGGAAATCTTGAATGAACAATATAAGACAGAATTAGAATGCATGAGACAGATTCAAAGAGATTTTCAGGAAATTAATACATTTCATTAAAATCTAACAAAACAGCTTGAATGAAGCTGAAGATAGACATTCAAATCTTGAAGACAGGATGGAAGCTTATAATCATGAAGGAAAAGATCTCTTAACAATAACAAGAAAATAGGAAATAACAATTCAACAGCTGCAAGATGATGCAAAGAGAAACAATATGAGATTGACAGATGTAAAAGAAAAAAATAGGGGTCAACACAAATGACATAAGAAGAATATTTACAGAAAGAATAGCAGAACATTTTCCCAACATGAGAAAAGAATCTGATATTCAGATAAGTGGAGCATAGAAAACTCCAATAAGCTATAACCAAAGTAAGTCTTCATCCAGACATATAATTAAGATCACAGAAATTCAGCACAAAAGCACAATACTAAAAGCTGACAGAATAAAGAAACAGATCACCTATGAAGCAAAACCTATCAGAATCTTAGCAGACTTCTTAACACTACCCTTCAAATCTAGAAGAGCTTTAAGTGAAGCATTTCAACTCCTGAAAGAAAACAACTTCCAATCCACAATGATCTACTTTGCAAAATTATCTTTGAAAATTGATGGAGAAATAAGATACTCTCATGACAATGAACAACTAAGGAAATTCATGACCACCAAACTAGCACTTCTGAAAGATACTCTAGAAAGAGATACAGATGACTACAATTCAAAGAACAATAGTGGAAGAAAACTACTAAGCATGGAAAACAAACAGGGAGAAAAAGTAGAGAACCTACCACAGAAAGATAGCATAACAAAGATAAATCACTATGTATGAGTTATATCCATCAATGTAAGTGGCCTCAACTCACCTAAAAAGAAACATCCTGGCATAGTGGATTAAGAAACAAAATCCAACAGTATGTTGTATACAAGAAACATATTTAACTCAAAAGGAAATTCACAGATTAAAAGTGAAAGGATGGAAAACAATACTTCATGTAACAAGAATCAAAAACAAATAAAAGGTAGCTATTCTGTTAAAGACAATGTGAACTTCAAACCAAGAATGATCAAAAGAGATTTTTTAAAAAGTCATACTAGTTAGAGGAAAAATTCAAAAGGAAGATACTGCAATTGTAAATATATATATATATATATATATATATATATATATGCATCAAATGTGGGAGCACACAACTATGTAAGATGAATCTTAATAGACACAAAAAATTAAATAAACCAATAATACAGTTATAACTGGGTAACTTAACACCTCATTGTCACAAAGAGACAGATCAACCAAACAAAAAATCAGGAAAGAAATAACACAACTCAATCAAACTTGTGAACAAATGAACCTAGTAAATGTATACAGAGTGTTCTACCCGACAAAATGAAAAAACACATTCTTCTCAGCTGCACATGGGTCATTCTCTAAAATAGACCATATACTAGCCCACAGAGCATACTTAAGTAAATACAAAGGAACTGAAATAATCCCATGCATTTTGCCTAACCATGGCACAATACAATTGAAAATTAATGAAAAAAATCTCACAAGAACTCCTAATATACATAGAATACATGGAAAATATATATCACTCTCCTTCACAACCATGGGTCACAGAAGAAATTAAACAATATCTACAAACAAATGAAAATGCAAATAAAACTTACCAAAACATGTGGAACAAAATGAAAGCAGTCCTCAGAGGGAAATTTATAGCAGTAAATTTCCAAATCGGGAAAATGGAATGAACACAAATAAACAACCTAATGCTGCACACCATATTTGTAGAAAAAGAATAACAAACCAAGCCCAAAGCCCAAAGAAGGAAGGAAATTATAAAAATAGAGCAGAAATCAATGTAATTGAAACTAAGAAAATAATACAAAGAATTAGTGTATTAAAGATTTATTTCTTTGAAAGTGTAAATAAAATTGATTAACCACTAGCCAACCTTATCAAAGAGTAAGAGAAAACTCACATCCACACAATAAGAAATGAAAACACTGAAATCACTATAACCCCTGTGGAAATATAGATCATTAATACCCACTTTGAAAACCTTTACTCTCATAGGTTTAGTAACAGAAAAAATAGGCAGATTCCTAGAAGCATATGAATTATAAAAGCTGGATCCAGAAGATGAAAACCACTGAATAAGCCAATATGAACTTCACACTTCAGTTAATGAAATTGTAAACGTAACTAAAACATTACCAACAAATAAAAGCTCAGTCCTGATGGATTCACTGCTGAATTCTATAAGAAATTTAAGACATGATACCAACACTTCTCAAACTCTTCAATGAAATTGAAAGGGAAGCAGCTCTCACTAACTCATTTCGGGAAGCTAGTATTACCCTAATACAAAAACCTGAGAAAGACTCAACCAAAACAAAACAAAACAAACAAACAAACAAACAAAAAAAGAATTATAGACCAATCTCCCCAATGAACGTAGATGCAAATATCCTCAATAAAACACTGGCAAGTGAAATACAGCAAATAATCAAGAAGATTATGCACCATGATAAAGTGGAATTCATGCCAAGAATGCATGGGTGGTTCAACATGTGTGAGTCAATAAACATAATACCATATCAACAGAGCCAACACAAGAATTATATAATCATCTCAATAGATGCAGAAAAGCTTTTGACAAAATCCAACACTCATTCATAATAAAAGCCCTAGAGAAAATCAGAATTGAAGGTCTTTATCTTAATCTGATAAAAGCCATACATGATAAACCAACAGCCAACATCTTACTAAATGGACAAGAAATGAAAACCTTCAACCTAAATTCAGACACAAGACAAGGATGTCCATTATCATCACTCCTATAAAATATAGTTCTGGAAACATTAGCTTGAGCAATCAGACAAGAGAGAGAACTAAAAGGAATAAGCATAGGAAAGGAAGAAGTTAAATTGTCATTATTTGCAGATGACATGATTCTCTACATAGAAGACCTCCAAAACTCCATTGAAAGATTTCTAGATGAAATAACCAAATATAGTAATGTAATTAGATATAAAGTCAATGCTCAAAACTCAATAGCATTCCTGTACACAAACAACAAATTCACTGAGAAAGAAATAAGGGAAACCACATCCTCACAATAGCATCCAAAAAAAATGAAATACTTAAAAATCAACCTAATGAAGAAAGTAAAAGTTCTATACATTGAAAGTTATATTACTCTTAAAAAAGAAATCAAAAGGACTTCAGAAAATGGAAAGATATTCCTTGTTCATGTGAAAATTATTATACGGAAATAATGCAATTGCAATCAAAATATCACTAACATACCTCACAGATCTAGAGAAATCATTCCTAAAATTCATTGGAATTAGAATTAGACCTAGAATAGCAAAGGCAGTTCTGAGCACCAAAGGCAAGGCTGGAGACATCACAATCCCTGACTTGGAATTGTACTACAAAGCTACTGTGATAAAATCAGCATGGTGGTGGAATAAAAACAGACTTGAAGATCAAAGGAATAGATTAAAAGATACAGCCACACCTATAAACATACTTGGCCACCTTATCTTCAACAAAGGGGCCAAACTTGTTCACTGGAAGACAGACAGCCTCTTTAAGAAGTGGTGATAGAAAAACTTGTTTTCCACATGCTGAAAACTAAAGCCATATCGATGTGCATCATCATGCACTAAAGTACAGTGAAAATGGATCAAAGACCTAATACTGAAACAGAAACACTAATTCTGCTTGAATACAAAATAGGTAGAAGTCTTGAAGACTTAGGGGTAGGCAGATACTTCCTAGAATCAACAAGTGAAGTCTCATGAAAATTTTTTGCATGACAAAATAAATATCTAACAGAGTGAAAAGAAAACCCATCAATTGGGAAAATATTTTAGCCAACTATCCCTCAGACAAAGGATTGCTACATAGAACACATAAAGAATTTTTAAAAACCAGTTCTCCAAAATTCAAAGGCTCAATCCAAAAATGGGACTCAGAGATGAATATACATTTCTAAGATGAAGAAATACAAATGGCAAATAAATATATGAAAAAATGTTCAGCATCAATGGTCATTCAAGGAAAGCAAATTAAAGCCACATTGAGATTCCATCTCACTCCAAAAGAATACAGAAAGGAGGAGAGGGAAAGAATGCCAAGATCTGGAAATCAACCAGTAACAAATGCTAGGTGGGGGGCTGTGGGGAAAAAAAAAAAAGAACACTTCTCCACTGTTGATGGGAGTGTAGGCTGGTGCAACCACTGTGGAAATCAGTGTGTAGGCTCCTCAAAAACTAAGAATAGAGGTATCATTTGGCTCAGATTTCCTGCTTCTGGCCATTTTCCCAGAAGCACTGAAAACATACCATAGTGATACATATGCACCCATGTTTATAACACCACAATTTGTAAAAGCCAAACCTTAGAAACAACCCAAAGATACTTCAAATGAGAAACAGATTTTTAAAATGTGGTATTTTTGTATAATGGAATACTACTCAGCTATAAAGAAAGATTGCATTGAAGCTTTTATAGGTAAGTAGATGAGACTTAAGACCATACTCACAGTTCAAATAAATCAAACTCACACGTGTAAATATTATACTACCTACCTAGTGTAAGAAACTGAAAGTGCAAATAAGATCTATAAGAAATATTGTGTAAGAGTAAGGAACTGTTAAAGTGGAGAAAAGGAGCTGGGATGGGGAAAGGAGGAAAGAAGGAAGGGAAAAGGAAAAAGACATAAATTTGTATAAATATACACAAGACAGCTAAAATGACTATACTACTAATTCTATCAGCTTTTAGAAATGAACAGCTAATGCTAACATGATTAGATTAATTTTTGCTTGTCTATAACTAGTAATCTAAGCAACCCTTTTGAAGATAAAAATATGCACTGTAGCAATCATTGTTCAATTCCTATCATCTTGCTTTGAAAGCCCATATTGTTATTGCTTTGGGCTTGTTGTTTGCCTCTTTTGCTTTATGAGGCTTTTTTTTTCTGTCTTTTTTCTCTTAAATGAAAAAAAAACAACTCTGAATATAAAAAAAAAACAACAGAAACTATTCAACCTCCTCATTAGTAAACTGTCCGATTCAATTCTCATAATTCAAATCTTCAATTCTCCTTGAAGATCAGTTTGCAGTTTTGCAGAAAACTAATGCTTGTCAATATATCTGTGGCTTATATTCACGATGAGTAAATTGGGTACCATAAAAAACATTTCTGCCTAGCTTCTTTTATTCTACCAAAGAATTTATTTTCCAGCTTGTCTTTTGAACACTGACACAAACTGCGCTGTGAAATCACTTAGAAGTTGGCGTCATAGAAATGGCAAATGGGATCCAGGGACAGAAGACAGGAAGGAGGAGAAAGAAGAAACAAAAGGATCAAAATGTGAAAGTATGTGTACCAATTTTCCATAATGCATCCATTAGGCATCACAAACACATACTAATAAAAATGAAAAAAATACATTCTGCTTGGAAGTTTCATCTTACCTAGTTATTACAGAATTTTCTAAAGTTTTACTAGTTTATTAATACAATTTAGGTATGTATGATGACCACATTCACTATATGGAAATTTTAGTTATGTATGATATTCCTTGATTCCATTTTCTTTAATTACAATCCTCACATTTCAAACCCCCTTCCCCTCTCTGATCACAAAGCTCTGTTTCATTTTATCTTTCTTTCCTGATTTTTCTCTTTCCTTCCTTTCTCTCTACTCTCTAATGCTTTTTTTTTTCCTTTTTAAAACAGTTTCTTCCTATTTCACAATATCTATTATACATTTTGGGTCTTTCTTACAATTTTAGTTTCTCATACTAGAAAGATAATGTGGTATTTACACATGTATGTTCAATTCATTTCACTTATGATTATGGTCTCAAGATCTATCCATTTAAATATAAATGTCTCGATTTTGTCCTTCTTTATGAAGGATGTACTATATTATATTTTAAAAAAACATTTTTATCCATTCATCAGTTTATGGGGATTTGGTTTGCTTCCAAGATTTAGCTATTACAACTTACACTGTTATGAACAGGGGTGTGCATATATCTCTATGATACAGTGCTCTTAATTTTTCTGAGAAGGTACCCAGAAAGGGAATAGCTCAGTCAAATGGAACTTCTAATCCTAGTTTTTGAGGAAGCTCTCCACTGATTTCACAATTGTTGCACCAGTGTACACTCTCACCAACAGTGGAAAATGGTTCCTTTTTCCCTATGTTCCACCAGCTTTTGTTATTAACTGGCTTCTTGATAATAGCCTTTCTTTTTGGAGTGAGATAGAATCTTAATGTTGTTTTCATTTGCATCTCTTTAATGACTAGTGATACTGAGCATTTTTCATATATTTATCTGACATTTGCACTTCTTTTCTGAGAACTGTGTATTCCTCTCAAAGGCTCATTTTTTGGATTGTACCTTTGAATTTGGAGTGCCTTATTTTGTTCAGTTCTTTGTATGTTATATTATTTGAAGATGACACAATATTCTACATCAAATATCCCAAAACTGTGTCAGAAGACTTCTAGATTTAATAACCACTTTTAGCAGTTTAGCTAGATACAAAGCCAATACTCAAAAATGAATTACATTCATACAGACAAATAACAAACTCATTGAGAGAGAAATTAGAGAAACATCTTTCTCAAAAATGAAATACTTAAGGATCAATCTAACAAAAGAAATAAAAGCGCTACACATTGAAAAGTACAGTACTTTGAAAAAGGAGATCAAAGAGAGTATTAGACAATGGAAAGATATTCCACAGTCTTGGATAGGAAGAATCAACATAGCAAAAATGACCCTACCCCAAAATTGTTAAACAGACTTAATGCAATCCAATCAAAATAATATAAGCATTCCTCACAGGACTGAAGAAAATATTTCTAAAATTTATTTGAAACCAAGAGAGATCTAGAGAAGCAAAAGCAATTCTGCATAACAAAGGCAAGTCAAGGAGCACCACAATCCCTGATTTGAAACTACACTACAGAAATACTGTGACAAAAAAAAAAAAATATGGTAATGGAAAAAAAAAAAAAAACAAGCCAGATCTGAGGATTAATGAACAGACTAAAAGATGTAGAAACAACTCCAAATGCAGTCTACCACCTCATTTTTAACAAAGAGGACAAACGTGGTCACTGGGTAAAGAATAATCACTGTAATAAATGGTTCTAGAAAAACTGGCTTTCCACATGTCGAAGACTAAAACTAGACCCGCGTCTATCACCATGCACTAAAATAAAGCCAAAGTGGATCAACTATTAAACATTAAAACAAAAATAACAAATCTACTGGAAGACACAATAGGTAGGACTCTGGAAGACATAGGAGTAGGAAAAGACTTCATAAACAAAAAACTGCACAGCAATTATCACAAAGAACCAACTACTGGGATCCAATCCTATTAAAAATCTTTTGCACAGAAAAAGAATTCACCAACAAAGTGGGAACACAATCTACAGAGTGGCAAACATTTTTTACAAGATTTAATTGTGACTCAAGAATCACTACAAGACTGATGACATGGAGATATGTTTGAATGGCCCAGTAAATATCATTGAGCTTATTTCATTTGGGAGCTTTAAATTAATAAATCCTACATGACTGCTATACGCAGATGAACTGAATTGGATTGTTGAGGTTGGGCATTTTGGTAGACAGGCATTGGAAGATATAAATATTTGGGGATCCAATGGCTAATTAGTAATCAAAATCACAATAATACAAAGGATTTGTTTCCTAAAGTAATGAAGTTTAATAGTCTTTTCATAATGGTTATTTTTCTTCTTTTGTCATCCTGTGAACTCTCATGTTTCTCCACATTAAATTTGCCTGACATAATCATAAAACAAAACCTGGGGCTGTAACACAACCAGAATTGCTGCTAGGGCAATTCGGAAAGTAAGAAAATTAATTTCTACCCTATTGGGAGAGAGCCCTGTACTATATGAAGAGCTGTCACATGCAACAAATTACATGTTTTTCCTGTTCTATTGGCTTACATCCCTTCATTATCTAAAACTCATTTATTTATTGATGTTTTCTGCACTTACTGCAGTATATAATTCTTTTCTTTCATTCACAATAGCCTTAAAATTGAGCTCAGTATCAATACAGATTTATCCTTGACTGTTCTACATCCAGATAACCTCATCTCCAACTCAGGTACTCTTTTGCTTTGAATAAGTGGGCCTTGTCATCACCAAAACTGTAGAATTTCTGCAATCTAAATTCAAAGTCCTGCATCTCATTTTAAACATTCTGTCCCTTACTATTCACATTCATCTTCCCGGTCACCAGGATCACAGGGTATTAGAGGCATGAGTCAACTCATGTTGTTGTATTTATTTAAAAAGTACTTCGCTCTTATAAGACTTTCCAATTAATTCTACTCACAATTTGTTCATCAAGTAAGAATTTAAAATGGTAGAAGTTGAAAGAATAATAAAGTTCAAACCCATTGTGAAGTGTTAAATCTATGACAGTGAATGAACCAGGTTATTCTAGTAAAGAAAAAGTTAAATGACAAAAGAAGAAAAAATGGAGGGGAATATCACAAATTTGTTCTGGATGATACCAATTTTCAGATAGTACATATGAAAGCATTTGAACATCAAGACAGTTTAATCATACACTTCTCCATAGAAAAAGAAAATATTTGCAAATACAGTTTTGGAGTATGTGAAAGAATACCTTAAGTTAGAAATGTCTATGTGGGCAAAAAAATAAAATCAGCAGAGGATGCAAGCTTGTTGTCAATATTATTCTACTTATAGTCTATTGTGATTGGTAAGAAACATAATTTTCTGTTTTTAACATATATCTAATGGTTAAATTATTATCTAAAATGTAATAGGCGTATAAGAATCCCAGTCTTTAAATTTATCACAAATTTTTCCAATCTGTCAACCAAGTTAAAATGTTCTCATTATTCGGTGTGGAACAGCTGTTAATTGTGGTAATAAGAAGCAAAAAGTGATGAATAGTGTACAAAGTCATTGGCCTTCTTAAGCGTTTGTTCCTAGGGACATAAATCCAGGCTCATTACAAATACTTCAGCTGTACTAAGGTACACGGAGGAGCATTTAGAGGTATCCAGTCACCAAATGCAATGTCTGGGAACCTGTGTTTTCAAATTATAAAGCTGTACCATAAGAAGACATTAAATCTAATGAAGCTTGGGTGTAGACCATTCTGTATTTTACAGTTGACTGCATTAGCTGTAGGATTTCTTGCTGTAATGGTAGGTCCACAGCTAATATTAAAGATGGGGGAAAAAGATATTATCACTCTGCAAGAGCAAATTTTAATTAATTGCAGAAGAGAAACTGGAGCATGGGAAAACTAATATCAAGCTAAAGGGAATTCATACATTACCTTTTCAATAGCATCAGTTGGTCACTAGGGTTGTAGTCTTGTCTTTCGTGCAAATGCTCTCCATCTGGAAGATTCACAGTTATTAATTAGAGCAAATATAGGCAAAGTTAATGACTTTTCAGACCTGCATCAAAGAGAATATATACAAAGCACAACAAAAGATGTTTCTTCTTGACGCTGAGATTACTTAATACAGGCTTCGCCACCTTGCAGAGCTAAGAGATACTCAATAGTTCATTGAGAAACTCCAAAGCAGGTTGGTTATCATGGGCTGAAAGAAGATCTATTCATCTTGCAGTAGAATGATTCCCCTAGGGCTCTCTAACCTATAAATAAATGCTGTTCAACCAAATTGAAGATTAAGCACTGTATTTGTATGACATGGAACAAACATTAGCAAAACAAAATTTTCTCTCCATGAGTCAATATCCTCCAATACAAAAGATAAAATAAAAATAGATAATGTGATTAGACAAAAACTTGAATATACTTTGAACAAATGAAGCAATATACTTTCTGAAAGAAACAAAATCTTATCTCTTTACTAGATCTATTTTGTCTACTTTCTTTACTAGTTTCACCAAAAGTAGGCTCATTTTAATTTCCTTTTTCTGTGGGTCATAGAAATCCAAAGAAATATCTTATTGAAGTATAGTAGATAGCTTTTAATACAGCTCTTGATGACCTCCACTTCATGGAATTCAACCTCTGTTGGATATCTTTTTTTAGTGAGTGTACGTTAGACCTAGCAAGTTTCTTTGGGAAAGAGATTATAGCAAAAATGATCAAATATCACTTCTAAAAGACAGTTACAAAATTTTGACAGCTTCCAATATGCCTTGTTACGAGAATCTCCTGATAAGAGCTCAGAACATGGCCACTGGTTTGCTTCAGAGAAAATAAACCAGACAAGAAACACAAAGTGGGAGCTGTCATCATCTGCTGACAACCAGCAAAAAACTAAATTGTCAGTACAGTAGTCACGTGAGGAGCTGAATCCTGCCAACACTCGCATGAGTGAGAAGAAGATTTAAGTCTCCCCTTATCCAAGCCTTTAGATGCTACTCTGAGCATCACCTGGACTGCAGCCCTCTCTCAACTATGCTGTTGAACTATGCTCACACCCCTTACATACAGGAGTGGTGAGGTAATGTGTTCGCTGTGTAAACCTCTAAATTTGGAGTTGTTTGCTCTACAGCAACAAATAACAAACAGAAAAACCTACTATTTTTGCAGATGATCATTAGTTTTCCAGGATTTAATATTTAGATTTTGTTTAACTCAGATTGTCTAAAATATAAATGACATATAATTTAGTGTCCTTGCAAACAACAATAAATTGAAATCAAATTGGAAAACAATTTCCCATAAAAATATTTATCCTGAATTGAGATTATTTATCATGTATCACCGAATAGTTTATGAAAGATTTGTAACAATACATGAAATTAAATCTTTAAGGATTCAATGACTATTTATGCATTTTAAATCAAATTTAACAGGATTACTTTAAGCTCAATGATGTCTACATAATGCAAGAAAATGTCTTAAAATTTCTAAAATATTGACTTCATTTATTTTGTAAACCTGTTGTTTCTTATTTTAATATTATGATGTGTATTTTCTAAGATTTTTGCAAACAGATAGATAGAATTTACAGTACTTATCTCATATACATGAAGATAGTGTCAAATAAATAAGTACTTTATAACAGTTTATATTTTGGGAGGCACTAAATGATTCTTACACAGATGCCTTACTTGTAAGCTTACAGCCACTGCTCTGTGCTGAAACTTTTGCATTACCAAATAAAGACATCAATTTCATGGCTTATAATTATGATATTATAGCATATTATTTGAAAATCACATCCTATTCTATTTTTGTGCAAAATATCAATTCACAGAAGCATTTCTGAAAATCTGAAAAATGGCAAGCAATTTAATTTCACATGGTCATGTTGAAAGTTGCAATTATGTGTCAGCAATAAACATTTCCATCAATTAAAGGTGAAACACAGAAATATTCCATTTTGTTCCCTAATGATAAAGAACCAACAATAAAGGATACAAAAAGTCTACAAGTAACAGAATTTGACATAGCTGTTAGATTCAAAAATATCAGAATCCAAGTATTTTTGTAAACAACAGAACAAATAACGTCCCCTTGTCCAGTAGCAGCTTTCCTTCAGCTTTCTTGCCATCCTTTTTAGATTTCAAATGTTAGAGAGGACATATGATTATGTCCTATTATTAGACACAGGAAGGGATTCAGGGAGAGAAGCCTCAAGAAAAGTAATGAGGAAATGGGTAGATCAGAGTGTGTTTTATGTACTGAAACCAAAATAGCAGGATACAAGGGGAAGGAAATGGCAAATATGTATAGGAAGAGTGAAAATGATAAAAACATGTCCATTTAGAGAATCTGCCAAAATGAAACTCATTGATCTATGGAATCAATGTGCACTAAGACAAAGTTAAAATCTGTAATAATTTTACATATTTCCAAGTGTTTCCCTGCTAGCAGAGAGGAGGAGCTCTGCCACTCTGAGAAGTGGGTGGTCTGATGTGTGTCTTTGCTTCCAGGGCAGTGTCAGCTTGGGAGGTGACTGAAACGACTGACCATGACAGCCAGACATCTGGAGAATGCATGGCCAATAGGATCGCACCTACCTTCCTGTGGATGTATCCAATTATTCTGTAACACCTCATGGTTCCAGTAAATCAAATGATAAACTGAGCTACTGAGAAAATTTAAGAGTAACTAAGTTGATCAGATGATTATATGTTTTGTCTTATCATTTTAAACATAAAGCTACAGCCAATGAATGTACGATAAAGGGTTCATTGTGCTGAATAGTTTTGAAATAAATCATTCTTACAAATGTTTTGTAGCATTATACAGGCACATCCTTAATTTGCACATTTTGTATTACTAACATGGGGGCAAACTATCTTTATGTGTACGTGTGTGTGTGTGTGTGTGTGTGTGTGTGTGTGTGTGTGTGCATGTGTGTGTGTCTGCATGTATGTGTTACTGGGAATTGAACCCAAGACCTTTCCAGTGAGCTATATCTCCAGGCCTTTATTTTTCTTTTTGAGACAAGGTCTTGGTAAATCACTAAGTTGCTTAGGTTGAACTCCTCCAATGTGGGATCCTCTCCCCTCATCCTCCTGGAGGATTTCTAACATGGTTTGGGTTCTACAGCGGGCTATACATTTCAATAACTCTTTTGCATCTTCTGAAAAAAGAAGTAACAACTTTGAATATTTCTTGAAAAGTGGCAAGTATAAAAAAGGAAATAATGTAGTTTACCTTAACCCTAATGTTATGATCTGTATCTGGATGCCCCCCCAAAACCTCATGTGTTCATGCAGGGCAAGCTTTTTGGAAGTTGCTGAATCTAGAGTTTGTGATTGACTCATGATCTAATACTGGGATTAGGAATATGAGTGCTACACTCGCCCTAGGGTAGGTAGCTTGCATACAATAGAAGGGACAGAAAGAAGATTCCTCTCCCCTCCTCTCTGGTTATTTTTGCTCTCTTCCAACGTCCTAAATGGAAGCCTCTCTGCCATGTGCCTTTATATCTTGGAGCCAGCTGATTATGGTCTGAAACCTCTACAACTTGTGAGTTAAACCTTTCCTCCCTTTAACTTTGGATGTGGATATTTTGCCCCAGCATTGAGAAAAGTAACTAACACATATAATAAAGTGAAGCAGCAAATCTTAAAGTATGATTTTCTAACTTCTGGAAGCTCCAAATCAGTTTCACAGGACTGTGAGAAAAGTAGATACAGGTGAATATATCAAAACTTTTCCCTTATATTTAATCACCCTAAAATGAAATTGAGTGACTTTTCTATTTCTTTGTTTAATTCTATCAGTTTTTGCTTAATGTATTTTGAAATTGTGTTATGGTCTTTGATGAACTGACCCTTTCATTATTTTGTAATGTCTCTCCCTTTCCTAATAATATTCTCCTGTTAAATCTACTTAGTCTTAACTCATATGACAACTCAAGGGTTTTTTTAAAAATTTCTTTTCTATGCTGCATTTTTCTTTTTTTTTCTTTTAAAGTATTTGGAATTTTATATTACAAATTATTGATGATGTAAAAACAAAGTTTTTGTCTTTTTGAGATAGGGGCTTACTATGCAGTTCAGGCTGGCCTTGATCTCATGACATAGCTCAGGCTGGGCTTGAACTTGCAACGATCCTCCCGCCGAGTACTGGATTCAGGTATGTACCACCACCACACCTGGAAAAGTTTTGTATACATAGCAAACTAATTTTTATGGGCAAGCAATTAACTTACTTATGGTCTTTCATAGAAAAAGAAACTATGTATAAATTTTTAATATGCAGTACAATATGATGTCCTTATATTGTATATTGACTCTCTAGATTTAGCCATCCTACATAAGTGCATTTGTACCCATTGACCAGCATCCATCAGCACCCAGGCCAGGGCCACAATCCATCTGAATTCTGCTTCTATGATTTATTGTTTGTTTGTTTTAGATTCTATGTATCAGTAAAACATGCTGTATTTGTCTTTCCATGCCTGATTTAATTCACTTACCATTACATCCACCAGGGTGACCATGGTGTCACAAATGGCTGTATACCACTCCTTTTAAAAGCCAAATAAAATTAAAATTAAACATTTTCATGTTCCTTTCTAACAGAGAGAGAGGGAAAGTCCTAATAGCAAGTGGGTAGGGATATAGAAGTTTATGCTAATATTGTCAACCCACTTTTCCTAATTCACGTTTGTAAAGCACTTCATGCTAAAGTAATAGATACACATTATTTTCAATTATATATGGAACATACATCAAGAAAGACAATAGCTTAGACCATAAAATAATGTTAAATATAAAGAATGTAAGGTGTGCATAAAAATCTGTCTTAGAAAATATTCAACATACAATACAGTAAGGCATTATTAACTATAGTCCTTATGTTGTACATTGAATCACTAAACTTAGCCATTGAAGTTACTACCCCTCATAACAAAAAAAATTGGAAGTCACATGAGGTACACTTTCTGACATTGTTTGAAATACACCAGGAAGCAATCAGAAAATGATATGTAAAGTCTTTATATAAAATTACCCAAAATACTACTAAACTATGAATTGATCAAAAAAGAAATTATAGGAGATTTTAGGATATATTTCAAATTAAATAAAAGCACAGCAGACCAAAATTTTGAGAGTATAAAGTAGTATTTAGAAAAAAGTTATAGATTACCGTACTATAAAAGAACAGTTGTCGACCAATAATCTACATTTGCAATTTAAGATTCTAGAGAAAGAACAAATTAAACTCAAAAAAACTCAAGAAAATAAATAACAAACATAAGTGACAAACAAATAAAACTGAAAAGAATATACAAATTCAAAAAGTAAAAAAAAGCAAAAGTAAAAATAAATTTTAAAACACAACTGTATTTTTATTCTGAATTATCATCGGTATCATAAAAGCATATTAACTCACCGCTACTGTCATAAGAGTCTTAAAATACAATGCTGCGTAATCGTTAGTCACTGAAGACTTTTCCCAAGTTACTAAATCCTAGGCCAAAATCATTCTTCTCTGAGGTCAGAGCCTGAATAAAAGCTAAAAATATTATGTGATTCCGAATGTTTGAGAAGTTTGCATCTCTTTTCCTGATGAAAAATTTTGTGTGCAAAGTTTTAGTATTTTTTACAAATAATAGTGTATAAGATCTTTGTCAAAAATGTGTGTTAAAAATGTGTGTTTAAGAAAATGCAAGTATAATTCTCTTAATATTTTTATCTGTAAAATTCTTTGTTTAGAAGAGCCACTGTGGGTTAATATCCAAATAATTTAGAAGAAAAACTACTAATGCAGTCTTCTGAGGTAAAAGACAGCCCTCCTGTCACGATTATGATAAATGTGTTTCTCTATACACCTATTTATTGAGACTCTGCTAAGAACCCTTCATGAACATAAAACAGAATTTAGAAAAAAAAATACTACACCAGGTATTTTAGAAACTAATTTCAGTCTTTACCACAAACTAGTGAGGTAGACATTGTTATATGCCCTCTTGTTGATGAGAAACATGTGCCTCTGAAATCGTAAGTATCTTGATCAAAGTCTGTAGGGTTGTCACACCCAGGAAGCAACCCTCCAAACTCCAAGCACAGTTCACTCTGCCTCTATTTCCTTGCCTCATTGATTGCACTTCACATGCATAAGGGATTTTTAAATGTACTCCAACATCTCTGTTTATTTATATATATAATGAAACATATAAAATAATAAAAATTAAAGGATGATGTAAAATTGATTTATGTAGTTCTATTGTATTCCTGCATGTTCTAATGGGCTGTGTTAAATAATCACCTAGTGCACTCACTACATATGACGCCTGTTGTTTAGATGATCAGCAATGCAGTTGTTCACCATGTGGAGAAAGGAAAGATTACCCCGAGGTGAGGTTTTATTTCAGTCACCAAGAAGCCTTGAGGGGCTACTTCTGCAGCACCCAACTATCATGAGGACTCTGGAGGAAGAAAAAAACCACCAAGTCAAGAATTCTTTGGCTTTTATTTAGAATACCAGTGCAAGAGAAAAAACAATTTGGGCTAGGAGCTGTCTCAAGGCCAAGCAGCTTTTCCTGGGGAGAGGGGAAGGGCAAGGGCCAGATAGAACCTTCACTAATGTGAACTTCTTGTTTAACCACTTGGTTCTCACAGACTGTGTGCTTTGCCTCGTAGTTTAACCATTCATTCCTCACAATACTGCATGGCTTTTGTCCCACAGTTTAATTACTTATGCTCACAGAGCCTACATGCCTTTTGCCATGCACTGTATCATTTATGTTTTTGCTCCATCTCTTAACCATTCAATCCACATAGAGCCTGTGCACCTTTAGTCCTCAATTTAATCATTCAATTTAATCATTCACTCCTGTTCACATTCCCCACAATCAAACTCAAACTCATTTGCATGGGAGGTCCTTTTCCATTCCAGCAGCCACCAACTCCATTTGTACTATTCACACAACTCCCCATCCTGCAATGTGCTCCCCATCACTTTACAAAATTTGACTCAATCCATGCCCACATCTTAGCTTTCCTACAGCCAGACTTTTTTGTGACTTACATATATACATAACGCTTACTGCTTTTAATTGCAATTCAACTTGAGTCTAGGTCTCCCCCTACTTCACTTGAGAATTTCTGAACTAAATTTAACTGAAAAAAAAAAGAAACAAAATCAAAGTGTCCTGATTGTATCTTTAATATCTAGTACACTAGTATGATGATTGGTTAATAATAAATAATCCCTGCATTTACAATTCATGCATTTACAGGAATAAAGCTATCTACCCTTTTTTCCCTTGCAAATCCTTTTATCTCTGTTATAAATTTTTGAAAAGCAAGCAAATAAGAAAAAGAAATACAAATGCAACCTAATACCACGGCTACCTCCATTAGCTACGGATAGTTAAATACAGTGGATGTGTGGAGAATAGAAATAGAATCATGAAATCAAAGACTCATAGACCTAGAAAAAACTTTGGCCTCTCTCAGCTGAGTTCAACAACAGGTCAAGGAAAATAAAAGAGTTAGAAATAACTGTAGAGCTACATGACACAAAAAATAGAAAAATACTTTGAGATATTTATTTGTGTTGTGTGTGTGTGTGTGTGTGTGTGTGTGTGTGTGTGTGTGTGATAAAATGGCTGGCTTAAAAAACAACTCTAAACTTTATCAGATTACCTGTAGAAACCAAAGAACTATCGACTAGTATTCAATACTACCATTGGGTGTTATACTATTGCATCACTTTCGCATTCTGCTTTTTTACTTCTGCTTTAAAATCAAAAGCAGAGAAAAATGCTGCATGTGGGTATGCATCTAAGAAGTTCATTAAGCTTCCTTCCTGCTGTTTTAATACTGCCTTTTCAGTGTGCTTTCCAACATCAAAGCAGCTTCCTGAATGTTTACAATGATGTACAAATGAAGGTCGTGTACTTACAGTAGCGCCTATTAAAAATAGCTTAGGGAAACATTCAGCTATGTATTTTTACAATTGATTGTAAAAAATTTCTAAATGACTAGTTAATGAATTCTTTTTCCTCCTAGAAAATAACTGAATTAGTCGGGCACTGTGACACACACCTGTAACCCCTGCCCTCAGAAGGCTGAGGCAAGAGGATTGTTCCAATTTCAAAACTAGCCTACAAAGTGAGTTTAAGGCCAGTATGAACTGCATAGGGAGACCTTGCCTCAAAGAGAAAAAATTTTGAATACAAATTGTCTAGAGTTACAAAACAAGAAAACTGTTTAGCATTTTTTTCCTGTACAATTTAAAAAAAGTAAAATGTGGCCTGTACATTTCATTCTTAAAGAGACAACAAAAAGTAATTGCATTTCTTATATACATATAAATAGATGTATTAGCTCAAAGAAATCCTAATTACCATACTTTGTGAGTGGCACAAGATTATCTTTGAAATTGCAATGCAATATTAAAAAGAGGAGGTATTTAACAAAAATAATCCATCTATTACTGCTTCTAAATTATCTTTAACACATTAAGTAATTTATGGACTGTTTTAAGATTTTCAATTCTCCTTGGTCTGAGTCAATATTTTTAACAGTGTATGCTAAAACAGGTTTATTATTGCCTATGTAAAAATAAATACATAAACACAAAAACAAGAATTTGAATTTTATTGCAAATGCTCCCCATAAGCTGGTTTGAAGTAAATGCTATAAAAGTCAGAATTTTATGACACATTTTTTCCCTTCATACCTTGGATGCCATTGAGACAGTGCCATGCAACCCTTATCCCTTCCAATTTGTGATATAATTCATACAATGAAGTCTAAGAACCATTAGTACACATAACTTTTGAAATTTTAATTGTTTAAATATTTAATTGAAGTTCTAGTAAATTTGACATAAACAAAAATATAGAAATTAGTCCCCATATAAGAAACAGATAATAAAATAATGCAAGGTTGTATTATGTGTAATGCATTATCTGTATCCAATGGCAAGAAAACTTTTTAAGAAAATATGAATATAGGGTTAATAGTTGCTCATTAGCTTGTAGTATATAAAAGGAGTACTTTATTTCTGTTGGTGCAAATTTCACAAAAAGGAACAAATTTAGAACAAGTGAAAATCTACATGACAGCCTTGGAAGCAAAACTTTGTGGTTTAGAATACAGAATATTTCATTGAAAAAGTTTACTTTCATTGGCACATATTTGCAGTACATAATGACTATATGTATCATTGGGATTTGGTACATTTACATACCACGTCTGTCTTCTTTTTCACTTCCCTTCCACTTCCCAATCCCTCTCCTTCATCCCTTGGTCTCCTTCCCTTTTGCAAAAGATCTATCACTCTCCTTGCATTATCTTTTATTTTGTTCTTTAATTGTATTTTGAGTCTATCATATAAGAAGCCATGATACATTTAAGCTTGTATGTCTCATTTATTTCACTTAAAATAATCATCTCCAGGTACATCAGTTTTCCTACAAATGATATGAACAGATGGGTAGATAAATAGATAAACTTTAATTATTCTGAAGTCATCAGACAGGCACCAAAGTTACTTCTTCTGGAATCAGGCCACAATGAGCCTCTCAGCAAGGGAAGTGTCGTGGATTAGGGCAGGATTCATATTTTCTCATAGCATATTTCCCAAAAAATCATCTAGAATAGTCGCATTACTCCATCTTGCATTTATGTAACAAGTAATGATAATAACTAATATACATGCACCTGGTACTCCTGAAGGCCCTCGCATGTATTATCTTATTTAATCTTTACCATCACCCCAGCAGGAAGGCTACATTTCCATCCCTATTACAGAGCAGGGAAGGCACAGATGCAGCCAAGCTATGCACTGGCCAACTCCGTCGTCTTAGCAATCAGCAGAGACAAGCTTGAAAAATATCTCAAGGAGAAATCAAAATCAAATTTCAGTGACTTACTAAAGAGAACAGATAAAAAATATTAAAGACTAAGAAGATACACGTCCTTTAAAAAACCTTTTAAAAACCGGTTTTGTGCGTAAGTACATATAAATACATTCAACCTAACTTCCTATCCACTTCTAAGTATTTATTATAATTCCTTCAAAAAGAGTACTTTAACAATAAAGTGTATAAAAAGACTTGATTGCCCCATATATTATTGTAGCGTTTTACTATTTATTTAGCTACATTGAATACTTGTCGAGAAGTTTTTTTGTTAAAATTAAGCTTAAATAAGTTAATTTTTTGTGTACACATCTATCCTATAATATGTAAATAGAGTTAACAGAGTCCAAATGCATACATAAACATTATATTTCATTTTATATTATTGATGAACCCTAAACTGACAGTAGTTAATATTATGACCCTTTAACATTTGTATCCAGTATATAAAAAAGTCAAATACATGTGTGAAAACATTTAATTTCTTTTTGTCTCAAAATTTTACCCGTTTAATTTGAGCCCTGGCTTTTCTTTGGCTTTATATTTCTGAGAAGCTGATTTAAGTGGAGCTTAGAGAAAAAAAAAGACACTAAATCACTTCAAAGATACCAACAGACTCCAGAGAACAAAGCAACTTTCCTTTTCATATGATTCAAAGTATATTTGTACCCAGAAGTCATTGAATTTTAGAGAGTTTGCAAAGACTTTTACCACTTAAACTTTTGTCAGATGATGTCTTGAGCTTTCCTACTGAAAAGCACCGCTGGTATTTTTACTGATAAGGGTGAACATCACAAATACTCCAGTCAGATGAAATATTTGGAGGTTTTCATTCTTTTCTTTTAAGATTCTTCCTATGCCATTACCAAAAGAATCTTTCCAAGTTAATGTCAGAGTCACCCTAAGATAACAATCAGAATAAATAAGCACAGAGTTGATACTGGGTTTGCAAAAACTGGCCATACTCATATATGCACAAAGCCATGAGCTATGCCAAGTTACCGTTCTTAACATCTCCTTGGTAATCTACCAGAAAGACCTCAGCGTGTGATATTTTCTTTGTCTTATCTTAATTTTTCTTTATTTCCCCTATTTTCTTTTTTCTTTCTTTCTTTCTTTTTTTTCTTAACAATAATATATTGTATACTTCTAAAAGCTGGAAGAAAGCAATTTGGAAGTTTTTATCCTAAAGAAATAATAAGAAACAGGAAGAAATAAGATTAACATGATTTAACATTATACAATATATGCAGGTATCCAAATACTATTGCTCCATCAAAGTAAAGTACTTACCAATTAAATCTCAACCGAATTTATGAATTCAACTGACATTTTGTTTACAAAAAAAAGCTTAAAAATTATCTTTTACAAATATGATATAACATTTAAAAGAAACATTGAAAGGTAGTTTGAAATATCCATATTTCCTCTAAAAAATCAGGCTTTCGTAAACGGAAAGAGTTAATCAAATGCTATCATATTGCAACCCTGTAATTCTAAGAGAAAAATCAGGTTTCTAAAGTGAGTAAGAAAGGTTTCATCAAAATTATCATTTGAAATATTCTCACAGGTTCCACAAACATTTGAGCTTTTCATGAAAGTGGAAACTGTGAGCTCGGATCCTGAGGCTGGACGTCTCATTCCCATGGGGGTGCAGGGCCTCAGGGCTGAGAGCCTGCTCCATGTCAGGAACCTGAGGCTGGCACATCACAGGTAATAAAACAGATGCTACACGTTTCCACAGAAAACTGATACGGGTCCCCATAAAATACGAAAGTGTCCAAGTCACGCATTCTGCTGTGTTGTCATTCCTAGCTTTACTTTATTATTAGGATTCTTAAGAACCAGCCCAACCATGTCCGATAGAAAATTGGACATCAGCCCAATCACTGCATTTTGTTGACGGGTAAGCTGTGCCACCACTTGAATCTCAGTTCTTTGCATTTAGCAGGCAGAATAGATTTCAGTTTCCAATAAACTTTCAGCAGAAAAGAATCCATGTAGCATTCCTGTTTACAGAGGTTTCTTCACAGTAAGGAGAAAAATGTGAGCAGCTGACAAAATGCAGACCCTGGGAATGTATTCTGCACGTAAGATTTGACTGAACTTTTGGCTAATGCATGAAAACAAGGCACAAAAATTTAGGTATCCTGGTAAAAAGTTATTCTGGGTACAAATGTTAATTTTCACATAGTATTTATTTTTCCAATATACTGGCTTTGTTTAAAATCTGTAAATTAAAGTATGCATCATCAGTGTGGTTATTTGTTCTAGGAAAAACAGCCACATTTCCATTTCCATAGTGTGTCAGGACTGATCACTATGAGGCCGGGTTAGAAGCATCTCACAGCTGTAAGTACTTGAAAGGTTTGCTGTCTGTCATAGCTGAAGGTAAGTTCACAGTGTGCTCACGAAGTTCTGACACAATGTCCCGCTGCTATTTCATCATGAAAATAACATTTTACACACTGTTCTGTCTTGCATTGTTTAAATTTTAACTCCCAAACTACTATGTTTACAGAAATTCCTGATATCTTCAGACATTTAACTGTAATTAGTAGAAATGTCATCTGAGTGTCATTATCAAACTCATTTATCTAAGCAAGTTTTACTTAGGTTATGGAAGAAAATCTGGGTTTCACTTTGTCAGTAATCAAAATCACTCATTCAGTTATTTTCATTCTTTCAGGGAATGAAATAAGATCATATTTATATTTTAAGATACTATTTAAAAATAATTTCTGGGGGCTGGGGATTTAGCTCAGTGGCATAAGCGCCTGCCTGGCAAGTGCAAGGTCATGAGTTTGATCCCTGGTACCAAAAATAAATAAATAAATAAATAAATAAATAAATAAATAAATAAATAAATCTGACTTGATATCATTGAAAATTAATGTTTCCTAAACAGAATGCAACTTTAAAAACCATGATCCTGTCCAATAGTTTTTAAATATTAGAGTGTATATTCATAAACCAAAATTGTATAACACTGGCTTATTTGAAACAAATTCAGAGATTTTTAGAAATAGAATAAAGAGATAGTAAAATCCGAAGAATAGAAAACTTACAATAACAGTAGAAGTTATTAACAGTTATTAAGTAGAATTTTATTAACAGTTATTAAGTAGAATATTTTCATTCTCAGTTATCCCCCATCATCAAATGCCAAGATATTCCAGATGTCTGTGAGACTATTTATTATACTTTATAACTAGATATCCCACAAGAGCTTTATGCAGTAATAAATGGAGCTTTAGAAAGATGATTGGATTATAGAAGCACTGTAGCTGACTTGTTAAGAACTGGGTTCTAGTTAGAAGAGAGAGGTTACTGGGGGTGTGTCGTGGAAGGGTGTATCTCCCTTTAGGAGTTTTTACTCTCTGCTTCCCATGTATCATAAACTGAACAGTTTTCCTCTACCCAAGTGCTTTCTCCCTGCTGCTGCTGACCATGCAAGAACTAAAACTGAAAATGTAAACCAAGACAAACCTCTCCTCCTTTATGCTGTAGGGGTCAGGTATTTTGTCCCAGTGGAAAGAAAAGTGACTAAGAGAGTATTTGTAGATGAGGTTAGCATTTAAATAGATAGGAAAATTAGTAAACGGATTGCACTTCCTAAAGACAATGGACCTTATTCAATCAGACTGAAGACTCTAAAGACACAACATGGTCTTCCTGTAAGAGGGAAACACGGCCTAACTGTTGTATTAAGACTAAGACAATGGTTTTTTCCTGCCTCAGATTCAAACCAAAACTTTGAATCTTCTTTGTTTGCAAGTTTGCAGTCTTTCACACTGGAACTTACGCCGCTGACTGATTCACAGCACTTTGAACTAGTGAATTTTCATCATCAGCTTGCCTGAGTCTCCAACTCTTTGACTGTTGATCTGAAATTTATTAGTCTCCAAAATTCTGTGAGCCAATCCATTATAATAAGTCTCTCCAGTTGATAGGTAGATAGATAGATAGATAGATAGATAGATAGATAGATAGATCCTGTTGGTTCTCTGGAGACTACTACAACTAAAACTAGAATCAGTCTACATTGTCTCTGCTGATAGAGTGGAATATTTCCCATGGTCCAGTTGTGATCAAATAATAGGAAGCTTTCTCTAGGTTCTCTTTTCAAGATGAATCTGTTGCCAAGTCCTACGCCTCAGGAAGACAATGAAGCTACACTGATGGTGGAAGACTCTGAGGACATAACATAGCTCCCAACAAAGAAGAGCCACTGCCCCATACAGGCTTTAGTTACTGAAATTTTGAAGAAAAGCACCAAAACCTCTCAAGAGAGAAACATTGATATTGAACATGAGCACACACATACTATGTTGGGGACCACAAATTTACAATGGCTAACTTTGCACACCTTCCCTAAGGGGTAAATGGAGGCTTGGGATTATTATTACCACACATCTGAGATTTCCCATTGACTTTTCTTAGCATAAGATCATCTGTGCCATTTTGAGTCATCCCAGTATTATACTCCAGGACAAGATGCTTCTCAGCATATGATCATCTACAGCCTTTTGAGTCATCCTGGAACTATACTTGCCCAAAGTCATAGATCTCTGAGTCTTCTACCTAGTTAGACTCTTTCTAGTCCCATCCATCGCTGTATACAACCAATAAATAGTTGTTGTTTAGGAGTGTGAGGAGCAGGACTCATCAGGAGACACTGACTTTCCATGTATTACTAAACTTGTCTCTGTGGTTTTTTTTTTTTTTTTTTTCTGGCCATATCCTTAACACACACAATCGGGATTCTTCACCCAGTCTCCCACAATACCACACACAGCAACATTTCTTAAAGTGCTTTGCTCCCAACCTCCTTTAAATTCTCTCCTTCTAGTCCACAGTGGCCATAAAAAAAGCAGGACAGATTAACAAAAGCAGCTTGTAGAATTGACCAGGTTCATTCCCTCTGTTCACTTTCCAGGCTAACATAACATGTTTAAATTATTTTTGAAGCAGTTTTCCTAGCTTACTGGGTTTGATACATGCATTACTAAAGCAATATGGTTATGCTACAAGTGACCACAAACGTCTTACTATCTACAAATGACCAAAAATCTATGAAGACTGCTCATAATCTGCTCCAGATCCTGGAAAAGTTAGCTCCATGCATATGTAAAGGCTGTTATGAAGAAAAAGAATTTTGTCTTATAATTTTACTCTGTTGAATTCCCACTTCTTTAAGGCAAATATTAATAGTGACCTCATGCCACTATTTAGAAAGTACTTGAATAAACCCCATTTTCTTGGAAGAGGGCTTGTTATTTTCAAATACTTTACTTAGATATGACAAATACTTAAAGTAGACCTGTTATATGTCAAATATCATGTCAGACTCTAAGTGTACAAACATGAATGATGTGGATTCATTTATAGAGGTAATAGTTGGAAGTAGAAGAGGAGTACATGAAATACAAGTCCGTATGATGCAGTAGTTGCTGTGGCAGAGGTAGCCAGGAGACCTCACAAGATTGGGTCGAAGGAGCCATAACATCATCCAAAGTATCTCCATGAGGCACTGTGTGTGGAGCATCAAATGCATCCTGAATGTAGGTGTAGATATCAGCAGAACTGAAAAAAAGTTCATGACTTTTCATTTTCAGCCTAGCAAGCACTTCTAGCAGTCTTCCCCCTGAGAATATCTATCCAGTCTTTAATCATTTCCATCTTGTGTAAGCATGTGGAAGGGGAACCTTTCGGGATTGTCAGGAAGAAGAGATGCCATTCAAACTAGAGTCTGTTACTGTTATCCCCCAGTCACACCCCCATATTCTCATCAGTCACTTCCTAAAGGAGAAATGTAAATGTTGAGGTATGTAGTGTCTGTGAATTTGAGTTTAAAAAAGCTTACTATTGATGTTGAAAATCTAGTGTCAAACCTTCTACAACTTGACAGGGTATGATGAAAAATCTCTCAAAAAGCTTGAGTGAGTAAAAAGAAGTACTCAGTGTTGGTCTCCTTGGACTACTGAGACGGTAGGCACTGGCCCAAAGGCCAATAAATCAAAAAATGAGAAGTCAGCACAACTGCAAGGGAAATGAATGGAAGTCCGTAACTATTTTCAAAAAAATTGCCTTGCAGTGGACAAGTCCTGGATTCTAGTTCTTCCTCTACCAATGGTCTAGGTACAATTGGAGAGACCACTTTGAACATTATTTTCTACAATACACAGCTAGGAGCATTGCCCTAGGGGATCTTGAAGGGTTTTATTTTTACATAGAATTTTTAAAAATAAAATTCTGAAGGCCAAAGTATATTTCCTCACTTATTTCTTCCAGTTTTATATTTGTCATTCAGATTTGTTAATTTTTCTTCAGAATCCACAAATTCATTAATTAACTATTGCTGTCACACAGATATTACTAGACTTCTATAAGCACATTTAAGCCAGCACTTATGTATTAAATACATTTTTACATGAGTATAATTTACACACAATACTGAAAAGCAGGTGAGGTAGTATATTCAAGTCTTTGTATAATTGCTGCTTAGAGATTTTTTTGTATCTACTAACTCAACTGTGGTACTTTACTTAGTCAGCTCTGACAAATTCACATATATTGTATATATTTCATATGCAAATATAATTCAAATGCATTTATGTAATATACTATAGAATCAACATATTTCTATTAATAAAGTCCAAGTACTTTTTTAGTATAACTTTACAAAAAGACTATAACGTTTGTTTTAAAAATTGGAAAGCATATACAATGACCAAAAAACAAATTTAAGAAGAAAGAAAAAAAAAGTTGGGTATTTTGTCTCAGCCATGAGAAAAGCAACTAGACCAGTTATCTCATACACTGAATTGGAAAATAGTCAACTGTTGTTCATGGGAAATATAAGTTAGATTCCTGTGAATGTCTGGTCATATTTTCTTCAACCAAAATGCCTTTTATGTTGTATATATTCTTTTACCACTGACTAATTATCCTATTTTTAAAAATAAATAAGCTATTCTTATCAGCATTAAAATCCTGCTCTTCTACATCATCTTTCTCATATACTTATTTAGCAAGTATTTTTTTAATTTTGCCATACCCCACAGATCTGCAGCATCCCACCCTGAAATTAAATTTTTTCTGTATGATGACATCTTTTGAAATATGTAAGCCAGGCAGCACTAGCCAAAGGACATGTCACATTTTTCTCATCTTGTCAAAGGTTAACTGTATATTTCTTGGCTTTCAGCCTCACAACAATACTACTCATTATATTTTTTTCCTAACTCAGTTTTCATATTACTGATCCACAAATACAACCATTTCTCTATATTTTCCAAAGAATGGAGGGAAGACAGGAAAGAAGACATGAAAAGAATTAAGACATGTTACGTACCTGTATCAATTCCCTACGATGAACGTCATATTATGTACTGAAAACATGTACTAACAGAAATTTTAATTTTTAAAAATAAATTTTACTTTAGCAGTTTCTGGAACAGCCATACACAGGAAAGCAGATTTCCTCTTCTTGTTCTGGATGGATTTTATTACTAACTCATTAGTACTGAACTTACCCCAGAACAGAGCACCAGAATTCACCCCTGGGTGAAGTTTACCTAATTAAACTGCATGACTCTGCAAGGTACACTCCAATCGTTATTCTCTGAGGCACCCTGGATGACATGGCAGTACTAGGCTTGAGAGACCAATTCTACACAGCAAAGTCGTCAACAAAAAAAGCACAAAATATGAGAAATGCAGCATTGACTGAAACGTCGGGAGGATGCTTGTTTACAATATGAGAACTAAAACAAGAAAGCAGAGCAAATTTTTCCATTTTGGTTATTCTGCAATGTTCTCATCTGACTGTATAAAAGCATGATGATTTTAGCAAGTAAGTGAGCTCACAAATATAATATTACCAAATAAAATGATGCAACTACATGTGGCTTGGTGCATTTCAATTACACATCAAATATTTTGAAGAAAACCACTGATCCCCTGGTCGAAGGAATGCCTGTGTAATGTAACCAACTGCAGTTCAAGACCTTTGGGTATGGAGGTGTCTAAGGGCTCTTTGGAGAAACTTAGAGAGTGAGCGGTCTTCTCTGGACATTGCTTCCCTGCTGTCTGCATTGCAAACACCCCAACTGATGGTAGCACAAGATGCCAACTCAGTTGCATGGACTCTCCACTGTTGTCCACATTCCAGAAATAAAGGAAGTGGGAAATGGAAATGATGATCCTCAAAGCCTGGAGTCTGTCATCCAGCACAGTTTATGAATATGAAGAAGGATGCATACTGTTAGATTTTTTTTATAGGTCTACTTTTTCCAAATTCCTGAATGAGCACTATGGCGTAAAGAAGACTACACATCTTTATGGCATAAAATTAGCATACTGAGAATGTCACCAGAATGACAGGGTAGGCAACTGAGAGAGTGCTGATTACTTTGTCCACGAGCTTGCGTCTTTCCAATTCCTGTAAGCATACAGCTCACAAAATATAAAAAAAAAATCTCTTTTTCAGCATTCTAAATTCTAGGGTCTCCCTACAAACAACCAACATTGCCAATTATTTCCTAAATGTGCCACTGGCCTTCTACGGTTGCTAAGCTACTCATCTGAACATGCATTTCCCACATTTCCTTTTAAATTATTCCTCACCACTCTCACAAATCATCTTTATCTCAGTGCAAACGCCTTTATCTGTGCTTTAACCATTGCAGTTTTAGCTCCTAATGACTTACAGTTGGTGTGGAAACCTGTTTGATTTACAAATTGCAAGATATTTAATATACTGCTTTATTAAACTTGAGTGTCTTGGCCCTGTGCTCCTTTTGCTCTTGTTTCTGTTGTTTGTTTGTTTTCCATTTATTTGGTTACTTCCTCTGCTTCTATTCCCTGAAATATGTATATCTCTATTATTCTTTTTTCTCCAATTACCATCTCTCTATCATTGCAGGTTTATTCTTTAATCAATTCTAAACGTTTAGCTTTCTCATTTTTACTGTCTTATTTTTCTTTTAATTTCTCTAGTTCATTTTGCTATCTTCGAAGAAGTCCTAGAGTTGAGGTGAAGGGTGTTGGTTTAAATACTGGCTTGACTGGTTACTAGCTACAATATGGAAAACTAACTAAATTCTCTGGGCTTTACTTTCCTTGTCTATAAAATGGGGATTTGTGTAGTCTTTCTAAGGTGCATATGACTTATCCTTGAAAATAGTTTAGAAAATACTTCCAGTGATCATTACTCATCATTAAGTATGTTAAATAATCACCATAATTTGTTACATAAATGTGTTTTCCTGGAACAGAGACTGAGTGACTCTGGATTAAGTGTAAACAATACAGAAACATCCTTAAACTGAATGGAGAGTTGAAAGAGACGATTTTGACAGGGCAATGATTGGGACATTTTAACCAGAATCTTTTATATATACCTGGAGCCTTCCTATATGCTCTCCTTCCTTCGAATGTGTACATTCAAAGAGTGAGGGAAGGGCTAGCCAAGGAGCACAGCTTGGAGCAGAGTCACAGTGAGGTTCTGCACGGTGTGCCACTGGATGACAAGCATGCATTCCATCAATCAAGGATATGTAAATTGCATTTTTTGTTTTGTTTTGGATACCAGGAATTAGATTCCTAACCTCACACTTGCTAACTAGATGCCATGCCAATGATTCCTGGCCCCACTATACCATTTTAAAAAGCCGGAAGAAAGTGCTTTGGAAGCCTTAGCCCCAAGGAAATGATAAATGTTTGAGGAGACAGATATGTTTAACCTGATTTAAATATATAGATATATTTCTGGTATATATTTATATATATATATATATATATATATATATATATAGAGAGAGAGAGAGAGAGAGAGAGAGAGCCAACTCTCTTACCAGAAGAGGTGAGGAACCTGGAAAGCACTGAGAGGAATGTGGAGAAAGAGGTGATGGTGATGAAAACAGGGGAGACTCTCATGAAGGTTCAGAAAGAACCAAGATAAACTAGGATAAGACTTGAGAGAGACCACGACTTCCTATGATTTACATCCCTCCCAGATGCCCTCCCAGGTGCTGCTTTTGGAAAGGGGATTGGACTAGGGTGGTAACGGCCTAAGGTAATACTGGGGCGAGGGATCTGAAGAGCCAGATCAGCAGGGCCCTGCCCCAGGAGGGAGTAACTCTCTTCCTTCGCTCTGTGTGTCTGGCCAGGCGACCAGCAGCGGTCTATCATCAGGCCCCTGTGCTATGCCAACCTGCCTTGGAACCAAGTGACTATGGGCTGAGTCTTCCACAAACTGTGAGCCGACGTAACCCTCTCCTCTTTTAAAGTACGGTTTTCGGGTACTGTGTCGCAGGGAGAGCAACTGAGAAAGACAAAGCCAGTTTGCATTCCCCAGAGGCCCAAGAGAGCTGTCTGCAGCAAAGCACTCTGAGTGGGTCACAGGCAGCAGCAGGTTTACAACAAGGAAAAAAAAAGATTTTAATATGATGTGCACACACATCACAGACTTTACCCCAAAAGAGAGGCACATGGGTGTATTAAACACATTGTTCTGTGTATAGTATTTTTAACAAAAGGCACTAGAAAAACAAATGTTGAAAAAAAAAAACTTGCTTTGAAAAAAAGCCTTTACTTCAGTTGCATGTCTTAAAGAGTTCTGATAACCCCTAGCCATTGGTTATGAAATAATTGTATTACCTGCCTGCAACCCTGGGAATTTTCACTGAGGTACTCAACATGCTGACATGCACTTGTTGTTTGATCAAAATGCTGGGTCACACTAAAAATAATAGATAATGTTCATTTTTGATAGAACTAATTTATTTCCTTTGTTAGAACCCTGTCTTCAATGTTCATCTTTCAGAAAAGTCACTACCTTTGTCAATCATTTTTTCAACAACCCTATAATTAGTTCCTTCTAGGGACCATGCACAATCTTATGTACTAGCAATCAAAAGAAATTTAAATGTTTCCTGACATTGAGAATTCAGACCTCACTTAAATGACCTGAACATCTATAAATAACTAAATTAGAAGGAAGCAACTATTAATGAGATCAGGTGTGTGTACGAGAGATACCTCAAAAAGATTATCTTAACTAGACTAGAGATGCTTCTAAAACAAATAACAATTTTTATTCATATAATGCCCTATGTCTGTGACAAATCCTGTCAGTATGTACTTGAGATCTTATTACACAGTATTCTCATGACTAAAGTTGTTCAAATCCTTCCTCCTCTTCCCTCTCCTCTTCCTCCTTCTGTTTCATCTTTTTCTTCTTCCCCATGTCAATTACACGGTTAACTTAGTACTGCATCAATTTGACAAAGGTGAAACAGTATTTTCCAATGTTTCTTTTGCAGAATGATACAGAATGAAGTTTAGACATAAGAAAAATTTCCTGGACTTGTGGAACATAGAAAGGAAGCAACAGGAAGCAATATCTTGTGAAATTCACTGTAAAGAATCAGGGCCATTGTAACCTCACGTCTACAGCACACCTCGTAGGCACCACCAAATGTATAGTTCCTGACTGTGCCACACTGAACTTTACCTGAGTCCTATGCTCCCAGAAAATGGACACATTTATGAACTCCTCCCTGCTCTGACACAACCTTTTGTACTCCACATACCTTATGGCAAGAAACACTCTTCCGCAAAGACTAGTTGAGATTTACTGGTGTCTCCTTTATCCACTTATGACAGCGTCACATACAAACCCTTTAAATTCCCAATATTTGTTTCATAAATGATTAGATGTACTGTTTGTCCCCTCTAATATACAGGAAAAAGTGTTTGTTAACCAAATATTGATAAAACATCTTTCAACTGTTCCAAGATTCCTGTATTAGCTAGTTTCCCATTATTGAAATAAAATACCTGACAACTAAAATTGAAGGAGAGATATGGCTGTTCCCTGAGTTTAGTCTGTGCTTTGTTGTCATCAAGGCAGAAACACATGAAAGAAAGACAGTGCAGAGAAGTGATCACCCCATGGCAGCCAAGATGGGCAGAGAGAAGGGAAGAGTCAGAAACAAGGACACGCCCTTCCAGGTCATACACCCAGTGATGCTCCTTTCACTAGGGTCCTCTGATGAATACAGCATCTCTTTCATCCAGTCACCTCCTAAACACATGAATCTTTGGGGGGAAAATTTTAAATCTAAAACATAGCAGTCTATAAACTTTGATATACACTATGTAATATACACTATATTAATGGTGCACCTGAAAATACAACCCTCAGGATAGGATCACTGTACTCTTCTATCCTATCAGTCACATCTGCCTCTCACTTTCCTCACATCTATTTTCTTTTAGCCTTGTTTATTTCTTTCTATAAAAGAAAAAACATTTTCCATCTAATCCTTGAGTTTCCTGGAAATCTTATGGGCATTATTTTGTCACTATCACAATACTCCCTTCATATCACCTTTCCAGTAATTATTTTGTTAAAGTAGAGATGTCACTAGGCAAAATTAAACAAGCTGGAAAGACTTTATTCAAGACAACTACTATAAAGAAGAAAGACTGAGTTCAATTTCACTGTACCAAACAGTGGAAGTTTTGAGTTTTTTCAGTCTTTATTCTGATGTTTTATTATTGTGTTTGCAGTACCTGATTACACTCCTCAGGGAGAGTTGCCATATGTACATAACACATCTCAGTTATGCTTTCACCTGATTTCTCCTCCCTTCCTCCACCTCTTTCCATATACTGGTTCCCTTTCCACTTGCAAAGAAACCATCTCCCTGCTTCCCATTACCTAGCTTTTATTTTGCTCTTTATCTGTGTTTTGTTTTCCTTATACAAAAGAAGCCATGAGACACTGTCGCTTGTATGTCTGATTTATTTCACTTAACATTATGGCCTCCTGGGCATGCCTTTGATTTTTCAGGGATGGGCTGAGCCAGCAGAAAAGTGGTAGAAGACAAGAGGGGGAAGGGGATCAGAGAATGCATCCAGTATGCTGAGTTTCCCTGAGCTTTGTAGGGTTCTTCTGAGATTATTCCATCTCTGTTTGCTACTTGATACATGGAAGCTAGACTCACCCTCCCACACAGCCTGAGAAGAGGAGGTGCTCTTTTCTCCAAAGTTAATTCAAAGTGAGGATTTTTGGGTTCTGTGGTAAAATTATCAGAAAGCTATAGAAGATGCACATATATTTCAAAGCAGCAGAAAAAAAAAACAATTTATAATATCCACTTGCTTAAAGTAAGAGCTCTAAGAGTGGTCAGGTGCCTATAATCAGTAAAATCCTGTCTGTTTAGTCAAGTCAAAGGGGTAAGATTAAGATGACCTTGATCACTGTAAAATCAAGTTTGTCATTAGTAATGCTGGTATATTTTTATTTGAATCCTTCTTCTATTCAGCTAAACTTACTCCTTCCGCTGTCTTTGTTGTAAATTGTGGAGGAGCCATGTGAGCCCGTGGTGATGAAGGACTGCCTGCCTCTCCTGAGGGTACCAGGTTAGAAGGCAGTGAAAGCCAGATGTGGCTCTAGCTTGCCCTGTAGCTTTCAGTATGCATGCGCCCTCCTCACCCTACACTCAGCCCTGTGGCCTTAAGTCTCATCTTTAGCCACCCCAGGAATGAGATGAGACCTTCTGGATATTCTGTACCGTTGATTAATGATTAAAATATTCCTTATTCCTAAGCACTCTGAGTGGTTCTGGTTCTGTGACTGATCTCTAACATACTGTCTCAGGAAATAAAAGTCTGAGTTTTAATTTCTACCTTATGTTACAAGTTTTGAAAATTAATCCATCATTAGTCTTTCTAATATGAAGTAGCAATTTTTTAACACCATGTGCTTTGGAAGAAAAGAGCTAAACTTCTCATATTTAAATCTAATATTTTTCAATTATTTGCATGATTCTTTTCTGTAAACTTTTTTCCAAATTATCAAATGGTCCATTAAATAGGGAAAAAAAGAATAAGACTTAATAAATTGTCTTTCTCTTGAGCAAATATTTTCACCTGAAATCTGCTTCTTCAGTCATCTGCCTTAAAAAGTCTTGATAATCTATGATAATTGTAATGCTCACTATGCCCATATGCTTCACACTGATATGCTGCAAATGCCAGGATAACTTTATTTTTTGGTTCGAATATTGAATTACATCCTCCACACCTCAACTCAAAACTTCATTTTAAGATCACTGTGTTCTTACTCCTGGCACCCGATACTCAATCAGATCTGAAGTACTGTTAATTTCTTTCTTTTCCCTCCCTTTCTGGTTTGCATCCTCATTACCATACCATCTCTGTGCCCATGATCAGCCTCCTCCTTGTCTTGGTGCTTCCTTTTACTGCTGATCCTATATAGCAGCATGGAAAAGTCAGCCTACGTTAGCTAATACACTAGCTTACTTCCCTCCTTTGCAAATATCAAAGACTTGTTGGATGCACATATATAATCTGAATCCATAAGCATGAAATTCAAAACCTTGCATTCTCATGCTACTCCCCCACAGTATTCCCTTGTGAAACCCTCTTTATATTCCTACAAAGTTTTGGAGGAAGGTAATTCTTTATCCATGTGGCCATTATTGGCTCAAGTGAGAAATGATGAAAGATTTACATACTCTACTAGGCAATGAAACTAAACTGACAGTAAAGGGAGTGCAGAATGGGTACTAGAAGAAGTCAAAGCTAAGAACATCAACAATGATCTCCTAGCCAAGTATAAAACTGGGGTCACTGGCGATGGCTTCTTGAGGTGGGCCATGGAAACTCTGGCCCTTTCACTTTCTCTTTTGCTTCATGGCTGGTGAGGTGAATGATTTCCTTTACTTTGCACTCTAGTGCAGTTTTTCAAGTGTTCATACTTTGAACTTGATCAAGGATGGAAATCTTAAACATTGTGTGTTAAAGTGAAACTCTTGTCCAAATAAGTTAGCAACCACAGGTATTTTGTTATAGTGAAAAGAAACTGATTAAAATAAAAAGCAGAAGCTAGAATCTTGAACTTGAATATTAACAGATGTTGGGGCTCAGAGAATGACAACCAAAATGTGGTGTTTTGACATTCTGAGATGGGGAAACAGTCCAAGAATTAATGTAGTGTCCCTCTAAACTTCACGCGGCCCTCTTTGATATTTCTCTCATGAGGTACAAGGAGGGGCTTTCTCTGAAATTCTTTTATCTAACTGGTGAGCCTCTTCTAAAAATAATGCCATTATCTTAAATCTTTTCCATAGGTATCTTCACCAAATAACCAAGAAATGTTAATCACTAGAGAAAAGAAGATACTGAAAGTCTTTAGATTTTTGTCTGCTCTTTTGAGGGCATCTCTGAGAGATTACCTGGAACACCTAGCAGCATAATAGGACAATTTTGTTCATGATACAATTCTAGTCCCTCATGTCACACATTGATCTTAAAATGAAGAGTGTATTTGTCACAAATTATTACCTGTGCTATAGGCCCATTCATATATCCTTGCTATGGTTTGAATCTGAAATGTCCCCAAAAATCTCACATGTTCAGTGGTGGGGATTTGAGAGGGTGACCGGTCAGTACCTTCATAAATTGGATTAATCCACTGATGAATTTATAATTTGATAGCATATTAGGTAGTGAAGAAAAGAATAGGAAATCGGTCCTAGTTAAAGGAAACGGATCAAGGAAGCCTGACTTCGGGGATTCACCTTATCCCTGGCCTCTTCTCCCTAATTCTTTTGCTTTATGCTCCCTGGTTATCACAAGGTAAGTAGCTCTCCTCTGTCATGCCCTTCCACTATAGAGCCAATGAGCCCAGAACTGAAACTTCTGATGCCATGAGTATTCAAAACAGTTTTTTACTTTAAATTGTTTTTCTAGATAATTTTGTTAGAGTGACAGAAAACTAATAAACCTAAGACCTTTGAACTGTCTACACATTCTGTTTCCTGTCCTCTATTAGGAAGGATCCATAAGTTTCTAAATATGTTGGATAGTAGGTAATTGTTCTTCTCTGACTTTCTTGTAGTTATACATATTAATAAATCTGCATTCTTTCTGATTAATCTGCTTATTTCTAATTTACTAGGCAGACTCAAACCTTTAGAAGTGGTGGAAATTCCGGTCACCCTACACAGGTAGATGTTATGTCTTTCACTAGATTTATGGGTTTGCATTGTTTTCCAGCACAGTTACTGGAAAAAACTGTGGTAATCAACGTTAATTGTCTGAATTCCCTGATTTATAAGATAACCTATGGCATTCTCTATTTTTCTCTTCCCTACTAATGTTGGGAAATAGTTCACTAAATTCAGTTTCTTCTGCCTTAAAATATGTTACATGATTTAGATTTTTCTGAACTAATCATCACTGCAGTGTGCTATAAAGGAAATAAGAGTTCTGTGATTCAAAATGAGTGTAAACTCTGGCTTTTTTGAGGAGAAGACATCTTCAAGTATGATAGAGTCTTGCTGGAAAGATTTTTTTTTTCATGAGATATAAAGGATGAAAATAACCCAGTTTTGCTAGCTTCTTTGAGCTGTCAAAACAAATTACCAAAATTGAATGATTTAAAACAACAAATTTATTTGTGCAGTTGTGTAGGCTGGATTTTAAAACTCAAGGTGTAAGTGGAGCTCTTTCTAACTTCTTTCAAAGGGGACTTTTCCTTGATTCTTCTAGTTTCCAGTGTTTGCTGGCGACCCTTGGCCATCATTGACTTACAGATGCATCATGCCAGCCCGTGGTCTGCTATGTGTGTGACCTTCAATAGTCATATGGTGTATGTCTGCTTTTCACTCCAAATTTCTTCTTCTATAAAGGTATAAGGTACATTGGACTAAGGCTTTCCCCAGTGATCTTATCATTTTTGTAAAGATGGTTTCCAAATGAAGTCACAAGCTGTGGTGACTTTAAGCAGTTAAGACTTCCACACAGCTTTTGGGGAGAACTATTTTACTCAAGTGATATAAACCAAGTAGAGATATGGTAAGAGCACTCATACAGAGGAAAGAGCAAGTATAAAGCACCTGGGCTTGAAAGAAAGTAATATAATGATCAACAAACAAGTTCCCTGTACCACTGGAGAAGAGGAGCTCAGAGGAGCAGTACACTGTAAGGTTGCCCTGAGTAGATAATATAAGACAATGAGAGACATAGCAAGATGTCTTTAATGAGAAGACACCATGTGTTCTAAGAGGACAAGTGACATGATCTGGTCTCTATTTAAAAACTCACTCCAGATTTGAAGTAAGAATGGATTGCAAGAGATACCAAACAAAGCTTTTAAAACAAAATACACTGTAAATAACCAAAGGGGAACATGAGAAACAAAGTTAAAATTCAAGCCAAAGATTGAGGAAAATATTTACAGCATCTATAAAGCCAGTACAGTGATATATATAAAAGTTCTAAAATCAGTAAGAATGAAATGAACAATCTGATAGAAAAAAGGAAATATGAATGGGAAGTTCACAGATGACAGGTGAATATCATACATGGAAATATGCTCAATTACATGTGAAAACAGGTTCAACTTTACTAGGCTTTGGAAAAATAAAAACAATGAGACACAAATTTTCATTCATCAAATTAACTGTTTGATAATATGTTATTAATAAAGGTGAAACAAAATAGTTTTATACTCTCAATAGAATGACTTTAGAAATAATTTAGAAATTATAAGTTAAATTTAAAATTTACTTCACCTACCCTGTTGGCTATATACATGCCTAAAGAAGGACATACAATGCTATTGAGTTAGGAGCTATTATGTACATGTGCGAAAAGAATTGAATCTTATCATTTCAACTTCTTAAATCAGGGAAATATATCCCCTATGGAAAGAGTGTGGCAGAGTGGCCAGGAGTGTGGACTCTAGAATTAGACGGCCTGGTTAAGATACGTGTGACCTTGGGAAAGTTATTTAGCTTCACTGTTCTTCAGGCTTTTCTCTGTAATACGAAGATAAACATTGGTTCTACTTATACATTATTTTGGACATATTTGGGAATTGTAATTGAGCATACAACTATATATTAGGATTTGAAAGCCCTTGTATTTAGTATACTTAATTCTTACAATATGTATAATATAAAATAATTTAAAAATTCAACGTGATTTCAAAAAATAAAAAAGGTTACCTACTGTTGTCAAGTTAGAGAAATACATAGACTGAAACAAGTATACTTTGACATTATCTCATTATATTATTTTTACCACTTATTGGCAGAAAAACTTTAGCATAGAATAGAGGATGAGAAGTCCCAAAGCTCGGTTTGTGGAAAGAAACACACGAGTGAAGAAAATATCCCTGACTGGATTAAGGAGTTACTTAAGGATGCTGAGGGAGAAAGGCATGAAGCATGAAAGGCTTTTTGGATTCTGTGCTCAGGGATTTGAACTTTATCTCTGTGACAAAGAAGAACCTGTGTTGTTTTTGAGCAAGGAAATCACATGCTATGCTAGCGGTTTTAGGTTGACTCTTCTGTTCTCGGCTTTTGGATTGACTGTGGAGGTAAAACCAAGCAAGCTGATCCGTCAGTACCCCAGCAGCACTTTGTGTCATGACAAGGCTACAAACTGAAACGATTAGAGAGGAAAAAAAAAGCAAAGCAGGGTCTCTAGTAGGCAGGATCTTGTGATTTCCATGAATACATCCCCTGTCCCCAGTGACGCTACCGTTCAGACTGTAAACTCGTGGGAAACTTATTTAAATTATAATTTCAGGTAAATAACATCTACTTAATGTAAGCATGTTGCCTTCACTGCATCTGGCTCAGTGTACAGCTAGAAACTGTGCTGATGTTCAGTCTTTGTCTTCACGTTCAGAAGGATCATCCCATGATCCAGTAACCCAGGAATCAAAACATCATATTGCCTCCTCCCCACACTAAACGCCAGCAGTGGAGCATGAAGAAGAGATGGCAACAAAACTTCCCTTTGGAAGGATGGGGATGAATGACACAAAATAGTGAGTGGTCCATAGAAAGAACAAAATACTTCTGGGGAGGCATTGTGAGGACCTCGTGGCCTGGGGAGAGGAGTTAGTCTTAATTGTACCCTAAAAACAAGACCTGTTCTCTGAGAACATTAGTTGTGTCCTCCAAGTCTTTCCTTATTTAGTATCTATTATTGTCTAGCTAAGTGCAAGAAACATCTACCCTCCTCAGCAGTTAAGCAAATTTGCCAGCCAATTTTGGCCCCAGAACCTTTTGTTGTTTGTTTTAATTACTGATAATTGGAGAATTCTTGTATGCTTCTTATTCTTTCCTATTTATTTTCAGTTAGTCCCCTGTCTAGTAACTACAAATATAATTGCTTCCCAGACTGAACCTTAGTGTGACTATTTCACATACATTTTTTATTTCTTCTCTAAGGGCTGGTGGTATAGTGGGTTTTCTGTGATCCACAACATCCTCTAGGGTCCCCCATACAAGAGTGACATTACTCTTGTTTTCACAGAGTAATGGTGACATTAGTGAAGCGATCTGAAACAGTAAGCTTAGGCAGAGTAACTGGCTACCTAAGGCCCTTTGCATCTTAGTATTTGGTTTTGAGATGTAGCTTTTCTAATCTGGTAAGGCACTTGAGCTATGGACTTTCCATATTACCTTTGTTCTTTGCTTGAACACCAGTCCGTTCTTACTTAAGCCTGTAGTTGCTAAATAAATGCATGTTGTCATTCTTTTTAAACTTTACCTTAGAAGCATCTTCCTTTCTTCCAAGGTGTAAAAGATGACAGTTTTATGAAATATGGTGGGCTCTCAGATTATAATCGGCCTAACATACCAAATAGTGTGGGCTATGACCAAAATTTTAACTTTAACTTACAACCTAAATCTTGAGCTGTGACTCCTGGGCTTCTAGATGGTCTCAAACACAGATTTAACCTTCCCAGCATCCTTTCCTGATTGAGATTAATTGAGAAATCCTGGGCCAATGTCATGCTAAGGACATTGAGATCTCCTGTACACAGGAGAGAGACTTTGAGGGCTGCATGGAGAAACCTAAGCCTTCCATTGACAACTCAAGTTACAATTATACCTCGGGAAAGTAAGAGTTCTTAAATCCAGGTCCCACTGCATAGTGAGAGTGTAACAAGGTTCTGCCACCCTCTAGCTACTGTCTTTTCCACTGATGCATAACAATTGTTTGCTAAATAAATTATTATTAATGCCATATTTTTCTCTGGAATATTATGCCATCTTGTGTCTAGCTGCTTTTGCTCAGCATAATGCTTTAGAGGGTCACCTATATTACTGAATTTAATGGTTGGTGGTTTCTTTTACTGCTAAGTAATACTTCATTATATGGCTGTATGTTCATTCATCTATCAGCTGAGGGGCATTTGAGATATTTCAAGTTTGGAGTTGTTTTTTTTTTACAAATTTAAGTCTTTATTGTGAACTTGTGTGATGATGTTTCACAATACATACTGAGAATTGGAATTCTTCTAGGTGTTCCAAGAAGATGTACTACAAGTTCTATAAAGTGTTTTTAAGTGCTATTTGTTGGAGATCACTACGAAGCAGCTCTGTGCAGGATTTAAATTTTACTAATTGGCTTTCTGTGTTTATCTGTGAATCTGTCCTAGGCCTAGGCCCCTTGCCTGGTGACGGGAGCTGATTCATAGTAAGTGAACCTCTGTGAATCACTGGTCCTGGCTGAGGCCTGTGGTGGCCTGTGCGGCCAGAGATACCTCAGAGGGCAAGATAAGGCCACAGTTGCGGACACTCTGGCTCCAGCCCCAATTAACAAGGTAGAGACTGCAGCTGCAAAGATTACTCCTGCAGTCTCACTTCTACCATGTCTTTATGATAAGATAGTGCTACTGAACTGACTTGATTCATAACTTGGAGACGTCTTTGAAGGTCCTGCTCCCAAGGTCCTGCTCATTGCCTGAACTTTCCTCAGTTTCTCTGCCCTTTGTCTTTGGTACTAATATAAGTGGACTGATCCAGAGAATCCTTTATCTTTACCCTTGAAATCTGGAGCTTAATTAAAGGGTTTTGACCCTCCTGGAGCCCTAAAAACCATACAATTTGTCTCTTTTTATTTAACCTCCACTGTTCACTCGTTTGGGAGATCGGGGATCTAGGACAGAACCCAATAGTTATTTTAAAATGTTTTTCTTTTGCATTTTCTCAAGCAATGGGTCAAAATTACAGTTGCTCCTCAGTTCACTTTAATTTTAGTTCTTCTAGTCAATCTACAATAGTATGTCAATGTAGCTTTAATTTAATGTCCCCAAATTTTGAGCATTTTGTAGTAGTTAGTGAAATGTTAAGCAAACATTAAGAAGCAATTGCCTTTGCATCATGTAACGTCATGTCATGCTTATTTCAATATGGGTTGGGAAAGCAGAATAGGTCCAGGTACTATACTGAGCCTGCATCCACCATTCACACCTGTGTATTCTTGTGCTTAAGAAGATGGAGGAAATAAATTTAAGTCAGTTGTTTAAGATAGGATCACAGATTCCTGTTTTCATAAGCTATATTTTCAGTGATTGTAATGTTACTTTACGGTAGGTATGACGAAGTGCAAAAAAGGAAGAATTTAATTCATGTAGGTTAATTATTTAATGAAGGCCTCAAGAATAGGCTATTTAATCAAAACCCTAGATATGTGTTAAATACAAGAATATTTAACCAAAACTCTAGAAATGTGTTTATTAGAGTTTGGATGAATTCTTCAGTGTTTTCTAGTCTCCCTAAAACTGAAGAAAAAAAGAACGTAATTTTTGTCTAAGAGCTGCTACTAATTAGCAAAAGCCTGGAAGTACTAGGTGTGGAAGACAGGTGAAGACAATGGGAAGTAACTGTGCTTGGAGGTTCTGCCATCTCTTTGTTATTCTAATCCAAAATTCTCTGGTCAGAAGTTCAGGCCACAGATGAAACCAGAAGCCTGAAAAGGCTTGTCCAGTATTTCCTGGTCTAATGAGTCCTGCAAAGCACCTGAACAACTGCTTCTGCTGTTTGGTGAAGTTCAGAAGGATGAGACTATTATTCACCTAACTTGCTCCATGTTCAGGTTATTCATTGGTTAGATGAGCTCCAGATTAAGGAACATCAGATGCATTTCAGATGTTACATGCATTAACCTCCTTTTTTTTCCCCCCTTTGGTCTTCCAGTGTTATTTATTAGCATGTGTCATGGTTTATGTCTGTGTTCCCCAGGCCTCATGAGTTTGCATTGTGCATTTGTGATTCGTTCATTGTATAGTGCTTGGATTGATGCTGTTAGTGCTACACTCACTTAGGGGTGGAGCTAGGATGTGATGTAATAGCAGGAAGAAGGTATGTCTTGCTCTTTGCCGGTTCCTGTTTGCTGTTTGCAGCCGCCATGAACTGTAACACAGTCATGCCAGCCTGCCTTGGAGCCAACTGAGTGTGGACTGAAACTTCCAAAAACTGTAAGAAATAAACCTTTCCTTTCCCAACTTGGGCATCAGACATTTTGTCTTAGCAATGAATAAAAAGTAACCAAGACAGCATGCATTGCACAGATTCATAACATCTTCTTGCATCCATAATTTTTGTAGGCATTTGTGTATCACCTCACTTTGTTTGACCTTATCTTGAATCTGTAACTATCCTCGTGTAATGCCCAAACAAAGTGCAAAGACACAGAAATATGAATTTCTACACTGTATCTGATAAGGCAAATTTTTCCTCTTTCTCATGGCCCTTTTCCAATCTCTACAAATTTATTTAGCCAATTGCTTGATTATTATTGTATCATCTCTTGTCTCCTTCAGCTGATTCTAAATCCTTTCAATTATTCTATTCATTTCTTAAAGTCACCTTTAGCTTCTTATCTCTGTAATTGAAATTATGTCACAATTTTAAACTAATTAAAATACTTCTGAAAGTTACAAAAAATCTAATTCAAACTATCATGCACATGTATAAAGCTGTCATATTTATGATGCTCTAATATTATTCTTCTACTTATTTTTTTGTATCCTTATTATGGTGGTTGTTGTGAATTACTATCATTAGTTTAGTTCTTTGTCACTCTTTGAAGAGGAATTCTGATATTCTTTGCTCAATTCTGTTTCCACCTGCTTCATTTTGTTGTTTTGAAAGCCTAATTATTTCAAAGATAATACAAGTCTTTACCAATTCCTTTTAATTTTAAAGATATACCAAACAATTTTTGAGTATGCTACAAGGATGAGGAAAACATAAAGCAGTTCCAGAAGTGTAAGAAGCCAATATGCTGTTATTTGCATATGTTTTGTTGCAGCACAGTAAGACCTTCAACTGAATTAATAATTCCTGACTCCAGTAAGTGTTTTAGATGTTATTATTAAATCTAAAGGTTTTCCAATACAATCTCATCATTAAGGTTGATAACATTTACTTGTCATTCACTTTGATACATGTGATTCCTAATGCTGCCTGAAGCATGGCTTGCAAATTTAGTTGTATTCCCCTCTGCATGGGTGTAACCCTCCTATATATTGCTTCCCTTTGTATCAAATTTATATTTTATTTTCTGTGATTTTGGAAATGAACATAAATTCTCATCTTGTATTCCAATTAGAGCACAATAACTGCGTATTTCAATATATATGCTCTCATCCTTCATAGTTATTCACAGAAAACCCATAAATTCTGTAAAACATTAGAACTGATATGTGTGTCTATGCATTTTTAATAACTTTGGCTTCAAATAAAACCTTTCTGAGCTAATCTAATCATTGAGAAAAGTTTCTAATCATTGAAAGAAGAGCGTTACCTAAGGAATTTGACCCCATGAAGCATATCATTAAAATCTTCCACACAAAACGACAATGCAGAAAAATTAAAGACATTGAGGGTTAACTACCCCCACCCCTATAAACTTAAGCTAGAAGTACTCTAAAATTCAATGACAGCTTTCATAAAAAGAAATAATAAATTTCAGCTAACCAAAGTGGAGCCTCCTTCCGGAGACATTTGACATTTGAGAGATAAATTTTGACATTCAAGAGATGATAAATCTTGACACTTTTGTAAATGATAAAATGTGACTACAGTCTCCAGCTTTTTCTCAAATGCTGTTTTGAAGCAAAAGTTTTACATGTATATATATATATTTCAAGCTATCGCTTCAATTTGCAAATATTTGTTTCTTATTTTTTTCACTGAGTATGAAATGTTTGAGAACTCAGGTCACTTACTTTAGCGTGACAATAAATAGAAGCCCAAAGGCAACTGGGGACCCAGTTGTCTAAGATCTTGTATCAGCACACATTTAAGTGTCTCAGCACCTGAGTTCAGATTTATGCTTCATTCAAATAATAATTTTCCATGATGCAATGTTAATGAGCACTGAAAATTACTGAAACCTAAAATACTGAACTCACAAATGTCAAAGGATTATTTGAAATAATAATTTAGCCCTTCCTAATATGTGTTTTCATTATGTAACAAGTCAAATTAATGAGACAGAACAAAACTGCTTTCAAGTTAACATAGGAAATAGAAAATATTAGGAAACAGACACATTATTACTCTACCCTCTCCTGATTCACAAGACTCTCATGAATCATTTTCCAGGACTATGCAGTATATAACCTGAAAAACTCTAAGAAAGACATCGGCAAACTCACTTTCTCAATTTCCAAACTAGATCAAACCTATTGCCTTTAGCTGTCAGAAGAGAAAGTTGAAATATAGATATATTTAGAAACAAATAAATTTAATCAAATTTTGTGATTCCTTTTTAACCCAGAAGAACTTTCTGCTCTTAAGCTAATATGTGATCTCTGTGTGGCTATTTCCACCCAAACTGACTATGAGTGTAACGTCATTCTTCATGGTAAACACCACTCAAAGTTTCCTCTTCTGTCATTGTTAACACTTTGGTCAGAAACTATAAAGATTGCTACAGAAAAAAATTATTGAGCTTCTAACTTAAACAAATACAGTTAAGACCTAGAAAATGGTTTAAAAGTTAAATATAGAATTTCAAAGAAAAAAAAGGACATGCACATAAAATAAAAGCTCTCTCCCACCCTACCCCCATCTCTTTGTGTATCAGTTCTGTGAAGCTTCCCTAAGGTAGCGTTCATATTCTTGCATAATAGTTCTAATTAAAACGCTCCCATACTTTCCTTCAAAAATTGGCCTCCTAAATGAAACATTGTATAGAATGGCAGTTTTTTTTAAAGTAATTTGGGATTTAAGAAAAAGTAAAATTAAGAGCCTAAGAATTACATATTCTAAATATACATTTTAGTCCAATTTTCTGTTCATGAATCTTTATTCTGCTTTAAAAGAAAAGCACATATTGAAGAAAGACATAAATAAAAAGCAAATTGAGTTTTATAGGGCCTCCTACTATGACATACAGTCTCTACTATATAAATCAGCACATAAAATTTTCAGGCAAGTGTCATTATATTCCTTTTACTCCCAAGATTACTGCCTATCTGTACATTCCATGGTATTTTAGAAAAGAATGTCTGAATGTCCTACAATTTGATCGGAAAAAGAATAGTGAAGGTTTGAGTGACTTTTATCTGAAACATTTAATTTCCCCAAATACTAATGTATTGTTAAGAAGTGGCATACATATGAAGCAAATGTAGGTTTACTATCTCATTACTTAAGTTTGGTGCTTTGAAACCTAGACAAAAATCTAAGTGATTGAAAATTCTTTAAAAAATGCAGACTTCAGGCTCTTAACCCGAACATACTAAGAATCTCAAGCAGCAGACTGGCATTCCTTGCATTAATCTACAGTGTTCTCTAGATGATACTGATGTTTAGCAACGTTTAAGAACCACTGTACTAAGAAGTTATTGACCTGGTAATTGTAAAGCTATTATCTATGGGATTTTCCATAGTAACAGGTATTCAGCATTAATGTTTTGTTTTATCATCCTAAGTGTGCATAAACTATTTGATATGGATAAATGAAAATTATTTTATTCTGTATCTGTGAAGCATGCTTATTAAGGTGAGTTTTAAATAGTTCTGATCTAATGAGTGAAATGTGGTCCCAAGAGTAGGAGATCCAAGCATAGGTTAAATGTCTATAACAACATGTGCTGAGCCAGGCACGGTGATGCACACCTATAATCCCAGCACTTGGGAGGCTGACGCTGGAGGATCATTGCAAGTTCAAGACCAGCCTGGGCTATAAAATGAGTGCGTGACCAGCCTAAACTACACAATGAGACCCTGTCTCAAAAAGACCAAAAAAAAAATGTGCTAAACAATAAGAATCCTAATTAAAACAGAAACAATTACCTCAGCCAGGTGCCTTTCAAAGTACTGACTCTTACTTTAATCAAGTGCATCTATTTTTTCATAACTTTGTAGAAAAGAGTATTATATGTTGTATATGTGAATGTGGCTTGGAAGCATTTTCTGAAGTCTTAATGGCCTATAAGATAGGCATTGTATTATTATCTCTTTCATAAATTTTCAGAACATTTGAAGAAAATGGGGAAAATACTTCTTTCATAAATCCTGTAACATCTAAATTGTTCTTGGGACTTATGGAGCATAAAGCTTGCAGTGCTGTCTCTTTGCCTTCTTGCCCCTGTGTCCGGAAAACACAGTGTTGTATGTGTTCTTATTCAGCTACATATCAAAAATCTTGTACAGAAAAATCACAATTCATGCTTTTAGCTCAAAGACAGGGAAAAAAGTCAGAGACACCCTGCCTTTCCAGTTATCCACCTCATGGGAAGATAAACACTGAACAAGAATGTTTGAATGAAATGAATGAAACTGAATTCCAAAAGGTGAGTAGAAGTTATATAGTTGTCTTTGCAGAGAGAGTTCAATGCAGAGAAAGCAACTTGTGGATTGAGAGGAGTCTAGCCTCTCTACCTTGTTGAATTGCTCTTACAGAGTAAGAGATGTTGACAAAACATGGTGGTCTCTGAAAAAACTTAGCTAAACCTCTAATTTACTTTCTTATACAGAAAAATGTATAACTTTATTTTATTTAATGCATAAATTCCTAACTCATTCCTTGACTCTAAGATTGGGGTCCAATTCCAAGTTTTACTACAGCATCATGAGGTATTATGAACCCCTGCAGGAAAGCTTATGAACATATGATTGCTATTCAACATTTGGCAGGAGAAAATTAGTGGAGAAATTAAAAAATCCCAGGAACATGGTCATTCATGTTCAAAATTCTTTACTAGAAAATGAAAATTTGCCAGTGAATTTTAGAAAGTAAAATTAAATATCAATGCAAAAGATAGCAGAACAGGCATTAGTATAGCAAAAGGAATTAATTTAGATAAATGACTCAAAGGGTATTGGCAAAAATTATCTTAATTGTTTTTATGCACAGGTTATCATCAGAATAAATATAAAAATTAGATATTAAACCGATTGGATTGTTTTATGAGCCTCAAAACCACTTACAGATAACCAACTCAAGCAATAATTTTTTAATCAAAGCTTATGATGCAGGAAGTAAACTTATTCAGAGGTGAGAATGACATTTATGGGCTTGAGAAATTTCTATTGGTCTCTGAAACTGTCTGAATGGGTACCATCCAAAGCAAATTTTGAGCAGAAAGATGTATTACCCATTACAGAACATAGTTCTTATGCCACTAATTAATCATGAAAGAAAAGATCCTGTTTGATACAGTTCAAGTTTCCTAGATTGGTAGTTTTCAGAAGCACCTGATGTAGATTAATGGATTGGCTATGACTAAAACCCCCCAAAATGAATGAGTTCTTATCACCACTTCCACATTTATTTAAAAGTATTTGCAATATAATACTCTCTAACCCATACATTGTATTAAGTAATAGGATCTGTTATGGTGTAAATTGTGTTTCTCTGAAAACTTCATATGCTAAAGTCCTAACCCTAGAACAGATAACTAGTGAATTAATTTAGCTTATGAAGTCATACTGAAATAGGCTGGATCTCTTAACACAATATCACTGATATCCTTATAAAAGGGAGAAAATTGTACCCATACACATATACAAACAGGAGACCATGTGAAGATTAAGACAGACATTTAAGTGATGCTCTATAGACTAAAGAAAACCAAAGAATTCTACCAAACTACCAGAAGCTAGAGATAAACAAGGACAGATTGTTCTCACAGTACCTGTAAGGAATCAATCTTGCCAAAATCTTGATCAGAACCTTGTAACTACCAGAACTGTAAGGCAATACGTTTCCTTTGCTTAACCCACCCAGTTTTCAATATTGCGTTGTACTTGCCCCCAAAAAACAAAAATGCTGAGAAAACTAATACAAGATTAGTGCATGGAATTCTCTACCTTCTTGGTGCCTGTACTCTAGTGCTTAGCAATAACCCAGCACAATTTTCTGTAGCAACTCAAATTCAAAGCACTTTGTAATTATTTTTCTAAACAAAAAATATAGGTTTGTAGCTGCATGAATAAAGCAAGAAAGGTTGTAATCTAATATCATCCATTTTCTAACGAAAAATATGATAAATCTGTGTTGGGTTTTCTTGATTTACTCTTCTTGTTCTAAATCCCTCTCTTTCCTGAACCTTAGTTGCCATACTTAATGGACTGCATCTGTCAGGATCACTTCTAATTTGCATCTACCAACACAGGCACTGAAAGGGCAGCAGTGGTCAGGTGAAAGCACATTAGCTTCCTCTCATGGCTACAGTGGTGGACAACGGTAGAGTCCTTTCCACTTGATCGTTAAGTGGCCAGGTGCTTTCTCTCAGTAGGATCTAACAACATCGCTCTACATTCTTCCTCTTTGAGACTAAGTATGGTAACAGCTAGATTCTGAAAACTGTTCTTCAGAAATCCCTAGCTCCTGGGGCTTCACATTTTCTTCTGGCTACTTTTACTCTGCCCTCACTTTCTAAATAACCCCATCATGAGAGTCTCCATAATAATTTTTGTCAGTTTGTCAATAATTTCCTGCCAGAGCCATTACTGATACAAAACATTTTTTCTGAGAATTTCCTTGAATTAGCCACTTTCTGATAACAAGGATAAAATATCCAACATCCTCTATTTACAGCAGGACTATATTTTCTCTCACAGTTTCTTACATGGTTGGCCAGCTCCACTGCAGGGAAAGGACAGCAGAAGAGCTTGTCAGGATATTGTTCTCAACCTAGGGAGCATAGAGCAAAGGGAGGGACCCAGGACATGAATAGACTCTTCTAGGTCACACTCCTAGGGGTCCCCCCTCTCTGACCCAGCTCTGCCTTTCAACAGCACATTCAACTATGCACTTATGAGTGTATTATACTTGTAGAGGATAGCACCCCATGATCCAATCACCTTCCAAGCACAAACACTGAGACTTTAAGGAGACATTTGTAAATCTGAACCTTACCATTCTGATCACGACCCCCAGAAAATTCCTCTTTCCATTTTATTATGCAGAATGCATTTAATCTATCTTTAAGAATCACCAAAATCTTTTTGTTTTGTTTTGTTTGTCTTTTTCATTTTTATCGGTACCGGGGATCGAACCCACGACCGCCTGCTTCCAAGGCAGGTGCTTATGCCGGAATCAACAAAATCTTAAGAGTTACAACATTGCTGAAAAGTCCAAGTTCAAAATTTCTTCTGAGACCCAAGGCAAACTCTTAGCTGTGAGTCCCTATAAGATTAAAAAAGAGCTTTGCACAGTGGCAGTATCATAGCCATGAAGTTTATCCAAGGCATGATTATTGCTAAAAGATTAAAAAAGAAAGTTAAATGTTTTCAAACTACAGTAGCACAAGTTAAACATTCCCATTCCACAAGGGAGAAACAGAGGGACAGAAAGGAATGAGACCCAAGCAAGACTCTTGAAGTCTCTATACCTATAAAACCAGCACCATGTAGATAATGATACAGTCTGCCATTGGCTCAAGTAGTCGTCATAGCTTCAGATGGTTGAGTGTTGTGAAATAAACCCCAATGGGGAAAAATCCCTAGGTAGCCAATATGGAACAGGGACTCCCCAGGGCTTTCCTTGTAAGTGAAAATTTCAGTTTTCCACCCTTAAAGTCATGAAGAGTGGAGTATTTCTGGATCCATTCACATCATCTTTCCAATGTCCTGATGCAAAGTTCTTAGATTTTATTTAATGCCCATCTCTTGTGCAATCATGTTCTCTATGATTCCAACTTTGCAAGCACTTTCTTTCTGATTAACATACAATTTTTTTTACACTTGCTTTTTACTTCTCATTGTCACTGTAGATCTGGCTAAAGATATCAGCAGTATCCCTGTCACAGCTTAAATATTGGCTGCCTTGCAATTTTCTCCAGTGGATTATTTTATCTACCACCTTTAATCTCAATTTCCCACAGTCTCAGGATATGGGAAAAATAAAGATAAATTTTCTGATAGGTTGTAGTACTCATGACCCTTGTTCAACTGTTGATAAAATTCTTGTTTCCAACAGAAAATACCTCAGGATGAAGCTTATGTCCACATTCTATCAGCATTCTATTCTTCTGAACTCCAACAACATTCTGTCATGAATTTTTTGCTTATTCTGCTTACAGTATTCGAAGGCTTTTCTAGTCACCATTCCCAAAATTGTGTAAATTCCTTCCACAAACTACTTCAAAGGCTTCTGAAACTAATGCTTAGGTATAGTCACAGCAACAACATCAGTTCTCTAGCATCAGTATTGGTCTTTATCACTTTGTAACAGCTGGGACAAAATTCCAGACAGCCTCAATTTAAAGTTCCACTCCATGGTCTATAGTTTTAGTCCATGGTGAGTTGGTTCCAGCTAGAAACAGCATGGTAGAGACGCGTGGTGGAGGAAGAGCTGCTCACCTATGGCAACCCAGAAGCACAGAGCAAAACAAGGAGGTTGGGACAAGAGCACACCATTCTAGGTTGCACTCCCAGTGAACACACACAGAGAAACTAAGTTAAAGCCTAGTTCTGACAGGCTCTGGAGCTCTGAAAGCCTCCCTTTAGCTTTCTTCATTAGCTGAAATACAATGCTGACTGTTGATCCAATGCAAAGCCAGATTGCAAGTGATATAGAAATGGGTTTGATGCCAATTGCCATACATTTTCTGTAGATCTCGTAAGCTAACTCCAAAAACATCAGTTAGGAAGAAGAAAAAGAACCTTGAAAATTGGGATAGAGAGATTTGGTCAGTGTATGGTTTTCCTTTGAACATCTTACAGGAAACATAAATACCTAATGTGAAAATTACAGTAATTCACAGTAAGTAGTTAACTGGTTAGTGACTGTCTTGATATTTGAATGAACAAGATTGGAAGATGAATGACAAGGAAATGTAGCTGATATTTGTGAACAAATATTTCAGAATGGGCAGTTTGAGAATATTTATGGTCACATAAATTCTCTCCAGTGAACTGATTGCTTTCATCAATCAATAACAAAATTACCTGCTTTTGGATATAGGTCAGCTTCTATCCTTGACCAGTAAATTTCTTGTTTAATGAGCCCATTTACAGAATGACCATAGTGACTATAATGAAGACATGAACTTAATAAGGTAGATTTTCCTTCATTAAGACTGTTCTGGCAAAAACTATTGCTGAATTTCCAATATTTTTTAAAAAGTGAATGCTAAACACCTAATATTGCTATTTCCTGGAGAATCAGCCTTTGCCAAATGAAAATTCATGACTTTGGACCTATTTTGTCACAAAGGTGATAAAATGGGTCTACCTATTCTCATGGGGATAATATATATTCCTGATACATATTTGCCTTTGTGTCTTACAAATGCCATCAGTATTGTTCAGGAATTAGCAGAATGTCCTATCCATCATTTTAGTATCTTATAAAAGATCATGCTTGCTGAAAGGAAGCATTTTACAGTGAGAAGAATGTAACAGTTGACTTCCTTCAAGGTGTTCTCTGGTCTTATACTTCGCAGAAAACACACGTTTGACAAATCCATGAATTGGCAGCCAAACATTCAGAAATAACACTAAGTGAAGGTACCTATGAGTTTGTGATGCTACTGTAGAAGAGCTTTTGCAAATAGAATTTGGGAAACAAGGCATGTGTACGGAAATAATCTGTCTTACCATTATCTTAATAATATCCTAGTAGTTTTTTTCAGTGTGTTTAAAAAAATAGTACCCAAATAATAACTGCTTCCACCAGTAAACATAGCTGTGATTTTATTAAAATAGAAGTGAGCTACCTTGGGATTCTCATTATGATCACCCAATAGACAATGAAAAAATTCAGTGTACTGTTTTTGAGAATAATTCAATTATCAATAATTATTGCATTGTCTCTACTAGATTACCTTGAAACCTAGGCAATTCATTCTGCATATTAGTAGAGCTATTATATTATTGGCTGGAAATAGGAAATTGAGATAATATAACTGAGACAAAACCTCTAGGGACTTGAGTTCTGTAGCAGTGAAAATTTATGTCACTCTGAGAAAACAAAATCCATCCACTGACTTGACCAAATATAAAGACAACATGAACCAGATGGTCAAACAATGATGATATATTTTCAGTAAGACTTATAACTTGGGCTTTATAATTCGCTATGGAAGTGTATACTGTGATCATCTAAGTTATGCAGAATTGCAATTTTTATTTTTTCCATTCAATTTAAATAGTTGGTCCTTTATGTAAAGGATAGTAAAGCTCAACAGTATTAAAAAGTGCCTGGTGGAATTCTACTTACATAAAAGCCTCCACAAGGTAGAAGATGGTTCCCTAGACATTGTGCTTCCTCTGTGTTCTTCACATAAATGAAGAAAAGAAATAAATACCTGTTGGAAAAGGTCTTACTGGCTATTAATCATTTGCTTTCAATCTTTTGAATTCATTGTACCCTGATCTTTGACTAAGAACTATATCACTTTGAATAAACTTTTCTGGTTTCTGGATAGATTCAATCACTAAGAACTGCCCAAGTAACAGAATTAAGGTGATAAACTTGGGAACTTTTTTCAGTGATACTCAATTCCTATTCTCTCAAACTATCATGTCAACAATATCCATGTTTCTATCTGAGTGTCCATAACTATTACTAGGAATCTTACCTTCCACATCTACAGCTGGTTCTGACATTTCCACACTCTGTCTTTCCCCACATAGTCTGGAGTAGTAATTGCTTTGTGTTTTTGTAGTCCTTAAATGTTTGAATATCCTTTATGTGTCTCTTGACTCTCATTGTACATCAATAATTAGTCCTGTTTTTTTTCATGTTTGTTTGTTTTGTCAGTTGATCCTTCATGCATGCCTTCTTTTTTCTGTTAACATACTAGTTGACAAAATTTATGGTTTATAAATGTCTTCTGTGATTCTCTGCTGCAAATTAAAATGTATTTTTGTAGGGATAAAAATTATCTATATTTCCGAAGTCGTGACTACCAAATTCTGCTGTGAAATATGTTAGATCAGCAGTGTGATGACACAGCAAAAAGATTCTCAAGAAGGTATATTCACTGAGAACATAGATTAAAGACAGTGGTGTACTCTATATTATGTTGTATAACTAAATATTGAATATTTTAAAAGTTCTTGTCTTTGTGCTAAATGCATTTCATCGATATTCTATCTACAATATGCTTAAGTAAGACTAATTGGTAAAAATAACAATTTCAGTGGTGTTGAAATTCAGAATGTCGGAATAACAGTGAACCTTGTAATTTGTTTTTAAAATATATCAATTTTTATCAAGAAAACAAGCACTGACTGAATATACCTTTTTAGTTTTCTGATTAGTATGCTGCTTTTAGGACAATGATAATGATCTATTATATAAATTCTAAATAATTCTGTCAGTCATCATTTCTTAAAAATCTAAACAATTACTTTAAAAGTCTCACCAAAATCCTGTTTTGTTGGTTTTTCCCCATGAAAGAAGAAATCTTTCAAATACTACACAAATTTAATGATGACTCACATCAACTCTTCTCAGCCTTGCCTTTACCAAACATTCAACATTTTTACTAAGAAACAAAGTTTTATGATTCACATTTAACCTTCTGGTTTTCATTGTTTGGTACACTAGTGAAACATACTCACTGACTGTAATAAGAAAATGCGCAATTTTCAGGCCAAAGACAGTGGTAATAGCATCTCAGAAAAAACGATCGGCCCAGCTCAGCACACACCGCAGTACAGAAAAAGAAGCAGGCCACTGTAGCTTTTATTGCAGTTGAGAAATCTCCTGTTCCTTCCACTGTACTGAGAAAGCCACTGTAGTGGACTTGTCGACTTTAGGCAGCTGTGTTTTTATGTCTCAGTAAAGACGTGCTTCAAAGAAATTTGCCTTTGAAACCTCTGATAAAAGACTACTCAGAGCAAACTGAATCTATAATCAAATAACTGTACTTTCTTTTAAGAAAATGGAAAAGGAAAACACAGCTCTTACTTGTAATACATTTGTAATAGTATTTTGAATAATTTTACTTGTTCAGTAGATATACTCTAGTGCCTAACACACCCTTAAGGAATAATCTCTGTCTAAATAATATGTATCTTAAAATTGAATTTAAATGGAATAGCATAGGGACAATAAAGCCAGTCAGTATTTATCTAGGATTCTTTCTTAGAAAAAAAACCTAAAATCAAAAATTCATAACTATTTTATCCCAGTATTCCCATGGTTAAGAATTACTCAGAATGCAAATTTCAGGTCTTTTATGGGCCATACACCTCATCCCTAGAACCCATTCCTCAAACTAAATCATGCCCTAGATTTATCTGTATGGCTTTTATAGTTCTGCTTCAGTTTGGCTCAAATGGCATATGCGTATACCTACCACGTGCCTATATTTGGGTTAATGTATGGTACATGCTTTCACTAGTGCTGAGAACACAGTAGCGCACTGACTGGGTGCTTGAGTAGATCCTAATGTTAAGTGAAGGAACTCAGATACACTTTTAAGTATTGCATGGTTTTTCTTATAAGAAAAATTCAATATATTGTAGATATACATATAGATAGATATACATATACACATATAAAGCATAAATAAAACACAATAGAAAAAACAAAAGAAAAAAGCATTGTAATCAGTATTGTATCTAAAAGTGCAACTTGACTTAGTAAAATTGTTTCACATGGTTTGTGTTCATTGGTTTATTAGTCTGGAGAATATCAACACTAATTAACTTCAAGTATTGATGGGCATGTGAAGCACTTAGAATTCTCATAATTCTGAGGAAATTGAAAATTGTTATATGCAGCTTGGAAAACTACTTGATAGTGTATGTTACATTCACATATTTCCTATTACTGTGGATTTGTGCATATTTTATAAAGAAATGACCATCAAAAGACGTGGACTGAAGAATATTTATCACAGTATCACTTACAAAATCTAAGGCTAAAAGCAACTTACATATCCAAAGATAGCAGTTCAGCAAATACAATTTTGTAAGAACAGTAAAATTTAAGCTATTCCATTTCACACACATGAGATTGATCTAGTGAGGACTTTAATCCTGGCTACTGTACAGATTGTAAAGCTACTTCAGAGATCACCAATTCCATGCCCACATGGACAATTTACCCAGACCTTGTATCAAAATTAAAACTCCTCTTGAAAGAGGCTTGTGATGTAGCTTAGTGGTAGAATACTTCCCCAGGAGGCATGAGACCTGAGGTTAAAACCCCAGTAACAAATTAATTTTTTAAAACATGGAGGTAAAGAGATTATAACAACAGTTACCTTTGAGTGCATATCAATGAAGAGAAAGCATGAAAACATATTTAGGGCTGGAAAAACTCAAGTACATTGATCTAGCTGGTAATTTACTGAGTACATATAAATATGTAAAACTGAAAGTATGCACAGCCTTATGACGTAGCATATTTGATTAGCAGACAATAGAGCAGAAGTGGCATTTATTGAGTTCTGACTATTACATGTATTTCACTCAACCTTCACAACCACATTTTGAGAGTTATAGTGTTGTCTCCTTTATAGATGAGAAATTGGTATATAAAGACGCGAAATAATATAGCAAAGTCACACAAGTAGAATATAGTGAAGCTGGCATTCAAATCCAGGTCTCTAGGATTCCAAGATCATAGACTCACCAACAAAATAAAGGTAAAATAAAACTACTTTGATTTAGCCACACATAATTTTAAAATATAGCACAATGAAAACTCATGCTGCCTAATCTTCACAGTTCCAACTACATTTCATTTTATTTTATTATTTTTATTGGTACATTTGCAGTACATGATGTTTACATTACTCAAGTGGACTTGATTCATACACGTAACATACCTTAATTCCTCTCTTTCATCCTCTTTTCTTCTTCTGTGTTCTCTTTTTCTTCATTTCTTAATCCTCTTCTGACTTGAGAATGACCTCTCTCCCCATTTCCTAGTACCTGTCCTTTATTTTCCTATTGATTTAAAATATGGGCTTCATATAAGACAAACAATCCAATACTTGTGGTTGTGTGTCCGATGTATATTACTTAACATTATGATGTCAAAGTGCATCAATTTTCCTGCAAATATCTCGTTTATTTTTCTTTATGGTGTAGTGGTACTAACACATCTTTATCCATCCATCTGATGATGGACATATACACTGCTTCTAAGATTTAGCTATTATGCACTGTACTGTGCTGTGTTTAATTCTTTCAAGAAGATACCTAGAAGGGGAGTATGTGGGTCAAATGGAATTTCTAGGTTTAATTTTTTGAGGAAGGCTATACTGGTTTCTACAGTACTGGTAGTCATTTACCTTTCCACCAACAAAGTACAAAGTTTCTTTTGTTCTCAAAACCTCACTAACATTTGTTATTATTTTATGTCTTTGATGATCTCCATTCTTTCTGGTGACAGATAAAATCTTAGCATAATGTTAATTTATAGTTCTTTAATGGCCAGAAATGTTTAGCATTTGTCCACGTATTTAATGGCCATTTTAATTTTTCTGAGAAGCATCGATTGATTTCACTTGCCCATTTTCGAATGGGATTCTTATTTTGGAGGTCTTTATAAAGAATTATTTTAATAAATTTTGATTTACATCTGTTTTGACTGATATATCTACCTCCACTCTCTTTTGTTTCCCACTAGCATGCAAGGTAATAATTGTTTCCATCACTTCATTTTCAGTGTACATGTGTGCTTAAAGCTAAAGTGAGTCTCTTGCAGGCAGCATACAGTTTGGTCTCAGTTTTTAATGTATTCCAAGACTCTTTATCTTGGCTGGTGAAATTAATCCATCCACTTTGAAGGCAATTATTGAGAGGTAGGTTTTGTTGTGGTCCATTTGTTTTCAACTATTTTGTAATATCTTTGCGTATTTATTGTTTTCTCATTGCCTTTCTTTATTATTTGATTTTTTAGTAGTAGTTCTAGTAGTAGTATCCCTTGATTTAATTCTTTTGTACATACCACAGCTTTTTTGTGTGTTTACCATGAGACTTACATAAAACATATTACTGTTCCAATAGTCTATTTTCACAGAAAATGATTAAATTTTGACTCATAAAAAGTCCAGAACTTCTGTCTCCAAATGTTACATTGTTGATGTCATAATTTACATGCTTTGATATTGCACACCAATTAACAAATTATTGCAGCTATTTTGTACTTTCTTTTAACTTTTATACTGGAGTTAAAATAGATTTATCCATCACAATGTAAAATTAGGAAACATTTACCTTTACTTAATTCTCACCTTCCCGGTGAGTAATAGAGTTTCATGTTGTTGGTTTACATCCTTCTATTTCATCTTGAAGAAACTCTCTTAGAATTTCTTATAAGTCGGATCTAGTAACAATATAACTCTCCATTTTTGTTTGCCTGGAGAAATTTTTCTATTTTCTTCATTTCTGAAGGACAATTTACCAAGTGTAATATTCTTGGTTGGCAGTGTTTGTTTTTCTTTCAGTATTTTATTTTTTTATTTTTTACTTTTATTAGTACATGTTTGCAATACAGAATGACTCTGTTCACTGAAGTGGATTGGAATGTGTACATAACACGGTTCAATTCCCTTTTTTTTTCCTTTCCCTCAATCTTCCTTTTACTTTTCTGGCATCAAGTTCATTTATCTTATAAGATTTATGAAGTTAATTAACATATATTCTAAATGAAAACAAAACCAAAAAGTCCAAGAACATGTAAAACATGTGAGACAATTGTACTAAGTCAAGGTGCACTTTTAGATACACTGTCAACAGTAGATTATACTATTTTTCTTTCTCTTTTTTCCTATTACCTATCATTCATTTACATATGGAGAGAGAAAGAGAGAGAGAGAGAGAGAGAGAGAGAGAGAGAGAGAGAGAGAGAGAGATTTTCACGTAAGAGAAACCATGCAATATTTTACCTTGTGTGTCAGAGTTAATTCATTTAGCATTATGGTCTTGAGGTGGATCTACTTTCCTACAAATTACTCTAGTTTATCCTCAGAGCACTCTATTTGTATAAATACCATATTTTTAATTCATCCATATGTTTATGTATATATAGGCTGTTTCCAAGATTTAGCTGTTGTGAATTGCACTATTAAATATATCATCCTACAAGATTCTACCAAAATCCACTTGTAGTATTATAGAAGTTCCTTTACTTTACTTCTCTCAAAATTCTCTTTGTTTTTTTAACTTTTAATAATAATGTGTCTACATAATTACCTGACAGGGAGGTACCATGATCATGAAGGTGATTTCCCCAGGATGCCACTCACCCACTGCACACTAGATGTGCTGACCATCATGATTTCACTCTGAGAAACTCAACTTGGTAATTTGTGGTGGGGGTACTGAATTCACACTCTTCCCTGGTAAAACTAAGAAAATTGAAATTAATTAAAAGCAATAGATACTCTCTTCAGTCTTTTTTCTTCCCTCTGACTGAATAATTTGAAATGACCTGTTTGGACTCACTGATTCTATGTTCTTTTGGATAAAACTTGCTATTGAACCTGCTATGTTCTCTAAAAAGTGTTTTCAGTCAATAATGTTCTCAGTTCCATAACATGTATGGCTTTTTAGGATGGTTTGTATCTCTTTGTTCAACTTCTGGTTTTATTCGTGCATTGATTTTCCAGATTTCATTTATAAGAAGTCCCTACTTTATAATAGCTAGAAAATGAGAATTAATGATTGTTCAACTTTATAGTGATGTACATCCAGTAGAAATCTATTTTTTTTTAGTTTTGAGTTTTGTTTTTGCAGGCTAGTAGTATGCAGTGAGCCACTTTCTCATGATGTGGACAGAAGCAACCAGTCAGCTCTAAGATCGTGAGAGTACACTGTCAGTAATGTGCTCTAAGCTGTAAGGTTTGGTGCCTTAGCTGTATTAACTGCTTTCTCCATTTACATTCTTTTCAGCTTACAATGGATTTATCATGATGCATTCCCTCCACAATCTGAGCACTTGCAGTTACCTGTGTTCTATTGTGACTCTCTGAGTTTCCCTAATACAATTATTTTGAATCATTTCTCCAGTGATTTAAATCTTCACTTATCTAGGTTGTTGCTGGTGATTTGTTTTGTTACTTTCGTTACTTTTGACCACCATGATTTCCCTCTATGTGAGAAACTCAACTTGGTAATTTGTGATGAGGGGGACTGAATTCATACTCTTCCTTGGTAAAACTAAGGTGCCGGTACTTTGTTTTGTTATCATAAATGACTATTTATGGTTCCCATGTCCTTGCATTGTTGTCTGCACATCTGAAGAAGTAGACTCCTCTTCCAGTCTTTACAGACTGAGTTTGGAAGGGAAAGCCCTATACATTGAGACTATGCAGAGGGCATGATTCATAGCTCGATCTGCTGCAGGGATCTGGAGGTGAGCTGGTGTGGTATCCAAGTGCACCAGTTATCTGACTCCCCTGAGACGGACCCACAGTCTTCATATACGTGGAAAGCCCTGGAGCCTGAATCTATGATATAAGACCTGGAACCTGTGATTAAGGTGTCAGAATCCACATGGATGAATCAGGACAATGAGTCTGTGAAGGCCAATACAGCACCAGCCCTGAAGCAGTGGGCCTGGAACACAGGTGTGTAGGAATGGCATGGATTATGGATCCTTGAGAGTGAGACCTAGCACCTGAGTCTATAATGCCAGTTCTGGGCCCTGAGTCCACAGGCACTGGTTTTAGAACAGCTGGAGCGTAAATCCACAGGTGGAACATCGATTTACAGGGGTGAGCATAGAGCCTGGGGACAGGTAAGGTAATATAAAACTCTCCTCCCTACCCTCTTGGATACACTTTTCTTATTTTTTGTTCCATTTGGCTGCTATAATCTGTCACTCAGATTTCTTAACTTTTGTAAAGGTATTTTCATTCATTGATGATTCCTCAAAATTGATGGCTTTTTTGACATAACAAGCACTAAACACTTATTTCCCTGTTTTTCATGATCTTTTTGTAGCTTCAGTATAATTGAAAAGCCCTGAAGGATTATGATTTCATAATTCATACATTTCCCAAGACATGAAGTTGAATTAGTCTCACACTTAAGGGTTGAGTCTAACTCAATATCTGATTCTTAATGCTATGTCACCAAGGTCTACAGATCATTTCAAATGGAATAAATCTTTTCAAATAGTCAGTCATTAAACAAATATTCACTTTTATTATTTTAATTTCCAGGAACTGTTTAGAAGCCTGGAATTTATGTATCTGTTACTGTACATTTATTGTAATTAAGAATTTGTTGATGTAATCCAGGTAGATGTCAAACATCTACTATAAAATATTTTTCCTTGACTTCTGTGAAATTTCAGATATGTTCAGAAATGTTAATCCTCTTAAAACCTGTAACATTAATACTTCTAGCCCTATAAAGGATAGATATTGGGATAAATGTTTTTAATGGCTTGATACATTTAAATACTCAAATAATCATCATAGGAAATAGTAATAAGAAAGACACCACAATATTTTGTATTTTAGTATCATTATTGTTATCTATTATGTGGAGTACTATGATATCATAGGTGTATGGTACTGTATAATTGATGTGCAACCCCAGAGTCTGTTCTTGTATTTTTTTACCCAGACTTCAACTGGATTTGTTCTTGAAGTTAATTTCTTGATTCTTTGAACAAAGTTGTCTCATTATTTTTTCGAGAAAAAGCACTACACATTTGTTTCCTAGCCACAAGTCTATAATGTGTGTAACATATTGTCTTCCACTCCCTTTTTAGGAAATTTCCATGGTAGCTTCCAGATATATGAAGAGGAAAAGCAACCTCATATGTTAGGATTGATTCAATATCACTGGGCACATGGCCTGTATCCATCTGATAGGATCTGCTACAAATACAGCTTAGAATCTGACATTGAGCTGCTAGATCCTGTGGAATCCTTTGCCTGACTGCCCCCTGCCTAACATTCCTTGTGTTATGTCACCTGTGAGAAAACCTAAAACAATGAGCACCATGTGTCTGACATGCCATTTTGTGTCCCCAGGACTTTTGCCCAGGGGCACTCTAAGCAGACAGGAAATGGAATTCTGCATAATTATATTCGAAGGGACACTGGGAACTGAACCAATCAGTGTCATCTGTAGGAACTGCTATCCTGTCTGCATGCTAAGTCACTTGTTTCCTGGAATGTTGGTCATACATTCAATCTGTACAGTCCTCTCCCTGCAGTAATATACTTCTGAGTGATGTGTCTAACCAGCTGCCATTGCGCTTGCTAAATGAACTGCTGTTGAATGTACGTACCTTGTGGATTCTGCAAGCAGTGCTGTCATGGGAAATGTTGTCCGTGTGGGATTTTGACAAGCTAGATTGCTGGATCTCTGTTTCCTTCTTGTGGACCCTCCCTCACCAGTCAAATCACTTTCCTGTTATTGCCTTAATAAATCTCTTATAAGCTATCTTCGAGTTTGTTTTTGTTTATTTGTTTGTTTGGTCCCTTAGTAATCTACTCTACTAACCCACCACACTTGGTTGTGGACTGGACAATGTGAACTACGTCTTTAAGTTCCTCTGAGATCTCACACAGTCCTCCTGTAGCTCCCTGACATGCAAAGCTTAGCAAGGAGCTACCCTGTTACCACTGTGACTCTGGGAACCCACCCTACCTACGCCATTTGACCTCGTGTTTTGGTCCATGGCACTTGAGAACCAAGAGCAATAGAAGACAATGTGTACAAGATGATCTCCAGGTAAAGTTCTTTTCAGACAGCTCACCAGTGTTCTTGGGAAAAGCCTCACTCCACTGAGTTGTTTTACTAAACACTTGTGCCTTCCTCCTTCCCTTCTGCTTCCCCACACAACTGAGTTCTCGTGAAAGATTTTCTTTCTCCTTCTCCCACACCAAATATTTTCTTCCTCTTGAGAAGAAATCTTTAGAGTTCAGCAAGTCTAGCAGAGAAATTTCTTCCTTATATGGAAGAAATTTGATGGTTTGCATCCTTCAGATAGTCCTTAAGGTACTCACTGGGTGAATATATGAATTTAGAAATCTTGTTTTCAAAACATATTGACTTTACCTAAAACTTCCTTTTGCACATTAGAAGTTATTGTGCTTTGGTTCCTCACTTCTTCCATGATAATGAATCTCTCTCTGACTACAAGCGGCTAATACCCTGGCAGAGTCAGGACAAAAGTAAAGTGTTTAAAAAGATTATAAAGAAATAGAATTTCCCAAATACCACCTTTTATTTCCATCTTCCAAATAATGCATCATTAAGGTTCTTCTAGTCAACAATTGATTTACTGCTACTTTTTCATTTTCATGTTGCAAATCTCTTTTAAATCCTTCTCAAATATTAGCCCTCCTCTTATGATCCACTGAGTAGGAATAATCTCCATCGTCTCCAATATCTGTTGATTTTTTTTCTGTTCCGCTCTGATGGTTTGTATTATTTTCTGTCTTAAACTGTAACAGTTGTACCTGTATTTCTTCCTCTCCTTCTCAGGTTTATCAATGTACTATGTACCAGCTATTGCCTGGCATAATAGGAATATATATCTAAGTTTCTGATGATTTTGAACAAGTCACCTAATTCTCTAAGCTCAACACCATTTTATCAGTAAAATTATAATACTGTCAGGGGATGATTTATACATACTGAAATAGAATTTTTAATATCAAGACCTCAATATAATGAACTATAATAAATGATGCAATTAATATTAATATTATAAATACCATTTAAAGAATATGAAGAATATCAACTAATGTGATTTTGGGGACCAAGAATTTAATTTAATGATTCAGTGCCTGTCTGGCAAGCATGAGGTCCTGAATTCGATTCGATGGTAAACAAAACAATAAGCAAATTAAATAAAACATTATAACTTTATATAAGTCCTCATGGTGTATGCAACTTACTCCCTGGGTCAAAAGTCCAAGTTAATGTTGCAAGAATAAGGAACAAATTCTTATCCTATACACTGCTTTGCATATAACATTTTTCATGCAAATATTTTATTTATTTCTGTTTTGCATATCCTAAGGGCAAAATGTTATAATGAAAAATCTAAAACTCACAGAGGTTAAGGCACTTGCATCAGTTCAAAGGCTGATGAGGTAGTGATGTGAACATGTTAAGAACTGAATCCACCAGCTTCTTCATCAATAGGAAAAGACAAAGCTGTTTAAAAGTGTTATTCTGTCTGGGATGGATTATTTGAAAGTATGTTTTTCTATTTATGTCACTTATTAGCAATAATAACAACAACGATACTGGTTATGTATTATGTGGGACTTGCCAGAAATAAATTTCAGGCTGTTGTAGGAGTTTGGATGCATGCCTGTAGCATCAATAACTGCCAATCCACCATTCTACTTGTTACCCCTACAAAGGAAATTAAGCTTCTATAGTCCTGGATGGATTCTGGCATTAGGAAAGCATAGAGCTTAGTCCCTAAGGCCCATTCATTCTTTTATGGCTTGAGTCAGAAATTTATACTTCTCTTTCCCAAAGATGTTTCTCTAAAAATACAAGGCTAATAGTTTCAACATGCTGTGGAAGGAAAAACACTTGAAGTATTGTTCAGACATGATTAAATGCCTTGGGAGAAAAGGAAGATGGTCTTTTTTTTTCTCTTTTTCTCTTTCTCTCTCTTATTCCTGTTCCTTACCCTCTCTTCTCTCTGCCCCTACCTCCTCTTTCCTTCTACATAAAATTGCTCTTTCTTTCTTTGGCTTCTTCATAAAAATTTGCATTACAAGCAAACACTAGCATTTCAACCAAAATCCATCATTATAACAACAGGATTAGGAAAACCAGGAAGCATTAAAATGAGACTGTTCAAATATTACTGTTAGAAGTTTTTAACTTACAAATAATTTTTCTCTTATTTTGTCTTTTTTCCTTTCTTTTCTTTCTTTCTTTGCTTCTTTTTCTTTGTTTAATCTGAAATGTAAAAAACATAAAAGATTCAAAAAACAATATTCTAAACATATAACTCATTAAAACATGGCAAAATTGTGCCCAAATACATTTGCAAACTACCATGTAGAGATTCTCTGTGCAAACACAGTAGCCAGAATTCAACACACCCAAAGGAAATTCCATCCCTTCCTCTATCATTCGGGAACAATCTCTCACTAAAAGAGGGTGTTTGATAGAGTCTTCTTAGATTATAAAGTCCTGATTTCTTGAACACAAATATCTAGAAGAAAAATATCTTATTCTAAAATGTAGTCGTGACACAAAACATTTATTACTTGTGAAAATGGTTAAATTAAGCAAGTCACTTCTGTTCCACATTTTTCTGATCACTTAAACTAGAGCATTGATGATGTGGAGTAGATCTCGGTAGTCAGAAGAATTGCCTAAAAGGACTTTTCTTGCTTCCCAATAGAAACTCACCACCATGAGTCTTAGCTCACATACACAAATTTTTCAAAATTAAACTCACCTGAAATACCTACACTTCTTCAGAGTCAGGATTTACATGGTATCCTGATGTCATGGATTCTTTAATAAGTTATATTTTATCTGTTGTGCTGTGCATTGCACTGAGGGCTTTATGCATGCTAAACAAGCACTCTGACACTGAGCTACATTTTTAACCTTTTAAATAAAATTTTGAGAAATCTATGCTAATATTTGTTAGCATCTGTTGCAGCCTATTCAGTGGGTAAATTTTAAATATCCTGTATTTTAGGTATTATCCTAATCAGTTACCGTATCTGTTATACACACCTACACCTTCACACACATTTATCCCTACACAAAATGTCTTCTGGAAATCTAGGTTTATCAACAATAAATTATCAATGTAAAACACATCAAAATAAAACTCACTGGATTGAAAAGGCAAACACTTATTGCTTATGAGTCCTTGTGTCAAGTGGGTGATTCTGAGACTTTGCGTTCATTACACCTCTGCAAGTCGGCTGTTGGAAAGTCAGTCTGTAAGTAACCATTCTCGCACAGAATGGATAAAGATGTAGCTTTTTTCAATGTATTTCATGGCTAGAGGATGTGACAGAAGGAAAGTCAAAGTAACAAGGAAGCCAGACCCAATGTGCAAACGTTTGCCATGCTTTCATATGGTCAATTGTTTGAAAAAGCCACAAATATTTCTTTCATCTTTTTTTGTGTGCCTATTTGCAATGTGTCTGTTCATAGACTGCTTGAGTCTAGGATGACCTTATCACTTGTCTTGATTAGAATATAGCAAAGTGATATTGTCCAATTTCTGAGTTTAGATTTCAAGTGATTTTTACAACTCCTGTTCATAAAAAGTCATATGGCCATGGCAGGAAACTTTCTATATGGGGACTACCAGAACATAAGACCCTATGAAGCCACGTCACATTAACTGAGAAATGCTAGCCTAGACAAACCAGCTCCCAAACCAAGCTTCAGATGAGTTCATCCTCAGAAACCACATTAGTCAAGACCAGCAGAGAACTGGCTCATCTCAGCCAAGTGCACAATTCTGGCCTATAGAACTAAAACATAATACAATAATTCCTTCTTTGAATTACTAAATCTGAAGTGTTTTTTTATACAACAACAAGTAACTGAAACACCCCATTGTGCAAAAAGTTTGGTAATATTTCACTAATCAAATCATATTACTTAGCTATTTCCAGTATCAATGAATGGGCCAAAATGCCCCAACCGTAATGAGAAGAATGAAAAAGTAATACTATCAATGCAATCAATCTATTCTGAAATCACAGACAAAGGAACTAATGTTGAGAAATTTAAGTGATTCACACATCATCACATATTTGGCAAGAAAAAGTGTTATTTATGTGTGCTCATCTAACTGAAAGTCCTGTCTTCTTTCTCTTCTCCTACTGAGAACCATCTGCTACAGAAAGATAACTTAGCTTCTCGAAGCATAAGACATTAACTCTGCAAGATACATGTTGTGACTTGATTCTGTATTATTCTCACAGAGCATTGAGAACCAATGACCAAAATATGAACTGAAATGGGTAATATTTAAGACCCATGAAACATGACAGTAATTTTGACTAAGCATCAGGTTGCCTTTGCTAATCTGACCTCAACAAAGTGCTCCATTTATGAATGGGCTTGATGTCCTGCTCTTCAGTTCTCTTGTGTTCTGAAATCCCACTTCTACTAATGAAACTCATTGTTCTTGTTTTTTTCAGTATCAATTAGAAAAACTTGACATATTTTCCTAGCTCAAATAAATATGGACAAAAGTTCTGTCACTTTCAGACCTTTGTGGTGCTGCCTGCATAAACTTTCAAGAATTACTCAAAACCAACTATCTGCCAACTCATTCTTTATTCTGGGCATGATGCTTGGAGGTATTATTTAAGCTTATCGCTAGCTGTTTCCCTTCATTTCTATCCTCTTAAATCTTAAAACAGAGTACTTTTATTCATGTTATGTATTTCCCAGACAGACTTTTTAGTACCTTGCATTTAGTCCATGCTTCATTAATACATGTTGAACAAACAACACAAGCGTTCTGTAGAGTTATTATTTGAATATGAAATTAGTTTTTCCTCTTTTATTCTCTCTATTGTTTTTCATACTTTTATTCCACTTTCATTAAAAAGGAAAAAATGTAGACGCAGTGATCATTACAGAGTAAGTCTGTGATGATTAAGTCCATGACAGTTAATTTTGTGTCAACTTCATGGGTCCTTGATTATTTGCTAATCATTATTTCTCTGTGTGTTTGTATTTCTGTATAAGATTATCATTTAATTTGCTAGACTGAGTAAAAATTTCCCTCCCTAGCATATGTGGGTTTATCCATTCCACTGAAGACCTGAACAGAATAAAAGGCCGACTAAGAAATTATTCTTTTTCTCTGCCTAATTGTCTGAAACATCTGTCTTCTCAGCCAATTTCTTACAATAAACAAACAAACAAACCAACATCAGCCACAAACGTATCATATTCATTTTCATATCTCTGGCTAACCATGCATAATTTGAAATTCTTCCTCCCAGGAACCACTGAAAAGGCCAAGGATCAGTGAGGATCTTAGATCCCAGAATGATTAAAAATCATCATTCTCTAATATTCTAATTAACCTCTAATTATTTTGAAGGTTGTGAAAAAAACTTAAACCATTCAGCCAATTTATTAAAAAATAAAGTTTTTACTTCAAAAGAGCAAAGAAAAGTGAAGTCTACATTGGACACCAGCAAGACTTGCATAAGTAATTAAAATGGATAATGCATCTCTTTAAAAGTCTGATGGTTGTCATGGTACTAAGCAAAGATATATTTATCATTTCCAGTGTTCACATAGCATTAATAAAAGTGAATTTCACAATTCCCCAACCTATGTCTGAACAGGCTTTTGCTTTTGTATTGTATTTACAATTAAAAGATGGAATAGAAACTAGAAAATTCAAGAAGTGCAACCCTCCTTCTGCCGCTATCCTTTTTCCACTATTAAAGTGTTCCATATTATTTTATGTGATGGACTGAGTGCATGTGTAAAACATCGATATTTAAAAACACATTAAGGAAACATATCAACAGGGGAGATATTGAAAGCAACATAATAATATGCAAAAATGCTCCAAAATCACACATTTGTATATGTGCTGCCCAAACAAGCACCAAAATCAGACATTTGATAGGAAGGATAAAACAATTGTAGTGGGAAGATATTTTATAGAATCAGTGGAAAGATAATTTTGTTTTACTTCTCTGAGTTTAAAAAAAGTAGAGTATGACATGATTGTCATACCAATCATCACAAATCTAATATGTGAATGTCAGATTTCTGAGAACATCAAAATTATCAGATTTTAAAATAGAGAGAATCTACTAAGGAAACACATTATAAATGAAGACATTTTCTTCCGTCTGGCCCAATATATGATTTATACAAAGAAAAAATGGGCATGGAAATCAAAACAATGTTTTTTTAAAAAAATCTCAGTGAGAAAAAATTGGATTACTTTCAAAACATATATAAAATTTATAAATATATATTGTCTACTGTGGGCTTACTGTACTTCAATGTCATTTCTTTAAATCCAAAACTATCATTCTAATAGTAAACTTTTGTTATAAAGAAAAGAAAGAAAGCCTCAGACTAATTTACATGATTGCTACTCTACCGAGGACAAATCCTGGAATTACTATACTTAGTATTTTATAACAAGTCAATCATCTTGTTTTCCAACATGGAATACTTTGAAGTATTTTCTCAGAAATTTCCAATAGTGTTTAGTAAGATTCTTATAATTCTAATTATTTTAGAAAATCTCAATTAGATGCTAACATACCTATACCATTGTATTCTTTTTTAAATTTTGAAACAATTATGGATTAACAAAAGATTAGTACACAGAGGTCCTATGCACCTTAACACACTTTTCCCCAAAGGTCACATTCTTCTTGTCTCCAATACCACATCACCAGGAAATTCATACTATTATAATTCTTTGTCATTGGGTCTGTGTATGATCTTATGCCATTGTGTGTAATATAATCCTGTGCCATTTAATCACATGAGTACGTTAAATCAAGAGACATAAGTATTTCACTATAGTTTATGTCTGGAGGATACCCAAAAGGTCCTGTCCTGGGGCATGACAGGCATAGGGGGCTGCCTTTAAGATGTGTGGCCTAGAGGAAGCAAGTGAGGTCACTGAGGATTAACTTTTGAAGGGGATTTGAGACCCTCATGGTTCTCTCTTTCTGTCTCTCTGTCTCTCTGTCTCTCTCTGTCTCTCTCTGTCTCTCTCTGTCTCTCCCTGTCTCTCTCTCTCTGTCTCTGCCTCTCTCTCTCTCGTCACTATCTGTCTCTCTGTCTCTGTCTCTGTCTCTGTCTCTCTCTCTCTCTCTCTCTCTCTCTCTCTCTGATTCTCTCTCTCTGTCTTTCTGTCTCTCCACAATCAGCTAGGCAGTTTTGCTCCCACACATGCTTCCTGTGGACATTATTTCTGAGTACCTCCTACTCCAAGGCAAGGGAGCCAACTGACCATTCACTAAGCACTCTGAAATCATGGAATGCAATAAATATTTTCTCCTCATATATTTTTATCTTGGTTTTTTGTCACAGGCACAGGAAGCTGACTGAGTTATATTTCATCACAACAAACATTTTTTCCTATACCATCCCTTTTGTTGTACATATCTCCATGTATATAAATATTTTATATAATTTCCTTTCAATAATATTTTATAAACAGAATCATATATTATGTGACTTTTGAGACTGATTTTGGCTTTTTTTTCCATTTATTATAGCACTACCGGGATCCAACCAAATCATTATAATCACCAATAATTCTTTCATTTGTGAGTAGTTTGGATACACCATGGCTTTCTCATTCATTCATGTATTACAACACACTTGATTGTTTTCAGTTTATGACTAATAAAAATAAAACCACTATGAATGTTCTTACATAGATTTTGTTCAGGACAAAGTGGTTTTTTTTTTGTTCAGTACATGATTAGTGCCCAGGAGTATGATTATTTTATCACATGGTTGGCATACATTCAGTTAAAAAAATCTGCCAACCTATTTCCCAGAATGATTATGGTCCCACAACTAATATATAAATATTCAGTTTCTTGACATGCCTACAACATTTGACAATATTTCTATGTATTGCAATACACTGTAATTTTAAAGTAGTGTTGGTTCTACAAAATAAAAAATAAAAGTGCAGAAGGCACACAGATTTCCCATGACCTGCAGCATCCCCCCTATCACCCTCCCCACTTGCCTTCAACATTTGACACTGGAGTGACACGTTGTTAACACCGTGTCACTGTTGTTAACACCACTGACCCTACATAGACACAGTACCTACCAAAGTCTGCCGCTTACACTAAGGTTACTGTTAGTACTGTATAGTGTCTGTGTTTTGACAAATACATAAAGTATAACCACCATTATGCCATCATACAAAACAGTTTCACTGCCCCAGTAATTGTCTGCCCCACCTATTATCACACCCTAACCCCTGGCAATTACAGATTTTTAAAATCCCTGTGGTTTTGCCTTTTCTAGAGCGCTGCATATTTGGAATCATACAGTACACCATCTTTTCAGATTGATTTCTTTCATGCATGTTTACTAGCCCTTGATATCCTAGACAACTACTATACATTATTCAAGACCTCCTGGTTACTTTCACATATTGGCAATTATGAATTTTCTATAAACATTTTCTATAAACATTTTCAGTTCCTTTGTGGACATAAGTCTTTAAATCCTTTTGTGGGAGCAAAATTATTGCAGCTTATGGTAACAATGCAAAGTTTTACAAAACTGTAAAAAAAATTTACTAAACTGTCTTTAAAAAGTGGCTGTGTCAGTTTGCATTTCCAATGTGATTGCTTCATTCACATCTTTATCAACATTTCCTGTTGTTGGTGTTTGGGATTCTCACCCTTCTAAGAAGTGTGTAGTGGAGATCTTTATCATTTTGAGGTTCTCCAATAATTTTGAATGTTCAGCTTTTTGTCATGTTTAGTTACCACATGTAAATCTTATGTGGTGAGGTGTCTGTTTAGAACCTATTTTTAATGGAGTTGTACCCTCACTCGCTTTTAAGAGCTCTCAATTTCCTGACAAAATCTCTCACAGACATTTATTTTTAATTTTAATGAGGAACATCATCAATTATTTCTTCCAAAATCATACCTTCAGTGTTGTTGTATTTAAGAAATCAAAGTTATCTAGATCCATTGTAGTTTTGAATTGTAGATGTAAATCTATTATTCACTTTGAGTTAATTTTTGAAGAATATATAATCTTTATCTAGATTTATTTACCTGTTATTATTTTTGACATGTAGCTGTACTGTTGCTACTAATAATTCCAAAAGACGGTCTTTTGGAATTTTTTGCATTGGTTTTGTGACTTCTTCAAAGATCGGTTGATTCTGGCACGGGTCTCCTTCTAGGTTCTTCATTGTGTTACTTTCATGTACTTTTTCTATTCTTCTGTCCAACCAACTCTCTTGGTTACTGTAGCTTTATAGGAAGTCTTCATACAAAAATTGTCAGTTCTCTGACTTCTCCTTCAAGAAGTCATTGATTCCTCTGAGTCTTTTGTTTATATTTACATCTTGATTAAAATACAATGGGTATATAATAAAGTATGATCTAACTTTAGTATAACTAGAGTTGTGGAACCATCACTCTAAACTATTTTTAGAAATATTCTTTACACCAAAAAGAAACCTCCTTCCCCTGCATTCATCTCCTACCTGCATTCTTCCCTGCCCCAGCTTCAGGCAACTGCAAATCTCTTTTCTGGCTCTCTATGTATTTGTCTATTCTTAACATTTTGTATTAAAGCTCTCAAATATATCTTTTGTGCCTGGGCTCTTTTACTTAGCAAAATATATTCAAAGATCATTTATATTGCAGCATGTAGTAGAGCCTTTCCTCTTTACTGCCAATAACATTTAATTGTATTGATGGACAATGTTTCGTTTATCCATCCATCAGTCAATGAACATTTGAGTTATTTTCATTTTTGAGCCATTATGAATAATGCTGATCTGAACATTTTGTACACAAACTTAGTTATGGACATATATTTTCATTTCTCTTAGGTATATAAAAGAAGAGGGATATGTCGGTCTGGTGATAACTCTGCATTTAATCTTTTGATGATCTGTGAAACAGTTTTTTAAAATAGTTTTCATGGTTTTACATTTCCTCCAGAGAAATAAACTGAATGTTTATATCCTTGAAAATTTCATATGTTGAAACTATAATCCAAATGTGATGATATTTTGAAGTGGGACATCTGGGATATAATTAAATTATGAAGCCACAGAACTCATGAATGGAATTATAAGAACAGGCCAGCGAACCAGATAGCTCTTTTTCATCTATTGTGGGGGGATAGTCAGGAATCTGGATGTCCATGAACTAAGAAGAGGACCCTCCACCAAACCTAACTTTCAACCTCCAAATCTGTGAACAGTAATCATTTTTCAATCAAATAGCTAATGGTCCTCCATCACAGCACCTCAAGCTGCTAAGACAAGGAATGGTGTGTGAGGCTTCTAATTTCCCTAATACTCACAAGTGCTTAAAATCTGTCCATTTGAGGACAGCATTCTAATGGCAGTGTGTGTAGTTCATCAGAAGTGTGAGGAGTTTTTACTATGTGTTTCTTTGCTTCTTGATGCTAATATTCACGCTCTAAATCAAGAAGCTAATTTTTAAAGCATGAAATAGAATTTCTACATTATTTCTCTTTTCTGTAACCCCACATTGATTGTCCATTGTTGAAGACATGCACTAGCACATTTGCAGGCATTTGTTAAACCAAAATTGATAAATATTCTTAACAAAAGTCCATCATTTACCCAAAATTCACTTTATGTTTTGTGTATGAGTTGGGTTTTTAACAAAGATATAACGACACTTACACAGCATTATCCTGCAAAATAGTTTCACTGCCCTAATAGTCTGTGTTGTGCATATTTAAGACTTTCTTTCTTTTAACTCTACACAATTACTAATCTTTTACTATCTCTATATTTTTATTTCTTTTCTAAAGTGTTATATGTAAAGTTGGAGTCTTACAATATGTAACCTTTGTACACCGACTTCACTTAGTAAAATATGTTTAAGTTTCTTCCACATAGTTCCATGGATTGATAGTACGTATACATCCAACACTGACTCATATTCCTTTATATGATGTAGTAGAGTTTATTCCCCCATTAAATGACACCTTGGCTGCTTCAAAGTTTCAGAATTTATAAATACAGGTGCTCTACACAACTGTACACTTTTTGAGTTGATACAACTGTTTTCAGTTAGTACCAAGGTGAGCAATTTCTGGATGATGTGATATAAGTACATTTAATTATCTAAGAAGCTACCAAAGTACCTGCCAAAGTGGCTGGACCATTTTATATTCCCATTAGTAATGATCACACATTCAAGTCTCTCCGTAACCACACCAGCACTCTTTATCACCTGTCTTTCACCATGTCCATCTTAGTGAATGTATAGTGCTATCTCACTGTACTTTTGGTTTACATTTCCCAAAGCGCTAATGATGTTCAATATCTTTAATCTTTTTATTTTTCACTTATACACTCTCTGGTGAAATTTTTTGTGTGTTTTCTAACTGAATTATTTATATTTTACTGTCCAGTTTTAAGAGTTCTGTATATATTGCAGTAAGAGATATATGCTCAGATATATGATTTGCAAATACTTTTCTTCTACTCTGTATTTCAACATCTTCCAAAAAATCTTTTGGGAGAATTCCTTTTATCTTTGTTTAAATATAATTTGTTTTCTTTTATGATCATTTTTTAGTATCATGCCTAGGAATAGGTCCTGAACACTTTTTCCTATTTTCTTCTAACAGTTTTTCAGTTTTATATTTAGTCCATAATCCATTTTGCACTAATTTTTATAAGATATGAGATTTAAGTTAAGTCTCATACTTTTAGTTTTGCCTATGGTTATCCAGGCTTTTAAAAATACTTGCTGAATATACAATCTTTCTACCATTGGATATATTTTGCATCTTTGTCAGAAATAAGTTGTCTGTAATTATCTGAGGTATTCCTTGGTTCTCTACGTCATTCCACTGATTGATACAAGTAATATTTTCTTAACCAATCATGCCCTTGATTACAATAGTTGTACAATACAACTCCAAATTTGGCACCTTCACTTTTTTAATTAATGAAATGTCTGAATTATCTAGTGCTTTCACATATCCACCAACCAGTGTATTTTAATATCTATTCTTTTTTAAACCAAGAGAATATATTAGTGAATCAATTAGGATGAACAGAAAATGTTTAAATCTCACACTCAAAAATGGCAAGATGGTTTGTGTGCTTGTGTGTATGTTTATGTGTGCACTTTCATGCATTATATGATGGTAAAAGAATTAGAAAAGTTATTACAGTACAATGTATATTAATGTATTAATGCCTATGCACACTGTTATGTATTATGTCAACTGTAATTTATTTATTCAATTTATTGCCTGGTGCCTGATAAATATCCAATGAATGGTAAGCAATATCTTAATTAACATATGGATTTGCCTTACCATACACTAATAGCTAAAGAGAACACGTGTTTTCTATCTCATTGGACACATTGCTTAAAAGATGAAAGATCCTTGCATATTTATGATTTCAATGCACCTGCCTTTACCTTTTCACTATGCCTTTTATTATCAATAAATAAGTCAATTTCTATTGTCTCATTACTGTATTATTAAACACATTTTGAGTTTAGTGTGTAGAATGAGACAGTTCTTTAGTGTCCTTTCCAGTGTCAAAATAGTGGGTATGGATTTAATCTGACTTAGCCCCAAAGAACTCTCCCACATTTTGTTTCTTTTCTTCTTCTTTCTTGGTTTTTAGTCGTCTAACTCATCTGCTCCCTGATAGTGGCCATGTTTTCTTCTCTGGCCCACATAAAGTTCATCACATATTTCACTTTTTCCTTCCATCATGATGATAAAGAGACAAAACAAGGGTCGGATAGGATCAGGGGTGTTTTAGGGTCTTTGATAAAAATGAGATAAAATTAAGTCTTTATCTGCCCTGACGGTGAGTGGATGCATGTTGAAGATACATAAAACTTCTTATATAAAACCTGAGGATTAAGTTACATAAGGTTACAGAGCAAAAACTTTTGGTATAAGGTGGTAGAAACTTGCCAGTACCCTACATTATCTTTTTGGATAATAATACAAAAAAATAATGAATTTGTAACTATAAAGTAAGAGTATATGGTGGAATTTTTTTTAAAAAAACAGAAACATCTTGACCAGTTGATATAATATGAACACAGGCTTGAAACAGTGGGGGTGCGTATAATACTCTAAAGACCTAATTTCTTTGAATTCAGATGGTATTAATCCTAAAATTGCCAGGCTTCAAGTGAAACTAATTCTTGACAATATAACAAAGAAAAAAATAAGAGCAGCAATGATAGTAAGATCCAGAGAAAAACAGAAAGAAAAAGTAGACATAACAGAGAACATTAAGTAAATATATACCTATAATTAGAATTAATTAATTTAAAGTGGCAGAAGTTTTAACAAGTAAGATGTTTCAGTAAGACAGAAGAATAAATCAATTGAAATAGAATAAATGTTTATTGTTAAGGGGTTGTTAAGAAGGTGAGCAAGGTCAGACACAAAGGATATTTTATAGGTATTGATTAGGATAAATGTTTATTGCTGAGGGATTGTTAAAAAAGGTGAGTGGGATCAAACACAAAGGATTGTTTTATAACCATTGAGAGTTCAGTTTATGCCTTATCTCTTAATGTACAGCTTGGTACAAACTCTGGGAAATAGAATTACAGCCCAGGAAGACTTACTATCTTGATGTATAGTGTTAGAGTAACATGAATTGATTATACACTATCTCATTACTGCAAAGAAAAATCTATACCTGCTAATAGTTTTGCTCTGGGGGTTGAAAGTTGCAAAAATATTGTATTCCTTGTCCCTGAATATTAATTAATTTTTCTTTAGTGACCACATTGGGAAATAAAAGACCACAGCAGGCTAAAAGGATCTCATAAAAATTCAATGATTATGTATTTAAAGAAAATATAGTGTCCTTTTATGTTAAGGTGTGGTTCCTTATATAACAGCATTGGTAACTGTTGGTGTCACTCTGTCCATATATATTATCCTTAATGATTATCCATGACAATTCAGATTATTCTTGCCTGATTGATCAAAGTAGATGCAACCATGCATTGTACATATGGCAATATACTTTACCGTTTTTATGGCGTTAAAAAATATTTTCTAGCTGAATCTTGATTGGGAATATTTCACTCAAATTCATAAGAATAATGCACAAAAATAAAATATGTCTATAAAAGACATATGGGAAAAAGTTCTCCCAACTGAAATAACTTTTGTTTTTATTTTGTATGGCTTAACTACAGAAACAAATGTTTCAAATAGTAAATGGAACCAACCTGAACACAAATACCTCTGTGTTCCTGCAGTTAGGGAAACTTAGGAAGCATCTTAATTCCTCTGTTGATGTTTCCCCATCTGTTAGCTAAGAGAATAAGGAAAAATTGCTTTGCAAAAAAAACAATGTTTTACTTTAATCAGTATTTTTAAGTATGTACAATGTTATAAGCACTATAAACCTAAAGTGAAATATTTAAATGTTGCAAATAAAATCAAAAGTAATTAACAGTGTACATTCAATCCCATTCATAAAGATTCACAGTTTGGTGTTAGAAGATGTAGAATTGTTATGTTACAGAGATGACCTTTTGTGTCTGTATATTCCATCATATAACTTTGCAATGGCCTCTGCTCAGGGAAGGAATAAACATCATCTCTATCTCTAGATTCAGCTGTGCACTGCCTTAACAAGTGTGATGTTAACAAAATATGAAGCAAAGAAAGAATTTGTGGGCTTACACAATTGGGCTTCAGGCACATCCCATCTATTGCTGCCATGAAAGGGCACACTTCATCTAGCCTGACAAAAGGTAAGCATACAGGGGGAGGGTTGAAGTTTCCCAGTTTTCCCCAGATTAAGCCATGCTAGACTGTGCAGCAGGCAGGCAGTCCTTAGGCAGGACCAGAAGACTTGCTAAACCACTCCATTCAGGCAAACAATAAATCATGCTGGTTGTTTGCCATAGAAATTTGTGGTTGATTGTCTGTTCCAAATCATGATTAAAACAATTTATAGTGAAAATGTATACTGAAAGTAGAGTGCTACTGTATCAAAATTAAGAGGCACTGAATTGATAACCACAAAGTATGTGGTAAATATATGATTAGAGGAAGTAAAGAGGTAAAGAGAAATATGGTGAGATCTGTTAGGAGGGGCGTCGCAATTAGGAGACATCCACAAATAATCACAAAAGTTCGAAAATAAGCCTAATGAACTGTGAGATGTGAGTTAAGGATTCTCTAAGAAAAGTACTAAATACATTTTTCTTAGCTCTTCGTTTTCATGGTAGAAAGAAGAAAAATGCAGGATTGAGCACTGGTCACTTTTCAAGCAGTGTTTACTGAACTTGGAGAAAGCACACATGTTTGGAAAATTCCTAGTTTGAAAAGCAAAACCTTTGAACCTTGTAAACGAGAGTTTCTCATATCAATACATTCACTCAAGACATCTGAATAAAGTTAAATAGTGACATTAGCTGGTCAAACAAACATCTAGAAATGTCACTGATTTTGTTCACAAAAGATTAATTTGTCTAAGCTACTAGTAATTAAGTATCAAGATAGACATGCTTGGAAAACAACTGAGATGTAGATTTTGGTGAAGGTAGTGAACTCAAATATGATTGTATAGAAAACCCACAAAAAAAATTTAAAATGGTTGGACTTGGAAAATAAATTTCAAAGTATAGAAAAAATACTGTATTTTATTTCCCAAAGTAACAACAGTTTTCTCTAAGAGGCCTTGGCCCTTCTCAGATTACATCAATAAAGTTTAATGAAGAAACATTCTCCATTCCAGAGTAGTGGTCATTGGTTTTCACACATGAATTTGGACAGGCAAAAGGGAAAATGATCTGAAGGTGGCTTGCTAACATGCCTGATGACAGATACAATCAGCAGCCCCAGCTGGATATATTGGGTATAATGCCTTCACATGACCCTGGGAGGTTCTCAAAGCTTACTGGCAGGGTTTTACCAAAACAATTGCAGACAAAGACTGAGACAGTCTAATGCAACTGTGCTTGCCTTTGTGACTGCCATATGCCACTATACTGAGCAGAACACCCCAGGACAGCCTGCTAGAAAATAAAGGACTTTGGAACAGAGATAAACTTATCAAGGAGAGCCCTTCTTTATCATTTTAGGGTCTCACATCCCAGAAATGTATGTTAATCCAGCAAAACTAATAGCACCACCAGCCAATGACCCCCCAAAATTACATTTAATAAAACACTTTTGTCACAGTCCAGTAAAGCCATGTTCCTTATTGTAAGAATATTGTGCCAGAATGGGAAGGGTCATCTAGCCAGTGTGCTTTAGAATTGTAACCAACAAAGAAAGAAACTGGGACCTCCTGGAAGAAGCAAAAACAATGGGAAGAGGAAGCAACAAAAAAAAGTCCCCAGGTCCCAACCCGGAGAACATTGATCCAGGACAGGTAAATACAAAGGAGAATGAGAACAGCAAACATGCAATATCAGACACAGTGCCAGTGGACATAAAGAGATATATTTGGAACCTCAGAGACAAGTTCAAAAGTGAAATATTTAGCCAAGTAAAGCAAGATATAAGAAGATTAATAAAAGAGATACTAAGCACCCCTCAAGCAGACACAGATGGAAAAAGCGAAGAATTCAAACACAGGAGAGAAGCATTTGATGAAGAATATTAAAAAATATAGAATATATGAAGCAGATTCAAAGAGATCATCAGGAAATTAAACACTCTATGGAAAGATGGCAAATCAGCTTGAAAGAAACTAAGGATAGATTATCCAAACTGGAGAACAATTTTGCAATGTGGGATTGTGAAAGGGAAAAACTTATTAAAAATAACAAGGAAACAAGCAGTAATAATACAAAGGCTAGAAGACAACAAAAGGATCTATAATTTGAGAATAAAGAATGTGAATGAAGAAGCAGGGGTCAGACAAAGGAACTACAAAGGCTATTCACAGAAATAATTAAGGAAAACTTCCCAAACATAGGAAAAAGAAATGATATTCTGATATATGAGGAATACAGAACTCCAGCCACCTACAACCGAAACAGAGCTACACCCAGGCATGTAATAATCAAGATCCCAGAAATTCAATATGAGAACAGAATATTAAAAGCTGTTAGAAACAAGAAACAGATAACCTATAAAGGAAGGCCCATTAGAATAACAGCAGACTTCTCAACACAAACCATCAAGTCAAGAAGAGCCTGGAGCAAAATATTCCAAGCCCTGAAAGAAAATAACCTCCAGCCCAGATTTATATACCCTGCTAAACTGTCTGTATAAATTAATGGAGAAACAAGATGCTTCCAAGACAAAGAGGAACTTGGGAAATTCACAACCACCAATCCAACTCTACAGAGAATACTGCAGGGCATTCTAGAGAGAGAGAAAAGTACTTGGATCCCAGGAACAGTGGCAGAGAGGCCTCAATGAATGGAGCAGAAAACAGAATGAAGAAGATAAGCAGACAACTGATGGCCAAAAAAAAAGCATAAGAGAAATGAGGCAGAGAAGGTTGTTTATAATCTCTAATATAGATGGCTTTGATACACTAAATTTAAAAAGAGGAACCACACATGGAGTAGATCAGGAGGCAGGGCCTACCAAGATGCTATTTATAGGAACTATAATTAACCTGAAAAAGTGTACATGGACTGAAAATCAAATGTGAGAAAACAATGCTCTATGTGACAGAGAACCAGAGAGTAATAGGGTCAACTAGACCAGTATTTGTGGAAAGGTTGGAAAGATAGGCTTTAATAGGTAAAGGAATACAATTAGAGATCAAGTCCAGGAGAGATAAGGTTCAGAACCACTTAGGTAAATAGCAGATTGCTTCCCCCCCCCAATTTAAAACCAAGGGTCTTGGTGAGACCCAAAAATGCACAGTATACCCTGAGGAAGTTACAGGGGAGGGAGAGTCTTTAAAAAGATGGCAGAAGATTGTCACTAGTGTATCAGGATTTAAAACCCACATTACTTAGCACTTTGCCTGGATTTTATTCTATTTTTTCTGGTAGATTTTATTCTGTCTCAGTTTGTCTACTTGCATTAGATTTGAGGGCACAGACAGCTATCCAAAAAATACCAGGATATAGCACAGTAATCATCTTTAATTTCCTAGTATCTTAATCTGGAGCCCTGTATGACTTACACTGTTTTATCATGACTGATCTTAGTAAAAACTGGTTTGTTTGATTGCTATTTGGTATCGACAGAATGAAGAAGATAAGCAGACAACTGATGGCAAAAAAAAAAGAGCATAACAGAAATGAGGCAGAGAAGGTTTTATTCAAAACTGATATGATTGATAGTATCAAGTCTGAGAGTATACTACATTGAAGATGACAAGACTCTACGATACACATTCTGGTTTGATAACTGCCGGTTTTTGAAGTTCTATACTATATACAAAGTTGTGTTTTTATTAATACTGTTATGTACTAATATATTCAATTATACTATGATGATATAGTCAATTCTATTGGAGATAACAAGAGACAACACAGGAACCATGGTAGAACTCTTTGAACAATGGTCTAATATGGTTTTTTTTTCATTTCATGTGTTTATAAGAATATATTTTGGTTTGTTTTGTCTTGCTTTTTTTGTTTCTCCCTCTAATATAGAAAGGATAGAAATACATGTTAAGACTCATGCATGTGTAGAATCTATAAACAGTTTATGAGAACTGATCTTATGACACATGATGAAATGAACAGATATTTTGAAGAAAAAGAGACACTAAAGTACCCAGTGCTGATCCTGGAGTATCATAATGTGAAACCCAGCAATAGAATTATTCTTTGTTCAGAGTGATATTAGCCTGCTTGAGTTTGTTCAATCTCAACATAATTGAAGATATGGATAGTTGCAAAAAAAAGAATGTTGTGCCAAAATAAGTGAATACACACTTATCAAACACTAAACAATATGTGTTAAGAGGACTATTTTTAATTTACACTCTACTATACTACCTAAGAATTGCACCTTGGGGTTAATTAGCACTATATAAATCAGGCATACATTTGAAAGGAATAGAAATTTACTATTCCAGAATACTTAGCTGTCCACATATTACACTCAGACTCTCTGAAGCTACAGAGAAGTGGTGACAGCTGTATGAGCCTGCCATTTGCTCTGTTAAACAGAGCTACCCAACAAATTATCTGCAGAATGCAGTTAATGTTAAATAGAATACCAGTGACATTTGCACATCTGTCTGTGGAAACAAACGTACTTACTTAACATATTACTTCAGGAAAATAGAAGACTAATGAACTACTTTGTAATAAAGTGGCCTATATAAATAGAAATGATTACCTTACTGGTTATTAATGGATGTCAACTATAAATACATCTTTGGCTGTGTGAGTCTATAAACTCTAATACATAAGAAATGATAAAATATGGTTAATGTTGAAATTTAAAAGATATTATAGTAAAAGACACATTGGTATCAATTGCCCTCAAAATACTCTCCCTCACTTCAAACACACATATTTTGTATCATTCCTGCCATTTTGTGAAGCAGTAATGAAAGTTTTCTTTTTTTATTTTATTAGTACAGGTGAGCAGTACCAGAAGTTTACATTCATCTTAGGAAACAGGTTCAGGTACATAACATAATTTCATTCCTCTTTAATCCTCTTCCCCTTCCCACTCACCTTTGTCTGACTCTAAATCCCCTTTCTCCATTGATGTTACTATTGTTATTATCATCCTTTTCATTCATATTTATGACATACAATGTTTATGTTCATTGTGGAAACTTGGCAGATATAAGTGACACCTTAAATCATTTTATATCTCCTTCCCCCTTCCACCTCACTTCACCGCAGTCCAGTTTGTAGATCTGTCTCCTTGATTGCCTTTATCAACCCTTATTTTGCTCTTTATTTTGTTCCTTATTTACCTTACTCATGAAAAATGCATATGGTTTTTAAACTTCTGTGTTTGGTTTCTTTCACTTACCATTATATGTTCCAGGTGTATTCATTTTCCTACAAATGTCTACAATTTATCCATCTTTTCAATCAAGTAGTATTATACTACATATAGATACCAGATTGTGGTGGATTAACTAATTGTCAATTTACAACACCCAGCTGAACTGAATCAGTGCGGTGCTGAGCGTGGAAGGCCTACCTGGGGATATTTGCCAAAAGCATAAAAAGAGAAGTGGAGGGGAAAATCATGGGCCATTGAGTCATCTGGAGAAGCTTGTAGCACTGGCTTTCCTGACATGAACTCAGCTGTTCTCATCATTGGAGGAGCTTGAGTCCTCGCTGTTGTTGAGGATGGTTGCAGTTCTCTCCCGAGAAGTTCTTGTCTTACTTTGAGCATTGCTTCCTGGATCCAGTGAAGATCCCTCAGGCTGCGGGGATAGATCCTCCATCCTGATGATGCAGACTTTCTAGCTTCTACCATTCCCAGAGCAGATCCTTGAAACAGACTTGCATGAAACATTGTGGTGGGCTCTAGGTCTTCAGCTGGACTTGTGTTGGGTATTGCCATGGGATCCAGACTCTCTGCTGGATTCGTTGGGTCTCCAGTGTGTAATCTCCTGCATGCTTTTGCATTTGACTCTTTGAGTGAATATTACAAAATAATCCTACAAATTATGTGTCCTGAATTAAATCTTTTCCCTTTTAAATTTTGACCAGAACACAGATTTTTGTTATCCATTCTCTTGTTGAGGGGCATGCAGGCTGCTTCCAGGATTTGTCTGATAGGAGCTGTGCTTCTGTAAACATGGGTAGGTATGTATTGCTGTAATATGATGTCTTTAGCTCTTTTGGAAAGATATCTAAAAAGGTACATGCTGACTCCAATAGAATTTCTACTTCTAGTAGTTTGAGAAATCTCCATAGTGATTTCCATAAATGCTGTACTAATTTACATTCCCACCAGCAATGAAGGACAATTCCTTTTTCACCACAGATTGTTCATGCCAGATTTGTTATTAGGTGACATGTTTATATCTGCCACTTTTTGTGGTATGTGATGAAACTCCCATTGCACAAGAAATAACAGGAAGAATTAACAAATGGGTGTATAAATTTACAAGCTTCAAATTAAAAAAGTTTCTGCACAGGAAAGGAAACAATTAGTAAGAGATTAACCACAAAATGGGGGAGGAGGGGGTGCCAGCTATCTCCCAAACAGAGGACCAGCACCTAGAATATATAAAGAATATATAAAGACCCCAAAATTTAGACATCCCCAAACTGAGGTAAATAGAAACTTCAAAGACATTGTACAAATAGCTAATAAGCATGCAGGAGAATGTTCAACATTTCTGGCCATTAGAGAAATAAAAATTAAAGCAATGGTGAGACTTTGTCTTACACCAGGAAGAACAGAAGTCTTCTTTCTTTAGTTGTGCTGTTATGGTTGCCACCTTGTGCTGAATCAACACAAAACACTTAGCTTTAAGGTACATTTTGACTTTGAGAAAATCACATAGTGCCTGATACTCTGAATAGGGTGGATGAGGACACAGCTTATTAGTGAGCGTACGTTTCCATCAGATGCCAATGGACAGCAGCATTCACCACATATTTTAACCCTCCACAAAAGGACTTTCACAAAAAGAATTCCAGAATTACTTCAGAAAGTGGCAAGAACAATGTGGATTTAAAGCAAAAGGGAATTTGATAAGTGGATTTAAAGCAAAAGGGAATATTTAGAGGGGAATTATTGACAATGTGTGTTTTATGGTAATAATTTTAATTTAAACATTATTTTTATCACCCCGATTGTTAATAACCAATAAAATGGACATCATTGTTCTTCACAGTTTAGATATATAATATAAGCTTAATTAAAGGCTTTTCAATATCCATAAAATCTGAATGAGGGGAAAGAAAATCAAATTGTGGTGTTTATCTTCTCCTACAAAAAGATACTGGAATACACCAGTGTTACACTAAGAAGATGCGTTATTTCTAGTTCAGAAAACGTTGATCCTTCTTAAGCAACACTAATTAATTTGCACTCAGAAGTAATATAGGTGATATAATTTTCGGTCATCTAAATCATTTTTGTAGGTAGTTCTTAGTTGTTTTCCCCCAATATTGAGTATCCAACCCCAGGCTTTGTACATAGTAGGCAAATCCTCTACCTGGAGCTACATTTCACATAGTTGTTAATTTATCTCTAAAAATTTTTCTTCTATTTTGGGGTATTGAAGAGCATTGTCAGTTATGGATGAAAAATCCCACCTGCAACAAAATAAAATTGAGACTTTCTTACTGTGTGACTTTTGCAGATTTCTTTTCCTCCTGCCATGGTTTATGTCTGTGTCCCCCAGGCCTCATGAATTTGCATTGTGCATTTGTGATTGGTTCATTGTCTAGTGCTTGGATTGATGGTGTCAGTGCTCCACCCACATAGGGGTGGAGCCAGGATGTGATGTAATGGCAGGAAGAAGGTGTGTCTTGCTCTTTTCCAGTTCCTGTTTGCTGTTTTGCGGCTGCGATGAACTGTAGCCCAGCCATGCCCGCCTGTCTGGGAGCCAACTGAGTGTGGACACCCTCCAAAAAACTGTAAGAAATAAACCTTTCCTTTCCCAACTTGGGCATCAGGTACTTTGTCTCAGTGATGAGCATAAAGTGACTAAGACACTCGGCGCACATGATAATAAAAAGTCTGTGTAGGAAACTGCCGAGGTCCTTTCCAAAGTTAATATCATAAAACTGCATATCAAAATCAGGGAAATAAAAATGTAAATTCAAATTTTCTTCCTTACTTTCTGGGCTCCTTCTTTGGTCTTTGTACATAAGATTTTGCCATGACTGATTGCTTATAAAGTACCCGTCAACGAGGGGTACAGATGGACACTGAAACAGCGAGTGCTGTGGCATGGCACAGTGGCAAAATGGCTACTCCTCTTGGGAGCTTATTAAATGCTTTAGATCTCAAAATCTTAATTGGTAAAATGAACAATTCAGTTTCCTTGATAAGATTGTTATAAGTAAACAAGCCAATATGTACAGAGTTTGGCACATAATAATCATTATTATAAATGTACTTGTGTTCCATAGCCATTTATAGTTCTTATTATGCTTCTTCCCATTGTTCTGTAGATCCATCTCCTCTGCCTTGTCTTAAAATAGAAATATGACTCGTCTTAAATATTTAAAGATCAGGAAAACTATAGGTAGATAAAGAATCCTGTGAATATGTTTCAAGTGGTCACCTGAGAAGCAGTAATCTTTGCATTGTAATAAATATATTTGAAAACAATATACAAGATTTTCTTTGCTTCCTGGCATCTTTCTAGCCACATTTTCCCATGAATATCTCTCGCTATGGAGAACTTTGCAGGACATTGTCTGTCCAGTGAGTTTTTCAGTGTGATTTTTGGAAAAGTGTCCACATGGAGTGATCATGATGGTGTTCAATACAAGCAGATTAATACCGTAAGTACCAGGTTGTTGTGTGTAAATGTCACAGTTCTCTGTACAGCAGTGACTGCTACCAGCACCTATTACAAGCCCAATGCACTTTTTATGCCAATAGATAAAAGAACTATTTCTTCCTAAGTTTTCTACCCAGAGGCCACCCAGTAAGCTGTCAAGTGATACTCTGGCTCCCAAATCTGTTACAGAACCTTCACTAAATATAATTTTATTCATGTGTATTTATGACATTTCCATAGGGTTCTCTGTACATATTTTTTCTTTATCTGAAAGGGCATTTTATTTTTCTTTCTCCTCTCTTCAGCTAAAGCACATGTTTTATGTTATTTAAGGCCTAATGTTCCAAAGCAGAGTAGTATATGAGGTCATAAATGGCTCTAGCAGTTATCAAAAGCCTTGGCTTCAACTTGAGCATTTAATCATCTGTAAAAGCCAGTTATGGGCTCATATACCTCCCCACCATGAACATTATTTCTCTTCTATGACAGGGTGAAAGTGTACTTTAAAAATAGATTAGGTAAATCTCATTATGGAAAAATTAACAATAAAATACTTTTGTTCCCCTTAACAATTTTAAAGTTCTACACTTTCACTGACTTCTTTCAATATGAATTAATTATTTAATGTTTGTTCAGTACTTTGAAGATAGAATGTACTATGTAAGTGTTAGGTATGATTAATGATGATATTATATGAGGTTAGTTTGGAAAATGTGGAATAGGTGAGGAACTTCAGAAGGGAATGCACAAGAGAAAAATGAAATGAAATTGTTGATTTAATATATTTCATTTCAAAGAACGTTTTGTCTTTTTCTGAGATATAATTGGTCAAATACCTTGTGTATCCACAGGATGCATGATACCAGTCTTGGAAATGTGCATAATGGAGAGTGCCAGGTTTCAAACAGAGAAGGAAATATTATTGATGCATGCTAATAAAAGAGCATTTTAAATCACTTTTTTTAAAAGTAGAATGGAGACCTTTATATTTTTGAAGAATTTCTCATCTATTTCCATTTTCAAAAATATTTTATAGACTATACACACAAAGACATATACACACACATAGTTATCCAAGTCAGAGCTGGAGGAAGCATCCCACAGGACAAAGCTTTCTGGGCTATACATCATTTGAAATCAAAATCTGTACTTTCTTTGTATCACAGTTAATTAGTCTTCTAATCTCACTCCAACGAATAAAACAATTTTTTAAAATTATGTTTATTGTACTGCAACAATGAATGCTGCTCCTTTCCCTCTAAATATTTTATAATTGAGCTTCCATCTATTTCAAACTAAATAAGATGTTAGTCGATTTCAAATTCTAGAACAATCCATAAGCATGTTTAATTTCCATGATTTAGCATGAAGGTAACATTTTATGGTTATCTTAAAGTATTCAGTCCCTGGACCAAAAATGGAGAATTGCAATTTACAAAGATTTTGATGGCAGAGATTCATTTGCACAACCAATTTGATCTGGGCATTTTCTGATTTCTACATTCAAGTTAACCATGCACTCCCCTTTCCCTTTTCATTATACCTTATTCTTTTACTTGGGGACTGAACTATGAAGAGTAGTTTTGTTTGTTGACAGAAATGATACTAAAGAATATTTTCATGGAAGATTTATGATAGATAGCCAATTACACCTGGATTGCAGAGAGCAAATTAGTTTTGGATTTCTCTCACTCAGAAATCATTGACAAGTGTGATTCATCATAATAATTTTGCAGAAGAATCATAGCAGATCAGAGGCTGCACCACAAATGATACAGCTATCACAATCCATCATGATTAAACAATGATCAAGAGTTAGATAAATGAGAATTTGAAATAATACATAAATATTGATAAATAGGTGCTGATTTAAGGTAAGGGGCGTGGAGATTTGTGTAGTTTTGCTATCTTATTTTACAGTGAGCAGATTATGAATTTTCAATTATAATTCACTATTATTGAATTGTATTAGAACCTTCATGAAAATTTGTTCTAAAGCTTACAAACAAAATTCTGAAGCACTTCCTTAATAGATTTCTCTCATTCAAAAATCATTGACAAGTGTGATTCATCATAATAATTTTGCAGAAGAATCATAGCAGATCAGAGGCTGAACCACAAATGATACAGCTATCACAATCCATCATGATTAAACAATGATCAAGAATTAGATAAATGAGAATTTGAAATAATACATAAATATTGATAAATAGATGCTGATTTAAGGTAAGGGGCGTGGAGATTTGTGTAGTTTTGATATCTTATTTTACAGTGAGAAGATTATGAATTTTCAATTACAATTCACTACTATGGAATTGTATTTAAAACCTCATGAAAATTTGTTCTAAAGCTTACAAACAAAATTCTGTGGAGCACTTCCTTAAATATTGTCAAAATAACCTCAGTGATAGAATTCCATCCCATAGGATGATATCCATATTTTATGATAGCTTTAAATTTATGACAATTTTATGCCAGAAAAAAATTCACAAAGAATTCAGACTTAGGAAAAATTATTCCCCAAAGTCTTTATTCTGTTCCAGCCCTGATTTACTTCCTGTAAGTTTAGAGAGCAATGCAAAACAGACTTCTTTTCTCAAATAGATTTTCATACATGAGCTGCAAAACTGTTCCTTTCAACTTTCTTCAAACTCTCCTGAGATCCTGAAGTATCCACAAGTTTTTAATTTATTTATTAATTCAATAAATATTCATCACATTTTGTTTACGTGCTAAATATTCTTGACATTAGGAATGCATAAGAATGCAGCATTAATAAAATACAGTACACAAAAATCTCTGCCTTCTTGGAGATCATACTCCAGTGGGAGAAATCATAAAATAAACAAAATAAATATCTTGATGATACATTATTGATAAAGAAAAATACATCACAAAAATGTGTAAGCAGTATAAAATGGAAAAGATTTCAGAAATTTTGAAATATTCCACTATATCGAAGTATAAATGCAACTGAAAAATTCCTATATGTTTTTCATCACGTCTCTAAAAGAAGAAACTCAATCACCCATCCACAAACCCTTTTAAATGTTGTGTTCACCTGAAAGCATGCATTGGCTTTGCTCAGAAAAATCAACATTTTATTGAATTGCTATTTCTAATTTGGGTATGACAATAGTTAGCCTAACTTAGACAGATTGTACTCAACACTGGAAAGAGCCTTAGAAAATGTTTAGTTCTATCCCTGCATTGTGTTCCTGGAGAAAATTTTATACAGACAAAGAAAGTTACTTACTCACAACTCCGTGACTACTGAAATCAACACCAAGACTTGCAGTAAGCTACCTACCTCCAAGTCCAGCTCTCTGCTGACATTCCACCCACGCTGCTGTCTCTCTCTTTGGTAGGCTGGAGACTCCACCGCAGCCCTCCACCGCAAAGCTGTATAGCATTCCCTTTTTGTAATGCTTAACTCAGAAGGGCGTAAAAAGAAAAGTGTATTTCTTCAGAGCCTCTAAGAACTAACATGTAAACCAGCAACACATCTCTAAAGTACTAAGAGTAAAAGGCATCCCAATGTATAAAATTGGGATGTACAAGGATGTTCAAAGTGTTATTTGTCCAATTATTAGTTATTTGATGGTTTATTTGTAATATCAAATTCTTTGGAAAAATATCTTTATTTTTTTTCTGATTGACTAGTGACCTGGGGTGCATACTATTGTTGCTCGCTGGAGGAGCCATCAGTGATGACTGGAATTCACAGTTTTGTTTATGATCCAATCTCTAACTTACACTTATGTAAAATAATCTGTGGCAAAGATGGTTAAGTATTCACCAGACTCACTTCCTTTCTCCCTCTGAAGTAATTTATATCTATATTTATATTATCAAGTCACTGGAAATAGGGTGAGTGATTTCTCTAGAATCTGAGTGTTCTCTGAAATGTCACTTTTCTCAAATAGATTTTGCCTGGTCCACTGTCTGGCTGAAAGAAAAGGACTCAGATTAGGAACTACACACTGCCAGAGCCAAACGATGAAACAGGCTTTGGTAACTTCACAGAAGTCTACTTGACATAAACCACATTGAATTCCCTGTATTAGCAAGGAATCATTTCCGTTGAGTTGAGCCACTGAAATTTTAGGAGTTATATAGCTTAGTCTTAGGAATACACATAAATTTAAATATATAGTATTTGAATATTGAAATACACACACACACACACACACACACACACACACACACACACACACGGCAAATTGCCAATTAGCACATGTTGGGAGTTCTTCTCATATGAAATTTCTAATGAATACCTACAATGATGCTTGGACTTTTCTTATTTCAGACACACTTAGTACCTAAACTTTTTCCTTTTTTCATTTGGTCATGGTATGAAGCTATCTCTTCATTATATATTATCTGCTCACTTGCTTAGTTTGGTTAATACAATGTCTTTAAAATCCATGATTATTGGTAGCTGCAGATTAAATGTATTTATTTTACTTTTTTATTCATCTGTATGTATATTCACATGTCCTTTCTTATTTTGATAGACTTTTAGATTGCTTCCAATTTTTGCTATTAAAAATGTTATCTGAAACTTCCTTATGCACGTCTACTCACACATAGGTACAAGAGTTTTCATAAACTACATGTACAGACATGGAACTTTTGGAGTATAGAGGGCAACAATCAAGAAAAGCTAGTTACTCTGTAGCAATTCATAATACTAAAATCACAGTATTTTAACACAAAGCAGTTGATGATGTGCTTGCACCAAGTTTGCTGTGCAAATCACGCTTCAGAAGAGCGGAAGTCTAGTGCTAGGCTCAGAACTCAGGTCCTCTGATTACACAGTAACTTCACAGCTCCCGCCATGGTAAGCACACATTGCTTTTGGAGCACAGTATGAGAGTGCACAGAGCAGTGTGATGGCACCAAAGTATTTGACCTAGCAATGAAACACACACACTCATACTCCAGTGGCAACGCAAGACTTCCAGCTATGTCCAACATCAAAGCAACAAGAATTTTAAAGTCTCTATACCTAGATACCATAGCAGAATAGAAGTGGGTGTGTATATTTTATTGTAGTTGATATTTTTCTTAGTATTAGTAAAATTAATATTAATGTTGTATTTTGCTAATAATTCCAAAAGTTCCCCCAAAGTGTAGCGTTAATTTACGCTAGTTAATGAAGTTAGAAGCATGAGCTATGATCTACATCTTTGCCAATAGTTGATATTTTTAAAGACTTTTTTCATTTTTCTCACCTGGTAGACATAAAATAGTATCTTATTAAGGTTTAGGTTTGCATTTCTGTGACGGATAACAGGGCTATTGCTATTTCATTTATTTTTCCTGCTCTCAAGTATTATTTCTGTTGGTATATTTTTCTACAAAGTTGTCATTTTCTTTTTGATATGTCATTTTCAAAAAATATATTCTACATGCTAGTTGTGCATTGGATTTATGTGTTGCAAGTATCTTTGCCATTTCTGGTACACAATATCACTTTTGTTTATGTTGCCTCTTGGCGTACAGAGATTTTTACAATGACAAAGCTGTCATTTTTTATTCTTATGACTTTTGTTTTTTGTGCCTTGCTAAAATGTTTTCCTAATCTCCATTTATATGTATAAATTTTTTGAAATTTTTAATTTTTTTCATTTTGCCTATAGCTGTCTAATCTACCAGAACTCATTTTGGGAATGATATGATATGTGGATTTCCATATTAACAACCAATTTTCACAGTATCATATATTGAATATTCAGTTTTTTCCTCCAATCATCTACTCTGTTTTTATATGGTGTATATAGAAGCATGTTTCTAGGATCTAGATTCTGCTTTTTGTACTGGACATTCATCCACATTACCAGCTCACCCAGTCTTGATTTCTCATGTCAAAAATGTTTCTAGGGGCTGAAATTCATCACAAATCAAAAGGAACAAATCACTCTGGCTTCCCTGAGCTTCTATCCTCCTAGACGAGACAGACAGTAACAAAATATACACAATATTAATGCTAAATTGATACTATTTTTTAAAAAATTACAGATAAACAGAATTCTAGAGGAAGTAGGTTGTTTTAAATAAGAGGCCTCTTTTTTGGGTCAAAGTCTGAAGAAGGCAGACAAGGTTGTACCCAGCAGGAAATTTGGGGCAAAGGGTTTGAATTTCACATTTCTCATTTCAAAACATGTTTTATATACTTTACAAGTGCTTTGAGTTTTCCTGGAACACAACCTGGTTCTTCTTTAAAATTGTCTCAGTAACTCTTTGCTGTTTGCTCTTCTATATAAACATTTATATACAGTCTTCAGGGAGAGATCTACCTCACTGTTTCGGGGAAGGAATTTATTGCAGGACTATTACCAAAGTCTGTTCACTCTCCTAAGTAATACTTGATTCTCCACTGATATGAAATAAAGCAAAACATAAATAAAATGTTTGCGTGATCCTATTTCCTTTGCTGGTAAGATAGAATAGTTTATAAGGTCACAACTGAGCATTCTGCATCGTGGATTATCTTGTGGGAGGGCATGACAAAAGTCTGCAGATAAAAAGAAAAAATTGTCATTAGAAAATTACACTTGCAAGCATGTCCTCCGCATCAGGATTCTAATGGAATCCAAATCTCCCCAATCCTACTTTGACTGTCTATGCAGGATTGTATAGGAAAATTAACCACTTTCATTCTCAACTTTTTATTAAAATGGAGTCACAATATATCTATCTCCTTGGAATTATGAAGAAGAATAAATAGGATATGTGAGTGTGTAAATAATCAATAGCTAACTCATCAGTAACTTTGTGCAATTTTAATTAGGGTCTTCATATGTACCTAATGGGTAGAGTTAACCATATTTAGTAAGAATTATTTACTTCTTGAAGACTTCATCCAGGCTCTCTGTGGAGACAGTAAACACTAATGGATCAAAATAATTTCATAATCATCATGCTGCTAAGAGTCTTTCACAGATCAATCACCCAAAAACAAAATCTAAACTTACACATGTCGGTTTTCAGCATCTGACTGCCTAACACCCTTCCAACATCACTTCCTCCTCTCATACATTACCCTATAGCCCATTCACACTCTGGGTCTCAGCACACTTGCTTCTTAGAGAGCCCTCTCCTTCTGATTCCTTAATAGAGCTGAAAGGTAAACCACTCTATCATTTTCTCTGTTGTTTGAAGGGGTAGATAAGAGCCTGTGCTATTTCATCATTATTTTCATTTCCATGTATACTCAGGCCTTAAAATAGGGTCTGATTTGATTGGCCTGAAGATAATTATAAAATACAGTTGAATTAAAGCAAATCAAACACCTTGAAAACCTATGACCTACAAAATTGAATGTGTCCTAAAAGTCCAATATAATATTGTTATTGTTTAAAGAATTTGAGCCAATGGAGCTGGGGATTTAGTTCATTGGCACAAGTGCCTGCCTAGCAAGTGTGAGGCTGTGAGTTTGATGCCCAGTTCAAAAAAAAGAAAAAGAAAAAAATAGAATTTAAGCCAACATCCCTTCATGATGCTGCGAATTTTACAATGGCATTAATATACCATTGTGTGATTCCTACACTTTGGTGAGAAAAAAAGTTATCATCACTTGGCGCTTAAAAAAAAAAACATGTGAATTGTATTTTTGTCTTAAATATAGGTAATAGCACCTATCAGATGAAATCTGCAGCCCAGGAAATGTATTTGTAGTCTACCTTTTGCCTATAAATGCACCATCCTGATTTGGTGAACATATTAATTGCTTTCTTTGTAAGGAAATCTATACTTGGGAAATAAACTTGGCTGACCAGCCTATGAACCCAAATCATCTATTTTTTTGTATTGATTTAGCACTGACTCACTTAACCTATTAAAGCACCTAATTTTGCTGGGCTATATGGCAGGATAAATTTCTCATATATTTATTGTACCTCCCAATAGCTCCATGAAGTAAGTGGCCATAAATGACAGCTAGAAAATTGTGCTCCCAACTTCTCTATTGCAGTTACTAGACAATTTTCTTAGACAGTGGTCAGTTAAGTCTTCAGATGTATATCTGTACTGGTCATTGCATTCATCTGAGTTCTGTGCTGTCACGCTTTCACTGCTTCCTTTATACTCTGTCATATTTAATGAAAGATGTTCTTATGATCACCCCACAATTACATTTTCTCATATTTGTGCATCTCACAAGCAATGTTAGGATTATTTTTTTATACATTCCAATTTCAAGTTCACAATACAATTTGATTTCTCCTTTCTCCTCCACTAAATGTATTTCGAGAAATGATGCTAAGAAAAACTTGCTTCTCTGAAAAACTCTATTAAGAAAATTCATTCTATTTGTTTTTCTGGCCAACATTGCCCATTTAGCAGACAATTTTATTGAACGATGTACACTGAGGCGTGCATCATGTTGAAAGTTCATTGTACAGTGACTCCAACATCCCTTTCTGGCTATACACTGTAAGGAGAAATTGTCAGGCCTGTAAAGCACATAGATTTCAGAACTAATTCTTCCAGTGTATCATATAGCAGGCTGCTCCTGTTTTTATTCCTCTTTCTCAAACTTAATTATTTCTTTTGGCTGCAAGCCTTCGGTGTGGGTTTACTAAACCAAGTTTGTAGGATTTATATAGGAAGCTACTATAGGAATTAATGAAATTCCCTATATCAAATGCTTACAGCTTGATAATATATTGTCAAACATCTATGTTTATGTGTGCGTAGCTTCGACGCCTAAGTCCTGTCTCTCTTCCCTGACAGGTCTAACTCAAACTCATTCTTTTAAATTTTCTCTCCCAAGATGTCTCTGATGCAAAGACTGACACTGATACACTTGCCTGTACTCCCACATGGCTCTGTGCAAACTTCTGTGGTAGGACTTGGCATAGTATGCCTGAAACTTAATTCTCTCTCTCCGTCTCTCTCTCTCTCTCTCTCTCTCTCTCTCTCTCTCCAGAGAATGAGCTCATGAAGCGAACATTTTGTGTAATGTAAGAATGTATCCTCAGCTCAGTGTCCCATACACTGTAGGCACCTAACAAAGATTTAATGCAAAATCAAATGAATCTTGTGACTTTCTTTTCCTCCATATTAGAAGCATGCATTACTCAAGACATGTAAAACTTGCTTCAACTTGTTTTGCCCCAAATGAAATTCTGCAAGTACCTTTCATGTATTAAGAGTTCCATAAATATTTGTATAAGAAATGAATGGATAAATAGAAGATAAATTCCCCCCAAGAACTGGTTTTTGCCCTGAAGCACTAAGAATAAGAATAAGGAATAAAGATATGATCTTATTGCAAAATAAAATTAATGCAATCCTTAATATATTTTTAAAGAACAAAGCACAGGTGCAAAATCTAAAGAAAAAAGCTAAAGGAATTGACTTTACAATTCCACCTGCTCTGAGATGTTTGTTCCTTTCATATAAATCATGTGCATTGTGCACATACCTACAAATGATTGCACAGCTTGCTTACATTTCAAAGCTTGGCTATTATGTAGAAAATAGTCTGCCAAAGATTAACAAAGCATGTTTTAATATTTTTTTAAAAACTGAAAGACTTTTGTGAACAATTGCTTTACCAAAATGAGGTACTCACAGCTGCCAATTAGTACAGTGTTAATGAGAGCCAAGTATTGAGGGGTTCATTGTTTCTTTATTGCTCCTGCCTACACATAATCCTAATTCTCCCTTTCTACCTGGCTGTGGAGATTGATCCAGTAAAATCATTCATCAGATGAATTGCTCAGACAGTATTAGAAGAAAATGTTTCAGTGCACGTGCTAACACTATTCTGCAACTGTTATTTTTCTTGGGTGTTCACATTCTGGCAATATATTTCTAGATTTGACTGTAATCTTACCACGAAACTCACCTGCAGGTCTCATAAAACTTGTTTTAGTGTAGACTTAAGTCACAGATTCTGTGGAACCAGACAGATAGTACTGCCCCATAACATCCATTAGAGGACACATCTGCAGCATCTCTCCTATAATAAATGTTCTCACAGGGGTCCACATTTTGTTGCATGAAAACACAAATTACAAAGACTCAAACTGACTACATGCCTATTACTTTTGTGATTGGATTGGCCAATTCTAATTCATACTAGATTCTCTAGGAGGCTCTTTTGTTTCCTTGAGCCATAGCTTATATTCATTGTAAAAATAACAAAAGCTTCCTTAACACTTTGGATGCCTTTCAAAAATTGGGTATAAAGATATTTGACAATTGTTTTTAAAGTTTCCCTGGCTTAAAATCTAGAAAACAGGTGAATCTGAAATTTTAGGGAACTTGTGCAGAATGTAATAAAAACAAGTTTCTGTCTCAGTTAAGTAAGACCAAAACTCTGCTTCCAAATATTGCTTGTTAATGGCTCTATAATGGTTTCAAAGATGCAAGAGGAAGTCCAAAAGTACAAAGACTTTTCAAATTTTTTAAAAGACTCATTGCCATTAATCCCCTTCAAAATACTCCCTGTCACTTCAAACATACTTATTCCTTCATTCTTGATACTTTCTGAAGTAGTTCTTGAAATCTTCTTTTCTGTCCTTACGTTGCACTGCTGTGACTGCCTCCAAGTTCTGAACCAACCCAAAACATCGACCTATGATGGTCATTTTGACTTTGGGGAAGAACTGTAAGTTTCACAGTGTCTGATCCCCTGAACAAGGTAGATGAAGACACGTAGGATTGTTTTCATGAGCCTGTCTTTCTGTTGGAGGGCATTTAGCAGCAGCATTCATTGCATTTTTTTTAATCCTCATAATGATGTTCACAAGAAAAGACATACGGAACTGCTGCAGAAAGCACCAAGACAGATGATAAACGTGTTTGAAGGGAAAGGGAGTGTTTTGAGAAGGATTAATGTAACTTAATTACATTATTTTTGAGGAGTATCCAAAGAAACTTTTTAAAAATTTACATATATATCATGTATTGTGAACAGCCCTTATCTGTGCATGTCTCAGCCCCCAGAACCTAGGAATGTGTTATTTTGCAGAAGGGTATTTACACATGTGGTTAAGGAGCTTGAGATGATACTCTCCTGCTTATCAGGTGGGCCTATGCCCATCAAGCTCCTTAAAAGAGACAGAAGAGAAGACAGATAGGAGAAGACCCTTTTTAAAGCATGAAAACAGACATTTGAGTCAGAGTGCTTAGAGCTATGTGGTACTGGAAGGGACAGCAAGGATTATTCTTAGAACTTCAGAGTTAGCAAAGTCCTTCCTGCATCTTGAGTTCAGGCTTTTGGCCTCCACAAGGCTGGAGGAATGACTACTGTTTTAACCTACTAAGTTTTGGGACTGTTACAGCAGCCCTGGGAAACTTATATGTGCAGTTCTCAATGAGGATGTAGCTCCTGGAAGGTGCGCGTGTGCTCTGTAGCAACCCATTCTGATACAGCAATGCAGTCACTGAGAAACTGCAAACATTTCAACTTTGGGATCCTCACACCAGCCCTTCCCGAGGAAAGACACTGACCATGTGTTCACGTGATAACATTTTTGTACAATTATAAAAATTAGGTATTTTGATCATGAATGGTTAAGATTGCTTTCTCATTCCACTCTACCCTCTAATTCACAGATATTACTCCCTACTTTTATGGTACTTGAAGTCCCCAGACAATGCAGGGGTTTAAATAATGAGGTTCAGATAAGAATACATTTCATTTGGGATTATGAGTTCTATCAATATGACTATTTATTTGCATGTTATTTTTAACCGTTTTGTTACAGAAATGAATTTCCAGAAATTCTCCTAGTATAACTTACACTAATTTGCTGTTAGCCCCAAATTGAAAATCCAGGCATAGCACCATGATATGGCCATGCCCTGAGAATTCTGATATCAGAAGTATGTTGGTAGAGGAAGAAAATGGGTTGAAATGTACAAAGCCAGAAATTAGTCTGAAAATTATTCTTCCAATCAGTTACATAAAGTTATAAGCATGCTAATTGATTCTTAATCAAAATGAGATGTATCTTCTATCAGGAATATTTCAGTTAAATGCCGAGTTTGTGACTACAAATTCACTAAATATTATTTTGGTAAAAATCTAAAGGAACTGAATGAATTATCTTCTGTGTGTTTATGGGACTGCATGCTGTGGCAATTCTGCACAGAAAGAAGATATACATGTGAAATCACATGACTTCTGCGGGCAACTCTCCATAATAAAAAAAGAACTCAACTTAGACCACGCTAGAGGAAAGTCTCCATCAAGAAATCATTAATTATCTTTACCATTTTGTCATATGAAGAAGTGATCAAAAAGTAGGTGGTTTTAAAATGTGATTATAAGCTGTATGTAGCATGCACTCTCATAATTCTAGCACTCAGGAGGATGCGGCAGAAAGATCACAAGTCCAGACCAGACTAAATTACATAGCAAAAGCTTGTCGAATGGGGAAAAACATGATTACAAAATTGTCTGATCACAAATTGTTTAGCACATAATGTTGCTTTACTGAATTTATAATTTTTAGGTATTTGCTAGCTTTCATTTTTTATTTGTTGTGATTTCTCTTCTCATTCTAAATGAATATACAATTTTGTGTCATTTGGATTCTTTTATTTAAAAAGATCTTGCATGCTTCAGCTGTTGAAAACCTAAACCTGCTATTCATGTCAGGATATCAGGTGAGATTTTTAAACATGTATTTGGGACATTAGGAAAGAAAGGCAAAGAAAATGATAAATGTGCCCTTAAATGTATAGAAAAATTCTCTGTTTTAGAATATGAATTTATTCTTGCATGCTTTTTAGTATATCTCAATCTGTCACACTGGTAACAATGCATGGATTGTATTTTTCCTTAAATTTCAGTGTTTTTATATGTGTTCTTTCCTTTTTCTCCCCCCAGATATCTGAAATACAGGCTCCACAAGGTATTGCAACTTTTATGGACCCAGCACACTTTCCCTATGAATACAACCATGAGGGTTACCTGACCTACACATGTTCATGCACTTCAAAGCAGACTCAGAACCTAAACTCAGCATCTTTTTTTTTTTTTTTTTTTTTTTTTTTTTTTTTTGTCTTTTTCATTTTTATCGGTACCGGGGGTCGAACTCACGACCGCCTGCTTGCAGGGCAGGTACTTATGCCGCTGAGCTAAATCCCCAGCCCCATGAACTCAGCATCTTGATTCTTAGTATGCCCTGTCCTTCAGGGGATAGATACAAGCAGTGATCAAAAGATATGGCAAATGTTTAATTTTAAAAAGAGAAATACTAAAGTGAACGACACATTGCCAAGAAAAATGGTATCAGTGTGCTCAAAGCAAGTGGGGACTAAAAATCACTAAAGGTGGATTTCAGTCAAAATTCTGCAGCTAATCAAACTTGTGACTTGAGAGACCTCTTTTATTTTCAGGCCCTGAGTTAATTCTTCTGTAAAATGAAACATTGCAGCAACATGATCTCTAGCTTTCTTTGCCAGCTCTGAAAGGCTTTGGTCCTATTTTACACATTGATTCACATCTATGTCCAGAAAATAGCCTTAAGCAACACTAGAAATGATTTACAGGGAGGGAGAAGGCAAATGAAATGAAGAGTACAAAGCCACAAGGGTGAGCTCCTCTCTGCAGGACAGAGACTTTGTTGTGCACCCGAGATGAACAGCTGTCCTGCAGAAAAGCTTTGATGTGGAGATGTGCTCTCCTGGGAGACAACCTGCACTTGCCCTGTTGGTCCAAGAAGAAAGTAAAAATGGAAAAAGACTCAGGAGACACAAGCTATACAGAGGGCAGAAGCCCCACTAGTATTTCTTACAGGAATAAGTGCCCTAGTCTCTTATATAAGCATAATACAATCCACAGTTTTCAAAGACCACCTGATATAAATCAAGCCAAATCCTAATAGTACAAAGTTGGCCAAAATTAAGTTCATTTACTGGAAATAGAGAAATGTGCCTGATATTCTATGCATCAGCCTCTCCGTGAGATTTCTTTCATTTCTCAGTGGCCCCGTCCTGACTGCTGAGAGAAGCAAAGCAAAGCCATTCTTGTCACTGCAAGAGGAAGGGATGGAGGCTGCAGAATGGTTTCCCAGAAAGAACCTCAGCTTCCTGTTGCCTGTGGAAAGTGTCACTTCTTCCTTTTGAAGAATCTGAGGGTATGGCATTAAATTGGTAAGAACTGTGATACAGAGAAAGTGAAATAAACTCGAATGCCGCTGCTTCAAGTCAGCTTACCGCTGGATCACCGATGACATGGTGCAGAGCACGCCCATCAGAGTGCGCCTGTGAGACAGAAAGAAAATGACTGTGCTCCCTGGTTAATTTCTCAAAAGAGAATTATGCAGAGCCTTCACCAACACAATCTTTTCGAACTTTGTGGTGTAAACATTATTTGTACCTTGATAAATTTATACTCTAAAACTTGGTCTAATTAAAATACTTGGAGACAGAGAACAAACCAGTTGATTGATTTATTGGTTTGTGATTAAATGGAGAAATATTTTTATTGCCCTTGATAATAATCTGTTCAAAATTTTCTACATGGGTATCTTGCCTTCATAAGTAACATTTATGGGATGAATGTCATCATTCTTTGATGAATGAAATCTTGAAGCTCTTCAGAGTCATCATGACGAAGATTTATATTCATTGTGCTATCTGAAAGATGGAAAGACAAACTGGATTTGGACTTGTTTAAGGATACACAGATTGTTAGCATTAAAGAAGTTCTTTGATTTATGGTGATATTATGTCCCATAAACACATTGTACTTTGAAAATACTATCTAGACCAAAATCCATTTAATACTCCTGAATTACAAATGTTGTAACAGCCTAAGCCAACTTAAAGGTATAAAGAACACATACATTAGCCTGTATTTGTATAAAACCAGCTCAAAGTTTATTTTATAATAAAATGCTAAATATTTAAGGTAAGTTATTAAATACCTATATCAAAAACCATATTGGAACACAATATAATGTAGAGCTTGGGTTATTTACCCTTGTGATACTAAGATTGACAGGGATCTAGCCTTGCTTCTGCCCACCATGGGCAGGGGGCATAATACAGCCTATCACTAGCTTGGAACAATACCAAATTTCAACACTGGAAGTTCAGTTTATGCTGACTATATATGTCCCTCACATATTATCATAAAATTTGAAAAATTGTTAGCTGCATTTTCATAAGTTGAGGACTATCTTTTTTTATTAAATCACTAGTAAATGCTGATCTGTAGTATTATTCCTCTTAAAATCTATTCTTTTTCCCTCACAAAAAGGAATCTAATGAACTTCACTGTTAAACTATTGTATCATACACTTCTGGCACATAGTTAGTGATATCTGGAACTTTTGGTCCCCTTCTCTCTTTCTTTGTTTCCATTGTGTTATGTATTTCCCACTCTCCACTATCAGAAGCATACCACTGGCATCCAAGTCCACTCCATGACAGATCTTACTCCTGATCCTGAAATCCCTTCTCCTGTTTTTCAGTCTAGCAGCCATCCCCACCATGGTAGCCCACACATCCATCTCATAATATATAAAATCTAAACTTCCTAGCATCTTCTCTATCTTTATTTTCCATATCTATTCATAAAGCATACCATAAATCTACCAACTGCTCTAGGTTCTGCTTCTCTGCATAACTGTCCATACGTAATCATCTCACTGCTATTTAGTTACATCTAACTAGATTCATTTCTCTGCAATAATGAAGTCAAACATTTTCTGCTATTTATACTGCTACACTTCCAGTTTACTCATTAACTCACCTGAACTTGCTACTCTAACCCATGTTCTACACTCTGACTAAAGTGATATTGCTAAAATCAAATAATATATTTTATTCTCCTGCTTAAAATCCTTCAAAGACTCTCCCCTTATCACAGAATAAAGTTCCAACTCCTTAACAGTATCTCTAAAGTTTATTGTGATCTGGGTTCTTGCAACCCCTTTAGCCTCAGCCTCTTCCAATTCTCAGTGAACTATTTTGATCATCTCACCATAAAACAACACACAATAAAACTGTCCTCCTTGGAACTGCTTATTCATCTTTCAAAGTTTGGTTCAACCATTCTCCACCAAGAAGTTAGTTGGCCACTCTCTCCTTGACTCTGCCTCTGGATTACTATATGTTACTATTAGCATAACATTCTATGCCATCAATTATTTTATATTTGATCTATCCTCAAGCATTCCCAAGTGCATTGTTTTGCAACTGTATTTCCTTTCTCTTTCATTTCTCCCTTCTTACTGCAGTATTACAATAAACATATAACCATCTTTGCAAAACCTTCATTACAGCCATTCATAGGCTGGAGGGAGAGCGAACAAGGCCACACGAACAAGCAAGCCCAATAGGAACCAGCACATATGTGGGCTGCTACCAGACTGGGAACAGCCAGACTCAAGCCTCTCCCTGTGAGTCAGTGCCATTTTCAGATTGTGGGGAGAGAGAACAAGACCATATCAGCAAGCCCAGTCTGGGAACCAGCGCCATGCATGGGCTACTGCTAGACTAAGGAATGAACACCAGCCCCTTCCAGCACTTGGACTGGTAAACAAGAAATATCAATGCCCTCCACTCAGTAAGTGACCAACTTATTCAGAGAAACACAGGCAGTGATGATAGCTATCAAGGTGAAATGCAATTGGATGCCTGTGGTGCTTTGGTATTTCACTGTAATTGCAGATGGAGGGCCAGCAGTCCAATCATAGGTTCAGTGGAGAGTCTTATTCAGTGTAGCATCTAGTAGAGGATCTCCTTCTGAGGGTTGTAGGCGTTGTTGATTTCCTGTGGTCTTGTGTTGAAGACTTATATCATTTCCATTATTATATTGGGTTGAGTTTTATTCTGTTTTGTTATGTTTGATTGTGTTAAATCTGATGGCAGGAGCAGCTATTTCAAAGATAGCAAGATATATTATGGTAGCAATTTTGGATTTACTGTTGGCTTGTTTTGAAGTCCTTTATTGTATTCATTGTTTTGATTTTATTGTTTCTGTTCCATTTGGTTCTGTTTAATTTTCACTATGTCTGAAGTTATCTGCAGCTATTTTGAAGACATCAAAAGGCACTGTGGTAACTATTGTTGATTTCATGATGTTTTGAAGTTCTGTATGTCTTACCCTGGCTTGTTTTGATTGTTTTTATTCTGTTTTATCCTCTTTAATAAAAAATCTTCATTACAAAATGTTTCCTACATAGAAGAGAACAGTTTGCACTTACATTATTTGATCAGTTTTTCATATCTATATATTGTAATTGGAGCAAGTACTTTGAGGGTAACAATATTCATATATTAGTCATTGTTAATCTCCTATTGCCTTGTTTGAAAATTCTGTCATTCATTTTTATTCTTTTTTTGAAACTAAAAAATTCTCTTTCATGTTCCTATACCCTCTATTGCCCTACTTTATTTTTATCATTTTTCAGTAAAACTTCTTGAGTTATGTATGCTTATTGCCTCCCTCTCCTCTCCCCTACCCTCTATTCATTATAGGTTCTTTCCTAGTAACTGAAACCGCTCTCATCAGTGTCACCAGTGACTTCCATGTTGCTAATCCAAAGGTCAGCTCTGAGCCTTCATTGTATTTGTTTTATTTGCAGCATTTGCTACAGCTGGTCCCTTTCCCCTTGCTCAAACACACTCTTTACTTGACTTCTAAGAAAACGCTGCCATGTGCTGTATTAGTTTCTCCGTGCTGACCACCGGTATTGATCTCCTCTCATCTCCCTGCCCTCTTAATGCAGGAGTGCACCAAGGCGACAGTGGGCACCTGTCTTCTCTATCACTGCTTGTGCTTTTGACAAACTGATTTTGCCTCATGCTTTAAAATCTGTCCTTGCACTGAAAACTCCAGAATTTTTGTTCCCAGCCACAATCTCTTTTCTGCACTTAAAATTACATTTACTTGGTCACTTAATATCTCCACCTGAATGTCTCTGAAGCACCCCAAATCTCACATTGCCAAAACTGAACATCTCATATCTTTGCCTTCTTGCTAAGTTCTAAATGTCAAATGATGGCGATGTCCTCCTTTCTACTCCTTAAAACATGATGCTTACAGTCATTTTGCTTTTTTCCTTTTTTCTAATACTTCACAGCCATTCTGCTGGCTAAGCCATTAATCCCTAACTTCACTATGCGTGCATATGCTGACCACTTCATACCACATTCATTTCTAATGTCCTCATACACACTGTATAGAAATTACTGGAAAAGCCTCCCACACCTTCACCTTTCACCAGCTATACTGGCCTTATTAAAGCATTAATCAAATAATTTCGTGATGACGCTCAACGCCATTCAGTGGCTTCTTCCCAACTCTCTCGTATTAAAAGGCAGAATCATAGAAGACGGTAAGTAAAGTGCCTGTCTTAGTTACTTTTGACATCTATGAGTTAAAGAGAAGACGGCTTTATTTTGACTCATGTTGACAGTCCATCCTCAGCTGACTGCAGCAGACAAAAAATGGCAGGGGAACATGGCACAGAGAAAAACTGCTGTCATCCTGTCAGGTAGGAAACAGAGAACAAAAGAAGGAGCTGAGGAGAGAGCTCACCCTTCCAAGTCTCAGCCCCAGTGCTGCCTCCAACAGGCCCCACCTCTGAGCATCACATTCAGTCACTGAACTCACCTGTGGGTCAATCCACAGATGAATACAACACTCTGTGATCCAGCGACCTTCCAGGACCATCTCTGAACACATGCCGCTTTGGGGGAACACTCAGATCCAAACCATAAGGGAGCCCTAGCCAGTTTGTCCTCTCAGGAGCTCTTGGACCTTTCACCCTCTTTAACCAATATGTGCCTCTTTCCCACTCCATGCACTGTCCAAGATATCAATGCCTCAAGGTTACTGCATTTGCTGTTCTCAAAACCTACCACACTCTTCTTCCTGACACTTGGCTCGTTCCCTGCTCTCCTATGGTTCTCTGTTCAAACATCACATTTGCAATGAGAATTTTCATAATTTCCTTATTTTATTCTGGTCCAGTTTCTCCCATTTACCATTATAAAATTACCTCGTGTCTTTTATGTTTCATTTTCATACAAAGAAAGCATCATTCTTAGAATTTCTATGCATTCAGCTTTTTCTTGTATCTCCCCCCAGTAATATGTAAACTTTAGGACCTCCAAGTTTTTGTTGGTTTTATTTACAAGTTTACTTGCTAGTGCACTACTGTCTAGAATTATGTAGGCACTCTAGAAGTAAGTATTGAATTGATAAGTAATTTTGGCCATAGATTATATATCCTGTCTAGAGGATGAGGATAATGATTAATAAAAACAAAATCACTTTAATGAAGTGTGTCCTCCAGGGAGGGAGCTGAATACAGTAAGCACACGGAATGAATCAGGACAGAACAGAAATTTCATTAAGCAAAAAAACAAACAGAAACAAACAAAGCACAGTGAATTCACATTTTTTGTAAACATAAGATACGAAGTGGAGATATTTAAGAGAACCTGAAAAGAAATGAACATGGACAGAGGAATATATATTTTAGGACTCTGCAGGTTGAGGGGAAAGGCTTCCCCATCATTCAAATACAGCGTGATTTTGAGCAATTACTAATCTCCTAACACATAAATGATAAAAGAAATGGAGAAATGGGGATATGAGGTACAAGAGAAAGAAACACCAAAAGAGGAAGTGATTAAAATAGCAAGTCTAAAACATAGAACTAGTTAGTCTTAATTGAATAGAGAAATATTATGAAATCCCTGTGAAAGACAGGTCAAAATTTAAATCATACCTGTATAAGCTTTTCAAAAACTGTTGTATTTATTTTAACAGTTCAAAAAGATTTTAAATATGAATTCTACCACAGTGTATATATTAGTCAAAAAGTTTCATTGATATAAAAAAAGAAACATGAGAAGTATAATATGATTAATTCTCTTTTGTTTTGTTTTGTTTCTTACATCTTCATAACAACCCAGTGAAGATCCCTGGGGGGCTATTCCAGGTCCAGACTCTCCCCTGCAATGATGCTTCAGTCCTCAATACCTTGCAGTTTCCTCATTAAATCCTCCTGGCCAGCAGAGGGAAAGGGAAGAAACAGAGAATGGACGGAGCAGGAGCAGGTTATGGGCCGGTCCTGGAGGTAGATGCAAATGCCTAAATCCTTTAGCCAGAACTGAGTCACATCACCACCCAAAACTGAAGCAGAGACTCTGAACTTCTATGCCCAACAAGACACCAGCCACTTACAGCAACTGTGAAGAACACTGGACAAAATCTTAACCAATCTACCAACTTCCAAATTAACCTGTCACAATTTCATGGATGATGATAAAAGGCATGAGATTTGTAGATCAGAGATACAAGATAGCTATAAATGGCAAGAGAATTAGCCTAATTTATTTTATTTTACTTTAATGCCAGATCTTGACAGGATAATAGGAAGAGGGTCAGATATACTTGCAGTGGATTTTGTTGTAGAAGAAGAAGCATGATCTTAAGGAACCTAAATCTTTCAAAATGTAGGCAATAATATGTCTGACCTTTGATAGAGAAACACTACCTCCATCTTCTGTCGCTAACTTCAAATGTGCATCACTGAAAAGGTGATTCAGAACAAATAACAGCCAATTACTCACATACCAAATGGGGAGAAACCCAGGGGACTCATGAAGAATTTGTCCCCAAACAGCCATACATAATTAAACAGTTCTCAAGCAAATTATTTAAGGTAGCTTGAGCACACCATACCTCGGTGATTTCTTTATAGTTTAGAATGTCTGGAACTGGGTCCTAAAGCTCCTAATATTTAGACTGGCATCCAGATTAGAGAAGCTCCATTCTCTATACCTATATGGAAGTGAAAAAAGAGAAAAGTTATTAAAAAATTAGAGCACTCAAGATTATACTTGCCATGACAGAAACATATTTTCAAAGGAGAAAAAAAATCACATTATAGGTAACTAACATTATGCTTTCTATATTATTTTGTGTTATATGGCTGAATATAATTATATGTAAATTAGCTTTGCACCAAAATGTTTTATTAATGCCCCAGGACTTAAAATGATAAAGCAGACTAATCCTCAGAGCAAGCTTAGGCATTAAAAAATATCACCTAAGAAAATCACATTATCCATGTGATGAGGTGCTGAGGTGACTCAAGGAGAACAGCATATTTCTGGATATTCTAAAAGACACAGACTAATTTTTAAAGAGAAATAAAATCTTTTATAGTATCTTAAAGAAAATTCCTGGTAAAAAAAATGAAAAAAAATCATGAAGTTACTGATTTGTTTTCCTTCAAATTCATTTAATTGAACTAACACTTATGGAGTGTCAAATTAAGCATGTGAATCTAAGCACAAAGGCTGTATGCATGTCACTGCTGCTGACTTGACAAAGATCCCAGTGGAAGGACACGTGTGTAAATAATTATACTGCAGTACGATGGTAACATAGAGCCATGAAAGAAGAGCTGTAAAATGGTGTGAGCAGAGAATCCTTGAGCAATGCGGAAAAAAAATCTGAATCTTCACAGGAATCCCTTGACCACTGTGCAAGTTCTCACAGTAATAACATCCCACCTAAATCATGAAATATAAATCACAAAGTTCCAAGAGGCCAAAAAAAGAAATGAATTATAAAAGGACTAAACTATGTGTACAAAGACCAGAAGACATGAAGAAACATGCTACAAGAGGAAAAATATTATTGTAGAAAGGCACAAAAGAGGGTAGATGTGAAAGAAAGACACTAGTGTGCAGAGAGTGGGGCCACTTTTTAGGATGTGGATCCGAAGAAGAGAAGACGAGCCCAGCTTTAGACCAAGTGTAGGTCTAGGTCAGCTATGGAGACAACTCCTTCGGAAGCCATCTGTTCCCACCCCATGGGACAATGGCAATTTCATGATGTGATCCCTGTTCCCATAGACTATGTTTATTAATGTTTTCCTTTATGTAACAAGCGTAGAGGGTTTCTTTTTTGTGAAGTTATATAAATTCTTTTTTTTTTTTTTTTTTTTTTGTCTTTGTGAGACAGGGTCTTGCTATGCAGTTCAGGCTGGCCTTGGGCTCACATTGTATCCTAGGCTGGTTTTGAAGTGATCCTCCTGCCTCAGCCTCCCAAGTGATGGGATTACAGGCGTGCATCACCACACCCAGCTGAGTTATATAAATTCAATCTCAACTTTGGAAAATTGAAATCATTATTATTGTACTTTTATTGTTACTACCTAAAGCTCCAAGTCCCTTCTACAATAGGCGTGAGTCACAAAACTACAGCATAATGCAAAGTTCTCCCTATTTACTCCTTCTAAGAATTGATCTCTGAAATATGAATAGAATCATGTTGAGTTTATTTTCCTAATTGAAAATATAGAAAATATGGCATTTTCCAAACACACTCAAGTTTCTTATTTGATTGTTTGTTGCATTCAGCTGCAGCTCTAGGTGTTCCCAGGGAGATGGATGGCAAGAGGATGGAAAAATAAAGAAAAGAGATGAAGTCTGTGGTAAGGAGGAGCCCTCTCTCCAGATGAGAAAAAGGAACTGCTTAACTAATGCAGTGCATTTATTTATACATTTAGCAAAATAATGTCACATGACACCTTTTTCCTAGCAGGCTATTGCTTGGATGGCTCTGGAGCTTGGTGTTCTCTGGGCTGGAGCAGCCAGCCCCAGGTGCTCTTTGTTTTCCCAGAGACCTTGCTCCAGCCCCACACATGTGATTCAACTTCAGCTTCAGCCACTCCCGGCAAACTCTTAGCAAAAGATTTTTATTGATTATTTGTCTAAGATCATATTTCCTACACTGAGGATGATCTCCATGAATTCTTCTCTTTCCAAATGTATGTAAATTGAAATATACAGCAATGATTATTACCTGTGGAGCTACTTTATGTGTGAACTGTAAGCAGAAAACCTTAGTAATTTAGTAAGAAACGTTCGTGGTTGTTTGATCACAGATTAGCAAGGCCTTAAGAAAGCTTCATTTATACTCTAGTTAAATTTCCAGGCATTCCCATTCGCTGAAAAGTAGATTGAGCTTATGAATGGTTAAGTTACTCATAGAAACTTGGCCTGCTTGAATGAAACATGCAAAAGGATCTTCCTTACTAACCAAGAGTCAACACAAAGGAATTGGAGGTCATTAGTCAGAGGATGATTTATTTATCTCTACTAAGAAGTTGCCTATATTTCAGGAAGCTAGAGAATTATGTGAGTTATAATATAAAGGAGAAGGTGTGAGATTTAGATCATCCCCAAAGGGAAACAACAAGGAATTTAGGACTCATAGAACTCTTCTGGGTGTTGATTATTATACTACTAAATGCAGTGATTAACATTCATGAAACCAGGGAGGCTGAAGAATGAAGATCCCAAACTCAAATCCAGCCTGAGGATTTAGATACTTACCAAATCCCCATCTCAAATAAAAACTAAAAGATGGGCTGGGAATTTAGCTTAGGGACAAGACCCTGAGTTCAGTTCCTAATACCTAGAGAAAAAAAAGATAAGTAGCGGGGGAAATATTGCAAAATAGAAAATTTTACTGTACATAAAGTAAAAATTAATTTTATAAAGGACAAATGGAGAAGTAGAACACTTAAAGAAATGTTGGACCTGGTCCTGTTATGCACTTTGTGACCATGAAGCCTTGTCTGATTCATAGTTAATTGTAGGAATCACGAAGCAGAGCACACTATTGGGAGGTTAGTTTTTGGTGGCAAGGAGTTTTATGTTTTGTTTTCTAGTAATCATGGTAGTCTTGTTCTTGTCAATTTTAAGAATTGTCTTATAAAACTCAAGTTATTCTAATGCTATCCTACATATTAGTTAGTTCTAGAAATTAAAGTTTCCTGGAAGGTGGCAATATATCCCCCAATGCTATCACCAACACACACGCATACACACACACTGTAAGAGATCTCTATGACAAGCCTCCAGCATCTTCTGTGAACAACTGGTTTGAGTCACTGATGACAGTAAAGATTCAGATCCACTGCCATTGCCTTGACTAGGGATTTTTGCCTGGTTCTGTCCATTCCAAAGCATCAAACCTCCCCAAGTCCAAATTTACACGTTAATTTTCATTATCTCTGTACTAGAGATAGACTATCTCATAAGAAATAAAGTAAAACTAGTCCTTCCCTTTCTGTATCACTCATCCAGCCCTCAGACTAAGACAATGATTACTGTTGTACGATTCTGATCTTTCATCAGACAGGTTGCAGCCACTTCTTCATGTCTTTCATTCTTAAGCTAAACACATGGGAGCCCTAAGTGTGTATCTGTTCACAGAATTCAATGGCTGGGTCTTCAATGAGCACCCAAGCAAGACAGAGCCACCATTTCCTTCTGCTCTTGTCCTCCAGGTCAGTTGGGAGTTAATCAACCAAGGCTTTTAAGAGGAAATGGACTTTGTACTAAATTCCAAGGAACCAGAAAATAATAAATAGGAAAATAGAAGAGTTCAATTGCTCCAGACTTTGGAATGGAGCATGTCTTGCATAGAATCATTCTCCCCTAAAAGCTTTTGACAGGTAAAACACAGTACATTTAGCTGGAGTGAATTGCTAATATCATGAATAGATTCACACATATGCACTTCTAAGATACTTTATGTTTTCTACCAACCCAAAAAAATCTTTTTAAAAGCATTTTAGAACAGGGTCAAGAAAGCAGTGACCCATAGAAATGTAACTCAGATTTGTTCACATATTTGACCAAACAAATGCATCATATATCAATTATGAATCTCAGTATTAAGACTTTTTAGGCTGTCAGAACCTTAAAAGCCATATTTTCCGTATAACACATAAATGCATTTTCATTCATCTTTTTAATAAAGGTCTTTATTAGAATAAAAAGAAAGATTGAATGACAATTCTAAAGAGAAATAGTCAACACTCTTATTTTTCCATGACTTATCTTAAAGCTCTTACTATATATTCCGTTAAAGTCTATATATAAATTATAGTTACAGAGGAGATAAGCATCTAAGTTCCTTTTGTGGACAATAAGCAGTGAAAAGCAAGAAAAAGCCTTCCCTAATGTTGTGTACATTGATGAAAACCCACAATTAAATTAAGTACTCACTGTAGTCTAGTGAGATCCTCATCTTAAGTATATGTGGGAGGAAGACAGACTTCACCTGAAGTAGTCAGTAAGGCCCAACTGGGGGCAGATGGAATAGTTTGATATAATAATACTCATTTCATAGACATGATTGTCTTCAGCTTACCTACAGGAAAAAGACATTATTGGACTTCAACTCATCCTCACCATGCAAAGTTATTTGACCTAGGTTCAAAACCTCAATGTCAGCAGAACCTAAATGTCAACAGGCCACACATGCAAGGGACTAAAAATGGTAGATTATAAAAAATAAAGTAAGTGGATGAAAGTGCACCCTGCCTAAGGAAGCAGAAGCTCTTGACATTTAGCCTTTTGTTGCCATGAGCCACTATGCTAAGGTGCAGCCACTACAGTGGCTGAGTGAAAAGCTAAAAAAGGTAAATATGTTGGAATTTCCCAATTTAAAGTACCGACTAAAACAAGTTGAAACCCTAAACCAAGTATATTTTATTTTCAGGGCAAACTCAGTCAGAGGAGTGCCCTTTGGGAGTATCCTTTTCTTATGGGTTGACCTTATGTCAACTATGACAGTTAATTTTAATTATCAATCTTATTAGGCAGAACACATCTGAGTTTTGGTGTGAAAGTATATTTCTGATTAAATTAACGAATCTGAGTAAGGTAGATTGCCATTCATAAGGTGGGCGACCTCATTTAATTAGCTGAAGGTATAAGAAAAAGAAGCTCACGTCCTCTTAAGACAGAAGAAATCCTGCCAGCAAATGGCCTTTATCCTCAAATTCCAATATAAATTCTTCTTGTGCTACTCAGTAGATTATGGACTTGTTAACTTTTCTAATCTTCTGGACAATTTCTGGAAATAAGTCCAGATAATTACAATAAAGATGATGATATATGATGATAGATATCAAATTAATAAATAGATAGATAGGTGGTGTACTCTGTCATCCTATTCTATACTCACCATTGCCCTGTAACTCCCCTTTGCTAAAGCAGCTATTTCTTGCAACTGATCCCCCTGGAGCAACTGACCACCCTGGAGAAACCAACCACAATGTTTTAATTTACCAAAGTGCCGCCATACTGTTCTGTATGTACCGTCACCCTGGTAACCTGTTCCCTGTGTAAACCTTTGTCCCCTTTGTGAAAGACAATTGTTTCTGGAATCAGTCAACCTTGAGTTACTTATATTCTGTCTCACCCTCTGTCTCCCTTTTGTGAAAGACAGTTGTTACTGGAATTAGCTGATCACAAGCTGCAAATTCCTGTAAAGGAGGAACTTGTTGACAACCAATGGCAAAACTTCCCTTAAAAACTCTGTCCTCGAGCAAAATGGAACAAAGGTCTTCCTCAGCCTAATTCTCCCACCCCCTAACTTTGCAGTTTTTCCCTTTATAAACCTGACAAAATTTTAACCTGGTTACACAGCTTTGCAAACTTCAATTGCACTGCATCGCTGGTGCCAGCTTAAATAAAGTGCTTCTTTTTCTTTTAAAAGATATCTTGTCCTGTTTTTGGATAACATCTCAGGGTCTCATTTTTGGGGTACAACATTAGGCAGATAGATATAGAGATCTATCTATAGATCTCTAGATCTAGAGATCTAAATCAATCTACTGGTTCCATTGTTCTGGTTCTCTGGAGAATCCTATACCGGGTTTGCCAAGACAATCTATACCATGTCTATTTCCTTCAGCTGAACTAAACAGTAACACTTTTATTTGGCCATTCAGTCAGTGCAGCTGTAACTCTTCAACTGTGGATAATTACATCCTGTTTGGGAGACAACTCCAGTGACTCCATTTGAATCCAAAACAATTGCTGTGACTTTGATTATTTGGAGACTCATTTCCATATACTGATATGTAAAAGCCTGGCTAGAGTATTTCCTTCTCTTTTTAATAGGCTCTAATCACTGCTAATAAGCCTAGCAGAAGTGCTCATATGCAAAATCTATAGCCATTGCACAGTCCTGTTTGCTCCCATAGTGTTCTTCACAATACAGGATTGAGCACACAAGATAAGATGTTAGAGCAAATAGCCCCAGGAATGTCAACTGGGTACCAGCCTCAAGATAAGAGGCTATGAAGAGTCTGCATATCAGAAACAGGAGCCCCCCCTAAACAGTTCCACTGCTACCCTAATTGGATCATGTAAGTTGATCTTTCTGCATATCTTTATCTCTACAATTCACAGAGATGCCAATCTTGCACCTGGCCAGCCAGTTCAAGTTACTCACATAATTCCACCATCCTCTCATTCATCCCTGAGCCACTCCCCTTTTTCACAAGATAATAAATTCTGGGAGAGGTCTAGGATCAAGGCCTTGGTCCACATGTCCTCACAGGGGTTGGATTTAGGATCCCCTTGACAGCCCTGAATTTGGAATATGTCTTGGTGTTTTTATTCTCGCTGTGGGTTGCATTGGTGGTGGTAGATTGGAATTATCTTGCTAGGATTCCAATGACACCTCAATTTGGGATTATAAATACAACCTTTAGGATTGTGAAGAAAACTAGAAAAAGGATTATAATACTTGGGTGACCGAACTCAATATTTGGGCTTACAATAATCCTGGATCCCATAGAGCCAAACGCAGTGAATGGCTCTGATTAGCACATTTACCCTACCTTCAATTGTTCCCTTAAGGATAATTGGCTTCAAAACAATGTTTCAAAAATACCAGCGTGATTCCATCATCTCGATTGCCCTGTGTCCTCTCAAAACTAAAAGTCTCATATATATTTTTTATTTTGTTTTTATTCTTTTGCATTCCCAACTCACATATTTTGAAATCATCTGCTACTTTATATTACATTTATTTTATCTATTCTCACTCTCACACCATAGCACACTTGACCCCAATTTTGTGAACTTCCCTGGCCAGTAGCTTTCTCCAGTGTCCCCTTCTGACATCCTGCCCCTTATTTCCATCTTCGTATATGGCATGCATCTTTACTGGCTGAATTCCTTTTGAATGGAAATAGCACAGGAAAGGAAGTAATATTTTACTACATTCTACCAAGAGAACTGTAATAGATTGTATATATTACTACTTTTTCTAATTGCAGTTAATAACCACTGTTAATTACATTCACTATTTACAATGTGTTGGAAATTTTCCTAAGCACCATACATATGCTAATTTTAATCTTTAATGCATCTTCACTTAATCCTCAGGACATCCTTAAGAGTTATTATTGTTGATCCAATTTGCATAAGCAAAAACTGAGGTACAGTCAGGATCCAAAATTTACTCAGGCCGGGAGTTTAACTTTAAGCTCCTATCTAGCAAGCACGACATTGTGAGTTCAATCTCCAGTACAAAAAAAAAAAAAAAAAAAATTTACTCAGATGAATGGATAAAGAAAATGTGATATTTACACACAGTGAAGTAGTACTTTACCATAAAGAAAGATAAACTTGAGTCATCCATTGGAAAATAATGCACTTTGAGGCCATAATATTAAATGAAATAAATCAGACACAGAAGCTTAAATATTAAATGGTTTCTCTTACATGAGAAAATCAAATTATGAATAAAGAACAAAATAAAATTAGATAATAGAAAATACGCATCTAGATCTTTTGTAAATGTAAAAGGGATGTAGAGATGCAGGGAAAGGGAAAGACAGGGCTGCAGAGGAATGAAAACCTAAGCAAGATGTGTTATGTCCACAGACCACCTACACACGAGAAATATAAACATCTTGCACGGAAAACATGCACCAATAAATAAATAAAAATTGGAAAAATGAAGTAATTGGCATCAATTTCAGAGATACAACCTCAAAGACTATGTCTGTATATTTATTGAAGTATGTTCAACATGTGTATAAATAACCACAATCTCAAATTCTTAGTGGTTTAACACGGAATATCATTTATTTCTCATTTATAGCACTGCCCAGTAGAGATTGAGGGAGGAAAATTTGGTTCCCCATAATCACCCAAGGCTTTGGCTACTTTTGTCAACCTATTTCCCTACCCCCAGGATTTCAGGAGGTCCTCCACCTCTGTCAGGGAAGAGAGGAAAGGAAGATCCCGGAGAGTCCTGTGGAGCAGCTCTGCACACACCTCACCACTGTGGGTTCAGAACACTGTCGTGGGGTCCATATAACTGGAAGGAAGCTGGGAAGGAGAGCTGCATTCTCTGGAAGGGGAAGAAGCAGGGCCTGGTGAACATCCCAGGGGCCACAGCCAGCCTGCGCTGTCCCTCAGAGATCAGCATTAAGACAGCAAAATGCAGCACACTGTCCTACGGCGAACTGAGGTTACACAAGGGTACTACTCATTGTCCAGCTTCAGCACAGAACTTAGAATCCCAAGAGAACATGGAGAGCTTGAAAATTCTTACTGGACTTTCTACCAATCGCCCAGATCTAATATTTGCTGACTGGCATTAGAATTGAAGAACAAGCAGAAAATGGATAAGATTTCAATTTCATTGATGCAATAGGAAACTTGACCTTTAGAAAAGCTGGATGCCTGGGAATTTCAGTCCATTAAAAACAAAACAAACAAAACAGGTATGTTGGTACACATTTGCAGGGGACCAGGGACGTGAAATTATTCTATGTTGAGGGAAGGAAAAGAAGGAAGTCAGATAAGCTGTTGCTTTTGGCTTCTTTACCATTTTGGACAGACACCATGAAGACTCGGCAAAATGGATATGGAGAAAAACCTATCAGAGACATAGCTTAATGTGAAGATCCTAGGTTCAATACCATATACTGAGAAAGAAGGAAGGAAGGAAGGAAGGAAGGAAGGAAGGAAGGAAGGAAGGAAGGAAAGAAGGAAGCAAGGAAGGAAGGAACGAAGGAAGGAAGGAAGGAAGGAAGGAAGGAAGGAAGGAAGGAAACCTGAAGAACAAATGTTCATATCTTGATGATATGAAGGTTTCAAAAGTAAAACAGTTTATTAAGATTAGAAACTACCAGACAGAATGGTCAGTGCAATGCACAACCATCTCAAGATAATTCTTTATTAATTTGTATTTATTTTTAAGTGATTTTAGGTAAAGAAGAGTCTCTGTGTCCCAGACTAAAATGGTTCCCACAAAATTAGAATCAATTGCTTGGGGTTGTAAACTTGAGAAAAAGCAAGTCTTGTAATATTAATAAGAAACCGGGTTGCCATAGACACTCTTAATGAAATTATACCCTTGGTAACTGTATCCAACTATATCTGCCCTTATCACTTGTTCTAAAGATCAAAAACTGAAATTTCCACTAGGTGTTCTCATTAAGAAGTGGATTCTATGCTCAATTAAACAAACTTCATAGGCTTAAATAATAGTTTTTGGATTTTATTTTCTTTTGTGATTTCATGATTATTTTCTTTTCTAAGAATTCCTTCTTGCTAATCACAGACTCTCTGTTATTTAATAGGACTGAAAGGAACAGATTTTATCATTCATCTGTTGATAGGAAAAAAGAAACAGCTATTTCTGGAGAGATACTTAGTACACAATTTCCTTACAGAAAGAGAGACTTTAATTTTCCAAATTATGTTTTCTCAATCTAACTATAGGTCAAAATGGTAAGGAAATCTTCTAATTCTCTTTCTCAATGAATTGTTATATTTCAAATATTAAATATACTAAGTCTATTATTCCATTTGACATTGTTATAACAAGTTTCTTGAGGCAGGGTAATGAATAAATAAAGTGCTTGCTTAAGTCACAGATCTGGAGATTCAAAGGCATAGGGCCAACTTCTCAGACCTAGTGCTGAGGTCACAGAGGTTGGCATCATAAAGTTGTGAGGGAGGGTGTCAGCTCAATCACATAGCAGACAGAAAGTCATGGGAAATTCAGGGTTACCTTCATCTTTTCTAATAGTCCATTCTCATGAGAAATCACTGGAGTCCCATGGGAGTATTTTAATCCCTTTCAAAGATAATGGGACCTTATACTAAATCCACCCACTAAAGGTACCACCACCTTTTAACATGGCTACATTAGGAACCAAGCTTTGAAGACATAAACTGTTAGGAGACAAACTACAGCTAGACCATCACACCAACTCCTACACTTGCTATGCCTACATGTAAGGGCAGAGGTATAAAAATGGATCAAATTTGATAGAGAGCAGGAATATCAGGGAAAGAAATTTTTAACAGTCTGTGTATGTTAAGCATATCTATGACACGTGTTCCCAAAGGGTAGAGGGGAAGATTGGTTTCAGACCTGATTCTCAATGAATAAAGTCCACTATCTCTGACTTCCCCCAGCTTTGATTCTTTTAAATTAATTTTACTGATACATTTTAGATACACATAATGATCACATTCATCGTGGAGATTTTGTACCTGTACATGATATGTCTTGATTCTTTTTTCCTATTCCCCTTCTCTCCCTTAACTCCTCTTCCTCTCTTTACAAAAGCTTTGCTTCAATTTTTTCCTGATTTTTCTCTTTTTTCTTTTCCCTTCCTTATCCCCTCCCCACTCCCTAGTTCCTCTTCCCATTTTTTTTTACTACTTCACAATCTCTATGACATATTTCATCCTTATTTACACTTTTGATTTCTCACAGAAAAGACAATATGATATTTACAGATGTGTGTCTGATTTATTTCCCTTAGGAGTATAACCTCAAAGTCCAACCATTTACCTAGAAATGTCTCAAGTTTATCCTTCTTTATGACAGGGTAGTACACCATTGTGTAAAACAAATCTACATCATCTTTGTTACTCATCTCTTGGTGGACATTTGGGATGTTTCCAGTACTTAACTCTTACAATCTGTGCCGCTATAAACAAGAGTTCACATGTTGTATGTTTTTAATTCTTTTCAGAAGATACCAAGAAGAGCAAGAGCTGGGTCAAATGGGTCTAATTTTAGTTTTATGAAGAATCTCACACTGTTTTCCACAGTGCTTGTACCAGTCTACACTCCCACAGTGAAACAAAGTTCCTCTTTCTCCACAGCCCTGCCAGTATTTGATATTTATTGATTTTTCAAAAATATCCATTCTTTCTGGAGTCACATGGAATTTTAGTATTGTGTTCATTTGCATCTCTCAAATGACCAGCGATGGTGAACATTTGTTCATATACTTATTTTCCATTTTTAATTCTTCATCTGAGAACTATCTATTCATTTCAGATACTCATTTTTGGATAGCGTCTTTAAATATGGAGGATCTATTTTGTCTTCTTTTTAGTTCTGTATATATCCTAAATACTAGTCCTTCATCTGAGCAACAGATGGCAAACATTTTTTCCCACATTATTGTCTCTATTCTGTTGATAATTTCTTTTGTTGGGAAGAAGCTTTTTAGTAAGATGAGTTGCCAATTGTTAATTCTTTATAGTATTTCCCCTGCAGTTAGAGTTTTGTTCATTGAATCTGCTGGAAGATAGAATAGATAGAATTCTTGAAGACATAAATATAGCTTTAATTCTTTGAACTCTTTTGCCAGATGTCTGAACTTTCTTTTCAACACCACTGGAATGTTAAATCCTAATCTTAGATGTGAAATTAACAAGAAAAGACAAATCATCAGTTGAAGCAAGCCTTAATCATCTTACCTAGGATAAAGCCTGAAGATTAAGCATGGCCTGTTTTTGTCTCTCAAGAATTCTTAAATTGTTATGTTCTGACCTGTGCTGTTGTGTTGTTATGTCCTCTTTTATCTCAATCTTTAATTTTTTAATTTTTGTTTTTTTTAATTAAGGGAAAATTTTTTTAAAAGCAGGATATATTATAGTAACCATTTTGATTTCCTATTAACTTGATTTGAAGTCCTGTATTGCTCTCACCATATTGTTTTGACTGATTTTACTCTGTTCTGTTTTGCTTGATAGTATCAGGTTTGAGGGTATAGGCAACTACGTTGAAAACAATAAGATTCACTATCATGCCTATTCTGGTCTGACTATTATCTTCTTTTGAAGTACTGTAATGTCTCCAATGTTTCAGTTTTATTGGTTTTGTTCTGTACTGTTTTGTTCAATTTTATTATAATTGATGATATAGGCAATTCTTTTTAAGATAGCAAGAGGCATTATGGTAACCATTGTTGATCACCTTGTATTCTGTTTTTACACCATGTACTATGTCCATCCTTTTGATTTGACTGACTCTGTTTTGTTATGTCACATTTGGTTTTATTCTCTTCACAAAAAAGTAATAAGAACTGTGGGAGTAATAAAACCCAAAATGTGTAATTGTTATTGTAAAAAAGAGAGGAAAAGAAAGTACTCTAAAGGATATAACTGCATATATATATTTAAGTGTATAAGATAGATAAACATACTACTGAGTTTTTGTTGGATCACTGAACAGAAATGTTTGCAGTCTCACTGTTTGAATGTCCACTTTAATTTTGTAAATTGAACAACTATTTCTAAGATAACAATATGTAATCTATTAACTAGTGATTTCTTACTGTTTATTTTTTTGAAATTCTGTATTACTTGTACCCTTTTTCTGTTTCTTTTCTCTTTAAATAAAATTTTTTTAAAAAAGAATTCTAATGATGATGAGTGATAGTCACAAAGCAAAATAAAGTTGTTAGAATTCTAACTTTTTGATATAACCTAATATTATATTTTATTGATAAATATTATCTATTTTAACAAAATCTCCAAGAATGACTTTTCCAAGTATTTTAATAAAAGAAAAAATATGTCAAAAGATGACAATAAACAGAAAATCACATACTACAGATTATAACATTTGCCTCTATACTGTACCTATTTGTAAAGTTCACAAAGCATCTTACTTATATAAAATTACACTTACAAATTACTTTGGCTGTAGTTTTTACATTTAAATTTACAAAGCCCTTCCTGACCCTAATCTGTCACATATTTAAGTATTTTCTACTAGAAAACCTCAAGGAAAGTAGCTGTCACATTGTTTCAGTATGAAATTGATGTCACAGACTTTTTTCTCACCACTGCCTCTTTCTCATGTCACATCAATTCCCCGATGATAAATGTAAACTGGTTTTAATCACTGTAGTCAACTGGGCACATAGTTCAAGACACTTCAAGGAAATCATTATTTGAAGTCATAAAATCAAAAAGCTAGAATGTTCTTCTGAGATCATTTTTCTACCTGGCTTCTCTAATGGAGGACGGTATAAAATTTCAGCCTTCAAAATTTGAGGCTGGAAATTTGTTACCCTTTTTTGGCAGTTAGGAATATATTTTATAAAAATCATAGCAAATGAAAAATTTGGGCACTGGAAGAGAAAGATCAAGACTTAAAAGGTCTGGGAAATAATGATAATAAATAAGACATGATAAATACATCATTTTGTGGGAGTTTAGACAAGAAAAAGAAAGTTACAGACAGTGATAAGTAGTGGTTTTGAGATGCCTCAAAACTGATTGGAGAAGATGATGGCAAAAGAAAAAAATAGTTAATCCTTTCAGAAAATGCTGGTGGCAAATAAGCAACTGATAAAGAAGTTTATCTTTGCAAATAATATATCTCACCAAAAAAAAAAAACCCTGTCTCATCAAATGCAAACTATAGTATCTACCCCAACATTCTTGCTAGAAAATATTTCTCATTGGAAATCATTACACATCCCATGACCATTATTCAGAACCTCAATTTTTATTCAAAGACTTAGACCTAACATTCCCTGTATCATTTTAGATTTTAGAAGTGAAAATTCTTTCTTGCTACTTAGCTCAAATAGAAAGATGCATTGCCTGAGTCAACAGCCATCATAGGCTTCTATGTTGATATTGATATTTAACTGAGATGCTCTGGTAAAAAAATGCAAATATTCATCCCCTGATAAATATTCACTCACCTTAAAGAACACAATCATTATCACTGATAACCTGGTCACTGAATGTAGCAAATTTAAAGCACAAGATAAAGGATACTGCAATACTAGCTCTTCAGTAAACCAATATTTTTAGATGAATGCCTATATATATATATATATATATATATATATATATATATATATTTCATAGCATATTCAAAGGTGGAGAGCTAAGTGGAATGGACTTATAAGTGTTGCTTACACTAAGTTGATCATTTTGGTTCATTTGCTCATGGTGCTTTGTTTTAATTTCTAGCAGTTGAGAAAGTCTTGGCAAAAAAAAGTGTATAAATCTTGCTCTTATTAGTATGAACATAGCTCTTGAACTGAGTTAGTGTTTTTCACTCATATGAATGTCACCCCATGAAAGAAATGACTATACTTATGTGAGACGCAGTTTTTAATGTCAAGTCTGAGAACTGGTTGTGATAAATGGTTGTAATATAAATAAATACAAATCACAAACTCAGAAATGCCCACAGAAACATATAAAGAAACAAAGACAAAGAAAATATCAAATCATGAAAAATTTTGATTTCAAGAGATGAGATTGTTTAGGCTAGTATTGATCAGTAATTAAATCAATGTTGACAGATAATGCAAATTATTATAGAATAGATCTAAAACATCCCTCAAAAGTTTCATGTGCTCACAAGTGGGGCCTCTTTGGAAGAGGTGGGTCACTGCGGATATGACCAAAAAGGTGTATCTTGTCCCCAGCTGGCGCTCTCTCTCTCTCTCTCTCTCTCTCTCTCTCTCTCTCTCTCTCTCTCTCTCTCTCTCTCTGTCTCTCTCTCTCTCCTGCTGCTGCCATGGAAAGAGAAGCTTTCTCCTCCAGGCCTTCTCACTATGCTACTTCTGTCTTGTAACCACCAATCATAGATGAATCCTCTGAGTATCTTGAATAAAAATAAACCTCTCCTTCTTTAATTCATGGGTGTCAGATGTGTGTCCAACTGTCAAAAAAGCTGACTAATACACAAATAAAAGTGAACATATACTCTATCACTGGCATGCATTTGTTATTTTCTTAGTTTATCATTTTAAAAAGACAAAATTTACAATTTCCCTGGTTTTCTCTTAAAGACTTTAATTTTAGAAAGCATAGAAGCATTTATTCACAAATACATAGTAATCATTGTATTACTGTAAGAAATATCACATAAATGTAATTTAGAATGCTCTTCAATACCCTTTACTATGAAAATTTTGAATTAAAATGTACACCATTTTCCAAGCTGAAATACACAGGATGCTGGTAACTCACTGGAAAGTGACTAATGATCTGATGTAGTCAAGAGATATGTTATAGACCCAGGTGTCTGTAACACCGACACTCCAAAAGCTTGAGGCAGGAGGATCATGAGATCAGACGCAGCAAGCTGAGCAACTTGACAGTTTGGGTACTATCCCAAAAGGAAGGAGAGAAAGAGAGAGAGAGAGAAAGAGAAAGAAAGAAAGAAAGAAAGAAAGAAAGAAAGAAAGAAAGAAAGAAAGAAAGAAAGAAAGAAAGAAAGAAAGAGAGAAAGAAAGAAAGAGAAAACTATTGATCTCTGGTATACCACATTATCAATGGCTACGTGCAATTCTCTAGATCTTACTGAGCTGAATTCCTTTATCTTCAGGTGAGAGGACCATACATTTTCATTCTTCTACTCTCCAGTATAAGGACCAGAATACATTAAATACATTAGAAAGTTTATAAGAAATTCAATGATAGCTTATTAGTTGAAAGACACTCTTCTAAGAATTTCATATGTATTCAAGAATACAATGTTCTTAATCCTTAAGGTATACATTATATATTAAACATTATGCTATATTGAGTATCATCTGTTAATACAATTATTATCATTGATGAGTCAAAGTGATTATGGAGGAAGGAAAAGCATGTCCAAAATCTTGTAGCCCACTGTGAAGATTTTAATTTTCACTCTTGGTGAGCTTCCATTTGGAAGGTTCTCAACGGAGAAAGAGTGTGAGTTAACTTTTATTTAAAAGGCTCGTTCTGGCTGCTGTTTTGAGAATATACCACCCTATTACAGAGAAGAGGAGTGCTGCAGTAATCTGGGTGAGAAATGATGGGAACCAGTAGCATGGAAGGAAGTGAAAAGTGTTTGGGTTTGGAATATATTTAAAATTCAAATCAATGGATTTTCTCAAAGACTCTGTGACAGGACAGAGAAAAGAAAAATGAAGGATGGCTTAGCTTTTGTACTCAAGGAACTAGAAAAATCGAATTGCCACTTGCTGAGGTGTGTAGTATTGTAATTGGAGCAGAACTGATAGAAGAAATCAGGAGTGCGTGTCATAAACCTGTGCACTCTGTAGGGGTGACTTTGGAGCCTGATTGAGCCTCCATTACTTCACCTACCACCAGCATCTGCTCCCCATCTGTGTCATTGTTAGTCCACTCCACCCCTTACTTGTCCCTCGCTGTGCCTCTGAGTGATACACTGAGTACCCTGGGATCATAACTGCTCCTCTGGGGAAAGCAAGCCCGTGCTGCAACACCAGCGCTCAGCAGTGGCACCGCAGGCACTGCTCTCTGTGCCAAAACGCAACCCGGAGGAAAGCAGGAAAAGTCAGTCTTTATTCTATACGTCACACACTCAGTTGACTCAAAATTGATGTTACTTGTGCTCCAGAAATTAGAGTTTTCTAAAATAGTCATCCTTCATTGTCTCAGAACAAAATATTTTCAGTAGATTTGACTAAAAAGACAGATTTGATGGAAAGCTCCAGGCTAGGCTCAAAATCTTAGGCCTTCTTTAGGTTCAAGGTAATTTGTTACTAAAACAACTGAACAACTTGTCCCATCCTTGAAAATAACATATTGCTAGACTAAAACACTGTTTGCCCAAAAATATCCAGGTAAGACTTAACTCCAGGAGTGTAGGATGTTATTTCTCAGAAGCATCCTCACCACTATGAAATTGCCTGTCACTGGGCTTATATGAACAGTACTTAGTAATGGCTTAATATGTTTAAATTCCATCAATAAACAAAGAGAAGACTCACATTGTAATTTCCACCTTGTTCGCTTAGCTTTTTAATTCTCATTTTACAGGCAATACAATGGCAGAACTGTGACTTAAAGCTGAGTCTCTTTGACTCCAAGACTCATACGCTTCATTGCTAGCCTGATTAAAAAATGGGCAAAGAATGGCTGAGAACTAAGTGGACAGAAGTGGCAGGAAAGAAAGTGTATAAAGTCTTATGATACATTCTTCAATTAGACAACATTCTTCAGGTGTTTTTTGAAAAATGCATTACAATAACCAGTAGCATTGATATAATAATATTTTCTACATTACTGAAGACAAATGAGTAATGTGGTAATGAAAATTATGGTCTTTCTAGGCAGACACACCTGTATAGAATGCTGATGCTGCTTTTTAGTAATGATTTGACCTTGGGCACATGATTTATTTTGCTGAGCCATAAAAAGTCAAAGTGTTTCAGCTGACTTAAAGACTTCCTTTTATGTATCAGTTAAAAAAATAAGTTTAACTTAAATTTTTACAGAATGGATCTGAAAGTTGCTGACAAGAAACATAGCTTTAAAAAATGAAAATCTAGATATACACAATGAAACAAACTAACCAAAAGTCAAAATAAACAGGTTAATTGTGTGAAGGATATTTTTTGATTAAGCTATATTTGAAATTATGACCCAAAGCTAAGGCTAATAATAATAATAATAATAATAAGTATACAATGTTTCAAAAAGAGTGAATAAATTAACAATAGTCAGATACTGTTCCCAGGGATTGTTTTTGTTTGTTTGTTTGTTTGTTTTGAGGAAGTGAAAACAGTCAGTACCCTCATCTATCGTCTATCGTTCTAACCACTCGCTCCTCTCTAGCCTCGTAGGTTTGCACTAACAAAAGACAGGAAGAGGAAGGGAAACAGGTAGAAAGCCAGACAGAATGACTGTATTGTTGAAACCAAAGAATCTGGAAAAGTAATTCACAGGATCTAGAATGTGTAATGGGAACAGGCCTTTCACTGCGAGGTTGGCTATCTTGTACTGTGGATTGGCTATGCTGTTTGCATCCCACTCTCCCATGAAGCCTCATGGCTGAAAGAAGAGAGGAAAAGCAAAGAGATGACATCCAACTGCTCTTCTACATAGCGTCAGAGAAAAAATGTAAGTTTCCAGCAGGTTTAAACGCTTGCATAGGGGTAACATATACCTGTTCGTAACCTGTTCGGTCACCTCACATTGGTTGCAAAGATAATATATCGTTGGTATAAAATGATTAAAGATCTAACATATAAGAAAGGATAACTATGAGTGGATACTGAATGAACGTCATAACATAAAAATGCCATAGCGAGAACATGAATTCCAGAACCAGCACCCTTGGGTTACCCGGAGTGAATCATTTAACTTATCTCCATTTTCCACAAGATCTTTCTCAGCAGCTTCTTCAAATTATTCAGTAAATCAAATATTGCAAACAGGCCATCCACACAGAGCACTGTCTAAATGTTTATCAGCAGCAGCAACATTATTAATGGTTAGACAAATAGACAAAAATGCAACTGTGGTTGGAAACTTTAATAGTGCATTCTCAAATTTTAACTATGTACAAAACTAAATAAGAATAATCACTATCAGAGAAAGAGACAATAACAAAGAAGTAATGTAAGAAATGTGAGAGACAAATTCTGTGGACTTCATAAATAAAAATATAGAAGGTAGTAAGAATAAAACATCAAAAATATAAAAAGAAAATAACCAATAAAATGAAAAATGTACATTTTATACAAATTCGTTAAACATTGTTTAAGGAAGAATAAATAAAAACTGAATGAGAGACTTTTAGTGTCTGACAAATTATTTAAAACTTGAAAGCTATGATTTATGTTAGCTCAATCCAAGAAATAAGACACTGTCCTTCAGTCCCTACAAACGTTGGTACACACAATTCTAGAAAATAACTGCAAATACAAACCAGAAAGATTTCAGGCTATCCTAAAACAATTGATAATATCAGCCAAAGCCATTCCAAAATATTCTTATCCTGGTCTCAAAAACAATATTCTTGGAAATTAAACTAATAAAATACAGTGAAATACAGACTATACCATACAGACAAAAATATCTAGTACAGAATTGGTAATCCACCTTCAGTGATAGAGTGCTTTTCTATATAGAAGTCTATAGGTCTGATTCCCAGTATAGAAAATAGAAAAAAAGAAAGATTGATAGTGATACCTTTCATAAATTTAAATTGGGGATGTCGTGTTTGCATGGGGAAGATGACCATGCCATGTTTGTCAACAGATGTGAAGTTTACAAGTGGAAGCAAAATTTTGTTGAATGCTTTTGTGTATGAATCAAATTTGTAAACAAAAGCATTTATGAGGTGAGGAATTAACCGTAGAACAAAAGCATTTTTGAATGTCCACAGATGAGGCTTGGTTAGTGCTGAGATATATAAACCTGTTGAAATGCCAAGAGTTTATTTAAATTCATGTTTTCAGAATATCCTTGGAGACTTCTTTATTCAGATAAGTGAAAAGAAAAAGATTCAAATTAGGAAGAAGCATTATTTCAACACTGTAAAAAGTTTCTGGCACAAACATGAGAGATAAACACTAAGTACATGCACAAAAAGGTTAATATTTATTTCAAATATATGAATCATTTTGTCTTAACTCGGCTTTCTAGTAATTTTACTTTTCTGTAGTATATTCTTTGTATTCCTGTAAATGTGTGCTACTTATAACCAGATAATTAACATGTGATTTCGGTGTCAAGTAGCACCAGAGAATTTAGAAGGCAGAAGCAGCCTACAGCCAAGTCCTCTGCTATGTGCCAGTGCTCTGTCCACACAGATGTCACTATACTTCGTCAGGTATCACCTTGTTTGCTTTAAAATGTCCTCCTTGATCTAGGTTGCTTTTATTGTGCCATAGCATCGAAAATGTACTTCTTAGAGTAACTTATTGCATTTGTTTATAAGATAACCATTTACCAGGGATTCATAGCTCTTCTAGGCGAGTTGTTATGGTAGAAAAGATGCATTCTTCAGCGGCCTATGCTGGCTCGCAGTATTATTTCTGTTTTCCTTGGCTGTGACACACAGATTGAATGTTTTCATTAGTTTAAACCTGGATCTTTTACCTCCTAAATGTTTTTCTTGTTCTTTCCTGTCTTGTCACAGTTTATTAAAAGCACATTTTGTTCTGCAGAATTAGATTCCCATCTCCTTGCTGTGATGGGATTTTTGTCTCCAAAACCTGAGAACTGTAGAGCAGGGTATAATTCAGTAATACTTTAAATCAAGGAATTTAATAAAACTGTTACATTGAATACAATTTAAAGGTGCTCTAAAATAGATTAGTCTAAAATATATGCCTCATCTAGTTTTTATAAGACTGAATACTTAAGTGAGAGAAATCCAAATTCAGACTTTAAATGGCATACATATATATTCACACAAACACATACAGTTACATATCTGTCATGAGAAGATAATTTAATCAGAGTACTATGGAGTTAGAAGAAACTGACAAATAATACCTAGAGTCCTTAATTTATCTTTAATTTTGCTTCTCTTCTTTCTACCTCCCTCTCATTTTTCCTCTTCTTTTCTCTCTCTCTCTCTCTCTTTCTTTCACTCTCTCTCTCTTTCTCTCTCTGTCTCTCTCTTTCTCTCTCTCTCTGTCTCTCTCTCTTTCTCTCTCTTTCTCTCTCTCTCTCTTTCTCTCTCTGTCTGTCTCTCTCTTTCTCTCTCTCTCTCTTTCTCTCTCTCTGTCTGTCTCTCTCTTTCTCTCTGTCTCTCTCTCTCTTTCTCTCTCTCTCTGTCTCTCTCTCTCTTTCTCTCTCTCTCTTTCTCTCTCTCTCTGTCTGTCTCTCTCTTTCTCTCTGTGTCTCTCTCTTTCTCTCTCTCTCTCTCTCTTTCTCTCTCTCTCTGTCTGTCTCTCTTTCTCTCTCTCTCTGTCTGTCTCTCTCTTTCTCTCTCTCTCTCGCCAAATGTATGAACTAAAGAAACAGGTGAAGAAAAAGAACTTTTAATCTCTATCTTTCTTTGTGTCACACCTAAAATCAAGTTACTTAAAGTTACCAATTATATTTATTTGGTCATGTATGACTTACAAAAATATGCACCCTTTCACACTTTAAAAATAATTTGCAAGTAGAAAAATCATAGCTTTGAAGATTTTTGCCAAATATTAGGGACTTTTTTAAAGTCCTGAAATATATAAGCCAATTATTTGAAACCTGTACCAAAAAGTAATTCATGTAAAATAAAATTTTATGTGATCTTCCAAGTTGCTTCATTTCTCAAATGCTCAATTGCTTCCTTTTTCAAAGAACAATAACAATTTCTCCTTAAAATATAACGATTATTATAAAAGCTTCAGAAGAACTATCAAGAAGAAAATTATCACCACTAACACTAGACAATGTGATATCATACATTTGTCCATCCATGTACGTTGAAAAGAACAAAGAGACTTGCAATAAGATTGAAACAGTATTCATCAAATGATTAATGAACAATACCAAAGAATTTTAGGGTTGGAAAAAATCGTAAGAATAACACAGCTAATTCTCACATAAAACACTTTCACTTTAAAGTTGTGTTCTAAAAGTTCTCTTTGATATTTGAAATGTTACAGGTTAAATATTTTTACTTAAGACCAGACGTGTTTCAGATTCTGACAGATCTTAGAATATTGTTGCTTGAGATAACTTGAGGGTGGGACTCAAATATCAACACAAATTTGAGGTATTTTTATACACATAAATTGTAAGTAATTTTTGATTTGTGGTGCCATGTTGCTGATCAAAACATTTGGATTTTGGATCATTTGTGTTTGAAATTTGGGAATTAGAGATAGTCACATCAGGAAAAATATAAAGAAGCTCTTATTTCTTCTTCATTCTCAGTGATTCAGCATTTCAAAGTTTAAATGACTTACTATGAAAAGTGAGAAAGTTAGAATTTCCTCTTCCTCTCCTATTTTAATTGTTTTATGATATTTTCTTTTTATAATGTTTGGATACTTCTTTTTTTTTTGTCTTTGTACTAGGGATCAAACTTATTACCTTGAACTTTCTAGGTAGGTACTTAACCTACTGAGCTAAATCCCTGGCCCTATTTTTCTTTTATTAATAAAGCAAAGTAAATTTGACTCCAAGAATCTGAAACAGAAGAGGAGGAGTGGGAAAAGGAGGAGGAAGAGAACGGAATCATTAGACTATAGTCAAGAGAAAAAAATTCAGCCCTTGGAAATAGACCTAACTTAAGAGATAAAGAAGACAAAATAATTACAAAATATTTAAAAGTCCAATCAAAACCCAGAAATAAATAAAGGTATCTTATATGAAGGGTTAAACAAACTGTGGTGAATTCACATAATGAAATGATATTACAAATAAACAGAGTGAAATATCAGCAGGCTTAATAACTTGAACATATAGAACATTTAATATATGAAAAGGAATCATTTTTAAAGATTTTATATTGTATGTTTTACTTAAATAACTTTCCTGAAATAACAAAATTACGCAGTTTAAAAACACATTGCATGAGGATAAATTCTTACCAGTGAAATTCTGTGAGCACTCATCTCCTTTTACAGACTTATCCATTTTGCTATAGTCATCTAAATTACGAGTTCTAAGGCAGTGGTGGTGAGCCTGTGGCACGTGTGCTGCAACCTGCTGTTTGTATCACTGAAATCTCTAAAAGGTTCGCCATCACTGTTAGAAGGTTTACAAAAGAAATTTTGAAAAAATGATTAATAAAAATAAAATTTTGAAAACTAAATATTTAACCCTATTTAATAACTAATTAGAGGTGCTCTCTGGTGTTGTAAAACGCCTTCCCCAACTTCCTTAGTCCATCATCCAGGGTGAGCATGGCCCCTGCTTAGCAGTCCCTACACTACATGATTGATGGTTTATGAGGAAATTGACAGCTGGAGAGAAGAGAAACGAGATAAAAATGATTTATCAACTCTAATGAAAGTGGTAAGTAGACATGGTAGTGGGAAGAATGTAAGGGCAGAGACTTCGGATTGTAAATACGATGACTTTTATCAATCTAACTAATACAGACAGGTGGAGGACCAGGCATATGGGGCACTGGGATAAAACAGATGACGAAACTTGACAAACTTGTTTAGTGTTGGAATGTTGCGTATAAATATGTTTACACAAAGATCCAGAGTTCAGTAAAATGAGCATGAGATATAAATTTGAGAGTCAAGGCGCAGTTGGGCAATTGAGTATCTGAGGGACGGGATGGAGAGGAAGCTGCACTCTTTCTTAAGCATTGTATTATAGTGAAGTCATGGTCAAAGCTCACGTTGGACATTGTGAAAATGGCAATATTCCGCAACTGTTATACAGAATCAATGCAATCTCAATCAAAATACCATTAACTTACCTTACAGATACAGAGAAAATATTCCTAACATTCATCTGGAAACAAAAGAAACATAGAATATCAAACGTGATACTGGGCAACAAAGGCAAGACAGGAGGCATCTCAGTTCCTGGCTTGAAACTATACTACAAAGCCACAGTAATAAAATCAGCATAGTACTGATTTTAGTAATGAGTATCCTCATTAGTGAAAAAAAAAAAAACCTGAGGATCAATGGAACAGTTTAGAAGGTACAAACACTACTACAATGACACTCAGACACCTTATATTTGACAAAGGGGCTAAACATATTCACTGGAAAAAAGATAGCCTCTTTAATAAATGGTGTTGGAAAAATTGGCTTTCCACATGCCAAAGACTAAAAATAGAGCCATGCCTATCACCATACACTAAAGTCAAAATGGATCAAGGATCTAAATATTAAAACAGAAACACTAAATCTATTGGAAGACAAGGTAGGTAAAAATCTTGGAGACATAGGGGGATAGGGAGATAATTCATGAATAAAACACAAACTGCATGGGAAATACTTCAAAGAATCAACAACTGGGATCTCATATTGCTAAAAAGTTTTTGCACTTCAAAAGAAATCACCAAAAAAGTGAAAAGAAAACCTACAGAATGGGAAAGAATTTTATCCAACAATCCCTCAGACAAAGGACTTATATCCAGAACATATTAAGAACTAAAAAACATCAAGCCCACAAATTCAAAGACCCTCTCTAAAAATGGGCATCTGAGATGAACACACAGTTCTCAGATGAAGATATACAAATGGCAAATAAATACATGAAGAAATGTTCACCATCACTGGTCATTCAAGAAATGCAAATTAAATAAAACAGCATTGAGACTTCGTCTCACCCCAGAAAGAATAGCTGCCATCAAGAAAACAACTGACAACAAATGTTGGAGAGGATGGAGGGAAAAATGAACACTTCTCCACTGTTGGTGGAAGTGCAGACTGGTACAGCCACTGTGGAAATCAGTATGGAGATTCCTCAAACAACTAGGATTGGAAGTTCCATTCAATCCAGCTATTCCCCTTATGGGTATTTTCCCAGAAAAACTGAAAAAGTCATGTCACAGTGATATACGTGCACCCATGTTCATATCAGCACAATTTGTGACAGCTAAATCTTGGAAACAACCAAAATGCCCATCAACTGCAGAGTGGATGAAAAAATGTGGTATTTTTATACAATAGAATACTATTCAGCTATAAAAAAGGATGATTTTGAGGCCTTTATAGGTAAATAGAGGTAAGTTGAGAATATCCTCATTAGTGAAATAAACAAGACTCACATTGTCTCTCTAATGTAAAAAATAATAACTGACAGAACGATGGGATCCAAAAAGTATAGTAGATATTGCAAAAGTGAAAGGGAAGGAAAGTGCTCTAAAGAATATAACAGTATGTATAGTGTGTAAGACAGATGACCATATTACTGATTTCTATAAGATCATTGAACAGCAGAGATTTAACTGTCAACGTTTGAGTGTATAGCCACTTTTTATGCTTTGATTTTGTAACTTTAACAACTATAGTTAAGATGACAATATGTAATGTATCAACTAATGATTTTATGATGGTTTTATTTTGGAATTCTGTATTTCACTTTTTTCTCATTTTTTCTATTTTATGTTTTAAATTTGCTTTCTTTAAATAAAATAAAATATTGTTAAAAATAAAACAATGACAAACACATGAAAAAAGTTCATGTTGGAGCTTAACCATCAAGGCAACTGGATTAGAATGGGATCATTAAGATCTGAGTAGGTCATGAAGGCTTGCATTCACAAATGGGATTAGTACCCCTAGAAAAACTCTGTCTCTTATTCAATGTAAGAAAGTAGTAAGAAGATTCTATGCTTAGAGCAGAGAAGGAGAATCTACTTATATCTCAATCTTAGACTTGCCAGGCTTTAGAACACTAAGGAATATATTTCTTTTGTTCACAAATAACCCAGTCAGTTTGTCTATGCCCATATCACCCTGAATGCACCCAATCTCATCTCATCTCAGAAGCTAAGCAGGGTCAGCCTGGTTAGAACTTGGATGGGAGACATAAATAACCCTCTCAGGTATTTTGTAGTAGCATTCAAAAAGAACTAAGACAAGGATTGTACTTGGCCGTGAGAAGTCAGAGAAGGTTTGCATCCTCCCCCCATAAAAATGCACAATGTATATTTTGTAAGTATAAAAGTTAATCGACTTCATTGGCTTGGAAGGTGTGTAGGACATTAGTAAAGCATACTTCCGCATGTGTCTGGATGGACCATGGAGGGTGATCTTGGGAACTATATCCCCTCTGGTTTCTTCCTCTCTAGAGCTGTTCCCCTCCTCTGCTTCTCTGCCAGCATACACTAGAGCTTTCCTCTACCGTGCCCTTCTGTCCTGACGCTCCTGCTTTAGAGTTGGCCAACTATGAATCTTCTGAAACCATAAACCAAATATACCTTTCCTCCTCTAATATGTGGATTTTGTGTCACTTATCACAGGAATGAGAAGGCTGACTACTACAGCAAGTAATTTTAGCAAATAAATCAAGAAAAAAATAATTCGTTTAGGATAAGTAACAATGAAATTCAACCTACTACATTATAATATGTATGTCATATATGAAATGTATTTTATGAAATTAACTTTATCTGGAAGCATATGGTTAAAAATTATAGTTGTATAAAGTCAGGCCTCTGAATAAATACAAAGTAAAATGAGCATACCAAACATATTCTTTTGAACTCTGGTTCCACGTACAACATGGCTCGTGTAGCAGCACAGAGTTTAAATTATTCCTTAGTGAATACAGTAGCACAGGCAATGAAATGTGCCCTTGGCCAACTCAGGAAAAGAAGGTCACATGCCTTTTTATTATTCCTGAATCTCTTCTGCATGATGACATGCCTAAGGTAACAAAGAATTAACAGTGAAAATGGAAAATAAGCATAAAGTACTCTCTCTTTTAGGAAGATAATGTTCCATTACTAGTCTAGCATATGTTGTTGAATTATTTCCTATGGTTAATGAAAGATTTGTGTTGGTCCAGCCCCAATTTTTGTGTTTAGAAATACTGTTCATAAAATCTACCACTCTCTATATCTTTTCCATTTGGAAGTCCTCTGAGGCAACTGTGCAAAACTAATTCAAGGAAAACAAATAGATCCATGTTTCTGGAATTTACGCTACATTTATAGTGCCTACCCTGCAGAAGAAAGAAAATTAATTAAATTCTCACTGAAACTTCAGTCCCTCATGAAATAAAATCAACACAATAGTTTGCCCTTTGGTTTCATCACATTTGACTATAATTAATACTTTGAAGTTGTGTTTCAAAACCTCAAAGGAAACATAAACTAAAATCTCTTTCCCTGTTCTATTTGCTTCAAGTATTGGCTGGAATCAACTGCAAATTTTTGCTTTATAGAGAATGTTTGCATATTTAAAAGATAATCACAATATATCTATATACTCAATAATAAACAAATACATATATTTAGAGTGAAAAAGAGGAGAAAACTATAGTCTTCTCAGAAAACAATGTGATTTTTTTTTCATTTCTACACCATAAATGAATAAAACTTACATAGGTTTCTCTTGATTACTTCCACAACCAAATTGCCTAACTATTAGGCTCTGTCATTAGGATCTGAGCTCCTTTCAGGCTCACCCATGTGAAAAGTCAAAGGAGCTACAAGACTTCATCTCCAGTCTGCATGTATTTCTAACATTATTTAGACAGAAGTTTGCCGGCCTTGATGCTCCTAGAAAGAGCAGCTTTGTGTGTACCAAATGTTTTCAGGGTCTTTTCCCAACCCTTGGAGTCCTTAGCCTTCGGCATTTGATAAAAGATGCCATTGATTTTTATTGTACTGAGTAACTTATTTGTGCTACATTATTTTCTAACCACCTTTTACTAACCAGCGAATGAATAGTGGTGGCCCTTTTAGTCTCCATTTGGGAAGAAGGACTAACCTACACAATTGAACAGCACTTTACAACCATCAGGAGGGCAGACAGTACATTGAAACAGAACATTGTGGAAATGCTGCTGAACTTCCAGAAAAAGCTCAAATATAAGAATGTTTGTTTCAGAAAGAGCTCAAATATAAGAAAATGCTTAGGAATTAAGACAAATGAAAATAGGCAGAAAAAGCAACATGATCCATTTGTAGCAAAGTGCTTAGTCTGCTTCTAAAAATATATCCATTGACTATAAGAAGACTTAAAGTGTTAGAACTGATAATTTAGTAAAATACTAGAATTCATTTTAGTAATTTATTTCAGTAATTACTTAGGTAATTGTTTATCATAGGTACGTACTAATCAAGACAGATTTATAGTTAATATAGAGAGCTAGATAGATGGTAGATGCTAGCCATAGATACACAGATAGATAAAAGTTAAAGATATACAAAATTTAGTGAGCACGTATTACTTACTTGATGATTTTACAGGTTAAAAATATAATTAATCATAATGTGAAATTGCTTCATTTTGTTTTAATAATAATAGAGAGGTAAAATATCATACCCAAGACTACACATCTATTGGGGGGGTGAGATACTCAAGGCAGATTTCTTAATGTGAAATCCAAAGTCTGCCATTCTCATTGGCATTTCCTCCCTGACCTATCTCTGGCACAGAAGTCTCCGAGTCCTTTTCTTTGTAAGATCTACTATCTTTTGTGTCTAAATTGTTAAATGATGGCCTTTTTTAAAGTACCTGGTGTGCTGCCGTTTACCAAATCTCTGAAATGAAGAATAAGTCACCTCCTGTGTTAGATCAGTGCCAGGCAAAGTCAGACTGAGGCTCCATGGGCCTGGCTAGCTACTTGATTTCAGATAAAATTTATTCAACTTCTGTGATCGTGACTCTATTTGTATCATGACCTTTGTGCCCTTTGGCTGCCTGTCTCACCTTCCTTACTAAAAAATTGCTTCATTTCTTGATGGGGACCCTACTGTGCTAATCCTATCATCTTTAAAAAATATATCGGTCATTTAGTCATACGTGAAGACTGCAGAATGTGCAGACCCCAAATAATGCTTAATTTTTTAAAGGGGCTATAATATTTAAATGTCTATAATATTTCTTATGCCTTCTTTGTACTAAGTTATACTAATCTAAAAGTTGAAATAATCAAAAAATTATTGAGACCACAATGCACCTGCACCTGTAGGACATGGATTCTCATTACTTTTCCTATTTAGACTCCAATCTAATTCTTCACAAAAGATGATATCACTCTCAACTACACAGACAAGGAAAGATACTCAGAGAGAATCATAAAGTCAGGAAGCTGTTAAGGATAAGACAGAATGGAAGCCTATATAGTTCCAAAATCTATACACTCCTCAGTAATGCCCCCTCTTCACTCATATATGCATATACTTTAAAATTTTTAAGCACATAGAGCACAGTATTAAGCACTGCCAGTGTTAATCCAACTACCATTTTGCACAAACTTTGTAGAAGGCACATTTTCTATTGTTGGAACATATATCACACAAAGAATAATTATTCCTTCCAGCTTTAGAAAAAAATATTGTATTATGTGATTTTGTATTATTTCACAAATTTTATCTAATGAAAAATAAGATTTCATGATAAATTTCCTGTCAAATCAAGTATATTCCATATATTTACAGAAAAGAATTGGTCACCATAATGTTTCCTTTTATCCTTGTTGTCTTGAAAACACTTTTAAAAAGAAACAATAGGGGCCTGGAAAGTTCAGTCTGTGTATGAAATAGGGAAAAAATAGCACCTCTTGCCTTTATAAAGTTAGTCTTAGTATTGGGTCAACCTCGTGTTTATACTGGCATCAAATACAAGTAATTATACGTCAAAGATATTATTCTTAACTCCAGATATTTATCTCTCCACGGATACCATTACTGATCTTTACCTCTTTATGAATAATTATAGGACCTTTAATTCAAGTTCATGTCAATATCTCTAAAAGATGCATTTTTTTAAACCACAAAATCATCCCATAAGTTAGAATCCTTGCAGTAAATTTAGAGACTGCTTAACTTGATTTTCTGACAAGGCCAGAGGCCAGAGCTCTTCTAAATGACTTAACATAAAGATGTCACGAACTAGACAATCATTATTCTCTTTGGCCACTTAGCATCTCAGCATCCTTCCTATGTAGGACACATCCACACTTTATGAGTCTTCATTACAGAAGAAATATATACCTATCCCACAAGTAGAAAATATATGTTGCTCATTTCCCTGGCTCCCTTGAAGCCAGGTTTGAATAATGGACCTAGACTCTGCCAATCACATACATCTATCTCACACTTTTAATTCAGAGGCTAATGGTGCAAGCGGCATGGTCTCTTCAGTTGGCAACACTAACAGCTATAATAAAGTTAAAATGTTGGCAGAGTGCAACTGTGGTATCTTGTACTTGATAGAAGCAGACACAGTTTCATCATCAGAGCAGTACTGAGGTGTGTTCTCATGAAAAGTACTGCTTTTAAGTACTCACCCAGGTTCTCCACTGCTCCCATTTATTCTGAGTGCTTTAATGTCTCTTAGATAGGTTTCTATGCTCCTAAAATTAGCAGAAATTTATTTTTATTCCTCACTACTGAGAAGATGTTGATATAAAACTCTGTCTCTGTTTTACTCCCAATCAATAAGGCTTTTTGTTGTTGTTCTGGGACAGCAGGGGGCAACAATTATTAAATCAAAAATTGATGACAAACTAGCTGTTTATTTTATACCTATAAACATTATGGAATGATAACTCTGGTAATTGTCATTATTAGGCAGGATCAGAATTTCCAAGATATTTTTCTAGGCCTATCCCTGCTGAGTTTCTTTCACTTTATCATGAGTAGGATTCAGCCCATCTGCTTCTCCATTTAAACTCACCTATTTTTATGATGAATTGAATGATACTGAAATGGTTGGTTCAGTATGTCCCAATTCGTCTATGCATTACTTACTATGGAATATGGCTCCTAAGAATCACAGGTGGTAAATGAGAAAATTGGCTAATACTCAGTCCTAAATCTTGCACACTCACACTCGAAGCTCAGTTGTGGTCTAGTCTATCTCATTGAGGAGACTGGGTCTGATTTAATCAGGTTATTGGTTCAACCAAATTGATGTCCAGCTAACCTTTTTATCTTTATTCTCTATATTATCTATATTATCACCATCTAATCAGCTAGAATGAGACAAGACTATCATATAGTTGACTTGAAGAGTTTGGCATTTAGGCATAAAAATATATTTTCATATTTAAGGCTTCATCATTTAAATTAGCAACACTAATCAGGGTAGAGCTAGACCAGAAATTGATATTAACCAATGTTTTTTAAATAATTGAATTTGCTAACTATGTTAGAATTAAAACTTTGAACTCAAACTGATACTCAGAATTAATTATATTTTTTAAAAATCGAGTCAGTAATAATGGGTGGAAATATTTTTTTGGATTTAGAAAGTGTTTCTTTTTTGGGGGGGGTCTTTTTCCTAGTGTTTCATTAACTTGTTTTTTGTCTTAAGAGAAACTATGTATTTCTAAACTAGTTTTCATTGTTCTCAATCATTGCAACATTTTTTCAATCAGCACTGAGTCAGCTCCTTCTCGTCAGTTCTCAAATAAGATTTTTATATGTAAATATTACCATATTAAGTACAGCTGCTTCAAATGATTTTGTCTCTTGAATTCATAGCTCTTATATTTTAAGCATTTTATATGTACACTAGAGAAGAGTTCTACAATTGTCAAATTTAGTTTCTAAAACTGAACTTCTAATATATCATTTGAAAGAATCTGATAATGCTTAAGACCAAAGGCTGTGCAGCGCGTTATTGATTTAAACAGTCTTCACTCTTTATTAGGTATTTGGCCTTGGATGGATGACTCAGCCTATGTTTTAGTTTTCCAAAATGAAAAACAAGAATGGATAAGACAAAATCTGCACCAGAGATTGGTACAAGAGCTGTAGGAGTTGATACATACAGAAAGAACTTGGAATAGTGCCTAACACAAACGTATTGCCAAATTATTATTATTATTGTTCCAAATATATATAGACACTAAAAAGTACAAGAAAATGCAAAAAATATTGGTTTTGAAGTCAGAACTACAAGGTTCAAATACTGTGACCCATGAGACATGTAAAATCTGGGTGCTTGAGTTTGGAGCTGAGTAACATTTACACGCAAGAACTGCCTACTGGCCAAACCACCCGCGCACAGCAGGTGTTAACAATGCTGGACAAAAATACAGCTCTGCCTAAAAAGAGATTTGTTCACATCATAGATTTTCAAGACTGACCCTCCTGTTGCACGTACAATCCTTCTGCAAATGTCTGCACCGTAAATACCCACACCTATACCTGCATACCTCTGCTTTATTTTTTCTTAAAGTGATACTAAGTGTCCTCATCACTCACTTTTAAACCCCAATACCAAATTCTCTATTCAAAAAGATTCTCTCATTTCAGAAAAGGAAAAAGGGAGCTATCTTTTACTGGCATGCAATTATGGTTCTTGTTTCCCCTTTGTGAGACACATGTGCATTAGAAAAACCATAGCTGAAATCAAGGTGCATCTTACAACTTGTGTACACAGGTTCATAAAGGTAGCAACACAGTCATTTTGAATAGCTTGGCAAAATCGGCTTGCAGTTGTAGGTATAATTCTTTCTGGTCTTAACTGGGTCTCCGACCCTGCCTAAAAGCAGTCTCTGAGACAAAGACTGAGCCACGAAGGTTATTTGGGGGGTACAGAAACACCAGGAGGTGGGTGAGAAGATATGGGAAAAGAAAAGTGGAATGAATGAGGAGCTACAGGGGTCTAGCTCCACCATAGTGCTCTGCCACCCTTGTGTGTCTCCTCATGGGCCACAAAAGCAGGATTCAATTACATTTTGACTAAGGTCTTGGTAAAGTGCGATATAATCCTTCCTGAAACATGACCAAGATAAGCAATCTCTTGAAAATTGGTCACATGATCATGTTCATCTCTGCCCTACCTTTGTAGAAGGCTGCTATGAGATGTAAGACTTTCTATCTTGTTCTTCTTTTAGGAGAATAATATGAACTGCCTGGTTATCATTTAGGGCTGGCTCTTGAACAATGAGGTAAATGTTCTCCCCAATGGTGTGCTATCCGGCCCCTCTTATTCTAAACTGTCTTATGGGATGGCTAAAGACATACGGACCTTTTCTTCTTGTTACTTTTAGTATCTCTCTAAGAAGCAAATTCTTGAAATCTGTCTGGGTTTATCATCTCCTTATCATTCAAATCTGTGGAAGTATGACAAGAAAACTTAGCAGCTACCACTACTTTGTAGCTTATGGTTGGCTTGACTGCTTGATACAAGCCAGGGACTGTTAATGGGCAATCCAAACTCTACTGGTTAAGTGGTATAAAAATATACATCAAGATTATCCATTTTGTATTAGGGTTCCCTCGGGTACAGAATCAATAGAAACATATGTGTAATTATGAAAAGGAATTTACTGGGTAAGCCACAAGATCAGAGTCAGAAGAATCTTGAGAGCAGATAAGGAGAATCCAGAATGGTCATTTGCACGCTAGAGACCAAGAAGATCCAGCAGGAGAGAAAGGCTGAAGACCTAGAAACTCCTTATAGAGGCACCAATGCAAAGCTGCCTTGGAAGGCTGAAGAATCTGCCTTGGAAAGTTAAATAAACTGGAGACCAATGTCCAAAGGCAGTAGGGCAAATAGGACCTCCCCCTCCCCAAAAAAGAATAGTAATTCTTTCTTACCCTTTCTATTCCTTGCAGGCTACAGGACTATTGATTGGTGGCATCTACTTTCACAGTAGGTCTCCTCTCAGTTTACTGGGCTACATGTCAAATATGCACAGACACACTCAGAATCTTCTTAGTCAGGTTTTCTTGCTCAGGTTGATATGCCACCAACAACAACTGCTACACTGGTTAACAGGAGAGAGAAACTGGTTATGCTACCTCACTTGTGTTATCGATTAAGAGCCATTTGGAGGGAACACTAATGACTAGGTACTTCTGTGGTATGAACCTGCAAAGTCTGTTTCAGCAGTGCAAAACTAGAGACCAGGAACATTTTAAATCAATCTGTCATGCACAGAGACAATAAAAAGATACCACACAAATAATGGCAGAATATTAACTGTATCTACTATATCCTGTTAGATTAATGGTCATATCCAAAATGGTTAATATTAACCACCTCCTAAAAGAAAAGCTCAACCAAAATAAATAACCCCACTTTCCCTATAATTTGCTGTCTTTCAACTTTCCTGTTTCCTATGAGTTTAGCTACCTGTTCGCTCTTTCCTTCACATGGAAGCGATTTTGCCTAACTTCTACAATACCATATCTCTAAGGCCCAGGAGAGTGACCAGGATACTGTGAACACAGTTAATATTAATTGAGTGAATATAGACATAAATTAATAAATAATAAAATTATTTTTCAGTTATTATTTGGTTAAGATGATCCATCGCCTCTTAGCATTCAAGAGCTAAGAACCATATTTTATTCACTTTACATCTCCAAGAATAACGTCAGAGTCTTATCCATAGCAGACTTTTGCAGGTTTACTTGAATGTTCACCCAGTAAAATATGCTTTTCTCATTTATTTATATGACTTCATGTTTTCAAATATTTTTATTATTTTTTCCTCACAATAATATGTTACTGAGTTTGGGGGTACTAGAGTCTCTTTCTTGAGGTAGTTTCTAGGTTCTTTCTGTCCTGAGCAAACAACTGGTCATGACAAGTGCCAACAGTAGAAAGGCTTTCCATTTGTTAAAGGTAGGACAGCAAGCAGGCTCTGCAGAGCAAATTTGTGGCAAGTAAAAGTAAGGGAAAAAGTAAGCAGGACGAGAGTGAGCTACCGTGAAGATGCACAGCAGCAAAGAGCTCAGTGAGTGCCTCTGTCCTTCCTGTATCCTCCACTCTCAGGCTGATGTCCCATGCAAGGTGCCCTACTGGAAATCTTTGCAAGTTCTCAGAAGTCCATGTATAGGAATTGTTCTGTGCTTTTGTTCCAGGATTTTGTAATTAACAAGTCACACCTACTTCCCCAGAAAGCCTCATCATTCTCTAGTCTCTTGCCTCAAATACACCAAAATAAGTTGGTGAGCAGCACAATTTTAATTTTGCATAACAGGAAGAACTTAATTTTCAAGAGGGTCAAATAAGTTTTTCTAATGATACAAATCATAGGGAAATTCATGACACACTTCTAATCCTGTCTTCAGAACATAGTTGTAAATTGTATAAATCTAACTCTTTCTTAAGCTCAGATAATGAAACGTCAAAACCAGAGGCTAAATACAAAGAGTTCACATTGCAAGAGTGGAAATATATGTCTGTTAAAACCATTTCCAGTGGGTGACCACATAATGTAAGGTCAAGATCTCAGGTTCCAGGGCAAAGCTACTTGGTTCAAACACTAATTTCACTACTTCTGCTCTGTCTTCTCATATTGGACAACTCTCCATCCTTCCCCTGGCTTTATTTTCTTCGGTTCTTTAAAATAAGTGCAGGAGTATACAAACTTTATAATTTTATGTTAGTTATAAAAATGAAAAGAATCATGTAGAATGTGCAAACCACTTAAGAAGTGCCTATGCATGTCAACTACCATTGTAATGCTAAGTAAATTTTCAGGGTTCCTTGGAAAAACATGCCCAAATCAACTAAATATAACCCAGGATAATAGAGCATCACAGGTTCCCAGGGGAGCCCTCTGTTTAACAATAGAAACATAAGAGAGGAAGCTAATTTAAGACATATCATGAAATACAACAACTAACTCCAGAAATGTAGGTGTATAATTTCAAACCAAGGATACTGAAGAAAGACGAAAATGTAACAAAAAAGGTCTTGGATAGGTCAGTACCAAAAAGAATCTATTATTCTATGATAATAGATTAGATTTGAATTTGATCCAGGAGTTAGTAGAAAGCCATTAACAGACTTAAACAAAGCCAGTTACACTATTCAATCAAATTTTGGTATTGCAAAAGTGCCATTTAAAAATACTTTGGCCTCCTCTCTGGTGTCACAATATGAAACCTGAATAAGTTGAAAGTGAGGTTTGAAGAAAATCAAGAGACCAATCTAGGGAAGAAAGTTCACATGAGGAGCTGAACTAAAAAATAACCAGTATGGAAAGGCAATGTCAGAGGCACACGGTAGAATAGAAAATATCTGGCAAGAGTGGAGCATGTAGAACAAGGGAGAGAATAAATAGCAATGATGGTGAAATTTGGGACCTTCGCCAATCATCTAATTATAGAATACTTACAGATAACATGAATATGTAGGAAAGGAATCAGATTGCTGGGGCGGGCAGAGCAGAGAAGGCACGGGACAGATAGATAATAAGCTAAGTATGACACTTTTTCTACTACATTTTGTATCTGAAAAGGCTTGAACTATTTATGATTTAATATAAATGAAAGAAAATAAAGTAAACAGTTTGTATACGCTTAAAGCTACTGAAATCAAAATGAAGAGCAGGATAAGCCCATTGATAGATGTAAAGAATCCTTCACTGTCTTGAGTCTCAAGCATACGCACCAACAAAGACCCCCCAAATATGACCACATGCCCCCACACACCACCAAAATATAACACATCCGATGCAAAGAAGCATAATATGCTCATTTGCTTGTTTTAACCACTAGTATTTAAGGGGCTCTGCACTTCTCAGTTATTCAGCAAATATTGCATTTAGTGAGATTTGATGGTCATCTCCTCATCTGACCAAAGAACTTCATAAAAACTTCAAATACAATTTAATTGTGCCTTTACTGCAGAGGAATTTAAGAACAATTTTTATTGTGCTTGTCACATTTAATGATAATAATCACTTTCGGTCCATCAAAGTAATTTAATATCCAAGTGAGCAACAGTTTTTCTCTTAAAAGTCTGATAAATTTGTTGTGATACAATTGCATTGACTAAGCAATTAACAAGTAACAGGACTGAGATTGCAACTGTAGCATAAACAACAAAGCAATTTAAAGTGACAGAACTGTCAAGTGAGTGAATCTCATTTGACAGTCTTACCCAGTTTTAATATCTTACTATTTGTGATCTGGGAATAATGTAAATGAAGCATGAGAATAGGTTTGTTGAAGGGCTTTTTCTCATACTTATTCATGTCATAGCTAGTCATTATGCTGAAGAATTTTAAAAGGTTACAATGAAACCGTGTTTACCTTGGTTTGTACTAATGTAACTATGTATATGCAACATGCAAACTAAGATTTGGTACAGTACACAAGCTAACCTCTTCAAAAACAAGTCTTTGACTATAGCATGAATGTCATAACCTATGCAAAAATTATTTAACTGCATAGAACCAATTTTCACCACAAAAAAAAAAAACAGTTTCAGTTTGATAGTCACATACAGAAAATACGAAAAACAATCTCACTCATTGTATAGGTTTCACATTGACATGTGTCATAAAATTCGCTGGAAGAATGGTATTTCCTCTTGGGTGGCAGTTAATATATTCACTGGAAAGTTTACTCCAACTGCATTGTAAATGTGATATTTTTTCTCCACTAAGCATTCATTCTCAGTTGCACATACGCTCTTCTCAAGCAACAATATTTCCAAAGACAAACCTAGTCGAACTGCAAAGAGGTTTAACTCTTGTTCCATTCCACTAAAGGAGAAGATTATGGTTTATAGGTAAAATGGACTAATATAAACTTTTTTGCAGATAAAAAGATGTAAATGTGCTGCTTTCTGCTTCTGCTCCTATGTTATAAATGAATAAATGGGTCATTTCCAAAGGGGCCTGGGTATACCTAAGGCAAAGATAGATTACGTTTCTATAATCCAACTCCAATTAACAGGAGCCAATGATTGGCATGTGCCTCAGTCACAATTTTTGCAATTAAATAACTTATAATGAAGTCTTAAATTTTTAAAAGTAATAAAAAAAGAAGTCTTTATGTGCTTAAGCAAAATGTAAAAGAAAATACAAAAAGGAAAGTACAGGGTAAGAGATAAGAACAACCTTTTCTTTCTGCACGGAAAGTTACTTGCCCCTTGAGTGGAAAGGAAAGTCCTTAGAATTTGTGGATTAACAAAATTGGCATTTTCCCCCTGTGGGAACAATTATTCTAGGGACTTCTCTCTAGCTAATAAAGAATTTGAGCCCTTTCTTTTATCCATTGTGAAAATTCCTTACTTCTGTAACTTTGTAACTAAAATTTGATCAATATCTAGACTCCCAAAATAAAAATATTAAAAAGAAAATAGTTCTTCCATTGAAATATTAGTTAAAAGACTTTCCCAAGCTGTTAGTTTATATGTTGCTCTATATTGCACTTGAAACACTTTCAAAATCTTTTTTTTAATTTTCCTTTCGTGAAAGGTCAATGGCCAGCAAAAGTAACAAAGAAATTCTGACTCTATTCTTCATATGATTTTATTGCCAAATTTATTTCATTTGGCAGAACAAAACTACAGGGAAATGGGACATGTTAGGTGAGTGGGGAAAAACAATAGCGTACTGGCAAACAACATGGTAGGCAGAATTGTGGTCACTGCAGGGTGTTAGTCCTTCTGGAAGAGCTATAGACTGTGTCTGCTTTTCCAAAGCAGATCCTGAAACTCCTAAGACAAACACAGTCATGACCCAACAGCAGATTCCTTATGGACAATCCTTAGTACAGATTTGGATTATAAGTGATGAGCTAAAGCTGAATGAAACTCATGCAAGCCCATACATTACCAAGGAAGAAGTTATAAAACATCTTTTGTTTTTCTTTGACAAACTCAGATTCCGGAGGGAAACACTCATCATAGCTGAATTTTTGAAATGTGTAGACATTTCAAATACTAGATCATTTATCAGAAAGACCTCTGCCCCAGATAAATGAAGTAGTTTGATGTCTTCCACAATTGTTTAGAAACTTTGCTATCTATATGTGAAAGTAGTTATTGAGATATAAATAGCTCTCGTTGTGAAATCCTTCTTAATGTTCTCATAACTACCTTTCATTTTGTCTAGTTTTAAATGAAAGAATGAACATTTAAAGGATGGCTCATAATATTTAAATGTCCAATAGTAAATCTATGCCTCTGCCCAGCAAGTAGTTCCTTTAATTGAATTTTCTCCCTTCAGTATCAGGAGGTATTTAGTAAATATCCATAAACATTTGTTGACTTGATCTGACACTAGGCCAGGGATAACAGGGATTTTAACCACCTACCACAATGAATAGCTCCATTTACTTTATGTGAATTTTTTCTCTGTAAGGAATATTCCTGCTGCTTTTTTATAGTCATGGTAATGACTATATTGGTAATAATATATTGCCCAAAAGAAATGTCTTCACTCTCCTGGAGGTATGATTATAGTATCTCCACTTATAAGATGAGGCTAGCAACTTGTAAGTAAGAGATGCAAATTAGGGCCTGCATAAACATATTCTAACAAGTGTATTTTAATGAATAGTAAGCAGAAATCAAGTCAAGCAAGGGCTTGAATAACAGACTCCAGCGCCTGTTCTGGAGGAAGCATTTTAGCAGCTAAAGCTAAAAGACTGTGCTTGACTGAAAATTCTTTGGTAAATTTTTCTCAATTATCAGAAGTTTTTTCCCTTAGAATCTGAGTTTGTCCCAGGAAAGTAAAGAATGCCTTATAACTCCTTCCTTGTTAACTTATGAGATTCACTCAGCTTTTTCTCATCACTTATATTCCAAATCTATACTGAGGACTGTCCATAGGGATCTGCTGTTGGGTCATGGTTGTATTTGTTTTAGGAATTGCAGGACCTGTGCTGGCATAGAGGACACAGTCTATGCCTTTCTCAGGGGGACATCGCAATGGTTTTAGGATCAGCTCCTCATAGACATTAACAACTTTAAAAATACAAAATGAGGAGATAATATATTCAAATTAACTACTATTTAGTACAAGTATGAAATGATGACCATGAAATTAGACAAAAAACACCAAAAAAATTTTTTGAGTATCATAACTTTGATTATTTGAGTCTCTAACATTCTCTGCATGACCCCTGGGGCAGGAACTTGCAAAAAGAAAAAAGAAAAAAACAAGATCCTAGAGACCATATGTATGTGCTTAATGAACAAGTCATACTGTTGAGAAATACTTCAACAGGGAGTTCACTTCTACTTTCTCCTTGGCACAATGTGACCTCCCAACCTTCTCAAAACCCAGAACTTCCCAATTTCCAACACCTTCTTGTGAGTGAAAAAATCAATTGCCTGACCTCATTCTTGGTAACAGTAGGACTAAGTTCCCCCTGGGGTGTTTATTCCTCAAAGGAGCTTTTCAGAAAATGGAACTTCAAAGGAAAGTCTGAACTGTAAATAGCACTTCAGTCAACATCCAGAGAGAGTATGTGGTTGTGAGACAGGTTTCCTACTGTTCTGTGTAGTATTAAACATCAAATGTATGCTCCTTTTGATCAGATGTTGTACATTCCCTCCTATAGCTTGTTTTCTATCTCCATCCTGCATTATTAATTTATTAGACACCAAAGAATTACTGTGAATGTAGACACTAGGAAATACTTGATTTTTCCATGGTTTTATTCATTCACAAATACTTGAGTGTCCATTATATTTGACACTATGACTCAATATTGAGTTGGCCACAAAGTGTATTTCTGTCCTTTGGAGAACATTTGCTAGTGTTTATAGATGTATTTGAGAAACTGGTACAACCGGTATCCACCAAGCTAACGTTGTGCTAAATATCCTACAATACTCAGGATAATCTCTCACAACAAGGAATTTTCCAGCCCACTGCCTCTGTGAAGAAGCCCTGATCTAAAGAGTGGAGTAAATGTATACAGCAGATTTCTGTTACTGTGATAAAATATACTAGCCAGTCAACTCATAAAAAGAAATGCTTATTTTGGCATTCATAGTTTTAGATGTTTCAGTCAATGGTCAGGTGGAACCACAAATAAATTATGGTAGAAGCATGTAGCTTCTTCTCTAGAGCTAATATTTGCAATGAAATGAAATAAAGAGGAAGAAGAAGGCTTAGAGATGTCAGTAACCCTTTAAGAGCGTGTATTTAATGACCCAACAGTTTCCCACTAGGACCCACTTCCTAAAGCTTCCATCACCTCTCAATAACTCCATGGGCTTTGCACACATAAGTCCTTGGGGACACTTTTCCAGACCATAACAATAACAAAGACAAATAATAGTTTGCATATGTGTCATCTCTCATTGTGAATGCAATAAGATACTTTAAAATATTTTCTAGCTGCCACCTTCTTCCTATGAAAATAAAAATTTGGTACATATAATATTCAGTTTAATGAAAATTTAAACAAACAAATAATTACTGACTACCTGTTTGGTAAATTGTTATATAATGTTATATATCGTGATGTTATATATAATGTTATATATTGTTATATAATGTTATATATCACTTCTCTTTCAGTGTAGAGCATACTTTTATTCTAATTGAATAGCACCTTTTCAAGTTCTTAAAAGGTCTTCCTTTGGAAGTTTTGATGCCAGTGTTTTACAATAGAAGTATCTTTTAAATTTTCTTCTAATCCCCTTTACACATAGCATGCCTCTTCCCCAACTATCACTTGTTCTAATTATACAGTTGCTAGCAAAATCCTTCCAAACTGAAACGATATTTATTATGTCCATCTTAATGTTAGAGGACATCCACTACCCTTAATTGTCTGCAAACCTTTACCCTTTATTTCTATGATCATTGTCTTAGAAGTTCATGTATCTTCCCTTTTAACATTCAGCTCAGTATTTTTCCTTTGTTTCTTATAGCAGATCAAAAGTAACTTTTGTCAGTCACCATGAGTAAAAATTCTCCATTAGAGCATAAGAAGGATCAAAATGAAAGTCACAAAACACATTCATTGAAGTTGATTTGCAGTCAGATTTTCATTAACTGATGACTCACAGAACCTATGAATATGTATTACAATATTTCATTTACAAATTGATTGATGACAGTGGATGGATAGATAGATAGATAGATAGATAGATAGATAGATAGATAGATAGACAAATACTTTAATGGATTGCTTTTGCATTTATGCAAGGCAGGGACATGTTGGGAGTATCAACTATATTAGATTACAAAACTAGGATCACAGAAGAACCCTGACATTTTGAGAGATTGGATAATGACAGGAAACTTTTCCAGGATAATGAAAAATTATTCTCTATCACAATGGGTGTGTGTACATTACACCACAGTATTTGAGAGTATATACTCTGGAATTGTGTGGTCAGGTTTCATTCAAATCTTGGCACCACCACGTGTTGACAAGTTGCCTGACTTTTGACAAGTGATTTGACCTCACTTTGGCTAGATTTCTTTATCTATAAAGTGGAATTAACTATAATTCTAGCCTCAGAGGATTGTTAAGAATGAAATAACTTCAATGTATCCAAAGTCTTAGAAAAATTACCTGACATACAATTAGTTTAAGCAGTCATTCTCATGGAGAGAGGATGTTTTCATTGCAATAAATACAAAAGGGAAAACAATGAAAATAAGTAATAGATCATTGTAAAAGTAATTTTCAGGTTAAGACATAAGATTAGTATTCAAAATAAAAAGCCCTCGTGCATGTGAGTTGCATCATGCACGAACAGAAATTAGATGGAGAAGACACAGCAGTTTCTTTGCTTTCTGTATTTATGCTTGATCCGACAAATTGCTTAAAATCAAACTAAAGAGAATAAGAAAGAGAACAGATTCAAAACCATGTCCAACGATGGTTGATTGACTCAAAGGCAACAGGGAAATCTCATCTAAGAAAAATCTTGCATAATATATAGAGAACCACATAACTATCATCAAATAGCTGAAGAGACAGCACATGTAAAAGAATTAGATTAGATCTGCATTACCCCAATTGACATAATTAGTAAGAGAAATTACAGGTAAATTAAATTCTTCTCATTATACTCTTATAATTTTTTCCAGAATATTGCACAGATGGAAAATTCTGCTTTAAAATATGTAAAATTCCTTTTCTGAAAATTGATGAAGTATAGAGTTGAGGCAGGTAAAATAGACAGATGTCTTATTATTTCTTGTTGGGTGGGTCAAAGAAGTTGGGGGAGAGCTGGGGCTGGCAATACGAGTAATTTTTAGGGAACACTTAATGTTATGAAGCAGAAACTCTATGAGAGAAAAATATTCCTGACTCTCATCATGAGCAAAGTATCAAGGCTGAGATGGTCCAAAGCAGAGACAAGGTTCAAGGAAACAGTAAGGCTGGCCAGGAAACAACCAATGCAGCCATGACAGGCCCCAATTCAAAGGAGAATAATCCAAAAGAATGACCACCCACTGAAGTCACTCAGATGCTACCTTAGAAGAGAAGCAGTTTCCTTTCCACAGAGTATGTTCGTCTCCCCCAGAATTCACTCTAATATTCTCTACTTTGTTTTTGTTTTCATTTCTCATTGTCTGAAATTATCTCATGTATGTATTTACTTGTTTAACTTCCTCTTAAAAGTGAAGCTTCTTAAAAGAGAAAAGGTCTCTTCTTAAAAGAGACCTCTGTCCAATTTATTTCTCTTTGTTTTCATAGCACCTGAAAAAGCACCTGAAATGCACCCAGTAAACATGAACTCAAAAGTAAGTAAGCAAATATCTAGGTTGATAGTAAATTACGGAGCTAAATCAGCCAGAGCAGAGGAGGACATTGAAAGAGGGAGCTGTGCTCTTTTCAGAATTCTAGAGTCAGTGAATGACCCTCTGGTAGTTTAGGAATGAATGATGTATCCCAGGCAATTAATAGTACTTAAATAACCTGAGAATGAAAAATGTCTTAAAGTGTCACACATTGGAGGAGAGGTGAACACGGTACATTATGATACCAGTGCTTTATCCCCAAACAGCAGCACCAGCATCAACTGAGAATTTGCCTGGATGCAAATCTTTACCTTTTGTTTCGAAACAAAACCTGTAGGAATGAAGTCTGACCATCCGTGTTTTACCCAGTCTTCCCCCAGATGGATCACCATGCACATCAGAGTTTGAGAATGATTAGGCTTTGTGATCTTTAGATCACTTTCCAATGCTCAAATTCCATCATTTCATAAGCAATGGAGAATACCAGAAAAAGTCCCAAGTGGTAGAAAAAATTCCAAGAATATTCCTAATGGAAGAGCACTCCATAGAATTTGAAAACAATAATAACAAAATCAATTGGAGTAACTCCTCAACCCATCAACTTTTTGTGTCTTTTGTTATGTTTATGGAGTGAAAGTTCTTTAGGGAAACACTACAGTATAACACACATCTTTCCTACAAGAGTTCTCAAAGCCTCAATATTAATAGAAATCATGGGTTTCAAAACACTGTGGCATAATATGGAGTATTTTCCACGTGTTCCTGATAAAGCAACCCCATTTCTAGAGTATGGCTTTCAGAAAGAGGGTTTTGTTAAATCCTGTTTAGGAAGCACAACCCAAGGGTGGTAAGTTCGAGAGACAAGTATCTTAGAACCAAAATGACCAGAAGAGGTGCCGGTGAAATCCAAAGGTCAAGCTTTTGTTTAAGGTTAGCCATATCTGTATATTGAAATGCTCCTTTCTATCAACAACATAATGTTGCTCCAATGTAAGGTGAAATTGTTATTTGTTTATAGCAAATTATGTTCTCTAGAGGCATGTCTGTACATCTAAAGCTGTTTTCTAGATCTTGAGCAGCTGCTATATTCTACATTTTTTGAATGCTCATATAAGAAAAAAAGGAAGAAAGTTCATTTTACTTTTACTTAAGTTAAAGGAGCTAAAAATATATTGGTTCTGATTCATTAAATAATATTACCTCTGTCAGGCATTAGAAAATTGAATTTCAGTTGAGAACGTGAAAATATGTATATGAGTTATAGCAATGGTAAACAACTTTTCAATTAATTTATTTAAGCATTTGAAATTTTCATTTCAAAGCAAAAGGAATAATATGGAATGCTGAACAAAAAATCCATCTCTACATATAATGCTCATTAAAACACAGGATGAATTTAATGCTGTCTCACCAAAACTATAGTTCAAGTTGTGTTAAAGGAGACATTGGGAGCTTTGTGAATTCTATAAAGTACACCAAGGGAGCTTAATGAATGCTAATTAATCAAAGCAATATTTAGCTCCATTTCCAATTAACACTCACAATGAATGCTTGCAAGAGTGAATATGGATGCCTAAAGACAAGTCTATTATTTACTTAGGCATTATTTATTTATGCCCCCAACTACATCCAGAAATAATTGATTGAAACCACAATGCAAGAAATCAATACTGGAAAACTATTTTCAAAAACTCAGAAAAAAATGATTCAAGCAATAAGTGGGGAAGAAGAAGAAAGGAAAGTAATTATGGAATAAAAGCCACAATAAAGGAAGATACACACAACAAAAAGCTCAGTTCATCCTAGACTTAAATTCAGACTAGACTTAAATATATATGTATTTTATATATATATATATATATATATATATATATATATATATATATATGTCTTTCTTTCTGAATTTAAGCCAAGGACAGTTTTTAAATTTTGTTTTAAATTACATAGCCCAGAATATGCTGAGCTAATTGGATATGGGTTAAAATTTCGAGTCAGTGGTAATGTTTGGATGATGTGCATTCAAGGGTAATTATCTTAAATGTTAAGTGTATATCATATTATGTATTATCTCAAGTCTCAGCAGGACTCTGCAACAGATTAAACAAAATGGGGTGCTGGGAAAATAACTCAGTGGTAGAGCATTTGCTTAGAATCTAAGAGGTCCTCATATCACATGCACAATAAAAGAAAAAATCAAATAAAAAATGGAGAAGCTACCAAGTGCCTGAAGTTTATATGCTCAGTATTATAGATCAAGTCCTGCTCTGTGGATACATGTCCAAGGACCTTAGTTCCATGGTGTTAAATCCTCTCTATATGATACATGAAAAATCAAAGATGTCAAATAACCCTTCATAGAAGACAGACTATATTGATTTTGTCAGAAACCAGGAGCATAGATCAGGCTTAGAGGGATTTTATGGACCAGCAAGGGCAGGAGTTGATATAGTATCAGCTAAACCAGACCAGTTGAAAATTTTATCAGTGGACTAGATTGAATAAAGTCTTTCATTCTTGGAAATGAGCTTTTAAATTTTGTTTCCCAACCCTAAGAATGTGCTCAATAAAGTAAGTGCCAAGTATATGTTTTTAAATAAGTAGCTACAGTTTTGGCTGTTCTGGAAATTGATTACAATAGGAGCCTGCTTAATTCATTCAATTAGTTTGTGTTGCATGACTGCTGTGCTGCAGGTACAGAAGATAGGATGGTGACCTGGGCAGATAGTGCTGATCCTTACAAAGACCACCAGTCAAGAAATAATTACATAAATAAACATACTAATTCCAACAGTGATGTCTTGAAAGAAACAGAGAGTATGTTACAAGAGTAAGCAGGGCAGAAAAGAAAAAAATTATATACATTTTCCTTATGGAATTCAAGTGAGATTTCTAGATAATTTTCTTAGGAATGGTGCAAACTATATCATCTGAGTACAACAAATATGTTTGTTGTGCTTATTAGGCTATAGTCCTGGGCTAGTCACTGTGGTGTGCAAAGAATATGAGCAGTAGCCATAATACACAGAAAAATCCGGTAGCTGCCTGGAAGAGAGATCATACGTCCACTCATAAAGTTCAGAGGACGAAATGTCTCTTGCGGTTGAAATGATCAGAGAGCTTTATGAAGAAAGACTTTTGCGATAGGAATTAAAGAATGCATATGTAGAATGCTGACAGATGAAAAAGAGAAGAGAGTTTCAGTGCATAGAAAAGCAAAAGCAAAAGAGATGGCAGGAGGATATCCAGGCTCCTAGCAGCTGTCAGTAGGCATGGATAAATGACATATGCAAGATAATAAGGGGGCAAAACACAGGGCAGGTGGGTTACAGCCAGTTCAGGAGAGTACCAGATACAAGACTACAAAGTCTGCTCTTCATTCAGGAGGTGATGGAGACCACAGGAGACTTTTGATCGGGGGAGTGATATGATAAAAAAGGAGCTCTAAGAACCTTCAGCTCTGTAGGTGATTTTGAGAGATGTGAGGCCAAAGTCAATCAGATCAGCTGGTAGTCCAGACAAGAGGTAACAGGGGCCTGAACTATGACAGTGGGAATGGAAATGAGGAATTAGGAAAGAATGCTGAGCTCTGAGCCCATTAGGAATCACCTGCAGTAACTGATCTGATCACAGCAGCACTGACACCTCCATTAACTCTATTGCATCCCATCTCCAGAAGCTTGAGAGTTGATTGGTCCTGAAGCAAACTGATCCTAAAGAAAGACAGGCTGCTTCTGCCACCATCTGCATGGATGGATTCAACTGCAGAGGACTATAGGGATTTTGATTGAATTTTAAAATCAAACATTCTCTTCATAATATTGCAACCTTTATGCCACTGTGCTCTTTGCAGATTCTTGAGGTCATTAAAATTCTTTCTTAATCTTTCCATTCCTTTCTCTGCTTTACTCCAAAAAGCATTTATTTTCTTATTAAGTGTGATTTTCCTTCTGTCTCCTTACCTAAGACCATCCCTTATTTCCCAAGCATCAAATCTAAACACAAATTGTAGTGTCATGCCTTGGGAGACAAAGGAAAGGAAGGAAATTCTATATTCAAATATCAATTAGTAAATAATAAGTTAAAAGAAATTTTGACACCTGGAGAAGCATGTGTTCCTGTATTTCATAAAGAGAAGATCTGATGATCACACACTCTATTACTAGGTAATGTATCATTGATGACAAACATAGCACCAGGGATTAAGAGCATGAACTTGGAAATCAGACCTCCTGTACTCATATCTAGGCTTTGTCTTTTTTTCACTATGTGATCTGGAAAAGAAGCAACTCTTTCAGGTTTGTTTTCCTCATCTAAAAATAAGAAAAGAATTTTACTAGCTTAGTGAGTTTTCTCGAGAATCACATGAAATGATCTACATGAAGCATTTTAGCCCAATATCAAGTATATGGCATCAAAATAGGTATATTTTCCAATACCTCACTTTTTATGATAATATTGTCATGGTTTATGTCTGTGTCCCCCAGGCCTCATGAGTTTGCATTGGGCATTTGTGATGGTTCATTGTCTAGTGCTTGGATTGGTGGTGTCAGTGCCCCACCCACATAGGGGTGGAGCCAGGGTGTGAGGTAATGGCAGGAAGAAGGTGTGCCTCGCTCTTTGCTGGTTTCTGCCTTACTGTTCACAGCCTCCATGAACTGCGGCCCAGCCATGCCCGCCTGCCTTGGAGCCAACTGAGAGTGGACTGAAACCTCCAAATACTGTAAGAAATAAACCTTTCCTTTCCCAACTTTGGGCTTCAGGTATTTTGTCTCAGTGACAAGCATAAATATCAAATAATTGAGGATTTCATCTGGTTTCTTTATGGAATAATCACTTAGGTACACTCTTAAATAGCTCAAGATAAAGATTTTCTGCAACCCAGAGATTCAGTGCCTTGACAAGTAAAATCCAAAGTATACCTCTTCTTCAGTACTCAGCATAACTTTTCCTGCAGAGTCATTCCTCTTCTTGTGTCCCTTAAGATTTTTCTTACTATTAAGATGATCAGAATTTTCACATTCACTCATATGCTAAGTAAGGTCCATACCAAAAAGAAAAAACTATATTCAAAGTTAATATGTCAAACCATTATCCAGAGAGCAAACAGAAAACTGATGTTTTAGGTTTTGGTTTTTATTTTAAAATTGGAGATATCTCACATTCCATACTCTTCACAAAAGATTGCTTCATTCCAAGATAACATACTTTGTTTTATAAGCTAAGAAAAATTTGACACTTTTCTATATTTGATGTCCTTGAATGTGTAAACAGAAACTAAACATTCTTTATATAAGCTTTTCCCAAAACAGTTTTGTTGAGATGTCTTTCTCAAAATTTCTAAAACAAGTGTGGAAAGTACCATATTCCCTATCCCTTAGAGAAAGACAATGAATACTATTTTAGTTACTTTCTCATTACTGAGACATAATACCTAACACCTAAAATTTAAAGGAGGCAGATTTCTTCTGGCTCACAATTTTTAGGGCTTTAAGTCCGTAGTCAGCAAGCTTTAAGGCAAAGCAGCATGGCAGAGGAGCATCACAGAGGAGAAAGAGCTCGTGAATGGCAGCCAGGAAGTGGAGAGAGAGATCCAGAGAGGATGGAGGGAGGATAGATTTTTCCAAGCCCCAGCCCCAGTGACCTACCTGCCCCTCTAATCAGACTTTACCTCCCAACGTCACATTTAACTATGAACTCACCAGGGAATTAGCCCACTGATTTGGCGTGGAGTATCTCACCTCCATGATACAATTGCCTCCAAAAAGTCCCCACCAATCAGCACATAAGCCTTCAGGTATCATCTAGATACAAACCATAACATTTTTCCGATAGGTCCCAAAAGGTTCATGCACATCTTTTATTGCAAACCACATTTAGTCCATTTCTGTACTAAGTGCTAAAGTCCTAACAGTTTCAACATTGCTGAAACATTCAAATCCAAAGTCTCCCATGAGATTTACGACAAACTCTTTCAGTAACTCCCTATAAAACATCAAAGAGTTAAACACTTCTAACATACAAAGGCACAGGATAAATTTTAGCATTCCAAAAAGAAGAAATAATATGATAGGGAAGGAAAACTGTGATGAAACGTGAAAATTCACATGGTTTGAGTGGCTCTGCTCCTATGGCACTGCTGGTATTTGTAGCATTCATGGCTTCTCTTTTGGACTGGCTTTGCTCAGTCTATGTACCTTTCCTGAGATATTCCATGTTCCTGGTTTTTCCAGTATCATGGTTCCGCACTGCATTTTCATCCTCACTCTCACAGCCTCACACACTGCCCTCTTAGTGGCATACTGCCTGGCTTCCCAGGCATTTTACCAAATTCTGGGTGGAAGCATCCTTGACCTCACAAGTCTAGCAATCTACATGCTCATAATATCACCGCATGGATGACATCTAAGTCACTAACTGGAGAAGTGGTTGAGCCATTTTGCAACTTTCTTGTGTATTTGCAGAAGCCTCTGAGTGCCTGGATAATTTAACAAAGGACTGGAACAGCATGTCCTGGGACTCTGTTTTTGGAGAAAAGACTTTCAACCTTGCATCCATGTATTTATGAAGGAAGGATTTCTACTCTTTCCCAGGATGGCCTCAAGCCTCTTTTCTTAATATCCTTCTGTAAAGATGTTGGCTACGCTTTAATGCTGATCTTTTCAGTAACCAAATCCCAACATTAGCTAAGCTTCCTTTCTGGCCAAATTCAAAACTTTTAAAATCATTCAGCCATGCTGGTTGCTCTTAATTTTCAATGTAGAGCTGGCTAAAAGCCCCCACGGTACTCAAATCACAGCCGAAATGTTTGGCACCCTGGAAATTTCTTTCAGAAGATTAATCAGTGATATCCTTTCAATTTACATGAGCAAAATATAGAGAAATTTTCTGCCAGAGCATAACATACATGGCCTGGAGCTCAACTGCCAGTGGAGTCCTTATCCCCATCTGAAACTCGTTAGCCTCATGTTTTCCATCTGCATGTCTATCAACATTCTGTTCTTCTGAGCTCTGGCTAGAATCTCCCATCAAACTTGGTTTACAACACTCTAAGGCTGCTTCTCTAGGTGGCAGACCTTTCCAAACTCCTCATGTGAACCAGTTCCGGAGGTTTCTTCACCTTGTGGTCAAGTAGTCCCAGGGAGGACCTCACTTCACTGATACCAAAATCTGTCTTAGACACATTAATGAGTATCTCACCCCATGATATAATCAACTCCCAGAAGCTGTATCTTCTAAGGCATGAGGTTTTGGAGAGACGTCTAGATATATAACATTCTGCACTGTTCCCCGAAAACTCATGCTTTTTATAAGCTTTTTCCAAAATATATTCTACCAAGTAGGCCCCCTCAGGTATCTTTCTTGAACCTCTAAACAAGTCTGGAAAATGCTATATTCTCTATCCATATCCCTTAGATAATTGCAATGAATAGTAACTAACATTTTAAAGAATCTTAAAAGTCACACCTAAAAGAATGATATTAAACTATGTTTTGCTACACTTTTTGTTTTCATCAATTTTTTTTAATCCCTATGAAAAATACCCAAGATAATCAATCTCAACACTAAGTGTCTCTCTCTGAACTATTAAAATGAGTATTCTCTATCCCTGTAATGGTTGATACATTGTATCAAACCGAGAAGTTCATAACATTAATGAAGAGACTCAGCAGGGAGTTGGAGTCCTTACTTTGAAAACATGCTCATCCTATGCAAGAAGAGGGCAAGATTTTGTGAGTGGTATCTATAGTTCATGGCTGCTTAGCCCTGTTACTTCTGGGGCTGTGATATGGCAGAGCTTATGATGGGAGCGCATCATGAGTAGAGCTGGGTACCTCATGGCCGCCAGGAAGCAAAAAGAGAGAAAAGGACCCAGAGTCCCAATTTCCTTCAAAGGCACTTCCTGAGGTCTAACTGCCTTCCACACTAGGCCTTTTATTATTTTAAAGTCTCTACCACCACCCAATAGCTAAACAAGTCAGTCAGCAAGCCTTCAACACATGGCCTTCTGGGACATTGAAAGCTTAAGCCTTAACATTTCTTTACTAACAAAATTGTTAAATATTGACTATAAAACATTAATTAACATGTTGAGAAAAAAAATGATGTTCTAGATCAGAGATAGTGAAGCTTTGAGAAGCCAAGTGCCCAAGCTGCAACCCAAAACCCACTCATCGCACAGCTCCAACACTGCAATTAAAACTGACTACTGAAGTTTTAGTTTAGAAAAAACAATCCATACATTAACATCTTTTGTCTTAAAATAAAAACAAACAACAGATGTGCCGTAGGTTCACCACCACTATTCTAGAAATTTTGATGCCTCTGTAGTTTAATTAAAGCAATAGAATCCTCAAATTACTTTCTAAATTAAATAAACTCCTGAGAAATAGTTGAGAGTTTGAATGCAATCATTTATATCTTAAATGCTGTTCACTATTGATCTTTTTAAGGGATTGCTATTTCTAAAATTATAGAAACAAATTATCATATGTGGCCAGAATTTAATTAAAAAGTTTAGTGTTGTGAATATTTTATGGAACTAATATGCCCATTATTAGGGAAAGATATTTTTAAAAGCTGTCTAAAAATCTCAGTAGAATCAACAGTAGGAAAGATTCAATATATTATTTTTACATTTTACTCTGATGATTGGAGCAGTCATTTTATACCTACTGTGTGCCAGGGCCTTTGACATTTGAGAGCCCTCACCAAGGGTTGCTAAGAGCTTTTAATCATCGTACAGCTGTGCACCACTGAACAGGGATCATGAGAAGAGACTCACGATCAATCAAACAGCTTCCTAAGAAGTGTTAACTTTTGATCTTCTCTTGATCTTAAGGAAGAGATAAGCGTGGGCCAATTTTTCTTTCAAGCTGTTCAGTATCATTTTCAAGAAATAAATGTTAAGAATTCACAATTATGTTTCTGCCAAAGCATTTCCAAATTCTCTATGGCCAGTAAAATAAAATGTAAGACAAGCTAGTATCAACACATTGATGTTGAAAGTGCCTGTTACTAAAACCACACAGCACACATGTGGACAAGAGACCACTTGAAATTTCCATCAGCTTCTCAGTGAATCAGGCTAAAATTGGGAAACAAGCATGTAAGGGTGGGGGACTAATTAAGAGGCGAAAAGAAGAAATTCAGGATTGAGTAAAAGTACTTGAAAACCTTCATAATCAAAAGAAGTCTCATCAGAAGTCTCATGTTGTCTTTTTCTAAGATTTTTTATTGATGAATGTTACTGTAGTACAGAAATATAAATCTGATAAAAACATTTAATGTTTCACATTTTAAGCAATATTTCCTTATAGTTTGGCAGTATAAGATCAAACAATGATTTGAAAAAACAGGATGGCTGTTTAAAGTTTATTCACTTCTCTTAATCATTCTTCTTTTGCACCTGTCTTGAACTGTTGTAAAATAAAAAGGAGTTAAAGAAATCCTAACTTGTATTGCCAAATTAATCAAGACTAGATCTAAATACAAAAATAGTTTAATCTAGTTTCCCAACAAACACATAGAAAGTTTTGTACATTCATAGCAGGGATGCTTCCAAAGGGCATTGTATTATACTGGCTCAAATTTTCTTTTGTTTGAAACAGTCTTTTGTATTTCACTCAATCACCAATTAAATGCTAATTATTCATTTTCACACAACACTCATTTTTATAGCTTAATAATATATTTTATTGATTTTATCCAGACATATAAATCGTTAGGTGATTCTGCAAACTTCCCTAACCTCTGCCTGTTCCATCACAGATCATGACCCCTTGGGCTACCCAGCCTCACCTAAGGCTACTCCAAAGCCTCCCCTCCACTGGCTCCTTTCACACCGTTCTTACCATGCAGTAAGCCTGGGTGTTACCTCCACGTACATATACAAGCCATTGCAGTGTCTTTTCTGTGCATGGGAAGTAATGTATTATACATGCAGTCATCCTTCTGTGCTTCCTTTCTGACCCAGAGAAAGCATTCCCCCACACACACACTTGGGACCTCTTCATCTATTTTGCTCTCCCTTCCCAGCTTATATAGGGCATAAGTAGTTCCTCTTTCTCAAGGTTTTCTTCTCTGACTCAGAATCTGAACTTATGTCTGGTTCTTTATCCTCTCTACATTGGAATGGCTACACTATTACACAATAGAAATTGGTGGTTCTGAAAACCTCTAAGAAAAAATTCAGTGTTATCTCTTATCTAGACATGAAAATAGATTAAATGGCACTAGAAATTTTCACATACTGGACTTTGTGTTGAATCTGGGATTATAGGAGGAGGTTGTGCACAAGGGAAAAAAAGATCAAAAGAAAAACTGGGAATTCATAATTCCATCATTCAACAATGGAGTAAGCTAGGTGAGGTGAACCCAGGAGAACAGAAGCAGTCAGTGGATTGCAATTCTATTGCACTTAATCACCCTTGATGTCACCCAAGTTGCTCATGGTCAGTGTGCTAAGGGTCAGATGCAGCAAACAGTGTTTTGTTTTCTTTCCTTCCCATCCTTTCATTCCAATCTGCTTTGTTCTGTTCCTTTTCCTTGTGACACTGGGGATTGAACATGAGGGCTTTTGCAATGAACTACATCCTAGCTCTTCTTATTTTTAGTTTGAGCCAGGATTCATTAACTCATTACATTGTTCTAGCTGGGCTCTAATTTGTGATCCTCCTGTCTCAGCCTCCAAGAACACCACATACAGTTTATAAGCAGTGTTTTTAACTGCTGGTCACAGTATATTTCCAAGTGACTAGCATGGCTGCTTCACAGGCATCCACCTGTCCAGTGTCATTTGTTCGGGAAGTTCCCTGCTTCCACAGGCATCACTTTGATGATCCACGATGAATTTCCAGATCTTAAAATTTCAGATCTAGAATTTCCAGATCTTGAAATTCTAAATAATTTTTAACAAAGATCTCCTAAGTTTCATTCTGCTTTGGGCCTTGCAAAGCATGTAGCAGTTTTTCCTTGAGGAATTAAATACAGAAAAAAATACTTTGATATATCACATACAGCATAAATACACTTCCCTGACTCTTTGCTTCAGTATTGTTTGCCAGTATGCACACATTTGTGTCTGTGTGTACTATCTGTGCACGCACATATATGCATGTGACAGGAGGGTGGATGTTTCTATTTGGTGAAAATTTTTAACAATACTTATGTCAGTTAGAATCAAAGATTAGACACTCCTATCAGTTTTAACAGTCTGAGATTCTGTTTTTCTTGTTATCAATCTAGAAAGTATAATTTAAAAGGTCTACTCTGCAGAAGAAAAGCCCATCTTCACTGGAAATAATCATCCTTCCAACAAAAATGTTCAGATTCAAAGCCAGCTGGTATGCACCTTTACTTTTGAAATTCCTGTATGCAAAAACTTGACTTAAAGATAAGCATTCTGAATATAAAAATATAAAGTAAAAGTTTTTAAATGAATCCAGATCAGTATCACTCAATATTTAACAAAGACACAGGAAGGGTAAAATTGGACTTTATTAGTAACATAATCAAATATGTATTCTCCAAATCAACTAACATGTTTAATTGGCCTCTCATTATAAGTTCACCTTACAATATCTCCACCACACACATTCATATAATTATTTTAAATCCCCAATTATTTAAAATTTCTCTTAGGCTTTTTTATACAGATTACATTCAGAAAATTGTACACAAAATCGGATATTTATTTATATTGAACCTGGGATAAGACATGGTATTCATGAAATAATAAACACTTTCTAGATTTGGGTGTGTTGATATAAAATTGCCAAATGTATCTAAACCATGTAATTTCTTTTAAAATATAAAAATCCATGGAATTCTCTTTCTCATAAAGAAAAGTTTTTATAACCCATATTTTAAGAATGTGAGCTTTCTGAAGATCAAAAGCTTTCTCTAGCTACACAGAAATAGGATGGAGTTAAAACATTTTCCTGATACTCTGGACTCAAAAGAGTTCAACAGGGAAGCTGTTAAGAAAGCTCATTCAGCAGTAATACTCTTCTGAGAGAATGTTTGAAATATGAAATTATGGCCCCAGTGTGAATGGAAAGCTAGGGAGACCTCTGCTTATAATTATAGTGCCCAAACTATTTCAATTTAAGTGCATTTTGGAAGCTTCAAATATGTGAATTATTTGTCAAACTACTACCATTGCACAAGCTTTAATGCGTATTTTGGGTGCTGTGCACCAGCACCTTGCAGATCAAATGCAATTTGGATTTGCAGATTATAAATCTGATAAATAGCCGCTGCTTCTGCAGTTAAAGAAGTCATGTTCCTATCCTGGTTGATAATATAGTGTAAAGGATATTCCTTACTGTGTCCCTGTATTAGACAAAGGATCACTGAGAAATAGCTCAGCAGTAACAAAGCCAATCTGTGTTCAGTGCGTTTCAGGAAACTGGCTATAGAGTAATGCAAAGAAAATTCAAATAAAGAGTTCACAGCTTGCAAGAGAAGAAGTTAAAAGACTGTGCTTGTCTCTTGTTTCCACTCCAGCCATTACTTTTTCTTCTCTGGTGTTTCAGCTCCTATAAAAACAAAAGAGGGGAAGTAAATCCTTCTCCAGAATGATCTTTCAAAATTACTGTTAAAGTACAGAGAGATGGTATGATGTGTGGAGAACCAACTGAGAGTGTGAAGTTTTCTATTTATGGCTCGATCTGCTGTGAGAACTAGAGCCATTCATATGGTTACAGAGGGCTTCAAATTTTTCTCTTCTGTCAGATGACCATCTTACACTATTTTGTAAGCATGAATATATGAATAGCGCCATAGGATGAGCCTTCTGTTTTTACCAGTACATCCTATGCAGTGTGCCTGAATTTGGAGTTGACTCAACATCACACAATCCCAAGGACATCCAACCCCAAGACTTGGAGGTATCAAGTGGCATATTAGCAGATAAAACAACAAAGCATTACAGGCACTGACTTTCTATCTGTATAAAACAGGCCCGTATTTTCCAAGATAGCATAGTTTTTAGGATCTGACCTCTTTCTTCTCTAGCATCATTTTATTCTGTTGCTTTTACATTACATGGCATTTACATTTCAGCATCATTTAAATGCTTGTATTTCTTTGATAACATCCTGTACTCTTCTGGTTTGTGCTAAAATAAAAATCAACTTCACATTCACATACATGGCACAACTAGTTATCACCTTCATATGATTAAGACTCATTCTGTGTATCTTTTAAACAGTCTTTCTTAAATAGAGAAGCTTGGTTCTGTGTGCTCACAACAAAAGTGCATGGACTCACACTCTGTTGTCCTGGAGGGTCTCTATGCTTCTGTTGCTCTGACTGCGATGGGTGGACCCATTTCTTGGGACATAAATTGTATGCAGGAACCACTGTTGTTGCAGCCTCCCATGCATGGTGCTTGCTTTTCCATTTCTTTCCTAGATTAAAAAGTTCCAGGGATTTCAGTGGTAACATGGGTTCTAAGATTCTGAACCATGCACATGTGGTTTGCAACAAGTCTGTAAGGGTTAAAGACCAGGAAAAGGTAAACATCTGAAATAACCCATGTTTATTTCTAGACACACAATTAATTCTGAATCCATCCACAGAAAGTTTAAATGCAAGTCTTGACATAGGACTGGTTGAAAGCAGGCATGGTTAGGAGGACAAAAGGACAAAGGCACAGAGCATAACAATAGCACAGAAAGTAAAAGCTGGAGCTCTTTCTCCTCTTTAAGAATTAGAGCTGCAGACATCCTGAACAACATCAAAACATACTTCAACACTGGGGACAAGAAGGGTTGTTAAAAGCACAAGGCAGTCGGAAAATTGTGAACATAAATTCATGTGCTTTCAAACACTCTATATCTCCACCCTGGCTAAGGCATATGGTGACCTAATGTTACAAATGTATTAAAAGGCAAACAAAAAATAACAAACCTCAGTCTTCTAATTATAAACTCATCTGAGAAAATGATTTCATTAACAACACCTTAAAGGTGTGTTACACTACCTCCCATGTTTATGTGAGACTGAAAACCATGAAAGGGAGCCTATAAAGTGACCGAGTATATCGGTTTCAATGATTTGGGAGCTGTCATTAGATGAGTTATTCACATGCGGTTTCAACATACATGACTAAAAGGTAGATTAAAGCAAAAAAATGTATTGAACAAATATTGAACACACACCTGGTGTAAACTATTTGATTTATTTTTGTAATAAACATTTGAATTTATTAAAGTTAATGTTGAATATGCAGCACAAGGAGCAGTTTTATTCAAGAAGATATTTCATAGGCAGATGGAAGTGAATATGCAAAATTGTTCCCATTAGGCAAATGCTCTAGATAAATTTTCAAGATAAAACATGTTAGTGGTCCTATGCAATTTGCACTGTTTTTAATAGTTTGCTACTGACTCATATATATATATATATATATATATATATATATATATATGTGGATTATATATATATGGATTATATATATATGGATTATATATATATATATATATATATATATATGTTCAGTTATTTTATCATCCTATCCCTCTGAAACAACACTGCGTATAAACAGCTAGAAAAGCTTCTGGCTTGGAAGTAGGTAGTAGTACAAGGGGAATAATGATGTTTTAACAGGACTGTGAAAGGGTGACAGATGTGCAAGGGAAACTTCTTCAACATGTTACAGATGAAACCCATTAAGCCCCCAAACTTGTGATATCTCTCATCCCTCAGGCTGGAATTCATTACACAAATGATTCAGTGCATTCAAGAAACATTAGAATTAGTATGCTAGTGTTTTAGACTCATTTCTGAAAGCACTCTTTTGAATTTAAGGGTGGAATCTCTCAAAATGAAAAATTATGTGATTGCGAGATTGGAAAAATATGTGTGTCACAGAAGTTAGGAAATACTCTGAAATCAGAATCCCTTAGTTTGATTACCAGCTCCCCCGAATGCAAGATGTGTGACCCCGGGCAAATTGCTGAGGCTCTCTACACTTCCGTTTCCTCTCTTTCAAAGTGGGGGTAGTAATGTTACCCATCCCATTGCAGTGCTGTGAGAATTAAATCCTATATATAATGTCACATGGTAAATCCATAAAACAGGACAGAGACAAATAGCTGAAATAATCATACCATATAATATTTATGCAGATGTAGGGTTGTTACAATGAGCTGTAAGTTCTAGTAGTTTCTATGACCTGCATATGTCATTAAAATCCTTCAACCTCCAAACTCAAGCACAACTTGCAAAGAAAACCAAAGGCTCAGATAATGTCTCACACTTAAGAACCAACACCTCAAATTAACATCAAGCAGACATAACTGATGGGCAAATGTTAATGTAGAAAAAAAGAAAATTCTCAAAATAAATGCTATTTTACTAGCATAGACACTAGAAAATATTAATTTCCTTCTGCAGTGAATTATTAAGAAAACTCCTTTTACTACCATCAGAATTTCTCTGGAAATATAAACAAATTTAAAGTTAAAGGGGATGTTTGGTGTCAAGTCCAAAGCACTCATTTAATAAGAAGAAATTGAGTCTTGTTATGATTATGTCTAGAGCTCTCCCCAAAGCCTCACTGCAATTATAGATGAGGCTTTTTGGAGCTAGTTGGGTGTAAGGTGTGTGATACTGGCATTAAGGATATGTATGTGGTACTAAATTAGTTCACCAATTGGAATTAGCGTAGTTCTGGGTATGGCTAAATAAATTCACCGAGGACGAAAGTACTACCTTAGGTATGGGTACTGCCACCCAAAGAGTTTGTAGCCTGGATGGGATACAAAGAAATCAGCAACCCTAATGCTGCTACCTCACTGCATCCTGCCTACTTGTCATGAACTGTTCGTCCTCTGCCATGTCTCTGTGCCGTGCCACCCTGCCTTTAAGCCAGCTGATTACGGACTAAAACCTCTACAAACTGTGAGCCAACATAAACCTCTCCTCCTCTAATTTTTGATGTCATGTGTTTTTTCCTAGAAATAAGAAAATTAAGAAAAATTTCAAATATATATGACTTGCACAGATACTACAGGGTAGTGACAAGAGTTTGTGTACTAAAGTCACACCCCCAACTACAGTATTGTGAATTCCAAAAGTTAACATTATTAATGAAATGAATCTATTAGTGCAAACTGGGGAGGGAGTCTGTCCGTTAGTATTTACTTATTATATATCAACTCACTACAAATCAAGTGGCCTAAGTAATGTTAATTAAAAAGAGTAAGAAATGTAACATTTTCTCAAAATAGAAAAAAATAACTAAATCAAGATATTTTTAAAACAACACTCAGTTAAGGGCTGAGGACAAAGCTCAGTGGTCAGTGCTAGCTTAATATATGCACGGGGTTCAATACCAAGTACTGAAAAGTGTCAATCAACTGTTCCTGGGTTGAAAGAGAAAATAAAGATAAATTTCTTTCTTTTTTCTTTTCTTTTTTTTTTGTAATTCAAGTCTTTCTTCGAAGATATGAAAGATTATTGCTAAAAAGCATCAGTTGCCCTCCAAATCCAGAGCCAAAAAATAAGTAAAACTTTGAAAGATTTTTATATCAACATTGTAAATTACGCTTCTGAAGATAGCCACAGCAGGATCCCCTCTTTAACATGTTCACTTACAGTATGACCTTGTCATTCTCCCATCAACAGATGGATTCTCCCTTCTTCCCCCGTGATGTGCTGGCCCTGGAATCTGTTTTGAACTATAAAATATGTTGGAAATGATACTGTACAGTTTCTGAGGCTGGGCCTTAAAACATCTGCACAAAGTTCAGCCTTAGGGCTTACACAGCTTCTCCGAAATACCTGCCCTCTGCACTATAAAGAAGCACAAGTAAACAAGTTGCGAGCACCCAAAGGAAACCTGAGACTCTCGCTCCAGTCCTGAAATCTCAGAGCAAGCACCAGCTGCCCATAAGTGAGTGAGGTCATTTAGGCCTTCCATCCCATCACCTCATCAAATGCCGCATGAAGCAGATCTGCGTAGAAATGCCCTGCTGAAATTATCAACCCAGAAAACACTGAGCAGATTAAATGATAGATGTAAATCACCAAGTGAAGCTTCCAAAGGTCACCTTCTGCTTGTGCTTCTGGCGGGACTGAATGCTCACTCCACGTGCATCTGAAATGTGCTAATGTCTCCCAAAGCAGCACTTACTAAGTGCCCTCTTAATTCCCTCTTAACTACCTCCATCTCTCACGTAGGCTGGATAAAAGTAGTTTCACACAATAATAGGTAACTGTATCACTATAGAAAATATTGCAATCCTAGTAAATGCTTGGTCAGTACTTACTATTACAGGTAATATATGTTTTCTAGGATAGATGCATCTAGAGGAAATTAATAAGGTGATAATTTTTTAAAATATAAAAAACAATAAAAACTGATACAAAATTTCAAAACAAGATAGGATAGTAACAGAGGCTAATACATTATATATGGTTATCTTCAAAGTAGTAGCTCAGATTATAAGATATAAGCATGAAAAATTGATCAAACAATATCAGCCAAACCTTTCTTTTCAATGAACTAACAAAAATTAGTAGTATAAGTAGCTTAACTATCATATGTGTGTGTGTGTATATGTATTTTTCCTTTACCCTTCCTTCTTTTCTCCTTCTCCCCCATCCAGTTTCTCTTTCTTTTTGAACAGTTCCTTCCTATATAACAATTTTTTAAGAAAAGTCAAAATTACATATCTACATCTGCACTCTCTAGACATTTCTTTCCTTAATTCCTTCCAGGTAATTCTGGGGTTTCCAAGAGATTCATTCTTAGTAGATCAGTCCTTTACACAACTGTACAGACTTGTCTTCAACTTTCATACATTAGCTTGCTAGAGTAACATATTCTGCTGTTACCAATGCCATAAATAGCAACTTTGCCATTGAAGACTATCATTGATTTACTATTGATCCCTGCTCACTTTAATTTTAAAGTGTTAAGATCTTCACCAATAGTACTGATTGTCAAGTCCAATATATTTGGCACCTACTCATACAAAATGAAATGTTTGATGCTGACTTTGCAGGCCTAGCTACTAGTAAATCAGACCTTAAATGTTCTATATATAAGTACACAAATGGTCTTGCCTTTTTGTCAATTAACCCACACACACACACACACATACATCATATACATGTACCAAAATGTCGCACTGTACTCCATAAATATATACAATTCTTATGTATGAGTTGAAAATACACATATAAAAATAGTCTTCCCCCAGGTTGACATTCTTTCACTCATTTCTTTATCAAACATTTATGTATTTAATGACACTGTTCTTGGCACAAGGTTGCAATGGGAAACAAAACAAATAAGAATTCTGCTCTCGTGAAACTTGAAATCTACTTGTGGTAGATTAAAAATAAATATATTTTTAAAAATAAAAATCATAATGAGCTATAAAACCACAGAATATTGAGATAGAACAAGATGGAGAAGACCTACCTCTGAGACAAAGGACGATCCTTTTGTGGAAAGGATACATTAGCTGCCTCAAAACTATTTTTAAAAAAGGAAAACATAAGATCAGGGGAAAATATTTCTAGGCAAAGGAAACAATATGTTCAAAGGCCTCAGTGTTAAAAGAGAACTTATACAGTCCCAGTTGTTGAAAGAAGGAGAACTTGAAGCAAGGACTTCTGGGACAAATATATCAGACAGTCCTATGGGTTCCCAGGGGGCAGATCCTGTAGGCTCCTGAAGGCCAAAGAAAAAGGTTTCCTCTAGATGTGCAAAGATAGCAAATGACAGCTGAGAAGGGCATGGCGTGATACTATTTAACCTTTAGAAACATGTCTTATTGCCATGGTGAGAATGAAAGAGTAGAGATTGAAAGGGGAAATCTGGATGAAATTTATCCATCTAAGGATGTATTACTCTGGTCTAGGGGAAAAGAAGCGAGAAAAAATGACATTGACCCATGTAGGGGAGAAGGAGTAGATACTACCACTGACTCAACCAACCACATAATAAACTTCAATTATCTCCATATTTTTGCTTTTCGGTGCTCCATGTCAATGAACACCTACAGAGTATGTTGATCTGTCTTCCATTTCTCCATAAAACTTTGATTGATGGATTTCTTTTTTGCATGAGCCTCCATTGCTCTGTAAGTGTATATTCCTAAATAAAGACCTAAAGTACTGAACTAAAATTAGTTTGTGAAATGTATCGGTTTGTATCAAATAAGAACTGGTGACTAGGTCAAAGGTGTTATCTGAACTTGTGTCCTCCACTGAATTTGTCTGAGCTAACTAAGCAAATACAGTTCCCTGTAATATATCTTGTCACAGTTTTTTCCCTTTACTTGTTATCCAGCAGGTTTGAGTGTTGTACATGACTGGAACCCAGTTTTCTCAAATCATCATTGAAAATTTTGTGCTTCTTTCTCAATAAAGAAAGTGAATCCGGAGTTTTGGGTTTTTCCCCATTGGGTCTAATGCTCCAGCTATCAGTCCTAAAATAAAATAGGAGGGGAAAAGCCAGCCAAGAAAGTACCTCTGAGCACTAGGAACCTTATTACATTGGACAAAGTCTAGGAGCATGACCAGGCCTCCATGGATCTGGAGACAAAAGAAACAAGTGCAGAGAATAATTTAGATAAGATGAGATCTTAAATTGAAATGTCCCTCCACAAAGTAATGCCAGTATATCAGAAGTATCATCAGTCAAGGTTGATTATTCCAGGATACCAAAGGTTAAATAATCCAAGATATCAAAGCAAGGGCCAGTAGAAATTCATATAATCAAGTATTAGCATAGGGAAACAAGTGGAAGTTAAAGTCCCTATAGGAATTTAACTTCTAAAGACTTTCTCCTGATACTTGTTTAGTTCAAAAGTCTTTCCTTCCCTCAAGCCAAATTGGATGCCAGTTTATAGAGTTCCATTTTAATTGCTGTCGCAGTGAGTTTAATCTACTATAATAAAATGCCATAAACTTGGCATCTTATAAATAAAATATTTTTTATACTTCTGAAAGCTGAAAGATAATTATTAGCATTCCATCACAGTCAAATTCTACCAAAGGACCTCTCCTGGTCTGCAGACTGTCCAATTACCACTCACGAGAGTTCACAAATATTCAGTCCACAAAAATTGACCTCTGTTTCTGTCAACAAACTATAACCATATCTAATTCACAACTGCATTTACCAAAGCTTATGTAGGGCCTGATGCAGAAATATTTTCTGAACAGATGTTTATTACATGACCAACTAATTGTGTTCCTACTATTAAAAGGAAAAAAAGACCTAGACCACAAGTCATCAAACCTTGCTATGATGTGAAGTGTCCACGTGTTCCAGGGCCCACAAAAGCCCATGCAGTAAAGGATTGGTTGCCATGTTTTGGCATTTGTGGGAGGTGGTAGAAGCTTTAATATGTAGGAATGTAGTTGAAATAAGTTAGGTCCCTGGGAGAAGGCACTTCAAAGGACTACTGGGATCCCAGCTTTTTCTTTTCTTTTTCTTTGCTTCCTGAAAATTGTGGAGTGAACAATTTCCTCCACATGTTCTCACATCACGATGTGTTGCCTCACAACAAGCCCCAAATATGTCAAGCCACCTGATTCCAACTGAAACCCCCAAAACTCTGAGTCAAAATTAACATTTATTACTTATAAACTGACTATCTCAGGTATTCTTTTTTGCAGTGACTCAAAGTTAATGAACACATCTGCTAAGAAAAGAAGAGAGTTTAATTGTATTTCAAATTTCCAAGTTAAAGGAAATATTCATTTGTCCAAGTTTGAAGTATTCAGAACCCTAGAAATAAAGAGGCTAATCAGAGCTCAGGATTTCAGGATTTACAACCTTGTATTTATATATAATTCAATATTCAAATATCAACAGTCCATAGTACAATTAAAGTTTTTTTTTTTACATTGCAAGCTATGGTTAGAAAGGTACTTTAAAGTGTAAATTTTGGATTATGACCATCATAAAAAATATTAGGAAAAATAATTTCTTTGCTAATAATATAAAAAATAGGCTCACTAAATTGAGAGAATTTAACTTCTTTTCTTAAAGAAGCTTCTTCTAGGCAGTAGATTCTAAGTATTGATATAAAGACAAAACAAAACATTAGTAAGACCATTTAAGGAGACTTCTTCACTTCAACATGGATCACCATGTGTGAATGTAATCCATGTGAAATTATGATGCTTTGTTTAAAACATGTAGGATTAAGATAGGGATCAGGACTGTATTGTGTTTTAATGGCACAAGATGGCCTAATGCAATAAATGTAAAAAAAGAGAGAGAGAGATTTGAGTTCACAAAGCTCTTTGGAAAGATGAACATATACATTAGGAATATCATTATCAAATAAAGATAAGTGTCTTCTAACATACAATTTGAATTGATGGTAATACATCTAGTATATGTGATCTCTTTCATACTACAAATTATAATAATTATAAGTAACAAGAGTAGATATGTGGACTTATGAAACATGCATTTATGCTTAAATCTTAGAAACTGATTTACTAATATGCCATTAAATTGTGAAATAAGACATAACTGATTGTTTACATAACATTTTATGTGTATTATTACTGCCTTTGGCCAAAGTTCTGCCAGTTTTCCAGATACTAGTCTGTAAATATAAATTCAAACCTTAGAAGGCTATGGCCCAAATAGTCTTTATGAGATAATTCAAGACCAAATTCTCCTTTATTCCCTAAAATAATTCTCTCTGCGACTGTCCAGATGGATAATGAGAGTAGACATATGTTAATCCAAAGCAAACATAGTCTTGCTCTCTCTTGTTCTGGCACTGAGTTTGTCAGCTTTCTCATCACTGAGTCACAAACCTAATATCCAAACTTTAAAGGAGGAGAAATTTAATTTGCCTAATGGTTTCTGGAGTTTCAGTCCATGATCAGCTGGCTCCAAGACAGAAACATCAGGGCAGAAGGTCAATGCCAGAGCAAAGCCAAATAACACATAGCAATCAAGAAGCAAACTATGGAAACAAGCACAGGAAACAGTACTCAGGGTCTCACTTCCCTAGTCCACTCAGACACATATATGGGCGCTCTAATCTTCTAGGCATTTCTTAATCCAGTGAAGTTGACATATTGGCACTAATGATCACATATATTCTGATCAACCTCTCTCCCTCCCCTTTTCTCTTTTATGTACATGTACACACACAAACACACCCTGATGCAGGCAAAGATAAAATACATAATATTAGTTAATACATACATTATTAGAACAAAAATCAGAAGACTCATAAAACGAAGAAAGAATAATTAGAGGTAACATTCTTAAAATTCATCTGGAACCGGAAAAGACCTAGAATAGTGTTATGGATTAAAAACTGATGGTCAACTTAATGCCAGCTGGATTACATAAGCATGGTACTAAGTGTAGATGTCCCACCTGAGGAAAGTTGCCAGCATAAATAGAGATGTGGAGAAGGAGAAGATAGGGGTTGAGGTGCGTTGATGCATTGTGGGTTCTCCCACGAGCTGCTGTTTGAGCCATTGGTTCTCCTGGAAAAACTCTGGTCCTCACATCGAGCATTGCTTCCTGGCTCTGGAAAGGAAGACATATGCCGCTTGGTCTCCAGGATGAAGTCATCATGTTGCTTCCTGGCATATACTCAACTGTGCTTGTCTTCAGAGAATCTCGGGGCTTCTATGTCACTGAGGATGGCTGTGGTGTTTTCAGGACAGGTCTTTGTTATGATGTGTAACTTCTCAGCTCCAGTGTAGAACCCTTCATCCCACCAGCACAGCACCTTCCTCCTGCTGGCATAGACTTTCTAGCTTTTCACCACTGACCTTTGGGACTTCCTAGCATGGATCTGTGTAAGAGACTGGTGTGAGTCTTTCTTGTGGGCTCTAGATCTCCGGTTGGACTCATGGGCAGCACTGTCATGAGCTCTGGGTTTTTATCTGGACTCATGTAGGACATTGCTCTGGGATTCAGGCTCTTGGCTAAATACTCTGTCTTTAGGGTTGTGGGTAGATTTCCTGCATTTTTTTTGTGTTACCTCTGGGTGACCATCATAAAACAATATTATAAATTCTATGTACTGATTCTAATCGTTCTCCTCACAACCCCTGACTACAACAAATAGCAAAGTTAATTCTGGGCAATAAAATCAAGGAAGGTGGCATCACAATGTCTAACTTGAAATTACACTACAAAGCTACTGTGATAAAATCACATGATATTGGCAAAAACAAAACGGACTTGAAGACCAATGGAAAAGATTAAAAGATGCAATTACAAACACACTGGACACCTTACCTTTGACAAAGGAGCCAAATGTGTTGACTGGAAGAAATATAGTCTCCTTCATAAATGATTCTGTGAAAACTGGCTCTCTACCTGCCAGATGCTAAAACCAGACCCACATCTATCATCATGCAAAACTAAATTCAAAATAGAACAAAGATCTATATATTAAAACAAAAATACTAAATCTATTGGAAAAGACAGTAGAGAGAAATCTTAAAGACATAGGTATAGGTAGAAAGTTCATTCAAAGAAGCAACAACTGGGATCTCATCTTATTAAAAAGCATTAGCACAGCAAAAGAAATTCACGAACAAAGTGAAAAAGACAACCCACAGACTGGGAACAAATTTTAGCCAGTTGTCCCTGAGACAAACTTTTGTCTAGAATGTATAAAGAACTGGAAAGAAAACATCAGATTCCCCAAATTCAAAGACTCAATCAAAAAAAAAATGAACATCTAAGATGAATACATACTTCTCAAATGAAGACATACAATTGGCAAATAAATATATGAAAAAATGATCAGCATCACTTGTTATGGAAGAAATACAACTGAAAACAACACAGAGATTCCATCTCACTCCAGAAAGAATGGCTATTGTCAAGAAAAAATCTAATAACAACTAGTGGATCTGTGGGGGGAAATGAACCTTTCTCCACTGTTGGTGGGAGTGTGAACTGGTACAATCACTATAGAAGTCAGTGTGGAAAATTCTCAGAAACCTAGGATTACAGAAACCATTCCACTCAGCTATTCCTCTCATGGGTATCATCCCAGAAGAATTAAAAACATCGTATCATAGCTATATATGTGCACTCATGTTTATATCAGCACTGTTTGTAATAGCCAAATCTTGGAAACAGCCACAATCCCCAGCAACAAATGAATGGATAAAGGAGATGTGGGGTTTTATTATTATAATGCAGTACTACTCAGTCATAAAAAAGAACAAACTTGAGGCTTTTACAGATAAATTGATGCGACTTGAGGCCATACTCATAAGCACCATAAATCAGACTCACATGTGTAAACATCACATTGTCTCCTTGATATGAGAAACAGAAAGAATAGGTAAGATTCAAAATGTACAACAAATATTGTGAACTGGGAAAAAGGAACCAGGATGGGTGAAAGAGAATGGACAGTAGGAAAAGGAAAAAGTGCAAGTCATTTATGTTATTAGCATCTCTCAGTTCAGTGAAAAAGGAGATTTGTGCTAATATTCATTGGAAAAAAATTTATACCCATGTCTTGTAACCTGGGCAACTACTTTAAAGATAACAACATGTAATGTATTAGCTCTTGTTATTTTCCTTTTATTTCCCTATGAAATTTTGTCCTACCTTTTTTCCATAAAATTGAAAAAAAGAAAGAGGAAAATTCTAACTGTACACAAAGAAAAAACTGGTTCATTGCTAAATCAGAAAAGAAATTATAGATGTTTTCAATAATGTGCAATAATTTTTATGACTGGACTAAGAAAATGAACATGTGAAAACTCAGAGAAACCCAAAATCCTTCACAGTTTTGGGGCATATTCCAAACGTTCAGATTTCTGTCTTTCATATATCAAAGTGATATATATACATAATGTCATGAAACAATAGATCCTTTCCCTTTAAAGTCCCTGGCTACATTTCATGAGATATGTTTTTAAAATTGTATTTTATTTGCTGTCACAAAAGATAAAATTTGAATGAACTGTTGTGGTGAAAATTACTTCGGGAGTTGTGTCACCTGAAATTCAACTCCTAACCCCTACCACTCAGAGTTTCATTGAATTTGGAGACAAGGCCTTTAAAGATGTGATTAAATTAAAATCAGACCATTAGGGTGTACTCTAACCCAGTACAACTAGGGTGCTTAGGAGATTATGACATAGACAATAGATAAAAGGAATGCCATGTGAGGACATAGAAAAGCCAAGGAGAAGGACCTTGGAAGAAACTAACTCTGGTGACACACAGATCTTGGCACTTCTAGCCTCCAGAAGCCAGAGAAAATGAGTCTGTTGTACTCACTACCCAGCGTGTGTTATCTTGTTACAGTGACTCTAGCATACCCATGCTAGATTTCCTGAATTCATGGCAATAAGTATTCCCTAAATGCAGGTGCTGATAATACTCACAAAGATCATTTTTTCATAAATATCTCCTGTAACACAAAGCATCAAAATGAGAGTTTCTTATAAAACAAAGCATACTTTAAATAATTGCATGTCTTCTTCATAAATCTGATTTTTTTCATATTTCTAAAGTGACAACTGAGCTTCAAGACAATAGAAGTAGTATATTCAGGAATCCAGGAAGAAAGTCACAAGATTTAAAAAACCCAAGGCTGAGCATGGAAATAAGACAAAGACTGGCTGTAGGGTTTGCTTCCTGGAGCTATGATAAATTTTCTCAGGCAGGGGAGATCAAAACAAGCTGCCTGTGTCAGAGTCACCTTGACTCCTAAACTGTGTTACTAAACTCCCTGTAAAACTTCTAGCTGATGTACAGTTTGTTCTTGTTACTTGTTTACATGTCTACCTTAATTCACTGGTACAAAAGTTCCTCTGGAGCAAAGACCTTGTATCTAGCACGTTGAAGGTACATGTGTTTGATAAATTGATGAATCAGTAAATAAGTGAGAAATAAATGACCACAAAAATAAATGAGTAAAAATAAATCAAAGATTGAGGACATCTGAGAAAATCCCAAACAGAAGACAATCAGCAGAGCAGGCAGATAAATTGTCTAACAGTAGCTATTAGTATAACACAGTTATTGGACAATGCATATTAGTCAGCTCCTAGAAGCATTATTCAATCTCATTGTAATTTAGTTCAAAGAAGATTAGACACAGTTACAGTCAACTTTTCTTATATGGTTATAGCAGATCTAACAACCAGACTGAGTTAATGTTGATCAATAAATTTCAGTCTCTGCTTCCAAAGGAAAATAAAATTGATCTTAAAGTACCTAGGATAAGAATGCCTATATCTGGAAAATGATCAAGGAACAGAACCTAGTTAATTCCATAAGGACAAGCATATGTCACCCTGTGTCCCCAGTTATGATACAAATAGGTTTCCAATATATATTTATTGATCAAATTAAGTAATGTTTATCAGTTTCAAAATACAGTTGTTCACACATATAAAGTTGTGCTGTGGAATAAATTTAAATAGTTGACTGACTCAGAAATGCCAAATATAAATAAGTGACATTTAATGAACCCAGTCCCTCAGGATCATCCCCCTTTGATCATGCAGAGCAGTTAGTGAGCCTCACAAAGCTCCACTCAGTAGTTGGTCTGCAGCCAGAGAGAAAGCACTTGGATTGCTGTGCTTAATCAAGATGTGTTCCCACTCTCCATGTCTGTTATTTTAATATGAGTTGAGCATTCATCATTTTAATTACATATTCACATCACCTTAGTCATCTATGTGGCAATCAAATAATTCAAAAGGGTGACTACTTGCTTTTTTGGACCAAGGGAAAAATGTATAGGAGGGAAGGACTAAGAGGCACGTGGAGTTGATAAAAAGTTGGAAAGGGAGCTGAGATTAATTAATGCCAACCACTGTGGCAGAATCTTAATATCTCTCATGTTATGTGGTTCTCAACACGCCAGAGAAGGTACAAGCATTTCCAGTTTACAGATGGTATATTTGAATCTCAATGGTTCACAAATCAATGCAGTGATTTAAAACAACCATCACTTATTTAGTTCATGATTCCATTAGTCAGTAATGGAGCTAGGTTCAAATGTTTCTGAAATCTCCTAGGTTCCTTCAAACATTCCCTGAACTTGCATGTCTGCTGGTGGTTGGCTTCTTCTGGGAAGTGACCAGTTGTCAGTGAGAGACACCAGCCTTTCATGTGGTCTCTTGTGGATGTGCAGTGAGGTCTGAGCCCAGAAGTACCACACAGCTGCTCATCCATTGTTCCCTTCATTCTTTTAGCCAAAGCAACTGTGTGCCAAAGCTGCTGTCAGGGAGTGAAGAAAAAGGACCCCCTAATGGGTGAGTCACAAAGCTACATAGAGAGAAAATAGGATATTGGAAACATTTGTTAATTATACAGATATCAAGTTATTTTTTACTATCACTCAAATAGTAATCAAGATAGATTTTGAACTGAGTTGCAAACCTTAAATACTATATTATTTATTCCCCCTCCCTCTCATCATTTTTCCCTTAAAACAAAGTATAATTTGGTACATGGGAGAAAATACTACATTCTATTTAAACTGAAATACAGCAACTCTGTTTCTCCTCCTCTTTGGAAATCAAGTATGTGCCAAAGGTTATTTTTAAATAAACAAACTTCACCTGCAAAAAGATTCTCCTAGGCTTACCTGCTTTGTTAAACTTAGGGTGTATTTTACATGCATAAGTTTGAGCAACTTCTTTTGAATTTTTATATATGAAAGTCATAACCCGAATACTTATCCAAACAACAAATACTAAAAAACTAGACTCAGAGAGGAATGATTATCATTGCATAAAACCAGGAAAATCTGTTTATGGAACTAATGTTAGACAATAACCCTCTGGTTAACACTGTAACTTCATTTTATAGTGTTACCTAAGCATGTAAAGAAGATATTATAATGTACAGACACCTTACTTTCAATGGATAGTCTTTATGTTTTCTTTTACCTTCAAAAGTATTGTTTAGATTTATACAAATATCTTCATATTTCCGAGGTGATTTCCTTCAAAGTATGCTGTTCCAAGTTGAATCATACTGCTGTAAGAGTTTAATTGCTTCATGCAATGGTATTCTTAGAACAATAGCTGCCTACCTAAGCAAAATAAATTTGACTCCAAATCTAAAACTTATAGATAGAACAAAGAAATCAAATATTTTTTAAAAACTAAAATATAGAATTAAGTTTTGATAACTCATATGTATCCTCAGAGCCTGATGAAAAAGTAAAAGTAAGTATAATTCTGTTTGCTACATACACAAATAAAGATAATGAAAAACAGAAGCTCCACACCTCAGTTCTGATGCCCACGTATCATGCCTTATATCACCAACTGTAAGGTTTCCTCTCATCACCATAAGTTTCTGACAAGTCTTTGATCTGTTTGATTGGGTCGACAATGAAAACTTTCTATTACATTTTTCAGTACAGTCAATGTATTCTTCAACTCCGTGGTTCTGTTTAGTTCTTTTTGATTTTTTTCTCTTTGCTGAACTCCTAATTCAGTTTGTTACTTTCCTAAGTTTTAATTAAATTGATTTTCTATGTTCTTTGGTAGCTTGTTTGCATTTTTAGAACCTTAATTTTAATTATTTGGAAGTTATTTGTTGATCTCCAATCCCCTGCCATCAGTTATTAGAAATTTACTATTTTTGTTTGGTGATATCAGGGTTCCTTGAATCTTCATGGCTCTTGTAGTCTTGTACAAGCACCTGTGAATGTGAGAAAGCAGTAAGTTCCTCCAGACATTATGGACTGGCTTTCATAAGGAATAACCTTCACTAGTGTATATGAGGTTTCTTGGAGTACGGTGCAGTGCCATGTCTAGTGGTGGAGAGTGCCCTTCATGGGTTGCCATGGCTTCAGGTACAAGTCATAGAGCTTCATGAGCTCAGGTAGACAGAATTGCAATATCAACAATTGTATGATCCTTGTTTGCAAGAACTATAGGGATCTGAAGGCTACCAAAGTCATCACTAGTATCTATAGGTCAGACTGCAAAGGATTAAGGACGACAGGGTGGGCTGGGGTCACTGATATGCATGTGCATGGATACAGCAGTCAGGGATGATGGCCTGCATGTGTGAGGCTGCAGATGGTAGCTGTAGGCACGCATGCAGAGGTGGATGTTGGCAACACAGGTTAAGCCAAAGGTGTGTGCATGCAGCTGTGGGGCCAGCTGGCATTGTGAGTCCCCTTTAGGAGTCAACTGCTAGGGCATGTACAGTGTGGGACGAAACTTACTTGCCTATAAAATAGTTCTCAACAGCTGCCACAATTTGCAAAAATAGTGTTTTTCAAATTAAAAATTTTTCCAACTAATAATGCTTGTATACCGATCAAAAAACTTGTACTACTAGGCCACAACTGCTCTTTATTTGATTAATTACTACAAAACCTAGCCTAATTCAAAGGTAAAGGAATAGTTTCCCTGAAGGTAAAAATAAAATTAATGACAATAAATAAAATTTATTGTCTTTAATAGCCTTTCTTTCCCTAGTTAGAACCTGTTAGAAGTGCTATATATTGATTACTGTGTTGGTCTATTTGTTTTCTCCAATTATCTTTAAATGATTAGCGGGACAGAGGAATTCCTTAAAAGAATTACACTGCAAAATAAAGAATCCAGTCAAATTAATTGAACAAGATGACACAATGAGAAAAAGGCATATATAGTGGACTATGGTTTGAGCATGAGACTCCAGCAAAAAGTTGATCAGAGTGACAGTCACATCTCTGACAGGTCAAAAACAGACCTCTGTGCCAGGTAGAGGAGCCCAGTTGGGCTTAGGAATGGCTTTAAAGGCAAACCAAAATGAGCGGTTCACATACTGCTATCAGCAGCTGTGGCCTCGCTCCTCAGCACAGTAATCTATTAGGTGCCCTCAGCCTGGCCCCAGAAACAGTGCTAATACAGTTAGGGCAAGAATGTCCATGACGTCCTCATGTACTCACAGATGGGGCTTTGGGAGGTGATGGAATTATGTGGTGCTGTGGCTGGCTGGCTGTTAGAAGGCAGGTCCCGATCATGGAGGCTGATCACCGAGGCTGTGACTGGAAAGGTATATACTATCTTCTTCCCCAGCTCTCTCTTTGCTCTCCCTGCCTCTGGCTACCTTGCTGTGAAGAGCATTCCTCTGACACACCCTTGTGCCATGCTATTCTGCCTTAGAGCCAGCTGATCAAGGACTAGAAACCCCTAAAAACTGAGCCCAAATAAACCTCTCCTTCTTTACCTAGTGGATGTCAGGTATTGTATCTCAGACTGGGTTGAGACATACATGGGAAAAAATAAAGATACCTCTCTTGGTGAAAGATAAGAATCCCTACTGTATTCAGAAAACAGTAGCACACTGCCAAGAAAGATAATATATTTTTTGAAGAGTAGCAAAGTGGAACTGGCTGTACAAATAAACATGCATCATAAATAACGACAGCTAACTTTGACCCATGCCATCTGTCACACAGTACCCGCTTTGTTGTTGCTTCCTTTAATCCTCACTCTAACTCTAGCAAGTCAGTATTTTCATGCGTGTATACAGATAAGCTCATTTCCCTAGGTCACTCAGTACACAGTAAACCATGGCCCCAGAGCCTGTGCCTTCAAACTGCACGTTTATCTTCTCTTGTAGGGAACCTGGGACCCTCTTACATGAAGAAAAGATGAATGCAATTGTATCCTTTTGACAAAAGAAGAATTTAAATTCTTGGGTAAACATCACAGCATATATAAGAATATTCTGCTTAAAATTATTATCCTAAGCAACGTCTCATGTTACACACAAATTACCACGTTTAGATAGAAGAGGTCTGGGTGGTTCTCTCAGCTTTCAAAAGAGAGAGCAGCCTCTCAGGGCTATACCTGCCCTTCAAACTAAGTGTCCTTCAGGTGTCAAATCACCATTCCAAATCATCAGGCCTGCACTTGAGGGTATGATCTACATCTGAATCAAAATTTACTGTCAAAACCCATTCCAGATTTCATCAAAAAGGGTAAAGACACTATAACTATAACCACATTTTCTTTCATATTTATCATGTCAAGTTCTTTAGATGTACTGAGTTTAATTTTTATATTCCAAGGTAATACTATGATATTGATGTACAAGGTATGAACAAAAACATAGTGAATATGTATTTTGACGGAATTTTATTACAATAAAACATGCTGTCATTAATTCCCCTTAAAATTCTCCTCCCTGCTTTGATTACACTCATCCTCTTATTCTGGTCACTTCTGAAAAAGCCCTATTTCATGTGTTTGGTTTTCCCGCCATGGCTGCCCCAGTGTCCTGTACTGACTCAAAATGTTTACCCTTCATAGCCATTTTGACTTTGAGGAAGAGCTCAGAATTTCACAGTGCCAGATCCGGTGGATGAGGTGAATGAGGAGAATAACCAGGTTATACTCCATATCATGTTATTATGAGACCAGCTTTTCACTGGATGGCACCAGCTCGCAGCATTCACTGTATTTTGATTATACAGAGGACTTCCCAGACTGCTTGAGAAGTGGCAAGGAACAAATGTGTTCCAAGCAAGGAGGAGTATTTTGAGGGAGATTAATGGCAGACATAGTAGTAAGAATAGTAATGACTGAGAAAGCCATACAAGAACATGGCCCAACACCGATCTGACAGACACTGAGTTTTCCATAGTCCCTGAGAAGGGCACAGAAGTGTCGGTTAACCAAAACACTCATACCTACCATAAGCGATAAGGAGACTCCAAAACTTCAGACAAGGAGTGCCCAAAGATTGGAGCCTTTGGTGGAAGAACCAAGAGACAACACCTGAGACCTGATGGGGCAGGTTATACTCCAAGGATGCCAGAAGCCACTGACACCACTAACAGCACACTTCCCTTCCTACTAGCAGCAGGCCAGCCTAGGATGGGAGTCTCTCTCACACATAGGACCACCCAGGCGAGGTGAAGAAAGGGACAGGGAAAAAACCTGCTTGCCTTGAATAGTTATTCAAACTGACAACTTTTAACTACAAGTGTCTGAGTTATTAGGAAAGAGTAACAGATTCTATTTCTCACTTACGAGCAGAAACATGCATTCTTAAGATATATTCGGTCATAAAGAAATAAAGAATAACATGTTTTGCATATCCAATATTGTAGTGGTGAAATGCTATGCCTACTATATTTACAACATGCCTCTAAGAAAATAGTTATTTTTGCCACAAATGAGACCAAGTTTACACAAAATTAAATAACCTGCTCCACTTGCAACTTTTTTAATTTTTATTTTATTAGTATATGTTTGCAGTGTATAATTATTGCATTCACCCCGTGGACTCAGCATGTGTACATGATATATCTTAAATTTTTTTGTATCCTGGCCCTCTCCCTCTGCCGCCTCCCTCCATCTCTTTTGCCCCTTGTAGCTGAACCTGAGTTTCCTGTTTTCTGCTATATCATGGCAAATGTTCATCTTGGTATCAGTGTCTCCTGCGCACTAAGTAAGATCACAAGAAAAGCAGTGTTCCAGGTGTCTTCTCATGCATGTGCATTGTCTCCACCAGCACCCATGATTTTTTTCATGACTTTATCAACAACTTTGTTCATTCTGCCTACTGTACTATTTCACATCAAAATCCAAGTCTGGAAGTTTATGCCGTACCATTAAGTGTGGCAGAGATCTCTGTAACCCTCTGCATTCTCAGAAAGCCAATGCCCTGACATTAGTACCACAGTATCTGAAATTTTCTCAGAGAGATTTTTCATAGTGCATCATGACTAAATATATCTCCTCCTGACAATCACACATAGAACGATCCCAGGTCCTCTGCTTCTCCCAAGGAGAAATGTGACTTCCCATGGGCACAGCCTTCTGAATTTCTTGCACTCCTTTCTGCATTTGCACCAGTTCTCTCAAACTATATTTGTGAGTTGTCCTCCTCTTCTCTAGTACTGTATTGCCTTAGTAGGCCATCATACTTTTATCTCATTCCTCCATCCAGAAATTACAAATTCAGGAACACATGAATGAATGAATGAGTGAGTGAATGAATGAATGAATATATAAATATACTAAATTCTCTGTGTTGTAAAGCATACTGGGTTATTTAATAGTAATGTACCTCTATGATAAGAATTTTCTATTTTCATATTTATGTAAACAGTGAACATTTTTTTAAAAAGAAATATCTGATAGTACTCACTTCCAAGGCACATACTGAAAATGGTGTGTTAATAATGATAATGATCATTTGATTTGATTTGATTTGATTTAAGGAGGAAAAGGAAAAAACAGAAAAGGGGTACAAGTAACACAAAATTTAAAAAATAAACAGTAAGAAATCACTAGTTAATAGATTACATATTCTCATCTTAGAAATAGTTGTTCAAGTTACAAAATTGAAGCACATAAAGTGGACTTTCAAACAGTGAGAGTGCAAAGAGTTTTGTTCAGTGATCCAAAACACACTCAGTAATATGGTTATATATCTTATACACTTAAACATATATGCAGTTATAACCTTTAGAGCATTTTCTTTTCTTTTCTTTTGTACAATGACAATTACACATTTTGGGTTTAATTACTCCCACAGTTCTTATTACTTTTTTTGAAGAGAGTAAAACCAAATGCGACATATCAGAACAGAGTCAATCAAATCAAAAGGATGCACATAATATATAATGTAAAAACAAAATATAAGGTGATCAACAATGGTTACCATACTGCCTCTTGCTATTTTAAGAAGAATTGGCAGTTATAATAAAATTGAACTAAACAGTAAAGAATAAAACCAAAGCATTGGAGACATTACAGAATTTTAAAAGAAAATAACAATCAACTGGAATGGGCATCATAAAGATTCTTATTGTCTTCACAGTTATGCCTATACTTTCGAACTTGGTACTACCAAGCAAAGCAGAATAGAGGAAAATCAGTCAAAACAAGATGGTGAGGGCTATACAGGATTTCAAATCAAGTTAATAGGAAATCAAAGTAGGTTACTATAATGTAACCTGCTATTTTTTATTTATTTTCCCTTAATTAAAAAAAATAAAAACAAAAAAATAAATAATTTAAAAAAAGAGGATTGAGATAAAAGAGGGCATAACAACAGAACAACACAGGTCAAAGCATAACCATTTGAGCAAAATAGTGTTTCACCACAAGATATCCTGACATAAAAATAGTTACCATAGTGTCTCTTTCCTTGAAATCTTTGAGTATAACTTCATATACTGTAGGACCAAACATATCAAGACACTATAAAACCATTCAAGAGAATGACATTATTACAGGGTATTTAGAACTAACAGAACATGAACAATGATTTCTATATAAACTCCTTATCTCTAAAAGTTTTTGCTTATATTATTACATATAATAAAATCCAATAAGATACAACTTTTTAAGACCAATGGAGACAGAAGAATACAAGTTTGATGGGACTTCAAAACAAGATGATACTAAATCAGCACTAGCTATTATGATGTCTTGTTTTCTCCAAAATAGCTGTTCCTACCTTCTGATCTTCTCTGCCTCATTTCTATTGAGCTCTTTTTCTGTCGATTGTTGTCAGTTTGTCCTCTTCATTTCGCTTTCTGCTCCATTCATTGTGGCTTCTCTGCCACTATTTCTGGAATCTTGGTATTTTCCTTTTTTAGACTATCCTGCAGTATTCTCTGTAGAGTTGAATTGGTGGTTGCAAATTTTCCGAGTTCCTCTTTATCCTGGAAGCACCTTGTTTTTGCATCAATTTCTAGGGACAGTTGTGCAGGATATATCAATCTTGGCTGGAGGTTATTATCTTTCAAAGCTTGAATTATTTCCCCCCACGCTCTTCATGATTTGATGGTTTGTGCTGTAATTCTGATGGGTATTCCCTTGTAAGTGATCTGTTTCTTGTCTCTGATGGTTTTTAATATTCTGTTCTTGTATTGGATTTCTGGAAGTTTGATTATTATGTGCCTGGATGTAGCTCTGTTGGGGTTGTAGGTGGCTGGGGTCCTATATGCCTCATATATCTGAGTATCTTTACCATTTGCTAAATTATGGAAATTCTCTTGGATTATTTCTGTGAGTAGCTTTTGTAGTCCATTTGTTTATGCTCCCACTTCTTCTCTTATGTTCTTAATTCTTAAGTTATAGATCCTCTTATTGTCCTCTAGCTTTTATATTGTTGCTGTTTGTTTTTTTGTTATTTTTAAGAAGTTTTTCATTTCATGCTCCCATATTATAAATCTGCCCTCTAGTTCAGATAATCTATCCTTAGTTTCTTTCAAGCTGTTATGCCAGTCTTCGATAGAGTTTTTAGTTTCTTGGTAATTTCTTTGAACCTGCTTCACGTATTCTATGCTTTCTCTATTTTCTCCATCAAACAATTCTCCCCTTTTTTTCTGTTCTTCCATTCCACCATCTGTTTTTTCTTGGGCGGTGCTTAGCATTTCTCTAACTATTCTGCTTATGTCTTGCTTCAGGTCATTAATAACTTCATTTCTGGACTCGTCTATGAGGCTCTGGAGATAGCGCTTTATGTCTATTGGTGCCATGTCTGCTATTGCTGTTTCTCAGGATTGGGGGCCGAGGACCCTTTCTTGTTGCTCCCTCTTCCCATATTCTTTGTTCCTTATATATAAGCATATATAGGAGGCCCAGCTTCCTTCCCTGTGAGCCACAGTCTGTTTGAATTGCACCAGCTAGGTGTTCCCGCCCACTGCAGTGCACCAGGGAGACACAGACCTGGGCAGTCTATGCCGGCCCACCCTTCCAGGAAAACCTACTGAAGGCTTCACTGCTAGGGTGCACCTCCAGGAGCTGGAACCTGAGTTGGGCTAGCCTACTAGGTCTCAGCCAGTGGCATCTCACAGGCCAGGCACTCCCCACCAATCCCGCTTGAGAGGGGAATATGTGACTGAAGTCACTGCAGCATCGCATTCCGGGAAGTCTGCCTGGTCTGAGTGTCCTCCGCTGAAGCCTCCTTCTCTATGGAAGGGTCCCGATCCGCTCACTCACTGCAGGTCAATGTAGGGCACCCGGCTAGTCTGGCTCCCAGCTCCATTTAACGCTTCCCACTCTCTGAGCTTTCGCGCCTCTCTCCCCGCTGTGCTGATCAGGATGCAACAGTGGCTGCAGGAAATTCAAATAGCAGTTTCCAGTGGTGCGGGGTCTGGCTTCTGTGCAGAGACCTTATCTGTTCCTGCCGTATCACCAGAATTGCGTTTCCAGTTGGTTTCTCTTAATTTAGTTCATTCCTGTGTTGGCAAAGAATATCCCCCCTTGCCTAGGACTTCCTGTCTGGCACCATTCCTGGATTTCAAGTGTGGTTTCTCAGAGAGCCTCCAAGGCTGCTGCTATCTATCTGCCATGTTCCTCCAGACCAATAATGATAATTTTAAAAAGTGATGCACCATCATACATGCCTGTATCTGTAGTTTCAGGTAATGTGAAGGTTGAGGCTCAAGGATCACAGTGTTTGAGGCCAGCCTGGGCTACATAACAAGACCTCATCTAAGAAAGAAAGTGGGTTGGGGAGAAAGGAATGGAAAATTGTATTTTTAAAAATAATGTTGAATTATCTGCTGGACATCTTAATTAACTGCACTAGAAGCAAAATAAAAGCTGAAATCATGTTATTTTCTGTAGTCATCTGTTGTTTCTGCCTCCCCCAAATCCATTCTATCTCCTTCTTGTAACACTTCCTTGTTTTTCCTTTCAGGAACCATTCTGACTGACCAAATCAATATACCTAGTTTGGGTATGGTTAGCCACAGTCCTACAGACCAGTCTAGTCCATCAATATATTTCATCCTACTAGACAGAGTAATTGATTCAAGAGTAGACACATAATCAATGCCAAAATGACTCTTAAAAATGTTTTTCTTCATTTCTGGAACACTTAGCAAAAGACATTCTTTAATTCTGAATGACTCACTCATAAGATGAGTCTAGAGCCCTGCCTTACTGAAAAAGCCAACTGAATACTGAGACCATCCAGGGAAGCAGAGCCAGAAGCATCCCTGTGACACAACTGAACCTCAGTCTAGTGGAAGACAGGTTTTGGCTGGAGTTTGCAGATACATGAGCCAGTTTTCCTTCTCTTACTTGAGCTATTATTAGTCAGGTTTCAGCCACCTGTGACCCATAGAATCTTGATTAATTCACTACTCTAAGGAGGCAGAACTATTCCCTAGGTGACAAATAGTACAGGTAGAGTACTTAAGAAAAGTTAATTCACAGTGCTTAAGATAAGTTAATTTGCTTTCATGAATCTGGCCATCCATCCTCTATCCTAATTTGGAGCAAAGACAAAAATGTCACAGGACTATTCAGACGGCAATCTTTTTCTTTTTAACCGAATGGCTCCAACTTCAAGTTTCTGCTTCTATTGCCTCACAATGTTCAAAAATCTTCAAATTAAGATCCATTCAGTGAGTCCCGTGAATCATAATTAATCTTTGCAAAACACCTTGAGATTTGTAGGTAAGAGACCAGATAAAACACAAAGCAGCATTATTAAATAATTTAACCAATATTATTCTTTCAAGGGAAGATACAAGAATGAAAATCTTCTGGGAACATGATAATTACAGAGACAATAATGGAGAGCTGATGAAGGGGGAAAGGCCTCCTTGTCCCTGAAAGCAACCAAGTCTTACAGGAGCTCTCAGTGGATACATGGTGTGTGATTAACATCTTTTTATTCCTCACAATATTCTGCCTCTGCCCCCTCAGCACAAACAAACACACATACTGAGATCTCTCCAAAAAAGGGTCTTTGTGCACATTTGAAAAGAGTTCTAAAGAAAACCTGTAATAATTCCCACACTGCGATGCTAACATCACTTCATGAGACACTTCACCAAAAGATAGCTGCCTGGTGGAGGTGAACATGTTTGAATGGAATAGGAAAACAGAAAGGAAATCTGAGAAATGCCGATTTGATCCCTCAGCAGGAAGCACAAAGCCTGAAAAGCTAGAAGCTGAACAAAGAGTAAAGGACTTATCCTCAGCAAAATACTTATTTGATGCATAAAGTATTAGGACGTGACTTGTGACTCAGTAGATAGGTGAATTGTGATTGTCCTGAAAGCAAGTAAACCCTAAAGGGGACACATGGCAAATGTGTCATCTCCAGTCTCCATGCCAGGATTAATTCCTATGGTGCCATATCATTTCGTATAAAGGTCAGACCAAGAAACACTCAAGTGCTAATGATGAAAGAACAGGTCATCTCTTAAGAATTAATTACGAAAGGGAAAGAATTGATGGTCTATGGCGCTACCTTCAGCTATTAACCCCAGCTGGCCATTAATCCTCAGGGAAAGGCCTGTGCTTGGGGATGTTACTGCTGTTATAAAGCACAAATGAAGGAAACTGTACATGCTCAAACATCAATGCAAGAAATTTAATTTAATGAATGATGCATTTTGAAAAGCATATTCAAGATAGTGCAGAGAAATAAGTGATCTATGCATAATTCAGCCAGCTTGCTTCCATAACCTCTTTTTAGTTAGGTTAAAACTAAAACTACAAACGGTGCCAAAACTAGGCTCTGAGCCTGACTGGGCTTACATATGAGCACTGTGATTGATATTCCTTTATTGTTAGTGTTCTTGATTAGTGCAATATAATTACAGGGTTTATTGCTTATGTCAGTGAAATTACAGAGAGAAGATTAGCAGCTAGCAGAGGGTTCTGCACACATTTCCAAAGGTCTGTCCGCCCACTGACTAGTTGATGGAGTTGGTATTTTGCTCCCCACCAAATTATTTGTAAAAGTGAGCTGGACTATTTCACATGCTTTTCTGAGTGACATTTCCGGATCTGTCATCCTTATGCCTGAGGTGATAATTCCTCAAATTGGGTTTGCATGCTGGAAACAAAATTCAAAAGCTAATCCTCATAGGCTGCTTGAAATGCCATCTCTGCAGGGACTCATCTTGGAGCAGCACTTCCAGAGTGACATGAAAGGATTAAGAGGTAAATAAGGGAATTGGGTGTGCTCCAAAGTCAATTCATTCAATTGGAGGAAAAACAAAATGTAAAAGTAATACCACACTGGGGTTAACAGTGAGGAATAAAATTTCTCAAGACACAATAAGCACAGTATTTAGCAATGGGAAGAAATATCCTAGACGAAAGGTAAGGTGTTAGCTGGAATTTTGAATCAACTCAAAAGTAATTTAGTTTCTTAATGGATACTATTAGGTGATCTTTGCTGAGTGCTAATCTTTGATGTGATTCATTTTCAAATCGATAAATTAGGCCTCTTCTATCCTTTCAGACAAAGAGAAGCAATGACCTGGATGGAGTACGGAGTGAATCTCAGACAATTAATGTCCAAACCTCATAACAAATTTTATATGGTATTTTCTAATTGCTGTAGTCTCCAAGTTATATAACAAGATGAAAGGTGAACATTTTATCCCAATTTTAAATATGAGGAGGCTGTAATGCATTAATTGTTCAATAGTCCAGTGAAAATTAAAGAACTAAAATTTGATCCTAGAGCTTTCTGTGTCCATGGTCCATCCTCTTTCAACTATATTTCTTTAGGTGTGAAATCTTAGTATAGATTACAAGTCCTCATAATGTAGTTCTAGTATGTATCTCTAGTCTCCTCTTCAAGAATCCCTGTAATATGCTCTGGTCAAAATGACTTTCTCTCATTTCTTTAATGTGCCCTTATGTGTTCTCCTATACTGTTGTCATCACCCATGGAGATTTGATTTACTAGTAGGTGTCTATGTGACTCCTCCTTTGAAGAGCTTCATACAGTCCTAAAGCAAATGTTGTCTTCCCACCATGTGACCATCCACCTCATTTCTGAGGTACTAACCTTTGACTAATTTCTTCATTTGTCCTTATTTGTGCATGGAACACATTCACTATTGAATTCTAAGCTGTCTTAGTAACCATTTGTAATGAATTACTTACATTTCCTCTTTGTTTTCCTTCATTACAAACTTTACAAACGAGTTTGTTTGAATGAATGAAGGCTACCATCTGGATTTGTTATTAAATGTTATTGAATGATGGCTACCATCTCATAACTCCCCTGGATTTTCTGATTAGTATCTGTAAAACAACAAAGACCAACAACCAATAAAGTGAACATATATGACCACTTGTAGAGCTTGGGTGAAATTTTTTCTGATTGGATTATTTGGTCTCCTCTGAGCCAAATCCTAACAACTCTGAGGAAGCCTGAGTTCCCCAAGACTTCACAACTTTTTACTCATTGGTGCAGTCAATGACATGCATAGCAACTGTACTCAAAGAATGACTAGAGGTAAACTTTTGCAAAATAAGCCTCAGTCAATGACCAGCTAATAGAATGTATGCATATCAAACCATAAAACTAAGAAAAGATTTGAGTCTAGCATGCATTAAGCTCATTTCTTACAATGAGGTTCAGATTTCTTAATCTGAACACCTGAAAACTGCAGCATCATAAAAAGCTAGCCACTGACACAGCTAATTAGTGCAGCTGAAATACACAATGTGATATATAACTTTCTCTAAGATATGCCGCTCGTGTCATGATTTACCGTAATGAACAAATACACTGAGAGAAGCACCTTGCCAACTGAACTTGGTTGTCATAAAGGTTGTCATAGAGATGAAATTTCCTTACTCTGTTCTCCTTGAAGTGTCTTATTGAAAATAAAATAGATCTGATAAAAGGCTCAATCTTTTGATTTGATAGTGCAAGGCTGTGGGCCTTCTGGTCCTTAGGACTATCAGTGTGAACCTCCAAGATAAATTCCATCACAAACCATACAGAAAACACAAGGAGTATTCACTGATCCCTAAAGGAAATGACACAATTTTTTATTGTTTTTTTTTTCTCTACTTTACTGTAAACATTTGTGAGATATTTTGTATGGACTTTAGAGCTAATTTTATGCTGTTTTACATGCTCATCACTCTGATAGTGCTCACTATGTAGTAAAGTGTGATCCCTCTTGTATCTATACTGTGACCAGCTAAAAGAATGTATGCATATCACAACCATATAACTAAGAGGGGTGCAAGAGGGATCTTCTGCTGGCAGGATTATTTCCCATCAGTGTCTATACAAAGAAGATAGATGGATTGTAGGCACTTATCCAAGAGCATAGAGAAGTTCTATCATGCATTCCTTTATCTGTGGGGGCACAATTTATAAGATATTTGAAGTTCTCAAGGATCTAGAGAGTTCAAACCAAATATTCAACACTGTAGAAAAAAAGCTGCAGAGTCAGGAACAAAAGGAAAAGGAGAATGAGGTGGAGGATGAAGAGGAAGAAGGGCAGAAAGAGACCAGTTACTAACCACATACATAGTTTAAGAGCATGAAGAAGCAATTGAGATTCTGTGTCAGTTGGCATCTTAAAATTCACATGTATCAAATCATAATATCAAATCTACATTCAGGCATGTTCAAGATATGAGGTAAAATGCTTGACTACTTTGTATGTTTGTATTAAAGACAAGAAAAAACTTAGCTAGGGAAAGTAACTTGTCTTATTGTAAGAGATTAGTAAATTTTTTTCAAAATTTGAATATATTACATGAATAAAGGATATGGACTCTTCCATATAAATTTGGCAAACTAGTTTTACCACATTTTATTTAGCAAGAAGCAGGAAGCTAATAGAAAGGTTACTGGCAATAAACTTAAATTTATTTCTGTGAGAAATTCTAGACTGATTGAGTTATCTAATGTCATCAATTATTTGGAGTTGTTTAGCTTTCTCATTGCTGGGACAAAATGCCTGACACACACAACTTCAGGGAGCAGAGGTTTATTGTAGTGCATGGTTTCAGGGCTTTCCGTCTAAGACTGACAAGCTTCCAGGCAGAACCATCACAGCAAAGGGGGTGGCAGAAGAAAGCTACTCATTTATAGTATCCAGAAAACACACAGCAAGGGAAGGAGCCAGAGAAGGGAGCAGGAACCACAGAGTCCCCAGGTCATGACCCACTTCCTCCAACCAGGCCCCACCTCTTGGTAACCACAAACTCAGCAATGAGCGAAGCCAGTGATTGGGTCTGCGCCCTAATGCAACCACTGCTCCACTGCTTCACCCACTCAAGCCAATAATCATGATTAACCAGCACGTGAATCAATTGCGCATATTGACAGGATTCAGCACGGCATTTCTGTACACACATGGGGCACCATCATCACCTTTTGAGGGAATATATTTACAGAAACACGTGTTTTATGCCAGTGCTGCATGCCATGATTCCAAGCTGCTGATTTGCTAGTGAATTGCTGCCATAGTTGATTTTCTTTTGACGAAAGAAAGATCCTTTCAAATGTCACATTCCCCTCTAGTCTGTATACTGTATCTACGAATGAAAATGTCCAGATAATTCCCTTCATTCAGAAATATTTTCATGTGTGGAGCTCTGCTCTAACACAGAAATGTGTAACATCATATACACTGCTATCCCTCAGGGGAGCAGCAGAAGAGGCCCTCCCCATGCTCTTTCTTCTTCCTATGGGAGAAGCCTGTCTTTAGCAGAGCAAGTTAGAGACTCCCAGCACCAGTAGTCAGCCAGGCTTTTGTGGGAGCCTGATCCCCAGGTATGGAGTCTTCTTTCCTCATTTCACCCTGCTCCGGAGAAGGAAGGGCTGGAAAACCTTCTACTGACACATACTGAGTTCTGACCCTCTTAGGAAAAACATGTGTGTCTTAAAGTTCTCTGCTTAACACATGAAAACAATGCAGTTCCACTCCACTTTTCTGTGACTCCATGTAAATTAAAATCTGGTCAAAAGCTTTCTATGAAAGCAGTAGCTCAAGAAAATTGCTTTAAAAATGTTCTTTTGGTACCCATTTTCAAAAAGAAGAGAAGGAAAATAGCTTCAAAAGGTGAAAGGCAAAATTCTTGTTAAAAACAAAAATTCTTTTGTCAATATTTTCATAAGAAAAGCTTTGGTATTCAGAGATATCTCTGCCTAAGAGCAGAAGGTTCTACAAGCTTCAATATAAATACATCCTGAGGGGAGAAATGTATCTGCATAAGCCCAGACAAACATGTAGGGAAAAAATTCTTACCCACTCCCCAACATTTTCTCTGGGTGAAATCAAGTCTTGGTTACTTTTCTTTCCTTTCTGAGACAAAATACTTGACATCTAAAATGAAGGAAGGAAGGTTTATTTAGCTTACACTTTGAGAGGTCTCAGTCCATACTCGGCTTCAAGGCAGGGTGGCATAGCCAAGAGGCATCTGTTCACAATGGCCACAAGCAACAAGCATGAAAGGGTAAAAAGGGGAAAATCATGCCTCCTTCCTTCCCTTATGTTGTATGCTTGTTACATGCCCCTAGGCAGGTGCAGCACTCACACGACCAATCCCAGCACTAGACAATGAACCAATCACAAATGCTAGAGCACCTCCATGATTTCATGAGGCTGAGAAAACCATACATGCATAAACCATAATATTCCATCCCTGGCCCCCAAAGACTCACCCATATCCTTTATGCAAAAGACATCTAGTCCATTTCCAAGAGTTACCAAAGTCCTAATTTTTTTGGCATTGCTGAAAAGTCCCAAGTGCCTATGAGATCTAAGACAAACTCTTACCTTAGAGCCCCTGTACAAATGAAAACACAGTAAAATACTTCCAACATACAATGGCACAAGATAAACACTATCATTCTATAGGGTACAAACAGGAATATAAAGGAATGGAACTAAAGGAAATCCAAATTCTAGAAGGGCAAACACTGACTCCTAGAGTTCCACATTCAGCATCTAAAGAAATCTGGTTGTGACTTAAAGGCTTAAGTGACCCCATCCTCATAGCACTTCCAAGGGCTTTTAGGTTCCAGGGCTTCTCTCTTAGGCCTGCTATGCTCAATCCTTGAAGCTTACCTTAGAAAATCCACACTTCTGGCTTTTATAAACTTCTAGGTTCTCCACTGCACCTTTGACTTCAAACTCACAATTTCACACACTGCCTTCTCAGGGGCACACAGCCTGACCTCCGAGGACTTCTGGAATTGGGGTGGAAGTCTTTTCAACCTCAGAACTTGTGCATTCTGCATGTTCTTAAAACCAGCACTGTGTGTATGCTGCCCAGGTTTATTGCCAGATAGATCAGGCTTTTCTCTGTCTTACCTGTAAGCATTGAGCACTCTGAACCTGATTGTGAGGAACAGATTTTTTATGTCACTGCCCTTCTGGAACATGATGTGGCTGTTGCCATTTTGGACCCTCATGTGGCTTCCATTACCATTCTGGAACATGCTTCTCTGCAGCTTCCTCCTCCAAACAAAATCTTTCACTTTTTTAGTTTTGAGGTTGATAAGCATGGTGACTCATTGTTTCCCATGATACCCCAAGGCCATCTTTTTATTTCTCTGTTCCCTCTCAGTAATCAAGAACTCAACTCTATTTTTGCAGTTCACAGGTGTCTGGTCAAACTCAAAATGTTTTAAATCATCATGCTGGACTCTTTGCTCCTCATTCTCAGCATCAGTCTGGCTAAAAGCCCCCAACAATAGCCATATCACTGCCTCAATATTCGATGGCCTTGAAATTTCTTCTGCCAGATTAATCAGTCCACTGCATTTAATTTCCATCTCAGGCAAAATCTCTGGGTGTGAGCAAAACACAGACAAACTTTCTGCCAGGTCATAACACACATCATCTGGAGTCCCCTTCCCAGCACAAACCTCCTAAGCCTGGTGTTTACCAGCAGCAGACTTTCTATCAGATTTCTGGTCTTCTGAGCTCCTACCAGAATCTCATATGCAGAACAGCCTAAGGTTTTCCTGCACCACTCTTTCAGGCAACATCTCCAAACCTTTCCAAACCCTTCCCACAAGCCATTCCCAAAGGCTCTTTAATCGCATGATCAGGTACAGTCACAGCAACAAACTACTGGTACCAAATTCTGCCTTGGTTACTTTTCTCTCATTGCTAAGACAAAATGACTGACACCTAAAATGAAGGGAAGGAAGATTTATTTAGTTCATAGTTTTCTGGAGATTTCAGTACATACTCAGCTGGCTCCAAGACAGGGTGGTGTGGCTAAGGGGCACCAATTCATGGTGACCACAAGAAACAAGAGTGAAAGAGGAAAAGCATTCATTTTTCCCTCTTTTATATTGTATACTGATTATGCACCCTTGGGTAGGTGCAGCCCTCACACCATCAGTCCCAGCATTAAACAATGAACCAATCACAAATTCTAGATTCAGTCATCTTCATGATTGTCTGAGGCTTGGGGGGAGGGAGGGCATCATAAACCATAACATCAAGCTAAAATGAATATCTGAGAAAACCATAAGGAAAGAGATGGGTGGAAAACCTTTCCTTGTGGCTTATAGAAGCAAAGATTTACCATGTAATTTGACTAGGTCAAGCCTGTCAAATTTGATTAGATGTTGCTGGAGCCAAGCAATGGCCATCAATGCATAATGAAAATTGCATAGTGAATGGTAGAGACTGTGTTCCTCCAAAGCAGAATGTGGGATCAAATTCACTACTATAAACCACAACAGGAGACAGGTACCTCATTCATGGCACTAGTTATGATCCCTGCAGTCCATGATTTTCTACAGATGTAGAATAAATGGATTTGAATGAGGATTTATGAAATAGGCACAAAAGTAACCTTCTCCCTTCCTATAGTGTGTCTAACTGATGTGGCTCCTCTGTAATTGTGAGTCCCGGGAATAGGGAATGTATTTTCACTGACTAGATTCCCTGTGGAGAGAAGGCTCTGTCTCAGAATTTGCACTCCATGAATGCAAACAGGTGATGCATTCATTCGACTCTACATCCCTTTTGGTATCACAGATAACCCCTTGTTTACAGTGATTCAACATGCAATTTTTTTATTTTGCAATGATGGGAAGCATATGTTTTTAGTAGAAACCATGCTTCAATATAGATCTTTCCTAGGCTAGTGATACCGAGGCTACTGAGGCCTTGTGGTACTGAATACCAGCGAGGAGACCACAGCTCTCAGTCACCCTTAGGATTATGCAGGTAAACAACCCATACTCAAACAGCATGTGGGAAGCTATGATTTTCAGTAGGTTAGATGCATTCAATGCATGTTGGATCCCAGATATTTTCAACTTCTGATGGCTTGTTGGGATGTAAGCCACCCAAAGTAGAGGAGTCTGTATTCTGTCACCCAGTGCAAAAGTGCTAAGGCATTCCCCTCAGCAGTAGACTCATGTCAGGGAGTTATTTTGCACATTCTCTGTTGTAACAATCTTCTACCACCAGCCAGCTGGCATATCCATGTGTGTGTGGCTGGTTTCAAGAAACAGAGGAAGGATGTATGAGTCTGAATAGTTTTAGTCCTTTTTTGAGACTTTGACACTCAGTTTTGCTCATTACTACAGCCCTCTTCTTGAAACTCTCTAGTGTGTTTTTCTGGATTTCTTTTTGCTATTTGGCCCTTCACTGAATCCTTAATAAGATGCTTTTCCGCCTCTCTTAAACATGACAACTCTCTTTTCTCAGCCCACAGCTATTCTGCACAATCTCCCTACATGAGAATAAGGAAAGAAATGGTATGGTCTGAGTAAGAAGATGGAAAAATGGCTTTTAGAAAGGGAGAAGACTAACTAAAATCTAAACTGATAATAGGAATCTGTCAAATGGTACAAGGAGGGAGGGTGTGAGATTTCAGAAACAAGCAAAAGAGACAACTGGAAATCAAAGGCTTTCCATGCTAACATCTGTTATATGATGGCCATAGTCTTAGCTTGGTTGTGTTGCTGTCCTGAGCTAAGTACATAGAAGCCTTTTATGTATGTTATTGTATTACCCTAATCACTAATATAATTTTACCAATTGTCCCTGCTTTTCAAAAAGGAAGTTCTAAGAAATTAAGAAAAGAAATTTAGTGATAGGAATTCATATTAATGTCTGGCTGAATGCAAACTGATTCTCCATATTACACTATGGCAAGTCCTCAGATAATGAGAATTCATCTTTCTGGGTCAGCAGGTAAAATCTTTGGCCTGTGACTATCTCTGTGACTGTAAGAGAATTTAGTAGATTTGGGGGACAGTGTTGATAATCACAAAGGAAAACTAGTCTTTTTATTTTTCTTTTCCTTTTTCCCTCCAATATACAGTAAAATCCCTAGTGCAAATCATTGCTCATATTATTGATCAAAATACAGAATTTCTGGGCCAGGTTTTAGTAGTAATATAATTGGTTAACTCTTTGAGTTCAATAATTCTGATTCTCATTCTCTTTGAACTCCTGATTTCATGCAAGGAAACTATCTGGGAACAGCCTGCTACTTATGTTTGAGGAAAAATTATGCGAATTTTGAGCTTAAGTAAGTGATATTGTCCATGCCTGGGCAGGGTTTTGGTTTTGAGTGGTCATAAGTGTGGCTTTTGGGAGGAAGATGGTTAAACTTTCAAGGTCCTAGAATGCCTAAGAATGTTGATACTGTCTTAGCACATTTTAGAAATGGCTGAATCAACTTTTCTACTTCAAGAAAGAAATTCAGATATATTCAGTAAAGAACAACTATAAGCTGTTTTAGTCTGGATTCTCATACTTTAAGAATATCTCCAGAATTAAAAATTGGTTGGTTTATTTAAATTCAGTTAGGCCACAGTTCCACTTACCATGGCCTCTTCTTCCTGTGATTCCTCTCTTCCTAATAAAATACCACTTTTCCTGGTAAGAGCAAAAGGAGACACCCTGGCAAGCAGTGGTAGTTTTACTTTCTTCCCCAGGTGTGCTGAAGCCATCAAAGCCTGAAAAGCTTCATGCACAGTCCCACAGATTAGATTCAGCCGGGTTTAAGGCAAAGAAAGAGGCAGGAAGATCAGGAAAGAGAACACATACATTCCTTCTCCAAGAATAAGGAGTTATGCATGAGTTGAGGGAGAGGATTCCCAAAAGAAAAGGTAATATTACAAAGAAAATTAAGTAAATGAATGAAAAAATAGTAGAGGAATAAAAGTACAAAAAAATCTGAAGAGGTTTTCATTGGAAAAACAAATTCCACTGAAAGAAGTGGATTTAGTGAGAAGGGCTACCTCTCTTCTCACTGCAACCCTAGTAAGAGTGCATTCAATGGACACAATGGAGAGAGATTAGCATCTACTCCATGGAATATGGAGTACACATCAGTGGGTCAGATGCCAGCCTGAAAACCCGCAAATAAGGGAATCTAACTAGAGCAGCCTCTGCAAGCAAAGGAAGGCTAAAGCAGAGACAGTTAACTACACAAGATCCCCTGATATCCAGCCAAGAAGTTACCTGTTATTGTCCTTGATGTGACAGTTAAGCAGACTGTGAACTTGATGACCTTGACAGCTGCCCAGGAGATTCATAAAGCAGTGATACTTCTGGGTATGTCTGGCTACGACAAGGGTGGAGACCTGACCTTGGAGTCTGTATCTGCTCTTTTGACCCTTCCTCTCTGGAGCTCTTACCCTGCTCTTTTCTGAGCCACCATGAATGAAATAGCTGTGTAATACCATGTGCTTCCACCAGGATGCTCCGGCCTTGGAGCTATCCAGCTGTTATGGTTTGTGTCTAAATGTCCCTTCAAAGACTCATGCAGTCATGGGGGCAGGTTTTTAGAGTTTGTGAAAGATTCATTGTCCAATGCTGGGATTATGGCTGTGAGTGCTACATCCAAGTGAGTTTGGCCTTCATATAATATAAGGGACAGTAAGAGTCTTCTCTCTGCACTCCTCTGTTTCACTCTCATTGTCTTTGCTCTCTTCTGCCATCTTGAAGTGTTGCCCCTATGCCTTACTAACCTGCCTTGGAGCCAACGGATTAGAAACTGAAGCCTCCACAAACTGTGAGCTAAGTAAACTTTTCCTCCTTTAAATCAAGGTGTCAGATATTTTGTCCTAACAATGAAAGAAAAGTAACCAAAACACCAGCCATGAACTTAATCCTCTGAAACTTTGAACCACGTAAACCTCTCCTTTAAAGTGCAAACATCATCATGTTGTTTGTGCCAACAATAAGACAGCTGCCTAATACACTATAATTACCATAACAACTTACCACAAACTTCTTCACTCAAGTGAACACAAATGTGTTGCTTTATGCTTCTGGAGCCCTAAGGTTCAAAACTGAGTTGTTAGCAAGGATGCAAGGCCTCTCAGCTCTAAGAAAGAAACTCTCTGTGGTTTTGCCAATTTCTGGTGCTCCACTTCGCCTCTGGCTATGTAACTCCTGCCTTTGTCTCAGTTTTCGAAAGGCCTTTTCCACTGCTCTTTTCCTTCCATATTTCTCTTAGGGGGCACATCTCTTAAATCCTATCTCTCTAGATTTAGCACCCACTCAAAAATGCAGGATTTATCTTACAATCCTTAATTGCATCTTCAGTGATGCTTTTTCCAAATAAGGTTACATTCACATAATTTAGGAATTAGGATGTGGGCATGTTTTTCAGAGTTATAATCCAACACTTGCCTAGATGATGATTGTTTGGAAATGATGAAATAAATTAGTTTTAAAAGAGATCTTGACAAGTCTGAGACAGTCATAAAGTGAAAGCTCTTTTTAGAAAAATAGCCAAAACAGGGGCTGGGGATTTAGCTCAGCGGCATAAGCACCTGCCTTGCAAGCACACCGTCGTGAGTTCGGTCCCCGGTACTGATAAAAAGGAAAAAGAAAAAAAAAGAAAAATAGCCAAAACACTAGTGGTGGCTGATAATTTAGGAGCAAATAACCAAAGCAAAGAAGCTGGTTATTTTCCAAAAGTAGCTAGTAATGGAGCTTCCAAAAATAGTTACAAAACCACTTAACCGGGTAACACTACAACCTCAATAAGCCAGCTCATGGACTAGTAATGAACTAGTTGGTAAGACTTTTCTGGATCCTTTTTTTCTTCTTCCACTGGTGCCATCTTCCATCAACAAATTGGAAAAGAGAATTTGAAGTGATGGGGAAATCAGAGCTGACAATGCCTTTTTCTAAGGCAAAGGGATCATCATGGATGCAGGCTGTCACTGAGGAAGAATTTCAAGAATCTGACCTTTGAGTGAGACTGAAAAGGATTGGAGAATTAGTGAAAACACAAGACTTGAAACTCTAGGCAAGGGTTGCATGTACTTGTAATTTCAGAATTCTGAGAGGCTTCAGCAGGAGGATCACAAGTTCCAGCTCCATCTGAGCAACTTAGTAAGGCCTTGTCTCAAAACTGTAAAAAAACTTCATGAAAAGTACGGGAGATTTAGCTCAATACGAGGGTCCTGGATTCAATCTCCAGTACCAATAAAAGAAAATATTTGAAATTATAAGTCTTTCTTCCCATCTGAAACTGATGACAGAATTTTATATTTTCTAAAAATAATCAGAAAACTGCTTGGAGCCCCTAAAATATCACGAAGATTCCCAGCAAGACCTTCTTCCACTGAATAAATTTTAAGGAAACAGGAGACATTCAAACAAACAAAAAAAATAACAATTAAATTCTTATCTTCTACAAGTCTTAATTGGGTAAGATACAAAATACACTCAGAAATTGGTATCTAAGAGGGTTCCTTGACTCAGAACATTATTAAGATGATACATACAAGATGAACATTATTAAGATGGTATTGATTTACTATTGGATCAGAATTACTTCCCCTCAGTTCGGAAAATGAATATAAGAATCAGATTCAGTTTGCTCTCTAGACCAATATGCTGCTGAGCTCTAATGGATAGTCAATGGGCTCCAACAGCAACCGTCAGTCCATACTCACGAGAAGATCAGCCATAATCGGTGTTGAAAGGTACATTTTGTCCTTACCGTGACTGCTTTCCACTGTGTCGCAGGCTGACACTGTGCAGAATGATGTGCCCCGGAAGACCCGATTATTGGTTCTGTTGCCCTGAATGTGCCTTCTCTTACATAAATTCTTGAGTAAATCCTAAAACAAACACATCTGTCAAACAATGATGGAAGACTGCATTTTTCCTCTCTAATTCACTGCAAGAGGTACATTAGGCCTAGTTTTGCTGCAGCCCTGGGCAGTCCATGCTGAGTGGTATGTGGTCTCTGTTGTCACTTAATCAGAGGAATTCTCTCTGTGATGGTCAATGTTTCCTACACACTGTGGCAAGATAAAGTGAGTTTGAAGTGCATTTTTCCACATGTGATCACTTCTGGCTTTAAATGAAACATTAAAATTCAGCTCCTTTTATATAAAATTTGGATACCATGATCATTTCTATTCAATAAATATGTCCCTAGCAGAAGACAAACCCACAAAAGGTTGAAAACAATGATCACACGATAGCCTTCTGCCCAATATTATTACATTGCATTATTTAGAAAACTGAAACTTCTATCAGTGAATATCTATAGGTATTTTTATGGATATATTTATTAAAACTACTATTTCAAAGAATATTTGGTGCTCTAGGTTTGCTCAGAGTTCAAAGCTTAAAAATGTAGGAAATTTGAAATATGAACACATGAAAAGCTTTTCTTTAATAAACCTTTAAAATATATTAAAACCCCAGAAATAATAGGGAAGCTCAACTCCTTCCCAATTTATTTACTATAACATGAAACATTTGGGCATTAATTAATAATAAATTTCAAAAACATCACCTGTGCAAGTATATCCTGTGTACCAAAACTTTTATACCAAATACCGTGATGAAAGTCTCAGTCTCCACATAAAATTATTTAAAATAGTGATTGTACATTTCTATCTTTAAAAGTGATACTAACAGTTGTAAGTCTTTACTCTTCAGCATGCTAAAGGTTTAAAATACTCTGCTGCATTTAATTCTCCTTATCAGCCAATGAAGTAAGGCCTTCAAATTCATACAACCAGACAGGGGCCAAAGCACAAAAGATTTCTACTTTCTCCCTAGGTCCTAGCCAAGGGCAGTCTAGTTCATTGCTCAATTTACTAAACCATTACCTCTTGCAAAAAGAGGGAGGCATTAATTTATTTTTAAGGAAAGTGATTATTCCTCCAAAGGAAAATTAATTACCCTCCAAGTATCACCATCTGTTTTAATGTTTTCAAGCTTAAACTTTGAAGAGAGACACAGTAACTTTAATATGTCCCCAATGGTAGAGTCCAAATGACTTTCATCATTAAGACAAAATAGAATCATCCTGCATCTAGAAATTGAGACTAATAGTATATGTTGTCTCCAAAGTCTATGAAAAAATTCTCTTGGGTCACAGCATAACTACCTTTTATCTAGAGGTGTTCAAAAAACTGTAGAAACCATTAGCCTACATTCACTATAAGGCTATGGAGAACCAGAGGAGAATGTGGAATGCTACTTGTTTCTAGAAAAATATTCTATGAGTTGCTTCATCTTATAGGAAAAAGTTTCTTATAGGAAAAAGTTCCTGTGACAACAAATTCTTATGTACTTACCATATGCAGTTATGCTAGTTTATAGACATACACTGATGCCCAAGAAAGTATTCCTAGCCCTGAAGAGCTCATAGGTACCCTAAATGAATTTTCTCCATTGAGCCCTTGTATCAGACCTCTGAAATAAGAATTATTATATTTTACACATGTGAAAACAATCTCTAAGAAAGGTTAATGAATTCAGAATAGTTCTAGCTTATAAACGTTCTTCCATGGTTGATTTATAACTGTTATTGGTACTTAAAAGGGAGCAGAAAGATATTTGAAAGCAAATGATTATGATTTTAGTGAAAATCAGTGCTAATTATGTTTATGTAAATCTTTGATCTGATGTTTGATCTCCAGTGTATCTGACTCCCATCCCAGACTCTTAATAATCCAATACCAAAAGCCTTTTATACATCCAAATTTTCAAAAAGTCTTATAAATGTGTCATTCTGAATAACTGTAATTTTACAGAAATTTTGCCAAGATACCCCAAAGAATTCCTGAATACTCTTCATCTTCTTTCTGTTTCTTCTAGTATTATCATTTTACATCCATAAAATCTAATAAAACAATACTGACACATCACTACAACATTTCTTCATTAAAGTCTCTCTCCTGTTCCAGGATGCTACTTAGGATGCTAAATTGGCTTAGTTGTCCCATCTCCTTTGTGACCCCTGGGCTGTAACTCTCTCAGACTTTCCTTTCAGTTCAGGAATTTGACAGTTCTGAGTAGTTCTGGTCAGGAATTGTGTAAAATACCCTGCAATCTTGAATATTCCTTTATTCTAAAATTCTGTCTTAGCTTAATGGGAAGCATATCAGTGTACTTTTAAAGCTTATCCAGATCCACAGGAGCTTGAGAAGGAAAGTGAGCTTTAAAAAGCACTAAGAAGTAGCATGCTTAAAGAGGATAAACGTGTGGGGCTTCCTGCAGTGATGGAAACTCTCTATCATTACCGTGGGCACAGACCTCCTTGAGTAGTTTTGCTTCTCCAAATCTGGGTTATTAATTCTAAAAAGGCCTTCTGTGCCAGGACAGGTAAGTAAATAACACTGAAGAAAATGGTAGCCAGCTTGCTTATTATTAGAGAAAGGAATTACAAATAAAAAGAAAAGAAAGAAAAACAGAATACCTATAGAAGTTTCAAAGTTAGAGCCTCCAGAGAAAGTTAAACAGGCCTGACCTTCGGGTCAGACTCCACTGTGGTTGTATTTTGTTCAGTGTTGACCTTGCAGAATACTGTGTTCGTTTGTTTGGTAGTTGTTTTGGTTTTTTGAGGAGTTTGGGGTTTTTTTTTAATAGGTAGGTTTTAAAAGGCACAACTTTGTTTTGGCTGAGCTAAAAGGTTGAAGAAAGGAAAGTGTGGCGGCCCCCTCTGCTTCCCACCCCGGCCTGTGCCACCTCAGCTCTTGGCATTCTCCCAACGGTCTCCTTTCTAGACAGGCTGTGCTCTCCCCAGATTCTCTGTCCCCTACTTTCACCAGCTCCTTGCTTTATTGGAATTATCTTCTCATCCTTTTAAAATTAAGGAAGGCTTAAAATTTACTAAATAGTTAAACCTTTACAAATACTCAGACCTTCGCTAAATGAGCAAATTTCTTTTAAAATGAGAAAATAGTGAGACAAAAATGATTTCCTCAGAGAAGAGCATCTGCCAACCTGAGGTATGTCCAGACAGGCACTAACTGATAGAACTGTGGCGGGGGGGGGGGGGGGGGGGAGGACCAGTGGCGGCTGAAAAGATAAGAAGTATGAAATATAAATAACCTTTATTTTGGGAATGCAGGGAGAGACACCCCTAACCCCCTGGGGCGTGGCATCTCCACCCCAGGCAGCGGTCTCTCCGTGGAACACGTGGAGTGAGGCACATAAGAAGCCTCGGCTTGGGGTGGAACCCAAGGGGGCATTAGGGATGCACAGGTAGCCCATTGGTCTTTGCTTGGCACCAGAGGCAATTCCTAAGGGTGGAGCTTACTGGCTTTACCAGCTACAGTATCCGGCCTGGGCCAAAACCCTTTCACTAACAATGACAGAAATACTTTCCATAGAATGGATTTCCTTGTATGGTGGCTGTGTGCCTCCATTCTCCTTGGCTCTTGCTGGGACTTTTCATGTCAGAAAAAGTCTCACTGGGAAACTGGCATAGAGACAAAACAAGCCACCTTTTATGTGTCATAAGTCCTTGCTTAGGAAGGTGAATACCGAAGGAAAAATAAGTCTCCTCCACAAGTCATCTAAATTTGCAGAATGAAAAGGATTTATAACAAAGCCGGGTTGCTTCCTTTGCTCTTTTAGAATAAGTAGGAATGAATTCTGTAATATCTCTTTTTGAACACTCCAAAGACAGGCCATTTGATTTTGATGTGCTCCAATTTTTCCTTTCTCGCTGATAGACCGGAAACCCACTTGTCTAAATAAATGTATTTTATTAGAGATAGGAAGAGGTGATTTCAAACTACAAATGTTTTAAGGAGAGTGAATCTTGATAAAGGAAAAAATTCAGTGCGAGGATATTCTTTTCAGTCTCAAATGAATCCATACTTTTTCTGTTTAACTAAGTTCATGGACTTCAGACATGTGTAGGAAGCAGAATTGGGGGAAACAGACTAGAGAAAGCTGAGTTGCCCTGCACAGGGAAGTGTGAATTCTGAGCTCCCAGGGGGATTCCAGGAAAACAAAGTAAAACTTGTACCCTTTCTCTGTTTTTTTTTTTTCTCCTTAAATAAAATTTAAAAAAAAAAAAAAAAAAAAAAAACAGGCCCCACAAATGGCAGAAGTCCTCAAGGTCCTCAGGAGGCACGGTATCCGTGAGAACTTCTCTTGGGGAATGAGGAACAGGATGAGGACCAGGGCAGTCTTAAGATTCAGCAAGTCAATAGCTGAGTTCTGCTATCTACAATTGTCCAATATCTGTGGTCATGTGGATAAACAAGAAAATACAGTGTACGCACCAGAGTTAGCAACAAGAAGGCAGGGCAGACGTAAAGGAACCTTAGTACACAGCCCATGGCAAGAAGTCAAGGAAGGCAGCACGTTGGAGTCAGGTCGCAGCCTTTGCCTCATCATGGGCAGTAAATGAAAAAAATGACCAAATCTTACCTAAATCCTAAAGGACAGGGTGACTAGAGCTCACATTTGGTTACAAATACATTACTCATTCTCTGTAACTGAAGTAACTGAACCAAAGATTTAAGAACCTGAAATTTTCTACTGTTCTATCTGCTTTCAAGTATCTCTCTGCATCTTCTTATTGTTAAGCCTGAGAACTTCAAAATTAAGTAAACTAGTAAATCTAATAATCAACTCACACGTATTATTTTCTAGCCCTTCTAATAACTCCAAAATCAGTCCAGCACTGAGTCTCTATAGGCTCATCTTCACGCATTGAAGTAGCCAGTGTTTTTAGGATGTGTATAATTATTAATGTTTGGATAGTCCCATTTGCATCCAGGAAGTGTCTAGGGAAAATCAAAGCAGTAATTTCTTTTTTTAAAAAAGCCAAAGAACTAAAAACTGAAAGCACAGAGAGAAATGCCACAGCTGTAGACAGTAAAATCTATTCTATCTGACTAGCTACATGTCAAAGAATCGATGCCTGTCCCAAAAGATGAGCGTGAACTAGTGCATGAAAAGCTGCATGTTCAAGATTATTAAGGTAGCTAAGTGATCATGCACAAAACACTGAACCTGTAGTTGTAGTTTTGCTTCCCTCTCAACATTCAGTTCATGGAGAGAAACTTTGTCCTTGCCTGGAAAGTTCAAATCTTTGCTTCTGTTCTCTGTATTTCTATCAAGCAGCAGTTCATTCTCCTAATAAATGTATTTGTTCAGTAAATATTCACTGAATGTCTACCATGAGACAGGCACTGTATTAAAATACCACAGCAATGCCAAAGAGAATCCTGCCTACAAGGAGATTATAGACTGATTGTAAACAAGAAGTTACCATGTAGGGATAGACACAGAAGGCTATTGGTACAGGAACTGTGTTTGTATTTGATATGTATATGATGCAAAGTTGGTAACAGAAATGAAGCTGAGTGTGTATCAATGAGCTTATGATATTGAAGAGCTCTGAATATGAGTTGTTACTTGTGAAGTCAGATAAGAGATCACTCTGGACTAAAAACTCGATGAAGGGTCGCAGGGCTGGAAGCAGGAAGACCAGTTACAAGATGATTAGCTAAGACAATTATGGTGAGATTTGGGTGGCAGAAAGGAAATGACACCAAACAGGCTGATAAGGAATAGGATTTGACTGATGAGATGGGAAGGTGTGAAATTCAAGAGGACTCAAGGGTAATGATGAGCTTCCTACATTAGATAAGTAAACAGACCATTTACTGAGCTCTGGGGGGGAAAGTGGGCTTGGAGAGGAAAGGACTGGTGAGTAGAGATGTCCAGCAGGAAGCAGGATGGCTTATTAACTGGTACCCTTTTGGTTAAAAGTGGAAGACTTGAACCACGCTAGCTTGACAAAGGGCACAACTTACCCTACCTACAGTGAGAATTTAATACTCAAAATAGAAGATTAGCAGATGGAATGAGATAAGACTATTACATATCAGTGAAGCCATGAGGACTGTGCCACTAGTAAATCAATGGACCTGTGGATTAGTAAGTTATCTCACAGGTAACTCTGTTATTAGGGCCAGCACTCTTTCACTTGTGTCTTCTATCTCATCACATGTGTCATGACTCAGTCAAAAGTCTCATAAATGCCAAGCCAATATTAGTGCCACGCTTTTGAACTTCCAGAACTGTTAATTAAATAAACTTCTTTTTTTGTAACTTATTCCATCCGATATATTGTTACAGCAACATAAAACATACTAAGAAAGGATCATTTAGGGAAAATATATGCAGATGGAAGAACCAATGAAAATGTAAGCTAATATTAATGACAATGAGCAGAGAAAAATTCACCTTGAAGAAAGCTAAGAAACAATGATCAAAATGGCCAAAAGCAAACCAAAAGAACATACAGAGGATACAGTGTCATGAAGCTGGGGGGAAGAAAAGTGTCAAAATGAAGCTTCATGTGAAATGTTGCACAAAAGTCAAACACTTTGCAATGAGTGAAGTCTTTGAAAGCAAAAATAAGGGCAATTCTAAAAACTGCAGACCTGAGCAAGACTGTTGCGGGTAGGAGTAGGTGAAAAGTGAAAGTATGTTACTACTGTGGCTCAGAACACATGAGGTATTTTGTGGATGTATATATACAACTGATGAAATTTGCCTCGGCTGTGACTGTTTCTATTTACAAATTTTGACACTTAAAATCATGAATTCTGGTTCTGTGCATGTGTTATGCAAATATGATTTTCTCAGGCTTATGTTCATTATGAATATACATTTTTTCCTACCAAAGCAACATCAATAATATCAACTTTGGCAATACCAGAGTATGAAAGTAAATCATAAAATGTGTAAAACAACAATTCATCTTACTGTCTGGTATGCCACTTCTCAATACCTTTTAACTTTTCTATCCCATTGTGTCAATGTTTTATAAGTAGATGAGAACTTCTTTTTTGGAAAAAAGCTAAATTACCACAAATATAATGAGGTGGCCTTCTGACACATGAACAAGACCCCTCAGACATGATTTTCTGTTGAGAGCAAAATAGAGGTTGCTATAAACAGCTCATTTAGAGAGGATAGATATGTTCTCAAGCACAAAACTTCTACTTCTATGTAAAAAGTCAAACAGATCAAAATAATGCTTTGGGATTTTTCAAATTCACAACATAACCTTCAAAATCATTTATTCCTGGTAATTGTACATTGTGTACCTTCATTTCTATTTGGGGAATAACTTTAAAAATGTTATTAGTCCTTTAAAAGTTTCATGGCTCCTTTTACTTTCTTTTGACTGTAGGATTAAATTTCTTTGATAACATTCAGCTAAAATGATATACATATGGAATAAGAAGAAACCAAATTGAAAAAATAAAAATGTTCCCTCATATGCTACACAAAGTCCAGTTTATCTAAACGCAGAAAACCAAACTCTCCTAAGGTGAGCCTGAAAATACTCTTAGACTGGCAGAGTGGAAGTTATAAATAATTGGAAAAAACATATTTTCAAAAGTCACACAAAAATCCTATCTCCTCAGAATAATTCATTTAACCTTTTAGTGTGAGCCTAATAGGCAAATTCTCTCAGATTAAATTTTCTACTGCTTTGAAGGTGACAGGGTCTATTGTTATAGAAGTTTCCTTCTAGACCAAGTTATTGTAGCTAATATTTCTGAATCATCAAGTTTAGCTTCAGTGCAATAGTTTATAAATATTGCTTTACCTGAGATTAAAGGTATTATTGCCATATACAGCCTTATATTTGCTAAGTGATTTCAATCCAAATTATTATCCTAAAATTAATTTTATTTGATGCTTCACTCAATCCAGTGAAGTCATACAAAAGCTTTGACAGCATTAGCACCTCATACTGAAGTAGGGGGAAATAGTTCTGGTCCTCAGGTGCAGAAGTTTAAATTTGTACTTATTGGGTGGTATTAAGTACCAGGTAAAAGCAAAACATAAGTCAAGTATTTTCCCTTTATGAGAAATAAAAAAGAGATCAGTTGAACAACAAGCCTGCTGGACATTGCTGATCTAGAGTTAATCAAACATTGAGTCAAAGCAACATTATAGCTGCGAGGAAGGAGAATCATTTTTCTGTGATTCTGTGTGCACCTCTGAGGCAGCCGATGTCCAATAGTCCCATTTCCTGCACTGAATCCCAGAGGCATAAGAATTGAAAGAAATTAGTTCTTTAAAGTACAACATCCATCTTACCAGTAATGACGATTTTATCTCAATTTATTTTAAGGCTAATTAGTATCTCTGAGAACCTGCCTAGTTTGCAGGAGAGAACTTCCTTCTCTGCAGTCCTTTGACACTGGTAATAACTAACACAGTGTTCTGAGCAATGCAGAAAAACTGCAATTGAGTATTCCCGTAGTGAAAAATGATAACACGAGTGCAAGGTTAGTTGAATACTTTCCAGCGAACACAAAGAAGTCTAAACATAAGCAACATGAATCTCTGCGTGGAAAAAGAAAACAACCAGCTATGAAAGGCCTGGTGGTTGTGTTGTGGATAGCACACGGAAAAGGAAACAAGGAATAAAGTTTCTCTCCAGTAACGCCCTACAGAAGCTCTACTGATATATTTCCAGGAATGTAAACTGATTCATCTGTCAAGATGCTTATTGGATGTCCTTGTCTGCATACTGAGCCAGGTCAACAAGAGCATAGTGTTGTAGCTTGGCATAACTGATGCCATCTTGACCCCTGCATTTAACTAGTGCCCTGTGTTTGACCCAGGAAAATGGAAAATTGCTCAGAGTGTAAGTCCCATGAGAAAAGCAGAATGAGCTGCACCCACAGGAGAAAAATTAATCTGCTCAACAGAAGCAGCAGGATATAGGCATCAACCAAAAATTAATGTAAGATTCTAGCTAAAGTGTTTCCAACAGGATGTCTTTTGTGGTTCTCTATTTTAAAAACTCTGTAACTTTCCAGTTTGTTGCTACCTGATTGGACCCTGAAACAGAGGGGTCTGTGTATGAGTGGTCCTGAGCTCAGTTAATTACATTTTAAATTTATCAGTTTTGCTGCTTAGATTCCTATATAGTTGCTCATGAACCTACTTCGCGTAGAGGCAGTGTAATCTCAGAGAAGAGCCAGCCAGGTGTATAAAAGGCTGCTGATGAAGCACCTTCTTAGCATATGATAACGAAGTCACCACCAGATTTCAAAAACCCTACAACATCTAAGCAGTGAGGAGTCAGTGAGCATTTCTGAGCAGAATAATAAAAGGATCATAGGTCAGTAACATCAAGGGAGCCATGAATGGGAGAAGACTGTGTACGGAACAGAATGGAAGGTTAAAAAGGAGAACTTACTTTAGGATATGCTAAATTAAGGAAAAATTTCTGGTCGAGTATGTCTAAGGCTTTCAGTAATTTGCTTCTATTCAGGCAAAATATAAACTCTACTGGTCTAATTAAAGCTTGGTCCTGCAGTTTGATCAGGCAAAACTCAAAGGAAACAAATTTTTTAATCTCAAAGAAAGTAAATATAGAAAAAGATAAATTGGCTACCTTGGCTGAATTGACCAATAAATTAATTCAAAACAGTCAATTTAGCAGTAGCATTCAATCTAGGGAACTATCTTCTTAGGACTATAGAAAAGAGAAAGGTCAAGACCTCCTCCTCCAAGGTTACTATTCTAAAGGATGAAATAATGTTTTTATCAAACAATTAGATCACTCAGCAAAATCAATTACTGATTGTATCCCAGATTCCTAGGACAACTGCATCATAAAATGTGGTCCTTTTAAATCCTCAAGGGCAAGGACACAGTTTAAAAATATTTTTTGATAAAACATAGTGGTTATTAATGCATGCTTCACAAAATGAAATGCTTTGATCTTTATATTATCTAAGGGAATGAAAATTTATCGCAAATATAACATTGCCTGATTTCCTCAATTTAGGATAATTGTATTCATTTAATGATTCAAGAAAAGATTTTTATATTATTTCTCCTAGTGTTGATAGTACTAGTGTTTTTTCTGTACGATACCGTCTGCTCTATAAGTGATAGGGTTTGAAATATATTTCCAAATATTAACAACCCTTAATGCCAGGCTCAGGAGGCACTGCTGTCTCTAATTTTAGAAGATTCTATGGGTAACTAAAGTAGGGTGCATTAACTACTGATTCCATGATAGTAAGAAAATACTTGTTGACGATAAACATAGAAACTAATTTCTGATATAACTTTGCAATCTTTTTTCATTTATACCAATTTTTAAATATAATCAATTATCTTCTGCTTTCTTTAGTCCTGCTGCATGAAACTGTGAAGCATGTTTTAATTGAATAAACAATGCCTAATAGGAGGAAAACATTGTTCTGCTGAATTTTGTAAGGGGTTTAATGTCAAATGTTCATTTCTGGAGTAGAATTTTCTCCTTAATCATATGTCTCAAAGCTGTTACTTCAAGATTGACACTTAGCAAAAGAAAGAATTAGACTTAACAAAGTCTGAAGGGCTTCAGATTAAATTATTTGTTTCTGCCAAAAGAAAACAATTTTTAAAAAAGAACATTTGTCTCTAAGCAGTTCCTTCTGTAGTTCAGCAGCTCTCCCCAAATCCCAACACTTTCCACTGTGTTACACTCTGCCATTTCACGTAGCTTTCAATTTAGTGCTTGTGACTGAATACACTCTGGATTTTTGCTCTTGAGGTCTTCTCAGTATTAAAGGTTAAAGCAGATTTAATTCACATGATCTACACTCCAAAACTTATCTCATCAGTCTGATTATTTGCATACTAAACACAAAGTACTACAAGGGAAGATTTCTTTCTTTTGAAATTACTTTTACTAGGAATATTTTATTTTGTATGTGCATACATGTGTATGTATGCGTATGTGTGTGTGTAAAGGGGGTTAGTGACAATACTTTTGCATGGAGATTGCACTTCTGCAGATTCAACCAACTACAAGTTGAAAATCATCAGGAAATAAAAATTGATTATGTAAAGACTTAAGGATATTTTTTCCTGTCATTTTATGTACAATAAAGAATCATAACTATTGACATTTCTACTCTATTAGGTATGACACATGGTCTAGAGATGATCTAAAATATCTGAGAGGATGTGGATAGGTTAGAAGCAAATATGATACCATTTTGTATGAAACTTGCACATCCGTAGAACTTGGTACCACTGGGGGTCCTAGAACTGATCCCTGAATAATGAATATTTATATATTTTTTCTTTATTGCTAATGGATGCTTTTTCAACCTATAAAATTGTAATATAGTCATTATTATTTTTGTAATATTAGCATGCATACATCTGGCTTATTTCTTTAAGTAGATATAGATTCTTAGGGTATCTTCCCTATAAGTTTTCTAATATGAATACAGGTTCATAAAGTCTTTAGAAATTTATTACCAACATTACAATAACCCACATTAATAGAATGAATCGTGACCCATCTGAGTGGAGAGTCCAGATTTCCTTGATAACATGGGCTAGTTCTTTCAATTTCAATGATGAAACCCCTTTGTCTGTTCTGGAGTTAAAGTCTCAGAGAGTACACAATAAACAGAAATTAAAAGAAAACTACAGCAATCAAGCAATGTCCAGGCCTCCTAGGTTGTGCCCCTGATAAGTTGCATGAAAAATCCTGGATTTCTGCATGACCAAATGGTCTCTTTGGGCACATACCTTGTAGCTGGAATTCGCTTAGTGGAAGCATTTGTAATTCTAATGTGAGCATAAAAGAGACACATTTTACCTGTCTCCACCACTGTCACCATGTCATTCTCTATTGTTGCTGATCTCCATGACATTCCCCATCACTTTATCTGCTTAGCTCCTGAGTTCATGTTTTGAGTGGTGTAACCCCTGATTACATAGCTTCTAAAGGTCCTGCTGGCCACGAATTTTTTAGTTCAAGCAATCTTTCTGCTTCAGCTTCTCAAGTAGTTGAGACTTGAGGGTTCACTACCACATCAGGATCTCATATTCTTATTATTTTTAATATTAATGTATATTTGCAGCACATAATAATTATGTTCATCTTGGGGAACTGGTACATATATACATGTCATATCTTCATCATTTCACAACCCGTCCCATTCACCCTACCTGGTCCCTTCTTTCCCATTTCCAAAAGGTCTACCTCCCTGATTCCTATTGCTCTCATTTATCTTGCTCTTTATTTATATTTTGGATTTCTCAAATAGAGAAATAGAGAAATCATGTCATATTTAAACTTGTGTATGATTTATTTCACTTAGCATTATGGTCTTGAGATGTGTCCATTTTCCTCCAAATGATTCAAATTTATCCATCTTTATTGTGTTTATTGCCCACATTATCTTTAACCATTCGTCTGTGATTAGATGCACAGGTTACTGTGGTTATTTAGCTATTGTGCGTTGTGCCGCTATACCTTGGCTATGCATATATCAATATAATACGATAAATTTAACTCTTTGAGATGATATCTAGAAAAGATACAGCAGGATTAAGTGAAATTTCTAGTTTTAGCTTGTGAAAAATTCCATGTTGATTTCCATAGTAGTGATATTAATTTACATTCTCATAAACAGTGTGGAAGGGTTTCTTTTCCTCTACAAGACTGCTAGGAATTTTTACTTTCTGAGTCTTTGATCAGCGTCCTTCTTAGAGGAGTGAGGTACAGTCTCGCTGTGGTTTTGATTTGCATTTCTCTAGCGGCCAAAAATGCTGGGCACTTTTTCCTGTACTTGTCCATTTGTACTTCTTTATTTTAAAAGTGTCTATTAATGTCAATTGCCTGTTGTTTGAGTCTTTTATTGGGGGAGTGTCTCTTTTTTTGATTCTTTATGTATCCTAGATATTAGTGCTCCCTCAAAAAAGTGTATGCCAAAAATGGGTTTTTTCATTCTGTAGGTTGTCTCTGCTCTGTTTGTTGTTCTTTTGCAGTGTCGTTTTTTTAAAATTTTGTATACTCTCGTTTGTTGATTCAGAAGTAATTTGTTGTGCAATGGGGTTCTGTTCTTCAAAAAAGTCAAGTCTTTAAGAGTTTTACCTATCTTACCTTTCATAAGATTTTGTGTTTCTCTTTTAATATCTATGCCTTATATCCATTTTTTTAACTTTAGTACAGGATGAGAAATATGAGTCTAAATTTATTCTTCTGTACATGATAATTAGATCACTCACCACTATTTGTTTAAAAAGCTATCTTTTCTGCCAGGCTGGGTCTTGGGATGTTGGTCATTTAGAGTGTTGTCAGTCATAAGTATTTACTGACTCTTGTTACTGTATTTTTACAGTGATGGTTTATTTTTCTTTTTGTGTAACTGTTTCCTCAGTTAGATATGTTCTTCGCTTTCACTATGTTGACCTACAGTCTCTAAGATTCCTTTGAAAACTTTCTGGAATCACGATTTGGCAAATCATGAACTTTCTAAATTCTATTTAAAATCCTTATTTCTCCATCAGTTTCTAAGGATTACTTCACAATATAATAATCTTGATTGGTAATTGTTTTCCTTTAGCACTCAATAAATTTCAAGTTCTTGCCCTAAAGTTTGTTGAAAAAAAAAAAAAAACTATCCTATTTCTGATATAAGTCCTTTATAACTTACATGCTGTTTTTCCCTAACAGCTTTAGCATTTTCACGTCATGCTTGATATTTGGGATTTTGACTCTGATGGTATATGGTGAAGTATTTTTCTGGTTGTGGTTATTTGCATTTTATATGCCTGACCTACTTGAATACTAAGTTCTTTCCCTAGATTTGGACATTTTTTTTTTGCTAGGGTTTTGGTTAATTAAATGTGAGTAGCTCTTTCTAACCTATGTTTTACTTCTATAATTCTTAGAAAGTCTTTTTTTGTTTTGTTGTTGGTGCTGTTGAGTATTTACAGCTAAATCCAGCTCTCATAGTGTCTTGTTACTTTAATGATATGATTGAGTGCATGATCTACTATACCAGTCTGGTCTTCAAATTCTGACAGTTTATATTCCGATTGATCTTTCTTGCTGCCCATACTTTCAAGTAAATTTTCTTATGCAGCGTTTCTGCTTGACTCTTTTTCATGATCTCTAATTCCTCATTAAAATTCTCATTCATATCATGCATTGTCTTCTTTAATTCAATTAACTGTGCTTTTTCTTTAAGCTTTTAAAACAGTTTATTAATTAAATCTTTTATCAATTTATTTATATGCTCTTTAAGCTCACTGTACATCGTATGCATATGCTTATCGATTTCTTCTTTGATCTCTTCAGACATTTAGCCATTTGAGTTTGGAGTTGTTTGCCCAATACTTGCTCCACCTCAGTTCCTGTGAGATCAACTTTTGGGGTTTTGGAGGCATCTTGACTCCTTGCTCTCTCATGCTTCTATTGTTTTCATGCTGAGGGTTGAAGATCAGTTAGGGTAGAAAACTCCATTGTTACTGTGTGCACCTCTTTTGTTAGCATGTTTCCCTGTGATGAGACCTTGGCTTTGGTTACACTTTGGTGTTCATGCACCTATTGAAATTGTTCGATGTAGCAGGATCATTTGGATCACTACATTGCAAGGGAAGAGAAAGTACCAGATATATCAGCAGCTACTGTACCAATCATGTATCAGTCATACAGTTCAAATCTTGTTTTAAAATTTTTACACCTTTTCTGGCAACATTAGAAGACAATGCAATTGTACTAATAACAAGTAGCCCATTGTATAAAGGATGAGGGAAGGAGAACAGAAAGAAACAATATAGATTTGTAAAAAAAGATTAAAAAGAGACAACAGCACATGAAAGAAAAGAGAAGAGCCTAGTGATACAGTGTTTTTATAACTGGAAAGGAAAGAGGAGAAAAAAGTGACTTGAGAGTTTATGTAGAGAAACAGTAAAAAGGAAGAATAAAGAAAGAAGTAAACTGAAGATTGAGGGAAGCTGTAAGATCAGAGCCATTAATATGCTGATAAAAAGCTTCTGTCTGAATGCTCCACACAGTTTTTGGTGAGGGCCAAACTGGCATGTCTGTGAAACATACTACAATAACTAAACCAGTAATTCTTATTGTCAATTCCAAGTATATAAACAGCTTTCTGAAACATGCACACAAAAGGAGAAAAAGAAATTTAGCACATATATAGAAACACAAAAGAAAAGAGTCGTTTTAGTCATATTTACACTTCAATCAGAATTCAACTCATGTCCTCTTCCTCCGTTAGTTCAAACGCAGGGAGGCCTCGTCTTACAATGCTTATAGGAGCTGTTCTCTAGCGTTCTGTGGTTGTCACTCTTAGGTTGGTTCTGTCCACTGGTGACTGAGTGGTTCCCTGCAAGGGACTGGTTCTCTTGCCTACCACTGAGTCAAGGGGTGAGGGATGCTGGCAGGGTGCTAAGATGTCTTCTTGTGCCCACTGCATGCAGAGCTCTGCTGGGTCAGGATCAGACACCTTCACTTGTACCACAGGGGCAGACACAGGAGGGCTAGTCAAGCACCCAGCCTCCCACTGCTCCCTGGAGGGGCTTTCATGATCTTAATTTCCTTTCCTCCTTGATAATTCCTACAGCTACTTGTGTCTGCTCTTTCTGTCCCTCTCTGGATAAATGTGCCATGCAATACCTTCCAACCTCACAACCCTGTTCCAGTTTTGTACCCACACCAAACTTGGTCCACACCTCATAAAGAATCCCTATCCCACCTACAAACTCAGTGGCATTTAGAGTTCACCAGAGGCTGAGAAATCAGTACCATTTGTGGGACAACGTGTAGGAGCTCACAAGGATACAAAGATCAACAGCTTTTGGAGGTCAGTGAGAGAGCTCCTATGCTGACACTGAGCTCTGCTGCATTTGGAAGGTGGGCAGCAGTCAGAATCCCACAGAAGCACAGAGTTTATGGGCTTTGGGGAGGAGCAGTGCCTATTCTGGTTCGTGTGTCTTTTCTCCACCCCTGAATCCCATCAGCCACAGTATGGACACCCCTCAGACTCAGTCCCACAGATTGTTCAATGTTCTAGGTCTCTAACCTGGTTCCAGGTCTTCATTCCTTTGTGGCCAGGGCTCACCAGCCCATTTCCCTGTGCCCTGATCTGAGGAAGCCTTTACTTGTAACCCTCTCGTAAGCTGGGATCTGTCTCCTAGTGGGAAGAAAGTGGGCAGGTAGGTACTGGGCGGTGGCAGCTACAATCTGCGCCCTTTGCAGAAGCCTTACTGCAGCTTCTATATGTGGCTTCTTTTCTCAGGGGGTTAGACATTTTCCAAGGTGGCACATTCACAGGACCTGGGGTGTAAGCAGTACCGGCCAAGATGCAGAGGCTCCTGCTTCTTTCCCACTCCTGCAAACCCCCCAATCCTGGACACCACTGGAATTCACCTGGTAGGCTTCTTCAAGTTACCATCCCATGTCAGGTTTCTTGCTCAGTCCAGCTCCAATCCCTGAATCCCTGCAGCTCTTAGGATGCATTTTGTGAGCACTGTTGCTTCTAGCTTACCATGATGTCTCCAATAATATTTTTGCTCTTTTTAAAATGAAAATGCAGTTGAACTATATTCCTACTAAGTAAGAGAGAAAACAATATTGCTTGACAGTACATCAAAAAATAATAAAATGGCAATACTTCTAATCATTTTATTTTATAAATGTTGGTATGAATGCCAGACATAAATACCTTTTTTTAACAAAGCAGTACATCATTACCTTATTATGTTATGGTGATCTTTCTGTTACTCATGAAACGTTGCACTATATAAATCTAAAGCACAGGTTACAGAATCTTAAACCTCATATACTCTAGACAGTATATATACACCCTATTTTGAATACTTTCTGTAGGAAATTTCCAAACATTTCCTCATGTTTGAGGCACTAAATAACATTCTTTCAAGCAAGATGAACTATTAGGAATTATAAGTTGATGTGAATTTCCCATAATTAAAAAGATAAATTATATTTCCTTGCCTAAAAAAAGAGACCACATTTTAATAATTATCAAACCAATATTTAGTTGAAGTTAGTTCATGGCCTAGGCAAGAAAATGGAAAGGTTTTTCATGTTTTCCATATTTGACATCAAAGAATTATGAAGACCTCTTTACACTGTAAATTAAAAGAATAAAAAGCCTTTTATCATCAACATATTCAAGTAATTACTAGAATGCAATATATATGCTCCCTAAACCCTTAACTATTTAGACTTACGGCACTTTGCCATTAGAAAAATATATATTTCATTACATATGCATATAAGTAGAAATTTTCAGAATCAAGCATATACAATCCTGGAATTTAAAAAATTTATTTTTGTATTATAATAAAACCTTTGTATTTTCTTGCCAATTCCATCATGTATTTTTTACATTTGACTCTATACATTAACATGAAAAATTGTTATTTAATATCCTAAAACCAATATCATACCCATTAATTACAAAATAGTCACATTTACCAAAAAATAGAAAACATTCATCCATTTTATCTGCAAGCTTCTTTGGTTGAAGTATTGTCTACCAAAAATTGTGCTATTAACATAGAAACAATTAAATTTCAAACACATCCACCAAACTGCATCTAAAGCACTTAGCAAAAAAAAGGTTTTAATTACTTATTTTCCTTGTTACAATGTCCAGAACAACACTAAAGTGCACAAAGCAGTTGTGCAGAAGATGTACCCATTGTCTCTCTAATTGAAGTTGCAGACAGTGCTGTCAAGAGTATATTTATGACAGAATGCAACTGGTCCATGACAGAGTACAATGAACCAAATCTCAATGAACCAAACACCCTGTTGTTCTCTTTTGGCATTAACTTCACTCATACTTCTTGGTATGATAAAAGGGTTGCTGGTCTCCTGGATGAACACAGTAGATGTGACTAGAACCAATCTATCACTGGGTAAAAGTGTCTTCCAGTAATGGGAATGGCAGATGTCCAGGCCTGCCCTGCTAAAACATGGCAGCTACTGTTTGTCAGCTACAAGGTGTTGAGCATGATAGTATTGTTTGGATTTGTTTGTTTTAACCATGGTTCCTTCTCTATTGTGCTGATTGATATACTGAGACAACTTTTCTGGAAAAGATTATTGTGAGACGTTTCTTATACACAAAACAAGTGTAAGAATACAATGTAGAGTAATGCTCTGAGAGAAAATTCTTAAAGAGAATACAAATAGAAAGAGGACTCTAGTACAGGTTTTAAAATGAATAGGCAAGATATATAAATATTTTCAATATATTACAGTGAAAAAGTTCATTGGTTTTGTAGTCTGATCAAGAGTTGAAATTTCTACAATTTTTCAATTGTGTAAACTTTGACAATCATTAAAACTCTGAATTCAGAAATTTTTCATTTTTTTCTAATTTGGGCAGAATTTGGGTGAGAATTCAACTAGATAATATATAACAGAGTGCTGACCCTTAGTATACAATGAATGATACCACTATTTCAAATAGCACTGTCTACTGCCTTCTTAATCAATTATTTGATATAATATATTACATCAAAGATTTTATCTTCCTAAGATTCACAGTGAAGAAGAAGCTTAGATATGAGGACGATGTGCAAAAACAGCAGTGGAAAATGCTCTGGACTACATATATAACCTTGTTGGAGCGAGGTTGTATCTACCACCGGAAGTTGGATATATCTGGAAACACTGACTGGATCAGATGGGTGGCCAAACAGAGGAGTGAATGTAGGGAAGTTGGCAGCCTCCTTTGTGAGCCTCAAGATGCAAAGGTATTGAGACCTAGTAAAGAAAATCTGTCAATTAAACTGCATCATGGCTGAAGAAACTCATCAACAGTCATTTATTCCAAAGATACATAGAAGAAATCACAGTGAGCCAGCCTATTAACAAAATGATGGTTTGTCCATTACCAACACAGCACTGCAGACTGTGGTCAATCTGCCTGTAGACTGGACCCGTGGCATAGCAAAGCTCTGGTACACAGAGGAAACATTTGCAAGTAGAAATTGCAAAGATTTTTCTAAACTGTGAAATGTTTATACACAGTCTGAGACAGTGAAACAGAAAGATCACAAGTTTGAGTCCTGCCTGGGCAACTTAATTGTATCCTGCTCACTATACAAAGGGCAAAGACCCTAGATTCAGTTTCCAGTTACTGTTACACAAGAGCACCGTATTGAAACTTCAGAAATATTCTACAAAAGGGTCAAGAGAAGTTCGCTCTTGGTTCATCAAAGACTTTATACAATTTAGGCAGCTTGGAGCCTAGAGTGCATCAGTCATGGTACCCAGCACAGCAGTGGCAGCACTAATAGAGACCCTGAGGTCTGAAAGGAAAGCAATAGGATTGGGATAAAGGGCAGTGGCACCAGGCTGAGGAGTTCGCCATTGCCTGGAGCTTCAACATTAAGTCTGGAGCAGGAAATAATGACATCCTAGCTATCACTGTTTTTATTAGAAGTCCCATCAGTCGCCTCAGATTTGTGAACTCTGGGGAAACTCAGATTACATTTTCCAAAGAGCTTCAAGCTTGATATTATATGCACTACCCATTCCCCCTTCCTTTCCTCACTCTTATTATTCCCAAAAAGTAAACATGAGAAGAGTGAAGTCAGAGAGGGCTTTCATTTTTGATCCTCTGTGTCTTTATAGCTAACAGCAATTATAGCCCTTTCATGTAAAGTAACTCATACATTGTTATGGTCTTTATTAGCACAGAGGAATTTTAAGGAATCCACATAGTCACTGTCTATTTATGAATTATGAAGAAATTGAGTAGCTTGCAAAGTATTGTAGTAGCAAGAAGATCATAACCTACAGTGTACTGATTGTCATTCAGCAAACTATCAACTAGGCAATATACTTTTCCAAATGAATATATTTAAGCAGGACCTTAAATCTCAACAGTTACACCTTTCTGGTAGGAATTTGTTGTTCAACTCTGAGGGTGTTAACTTTTGATAATCTTTCACTCCTACATTGCATTTATTTTTACAGTATCACTTATTTGCTGTAACAAGTTTTGCATGTGGAGGATGTAACAAACAACTATTTTAGAAAGCCTTTAGACACGTTTTGTTTTATGTTTCATTTAGTCAACCAATGTGACTGCCAGGCTGTATTCCTAAAGTACAAAGATGTGCTGTGACTCCAAAGCCCCTGGGAAGGGCACACACCCACTGTTAGCCTCAGAATATATCAGGGAGGAATTGACTCAAACTTAGAAGCCTTAGATCCTTTAAATCCTTTGAAGTCATAGGGTGACATTTCTCATGGTGTCAGGAGCCCTTCAAACATGCTGAATTAGCAGTAGAACTTAATGAGGATTAAGGCTAATTTGACAGAAGATGTAAGGCACCTTCTCCGCACCTCTTCTCTTTAATTTCAGTCTGATCCAGTGGCTAAAGGTGAAGGAGCGTCTGACCTTTACCAGCAACTCTGAGTCTCCATCTTGACAGAGTGGAATTGCTCTTCTTCAGATGTCAGGGTAACCTCGATGCAGGATGTTGATAGAGGTCAGATCGCCCGAGATATATATTTTCATTCACATCCTTAGTGATTAGACCTGACAAAACTGTAATAGCTTATTGAGTTCCAAATGACAATGACATACTGGGCATTTTTATTTCTCTTACCTCCTGTGACTGGTTAGCAGAGTAAGATCTTTTTCCTCAATTATCCTGTAACTTTCAAAATAATTTTAGCTGCCTGCAGTTATATAGTGCAGATTTATAACTCTGCCTATGTTACCTGCACATAGACTATTAAATTCAACCAAAGTTCACACTTGTTTTTCCTCAAGTTTAAGTAGAATCTATGTGGAGCCCCTTCTACATAAACAGCATCATGAATCCAGGTCAGAAGCCAACACACCTGTTCTGTAAAGGACCAGAGAATAAACAGTTTCAGTTTTGCAGGTCACTGGGCCTCTGATACAGCTTTGAGTGCCACAGCTCCTCAGTGGGAAGCAGCCCTAACCTTCCAGAATCCAATGGTGTATGGCTCTGCCCCCTAAAAAGCTTATCTATAAATCCTGACATTTGATCCCATGTAATTTTATGAAACACTTTTCTTTTATTATAATTTTCAAACATTTAAAAATTTAGAAATGATTCTTAGCTCAGAATGCATCCAAGAACTAAAAACAGGTCAAATTCGTACTAAACTTTTGGTCTAGAAATCAAGTTTTAGAAGGTTCCCTTTAACCTTCATTGTGTTGATACAAATTCAGCTTTGCAATGACAGTTGATGATATGGAATTCAGTGTGTACTGAAGGCACTAACTCAGGCCTGGGAGAACACTAAGTATGCTTTGTAACCTACTTGCCACCTCGAGCTCCCTCTACTGCAGAGTGATGCACTGTACCTGAGGTGAAGTCGATATTCTTCATGCCTAAGGAGATCCCAGTAAGGCCCCTACTTTCAGCCTGGGTCCACACTTGGTGTGGCAAGACAAGGCCGAGACAAGGTGGCTAAAACTCAGCCAGACATCCTGCTGCCGCAACTCAATCAGGCAGCAAGTGTACATGGAGGGCGTGCTGCATAACCACTATGCTAGGTGCCAATGCAAACTCTGAAAACTGTACAAAACAGATTCCTCTCCCACAGGAGTCTGCAATCAAGGCGATACACAGTACAAGAATAAACAGGGCTAAATTAAGGAGACATGAAGTAACGAGAAAGTTTACAGAAATGGAATTGTGGATGAAAACAGGGAAGTATAATAGAATAGATAAACCCCAGCCTGAACCACAAAACATAAATTGTAAAGAACAGAAGGCTTACATCACCATTAACAAAGGCTTGAAAGCAGAAATGCTGTGGTGGCTTTAGAATGTCTGTCAAAGAAATAGTTGTGGCAAGTGATCTTGATGGGAGATGCAGCATGCGACGCTATTACCTAGATTATTTGTTTATTTTAGGTGGATTGGAAGTTGTTAAAGGAAATGGAGAAGAGGTTCATGGAACCGTTCAATAAGACATATCCTGGCGCCAGCCCATAAAACCTCACAGAAAATTCTCCTAAAGGCTTGACTTCTTTCCAAAAATAATAAGTAAATAAATGTCTTTTAGAAACATGATATCCTGTATTACTATACCCAAGCTGAAGAGAAGCCAGTAGCCTCCACAGTGTACTGTGGGGAATGACACCCTTCAAGTATCCAGTCTCAGGGCTGCCATTCCTAGCAAGAAAGAATTTAAGTTTTGCTCTCTATCTCTTAACACAATTTTGCCTGAGATCTCATTTTTAGAAATTGCTCATTTTAGATTTAGAGAGTATTTCTCCAACTTGGAGCACATGCACTGTGCTGGCAACTCAAGCACCATCAGAAAACATCTTGGCCCATCTTCCAACAGTAACAAATTCATTGATAAAGTCAAAATAAAAGATGAGCCATGTAACTACATTCCAGAATGTTATTTTGATAAGCAACCACAAATATGATATAGACTGTAAAATTTACATGGCTTCTTTTGAAATGATAAGTCAGATTGTTTCAAAGAAATGCAAGGCTTGAACCTTGAGCTCTGAGCTCTCCTTTGAGAGACACAGAGGTATAAATTGACTCTCTTCAGTCTTTAGTAATTCTTTGCTGAGTACTTTGAAGAGCTTTGAGTTGATATCCATTCATGAGTACCATGCAGCCATTAAAGACAGAAATGAACCCAACATTTTGTCTGCATCTGTAAAACACGCTGTGGAGAGAAAGAGATGCAAAGAAGAATAGAATCTAATGCATAGCATGTCATTTACATAAATAAAGATACATGCAAATAAAAATATACAATCTCCAAGGATAAAAAGAATCCACATTAAATATACTAAAATGGTAATTACTAGAGTATGAGAAATGGAAATAGAGACACTATGCAAATAAGAATAGAGATCTTGCATATCTAAAATATTAAGTAATTATAATTAAATAATAAATGAAGGCAATTGAACATGTGTACTTAAGTTTCAAAAATGGGTGCAGGATTGTCATCATCAACCATAAAGTTACTTTTTAAATGAGCTATCATTGGGTATCTCAGCAGTGAGATTATGTAAGACCTTGAGAAAATACCCACAAGAAGGGATGGGGAGGAGAAATAAAAAGGAAACAACAAAATAGCTCACATTTATTTAGCGTTAAACTATTCTAGTCCTTTGGGCCAAGCTTACATGTGTGATCTAAAGGAAATAATATTATTTTTCTCATTGATATTTGAGGAAACTGAAACTTGGAGAAGTCAAGAAAATTTTGGCACTTACATTATAAAAAACAGTTTGTCAGCTTAATCATTTGTCCCCTGACCCAAGCCCCGCAGCATTATTATACACTACTTAGGACTTGTAGGTCAGGAGTAACTGGGATGGTGGTTGTAGAGAGAAGAGGGGAGAAGGAAGACAGAGAGAGCTACTGAAAAAAATTACGCCTTTTACAGCTTTAACTTAACCATCCTAAAAGTTTGACTTTTTCCATTAAGAGTTACATTCATCTTGATGATTATAATAGTTCCTAATTATCTCCAGTTCCCATAAACAACTAAACTTCATTTTTGCTTCAATGCCTTTGGACCCTCGCAACTCTTCCAAAATGTTGAACTGGAGACAGTTTGAGAAAACTTCTGCCACTTAATTGAGAGCAGGTTGTCATATGCTGTTTTCACGAGGACTTTTTAAGAGAATGAGCTAGAGCCTCATACTAGATGTTTCAAATGCCTGACCTTTTTTGTGGCTTATGCTGATTCCTTAAGAAACTTTGGAAAATAGTGTAGGTAGTATCTATACTTTAAATACTCACCATTCTTAAGAGGCAAATAGTAAATCCTTGTTTTCAGATGATGTAAGGGTAAAAGAGTGTTTGCATGTTGCTTTGACAAGCATGTGTTAGTATCAGGAGTCTCTGCCAAGAGTTCCAGTGACATTTTCTTTTCTGCCATGTGGGCCCACCTCATCCCACACACACACTGTTTAGGCCAACCTCAGTCTTTAACTTGGAAATTCAGTTCTTTAATCGTGTCAGCAGTCACTTCCCTGGTTCTTCCTAAAAGGCCACAAGTAAGGTCTTGGTTCTTTGAGAGAACAGCATTTTCAGTGTTTTTGATGCAACTATGCAATTCAGCAAAACATTTATTGTTAATTGTGTTATATGAATTTTCATATAATATGCAGTTTGTAGATTTAAGACTTGTTTACCATTGTTAATAATCACACAACGGGGCCCTTATGTTTCACTGAAATTTCTCTAGCATGCTTATAAAACAATCTCTCTCTCTCTCTCTCTCTCTCTCTCTCTCTCTCTCTCTCTCTCTCTCGATGTGTCCAAAATACCATGTGTTTTTTCTTTTTGTTTTGTTTTGTTTATAATTCTAAGATGCAAGGACTTCTAAACACATCTGAAATTAGACAGCCTGCCTTTGTAAATACCCAAGAAAGGGCAAACAAGAAATAACAAAATGCTTTATTATCAGTTATTTCAAATCTGTCATATAAATGTTATCAAGTCACATCTATTGACATTTCCATATTCAGAATGTCTTAGGCACACTTGAAATTATTAAACTGACACTGGCATTATTATCATAGTACTTCTATGGTTTGCTTAAGGGAAAATGGACTTGTTAGAATGAAGACACAGATATAAAACCAGCATATACTCAAAGCAAGATAACTTATATTTTTAAATTACATTTCTAACTAAAATAGTACTTTATAGATTAAAATAGATATAATATTAATATTCAGTATTTCCACAGGAAGGAAAAAGGCAGGTAGATACTAAACTGACATTTTCAAACGTGTTACTTCTGTCAAACACGAAGCTAGCAGAGCTAATCATAATTAAAGTTTCACATTTTGGCTAATATGAGAACATCATTTTTAAACAGTGCGTCAGTAGTTGATCTGTCTGTCTCCTATTTTCCCAACATCTTGTACTTCTGACATCACAAACACTGCAAGCACTGAATAGTGACAAGCTATTGGCACTGACATTTATGCATTGAACATTTGTACACATAAAAAAATTCTCCTAATACTTTTTTAGTAATTCAAGACTTCATGTCAATTTGCTTTCCTTAATTGCTTTTTTGTGTAGTTTCCAGGATATTTTTTAAAGCTGCTCCTAGTATAAAGCAGTGTTTGTCAGCTTCAATAGCTCCTTTTTTCACTTACCACTTAGACAAAGAAATTCTAACATATTAACTAAAACACTGTGGTTTTAATAGTTGTATTAAAAGAGATGCTACTTGAAGACTTACCTATTTATTCTTCCAGTCATGTAGCCATCTGTTTCACAAACATGTTTGAGTACTTAATATTATAATATCATTATAAAAAATCATCTTAGAGATTTCCAAATCTAGAAAGAAAAAGTAAATAAACATAATAATTACATTGAAGTCTGAGAAACATTATAATAAAGATTTATACATAGCACAGAAAATAAAGCTCCACCTATGTGAGGGAAGTGGTTAAGAAATTCATAGAGAGACTGAAGAGAGGGGAAAGCAATGAGAAAAAAAGGAACTAAGATATATATTGTACAAGTACAAATTCCCTATAGTGAATGTGATCATTATGCATATCTAAATTTACCAATAAACTTAATTATAAAAAGGAGATTCATAAATATCACAATTCCATATGTCCATTTGTTGTGCTATTTCTTGTTATAAAATTCTGTGTTTTACATTCTATCATTCAAGATGCAAACCTATCTTTGGAAAACAATATTAGAGGAAAGGATCATAAGGAAACTCACAGTATCTCACACACCTTTTCCCAAAGAGGTTACTGTAAGTTATTCTTCCATTTTACATTTTTGACTATTCAAAGTAGATTTTTTTCTCATTCATCTAAATATAGAGACAGGAAGGTGTAAGAATCCCTACTTTTAAGAATGTCACATTGCAGCAGAAGAGAAAGCTTCCCATACAACAAATCATAATATACTTATTGATATAAATAAATATAAAAGCACAAAGAAGAAACAGCAACTTTCACATTGAAAAGGCAAAAATGAATATTCTGATGTATGATTACATCATGTATGATTACATCACAAGTAGAAAAGAGAGATGAGATAGAAAAGTGAACTGAGATAAAAGGTAACATCTTGAACATTAGACTTAGAAGTTTACCTTTTACTCTAGGATGCTCATCTAGGAACGAATAATCAAAAATATTGCTTATTGACATCATAATTTGCTTCTTAAATATCCTATGTAAATGTGCAGTGAATGTATTCAAGAATTCAAAGTTTTGATGTAAGAAACCACATTATGAAAGTTTTGAAGAAAAATCTAACCAATGACAGCGAGAGGCAGGTAATTTTGGGAGCACGCACACAGGAGCAAGGGTAGTTAATGGAAACTGAAGATAAAGGTACATCTTGAAATCTCATTGATTGGGATAATTCAGTAGACCAAAAGTCTCTGCAGAAGAGCCCAGTTTCTATGCAGCAAGATTAACTGGATGAAGCAAAAATTGATGGAAATCTACTCTAAAAACTGACCAGTAATTCATGGTTTTGAGGAAGCACAGGATAGTAGTGATTGTAACCACAACTTTCCTTAATGTATCCAGGAAGTTCTGGACACTATACTAACTTCTTTGTAGATGTATCTTACATAATCCTTATTATAACGGTGAAGAATCTGCCAAGAATTAGCTTGAAAGATAAGGTAATTTATGTACACATAATTTACATGTTAGAGCTGGATTTTAAAACCTAGTGTTGTCATTTTTAAAACAAGTGTTAGCCTACAGGCCAAATATGGGCTACCATCTGTTTTGGTGGATAGTTCTATAGGGACACAACCATGCACAATTATTACATGTTGTTTGTGTCTGCTTTCACCACATTTCATCAGAGTTAAATAGCTGCAACAGAAAGAAAATATTTGTTTTCTAAAATATTTACTGAAAGCATTTCCATATGGCCTTGACAGAAAAGGTTTGAAACCTTTGCCCTACAATTCTCACTCATAACCATTAAACAAATATGCACTGACCAGCTGTCATGCTCCAGGAACTGCATCAAGAACTAGTCCTCATAGCTACTCAAGCAAGTTATATGCCATTAGGCATAGAAGTAAAAGGAAGAAGAGCCCTCTTAACTCTAAGCAACTCAGCCATCAATAAGCATCCCATTTGACCTTGACGCCTCCCACCTTGAACAACACTAAAAGTGTTCAAGACCATGAATAAAAGAGGGCATAATGGCTTTACTATTAGTCAGCTTTCCTACTGTTGTGTGACACCCACAATTTAAAGGAGTAAAAGTTTAATTTGTTTCATAGTTTCAAAGGGACTCAGTTCATGATGACCTAGCTCCAAGGCAAGTCCATCATGGGAGAAGGGCATGGTGGAACAAATATACTTAGTTCACGGTCAACAAAGAAGCAGATAGGGAGGGGTGAGAGCCAGACACAGAACCCACAATCATACTTCCATGGCCCACCAATAGGCCTAGAGAAGTGCTCCCCACCAGCCCCTGTGGTGGATCTCAAAGCCATTCAACATTCTAACTACCCCATTGTCAATACTCTGACTGCTGCACTGCACCCTATGTCAATTTCGTACTTGAAAATGTTGTCTCAAGCCACAGTCAATCTCTAAATAAGAGAAAAGCAGGTCCATAGTTCTGCCTCACATAATACAACTATCCTATTTACAAATCAAAATGTAGCAATCCTTTCTCTAAAGTCTCAAAAAGCAGCAAAAGAACCATTTCCTACATCTGAACCTGAATATTGGGCTGTTTTTGGAATTTCCTCTGCCAAATCAGTTAATGCTCCTCTGATCTCAGTCTTACACATGAGAAAACTTCAGTTAAATTTTCTGCAGAACATAACACATATGGTCTGTCATCAAACTAAAAATATAATCCTTATTTCCAACTAAAACCTTCTTCACCTGAACTTTACTACCTGTATTTCTATCAGCATTCTGATCTTCTGAGCTCTGACTAGAATCACATATCAGGTTCTGCTTATAAAATTCTAATGATTTGCTAGCCAGCATTTCCAGACCTTTTCAAACTCCTTCAAACCACCTCCAAAAGCTTTCATACCATATGGTCAAATAGAGTCATAGCAAAGACTGCAGTTCTCTTGAACCAATTTTTTGTATTTGTCTGCTTTACCCTTACTGAGACACAGTGTCCAACACCCACAGGACACAAGGAGAAGAAGTTCAAGTTAGCTAATGGTTTCAAGGGGATTCAGTCCATGGTAAGCTGGCTACAAAGCAAGAACATCATGGTGGGAAATTTATGATGGCGCAAAGACGCTTATTCATAATAGCAGAGCAACATTACCCAAGAGAGAAGGGGTGAGGGATCAGATCTAGAACCCAAGGCCAAACCTCTATGAGCTAAACAGATATATCCACAAGTGTGCTCCGTCAGTCACCCAAGAAGATTCCAAAGCCAATCAAGTCGGTGCTTCATGCCGTCACACCTTTCTAGACCTAAGTATCCAGCAAGTCCTTAAGGTTTACAAGAAAGCCCACCCGGATCTCTAAAGCTCTGCAAACTGTCAGATCAAATTAAGAGAGAAATTCAATTGAGTGAAAGTATAGTTGAACATTTTACATGATTTTATATGATTTTTTCAAGTCAACGATTCAATAAATGCAAGATACCAATTATAACGCATCAGGTAAATTCTATAAATAATACCAACAATTAAAATCTATTTAACAGAATTCGAGAATGACACTGTCATTTTCAACAGAGATACTAGCAATTGCACAGCAATGAATGTGAACCATGCTCTCCTAACTGAAATTTACAAGAAAACTTTCCTGACTCTGGTGCCCTTCGCTTACACTAGGTGCCCTGCTTCCATTTTAGGAAAAACATTGCAAGAAGAAGGACTTTTGTGATGGAGACTTTTTCAGAAACGATTGTGCTGTGAGCCCTGCCCTCTCCTTGCATCACTGAATTTCCACTAAAATGAATCCAAAGGGCACCTTTAACAACTGAGAGAAAGAATTGATTTAAACATTCACCCCAGGTCCAGAGACAGCAACAACAATATCTTAAGTAAAAAGCACAAGTTCAGTATAAGTAAGAAAAGGCCCATCCTTGATTGTAGGTATCTACTGCTGTGCAATGACCCCCTAAATTTAGTGGCATGATATAACATCACCCTCATTTTGCTCCTGGGGTATGTGTCAAGGATTCAGATGGTACACACTGGAGATGCCATGTTTTTGTTCCATGATACATAGAGCCTCAGCCAGGAGAAGACTTTGCTGACTAATTTCAAACAATTAAGAACTGCGCAAGACCACACAGGGTACAATAAATAGGATATGCCTATGCTGCAAAATTTAAGGAGGCACTCACAGGCATTTTCATGCAGGTGTCTCTTTTGCACTTAAAAGACTGTGACAATTTAAGGCCTCCTTAAATTCGTACCCACCGATACCCTGGAGATGATCTCACCAGGATGCTCAAAGGCTGGGTTTAGCTGAGATAAGTAAGTGAAACAGCCACACTCAGCCTTTCTATGAGGCTTCAGTTTTTCTCAGCATAATAGATATTCTCTGAGAAGCAGCATTGCAAAACAGTAAGCATGTCACGAGCACCCAGTGAAACTGCGAAACTGGTATGGCCTCTGATGAGCCGGCCTCCATAGTCACGTAACATAGCGTAATGTCACCTCTGTGACATTCTCCTGGTCACAAAAGCGACAAGCCCACCAAGACATTAACATGCAGGACGCGTACCCTGCTGTCTCATTTACTAATCTGGGGTAAAATTTAGGGGCGAGCGAGGGAAAGGCTGCTTTCCTCTATGGCAACAAATGACCTACTTATGTGTGCCAAACTAGAGAAGTATAAAAGATTTCACTTTAAGTCAAATTGAATTCAATTATCTGGAATAGGGTGTCCTAACATTTGAAGTTAACAAAACTTGGAAATATGACAAAACTATTACCCATGATATGCAAGAAAAGCCAAGGAATGTCATGAAGTTTTCATCCAGGAATAAAATTTAAACAGTTGATTGTAGGTAAAAAAAAAATACCTTGTGTATACAAATATTTTTACTTTTAGCCTTTTTTCCTCTCCTCCACCATAGTTTGTCTTTTCTTTTGAACAGTTTCTTCCCAATTCACAATGCCTATTGTACACTTTTTCATCTTATTTACTTGTTCAGTTTTTCACACTAGTGAAACAATACGATGTTTATACATATAGGTTTGATTAATTCCACTTATAGGTATGGTCTTGTGTTGCATCTATTTACTTATAAAAGTTTCAAGTTTATGCTCCTTTATAGCTGAGTAGTACTCCTCTACACATTAAAAAAAAAAAACATTATTTTTATTTATTGCTTGGTTAATGGACACCTGGGTTATTTCTAAGATTTGGCTATTACAAATTGTACTATTATGAGCATGAGTGCACATATATTGCTGTGTTATGATGTTTTTAAATTTTCTGAGAAGATGCCCAGAAGGAAAGTGGATGGATTTTAATCTACCTTCTTTCCTTTCTTATTTCCGCCCTTTCCTCCTAGCTTTCTTTAATTCTTTCTATAACAGAACCCCACACACACCCACACACAGTATACTTCAGTTTGTTGGCTGCCCAGGTAATAGTTCCTGCTTCAAATCTGGCTGCTCTCAGAAACGCTGATCACTGTGATGCATAGCTGGTAATTATGATGCACACTGTATAAATCAACCAGTTGATAAGCCATTCTTCCTCTTAGCTCCTGCTTATTTATCCAGTACAAACCCTAGACCACTAGAGATCAGGGCCCATTCTGGAGGGATCCAGAGCAGTGCCCACTGACATAAATAAATCTGCTTCCAACTCCTGAAAAAGTAAAAAATTCACAATGCCTGTATAGCCAAGATGAAGCCATGAGACCACATTTCTCCTCGCCCCAACACCACATCCCAGAGTGAGTCAGTGGTATCAATATTGGTAGAGAAAGGGTAAAGGAAAAGATGGAAAAGTGGAAGGAAATTCTTGTTGTAGGGAACAAAGGACCAGCCAAGTAGCACAGGAGGAAAACATTCCCTGCAACTACGTCCACATGACCCCCTGGAAGTTTCAAGTGGAAGAGTGACGTGATGGGTTTATGTTAAACTTATTCTGATACTCTGTGAGAACAGGAGAATAGTGTGCATGCATGCATGTGTCCATTTATGTGTGCATTCATACATGTGTGCATGTGTGTGTTTATGTGCTCTGCATATGTATATGAGAGACAGAGAAGCAAATTGCAGGGACAGGCAAGCATAAAAATCTAAGAAGCTGTGGGCTAGTTCCGGTGAAAGATAATGGCATGATGCTGGTTAGTATGAAGTGTGAGCGGGGGACGTTGTGACCAGACATTAAAAAATGGAGATGCTGTGAAGTAGTTCAACACTTTGTCTATGATAGATGTGATGGAGCAGATGAATAGCATGATGTTTGTGACACTGTGAGAAAGAATTCTACATCTTTGTAGCCAAGATGAAGCCAAATGGGATGAGCAACCTACTATCTGGTGGGTGAGAGGAATGAAACTCAACATTAGCATATGTGGAATTACTTAGGCGGGCTCATTAGTTAAAATTAATATCCACAATTATTCATAGTTATTACTAATTCTGTAGATTAGAGCACCAATGCACAGTCATTTCACTTGGTCTCCGAAATTACTCTGTGCTCCTTAAATTGATGCAAAATAATTAAGTTTACCTTTGATAGAAAATGCAGAGGTAGAGGAGTTAGAAATTTCACTCCCTCCCATCTCTTCACATCATACTACTTTCCTTGAGTTTGAATCTTGTTTCTCAGTTTGCTATAAACAAAGATTTTAGGATATGTATGATGACTGGCATTTCTCGCCCCCTTTCTCTGGACTTTGGCCTTGCTAATAGCTCTTTGGATACAGACCACTCATGCCTGTCCCTGGCTGGGCATGTGTGTCTTTTTCACATGGTTGTTTTATGTATGAACTTGAAGTGGCTTCTCCATAGACATACTGATCTCTTTTGGTGTTTCTTCCTCTTCTCTCCTGAACTCCTCAATGATTTTTCAGTTAAAAAGTCTCATGTCCTTTTATTCCTATTAATTATATCTTCATATACACCTTCCAATATATTCTCTAAGTTTTTGGAAACCATTTTCCTAAAATCTTAGTGTATCTTTCCGTCTTTCTATTGATCATTGAACTATGAAACTTGTTGAATATATAGAATTATATTTCTGCAAGGAGACAAAAGAAGCACATTTATTAATTATATAGATGCTTACTATTTCACTTTGCTGTGGATTCTAAGAGGGGCTTGTATGGATTCAGAATGACTCAACTACAGCTATCTTAAATCTTAACCACCACGACTTTCCCTGAATCATCCTGGTCCACTTTCCTTGAACAGTTCCCTAACATGTTATAAATAAGCACAACCACAAGAGTGTTATGTGAAGCTTTACAACTGTTCTCCAGCCATATCGGTGCCCAGAAAGTGCCTGAAGTCTTTTATAGCAGCAAACGATACAAGAAAAGGTGCAATCGAGTTTAGATAAAGTCACTTTTGTCCTGAACACTATGTATCATCCCTCCCTTTTTCTCAAATCAGGAGAAACTAATAGTTTGGCTGCTGTCTAGGACCATGTTTTCTGTCAGTATGTCCCCAGCAAGTGGCTCTCTGTGCAGTTCTGGATTAGTCTGCATCTTTCTTTGGTCTCACTGCATCTTGTAGCTGGTTATCACACACTGGGATCAGATTTTAGTGCAGCAGAATTTATGCTCAAGACAAAAGCCTATAATAGGATTTTGTGATAACTGGTCAACTACTGCCACATTTCAAGTGTGTTGTTAGTAGTGACAGTTAAAGTATGTATATATGAACACATGTACGTGCGCACGCAAGCACACACACACACACACACACACACACACACACACACGTAAGAAAAGAAAATATAGTCCTTATAGAAATAAGACTGATTTTCCAAAACCATTATTATCAATTGGGATAAAATTCAAAATTTTATATTATTTCTTATCCCAGATTTAGGCTCTCTTTTAACATAAACCAACTAAAATCACCACTTTGTCCCTCAAAGAGTATTAACAAGGATGTCTGCACTGACATTTCAATCTCATCGCAGCCGAAGTATACTTTCTCCAAGCTGATTCAACACTCAATTTTTAAAGTTTTCTAATTATCAACTTTCATACCTAAAAGCTCTAGGAAATTCTGTGACCGGTTTTAATGGAACAGGCTACAAAATTACATTATACCTTTACATTTCCTTTATCTTCTATTCAAGACACTTGCTGCTTCTTTTGTCAGTAGGTATTATTTTTTACTTTTTGCTTTTTTTTGTAGCTCTCTTTGGTTTTTAATTTTTTCTTGTCATTCCTGCCTGTTAGTGCTCATCTTCGTTTCCAAAAAGAAAATTTTTCTAATTGGTCTTTTGACATGATTTGACATGATAAATGAATAAAGCAATTGAGACATATCAGTTTTTCTTTCATTTTCTTGCAAATACAGAAAAAATAATTTTAAGTTTCTGCACTTTTAAGCAGAGCTCCAAAAGAAAACAACACTGTCTGAAGGATGTTTCGTTTTCAAAATCAATCATAGACATGCTATATGTACACATATGTATGCGCATACACATGTATCTACAATGTAATAGCTTAAGGTTGCCAAGATGTAGTAACAAGACGTTTTGCCAGATTTTCCTTCCATTTACTTTAAAATGTAGTAAAAGTACTTTAGTAGAGAAATTAAATGATTTTTTTCAGATACTTTCCATTTTCACAGTTGTTTTGAAAACTGGAAGGTAACAGGCAAACTTAATAACAAGTAACTTAGGATTTCTCTTCCCCTTCTGAAGCCCGACTGTCATAAAAATACACTCTCCACTTAGGGTTACTGTGAGTAATCTGTTATAAATGACAAAGAAGAAAATTGATATATTCCCCAGCCAAACATTTTCATCATTGACAATAATAGAAACGTTGCTTCCAACAAGCCCTTGGGGATTGCCAGTACTGAGAACCTGAAAGTAATTGCTTATAGATGGGGCTGGTCTGGCAGGAAAGCCTCTAGGACTTCTTTTTTCTTAAATAATGGTTTCATTAAAATGATTCAAATCTTCCTCAAGGGACATTTGTGGAAATACTAGGTATAGCTCTGGCTCTGAGAAACTAAGTCAGGAAACAAGTTACTGTTTAGGAATTTGTGAGGAAATAGTCTGCTATCAAAGTCCATGGTGTAAATCTTCTTTGGCTATTAACTATCCTAGAAGGGAATTTCTACACTTAGTTTGCGAGAGTGTTCTCTATCCTTTGATTCAACTACTTGTAATTTGACTCGTATAGAGGGTCTTTAAGCAGAGTTCGCTCCCTACCTTGGCAGAAGGAAGAATTACATGCTAAAAAACTGCAAGGTAACTCTCTAGCTAGTGCTAGAGACATCCTCCTTTGTGATTAAAAACAGAACAGCCTCACCACCACCCCCCCCAAAAATCAAGGAGTAGAGTGCACAACTTTGCAAGTTTTGCTATCAGCCTCTCATAGAGGATACTTTCTTCCTGAATTCTCTTTTAGGATTGGTCTCTGCATGCTTCGTCTTGCAGAAGAGTGGTGAGACCTTAAAGGCCAAAACCTGGGTGTGTCTAAAGGAGAGCTACTAACAGAATGCTCCCTCTACAGCGATAGAAATGTCACATCCAATATCCACTAGACTTATATGACTGTTTGATGCTTCTAACCAGGTGATGGAGGAATCAAACTTTAAATGTTATTTATTTTAAAAGTTAGATCTTAAGTAAAGAAAAAAATTATAAGTAGCCACACGTGCCTAATTGCTACCATGTTGAGTGGCAGAGGAAAGGGAACACAGAGCAATGCTTTTACTCTGTTTTGATAGCTTTTGGCTTTAAGCTTTACAGCTTATTTTACCGATAAAAATCCTTTTTGTTCACATTATTCTTTCCCAGTTCACCAGCCCTATATTCAGGTTCACAATGGAGTATTCACAGACAGATCCTATTTTTAGCTATAAAAGTCCATATTAATTTTGAAAATTGAAATTATATGGAATCGATTCTTTGATCATGATAGAACTGAACTAGTAATCAATACCAGAAAAAAGATCATGGACAATTCCCAAATATTTACAGATTAAACAATACAACACTAACTTACTCATAGGTCACAAACAAGCCACAGGGATGTAATATTTTAAATTGAGAAAAAATAAGATACGATATATCCAAATTTATGGCATATAGATAAAGGTAGCTCAGAGAGAAATTATTAAATGCTGATATTGGAAAATGAGAAAGTTTTTTAAAACAATAAGTTTTCATTTTAAGAAACTAGAAAACTAAGGAGTAAATCAAACCTAATACATGCAAAAGAAAGGAAGAAATAAAGATTAAAAGTCACTAAAATTAATAGATGAAATAAATTAAACCAAAAAAGTCTACTAAATGTCAACACCCACACCTAAACACAATTACCAGTGAAGATTATATACCATTATCAAGTGCATCTCAAATATGATTGCTTTCCACTGATACCCGAAGGAGATCATGGCTCTCCTCTAAAAGTAGTTTTAACAATAATAATATTTTCCTTCTCCTAGATGACATAGATTAAAAACTTGGCCTTGTTTTCATAGATAAGAAAATGTATTCAGTCCCACTGAAAATTTATTTTCTGACATTGAATCAGCAGTTTATAGTTTATTCTCCCCTGAATTAATATAAGTCGATGGTATACATATGATTTAGTCCACTTCTTCAAAGACCCTGCCAAGTTTACCAAATGAGGAAGTAACAGATTATGATCAAATCAAACCCCCATGTACAAAGGACACCCTGGAAAAGAAAAACAAAAATCTCAATCAAAAATGAGATTCAATTCAATAAACCACAATGTGCCAATATTTTCTTAAAAGAGAAAAATGACACAAATTACACTAATATACAATTATGTAAGATGATAAAAGAATAACTGTCAAGCCAAGTAATAGTTTCAGTATCAGCAACACCATCTACTAGGTGTATTTCCTCTATTTTAAATGAACTCAAAAGATAAAGATTAGAAGTCTGTTTTGCAATCAAAGCACACACTTCAGAGAAATAAAACATTTTGAACTGGAACATCTAAGAAGAGATACCAGCTATTCTCACCTACTTCTTTTGAAGACAAGGACAGAAAAAAAGGTGAGTTTAGTGACATTTTTGATGAAGTCAGACTAATTTACTAAAACATGGTGGCAACACCAGAAAAAGAACTAGGTCAATTGTCTCACAATGCCCATGTCTGCCAGTATTTTCCTCCCTTTCTGGGAAAACTTCTCTGGCTGTTCAAATAAGTCTCGTCATTTATCTTGGCTACAATGTGGCCAAGTACACAGATCTATCTTTGTACTTAGGCATAGCATGACAATTATTTACGTCTTTCTCTGTTTATTTGGAACAAAGACTAAGAGCATGGCCTCTGCAGCTCAGCCTCAATCCTTGCAAGCTATATAACCTGCAGAAAATTTCTCCAGCTCTCTGTGATGCCATTTGCTTATCAGCAAGATGAGGATAACAGGTCAATCAACTCACAGTGTTGTCAATGAAATTTAAATGAGAAAAATCCATTTATAGAGTTTATCAGCATGCCTGATGCATGCCAAGAGCTAAAAAATATTAGCTACTTTTTAAATTATTTCTCATACACCAACAAAATTTCTGGTGCCAGAAAAACCCTAGTGGTTGAGAAAAAAAGTATTGAGCATCTACTACATGGCAAGAACATTATGTTCAAAAATTAGTCAAATACAGTAATCAACATGATAATAACTATAATGAAGTAGATTAAATTTACTGTGGTAAGCACAAATGAAAATGATTAACACAACCAAAGAGCATAAAAACAAGCTTTGCAGAGTAAGAGAAACTCCTCCTATAATGTCCATCCTCTCCATTTCATGCTTCTTTTTTATTGTGAAGGGGAAAGCTAGAGTACGTCCTATAACTCTGTAAGGACTAGAAAGAAATCACAGACAAAGACATTACAGTATCGGGGCAAATTAGCACAATTTGTTCACTAACATATACAAACTCATAATGCAATGTAGAGCAAGAAGGGGAAAATACCCCATTTCTATAAGGCCAGAGCCATTGCTTCATAAGAGAAAACTACGTCAGTAATTAGAATGCAAAGTATTCACACAGATGGAGAATGATCTTTGGGGAAAATGAATATTCCCACCAATCATTCTTGTTCTATTTCAGGAAGGACCTAGATAAAATCCACAGTGAAGACCCTGCCATTTTTCTTTGTTGGGCCCAAACTTTTCCATCTATAAATCAGAGAACCCCCTTACTATGGCCCAGATACTCCATCCCCTAGAACCACCAGACAATATTATCACACCTTCCCTCAGTCACTTAGGCTGTAGGACTGGTAAACCATAGCTTTCATGATTTACTAAAATTTTGTTACATTTGCATTCACTTAGCATGGCCAGTGTGGAGTTTTGGTACAAATAACACCAGTGGAAGTGAGTCCAAATAACTACCAACAACATGACCCAAATCATGGCAATTACATTCAAACATAAATTATATAGAATTTTGAACCAAGGTGCTTCATTACACACTGAAAAAAACACAGTGGTGCTTTTATGATATGTGTATCTGCTCTGCTGAATGTGAGAAAATTCAATTAACTTTTTTTTCATAGGCCAGTGTATTATTCCCATGATCATTACTTAGCTAAGCTACTTAAAGATAACTGTCCTTTAGAGAAAGGACTCCAATCCTCATTAACTAGATTTCTGACCCATGGAGGAGTTTTAGTATTTCTTTTCAGGTGCTTTACTTTTTTTCAGTTAGGCACTTCATCAAAATTTAAAATAGTAGCATGGTTTAATATTGTTTTGTGAAAGGTCTTTATTAATAAATCTAATCATACAATTGGCTTAAGTCCAAAAATTGAAGGTCGAGATTCTTGACATAACTACAGTTTTTAAAATGTGTAAAAACATGTAGACCATGTGCTGAGAAATTCTCTAAAGGAGGTTTGCTTTGAGAATGTTTATTCTAAAATTTAGAAAACTAAAATAACAATCATTTTAGACTCTAAAATAGAAACAAAAAAGCAGTGGAAATCATATGCTTATGTCATGGCATTGGTTAACAAGCCAGTGTGAAGGAGAAACGTGATATAATTTTCCTAGATAATGGGAACAAGGGTACTGTATTGGAGATTAAAGAAAAGCGTGAATAGTTAAAGACTGACATTTACATACCCTGCTTCCACAGAAAGAATATTTTATCCAAGCCTTTAAAGAGCATGTCCTTACAACTTATTAGGACCACATTTTCAAAATTAAAACTAGAGATTTGAAACATGCATCGTATCTTCCTACAACTTAAAAGAATTTAATAAGTTAAATATTGATATTTTTGAAGATCATCCACGTATAAAATGTATTATCAGGTATAAATTTCAAATGTTATTATTTCAAATGATTGGTTCCCTTGCCCACACCAACAGGGAAAAGTAAATGGCACAGAAGGCATAAGCAGGAAAATGGTGTCTCATGCATGCTCTTTAAAATGAAAATGCTGTGAGTGGGTTATTGCATTTTCATTTCCCCAGGTTTCTGGGTCTCAAGTAAAGAAATCACTATTAAGGCTCCATCGAAGCCAGAAGAGCAGAGTCACATCTGCAAAGGTCAGAGATCAGAGATGCACAGTACAGCCACATTCACAGAGCAGTGAGCTGTGCAGAATGCAGGAAGTGTCTCCTCAAAAAGAAGACACAAACGGAGAGACCACAGCCGCACCATCCAATCTTATCCTAAAGTAATTAAAAGACATTTAAACTTTTCAGTAGTAAAATAAAACTACTAGTCCTGTGCTCTTTATATGTATGCTAGATACATAACTATACTACTAATCTCTCTTAGTTCATCAAAAAGAACAGTTTGTGCTGTCATTGATTGATCACCTTTGGGTCTGGATTTTGTAATTAAACAACTAGTTCTTAGATAATAATATGTAATATATTAACTAGTGTTAATTCCCTACTTTTTTTTTCTTTTTTGAAATTCTGTATTATTTCTATCCTTTTTTTTGTTTTGTTTTGTTTTTTAAAATGAAAAAAAGACCCTTCAGGCTACAGTGTGGGCAACAAGGTAGAAGGAACAATGTCAACTGAAGGAAGAACGCTTGAGAGAGATTGTAATAATTTAGAGAAAGATGTAATTGTTATAGTTTATGACAGCAAAAATGGAGGCTGGCAGCTGCCCGTGAGAAGTATTAAGAAGGTGGGAGCTATCAGACTTGGCGATTGATCGGGGAACAAGGAAGCAAAGGCTCTAGAAAGACACTCAAGTTTTCCCTCTGCAGTGGGATAAATCATGGTGGCGGGCTCTCTCTGGAACACCCCATGGTGACATCCACAAAGTAATCTGGTACACAAGTCAAGAGCTTAGCAGGCTATGGGCTGAAGATGAAAGAGTCCTGTGGAAAATGCATGCCTTTGCACTTCGAGAGCAAACTACGTCTATGACTCTCAAAGCATTAATCAACTTACTGAAATTATGTGTTACTTGCTGTCTTCTCTACTAAACTGTGTGTCATTTATATTCATGTTTCTATTTCCAGTGCCTCACAAGCAATTATTATAATAGCTAATAATGATTGAGAGCTTATTGTTTGTCAGGCACAGTTCTTACATATATAAATTGATTTAATTCTCAAAACAGCACTACAGAGTAGAGATATGTTGTCCCTGTGCTGCAACAGATGAGAAACTGACACTGAGACTCTGTGAACGCCCTTCTCAAAGTCACAGAGGAGACTCGGGTACACAGGAGGCTTTTAACCTTCTTTTATCTAGAAAAATCAACCTGATGACTGCGTGGAAAATGTGCTAACAAAAGCATTGGACAAAAAGGCAAGAACAAAGCTGATAATGCATGGAAACCTACACAGAAAAGAAACATGGAGGTAAAGAAGGTAAGTACAAGAACATCTACGTTGTTCTCTGAGTGGGACATTAATCAGGACAGCAAAGTTGCTCAGGGTGTTCCTGACAGGGTGACTCCTCTGACACTCTTACCAAGTTGCCTCTGTCAGGGAATGAGTGGCAGGGGAGGTCTCTCCTTTCACTCCTGCGAGGAAGAGAGGTTGATCACCCTCTTTCATGAAGCAACTCTAGCCCTGCCTGGTATATACTCAGTTGTCGGGAAGCTCTGACTCCCTCATCCTCATTTGCCAGCCAGCACCTTCTTAGTTTCTAGGTTTCTTTCAATCATCTCAAGTTCCTTTATTTACATGCAAAATGCCAAAGTAACCTACACAACTGGCCAGCCCTAAAAAGGGTCAGTGTTTCTTTTCCTGGTTGTTTCCCTTCACTACTGCAAACCTTAATTTACTGGACAATCACAACTACCTTTCCAACATCCAAATGTAAATTCCTCTGGTTAGCCCCTGTTATGGATTAAGAACTGGTGGTCAATTTAATGCCAGCTGGATTACATCAGCATGGCATTGAGCAAAGATGCTCCACCTGAGGAGGGTTACCAGGATAAATAGATGGAGAAGAAAGGAGGTGTTGAGGGCTGAGGCATTAAGGAGGCATTGTGGGTTCTCCTGGAGAAGCTTTGGTCCTCACATCGAGCACTGCTTCCTGGCTCTGGAGGGGAAGACGTGCTGCTTGGTCTCCAGGATGAACTTGTCACGCTGTTCCTGCCATGTACCCAACTGTGCTTGTCGTCAGAGGAGCTCAGGGCTTCTATGTCGCTGAGGACAGCTGTGGTGCCTTTCAGGATAGCCCTGGTCTTTGTTGTATGACTTCTTGGCTCCAGCGTAGAACCCTCATCCCACTAGCACAGCTCCTTCACCCTGCTGGCATGGACTTTCTGGCTCACACCGCTGACCCTTGGGTCTTCCCGGCATGGATCCATAAAAGAGCCTGGCATGAGTTCTTCTTGTGGGCTCTGGGCCTCCAGTTGGACTCGTGGGAAGCACTGTCCTGAGCTCTGGGTTTTTATCTGGACTCATGTGGGACATGTGCTGTGGGGTTTCGGCTCTTGACTAAATAATCTATGTCTCTGGTGTTGTGGATAGATTTCCTGCCCTTTCCTCTGTTAACTCCTGGTGACCATTATAAAAATATTACAAACTCCATGTCCTGAACCTAGTTGTTCTCAGTGTACAACCCCTGACTACAACAGCCCCTTTGGAGGCCTATTGTTTGTTACTTATAGGACAAGGATCAAAGTCTTGAAAAGGTGATACAGAATTCTGAATCATCTGAACCCTACCTGCCTCTTCTGTGAGACCACATTGTGGCCACCCTGCCCTACTCTGAGGTGGTTCAACCACACTGATTTGCCTTCCGATCTTCAGAGGTTCTGGTGCTCCCTAGTTACAGGGTATTATATGCTGTTCCTCTAACTGGTTTCCTCACCGTTTCTTACCTAGTTAGCACCAGTTCTTACTCAAGTATTGATGAAAATGTTATTGTTGTTAAAATCTCCTCCAGGACACATAAATAAATCATATTTTTTCACAAGCTCTGAGATCTTTTCCTTCACGGTTTGGGGGGGGGGGTTTGTTGTTTTGTTTTGTTTTGTTTTGTTTTGTTTTGTTTTGTTTTGTTAGAAATTGGTGTTTTATTTTTTATCAACCTCATTCCCACTTTGCTGAAGTATTTCCAGAACAGCGCAAGATCACTCGCAGTTTTTAATGTTATATTTATTTAGAAAAGTTTTTGTTTCTTTCCATTTCTTCCTTGACTTGCTCAGTATGTTCCATGAAAACAAAAGCATCAGGTTTTTTCATCTTCATATTCCTAATGCTTGATGGAGAGTTTGGTACATAGTAAGTCTTCTAAAAACAAGTTCTGTCCAACTTTGCTTAGGCATTTTTCTTGGGTATATGTAAGCTTTTGGAATTTCACCGAGACAGGCCACACCATGTATCCATTGCAAGATGCTCAAGCTTAGCATTACTGATATTTTGTGTTTTTTTGTTTTTTTTTTGTTTTTTTTTTTTTTTTTTTTTTGGTCTTTTTCGTTTTTATCGGTACCAGGGATCGAACTCAGGACTGCCTGCTGGCAAGGCAGGCGCTTATGCCGCTGAGCTAAATCCCCAGCCCCAGCATTACTGATATTTTGGACTAGATAATTCTTTCCTGGGGAGAAGGACCGTACTTCACAGTGTTGTGTATTTAGTAGTGTCTCTGGCCTCCTTCCTATAGATCTTAGTAACAAACTTCTCAAGTCATGACAATCAAAAGTGCTTCAAATCATTACCTGAGCAGCAAAATGACCCCCAGAGAAAGTTATTTCAGGGGCCAAAGTTAAGGGGCACAGGGAAAAAAAAAAGAAGACTCGCCTCAGGAGAAATAAGATCAATTCCTGCCGTCCTTATGTCCAAGACATTCACAAAGTACTAAAACTTGGGGCTGGGGATTTAGCTCAGCGGCATAAGCACCTGCCTTGGAAGCAGGCAGTCATGAGTTCGATCCCTGGTACCGATAAAAAAAAAAAGTACTAAATTTTTTTCCTTGACCTTGAGTTATTTATCTTTTTATAAATCCATTTGTATTTCTATTCCTCCTTCATTAAATCTTTGATTTCCCTCAATGTTTTCACCTTACCATCAAAATAAGTATGTCCTCACATACCGAATGATCCAATGTTAATGTCATTCTCTCTACTGTTCTGTGTCTCTATCCCTCCAATCACTAGCATTTTCTGGATCTTTCTGTTGAGTCTATAATTACTCACAGCAAATACCTAAGGTTACATGTAGCTGTGCCATGAAGTACGAGTTAGCTGCTCTAAATTCATCCTGATGGGGACAATTTGGCTCTGGGCTCCTCTAGTCTTTCACTGCCCTCACACTGGAAATCTAACCAAGATGTGTTCCTCTTGTCATGAGAGCAGAAGAGAATAAGCACAAGTGAGCAAATAGCATTCAGGCTTTGGTCATGTCATACCTACTAACATGATATGAATCGTGTAGACAACCCAAAAAATGGCACAGAAAAACTGCAAATTTACAGCAAAAGATACGGTTACAATGATGGATGAGAAGATGGGGCCTCTGTAACCTGCTCTGTGCCCCTATTTGAAGCATTATTATTTCTAATCTTTGTATCATTCCCTTGAGTCCCATAGATGTGCTTTATTTCCCTCTAAAACTAAGAATTGTCCTGCTTGTGCCAGCAAATGTGGTCATAAAGCAACATCCCAGTGCTCAGACACGAAGTCCTCCTTATTAATATTCAGTGCAGGTGCTACAAGCCTACCTATCAACTTCTGATTTATAAATAGAACTGATGCTGCTGTGGAACTTCACTCAATTTTCAGGAGATATAGTGCCTTACTCCTACACAAGATGAATAATTATCACCATTTCTAAAGTTCTGATTGTACATTTTGCTTTCCCAAATTAGTCATTTTGTACAAATGGAAATTAGAAATGGCCAGAATATATAATAATAAACACACAAAGACTAGGATATTTGTGTACCGTGCTTCTTTATTCAATGCAGGAAGATTAGAAATGGCCAACATACATAATAATACACACATAATGAACTGAATGTTCTGTGTATAATGTTTCTTTATTGAATACACACACACAGGTTTGCCTGTCGCAGGCAATGTATATGGCAATAAAAAAGCACAAAAATGACAAAAAATTTCTTGCAGGATGAGTAAAATACAGCTATCCTGCCTAACTGTGCCTGTGACACAAACTGCCTAAATATTAATTGTACTTGAGACCTATAAGGACAGCTGGCTTATTTCTTTTCAAATTTGACATTTGCTATGTCATTAGGATTTTGCGTTATCTGGATTGAACCACTTACCTGTTGTCTTGTATTTCAAAATCAGGACACTAGCTAGCTACGACTCTTCCTCACCCTGTAGTCACTGTGAAGAGTTCGGCATACCCTAAGAAAACACTGCCACCCATCACCCCAAGCAACAGCAAGGGGAGAAGTTGAATAAGCAACTTCTTGAGGCTCTGGCTCTCCTCTAAGGGTGCCCATTTTGTCTTATGCTTCACAGTTTACTGAGCTGTTCAATCAATAGTCCTGGCTCTATAGCAATCCTACCAATGCACAATCAATCTAGACCCTTAAATGCTGCTAAAATCCCCACTCCCCCATACAAGAGGCACACCAGCATGACCACATCCAAACCGAACTCATGATCTTCCTGATAAAGTTTACTTTCTGTGCTCCCTATTCAATAAATAGATCTACAACCATCCTGTTACACAAGAGTGAGGTCTGTGCATGACTCCTTTCCCTGTGTCTGCCCCTACCCAAGCTATCTCTCAGAACACTTAAATTCCATCACCTAAATATTACTTGATTGCCTTTTTCTTTCTATTTCACTGCTATTATCTTAATCCAAGCCATTACAGTCTTCTTCTAGGAAACCACAGTTCCTTCTACCATTTCATTTTGGCATTAAATCTGATTCTCCTCCTCTTTGATCTCCAGTGCAAGCTATCATGTTAAAAAGAAAATCTGAGAATTTTTCTCATTGGTTTAAAATTCTAAAAACTCTTCTGTCCCATTCTATTGTTACTATAATAAAATGCTTGAAATTAGTAATTTATAAACCAAAGGATTTATGTTGGGCTAGGAAGTTCAAGATTGGGTTTTGGCATCTCTTTGGCTTCTGGTAAGGGCCTCATGACAGATAGTAAGGTGAGAAGACTGAATTCCCACAACAGCTATCACCTTCTCTGTAAGAAAATCATTGTTCCTCTTGTAGGGGCTCTACCTTCATGACCGAACCATCACCCACAACCCACTTCCCCTCAACACTGCCACAATGAGAAATGAAGCCTTAACACAGGTTTTGGTGAGGAGACATTGTAATCAAACCATAGGACCTTAACTTTGCTCAAAAGATGCAGTTTAGAGTCTTCTATCCAGATTTTGATTCATTTTGCAAGGTCCCTGTCATGACAAAAAAATACAACAGTTCATTAAAGAAATTTGTGGAAACATAAATGGCTTAAATGATCTCCCCCAATCAATCAATATTTCTCTGTCACAAGGTTTTTACTTCTATTGGGAGGAATCGGTTACTCTTCAGGATACCTTCCTAATAGGTACTCATTAACAGAAAGAATTTGGAGTTGTCCAGGAGACTCCAAAGAGACAGATCTTCAAGTCCACTCCCATTATACTGCTAGTAACCAATCACAGGTTTGCTCCAGGATAAGACTGTCACTGGAGAGTATAGAAATGGATCGAGGTTCTGGTTAGGTTAAGAGAGGGCCCACATTCATGTTCCTACCCTGCCTCGAACCCTACCTGATGCAGTAGAAAATTTAAATTTTACACATCATGGGGAAAACAGAGGTAGCAAACAGAGCAAATTGGCATAAACAAGGAATTCTGAAATCAGCTGAGCAAATGTCCAAGCCAAAGATGAGCACTGCTGTGATTTGGCAGTGCCAGACACATCTTAGCTGGGATCTATTCACTAATGCAAACTCCAAGGCCAAGTAATAGTTGGAACCTCCACGGTCAATATAGATAGATAGATAGATAGATAGATAGATAGATAGATAGATAGATAGATAAACATACACACAGAATTAATCTGAAATTCATATGTAACTAAGCTGATTGTATTTATATGACAGCCTGGCTTCCATGCACTTTTGCAGAAAAACTATTAGCTCTTATAAAATGCAAGTTACATATCTATACTGGATTCTTTCAAGCAAAAATGATCCCTTATGTAGTCTTTTGTTCCTTCACAGCTGGAAAAGGACAAGAGAGACACAGAAACTTCAGATGGAGGTGGGGAAGGATGGATGACTGGGTCAGTCGGGCTGCACTGTTTTCAAAGAACTACAAACAAGCATATAAATACATAACAAACTCTGAGAAAAGTTTCAAAATGAAGTCCACCTTATTAAGGTGAAAAACACAAACATGAACTATGCATCAGATGAAAGGCTGTTCCAACATTTTTAAGTCAAATATTCCTAGATAAGCTGTATGCTGTTGGGCTGTTACCATCATTGTCCATATTACTGCCAAGTGAGCACATTCCCCGTGAGGGAAAAGTATCCCTGAATGATCCCCTGCATCCCATACGTACACCACACTCCCCAGATGCTTACCACTCTATTTCTCCACCTGTCATGGTGTCCTAGTCCATTCCCTCTAGATGTTTGTCATCATCTCCTCTGCCTCCTTCTCTAAGCTGAGTCACATACTTCTGTTCACCTACTTATTTGTCAGATTCTTTAGAGCCAGAAATAGTGTTTGGCACAAGTTTAGTAATAGTAGTTATTTATTAGCTGAATGAATGAATGAATAAGTTAAAGTCAAAGTTTTAGGAGTGCTGGTCACTAGTCATTAAATTTTGGCCAGGTAATCATGGAGCAACTCTTTGCCTCAACCTTCATCTCTAACATGCAGATTTTGTGCACTCTTCTAAATCACTTTGAAGATCAAAGAAAATTGTATACGTGGATGTGCTTTGTAACAAAGAAAGTGCCATATAGTGTCATTCCTTTGAATTTTGTACTTTATAAACCTATCCTACCATTGGAAGTCACAAAAAGAAAATTTCCCAGGTTTTATTTAACTGCAAGAGTTAAATGCTTGAAACTATCTCAGTGAACAAAATTTAAAGAAGTAAATTGTAAGTACCATTGTCATCAGTATCTTTAATCACAGAAATACAAGAAGTGTATGAATTGTCAGGTTTATAAGAACACAATTTTTCCCCATTCCACCTTAATTTAGGTAGTAGCTCTCAGGTGATTGCATTTTAGTGGGGAACAGAGGTAGAAAATGACACAAGGTGTTGTAACAAAGTCCACTTTTAAATAATTGTAACCTAAGTTAATTACCTTGAGATTTCTCAGCAAGGATTAAGTAAGTCAGAAGGAGGTGAAAAGCGTATGAGAAAATAAAAAGCGAGGGCCAGAGTACAAGAGCATCTCTTTTGTCTTTCATTCAGGAGTGTAATTAAATTAAGTAGAATTGATTGAGTGTCAGACATCTGGGGGAGTCATTTCCTAACTTCATTAATGCTATTGTGCCTGAAGAAGCCTTCAGTGGTAATTTCTCTCACAAGTATCTAATGAGAGTCTAGTGATGTGATATGAAAGCATGACACGAAGCTGCTGTGTCTGTTGCTATGCGAGGAATTTATTAGAAATGCTGGTCTGGCAACAGAAGAGCTACATTATCTACCTCAGCAGTGGGAGTGGGATGGCAGGCGGCGGAGAGCTGGGGTAATGGAGTCGTAAAGTTGAGAGTTTAGACAGCAAGCATAACAGAATAAAAATAGGCCTGCTAAGGAGAACTAAATGGTCATAAAATAGATCATATATAACGAGGTACAGCAGATAATGAGGTGCATTTATATGGAAAACACTACATAAAAATTATGACCATTTCCTCCTTAACCCCATAACCATCAGAGCTTCTCCCAGCATCTGGGTTTGCAAGGTAAACCAGAGAGAGTAAATTAATTGAAAAGAAAAATATATATATTGGCCAGCTTAGTTCATTATTATAAGCATTGCTGATTGTACAGTGGGTCCCAGTAGAGTACTTGGCACTGGACAAAGTATTATGAAAGATCTATAATCCCTATCCTTTTTGTAGAATTATGATAAAAATGTTATAATACTATTGCAGTTATAAAGTAATTAAGTGAGGATAAATGTAAAGTCAGTTCTGTGTTATTCATTGTATCATTATGATTAGAAGTTCCTGCTCCTGAGCTTTGCTCATTCATTCATCAATTAATGAGCATGTGCTTTGTACTGGGACTTCCAGTCAGCTTTAAGAATGCCAAGTTGCATAAAGCAAGTCTCTGCCCTTGAAGAACACTTAGTCTCATGCAGAAAACTTATAAGCAGTTGAATAATTAGAATAATATTCAAGTGGAAAAACAGAGGTACTCATTGGGCTTCATAGAATAGAGGACAAAGCCCTTACCAGGGCTAAGAGCTCTAAAATATGAATAGAAATCTTCTTGGTTTAAGATGCAAACATTGTTGAAGGGAAGAGAAGGGGAGTGGAAGGTTTCAACCTGAGCAAGCAGCACTTAAGAAGACACCCAGTAAGGAAGGACTGGGTAACGAGGCAGAGACTGTCACTAGGCGGCTGGGTCCTATTGCTGCAAAGCTTGCTTCTTAGTTCTTTGAGTCCTTTATGAATGATCTTAGACAAGGCACATAGGCACTCCCATAGAGTGTAGGCAGAATTTACTGCTGCAAACTGATAGGTTTTCAAGGTGATAAAGAGAAAACACACCTTTAAGCATGAAGATGGTAGCTGCACAGAATGGGGTTTCGCATTACATTTATTGATCACTGGAATCTTTCAATGAATTTTCTTTCCTTGCTCCAAGGCCATTGTTCATTCACAAGGAAAATGAACTGTGCTGACTGCTAGGTTCTATTTGCTCCCTGAGTGGATACTTCCATTTAGTTTCTTTTGAATCCTTGAGGTTTTCCAACCCCTCTTGTAGGGTCTGTACTTTGTAAGGGCCCTGTACACTCTATCATGCTCACAGGAGGTTGCCTTCTTTTAGCTAAAGTTTGATACTGCAAACTTGTGGGGGTTTTATGGATAGCTAATGATTAAGAAAGTGAGGGGAAAAAAATGTGTTCTCTTGTTTTTCACGTAGTTCCCAGCTGCCTGCCCCCAGGTTTCTGCGTAACAATCTGAGATTGGAGAGGCCAGGCTTTGGAGCATGGCTTGGAGCTGCATGTGGCAGTAGGAGCTGCTATGGATTGATGGGATCCCTGCCACCCCAAAATTCCTATACTGAAGTCCTAGGCCTCAGTGTTTCTATATCTGGATATAGAGTGCATAGGAGGCAATTAAAGTTAAATACGGTCATGGAATGAGGCCCTAAACTCATAGGACTATGGTCTTAAAAAAAAAAAGGAAGAACTGCCCCTCATCTTCTGCCTAACCTTTCTGGGCCCTCTTCTCTTTCACCTCTGTTCATGTAGCAGGCTCTCGTGGCTAAGAAACTACCAAAGAGCCTGCATAGAAGCATAATCATTCATTGTTGCCAAAAGTAAATCATATAAATGCAACTTTCCAATTCCTGAGTTCTCCCTCCTCTAAGATTCAATGGAGCCTGTGGAGGAGCCAAAGAGACAATATGTAATATAAGGAAACAGTTTAACTTCACGTACCCAATATTTCATTGCACATGATATCCATTTCTTGGCTGATGCACACAGGACAAAGGCAGAAAACATCAATTTCACTGGATTTTCAAAAATTTCTAGGTACTAAATCCTATTTGAAAACCCCTTTGTTGTATAATGATAGCATTAAAATGCGCAGAGCTGCTCTGAAGTTCTGTAAAGTTTTCCTCACTTAAACCTTCATCCTGCTCAGGAAGGAGATTTTACCCATTTGAAGGCAATTATTGTAATCCAAAGAAAGATTCATCTCAATTGTTTCAGGTAATGTAAGAGTCATATTAAAAGCACTTTGGAAATTAAATCACAGTGTACTACTTACATAACAAGATAGTATTCACATTGCTGGTAATCACTGCATGTCAAGTCTTCCTATAGGAAGCTGTTAAATTATAGAGGTTTGAGATGAGCTATAATATAATCAAAACTAGCATTAATAATCCTTTTTAAGAAAGGACTGTCATAGTTTTATACTTGTCCTTGTTCAGGAAAACTTGCCATCTTGGTAAATGAACATATGGTCACCTTAATCCAACTGTCAGTGTCTTAATGATAGAAATCACCACATTCATCTTTGTCTGACTTCACAGAGGTTTGGCAAGTGTGTCAGAGTAGTGTCCATTTCTTGTCACCTTCATTTGCATTATCTCCCATACTACTGGGGAGCAGACTACAACTACATTTATCAAGATTCTTTCTCCCTTGTTCAGGGCACAAATCTGCCAGTGAGGTATTCACACATCCTGACAAGCAAAAAGTTTATTATTTTGGAAGCTGCAAGAGAAATTTCTGGAGACAACACTGTGGAGACTCCAGGTAAGGACCCCAGGCAAGGCTCCTTTGAGCTTTGCCAGGGATACTAAGGCAGTGCTTTCCTGACTTCTGTCCTTAATTCATACAACAACAGTAAGGATGGACTAAACTAAAACTCTTTCAACTTGGAAGCGTTAAAGCATCTCTATTTTCCATCTCTTCACCTGGCTGAGATGAGCTTTTCATGAAAAGAAAAAGGAGGAGAAAAAAGGAAAGAAAAAGAAAGGTACAGGGGTATAGAATACTTGCTTGGGTTTACAAAGAATAGTAGTGTGAGTACTGCAGTACTTTGGAAATAATAATATATGAGGAGCAGGAATAGAAATTACGTCTTCCTTTAGCTTCCTGAATGTCAATAAAGCAAATATCTGAAGACGGGCATCACAAGAAATTACTGCTAAATCTGTAAATTGGAAAATGTGAACAGGTCGGCAGACTGATAACCAAAGCCGACAGAGCAATGGAGCTACTTGGAGGAGGGCTGGTGCAACAGTGCGAGCCAATATTGTAAGAAACCACGCAAGGCAGAGACCAGCAGAGACCACCTGGCTTGTGTAAAGGCAATATGACATGGAATTCATTGTGCCTGGATATAGGCAGACAGAGGGTGAAAAGGCCATCTGTGGGAAAAAAGAGGAGAAGGCTTTTTAAAACAGGGTTTGAAAAGGAAGGAGGCACTATGGTGACTACTGTTATGTTAGATTATCTGGAGGTGAAACACAATCATGCTTAAATTGTTTGGTTCTGACCTGTGTTGTTCTAATACAATGTCCTCTTTTATCTCAATCTCCACCCTTTTTAAAATTAATCTATTTTTTTCTTACTTTTTTTTTCGATTAAGGGAAAACTAAATTAAAAAATAGTGGGATATATTATAGTAACTTTTTTGTTTTCCTGTTAACCTGATATGAACCCCAGTATTGTTCTCCCCATCTTGTTCTGTCAGATTTTACCATATTCTATTTTGTTTGATAGTATCAAGTCTGAAGATACAGGCAACCACTTTGAAGGCAATAAGATTCACTATGATGCCCATTATGGTTTGACTATTCAAAATCCTGTAAGGTCTCCAGTGTAGATTTTATTGGTCTTGTTCTGTACTGTTTTGATCAATTCTATTATACCTGATGATATAGGCAACTCTTTTTAAAAAATAGTAAGAGGCACAATGGTACCCATTTTTGATCACCTGATATTCTATTTGTGCATCATGTACTATGCCCATCCTTCTGTTCTAACCGGTTGTTTTGTTTAGTCATGTTAGGTTTTATTCTTTTCAAAAAAAAGTAATAAGAACTGTGGGAGTGAAAAAACCCAAAAAGTGTAATTGTTATTAAAAAGAGAGGAAAGGAAGGTGGTCTAAGGGATATAACTGCATGTATGGTTGAGTGTGTAGGATGGAAATCCATGTTACTGAGCTTTTGTTAGATCATTGAACGGCACTGTCTGCAATCTCATTGAATGAATGTACACTTTATATGCTTTAATTTTATAATTTGGACAACTATTTCTAAGATGACAATATGTAATCTATTAACTAGTGATATCTTACTGTATTTTTTCTTGAAATTCTGTATTATTTGTACCTTTTTACTGCTATTTTTTATTTCCTTTCTTTTTTTCTCTTTAAATAAAAAAAAGAAGGTAAGAGACATAAAGTGGGAATATCAGTGGTCAGAGTTCTGTGGACATTTCATGCCTCAATGACCAAAGTACTTAGGACAAAAGGGAAAAGCACGCTTCCTTCCCTCTCTTATATTGTATGCTTGCTAACCACCTTGGGTTGGGTGCACACTCATCAGCAATTCCAGTGCTAGACAATGAACCAATCACAAAACACTAGCTTCAGCCACCTCCATGACTGCATGAGGCTTTGGGGGGACACCCAGACATTAACCATAACATTAGGTGTGAAGATTTAGGTGTCTTTAGTTGTCTAGATGCTTGTAAGAGTCCATGTTCTGTGGGAAGCCGCCTATGATGGCGCCCATTTCCTGCTTCCGGGTTCTTCCTGGCCTGAGCAAGCCTGCCAAATTGTCATGTCTGCCCAGTTACCCGTGACGCTAGCCTATCAGCTTGTTAGACGTGCTTCTCTGTAATTGGATACTGCTTCCCCTTATAAGAGGCTGTTCCTGCCCCCAACGGGCAGAAGAGGAACCAACGTTGAGGGTGGCGGACCTTGTTAGGTCCGGTTCGCTGTACGCAATAAACTTTGAGAGCTGATCCTGCTCGAGTCTGGCCTCTTGTCTCCCGCGGCTCCGGTCATCTGGTGGCCCGTACGGGGAAAAAGGTAAAAGACTCAGCGACGTGCCTCTTCGGCCGGGAGGTGCGATTGCTGTCGCCTGCGGTACGACGGAGGACCTGGCCCAATAACAACGGAAGGCCCCGAGCACCTCTTCTCTTCACCCTGATCAGCTACGTGAGATACAGCGGTTCCCGGAACAGGTGAGTACTGGATCGCCTGGGTTGGGTGGACGCACCTAACAGATTTTGAGCGCCACACGGGTGGACGCCGGTCTTTTTTTTTCCCTTGCATTTGTTTCGCTTTCGCTTCGCCATTATGGGCAACGCTGCTCGCAAACCCCTCGCTGACTCCCTAAGAGTCCTGCTGCAGACCCGAGGCATCTACATAAACCGGGTCACCCTTTCGAGATTTCTGGATCGTGTTAATGAAATTGCCCCCTGGTTTTGGCCCACGGGCTCTCTAACCCTCCCGTCATGGGAGAAGTTAGGAGGGGATCTTAGATGCGCCCGAGAAGAGGGACGCTTGGATCCCATGGTTTTACCCCTGTGGGAACTGATTAGGGCTTGTCTGACGGACGAACAAACCCCCGGGCTTTGCTCAGCCCGACAGGCTCTTGACAAAGCTCGATCCAAGTGCTCGGAGGAGCCCGAAGTCACACCTGACTTTGGGCCTCCAGAGAAACACAAAGGCTCCGATTCTGATTTGGATTCGGAAGGCTCAGAAGAGGAGGTCGTCTTTGCTAAGCATGACCCTCCTACACCGTTAAAAGAGGAACTTAGGGCTCGGGAAGATAAAAAGGGGAACCAAACACCACCCTGCCCGAGCTACCCCGCTTTGCGGGAGGAACTTAGGTCCTTCCGCTCCTTGGCAAGTTCGCGACCCACGATCGCCCCCTTCAGGGCGCCAGGCCCCACTGCACCGCCGTGGCCGGAAGAGGAGTTGCTCCCTGGGCTGCCACCTCCACCCGTGGCCGCCAGAGGGCGCCCACAACCTATGGCACCGCCCTGGTTAGAGGGAGAGCTACTTCCTGGGTTGCCTTCTGCGCCCCCATCTGGGGAGGGAGGAGGACGTTCCTTCCACCAGAGGGTATGGTCCTGGCTTCCCTTTGAGTGTTCCGGTCTCCATGCATTCCCGGTACAAGTAGGAGGCAGGGGAGGAGGAGGATATTATGAGCCCTTAGAAATTAAACAACTTAAAGCTATCAAGGACGCAGTTTCAGCTTATGGGCCCAATGCGCCATTTACCATGGCGCTTTTAGAGGCATTGGCAGGTCTGTGTGATCTCCTCACCTCAACAATCTATTGGTGTTAACCCGAGAGGACTGCGCCCCAATCATATTTGGCAAACACACATCCCAGAATTCGGAAAAATATGTACATGTTTCGGTTGACACCGCTTCTCAGGTTATGTTTGCTTCGGCAGAACCCGGAGAAAGGGCCACCCACGCTACTAATCATTGCCTGGCAGCCTGGGCTGCTTGGGGAAAGCCCAATATACTAAAAACAGACAATGGTCCTGCCTATACCAGCAAAATTTTTATGACATTTTGTCAACAAATGGAGGTCACTCTTAAACATGGCATTCCTTACAACCCCCAAGGACAAGGCATCATTGAGCGATCCCATCGGACACTCAAGGGTGTCTTACAAAAACAAAAGGAGGGAATAGGCCATGGCCTAACGCCCAAAGGAAAAATATCATTGGCACTCTTTACCATAAATTTTTTAAACCTTAATCACAATAATTATTCCCCTGCCATGGAGCACAATAACCCGTCCCCGGCCGACAAAGGGCTGGTGAGATGGAAAGATGTCCTTACAGGACAATGGATGGGCCCGGATCCAGTGGTTAGCTGGACCCGAGGTGCGGTTTGTGTCTTCCCACAGGAACCAGGCTGCGAACCACTGTGGGTCCCGGAAAGATTGACGCGAGCAGTAAACTCCCCACCAGTTCCTGATAAAGCACAGGAGGATAAGCCCGCGGACACAAGTCAACTCTACCCTTCTGGGACCAACGCTCAGCACCCGAGACCATCTACAAACTAAAATGTCTGGTTTGGAGCTTTTTCTATTCTGTAGGTTCCTATTAATCACCCCTGTTCGCACAAATTTGACCAACACTGTTAAAAATATGACAGCTTGGCTGCAAGACACCTACCTACCTAAGTTTCACAATTTGTCCCTCATAGTCGGTCAGGAACTTGACAATATGGACGGTATCCAACTAGGTCCAGTCAGGGGTTCTCCTGGCCCAACCTGACTACTTGGATCCTGATTGCCATGGCCATCCTAGTGGGGCTTGTGGTTATTAAATGCTTGTTAGATCGCCTCATACAAACTCAGCAGCAGGTTAAGATCATAGCCATGGCAGACATGCAAATGGCAGCAGGTGGCCCATCAGGCCAGCAGGCCGCCGCATATCTCCTTCACATTGCAGAACATCAGCTATAAGAGCTGAGTGGGCAAGCCAATGACGGGTAAGACGGGAAAAGCCCTCCCGGTCAACCTAAGACAGGCTCCACTCAGATATACATGGCCTATAAGGCCAGGGGTCCCTTCTGGAGTCAAATTATTGGCATTGAAATGCGAGACCAAGGGTACTGCAGTGCCGTCCGCCCCAAAGGTTGGGGGAAGGCAGGAATGAATGTCTATATGCATCCAGGTTCGGTTCACAAAAGCCTGGCCCTGCGAAAAAATGAACCACTCACCTTGAGCATGGTCCTGGCGCAAGGATATGCACAAAACAGGGTGATGCACAGCAGGGTATAGACCTCTACATTCTCTCATGCCTCGGCCTACAAGGTAGGCCCACTCCTAGGTGTCTAACAGCAACAATGTCATAGACACCTTGGAGGGACCCACAGACCATCCTATTTTAATAAATAAAAAAGGGGGAGATGTGGGAAGCCGCCTATGATGGCGCCCATTTCCTGCTTCCGGGTTCTTCCCGGCCTGAGCAAGCCCGCCAAATTGTCATGTCTGCCCAGTTACCCGTGACGCTAGCCTATCAGCTTGTTAGACGCGCTTCTCTGTGATTGGATACTGCTTCCCCTTATAAGAGGCTGTTCCTGCCCCCAACGGGCAGAAGAGGAACCAACGTTGAGGGTGGCGGACCTTGTTAGGTCCGGTTCGCTGTACGCAATAAACTTTGAGAGCTGATCCTGCTCGAGTCTGGCCTCCTGTCTCCCGCGGCTCCGGTCAATGTTCTGTCTTACCTATTTTAAGACATCCTGTGTTTGCCAAGAGCAGTGCCCAGTGCTGAGTTGAAAACACCTGTGTTGGCAGACAATTGGGTACAGTGAGAGTTATGTCTGAATCAAGCATTACAGCTGCTAAACCCCAGAAAAAATGTCAAAGGAATAGCAGAGACAGATGAGAAAATCATTCTTTGGGAGAATTTTCCATTCAGAATAAAAATAAGAGGTGCTGTGATTCATCTAATTAAAACAATGAGGCATCTCTAAATCACAGCCCTAATTCTTTATTTTACTATTCACACACCAAATGTTAAAGGGAAAAAAGCAAAATACATTTGATGCATATGTTAAACAAAGGTGCTAAACATATGGATTTTGACATGTTTAAATATGAACTAAAATAATTTCAACTTGCAATACATCCAATTTCTGGAAGCACTAATTCAATATGACAATTTGTGTGTATGAGAATGTGTACATAGGCACACATGTGTGAGCATATTTTTCCATAAAATCTTGAACATCTTTAACTACTCAAACACTTTTACTGACCCACAAAATGTAACAAATCTCCTCCATACTTTGGTCAAGTCCCATGAAGCAAGCCCCATATAAGCAAAGATTAACACCAGACAAAATCCAAGAAGACCCCCAAAGAGCAGAGGAGGATTGCAGCTAACCCATATCTACAGTGTGGTTTTTTGAGATGTCATGGAAAAGCATTAGAGTGCATCAATGAGAGGCATAAACAGATTTCTCATGCAGAGTTAGAGCATACATTCAGAGAAAATGCATTGGAAGCCCCCAAAGACAGGTGAAAAATGATTTGAACCTGGAAGTATTTATGTATTTGGGCAGACCGTCCTCAGGCCAATGACTTAGGATGTGTATTCTTGGCTTCTGTCAAGATACCTCTTAGTGTTATAGTTTGTTTGTTTGTTATAGTCTGTTATAGTTTGTTATAGTTTGTTATAGTCTGGATGTCCCCAAAAAACCTCATGCAGTTATGGAGGCAGCTGAATCTATCATTTGTGGTTGGTTCATTGTCTAGTGCTGGGATTCGCAGTGTGAGTGCTGCACCCACCCAGGGGCGGATAGCCAGCACACAGTATAAGAGAGGAAAAGAAGTGTGCTTTTCCCTTTTGCCCTTTTTGCTCTTGGCACTTGCAACCACCATGAACAATTGCCCTTTAGTCATACCACTATACCTTGGAACCAGCTGAGCATGGAGTTAAACCTCCACAAACTACAAGATAAATAAACATTTCTTTCCTTCATTTTGGGGATCACGTATTTTGCCTCAGCACCAAGATAAAAGTAACCAAGACAGTGAGGTAGGTTAGGATGCAAACCATTTGCATGTGTTTGAATTGTAAAGATATAATTTCTAAGTAATTAATACTGCTGTTTACTCCAGGGTAAAAGTCTGTGGAATTTGTGAATCTATAGTACAGAAGGGAAGGTACAGCCTCAATTTACAGCTGAATAGACATTACAATTTACAGACATTTTGTTTTGTTTTGGTTTGGTTTTTAGGGTCTCACTGTGAAGTTCAGGATGGCCTTGAACTCACTTATATAGCCCAGGCTGGGCCCCATTCATGACAATCCTCCTGCCTCAGCTTCCGAAGTGTCACCATGCCTGGATTTTGTATCTTTAAAATTCTTTTTTTTTCTTTCAATTAAATTTATTGATATATTTTAAGTATACATAATGATCATATTCATCATAGGGAGTTTGTACCTGTATATGATATATCATTTTCCTTTCCTCCCAATCCCCGCTCCTTCCTTCCACCTCTTCTATTTACAAAATCTTGTTTCCACTGTATCCTTTTTTATTGATTTTTTTCCTTTTCCCTTCCTTGAGTTCCCTCTTCTTCTTTTGTAGTTTCATCCCTCTTGAACAACTTATTTCTGTTTCACATTTTGAATTTTGTTTACTCACACCAGGGCAACAATGTGATACACATGTGAATATGATTTATCTCATTTAAGAGCATGGTCTCAAATTACATCCCTCTACTTGTCTCAAATTTATTGTTCTTTGTGGCAGAGTAGTAAGTACTCTATTACATTTAAAAAGCTACATCTTTTTATCAGTTGAGTTTTCTTCAAGGTTTAGCTATAACAAATTGTGCTACTATAATCATGGATGCATATATTTTTTTCTGTAATATGATTTTTTAATTCTTCCAGGAAGCTACCCAGAAAGGGAATATCTGGGCCAAATGGCACCTCTAATCTTAGTTTTTTGAGAAATCTCCATACTGATTTCCACAGTGGTTGCACCAGTCTATGTTCTCGCCAACAGTAGAGAAGGGTTCCTTTTTCCCTCAGCCCCTTCAGCATTTGTTATGGGTTGATTTCTTGATGATATCCATTTTTCCTCTCTTGGGTAACTGTTAACATTGAACATCTTTTCATATTTTCATTTATTTCCACTTGTATGTCTTCATCTAAGAATCATATATTCATTTCAGATGTCCATTTATGGATTGAGTCTTTAAATTTTGGAGGTCTCATTTTTTGCATTTCTTTATATGCTCTAGATATAAGTCCTTTGTCTGAAAAACAACTGGCTAAAATTTTTTCCTACTGTGTGGGTTTTCACTTCATTGGTGATTTAATTTGCTGTGCAGTATCTTTATAGTAGCATAAAATTCCAGTTGTTGGTTCTCTATTATTTCCCATGTGTTCAGAGTTTTGTTCATAAATTCTTTGTTCATAAACTTTTGAAGACACCTACTCTTGAAGACACCTTCTTTGTTCATAAACTCTTAAAGACACCTACAACTTCAAAAGTTCTGCCTGTTCTCTCTTCCAGAAGATTTAGTGTTTCTGCTTTGATTCATTTTGACTTTACTTTAGTCTATGGTGACAAATATCAGTCTAGTGTTATCTTTGGCATGTGGAAAGTGAGTCTCCAGGACCATCGATTAAAGAGACAGCTTTCTTCCAGTAAACATGTTTTGCTTCTTTGTCAAAGATAAGATGGCTAAGTATGTTTGGAGTCATTTCTGCATCTTATAATTTGTTCCATTGATGTTCATGTCTGTTTTGTTGTTGGTGTTGTTGGTGGTGGTGAGGATGGTGGTGATGGCAGTTTTTTGAGGATTGTTCCCGGTATTATATTATTTTTATCACAGTAGCTTTGTAGGATTGTTTCAAGTCATAAATAGTGATGCTTCCTGGTATGGTGGTGCAAACTTGAAGTCTCAGCATTCAGGAGACTGAAACAGGAGGATCACCTTGAGTTTCAGGCCAGCCTGAGCTACATAGTGAAACCCTGTCTCAAAAAACAAGCAATTCTTAAAAATTTTTAATGTGTTTTTTAAAGGGGGGGAAAAGACATTAAAACCTTGTATAACTTTGTGTTCCACAGCTGTAGTTTTCTTAAAAATTTCATAATTTTGAAATTATAAATATTCTTGTATCCCTTCTATTTTTATTTCTTATATCTTAAATCAGAATCAATAACTGAGATCATGTAGTGACTATTATGGGTTGCTAAGTTAGATAGAAATTAATAGGTAGTCAGAGAGGGACTGGACTCTCAAGGAAGTCACTGAAAAATAAAGACCTAAGAATTGTGGCTGGAGGTGCATTTGAAGAAGGCCACCCCTCATGATAAAGGTACAATATTCAGGCCTACATCCTTCCTATGGGATAAAGAATAGCTCCACATTATACTGTAATTACCACCACTGGTCAAGTAAGTCTAGATAAGCATGAGACTTGCTCACACATATGACCAGAATATCTTAACCTTCCCTTCCCAAAAGTGCCTTTGTTCTTTCCTTGTACCCTTGCTATGTGACTTGCTTCCTTATTGGATCAATATTAGCTAAGTGGTTGTACTTGTAATTCTATAGGTTGATTGTAGTTTGACCCCATAGTGATTTTGCTATACAAATTACCCCTGACAAACAGCCTCAGGGGCCAACCCATTTGCAACTCTTCCTGTAAATCTAGGAACCACTCTCTTCTCTTATTTCCAATAAATTTCCCCTGACTTCTTCCTTTGATCTTTTACTTCATTCCTTGATGCTGTAGGACAACCAGCTCAGCACATTTAACATCTAACAGGTCAGGAGGTATATTTCTCCTATATCATAACCATTTTTAGAATTATTTTCAGACATTGTTTAGAGAATCATGCATTTTCAGCTCCATCTCTTGGGTCTTGAGTCTGTGAACTACTATATTTTGCTTATCTATGTTTTTCAAAGAAAGCTTTCCAAAACCCAATTCCTCTTGCCTCTATGTTAATCACCATTCCATTCATCTGGTCTCAGCAACTTGAAGTTGTCATTGATTCTTTCCTTTATCTTCCACATGCAGATTATCAGAAGCAAAATTCAAAGATGTTTCTATAACCTTTTCCTTCTCTTCTTGTTCCTGCAAAGCTTTAAGAACTAGTCTTCTCCTTTGCTCCACTTCCTGGAGAAATGACTTGAAAAATCTCTAAAAAGAAAAGATCACTAATGTTTGTTCCTCTTACCTTGCTTTCTGTTAAACTTTGTGCTCTGAACTACAACTCTGATCGTATTGTTATCCTGCTGCAAGACCTCCTGGCACCTCTTTGCCAAAGCATTTTATTCAACCCAGCATCTGAGTTTCTGGCTCCCATTTGCTCATGCAATGGGCTTTTTCACTGATGCCTTATATAAAAACATTTTGGCATAGCCCAACTAAACCATTGTCCAAGAAACACAAAAGCAAACACCTCTGAGCTTCAGCCCTAACCAGGCAGCTTTCCAGTGGAAATAATTAAATAACCAATTTCTAAATTACAAACATTAGAAACTAAACCTTTTTATCTTAAAGCCAAGTGCATTTTATATTTCCTTGTATATTTGATTTCCCTCCAAAAGGAGAAACATGAAGAACAAGCATGCTACATACCCTTAATCCACTACATCACTTAGTGATGGGTCAGGAAACTATGACCCAGAGGTCAAATCTAGCCCATTGCTATTCTTGTTTATGTGTAGCTTTCAAACTAAAAATAGGTTTTACACTTTTAAATTGTTCAACAAAATCAAGTGAAGAATAAAACCTCATGAACATTGTGTGAGTTTCCAATTCCAATACCAGCAAAATTTTATTGGAACACCACTACCTTGCTTTTATGTTACAACAATAAATCTGAGTAGTTTCAATATATGTATCATGGTGCGCAAAGCATAAAGTATTTACTAGCTGTCCCTTAAAGAAAAAAAGTGTCAATCCTTGATCTATGCTATTAATTAATTAGGTCCTTAGCTAGTACTACTTAGTATTAACATTTATGTCTTTATATATTTTCCATTTCTCCAACTTTGTGTAAAGTCTTTGAGAATAGAAGTCTTCCTGTTACTTCCTAGTATTCTGGCCTAACACATGTGTTGTGCACAGATGACACTCAAGAGAAGCTCATTAACGATTCTGAGACCAGCTCTACAAAGAGGTAGAAACAGCAGTGAAGCACACAGATTCTCCTGAGCCAGCGGGGGAAAGGAAACAAGCGTCAGGCCATGTTCACTATGGTCTCACATGCATGTGATGTTTATTCTCTCATTTTAAAAAGTAGTTGGCCATTCTCAAATACCTATTTGAGGATTTTCCAAAAGGGCTCTTTCTTCTCTCTTGTCCTCTTGCATTTAGAGACACCACGATGCTATTTTCACACTGTGATGCCATGTTGCCATCACTTTCAATAAATTTCACATCTGACCCAGCTGCCCTTGATGAAAGCACTGAAAGTCTGGGGTGCAGCTATTTGGTAAAATCATCACATCCGAGTTATTTCATGGCAGATGACATGTTGTTTCCAGATGATATCTAAACAATGAACCAGGTAAATTGGCTCAGTTCAATTGCATAGTTTTTTTTGGGGGGTGCTTTTTTGGAGGGGGTGATAAAATTGATCATCTAGATACAATAGATGTGGAGTATTTGGATAGAAATAAGCTAACTCTGTACCTTGCAGCACCATGTAGAGATTGTATATCCTGATTATTCAAATGTTAATTATCCTCCACCAAGTAAGATACATATGTATATGACATACTATGCACACATTATCCTATCCAGATGACTGGATAAAGACCAATATTTATTCCAAAATATCCGTGAAATATATTTACAGTTTTGGACCCACATAGACTTTGCCAGTGATGTCCTTTCTTTCCTCTGAAACTTCAAGATCTGTCTGAGCTGTCAACAATGCCAATTATTTACAAAACATACCTCATTCACAGGGGAAATTGCAGCCTGATCCAGAACACTTGAGAAGCTGAGAAAAAGAAAAAAATAAAGGATGAAATCTGACAGTTTCTTACTTTTACTGCAAGTAGTAAAATCTGAAGAATAAATAGGATGTCAGCAGAATCTACAATTGCCTTTGTTAACTGTATGCTTTTAATAAGAAATAATGTCAAAATATTCTTTAGATATGAGATACATTTTAGTAGTTGGATTAAGATATGACTAAATTCTTAAATAATGAATTGTAAAACTTCAGCTTCTATTATAATTTCCACTTGTTTCCTTCGCTGCCTTCTGAGGTCCCATCTGCATTTCTCAAAATTCTACTAGCAAACTTAATGCAAAATCATGTCTAGTCACACAACGTATTTCCAAAGTTTCAAAAATCTCTGTTGGTTTTTCCATGATACTTGTTAAGAGAGTTATAAACATCTTTCCAATAGTAGTTCCAACTACAGAAGATACATGTTGTGGGATGGTTGCATTGCCACTGGTAAATCTAATACAGCTTTAACTGTGCAGTGCAGTCTGCTGTAATGTTTTAAAAGTGCATGTGAAGAAATTGGTAGAAGCTGTTCTTTATCACTGTTACTGTTTAGAACAAATATGTCCCCAGAAGACATCTGGAAAGTGATTGAATAATAGGGACACTATAGTTTTTACTGGGCTCATCTATGGATGAGTTAAGTAGTTCATGTGCAGTTAAGAGGTGGGGCGTGTCTGGATGAGGCAGGTCACTAGGACCTTGACTGAAAAGGGAAGTTCTGATCCCCATCTCCTTGCCTCCTCCCTGCTCTCTGTTTCTGACTGCTATGGGATGGGCAGCTTTCCTCTGCCAGGCCCCTTCTGATCACACTGCTTCTGTCCTGGAGTCAGCCAACCACACATCAAAACCATGAGCCAAACAAAGCTCTCCCCCTTTAAATTATGGGTATTGACTGTTTTGTCCTAGGCATGGGAAAGTAATAAATAAGATTATATAATCTGATTACTCAGGTACATAGGTCTGGTGAAATATCAGGTCTCTCCCTAAGCACACTTTTAGGAGAAAGTACTTCAGAAGCAGAATAGTAAATGGATTTCTGTTTCCCCCAAAATCTATTCTTCCTTTACCAGCAACAAAGTTCCCCCTTCCATGTGGGGACCCAGCCTTCATTCACAGATCAGGCTCTTGTGGAGCTAATAGCTTACCTCTGGTTGTTGGGGTGCATGCAATCCCAGCCTGACTCAGCAGACCATGTCCTCCTGGACTCAGAGACTGGTTCAGGTAGAAGCACGTGGACTGAGTTGTGACAGCCCTCTCTGGACCATGCTGGACTCACGACTTGGCTTGGACTAATAGGATGAGGTTGACACAGCACATTCAGTAGGAGCCTACTGATAAATGGAGCCAATGTCAAAAAGGTTGTGTGAAAAACTAGAGAGAAAGTCCTGTCCTAATGAAAACCATTTCAACCTTGTTTCTCCCAAAGGACCCTTCTGCTGAGACTCTCTGTTTTCATAAACCAATAAATAAGCTTCCGGTTTCATAGTTGAGTATTCTACCACTTGCTATCTAAAAAGTCATGATGCAGAAACTGGGACTCTTGTTTTCCCCGTTTCCACAATGAATGTGGAAAGAATGAAAACTTGCATTTAGGAATCTTGATTTCTCATCCTCATACTCTGAAAAGACTCCAAGAACAAAGATTAAATCCTCAACTATCTCTGAGTACATTTTTGCCCACCACTTTCTCTTAAGTTCACAGGTTAGTTAGTTTTTCCTGACTGAAACATGATCCTCAACACCCATAACTTGAAGCAGGAGAGGGTCTATTTGTCCAAGGTTTCAGTCATCATGGTGAAAGGGTGTGGCTGAGAAAAGCAGCTTAGTTCATGGCAGCCAGGGATCAAAGCAGGAGAAGAGAGCTTCAGAGAAAGCAGTGATGGGCATGACCCCAAAGCCCCCAAAGACCCCAAAGCCATGCCTCCATGACCCATCTAGATGCATCCAAAGTGGATTGTTCCACTAATCCACTGTGTGGACCTCAAAGCCAGTGAAGTGTGAAACTCCACTCTAAGTACCACACCCCACTTTTGTTATTAAAATCTATACTGGTTAGGGCTCTCTAGAAGAACAGAGTCAATGGAAATATATATGTGTATAACTTTGCAAAGGGATTTATTCAGCAAGATTGCAGATTTCAAGGCTTTTCATGGAATTCAACTTCAAGAATTCACAAGTGGTCATCTGTGTGCTGGAGAGATAGAGGATCCAGTAGCTGCTCAGTTCAAGAAGAGAGAAGCCCCAGAATGAGAAGGATCCAGAATACAGCTCCACTCCCAGTCAAAGGCCTGGGAAATCAAGGACAGTCACCCATGGGAGTCTCCACTGGGGGCTAAAGAAACTAACCAATGCCCAAAGATGATGGTGAAAACCAGTGCTCTGCAAAGACAGTTACACTTCCTCCTCCTTTCCCTTTCTTCATTCCATACAGACTACATACCTGTTGGTTGGTACCACCCACATGTCAGTGATCCACAGACGCACCCAGAACTGTGCTTTAGCAGGTTAGCTAGGTGTTTCTTAATCCATTTAAATTGGCATGTAATGATCAATGGAAATAGTTCATCAACCTTCCAGAGGTTACAAGAGACATTATGACTTAAAAGACTTAATCAATTTCTTCAAGATCAGCCAGTGTGCAAAGGATGATCAAAATGTGTAGTGAATATTTAAATTTAAAAATTACAGTAAAAGATATATTGGCATTTATCCCCCTCTAAATAAACACTTCTCCCCATTTAGAACACACATATACCATATTCTTGCCACTTTTCAAAACAGTTCTGGGAGAATCTCTTTCCTGAGCATCTCCACAAACAGTGATCAAAACTTCAGGGAATGTCACTCTTGAGTGTCATCCATTGCAAAGATAAACTTAAAAAAATTGTGATTTGTCCTCATCAACCTTATTCACTAGTTATGGTTCCATGAAAATTTTTCTGGTTCTTCCCCACAACTCTATGAAAGGTAAGTGTTTTGAATTGATATGAAATACTGAGGCATCAAAGACTGCTCAACTAAAGACACTTATAAAATAGTGTATGTATGCTATAAAGGAAATCAACTGCATTCTTTAGGTCAAGGACTTGCATCTTGTACTCACTAGCTGGTCCTCAGTTTTAAAAAGTTTTCTCAACACTTTTAAAAATGAAACACTTAACAGGCAAAAACTAAAATCCAGCTGGTTCTCAGCTACTGAAACCTCTCTATCATCATCAGTAAACCATATTTTCCTTGCTTACTTACACTTTGCCTCACAGTTTAAAGCACCTTAAAAGTGTTAAAGATCATTACCTGCCTGCAAGTGCAAGGTTGCGAGTTTGATCCCCGGTACCAAAAAAAAAAAAGTGTTAAAGACAACAATAATTCTGCAAGCTGATCAAATTTGAAAGGGCACTGTCTTTACTCGAATTTACAGAGAGAGTAAGGAAAGGTGTTTCAAACTAAGATATTCACAGGAGCTTCAGGAGCTTTTTTTTTTTTTTTGCTACTGGGGATCGAACTCACTATCTCACGCTTGCCAGACAGGTGCCATGTTACTAAGCTAAATCCCCAGCTTAGAGGAGCTTTTTATAAGAAAAAAGAAACATCATCTCTAATACTAAATGGTTATTTGCATAGATTGCAAAGATCACCATGTTTAAGTCAGCCTATAAAATACAGCTGCATGTAAATGATAGAGCACATTGCTACCAACTAAGCATGCATCACATATCATCACATCCCTGTCATACTCCAAGCTCTTGACACATCTCAACCATCCTGCATCATTTTGTATGTAGAGTGGCTGCTGGAACCTCTGAGGTGTCACACTCTATACCAAGCATCTTGGAAACTTCACCCAGCTACTCCTAGTTCCAGAAGGCAGGTGCTCAGAAGGATGCTACACAGAAAGACCAAGAGTTAGACACACGAATCCCAGGAGCACATACCCACGCACTCATTCTCTTTGGTGCACTTTTTTGTATTCATGTTCAAAAAATCACGAAAACATTACATGACTCGGACACTGATGGTGCATGCCTATAATTCCAGCACTCTGAGAGGCGGAGGCAGGCAGAAGTATCACGAGTTCACGCATAGCCAAGGCAACTTGGCAGTTTAGTGACCCTGCCTCAAATTTTTTTTAAAAATAAAATTGGCAGGGAATGTAGCTCAGTGCCAAGGCCCTGGATTTAATCCCCAATAGTGCAAAAGTTTATGTAATATAAAATTGCCCGTGCTTCCAATATGTAGAGATGTGGTTTCCTAAGCATTCCTTCTTATGGTCATTTGTACTTTTCTGACAACATTGTATTGCTGAGTTCTAGTTGACAGTTGTTGCAATTAAAATATAGGTTTTACACACAAAGACATACACACATGCCATTTTTTCCCAACCCTATTAAAGCATTTCTATTGCACTCACCTGACTTTCCCTCCAAATACCTCACCACTGTATTACCCAACTTCCGTCAGGACTTTAAGTCATCAAGTTGGAGTTATTTCCTATTTCTCTTTTAGTTCCTCTTTTCACAAACTCCTACCAATAGTAAAATGGTGGCATTTAAATCCGTTCTCCCCATTTTCTAGTCACGCCAGCCAAGGCCTTCATCAGCTTACATCTGAGCAGCAGCAGTGGCTCATGAGTGGGTCTGTCTGTCGCTCATCTCTGTTTATCAGATCCTACCTATGTCCTGACAGGCCAATCATTTCCTTCTAACTTCATTTCCTTCAAATTTCTTGTGGGCTCAGCAATCTCCCAGGCTTCACTGTCACTTATTATGCACATCCCAAACCTTCTCTGGCCTTCAGTGATTTCCAATAATATTACACCTCCCAGGATTCCATCCTACCTTCTTTTCTCATTACCCCTCACCACAGCCTCTCCACTGCCACCAGCAGTGCCTGCCTGGTGTCTTCCATATGTGATTTGCTCATTTTCATCTCTGTATCTTTCCTCATCCACCCTACCCCCAGGAGCTGACCTGCAGTTCATTTCTTGCTCTTGCCATAATATCTTGCTTTTTAAAAAAAAATCTGCTCATTATGCTTCATTTCAGAAGTGCTTTCTCAATTAACTACAACTAAACGTGGGATACATTTTATCTCTTATCCCTTCAGGGTAGTGCAGTTGCCTGGAGTTACAGAGCACAAAGGTGAAGAAAAATAGAGATTCCAGACAAGGCTCACAGTTCTGGTGCCAAACCTCACAAACAGCTTGATCCAAATTAAAGACAAACAAAATATCTTGCAGATAAAGAATATGATCAAAAGTTCAAATAAAAGTTTATCATTCATGGTAATCTTTACAACAGAAATATCCATGCATAGTAGTGATAGCTACCATTTATTAAGGGCTTTATTGCTGCTAAGGGCCATATATACATCCATTATTTAATTTCTACTATAAGCCATATAGAGATTGTTAAGCACATACTTATGGAAGAAAATCAATGATCAAAGCAATAAAATATCTTGTCCAGATCACATAGATATCACTGGTGCCATGACTATAAAGTAAATAACGTAATTTTTGAAATTCCCATGGCCCCACATATTGGTTTAAATATGAGATTTCTTTGCTCCTCTCTATGAGCAAACTCCATAACAGGGTTATCTTCACAACAGTCCCCAGCTCCTTACTCCCATTTGGTGTGAAATCCTTTACATCCTGATATATTCATCTCTGGCCAAACCCCCAAGGGCCTCCATAAATGTCAAAACCCATGTACAGAAACTCAGTGAGAATGCTCTTTTACCCTTTAATTTTATTTCTCATAGAAAGGGAAGAGAAGGGAATGGAAGCTTATAACTTTCTTATTTTATTTAAGTTTTTAAAAAAATTATTCCCAAACTATGGCAAATCACTTAGAAATGTTCCCAACCTTTCTCCATGTGACTTTCAAGGTCACCATGGTCATACTATCCAGCCAACAGAAAGCAGAAAAGGACCTGAGATTCCACAGTATGGGCCAGGCCTGCAAACAGTGGGCTTCACTCAGTTCATATTATGTTAGCTTGAATTTTGTTACGTGGGTGTACTTAACCATTGGCCAGTTTAAGAAATATAGCCTAGTTATGTTCAGGTAGGGAGGGGCTGCAGTAAGAGGCTACTGTGCACTACTATGCAGGAAATGTCCATGCATAGTAGCTGCATGTACCTTCTTCATGTAAATTTCTCTCTTCCATTCCTTCCTTTTACATGGCCACTGAAGGAGCCACAGTCAACTGGGCTAAAAACCTAGATTACCATACTTGCACAGTCCTTAGTTCTAAAAATAGCTAGTTATTCAGCAGCAAGTAGCAATTCCTTAATGTTGCCCATTGTCAACAGAAGACACTAAAGCAACAATACTGCCTTGACTTATCCTTAGGATATTCTATCTTAAGTTCAAATTCACACACTCAGCATTACTGAGTGCTTGGAATGAATTTTAACACTTTCAGTAATGGAGGAATGAATGCTAAGAAATGATTGCTGATATGGGTGGTATTTTGTATAACAATCCCAACAACTACAAAATTGCAGTATTTGGATCAATAAGATGATAATATTTATTGGAAATGACCTTCTTAAATTTTTTTTCAGATATTTTAGGAATATTGCATCAAGTTTAGTTCTATACATTAGGATAAAATCAGCTTTTCCCCCAACTCTTTTAAACCATGTTTCTGCTATGAAATAAATATGTGTCCCCTTCAGATTGAATCCCTGATCCACACTGTGATCTCATTTGGAATGGGGCTTTAGGCATGGAATTAGGTCTGGAGAGCACAGCTCTCATCAACGAGGTTGGTTCTCTTTTAAGACAAAATGCAGAAAGATGGCTTCTCTGGGCTCCACAGTATGGAGACAATCCTCTGCAAGAGACCCCTCCCCAAAACTCTGCCAGCTGCACCCTGATCTTGGTCTTGCCAACCTCCAGAACTATGAAAAGTAAACGCCTCATTTAAGCTCTTTATTCTGCAGTATTTTTCAGTGCAGCCCATGCTAGCAACAGGTTTCTTCCTCAATCTCATTCACCCAAAAGACTCTGATTTGGTTATTTTTCATTAGAGTACTGATATAATGCCCTTGGCTTCTATTTCTTCACATAAATCTCTTTCTGACCTTATATCAGCCCTCGGTCTGAATTTAAATCAACAGATGTAAAATTCAGCATCTTCTCAAGCTTCTACATGAAACACAGTGTCACCCAGCATTTGCAGGGGATCACAGGAGTCAGTCGAGTGGTGAGTTGCAGTATTTACAGTTTCTTCTCTTTCTGCTCCGATGCTGTCTTCTGAAGACGATACAGACTGTTCTTACCTCCTTCCCAGAGAATGAGGAACTATTTGTTTCATTACTTTCATGACCTTGAGGGTGTCACCAAGTATCTAAATTTGTTAGATCAAAATTGTTCTATGGAAATACTTCTCTTAGACAAGGATTGGCTCAAGAAAAATTCCAATGAATAAATTTTCTTCCATGTTAATAGAAGTGTATTTCAAATTTTGATTTCTACTTCGTTTTTGGCCTTCTCCATCACTCTTGAAGAAGAAAATATTATCTTTGGTTATGCTTATTAATAAGGCAGTTTTTCTAACACCTACATTTGACCAACATGAAAATGGATTGATATTGACAGTTTTAGGAAAAGTAATTATTATTATGAGGTTAAAATAGATTGTTATGAATGTTTAAAATGACTATTTAGTGAGAGTCTTAAAAGTTATATTTTTAATGACAAGTAAATTCAGTATTGCTGAAATAGCTAGAGATGTATGCTGGTTAGAGAGAGACGGCAATAGTTAAAATTTAGGAAATGTTTCCAAAATATACACTAAGTTTATTTCCCTAATAAAACAGGCCTATATATTCTTGAGGTAGGATAGTCCAACTAGTCCAGAAGAATGTACCTTTCAAATGTCTGGGGGAATATTTGAGGCCATGATTAAGAAATGTTTCACCACTTATTTACACTCTGGTGATTATATCTTTAAATATAAAGCACTAATCAATTTGTATTAAAGATTTATGGAGGGACAAGTTAATAATTTTCTACTCAATTCCTTATTACTAATTAAAGATTTTTCACCATTAATCTTTGTCCTTTAGCATTTAATCTGAAGTAATGCTTGTCCTTTAGCTTTAGAATTAATTTTAAATATCATCCTTAATTTCAATATAGAGAACTATATTAACAATTGCCTTTCAGATTAAATTAAGAAATCTCTAAAAGTTCCCAATTTAATTTTACATACAAAATGTCATTTGCATTAATCTGAGGATTTTAAACTACACATTTGGCCCACAATATCTAATTAATTTGGCAAGAAAATTGTAGAAATAATAAAATTACTTCCAAATTTTAAGGAACACTTCGTTTTAAGTGCCTAATTAAATATATCTTTGTAATAAAAGAAATCATTCAGAAGAAATGTAATAGTTTTTTAATTTCCCACTAATAGGTATGCTGAATGTTAATTTGTCCTACATTTGGACATCCACAGGAGACAGCCACAGGAGACAAAAGCAGTGTCTCCTCAATGCCAAAAATAAGTAGTACATTTATAGAAACTGGAAAATAAAACAAATTCTAAGTTGATAATAGAAAATCACAACAGAATAAATTAGAAAACAATTATTTGATGACTATTTCTAGTTTTCCTTTCAATTCAATCAAGATATGAGTGAAAAGCAGTGATATTTAGTAAGATCAGCATCTTAGTTACTTGCTTCTTAATTTGTTTACTTTGTACTACTACCTGCTCCTGGTGGATGATGCTTCTAAGTGACGTTAAGAATATTTGCAAAATGTGCTCTCTCGTGCTAGGAGGGGCGTTGAATAGCAGAATCACTGCACTTCTCTTACAGCTCGCCAGCCTAATTTTCTTTTCTCTTTTTGTTTTAAACGTGAGCACCAACTTTTATACTAATTTCTCTAGTTAATGATCCATGATCATTCCATTTTATGTGACTTTGTACCCCTAATTTCTTTATTAAATTCAGCTCAAAATTAATTCATTCCACTTTACCCATCTTTCATGTTCAACGGCATTTAAACGTTTGCCAACAATATACCTTGTGCCACAATATAAGATACAATTTATGAAAGTGATGATTTTTCTAAACTTTATAGCTTTAATTTAAAGCTATAAGTATAAAATATAAACTCTCCTACACTGTTGGTGAGAGTGTAGACTGGTACAACATTTGTGGAGGTCAGTCTGGAGATTTCTCAAAAAGCTGGGATTGGAAGTCCCATTTAACCCAGCTATTCCACTTCTAGGCATATTTCCAGAAGAACTGAAAGCATCATACCACAGGATATATGTGCACCTATGTTTATAGCAGCACAATTTGTAATCGCCAGATCTTGGAAACAACCCAAGTGTCCATCAACTGAGGAATGGATTAAAAAGTTGTGGTATTTCTATACAATGGAGTACTACTCAGCTATAAAGGAGGACCACATTGAGATATTTATCAATAAATGGGCACAGCTTGAGACCATACTCATAAGTGAAATAAATCAATCTCGCATGTGTGAATACCGAATAGTTTCCCTAATATAAGAAATGATTCAAATATATAAAAGTATGTGGTAATCATGATTCCCCATTATGTGGCCTTGAAGCCTTATAAAGTTTTCACTTACTAATTGGAATGGCTTTATTGTGGGCTGCTTGATATGGCCTGTGATGAAATGAACAGCTATTTTCAAGAAAACATAATCCTAATAGCTAGTGCTGATTTACTCTCGTCTTGTTTTGAAGCCCCACCAAACTATGGCTCTTCTGTCTCCATCGGTTTTATCATGATGTATCTTGCTGGATTTTATTATATGTGATAGTATAAACAAAAATTGTTATAGGCAAAGAGATAATATAGAAACCATTGTTCATTTTCTGTTAGCTGGTTCTAAATACCCTACAATGCTTTCACCCACTTGAATGGTTTTACACTGACTTGATATGTTTGATGCTATAGTATATGAAGTTACATTCAAAGATTTCAAGGAAAAAGACACTATGGTAACTACTATTATGTCAGGTTATTCAGTGGTGAAGCACTAGGTTGCTGAAACTGTCATGCTTTGACTTGCATTGTTATGTTGTTATGTCCTCTTTTATCTCAATCTCTCCCTTATTCATTAAAAAAATTATTTAGCTATTTTTTATGATTTTTAACTAAGGGGAAAAAATTTGAAAATTAGCAGGATATATTACAGTAACTTTTTGATTTCCTATTTACTTGATTTGAAGTCCTGTAAAACTCCCATTATCTAGTTTTGACTGATTAGACTCTGTTCCATTCTGTATGATAGTATCAAGTTTGAGGGTATAGGCAACTACTTTGAAGGCAATAAGATTCACTATGATGCCCATTCTGGTTTGACTATTATCTTCTTTTGAAGTCCTGTAATGTTTACAAGGTTTAGATTTTATTGGTCTTGCTCTCTACTGTTTTGTTCAACTTTATAATAACTAATGAGATAGACAATTCTTTTTAAGGAAGCAAGAGGCATTATGGTAACCATTGTTGATAACCTTATACTCTGTTTTTACATCATGTGCTATGTCTATCTCTGGTTTTGACTGACAGCTTTGTCTTACCATATTTGACTTTATTCTCTTCTAAAAAAAGTAATAAGAACTATGGAGTAATAAAACCCAAAATGTGTAAATTTTGTTATAAATAAGAAAGGGAAAAAAGTGCTCTAAAGGATACAACTGCAAGTGTGTTTAGGGGTGTTAAATAGATGACCATATTAATGTTTTTGGTTGGATCATTGAACACAACTGTTTGCAGTCTCACTGTTTGAATGGCCACTTTGTATCCTCTGATCCTGTGACTTGAGCAACTATCTCCAAGATGATAATGTGTAATCTATTAACTGGTGATTTCTTACTTTTTTTTGTAGTTCTGTATTACTTGTACACTTACACTGTTTTGTTTTGTTTTGTTTTTTCTCTTTTTTCTTTTAAATAAATAAAAAAATTTTAAAATAAAATAAAATATAAATATAAAATATAAAAAATAGGAGTATAGTTTCTATATCAACAAAGGCATTGTTACATATGACTAGATTAACACTATGACTTTTACAGTATGACATATTTGACTATTAATAAACATAACAATGATTCTAAAGCATTCATGGAAGGAAAAGCTCAAAAATAATTACACTAATGAAATATACTCATAAACCTACTAAATATTTGGAAGCAACTTATCTAAAAATCATTAGTCTTCACCCTGTTTTGCATTCAAGTATAAAAAGATTTAGATTCATTTTTCAAATTTTATTCTCTTCAGAGCAGAAAGGCAATGATCAAAAACCTGAAGTAGAATCAAATCATGCCATTTAGAAACATCTTTCTCTCTATGTATTACCAGAGGACAGAATTCCCCAAGCCTTTCCATGCCACAAAAGCTCTGAATGTCATTGACTAATATTGGGCTTCAGGCTCCTGCAGTTTTTCAAGTAAATGAAAGGTAAATGCATGCTGCCTGCTGGTGTTAGGCTGGTGGCTTTGTGTACCAATTCAGCGCTGTCCATGGTACCACCGCTGTGGTTATGTGCCTTTTCCAAAGGTACTTACAGCTCGTTCTCTATTCGTTCTAGCAGGATCCTCTCACTTGCTGACCATTAACAATGTAATTAATGGCATTTTCTGATCGATGTACCCTTGCAGATATGTATTATAATAAAGGGTGATTAAAGTGAAGGATAATGCAGTTGAAAATCATCACTAAGTCGTCACCACTCATTGGCAGTGCCATAACAGAACCAGACAGTGAGACCAGACTGCATAGAAATTATATCAAATAGAGTAATTCCTACAATTTATTGTACTTTTAATTATGCCTTCTTTAATTTAAAGAACTACCTTGCCCCCACACAATGTAGTCTTGAAGTTAAGAGAAATTAATCTAAGGCTAACTAATATTCGCTTCCCCCAGCACATTTGAAATCAATTTCACCTTAAGCAAAATGTTTTATGAGCCTTAAGTTTACCCTGGGCATTATGCATCTTCATAATTTTCTAATGAGCTTAAGATATCCATGAGCAGAAGCCATGAATCATATTTTGGTGGCCCTTAAAAACAATTTTTTCCAACACCGCTATAAATTAAAAGAGATGTGAAAAAATGAGAATAAAATCTCATTACTACTGACAGCCTCAGAGCTCAATAAACCTGTTTTAAATCTTATTAAAGGGTCAGTTATTTGTCATTTTTAGTAACCTCCATCATCACAGCCAATACTATGCCATCCAATCTTTCTTCAAAATATCAGGGCATGGAGGTCATATAAAGAGCGGGGGCCACAAAAATCTATTTTCAGTGAAAGAATAAGAAACTAGAACTCTTTTCAGAGGCTGCAATTTAAATACTGACAGATACTATGCTGTGATTTTACACAAAAGGAGTCAGAAAAGTCAAATAAACGAAACCTGAGCAGAACCTGTCACTCTCTGGGTTTCCTGGTGACCAGGATCAGGGGAAGCATGCTGGTCATTTCACAGAGTAAGCTACAAGAAAGTCAAGAGGATACTTAGTCGCTGCCCACTCGGTAAAAGAAAAGGAAAAACTGGGTCACAAGTAGCTACAAGATTTATGTATAACAAATTTCCTACATGCAAATTAAACTCACTATGGATTATCCTAGGCTGAATTTTAATCATAAAAGAGATCAACTTCTATCATTTGTAGCAGCATTTGAAACTGGGTTTCTTTCTCCTATCTTAGTATGTTCATGAGAAGACCAAGAATATTAATGTAATCTCTACAAACTGGATTAAATATAAACGTGTGTGTGTGTAAAAATGGAAGTAAAATAACAATTGTCTCAGAATTCAAGCAAAATGTAAGAAATTTTCCACAATGTAGTGTTTGTCCTAGCCACCACCATTATTTTTTTCTCTAGCATACAACCATAAAAATACAAGCAACAACTCTTGCCTTAAAATCCAGTAGTTTATACTTGATTTCCATTTATGATAAAATCATCTCCATGCTGCCACCAAGAGGTAAGTGGAGAGGTCAAAGGAGTGTGGTTTGATTTGTAACTGGGCAGGCAGAGCTCACCAACAAAAATGCTTTGTACCCCCTGTTCCCCCATCCTTCAGGTTTCCCCTTGTCAGCATAGGTGATCACCTACCTTATTCTTCACCTAACTAAACAATAGGGGGAGATGAATAGCAAAATCAAAAGCACTAAGCACTTAAAATTTTTGTTTACATTCCATGAGATACAGTTATCAGCTCTCCTAGAAGCTTTTGACTCAGATTTCATTCTTTTGAGAAATGTTAATTACAGCTTATGATTTATCTTTAATTATTTTAAACAATTAACAGTGAAATTTTTCCCACTGTAGGTTACCCTTGAGAATATTTTGATGTAATCAAAGTGCATAGTCTGTATTAATTTTTCTGTCACTTACCACAGTGAAACATTGTATGTCTGTCTGCTTAGGCTGACGTATCAAGTGCTACAGGCTGGGTTGCTTAAATGACATGATCTTATTTTCTCGCACCTCTGGGGACAGGAAGTCCAAGATCAGGATGTCAATATGGCTTCTGATGGTGACTGTCTTCTCGGGTTACAGACACCTGTCTCCTGCTACTTCATATGTCCTCTTAGAAGAACACTGTCCTCTTAGAAGAACACTAATCCTACCATGTCAGGGGACCAGCCTCATAATCTCATTTAACCTCTCTCTCTCTCTCCCAGGCATTGTCCCCAAATACATTCACTTTGGGGATTAAAGCTCCAATATATGAATTTTGAAAGACCGTAGTGCAGCATATCACATTCTGCCCTTAATCACCCAAAATGTATGTCCATTACTCTCCAACAAGTTTCCATCCTCTGCCAATCCTGCACCTGAAATTAGCACCTCATTTAGGCTACAGCCAAACAGTTACCATACAAACCTTTAAAAATGTAAGTCAGGTCATCACATTTCTCCTTTTAACCTCCAATAGCCACTCCTTTAATTTACAGTAAAGCCAAATCTTTACAGGAACATCAAGACATATCACTTCCCTTTACAGTTCTTAACTTATCTTTTACTTTCTTACTGTGTCCTCCACAGGTCTAGTCACCTGATCCCTTTTCTGTTATTAAAATGTGCCAGGCAGTCCCTCTTCAGGGCCTTTGTGTTTGTTCTCCCTTCTTCCAGGAGCATTCTCCATGCAAATGTCTTTATGATTCACTCTCTCCATTACTTCTTCCAGGACTTTGCCTAGAGGTCTCTTTTCTCAGTCAGCCTTTCCTGATTCTATTGGGATTCTTTTTTATCTACTCTTCATTGCAATAATCTTCTTCTCTTTTTCTTTATTTTCTCTATATTTCTCATTACTGACACACATGCCAGATATGACATATTCCCAGTACACTTATTAGTTAGCATTTCTTACTTTGAGAGTAATGAAAGCATAACTTAGTTTAAACAAAAGGAGATCTGTTTATCCAGGAAGCTGGAAATTCCAAAAGTGGGGAAGGATATATTCAAGAACAGTCTTTATTTCCTGTCATGAAATTTATTATTTCTTCCTATGTGTTCTGATTTCATCCAGAGACTGTCATTTTTTGTGGCAATAAAAAAAAGCTGCTACAGATTCACATAATTTTTGATTCACACACATCATGCTCACCAGTCAAAGCAAGGAAAATGTGTATCTTGCACAATAATTTGTACTTTACTCCAACCCTAAACCAAATCTAAACTATCATGGATGCCAATGTAATGCACCAGTTAGACCAGCTCTAATGAATCATGGATAATGAGGCCATGCTGTGCACTCTTTGGTAGAAGACCAGGTCTTTTCTCACCCTGTGCAATTCTCTGTGGAAAACTTACTCCCAGGGAATGGAACAAATGCTAGAAAAGAAAATACAAGGCCCATCACAGCCACTGTGCTGTAATCAGGACTGAATCAGAGAAAACTATGTCTCATAGATCAAAGTGATATTGTCAATAAATGGCAGAATTCTACATCCGATCTAAGCCTTTATAGATACAAAGCCAATTCCAGTCATCACCCCCTCAGCTCTTGCATGTGATAAACCATTCATAGTCACTAACTTTTCTCTCCATTAAAGAGGATTCTTGTGCAAACACATCAATTAAAAGTGAATGCTCAGTCAGTGGTAAACATTAGGACAATTCATAAGGATTCAAGAGTGGAAAGATAAGGTTGATTCTCTTGTCACACTTCTTACTTCTTTCTCTCCTCTCCCACAGAAGAAACTAGGTCTTTTAGCATAACTGCACTCCAGAAGCTTTCTTTGAAAAAGTGAAATTCAACAAGAGGAGATCTGATGTGTTTTGTGCATGCCTCGTTCTATTAAAATCAAAAAGCCTGTTTTGCACTCTCAAAGTAATCAAGTACAACTTTTCCAGGGTGGACGAAGGACTTGCTATCCAGATCAGACACAGCAGAGGCAGCCCCCAGATGCAGTGAGACTACTTTGCTGAGAACTGCAGACCATCTTGACGCACCATCTGCAGAACTGAATCTGTGTCTGCCATGGACAGTGATTCCACTCTTCTTCCACATCCCCTTCCAACATCAGAAGTGGGCAACAGGCACAAGCCCCTCAGGCCACCCGGAATTCTTTCTTTTTTAATTTTTCAACTTCATTTTAAAGAGAATAAAACCAAGCAAAATAAAACAGAATGAAGCCAAGCAAGACAAAACAGTGAAAATGACAAAGGACTTCAAAACAGGATAATAGGAAATAGGCTACCATAATGCCTCTTCTTGTCTTCAAAATTGCTGCCTATAGCATTAGACATAATAAAATCAAACAAAATAGAACATAATAAACCAATCAAAGCAGAACACTGAATAAAAAAATGGAGCAAAACAAAACAGTGAGAACAACAGTGAATTTTAAAAACAACACAGAAGGAAATCCCCCAGGGTTGCTATATTGCATATTATTATCCTCTTAATAGATGTTCAAGCTACCAGCCTTAGGCCTGCAAAGTCAATCAAACAATACAAACACTAAGTTGTTTTTGTATCTCAATTGATATCTACTTAGCCTATGTTCCTCGGAATCAGCTGGTTGCCTACCAGGGAAAGGAAGGTCTTGTCTCCCAGCCTGCATACCAGATGGCTTGTGGGAGGGGCAAACTGGCATCTTGTTTCTCCTCCTGGGCCCTGCATGGCCACTTCTGGGTCATGGGAAGGACAAATTCCAGAACTCTTTCTTAAACATCGTCATAAATAAATTATGTTTGTTTATCAAAACTTTTCCTTGAAGTGGCTTTATTCATGCCTGCACTGGCTCAGCAAATTCCTACTCACTGGCTGAATGCGGAATGTAGTAGTGTTGCATTCTTTTATATAACTCTTGCATCTTTGTATCCTTTATACAGGCATACACTAACATTCTACAGTCTGGTTGGGCATGAATTAGGCTACAGAGCTGCATAAGAAATACACTTGCATATACAGGAGCCAGTATTGCAACACTGTAAAAGATTCCCAGCCAGACACCTTGGAAGGCGCCCTACCACGAAACCACCAGACCTACTAGTCTAAAAACAGGAATATTTTCCCAGTACTTTTATTTTTATATCCAGGTAGTTAGTAATCACAATTAACCAGGTAGTTAGTAATCATGATCCAGGAGAAAAACTAATATTTTATAATCTGTCAAACTATGTTTTTTATGATGATAGTATTATAAATAGCTAAAGCAGGTAAAAATATTACAGGCAGTCAGACAGGGCTAGTCCTGCTTATCCCCTAAAGGACTCAAAGGAGTCAGTGCAAAAGATAAGAACACATTATAACTGGGGCTGGAGGCACATTTGTTGAAGGCCAAGCCTCAATATAAAATGGAATAATTAAACCAACAAACCTCACCAAAGGATAAATAATGTATTATAATCAATATTCTAAATAGTCATCAGTCACTCAGATGGATGACCAGGACTTCCAGATTCATCTCTCCTAAAAAAAGTCCTTGTTCTTTCCATGTACGCTTACTACATGACTTGCTACCCCATTAAGTCAACATTACCTAAGTGATTATACTTTTAATCTTATTGGTTGATCATAGTTTTTTTTCCACACTGTACCCATCTTGTGATTTTGTATGCACCTAGTGATTTTACTTTCTCTGAAAAATAGGCTCACGGCAACCCATTTTCTGGGTCCCCTCCTGTCTCTCTCAGGAGCCGCCTTTCCCTCAATAAAATTCCCTGCTCTTAACTTCCTTTGTTCCTTATAATTCATTCTTTGGTTTTGAGGAGCATAGTGTATCTGAGATCTACCAGGTTGGGAGTTACAGCTAGTTTCCCTCTATTGTTGGGAGGTTCTATATCATTTGGAGGCTCCAGAGACATCATTGGAAGTGAGAGTTTGCTTTCATTTCATGGATTCTAGATTGTGACTTGTTTAAGTAATCAAAAATTGTCATCCTTGTTTGTCAGTTACTCATGCCTTGAATTTTATGCCTTGTCTTTTTACACGTTGTATTTGTTAAAACAATAGTAAATTTCAGTTGAGAACATGGGAAGATTATGATGTTTTTTGATGAGATATTTTAGTTTTGCAAGCAAGATTTTATATTCCTCTTTTGTACATGCTGTTTGATGCTCCTTTTTAATGATGCTCCTTGCTTGACCTGTTGGACTTGGTAGGCAATAACACTAGGGTAAAGTGATGTAGAGATTCACCTCGCCAGTTTTAATATGGAATGCTGCAAAATGGGCCTTTTATGAAATCATTTATATTCAAGAAATATGCGTGCTTATCAATAAATCATGAGACTCCATCTGCCAGTAAAAGACAAATAGGTCAGCAGCTATTCTCAAGACATGGAGGGTTAGTTTCCCTGGGACAGAAAGGCCTGATCCCCTTCCTACTCTAAAGGGGATGTACAAGCTTGCTCTGCCTCAGTTTCCTTTCTGTCTGATCTTCCACTGGTAAGGAACCAATCTTAACTCTTCAAGTTCTCCATAAGCACCTTTCCAGGCTGAGGGTGATGACCCGTAGGCAAGTTGTCTCAGTAACTCATTATGAGCATGAGAATAAAAAAACTTTCCTGTTTATCTCATTTCTGATCTTTTGCTGTCACTTTGTACTATCTGGGAGAACACACATGTCCTGGCTTAGTGTTCTGGGCAACCCTTGGTAGACTGAACCTGAGACTCTGTGAAAAGAACCAACTTCTGGGGGAGATTCGAAGGAGCATAATTTTTAAGCATATTTTAAGCATAATACTTAAGGGACCAAAATACAGCTTCAGGGATAATTCCCAACCTCCTGGATCTCTCTCCCATCCCAGGTCTGGTTTTCTTCATTCAGGTGTGTAAGGGAGTGAAGTGCTTTTGCTAGCATGTAAGTTGTGGCTGATGAATAGTGCACATAGGTTTTAACCTGAGAATTTCATAAGTGTGTTGCTGATATAGAAACAGAAATTTTAGAGTGGATTTTGTGTAAAACTTAGCCTTATCTTGCTGCTAAGATTGCCTTAGTGGTTAGGTAGATATCACAAATGTCTTGGAAGCTTCCTTGCCCTGGGGGCCAGGGCAGGCTTTCTCCTACCTGAGTCTATCTCTAGAAGTGAACTCTTTTGCAGGCGGGGAAGTTCTCCAACCACGTCCAATTTTCCCTTTGATATTTTCCTCCCTCTCTTTCAAAGAATTGAAAAGCAGTGGCTTGGATCTCTTGATTATTGGTTTTGCAGCAATACTTTTTTCTTTAAATATGACCATTATATCTGGAATCACATGCGGGAGTTAGGAGTGTGGCTTTCCAGTAAAGGTGGGGGCACGGGTCAGGAAGAGTGGCTGGTCTGACCCAACCTAGCTTCCAGTCACTCTCCAGATGCCAGCCACCTGCCCTATAGCAGGTCACCTCTGGGAATGGCTTGAGAGAATATAAAAACTGAGTAGGGATTATTTATAGGAATGGCTTTAGAGAATACAAAATCCAGTAGGCCTATTTTCTTTCCTCTTGTTACAGATGGAAAACTCAATGTCAAATTCTCTTACTTCTTTAGAATTTACTCTAAAGCACTGGAAATTGTTCAACACTCAGATATTAAGAAAGAGCTGTTTAATTAATTTTTCTGCAGCTGCGCATGACCTGCTTATCCCCTAAAGGCAAAATGGAATTCAGAAGGAAGTATTGATTATAATATTATTTCACAATTAGAACTGTACTATAAGACATGGCAAATGGTCAGAATTACCTAATGTTCAGACTCTTTTTGCAATAAGATAATCTTTATGTATGCTCAAAATGTAAATTAAACCACAGGAAAACCAGGCACCTCTGGCCTCTTGGGCATGATTCAATGAATCCACTATCACTGAGCATGAGGCTCCCCTCCCTTGCCTTTTGGAATCTGAGGACAAGGTTTCCAAAGAAATTTTAACCAAAGTGCTATCCACTATCACTGAGTCTGAGGCTTCCCTGCACTTACCCTTCAGGTCCTAAGAGTGAGGCTTCTAAGCCAGACGTAATTGCAGCCTCTGCTGTGTGATATCCATCCTTAGTTGACTTTGTCCAAGTCCCTCAAGAACAGCACCCTTACAGGACGTAAATGGTGAATTCAGTACTACCTGTGACTGTGCATCCTTATCCCTTGATGACCTCAAACAGATCAAACCAGATCTGGAAAAGTTCCAGATGATCCTGATACGTACATTGAGAACTTTAGGAGACTTTTACAGACCTATGAATTACACTGGAAATATGTAATGCTACTTTTTTTTTTTTCTTGCAATGCTACTTTTAAGTCAAACATTGGCTTCTAATAAAAGACAAGCAGCATTACAAGCTGCTATTCACTTGGAGGAGAATACAATATTGTTAATTTGAGAAGGCCTGAAGACAAGCAGCAGGGAAACGGCTGGTTTTCTACTGGAGCCCAAGCTGTGCCTGTACCACACCCTACTGGATTACCAACCAGACAGGACACTGGAATAGGAGACATCTTCAAACATGTATTTTTGAAGGTCTATGGATGAGGATTCAGCCCTTCAATTATTTTAAATTGAGAAAACTGAGAAATCCTCTGCCTTCTCATTTATAAGAGACATTGGTGAAACATAGATTGCTGGTTCCTGGTTCTATAAAAGGACAGATTATTTTTAAGGACAAGTTTATTATTCAGTGAGTCTCAGATATTAGGGAAGAGCAACAAAAGGTAGGTTTTGTTCCAAACAGTTCACTTAATAGTTCAGTGAGAATCGCCCCTTCAGTATTTTAAAATCAAGAAAAAGGGGGCTGGTGATTTAGTTCAGTAGCATAAGTGCCTGGCTTCCAAGCACACAGTCTTGAGTTGGATACCTGGTAGCAATTTTTAAAAAAAGGAAGTAAAATTGAGAAGAGGAGGAAGCCAAGGGGAAAAAACAAAGCAACTAAGAGAAAAACGGTTACTTTTGTACTGGCCTTAAATGCAAAGAAAAGACCCTAGATCTGATTCCCAGGACTCCAAGAAAAGCTAAGGACTAAGATCACCTGATAGCACTGTAGACAGTCAGACTACATTAAGAGGGATTGTGATAAAAACCATCACGATAAGAGCACATCCCCCTAGTCATACTTTAATTGCAAAGATGACCACTGGAAGTCAGACTGTTCCCTAAGGTGGAGGTCTCGGAAATCAGACCCAGTTATCAGCTAGTCCAGCAAGACTGAAGGGCCCTGGGGCACTCTCTACCTTCTGCCTCTGGCCAGACTCTCATCTCCACACAACAGCCCTGGGTAATCATGAGGGAATATAGAGGGAAGGAAACCAGCCTATTGCTAGACACTGGTGCATGTTTCTCGTCCTTCTTTTCAAACCTGGCCTTCCTTCTAGCTGTCATACTTCAGTGAAAGGAGTCGCTGGAGAGTAGGTAGCTTGCTACTTCTCAAAACCCTTAGGCTGTAACTAGGATGGCTTTCTTTTTACACATTCCTTTTTAATCATGCCTGAAAGTCCAGTTCTCTTCCTGGGGAAAGATACCTTATCTTGCTTGAAGACTGTAATACACATGCACCTAGGTCAGGTACACTAACCTCCTTTCAAGGAAAAAGAAATAAACCCTAACGTATGGGCAATTAAAGGTAAAATAAGTAAAGCAGTGAGAGCTGCCCCAGTGCAAATCCATCTCAAAGATCCAACTCTTTTTCCTCACCAAAACAATACCTCCGAAGGCCTGAAGTTAAAACATGATTATCGCCTATAATTGACAGTTTAGCGGTACAAGGTCTACTTACACACTGTCAAGCCCTTGCAACAGTCCAATCTTGGCAATTTAACAACCCAGTGGGGAGTGGAGGTTTGCACAGGACCTCAGATTTGTAAATGAGGCAGTAGTACTGGGTTCACCCAAGGATACCTAACCTGTAGATTCCTCAGAAGATACCCCCAGTTGGTTTTTGTTATATTTAAAAGATGCCTTCTTTTAAATTTCTTTGCATTCAGAGTCCCAGTTTCTTTTTGCCTTTGAAAATCCTCATGACCAGGCTTCTCAACTGACTTGAACTGCACTTCCTTAAGGGTAAAGAGAGAGTTCTTATCTTTTTGAGCCATTGCTTTCCTCTGGCATGTTTGGAATTGTTCCAACTCTCGGTCTCGCAATACATAGATGATGTGCTGTTATGTGACTCTCAGAAGAGTTTTCTAGCCAAGGCACCAGTACTGTGCTAAATTTTCTAGCAGGCAGCAGTTATAAGGACTCTAGTTCTAAGACACCTCTTTGCAGCCTTATAGTAAAATACTTGGACCTTATCATATCTAAGGAAATCTGGAGGCTTGAAGAAGAGAAAATTACACCGACACTTTCCCACAGTCCAAGATCCTAAAACAGCCGAGAGGATTCCTAGGAATTACAGGCTTTTGTCACCTTTGGATAGCAAGGTCAGGTGAGATCTCAGGACCCCTCTACCAGCATATAAAGGAAGCCCAGAAGACAGATCGTCATATTGTAACCTGGGAACCTGATTTTTAAACTGCATTCAAGAATCTTAAACAAGTGTTTCTAGATGTCTCAGCACTGAACCTACCATCAGGACATGGTTTCACTGTGTATGTTAGTGAATGGCAGGACATGGCTTTGGGAGTGCAGGATCAGGATATGTTGTGCAACACCTAGGGTATCTGAATTAGACTTTATAGCAAAGGTATAGTTGTCTGTGTGCCCTAGAGCTATGGCTTTTATACCTATCCTGGTGCCATAAGCATCCAAGCTAACTTTAGGCAGAGATCTCATTATATACATATACCTCATGATGTGGGAGCCTATAGCTATTAGACAACCACTGTCTTAAATGCCAGGCTATACTTGTAGAAGGACTAGCCATTCAAATGAAGGCACACTCCTCCTTAAACCCTGCCACATTTCTACCAGAAAAAATAGGAAACTGATGCTGAAATGCGGGACTGAAAATACATAATTCTCCATACGTATTCAGCCAGAGTATTGACCCTGATTTGATCCTCTTCTGGGATGGCAGTACCTTCATGGAAAATGGGACAGGAAAGGCAAGGTAGGAGTGACTTTACACAGACACTTTAAGTTCCTCTCTTGCCACTAGGACTAGTGCCCAGGTAGCAGAACTCATAGCTCTGGCAAGGGCTTTACAACTTAGTGAAAACCAGAAAGCCAAAATTTATATAATGGCAATTGCATCACAACTTTGTAGAAAGGTCCCCTTATGTCGGGAATAAAGAAACCACTCCTATTCTCATTGGCTTAACTATACTAAGTAGGAGAGACACCTCTTGGGCAGTATATACATACCATAAACTTTGTAAGTCAAAGACTGGTTTGCAAAGGACTGATCTGACCACCCTGCAATTAGATTGGAAGTCTCAGTGGTGCTCTCTCTAAGGAACCAATTGTGGTGCTGACCACCACCTGAACAGATGAGGAGGTGCATGCTGGGATTTGTGTGGTTACAAGGCAGGAGTGCCTGAAGTATCAATAAACCTACAAACACCCTATCTAGCACATCAATGGCCTAAAAGCATATTTCACTGGTATGATCATTTGGATTTTATCTTTATAACTTTGCTAGCATTAGAGGGTATCATGAAACACATTGAGGCCTTGATACAGGCCTTAAACAACACCCTCAATTGGTCTCTCTCTCCTGAATGAAGAAGAAGAAAAAGCAATGAGGCAGGTTTTGCTCCAAAATTGAATGGCGTAGACGTTCTAACAGCAGCACAAGGGGGTACAAATGCAAAAGATGAATTTTGCATGTACCTTCCCGATCCTTTTGCTAGTATCTCAATGGCTATTAGATATTAAGTGACAGGTTAATACTATGTAGGATTCTGAAATTCCTTGAACATTCTCCTTACCTCTTGGTAGAAAGCTGCTATTGGCTCTCTCCGGTGGAATCATTTGTTGGTTATAGTCATAATAGTCTTGTTGATCTTTTATTTGACCTATGCATATTTAACTATTTCTTTGAACTTGTCTCCTCCAAGTTTAAAGCTATACACCTATCCAAAATGAGACTGCCTGGCATCTATCAAGGGCCTTTAGGTAGACTCTTGATAGAGTATCTCCAACTGCCAATCACAACCACACCACCTTGAGTCAGAGGGAGCCAGAATGGTCTTCACCCCATGCCTCCTCACAGCAATTAGGGGTAACTCTTCAAAGGGGGAATAATAGAGACTGCCAATTTAGTAGAAATATTATAGGCAGTCAGATAGCGTTAGGCTCTTGAAGGAGTCAATGCAGAAAATAAGAACACATTATAACTGTGGCTGGAGGGACATACATTAAAGCCATAACCTCTAGACAAAAATGGAATAACTACACCTACATACCTCCCCAAGAGATAAACAATATACTACAATCAATATTCTAAATAGGTATCAGCCACCAGGTAAGTGACCAAGTCCTCCTAACTCATCTCTTTCTAAAAAAGGTCCTTGTTCTTTCCATGTACAATTTCTATGTGACTTGCTACCCCATTGGCTCAACATTACCTAAGCTGTTATGCTTGTAATGTTATTTGTTGATCATAATTTTGTCCCACATTGTACCCACCTTGCAATTTTGCTTCTACCTCATAATTTTGCTCTATAACACTTCCACTGAGAAGCGGGCTCATTGGTAACCCATTTTCTTGGTCTCTTTCTATCTCTCTCAGGATCTGTCTTTCCCTCAATAAAAATGTCCACTCTTAATCTCCATTGTTTCTTATAATTCATTTTTCAATTTCAGAGAACACAAACTCAATGTATCTGACATCTAGCATGCTAGGGGTTATAATTATTTCTCCTACAATATTTTGAGGACATATCAATAATACCCAACTAAGACACAAAACTTTGGATGATCTGCCACTTTTCTTTTGAAACACAGAACCTCTAAAAAAGTTTCTTTAGTTTATTCCAATAATGTTAGCATTTGGCTACACAAGGAAGCTGATCAGACTATGCACTACTTTTTCTGGAACCTTGAGTTTCACCTCTGCATTATAATAGGGCTATCTATTATGGTTGTTTAAATATATTTATTTTTTAAAAGCAAGTGTATTTTGTGCTCAGTATTTAAAATACTGTCAAGAAAAATGTCAGATAAGATTAGATAGAAAATATCTTTCTAGATTGATTATTAGACGATGGATTCACAAAGGAAGTGAGATTTCAAGACCTTCTGGAGATGATGAGGAGAAAAATAAACTAAGAAGTGGGTGATTTAAAATTTGCATCAGACATTCTGTTGCTTGTTTTATGAGCAATGACACATTTAACACTGTCAGGTAAATACTCTCAAAAGGGATTTTTAGCTATGTAAGACAAATGTGAGACCCAAATTATACAGCTCAAATTCATACCTGGGTCCCACTGAATTTAAAAGCCATTAGGCACTGATAAATTTTTCTCAAAGTATTTTTCAAAAAACAGCATGCCATGGAAAGTTACGAAAAAATACTTTTAAAGCTGGACAAACAAGTTTGAAAAACAATTAGTTTAAAAGTTACTTTTTCTCTTAATTTCAATTGAGCCTCCATCGTGTAACCATGATATGAGTCTCCAAGACAAACTGTATTACCTAGCATTTCCACAATTCGGTTGATGAAAGCTCTTCTGCACAAGAAAAAAGAATAATAGCATATATTCCACCCAGCACTTTGTCTCTGCATTTCACCTACAAATAGAATCAATGTAAAGATGATAAACATGGATAGGTATTTATATTTACAAGTTTGCATTGAGGTATGTATGTATCAATAAGACACAAGCACATCAAAAGATAACATGTTAAGCACATGTTCTTGCTGTCTGTTGCACTCTAGAGTGGATTAGTTTAAGTCAAACCGCTAAAATGATTCACTTACCCAAAATAAGTTTAAAAAATGCACCAAAGATTCAGAGCATAACAAAGTAAAATAAAGTTCTTGCCAAGCCAACCTCTACAAAAGAGAAAGGCAAAGTCATTAGTAAATCTTTTTGTAAATAATTAAGTAAAGCAGGGTATTTGAAACTCTCCAGCAATTTTAGTTGAAGAACTGAAACCCTAGGGATAAAGTTCAAGGCAAATTATCTATCAAGATGTTGGTGTTCATTACACTCATAAGGGTGTATTTAGAGGCTGAATGGATCATCACACACACATGTCCCACTGCGTCCTTTCCTGAACAAAAGGTGGCTACTTTTAAAAGTGAGTTAGGAAGGGCTTCCAGGAAGATGACTGAACAGAAGGCAGGGGAGTAAATAGCCTCTCTGAGAGACAGAGTCCATGTGCTGGAATAGAGCACAGTGGGGGAAGACAAGAAGGAAGGAAGTGGGTCCCCTGGGCCCAGGAAGAATCTAAAGAAGCCATTGAATTGAAGCTCACAAAGAGTAAAATAGAAAAAATTAGATGAAGAAGAAGGCAGTCACTGGCGGCACCTTTTCCCAGAGCTGGACCTACCAGGCAAGAGGAACTGTTGGAACCTGGGCACACGGTCACGGTGATGGGCGCTCGCTGGTGAGTCCGGTGGCCTCTGCAAAAAGACCAGTAGTGGAGGAGAGCAAAGGACTGCACTGTCTGGCAGTGAGCACAGAGAGCTCAGTCCTCCCATGGGAGAGAGCAATTGGCCAGGAGCCACTTTGGAGTCAGGCGGGATAAGCCTGGAGCCAGAACTGCAGCCAGCTCCCTCCAGCAGCTTCTAGCTGGGAGCAGACCTGTGAAAATTGCTCAGACTGAGCCCTGCCCTCGTGCATATTCCAGCAGCCTAACCAGTTCAGCCTGGAGGTGGCAGCCAGCTCCACCTCCTCACACACTCTAAGGGCCATGATAGGGACTTCCTGCCAGTAACCAGCTCAGTCCAGAGCAGGCAGTCAGCCCCAGCCACCTTGCATGCACTCCAACAGCCAACATCGAAAATCCCCACCAGTAATTCACTAGGAGGCAGTAGCTAGCCCCACATCCACACGCACTCGGCCAGCCATTGCTAAGCCAATACAGGCTGGGAAAAGCAGCAGACAGTCGTGTACCAGCTCACCCAGTGGTCACCATCAGATACCCTCAGCCAGCACTGGCTAGAAAAACCAAATTGTCTTGCTTCAGAAAAATTATAGCCAATATGCGAAGTGCCTGCGACTCCACTACTCACTTGTCCAGAACCCAAGAATACATCAAGACAAAGCAAAAGGCAGACTCTGGCCTCCAACCCAAGCAGAGCTGGTCCAGGAGATGCAAACATGGAAGAGACTGTGAGCCACACACCTGAAGTTGCTGAAGCGATGGCAACTGAAGTAAAGAACAACTTCATGAGGCTATAAAAGAAATTAGAACTGAAATATTATCTCAGGTAAAAGAAGAAATGAAAAACATAATGAAAGAACTGCTAAGCACCTCTAAAGAAGACATAGATGGAAGAATAGGCGAGCATGGAAAAATGAGAGAAACCTTGAATGAACAGTATACAAAAGATTTAGAATACATGAAACAGATTCAAAGAGGTATCCAGGACATTGAAAACTCCATTGAAAGCTGGACAAACTGCTTGAAAGAAACTAAAGATAGATTTTCAGACCCAGAAGACAGGTTTTCAGCTTTCAAACACAAAAGGAAAGATCTCTTTAAAATAACAAGGAACCAGGAAGTAACAATTCAATGGCTGCAAGATAATCCAAAAAAACATAACTTAAGAATAATAGGTGTGAGTGAAAAAGCAGAGGTCAACACAAATGACATTACAAATCTGTTCAAAAAAATATCAGAAAACTTCCCAAGCATAATGAAAAGGAAGTGACATTCAGATAAGTAAGGCATATAGAACTCCAACTAGCAATAACCAAACTAAATCTACACCCAGAGATATAATAATCAAGATCCCAGAAATTCAACACAAGAACAGAATACTAAAGGCTGTTAGAGAAAAGAAATAGATCACCTATAAAAGAAAACCTACCAGAATCATGAAAGATTTCTCAACACAAACCATCATATCAAGAAAAGTTTGAAGTATTTGAGGTCCTGAAAGCAAACAACTTCCAACCCAGATTGATGTATCCTGAAAAACTATCTTTCAAAATTAATTGAGAAACAAGATACTTCCATGACAAAGAACATCTGAAGGAATTCATGGCCACCAAACCAACCCTACAAAAAATACTGAAGAACATTCTAGAGAAAGAAAAAAAAAAGACCTTGGTTTCAGGAACAGTGGCAGAGGGTGCTCACTGAGTAGGACAGACAGTGGACAAAAGGGAAAAGTAGACAGCCAAGGGCAGGAAAATAGCATGTAGAGATGAGGCAGAGAAGGTTGGCCATAACCACTAATATAGATAGCCTCAATTTACCACTAAAAAGAAACAGACACAGTGGATCAGGAGACAGGGTCCATCAATATGCTTTATACAAAAAACATATAACCCGAAAGGTGACCCATAGACTGAAAGTTAAAGGAGAGGTAACAATGCACTGTGTGACAGGGAACCAGAAAAAAGTGGGGGTAACTTGCCCATCAGCTGCAGACTAGGTAAGAAAGTCAAGGCACTTTTATACAATGGAAAGCTACTCAGCAATAAACAGGCTCTTGCAGGTAGATGGATACAACTTGAGATCATGCTCATGGGTGAAATGGCTCGGAGGCACATGGGTGAATATCATGTGGTCTCCTTAGTATAAAAATCTAAAGGAGTTAGTGGGATCTAAAATGCACAATAGACACTGTGAAAGTAAAAGGGGAAAAAGCGTCTACAAAAGGAAGCCAGTGGCCATTGTTAACGTATTATCATGATTTGAAACCTGTTTTCATTATTCTGTTTGGTTTTATTCTGTTTGAGTTTGTCTGATTTTGTTATAATTGATGGCATGGACAGCTATTTCAAAGATAACAAAATATATTATGGCAGTCATTATTGATTTCCAAGTCCTGTATTGCTTTCATTGTCTTATTTTGACTGATTCAATTTTGTTTTGTTTGATTGTATCAGGCCTGATGGTAGAGGCAACTACTTTTAAGATAAAGATGCATTATGATACCCACTGTGGTTTGTTTTGAAGTTCTGCACTGCTTCCATTGTTTTGTTTTTATTGGTTTTATTCTGTATTATTTTGTTTGATTTTATGATGGCTGATGGTATGGCCAATTCTTTTGAAGATAACAAGAGGCATTATTGTAACCATTGTTGATTTCCTTGTATTAATATTTTAAAATTATGTACCATGTTCATTGCTTTGTTTTGACTGACTCTATTCTGTTTTATTTCATTTGGTTTTATTCTCTTCAAAATTAAAAATTAAAAAAAATTTTAAAGTGTATTAGGAGAAGGTATTATAACAACTATAATTTTATATGAGAATAGTTTGCAATTAATCTCAAGGAATTTATGTATCATAAATATGTTTATCCAATATGTATGTGTTTGTATAATATACATGCACACATATCAGTTTGTCTTAGTTATTTTTCTCATTGCTGAGACAAAATACCAAACACCCAGTTTTAAAAGAGGAAAGATTTATTTTGCTCAGTTTATAGATGTTTCAGTCCATAGTTACAGGCTGCAAAACAGCGGCTGTGGCAGACAGGCATCACAGAGGAGAAATGGTTCATGATGGACAAAAGGTAGCAAATAGGAACCTTAGCATAACTTTTCTGCCCCTTTTGTGTTCTGTCGAGGCTCTTGGGATTAGGAGAGTGCCAAGCCAATCAGTGGGCTGACTGAGGAAGCACACACTTAATCCCAGCACCACACAATCTAGATTCAGCCTCGTCTGCAAAAGTCCCACTGATGACCACGTGAGGCTTTGGAGGAACATCTAGACACAGCCATACACACATATAAAGGTACATATACATATATGTTATTCTATTTTCCTTTTTCTGCCTTTCTTATTCTGCTCTGTAATTACTGTAAGAATTCAAGCTGTTGTTATATATAGAAGCTGCTCTTTTCTATTGTCCATAAAATCTTCATTGTGAGTAAAATTATTCTGAGTGACTCCAAACTGTAGCTATAAAGGGCACTTTAGAGCTTTATGGACTCAAATTTGAGCACAAGTCCCAAAACAAAACAATTGTGAGGCTCCATTCAATTTATTTAACTTTTTAAGATTCAGTTTCCTCTTATGTGAAATAGGCTTGCTGTGACTATTAAATCATACGTTATTATAAAATACACAGGAAAGTTTTGGGCAAACTACCAAGGTGATATCTGGTATTATTTACTGGTTATTATGAACATTAACGCTATCTAGCTTTGCAAAGGAAATACATAATTCTTTCATCTTCTCAAATATTTCCACAGTTACTTCAGTGACAAGAACCTCCCCAAGGTATATGTGTCTCTAGGCCTAATACCCCAAGAATTGATTTGGATGCATGCAAAGTTTTCTGTGCATTCAACAATATATCCCACCATGCCACTTCTGTCAATGAGAAGGACAGTCAAGCAAAGGCATGAAGTCAAGTATGAAATAATGAAGTCCAAAGAGAATTACATCTCCCAAATCCACCCAGAAGTGTTTCAAGAAAAAGAAGAAAGGAACGAGGCTGGGGGGATGGGGGGGACAGGCCAGTCTTGGCGGGTGATGGGAGAACCTGTAAATGGAAGAAGTGCTCGCCGTGAATATGAGCTCATGTGAGGGGCCATGGTCAGTGCAGGCCATGAGGACGTGCTTTTTAATCCACAAAATCAAAGCAAAGCTCAAGGAGGTTAAATACTATGCCCAAGACTACAGTTAATCCAGGGACGAGCCACAATGTAAACTCTGGAGGCCTGGTACCTCACACCAGGCCATCGTGAAATCAGGAGTGAGAGCCCAGCAGAAAGAATGAGGAATAGAGTATAATAGCCCAAACACTTCAATGACCCAAATATGTCACCAGAGCAGTGTGTTGTGAGAAACATATCAGTTTAAAGGGAAAAGAAGCAACTAAAAATAGTCTGATCAAAAAGGGATGAATTGATTCTAATTTTACTCTATTATGAAATTGCTCATGGATTTCCTCAATGTAGCTATGAAACACTGGGCAACGGTAACTCAAAGAGCCCATTCAGTGGCTGCAGTATACCATCTCAAAAACTCACTGGAAAACCACTGTACCTCTACACAATCCGTGTGTCAATACCAGGGAACGATTCTGATTGGACCTTCTTTGGTCCTTCCCCGTAAAATTATTCTGATTGTAAGAATGGAGAAATTAAATTTGGCCACACCTCCATCACACTTGTGAGAAAAATTACTTGTTAGCCAGAATTTGTAGCTACTAAGGTCCAATACAAAAGACAGAATTTGGCTATCTTGGCCCATAGGACTCTAGTACTCTAACTCTAGTAATTTGGTTAACTTGAAAGGGGCAGTTAATTTTCAAACTTGCCCTCAAAAAATCATAAGGGCTTCAAGAATGTAGTTTCATACATCTTTGAAAAAAACATTTTTCACATATTATTTTCTTTATACAATGATTCACCTTACTTGTCATTCTTGCCAGAAAGTGGATTGTCACTTGCTATCTCCTCTTTAGAGATCTACTCCAGAAATATTGATGTCTAATGCCTTGCTTATCAAGAATTAGCTCTGTATGGTACAGATGATATATGCATGTCAGAATCTACAAAATTTAGCCTTGATGTGAACAACCACAGCAAAATTCTCTGACCTGCCCACATCTAAAGCTCTTTCACTGAGCCACAGGTCAGCACCTGAGAGTCCCCTGAGCAGCATCCTTCTGCCAAAGTTCACAATTGTTTAATGTCTGAAATGGGACCCATTAGTCTCAGTATATAAATCCATGCATGCTATAATGTGAGGTTAGAGCTATAAAAAGAGTGCTGATGCCAAAACTCTTTTGAATTTATAATGTGGACATGAATACCTCAACACAGATAATGAAAATAAACTACAGGCATAGATACTAGCAAAATGTTCAGGGAGTCTGAGGTATCAACAGAGATAAACAACATAAGTAAAATGACATATTTAGTTAGTTAGCTTAGCAACAAATATTTTTGAGTGCCTGTCGCAGGCCAGACATTGTGCTTATCACTAGGCAAAAAAATATAAATGATATAATCTCCGCAGCAGAGTTCAATATTTGGAAAAGGACAAAAATGCAGAGATGGTGACAATATAGAAAGCTATTTACTGAGCTCAAGATATTAAGGGAGACTCAAAATATCAAACAGATCACAGAGAAAGGGAAATTGGTCTACTTTAGAGGTCAGTCATATGAGGAGGCAGCAAGAGGTCAGAGTCTAAAGGCCAGAAGTGGGTAACGACTTGCCCCCAGATGTGTGGTCTCTACAACACAGAGTTGTTTACGTAACTGAGTGCTTTTTGTTACCATGTAAGCAAACTGAGAAAGTAGTAGGAATCAGTTAATGGAAATCTGCTGGTCTTAATGCTTCTGTTTCAATTTGTAAGGAGTCACAGTGTGAGAGGTCAATGTCAGGGTTACCTTTCCAAGAATGACTCTGGCAACTTTGCTGAGACTATACACCAGTGTCACTCTAGTGACTCAAGGGAGGCTCTTGCAGTAGGTTTCTAGCTTGTAGTGATATAAGCAAAAAGAGTCAAACATCCAGCACATTTGTTAATAAATATAGTACATTTGTGATAAAGATAGTATGTGCAATGAGAGGAATGGAGAGGAATTAAGAGAAAGACCTGAGTGTTGGAATGATTGATAGAAGAATTCTGAGATGACCTACACTTAACTTTAGGTAAGAAGATAGAGGACAGGAAAGACCAGGCAGATGTTGATCAGTGAATAAACTATGAACTAAAAGCAAGGGATTCATGTTGTTGAGTGTACCTAACAACCTTAACTGAAATCCAAGTGCTCCCCACTGATAGGCATCAACCATCCTCTTTGCAACCTCAACTATTTCGGAGCAATAATTCCTCCTACCTTACGGACTGTCCTGGTATCCTGGAGCTTTGTCTACTTCCCATAATCCCACTCCTCATGTCCTAGCCAATATAAGCAGAGAAACAACTTATCCTTCATTATTCTCTTTATTCTAAAAATGCTTTTAGCTCTGGTGCAACAAATGTATTTTCACTTACTACCTCTGCTGGTGGTGGTAACAGGAACCTGCCCCAGGACCTAGTCTTTTTTGGCTAGTATCTACAATGCTTCCATAACCTATTTCATTTTAGAGATTCACTTACTCTAAGAGTCTTGATTTAAGAAAACCTAAGTAAAGGATAACTTCAATACCAGCAGGATAGCATGAGTACAAACAAAGGAAAGATATGAAATGAATGGTGGGAGAGAAAATACAATTCAATTTGTGGATTTTAACCAACTTGATGAACATCCAAGAAGGTTCTGCAGAAAAGCTGCTTTTGAAACTTATTTTCAGTGAAGACTTGAAGATGCAAATTTGTAGAATCTGGGACACAAGGAAAAGATTTCACAAAATTTGAGAGAAGAAAAAGAAAGCTCATAAATAAAGACTTAAAAAGCACAATGGCTTTAGTCTTCTTAAAAGTCTCACTCAAATTCCAAAGATAATTAACTTAAGACTGTTTTGCACACAAGCCTCATATGACAGCACTTGTAACCAAGTCTGGACAGATGGTCAGATCGTCAAAATAATTGTGAGTAAAGATTCTGTTATGTAGGGTCAAGTGGAATCAAATGTCTAAAAACCCAATTGAGTGTTTGTGAAAGCTAAATTGGCAGAGGAGCCACACCCTAAAGTGAGAGCTATTTCTCCTATTCAGTATATAAAAAAGACTTCAGGGATCTCAACTTTCTAGAGGCAGAAAACAAACTGAAAAGGCCTTATATACACCAAAAATGACATGCTGGTGTTTGCTTCAGAAATAGCTAAGGACAGTGATGGAAAAGGAAGAATAAGAGAGAAGACGGAGAAACTCTCAGAGCAAAAGATTTTAAAACCAAGTGAAAAATAGGTCAGAACATAGTAGGAAATTAAAGAACAAGTACATTCTAATAGGAATTCCAGAAAAGGAAATTGGGTAAAGGGAAGGAGGAAATTATTTAATAAATAATTCAAAAACACTTCTAAGAATTCTTCAAGACCTGGGCCTCCAGGATGAAAAGTTCTACAATATGCACATAGATGCATACTGAAACACATATCATAGGACTTCAGAACACAACAGGAAAACAGAAGATTCCACAAGTTTTCTAATAAGAAAAAGTAACTCATGTAAAAAGCAGTCAGAATGCCTTCAGACATCTCACAAAAATACTAGAAACTAGAATATAGTAGAAAAATGTCTTCAAGTTTTGAAATAAAATGAGCTCCTCTCTATAGTTCCATAGTCAGGTGAACTATCAATCAAATGTGAGAATAGAATAAAATTGTGTTTGAGTATTCAAAATTGGGAAAATATTTACTTCCTATGAAACATGTTGTAGGAACCTACAAAAGAATGTCTAAATACATGGAAGGAACAATCTTATAAGACATAAAAAATAAAAAAGCTCAATACAAAGGAGAAGAAAAGAAAATCCCAGAATTATGGTAAATAAAGAATACAAGAAGACAGCAACATTAAGGACATCTTGGCTGTGTTTGAGGAGGACCCTCGAAGCTTGACTACCCAAATGCTTGATGGAAAAAATGCTAGAGAAGTTTTTTCCTTCTTCATTTCTTTCTGCCTGGATCACTGATGATACCCTCAAGAAAGTCTGTTTGGTGTACATCCTAGACCTAGAGACTGTGTAACTTGAAACTGGATTCAGAAAATACAGTACAGCTCACAATTCCTGATCATACTCCTACTCAGTAGTTCATCTCTGACTCTACACAGTCCTGCCAATAATCATCATGGTGAGCATTCCATCACCAGCTCACAGTCATGTGCACTGACCTTCCCAGAAGGAGCACCTGTCAAACCAGAGAGGCCGAAGTCAGACTGCTATCCAGAAACACCGCCCAGCTGCTCTTCTTCTGAAAGGTGGCATCATTCAATAGTAAGTTGCTGTCTCCTTCACTGTAGGTTTGTACGTATTACTCCTTTTGCATTATCACCCTTCACTTTCTTTTAATATGTAAATAGACACTAAAAATGCGTTATTAAGCTGAGAATGAAATAGAAAGGCGAGCTTCTTCAGGGACAGAGATCAATCTGATCTCAGTGGTGTATCTCTCAGGATTCAGTTAGTGAAACAGAAAATAATTTGCTACATTGCAAACACAGGAGACTTAACTCAACAATGGGAAGGCAAAAAGAGTACAGAGGAAACATTGAAGGAGACCAGAGATATTAACTGCAGCAAAAATCCGCCCTCTTATATCTGGGAAAAGGAAAGGAAAGGATGGTATTACCAAAATCTGGATACACCAAGGGGGCCTGCTAGGAGTGTGCCCAGACATTCATGAAGGGAGCCCATCTGTCTCAGCGGCGTTTCTGTGGAGTCCATGCTGCCGCTTCTGGGATTGCCAAAAGCACAGAGATACTCAGGCAAACTGCCACTAATGAAGCCAACACTAGCAGGAGTGGGGAAAGTCCCTTCTTTCCTCCCCTGCGCTATTGCTGACACCATCCAAGACGCCATCTGGTAAAGAATTCTGGGAAACACCTTTGGCAGAGTCACAGCCCCCAGCTAAGGCATCCCAAGCTCTATCAGAGAAGGCAAATTTGATGCTTAGGAAGCTAGACAAATAGCTGGTGCAAGTGGAGACACCTGAATATAAGCCCAAACATGAGAACGGTCTTTACTCTCGCTACGTCCTTTGAACGTTTTATAAGAATATCCCCGTATATTAATTTTAAAATGTTTAAAGAGAAGTTGTAAGTTGGTCATCAAGCAAAGTATCTTTATATTTATTGAACCATTCATGAAAAAACAAAACTTTTTTATAAAGATACCATTTTCTACTACCCTATGTAGTGCCCATTGCAGCATAATATAACATGAAAAAAATTCTGAATAACTCTAATTTAGAATGGAACATTTACAGTGAGTAAGTAAAAACAAAATGCAAAGTTACTCTATGGAAAAGTCTGTCAAATAACCAGATTTTTATGTGCATTGCTCCTGACAGGTAATGCCAAGACACAGCAAGAAAGATCTGGCCCTGAACATCCATCTGTCACTTTCTAATTGTGAAGTCTTGAATCAGTTGCTTCCTATTCTGAAGGCTCCATTTCCTTATCTTTCCTAGGGAGAAATTCTCCTAGAATAAGTCTAGATCTAAATATCCTGGACAATAGTTCTCATTAAAAGAGTGTAAGATATTAAGATTTTATAAATCATTGAAACAAATTGAATTATTAAAATTATTATTTTTTATTTTATTTAAGAAGAAAAAGAGAAAAAACAAAACAAAACAAAGTGGTGTAAGGGTACAAGTAATACAGAACTACAGAAAAAAAACACAGTAAGAAATCAGTTAATAGATTACACATTATCATCTTAGAGATAGTTGCTCAAGTCACAGTATCAAACCATACATAGTGGACATTAAAACAGCAAGACCGCAAACAGTTGTGTTCAATGATCCAACCAAAAACATTAATATGGTCATCTATTTAACACCCCTAAACACACTTGCAGTTGTATCCTTTAGAGAACTTTTTTTCCCTCTCTTTTTTTACAACGCAATTTACACATTTTGGGTTTTATTACTCCTTAGTTCTTATTACTTTTTTTTTGGAAGAGAATAAAGTCAAATATGGCAAAACAAAGCTGTCAGTCAAAACCAAGGATAGACATAGCACATGATGTAAAAACAGAGTACAAGGTTATCAACAGTGGTTACCATAATGCCTCTTGCTTCCTTAAAAAAAATTGTCTATCTCATTAGGTATTATAAAGTTGAACAAAACAGTAGAAAACAAGACCAATAAAACCTAAACCTTGTAAACATTACAGGACTTCCAAAGAAGATAGTAGTCAAACCAGAATGGGCATCATAGTGAATCTTATTGCCTTCAAAGTAGTTGCCTATACGCTCAAACTTGATACTATCATACAGAACAGAACAGAGTCTAATCAGTCAAAACAAGATAGTGGGAGTATTACAGGACTTCAAATCAAGTTAATAGGAAATCAAAAATAGTTACTGTAATATATCCTGCTAATTTTTTATTTTTCCCCTTAATTAAAAAGGGGGAGAATTATTGAAATTATTGAAACAGATAAAAATATATCACCTAAGATGTTTATTTCTCTAGTGCAAGACTGATGTTACAGTTTTCCCACACAAAGCATACAAGTAGCAATAAATGATTTGTTCTTTGGAGACTTGATGCTACTATTTGAATGCATTTATTTTATAGAAGATGTATTAGGCTACATGCTGTGCTAATCTCTGCCTGAGAAAAGTGTAACTGGTTGTCTCACACAATCACAAACTCAGGCCACCTGAGCACAAACGTAAGCAAAGTGTGTTTTTGGCTTTTGGAATGCCATTGCTATTTGCAGAGACTAGTGATGTTTATCTGATGCTGAGACAACAGAAATTACTTCAGTCTTTGTTCAAATATCATTTTGGATGGCTGTATGTCAGCCATCCCTTTGCTGACATTGTTTTCCAGCTCTGCACAATTCTATCATATTGTCTGAGGCTGGGCTTCCAGCTGTCCTTATGTTTCCCCTTCCACTGCATTGCCTGATGCCTAACAGCATTATGGTTTAAATCTAAAATGTTCTTTAGAATTCTTGCTCTGAAGGCCTGGTTGCCATCTAACAGGCTTTTGAGAAGTGATTAAATCATAACAACTCGAACTTCATCAGTGGTTTAATGCACTGACGGAATCATAAATTGATGGCATTGTTAAGAGGTGATGGAAACTTAGGAGATGGAGTCAGGCTGAAGGTCTGAATCCTCTCCTCCCCTTCCTTCCCCTCTTCTTCCGCCTTTCTCTCCCTCCACTGGCTGCCAGGAGAGAGCAGTGCTGCCCCACCACGCACTTCCACCGTGACATTGCTGCCTTGATCTAAGTGATAGAGCCAGGTGCCCATGACCTGGAACTCCTGAGAGCCTGAGACCAACTAAGCCTTCTCTCCTATAAACTGTTATTCTAAGGCAATTTGTCACAGCCACAGAAAACTAAAACTTTCAGAGTATATATCCTTAAAATCACTAGAAATATTGTTACACTTAGGCATAACTGTTGTTAACTTATCTTTTGTTGAACGTATTCTATACATCAAGCTTAGATTCCAAGGTAAGACAAGGTACTTGTTCCCAAAGAGGTCCAGAAAAGCAAATAAACACAGAAAATGAAAATACAGAGAAAAAGACAAAATTTTTCAAAACACATTTCAGAGAATTAAAGAAATTGGATAAAATTTTGGGCTCAATTCTATATATCTAGCAAATGAAGAAATTTTAGCAATTTGAATGTTACATATTCTCTATTGCAAAATACAGATATCCGTGGTTAATTTTACACTCTCTCTCTTACACCAACTCCATTGGCTTTTGTGAGTGCGTTATATGCTTATATATGCATGTGCCATCTATATGTGAATCCATTTTGTTGTTACATTACTAATATTATTGTGTTGTTTCACTAGTATTTTCCTTTCTGTTCTTTGCAACATAAATATATAAATTTGCTAAGTGTTTTTCACCCCTATTCTGTCAAAGAAATTCAGAATTTCTGGGTTATGGGAAGATTTACCCTGAATCAAATTATTCTTGATCACCAATTTTCAATTGAAATTTTATGAATGCAATGTGTAGAACTCACAATACCTCTTTGAGACAGTTTAAAATAATTTGAACTTGAAATATGAAGAGGTTTAATAACCTAATACAGGGTTTCTCCACTGGTATATATCAGTGATTCTCAGAATTATGACTTGCAGATTGTAGACAGATTTGAATAGTTCTAGCACTACTTGCTACACTTCTTGATATAGTTTCCAATCATGAATGAATAGATTTCAGATGAAGATTCACACTAATAAGTATAATTATAGATTATAGTCATAAATTATCTGAAATTTGTCAGGGAGTACCACAGCTTATTTACATGATAACAACATATACTGAATAATTACTATGTGTCCAGTAAATAAGTGCTTTCCATTCATTATCTCACTTAATCCCCACAATATATATCCTATAATATAGATGCCACTTTCATGTTAGTGTTGAAGACAAGAAAACAAGGCTTATAAAGATTAAATGAGAAATTTAATTAAGATTTTAATCAAATTTCTACAGTAAGTCCTGTTGACACAGAAAAACAACATCTCTACTACCACAAAACAAAAATGCTAGATTTTAAGAAAATGCAATTTTAACTATTTTTTATTTACAAAACTATCTATGGCATAGAACATGATAAGTCAATCTAGTGAATTTATGGATAAGTCAAAGTAATTAGCAAATACACTACCTTAGATATCTATCAACATTTTTGTTAAAGGAGCACCTAAGATCTACTAGGAACAATATTAAAGCACCCAATGCATTGTTACTAATCACAATCACCATGATGTACTATAAATCTCTTTAACTTATTCCTCCTTTATAATGAAAATTCCCTACACTTGACCAAGGCTCAAAAACTAAATTTTCTATTGAAAATGAACAGGAAAGACTCAAAGCAAGAAAAGTAATTCTGCAATTACCAAAAATAAAGGACAGAATACATGGTAGTAACTGGGTGTGGATAAAATGCAATTTTTGTTATTTGAAGTAGAAATATTCCAATAGAAGAAAATTCGAGTCTTTGAGTAAAGTCAGAAATCAGAAAAACAAATCCACCTCCTGTGACCATGACAAGAAAATAAGCTGTCAGTCCTGAGGCTTTATGGGAAAAGTCTACCCCCAGAAATAAGATCCCCCAGCCTACATCACCCAAGTGTATGAGATTCAAGCACTTTTGTTACTTGCAAGAAGACCTTGAGAGACAAATAACATACCACCCTGCCTAGGATGAGTGAGCATGTGGGTCTACCTGAAGCAACTCATAGCATCAATACACTCATCTCTATAAATCAAAGATTATACAGAAGCCCAGCAGTGAGCTAACACATATATAGTGAGCTGACATAAATTATAAAGCACCTAAGAAAATATATTGTCATGACTGCTCAGCAGAGGCTAAGGAATCATCAATAACAGGGCATTTTAAAATAACGTAATTACCATTTGATAACAACCAATGATGTGTGAAAAAAAAGTACAGAGAAAGTGTACTATAAAATGGGTGATCAAAATATATAGTGAATGTTCAAATTAAAACATTTCTTATAGTTAAAGAATATAGCTCAGCAGTTTGAGCACCTGCCTAGCAAGCGCCAGGTCTTGAGTTTGATTCTTGGTACCACAATTTTAACAAATGAATAGAAATGTTTACAAAATAATTCTTACATAAAAAAACACATTATCATAATTCTCCTCAAAACTCTCCCTCATTTCAAATACACTTATCCCGCATTCTTGTCACTTTCTGAAACTATTCTCTAAGTCTTTTTTTTTTTTTTTGTGAGTGTGTTTATAAAGTATGGTCAAATATACAGGAAATGCTGCTGCTGAGTGCCCACAAATGAAAAGGTAGACACCTAAAACCATTACAGAGTGTGGACCCACTGCATTTGGTGCCATGTGCACTCTGGGTCATCCTGAAAGCCAAATGACCCTAAAATATACACATTTTGAGTGAATTTGGCATACCAAGGCAGTAATGGCAGCACAACTAAAGATGCTCACAAAAGAGGTGATAAGAAAGGTGCTCGCTTCAGAAAGTGACAAGAAGGATGCGACACGTGTTCAAACAAGTTGAAGAGAATTAATGGAAATATGTTCTTCACAAGAGTAATTTTTAGAATTTGACATTTGCCATGTGTTTCAATCATACTTTTTAGAAGGCAGATATGGTAAGCAAATTTTAAATTTAAAATTATAGTTATTACTTTTTAAAAACTCAATGGCCAAGATAAACATAAGATTCTCCAGAAAAGAAAATACTTATGCAGAAAAGAGTTCTGCAGGAATCTCCAGGACATATTTAGGGGATGCAGAGAAAGATATCAAGGTTAAGGAACATAATAGATGAAAAGAAGTTTCAGTATGCATTTGATTAGTATACTAAGTGGAGAGGACGAAACACAATAAATACTTGAAAAGATGTGGGCTGAGTAATTTTCAGAACTTAAAAAAGGTATAGGAAGGCATAGGCCATAAAAGAAATTAAATGCTTAGGCCAGGGTTCTGTATACTACATCTTTAGCCAAATCTATAATGTACAACTAGCATTTATTTATCATCTATCATTTGCATGTCAATTCATTTCTCAATCCCTAGAAGATATTTAGCTATGTCTGGAGACCATATGCAGTTGTCACAGCTAGTGATAGAGGGAAAGATCCTTTACTACTATCATCTGATGAATAAAAGCCAGGGAAGCTGCTAACTACTCTACAACACACAGAATAGCTTTTACAAGGAAGAATTGTCTGGTCCAAATAGCATTAGTGCCTGGATGAGAAGCAGTGCTTTACACATATTGACATTAACACTCATAACTCAGAAGTACATATTATTCCTGATGGAGACATTGAGGTCAAAGAGCTTAAGTAATTTGACCAAGCTTATATAGTTAGTAGAAAACAGAGCTGGGATTTAAATCTGTGTTGGACTCGTTCCAAAGCTTGTGGCCTTCAGATAGTGTTTGCTAAAAGTGTTCATCTCTGCAGAGACTGCTACCGTGAGTGATTAAAGTAGATGCAGCAGCATAGTATGCACAGAAACTAACCACTTCCTTTCACCTGCTACCTGACAGGGTAGCCCTGTGGCTCAGTGCACCAAGCTTGTGTCTCTTATCTCTATTCATGCTCCAGCTTTGCATCATCTGTGATCAAAGAGAAGTAGAAATAACTTTCTGCTCTTTTAAAATACTGCTATGTAGATCATGTGCTCACCATCACATTAGTGCTACTTGACAGGCTGACTGCTTGTGGCCTAGAATGTGGACTCTACTCTGCTTTTAAGGACATTCTGGGTCCCCTCAGTTTACATCCACTCCTTTGTGTGAATGCTTGGAGAGCGAGTGTTTTGTGTTCCCGTACATACGAACATCGAAAGGCCCCCTCCAGATGGTCTGTTTCTTGGTGCAGCCTGAAGACACATGCATAAATCAGCAGCAAATTTGGTAATAGGATGCAACATTTGGAATCAAAACAACCCACTGATACCACCATACTGTGCTTCCAGGCCGTGCTTTGATCTCTTAAATCATAGAGAAACTCACTTCAAAATAAAAACATGTCTAAATATGCCATTCTGACTGTAATCTAAAAATTAGGTTTTTGAACACTTTTCAATCAAACAAATGTTTTATTATTCTGTGTATAAATTGCATATTTTATTGTTATGCAGAGCTTAAGAATCTCACAAGAAATCAAAGTATATTCCGATGTAATTCTTTCAAAGTAGAAAGATTATTCTTCTAATTAATGGAGCTGCACTTATGTTTTCAAAATCTTTTCCAAATGCAGTTCACCTTACTCCATAATTTTTATTATTGGTTTTAAGACATAGGTTTCCTTGGAAACTGGACTTCTAATGGACTTTTAGCTACAAATAGGCTAAACCTTGCTTTTATTCATTTATCATCTCATTGTAATTAAATCTTCTATATGATGTGGCCTGTTCACGTGTATGGTATCTTGTTTCCATAGTAACAGATTTTCTACTCTCCATAGTTTGAAATGCCTTCACAGTGTTTCTAGATTAACTCATGGGCCCAAAATTGCATTTTGTAAACTTACATGTGTGGAACATATGAAGAAAAGGCTACAAAAAAATATCTTGTTTTCCATTTCTTTGAAATTTGCTTTCATTTTTACGATTTTTTCCTGATATGTTGCTCTCCCAACGCAACATAATTTTGTACAACTAGGAAAGGCAACTTCTAAGTTTAGCAAACCCTATCATTTTTGTGGTTGGATTGCCATCTACAGTTCTTAATAACCAGTGGCTAAGAGAAAAGAAACCCAGCTACGACATTTCTATAACATGGAGAAAGGACAAAGCAACAATTTTCACTTTTTCTTTGCTAATACTTTTAGTAATCTATTGATATTGCTATTCTACTAACAAAGGGAAAAACACATTTTTACTTTTTCTATTAGCGTGTGCCTTTGGTTAGTCCAAGAATTTCAGAACAATTCAGAAGAGCTGAAACTACTGATCATATCCATAACACTGAAATAAAATTGCAAATCCCTAAATCCCTCCATTACATTAGCATATTTTAAAAGCTCTTATTTTATTATAGAATAATAAGAAATAACAGTCACACATAAAATCACCTAGTCATTCAATAAATATTTATCCGTCCCCAACAATCATCAGTGTTCTTAATCCAGGCTCCTGGCAATCCCAAATCCTACCAGCATACAATTTGAAAGTTGATGGTTTAAAAGATTTTCTGAGCTTGTAGTGCTGTAAGGGCTAAGCTAAAGTAATGTTTACATAGAGAGTAATTTCTGAAACCACAAATTGAAGTAGTTCAAGACAAATTGGATGATGAATGAGTGGTGAAAATCTATCTTAGATCACATTGTCCTACTAAAGCTCATTTTATGAGCATTTTATTGGAACTTCAAGCCAGAGACGAATCATGCAATGTCCTACATGTCTTCCTTCATCCCCTAAATATATGGGTATAATTCATATGAAATTCAGTTATTAATAAAATTAGAAATCTCCTAGGATCTTAACTGTGGAGCCTGATTAGGAGAAATTAAAGCACTTGAAGAAGACATATTCATCTCTTTAAGTCTGTTTCATAACAATAAAAAAAGATTATAGCACTCAGTTTACAAAGCTGTCATAATAAATGATGAGACAAAATACAGAGGTGGATTTCATAAACTGTTCAAAGCATTACAATGTTCATTACTGATTCTGCCAAGGATACCAGTAACATGTAGCAGAATCCAGAGCTTAAATTGGCCTGATACTCAGCTTGGAGAGCCGGGAGCTCCAAAGAGGAAAGGGTGTCAGAGTTCAGCAGTGACAGCCTGGGTGCTAGCCCCTGTTACACCTCTGCCCCTGTTATCTGAGCCTCTGTATCAGGAGAGGGTCGGGTCACCTGAATAGGAGCCCAGCACACAGTACTGCTTTACACTCCATCCTCACCTGTGCATCTGACTGGACTTCAAACCTTCAAGTCACCGACTGCAAACCCAGTGAAGATCAAAAGGGGTATGTGGTCATATCTGGTCCCTCTTCAGAGGCTGAAAAATAAAAATAAATTATGCATGAACAAGAAAACTATCCACTGACGAACAACTACAAAATTGTTCTATCCTTTCATATATATCATTTTGCAGAAATCCTCAAAAGCAAAGGAAGAGACAAAGATAAATCTCTATCTGTCTGCTAATAATCAAATAAAGGAAAAGAAATGTTCACCTCTGAAGATGTATTGAGCAAATACTTATAAGGGGTATCCTCGGTGGTCTTTTCTTCTAGCCTTCAGAGGAAAAATCTGACAGAGGCGGTTTTTTTAAAGACACAGCAATTCTGCAATGACAAAAATGGATGGGAAAATGAAGATAAAAGTTGGAAATGTTTAGCCATGTTTACTATAAAAATAATTATTTCTGTTACCTCCTCCAAAGGTGAGATTCCTAAACACTGAAAGAAGAGAGGAGGGACCCTACAAGGGAGTGAGAAATGTTCTATATTTTTATCAAGGTGGGAGGGAGGTTGGAAAAATTCCTCAAGCTGTATTTCTAAGGTAACACTTTACCTAAATTACATATCAATTTTTCAAAACTAGAAAGAAATATTTTGCCATTCAGAAACATGAGACCTGACACTGATTATTCTGGGTCCATAGTTTACCTCAGTGATTTGTTTGAAAAAGCTTTGATGTGCTATCTATTTCCAAGAAAGTAATGTGCCAGAAATCTGCAGCATGGTAACTGTTGATTTCCCACAACACAATAGAGGGAACTATTTGATTTATTTGGTCATACTCATACAGAGATGCTTCATTATTATGCTAAATCTATGCTGTGTTACAATAATCAACTGATATATTTTGCTCTGTTTCTTCTAGGGAAGTTTTTTCATCTATATCTATGGTTTCCTGTTACTATTATTGGAAGCAAGAAAAAAGCCACAGCCCAAAAGATTTAGCCTTCGCGATGACAGTAGAGCTTATGGAAGTATTAAAGTACCGAAATACAGAAGTTCACTAACAGATAAAAGTAGGTAGATACTAAAATCAGGGACAAGGTAAGTGGGGGTAAGGAGTTAACTAGAAATGGAAACTGAATCCTAAAACAAATTCACTAAATTTTAATACTTCTTAAGTCATTTAACACAAATTGAAGGAAGTTTCTTTCCTTTCCAAACATAACTTGAATCCAAAAGATTTGATACTGGTATTAGCCAGGTTAATAATGTCAGACTGACTTTAATATCAATAATGCATGCACGGGGTCTTAAAATAAAAAATGAAAAAAGTCAACAATGTGTGCAAATGTAAGCTACTGGAGAGAATATGTGTAAAGGCAAGCAGATTCCCAGAAAATGTCAGCACTTTGTAGGATGAGCCCTGGCAGCCATCTCCATGTTGACAATATGCTAGAGAGCCTCCGAACATAAATCAATCTACATTTGTTCTCACAGGGACTGGGAGCTGGAACTACTGTTTCTGAAACTTGAGCCAATATTGTCATGGCAATATAAATGATGGAAACTTTGCCACTGTAGTTTGCTTCACCCATTGCATGAACCGCCTGGCAAACAGCGCCCTGGAATTTCATTAATTAGTGCTAACTATGATTGGCACTGCCAGAGAGGACATTAAAACAAGCACAGTGTTTTTATGAACATATGGGTGGTGGAGTTGCTAGTTGTGTAATACAACACTTGTTTCCAACTTATTAAAGCTTATTTATGCTGCATATAATTTATCTAACTTCATCGCTTTAGCTAATTGAGTGTAATTTTTTATTTTCTGCTGATTGGACAGTAAAGTATCAAGTGCTTAACTAGTAGAAATACGATCATCTTCATCTCCATGAACATCATGAGATTTGAGGCTGAAATGGATCCCAAACACACCAAGTCAGTAATTAGCATTAAGGGTAAAACCTAGGGATTCTGAAACAAGGATTTATTCCTCTTTATCACATTGTTGTAAATGTTTTCACCAGGCTAACACTCAGTTGACATGTAACTGTTTTGATTGGAATTTAGCTTCTTCCTATAAGCCTTTTAACTAAACAAATCAAATAAAAATTTCCATCTCCATACAATGGTTTCCCAAATAAGTTATTAACAGAAATTCCCTCATAATTTCAAAAAGTCATCCATTAGATGCACTTTAATCTACCATGCTTGTCACATTTAGCATGATAACTGAAGATTTTATTTTATTCATCTTTGAATTAGGGAAATCACTACCAGGGAAAACTGTATTTTTTATCTCTCCACATTAGTAAGTAAAATAGAGTTTAATGAAACTTTCTGGGCATTTTCATGTAATTTTCTTCCCAGACACTTTCATGTTCTATTTGAAGAAAGTAAGGATATGCCATCAACTCCTCGATTTGTTGAATCAGGAGCCTGGAGGTCAGTTAGATACTATATCATGTCAGCTCTTATACTTGGTCAAAAAGGATACATCCACATTTATTGAGGTTCTCTTTCTCAAGTAATTTCTTCTTTTAATTGCCTTCTAATATTTATTAGCTGCTTCAGCAGCTACTTCTACTTTTCTTATTAGTAAAATATATAAAACTTACTAATTTAACACTCTGATGGCAATGGAAGCAAGTGATATTTTCTTATGATGGTCCTTCTTCCTCTTTTCCCTTCGGTGTACCGATACATCTGGGTTGAACATTGTGTTGCAAAAGGGATGAGACCAGTGAAAAGAAAATTCTGTTATTTTAATTTTGGGAGCTCCCAAAAAATGAAAAGTCATTTCTGAGTTTCATTTGCATAATGCATGTCTAGACTTCCACTGTATCAAGTTGCCACACAGCCAATTAATTCCCCCAAATTAATCCAGTCTTAATTTTAACTAGGAATATAAAGGACTGCATTGGAATTTATATGGTATGCCAAAGTAATGTTAAAATAATAAATGTTTCAGGCATTGAGAATAATGTGAGACAACCAGGTAACTTATATGAGAACTAGGTATTCAGTTCAAGCCACCATCAGTGAATTACAAATTCAGAGCATATTATTTTTATCCCATCTTAAAATTGCTTTTAATGAGCAATATAATACTTTGCCTTTGTAACTTTAGACCACCTTACGGGACCCTACAGGACCAGTCCTACAATACAATCACTGCAGCATGACATTAAAGCTTTATCTGCTACCTCATATAGTATCCCTTTATGAAGATTAATCAGAGCTTAATTTCTCTAGATTTCAGTATAGGAAAATCTGCAGCATCAAATATTTGGAGAGTGGAATAGTTTTGTATTTATCTGTTTATTTTTTTGGTAGCTTCATGAAGTTATAGAAAGGTAATTGATTATGAGAAATTAGTTTAGTTTCTTAAGGACAAATGGACTTGTTCAAGCTCACAAGATAAAAGAGAAATACTAAGATATAACAGAAGGAAGGAAACATAAGACAAATAATCTATGTGGAGAAATAAAGGTAAATACTGCAGTAGATCACCTTCTGCAAATATCCTTTTCAACTTTACAGAGGAAATACAGCATTTGGTGCAGAGTTTAGACTCTGGAGCCAGGCCATCAGAGCCAGGCCAGTTCTAATACTTGTTAGGTAAACTAGCCTGACTTTCTTCATCTGTAAAATAGGTTAAATAGTAACCTACTGTGTAGGATTGTTATGAGACTCAAATAAGTGGGTATGTATGGCCCTTGGAATAACACCTACATCATAACAATATTTGACAGTTTATCATCATCCCCCTCAGTTCTGCTTTAGTTCCATCTTCTCGAAGTCTGAGATAGAAAACTAAATTGAATTTAGCAAAATGACCAGGCACTTATTGGAACCAAGCACTGTATCCCCAAAGTACTCTCAGTGTACTAAATAAACAGTTGTGCTGTGTTGAGTTAATATAAAAGCAGTAATGCATGTGTACATACTCCAAGATATGCCCCACAGGAAGCAAAAATTGGAAAGAGAAACTCTTGGACAATGCCTTGTAAATTTTTGTAGCCCTCTCTCCCTAGAGACCAAAAAAGGCAGCCAGACATTGGAGTCACCTTCCTGGGGCTCCAACCTGGCAGGGGAAGGTGATCATCACCCTTCCCTGTAGTAGCTCAGGTACTGTGGTGAAAGAGAAGGATCAAGGGATCAAGGAGACATGAGAGAGAGAGAGAGAAAGAGAGAGAGAGAGAGAGAGAGAGAGAGAGAGAGAGAGAGAGAGAGAGATCCATAATTCTAAAATCTGGAACACTGAGGTCACCTAATTTGTACATGCAGAAAGTGGCAGCATCTGAACTGTGATGTCTGGGAGCACCATATTAGGGTTCATGAAAAATAATATCCCTGAGCTCTCATGGATGTGTCTCCACTCTCCAGATGCTTATGGGTTAAGTCTCTCACCATTGTCTTTGGGTATCACTCTTACAAAAGCCTCTTAGGAGAGTGCCTCCACTGTAATGGTCAAAGTATGAACACATTACAGGTAAATAATGCACAGCCATCTAGACTGCCACTAACGTACCCTTAAATTGTCTTAACTTAGGTATATAGTGTGTGCAACAGTGGTTTGGTTTAGCAAAGCGTGATCATTCCTATCATAAAATCTGGTATGTTGCAAAATTCTATAGTAAATATAATTTACAGAACTATATCTGGTCTGTTTTTATTTAGTAATTAACAGCAATGAAGTAAAAGCAATGTAGTACATAGTCTTGTTACCTTCTTTTGTTAGCTTTGAAAGACATTTTACTTCAGCAAAAAACTTCTTTTCACTATCTTCCCAACCCCACCAGTGAGCCTCCTTTCCTCTCACAAGTGCTGGCTTCCTACTATCAAACAATGCTCCAGTCAAGCCCATCCACTTCCTCCTCTCCAAGGACAAAAGAGGGGAACATACAGGGCATGCAGCATGGAGAACCATATTGAATTTTGTATCAGTGCCATTTTTACAAATTATGTAGCTGGGCGTTAAAGAAAGCAAATAAATAAATAAATAATGTCTTTGACATTTTCTTCATTGTTGTCTTTGTTTTCTCATTGACACAGTGCATCTAAGAACTTAGAGGCAGGCCCCTGATTATACTCCAGAAGCCACCAGCATATTGGGAAAAGCAGCAATCCCTAGCCAGCAGGCATCAGAGTAATTATAACCAATACAGGAAGCGCCGGGGACCCCACTACCCACTTGTCTGGAAGAAACCAGGAATATGACAGGTAGAAATAAAAGGCAGCCTTTGGCCTCCAACCCAAGCAGTACTGGCCCAGAAGAGGTAAACACAGAAGAGATGAGGAGTTGCACACCTGCAGTTTCTGAAGCAACAGCATCTGACATAAAGAAACATCTTCATGAAATTATAAAAGAACTTGAAACACCAATACTAATACAAGTAACAGGAGATACAAGAAAAATAATAAAAGAAATGCTGGGCATTTCTCAAGAAGACACAGATGGAAGAATAGAGGATCATAGAAAAAGGAGGGAAACCTTCCATGAAGAATATTTTAAAAATTAGAATACATGAAACAGATTCAAAGAGATTATCAGGAAACTAAAAATTCCACTGAAAGCTGGCAAAACTGCTTGAAAGAAACTAAAGTTAGACTATCAAATCTTGAAGACAGGTTTGCAGCATATGATTATGAAAGGAAAGCTCTCTTTAAAATAGCAAGGAACCAGGAAGTAACCATACAAAGGCTAGAAGATGACAAGGGGATCTATAACAGAATAAAAAATGCAAGTAAAGAATCAGGGGTAAACACAAATGAAATACAAAGGCTATTTACAGAAATAATTAAAGAAAACTTTCCAAGCATGGAAAAGAAAATGATATTCAGATATATGAAACATATAAAACTCCAGCCAGCTATAATCAAAATAGATCTACATCCAGAGATATACTAATCAAGATCCCAGAAATCCAACATGAGAACTGAATATTAAAAGCTGTCAGAGAAAAGAAACAGATCACCTATAAAGCAAAATCCATCAGAATCATGACAGACTTCTTGACACAACCATCAAATCAAGAAGAGCTTGAAGCAAAGTATTCCAAGCCCTGAAAGAAAATAACCTCCACCCCAAGTTGATGTACCCTGCAAAACTATCTCTCAAAATTAATGGAGAAACAAGGTGCTTCCATGACAAAGAGGAACTGGGGGAGTTCATGACCACCAATCCAATTCTACAAAAAATTCAGTATTTTTTTAAAGGGAGAGAAAAAAGACCATGGTTTCAGGGACAGCAGCAGAAGGGGCTCACTGAATGGGGCAGACAGTGGAATGAAGGAGAAAAGTAGACAACCAACAGCAGAAAAATAGCATGGCAGAGATGAGGCAGAGAAGGTTGGCCATAATCACTAATATTGATGGCCTCAAAACACTAAAAGAAACACAGGCAGAGTGGATCAGGAGATAGGGTCCACCAAGATGCTCTATATAAAAAATATAATTAACCTGAAAGAAGGTTTTAGACTGAAAGTCAAAGATGAGAAAATAATGCTCTATGTGACAGGAAATCAGAAAAAAATGGGGATAGTTCACCCATCAGCATAACACTTTTATACTATGGAGAACTACTCAGCTATAAAGAAGGAAAACCTTGAGGTAAACGGATACAATTTGAGATCATGCTTAGGGGTAAAAAGGTTCAGAATCACTTACCTAAATAGCAGGTGTCTCCCTAGTCTAAAAACTAAAGGAGTTAATGGGCTACAAAATGTACAGTGCACACTGTGAAAGTGAAAGGGGAGAAATTGTCTTAAAAGGGAAGGCAGAAGACATTGTTAATCTTGTATCATGATTTGAAACCCATATTGCTCTCACCACTCTGTTTAGTTTGGTTATATTCTGTTCCAGTTTGTCTACTTGTACTAGATTTGATGGCATGGACAGCTATTCCAAAGATAACAGGATATACAATGGTAACCATTTTTTATTGCCTATTAACTTAATTTGAAGCCCTATATTGCTTTCACTGTCTTGTTTTGACTGATTTTATTTGAATCTGTTTTGTTTGATCACTGCCTTGTTTTTACTGATTTTATTCGAATCTGTTTTGTTTGATAGTACCAAATCTGAGGATACAGGCAACTACTTTGAAGACAATAAGATTCACTATGATACCCATTCTGATTTGACTATTATCTTCTTTTGAAATCCTATAATGTCTCCAATGTTTGGTTTTTATTGATTTTGTTCTGTACTGTTATGTTCAATTTTATTATGCCTGATGATATGGGCAATTCTGTTGAAGATAACAAGAAACATTATGGTAACCATTGTAGATCACCTTGTATTTTAAGTCATGTACTATGTCCATCCTTTTGTTTTGACTGACACCATTTTGTTTTCTCTCATTTGGTTTTATTCTCTTCAAAAAAAATGATTTGTGCATTATATGTTTCTTTTCTAATTGAAGTGAAATGAAGTTTTTAAATAATATTCTACAGATCAAAAAAAAGAACTTAGAGGCAGAGACAGATGAAGAATTTCAAATAACATTTTATTTGGTGTAAAAATACACCTGTATTCCTTTTTTTCTCACATCAATGCAATGTTTAGGTATGTACCTTCTTCAAAACAAAGAACCTAAAGCCTTTCAGGTCTTCCAAAAAAAAAGATGCAGATTAAAGGTCCTGATTAAGAAAGAATTGCAAATTGGCATCTGAAGTTCTCAAGTCTTGAGTCAGTGCATTAGAGGATAATGTTAAGGAAATACAAAATTACTTCAGTGATAAACTTCAGGGTCCCAGATCTTTCATACAATGGGAACATTTTAGGTAAAAATTCTAGTTGAGATGAAATACCTTCCAAAATGTAACTTTACAGGACTTTCATTCACAATTTCAGCATTTAAAGGAATACTGTTAGAAAGCACAAACCTCTGAACTGATTATTCTTATAATGATAAAAATTCAATTCTTCTTAAAACCATTCACTTTTCTGGTGGTCATTTTTAAATCTGTGGTTTCTCCTACCTTTCCCTGATCTATTGTGTATTGCTCATAATAGCCAAATAAAAGAGCCAGGTTAAGAATTTTTAGTTACCAGAGGTATTGTCAAATTATAAATTGAACTCACTTGTACAGAAATAAAGCTATTTTTCTGCTTTTTCTACTTGAACCACCAGCTGAAGTCTATAATTCCAGATCACACTGCCTTCTTTCTAACTTCCTTCCCCTTGTTTTTCCCTCACTCGTCACATTCCTTAAAGATTACAGTTGTCTTTTCTACTCAGTTTCCTACTGTCATCCTAAGAGATTTCAACATACATTTTGATGAACCAGCCACAATCCTGATCTCATTTCACAATGTTCCCCACTTCATCCTCTTGCTTCGGCTCTGGAATCCATTCCCATCGATCCCACAATCAATTCTCATATGCCTAATAAGCTTCAGAAACTCTGCTCTTTGGTTTCATTAGGCTACTCACTGGCTTCCCGTCTCATTTCATCAAGTCCGCTAGGCTCTCCTTACATCAGTCCCTGCTTCTTGGGCTCAAAGGCATCCATTTTAAATAGATACTCAACGTCAGCTTGATCTCTCCATCCCCTTCTCCTGGATGCTTAAGCAAATCTAGAATCACTCATTTCCTTCCCCCATCCCTGGTCAGCCAGAAATGCGTTGTTTAGCAGAATCTACCTTGTGTGAAGTCACGCTGCTTGCCAACCTTCTGCCTTCCACTGGAGGGATGGGTATCTTTGCCTAATCCACACAAAAGGTAATTTTACACACCTGGACACTTTTTCTGTCTCACAAATAGGACTATTTGGAGATAGACATGCCCAGGGTAGCTAAACACAGTTGGGGGAAAAAAGATGCTTTTGTCTGTCTTGAAAAGAAAGATATTTGCATTGGCTGATATTATTGAGTGCTACCTCTTCTTGAAACTCCTTCTGTAATTTTCTCCAAAGCATCCTGGTTCTTCTATTGCCATTCTAGCCTGTTTTAAATCTGCTCCTCTGGATGCACTATCTTAGCCTGTCCAGAAAATAGCAGGCATGCTTAATAGTAGTTGCCTGGCACACCTCTGCTCCTCCCCACAGCTCCTATCTGGGTGAGGTCACCCAGGGGGAATTCAGGGGGAATTCCCTGAATTCCAAATCCATCTTCCAACTGCCTATTAAAAAGATGTATCTCCCAGTTGCTTATTTAGCCATCCCATAAGCATCAAAAATTTGTTCTGTCAAAACTTGAATTCAGCATTTCCCCAAGTCTCGGTTGGTCTCTACATTCCCAGTCTTCATTAACAGCAATACCAACTTCAATAACAGCAATTGGGGCTGGTAGTTTAGCTCAGCAGTGTAAGCGCTTCCCTGGCAAGCACAAGGTCATGATTTCAATCCCTGGTAACAAAAAAAAAAAAAAAATTAAAACTAAACAAAAAATAGAAAACAAAAACACAGCATATCCATCTACTGAATCCACCAAACATAAATCTCAATTACTTTTTAGTCATCTCTTTCACTGATTATCTAGTTGATGGCAAAGTCCTATAGATGTTATCTCTGGAACATTTCAAATCCTTGCTCCCACTTTATTTTGAGTTCGTAGTGTCCTATCTAGACCATAATAAAAGCTTCTTAGCCCATTGCCCTCTCCAGATTGTATATCTCAGACACCTCTGTGCTCTGCAGAGACAAATCCCACCCTTACCCTAATGAAAGCTCCCTTGAGCATTCTAATGGCATTCAAAACCAACAGCATGACTTGCTCATAAACAGCTTTTCCAGTGTACCTTCAACTTGCCTTTTAATTACAACACTGGTGCCTTCTCTTGCTTGTGTATTCTGTCATGGCCACATCGATTTAGTTTTCCCAAAGACACCATGAACATTATGACAATTTATCTTACTTATGCTGGCCTCCCTCCAGAACTTCTATCACTCCTTTACTGCCTGACAAACAGAATTATATTCATTCTTAATTGCCAGCTCCAATGTCACTTCCTCCATAGAGTTTGCCCTGTCATCCGTTCTTCCAGTTAAAAATTAACCATCCTATAGTCCTTTCTCCTATAGCACTCAATACTTCTTCTTTCTGGTATGTGTTGTCTTTTTATAAATTGCAAAGTCCATAAAATGTGAGACTGTGAATTATTCAGGGTTTCACAACCCAAGAATCCATCTCACCTGGTGTACAGAAAACAAATCAGTCATGTCCACCTTCATTCTGTGGTTCTCAGAATCTTTGTAAGTTTTATGTCATCCCGTTTCAGTGTTTACTTGTCAAATTGTTAATCTGACAAGAGAGAATTGTTTTCATGAGAGGAGAAACTTTTACCTTCTTTAATTGTAAACTTTAAAATTTTTTCCTTTTGGTTTTAGGAGTGCTATCTAGATTGACCCAAGTCTCTGGCTAGTTAAAAAGAAAAAATCCATGGAGAAAACATAATTCACACAAGCAAACAAGAGTCAGTGTAGACCCTACAATGCCAACATCACCCAAGCTGAAATGGGGAAGTGGTTGGTTTTAGGTGACAAGTTGACAAATCTAAGTAAAGGATGCCCAGAGAACTAAAAAACTAGCTCTAGGTGTGTCTGGAAGGGTGTTTTCTGAATCAGTAGACCTAGTAAGGAATAGACTCTTGCCAGTGTGGGAACATCATCCAGTCCACAAAAGGCCCTCCCAAAATATGTAAAAAAGAGGAAGAGAAAATTCATTATCTCTTCTTTATATGAAACATTTGTCTTCTACCCATCAACCTGGAGTTTCCAGTTCTCCAGCCTTCCTACTTGGACTGAGTCACACGGCTAATTCTCCTGCTTCTCTAGACTGCAAATGGTATACAGTGGGCTTCCTCGGCTTCCTTAACCACATGAGCCAACTCTCATAAGTTCCCTCTTCTCTATCTATCTGTATTTCCAATTGGATTTGTTTCTCTGGAGAACCCTCCTTCATACACCGAAACACTCTCCTCTTGTCATCGGTTGATTTATCTTATCTGCTCTGCACAGTGCCTCTCAGCCACAGAGCTTAGCTCTTAAGGGCAGAGAAAGGGACCCTGTTCATTTTAGACGTGGCATTTTCCCTTCATCTCTCCAGCGTCTCAGTGCAGCTGTCATTTTACCTTCTCCATTCCATATTCAAATTGCTCTCTACAGTTACACTCCTTGCAGTTAATATGCATTAGTAAGCAACAAAAGAGCTATTACACAGGAAAGTTCTTACAGAGCAGTGTAGCATATCGGTTTTTTCAAAAGAGATCAACTTGCTGATTCTGTGAATATCAGGAATTGGATTTTGGTGTTGTTTTGGTTTGATTTGGGATTTCTCTTTGGTTGGTACGTTTGCAGTTCCCCCAACTCTGCTTAGACTTTCTGGATATGAAATAATCACATGACCTGAGGAACATGGGAATATGATAGCAGTTTCTTAGTTTTCAGATAAAAGCTTTGATTCCTTCCAACTTGGATTCTCCCTCTCAAAAGCTAAAGGAATCAGAGGTCATCTAGGGGACATTACAGTGAGCTAAAAAGGCCATTAGGGTTTGTATTGATCAGATAATTACTCTTCTCTTCCAGAAGAATTTTCTCTAAAAATAGCAACACATTAGAAGTCTCTCATCATTTTTCAATTAGCATTTCTATAGTGTCTGTCTTTATTTCAGGTGAGCTTTGAGTCATGAGTGATGTGTAAACTATACTGATTCCGAGACCCCTCTATGAAGAGTACACTCTCACAGCTCACTCCCAGTGGTGGCAAGAACTGTGAGGCACTATGTTACCAAGCTTTCCAATACTGCCACAGCAATTGCTCCCTCTATTATGCAGTGGCATTCCCAGGTTTATGCAAAGGAAGGGGCTCTAATTTTCACGATGTTAATTCAATCTATTCAGAAATCATATCTCTGAGCTCATAATTTTATGTTATGACTATGTTGCATACAGATGAGGACTGTTTTGCTTCTTGCCATTTCTGCAAATACTAGGCATTTCTTCAACAAATAGAAACATTACCAAATTATGCAGCAGCTATCCATTTTAGTTATACAAACCATTTTGTTCACTTAAAAATGCACAAAAATCCTGTTTTAAATCTTATTCCTTGATCCTTGGGTGGTTGATTTCAGAAAGAATAACTCAACATGCTAAATTCTGTGAGTACATTTGTTCTTTGTTGGATAGAAAACACCACTTGGTTCCTATATTTCATTAAACTTTGCATAACCAGAAGGTAGCTTTTATGTTAGCAAAGCTTCTGTTATACAGAAAATTACAGTTGTCACTCAACCATCAACCTCATGCTGATTCTTCTTCCTCTTCCTGATGTTCTTAAACCATAATAAGCCAGAACTAAAAGATATACTTAAGAACCTACATGCAATGAAACATTACAACCATGAAAAGACTTGCTGCTGCTATAATTTCAACAATTGTATTGGGGTTACCGTTGAGGAAATAATTTGGTATTTTTTCCAATGGTCCACAAAGATTCTGTTGATGAACCAGCTGGATATTCTTCCCTGAATTAGCACGCTTGATGAAAACCATTTTAGTCTCTGTATCCAATGACAATCAGACTTAATGTTTCTGAATGACAACAATATATCCATTGGTTCCGGATGCACTGTCTCTTGTAATGGTTATAACATCCCTGCCAAAGGATATTCATAATCTGTATTTTATAGATGAGAAAACTGAAGAAGCACAGTAATTGGCCTAACATCAGACAACTAGAAAATGATGGAACTAGGAGATGAAGCTCTGATTGTTTGCACAAGCCTGCCAAAGAATCCCCTTAAAATTGAGTTTTTGTGGGATTTTCCCACCCCTTCCACTTTTAGTTTATGCTAAGTGACTCATCTTTCTCAGTTAGATTTAATGCACCGCCCTCCACAGTAGCAGGTACATAATCACCTCTAAGACAGACCTGCAATGAATGCATGAAAACCCTTACTGAAAAATAAGGGGAGAGTGGCTCAGCCAAAAATCTCCACTTCGTCTTCAACAAAGAGAGAAAGAACACTTGGAGAAATGTCTGTCAAGAATTTCAATTTAAGCCATGAGCAGGTAGAATTTTTACTGAAAGCTGGAAGAATGTGCCAGCTGAAATTCCATAAAAGAAGCCAACTTATCCCATTAAGTCTCTATTCAATGCTGAGTAGAACTATTAAAAATCCTTTTAGATTAGAAGGACCCAGTTTGGTATTTCTGTGCAAGATATTTCTTACTTTTCCCCAGTCGAGTTCATTCATTCTACAAAGTATCTTATTTCAAAGGTCTTGGCTAACCCATCACATTACAGTGACACTCCATCAAATTACCCATTTGTTCAATTTTGCAGGAAGACATCTTTTCATTTAGCAAGTATAATTTCTTCTTGATTGTGGACAAAACTTGAAAATAATAAGTTTCATAAGTTCAGTCTCACCACCTAAACACTCATAAAAAACTACCCTGCCAACTCCAATTTTGGGGGTGGAAATGAAACAGGTTCTCGGGTGTCTTGATTCCTGTGTAGTAAAGGGACTTCAGTACACTTGATCTAAAAACAATTCTTTGGGATTTTTGGCCTTGAATTTTGGCAGTATAAATGAAGTCAGGAAAGCTTTCATTGTATGCATTTCTACAAACATATAATAACAGTAAGTTCACAACTTTAGCTCCTGAAATAGCTAGAAATAAGTGTGAAAACTGATTCTAGAGGCAGATATTTGTGGAAAACTGTGTCCATGATGAAACAAACTGTGAACATTACTTTCTATTATGAACAATGATGTTACATGACACCCATTTGCAAGTAAAACTATAATTCTGTTAACTTCAACAGAAAATTATTGCCATTAAACCTTCCAATAAGCTGTGGTTAAAACAGGTTCTGCTTTAGCTCAATGGGAAACATAAATAGCACATGCCAGAAAACCATTTGCAAGGACCTCTAAGAATAAATGTGGTACACAGGATTGTGTTTGTCTGCAAACACTGTAAAACACACTTTCCACCCATAGCATTGTACATATGAGTTCCTCAAACTCTCAGTCTAGTATCAATGTTGGGGGTCAATAAAAATAGATTGCCAAGTGCATATAAATAGAATGATTGATATTTATAATCATAAAAAGTTGAGACATAAAGGCAGTAATGGTTGAGTGGTTTTGAGTTTCTGGAAGTAGCTTCAATAAAGTGCTAATTATACAGAGTATTAAAATGTATTGTTTGTCCAGGTATATAGCTCAGTGGTACAGTGGCTGTCTAGCAAGCACAAGGTCATGAATTTGATTCCTGGTACCATTAAAAAGTGTATTATGTCTTATTGTCTTCTCAAAAGGGCATTCATAGGTCATAAAGTGAGAATAGGATCAGTAAAATTATACAGTTGTCTTTACTTGAGGACCTTTTTTATCATCTCTAATAGAAGGATAGATGTCATAGCGTTTATTTAACTTACTCAGCTCTCTATCTCTTTTACATGTCTGGGAACATACTTTGTGAAATGGCACTCTAACTCCTCCTAATTTATTTACGCAAACCAAGGCAAAAGGCCTGCTAGTGGAGAGCTGGTATTAGATTTCAAAGAATCTAATTTCCACAATTTCTCTCTTCTCTCAGCACTACAGAACTTCTCTGTGATATGTGGCAGTGAAAACAGTAGCCATATAGTTTATAAACATGCACCTGATAATCCAGGTGAGAATGCCCCATTTCAGTCACCTTCCAGTGATGGGCCTCAGTGACCTCACCTATGCAATAACAGTCTCGTGACAACTAATGCATTAGTTCATTCAAAACATGTATGACTTAACACTATAGGAGAGTTAGTTGCTTATTACCACAGTTACTGCTATTGTTATTAACTATTACCATCTCTATTCAAGTGTCCGTAATCAGCATAGCAATGATTTCAAGAAGCTTTTCTGAAATGGTGATACATTTACCAGCTTCCCTCTCTCTAGTGATCTGGAGAGTAAGAATGTCTCTCAACTGTAACTGCCAATAGAAAGATGTTCTTAGGAAAGACTACTTAAAATGTTGGGTTGTATAATCATTTAAAGTAATGGAAGAAAGAGAATCAGTGCTGACTTAATAAGAGATACTGATTTAATTGGTAGTTAATAGTGTCAAATCATCAGTTGATGATGTTAGGCCACTTTTATTTTTTCTAGTTATTATGTTACACTTTTTTGATGCTGCTATTTATCTACTCATTTAGCAAATGCATTGGCATTGATAGAAAAAATATTCTGGAGAAATTAAAGTCATAATATGAAAAAGTGACTACATCATTATCAATGCATTTTAAGTGGGGGATGTATCTCTTCCTCCCTGGCTGAGACTCCCTCCCCTGCTTCACGAGTCTCATCAATAACCTCTCCTCCCTCCTCCTTCCTGCAGGATCGTGAGCTCCATGAGGGTAGGGACTGGGCCTCTATTGTTCAGTTAGACTCCCAATGTCTATCACTTAGGAAGCATTCCATTATTAATAAAGAAAGGGAGAGATGGAGGATAAAAAACAGAAAGGAAAGGCAAAAGAGGGAAAAACAAGAAGGGATGAAGGGAAGATGGAAGTGTGGAAAAAAAGAAAAAGACACCTGCACACTCCCCACCAGACATGTGCAAAGTTAAGAACAAACCACTGGCTAATAAACCAAATGAGGCCCCCATAAAATTCTCAGGCCTGGTTGCATGGAAGGTGAAGTCGATGAACATGCACAACACTTGATAGATTTTCAATTTTGACCTTTTGATAAATTGACTAATGTATGCTTTGTTCTCATTACAAAGTTCTCTCCATCATAAATTTCCCCTGCCATGAAACTCTTGTGCCTTTACCCCCTATTTCATTACTTTCCATTATATTAATTATCTACCTACTGATGGAAGCATATTTCCAGGCAGACAAGTTCTGAACTCTCTGTGGCTGCATTACAGGAAGAATCTAATCTTGATACTTATAATCAGGATCAGTAGGTTGTCATTCTCCAGCAGAGTGTGTTTTCAAGTTAAACTTTTGTGCTGCATTACTTTGCAGATTGAGACCTATAATGAGTAATCTCAATATAACTGAAAGAATTTCTACATTCTGAACTTATGTCCATAACATTTTAAGAAAAACTGAAGATCAGAATTGAGAGGCTAAAGATACTTAACTAAGAAAAAAAAAGAAACATTGTTTAAGCTACACATAACATAGCCATTTTCAAAATTACCAATATATGAAAATTTAAAGAAAGAAATATGGAACAAGGCTTATGAAAAGGATTGAAACCAAAAAATAGAACAATATGAACAGATAATACAACCTTGGATTATCCATGACAACAAGGACATGTAACCAAGTGCAAGACACAGACAAGGGCCTGCAAGTGGTTTTGATGTTCATAAACTCTGTAAGTTTATAAAGACTTGAACTAGAGTTGAAATGATGCTGTCTTTTTCCATGGATGAATTATGCTATGTAGGGCTATTCCAAAGAGATCTGAAAGCCCAGATCTATTCACTTAGCTAAATGAATACATCATTTGTGCTGTCAAAAACCTTGATAAGAGGTAGGAACTATCAAGAAAACTAGATATCAGAAGAGAAGTCCTATCTGCATGCTTCTTAAGGACCGGGACCCTGGATGCCTTGATCACTTCCACTCCCAACATCTACAACAGCAGTTGGCACACTTTTGTCAATAAAAGGCAGATAATAAGAATTTTAGGCTTTAAGAGTACACACTTAAATCACACTCAACTCAACATACTTAATCACACCAAAACTGCTATAAATCATGTATTTACAACTGGGTATGACCGTGACCCAATAAAACTTTATTTTCAGGCTACTTATGGTCCTGGTCTGAAATATTTCTTGTCTATTAGTGTTTAGTAAGTAAGTATTAAAAAATGAAGGTTACCATTATTTAAAATCCAACCTTCCTTTCTAATGAAAAACAACAAAAATAGATTAGATCTACCTGTTAGAGAATAAAGGTTTGATGGTGAGGAAGTTTATTTATAGAATCTTGATAATCAAACCTCTTATTCTGTGGTCTACATAGGATTCTTTTAAAATATAATCTCCCCACCCTAGGGAAAAAAAAGACAAGTTGCAAAGTTCTTCACCATGTCCAAGAATTGTTATTCCTGTGGTAAAGACTACTATTTGTCGTCAGTAGCTTTTCTCCCATCCTTCCCTTTGTTAATAGAATACCCGAGTTTTAGCTCACTGCATGTATGTCGGCATTACTTGCTAGAGTGTATTCCTCTGAATCTCTTGTAGCAACAAAACAAGCAGATAAAGATACATAACCAGAAGTGCGGTGAGTAACTTCTGTGTTATTTCCTTAAAAAGAAATAGCATAGTCCTCTCCCATTTTTTTTTCCTATTCCCAAGAACAGAAGCTTCGACCTGACAAGAAGTTATTCAGAAAAAAAGACCCAGAAAATATAACACATTTAGGGCTGTTCAGACAACCAGATAGAAGGAGATTTAAATTTTAGATGACACAGAGCAAGTAACTTGCTTTTCTGACTGCCTACCCACCTACTTTTTCACATGAGATAAACAGATCATTTATCTCCTTTAAGCCATACTATTAAAACAGGTAAAGGGATATGCTAACTAACAAAAGCTCTGAGAGTTTCCCAAATCCCTGTCTTCTCGTTTTTGTTGATTCTTTAATTTTATTGATTCTTATAATTATATCAAGATCCTTCAATAAGTCATTTTCTTTACTGAATTTATCTCCTTTTGGATGTCTTACATTTGCAGGGCTAAATTGAACAATATGAGAAATTAATGCAGGTGTCCAGTTTTCTTTCCCACAAAGAGATCTTTTTCTCCTTCGCTGTCAGTCTTGCAAGCTAAGGTTTTAATTTAATTAATGAGTGTGGCAAAATTTATACAAATACATTCATCAAGCTAGGGGAAATTGTCTGGATTCCAATAGAAAACAGTACCAAAGTCAATGATCTCTTTGGAGCAGAGAAAAAACAATTCTAGATTCTTAAATTAGTGCATTTCCTATAGCAAGAATTTCCAAACTGTCCTGGCATTGTCAAATAGTAGTCTTTTCCCTCAATTCCCTTTTCTGTAGTGGACATTCTTCTTTGTTTTTCAAAAGCATACTGCCTACAACTAGGACCATGCAGTATTTATCTTTCTACATCTAGTAAGTTTCACATAACACAATGTTTCTGAGGGTCATCTATGTTGTCACAAAAGACAGAATTTTCCTTTCTTTTGAAAACTGAATAATATCCCATTATGCATGTAACACCACACTTTATTTGCTCACTCACCCTATCAGTGGAAACTAAAGTTACCCATACACTGGCTGCTGCAAACAGTGCTGCATGAACGTGAGATCAGACAACTTTCCAACTTTTCTCATTTTTTTCAGAATATACACCCAAAAGTTGGATCCCTGGACCAAATGCTAGTTTTATTTTTAACTTTTTGAAGACTTGTAGTACTGTTTACCGTAATGGCTATGCCAATTTATATTCTGACCAATGATGTGTAAAGATTTTTGTTTCTTGGCAATCACGTTTGTTACCTTTCAACTTTTTGTAATGGTCGACCTTGTGAATGTGAGGTTACATATCACTGTGGTTTTGATTTGTTCACCTGGCTATTAGTGAGGTTCTGCATCTTTCCACATACCTGCTGGCCATTCGCACATCTTCCTTGCAGAAATGTTTATTCAAAAAAATCTATTCAAATGCTGTCCAACTTTTAATGAGGTTTACTGACTTTTTGCCCCTGAGTTATGATTCTTATATATACTGAATGTTAATGTTATCAGATATATGGTGGACAAATATTTTCTTCCATACTATAGTGGTGCCTTTGCATTTTCTGATTGCTTTCTTTGCTACACAGGAAGTGTTTAGTTTGAAATCATTCCGTTGCTTATTTTTGCTTTTGCTATCATATTTTTAAAAATCACTCCAAAAACAAAATCGTGGAGTTTTCCATGCATTTTAGTCAAGAAGTTTTCTTTTTTAGTATTTTTACTAAGTCCTATTTTTAAATATTTTACTTGGCTTGTGCATAGTAGGAGATAAGAATCCAATAATTTGTTTTGTTTGTTTTCTTCTGTTTTGTTTTGTGTGCATGTTCATATTCATGTGGATACTCAACCATTTATTGAAGAGGCTAAACTTTCCAATATTTAATTCTTGAAACTTTTGTCAAAACTTACTTGAGTATGCAACTGTAGGTTTGTTTCTGGAATTTTTATTCTGTTCTATTTTTCTGTCTGCATTTATGCTAGTACAGCCACTGATTTGATTATCATAGCTTTGTAATATAATTGCACATCAGGAAAAGTATGCTTCTATCTTGTCTCTTAATAGGTTTGCTTTACTATTTAGGGAATTCCTGTTTCCACAAATTTTAGAGTCCTTTTTTTTCTGTGAAAACTTCATTGGAAACTTGATAAAGATGGACTTGAATGTGATATGGTTTGGAGTAGTTTGGGCAGTTTGACAATATTAATTATTACAATCCATAAATTTAGTTTGACCTTCCATTTATTCTTTGATTTCTTTCACTAATGTCTTGTAGTTTCCATTTTATGACTCTTTCATTTATTCAGTTAAAGTTATTACTGAGAATTTTCTATTTTTATGTTATTCTGAGACTGCTTTCTTGATCAGATATTTTGTTGTTACTATACAGATTTTGTATTATGCCTTACATATTGTGCAATTGATTTACAACATTACTGAATTCATTTATTAGTCCTAACATATTTTGATGGACTCTTTAGGATTTTCTATCTACGAGATCATGTTTTTTGTAAACAATAACAAATTTATTTCTGCATTTCCAATTTGAACACCTTTTCCTCTTGTGTGCCTAGTTGCTCTCATTAGGACTATCAGTTCTTCACTAAATGGAAGTGACAAATCTGAACATGTTTGCTTTGCTCCTGATTGTATGATCCTAGAGGTAAAAGTTTCACATTTTCATAATTGAGTACAATTTTAGCTATGTGTTTGTTGTGTGTTGCCTTTATTATACTGAAGTACAGTTTTCCTATTTTTAATTTGTTGAGTTTGAATCATAGAAGAAATTGAAATTTATCAAATGTTTTTCTGTATCTATGATCAATTCTTTTCATGACTTTGTCATTCATTCTGTCAGTATGATGTATCTTATTTATTAGCTTCCTTATATTGAGCTATCCTTGAATCTCAAGAATAAATTCTATAATAAATTGACAATGGTGTATACCTCTTGATGCACTGTTGAATTTGCTACTATTTGGTTAAAGTTTTGGAATTTACTTTAATATGAGACTTGGTTTTGTAACTTTCTTCTCTATTATGTCTTTGTCTCACTTTGATATCATGGTAATAATGGCCTCATAAAGTAAATTTGAAAGTGTCTCAATTAAAAATTTTAAAATAATTTTAAATTCATGCTTTTAGATTGGTTTTAATTTTTTCCTAAAAATTTAATAGAATTTTTTAGAAAAACTGCCAGGCCCTAGGTTTTTCTTTGATATAATTTTGATGACTGATTCAATCTTCTTATCATTTCTATTCTTACAAGTTATCATAGAAACATAATCCTGAAGTAGAGTTGTTCATAGAGATCACTTATGATCCACTGCATTTTTGTGGTATCAGTTTGCCATAGTTACTTTCTAATTCCTGGGATAAAATACCTCAGCTCAGACCCACAAACCGCAGGAGGTAAGGGTTGTTTGGCCTCACAGTTTGTAAAGGTTTCAGCCTACAGTCATTTGGCTCCAAGGCAGAGTGCCATGGCAGAGGGGCATACCTGAGGAAAAACAGCTCATGGCATGGTAAGCAGGAGGCAGATAAAGGGAAGAAGGAAAGCAAGAAAAACATAGACCCTTCCAGGTGACGCCTTCAATGAACTTGGCTCCTCTAACCAGGCATCATCTCCCAAATCACATTTCTATACACTCATTAGGTTAAAAAAAAAAAAAAAAACACTGATGAGCATTGTTGGTCCAATCATCTCCCAAAAGCTGCATCTATGAGCACATGAGGCTTTAGGGGACATCTAGGTATAACATACACAATTGTAAATGTCTCTTCTTTCATTTCTGACTTATTTGAAGAGTCTCTCCTGTTTTTAGTATAGCTAATGTTTTGTTACTTTTGCCTATTATTTTCAAAAGCAAACTCTTAGTGTTTTCAAACTATTCAATTATTTTTCAAGTCTCATTTTCTTTTATTCTATAGTTATCTTTATTATTTTGTTTACTTTGGGCTTAGTTTGTCCTTTGTTTAGTTCTTCAGGGTATAAAGTTAAGTTGCTTTTTTCAAATTTCTTTTTATTCATGGAAACATTTATTGCTCTAACACTCCCTCTCAGAATTGCATTTATTGTATCTCATACATTTTGGCATTTTGCATTTGTCTCAAGATAATTTTCAGATTTTATTTTTAATTTCTTCTGTAACCCCCTGGTTGTTCAAAAGCATGGTTCTTAATTCACACACACACACACACACACACACATACATATACACATACACATGCACATGCACATACACACACATACACACACACATACACATACGCATACGCATACACATACATATACATATACATATACATATATATGAAGTTTCCCATTTTATTCTTGTCATTTACAGTTTCCTGCCCTTGTGATCACAAAAGATACTTGATATGATTTCTATCTTCTTCAATTTCTTAATACTTGTTCTATGGCTTGGCATATGACTAATTCTAGAAAATTTTCTAGGTATGCTTGATCAAAGTACACATTTTGTTGCTGTTGTATGGATTTTTATACATACATGTCTGTTAGGTTCATTTGTTCTGAAGTGTAACTGGATTCGAATGCCTTGCTATTGATTTTTTTTTTTATCTTGGCGATATATCCACGGGTAAATGTGGAGTACCAAAATCTCCTACTACTACAGTATTGCTATCTGTCCTTTCATATTTATTAATATTTGCCTCATATTCAGGTACTCCAATGCTGGATGTACATGTATTTACGATTTCTATATCCCCATGATGATTTGACCACTTTATGTGACATAATGACTTTATCTCTTTTTCCAGTTTTTGATGTAACATCTATTTTTTCTCATTGAAATATAGCTACCTTTGTTTATATCAGGTTTCCATTTATAAGGACTATCTTTCTCCATGACTTGAATTACAGTCCACATGTGACCTTACAGGTGAAGAGAGGCCCTCGTAGGCTGCATGCACAACATATTGAATCATGTTTATTTATAGACTCAGCCAGTCACTGTCTTTTGATAGCATTTGCATTCAAGGTAATTAGTAACAATTACCTTGTTTCTTGATACCATTTGCTAAATTTCTATGGCTGCTTTGCAGATCTTTGCTCCTTTCTTCCCCTCTTGCAGTCCTCCTTTGTCATTTATGATTTTCGTTGGTGGCATATTTAATTCTTTTCTCTTTAGCTTCTGTGTATCTACTACAAGTTTTTCCTGTGTAGTGACCATGAGGCTTTCATAAAACTTACCAAAAGTCAATTGTGCTTTAGGAAGTTTTCAATCATTATTTAAGTACATTTTCTGTTCCTGTATCTCATTTGATTTCTAAATTGTGAATGTTGATATCTCACGTATCTTGTCTGTAGACATTCTTTATTCTTTTTTCAATCTTTCTGTCTGTTTTCTTCTCTGATTGAATATTTTCAGTTGATTTATCTTCAAATTTGTGGATTCCTTCCTCAGTTTAATCAAAGTCTGTTGTCGATGTTCTCTAATACATTTTCACTGCCTTTATTTTATTCTTTGGCTCCAGAACTTCTATTTGTTTTCTTTTTTAATGATTCTGTCTCTTGTTTAGTTTCTCTTGTTCATGTATTATTTTTCTGACTTCATTGAGCTATTTATCTTTTCAACTTTGTAGCTTGCTGCACATTCTTAAAAAATATTTCCTCAGGAAATTCATATTTCTCCATTTCTCTGGGGTTTTATTTAAAAACTATCGGGTTCCTTTTATGGTTGCTATGCTTCACTGATCTTCAGTTTTTCTGATTTCGTTATATTAAGCCTTTGGTAGAGCAGTCACTTCTTCTAGACTTTAGAGACCAGTTTTGGTTTAAAAAAAATTCATTTTTAGGCATGTGTGAAGATACCGGTAGATACATCCAGCACTTTTAGCTCACATGAAGAGTCCCACATGTTGCAAGAGCTGAGGTAGTAAAACCTGCAGGGACCCTCATGAACAAGACCTTAGATGTCCACAGCAGAAGTGCAACTATTGGTATCTTCAGGGGTGATGAGTGCTAAGCTCCTCCTGATCTCCTTTCCTTCCACAGGCAAAGTCATGGCCATGGGGATTCTCAGAAGGTCTGATTTGGGGACATTCAAATGGTAATGGTGGCACAAATATCTGATGCCTAATATCTGTAGAGTGGCCATGGAACTGACGCCTGAAGCATGGTCACTCCTACAAGAATCTGAGGTAGCAATGATATAAGTGCCCCAGACAAAGATATTGTTACTATAGCATCAGTAGCAGTATGTGAGCTACAGGTTTTTATGAAGCAGTCAGAGAACTGATGCCTGTTGTTAGCATCATGATGTATTACATTGTCTTGAGAGGAAACTTCATATTATTTATTGTATCCACAGCAGGTGGCAAAATGCTTTGCACATTCTAGATGGTGAAATCACATGAAAAAATAATAAATAACATAATTTTCTAAAGTGGATATACATTACATAATAATGGGAAATTTATATTAGCATTTCATTGTAATTTTACATTACAAGTCCTTTCTTTTGCTGTTCAATATTCCACATTTTACATATGAGATGGGGAGACCAAAAGTTACTTTTGCTAATTACTGTTTATATAAAAAGAATTTTTAAAAGCGTATAGTAAGCAAGGTCAAAAATAAAAACCCAAGCTTCCTGACTCCTGGATAATCTCCATTAATTAATTTTTGAGTATCTTTTGTTCATGGATGCTGTCACACACATATTCCACCGTGCCTAAAGTTGGCCAAAAAAATTCTAATGCAAAATATGTTTGAAGTATTTGTAAAATAAAATGCAATGAGATGAAATGAAGTAAAGTGAAAATAAATTTTGCACACACAACTTATAGCTCTCAATTCTGCCCTCTCCTTCTTTCCTGGACTCTCTCCTGAAGCTGCAGTGAGCTAAGTGAAGAACATAATGCAAAAGAGCAAAGAAAGTGAGAAGGAAAAGAAAAAGAGAGCCACAGAAAAGTAAAAATATTTACTGGCTTGAAAGCTCTCAAGCTTATTTTTTTACTATATCACAAATTAGTTCCAAATAGAACTTAGAGTTATAAACCTTAATAAACAATTTCTATCACAATCGCTCAATGCTCATAACGTCTATGCAAAGGTCCCCCAAAGTGAGGAAAAAGGGAATACAATGCTGGGAGTGAAGAGTTTTATGTCCTTCAGAGTTTAGAAATGTTTGTAACAATCTGAGTAAAATCAAGAGGAAGGCTTCAGGTGATGGCTATGAAGGTAAGGTAAGTGTGGTCATGCGGCCAGGAAAGCAGAAAAATTTGATTGAGACCTCATGCAAATGGCCAGCAAGAGGGCAAGAATTTTTATCAGCCAGTTTTCCTATGAAAATGTCAAATTACCCCAATTCACATGATTGTGCTATTCTTATGTTTTTCACATTTGCATTTTCTTCTTTTTGAGGAAGATAGAAGCTTATGATTAACAAGCATATACCTGAAAAGCATCCCTGAAATATATTCTATGAAACGTAAGTCCAGTGAACCCACCATAGGAAAAAAAGATAATTAACACCAACTAAATTGGAGAACATTCCATATAATATGCCCCTTTAGAGATATGCAGTCCATAACAGTATATTAAAAGCTCACAGAAGCAGTAAAATCCTATTTAAGTATGTTCCATCGAACACTTGCCAATTTGTTTTTTCAGTACTGGCGAATGAACCCAGTATGAGCTCAAACTTGCAGTCTCCCTGGCTGAGCCTTTCAGAGTGCTGGGACCACCATGCCTGGAACTGTCCAAACTTTCTGACATAGTATCTTCTTTATATGCAAAGCTAACTACACTCTACGGGTCCAGCATTCCACAGCACAAGGTTTGAGAAATATTGGCTAAAGGGTTTTCAGATACAGAAATGGCTCATGTTACCAATGGGGAGAAGGGATTTTCTCTGGAATTTTTACATAACCTTTATGTAAATGTGATAAGTCTTAAAAGTGAGTAAACTGGTCACTTGTAAGGCATATTAGAAACAAATAAATTATAATCTTTTGAATGTCTCTGGATATTCTAACAGGTATAAAATAATAAAACATCATAAGAGAAGATGCATTTTATTATGCTTGAAGTAAACTCTCAATAATTTAGATTTTTATGCAAACTATGTTAATACACAAATTTCAGCAGATCAAAGTAAAGTAATTGCACTTATATCATGCTTTTTAGTCATCATTCACTAATGGGGAACTATGATAATTAATTCCCTACTATGTTTCTAGACTATCAATTTTTCATCAAACTCAGAGAAATTTGAAAGCCTTGTGAAACTTAACAGGAAAGGCCAATCTTTTCCAAGTGCCATGGAAATCTACCTGGCAAGATGGCAGCCCCATTTGGGGAGAGAGAGAGAGAGTACGGGAGGGTTGACATGGGCATCATCAACTGCCAACCTGAAAGAAACTGCAGAGAAACTTTATCACACCAAGTGCTGGAGCAAATTAATTCAGTGAGTTATCTGTGCAAGTAGAATTATTTTTAAAACATACGAAGAAACTTCAGGATAATATCTGAATAATCTTTAGGCAAGGAAGAATTTCTTAAGCAAGGAACTTGGATAAAAAAAATAAACACATTCAATGACCTAACAAATTAAACATTTTGTGTGGAAAAAATATGCTCAAAATATAAAAAGAGAAATGATAAGGTCCAGGAAACATTTGCAAAATTTAGAAGATATATAGTCAGTATCTCTAAAAAAGAAAAAAGTTCTAGCAGGAGTCCAAGACCCACAAATGTCAAATGAGCACAAAAAAGTGCTCCCCCTCCCTAGTAACTAGCAAAGTGTAAACTGTAGTCATAGTAGCACTCCATTTCTCAGGAACAGCAATGTGCCAATGGCAAAGAGAACTTTGCTCCAGAAGAGCAAGCACTTTCTAGCACTTTCCGTGAACAGGTGAACTGATTGCACTTATAGATACAACCATTTCTAGGAAAGTTATTTACGATATGTGTTAAAATTAGCAATATGTGCTTATTTTCTTCAGAAATACCATTTTTTGAAAAACTACCCAATTAAGGAAAAGAATTCTGGTATATAAAGATATCCATATGACTAATTAATATCACATTAAAGACAATAATAATAAAGTAGAAAACACATAAATGCCTATCAGTAAGAAAGAAAATTTTTATAAGATTATAAAACCATTTTTAAATGATTTGTTCTGTATATACTGACCTAAGGAAGAGCAATGGTTCACTGCATGACAACAGGACTTACTTTGCTGACTGTGATACCTTCACTGTCCAGAACACTGACTGGCGTATAAAGATATTTGACTACCTTTGGATGAGCATATTTGTAAATGAAAAACAAAAGAACCTGTATCACTATGAATATTAGAATGCATAGAAGAATATAAAATTTAGCATTCCAGGTTTTTGAAAACATTTAAACATGGAAATCTCTATGTTTTAATATTGACATAGACACACATTTACACTATGTTATATATATTCACATACACAAGTGTATATAGAACACATATGTATGCATCCATGAAAATGAAGACAGAAGCATACAACCTCTAGTGTTATCATTAGCTTTCAATGCTTACAGAAATGCAAAGCAGAAAGAATTGTTAACTTTCTCACCACAAAAACATTTTATATTTTCATTTGTTATAACAAGAGCTCACTCACATAATCATGCTTGTCTAATCTAATCACAACAATTCTAAGGGAAAAAACAACAAAAGTTATTAAAGACAATTGATAACAGATAACATACAAAGGACAATCAAATCATATTTTTCATGTGTCTTTTTTTGCTCACATTCACTGGGTCTAAAGGCATCAACCTAGTTTCACACAAAGTGATGTATGCCACAGAGCCCATGAACAAGTGGCTGTTTGCTATTATACATTTATCAGAGCACCCTACTAAGGTAAGCAACTAAGCAACAAAATAAAATTACAGATCATCCATCTAGATAACACGCAAAGGCAGCCACCAGGTCCAAGCATAGGAATCACTGTGCAGTCTATTCATCTTTGCCTTAATTATGTGGCAGAAGATTAGAAATGGTATTGTTGGTCTCTCTGTGGTGCTGCCAGTCTGTAGGCACCACAGAGAAAGGAACAGCGTATTGAGATTACCTATGCACAGAGAAAGGGACTAAGTTAGGGAGGCAGTCTTGGCTAGTTATGTGTTACTCACTGCAGAGATGAAAGACACATGTTTGGAAGAAAGTCAAAGGAAGGGAGAATAAATTGGCAACAAGACAGTTGGAGCCTCTTGAAAAAGGAGCTCAGTGACACTGCTCTCGAATAGAATGGCAATTAAATATGGGCATGTTACTTGTCACATCAAATATTGAATCAATTTAAGAATACAATGTCTCCATCCCTAAAAGAAAGTTCGACTTAGCAGAGTTTTGGAAAAAACATATTTAGGGCTCTAATTTTCTTGTCTTCTTAATACCAAAAGAATGGAATTAATGTTTTCTAATTAAGAATCTCCTCCAAAAGATCACTGCCACATTAGTCCAATAAAAAAACTTGTCATAAAGATACAAATTAAAAGTAAAAATTGAAGTGCATTGTTTCCTTGCAGTATTTTTTATTTTATCAATAAATTAATATTGTTAATGTCATTCATTTTGCAAGAAGATGACAAGAGGATTTATGCTGCACTTTGAAACAGTCTGCTTTCATCTTCAGAGGAGCCCAGTTTAAGCTTTGAAATATGTATGCTTGCTCGTGGACCTCTAGCCAAGGTGCACCTAATTAATCGGAAGATCAAATGTGTGCTCGGCAGGAAACACAACTACAAAACCACAGGTGGCAGCCAACAACTCCATTTCATAAAGGCTGCACAAACAGAGCTGCTCTGGGGCTGCTGTCACCTGTGTGCGGCTTTGCTGCCACTTTGTCATTGACATGAGAACAGTTACTGTCATAAATAGATCCCAAGCTTCTCACCCATGAAGCTTCACTCTCTGCCTCTTTGAACAACTCTGCAACATCACCAAGAATGCAAAGTCTGATTGTTTAATTCTGTTGTTTTTGAGTTGGAATTTATTACTGGCTTGTTCCCAGAATGTAAAAACTTCTGATTCTGACAGAGAGACAGGCAGGGTTACCAGCTATGGGCATAGGTTTCAGAGGTGGATGTGGAGTTAGATAACAATACATGAAATAAATTAGCTCTGTCAATTATCAGCAGTGAATGTTAAGTTAGTTTCTGTAGGCTGATATTTGCTCATTTATAAATTGGAAGAATCAGGTCTGCCCTGTAGATCACTATTATATAAAGCATATATAAAGTAACTGTATATAGAATGCATTTGGAAATGTAAGAAAAAAGAACTAGAAATTTGAAAGGAAGAGGAAGAAGAGTGATGCGATTTTGGAAGACAACCATTTAGGAAAATCCACATACTGTAAACACACCATACGTTTTGGGTTTATTTCCCAAAATTATAATCTTCCAACAGTCCCAAAGGGTCTATTTCTTAAATTTAAATCCTAAATCCAAGGAAATTTTGACAGACCAAGAAAAATAAAGTAGGTATTTTCAAGTGGTTATTTTTTTAAGTATTTGCACTGGTATAGTTTGTTGATATCTATTTTCGTTCAATTAGGAAAAGATATAGTGGCAGAAATAGGAGCAACAGAGTGTGGATTATCATCTCCTACTGAAAATTAGTAAAACTCCCATTAATATAAAAATACACTGTTTTATACTTGGGTCATTGAACTAAGAAAAGAGTTAGAAGACTAATCATCCTTATTTGCCTTTCAAAAGTACAATACTCTTGAGTTTTTTACTGGAATTATTATAGAATACAGACAAGAAATACCTGGATTTGAGTTTTCTCTACAGCAACATCTGTGACCAACTTATTTAACATTCCTATGACTCATATTCCACACCATAGAAATGAAGCTGTAATAACATCTACACCACTGGAGTGAGCCATGCATATGTAGTTATCTCCTTGGTGTTTTGCATGTACTTAATGTTTAAAATCCATTGCTGTAAAGGCATTCCTTTGAAAATAGCAAGTGAGACATTTCTCAAAACAGAAGCCAGCTAATTTGCCTTTATTGAGTTATTATTTCTGGGTACACGTAGTAGCTACATTTTTCATTGCAAAGAGCTTGTTATGTATAAAAGGGTGTGTGCGTGTGGTGTGCATGTGTGTGCATGTGTGTGCACATGTGTGCATGCAGCAGGGTGAACGAAGGAAATAGGAAGCAGAGAAAAAATATATCCACCTGATTCAGAGTGGATTTTTCCATTAAGTGAATGGTGGCTGTAACGGCATGGTAACACTTGTGAATAAGATACTAATGATGTAGTCGTCTAATGGGTTTGACACAAATAATGCAGAAAATTACAAATAATGCAGACTAAATTACCACTGAATGCAGGCAAAAGGCAATCGAAGATATAACACACTTCATTCTATGTTAGCTCTATTCCTTTTACATGGTTAAGATAGGTACAGGGCTAGAGAGATTGCTTTTTTCAATTATTTTCCATGTCCTCTCAAAGGCATTTTGCCCTTCCCAGTTCTCTGACATATTCTAATATCAGTGCTAGTAGCTATTTGTGTGATGTTTTGTATGATAACCCACATCTTGTGACAAACACAGATATTTATACTGGCCCTTGGGAAAGAAGCTAATCTGCCCTGCATGCTTATCAGAGATGAGGACCGGTTATGTGTATTTTTGATATATATTATTTAAGTTATTTTTTATGATTAGTCTATGAAGTATTATTATCTCCATTTAAAGATAAGAAAGGGTCAGGGTGTAGTTTAGTGGAATGACATGTGCTTAGCAGGTATCAGGACCTGAGTTTATTCCTCTGTATTGCACAAGAGAGAGAGAGAGAGAGAGAGAGAGAGAGAGAGAGAGAGAGAGAGAGAGAAGAGGAGAGAAGAGACAGAAGAGAGGGGAGAGATGGAGGGAGAGAGAAGCTGGAATCTTAAAGAGTTGAAGAAATTTGAACTTGGGCTGATAAATGACACAATGGAATTCAAATCAGGGTCGTCTGATTTTTAAAAATCATTCTTTTGGTTCTGAAAGCCCTGTAATCCTTTCATTCTCTTGAGTGGTTTTATTCTGTTTTGTTATGTTTGGTACTATCGTATATGAAGTTATGCTCAACTATTTCAAAGAAAGACACATTATGGTAGTTACTGTTAATTATGGGTTGTCTTGTGGTAAAATGCTGTGTTGCTGACATTGTTCTGATCTGATCTGCTTTATGTCCTCTTTTGTCTTAATCTCTTTAAAATAAAAAATAAAAAATCATTCTTTTTTAAAACTAATTGGAATAAAGCTAGGTCTGTTGAAACAGTGAAAGTTCTTGATTCCAAGTAATAAAAACAGATTTGGCAGACAAAACAGCCAAAGAATTTGCTGAAAGACTTCTGAGCAGTTCATGGAATTGTAGGGCGTTTCCCAGACAGGAGCAGAGCCTCCCTGTACCACAGAAGCAGCCAGTACGAAAGCAGCAGAACCAGAGCTGGCAGGCCCAGCCTGGAGGCCCAGCCCACAGCACGGCCACAGGCCTGGGAACCATCATGCCCAAGAACACTCCCCACCAGCTCTGCTTCTCTGCTTGACTCCACTGCCAATTACTCCTACTCACACTGGTCTCACTGCATGTATTCTGCCGGAATTGTCTCATTTATTTCCTCACAAGAACTCTGTGAAGGCACACTCTCCTTCCGAAATTTGCACACAAGGATCTGAGGTTCATACAGGTTAAGTGACTTCCCCGGGGATACAAAGCCAATAGGCGGACGAGCCTCTGAGTGTTGTGCTTTAGTAAAAGGGTCACCTCACTTTCAGAACCATCAAAATGCAGGTTCAAATCCTGAGCAAATTCCCATTCTAATAAGAAAAAAAGCAATCTGGTACTGTGCAGCTAGTTAACTGGTGTGTGTACTAAGAAATGTGATCTTCTACTTTGTATTCTTTGATACTGTGATTTGAGCAACTATTTCCAAGATGATAATATGTAATCTATTAACAGGTGATTTCTTACTGTTATGGTTTTTTTTTGTAGTTCTGTATTATGTGTAACCTTACACTGCTTTGTTTTGTTTTGTGTTTTTCTCTTTTTCCTCTTAAATCAAAAAAAAAAAAAAAAAAAAAAAAAAAAAAGAAATGTGATCTCCTAGGTTTGAAAGGAGATAGGAGAGGTGGTATCTGATAGTTTTGTTTTGTGGCATGGTATTGTGGCTTTTCCTCTCAGCTTAAGTAACAGATATTACAAACATAAAATGGGTCAGCTGTGGATAACTAAAAATGGAAGCCTGCTTTTCTGCTTGCTCAACAAATGTACTCTTTTCTTTCCATGTTTACACACCACCTCCTAAACTTCTCCCTCCTCACACATACAATTAACTATTATGTAATCAAAAAAAAGTCACCAACCGTTCCCAGCAAATCTATTATTTAACACATCTAGTATCATCTCCAGAATCACTAGGTGATGTTCATTCTTTATCTAGTTGATACAATTTTACTGCTCAGTAACCCATTGATTTGATTATAAAGTTAGCCCACCACCAATACATTCTTTATAAATATTGGTGGAGGCCAGAGCACCCATGTCCCAGCTGGGCACTGAGGACCCTGAGGCAGGAGATTGTCTTAAGCCCAAGAATTTAGGACCAGTCTACACAACATGCTGAGACCTTATCTTGAAGAAAAAAAAGATTGGAGGAAAATATGAGATTAATAGAAAAAAATTTAAGTGCATAACAGTATACTGTGCAAGTTAGACAAAACTACAGTAAGATAGTATCAACCCCAAAACCTCAGTGATTTGCAACAACAAAAAATTTATTTCTTGCCCACACTGCTTTTTATAACAGTTAGCTGAATCTCTACACCTGAGCTGATCTTTGAAAATCTTGTTTAGTGGAGCAAGCTCTGTTTGGAATATTGTGATCCAACAGCATAGGGAAAAGACAATGCAGAGAAGCATTCACTTACTTACATTTGTGCTAGTGGAAGTTCACATAGTTTCTGGGTACTTTTCACTGGCCAAAGATGTTAAGGAATTACACGTGAAGTTAGTGAAACAGAAAAAAATACATTTTATCTCTCCATGGAGAGCTAACATGTTTTTTGGGAACAATAATGCAACACATCCTACCTCAAGTTTTCAACGCTGATCATAGCAAGGAAAATTAGAAAGACGTCTCTGCTTAGGGTTCAAGGCCAAGTTTGTATATGTACTTTCGTCTCCTCATGCTCTGTTCACCCTCAACCGCACTTCAGACAGGTGCTTGAGAGTCCTTCACCAGCAGGCTCACCAATGGGCTGAGGCCCCACCATGGAAATTCTGGGTTTCTTGCTGTCTTCATCGGTTTTGTGTGGTTAAAACAGAATGCCTGAACCTGGGTGACTTATGAAAAAAAAGAAAAACTTTGTCTCTCACAGTTCTAGAAGCTGAAAAATCCAAGACCAAGGTGCTCCAAGATCTGGAGTCTTCTGAGTAATACTCTCTTCTTCCAAGATAGTGCTTCCAAATTATTGGAACCAAAGTAGCAATCCCAAATGGAAAAATTCCTAAGTAGAAAATTTATAAACTAAAAAAAAAAACCCAGAGAGACATGTCACACCTTTTAATGACAGCAGAGCCCCTAGAATATGACATCTTACCAGGGACTACGAACTGAACTGTGTGGTATGAGCAGGGATGGTTTCCAAGTCAGATTTGGGGGAAGATAATCAATTTTGTTGATTTCACACATAGCCACTAATCCCCTCATTCATGGAAGCTATTTTCAAGAGTCCATTGAAAAAGTACATCAGAATAACTAGGTAGAAGGCTGCTCACATGCATAGGGTAAATCATCTTATTCTTAAGAATCTTCTCTTTCGTGGGTTCCTTTAGTAAGTGTTCACACAGCAGCTAGGGTCAGGTATAGATACATACCGATACACACAGTTATAGACATAGGTATGCATAGAGATCACAAGCCAGTTTCCAGAGGTCTGTCCATATGCTTTTTCCCTCAAGCCTCCTCATCACTGACTGTCCTTTCCAATCTCTGACCACCTCCCCACGTCATTTGCTTCTGCCTGTGAATAGATACATACTTATAACAGGCAATCTTCCCTTTCAGATAAATTACATAATGGTGTACACTACTCAGATTTTGTTCCTTGAGAATTTTTCTGTCTTTGTTGCTCTTAAAAGACACCACTGTATGGAAATGCCACAGCAGTACACACAGCTAGTGCCAGCATATTACTATTTTGTTTCTCCACCAATATTTGTAGGGAACTCAAAATGATTCTATAAATATAGATTGAAAAGCAGGAGGAGGGAGCTTAATAAATACACTGGAAGTGTAACTCCCATAAATAATCGTACTTTAAATACAATCTTATTTTGTCTTCATTATCTATTCAAGTCCAGTCTCAGATGTCTCATTTCAATTACTAAAAGACTATTACCGGATTCCTAAAAACAAGTAATATATAATTCATATTGAGTAGCTTGAAAGAGCTTGGTCACCTTACATCTTCGGTCAGACTTTAGTTTGTATCAGGATCTATTAACAAAGCAAGATCTGTTTTTGGAGAGAATAATTACTTACTGAAAAGAGCGTGGCTTCACTCCAAACCCTAGGTATTTCTACTCTGATTTTCCAGTCTCCAGTGAACATTTCAATTTGTTACAGACACTTTGACTATAGCCTATTAGATTCACCACTTCATAAGAGCTGGAAGAATTTAGAATGCAACTTAGAACAGCTGGACAAGATTCTTTTACTCCAGACACTGCAAAAAAGGGTAGCTTTTGTAAATGAGTCATATGGGATATATATTAGTTCCAAAATGCAAAGGAACTCTTTCGACATGACCCTGTGTTACTGATGGAATGATAAAAGCCTAGCAACTCATTTTTCCAACTTGAAGATATTGCAGACAATTTTTGGAGCATTGGAAACTTAGAAATTGCACTGAAATTATAAATCTCTGTGTTTTGAAGGAAGAATCTCCCACCTTCTAGCAGTTGGTCTTCCAAGGCATCCTCTCCTCAGGTCCTACCAGCACCATGCCATCAACATAGTACACCCAAATGATTCCCTGTGAGGGAGTGAGATAACGAAAGTCCCTGGAAAGCAAACTGTAACACACAGCCTAGGAGTTGGTGGAAATTCAAAACAAAAGAGATGAGGGAATCGCCTCTCTCTCTTCCAAAGGAAAGCTAGCCTCCTCTGAATGCAATGAAAAGGAGCAAATAGCCCAGTTAAACACATCCAACCCTCACTATGCTCTCATGCGGACCAGACACCTGGCATAAGGTAGCTTCTGTAACTCTAGCACATCTTGGAAGACAGATGCACACATGACACCTTTCAAACAATTTACCTCCCCTAGCCGGAGAACAGCAAAAACGTATGAATATAAAAAAACAAATTTCCCCTTTGCTCAGTTCCCTGGAGGTAGTTCTCTCTGGTGTCAGTGCACTCTGAGTCAAGAGTCCCATATGGCAGGCATCCAAGCACTGGCTCATCCGCACAGCTTCTCCACACATGCATCAGGGAACCCAGCAGAGCTGAAGTCAGGAGCCAAATTCAGCTCGCCCTCTTCGGGTCCACCCGAGTAACCCTCCATGCACAGCACATCCATCTCACTTACTGCTGAGCTCCCTCCAATGTGATTCAAGCCCAGCTATCTGCCATGTTATTGATGTAACACTCATAAATTTAGGGTATCAATGTAATACAGACTTTGGAGAGTGAACTTCTCCTCATCTTATGAGATCTCTGCTGAGTCCCTTGGTAGAGATGTCCTTAGACACTGCAATTCCTCTTTTTGAAGACTGTTGTCATTTGACCTGAGCAGAGGTAAACACTCATAATGCTCCCACAGAACATCCTCTTCCAAGGCTAGTGGGATGGCTCTTTCTCCTCTCTCCACCTTCTTATATGGGTTGAGAACATGCATACATTTTGTTAGGCCCTGTCAACATAAATGTAGTCTAAAATTGCAGTGGTTGATTAGATTGTGTCAACTTCAGACATTTAGAAGCTCAACTAAATGGGTTTAGCAACTCCATACCCAAGGGTGTAGAAGACCCAGCCTAGGGTGGCTCATTACCTGGAGGTATGAAAGGGAAAGAGGAAGGAGGAATGAAACACATTCTTTGGAGAAGCTCCAGTCTTCAGCTTTGGTTTGGCCCTCCTCTCCTGGCTTCCAGTGTAGACTCTTCAGCCTTCCATCATAGAGCCTTTGGCCTTCTGTAGCAGACCCATCAGCCTGCTGGTGTAGCCTTGCACAAGACACTAGGGTGAACTCCAGACCTTGGATTGAATCCTTCAGCCTCCAATATATAGACACCCTCTACACGCTTCCTCATTAGACCCTGTGGCTGACCATCGTAAGCCAGTCTTGTCATTTCTTATACATTTGAATATCTCGTATTGTATTTCTTTTCTCTAGTAAAACCCTAATACAAAAATGTAATGATTTTTTACTATGGAGTATTTAACATCTCTTATTTTCATCTATGGACCCTAATGCAAATTCCTGGACAAGAGAAAATATCCTTCTACAGAAAAGAAGAACTCTAAAGATTTTTTGTAAAATAGTGGATAACTCCTTCCCAAAAATATCTAGATAGAAGGTTTAAAAGTTGTCAGTTGGAAATCTGTAGTATTTTAATGACCCACATTTAATGTCGTAGGCCACATGCTTAAGCTCTTTAAGCATTACTTCCTCCCAGTAAGTTAGAAAGCATGAATCTTGTTGCCTCCATTTGCCAGATGAGGAAACTGACACTTAAAGGAATTGAAGTAATTTGGCAAAATCAGACAGATCTTCCTGACATTAACTCACTAAGATGGCAGGAATCATTCCATTCCATCACTGTTCAATTGTTTCTTTGATTAGAATTTGTTTTACTTGTCATCCCTTACTTTGGATATTTTTAACTCTAGAACACAACAGAAAGGCTAGCAGGCAGGGTATCCAGAAATTCCTAGACATCTTGCATATTCCTAGACATCTTGTATATTATTCTATAGTTTCTACAACTTTTTCCTATTTCTAAACAATAGCATACATGTCTGCCGAGCTTATGTAAAAGTAAAAACTTGCAACGTACTGATTACAGGTCTCTCTGCATTTTTTTTATTTCACATGTTAGAAACCCTCACCACACTGAGGCAGCTCTTCCTCTCTGCAGAGTAGAGAGCAGGGCAAGGAGAGCACAGAACAGCCGCAGTACCCAGGACTCTCTTTGTCTCCTTAACCAGTAGCCTGAGACTGAATGTTGAATAAACTTGACTTGATTTCCCTGGGGTCATCACCGTCCCCCACAGCCTTCCTGGGGGAGAGAGGAGGATGGTGGCTGCAGGATCAGTGACATGACACTTGGCACACATTCTCAGACTCTTTGATTGCCCCAGGGCATACAGCACGGCCTTGAATAAATGCAGATTGAGCTAAGGAGCTCAGGAGCTCCTTGCCAAAATGCACTATCTTTTCAAAAAAACTGAAAATGTAGGAACCTGCAGTCCTGTTACCATTAAATCTTCCACAAAGAGCACCTTTAACTGGAAAGCTTGCTGGGGATTTCATTCCTTAATAGTCTGGTTGCCAAGTTTGAAGGAGGGAGAAGAAAAACAGAATGGAGAATTAATGAAGGGATTGTGATTTGAGAAGAGGAGGGTAATGGCACAATTAATACGCTTCAGCCCTTTGAGAAGAATCTATGTTCTTCATTGTTTATCTTCATTCATAATTTTAATTAAACAGAGCATAGTTTTTAACCATTGTAAGGCTTCCAATGAGCATAATTTTGCTCCCAAAGTTCACACAGTGTAGGCAGCTGGGTATGACTTTTTAAGTTATCAAAATGTGTAGAATAAAATACTTAAAACCATCTATTTTGTTGATTCAAGCTTATTCAACCTTTTGCTAGTGGGAGCTTTTACTGTACACTTGAGTTGCTCGCTTGATAGTATTTGCCTCCAGTGAAATCCTGTTTAGGAACTCATATTCTTTTATATGCTGAGATCCAAACTATTTTGAGCAGGGCTGGCTTCATTAAAATGATTTCCTACCATCACAGAGTGACCTAAATGACAATTGACTTTTGCCTCCCATTAGCAGAATGCACTCAGATTTCATTTTCATGTATGAATGCAATTCATGCTTCACATCATGTTATTTTAAACAATACCGCCATGTGGATTCATGAATAGTGCTTTAAAATCTATTTCCAATACTGGAATCCTTTAAAGGATAAACTGTAAGAAGTCCTTTGCCCCTATGCATTCTAATTCTCTGAAAATGCATTGCAGCATTTAAAGGCGATTAGCTTTATAATTCTTAGTGCACCGTAAGTTTCTCTACTGGAATGTGTTGTACAATCAGAAACAAAGGGTTTCTCTCTCCCTCTCTCCTTCTGACATGCGTTACACAGCACACTACAGTGAAAAAAAAAATGAAGTAGCATAAAAATGTCTTTCAAACACTGATTAAATAGGAGTAAATCCTTAAAATTATTTCCCACCATTATTACACATTTTGGTTTATTCTCTCCCACACTAATTAATGGTAGCACACTGTTTGTATCAGCCAGATGGATGATTCAAAGATTAGGCTGAAGTTTTACTTCAATTATAACAATAAAAGATGGATTGAGGGAATAAATAAGTTTTAAAAATCTGTATTTTCTCTTAAGTCCTTCACATTTTCCCCTATTTTTTAGTTCAGATTTTTTTTACACTGTTAGAACCAAATGCAATCCTGCTGCCGAACCCTCACACACAAAAAGCCTACAATGGGCATTTATTTGATCTAAAGCATGATGAATGTGGTGAATTGCATGTCATCCCAACCTTTTAAATCTCTCTGAAGAATTACATTTCTGTCCACAGGCATGTCACTGTTAAAAAATGAGCCACCTAATAAAGGAGCACACAGTATATTAATATGTGATTCCTTCCCCTGTGTGAATGCTAATTACTGGTGGAGCAGGCCTTCCCCAGGTCCTTCATGTGGACAGACAATCTCATTCTCTTGTTTTGAATCCTCACCTGTATTGCTCCTTCCCTTCAGCATCCAGACTTTCATTTTAAAGGCTCCTGAAGATAGGCAGGGGGCCTATTTCAGGTTTTTCTAGATTTAACACTGTTTAGTTCTATAAGCGGGGAGAAGAAGCATTTTTCTAACCTACAGAAATTAATTTGGTTTGCATGAAAAAAAAGTCATTATGTTGAATAATTCCTCTCTCAAAAGTACATTCTCAGTTGATTTCTGACAGTCTCATTAATTTATAAAGATAATTCAGTTGCCTAAATTCTTTTTTCTTGTTAACTTCCAAGTGAATACTATGTAAATATGAAATTTCTACAAATTTTGGTTTTTAAATGCAAGAGGAAATGAACCTCACATACAGCCTTCCAGTATTTGACTGTCTTTCTTATTCAAGCTCTTATATTAGATCCTTAATCTGTATCCCACAAATTATTCTAGGTCACCAGGAAGAGTTTTTTTTTTTTTTAACAACATATTAAACCTCACAAAGGAAACTCTTAACCACTTATTAATCCTTTAAATTGTTTCATATAAAAAATACACCCAAGGCTCATGGGGTTCACTCTTTGTAAAATAGGGTTAAGTTAGTCTTTATTCCCCTAGTGCCTCACATAGTTTCTGAGATTCATAGAAAGTTCTAATTATCCTTGTCTCTACCTTACTGAGAGTGGAATTTTATTCAGAAATGCTTATAATCAAGGCTAGATAATCATTTTAATACTCAAGTTAAACTAGTTATCCAGTGAAAGTACCATTAAAGCCCAATCCTATGCTTCTTTCACTAAAATATACTTATAAGGACAGGTAATGTAAGTGACCTTACCTATCTTTAAGACTGAAAAACAGTGATAATGTAACACCTTTATCTTTCATGACTGAAATTTTAGGTTAATGGAACTTCAAAAACTTATAACAGAATTCTCTTATTAGGTCAGAAAAAGAAAAATCATTCCAAAGATGCCCACAGTTTAAAGTAATACCTATTTAGAATTAAAAGAAAAAACACTACACCAGGAAGTGAGAAGCCATTGCTATGGTTTATATCCCAAAGCCTCATGCACTCATAGGTGGGGTTTCTTGGAGGTAACTAGGTCATGGGAGTGTGATACTCATCAGCGGATTATTCTACTAATGGATTTATAGCTAAATGTGATGTTGGGAGGTAAAGCTTGATGGAAGAAGTGGTCCCTGGAGGTGTGACTTGGAAGGGTCCCTCTCCCTCCATCCTCCCTTGAACTCTCTCTCTCTCTCTCTCTCTCTCTCTCTCTCTCTCTCCATGATCTGTTTCTCCTCTGCCACATCCTCTGCCATGTCACCCTGCCTTCAGCACAGCAGAAATTAAGGGCTGCAAAGTGTACAAACTGTGAGGCAAAATAAGCCTTTCTTCCTTAAAACTGTGTGTATCTCAGTAATGGACAGTGACTACCACAGCCGTAAGCAGTACCTGTTATAAGGGCACTCAGTGACACTACTCCAGAACAGATAATACATAGGCAGTAACAGAAAAGCAAAATGTGTAAACTGTAGAAACCTGTGTTTTAAAACTTTACCTTCAACATAAACAACTATGGAACTAACTACCTTAAAATTAGCATAGCAATAGACATCAAAGCCATGTGTTACCTAGCATTCTAGGCTGAGAGAGAAGGATCAGGGTCACAAGTTCCAGCCCAACCTAGGAAAATTAGCAACCCAGCAAGACCCTGTCTCAAAAATATTTTAAAAAATTAAAAGAGGCTCAGTATATAGCTCAGTGCAAAGACACTAAGAAAAAACAAAATGTTCCATATTAATGAAAATTGGTTTCTGTGATTTGTTTAGGAACTTGTAGATCTCCAGGTTACGTAGTAAACCAGCAAGTAAAGATCTGTTGTTGAATGAATGCTCTTCGGTAAATAAACTTGGGCTTGTCTTCTATTAGTTTAGGTGATGTGCTAATTTTAGCCCTTATAAAGACTAAAGGCCTCTGTTTCAAATTGTGGTAAGTAAGAACTCAAATGGAGAAATAGCTAGGGAATTAGACTGACTGGTTTCTAGGCTGGTTATTTGGTGGTGGTGGTGGTGGTGAATCTGCTTAGGCAGCATTAGTTCAGCTTCCAGGAGAATGAGTAGCTTCCGACATCTCTGCTGTGCATTCTTGCTTTCCCAGTGAGGCCTGGGTCTGAAACCCGAGAGCCTGGGCAGCAGGCTGAGCTTCCTGCTGGACTTCTTTGACTGCTGCCTACAACATTCACTCCTGCCCTTCCAGTCTTGAAAACTACCGGGTCTTTTCATTAAAACCCCACATCCTATCTAACTTACACAGGGAAGATTTTATATTGTTTCAATTCACATACACTAAAAACACAAGACGGGGTTCCATTACCATTCCTTAGTGTTCTGCCTTCCTTTAAAAAGTTGAACAGTTTTGATAAATATTGTCTACTAAAAAGAATTTCATTTCATGCACTCAATAGTTTATCAAGTAACAAGCAGCTGCTGCTAATTCAGTTTGAGTAACATCACATGTACATAATGCAATATAATCTACTTGATACAGTGTTCCAGTAATTAAACTCTCCTTAAACAACACGCTCTGAAAAGCAAAACCACCAGGCCCCGCCCGGCTTCAGCCTGGCCTGTCCTGCAGAGGGTCCAGTTCCCTCATCGCCACTGCTTTACCAACGAAAGAATGTTCTATGAAGAAATGTCTATTAATCGCTAACTCCGATGCTTGGAATCAAGAGAAAGTGGGAGTAAAGGCAACAGTTTTGGAAAGAAACTAAAGAGAAAAATGTGTCTGAGCCAGAAATGGACAATTTGTGTAGCGGATTTCAATTCATCACTTTGCCATTTTCTCTCTTCTCCTCAGCACCATGCTTTTTAAATTTTCTTACAGTTTTTACAAGACATGCATGGTTATCTTCATATCCGTAAAGAAAATAGTCTACCTGTAAGGATAGCTTAGTATTGTCCAAAGACCTAAAAAGTTTTTTTGTGTTTCTTCTTTTTACAATAAAAAAAAATAATAATAATGTAGCAAGTCAATGCCCCCTTAGTCTCCTAACACTTGTGAGGTTTTTTTCCTCTGCTTTTACCTGAAATATTTGCCTTTACCATTGCCTCGGTGCAGAGATAACTATTTTTTTTTTCACTAACATTTTCAGTTCATAATTTTATTTCCTGACCATTTGGTTAATATCCAGTAGTTATATCCTAAAACTGCTTCTCATAGCTTTAATTTTTGAACTTGCTAAATCTAAGTATGTCTATATAACTTATCCTGCTTTGAGGTGAACTTTTAGTAATTTTACAATATCTTTATCATTGCTTATTTTGAAGTTTTTCATATTTGCCCATTTTCTGGGTCTTCTGTCAAATAACTAAAGTTAATGTTTGTTTCTGTTTGTTTTTAAGTTCTCAGTACACTCAAGTCGTAGTTATTTGGCAATAGCATGGATTTGTCTGTCAAGCTGTGGGAATTCTAAACACGGGAGAAGATCCAATACTCCACTGAAGTGCTTCATATTTGAAAATTTTTGAAAGATCACTCTATTCCTCCAACAAAAAGAACAAGAAAAATTGCCATAAAGTGACAGTCACTGGTAGTTCACTTACATCCCAGGAGGCATCTCCAGTGACAGAATCATGTGTTGCCCTTTCTGAGCTTAACACTGTGGACATGGTTGGACTGTTAAACATGAAGTCACCTACCACGGCAACAGGGAGATTCCAGCCTCCTGTTCACAAGGTGTGACCACTGGCGCTGGATCAGGCACTTCCTGCTCTAGGCGCTGACCACTGACTGAATGCCAACTGGCAACTGGTCCTCTGCACATCTGCTAGTCTTCTGAACATCTTTTAGAAAATGAACATTTGGATTGCTTGATTCTATTTGCTCTCTTCAATATGTTCCCATTTTGCATTTTTAATTCAACTCTCTGAATAATCTTGATTCTCTAAAAGTAAAAGATCAGACTGTTTTTGTGCTATCTAATCTCTAAAAAAAAAAATCGCTGGAAAGCATTCCTTTTACTGATGTTTATTTCACTGTTCAGAGCCTTCACTATCGGTATCCAGTGAATAGCAATTCAGTGTTGTAAGAAAGGGATAAACCTGGGTTGGCTTGTTATTTGTTTGGCTTTTTAGCCTTAGCTAGCACAATCCTTCAGTACTTTATACACCAATAACACATTTTTTTATAAATAGAACACCTGTGAAATTAAAGTAAGAAGATTTGGATTTTATAATAGGTCAGAGAATTGGCTTCTTTTCAGTAATTGCTTTATTTTTTATGTTGAGCTGATAATCATACCAAATTTCTCTCTTTTCAGAGCTACTAGAAAGCTTACAGCCAAATTTACAGTCCTATTCAATCGAATTGTTTCTTTCCCAGACCACTTATTACATATGCTGACTTTTTCTAGGGATGTACTTTATTTTTTCACTTCCCTTGATTCTGAGTATATTTTCAGTTCCTTTTTGTCTTGTGATTAAGACAAAATGTTCATATGTGCTAAGTCTGGAATGTCTTGTTAATGAAGTAAGTTATTCACATAGAATTATAACATATACACAGTGGGAAACATTGCTCAGAATATAATGAAACTCCTCTGTCACTTTATAATATAAACACGGACAGCTTCACAACCAAGACAGGCTTGTGTACTCATATCTGCTGGGAGTGTTATTAGGTGGCAGAACACTGGAGTACATAACAAACCTCCCAACAGCATCTAGATCCAACCTGCAGGGATATAAATCACCACCGGCTGTTGGCTTATCTGTGTTCATTTGGTCACCACAAACATGAGTGATTTCAGATGTCCCCAAGCAATCAGCACTCCTAATAAAAAGAAAGATTGAAAAGGAGAGAGGAATGGGGAGGGGGCTCTGAGACCAATAAACACAAGCACCAATTGCCCAAAAATTGACTTCCTATTGACAAACATCATCACAAGTGAATTTCCCACTTTTCTGATGTTTCTGCATTCGGTTCCCCTAAGGAGCATGCTTGCTCTGCTTTCTCTTTTTGAAAGACTAAAAGCTTTAGACTTTATTGTTTTTCCTCACTATTGGCTTAATATAGTGATGCTTTTGAATAGCTTTCTTCCTCCTCCCTCAAGTGACAGTGACTACTTTATCTGGTCCTCAAACCGTTACTGCAACAAGTGTGCGGCCATTACCAGTTCCAACCACCTTTCCCAGGGGTTAAGGCAACGGTAACTGGGCCCCCAATGGCGGTGACCATCCCTGGAAAATGCTGAAGGCATGAACAGAGTCGCTACAACCAGCGCCACCTCTCCGGTGGTGGTCATCTGTACTTCTATTCTGAGGTGTCAGCAAGTGCACCCAGAAACCACATTACAGTGGAGCGTCCTCCACTGTGTTGCCCTGCCCAATCAATGCCCAAAGCCTCTGGGGATCCTGCCAACTGCCTTTGCCTGGCAGCTGCTTGCTTCATGCCAAGGTGAAGCAAAAAGTACCATTCTTTTCACTACAAGATGGATTGTTTTGTCTTTACAGCCCTAGTTGAAAAGACTTTACTGGCAGTGATGCCACATACTGTAGGGCTTGCTCTGTGGCTTGAGTACAACTTCCTCCAAGGCAATGTTTTCAAGGGTTTTCACACTAATGCTTTGAATATGTGTTCCAGAGGAAGGAGCAGAAATGGTAGGAAATTGTGGTAAGCCAGTAACTTAAAGCAGTTTACAGAAAGTCAAATATTCTGCCTCCCAGATTTTAATTGACTCCAAAATTGTGACACCAAAACTTGTTTGAAAACTAATAGCAATATTTTCTTTTTTTCTACTCAAAATTGCATCCTTTACACATTTAAAGTATATTTAGAATCGTACTACAGATTTCTACAAAAAGTAACCCCTTGAGACCTTTAGTCATCCCTCTGAAAAATAAATAGAGCAAAGACCTAAGAGGCAAATAGGTCATAAGAAAATGTCAGAATTGGCCATGGAACTGGCTTTTGACTTTGTGTTCAGAATGATATTTACATAACTGAGCACCATAATTTTTTAGTAATTGAAACCAAACTTGTAACTTGATACCTCTTTGTTACCTATAAAAATAATTACTCAATTCTTCAGCATCATTAACAGAAAAAATGGTCATTTGATAAAACTGTGATCAACAGGGCTGGAGATTTAGCTCAGTGGCTCAAGTGCTTGCCTGGTCATGTGTTGGATTCTTGGTACCAAAAAAGTGACTAACAAAGCACAAGCAAAAAGAAAAATGTGGCTTAAGACAGAAAAGAAGGACTTAAGGTAGGGGGTAGTGGTCAGTCTCTTCAAGACTATAATGAAGAGGCTGGAGGTTTAGCTTAGTGGCATAAGCGCCTGCCTTGGAAGCAGGCAGTCGTGAGTTCAATCCCCAGTACCAATAAAAAGGAAAAAGACAGACAAAAAAAAAAAAAAGACTATAATGATATAACTCGGATACGCAGGAGGAGACCTTTATTGGGCTCATGATTTTTGGAGGTGTCACTCCATGGACTGTTGGCCCTATTGCTTTGGTCTGTATGATAAAGCAGAACATCTTGGCTGGTGCACACTGACTGGTAAAGCAAGCTGCCCACTTCATGGTAGCCCAGTCATAAAGGAAGCCAGGAAGGGGCCAGGGTCTTGATACCACCCTCCAGGGTATGTCCCTGATGACCAGACCTCCTCCTGTACCTTAAAGGTTCTACTACCTCTTGGTAGTGCCATCTGTGAGAACCAAACCTTTAACATGCTGACCTTCAGAGGACACATCCAAACCATAGCAGAGGATTGTTCATTTCCTAATAAAAAGTAGGCAGATATCCTTGGCCTAACCCATTTCCCCATTCCTGCAAGCTGTTGAACCAATGCCATATGCAATACAATTGTAGACTTTTAGTTATATAGCAAAAACAAGTTCTTATTTTCATAAGATCTTCTTGGTTGGATATACTGCAAGCTACAACAAAACATGTTCCTGACTGATCTCATAAGTGTGATCAAAGCCAGATCCAAAGCTCTGTACAAATTAGTGTAAGTCGATGGTTATGAAGTTCTGGAATCTGAAACTTGAGAAATAAGGACTGATCTGTTCAGCTCTAATCAGAACACAGACTTGAGGCAGAAGGGAAGGGCAGAATGGGAACAGAGGTGCTTTCTGTCACTTATGTCCTTCCCTCAGATAAACCTTCACTGAGTCTGCAGAATAGGGATAGAAAGCCAAATCTTGCTAAAGATCAGCTCTCTTAAACTAACAAGTCCTCTAAGTCCAGATATCTATGAGAATACCAGAAGGGTTCTTTTGAATTTGAAGTTCTCCTGAAGATATCTCTGACGTTCCACCTAACACCCCTGTTACGTACCCATTCTTTGAGGGATTATATAGGGTGTGCTACCATGTTAGATCATTCGAAATAAGTACTTAGCTTCGGAACTATATAAAACACCAAAATTTTCTACTTGGCTAAAGGGAAATATGTGCATATGGGAAAGAAAATATCTGGCACTTAGCAGAAAGATTCACTGCTGACATTTTCATTTGGTTGTTATGGTGAGAAAATTCACAGCCAGTGACTGTCAAATCCCAACATACAGGAGTTAACATGCTCCAGTAGTTGACAGATGCACTCATTTTTATCTTCATGAAGGAGAACAAAACAGAATAGAGGATACCAAAGAGTACAGGAAGGACCAAGTCTAATTCTTTTAGGCACTCGTGGTTACAAAGTTTGGGGCAAATGCACAAAATTAACCCCTAAAGAAACACAGACTGCAAACAATAAGAAAAGCCAAAAATTACACTCTTCTTTTTATTCCACTTTCAATTCTGCCTTCCACTTTTGCCAAGTCTTATCAGATGAGTGCTATAAGCAACGTAATTTATGTAAATAGAATCCATTATGTAAATGCTTCCAAGTTGCTTGCTACTTACAAATTTTGTTCTTTTATGTTTAAGAAACATAGCCTTTATCCCCTGGAATAGACAGATTGGTTATGTTTATGTTCTTAAAGCCTTCTGCTACTGTTCTGGGCTTTAAGGAAAACTCATTTTTTACTCTAAAAAATGTTTGTCTTGCCTCTCATCCCTTTCGGTAAAAATAACCTCTTTGTTTAATGTGGTTTGCTCACTGACTTAATGATTGCAGTGGTTTAATAGACCTTAGTGAGGAGGGTGGGACTCAGAGATGGATGCCTAGATTACACCTCCACACCATAGGGGAGGTGTTGTTCTGTGGGGTTAGTAGGCAACTGAACAATTCAATTAATTCAGAAACCTCTCGGAGCTTTATTCCTTATTCTATTTTACTTCTATTTCCAAACTTGAAGTTGATGAAATCCCTGCATAGAACCATAAATACGGAGAGAAAGGTATGTGTTCTTTATGTTCATACTCTCTCCATGCTTTGAAATTGCAAATTAAAATGAAATAGCAGAGAAAATGTGCCCCGTTACACATGAACATATTAAACATGATCTTCTACTACTGCAAAGTGCATTTCATAATTTCTTATTTATATGTGCAGATACACATGCACAAAGAAGATAGCACAATATGACAAAAAAGGAAGCCCGTAAGAGAATGTCTGTTTTAATAAATGAACATTGCAGCAAGTGAATTATGAATTTAAAACTCTCCTCCCACCCTGAAGAAACACATTTTTCAAGTAGATGAGTCATTGCAGAACTGCAAGCTCCAAGTCATTTAAAAATAGTGCTGTTTTAAGAACAGAGAACAAAACATACTAAAACTTCCACTTTGACTGATGTTTATTTTGCCCCTTCATGACCAACCCAATCCAACCAGTCATAATTTAAGCACACTAACTTGGTCTGTCCAAAATAAATGCCCCTTCTTTCATCCAGAGTAATCTTTTCATCAAAACATCTTGCTTTCAGACACTGCTCTGGGTTTTGTTAGTTGAGCATAAATTACATTTGATGACTCATTCTAATACTTAATCAGTGTTCAAATTAAACAGAATGTTTTCTGTTACTATTGTTCAAATGCTCAGCAAATATTTTCCAAGCACCAACCAAGCAGAGGGCATTGTTCTAGACTCTGGGGTGGCAGCAATAGCCAAGAAACACAAGAATTTGGTTTTCGGGAAGCATATGGTCTAGTGGGAAGAGAAAAACAATAAATATATAAATAAACAAGTAAATGAGATAACTTCAAGCAAGCATAGTGCTGTGAAATATAAAACGGACAATGAAGCCAAGTGAATAGGAGACAAGGATTCAGAAAAATCTTCTCTGAACAGGAACACTGCCCTGAAACACAGTTCTTAAAAGAAGATACATGAAGAGCAATAGGAACCATAATCTGGGTTGAGAGCCCAGAAGGGACAAAAGTCCTGGAATAGGAACAAGCTTGTCCTGTTTAAGTAAGAGGGAAAATTAAAAAGATGATGAGGAGATGAAAACAGAAGACATTAGTGAGGAAGTCTAGGGGCATATCATTCATGAGTCTCGTGATTCCCAAAAAGAATTTTGGATTGTATCATTATTGGGGTGGAAAGCCACTGGGGAAGGAACAATGTGACATGAAGCATTATCCTTTGAGTTTATTATCCTATGAAGAATAAAAAAGTAGTGAATGGGGTACAAATACAGAAGGACAATAATAATTAGGACACTTCTGAAATATTCCAGGTGACGATCTATGTTGTCTGGAGCTAGTGCTTGAACTGTGGTTCTGATGAGGAGTGCTACTTCTGTCTTTGAGGAAGAACTTAGAAGGCTTTGTAACTGATTGGATGTGAGTTGCAGGACAAAGGAAGAGCAAATCATATTCCACCAATACATGTACATTTTGCCTAGAGACATTTCCCATATGCAATCATAGCAGCCCTTACCAATAAAACAGGTCAGATTTCAAGAAACCAAATGGATCCCTCGCACAAATCTTCTTACAAATCTTTCTCCTGTCAAACATTTACTTTTACCATTTGGATCTGAAATGTTCCCCAAACTCCATGTGCTAAAGGTCTGAGGTGTGATCGCCAGCTCTGGTGCTGGTGGGAAGTGATGCACCACAGGAGGTGGCACTGCATGGGGTCACTGGTGCATTGGTAACTGGGCATGCTCTTAAAGGGATGTTGGGACCTTGTCCCACCCACCCATTCTCTCTCTCTCTCTCATTTTCTCTCTCCCTCTCTCCCTTTCTCCTCTCCCTCTCTCTTTCAATCTTTCTCTCTCTATCCCTCCCTCCTTCCTTTTCAGTAGCTATCTTAGTTAATTTTCTTACTGAGCTGAGACAAAATACCTGACAACCAAGGGTACAGAGGAAAAGTTCATTTAGCTCACAGTTTGCAAAGGTTTCAGTCTATAATTGGCTGGCCCTAAAGCAGGGTGGCATAGCAGAGGGGAAAACATCTGTGACAGTATAAAACATTAAAAGCAATAAGAGACTAAGAGAGAAAGGAAGGAAGAAGAGACAAGCCTCTTTCTAGCCCTTATATTTCAAGCTACCCACCCTAGGGTGAGTATAGCAGTCACATCCTTAATCTCAGCATTGGATCATGAATCAGCCACAAACTCTAAAAGCCTATCCCCATGAACTGCATAAGGCCTTTATAAACAAGCCATATCATTCCACCCCTAACCCCCAAAACACTCATGTACATTCCTTTATGAAAAGGCATTTAGTATATATCTAATAGTTGCCAAATTCCTAGCAATTTCAGGATTGCTGAAAAGTCCAAATTGCAAGTCTCCTCTGAGATTTAAGGTAAACTCTTAGCTGCAAGCCTCTGTACAAATGAAAAGAAAGTTATATACTTCCAACATTCAATGGAACAAGACAGAAATTTCCATTTTAAAAGTTACAAACAGGTGGATACAAAGGAATGGGACCAAAGTAAGTCCAAAATCCAGCAGGGTAAACATTAAGCCCTGTAATTTCAAGTGGGGCATTTGAAGCAACCTGTGCAAGTTATGAACTCCAAAGGCCTTGGGTTGCTCCACCACTAGGGCACAGCTGGTCACTGTAGTACCCATGGATCCTCTCTTGGGTCTGCTCTGCTCTCTTCTTGCAGTTTTCCTCAGATAATCCATGTTCCTGACATCTCCAAACTTCTGGAATCTCCACCGCACCTTTGGCTTCACCTTCACAGTTTCACATACTGCCCTGTCAAGGGCATCTGGCCTCCCAGACCTTCTGGAATCTGGTTGGAAGCCTTCCTAACCCCACAACTCTTGCATTTTGTATATATCTAAAACCAGCACCACGTGGATGGTGCCAAGGTCTGTTGCCAGCTGGGTCAGCAGCAAGGCTTCCTTCTCTCTTGGCTGTAGAGGTGCCTAGATCACTGAGCACTCTGAATCTGTTTCCAAGGAGCAAATTCTCTACTCTACCCCCACTCTGGAACATGGTGCACTGCAACTTCCTCCTAAATTGCTTTCACTTTTGCAATTTTGAAGCTACAAAGGATAGAGTCCTGCACCTCTTGTGATGCCTTCAAGCCAGCTTTTCTTTTCTTCTGTTCTTTCTCAGCAATCAAGATCTCCTTCGCTCTTTGTAGTCCACAGCTTTAATGGAGCTACCTTTCTGGCCAAACCCCCAACATTTTAAGTCATTCTCAGCTCTTCGCTCTTGGTTCATAACAAAAATTTAGCTAAAAACCCAAACAGTTGTCCCATGCAACTGCCTCAACTTTTGACTGCCTTGAAATTTCTTTTGCCAGGTTAATGAGTTCACTGTCCTTAGCCTAAGTCTCAAGTCTTTAGACATGAGCAAAATGCAGTCAAACTTTCTGCCATGCCATAACACACATTATCTGGAGTTTCACAGCCAGTGCAGTCCTTCCCAGCAAAACCCTCCTGGATCCTGGTCTTTACTAGCAGGATATCTAGTATCCTTCTGGTCTTCTGAGCTCTGACCAGAATCTCCCATACAGAACAACATAAGCCATTCCAGTGCTACTCTTTCAGGCAACATCTCTGAACCTTTCCAAACTCTCCCCACAAGCCACCCCCAAAGGCTCTTGAACCACATGGTTAGGTATAGTCTTAGCAACAACTGCACTTCTATGGTATCAAATTCTGCCTTAGTTACTTTTCTACTCTGTCTCTCATTGCTGAGAGAAATATCAAACACCCAAGAGTAAAAGAGGAAAGGTTTATTTAGCTCTCAGTTTGTAGAAGTTTCAGTCTATAATCAGCTGGCTCTAAGGCAAGGAAGCACAGTAGAGGAACAATTATTCATGGTTGCAGAAGATACCAAAAGCAATAAGAGAGAAGAAAAAGAAAAAGCCTCTTTCTATCCCTTATATTGTATGCAAACTACCTCCTCCACCCCCCGCCCAAGGGTAGGTACTGCACTTGTATTCTTGATCCCAGTATTGGACCCAGTATGAATCAATCACAAACTCTAGAAGCCCACCCCCATGAGTCCGTGAAGCTTTGGAGGTACAGATAGACACAAAAAATAACAGCAACCATCAGCTGACCAGCCTTACTCTGTCACATAGGCCTATTATGATGTTGTATATTATCACGGGCTCAAAATTAACAGAACAAAATCTATGAAAACACAAATTAAAGTTTAGTAAAACTTTGGTTTGTGAGAATAATCCTTCCAGAAATATGTTTGCAATCCAAATAACTTGTATATCAAAGTGAATTTCACCATAAGAAACAATGGAAATTCAAATAATTCACAGCCCAAAAATATTAATATAAAATGATTATAATTCTGTAATATAAAATAATAAAGAAAATATAAGATATAAAGAAAAACAAATTAACATCCATTTACTTTTGAGAACTTTCTTGGCTAGTGTGATGGAGTCAAGAGTCAGGAGGGTTAGTGTGTAAGACGATTTTCACTATCACTAACGGAATCACTGCTGTCTATTGGCTCAGTGGAATCTTCTTTTTGTGCAGCTTTAACAATGAACCTATCCAATGACAGTTGCTTTTTCTTCCTTTTGAGAATTTTTTGGAAATTTGATATTGCATCGTCCTTCAACACTTGCACTGCTACCACCTTTTTGAGTGATGTTTTCTACTTATATGTCTTCTCAATTTCATTCAAGCTGAGGGATTCCTCCACTTTTTTCTCCCCCGATCTGCTCTATGCAGTCTCCTCTATGACTACTTGCTGGTGGGAGACATCACCCACCATTCCACAGAGAGAGAGGCAGAGACAGAAACAGAGATAGAGACAGACAGGAAAAACAACCACTGGCTTAGTTGTGATCACGTGATGTTTGATGTATAATAAGACATCACTTCTTGATTAAGATAAAATTTATTAGACATGTTTGTTTGTCTAGCCAAACACTCATGGAACAAGTTACTCACAATCTGAGGTTTTATGGTAGATCTTTCCTATGGTAGATGATTTTCTTAAGATATTTGTCACAGCAATGAAAAGTTTATTAACACATTTATTAATCTAGTTGCTGAATCTATTATAAAAACACCTCCCTCCAGAATCTTTAAGAAACTACAAGTTAGTATAGAAATTTATGAGCCAATATTAATAAAATACTAATAAGATGTATTTCCAAACATATCATTATTATCCTATTTCTTTGATTTTGGTTAAAATTATATCAAACTATAAGATCAAGTGGAGAAACAACTTGATAAATTCATCTTGGTACTTTTGGCCTTCAAAAATGGCATTGTTTATAAATTGACAAATTTTAACAGTAATTTTGCATGATTAGTTTTACAATCACTGAACAAACGGTGGCTAAAATCCCACAATTAGACATCTCTGCTTGCTTGCCTTTCAGGTCAGTTGCAAACACACCACAAAGTTGGCTTGAAATTCAGACTTTCTTAGCAATTTACGTGAGCATGAGTGAGAGTATCAGATCCTTTCCTGCAGGCATACTATGTAAAAAGAGAGAAAAGGAAAGAAAGAATGAAAACTGGACTTCTAAGGGTGAGACAGGAAATGTGTGCCACAGGGATAAATTGGGGAGACGATGGCAAAGTTGGACATTTTAAAGAAACCTCTAATATTACCCCAGCCCAGCTCCCAGAGAATAAGCTTTGTGTTAAAGTCTGCATTTAGGCATACACAGAATTTTTACCATCTTTGATTTTCCAAGTAGCCAGGAATCAGATCTGAAAGGAACAACATTGCCCAAACCTAGTCCAGATTTCAGAGAGAGGTGCTGAGAACAAGGCTCTGGATCATAGTACAGCTGCCACTGTTCACTGTTGACAGCAATGAGTGAGGTCTAAAGCACGTGAGTTCCCTAAGGGATTCATTTTCCACCGGCCTCAATGGAGTGGAGGAAAAGGGTCTCTGATGTCCTCCTTATGCCCAGATGCTCTGGGAGCCTCCTGTACATCCGAGTTTAAAAGAGACGTGGAGAGACTAAACCTCTGTAGCATTATTCGTTTTTAATATCCTGCTGGTAATATCTTGTTTCATGTCTTAACTGTTCTGATTTTACACTTAAAATAATTGTCTCCACATTCCCTGTCGTGTGCACTCTGGTCTCCAATTTATGTGACATTCCTATTTGTATATCAGCTCATTATGCAGCGCTTTTGTTCAGTTAATTTGGCTTCCTCTCACCCTTCCTATTTTTCTTATATAAAAGGTTATATTCTCCTTTCTTAGGCTAATTTTCAACTGTAATATTGTTCTTCCTTTATGTTGAATTATTAAAACCCTTGCTGGAATTTCCACATGGGGTGAGAAATACTAACATGGAAAACAAATGCAGCCCACAAATCTCAGGCAGTTTTTACAACATAAAACATGCATAAGGAGAGACTCAAGCGGCCGAGCCAGTCTGCAAACGACTGCTCATTGTTTAATTTCTGGATCTTTTTCCTCTGAATTTTAAATATAAAAAGAGTTAACTATATAGTCTTACTTGGAGGAGAAACAGAGGAGAGAATCATGCCTAATTTCATGACTTAAAATAAGCATTACTATTTTCTATATGTTTGCTCCCTTTTATCTCTGTGTTTGAGCTCTTGTTATTTTGAAAATAATACTGTTAGGAATGCAATCAGCCATATAGGGTTGTACTGAGGGGTTTTAAAACCAGTTTATGTATGATGTCCTCAAAAGATTCCCTGTCAGAGTAGCAAATTATTTAGCCAGTATTAGATGACAGAATATGTAAAGAAGAGGCAAAGAACATTAATATAGACAGAATCACCCTTATGCAATGTCTAGCTTAAATTAAACTAACAAATCAGGACATGAAAATTACAGGGAAAAGAAACCCTAAGTGCACTGCAGAAGAGGAAAGTATATGTCATAACCACATCCAGAGTGTCCAAAGCAATACAAAATGTTTTCCAGAGTAGCAGTGGTTTGAAATAAACACCAAAGGTGGCTGGAAAGATAACTTGACAAGTTTACTCAGGAGATGTGCACGAAGATATATTATTCATGCATAATGTAAATACTTCGTTTTTTCAATTCATGTACAGTTGTCTGCTTGTCTTCTTTTTTCCTTACTGTCTGTGTCACATGTCATCTATCTTAGATGGTTAGTTCTTAAGCAGTGATCCCCAATCTCTGAGAAGTGAAATCCCTATTGTTTGTAATAAGACAACTGTGCTAAACCACCCCCCACCAAAAAAAATAGGAAGATCACAGAGCTTGAAATTACGTGAACTTTCATTTTATGTAAATCAAAACTTTTCTGATTTAGAAGAATTTTACAATCCCACCTGGGATAACCAACTACTTCTCTTCCTTCTTGTCACCACGGCTTATAAAACTGAATTTGCAAGCCATTATCCTTTGGGAAAAGTTGTGTCTAACTAAAACTTTTTCTTGGAATTTTAAATATGAAAGAAGTCTGACCATATTATAGTAGATGGAGGTTTAGTAAAAAAAAAATTGCATTTGTTTTTGTAACTTAAAATAATCGTTGTTTTCATTATTTTGCTCTTTAACATCATTACATTTTAGTTTTTATCCTTCCATTATTTTAATATAATCCAAGACATACATTATTTTAAGCCATTGGTTTTAAAAAAATTAACAATTCAGAAGTGCTTAAAAAGTAAATTAAGAATCGTTATTATTTCCTTGTCCTTCTTCTTAAACCCACCCTCTTCCCAGAAATAAGAGCTGTTAGCCTCTGAGCAAGTGTGGTTCTCACACTTATTGTATAGATTCATATGGAGCTTTATTTTTAAACTGCAGATATTTTACTTCTTTCATTTAAATAAAATTAGGTCATGTTGTGTAAAGTATTTGGCAACTTGATTTTGTTCAAAGACAAAGTCTCACTATGTTGCCCAGGCTGACCCTAAACTCCTGGGTTTGAGTAATCTTTCTGCCTCAACTTCCAAGTAACTGAAAGCAAACAACTGCATATCAGCACATCTGGCTTACTTTTATTTTTGTTTTTTTAACTTAACATACATTTTTAACTTAATATATGTTAGAAGTAGCTGCATGATATCAACTCAGTCTTTTTAATTGACAAATATTCTATTACAAAATAAATCAAAATTTAACTCAAATGCATCCTTTTTTAGACATTCAGATTGTTTCCACTCTTCATTCTAAAAATAAATATCTTATAAGCAGCATATAAACTGTACATATGTCTTTGTATAATGCTCCACAATCTAGATTCCCGGAAGCAAATTATAATAAATACTGTCACATTACCATCAAAACAGATATATATAATACACTCATTTAAAATTATGTATCCTATCTTTTCCAAAATTGTGTGGTATTGAGCATGTAGATATACAGATTTAAAATACTTTACTTCTCTATTTGTAGATTGTTTGATTTAATGTCCTCTACTTTTCTGCTCATATGAAAAATGAAGATATGAAACATTCTCTAGACATACAAGTTTTTAGTGTTTTAGGTGATGATTTCCAAGCATGACTTATCATTTATGAAAATGCTTCAATTCCTTTCTAATTTTATTTTAGTTCCATCTACTGCATTTCCCCATTTACTAAATTTAACAGGAGAATCTAGGGAAGTGTCTTAATTACTTTTTTTCACTGCTGAGACAAAATACTTGACAACCAAGGTTCAAAGAGGGAAAAAGGTTCATTTAGCCTACAGTTTGCAGAGGTTTCACTCTGTATTAGTCAGTGCTTGCAAGAGCTTGCAGGGCTGGGGCAAGGTTCCTGAATAGACTGCATCTTTGAATCAGATTTAATGCAGGACGCAGAAATTTACAAGCTTGGCCTACAGCAGCCACCCACAGAGTCAAATGCAGAAAAAGTACAAAGGGTCTATCTGTCTCTGAGTTAGAGATTAGAAGGATTTGGCCAAACACTTGGAGCTCGTGGCAAGTGGGATCCTGTAGCAGTCCACATCAGATCAAATGATCCTCTATGGAAAGGGGTCTGCACTAGAGATCAAATGGTTGCCACGAGAAGCTAAAGAACCTGCACTGCAGGCGAAAGCCTGGAGCTGGAACCTGAAGAATGTGTAAGAAAGCCAGATGACACCCAAGGCAAAGGCAAAGACAAAGACCCAAGCGCCTCCAAATAAAACAGCTAAAGTTCTTCCAAGGAAAGTCAGCTGAAATCCTTCCCTCCCGTTCTCTTTTTCTACCACTCCAACTGCAATCCTCCTTGAAGTGTGTCTTTCACACCCAGAACCATGCTGACCCAATTCAGGTGGGCATTTCCTACTCAAGTTGACAATCAATCAACCACTACACAGTCCAAAATCAACTGGCTCCAATGCAGGGTGCCATGGTGGAGGGGCATCCCGGAGGAGAAACAGTCTGTGGCAGGCAGAAGACAGCAAAAGCAGCAAGTGACAATAGAGTCTGTTTCTCCCCTTTTATATTCTATCTAGCGGCATCTGGTTTCAGGCAGGTGCCAAACAAATCGTGGACTAATTTAGTAATCACACACCCTTGATCCCAGCATCACACACTACATTCAGCCACCTCTGAAAAAGTCACACCTACAACAGCATGAAGCTCCAGGGTGCATCTAGACACAGGCCATAAGGAGAGGGTGAATGTTTTTTCTTGTTTTGTTTTGTTTTGTTTTGTTTTGTTTTGTTTTGTTTTGTTTTGTTTTATGAGACAGCATCTCACTATGTAGTTCAGGGAGGCCTTGAACTCACTGTGTATCCCACACCGGCTCTCCACTCAGTGATCCTCCTGCCTCAGTCGTCCGAGTGCTGGGATCACAGACATGTGCCACTACACCCAGCTTGAATATTTTTTTCTGTATGTAATTTTTCTGAACTTCTTCTTTGTGCTAAGATTATGAGGCCTTTTGTCCATCTATTAAGAATGCGAATTCTTAAATACAACTATTAACATTATATAAGAAATATGAAAAACCCTATAGAGATCCCTAAAATTACAACTAAAGGTAGTCCTAAAAACAGAGCTTCAATATGATCTAACAATCACACTTCCTTCTATATATCCAAGGCAAATGAAATTGGTATCTTGAAGAGCTATGTGAAGCCTTATGTTTAGCAGCATGACTCATAATAACCAAGATATGTAAAGAAAGCAACATACGCTATGGCTATACTATATATCATATTTTTATATTTATATAACATATATGCATACACATTTATGATGGAAAGTATGATATATATATAGAGAGAGAGACATAAAAGGAAGAAAATCCTACCATTTGTAACAATATGGATGAACCTGTAGGATATTCTCAGTGAAATAAACTAGATATGAAAAGACAAATACTGTATGATTTCATTTATATATGGAACCTAAAATAAAACCATACTCATAGAAACAGAGTAGCAATTGTAGTGACCCTGGGGTAGGGTAGAGGGGAATGGGGAGAGATACAGTATGTTCATTAATTTAACCATGATAAGTTTTACACTGTCTACAGCAAATCAATATGCACACTTTAAATACATACAATCTTTGTCATTTAAATATTTCAAATTTAACAAAACAGTTAAGTTCATAGCTTCTCTTGTGTTCTGTTTTTAAGAATTTCCCTTGGTTGCTCTTTTCATTTTTATTTTGACTATTTTCTTTGTCATTGTTACAATCTTACACTAAAACAGCAATAATAATAAATGATATTTTTAAATACTGACTCTATGACAGCCATAATTAGCATTTTGTTAGCAAAGGAACTATGCATTTTATCAAGTAAAACTGATAGATCTGTCTGTTCCTTATAATGTGTTCTCTTACTATGAAGCAGAGGGTCGATCTCCTTTTCAAATTTTAATAATTACCTAATTAATTTTCTTCTACCTTTGAATAATTATCATTCTAAACTCTCTAGATTTATCATGGTATAGAACATCAGGCATCCTCATAGATACATTTTCCCCAAATTGCTAGCACTTTTTCAAATGCTCATCACAAAAAAAATTTACAATGACACAAGAATAAATGCAAATAAGTGGCAGTGATGAAAGGAATAAGAGAAAGATCATACAATTGTGTTCTTAATAATTCCAAAGATAGGAACAGAGCATGAAAAAATAAATGTAAAACTAAACTGCAGAAATCTGTCTACATATCTGAGAGCTCGTTTGGAGATTCTAGCGAGGGAGCACGGCTACTTAGACCCCCTTGACCAAGGAACAGTCCTTCTCTACTAGAGGCGGACATCCTCCTCAATGGAGCACACACTTCTGGAAGGACACACATAGAGCATTGAGGGAGGAAGGGGACACTCACCTATCCAGTCAGATCAGATGAATGCACTCTGAGCATCAGTGGGGTGACCAAAGTTGCAGCCAGATTGCCCTCACATCCCTGTCTACATACCTGACATAGAAAATTTCCCCTTGTATATTGCATTTACATAACATTAATGTTTACCTGTTCATATTTGTGATTTTTAAGCAGCATGCCTAAAAATACCCTCAGTGCACTTTTGCAAATCCCATGCTCACTGTCTTAATAAACTAGCTTTCTCCCACCTGTCATTCATATTTTAGGAAGATGACTTGGGCCAGTGTCTGTTTTGCAAACTCCTACAGCACCCAGAACTGAATACCAAGACAGCTACTCTGTGTCCAGCAACCACTCATCAGCAAAGGTACTGAGGTCTTTTGTCTACTCCAATAAACATTTCAGAATTGTTTCAGCCTGTGTGGCAGACACTTCAGTAGGTGCTAGGTTGTCTGTGGCCACAAGAGAGAAAGTGTCTCTGCTTTCACAGAACCCACATCCTGTAGGGCAGACTGTCCCTAAATAAAGTATATTAGTAATTGTAAGAACTCCATAAGAAAAACACACAGCATGTAGAGAAGGTATCAATGAAGAATTAGAGATAAGGCACTTGAAACGTTACCCAAAGCAGAAGTAAGGGTTAAGGTAACAAGGAAGAGGCAGGGAGAGGGAAGAATTCATGCAAACTCCCTGATGAATTCTTACGTTCATCTCTCAGATTACCATCACAGTGACTCCCAAAGAAAGTCAGCAAAAGAAAGTGAAGTGGGGACACAGTAGAACAAAGGTGCAACTTTATAATATCAAAGAATTTAACTTAAAAGAAGACTTAAGCTATTTCTTGCTGCTGTGATTAGGAGACACTAAATGCCTTAACAGTGTTCTTATGCTCCGGTCTACCCCTGCCCCTGTCCTTGGCAGCTTTGGCCACACTGAAATCCTGGGCTCTTGTATGACTCACAACATTAGCATATCTTCCTGTCTCTAAGATGCCTGCAGCAACATGGACGTGAATAATGCAGTGTCTTAAGCTGGACAACAACAACAAAAAAAGAGTACTTTCTACAATACCATAGAAAGAGAAAGCCCTTTGCATATTTTCTAATCCTACTCAATTTGCATTTCCATCTCTTTTACCATGACAACCTATATCCAGAACAAATAGCAAAAATATGTCTCCTTTTTACACAAGATATATGGGAAGAATGAATCTAAAAAACATTACCTCCACCCACATGGAGGATTCTTGTCCCCAGAGAATGCTTGAATTCTTGAGCTTGTTTCATGGCTCTGGGCCTGGAATGACACCTACCTACATAGGACTATTGCAAATGTCTTTGATGGATTCAGGAGTTCCTGGGAAGCTGATATTCCAAGGGTCCAAGTGCTTTTCCCAATTCCCAGCATTTATCAATAAAAGAATGTAAATTGTCTGTTATATACTTATTACCAGGTAACGCTTTCTGTATGTTGAACCATGCAAAAGAACTTACTGGCAGAGAGAGAAGGAGAAGATGAAGAAGGAGAAGGAGAAGAGGAAGAAAAAGAAAAATATAGGCCATGGAAGGATGCAGTTGTGTCTCTCCTCCATTCAGATATCCTCCTTTTCAGATCTACCTTCAATAGGTCTGAAGTAGTGAAGTGGTAATTTTGATTCTATTAAAAAATCAGTTGCTTTAGTTTGTCATAGTCCAAAATGAAGTGATCTTTCAAAATGAGTTTCCTGTGTATATAACACTCAGGTTGCATTCCTTATTGTGAAGATCAACGCAATTTTCTGTGTACTTTTTTTCAGCTGCAATATAAAGGTACTTTTTTCAGTGGAAAAATGAATTGAAATCATTCCCTGAAATGCCGTGCACCATCAGGCAGGCACACTGTCACTGGAGTGGCATCTTCAGTCCTCAGCAGGGTGTTGAGTGTCAGGGGCTCCAGGCTGGATCACCATCCTACACATTCTCTTGACAGATGGTTGTCTTTGGCACCTCAGCAAGTAAACAGTAGCACCAATGGCCATGATTACTTCCTCATCTTGCCTGCCAAACTATAAGAAAGAGGTTTGTCTTGTCTTTAAAAACAAAATGCAAACATTGTTCCTTATTTTTAATTCTTTTTGTTTTCAAAACAGATCCTCCAGTAGTCATATTCAAAGTTTGGATTCTTTAATGTGTGTGCCTTTGCAGAACACATCAATAAAGGACTTGTAATTTGTTAAGAAGAAATAATGGACTGCAGCCCTTCCAGGGTGAGAACCAGCAGTGTCTCCTGAGATCCACGCAATGTTGGAACTTAGGACACTGGGAAGCCAGGCAAGCACCTCCCCTCCCTGGTAAGCGGTGGTGGTCTGGCTGACTGCAGCCCTTCCAGGGGGAGAACCAGCAGTGTCTCCTGAGATCTGCGCCATGTTGGAACTTAGGACTCTGGGAAGCCAGGCAAGCACCTCCCCTCCCTGGTAAGTGGTGGTGGTCTGGCTGACTACAGCCCTTCGGGGGGAGAACCAGTAGCAGCTCCTGAGATCCCCGCCATTTTGGAACTGAGGATGCTGTGAAACCAAATGACTATCCTGCCTCCCTACTAAGCAATAGTGAACCTACTGCTACATGGCCTAGAGTCAAATATCCCACTTCCCCTATCCTCCTTCCCACCCCCACCCCCCATTAGCAAATGGGAACCAGAAATCTGAGCGACTCCTGGGAGGTTGACCATAGCAAATAAGGGGGACTTCCTTCTACCATTTCTTTGAAGGTAAATATTTTTATTACTGTTTTGCACTTTTCTAATTAATGGTACTGCTCTATTCAATATTCTGTTTTGATAAGTTCTATAGTGTTCTATCTTTCGTCTCATTTTGATATACATGATTGAAAGAACAACTATTACAAAGATAACAAAATATACTGTGATACCTATTACTGTTATCCCGGTAACCTGCTGTGAAGTTCTGTAGCATTTTCACTGTATGATCTTAGTTGGCTTTATTCTGACTTGTTCTGTTGCATACTTTCAAAATAAAATTTAAAAAAAAGAAGAAGAAATAATGTTTTTGATTTGCAAGTTGTCCTGGTGATCTCCAAAGCAGAGCTGGCTCCCTCCCAAGGCTGGGAAGGAGCCTTGGCAGACTATCACCCTTACAGGGGGAAAAGTTTGCAAACCACCCCACGCTCCCAGGGTGATCCAGGTGTCATCTTTCCCCCAAATAAGAGCCAAGGGTGTGATCAGTACAAGTCAATGTAAAAGCAAACATAGACTAAAGAGCAATTGGTGTTGCTCACTGCCTGTGTGACAGTGGACAAGTAATTAGCCTTTCTTTGCCTTGGTTCCTTGTCTGTGAAACAGAGACACTGTGTGATTTAAATTGGATGTTCACAGTGTTTAGTGTACAGTGAGCACTCCTCAAATGCCATTCTTCTCACTATCTATTGCAGAAAATAAGTTTTTGGTGTCACACAAGACTTATTATTAGTATACAAAGTTAATATTTTCATTCTCATAAAGTCATATGTGACTGACAACATCTGTTTCTACATGTCTAAGTGAGATTGGTTGATTTGGAAGAAATAGACAATAAAATAAAGAAGAAATTTTTTTGGTATAATACCCAAAAGAGGAATAGCTGGGCCAAGTGGGACCTCCAATCCTGATGCTGAGAGACTTCCACACTGATTTCCACAATGGTTGCACCACTCTACACTCCTACCAGCAGCGGAGAAGGGTTCCCTTTCCCCCACAGCCCCTCCAGCATTTGCCATTGGTTGATTTCTTGACAACAGCCATTCTTTGCAGAGTGAGGTGGAATTTCAATGCTGTTTTAATTTGCATTTCTCAAATGACAAATGACATTGAACACTTTTTCATATACTTATTTGTCATTTTATTTATTCATCTGAAAAGTGTATGTTCATCTCATATGATCATTTTTGGATTGGGTCTTTAAATTTGGAAGGTCTGATTTTATTGAGTTCTTTATATGTTCTTGATAGTAATCCTTTGAGGGACAGCCAGCAAACATTTTTTTCCCACATTGTGGTTGTCTCTTCACTCTGTGGGTGGTTTCTTTTGTTCTGCAAAAGCTTTTTAATAAAATGAGATCTGAGTTGTTCTGTGTGTAATCAGAGTTTTATTCATAAAACATCACACCACAGTGATATATGTGCACAGGGATTATAGTGACACAATGTGTAATAGCAAAATCTTGTAAACAACCTCAATACTCATCAACTAAGGAGTAGATAAAAAAGATGTGATCTTTTTATACAATGGAATATTACTCAGCTATGAAAAGGATAGGCCAGGGGTATAGCTCAGTGGCACAGCACTTACCTGGCAAACATGAGGTCCTGAGTTCCATTGCTGATACCAAAAAAAAAAAAAGAAAAAAGAAAAAAAGAGAAAAGGATGAACTTAAACTCAAGTCCATACTCATAAGTGAAATAAATCAGACTCACACGAGCAAACACTATATTGTCTTCATAGTATGAGAAACTGAAAGACTATATAAAATGTTATACGTGCATATTAATTCCAGAAATAATGTCATGTTTGCCTTCCAAAGGTTTTCTTCCTTTTCAAAATTGCTTTAATGAGTCAATTCTTTTGTATTTTCATACCAATTTTATAAAATTTTGCCAATTAAAAAAACTGAAATTTTCATGAGACTTAGATTATAGATGCTTTTTGGAAAATTGTTATCTTCAAGTGTGTCACCTTAAAATGCATTTTTTGAAATCTTCAATTTCTCTATAATGCTTCTTAGTTTTACATATTTATGTGTGTCTTGTGAATTTTGTGGTGAGATATATCACTATTTTATATTTTAGTACCATATAAATAATATTTTGTTTTTGTTTGTCACCATAAAATGGAAGTATAGTTACTTTCCAGTAAACATAAAAAAAAATAAGAAGAATGAAAAGGAGGAGAGGAAGAGAAGGAGGAGGAGAAGAAAAAGGAACCAGAGAATGAAGAGCAGCAGGAGGATGAAGGTGACTAAGTTGTCTTAGGCTAGGCTGAGCTGAGTATTTTCCATGTATATATTTCTTCCACTTAATTACTCACATAAGAAACAGGTATTCTTGCCCCTAGTTTAGAGACGAGGAACCATCTCCGAGTTAAGTGACTAACAGCTCAGTGTTCTGTTATCAGAACTCAGTCCGTTCCAGCCCTTACCCGTGGTATTTCCTCTCCATGGTCACTACTTTTGTCCCTCTTCCCTGTCCCTTTCCTTCCCCGCTGTTTCCCCTGGAGGGCAGGTGGCTGGCTGGTTGGTTGGTTTCCTACCTGACTTTCCAGGTATCAATAATCTCTCTCCTAAAATAGCATGAGACATATTCACGTTAATCAAAGGAAAAACCCATGTAAGCCCAAAGCAAGGCGCCTCCAGTGCTCAGCACCTAATAAATGTTGCAATTCTGTTACTGTTAATTCTGTCACTAAGGACTTAGGGGACTGAGGATACAGAGAGCTAGAAAAAATAGATCAATGATGAACATAACAAATGTTTTGCCCCTGGACTATTAAAACAGTGTATGGAAATCCATTCCTATAAAGTCGGTTCTCTTGTGCAGATTATTGATCTGATCCAAATACTGAAAAATCAATGCTACATGTGTCCATACATTTCAAATATTTGATTTGCTGGCTTCTTAGCACATGTAGTATAAGATGCTTGGCAGAGTGATTGATCAATTTAAATTACAGTTTAAAAAAACATTGACTGTTGATAAGTTTACTTTTGGGTCCTAAAAGTATTCATATCATAAACTCTAAAAGAAAGCCACAATAAAAAATAGTCTGGCCTTTGACATACGAGTATCTTTTTGCTTTATAAAGAACTTCAATAAGCTTCTAACATAAAACTACGACATCAAAAAGTAAGCAAATGTTAAGGACAGAGAATTATACAAGCAAGATCCACATGCAATTCATTAGACAATTTCTTGTCACTGCAATAAAATACTCAACACCTGCCACTTGAAAAAGGAGAGGTTTACCTCAGCTCATCGCTTCAAGGATTCAATCCATGCTCAGCTGACTCTAAGATAGAAATGACATGGCAGAAAGGTCTGGAGGAGAAAGTTGCTCATCCTATGGCAGCTAGGAAGCACAGAGAGGAGGAGAAACCAAGGAAGGAGACACACTCACCAAAATAATCCTCCAGGCCACATTTCCTATTAGCTATTCACAGATATTTGGCTATGAACACACAATCAGTGAGTTAATCCACTGATGAGGAAGGTCCGCCATCATCTAATCACCATTCAAAAATCACAGCTTTGAGTGTGTGAGGCTTTGGAGGGACATTTTAGATCTAAACCATAATATTCCATGCTAGCCTTCAAAAAGCTTGTGTCCATCTCATTATACAAAATGTATTTAGTCCATTTTAACAATCGCCATCATCTGAATACTTCCAACCTTGCTGGAAAGTTCAACTACCACGCCTCTTCTGAGACTCAAAGTCAACTGAGCTGTAAGCTCTTGTAAAACTCAAAAAGAAAATTAAATATCTCCAATGTACCATGCACAGAATAAATAATCCTATTCCAAAAGGAAAGATTAGAGGGAATGAAATAAATTGGACCGAAGCAAGACCAAAACCCAGCAGAGCAAATGTTAAACCTGTAACTCCATGTCCAGCATCCAGGGAAGATTGTGGTGAAATGTAAGCTCCAAAGAGCTTGAGCATCCCTAAGCCTGTGGTCTTACTGGTTGCAGCCCAAATGGCCTTTCTCTTTAGCAGACGTTCTTTAGCAGACGTTCCTCATTCCTGGCATCTTCAACTTCCTTGGGTATCCACAGAACCTTTATCTTCACTATCACAGCTCCAAGCATCACCCTCTTAGGTGCTCCTGGAAGGAACTGTGATGCTGTCATAAATTTCTGTCTGGCTTTCCAGGCCTCCTTTTGAAAACTGGGTGGAAGCCTCTATAACCACATAACTCTTACATTCTACCTGCCTGAAAAACCAGAACCATATTGGTGATGCCACTGTCTGCCCCCAACTTGAGCAATAGCTTGTCCTCTAGGACCAGGGGTGCAGCAGTCTCTGAGTGCCTGAATGGCCTAACCTAAAGAAACACTTCAGTGGGAACCCCTGAATGAGCAGTGCACCTTGAGGCTCTCATCTCAAAGCAAAGTTTTTCGAAGAAGTATACACTTTTAGATCCTTGAGTTAATGGGTGGGTTCTGACCATTTCCTGAGGTGCTATTAAAGAATTTTATTATCCTAATTCAAAGTAGTTGACTTCTTTTTAATGCTAATTTTTCCAGCAGCCGTATTTCACTATACCCAAGGTACATGTGCTTCCTTACCAATCAAGCTGCAAATGTTTTGCATCATTAGACTCCACTTTTTGTTCCTGACGCTCATTGTAAATCTGGATGAAACCAGTCAGCGGTGCTATAATGCAGCCTGAATATTGGACTGACTTGCAAATTTCCTTCACCCGATTCTTTAGTCTCCCACTTTCAAATTCAGCCTCACACAAAATTTTAGGACATGGATCAAACATAGACACATATTTGACAAAATGAAGCACGCATGGCCTCTAGTCCACCTTCCAAAAGAGTCCTCATTCCCAACTGAAACCTGATGAGCATTACCTAACTCTCTGTCCACCTTCCTATTGTTCTTCTGAAAATCAGAGCACTGACCCCGCTTCTCTGGTACTGATTTTCTGTACTACGTTCCCATTTCTGGGCCAAAAAACCCAACACCCACATTTTAAAGGAGGACACATTTATTCTGGCTCACAGTTTCAGGGATTCAGTCCAGGGTTGGACGGTTCCAAGGCAGAAATGGTATGGTGGAAGAAGAAATGTGCTCACCTGACAGAAGCCACCAAAGAAACAGAGAAGAAAGGAGGGTCCAGAAAGGCAGGTATCCCTCCAAAACTGGGTCCCCAGTGACATACCCCTTCCAGTGAAATTCTGTCTCCTAACAGTACAGTTAACTGTGAACTTACAATCAATGAATTAATCCACAGATGAATACCATGATCCAATCACATTTCAAAAACCCTACCTTTGAACACATGAGACTTTAGGAATTTTAGATCTAAACTATAACATGCCACAAAGCACTCAGTGAAACTAGGGAGTACATCCTTATTTCTTGGCCTTTGTTGGGTATATTGGAAAGCAGAGGCATGATTCCTAGGGGAAGGTCACCTACTGGGGCCTCTTGAACATACCCGATTATTTAAGGTGCAAGATAAAATGGGGAAATGCTAGAAAAAACAAAGCCCCTTGCACAAAAGTCACCGGCTCACCACACTAGACATTTCTAAGATTATTCCCTGTCAACAATGTGAAGAGTGACACAAATAACTCAAAATTGCTCCTGGCGAATTGTTAAGAATTCACTGCATGACAGAAGTGAATGAAGGAAAGCTGTGTCATAGCAGTGGGGCATGACTCCAGCTCAGCAGCCACACCTTCCTGGAGGGTTACAGACTCATTACAGAACATGTGAAGGTAGTGGACTTGGATAATCTGAAAAGTGTGTATATGCAGCATTGACTTTCAATACTGGGGCCATTCGTATAAAATTATGATGTAAAAATAAAATTCACAATCAGTCTATTTAGTCTCATTACAACCTCTGTAATACTGGTTTTTGTTTTTGCTTTTGTTTTTAATCTCAAAAGCTTTCCGGGGGACTTTCCATGCATGCAAGTCCTATTCATTGACATCAAACTCCAACTCAAAATATCACTTTCTCTACAAAGTCTGTCTGTACTATCTGATATATTTCTTTCCCATTTAATGAATCATTTCTAGTGGTGAATTATTCCTTTAGGTTCCCATTTACCATGGATTCCTTCAACAGACTTCCAACTATCATATAGCATCTATACTAAGTGTAGCAAGTACAAAATCAATTGTGTCAGTCATGCTATAAAGGTTTTGAGTTTTAAAAAGATCAAGCGGAGTCTTAATTTTTAGTTATACTGTAATTAACTATATGAATTCATAGAGATAAATGGCTTGCAGAGCATATTATGTAACTCATTGTGGGGACAGGGGAGGGCTCTAAATAGATGTCATAGAGTGGAGTTCAGGAATTCTTTTTCTTTTTTCTTTTTTTGTCTTTTTGATACTGAGATTCACTATGCAGTTCAAATTGGTGTTAAACTCACTAGCCAAGGCTGGCTTTGAACTAGAAATGATCCTCCTGCCTCAGGCTCCCAAGTGCTGGAATTAGAGGCATGTGCCACCACACCCAGCTTAGTTTAGGAATTCCACAGTTTGCATTTCCATGGGAATTTAAGCTGTTATGTAGGTTTTTACATGTGCTTTCATATTACCCAATTAGATTAGTTTATCATAAACCAGTTTCTATAATTTTCATTAAGTATCACAAAATACTCCAAAATTATTAATGACTGATTAGTTTGTATATCCAGTATTGAGTGTAAGTTTATGGAATATTTGTAGCCAGAAATTGCAAGCTTCAGGCCACCTGTAGGAATGCTCTTGGTTATTTGTATATTTCTGTACAGATTTCTAAAATAGTAAAGCCACACTTATTGTTTCAGATTTGACATATTTCACATAAAAATCCAGATTTCTGCACTGCCTTGGAAACATCAGACAAACTGGTAGGATTAGTACAAATGCTCTTGTAGCAATCAATCGCTAGAATTGAGGAGGAGCTAGTTAAGTTCATTAGTTTCTACCAAGTTGACTCTATTCATCTACTTTCCTGTGTGACTTTGCCACGCATTGAGCTTGCAGCCTATCGTAACCATTAATGTCTTGGTGAACAATTAGTCATTTCCAACTTCCTGTGTGTGCCCTCATCAGGTAGCTAATTTGCAATTCACGTATCTTTCTCCTTTTCACATCTGAAGGCACTCGGACAGGTTTACCCCATTACTCACAGGAGAGCACAGGTAGCCTGTGAAGACAAGGTGTGCAGAAGGGCACCTGAGAACTGTCTATGCTCTGTTCTCAAGGGGAAGAAAGAAAGAGAAAAGAAAGAAAAACATATTAATCCCATTAGAAGCTGCTTTAACATTGAATACAGGATCTCATTTTGCGACTCAGACATTTTTTAGAATTTCCTGGGCTTTCTCCTGGGAGAAAGACAAAGTATACAAAGTTGGCCTTTTGTTGTTAATGAAAAAGGGTATTAGTGTACAAGAGTCATCCTTTTATCCTCAAAGACTCAGGCCACCCATTAAACTACAACAACAGGAGGATGTTTTTCTAATAAAGGCATAGATCTCTAATTCATCATCATCAGCCACAAAAATAATCCCTCTGTGAATAACTGAAAGGATGACAAAGTAGCAGCTCAGAGAACCAGGAAGGCACTCGTTTCTTAGGTCTCAAGCTCTTCATCCATCAAATGAAAAAAGATTAGATGGTCTCTGAGGTTCTTTCCAGCTCTGACTTAATGATTTGTTCATAGGATTTTTCCAAGATGCTAAGGAGTTTAAGAAATATAGACATTTCCCTACCCTTCCAGAATTACTAAGGGAAGGAAGGAATTTCAAGAAAAACAACCAACAAGATTTTAACTTGGTTGCACTCTATGCCCACTGAGAGCGCACTAGTATAGAATTTCAAAGAAAGAGTCCATTTCTGAGAGGGAGACTAAAGAAGGGCCCAGAAGGGGGCTTGAATTTAGACTGAGCACTTAGAAAGATGGTTGGGCCAGGCATCACGGCACCTGCCTGTAATATTAGAACCCTAGGAGGCTGAGGCAAGAGGATCACAAGTTTGAGCCCATCCTGGGAAACTTAGCAACACATAGTCCCAAAATAAAAAAATGTTAAAAGAGGTAACCCAGGTAAGAATGTAGCTCAGTACTGGGGACCTGGTTTGATCCCCAATATTGTATTCCAAAAAATGAGACATTAAACAGCACAAAGGGAGAATGGTCACACCAAACTTCTATTAGGAAGAGCCACCTATGGGTCCTTCTTGGCTGTGATTGTCACCTCACAAAGACATCCTGCTGCTTAGGAAAGCTTTACTCCTTTTTTCCATTCCCTCAAATCCACTTCCCATACTGCTGATCCTTCTAAAAGATAATAAGATCATCTGATTTACCTGTTTAAATCCTTGATGACTATAGAATATCGTCCAAACTCCCAGAATATCGTCCACGCACACCCACACACACAGACATCCCCTAGGCAAGACCATAGCTGGCCCCACCAGCCCTGTGCCCTGCGCCTCCAATCTGGTTCTATCATTCCCCTGACGTGCAAACATGAATTTCTCTGAAGGGATCGCACGCATGTTTTCTAAATGCACAGAGCATAAATTCTCTTGTTGAAGCTTCCCTCTCCAGCCTTTTGAAAGCCTCCTCACCCTCATCATCTGGCTAATTTCCATTCAGCCATTAAGGCTCAGCTCATCCTCTCTCGCCTTCAGACTCTTCGTTTATTATATGTAATCATCTGCTCAGTGTCTTCCTTCCCTAGCTACTAAGGCCTGGGAATAAATCTACCCTATTTGCTCCTGAATCTCTAGCACCTATTAAAATGTCCAGCACATAGCTGTTTCTCAAGAAATATTTGTTGGGTGAATGAATAAGCCAGGAAAAAAACGAAAGGGAAACAGCGGCAAGAAGCATCCTGGGCCCTGGCTGCAGAGCCAGCACACATGTGAGCATCTGAACTTGGCATCAGCTAACTTTAAAGAGGACACAGGAAGGCTTTGCTAAAATACCCCTGCTGAGAGACCAGGACTCAGAAGTTGTGCAGGATCAAACACTGCACAATGCCACACAGAATGCTCGCATTACAGGCCATCAGAGTTGCAGCGATGGGGCCTTCAAAGATGAATGCCTTCGGTGCAAACTTCACCGCGGAGCTCAACCACAGCACTAGAGAAAAACAAGCTCCCATGATGTAAAACTTGAATCTCCTGTTAAGATATTTTTAGCCATAATGGAAAACAAGCTGAGACAGATAACTCATAATTATGGCAGAGCCACTAGAGAAGAACTAAGGACTCAGTATTTTGAATGCCAATGCATCTTTTATCCTATTGCAAATCATTGTCAATTCTGCTTTTAGAGGAAAATGAGAGCGTGTTCCAGGTGATGGCTACTTACAGACACAATGCAGACAGTCTTAAGTACTTTAGACCCACTGGCTCTAAATGTTTTTTGACTTTTGTTTGCTACTTCCCTTGATGGAATTGGAATATAGGCTTAAAATTCCCTCTAATGCCAAACAGCTGCTGCTTTGCTTTGTTTGAATTAAAACTGAATGTTGCTACCCAGAAGCCCTGCCCATGTGGATCTGCATAAGATGTCACTGAGCATCACCAGCAAGTCCGCAGAAAGGGTGCCAGGAATGTATATTAATGAGCCATGGAATGTTTGGGGGATTGGAGCAATTCTGACATTTCTCATAGTACAGCACCATGTGTGCTTATCAGCATGCCAAATTCTCATTTATATGAGTCTGAGTCCAATATTTAGAGGTAAGCCACGTTAGAGACTACTGGTCGCACCTTTTATGGTTAGAGACTGGGACCCAGAATCTTAGTAACTTGCCAGCGTCATGTAACTGATCTTGAAAGCACTTTTTTAACAATTTGACTTTTACACAGCTGTCAGTTTCTTTGCAAGCCGCCAATACCTAGAAAGCTCCCGCTTGCTTTTCTCTCCTCTCCTCTCCTCTCCTCTCCTCTGCACTGCTGTTCTCCTTAGCCAGAAACTCTGCTTTGATCTTGGCAACCGTTCTTTATATTATCCTGAAAAACAGAAAAGCAACCACAATGGTAATTTTCACTCATGATTAGTTTGCTTGGTTCCATACCAGGCCCAATGGGAAACAAGGAAATAATCTAAAAAAATTACCTGAAATGTAGCTGTAGCATTATCAGGTGTCAGTTAAAGAACTGTGGTTATAAAATGTTTTGTGTCTTTTTATGCCTCTTTCTACTTTCTTCTATCTCAATTGCTTGATGGAACCCAGTAGACATCTCATTACGGACAAAGACACAATATTGGAATACACAAGACTGAAGACATTTCCCAGCCCTGCGGTTTAGTAGTTAGGGTAAGCAGCTAACTTGTGACAAGTCTCTGAACATAACATTGGCTCAAATATGGAAGTGTTTCTTACTTCCTACTACTGGACAGTGAGTAAGTCAATAAGATGGCCCTCTGCTGAGTAATTATCCAGAGATGGGATTGAGGAAGAGGAAAAAGACATTGTCACCTTCAACATATTGCCTCCAAAATTTCCCTGGAGTTGGCTGCATTCCAGCCATCAGGAAAGAAAGAGGGAACGTGGAAGATCAGAAGAGAAGCTGAAGGAGACAGGAAGGAAGGACAGAATAACGTGTTCACTCATGACCCACGACTAAAATTCCCACTCGTGATCTGACCTCACCTCAGAGGAACCAGGGAAACAGTTCAGTTGAGAAAAGAAAAAGATTCCCCTGGCGCACATAGCATCTATTTAACCCTGTAGTAAAAACCGTATCCTAATGTTAAATAAGTACGTGTCAGCTTTGACTTAATCTTATTTTTGTACTCCAGTTCTTCCAAGGTCATAAGGTTGGAAAATCAGACACGTTCTCTCAAGCCAAGTAAGGCTTCAAAAATTAAAGCTGTAGCTAATGTCCTAAGTTAAGAAATGAAAAAGCTAGAATATAAGCCAAGAATTTGTGATGAACATAAATCATAGCAAAAAATTGGTTTGACTGATTTTTTTCCACTAAAACTTTACACCCAGACACTATATATACATCCATATATATATATATATATACATATACATATGTATGAACATATATATATTCAGATTTTTAATCAAACTTTTCAGATAGTTTGGTTTTAAAACTAAATTACTCATTGAAACAATTTTACTTGATTAAATAGACCGTGTCCATTTCTTGGAACCTCCCACATCCTAAGCTTCTGCTCCTCATTCACACATAAGACATGATACCTCCTCCTCTATTATGTAACCCACTTTACATGTGAGAAAACAGGTTGAAAGATGAACAGCCAGTTCAAGGAAATCCAAACCCAGGTCCACCCAACCCCAAAGCCACGTGGTTTCCTCTGTGGCACACTGTTGCTCGGTTCTTCGAGGACTTAGCTGATTTGCACACATATTCAGTCTGAGTACTGAGATATTCTGAACTCTCAGAGGAGTTTTCAAGAACTTAGAATAAATAGCACTGTCAGGACTTGACAGGATACCTCAATTCCCTCCGCAGCCATCCTCTACCTGCTAACGACAGGAAGGACTAAGGCACAGGAGGAATATTGATGCCTTCCTCTTAAGAATCCACTTTCTAACCAGACTTATGCCTTCCCAGCCTCTGCTTTGGGAAATGCAGGATCAAGCCTACTCAGAAATACAAGCCGAGGTATTATCCTAGCAACTCCCCAAAGCAATCATACAACAGTGTTTGCCTAAGCCTTAAGTTCCGATGCCTGGCAGTGTACAATGCAAAGTTCAAAGGGTTGCTCATTACCATAATGGGATATAAGCCTTTGCTGTTGGCTGTGGAATAATGAAGATAATTCTTGTGGATTGTTCCTTCCGTCTGTATTTATTCAGGTTAAAGAAGCTTGTTGCACAGCTCTTTTTTTCTTTCTTTCTTTCTTCCTGTTTAAATTTTTCCTGGAAAATCTCTCCTTTCTATGCTCAGTTTTAGAATAATATTCAACAAGACCCTTCAAACAGCAAAAGATTGTAATTTAGGTTTCACACACACATACGCAACATCATATCCTTTAACTTTCAATAAATAGCACATTGTGTTAGTGTTTCCATATTTGCCAATAACAAGAGACCTGTCAGCTTGACAAAATCCGATTTAATTAAAACATACACACACCAAATATGTTCACAAGGAAGCAAAATATTGGCATGAAACAAATGAGAACATATTGAAAAATTAGAACATCTCATTCTCCTGCGTGACAACTTCCGCTACAGTAGAGATAGCAAACTCACAAAGCAAGATAAAGCAAAGGTTTTCATTGACAAGTTTTTAGGATTAATTTAAATGTTAATCCTAAATGCTTGATGTACCCCTACCATTCAGACCCAAAGCCAACACTTAAAAAGCACTTACTTCTTGCTTAATTATTCATGTCACATGCTCATTTTAGAGAGGCACATTTCAAAAGTTCTGAAGCCTCCACTTCAGAAACACTAAAGAAAGAAATTAGTGGATCTTATGTTCCCTTGTGCCTTGGAAAAACTGAAGCCATGACCAGCTCATAGGTTCGTCCTATGCTAAGAGCAAAAATAACCTGTTTGTGACACACCAAGCTGCAGTGAAGTGAGAAAGCAGAGCCCTCATCTCCTAGGCCACCGAGGAATCCCCAGAGTTGGGCCAGGGGAAGATGGGGATGCAGACCGGTTAGGCTTCCACTCTGCTCCAATGGACTGCCTGCAAAATGACTGTGAAGTACAGAAGTAGCCACACTTCTGGAGCATTTGGCACCGAACCTGCCCAAGTGCACAAATCTCAATAGAAAGACTCCTCACTTAGGGATCAAGTACGCTCACTGGCAGCAACAACCATTGTAACTTTCATTTCATTCTTCCTTCGTGTTCTAAGACGAGAGCTTATAATCTTTCAATGTTAAATGCCCCCAAAGGCCATCTGTTAAAGGCTTCCTCCCCACCCTGTGGCTTAATGAGGCAGTAGTGGAACTCATGGGTGGTGGGACCTGGTGGGAAGTGGCAGATCACTGGGGGAACAGTTGAGGGGACCAAGCCCCTTCCTCTGCCTCTTTTGGCTTCATGACCACTATGCAGTAAACAGATTTCCTCTGCCGCGCACTTCCATCATGATTCTCTGCCTTGCCACAGGACACTGGCCCAAAAGCAATAACGCCAAGTGACTATTAACTAAAATCTCTGAAAGGAGAAACAAAATAAACCTTTCCTCTTTTTCAACTGCCTTGTCAAAATGTTTTGTGACAGTGATCGAGAGCTAATAGTTGCTGACTTTTTAAAAAAGGCAGTAGAACACAGAGTTGTTCATCATCTCACGATCTCTTATGCCTCTCAGGAAATTCCTCCTTCCACTAAATGAGCCTGGTGACCGCACTTGTTCGCTTGATGCTATAATTCAAATGATTCTGTCCCCTCCAACCTTGTTTTAATCCTCCATGAAGCGCTGTGGAGAAGTAGAACCTAACGGGCGGTGTTTCCATGAGAGCACCATACACTTCTCTAGGAAGGCTTCAGGAAACCTTGCTTCTGTGTGTGTATTCCAAATGGTGAATGTTTAAATTTTGAAAAAATTTCATTACAGTAAAAGACATATTGCCATTAATCCCCCTTCAACACACTCTCCATCACTTTGAACACATTTAGCCCATCATTCTCCCCAATTTCCAAAAAGCTTCTGGTGACTATCTTGATGCGATGTGATCAAAAATATGGTGAATGTTGCTGCTGAGTGTTATCCAGTGGAAAACAAGCTGTAAAAATATTAGAGTGTATCTTCATCCACATTATTCATCAAATCTGGCACCATGTGTGTCTTAGTTACATTTCTTTCATTGCTGGGACAAAATATTCAACACTCAAAGTGGTAAAGAGGTAAAGGTTCATTTAGTTCACAGTTTGAGGAAGTTTCAATCCATGATCAGCTGACTCGAAAGCAGAGTGGCGCATTGCAGAGGGGCAAGAGTTTGTGGTGGTAGAAGACAGCAAAAGCAACAAGAGTAAAGTGAGAGAAGCAAGCCTCTTTCCCCTCCTTGCCTAACTGCCCTAGGGCAGGTGTAGCACTCATATCCCTAACCTCAGCACTGGACAATGAACCAATCACAAACTGTAGATTCAGCCACTTCCAAAAGGCCCGCCCCTCATGACTACATGAGGCTTTGGGGGGACATCCAGACACAAATCATAACAACGTGACTTTTAGTTCTTCCCTCAAAGCCAAAATGCTAAATGTTTTGAGCCAGTTGAGGACATCAAGACGGCCACGACAATGTAACTAAAGATGTTCACAAAAGCAGACTTTAGAGCTGCTTCAGACAGAACAATGAGATGCACGTGCTTGAAGTGAAGGGAGAGTATTTTGAGCAGGATTAATGGAAATGTCTGACTCTAATAAAAATTTCAACCGAAACAGTCACTCTTTTTTTTACCACATCTTGTAATTCCAGCTCTTGAGAGGCTGAGACAAGAAAAAGAACTGTCAGATCAAAATCATTCCAGGATACTTGCAGACTTGGGGCCAGCCCTGGCTATATAGATCCTTTTGAAGAAGAAAAAAAAGGAGAAAAAGAAGAAGTGGAGAGAGCAGAAGAAAGGAGGATTTGGGTAATGGGCTCACTCTTCTTCTCTTCCTCCAGGTGAGAAGCTGAGTTTCTCCCCTCTGGTAGATGTAACATACAGTATCCCATCTTAGAAACTAGTATTAGGCCCTTATCGAACACCAAGACTCTTAGTGCCTTGATCTGGGATTCCTCAACATACAGAATCATGAAAAATAAACTTCTATTGTTTACAAATTACCCAGGATTATTATATCACCGTGAAAGGCCAAAAACACAAGGTAAAGAGTGCAGTCTTGGAGGTTTGTTGTGTGGCTCAAACAGTAGGGTTGTCAGGCTCCTCGAAGGCATTCACTGAGGTGCCCAGTTACAGACAGAGGAAGAAAGAGAAGAGGGAAAATCTGAGCTCTAATCTAGAAGCCAAAACAAAGATTGTTGCTCTGATTATTTCCTTCCCCTTGTCAGGGAGAATTACAACTGGTTTTCATACTAGTTCACCTAAGAAATAAGCACATACCAAGGTAAGCAATGTTTCTTTTGTGACACAAAGTCTAATCATTTATGAAGACAAGGCATCCCTTCAATCAACATCACTCAAGATGCCGCCCTTGTGTGCAACAAGATTCCTGATCCTGCAGACCCAGATGTTCTAGGTTCTTTTCTGAGCTGTGCCTCCCTACAGTGGCTACCATATGAAATTCAGACAACAACACTTCTTTCAAAATTCAAAAGGGATGGTATCAATTCTAATAAAAGTTTTACTCCAAATTCTCCCAAATTAGCAGCATAAATATGAAGGAGGGCATTTCTTCTTATCACTAATACAAAAATGTTCTGCCTTATCCTACAGATGAAAAAAAGCACTCTTCCTACAAACATTTTACAGCCTGCTAAGGTCATGTTTATTGTCTAGTGATATGTAATAAATTGCTCCAAAAAGGAGTGGCATAAAAAACAGATATTTATGGTGTCATTGTCTTAGTGTACTTTGTGCTGCTATAATGGAATACCAAAGACTGAGTGATTTATAACAAATAAAAATTTAGTTGATGGCCAGGGATATAGCTCAGTGGCACAAACACCTGCCTGGCAAGCACAAGATTCTGAGTTCAATTCCCAGTACTTGAAAAAAATATTTTATGTGACTCACAGTGCCAGAGGCTGGGAAGTCCAAAACTGAGTGGCCACAACCGGGGAGGGGTTTCCACTGTGCCTCCATGATGGAAGGGCAAAGATGGGGAGGAAATAGGGCTGGACTCCTCCTTGAATGAGGAGCCCACTCGTAAGACAGCAACATAAGCCTGTGCATAAGGCAGAGCCATCCTGACCCAATCACTCTTAAAAGTCTCATCTTTCAACATTGTTCATTGAGGATTAAGTTTCTAATGTGTGAACCTTAGAAGACACATTCAGGTTACAGCAGCCGCTATTTCTGTGATCCAGGGTTTGAGTGCCACCTCACCAGGCTCAGGTGTCACCTGAGATTGTGTTCAAGCTGTCAGGCAAGCTGTAGCCTCATCCAAGATATCCAGTGGGGAAAGACACTTCCAATCTCACCCATGTGGATGGTGACCACTTGTCACGTGGCCTTTCTACATGGCAGGTTTCTTCTTCCAGGGCCCAAATCCAAAAGATAGTAAAAGAGAATGGTCACCACAGAAGTCACAGTCTTTGTATTAGCTGGCATCAGAATTGCATCCAATCCTTAATGGTTTCAAGTCATTAGAAAAAATTAATAAATCCATCCAGACCATGCTCAAGGGAAGGAGTAATACAGGAGATGGGGATCATTTGCAAGTTGCTTACTATGAAGACTCTTGACAAGCACAAAAAGAATTAGTAGAATTATCATAAGAGATAAATCCAAATCATAAGAAGAGCAAGAACTCTCAGAAAACTGAAAGACTTAAAGAACCAAGCAAAAACTGGGCATCAGAAATGGATAGATATCTATCAGATGAAGAAGTACAGTCAGCCAGCAGGTACATGCAAAAATATTCATCATCACTGTATATTAGACAAATGAAAATTAAAACAACATTAAGATTCCATCTCACCCAGAAGGAATGACTACCAACAAGAAATAACAAAAAGAGAAAGAAGTGATTGTGTTCTAAGTTTCTCCAATATGATGTGAGAGCTCACTTTGCAGGATTTTCACTGCTTTGGACGTGTTAAGGGCTTTATTGTTGCTATGAATATAGTCTACTTGGGTGACTGTTTCTTGTGACTCTGGGAGGACTCTGTGCTCTGCCATTTCTGTGCACAGTACAGTGCTCTACTTGAGCAATGATATTGCTCTTCCACTGAAGATATTTTTACTTTCTTTAGCTGTCAAAGACTGAGGGAAGTACTCTGAAATTTTCAGTAGTATTTTTGGAACTATGATATATCCTTCAGTTTCATATTTTTCCCTAATACAGTTAAGTGACGTGTTTGGTGAGACCTGTATTAAGATCTATTACTTCTTATTAGAAAACTGCCTTTTGCATCATTATATGATCACTCTAATCCTATTTACTTTGAAATACAAACTGAATAGTGTCAAATTAATAGTTTCAGCAGTCTTCATTAAGTCAGTGCTAGATTAGCGTATCTGTTGGCGTATTTTTCTATTTATGTTTTTATGTATACTTTATATTTGTTATATTTTTAAAATATTTATGTACTTGTCAATTGATAAATAAAACTCTTTGAAAATGAGAAAAGATGTCAACACAGCAAAAAGGATAACATTCACACCAAGCCCTCACAAAGCACTGCCCTAAGTGAAGACTGCACAGGGGTGATTAAAGCTAAGAAAGGCATAGAACAGGCAGAGAGGGGAGAGGACATGGATGTTCAGAAAGGATACTTAGCTTCATGAACCTAAGAAGTGCAGTAGCCACTGGTTAATTTTATTTTGATAAGTAAAAGATTAGACCCTTGAAATTAAGAAGCAGCATGATGTAGAGGAAAGATGGGTTTACCCCAGTGAAATCTCACTTTAAACCCCAACCCCTCTACTTAACTGCCTGTGTGATCTTCTTAGGTACATTATATAAATGTTCAGAGTTTCCTTATCTAAGAATTTATGAGAATCCTGCTTTGTAGGAAAACCAGGGAAATATATGTACAAAAAAATGCCTAGCAAAGTTCTTGCCACTTGATGGACATTCAATCATCTCATCTCCCTGAAAGAAAAGACTTGCTGTTATGCTTTGACCTGTATTGTTATGTTGTTATGTCCTCTTTTATCTCAATCTCCCCCTTTTTTAAAAAAAAAATTTATTTTTTTATTATTATTTTTTAATTAAGGGAAAAAATCAAAAAAATTAGCAGGATATATTATAGTAACATTTTTTATTTCCTATTAACTTGATTTGAAGCCCTGTATTGCCCCCACCATCTTGTTTTGACTGATTTTACTCTGTTCTGCTCTGTTTGATAGTATCAAGTTTGAGGGTATAAGCAACTACTTTGAAGGCAATAAGATTCACTATGACACCCATTCTGGTTTGTCTATTATCTTCTTTTGAAGTCCCGTAATGTCTCCAGTTTTTAGGTTTTATTGGTCTTGTTCTGTACTGTTTCGTTCAAATTTATTATATCTAATAATATAGGCAATCCTTTTTAAGGTAGTAAGAGGCATTATGGTAACCATTGTTGATCACCTTGTATTCTGTTTTTACATCATGTACTATGTCCATCCTTTGTTTTGACTGACTGCTTTGTTTGGTCATATTTGGTTTTAGTCTCTTCCAAAAACAAAAGTAATAAGAACTATGGGAGTAATAAAACCTAAAATATGTAAATGTTGTTGTAAAAAAGGAAAAAAAAAGGTGCTCTAAAGGATACAACTGCAAGTGTGTTTAGGTGTGTTAAGATAGATGACCATATTACTAAGTTTTTGTTGGATCATTGAACACAACTGTTTGCAGTCTCACTGTTTGAATGTCCACTTTGTATGCTTTAATCCTGTAACTTGAACAACTATTTCTAAGATGACAATATGTAATCTATTAACTAGTGATTTCTTATTGTTTTTTTTGAAAGTTTGTATTACTTGTACCCTTATACTGTTTTTTTCCCTCCTTTAAATAAAATTTTAAAAAAGAAAGGTCAACAGAAAGAAAAAGAAAAGACTTGCTCTTGTTCTCCGTATCTCCAATACAATGGAGCCTCAATAAACGGTAGATAGATAGATTGGCTAACACAGAAACAGACAGGCAGACAGGCAGGCAGGATTATGGTCTAGATGTAGAATGTTGCCCAAAGAACAGCCAGAGGTAGGGCTTTTGGAAGGTGATTGAATTACGCAGGCCTATGGTTGACTTGCTGCTAAGAGGCGGGCCACTGGAGGTGTGACCTGGATGGAGTTAGCTCCTCCCCAGCTCCCCCCTGCTATCTCTGTCTCCTGACCACCATGACATTAACTCTAACCCCAGACTCTTCTAACACGTCATTCTGCCTTGGAGCCAGCTGAAGGCAGAGCCTAAGTAAACCTCTCCTCTTTTAAGTTGTAAGTGTTGGATGTTTTGTCCAGCAGTGAAAATATAAATGAAATAGATAGACAGATCGATGTAGAATGTGTTATAAACTAAAAGACATCAGCAAAGGTGAGAGACTGGGTACATACACATGCCACAAATGTAAGCACACATGCATGAACAGCTCCATCTCTCAGCCAAAGGTGACTTTTGTCAGTAAAGTGCTATTCCTTGGGCATCCATTCCCTGCTGGAATAATGATGCATATTTCATCTATGTGCCCAAGAAAGAGTGGGGATTAATTAGATAAATGAGTGACCTTCAAATAACTGATCTGTGCAGACTTAGTATTATTTGCTAAAATAGCTAACGGTGAAAAATAGGAAGTAGTAATTAACTAGATTCCTAGGGCAATTTTTGACATTTTATTTATATATTAATGGTCTCACTTCAGACTTCAAGCAGATTACAAGAAAAGCAATACTTCAAGGCAGCTCAAAAAATAAATAAGTCGGGGCTGAGCACAAAGGAGTCAATAAAGGTAAGAAAATTAGTGCTCGGAAATACGGACTGCAGGACCCGGCATTGTTAGGAGCACACCATAGCAGTGAAATGCCCTGCACAGTGAACCTCCTTCATCTCTTCTCCTGTCTCCTTTATCTCCTTCCATTGTCTCACTTCTCCTCCTCTCCTACTTTTCTTGCTCTATCCTTTATTTTCCTCTTTCTCAAAGCCCTTCTTCTCCCTCACAAAAGTCCATCAGGCTCATTCTGCCTGCTCTTGGGCTGATCACATCCTTGCCATCATGGGAGACATGGAAGCCATTCTCCTCTCAGATCAGTGAGAAGCAGGGAGCATATTGGCTAATTCACAATAAACGCTTTCTGCATGGTCAGGCCAAGCCAGGCATGCTTGCTATGCTGTCTCGCAGTATGAGAAGCAGGACTGCCAGAGTCCACAGATCTGAGTCTCTCCTAAAATAGCCTCCAACTCTCTGACTGCTGAGATCACTCTGAATGAGGAAGTGTGTGAGAGTGTCTCATCCCTGGGAAAACTCCACTTCATCAACATAGACAGGGACGCTGTTTATTATGAGGGATGGAACACACTGACAGGAAGTAGCATTATCCACAGTTATCAAGGTCTTAAAGATGTATTGAGGCTCAGGAAAGAAAAAAATCAGATCATCAATCATGAAAATTTTGCATTGACTCTGTTACTTAAAGTAATAGCAAATGTACTTGGATATAAGCAGGAGTTGTGCTTGAGCTTCTAGCTGTTCACCAAAATCCTATCTTTTCTGCAAGAACATAGACTACATTTCCTAGCAGCTATTGCAACACTACTTTTAAAAAAAAACAGCTCTTTTAAAGAATAATTGATAAATAAAAATTATACATAATTAATGTACAGTTCTACAAGCTAAACACACTCATGCACCCATGAAACCACTACAATCAAGGTAATAAATAGACATTTCATCACTCCCCAAAATCTCTTTGCATTCTTTTGTTGGTCTTTAAAATAACAGTAACACTAAACATGAGACCAAAAAATAATGCACAAAAAATGGACAAATATACATTTCATCTGTATCATATATGTACTATATTATGATCACATTTGGTTTCGCATATACACACAATGGACTACCATTCAGCCTGTAAAGGGAAAGAAATCCTGCCATTTGTGACAACAGAGAGGAGCCTGGAGACATTAGGCTAAAGGAAATTAGCCAGGCATGAGTCCACTTATACGAGGTATCCAGAAGAAGAGAGTAGAACAGTAGTGACCAGAGGCTGAGGGGAGAAAGAAGAAATAGCCACTGTCACCTGAAATTAAGTTTGAGGGACACAGATGAATTCATTCCCGCAGCAGCTCTGCAGTGTCTCACCTATGGTCAATGATACTGCACTGTCTTCAAACAGCCCTCTGATTGACCAAAATCTCACCGGTGGAATGCTGGCTACAGATGCATTTGTTAGGAGCAAGGCTCATGCGCTCATGAGCTGGAAAGCCCCTTGGCCTGCCATTTGCAACCAGTAGGCCCAGGAAAGCAGTCCGAGCCTAATGGCAAGAACCAGGGGAATTGATGGGACAAACCCTAGTCCCAGGAGAAAGACAGAATATGTGCACGTATAATCAGTGAAAATGAAAGGGGTGCATGAATCCTCCTTCCTCTACTTTGGCTTTGTTCAGTCTTTCAGTGAGCTGGATGATCCCACGTGGGCCAGAGCAGTGTTGTTGAGTCCACTGGGTAAAATGTTAGCCTTATGCAGAAAGGCCCTCAGAGTCGTGTCCAGGAGCCAGATGCTCTTAACCAGGACCCTCCGTGGCCTACTTAAGTTGGTACATGAGATTGGCTGGCAGTTCTTGCCTTTGAGTAGAGCTCACAATCTAGGAATCAAGACACTGAGGTATTTTCCTCTACACTCTGTCCAGATTGCTTCACTCTTTTGAAAGACTTTAGATCTCTAGCTAGTCCCATTCTCTTCCAAAATCAGCACCATGACTCCCCACTCCCAGTTCTCCTCTTACCTGCCCCAGGAATGGTACAGCCCTCTCATCACACCACTGCTCTTTACTCATCCTGTCCTGGCCTCGTCTATGGAACTGTCGCCAGCTGGAGACTGATGAGGAAGGTATTTGTGAACCTGGGCCTCTCGTCCTCTGGAGGCCATATCTAGCAACTGCCTGAAAAGCATGACATCCTGAGTGCCCTCGCCCACCCACCTGTTTCCTGTTAGCCCTTCAGGGCTGGGCACTGATTGGAAAGGAAACCGGAAGGGAGTCCGACCAACATTTCAGAGTGTGAACAGATCTGTGGCATGTGCCATTTCTTATTTCTTCAGCTTTTTCTCATTTCGTTTCCTTTACATTTTCCTTCCTCTTCTTCCTGCTTTCGCCTGTGATAACTTCATTTTATGTCTTGACCAATCTCTGGGGTTTCTATCACCTTTGCTTAAAGACAAAACTTTCATTTTATTTATAAACATAGTGAATTACTACTGCTTTAGGTGTGTCACTTCACGGGTTTCAGGAAGTAACACACTCCAATTCTACATTACTCTACCCAAAAATAGTTCTTCCATACTATCTATGATGACTGATATTGCTTGAGTTCATTCATTAAAGATGTGTGAAGCCTCTATTATGAAACAAGCAATTCCAGACATTAGAAATATAGCATAAAATATAAGGTAAATGCTTTTATTCCATAATTTTTGGAATTTTGTTGCAGAAACCCAGTAACAAATAGAAAGGAAAACACTTCACATCAAGGAGTTTGGAAGGCAATGATTTATTATGCTAGTGGACTGAAGGGAATCAGTTCCAAGTCAGCAGCCCCACCTGAGAGTGAAACAGAAACATACACATTTTATAAGTAGTAAATACAAAAGCTCATCATAGGTTATCATATAATTGGTTACACGAATTCAATCACACATTGTCAGGCAGAATTAACTAAAGGGAGTTGTTTATTATGAGGGAGGGAAATTCTGGGAAAGGGGGTGTTGAGCGGGTTGGGTAAAATGTGCCCTTAACAAGACTATTTTGTTCTGAGCAGACAGCCCTTGAAATATATTAGAAAAACAAGCTATATTCGTAAGTGGGAAAATATAGTCCTTGCAACTGTCCTAAGACAGGTTGACCTGAACTAGGTTATCTGTGAAAAGCAGCCGGACACAGACAGTCAAGACTACCTGGGGTTAGCAGTCATTATGTAACAGGCCGGCTGAGCACCTCTTGTCTCCAATACAGTAGTAGCCTACTAATTGATTTTTTAAATTTCTTGCTATAAAATTTCTATTATACTTTCAATGCAAATATTGCTGAAAGATAACATGTAGATTTACATAAACACTGAATTATTTGTGCAAACCATTAAGTTTCTCTGTGAGTTATACATCAGTGGGCAAAGAGGAGAAGCTATTTAAGAAGCAGTGCTAACTCCTTTCCTGGTTTTCTTGCACCAAATCACAGGAATTATTACAACAACATAATTTGATAGAAAATACACACACTTTATTGTTACACAAACCAGGATTTCAATATTGGCTCTGTTACCTCAGGTGCTGTGTGAGTTCTGTGACCTCAAAACAGATAATTAACCTCTCTGAATTTCTGCACTTTTTTCCACAAAAATAGAGAAATCAATATCAATTTATCAGGCTTGTGGAGCAAGATCACATGCAGCGCCTTGGTGTACCATCTGGCACAGAAAGAGTCTCTGCAGTGTGAGCTTCCTGTCTGTCCCCAAAGTAGCCTGCTTTATGGCTAGAGACCACTGAGTGGTTCCAATAACACCAGCATTTAATGGACAGAATTGCTTTAATAAGGGATGGAGACTTCGATTTCACAATTAGAGTTGTTTCCATGATTAGCAAAATTGCTTTCCCTCCTTTGTGGTGCAACAGCCTGCCCTGATAGCTCATGGTACCAAAGTGGGCAGGTGAGTTTCCCCAGAGCTGGTCCTTTCTCCAGGGGGCTGGAACAGAAACCTGGCCTGGCCAGCGAGTACAGCAGGGGGAGGGTCGTGGAATTCCAGAGAATCCAGAAGAAAGAAAACAGGAGCAGAAAGGAGAAGAAAAGCCCCTACCTCGTGGCATTTCCCCTGTCTGGTGTCATTACATGCCATTTTATTTACTGCCTCTAGGAAATCAATTAAAACAGTGCTAATTTATGGGTCTTAATCAACAAGGTATTATGCAAACTGTTTGTAAGCATGGCAGGCGTCTTGAATTGGAGAACACTCAAAAGCACAGTCACCTGATGTGACATTCTCTCACCAATATTCCCTCCAGTTCCAGGATGGCAGAAGAAATCAACACAAGTGCACTCTTTTGTGTGATGCATATGGGATTCAGTTTCCAACTCCTCCTCCGCCGACTTCTCCTGCCTCTAAGAGCTCAGAACCAAATACTTACTAAAAATATGCAAAGGTATCTTCATAATCCACTGAGTACATTGTTTGACAGATCACTTCTTGGGCTAAGTAAAGAATGTCTCTCTTAATAGTCCAGTCATCTACTAGGCACTTTTAAGTTCCTACCATTAGACTGACACCATTCCAGGATCTGAAGATGAATAAAACACAGTCCACTGCTTTAGAATCTGCAAGCTGTAGGGGCAGACCCCTAAACAACGCTGGCATCTTACTGTCCACGGAGCAGAGGTGCTCACTTTGTGGAGCAGGGAGCACAATAAAGTCGAGATGAACATCACTGACTTATAGGGAGAGGAAACATCTCCTTGCTCTTCTGCACTGAGCAGCTTGTGGTTTGTTTCCCAGAGTCTACTTCTTTGTCCAGCACTGTGTAGCTCTCGGAGCTACAAGCTCTCCTTTCTAAATCCCATGTCTTATCGGGAAAGCACTATCTAGCAGGATTTGTGGTCAGTGGAGTCCTCAGGCCAGAAAGGAAAAGTTGTCCTTGACTGACATGCTTGTCACCAGCAAACCTGGCCACAGCCAAGTCCCACTTACCAGGATCCAAGCATCCCTGTGTGACACCTAAACAGTTGGTCCTCTGAAGTATTCACTCAAACACGAGCTGAACCTTGAATGAATAGACTATATTATCTCATTAACTACTACTGCAGAGCAAAGAAACTACAATCAAAGTTTCAATCAGCTGAGGGCCGGGCAGCCTCCTATTCACTGGCCTTTTCTCACTGTTGTCGCTATCAATACAGCGAGCTTGCAGAGCCCGTCTTTCTCTGCACAGGCAATGTGACATGTGGCCAGAACCCCAGCACGTAGCACACTATGCTGGGTTTGCATCCTAGCTCTGACACTTGCTTATTGCATGCTCTTGGCAAAGTTACTTAGCCACTCCATGCCTCAGTTTCCTCACCTGTCAAGTGAAAATGGCCACAGTTGATCCTCCAGCATGCTGTGAATTGTAGAACAGGGGCAGAGGTGTCATCCTGAGTTTTCAATTACGGTTGCAGGTAGCACCCTGCCTGCCCTACTTCTGTTTTCCAGCATTCTTTCTCTTTTCTTTCTCCTTCCTTTCTTCATCTCACTTCCCCCTCTGTCCTTAAATCTGGTGATGCCATTTTCTTTCTTTTCATACTTTTTTGGAGGCATGTGTGGGTCGGGATAAGAGAAGGACATGCATATTCTTCAGAATGTCAAGATTCCAAATCAGCAACCGATTAACTTAATGAAACTTTGGAGTAGCAGAAATGTTCCATGGAGATGCTGGCGCATGGTGTTGATAAGTGAGCAACAGATCCAAAGCTGCATCTAGCCAGTCCATTTACGAGTCATAACTATCCCTCCCTGCTCCAGCAAAGTCTTATAGTGAGGGGTGCTTTGGAATGTCCCAGAATAGCTTTCTTGATATAAATGGTAAACTCTGTAGTCCAGGACTTACAGCTCTGTTTACTAAGATTCTCACATCCCATTTACAAAAACTCTACGGAGGAGCATCACATTCATCACTGAACATGTCGCTTACTTATCTGTCTCCCCTTCTAGACCATCAGGTACCAGATGGCACGGCCTTGTCTTAAGAACAGCAGGGTATCCAGAACTAAGCCTAGTACTGGAATGTGGTAGATAGACCATCAGTGTTTGCTTAACAAACTACTGTAATGATAGATCTTGTTCTTTGCAGCTCTTCTTTAGTCCCTAGGGGAATACGGGGGTGGCCAGTTTTGCTTCCCATGAGATATCATGACTCAATGTCCACTGTGAGCTGGGGCACACAAGATGGTGGGTCATCATGGCCATCCTAGGAGAGCAACTGTTGATGCTGGTGTTTATGGCCATCTGTAGCATTTAATCCATTTTCCTTCCTGTGACAGACCATCATGGAGTATCTGATATGCATCATGTTCTTATATTTTCTTACAGGTAAGCATTTTTGTCTGCTCACAAAAAGTAAGTTCACATCTGTCTCTGGAAATAGTGCCACACTAAGAGGCGAGATAAAGAGCCACGCTGTCTGGGTTCCAAGCTCAGTCTAGTCAGATCACCTTGTACAATCGAGCAAGGCAATTAATCTCTTATGCCTCAGATTCTTGACCTGAAAAAATAAGGTTTATTATAAGACTTCTCTCAAAGGAATTTTGAGGGGTAGAATTGAGTACAGTAATATTTGTATATTATATAAGGCATGGATTTGCCCACGGTGTGCTACATCAGTACTTAGTAATGATATTGTCCAGGTCTGATGTTGGTTGGAAATCTTATTTCTCAGTCAATCTCACATCACTAGAACAAAATATCTGGCACTCACAATTCAAAGGAGGAGATGCTTATCTTTGCTTGTGGTTATAGTGTATTCAGTCCATGTTTAGAAGAGAGAAGCTCCCCATGTGTCAGTCAGGAAGCAGAGAGAGACAAGAGAGGACCCACAAGCCAGAACACAGACTTTAACTCACACCCCAGTGCAGCATCTCCTGCAACCAAGTCCTCTCTCCTAACAGCATAATCACCTATGCATGTATCAATGAATGAGTCCCCTGCTGAGTACAGTACCCCTGGGAGCCAATCACCTTTCAAGAGCCCCGCTTCTGAACATGAGACTTTTGGGGGACATTTTAGATCTAAAACATGCTATCTTGTATAATGAGAACAAGAAAAAGTGCTGAGAAGAAAAACCAGCTAATAAAAAAATGTTACTATATCTCCAGCCTGTGTGAGCCAGGCCTGGCTGGGAGCAGTAATTGTTGTAATTAAAAGCAACTTTCAGTGTTTCAGAAGCCCAGGTAGACTGGAGTCACTTGTCAGAGCTTTCTCCTTGTGAGAAAGCAGCGCAGTAATAGGCCATAAAATTGGTCTCAACTTCCTTCCCCAAGCTGTCACATGCAGCCGGATCGATGCTTCCCTGGCACCTGCTGTTGGGAGTAATTTGGGCGCACTTACAGCAACACCTCTGGGCTGCTGCAGCCATGCCAGGAACAGCTTGAGCGACTGATAAAGAGACCCAAGTGCTAGGGGCACGAGCAGGGCTGAAAAGAGGGCAGGGCTGGGGCAGAGGGTCCGGGGGCAGAGGGACCCGTGAGAGGGATGATAGGAAGCCCGTAAGGCTGAGAGAGTATCAGTTTTGCTCCACTATCTCTCTGGCCCAGAGAAGAGAAATGACAGGGGAAAGCGTGTTAATAATGACAGGATACAAAGCCAACCCTTCCTGTTCTCCACTTTCCACAAGACCCAGGTGACACTGTACCCTGATTTGTGTTCTCTATGCTCTCTGGTATTTGGCCTGCAGGTCCCTGCATTTTCTCTTCAACCTTTTAGAACAGAAGAACTTGCCCTTGCCATTCTGTAGCATGTGTTGGAGACAAAGAACACAGGAATATGTCATTTCTTATAAAGGCCAGAAAGGGTGTTGTGACCAGCGAAGTGCTAAAATGACATTTGCACTTAGGTGACAAGCCAGCCCATTGCATTCCAGGTAAAGGTTAAGGTTCTTTCCAGTATCTGTAAAACACAAGAAAGGAAAGGCTGCCCTCCTCAGGCCACTTTGGGAATGACAGCCGCTGCTTCGGCATGCAGCAAGCTACAGGGTGAACACAGACCAGAGGAGAAACCACAGTGGCTCTCGGCCTGAAGGCTTGACCTTGACTAATATTCACCAAGGTGATCAATATTCAACAAGGTTCCAGCACTCTGGGAAGGAAAGAGAGCCAGGACAGAGACTTTTTTACGCTGGTAAACCTAGCTGCCTTTTCATATGAACAAAGCATTACTTAAAACACAGTTTCAAACAAAATGAACTTGAACAAATTTATTTGTTTTAATAACAATAAAAAAATTATTTAACACTTACAATGTAACATGTAATATCCCAGGTTCTTTACATACATTGGCTAACCTTGACAGCAAACAGGTAGATAATATTCTCATTCTTATTTTGTACTTTATCATAGCCCACTATCTCCCAAATAACTGGTCCCGTCAGCTAGACTTCTAAATTCTAGACACATTATTTTCTCTCTTTCAACAGTGTCAATGATAAACATTACATATCCATCAACTCAATAAAATTTGCTATTCAAGATTACCTTCTGTTATTTTAAGCTACCATTCAAGAGGATGAGACTCAGAACTAATTTTTATTTTACTCTATTTAAATAAGATTTTAACACTAAGGGAATTTTAAAATAAATGCATTAATCTTGTGGAGATGGGAAGGGAATCCAGAGATGGAAGAGATAGGAAGATGTAGAGGTTTTAGAGGAGGAACGAAAAATTAAGATGTGATGTGTAGACGCACCAGTTTCCCAAGATGAATGTCCTCATTATGCATTGCAAAAAATTACTAATAATGAAAATAAAATAGATGCACTAGACTGACTCATAAACTGTGACTAAACCCAGTGCATTTTAGGACTAGAGAGACAAGCAACCATTCTTCACATGACTACAGAAGCAAAATAGGAACGCGGCCGTGGAAAAGCATGAGGGTGCTCTTAGCTCCATCACAAGATGAACTGCCTGGAATCGGGCGAGTACTGTCCCTTGGTTAGACTCAGTTTCTTCATCCGTAAAATGAGGTGCCTGGACTAAAGGATGCCCGAGATTCCTTCCCACCAAGACATGTTATGATCCATGACCTTTATTTCGTACTCTCAGCCAGCAGTGTAAGTGCTCCTGAGGAAATAAATGGTGCAAAGGAAAGAACAAAATAAAATAAGAATGTAGCACCAGCCCATTTCTCAAGCCAGCTGAGGGTGGATGTACAGTCTTGCCTGACATGCAGAATGGACCCTTGGTACATTTTTAACTACTGATACAATGTTTTCAATTCATTTACCAACATAGTGAAGTCATGATAGCTTTCTGTAATTTCTTAATTAACAGATACTAGGATGCTGTTGTTAGCCGAATATCAAAGAATAACTTTGATTATTTAAAAAAACAGATTCTCAGCTCAAAGAGTTTAGAATCTCCTTTCTACAGTTGAAAGATTAATCCTCAAAATTCCTAGCAATGAGGTTTCCATATGAAAGCATCACACACACACACACACACACACACACACACACACACCCTGAAATTCAGTACTGAAAGCAATCAGCAATTAACTGTAGAACAAAGAGTCTCCATAATGGACTGCAGGGACGGCCAGCTGAATGTCTGGGACATTTTTAATTGCTAGGGAGGAAAATCCATAACCACAATGAGCCACTCTCAGTGGATAAGCACATGAGCTACGAAGGTTCAATGAGAAGCTGGTGTTGTGGGGTCTACATCCCTGTGTGAACACCTTACCTCCTTTCTTCCCATATCCTAATGTAGGTGAATGCATTTTGAAAAGGTGAAGGCCTCTTACTGTAATTAGCCCGGGTCTTTTCGTGGCTTTTGCCCTGAGGTAGGGAAACAGGTCACAGCTCCAGCCAGCTATACTTTGAGCAAATGCTGAGGCACCAACTCTGATTCTGAGCAACTAAAATTCTGGGCCAGAGGATCTTCGGAGTAGGTTCTGCCAGGGTTTTGCAGTACTGTTCTCCTCACAGAATGGTCACATGGCAAGCAGGTAGGTTCCTGAAGCAGCTCCTTAGGAGGGTATGGTCCAGCCAATCTGGGAGATGCACCCACAATGGGCCAGCATGGTTCCTGGGGTGAGGGAGTACCTCTCTGAGCTATAGCAAAAAGTCCTTCACAATTATTGGTCTCTGACAATTCTTCTCATGCTCTTCCCTTGAACCCACAGAGGAACACAGAATTCAAATAGATACTCTCCTCAGAGACACTGGATGTTAGAGTCCTGTTCTAGCCACCTCTGTCCTGAATCTAACCACACAATAAGAGATGTTTTAAAAGTCTTCCCTTCTCACAAGCATCTTACACTCATCCCAAAAAGCTGAAGCTCTACTCCAAGTTTCCTTGGCTGTAATAAACTATTTCATGGTAAAAGAATGATCTCCTTATGGAGAACAATTGAATCTAAAGCAAAGATTGATACTCATTCTGTGGAGGGACAATAATAAAACTGGAGGGCAGAGAATGAGGCAGGTGGGTGCAGGGCAAAGTGATGTGCGATGGGGTCCAGGAAAGGGAGTGCATGGAGTGCAGAGGTCACAGGATGCTTGGAGCTGGGGAAGGACTGACCAGTGCCCCAGGAGGTGGGCAACAGATTCCACAGATCAGAGAGTGGCCAGAATGTGTGCGCTTGGCTCAAGATCCTCAGGCCCAGCCCCAGGAAGCTTGAAAGGTAAAGTGTCACTTAGCTGACTCAGTGGCTGATGGGAGAAGGGTCTGCGCAAATCCACCACCCATTTCTCACCGGCATGTTGCTGTTGTTGTTGTTGAGTTTTAAGAGGGCTTTGTGTGTTCCATATGTAAGTCCTTCATCAGATACATACTTTGCAAACGTATTTTCTTGTCTGCAGTCTTTACATATGTCTTTCCACGGGCAGAAATTTCTAAGTTTGCGGCTGTCCATCTCAACAATTTTTCCCATCTGTGACTGCTCCGTCCTATCTAAGAATACTTTCTTTAACCCCCATCACAAAAGTGTTTTTTTTCTCAAACTTGTACAACTTTTGGTTTTACATCTAGGTCTCTGAATCAAATTTTTGTGTATGATGCCAGGTATGAATCTGAGCTGAGTTCAGGTGACTTTTGTGTCTGTGTGTTTCTTTTGGAATTTTTTACTGTTTTTGTATATCAATGTCAAATTTCTTGGTGCTATTTCTTTAATAAACTATTCTTTCCCCATCAATGTACCATGGCACCTTTATAAGAAATCAATTGCCCAGAACTGTGTGGCTATTTTTAGCCTTTTTTGTTCCATTAATCTGTATGGCTATTTTTTTTAACCAGTGCCACAGACATCTCTCCAGAGAAAAAAATGCATATGGTAAATAAGCAGTTGCACACATGCCCAATAGCCTTATTCATTAGAGAAACACAAATTAAACTCACAATGTAGTACCACTAGACCTCTATAAGAATGGATAAATTGTTTTAAATACATTGAAAATACAAAGTTCTGAGAGCAAAGTGGAACAACTGAACACTCATACATTGTTAGTGGGAGTGCACAGTGGTAAAGCCACTGTCCAGCGCTTGAAGTTTCTTACCTTATAAAGGTAAGCATGCGCCTGGAGGACCCAGCCATCTGCATTTCTAAGTCAGGAGAAATGAGCATGTGTGTCTGATATAGGTCAGTAGGCAGACTTTTAAAGCAACTTTAACCACAAACACCAGGTACTAGAAACATCCTAAGGTGGGTGAGGGTGAACCATCATAAGCACCTGTGTACCTCAGAAAACTAGGCAACAACAAAAGCAACAAGACTATCTCCAGCAGCATGGGCGCCTCTGGGGAGCAGCTGAGCAGGGTGGAAGGAGTCATGCTTCATACCAATGGTTTTGTTTGTGGGCCATTGTAATGAAAAGAATCAAGGTTGCCACAGTGATGGGGAGAGAGACTGACTATAAAGGACCATGAGGGAACTTTCTGGGCAAAGGAATCATCTCTATACAGATTGAGATGATTACACAACTGAATACATTTGTCAAAGCTCATAGACCTGTATGCTTAAAGAAGAGAATTTTAGTATATGTGTATTAGACCTCAACAAACCTGGCTCTAAAAAACACAAACACTAGCCTGTCAGACACAGCTTAGCACTGCAGTGGTGTGAGGGAAGAGAAAACTCTCCAGCCTCAAGTGTCAGCAGCTGAATTAATGTTGTTTTATGTTAATTAAATGTATTAATATAACTCTGTGATAAGAGTACCTGTCTTCTAGTTCCAATATTCCCAAGAGTGATGGGAGCAAGGAAAATGTGCCAACCTGGCAATATTCTATGAAACTAATTACCACAGGAATTTGTGTAGGAATGAACCAACACAGGTGTTACACTCAAACAGCAAATTAAAAATACCAGTCCACAGAGAGATTGTGCAATATACCCTAAAGAGCTTGAGCCTCGTAGATAAAGCAGGGACTGTAGTTGTGTTGAGATTTTGTTACCTTCTTTGTCTACTCCCTATGGGCACTGGAGAGCTTATGAGCAATTGCATTTGCTGTTTACTGAGTCCTTCTGGATTTCATTTTTGTCCTCTGGTCAGTGTCCGCCACTCATGGTTTCTGAGTGATGACTTGTATGCATCTCTTCAACAGAATTAACAACTTCCAAGATATCCAGCCGACCTGACACAAGGCAGCCCTTCAAATGTATCCTATGAGCAGCACAAACTGAAGACCCCAATCCTACATGCCTAGTATCAAGGAATTATCATGGGCTCTGGATCATTGCACAGCCCCAGTGTTAGAGATACTGGCATTTCCCAAGCTAAGACAGTGGCAGATGAAGAGAGCTGTGTTGACCTTTTTAAACCTCCCAAAACATAGCTCCCTTCAAATCTTAAGGCATTTGGGTCTGGCCATTCCTCACTTCCAATTTATCTGCTTAGCATTACTCCTTGACCTCCCCTCAAACCCCCCAGACCCGCACTGTACATCCATCCCATATCACCTGTACATCTGGGCCGACCATAAACCCATAGGAATTTACTCATTATAATTCCCTGCTGAATATCTATTTGGCCCAAATGCCTTTCCCATGAAAGACTTGTACTCGTGAAAACCAAAGCCCTGCTAGACAGCTCCTCACTGTGAAGTCCTCCCCAGTCCCCAGTCTGAATGGCCCTTGGGGCTTCTGCAGGCTCCTCAGCATCCCTCCTCACAGCCCATGGACCGTTCTGACCCCCAAATCCTCTCAGGCACCCTCCACAGAACAAAGGCACTCGTGCCAGTAGACAAGACCATTCCTATTTCTACCACAAGCTCTCCCTTGGGGAGGCGTTACCCTGAATATTTCCAAATAAAATAACATCTTAAACATTATCCCATTAGACAATGTATACTCTCTGTGAGAAAGTTTTCACTCTTATTGAGACTGTGAGCATATACTCCAGAATAAATGCCAAAGGAAATTCAGTCAATCCAGATATTAAGGCTTTTAGAGCAATAAAATAATTGCCTGGCTGAATTCAATTGCTTTTTTGTTTTCAACTGATTTTAAAAAGAAACTAGATGCAGTCACATGGTGCTGTGGAAACAGTGACAGACTGATAGTCCCAAGAGCATCCCGGGACTCGCTTCCCCACCTTTAATCCACCACATCAATTTTAAGATTATTTCTACAGCACATTTCTGTGCCTCCTGGAAAACCACCAGGATATGAAAATGTAAAGAGACTTTTTATCAGAGAAAATGTAGTATCTTTATTTTGTCTATAATCTTGTCTTCCTCCGAACTTCCACCTGCTGGTTAGAGAAAAATAAATTAACTAAATGTCTAACCTGGTTTAAATTTAGTTTGATCCAATAATTTAAACAGCCACTTTAGGGAATACTCAGTCTCCCCTGACTAAATTGCTCTGTCTTTCCAAAGCCTTTCCCTCTCTTGCTGCACTCACTACCGTGGCTGTGAGTGAGCAGTGCAGTGAGGTTGGGGTGCAGGAGGAAGCAGGGCTCAGAGGCTCCCCCAGACTCCTTGGCTGAGCACTGGGCATTGTCAGGAACAGGAAGCCAGAGGCCCTCTGGAGTCCTGCTCCACCCTACCCTGCCCTGGCCAGTTGTCTCCCTGGCTCTGTGCTGGGGAATGCCCGGCCCTCCTGGGGTCTCAGAACAAAGCCTCATTATCCTTACCAGTCTCACAAGCCTTCCTCCTCCAGGGAGGAGACAAAGGAGGAAGCTTGAAGCACTGGCACTTATCTGTAATCCCAGTGCTCTGGGAAACTGAGGCAGGAACTGGAGCCTTAGCTAGCCCCTGTCTCAAAATAAGTAATAATAATAATAATAATAGGGTGCAGATGTTAGTGTAAAGGTCTTGAATTCTATCTGCAATACTGGAAAGAGAAAGAAAGAAAGAAAGAAAGAAAGAAAGAAAGAAAGAAAGAAAGAAAGAAAGAAAGAAAGAAAGAAAGAAAATAGAGAGACATATCCATATGCTTAATCCTTTCTCTCCTTTCCTAGCCCTTTCCATGTACTACTAAACCAGCCCTCATCTCTAGCTCCCTCCCCAGGCTGCCTTCCCTAACTTTGATTCTTCACCCCATCTTTATCTAAAACACCTGTGTTCCAGGGAAAACTCAGAGCTTCAAGACCCCAACTGATTAAATTCCATTTCCAGCTCTTCCTTGAAGTGAACCACGTCTGCCTTGTGTCGCCTGCCTTTGGCTCAGGTGGGTGGTAGGCAAACACCTCAGTCACATGTGACGAATATGAATGTATCCTGTCACTACAGAGCTGCAAAACCTAGTGACAGTCTGTCAAACCCCCCCCCAACCAGTAGGCATTAGACTTACATTGACAGTTTGTGAAAATGCAAGTTAAATAAAGTGACACCTGACCTTTCACCCCGCACCTAGCCTAAGCTCCACCACAAGGACCTGTCTAGGATTTCTCTCCATCCCTGGCTTCTCCCTGGCTTTTACCCTCAGCAATACAGCACTTAGTGCACTAGATTTTTTTTTAATTTTTCACACACTTCCTTTTCCTCCAGAAACCAAAATACTGCTTTAAGACTGGCTCCCACACCAATGCAAATTCCAACCTCAGAAAGTCATCTCACCCTTTGCCCTCCTCTGTGGCCCTTCTCTTCTCCCTGGATCGGCCGGGAAGACGCCCTTCCCACCACCTTCTCTCCTGGAACCTGGATGGCCCATTTAAACAGCACCTTGCAACTGACATTAAATTCTGCAACCAGGAAAGGACCTCAACCCTGCTATGTCCCAATATAGAACCCTCTGTCTACCGTATTCTCTCTGTTCTAACACTACTCTTGCACAAAATTCGTACCCTTTCTTCTGAATTTAAGAATTCTTACCTCGCCTACTCACTTCTGACTATCCACAGAGACTGTCCTCGGCCTGAAGGTCAGGAAATTTGGGAACATCTCCTGCCTTCAACACTAAGGAGTCCTTGGGCACCAGCACATTCTCTTCCCCCTCTGCACCTCGGCAGACTCACCTGTGGATTAAGGAGGGGTGAAGTAAAGGATCCCCAACGCTCATTTCTAATCTGTGATGCCATTTGTTTCCACAGATTTCCACCCTTTTTAACATGATTTTTGCATTCAATTAAGGCAAATAATAAGAAATTTCCTTTCCTCTTCGCACACCTGCTGCACCATCAAATTAGGATGCACAGAAAGCGAAGTAGCCAACAATACAACCTGCTTTCCTTTCCAGATGTTAACTGGCTCTTTAACAAGTGTCACTTAACCTGCTCTCCTCTGCCAAATTTAAAAAAATAATATTCATCACATTAGCCAAAGCATGTCAACATTTTTAAAAATAAAGGAGTTAACAGAACTCAGCGCAAGTAACTGTCGTTATTCAGAATGTTCGGTTACGTGAGGACCATGTGCACACACGTAGGGCAGCCAAGAGCAGTTATTTTCCTTGCATCTCCCTGTGTTTATTTCCCACACCTGCTTTCCAAATTCGACACTGACCACTCCAACTCTCAGAACATGCTTCCAGACTCCTCACGTGCTCCAGACGGACTGGCTTCTGAAACCTCTCGCAGTCTTTGGGGATTCTGCTTGTTATTTTTCTGTCACCACGCTTGTTAGTTTTCCTCCCTGCTCTGTAACATGCCTACTCTGTAGTTATTTTTTTTTTCGTTGATTTAAGACCCCATAGTCTCTGAATTTTTCAAAAAGAAGATAGAAGGGAGGGCATGAGAGAAGGAGAAATTATCCTTTGCATTATTTGTCATTATTCTATATTTACCATCATTTTAGAGGAACTATCTACATCTCAATAAAATTATTATTCAAGATAGTCAAAGAATGGAATAACTCATACTTTCTTACATAGGCACTGTTTTGTTAAGTCTTTGCATATATACGTATATATGTTTACATTCGAAGTAGGAAAAAGATTAGTACAAAAACATTTTGGTCCATTATAAGTGTATTTTTAAAAAATGCTTCACTGTATTAACAAAGGAAGTCAGCCCCACACTCTGGTTGTATCAAACAATTGGTTAATTCAATGAAGTTGCCAAAAAATAGCAATCAATTCAGTGAAAAGAAAATCAATCACAGAGGTTGTTTGGTTGTTTTGTAGACAAAACAGTCGGTGGAGTGATTGAATTTTTCACTTTTCAATGAGTTGTTTTGGCCTTGTGTGGATGCAGCCATTAACTCATTAATCACCTGGAACTCCTCAGGGGCTGAGGGAGGGAAATCATTACTTTCCAAGTATAGATCGCATATTAACAACATGCAAAAGGCCTGCCAGGGTGAATGTGCTCAATGACCCCATTTGAGAAAAATGAGTTTCACAAATATTTTATAGCATATGGAGGTAAACTGTACCTGATTTATCATTTCAGTTTTCAACTGTAGAACTATGTCCTTTGGTACAAGTTTACAGAGAATTTAATGCATATGAAATGTACACATTTAATCCTTAAATTGGAAGGAATTTTAATTCATAGAGTACCAAAAAATAATCCTTGCAACATACTAGGCTTCACCACACTAATTTTATGCAATATCAAAATGGAAGAGCTTTGTACACATCACAATTAGCTCCCGCCCATGCAGTATACATATATGCCATTCTGATAAATATGTATGTTCTCCCATATGGTGTTCAATGTTAGCTCCTAATTTACCGCTTAATTTTTAATTAATTTTAAATTACTTTCTAAATGAATCCGACAGGAGTCTAATTTGCATGCTTATTTGCATATCTGTAAACACATTGCTTGCATTGTTTACCTAGTCCCTTTCCCCATGACACACAAAGAGGTTTTTCTCACCCTGTGTGGTGACTCGGGACGCAGAGCATCAAGGTGCCCTCTAAGACTTGCAAAAGCTGTGCTGATCCAGAATGGATGGCGCTGGCTCTCTCTTCTCCACAGTAGCCACTGAGGAGACCAAGGTCAGTGAGAGCAGTAAGCCCTGTGCTTTCTCAGAGGGATAGTCCTAGCCATGCTACATCTTTAGAAAAATAAAACTATAGGCCTTTCATACACTGTGGGCTTTTAAAATGTACAGTGCACTGAACTCCTTAATTATTAATACCAAATCAGAAAAAGACACATCCTATCTATTCCCTGGACTGATGGGAATTAGAGCTAGTCAACACAGTCAGAATGAGTCAACACAGAACAAGGCAGTTTCCTCTGTGGCAAACCCTGGCTAAGTTTTTGTTGCTGTGGTGTTGTTTTGTTTCTTGTCCGACTAGGCTGTCCTCTAATGGCAGCTGTATTCTGTAGCTACTTGCCTTTTGATCGCACACACCACTCAGGCAGCTCCAGTCAATCAATACACAAGCCACCTCAAAGACCCTTTGGAGACTGACAAGCGGCCAGGGATTCAAAGAGATTTGTTGCCTTCCTGGTACACGAACTGCACCACCATGCAGGTCTACGGAGGTGACTCTCCAGTCTGGAAGTGCTGTGATTTACCTCTTTAGTCATGTCTTCAATAAGCAAAAGGATTGTAGTTGCTAATGTTGGCCTGCCAGTAGAAAGGCGAGTATCACAGTACATGCTAATGGGAGCTTGGTGACCAAATTTGTGATCTGACTTATCCCATTCCTAATCCCAGTTTGCTCATGACCTTGGGGAAGTTCCTTCAACTCTCTGAGGTTTTATTATCTCCAAATTGCAGATAACCCTATTAAAAGTGATTATCTTTTAAGGTTGTATAAAGACTAAACAAAAAGGAAATCTCCTGAAACATTTTTCCATGTTTTCCTTTCTTCACCAATGGAAATAGATACCCAGTCCCACACCTGGCAGATGTCAAACGTGATACCTCAGGGCCCATAAAGGGAGGAGACTTGACCTGGGGGAATTCTATGCAGATGTCTAGATCTTTCCTCCAAGAGGAACACCTGAGTTCTTGCTTCAATAAACTTCCAAGGCCACGCTACCCAGAGGTAGCTTTTCCTTTTTAACAAAGCATTTATCAAACTCCAGGTAGCCCTCGGGGGACCTAATGTAATATTAAATGTGTCAAGATAATGGTCTTTACAGCAAGACTGCTGTCAGTCAATCAATCCACCAGCTGCAAGGACAGCAACACTTCCTGTACAAAGAGTACAAAAAACTCTCCCCTCTGAAGCAGCCAGGAAACGTTCACATCAGACATTGACCAGTGCACAATTTCTTGCACCTGGTCACCATCCTGCACCAGGAAGAGGACTTGGACACATGGGGCCTGCTCGATGCCCCTGTAAGAAAGGTGCAACTCTAAACCCTTTTCCCAACCCCTCTACCACAGATTTGAGCCAGGCTGCAAGAATGCGTACAACTAGGAATAAAAATGAGAGAAAGTAAGGCCAGGAAGAAGCTCAGCTCACAGAGAGATTGCACACAGTTACAAAGGGAGGAATCCCAGCTGGTCTTAGATTCTCACTGGGGCAGTGCTGCTGCCGCCAGGATTGAAGCCAGGACCTCTGAGTACGGGGCCAGCTCTTGGCCACTGAGCTACACCCCGCCTTGTTCCTAGTTTCTAACTATCCAAAACAGAAAGACCACTTAATTTATTCTTCCATATACACTCTCCATAGAATAAAACAATACTTGTCTTTCACAAAAGCAATGTTTCCTGGCACTAAACTCTCAGAGATGTGTCCCCGCCTAGTATACATAAAGAGAAATCTATGAGTTCAAAACTACCTAAAATTGTATCCCATAACTTTGTATTTTATGGGTAAATAAAAGGCTCAAAATTAATACTTCAGCACTCTCTGCTACAATAACATTTTTAGCTAAGGCCTTTCACAGGCTGCTTTGTTGCAGAGAAATGATCATACCTCGGAGTGTAAGGTTGCTTTGTACAGCTATCCTGGCCTTGCACTGCCATTTTCTTAGACTGTGGTGAGTGGCGGCTCCAGGGATCATAACACAGCTGGCAACCACCCTGGACAGCACCTTCCCTGTATGAAGGTATCAAGTCAAATTTTCTTTACTGCCAGAACATGTGCAGGAAAATCAAAGGGAACAAGGAAGGGATTGTGCATGTCCTATACGGACATGAACTGTAGCTCTGTCACTGGCTCTACAATGTCAGAAACATTACCTGTTTTCCACATCTACAAACTAGAGATGTTACACATGCACATCGGAGGGGCTAGGAATGTAACTTGGAGGGGGTGGGGTAGTAGCTTCTACTAGCGGGGGCTTCAATCCCCACCATTCAAAAAAATTACGAACCTTAAATAGGATTAAACATTATAAATATAAAAAATTCATGACAACTCCAGGTACACACATTCTGCATTAGTATTGTTACAGATAATTCCAAATGTGGAAAATATCCAGGTGGGTTTCTATTTTAATATCTTCAATGGGAGATTCAAATAATTATGCTCTCCCTTGTAAACAGCCATTAGATTAGGGAGTTCTATGGTACAACACTTAATGCCAGCCTACTTCTAAGGAAAACAGAAGAGGAAAAGAGACTAAGCATTTTGTTCACCCACAACATGCCAGGCACTGAGTAGCTATTTCACATACATGATCCAGTTCAGCCCTCACAGCCATCTAAGATCAAAGGATAATTTGTCCCCCACAGTGAGATGAACCAGCTTGTGGGTGCAAATTTTGTCACATGCTCAGTAATCATCCCACTGCCATAGACCCCAGCCCTTTGAAAGTCCTCCACATGTTCCCTGGGTGCCCAAGGCTGTCTCACAGGAACAGTGCACAAAACTCGCTGGACAATTAGCACTTGCGTCTCTCAGATGTCACTGTTCCCTCTGCAAGACGTGCATCCCTCAGAGACCAGTGTCAGTTCCTCTGGCTACTTCTGTGGCTTTCCAGTGTGGCTGCCTTAATGGCACAAGCCCCACTGCTGAGTGCTGCCACCAGCAGCAGGCACCATCACCATTGGTAGGTCCCCTGGCATGTCCCACTGGGCACCATCACTTTGCTGTTCATCACTCTTATTGTTGAAAGACTAGTAGGTATGGAGGATGAGTCTCTTCCTCCATTCAATGTTACTATATGTGGGGTGATCAAATATATGGTGAATATTTAAATTTTAAAAATCTATTACCATAAAAGACACCCCCCTCATTTTGTCATTACCCCCAATACTCCCCCTCATTTTGAATGCACTTATCCTATCATTCTTTGCAATATGTCTTTTTCTTAACTTGAATACTTACTGTATTTTTTTATCTTTCTTATTCTTCTTTAAAAAGACATCGAAAGAGAAATGCTTGTGCTTGATGTTGCCTATCTCTTTGGGAAGCAGCATTTCAGATCTTTTCATCTTAAGTCTTCTTTATTTCAAGGACCCAGAAGATATGGGGGCTCATCAGGAATGTATATCCCACAGACCACGTAAAGAACTCTTCCCTGTGGATCCTGGCTTGGTCATAAGACCAGCTTAGGAGGTACTTTACAGTTTGAAAATGCTTGTTGGGTGACATGGTTGTTTTATTATTTTTTTAAAAGCATTTCCTTCTCATATGTCTTTCCAGATAGAAACTGAACATGTAAGTGTTACTTTCACCAAGTGTCACTCTACTCATATTGCAAACATTAACAACAGCTTTAGAGTCTGAGGAAGTGTAAGGCAAGGATGCTGTGACAATAACAGAGTCTGGGATGAACTAAGTGAGTATCAGCTCGGAGACAAACGCAGACAGGCTTTGTCTCAGGTCTGTGTACCTTCCGGTCAATTATTTCAGCTCTTCTTTCTCATCTGTAAGATTGAGACACTAGATCAACCTTGCAGACTTCAAGAAATAGAGTGACTCAATGCACAGCACACAGCAGGTGCTCAGAAAACAGCCTTTGTTTCTGCTTGGATAGGAGTCCTGGGCCTCCAGGACACAAAAATCATCAATATCCATCCCACACCCACTTGCCAAGTGCCTCCTATGTGTAACCTTGTGTCAGCACACAGGGCTATGACAGAGAGCCAGAACAACAAGCTCCTGCTCTTAGATAAGCCTCCATTCTAGACAGGAAGATGAAAAGTAAATAAGCCAAGAGGCAGGTGATGTTATTGCAAAATGTTATCAGTACTCTGAAATAAATATACAGAAGGTGTTAGGAACAGAAAAGGAGAAATCTATGGAGAGTTTTCCACAGAGAGTAACACCACGCCTAATTTCTATTTCTATCAGATCCTGGTGACAGGTGGGGAGAGAGGGTTGGAGGGTAAAGAGCAGAAGGAAGGAAAGGCCTTTCTGTCTTGCAGAGGGGCAACGTGCTACCTCGACTGACTCCAGAGAAGTGTTCAACATGATAAATTCACTTCTGTGCACAGGGGTATGCTGTTCATTTCTCCGGGGATGAACAAAACATTTTTATTACAGGAACCAGTGAGTAAGAAGGATAGTTCTCCACTGCAAGTTGGATCATGGGGTAAATACAGCAGAAGACTCCAAAGTCACAGATGAAAGCAGCTTGTGCCAGATTTGGAATAAAAAGATTTAGAAAGGCACCATTAAGCTCAGGGCACAGATTTCAAATGGCACAGGAAGACGGGGTAAGCAGTGCCAGCCAGGACTTCCATAGGGAAGCAGCCAAGACAAGCCTGTGCCAGAAACCTGGGCTCTGTCACTCAACTTCCATTCAGGCCACATTAGTGTCTTCATCCCAGGGACAGTTTGACACAACTTGAGAGGACCCTTGCCTCTGGGAAGTGCTATTTGTGAGAGATGTGCACAGGAAAACTATCTTACACCTGGGAACACGTTTGTGTGTACACACATGCACGCAGTTATGCACATGTGCACGTGGACATTTTAATGCAGTCTATTGATTTATAAACTATTTTTCCATATGCTACAGTTTTTAACCAGATGTCCCCCCATAGCCTCATATGTCTCACGTGTGGGGCTTTAGGGAAGTGATTGTGTCACAGGTGTATAATATTGAGTTAGCCCACTGATGGGTTCAGTGTTGGGTGTCATGTTGGGAAATGAAGCTTGGTAGAGATGGGTAACTATGCACCCAGCCTGAAGATAGGCAGATAGAGATCCACAGACAGAGGAGAGAGAGAAAGGCAGTCGTCTTCCCCTATTGATGGTAGGGTCTGCTTCCTGCGGACGGTTTGTCCTTTGCCACGCCCCATGTGCCATTCCACCCTGCCTCAAAACCAGCTGACTATAGACTGAAATCCCTACAAACTGTGAACTAAAATAAATCCTTTCTTCTTAAATTTGTAGATGTCAGGTATTTTGTCCCTACAATGAGAACGCAACTAAAATACCATACTATAATATTTTTGCCAAAAATGTAGCCCACAAAAAAAGCTAACAGATAAGAATCTTTACCCTGAAAGTCCATTCCTCAATTTTTGAGATTATCAGTACTTTAAATAAAAATCAAATGTGTTTCTTTTTCAAGAAAATATTTCTGCATAATAAGCTGGTAGAAGTCTGGGGTTTTAACAGGTGAGTCTGTAAATTAGAAGGGGCCCTGGGGGCTGAAGCTTAGCAAGGGAACAGGTGGGGGGCAGGACAGTAGGTAGGGAGGAGGTAGGGTTGTGGGAACACTGTGGGCACACAGAGGCCAGGGACTGACAACGTAGAGGCAATGGCACTGACAACAAAGTCTTCCTCCTGGCTATTTCATTCAGAGGCCATCCCAGACATACCCAACATCCAGGGGGCTGAATCAACTCTTGATTTTGTGGTGTTTGCCAGTCTGTTTTCAGTAAGGTTTTCTGTTTAAAGAGTCAGGAGAGGATTCTTCCTCATGCTCACACTGATGCTATCATTTGGCTGTAAGCAGCACTAAGGAAAACAAGTCCTTGAAAGGTCACACTTAGCATGGAATAAAACACTGAAGGGAGAGGTTTAAGCAGAAGTGGCTTAGTTTTTATATAATTCCTATGACATTGCAAACCAGACCTCATAACAAGTACAGGACAGAACATGAGCTCTGTGCTGTGTCCTCTCTGCAAGGAGAGGTGAGGAGACTCTTTGCTTTAATTCAAATTTCTGGCTTTCCTGGACATTAGAATGACAGTCGTACACCATTTTAGGGGCAGACAGGGAGATGTCAGCTTTCATCAGCAGAGGTTTTTACACACACGCGTACACAAGCACACAAGGCATGCACGTGTACACACTTGCTGTCTTCAAGGAAGACCTGAGAATGTGCCAGAAGCTGAACTGACAACCATGAAATGCCACCAAAGAAACATATTCTGTGGCAAGTTTCACACCAGATTAATTTAAAAATGGAAAGGGTTGAGATGCGACACCGTCTTCTGTCTTTCAGTTCTTGGTAGGGTGATAATAATATCTGATGGCTGCTCCATGTGTGCTCCATGCCGAGAATATATTATTCTCACAAGAGTCTCTCAGAGAGACACTGTCCCCACCTCATTTTATAGGTAAGGAAACTGAAATGGGGTTCAGTAATTTCCCCAGTCACACAGCTGGAAAGTAGTCCAGGAGAAACACAACAAAGATCTCAAGGCTTCAGGAACTATGCAGGTTGCCTTTCTGACATGCAGTGTAACAGAGCTACAGTGCTTGTCCTTGAGGAAGAGATGAGGGGACGTAAGATTTTAAAAGCATGGTCGCAACGCACAAGGCTCTAATTTCAAATTGCAAGCAGAGAAACAATGCTCTGCAGTTCCTATAAGGGAGAGCCTTTCTAAAAATTAAATTTTTCAAACTTACTTTTATAATAAAATTTCCTTTTAAGAATCACAAATTTGCAACTAAGGGGCAAGATTCCTTGATAAACATGATGGTTGTAACAGTTCACTTTATGGGTCAACCTGACCAGGCTCTGAGGGAGTGGCCCAGGTCAAACAGTATGTGGATTGCATCTGTGTGAATGTATCTCATAACATTTAGAATTGTTTTCCCTAATGTGGTGGGCCTCATCCAATCAGTTGAGGGCCTAAATAGACTAAAAGGCCTGAAACTCCCCTCATAGAAGGAATTTTTTCCTGGCTACTTGAGCTGAGACAGTATCTGTCCCTTCCTTTGGGCTTTAATGTAAGCATCATGTAGGCTGTGGTAGTAGCGGTTCCTCCATGGCACTATCATCCTCATCTGCTTTTGCTGCCATTGACTGAGGGTCCAGTCTATGCGAAATGCTGCAGTATGCACTTGGAGATTTCAAGGTAAAACTTTCATTTTACAGATAAGCAAACTGAGGCCCAGTCACTTTGGATACTCAGCTATAAGCCCACTGGAACATGGATGGGCAGACCATATCCCTCTATGCAAGTTGCCGCTCCTGCTAGAGAGAAGAATCATCAACAAGTAACATTTGCAAGAATAAAGGCATGTTTTCCAGCTCCAACTATCTTAATAACTCTAATTTTCTCCAAAAATGCTATGTCATTCCTTTGAAACCCATCATCTCCTTTCTTTTGCAGAGTAACATGTTGTCGTTTTGGTTCAGTTACTTTTGATGCAATTTAATCTGATTTTTCTGGGAGCCGGTTATTCTTCTTACATCTGTTTGATCATTCACCATCTAATGGGCGTTTTTCCACAACTGCTGAAATAAAAGAAACAAGAAAAGTACAGCTCACCTTATATGCCCTGCTTCATCTGAGCTGGGCATGATTCACAAAGAGCGAGTCTGGAAAATATGTCTCCAGACTATTTCTTCTCTCCTTAGGAAAAAGGGATAGAGAGTCAGACACCAGGAGGATAAGCATGCACAGTGGCCTTGTAGGAGTGTGCAGATGACCCTAATTGCAAAGGACATGAAGGGTATGAGGTTGCCCCAACACACACACGTACCCAAAACTCCACAGGAACAGCACAGTAAAACCTTAACCCAATCGCCCTATGAAAGTACGTGAACAACAACCAAAAATGTGGAATTGAAGTCATTGTTTTCTTTTAATACAAGTAAAAATATTTTATCCAGAAAAAAAAATTAAAACCTATCCCTAAGTAATCTGTGCCCTTCCTACCCGCAAGCCTCAGTGTGTGGCTAAGAGTCGGGAGCCTGTGGGCCACGGACACACTCCGTTACACAGATGAGCTATCCGAGTAAGAAAACTTGCTGCAAGTAGCCAGAAAAATAAAAGCAGAGTAGCCTACCTGCCAGAAACCACACTTTCTCCCCAGCCATTTGCAGGAAGAGCTGGAGAAGCAGGTTTCTAAGGCATTACAAGTCATTTTCTCTCCTGAGCGACACCCCTTTCTCCTTTTTCATTCCAATTGCTGCATTTCTAGAGTATTATGCTGCCATTATTCTCTTCCCTGTCTAACACCAATCACACTTCTGGGCTGTTGTCCCCACGGTTGATGGTGTTAATCTCCATGGGAACCAATGTGACTCAGAGGGTCAATATGTGCTTGGCAAGTCCTGTTACAATCATTGCCAGCATGTTACCAGCAATGGCAGCATAATCCTCAGTGATCGCATTTTTGTCTTGTGAATTTTGCCAATGAGTCATGCAGCTTAAAGGCAATAGCCTCACAGGAAGCCTTAGCTTAGCACTTTGGAAGAAACGCTACCTCAGCCATCTTTCACATAGCTACGTGCCTGCATTCCCTATTCCAGAAGCCTTGTGAGATTTTCCTAGACTTTCTCGGTGCCCAGTATTTTGGCCTGGGGTCCTGCACTCCAGCTTTGGACAGAGAGAGCTGTTTTTGGGGGACAGCAATGACCATCGAAATGATAGATCTCCTTTTTGTCACAACATTCAGATTTTTCTGTACAGTACTGACTGTAACTCTGTTTTTTTCTTTTTTGAATGAGAACTGATCCCAAGATCTTTGGGTCTTGCACTGAGATACATCCCCAGGCCCCTTTTATTTTTTATTTTGAGATAGGGTCTCATTAAGTCATTAAATTGCCTAGCATGGGCTCAAACTTGGATCCTCCCACCTCACCCTTCCAGAGTGCTGGAACTATATGCACGTGTTATCATGCCTAGATACTACCTAGAACTCTTATCTATATATTACTGTTTTCTCTCGGGGGGGAACCAAAGTTCTCTCTCCTCTGTCCTCCCATTTTATCTCTCCATGTTAATCCCAGTGGTTCCTACCTCAGCATTAAGACTTCACCTGCTTTCACATATCTGTTTCCTCCACCAGAATTTCTTAAATACAAAAGGAATATGCCTTTCTTTTGCATACCATGTGTTCCTGTGTTGGATGAAACTCTTTCAAATACTCTCTGCTGACTTTTATTTCTTCCCTGGTCATGCTAGTCCAGGCTAAACAATTCTCACTACTTTGACTGTCCCTTAGATCAGCAAGCAGATAGCAGCCACTTCTTGTTGCCCCAGACAGTAGCAGTCCCAGTGGGGTAAAAGGAGGCAGATTCTATCATGTAAAGCTCTGTGATGAGTCTGCACTTTAAACATCACCTGTGCAGTGAGGGGAATGAAGGAATTAGAAAGCCTATAGAGGATATTCCGGGTCCTTCAAAGTGCCTTGAAATTCTATCATAAATAAGAATTTTACAACATCAAGGGACTGCAGATGCCACCTCAGCCAATTGCCACCAAGCAAGATACCGGGACCCAGGAATCAGAGTGATTGCCCAAGGTCACAGAGCCTGTTAACTGGCAAAGCCAGGAATGGAAAGGCTGTCTTCATTTTCTCTGGGAAGATTGTGTTCTTTACAACACAATACAATACAACACAATAATGCAAGGGAAAATTATGCCCAAGCAATTTACATGCTCCTGAATAGTTAATGGGTTATTTCAAACATGGAAAGTACATTCTTAAATCTCAGAACCTAACCTTTAGCACTCTCTCTTTTCCGATAGCATTTATATGGTGCTAAATATTCCAACAGGGTTTTATGGCTTTACAGCCACTGTCTCTGGTAATCTTGGTTTTGATCTGAAAAAAGAATGTGCATATAAAATCTGCAGAACCTGATGAGGTCTTTCCTTTCATGCTTCTCATATGCCAGTATGTGACATATTTGCGGAGTAATAATTTGTAATTATTCATTGATGAATTACTGATGATAAAAGCTCAAACCCAGGAGAGGCAGAAGAGCCCTAACTGCTCACAAGATAATCAGTGTGAGTAACCCACACTGTTACTCACCAGAGGACACAGTCAGATCCCCGTTGCCACCAGTTTAAATCTCTGATCCCCAAAGCCATAGTGGGGCCTGGAAGTTAAAGTGGGAGGGTGAGGAAGAAGCCACACTGAAACTGCTGGTGTCCTCCTCTGTTGCACACTGCACACCCTCCTGGCCCAGCACCAGGCCTGAGGCGGTGATAGCCACAGATGGAGCTGATCGTATGAGGGACAGTCAGGGTAGAAAAAGCAAGCAGTGTCCACCACTGAAACTCCAACCCACCTTCCCCAGAGGTGATCCCACAGAAATGAGCATCTAGAGGATCATGGAAGCAAGAAATCCTAAGCGGTGAAGTGTAGGCCAAGAGGTATAAGACTTGGGCATGGTCTTTGGGACAAGCCAGACAGCGTGGCTTTGGACATGACTATCACAAAGAGTTATCGCGTATTAATGGTCAGATCTCACACATCAATGCCCATCTTGTTCCATCAGTACACGCCAGGTAAAACAGAGAGTAAGCTCCCTGCCCCGCCTCTGGGGTCAGTGTGCCAAGCACTGAGATAGTCACAGAAGCATTTTCATTTTAGAAGTGAATTCACCAGGCTTATGTTTTATAGCTGAATGCCTCCAGTAAGAGTGCTCATGGATAGGGTTCATGGAAGGTGAGTGGATTATGGAGTTTACGACTGACTTGTTAGGAGGGAACCTGGTTGGAAAAGGCAGTCATCCTGGGCTACCTCTCCCTTTCCAGCTCCTCCCTTGACTCTCTCCTTCCAGGGTGCCATCAAGTGAGCATCTCTCCTTTGTCCTGGCCCTTCTACCATGCCACCTGCCATGGATCCAGTCAACTATGGACTAAACGTCTCCAAACCATGAGTCCAAATAAGCCTCTCCTGCTTTAAACTGTGGGTGTCAGGTATTTTGTCCAGTGATCAGGAAAGTGAACAAGGCAACAGCCTAAAGGTAACTAATCGATAATTGATTGGTTGCCTAAGCAGATCTTCATCTTTTCAGTCACAGGTTTAACAACTGCACGTATGTCTGAGGCTTTGCACTGGGAACAAACCTGATAGGCGACACCACTCCTGCCTTCATGTTTCTCAGCATCTGGTTTGATAGATGAAACTAAAGCAACACTAGAACAATGAAAAGCAAATTTTCAAATCCAAGTTAAATGCTCTAGCCCTTGGCCTGGTTCCTGTTTCTATCCATATCCCCAAGAACCAATGAAGTTATGTTCCAGAAACTTTAAAAAATACTAATGTTTATTTAAGCAACATATCAGTTGAAACTCAAAAATGGACATGAAAACTATTCCAACATGCAAATGGCTGGCCTTCTGAAAGTTTATATATAAACTAGAGGCTAGAACTGGAGTTATATTCTCAAAGGAAAAAGTAAGAGGAAGAATAAAACAGAAAGCAATACAATATAGTTTCTACCAAAGTGCCTGGCACAAGACTCCCTTTGTGCTGGAGAAGTACAGTGTAAAGGGCATGCTACAGAGTAACAGGGAACGTGTTTCCACTCAGGATCTGCCAGTAACAGATGCTAAGTTAAATGGGCCCTCAGACTTGGAAAATAAGACCCATTCGAACGCTGTTTATTGAGGAAATTGAGTCCCACTCCAGAATGTAGGGCACCAGAAATCCAAAGCCCTATTCTTTTTTTTTTTAATTTTATTTAAGGAGAAAAAGAAAAAAAAAGCAGAAAAAGCATACAAGTTATACAGCATTTCAGGAAAAAAAATAAACAGTAGGAAATCACTAGTTAATGGATTACATATTGCCATCTTAGAAATATTTGTTCAAAATTAAAGCATATAAAGTGGACATTCCAACAGTGGGACTGCAAACAGTTCTGTTCAATGAGCCAACAAAACTCAGTAATATCATTGTCTATCTTATACACTTAAATATACATGCAGTTATATCGTTTAGAGCACTTTCTTTTCCTCTCTTTTGTACAATGACTATTATACACTTTGGGTTTTATTACTGCCACAGTTCTTATTATTTTTTGGAAAAGAGTAAAACCAAATGTGACATAACAGAACAGAGTCAGTCCATTCAAAAGGGTGGACATAATAGATAATGTAAAAACATAATACAAAGTGATCAACAATGGTTACCATAATGCCTCCTGCTATCTCAAATAGAATTGCCTATATCATCAGTTAAAATTGAACAAAACGGTAAAGAATGAAACCAACAAAACCAAAACATTGGAGACATTACAGGTCTTCAAAAGTAGATAATAGTCAACTAGAATGGGCGTCATAATGAATCCCACTATCTTCACAGCTGTTGCCTAAACTTTCGAACCTGGTACTATCAAGCAAAACAGAATAGAGGAACATCAGTCAAAACAAGATGGTGAGAGCAATACAGGGCTTCAAATCAAGTTAATAGAAAATCAAAGTGCAAAGCCCTATTCTTAAAGCCAAGAAGTCACTTGACGGGCAAGAAGGAAATTACTTGTATCCATCCTGTGTATAAGACAGCTTGTTAGTCCTGAAAAGGAGGCGTGGTCACAGTCTCACCTGGTCATTTTACCTATCTGCCATAAAGATTTGTAATTTGACACAGTCAGGAAAATTAAGTACAAAAGATAATGTAAGCAGTAAACTATTGAAATACATATCTTAATCGTATTATTTAAATGCCAAGCATTAAAAAGTTATAAATCCTGTGTCCACATCTGACAAATAATCCAGCAAAAACTGACTAAACTTGCTCAAAGTTTTTTTTGTGTGAACTGCTTTTTAATGGTGACTTAAGTTTCTTTAACTCAAAAAAAATTATAACACTTAAAAAACAATCTGACTATGTGATTTCCTTTGCTTTTTATAGTTTTTTAATTACATTCCAGTTCTTTCCAAAACATTCATTTTTTCAAAGAAATAACTCTCCTTCTTTACTCATAATTTCTTCATTAAATATATTACAATCATGTTGCAAAATTACAAATACAATAGGCAGAAACAGATTTGGAAACAAGCAAAACTGATTCTTGTAAACATATAGCTCAATGCCTAAAAGTAAGATGGTTTAGATGAACTACAGACTAAGCTACCAATAGGAAGTATTCAGCAAAGCATGATATCTGCAGATATCCACAAAGGACAGGGCACGTCACTATTCATCTGGGAAATCATCTTAAAGTTCCAATTTTATTTATATCCGTAAAGTCACCATGAGTTCCATAGGACTAAATCACTGAGTACCTGTTCTCAATGCTGCAATAACGACACTTGGGGAAGACCATTCTAAATTATTTTCTATTGGCTTTTGTAATAAAAGACCACAAACAGGATGTCTCAAAACAACAGAACTTTTTTTCTCACCATGTTGGTGTCAGCGAGCCTGCAATATTGAATATTGGCTCTAGAAGAGAATCCTTTCTTGCCTCTTCTAGCATCTGAACCACCAGAAATTACATCTGCAAAGACCTGGCTTCCAAATAAGGTCACATGTGTAGCTTCCAAATGACCACGAATTTTGGGCAGAGATCATATTTCACACTTTGACTAGACCCCCACCTCTATGCCTCAAACACATGTTACTTCCTCTCTAGAAATCCAGGCATACAGTAGCACTTAATAGACTATCTGCTTAATGAATTAAGAAAAATCTTTAAGAGGGCAAAGCAAATAATGGGTAGAGTGAGACAACTGAAAGGCTGAAGATATGGATTTTTTCCTGAAATAAAAGCTTTCAAGTAACTCAACCCATGGTAAGGAAGTGCACATCCTCTCTTTGACTAAAAGTGCTTAAAAGAAATCCATCAATAGGAGATCAGCCCACACAGTTTCTAAGGCACCTTCCAGCTCTAACCTTTCTTTCATTCCCTGATAGATTAAGTGATAGGTAACATTTATTTTAGCTTTTTTTTTCAACGTGGATTCAAACATTATATTAAATATTTAAAGTATACTACACATGATGCTGACTACTTAGTCCCTGTGAAGTGATAGTTAAACCCTCATAAGAACCCATACAAACCAAATAAAATAGGGGGAAAAAACCACTGGCTGTTTATCAAATAATCAGTCTTTTCTTTTTCTGGACCACGGCTAGTTGCATTTCCCAGAGTCACTTGTTTAGTGGTGATCATAGGGCTGAAATGAATACAAGTGGAAGGGATGTGTGACATTTCCAGGCCACAGAAACCTACTAGGTTTGCTCCTCTCTTCTCCTTTGCCCCCTAACACACTGGAAATAGCGGTAACACCCAACACATGCAATCTTAAAGCAGAAACAGGCTTCTAACAGGTGAAAACCATAGCTTGGGGGAAGAAAAGTATCTTGACTATGAATATAGTTTGTGTTTCTAAAACTCAGATCTACCTGGTATTTAATTTCTTTCATTAGAAAGAAGTTAAATTTAACTAAATAAATCCAAATTAATTGGGTTAATTAATTTAATTGGCACCCTAGGGAAAAATCATGAGAAAATAGTTTTGAGGAACATTGCTCTGAAAACAACCATGAAAACCACTCATCCAAGAGGGTACAGCCTGTGTAGCCTGGGCCCCTGAATGACTGATGGGAAGAGATACCCTGGGCACTATAAAACACCATGAGTGAGGGGCTGGGGATTTAGCTCAGCGGCATAAGTGCCTGCCTTGCAAGCAGGCAGTCATGAGTTCGATCCCCAGTACCAAATTAAAAAAACAAAACAAAACACCATGAGTGAACACTGAATTTCTACTGTGTTGGAGCCATCATACATTTGATACAGCAGTTAGCCCGCCCCAAGTATTACATTTGATATCTTGCCCATGCTGTACATGGGGAATAATAAACTCAAAGAGCACAAGCCCAAGGTCAAGGCTGATGAAGGTCACAGCATGGATTTGACATTTGTCTCTCTCAGAATGCTGGTTCTGTACTGTTCTTCATCAGTTGTCAGAAGCTTCTTGATTCCTTGGCATGAGACCAGTTCCAGTCTTATTTCTTGGGAAATGAGAAATCCAATCTCTAGTGTGAAACTTAAAGTTATACTATTTTTAGTTGTACTATTTTTATGCAAAGTTGATAAGAGTTTTCAGAAATCATAACTTTTAACCAGACTGGCAAAGGTGATCTTGAGAAACTCCCTTGTAGTCAAATACTTGCACTAATGAGAAGTGAAGGGAAACATGTGGAAATAAATTAATAATTCTTTTGATAGACACAAAAACAAGATGCACCAGGTACAGACGAAACCTATAAAAAGTTCAAGTACAGATGAGCAATTGTCAAAGGCCGTGGAATGTGCTTGCATATATTAGAAAACATCAAAGTTTTCCCAGTTGTCTTAGTTACTTTATGCTCGTCGCTGAGACAAAATGCCTGATGCCCAAGTTGGGAAAGGAAGGGTTTATTTCTTACAGTTTTTGGAGGTTTCAGTCCACACTCAGTTGGCTCCCAGGCAGGCGGGCATGGCTGGGCCGCTGTTGATGGCGGCTGCAAACAGCAAACAGAAACCGGCAGAGTGCAAGACACAGCTTCTTCCTGCCATTACATCACATTCTGGCCCCACCCCTTTGTGGGTGGAGCACTGACACCATCAATCCAAGTACTAGACAATGAACTATCACAAATGCACAATTCAAACTCATGGGGCCTGGGGGACACAGATATAAACCATGACACCAGTTGACAATGCAAAGCCAGATTGAGGACTTCATGGGAGACTTTATCAGAAATTATTCCAAAGCTTTTGTCTTTGAAGCATCTGCCTATGTAAGATCATGTTCCAGACAATAACATGCTTTACTCTAAAGTTATGAATCTATGGTTTTCCCATAGATATTTTACAGAATGCACCATGTGGAAACACACTGTCCCTCCAAAAGTATTTACATTTCACAGAGAAGTCTTAAGGAGCTTTTTATTTCTTCCTCTTTGTAAATGCACATGTCTTTAAAAAGGCATACATCTTAGAACCACCGAGTACAAAGGGATAATAACAAAAATCACTGGCTAACAAAACCCACCGTGATGATGAGTGGAAATGGTATTGTTCAAATCTTTTTAATTCTCTGTACAAGTTTTACTGTATGTCCTTTTCTGATGGACTTTAGACACACAATTGAACAGTACCAGCACCAGAGAATTCCCCACTTTTTGCTTCATTTTTATTCCATCGCTACTTAAATAAGTTAATTTACTGTTCTGAGACTTAACTGCATCACATTCCAACCTGAAATACAGTAAATGTGGAGGAAAAATGGAACTATTGAGTGCTAGGTGAGATTATAAGCTGTTTAAGGGGAAGGAAAGGGAATTATTGCTTGTCTTTTACTCACATGTATTTAAAAAGGTGCCCTGGCTGCAGCTTGGGAACATATTTCCAGATGCAAAATTAACATCATAGAGAATCACCAGGTTCCCCATTTTTATATTTAATGTCAACTCTTCTGTATGCTGTGAGTAGCCTTACCTTTTAGCATTTAAGAGATAAAGCTCTGTGTTAAATTTTCCAATTATTACCTGTCTGGTACAGTTGCAACAGGACCATATCAAGTATTTGAGTTTTACTTTGGAAACATAATTACAGTTTGAAAAATAGTAGAAAATGCATTCCTATCACATCCTTAGTGGCAGTTTATATGCAAAAAAGAAAAACGCTTAGGGCCTAATTCATAAGAGCTTTATGCTTCATTTACATTTTTCTGTGCAGTTTACTTGGAAAAGAGCATAATGCATGTTTTTCAAGTAAAATATGCCGTTTTGGGATTCATTCAACTTGCTTTCCATTGTTCTCATTGAGGGCCAACTGTTCTTTTCTACAATCTTAAAGGGCACCAGTAATGGGGTAGGTAGAAAGCCCTCAATATTAACTAGAAGCCATGCCCAAAACTGTTGCTAAGATTATTTAGAAAATTCACAGCAGTCTCTAGCAGCCAAATCTTGCAACCTCTGTATTACACTTACAATGCTGTCTGTTTCTGAAGTCCTTTGTACACAGTATCGAACAAATTATGCATCAATAGAGATATTTTTGAAGGCTGCTCAAAATTTACAACCAGATTTTGACCATTCCTCAACTCATCCATGTTTGTTTACTCAGTTCGGTGTTTCTAAAATGTGGACTGCAGGCTAGCAAGCATCAAAATCAACTAAGATTATTAGCAAAGATATTATTTCTTAGGCTTCAAGATACTGATCCAAAAGTTTGGTGGGCGGAGACTTGGAACTTGAATTTTGCACACTACTCGGTAATTCTTGTACCTAGTTCATGATGGGGAGCAACAGATTTAAAATTTCATCACTATGGTTTAGACCACAGAAATCAAGAGGGCATGCACTGTTCTCCTTCAATAACCAGAGATTTTTTGAACTAAGTTTTCTAGCTGGTATGAGATCAGTCATGGAAAAGGCCAAAGTTGCACGTGCCAGAGATGGTAATTTGGTCCCAGGCACAAACTCACAACCTTCCAGGGTACAATCTACAGCATTTAATCTTTAGGTCTTCTTCCCAACCCTTATAACTGTTTTTTCTAGGGTCTCCACAATTGCACAAAGAAAAGACCATGACTGAAAGGCATTTTTCACAGTGTTCACTGATGCACTGAGAAATAAATATTGCAGACAATCACCCTGTTATTTATTCTATACACTATCAAAATTCCTGGTCCAACTTTCTTCCCTTGCTGAATTCAGTGAATATTATGGATGCTTTAGCATCATGTCAAGATCACCATACCCTGATAAAATTGGAGGCCCAGCATCACAGTTCTAAAGCAGTTCTCCCTGCATTAAAGAATGATGAATATAAGGCATTTAGTCAAAAAAGGCCACAAGCACTGATTGGTTCAACTAAGCCTGCTCCATGTTGAATCCTAGAACTCTTTATTGATTGAAAAAAGAAAGAACTTACATAATAGAAATCACACCATCATTCATATTCAGTTTCCTTTTCCTTCCTGGCAGATGGGAATATTATACTCCTGTGCTCAGTGAACAGAGGTGTTGTTTCCCTCTGGGGAGAAGCACTCGGGCCGTTGTGAATGCAGTGCAGCTCATTGCTGCTGCTGTCTCTGAAGAGGTCCCCATTTCCAGTAGTGAGCATTCTTCAATTACATGAATTGCATTCACTTTCAAAGAGGCCCCTGGGTTTGCAGCCATCTTTGTAAGCAAGAAACAAACCTTTTCTCTATACTTCTCTGAGATATGGAGGTTGTTTGTCCCCACAGCCTGATTTGGTGTACTAGTACCCTTCATATGTTCTTGTATATCCAATAAACCATATCAGAGGATCCTAGACCAATGCCCAGCAGAAAAGTCATGATGACCAATGAGCTCCTTGACAAAGAACATTTGTTACCATGTTCTAGAATTGTATCCATCTCCCATGCCCATGAAATACTTTCCTGAGTCTGACTAAGCTTCCGATTCAGAAGAGATTATTTTGAGGACCAAGTGAGATGGTTCATGCCAAAGTGTTCTGCACACCACATACAGCTATACAAATAGAAATTAGGCTTGACAAAGAGCCCTTTTAGGTCATTGTTGGGTTCATGTAGACACTCTATTTTCTTGCTTTCTGTTGGATTTTCTTGCTTTTATTTTGATATTTAAAGAGGATAAAATTTGTTGAACACGAGGAAGCCACATCTAATCAACTCAGAGCTACATTTCCCATTTTTCCATTGTTGTCTACTTTTGTTGTCATTCTTTTTTTCAAGATTTATCGATCAAGTCCTGCTGAAAGTACTACAGAAAGGGCCACGAGAAGTTGGAAAAGCAGAGAACATGTCCACTGAGGCCTTCGCCGCACTGTCTGTGCAATACAATTAGCTGCTAGTGATGCTCACAGTCCACCAGGAATACTGCAGATCAAAGCACTCTCATGCCTGCTAAGTGCTGTATTTGGGAAAAGCTCTTAATAACAATGGAGTTTCGTTGATACCTTTTGAAGATCCAATTTTTAACCTTGTAGGTATCTTCAAATATGTTTGTTTTTCTCTTGAGGAGCAGTAGAGACTAATTAAGCAATGACATCTGAATAAGGAAAGGTTAACAGGAATATTAAAATCCTTAATTCACTGTCACACATTCTAAAAATAGAAAAAGAGAATTTTTCAGGCTTTCTAAGACAGAAAAACCATTACACTGTTTTCTTCTATGTCAGTTTGCCCTAAAGGGACGCTGCTTCCCGAGTTTAATAAGGTTCCTATTTCTTCTCGCCCTTACAGTCTATTAATTATGGTGGCGGGTGCTTAGAGACACCAGCACAATCATTTGTAAGATGATAGGAGCCCTCCTCATTTGGACATGTGGGTTTCTGCCATCGAAAATTACCCAAATGAAACAGATGCTGCAAATGTGAGCCTGTGTTAGAATATTTTATTTTTCATTGTACAGCAAAAAGAAGGCTACATCTCGCACACTGTGACCACGTATAAAGCAAGTCTCCTCCAGGCTCTGCCACCCGTGTCTCTGTCTTTAAGTACCCAAGAAGTCCTGCTTTGAATCACTGGCACAACACAAACAGCCAGCCCAGAAACGGTCCACTGAGATTCAGGAACGGAACCACCAGGTATGTGCGTTCCCCAGGCTCCCTGCCTGTGCTTCAGAGTCAGTGCCCAACTCTCACCAGCCCAGAGGCGGCCATGCACTGAAATGCATCAGCAGGAACTGATCTTTGAGCATGCTCCGAGCCCTGTATGGGTTATTTTTGAGTAGTGAACTTTCTTCTGTTTATTACGAGTAGGTTTCTTTGTGGTACAAAAGAGAGACAAAGAAGAAAGACATGTGGTGACATATCCTGACAAATGGCAATGTCGTTTTCCTTACTGCTTTGTCTAATCCCCTGGTACCTAAACTTTATATTCCCAAATTGATTCACCCAATGTATACTAAATGCTTACTGTGGGACAGCCATTATTCCAGTTACTGAGGAGACAGGAATGAACTAGCTGAAGTCCCACGGGGCTGACACTCTGGTGAAAGGCAGATAACTAAAGAAATGGATGTAGTACCTCGTGTTGGGTATACACATGCTTGGAAGAAAACGGAGCAGGAGAAAAGGCACGAGAATGAACATGACTGGTTTTCAATAGGATGGTTAGGGAAAGCCTCACTAATGAGGTGATCTGACAGAGAAAGCATCAGGGAGGCAGAAGGAATGAGCCACAGGAGAATCTGAGAGGAGAGCAGCAGGGAAAGGAGCTTAGGGAACAACCTAGGGTAGCGTCTGAGCACAGTGAGGGTGGAAGGCGGCCAGACTGAAGCGTGAGGAGGAAATTTCCAGGACGGGCAGCCAGACGGCATCTTCACGTAGGGCTGGGAGGCCATGGGGACGACTTTGGGTCTTTGTTTTTTCTACACAAAATTATTTTTGAGAAACTACTAGAGGATTAGAGCAAATAAACAGGGAATCTGATGGTTTTTAAGATCTCTATAGTTATGTACAGTCTTAGGGAGCAAAATGGGAACAAGGAGACTAATTAGAGATGGAGAAAGAAACCCACGTTCTAATCAGAGAATATATGGAATCACACACCTTGTGTCCATCTCAGATTTGTGTCACGGCCTATTCCTTTCTTCTCAAGATGGATGTCCACCTGTGCCAGATAATCCCTTCTCTTTTAAATGTCGTAGAACCTGTTTTCTCAAGTGGTGTGAACAGGGTCCTATTGATATAGGGGAATGAAACTCCCAACCTACTATATGTCTGGTACAAGTTCATCTTCTCTAAAATCAAAAAATGAACTTTAGGAACAATGGAGGTTAAGAGAGGAATATATTTGTTGAGAGAAAGCAAGTTTCTGTCTGAGAGACAAAAGGGGTCCTGAGCAAGTTGCCAGGGACTCTGTCTTTTCTAGGGACTTCTATAGAGTAAAATCATGAGGTTAGATGGGTCCAAGGAGAGGGAAATGGGAAAGGTGGGCATATGGTGGGACAGAACTGTGGTCAACCAGTAAGATTAATTGCTCAGGTGAAATTGATTAAATCAGGAACACATGAGAGAACAAGCCACATAGTACATGAGCATGACTCTTCTTCTAGGGGACTGAGATGGTGACTCCTGATTTCCTCAGGGTGACAGAGAATTATTTGGACTGTCCATCCTTAGGATGTGGGTGTATCTGCTTTGCCTTTTGTCTTGAGATCTGGCCCACAGCAGGAGCAGAGGTCACAAGTTATTTGAACTCCTGCACTGGCTCCTTTGAGGGCCCTGCTTTGTGTGACTGCCTATAATATTTCCAACTAACTCGGGTGCCTGTAACACTATGACAGTCCAAAAGTTCTGGGGACATGAATTCTCTATGAGATGAAGCTTAAACAAGGATAAATGTGAGAAATAGGAAATAAAATTTCCTTTGTTTCTTGGTCCTGCCAACTACCCCCAAAACCAATTCCTCCTTTTAATCATTTAGGAGACTTAACATGAAGTAAAAAAGCCTTTGGGTGATGATTTTTTATTTTACATTATTACAATGAAATACTTAAAATAGGACAACTTGACAAAGAGAAAAAGGTTGCCTAGCTCAGAAGTTGAAAGCTAAAAATCCAAACAGCAAGATGCAGACTCTGGTGAGGCACACAGAGGGAATACACACAGGAAAAAGAGCTGACATCTTCAAACAGAAAACAAGAGGCTAGGATCTCACATCCCTTCCTCCTCCCTCCCAGGATCTAAAACCCTCCCACTAGTTCTGCCTCCTGAAGATCTACCACCTCTCAGCACCACCACCTTAAGAACAAAACTCCCATCCACGCGGACACTGAAATCATATCTGAGCTTACAGAAGAAACAAGAATAGTATCAGCACAGCCAGGGCAGAAGTGCATGAGGTGTCTTTTCTTAATTCCTTATACTTTCTCAGAAAGTAGGAAGCAAGATCCCCAGCATGAAAGAGAACTAAGGAAGAGGTAACAAAGTTAACGACCCAAAGGAAGGGTTTAGGTCTTAGAGGAAGAAAGGAAATGTTGAAGAATGATCATCAGGAACAACAGGACAGTGCATTAGCTGAGAAACTGCAGTATCACTGTGGGGTTCACTGTGCCCAAACAAAAAAAACAAAATTGTCATGCAAAAAAGTGTTATGAAACAATAAAATAGTTGTATATTTGTGAAGTTACAAATAGTGAACTCAAAACCACTGTATTACGAGCCTCTAGACTAACTTCGGTAGACTTTATGCAGTAGACTTGATTTCCTGTTCTGTTATGCATACATATATCTACCCCACATATTCCACTGTGTCCTATTGATCCTCTTGATTGGTCACCTGAAGACCTCATGCACCCATACATCATGACAAAATCAACTCCTGCTAACAGGAACAGCAGTGGAAATTTGGGGCCACTGTATCGAAGATTTTTCCCATTTCCACTGGATCCAGGGCGCCTGCTGTCCCAATCACCCATATCCAGACTCATTTGTTGTATCAGCAAGTGCCTCAATGCTATCCTTGAAGGAGGATGCAAGCCACATCTGTCTAGAAGGAGTTAGGAAGATTATCACTCATAATTGTTCAGATTAAAGTGAGAACTCTATGCACAGATTAGAGGTATAGAAGAGAGACCTGAGCATTGGTGATTTCTAGTTTTTAAGTTTTTGATTTTTAGTAAACTTGACAGTACTGATATGCAGCCTGGATAGAGGCACTGTGCTTAAAGAGTGAAAATAAGGAAACAAATTGTTCATATTTTTGTAATTGTTTTAATTACTTCCTTATTGCTGAGACAAAATACCCAACACCCATACATTCTAGGAGAAAAGGTTTATTTTGGCTCACAGTTTGCAGAGGTGTCAGTCTAGTCAGTTAGATCCAAGGCAAGTGGCATGGCAGAAGGGCTTGGCAAAGGAGTATACTCATGGCGTGGCAGGCAGGAAGCACAGAGAAAAGGATCAAAGGAGGAGGAAGAGAGATCCTTCCCAGCCACATCCCCAGTGACCCATCTCCTCTGAGCAGACTTCGCCTCCCCCAGGAAAGTCAGCTGTAAACTCATCAGGGGACTGGTCTGTGGGTGCATATGATGTCTCCATGGTCCATTCACCTCCCAAGAACTCCACCTATGAGCACAGGAGGCTCTGGGGAGACATCTAGACACAAACTACCACAGTGACACCTTGAGTAGGATTTCAGAAAAAAAAAAAAAAAGAAACACGGAGAGATTCTAGGGCTGGAGAAAAATATGAAATGAAAAAACAACCCACTCCAGGAGGAGAATGTGAATGATAAGCTTAACAAATGTTGAATAGTCTTGTACTTGAAGTATCTGGTGAAAAGTGTGTGCATAAGTGTCAAAGGACAATGAGGTGCCCAACGTGTTCCTAGTTTGGAGGAACCATTGCAGGTAATGAGCATGAGAAAAACAAAGTTGAAGATCACGTGACCTTCATAAGCCACAAAACTAGGCACTAAGAACAAATCTGAAGCTATAAAATTATGGTGCATCTTTTATTGATCGTTTTTCACCTAACAAAAGCATACTGTCATGGTCTCACTAGTTGCACATGTGAAAAGATTTCTTAATACCTTTTCACTGAGTCATTTCCCTAAGATAATTAATTGAACTGAAGTAATACATTGGGAGTAAATGAGGTCAGTAACTGTGTATGCAAAGTGTTACTAGGTGCAAAGGACTTCGTTATGCATGACAACGTGTCCTTCTGGACTAACCACACCAATTTGTTTCAGGTCATTGAAGAAAGAAATGAAAAATATTCCAATTTTAAGATAGGTAGATAGATGGCAGATACGTCTGCCACATTTTATATTTGTATCACACTGTTGAGGAGCACTCATATTTCTGATCATCCTAACCTTGGAAATCTAGTTCATTCATGTGCCATTAGGAAGCATCTTTAGTATTTGCAAAGAACTTACCTTGCTGCTTATAATTTTCCTCAGTTAATACTAAGCTGGGTTCACAGTTTTCTTGGTTGTATATCATGCTGTCAGAGAGAACACAGCCTGGCACTTCTCAGTGGTAAATGGAGGGCAAACTTGATTTTCTTGCCTATCCCAGTGAATATTTCCACCAAATGATTATTGTGCAATGGACAGACTGGAAGCTGGTCATATACATTGGACAGTGAAAACTGTGCTATGCCTCCATAATCCAGAATAAAAAAGAAAAGCATTTCTGTGCAGAAGATGCAGAACTAAAAGAACCAGTAAAATATTGCTTTGCTTTGTGGCACTTTGTTATGGATTGGATATACACTCTCCATGCTCACATCAGAGGTCTGGGTACCTAACTCCGAGTTCTGCTGTTAACGGATATGAAGAAAATAAGAGCTCTATTAATGAAGGATGCCTCTGATGAATGATGGTTTTGGTGTATCTCTATATAGGATATCTCTAAAAGCATTGCTACTGTTTTTCTGGTGAGCATTCTTGATCTCCGTCTTTGCACAAGAACACATGAAAAGTAATGCAAGTGGTCTTACTGTCTGTATAAGCCAGCACCCCATATGCCAGGGCAACAGCATCCCTGAGTGTTCTGGCCCTTCCTCTGGGTCTGAGTCTGACCTGACCAGACCAGGCCAGGACTAGCAAAGAGGGAATGTGACTAATCCTGCTTCAAGATGCACCCAGAATAGCACTGGCATCGCCATGTGTGACATTGCTTTGGGATCCCCAGAGAAAGAGAGCCAAAGAAAGCAGATGTGGGACACAACGCTGAGGGCTGCCCTCATCCTTCCCCGGGTAGACACCAAGGATTCTACAGTCCCTGCAGTGCTGCCTGGTATTGTCTGTTGCTTATGTTTCTCAAAAGGCAAATCTAGCCCACTGCTTCTAGTTTCATTCTTCTCTCCTATAATCAGATATCAGATGGAGGTCAAAAACTCCCCTGCATCCTTTCTTCCCCTTACCTTTCCCCATTCCTTTCCTATCTCCTTCTCCTCTTTATCTGAACATAGGAAGGTGAACCCAGAAAAGCTCACAGGTACATTAAAATTGCCAGCTGCCCACTGAGTCAGTAGCATACAAGGGAATTTGGATTTGCACACAGCCAGAGATGTTGCATTGGGAAACAATCTATGTTTTCAGAATAAATACAATGAATATATATATATATATATATATATATATATATATATATACTGATATATTGATATACCTTTATCATCTTCACTCATGTCTGTAAAACAACACTCACCAAGAAAGACAAATTTTTAAAAAACCAGATAGCAGTCCATAACTCAAGTTTTATCCCTGACCTTTCATTAGAATGATTTTATATTCAGACAGATAAGTGCTTCATCTCATCTGAATCCTTTTTTTAAATTAATTTGACACGTTTCCAAAGCTTTGAACCTTGTAAGTTTATCTTAGAAAACTATCAGCTCTTTCATTATCCCTGGTATGTCTTATATATAGTAGCCCATCTGAGATGGCCCATTAGTTATTCAAGGTGCCCTGGAGCAAAAGAAATTGGGGACTGATGGGGACACCAGCAGGGCTTGCAGCAAGTGCATTGGAGCATACCCTGATAGTACTCAGGAGACCTAAGAACACATTGACCCACCAGGCAGCCTGCCTAATAACTCCCAGGGAGGATCTTTCTTGCCCCAAGATTTATTTTAGAGGAATCCTACAGCTCAGTTCCTCTCCACACAAATTCCTTGGAATACATGGTTTTCAGCCATGTTCAGTTCTTATTATGAGTTAATGTATGTTTTCATTTCTATAATCTTTCAAAAATGATGTAAGAAAATTCAGGTCAGGTGAGTGTTCCCTTACAACCAAATGCCCCCAGTGGAGGACCTAGAGTATCAGCAGTTAACTTTAGTGCATCGTGCCAGTTAAGTTGAAGTGTCAGCTCAATTAGTTTTGGGATCTCTCCACAAGATTGATGGAGCACATTCCTGTGTGTGTGGCTGGGTGGGTCGTGCAACCATGGTCTCGGGAGCTATGTCTGGTCCCCTGCCCCTTCCATGCTGGTGCCCCATTTCCTGGCCACAATAAGCTAAACTTCTTTGCTTTTCCACACTCTTCTGCTGTGACGTTTCTGCCTTGGAGCCAACTGACCATGGACTGAAGCCCCTTAAAACATGAGACAAATTAACTCTTCTGCTCTAAGTTTTGGGTGTTGGGTGTTGGTTATTGGGTATTGTATCCAGCAATGAAAACAGTGAGTAATACATATATACATTTACAGTGTTCCTCAAACTTGAAACCCTCATATGCATGAGGATGATGTAAGTTCTCGAGGAGAGTGACTGGGGCTATGGTCCAAGGCTGAGGACAGAAGGCTAGCCATTGTCTTTTTGCTGTTCCATGATGCTTTGTCACAAACATTTCTTTTTCAAAATATTTTTTGAAAGTCAATGACACTATCACCTTTATTCCATAATCAAAATCCAAAAGAAATGTTAAAGAGCTAATTTGCCTCAGTTCCTTATTTTATGATCAATTTCAGATATGGTGGGCCACCTGGATTGGCAAGCCCATCACTTCCAGACTGGCATAAGCACATAACTACTGTTTCTCAGAAGGTGGAGAGAAATCCATGCTAATTCCCGAAACAAACTCAGAAGAGCCTTGAGCTATCAGATAATGTCCTAGTATCCATACAGATCATCAGTATTCAGATACTGTGAGATGAAATTCTAGTCAGAGCAAATTTCTCCTGACTTATGAATTTTCTGGACTTCATCAGAATGTACCAAACTGGGAAAAAGTGAGTGAAAAAAAATTCTAATATCCCCTCACTGGGAGGAAAAAGGCACACAAGCCAGGTGAAAACAGGGAGTTGATTTCCCAGATGATACCCTGGACTGATTTAGATGCAGCCATCCCCAAGCTCATATAGTCCTGATTAATATCTACTCTATCTCCCTCGGTCGCTCACTTTCACCCAGATGAATTAAATAATGCCTACCCGAGCCACCCATTTCTGCAGGAGCACAGCCTGATTGCTCAGGAGTCTATGACGGTGAGCAGGGAAAGCACTCATAATAAATTGCCACTTTTAACTCTACCTACCCCCAGCACGCCCTCCTCTTTCCCAGTGCGGCCTCACAGCACCCCTTTTGCCTACATGGACCAGTTTAAATAACATGCCATAGACACACAGGAGACAATGAGCCATTCCTCCTCCAAGATACCTGCAAACAAAAAAGGGTTTATTCAGCCTGGATGCAATTGATGCTGCACATCTGTCTTCAGCTCAGCAGGTACAGGTTCTCTGTCCTGACCTTTGTCATTCCCAACCTTTCTCCTTCCCTTCTCCCCTCTGCTAACTCTTCCTGGTTCACTGCTTCACGTCACTCCTGGTTATTCCTCTTTAACCAGATCAACTCTTTGATATGCATCAGTCTCTCGTTGCTCTCTGCCTCTGACTTTTACCAGGGATTCAGCGGAAGCAGGTTTGGAGAAAGGCTGCTTCCAAGACAGGGAGAAAAAGACCCAGAAAGGCTACATTGTCTTCTAATCACCAGCTCAGTCAGAAATTTGGCAGCCTGGAAATGTCATGCATAATATATGGAGAAAGCACTTTTCAAAGTGCATTACAGGATTTTTTTTTTATGATAGAAAGCCAGGTGGAAACAAAAGCCATGTGATCTTTCACTGATGCAGCTAAATTAAATATTTCTTTCTGTGGTCCGTCTCTAAAGCTACTTACATGTTATATTATGTTACATGTTTTGCTTTTTCATAGACTTCTCCCCTCTCTATTATATAATAAATACACATTCTCAAGATTTTTCTTGTAATTCTGTTATACATTGTCTTGTCATTTTCACATGCACACTGAAAAGCCATTCAATTTCTATCACAGGCTTCTGTTGGTGGACTAGTAATGTCACTATTAAAAACCACCCTGGATTTAAAAAAAAGATAGGCTGAGCTTCAGATATAGGAAGCATAAAGTTTAACTGCAGCTGATAAAGTAGCTGAGTGTTGTTATATCTCAGGGAGCTTGTAGTAAATGACTAAAATCACTGTGTTGGAGAAACATCTTAGATACCATTGAGTGTCCCTTGCTGTCCTGCACATAAATCTGCTGAGTTTTAAGATCAACAGTGTAGGGGCCTAATAGGGGGAAAGAACCAGCTTATAGTGCACAGAAAATCCACTAAGAAAGCCGCTCCTTCCTATCTGCACAGAAGAACCTAGACACAAATCATCAGCAGCCCCTCCACTCCTCTCAGCCTGCCCCAGCCACTACCACTTCAGTCGCTGCCTATTAGTCTTGGGGCACCTACCCCTGCTCCCCAGAGACTATTCTCTGGCAAGCAGACAAAGAGCTGTTATAAAATGTGAATCAAGGTTATTTTCCTCCTCAAAAAATCTCCATTGTTTCCCCATCACACAACCCACAACCTTTCCCGTGAGCCAAATGCCCCTTTTTTCTGGGCCCCAGTCACCTCTCTGACACCATCCCTTTTCTGTCCCCACGTGGGCACTGTGTTCTAGCCACACTGTTCCTTAAGTGCCACCTAAACAAGATTCTTACCATGGCAGAGTCAGCTCCCTGGTAGAGGGACCTTTCCTCAGAGCACCTCATAGTCCAACCCTGACTTCCTTTAAATCTGCGTTCAGCTGTTGCCTGCTCCCGAGAAGCCTTCCCTAAGACCCTATGAGCTCAGCTTTCTCACACACCCCTGCTTCCTTCGCCTCTCTTCCAACTCCACTCTTGCCGTAAAGCTGATGCTGCATAGCACCTGTGCCTCTCTGCTGACTTAGTGACCTCCGAGTCCCTCAGTGCAGCATCAGAGCCAGGTGTTCTCCCCTTGTGCTTCCTCTGCACTCCCAGGGGACTGGATGGGACGGGAGGCCTCCAGGGCAGACCCGCAGCCCAGTCACAGCTCTCTGTGCACAAAGATCATGTAGGAAAGGAAAGTTAAGAAGATCCACTTTCCCCTCAGTGGTTTATAAAACACCAGATTGGGAATGTTTGAGGTTTAGTACCAGGACAGCCAGGGTCTAGTTTGGGCCACTTTGAAATATTAAAGGACAAAATAAAACTTCCTCAGAAGAAGGTCAAATATACTGTAGCAAACTATCTCTTTATAAAAAAGCTCCCCTGGGTGGTAATGTCGTTTATGGGAAGATGGCAGACATTGTATACTTTTGAAAATTGAAAAATTTTTGTCAAAGCTTGAGCAAAGTACTGCTTGTCTTTCATGTGGAGTCAATTGCAGTAATATTGATTCCTAAGGCCTTAGACAGGTTGTAAAGAAATATATAGTGTGAACAAAATATATGGTGAATACTTAAAATTTTTAAAATGTATTATAGTAAAAGACGTGTTGCCATTACGCCTCCTCAAAATTCTCCCTCTCACTCTGAGCACGCTGAGTCTAGCATTCTTTGCTACCTTCTGAAGCAATTCTAGACGACCTCTGTCACGAGTGTCTTCGTGATCAAACATAGGGTGTGTGCCGCTGTCAAGGGCCATCCAGGGGAAAGGCAGGCTTACAAAACAATGCGGCATATTCTTATTCACTTTATTCATTGAATCTGGCACCATGTAACTTTTGGCTCTTCCCCGAGGTCAAAATGACTGTGAAAGTTTTTAAGAGATTCAGGACATTGAGGCAACCACGACAGCACAATGAAAGGATTTTCAGGGAAATTAATGGCAATCTTTTAAATTTCAGCATTCACTTTATTTTTCTTTTAAATTTAAGCATTCGCTACATTTTTCTCCCGCACCTTGTACTCTGAAGGTGTTGCCTGAACTTCAGCCCTGGCTCAATCACTTACATACTGTGATGATTTATTCTATGTATCAACTCCCCTAGAACATAGGATACCTAGATCATCCATTCAACTTTGTACTGAGTGTGTCTGGGCAGGAGTTTTGGAACATGATTGACATTTGTATCAGTGCACGGAGTAGAACAGATTGCTTTCCCTGTTGGAGTTGGGCCTCTTCTACCTCATCAGGTGAAGGCCTGAATACAATAAAAGTCTGACTTGCCCACAAATAAGAGGAAATTCCTCCTGCCTGCCCCCCTAGTAACTGAGACATGGACTTTTTTTTCAACCTTTGAAGTAGAACTATCCTGTCAGCTCTCCTGGTTCTCAGGCCCTTGGACTCAGACTAGACTCTGCTTGCCAACTACAGATCTTTGTACTTATTAGCTTCCAGCACTAAGTGAGCCAATTACTTAGTTGACAGATAAACTAAGTAATCTATCTATCCATCTACCTATTGCTTTTGACTCTGTAGAACTCAGACTGACACACGCTTAATTACTTACCTTCTCTCACTGTCCATACAATGGGAATAACAGCAACATCTATCTTAGAACACTGTTGTGAGACATAAATAAGTTCTTACCAATCAGCCAGTTAAGTAACTTCTAGCACATAGTAAAAGTTATGTCAGTGGTAGTAGCTATGATAATAATTCTACCAGCCGGGAGATTTTTACTAACAGAATCTTTGCATAATAAGCAGTTTGCCTTAGGTGAAGTATAGCAAGTTATTATATTTTAATATACCTTAATTCATCCAACTCCAGGACCCTAAGAGATATGATGAGCTATCATGTCTATTAACAAAATAATCTCTGACATCCTTACCTAAATATCTGCAAAAACTGAAATATTCCCCACATAGTCAGTTAGACTTTGTAAAGTGAAGGCACAGCTATTAGAAGTCCTGGTTTAAAAAGTTGTCCCAAGCAGCAAAGGAGTTTCTGGTTGCTATTTAAGTCCACTTTCCAGGCAGGGCAGCAGGAAGAAAGGGCATGCCATAGCCAAAGTCAAACCAAGTGCGGATAACTAACTCTCCAGCCCAACTTTTAACCCACTGAACGCATACAACCAGCAATCAGCCAAATCTCCCCTTAATGCTCTGACACATTGAAGCCACTAGAATCTCACATTCACACTGAACAAAGATTCATCTCACACCATTTCAGCCTCCTCAGGCCAGTCTGCAACTTACGGTTTAATTAAATCCTGTGGAGTTGCATTTTTGAAGGAGCTATTATCTTTAAATGATTCTGGTTTATGAGTGTCTAGGAAAAGAGTGAAGGGAGAAAAGAAACAGAGCGAGAGGTGACAGAGATGAGGAGAAAGAGAACAAATCAGGCATCCATCCCTGATCTAAGCTGATTAGTTATGCATCTTGCCAATGGTAATTGAAAGACACAAGGCGAATGTGAATTACCCCCAGTGAGCTCTGGCATGTGTCTCTCTCTCCCTTACCTGGGTCCGTGGAGGGCTTCAGTGCTGACGCTGCATCGTGGTTTTCAAAAGGCAATTTTGGACATCACATAAAACAGCCCCTCAGCCTTACAATTTACATTTAGATGCTGCCGAAATAAGTTATGAAAGCAAATACAAGTTGAGTTTACAGTTTCAATCAAAATTTGTTTTTCTCTTATGATGTTTGTTATTCATCACAGACAATGCCATTGTATAGTGAGAAAATTTAGAATAATAATATTTTTGCTTGCCCTGTTTGCCTTAGATCTGGCTAAAGCAGAGGGACAATTTTTAAAAAATAAAATTAACTATTCTTCCACCTTAAAAAGGACTTGGGATGAAGAAATATGTGAGTTGGGGAGAGTTCAGAACATGGTCAAAGCCAGTAAATGGGGCTCCTTCCCATATATTTTTATTCCTGCAGTACAGAAACAAGGGAACAGCACCTTTCCATGCAAATAGAATGGCCTCAGGCTTTTCTTTGCAATATTTATGATCAAATTATATTTTTAATGTCTTTGGAACTCTGGAAACAATTGGAACTATATGATTAGCTGACAGTGCTATGTTTTTAGTACACACAATAAATCTAGGTCTAAATTTCATTTCAATATTGCATCCTCTAAGGTTGTTAGCTACTTGATCTTTAAATTTCTCCATTTGGTGGGAATCTAATTCAACAAATGTTAATTGCCTGCCACAGGCCGGGCACCATGGGGGCTGAACATTAGAAGGACACAGTCTCTGTATTTAATGATCTCACAGTTTAGTGAGAAGATGAGACTGTCACAGAGACAGAGTAAGGACACCAACTAAAAGGAAATGTAAGTGAGGTAGTGTCACAATGATCCCCAATAAGAAGCCAGGTGGGGTTCCAGTGGTTTCCACCCATTCTGTGACTACACCTCCCTTCATGAGCAATGGTTCCTTCTCTCCATCCTGACTCACCGTCACATACAGTGACTTCACTATCTTCCTGGAACTCCTTGCTGTATGTTGGCCTGTCAGATTCATTGTCATCTTGGCTATGATGATGTGATCCACTGCACCCTTCCACCTACCTCTTTGCTACACACATTGCCGCGACAAGTGACTGCACCCCTTCCACTGGCTCCATTTCAAGCATCCTGCTCTCTGAGCTCCATTTGCTCTCCTTCTGATTCGCTGTCCAGCCCCACAACTCTTACAATCCATTAAGCCTTTCCATGTTTGCACCAAACTCTGCCCCCCCGACTCTCCTCTGGATCCCTCAACCCATCATTATTACTGACTACATTGCAAGGACCCTGACCTTTCTTTCCCCTGACACTGATTATTTGCAAACTCCACTCTGAACCTGCAGCTGAATTGCAGGCACCCAAGCCACTGGATAGAAGAACCCATAATTATGCTGATTAGTCTCACTTCATATCAAGAACTCCGATCTCCAAGTGGAATTCTCTTGCTTCTTAGAATGCATATTTATTTTTTTCCTAACCATTTCCAGACACCACTTTTCAGAAGAATATTCCATATTTTCTTTTCTTGCCTAAACCTCTAACACTTCTTCTGTATCCTTCTTCAAAGCTACGACCTGGCTTCTTATTTACTAAGTAAATGGAGACAGTCAGACGTATTTCTGCACCTTCCCTGCCTAGATGTAGAATTCCCAAGAATTTTTCCTTCTTGCCTGCTAAAATGATAAATGTTCACACTTCTATGAGAGGCCAGTTCCTCCGTTGTACATCCTTTCTGCTCAGGGTCTCTCTCCCACTGACACTTGCAATGTCAAATTCCTCTCTGCCAGTTCTCTCTTGACTATACTTTTGTTCACATCATTCATTCTTAATCTCCACTATAACAATGGTCATCTCTCAGTTCTCACATGGCCTCTTTTAGCAGCATTGTGCTACAGAGCTAATTAGTCCTTCCTCCTTAACATACTTTCTTGGCCTCTGGGATAAGAATCCTACTGTAAACTGGCAACTTCAGAATGGATACCTCCAATCATAACCTCTTCTCAGATGCCAACCTTGTATCACCAACTGCCAACAGACAGCTCACTGACAAAAGAGGTCATCTGAAGACTAAGAGATGACCACATCTCATGCTGGCAGAGAGGACTATGCCATTGCAAGTGTCAATGTGACATTGCAAGTATCAGTGGGAAGTATCATTGAAGAAGGGATGCATGATGGGGGAATTGGCCTCTGATAAGACAGTCAACATTCATCCTTTTATCAGGAGGGAAAGAAGGAAGAATTCTTGGGTACACATTTGAGACAGCTCAAAATGACCTAAGAAATACAAAAAATGCTTAATTTTTCTCTTCTAATGTTTCTTCTGAAGTCAGTACCCTCTCTAAAAAAATATCAATTCCATCTTCTGAGTTGCTCATATCAAAAACTTTGAAACTATCTTTGACCCTCTTGCTCTCTACTTCCATATCCAATGCAACAGCAAAGCTTGCTGGCACCATCTACAATGGATTGCCCAACCCAGGCACTCCCTACCCCACCGCAGCTGTGACCTTCCTCCAAGCCAATGGCTTTCTGCCTCTGGATTTTTGCAATAACCTTTAACAGGACTCCTTTCTTTCATCCTCAACCCTATGTTTCTCTTGCCGCAGACCTGCCAGAGTAATTGTTTTACTGTTAGTCATTTAGTGTGACTTATGTTCTGAATGCTTGCATCCCCCTCAAAATATAGACAGTGAAACCTAACCCCAGTGCAGCAGCATCAAGAAGTGAGGCTTTTTGGAGGCTTCATGAATGAGATTGCAATACTTCCCATTGATACTTGCAATATTACATTAATATCTATGAAGGAAGTCCATAGGTGCTTGTTTGCCCCTTCCACCATATGAGCACTATGCAAGAAGGCTCTGTGAAGCAGAGAGCAAGTTCTCAACACACAGCAGATTTGCTGATGCCTCAGCCTTGAATTTCCCAGCTTCTAAAACCCTAAGAAATACAATTCTTCCATTTATAAATAGAGTGATTCAAGTATGGATTGTGGCAGCCATAGCAGACTGAGATACATTATTTCCTGCCTCAGGATATTGCAGGAGATCTACATCTCATGTGGAATGAAGCCGCCACTCACTCAAGGCTGACACACCTTGCTTCAGGATGTTTGCCCCTGCCTTTATCATGCTCTGGATATTCTTTTTCTCAGACAACTGGAAGCCTCACTCTCCCATAACTAGGTCTCTACTTGAATGTACAACGTCTATGACATCCATGTCAGATGCCCCCAAATATACTGTGCTATTTCCCACTTTGTCACCCTCTGTGGTCACTTCCCATCTTCATACTTTGTCATTATCTAAAATTTGCACATCTGAGATAGTGCTGAGGACCTTGACAATGAGGACTTTATTTTGTCCCTGTTGCATGCCATGTCCAGAAGAATGTCCAACATATTGCTAGTATGGAATAAATATGTACCAAGTCAATGAAGAAATTTCTGCTATGCTTCTTTTTTAGTGTCCCCTTATTAAGAGTGAGACTGAAGGATAGATACTCCCTTCCCTGTGATTCTCATCAACTCCTTCCGCTCTAACTCAATAATGCACAAACTGGGTTAACACCCAACTTTCATTTTCAAATCCGTAGGCTCCTCACTGGTCTCTGTCCCCTCAGTCACCAGTGTCTTCCGGGGAACATACTCCAACCCCCAGGCCACCTTTCTCCAGGCTCTTTCCATGTGCCGTGTTCTATGCTTCCTTCCATCCTTGTGGCTATCGGAAAGGACAAGTACATTCACACAGCCCCACTACCTCGGCTGCCTCCAGACTCTTGAGATTAAGGACTCTAACATAGCCAGAGTTTTGTGCCCATCTCCTAGACAATGCCTCATACAAAGCTGATTCTCTTTTCCATCATGAAGCCCAGGTGATCTCTCTAAAACAGATCTATGTTATTCCCAAAGTAACATGCTCCACAGATGCCTTATTATATTTTCATTCTGTTCCTTAGTGAATTTTTAAGACTTCCCATGAACTGCCCCTGCTCATTTCTCTGGTTTCCCTTTGGTCCATACTTGCCTCCTTCTCAAGAAGCTTTTCTAGCCTCATAGATTTTGTATCTAACTTTTCCTCTGCCTAAAAAGCATTCCTAAGGCAGCCTGGTTAATTCCAACATGTCCCTCAGGATTCAGGTCAGACAATGCCTCCCCTGAGCATCAGCGGTCCCAGCTGAGTACAGCACAACATAGGAGTACAAGACTACAGCTAGGGACTGTGTTAGACACCCAGTTACAACCCAGCCCTCCGCTGCACAACAGGTTACAACTGCCAACACGACTGAGCCCTGTCTGGAGGCAGAATGAGGTTTAAACTCCCAAACCTCATTAAAGCATGGCTCACATAGAATATTATTACTGTTGTAAAATTTATTGTTACTCCCACTATGGCTATGCTTCTCTTATTCGATAGCTTTCATTACCCAGAATTGCCTGCAAACTCAGAGGTAAGCAAGCAAGGTCGTTGAATAGCCAAATTAGTGTCAAGAAGCTGATAGACCTCAGTTATAATCCGGCCCCCCAGGCCCTCTCTCACAACCTGGTTACAGTGCAGTACAGTCCCATTTAAAACACTTTTTAATCAGGGGACCTGAATCCTCAGTCCCCAAGATGATAGAATCAACAAACAGCAACTCTTTTAGCTTGCTAGATACTGACACTGAGCAAAACTGTGGGAAACTGTGGGAAATCAACAGATGCACCCCAAAATGAAGAGCAAACATCATTGGAGCCATTTGAAGCAAGTTTATCCTGACAGTCAGAAATCCAAATGGACTTTTCAACTAGTCAAGATACAGAAAAAAGCATCAAGAACTAACTACTTAATAAACACAGCAGTTTAGAGCTCTTTATTGAAGAAATAAAACACGAACAACTTCTGAACTAGAACAATGAGCAGGTGGTTCCCTGAGAGTTAGGGGATGAGTTTGCATCTAGGTCTCAGCCAACCTGACTGCAGAGTCTCAACAAAGCAAAGCCAGCTGTCTGAGCCTTGGACTCTGCCTGGCCACTGTGAGAAGCTAAATCAGGTGGACTTTACCAAAGCCCATCAGCTCTAAGATCCTAAGACTCTATGTGCAAAGTTCTAACCTTGAGCTACTAAGACAAAGCTAAAATATATTCACTGCAGTCTGATTTAAAGGGCAGGCAGAGTGGGTATCATATATTTTATGAGGTTTTGTGAAACAAAATGTGATTTTTTTGAAGTGTGCAGCTCAGCAGGATAAGTTTCAGTTATCTGAAAAAATCCACTTATGTGGAACACCTCCATCCCATTAGTGCTAGATGAGTGAGAATTTCACTGTGCTATTTAAAACACCCCAGCAGGGGCTGACCAAAATAGTATGAGGCCAAAGAAGCAGGGAGAAACTTGAGAATTCTTCTTCTCCTGCAGTTTCTATAAAAAGGACCAGTCAAGAGGATGAGTTTGTAGCACAGAAGTGAAGCAAACGCTACCCCCTGAAGAAGAGAAGCATCATAAGGGCCTAGCAGAGCTCCCAAAGGCTGTGCCACTCACCACTAACTCATTCCTACCTCATCCCATTCCCCTGGGAGCCAGATCCAGCATGCTCTGAGGATCTGGGACAGAACCAGGTCACAGAGCCTCCACCAGACAGTTACTAGTGGCCAGTACAGTCTCTAGGTAGGCATCTAGCCAAATAGCAGTTGCTTCAATGTTTTAAAACTAAAACACGTGTTTCCCTTTCTAGGAAGACTCACCCATGAGAAGCAGTGCGTGCAGCAAAGGTGAGCAGTGAGTGAGGGACCCGCTGCACCGGCTCCCTGTGCATGAAAGGAGGCAGGCGTGCGGAGGGAGGTGCTCACATCAAGGCACAGCAAGGCAGAGGACAGCCCGGCCACTCCACACTCTCTCTGTCTCTCCCTCCTTTGTCAACTCACAGCTTCAGGTCCCTGCCCTGTGCCAGCCATGGTGTTCAACCCAGAAATTTAGTGGGAAACTAACCAGACAGGATCTCTGCTTTCGTGTTATCTACTCTTTGTAAAATTATAAAAATCTGGCCATTCGTGAACTGGGGGAAGAAACAACAAGGCCAGACAGGAAACAAGCCCAGTCTGGGAACCAGCACCATGCATGAGCTGCCACCAGACTGAACAGCCAGACCCCAACCCCCTCCAGGCACATGGGCTGGCAAACAAAAAGTACCCATCCTCTTCCCTCTTCCTACGGTAAGCAGTCAGCTTATCCAGAGAAACAGACTATGATGATAGCTATCATCATAGCAATTGGATGTCTGTGGTGCTTTGGTGTTTCACTGGCATTGTAGGTCTAGGGCCAGTGGTCTGATCATAGGTTCAGACGATAACGGTATGCAGTGTGACACCTAGCGGGGAATCTCCATCTGAGGGTTGTAGCCATTGTTGATTCCCTCTGGTCTTGTTTTGAGGTCCTATAACTTTTCCATTGTTTTGTTGGTTGGGTTATTCTCTTTTGTTTTGAATGATTATGTTAAATCCAATGGCAGGAGGCTTTGTTGTTATTTCAAAGATAGCAAGCCATATTATGGTAGTAATTTTAAATTTGCTGTTGGCTTGTTTTGAAGTCCTTTATTGCATTCATTGTCTTCGTTTTATTGTTTCTATTCTATTTTATGCTGTTTGATTTTTACTATGTCCAAAGTAATCTGCAGCTATTTTGAAGACATCAAAGGGATTATGATAACAATGGTTGATTTTGTAATGTATTGAAATCCTGTGTCACTTGCACTGGTTTGTTTTTATTGGTTTTATTCTGTTTTAGATTCTTTAAAATAAAATTTTTAAAAATTACAAAAGTTTCATAAGCTACTGAGAATGAGTAACACTTTTTAAAAATTGCAGGTGAGAAAAAAGTTGACCTAGTTGTAGGGACAAAGGGAAGCGGAGAAACCTTGCTCAGACTGATGACACTTGAACCAAGAACCCAAGATTGATTTGCTGTTAACTTCCAGGCCCTTATTTATGGCATCCAATCAATGACTTGCCATCATGTCACAGAGGCACACACTTAAATTACGAGGAAAATACTAAGTCGTTTGATTTACCTGGTGTGGCTTCCGGGCTGTCAATTTTACTCAGTAACTATTAGAGAAAAATTTTGTTCTATTAAAACCACTGTAGGATGGGGATGTAGCTCAGTGGTACAAGCGCTTGCCTGGCAAGTGCAATGTCATGAGTTCAATCCCTGGTAGCAAAAAAAAAAAAAAATGTAGATTTCTTATGGCAAAAAAGTCAGTATTCGAAGTGTTCTTTTTTTTTTTAAAGAAAAATGCCAATCTTTTACACAGTTCTAGGCTTCTGTAGAGAAGTGTTTAAAGCCATTTCTGAAACGACTCTTCTTTTTCACCTGTCATTACAGCTACCCCAGTAGAAGAGTATGAGGTGTTATTAGTGTGTCATTAACAAATAGCATTCTTGGGGCTGGGGATTTAGCTCAGCGGCATCTGCCTTGTAAGCAGGCAGTCGTGAGTTCGATCCCTGGTACTGATAAAAAGGAAAAAGACAAAGAAAAAATAGCATTCCAGGTCTGATTGCGAATTATTTATTGTTACTGAGTTTCAAGAGGCATGATAAACAGGTGTTCAGCTATGGTAGGAGCAGCAGTGTATAGCAATGGCTAGAGTTACCAGCAGTCATAGTTGTCACAGCCATAGTAGCGGCACATAGCTTGTTGCTGCTGTACATTTGACGTATTTATGGTAGTAAGTGCTAGTAGTAAGTACTGATGGTCATTTTCATGGGCCTTCTGGTTGCTGGAGTAGTAATTGAGGGTTATTTGTATTACCAGGTTCTGGGTACTGTAGACTCTTTTCAGTAATTCTTTCCAGACTCTTGAGGTCCTGCGCAAAGAATTGGACAAGGCATACAAAAAAAGGTAGCAAGATTTTATATTATTAAAGTAGGTGTTATGGTTTATACATTTTGTCAACTTGAGAAGTCCAGAAGCTTACCTAACAGACTCAACAACTGTACATCCTGGGATGGAGAGGACATATTGTTCATTGTGTCAATTTAAGAAGGTCAGAAGTTTAACTAAGTGATTCAGCAGGGAGCCTGTGTCCCTAGTTTGTGACAACCTCAGCCTGTGCAAGAGGAGGGCACACAGATGGTGGGAGTGCTACACCCACCCCAGGTGAGTAGCCTGCTTACAATAAAAGGCAAATTGCTGGTTCTTCAGAGGAGTTCCAGTCTTCACCTTCAGACTGAATGTCATCTCCTGACTTCTGGCACAGACTGAGACTCTTCAGCCTTCTGTTATAGATTCTTCAGCCTTCTGTCATAGATTCTGCCGTGTTGCATCATAGACCCATCAGCCTCCTGATATAGACTTGTATGGGATACTGTAATAAGCTCCAGCCCTTGAAATGGACCCTTCACCCTCCAGCTCCTTCTGCACACTCCCTGATTCAACTTTATGGCTGACCATTGTAAACAAATCTTGTAATTTCTTACATATTTGTGCATCTTGTGTTCTGTTTCTCTAGTAAACCCTGACTGATACAGTAGGGGAAAAGTAAGCTCTGCAGAGTGAGAATGGTCCACTGAGAGACTACACAGTGGCCATGAGGTCAGTGAACAACATCTGTTATACCCCACTTCTTCAGGCTGATGTCAGATCGAGGCTGTCCTATCAAAAACCTGCTAGATGTTATACCAGAAGAATTGATGATAGCACTTTCTGATTGGTCCCTAGCACAGGGTCTGGGAGCTGTGTGTTTCTTTGGTTTTGGTTTTGGTTTTGGTTCTGGTTCTGGTTCTGGTTCTGGTTCTGGTTTTGGTTCTGGTCCTGGTTCTGGTTCTGGTTCTGGTTTTGGTTTTGGTTTCTGCACCTACATTCTGGATCTTCCTGAGTGACAAGTCACACCCACTGGCCTAGCAGGCTGGCTGTGTCTTAATCTCCTGCCTCCCTTGGAGCTAAAATTTACATTTACCAGTTGAGTGGCATTGGATATGTTATTTAAAGTTCTTCCATCATTAAAATAAGAATAATAACATCTACCTCTCAAGATTGTTGTGAGAAATAAATGAAATATGTATAAAAGAAAGTCCTGGCACAAACTAAGCCGTCTTTTAAATCTTAGTTATTTTTTAAAATACTGTCTTCATTAGTGCCTCAGTATTATCAAGTATTATTATCACATGTCTACAATTGCAAAAAGAAGTTGGAGTTGTAGAAAAGCAAGTCAAAGGAAGTTTGGGAACTGAGGATGGTGAGTAATAAAAAATCTGCCTTTAGTCCAAATTAAACCTATAACCATGAACACTTTCATTAAGGAAGAAATGTCACATATGTGGGGTTGTCATCATAATTTCCTTTTAATGTACTCCTCCTTTTATGTATAGTACTAACAAAAGCCAAACTTACTTGTGTTGCATCTTTTAATAAAGAGAATTATGTCAATCCCAACGGGGAAGGGAGAACTTGGTATCTTCAGGCAGTTAGATCTACCATGATTTACCTACTTCTGACGCCTTCATCTCCCTAGACTAGATCACCAGAAAAGTAATTACTCCCTGGTTTTGCACAGCCCATTCTTCCAGGAAAAGGCAAATCATCCTGAGAAGTTTAATTCTCATACAAACCCCAAAGTGCCAGTGAAACTCTTAGAACTGCTTTACTTTAGGATTGTCTATATCCTAACTCAAGAGCCTTTTCCTTTTCAAAGTCTAGCTGGAACCCTATGTTTTGAAGAACCAGGGTACCTGGCCACTTATTCTTCTTAACCAGGAGCACAATAGCCTGTTTGCAGACCTGGTAGGAAGTAATGCAAACATTTTGCCCTAAAGACAAACTTAGCATTTAGTTTTCTGCATGCAAATAATTTAATCCTTTCTTTTCTTTTTCTTAGCTGCTAAAAAGCAAATGCATTCTCTTTGAAGATTAGGCAGAATGTGATGACTTAATTCACATTTACTTACATGCCTGGCTTAGCATTCTTGTGCCTGTGCTCACATTTTCCTAAAAGTAACTGCCGTCATTTTTCCTGAGAAAGTGCCTGTGAGTTCATTCATTAGCGCAGGGTCCAAAGTGCTGAGAAATATGCAGGTGAATGACTGGGTTTACTGGTTCAAACCCCAATCAAGGCGGCAGCCACAGAGGTCACTGCCAGCTCCAGCTCTTTGGGCAATGTGAATCACAGCTCAGTGGCTTGTCGACATCTCCTTGATGGATGAATATAAACTTTAGCAGTGGACATAGGATCAAAAGCGATTCAATATTCTATACTAGGGTCACAGGATCTATAAGATTGTGTGTAGGACTTTGTTTTGCTTCTCTGTCTAGTCACTGAAGCCTATGTCCTGAAAACTATAATAACAGTATGGTCTTTTTCTTTCTTCTTTTAACTTTTCTAAGACGCACCTATACTGAGCACTTACTAGGAGCCAAGCAGTTTTAATGCAATAAGGATAATGTCTAATATTTATTAAGTGCTGCCATGTGTCAGACACTATTCTAAATAATTTGAATATAGCAACCATTTCATGCCCACAACAGCCCAGCAGTCGGAATTGTTGCTATCCTTTTACAGATCAAACTGGAGCCCATAGGAATAAGGTCTTTATACAAGGAAACACGGCTAGGAAGTGAAACCAACAACTTTTATGCCATTAGAGGAGTGGGTGTATAGCTTTACAGGCATCATCCAAAACTTAATGGTAGAATAAGAGGTACTAGAGCCCTCATTATCAAAATGGGGGATTAAAGTGCTACTTAGGGACAAGTGAGTCCATCAGTGCCACTGATCCTGGAATTTTAGGTGATCACAAATATACGAGTAAAGTCCTTTTGTGTTCAGATCTGAGCATAGAGTTGGAGATCCCGAAATATTTATTGGATGTGGAACCTGAGACTTACACTATTTCCCTTATCCCATGTCATAATACAATGATCATAACTGCTGCATGGAATTGCTATCCAATCTCCAACAATTCTCATTTCCGATATTCCAAAGAAATCTTTAATTTAATGATCTACACCAGGGGCCAGAGACCTCTGCATCATTAAGAGGGCTCCAAAGGGTCCACCTGTCACAGGAAAGTAAATTCACCACCAGCGATTACCTCACCTGAAGACCCCTGTGAAGAAGGAAGCAAAACTTTCCTTCTACACTTCACATGACTCAAAAAGATATAGATACTCAAAAAATCATACTGGATTTAAAATTTGAGATAATACAGATGGTGCTATACATAATATATTGCCCACCTATAAAGCATTCTACATAAGGTTAAGCAATCTGAGTTTGCTCTCGGGACCATTAGAAAGCAAAGTAACTCTAGACATCAAAATTATTCAGCATCTGTAGACTTACAACATCAAAGTTATAAGTAAAAGCTTTGAAAGTTTCAGAAAAATAATAGAAAAGCAGATTAAATACCAGCACCTGCTAAAATCTTCTCACGCTTGTAGTCCTGTTATTCCACAAATTTCTGTCCCTAAATACAGTGTCCCAGAGAGTTATACATGGCATAGACAAAGCATGCTTCCAAGGCCAGCATGCACGGAGGCAAATCCCAGTGCTAAGCTAATAGCAAGCATTGCTAGTCCGAGTTTCCTCACTTATAAATTTGAGGTTGCTTGAGTCACTTTCCTGACATTGGGACAAATCCATGACACCCACACATTCAGGGCAGAAAGGTTCGTTCCGGTTTCACAGTCAGCTGGCTCCAAGGCAGAAAGAGCACAGCAGAAGGGTTGGCTGAGGGTAGCTGCTCAGCTCACAGTGGCCAGGAGGCAGAGCAAGGGAGGGAGAAGCGAGAGAAGAGAATGTACCCTTCCAGATCACAGACACCGCAGCGACCTGCCTCCTCGAAGCAGGCCCTCCCATCTAACCCCTATCTCGGCAGTGGACACATCAGTGGACCAATTCACAGTTGACTGCAGTGACCCCCATGATTCAGTCACCTTCTAAAAGCCCTGCCTCTGAGACGTGGAGGCACACTAGAGCTAAACCATAACATGAGTCATAAACCTTCCTCAAAGCTTTGTTGAGAAAATTAACTAAGAGAACTTAGGTAAAAGTACTTCTCTTGGAGTTGTCAGTAAAGAGTGTTTTATTGAACTCTCCTCTTGTAATCAGTGCATGTACTTCAGAATACCTAGCTGGTCCATGAGGCATGGCATCCAGCAGGTATCCACGTTGGTGATTAAAAGTGTGATTAAAAGTATGGCTTTGACTTTCTATTTAAATTCCCTCCAAAATCAAGTACCAAAGCTCTGTAGCTGTCTTTTGGCTGATATGCATAAAACATACACATACTTTGCATCACGCTGGGCTTCGGACATTGAAGGAGACAGTAGTGGCCTGCAAGGTCTTGCTTGCCCTCCCGTAGCCACCTTTCAAGGCCAATTTATTCCAGTTTGTCTCAGAAGCTACTCTAATCTAACTTTCACAAATTTGCCCGACACATCTGAATCCATTTGTAATTCCCAACAAAATCGATTTTTTGTATGCCATAAGTGTAGAGATTTCTAGGACAATAACAGTAATAACATTGTAATCAGCTTATTCTACTACATTCCCCCGATTCTCAGAACTTTTGGACATAATTAATTAAGCCTTGTTTCAGACTTAACTCTTCTGCTGTTCTCTTGTGGTTGTTTCCTATTTGCTTCTATTTGTTGTACGTTAACATCAAGATGCACAGACACAAAAAACTAGAACTTTCACATACTGAAGCCAATGGATGAGGACAGCCAAGAAAAAATCTTGATGAAGAATGAGACAGGCAAACATCACCAGATATTATATAATGCTAGAAGGCACACAAAAATTGAAATCTCTCAGTAACCTTGCTGAAATTTCTCCTGTTCTTACCGAAAATCAGAGCCCAGTAGGGACTTTGCTTCTTCAAAATACTTTAGATACTATTGGCAAATAAAAAGATACGTGTTTACCTTGTGCATTACAATATGATGTTTCATTATATGTCCACACTGTGAAATAATCAAAACAATCTCTTTAACATAGTCTTCGGTACATACTTACATCTGTTTGTGATTTACTTTTAAGACATACTCAATGAGCAGTGTTCTCATATGCAATACCTTACTATTAACTATCACCACCGTGCTGTACAGATCTCTAGAGCTCATGCACCCTGACTACCTGAACTTTTGTAGCTTTGCCATCTCTCCATGCTTTCCCCAACTCTCCCTTTGGTAGCAACCATTCTAACTTTTACGTCTGTGAGCTCAGCACTTTTCAACTTAATATGTAAGTAGGATCATTCAGTATTTGTCCTTCCAGGGCTGGCTTAGTTCACTTAGCAGCATGTCTTCCAGGTTCATTCATACAATCACAAATAACAGGATTTCCTTCTTTGTAAGGGCCAATAGTAGTCCTTCCCAACCGTTTAACACCCAAACAATATACATACACCATAATTTCTTTGTGTATTCATCCATGTTGATTCTTTATCTTGGCTACTGTAATTCTGCAGTGAGTACAGAGCACGCATATCTCTTCAACATACTGATTTCATTTCCTTCAGGTATATATGCATCAACAGATAACTTGGTTAGAATGATCAGACAAGTCACTCTGCTTAAGGGAGTACAGTACTTTGCTTTAGTTTAAATGTTACTTTTGCCACTGGCAAGCACAGATGGAAAAGAAAGAAGAAGATATAAAAATTTCTCTTTATAATTGAGAGAAAATATCATCATCTATACCAAAATATATATGTGACCATAATGATCTAAAGTCAAATGATCTCTCTTTTTAAATATTCTCAGTGACTCTCCTCCCACAGAATCAAGGGTACCTGGATATTTAACACAAGTGGATTAATTCTTGGAATATTTGTGAATATCACTTGGCACATAGCTCAATTTCTAAGTAGCATTGTAAGTGATTGATTTGTACTTCCTGGTTAAGTAAGGCCCTATGACTCTCTTGAGTTATAGTGGAAGTGATATGTGTCATTTCTGGGCTGAACATTTAATTGCCAACATTATGAGGTGCTTGAGTATCCTTTTCTCTCAGAATTTAGTAAGCTCCAGCACTCAAGGTGACAGAAACCACACCATGCTATGTGATTCTGATGAGTACAGACTTTGCCACCATAGTGGTACCTACAACATTCTCTTTTGAACTCTACTTTTAAATATCCCCTATACACTATAAGCTTTCTGATGACATGAATCAGATCCAATTCACTTTTTAAAATGCAATTACTTTTATTAGTATATTTTAGTCATACTAACAATCACATTCACCTTGGAGAATCTGTACCCATACACAACATATCTTCATTGTTCCCCATTCCCCACTTCTCTTTAACTCTTATTTCTCTCCTTACTTACAAAAGCTTTATTTTCACAATGCCTACAGACCACAGAAGCTCAAGACTATTTGCTAAATAAAAAATATATTTACAATCGATTCCAGCCAAAGTAGTTATATATATATATATATATATATATATGCATACTCTTAAAATATACACTTTGCACTTATTAAACTATTATTTCTATATTACAGAGTTATTAAATTCTCATTTTATTCCAACCAAGTATTTTTACCTTGAGCAGAAAATATATGAGGTTTCCAATACAACAATGACAAAGAAAAAGACAAATCTTATCACGTAGTTGATGATCTCATGCACTAAGGCAGACAGGGATTCCTTAAGATGCAAACTATTTCCAGTTTATTGAAGGGTCTAAATTCCATCCAGTTACTTGTGATTATGGTAATTGCTCTGGATTGGATGTTTTCTAAAGGCCTATGTGTTAAAGCTTGGTTCACAGCTCACACCGCTGTTGGGAGGTGATGGCACCATGAAGCGATGAGAACCAGTGAAGGAAGTTAGATCACTGGAGGGTGTGCCCTCAAGGAGCATATTGGGGTCCCAGCCTCATTCCCTTATGTCTCCCCAGGCACAGGTGAAACAGTTCCCCTGCCAAACATTCCCACCATAACTTACTGGCTCACCACACACCCAGAACCAATGGACCAACTGACCATGGACTAAAACTTCTAAAACTGTGACCCAAAATAAACCTTTCTTCTTGTAAAGTTATACACATCTGAGGTATTTTGTCATAGTAATAGAATACTAATGCAGTAATGCGTACCTATTTTAACAAAGAATAATAAATAACCACCTGGCCAAAGGTGCAATAATAAATAACAACCTGGATTTGAAAAACATTTCCCACATATATTGCTTCACTTTTCTCTAGGGACTGTTTTAATTTGAACCAATGGTATTTCTTTACTGTATAAAAGAAACTCTTAAGCATGGTCATTATTTTAAAATAAATACATCTTTGTGTCCTAGTGTACTTGCATTCATTATTTTATAGTCTTCATGGATCTAACATCTTGTCAGAATTACATTTCTTCTAAATCTGCTAAATATATCCCATGCTTTTTATCCAACCATTAGATTAAAATGAAGATAGCCTTTTTCAAGCAATTTGTTAATGAATTTGATTAGCTAACTCACCCTTCCACCCTAAAACTCTTGTTGTAATAAGAACAGATGTAGGAATCTTTTATTTACTCAAATATTTTTAAATAATTGCAATACAGTTAGTCAATATTTAGAGACAAAATCTCCCAAAAGACTCTTCTGCTTTTATTTTTCTATAAATTTAACTATTTATGATACTTTCCACGATTGCTGTTTATTGCATTTACTTCATAAATAAGCGTATGACAAAAACAAGATTTGAAAACATTCAAATCTATTATTCCTTAAAGTTCTCTTACACAGTTCCTGTAAGGATAGTTAAAACAACTGAAATCATTCCATGCCCAAATTCTCCCTTTTTGTGCATCTATCTGTCGGCAAACAAATACTTCTTAATGATCCACCTGCCCTTCTCTGCCTCTGTGAAAGTAGAGAATTGTTTTCCTTTTGACAGCAGAATTTTCACTTTAACTTGGTTATATGAGTGTTAAGAAACTTTTCTGCTCCCTACATTTTGAAATTTTAATTAAAATGTTTCAGCTGATCTGTCTGCTAATGATTATTTGGACTACGATGCAGAGAATCCTTTTTCTCAAAGGAATGAACACCTTCTAAGCCAAGAACAGCTTTGGGCCAGATGTTACTGTTGTTCCTTCCCACCATTAATCACCAAACATTGCAGTAGGACCCACTATGGGCATTATTCAAACAGAGACTCAATTAAATTCTGAGGCAGTCCATTTAATCTTCATCAGCTCAAACAATGGCAACTTCATTTTTCTCAACCAAATGTTGAGACAGAGAGGAGAAACTTTAGAGATTTTCATTTCATTCAATATCGTTATAAAATAACTAGATTTACAGTTTGACTTTGGACAAAGGCGAGCCATTGCGTTCGGCAGGAAGGCAATGCCACAGCAAAGATGGAGCACCCTGCACCTGCAAGCACGAATTGCAGGAATTTAGCGATAAAAAAGAAAAGGACTCATTTGCCTCCTTAAATGCTATAATAAATTAAGAAAGAAATAAGATGTTCTGTTCAGATTCTGCAGTGTGAAGATGTATGGGGGCAGGAAAGGAGGCATAGAACCAGGACAGAGGAGAAATGAGGAGGAACTTTTAACTCTTACATTATTTACTCATCTAAACCTAGAGAGAAATAGCTCCTCGGGGGTTCCACTTGGGAGAAGTCTATGGGCATGACGAATGTGGCATCTATAATTAAGCACAGCATCAACCTGCTTGAGACCTCACTGGCTGTGGTCATGACACTGACATATTTTTCAAGGTAGATAAATAAAGAGGGAATACTAACAAGATATTTTTATGCATTGGTTTGAATCATGACTGCTTACTCTAGGATCTTAATTGAGATAATCTTATTTTTGAACTCTTTCTTCATCATCTCTGCATTAATCAGAGAGAGAGAGGGAAAGAGATGGGAGGAGAAAGAAAGAGGGAGAGAGAGAGAGGATTCTTGAATTAATAGCTGCTTGGTCTCTTTGTACAGATGAGTGTCATGAGTACCCCCAGTGTAGGGACAATTTGATGGGAAGGAACTCCTTACTCAGGGAGTCTATGATAACCTAGGAGTACAGACAGAACTGAATTGAATTGAGTTGTTGGACATCAAGCTGGTCTCAGTGAATCAGGAACTGACCACTGCCTGGCCACTGTTATGGCCACTGCCTGGCACATAACAGATAAAACAATACTGACTGAATCAAAGAATGGTGTAATAGCACCCTACAAGAAGAAAAGCATGGAGAAAGTCACTGAGATAAGAAAGAGCACAGCATGTACAAGGAACGGTGAGTAAACTGTCCTTAGAATGTTGTGAGGTAGAAACAAAAGCCCTGGTTAGAATCCTTTCATAAAAGCCTCCAAATCCAATCTAAGGAGTAGTCTTCTATTTTACAGGCACTGAGATACCTCAGTGAGTTTTGCCAAGAGAAATAGAATCAGATATGTGACTTAGAATGATGAATTTGGACATGGCCATACACTTGATTCAATTGGAGAGCTATAAAAAATATATCAATGCCAGGATCCAATCCCGTGAAATTCTGACTTCATTGGTATGCAGTGTAGTTTGGGCATAAGGAGGTTTAAATGCTCCATGTGGTTCAGATATTCAGTAAAGTGTAAGATCCACCACCTTGAGATATCATTCTGGACTCTGCATTCTTATTTAATCGGAGAGAGCTTCACTGATGATAGAGAAATCCCTTAGGGAGCTATTTTTGTAAAAGCAGCTCATAGCAATCTAATACTGGGCAAATTTGAATGTGGAAGTACGGGTATCTTCTGAAAAGAAAAAAAGTTGTCAGAGTCAGATGTCAAACTGAGACAGCTAGTTGGACTTGGGAAACTAGGAGAAAGAACTAGAATATGATTCTGGGCTCAGCTGGGGCAACAACAAAGATGAACGACACTGGCACAAAGTAACAAATTAACAGAGAGGGGGACACAAGGAGAGAAGCCGAGACGGGAAAAGCAGAAAGAGATCAAGCCAATCCCTAGACAGTTTGGCCCCCAACCTTCTTCCTGGATCTACCACTTCTGACGTCAGCTGATCTTAACACCGATTCTTGGGACCTCTCTGCCTGAATAGGTCCAGTATGGAATTCTTCCCCAAAAGACATGCCTTCGTTCAGCTGTCACCTGCCCCTGCTGAGGAAGAGAGGAACACAGTAAAGGAGTGAGGATCCAATCACCAGGAGCCCATAGATCACCATCCCCATCTCGACTCCTGGAATTGCATCCCAGCAGGAGAGATGCCAGCAATGTGCTCATGTGGAGCAGAGTGAGCTGTGAGTTTCCCTTTTTAATTCCTCACCTGATAACGAGGTCCCAGTCCCCAGATCTCATGCTGCCAGCACCTCTGTGCACCCCGCCAGGCATGCTTTGTTGTCTATTACTCTTTTTAGAGAAATAATTACCCATGCACACACCCATGTGAAAGGTATTTATAGTTAATTCTTTCTCTCCTAAAATGGAACCATTAAAGATGTATTATTTTTTAAACAGTTTGCCCATGCCCTTCACAGTAAAATCTTTGTTGAGAAAAGTTGCAGTTCTGTAAAAGTAAGGTCTGATCCCCTTGTATCTGTAAATAGAAAGCGGAAATGATGTGGCAGAGAAGATATAATTCAACATAATGACTTGAGGACAAAGTCCACCATCACACATCTGAACCACTCCCAGAATGGCCAGCTTTAGCAAAAACACAGGCTAGCCTGCCTCTTCGCTGCCTGGAGAACAGAAACAAGAAAAGCATCAGGCACTTGAAATCCTTTGAGAGCTCTGATTTGAAAAAGGGGCCCCTTGACACATTTTCCCTTGAAGAGGAATGATTTATTATTACAATGTGGGACACAGTTAACTTGAGGACTTTCTCCCCATCCATAAATTATCTGTGGGTTCTCTCTGGGGTGTGCAGGGGTGATTCTTGATTCTCTTCCTTTTTTCTGTGGGGTATAGCCATGTCCATCTTGTAGCCTCAGAGAGTAAGGAAAGATGGGACCCTTAGATAGGTTAGAGTAATGGACATGGGCCCTCGTAGAGGGTAGGAGAAAAGAAATCTGTAACTATGAAAACAGATATTTTTATGGTTTTACTTCTAAAGAGATTACCTTGAACTGGCTTACAAAACTGCTCTCCTCACCTGCTTTGTGGTTTGAACAACTTGAAATGTTCCTAAACTGTGTATTGTAATTACCCAAATGCACTGTATGACCTTGTACCCTTAGCAATGAGCCCATGAACCAATTAAGTGCAAACTCTCTAGGTAGAGACAGCTCCTAACCCAGAAAGAAAGGACCACTGCCCTAAATCCAGTGGTCACCCAGCTCTGCCCCCCGCCACTCCCCAGGGTGGTTTTAAACCACTTTGCAATAACTTTGCATTTGCTTTGCTGCAATAAATCTACTTGTGCTCCACATCATGACTTTTGTTTCCTCTTCCTTTCTAAGTCAGAGAGAGAGAGACAAGTCCAGGAAAGTTTGAGCCTAGGCTGTGATTCCAGATTCACTGAACAAAAACAGTTGAGTCCACCTCTATGCTACATGTCTTATCCTTCGAATAATCTTCTTCATGTGAGTTTGACTAAGTACCATGTATCATTATGTATTTCTGGCCAGGCACAGTCATGTCAAATAAGTGTACGCATACGTATTTCTTATTGATCACAGGGGCTTTTTCTACACATATACCCTCCTTGTTGGGCTATCTTACATAGTTTTCTTCAGAGCAGGAATATGTCTTTAAATGAATCTAGGATAATCACCCTAGGTGCTGTATATTTTTACAACACCAGCTTCAAAGAGTTCCGTTGAATCATGCTTTATTTCATAGCTTTCACTAATGGGACACAATAGGTAAATGGCTTAGACTTGGGATTAGGTGATGCGATACATTTCAAACATTAAATGCCCATAGTTGTGGGCACTTAAGTGCCTATAGTTGCTACCCAAAGTTACTACAGACCTCACAACTCCTTGTAGCTCCCTTCAAGACAACCCTAACTTCAGATACCATCCACAACCTCTGGGGTCACAAAGCCACCCACACTTGACTGACTGGTTACAAATTCAAGAATCCCCACAACTCTCACACCTTCCACAGTTTGCTAGAATGACCCAAAGAATGCAGGGAGGTATTATCCTTACTACATTAGCCAGGATTCCCTACTCAAGAGACAAAACCAATAGAATACATACATAGCTATAAATACAGATAAATGAGAGGGAGCTTATTTGGAAAATTGGCTCTCACAATTATAGAAGCTGAGTCAGCATAAGGAATGCCAGCAACATGGTTTAGTCTAGAAGCAAAAGCCTCAGAACCAGGAAAAAGTGTTTTATAATTCTCAGTCTAAGGTTGAAGGCCTGAAAAGATGAGGACCTCTCGTAGAAGTCCTAGAGCCCCGCAGATGCCCAGAAATTATCCTTTCCCAGTTCTCTATGCATTCCTCAATCCTGTGAAAACAGTACAAGTCAGTATAAGCTAAATGCAAAGGTGTACAGAGCAGGGACAAGGAAATTCCCAAAGGCAACGCTTCCATGTCCTCAGGCTGTGTCCCCTACATACAAGGTTTGATACCAACCAGAGAATCACTGGCCTTGTGATTGTACTTCACCTCCAACCTCTCTTGCTTCCTCAAGGTTGTGATGATTGGGCAGCTGTTAGCCACATGGCCCAAACACCCTTCAATCACAGCTTTGGTCTTTAAGGCATTAGGGACTCACCAATTTGTTACCTCTTTAACATAATCAAGTGTGATTCCAGGGGTCCAGGACCAGTAACAAAGCCTCTCTTATCAACTGGGAAACTCCAAGAGTTAAAGAAACCAGGATAAACCAGGTAAATGTGTTACTGTATAACAGTTGAGAAGCTTATCAACAACATATTTAAATTGCATTTCATTCAACTACTCTTGATAAAACAAGCTCAAGAAAGGGATTGTAATCATACTAAAAAGCAAAACTACTGACCATTACAGCATATAGCTCTCCACTTTTCATTAATAAGAATAATAACAGAACAGCAACAACAATTTACTGAACACAGTACATGTCAAATGCTTTGCCTCTTTGAAATACACACCAGCTCTATTCACAGGGGGAAATCATGAGCTTAAGGAGAAGTACTAAACTAAATGGGAGGGCCAACAAACTCAGGCCAAATAAGTTTACTGTATGTTTTTTATTTGGCATGAAAGCTAAGAATGAATGAAAAGAAGAATATTGTGAGACATATAAAAATGACATAAAATTCAAATTTCAAGTGCGTGAAGTGCTGTAATCTGAGTATCCGTGCCTTGCCCCCAGATTCATATGTTGAAATCTAATTACCAGAGTAATGATGTTAAGACATGAAGCCTACAAGAAGTGATCAGGTCATGCAAGTGGACCCCAATGAATATCATTGGTTTCCTCATAAAAGAGACCCCCCGAGAGCCAGCTACCTGCTTCTATCATGTGAAACACACCAAGCAGGCAAAATCTGTGAACTAGAAAATGGATTTTCACCAAACCCTGAATCTACTGAATAGTATATCTTGAGCTTTGTCGCCCCTGGAACCATAAGGAATAAATTCCTGCCATTTATAAGCCACCCAGTTTATATCATTTTGTTACAGCTGTCTATACAAGCTAACTATAAAGTTTCACTGGAACACAATTATGGCCTTTTGTTTATGTATATTGTATAGCTGCTTTCAGCACAGGGCCAGAACTGAATGGTTGCAACAGTGATCCACAAAGCCTGTAATGTTTATGGCCTGGCTCTTTACAGAAAGCCTGCTGAGCCCTAGCAGAAGGTCTCACGGCTGGTAAGTGACAGAAGTAGTAAATTTAGGTCTCTCTGTCTTAGATACATAATGGTGACATATTCTTCTATTTTATGTCTACCATATTCTCAGGATGACCAGAGTCATGTTCAATCATTTCCTGTTTATGCCCACATTACCAGCATGTATTGTTGAAGGAAAGGAGCTCATAGACATTAAGTCACTTACCTAAGGCTATGGAGCTGGCCCTGTGTAGCTCTATGCCCAATCCTATGCCAACTTTCAAACTCCAGTCTACTGCAGCACAGATCATTCCTAACCATGTTTCATCCCACCTAAAAACAAATCAATGAAAAGCCTGCACCTAAATGCTCCAGTTTTGATCTTTCTGATGTAGCATGAGCAGGACAATCTAAACTGAAGTTCTGAACTAGAGAAATAGCATAGGGTCAGTTTGGCCAAGTTATCACTGTCACTGCTATAGCTGTGTGTCCCACGGGTCTATGACGAGACACTCTTATCTCCTTATTCTGGTATCCAGGCTCTAGAAGTCTCCATCTGTCATACATTGGGCAAGAACTCAGAGTAGTAAAATTGATGTGATTTAACTACAAACACACTCAGCCACCTTATGTTTGAAAAGGAGCTAAATATATTCACTGGAAGAAGGATAGACTCTTTAATAAATGGTGCTGAGAAAACTGACTTTCCACATGGTGATAACTAAAACTAGGCCCATGCCTATTACCATGCCCTAAACTGAAGTCAAAATGAATCGAAGATCTAAATATTGAAACAGAAACACTAAATTTATTGGAAGAGAAAGTAGGTAGAAATCTTGAAAACATAGGTGTAGACAGAGACTTCATAAGCAAACACACACACACACACACACACACACACACACACAGGAAATATTTCAAAGAATCAACAACTAGGATCTCTTACTAAAAAGTTTTTGCACCTCAGAAGAAATCACCAACAGAGTGAAAAGCAAACCCTTAAGGAAAAAAATGTTAGCCAACTGTGCCTCAGACAAAAAACTTGATTCTAGAACATACAAAATCAAGCCTCCCAAATTCAAAGACCCAATTAAAAAATGGGCATCTGAGATGAATACATACTTCTTAGATGAAGAAATACAAATGACAAATAAATATATGAAAAAATGTTCAAAAGCATTGGTCATTTAAGAAATGCAAATTGAAACAACACTAAAATTCCATCTCACCCCAAAAGGAATGGCTATTATTAAAAAATCATCTAATAATAAATGCTGGCTGGGCTGTGGGGAAAAGAAATTCTTCTTCACTGTTGGTGGGAGTGTAGACTGGTGCAACCACTATAGAAATCAGTATGGAGATTCCTCAAAAAGTAGAATTACAATCCTGTTTGACCCAGCTATTCCCCTTCAAGGCATTTTTCCATAAAAATTAAAAACATTGTACCACAGTAATATATGTATACCTATGTTTTTAGTAGCACAATTTGTGATAGCTAAATCTTGGAAACAACTCAAATACCCATAAACTGTGGAATAGATAAAAGAGACATAGCATTTTTTAAAATTTCTTAAAGGGAATAAAACCAATCAAAATAAAACAATAAATCTGATCAAAACAAAACAGTGTAAATGATACAGAATTTCAAAACAAGACAATAAGAAATCAACAATGGCTACCATAATACCTCTTGTTGTCTTTAAAATAGTTGTCTATACCATCAGACATAGAAAAATCAAACAAAACACAACACAATAGAACCAATAAAAACAAAACAATGACTGCAATGTAGGACTTAAAACAAGATAATAGTAAATCCAAAATGGCTACCATACATATCTTGTTATCTTTTAAATAGCTGTCCATGTTGTCAGATATAATCAAACAAGACAAAACAGAATAAAACCAAACCAAACCAAACAATGAAAATGATACAAGACTTTAAAACAAGATAATAAGGAATTAACAATGGCTACCAATTTAAGAAGAAGATGCCCCATAGATGCTATATTTCTCTGGATCAGCAGGTCACTATCCAGGAGGATGGCTCTTCTTGCCTCCCAGATCATGTGCTGCAAGGGGCTGCTTCCCATTCTCTCTGTGTCCAGTGCAAGGCACCAACTCACAGGAAATGCCCTCAGAACAATGACCTAGGATGTGTATTCTTGCTTCTATCAGGATATTTCTTAGTGAGTGTTATGGTTTGTGTCTGTGTGTCCCTCGAAAGCCTCATGCAGTCATGAAGGTGGCTGAATCTAGCATTTGTGATCGGTTCATTGTTTACTGCTAGATTGGCAGTGTGAATGCTGCACTTGCCCAGGGGTGGGTAACTGTCATACAGTATTAGAAAGGGAAGGAGGGGTGCTTTTCCCCTTTTTCCCTCTTGCTCTTGTTGCTTCTGGTGTCTGCCACAGCTGCCATGTTGCCCCTTCGGCACACCACCCTGCCTTGGAGCCAGCTAAGTATGGACTGAGACCTCCACAAACTGTGAGCTAAATAAACCTTTCTTCCCTTCCTTCATTTTGGGTGTCAAGTATTTTGTCCCAGCAATGAGGGAAAGGTAATCAAGACAGTAGATTAGGGCCATTATCTTGGGAACCTGGGGTTTTTGTTCTGTGAGGTTCTTTTTCTTTTGCAAGATGCTCCTTTCTGTTTTCTGCTTTCTGTCTCCTCTGAATGGCTCACTCTATTCTGCATAAGTTTTATGTGCCATGCTGCAAAATTCGGTATAGATTTCTAAGGGAAAGAAAAACAGTTCAGAGTTGTCTGTTTCTAGAAAAGAAAAATATTCTTCGCTGTAGGTAAGTAGGAGGCATCCAGAATCATCCTGTCAAAGCAGCCTGAAGTTGGCCAGCTTTGCGCCAGTGTTTGTATCTGACCCCTATACTCTGAGGAATCAAGCCTCTAACATCACAAAAAACAAATTTTAGGGGCTGGGGATTTAGCTCAGCGGCATAAGCGCCTGCCTTGCAAGCAGGCAGTCGTGAGTTCAATCCCTGGTACAGATAAAAACGAAAAAGACAAAAAAGAAATTTAAGATTTTTTGTTTGAAACTATATTTTAAAGATTCAGAATATATATATACATAATATAAATAATTATACTACTAATCTCCATTAGTTCATCAAAAAGAACAATTTGTGCTTTCATTGTTTGATCATTTTTATGCCTATGTCTTGTAATCTGAACAACTACTTTGAAGATAACAATAACATGATATATTAACCAGTGTTAAGATCCAATGATTTTGTTTTGAAATTCTGTACCATCATTTTTATTCTTTCTTCATTTTAAAATAAAAGAGTCCAAAACAATATAATAGGTATTATTTATTAAGTAGTTACTTTTGCATTTGTTTCATTTTTTAAATTTTTAATTGAACATAATTGTATATATTTATGAGACACAGTAAAGTATTTCAATACATGTCTATAATGTGTAATGATCAGATTGGGATATTGGCATTTCGGTCATCTCAAACATGTATGTTTTCTTTGTGTGGAGAGTATCCAAAATCCTCTTTCTTAGCTATTTTGAAATATATGATTAATCTGGTTGTCAGCCATAGGTACACTACCATGCTATGGAGCACTAGAAGTCACTCTTATTAGTCACCTACCCCACTTTACTCAGCAACTATTATCCACCTCGCCTCCCACTTGTCCACAGCCTCTAGTGACCTCTACTCTACTTTCTACTTCTCTGATACCAACTTTCTCAAGCAGCTACTTTCTTCTAGAAATATTTTTTTAAATTTCACTGCATCTTCACCATAAATGCAAATTAGCCATGATCGTCATTTTATAGAGAAAAATAAGAAGCTCAGAAAGTTTAAGAAACTAGAAGCCTCCTTAGGTCAAGCCAGAGCTGAGAACCAAAGCTGAGGTGGACTATCCAAAATCCATCTCCTTTCCCAGGGCTGTATTATCCAGCATGGCAATGTAGCATGTTGTATTTTTCCATATTCCAAAATGCATATATCTGAAGAAATTTTCCATCTTGTACTGTCTCACTCAACACCATCTTGAAAGTGCTAAGGCCATCATTAGTGTTAAATTTATGATCAAATAATAAATATTATATTTTTAATCTTTCCCATTTGATAAAAAGGAATGATATTTGAGTTTAACTTGTATGTCTATGGTAGCTAATTAAATTTGGCTTTTTTTCACTCTTGGCCATTATTTTTATAGCTTAATAAATTACCTATTCATATCCTTTGTTCTTTTCTCTATTATAATTTGAGTTTTTATGATAGATTTTAAAGATTTCTATAAGTGAAGCCATTAACCATTTAACCATCACATTCATTACAAACACTTGATCACAATTTAACGTTTAACTTTTAATTTTGGCTATGGTGATCATTTATGTTCAAAAGTACAGAATACCTACACAATCGAATCAAAGTCTTTCGATTTAGCTTTCCATACAATATTCCTTTCACTTGCACCCAATTTTCTAAAAGAGTACCAGGCCCCATTGGGATTGTGCTCCGTGGACAGATTTATAAGTTAAAATATCAATGTATTAATTTATAATAAAGACTGTATCCCTCCAGTCACCCACAAAGGCAATTTGAGAAGTACAAACAACATTGCCTCATTGTGTTATTTCTTAGAGTCCATATTATATCTGGACCTAGCAGATAGCAATATTATTCCTTTCTAACAGAGAAAGAAGCTCAGAAATACCTCGGAGTTATAGAGGTTATCCATAGCATAGTCAGAAATGGACATTTCATTCTTTACTATATTTGGTTAAAAAGACAAACTGTAAAAATGTACATTTTGATAAGATATAGTTCTTCATTGCACCAAGCATGAAAAAGCAACACTTTACTTTGTAACAAAAGTAACCATTTTACTTTGCCAAACATATATATCATTTAGAATGTTTAAAAATGAGGAAAACAGATGTAAGATCGTCTAGGAAAATGGACAACTTTATGATTTGTTTTCTATCGTCTCCCTGTTCACCTTAACATAGTATGTAGCATATCCCATGACAGCTCATAAAGTGCACCACTACCACCAAATCACTAGCTTTTATGGAGACAGTAATGAACACAAGATACCTTAGTAGGAGCTATAAAAATGTAGACACTGCTAACATTAAAAAAAAAACAAGTGGAAATATTTTGTAAACCAAAATATTCAAGTGCCTTAGATACAGGGATTTCTGAACCAAAACCACCATATAAATATCTGCAGCTTTGCCCATGAGCTATTTCTCCAGAATTTATAGCTATTTGCCATGTTTAATACTCTAGCTCTGACTTGTTTAAAAATAGTTTGCAACTGCTTGCAAGGAAGCCCCCATGGATTTTAAAGTGGGTAGGTGTTGGCTCTACTTTAGAAATCTAAGTAGGCAAATGGAAAATATGCCCCCAAACACAAGTGTGTTCCACGCTCTGCTCTATGTTCCCACAACTCTGTGTCCTTGTAAAAACACATTTTGCTCTTGTAAAAGAGAAAGTGTCCTCTCCTCCTTCATTCACATTTCAAGGATTAAGACATTACAGGCTCCTCTGAGTATTCTACAGCTTCGAAAACCCCTTGGCATCTCAAATATTAATATGAATCACACCAATATGACTTAAATAGCCTTTTTAGAATCTAATCTATAATACTGTGCTTATTTACTGTTCCCAGATAGATAGCAGACCTAATTGAAAAGGAGTTTCTCCAAATATTAAGTATTCTGAACAGTCAAGCAAAGATAAGAAGCAAATATTAAGGGATTAAGGGCAAACAGAAAATGAAGACGAGGACAGGACAGAGAAAATTAAAATCGAAAGGAAGTTCAACTTTGAAAAATGGCATTCGTGAGGAACAAACGAAATTATCTAAATTCAACTCCATCGATCATAGAACCCAATTTCTGGGGTGTTTAAAAACATATCCTTCTCCTCCTTGGTTGTGACAGGTCTTGCCCAAGTATTTCTCTTCCTGAATGAGATTCACGAGCACTGATTTCTGTGCCATTTTCCTGCACAAATGCAGCAATGTGAGACAGCCCTGCAGATGAGGGCGCATCATTCTCCTAAAAAGGAACAGTGCCCATGGCACCGTGCTTCACAGCAAAAAGAGAAAAGAAAGCAGAATCCAAGCCTTAAATGGTACTTACATTTCAATTCCTTACTCCCTGTTCACCACTGAAGTAAACATCTTCTAAAAGCACTTATTTCCAAAAGGCTCTTTCCTTTGTTTTCAAAAGAAAACATATTTCCAAACTCATGTGAAGGCCTTACAAAGAACCCCAGGATGCCCTTGATCAGCAAGCCCATTCTGCCCCAGTGGCGGCTCTTGCACTTGAGGCAGCACAGTGCGCCTGAGAACAGCTGGCAGATGGCAGGTGCACTGTCAGATGGAGTAGGCAATGTCTCGGGCCCCAGAAGTGATGTTCAGGGCTGGTGAGCTGTGGTGCACTGCTCTAGAAAGAACTTGGTAAGCCACCAACACACCCTGATTCTTTTAGAATGAATTGTGCCCCCTACACACACACCAATTCATGCATAAAAGCCCTAACCCCCCAACATGACCATGCTTGGAGTCATAAAAGTCGGCTTGTTTTCAATAGGACTTATGCCTTTGAGTGAAGAGGAGAGATGACAGTGTGTTCTCTCCATTTTTCTCTGTGCAAAAGCAAAGAAAAGGTCATGCGAGAAAACAAAAGGTGGCAGCATCTGCAAGCCAGAAAGAAAGGCCTTACTAGGAACTGAATTGCCTGGCACACTGATATTGAACTTGTTACCTCTGGGACCATGAAACAATAACTATCTGCTGTGTAAGCCACTCGTCTGTGATGGTTAGTTTTCTAGCACTGTGACAAAATACTTGAGATAAATCAGTTTAAAGGAGGAAAGATTTCTTTTGGTTCATGCTTTCAGAGATTTCAGTCTGGTCACTTGACCCTGTTGTTTTGGGCCTGTGGCAACACAGTACATCATGGCAAGAGTACATGATGGAGAAAGTCTTCATCTCTTGGAAACTGAGATGCAAAAACAGAGGAGGAGACAGAGACCAGCATCCCAATATCCCCTTCACAGATGCATCACCAATTACCTAACTCCTTTCCCTGAGTCTCCACCTCTTAAAGATTCTACCACCTCCTGGTACTGCCACAGGCTGACAACCAAGCCTTTAACACATAGATCTTTGGAAGATGAGTCCAAACCATGGCCATGATATTTTATCATGGAGGCCCTAGAACAGTGTGGTTAACCTATGGCACACACATGCAGCCAGCACCCAGGGCCCTCTCTGTCGCATCAGCATTACATAACAATCTATTAGAAATGCAGGTTCCCCCTCCAGACCAACTGAATCAGAGACCCTGGCAACAAGGCCCAGAAATCTGCATTGTGAGTCATTCAGGTGCCTTTGATGCTTCCCGTGGAATGTCCTCCCCAAGTGTTGGTCTTTTGTACCCCTTAGGTCACTGCTCAATGTCATCTAATGAGAGTCCACCTTTACCCCAAACCCACAGTCTCTCCCTGCTGCTTGCTTCATTGTTTTTCATTGCTCTTGACACTCAGGCATGATTTAGAGTTGATTACTTTTATCACACTTGTTAAAATGTTGTGCAATCATGGAAACTTTGTTTTTGGTAATGTATGTCTTTAAAAATGCCATACCATAGGCATCTGAGAAGAATTATTGAATGAATGAATGTACTCAGCTCTAATCCAATGTTTGAAGTATGAACTAATTTTTTGTGTATCCTTTTTTAGCAGACAACAATGGAAATATAGCAACTACCCTTCCATCTGCCATTAATATTATGCATTCTAATGTCAATAATAATCATATCATTAATGATGATGATAAAATATAGCGAATGCCAATGATAACCTGAAATTCCCTATAACTGTAAGTTGTCTCTAATTTGGACACAGATTTTCAGGCATCATCACACAAGTTTTACAGATAAGGGAGTTAGAGCTCAGAAATACTAAGTGAATTTTTATATCATCCCATCAAGGGCATGTCACTGCTGGGATCAGTATCTAGCTACATGAGCCTCCCTGTTCTTGATTTTTTTTTTGTTGTGTTCTTTTGTCTGTTTTTTGTTTTTGTCTTTTTTGTCTTTGTTTTTGTCACTATAGCCTACCCAACTGCCTTGATTCCTTATTGTTTTCTACAAAAGAAAGGGTTATTGAAAACCAAACATACAATAACGACCTCATTATTATTGTATGACCTCATTATTGTATGACCAATTTTGAGCATTGCTCATAATTGACAGTGCTATAAAGGAAGAGTACTTACAGAATATAGATTTTGAGACAGTTTAGCCAAACTTCAATATTATTTTGAAGATGGAGGTCTTAATTTGCCTAAAATAGGTTTGTTGAAGGGGAGGAGTTGAGTGACATGGTCAGAAGAAATGTCTGAGAAGAAGAATCGCTGGCCCAAAGCCAGGTTCCACCTCCTGTGTATGACCTGGAACAAGATTCTTACCTCCTGTCCTTTCACATCTTCACCTGGAGTGACCCAGAATTGTTTTGTAAATTAGAACTGTCCAGATGCATAATCATATATAGATACACAGCTATCACATCGCATGATGACTATGGCTTTTATTCTGAAATGAAAGCATTTTAGCATCGTGAGGATTCAAGTCCTCTAACACATGGTCCAATATATCTTACCAATCACTCTTTGTTTCAAACAAAACAAATATTAATCTCCACAGGAAGGGACCTACTGGGGAGCACTGTTCAACCCTGAAATTCAACTTTTCAATTTTCTTCAAAACTCTGACTTAAAACAGTGTGACTCCAAATGACAACACAAGACATCTCTGTTACTTTCCAATTTTGGTGCAGCGCTGACTTTAATTGCTGCTTTCTGACACGGGGATGAGCAGATGGAAGAAGGAAAAGGGAAGCCTCTGAAATGAGAGGAAAACTCTGCAGCACCGGAGCATGAATGCCCTGAACTCTGGCACATTTGAAAACATGAGTGTATGTTCTCAACACTCATCAAATTCCTTGAGAAACCACAGGAACTGAGCTCAGAAGGAGAGAGGAAAATGACTTTGGCTACATTTCTTTATACTGTTTAGAGTTCAACACAAAGCACTTTCCAATGTAGTGAACATAAGCAGTTTCTGACTCAATCCACAGGACAAGAAGTTTTAAAAGACAATGGTATCAATCACCAAATGTGAGGAACTAAGTAAATTTGTCTGTGAATTACCCAGAGCCATTCATGATCTCCTCATCCTTAAGGATGAAGCTCACACACCCCGAAACATCCACCCCCTTCTGGATAGCACCTCTCACCACACACTGCCCCCTCCTCCTCTTTGTCTGTCTGTCCTGTCACTGTCAGTCTTCAGGCCCATGTATGCTGTGCCCTCTGTCGGGACATCATGTCCTGTTTGTTTGTTTGTTTGTTTGTTTGTTTGTGGTACTGGGAATTGAACCAAGTGTTTTCATACTGAACTACACACCCACCTTTTTTACTTATTTTGACCCAAGGTCTCACTAAACTGCGACCTTGCCCAGGCAATCCCCCTGCTTCAGCCTCTCAGAGTGCCAGGATTACAGTCCTGCACCACCACGCTGGCTACTCTTTTCATTTTGATAGAAAAGCACCCTTGAAGAAAACAAAAATGAGGATATAGTTGGCTCAAACTCTAGCACAAGCAAGTAAGTTTTTTGAGGCAAAGGGATGTTTTGACAATCAAACCATTTAGTGAATTATGTCACCTAAGATTTTTTTTAAATACAGAAAAGTAGAAAGTGATTGCCACAGTGCAAAGTACAGGGCATTTCAAAAACATGAACACTTAAAATTATGTTGTTCAATTGATCCAATTACAGAAACATGCAGTTTGCTAGTAGATTATGTCAAGGCCTCATGTTTTTTATCCTCTTTCCTATAGCCCTGAGAAATACAGGAGTGCAGTAGTCTGCCATTTTACCTGTGACCTGCTAGACAGTTTTTGAAATGACCTAAATTATAGGGTTCACACAGGTCTTGGGATATGAAGGGCACATCCTGTTTGTATATTATAGAAATAAAAGTCACAGTTCCTATATGAATCGGTTTTGATCAAATGTTAACGAACTCAGTAATAAATTTTTGAAAGGTGTAATTCTTTTAGAATCCCAACACGCATTCTTGATAACACACGCTCTGAAAAAAGTCATGAAAAAATAGTATTTATGTGACAGCAAGGTTTTAGATTTTATTAAAATCCCCTAATTTTCCTTTTTTAGAGTAAAATTGCTTGTACTACTAGCCATGACCTAAGTCCTGCCTTACCTTGGCTATATACTTTGGAGTGAGCCACTAAGGTTTTCTTAGCTTCATTTAGAAAATTAAGATCATAATTCTGGTTACACAAAATTGATATGAGGATTCAATGTTACGTTTTTTGGAAGTGCTCTGTAATCTTAAAGCATGATATGCAAATACATGGTCATTGTGATAGCAGTGTTAACATGCAGGAGAATACTTGCCTCTCATCCCCTCTCCCTAGAGAGAAGCCTGCCCATGTCCCTATCTAAAGCAGCACATCCCCATACAACAAAACAAGTCATCCGTACCTGTATCAGCTTTCTCATAGCACTTCTCACTGTCTGAAATGATTTTTGTTAGTTTGTGTTAGTTTTGTTAGTTTTTGTTTTGCCTGTGACATAGGGGCTTCATAAGGATAGGAAGCACCTAAAAAATCAGCCAGCAGTAAACAGGCCCTCATAAGATATCGATGGGAAGAAGGGAAGGGGAAAGCGAGGCAGGGCTGGCCCACACTGATGCTTTTTCCGTTCCCCATGACCAACACAGGTGGCCAACGGACAGCAGAAGTACAATGGATAAACTTGAAGGAACTGTCCCGGTAGCTCTGATGAGTGATATATTTATCCTCAGAGCTCAGAATTCAGTATTAAATCTAAAAGAAAACTATGCAGTCTGTTTAATGGGAAAAGTTCAGTGCTCTCTCCTATAGGGCAAGCTATTCTCTTAACAAAACAGAATGCATTGTAAACACCACTTTTAAGTTGCTGCCTTGTACAACCATCTGATCCCGATACGCTTTTCTACTGGCCTAAGTGTTTGCATTTGCTCATTCCTCTCTAGCGGATTCTAAAATCCAAATCACTGCAGTAATTCATTTTTTATTGTTCTCTTGCTCGACTTCAACACATGTACAGTACTAGTGTTCACTCTTCGGGGGGATAATGGCATTTTTGGAGATTTTACTGTAGTCATTACTCTTGCTTCTTTATTAAGAGACTTGACTTTAATCTTCTGCTTTAGCTATGTGGTTTATCTTATGAATATTAATATACAACCCAAAGGGATATATCCAGTGAATATGAATTAGAGGTAGCTTTTTATACTGAAGACATAGAAAGCCATTTTCTGGTATGCACATCTTTTCTGGGGTGTACGAGCTCTAATTTAATCAGCATGTAGTCATCATGTACACCACCAGCACTCCAGGCCACGAAGTAATTGAAATGATTCAAGCTTGTTTAATAAAGTAATTTCAATTATAGCAAGAGTTGAGTCAGAAAATGTCAGCTGTACAAAGTTTATGCTGCCTGGAATTGGCAATAGGGCACCAAATGCTCATAGAAGAAATGTGATTGTGGGAATATGAGTTGTACATTTCTAGGCTTTGAAATACCTTTGCTCACATCAGATGAGCTTCTCTTGTGTGATTTGTTAGTCAAGCAAACCAAATTTAATTATAGCCTGAAAAGTGGTGCATGGAAATTTACATAAGGCCAAGAATTTTGAGCAGGAGGGTTTAGAAAGCTCATCCTCTCTGTTTTAAACATAACCAGCAGCCAACCCTTCACCACAGTCTGCCACTGCTCCCTGCAAGCCAAGTCATCACTGCTGTTAGGAGCCCTTGATGACAAAATACAGTGTATATCCTTTCCTTCACACTGGAAAGGAAATGCTGCCAGTTTTTGTTATAAAATAGGACGGCACTAAACACAAAGTAAAAGCAATGTTTTGATTATCAGATAACATGAAACGTTCTCAGCAGTTTTCAATATAGTTCCATCGGTGTTTCCTAAATCATAAACTCTAACTTGTTTTCCATTCACTTTATTTTTTCTCCTTCCTATAACTTTTTAAATCAGTCAGGACTTTTTCTGCCATGTTTTAACAAATGCAAGGCCTAAATAGTTTGATTACCTACAAAATCTTTAACCCTCTAATTATCACCTTTTTATTCTTCTTTTCCCTTTCTTTGTTTGAGAGATGTTTCCTACATAGGTTGTTTAACTGCTATCATCCCCATATCTATAGCTATTTCTTACTCTTCACTGTTAAATAGATCAACAGTGCATACTGTTTTTACCGGTTTGCAATTTATTATCACATGGCCCAGGAGGCCCTATTAACTCCTTTTTTTTTAAGTTCATCTGTTCTCCTTCCCATGATTCATCTCTCACTTTAATCACATTTAGTTTAGGAGAATTCAGTCAGCACAGACAACAGTCTATTTTAGATGTGAGGTCATGCAGTCTCCAAAGACTACAAGACTTGCTGAATTCAACACCACCATTATAGAAATGTCCTTTTGGTCCAGCTCTAAGAATCAACATTCATAGATAACAGAAAAACTGTGAGTGTGCTAAATGAAGACACTGTCTCCTGTAACACACACCTCTACACACTTTATCTCTACTAATCAGCTCTAGTGGGGCCATAGCCCTGCCAAACTTCAGTGTTACAGTGAGGTCATGCATCAAGTTAAGTAGTGTCCAGTGGCTCTTTGAACATAGATGTGGTCTTATAGTGTGGTCATGTAACATCTTACCACTGAGTGAGAGAATTAAAACTAGTCCAATTATATTTTTGACAACGGCAAAATTCTCCTTGAAGCTGAATAGCTCTTATAAGTACTGACACCAAACTTTACCTAATGAGCACTTTAGAAAAAAAAAGTGATAAGTTTAAGGTTCAAGATTCACAAATGAAATTCCTATGAATTTGATTTTTTCCTATGGTAACTTTACAGACACATATTGGAAAACTAATAGAGTTATGTAAGCTAATATATAAATATTTACTTTCCGCACAACTTTTAATTTAACTTTTAATTTAACTATTCTTTAATTAACTTTTAATTTAACTATTCTTTATTCTATCCCCTCATTGATCTGCTAGAAACCCTCAGTTGAAACCTATAAAGAAAAAAGTCCCTGCTTTATGTAATTTCATTCCTTTATAACCCTCAGAGGAGTGTGTAAACACAAGATCATTATGAGTTCCACTTTATAGAAGAGGAAATTCAGGCTCAGAGAGGGTGAATGGGAGAGCCAAGGTCAAGAAGCTATTGAGTTTGAAAGACACCAGACCTCCTAAATTTTAATTTGCTTTATTACCCAGAAGGCTATAGTGCTGTTTTAGTAAGGAAATTGTGCATTTACAAGTATCAACACCACACTTTCCCTAAACTTAGCAGCTTAGAAAAAAGAAAAGCGAGAAATTAAAGGTTCAGATTCTCTTTTAGAATGAAATGCTTATGACATGGTGTTCTTTGCTGAAATGCTCTAATTTTTATATCATTTCAGAAGAAATCCTTCCATATGCAGAGAGTGCCTGATGTGCTAAGATAATGATACCAGCTCCTCACAAAATAGAAATATCTACTTCTGTTCTTTTATGGTTGTGAAAAGGAGAGTTTTTTTAATGTGACATGAAAAGCTTTTTTAAAGGGTAATAAATGATTTTAGAAAAGAAATGCAGACAGAATGCTAAAATTGTGAACAGGTAAACTACATACAAAAAGTCTTTTCATTGCAAATCTTTCCAAGAAAGAAAATGCAATAAAATTAAATTTTAAAAATTGTTTCATTTATGATTGACTTGTGACCAAAGTTCTCTGATGTGTGTAAAGTGAGTGTCTTCCAATTCTTATGGGGCAATTGGAGAAACAAAAAGAAGATGGCTGTGTGGTGTTCACAGAGGTCCCCTGAGAGTTTGTCAGCCTCTCCAATCTTCGGTTTGGCTTCTCAGAGCTAATGAGAATTCACTGAGGCCACAGGAGGTCTTGGTCCAGCTTTGTCAACTTTGTCAATGTGGTTTCAAAATGGCATATCAATATCGGCCACTTCTCTGCTACTTTATAATTAGCATGCATGGATGAAGTCACAGACCCAGAGGACTGATCACCTTTAACAGTGATAGGAAACATATCATTATAAAAGTGATGGGAAATAAAGCTAACTCTTGTAATTTACTGAAATTCATGTGTGCTGTGATTTGTAGATACCCTGGATCATCAGCACACTTGTCTTAATAATAACCAAACTTTACCAGCCTGTAGCTTTTGCCTACTTCATTAGAAAACTCAACTTCTACTTTGGAGAGAATAATGTCAAGGACACAGAGATCAGTTTATTTTCTACTCGTCATTTTCCGTACATACTCTGCACACAACCATAAAAGCTTTATCCACATTCACATCCACTCATAACTTCACCTCTCCCTTTTGCTGGACACATTACCCTTCCTTTGATCAGAGGAGCCCATGACCACAAAAGACTATCCCTCAAAAAAAGGGCTAAATAGGGTGTCACTTTGATATAGTTCTATACTGATCTCACATTAGTTAGATTCTATTTTAGCCTATATTCCATGGTAACTATGAAAGTCCCCTGAATTTTCCCACTACAATTTCTGTAAGTAAATTTGAAATTATTATTGTGGCATTATTACACAGAATCAGTAGTGTGTGTTTATGGATGATACTAACCACACTTCTAGGGCAAAAACTGGCCTAGCTTACGTATTTTAGATGTTTATTCCTTAAAATTGAGAGAGGGCAGCTCTTTGGGGATACTGATTATGAAACTATATATTTGTATAAAGGTAAAATAAGATTTAAATGACTGCCAAGAAACTATTTTATTTTATTTTTTACCTTTTTGAGACAGGGTCTTGCTGTGCAGTACAGGCTGGCTTGAGCTCACTTTGTAGCTTAGGCTGGTCTCGAACTTGCAAGGATCCTCCTGCCTCAGCCCCCTGAGTGCTGGGATTACAGGCATGAGCCACCCCGCCCGGCTCAAGAGAACTATTGTAGAGAAAACAGTAACCCACCGGCAGGGCAATCAATGAGAAAGGGAAATGAAGAAGTATAGCACTTTTTCTTAGAAGGAAAAAATGTAATACTATATTGTGGACTTTGAGCAACCCATAAAGGCCCATAAGTTTTAAAAAAAGACTTGCTCTTAAGAACGGCACTGCTGAGAGGTGGCAGAATTGGAAACTATCAAGAAACCTTTGTGCACATGAGTTTATAGTAATCATGATTCCTCATTACTTTGCTCTGTAAGCCTTATGTCTTGCATTCATTAGTTGGAATGGTTATCCTAGTTTGTTTGATTTTATTATCTGTGAGAGTATAAACAGCTATTTTTTTTTAATTTTTATTTAAGGAGAAAAGAAAAGAAAGAAAAAAAACAGTGAAGGGGTACAAGTTATACAGATTTACAGAATAAAAAATGCACAGTAGGAAATCACTAGTTAATGGATTACATATTGCCATCTTAGAAATAATTGTTCAAGTCACAAAATTAAAGCTTGTAGAGTGGACATTCCACCAATGATACTGCAAACAGTTCTGTTCAATGATCCAATAAAACTCTGTGATATCATTTTCTATCTTATACTTTTAAATATACATGCAGTTATATAGTTTAGAGCACTTTCTTTTCCTCTCTTTTGTACAGTGACTATTACACATTTTGGGTTTCATTGCTCCCACGGTTCTTGTTGCTTTTTTGGAAGAGAGTAAAACCAAATGTGACATAATAGAACAGAATCGGTCAAGTCAAAAGGGTGGACTTAATAGATAATATAAAAACATAATACAAGGTGATCAACAATGGTTACCCTAATGCCTCCCGCTATTTCTAATAGAATTGCCTATATCATTAGTTGTAATACAATTGAACAAAACAGTAAAGAATAAAACCGACAAAACCAAAACATTGGAGACATTGTAGGTCTTCAAAAGTAGATAAAAGTTAACGAGAATGGGCGTTGTAATGAATCTCATTATCTTCTCAGCTGATGCCTAAACTTTCGAACCTGATACTATCCAGCAAAACAGAATATAGGAACCTCAGTCAAAAACAAGATGGTGAGAGCAATACAGGGCTTCAAATCGAGATAATAGAAAGTCGAAGTGGGTTACTATATTATATCCTGCTATATTTTTCCCTGTAATTAAATGGGTAAAAATAAAAAAGTAAATAATGGAGTGGAGATTGAGAAAAAAGGAAGGCATAACAGCGAAACAGGGCAGATCAAAACACTGTTCTGCTTAAATAAACAGCTATTTTAAAGAAGACATTAGAATAGTCTGATTAGAGCTGATTTAGTATCTTCTTACTCTGAAGTCCTACTATGCTTGTTTTTCTGTTGCCTTTGGTTCTATCCTGTTATATTTTATTGGATATTATTATGTGTGATAATATAAACAAATTGCCTATGGAAAATGAGATAATATAGTAGCCATTTTTCATTCTCTGCTATTTGGTTCTGAAAGCCCTGTAATGTTTCATTCTCTTGAATGGTTTTATACTGTTTTGTTATGCTGGAACTATCATATATGAAGCTATGCTCAACTATTTCAAAGAAAGAGACACTATGGTAGTTACTGTATGGTAGTTACTGTTAACTATGGGTTGTCTCGTGGTAAAATGCTGTGCTGCTTACATTGTTCTGATCTGATCTGCTTTGTTATGTCCTCTTTTCTCTTATCTCTTTAAAATAAAAAAAAAAACTTAAAAAGAAACCTTTATATCATTGGAGTATGCCCTTGAAGGGGATAATGAGATCCCAGCCCTTTCCTCTTTCTCTTTTGTTTCTTAGTGACAGGTGAACAGATTTTCTCCACCACACACATCTCACATTGCCATCTGACACTCCTGTGGGAGGTAGAAAAGCAATAGTTTCACATGTTTGTAGATGGGAACCACTAAAACCGTGAGCCAAAATAAATCTTTTCTCGTTTTTAACAATTATCTCAGATAATTATGATACTATAGTAATAGGAAATTAACAGCTTTAGACTAGATGTTTGAAAATGTATTTTGAAGGATTTTTTGGGAATGGTTAATTCTTTGTCTCCCAGAGTCACTCTCCAAGTTCTCCCTGATAAAGATACTAGGCCTACCTTAACCAATATTGTCTTGAAGATGTTTGTTTCTTTTTGTCTCTATTTTGTTTTGTTTTGTCTTGTCTTGTCTTTTTTTTTTAGCTTATTGATGACATAAATACCAAAGGCTATCCAACTTCCCACAAAGAACACAGCGTCCTATCTTACAAGGAATGGAACTAACCACAAATGAGAGGTCTGACCTCAAGGGCTCTAGGCATAAGTCATCCTCTATTGTTCTTTTTCTGTCCTAGGGAAGACTTCAAGGCCAGGTGCTCCTTATAATGGGACTTACCCATTTATTACATTTGTAATTACCAGGGTCACATATTATTGCTAAAGGAAATTTTCTAGCATTTGTCCCTTTAAGAAAAAGGGCCTTTATAGAAACCATTTCTTCTTATGCAATCCACTGCAAAACCCACTAATTTCCTCTTTCCATTCATCTTCTGGAAATCCTATATCCAAGACAAATGGGATTTAGTACAGCATGCTTTCAGTGATACCACAATGAGCAAGACTATTTCAAGAATTCTATTCATCAGTTCTCCATAAATATTATGATACCAGCACTTAGGCATTCTAAAGTGACTTTGCTAAGCAGATCCCAAGCTCTTTAACAATACAAATGTATTAAACCTACTAATTCCATTGCAAAACAAGCTAAGAAGCTAAAGCTAAGACATGATTTCTGTAATGTAACTGCATGGAAAGTCACACAGAAATAGTCCATCTCTTAAAAGAAAAAAAAGGGGAGGAGGATTAGAATAACAGCAAATTGATTTTACTAGCACTTTTTTGTTCATTTCCAAGTCCTGTTTACCAAGAAACAATGAGTAACCTTGAAGGATTTGCTAAATTATTCTGTTATTTAAAAGGTATCCATTAAGTAGCTATCGAGTGCTGGGCTCTGGATTAGGCACAGGGGATATAATGAGGAAAAAATCTTCTTGCTTTGGAATATGCAATATGATAGAGCAGAACTACCTGCTTAGAAAACAGTAAAATACCACATAACAAGTAAAATAATAGAAGTTGATCTGAAATGAAGAGAGAGCATATAAGGGTTAATTGATAACTTTGTGCCAGGGATTGGAACTATTTTCAAAAAAAGATTTCCCTGAGCGCAATATCCAACATGAAAGGTTTAGTGTGAACTAGAAAGCACTGAGACCTCTCTTTTCTAAAGGCAAGATATCCTTCATGAGAATAATGAATGCATTGCAACAAATTCTTGTGGTCTCCCTGAAGACAGACTGAAAAATTTATGTATGAGCTAGAAGATAATGGCCCTCTCTGCTTCCATCTTCTATTTGAAGTATAGTATTATGAGGGCCAGGCCAGTAAGTCACAGAAAAGTATTTCTTTTGATAAAGATGTGATTGCCTTTATGATCTCTATTTCTCCTGCTCTCACAGATGCTTACAAAACAGAGGTGGAGTTAGATTAGGAGAAAAAGCTAGTCCTGCTATGTGAGGCTGAGTATTTTTATACAAACTCAGAGACAATTAAAGCCAAGCCAAACACCCAGAAAAACTAGTCAGATTCCACTCTCACTCCATAGAGAACCTCCAACCCCACAAGTTACTATATTTACCATCGTATACCCAAAAGTGAACTATGCATGCACTTATTTCACATGACAACTTCATGAACTGCTTAAGAGCAGTGTCTCAAGCAACAGTAGGTTTAAATGTAGGGAAAAAAGAGTCCAAAATCCCCATGGCTTATAACAACACAGTATTTTTCTCTCATACAAAGCCTCATGTGGGTGATGGAGGCTCCAAGCTCTCCCTGTTCATAACTCAGATTTACATCTTGTTACATACAATCTGTTCAACATTTGGTACCTAGGGTGCCATATCAGGGTGATAGAGAATGGGAGTAGCACACCAGCCCACTGGCCAGACTAATCACATAACTCCTGGCCAATGACAGTGAAGGCTGGGAAATATGGGGTCCTGTGGGAATACTGGATGAGAACAAACCATTTGTTGTTTGTTTGTTTGTTTTTGCAGAATCTCCATAACCAAGACAGTGTGTGTCACAGAACACAGAATACACATTCAACAAAAGAACATGAGCAAGCAAATGGAAGAAAAAACCAGTGTGTTAAGTATACTATTTCAGCACTATCTGGTGCTACAAAGATATTTAAGAAATAATTTCTGCATTCAAGGATATGTGCAGCTAGTTTTAAAATGAACCGCAAGTACACACATGAGTAAGATTAACCATGCACAGAAAAATAGATTAAAGAACAAAGCTAGGAAATTCCAGAGAAGACAGTGAGGAGTTGGATATCCAGGAAAGAGCAGAAAAATATAAAAACTCATCAGATTTGAAAAATCAATGTAGAATATTAAATTTACCAGTCTCATAAAAGTGCCTTGCTGGGCATGGAGTGCACATCTACAACTCCAGTACTCTAGAGGCTGAGTTCAAGGCTACATAGTTAGTTCAAGGTCAACCAGCCTGAGATACATAGTGAGTTCAAGGTCAGCCTGAACTATATCATGAGACCCCATCTCAAAAGAAAAAGAAAAAAGTCTTGGAGGACCACCAAGATGATAGCGTTGTAAGCAGCAGAGAAAGAGCCTCTCTGAGAGTTGCCCAGATACTATATTATAGCAATTCAAGGAAGACAGGAAGGAGAGAAGTGGGTACCCTGGATCCAGGAAGCATATGAGGTACAAATTAAAGACCATGGAAAAAGTGATAAGGGAAACTTCAGTGAAGAACGAGGAAGTAGCCAGCAGCACTTTTTCCCTGAGACAAGACTAATTGCGTGAGAGAAGCAATTCAAACTGCAGACACACTGTGACAGCTGGCAACCCCAGAGGCCTCCACAGAAAGATGCAGCACTGAAGGGGAGCAGCAAATATGAAGGACTGCATGAGCTGGTGGTGAGTGCTGAGAACTCAGTCATCCAACACAAGAGAGCAATTGGCTGGAAGCCATCTAGGAGAGGGGTCAACTGAGCTCAGATCTCAGAGTTGCTGCAGCTCCATCTAGTAGCTCCCAGCTGGGCACAGACCCACTGAATATGCACTGATGGCTGCAGGCCAAATGACTCTGGTCTCAGTCAGAAGGTGCAGCTCACTCAGATTATCCACTATCCCACCAAAAAGCTACTGCTGGCTTGCTGGGATAATCAATACAGACAGCAGAAACAAACTTGGAAGTGGACTTCCTCTCTCTGTCGCTCTGTCTCTGTCTCTGTCTCTCCTATATCTCTTTGTCTCTCTATCTCTCTCTCTTTCTGTGTCTCTCATTTGTTTTTGTTGTTATGGTTGTGGTTTTGTTACTGTTTTTGTTTTTTTCTCCATTGTTTGATCTTGTTTTTATATGTGTGAACATGACATGTAGCCTCTTTGTGATTGCTGTTCTGCTCTGTTCTCTTTTTTTCTCTCCTTTCTCTCTTCTGCACCAGTTTCCAGTCTGACCTGGTTTCCCAAAGTTAGCATGATCCCCTTTTGTTCTCTAGCCTTATCTCTGATCTTTTCCTCTTCTCCTTCTCCACTTTCTCTCTAACCCCTTTTAAAATTTAGCCTCTGAGGGTAAAGTTAACATATTAAGGATTTATATACTGCACGTGATTCTCTGGTTTGTTTTGGATTTAGTTATATAACCACACTTCTAGTTCATATGGTTAAAGTTGGCAAATTAATGGTTGCAAAATGGTGGCAAATTTGGCATTTTCTAGGCTATTTGATGCTATTGTTATTGCTGATGGTACCATTTTAGCCAGAAGTTACATAATTGTTCTAAACAGTTATTCTTCTGATTATTCCAAGATTGATATTGACTAAGGGTCATAGAAAACATTGTGGCACAATGCCAATCAACCAGAGGCTGGGCCAAACAGGCAGCATCTTCTCACCCCCAACAAATTGAAGAGGTAGGATCTTGCAACAGGCTCAAAACCCAAAAACCAACTATACCTAGAAGACATTTCAGAGAAGTAGTCACTGTGAATACTAGCACTACAGCAACCCACGATAGGAAATTTACAGTCATCACTCCAGAAATTAAACTGGGGAGAGAGAGACAGAGAGAGACAGACAGACAGACAGACAGATAGACAGAAAGAGAGAGAGAGGAAGAAGAAGAAGAAGAAGAAGAAGAAGAAGAAGAAGAAGAAGAAGAAGAAGAAGAAGAAGAAGAAGAAGAAGAAGGAAGAGGAGGAGGAGGAGAAAAAAAGAAAAGAAAAAGACATTTAAACAAAATGAAACCCCAGACATCCACTTTACAAAATGCAAACCCAGCAGGCAATGAGGTGGCACAATCTGAAAGCCATCCATCTGGCCTCTCAGAAGTAGTAACAATGAAACAATTAAATAAGACTCTAGAAAAAATCAAATCAGAAGTAATTTTTCAGATAACTGCACAGGTGGTGTACACAATAAAAGCCATGCTTTGTGACTGTAGAGAAGATAAAAATAAAAAAATAGAGGAGCTTAAGGAAATTATGGAAGCCATGAATGATCAGTGTAGGACAGGAATAGAGTCAATATGGCAGATTCAGGGAGATATCCAGGAGAATAGAAATTCCATTGCGAGTATCCACAGCAGTATAAGCCAATGTGAGGACAGGATCTCAGATATAAAAGACAGGATTGTGGTTACCAATCACTAAAAGAAAGATGTCTTAAGCATAACAAGGGACCATGAGAAATCAATTCAACAGCTGCTAGATGAGGCAATGAAAAATAACTTAAGATTTTAAATGGAATCAATGAAAAAGCAGGAAATAGCACAAATGATATTTTTTAAAAAGTTTTCACTGACATCATGGCAGAAAACTTCCCTGGAAGTTCCCTGATAGACAGATAAGGGAGAGATATAGAACTCTACCTAACCACAATCAAAAAATCTGTAGCCAGGAATATCATAGTCAAAATTCCAAAAAATTCAGCACAAGAATAGAATCTTAAAAGTTGATAGGGATGTCTATCCTTGGTTTTTGACTGACAGCTTTGTTTTGCCATATTTGACTTTATTCTCTCCCCCCCCAAAAATAATAAGAACTAAGGAGTAATAAAATCCAAAATGTGTAAATTTTGTTGTAAAAAAGAGAAGGAAAAAAAGTGCTCTAAAAGGTACAACAGCAAGTGTGTTTAGGGGTGTTAGATAGCTGACCATATTAATGTTTTTGGTTGGATCATTGAACACAACTGTTTGCAGTCTCACTGTTTGAATGTCCACTTTGTATGCTTTGATACTGTGACTTGAGCAACTATCTCTAAGATGATAATATGTAATCTATTAACTGGTGATTTCTTACTGGTTTTTTTTTTTTTTTTGTAGTTCTGTATTACTTGTACCCTTACACCACTTTGTTTTGTTTTCTTTTTCCTCTTTTTCCTTTTAAATAAAATTTAAAAAAACAAATAAAAGAAGTAAACAGTAATAAAAAAAGTTGATAGGGAAAAGAAACAAATCACCTATAAAGAAAAACAGACCAGGATCACAGCTGACTCCTCAACATATGCCCTCAAGTCAAGGAGAGCTTGGAGTGAAGTATTTCAGTTCTAAAAGAAAATAACCTTCAACTCAAATTGGTGTATTCTGAAAAACTATCTTTATTTGTATTTTAAAACTCTATTACAGTAAAACACACATTGCCAATAATTCCCCTTAGAATACCCTCACTCATTTTGGCCACATTTAACAAATCTTTCCTGCCACTTTCTTAATTTTAAAAAAGCAAAACAAAAAATGGATAGAAATGATACAGAATTTCAAAAAAAACAGTAAGAAGGGCTGGGGAGTTAGCTCAGTGACATAAGCTCCTGCCTTGCAAGTGCACAGTCATGAGTTTGATCCCCAGAACCAAAAAAAAAAAAAAAAAGACCGTAAGAATATAGTTAATATATTGCATATTTTTATCTTAAAAGTAGTTGTTCAGGTTACAAGATCTAGGCATAAAAAATGATCAAACAATCAAACAATGACAGCATAAACTGTTCTTTTTGATGAGCTAAGAGAGCATTAGTAGTATAGTTATTTATATGCACACATATACAAATACACAGTTTTATGTGTATACCTACATATATATAATCTTTTCCTTTCCTTCATTTCTCCTTTACCTTATCTCGGTTGTTCTTTTCTTTTGAGCATTTTCTTTCTCTTTCATTATTACGATATCTATTGTGCATTTTAGATCATATTACTCTTTCATTTTTTATTATTATTATTTATTTTTTACACTAGGTAGACAATACAATATTTACAAATGTGAGTCTGATTTATTTCACTTACAAATACAGTCTCAAGTTACCTCCATTTACCTATAAAAGCCTCAAGATTATCCTTTTTACAGCTAACTACTATTCCAGTGTATAAAAATATCACATCTTTTCTATCCTTTCTGTGGTTGATGGGCATTTGGTTCCAAGATTTAGCTATTAAAACTTGTGCTGTTGTAAACATGGGTACAAATATATTTCAGTGACATGACATTTTCAATTTTTTCTGGGAAAATACCCAGAAGGAGAAGAGCTGGATTGAATGGGGTTTCCAATCTTAGTTTTTTGAGGAATCTCCACATTGATTTCCACAGTGGTTGAACCAGTCTACACTCCCACCAACAGTGAGGAAGTGTTCCTTTTTCCCCACAGCCCTGCCAACATTTGTTATTGGTTGATTTCTTGATGGCAGCCATTCTTTCTAGAGTGAGACAGAATTTCAATTTTGTTTCAATTTATATTTCTCAAATGGCCAGTGATGGTGAATATTTCTTCACGTATTTATTTGCCATTTGTATTTCTTCATCTGAGAAATGCATGTTCATTTCAGATGCCTATTTTTGCATTGGGTCTTTGAATTTGGGGGACCTGATTTTTTTAGTTCTTTATATGTTTTGGATTTAAGTCCTTTATCTGAGGAGTAGCAGGATAAAATTTTTTTCCTATTCTGTGGATTTTCTTTTCACTTTTTTGGTGTTTCTTCTGAAGTGCAAAAACTTTTTAATAAAATGAGATCCCAGTTGTTGATTCCTTGAAGTACTTCCTTTGCAGGTTGTGTTTTGTTCATGAACTCTTCGCCTAACCCTGCCTTCAAGATTTCTACCTACCTTGTCTTCCAGTAGATTTAGTGTTTCTATTTTAAAATTTAGATCATTAAACAATTTTGACTTTAGTTTAGTGCATGGTAACAGACATGGGTTGGGTCTAGGTTCAGTCTTCCGCACATGGCCAGAAAAGCCAGTTTTTCTAGCACCGTTTATTAAAGAATCTATCTTCCTTCCAATGAACATGTTTAGCCCCTTTGTCAAAAATAAGCTGGCTAAGTGTCTTTGTAATGTGTTTTCTTCTTCTAATCGACCATCGATCCTCAGGCTTTTGGTTTTTGTTGTTGTTGTTTTGTTTTTTTGTTTTGTTTTGTTTTGTTTGGGTTTTTTTGGCCAGGACCATGCTGATTTTATTTAAAAACACTGCAAAATTAAACAGAACAAAACAGATAATAAGAAAACAATTTAAGAAACACAGATTTCAAAGTAAGACCACTGGAGATCTTCACTATCTATCATATTGCTCTTGTTTTCTTCCAAATAGTTGTCTATATCTTCACACACAGTGAATTCACACTGAACAAAATAGTATTAAACTGATCAGAACAGGATGATAAAGGCATTTTAGATCTTCAAGACCAGAAGATAGGGAAGTCAGCAATGGCTGCTCTAATGTCTCTCGTTCTCTTCAAAATAGCTGTCCATATCTTTATGTATGTTGAAATTAAATAAAAGAAAACAGACTAATATCACTCTGGACAGAGGATAATAGTATTGCTAGATTTTATATCATGACACTATGGAATTAGCACTGGGTATCTTAGTGTCTCTTTTTCTTCAGAGTATCTGTTCATTGCATCGTGCATTATATAATATATTCTCATAAACTGTCTAGAAGTTCTACACATGCGTGAATCTCTACCTGTATAACTACCCTTTCTGTATTAGAGGGAAAAACAAATAAAAACAAGACAACAAAACAAACTCCTAGAAAAGTATGAAATGAAAAAGACATATTAAACCACAATAAGAGGTGATCTACAGTAGTTATTATGATGTCTCTTGTTATTTTCAATAGAATTGTCTATATCATCAGGCATAATATAATTGAACATAGCACTACATAACAATATTAATAAAAACAAAACATTGGAGATATTATAGGACTTCAAAATCATAATTAAACTGGAATGGGTATCCTATTGCATCTTGTCATTTTCAGAGTACTTGCCTCTGCTCTTAGACTTGAGACTATCAAGCATACTAAATTCGAATAAAATCAGTCAAGACAAAACAAACCAGATTCAAATAAGATCAGTCATAGTAAGACAGTGTAAGTAACACAGGGCTTCAGGTTAAGTTAATAGTAAATTAAGGATAGTTACCATAGTATATCCTGCTATTTTTGGGATAGCTCTCTGTGTCCTCAAATCTAGTATGAGTAGACAGACTGGAATAGAGTAAAATCAAACTATACAGAGTGATCAGACTAATGTGGCTTTTAAATTCTGATATAGTATTAGCAATGTCCTCTGCCTTCCTTTTTTTAGACAATTCCTCTCCTTTCCCTTTCTCAGGGTGCTTTGTATATTTTGGGTCCCACTATCTCCTTTAGTTTTTAGATTAGTGGGGCAACCTGCTATCTACCTAAGTGATTCTGAACCTTTTTACCCCTGAGCTTGATCTTGATCTATATTCCTTTACCTATTAAAGCCTCAAAGTTTTCCTTACTTATAGCTGAGTAGTTCTCCACTGCACAAAAGTGTCATGACTTTCTAACCTATTTGCAGCTTCTAGATGAGGTGTCCCTATTTCTCTCTGGTTCCCTGTCACATAGAGCATTGTTTTCTCATCTTTGACTTTGGTTTATTAACCCTCTTTCAGGTAGATTATATTTCCTATTCAGAGCATCTCAGTGGGCCCTAGATCACCTGATCTACTCTGCCTGTGTTTCTTTTTGTTACTGTATCAAGGCCATCTGTGTTAGAGATTATAGCCAGTCTTCTCTGCCTCATCTCTGCTATGCTATTTTTCTGCTGTTGGTTGTCTACTTTTCTCCTTCATTTCACTGTCTGCCCCATTCATTGAGGCCTCTCTGCCACTGTTGCTGGAATCCTGGTGATTTTTTTTTTCGCTCTCTGGAATGTCCTTCAGTATTTTTTGTAGGGTTGGATTGGTGGTCACAAACTCCCACAGTTCCTATTTGTCATGGAAGTATCTTGTTTCTCCATTAATTTTGAGAGACAGTCTTTCAGGATACATCAATCTGGGTTGGAAGTTATTTCCTTTCAGGGCTTGGAATACTTTGCTCCAAGCTCTTCTTGATTTGATAGTTTGTGTCAAGAACTCTGTCATGATTTTGATGGGTTTCCCTTTAGGGGTGGTCTGTTTTTTTTCTCTGACCACTGTTAGCATTCTGTTCTTGTGATGGATTTCTGGGATCTTGATTATTATATGTCTGGGTGTAGATCTGTTTTAGTTGTAGCTGGCTGGAGTTCTGTATGCCTCATGTATCTGAATATCATTTCCTTTTCCTATATTGGGAGCTTGCCTTAATTATTTCTGTAAGTAGACTTTGTATTTCATTTGTGTTTACTCCTGCTTCTTCACTCACATTTTTTATTCTTAAGTTATAGATCCTCATCATCTTCTAGCCTTTGAATTGTTACTTCCTGGTTCCTTGTTATTTTTAAGAGATCTTTCCTTTCACAATCACACATTGCAAATCTATCTTCAAGTTTTGAAAGTCTAACTTTCTGTCAAGGAATTTTTCCAACTTTTAATTTTTAATTTCCTGGTAATCTCTTTGGATCTGTTTCGTGTATTGTAGATTTTGTTTTTATTCTTCATCAAAGGTTTCTCTCCTTTTTCTGGGTTCCTCCATTCTTCCATCTGTGTCTTCTTGAGAGGGGCTTAGCATTTCTTTTATTAACCTTTTTATATCTTGCCTCACTTGAATTAGAATTTCAGTTTTAAGTTCATCAGTGAGGTCATGAAGGTATTTCTTTATGTCTGCTGATGCTGTGTCCAATATTGCATGTTTTCTGCCCTCAATCTCTTCTGTATTTACCTCTCCTGGACTATTTTCCCTGGGTCAATGGGTGGAGGCTTTTTTCTTGTTTCTTTATCTTGTCATGTTTCTGCTTTTTTTCAGACAGGTATATGGTGGGGGTCTCAGGCCCTTTCCATATTGCTTACATTTTTTCTGAAGCATTTTGGCTAGGGGATTGCTGCTTTCTCCAGTTTGCTATTGATCTGTGAGATGCATACAGGGATGGTGTGGACTGGCCCCTCTCCTCTGAGCCAGTCAACCAGTGAGTGCCTTTAGCACATTAGTCTATGCCATTTGGACATCACAGGTTCGAGACAGTTTCATCCTGGCTATTGGGTCTCAACCAGGGGTGTGACCCAGCCCAAGCAGATCCCACCAGTCTTCTTTGAGCCAAGAGCATCTGACTGACATCACTGCAGTTCCCAGGTTCAGGACTGTCCTGCCCAACTCCAATATGTCATCCAGCCAGTCACCCCCTCTGTGGGACCAAATTCCTAGCACTCAACATGGGTTAGTGCTGCTCTCCATGTTGGTTTTGCCTTCTGTTGCATCACTCCTGCCAAGGCCTTGGGCTCACACAGCCCCGATTTTGATGCTACCGCTACTTCAGCACAACCGTGAGTCATCTGACTCCAAGGTACGCCCAGCACAGTGTGGGACCAGCTCCAGCAAGAGTGCGTCTGGTTCCAGTCTTTTGTCCACGTTTTTCCTTTTCTTTTTTGATTTTTTTCTTTTTCTTTTCCCTTGGTTTCTTCCTGGGTTGTGAGAATCCCTCTCTTTTCATCTGGTCTCCATGGTGTTAAATTCTAACGTGTGAGTTGTTTTTCTCAGAGAGGCTCTCTACTCTGCTACCTATCAATCCACCATCTTCCCAGGATCCATACCATGTAACTTGTAGTATTATTTCAAGTCAGGGATTGAGATGCCTCCTGCCTTGCTTTTATTGCCCAGGGTTTCCTTTATTATTCTAGGTCTCTTCTGTTTTAAAATGAATTTTAGAAATATTTTCTCTAGATCTGTAAGGTATGTTACTGGTATTTTGATTGGGATTGCATTAAATCTGTATAGCAGTTTTGGAAGGATGGCCATTTTCACAGTGTTTGTCTTCCTTACCAAGAGCAAAGGATACCATTCTATTTTCTGACATCCTCTTCAATCTCCTTTTAATGGAGTATTATAGTTTTCAGTGTGTACATTTTTTACAGATTAATTTCTAAGTATTTCATTTTTTGAAGGATATTGTGAAAGGTGTTATTTCCATAATTTCTCTCTCAGTGAGTTTGTGTTTCTATTCAGGAATGCTATCATTTTCGAGGATTGATTTTGCATCCAGCTACACTGCTAAATTTGCTTCTTACCTCTAGTAGTCTTTTGTTGGAGTTTTTAGGGTCTTCTGTGTAGAGTATCATGCCATCTGCAAATAGTGATAATTTAACTTCTTTTTCCCTATCCTTATTCCTTTTATTTCTCTCTCTTGTCTAATTCCTCTGGCTAATGTTTCCAGAGCTATACTGAATAGGAGTGGTGATAGTGGACATCCTTGTCTTGTTCCAGATTTTAAAGCAAAAGCTTTTAGTTTTTGTCCATTTAGTATGATGTTGGCTGTTGGTTTGTCATAGATGGATTTTATCAGATGGAGGTAAACACCATCTAGTCTGAGTTTCTGTAGGGTTTTTAACCTGAAAAAGTGTTGGGTTTATCAAAAGCTTTTTCTGCATCTATTAAGATGATCATGTTTCTTGTCCTTGGTTCTGTTAATTTGATGTATTACATCTATTGCTTTACATACATTAAACCACCCCTGCATTCCTGGGATAAATCTCACTTGGTCATGATGTATATTCTTCTTGATAATTTGCCAGTATTTTATTGAGAATCTCTGTATCCATGTTTATTAGTGAGATAGGCCTATAGTTCTCCTTTTTATTGGATCTTTCTCTGGTTTTGATATCAGAGTAATTCTTACCTCCAGGAATGATTTAGGGAGGATCACTTTCCTTTCAATTAGATTGGAGTGTTTGAGGAGTATTGGCATTAAATCTTCTCTAAATTTCTTGTAGAATTCAGCTGTGAATTCATCAGGACATAGGCTTTTCTTTGTTGGTAAATTTTTAATCACATTTTTAATTTCAGTAGCTGATATTGGGTTATTCAAAATTGTTATATCTTCTTGGTTCAACTTTGGTAATTCATACATTTCTAGGAATTTGTCCATTTCCTCTATGTTTTCCATCTTCTGTGAGTAAAGATTTTTAAAGTATATAATATTCATGATATTCTAAATCCCATGGGATCTGCAGTAATTTCACCATTTTCATTCCTTATTCACAAATTTGAGTTTTTTCTTTCTTTTTCTTGATAAGGTTGGCTAAAGGTTTATCAATTTTATTTATTATTTCAAAGAATCAACTCTTTTATTAATTAATTCTTAATATTTTTCTTTAGTCTCAATTGTGCCAATTTCTGCTCTGATCTTTATAATTTACTCTCTTCTATGAGCTTTGGGCTTCACTTGCTCTCCTTTTTTAGAAGCTTGAGATGCAGCATTGAGTTGTTAATTTGTGCTCATTCCATTTTTCTGATTTGGCAATTCATTACCATAAATTTCCCTCTTAGCACTGCTTTCATTGTGTCCCACAAGTTTCAGTATGTTGTATCTGCATTTTCATTGAATTTTAGGCACTGTTATAATCTCTTTTTTAATTTCATCTGTAACCCATTGGTTGTTTAAGAGGTTGTTATTTAATTTCCATGTGTTTATGTAGGCTTTGCCGTTTCTTTTGTCATTAATTTTCAATTTCAGTGCACTATGATCAGATAATATGCATGGGATAATTTCAATCCCTTTGCATTTACTTAAGCATGTTCTATGGGCTAATATATGGTCTATTTTAGAGAATGTCCCATGTGTAGTTGAGAAGAATTTGTATTCTGATGTCATTGAGTGGAACACTATATAAACATCTACTAAGTCCATTTGTTCAAAGGTTTGATTCAGTTGTTATTTTTTGTCAACTTTTTGTCTAGTTGATCTACCTCTCTGTGACAATGGGGTATTAAGGTCTTCTGTTACAACTGTGTTATTGCATGTTTGGTTTTTCATGTCTATTAGTGTTTGTGTTATATAGTTGGGTGGTCTGGCATTTGATATATATATATAATGATTGTTAGTTCTTCCTCTTGAATTATTCACTTAACAGTTATGTAGTGATCCACTTTATCTCTTTTGACCACTTTTGGTTTAAATTTCACATTGTCTGCAAAGAGAATAGCTACTCCTGCTTTTTTCTGGGTTCCTGTCACATGGAATATTGTTTTCTATCCTTTAGCTTTTAGTGTATGAGTTTCTTTTTGAGTTAAATGTGTTTCTTGCATACAGCATATTGTTGAATCTTGTTTGTTGATCAATTCTGTCAATCTTTCTTTTAACTGGTGAATTGAGGCCACTTATGTTAATGTATATAACTGATATGTGCTGGCTTACCTTTGTCATTTTACTTTTATGTTATTGATTTCCTGCTTTTCTCCCTTGATTAATTTATTGCCTTGTCTGGTGGCTTTTTTCTGTTGTTGTTGTTCTGGGAATTGTAGTCATTTTTGTCTCTCTCTAGTATGTCTTTCAGTATTCTTTCTAGGGTTAGCTTGGTAGACATGAATTTCTTCAGTTGTTCTTTGTTATCAAAGCATCTTATTTCTCCATCAATTTTGAAAGAAAGTCTTGCAGGGTACATAAATCTGGGTTGAAAGTTCTTTTATTTCAGGGCTTGAAATACTTCACTCCAAGTTCATATTAACTTGAGGGTTTGTTCTAGAAAATCTGCTGTGATTCTAATGGGCTTTCCTTGATAGGTGTTTGTGTCTTTTCTTTAACAGCTTTTAGTATTCTGTTTTTATGCTGAATTTCTGGGATCTTAATTATTATATGTCTGGGTGTGGATTTATCTTGGTTATAACTGTTTGGCATTCTACATGCCTCACTTAGCTATATATCTTATTTTTTCCCTATGTTTGGGAAATTTTCTACTCTCACTTCAGCAAGTAGTTTTTATGTCATTTGTGTTGACTCCTGCTTCTTCACTGATACCTATCACTATTAAATTATTTTTCTTTGTGTCATCTTGCAGCTGTTGAATTGTTATCTCTTGATTTATTTTTAAGAGATATTTCTTTTTATGATCACAACTACGATCCTGTCTTCAAGGTCCAAAAGTCTATCCTCATCTTCATTCAAATGGTTTCACTAGCTTTCAGTAGAGTTTCTTATTTCCTGGATATCCTTTGAATTTGTTTCATGCATTCTACTTCTTTCCTAAATTGTTCATTTAAGGTTTCTATCATTTTCCTATGCCCCTATACTTTTTTATCTATGTCTTCTCTAGCTAAGCTGAGCAATTCTTTTATTAAGGTTGTCATTTTTGTCTTTAAGTGAGAGATTATTTCTAATCTGATTTCTTCTGTACCCTCATGGATTTGTTTCTTTATTTCACTTGCTATCTTTTCAGAAATTTCAGGTGTATGACTTCTAATGTCCTCTAACTTCAAAGTCTCCTGTACTTGTTCCTGATGCACTGGACATTTGACATTGCATTTTGCTTTTTTTGTTTTGTCATTTTCATCTCTTGGGTTAATATTTTGGTCTTTTCAATCTTACTAATCTCAACTGATCATCGTTTGTGTCTTAGGATCCTACAGTATGGGTGATGTTTGTCCAATTGCTGGGTCCCACAATGAAGGGGAGGGGCCAGTCACCTAAATTTCTCCTGCAGGGCCTGCTGGTTAAGTCTTATATTCTCCTTAGGCTGACTATCCTAGGAATATTGATGCAAGCAAATCCTTAGCTCCTATTGTTAACATGGTTGTAGGCTGTTCCAGGTTGCCAGATTTACCTGGATATACTGTACACTTCAGCTGGGATGCTATTGGGTCCCTGGGAGTCTTCTAGGCACTTTCAAGTTCCTCTGGGTTGGGGGTAGACCTTTCCCATGCTTTCCTCACCCACCACCAATCCCAGTGTTTTCTATATGGAAGAAAGAGTCACTCACACTCTTGCTGGGCTTGCCAAAGTCCTAGCTGGAGGGGGAGGGTTTGCTGATGTTCCTGTTAACCTACTGAGGTTCTCTATATGTAGGGAAAATTCACCACACTATTGCAGGGCCATTGAGGTCTTCTTTGTGAGTGAGGGGTTGCTGAAGCTTCCACCAGCCCACCAGGGTTCTGTGGGTGATGGATGGGGTCACGGATGGACCGTGGGCTGCTGAGGTGTCTGGGGTGAGGGGGAGTAGTGACCAACACTCCCTCCATCCAGAGGTCTCTGGAGTGGAAGAGGAATGGCAACTAATGATCCCACTGGCCCCCAAGGTGTCTGGGGTAAAAGGGGAGGTGCTCCCAAGGATCCCACCAGCTACAGGGGTCTCCAAAATTATCTTTCAAAACTGATGGAGAAGCAAGATACTTCCATGACAAAGAACATCTAAGGAAATTTCGTACCACCAAACCAGTACTCCAAAATGTTTTAAAGGACATTCTAGAAAGCGGTAACAAGAGCTACAACTCCATGAACCCCAACAGAACATTCACCAGGCAAGGCAAACAATTAAACAGAGTAGGGGGTGAGGAGAGCCAAAAACTCGAAAATAACATGACAAGGATAAGTCAATACATATCAGTTATAACTATCAATGTTATTGACCTCAATTCACATTTGGCAGAATGTATCAAGAATCAAGATCCAGCTTAATGCTGCATACAAGAAATACATTTAATTCAAAAAGGAATTGATAGACTGAAAGTCTAAGAATGGAAAACAATACTCCATGAAATAGGAACCCAGAAAAAAGCAGGGATAGCTATTTTATTTTCAGATGAAGTAAATGTAAAGCCAGAACTGATTAAGAGAGACAAACAAAGGAACATTCTTGTAAAGGGAACTATCCGAAAGGAAGAGGTAAGCATCATAAATATATATAACAAATACCAGTGCACTCACCTATATAAAATAGGAACATGAAAAATCAAATAAGCACTAATACTTGTATTGGAGGAATCTTAATATTCCACTGTCATAAAAAGACAGTTAAACTATCCCAAACAATCAATAATGAAATATTAGAACTAAACCAAACTTTTGAACAAATGGACTTAGTAGATGTCAAAGAATGTTATGTTCCACCCCATAGCATCAGAATGCAAATTCATCTAAACTTTACACAGGATGCTCTCCAAAATAGACCACATACTGGCTCTTAGAACAAGCTTAAGCAAATGCAAAGTAATTGAAATTATCCAATGCATATTATCAGACCAGAGTTCAGTGAAACTGGAAATCAATGGCAAAAGAAACCCCAAGAACATCATAAACACATGGAAATTAAATAGCACCCTCCTGAACAACCAATGGTCACAGATGAAATTAAAGAAGAAATTAGTTTCCACAATTAAATGATAACAATAATACAGTATATCAAAAATTATGGGACATAATGAAAGCAGTCTTAAGGGGGAAATTTGTAGCAGTGAATACCCATATTAGGAAAACATAGCAAGCACAAATTAACAATTTAATAGTTACCCGAAAACTTCTAGAAAAAGAAGAGCAGGCTAAGCCAAAAGCTCATGTGAGGGAGGAAATTATAAACATCAGAACCAAAAGTAATGCCCTTGGAGACTAAGAAAACAATATAGGCCAAGTGATGTGGCACATGCCTATAATCCTAGTACTCAGGAGGTTGAGGCAGTAAGATCATTGCAAATTTGAGACCAGCCTCGGCTACAAAGTGAGCTCAAGGCCAGACTGAACTGCATAGTAATGCCCTGTCTCAAAAAGACAAAAAAGAAAAAAGATCAATGAATTCAAGAATTGGTTCTTTGAAAGATTAAATAGAATCAACAAACTCTTATCCAATCTTACCGAAAAAAAGGAAAGAAAAGACAAATCCACACAATAAGAAATGAAAGGCTAAAACCACAATGGACTCTACAGGAATCCAACTCATCTGTGCCTACTTGGAGAACTTGAATTCCAATAATGCAAGAGAAATGGACAGATTCATAGATACATATGAATCACCAAAGCTGAGTCAAGAAGATGTAATAATCCTAAAGAAACCAATATCAATCAAGGAAATCAAAGATGTAATTAAAAGCCTACCAACAAACAAAACTCAATCCCTGACAGATTCACTGCTAAATTCTGCAATAAATTTAGAGAAGAACAAATGCCACAACGTCTCAAACTCTTTAATGAAATTGAAAGGGAAGCAATCCTCCAAAATTTATTTTTGGAAACAAGCATTACCCTGATAACAAAACCCGGAGAAGGACTCAGCTAAGAAAGAACTACAAGCCAATCTCCCTAATGAACATAGAATGCAAAAGTCTTCAATAAAATATCAGCAAACAGAATGCAGCAAGTCATCAAGAAGATTATACACCATTATCAAGTTGGATTTATCCCATGGATTCTGGGATAGCTCAACATACATAAATCAATAAACATAATAAACCATATTAACAGAGCCAAGAACAAAAAACATAATGTCATCTCAATAGATGCAGAAAAAGCTTTTTTGACAAAGGCCAACACCCATTCATAATAAAAGCCCTACATAAAATTGGAATAGATGGTCTTTATTTTAATATGATAAAAGCCATCTATGACAAACTAACAGCCAACATCATACTAAATGGACAAAAACTGAAAGCTTTCACTCTAAAATCAGGAACAAGACAAGGATGCCCACTGTCTCCACTCTTATTTGACATAGTCCTGAAAACTTTATCCATAACAATTAGACAAGAGAAAGAAATAAAAGAAATAACAATAGGAAAAGAATAAGTTAAATTATCATTATTTGCAAAGAGCATGATATTCTACATAGAAGGCCAGAGATATAGTTCAATAGCACAAGCACCTGCCTGGCAAACACAAGGTCCTGAGTTTGATTCCCAGTCCAAAAAAATCACAGTGATATTCTACATAAAAGACCCCAAAAACTCCACTAAAAAACTTCTAGATTTAATAAGCAAGTTCAATAGCATAACTGCATACAAAGTCAACACTCAAAAATCAGAAGCCTTCCTATACATGAATAACGAACTCACTGAGAGAGAAATTAGGAAAATAACTCATTTCACAATATCACCCAAAACAATGAAATACCTGGGAGTCCAACTAATAAAGGCTGTAAAAGACCTCTATAGTGAAAACTACAGTATTCTGAGAAAAAAAAAAAGAGATTGACGAGGATATCAGAAAATGGAAAGATATCCCTTGCTCTCAGAGAGGAAGAAACAATATCATGATAATGACCATACTTCCATACAGATATACTGCAATTCATTCAACAGCGTAGCTAACAGAATTTGAGAAAATAATCTTAAAGTTAATTTGGAACCAGAAGAGAATAACACAGGCAATTCTAGGCAACAAAGACAAGGCAGGGGGCATCACGATCCCTCACTTGAAATTATACTATAAAGCTACTGTGACTTTAAAAACAACAACAACAACAGCATGGTACTAGCAAAAAAAACAAACAAACAGCATAGTTCTAGCAAAAAAAAAAAGACTCGAAGACTAATGGGACAGATTAGAAGATTCAGAAATAACTCTAGGCATGCTCATTGACAAAGGTGCCATGCACATTCACTCGTAGGAAGATAGCCCCTTTAATAAAGTGTTGGAAAACTGGATTTGCATATGCCAAAGATTAATACTGGGCCCATATCTTTCACCATGCACTAAGCTAAAATTGGAATGAATCAAAAATCTTAATATTAAAATAGAAACAGTAAATCTGCTGGAAGATAGAGGAGGTAAAACTCTTGAAGACAATGGTATAGACAAAGACTTTATGAATAAAACTCCCATCACACAAGAACTATCACATAGAATCAACAACTGGGAACTCTTATTAAAAAGCTTTTACACAACAAGAGAAACCGCTAACAGAGTGAAGAGACAACCCACAATGTGGGAAAAAAATTTGCCAGCTGTTCCTCAGACAATGCATTACTACCAGAACATAGAAAGAACTCAAAAAAAAAAAAAATTAGACCTCCCAAATTTAAAGACCCAATTCAAAAATGGGCATCTGAAATGAATATACTCTTCTCAGATGAAGAAATACAAACAGCAAATAAATACATGAAAAAATGTTCAACATCACTGGTCATTCGAGAAATACAAATTAAAACAATACTGAGATTCCATCTCACCCCAGAAAGGATGGCTAACATCAAGAAATCAACCAAAAACAACTGCTAGAGGACCTATGGGGAAAAAGGAACACTTCTCCACCACTGTGGGAGCATAGACTGGTGCAATCACTGTGGAAATCAGTGCAGAGTTTCCTCAAAAACCTAGGACTGAAAGTCCTATTTGACCCAGCTAGTCCCCTTCTGGGTAGCTTACCAGAATTAAAAACACCCATGTTTATAGCAGCACAATTTGTAATAGCTAGATCTTAGAAACAACTAAATGCCCATCAACCAAGGAATGAATTTTTTAAAACATGGTATTTTTATACAATGGCATACTGCTCAACCACAAAGAAGGATAATTTGGAGACTTTTATAAATAAATGGATGTAACTCAAGATCATACTCATAAGTGAAATAAACCAGACTCACATGTGTATATATCACATTATCTCCCTAGAGTGAGAAGCTAAAAGAATAAGCATTCAAAATGTACAATAGGTATTGTGTACTGGGAATAAACTGTTAAAAAGAAAAGAAACTGGGATGGAGGAATGAAGAAAAGAAGGGAAAAGCAAAAAATATTTAAGATAATTATACTATTAATTTCTCTGAGCTCACTGAAAAGAAAGGCTTGTGCTAACATATTTTGGAGAATTAAATTCTCATATCTTGTACTCTGAGTAATTTAAAGACAACAATATGCAATGTGTTAATTGTTGTTACCTTCCTGTTATCTTGCTCTGAAATTTGGGGTTTTTTTTTCTCTTTGTAATATAACTTTTAAAAAGAACAAGTCAAGATATAGGATGATTATGAAATGCAGTCCTCCACTTTATCCTCATCGTAAAACATTTCTCTCAGAGGATTCAAAGCCATTTGTCTCAGAATATTGTTTAATGACAAGAAAAAAATGAAATAACACAAAGTGATAAATGTCACTATAAAGATTTATGGAAATCTAACTACAAATATGAGGGCAATGTTTAGGAACCATTTCTAACATTTTTCCCTCTGGAGAAACAAAATATCTCCATCGCTGAGACTTTCTGCTTCATATGCACATGAAGCAGACCCAAACAAAGCTCTGCCCTGACCACCAGTCACCCTGCTACTGGGCTTCCTGCTACTGTGAAGGAAATGCCAGGGGCTGGGACAAGACCCTCTTCACAGGAATTCCGTGAAACTTTCATATGTGAATCTTTTGGAAAGGATTTCCTAGATATTACTAACCTAAGTACAGGAGATTAAGAACACTCATAATATTTTATAGCAACATATTAACCTGATCTCGGGTTCAAAGGCTTGCAGGTACCAGGTGTATAAACCATAGAATAATTTTAAAAAGGAAGTTAGCAATATAAATGAGGTATCTTTAAGACGTTCATATAACAATTAATTGCCTTTCTAAACATCAAACCTAAGGCAGTGCTGACAAAGATTTCCTTGTGAGGATGTCATACATAATGAACATTTTCATTCAGAGAACGCACAGAAAACTTAAATTTCCAGTGGTGAGGAAATGACCAACCAAATATTTTATCCATATATGGACATATTATACCACTATTAAAACATAGTATCACAAATGTGGCAGACATTATCTATCAAAATGTTAAGTGAATACTCTGAGTCAATATTTTCACTCATGTCTCTGTCACTCAGCAAAGCTTTGACAAGTGGGCGTGAGCATGATTTCACATTTAAAGATGTTTGTTGCAACATTTTTATATTATTGGAAAACCTGGATAAAGAGTTGTCTGAAAAAAACCTAAAATGCTGTTTATCAATGTATAAATCAACAATGTATAAATCAACAATGGATTTTTATTGGTTTTTAGTTTTAAGCATCTGTGTATTTTACTGTTATGGCATGAGCATGTATTGTTTTAAACTTAATTTTTTCCTTTAAAAACTTAATAATAATAGAGGGACAAAAAGAAATGGTTATAGATCAGCATATGATGAAAAATACTTCTACCAAAGTGTTAATTAATTGTAAGCTAAATCTTGGAAATAACCCAGGTGTCCATCAACCAAGGAAAGGATAAAAAAGATGTGGGGTTTTTATACAATGGAGTACTACTCAACCATTAAGGAGGATAAACTGAAGACTTTTATAGGTAAATGGATACAACTCGAGACCATCCTCATAAGTGAACTAAATCAGACTCATGGGTGTAAACATCATACTGTCTCACCAGTGTGAGAAACTGAACAAAGTAAATAGGATTCAAAATTTACACTAGATACTGTGAATTGGAGAAAAAAGTGTTCAAAGAAAAGACAAACTGTGATAGAGAAACAACGACAGTTTAAAAGAAAAAAAATATGTGAACATGAGATAGTTAAGATAGTCATACAGCTAGCTTCTCTTAGTTCCTTGAAGAAAATGTTTTGTGCTAATATTGTTTAGATAACATATCATGTCTATATCCTATGCTCTGAGTAACTACTACGAAGACATCAGTACACAGTATATCGACTATTGTAAGTGTCCTCCTAACCTGTTTTGAAGCTCGGTTTCATTGATATGTTTATCTTTTTTTCTTTAAAATAAAAACAAATGTTAAATTGAAAACTGGAAAATACAACAAGATATACTCAGTATTACATAAACTATATAAAAATATACTTAAAAAGACTAGAGAGAAATAAATATGTCAGACTATTAAGAGTGCTTCCTTTTTGGTAGTAGAACCACTTATGGGAAGGTCACAGAGGCAAAGCCCTTCACTCTTATATGTTTATGCTCCTTTCACATTTTCTACAAAGCAAATGTTGCATATCAGACAATAGGAGAAAGCTTTGGAAATGAGAAACAAATCAGAAAGAGTCTGTGCTATGGCCTGGGAAAGTGTCCCCAGATACGTAAAGGCTTGGTTGCCAGCCCATGGTGCTGCTGGGAGATGGCACAGCCTTTAAGAGGAATGCTATGGGACTCCAGGTCACTGCAAGTGGGCCACTGAAGGGCAAAGGGGGACCGTGGCCCTTTCCTTCTCCTTTTACTTTTGCACCTGTCACGAGGTGAGTGGTTTTGTTCCTCACTCCTTGCCGAGACAGCCTGCCCCACTGCAGACCAGAAAGCAACAGGCCCACCTGAACATAGATCAAAAGCTCCAACACTGTGAGCCTAAATAACCCTTTTCTCTGTAAAAGATGGTTAGCTTAGGCATCTGTTATGGAATCAGAAAGCTGACTAACGATCAAGATGAGAGAAGTATTTAGCCAACAGACATTCTTTATTTTAAAAAAAACTTCCTCACACTCAATGCTCTACTTCTAACCCTGTTTTCATGTGAATAAATAAGACCACCTGCTCCTTACAACCCGCATGTACAACCAGAGTGTTCTAAAAGTTATTTTTTCTCTAGTCCCTTCTAGTGTACTAACAGGTAGGATCTTTGCTCCACCCCTTGAATTGGGTCAGGCTTGTGAGTACCTCAATGAACAGAGCTTGTAGGAAGTGATGCAAGGGGATTTCTAAGGGTAGTTCATTAAGGATTATGTAGCTTCCTCCTTGTTTCCTTTCTTTTTTATTTTTATTAGCACATGTTTGCAGTATATAATGATCACATTCATCATGGGGGATGTTCTTGGTACAAGAAGTCTGGCTACACTGAGGCAAACACCTTGTAGCAGGGTCCAGGCCACATGGAAAGATTCAGGGAGGCATATACACTGGCTGAGTCAAGCCTTCTGTTCATCCCAACTCAACCCATCATCAAATGTGAGGAAGGAAGCAGATGAGCCAGGCCCCAATCATTCTGAGTTGGCCCAGGTGAGACCCAGATGCTGTAAGGTCTCTGGATATTGTAAAATGGAGATGAGGCATCTACTCTGTGTCCTTATGTGGAGTCCCTGAACCAATAAGATGATGATGGCTTTATGCCTCTAATTTTGGGATGATTGTTATGCAGCAATAGATAAGGAAATTATCCTTCCTTCCAGTACATACATAACTCGATGATCTTTTAATACTCAGTAACATGTTTCTTAATATATAAAAATAAATTTTCAAGAAAGCAGCCACTTCTCACCAGGAGAATCAGAAAAACACATCTTTGTGTGCCTGTTGCCATCGTTGAAGTCCTGGTATAGGCTAAGAAAAGAGGCAGCCCCATGTCTATGCACCCCTGACCATCAGGGAAGCCCCAGTGTAGCTGCACAGATCTAAAGAAACCTGCCCCATACCCTGCTACCTCCCTGGAAATGTGGCGGCAGACAAAACCAGGTGCCTGTCCATTTCCCTACACTGTGGAGAGGCAGCCAACATGGGAAGTGACCAGGACCCCACAATAAGTTTGTTAAGAGAAATCCAGGAGAATGTCAAGACAAAGGAGCAAACATAATCTCAGAATTCCAGCCCACACAGAACAAGTCTGAGAGATATAGTCAGGGAAGAAAATAGAAGTCATACACCTGAAATCTCTGAGAGGATAGCAACTGAAATAAAGAAATAATTTCATGAAACTGTAAAAGTAAGCAGATCAGAAATTATGTCTCAGACAAAAGAAGAAATCACGAACATAGTGAAAGAACTGCTCAACATGTTTAAAGTAGACATAGATAAAATAAAAAAGAGGAGAAGAAAATGATGTAAACCTTGAATGAACAATATAGGAATTACAACGCATGAAACAGATTCAAAGAGATATCCAGGACATTTAAAAAATCCATTGAAAGCTTGCAAAACCACTTGAAAGGGACTAAAGATACACTTTCAGACCTTGAAGACAGGATCGCAGCTAACGATCATGAAAGGAAAGATCTCTTAAAAATTAACAAGGAACCGAGAAATTACAATTCAAAGGCTGCAAGACAATGCAAAGAAAAATAATTTAAAAGTGATAGCTATTCATGAGGAAGCAGAGATCAGCACAAGTGAAATAAAAAGGCTATTTATAGAAGCAATAGCACGAAACTTCCCAAACATGGGAAGTGAATCTGAAAAACAGATAAGTGAGGCATATAGAACTCCAATTAGAAATAACTAAAGTAAATCTAAATCCAGACATACAATAATCAAGATCCCAGAAATTCAGCAAAAGAATAGCATATTAAAAGCTGTTAGAGAAAAGAAACAGATCACCTATAAAGGAAAACAAATCAGAATCATGACAGATTTGCCAACATAAACCATCAAGTCAAGAAGAGTTTGGAGTGAAGTGTTTCAAATCCTGAAAGAAAACAACTTCCAGCAAAGATTGATGTACCCTGCAAAACTATTTTTCAAAATTGGTGGAAAAATAAGATACTTCCATGATAAAGAACAACTGAAGGAATTCATGACTACCAAACTAATCCTAGAGTGTGCTAAAGGATATTCTAGAGAGATAAAGATAACCATGGTTTCAGGAACAGCAGCAGAGGAGGACTGCTGAACAAGACAGGCCACTGAATGAAGGGGAAAACTGGAGGGCCAACAGCAGGAGGATAAACGGCAGAGAAGACTCAATGTATGCTGGTTGTAACCATTAATGTAGATGGCCTCAATTCAGCAATAAAAAGAAACACAGGGAAGTGGATCAAGAAAAAAGATCCATCGATATACTATATACAAGAAACATATTGAACTCAAAAGAAATTCATAGACTGGGGTCTGGGGATTTAGCTCTGCGGCATAAGTGCCTGCCTTGCAAGCAGGCAGTCGTGAGTTCGATCCCTGGTACCGATAAAAAGGAAAAAGACAAAAAAAAAAAAAAAGAAATTCATAGACTGAAAATTGAAGGAGAAACAACAAGTATCCCCCATGACAGGAGACCAGAAAAAAGCAAGAGTAACTTGCCCATCAACTGCAGAATAGATAAGAAAGACATGGTATTTTCATACAATGGAAAGCAAACCAGCTATAAAGTAGGATAATCTCAAGGCTCTTGTAGGTAAATGGATGCAACTGGAGATCATGTTCATGGGTGAAACAGTTTGAATTCATATGGTTGAACACTAGCATAAGAAACAGAAGGAGTTAGTGGGATCCAAAAAGCACAATAGATATTATGAAAGTGATAGAGGACGAAACATCTAGGAGGGGAAGGTGGTAACTGCTGTTAATATCTTATTATCTTGTCTTGAACTCTTGTATCATTTTCAGAATTTTGTTAGGTTTGGTCTTGGTTTGTCTTTTTTGTTAGATTTTACTCTGTCAGATGGTAGGGGCAGTTATTTTGAAGATAATGGGATGTATTATGCTAACCATTGTTTGTTTCCTATTATCTTGTTTTGAAGTCCTATAATGCTTTCATTCTTTTGTTTAATTAAGTTTTATTTCACTCTGTTTTGTTTGATTTTATTACATGTAGTAGTATGAATAGCTAGTTTGAAGGAAATTAGACATTATGGTAGCCATTATTGATTTCCTATAATCTTATTTTGAAGTCCTATTATGCTTTTATTCTTTTGTTTTGATTGGTTTTATCTTGTGTTTTATTTGATTTTATTATGTATGATAATATGGATGACTATTTTGCAGAAAATGAGACATTGTAGTAACCACTGTTCATTTCCTGTTACCTTGTTTTGAAGTCCTGTAATGCTTTCATTGTTTTTTTTTTTTTTTTGATTGGTTTTAGTCTGTTTTCTATTATCTGATTGCATTATGTGCGAAGGTATGGACAGCTATTTTGAAGAGAACAAGAGACATTATGGTAGCCATTGTTGATTTCCTATTGTCCTGTTTTGAAGTCCCATAATGCTTTCATTCTTTTGTTTTAATTAGTTTTATACTATTTTGTTTGATTTTATTGTGTGTTAAGGTATGGACAACTATTTTACAAAAAAATAAGAGACATTATGGTTGCCACTGTTGATTTCCTGTTGTCTCATTTTGAAGTCCTGTGTTGTTTGCATTGCTCTGCTCTTATTTGCTTTGTTTTATTTTGTTTTATTTTGTTTTGTTTAGTCTCCTTAAAATGAAAAATAGAATATAACAAAACAATAAAACAGAACAAAACAAAACAAAACAGTGAAATTACTGGATTCCAAAAATAAGACAGGAGGAAATTCCCCACATTTGCTGTATTGCATATTGCTAGCCTCCCAATAGAAACTCAGACCACAGGCATTAGGCCTGCAAAGTCAATAAAACAGTAGAAGCATTAAGTTGTTTTGGTACCTCAGATGCTATTAACTCAGCCTGTCTTCCAAATCAGCTGGTTTCTTATGGAGGTTTTGTTTCTGGTCTCCCAGCCCATGTGCCGGTTGGCTCAGAAGAAGTGCAAATTGGCTTCTTATTCTTCCTGTTATTCTTCGCCGGCCCAGCATGGCTTCTGCTGACTCACAAGAAGAGCAGACTTGATTTTTGCTCTTGTTGATAGTGATATATACCCAAGTCCCTTTGAAATTACATAGTCCTAGGCTGGGTGTGGTGGCACACACCTGTAATCCCAGCACTAGAGAGGCTGAGCCAGGAGAATTGTTTGAGGCCAACCTGGGCTACAAAGCCAAGTTCAAGACCAGCTTGAACTGCATAGTGAAACTATCTCAAAAAGACAAATAAAAAAATTTACACACTTCTTTACTTATTGCCTTAATGATTCATTGAATAATTGGATGATTTAAATGTTTGCTTTTAAGATTAGGCATTTTGCTAATGATAAAAATATTGACCTTCTTCTTCCAGATATTGGATGTAGTTGGCACATGATAACAGCAACCATGTATAAAATATCTTCAACAATTTTTAATCTATTATTGACTTTAAAACCCCCAATTTTTCAGACTACTGGGTATTAATGTCTTCTTATTTTAAAGTGAAAAAGTTAAGCACAGAGAAATCAAGAAACTTATCTAAAGTTGCACACTGGTAAATGACAAAGTGAGGATTCAACCTAGACAATTTGCAACCAAAACAGCTGCTCTAAACCACTGCACTGAGTTCTCCCTCTTCTTTCTGCTCAAAGTAACAGCAAGTTTAAGCTCTAGAAATAGACATCGAAGAGCTAATGGTAGACACAGCCAGGAATCTAACTGCTCTGCTTCCTAAAATACAGGCCACGTTTCTGCTTCACCATTAGTGTATTGTGGAACAAGAAAAGACAACACAATCCAGAGAACTTAAACTGCGTAAATGAAAACAATAAAGAAAATGTGAAAAGAAATGGTGGAACTGGAGCCCTGGTATGGTAAAACCAGGTCATTTACCAGGAATTTGCAGACCAAGAGCCGTTGTGTGGGTTAGTCATCAATCTAACTGGTGGGTAGATTAGTAAGGGTGTGTTTGGGTGGGTCACAGGGGCACGACCTCAGGGACTATTCGCTCCCTGGGACTTTCCTCTCTGGTGTCACTGCCTACTTTCTGCCTTTATTCACTCTGAAGTGACCCGGTTGCCTCTGCCATGCATGTTCATGCTTTGGAACCAACTACAGACTGAAATCATGAGTCATACTGTATCTCTTTTCCTTTAAATTACCAGTGTCAGGTATTTTTTCCAATGACAAAAACAAAAAATACAGCATCTAATGATGAATCAATTCCAAAATATTTATTTGAATTTATATAGAAGAAGGAAGAAAAAGACAGAGAAGGAAAGAAGGGTGGGAGAGCAGGAACAGAGAAAGAAGTCAAAAATTAGAGGATGGGAGGGAAGGAGAGAGAAAGGCAGGAGCTCGGTACAGAAACAATGAAATGATTGAAGAGATTCAGCCCAATGTGTGTGAGAGCAAAAACAAAATTGTTTTAAATGGATGAGATATTTTAAAAAAGTAAATCTCATTTGAGGGTTTATAACGAACCTCAAGGAGGAGGTACAAACAAGAGATACCTACTATTGAATAATTTAGTCATGACCACATTCCCACTCACTAAATTTCAGTAAGCAGAAATGTTCTGCAAAGATGGATAGAAAATAAATACTTCTGGCATTTATTTTATAGGACTAAGTAGAGAGACTGGTTATTTAATAATCTGTGGCCCAATTATATCTAAATCTATTTCAGATTTTCTGTGCAGTGGAGGAATTACCACAGCAAATAAGATGGGAGGAGGCAGAATGCATTAACATTTAAAATATAATCTCAGCCATGAATAATATTGACTTTTTGAAGTAAAAAGTTAATCTGTTAAAGGAACATTAAGAGTTTGAGGAGATAAAATAGCTAATTACCTTGATTTGATCCTTACACATTGTACACATGTGTGGAACTATCACCATACTCCGTGAATATATACAAATAGTATGTGTACATTCAAAAAAATAAAAAGAAACACAAAAAGTCAAACAAATTTGAAAAACGCTGAACTAAAAAACTCATGCCTCAAAACACAAAAATACAGAATTTTATAGGAAAAATAATAATAATCATACAAAAAAGTCTATTTTTGTTTTTAAAAAATTGGTGCCATGTAGAAGAAAGTACCAGTTCCAAACATTCCTTAGAAATAATGAAGGGAATAGACTTCTGGGCATTTCCCTCTTTTAAAAGCTTATTGTTTTAAGATGAAGTTCAGTTCATATTAAACTGTTTTAAGATTAAAACAGTTAACACAAACATGCAACCATTCTCTAAATATTTAGCATAGTCATCATGTGCAGGAGGCCCTGGAGCTTTGAACAGAGAGTCATTCAAGGCCCCCTTAAAAATTTCTCAAAAAAATCAATTCTAAGAATGGTTGGGTCTGGCAATGCCCCTTCTTACATCAAGTAATGAATGTTTTTCTGCCATGGGAGAAACATTCACCTCTGGTCCACTTTTAGTACTATTTCACCTAACCAAAGATTGCACAGTAACTAATCCAATAGCATAAAGGATACAAGTGTCAGAAGAAAGATTCTGTAAACAGAGCCCTGGGAGAACATAGGTCAACTACCCATACACTACAAAGCTATGCTAGTTATATGGCCATGTAATATTTTACCACCTTAGTAAAATAATCAGAATTTCAACTTTAGCTTCCTTTCACAGGTGAGGGAAGAAAAAGCCCCCAAAAGGTTTACTGAACTGGAGCTAACAACATGGGACTGTGCTCTTTCTAGTGGTTATTTCATGATACCGCTCTTTTTATCTTGTTGTCTGTTTTTTCGTAAGACCCCCTGAAAGTGTAACAAAAATCTACCACAAACTTCAATAAAAAGAAGGCATTTACTGGTTTAAATAAACTAAAAAGTCCAGAGACTGTGGGACTTCAGGCATGGCTGAACCCAGGGACACACCTTAAATCATTAATACTTGATTCTTACTCTCTTAATCCCTTGATTTTTTTTCTGTTTGTGGTTTCTTTTCAGGGAGACTTTCCCCTCATTCACATACAGGACCTGCAATTATTCTATCAAATCTCAGGAGATTTTATCTTATTGGACAATCTAGTTCATGCAATAATTCTCAAAATCCAGAAAATAAACTTAGCCCCACCCAAACTAGATAAAATATTCACTTTTATAGAATCCAGTATAGGTCTGTATTTTGTATCAAGTTTCCATCCACTTCTTGTTAGGCATCTTTTTACTCTTGGGCCATGTCTTTGCTCTGTTCTGTAGGATTGACTTTGGGAAAATTCCATTGAGACTACACACACAACCAACCAAGTATTTTCAACTATATTTTCTCTGGATTGTAGAACAAGTATACTTTAAGCAAAGGTTTTACATTATCTGTGCTCTCCAAACCCTAGGGGAGTAGAACTTCATCTTACATTTGTCCAGAATAGTCAGACTGAAAAGCCATGTGGGCTGAGTCATGGTGGGGAATGGAATTGCACTGATGATTCTTCTATCTACCTACCCTCTAGCTGCACTGGAGAGAAATAACTCTCAATAACTGCTCTGCACAGGAGTCCCAGCTCTCAGATGCTGAGAAAGCCTGGGGAGACCCCCTCAGCTATCTCTGCACTTGCTGGACAGCATGGAACCTGCGTGGCCCACAGCAAAGGAACCCGAACAAGCAGCTGGCAGGGGAGCGACAGATGGGTCCCAGCTCCTGGCGATGTGCTATTTCCACGGTCTGCTATCTGAGCCCACTCAGAGAATTATAATAAACACATTAGGTTTCTCATCATTGTGACATCCACACAACTACTTGTCATCTGCCTTCTCGGGTTATTTTTGGTATTTGGAGTTCAGCCATTTATGTATTTAAAAATAAACCATGTTATAGGACCGGAAAGTAGCCCAATATGACAGAGCTGGAGTTAGAGAACTCTAGATGCCAACTCTCTACTTTAAGCTTCACTCTTAAGCTGGAAGAGTTTGAGGCCATCAACTGTGCCCCATGTCGTATATTCAGAAACAGACACAGTAGTCAACCAGACATCAAAGTATCCACCTAACGATGTCAGTACCAGACTCTAGATGGTACCTGGTTCTGCCCAACGTGTCTTTCCTACTACATTCCACAGAGAATAAACCTTCCCCCTCTCTTAATGAGAAACTGTCTTTGTGTATCCATGGAAAGAAGAAAAATACGAAAGTGCAGAGCACAAACCAAGACAATAAAGGCCAGACGCTGGGAGAAGGTGACTACCCTGACATGACCCTGATCCAGAAGCTGAACCATCACTGCACCTCCGTGGGAAATGAGTCACTTGCCACAACCTGAATCTTTGTACTCACCCTAGAAGCTCACCTGTGTGACCCTCAGCAGAAGGCAGGGTCTCATTCCCCAGTATGGAAGTTGAAAATGTCAGGCGATGATCTACACTTGGCCAATCACATGTTTATAACTGCATTATTAACTCAAGGTCAAGTGATTTAAGGAAGACCAAGATGAAAGAAGGAGGAAGAGGAAGCTAGAGCTGCTCAGAAGTCACTAAGAGGCAATGGTAGCTCCCCTGTGCCCAGTAGCCAGGAATGGCAGATTTCGGTATCTTGGCACCACAGCTGGGCTAGTCCTGGAGTGTGTGGGCTGCTTTGGTTGTGGCTGGGCAAACACTTACTCCCCTTGCCCTGCTTTTCTCTGTGTAGGCTAAGTATACTTCCCCCACCTCATTGCTGTAGAACCTGCCACGCAACTTGCTTTTGTGAAAGGAGCATCAGTCAGTGTGACACACAGAGGCCTCGTGTACACCTGTGGGATTTAGCTTGACAATTAGCTTCAGAGATTTGCTATAAGGAGAGCACACACCAGCAACCCTCTTCCCTTGCCATGGTCCCAGAAAGAACACACGGAGCATAGACGTCCAATTCATGACTGGATCTGAACCCAACCAAAGCAGAGCACTCAACAATGCTAGTTCCTATGGCTGCTATAACATATTACTGCAAAGTTGTTAGTTAGAAACATCACAAATTTATTTTCCAGAGATTTGGATACTCAAAACCAACATGTCTTTTCCAGAGATTTGCTGAGCTCAAACCAACATATCAAAGCCATATTCCCTTTGAAGGGTCTAGGGGAGAATCATTTCCAGCTCAAGGAACTGCGTTTGTTGGCTCAAGATCCTTTCCTCCATCTTCAAGCCAGCAGCAGCACATCCTTAAATCTCTCCACCACTGTCCTTATCACCTGCTTCCGTGTTACTTCTCCTCCTTCCTCCTGCTTTCAGGGCACTTGTGATACACTTAGTCCGGGATGATTTCCTGATCTCAGCATCCAAACTTAGTTCCATCTTTCCCATAGAAGGTTAATATCCACACGTCACAGAAATTAGGATCTAGCTATCTTGGGAAACCACGCCAGCCAAGCCATCGAGGATTCACCAAACCACAGTCCACAGGCAGACCCAGGAGAATGAGAACAAATATGCATTGTTTTAAGCCCGTGGGTTTCAGGTAATTGATTACACAGTGTTATTACTGTAATAGCTAATTAACATGTTGTTATTTTTCTGAATCCTTCCCCTAGATTTCTGACCCCTTTTGTATCTTTCAATAAATCACTATTGTGCTTAAAAGAACTAGAATAGGCTTCTATTACTTCCAACCCAAATAATCTGCCTGATAAATACTAACATTACACCTTTGCCCAACTCAAGCAGTGTCAAATGGTAATGTTAAAACATAAAACTGAAATTGAATGTTTTTCTCAGTAATTGTACCATAAAGGTATGTTTGGGGAAAAATTTGACAAAATAGAGAAGTCAGCAGAGATGGGAAATTTAGATGGTTCTAAGCACTTCTTTTCTAACCAAAAGAAACTAAATCAAAACCCTAACCTTCAGATAGAGGAGATGAGTAATTAAGATATGTGTTTCAAAACAGAGAGCAATCGTTAAAATGACTACAATAGTGTATCCTGTCCCAAAGAGGCAATGACAAGAACTCTGACCAGACTATTGAATCAAATTGGTATTTTTTTAACTTTATTTTAACTCCTAGTCAGTTCTATCCAGAAGAGATTCCACAGGTCAGAGAAGTGGTAATGAATTAATGTCATAAAAAAGGTGTAGAGACAGCAGGAAATTGCAGCCCATTAGTTAAGCTCTGTGATTCTTTGCCCTCATTTTACATCTTAAACAAAGTAAAAGAGGACAGTAGATGGAAAGCAACTTTAAAATGTGCTGCCCTGAAAGGCCAGCCAACAGAGCTTCAGGACATTTATTTGAAGTCAGGACATTAGTGCCAGGGCGAATAAAGGGAATGTAATAGGTTTACATTTTTACAAAGGGGCCTGACAGATCTATATCAAAGGAAAAATGTCCAAGACAGAGTAATAGGATAATAGGAAGTGGAATTAAAACTTGGCTTCCAGGGAGACAAAAAGCAGTGTTAACTTGGAGTACTTCCAAGGTAATGTGGGAGTAATGTGCAGAGTTGGGAGCATTTTAGAGCCAAAATACCTCTCACGTGGGTGGACATAAGCAAAAGAGACTGCCCCCTCAGACTCCCAGGTCTGCCTCCCTCAAAACAAGCCTTAGGGCTCCCATGGCAACCCTCATTGCAAGGCTCCTGGCTCTTCCTCCCAAGTCAACTGTTTACCTAAGAAAGTTCTCCCAGAAGCCCGCTCAAATGAAGTATACTGATGGGCATGGGTCCCATCTTCTCCAAAATACCCATGGCCAAAAAAGGCATACATAACTGAGTTTGAAACACAGACATTGAAATACCCAAGTGTTCCAAGCAAAAAATTTCACGGAGCCAGTGTGAGCTAACTCAGATGTCCTCCTGCCCATGGGCTGAAGAGGAGGGCAAGGGTGTGGCCAGGGAGGCTGGGTCAGGTGCCTCCTGATTAGGACACAAAGTCCAAAGCACCTCAGTAGAAAAGACCTGTTAAGAAATAAGCTCTTACCTAACAGAAACATTGTACCTGTGGATCAGTGTCTCCCCCTGCCCCACTCCTCCCCGAAGCTTCTGGTAACTCCTCTCTGCTCTCAACTTCCATGACAGCAGCAGAGTTAGATTCCACTCAGTACTGAGATCAGCGGGTATTTGTCTGTCTATACCTGGTTTGTTTCACTTAACATAATGAATAAATTCTGACTTGGGTGAATACAATTTATGACAATGTGGGATTTATTTCAACATATGCAGCTAGAAGAGAGAATTCTGAAAGTTCTTTGCACAAAGAAGTAGTAGATGTTTAACATGATAGATAGGCTGTGTGTCCTAATTTGATCGTTACACAGTGTATACATGAATCAAAACATCACATTGTACCACATAAATATGTACAATTATATGTCAATCAAAAGTAAAGTTTTTAAAAATTGAAATGATGTCTTAAATGGCTCCTGGTTAACCATCTGGTCAGATAAACTAAAGCTTTTCATTACCTTTGCAGACCTAATCACTAATGCTCCTCCTTGGCAAGCAGATAAATCCCTGGTGGACCCGTGTACATCCACTCCTTGTATTTTCTATGCTTACCTCGAGTCGGTTACACTGGGTCCTAAGCCCACCACTGCCTGGGTATGTGTCATCCTAACTCAAAAATATAATTTGAGTTTAAGGTAAACTAATGGACTATGACTATGTAAAGAGAATGACTTACAATTTCTATTGAAACAGTTTGAATTCTTTGGAATGACTCAATAAAGGTGAGCTGCTAAAAATATTGCTACAAAATTAGCCACAAATTACCAAAACCATAAAAGGATCAGGAAACCTTAAGACTTTGGAAGAATTTTGCAGTTAGACTGCTCAACAAATAAGCTATGCATTTCACTCTACTCAAGTTCCTTCAAAGAAGGTTGAAATCAGTGACATTACATTATAGATATGCAGAAATGCCACCTTGGACAGCCTACACAAAATGTGCAAATGAAGGTCTATTTAATATGTTAAGGTAAAGTAGCTAGGCACAGTGGTGCTGGCCTGTAATTCCAGCACTCGGGAGGCTGAGGCATGGTGAGTCACCATGAACTGATGGCCACCCTGGGCTACAAAGTGAGTTTAAGACTAGCCTGCACTACATGGAAAGATCCTGCCTCAAGAAAACAAACAGACAAAAAATGGGCAATATAAATATGTAGAAATGTGTACCTTTTTTAATTTCCCATATTAACTCATAAAAAATTTTTATTTAAAATGAATTTTAAAATGCACACAGCTGAATCGTTTTTTAAATGGGAGTAAGAAACATATGTGGTATTAAGTAGGTTTCTAAGCTAGACAACTCATTCAAAGTTTTGACCCAATTTTAAATCTACAAAATAAGGGAGTAGACAAGATTATTTCTAAGGATGCTTGCAATTGGTATATTTCAGTGTTACTTTTCTCCCCTAACAGCTGTTCTGCTTGGAAAACTACTGAAATCAGGGTTAAATCTGGGTGAAGAATCTAACCTTCCCAGCAAACTCTTTTCCTCTGGCTGTCAGTAGCCAAGGTGATACAGCAAACAGCAAAATCACCTAGAATAAAAAATACTCGAGAAAATTAAAGGACTAACTTAAACCCACTAATCAGGGTACACAGTGTTAAGACTGGAAACTCAGCCTGGTCCCCAGCATTAACTAAAGCTTTTTGTCTCTTTTCCCCACTACAATAGTGCCAATTAAGAACAGCGTGTCAGCTGAGAGAGCCGTATAATGGGAAATGCTGACAGATTCTTAAGGCGAACAGCCAGAAGAGAGTGGCTTTAATCAGATGTCTGGAAGCAAATAAATTTTTAAAGAATGAGGAGAAAGAGAAAATCACTTAGCAGAGATGAGATGAGCTGTAGGTGGGGAAAAAAATCTGGTGTGAGAATCCTGAGGCTGGCGGAAAACAGAATGGTTCATGCCACGATCAAGATTTCTTCCTTTAAACCCCAGAACCGACCCCGCCTGACTGGCAAGTCCATCCCTGGCCAGCTGATGTCCTGCCCTGAAGCCAGTGACCAAGAGTAGATGTCTGTCCCTGACTCCTTTCCCCCGGCATGGACCTTTCTTCTCACAGAGGAAATGCTCATTTGATAAAGGCTTTGTTATCATAAAATCCTATTTAACGTAGCGGCTTCTGAAGTCCCCAGCATAATAGGCAAGTAAAGGACACATCACCTTGAGATTTCAAGGCCAAAGACACTTTGAGGGCCATGGTGCTTTGTAATTACACTGAGGTAAAACAGAACTCCTCTCTGATCCTATCTTGGGGCCTTGCTCTTTAAATTTTTACTATAGAAAGTTTTAAATAAGCCAAAGTAGAAAGAAAAGGCAAACAAGCCTCCATGTAGCCACACCCTGGTCAGTAACTATCAATATATGATAAGTCTTATTTTATCTACGTATCTCTGGGTTCCCTTTTTCCTCCACTGGATTATTTTAAAGCAAATCCACGCAGCAATTTATTTCATCCATAAGCATTGTGGTATATACCTCTCAGCCACTCCTACATGTCATAGCCAGGGGTGGGGCCACACACCTACAATTCCAGCTATGTGGAGGCTGACGGAGGAGGATCAGGAGGTCAAAGCCAGCCTAAGCAACATATTGAGACTCTCTCTCAAGAAATAAAACAGAGAGACAGCAATAGACCCCAACATTTCTTAACATACCCACAGTATCATTGTGATACCTACAAAAATAACAATAGCAACAATGCATTAATCATAAAATATTCAATCAGCGTTCCAATTCCTTTGGGATATTTCTTAAGGCAGGAAGGGTCAGGTAATTGAGAACACTACTGAATGCTGGTAACAAGCAAGTTGGAGGTTCACACACAGTCACATCACAAACGTTTCCTAAGGCCACAGCCAACCCACCACCTGCCTCTCTCAAGTGTTCCTGTATGCTGCATCTCAAGTCATTCTGCGGTGGCTTCTCCTCTTTGAGACCGCTGCACATGATGCTTATTTTAACAGCAGAAAGCTTTGGCCTAAATAGAAAAAAAGTCACAGGAAGATTCCATTTTTGTTCCCACAACGCAGTAGCAATACTGGATTTCATCACCCTGACAGGTCAGTATCAAACCTGTCAAAAACAACAAACAGGACTACTGGAAGTGGCCTGTGGCACCCACAATAGAATCTGCCGCTAACTGAAGATGTAAGGGTCTTGCGTTGAACCCCGATTTACCTCAAATGTTAAATGAAGTCAAAAAAGGATCATTATTTCACGGCCTGACCTTGAGAAGTAAACAGGACAATGTATGAAAAATACCTAGATAACGAAACACTCTGGATTTAGGGCTCTTAATGCTAAAACTGGAATAGTACCAGGCAAACCAGGACAGATGGTCTCCTATAACCGAGTATCTGGAACACAGAAAGCATCTAATAAATATTAATACCTCCCAGTGGTTGCAGCAATTAGTGTTTTCATTCCTAATCAGAGGAGGTAATAATCATTAATTTCCCAAACAACTCCAATATAAAACTTACTCTGTCTCTGACAATGACTGCCCCAAATCTGCAAGCAGTCAGCGCTCCCTGGGGATGGGCTCCTAATTCATGGGTTCCACCAACTGGAGAGCAAAATATTTGTGAAAAACTTTCATCTGTGCTAGTGGAATTTCCTTGTCATCATTCCATAAAAATAAATTGTTTGACAAATGGTATAACCATTATTTATATAACATTGACATTGTTTTGGGCATTATAATTAATATAGCAATAATTTAAAGTAACCAATAGGGTGTGCCTAGATTATATGCAGATTCTATTCCACTTTTATATAAGGGCCTTGAGAATCTGTAGATTTTGGTGTTGTCAGGAAGTGGCTAGAACCAATCTCCACCCATACCAAGGGACAACAGTAATCAAATACTTTGAAAGGGATCCTAAGAGTCCACTTCAGTGCATTTTATCTATAGTTTACAAACTTAATTGAGCATCAGAATTTTCTGAGGAATATTCTTAAAATGCAGATGCTTGAGCCTATGGAATTCATATATTTAGGTAGGAGTATAAGAATCTATACTCTTATGAAAGTCCCCTGACTAGGGGCTGGGGATTTAGCTCAGCGGCATAAGCGCCTGCCTTGCAAGCAGGAAGTTGTGAGTTCGATCCCTGGTACCGATAAAAAGGAAAAAGAAAGAAAGAAAGAAAGAAAGTCCCCTGACTGATTCTGATATGCAGCCAGTTCTTGATTAATTCCAAATTTTTTTCTAATCCTCAAGTCTTAAAATTGTCTATATATTGTGATCTTGGAATATATATATGTATATTCCAAGAAGACCACATGTCTAAGTATTAAAGCTTCCAAAACTTTACCTGAGTGTTTTGGGAACATTTTATAGTTTTACAGGGTTTGGGGTTTTTGTTATGTTCTGTTCTGCTTTTAATTGGGTAAAGTTACAATCGCACCATCTGCTTCTGAGCCTCTGGCAGACCTATTCAAGGAGACTCAATCATATTAGAGAGAATGAGGAGCCGAGCGCCTGATTCCTCTGACAGGTGACATGGCTCTGTCTTGTTCTCAAGCCTGTAGCAAGAGACTGGCTGTGACATTGCAAACAGGAGAGAACATTTCAGCAGCTGCCCTGTGGTCAGGGAGATGCAGAGGTGCAACTGATCTATACTAGGTCACAACAGCAAGCTGGGGGCAGTGCCAGAAATAGGACAGCACCTCTCAAGTGGCAGCCCAAGGTCTGCACAGCGTGGACACAGGAGAGATGGCAGCCTGGCCCCAGGTTGTGATAGAGAAGCAGATGGACCAACTTACATTTAAAGATTCATAAGTGCTACTCCAAAAGGGAGAGAAAAACTACCCCCTTTCACGTTCAATGAAGCCTAAACCAAAGTAAGAGAAGGAGGAAATGTTATTTATTTTTGTGAGATGAGCTGTATTTACTGACTTTCTGTCAGTCTAGTCAGAAGGGCTTATTTTTCCCAGCCATGCTTCGTGCTGGATCACACATGATGCTTCTCAGAAGGCAGATTAGGCCGATAAGATAATTGTTGATCCCTAGAGCTGGTCTAGAAAAATGGTATTTTTCATTTTCTTTCTAACACCATATAATATTTGAGTTGATTAGATTTCTAAGTACGTGATTCAATGCAGTCACTTCAAAGGTATTATAAAGTACTAAATGTCACTGGAAGGCCTGAAGGTAAAAAAGATAATTTCTTTTCCCTAAAATCTTAACCCATTCCTAAGAAATAATTCTGTTTAGACTAAAATTGTGTGTAGCTATATGGGTTTTTTCGAAAATAATATCTCTTTCAGGTCTGTATTTCTGACACATATGTGGGTAATTGGTTCCTTCAGGGTAAGAATCAAAGCTACTTTAACACACACCTCTTAATAAACCTCACTATAGCATTCCACACTCATGGCACTCAATGTTTTGAAATTGCTCAATTATAAAAATAAACATGCATCTTAAATAATGTATATATTTAAATATTTTAAGAGAAATCATGGATTGGCTAGCAATAAGAAGGATGGGCTGTGGGCATTAGAAGAAGGAAACTCCAACTTACTTAGCTTTTATACTTCAAAAATTGAATAAAATAATGGTAGAATTCTTGATAAGCGTTTCGTGCTTGTGCATATTCTTAATACGCTTATAATAGATGTGTTTGCTGCATAATCTGAAAAAAATAAATATTTACAGAGCTAGGAAGTATGAATCACAGTCCACAAACACAAGTGTGGTCTCTTTCCATGGGCTGATAAAATTTTACTCAGCTTTCCCTTGTGCTGGGGACACAGGGCAGTGAGAGGATGGCAAGCCACCCCAGTCAGACCCATGCTTCCTTCTCAAAGCACAGCGGTGACCGGCCCACCCAAGCTAGTGTTATATCTTGCCAATGAAGCTGGGATCCTAGGCACAGGAAGGAAGTAGAAAAGACAAAGTGGGGATCTGGATATGATGGGACAGGGAATAGAAGAAAGAATACCAGCAAGAGATCCTCAGACTCCCATCTGAGGTGTAGCTCATTCCCAAAGAAGAGAGTCCCACCCATGGATGGCCATGGACACGGGTGGTATGATACACCTGTCTACTCTTTCTCTCTGTCATCCTTCTGATTATTAGGAATCTATCAGAAGACCTTCCCCGAGTTCTTTCTCTGGATCTTCCCATTTCTATCAATTCCCAAGATCTACTTTTGTTTCATTTCTTTCTTGGAGATAGTTTGCAATGTTCTCAAGATCATGAATGCCACTCAAAGCTGTTTTTGTTAGACAGAATAAGAAGCCCACAGTTTTCTGTTTGAGAAAGCTTAGCTTTTTAAAGGTCTTTTGGAGCTTATAAATAATTACAGATCTATGTTCTTATTGAATCACTGCTACAGATCAGCTTGCATGCATGGTAGGCAAAGTCATTATTTCTTTACCATAAGCAACAAAGACTTTGCACTAAAAAGAAGAGAAAGAAACATTCTTTCTTCCATTGCCATCCAAGAGAAAATGAAAGACATGACAGCTAGTTGTCAACTTTGTACTCATTGCTTTATGGAACAGAATTGGTTAACACAATAGCACATTCTCAAGAAGCTTAGTCCAGTACCAAGGACAGACACAAGTAACTAGCCACAGTATGAGTGTTCTCTTAAAAATGCACACCATGGTAAAAGCACAGACTGGATGTGGTTATTATTGTCTGAAGATTTCTGAAAGACTTCATAGGTGACTGACGTTTCAACCAAGCCTCCAAGTGTGGGCTGGAGACACACACATGAAAAACAAGTGTGAGGGAGAAGCACACATTCAAAGCAAAAGGCTTGAAATCACAGGTGTGGAGAATCCTGTGCTGTCCCAAGTATGGGTCAGGGAGGACAACAACAGTATGCAAAGATGGCTGGGGCCAGGTGCCCCATAAAGCAAAGACATAATCATGACTCTATGCATAAACTTCTGATCTACTGCTACCCTATTAAAAACACACTGTGTCTTAATTGCTCTTCATTTTGTGTTTTTCTTATAAAAACCTATGGGCTTTTTCTTGCTGAACTGAAGAATATCTTCCCACCCTACTCTTTGTCTAACCCCCCTTAATCGGTGAATTTAAATTCCACATCCACATCCTTGTAAGAGGAGGTAGAAACAGGGCCTCTTGTTTTTTATTTTTTCCCCTCAATTTGCTAGTGATGAGATTGGCAGACACTGCACTGCGATAGGTATTGATGCCTCCTCTTCCTTTATATTCAGTTTCCAACAACTGCAGCCAAAAGCCAATCACCGAAGAGCAAGGACAGGAATAGACAAGCATCCAGGTGCATCAATGTTTACGCTGGTTCAATGTCTGATATCCTTCCTTTTCTTCCTGAAATAATGGTATTTTTGCCAAAATCAATAGGCTCTGGTGAAAGGAAACGGCTAAACACTACAGTTAGGTACCAATTGGAGGAGGCAAACTGATGTTGATTGCAAGGTTCTGTCCATAAAACAGACTGCTGTTCTTAGGAGATCTAATTACGGCTGTCTTCTTGAATGAGTATTTTAAATTTAGGATTAGAGAAATGATTTTTTTTCATTATTTTGTGTATCTCTTTTTGTTTTTTTCATTGTGTATCTCTTTCTTCAGGCATTCAATACTTCTCCATTGTGTCCTAATCTCTCTTTGAACTTCTGGAGGCGTTGTTAGGGAGTGAACCCCAGGAGAACCTGGTGAGGGTTATGGTACAGTACGTTGCTTTGGTAACTTGACCTTCCTGTTATTTCCATAGTGGATTTAACGTTGGACCAGTGGCATTGCAGCTGGCTTCTGTTTTAAACAGAATTCACTTAAGCAGGTTAGGAAGCACACTTTTTTTCCTTACACAGTAAGGAAAACCATTCACATAATAATGGAAATCATTTTCATCACGGAAACTAAGAAGCTCTGAGGAAAAGTAAATTAGAAGGTAGCATTCAAAAACTAAGATTTTAGGAGCTGTTGTTCTAATGTTAGCAAATAGCTACTAAACATCTCTTGGAATAAAGAGTTGGGGGAAAATTGGAGATGGCAAGAAAAAAAAAAAGCTTAAAAATGTGAAAGACTTTACCTGCTATAAAAATTACTGAACACAGAGTCTCCCTCTCTTGGCCCAGCTCAGCTAAATACATTTCCATTTTATCTATGAATGTTCCTTAAATGAATGTAAAAGTTTTCTGGGTTCCACTTTTTTTCTTGGTAGTTTGCTTTTGTATGAAATATCTCTCTGCCTATCTAAATACAAAATAACAATAGTAACAACAAAGAAGACACAGTTCCTCTCAACATGCTGGCTTTCTAAAATAGCAATGGACATAGCGGACTGTCAGCCAGCTCTCTGGACACATTAAGTTCCAACAGTGCTAAAATAGGCTGGAAACTGCTACCTTTCCAGCAATAATGCAGGACGCATTAGAGTGATGTAAAGTAAAAATCTTTGAGATGCAGAAAACAGTCTGTTTAATCATGAGCGATCCCTGTAAAACTGGGCAATTCTGAAGTCTCAAAATAGTCCATCATAAAAGGCTCGCTTGATCCAACAGTAGATGTATTGAGCTAAGAAGTAGCCTGGAACCACAAGATCTGCACTGCCTCCTCAGTCCTCACTGACAGTCTGAGCCTCGCTTGTATAATAAAATAATCACAAAATATTTCAACTCTGGAAACCACCAGGGAGATGATAATCCAAGCTCTCAATTTACAGGTGAGAAAACTGAGTCCCAGGGAGACTAGAAGCTTATCCCAAAACACAAGGAGCTAAATCCCCATTTATTCAGCTCCCTTTAATTAGTTACAGAGAAGACAGTCAGAAAGAATGCTGACATACTCCTGGTCCCTATTTATTCATTCAAGAAGTATTTATACTCTGCTATGTGCCAAATACAATGGTAAAAATTTATGTCTAACTGGAGAAAATAGATAATACAATAAATATCAATCTTCTTCATCTCCTTTGAAATAAAATGCTGAGAGGTTTGCTGTCAACATAATATATGCCATTGATAGAAATTTTTAAAAATGCCAAAAAGTTGAAGTGAGAAAAAACAATTATCAGCGACCAAAAGAAAACCATTTTCTACATTTGATGCCATTTCTTGCCTTTTTCTTTTTTTATTTTAGAGGGAATAAAACAAAAGAAAACAAAGCAAGACAGAACAAAGCAAATCAGAACAGAGCAATACAAGCAACATAGGACTTCACAAGACAACAAGACATCAACAGTAGCTACCATAATGTCTTTTTTTTCTTTGAAATAGTTGTCCATATCTTCACACACAATAATAGCAAACATAACAAAATAATATAAAATATTATAAAAAAATATATAATATTTTTATAATATAAAATATTATAAAATATTGAATATAAAAATATTCAAAAGAATGAAAACATTATAGGACTTCAAAACCAGATAACAGGAAATGAACAGTATCTACTATAACATCTTATTTTCCTCAAAAAAAATTGTCCACACTATCACACATAATAAAATCAAACAAAACAGAATAAAACCAATTAAATGAAAGTATTATAAGACTTCAAAACAACATAATAGGAAACCATAGCTACCATAACATAACCCATTATATTCAAAATAGCTGCCCCTACCATCTGACATAGTAAAATCTAACAAAACAAGACAGAACAAAGCTAAACCTAACAAAACTGTGAAAACAACACAAGAGCTCAAGACAACACAATAAGAAATTAACAGTAGTTTCTACCTTTCCCTCCCAGAGGTTTCCTCCTCTATCACTCTTATAATAACTATTTTGCTTTTGGATCCCATTAACTCCTTCTGTTTCTTATGCTAAAGTTCACATATATGAGTTCAAACTGTTTCACCCGTGAACATGATCTCCAGTTGCATCCATTTACCTACAAGAGCCTCGAAATTATTCTCCTTTATAGCTGGGTAACTTGCATTGAATGGAACTGTCATATCTTTCTTATCCATTCTGAAGTTGATGAGCAAGTACTCTTGCTTTTTTTCTGGTCGTCTGTCACATGGAGCAACTGTTTTCTCTCCTTTGATTTTCAGTCTATGAATTTCCTTTGAGTTAAATATGTTTCTTGTATACAGTATATCGATGGATCTTGTTTCTTGATCCACTTCCCCTGTGTTTCTTTTTATTGCTGAATTGAGGCCATCTACATTAATGGTTAAATCAGCATACATTGGGTCCTCTCTGCCATTTATCCTCCTGCTGTTGGCTCTCCATTTTTCCCCCTTCATTCAGTGGCCTGTCTTGTTCGGCAGTCCTCCTCTGCTGCTGTTCCTGGAACCATGGTCATCTTTATCTCTCTAGAATAACCTTTAGCATTCTCTGTAGGATTAGTTTGGTAGTCATGAATTCCTTTAGTTGTTCTTTATCATGGAAGTATCTTGCTTTTCCATCAATCATGAAAGATAATTTTGCAGGGTGCATCAGTCTGGGTTGGAACACTTCATTCCAAACTCTTCTTGACTTCATGGTTTGTGTTTATAAGTCTGTTGTGATTCTGATTAGTTTTCCTTTATAGGTGATCTGGTTTTTTTCTCTAATAGCTTTTAATATTCTGTTCTTATGCTGAATTTTTGGGATTTTGATTATTATATGTCTGGGTATAGATTTACTTTGGTTATGGCTATATGGAGTCTTATATGCCTCACTTATCTGCATGCCAGATCCATTTCCCATGTTTGAAAAGTTTCTGCTATTACTTCCATAAATAACCTTCTAATTTCATTTGGGCTAACCCCTGCTTCTTTACCAATACCTATCACTCTTAAATTATGCCTCTTTGTATCATCTTGCAGCCATTGATTTGTTGTTTCCTGATTCCTTGTTATTTTTAAGAGATCTTTCGTTTCACAATCACTAGCTGCAATCCTGTCTTCAAGGTTTGAAAGTCTATCTTCAGTGTCTTTCAAGGAGTTTTGCCAGCTTTCAATTGAATTTTTAACTTCCTAGATCTCTCTTTGAATCTGTTTCATGCATTATAATTCCTTTCTATATTCATTCAAGGTTTCCATCATTTTCCTATGTTTCTCTATTTTATCTATGTCTACTTTAGACATGCTGAGCAATTCTTTCAGGATGTTTGTGATTTCTTCTTTTACCTGAGACATTTTTTCTGATTTGATTACTTTTACAATCTCATGAAGTTGTTATTTACTTCAGTTCTTTACTTCAGTTTTTCTTTACTTCAGTTGCTATTCTCTTGAAAATTTCAGGTATATAACTTCCATTTTCTTCCATGACTGTATCTCCCAGACTTGCTCTGTGTGGACTGGAGGTCTGAGATTGCCTTTTTCTCCTTCATCTTGACATTCTCCTGGGTTCCTCCCAACAAGCTGGTTGTGGGGTCCCAGGTACTTCCCACGTTGGCTGCCCCTCCACAGGGTAGGCAAATGGGACAAGTACCTGGGTTCCTCTAATCCCACATTACAGGGAGGTAGTAGGGTGTAGAGCAGCTTCTCCAGACCTGTGAAGCTACACTGGGTCTTCCCTGATGATCAGGAGTACATGGAGGTGGGGAAGCTTCTCTCAGCCTGTGTGTCTACACTGGGACTCCTGAGATAGTGGCAGGTGCACAGGGATGTGTTTGCCTGAATCCAGTGGGTGTGTTGATGGCCTGAAGGAATCAAGGGCCTTCAATGGTGGCGTACAGGTGCACAGAGCTTACTGTGCTGTGTGTCCCTGCTTCTGCTGGCCACCCACAGGAAAGGGCCTTCTGGTGGCAGCAACCAGCGGGTGGAGGCAGATTTGCTGGCTCTCTCTACTTGTTCTGGCTGCCCGCTATCTGCCCTACTCAGTGAGCCGCTTCTGCCACTGTTTGGCTCACTAGTGGCTGTTGGAGTACACACAGGGGGAGGGCTGCCCTCTGCCTCCCTGTGGGAATCTACAATGATCATTGCCAGGGTGCACACGGTGGGCAGGACCGGAGCCCCCATCATGGCTGGCCACCACCTCCAGACCAAGCTGGTTCCTAGTGGGGAACCTCGGCAATGGCTCTTGGAATACACACAGGGACAGGGCTCAGTTCAAGCAGTTTCCACCAGACTGCTCCCAGCTAGGAGCTGCTGGAGGGAGCCCGCTCAGTTCTGGTTCTGGGCTTACCAGCCCGACTCCAAAATGACTCCTATCCAATTGTTCTCTCTCATGGGAGAGCTGAGCCCTCTGCACTCACCTCCAGCCCGTGCAGTCCTCTGTGTCTGCACTTCCCTCCACCGCTGCATCTCTTTGCAGGGGATTCTGGGCTTGTCAGCCACCACAGTCACCACAGTCACCGTGACCAAGAGTCCCGGTTCCAACAGCTCCTCTCACACAGCGGGGCCAGCTCCAGGTGAAGGCGCTACCAGCTACCACCTTCTTTACTCTTTCTGTGGCCTTCAGTTCTCACTTTATGTTCTTCCTGGGCCCAGAGGACCCGCTTCCTTCTTTCTTGTCTTCCCCACAATGCTATATTCTAGCACCTGGCGTGTTTCTCTCAGAGAGGCTGTTTACTCTGCTGCTTACTGCTCCACCATCTTTCTGAAAATCCCACCTATATTTTTCTTAAAAAGCATTCACTCATTCTTTGTCTTTATCCTTTCAAACAGTGGTGATTGCCCTGCGTATACAATTATCTATTCTACTGTGTAGTATACACATTTCTTCACATTATCAAAGAGTCTTTGCCATCACCATCCATCATACTTGCAAAATATTCAATGAAATGGATATAATTAACTATCTATTGTTATTTCCATCTTGGAGAGGGTACACATTTATACATTATGAGCATCTTTTTGAAACACATTTTAGGCCAGGGATTTAGCTCAGTGGCATAAGTGCCAGCCTAGCAAGTATGAGCTTGTGAATTCTATCCCCAGTATGAAAAAAAATTTTTTTAAACAGTTTATAATATTTTAATTGATGAATAATTGTTACTTCATATTATCCAAGGGGATTTAAGGTAACTATTTCCTAAATTTCTCAAAATGAAAGTACAAATTAGAGGCCCAACTCTTCTGGAAATACAGTATCTGACCTCTTGGCTTTTATTGCCATAAGAATATAAGAATTGTAAATTTTCATAGTCACGTTGACACACTGGCCTGCTGACTGACATTTCTTCTTTAATATTCTCAACTACTGATTAGAGCAGAGTGTTTTGTCCTACTTATGAAATCATTTATCTTTTATGTAGTAGAAAGTGCCCGCCTAGGATTACTCAACAAAATACCAGACACCCAGTTTAATTTGGAACTTCAGATAAACCATGGATAATTGGGGCATATCCATACTCAAATATTGTGGTGGTATTAAGAGGTGGGGCATTTTAGGAGTTGGTTAGCTCACACCAGCTTCTCCCTCAGGAATAAGGTGAAGGCCTTTACAGGAAAGAGTTTGTCTCTCTTGCTCTTCAGCTCTTCTCACACATGAGTACAGAATCCCTCCCCTTTGGCAGATGTGGCAGCAAGCACCATCTTGGAAGTAGAGAGAAACCCTCATCAGCCACCAACTTGTTCTTAGGCTTCTTGGTCTTCAGAACCATGAGAAATAAATGTCTCCTATTTAAGAATTACCATGTCTGTGGTATTCTGTTACGGCAGCACAAATAGACCAAGGCAGTCGTTTATTGAAAGTCAAACTTTAAACAAGTGTCTGGAATCCCGTTTCCCTAAATCTGACAGCCCTACCAACTCTGCCTCATGCTAATTATTGGAGCTGGTTAACTGTTCACATTTCTCAATCCAACAAATGAAAATGAAAGGATCTTGTTAATTTCATATGAGCAACGTTATCTCACAAAGAGATGCGGAAACACACCTACCACACAGTGTCCTTCCTTCCTCCTTCCTCCCTAACTTCATATTTGCTCCTCTTCCCTTCAGCCCTCGGGGTCACTCAGTCCATCCCCTCCTCCCTGCACTAGATGCAGAACTTTCAGCCCAGCCATCCAGCCACCACCACCCCTGCACCTTCTGAGTTTGAGCCTTGACTCTAGGAAGTGGTTTACTTCAAAATTTCCCTTCAGAGCAGCTGGAATATCACAACAATTCAGTGTGACAATGACTGCTCAGCAAGCACAGTATGGGGTACACATGGGAAAAGGGCGTGGAATTAGGGACAGCCTTCTAAAGAAAGCGGCACCTGAGTTAAGACTCCAAGGACTAAGATGAGTTGGCTGCGTAAGAGGAGACTGGGGTGTGTCAGCCACAAGGCAGAAAGGACAGCATGGGCAAAGAGTCAAAGGAACCAAAATTGTCATGGAACTGACAGAAGCTGGAGTAGACTGGAGCAAAGAATGGAAACAGACCCAATCTCCCCAGGTCTGTGGCGTTGTTGGACAGCTGGGTTTTATCCCAGGAACAATAGCATGCCACAAAAAATGAGCACAGATTAAAATTCCAGAAATGGTATGATCTATTTTCTAAATCCAAATAGTCCTTCTGGTTCGTGGGAAAGGAAAGATTGGAATAACTTGTCTACGATAGAGAAATTTTGAAGAAGTTACCACAGTCCAGTCAAAAGATGACAGTAGTTACAGATAACTTGCACTGCCCTCCTACTTTAATAAAGGGATGGAAGAGAGATTAAGAGGATCTTGGGCACCTGAAATGAAGTGAAACCCAAAGAGGACGTGAGGATATTTTGGACCATTTAAAATCCTGTTTCAGAATATTGTTAGAATCCTTTATTTACTTGTAATGTGAAATCCAACCTAAAATGGCTCGAGAAAAGAGCGAGGTTAGGTATAACAACTCCAGGAGAGCTGTGTGCCCACAAAATCCTAACCATGGGTAGTTACAGCAGACCTATTCACAGTTGCCAAAGCTTGGAAGCAGCTCAAATGTCCTCCAGTGGGTAACAGGATTCATAAACTGTGGTACATTCAACCAATGGAACATTATCTAGTGTAAAAAATGAGCCATTGAGTCTTGAAAAGACATGAAGGACTCTTAAATGCATACTGCTAAGTGAAAGAAGTCAATCTTGGTCACATAGTCTATGGTTCCAATTATGTAGCATTATGGAAAAGGCAGAACTATTATGGAGGTGGTAAAAAAATCAGTGGGTTCAGGGGTGACAATGGTGTGTAGTGTTATTTCCAGGCTGTAACAGAAATACGACCCTTTGTGATGGTTAGGTTGTGTATGAGCAGGGTCAGGGCATCTTTGGGAAATATTTGTTCTTTCTGTACAGTTTTTCTGTGAATATGTCACTGGTCTAAAAACAACCTGTTAATTAAATAAAAATCCTGGAGTAGAACTTTCTTAAATAAAGTTGAACACAAGGGTCCAGCTGACACCATAAGGGCCAGGCTTTTGCTCTGCACCTTCTGATTCTACTGCCTCTCTGTCCTGAGTGCACATTTAACATGGTGCCTACAGCAGCCTGGTCTCTCCACGCTCCTACCAGTAAAACCAATGGAAGTGAACATCTATGTTGAAGCCAGAGGTCCTAGGAAATAACTCAGGGTATCCTATGCATGACAATGACCCAGGATTAACAAAAATAGTTCTGGAACACAGGTCATGGGTCAAATCAGCTCTCCTGAAGAGATGATCGCCCAGCAAGATATGGGGACTACTGCAAAACTTAGCATCAACAGCCAATGGACAGCAAAAATAGCAACAGCCTACTACATCTTGTTCATCTTCTAACTTGGAAACCCAAAGTAGAACTAAAGAGAAAGTTTCAACAAGCACACTTGGATAGAAAAAAATTCAAATATGCAGTCAGCTCATATCACAAATGGCAAGGGAAGGATGGTAGTCAAATTTTTAACAACCCAGTACATACAGAGACTGACAATTCCAAATGGTTGTCAGCCGATATGTCTGTCAGAGCATATCAGCCCTGCCAAAGGAGGCTGCACAATTTGTCAGGCTAGGTGAATGAATCTGATACTTAGGAGTCTCCAAACCAAACAAAACAGAAAACTTTAGAGAAAAGGCTCGAAGAAGGAAAGAGGAAAGGACAGAAATCATCTTGCATAACTGATCCTTTTAAATGACTTTAAAATAATTCAAACTAAAGCTGAACACAGTCGCAATAATTTATTCTTATCATCCATTGGTAAATTCCATTCCTTTTTCCGTTCTTTCCTTTTCCTTACCAATCTGGAAATCATATAGGCCAGATGCAATTAATTAAATAAGAAACAAGATGAGAATTGACAAAGAGTGATGCCACCCTACACAATTCTAGTTTCTCAAGCAGACATTCATAGGAAACAAAGAGTGCAGAAATGGTCCCTTGTAGTATGTATTCCACATACCAACTCTGCCAAATGTTTACACAGGAAATAGTGTCAAAATTGAATTTTGCTAAGCCATATTTCAAAAGCAGCCCAAACACAGATCTCCTCTGTAAAGGCAAAATTTCACTTTGTAAAACAAATTGAAATCCTATGTTTTGGCCACCTAATTTACAGAGGGTCAGAGTCATGTATAAGGGTACAATAACTTCTTAAACAGGGCTAACCACATGCCTCCCGGTGTGTTAGTAAAGAGAAAGGACACCAAAAGAAGAAGAAAACCTGTTTCCTGCTCTATCAGGGACTGAAGTTCTTTAACCAGATGGAAGATTCGAAGAAGAAAAGAGAAACCTATGAGTAAGGTGGAGGCTAAGTGATGTGATAGAGCCCAGGAGGAAAAGGATTTCTGTTCATGCAATGCTTCAGCAGCCTTGATGAAAGCAGGTGATGAAGGCCTGGCCAGCATCCACTCAGAGGTCTGGGCTCTAAATTACCACCTGCGACTGGGGCTTTAATTTCAGGCCTGCCAGTGTCTCATCCATCCACCTTTGGCAAATCACTTCCTCTCACTGCTGCCCTACAAAATGGGAGTAGCAATCAAGCCCTGTTCTTCAGAGCTGGTAAAGAATAAATAATAAAGATATTGAAGACTCAGTACAGGATGAAGACCTAATAAATCCCGACTAGTTGGTAGCCAGCCCTGAAAGGAATCCTACGCGGAGCATATGGTGTATGAGGGTGGAGACGGTTATGTATCACCAGTTTGGGTGAATTTGTCAGGGAAGTGAAAGAGTCCACTTACACAGTGTGTTATTAATTACTGTGAAGGATCTGTGTGACATTGAAATGCAGATAATTTCTCAGATTAAGAGCAGACATCTGCCTCCTTTGTAATATGAGAGCATAATTGTGTCATCAGCAAAACCATGTTTCCCTTACACTGAAATGGAATAAGAAAGTACTGAAATTAAATATTTTGACCAACACAGTGATTAAAGTGATATTTATGCTGCAGGATGGATGATTATTCAATCAACCTCAGTGCTTTCATCTTATCATGTGAGTCATATGGAGGAGAGGTGAGTTGCTTTTTTAGACCAATTAATTTAGTTTTTTAAAAACAAGGACTTACTTCTTTGTTTTCTGGAAGCTATGTTCATATTGCTCTGATGCTCAGCCTTTCCTTTATTTTGTTGTTGCTGGTGATGATATCAAATATGTGTAACAGAGTGTTTTCCATGTGAAAGGACTGAAGAATGACAAAGCCATCCTCGGGAGCCGTCACCCAGCTTAAAGGACCTGAACTCGTCTCATGCTCTCTGAGTGCTTCTTAATCCCAATCTGCTCACCACTCTGTAGTACCCAGTAGTCAGTGTCTTGCTTGTCTTCATGGTTTCACATATATGTGCGTATTTCTAAGAAATACTATATGATTTTCCATGTTTTAGGACTTTGTACAAAGGAATTATATGCATTCTTCTGCAACTTGAATTTGTTTGGGATTTAGGGGTATCATTTTGTGTGTGTGTGTGTGTGTGTGTGTGTGTGTGTATTTCACTCAACTTCACATATTTGAGATGCATCCTTGTCTAAACAAACACCAGTAGTTTGTTCATTGTCATTGTTCATTGCCATTCATTGTCACTGATGTGCAGAATCTAGGCTGTGAGTATTCAATGGTACATACATTGCTGTGGATGGCATCTTTTCTGTGCCTCCCAAAGAAGGTATATTAGAGTTTCTTTACAATGTTGCTTTTTAGACAAGACCCAACCAACAGTGGGGCTGGTTTAATGAATCTCCACAACAGTTTAAACTTGAATACAAACTATCAGAATGTAATGCAAGTCACCTAGTAGATACTGTTTCATTAAACCTTTGTGTTGTGTTTCACCTTGCTACTACATTACATCATTAAATGTATTTCTCTGGCCTTCTAGCATGTCTGTGTCAAGAACACCTAAGAAACAGAGCCCGAGAGCCAGCCTGGGTTGTGCACAGGACTCACCTGCACATCCTGGTCAGTGCTCACTGCATTTCTAGCAAATATCCAGGTACTACCCCATCTCCTGGTGAGCAAAAGTGTCTAGGTTAAGGAATATATTTTCTGTGCACTTCTCTTGTACACGCTTACACTAATTTAATGCCTTGTGCATCTTTACTAAGCACTCACCATGCGCTGTGGATGTAACTTTTGCAGTTTAAGTTATTACAGCAAAACTAGCAAGATATTTTTTCTCCTTCACAACTTCATGAACAGAAGACTCATTCTTACCATACAAAGTAGCAACCTCTTGCCATGATTCCCTTCTTTCCTTAAACAGAGAACTGTCACCTCTTCACTTAAAGGGAGCACTTAACAGCTTCTTTTTGGTATCTCCAAATGGCCCACATTGCTACTTTTTGCTTGTTAGGGTCATTATTAAGGAAAACAGAGTTACTTACAGATGAACACTGTGATACCGCAGCTGTGAGTCTGATAACCAGCTGCAGTGGTTACTAATCTCTGTGCCATAGATGGTATCACTGACAATGTAAATACACTACACAGTGAGATGAAGCTGGCTTTATCATCATATGCAAAACAGCATGTGATATAAATCCTAGGAACTGGTGATTTCTGTCATTTTTCATGTAATACTTTGAGGTGATGGCTGGCCACTGGTAACTGAAGTAATAGAAAACAAACCACGGAAAAACAGAGACTTTGTCTCTTGACAAAGCTCAACTTGCTGACCTCATAAATGCAAAAGGGTATCTCTTTTTAATTCTAATTTACCTTTCCCACATCACTCTTGGGGCAGAACATAATTTTGTAAGATTATTAGATGTTCATGATTTTTTTTGAATAAATGCTTAGTCAAATCTTTTGCTGATTTTTCTATTTGACTTGCCTTTTTTGTATTGACTTAGAGGGGTTTTATAGCTTCTGGACACATCCTGTGACAGTTGTGTATACTGGAGATATATTTTCTTTACATGCTTTTGTCATTTTCTTAAAACAAAAAGAGCACCAAGCTATGGTCCCTTCCTTTCGACAGTAGCCTTACTGTGCACCCAGAGGTCACAAGGCAGAGGCAAGACAGTTTCTGACTGAGACGGGCAGCTTGCCTTCCAAGGGAAGGAACAAGCCATTTACTGCAATGTCCTGCGTAAGGAGGAAACTGAGAAAGACCCCAAAGCGAGGCGCCCCCAAGGAGCTGATGAAGCATTTTGCATACACAAGTGCCACCAACAGAGGCATCTGCAGAACCAAACACTCCGGACAATGCTTTTGGAAAGCTGCAGAGCTAAGTGTCCAGTGTTCTCTGTGGTGGGTGACCTGTACAGTCACACCGGGTCCCTCCCAAAGTTTCATGTCATGCTGTTACCACCTTCACTCGGACTGTATGGGCAAGGACCTGGGTTCAATTCCCAGCATTATTTTTTTTCTTAAAAAAACACAAAGAATATCAAAAACACACACTAAAAATGTTTTCACTACTTTTTTAAAAAAGAAGTCCTGTATTTCTATAGTACCAAGAGCCCCATAAATTACATAGTCAGCCCTGGTTTCAGTGGTCTGAGGAGTGGGATGCATACCATTGATTACAGGAAATGAAACAAGGTGGCCCAAAGAGAGACTTCAGAGAATAGACGCACTCCCAACACCACCGGATATGACATGTATCTTTTTTAAAAGAAATGATATCTATGATGAATAATTCATTCACAAGCCATGAAGAGTGACTCCCACTCTAATCAAGAATATGTGTATTCCCAAAGCTACCCATGTTTTCACTGATTGAAAGTGCTGGTTGATACACACTCTGCAAGTGAGCTGGAGAGATGCTAAATTCTGTATTGATCCAAAGCTTCTTCTGAATCCAGGAAAATGCTTTCCTCTCTCAATACCTTCTTAGGTGTGGATCAAACAGAGAGGTGACAATGGCGAGCAGGGGCTGCAGGAGTAACCAACTGGGTTCACAGCCTCTCTGTAATTGGCCAGTTTCAAGATCCTGGCTGAGCCCTAGTTTTTCTGTTCTTTGGGGGTTTTTTAATCTGTAAAGTGAAGCACAGCTGACCCCTTGAACCTGCCTTCAAGATCCCCTCTCTGGCTCACCGGAAGGTCTCTGTCCTTGTAATTGGCTCGTTCCTTGCGGACCTTACTGCCATCCCGCCTCCTCCGCCTCCCCCATATGCCCACCTAGATGTCTGTATCTTTAATGAAAGGGAAAGCACTTCACGCGGGGACAGGGACATCCCCACCTGGGCCTTTAACTGAAAGACTCAGAAACTGCAATGCAGAGGGTTGAGTCTCGGTACCTGAGTCTGCTCGTCTGTGTAATAAGCGTAATAAAAGAACCCCTTCCACACAGTTATTATGGGGTAAATGGGTGTTACGTTTTGCACATGGAAAATGGCATTCAAATATGTACTATCATTTTATATCCACAAGGGATAAGAATTAAAACAAACTTTGTTTTGTTTTTTAATTTGACCTCAGACTGTCAAAAAGCCTCTCAATTCACCTTTTAGCTAGTGTTCTGATACTAGCGTTTTGTTCTTATAGTCACAGTGGGATACAGATAAAATGTAACTTTGATTCATTAAATCCCCTAATTGAAACCTTGTCACTTAGGATGAATTCTTAGCTCCTTGTGCCTCATCCAATGCTCTTGCTGACCGGCCTCATCTTCCTCCGCAACGCATCTCTCCTCACTGCCAGCCTGGACCTTGACGCAGGGTACCAAACTTCCTGTAGGTCTTGGGAAATGCCATTATGTTTGTCACTGTTCTGAGTTCTTCCCATTTCTTCTACTGGAATTCTTCCCACCCCACGCTGGGTAATTCCAACTTAGCCATTATACCTCAGTTCTGGGATCACCAAGTGTAGAAAGCCCACAGCCAGGCTGCCCTTCTCTGAGTTTCCCCAAAGCCCTGCACTGTTCCCCAGCATTGTGTGGTAATGTGACATTAAGTGCCAGCACTCTGGAGATGAGACTACCTAGGTTTGGCTGTCACTTATCTGTGACGCGGCTCCAAGTAAGTCCCTTAGACTGCTATACCATTTCCTACCTACAAAAAGAAATGAAAAAGTGCCTACCTTATCCAGCTGGGATAAAGAGTAAATTAACTGAAGAGCATAGCACACAGTGTATGGAGGAGAGTGAACACTCAGTAACTGCTAATCCTATATTATATTTAATTTTGTTTACGTGTTCCCTGGACTCCTGACCCTAAGAAGTATTTCTTTTTCATTTTTGCTTATTGTCCAGTGCTTAACAAAATGTCTAGCGTTGTTTTTCCTGTTCTTTCTGAATATGCAACTAAAATACTTTTACATCCTCTATTGCATCTATTTGCTTGCTCTCAGTCTGGAAAATGGAAACAACAGAACTGGCTTCTATTCAGTGAAATGTGAGTGTGACACATCATACTATCGGGCCCAGCATACAACACCTCAAGGTTCCAAAGGCTTTCTCTGTGCATGTGGCTAAAGGCAAGGAACTGCTATCCTTGCATATGGATGTGTCACATAATAAAAACACCAAATTCTTGGATTGCCTATGGGGGGGAGGGTAAGCTGCCACATCAGCCACATTTGCACTGAGCTTAGGAGAGCAAGAAATAAGCCTTTGTTGTGCTAAACTACTGAGATTGTTATCATTATCATCTTGACTAATCTACATGTTAGCAATATATGTGTACCTATGTTTATAGCAGCAGAATTTGTAATAGCCTGATCTTGAAAACAACCTAAATGTACTTCCACTGAAGAACAGATTAAAAAGTCACGATATTTTTATGCAATGGAGTACTACTTAGCCATAAAGAAGGATAAACTAGAGACTTTTATAGGCAAATGGATGCAACTTGAAACCAAACTCATTAATGAAATAAGTAAGACACACATATGCAAACATCATATTGTCTCATTAGTGTGAGAAGCTGAAAAAACAACATACATATATGTATGTGTATATATGTGTATAAAAAATATAGTTAAGATAGTTATACTACTGATTTCTCTGAGTTCACTGAAGGGAAAGATTTGGGCCAGTATTGTTCAAATAATTGAAGGCAAGTGTCTTGTGCTCTGGGTGAACGATTTGAGGATGACAATGCACAGTGTATGTACCATTATTGCTCCCTGATTGACATGTTTTGAAATTTTGTTGTAGTTTTATTTTCTTCTTTCTTTCTTTTTCTTTTTCTATTTTAAATAAGATGGACTTGAAAAAAATAATATTCTGGATGTTCAATTAAATTCTTCTGGAGTAGTGATTGATTGAATAAGTGATTAGATTCAAGAAATAAATAAGAAATACTTAAATAAATTAGAACCCATGAGCAAGAAAGGTAAAGTTAGAAATTTTTAAAAAGATAGTTTTAAGAGGTAGGGAAGCCTAGAGACAAAGATGAAGAGGAAAACAAAAACTGTGAAACTTCCCCACTGCTTCTGCCTCTGCCCCACTCAGAAACAGAGTTTGCCTACTGTTCCCTGGCTTCTTTTTGTCCAACAGCCATTAAAAAATTATAAACACAGAGTTCAAGATGAAGCCTTTGCTGCTGATAGACAAGTTTCTGACTCCTGAGCTCGATCAATATAGCACTGAGGATACCAGGGTGAAATGATTGAGGGCCTGTAATAAAAATACATAGGCAGCTTCTCAAGGGGAAAAAATGCAGGCCTGGAGGTCCATCTCTCCTATTTTTGGACAATATTGGAGCCCAGCTAACTGGTAATGGACCATGACCACCTACTGTTCTCAAACGATAATATTAACTTACCTGTTTGCCATAAGGCAAGAAAAATCCAGAAAGGAAAAAAAAGACTTCTTCAGAAGGGAAATGAATCTCCACAGGGTGGGAGAGCATTGTTGAGTGTAACAGTCTATGAATGAATGAAATTCTAAGCTTGTCAAGGACTCATGGGAGAAAGGGAAGAGAGGAAGTCAGAATGGTAACTCAGCAGGGCCCCAGGGGGTCATTCCACACAAGCTGACATCAAAATGCCAACCCAGCTTGCTTTCTTATGCTTCTCCAGCCTCGCCTTTGTGGATTGTGCCAGAACAGTGGGCACCGTGCTGCAGGAAGTCCAGCCCACAAGGACTCCACGTGCTGGCCAGTGCTACCAAAGCCATGCTGGACTGATAAGAAGGGTTGGAAACAAAAAAGAAAGCAAAACATTTCTTAATCCTTCCCCGCTCTCTTTTGAGCTGTTTCAATAAAGAAAGAACATAGCGTCTATATCAGTAATAATTCAATTCATCTCAATGAAAACTCACATTAAAAGTTTGTCGTGGGCCTTGCATTGTGCTACATGGTGGAAATAATATTGGCAAATTCTGGCCTTCAGAGAGCTCATAATGCAGCAGTAAAAATAGGACTGTATAATTAATTGCAGTGAAATGCAACGTGGCTTTGATTCTTACATGGCTGGGGGTTTTGGGGCAGTACAGCAAGGAATAGGGCATCAAAAAGTACTAGGAGAAAACATTTGAACTGATGTTTAAAGCATACCATGATGGAGCTCAAGCCAGAAGAGGGTTGTCTCCTAGGCAACAGAAGCGAATGGAAAGAATCAGCAGACTGCCCCAGGTGCATGTGCAACCTGAGGTGTCTGTTGTGTGGCTGGAGCAGGATAAGTCAGAAGGGACTGACTGCGAAGACAGGCTGGGCCAGCTTGGTGAGCAGAAAACCTTAAATTCACGTTAACATTTGGGCTGTGTCTCGACTTGGTTTTCAAAGGGCAAGATCACTCTGACATGGTTCAGACAGACTTGAACAGAGTTGAAAAGGTGATAGATCAAAGGCAGAGAGCTGAGTTATGGACTCTTGCCTGGATTCTGGGAGTGAGAATGGGAATGAGCAGGAAGGGAACAGTATAAAAACTTGTTTTGTCTGTAGTATTTGAATTATTTGCTTATCCAAGTGGATACAAGAGGAGCCATTTCCAAGCCTGGGCAACTGAGTCAATTCTAATACTGTATTGTTTCTTGATACCAAATGATTTTACCTCTAGACTAGTAGTTAAGGGGCCACACGTTAATTTATTCTTCTTTCATGGGAAGAGAATTGCACCCGTGTTCTACCCTTTGCCATAGAAACTCAAGTGAATACAACAGTTATAAAAGTCCATCTGTAACTATTTTCCCATGAGTTTGTAAACCAAAGGGTTAAAGAAAAAAAAAAAAACAGCAAAGAAATTCAACAACAAAATCTCAGTTTTAAAGCTCTGGGATTCATTTAAACCAACAGTTGCCATGGTTTCAAGAGTCTGAAATCAACATTTCAAGGTAATCCTGAGATCCTAGGTATTGCTACCACGTTCAGGTATCAAGGAACAATCAAAGCACTGTGTGCCATTAGTGACAGAACTCTCTTCAGGCTATGCAAAGGCTTCAAATTGGTATTCAGTTAATCACTGGTGCCGTATTCCTAATTATAGCATGACACCATGCAAAAGTGAGACTTTTTAAAAGGCTGGCAAATGGCATTATTTTAATAAGTCATTAGGAAATTGCTTTTTGAGGATGCAATGAAAGTACAAGTTTCTCAATTAGGGGAATTATGTGGAATTGATGAGATATTTGAGCATGCATGATCTGCAACTAGCAGTCCATTTGAAGCCGACCAGGCCATTGGGAGGGCTGGCTAATGAGATCCAGGGTGATCTGATTCATCGCAGAAGAAAAATGATGATGGAGGCCATAAAGGGGAGACATTACAAAACTGCTCCTCTCCCAGCTGCACCCATCAAAGTCTAGTTGACCTTCACCTTGTGTTCGAGCTAAGATAAAGCCATCGAGACAGAGCGATCTTCAGAGGATTGAGCAACCTTACTTAATGATATATGCTAGCACAAAACATAAGTGGTTATTAATTGGGCAATCCAATAATACTGATACTGTGTTTGAAAATATTTGTAATTTGGAGACATTTGTAAGTTTGAAACAGAAGCGATCTGAGAGATGATTTAAAAAAATCTATGAATAAAATATCTTATAGTCCTTCCCATGCACTGATGAAAATGTTTTTGTTTAAAACTCCCACCCACAAGTAACTCATGCATACGTTTTGGAGAGCGCTGAGTAACTCTACATTCATGTGCATCATTCTGTGTGCAGGTAGTAGTGTGTGGGTGAAGGGACAGGGGAGAAAAAGAACATACATTTCTTACTTTATTTTCAGATTTGTTAGAGTGTTGATACCTCATCTGAGATTTCTAACACTACACTGTAGGAAAGGCTGAGGAATGTCTCTTAACCATTTTGGAAACTTCCTATGAGAAACTGCATTTCTCTAAGGTTCCAGTCATTTACCATTCTCAGAAATGGATCTGTACATTTAAGAGGCCAGTGCAGCCCTCTCGCATGAAAGTTTACAGGGAAATTGGTAGCCCTACTTGAGCTCTTCAAGGGAAAAGAGGCCCAGGATTTGCAATGACTCAGCAGGTCTGGAGACGCTCGCTCAACCCTAATGTTCAAATACTTCTTCCAAATCTCTTCATAGATCTTTGCTTTTGACTCCTGAAAGACCTTGAGTTTGACAGATGTGTTCTAAAGATTCCCAGTTTATCTGCTGTGGCCAAGATTAATTGAAGTCAAGCAGGAACAACAGTCAGTAACAAACCAGGGTCAGATAAACAGCTCAAAGTAAAAAGAATTTTATTCAGTACATGCCTATTAATAAATATATACACATGGATATACATACACAAAAAGCATTATTCTGAGGATTACCTATAAAGAAAAAGTCTGGTGACATGAATGGAAAATTATAAATGGTTCAGGGCCTGGAGACAAAACTTTCACTCCCTGAAATTTCAGGACAAATTTTATATTATCTACTTGAGTTGCCAAAGACATCAAGATTGACTCTATTCTATAGAGAATTAAACTATGAAATAAGATTCATAAAAGTAAAAAGACATTAATGCTGCCTAGCCGCTCTATAACATGTTTGACACAATTTGTTGTCTGCAAACATCATGACTTTGGTCTTATATCTGAGCAAAATTCCTGGAATGACTCAGTTTTTCCCAGCATGAGGGAGAACAGACACATTTTTCAAAAGAAGCAATTGACATGTTAAAGTTTTGACATATCACAAACACCTTGATTTTGTGGTCAGACTGGATGATGATTTTCTTATCCCCTGACTTAACTGTCAGGTAATTTCTAACTTTGCTTCTCAGCCAAGAACTGTTTTAACTCTTCAGAGCAATAGAGAATACAAAGAGAAAGGAAACTCAAAGATATTATAAAGCTGTTGTGCGGTTAAAACAACAGGAAAAACAAATGGGAATCATTTGATTTATATTGTACCTGTGAGAGAAGAAACCACAGCCCCTTTTTATACCCAAATCTCACAAGTCTATTTTGAGAGTTCAAAGATTTCCATGACATACCTCATGCCCGCCTCTCAAAGTTTTTACTTTCAGAGAATTCGGCTGTGAAATTTATAAAAATTATTAAAGACACTAAGAGGCAAGTTTAAACCTGTTTTATTCTTAACTGTTTCCTTACAGTCTTCTGGAATCCAGAGGCCCAGAGTGGTGCAGTATGACAAAGATATGCCAGCGCCTGGGTTGCTACAGTGCTTACAACCCTGGATTTAAAATGCATTTGTGTCTGAGAAGCAGAATCCTTTACCTGCCTCATGCTATTAACCTTCCCAAGAAGCAGAGCAGTGCGGCGATTGCTTTAGCTCCTTGGAACATTCTAAGATCTGAGGCACTAAGAAATGAAGTACTGTATTTGACTGAGGGATCCAGTTAGGAAAACAGCAGCAGGATCAGTTCTGATGGCTCCTGACCGGGCCTGTCAGGGTCTCATCAGAGGCCGTCTGCATCCTCCAAGGTGAGGCACTATTAGTTTATATCATACTATCAAAAAAGTTACCCCAAAACAACAGTTATACCTTATCTGCCATGTAGTGTTATGCTCTCCAGTAATAGTAATACATGCAATTGACTCATTTAACAAGTATCTCTTAAATATTATCTACATGTCAGTCACCATATTAGACACTGGGAACCCCAAACAGAGACCAAGGAGCTCAGTCTTGTTTAGGAAACAGAAAAAAAAACCACAATCCTTGAAAGGGCAGGAAGAGAAGCAGAAGAGTTTAGGGGCCTAGTAAAAGATACAGTAAATGTGCATTAACCACGACTTCATTCTTATATTCCCCTGCTCCTTTTCCCAGTGCAGTACTGGGTACATGAAAGCACGTGAAGAATATGTTTAGTTAGATGTTTAGACAGAGGGATGGATGATGGATGGGTGGATAGATGGGTGGAAGAATGAATGAGTTAATAAATTTAAAATGAATTAACAACTCAAGGGAAAAAAAATTTTTGATAGGTTGTATGTTCTTACTTCAGATAGAGGATATCTGACCAAGGGAACTAGAAAGTACAAATGAACTCATTCCCATGTCTGAATATTCAGAAAAGCTGAATAGAATGCTACAGATGATCAGACAAAAAGAAGACCAATCAGTTCCTTCCCTGTGTGTATAAAGATCCTGTTAACTTCAATTCATTTATTTATCTATTTGTTCTCAACCCCACTCCAGCCATACCTTTCTCAGGCATAACTTTTCAGGCTCCAAATCCCATATACAATTTAAGCCCAGGCCTCTGTTAGGCTCACAGAATCACATACTGATGCTTCATCACACTTGTATCAGCTTATTATACACACAAGAATTGCTGTGATTTATTTTTATACTCATGCCTGTCTCCCCTAGTAGGATATAAGGCCAATAGGAAGAGTAGGGGGCCCCATCTGCTTCTGCTTCCCAGAGACAGCTCCAACACCTAAGATGGTGCTTGGCACACAGAAGGTGCTAAATAAATATTTGCTGAGAGAGTGATGAGAAACACACCTGTCCCAGCTTCTGAAATACTGTGAATATGCAAGAAGCAAGATTTTTAAGAGTCCTGTAAATGTTTGCTTTTCAGAAAAAAAGAAGTCTTTTAATATTCATATTCAGACAATGAAGCAATGAGTATTTCTTTTAAGAAATATGTACATGACCTCACTTGAGTCATATGGATCTTGATCACACAGAGAGCTCCAGCTTAGGGTGGTGACTGGTGTCATGGATGGGATTCTAGGGAACCAATAAACAGCACCTCATTGTGCTTTCTCCTGGTTCAGCACCATAGATAAGTAAAGGTGAAGCATGAATAATTATGGCTTCAGGTGCTTCTCAATCTGTTACCCAGATAATTTGTGACCTTTCCTGCCCCTCACACCCATAAAGACCTTGGGAAAGATCATCTATATGAAGGTGGGATCTGTGGGACACATACATTTGCAACAAGGATTCCCCTCCTTTTACCTAGAATAATGCATTTAGCAAAGAAATGTACCCAAGAGCTAGGGGCCTTTTTCCCTTTGCAAATCATGGATCAGTTGCATAAACCTATGGTAATACCTCAGTTTACAAATTAAATTGATAGTGCCTCAGTTTACAAACCAAATTCTTTCCATGATTCTCATTGCAAACTGAACTGGACAAGAACTGAATCAAATTCAATGATTAGGCTCAGTGTTGGCCTAGTAGGAAAATTTGATTTGGTTCTTGTCTAATCCAGTTTGTGACCAGAGTCATAGAAAGAATTAAGTTCATGAGCCAAGAGACAACCATATAGTGAGGGACCTCAATACTCCACTACCACAAATGGATCAACTAGACAAAAAAAATCAATGAAGAATGTCAGAACCAAATGTTGAAACAAATGGACTCAATAGATATCTACAGAATATTTCACCAAATAATAAAAGAATACACATTCTTCACAGCAGCATGTGAAAATGTCTAGCTATTTATTAGCCAATAAGTATGTCTAAGGTAATTCAAAAAAAATTATATTACCCCTAGTATACTGTGAAATCATAGCACAGTGAAACTAGAAATCAGTGCCAAAGTCATTATTGACTTCCCCAGTGTCGGGTCTTGAAGACCTAAAAAGCCTTCATCATCCTTTAATGATTTGATTAGTTCTATAATGTTAGGTATATATTCAATGTGTGTAAAGATGGGGACAACTATTTGGAAGAAAACTAGAGACAATAAGATAGACAGTGAAGATCTCCAGTGGACTTGCTTTGAAATCTGTGTTTCTTTAAATTTTTTCCTTATGATCTGTTTTGTTATGTTTAATCTTACTCTCCTTAAAATATAAAATAAAGAAAAGAAATCAGTGCCAAAAGAAATTATGCAAATGCATGGAAATTAAATAATACATTTTTGAATAATCAGTAAGTCACAAAAGAAATCAAGAAAGGAATAAATGATAGGCATGGTGGTGCATTCCTATAATCCCAGCACTTAGAATGCTGAGGCAGGAGGATCACTGCAAGTTCAAGGTCAGCCTGGGCTATATAGTGAGTTTACATTAGCCTGAAGTAACAGTGAGACCCTGTCTCAAAAACAGAAAACTTAGAATCAAATGATATTGCCAGTACAATATATCAGAATTTATGCCTACATCAGAAAAACAGAGAGAGCCAAATGAATAGCTTAATGATGCACATCAAGGTCCTGGAAAAACAAGAATAATCCATCCAAAGGTAGCATAAGGAAGGAAATTATGTAGACAGAGAATAAATTAATGAAATTGAGACCAAAAAGAAAAGAATCAATGCATCTGTCTTTGAAAGAACAAACAAAATATACAACCCTTAGCCAATCTTACTCAAAAAAAATAAATAATAAAAAGAGTGGGCCCAAATCAATGAAGTTAGAAGTGAAAAAGGTACAATCACAGATTATTAACAACTACTTTGAAAATATGTACTACACTAAATTGAAGATTTTAGAAGAAATTAATAAATTCCTAGATATACATGAATTACCAAAACTGAACCAGAAGCTTTTAAAACCCTGAATAACTCAGTAACAGTCAATGGAATTGAAGTGGTAACTAAAAAAACAAACAAACAAACAAAACTACTAACCTGGAAAATCCCAGGCTCCATGGATTCACTACTAAATTTTACAAGAATTTCAGGGAAGATTTAATGCCAGCAATCCTCAAACTATTTAATGAAATATAAAGGGAAGGAATACTTCCAAAGTTATTTCTGGAAGCTACCATTACCCTGATTCCAAAACCAAGCAAAGATCCATCCAAAAACTAGGACAGGTCAATCTCTTTCATGAATATAGACACAAAAATTCTCAAAAGATACTGGAAAACAGAATGCAACAAATCATTAAAAAGTTCATACATCATCATGATCATCTGAGAAATGCAAGGATGACTGAATATACACAAATCAATAAATGTAATACATCAGATGAACAGAAACAAAGGATAAAAAATACATGACCATCTCAACAGATGCAGGAAAAGCCTTTGACAAAACTCAACATCCATTCATGGTAAAAATTCTGAAGACAATAGGCATAGAAGGATCTTATTTTCATCTGAAAAAAGCCATTTTTAATAAACCTACTGCCAATATCATATTATGGATGAAAACATGATAGGAGAAAAACTGAAAATTTTCCCTCTAAAAGACAAGGATATCTGCTCCTGTTGAATATAGTACTTGAACAAAAGAAAGAAGAAAAGGGATATGTCCAGGAAAGGAAGTCGAGTTATTATTCGCAGATGATGTGACCCTCTACATAGAAGACACAAAAAATTGCAACAAAAGACTCCTAGAGTTGGGCTTCCAGGAGAACATGGTGGATAGATAGCAGCAGCTACAGAGGCTCTCTGAGATACCCTGCTTAGAGTCCAGGAATGGTGCAGTGTGAGGAGTCCTAAGCAGGGGGAGATGTACCCTGCCGACGCAGGAATGAACTAAGCTAAGAGAAAACAACTGGAAACGCAATCCCAGTGCTATAACAGGGACTGATAAGGTCTCATCACAGAAGCTGGAGCCCGCACTGCCGGAAGCCATGATTTGAATTTCCTACTGCCACTGCTGCATCTGAATAGGCACAGCAGGGAGAGAGATGCGCAAAAACTCTGAGAGTGGGAACCGGTGAACGGGGAGTTGAGAGCAGGACTGGCAGGGAGCCCTGCATCAACCTGCAGTGAGTGAGTGGAACTGGGACCCTTCCACAGAGTAGGAGGCTTCAGCAAAGGACATATTGGGACCAGGCAGACTACCCGGAACAGGATGCTCCAGTGACTTCAGTCTCATATTCCCCTCTCAAGCAGGGTTGGTGGGGAGTGCCTTGCCTGGGTGAAGCCACTGACTAAGACCCAGTAAGCTAGCCCAAAGCAGGTCCCACAGCCTGGAGGTGTACCCTAGCAGTGAAGCCTTGGGTAGGTTGACCGGGAGGGGCAGGCCCAGCATAGGCTGCCCAGGTCTGTGTCTCCTTAGTACACTTCAGTGGGAAGGAACACCCAGCCAGCACAATTCAAACAAACTGTAACAGACAAAGAGAAAAAAAAACTGGGCCTCCTATACTCGCTTGTATGGAAGGAACAAAAAGTATGGAAAGAGGAAGCAACAAGAAAGGGTCCTCAGTCCCCAATCCTGAGAACACTGATCCAGGAAAAGTTAATGCAAAGGAGAATGAGGAAAGAAAACATGCAATATCAGACACGGCACCAATAGACATAAAGCGATATCTCCAGAGCCTCATAGACGAGTTCAAAAGAGAAGTATTTAATGAAATATAGCAAGATATAAGTAGAATAGTTAGATAAATGCTAAGCACCTCCCAAGAAAAAACTGATGGTGGAATGGAAGAACAGAAAAAAAGGGGAGAATTCTTTGATACAGAAAATATAGAATATGTGAAGCAGGTTCAAAGAGATTACCAGGAAACTAAAAACTATCAAAAGCTGGCATAACAGTTTGAAAGAAACTAAGTATAGATTATCTGAACTGGAGGGCAGATATATAATGTGGGAGCATGAAATGAAAAACTTCTTAAAAATAACAAGAAAACAAACAGCAATAACACAAAGGCTAGAAGATGATAAGAAGATCTATAACTTAGGAATTAAGAATATAAAAGAAGTAAGGACACAAACAAATGGACTACAAAAGCTATTCACAGAAATAATCCAAGAGAATTTCCCTAATTTAGCAAAAGGTAAAGATACTCAGATGTATGAGGCATACAGGACCCCAGCCACCTACAGCCCAAACAGAGCTACACCCAGGCATATAATAATCAAAATTATCAGAAATCCAATATAAGAACAGAATATTAAAAGCCATCAGAGACAAGAAACAGATCACTTACAAGGGAACACCCATCAGAATTACAGCAGATTTCTCAGCACAAACCATCAAATCACAAAGAGCGTGGGGGGAAATAATTCAAGCTTTGAAAGATAATAACCTCCAGCCAAGATTGATATATCCTGAACAACTATCCCTGGAAATTGATGGAAAACCAAGGTGCTTCCAGGATAAAGGGGAACTAGGGGAATTTGCAACCACCAATTCAACTCTACAGAGAATACTGCAGGATATTCTAAAAAAGGAAAATACCAAGATTCCAGAAACAGTGGCAGAGAGGCCACAATGAATGGAGCAGAAAGAAAAATAAAGAAGACAAACTAACAACAAATGACAGAAAAAGATCTCAACAGAAATGAGGCAGAGAAGATTGGATGGTAGGAACAGCTATTTGGGAGAAAACAAGACATCAAAATAGCTAATGCTGATTTAGTATCATCTTGTTTTGAAGTTCCATCAAGCTTTTATTCTTCTGTCTCCATCGGTCTTAACAGGTTGTATCTTATTGGATTTTATTATATGCGATGATATAAGCAAAAACTTTTATAGACAAGGAGATTATACAAAAACCATTGTTCATTTTCTGATAGTTGGTTCTAAACACCCTGTAATACTCTGTCATTCTCTTAAATGGTTTTACATTGTCTTGATATGTTTGATGCTATGATATACAAAGTTATACTCAAAGATTTCAAGGAAAGAGACACTATGGTAACTACTTTCACGTCAGGATATCTTGTGGTGAAACACTATTTTGCTTAAACGGTTATGCTTTGACCTGTGCTGTTTTGATGTTATGCCCTCTTTTATCTCAATCTCCTTTCTTTAATTATTTACTTTTTATTTGTATCTTTTTAATTAAGGGAAAAATAAAAAATAGCAGTATATATTATAGTAACCCACTTTGGTTTCATATTAACTTGATTTGAAAGCCTGCACTGCCCTCATCATCTTGTTTTGACTGATTTTCCCCTATTCTGCTTTGCGTTATAGTACCAAGTTCAAAAGTATAGGCAACAACTGTGAAGACAATTAAGATTCATTGTGACTCCCATTCTGGTTGACTATTATCTTCTTTTAAAGTCCTGTAATGTCTCCAATGCTTCGGTTTTATTCTTTACTGTTTTGTTCAATTTTATTATAACCGATGATATAGGCAATTCTTTTTAAGATAGCAAGAGGCAGTATGGTAACCATTGTTGATCACCTAGTATTTTGCTTTTACATTATCTATTATATCCATCCTTTTGATTTGACTGACTCTGTTCTGTTACGTCATATTTGATTTTACTCTCTTCAAAAAAAGTAGTAAGAACTGTGGGAGTAATAAAACCCAAAATGTGTAATTGTCATTGTACAAAAGAGAGGAAAAGAAAGTGCTCTAAAGGACATAACTGCACATATATTTAAGTGTATAAGACAGATAACCATATTACTGAGTTTTGTTGGATCATTGAACAAAACTGTTTCCAGTCTCACTGTTTGAAAGTCCACTTTATATGCTTTAATTTTGTAACTTGAACAACTATTTCTAAGATAACAATATGTAATCTATTAACCAGTGATTCCCTACTGTTTATTCTTTCTGAAATTCTGTGTAACTTGCACCCTTTTTCTGTTTTTTTTTTATTTTTCTCCTTAAGTAAAATTTAAAAAAAAAAAGACTCCTAGAGTTAAGAATCCAATTCATCAGTTTAGTAGGATACAAAATCAACACACAAGAATCAATAGCATTCCTGTACACCAACAATGAACTCACTGAGAAGGAAATGAAGAAAACATCAGAAAAATGAAATACTTAGGAATTAACCTAGCCAAAGTTAATTCCTTTACAATGAAAAAAAAGAGAACTCTGAAAAGGAGATCAAATAGGACATCAGTAATGGAAAGATATCCACGGTTCCTGGATAGGCATAACCAATATTGGCAAAATGGCCATATTCCCAAAACTGTTATACAGATTTAATGTAATTCCAATCAAAATTCCAACACTATTCCTCACAGAAATAGAAAAAATGATCCTAAAAGTCATATTGAACCAACAGAGATCCCGAACATCAAAAGCAATCCTAGGCAACAAAAGCAAAGTAGGAGGCATCATGGTCCCAGATTTCAAGTTATATTACAAAGCTACCATGTTAAAATCAGTATGGTATTGGCATAAAAACAGATATATGGTCAGTGGAACAGAACAGAGAATGTAAAAGCAACTAAATGTACATTCAATTTTCCAATCTTTGGCAAAAGGGCCAAAAACATACACTGGAGGGAAAGACAGCCTCTACTAAATGATGCTGAGAAAACTAGTTATCTACATGCAGAAGATTGAATCTAGACCCATATCTCTCAATATGTACTATGCTGAAATAAGCATGGATCAAGTGTCTAAATGTTAAAACAGAAACAATCTACCAAAAGATAAAATAACTAAAACACTTGAAGAAATAGGTTCAGGCAAAGATTTTCTGAAGAGACTTAAAATTGCACAAGATATAACACCAAGAATCAACAAATGAGATCATATAAAGTTAATAGGCTTTCCCACGGCAAAGCAACCAACCAACAGAGTGAAGAGACAACCTACAGAATGGTAAAAATCCTTACCAGTTATTCCCCAGAAAGGGGACTAATACTCAGAATATGTAAATAACTCCAAAAATGGGGCCCTCCAAAATAAAAGACAAAATCAAAAGTCAAGCAATTTCTTTTTTTTTTTTTATTTAAGAGGAAAAAGAGGAAAAACACAAAACAAAACAAAGCAGTGTAAGGTTACACATAATACAGAACTACAAAAAAAAATAACAGTAAGAAATCACCTGTTAATAGATTACATATTATCATCTTGGAAATAGTTGCTCAAATCACAGTATCAAAGAATACAAAGTAGACATTCAAACAGAGAGACTGCAAACAGCTGTGTTCAATGATCCAAAAACATTAATATAGTCAGCTATTTAACACCCCTAAACACACTTGCTGTTATATCCGTTAGAGCTTTTTTTTTTTTCCTTCCTTTCTTTTTTACAACAAAATTGACAAATCTTTTTAAGGAAACAAGAGACAACGTTGATAACCATTGTTGATAACCTTGTACTCTGTTTTACATCATGTGCTATGTCTATCCTTGATTTTGACTGACAGCTTTGTTTTGCCATATTTGACTTTATTCTCTCCCCCCCCCAAAAAGTAATAAGAACTAAGGAGTAATAAAATCCAAAATGTGTAAATTTTGTTGTAAAAAAAGCCAAGCAATTTCAATGAATAGGCACTTCTCAGAAAACCAAAAATGGTCAATGAATATAAGAAAAAACATACTCTATTTCTACCCATTTGAGAAATACAAATTAGAACAACACTGAGATTCTATCTTTCTCATTAAAGAATGGCTATCATTAAGAAATCAAATAATAACAAATGCTAGAGAGGCCATGGGGAAAGTGTAACCCTTACATGGTTGGTGGGAATCTAAGCTAGAATACCTATCATGGAAATCAGTATAGAGATTCCTCAAAAAACTAAAACTAGAAATTCCATTTTACTTCTCTTCAGAATTAACTTCCCTAAAAATAGAAGACATCATATAACAGTGATACATGCATACCCATGTTTATATCAACACAATTTATAATAGCTAAATCTTGGGAATGGTCTATATATACTTCAACATATGAACAGCTCAATAAAATGTGGTATTGAAGTGCTACTCTGCCATAAAGAAGGATAAATTTGAGTCATTTTTAGGAAAACGAATGCACCTTGAGACCATAATGTTAAGTAAAATAAATCAGAAACACAATCTTAAATACAGCATGGTTTCTCTTATGTAAGAAAAATAGGGTGCCTGCCTGGCAAGCTCAAGATCCTGAGTTTGAGTCCCAGTGACCAAAAAAAAAAAGAAAAAAAAAATCTGCAGTACAAGAAAAACATAATATAAATAATGAGAAAAATAAAGCGATAGCTAATAGGAAATAAGGAGGCAGACCTTTTGCAAGTGGGAAGGAGACCAAGAGATGGAGATAGTGGGCAAGGGAAGGGAAAGAAAAAAGAATTAAGATGTGTTATGTACACATGCCAGTTCCCCACAAGGAATGCAACCATATGTACTACAAATGTACCCGTTAAAAATAAAAATTAAATAGAAAGAGAATCATGGGTGGAACAAGAGGCCAATGAGTTTGTCTAAGGCTCTGCACATAGAAACAATGAGGCTGGAGAAAATAAGAAACCCTCATAGCACTGAGACACAGTACAGCCTGTGTCCAGTGATTGTTAAGAGACAAGAGACCATGAAGCACCCAAGTTTGCCTCTCCAGGTGACACAATTCACTAATATACTACTCTGCATTCCTAATAAGTACACAATAGCTAAGACCCAGTATTTTCTTTGCAGGACCTATGAAATTATTTAGAAGAATTCAAAGAGAACAAACACATATTCAAGAAGTTCTGATGTCATAATGTCCTGATGGAGACCAGAATCTGGCTATTTGTGTCCTTAGCTTGGTACCACCCACTCTCTTCAGGCTTCAGCCCCTTTCAGTACCTGAAGCAAACCTCACTGCATGGACATGAAATGGAGCAATAGTACCAGAGAAAGAAATGGAAGGCCATGTATTACAATGACATTTGCTTCTCATTGACAGACGATTAGTGTAGGAGATGTCCTACTGGCTGATTGTGACCTGCCAACATCCTATGACTGCTCAGCTCCTGATGTCTTCCTAGGACAGGGCAGCAGTGACCCCCAGCTTCTAATCACTCTTTACCAGCCATGCACTGGGCTGAGTACTTGGTGTGCATTATCTCACCTCTCATGATCCGCGTGCTAGGTTGGATGCTCCATCATGAAGAAAGGGAAACAAAGGTGTATAAGGACCGATCTCTCGCCCAGATTCACACAGCTGGTAAGGGAAAGAGCTGTAATCCCCACCCAAGACACTTGGCTCCAGAAATTTCCACCAGCTATCATAAACTGGGAGGAACATCTAGGAAAACCTTCCTAGGGAGAGTACAGCTGTTCACCTGTTGGTTCTGATTAACACAAAGGAAAACTGCTTGTTCTTGGAATAGCTTTCATCTCTAATCTGTTCCAAAGAGGCAACCCAGAACACTTAGCCCTCATTCCAACTGGTCACTCTTAGCACCAGGGAAGAAGGTCACAGAGAAAGACAGGCAGAGTTTTCCCAAGCACTTTAAATGTTTTTGGTCCCCAATCACCAAAAGTGGTGTAGCTCTTTGCATGCTTCCTGATGAAACCATGCTGATCCAGGGCTGCCCAGGGAAGCACTATGATTGCTACATTACGACAGGGGTGGTGGAATGGAATTGTTCCTCATCTCACTCTGCAGAACACTTTCTCCTGTACCCAGATAACATGCTCTAAGCACCCCAAAGCCCAGGTATGGTGGTGCATGCCTATAATCCCAATACTCTTGGAAGCCAGGGAAGCAGGATCACAAATTCAAGCCCAGCCTAGATAAGTTAGGGACTTGGAGAGACAGAAATAAAAATATTTAAAAGGGCTGAGGAGGTAGCTCAGTGCAGAGCCTCTGGGAATCCTCAATGCCAAAAAAAAAAAGAGGGGCTCCAGTGGGAAAACCAGCACCTCCAGAGAGCTCCCTGCAGATGGCCAGTTCCTGCTGCCCCCTGTATGTGCGCCAGCTTGGACTTTGCCACCCTGCCAGGCTCCCAGATGTCACAGCCCTGAGGACATTAAATGGAACAGGGGGAAAAAAACCCTGGCTGGGCTCAGCCAACCCACAAAGTTGTTACAGATAACAAAATGCTGGTTGCTTTGCACCATTAGGTTTGGCGCAGTTTGTCAGAGTGATGACTGGATCACAAGACTTTTCTGGTCCCTGGGTTTCTGGAACAGAATTGTCATTATTTACCATCCAGTGTGGAAGGTTTCACTTGCGGCATCCCCCAGCTTCAGTGAAGATTTAATTAAGCAATGTTTCCTTTGATCTGTCTTCTTGGCTGAAAAGACAAAACGGAAAAATTCTAAAACAAAACACAATTGTCATGTTGACTGACCATTATGCAAACAGCTTCTAGAGGAAGCTTATGTTTCACATAGAAGCTGTTCACAATTAGCCTCAACTGTTAGAGACCCTGAGCCTCCAAGGACTGGTGAATGGCAAGACTGGGAGGGTGACAGGTAATCAGGAATTTAGGGAAAGAAAATGTTTATCTTGTGGCCCTTGTCACAGCTTAACACCAATTTGGGCTAATGTCTGTAAGTGGAAAATAGCTATTAGCAAATCAATTAATTAGAGCCTTGTTGGCTTTTCTAATGTCAACTCTAATTATTTGTTTTATCTGAGGTATCCTTAAATTATTTATAATCACTCTTGCTTACTGGACCAACCAAAGATAATAAAGTTGAATGTCACAACTATGTGGGAATTAGAGGAAACCTTTTATCCTAACTGGGCCATCTCAGGCAGGATTTTCAAAGCTTGGGCCTTTCTTCCAGATGAAGTCTCTTATTGAAGTTAATAAATGACTAACAAAGAGTGATAATTAATTAATTTGCTTGGGGAAAAAATTTCTAGGTTCAAGGATACTTATTCAGAAAAAAGGGACAAACTGTTTCTTTATTGTTTTATTTTCTCTTTCCAGAAATTGTTTCCTTGCACAATATGGCTTTGGGATCCATCCTGGGAACTGAGGGAGCACACTTCTGTGTGTGTCTGTGTTCTGGGCGGGTCACGGGTGCCGTGGCCTTGGGGCTGTGTTTGGTCCCTCACTCTTTCTCTCTAACACTGTTCTCCTATCCTGCTTCCCAGCTGCCACGAACTAGGTGAGTTTCACTCATCACACACTTCTGTCATGGTGGTGTTGCCCTGAAGCCAGCCAACCATGGACTGAACCCCCTTAAAACATGAGCTGAATTAAACTTCTCTTCCTTTAAATTGGGAGTGTCCCAGCAGTGGGAAAGCTAGCTAATCTACACAGGGCCTGAGAAAAGTGCACACCTCTGCAGTAACCTGAGGCAGGCAACCACTCTGCTCAACAGCATGGATATACCTGGCAGTCACAATCTGTGGAAAAAATTAATTCTATCTTCATTGCTCAAAAAAACATAGTTGACCCTTATCAATATACAAGTCAAACTGATTTTTCTTGGTTCTACAGCTCAATCTCTGCCTAATTCTTTAGGTGTTCATTTCTATTCCACTTTATTATAAAAGAAAAGAATTCAGGTTCCATTTTCAGCTTGAGGAAAATGGACATCTCCCTTTCTCTAGCATGTGGGAAAGTGGCTCTTATAACAAAATAATTACCTAATTAAAGTGTTCAGTTGAATCAGTTACCACAAGCCCAATTAAATCAGGCTGCCAACAGGAATATATTATACCTGATAAGGAGAGTTATTGAATAGATGGACACAGAGCATGAAGATCACATTCTCCGCTAAGCTCCGGGCAGAGGCTATTTATTCCTCTTTAAAGGGTGCTCATCTTCCCAGTGAAATATTGTTTCCTAATATGCCAGTGAAGCAACATCTCTGGTAGTAAAAATACTAAATACCTATGCACTAATTCAGGAGCCCTAAGTCAGCTGTTTACCGTGTGAATGAACCCCTAGCTGTGACTTTATGACCATAAATGTAACGAATGACTAGTTTGTCATAAAATCTCCTTGTTCTTTTCCTTTGCGTGGGGTTGGAGGAATGCTGGTCACTTAGTGCAACTAAACATATTAACAATGAAACTTAACTGGGACAGAAATGATGATTCTCTTTGATCAGTGAACAATATCAGTCCATTTCCTAGCCGGCAGATCGCATTTCTTTGAGTTCTGAGACGTTTCCTCATCATGCTAGCAGAGTGAGTGTTTTATTCTCACCTCTTCCTTTTCATAAGGTAGAATCCAGGGGTCTTCTCCTCTTTTCTACGTTTGATTTCATCTATTGATATTTGTCTGAACACCAAGACATGCTGTATCCAAGACACCCACAATTACAGTCTTGTTCTATCATGGTTACTGTAAAAATGGAGGAAAAAGAAAAAAGAATACAAGTAATATAAATACAAGGAAACAATACAAGCAGTCCCCAACTTGTGATAGTTCACCTGATGATATTTTTTGGTGTTATATTATTGCAAACTTTGATCTTTCTTTGAGGTATCGATAAGCAGCCTAGTACTCCCTCATGATGCTGGGAGCCATAGCTCTCATGAGGGTGGGCAACTGTCTCTCCATAATGTAATGTGTTGCTACACTATTGTGTTCAGTAGGTTGAGTATAAGAAAGGCATTTTCACTCTACCTGTGTTTTAGTATCCATTAACGGACTCAATGTCCCTTCCCCAACCATCCTTTCCAGGCTCCAGTAATCGCTATTCTACATTCAGATTGACTAAGTTTCTACATGTGAGAGAGAACATGTATGCATTGGTTCTCATTCTGTGTCTGACTTATTTCAGTTAACATAATGTCCTCCATTTAAGGACAAGATTGTTTTCGTAACTTATTGTGGCTTACATCTAGGCATACCCTCAAAAGCCTCCTGCACTCATAGGTAGGGTTTTTTGGAGGTGACTGGATCCAGGGTGCATGAATTTGGATTAAGGGCATATGATAACTAAACTAGTCCACTGATTGGTTTAGTATAGTTCTGGATGTGGCTAATGGAGAGACCCACCCTGTATATAGGTGGCACCACCCAAAAGCCTTATAGTCTGAATGGGATAAAGGAAAGGAAGACTTGCTGCTTTGATGCATTATGACTCCTGCTTACCTTGCCATAGACTGTTTCTTCTCTGCAAGGCCCCTCTGCCATGCCACCCTGTCCTGGAGCCAGCCAACTATGGACTGAAATGGCTACAAACTGTGAACTAAAATAAAGCTTTCCTCTTGCAGGTATTTTAACTCAACAATGAGGAAAGTAACCAAGATATGGCTCAATATATATTTTCAAACATATATATATATACATATATATGTCCTTACTTTTCGATATCCTTTCATCATTTATGAACTTCTAGGTTGATTCCACATCTTAGCTATTTTGAAAAATGCAGAAATAAATATGAGTATGCAGGCATCTCTTTGATATGTTGATAACATTTCCTTTGGGCATACACAAAGTGGGATACCTGAATCATACAACAGATTTATTTTTTACTACTTTGAGGAAATTCCATACTATTCTCCATAATAGCTACACTAATTTATATTCCAACCAATCATGTGTAAATGTTTTCTTTCTTCCTCATCAGCATTTGTTCTTTGTCTTTTTGATAACAGCCATTCTAACTGGGGTAAGATAACAATTCATTCTGTCAATGTACCTTTGATTTTCATTTCACTGATGGCTAATGATCAACTACTGTGTCCTGTAGCGCAGTGAGCGACTAAAGTTCGTAACAACCTATTACATATCTTGTAAATAACCAGACAAGAAGAAATTTTGATCTTCTCAAAGTATCAGAAACAAAGTAATGGGGCCAGGGATATAGCTCAGTGGCACAACACCTGCCTGGCAAGTTCAAAGTCATGAGTTTGATTCCCGATATCAAAAATAAAAATAAAAGTAATGGCAAGGAGGTAGAAACACTAATAACACCTATGTGATCAGTGTATGAGGTATACATGTATTGAAATGCCACCCTGTATTTCATAAACATGTATAAATATTATGTTAATCATAAAGCTGCCTTCTAAAGTCAAAAAATTATGTGAATCACACTGATTTTAAAAATGTTTAAAGAGATGGAAAGGTTAACCATCTGATTAGCTCTTTACCCATTACAAAGATGTATTTCTATATCACCCAAAATACATTCAATAAAATTCATAACTCATAATGTTTATTGCTTTTAAACTAGAAGTTCAGCTTTTAGTGTTTTTAGTGTGACCAAGTTTACTAGGATGCATCCCCATCATAAGCCATCGAACGTGTATATTAAACTGTACATGTCAGGCATGGAGCCTATAACTGACCAGTTTGGATAATGGAGCAATAAATTGGAGAAAAGAGGCAAAAAATCGCTGAAGTTTTCACGGTCAATTAAAAATAAAAAAGCTACCTAGAATTCATTTCCAGAGTTTTGTTATTTCTATTTTCTGTTCCTGTCCCCCAGAAGGGAACCTGTTGTTCATTAAGAGTGTGATTAAAGGTGGGTAATTTCCTCAGTCTGTGAAACGACCTGAAATGCATCACTACTGTTCCTGAGATATTTGGGGGATTCCTAGAAAATGTCAGCCTTAAATCATAGGTACCATATATCTCTCTTAAATAACTTACAGTTTTGATATTCATGTTATAAAGATAATGTGATGCACACTTGCCTTCATCAAACAGGGATTTGGATTAACAGACTCCACCCTTTGGAAATCACAAAAGGGCCTAAAAATTTCTCCCCAGGACTGCATCCTAAGTATTACTGATTCAAGAGCTTTTATCTATTATCTAGAAAGTCTTTCTTGACTGACTGAATGATATCCCTAATATTCATTTTCAAGGATTACTATTACCTTTTAAAAATATTATCAGTGCTTTTTCATAGTTTTAAAATATCTTTAGGAAATTTCCGTGAGTCTACTGTCCATTTCCCCTCTGAGCCCTTTGAATCCCCTGCCCAAGCCAGCCTCGTGGAGTGAGGAGCCAGAGAAGCAGGGCTGATGGGAGAATGACCACACAGAGAGAGCGAGGCTTTTCTACCAGTGACGGGGGCCCAGAGGACTGAGCTCAGAAACTATTCTAATGAGAGAATTCTTTAAGGAAAAAAGAAAACAGTTGCAAAAAGCAGCTAAGAGCTAGTGAAAACAGAAGGGGAAAATCAGCAATTTCACATGAATGTTAATGTACACTAAATCCACATAAAGTTTATTGCAAAGAGACAGACTTAGCTCTGATTATAGTTAAAACACAAAGTTGCCCAGGAAGCATGGATTTTAAACTTCATAGGTCCTCTCATTTTTCTTCCCAAATCTCCATTTCCAACCTTGTCCCTGAACCTCCTTCCTACTAAGATTTTGCCATGTGCTGTCTCTTGCCCTGAGCTAGCCCACTCTCGGGACCTTCCTAGAAACCAAGTGTTGGGTTCTTGAGGAGCTCAGTGGTGTTGAGAAGAAGGAATAAAATGGAAGGAGAAGCATCCTACAGAGCAGACTGTGAGGAGCACAACAGAGTAACACACCCAACAGAGGCCGGAGGCCTATGCAGGTATTGTCACTCTCCCAAGGACAGACTGTCCTCCTCCTCCGGTCTTCCTCTGGGCACAGAGACACCATGGCGTAAGTCTACATGGGCACATTACCTCCTCTTCTTTGAGAACTACCAGAGTCCACTAATACCATAGCCTTGAGCCATGTGGCACCCTCCCTGGCCACTGACTAGGCCAGGAGTAGACAACTAACTGGCCCAAGCTAGACCAAGTTTTCTCCCAGAACTTGAGAAACAGATCTCTAATGGGTCCCTAAGTGATTGCAAACACCAAACAAACTTTGTTGGTCTTGTGAGCAAAGGACAGCAGACCCAGCGCTGGGAAGACCCAGCGCTGGGAAGACCCTGCTCCCAACCTCTGAACGTGGCAGCAGAAGAAAAATTAATCTATGGACAGAAATTAATAAAACAAACTCACCGAGAAACCTGAGACCCTGTGAGAGGGGTCATACGGCTGATGGCCTTAGATCCTGCCAGGGTCCGCTTCTGGCTTCACGTTCTTCTGACACTGTTTGCAGTTCTGGCCTTGAATTTCCTCAGCTCCCTTGTAATCAATCTCTTCTCTTCATTTAAACTTGAAAGGGTTATTTACTGCCTTTAAAACAAAGATGATTAGTACAGTAGTGACTTTGATGATGATGCTAACACTTACCGTTCCCTAAGCTCCACACACCTTAGAACACTGATGCGCATGTTCTTGTTAAAGTAGGAATTGCTGTTGTCCAAGTTTTCATGATTATAGAACACATAATAGCCAAGAACACACAGCTCATTTCAAGTGAAATATCTGACTTGGTGGGTCTTATGACTACCTTGGTCAAGAATCCAGTACATGCATTAAATGAGTGCAAGCCAACAATAATACATTTTACTAAATTATCTTAGTAAGATTTATCAAATACCATCCACTCTGAAATGGTTTACATGATAAGAATTCACTATAATGTTTTCATTTATTTCCTCAACTTTTTATTTTTAAAATTTCCAACATAAAGAAAAGTTGAAATTATAGTAAGATACACATTCTTATCCTTCATTTAAATTCATTTTAGGCCATTTCAATTATTAAAATGCTACCACATCTGTATGTACATATATATGTGTATGTTAGTATATATACAAATATACTTCTTTTGCTAAACTGAAAATAAGTTGCAGGTTGATGTCTTGATATCACTCCCAAATTGTAATAAAACACCAAAAAACAAAAACAAGTTCCTGCAGAAATATAATATATAGCTGAGTGGTACAGCACCTGCCTGGCAAGCATGAGGTCATGAGTTTGATTCCTGGTACCAAAAAAACAACAACCAAAAAGAAATATAATATCACTACTACACCTGAGAAATTCAATATTATATTACAGTTGCATTTAATGCTTAGTTTGCTATGAGCTAACTCATGTGTTTTCCTCCTTAAAACCATGATTTCCCGTGTTACTATCTTTGTAGGCTGGGCTTTTAGAAGGTAGTTAAGGTTAAATGGCATCCTGATCTGGTAGCATTTGTATTCTTTCATAGCAGACACCAGAGCTTTCTCCAGCTGCGTCTTTCTTGCTGACAACACTGCACACACACACACACACGCGCGCGCGCGCGTGCATACGAAGACGTTAGCTCAGTGGAGAGGCCATGGGAGGACACAGCAAAGAGGTAGCAGTGTGCAAGCCAAAGAAAGACCCCAACTCAAAACCAAACCTTGCAGAACCTTGAAGTTGGGCTTTGCAGCCTCCAGGACTACGACAATAGACTTCCATGGTCTAAGCCACAGGTCTGCAGTACAGTATTTTATTTTGGCAATGAGCCAGCCTGAACAGACTAATGCAGAGTTAGACTATATTCATGGTCCCTCCTAGTTACTAAAAAAAAAATGCTTTTTTCTTTTATTGCTATTGTTTGCTTTTCTTTTTTTCCCAATTCTGGGATCTCATCCAAAAAAAAAGAAAGAAAACCACATATTGCATTTGGTGGTTGTCTTTTAGTCTCCTTTATTCTGATTCTTCCTGCCTTTCTGATCATTTAATAGATATCTTCACTTTGATGACTACTTTTTTTAAAAAGTGCTGCCACTGATAATGGTAAGATGTTATCAATTGTGAGGTGAATTCTGCTAAGTGTTGAAATGTAGTGTGTTAAAATATGAGAGGAAAAAGTGAACCTCAAAATTGATAGAATATGGTAAATCTAGCTGGGTTTGTTAGAGAAAGTTGGAGACTATAGAAAAAGTTAGAAAATACATCCACTAGGAACATAATTTTTTTTAAAAGTAGTTGACTTAGGAAGTAGATAACAGGCTTCAAGTTTATAAAGCTCTCATCATTACGTGAAAAATGATGACAGCCTTTCTAACATAGCTAACAAAACAGAAGAAGAAAAGAGAAAAAAAGCAAGTGGGTTGAAACTTTAAAGTTGTTTTTCATTTTAAAATAAAGATTTTTTTCAGCTAGAAATATTTTTTAAAATTATTAACAATGTTTTGTGTTTCTCTTTCCCCAGAGATGTGATCAGAATATCTAAACAGAGGCTGGAGGAGTAGCTTAGCAGTAGAATCCATAGTGTTCAATCCTCAGCACTGACTGCTCCAAAAATAAACAAATAAGTAAAAATTTAAACAAAATTTTATTGAGCAAAGGCCCATGGCCTGTGATGGGACAGGGAACAGAAAGTATTTTGGAAGTGAGAAATCATCATAAGCTAGTCTGAGATGGGGCAACAATTTGACTGTAAAGTCCTGGGGATTATGAGAAATATGATCCTCAGAAATAAAGCTGAAGTTATCAGAAGATGCTGATAGACTAACAGAGAATTCAGGTGTGGGTAGAGGACTATAGCAGAGAAATGTGACAGTACGTAAGGGGAACTACATCCTTGATTAGGGAATTGTGACAAAACCATAGTAAATGAAGGTTTTGTTGCTTTGTTTGCTTGGTCTATTGGTTGGTGCAGAGTTGGTTGTTGTTTTGTTTTGTTTTGTTTTTCTTAGCATAACTTGCAACAAGAAAAGACAATGGTAAGACCAGCTAGAGTCACAGCAGTGAATCAGTCTGACCCCAGACGGTGTGTCACCCAGATGATGTGTCACCATCTACCTCCCAAATCCTCACATACATAGAAGAAGCCTAAAATTCACTTACAGTTCTCTCCAAATTCCTGTAAATCCATTATATTATTTCTCTCAATCTATTTCAAAGTGAAATAACATAGACCGTGTGGCTTAAACAACAGAAATTGATTCTCCTCCCATTCCAGAGACTGGAACATCCAAGATCAAAGACCCACCTACTTGGCTTGAGGGTGACTGTCTTCTCCTGAGTCCTCATGTGGGCTTCCCTCTGGGTGTGTCTATGTCTTCTAATCCCATTTTCATGAAACACTAGGCACTTTGGATTAGAGCTCACTCTAACTTAATCTGCTTTAGCCGTTTGAGATGCTGCCTCCAAACACACAATCACATTTTGAGGTGCTGGGGGGTTAGAATTTTAGGAAAAGATTATACGTATGTTGGTAAATATATGTGTGTGTGTGTGTGTGTGTGTTTGTATGCAAGACAGAAAACTATAACATCAACCTCTGTTAGTTCATAAAAAGAAAAGCTTGTGCTATCATTGATTGATTATTTTTGTGCCTACATCTTGTAACCTGAACAACTACTTCTAAGATAACAATATGCAATATGTTAACTAGTGTTAATTTCCTTTTTTTGAAATTCTGTATCATTTCTATCCTTTTTTTCTGTTTTACTTTTTAAAATAAAAAAAGAATGTGAGGGGACATAATTGAATCCATAAAACTTCTATTAGTCACCTTTTCATCACTAGGACAAAATACTTGACACCTACAGCTTACGGAGAGATTCATTTCGGCTCACCATCACAGAGGTTGCAGTCCATGGGCAGTGAAGAAATGTCATGGCAGAGAGCCTGGCAGAGGCAAGCTGTTCACTGTGTAGCAGCAGAAAGCACAGAGAAAGCAAGAGAGACAGAGACACGGGAAGGGGACTCAGCCATGAACTCGCCAAAGGATGAGTTCACTGAACGGCCCCATGATCCGGTCACCTCCCTGAGGTCCCACCTCTGAACACTTGTGGGACATTTTAGATCTAAACCATAACAACATCCATTAAAGTACTGTCAGTTCTTTGAACTAGTGATGAAAAAGCACATACAGACATACGGAGTCCAAGGAGCCTGGAGGCTGTGGACTCTAAGCCTTGCTTTGCCTCCATAACAGATTTGGCTGCCCCCACAATGGAAATAAAAACACAGAAGGATTTTCTTGCTTTCCGGAGACAAGGTATTACAACTAGGATTCCATGCCCACTAGAAGCTTTATTAATTATAAGCTCAGGCCAACCTTAACAATAGGAAGCATGTTCCAAAATCTATTATGTAAAACATAATTCAAATCACGGCTCCACGCTCCTTTAATTTTTGATAATGAACATTTAGTGTTCAAGAGTATATAACATTGGAAATTGAGGCAGCTAATAATTAGCTCTTTTCAAATCAGTGACAAGAGTAATTCGTGGGAGTTTTTCCCCCCTCCTGACTTTGACCTTCCACAACTGCAAATATTGCTGAGACATTTACTTTCCTAGATGATAGTTCTCCTTTAAGTGATTCCAAGAACAAATGTCTGTCTCAAGAAACTGCCTCTTGAATTCACAGTTTCATGAATTCCCTAGATTCACTGGAATCTTTCTACCCCTGACCCCAGAACCTAGATTTGCCCACAGAGTGATAGTGAAGGGGGCAGCGCAGGGAGCCTCCATCCTGCAGTTAAATGTGTCTTACAGAAGTTCCCTATCCGGAAGTCCTTTCATTGGTCAGCTCTTTCCAGGCAAACTGGAGCTTTCTGGGCTTTTTACTTGTGGGGCCCTTCCCCTCCTGGAGTCACTCAGTGATATGTAGTGGCTTGAAGATAATCTGCTCAGTAACGAGGGATGTCACTGCAGAGTCCTGAGAAAGTATAATCTAAAGCAAAGTCAGTGCCCACAGCCGCTTCTCACTGATGGAGCCGGAAGAGGCTGCCAAGGGCCCCTGGAGGTCTACTCCAGTGCAGAGAGGGCCTGCCATGCCCCAGCACATTGGAAGCCCTGAAGACCACCTGCAGAGCTCCTTGGAGTTCTTCTCCAGGGAACAGCATGTCATCTGCTGATGGAAAACACACTAGCTTCATTCCAAATAGGCAAGTGAAATGCATCCTCCAGGTTCACTCTTTGGGTCCCTCCTTATGCCCCTGAAGTAATTTTGAAGCATTCTATTTAATTTCCATGATAGCAGATTTATGAATATTTACTGAAATTACTGATAGAAAGCAATGGCTATAGGGTAGCCCCGGGAGAGAGCTCAACTGCACTGCATTAGTTTTAACAATAATGAAAGTTTCACAGGAGCCCATGTGCCTTGCTTAGCTCATTACGAATAGCAAGCCACAGCTTGAAGACCTCAAAGCGAATGGCTAAAACAATAAAATGGAATAAAACAGAAAACGGGGATGTCGTCTTCCCCTAGAAAAAAAAAAAAATAATGAGTCCCAGCCGTTATCAAATTGCCTGTAGGTCAGAAAGTGACTTGGGAGAGAAGCTGAGATTGCCCGCTGCTTGCTTTCTCCTCCAAGGCCCCCTTTCCTCCTTTGATCTGGGTCTTTAATGTGTTTTTCATTTATATGTAGATTTCTTTTGGTATGTAGATTTCCACTTTCCATTGGCTTTACAGCAAGCCCCAAATTTTGGAATCCCAAGTAGACTTTTGCTGCTCTCTGGATATTTTAAAACTTGCTTTTCAATAACTGATGCAAAAAAAGTGTCTGAGATACTTAAGTCCTCCAGGATATTATTTTTGTTGTTCTATCTAAACACCCGAGTGGAACTTAACAAACTAAAAACTAAATAACCCGGCCATGATCACACGCAATTCAGCGCATGAGCTCTGGGTGCCCAGTGCATGCCAAGCACGTTTCCAGGCCCTGAAGGTTCAGCGGTGAACAACTTGGAGAACAATTTGTGCTCTCAAAGAGCTTACCTTGACCGAAGAAAGGAGAGAAATGTAAAATCTGATTAAGCCAGAAAAGAATGAGCTGGCCAGGAGTACAAAAAATGACGAAGACAGGAAGGCGTTGAGGAACACCGTAATTGGGCAGGGGGACAGGAAGGGAGAGACCACCAGCCAGCAGAGGCTCTGAGAGGACCCTGTCCAGAGCACCTCCTCACGGTAGGGGCAGCAGAGGTCTCTGAGCAGGCATCAGCACTGACCCAGGCAACACACCCGACTTTCAGAGCCCTCTCCCACCTCTTAACCCTGGGATGCTGATGTCACTACAGAAGGTGGCACTATTAGAAGAAGGTGGGCGTGAACCGGCCCTCTTCCTAACTTCTAAGGACTCTGCATCATTTTGAAACACAAAGTTTGCAGCGAACTTGCAATTCTAGCTTTCATGTAGCTGTTCTGATCCCTCTGTATTTTCCTGCTAATAACTCAGACCATCCTAAAGCAGTTACTATTAGTAACTATTCAGCTTTGTGAATTCTTAAAAAAACAAAAAACAACCAAAAAAAACACTAGTCCCTTAAAAACAGGACTGTTTCAAGTCCTTTTCACTCTTTTCTGCAGAGAGAGTGGTTTTTATTACGTTTCAGAGGACACACCAGGGAAAACCAGTTCTACAATTTGATTTTCAAACAGGTTTAGCTGCAATGGAAAAGAGGGTATCTCAGGCCTACTGCACATATACTCTTTTCTGGCTGGAAGGTAGATGGATGAGATGCTCCATAAATGCTGATAGAAAACACATTAGTTGAATCACATTCGATTAGCCAAGTCGTGTTATCAAGGGCATGAGAAAAACCTCAAGTGCGAACGTCTGTGGACTATGCATTAAATAGAGGTAAGATACTAAGACCAGGAAGGACAGGTGGAGTTTTTTTCATTATTTAAAATAAATTTATCGTATTTCTGAACAACCACCCATTCTTTTGATCATAGACAGGAAACTTCTTATCTGCCAGTAGGAAGCAGTGACCACAGGTGAAGACGCAGGTAGGTATTTGATGATCTGTTGCACAAGCCCCTGGCTGAAATGAGCCTCACTTGAGTATATCATGTGCTGAGAATTAGGAATTGCTTGGGGCTGAGTCATTATCTCTCCAAGAGGCCTCTGCAAGGCTAATGGCTCAGCTTAGCACATTAAGTGCCTGGGCCTCTGCCTGCACACGAGCCAGCTGAAACCTTGGCCAAGGAGTCCAACAGGGAAGCAATGAAAGCAGGCTCTGGCCCAGCAACAAGACTCTTTGTAATTTTATTAACAATACCATGCATTGAGCTCTTACTTTGTGCCAGTTCCTAATCTTAGAACAGCCCAGAGGTAGCTATTATTCTTCTCATTAAAGAGGTTGAATAAATCCCCCAAGATCCAGAGCTCTAAGCAGTGAGTCTGGAATTCAAACCCAGCATTTAGCACAGTGCTTGGCAAAGTAAGTGCTCAGTAAACAATCCACAAATGAATGCCTGCTTCCAGGCTCAGTTTCACAACCGCGTGCATTACACAGTTCTTTATAGATTTAAAGCACTTTCCCATCCGCTGTGGTGACTTCAGACTAGAAATAGCTATTTATCCACATGAAGGTCACTCTTGTAGGGCCCAGTTTCTTCCTTCCCCAACTTCTTCTGTGTGACACAAAGCAACCTGGAGAGAATGTGAAAGGCATGGCATTCCAAGATGGGCACTGCCTGTGGGACAGAGAAAGGAGATGGAAGAGGGGCCAGGAGGCCACACCAGGAAATGGCAGGAGGGCTCTGCAGACCAAGGATAAGGGGGCGCAGAGGGGTCCCCAGAGCTAGCGGCTCAGTCATTCAGAGCCAGTGCATAGCTCAGTGCTAAACTCAAGCTTAGTATGTGCAAGGCCCTGGTTCACTGATCATCAGTACCTTTTAAAAAAAGAGTCATTCAGACATGGATAGGTATGCCAGTCCTTCTCTACTCCTGCCTATGTTCCCTTTCTTGCCTTACGTTCTGTACCCACAAAGAAGAGATCACTGTGCCTAACTACTTCATCAGGCAGACGTGTTGGTCCATTTCTGTTACTATACTTAAAGCTGGGTGACTTTGTAAAGAAAAGAGGTCCTCTCTAAACAACCTCACCATTCTAGAGGTTTGAGGACATGTCTGGCATTTGCCCAGAGTGGATGAGATCCTTTCAGTGGGTAGCATCACAATGATGAGCTGTGTGTGACCGGGAGAGGCCAAACTGAGGTGCCATGGGACCAATTTCCTACAAACCAATGACCCACAGACCTCCCACTAGACCTGCCCCCTTAAAAGTCTCACCATGTCAACACAATCACCTTGATGACCAAGCCTGCAATAAGCCAGCCACGCATGTGAGGGACTACACATGTAAACAATAGCAGTATTTACCAAAATATGTGAAATCTGAATAAATCACAGTTGCCTGGCACATAGTAGGCGTTCAGTAAAATTCAGTTGCTGTCAGTATTAAAGTGTGAGATGGCTGCTCTCATGGTCTTCGGTGAAAGCATAACCATTAGCGTTCTCAACCTTGATCTTCTCCACAAAATAAGAAAACCTGTAATCCCAGGACTTGGGAGGCTGAGGCAAAAGGATCACCATAAGTTCAGGGCTAAGCTGAGGATCGATAGTGAGTCAAGGCCAGCCTGGAATATGTACCAAGACCTTGTCTCAAAAAGAGAAAAGGAAAGAAAAGAAAATCTATTTGACTTAAAGGATTTGAAAACGTTCACAGTGCTATAAGCCAGAGCCAGAGCAGGTGACCGAGACCTTCCTCCACCCTCCCGTGCTGAGATGTCCCGGTCTCCAGGTCCTGCAGAAGGGAAGCGGAAAGGAGCCTTCCTTCAGCACTTTCTCCTTTTAGAAATTCTGTTTCGTGCCAGCGTTAATTTCACATGCTTAGTGTTCTTTCTATTATTCATGAGTTCTCTGCAATTCAATTTTACAAAGCAAAGGAGGGAAACCACGGATATGTTTTCCCCTTTGGAAGCAAAACAGTTTTAGCCCCCATGGAACCGAATGCCTGCGGATCAGATGCATCTCATGTAGCCGTAGCAATTGGATTTCAGTGCATTTCTTGAAGACAGCCCAAAGACAAACGCCACGCTCTGCGTTTACATTTGGGGGCCATTTTACATTGCATGTCTCTTTGTGCGAGTACAACACTTCCCTGAAACTTACTCCACCTTTCTTGGTAAAGTGGTTTCCTGGCTTCAGGAGGCAACCAGAAGATTTGCATACAAAAGAAAGGGCAGAGCAGAGCAGTGCCAGGTCTGTGTCTGTGTCGCTGAGCCCTCCTGGGTGCAGTCACATTCCTTCACCTGCCAGCTTGTCAAATTCCATGGTGCTAATGCAATGAGCTGACCACAGGGACTGCCATGAACCTTCCCTGCAGCCTCAAGCCAGCCAACACAATGTGCAGAGGGACTCATGGCGTGCTGGGTACACAAAGATCTCGACATACCCAGCATGTGTGGACAAAAAGGAAAAAGGCATCCCTGGCAGAGTTGGGCAGAGCATCATTTTTCAAATTAAAAATAGATAGGGGAAAAGGGGAAAAGGCACCCTGTCCTCACGGTTGGCACCACCTTCAGGCATAGGCTGGCATTCAACCCCCACTCTTTCCTCTGGAGCTGTGCAGTGACCCTATGCTCCCACCCAGGAGATGACAACTGCATTCTGCCACCTTTCTGAAGCATCTGCTCACCTAGAGCTGATCTCAGAACCCACACGCTGGTCCTCATCTCATTCTGGAAATGACACACCTATTAAGCCTACTTCGTTTGGATAGAAGTTGATTAGCTCAAGCTAAAAGATACATACAGGGTGTGAGTTAGGCCCGAGCATCACTACACTATGGCAGGTGTATGCTGCTGCAACACAATGTGTAACCATTCAGTCCCTTGTCCTGTTTCTTGGGGTACAGGTGGTAAAGAGATGCTGAGAATTTAACTGTCCCAATCAAATACATATGTAGGTCAGGGGGGTCTGATGGCGTCACCTGGGATCCACTGCATCCAGTTGATCACGTCTCACTTTAGAATCCAGACCAGCCATCAGGGATGATCTTCACAGAGAAAGCTGGTAGTAGTAAAAGAAGCTTCTGTGTTCCTTCATCATAGTGAAAAGCTTCAAAAATCAAAGAACTAGCCGTGGTGAACACACATGTAATGAGTCTTTACAAGATGTGGTGAACACACCTGCCGCATGCCATGTAATGGAAAGACAGCTCACAAAAACACCACAGGGAGTCCTCGTCCACCTCATTCACCAGATCTGGCACCACGTGACTCCTGCCTCTTCCCCAAAGTCAAAATGGTGATGAAAGGTAAACATTTTGATCAGATCGGGACACTGAGACAGCCACAACAGTACAACTAAAAATATCCATGAAAGAGGACGTCAAGAACTGCTTAAGCAAGTGGCGAGAATGGTCGGGTAACTGTATTCAAAGAGGGAGAGTATCCTGAGGGAGATTAATGCACTGTGTCTTTTACTATAATCATTTTTTTAACTTAAACATTCAACGTTATGTTTTGATCACACAGCGTACACTCAGTCGGCCAGTGAACACGAAAGTGGTATTCAAGTTCTTTGTCTCCCAGTCAGGGAAAACGGGTTACTAACACAAAATGCATTTGCAGATCTAGTCCTGTCCTAGAGAAACAAATGCTCCTGCCAGAAATATACCCTGTAATTCCCGCAGCATTACCATTGGATAAATGAGAGGTTGTGATTTCACTTCTCCCTCTGATTGTTCCATAAAGTGGTTCCCTACTGCTGATCTGCTACCCTGTTATTCTCCAACTGTTCACACCACCCCCCTTGTGCCCCTTCTTTGGAAATGGCCATTGAGATGCAAACAAAATAACTGTAAAACTTGACATTCCAAAATACGGTTGTTGTGCTTTGTGGAAATTAACTGCCTCTTCATGTGGGGAAAAACAAAACAAACAGAACCAAAAAAGCATGTGTAATTAAGACATCCATTTCCACTTGGATCTGAAAGGCTTCCACAAAATCTCTCAAGCTCTTTGTCCCCCCTGCTCACTCACTCTCCACTGGGAGCCCCCAACAGCACCTTCCAGGTCAGCAGCACTCACACACCTCTCAGAGGGAGGAAATGAGCCTGACTTCCTCACCTTCTGCCCAGCAGGAAAGCACAAGCTGTTCCTAGAGCTGACATCACTCTGCTGGAATCACTAACCGGTCAAGCCAGGACACGGTTATGACGGGGGCCCCAAATCACATCCAAGACCAACTTGGGAATTGAAATGTAGCTGCGAGAAGATAAGGAAGCTAACAATGGCTCCTGAGGACAGACAATTCAGGGACCCTAGAATCAGGACAGAGGGTGCACAGGGTGAAAAGCAAAAGCACGGCTCTGAAACGCGGGTGGCATTGCTTCCCACTATGCTGGAGCCCTGCCAACCCTTCCTCCTGGAGACCCAGTGCCCTGGATCCTGCAAGCTGAGCTCTGGACCATGGAAACCCCAGAAGTTCTCTGTGTCAACTGTCACATACAGTGTGCTCCGTTAATTGCCTTGTTGAAGTCTGAAAACAACCACCACCTTTCATTCTCACAGCAACACTGTCCACTAGTAGACTATGAAGGTCTTATAACCCAGAAGCTCCAGCCCTAGGGAAGGCTGCTCTGGGACCCTTTCAGCCCACTTCCTGTGCGGGGTGCATGTGAAGCTAGACACGTCTCTGAGGCCAGGTGCCCCTGCCCCTCCACGCCCCCTGGGCCAGGCGGCATCACAGGAGCCATGAAGCCGGCAGTGAAGGAGTTCTGTGATCACAGTGCAAATTCCCAGGTTCAGCCTGGGTCCCTGCCGAGAAGAGAAAAGCCACGCACCTTCTATTCCTTGCTCTCCTCCACCAACTGCTCTCTAACGGGAAGTCAGTCCTCTAATCATCCTCAGAAGACACAAAACAGGCAAGCGAGTGACAAAATGCATTCTCTTGTTTAGACAGGAGCACACGGAGAATCTAGACCTGTGGTTGGTGTCCCCAGCCCCTGAGCCCCTCGAACTGTTACTGGTTCTTTCAAGCTCATGCAGAGAGAGGTTTCAGCGCCCAGAGGTAATTTTCAGATATCTTATGAATCCCAAAAAGAAATTTAAAAACATTGGGGGAAATTAAGCCCAGATTCCCAAGTTCTTTTCCTGCACAATTGAGATACAGAACTAAAGTGTTGGGGAGAAAGAGCTGAGGAGAAGAGAAAAACTGTGGAAATTAAAGCTGTTCTTCTGCCAAGATAAGAAATCTTTTTAAGTTGCCCCCCGGCTTAGGTTTAAACAGTATGGCTTGCTCAAAAATGTGCTCGAACCCCATCACCTTCTTTCAGGCTCTGACTAAAACTTTAAATGAGTTATTATACACATTAAATTGCCATTTAATCGTACCCAAGCACTGTCATAAAAGCAAATGAAGCAAGCCAAGCAGCACTGAAATAAAAAATACTACACTGGTTACATTTTGAAAGCACAAGCTGAAAAATGCTTACTGTCACCTCCTACCCGGGGAGGGAAGCCTCCTGTCAGCACAAGGGACAAATGGCCGAGAAGCACTGGCTCCTCAGTGCTTGGGAGCTGACATCTGCCAGCCAGTCCCAAGGCCAGTTTTCCTCTACCTGACCATGCTGCACCTTCCTCACTTTGAGACTGTTTGAGGGGCCCCACTCCCGGGGGAGACTGCAAGCCACCAACCCAGAGCAAGCATCACTCACATGTGCCTTTTCCGTGAAGAAGTGATGGCAGTCTTGTCTCAGAAATCTGTCATTAAACCCCATTTGGGGCTGGTCTGATGGTGAGCGTAGCAGCCTCTGTCTGTGAGGAAGGGGGCCGCCTGCAGACTCCCAGCTCGCGCCCACCCTGAGGAATCCTGGCTTACCAGGCTCCATCAGCTCTTGCGCTTTGGTGAAGCTGATAGGGAGAGGATGAGAGGGAAACTGAGGAAGCTGGGATCCTGGCTCCACTCGTGTTGGCAAGAACAGAGAGAAGGAGCTGGGGCCCTGGGGCCCGCGAGACTCCGGAACCAGCCGGGATCAGGGTGCTCAGGGTGCTCAGAGATCAGGGTGCACTGGGTGCCCAGTGTGGGCAGAGAAGGCCTAGGAGGCATTTGTAGAGAGGAAGATGAGAAAAGATGGTTTTAAGAAACTGTCTACACATTATGAATGTAGATTCTTTTTTGTTTAATTTTGTCTTTGCATTTCATTTGATGTCTTTGATATATTTTTCAGAGACTGCTTCCTTAAAAATTAAATTTGCTTTTTTCCAGTGTTTTTGGAATTCCAAACAGGTAAGTTTCGGTGGGTTTTTTTTTTTTCTTTTCTAATGTTATAGTCTGTTGAAATGAGCCTATCCAGTGACTCCATTTTTCATGAGCATGTTTAGATGTTTGTATCTAGTATTTCTTGAGAGCAATTTATTCTATTTATTTAATACCCATTGAATTCAAAACACTCAGCCTCGCCTGTGGATAATTCAAAAAGATAACAGACAAGGACACTGTTTCCAAGGAGCTTAGCCCGATGTAATTACCATTTAATGGCTATGATAATTATATTCGATTTAAAAGCAGACACCGGCTGAAAGAGAAGCACAAATCAAGTTCTATAGAAGCTTAAAGGAGGGAGAGAGTAGCTCCAGCTGGGAGGACATGGGAGCTGGAGAGCCACCCTGAATTAAGGAATGCTTCCCAGAGGAGGCAGCTATAGGTGGAGCTTAATGATGGTGAAGCCATGGCTACAGTCAGCTGGGAGTAAAGAGTCTTCTAGGAAAAGAGAAGGGAATTCCAAAATAAGGGAAAACCTAAGCAAAGACAAAAAGAAGAAAATACAGGCAGTGTGCAAGCAAATATCGAGAGGTTTCGTTTGACCAAAGAAAGCATCTATGAACAGAGGATGTAATAATAAACTGCATAGAGTTAGTTCCATTGTGGGAGCTGCTGGTGGAGGCTGGAAAAGTTGAACAGAATATTCCTGACTGTTCAGGCCCAGGCTAATCCCACCCATGCTCATGTTTTTCTTTAATTCTTTTTTCAAAACACTAAGTTTTCCATCAGGTACATGCAGAAGCTTTGGACAAAAGTTGGACTACCTCTGTTAATTGGACAAGCAAATTGCCTGGATTCACCCTGGTTTCCCACAATCCTTCCAGTACGTAGGAGACACTCCGGGAATATTTGTGAAATGAATGCCTGGGTGTATTAGTTGGTGCAGCTGGTGAACATCTTTCCCTAGATCATATTGGGAGGACTTCTGCCAAAGCAGAGCACTAAGATTCCCAGCACTCATTCCCAGCACTAAGATTCCCAGCATTCTACATACTGAAATTCATTCAAAGTTTATCAAACACTTATGCATACCACACAGTGCACTAAGCACTCAAAAAGCCCAGATGAATGAAGAAGAGCCCTTTCCTTAGGAGGATCATGGCTAACATGATAGTGGGTGCCTTAGCAATACCCTTCCCCAGAGGGATGAGAAAGTCCAGAGACCTCTGAATTATCCACCGGGTTGCTTCCTGAACCTTTTAAGTGTTAATATGTGTATTTAGCAGTCACCACTTCCCGGGACAATAAGATTCTGAAATTCCCATCCTACAGAGAAGGTGAGCAAGGATGTTAAAGCTCAGTTTCAAAACTGCTTCCCCGAGATTGCCCTGCACAGTGGCATTTTAATCCAGTGGCTTATCTTCCTCTGCCTCCTGTGTATTCTTTTATTGAAGTTCATGAAAGAATCATAGGATTCTGAGGCTGGAGGGGAACTGAGAGCTCATCTAGTACAACACCCGTAGGAAACTGAAGCCCGTGGAGCCAAATAGCTTCCAGTTAGTGACACAAGACTTAAACTGTGTCCCTGCCCTCGCAGCCAGCATTCTCTACACCGTGCCAAATCGGCATGCTTTTTAACCATGGCAAACTGACGATATGCTCTGTGTATCTGTCTTATAGCTTATAAGGCCTTATTTCCATAATCCAAAAAGATGTAATGAAATGCTTGCCTTGCTTTAATTCACTGAAGGAAATTTACAGAGGCTGCTCAGTGTAATGGAAAAAATCTTCGGGACTAGATCCATAAAACTCAGGTTCTAGACTGATCTCAACAAACAATTTTATGGAAACCTTCCAACTTCAATTCCCTTAGTTCTCTAAATTCAGCTGCACCTTAGTTGAACAAGAAACTGGTGTCATAAAGTCCAGCGCCTAATAAAATCCAGAAGGCCAACCCAAGAATCCAGGCAGGGATAGACAACTGTGCAGCTCACGTTCCTTTAAAGTCATTTATTTGAATATGGCTTTAAATAATAAACTTTGTAGATCCCAGAAAGACAGGTTTGGAGTCAAATGTAACCCACAATTATGACATTATATTTCTGAAATAAATGCTTCTTTGATGATATCTTAAATACAGAAATATCATGATAAGAATTCAATGTTTTCTTCAAAGTTGGATGTATTCTGATTGTTTTCAAGTAAATCCAAAAGTAGCTAATAATTCCCCCTCTAAGTTGCTGCGCATCTTTCAAAGGCTTGCATGACTTCTCTGTGCCACAGTTTGTCATTAACCAAATGAAAAATAAATTTGCTGACCATTTTTCTCGGGTATGGTATGAATTAATTAGTAAATGCTTTAGCATAAATATTGAGTCTTCATTAATAAAATATATCTGGTGGGCATATATTCTTCATGATCACTTGCTTCAATAGTTCTTTTGTTGGCATGAACTTTTATTGACTGTTCTACATAATTAAAAACCCAGGAAATTGATTTAAAAAGACCAGGAAGGGTGTGTAATACAGGACTGCCAACACTAATGAAATAATTTAAGTCGGAATCAGACAAAGGGACAAATTAAACTCTGCAAATTACTCAAGGACTAAGAAAGGCTGATTGTTCAAGTGTAATTAAAATATACAGCTGGAATAGTAACTGCTAACATAGTGATCTGATCAATGAACACAGGAGCTATAAAAATTTAATGCAGTGTGAGCAGCCTATTTTTCAAAATGCAAATAATCAACCCAAAATGCAGCTGTTATGAGACAAACATGCAAAAACTAACAAGCCCAGGGAAACTGTACTGATGACTCAGGAGAAACAGGCAAGAGCAAGATATTAAGAACATTGCTCTCGATATCAACACTACCATTTAATCATAAAGATTAATTTCTCTAAAAGGGGGGGTAGAGCTCCTCTCCAGAAGCATAAGAATATTTATTTCCTGCAGCTGATTCTGTGTTTAGTGGCCAGGCTCGTGGTGATGAATGTCACATCTGCTAGCTCCCCCACACTCCTCCTTGTCACATCCTGCTGTCTAGTCTGTCAGATTTAACTCTCTGAGTTAGTCTGCCCACAGGATACAGCTAGACTTGCTCAAAGTTGTAGGCACATCTGAGAAAAACCCAGAAGGAAGCAAGTGACTAGAAGGGATAGAATTTTAGGGTCTTTTTTTTTTTTTTACTATTTCTATTATTTTTATTCTAAATTGTCTAATCAATATGCAAAACTCAGCTGTCGCCAGCCCTCACCAGGGTGTGGGCATGCACAAGGTCACATTGATGTTAACTGCATGCATTTGATCAACTCCCAAACCCAGCCTGCTAATGCAGGAACATCAGACAGCAGTGAGCTCCTGCCCCACCATCCTCAGAATCCCCTGTGGCTCTAGGAGCTGTGGTGGACACAGAGATGTGCCACCCACGTGTCCTTCGGGGAGGATTTGTCTCAGTATTGGTCCCTCCAGAGTCTTCCCGGAGTCACTACATCACCCAAGACACCCTTTCCTAGCATGGCCCACCCAAGTCTGGAAAAGCCCTGCATTCCAGCCTGCTCAGGACATCCTGTGGCCACATGACATACCGAGCTCCAAAGAGGCTGGCTTAAGCTGGGCAGGGCTGGCACCAACACTTAGCTTCTCTGTCTGCCCCTACTTTACTTCCTGCTCCTTCCACAGTGTCAGTTCCTAAGAAATATCCTAAAAACCATTTCCATCTTGGCATCTGCTTCGAACAGCCCTAACAGGGTCTTCTGCCCATGCCGCCTCAGACCCGTGCCTCGCCAGTCACTCCACAAGCCAGCTGCTCTGTGCTCAGTGCTCTGGGGTCCTCAGCAGTCCCTGTGATGCATGAGGGGCCTTCCCTCCTCTGTGTGCTCCATCTAGGATGGTAACACAGGACTTCGCAGACTCTGAGGTGTCTCTGTCTTGGGTCACTGTTTCTCCCTAAACAGGAAGATATTGCCACAATAGTGGACAGGACAGGCTTGCTCACCAGCCACCACCCTGCACCTGGATGTCCTCCTCTCTACACCTAAGAAATCTGTTTTCCTGGTGAAGCTGGACTCTGGCTTCTTTGTGGTGAATTCTCTCCACCTCTGCACCCAGCCACAAAGCCTTTTCTTTTTTTTTTTTTTTTTTTTTTTTTTGTCTTTTTGAGACAGGATCTCACTATGTGGTTCAGGCTGGACTTGGGCTCACTTTGTGGCCCAAACTGGCCTCAGACTCACAGCAATCCTCTTGCCTCAGCCTCCCAAGTGCTGGAATTACAGGCATGCACTACCACGCCTGGTTTAGCACAAAGCCCTTCTTTGAGATCTGGCTTTGATCCAAACACAGAAACACATCCAACCCACCAACCTGGTAGTTATGGTCCCGGCTGTGGTAACTGCTGAGAAATATCTCCATTGGTGTAGTAAGTCTTCCCCTCGAGCACAGCAAGGAGATAAGGGAAAGGTTTCCTCAGGACCATATATGTGAATATTACTAACACACACTTGATCACCATTAGTACAAGTTCCACAGAAGGAAACTAAAGCACAGAGCAAGTTGCTAATGTGAAGCTATGCAATGTGTAAGTTATGAATCTGCAACCAACTGCATAGGAGAAACTTGTGTAATCCGTGTGTGCAGTGAGGGGTTCAGATCAAAATATAGAAGAAACTCATATGATTTTAAAATGGTCTAACCACCTGAATAAGTCTTTTTCCAAAGAAGAGATACAAACAGTCAATAAGTACATGGGAAGAGTTCAACATTACTAATTATCTGGGATTTGCAACTCTAAACCATCATAAGATATCCCCTCACACCTGTTAAAATGGTTATTACCAAAAAGACAAATGTTGGCAAGGATATGGAGGAGAGCGGACCCTGGTCCACCTCTGGTAGGGAGGTAAATTAGTACATAAATATGCAAAACCATGTGGAACAACCAAAAGTTTAAGCTGGAACCACCATGTGATCTAATCATTCTAGTTCTGGGTGTATATAGCTGGAAAAAGGAAATCTATGTCAGAAACACTTCCACTCCCAAATTTACTGTCACACTAGGGACAAAAAACAAAACATAGAAACAACCTAAGTGTCTTCTGATGGACAGAAAGATAAGGAAAATTTGACATATCCGTACAGTGGGATATGACTGAATCTTGAAAAAGAAGGAAATCTTGGAGTCATGTTCAACAACATTAATGAAACAAGATATTATATTATTAGCCAAACAGAAAGATAAACACTGTATGATCTCAACATGTGAAATCTTTGAAAAGTCAAATTCACAGAAAGGAAGACTAGACTGGTGGCTACCAGGAGCAGAGCACAAGGGGAATGGAAACAAGTTATGGAACAAACCTTCAGTCAGTGTGAATAAATTATAGACACCTAACATACTGCATAGTTGCCATAGTTAACTGCAATATACTACACGCTTGCAATGTATTAAGAAAATAGATTGTAGCTAGGTGTGGTAGCACATGCCTGAAATCTCAGCTGCATAAGAGAGTAGATTTTAGGTGTACACACACACACACACACACACACACAAAAGTAACTATATGAAGTGATGGACTTGTCAACTAGCTTGACTGTGGTAACCATTTCACAATGTATACACATTTATCTAAACATCACATGGTGCATTTAAATACAAATTTTTTTGTCAATTACACCTCAAAACTAAACAAATGGTTATGAGGATGCCATTCACACCATGTAGTCTGACTCCAAAGTCCCACACAGCTCTTACCCCAGGTCATATCCCCTGTAACTGGGGGGACTTGGAAATGTAAGGTCTTCTCCCCCGCCCCTTCTCCCAGCAGGTGGTCATGGCCAGCATGCTACCTTCCAGTGTGCCAGGTGCAGGTAGCAGAATAAATCTAGATGAGGTGGAATCCTCTGTGACATTTTCAGCCACATTTGAGGCCAGTCTCGTGGAACTCAGGCTCCCCAACTGTCGATGTCCGCTCCCGGCCGGCAGGAAGGACACACGACAAAGTCTGGTAGTGGACAACCTTTTCTTTTTATTTTCCTTCTCCGTACAGCCTGCCCTGGGTTCTCCCAGCTGAAGCCTCCTCTGGTCCGCTCCCCGCGGCTCCTTTTGTGCTTCAGTCTGCCCCAAAGCCTCTACCGGTCCGCTCTCCGCGGCTCCTTTTGGGCTTCTACTTCCGGGCTTCTATCTGGCTTCTACTTCCGCCCAGGGGTGGCACCGGTATATATACGGGTACAGTGTCCAATCATGTTAAAGTAAGCAAGGCAAGCTGATTGGCTAACATCATCAGTTGCCAGGCAGACTATATTGTTGAGCGGGTTGTTTACGCGGTAAGCAGGAAACTAACATATTCGATGGGAGGGGTAATCTACCTCAGGCCTCACTCTTTACTACAGGCCTCACGTCCGCCAAGTGAGGCGACCGGGCTCGGGGCTGCGGCTCCCAACATCTCCCCCTTTTTTATTTTTTATGAATGTGCGCATCGTAGCCCTTCCTGGACTGGGTGCAGAGGCTTATGCCCTATGCGTAGGCCCACCGTAGGTCCTTGGCTTAGACCCTGGTCGGCCGTCCCATGGTCTGCCAAGGCCCTGAGGCCCTCGTCCTTTTTCTAGGGCCAGGCACAAACTGGACGGAACCTGGATGCACACAAGCTTGCACTCATTCTCTCTCCGTAAAGAAATCCCCTCGGAGAGAAATTTAGACCTGGGCAGCATCTAACAGTCCAGCGGCTTACGTGCAGGATGGGGTAGGGCCTGGCTTAGGTTGAGTCGCACCGGAGGAGTACGCTCTTACCCGTCATTGACTCATCTACCCTGCTATATCATAATTTTTTAGAGGAGGAGTGTGGGAAGCTCACCGTCCCTAGACTCGGTCGTAGGCTAGGCGAGCGAGCCATGCATATGCCTGAGGATCTTCTTGTCCATTTCGGGCTACCGCTATTTCTATTCATCTTGTTGGTTGGTCTGTGATGGATCTCCAGTAGGGCAGGTCTGATCTTTAGTCGAGGGCTTTGTTGTCCGTGTCAGTCTCTCCGGTATCCACAGTGGTTCTCGTCCCGGTTCCTGTGGGAAAACACAAACCGCGCCTCGGTTCCAGCTGATTACCGGATCCGGGCCCATCCATTGTCCTGTCAGGACATCTTTCCACTTCACCCACCCTTTATGGTTGGGGGAAGGGTTGCAGTGCTCCACAGCTGGGGAGCGATTATCATTATTTAAATTTAAAAAATTGTGTGTGAATAGTGCCATGGATAATCGTGCCTTTGGGGCCAGGCCTTGGCCTACTCCCCCTTTTTGTTTTTGTAAAATTTCTTTGAGGCTTCTATGAGCCCTCTCAATGATTCCTTGACCTTGGGGATTGTATGGGATACCATGTTTTAATTGAACCTCCATCATTTTGCAGAACTCATTGAAGGCTTTGCCTATATAGGCTGGTCTATTATCAGTTTTTAATATTTTTGGTTTGCCCCATGCGGCCCAAGCTGCCAGGCAATGATTGATCACATTAGACACTTTTTTACCTGTTTCTGCTGTTGCAAATATGACGCGAGAACAGGTGTCTGTGGAAACATGAACATATTTAAGAGTCCCAAACTCCTGTATATGTGTGATGTCCATCTGCCAAACATCACCAGGGATCAAACCTCGAGGGTTTACTCCCATCGGTATGGCAGGTTTGTATGTGGCACAGGAGTCACATAGTCGCACGATATCTCGTGCATCTGCTCTAGAAACATGGAAATGGTTTGCTAGTGTCCTGGCATTAACATGAAATTTATCATGGAAGGCACGGGCTCGCTCGATTGGTGTTAGTAAGGTAAAAATCCATAACGGGCGAGTGGCAGTGTCAGCAGCCGCATTCCCCTGTGCCATGGGCCCTGGCAGGGATGTATGTGCTCTTATGTGGGTGGTGAAGACCTTATGGTGTCTGTTCTGAAGCAATGTCTGGATAGACAGGAACAGCCCAGCCACTGTGGAAGTGGATCTAATTAAACCGGCAGTCTCAAGCACTTGCATAGCATTGACCACATACCTAGAATCGGAGACAATGTTAATGGCCTCTGAGAACCGTTCAAGAATCATTTTAACGATCTGCAGTTCCACCACCTGAGGCTGATCTGGTTCAAATTGTATGGTAACCGGGGGCTTGCCTAGGATCACATAGGCGCCTATCCCCGTCTTGGAGCCATCTGTGTATATTGTAGTTGCTGGGACTAATGGCTCAGAGGCAGTAACCTTTGGAAAAATTATAGGGTGCTGAGTGACAAATGACAAGATAGGGTCTTTAGGGTATTGATTGTTTATATCCCCATGGAAAACACATCTCAGAATGGCCCAAGTATCTATGCAGGCAGCCAGGGTCTTGATCTGGCTGGCGGTATAGGGTACTCGGATGGCTTGTGGTCCTGAGCCAAAATGTTGGACAGCTCTATCATGCGCTTCAAGGGCCAATGAAGCGACTGCCTCCGGGTAATGCTCTATGACTTTTGCAGGTGAGACCTTAGGGTGTATCCACAGTAGTGGTCCTTTCTGCCAAATCACCGCTGTAGGCTGTAGACTAGTCTGTAGCAAACAGACATCAAAGGGTCGCCCTGGTTCAATTCTGTGTAAGGTAGCCCCACCTAAGGCTTTTTCCACTCTCTGTAAGGCAGCTCTTGCCTCAGGAGTGAGCCTCCTGTGGGAGGCTATATCTGGGTCTCCCTTTAGAAGGTCGAACAGGGGTTTGAGATCTGAATTTGGTATATGTAAATATGGCCTAATCCAATTAATGTCTCCCAATAGCTTTTGCATGTCATTTAGGGTCCTAACGCCACCCATCCTAATGGTGACCTTCTGTATAAGTCTGGAGGCGACACTGAGGTCCACACCTGCTGACCCAGGGGTGGCCCTTGTTGAAGGCTGCCATCCTGAGCTGTCCTGTCTCTGGGGCGGGGGCCTGCCTGTGAAGGGGGCCCCCTCTGGCCGTTTTTTGGCCCTCTAGCATCTCGTCCACAAATACGGTTGCCCTGAGCATCAAAGACCGACCTACACTCCTCAGCTTTGTGTGATCCCTTTTTGCATCGCCCACAAACATATGGTTCTTCATTCCTAGGGCGAGGCCTAGCATCTGCATTGTTTGGGCAATGACGTTTAATGTGTCCTGGCTCCCCGCAGGCAAAACACCCTTTAGCCTTACATTCCCCTTCTAACCCGCGAGGTCCCCTCTGCTGTACAGCCGCGGCCAGGAGAGCAGCCACTCCCGAGTTGGAGAGCGGCCCCCCTATCTCTCTGCATATCCTAATCCAGGCATTGAGGTCCTTGTTCTTATGAGGAGCTATCGCTGCCTTGCACTCCTTTGTACACTGTTCGAAAATCAGCTGCCTTACCAGCGGTCGAGCCACTCCCGGATCAGAAAATATCTTATCGGCAGCATTCTTGCATTCGGGCCACAAAGTCAACAAATGGCTCTGTGGTACCCTGAATTATTTTTGAAAGACACAAGGAGGCTGTTCCGGCACCACTTACCTGTTTCCAGGCGCGGAGCCCTATGGCATTGATTTGTTCATAGACAGCGCCGGGGAACTGGGTCTGGTCATCAGCGTGCCGACCTTTTCCCATAAGCATTTCCTTGTTCCACCCCCGGTTTCCTCGATTGGCGTTTTTCTCAGCCTGCTCGGCAGAGAACTCTGCATACCAGGCTCGCCAATCCAGGTAACTGCCCGAGGGCAGACAGGCCTTTGCCAGCTGAATCCAGTCCGCGGGGGTGAGGGGCCCAGAAGACAGATTCTCCAGCATGGCAATGGTGTAAGGCGCAGTCGGCCCAAAGGTTGTAACTGCATTTTTAAGTTCTCTAATCTGCTTTATCTCAAAAGGCTCCCATACATTGCGTCCCTGGCCCATAGCTACTTGTACAGGAAATATCTCGTAGGGGCCACTATCTATCCCAGGTGGATGTACCTCATGAGACAAGCGTCCCCCCTGCCAAAGCCGCCTGTAAAAATACCGACCCGCCGGCGGCGGAGCATAAGACGGCGGCCGTGATTGGGCGGAAAATGGGGGCCCGTGCATCACTTCTTGTTCTGGCGAAAGGGGAGGGAGCTCCCAGGCGGCCGCCTCGTGGCGAGGAATCGCCTCCGGAAACGGCCCCCAAGGTAAAGAACCCTGCGACTCCTTATCGAGCGACTTAGGCTCCTGACAGCTGGTCTCTTTGGCCTCCTTGCCATTCAACTTTCCCTCGTCCTCGGAGTCAGACGACTCCGAGGCTAGAGCCCCGTCCTTCTCCTTAGCATCTTTGTTCCCCTTGACGGGCCCCTCTCGGGAGCTCCCTGACTGGGCCTGCTCAGATACCCTGCATACTTTTGTAAGCTCTTGAGAGCTTTCTCCACAACCACCCTCGCTCTTAGTGTTGCTACCTAACATGTTTCCCATCTTTTAATATGTTACTCACCGCGTGAGGCCCAAGGAATCCGCCACTTACGCGTGAGCCTGAGGGGAGTCTAAAAGCCCTGTAGGTGCGCGCCACCCAGAGCCCAGGCTTATCCCCAACTCACCTGTCTCGCAGCTCTGTACTGGAGCGTTGTCCACTTCCACGTCGCGGGGGTGATCAGTCCCCGGGCGGGCCTCCAAATGTCGATGTCCGCTCCCGGCCGGCAGGAAGGACACACGACAAAGTCTGGTAGTGGACAACCTTTTCTTTTTATTTTCCTTCTCCGTACAGCCTGCCCTGGGTTCTCCCAGCTGAAGCCTCCTCTGGTCCGCTCCCCGCGGCTCCTTTTGTGCTTCAGTCTGCCCCAAAGCCTCTACCGGTCCGCTCTCCGCGGCTCCTTTTGGGCTTCTACTTCCGGGCTTCTATCTGGCTTCTACTTCCGCCCAGGGGTGGCACCGGTATATATACGGGTACAGTGTCCAATCATGTTAAAGTAAGCAAGGCAAGCTGATTGGCTAACATCATCAGTTGCCAGGCAGACTATATTGTTGAGCGGGTTGTTTACGCGGTAAGCAGGAAACTAACATATTCGATGGGAGGGGTAATCTACCTCAGGCCTCACTCTTTACTACAGGCCTCACGTCCGCCAAGTGAGGCGACCGGGCTCGGGGCTGCGGCTCCCAACACCCAACTCTTTTCACTCTAGTGCCCAGCAGCTTTTGAAGGAGGCTGAAGTAGGTCACTTGGGGACAGCCTGGCTTGAGCCCTGCTTTATGCCTCCAGCCTTATCTGCAGTGAGGCAGCTGCTGCCTGGTCTAAAGTAATTCTCAGAGGTTGTCTGAGGAGCTGCAAGCTTGGCTGAAGCTCACAGAGTTTGTTAAGCGGGGCTGAGTCCCCCAGAGCTAGTGCATGCCTGCACAGCCACGATACTGATGCCATTCCAAGTGGCTCCTCTGCATTGGGTTCTGCTGCCCACGCTCTATTCCAGGCGTTTACACTCTGGACTTGTGCCTCTGCTGTTATGAGGGCGCGGAACTCAGAGCTCAATTCAGGCACGTTTAAAAAAAAAACACTAAAGAGGGAAAATCACTGTGGAAGAGGCAAAAAGACAACATAAGCATTTAGTGAGAACCTAGTATACACAGATCCTACTGGGTAATTTTAAGTGCTACGAATGGTTCACCTCCACGACACTCTGTAGATTACCACAGTCCTTAAAATGAGGGAAAGGAGAAGGAGAGAATGACTTGATCAGAGTCTCATAACCTAAAAATAGTGAAGCCGATTTGAACCCAGGCCATTATGATTATGAACATCTGCTTTCTCCTGGGGCATGCTGGGGGCTTAGAGATGAGTAAGTAGAGCCAAGGTATGAAAAGGCAACCAGTGCATAAGTTGAATTGATTACTGGGTCTAACAGGTTCCAACTGCAAGTAGAGGAAGGAAAAAGTTAGTACAACTGGTTGTCTGGGACCAGGAGCCTGCTTTTGAGCTGAATCTTCAAACCTAAGTATGCTAGTAAAGCTGATAAGCAAAAGGATAGAGTCCTAGAAGCATATGAGGCTGTCTCTGTCTGTTTTCTGTTGCTATCACAGAATGTCAGAGACTGGGTAATTCATAAAGACTAGAAGTTTCTTTTGATGCACCGTTACGAAACCTGGAAGTCCAAGATGGGAACCAGGCCCTTTGCTGCATCAGAAAATGACAGAAAAATAAAAGGTATGGGTGTTCCTGCAAGGGAAGGAAAAGATGAGGGTCACCTTAACTTACAACACCCTATTCTCAGAGTAAGTGATTCAGTTCTATTAGAGGAAGAGTTCATTCCCTGCCTTGAGCTCTGGAGCCCAGAAAGCTCCACCACGGACCTGCTGAGTCCCCCACCCTCTCACTAGCTGGAAAAGGACACCTGGGGCAACTCTGGGGACTGCAGTGGCACAGCCTGCATCAGTTTGATTCTCTGACCTTGGGGAACAGAGCTTTCCTATCCATCAGAACCCCTGACCTTGCACAGCTCTGTGTATAAGAAATGGCACTAAGGTCAAATGAATGTGCATTTTGGGTCTACTTGTTACGGGAGTTTGTGTTTCCCAAACTGACACAGAGTACACTTTGGTAAAGGTAAATAAAGAAGAGTGAAGGGAATGTAATGGATGTGGCCTGGAAACCGACGTGCAGCTCCAACTGAGCTAAGCCACATTGAGAAATTGAGATTTCTTTTGTTAGCAGCAAGTTAGGAAAATCCACACTCTGACAAAATTAAATTAGAGTCGGCCACACCATGCTCTGAAGGCAACCTTTACAATCATCTAACATTCAAAACAATATAGGGGGCATTACTGTGAGTACCACCTTACACATCACTCCTTTATTGTACAGAGAAGTCTGCTTCTAGGAGGATGCCTAGGCTGCAAGTTCTGCAAGCACTGCCCTGTTAAGACACACTCACTGATTTGCTTCCATGTGTGAGTTTTAGTACACCTACACATGCATGCTGTAACAGGCATCTGGCCATGGAAGAGGACACTCAAGTTAGAAATGCGCAAATGCCCCTACTTTAAGGACAACTGCAGAACACACAAAAACAAAGATCGCAGCTGGCTTTATGCTGTCAGGGAAAACAGAATGCCATAAAAGATATTTTTATGTTCTTTCAGGCATGCTTCTCTCAAGGCCAGAAATGTGGCACACAGCCCGAGGCAGACTAGAAATAGGTATGTAAAAACAATACCACAGACAGCAACAATGGATGAATTAATTTGAGGAAGAAGGCATGCGTAGTGGTGTGACCTTACTTTTGTGAATCAAGAGTTTCCCCCTAATGCAGCCTGTGAGATGAATGCTGGGCATAGGTGGAATATTGTGATAAGGTTAGGGAGAGCAGGGAAAATGGTTTCTCCGCGCAGAGCAGGCGTGAAGTCGATTCCGAGAGCACCAATTCCTGCAGACTCAAGGGAAGTCAGGCTGGGTGAGGAAGGAAGTAAAAAAATACAAAACAGAGTGGCAAACAATGCAGAGGCTGGCAAGCAGATTTGAAGGTTTATTGATCTAATAGAATGAATCAAAGAACTCAGGCGTGTGCCCACAGCTGCCCGCAGGGAAGACTTGGAAATGTAACCCAGCCGTATGCTCCAGATGAAGAGAGCACGGATACTCATGAATGAGTGGCAGGCTCCGTACTGTGCTGTGCTACTCAAAGTTCTTCCCCCTTGCTCACACGGCTGTCTTTAAATAAGAGAACCTGCCTGCCTCCATTCCATCTTGGTGTGGCTACACTGCCCAACTAGAAAGAAGATATAAGGCTCGGTCCCAGGCAGAAGGACCTCGGTGCATGCTGGGCCATAGATAATAAACTGAAGAAACAAGATGAAGAAATTCCAAAGTTTTAGTTTACACTTCAGCAGCCTTGTTGTATTAATTGAGATTCTATAACAAAGGAAAAAAGTACAGGGACTTGACTAAGACATTTCAGAGTTGGATATGGCTGTGCATATCTGTAATCCCTAAACTTGAAAGGCGGAGGCAAGAGGACTGCCAAGAGTTTGAGACTCTGTCTCAAAAAAGTAAAGAAAAAGTTTCTCTATTTAATGATAGGCTGCATCACTGTTGGTATAGTTATAGTGAGTAGTAGGTAGGAGAGAAATAAAAGTGTAAGTATATTTCTTTCCTTTTAAAGGCACAATCCAAATTTACATGTACTACTTCTTCTCACATTCTATTGGCCAGGACCAAGTCACATGGTCCAATCAAAGGAGGATGGGAGGTGTGGCCTTTTGATGATTAGCCAAAAAATGTCTATTACAATTACATTATGTGTTGACTTTCCCCAAAAAAGTATTCATGTATGAACAGTAATAATTTACTCATCAAGGGGAAAATCATGGAAATTTTATGGTGTGACATTTTCACAGAGAATAAGAACCTCAAATTGAGCTTAGGGAATATGGACTCTGGAAATAACACCATGGAGGAATGTATACTATTCAGAGCCAGGATTCTCAGTCACTGAACATCACAGTTCATAGTTTACCTACGAACACCAATGTCTGGGGCCTGGGCCTTCTGACCCAGGAAAGCCAAGTGATGGGCTGGGTGCCTCAGTCTGTTTGCTTGCCTATACATTTTGTCCCCAAGAGTGAAAAAGATACATTACCAAGACTTAGGATGAGGCCAAACAGGAATTGGAGAGAGAAAAGGGGATCTGGTGATGGGGGAGATGGGATAAGAGAAAGGAAGGGGGAACATAAAAAAGGCTCAAGATGTGATACTGACAGGTGCTGATTCCCCATAATGAGTGCACTTACTGTGTATTGCAAACATGTTCTAATACAAGGGAGGAAATACATAAAACTTTTTTTTAAAAGCCTTCATGTTCAAATCATCCTGAAAGGTTAAAGGAGAAGATTGGTTTTAAATAATCAAGCATTGTTAGACTGTTCTGAGCAACCGTAATCAGAAGGATTTAAGATTATAAATGATTAATTAGGAAAGGACTGTGGTTCAAAGGAGGTGGTTTGCCTCCTGGCTCTGCCACTGTTAGGCCTCAGCAGCTGTCAAAGCCCTGTGCTTGTCCTCCTGGGTGAAATGAGTGGATGACAACACAATCACCTACAGAGGTGTGCAGGGGACCTTGGGTGCTGGCCCATCCTCTTCACTCAATACCATATTTTAAGTAACATAAATAAAATAATATTTAATGGTCAACAAAAAGATATAGAGCTCTTTCTTCACATTAGACTGTGTGGGGAATACAAAGGGAGAAAGATATGCATGGGCCAGCCTTTGAGGGGCTTTGACTCCACGGACTGCAAAACATCCTAGTGGGTACCATACAGAGTTGACCAGAGCATGCTGGGAGCCAGCTTCCTGTGGGAAAAACAGTCAGTGTCTCTCTGCCTCTGTCTTAGTCCTCTCTCTCTCTTTCTTTCTCTCTCTCTGTCTCTCTCTCTCTCTCTCTTTCTCTCTCTCTGCCTCTCTCTCTCTCTTTCTCTCTCTCTGTCTCTCTCTCACAAACACACCCCTAAGCCACCACTCACTTCCTTTCCCTGACTTTCTACTCCCTTCTGTTTAAATTCAAATTTTTCTGAGGTTGGTACAGAATACTGCCATCGCAGAGGAAAATGATCCTATTTAAAAGGAAATTCTGAAAGATCCTTTTAAAGTCTTGCTCTTCGGTAGCCAAGCTATCAAGAATGTGCTCTGTATCAACATATTTGACAGGAAGGTCCCCACCTCGAGCACGCAGGATCTGGGAAGGAGAGGGCCCTCTGCCATCTCCCTGGGTTGCTGGACAGGAAATGTGGATTCTGTGCGTGCGCACACTGGTGTGTGCTGGGAGAACATACACACACATATATGTGTTCATCAGAGGAAAGTCATGCCAAGAAGTGAGTACAGATGATGAAGAAGGAACAATAAAAGCAGGAAAAATAGTGTCCCTCAGAAAACAGTTGCAGGGTCTGCTAGTCAAATAGCCTTGATAATTGGGGTTTTACAGGCAAGTGCTCCAGTATTTTGCTCAGCTTCCTCCAGTAACCTTCACCGTGCTGCGGCTATTAAATGCTGAGAGGCTAACCACTGCTTGTTCCCGGATACGGAAGGCATTCTGTTCTCTCTGAAGGGCCCTGTGCTTCCCCTGAGGCCAGCAAAGGCCCTCCCGCTGACCAGCTTTCAACGGCTTTGTGTGGAGGAGATCATGACCGAGCTCACTGGAAATGCCAGCATCCAAGAGCTTGGGAATGCCTTGCTTGATTATTATTATTATTTTCCTAGTAGCTTTGTTCTCCTCTATTTTGTTTTGTGTAGGGTAAAGCACTCTGCATTTTCCAGCCCATGTTATTTGGAAGGAGTGAAGAGAACCCTACCAAGAATGCAGCAAGGAACTGGGGTGGGCCGACAGGAGGCTGAGTTCTGTTGAAAATGCTGTTCCCAGGCACTCATCTGATCTCCCCGACCCGAGCAGTCCTGATACAGAATGAGTCTTATTTATTAATACATTGTAAAGTTCATCACAGGACTTACTATTGAAGCATTCCTCTTTAATCAGCAACTAAGAAGACACACTAGTTTCATCACTGTGTGGCTTGTGTTAGCCGTAGAGTATCTCATGCAAGTCCATATCAAAAAGCTGATAGGTTTGTGACAAAAGGCTAAAGAGTCTATGATGGAAGTTTGAAGGATTCAAGGTAGAAGCTGAACAGTGTGCACCTGAGCCAGAAGACAGCGTCCAAACTGAAGGCAAAGATCATCCAGTCACCAAGCTGCCCTAGGGTGGGTCCTCTACACCCTAGACAGCCACCTTAGAGCAGGTGCTCTATGTCCTAGGATGTAGAATTGCTGAGCTGGCTTAGTTAAGCTTCAAAACTTCTCAACTTGACCTAATAAATCCTTCTAGCAGACTCCTCATCAAGTAATGAGAAGGGAAGAAATAGGGTGCTTCTTCAATCACTCTGTTGAGTAGTACTTTATGGTACTTTAATGACTATTGTAAAATAAAGTCAAACTGGGGGCTGGGGATTTAGCTTAATGGCATAAGCACCTGCCTTGCAAGTGTGTGGTCATGAGTTCGATCCCCGGTACCAATAAAAAAAGAAAAAGACAAAAAAAAAAAAAAAAACACAAAATAAAGTCAAACTACATAGAGAGATGATGTTAATATAAGTAGGAATATTATTAAATGCTTTAACATTATCATATGTAAAATCAAAAATGTTTGGCCCTTTCACAAAAATAATGATGTAAATACATGAAAATATTAAAAGCATAGATTCTCAAACGGTACCTAGAAACACTTTTGATGGTTGCAACTGAGGTGAGGGAGGCAATTTTGCCATTCAATATATGCAGATCAGTTATTCTATAAACAACCCATGACACACAAAGCAGCTCCCAACAACACAGATCCATCTGGGCCCAACGTCAGTCATGCTGAAGTTGAGACACGCTCTCAAGGCACCTTAGCATAGGGCAGCAAGATGTAAGGAAATGTTTTTTCTGATCTCTTGTGTTGCTTCTGTACTTTGACCATCCACTACCCTCACACAGCCTCCCCCATTCCACACCAGAGTCTGCATTCTTTGGTCATAACAAGCCAGCTTCAAAGTGGAGCAAGAGTCCCATCCCATATAGAGCTTGTTGCTCTCCAACAAGGATTCGCATGTCTGGGAGTGGGAGGAAACGAGCCAGGAGGAAACGTCCCATGAGCTTTTTCATGACATCACTCTCCCAAGAATCCTGATGCTTCCCATTGCTAATGTGTCGGCACACAAGTTACCCAGGCAAGAGCAATGAGATCGTCAGTGTGACCCCTCCCTAGGCCCCTCTCCTCCCTGCTGCAGCTGCAGCCTGGTGTTCCATGACCCAGCAGCTGAGTTCTGCGAATGCTCAGCAGAGCAGGCTTCTTTGTTATCCTATCAGGCATCCATCCTCCTGATCTCAGGTTAAATATCTTCAATTCTATCCCCAGAAAGCAAATGCAAGAAAAAACACTTGCCCAGCTGGTTCTGCTGTCCATGACTGTACCAGGGGGACATATGAGCTTCTGTGAGGGGGCTTCACCAAGAATGAAAGAGAAGCTTCTTACTGCAAGTTCCCTTTCGATAATCAGCAAATATAAAAGAAGGAGCACGATTCTTCTCACCTGGGGAACTAAGCTCCAAACAAGTGCTAAAATCTCCTGGTCATCTTGCTTCCAGCAGATAAGGAGACTTTTTTTAAAAAGAAAATCATAGTTTGTAACACAATTTAGTGAGATAAATAGTTCTTTTAAATGAAATTGGCATGAGAAAGAACACCAACACACATCCCACCAACACCATGCAATATAAATACAAAATAGCATCTGCAGGAAAAGACAATCACAAAGAAGCCAGATATAATTATAACACTCCAGGAGGGTGAGGCAAGAGGATCACAGATTTGCGCATAGCCTAGGCATCTGAGCAACTTAGCGACACCCTATCTCAAAATAAAAATTTTTTAAAAGCCCTGGGTTCAGTCACTAGTAATAGACACACACACACACACACACACACACACACACACACACACACACGAAGAAGGCGGAGAAAGCAGTGTGAATGAGTTCCTCCTCTCAAGCACTCAGCATTTCCCCGAGCTGACAGAGCCCACGTCCACAGCAGGGGACCAGCAGAGAACACCCATGCTCACAATATTCTGTACTCTTGCAGTGAGTTTCCACGGCCCAGCAGGGCTGCATGCCTGACAAAATAGCAGGTACACTCAATGCACATCTTGTTTATTTTTATTTGCTTTATTTTTTTGACAGAGTATTTCAGTATAAGCCAGGTTGGCCTCAGACTTACAATAATCCTCCTGCCTCAGCCTCCAAAACACTGGAATTACAGCCAGCTCCCATATGCTTATATACAGGAAAATCTAAATAGATCTGTAAAAATGTATGACAGCATTAGCACATAACCAGCTTAGAAATTTTCCACAAAACAAACCAGCAAGCAAGAGAGTCGTGGCTGGGGTTCTCACACTGATTAGGACCGGGAGCATCTCTTAAGTCAAAGGCTTTCTAAGCAAAATGATGCTTCACCAGAGACCCTCTTGGCTTCTGCCTTTCCTAAATGAGTTCTTGCAGATACCACACGCTAGGCCACATGTCAGGGGACAGGCATCAACTGACCATTGTGCAATAGATTCGGTACAAGCAGCAACCCCAGAATATCATTTCCACCAAACAAACATATGAAGCTAGGGAAGGTAATGTGATTTATTCAAGGCATATGGTTGGGGAGGAAATGCTACAGCAGGAAAGAAAGCCAAGTTAGTCTGAAACTAGGCACCTTCCCCCGTGCTGGAGGTCCAAGCTGGGCACGGGCAGCAGCAGAGATCTTTAGCTTCCACACCTGCAGAGGAGAGAAGCAAGTATTTGAGACATGGCCTTGTAAAGCTGTCTGGCTTGCCGGCAAGAGGACCAGAGCTCTATATCACGTTCTCCCCCTTAGAGTCCAGCTGTTCTGGAGTACGATCTTATCTGAAGTGGCTTTCTTCTGCTGAGCACAATGCCCAGAGAAGGATTCAGCTTCGTAACACAGCTGCCAGCTCTCCCAGGAGTTTGTGAAATAAGGGTCCCTGTCACTCCGGGAGATCTGGGCAAAGTCCTGCAGCATCCATACAACAACACAAGGTCATCCCTAGAAATCTATTCCAAGTTTACCATGCCAGCTCTCCTGAGAAAGATCGACACTGAACTTGGGGTAAAATGTTACTGATTCAGCTCCACCACTTACTATGTGACCTTGAATTGGTAATTTAATCTCTCAATGCTTTAGTTTCTTCATCTGAAAAAATAAAAATAATAACATATCATGAAATATTTTCAAGATTAATGTAGTTTCCAGCACATAAACACGTGCCAAATGTGTCTTGTAAGTGGTTGTGATTATTGTTGTTTTTATACTTTTGCTTCACTCTCTAGTTAACCAGCCTCTTAGAAAACTACTTTGAGTTAGAGACCATTGAGCATAGATGATAGAGCTGAACTCAAGGCCACCGGTCTACCAGAATCCTCTAAGCTCTGGACTTTGGCCCAACTCTTCAAGCACACTGCCCCTTCACTCTCTTACTATTCCGAAGAGTATTCTTATCTACTGTAGTTTGGATATAACATGTCCCCCGCAAAAGTCCCATGTGTTTGGAAGGCGATTACCTGTTGGGATACATTGTACTCATCAGGGACTCATTCACTGATGAGCTCAGTAGCTGAATGTGATGTTGGGAAGTGGGCTTGGCTGGAAGAGGAACTCTAAAGGCTGTACTCTAGTCCCCAGCTCCTCCTCCTTCTGCTTCCTGAATACCACCTGTGAGCAGCTTTCCTCAAGCCATGCCATTCCGCCATCCGACTGCTGTCTTGAGGCCACCCAACCATGAGCCACAATAAGCTCTTCCTCATTTAAATTGTGGGTGTTGGGTATTTTGCCCCAGCAATAGGAAAGTGACTAACCTAAACATGCTTTCTTAAGGGAAGCTTTGAGAGCCTTCTTTAGGAATACTTAAAGCAATACAGGGCTTACTCAAGGATAGTAGATGTTTAAATAATTCATGAGAATTATGCCTGCAATTGGCAAGGATGAGGCAAATTGCCTGAGAACTACTTACTCCTTATGTGTCATTATGTGACCTCCGATTACACAGGCAGCTGGCAGTGAGTTCAATAACACAAAATGAAAACCCTCTAAAAAGATCCAAGACAAATATTTAAAGGATAGTACAGTCCAAAAGGGTTGTGAAGATGATTAGCCACCAAGACGATAAAAATAAAGAAGTACTACATTTTTTTAGCCTGGTTTGGAAAAGGTACCTTTGAGAATGAGACCATTTTCAAACAGATATACTAAAGAGCATGATTTTCTCCACACAGAGGCCTTGAAGATGTTTCAGTGCTGCTCACAACATGAATGCTGGATGGTGCTTGATGTTATTGGATAGTGAAAATTTTAGACATTCCTCTAATGCAGCAAGAAAACATTGCATTACACGGAGAAAGGTCTCACTGTTACACTGGGTCAATGCAGAAGACAGGATTCTAGGTTATGGCTCGTGTATCCTTAAAATGCATCCCATTGGCTTGAGGATGAAAGCAAGTTTGTAGCAGAGGTCCAGTAATCAGCATTAGAGAGAATGTCTAGTCATACAACCCGGCAGCAGTGTCATCACCTTGCACTTGATAAGTCACAAGTCTATTGCCTGCTTTCACATCATACTCACCCACTGTCCAGACAAATGAAACTATTCTCTATCCCCAAGGCACACATTTTCCCCTCTCCAAGCTGTCACTTATCCATCTTCCTCCATTCATTCCCTCCTTCTCATCAAGGAAACTCCTCTCCATCCTTTAAGGTCAACTTTTAAAGAAAGCTTTCCTGGTCTCAGCCTCTGCAAACTAGATACCATCACTCTGTGTAAACTTTAATAACACCTGGTCTAACTCTTCTTTGCAGCAATAATCATACCTGTCTTGCCCGAGGTTGTTTTATTTCTTTATCAACTCTTATTTTCCTCCATCCTACGAGCCTTTTTAAGGCAGAAACTATGTTTTAATCCTCTTCACCTTCCCTGAGGTACCTGGCAAAGCAACCTGCACTTAAAGACACTCAATAAAGGTGGCTAAATTTATCAATAACACCTTCCCTCTGCAAGTTTGGGACTCCACTGTTCATCTTTTTATCATCCCTGTGCTTTTTCTCTTCTCTGCACACAGGAGTCAACACAAAGTGACCTCAGACATCCCTTGAAAATACCAAAAGATCAGAGGTTAGAAACTTGACGCTCTATTTGTAAAAGGCTACCACCTCACTGTCTCCCTAGGAGTTATGTGAGTGCATATCTCAGACGTTGGAGTCTGAGGTTAAATGAACTTCCCAAGGTCACGTATCAAGTTAAGAGCAAACAAAGGAATAAAATCTAATATAAGGATAAAATCTATTGTTCAGGTCTGTTTACAGGTAGTGGTAGAGTTTTTCTCTATTAGAGTCTTGAGCTGACATGTTCCAGGAGTGTTAATTTAAAAAAAAAAAATACTAATCTGTCAAAATGATAACTGTAAAGAATCTTGGATTTACTTCTAAAATTACTTCAGAGCCAGAGTGCTCTACTCTGAAAGTTTCCATGATGAGCCTATCAGATTTCAATATACTTAAGCCCACATTTGCTTGGGACAAAAACTCTCCAGGTTTTGTTGGTCCTATCAAGAACATCCAAAGAAAAATGAAGCTCAAGGAGAAACACTTTGGCAATTTTATTCTCAGTAGAGCTTAACCACAGACCAAAGTCATAGATAAATAACGCTTCAAATTCAGTGAAAATAATGAACCAATAACACGACAGCAAGTCCTGGGGAAGGGATCAGGGTTTTGAAAAATCTTCACAGAAGATTTTCTTCCAGAGAATTCTCAGCGCATCTGAATGCATTGATTATTGGCTCACTGCGATTTCCGTGGGGTGGGAACCTGCCAAGATCCTTGCTGCTGGCTTCCATTTTTCATGTGGCTGGCTGCACCTGCATATTCCCTAGTTCAAGCAAAGCTGAAACTCTGTCTGAATCAGGCTAAACTAAGAGATTTTTATACCCTACAATCTGGCAGCTTTACGGCAACCTTAAACTCCAAAGTTAAGCCAACCTTATGCCCTGGGACTTTTTGTGAGGTGTTTATCAAAGTTTGGTGTCTTTGTGATGTCTGTGTGTCATTGTCATTCAGGTCATTATCATGAGGTTGCGCTGCCACAGCTCAGTACAACACTCAGCGCCAAAACCCTGCAGTTGTTCTGGATTATGATAGAAGCCCTGGCTGGAACTACTTAACACACTCCCACCGGCCTGCCCAGCCAAAGAAGAGTGAATATCTGTGTTATTATTTGGTGAATTTAGAAACCTGAGCACACAAAGCCGAGGAAATTTACACAAAGACAGGCTTATCTTTTTAAATCTCACTAGGTAACAATTTTTTTCTCATCGAAAAAAATTCTTCCCGTTTTGAAATAGATTAAATTTGATGATGAAAAAAATATAACTGGCCTCAAACAGTGTAAAATGTAAATTCTGATTAAAACAAGTATTGTCCCCTCCACATGGTCATCCTGTGAGATTACACATATTCTAACAAAGTTGCTTTTGTCCTAAAAATATCATCTTTTACAATTGGTTTCAGGAGCATGTTCTGTCCAAGGCTTGATCCTTTTAAGAGGGGATTGATTTTTGGAAACTGCCTATGTCAGACAGCAGCTGAGGACACTCCAGGACCTCCATCAAAGCTGTTTTTGGGCCCTGCCCTAGAGTGTGGTGAGAGAACTCAGCAAAGACAGTGGGACACGGTGTCAGTGTGTACATGGTTAGGTTGCAAAGGATTGCACCCCATTTCTCTGGGAGACTTGTCCTTGCTGGCTTTGAGGAAATGAGCAGCCTCCCCGGGAACTGAGGGCAGCCTGTACCTGGGGCCCCTCAAGAAACACAAGCCATGAATCAGCAGCCCACGGAGACTTGAATGCTGCCAGCCACTCCGTGAGCCCTGCAGCAAATCCTTTCCCAGCCACGCATTCAGAAGAGACCTCAACCCCAACCTTGCAGCCTTGTAGAGGACAGAGGACAAACAAACATGTAGCCTCCCAAAGACAGAAACTGGGAGATAAGAAATGTGAGTTGTTTTTAGGTGCTAAGTGTGTGGTCAGATTATTACATGCCTGTAGAGAGCTGATAGCAAGCTTTAGTCATTCTAACCCAGATTTGGTCAATATAATTTGCAATATTCTATATAATACTTTTACCCAAGACATTGTTCTTAAATATTGTTCTCTTAATTATCTTTTCTTTAGTTTGTTTCTCATCTGTTCACCCAAGAGTTCTCTCCAGAGGGAACCACAATGGACCTTAAAGTACTACAGTGAGTACGATTTCCAAGACGTTCACCATGCGTCAGACACTTCCAAGCACTTTATAAATCATGTTTTATTAACTTGCACAACCGTAGAAGGTGGTAATGCTTACCTTTTGTGTTCAGCAGTTTTCTATCACTGCAACAAATACCGGAGACCAAAAAGACAGAGAGAGAGAGAGAGAGACAGAGAGAGAGAGAAAGAGAGAGAGCAAGTTCATTTTGGTCCAGAGCTTCAGAAATTTCAGCCCTGTTGAGTTAGCCCTGTTGCTTCGGGTGACACCACACATCACAGTGGCACTGTGTGGTGACACCAAATCACTTACCTTATGGCCATAGAGGAGAGAGAGGAGGAGAAGAAGATACTGCCCTCCCACAATCCCCTTCTTGGTCATGTGTCCAGCAAACCAGAGACCTTCCAGTAAGGCCATGCCTCCCTATAGCGCAAGCTGAAGGACACCCCTGTAACACATTAGCTTTCGAGTACGCTCAAGATCCAAAGCACAACACATTCCCACTCTAAAAGTAAATTAACTACAATAATTTTCTCTTTGGACATAGTAGCACACACCTATAATCCCAGCACTCTGGAGGCTGAGGCAGGAAGATCGCTACAATTTAAAACCACGCTGGGCTACGTAGCAAGTTTAAGGCCAGCCTAAACTACATAAGGAAATTTTGTCTCAAAAAATTATAATAATAATAATAATTTTCTCAAGGTATAAAAGCTAATAAAGCAGAGTTGAAAGCCAAACATTTCAGTTCCAGAGACTACCCAACTAGCAGGTCTCCTATAAAGGGTGTCCATATGCATTATCTTATTTAATCCTATGACTCCAACAGGGACCTAATCTAATGACCAAGATAAAAACATACTAAGAGTTTAAAAAATCCAGCTGGGCACAGGGGCACATGCTTGTAATCTTAGCTATTCAAGAGGCTGAATCAGGAGAACCACAAATTTGAGGCCAGCCTTGACAACTTAGTGAGACACTGTCTCAAAATAAAATAACACAGGGCTGGAGAAGTAGTTCAACGTTCAATGGTACCGCACTGGTCTAGCAAGCAAGAGGCACTGGGTTCAATCCCCAGTACTGTAAAAAAAAAAAAAATGTCATTTAACTTGGTGCTCAGTAAAGACTAACAGAGCCTAAGTGTTACCTAATCTAAAGCTGCTTCTGCCACAAAAGCAGTCCTTTGTCACTCTGCAGACCTCAGGTGATGGGGTTGTACAGCAGGGCTGGCAACCTGAGGGAGGAAATATACCAACAGCTGTGAGATGCTTTGAGAAGAGGCGTTATTGAGACACTCCAGGGAAACACACTTCAGGTCACAGAGGTAACATTCATCTCCAAGCAATATCTCTGTGTTTGTAAACATATAATTGTATTACTTTACAGTCACACTCATAGGCAGACACAAGAATAACATATTGAATGGAAAGTACATAAAGTCTGCGAAACTCGATTTCTTAAACTATAAAGTAAAAAGGGTTGGAGCGGATCGATAGTTCCTAAAGTGTCTTCCAGAGAACAATGCTCTCACAAGATGTCTAAAAGTGTTTAGGTAGAGGGTATATAAATCCTGGGGGAGAGGGATTGCACATTCACATAATGTTGTGCCGTCCCAGAAAGCTCATAGTCCACACCCACACCTTAGAGACCAGGAGGCGTCCAGCAATGGAGAAGTTTTTAAAACTCAACGAACAAAGCACAGTCACAACTTCTAAACTCTACAGTGTATGCAATCATTTTCTTCTGGGAACGTTTTTTTAACATGTGCTAGGATTCTAATCTCTACTGGAGAAATTCTGTGCATTCATCTCAAGGTTAATCTTCACTTCAAAGGAAGTCAAAAATTAAGTTTAATCTATAGTGAGTTAGAAGTAGTTTGTCTAAATTATACAGAACAAAGAAAGCAAACGTCCCCAAAAGCACACATTTTCCCCAGGCTTCTAAGCCATCACTTTTAGCTGCCCATTACCTATTAATTCTTTTCAAGGCACCTTGAGTGATTATTTTGATGAATCTTAGAATGTGAAATAACATTTACAGATAATAAACTCGTTTCCAGAATACAACTTCATGGTTATTCCCTGTTTCCTACCAACTTGCTTCGTGGAATCGCACATTCACTAAAAAGGAAGAGAAAAAGGCCAAATGCATCACATTTCTATTACACAAGTAGTCCGGGAAGCTTCTCCTGTGTTATTCCTTACTTCAGTTAAAATAAATGTTTTCCAAGCTTTGATTAATCCCTTTGACCTTTTTAGAACTTTTCAAAGGGAATTTTCCTTTTTCACTTTTTTTTCCTATATTTAAATTTTTGGTGGAATTTTCCTACCCAAGTTGGTTTTGTAGCCTGTAAAGTGCAGACGATCAAATGGAAACTAAATGATTCGGTTCTTTTATAAGTCACTACCTACACAGCCAGCTCATTAGCAGCAAATACAACAGGAAAAGTGTTCAAGAAGATGGTGGGCACCGCTTTCATGCAGTGCTTTTGGCCTGTGAGTCATCTCGGTTTCAGCTCCAACTTTAAGCACTGAACTTTCCTCCAGCTTTCTCTCTGAAGCCCATTTCTTCCTCTATGAAGTGGGTTTGGGATGGCACGCCACTCACAGAGCTGTGGGAGGACTCTGAGACAATGCGTGCAATCTCATTTTTCCCACACCGATTCTGCGTATTCAAGAAATGCTCTCTGTGCCTAGAACTCTGCTTTTAGGTGTGTTCTACACTTAACTGCTGAACTAAAATTTACGCAGTATCTTCTGCCATTTAAATTTCTATACATGACGAAACAGAAAAGTTAATTGCCCAAGATCACCCCGTAATAAATGGGAACCATGGTTCTGAACTCTTTCAGATTTGACTCTTGGTTTTTCCCTTTCACCACACTGATATAGCACACATTGGCCAAAATAGTGCAGCAAACACAAACACACACACACACACACACACACACACACAAACACACACACACACACACACACACACACACACACACACACACACATTTTTTTAAAGCAGACCTCAAGTCAAGCCCTGTCTTTAGCTACAGTTGTGCAAGAAGGCAGATTTGAGCTTCTCTGTGGTTTGTCTCCGTGACCAGGAGCAGAGGCTCCTTGCTGCCCTGTTGCCGGAGGCTCTCCTCACGGTGTCCTCCCATGACTGCCTGCCACAGTCTGGCCCATTTTCCAGACCAGTGCAGGAAGTGTGACACATCCAGCCCTTGAGCTGCCTGCCACGGACAGTCATCCAACATAAGGAGCTTGCACTGAGAAGGAAATCAGAAGGTCGCTTCCTTCAACAAGAAAGTCTTAATGAAAAATAATGTTTTTACCTTAACTAAGAGGTAACCCTGAAGCTATTTATCTTGCACAGGGTCAGAAGCCATCCCTAAATCACCCTTTAAGTAGCGGTGTCTAGAACACTGTAAGTCTTCTCTCCTCTGTCCTTCCCCAATGCAGCTGTTTTATGCCAATTTCCCTCCCATATGTTCTGTTTTTTTCTAACACTGACCTGAAAGAGTAATATGATGCAAAGGTATTGGTGTCACTAGTAGAAAATGTTTGCAGTCTCTGGGTGAAAGATTTATCATTTAAAATGGGTCTATGATAGATGCTCCATACCCCAGAGAATCATCCCAACGCTGGGCATTGTAGGTACCAGGCACAGCTTTAAGAAATGAGTATTTGGAAAATAGAACAAAGAGTAAGTGCTATTTTAAACCACTTCAAACTGGTCCCCAAGTGTGTGTGTGAGTGTGCATTCACACTCAAGTGCTCTTGTTTTGTGCCAGGCACTTGTCCTGGGTACAAACCAGAAAAAAGGGTTCCCTCCTGGTGCGAGAGTAGGAAGGAAGGAGACTTAAAAGAGTTCAAGTTGGGGCTGGGGATTTAGCTCAGCGGCATAAGCACCTGCCTTGTAAGCAGACAGTCGTGAGTTCGATCCCCGGTACCGATAAAAAGGAAAAAGATAAAAAAAAAAAAAAGAGTTCAAGTCGGGGCAAGAGGAAGAATAAACAAGAAGTGTGGTTCTGCACTGTGTTCTCTTCTCGCCATGTCCAGAATGTTCCAGAACCATGACAGTTCTTTGGCAGGCCTGAGATTGAGTATTAAAATTGTTCCCAGAGGGAGCTAGATTACATTTAAACAAACCCCCTTACTGAGGTAGAATACCACGGGCAGGCAAAATCCCATGCCCTGAGCTTTCAAATGCAAAACACAGATGATTAAACTCCAATCGTTAGAGGAACCTGCACTGTAGGAAGAATTCTGGATGGGAAATCCAAGTCCCAGCTACGGGACCCCTGACAAGCTAAGGACCTTCCAGCTCAGCCCCCAGGAAGCCACGGCGTGCAGCAGGGAAAGAGAAGGGAGTGCCGGGCAGGATGGGCTGCTGGTGCCTTCCAAACCTGTGATTTCAGTGACACTGAATACTTTTGTCCTTTCAAGTCCTTTAGACACAAAACAGAAGTATGTTGATTTAGTACAGATTTTTACTCAAAAAGAACAGAGTTCAAAGAGAAAAAAAAATTGAGTGTATCACATCTAATAGAAGAGGCTTACCTGCAAGATTTTTCAAAAATTATAACCCAGTACTGGGATTGCAATGGCTTGAAGTCTAAAGAGAGGAGAGGTGGACAGGGGGAATGGGGAGGGGAAGGAGAGATGGAAGGAGGGGTGAGGGGTGCCTTTAACACAGCATCTGCGTGTAGATAGGAAATGTGCAATGCTTTCTTACTACACGTGGAACATCTCCATTGTAGTCATCACACAGGTGTTTACCAAGCTTCATGCACACCATCCTGCTGAAACACAGTATGTAAACCTGATTTTGCTCATTTAGGGCATATCACAAGTACGCTGTAGGAATTGTTAACTAAAGAGAAGCCTTTAGGCTCGGCAAGCTGCAGTAGCCCCAGGGCAAGAACCACCAGCATCTCCTGAGATCCATGCCATGTTGGAACTTAGGGCACTGGGAAACCAAGCAACCAGCTTGCCTCCCTGCTAAGCAACTGTGGTGTGGCAGGCTGTGGCCACCCCAGGGGGAGAACCACCAGCATCTCCTGAGATCCTAGCCATGTTGGAATTTAGGGTGCTGGGAAACCAAGAAACCAGCTTGCCTCCCTGCTAAGCCATAGTGAGCCTACCCACGCAAGGGCTGAGAATCAAACATCCCACCCCTACCCCACCCCCTGTTAGCAAATGGGAGCCAGAGATCTGAGCATCTCTTGCGAGGTTGGCCATATGCAATACAGCACATAAGGGGGATTTCCTTCTACCATCTCTTCTAAGGCAAATATTTTTACTACTGTTCTACTTTATTCTGATTAATGGTATTGCTCTATTCAATATTCTGTTTTGATAAGTTCTATAATGTTCTGTATTTCATTTTATTTTGCTATATCTGACTGAAAGAACAACTATTGTGAAGATAATGAGATATACTGTGGTACCTATTACTGTTATCCCAGTAATCTGCTGTGAAGTTCTGTACAAATTTCACTACACTGTCTAAACTGGTTTTGCTCCATCTTGTTCTGTTGTATTTTACGACCTTCAAAATAATTTTTAAAAACAGAAAAAATAATAAAGAGAAGCCTTTAATAACCTTTGAAATGCAAATGAACACCTCATATTTCGTGTTTGTGACAATCTAGTTTTACATGAATTTATATTTCAAAATGATAGCTAATATGTACCAAGGGCCCACTCTGTGTAAGGCTCCAGGCTAAAAGGTTTGCATAAGTATTGCATCTAATAATGACCTCATAAAATTAATACTTAATTATCACCAATTCATGGCTGAGAAAAATGCAGCTCACCGAGACTGAGTGATTTGCCCAAAGTCACACAGATGATAGGAAGCAGAACAAGCAAGCAAACCCAAATGTGTCCAATCCAAGAGCCCAAGTTCTTAACCACTGCGCCACACTGCCCTTGAAAATTGAAGCAAGATGCACCTCTGACTTCTGGGGCTCACTTTGTCTTGTGTCTTGTTTCCTTCATCCCAGAGGCCCTAGACCTTCTAAGTTACTGAACTTTGATTCCTGGCCTGAAAAATAGCAAGGAATTTCCAGGCCTGGATGCTGCTCTCAGAAGCCCAGAATAGCAAGAAAAGACCAGAGACATGGGCCAGGTCAGAGGATGAGCTCAATCCTCTGAGAAAGGTGCAGACTGGGGAGGAGAAGAATCCAGGAAAAGAGTTGTGATCTTTTTGCAGGTCAAGCACCTCCTTTGAAGTCCATTCATCCTCCTGGGCACTCTGCTTACAAAGCATATCGCTAAAAAAAACGTCAAATTATATTACTCCCCAGACCAGCATCCTCCAGTGACTCCCAGCTCATTCAGAGTAAAAATCCAGTGCTCCCTGGTGGCACCACTCTTGTGAAGTCTCCTACCTTGTATCTCACCGTGTTCCCCTCTGCACCTGCAACTCCAACTACTGTGGCACAGGGACTTCAGCTTATTTGTTCATATAATTTCCCCAAAACTTTAGAAATATTTGGAATGAAGTAGGCGTTCAATAAAAGTGCTTGAACTGATTTCTGTTCAGCTTATGAAACTTCCTTCCTACAGAGTTGTCTGCAGGTGAAACGAGACACCAAAAATACAGTGCATGTTTCAGTCCTGGAGTGATTGAGACACAGGCCCAGTGACATTTTGGTAGAGATACGGAAGAGAAGACTCAATCACTAGATATTTAAGTGGACTTGCTATTAACCCAAGCTCCCATCAACCCTGAAATGACACAATTCTGTGAATCAGGACAAAGATGTTAGGACAAAATGCTAAGACTCTTTACACTCACGGAGGTCAGCAAATGCTTAAGAAACCAGCACCGTATGCCTAATCTCTCATGTCTAGTGAATTCAACATTGGTAGCTGGTGTTTGGAGGGAGTATTTTTGTTTGATTTTAATTTCTAATGTGAATCTTTTAAACCCCATAAGCCTATTTGGAAACATTTCCTTCTGAATACAGAAAAGCAGCATACATCTAATTGCAAATGAGAAATTTCAGGACAAGGAGTGTTATCAAATAACTATTATCTGGAAAAAAATTCCATCATCTCACATAATTTAAATTCTTGCCCTTTGTTCCCTTGTGTATATTTTTGCATTGAAAAGTCTGCTTAAAATTAGTTTTAATTCTTCCCTTTGGGGTAGATTTTAAAACAAAAACATGGAAAGATTACAAAAAGGAGAAGACTGACTGATAGTTGTGATTTCTTCTATGGAGTATCTTGGTTTATATATGATAAGAAGACTAAAAGAGAATTTGTGCCAACACCAAAAAGAAAATAATGTGTGTTCTAGGTTCTGCACAAATTAGTACTGCCACTGCCCTCCAGGGAACAAGATAGTTTACTAAGGTTTTGTTTCTCTTTTTTGTTGCTGTTCTTATTATTATTTACAGTAATAAGCAAGTGGAAGACTCCAGGAGAGAGAGCCTGTCTGTACTCTCTAATAGATCAAATATTCATAGGAAAGTCCAGATATTTCCTCCACTGTCCTGTCCTTCCCTGACTGGAAGGTGACATTTTTATTTACATGCATAGTCTGGGAACCTATAAGTCACTGGATGCTAGGCACCAAGAGTGGTTGTGTCATTTGTATCTAGATATTCTCCCCCCACACCCGGGAAAGCCTCATGTGCTCACATTTGGGGCTTTTGAGAGTGACTTGGTCATTGGTGTGTGATTCATGTCTACTGAATGTTCTGGCTGTAGATGATGGACTTAACTAAAGAAGGAAGATCCACCCTGCGCGTGATTGGCATCAACCAATAGGCTTGCATCCTGTGTAGAATGAAAAGGGAAAGCAGAAGGACACCTCACTGCCTTCCACCTGCCCTGCCACAGACTGGCTCTCCACTGCCACGCTCTCCTCTTATGCCTCTCTGCTTTGGAGCCAACTGACCATGGACTGAACCATCTACAAACTGTGAACTGAAATAAAACCCTCCTCCTTTAACTAGTGGGTGACAGGTATTTTATCCCAGCAACAAGAAGTCACCAAGACACGTGCCCAGTCCTCAGTTACTTGGAGCTAAAATTTCATGGCAGAGGAAGTGATCCATCCCATTCCAGGGATAGGAACCTGTGGGATTTCCAAATACAACATTTTTATTCAAAAGGCAGGTTTCTTTCTCTGTTTTTACATAAATCTGTCTTTTTTAAACAAAGGAGAGGTTTTAAGCTTTGGGTTTTTTAGGTATTCCAGAAAGAAGCCCGCAGCTGAAGCACAACTAAGAATACTGGGTGCCATTCTTGCCATCTGTCCATCCCATCCCCTCCCATGTGGGGACATCTTAAGGGACTTTTTTAACAGAATTCCCCAACATTGGGCTGAATAATGGTCCCAAAGGCCACTGATCCTCTTCCTGATATTTTCTCTTTTGTGCTCCCTGACCCACTTCATCATCTCCAACAATGGACCGGTTCTTCATTCTATAAAATGTATGCTTTATTATATAACAGCACAATAAAAGAAAGTTTTTTTAAGAAAGACTTTCATGGCCTTTCAATAGTGTACTCTGAGCACCTCCGCATGCCTGGCATTGTATCTGTACCAAAGTGAAGATGGGTGCAGGGAAGGCTGGCATAGGAAAGGGACATTGCAGGTACCCACAGGAGCCACCGGAGTCTATAGGTAGATAGGATTATTATTGCAGAATAAGATAAAGAGTAACAAAATACAGTGCTTCATGCCATAAAAACAATGAGTATAATTAGCATCAAAGAAGATGAGATTCTTGTGGTTTAACCTGTACCGAGTCTTGAATCATAGGAGGAACGAAAGCAGAAAGTGAGGAAGGGAGAGAAAATAAACCCAGCAGAGTCGGTCTCGCTGTGGCCTGGCCAGAGTCAGCCCAGGCTGTCTGCTCCGCAGACCTCGCTTTCATGCTGTGCAATGGGGCTAAGGAGCTAAGGAAGCCTAATGCTGTGGTCCCACTGTGCTGCCCCCACCCCACTCCACTGGATTGTTTAACACCTGGAAAGTAATTCTCAGAAAATTCCACACCGTTCACATGCTACAACCAAGTCAGCAAATCTCCCCTTTCTACAGAGAGTCAGCATTCTACACCCACATTTCTACACAGCTTTCTCACAGGGAAAATGTTAGGCAGAAAATAATTAGCACGAGATCTGGGAAGCAGCTCTCAGATCAGGACCAAAAGGTCCAGGGCCAGGAAAGCAGAGAGGGTCAATCTGACATCCCAGATAGAGGAATGAACCCTCCAGGTCTGTCCAGCCCCATCTTGGGGTGGCACTGAGGCCGTCCTCTATTACCAGCCCTTCACCCACCTGCAGCATGCTGACCTCTAGATCCCAGAGATCAGGCCGTGGTTACACAAAGGGAGGAGCTGTACATGTCATGAGCTGTTCAGTTCATGTCGCTGTTCAGATCTGCTTTGCATGTGTCCTTCAAGTGCCCCTGTGTTGAAAATTAATCCTCATGGTGAAGTCATTAGAAAGTGCAAATGTAAGCCACCTGAGATGTTTAGAATGGCCCCTTTGTGAGGTCATTAGGATTAGATCAGGGAAGGAGATCCAGCCTGTTAGAACCTGGAGGGCTGGACAAGAAAAGAAACAAGTCCTTCCTCCTGGTAAGCAGGAGCTCAAGCAAACAGCGGGCACACCAGGAAGAGAACAGGTCAGCGTCTCCCGTGAGCCTAACGACTGAGAATCAAAGGGTCCATCTCCCATCCCCACTTAGCAACTGGATGGTTTCCAGGTCAGCTGGAGTTGATAGCAACTAAGGCACATAAAGCAACTAACTGCTTGTATCGTTGGGTTGATTATGCTGACCTGTTGAGGTTGGAGCATCTCGGGAGGATGAGGATGTGGGGGATTTCCTTCTATCTTGTCTTTGAAGGCAAATATTGTTTTCACTGTTTTGCTTTGTTCTGATCAATTGTCTTGCCCTATTCAATATTCTGTTTTGGTAGATTTTATAGTGTTCTGTTTTTGGTTAGATTTTGCTATACCTGATTGAATGGGCAACTATTGTAAAGATAACCAGATATACTATGAAACCTATTACTGTTATCCCAGTATCCTGCCCTGAAGTTCTGTACAAATTTCACTGCATTATTTTGATTGGCTTTGTTCTGTCTGGTTTTATTGTATTTTACTACCTTCAAAATAAAAAGAAAAGAGGTCATCAGGGAAGATTTCTTGCTGTGGGACCCTGGCAACAAGACCACTGTCACAGGGCCAGGAATATAGCTCAGCAGTGTGATGCCTGCCTGGCAAGTGCAAAGTCTTGAGTTTGATTCTTGGTACCCACAAAAAAAAAAAAAAAAAAGATCACTATCACCAGATACAATGGCACCTTGAATCTGCACCTTCAGAACTACTGTGAGCTGAATAACCCTCCTCTCTTCATAACTCAACCAGTCTGTGGTATTGTGTTATTAGCAACAGAAAAGAGAATAATTCATCTCCTGTCGTGAACAGAGCAGTCCTACCTGCTCTGAAGAGTGTAAGTGTTAGAGATAATAAAATAAGAGTTCAGTACAGACTTTGAGTCAGAAATTACTCAAATGGCATCTCTTATTACCATAATAATAATAATAATAATAATAATAATAATAATTTTAATATCGTCCTTCCTCTGTATCAAAATCCATTCTTTCTTACTTGTTTTTCCCCCCATATTCCAATAACTAAGAAATTACGTATTCAGATCCCCATAGAGTTTTCTTCTCCTGTTAGTGCTATGGGTCATTCTAGTTTAATCAGTCCTTTTAAAAATCACCAGCCATTCTTCTGGCTGACATTTTAATCAGGTTTTTCCAAGAATCCCAAAGGAGGGGGGAAATGGAACTGCAACGAAAAAAATCCACTTTTCTCTACATGCCAGTAAATTATAACTTCACAGCTGCCTTAGAAAAAGAACAAAAGACGCATAGTGGAACATTTTTCTGGCCCAGAAAATTGACAGAGCAGTAGAAGCAAATTCTTTGCAGTGTTGCCGGGGGAGTGGGGCGGGCAGGGAGGGCGCAGAGCGGCTCTGGGGATGGACCCAGAGAGGCTCTGCAGATTCTGTCCCTGGGGTTACTGTCACCACATAACCAGGAGTCACAGGACCCCTGCCTCTGATCATATCCCCTCACAAAGACAGAACAGGAGAACACCTTTAGCACCCCCCAAATGGAAGCTAATATTGAAATAATACATTTAGGGCTCCAGGGCTCTGTGATCTGATGGCATGTAATATTCTGCACAAAATTGCTCCTTCTAAATTCTTTCTGGTCCTGTGGTCAGGGCTCTCTCTTCCCCGTTTATCTATTCCATGTCCTCAGGGAAGTTACTCAGCCTCTCTGGGTCCATCCCCAGCCACATCATCTATCTGAGAAGAGCACTTTTAGCTCAGGCTTCATGGAATGAAGAACGGCTTTGGATGTACAAAGCTCCAGCCACCACCTGGAGCACAGAATCTGTTTTTAAATGATTAGGGGCGAGAAGCAGGAGGAGAGTGGGAGGAGACAGCAGGAATGAAGCAAGACTGACTGACATCCTCATGGTGTCTGTCCACTCTGGTCCTCCTCGTCCACTCCACGATAGGTCCGCTGCACCCATAGACTGAAGATGGGCATTTTATCCCACAAGGAGCAAGCACTACACACACCTATCTGTTAGGGCCTCTGCATAGAGCACCACACCTGGGTGTGGCGGCAGCAGCAATGTATAATCTCATAGTTCTGGGAGTTAGAAATCAAAGCTCAAGGCATCCAAAGGCTGCTTCCTGCTGAAAGCTGGGAGAGAATCTGTTATTAGGCACCTTCAGGGTGATGTGTCCTGTGGATGCCTGCCCTGATCCCTGCCTCGCTGTCTCATGGTGATCTTCCTGTGTGCATGTATCTAGGTCTAAATTTCCCTTTCATAAGGACAAGACTCAGATTGGATTCAGATCAACCTAAATGGCTTCCTTTTAACTAAGTATGTCTACAACAACCCCATTTCCAGAGAAAATCAAATTCAGAGGTATTTGAGGTTAGGGCTTCAGCCTGAGAGGTGGGACACAAGGGGTCACTCTTCAATCCATAACACGTCTTCTGTCCTTGTGACCCTGGGCAAGTTGCCTGCTCTCTCAGGCTTATCAGGGCTGGAGGAGGGACAATGGCCGAGCTGCATGGACACTCTGCACATGCCTTTGGCTTCATGTCTGTGGTCCTAGAGGTCCAAACCTCAACAGCCTGAGGGATGTGTGCAGCCAGGTCACTGTGCCTGCCCCATGCAGGTGAGAGTTCCAGTGTGGTTACGGAGAGAAGGCTTCTCCAGCAGTGCCACGAGCAGAGGGCAATAACTCTCAGGTGCACACCCCGCTCTAGCTGCTGGATCCTCCATCCTCCCTGGCCCTTCTGCCCACCCTTATCTCACTTCTCTACTCCCCTTGGGGGCTTCATCTCCTCCTACTCCCTACACCACAGCTATTAATTAAGTCCCATGTACAGTGTGAGTTTCTGGGGACCCAACCTAACACTGACATTTGCTGCCATGAGGACCAAATGATTCGTGTTTAGAGAGCTTAGAGCATCATTCATGCTGTGTAAGCATGGGCTATTGTTACCCTTGTCATCCGTAACATTGAGTTTAGTCAGCAGAACTGGTGCACGGAATCCCAGCATGTCCTAGGAGGGGCCGATGGGCTCCCAAGCAGGTGAGTGAAGAGGCAGCCAGTACTTGTGCAGGCTGTATCTGGGGGTGACTGTCCTCTTACTGTGGGGACAGAGCTACCAGCAAACTCTCAGGGTCTCAAATCCCTCAAGCTTTCAATTGCCTCAAATCAGCCTTGCTAGCCAGCTGCCTGCCTGATCTCGGACAGGCAGCAAAGGGTGGTATGGAAGATCACAGGCCCAAAACCCAAGCCTGGATGCCCGTTGTGGTCTGGCCTTTCCTGGAAGGAGGGCACCTTGCTTGATCTGTCAAGTCTCGGTTTCCCCCTCCGGAAAATGGGCATAAAAATCATTGCTCTCTGAGAATTGACTAAGATAAAGCATGTGCAGGCAATACAAAGAACTAAATAAAAGGCATCTATGAGTTTCTTCTTTAGTTCCTACTCTCCATACGATGGAGGTGGGTATGATCATCCCTTTCTCTTCCCAAAGCTTCTCTGTTGGCTCTCATTTCCTACTATACACCTAGCATGCTGTAAGCACTCCATAAATGCTCCAGATAGTCAATGCATAAGTAAGTAGCGTGGAGAAGATTTAAACTATTAGTATTAGCTTGGTAGACTTCTTCGCTGTTTGGAAAACGGTTTGTGAAGGTAGAGGAATTACACCTGTCAGAGTTTATGCATTCTCACCATCACCACAGAAAGCAGCACATACAAGCAAGGGTTTCAGATGGCAGCACTCGTTAATTAATGCTAACTCTCCTTGCCTGAGCAGAGACCTTGCACTAATTCCATCCTGGAATTATTTAAAAGCAGGTAGCGCCACAAAGCCAACACCAGGCATCTTCTGGGAGCCTTAAGAACTTTACACCAGAGCGTTAGCGTCAGAAGAGCACTCCAGAGACCATTCCCAGCCCCGGTAACATGGGGAAAAGCCTCCTTCAGCAAATAGCACGCCATTAAGTTGGTGTGTATAGATGGTACGCAGGGAGCCAGTGATTGAGTCAATAAAAATCAGCGTGGATAAACAGCCAGAATGGGGCCAGGAACATGCGACACAGGCCACTCCCGAGGAAAATCAGAGTGAAACCAGTCAGAATGCGGAGTGTACTTTACACTAAGTTGAAGTCAATACATATTGAGTTAATGGTAACAGTATTAGTAAAATGAGGTGATGGAGTGAGAGTCATCTAATAAAAATGCTACCTGCCAGGCATGGTGGCACAGGTCCGCAATCCTAGCATTCTAGGAGGCTGAGGCAGGAGGACGACAAGTTCAACCAAGCCAGGGTAACCCAGCAACTCAGCAAGACCCTGTCTCAAAATAAAAACAGTCCTGGGGATGTAGCTTGGGGTTCAACCCCTAGTTTCTCAAGAAGAAAAGCACCATAGAGTGTGTTGTGTTTACTCAGCCCCATGTCCTAAGCGCCTCGCCTGGGTTAGTCCGCATTGGGTCCTCACTACAGCCCTGCACAGCAGGGGGCACCGTCATCCCCACTTTACATTTTAAGGAAACAGAGGCACAGAGAGAAAGGAAGGTTTTATTCGCTCAATCCTCACCACTATGCTTAGAAGAAATTAGCAGTTCTTGTTCACATGCTATAAATAAGAAAACCAAAAAACGGAGATTCAGGGTGTGGTCCAGGGCTCTCATCTAGTGAGTCCTGACCAGCGCTCTGAGCCAGCCAGCCAGAGGCAGTACTGACGTGCTGGCTGCCACCTGTCTCCTCAGTCCACCGCACAGAACAGCTTGCATGAGACCTGGCTGGTGTGTTAACAATAAGCAGAGCTCCGAGTGGGCCGGGAAGCGTCTGCAGAAGCTCAGTAATCACCACCCTTGCCACCGCCTGAGGCAGGCAGTGTCATTGCATTTTACAGAACGTGCAAACAGTAGAGAAAAAGAGCCCGGCCAGTGGCACAAAAAATACCACAGGCAGAGCAAGCAGATGTGGGCCAAGCCTCTGTGAGGCCTTGGGGTCGTCGTTATTGTTGTTTGGGGTTTGTTGGTTTCTTTGTTTTAGGGTACTGGGCATTGAACCTAGGGCCTTCACACTGAACTTCAGCCCCAGCCTTTTGTTTTGTTTTGTTTTGATTTCTGATACAGGGTTTTTCTAAATTGCTAAATTACCCAGCCGCAAGGCCGGGAGCTTCCTTGCAGCTGCCTCTGACCTCAGAGCTCTCTCTTCTGGTCACTGTGTCTCACTGCCAGTCATTTCTGTCACAATCATCAGTCTAAATGGAGGCAAAAATCCTCTTGCTGCCAAGCAATAGGAAACATACAAATGAGGGCTTAATCCTGTACTTCTGTCCAAAACAAGAGCCAAGCAAGGATGTGTGGCATTGGCCTCTGTCATCTCTGCCCCAGACATCACCACCACCACCCTCTGCCATCTGTGGGCACAGGGCTGTCAGGATTGCAGACCCATGAGGACGAGGAGAGGAACTGCAGACCTGGGCCGGCATCTTGGCTTTTGAGAACAGCTCTTACCACGTGTTTCTATTCCCTGCAGTTCCTTTCCTGCAAACAGTACTGTGAGAAGAGACCCGGGGAGATGCCTCCGGACAACACTGGCCTTGGAAAAGGCCTTTTGAAGCTCTGCACAATGTGTGGATGTGGTCACCACTGCTCATATGCTGATGGGAGACCTCTGAGCTGAGTACTGCCCGCCCTACTGACGCTGCTAAAACACATCTGTCTACAGTGCACAGATCAAAATGGTTGGGAAAAGTGACTTTTCTTTTTTTTTTTTTATTAATGTTCTGAATTCCAGAAAGGCCAGCATGCTCCAGCAGCGGGTTTTATCCACAAAGCAAGGCATTTGACCAGTTTGGGAGAAAGACACATTTTTTAGACCATCCTGTGCAGCGACTCTTTCCACAGACTTGGTGAGATGGAAGCATGCTGTGTGATGCGTCTGGGGTGTGCAAGCGAAAAGAGGGGCGCCAGGTCTAGACCGGAGTGCATTGATTAGACTCTGTCTCTTCCATTCCACCTGCAGTTACCCGGTCTCCGTGCACATCTGCCGCACTGGGGACTTGATGGCATGTCTCACCTGCTCACATCATTTTTGATTCTGCAGAACTCAGCACCTACCTAAGAAAACAATTCAGAAAACAGTTGATGATTTGGGCCAAGGACCCAGGAAGTGGCATGTCCAGCTAACATTAAAACAAAGTGGGGCTTGTTTTCATCATCACTAAATACTGCCTTCACTGAGCCACACGTTTTGATATAGACTGTCTCCTTTGTACACACAGCCGACCCCATTACACAAAGTAACGCACCTCTCATTCTAAGGACAGGAACATGAAGCCTGAAAAGAGTTAAGTAATGTGCCCAAGACCACAGAGTTCATCTGATCTCAACTGAGGTTTGAAATGTCTTGTTTCAGCTTCCGTGAGATTAAACACACATCCTTCCACACTCTTAGGGGGCAAGTTCCATGTTGTCACTGCAGAATTTCTTCCCTCCTTGTCTCAGTCCTCCCTTGCTGATGGTATCCGTTTTGGTTAGCGTCACCTAGATGAATTTGTTAGAAAGTACAGCCTGTGGTATCTGGAATCCTGCCAATGAGCCTGGACCCTGGTCTTCATCCCAGACCAGACAGGGTGGGCCCAAATTGGACAGGTGAGCAAGGTGTCTCTGGCTGGGTGTGTGCTCTAAATCCAACCTCAACAATGCACTGGCCCATGCCCGGCTGACCTTGGACCACCTTCCAACCTTCAGAGACTTATGCTTAAAAACATGAAGTTAATCATACGTTCCCCGAATTTCTCCAGGTTCATTTCTATGAAGCTCAATAAACACACACACTGGTGAGAGAGCTTTGATTTTTACGAAACACGTTGGTCAGTGTGAGAAGGTGCTGGGCAGGATTCCTTGATTCTTCGGGCAGCAGGCCTAGCTTGCTTTTATTTACTTTTAATCCAGTAAAGAGTGAGAAAGAAAAGTCTCCTTCCTCTCAGAGAGACACACACCAAAAGAAGAAAAAGACAGAGAGAATGAGAGACAGAAGCAAACAAAAGACAGCATAGAGGGAATACAAGCAGCCAGGGAGAAGGGGAAACAGACTGAGAGGAAGAGATGGGGAGCAAGATGGACAGAGAACAGAGCGGAGTAGGAGAAGAACCCAAAGTCAAGCTGTTATGGATTACGAACTGGTGGTCAACTTAATGCCAGCTGGATTACATCAGCACAGCATTGAGCAAAGATGCTCCACCTGAGGAAAGTTGCCAGGATAAATAGGCGTTGAGGCATTGTAGCATTGTGGGTTCTCCTACGAGTTGCTGTCTGAGCTGTTGATTCTCCTCAAGAAGTTTTGGTCCTCACATCGAGCACTGCTTCCTGGCTCCGGAGGAGAAGTCATGTGCTGCTGGATCTCCAAGATGAACTCGTCACGCTGTTTCCTGGCACGTACCCGACTGTGCTTATCGTCGGAGGAGCTTGGGGCCTCAGTATCACTGAGAATGGCTGTGGTGCCTTTCAGGATAGCCTGGTCTTTGTTGTGAGTGTGACTTCTTGGCTCCAGTGTAGAACCCTCATCCCACTAGCACAGCTCCTTCATCCTGCTGGCATAGACTTTCTGGCTTCCACCGCTGACCCTTGGGTCTTCCCGGCACGGATCCATGAAGGAGACTGGAGTGAGTCCTTCTTGTGGGCTCTGGATCTCCAGTTGGACTCGTGGGAGGCATTGTCCTGAGCTCTGGGTTTTTATCTGGACTCATGTGGGACATTGCTGTGGGGTTTCGGCTCTTAACTAAATAATCTATGTCTTTGGTGTTGCGGATAGATTTCCTGCATTTTCCTGTGTTAACTCCCGGTGACCATTATAAAAAATATAAACTCCATGTCTTGATCCTAATTGTTCTCTGTGTACAACCCCTGACTACAGCCCAAGCCTAAATCCACCCCTATTTCTGTCAGAAGCAACAAGCAGACAGTTCCAAGACTGGCAGCAAATTAAGTTGAATGTCTCAAATTCTTCCTGCCTCTGACCTTCAACTTCCTCCCCCTAGGCAGCCCTTATCTTGTCCTGCACCACACTTTTCATTCCTCAGCACACGTCACTAATCACTTAAGTGTATGCCTGCGGGAAAGGCCTCTGGTTTGCACAGCCTTGCTGCTGGCCCCCAGTTCGTGGCTGGCCACTTCCCATGCACGGCCTCCTGGAGTGCCGCCTGCTGAGCACCTCACCCTCACAGCTGCCACCAGCCCCACACAGAGAGGCGCTGGCTGTGCTGCCACTTGCTGCATGGGCTCAGTGCATGACATCCAGCCACCTAGGCCTGGCTGCTGTGCAGTTTGTCTCGGAGAATGCTTACTTGGGAACCCCCTTCACACCCGCTTCAGACAGCCTTGTTAGACCCAGATGGATGCTGAAGCCACCTGCCTTCTATTTGTCTTTTGTAATTCCGGGCATCTAGTGCTGCCAGCACTCTTGCCAGGCTGATGAGAGTGACTCAGAGGGGTCCACCGGTTGCTAATTAATATTCAGGGAGCATCTACTCTCCATGAGGTACTGTCTATGGCTCATCCATACACCATCCATTCAGCCTCTTGTTCTGGCTGCAAGTAGTTATTACTTTCTTCCAATTTAGAAATGTGGAAGGTGAGAGCCAATAGGCTTACTCCTTCGGGTATGGTCCCATGAAAGGAGAAAGCCAAAGCCAGATTGAGACTTGGACTCCACATTCAGGCACAGCAGGCAGCTCTTCCTACATTCACCCATCAAGGTGTCCAGATGGAGACATTCTAGTAAAGAGAAACATGTTCACAGGCGGCAGGGAAGGTTTGTGTTGTCTGCTTGAAAACCAAAATTCTGAAGCCTTCCATTCATCTACAGTGAACGATTCCTTTGATTTACCACCTTCTCTCTGTGACCACCATAAAATACCAAGTGCTGGCTGCTTGCAGCAAAAGTTTCTAAGAGATCTAAATCTACTTGTATGAGTATCTTTACTACAAGTGTCCTGAACAACGAAAATTGCTTTCCTAAGTGAAACTGGACTCCAGTGATTTGTTCTGAGTTGTTATAGTCATCCAGTTAGTGGTTTGCGTAATTTTTTCAAAGTTTCAAAAATGACCCGAGGAGATAATAAAATACCATCCTCTTTATTGAAGTCTGAGATTCCCTGAAGCTAAAGACAGCAGATTGTGGTGTTTGATTGCCCTAAATGAAAATGTTGGAAGATAAAGAATCCCCTTGGCTCTCACCTTCAAGGAGCAAACCATGCCCAGAAGCAAGGAGACGCAGTCAGCCTCATAGATTCTCCCCCTGCTAAACTCCACATCCGGCAAAAATTCATTCTTCTCCCTAACTACGTTAATGAAGAGAGCAATCAATATGAAAATGCCAGATTTACCCTAAAGGGATCTCGATTACTGAAGAGAAACTCCAAGCAGCTCAGCTCACAAACTTAAATGGTTGACCCCTCATCCTGTGTGTAGTGCCCCCCTGAGCCACTCATGCATCTTGATATTCAAAGTAAAAGCTTGTTCTAGCAAACCACATGGTACTCTGTTGGCCTGACACCAGGCCTGTGACGTCCACCTCCAGTCGGAAAGCCTTCCTTTTGGCTGGGATCCTCAGGTCTGCAGCACCCTCTAGTAAGACCATCAGCTCCCCACACATTTAAATACACTTGTGATTCCTCAAGTCCCCCACCTTCCTGAGTCACTGCCATGTTTTGCTTTGGTTACAAAATGTTCCATTTTTCTCCAAAGCTTACCATATTCTTGTGTGTGTCCAAGAGCCAAATAAACAGAATTCCTCATTAACCGCATTTCCCTTCCCATCACTGATGCAGGATATCCTGAGAAAATAGGTAAATGGGAAAAGTTTGCTTAATGTGCCTCCATTTTCTATTGGGAAAAGTCATGGGCATGGAAGGTTTTATTAGAACTGCTTAGAAAAATAAAAGCGTGATTAAGGCAGTATCTCCCAAATTCTAACTCCCTGCTGATTTTAGAATTTACAACCTCAGATTAGAGTCATAGATCGAGATAGGCAAATATTTAGCATCCATGATAATAAACTCATAATTAATAACAAGTACTGATGAGGTTTGAAATAACTGCTCTGGGGGGCTGGAGATTTAGCTCAGCAACATAAGCGCCTGCCTTGCAAGCAGGCGGTCGGTCATGAGTTCGATCCCTAGTACTAACAAAAATGAAAAAGACAAAAAAAAAAAAAAAAAGAAAGAACTGCTCTGGAAGGCTCAGGACGCACAGTGTATCAGGAACTTTACATGTATTGTCTCATACAATCTTTGTAATAACCCCATGAGATAGGTGTAATTATTTCCGTTTCTCAGATGTTAAAATGAATTACAGAAGCTCCATTGGTGATGTGCTAGGAACAGGACTGAACTCAAGTGGAACCACACAGCCCCACCACTCAGGGCTATGCCCATCTCTACCCTGCAGGATGGAATGACCAAATCAAGCCTGGCTGTGGATGTTGTCTCTCTGGAGCAGATAAACATGGCAAGGGTCCATCTCCAGCCCTAGCAAAGAACCTTCAGTTATAGGAAAAGCCAAAGGCCAGGCAACAACTAGCTTCACAGGCAGACACTGCAGACTTCTGCAAATGCCGACACGCATCCTGTTCTCTCCGCTCACCCCCTCTTGGGCTTTCCGAGTAACTAATTTCAACGTCTTTCTTCCTGATTAATCACAGCACATTTTTTCCCTTGGTAAAGTTATTGCTCCTATGTTATCCGAAAATTACACAAAATGAGGATTTAATCCATTTTTAAACAGTGTTTAGAACACCATATTCAAAAGGCAAGCTAAAAAAGAACTCAGATGAGTTATGTGCACGTCCCAACTCCCCACGATGGATGTAATCACACTCTGCAAGCCTGTACTAATAAAAACAAAAATTTTAAGCAATAAAGTAAATTAAAGATAACAAGAGTCTTGCCTACTAAAGATGATTGCTGCAGACTCAAAACAGTTTATAGACATTATCAGACTCACAATAAAAGTAGCATTAATCTTCCACGTTTTTCTCATGGAGAAACTAAAATAAGAATATTATGAACCACCTCTGACCCTGTTCAGAAGAGCTCTGTTACCTCCGTGCAGGAGCTGCTTGGGGAGGTCAGGTGAGGGAGATTGGCTGTGGTCTAGACCAGTTTTCAAACTGATGACTTCAAATATGCTTTAATATCTTCAGATAAAAGCATAGCCAGATGCTCCTGGCCCTCTTTGGCAAAAGAGGTCATTGGCTCTGTATTGATTTTATCTGCTTTTTTGATTTGGATTTTGTAAAAGTTCCTTTTGACAGAAGGATCAACTTCTAAAAACTAAAAAATCAGATAAAACTACAACTGGAGGTATTTAGTGCTACCTGTAAATACTACCTAGTAATAATGTATGACTATTCTAAAATCCAAAGTAGCCATGAAAGGTAAATTCTAAACTTCACTGTCCTAAGCATGGCATAGACATTAACTTATATGATAAGCTGCCATTTTGCCAAGGAGGCAACTGAAGCTCAAAGAGGTTTTGTAACTTGCCAAAAACCATCGAACTAGTAAGTGGTGAAACCAGGGTAAACCCAAGCAACCTAACTCTACATCTATGTTGTTATACTGCATCTCTAAGCCAAATGACAACCTCAGTTCAGTCTTAAATTCCCTGATAAAAATAGCTAAAATTAGCAAGCTTGTTAGTTATACTCTTGGCAAACTACAGAACAGACAAACACCAAAGCAACATGCTATATATACTAAAGAAGCTCACTGGCTTTTGTCTCTGGTTCTTGGAAGGAAGCCTCTAAATTCTTAGAATTTCCAGAGGGATAGGACTGACTTTGTTACTCATACTGTACCCTAGTTTATGCTCAAGAGAGACTCCTGGTTGTTCCCTAAATCATTTAAACAAATGAAATGACTCCACAGAGGGGCTGGTTATTTCTGAAAGACCAAGCATGTGATTCAGAGGGTTGAGGATTTGAATGTCTGAGGAAGGGCCCTAAAGACTGCTCAACCTTTTAGCCAAAAAGTCAATCAAGTACATGTAAGTAATAATCCCCAGTAAAACCCATGCACAAGAAACCTGGATGGGTGTCCTTATAGTCGGTATTAATCTGGGTGCATCATGATACCTCTAAAGCGTGGGAGAAGAATAAATCCTGATTCTCTGGAAGAAGGGACACCAGATGCTTTGTGTTTTAAGTGTCCTCACATCCTGTATATTTCCTGTTGGTTGGTTCTGAGTTATATCCTTTTTGCTCTAATCAAACTGTAATCCTAAGTACAGCATTTTCCTATTTCTGTGAATCATTGTAGTAATCCATTGACCTGAAAAACCACCAAAATGGAGATAAGTGAGCAAGTCCTTAGCATCCCAAGCCCAGGCTGGTGTCTGAAACAAGGTCACTCTCATGGAGGTCCAGAGCTATGACATCTGACTGGGTCTGGGTGGCCAGCGTCAGAAGCTGATCAAAGGAAAGAAACTCCCAATCTGCTAGATGTCTGATATGAGTTTGTGCTTTCTAAAATCAAAGAACAAATTCTAGGAACAATGGAGATTAAAAGCAGAATATATTTACTGGGGAAAGAAAGTGTCTGTCTGAAAGAGAAATAGAAGGGTTCCCCAATAGGTTGCTCAGGACCGCAGGGTTCTAGGGATTTTAGAGAGCAAAACCATCCAAAGTGGAGAAAAATGGGAAATCACTAGGTGGGAATGAGGTGGGACAAAACTGTGGGTAACAAAGCCACTGAAGAAGGCTCTGTGGAAAAACCTAAATCCATCTCTACCTGGCTGAGAGCCACTTTCAGGGTTCAGAGCTGGCCTTCGGATGACTTTCATGAATAATATAGTACTGCTCTAAAGAGTTTTTCTAGTTTGAGCTACAACAGAATACCAGAGAGGGAATGGCTGGTACACAACAGAAATTTACAGTTCATTGTTCTGGTAACTGGAAAGTCCAAGATGAAGATGCAGACTGAATGCAAGGCAGAAATATTTTCTTCAAAGTGGGAGCTTCCTTTATATATACATGTGGCCAGTGGGGCACAGAGAGGAAGCTCTGCGAACTGGCCCTGTGAGTTCTTCACCTTTGTACTTCACTCCTTTACAGTAGCATAATCTCAATTGTGTCTTCTCATTAAAACATTTTTTAAAAAAGAAAAATGAATGTAGCTACACCTGCCATTTCTTTGCACTATTCTTCAGACCTCCTGCTAACTACATGTCTGGACGTGGGCTCCAGAAACATTACATGTTTATGAAACTCAGAGGTGAAGTACAGAAGAGATTAGTCTGTGATTTAGTGTCAGATTGGAGTTAAGCAAAGGAAAGAGGAGAAAAAATCTCAGATCATAGGATTTATGTTACGCCTATAAAGAACCAAGCAGCAAATTTGGGAGGCTTCGGAGAGGAGCCAAAAAGCCCCATATATTATCTAAATCAAATCCTACATGTTGCAGGTAAGGATATCAAAGCCCAGAAAGGTTAAAGGGAAATGCCTTCTCTTAAATTAAAAGCTAGGGAATCTAAAGGCAGACTATTCTTGGAATATATTTTATTTTTAGAAATCAAACATATTAAAATTGTTCTTTCCAAAGCAGAAAACTCAAGCCATCAATGTGATATGTTACTCACAATGTGATATGTTACTCTCAAGACTTAATGAGGGCCTCTTCCAGGATCTAGGAAGAGGGGTCTGTGGTGGTGGATTGAAAACTGATGAGAACTTAAACACCAGCTAAACTGAATAGGCGGGGCTGAATGTAAATAGTCCACCTGAGGACTGTTGCCAGCATACAAAGAAGTGGCAAGGAAGACAGTAGCATTGTGGGGTCCCCTAAGTGAGTGCTGCTGTTTGGAGCTGCTGGTCCTCCTGGAGGAGCTTGTCCTGCTGGCTCCCCTGATATGAACTTGGCTGCTATCATCAGAGGAGTTTGGGGCCTTGTCCTTGAGAATGGCTGTGATTCACTTTGGGGGAGCTCTGGTCCTTTCTTTAAGCATTGCTTTCTGGCTCTGGAGGGGAAGATGTGAGCTGTTCAGTCTCCAGGAGAAGCTTGTCACAGCGGCTTCCTGATATGAACTCGGCCATTATCATCGGAGCTCAGGACCTGGTCGTTGCTGAGGATGGCTGTGGTACTTTTCAGGAGTCCCCCGTCCTTATTTTCAGTATTGCTTCTTGGCTCCAGTGCAGAACTTCCAACCTGCTGGCACAGGCCTTCACCCCACTGGCATAGACTTTCCAGCTTCTACCACTGCCTTTGGGCCTTCCCAGCCCAGATCTGTGAGACAGACATATGAGTGATTGTTGTGGGTTCTCAGCCTCTAGTTGGACTCATGGGAGGCATCGTCATGGACTCTAGGTTTTCAGCTGAACTTATGCAAACTATTGCCATGGGATCCAGGCCGTAAGCTGGCTTCCCTAGGTCTTTAGTATGTGGACAGATTTCCTGCACTTCATGTATTTAACTCTTGGGTGACTATTACAAAATAATACTATAGATTATATGTCCTGTATATGATTGTTCTCCTTGCAAACACTGACTACAACAGGGCTTCAGTTTTTATTGCTTTGGGAGCTATATTCTGTCTCAAAGAGTAAGTAGTTCTGCTTCTGAATCCTCTTCTTAGATTCACACAAAGTTTCTCAGTGACTTTTTTCTGAATGACTCTGTGCTTCAGTTATAAAATTGGATGACATACAACTCAGCTCATTTTGAGTAGCAGATGTATTTCTGAAAATTTCAATCATATTTTCATGCAGTAAGATACTTTACCATTTGAAGAAATCCTAATGTGAATTCTTTTATGAACCCAAAAATGAAAGTCCTTTGCTAATGTAACTAACCTCTCCACACTTTTCCTGTCTCGTAAGTTCAGATTTTTGTGTGTAGACTTTCTTTGAAATGAGGTTCCCCTATGTTATACACCTTCACCTACTCCAAAATGGCCTGAGAAAAAGACTAATGAATGTGGAGGATCCATAAATATTCTCAGAAAAAAATAAAAGATCCTCTCGATATGGGTAGAGCAGCCCCAAACACGAAAGCTGTATTTCCTTTATCTTGAATGAACAAGGCTGTTTTTCAAGATCCAGGCAGAAGGCACAGCCACAAATAGCTCACAAATGTTTAATACATGATCAAGTGTGCCTCACGCTTCCACCCAAACACCTAATGTATTATTCCAGCAGGCACTGAGAGACAAGCATCCATCAGCATTCAAGCTCCCACATCCTTCGTCAAGGTGAAGAAGCTAAAACAACCGCGTTATCAGGCCGATGATCTCTTCTGTTTTATTTGGAGCCGCGTTCCTCTCTCACCATCGGAGAAGCAATGACATAGTTTTACTGCTGCTCTTATTAAGTATTATTACCATGGTGCAAGCTTGACGGTCGAGAGAGGAAAAAGCAGGCAGCTTCATTGCTCAGAGGAGATCCAGTAATCAGATGGCCTGCAGCCTGACAAGGACATCAATCTTCTGAAACTCATTCTGAAGCTCACTATCACAGTGACTCCCGAGTCTCCACGTAAGATGGTAACAGTATTAGGGCAATTGTGAAGCTGAGAAGTATGCACTTAAGAAGGGACAAAAGAAAAGGCTGTAGAGTTTGAGAACCATGTTAAGAATACTAACAGGCTGGGCGTGCTGGTGCATGACTATAATCCAGCACTCTGGGCACCCGAGGCAGGAAGATCAGCAGGAGTTGGAGATCAGCCTGGGCTACATGGGTGGATTCAGGGCCAGCCTGCACTACAGGTGATATCCACAGCTCCCCACAGGCTCCACAGAGGGGCCCCTGAGCCTCGGCCCTTCTCGCCTCCCCTCTGGCCCCAATGGGCTGTGTTGGGGCGCAGGCAAGGCCAGCCGGCAGTGCTCCCACTTACTTGAACTTTGAGCAAATGAAACAGACACAAAGGACTGGTTAAAGGCACTCACTGCAGCACCATGACCACCACCATGGCAGGGTCAAAATCTTGTACCTCTCAGCTCTGGCTCACACTTGTTTTGTAGGTGTGACCTCCAGCCTGCCCTGGATCCGCCCCCTCTTGCCTGACAGTCGGAGTTGGCCACTGTTACTTGCAAACCAAGACTCCGTGACTGAGATCCACCTTTATGAGACTTTCGTAAATATGAGCCTGAGATCCAGGAAGGGGAGCATCCTGAGAGACTAAAGTGCATTCCCCCCAAAACTCTTTAACATTCAGACTTCTTATTTTATATCTTATAAAAATATCAGAAATGAAGAGAATGTGGTAGCACAGGCCTGTAATCCCAGGGCACTGGGAGGCTGAGTCAGGCTGAGCCTGGGTAACTGTCCGACTTAATGAGGGCCTATCTAAAGATAAAAAATAAAAAGGGGCTGGGGATTTAGCTCAGCGGCATAAGCGCCTGCCTTGCAGGCAGGCAGTCGTGAGTTCGATTCCCGGGACCGATAAAAAAAAAAAAGGAAAAAGGCCCAAAAAAAAATTTTTTTAAATAAATAAAAGGACTGAGGATGTAGCTCGGCACAATTCCTAGGTTTAATATTAAGGGAGAAAGACAGAGAAAGGAGAGAGAGAGACAAAGAACAAATGTTGTTTTGTAGGTTTACTGTTTTCTCCTTCGGTTCTCTGTTCCCCTGGCTGGATGGATCTCCATATAGTAACTAGTGAAGCAGAATGATTCAGATACTTTAGAGTTCTTCAATAATCTTAGCCCTACAAAGGAGTACAAAGGCGCCCCTTGATAGCAGGGAGAACAGGGAAAAATCCAGAAGGACACGCAACGCTTGAAACTAGAAAAAAACTGGGCTTTTGCTTACAATGGCAGAAAGCAGAACTGGGGTGAAGAAACTCCCAGCACAGAAGCTTCGACTTTTGAGGCTTCAGGGCCTTGGCAGAAGAGGCATGCACATCCCTTGCCCCCACCAGGCAGTGCGTGAGAAAGTCCCTGGAGCTGCCGCGGAGGCCACCCAGCAAAGGGAAGCTCAGACTGAACCATCCGAGGAGGGGCAGGAAGCTGCGGAGATGTCGCCTTCTGTGCTCTGCGCAGGCTGTTGGGAGGGCCTGTGGGTGCAGAGGCTGACCCGGCGCGGCATATGCCTGCAGCTGCTGTCCAGAAAGGAGGCTCCCACGTTTCCACGTTCCCACAGTGCCAACAGTGTATGGTGAGCCTCGCTTGGGAGGTCAACCTGGGCTCAGAAAATTTGCCTTCATCTACCCAGCATGTTTTCTTCACACGCATGTGTTTCGATGCTCAGCAATGGATGGGGCTTGCTTTTTGCTCTGTCTTCTCAGGTTACCCTTGCCTTTGCTAAATTGAGAGGAAACAATCTCTGAGGGTGCCACTGTACTTGACTTGACCTTGGTATAAAAGTCTAACAAGACTTTCAAAAAGAACAAAAGGATCCCTCGCTCATCAGTAACTGCTGACTCACCAAGCCAGAGACATGCAGAGATACAGGCACACACTCGCACACTCACATGCACACACACGTGCACACACAGACATCAGAAGGTCTGGGGCCAAATCAGTACTCACTGAGGTCAAAGTGGGCATGGGATGATGGAGCTTTCAGGATGCCTGTCATGACCACCAATTCCTAGGAAGTAAACAGAAGCTGTGAATGCAGGTGGCCCTTCAGTGACCCAGCCTGAGGGAGACTTACTGTCAGGGCCACAGAATAAGTTTGACTCTGCAAGACACAGGCCCTGGAATCAGCCAGACCTAAGGGGATCTCAGCACAGTATTAAACTAGCTGTCAGTTCGTATAGGTAAAGCACCCACGTGGAGGGCTGTTTTGAGCTTAAATGAGATATCATATATCTGATTTTTTTTGCACAGTCCCTACTGTGTAGTAAACACTCAGAAAAATACATAGATAAGAATGTAAGTAAACAAAAGTAAGTAAATAAAGACATAAGCAACCCTGCGTTGCACCAATGTTCAAAAAGGAGCTCACTTTCACTACCAACCTAACACCCCCGGGAAGGCCACTGGGGGATTGACACGCTCTTTGGACATCCTTCTTTGCAGTTTTTACTTTAGAGAAGCAGAAGCAGCTGCTGCCCCCACCCCCAAGCCAAAGGAGGCAGGTGACAGGCACTGGAGAACTTCAGCTGGCTCCTGCCAGGGGACCAGGGACTTTCCAGCCAGCTTCATGTGGGAAATCAGGAAACAGATTTTCTTAAGCAATTTTCTCATTCCTTCTGGTTTCTGCTTGGCTAGAAAGAGTACTTACACTGTTTGTCTCAAATGAACGCTCCAGTAGATAAAACACCAAAAGGGGTTTGGAGAAACAACTGAACCAAAAGTCTGACAATCATACTCAGAGATCTTTTGTAGGAAAGAAGTGCAGATCCCTCTATGACCATGACCTCACAAGCTTAGAACTTCTAAATGTCATTAAGTTCCCATTACAGTGCTGTCAGCTACAGCTTCCCTCAAACCCTCCTTAAGTGCATGCATCGTAGCATATTCAGCTTATATTATATTTAGGGCAATGAGTTTCTTTATTTGATCTATTTTAATTTCTATGTGTTTGTTCCTCTTGGCAGCAACCTTGATTGTATGTAAAACCTAGAGCAAGTCTCCAAACTAGCTCTGCCTTAATATTTCCATCTATAAAATGAGAACATACTAGCAGCTCCTTAGTGGATCTGTACACAAAGGAGATTGCTAGAGGTATGCGTTTCACTGCTGCGTGATCTACAGTGCAAGAATGGGGCTTAAAACCAAACACTTGAGTTGCATTTTCTGTACTAATTCCCACAAGAACATCCCGCAAGAACAAAATGATGGACTAATGGAAGAGGGAACTGTAAGAAGGAAAGAGAAGAAGCCAAACCATGACTTCCAGTGAGCCAGGGGCCGCCGTGGGAACGGGAAGAGACTCAGCAAGGCCTTCCCAGCCAGTGCGAGGACTGGGAAACCGGAAGAGCATCCCTTCCTGCCCAACCCCCTCCCCACCCCCATAAGCAGCTGACTGATTCAGAGGACTCAGGGTAGGATGATAGCAGCTGAGGTGAAAGGAATAGACTGATGCTTGTGTTGTTTGACTGAGCTTGCGGGCCTGGGGCTGAAGGTCTAAGCTCTGTTTGGAGGATGGCAGTGGGCATTATGGTGTCTGCGGGGATTTCCTTCTGTCTTGTTTTTGAAATCCAATGTTTTGTTCCATTTTACTGTTTTGTTTTATTCCTGTGTCTGAGCAACTATTTTGAAGATAACAGTATGCAGTATAGCAGCCATTTTTAAATTCCTGTCATCTTGTTTTGAAAACTATAGAGCTATTGTTTTGTTATTGTTGTTATTGTGATTGTTTTGCCTTTGTTTTTTGGTTTTTTTGTTTTGTTTTGTTTTGGTTTGGTTTGTTTGCTTCTTGGTTTTTCTGTTGTTTCTTTTTTCTCTTTTGTTGTTGGCATAACTGACTCCATCTCGAGCCCTGCATTTAACTAGTGCCCTGTATTTGACCCAGGAAAATGGAAAATTGCTCAGGGTGTAAGTCCCATGAGAAAAGCAGAATGAGTTGCACCCACAAAAGAAAAACTAACCTGCTCAACAAAAGAAGCAGGATACGGTGTCAATCAAAAATTAATGTAAGATTCTAGCTAAATTTAAGAAACAATTTAGCTAGAATCTTACATTAATTTGTCTTTTGTGGTTCTCTATTTTGAAAGCTCTGTAATTCCCAGTTTGGGGCCATTTGTTTGGACCTTGAAATGAGAGGATCTGTATACAAGTGGTCCTGAGATCAATTAATTACATTTCAAACATATCAGTTTGGCTGCCTGGATTCCTGTATTCTTGTTCATGAACCCACCTCATCTTTAAAATAAAATTTAAAAATTAAAAAAAGAAGGAAGGGAAAGAGGAAACAGATTGAATCCTAAACTACTGAACCAGTAAAAGAAAATCTCTGCCCATCTGTAATCACAAGGTATTACCACCAGATTACTCACCTGGATGAAAACACTACACAACATGTGACTTCTACCAAATAGTCACTTATAAATAAAAGGACTGGTAGGGTTCAAGTGCAAGCAGCATTTTCTTCACCTTTTGAGCAAGAGAAAACCCACAGATAAACAATGACCAATTATCAAAGTTGAGTAAATCAGTAAGAGACTGTGTACATAACTGAATCACCCCCAACCGTGTTTAGAATTTGACAAGAAGTTTTTAGGGTTAAGTATCAAGTTGGTTATAGAGATGAGTTACTTTAATGACTCTCTTGTGCCAAGTAGGAGTAATAATTGCAGGAACTATGGAACTTGTAGGCCACTTTGCATCTCCTTGGCCTTCCTGGGGTGCATTCTAATGTTCCATCTTCTGTGTCTGTTGTGTTACAGAAAACTTTCAGTTTACTAATTATGAAACTGAGTTCCATGGGGATGAAGTGACTTTGGAAAGCCACACACTAAATAGTCACCCTGATCCTTCAGGCCCTGTATGGTACCTTGAAACAGGGCTTATTCCTGTGTTCACTCTCATCTGATGACAGTCCATTGGGCAACTAGAGTGGCTTGGGGGTTCAGATAAAAGGACTGACTTGATATCAATAAAGAATACCACTCAGTCTTAAAAAAGAAGCCCCTGTTGTTGGTGACAACACTGATGAATCCAGAAGATATAATGTTAAATGAAATTAATCCAGACACACAAAGGCAAATACTGCATGATGTGACTTTTTGTGGATCTAAAGGAGCTGATGTCATGGAAGCAGAGCACAAAGGTGACCTTCAGGGCCCCGGGCAGGTTACGCAAGCCTGGGAGTGTGTATGAAAAGGTTTCAGGGTCAGGGAAATAGACAGGTGAGTTCTGCAGATCTGTCCAACAGCGTGGTGACTACAGTTTACTTACCTCTTATAGACTGGAAAATTGATGAGCAAATAGAAGTTAAGTGTTCTCTCCACTAAAATTGTTAAATATGTAAGGTGATGGATGTGTTAATTAGCTTGATTAGTCATTTCACAATGTATACATATGTCAAGACATCACTGTATGCCTGAATATATAACTTTTATTTGTCAGTGTCTATTAAGGGTGTGGGGTGGGGGAGAGAGAGAGAGGCAGCTTGTGCTCGGGCCACAGGCATACTCTGTCTTTCATAATGCTGGCTACAACAGAGATCTAATTAGCTGATTAATCCACACTGCAGTCTCTTGATACAAGGTCACACGGCTCCGGTCTTTAAGATGGACAGACTCAGAAAGCTTGCATTTTCCTTCATTTAATACTTAAAACCTCTTTATGAGGAAAGTGGACCCAAAGAATTCTATTTGCACTCATATTAATATCACTTCATTAAAACATTTTTCAGCATCACAACAAACAGAACTACCTTAGCAGTAATATATGTTCTCCTAACAGTGAAATTTTGCCTCTTTACACAGTCAACAAATGTGAGCATTGTAAGATCATAATAAATTATTTAGAGGATATTTACTTTTAATTATAATTTTCTCCATAAATTATACAGCTTAATACCAACGAAATTAAAGTGACATAGTTCCACATAAACGGGTCACATTACACTCTTTTTTGCTTCCTGGAAATGATGACCAAAGTCTTCTTTGGTTGCTTAGTTCCTCGTGCTGTTCTGCCTCACTTTACACAAGTGAGCCTTCCCCTCCTCCGCACTGATCCACCTCATTTTTCCCCAGCACTGGAGCATAAAAAGCCCAAGAACACAACGTCGTGATACAGAGGCAGACACCTCGGTCTCCAGCAAACCGGGTCTCCATGCCTGCGTCTCCCTATGGCCCCCTCGACTCCCTGTCCGGCTGCTCTTGCTGATAATCGAGTGCCCCTTTGGGTTCAGAATATTTGCAAAGCACTCACTCTTTTTCATGTACTCATATGACACACTAGGTTACTCATATTCCATCTTTCTTACGCCTTCACTCCTGAACCATAATTTCTTGAGCACCTTCTATCGGCAGCTGTCTTAGAGAGGCCTTGATTTCCTGTAACTGAAATGCTGTGTACAGCAAAGCCAGTGGGTTGGTTTGTGGGGAACACTGATGTTTTTCCTAGAGTCACATTGCTCTGCTGATTGCTGTTTTGTCTTGAACAAGTATCTTATTTTCTCTACATTTCAGTTTTCTCAACTGTTTTTTTAATTTTATTTTAGAGAAAACAAAACATAATAAAGCCAATCAAAACAAAACAGTGTAAGTGACACAGAATTTCAAAACAAGATAATAGGAAATCAACAGTAGTTACCATCATACCTCTTGTTGTCTTCAAAATAGATCCCATACTTTCAGCCATAGTAAAATCAAACAAAACAGAACAGAATGGAACCAAGAAAAACAAAACAATGAATGCAATACAGGACTTCAAAACAAGCTAATAGCAAATCCAAAATGGCTACCATATTATATCTTGTTATCTTCAAAATAGCTGCCCATGCCATCAAATACAACAAAACACAACCAAACAAAACAATAGAATGATACAGGATTTCAAAATAAGATAATAGAGAATTAACCATGGCTACCACCTTCAGAAGGAGAGCTCCCATAGATGCTACATTACATATTGTTATCCTCTGAATAGATGACCAGAGTACCAGCTTTAGACCTAGAAAGTCAGTGAAATCTAAACATTAAAAGCATTAAGTTGTATTTTACCTCATTAGATACCATCACAGCCTGTGTTTCTCTAGCTCAGCAGGTCACTTACAAGGGTGGGGGAAGGAACGTTGGGTTTTCTTGTCTCTCTGCCCACACACCGGAAGGGGCTGGTGGCTGGCTCTCCCCCAGTCAGCTCACACATGGTGCCAACCCACAAGAGGTCTAAGCTTCATGTTGACTTCTTGTTCTACACACACACACACAACACACACACACACAGAGTCTGCAAATGGTACCAGCTCACAGGAAAGGGCTGGAATCTGGTTCTCCACCAGTTTTCCCAATTGTAAAATAAATTTAAAATAGTAACCCCCTCAACCACACATGTGGTGGTGCACACTTGTGATCTCAGCACTCTGGGAGGCTGAGGCTGGATGATCACAAGTTCAAGCCCAATCTGGGCAATTTACTGACTTAGAACCTGTCTCAAAATAAAAACAATAGCAATAATAACTAGCTCAGTTTCAATCAGTATTAAGTTATTTGATAAACTATAAGAAGCACTTAATAAAAATTAATTCTTATTATTATCCCCAAAATATCACAATCGTTCTGAGATCATCAGCTCCATGGCTGAGATATTGGTGACATTTGACACAGTGCCTTCTATTTCAAACATGATATTTCATGGCAATGGAGTTGTTTGTCCACTTCAAAGGGTCATGAGGGAATGGAGTTGAGAGGCATTTGTCACTGACAAAGATTAGTGAAGCAAGCAGATTAGCTACCTCCAAGAGCTCAGGGGCAATGACAGCTACTTTGTCCAAACCTGAGCACAGCCACAGTCCAGAGAAAAGACCAGATGAGAGCCTTTGTGGGGCAGCCCAAGACATCTGAGTATCTGCTCCAGCCTGGTCTTCCCGAAAGCAGAGTCCACATGCATATGAACCACCATGGAAGCATTCACCACGCCTAGATGCTAACAGTAGTGCTAGAGGATTGTTCCAGGAGCGGTACAGTAACAGCGGTGATGGTAGCTGTTAAACATATGTGATCGATGGTGATAGCAGTAAGAGTCATTGTGACACTGGTGGCAAATACGTACAGCAACGGAACAGCAGCGACCAGAGCTGCCTTGCTATCCGGGGTGTAGGGATAATCAGAGCAGCAGCAGGAGTGATGGCGCAGTGTGAATCAAAGCAGAGGCAGCAGTGGGAATCACAGCAGTGGTCAGAGCAACAGCGTTCAGCAGGAGAAAGCAGAGCCGGATAATAGCAGGATCATTAGCAGCAGAAGTACCGGCCGGGGAGCAGTGGAGAAGCAACTGTGCATCTACGCCACTTGTCAAAGCGCACTGTGAAACGGAGTTTTACCACTGCACCTATAACACTGAGTGATGTCAGCTCCAACTGACACCAACCTGGTCAAACTGGTAGCTCCTGGAGCATCTCACTAAGTGCTTGGTCCTCTCATCAGCCTCCCTTCTCGCCCGCTTCACCCCTCCTCATCGCAGAAGCTGAGTAGCCCCACTGCCTCTGCAACCTCCTTCTTGTTTCTGGAGGGAAAGACATTCGTCACTCAATGGGAAACTGCATGGTGGGGCATGCCTGTAATCCCAGCACTCAGGAGGCTGAGGCAGGAGACTCGCCATGAGTTCAAGGCCAAGTTGGGCTATATAGTGAGTTCAAGGCCAATCTAAACCACATGGCTAGTCCCTGTCTCAAAAAAAAGTGAACTTTTGATTTGAAGTGTCGGGGAACTGTGTAATACTCTGCTCCTCAAAGATACTGTGAGTGTGAGTTTGCCACTGCTGCTATGATAAATCAACACAAATTTAGCGACTTAGAACAACACTAAGAATATGAATCATCCTACAAGTCTAAAGTGGTCATCAGGAGACCCTAGAGAAAAGGTTGTTTCCTGGCTGTCTGCATTCCTAGGCTCATTGCTCTGAACAATTCCGGTCCGTGCAGCCACCATCACATCTCGAGGCTCTCCTACCTCCACCCCTCCCAGGGAGGAGCTTACTGACTACACTGGGCACATCCAGATAGCCCAGGCTAACTGGAAGATCCTGAATCACATCCACAGAGTCCCTTCTGCTGTTAGATCACAGGGTCCTGGGAATTAGGCTGGCTCCATCTTTGGGAACAACTGTTCTGCTTCCACAGATGCCATGAAGAACTAGCGGTGATGAAGACTGAGTTCGGCATTGATACATCCACTTCTGAGCATCCACCCTCCCCTGATTCTGTGTTATTGAACTTCTCTGAGCATCGGTTCCCACGTGTATCACACAGGAAAGGCCACACCACATCTATCAAGTTGTTTGGGGAATCACTAGTGCACTTGGATTGTAAAAGCAAGTCTTAGAATAAAATGCCACATAATAATGAATGAGTAATAATGTAGCCCTCTCGCAAGTCAATTAATAGACTCATACTGCTTTGAGATCTTTGGATAAAAGACATTCGTCTGATGCCAAGAGTATGTTAGTGTTTTGCCTTTGTCCTCACTTCTAACTGTATATCAAATGCACACTTAGCTCATTTTTTCTTTTTTTAGATAAACTAGCTAGTGTTCTGCTCCTGCAGTTTTCCTGAATGTCTCTCCTCCCCACAAGCCTTGCAGTGGGAGAAGCGTAGCTCGATCTCTTCCTGGGGTTTTCTGTAGGTGGGTAGCTATGGCCTCTTCTAGTCTTTCTCTTTCCCTTTGTTCTCAAGCTGCAGCTCTCACCGCCTCTGACTTGGCTTTGCCATGTAATAGCTCACCATCTCTGTCCGCAGCTGCATCAAGGGCTGCTCTGACCTGACGCAAAGGTTTCTTTCTAGTTCCGCAGTCTCGGGAGAGAATGAAGTCGATGTGGTTGTTCACCTGCAGAGTTAGAAGCGTGCCCTTTATATGCACACATAATCTTTTATTCTAGTAACTGGGAGCACACCATGAATGCACTTCTTGGACTCCCACATGAAAACACAGAAGGAGCCACAAGTCTCCCAGAATCTCTTATGATCATCTGCGCTGCCTGCCACACCTTCCCCGCCACACCTAAGGAAGACAGCACAGATGATGCTACCGTTTGAAGCTGACCTCTTCCCAGAAACCAAGACCTGCACGGGGGCAAACCTTCATTCATTTTCTTCAGTTGCACTTCATTTTTTAAATGCATAAAAGGAACAACTGCACTTGGAATACTGAAATGTTGTGGGGTAGGAGAAATAACCTTTAATGTTCTAAAGCACGGAATGGTAACTATGGTTGAAAACAATTGTATATTTAAAAATAGATACTGGAATTAATTTTGAACAGTCTCAACACAAAGAAATGGTAAACACTTGAGCTTATGAATATGCCAATTATCCAGACATTATTATTACATTTTGGGCACACATATTGATGTGTGACTATTCAAATATTTCAGGTAGAGGGGATATAGCATAGGAAAATAGTACAAACGCATTGCTTATCAGAAACCCAACTGTCCATCAATGGTGCTGTAACAACCTTGGTACGTGCACCTCAGCGACACCAGCTGCAGCTCCTGTCTCAGCCAGATGACTGCCTTTCCTACCCACTACTCTCTGGCCCTCTTTCAGCCCTCCCACTGGCACATACCAACTGAAGGCCATGTGCCACAGGAGCTGGAAATGCATTTCCCACAGTTACAGCAGCTTACAGTCTGAGGAGAGGAAGTGGAAGGGAAGGACCAACCTCAGGAAGAGCAGGCACAAGGAGGGAGTGCTCGGTCAGCTCTGCACCTCCCACTTGAACTCTCCCTTTGACCCCTACCATCCTGCTCCTTCTAGTCACTGTGCCCAGTGTTTCCACCTCTACACAGAGGGCCCCTTGCATTCGTGGCTCCATGTTCTCATCCCTTCCTGTCTCTGCCTTTCACTTCCCTCAAAGCCCAGCTGTCTTATATTCCCTGCCCTTGTCTTCCTGGGACTCTTATCTTTGCCCACTAGCACCAGATGACAATGCGAATCCCTTTACATCGATTCAGTTCAACAAAGTCTTTGCACAGATGCTCTGCTCGGACCTTATGCTCGGTGCCAGGGAGGGAGAGATCGAAAAGAAATAGTTCCTGCCCTTGAAGAGACAGCAGTTCTGTCAGGGACACAGACGTCTATCACACGCAGTGACAAGTGCTCCCATACAGGCCAGTTCTGACAGAGTGACTGACGAGCCACGCGGATCTGTCTTCAGCTGGCTGCAGGATATCTGCACTGTTGGTTCTCACTGGGGAGAAAAATGCAACCTTGAACTCTCAGCCATACACACCTTATCAAACATACTATAAATAATGTAAGGAGGTCCTGAAAGAAAAACAGCCCATCTCTTGCTTTAGATGTCTTCAAATTTATTCTTTGTTTACACAGAAGCACCATGTAGACTTTTTTAATCTGTAAAAAACTGAAACAACATGATGTACCACCTGGTTTACATGCCTCAATCAAACTGCATGTACTCAGCTGCTTCGGGACATCCCATCACATGCCTATACTGACTGACATTTAAAAGCCGCTGCATGGAATGAGGGGAGGAATGTTAATGGCAATTTTTGATACACCACAAGTGCTCATATTATAATGTGTGTGTGTGTGTTTGTGTTTGTGTGTGTGTGTGTGAAAGAGAGAGAAAAAGAGACAGACAGACAGACAGACAGATAGAGGGTTTCCCTATTCAGTTCAGGCTGGACTTGAACTTACTTTGTAGCCCAGGCTGACCTCATACTCACAGGAATCCTCTTGCCTCAGCCTCCCAAGTGCTGGGATTATAAGTGCACAAGTGCTAGTATTCTAAGAACACCATGAAACAGTTCCTGTGAGATCTCTGGCTTGGGAAGTACTTTCTCAGAACAGCTTCTTTGTCTATCTTATTGTACACCAAAATCTCACCATTCACTGCATTTCCATTTTAGCTTTAGCTGCCAAAACTTAGAATGAAATTTATGGCCCTCCTCTTACAAATGTACAAGATTAGGTGATGGATTTTACTCCAAGCTCTCTTTTATGCTTCTGTAGGTATGTTGGTAAGATACGTCCAGTTCTCAGTAGAAAAAGGAAATTTATGCTAATTACAAACAACGTATAAACATGGATATATCCTGCTCAAGGCTCAAGAAGGTCATAAGAAGAAACGGTATTTGCTATAAACCTTGGAAAATGGCCTTTATCCAGTCCAAGAAGGTCTTTCATAAATCAGCAAAGACTTGGAAACCAACAAATGCATGTGAGTTTATGTAAGCAGGTAAAGGAAAAGAGATAACAACTCATCCTTTTACCTTCTTATCAATGCATTATCCCTCCGAGTGCAAAGAGCACTTCACCTGTTAAAAGCATCTTTAACTTGATGAGCCCTGAGGAGCTCTAATTATAGCAATTTCCGGCAGGAAAACTTTTTGATCAAGTAAACATTTAGGGTTATTCCTATTATACAGACTCTCCACTCTGCTCTAGGCTGGCTAACCTAGACATTTGGCTTCCTTCAAGAATGACAGTACCAACTAAGCATAGTAATTCCAGCACTCGGGAGGCTAAGGCAGGAGAATCACCAGAAGTTCAAGGCCAAACTGGGCTACATAATGAGTTCAAGATGACCCTGTCTCAAAGAAAAAAAAAAAAAAAGAATGAAACACCTAAATGTCTGTCATCACCAGGCATGGTGGCACATGCCTATAATTCCAGCACTTGAGAGGATCAGCATCAATTTGAGGTCTCCCTGGGCTACAAAGTGAGTTCAAGTCCAGCCTTGAATAGGGAAACTCTCTTAAAAAAAGACCAAAAAAAATTTTTTTAATTAATAAACAAACATCTATCATGTGGCTCTTGCAGTGTGGGAATAGCCAGGGACCGAACAAAGGCCAGCTCACCGTCCTCTGCTCTCTCAAAGCCTAGTGATGACCTGGCTTCAGGGAAGGAAAGAGAAGCACAAAGCTCACACACAGTGCACAGACACTGGTTCTTCTGTTTCCTGCCCACAAGATTTAAACCATTTATTTCCCTCTCTCTAGTCCCCATTTTGCTCTTACTATTTTGATTCTGAGAGCTGCTGCTTTTAGCTGATCTCATTATTCTACAATCACACCTGCTATTTTGACAATCTGTGATATTCATTGATTTTTGCAATCTACACGCCATCTATATACATCACCATAAACTCTCAGTAGCTAGAGATGACTTAAAAATGAGCAATTCACCATGCTTCAGGCAGGAAATTAAGGCTTATAATGCTGAGATATGAATAATTTTAGGGACCTTTTGTTACTTTGATTTCTTTTTTTCTGGTAAATATTACAATTATTCTGGCAGCTCAAAATGTCATGTGAAAATGTCAGTAAATACAGTAACAAATCTCGTTCTTAAGTAAGTCCCCACCAAGGCATCATGCAAACAGCAATTTGCTGGAATCAACATGTGAAAAACACCAGGCTATTCGAGGATCTACGCTGATTTCCAGTGTGAAAAGTGGCCTATTTGAGAAGAAAGAATCATCACCAGGAAGAAATTAATGAGGCCACAGCTTTTGTTGTTAGTGAAGTAAATTTCAAGGATTTTAAGTGTTGCTTTTTAAAAATACCAAAGGGGGAAAATTAGGTTAATTCTGGTGGTGCTTTTACCATTAGCTTTAATGGAGACCTATAGACCAGCTTGCGGCCCAAATACTGTATGGGGACCACATGGAGTATTGACAAGAAATCCACCTCTTATCCCCACAAGCATGTGGCTTGATCAAGCCTTTTCCCAAGTGGGAGCCAGGAACCAGCCTGGAGATGCTGGCGGCAGAGCAAAGCCACTGGACGGGCTGCTCTCTAGCTCTCCAGGCAGAGCAAGAAACAGGGAAACAAAAATGGCTGCCCTGCAGCTGAAACTCAGATGAACCTGTAAACGCCCTGCTTGACACAGCATTCTCCAAATCCCACCCGAGACCCAGCACGGAGTTTCCAGCTCCACGCATTCACCCAGCCACTTTCGGCCACCACCTGTGTCTGCAGCACATCCCACTGAGCGCCTAATCTAATCATCTCGCGAGACCCTAATCTAAGCATCTCGCGAGACCCTAATCTAAGCATCTCTCGAGACCCTAATCTAATCATCTCGCGAGACCCTAATCTAAGCGTCTCGTGAGACCCTAATCTAATCATCTCGCGAGACCCTAATCTAAGCATCTCGCGAGACCCTAATCTAATCATCTCGCCAGACCCTAAAGCTGCATCTTCCTTCACAGATTTCCACAGGCCTGCAGGAGTGGCCAGGCTGCCCCAGTGCCTAAGAGTCGTGGGACCTGACCTTAGGTGCACCAGCTACACCTGCTGCCCAGGATGGCACTGTGAATATTCTGAGTGCAAGCCGATCATTGATTTTTATTTAAACCAACCTTCATGGGACAGAAGTCTAAATTGTTTAGTATGTAAAGAGTTTATTTAAAGTCAATCCAAAAAAATGCCAACAATTTTTTGAAGGAAAGTATATGAAGAAAGATTTCACCAAAAAATAAATACAACTGTCTTTAAAACATATGAAAAGATGTTCAAAGCCTCCCAACAGGAAAGAAAACCAAGTTGGAACAATGAAACACTATTTTTTTCCTGTATCAGACTGAGAAAGATTAGAAATCGTATAATATGTAGTAAAGCAAAGGGAAACATTGCAGTTTCATGAATTGTTGGTGGGTGTAGAAATCGTTATAACCTCATTTTAGGGAACTTCGGTAATGACTATTGAAATTTTAAATCCACTTATATTTCTGCATTTTGATTTCCCATGATGGAACTTGTACTTCAAAAAAACACTGTGAAAGCAAAAATGGGTTGCTAAGATATTGATGCAGTACCATAACATAAATGGGTTATAACATAAACAACAACCGCTATTTGAAGCCTTCCAAATGCCCAGGATTCTACAGTTATCAAAGAAGTGAGGTATCTCTCTGTGAAATGGTGTCCCAGAAAGATTGAATGGAAAAAAAAAAAAAGGTTTGACTGTGTCATGAGCATCTTACTATTTGCTCCCATTCCAAGGTAAAGCCAGCTGTAAGGCCCAGAATTCTTTACAGAATCAGGAAGCTCACTTTCAGGCAACAGGTCAAGGCAGTATAACCAACACGAGGATATTGGTAAGGATCAAAGTGAAAGTCAAACTCCTCAGGCAAGTATCTGCCTCTTAGTGGTCTAAAGTTTCCATCTCATCATGCTACTATACCAAGCTGTGTAATAGACCTTTCAAGGGTTGACACTGCCGACATTCGACAGGCCCTAGAACAATGTCATGTTTTCATAATAAAAACTAAAGCTCAACTCCAATTACATGAAATAAAGGCCTGTCCTATTAATTGCTTGATATAAACACAGAACAAAACATGTATTTCCAATTATGTCTAAATAAATTCAACTAAGATACAATTGAAAATAACCAACCTTTTTTTCACAAAATCTCACCTATCTTCTCTCATTATCTAGTATGATCTCTTCCTGCTTTAAGAAAATGCCTTAACTTGCCTTCACTAAAGTGCAGATATCAAATAGCTTGTGCACAGCTCCGTGGATGCTAGCTTAGGGCAGCAGCTATCAGAGTGCATTGATTTGCTACTAGCAAATTGGAAGATTTAACCGTGTGACTTCCATGTGTTGCTAGTTGATCAGGTCTCGGTGAGGTCTCTCGAAACAGGAAAAAAATTGCTTCCTGCTAATCTCCAGCAGCAGCACCATGTCCACACCCATTTCCTCACTGACCTCCAACAGAAAGACGATGGAGAAAGATTATGTCTCATTCTCCCACTGCGTCTACATAAAACCCAACTGCTGTCCCTTTCTGATCAGCAAGATGTTACCTTGACAACTACTTTGTCCAGCTCCTCTCCAGCCCGCCACTGAAACTCATCATTTATGTAAGCATTATTTTGCCTCCTAATGACTAAGAGGAGCCAGCCTGAGTGCTTCCCTAGTCTCCCAAAGAAAGGGCACAAACCTGGAGCTGTAGGAGCCAAACTCAACACTCCAGCACATTTGACCTACAAGATAGTTTTGGTTTTGCCAACTTCTTCATTTAATGTAAGCCAACATTTACCAAGAAGATATGATATGAAAATGCAGATTTCTAGGGAAATGGCGAGGCCTGAAATTACTGGGCCCACATCTCAACAATCAGCTGTAGCTTTGGTTTGCCCTCCACTCTGCCCATTTCCATTAGTTAGATTACCTGGTAAACTTGTAAGTGGGGATCTCTATTTTAAGATCGATGTCCTTTTAAAAATGAAAATAATGCCAGGCATGGTGGTGCATGCCTGTAATCCCAGCACTCAGGAGGCGAAGAAAGGAGGATTGTCATGAGTTCTAGGCCAACCTGTATGACACAGAGGGTTTAAGACCAACCTGTACTATGCATGGAGACCCTCTCAAAAAACAAATTCCTCATAAAAATTTTCCAGTTACTCTATCTTGGTATGTAACTGAAGCAAATCTCTCTACAGGATTTATTATTTCCTTGGGGATATTTATGATCATCATATATATTTAAAGAACAAGATTTGCTCTTCTCTAGTTAATTGGTAGGAAAAAATGAACCAGTCACATTTTGAATGTTTTTATTAAAGCTTACCAGGACCAAGTATCGTATCAGATTTGTTGCTAGATTGGTTCCTTTTCCCTCATGGCTGAGACAAAATAAGTAACACCCAAAATGAAGGAAGGAAAGGTTTGTTTAGCTTACAGTTCATGGAGCTCTCAAACCATATGCAGCTGGCTCCAAGGCAAGGTGACATGTCTAAGGAGCAGCCATTCATAGTGGCCACAAGCGAGCAAGTCACTTTCCCTCCCTTACATTGTATGTTAGCCCCCAGGCAAGTGCAGCACTCACACTGCCAATCCCAGTGCTAGACAACAAACCAATCACAAATGCTAGATTCAGCCACCTCCAGGACTGCATGAGGCTTTGGGGAGACACCCAAACACAAACCACAACATTCCACCCCTGGCCTCCAAAGACCCATGCACACCCTTTATGCAAAATACATTTAGTCTATATCCAAGAATTGCCAAAGTCCTAACAGTTTCAGCATTGCTGAAAAGCCCAAGTCCCAAGTCTCCTCTGAAATCTAAGGCAAACTCTTGGCTGTAAGCCCCTGTACAAATAAAAAGTTAAAGACTTCCAGCAGTCAATGGCACAAGATAAACATTACCATTCCAAAAGGTATAAACAGAAGGATACAAAGGAATGGGACCAAAGAAAGTCCAAAATCCAGCAGGGCAAATATGAAGTCCTGTAGTTGCATGTTCAGCATCTAAAGCAATCTGGTTGTGAGCTCCAAAAGGCTTGAGTGACTCCATCCCTATTGTACTTCTGGTGGTTGTAGCTTCCAAGGCTTCTCTCTTGGACTGGCTTTGCTCCATCCTTGTAGGATTACTTAGACAATCCACACCCCTGGTTTTTCCAAGCTTAAGGGTTCTCCGTTGAACCTCTGGCTTCACAGTCACAACTTCACACTTTCCCTCTCAGGGGCACACTGCTTGGCTTCCCAGGCCTTCTAAAATTGGGATGGAAGCCCTTTAAACTTCAGAAGTCATGCATTATGCATGCACCTAAAACCAACACCATGTGGATGCTGCCAGCTGGAGCAGTAGCCAAGCTTTCCTCTCTCTTGGCTGTAGGGGTTGAGGACCTGGATCACTGAACTCTCTGAACTTGATTGTGAGGGAAAGATTCTCTATGCTGCTGCCATTCTGAAATCTGGTGCAGCTGCTACCATTTTGGAACCTTGTGTGGCCTCCACTGCTGTTCTAGAACATGGCACTCTGTGACTTTCTCCTAGGGAGTAAAGTCTTTCACTTCTGCACTTTTGAGGCTGCAAGGGTAGAGACCCACCACTTCCTGTGGTAACCCCAGGCCATCTTTTCTATTCTCCTTCCTTCTCAGCTATATATTTATAGTCCACAAGCTGGAGTTTTTTCCTGTCCAAACTTTCAATGTTTTTTTTTTTTTTGCACTGGTATTCTAAAGAGAAAAACTTGCAATGTTTTAAATCATCCTTCTGGGCTCTTTGCTCTTGATTTGCAACATAAATCTGGCTGAAAGCTCCCCAACGATGGCCATACCACTGCCTCAACATTTGACTGCCTTGAAATTTCTTTTGCCAGATTAATTAGTCTGCCATCCTTAATCTAAGTCTTAGCCAAAGTCTCTGGACATGAACAAAATACAGACAAACTTTCTGCCAACCCATTGTCTGGAGTCCAGAAACCAGTGCAGTCTTTCTTCCCAGAAGATGCCTCTCAAGCTTGATCTTTACTGGCCGGATTTCTGTCTGCCTTCTAGTCTTTTGAGCTCTGGCCAGAATCTCCCATACAGAGCAGCCTAAGGTATTCCATCACCACTCTTTCAGGCAACATCTCTGAACCTTCGAAGCTCTTCCCATAAGCCATTTCCAAAGGCTCTTGGACCACTTGGTCAGGTATAGTCATAGTAATGACCCCACTCCACTGGTACCAAATTCTGTGTTGGTTACTTTTTTCTCATTGTTGAGACAAAATACTTGATGCCCAAAATGAAGGAAGGAAAAGTTTATTCAGCTTACAGTTTGTGAAAGTCTCAGTCCATGCTCAGCTGGCTTCAAGGAAGGGTGGCATGGCTAAGAGGCAACAGTTCATGGTGACCACAAGCAACAAGAGTATAAGGGAAAAAGAGGAGGAGCAAGCAACTTTCCCTCCCTTATATGGTATGCCAGCTACCCAACCCTGGGTGAGTGCAACATTCACACTGCCAATCCCAGTGCTGTACAATGAACCAATCACAAATGCTAGATACAACCACATTTAAACGCTCACTCCCCATGACCACATGAGGCTTTGAGGGGACTTCCAAGCACAAACCGTAACAGTTGCCAAAACTAACAAACGCATATAAAAAGAAGAAATGAAAGGTATCTAAAACAATATCTCAACCTCATCATCTACTCTTCTGGCAAAGAATTAATATTTTCTTAAGTCATCGTTTACTCCTGAGCTCTAAAGTGAGTTACAGCAGTCATTTATGAGCATCTAAAATTAATTAAAACTAACAATGTGAAAATAATATGAAGAGTGATGTGTTTACCATTGAAAGTAAAATAGCAGAAAACTAACCCAAACTCACCTAGGCAAAAAAAGAAATTTATTGTTTTACTCAAGTTGAAAAGTCTAAAGGCAGAATTAGCTCCCAGCCTGGATGAATCCTACTGAACTCACCCAGTGTTTCCTGAGTATTTTTCTGTAACTCTAATCTTCATGTATTAACAGGATGGCAGCAACAGTTCTAACTGCTAAAACTTCTTTTTTGTTTGGTAAATAAAATCAATAGCTGCACTATGACAGAAACTTCCCTTCCAGTCATTGGATCTCACTGAGTTACATATTTATCCCCATACTAATTATTGAAGTCAGAAAGAACTGGTTGTGAGTCTCATGCATGGAGTCAAACTGATTCTATGTGGGAAGAAGTAACTGCTAAAGAGGAATTGGGATATGGTTACTGCTGCCTTGCACAAGTGTCCTGCAAATGTCCAGGTGTTAAAGGCTTGGTACCAGGGACACCACAGGAGGTTTAGAACCTGTGGGAGATAGGAACCAGTGGTAAACTAGCTCTTTGGAGCCCTGCCCTCAAAAGAGACAGTGGGACCCAGCCTTTTCCCTCTTCTGCTTGGCCTTCTACCTACGCAGTGAGAGTGCTCCCACCATGGTGTGCTGGCCTCAAAACAGGCCCAAAGCCAACAAGCCATGTTATCTTGAACTAGAACCTACAGAATAATGAGCCTACAGAATAACTTTGTAAGTTAAATGCCTCAAGTATTGCATTATAGTGTTGCAAGCTGACTGACATAATTACTATGGGAGTTTGAGAAGAATTAATGCCCCACCCTAGTTGATTCAGTTGAGAGAATGACCCAGGAACCAAGTAGAGGGGGATAAAAATGCCAGCTTTATTATATGGCTCTAGGTCTGTTAACCAAGCTTGCCAATTCCTAAGTTAGATAGACCTGCCCTATGAGAGACACAGCCTTGCATAGGAACCTGACATGGAGAAACTGAATGCTCACTGCAGACCATTAAGCAAAAAAGAGAAAATAGAAAAGAACTAAGTTTAGTATGTTCAGTTTAATATGCACCCAAACTCACTCACAGGAAAGCAGTCTCCCCTCTTCTCTCTTCTCCCATAGACAAAAAAAGGGGAGTGACGGGAAATATGCGCTAGGAGTGTTGCTTTTGATGAAGTTCTACACACAAAAACAGAAGAACGGAGAACACAGCTCAGTGTTTAACTGGAAACTAAATGAATGATGATAGCAACAACAAAGATTCACAGAGCAGAAGGTGGGACTTGCTTTTAAATGCATAGAACAAAGCATGTGCATCTAAATGGTTAGAACCTTGACCTTCTAAGTTATAAAAGAATACTAATCCCATCTGCTCTGGAGATGCCATAATACATTTTAGATATGGTACTCCACAGTAGTCACACTTTCTGATATAGTGTTTCTCTAGAGATGAAAGATACCCAAAAAAGACCACATGCAAAAGAAATTCATTTTAACAGTTCTGCAGCTGAAAGTCTGGGATCACGGTGCCAGCCTGCTTGGGTGGCAAGGACTTCCTGGTTGCTGACTGCAAACTTCTCATATCTTCAAATGGAAAAAGAGGCCATGCTAGCTCTCTGGCCTTCTTCTAAGGGTACTAATTAATCTCATGCCTTAGAGCTCTACCCTCACCACCTAATTCCTCCCAAAGCCTCACCTCCAAATACTATCACATTACAGGTTAGAATCTCAATGTATGAACTGGAGTTGATACTGAAACAGTCCTAAACACCAAGTAGAAAACTAGACTTCGATGCCTTGGGTTGTGTGGGAGACAACTTAAGTGACTCCCCTTGAATGCAGAACAATTGCTGCAACTTTGATTACAGGGAGACTGATTTCCTTATACCGATAAATGCAGAGCTGACTATGGTATTTCTTTCTCTCTTCAATTGGCTCTAAGCATTGCAAATAAAGCTAGCTGAGGTACTGGTATGTAATCTCTAAAGCCATCAGACAGTCTCCTATTTCCTCACATAGTGCTCTCTATAAAAGATATGAGCCCCATAGGATGGCAGAGCCAGTCAGCTCTAGGACTGTCAATTGGGTATGAGCCTCAAGGCAAAAAGGCTATGACTCCCCAGGGCACAAAAGGTTACATATCAGAAACCAAGCAATAGCCTCCTAAAACAATTCAGTTGCTACCTTAATTGAATTATGCAAATTGATCCTTCTGCATATCCTTATCTCTGTATTTTGCAGAGATGCTTTTCTCCCTACCTAGATAGCCAAGTTACTCACATAGTTCCCACCATCCTCACTGTCACATCCTCAAGCCACCCCTTCTTCACAGGATGATAAATTCTAGGAGAGACCTAAGATCAGGGCCTCTGTCCACACATCTCATGGAGATTGGACTTAGTAAATTGGCTTCCCTTAACTTGGAATATGTCCTGGTGTCTTTACTCTCGCTGTGGATTGCATTGGAGGTGGTGGATTGGAATTAACTTGCTGTGATTCCAATAACATCTCAATAGAATTATAAATGTAACTTTTTGGATTGTGAGGAAGACTAGAAAATACTTGGATGACTGTACACAATGTTGTACTGTAACTAAAAATCACCGCCATACTGTTCTGTATGTGCCATCACCCTGGTAACCTGTTTGCTGTATTAACCTTTGTTCCTTTTGAGAGGGACAATTGTTCCTAGAATCAACCTTGAGTTACCTATATTCGTCTCAACTTTTGTCCCCTCTTTGTGAAAGATAGTTGTTCCTGGAATTAGTAGACCAAAGGCTGTAAATTCTTGTAAAGAAAGAAATGGCTGAACACCAACTGTGAAATTTCCCGTAAATTCTCTGTCCTCAAGCAAGGGGGAACAAAGGTCTTCCTCATTTTTGTCCCCCCTCCCATCACTGGTTTTGTGGTTTTCTCCTATAAAAGTCTGCCAAAATTTTAACCCAGTTACACAGCTTTGCAAACTCCAACTGCACTGTGTCGCTGGTGCCAGCTTAAATAAAGCACTCCTTTTTCTTTTAAAAGACATCTTGCCCTGTTTTTTGGACAACATCTTGGGGTCTCATTTTTGGGATACAATACACAAATATTTGGGATTTCAATAGGGTTGAAGTAGAAATGAATAGCAAGAAGAATTCCGTTGAAAATTTAGGAAAGAGATTCAAACAAGTTAGAGATTAGCATTGATCTGGACCTGATTCTAGACTACATACTCCTTAAGAGCAGGCTCCTCATATTGCTGACCATTGTATTTTTCTCCAGGCCCTATACAAGGTCTCTGACACATAGCTGATGCTCAGTATGCATTTGTAGAAAGAATTAGGAGAAGGAATCTTTTGAATCAGAAAATAAAACTTTGTTTAAGGTTATAGAGACCACAAAAGTACAGTGTTAGCTGAGATCTAAGATTGTAACTTGACCTTTACTCAAGTAATCCTTCTTTATGCTGGCTAAAGAGTAGACAGCTGATCTAGCTCAAAAATTAGAGAACTGATAATTATCAAAAATAACAGAAGTCTTACAAGTAAAGTAATCTAATAATTCCCAACTACAGATGCACAACAGCAATAGCAGGGGAGATTTTTAAACCTCCTCATTCACAGACCCCACTTCCAAATATTCTAACCAGGAATCCATAATTAACAGTGAAGTGGTCAACTTTGCATAACTATGACCAAACATCTGAAGCAATTAACTTTGTAAAGAGGAAAGGTTACTTCGCTGTGGTTTGAAGGTTTCAAAGTTCAAACATGATAATACGGTTTTGTCAAGGATTATCCCTTGACTGTACCACCTCATGGTACAGGTTGGCAATGCAGCACACACCCACCAAGCAGAGAGAGATTGCTGGGATAGCCACAGTCCCCTCCCAGGTCACACCTCCCGGTGACCTGAGGACCTACCACTAGCTCCTTTCTGGTTAGTAGGCACTTTCTGGTTACTTGAGTTAGGCCCAAGGTCCCATAGGACCCCAGGATAACCAAGGGGAGGTAGCAGGGTGATGTTTTCAACTGGTCACATCCAAACCTGATTTATTACCATGCTTTCAAAAAGGCATATGCTAGATGACACAAGTTCCCCACCTCAAACAAGATTCCCTCAAAAATGGTTTGCAAATCGTCTATCAACCAAGACAGTGAACATTCCATTTCCAGAAACTCTGTTCTTTGACCCAACGGCCCCTCCGAATGCCTGAGCATCTTAGCAAGTGCTGCTGGGTATTTATAAACATAGATATACACACTGCACCTTTTCTACACAGCAGCAGAAATCACTGCATAGTGGAATCATCAGGCTGAAAAACCCTGCGTTAATCGGGCCTTCTAACAGCACTGGGAGAGAGGCCTGGAGGTCCAGGCAATTAACCCGAAAGCCCTGTCTGGGGGCCCCTGGCTCCTGTAGGTGCAGAGTTAGGAAGAGAGGATGCAGCTCTCCACAGCCCCCTTCTGGGTCTTAACCCAGGCTCCCTAAATGCCTCAGGTAATGGTCTTTCACAAATTCCCTTAGGAGGCAAAGCCACGGGCTAATAGCCATGGCTGTCAGGAAGGTTTTGATGCCGCAGTGCGCCTAGGTTTTCTTTTCCGCAGCTTCAGCTCCTTGCTCCTAATTACTTCCCCTTGGACTACCCCACGCATAGCATCACAGCCTGGCTGTCTCAGCACCTCTCTGCCTGAGTCCAAGCATCAGAAAAGCCGCAGAAAACCCACCCCCTGTGTCCTGACATTCCTAACATGAAGCCGCTTTGAAGGCCCAGTCTGGCCCGAAACCCTGGGTTTGGCGTCCGTCCCTATGGGTCATCCTGGGAGCTCCAGCCACTCAACACACAGCACCATCTGTATCTCCCCTCTCTGCTGCCTGAGCTCCAAAACATTGCACTGTTCCTCCCAGACTGGGGGCCCTGCTCCAAAAGCCATGCATGTCCCACACCGTGGAGCCACAGTATTAATTATTCCCTTTTCTGCAAGGGAAAGGGTGCAGCCAGGCACATGGAACTGGAGCGTAGTCAGCACTAGGTCTCCAGACTGCAAACTGGAGGGAGCCCATATTCAATCCCCTCTCTCCTCCTGTGGTTTTTAACTAACTTTGAAATTCCTCTGGCTGCTGCAGGTGCCTCCATGCTGTTCTGAAGGCTGGAGCCCCCACAGGTTTATTTGGTAACCATTGCAGGAATTCCAGAAAATGAGAGCCAGTGAAGGAAGCAGACCTAGAGTAATTAAGATGATTTGTTACACACACTTCAGATGGGCACAAAGGGGTACCTGCACACAGAGGGAATATAAGATCAAAGAGAGGCAGCCCCCAAAGCAGGAGCTGTGCCAGCCAGGAAAGCAGGCTGGCTGACGGCGCCCAGATAACTGCCAAATTAAAACACCTCTCCCTATTTTTATCTTCTCCTCAAGATAAAACAGAGGGAGGTGACATTTTTTTTTCAAGTTTTGCTTTCAGCTCTTAGCTTCCATAATAAAAATTCAAGTGAGCATGCCATATTCACGAGTTCACAGATGCCCCCACCCAAAAGCATTCGTCAGTGCAAGCAGCGTGCTATTTAAGCCTCGGGAATGGGGCTGCAAGAGTGTAGTCCTCAGGAGGCACCTCCTCTTCACAAACTTGTTGGTGGCTCCTGCAAACCCTCTCTGTGACCGAGCTGGTGCTCACTGTGTGTGCAGGCTGTGGACACAGCAGGACAGGCTAGGAATGGAGAGGTCAGAGCCAGAGTGGGGCTAAACGAGTGTGATTCCCTGAGCACATTTCAAAGCCCCACCTAGCAGTAACTGTTTCGCTGTATTTCTCCTTCCTGGTAATGTTGATCACCAAGATCAAACCATCAAGTTTTCTTCCAACCCTAATGGTGTCTCAGGTCTCCTGCACCCATCTGTCTTCCTTACTAACTTTGAGCCCCAGAACTCAATCTTTTGTAATCCAAAGTGCCTCAGAGTCTTAGGTCACTCCTTCTGGACCCTGGTAATTCTAGGACAGATCTAGAATTCAGACCCAGACCTCTGGCAACAGGACGGGAGCCTTTTTCATCTCCTTTCTCACTCTCTTTCCCCTAGGTGAGTTCAGGAAGCCTTCACCTTCTCATACAGAGTTCTCTCCTCCTAGAAAGAGGACTTGAAGTCTGAGTGATACAGAGTGAGCATCACTCAGTGAGTACTAAGTTGGCATTTACAGCACACCTGAAAGATTGGCACAGGGTGGCGGTGGGCTAGTGAGAAGAGCTCACCGCTGTAACAGGGGCAGGCACTGGGTCACTCAAGATCCTGGGATCCTGCAAGAGTCTGTAGCTGGGGACTGGCAGGAGTCATGGCCCAGCAGAGCTCCTGACTGGCTCACCGATCGGGAGAGAATGCTTTTGACTGTACAAGATTTTTAGAGGAAGTGTCAAAGTGTCCCAAGCCCACGAAACTGGGCAAAACTGCAGTGCAAATGAGGCTGGACTGGGGCCAGGACCTGCCTCTTGGATTTCTGCATGCCTGAGGTGCTGGGAGACAAGATGGCCGTTATTTATTGGTTTTCTGATATTCTGACATAGTTATCCTTGCTCTGTCTGCTTTCTCAATATTTGTCCCACCTCTTTCTGTCATGTACTTATCCTTCCTACTTGGAACCATTCTAATAATCAGTTTTACAACAGAGGAGCTAAGGGTTGGAGAAGGTAAAAACCTTGCCTCTCTTTTCATGGAGCTAACGAATGGGGCAGACAGAGAGCGATCTCTGACATCAATGCATAAATACCTGCTCCCCTTAAGTGTCTAGGACAGCATGTGCCTAAGGCTGCAGAGGTGCCATGGAGACTAAGCAGGCAAGTACCCACTAGATGCTCTCAGTGGGTGGACTTGGGGCAGAATTGATTGGCCCAGGTGAGGGTTGCACTGTCCAGGAGGCCTCTCTCATGTTTTAAGGACTTTTCTCCCTCAGAGGCTGCCTCTTGAGTGCTGATCTTGTTCTGGGCCCTGAGAGGTCTGCAGCTTCCAGGCAGAAGAATGGCAGAGATGCTGGCCTTGACTTTGGGTATTAGCAAGTTAACTTGTTGGGAGCCGCGTTTGTGATAGCTCGCCTTGCGCGGCGGACGTGCGGCCTGTGGTAAAGAGCAAAGCCTGAGGTAGATTACCCCTCCCATCGAATATGTTAGTTTCTTGCTTACCGCGTAAACAACCCGCTCAACAATATAGTCTGCCTGGCAACTGATGATGTTAGCCAATCAGCTTGTCTTGCTTACTTTAACATGATTGGACACTGTACCCGTATATATACCGGTGCCACCCCTGGGCGGAAGAAGAAGCCAGGTAAAAGCCCAAAAGTAAAAGCCCAAAAAGAGCCGCGGAGAGCGGACCGGTAGAGGCTTTGGGGCAGACTAAAGCACAAAAAGAGCCGCGGGGAGCGGACCAGAGGAGGCTTCAGCTGGGAAAACCCAGGGCAGGCTGTACGGAAAAGGAAAATAAAAAGAAAAGGTTGTCCACTACCAGACTTTGTCGTGTGTCCTTCCTGCCGGCCGGGAGCGGACATCGACATTTGGTGGCCCGTACGGGGACTGATCACCCCCGAGACGTGGAAGTGGACAACGCTCCAGTACAGAGCTGCGAGACAGGTGAGTTGGGGATAAGCCTGGGCTCTGGGTGGCGCACACCTACAGGGCTTTTAGACTCCCCTCAGGCTCACGCGTAAGTGGCGGATTCCTTGGGCCTCACGCGGTGAGTAACATATTAAAAGATGGGAAACATGTTAGGTAGCAACATTAAGAGCGAGGGTGGTTGTGGAGAAAGCTCTCAAGAGCTTACAAAAGTACGCAGGGTATCTGAGCAGGCCCAGTCAGGGAGCTCCCGAGAGGGGTCCGTCAAGGGGAACAAGGATGCTAAGGAGGAGGACGGGGCTCTAGCCTCGGAGTCGTCTGACTCCGAGGACGAGAGAAAGTTAAATGGCAAGGAGGCCAAAGAGACCAGCTGTCAGGAGCCTAAATCGCTCAATAAGGAGTCGCAGGGTTCTTTTCCAGCGTTGCCCCGCGAATTGCGCTCTGCTCAACCTGGTCTGCGGAGGAGTAGAGAGCTCCTGAGCGCTCCCCGGCGCGAGAGGGAGGCGAAGCCTTCCGCCCCACCTTGGGGGCCGTTTCCGGAGGCGATTCCTCGCCACGAGGCGGCCGCCTGGGAGCTCTCTCCCCTTTCGCCAGAACAGGAAGTGATGCACGGGCCCCCATTTTCCGCCCAATCACGGCCGCTGTCTTATGCTCCGCCGCCGGCGGGTCGGTATTTTTACAGGCGGCTTTGGCAGGGGGGACGCTTGTCTCATGAGGTACATCCACCTGGGATAGATAGTGGCCCCTACGGGATATTTCCTGTACAAGTAGCTATGGGCCAGGGACGCAATGTATGGGAGCCTTTTGAGATAAAGCAGATTAGAAAACTTAAAAATACAGTTACAACCTTTGGGCCGACTGCTCCTTACACCATTGCCATGCTGGAGAACCTGTCTTCTGGGCCCCTCACCCCCGCGGACTGGATTCAGCTGGCAAAGGCGTGTCTGCCCTCGGGCAGTTACCTAGATTGGCGAGCCTGGTACACAGAGTTCTCTGCCGAGCAGGCTGAGAAAAACGCCGGTCGAGGAAATGGGGGCTGGGGATTTAGCTTAGCGGCATAAGCGCCTGCCTTGTAAGCAGGCAATCGCCAGTTCGATCCCTGGTACCAATAAAAATAAAAAAAAAAAAGATAAAAATAAAAAATAAAAAACAAAAAGGGGGAGTAGGCCAAGGCCTGGCCCCAAAGGCACGATTATCCATGGCACTATTCACACACAATTTTTTAAATTTAAATAATGATAATCGCTCTCCAGCTGTAGAGCACTGCAACCCTTCCCCCAACCATAAAGGGTGGGTGAAGTGGAAAGATGTCCTGACAGGACAATGGATGGGCCCGGATCCAGTGGTCAGCTGGAACCGAGGCGCGGTTTGTGTTTTCCCACAGGAACCGGGACGAGAACCACTGTGGATACCGGAGAGACTGACACGGGCAACAAAGCCCTCGACTGAAGATCAGACCTGCCCTACCGGAGATCCATCACAGACCAACCAATAAGATGAATAGAAATAGCGATAGCCCAAAATAGACAAAAAGATCCTCAGACATATACATGGCTTGCTCAATCGGCCCACGACCGAGTCTAGATATGGCGGGCATCCCTCATTCTCCTCCATAAGGTGACAATACACAGCAGGGTAGGTGAGTCAATGACGGGTAAGAGCGTGCCTCCCCAGCACGACTCGACCTAAGCCAGGCCCTACCCCATCCTGCACGTAAGCCGCTGGACTGTTAGATGCTGCCCAGGTCTAAATTTCTCTCCGAGGGGATTTCTTTACGGAGAGGAAATGAGTGCAAGCTTGTGTACATCCAGGTTCCGTCCAGTTTGTGCCTGGCCCTAAAAAAAGGACGAGGGCCTCAGGGCCTTGGCAGACCATGGCATGGCCAACCAGGGTCTAAGCCAAGGACCTACGGTGGGCCTACACATAGGACATAAGCCTCTACACCCAGTCCAGGAAGGGCTACAATACACACGTTCATAAAAAATAAAATAGGGGGAGATGTTGGGAGCCGCGTCTGTGATAGCTCGCCTTGCGCGGCGGACGTGCGGCCTGTGGTAAAGAGCAAAGCCTGAGGTAGATTACCCCTCCCATCGAATATGTTAGTTTCCTGCTTACCGCGTAAACAACCCGCTCAACAATATAGTCTGCCTGGCAACTGATGATGTTAGCCAATCAGCTTGCCTTGCTTACTTTAACATGATTGGACACTGTACCCGTATATATACCGGTGCCACCCCTGGGCGGAAGAAGAAGCCAGGTAAAAGCCCAAAAGTAAAAGCCCAAAAAGAGCCGCGGAGAGCGGACCGGTAGAGGCTTTGGGGCAGACTAAAGCACAAAAAGAGCCGCGGGGAGCGGACCAGAGGAGGCTTCAGCTGGGAAAACCCAGGGCAGGCTGTACGGAAAAGGAAAATAAAAAGAAAAGGTTGTCCACTACCAGACTTTGTCGTGTGTCCTTCCTGCCGGCCGGGAGCGGACATCGACATTAACTTGTGCTACAACTCATGACATGGTCTGGTTATGGCTTTGCTTCCATGGAAAGATCCTTCACGGACTTCCTCTTTTCCACCATTTCAGAAATTCAAGCCGCACAAATGCCTGAGTTCCCAGCCACTCTGCCATGCTCTAGAAAACCCTGCAAAGCCCCTATAAATGGTAAACCCAATGGCAACATCATAGGACCTCCGCTGAGCCCTGCCCCGCCCCAGCTAGGCTGGGCCCAGTGGTTTCCCTGGTGGGGCAAGGCAGTGTAGAAAAAAACGACTGCCTCTGTGCTGGCTCCTTGCTTCTTGGGCTGGGCTACTGTATGCACAGCTCTGAGGAGTTCAGGAAGTGCACGCTCTGCTTCAGCAGGGCCAGGTTCACGCTTGCTTCTGACAATTTCCAGACGATGCCCATACTGCTTGTCCAACACTGAGTGGCCAGGGGTCTCTGTTTCACTGCCAAAGCCTTACTGAAAGATTTAGACCAGAAATTCTATGGATACTGAGGCTCTGGTCTTACCCACTACCATGAATAGAAGAGTATTCTGCTGAAGCAGTCAGTCACCCAGGAAAGGAGTCTTCAGGGGTTCAGACAGAAAGAGCTCACCCACCGCACAGCCAGATCCCTGGGGGTTGCAGAAGCGTCTCTGGCCCAGGGCCTGTAGCTGCAAGCACAGCGGAGGAATCAGGCTACCCAACATGTGGGACCATGTGGGACAGAAGAGTGGCGTGCAGCTCCTTGCATAGCCAGCCTGACTCAGCTGTGAATCCAAGGGTTTAGAAAAGAAGGCTCAAGCATCCTCTTTAGAACTAGCAAGCAAGGGACATGGAGGTCTGTACAGCATTAGTAATGAAACAAAAGGGGCTGCCGAAACCAGCTAGAGACTTCTGGGGAAGTCTTGAGGAGTGAGAGTCGGAACTTTAAAGTCCAGCTGCAACCTCTTACAGGGAGGCTTCCCCTCTACTGAAATACAGTGTGGAGGCTCTAGTTGAACTCTTAAGAGACAGAAGTTTCTGGTGTGTGGTGTGAGCATGAAGCTTTAAAGAAGAAGAGGGGAAAGGGAGACAAGGAGAGGGAGAGAGGCGTAAGGCTCAGAAACTCGGTTCTTCAATGCTGCTAGTAGACAAGAGGTCGCCAATTGGCTAAAGACTGGGACCGGCTTTAAAAAGGACAGACACGGGCACAGTCAAGCAGCCTGGCTTGCCATCCCTAATAAAGGGTGGCAATGACCTCACCCCCACCTCAGAGTAGCTAAAGGACAGAGCCCTCGGGTCCTCAAAATGTTCTTCTCTAAACAGGAGTCAACTCAAGCTCAACTCTTCTCTAATAGCATAACTACTTAGTGCACCTTTAGCCAACTATTAATTAACGCTGCTTCCTCAGAGAAAGAGGCCATGGGCAGACCAGCCCTTAATGAGCATCCTAAGGCCTGGCCAGACTTTGAGATAATGCACATACTGAGATATTAGCTGATTCTCACAAACAATAGGTGCCTGCACCCTCTAAGTAGCTCATGTGTTACAGATCTGACAAGTCTCATTGATTTAAATGGCTAGAGCACTGCTTGGATTTTAATCTCCTTCACCCTTATACCAAGGAGGTCGCTGTTTAAACGCTTTTACTTAATAATGTAAACACCTGTCACACGCCAGGGGCAAAGCTATTAAGGAGAAGGATTATTTAAAGCAAAGCTCTTGAATACAACATTGCTGTTATTGTCTTAGCCTCAGTTTCAGGTTCTGAGCAAGTCTTGCCTTCTTAAAACCAGAGAAGTAAGCTAGTCACCCAGCGCTCTGTTCCCCTCAGAGTCTGCAGAGCACCCACTAATATGCCAACAAAATGCCATCTGTCATTCAAGCACCTCCAAGTATCTGACCTGCCAGACTATTATCACCAAAACAGGTGCCTACTAATGTTATCAGTTAAAATGGACAGTGCTTCCATGAAGGAGTAGCCCGCCAGGGCATTACCCTGGTAGCTCCAAGACCAAGAGCTAACCTCTTTACAAACTGTCTCTTTTAGACCTATAATAACCCTACAGTTTAGCACTGTTAACCCATAACTTGAAGCACAGAATGGTTAAGTAACCTTCACAAGGACATACATAATTTAATAACAGAGAATGCCTCATACTCAGGGCATAGACTTTCAAGCCCCATACCCTATTTGCGATATTGTCTCTCACTGTGCATGCATAGCATAAGGACTCATGAGTTCACCACATAACCTGTCACCTGGCAAGGTGAAAGCCCAGAGGAATGGCACGGAATAGAATAGAAGACCTAGAGGACCACTCGGCAGGAAAGGGTTAGGGCTGGGCTGTGTGCTCGGCCTTTGGAACAGACCGTGGGCAGCAGCAGGCCCCAGGGTTAGGCCCAGAGGGCCAGGTGTGCGGACACCATGGCGTTCTCCACCCCTACTCACTCCCTTTACTCAAGCTGTATCCTGTGGGTTGAGAGGGGAGACAAAAACCAAAGCAAAGCCCCTCCTACACCTCACCACTGCCTTTTCAGTGTTTATTGTAGCTGCTGGTCACGGCCACGTGGGTCCCACCAGTGGCACCTAAAGCCCTGCTATCATTTAACCAACTAGAGATTAATGACTGTCCATGAAGAGGAAGTCACAGTCACAGGACAACATGGACCCCACAGTGGTGGTCTTTGTCCAACCTGCTGGGCAGGAAGAACCTCTCAGAAATAGTGATATTTGAGATAAAATGTCAAAGATGAATAAGACAACCAAAGGGGTAGAGTAGCCAACTACAGACCATAATATTAAGTGAAATAACTCAGACACACAAACTTAATATAGCATGATTTCATTCATGCTATATTTATGTGTGAATATTTCTCACTATATACATAAAATATACATATGGAGATAGAAAACAAAATACATAAATAGGAAATAGGGTGATCTTTTTTCAAAATGGATGGAGGAACAAAAGATGGAGGGAGAAACAGAAAGAGGCTAGAAAAAGTTGAATTGGAAAATGATGAAAATAGAGATTTTGCAAATGGAAAGGGAACCAAGAGTCGGAAGGATCAGGGAAGGCTAGAAGGGATGAGGGGTCTTTTAAAAAGAAAAAAAAGAATTAAGATGTATTGTGCACATGCACAAATTCCCCACGATGAGTGTAATCACTATATATGGTAATCATGTACTAATAAAAAAAATTTTAAAGCCCCAAGACAGGAAAGAGCATGACACTATCAGGGAAATTGTAAAAGATTTGAAATAGGAGAAATGACTCCTGCATGTTCTAATACATGTTTTCGGGCTTTCTGTGACTTTCATTGTCTTTGATTTTACAACTATTGCAAGTTGTAAAAAACAAAAAGTAATGAAAATGATTCTTGTCCACAGAAATACAAGCTAATTTTACCCAGTAGAATGCAATTGACTGTTGCCCTGAGACTATATCTAGATCTACATCTATTAACAAATTCAATTCAGTGTTTCTTAACTGCCCACCTATAGAAGTCTGTGCATATATCAGAACCAGTCATGATAAGTAAAACAATCTTGGGCATGTGCTCATTTTATATTGATATGAAACTTAGGATTTTACCATTTTAAAAATCTTTCCTACAAACATATACAAGAAATTACAGAAGGCCAGGAGGAGAAGAGTTTGCCAAATATAACACTCCAGTTAACCTTGAATTCAGATAAGACAACTTTTGTGTAAATGTCCCAAACATCACAAAGGACATGCTCAAATTACAAACGTATCCCTCGTTCATCAGAATGGCAAACCCACCGGGCAGACTGCATTTCCATTTGCTGAATCTACGGTACTGGAGCAGGATCACTGCAGGCTGTACCCCCAGTACGTTCCCTGTCTGCTCCCGGGCCCCACAGGGACACTTCATTTAACCTATGACCTCCCAGAGACCACATCAACATGTTCTCTGCAAATCCCAATGCAAAAATATTTCCCCTCATGCTTTTAATTTAAAAAAAGAAAATCGCTCACCTCAAAAGAGGGGCTGGTGCCGTCAGGTTTCTCCTAGTAGGACCCCTTCCGCCCTCTGCTCTTGCACCACAGGGACTTAGAAGTCTCCACCAGGCCCACACCCAAGACACTGTTGATGCAGTAGCATGAGCTGCTTCACTGCCTCTAACAAGCTGAGTTGGAGGAAGGGAAGCAACCAATCTGACGCAGTTTTTAACTCCATGGACTGGCTGCCCTGCTGCATACCAGCACGCCTGGAAAAACTGCTGTTTTGTTCCCTATCTGCTCATGTCTACCCCACAGAGAGTGTGAGGCACCACATACTCTTTAGTTTGGAACAAAAGAAACAGTGGAGCAATGAGGACAAGTTCCATGGAACACACAGCGTGAGATTTGAGGACCCCAGACCCCACAACCATTCCCACCCTCTCGGCCCCTCACAACTACCAAAACTGTCTTTTTGTCAGTGACTCTTTGCTTCTTCTGCCCCCAAACAAAATTCTTTATTTGCTCATTTCTTGCATTTGAAGTAGTCTTCAGGGGCACCCTTGTCCTGAGATTCTTTGCACTAGTCCTCAGGTACTACACAACTGCGGCCAACCACTGCGCAGGGTTTCCTCTTTGTTAGTTTACACAGTCCCCTAGTTTCTTGTCATCAGCCTTATTCAGGTAGGTATAATGCTCAGCAAGAGTCTCCAGCACTTGGATACAAACACATGGAGATGGGCTCGGCACTTGTATAAGCTTCAGTAACTTTATGATTGCAGGGGCTGGGCTAGGATGGACAAGGTGGCCTTTGGTGCCTCCTGTAAATCAAGAATAGCATCCACGCCTTCCTCAGCATTGCTGGTGGGCTAATGGTGAAGGAGAATGTTGAACATGCCAGCCTCACTCTGCAGTAGTGAAGTTTTTCCATATTCAAACCACCTATTAAAATGCAAACATCAGGCATGGTGACACATGCCTATAACCCCAGCATTCTGAGAGACTGAGGCAGTAAGATCCCAAGTTCAATCCAGCCTGGGAATATAGTGATTCAGGAAGATCTTGTCTTGCTGGGTGTTATGGTTTGTGCCTAGATGTCCCCCCAAAGCCTCATACAGTCATGGGGGAAGGTTTCTAGATTTGTGAGTAATTCATGGTTCAGTCCTAAGATTATGGATGTGTGTGACATCCGCCCTGGGGTAGATAGCCTGCACACAATATAAAGGGATAAAGAGGTTTGCTCTCACACTCCTCCCTTCTTTATGTTGATGCTTTTTCTGTCTTCTATCACCATGAACGGTTGCCTCGTGCCATGCTACCCAGCCTTGGATCCAAGTGAGTATAGACTGAAACCTCCACAAACTGTAAGCTAAATAAACCTTCCCTTCCTTCACGTTAGGCATCAGGTATTTTATCTCAGCAAGGAGAGAAAAATAACCAAGACCTTGGGGATCTAACTCAGCATGAAGATCCCAAGCTCAGTCTCCAGTACAATCAACCAATATAAGAGCAAATATTCCCCCATGGAAATATTCAATGTCAGCTAAAGTTTTAGCAGGAGTCCACTGCCAGGACCTGAAATAAATAAGCCAAGGACTTGAGGGGAGGCAGAATAAGAGCTTGATAGTGAGAGATGAGGGCAGGAAGGAAAGATCCAATCTTGTAGCTGAAGTCTCTGATATAAAATCTAGGGAAGGGTCACTTGCAACTGCTGACTGCTCCTGTTCCTTCATTTTCCTTGGATCTGATATGTGACGACAGATCTCTGACAGGACATCGGCAGTGGTGTGTACATCCCTCTGAAATGGCAGTAGGGAGGTGCCTGCAAAATGGGGCCAGGCTCCTTCCTCCCCAGGCAGTTCTGATCACCAAACTTTCCCACCCTCTCCAGCCCCACTGGCTCTTGAAGGAGCTAATGTCCCTTTCCAAGTGCAGAAGACAATGAACAGCCCTGCTTTTCCTGTAAGGTGGGAGCAGGTGCCTGTTAGACAGATTCCCTCCAGATTGATTAATGCTGGGGGGTCCAGGCTAGAAGATCGCTGTCCCCAGGAAGCATCCTCCCCTCTTTAAGCGATGCCTGTGCGTACCAACTTTGGCTCTCAGCTGCTGCGATATTTCTCTCATAAAGTGGCAGGCACAGCATGCACTCAAGGAGCCATTACCAGCCCTCTCGAACGAGACTTTTGTTTTCTAGAGACTTAATTTCTTAAAATGTTGGAGTGATTGGTCCCTCTGAAAGCAGGACAGACTCTCTTTGAGCTTGACAGACAAAAACACAACAAACCCCAAACACAAAAAGTCTGAAAGGCAAACTTCTTCCCAAAACTGCTGGCCCCTCCTCCAGCTCTGGCTGCTCTGTCTCTCTAATGAGAGCAGATGGCGCTGTCAGAACCTGGGCTTACTGTGAGATGGCTCCTGTGCTTTCCTTCCAAAACCGGGTGTTAGCAGATCTTTTCCCAGCGAGTCAACCAGTTGTTTAAGTGATGGCCTAGACGCATACCAGGAAAGTGGAGTTTCCATCCACATGCATACATCCGCTACAACCTTTTGGAGAGACTGAGCACAAAGCGCTTCCTAACACAGTAAGTTTCCCAAGGACCCCTCTGGACAGTGGGAGACAGGTCACTGAGGCCGCCTCCAGAAAGGAAGTCACTCCAGCCCCTGCTAGGTCATGAGTTTGAGGCCCTAAAACCAACATACAGAGCTGTCCCAGTGCACCTTCCAGAAGGCCAAATATTCCAGAAGGTCAGGGGAGCTGGGCTGGACCTGACTATGGAAACATCAGTGCCCCTCCACCCCCGGCAGGGAAGGTGGCTACCTCTGTGGCAGAGGTTTCTCATCTTGTAGAGCTGGACAGCCAGCCTGGGCTGACTCGGATCCACCCTGTACTCCATCCACACAGTACGAAAATTCCATTTCCACAGCAGCGTACTTCTGAATTCTGAGCTCCATGTCCCACAAAAACCGTTTCACTGCCATCGTGATTAGTGAATTTAAATAACAGCTATTTTTGTGTGTCAAGAAGCTGTAGGAAAAAAAAGGGAGACATCCACTGTGAGGAACAAGACATGACAGAGGAAGAGGGTGGAGAGGCGCTCAGGGAAAGCACTTCTGAGACCGCTACAGAGGAGTCTGCAGACCGAAGGCGACAGGGGCCTGGGTGCCCATGAGTGGCACCTACTGGGGGCAGGGAGGGCACCGATGTTCCATAGTTCCAGAAAGAGCACCGGGACAGCTCTGTAGGTCGGTTTTAGGGCCTCGAACTCACGACATAGGGTGGAGTTTGGGCAGTGAGCTTGTGTCCCATCACAGGTGAGGCATGAGAGAAGCTCGGAAGGAATTTTTACAGTGTTCAGGTGTGAGCTCCTAAACCTGAGCACAGAAACTGAAATCACGCCTCGTGTACCCAGGAGCAGGGCTCAAGAGCACGGTCTGAACATTCAGTATTCGGGATTTCTTCTGTGTCTTTAAAATGGAATAATAGTACAAAACAGGAGTTGTAGAAGAAAAGACGATCACAACCAACCCATGCTTCCTGGCCTCCTCCCCAGGGCACGGCTGTCTACACAGGCTGAGACACGGTCCCCTTGCTTGTTCCTATGCTGGCTCACAGAGAGAAAGACAAGATAAAAGGGAGAACAAGCATTTCTCAACCATTTTTAAAGGCTTTTTTTTTTGTCTGCGGAGAAGTGGACGCCACCTTGGTTTTTAAGCATATAACCTGTCTAAATAATATCCAGAAACTACCACATGTATAGCTGGCATCAGTCTCTGAAAAAGTGTCTGCATCTTAGGCACAGTGCCTGCAGTGTCACTTCATTACAAGCCTCAGCACGTGCAGCATTCTGTTTATTAATAAAGAAACTAAGGCTCTGAAATAGTAAATAAATTTCTCTAAAATAGTAAATAGACAATTTATGGAAGATTACTGTAATGAACTGTTTGTGTACCCCCACCTAAAAAAGTCATACATTGAAGCCCTAACTAGCAATGTGATACTATGTGGAGACGGGTGATTTAGCAGGTGACTGGAGCATGAGGGTGGTGTCCTTGTAAGTGGGATTAGTGCCCTGAGAAAAGACACGACAGAGATGGTCTCTTTCCTCCTCTGTATGAAGATTTAGCAGGAAGGAGCCTCTGTAAGTCAAGAAGTGGGGACTCCCTCGGAAGTGAGTCAGCAACTTCACCTTTGACCTCCGGATCCTGAGACTCTGTGCAAAGCAAATTTCTGTTGCTTAAGTCAGCCAGTCTAGGGCGTTTTTGTTATGGCAGCGAGAACTACAACAAGTACACACCTACCGAGTAATGGATCAGTCTGTTCTCTAGGGCACCAGCTGCATCTCAGCTGCCACCCGCACAGAACCCCCATCCGGTGCAGCAGCACGGTCACCTTCGCCTGCTTGGGGCTCACTGTAGCTGACAGGGAACCTTCCCATCTGTCACTTAGCTTAGGGGGTGTCGTGAGAAGTGCGTCTGGGAGGTTAATGGACACGAAGCTAGTGGTCGCCTCTTAGGAAGAGGATGAATCGGGGGAAAGAGGCACAGGTTAGGTAACGTTCAATATAAGGCTTATCCATTATGAAATAAATAATCGAAACACAATATATCACAGAAGGCAATGTGTCATAAACCACGGGTTATAATTACTCTGCCTCTGTGACCCGAGACCATAAATATTTTCAAAGAAAAACAAAAGATTGTTCTTATCTGAATTTCCTCTCCGTCAAGCCGTCTGTTCTCCAATTAGTAGCTTAATCCACTGAATTTACACTGAAGTTGCAATACATGTGACCTTTGTTTTTAAAGTGGGGTCTGGAATTTCTGACCTCAAATCCTGGATCTGGATATGATGTCCACTGTGAGGCTCCTGGTTGCATATTATTTCTACCAATAAAAAAAAAAAAAAAACCTAGTAAAATAATCTTGAAAATAATAACTGGCGGGGCTGGAGGTTTAGCTCAGCGGCATAAGCACCTGCCTTGCAAGCAGGCAGTCGTGAGTTCGATCCCTGGTACCGATAAAAAGGAAAAAGACAAAAAAAACAAAAAGAAAAGAAAATAATAACTGGCAGTGCTGATAAAGATGTGGAGACATTAGCATTCTCGCTATAAAAAGTGTCACATGATATAAACCTGCTAAAGAATGCAGTGATAAGTTATTTTTTTAATTCCACAATATTTGACCCAGAAATTCCCTTTCTGGTACTCAATTTTAAGAAAAAAGTGAGAAATGCATAGGAAGACTAATAAAATTAATATTTTATAGGATGATATATAAATTAAAGATTTGGAAATAAGCTATAAGTCTAGAAAATCATTAACTGACTGAATACAATAAATTATAATAAAATCCCATACACCATTCTACATCATGTTATCAAAGAATATTAAAATATATGTGGAATGTTCCTGAAACAGTGTAAGTTTCAAAAACTGAGTCCCAAAACAGTATATCAAGTATGATGTCCATCTTGCTTTTAAGATGTGCCTACATATAAACTGAACAAGCAAAAATACATTTGGTTTTCACAATGATTATCTCCAAATTAAAGAATTGTAGGTGATCTTTAGTTTTCTATACATTTCTCTAAGCCATCAATACTGACTATGCACTTTCTAATCGTAAAATATGACTTTTAGCTGGGCATGGTAGTGCATGCCTGTGATCCCAGAACTTAGGAGGCTGAGGCAGGAGGATCACCACAAGTTTGAGGCCAACCTGGGCTACACAGTGAGTTCAGGCCAGCCTGTACTACAAAGCAAGACCCTTTCTCAAAAAAACTCAAAACAAAAACATATATATATATATATATATATATATATATATATTTCTGATATCTGTGTGGAAGTCTCTTTGCTAAGTCATTCATTTTCAGAGAGTCCCAACACTCCTAGTCACACTCACTCCTCAGTCTCAAACCCACATGAGAGCTCAGGCCCCACTTTTGTGGTCAAAACCATCATTCCCATCATTCCTAAAAAATTAAGTCCTCTTGAGGGCTCTTAAATCTTCCTGGGGTTTTCAAAGGTAGGCGCCATGCCTGAGTGAGTCATTTCCAGACCCCTGGCACCAAGCAGGGTAACAGACCCAGCATCTGCTCAATAATGTCAGTGAATGGACAAATAAACGGCCAGCTTGCCATTCCCCATGCCAGATGATTTCATTCATCACTTAGCTCCTCCTGTGTCACTGGGGTGAGAGGGACATCACAGCAGTGATATACTATAAAGCTTTGTTTTAATTCCTGCCTTTCAGAAGCCCCACGTGCTGCACATCACCCCCTGCCCTGCGTCATTCGGGGGAGGCCGACGGCCAAGTTCTAGAGTCCTGAGCCACAGAGAGGCCTGCGCCTGGCGGGTGCGAGGCTGGGACCCGTGTCCGTTCTCTTGACTACCCTGCCGCCTCGGCCTCGGCCCCACAGTGACCGCGGGTTCTGCGAGAGGTGTCAGCCCAGCCTTCTGTCCCCTGCACACTGTGCTTTTCAGAAAGCAGCAACTCAGACTCCCACTCGGGACCCAGGAGGCCGTGATCACAGAGAGCCAGGCCCTGGGAAGACAAAGAGGAACGCTCTCTGCCACGAAGCCCCGCCAGCTGCTGGCCGTGTGGAGGACAGGATGACGGCGAGACACCAACAGCTGCTACCAGGTGAGCCAACGAGGAAAAGTGCGATCAGCCGGAGCCCACCTGCTACCATAAAATCCTAGACCATCAGCTCCAGTAAAGCTGCATCAAGAAGAGTCCACAGAAATGCTTCTGCACATCTACATGTATACTGAGCACAACCGATTCTGGCAAAAATAAAATCACAGTTTAAGGGACAAGTAAGGAGACTGGACCTACTGTGGAATAGTGTCCCTGCATAGAAACAATAGCCAACCCTCAGGTAGCACGTATGTCATGCTTCATTCTAATTCATTTAGTTCTCCTGCTTCCTGTGAGGTTAACATTATCAACCTACTTTACAGATGAGGAAAACTGAGGCACAGAATAGTTAAGTCAGTTTCCCAGGATCACTCAGTCAGTACATGGTAGATACCAAATTCAGAACTGGGGTGACATGGCTGAAAGTCCACACCAATAACAGCATGTCACACCACACCCAAAAGGTGAGCAAGCCCCAAAGTCAGACAGACAGACAGCCCGGCACAAGTCCACCAGCAAAAATGAGATCACTTTTAATATACCAATGTAGAAAAATAAATGCATGGTACAGTTAAATTAAATAAACAAGTTACAGGACAATCCACACATTGCCCTTTTTCTTTTTTAAAAAATCCAGGCATAAACAAATGCATACACACACAAGAAAAATCCAGAGTTAGCAGGCTGCTAACAGTGGTTACCTCTGGGAAAACGACTGTAGAGAGAGTCCAGGGAGCTGAGGAACCGGCAGAGTTTACCCCAGACCCGTCTATCTTACTTAGATTTTATAAGCATGGATCCTTTTGGTAACTTGAAAAAAGAAGAAAATTAGTTTTGTTTGTTTTTTTAATGGCTCAGAGACTGCCTCTGAGAAGCTGAATGTAGCCAGATTCAGTGGTGAGTGCCTATAATCCCTGCAACATGGGATGCCGAGACAGTAAGATTGCAAGTTTAACTCCCGACAGTTTAAAGAGACCTTGTCTATCCACCCATCAATCGAGAAGTGCTGGGATGGAGCTCAGTGGTAAAGCATCCTTATACTGGATTTCCCAGTACAGAGGGTAGGAGGTTGCACCATGTCGGACACAGTGGTGGTGGCTTTTTCTGACCTTAGAGAACAGTGGATAAGCAAACATAGGATACCCTGGTCCCACAGCACCTCAAGAAGCAGATGCCACCACCGCAGGCTACCTGCTGGCTCAGCCTTCTAAGAGACGGAAACTTAATGCTCATTTTTTTTTTTTTTTACTAAATCCACTATTATTTTGTTCATCGTTACAACATGTGAACCAATATCTTAATTACTGCAGCATCATTTGAACACAGAAGTAGACTTGGTACTGTACTGTGGCAAATCACAACCGCTGTCTTGATGTGCAGCCCAGCTCTTCACGCTGCAGTGACCGTCTTACTCAGAGGACCGCAGTTCCTGCTTCTGTGCAAGACGTGGCTACGCAGCCGCACACGGAGATGTCTCATCTTCGCACGAGGTGAGCTGCAGGAGTTGATCCCAGCACCCCTCTGACATCGTTTTCTCTGCATCTACACTGCAAGCCCCTGGTAGCTGACTTTCTTGAAAACTGAAGCCAGTTGAGCGTCTGAAAGCTCAGCAAACCCAGGTCAAAGTGCCCATGATAACCAGCATCCTTGCCTTGGAGCATGCAGAGAGATTGTTCCCTTGCCTTCAAACAGCCTCTGTCCAGGCCAACACGACACTGAACATTGACTGAGGTTTGTTGGGCCTTTGTTTGGTTTTTCAGGGGTTAAGAGTGATCCCTGCTGTACCTGCTTTGCAGGAGGGTCACATGAGAAATAGCAGGGGCAGTAAGTAGGAGGCCAACCCCGACTCGTGTCACAGCAGACCACACCCGGTACGGCCAGCAACCTCCTCACACCCATCTCATTCCATGTGACACACCACCCCACAGGCCCTGGCATTTGCATGCCTTCCACCCCTCTTACCCACCTGTCTGCCACCCCACATCTTCTGGGTCTCAGCCTGTCTTGGTTACATTTCTTTCGTTGCTAGGACAAAATACCAGACACCCAACATGAAGGAGGAAGGTTTATTTAGCTCACTGTTTGTGGAGGTTTCAGTCCATAATCAGCTGGCTCCAAGGCAGGGTGGCATGGCGCAGGGCAACGCTTCAAGACAACAGAAGACAGCAAGAGTAAAACGGGGCACAGCAAGCCTCTTTACTCCTTTGTGTTGTACATAGGCCACCCCTGCTCCTCCAGGGGTGCAGCGCTTTTGTGTGCAGCGCTCACAAAATCTCCTTGCCCTTCTCTTTCACAGGATTCGGGATGTTTACAAAGTAAGAACCCTGAGTCTCTGGGGCTGGGGATTTAGCTCAGCAGCATAAGCGCCTGCCTGGCAAGCGTGAGGTCATGAGTTTGATCCCCAGTACCACAAAACGAAAAAAAAGAACCCTGAGTCTCTTAGTTAAACTCCTAAATTGCTCAGGTTGACACAATATATCAACCATAACACAGCCAGGAACGCCCTGAACGCCCACCTCGCCTCTAGAAGGGCCATCCTAACTCTCCAAAGTGGATTAAGAAGGCTCCATCTCCCCTCATGACCTCTTTTACTACTTTATTTATAACTATGTCTTTGTTTGTGTATGTCTCCATCTGCAGGACAGGTGACCACACAGTGGGGGCTGCATCTCACCCACGCTGTTGTCTCTGGCATCTAGTGGGGTGTCTGGGAGGGCACACGCACACAGTTCACATCTACTAAATGGGTGGAGGTGTCCTGCCTGCCACAAAGGCCCTAACACTTCATGCCCCACAGAGCTGGTGAATATAGTGGCCCGCAACAGGACCACACTGCGTCTCTCATGATGTGTCCCGCGGACACAGAGGCACCAGTGTGGCTCTGGCTGGAGGCCCTAAACCTTTAAGAGCAAAGCTGCTGAGTGGGATACTCAGGACCAGAAAACCCTTCCAGGCTGAGCCACCTGGTTCAGGATCTACATCCATCAGAGTATATATATATATATATATATATATATATTTTTTTTTTTTTTTTTTTTTTAATTTAAGAGGAAAACGAGAAAAACACAAAACAAAACAAAGCGGTGTAAGGGTACACGTAATACAGAACTACAAAAAAAAAAATAACAGTAAGGAATCACCTGTTAATAGATTACATATTATCATCTTGAAAATAGTTGCTCAAATCACAGTATCAAAGAATACAAGGTGGACATTCAAACAGGGAGACTGCAAACAGCTGTGTTCAATGATCCAAAAACATTGATATAGTCAGCTATTTAACACCCCAAACACACTTGCTGTTATATCCGTTAGAGCTCTTTTTCTTTTTTTTTTTTCCCTCTCTTTTTTACACCACAATTTACACATTTTGGATTTTATTACTCCTTAGTGCTTATTACTTTTTTGGGGGGGAGAGAATACAGTCAAATATGGCAAAACAGAGCTGTCAGTCAAAACCAAGGATAGACATAGCACATGGTGTAGAACAGAGTACAAGGTTATCAACAATGGTTATCAACGTTGTCTCTTGTTTCCTTAAAAAGAATTGTCTATCTCATTAGATATTATAAAGTTGGACAAAACAGTAGAGAACAAGACCAATAAAACTTAGGCATTGTAAACATTACAGGACTTCCAAAGGAGACAATAGTCAAACCAGAATGGGCATATTAGTGAATCTTATTGCCTTCAAAGTAGTTGCCTAGATCCTCAAACTTGATACTATCATACAGAATGGAACAGAGTCTAATCAGTCAAAACAAGATCGTGGGAGTGTTACAGGACTTCAAAACAAGTTAATAGAAAATCAAAAAGAGTTACTATTTATCAGAGTATATTTTAAAAGGTATTGGTTGCTGGGCATGGTGGCACATGCGCATAATCCCAGCACTCAGGAGGCTGAGGCAAGACGATTGATGTGAGTTTGAGGCCAGCCTGGGCTACAAAGTGAATTCAAGGCCAGCTGAACTGCATAGCAAAAACCCTGTCTCAAAAAAGACAAAAAGAGAAAAAAAGGGGGATTTTTTTCCCTTTATAGCAAAGTACCATCTAGCACCCCAGGGTAGCAGTGGCCCTACTAGAGATTCACTCAGATGCCTTAAGATCCGCAGAGCAGCTTTTTGCTGATGAGAACACTCTTTGCTGGATGGTGCGATGCATTTAGCAAGCCTGTTCCAGTGGACTCTGCTTTTGCCAGTGTGATGCTTTAGTGGCCGTTCACACTAGCGCTGCACTCAAAGGTCCCAGGCTCTGTCTCTGTCTCTGTCTCTGTCCAGCCTGGTGATTTTTTATTGCTCAGCAGTAGGAGTAATGAGCTCCTTAGCTTTGCAGCAGATTGGCAGATTGTTCTTTAAACACCAGACTCACCAGCACTCTGCCTTTGGGTTTTTGCTAAGCAGAGCAGATTCCCAGGGAGGAGCTCCTCCGCCCCTCAGGAGCCGGGGATGTAAAATCAGAGGTTGGTGGCAGCATAAACGAATCCGAAAATAGCTGCAGTGAACACTCCTCTGCTCTGCAGGATGGAACCCCTTTGTGCTGGAGCCTCCCACTGAGGCTGGCAGGAGGCCGGAAGCAGGCGGGTTTAGCATTTGCAGCTGGCTTGCAAACACCAACTTTGGATACAACTAACCCTTGTGTTTGGTTTAATCCCACGGTCTGATTTTCCGTACTTCTAAAAAGACTGAAATAGGTAAGATATTCTTGCCCTTGTTTGAGTGATGGAGAAAGTCAGGCACAGAGGAGGACACAATCCGAGCTTCACAGATGGCGTTGTCTGGCAAGCCCACGAGGAAAGTGGGGACTGTGTAGCAAAAAGCACGCACTGGCACTCACTTGTGGGCCTGACACAGTGCCGGACACACAGCAAATGGGCACATGATATATGACAGACTCAACAAGCGAACAGAAGAAAGTCTCTAAACTAATGTCTCTCAAAGGTGAGTAAAATAAAGACTCCCTTTTAGAGAAATGACAACCCCTGGATCCCAGATATTGTCTGCAAAACCCCAGTCTGAACAATATGGTAAATTCTTGTTCTCAAAAATGCCTCTCAGTAGCAAAATATACTTGCCATAAGCCTGTCACTTGCACACTTACAGGTGATAAGAGTGTCTTACTATTCATGCAAGGAAACAACAAATTTTTAAAGTGCTCACCTTATCCCTAGACCTCAGGTACTACCAGCCAGCTCCGGTTCAAGACTAGACCAGAGCAGAACAAAGCCCTGGCAGGGGCCAAGATCTTCACACTGTCTTGTAGGACGTCCTGTCTTTTAGGGGTCCAGTGCTGGGGACTGCAGGACCATGATCAGAAGGAGATGACAGGGACCTTTGATCGTGGTGACTCCCCTGATGGGTGGCCGGAGAAGGTGGGGGCGGGAGGTGAGCTGGCTCCCAGGAAGGGCACAGAGGAGGGCTTAGGCGTGAAGGAAGCCAGGAAGACTTTCCCTCTGTTGCCTCGTCGTACATTAGATTCACCCGAGAGCACACATGAGAAGTCTTAAAGGAGCTGCTGGGCTTTGAGCAACACCCAGCCACACAGGACACACGAGGAAGATCACTACAAATCCCACAGTGCTCTGCTTCCCAGTGAGCAGAGCATCCCGGGAGCTGGAGGAAATTATTTTGTTCTATCTGTTTCTCTTTCCCTCACACTTCTGAGTATGAACACCATTAGGCCACCCCAACCCCGTGCTTTTCAAAGACGGAAGTTTGTCTTTAAGACTCTGAAATTTCCTTTCCCACATTATTTACATCTTAACCTACAGCCCACACCCTCAACTCACCCCTTGACGTCTCCTATCTTGTCTTTTCTTAGTTTTCTCCACATCCTGCTGCCGTTCACATGCAGGCATTTGGTCAATGTTTGTTGAAAGAATAACATCACGGGGTGGGGACACAGCTCCGTGGCAGGGTGCTTGCTTAGCATGTGCAGGCCTCTGGGTTCGATCCTCAGCACCATAAAATAAATAAGTAAAAACAAAAGAATATTGAGAAAATAAATAAATACTCAGTTTTCCTTCTTCTCTCACTTCAAAATTTACTCTCAAAATTCAAAAAAGAAGCCAAAAAATTCAGCCACACACTGATCTAACAAACACGGGGTGTGGTGCCCTGCTTGCTACATGTTAGATCTTGTGTAAGTAGGATTTGGGGTACTTTCACAAACAAAACTGGGAGACAGTTCAAGGCTAAAGAGGACATGTTCTTTGTTTCTAAACAAAGAGGTATATCCTAGAAAGCCTACTCTGAGGCCAGCTTTTATCAAAAAGATGAAGTAGGATTTCAGTAGTGAAGTTGGTCCTGTGATAACAGATTTGAGCTGCAAGGAGCAGCCTTTCAAACAAAGAAAGACTATAATCTACAGCCTAGGAACACTTATTAAGATGAGATTTAACCAAAGACTATAAAATCTTAAATGGTAGATAATAAGGTCAAGCCAAGTTACTATTTTCAGCTCAAAACAGATGATGAGACAGGAGGACATAAATGGAAATTAAGAGAAAAGAGATTCAGAAAGGATCAGAAGGTTACCAAAAATAATCAATGGCTGAAATGACTTTCTGGACTCATTCACTTGTGCTGAAAATATTAGGTCATTGAAAAAGTAATGAGATGATATTCTTGGGAAATGGAATAGTTAAAATGAATGAGTCCAGACGGAACCAAAGGCTTTAATCATTCTAAAGCGAAACACTTGCCGGGATGCTCTCTCCGAAGCCAAGTGGAGATTTCATCCCAGGGAGATAACTGGGTGCAGGATAAGAGACTGTTGGCATTCTGTGGGTATTTGTGGTCTTTCAAAGGTGTTTAATGTCAGGAGGTCTTTATGAGTGGGTCTTAGGGGAAAACAAGCATCATAGCTATTACAGAAAAAGGCCCCTGGTGTGTTCATTCTCAGGCAATGTCCCCTGCAAAGCTGACATCCTCCGTCCTCGCAGTGTTCCCATGAACCACGCCTCTTCCAGTGCATAATTCCAGGAACAGAAATCCAGGGGCAGCCTGCTCACTGCACAGCTACACCTGTTTCTGCCAGGGCTGGCCCCTTGCCGTGTCTCTATCGGGTCTCATCCTGTGCTTTGGAGTCGCATGTGTGTCTCTTTCTACGACGATTAGGCAGCCCCAAGTAAACACTCCCATTTCCTTCACAGAGTGTGGTCTCTATGTTCTGCCTTCCTGATCAGCACCTTTGAAAATACCCTCAACACCAACGGTACTTTGATAAAGGCACTGATGCACCCCAAAGTGGAGCACCCCAAATCGAACCTTTATCCCCCAAATGGAGTTGAGCAAAGATCAATTATCATTTTGGATCTGGAAACAGCATCTCTGGTGAGAAAACCAGATAGCATCAGCAGTAACTCCCAGACACTGCAGCCTACAATATACCAGACTGTCTGTAATGTATCTAATTTCTAACCCACACAATGGCCCATTTTTAATATTCCCATTATGTAGATGAAAAAAGTGAGACATCAAGACCAAACAACTCGCTATATTAGTTACTTTCCAGTCACTGAAATGAAATACCTGAGACCACAACTTAAAGAAGAAAAGGGTTATTTTGGCTCATAGATTCAGTCCACACTTAGCTGGCTCCGAGGCAAAAGCATCATGGTGAGCGGGCGTGGGCATGGCGGAGGACGGCAGCTCACCTCATGGCTGCCAGGAAGCAGGGAGAAAAGGGTGGAGCCACAGAGAGGAATCCACCCTTGCAAGAAGGGGGTAACCATCCTTCCAGGCAGGCCTTACCTTAAACAGCACCTGAACTCATCAATGGACGAATCTACATTGTGCCCCTGCCCAAGTGTGAGCACAGCTGCAGGGTCACTGCTGGTCTTCCGGGCTTCACTCCATGCACCATTCTTTTGCTGATTCCAGTCGGTTCGTTCTGCCGTGGAAACCGTACCTGTGAGTGGAACAGCCTTTCTGCACCCCATGCGTCCTCAGCGAGTCTTCACACCGGAGCCATGCTGGCCTCCCGTGGGCCTCCCCATGCAAGCTTCCGGAGGGGTGAGCTGTGACCAGTGACCTTGTTGGAGGCCTCACTGAAACTCTGACCCCAACACAGACGTTAATTCCAAGCTCTCGTCATGTGGTCACTCAGAACTCCCGTGTAACAGAGTTCTGACCAGGTCTCCTGCAGAGAATGGGGCTGTCCGGTGCGACATCTGCACGGATCTAAGACAGCATCAAGAAATCACAGAGACGTTCCCATCTGCTCTTCACTCAAAGGACTGGCTTTTTTTTTTTTTTAAATAAATCTGTTAGCAGAATCTATGGTTCTAATTGTGAGCATAATGCATATTCATTGTCAAAGACTGGTAAACATAACAAAATACATAAAAAAGAAAACACTTCATTGGACGCCCACTGCCCAAAGGTAAGTAAAACTAAGATCATGCCACAATTCTTGCTTGTCAGTCTCTTTTTCATGAATATGTAGCCATCTCCCTGATGAGACAGGATCTCATAATTTTTGTTAGCAAAAAATCTGCAAGTTAAAAGTTGCCAGCCACTTTCATGTCTAACAAGTCATCTTGGGACACAATTTTCTTTTTTGCTCTGGGAACAATCCTAGGGGTAGTCTCTTCGAGTTCTGCAGATTTGAGTCAGAGACATCCATCATCCAGCGGCAAGAACATCAGTCATGAGCAAATTCTTCTTGACAAAGGCTGTCTGTCTCTTGCCGCGGGTACCAAAGCCGGACGTCTCTGCGGAATGCCGGAGCCAATTGGAGAGAAGCAAGAAAGCCTCCTAGGGACAAAGAAAGCAACACCCCTAACTTCATCTCCTTACGCTCCTGGTTTCCAGGCATTTCCGAAAACAGCAACCAGTCTCATACGGGAGCCTGGACTGTTGAACTGTTGCTGTTAGGGCTGAAGTTTTAAGCATCACACGAGGCCCTGGACGTTGCTGGCATAAAGCAATCAGAAGAGCTCCCTTCCTGATACTGTCCTGAGAACTGTCCCCTGACCAGCTGAGACAGCGGACAGGGCAGCCCAAGGCTGTGGCCAACCACGCTCCCCAGACATCAGTGCGGAGGAGCAGCAAGTGTACCCTGCAGCAGGCCCATCAGAGTCTCAGTGCCCTCCTCCAGGACACACAGGAGGGTTCCTGAGCCCTCAGTCTGAATAAACAGGGCCAGAGGAGCCTTAACTCTGCCACAGGAGGGCACCACCAGGAAAGAGAGAAGGGCCTTTTAGTGCTGATGAATCCACTCACACTGCCACCACAGCAACGGGAAAGGGGAGGCCACACAGCCTGGGCCACCCCCGTCTGTGCTGGCCCCCCTGGGCAGGCTGTGGCTCACAGGAGCCAGGAAGGAGAAAGCAGTGGCCCGCTCATTAGAAACATGGGATCATATCGCACACCGCGGACAAGAACATGGAAGGCACAAGCTTCACAAAAACGCTAATGGAATTTGCAACAAGCTGAGATTAAACTGTGTAATGCTACATGTTTCTCCCCATGTAACATCACACACCAAGAACTTTGCAATTCACTGCATATGAAAACAATCGTGATACGTTAAAAAACAGCCCCCTTGCAGCACTCATGCAGAGGTTACTATGTGAGGTCAAGGTATCACCCTAAAATCTAGATAAGGAAACTGAGGCACAGCAAGCTCATGTGACTTGCCCAAAGGCATATGGATGGCAAAGGGAGAATTCAGACCCAAGTGGTGTGATTTTAGGGTTAATGTTCTCAACTTTACATACATGGGGGAGATGATGATTTTCCTACAGTTAGGACTATCCTAGATCATTTTTCCACTTTTTCAATATTAGAAATACGTAGTGATAAACATTCTAAAATGTAACACTTTGAAAGTCGATTATATTTTTATACTAGGTTTGGACTTTTTGTTTGCTTAATCCCCTCGCTTTTAGTTGATAGCTGCAGGGTTTGAGAGATCTTGATTCTCCAGCTCTAATTTTCATACTTTACTTACAGCTTGGTCCGACAGGTGTCAGGACACGCCCAGTGACGTGTGTATTTCTCTTTCACCAGTACACCTCACTCTCTCCTTTCACACCTGACCACTGCCTTCCAGTTTCTCAACCACTCAGCACCCTCCAGGCCACAGGGCCTTTGCACATTGTTTCCTGGCCCACTGCCCCCTCTTCACCCCATCTCCAGCGAGCTTCCAACAAAACCTTGATTCTCAGCTACAGGACAGTCCTCCGTTACACACTCACTGCTTTCCTTCACTTCCAAGAGGGAAATTTACACATTGAATAATGAGATTTTCTGAGCAATAACTTTCTCCCTAGCTCAGGAACAGGGCTCATGATTATTTTTGTGCCATGTTCCTCCTGACACTAGTGCTATACTTGGCCCATAGTGAAATATTCAGTGAAGCCTGGGTGGGTAGGTGGGTGGATGGGTGGATGAATGGAAGGTTGGATGGATGGATGAGTGGATGGGTGGATGGGTGGGTGTGTAGATAGACTAATGGATGGGTTGCTAGGTGCACGCATGGATGCATGGATGGATAGATGGACAGATGGATATAGCACCCTAAGAGCAGCACCAGAACCGTGACGACCATCTTAACATGCGCACCCAGAGGGCAGTGTGGCAGTTAGGCACCGTACCGGACCTGCCTGATTCTCCTCTTGGCCGCAGGGTATTGCTACAGCGCTTGGTGGATATCGCTGAGATCCAGCTGCACCGTGACTGGCCTCTCCTTCCTCTAGGCAGCCCACCTATTGCTTCCCAAAGCCAGCTGGTTACAAGACTTCAGGATAAAGTAAAGGCTCCTAACGGCATAACTTGAAGGCCCTTCCTGCTCTAGCTCTTGCCTGTTTTTTTCCTGGTTTTTGGCCCCTACGACCACCCACACACACCCAGGAAGGCCTGAATCACTGAGGTCATCCTGCATAGTGCACTATACCCTCACACACCCTTCATCATTAGAATGCAAATCCCTCCTGTGGTAAACTCCTGCACATCCTTCGAAGTCCAAATCAAAAGTCACATCCTCTTTGAAAGTCTCCATCTCCTTCCCATGAACACCAAAGACAGAGTTAATTTTTCCTTCTCTCGTGTCCTTTCTTTTATTAAGGAGGAGAGTTTACTTGGCTCACATTCTCCTGCGTTCTTGGTGTGTGTCATGGTTTGTGTCGATGGCCCCCAGGCCGCATTCATTTGCATTGTGCATTTGTGATTGGTTCATTGTCTAGCCTTGGATTGATGGTGTCGGTGCCACACCCACCTAGGGGAGGAGCCAGCATACAATGTAATGGCGGGAAGGAGGCGGGTCTCTCTCCCTTGCGGTTTCCACCTTGCTGTTTGCAGACGCCATGAACAGCAGCCTCGCTATGCCATCCTGTCCTGGAGCCAACTGAGTGTGGACTGAAACCTCCAAAAACTGTAAGAAATAAACCTTTCGTTTCCCAACTTTGGGCATCAGGTATTTTGCCTTAGTGATGAGTAAAAAGTTACTAAGACAGAGTGCTTTGCAAAATTACACATTTCTGTTTTAGCGCCTGTGATGCAGTTAGGTGCCTGTGTTCCCCGAGTGCAGGGGCTGTGTCTTTGCCACTTCCGTTTCCCCGCAAACATCCTCAGTTCCAGGGCTAAGTGTTGCTATGTCTTGGGGAGCTTCCCCGGCCCACAGGTCTAGTGACAGCTCTGAAAAGCACTTGACTCTTGGAGCTGTGGCTCACTTGTGGGCTGAAAGTGGTTGCTGTGGAGGAAGTGGATCCTCAGTCAGGACTGGGAAGTCCCAGCTGGGGGCTCTGCCTTCTGACCACCACCAGCAGGCACCACTCACCTCCCTGCCCTGCCCGGGCACCCGGGTGCACCTGCTACACCCTGCTGACCCTGCCCACCCACTGTGTTCCCTTTGTTTTCTTTTAATGTCTGCTTCTTCGTGGACTGGCTACAATTCCAGAGTAGACTAAAGGAAAAGGCTTTGGGGAGAAGGTAGAAAACTGGATGTGGAGGTGCGCACCTATAACCCCAGCACTTGGGAGGATCACTGCAAGTTTGAGGGCAGCCTGGGCTACAAAGCGAATTCAAGGCCAGCCTGGACTACACAGCCAGACCCTGTCTTAGAGAAAACTTAAAACACCAGAAGTCAAAAGACTGCTGGAAATTCTAACAAACTAGCAGCGGGGGCCTTGGCCTGCCTGACCCCACACCCGCCCCCTCTGGCTCTGCCCCTGCCTGCGTGTCCTCCGCTCCGGCCTCGGCCAGCGCCTCGCTCCCTGATCTTTCACAACTCAGGGTCGTCTCAGCTCAGCTCTCGGGATTTAACTGGAAAGGTCTTCAGGGTTCTGCTCAAAGTCTCAGAAGTCTCTGATGCACACACAGCTTATCTTTGTGGTTGCTCCGTTTGTTTTGTTTCCATTTTTGATCAGTCAGGTCTCCTGGCTCAACACGAAAGCCAGCACTACCAACAGGGGCTCGGGCAACTGTCCCTTAGGACGGACGGGAACACACAGGTGGTGAGATCCTGGCACACAGCTCCAGGTGGGGGGGACCTGCTCTCCTGTGCGTGCATGTGTGTGTGTGTGCGTGTGTGTGCGTGTGTGTGTGTGTGTGTGTGTGCACGCGCGCGTGCGTGCGCGTGTAGCTTGGAGCACATTAGCGAGAGAAGCAGAGCTCCGCTAGGCGAAAGACTGCCCCGCAACCACCCTCAGTGTGAAGCCCGGGATCACCTCGGCTACTCTCTAAGCATGACTTCTCGTTAGCCACAAAGTGATGAAATGGGCCTGCAGGTCAAGCCAGAAATCCAGACTGGAGGTTACAGTGCGGTTTCCCAGGACCCCTCATCAGCAGGTGTCAGCCCGGAGGAGGGCGGTGGTGGGTCTGTCCCCAGGACGCACGCGGGTCACCGGGGAGCCAGAGGACAGCGGAGAGGCCCAAGGGGAGGGTCGGGGAGCCGGCAGCGCAGGGCTCTGCAAAGGGAGGGAACCCCAAATCAGGCGCGGCCGGGATGGCGCCTCCGCGTGGGGCGGATCTCAGGAGGGGGGACCGCGTGCGTTCTAGAAGAATCCACGAGGCGAGGACAGGATCGGTGAGGTGCAGGGGTGCAGGGTGGGCCTAGGAAGGGGCAGCCGGGAGCGGGGAGCGGCGCGGACAGCTGCGGGAATTTGGGGTCACAAAGGATCTTCCCTCCACCAGGAGGCCACTCGAGGATTCACAGCCGGAGGGAAGGAGGCCGCCGATTCAGAGACGGGGCCAGAGGACGGCTAGGTGGACGGCGGTGTCCGAGGCGCGGCCCGTCCCTGGCAGCTGGGGCTCCCAAGGTCGCGCGTAGGACGCGGACGCGGGCACTGCGGCGCCGCCGCTTCTCTGCAGGGACAGCGCAGCGCGTGACCACGGCGCCCTCTGCCGGCCACAGGCGGCAGCGCGGGCCACGCGGAGCCCCGGGGTCTGCAGCGGTGACGGGTCGGGGGCGGGACGTTCCCCTTCGCGGCGCTTCTCCTCGGTGAGGGGGAAAATTAAAAAGCCAAGAGAGCCGGACCCAGTATCCAAAGCAACCGCTACGCCCCGCCGTAGGAGCCCCTTGTCCTCTCCGGGGCGCGGGGCGGGAGGACGCGGGCGCCATCGGCTGCGCAATGCTGCCACCTGCCGTCCGCGGGCCGCCGGTGCGCCTCGGGAAAGCTGCGCGGCTGTTCCGGGTCGCGTCGTGAGTTTTGAAATTTTCCGTCTTAAAACAAAACGGAAGCGCGTCGGAAGAGAAAGACTTTCACGGGCAAATTAAATAAAACGTGCAGTAACCGTAAAGATCAAGCACTCGTAGCGGGACCTCCGGGGGCTGGGAGAGTGTGAGCGCTGCCGCGGGTCGGAGGTCGCGCTCGGGTCACAGGTCCCAGGGGAGGGGCTGTGTCCCAGTCTGCGGCTTCCCTGCGCTGATCCTCCGCGGGTGACAGCACAGTAAGCTGGCCTACGGGACCGCTGTGGGATCCTTAGCAAGGGCCGGGACAAGTTTAAAGCCTCCCGTGTCACCAGCTCTGATCAAGGGTGAACCCTTGCTCCCAAGATGAAGCCACAGGGCCACCTTCCGAGGGTCTCCAGTATTGAGGGGAGAGTCGTGGTATCTTGATGACATGGGTCAGATCCAATTTTCAGTTTTAACAGGTGACTTGCCAGAATGTTTTGCCCCTGCCGCCTCCCCCTGTCCAGGTGAACTTGGCTGAAATTTAGCTGTTTTTTATGCCTCCGATTGTTTATAACAAAGTTAGATTGTAGTTTATTATGCACAAAGTGCATACTAAAGTGCCTCAAACTAATGACCTACTGCTTATTTAATTTAGCATTTTAGTAGCACCTCTTCAGTAATTTTACTTTTGAAGGTGTTACATGTAGTAAACAGTCCAAAACTATCCAATGATACGATGAGGTATTTCACACACTCACATAATTTTTAGTTGTAAATACATTGTTGTAACCACTCTACTTTGTCATTAATGTTAACCTTGTACTGCATCTAAATTATAAATCAAACTTTCTCATAGGTATGCATGTATAGATAGAAGACACGATATATAGAGTTTCATACTTGCCTTCAGTTTGGGGCACTCAATGATTTTGTGAAAATAAGAACAGAGTGGGTACTGTGTGTAAAAGAAAATTAAGGTTCATAGAGGTTAATTTGCCAAAAGTCACAAAGCAAGTAAATGATATTTGGAAGAAGATAATCAAATTTAGTAGAAAGCCAGACTTAGGCATAAGAAGTAGAAGAATTGCTATGGTTTATATCAGAAATATCTTCCAAAGGCCTCATGCTCTCATAGGCAGGAGTTTTTAAGGGTGACTGAATTATGGAGGCCAAGTAGCTAACTTGCTGTTAGAAGGTAGGGCCGGCTTGAAGGAGGTGGGTCGCTGGGAGAGTGACTGGAAGGGTCATCGCCCTTCCTGGTTTCCCTGTCTCTGCTTCCTGGCTGGCATGTGTGAGCAGCTTTCTCCTTGCCAGCGTCTTGCACCTTCCTGGTTCTATTTAGGGCTGCTGAACATGGATTGAGACTTCTGAACAATGAACCAAAATAAACCACTCTCCTTTAAGTTGTGGATGTTGGGTATTATGTCTCAGCAACCAGAAAAGTGACTGAGACATATTTTCATACTAGAGATGTAAGGTCATTGCTGTGACTGCCTAACCATGTAGTTTACCTGCGTTTGGAACACATTTGCAAGGGAAGTTTGGAAAGGTTTAGAAATGTCCGCTAAAGAAGCTGTAGAATGCTATACACTGAACTTGATAGAAGATTCTAGTTAGAGCTCAGGAGACCAGATGCCCATAAAAATGCAGACATCACCTTTCACGGACTGGGGAGAGAGAGAACAAGGCTGCAGCAGCAAACAGGCCCAGTCTGGGAACCAGCACCATGCGCAGGCCACCACTAGACTGGAAACAGCCAGACCCCAGACCCTTCCGGGAGCATGGGCTGGCAAACAAAAAGTACCAATCCTCACCCACCCCATCCCACATAAGTAACCAGCTTATCTAGAGAAACACAGGCTGTGATGATAGCTATCAAGTTGAAAAGCAATTGGATGCCTGTGGTGCTTTCGTGTTTCACTAACATTGCAGGTCTAGGGCCTGTGGTCTGAACACAGGTTCAGAAGATATCGGGGATCTCCTGAGAGTTACAGCCATTGTTGACTCCGTATGGTCTTGTTTTGAGGTTTGACATCCTTTCCATTGTTTTGTTGGGTTGGGTTTTATTCTCTTTTGTTTTGTTTGATTATGTCAAATCCAATGGCTGGAGCAGCTATTTCAAAGTAGCAAGATATACTATGGGAGCCATTTTGGATTTACTGTTGGCTTGTTTTGAAATCCTTTATTGCATTCATTTTTTTTTATTGTTTCTATTCTGTTCTGTTCTGTTTGATTTTTACTACATCCAAAGTTATCTGCAGCTATTTTGAAGACATTAAAAGGCATTATGGTAACTATTACTGATTTTGTAATGTTTTGAAGTCCTGTATCTCTTACACTGGTTTGTTTTAAATGTTTTATTCTGTTTTATCCTCCTTAAAATAAAACAAAAATGCAGACATTAAAGGCCACACTCAGGAGGTTTCATTGGAAACAAGGTCTCAGTTGGCAGTTTGACTCGAGACCATATGTGTTATACTCGGAAAAAAATTTATCTACATTTTGCTCATCTGAGACATTGCAGATGACTAAATTTAGGATACAAGACTATTAATCTGGCAGAAAGAATTTCAAGGCATTCAGTGTTCTGGCCATAGAATAGGTACTATTTGTTGCTTTTAGCAAGATCTTCTGTCAGAAGCAGGAGCAAAGAACCAAGTTAATAATTTAAAAAACTTGCTGCTAACCAGAAAGGAAACACCTATAAAATGGGACCATAGAATTTGGCTCTTGAAAACTTGGTTGCTGAAAAGATTAGCACTAAAGAGAAGCCAAGTACTTTGCATCTGGATAATAGAGAGGATGGTTTTCATCTGATCCTGCAATCAACAAGAACCCATCCTCAATAGTTCAAGGGTCCAAAAATCAAAGACTGCTTGAGAGAAGAAGCCTGGGGTACCCTACTTGTGAATTAAGTTCCTACAATTGGTTTCACAGTGTTCAGTCATGCAGCCACTCAGAAGCCTCTGCAGCCATTATTCAAAGAGGCCTGGCTGCAGCTCAACTAGTGGCAGAATTTGGTATCACCCACATGATCCGGGCTTTACAGACATGGAGGATGATAGAGATGTGGGGTCAGGGAGGCTTCTACCCAGGTTTCAGAAGAAGGTCTAGGGAGCCAGGCCTTGAAGAGCAGTGCAGGAAGCTATGAGAGTGAAGCTGAAAGGGCAGAGGAAGCACCAGGAGGTTAGAGAAGCAAGGACCATGGAATGCATGCTCAGGAAAGCCACCAGCAGTGAGCAGAGCTACCCCCAAAGAGAGGCCATGAGAGCTGAAACTGACAGTGCTACAGGGGTGATGCTGCCCACGCCCTTCGGAATTTACATCTTTTCCCTGGGTGCTGAACACTGAGCTACAGCATTTGATTTGCAAGGTTTCAGTCTTGCTTTTGTCCCATGCTTTCTACTCCCCTTTTGGAATGGAAATGCTTACCCTATGCCATTTTTTGTTGGAAGTGTTTACTCTTTCTTTAATTTTCACAAGGACATGTAGCTAAGTTTTCCTTGTGTCTCAGAGGATTTGGACTTGGATTTTTTCAACTCTTAGAGATGAAATAAATGTATTTGATATAAAGAGATGTGCATGAGTCTTTTGGAGAGCAGGGGAGGATGTTAGGGGATATAACAAAAATGTCCACCAGAGGCTTCATGCACTCATACAGAGGGCTTTTGGAAGAGGATTGAATCATGGAGGAGCTACACCTGACTTGCTGCTAGGAAGTGGGGTCTGGTTTGACAGTAGTCACTAGGGGCAAGATCTAGAAGGGTGTGTGTTTCCTTTTATCTCTCACTGCCTGGCCACCAGGTTCTTCCATCATTCCCATGGTGACCGACAGTGGACATCCAGGACGGACATGCAAGCTCAGCTCACCATATTCCCACCACATGCAAACCCGCAGGCTTCCCCAGTGTGGCCCGGCCTTGGAGCCCCAGGCTCTCCACCCACAGTGTAAGAGTATTCTAGAATGGAAAATATGACAACAAAGAATGTGAAATATGAGAACATTTCCAGTTTCAGTATCAAAACCACAAAAAATATGCAGAGTACCAAGGAGCAGAGGCGTTTTCATTAATTCATCCACTCAAATTCATTTAAATAAGAAAAGGAAATAAGAACTTTAAAAAACAGAGCAGTGTTTTGTTTTTTGCCTCTTCAACCTGAAGCTAAAACTTCTAAATGAATGGGAAAAGCTTTCTCCCTTCTGGGTCAGACATAGGGCATAGGCCTGGCTGGGTTTCCACTCACCCTCCGGACCCGAGAGAAGAGCCAGTTATGGAGGATGATCACCCCCAGATCTCTGTGTGAAAACCACAGCACAGGGGAACCAAGGACGTGAAGCTACACTGAGCTACAAGCCCAGCCTCTAGAAACTTCCATAGACCCCCCATACCACAGCCACACCTCCGAGGAGCAATTATATAATTATTCAGCACATGCAATTATTTATTATTCAGTTATATAGTTATTTAGTTATTCATTAGTTGTTTAATGTCTCTAGTAGTCAAGAGTTCATAGAAACAACATATAGGAAATCTGTAAGTAGACAAATAACAGACACATGCATACACAGATAAGAGGCAGAGAGGAAGACTTATTTATTTAAAAAAACTTGGCTCACATGTCTGTGGAGGCTAAGAAATCCCACCACCTGCGGTGGACAATCAAGACTGCGAGAGCTAAAGGCACTGTTCTGGAGTAAGGCAGGTCAGACGTCAGCCCTCTGATGTCCCCTTAGCCATGTTCTCTCTCTCTGATTACATGAGGACCACATCAATTTGCACGACTGAAAGAGGAAATACAATCTGCGCTGCGCAGTCTACCAGTTCCCATTTCCATCTCGCACAAAGTCCTATCACAGACACCCTGAAGATAACGTTTGGCCAGACACCTGGGCCCCCTGGGAGCCAGTCAAGTTGAAACAGATGATTAACCATTTCAGTGGCCTCTGCTTCTGCTGAAGTTCCCCAAGCCACTGACTCATTCATTCTGTTGCAAGACATAGTCCCCGAACGTGGCCTAATTCCCCAGCATAACGAAGATGCTACGTAAATATGTGTGGCGTGAAAGAAGCACGTGAGCACCTGAGTATGGCCGTGCTTGCCTGAGTGTGAGATAACTCTCCTGCTGTGAACGGCATCTGAAATTTCAGGATCCATCGAAGATGACCTGGCTGGCCCCACTAGCAACAGTGATGGCAAATGAAGAAACGGAGCTAGGAAGAGGGTGAAGGCATTTGGGAATGTCAGAGAGTACACCAGAGGCCAATGGGAATGTCTGCAAGCCGCAAGAGCACGGCCAACTTTCCAACAGCCGTGACTCTAAACAGGAAGAAGCCAGTAAAGTTATTTTAAATCATTCATTTTGTATCACTACAAATATGAATTATAATTTCTAAATGTAATTATTTCACCCTGTATAGTCAAAATATGATTTCAACATACAGCCAGCCATTTCTTTTTCTGTACTGGAGATTAAAACCAAGTACTTTGCACTACACTACAACTAAACCCTTTTTGTTGTTTTGTTTTGTTTTGTTTTGTTTTGTTTTGTTTTGTTTTGTTTTGAGAGAGGGTCTCACTAAGTTGCTGTGTTGCTCAGGCTGGCCTCAAACTTATGATCCTCCTTCCTCAGCCACCCAGAGTGCCGAAATTACAGGTGTGTGCCACCACGCCCAGCTCCAATATAAAAAGTACTGAATTAATGAGATGCTTCCCTTTTTTGTGCCAAGACTTCGATGTTCACATTTAGAGCACATCTCAGTTTGGATCACCGCGCTCCCAGGGCCTGGTAGGTAGCTCACCTGCCTCGTGGCCAGCAAGGGATGAGGGACAGCAGGAGAGCCTGGCATTCTCTGAAGTGCTGGTACTGAATGAAGTGGACTTGAGTCTCATCAGGGTTAGGAGTCTTTGTCCCTGTGTCTTCTCTGTTTTGAGAAAAATCAGAACCAGTGTAACTGCAGTCTATGAAACCAGGTAAGGCTGGACTTCAAGATCTGCCCTGCTCTTTACAACTGATGAGACTTGGGGCCTGTCACTCAGTGTCCCCAAGAACAGGGACCTTGCACATGAGGCAGAGTACTTCAGGGAGATGCTTCTGAGTGCAGTGAAATCCTGTACTCTGCTCTTTGTGCCCAACATCATTCAAGATTGGAACTTGGACTTGGATTGACCTGGAGACTGAAAGGGAATACCCAGGCATCTGGGAGGAAGCTTGTCCTCCAGAGGCCACCGTAGATGGATGTCATGGTTGCCATCCATAGAGGGAGCCTGAGGCATGGTCCAGCCCCTTGCATGGGCTTGTGGGCCAGCCAGACCCAAGGGATGTGCAAAGCACACAGCCACGACCAGAATTCATGACACTCCCTAATGTGGCCAAATGATGCACACACTTCATACTTCGCCACTCTGGAATTATCCCAGAGCTCAGGGAGATGTGGCCTGGGACACCCAGAGACTTGGCATCTCCTAGAAAGATACCAGGATCAGTCTTATTAGGAAGATAGTCACAAATCCAGGGGCCTGACCACTGCTGCAGATCCTCTTCCCCTGACCTGCTACCCTACCCCCTGCTCACCTTCAAATTTTCCTCAAAAACAGCTTCTGAATGTCACCAGCATTTAGGAATCTGCCATGTTCTCATGTTGTGTAATTTGTACATTGCCTGACACCATCCCCTCCCAAATGTTATCAGATACCTGTCCCCATCCATGATCTGTCAGCCTGTATTTCTCAGAAAGGTAACAGAAGAAGAAGAAAAGAGCCCATGTGGCTTTTCCAGCTACCTACAGTGTTAGTGATATCAAGTCTGTTAGTGATGTGTCCGGTGCTTCTCTCACATTGTCAGGACCAGCTGGCAGGCCTGGGCTGACAGTGTACTCACCAGAACCCATGTTGTTTTATTTTGCACAATACTAACTGGCCATTTTCTTCTCTGTCTAAGAGGAAAAGAGGAATTTTGGGCTCACTGTAAATTATCTGCATAGAAGAAAATGTGTAGGATGCTTCCTGCTGAAATGGGATCAGAGAGAGAGCGGTTGAAGCCTGCCCCTTTCTCAGGCCCTGCTGGGTGGTCACGAGCTTGCAGGACCAACAGGGAGAACAAACTTAAGGATGTAGGTATAAGAGAAAAAGGCAGGTGGCAAATGGAAAGAAGGTGGGGGGAGAGGAGAGAGAACTCTTGTGGCCTGTTGGCAAGGAGCAGACATCTTGCGAGACACCTGTGTGGCAGACAGGAAGACAGGTCACCCAGGCTATCCTGCCTAACGAAGGATTAGCTACTTTGAAGCGTGGCCTCCAAATATGAGCTCAGGGTCCTCTGCTACAGGAGCTGCCTCGGTAACAGCTTGTTGCATGGAGCTGATACCACATGGAGCCAAAGTCCCATCTGGTCTCTGAGAGGCAAGGATGTCAAGAGCTGATCATATCAGATATGCAAAAAGGGAAATTCCAAAGGGCCAGTCCTTCCTGCAGGGTTCCTTGGGTTGGTAGAGGCTCTATGAGGCTTGCACCGCAACTCGACTTGCCCCTCTGTCCTGTCTTCTTTCTGTTCACAGGAGGAGATCTCTAGAAAATGATTTGTAATTGCACCTCAAATTCCATCTCAGACTCAGCTTCCAAAAACCCAAGCTTCAAAACCCAAGTTTGATTTTACTGGATATTTTACCCATGTTACCCACTACTACGTGATATGCTCATAGATATAAGTATAAATAGAGATATTGTTAGTCATATCTTAGACTGTTTACCATTGCTACAATAGACTATCTGAGACTGGAAAGCTTATAAGGAATCTTACTTTTTCCAGTTCTGAAGATTATGAAATCAAAAGTCAAGGGGCTACAACTGGTAAAGACCTTGTTGCTCATGGGGACTTTCTGCGGAGTCCACAGGTGGGTCAGGGCATCATGTTGTGAGATGGAACACGCATGCTTGCCAGAGCTCATTTTTACAACAAAACCACTCACTTGATAATTCACAAATTCATGAATGGATTAATGCATTCAGTGGGACCGAGTCTTCATGGCTCAATCCCTTCCCAAGTTCCTACCTCCAAGTACCACTGGCATAATGACCTTAGGGTTGCTAAGGAACAAGCATTCAAACCATGGTAAGTTTCCTTTTACAACTGAGGAAACCAACTCCCTGAGGTATAGTAAATTGGCCTGAGGTCCCAAGGTCACACCTGGATGGAACTCAGTCAATATGGCACCCATGCGTGATGCATCCTTTCTGCCACATCCTACTTGCTGGAGGTATAAGAAAGGAGAACATTTAAAATGACAGAAAAGAAGGGGGGACGCTGCAGAGGCACCTTCTGGTGAGACGTGGGTGGTTTTTGGTTGATCTCTTCACACCTGGCTGGCTGCTGACTCCAGGGCCTGCCTTCCCAAATTAGAGAGTATAGTTAATATGTAAGTGTTGCAAAAGTTGTCACATTCGCTTTGTGTATGGGTCTGGAGTAAGTTAACAGGTCCCCAGCCTCCTGGGTAAGCTCTTCCACCACCCTCTGCATGTGGGAGCCACCCAGATGACTCTCCTTGACTCTCCTAGAAAGAAGAGTATCTCCATTTTGGATAAACTTGGCCCTATCTGCATGTATTGATGTGTACAGAGCTGGCTAGGCTATTTCTTTGTTCTTTCAATTGGCTTTAAGCAATGTAAATTGGGCTGGCTGAGCAGCTGATATGAAGTCCTTGAAGCAAGGCATGGTTGCTGTTTCCCTACCCAGTAACTCCCAGAAAAACATGGTTGAGCCAGGCAGGATAGAGAGCCGTGCTCTACACTATCAGCTGGGACTGCACCTCAAGAACGATGCTATGACTTTCCAGGGCAAAAAGGGTTGTACATCAGAACTAAAGCACCAACCCCAAATTATTAGATACTATCTCAGTTGTGTTATGAAGATTACTCTCTCTCTCTTTATCTCTTGCCCTCTGCATAGGCAGAGGTGATCTCTGATCTCCTACCTAGCCCAGTTCATGGCAGTCACATATTTCCCACCACTCAGGCAGTCATGGAAGTTCTATGTTCCTCCACCAGTCTATCACTCATCCCTGAGCCACTCCCCTCATGGAGAATTAATAAAATTCAGGTTGGGTCCTGGGTTGTGGCCTTTGTTCCAGTGAATCACCATCATGGCAGGATTTAGGAACCCTTTGGCTCCCATAACTATATGTATGTATGTCTTAGTGTCTTTATTCTTGCCTTGGGTTGTACTGGAAGTGGTAGACTGGAATTGACTCACTAGAATTCCAATAATTTCTCCATAGGATTACAAATATAAATCTTCCTGGCATCAAAGAGGACAGGAAATGGATCTCTGTATCTGCACAGCCTGCCTCTTCCTAGGCTGCCCCAGATCTGGGATAATTTAGGAAGAGAAAGAAGTTGAACCCAAGCACCAAGCTCCAGGTTATATTAAGGCAGGATGATCACAGCAGTTGCTTCGCTTGATAGATTTTCATCTGCAAGTTCAGCACCCCCAAAGCTGTTTATTTCTTCCTAGTTATGTTGCCCATAATTGGGATAAAGTAGATAATGGCCCTTTAGTAATTGTCTAGTGTAAAAATAGCTATTCTTTACATAGACATCATTAATATAGGGATTTTCTAAAAGCCAAAATAGAATTCTTCATTAAGCAGCATCATTAAGTACTAGACTCTAAAATATAATACACAATTAAGGTGAGTTTTTAATAAAAATAAGTGAAATCATTCGAAACCTAATTCCACGAGGCGTCAAATGAGTGCTTTATCTATGCAGCTTTCCTGGGGCAGGCTGGCAGCAGCCTGGCTCTCACCCTGCACCACTCCAAGGGTGCCCTGATGCACATTTGGGTTTCACAGTCTAGTGTCTGTGAGTCTGACTGCTCCGTCCAGTGAAGGGATCCAGAAGATGCCAGCCCAAAACACACCACATTGGCATTAAGATCATTGGAACTGAAGGCAGCCTACAAGCAAGGCATAAATTTCCATTTATCAGGGTGCCACCACCCACCTACAAGGAAGAAAAGAGCATTCTTACACTGAATGGGAGGCTGACACAAAACAAACTTGCATACACAAGCCTAATCAAAGAAACTCTTACCTGGCATTAGCTCCCCATATACTTCCTAGTTACTTCCGCACTATTGTCATCCCCTGATGTCTAAAGCCCTTTCCCTGCATTAGCTACTAACCTGTTTGATTATTTAAATACAAGATGACCAAAAATTCCATAATTTTTCATTAATTTTTGTAAGAATATAACAAGAAATATTAAAATGATAATTTGATCAAAGTTACTCCATGTAAGAATCAACACTGCCAGAGAAATGCTGGGCTAGTCAGTACACTGCCCAGCTGACACGGGGTACACTGTGTTGGAAATATGTCCCCAGCCTCAATTTTTCAATTTTGTGAATAATAAAGCACTCAGACATCAAGAATTCTCAACAAGGTCTATTGCTTCTGCAGAAAGACAAAAGCGGGAGGTAGCAGGTACACCCTGAAGTAGGAAAGCTTAAACCCTAACCAAGTGAGCTGTTGGCCTTTTCCCCATTGGCTGGGTTGAGGCTCACAGTCTATCCTGATTGGCTAGTTTAAGCTATCATGTTTGGTAGCTGTGTTTTCAGAATTTGAACTGAGCAGGCATTTCCCATAATGTATTCAATGTATTCAGGAGAAGCTGTCTAGTATGGACTAGGGTTCTGTTTAAATCATTTGATAGAAAAGACAGGGCCACAGTTACTCACAACTGTAAAGTGTTAAACTTGAATATAAGCCCTAGAGGCTAACCATTTGCTTGAGTTTTAGTCCTTTCTGAATTCCTCTGCACATAAAATAGGGGACAAATGAAGGTTGGGGTAGAACTCAGTGGTAGTCCTTACCTGGCATATGTGACACTGAAAGAGGGGAATGAAATTCCCAACCTACCAGATTTCTGGTACGAGTTTGTGTTCTCTAAAATCAAAGAATGAATTTTAGGAACAACAGAAGTTAAGAGCAGAATATATTTAGTGAGAGGAAGAAAGTTTCCCTCTGGAAGAGAGACAGGCATCCCAAGTGGGCTGCCAAGGGCTGTGTCTTTCCTAGGGATTTTTACAGAGTAAAACCACGAAGTAGGGATGGGTACAAGATGGGGAAAACACGGGAACTTGCAAGGCAGATGGGCATAAGGTGAGACAGAACTATGGTCAACCAACAAGATTAATTGTTCAGATAAACTTGACCAAATCAGAGACAAATGGGGAAGCCAGTCATGTAGCAAGTGTGTGCGCTTAAAGAGCAGTGATTCTTCTGGTAAGGAGTTGGGATGGTGACTCCTTGCTTTGTCGAGGTGATCCATATCTATTTAGAATATCAGTCTCTGATGTTTATACTTAGGGTATGGGTGCATTTGCTTTGCATTTTGTCTTGAGATCTGACCCACAGCAGGAGGTGTCTGTCTCCTCCAAGGTTGTAAGATGTCTAGTCTTCTGCACTGGCTCCTTTGAGGGCCCATCCTTGGCTGCCTATAATATTTCTAACTAACTCAACTGCCTGTAATAAGACCTTTGAATTTGGGCCCAAGCACTGCAGGAAGAATATTAATAAAATTGGATACTTTTTCTTCCTGCCTTTGGTTTCATTTGCAAGTCCTCAGATACCAAATCTAAAAGGGCGGAGGAAAAGTTTTTCAACTTCACCAATTACAAGCATCTTTTTTCCCAGACTCAGGAGCTTTTTGGTTACTATTGACAGCTCCGCTCAGGGCTGGGATTTCCCTGCACCTCACAGCACAGCTCTCCTTGCTCTCTACAGAGTACTGTCCAGGGCATTGCTTCCTTAGGACACATGGAGAAAATGCAGCCTGGAAGTCAAGAGATCTGGATTCTTTCCTGACCCTGCTCTCCCCCTGCTCTGTTACTATAGATAACTAAGTTATTTAGAAATATTGTACACAGTCAGACCGGGCTGAGCCCTCAAAAAGTTCAGTGCAGAAGACAACTGTGGCTAGAGGCATAATTCACCAAAGGCCAGCTTCAAGAAAAGGAAGAACTGCTCACTGCTCTACTTCCCTTAGAGATGAGCAGCAGTGATCAGTGTTCTAAATAGGGATCAGTTGTCTTGGCCAGGGGACCAGGAAAGTCCTTGTCCATCTCATGTGCACGTGCTCTGTGACTTGCTTCCCCATTGCAACCCCATATAATCAATATTACCCAAGTGACTATACTTGTGTTTTATTGGTTGACCATAGCTTTATCCCACTAACATCTATCCTGTGATTTTTCCATTGAGTCAATACTACCAAAGAGACTATACTTGTAACCTTATTGATTGATTATAGTTCTGTCCCACCTTAAACCCTTCTCACCTTGTGGCTTTGCTCAACAAACACCCCTGAGAAGTAGAGTTAGTGGACAACCCACTTTCTGGGTCCCCTTCTGCCTGTCTTAGACAGAAGATTTTTTTCCTTTCAATAAATTTTTCCTATTCTTAACCTCTGGCATTCCTAGAATCCATTCTTTGATTTTAGAGAACACAAACTCAACATTTCAGACATCTAGCGTGTTGAGAGTTTCTCATTGGGCAGAGATAAGAATTTGCTGTTATCTCTTGATTGTGACTTGATTAGGTAATCAAAATTTTTATGCTTCAGATTTTCATGTTATATCTTTGCCCATTGCTTATACCTGCTCATGCTTAGTCTCATAATTTTGTTAAAGTAATGATAAATTTCAACTGAGAACACAGAAAGGTTATAAGATCATGATGTTTCTTTGATGGAACATTTTATTCCTGTTCTGGTTTTGTATATGGTTAGTTTGGACTTCGTTCCTGAACTTACTAGTGTTCTTTGTTTGACCTGTTTGACTTATGTGGCTGCTGTGGTTTGTTATCTTAGACACCAGGGCTAGGGAAGACCAGTTAAGTTCCCCCTAGTGGATTTTGGTGTGAAATACTATAAAATGGTCTTCCTATGAAATCTAGTTCCCATTTAGAAAATGGACATGTCTATGAAAAACCATGAGACGCCTTCCACCAGTTAAAGGTGCTAGGTTGATGACCATTCTTAAGACTCGGAGGACAGGTTTTATTGACACAGACTGACTCTGATCCTCCTCTCTACTCTCAAGGAAATGTGGAGCCTATCCAGGCTCAGTTTCCTTTTTGATCTGACCTTCCACTGATGAGGAGGCAATCTTAGCTCTTAACATTCCCCATTCTTGTCTTTTCAAGCTGAGGCTGATGACTCATAGGTAAACTGTTTCAATAAGTCACCAGAAGCTTGAAAAGAAAAGACTTCCTTTCTTTGGTCTTACTTCTGATCTTTTCCTGACACTTTATACTTTCACTTTTCTTTTTTTTTAGGTATGTAACATTAGAGAGAACTCCAAACTGCCCCAACCTTTTGTTCCTACCCAACAACTAAGGTAAGCATGTAGGAAATGAGCATTTGCTAACACCAAACACAGGAAAGTCATTTTAGATGAGGAACACGTACATCAGTAGGTCAGAGACATCAGAATGTTGCCCATCCAGGATGACATACATGAAAGCCACATCCCAGATTCGTGTTCTGGGCAACAGTCTCCTTCTGGAGACTAAACATGAGGTCCTGTGGAAAGAACCAGCTTCTGGGTGAAACTAGAATGAGCTATTTCCAAAGCACCAAAATTTAAGGGACCAAAGCACATTTAGCGTACAAGAAGATCTCCAACATTCTCTCTCCTCTCCTAGGTCTAGTTATCATTTATATGTATAGAGAAGTAATTTGATAATAAGTTGTAGACATTTAAACTTTTACTATAAATTTATAACGTGCTTGTAATGGATTTTGCATAGGCTTTTACCTATTCCTTATAGAACTTTGACAAACAATGGTTACTCTGAGAATTAGTTAAATGCACTTCAAGCAGCTAACACTGTTAAAGCAAAGGACAGATTTCCCCAGCATCTTTTTTTAAATTTTTTTTTGTCTTTTTCTTTTTTATCGGTACTAAGGATCGAACTCACAACCACCTGTTTGCCAGGCAGGTGCTTATGCCACTGAGCTAAATCCCCAGCCCCCCCAGCATCTTTTTCATGAATACCCATTGCAGCCAGTGGCCAATGAAATGTTGACTAAACAGAGAGCTGGATTCCTTTCTGGAGACTGATCTCTGGTTGTAGAAACTGAGAGCAACTGAGGGGTCATGGGCACTGGTAGACACCTAAAGTTTCCTCAGTGGAAACCCGCTCCCAGCTGTTAAAAACCTCTATCTATTATACTTTTATCTCTCTGCTGGTGTAAGTTAGCAACTCCTCTTTAGTTGCTGTTAATCTTTTGGGAGGTTAATTTAACCTGTTGGGAATTAATTTTAATACCTTGTTGTTAGTCCATTCTCCCTCTAAAAATCAGGCTGAGCAAGCTTGCAACAACTGTTTGTCTTTCAAGGAGGAAAACTATTGGGGGAATGATTTATATTTACACCTTACATACACTAACAGAAAGTAAGAAAGCAGTTTTAGCCTTTTTTCTTTCATGTGCATGAAGAAGACTAATGCATATGCCTTTACTATCATATAAATTACGATTGTCAGGAGATGGATATAAGCTTAACCTAAGAGCTTCAGAGATACAAAAAATTTTAAAATGGATTTAGAAAATGTTGCCTTGTCTTGCTGCTAGAAAAGTTTGCTTAGACAGTTAGGTAGATAACAGGAATGTCCTAGAAGCTTCTTCACCCTAAGGCCCAAGGCAAGATTTTTCTCTGAGCCATTTTTACCAAGTTATCTCTAGAGGTATCTCCTGTGCAGATTGAAAGGCATTCCAACCACTTCCAACCACTTTGTGGTACTTTCCCTCTCTTTCAAAGAACTAGAAAGCATTAGTTTAATGCTAAGCAATGCTACCTTCTTTAAACAGGCTGTTTTGGCTGAGATCAATTGTAATTTGTGTTTATAAAAACACCCATAGAAGTACACAAATCCTGGGAAAATTAAATTACACACCAGTTAAAAGATAGATAGGCTGATCAGATTCTACCTTCTGTCTCTCTTCAAATGGCATCCACCTGCTCTGGAGTGGAGTCTACTCAAGAAATGCTTTGAAGGTATAGAAATCAAATAGAAATTAAAGGGGTGCCCAGTTCTTTCTTTTTGCATTTCAGATGGGAAAATCAATGTCAAAATCTCTTACCCCTTTAAAATGTAATCTTAAGCACTGAAAGATGTTTGAACCTTACATGTTGAAAAACAGCCATTTGATATTTTTCTCTCTACCCTCTAAAGCCAAAATGAAATATAGAGAGAAATATTAATTATGATGCTGTTTCACAACTAGAATCATATTGTAGAAAAGAGAGAAAATGGCCAGAATTTCCTTATGTTTTAACTTTCTTTACATTAAGAAATAATTCTTACTTGTGCTAAAAGTATAACAATAATGCATATGAGACTACCTGACTTCATGTGTCTCTTTCTTTCAGTTACCTAAAAGAAATCAAGAGAGATCTAGGAAAGTTTGCAGACAACCTGATAAGTGCAATGAGGTCTTTAGAGGACTTGCTCAAACCTATGAGGTAGACTGGAAAGATGTAATGCTACACTTAAATCAAACATTGACCTCTAATGAGAGACAAGCAGCATTGCAAACTGCTATTACATATGGGGACAGACATCGTACTGTCAGTTTTAGAAGACCAGAAGATAGACAGGCAAGGGAACAGCCAGTTCCCACTGGAGCCCAAGCAGTTCCTACTCAAGACCCTTGCTAGGCAATAGCCAGATGGACAATTGAAGTATGAGACATTTTCAAGTATATATTCTAGAAGGTCTGAAAAGGGCAAAAATCAAGCCCTTCAATTATTTTAAATTGTCAGCTATTCACCAAGAGAAAGATGAAAATCCCTCTACCTTGTTAGATTATTTACAAAAGATATCAGTGAAACATATGTCCACAGCTCCTGATTTAATAGAAGGACAGATTATTCTTAAAGACAAGTGTATTACCCAGTCAGCCACAGATATTAAGAAAAGTACAAAAGATAAATTTTGCTCCAGATAGCTCACTTGATACTTTATTGAAAACAGTTTCCTTAGTATTTTAAAATGAAGATGGGGAATAAGCCAAAGAGAGAAAATAGAGATACCAAAAGAAGCATCTGTATTTGTTGCAACCTTGAAAAGAACAGATCTGTGGGGCGGGGATATAGCTCAGTGACACCAGTGCCTGCCTAGCAAGTGTGAGGTCATGAGTTTGATCACTGGTACCAAAAAAAGAACGGACCCTAAGTCTGATTCTCAAGGCTCCAAGAAGAGCTCAGTGATGAAACTCATCTGCTGCTCCTGTGAAAAGCCAGGTCACCTTAAGAGGGACTGCTTTAAGAGGCCATGCATGCCATGCCCTGATGACACTGGAGGCCACTGGAGGTGAGACTGCACTCTGAGGTGGAGGCCCCAAAGCACAGACTCATCTTCCCAGCGGTTCTAACAATACTGAAGGGCCCTGAGGCACCCTGCCTTCCCTCCGGCCAGACTGTTATCTCCATGAAGGAACCCTGGGTAGTCATAACCATAGGGAGAGAAACCAGCCTATTGCTGGATATTAGTATATGTTTCTTGGTCCTTCTCTTTAACCTTGGCCTTCTTCCAGCCATCGTACTTCAATGAAAGAAGTCAACAGAAGAAAGGTAACCCGCTTAAGCTGTAACTAGAATGTCTTAATTATATATAAAAGCCCACTGTCCCTCCAAAGAAGAGACAGGATAAAGTCCTATCTGAATACACCTAAGTGGCCAATTAATCAAAATGGTGTCAAGACTGGTTTTACAAATACAGTATACACTGCTATCTATGTATAATAATTTGAATCTTTTGTTGGTCAAAATAATATTTTAATCTGGTTCTCATAAGTCATCAAAATTTTTGAAATAATTGCAGCTAAAACTAGAGGGACTTAGGACAAAATATTAGGCTCCATTAATAGAGGAGTCTAATATCCGGTAGGTTAAAATTGCTGTTCCAGTCCCTTAAGAACTGTTTCTAGATGGCTCTTTCCCCAACCTACTATCCATTCTAATGCTCATGCTTTAATTATATATGCTCTAATTTCTCAAAAGAAAATGTTTATTCTTGCCTAGAGACTGCCAAGCTCCCAGTGATCACGAAGATAAATCCAACAATAGATATGCCAGACTTCTTTTACCAGAATCCACTAGATCAATCTTGTAGAGAGGGTTACATGATATGTTGAAGCCCCAAGTAACTATACTCAGTGAGCCTTAAATGAGACCTCAATGGGTCTATAGCTTAAATAAAATAATAAAATTAATGAGACAAGCCATCCTCCATAATCAGATGACATTAGACATTCTAACAGCAACATGGGGTACTTGTACAGTTGTAAAATCTGAATATTGTGCATACATTCCTGATCCTTCTACTAATATCTCAGCAGCATTCAAGATATTAGATAATAAGTTAATAACATATCAGATTCTGGAAAGCTGTCTGGCTCTTCCTAGTGGAAAGCTTTGTTGACTATATACATAAGTATCCAGTTGGTCTTATTTGGTCCATGCATACTTGATTGTTTCTTTGGTTTTGTATCCTCCATACTTAAAGCTGTACTGCTACTCAAGATGAGAATGCCCGGAGCCTTCTGAGAGCCTTTAAATAGACCTTCTGTGAAGTATCACAGACTGCCAATCACAACAACAACCCTGTTCAGCCAGAAGAAGCCATAATGGCCTTCACCCATTGCTCCCTCATAGCACTTAGGGGGACTTCTTCAGAAGGGAGTAAAGTATAGATAACAAAGTTATTTAGAAATATTATAGGCAGTGAGACAGGGCTGAGCCCTCAGACGTTCTATGCAGAAGATAACTATAGCTAGAGGCACATTCACTGAAGGCCAGACTTCAAGAAAAGAGGAACTCATATACTTCCCTTAGGGATGAACAGTAGTGACTAGTATTCTAAATACACATCAATCACCTTGGCTGGGCAGCCAAAGCCTCCTTAACCCACCCCTTCCAGGGGTGTCTGTCCCCTGTGCACTTGCTGTGTGACTCGCTTCCCTATTTCAACCCCGCGTAATCAATATTACCCAAGTGACTATACTTGTCTCTTACCGATTGACCAGTTTTATCTCACCTCACACCCATCCTGTGATATTTTCACTGAATCAGTAGTACATAAGAGACTATTCTTGTCGTCTTATTGATTGTCCCACCTTGAACCCACCTCAGTAAACATCCTTGAGATGCAGGGTTGGTGGCCAACTTCTGGGCCCCTTTCTATCCCTCTCAGATGGAAACTATCTTTCTTTCAATAAATTCTTCCTATTCTTAACCTCTGTTGTTCCTTGAATTCATTCCTCAGTTTTAGAGAACACAAACTCAGTGTTTTGGACATCTAGCAGGGTGGGAGTGTCTTTCCCCTATATCACTATGACCTTCACAGTAACAAACCCGGGGTTCCATTACTCAGAGAGGAGGAAATGGGAAGTGAAGAGAAGAAAAAGGAGGACAAAAAAGGGAGCTCAGGGCAGGAGCACAGGTGGGCAGCAGGGCTGACCCCAGCCCAGCCCTTGGGCTTACTCAGAGTTGCCTTACACCAGTCCCTGCCTCTCTGAGGTGCAGCTTCTTTGTGTGCAAGCCAAAGGGAGGCAAGTTACCACATCAGCAGAGCCTTCAAGATACAGCCCAGAACTGTTTCAAAACACTTTTCATGGACCCACTGGCCTAAAGGTGGTTTCTTCCAGATTAAAAAGCCTAAGTGTCATTGCCCCAACCTTAAGACTCTTTGCTCCTTTAAGACTCTCTCTCTCTCTCTCTCTCTCTCTCTCTCTCTCTCTCTCTCTCTCTCTCCTTTCTTCAAAAAAAAAAATCAAAACCAAAACCAGAAAACTTTCTCAAACTTCCTCTCTCATCTCTACAGATTGATAACTTCAAGGAACTTAAAATTTGCATTTAGTCTCTTCCACAGCAACTTTAACAAAGCCATTAAGATAGCTTTATTCTTTAACACATCTATTCCTTCTTTTAAAGGTACCATCTTCCTTGTTCAGCAACAAACCTAATCCTATCTTTCGACAACCCTTTAAAATCCCTTCAGCATTACCTAGGTGTAATCAGGACCTGCAGAGTCCTGGCCTCCAGCTGACCCTCTGTGTCACCTCTCCTGCAGACTGGCTCTCAGACAGAGCTAAATGAAGTTTCTAAGGCTACGAGAAAAAGTGACCCACAGTGCCCCAGCCACCTTCACTGGCCTCACACTCTCCGATGACTGCACCTCCAGAACAGCTGTGGCTTTCACCTGTGTGAGCTGTCCTGTCTCTCAGCCTGGAGTTCTGGTGTAGTCAGCCCTGCACACAGCCAGCCCAGGCATAGCCAATGCAATCCTTGGGTGCAGAGTTGGGCACATGAACCGCCAATGCCAATGAGACAGTAACTGACGCTGCTAGGGCAGTGATGGTAAACCCATGGCATGCAAGCTTTCTCAGCTGTATCATTGAAACTCTAACAGTTTTACCATCACTGCTGTAAGGCATAAAATGAAATATTTCTCCCTGGACCAGAACCCAAAATGCCAAAGCCTAGAGTACCAGGGTTGTTTAAATATCAGGAAGAAAACTTGCTGAAATGAGTCCACCAAAGAGGTCAGAGAGAAACTGGTCCCCAATGACATCTCTGAACCTGTATCAGCTGTCTCAGTACGGGAGGTCTCTACCACAGAGGTGGGGAGGCCCGGCTTACCCAACCACAGGTCAGGATGCAGGTTCACGGACTTAAAAGTACAGAAAGAGAATTTTCAGGACACAATAAGAGGAATAATGAGGTTTATTAGGCAGAATTTTTGAAGTATATACTCAGAGAAATCTTGTGACTCTATGGAAGGGGAATTCAATTTACAGATGAAAGGCAAAGGCCCATTTTACAGCCATCACAAGGAATAAGCTGTAGCCATCCACAGTAAAGGGCCCTCTCATAGGTGAAAAGACATGGTCTATTAGGAGGTGGAAAAGACCATTCACAGGGAGAAAGGACTAGCCCAGGTCCGTTGTGTCTTAAGGACCTGAGGATTTTTTGACTGAGTTTGTGTCTTGAACCTGCAGTTTCCATTAAAAGTACAATTTTAAAATTGCAATTTTTCTTGTCTCCTTTCTTCCTATTTTTCCTATCCTACCTCACAGTCACACGTGAAACAAGGTAACCTCCGTACCTTGCAGCACAAGGTCCATATCTCTCCTTTGATCACTTTGGGCTGACATTCCTGTCAGTACCACATTGTTTTATTATTATTATTATGTAAAGAAAGACAAAACAAAATAGAAAATGGGCAGAAATAGTACATACTTTCAAAGAAAAGAAATAAACAGTAATAAATCACTAGTTGATGTATACATATTGTCCCCCCACAAATAGTTGTTCAAGACCCAAAAGTGAAACACATAAATGGGAATTCAACCAGGGAGACTGCAAACAATTCTGTTCAACTATCCAACAAAACCAATAATATGGCTGTCAATCCTGTATACTTAGACATATACACATTTATCCATATCTTCATTTATGTTGAGACCTAACACAACTTATTAGATTAAAATGCTTCTGAACAAAGATTAATAATATTGCTGGATTTCACATCATAACACTCCAGGATCAGTACTGGGTACTGCAGTGCCCCTTTCTTTCCTTTAGAATATTTGTTCATTTCATCATGTGTCATCATATTAGTTCTCATAAACTGTTTATAGGTTTTACACAAACGTGAGTCTTAACATATATTTCTTTTCTATATTAGAGAGAGAAACAGAACAAAGCAGGACAAAACTAAACATATTCCTATAGACACATAAAACTAAAAAGACATGTAAAACTGCTGTATAAGGAGTTCTACCATGATCACTGTGCTGTTTCTTGTTATCATCAACAGAACTGGCTATGTAATCAGATAAAGTATAATTGAATATATCAGTACATAGCAGAATTAATAGAAATACATCTTTGTAGATAGTGTAGAGCTACAAAAACAGATAGTAATCAAATCAGAATGGATATCATAGTGAATCACTGTCATTCTCAGTATAGTTGTCTATACTCCTCAACTTGATATCAGCAACCTAAGAGTTTTGAATAAAATCTGTCAATAATAAGCAGCAATCAAACAAGTCAGATTTAACTAAGATCAGTCATGATACAACAGTATAACTCATATGAGGATCCTGATTGAGTTAATAGGAAATTAAAGATGATCACTGTGCTATGTCCTGATATCTTCAGGACAGCTGTCTGTGCCCTCAGATCCAGTGCTTGTATACAAACTAGGATGGAACAAGTTCCAACCAATCAGAGTCGTGCAAGTAATAAGGGTTTTAATTCCTGGTACACTATTAGCTATATCTTCTGCTGGTTTTTTTTTATTTTTTTTAAGGACCTGATACAATATTAGCTATATCTTCTGCTGTTTTTTTTTTAATTTTATTTAAGGAGAAAAAGAAAAAGGGTACAAGTTATACAGAATTTCAGAAAAAATAAACAGTAGGAAATCACTAGTTAATAGATTACATAGTCTCATCTTAGAAATAGTTGTTCAAGTTACAAAATTAAAGCATATAAAGTGGACATTCAAACAGTGAGACTGCAAACAGTTCAGTGCAATGATCCAACAAAGCTCAGTAATACAGTTATCTATCTTATACACTTAAATATACATGCAGTTATATCCATTAGAGCACTTTCTTTTCCTCTCTTTTGTACAATGAAAATTACACATTTTGGGTTTTATTACTCCTACAGTTCTTATTACTTTTTTTGAAGAGAGTAAAACCAAATGTGACATAACAAAACAGAGTCAGTCAAATCAAAAAGATGGACATAATACATAATGTAAAAACAAAATACAAGGTGATCAACAATGATTACCATAATGCCTCTTGCTATCTTGAAAAGAATTGCCTATATCGTCAGTTATAATAAAATTGAACAAAACAATAAAGAACAAAACCAATAAAACCAAAACATTGGAGACATTACAGGACTTCAAAAAAGGTAATAGTCAACTGGAATGGGCATCATAATGAATATTATTGTCTTCACAGTTGTTGCCTGTATTCTCAAACTTGGTACTATCAAGCAAAACAGAATAGAGGAAAATCAGTCAAAACAAGACGGTGAGAGCAATACAGGGTTTCAAATCAAGTTAATAGGAAATCAAAGTGGGTTACTATAATATATCCTGCTATTTTTTATTTTTCCCTTAATTAAAAAGATAAAAATAGAAAAATAAATAATAAAAAAGGAGATTGAGATAAAAGAGGGCATAACAACAAAACAGCACAGGTCAAAACATAACCATTTAAACAAAATAGTGTTTCACCACAAGATATCCCGACATAAAAGTAGTTACCATATTGTCTCTTTCCTTGAAATCTTTGAGTATAGCTTCGTATACTGTAGCATCAAACATATCAAGACAATGTAAAACTATTCAAGAGAATGACAGTATTACAGGGTATTTAGAACCAACTAACAGAAAATGAACAATGGTTTCTGTATAATCTCCTTGTCTATAAAAGTTTTTGTTTATATTATCACATATAATAAGATATAACATGTTACGACCAATGGAGACAGAAGAACAAAAGCTTGATAGGACTTCAAAACAAGATGATATTAAATCATCACTAGCTATTATGATATCTTGTTTTCTCCAAAACAGCTGTTCCTACCATTCTCTGCCTCATTTCTGTTGAGCTCATTTTCTGTCATTAGTTGTCAGTTTGTCTTCTTCATTTCACTTTCTGCTCCATTCATTGTGGCTTCTCTGCCACTGTTTCTGGAATCTTGGTAGTTTTCTTTTTTAGAATATCCTGCAGTATTCTCTGTAGAGGTGAATTGGTGGTTGCAAATTCCCCTAGTTCCTCTTTATCCTGGAAGCACCTTGTTTTTCCATCAATTTCTAGGGACAGTTGTGCAGGATTTATCAATCTTGACTGGAGGTTATTATCTTTCAAAGCTTGAATTTTTTCCTCCCACACTCTTCGTGATTTGATGGTTTGTGCCGAGAAGTCTGCTGTAATTCTGATGGGTGTTCCCTTATAAGTGATCTGCTTCTTGTCTCTGACGGCTTTTAGTATTCTGTTCTTATATTGGATTTCTGGAATTTTGATTGTTATAAGCCTGGGTGTAGCTCTGTTTGGGTTGTAGGTGGCTGGGATCCTGTATACTCATACATCTGAGTATCTTTACCTTTTGCTAAATTAGGGAAATTCTCCTGGATTATTTCTATGAATAGCCTTTGTAGTTCATTTGTTTGTGTCCCTACTTCTTCCTTTACATTCTTAATTCTTAAGTCATAGATCCCCTTATCATCTTCTAGCGTTTGTATTATTGCTGTTTGTTTCCTTGTTATTTTTAAGAAGTTTTTTTCATTTCATGCTCCCACATTACACATCTGTCCTCCAGTTCAGATAATCTATCCTTAGTTTCTTTCAAGCTGTTATGCCAGCTTTCAATAGAGTTTTTAGTTTCCTGGTAATCTCTTTGAGCCTGCTTCACGTATTCTATGTTTTCTTTATTTTCTCCATCAAACAATTCTCCCCTTTTTTTCTGTTCTTCCATTCCACCATCTGTTTTTTCTTGGGAGGTGCTTAGCCTTTCTCTCACTATTCTACTTATATCTTGCTTTACTTCATTAAATACTTCACTTTTGAACTCGTCTATGAGGCTCCGGAGATATCGCTTTATGTCTATTGGTGCCATGTCTGATATTGCATGTTTTCTGTCCTCATTCTCCTTTGCATTTACCTTTCCTATATCAGTGTTCTCAGGATTGGGGACTGAGGACCCTTTCTTGTTGCTCCCTCTTCCCATACTTTTTGTTCCTTCCATACAAGCATATATAAGAGGCCCAGTTTCTTTCTTTGTTGGTTACAGTTTGTTTGAATCCGCTGGCTAGGTGTTCCCGCCCACTGCAGTGTATTAGGGAGACACAGACTTGGGCAGCCTCTGCTGGGCCCACCCTTCCAGGTCAACCTACCAAAGGCTTCACTGCTAGGGTGCACCGCCAGATGCTGGGACCTGGTTTGGTCTAGCCTACGGGTCTTAGTCCGCAGTGTTACCCAGGCCAAGCGCTCCCCACCAATCCCGCTTGAGGGGGGAATATGCGACTAAAGTCACTGCAGCATCCTGTTCCGGCTAGTCTGCCCCATCCCAGAATGTTCTCTGTTGGAGCCTCCTATTCTATGAAAGGGTCCCCGTTCTGCTCACTCACCGCAGGTCGATGCAGGGCTCCCCGCCAGTCCTACTCTCAACTCCGTTTGCCGATTCCTGCTCTCAGAGCTTTTGCACGTCTCTCTCGCTGCTGTGCTGATTCAGACACAGCAGCGGTGGCAGGAAATTCAAATTGCAGTTTCCAGAGGTGCAGGTTCCAGCTTCCATGCTGAGATTTTATCTGTTCCGGTTATAGCACTGGGATTGCATTTCCAGTTGGTTTCTCTCAGTTTAGTTCATTCCTGGGTCAGCAGGGTATATCTCCCCTTGCTTAGGACTCCTCACACCACACCATTCCTGGATTCTAAGCTGGCTATGTCAGAGAGCCCCCATAGCTGCTGTTATCTATCTACCATGTTCTCCTGGAAGTCTCTGCTGTTTTTTTTAAGACTTTTCCTCCCCTTTCACTCCCCCAGGATGAACTGTGTATTTTTGGATCTCCCCAACATTCACGGTTTTATATTGGGGGGGGGCAACCTGCTATTTACCTAAATGTTTCTAAACTTTCTAACTCCTGACTGGATTTCTAGTTATATTTCTTCATTTATTAAAGCCTGTCTGTTCAACCTATCCATAAATACTTGTCCAGTTACCCCTATTACTCTCTGTTTCCCTATCACATTGAGTTGTGATAGACAAACTGAAACTGACAAAGAAAGAAACTGAGCCTCCTATATATGCCTGGGGAAGGAACAAAAAATATGAGAAGAGGAGGCAACAAGAAAGGGTCCTCAGTCCCCAATCCTGAGAATACTGATATAGGAAAGGTAAATGCAAAGGAGAATGAGGATAGAAAACATGCAATATCAGACACAGGCATCAACAGACATAAAGCGATATCTTTGGGACCTCATAGATGAGTTCAAAAGTGAAGTATTTAACCAAGTAAAACAAGTAGAATGAGATTACCAGGAAGAGATTACCAGGAAACTAAAAACTCTATTGAAAGCTGGCAGAACAGCTTGAAAGAAACTAAGGATAGATTATTTGAACTGGAGGACAGGTTTGTAATGTGGGAACATGAAAGTATATTGCTTATCCCTTGGGAAGGTATGTAGGCTTAGTCATTCCATCTTTATCTTGAGATAAAGGTGCCTCCTAGTCCATATAACCTTCTTCAGGCTAATTATATTTTCTATAAAGAGCCTCTGGGTGGACCCTACCTCTTGATCCACTCTGCCTGCGATTCTCTCTTTTTTCTCTTAACTTAGTGTATCTAGGCCATCCATATTAGAAATTATATGCAACCTTCTCTGCCTCATTTCTGTTGTGCTCTTTTCTGTCATTAGTTGTCTGTTTGTCTTCTTCATTTCACTTTTTTTTCCATTCATTGGAACCTCTCTGCCACTGTTCCTGAAATCCTGGTGCTTTTCTCTCTTTAGAATGTCCTGTAGTATTCTCTGTAGAGTTGGATTGGTGGTTGTGAATTCCCCCAGTTCCCCTTAATCTTGGAAGCACCTTGTTTCTCCATTAATTTCTAGGGACAATTGGGCAAGATATATCAATCTTGGCTGAAGGTTATTGTCTTTCAAGGCTTGGATTATTTTGCCCCACACTCTTCTAGATTTGATGGTTAGTGCCGAGAAGTCTGTTGTAATTCTGATGGGTTTTATCTTGTAAGTGATCTGTTTCTTGTCTCTGACAGCTTTTAATATTCTGTTCTTATATTGGATTTCTAGAATCTTGATTATTATATGCCTGGGTGTAGTTCTGTTTTGATTATAGGTGGCTAGAGTTCTGTATGTCTCATACATCTGAGCATCTTTTCCTTTTCCTATGTTTGGGAAGTTTTTCTTAATTATTTCTGTGAACAGCCTTTGCAGTTCCTTTGTTTGTACATCTGCTTCTTCATTCATATTCTTTAGTCTTATTTTACAGATCCTCTTGTCATATTCTAGCCTTTGTATTGTTACTGCTTGTTTCCTTGTTATTTTTAAGAAGTTTTTCCTTTCATGTTCCCACATTACAAACCTGCCCTCCAGTTCAAATAATCTACCCTTAGTTTCTTTCAAGCTGTTATGCCAGCTTGCAATAGAGTTTTTAGTTTCCTGGTAATCTCTTTGAACCTGCTTCACGAACTCTATGTTTTCTCTATTTTCTCCATCAAACAATTCTCTCCTTTTTTGTTGTTGTTCTTCCATTCCACCATCTGTTTTTTCTTAGGAGGTGCTTAGCATTTCTTTAATTATTCTACTTATCTTAATTATTTAATTATTTAATCATTCTACTTGTTTTACTTGGTTAAATACTTCACTTTTGAACTCATCTATGAGGTCCCAAATATTGCTTTATGTCTATTGATGCCTGTGTCTGATATTGTATGTTTTCTGTCCTCATTCTCCTTTGCATTTACCTTTCCTATATCAGTGTTCTCAGGATTGGGGACTGAGGACCCTTTCTTGTTGCCTCCTCTTCTCATATTTTTTGTTCCTTCCATATAGGCGTATATAGGAGGCTCAGTTTCTTTCTTTGTCAGTTTCAGTTTGTTTGAAGCATGCTGACTAGGAGGTCTCACCCACTCAGTGTATTAGGAGGTACAGACCCCGCAGCCTATGCTGGGCCTGCCCCTCCAGGTCAGTCAACCTGCTGAAGGCTTCAATACATTAGAGTGCATTGCCAGGGGTAGGAACTTGTTTAGGGTTAGCCTATGGGCCTCAGTCCGTAGTGTCACCCAGGTCAAGCCTCCCCACCAATCCCACTTGAGAAGGGAATATGTGACTGAAGTCACTACAGTGTCCTGTTCGGGCCAGTCTGCCTGGTCCCAGAATGTCCTCTATTGGAGCCTCCTTATCTATGGAAGGTTTTTTATTCCCCTTACTCACTGCTGATCGATGCAGGGTTCCCTGCCAACTCTGCTCTCAATTCGGTTTGCCAATTCCCACTCTCAGAACATTCGTCTCTCTATCCCATTTGTGCCAATTCAGGCACAGCAGTGGCAGGATATTCAAGCCACAAGTTCAGGCAGCATCATCAAGACTTTAGCTGTTCCAATCCTAGCACCAGGACTGTATTTTTAATTGGTTTCTCTCAGCTTAGTTCATTCCTGGGTCAGCAGGGTGTATCTCCCTCTGTTTGGGACTTCCCATGCTGTATTATTTTTGGAATGTAAGTTGGCTATCTCAGAGAGCCTCTGTAGCTGCTGTTATCTATCTGCCATCTTTCCTCTCAGTACCACCTTTTAAATGCTCTAACAGGCATGGAGTATAAACTGAAACAGCTTTTGGGGGATAACTACTCACTGTCTATAGCTTTTTTCTCATGTGCATAATTCTTGCCCTAGCACTAATAGTCTAGATGGCTAAGTTAGGTAGAAATGTTGTAGGCTTTAGACAGGGCTAGACCCTCAAAGGATGTGTAGAGGATGAGAATGCATTACAACTGTGGCTATAGGCAGATTCACTGAAGGTCTCAAGATAAAGATGGAATGACTAAGCCTACATACCTTCCCGAGGGATAAACAATATATTACAATCAATACTGCCTGACTCAATAAGATCTAGATAGGCATCAGTCATCCAGGTGTATGACCAGCTCCTCTGATTCATCTCTTCTAAAAGGTCCTTGTTCTTTCCATGTACCTTGCTGAGTGCTGTGCTTCTCCACTGGATCAACATTACCTAAGCAGCTATAGTTGCAATTTTATTGGCTGATCATAGTCCCATACTGTACCCACCTGTGATTTTTTTTTATCCACTTCTCAGTGTTTCACTACAAAACCTCCTTTGAGAAGTAGACTCATTGGCAACCTATTTTTCAGGCCCCCTCCTGTGTCTCTCAGGAGCTGTCTCTCCCTCAATAAAATTTCCTGCTCTTGACCTCCATTGCTTCTTAGAACTTATTCTTTGATTCTGGGAAACACAAATGGTATACTGGATATATAGCAGGTTACAGCTAGTTCCCCTATACCATTTGGAGGTCTTATGTCACTTTTAATTCCAGAAATATATTCACCAGAAATGCTCTCATGATTATGTGAATGTATCTGTGTACACTCAGGAAGTTCATTAAACCATTGTGTGAAATGAATGAAGTATGTCTATATACTAACATGAAAAAGTCAGATTTCTATTGATAAAGAAAAATATCTAGTTTTAACACTATATTTAACACTGAAAGCACTAGAGGGATCAAACACTTAGAAGTAATCCTTTCTATAGAATGAGATGAGGAAAATAACTCTTATGCTAAATTTTTACCTCAAACTTTAACCAGTTTGAGAATTACCAAAGAACAGAAGGAGGGGAAGAGAAGAGAAAAAGGAGGAGAAAGAAGAGGGGAAGAGGAGGAGGTAGAAGAGGAGGAGAAGAAAACAAGAGACACCAGAATTCAGAACACTTTGTCACACTGGCATCAGCAAACATGTGATTGGTGCCTATTGGATTCGGGGCTCCATGGGGTGCAAAGGGAACCCAAATGCAATGACAATGCCAGAAAGTCTACCTCTGCCACAAGGGAGCTGTACCCCAGCTCTTTCTATTAAGATCTGGCTATAATGTGTCAGAATAAACGCATTTCTAAAAGTGAAGCTGCCAATTGCAGCAGAAGATATAGTAAAGTTACTGAAACTAAGGTACCATTCAGTGCTGTCAGGAAAGCTTGTCTGGCATGGGCTCCTGAAAACCTCAGAGCTCCATGACAGACAGCTGCCAAAGCTAATCACTGGCATAAACTTGAACCCAACACAATAATACTTGTGTTCATTCTGTGAGACAGACAAATGAACTTTTGATTGGAAGAGCATCTCAAAGACCAAAATCAGTAGGCTCTCCTATGCTGAAAATTGGTCCATGGGGTAGGAGATTGCCCAACTCATACCCCATAGACCACTTGCCTCATTTCATGGATTTATAATGCTGATAAGAATAAAACACATCCAAATCTGACAAAGGCCTTAGCCCTAAAAGGAAACTGAAGTCAATATTCTGCATCTATTTCCTAACGGATGCACAAACTGAAGCTCAAAGAAGTAAAGTGGCTGGCTAAAACAACTAATTCTTCAAAGAGCCAGACTAAGACCCTTTGTCTTCTGGCAGACTTCCTTCCTTTAAATCATGCTAGCCCTGAAGTTGAGATCGGACAGACATTGTTAGACAAGGGCTTGTGTGTCTTTTCATTGCAAAGTCAATACCTCCAGTGCAAAAGTTAAATTAATGCTGTACATGTGTCAGTGATAACAAATTAATCTGCATCAAGTTAACAAAAATAGGCTTTACTTTCTGTTTTTCCTCTTCTCCTCCTCTCTTTCCCTTCCTCTCAAAACTGACACTTATCCTGGGGACCCCCAATGCAAACAGCAGTTTAAAAACTACAGCAGCTGAGTGCCAGCCAGAGGAAAGCCCTGTTCTCAGCCACAGTCATAAAGCAGCTGAAAATGCTGTGCATTCAAGTCACAAAAGGTATGATTTCAGCCTGAGATTGTCCGATAACAGAAATGAATAATGATTCTTTGCCTGAAAATACATATTGATTGTTGGCTGTGAATTTCACCATGGATAATGCTGAAGTCACCATCTTTCAAATGTGTGTGAATTGAAGTCGTTGTTGCCTAATCCTTGCAGGATGATTTGTAGCTAGAGACTAGACCAGGCAAGAGAAATGTCTACATCTGGGTCAGGCTGAATGTTCTCCAGCCAGGTTTCCATCCTGGATTATTTGATCTTCACATCTAAGGTCTCAGTTTATGGAACACAAAGGACAGATTGATTGCCTCCATTTGACTAAGACGAAGGTACTTCTGCATTCTCTAATTTTCTGTAAAACTGAATTCTTCAGAACTCACCCCATATTCCTGGGCCCAGCCACTATTTAACAACTGAAATCTCTGACAGCCTGACCCACCCACAGCCTTGCACATTTTCGCCTTTCTGTGAGTGCCGTGGAATGGAAACCAGGATCTATTGGGTGTGTCATTTTCTCCCCCAAGCAGGCCAGGCTTCTTCCTGGCTCCTCAAATGCTTTGTTTGTTATTTTGTTTTGATTTTTCACTTTTGGTGAAGTGAAAATAGTTATGGGTTTTTTGTTTGTTTTGTATTGTTTTCACTTTCTGATGCTTAAAAACATGAAGAATGACTAGCTACTCTGGCTACCAGAATATTTTAAACCTTGCTGAAGGTAGCCGGTTGGTCATTGTTGGTTAACAAAGGGAGAGGATACTTGCATCAGTTTCAATTTACTCTAAACCTCCAGCAATTAGGACTTCAGTCTGATGAACTCAGAAACCCCAAGTATGAAGGTTTTCATTAGGTAGAATTCAAAGGGCTTCTAGAAGTTTCACTTAACCTAAAATATATCCCCACCAACTTACTACTCTACCTAAAATCTCAGCATTAAAGATGTGTTTTATTAGGGATCAATCAAACAAATCTCTAAATGGCCCTTATACAAATTCATATGGAAAAATCCACATGAAAATGATATAGAACTATGAGAATGCTAGGTGATTGATATTATCTGTACTTAGCAGAGATGGCTTTGTTGTTGCTTTGTTTTTTGGTACCAGGAATCAAACTCAGTACCTTGTGCATTCCAGGCAGGCACTGTGCCGCTGAGCTATATCACCAGCCCCAGAGATGCCTTCTAAGCAGTCAAGCACAAAGAACAAGGCTTTAAGAGAACATAAAGCATCCATACTGGAAGAAACGCAGAGGAGAGGAAGAGGGTCACAGAAAAGAAAGAAGTGCAGAAGAAATTCCCAGGCATCACTTGCCAAGTTAGCACAAGATGGGTTCAAGAATACACCTTGAGAGAACTCAGTCCCAGGGAAATGCCCAAGAATAGAGTGATACAATTCTACATGATGTTCCTGGAAACAAAATATGTTTCTCATGCCTTCTCAGTCCTGTGACTCACAATATTAGTGTCACCAGGAGCCTCCTCAGGGAACAGGACACTGTCACAAAACATTACTGCTTAACATAACCAAATGTCATTAAAAAGATTTGTAATGCTTACACAGTGGCTGAGACAACTCTGTCAATGTCACTTTTTTAAAAATATTGCCACTACAGCGGCACTTTTTAAAAAATCCCCTTGGATGTCCCAAAGCTTTATCATTGTCATCAGCTCTTACTGTACCTAACTAATGACCTAATCATCTTTGTCTCTTGGACTTAATCATCCTTCTCCTTCCCACAGGTTAGAGTAGTCAATTTTTCCATCCTCAACTGATACTTAGACCCCAAAGTAACTCTGGCTCTCTATCATTCCTTCTCCCATTATTCATTCTCCAATTCTCAGTCCCATTTCAGGGTAAATCCCGTACTCACCTCCACCTTTCCTTGGTCCTGCTCATTTTGTTTTCCACTGTATCTTCAAATATTAATTTCCTAACCCCAGCCACTACCCCATCATAAATTCTCCTTTCTCTCACCCTCTCACTCTGTCCCTACATATGCACCTGACTCCCCTAGGTAAAGAGTACCTCAGTCCTCCTTGCATTGCAGAAAGTGCAAAGACAACCCAATGATTATCCTTATGTTCTTTAAATGCTATGTCTAAAGTGACAGGTACATCCTAGCCACTTAAGAAGTGTCATTTCTTTTCTCATCCACTGTGACAACTTGACTGATCAGCCATCAGCCATGCCTGAGCAAGGGCAGCTCAGTGGAAAGAGCATGCATAGATTTTTAGAGTAAAGCAGACCTAGGCATGTGCATCAATCAGTTTCACATCACTATACTGAAATACCCGATACAGGATATTTATGAAGTAAAGACAGGTTTATTTTTGCTCATGGTTCTGGAGGGTCCAACCCAAGACTGGACAGTCTCCATTGAGCTGGGCCTCTGGTGAGGGAAGTGTATCATCAGGGAGCCCAAACTGAAATTAGTGCTTACTTCATAAGCAGGTGAGTGGCATCCCACATTCCTTTTGAGGGTTTGCTCTCAATGACCTAAAGATCTCTCACCAGGCTCCACCTCTTAAAGGTCACAGCACCACCAAGAGCGACATCCTGGGAACACTGAAGATCACCATTCATATTCAAACCAGAACAGTGTCCTTAAATCCAAGATTTACAGTAAGGCAGATGTAGGCATGAGTATCAATCAGTTTCACATCACTATATGAACTCAATCTCCAGTGCCAAGAGATTGGTGAAAAGGAGCCATGCTTGTGGAACTAACATGCAACAGAGGTAACTGAAGGTGACGTGAGTGGTCAGATCAGATATCATGGAGATGGGTGTGGAGGCACAAGATTGGCAAAAGTGCCAAGAAATCCCTGGAAGGCGAGAGCAACTCAGAAATGAACAGGAAGGCAAAGGAGAAAGAAAGATGCACAGCGATCTCCACACAAAAGAAAGTAACCAGTAGCAGAACAAGTCTCTGATAGTTGGTTCTCCCGTCTTTTATAATGAGAGACTTCTATGTTTAAAAATAGAATGATTCCACAGTGTTTAAATCAGCGTTTTAGTCATGAAATGTTTTTATGTCAATTTTCCTTTTTGTTAAAAAATGATAAGTTTTAAACTGAATGGGATCAAGGGCAGGAAGAGGAAAATGGAGGAGGGATTAATGATTTTAAAGAACATGAAGGGAACACATTCAGGAACAGAAGTTCATACACTAAAAGGCATCCCACCATCCAAACAGAGAGAGGAAGCCTCCATCAGGAGAGCGCCCTGCAATCCCCTCGGAAGACTTAGAGGAAGGACTTTCCACTTGAGCTTTGTATGTTTTGTTTCAAATCAGGAGAAATTTTATATACCCAAAGTTTTTCCGCATACTTTGGTGAATGAGTCTGTTGAGAATTAAGGAAGGGAACCTATAATGAAAGTTCTACTTAATTGTTTAAACTAATGTTGCTTGATCAAAAATTAAACTTTTTCCTGAAGGAAGAGGAACTTTCAAATCTTGAGGCTGCTGAAGTTTGCACCTAAACTATTGATCACAAGTCCCAACAGCCAGAAGGCCTTTGTCATCACCACAGAGGATGGGCTGATGTGACACAGGGCCGTTATCGAGAAAAGCCAGCTGCCAATAAATAAGTCTGTCTGCTGGGAAATGTAATGTGCTTTCTCAGGTGCTCGCTCTCCTCAGAAGAATAAAAACAGTTGTGTTATATGCTATGTTTGGCGTGTCTTGAAGTCTAATAGATTCTGAAGGTAAAATTAGAAATTCTTAAAATTTTCCTCTCTGAAAAGATTATATGTATGTTGGTAAACATATATAAATGTATGTATATGTATATTAAATAACTATATACTAACCTCTGTTACTTCATCAAAAAGAACAGTCTGTGCTGTCAGTGTTTGATTGATCACTTTTGTGCCTGGATTCTGTAATTTGAATAACTAGCTCTGAGATAACAATGTGCAATATATTAACTCAATTCCCAACTTTTTTGGGGGGGGGATTCTGTATCATTTCTATCCCTTTTTTCTGGGGTTTTATTTTGTTTTGTGTTTGTTTGTTTGTTTTGTACCAGGGATCAAACTCACAACTTCATACTTCCCAGACAAGCGCTTACGCCACTGAGCTAAATCCCCGGCCCTCTGTTTTGTTTTTTAAAATTAAAAAAAAAAATTTTTCTTGTCTGTAACTCAACACCAATGGGATATTTTGTGGTCAATCTCAACACAAGTTTGCTTTTAAAAAAAATCCAAAGGAAAACACTGAAAAGCAATTTACATCTTTATAGTTTGGCTTTGAAAAGAGCAGGAAGGGGTCTTCAACAGAATAACATTTGGGAAAACTACACTAAAATCTTAGTTTCGCTATTTCTGCTTGATCTCACAGACACAGCTGGGCAGCTCCACACCGCTCCCTCCTGGCCACTCGAATCATGCTGGCCACATCTCAGCAGCATCCCTTTCCCTTGCCCTGGCTTTAGTCTTGCATTGCTGTGTTCACCACGGCCCTTGGAGTACAAGGCTACTGTGTACATATCACAATATACCCCAGATGCGTATTCACCAGCACCGTCTAGGTCTGTGCCAATTCACTCCATGAGGTTTGCATAATGAACTTGCCTAAGACACATCCTCCTAGTGTCTGCCCCATCCTTAAATGATACATGCAAGTAAATTAAAGATAATGGTAGCAGGCAGTAAACAAAATAGAAAATGGAGATTTTTGGGGCTGGGGATTTAGCTCAGCGGCATAAGCGCCTGCCTTGAAGCAGGCAGTCGTGAGTTCGATCCCTGGTACCGATAAAAAGGAAAAAGACAAAAAAAAAAAAAGAAAATGGAGAGTTTTGAGTACTTGTTTTCTTTATTGCTTTCTTGCTTTCTTTCTTTATTTTCTTTCTTTCCTTTTTAAAGACAGGGTTTCACTATGTAGTTCAGGCTGGCCTTGAACTTACTGTATAGCCCATGCTGGCCTCAAACCTGTGATCATCCTCTTGCCTCGGTCTCCCCAGTGCTGGGATTACAGGCGTGTGCCACCAGGTCCAGCTTTGTCCTGTTTTAAATATGATGTGTTTACTTGTAGGTTTATATAAATTAATCGTTAACAGCTGTGCTTAGCTTTTGGCTTGCAAAATTCCTCAAAGTATATTACTGAGCTCTCATGAGCGAACAGGGGCTCTCCCCAACCCAGCATTCACTCTCTCCATCACTGTCCCAGAAGGGGGCCTGAGCCTCCTCCTGCCCCACTGAACACATCCTACACATTCTTCGGAGTGTTTCCCACCATCTGCCATGATGTTACGAATCATATTTCTTTTTAAGTACTATTTTTTTAATTCCACCCCATTGCTTCCCCTCCCACTCCAGTGCCCTGCCTTGGAACTGTTCTGTTTTTCCAGTTGCTCTTGGCTCTTTTCACTAAAAATCAGTCCAGCCATTCTCTTCCTTCCAGATTTTCACCCTCACATTTTCTCAATTAACAAAGCAAAACACTAAATCCTGACCTGCTTAGAAAGGAGGAGAATAAAGAAACCTTGAATTAATTTATACATTAGTGCTTCTTAGCATTCCAGAGTCTAATATATATGATATACTTTCCAAAAATTTTTAATGAACACGTGCACATTTGTAATCAGAGAAAAAAAGCTCTATTTTCCTGCTTTGTTTTGTTTTGTTTTGTTTTGTCTTGTTATTTCAATAAGATACAGAGCAGCTTTTTTGTTTGTTTTGTTTTCTGAGACACTGGCTTGCTATGATCTAGACTGGCCTTGAATTTGCTGTGTACCTCAGGCTGGCCTCTAACTTTTTTATTTTTTCCAGTAAAAAACATTGTATTTGCTTAGAAGCATTCAGAATATCAACAAAACAGCTACCAGGGTTTTATTTTGTTTTGTTTTTCCTTTTTGCAATTACAGTGCAATATTCAGTTAACAAAACAATTATTTTGTATAAGCTGCATCAGAGACACCCAAAAATGAAAAACCAACACCCACTAATTTTTGCTGCGCACCAACCTCCATTAAATTTTCTTTTCTTTTTTTTTTTTTTTTGTCTTTTCCCTTTTTACCGGTACCAGGGATCGAACTCACGACTGCCTGCTTGCAAGGCCGGCACTTATGCCACTGAGCTAAATCCTCGGCCCCTCCATTAAATTTTCATGCCAATTTATAACCCATACTGTACTAGCCAGGTTAGTGGCTACTGAAAATACCAGGACAGGGCTAAAGACACTTAAGGAGGTGTGTTAACTATTAAAAAAAAAATAGAAATAAAAATTAAAACAGCATAAGGTTTTAAAACAAACCTTACACAACTTTGCATTTCAAGTTTTTTTCTTTTGTTCCAGGGACCATACTCACAACCTGACACTTGCCAGGCAGGCACTGTGCTCCTGAGCTAAATCCCGGCCTAATCGCTACTGCTTTTTTGCAATGTCACCAACAGACAGGCTAGGGCGTTCTCTTTTGGTTTGGGGGCGATGCTCAGAACAGAGCAAGAAGGTCGAAGGAGGCCTCCTGGGTGCCTTGCGACCCTTCATCTTTTTTTGTCTCCCCTTCAAGAGGAACATAGGCTGTCGGTTCTCTTTAGGACAGGCCTTGCCCGCCTTTGCCATGTCTTCCAATGTTCCTACAAATATTCCTGAGCAGACGTGGCTCCCACCTCTTAACTCATCTCAGAACACTCGGAGGTGATGCCCCTGGGCGCACTGCCTGTGCTCTGCCGCCAGCGTGTGCATCCCCACACTCAGCCTCTGACTCTGGCTCCTCCTGCCTCAGCCTCCCAGAGTGTCAAGATCATAGGCACACACCACCGTCCCCAGCCAGAGCCACTTTGACACGTACTGTAACATGGCACCCAGATTTATAATTTTTACAAACAACAATTTTAGTAAAAATCCTAAGGACCAATACAGGGCTAACAATTTTATACTTTACCGCCTCAAGAAGAAAGACTTTTTAAAAATCTGCTCTCCTCATCATTTCATAAAAGAAGAAATATTTGAATAACCCTCAAAATGAGGTAATCTCATTACCTGAAGGTAATCTCACAAAATGTCTCACATAGAATAATTGGGCTCGCAGACACCCAGGCTGTGGAGCTTCCGTGTTCCCCCACCACTCGCCCTGTGGCAGTGCTGGCTGTGGAGGCACTGGCTCTGCACAGAGTATCAGCTTCAGAGCCACCCTGACAGCGATGAGAAAGCCCAGAAAGGGGTAGGAGGAGGCCAGCGCATGCAGAGAAGATTGGGGGTCGTTGGATGACCACCCCGTAAGCCGGTCTCAAACAGTCCATCAGAGGGACTCCAGAGAGAGCAAGGCCTGAGAACTGTCTGGTTTGCGTTCCCTTCAACCGGAGAGGCCCTGCTCCTGGGCTGTGATCTGTGAGGTTCCACCTAGTCAGGCTCGCCTGGGTGCACGGCTACTCTGCACTGGCTGATGGCTTATGCTGATTCTTTATAATGTGATTCAACATTTTTCTGGTTAGCATACCGAGAAACCAATCGACTACTATTGATAAAAACTCTCTACTTATGTTCGGAACAAGAGGCAGTTACATACACTGTCATTAACACACACTATAACTCATCTGTAATGGTCTTTCATTTCCCTGTTTCCCATTTTTCCTGCCTATGAAGCAGTATTCTCCGGCTCACACCCAGCCTCCCAGAGCCAACGTGCTAGAAGCAGCTTACATGGCTTTTACAGTGTGTGTTTATTGTGTTTGGTTTTGTCTTTCTGTTGACAAAATACTCACACCTCTCTTTTCTGAAATGTGTGTTCTTATTTAAAGGGTGTGAGGTTTACCAAACCAGATATATTTGAAGAGGCATTAAAGAGCTTAAAATTCAAAATGAATCATTTGTTCCCAATAAGCAGGACTAAAAGACGAATTTTTGGGCTTCAGAATTTCAGCTGACTGCTGTGCCAGCCTCGGGCCATTGTCCGCTCACCGGCTGGGGCTGGCTGGGGCAGGCTCAAGCTCAGGAGCTAGCGTCATCAAACGTCCAGACAAAAGCAGCCGCTGCCAATCAAGAGGGCTCTGTTCTTGTTTATGTTTCCACATGAAGGTTTCTCCTTCATTAAAACTAAGACCAATATACGTTTTGATGTTTTTGATGATAAATGGACACATGAAAGCTCAAAAGCACTGTTATTTCTGCTTTATTCCCCCAAGCTTACAGTCACCACCCTAGGAAGGAAAGCTCAGGGAACCTGCTTCTTAACCAACTCTGCCAAATTCCTTGCCTAGGAAGTTAACTTCTACGTAAAGTTTAAAGATTGTGATAGAAAAGGCAGACAAACCAGGCATGGTGGGTCACACCTGTAATCCCAGCACTCAGGAGGCATGCTGTGAGTTCAAGGCCAGCCTGAACTGCATAGCAAGACCCTGTCTCAAAAAGACACACACAAAAAAAATTAAGCAGACACAAGTAGGTACAGAGGAGGGTCACAATTCCTAATTGTGAAATGCAGGGCATCTTTAAATGCTCATGTAGTTATTGGCTGCCATCCTGTCCTCTGATGAGCACATGGTCCAGCCCAAACTGGTAACAGTTCCTTACTGGGGATGGTTGGCTTCAACTGCTGCCAGACTGAGGAAGGAAAGAGGCCCTGGGCAGTGGCTGGCAGAGTGCCATCTCTTTCACCTGGGAGGAAATGAAAAGGGACTCATCCACTCACCCCCACCATGTCCGCTTTATCACTGGCCCACTGCGCCCTGCAAAAATGTACTTCCCAGCTCAGTCCTCTCCCTTCCCCTCACCAGTCTGTGCCCATCTCTGTATGTATGGACACGGGCAGTTCCCTGGGTGAACTGAGGAGGTGCCTGGCTCCCTGGGCCCACTGGCAATGACACAGCATGTGGACGGGGCACAGACTGGCAGCTCTTGGCATTTCCCAGGAGCAGCAATTTCATCCAATAACCCACCACACTGAATGCGGGAGCTGTGGAGATAATGACTGTTTCCTGAATAGCGTGCTGTTTAAACAGTGCTGCTGTGGTGTTTGGAGAAATTCAGGATGTTTTTGCATCCCAAGTGCTATTAGAGCTGCCTGGTGAGGTTAACGCACCTCACAGGCGTTAAGAGCAGGTGGCGGCCAGCCAGATTGCTGGCAGTAGGGTGGCTGCTGTTTTTCTCATTCCAGCAGTTGGCGGAGGAATGCGTGCTTCGGTATAATCAATAGCTTTCCATCCTCAAAAAAGGAATGTGTTTTCCCAGAACCAGAGTGTGAAGATGCTGTACAAAGCTTCAAAAATCCTCTCAAAAAGAGAACAACGTCCTAAGTCGCAGATGCCACTCAGGAACCCCCTCAAATTACCCATTCTCAAGCCTTTTTGTATGCAGAACTCAAGTCCTACTCAAGCTACCGCAAGAGGGTCTGTGTGTATGTGTGTGTGTGTGTGCGTGTGTGTGTGTGTGTGTGTATGCACACCTGGATGTACTATTGAAAGAATGTAAGAACAAAAATAGATCTGGAACTCAAAGGATTCAAAATTAATCACCAATCACCTGTACCTCCGTCCATCTCTCAGGAACCACATGACCCCTCCCATCTCCAGTTTCCTCGTGGGCTCAGTGACTAAGTATTTCTGGCACTCAGTCTGAGGTGGCACTGAGAAAATGAGCGAGAAGACAAAGATTAGAGAGGCCTTTCGTGCAGGCACGGGAGAGTTAAAGAGAAATGTAAGTGTTCTCAGCAAGAACAAAGAAGTGAAGCTACTTTTATCAGTGTCAGCTGAGGGAAGAGTTTTGGAGATGGACAAAATGACATATTAACAGTTGATTTGAAGGAGCACCTGCCTGTGTAAGACAGAAAACAGAAAGATTTACTGGGGGCTAGATGGAGGTGTGGGTGGTTGTGGAGTCTTGAGGTTGGAGGGGGCTGGTGCCCACATAAAAATGAAGGGGCAGGTTTATCTCTAGAATGAGAAGGGGAACATAGAAGTTACTCTTGGAGAGATACGTTGCTTCTCTAGGTTGGCTATCAGGTTGGGTGGATGTCACATTACCGATAGGTAAGCCCAGGCTAGCAGAATCTATCACTCATCCCTTCCCCTCATCAACTATTGTCCTGTTTGTTGGCCTTGGCCCCCAAGCCCACTAGCTTTCTTGCCTTCTCTGTCCTGATTGCTGTTTTGTCCCTGAAATTTTCCTATGCATCTACTTGTTCAGTTTGTGCTTTCCTCTAAGTCCCAGGAGAGGAGGACTTTGTCCTCTACATCATGATGGCCACAGCCCCTAGAACAGCATGACACAGCCAGTCAGCTCTTGGTAAGTGCATGATCCCTTCCCACCTATGTCTTCTTGTACCACAAAGTTTTCTTGGTTAAGATTTCCAAAAGCGATCATCTGATTTGTTGACTGGTTATAGTGTCAGCATTTGTCCTTAGTCCAACCAGGCAGATAAAGGGATGGAGTCAGTCTGCCCCTTTCAAGAATTGTGAGGGGCGCTGGGTCTCTCGAAGGACCTACAAGCCAAGAATGAAGCTGAAGTGTATCTCAGGGGACTCACTGGCCTGTGCACCATTACTCACTGCTACACATGTGTACATAGGTGTGTGCCACACAGTCACTACCACACTCACTATAAAAACATTTAGCTTACATTGGGTGCTCAAATTTTTGTAAGGTCTAGGGACCAGGGCTTCAGCTCAGCAGCATTAGTGCCTGCTTGGCAAACTCGACGTTGTGAGTTCAAGCCCTGGTATAAAAAAAAATTTTTTTTATTAGGTCCCTGCTTCAAGATCCTGCATCAAGTTGTTCCCTGTCTTCCAGAAGGGCTCCTTCCTGCTGTCAGTCTATAGTTAGTATCACCTCATTTCAGCCTTCAGCTTCAAGTTTATCTCCTTCTCAGATTCTACATTCTGAACTCCTTTCTCCAAACTCAGGGACCACCTTGATTCATCATCTCCAGGGCACTTATTCTAGGTTTCTTCCCAAGAGAAAGGTAACAATCAGATAATAAGATGCCACAAAAAGCTCCTATCATGATAATCCGTGGCTTCCATGGTGGGTGCATGAGGCTGCAGTGAGCATATTCATGTGGAGGGCAGAAGCCCCCAGGGCCGGGCCATCTGTGAGTGCCAGCAGCATAAAGTGACTCACAGAGACACAGCAAGGGTACAAGAATGTTGTGGTCTGTGTCTAGATGTCCCCTCAAAGCCTTATGCAGTCCTGGAGGTGTGCTTTTAATAGGTGGTTGAATCTAGAGTGTGTGACTGATTCATGGTTCAATGCTGTGATTGAGGATACTGGGATGAAAGGCCGGGTGATTGCTGGATCAGCCCACTGATTGGATTGGCACCGCCCTCATCCCAGCAGTCTGGATAAGCTAAAAGGGATAGAAAGAGGCTTGTCTTTCTGCTGTTGCTTTGATAATTTTTGCCTGCCATAACTGCCTTGGACCCTTGCCGATTATGGACTGAAACCTCTACTAACTGTGAGCTAAATAAACCTCTCCTCCTTTAACTTTGAGTGTTGGGTATTTTGTTTCAGTAATACGAGAAAAGAAATTAAGACCGAGGATAGGCTTTGGCCACTTAGCAACCATCTGAACCATCATTTGTGTTCTTGCCTATACATTAGGGTCACCAGGCAAAAATATCCGCGTTCTTGGAGGAAACATGTGCATTTTGTGAAGTGAAAGAAGACAATCTGTGAAGGCTATCTGGTATATGAACCAATTCTGAGTCATTCTGGGAAAGGCAAATCACAGAGATAGCAAAAGAACCAGCAGCTGACAAAGGTTAGTGGAGGAAGAATAAATAAGCCAGTCTCAAAGGGATTTTAGGGCAAGGCTCTGTATGATACTGTCCTATGGGATACCTGATGTATACACTTGTCTAAACTAACAGAATGTACTACACCAAGAGTGAACCCTGATGTACACTATAGGCTCTGAATGAGAATGTGTCCACACAGCATCATCACAAATGCACCACTCAGGCAGAGGATGTTGGTAATGGGGAGGTTACTGTGGGAAGGAACATTCTGTACTTTGTGCTTACTCTAGCTATGAATTAAAGCTGCACTAAAAAATAAAGTCTACAAATAAATGTCTATGTCCAGGGTCTACTGAAGATACTGTGAATAATTACAGAGCTTGAGAGCCATTGAGCTGCAGCTGTATCAAAATATATCATAAGATAAAGATAAGGGCTTTGGTTTCAAGGTGGCCTGACCATAAATCTCAGCCCCACCATCTACCGGCTTTGCCATCTTCTGCAAGACATTTAAATTCTATGGGCCTTGGGTTGTAGCAGTGCACTTGCTTAGCATGCATAAGGCCGTGAGTTCCATCCCCATCCCCACACAAAACAAATACACAGGGTGTCTCTGAGCCTTTCTTTCCATAAGTACTAATAACTCTAGTGGTGGCACATACTCTTAATTACCCAGCACTCTCGGAGGCTGAGGTAGGAGAATTACAAGTTCAAGGGAATTGAGGAATCTGGGAATTTCATGACTCAGTCAGATCTTGTCTCAAAACAAAACTTTTTTAATGATCTATGGAGGCCCTGGGTTCAATTGCTTGTGCTGAAAAAAAAAAGAAATCTAATAATTCTTACCTTATGAGTGTAACATGTTCAAAATTCTTTTTACACAATATACCCTTAATGAAATGGCATATACACATGAACTTCTCCCATAACCTATTGCAGAGTAATGATCAACACTGTTTTAAACATGCAAGACAGTGGTGTCACCTACCCAGCAAAACCCTGGGGCTGAAGGCAGAGGATGACTTTGCCTCTGTGTTCGCCCCCATTGCCCTGCATATGAATAGGCAAGCTACATCCAAGCAGGCACGCCCACATCCTTTTGGACACGAACATCTCCAGGTTTCAACTTTTCACTGAGGCAATGCCTATTAACAAGTAACACTCGGGTCAGCAACTTCAGACCATGAGGCAGCAATTCTGCCACCAGGCAGTTGACATGGGAGCCAACGACCGCTCTTGAATAAGAATGCTGTGTCTACAGAAAGCTCTGGGTGGCAGAGACCCTGTGGAAACATCACAGGAATGCGGACCAGGCACATACCATATTCTTCAGGCACATTTGTATGTGAGGAAAAAGCCATCATGCTGCACAAAAGACTAGGAAAAATAACTTCTCCAATGTTTTATTAGCAAAATAACAACATACAGTTTTCAAAACTCATTAAACAAATGTTTCTTGGCTTCTTCACAATATATGACCCTCTTCTCACCCAAACCTAGAACTTCAAATGCAATAGTATGAAGCTGAGAGCTTACGAAATCTGGCTTCATGTAGGCCAAGTTCATGCATAAAACAAATATGCTGCAACCGCTATGGGAGAGAAAACAGCAAATTTTAATTAGGATAATTATTTCACAACTTAATTTAGACTTGCAAATTGTTGAGGAGCCTAGGTCTCTACTTTGAAATACAAGATGTGGGTAGAAATTTTAATGTTGCAATCAACAGAGTAAATTAACACAAATTATATTTATGGTAACAAAGTAGATTCTGGACTCCAGATTATGAATTACTTGTTATTGTTTTTCAACTGTGAACTCTACCTAAGACTTGTTCATCATCCTTGATAATAGGCTCAGCATAGTATAGGTCATGGGTCACACACAGACTGCCGCCTGTTTTGTAAATAAAGTTTTATTGGAATAAACCCACTGTCATAAGTTAACATATCATTTATGGCTGCTTTCATATTGCACCAGCATGTGTAGTTGTGAGATAGTATGGCCCACAAAGTTGAAAAACTTACTATCTGAATGTTTGCCAAGCCAGGTATGGTGGTACACGCCTGTAATCCCAGCACTTAGGAGGCCAAGGAGGGATATTGATGTGCAAGTTTGAGGCCATCCTGGGTTACAAAGTGAGTTCAAATCCAGTCTAAACTGCATAGCAAAACGCTGTCTCAAAAACAAAAAAAAAAGAGGTGGGGGCTGAGAATTTAGTTCAGCATCCTGACCACCTGTCTGGCAAGCATGAGGTCATGAGTTTGATCCCCAGAAAGAAAAAAAAAAAAAAAACTCCTTTGCCAAGTTCTACTCTATACAAATATAGCATAATATCATTTCCCCAACATACTCAGTCTAAACACCATGGTTTGAGGAACAATGCATTAAAATATGTTTGAAGATTTACACTTTACATGGAGCACACGGAACAGTAATGATGCATTAATTATTTGTTCCACAGCATTTGGGAAAAAATACTAAGTAAAAGTACCTTACACTACTAAATACCTACTTTTATGTAGATAAGAGTTATGCTAAAAGTAAAGGTTTTATTTCAGTCTTTATTAGTAATTACTAAGTAGTTATTTTCATCTAACAGAAATTTGGAAAAGAAATACAATTTCACATTATTTCTGCCTTAGTTTTTCCACAGACTAAATATAAAAGAAAATGGAATTGGTGTGTTTGATCCAACTCAGCACTTTCTAACAGAGATGAAATAGTGTCAATTACATGCACTGCAGTTGTTATAAAGCAAACTGAAACATAAAATATGCTCAATTTAATTAAAGCATAAAAATGAAATGAGGTATCAATAGTAAAAGAGTGGGAACAGCAGTATTAGTGTGGTAATCTTATTCATGCATCTCGATTCACTGCATCCAAAATTGTGTGGGTTTTAAGCAGTCATTATGGGAATCCAGTTAAAATTGAGCAACAAAGGAGGGGAAAAAACAATTTAAATAAGTGACATTTTTCTTTTTGCATTCAGCCATCTTCTAGGGAAGGGCTATTAAATTTTTAAGCCAGTTTTTAATCAAAGTTTAGTGGTACAATATTTAATTGAAAACAACAGCAGATGTTCTTTATCAAAACATCTTTCTTAACAGCTAAATCAAGGTCTGAGGATTTATTTAATGAGATAATGGTTGGTCTGCGGATAGAGCAGCATTTTTTACGTACTTGGAACACTCAGACACGCAGGTCTGGGGCCTGGCTGGGGTTCTGCTGGCAGCTTTCTGCTCCTCCTTGGCGGCTTTCCTGTCTCTCCTTGTGGGGTCCAAGGAAAGATGGGCTTTGTCCTAAACTAGACCTGGATATGAAAAAGACAAGCAACAGAAAACTGATGGGCAGGAGCCAGAGCAATAATTCACTCACTCATTCGTGCTTGCATACACATACAGAGCCGGAGCTGCAGTGAGCCGAAGCAACCTAAAAGCCAGTCATTATCCGGCCTCTCGTGGGCCAGGTACAGAGCAGGAAGCTAAGGAGCCACCAGACCTGAGACTCCCAGCAGGAAGCAAGGTCCTCACTCGGCCCCTCTGGCTTGCAGGCCCAGAAAAGAATGCTTCTGCTTCCTGTGCACCCGGAACAGTTTTTAAATAGATCCTGGAAGAAGAGGAGAATAGAGCGGCCAGATTTCAAATGAGCCCAGTCCTAGAGGTTAACTTTCTTCCTACCCTAGAGGCCACCAGGGAGCGGGCTTGGTAAAGGAGAATAGATGGATTGGGAAACTGGGAGCTGGGGTTTGATGGACTTGCTGGCAGGAAAAAAGGAAGGAAGGGTGGGTAGAAGCTTCAGCCTGGCAGGCAGACGTGTGTGGAGAACATGGCAGGAGACACGGAGCACAGTCCAAACCCAGGAGGCCCAGCGAGAAGGAGCTGGGCTTCCTGCAGACTGCTCACAGACGTCTACAAACGTGGCAGTGGCGTCAGGCAGGATCCCAGGCTTGGCTGGGCTTCAGAAACAAGGCAGTTCCCAGGAGGGTAACAGGCGAAGGAGGCCAGATCCTGTTGTAAAGAAAACAGAGGCTAGGGCTCAGTTTCTTCAGGGAATTCCAAAGGGTCATTGTCAGCCGCTAAGTAAAATTAGCTTTAAACTTAAGCAATACTGTTTTATCGGCTTGGTCTTAGCAGGTAGTTCCTGGAGCAGACATCCATGACCAGAGTATCTATCGTCTCCTGTGGTTCCCAATCCATCATAGTGGAGTGTGCTAGAAATGGGTCCAATTTGCGTAACAATTTTCACAGCATAAACCCTTGATAGGCCGGGACTGCCTACAGAGGCCCAAGTTAAGAATGTCATGTGTTCTACCTGGTTTGAGGCAGTTACACCTAAAATCCACTTTTATTCAACCCCCAATGAGCTGCTTCTCAAAACGTATTGATACAGCGTTATGATAATCATGTGACTCAAAGAGATCCAGCAAGATGGCTCCAGAGAGGCTCCTGAAGCAGCAAGATGTTATTCTCCCACATTACGCCAGTTTGCTGGACTTGTAGCATCCAGCACTTCCTTTCAACTGCTAAGGGGGTGGAGGTTTGCCAGGATCTGCATCATTGCCACCACACAGCCTCCCAGGGCTGTGCAAAAGACCTGCAGACACCTCCACCAGGTCTGCCTCCCACCCCTGAGGCTGTCAGGTTCTCCAGGGCGCCCTGGTTATCCACCCCCTGGCTCATGGCTTCCACACACCAGGCCAGACACAGGACAGCACGTATAGGAAGCACAAAGAAAGACATGAAACAAGGCATAGTTCACTCACTTATATGACCTACGAGAATGTCACACAACAAGAATCAACAGAAAGAAGGACTTGAAAAGCACTCCCTTTATTTGAGCACATCTGTACCTCTGTTTAAAAGTAAGTACTTTAAGGGCCTGAGAGGAGTAACAAGAAGAACAAGAAGCCAATTTGCCTTCCCTTGAGCCAACTGGCAAGTGGGCTGGGAGTCAAAAACCCCACCATCAACAGCAACCCTGTAAGCAACCACCTAATTCAAGGACAGACTGAGTTGATAGCACTTGAGGTACCAAAACAACTTAATGCTTGTATTGTTTGATTGCCTTTGCAGGCCTAAGGCTGGTAGTCTGAGCATCTATTAAGAGGATAACAATGTGTAACAGCAAATATGGAAGATTTCCTTCTGTCTTGTTTTTGAAATCCAATATTGTTTTCACTGTTTTGTTTTTTTCCATTTTATTGCTTTGTCTTATTCAGTGTTCTGATTGGTTTCATTCTGTTCTGCTTTGATTTGTATCATATCTGCTGCTATGGGCAGCAATTTTGAAGACAACAAGAAGCATTAACAGTAGCCTTTGTTGATTTCCTATTATCCTGTTTTTCAATCATGTATCACTTTCATTGTTTTGTTTTGACAGGCTTTAATCTGTTTTTTTTTACTCTCTTTAAAATACACTTTTGTTCTTTTTTTAAATTGGTTTTATTCTGTTTTATCTTATTATGCCTGATGGTATGAACAGCTATTTTGAAGAAAACAAGACATTATGGTAGTCATCACTGATTTCTTATTATATTGTTTTGAAGTCTTGTATCACTTTCATTGTTCTGATTAGCTTTATTCTGTTTTATCTTGTTTGATTTTATTCTCTTTAAAATAAAAAACAAAACAAGTATGTTAGTGGGGTGTGGTGGCACATACCCACAATCCCAGCTATTCAAGAGACTAAGACAAGAGGACCACAAGTGTGAAGCCAGCCTGAGCTTTATAGTGAGACCTTGTTGAAAATAAAATTTAAAAAGAAAAGAAGAAGAGGGGGTGCTGAGACTGTAGCTCAGTTGTAGAGTGCTTAGAGGACTTGCCTGGCATGCCAAGGCCCTGGGCTGAATCTCCTGTGGAAGTCATACACACACACACAGACGTTTCTAGTAAGTACTGTTATTATGACAGGGGGCTACTGAAGGAGGTTGGCATTAAAAAAACTGATGACTTTCGACAGTGCCAAACTTTTCAGACTCAAAACAGGGTCGCTTTGTGAAGCCCAAACCAAACATAAACTAAAAGAAAGGAAGCCAGAGGTTACGAAATACATCTTGTGTGCACATGCCTGATAACAGAAATGACCACAGAAGACTCTGTCAGATCCCCAACCTTGACCAAAGCCCACTACAAAACTACACCAAAAAAAAAAATCATCATAAGACTTGTGCAAGGGCATCTGCTCAACATCTGTTAATCCTGGACTGATTATTAGCCCAGGGTTATTCCAAATGGTGTTATGCTGTCATCCTCACTGTGCCTTTGAAAACGTCTCCTGCTCCAGTCTCCTGGAATAGCCGCCGTCTTACGACTGCACCTGTAGTCCCGCTGCCATTCCCAAGCGAAAGCCACTATCCTTTAGAGAGCCCCTCTCCATCAGTCATGAAAGGTGGCTACAGCGATAGATTGTAACAATAGCAGAATTAGCTTGTTTCTCACTTAAGAGGCCAACATACCAGCCACTTAGCTATACTGCAGGCACAGAAAACACAGCGTCTGTGCCATTTCCATAGTCCTGTTCAGGGAAGAAGTCAATCTTTAGCGTTAGTGAAAGGAATATTGAATTTCAGCACTTTAACAAGCTTACAAACCAACTTTGTACCAGTGAAAGGAATGTCATACTCATCCTCTTATGAGGCCAGCAATCCTGTGCTCAAAGGTAAGAATTCAATGCTTTCAGGATAAACTGTCATAAACCTCCCAAGGCACCCAGGAAACCTCTTCCGGGGAGCCTCTCACTTTAGTTACCTCCTGTGACTCAATCATTGAAAGTACTTTATTCTTCCTGGTTTGCTGTTCTCCCAGGCTTCTTACAATGGACTCTTTTTTCTGCTTTACCAAGGTGAATTATGGAATTGGACAACTGGGAGATCAGTACAGGATCCTGCATCATTTACCACCAAATGATGAAATCTCTCCCCATGACAAAAGAAGGATGAAGCCTAATGATGGTCTAGCCCCGTGACTTTCTTATCTATTTATCACACACACACACACACACACACACACACACACACACACACACAATGCTCTCCAATTTACTTGATAGGGGACATACACATAAAATTCTGTGTTAATTCAAAGTTCAAGTGTAAAGTAATAAATGTTAAAATAAGAAAATGTAACTCTTAAAAGTTTTCAACAGCCTCACATGACAGTACAGTGGAGCGTTTACAATCAAAATTTTCTTTGCAACTGTGTAGACTTGGCAGGTGGCTGTTACATGTTAATCTTATCGTGTCTTCCCAGCGTGAAAGGCTGTCACACAAGTGAGAAAAATGCACGCACATACACACACACGTGCACGCATCTTCCTTGATGACCTCAAAGCATTTTCAGGTATTTCTCTGTCCCTGGTGGTGTAGATTCAGGGCAAGCCACATGCTCCAGCATCACTTCATGGTAAAGGGACCTCTAGGGAGTCCTTGGAGCCCTCTGACATTGAACTTTATAGGCTATTAATGCTTTTTCAATTATATCATTAGCTATTTCCCTGCGCAGCAGTAGCTCTTTTAAGAGCACAGATACAGAATACAGATAGGAAATCAGTTTCTGTCCAATTTCTGCCCTTTACTACACAGTGAGATTTTATCATTGAGGCACTTTACAAACAGGGAGGGAACAATCGTGGAGGCTTTTCTGTGAGTCAGATGTCCCACAATGTCAGTGCAACAGTGTGAGGGAGCTGCCCTGACCCAGAACTGTCCCAGAAGGGCAGAATCAATTTGTAAAGAGTCCAAAAGTCAAGCTTGTCAGTCTCCCAACACAAACCAGCTTTCACTTTGCCTTAGATCCCCACATGAGAAATCCCACTGGTCAGGGCTTCTCTGCAATTCCTCTCATAGCCAGTCAGTGTGTGTGTGTGTGTGTGTGTGTGTGTGTGTGCACATGTGTGTATGTGTGTGTGTAGGGGTGCTGTGGACTGAGTCCAGGACACTGAGCTGCATCTCCAGTCGTTTTTATTTTTATCTTTGTTTTGAGACAGGGTCTCGCTAAGCCACTAAATTGCCCAGGCAGGGCTCAAACTTGTCATCTTCCTGCCTCAGTATCTTAGAGCCCTGAAATTACAAGGCTATATGCAAGTGTCTCATCGCCAGCACTAGTTGCTACTTAACCGCCTGAGTAGTCTCCTTCCAGATCTCTCCCATCCGTTCTCCTTTGTTTAGTGGGAGGATATGTCCCCACTGTCCAAGACGGTCTCAAGCCATACCTTTTGTCCCCAGTAATCATGACCAGTGTGCCCTTTTGCTCACAAACATGTCCATGAGGACCTGAATGAGGCTGTATGTAACTCTCCCTGCCCCCTAGGCATGCACCGGGCACAGCCAGATCCACTTCCAGGAAGAAGAAATGTTGTACTCTAAGAAAATAGCTTCGTTATATGTGTATTATAGCAAACTTGCAAACGTGGCTTACTAAATGTTTTTTTTTAATCCTTTTTCCCTAACTGATATGTTAAGTGACCTAATTGATATGTTGAGCAACACTCTCCTCTGTAAAGAATTGCAAGAATCTCACCTAATTGATATGTTAACCATTGTTGCCCTCTCCAAACTACAGAAGTTGTGCTAAAACAAGCTAACAAGGGTTGTTAATCACTGCTAGGTGCCTCTATTCTCCGCTAAAGAGCTAAAGAAAACTAGAATGGCCCGTTAACTTATACTTGTTTAAAGTAACCTGCTTGTGTGCAGAGAGATTTGCGTATGAGTTTAACCCTTTACCCTGACCTTGACACATAACCGCCGTTTTCTGTTCTGTATGGCGCCTTATTGCCTCTCTCTCCCCTCACCTATCTATCTAGGCCATAAAGAATTTGGGTTTCTGGTGACCTCTTCCCGACCCAGTGATGATCTGTCATAAAATGAGCCTACCCCAATTTTAAGAACTGTTTAGCTTCAAAGAAATTACCGGGAAATACTATGGCCCAAACCCCAATCGGTGCTTTCCTTTTGTTCTGTAGGCATCGAATGAGTTAGATATCAGATCTTTGTAAAACTTAAGTTTCAGCTTCTTGTAACTCTTGACCCCTTCACACCCGCTAGCGAAAACAAGCTGTCCTGGGATAATTAACTGTCCACTTTCTTCTCCAAATATTGCTGCAGATGTGCCACTCTGAGATAATGTCAGTCTGTAGGATGGGAGTAATTTGAGAAACACCAGGAACTCCCGAGATTGTCAGAGCTAAGTGGACAGCAATACAGTTTCCAGACTCGGGTCAACAAGTTTGATGGCTCTGCAGGTTTCTTTGTTTCTCCCCCCACCCTTTTCCTCCAGCCTCTTTTTAAAGTCCTCCCTTCAGTCTCTGGCACACAGTTTCCAAATTGGCTCCCGGAGACTGGTCGCCAGGCCTGGAAATAAAGCCTTTGCCACCTAAATTTTCGGTCTCTTGCCTCCTTGGATTTTATACCGGGGCCCAAGTTATAACAGAAACATGTCTGTTCCCACAGTACTGGTTTAGGAGGTTTTGAACCCTCTGTGATGCTGCCCAATGGAGGTGCTGCTTTCTAATTCCCATCAATGCACCGTGGAAATCACCTATTATTATTTTTTTTTTTTTGAGACAGGTTTCACTATGGAGTTCTGGCAGGTCTTCAACTCACTTTGTAGCCCAGGCCAGCCTCACACTCACAGAGATCCTCCTGCCTCAGCCTCCTGAGTGCTGGGATTACAGGCAGGTACCACCATACCTGGCGCTTTCATTCTCCTAAACTACCCCCACACAAATCCACTGCCCTCTTCTGTAACGATCGTCCTATACCACAAACCTGCTCTTTCCTCTCCCTTCATCCCACAGTAGCACACTGTCATCTAGATGTGGCATAATCAAAAACTAAGGTGAACATATAAAACCTTTTCAATTTATTACAGTAAAAAGAAATTGTCATTAATTTCCATTGAAAATATTCCCCCTCACTTCAAACACATCCCACTGTTCTGCCACTTTCTGAAGCATTTCTACAAGTTCTCTTTCACAAGTGTCTTTCGTTGTGCTGTGATAGCTACTTTGACGTCTTGAATTCATTTAAAACATTTACCTTTGTAGTAAATGTTTAGTCCTGGAGGAACTAATCAGGGGATTTCAGGAAAAGAAAGAAAAGCTGCAGGTTCAGCCAGCAGCCGCCAATGATGCAAGCCTGTCTCCACATTCTCCTCCACCCACTGAACAGAACCTGGGTAGCTGACATCTTGCCTGAAGAACAGAAGTGTGGAATTTCTCTTTAAAGGCTTTATTGACCTACCTTTTCTCCTTTCCCTGAATAAACACATCTCTTATTTTCAAATCCTCCAGCTTGGGGGGTGGGATGTGGGGGAATCCTGATAGGGTCCCTGCCTGCTGAGCTGCTAGGGTTTCGGAAGGGACTGGCAGTCTTACAGGTTCCTGTTCCAAGCCTGGTGGCATTCTTTTGTAATCTCATTTACTGGAAGGCTGAGGCAGGAATACTACAAGCCAGAGGCTACCCTAGGGAAGTTAGCGAGACCTGGAGCTACTGAGTGGGAGAATGCTTGCTTGCGGGCCCTGGGTTCAATTCGCAGCACCGAGACACTAACTTGACATAAGAAAAACAGAAAGTTTCACGTAATAAGAGTGGGAACAAGGTTCCAAGGACCCATAAATGAAAGTAGTTGGCAAAGACTTGTTCTTTCAGCGTGACTTCCAGGTCACCAACCGGTCCCCAAATCCACATTTTTCCCCCTTGTCGTCTTTCCAAACCACAAAGTACTCAGGTGTCCCCGAGGCCACGGATGTTTTTCCCAAGGCCTTCATCGCTAGCTCAGCGCTACCATCCCAAGCCTTTTTTATTTTGAAAGTGGTCTGGGCTGGGCTCCAATTGACGATCCTCCTGCGTCAGCCTCCCAGAGTGCTGGGATTACAGGCGTGCGCCACCACGCTCAGCACCTGCGGAGAATCCGTCTAAAACTTCGTAGAGGATTAAACTTCGGTCTGGGCCAGTAAGGCGAGGACCGAAAGGCTGCGGGTGCTGCAGCCCGCAGAGCTGGGGGCACAGGGGGCGGCGCCCGGGACGGCTTCCGAGGCCGGGCTGGGCCGGGCTGGGCCGGACTGGGCCGGCCGGGCGGGGCGGCGGGTTAAAGGCGCGCGCGTCCCGGCCCCGCTCACTCTCCGTCCGGCCGCCGCCGTCCCCGCCATGGAGCGAGCGCCGCTGCGCGCCCTGCTGCTGGGCGCCGCCGTGCTGCTGCTCCTGCTCGTGCCCCTCTCCTCTTCCTCCTCTTCGGACGCCTGCGGGCCCTGCAAGCCGGCCGCCTGCCCGCCGCTGCCCCCGCGAGGCTGCCCGCTGGGCGAGACCCGCGACGCGTGCGGCTGCTGCCCCGAGTGCGCGCGCGCCGAGGGCGAGCCGTGCGGGGGCGCGGGCGCCGGCAGGGGGCACTGCGCGCAGGGCATGGAGTGCGTGAAGAGCCGCAAGAGGCGGAAGGGCAAGGCCGGGGCAGCGGCCGGCGGCGCGGGCGTGAGCGGCGTGTGCGTGTGCAAGAACCGCTACCCGGTGTGCGGCAGCGACGGCACCACCTACGCCAACGGGTGCCAGCTGCGCGCCGCCAGCCTGCGGGCGGAGAGCCGCGGGGAGAAGGCCATCACGCAGCTCAGCAAGGGCACCTGCGAGCAAGGTGGGCACCTGGAGCGCGGCCGGGGCGGGTCGAGGAGGCCACGGCGTGGGCGCCGCCGCCCACTTCTCTCGGGTGGCTGGGGTTAGAGTTGGGTGCGCGCGCCCACAAAGTGAAAAGACGAAGCGGTGCTGCGCCTGGATAGAAATCTCGGGGACCTTGGGCTCCTGCGTCCCCAAGGAGACCCCTGGCAAGGCAGTGAGCCCACAGCGGGGATCCAGATGTGTTCGTTTCTCATGCCTCTTTCTTGGTTTGGGAGTGGAGTGGCGCTGTCAAGACAGGAAGCCTAGAGGCGTTTGAAGTACAAAGTAAGGACTGTCAGAAAGTTGACCCTCTAACTGGCTAGATTTGCTTTTATAAAACTGGATTTCACATTTTTTTAATGCTCTCTTACTGGAAATTATCAGTTCCCAAAGAGTAATCCAACTAATTGCTGATGGACAAAAATAAGATACAAACTCTTCGAAGAGTGTTTTTAGGATGTACTTTGTTGTGAACCATTGACATTTTGAGTGGTTTTTGATTTTTACTATAATTTGTCCCTAGGCTGCACTGCTTGGCAAGGAGACCTTTGAGGTTGTTTGATGGTTGATTTTATTCCGTACAAGTCCAAGCTAGTTATAAATAACAGTCTGAACTTGCAAGGGGAAAAAAAAAAAAAAAAACCAGTTAAGGCTAGTGCCTGAAGTAACATTCCCATTGTAACTTTCATTGCCTATAGTTCAGGGGAAAGTTAGAGATCCGTTCTGCTGAGGTGACAGAGCACACAGTTCAAACTTTCTCCCACATTTCCAGACAGCAGTGGTTTCGTTAATGCTCTTCCCAGAAGTCCAGATGCTATTAGATTGTATGCCATTAGTTTCAAAGTTCACTATGGAGTAAGCTGGCTATTCATAGTATCATTCCTTTAAATTTAGAAAATCACAAGCCCCCCCAAAATCCATATGTGTATTTCCACCAGAAAAGGCCAGTCGTTCCTTTAAATTACATCACAAAAAAAAAGGAAATGTACTTTGTTCCAAGAATTCATTGCAAATATTGAGATTTTCTTATAAACATCCCGAGGGACATTTGTCTCCCATAATCTTACACAGTGACTGGTAATTGGGTCAGCTGAGTGTTTGGGTGGTGATTGCTCCTAAATATTAAGCCTGGCGGTCACCCTGCACCAGTCTCCATCCTCAGCAACTCTTTAGACCCCAATCCCTTGACAGTGCAGAAGTGGCCTTTTTTCTTTTCTTTTCTTTTTTAATGTTAGCAGAAGTGGAATCAAACTGGAAACTTTGACATGAGTTAGCCTTTTTTCCTCACCCTAAACTGAGAAGTATGGAATCTAGAACAGAAAAGGACTCTAGGTCAGCGCTAGAGAGAGTCAAGAGACCATGAGGTCCACCCACCAGCACACTTTCCATAGTAGAGATGAATGCCAGGAAAATCAAGTCTCCTAACTTCTCCTGACTCTTCAAAGTGTCTTGTCAGTGATAGAAACAAGAAGAGTACAATTTACATCTGTGCTGTTTAGTACTGAGGCTTTGGGAAACATATTTTCTGGCTTCCATTCATCATTTCTGTTCTCAAAAGAAACTTGAATTATACTTAGGAACAACTTGCATATTGATGGAGAGCAGGCATTGTAGGACTTGGCCACAGTGATGTTTTTCAACCCACATTCTGTTCTGTTGGTTACATTTAACATAGTCATGTGATTGAAAATGACAGTGCACATTTAAATATTTTTTAACATATTACAATAAGACACACTGCCATTAATCCTTCTTCGAATACTCTCCCTCCCATCTAATAATTAGCCCATCATGCCTGCCACTTTCTAAAGCAGTTCTAGGAGTTTTCATTCCTGTCTTTACTTACACTGTTGTGGCTTAATCAGTGTCCTGAATCAATTCAAAACATTGACCTTTCATGGTTATTTTGACTTTGGGGAAGAGCCAGAAGTAACATCTTGTCAGATCCTGTGAGTAGGTGGATGAGGACCCTCAGTAATTTTTTAGGAGCCTGCCTTTCTTATGGATGGTTCATAGCAGCAACTTTCACTGTATTATCATACCTCCTAAGAAGAAACTCACAAAAGAGGACTCCTAGAACTGCGTCAGAGAGTGGCAAGAATGATGGGATAAGTATAAGTGAGAGGGAGCTTTTCAAGGGGGATTAAGAGCAGTGTGTCTTTCACAATAATTGGAGTTTATTTAAATATACACCATTGGTGTTGATCAGCCCTGGTACATTTACTGAGCAGCTAGCTGCTGTCAGCACTGTACTAGGTGCTGTGTAGCAGGGATATAGGAAATACATCTTGTCTTGCTGATTGAACAGCTGCACACAGGGCAAGGGATACAGCTCAGGGGTAGAGACTTGCTCTCCAAGCAGGAGGGCTAAGTTCCAGCTGATACCACAAATAAGTAACAAGTAAATGACTAAAGGCATGTGTGTGCAAATGTTGCAAAGTCCCAGAGCACTTTCCCTGGGTCCCTGGAGCAGTTCACCATCTTCTCCTTTACAAGACCAAGATCATCATTTACTTCCCTGCTGGAGAGAGGTCTTATGCTGCCTGTTTCTGAACTCTGCGGTCAAAGGCTTAAAAAGTCTGTTTGAGAGGGAATGAGCTAATAATCTCAAGTCTTGGAACTGTCATAGTGAATTTAGTGCCATTAGATGTTATTGAGGTCCCTGCAATCATGGGTAACTGGAAAAGGGGAGCAGATAAGCCAGTTTAATAAAAAGGAGTTGATGTAGAGAAGCTGACACATATAATACAATCTCATTATTGGAAAGGAACATGGTGTTCCTCTAGTGCAGTTCCTGGCTTCATCTTTCATTCATTATCTTTTACATTGATGTACCTTGACAGTCCCGTTCCAGTTACTTGGCTTCTTTAGGTATCGTTCCTTCTTCTGTCTCAGAATTAATTTAATTATATAACAAGAATGTCATTCTTCAGGATCTTCCTTAGTATGTTTAGGACCAAGTTCAAACTACTTTCTGGGGCACAGGAGAGTCATTACAATATAACCCTGTTACTTGGTTTGGTTTGATTCTTTTGGTGGTTTTTGGGGGGTTTTGGTTGGGGTTTTTTGGGGGGAGAGGTTGCTTTGGTTTTTTTTTTTTTGCCACTTCTATCCAACCTCCTTGATGGTCCAGCCACAAAACGCATCTGTGCCTCAACATCTCCTGCTTCTTCATCCCACTGTGCTTCTGCCTTGAATGCTTCCCTGGCTACCCACACACCACAGCCGCACTCTCCCTGGCATCTGCCTCCCCTGTGGACTCTTTTATTTATTTACTTATTTATTTTTGTCTTTTTGAGACAAGGTCTCACTATGCAGTTCAGGCTGGCCTTGAGTTCACTTTGTAGCCCAGGCTGGTCTCGAACTCGCAACAATCTTCCTGTCTCAACCTCCCAATTGCTGGGATTACAGGCATGAGCCACCATGCCCGGCTCCCCACTGTGGACTCTTATCTAGTCTGTAAGGAGCTTGCCACTTTCTCTGAGAAGCAGCCTGACTCTCCTCCCCGCCTGCCCCATCACAAGTCCTTGCTCTCCAATCATGGTTCAGCCTCCAGCCATTGTTGCAGCAAATACTCCCTGTACTGCAGCAGGCCTGGCAGAACAGTGAGCTGAGAGCCTGACTCCCAGGGTATGAGCCTTCCCTCTGCCCTTCGCTAACTCTAACTCTCTACCATGGTCCCCTCACTTGTAAAATGGGGATTATATCCACACCTAGCTCATAAGGTTGTCATGAAGTGTCTTACTTTTTACTCATTGCTGAGACAAAATACCTCAAGCCCAAGTTGGGGAAAAAAAGGTTTATTTCTTACAGTTTTTGGAGGTTTCAGTCCACACTCAGTTGGCTCCAAGGCAGGTGGGCATGGCTGGGCCACAGTTCAGGAACCAGCAAACAGCAAGACACACCTTCTTCCTGCCATTACATCACATCCTGGCTCCACCCCTATGTGGGTGGAGCACTGACACCATCAATCCAAGCACTAGACAGAACCATCACAAATGCACAATGCAAACTCATGAGGCCTGGGGGGCACAGACATAAACCATGACATTAAGATTAAAAGTAATAAAGATTGATGCTAGATGGGCCAAGAATACAGCTCAGTGGCATAAAGACCTGCCTGGCAAGCACAAGGTCCTGAGTTCGATTCCCAGTACCACAAAAAAACTGATACAAGAAAGGACTTGATGAGTATTAATCATTGTTGTTACTCAGCCAGAAAGTAAGCCCCTGAAGGAACAGAGTTTTTGTCCCTGCATCCCAGGAAAGCAGACCACTCGCTGGCATATAAGGGTGCTTTGAACACACCTCAATGAGTGAATGAGGGAATATAAATTGGCAAGCACTCTTCTGATCTCTGGGCAGGCAGCCTTGACTTAAATACACAAGGTCCCTCTCTCATGGAGTTCAGTGTAAGCTTTAGAAACAAACAGGTGTCATCCCATAATTGTATGTATTATGTACAGTGTAATCAGCAAGCTAGGTTAGAGTTTAGAGATAAATGGGCAATACCCAGTGAGGTTGGCAGAGCCACGCCAGGATGCCAAAGACCTAGCAAGGCCAGAGCCTGTAAGGAGAGCAAGCTCTGCTTCTGTATGTACCTTTCCTGCTGTCTCAAGAACGCTCTTCCCCACTGGACTGTGAGCATCGAAAAAGAGGGACTGCTTCCTGTGTTTAGACTTCCTTCCAAATACAGTGACTGGGTAATAGTTGGGCCTTCTATAAATATTTGTTGATTAAACAAAGGAATCCTCATAGAAAGTGCCTTTTTATTTGCAGATGTGGGCAGCAGACTCACCTACCTGTCTGTTCTTTTTGCCTAGCGTCTTCTGCCTTCCTGAGGTCTAGGATTTCCAGAGAATTCATCTAACGTTGACTGCACTTTCCATCCTTAACCATCTCTGACATTAGATGCTTACTTCCTGCCCAACCTTCAACTGTCCCATGTTCCATTGCTGGATAGAATTGGGTCCAGAAGCTGCTTCATAAATGGAAGGGTGAAGATTCTGTTCATCAGAAAATTATTTGACCAATTTTAAGCATTCATTTTTGAGTGCTTCTGTGATGCATTTTAAAGATTGATAACATATTATTTAGAGGTCCATATTCTATTACTGTCCTTCAGTGAATCTCTGAACTTCACTGAAAGTCGAAACAGAAGGGTCCCAAAACTAAATGTAATTGTTAATGATCTAGTCGATATATAGGGGAGGACAAGATAGCCCAATGCTTTCTTAAACCAAGTCGCTTAGACCACAGAGCCAGGCAGAGATCTCACAGGAGGGGGTCAGGCTGAGAGGTTGGAGTGAGGAGAGCAGAGATTAGTGAAGCAGAGTAGCTGAGTAGCAAAGGCTACATGGCCATAGCAATGGCTCATGTCCTGTACTGCCAGATGCACCATGACCTAGCAGAACCTGAGGGGGGAGGGGGACAGGATTTGGAGATTGAGCTGTGATCATTCCTGGAGGTCAGGCACCTAAGAGAAGATCAGACCTATCAAATGCTATTCAGCCTTTAAAGAGAAGGACATTCTGCCATTTGTAACTATAGGCTTGAATTTGGAGAACATTATGTTAAATGAAATAACTCAGGCAGAGAAATACGGCATGATCTCATCCCCATGGAATTGAAAAAGGTCAAACCAACAGGACCAAGGAGTAAAATGTGGTTGCCAGAGACTGTGATAGAATATTGATTTAAGGGCACCGACTTTCAGGAGGAGAAAGTTTAGGAGCTCTGATACATATCATGGTGATTCTAATCATCTACTGTGTGTTTAAAAACTGTTGAGAGATGTTAGGTGTTCATACCACAGAAAAAATAAGTTTATGCTAAATAGCCTGATTTGGCCATTCCACACTTTACACATATATCACACTGTGGTATACTGTACTATATCCGTTGTTTGTTTTGTTTTCTGTACCAGAGATCAAACTCTCAACCTCGTGCTTGCCTGGCAGTCACTGAGCTAATTCCCCCGGCAACCCTTTCTTTTTAACTTGGCAACTAAAATTTAAAAAAAAAATTTTTTTTCTCAGTACTGGGAACTGAACCCAGGGCCTTCACACTGCGCTACATCCCTGGCTCTTTTTCCAGCATGGTTGTTTTTTTTATGGGGATTTGGGGTGTTTTTCAGAAAAAGTCATGCCACAACGCTGAGCTGCCCACGCTGGGCTCAAACTGGTGATCTTCTTGCCTCAGTTTATCAGATTATTAGGATTATAGGTGTGGCTACCATACCTGGCTCTAAAATAAATTCTGAAAAATGACACCAGATGCACAGGATGTTCGCGGAGCCCTGCATGATGGCCCGGTGGCTTCCAGGCTGCTCAGGGTGGGAAGGGGGGGAGCCATGGAGCCACAGGTAGAATCTGTGCCCTTAGAAACCTGCGGGCCGCACTTAGTGGAAGAGGCTGGGCCAGGACAGGATACGGCGGCTCCATCCAGGAGCTGGTGCCCAAGTGCCGGCAGGTGCAGCCTGAGTTGCGGCTTCCCCAACCCTCAGCACGTGCGTCCGTCCGTCAGCACTTCCGGTCTCCTCTGCTTCCGGCACATCCGGGTCCCACCCACCACATCCGGGCCCCACCCGCCATGGCGGCTGGTGGGGATTGCAGCAGGAGGCCTTTCTGGAGACCTTGCTGAGTGGCTGCTCACAGAAGTGCCCTGCTTAACAGGCAGGCGCTTCCTCCTCATACAAGGCGCTGGTCCAGCGCAGGCCCCACCACTTTCTCCATCTTCACATCAGAAAAGGGGAAAGAAAGTCCTGCGAGGGCACCGCGGGCACCTGCTTTTAAGACCTTTCTGCCCTCCTGTGCCCTGCTCAAGTGACACACTTGTTCTTTATTATCAGTTTACTCAGTTTTAATTAGTGCATTGTAAGAAAGATATGAAGAACCGAAGACACTTTAGAAAATAGGCAACCTTGAAGAAGGGTCTTAAAGGACTGAAGATCCTTTCTGAGGAAAGGAATCTGAAGAACAAGTTAATGTTTCTCCATAGTTTGGGAGTTAGTTATTAAATGGAAAATGCCTGACTGACTATTCTGCAATTCTTGAAGAAAATAGAATTTAAATGCCTGGGATTAAACAGCCAGAAGGCACATTTGGATTACATGCCAGGGAGAATTTTCCAGTAAAACTGTCGAATACACTAAGATGGTGGGAGTCGAGAGAGCTGAGCAATAACCTCAGTGAGCAGAGCAACAGTGAGGGAGGACTTGATAACTTTTCCATCTGCACTGTAGGACTCTCACATGGAATGGTGGGGCTGAGCAGACATTTACTGACATTCTTAAACATGATTTCCACGCTGTCCCTCAAGGTGATCCCTGGGGCCTACTGCAGACCTGCCTTGTACCAGAAACTGCCTTACAAGGCACCGTTTTGGGTGGCCGGTGACTAGGCGTTCTTGGGTGGAGTCCAAGGCCCGCCCTGCCTTCTCTGTGCCAAATCTTCCCCCAGTGGATAAGATCCTGCATTTCCTTTACTAAACTCCAGCTGCCTTACTATGATCTGACCTCATCTGTGCTTTTAATTGCAGGACAAATGACATCCTGTTCTTTGCATCTGGTAACAGGGGACCCCTGCATTATTGATTGTCCACTGTTAAGCCAAGGGTACCCAAGGGTAACTTCTTTTGGTAACTGAGAGTGGTGCAGTCAGAAAACTTGGAAAGGGAAAGAGACTTAGGTGTATGTAAATGAATTGCCCACTGTTTGAGGGCAATTTTAAAGATTTTCCAGGAAATTCTTTGCTCTTTATGACCAGAGAGCTAGAAATGTCCTCAGAAATCTTCCCAAGCCAGTTCTACTGGGGTTTTCCAGGTCAGTGAAGGCCATTCCCTGCCCTAACAGTGCTGGAAGGAAAGCCAGAGCTGATAATGTGAGGAAAGACTGTCTTTTTCCTAAATTTGATGTGCTGAAGAGCTGGACTCTTGTTTTATCACAAATTGCACTAATGGAAAATTAATAGGGCCCCTTTAAAAAGTGAATTTGTGATAGTGGTAGCTGACAATTGTACAGTACTGTAAACAGGGAGTTTACTAATGGCTCCAAGTGGGTGTTCCTTTCTTGCACCTTTAAAACCACCTCGAAAGGTACAATACAGGAAACTGTTATCCCAGTTCATCCCAAACTTACCCCAAAGGAAACTGCAGGCCTCTGTCACATAGCACCAAGTGACGCATCTGTACTTAAGTCGGGGAATTCTGCTACAGCCTTGCTGTTTAAAGTGTGCTGCATAGACCCATTGTGTTGACTCACTATTGGGTTATTTTCCCTCTGTATAAACCTGAAATGATTTCTAAATAAAAATTTAAAACAAGCCAAACATGATGGCATATACTTGTAGTGTCAGCACTCAGGAGGCTGAGACAGAAGGATTGCTGTTGATATAAGAGAAAGAGACTCTCTCAAGATGCTAGATGTCCAGTATGAGTTTGTGTTCTCTAAAATCAAAGGGTGAATTCTAGGGATATCAGAGCTTAAGAGCAGAATATATTTATTGGGGGAAAGAAAGCTTCTGTCTGACAGAGAGACAGAAGGGTTCCCCAGTGGATCACTGAGGACCCTGCCTGTCCTAGGAATTTTTATTATGCAAAACCACAAGGTGAGATGGATCCAAAGTGGGAAAAAGTGGAAAATTACGAGGTGGGGAAAACTGTGATCAATGAATAAGATTACAAGTGTAACTGTCCAGGTAAAATGGATTAAATAGGGGTCAGATGGGGAGGTGAGTCATGCAGCAAATAGGCATGAAACAGAACAGGGGCTCCAGGAAGGGTGGGTCAGTGGCTCTTCTTGGCTTCCCCAAGGTGATGGCTGCCTGTTTAGAATATCAGTCACTGTTTACCCTTGAAGCAGTATATGGGTACATCTTTTGAATGAGGTCTGGCCCTGAGTGGAGGTGCCTGTCTCCCCCACAATTTTAATGTATCCTGTTTTCTGCACTGGCTCCTTTGAGGGCCCAGCCCTGTCTGGCTGTCCTGGCTGACGGCCTGTGATATTTCTAACAGCTGTCTGTAACACTGAGTTTGAGACCAACGTGGGACATACAGCAAGTTCAAAGCTAATCTGAAACATATAGTAAAACCCTGTCTCAACCAATCAATCAATAAACTAAGTTAAAAGTAAGGCCAGGGCTGGGGATTTAGCTCAGCAACATAAGCGCCTGCCTGGCAAACTCAAGGTCGTGAGTTCAATCCCTGGCTCAAAAAAAAAAAAGTTAAGGCCAGTTGTGGTGGCACACACCTCTAATCCCAGCATTCTAGAAAGCTGATGTACGAAGATCCTGAGTTTAGACCAGTTTGAGTAATTCAGCAAGATCCTCTATCGGGATATGATACGCCATCTAAATAGATCTATAATGGCTCTTTGAATGAACATAGAATAGAGATTCTATATGATAGCAAAGTTTTAAGTCTTTCCTGGGGCACATAGATGGTGCCTTACAATAAACGCTATATTGTTTTGGAGGGAGGCTTGCCCATAAGTGGATATGGGCAGAGCTCATGACGGTGTGACTCTCGCCAGAGCAGTCTAGCATCTCAGAGCCCTTGGCAGAGTCCTTATGGGGTGCGGAGGCTGCTGACCTGAATACTTGCCCCAGGGAGACCTCTTGCAATGTCTGATTGATCACTCTTTCAGAGTAGGGTAGGGGAGAAAACTCACTGTTCCTATGTTCAAATATTCCCTTTCATGCGTGGTTTAAACTGGAATGCTGAACTTGACCCCTGACCCTATCTCTCCTCTCAGATACATTTTCCCAGTTGAGTAACACTGGGCATCTCAGGTATGGTCTGAGGTAAGGCAGGGTTTACATTCCAACAGGAACTGAAGCCTGTTTTGCCAGCCGTGATAACTTGAAGCAGAAGGGAAATACTCCAGGACTTGAGAACTCACCTAGGGCTTTGTGAACTCAACTAGGCGTAATCCCTTTTACCTTTCTGAGAGAGAAGAAAAGAGCACTTTTTAATAGTGCAGCGGGCGGGGTGCGGCTGCCTCTGGTCTCCTGGTTCTTCCCGAGGTTTCTGAGAAGCCCCACCCCACCCCCACCCCATCTTTCTGCCTGATATTTTGTTTGCATCAGAATAGTGGCCCAGCAGTCAAGTGACGGAATTGGGAAAGCTTCAGATCTGACATCTGTTCTACTCTCTTCTGGCCTCACCCCAAGCATGGAAGAAAAATTTATCGAGAAATAGATCTCCTGGCACTTTTTGGGGGGTTTGAAAGAGACCACCCACATGCAGGCTTCAGGAGCAGGTGTCAGAGTAGCGGGAGCCACAGGGCACAAAGCCTGCCCCTTCTTCTGGGGGAGGCAGCTTTCAGAATTCTGCTGGGGATCCGAAAGGGAATTTCAACACAGCTTCAGCAGTTAGGGTGGCTTTGGCGTCCAGAGATCTGGGAGCCCTGGCTTTTGATGGGGAATAAGATGCATACCTGACACTGCTGCTTGATCTTGAGCGGAGCGACTTCTTAGCGAGGCCCAGCCCAGCCGAGGGAGTGGGTGGCGGGGCAGAGACAGTTGCTGGTAGACACTTCACAGCCGGGATCTGAGCCAGAGGACCCGCTGGGCTCAGTGAGTGTCCAATCAGAGGCTGTGAGCCAGCTGGAGAGTTGATCTGACGTGGCTCTTTCTGCACCACCTGCGGAGCTTTTGGTTAAGTACTTGGGGAAGTGGCAGGGCAGAGTGGTCCTTTCCAGACTCCACCAGGAGGAGCCGGTGTCAGCACCCCGTTTCCTGCTGCCTGAAAAGCTGCTCCCTGCTTTTTTTTTCCATCTATGCCGCTTGGCCTGTCTCCAGGTGCCACCTTTCTTTCCTATCTGAGCTCAGAGAAAGGGTGTGTCCTTTCTCTACCTGCGTCCCAGCGACAGTGGGGGACCTGGTAAACCCTGCCCAGTGCACCCCCTGGCTGCACCCCAGGTTCACAAGCTGCCCTAGAAGAGCCAAGCAAGCAAGAACTTAGTGTCCACTCTGGAAGTGGCCTACACGGTCAGTGCCACCACTTCTTTTCTGCATGCTACTCGGGACGAGTTTTTCAGGTGTTTTAGGGTCCTCATTCACTCTGAATGTCAGCCCAAACCTGTACCCCTTCTCAGGACAAGCCCAGATGATGGTGAAGATGGCCTCTGAGGCGATGGGCTTGACAGGTCCCCCAAAATGACCCCGGGGCCATCTCTACTGATCACCTTCAGCCGCAATGGTGTGCAGGGTATGTCAGGAAATACAGGCTGAGGGCTCAGGGTGCCCCTGGGAGTCAGGTCACCTGGGCCAAATCTCTATTCTGCTACTTAACTACAGGTGTGATCCCAACCTCTTTCATTTATAGTTTGATTTTGTTTGGTTTTGGTTTTGGTTTTTTGAGACTGGGTCTTACTATGTGAGTTCAATCTGGCGTTGGACTCACTTTGTAGGCCCGGCTGACTGAACTCATGATGATCTTCCTGCCTCAGCCTCCCAAGTGCTGGAATTATAGGAATGTGTCACCACAATAGGCCTCATTTATAGTTTTTGTATTTGTTTGGAGATTTTTTGGTACTGGAAGTTGAACCCAGGACCTTCATGCTGAGCTGAAGCCCCAGCCCATTTTTATTTTTCATTTTGAGACATTTCTGAGTTTCTGAGACTGGACTTAAAAGTATAGTCCTCGGCCTCCTAGGGTCCTAGGACTACAGGTGTGCACTGGGATAACTTCAGGTGCCCAACTTCAATTCATAGTTTTGTTATGGACCGAACATGTGTACAATAATAAAGCCTACCACTTTAGAGTTGTTGAGAAGTGAGATAATATATGAAAACATTGATACCAGCCTCATAGTAAGATCTCACTAAATTGTTTCAATTCTGTTAGCATTATAAAACATAATATGGGTTAGTTTATAAGTGCTCTATCACATGTTAGTGTCTTACTATGACCAGTCCCAACTCAATCCTGCCTCACATGATTCCAGGTTAGAGCTGAAACTTGTGTTTGGGCCCCTGCAAATAAAATCACAAGACGATGTTGTCAGCAGCAAATCCCAGGACCTTCTGCCTTGCTGTGCAAGGATTCTGGCACAGGGCATCCTGCCCAGATTGGGAGATGCCAGAATCCAGTGCAGGCTGACAGGGGCCCTTCAGGGTGCTGGCCAGAGTGTGTGCTTTGCTGGGCTGCATAAATAGTTCTGATCCTTCCAGCCCAGGGTTACTCATGCTGTTTTCTAACAGCACCTCTTATTGGCTGCCGTTCAGTCACTTCAGGCTGAGAGGTCACTCCCATTCAGTTATTAATGGTATACCTAGTTGATTCATTTAAAAGTAAGTATGGGGGGGGGAGTATTGGCTTCAAAGAGGAATGTGAATCAAAACCACAGTTCAGAAACCAAAGAGAATAGTGAGTGCCCATAGATACACACTGGGTATTTGGCTTTTAGAGTAGTATTGACAGAAATAATCATTCTTTCACTGCAATTCCTGTGTTTGTTCTTTGGCTTACATGGCTTAGCAGAAACTCATCTGGAAAATTAAAACACTTAGCTATAAACGGACGTATTTACACCCAGAAGGTGACTATGTGTGTCAGGATGGAGGACGAAGGAGAACAAGGGCACAGAGCAGAGATTTAGGAAAAGCGATAACTTTTCAGGTGCACCAGCTTCAGAACATTGAGGAGAAAATGCCAGAACATTGGGTGCTAGGTGCTCTTTCGCCTCCAAAATCAGCAGGACTTTTCAGAATGTGAAGTCCGCCTCGGAAGCGGAAGCCCTTGAACACATGATTGCACACTTGACCGAGCACCTGATCGCTTCATACTGCACAGGCAGCTAGTGGCTTGGCTACTTCTGATCTCCGGCTATTTTGAGTCTCTTATCTGCATCTAACAGTCAAAATATGTTTGCATCTGTCATTGTTGGTATTTTTAAAAGCTTGACTACCATTTTAAGAAAAATATTCACCTAAAGTTACATACCCAATCTTTTATTTTTGGAGTGCATTTTGAGACAGGGTCTTTCTATGTAGTCCACACTGGCATTGAACCCACTATGTGGCCCAGGCTGGCCTCAAACTCAGATCCAGTGCTCTTGCCTCAGCCTCAGAGTGTTGAGATGACAGGTGTGCACCACCACACCCAGCCTCCAGAGTTTCAGTTATTTCTCTACAGTAAATATTCCTTAAACCTAGGGAAGTGGTGGTGAACCCATAGCATGTGTGCTGCACGGGGCTGTCTGTCATCACTGAAAGCTCGCAAAGGTTTGCTTCCCTGGGCTGGGGTTTCTGTTTTGCTCACCATTGAATCCTCAGTGTCAAACAGTCCTTGGAATGTTATAGGTACTAAGTACATATTTGATGAGTAAATAAATGAATGATTGAGGGCAGATTCATTGCCCTGTTGTTAGAAAGGGAGCCTTCGTGCTGACAGGTGATCACCTTTAGAGAGAGGAGGTTTCTCTCTTCCCTGTCATCTCTGTGAAATCTCACAGGACACAGTGGCTCCCCCAGCATAGAGGAGAATCTCTGATAATTCACCTGAACCTTTTGGATTGCAATCATCCCTTATAATTACTTTCTGCAGTCAAAAAACTCTGAGACTTGTGGCATGGTGACACTTGCATGTTACACAAGTTCAAGGCAAGTCTGGGCTACATAGCAAGACCATGTCTCAAAAAAGATAAAGGACTAGAGATACAGCTCAGGGTAGAATACTGGCCTAATTTGTCAAAGCTCCTGGACTCAATCCCTTGTAGTGAAAAGCAACAAAGCCCTGATACTGAGAATAATGTTCCATTCTGCTTTATCATTTCCTCATTTCCCATGCAGTGTGTATGATATTCTACCACTGCCACTGGCTGTGTGATCTTGGGAAATTTGCTTAACCTCTCGGAACATCATTTTTCTCACATGTGAAGTATACTACTGACTTACAAGGTGCATGTAGCAGTTGCATGAGTTAATGTATTCTAAAGGCTTAACACAGCGTTTGACCCACAACTGATCATCAATAGTTGGTCTACTAGTCTACCTTTCCCTCAAGTTGAACAGCAGCGGAAGAAAGCACAGATATGGCACATTGTCATTATTTGTGGTACTTGTGTTCTGGGAGGTCTGTTCTGGGAGCACTGAATCAACAAATACTGAACCACTGCTCCCAGAGGCACTGTATGGTTAGAATCTGGGAGTCTCTGATCACATTTCATCAGCCCACCAGTACAGAGCTTGCTTTAAAGACCTTTTATTTAATATATACTAAGCTGAAGGCCAGTGACATGATAACCCATGCCCGGGTGAAGCTGTCAGACCCGTTTCTCTGACACGCGTCACCATAGACTGTTGGTTCTTTGGGGGATGCAAGCCAGCTCTTCAACACAACATGCAGGGGCATCTTAAACAGCTAAGTCACCAAGAGAAATCACAAAAATACAAAAAAAAACACACACACAAAGTGGCACTAAACAGGTTGTAAGGGACAGTTGGAGTTGTGACAATGAAACATGTAGGTAGGAGGGTGCCCTGCTGTATGCCCCTGAGCATGGTGGTCACTCTGTGCAGAGATGTGGGTGATCCAATCTGGGAGTTACAAATTAGTTGCACCAAGTAGGGGAATTTGCAGAGGTGGAATCTGCAGTGAGAGCTGACTGTATTTGGAAGCAGCCAAGAGAAGAACAGTAAGCTTTGGGGAAATGCCAAGGATTTGGAAGGCAGAAACCACATGTGCATAGCCAAGTTTCGACCAAGCTGATGTTCAGGAAATAATTACTGCAGGGTGTGGTGGCTTATGCCTGTAATCCCAGCATTTGAATGACTGAGGCAGGAGGAGCGGCACGAGTTCAAGGCCATCCTAGCCTACAGAGTGAGTTCAAGGCCAGCCTGAACTACAAGGCAAGATACAGTCTCAAAAAAACAAAAACAGGACTGGGGGCAGAGAGGAGAAAGAAGGTACACCTTCCTGTGTGCTAGCAGTAACTGTGGGCAGGAGGAGAAACAAGAAGTGCCCTTCCTGTGAGCCAGCCAGTGCACAGGCTGGGAGACAAGACGGGCTGAGCACCACACATACCCTACTCCAAGCAACCTGTTAACTCAGAGGAACACAGACTGATCTGATAGCAACTGAGGTACAAAAACAACTTAAGCTTATATCGTTGGAAGGACTACAGAGCTAAAGCCAGTAGTCTGAGCATCTATTTAGAGGATAATAATATGCAGTATAGCAATGGGGGCTTTTCTTCTGTCTTGTTTTTGAAATCCAATAATGTTCTCACTGTTTTGTTTTGCTCTGTTTTACTGCTTTTGTTTTATTCAGTGTTTTGTTTTGATTGGTTTTATTCTGTTCTGTTTTGTTTGATTTTATTGTGTGATGGTACAGGCAGCAATTTTGAAGATAACAAGAGGCATTATGGTATCAATGATTGATTTCCTATTATACTGTTTTGAGGTCATGTATCACTTTCTCTATTTTGTTTTGATCGGCTTTATTCTGTTTTATTTTGTTCTCTTTAAAATAAAAAAAGCGGGGAGAGTGGACCAAGGATTTAGCTTAGCAGAATAAGTGCCTGCCTGGCAAGTGTGAGGTCGTGAGTTTGAACCCTGGTACCAATAAATAAACAAAATTAAAGAAAAGAGAAAAATAGGAAATCATTGACTCTTTTTCCAGTTTAACAAGTACCTGTGCTGTGTTGTGGCCATTCTGTGACAAGCAGGTTTTTGTCCTGCACCCCTGCAAACAGGACTCCGGTGCTGCGAGGGGAGGGCTCCAGAGAGGAAACCCCCTCTCAGCTTCCTCCCTGTCCTCACCAGCTGACTGAAGAAACAGGTTACCTTAGGCTCCAGTACAAGTGGAAAATTAGAATAGATCCTCCTCATTCACAACAAGCTCCTGTGTCCTCCAGCTGTGCTGGGTACCCTGGGGGATCTGGCCTGATGAGAAAGATACTGACCCTTTTTTAAGAACCGACAGATCCACAGTCCGTCTCGGGGATTGCACAGTGTGGAGATGCGAAACAGACAGTTACGTGCAAAATACGAGAGGCCTTTTGTAAATTAAGTCAGTGAAAACACAGGAGCAAAGGCAGTATGCACACACGCACATGTACACACACACACACAGACACACACACACCCCTCAGCCCTTTGTTTTTAATCCTTGAAAGCTCATTTTCTGTGCAGCTTCTGAACAGGAAAACAATGAGCAATGTTATATTTGTGGCCTATAAATACATTATAACTTGATTACAAATTGTAAGAGTTTATAAATAATGTAACCATAACTAGATATATAGCATATGAAAGAATTAATTTATTTCTTTGTCCAACATGACATTTGGGAGTGGCAGTGTTTGTTCAGAACTAAACTAAAAAGAGAATATTGGTCCAAAAGTATTTTAAGATTGTGTTTATTTTAAGATTGTGTTTTATAACCTTGGCAAATGCTAAGGGAAAAATAAACGGTAAACTCACATCACTCTACGTAGTTCCTGACAAAAGGAAAAAGCACAGTTTAAAATACCAGTAGGTGCTATGACTTGTTCAGATAATAAAAGCACCATCTTCAGCAGTTCATTGTCAGATGTTTCACTTTTTTCTCAGAGCACAATGGATTTTAGGTTCTAGACTTACATCCTAATTTGATTTCAGCTGCCTTGTATGCGTGTCCTGGGAGTATAAGCTAATTTAATTTCATGTTCACTGAAGTTCTTTCTTGTTATTAAAAACTAACATTATAGAAATCTGTTTGTGCTGGTTGCTTTCTCTTATGACTGAGACAAAATACCTGACACCCAACATGAAGGAAGGAAAGTCTTATTTAGCTCAGTTTGTAGAGGTTTCAGTCCATAACCAGCTGGCTCCAAGGCAAAATGGCACATGGCAGAGAGCAACCGTTCATGACAGGAGAAGACAGCAAAAGCAACAAGAGCCAAAAGGGAGGAGCACAAGAGCAAGCTTCCTCCGTCCCTTACATTGTGTGCAGGCTACCCGCCCCAGGCAGGTGTAGCACTCATGCCCATAACCCCAGCACTGGACCATGAGTCAATCACAGATGCTAGAAGCCCGCTCCATGACCGTATGAGGCTTTGGAGGGACATCCAGACACAAACCATAACACTGCTGAATTCATGGAAATCAAAGACAGTCATTGTTAACATTTTTTTGTATTCCACTCCATATTTTGATTTATTTTTTCTAGTCTTTTTAGGCGTATATGATACGATTATTTTCATCATGCTATTTATGTATGTTTATGTCTTGTTTTCAATTTATAACTAATATTTTGCTTAACAGAAAATAGAAATTTTATAAACATTGTAATTCTGCATAATCTTTTAAACAAGCCATAATTTACTTGAGTTTTTCTGTCATAAATAACCCTTTAATTCACATCATTAGACATAAAGATGTCTGCATGTCCTTTTAGGATAGGTTGCAAACTGGAATTGCTGACTCTATGATATGAACCTTTCTTTCCTTTTTTTCCCCCTCTGTGTGTGTGTGTGTGTGTGTGTGTGTGTGTGTGTGTGTGTCTGTGTTTATGGTACAAGCTTTGAACCCAGGGGAATGCATATGGTCAGAAAGCACTGTACCACTGAGCTACATCCCCAGCCTTCCTCTTTTTGAACAGGGGGACAAGGACTCACTGAGTTAACTAGGTGGTCTCAGATTTGCACACTTCCTGCCTCTTTCCCTTGAGAAGCTGGGGTTATAGGTTTTAAAATTTTTGAGACATATTGACATTGGTGATTCCAATTGAAAAATTAGCCTCTTCTAGATCTAGGGAAAAAGGTTCTTCTCCATTGTTGCTGGGAGATAAAGTAATACAGTGTTGGAAATCAATATAGAAGTTCCTCAAGAAATTAAAAATACAGCTATTGTTTTACCCAACTATACCACTCTTTGGTATATTCCAAGCAGAACGAAAGTCAGCATAGTGTGTACATCTGCTTACCTATGCTTATTGCAGTGCAGTTCATAGTGCTATGCTACAGGAGTAGAATGTATGTATATACTGTATACACAGTGGACTGTTAGCCATAAAGAAGAACGAGGTCATGTCATTTGCAGAAAATAGAAGGAACTGGAGAACATATTATGTTAAGAGAAACAAGCCAGAAACAAAATCATGTTTTCTATCATATGAAAAATCTAGATAAGGCTTTAAAAAGAAAAGTGACATGAAAGTATAAAAAATACTATTAGAGAACAGGAGACTAGGAGAGGGGAAGATGATCAAGGTTTGTGCCAAAACAAAACCCATGTTTCTGCAGAACTAGTATGGACTAATAAAAAAAATTAAACTAACCCAGTTTAGACAAATTTCCCCTAAGAACAGAAGGTTGAAAGCACAAATTCCAGTACACAATACAAATGACTTTTTGTTGTGCTCAGCTCTGTTTGGTGATTATCAGGCTGCAGAAAAGACTTTGAGACCTGCACTTGTGTCCCAGCTCCTCTTTACAAAAGTTGCACTTAGTGGCCGAAAATCCCAGGGCCCTGGCAGTGGCCTGGTCTGCATCTGCAGTTGCCGGGCACTGGCATTTTCTAGCCTGTTCTCATACAAAGTTCCAGCAAGACCAGAAGCAAAGGACTCCTGCTTGCTATAATATCTTTGTTAAAATTAAAGCTGGTCGGGGGTGGGGATTTAGCTTAGCAGCATAAGTACCTGCCTTGCAAGCATGTGGTCATGAGTTCGATCCCCAGTACCAATAAAAAAAAAATGGTACCAAAAATTAAAGCTGGTCAATCAAATATTTTGATATAAAAGGAAGATAATAGTGCCTAGTTGAGTTGAGGTCCCTAAAAAACACCTGCATCCCTGCATTTGAAAATGTCTTTCATGTGGCAGCTACTTGCATGACAAATAAACAGTAAAAACTTCATGACATTTGGAGTTCTTGTCTTTAATATTTTTCACTAAAGAAAAAGGGTCTCTACTCTTCTGTTGATGTAGTCTGTGATACACAGTAGTCCTCCTTTATCTTCTCTTTCACTTTTCAAGATTTCAGACACTTGTCAACTACAGTTCAAAAATACGAAGTTGCAAGTTCTGGGAATAAACAATACAAAATTTTACCTAACTTTTATGACAGTGTATTGTGAAACTTGTTCTATTTTATAACAGTTGTTATTCTCTTCCAATGCCTAGCTTATAAATTAACCCCTATCGCAGATATGCATGACCAGAATGAAGGCAACACATGTAGAGGTCAGTCCTCTCTGAGGTTTCAGGCACCTCCTGCGGACCTTGGAACATATCCCCTTGGGATAGGGCTGCTGTACGTCCACCTGGCTATGTGCAGAATAGTGAGATTGTGGCTGAGCACTTGAGTGTCTCAGTTTGTGGGATATACTTGCCTCCTCAGAGTCTATGACTGCTTGCTTCACTTACCTAAAATATAAAAGAACTAGGGGTGGTAGTACATACACGTAATCCCAGCTACACAGGAGGCTGAGTCAGGAGGACCACAAGTTAGAGGCTGTCTTAGTTTCCTTCTCGTTGCTGAGATGCAACACTTGACAGCCACAGCTCTAAGGAGGACAGGTTTCTTTTGGCTCACGTTTTGTAGAGGTTTCAGTCCATCATCAGCTGGCTCAAGATAGGGTGGTATGGCAGAAGAGAAACAGCTCATGGCAGTCTGGGGAGCAGAGAGAGATCAAGGTAGAAGGGAGTGAGAGGGAGCCTTCCTATCCACGCCCCCAGGGACCACCTCCTCCACCACCCTTCACCTCCCCGTGTTGCATTTTGCTATAAATTCGTCTGACCTAATGATGAGTATGGCTCCCTCGTGACCCAGCCACCTCCCAAGTCCCATCTGTGATCCTGTGAGACTTAGGGAGTCATGTCATTTGCAGGAAAATAGAAGGAAGTACAAACCATGAAAGAGACCATGCTGATAAATTTAGTGAGGCCTGGCTCCAAAATAAAAATTTTTAAAGGGCTGAGGACATAGCTCAATGTTAGAGCACTTTCCTAGCTTGTGCGAGACGAGGACCTGGGTCTGTCCGCAGCTGGGGGAAGGACTGTAAAAAATGTGTAAGTTTTATCACACATGTCCTTGAGTTCTTGAAAAGATTGGCAAAGCCGAGTTTCTCTTTATCTCAAATCCTCAACTCTACAGCACATTCAGCAACAAAAGCCCTTTACAAGGCACTTATTCCTGATACTACAGAAAACAGTGCTGAGAATATGTTTGTAAAACGGAGAAGTACGGTATGTGTGCATTAGTAGAGATTGAACCCACAGACACTCTCTCACTCAGCTACTTCCACAACCCTTTTAATTTTTTGAGGCAGAGTCTCACAAGCTCCCCAGGCTGGCCTTGAACTTGCAATCCTCTTTCCTCAGCCTCCTGACTGGCTGGGAGTGTGAGTGTGCACCAGCGCATGGGGCTCCAAGTGACTCTTCTCATTCTTCACTGAGACACAATACAGCAGCATCGTGCAGTGTGCAAGAGCTTTGCACATACAGGCACGGGCATTTCACCTTTTGAACCTCAGAAGCACCAGGGAGTACAGTACAGCCCTCCATGGAGGTTTGGTGATGGGACTCAGGGTCACGAGAACCCAAGCAGAGCTCCTGTTAGCAGAATCTGAGGAAGCCGGAACAAGGGATTCAGGGGAATCGGTATGAACACAGGCCCGCTGCCCATGCACCCAAAGGCAGCTAAGCTTGAGTGTCAGAGCCTGCTTAGCATGAGATGTGTCATCCATTCAGGCCATTCATCCACACTCTTAATCTGTGCTTTTAGTTTCCATCCTTAACCTTGTGTCTCCATCACTGAATTTCCTGATTAATATTCTGCATTTCCAGTCTCCAGTGTGTAAAAATGCATAGACTTGAGCTTGATTCATTAAATCATGTATGTGCTTTTAAAGAAAAATATCCAGAGAATCCACAGCTGTTGTTTTGGTAAATTAAAATATCTTAAATTCAAGCTTACACAGTGGTGGTTGTCTAAGGGTGCATGGTAAAATATTCTCAAATCTCTGGGCCCAACCCAGCCAATTACAGAGGCTCCATCATCCACAGAGGGCATACTGACTGGTTCTGTAAAATAAATGAAGCAATGTGTCATTTCCTTATCTAAGAAGAATGCTAAACAAATCAGAACAGGTAATTGGCTTTATTGCTGCTTTCCTGTGTTTTCTAAAAGTAGAACCTGTATCACTGAAGAGCATAAGAACTCGTGAAGGGGGTGAGGATTTAGCTCAGCGGCATAAGTGCCTGCCTTGCAAGCACACAGCTGTGAGTTCGATCCCCAGTACCAAAAAATAAAACAAAATAAAAAACTAAGTGAAGAGAAAATTAAATTTTCAATCAGTTTGCATAAAACTGAATCCTCAGGGAGATTTCAGCACGGCGATGGACACATCTGTGTTTGTGTGCGTGTGTGCATTTCAGCTCTGTGAAGTGAGAATGTGACCCACTGAGTCCTCAACACCAGCTGGGTGTGGAGGGAGGAAGCAGCGAATGTCAGAGTCTCATGAAAGTGCGACAGCTATCTCAGTCTCAAGAAAATTTTAGGCAAAGAAGAGGATTTCAGAGCAGTTTTCTAAATGATTTGTATAACTATGATATTTCAGTTTACAAAATGCTTTTAGGCACTTGCTTTTCTGTACTGATTTCCTCAGTATGCAAAGTTATAGTTGGATTTGAGGAAGAAGAAAAGAGCGGTGACTAAGAAAGCAGCAGCTGCTCTGTAGAAAAGATCTGCCTGGAAGGGTTTGTCTGCCCCAGAGCAGGAGCCCAGGTGTAGACAGGTGCTCTTGTGGTTAACTGGTCTCAGTGCCACGTGGGACCCAGGCTCTTCCCGTGTTTTCTCTGCATCATCCTTTGCAGATTGGCTTCTGTCTTCAGGCATGATGCTTGCAAGGAGGCTGCTGCAGGTCTGAGCATTGACTCCTCTCCAGAGACCCAAGGGTCAGGGACCAGGGCAGTGCCAGCTCTGAGCCTGTCCTGCATAGGAGCAGATGTTCCCCAGAAGTCCTCCTTTCAGCACTGTCTGCCTAATCTCACCCCCACAGCAAGAGAGACTGAGGAACGGAGTCTACCTGAGCCGTGTCTGCCACAGCTGGACTGCAGTTCCTCTTTCTAGCTGTCACTTGAGACGTGGTTTCTCAGGGCAGACTTAAAATCACTAGAAATACAGGGATTTATTCAGAGCCCACAGGCCAGCAGTCTCCATTGCACTGTAGTCACTCACTGAAAACCACATGCAAAGCAGGTCATGACAAGGGAGAAGGGAAAAAAACAAAATATGACGTCATACCTCAAACCCCGTGAGGAGAATTCAGAAAGATGTCAGGGATCTTCATAGAGACCCTTTCAAACAAAATGACACCTCGCTTCCCAAAGATGACAGCAAGCATATTTGAGAGTGCCTGCCAGGTTTGCTTTAATATGTGATAGGAAAGCTTCCGGGAGAACATGGCGGACAGATAGCAGCAGCTACAGAGGCTCTCTGAGAGACCCAGCTTAGAATCCTGGAATGGTGCAGAGTGAGGAATCCTAAGCAAGAGGAGATATGCCCTGCTGACCCAAGAATGAACTGGGCTGAGAGAAACCAACTGGGAGTGCAATCCTGGTGCTATAACAGGAACAGATAAAGCCTCAGCGTGGAAGCTGGAGCCCGCACCATTGGAAACCGCGATTTGGGTTTCCCGCCGCCGCTGCTGCGTCTACATCGGCTCGGCAGGGAGAGAGACGCACAAAAGCTCTGAGAACAGGAATCAGTGAATGAAGTTGAGAGTGGGATGGGCAGGGAGCCGTGCATCGACCTGCAGTGAGTGAGGGAAAAGGGGACTCTTCCACGGTCTAGGAGGCTCCAACAGAGGACATTCTGGGACCCGGAAGACTTGCCAGAACAGGGCGCTGTAGTGACTTCAGTCACATATCCCCCTCTCAGGCAGGATTGGTGAGCAATGCCTAGCTGCTGGCTGAGACCCAGTAGGCTAGCCCAAACCAGGTCCCAGTGCCTGGAGGTGCACCCTAGCTGTGAAGCCTTCAGTAGGTTGACCTGGAGGGGCGGGCCCTGCATATGCTGCTCAGTCTGTATCTCCCTGGTGCGCTGCGGTGGGCAGGAACACTTAGCCGGCGTAATGCAAACAGACTGGGGCCAACAGGGAAGGAAGCTGGGCCTCCTATATACGCTTGTATATAAGAAACAAAGCATATGGGAAGAGGGAGCAATAAGAAAGGCTCCTCAGCCCCCAATCCTGAGAAACAGGCAATAGCAGACACGGCACCAATAGACATAAAGCGCTATCTCCAGAGCCTCACAGTCAAGTTCAGGAATGAAGTTATTAATGACCTGAAGCAAGACATAAGCAGAATAGTTAGAGAAATGCTAAGCACCACCCAAGAAAAAACAGATGGTGGAATGGAAGAACAGGAAAAAAAGGAAGAATTATTTGATGGAGAAAATAGAGAAAACATAGAATACGTGAAGCAGGTTCAAAAAGATTACCAGGAAACTAAAAACTCTATCGAAAACTGGCATAGCAGCTTGAAAGAAACTAAGGATAGATTATCTGAACTGGAGGGCAGATTTGTAATATGGGAGCATGAAATGAAAAACTTCTTAAAAATAATAAAGAAACAAACAGCAATAATACAAAGGCTAGAAGATGATAAGAGGATCTATAACTTAAGAATTAAGAACATAAAAGAAGAGGTAGGGACACAAACAAATGAACTACAAAAGCTACTCACAAAAATAATCCAGGAGAATTTTCCTAATTTAGCAAAAGGTAAAGATACTCAGCTATATGAAGCATACAGGACCCCAGCCACCTACAACCCAAACAGAGCCACACCCAGGCATATAATAATCAAAATACCAGAAATCCAATATAAGAACAGAATATTAAAAGCCATCAGAGACAAGAAACAGATCACTTACAAGGGAACACCCATCAGAATTACAGCAGACTTCTCGGCACAAACCATCAAATCACGAAGAGCGTGGGGGGAAATAATTCAAGCTTTGAAAGATAATAACCTCCAGCCAAGATTGATCTATCCTGCACAACTGTCCCTGGAAATTGATGGAAAAACAAGGTGCTTCCAGGATAAAGAGGAACTAGGGGAATATGCAACCACCAATTCAACTCTACAGAGAATATTGTAGGATATCTTAAAAAAAGAAAAATACCAAGAATTCAAAAATAGTGGCAGAGAGGCCACAATGAATGGAGAAGAAAACAAAATGACAACTAATGACAGAAAAAGATCTCAACAGAAATGAGGCAGAGAAGATTGGATGATAGAAACAGCTATTTTGGAGAAAACGACGTCATAATAGGTAGTGCTGATTTAATATCATCTTGTTTTGAAGTCCCATCAAGATTTTGTTCTTCTGTCTCCATAGGTCTTAACATTATCTTACTGGATTTTATTATATGTGATAGTATAAACAAAAACTTTTATAGACAAGGAGATTATACAGAAACCATTGTTCATTTTCTGTTAGTTGATTCTAAATACCCTGTAATACTGTCATTCTCTTGAATGGTTTTACATTGTTTTGATATATTTGATGCTACAGTATACGAAGTTATACTCAAAGATTTCAAGGAAAGAGACAATATGGTAACTACTTGTATGTTGGGATTATCTTGTGGTGAAACACTATTTTGCTTAAATGGTTATGTTTTGATCTGCGCTGTTTTGTTGTTATGCCTTCTTTTATCTCAATCTCCATTTTATTATTTACTTTTTTATTTTTATTCTTTTAATTAAGGGAAAAATAAAAACTAGCAGGATAAAAAATATGTGATAGGAGATGATTTTTAAATTAACTCAAAGCATGAGAGGACTTTGTATTACTTTTATGTAGGTACATGATGCAAAAAAGCTCAGAAAACAAGCGTACTTTGATTTTCATAACTCACAAACTTCTCCGTCAGGTTTATGCTGGGAGTGTGGCTCAGTAGTACAGTGCTTGCCCAATGTGCAGGAGGACCTGCATTACACCCCCAAAATTTAATACTGGATGCAGTGGTACATGCCCATAACCCCAGCTAGGGAACAGGGAGGCAAGAATATCATAAGCCTCAAGTTCAAGGCCAGTGTGAGCAACTGGGCAACACTTTCTTTCCAAAACTGCAGGGTTGAGTGTGATGAATTTCTACTTATGGTATTTTTGTGCTCATTGAAGTCATACATATTACAGAGATTAGACTTTAAAAGCAAATGGGCCAGGGATATAGCTTAGTGACATAGCACCTGCCTGACAAGCACAAAGTCCTGAGTTTGATTCCTGGTACCAAAAAGAAGCAAATGGAGTTCAACTCCCCATTCAACTTATTAAATACCCAATCATAAGGAAGTTAGTTCTCTGAGCCTCAGTTTTGCCAACTATAAATTAGGGACACCATTGTCTGCCTAGAGACTTAGTGATAGCATTAACGTAAGACTCCAAGCCTGGCACCTGGTACCCAGCAGGGTCGCACAGACTTCCTGTTGCCTGTGTCATCAGTAGGCGAGGCTGATCCTTCCCTGCAGCTCTCCACTTCTTGGCGCGTGTGCCCAGAGACACTTGGTGATAAGGGGGAGACCAATGTCGAGAGGGAGAGGAGTGGTTTAGGGGACTGTCCAGGGAAACCCTCCCTGGGAGGGTTTTGTTTTGTTTTGTTTTGTTTTGTTTTGTTTTGTTTTGTTTTGTACTGGGAATCAAACTCAGGACCTTATGCTTCCCAGGCAGGCACTGTGCCACTGATATCCCCCCAGGCTTGGGGCTGTTCTTACCCAAAATGATATTAAACCTTTTTTTATAATTTATAATTCAATCCATTCTTCCAGTATGAGATTTGCAGCAGCTTGTATCACCACACTTTGCAGATTACAGAAATGGTGTTACAGAACTCACTAAACTTTAAAGAAGAATCTGAGCCTTGACTCTGCGTAACCTAAACATGGTCATGAGCATGTTATTTAACTCCTTGGTCTTTCTGTTTGTTTGCCTGTGAAGTGGAACCAGCAGGGCCTGCATTAAGATTAGCTTTGGAGTAAGCCAGGTTGGTGATCAATGCCTATACTCCCAGCAATTGAGAGGCCAAGGCAGGAGGATTGGCATGAGTTCAAGGCCACACTGAACTCCTTAGTGAGACTCTGTATCAAAAGACAAAACAACAACATAAAAAAGGGCTAGAATTGGTATGATGGAAATAAACGAAACAGTGTATTTGAAAACCTTTTGAGACAAAAAAGCCCTAAATAAATGCAAGATTTGATTCCTTTGACATTGCCAATTATGATAGCAGCAATTCTCAAATATGCCCAGTTAATTAACCACCTTGACTAGATCTGCGTCAAATGTTTACTTTAAATAGGACGCCCTGCGTACACCTGGGCCACCCTTTATCTCCAGAACACTACAGTAAGTAGAACCCAGGGTCAGCTACGTAATCATGTTAACCTGAGCCAAGTAGTTATTAAGGAACAAGTTTCTGCACAGCAAAATATAAAACATTTTAAAATCAGCATCCATTTGAGATTGTTGGCTCCCCTTGCCTGCCCCTCGTTAGCTGGGTAATCAGGAGTTGGCCGTGTTCTCCCATCCAGCAGCTCATGTTGCATATTGACCTGGAAAAGGTAAAATGATGGCAGCATGTATGTTTCCCACCAGTCACCTTAATGAGTACAAGAAAGCATCCTGTCACCTTGCCACAAGGTGTGGGAGTTAAGAATGACTCCCCCTCAGTGAAGAACGGAAGCATGTTCTACAAGGCAGGCAGAGTGCAGAACCCGGACTCGGGTGGTAGCAGCAAAGTTTGTCAGTCTCCGTGAATCCAGTCCCTTCACGAAAACAGCTAAGGCCACTAGAACTGTGGCTGCCAGGGTGGGCAGAAGAGGAAAGTAGGGAGTTGAAAAGATTTACTTGCGTAGCGATGTGAATGTGTTAATAATCCTTGATTTATGACAAGGTTCTGTTCTGATAAACCCATAGTCCGTTGAAAATAATCGTAAGTCAAAAATGCTTTTAATACATCTAAGGTGTACTTCCTAACCTAGCATCACAGGACCCGGGGAGCCTCAGTGGTTTCCCATGTGTCAGCGGGGCTGCTGCTGCCCAGCATCCTGAGAGAGTTCCATGCTGCCAGCCAGGGAGAGATCTGCTGTGTCCACCAAGGGACAGCCAGGGAGAGAGCTGCTGTGTCCACCAAGTGTGGTTCCCTTCTGTGTCACGCCAATGTGGGAAATTGCAAGTCAAACTGTTGTAAATTGGGAACTGTCGTACCTAGCAGCACAGAGTTGTGTGCATAAAAACAATTGAGCCTGGCACTGTAATCCCAGCACTAGGGACTGAGGCAGGAGGATCTCTAGTTCCAAGCCAGGGCAGGCTACATAGCGTTACCCTGACTCAAACAAACAAATGCTTGTAATCCCAGCACTCTAGGAGTCTGAGGTAGGAGGATTGCAAGTTCCAGACCAGCCTAAATAATTTAGCAAGACCCTGCCTCAAAATTAAAATAATAATAATGTTTAAGGGTTAGGGATCTAGTTTAGTGGTAGAGTACTTGCCTAATTGGTGAGGCCCTGGGTCCAATCTTCAGTAGTGCAAAGCAAAAAACTTTAAAGCCACTAGATACACAAATACCAAAACCCCATGGGCAGCATTCACACCACGCAGATGGTGACAAGCCATCCCCACAAATGCTTCAGTAAGCACATGTGGCTCAGAACAGACCAACCATGACACAAGGCCTGCAGGAGTCAGCTGCCAGGGAGGAAGCACAGGGAAGTGAAGGGAGACCACAGAGCTGACCATTAGAGAGGTGGCCGGGTGGGGGCCAGCCTGAGCCCCATAACTCAAACCCAACCAGCTGCTCACTTTCAGGACAGGGTCCTCAGCAGAGACAACCTGCTCAGAGTAGAATGAGCAGGCCAGAGACGTCAGCTAGGGGAAGGGAAGGCCAGAGTCAGAAAGGGAAAGCAAACCAGGAAATCCCAGAAGGCAGCCGCCCTATTTTTAACACTAAGCAAAAAACAACACGGACAACAAACTTTACATAAACTAACATAACGAGATGCAAAGTGGTAATGCAGACCAGAATTAGAAGAATTCCAAGATAGGCGAAGACCTTATAAAATAACTCAGATAAAAGACATAATGTTCTCAGAACATTTCTCAAAAGCAAAAAGCAAAAGAAACACAAAAGCAAGTGGATTAATCCCTTTCAACAGCGAGAGTCAAAAGGAGAACAGTTGATAATTCTTTTGGAAAACAGAGGAAAAAGAAACGAATATTGAAGACGTGATGAGCAGATGTAGCTCTCAGATAACAGGAGTCCCTGAAGAAGGAAATTAAGCAACAGGGCAGGACAAACACTAAAAACTGTACTTCTGGAAAACTTTCCTAATTATAAGAAAAAACATCAAATTACATTTTAAAAGAACAGACAGCATATTTAAGAACTTGAGCCTAGAATGATAGATACCAAGTATGTCATCTTCTAGGAGAATTACTGAACTTTCCATAGACATCATAGTAAAAAAATCAAGTGACTCTTAGGGGGAAAAATTAAATTCTCATCAGGCCTTTGACAGTAGCTCTTTGTGCCAGAGGAAATAGAGCAGCTATTGGATACTAGAGGCGAGTTAGGCTTACTTGCGAGTATTTTTGGGTAGTGCCTTGTCAGTAGTGGAAACAAGAATCCTACACATGTCCAGAGGAAAACAGCGATCTAGGAGCCACACAGGAAGGGGGCGGAGGGTTTGCACCTTCAAGAGATCTTAGAAGAATTTTAAACAGCTACTATAGCTTAGAGTGACAACATACAAACACGTGACCTACCCTCTCGGTGTATGAGATTGAATTCACAGAAATTCACAGTGTATGCTTTCCCCATGTCCATATTTTTCTTATTTTTAGAAAAAGCGCATCATTTCCAGTTAAAGGGATTTTGTTTCTTAATTGTTGGGCTTTGTTTAAAAAAAATTTTTTTTAAATATTGTTGGGCTTTGAGTGACTCAAATCTGTGAATGGACAATTTAACACTGCTATCATATACATTGTATACAGTGCAGTTCTATTAGAGATGATACAGACATAATTATTGTGCATGTCAATTGAAACCTTGCAGATCTCCTCTCTGAGTTGGTTGATAACAGAGACAAATACTGAGTCTATCATTGAGGAAAATCTGAACAAAACAAGCTGCACAAAAAACTGCATCTTTTTCTTTAACACATTCTTGTTTTTGGCTTTGGTTTTTGGTTTTTGTTGTTACTTTTTTTTCTTTTAAGACTGGGCCCTGAGGGGCTGGGGATTTAGCTCAGCGGCATAAGCACCTGCCTTGCAAGCAGGCAGTCGTGAGTTCTATGTGAGTTCTATCCCGATAAAAAGGAAAAAGACGGAAAAAAAAAAAAAAAAGACTGGGCCCTGCACTTAGGTGAATAAAAAGAAGAGCAACTGCAAAAGACCAGTAAACAAGCCCAGCGTGGTGGCCCAGGCCTGTAATCCCAGTACTGGGGAGGCTGAGACGGGAATCACTGGGGGTTCAAGGTCAGCCTGGGCTGCATAAGGAGTTCGAGGTCACTACATCGTGAAACCTGCCTCAAAATAAACTCAAACCAAAACCAATAAAAAAGACCAGTAGACATGTGAAGAGTTGTTCAGCCTCACAAATAGTCCCAGAATGCAGGGAGAACAACAGTAACTTACAGTGTTTCCCTCTTCACCTTAGACTAATTTTGGAAAATTCTTAACATAAACACTCTTAGCACAACCATGAATTCCTTACAAGCTTTTGAAAGTAATCTAGAAATATTTACTAAAATTAAATATTTTTATATCCTTTAATCCTTTCTCACTCCTGGGAACTTCTCACAGGGAAAGAAAAGCACTAACACACAAGTACATATGTATAAAGATACACGGATGTGTAACATATGTATTGTGTCATAGTTTGTAGACAGCAAAAATTGAAATACCGTAAGTGTTCTTTAAGCAGTATATCTATGTTATGAAACTTTTTCAAATTTTGAAAAGAATGGATTTCATCTCCATGCACTGCCTAATAAGGTTAATATGTTATACTAATTATTTAGTGAAAAAAAGCAGTTTACAGGGTAAGATGCTTGACCTTCTTCATTTAGAAAGGAAATGAAAAACTTCTTACAGTAAATGTATGTTATTCTGGGTAGGATTACATGGGATTAAAGTAGATAATTCTGGGGCTGGAGATTTAGCTCAGTGGCATAAGTGCCTACCTTGCAAGCACATGGTCGTTAGTTTGATCTCTGGTACTGGTCATGAGTTCGATCCCTGGTACCGATTTAAAAAAAAAAAAAAAAGAAAGTAGGTAGTTCTTTACATAATTGCATATTGTTTGAATTATTACAATGAACATGTACTGGGGCTGGGGATTTAGCTCAGCGGCATAAGCGCCTGCCTTGAAGTGTGTGGTCATGAGTTCGATCCCTGGCACTGATAAAAATGAAAAAGACAAAAAAAAAAAAAAAAAACAATGAACATGTACTTTGTATGTGTATGTGTGTTTTTTTTAATACCAGAAGTGGCACTCAACCATAATCCCAGTACTCTGGGAGACTGAGACAAGATCACAAATTCAAGCCCATCCTGGGCAAGTTAGAGACTTAGTGAGATCTGTCTCAAAATATAAAATAAAAAAGTGCTGGGGATGTAGCCCAGTGTGGAGGTCCTGGGTTCAGTTCATAGTACTGAAGAGAAAAAAAAACTGTATCGTAACATCCCATGATAAATGGTACTAAACATATGAAAGAATTTTCTTTATCGTCTTTTAACTACCAAGTACTGAATTAAAACAGTGTGACTCATAGGTGTAGAATGTTCAGCAGTGATATTTTAGTTCACCATCGACTGACATCTGTTTGCCCCCTTCCCCACAGTATTTTCATTCTGAGACTGCACCAGGAGAGCTCGCCCCATCTCAGTTTGGGATCCACACTGGTGCCGGGGAAAATTCTAGTGCGGTGCTTGCAAGCTCAGGCCCTTCTCAGTGAGACCCTCCTTACTGTGACTTCCCTAGGCTAAAGTGTATGCCTGTTTTTTTCCACTTCTGATAGTCAGAAAAGATATTGACCCCAAAAGGACCTCCTGGATTTCTGCTTCAGCCTTCCCATTTTAAAGATGAAAAATTTAGGACCAAGCAGAATGGGGTGAGGCCTGGGACCGAAACCCACTCAACCTGCTGCAGTCCATGCTTCCCCCCCGCCCCTGTCCTCTCAGACATGGGCTGGCTTTGCCCAGTCGGCTGGTGTACAGTGCCTTTTCCCACCCGTCCAAAGTCTTTTTCATGCACATTCAAAACTGAAGCCACCACCACTGGGAACCCAGATTCTTTAATCGCCCAGCTTCTGCTCGCTCATTTGGGGCTAACGAACCTGAGTGGTGGTGGGTGCTGCCAGCACCCAGTGATTTCTTCACAGGCCCCAAGCATTCCTCTTGGCCTGCTAGAAGGGTCACACCACACACCAAGAAGGACGTGACTAATAAAGAATGTAACTTCAGAGACTGCAAGTCCAGACAGCTTCTAATAAACATTTAAACAGAGGTCAGTCATGTTTGCCTTTGTGAGGAGAAAATATGCAGTCTGTGGTATGAGTGGGAGAGGTTAGAAGGGAATCAATCTAAACATGAGCTTCCTCCCTTCATAATCCCTAAAGGTTTGTGGCAGCAGCAGTCAGTTGTAATATCCTGGAAGCCTTTTCATATGCACAGCCCGTAGCTGGGTGTAAGCCAAAAAGAGGAAGAGGTCTGTGAAAAACAGGCAATTCCAGAGTGATGACCAAGCACATTGAAAACTAAGGTGGAGGATGCTGAGCGAAAATTCCCCAGTCTGCAGCCAGGAATGTTCCAGAAAGTCTCCAAGACCCACTTGAAGGACCCCTATTGGGATCTTGACCTCCGGTGCTGACAAAAGGCGGACGTTTTGCAGAGGAAATGGGTGTTGACTTCCAGAAGAGGCAAGATGAGGTGGGCCAGATGGCATGTGAGCATCCTCAGCCCTCTCAGGCGCTTCTGAGAACACTGGCAGGGTACGGGTGGGAACTGAATGGTGGGCACTGGCGTCGACATCCCTTGGCAGGGAGAATGAATGCAACAGTCATTTTGTAACCAAAAATACTTCTTTGCTGCTGCGGATCTAACCTCCTTTAGCACTTCCTTCACTTTATTTGTCTTCAGGTTTCTTGGTGTATGTTGGCGGAAGGGAGGTAGATAGGACTGGATCGCCTCTGGTCGAGATTAAGTAAAAATATAAGAAAAATAAATATTACTCAGAAAGCTTTAACTGGCAGGAAGGGGCTCAGGATTGGAAGATATGATTTTGATACACACTAGTATAATCTTCATGTATCTAAACTCTAAACATATTCAAACTCTTTAGTATGTCCACTTGCGTTGTTTTTGGCCACTGCCGTGCAGCCTGGAGCAGTCAGGACCAACGTGGGTGGAAACCACAGGGAGTGTCAGTTCCCCTCCTTTACCCTTAGGTGGGAGAAAATAACTCACTGTGAAATTACAAGTAATCCTGTACTAAAGTTTTGACATTTGTGGTAGCTTTCCATCACTGTCAGCAATGTCTGAGGTCATCCATAGATACAGAGAAAAGCCTGCTGGCTCACAGTTTTAGAGGGTTCAGTCCATGGTCGACTGACCCAGTTGCTTTCCAGCGTATGTGGCAGCAGCACAACATGGTGGGGAGGATGTGTGGCAGCAGAACTACTCACCTCGTGGCTGGGATGCAAAAAAGGGAACAGGACTGGAAGGGACTGGGGTCCCATTGTGCCCCCCAGGGGCACAGGCTCAGTAACTGGAAGAGCTTTTCTGGGTCCAGCTTCTTCAGGTTTCCACAGCCTGCCAACTGTACCATGAGCTGGAGACCAGGGATTTAACCTTTGGGGCACACTTGAGATCCAAAGTACAGTATCGGGTGCTTTTGCAACCAACGTATGTTCATTTGCAAACCGAAAATTGAGAGAGTACAGTCATTTGTGTGTTGGGTCTTTCATTCTTGTGACCACCAGGCCCCATAGTTAGCTCTAAGAGAGTGGGAAGGCCTGTGTCAAAAGCTTAGGGAGAAAACTGTGGGAACTATACGGGAGGTGGGGGTTGTGGGTCAGACCTGCCCTGGAATCCTGGCCCTGCTTCTGCTGAGCTCTGTAACTACCCAAGTGATTTAACTTCTCAGAGCCTCTCCTTCCCCGGCTGTTTGCTAGGGTAATAAGCACAGACACTCATGGGATTCTCATGAGAGTTCTCTGAGATATATTGTACGGAAGAGCCTGCCCTGGGCCTGGCATACAGTAAGCTCAGTAAATGGTGGTGAAGCAGTATTAGTGGTAATACTTATTATTATTAAAGAAAATAACAGCATGAGAGTGGTAGGAAGTGCTGCAGGAGACAGCTAGGAAGATTTTACATAGTTTAACTTGCGAGCTTTCCTTCCTTGTGCTGCATTATTTTTAAAAATTATATCTCTTTGGAGAAATTGGGAAATTCCCTTCCCTTTGCATTTATATTCTGGTGCAGTTCTAAAGACTGAAGCTTCAGAACTCATCAGAACGCCACACCCCAACATTTGCACTAGCCTTGGAGTGTCAGGGTAATTATTCTGTCAGTTATTTGACTTTTGAAAGTGCACCTACCTTGAAGAAGCTCTGTAAAAGAGGGCCGTGTTAATGTGTAACATGGAGATAAGCAAAGCACTGCTCTTTTTTATTATTATTCTTTTTTCATGGCTGTTCAACTGGAAAACCAAAAGGGTTCTATTTGCATCTCATCAAGCAGTGTTGAAAAGTGGGGGAGAAATGGCTCTTGCTAATGAAGTACAGTACATGGAAAATTTTAGCAACACAAAATGCAATGAATCACCTGAAATTTGTTTAAAGAAATCACAGGACAGTATAAACCTGCTTGAAGAAATGATGCTGTTCAACAAGCCAGCAAAGTAGAATACTCTGGAGCCGAGCTGAGCAGACACATGCTGCTTCTGTGGATGGAACAAATGCACTCACGTGTTTAGACAGCGCCTCACTTAGTCCACACAACAAAAGTCACCTTCGCTCTGGAGAGCTGTGTCCAGGACCCAGAGAAAGAAGCACCTACAGCAGCAGGCACTGAGTTGTGGCAGGGAGCCAGTGACCCCAAGCTGGCTCCTAGGTTGCAAATATGGGTGGGGCTGGACCTCTCAGGCCCTAACAGTGTGACTGGGGACTTCCCGATGTCAGAGAAGCCTCCTGGTTATCATCCAGGTGTGCCTCTGAGGTGCCCACCAGTGCCGAGGGCTGTGTTGGTCCCGGGCTGGCCAGCCCTCCCTGGACATGGGTTAGGACGGTGTAGTAAAGCTAGCTTTTCACATCTGCAGGAAAATTCTAGATTTATATCACTGGCCCGTGCAGGATAAGGGTGTCTTGTGAAAGGGGACAAACAGAAACCAATCATTAGCATTTAGAGCTCCAGAAACTGTGCTGAAGGCTAAGAAATGAAAAGCCAACACTGGATTTTACCATTTTCCCATCAGCAGTGAGCACTTTCCTTGTATCCTGGCTAATAAATTTGTTGAAGCATAATTTTAGGTTACCTACGTGGCACAGCAGCTGGAGGCCTGGTTCTAGTACTGTTTGATTTTTTTTTTTTTTTTTTTGTCCCAGAGCTGCCTTGTATGAGCCTTGTGAGTGTCAGCAAGTTACTTGATCTTTCTGTGCCTCAGTTTTCTTCTCTGTAAAATGGGGAACTGCATTAGCTACTCCCCCCAGGCATGTTAAAAGGGTCTCACAGGTAAATGCCACAGTGCAGTCAGCAAACACATTGCTGCTCTTTTGATTATATTAGCTCTGGTGGGGGTTGGAGCAGAAGTTGGTTAAGGGGAAAAACTGACACGAAACAGGATAGCAGCATATGTGGTGGAAAAGAATCGTGAACATCATGTAGTCCAACTTCCTCCACAACCAGAAAAACAAATCCTATAGCATTTGAAAATCATTGCTTCAAAATCATAAATAACAGCTGCCATTATTGAATGCTCACTGTGTGCCAGGTGACATGTGTCACAGGAATCCCACAGCTCCATGTGCAGCTAGCCTTCGCATCTTACAGATGGGTAGGTGGAGGCTCAGTACCTTTCCCAGGCTCACCCAGGTCTGAACCTGGGTGAATCCAGAAATGACGTTAACCACACAACAGCTCCTTTCCCTGTGCATTTCACTTTCCATTGTATTCCTGGAGACAGAATTCAGTTGAAAGCTGCACGCCAGCATTTCTATTGGATCTGGAGCAGCAGAATAATTGTTCTGTCAATTATTCGACTTTACAGTGTATCCAGTTGCTTCTTGGCCTTTTGGCTAAGATCAAGTGTCTTTCCCTTGATGAATGTGTACAAAAGGAAGACTGTTTTAATGTGTTCTTTGGCTTTATAGAAGCAAATATATAATATTTCTGTTACATGATTTATTCTGCTTTGTTTCTTTCATTTAAATCCAGAGCACCATATTTTGAAAATTACTTTAACCCTGTTGATCTTGAATAAATCATTTCCCAATACATAGAAGATTTTCTGTTTTTAAAAATGATCATATTAAGTAATAAAAGAAAATCCTTCTGTAATCTCAGCACTTGGGAGGCTGAGGCAGGAGAATCATTGCAAGTTCAAGACCAGCCTGGCCTACAAAGTGAGCTCAAGGCCAGCCTGAACTGCACACTGAGACCTTGTCTCAAAAAGAAAAAAAATTTTCAATTAGATTAAATTTGTAAATAAAATGAAGGATAAGTCCCTGGTCACTCTTGGCTATCATTCATAACACACAATTGTATCTTTTAAAAATTGGTTTATTTTTGGCTATCTTTAACTACTGATGCTTTGTTATCTTTTTTTTTTTTTTTTTTTTTTTTTTTTTTTTTTTTTGTCTTTTTCCTTTTTATCGGTACCGGGGATCGAACTCACGACTGCCTGCTTGCAAGGCAGGCGCTTATGCCGCTGAGCTAAATCCCCAGCCCCAATGCTTTGTTATCTTGATCTTAAAGTGCAGTCATTCTATGATAATGGTACCTCCCTCTGGAGTAACTAAGATCAAGACTTCTCATCCAAGATGTGACATCATTTCAGAGAGAGAAGATAGTTAACAGGTGTTTGCCTGCCCTAGCCCGCCCTTCCTTAAGTCTTCAGTGTTGGTTTTCAGACCCAATGCCATGCTTTACTGAGTCCCATGCCGCAAGGCTGATCAGACCAGTACCCCACACCCTGGAGCCATCTGCGCCCAGTAACACAAACCTAAGGTTCAGGCTTCTCAGCCTCTGCAGGGCTAACGACATAGCTCAGCAGGAAAGTGCTTACCTGGCATGTGTGATGGCCCGAGTTCAACCTCTAGAAACACAAAATGGTTAAAAGGACCTCCCTTATGCTAAGGGGTTCTGCAGTTAAATAATGAAGGCAGAGGAACAAGTAGGAGCCATGGGAAGAACTCCAGAACTCTGTTAGCGAGGTCCGAGGCACAGACTTCATGGCATTGTTACTGTTTTTATTTCAAGTCAGAACTCCTCATTTTACTGGTCCTAAGAGATGCATCCATGCCATTAGGGTTCTGCAGAGTTTCTACATCCTGTGAACCCCAGGCCCTCTACCTTTGCCTGGATGGCAGCTTCCACACGTGACACTGCAGGTGGCCAGTGCAAGCCTACCTGGTAAACCCTCATAAATAGAATATATCTCATGTCAAATCTGCCCTCTAGTGAAACTATCTGATAATTATGTATATAACATTTCATCCATTTTTAAAAACAAACAAATTTGCTATATTCACACCCCGGTTCTCAGGGCTAGTGAGATATTTGCGTATAGGGCCTTTGAGATGTGATTTAATCATAAGGAGCGAGCCCTCATAGATAGGATTAGTGGCCTGACAAGAAGAAAGAGAAGGGATGCTGCCTCTGTACCATACAGGAATGCAGCAATAAAGTAGCCATCCACATCCCATGCTGGCACCCTGGTCCTGGAGTTCCAGCCTCCAGGGCTATGAGAGACAAATCCGTCTGTTTAAGCCATCCCAAACTATGACATTTGTTATAGCAGCCCACACTGGCAAAAGGATGCTTGGTATTGAGAATTTTTTCATAACATTCCTGAATTCTCAGATTAAAATTCTAAAATTGAAGGGATGTTCCAGGTTTTTAAGATACGACCCATTTGGAGATCCATATGCAGCAGGTGTGTGTTCCAGACAAACACGAGTGGAAAGGGAGGTGTCTAAAGTCCCATCCTGGGACACACAGGTGGCATCTTTATGACCTGCCTGCTGCACTACTCTGCCTAGTATCTGCCACGTTTTTCAGATGTGAAAATTATTTGCACTTTTATTTTTGTGCTTGTCAGGTTTTTTAGCTGCCACATTGACCTCGTGTCTCCTTTAGAGGCATTTGGTTATTTTTTAAAACTTCATTTGCTTCACTGAAGCTTAGTGTGCTGTTTAATGGCTACCTTGCAGAGATCTCATTAGAAAAGCACTTTAATATATTACTTGGCAAGCAGACATGTGACAGTGTTCTAGTTCATTAGCTAAGGAAACCTCCCAAGCCTGGAGGAATGGACATTCCTGTGTGTACGGGGAGGATTCTATGCCTTCATCAGAGTCCAAGGTTTATTTTAATATATTTTAGGGGAGAAGAAGGAAGTACCCTAAACTGTGCAAGAGAAAAATTACACTGATTAAGAAACCAAATGAAACATTCTTAAAGAAGAAATACACTGCAGTTGCCTTTATGGCATTTGCTGAGTTCTTTGAAGGCAGAGTTCCTGTTAGAAAACAGGTCTCCTTCCCTGGCAGGTTCGTTAGGCAATCTCACCCCAGATCACAGATTACTTTTGGATGATCCTAATGAGGACAGACTCTTCAAAGCCATACTCATTTTACCATGAATAAATGGATTCAGGTCTTACTTGTGAGGATTTCATTTCCAACTTTGAATTTGCAAACAGTCAAATTCTTTCAAAGCATTGGGGTTCAGAAAAGGCACTGAGTATTGGGATTGTTTATTCTTAAAAGAAGATACCAAGATACCCTTTAGCAAAGCATTGGCTCAGAAATGTGACCAGCCAAGGCCCAAGCTGCGTGGATTTCCCCCACGTGGTACATTTCTTGTGGAATTCCAGCCAGATCTCCTATCTCTCCTACAGAACGTAGCCCGACCCTGTGGGCAGCCTGAGCGTGTGAAGTAGATAATGCTGTATTCAAGCACAACTTAAATTCTTAAAGCAGGGCAGTCCTTGGGTGCTAGTGACTGGTTTGTGTGCTTTTATCTGAGAACTGTGGGGTTTTTTTTTTTTTCTTTTAATCAAAAGACTTAAAAAGAAGCAATGTGAAAATGTGTTTTAAAAGAGAATTGTTGGAAGGGATAAATAGGACAGAAGGCCAGGGGTGTGTCGAGAGGGGCCTTTGTCCAGCCTGGCAAGAGAAGAATAGAAGAGGGAGATGTGGTTAGAACTCCCAACTCCAGCCTGGAGAGTCAGGCGCAGGTGGGAGGGAGGAGGAAGCCAGGCCTGCGGAACTCTCTTACTTGAATAAGCAGAATTCAGGAGCCGGGTGTGGCTGATTTTTACTCTCTAAAACCTTCAGAGGCAGTCAGGGAGGATAGCTTAGTCCTGGAGACCCGCTGGGCTACTCCAAGAGCTGTTCCCATAGTGTCGGGTAGCTCTGGGCATCTTGAGCATCATTTCCCTTCCCTCAGGGGGTACCCATGGCTGGGGGTAGGGAGCTTTACAGGGCACAGCTCTGAGAGCCACTGTGGATGAGTCTTCCTTGCTTGGTCCCCTTATTTCCTCTGCAGCCAGGCCTGCCACAATAGTAGCAGTGTGGTTCCCTGAGATCTGCAGGGAGACGGAGGCTGGCCTCTTCTGCTGGGCTGGGTTCTGGGACTGGGGGCTAGAACCTCAGCATGGGCTGTTAGAGGACCTGCACCCACCCACCCAAGGAAGAGAGAGAAGCTGTCTTCCCGTGTGTGTGTGTGTGTGTGTGTGTGTGTGTGTGTGCTGCAGCACTGCCACTTTCAAGGGGCCAAGGTTGTCTGGTGTACGTCTGAGTGACCTAGAGCAAGCCACACTGCCAGGCTTCGGGCAACCAGTTGTCTGTACAGGTGAAGAAGCGAAACCGGTCAGAGCAAAGTCTCGCATAGGTCTGCTGTCTAAGCATCCCTGCCTTGTACCTGCAGAGTGCTCGCAGGAAGCACTCCACAGTAGTTCATCAGAATCTCTGTCCAAAAGCTATGACAGTAGAAGGATTGTTTGTTAAACCCAAGCTGGAGCCCCAGAGAGTGGTGCCTGCCTGTAATCCCTGCACTCCAGGAGGCTGAGGCCAAAGGATCAATAGTTCAAGCCCGTCCTGGGCAGTTTAGCAATTAGGGAGACCCTGTCGGAAAATGAGAAATACCAAAAATGGGCTGCAAAAGTCCTGGTTCAATCCCTCGTACTGAAAAAAACAACAAGCCACAAATAACCTAGTGTTTCAGATCCCAAATGCATCAAAAACTGGCTTCAGTAAGACCTAGAGTAATGTATGTATCAGTGACCACTGGTTTGGGGCAAAATAAACTCTCGCTGCACTTTATGCTGGTCCACACACTTCCTCCAGCCAGACTTCCCACCACCATGCACACACACCAGCCCCCACAGCTGTACTCCCAGAGCCAGAGGTATGCGGTGTTACCTGGGCTTGCACAGGCAGAGCGCACCCTCCAGTGTACTGGCCTCTTCCTCAATGCCTTTATTTCTACAAGTCATTTAATACCCTGAAGCGGCTTATGTTGCACAGGACTGGGCAGGATTAAGCTCAGTTTTTCCATGGATCAAGAGCATGTATTTGGGGCATCCCTGGTGTCAGCCAGCTGGTGAGCTGGTTTGGGTTGCTTTAGAAAACAAAGGCTTTCTTATTGAAGCTTCTGTATTTGCATTTTGAGTGTTGCCTTGGGAAGGATTATGACGCAGGCCTGCAGTAAAAGCTCCCTGGTTATAAATGTGACCCAGTGTACCCACCTCAACTAACAGGAGGACATGTGGAAGAATGATTTGGGAGAGTTTTTACTTTTCTTCTGTTCCCAGAGGGATTTGTTAAATGTGATTTTCAGCAGCAAATGTCCTTTTTTGATTATTAGCCATCATGGAAATGCATAAACAGAATCATCATTAATATAATGAGCCAATCTGATTTTTTTTGAAGACTTGAGACAAAATAAACAGAGATAGAAAAATTCTATCAAATATGAAATAATAATCTTGTGTTCCTGTTTTTATATAAACAACCTCTTTTTCTAAAACAGCTTTGTGACTAGGACAGCATCACATGAGTCCAGTCCAGACCCGAAGGGGAAATGCCACCCTCTGGGACGACTTGCAGAAGAGCAAGGGAAGGACCTGATCTTCCTGTTGGAATCCTGTCGCCCCTAGTGCTGATGGCTCTTGCCCAGCCTCTGTTTTGTTGTAAGGAACCCTGAACAGCCTAGCATGTTAGAAATCTCAAACCGTCCCTCGATGTCCAATGAGGACCATTACCCAGGACATACATACCCCTGTGGATGCCACCACCATAGATGCTCAAGTCCCTTGTGTAAAATGATGTAATTTTTCTATATAACCTGCGCGATTCTCCTGTATACTTTATCAATAGTTCATATACTGCTCATGTTCCATATCGATGCAGTTTTTTCAGACATTTTTGATCTTTGGTTGGGTCTGTCACCATGGAACCTGAGGGTGTGGAGAGCTGGCCATGACTGGGAGCCGCCACCACAGGATGCCATGCAGTCCGCCTGACTTCTCTTTGCCGATCTGCTATCTCTGTCCCTTGGGCACATTCCAGCCCCACAAGTAGCCCAGACCCCAATGGGCAGAGAGACTTCCCCAGCAATCTAAATGTCTCCCTAGGTGTCCGAGACTCTGTCTCTAAAAACAGAAGGGGTGGCCAGAAGTTGTGGCACACATCTGTAATTCCAGCAGCAGGGGGCTGAGGCAGGAGGCCACTGTGAGTTCGAAGCCAGCCTGGGCCATAAAGTGAGTTCAAGGCCAGCCCGAACTGCACAGTGAAACTCAGTCTCAAAAAGACCTAAATAAGTAAATAAATCAGAAATACCCCTGGGAGAGCCCTGAACTCTAGTTTCTTTCTCAACACTGACACACAGTAACAACTCTAAGAAAGAAAGATTTACTTGGGCTCAGTGTAGAGGCTCAAGGGCCTCAAGGCACAAAAGTGGAAAAGCAGAAGAGATCAAGGAAACACAGAGGGAAAGGGACCCTTCCTGGCCACTTCCCCAGGGGCTACCTGCTTCACCAGACTCCACCTCCCAACCTAACATTTATCCATAAACGTGTTACCAGACTAATCCACTGATGAGCATCTTGCCCCGTGATCCAGTCACACGTGAGGCTTTGGGGAGACATTCAGATATAAACCCTGAGGGCCTAGGAGGAAGCTGGGGGCCTGCCCTGTGCTCAGGTGCCCACCACACCCCCTCACGCCAGCATCCAGATGACGGCTCAGAGCATTGCCCCACTCTGCACCGCAGGGCCTTCCTTGGAGCTTTGCGTGCCTTTCACGTCCTTCAGAAGCACCTATACCCAAGCTGGGCATGGTGTGCACACGTATAACCCTAGCACAAGGGAGGCTGAGGCAGGAGAATCGCTGAGTTTAAGGCCAGCCTGGGCTACATGGTGAGTCCAAGGCCAGCCTGAACGGCACAACAAGATCCTGTTTCAAAAAGAAAAGGAAGGAAAGAAAGAAAAGGAAAGGAAAGAAAGAAAAGAAAAGAAAGGAAGAAAGAAAAAGAAAGTGCAGTGCTTGTACCCAGAGGAGCCATTGAAAGGCTCACAGAATCACTTTTTTAAAATGTAGGGAAAATAGCAAATTAAGGATTGTAGAGAAAGGATTCGCCAATTCTGAGGGCCTTGGCGTATGTTCTGCGTGTTGCAGGATTTGCCCCTCTGTCCCTGTCCTTAGAGCATCTGCGCTTCCCTTCCCTTCCCTTGCAGCCTCCAGCTAAGCACATTCCCAGTCTTCTGGGTAGCAGTGCCAGTGAGCTCCGGGCTTGGCAGCTGAAGCCTTTCCTAGGCCGTTGCATTGCTGCTGAGGGAGAGGGAGGAGAGGGGAGATAAGGGGAGCCAGGGGGGGGGGTATTCTCCCCACCGTTCACCCCTGAAGAGAAAGTGTCTGGGTCCCCCTCATTTCCACCGCCTTCTGCTGTGTGGCCCTGTCTCTGGACAGCAGCTCTTGCTTATCTGTTGCCTGAGGCTTCCCCTTGCCCTGTTCCCTGGCTTGTCCCGCCCACTGTCTGTGCTATGGAAGTAGATAATGAAGTGCTGACATCAGTCCTGAGCTTGGGATTTAGGTTTTAAATGCTTGGGTATTTTCTTCTAAAGTCACTTCAGGCATCTCCAAATAACGATTCCTAGAGTTCTCCTTAATGTTTGGTTTGTATGATACCTACCTCCTTCCTTATCCTGTCAGTTCTCCAAAAAGAAGAGAGCAGCATTTTGGTTTTTTATGAACGAGATGTCATTTCTAGGGGTGTTTGGGAAGGAGGACACTCAAGGGTCTACTGAAGACATGCTAGTGTTGCACAAAATCACAGCTTCACATCCCAGAATCAGGTCATTTTAATACACTCCTATCTTTATATGGCAGTAGACACGGCATGGAGTCTCCTGCCCAGACACATCGTGGAGTGTGGGGCATTGTGCTGTAGGCCATCTGTACACCAGTTCTGGACAGCGGAGCTCCGGGATACTCCTGTGCAGCCTCCCACTTCCCCCAGCCTGTGTGGTGCCACCTTCCTGCCGTCTGCATCAGGGGCCTCATGCGTGGGGGATCTTGCAATGTTTGCTGTTTTTTGGCTTATTTGTCTTAGCGTAATGTCCTCCAGGTTGACCTTGCTGTGAAGTAGTTTTCATAGAAAACTAAGAAGGAAAACCCTCCATGTCTCCTCCATGAGTCGTGTCAGGCTACAGGTGTCTATGCGGTGGGAATCCTGAGAGTTACAGGATTCAGATAGCCTTCATACCGGGGTAAGGCAGCATAACAGGTGCAGGATGGCAGCACAGGGCCTGCCGAGAACGCGTCCATCATCAGCACTGCCAGTGCCTCCGTGGCCTCGAGGCTTTACACTATCAGTAAACATCCGTCTGGGAGGGTTTTGTGGAAATGTGTTCAGTTGAAGCTTCCCTTCGTTTTTTGGTTTTTTTCATTTAACCCTAATCCTTGGGGAGAAGACTTTATAACATAAAACAAACAAAAGATCTTCCTTATCCAAAAGAGCTTATCGAAGTAGAACTCTAGTGGATGATAGGGTAAGTTTAAAGATATTGTATGAGTTGCTTGCTACACTGTTAACCCAAAATTTTGTAGTCTGGAGGACAATAAATATCGTCTCAGTGCCAGAAATTTGGGAGCAGTGAACATCCCTGCCTCTCATGAAGCTCTAGTCAAGAGGTCTGCAGGGACTCGGTAGCCTGAACACTGGTTCCCACTTCGCTCTTGTCCCAAGGCCCCAGTCTCCCACACAGTAGCCCCTGTACCCTGAGCAGGCCATACAGGAAGGAGCAAGGAAAAAGCCACAGAGCCCTTCAGCATGTGGCTCAGAAGTCACACCGCATCACTTCCACCAGTCCATTCATAACTGTCACTAGACTAAATCACTTAGTCCAGGCCACATTCAAGGAGACCAAAATTAGACGCCACCCACCAAAGGAAGAGTTGATAAAGGGGATGAGAGACCACGGCAGCAGAAGGGAGGAGCAGGACCAGGACCAGCTGCTCTCCTGATGCCGGGGACTTAGAGGGTGTGTGTGTGGAGCAGGAGCACAAACATCGGTGGCCAGTAGGAGGTGCAGTGGGGCAGGAAGTGGGAACCACTGACCTTTCAGCCCAGAGAATCCGCTGGGAGCCAGGACTGCGGAGCAAAGAGAAAAGAAGAACCCAACGACCTGCTCAGGGTATTCACCAAAAAGCTTTGGATGTGTCCAGGAGATGTCTGACCTCTTACGATCCTTGCAGCACCATCCCCAGAAGCCAAGTTAGGGAATCAGCTGTAAGGAATACACAAGGTAACACTACTCAGCTGTAGAAAAGGGGAGATTTTATCATTTGCAACAACATTGATGGAACTGCAGAACATTATACTAAGTGAAATCAACCAACCACCGAAACGTAGATGTAGCATGTTTTTATTTATTGGAAAAATCTAAAACAGTGGAACATAAAGAAGCAAAGCGTAGCATAATGGTTACTCGAGGCTGAAGGGAGTGAAAGGAGTGGGATCAAAGCCTCAATTAGACAGGAGAAATAAGTTTTGTTTTGAGTGTATTATACAATGTGACAAGAGTAAAAGTAATTTAGCAGACCTTTTGAAATCGTCACAAAACTGTTTCACATGTGCACTCCGTGAGAAAATAAGTGTTTGAAATGATGGGTATGTTATTGGCTTGATAATTCTGCATTATATTCATAAATGCTAATGTCACTTTAAAACACACAGGAAGAGTGCAGCTCGTCTAAAGCTATGTCTGGGATTTCCGGAGCCTGCGGGGGAGGCTTCTGGGAAGGGCCGTGCCCTTGATCTGGGAACAGAGTGAATAAATGCTCCCGCTGTAGGGCTTTGTCCTCCTGTTTGTCAGCACTGAGCCTACACAGGGGCCTGGAGTCGGTTCTCTCTTGGAAACGCTCTGCCTCCGCAGGGAGCTGCTCCAAGTCCACAGTGGAGGGGGTGAGCTGGGTGGTATCACGTGGGCACAGCTGCCCCTGAAATCGCCACCCGCCCAAGATGCTCGCCTGTTGGCCCTCTTAGAACTCCTCCCTGGAGTGAGGCTTTGTTGGCTGGGCACAGTGGTGCACACCTGTAATTTCATCATTTGGGAGACTGAAGCAGAAGAATCTTGAGTTCGAGGTTTTAGGCTACCTAGTAAGTTCAAGGCTGGCCTAGACCTGGATGACAGCAAGTCCCTGACTAAAAAAAAAAAAAACACAAGAAGTTCACCCATTTGTCTTTGCATGATAGAGTTAGATTCCAGGAATAGCAATCTGTGCTTTCTCTTCTCCAAAACCTAGCCTTTGTTTGCTTCATAGATTGCACTCCCAACTTCCACAGACCGGGTTTATTTGTCTTGATAAATGAATCAGAGTCCTGAACTCATGTGTGCTGTTCAGCTCTCTTGGCAGAGAACACAGGAAGATAGGTTTTGCTAATGTGTGTGTTTGGGGAGGGGTGTTTCCTGTGTGTTCCTGTCTCACTAAGGCACGGGCATAAACCAGCACCTGGGACCATGATGAGTCTCCGCACATGGGCTGAGGTCGCACAGGAGTTCTTTCCAGGCTGGTTGGGATGTCCCCACATTCCGGAGCAGGAGTGCAACACCCAGGGGACATGGGGAAGTGCTTGCCTGGAGCAAGCCTTATCTTACTTGTCCACATTTCACTCCTGGAAACTGGAACTGCGCCTCCAGCGAACAGTCTGCTGACCATCTGCCTGGGAAGTGTAGCTTGGGGGCTTTGCTCAGCACCGTCCTAATGTCCCAGCTCCACTCTGCCCAGGAGGCAGCTGGCTGATGGCCAACAGAGCCTGCTGCGGGTGCGTGATTAACCAAGTACGGGGAGGAGCGTTCACATGATTCCCGTTGTTCTTCCCTCCCCTAGGAATGAGTTTAGGCAAATGCATAATTCTTCAGGGTGGATCTGGGGCCCTTTGACCTGAAATTCACAGCTATCCAGTGATTTCAGAATGAAAGGGAATTTAGAGGGAAGCGGCCCACACAAAGGAAAAGCTGCCTTGCCTCCCAGTAACAGGCAAGAGCTTACCCAGGGCGCGTGGAACCGGCTGTTTTTCTTTCGTGTTGGGAAACATCTTCAGCTGATGCTCCTCACTGAAAACCTCATGTAAATGTTTCTGACATCTCTGTATAACTGGGCCTTCTGCTTTGCTGGTCATTTCTTTCCAATCCATCTTTCCCAGTGTAACGCAGTTCATCAGCACAGACTCACTTGGATCCTTTCTTTTATAGCTAGCTGCTATTTCAGTGCAGCCAAACAAATAATTTCCTCTTTATTTTTTTTAAAGAGGAAAGAAATAAAACAAAACTTTTTTAAGAACAAAATTTCAAAACAAGGTAATAGTAGAGTAACAATAAATAGTTGCCCCCAACATTCTTGGGTTTCTTCCACTAGTGACCTCAGTGTTAAATCTTAGAAAGGCACTCACTAATCATGGGGGCATTATGTTAAGAAAGCCAGTCTAGGGGCTGGGGATTTAGCTCAGCAGCATAAGAAGCTGCCTTGCAAGCAGGCGGTCATGAGTTTGATCCCTGGTACCGATAACAAAACAAAAATAAAAAAAGAGAAAGCCATCCTATCTTTTATCTCCTACATTTTACCTAAACTTTTATATGGGATGGCTACTTTTTAAAAATAGATTTTGCCAAGTGTGGTGATATGCATGCCTGTAATCCCAGCACTAGGGAGGCTGAGGCAGGAGGATGACTGTGAGTTTGAGGTCAGCGGGGCTACATAGTGAGTTCAAGGCCAGCCTGAACTAGACAGGGAGGAAAAAGATTTTTAACGTATGTCTGTGTTAGTACATGTGTAAAAATACAGACTCAGCGGCTCTGCCCACTTTATTTCTATAGTTGAGCAGTTGAGTCAGGGAACTAAGAAGAGCATACACAGCTATTGGCCTATTTATATTTATGAACATCAAAGGACCAGTTCCTAACTAGGTCATACCATGAAAGTCGTGGTGCTTTGACCTTCCCAGAGGCTGAGACATGCCCGGTGCAGATGCTGGCCAGCAATGGTCCTGGCAAGGCAGTCTAAGCACAGTCTAGGCTCTAAAATACTGCAGGAACCCTGTTCCCTGGTGATGATCCAGCAATTAAGGGACCTTTCTCTAAAAACAATGTTTTTACTCTCCTGTTTTTCTTTCCATTCCATCTTGATAACATTCAGACATAACTAATCTATTTGGCTTGACATTGAAAACCTCAGCCCTCTAGTCTAGTCTCTAGTGCTCAAGATTTAATTTCCTTCCCCAGACACCTTGCCCTCCAACAAAACAGGACAGAACATCTCAGCCACACAGGGCACCACAGTACCATGGGGAAGGTTTTGGGTTTGTCTCCGAACACCTGGATTCGTGTCCTGGCCATGCTGCTCACAGCCCATGTGACTTCATGCAAGATGCCCGACCTCCCAGAAACATGCTTTGTCTAGCCATAGAATTATTTGTCTAACTCAAGTTCTTGGGGAAAGCAAAATAGATAATAGCTGTAGACCCTTTCTGTGGCGTATAAAGCCCAGTGCTGATATAAAGCTTTACCACGCTCACCAAAAATGAGCCCTAAGCTTTCCCTCAGCCTCTGGCCTCTGGCCTCGAGCCCCTCACCTGGAATTTCCTCACCTGTGCCCACTTTCCATCTTGTTTCTTTGGAGACAGGGCCTCACCAGGCTGACCTCGAACTCATGATCCTCTGCCTCAACCTCTCCAGTAGCTAGGATTACAGGTGTTCGCACCTTTTCTGGTTTACCATCCTGAACTTTTGAGAAGCCTCCTTTTTTCCTCTTGTGAATTCAGCCTGGTCCCCTCAGTAAGAACGTTTTCCCTCTTTCTCTCTCTGCTGCAGGGATCCTGGTGTCCCCGTATCCCACAGCTACATGAGCAGGCATTTGGAAACACACTGATTGGCCCACCTTGTATTTGTCTAGAGTCTTGTTCTTATTTTCTTTGTATGAACTTTGAGTTTTCTTGTCTTTATGCGTCAGTTGCACTGCCCTACAGACTCGGAGACTGTAGTCTCTCTCCAGCCCTTTCTCACCTTACCTGCATCACAGCGTAACTACAGGGCAGGAGAATATGGAACGGGCTGGCATTTTCCAGCTTCAGTGTTCAAGGCTGATTGTTTTCCGGCTAAGTCCTACTATCAAGAAAATAAGATTACTCTGGAAGGAGAACCTGTGGAGGAGCAGGGTGGTTCCGTGAGGGACCCCATGCTCACCTGACCGTTAGGGTGCTCGCCGCGCCCTTCGGCTGCTTTGTGTGTTGTTGCTCTGATACAAGTACTGTGTCATTATTTTATATCCAGTCTACTGTGGAAGCCACGAAAACTGCTTTCCTCATTTCCTTCTATACTGCAGAAGGAACGCCTCCTGTGGTGTGAACACACGCGCGCACACACACACACACACACACACACACACACACAAATGAAACCACACGAGGGAAAGATGACTTTCTGTTCCCAGCTGTGCCTTAAGGACAACAATATGAAAGAAAAAGTACTAAATCTATTAGAAAACCGGGAGAGAATCTGAGAGCAGCCAGCGAAGCATGAATAAACAAGGGTCTTCAGGGGCCACAGGACAGCGCTTTTGGGTCTGTAGCCCTCATGAAAGGGTACAGAAAATAACCCGAGGGGACGCCGGGAGGGGAGAAGGCTGAGAACAGGGGTTCGGTTGTGCAGAATGATTCACGTCTGGTGTTGTCTGCCAGCAGGCTATAAACCATGGAAGTTCTCCCTCAGATCAAGTCCCAGGGCTGAGTGCCAGCCCGTCTGCCCCCCTTCCCTGCGCTGGCTCTGGGCAAGGCTGGGGCTTCTATCACTCGCAGAAGCCCATTTCAGCCTGCTCCTTGCCCGCTCAGGGCTGGCTGAGTAGGGAGGCTGAGGGAGAGGGCCCCAGGGATGGGGTTTGAGGGAGGACCCTGGAGCCCAGTGGGTGGAGCCACATCCTCAGTGCAGTGAGGCAGGGATCAGGTAGAAGAGGCCAGACTGGGATGGATAGCCCAGCAGGATCCAAGTGCTTTGTTCCATGGAAACAGAAAGTGTACAGAGAGCAGAGTGGGCACATTAGCGAGCAGGGGCTCGGCCCTCCTGGAAGACCAATGGGCCACCATGCAGTCCACACAGCAGTGTTCAGGGACCCTCGCCCTCCCTGTCACCCTGGAGGTTGTGGCAGCTGTTTCTCCCAGCCACACACTGCATTTCTGCCATCTACCTTGAAAGCCACAGCCTCCCGAGAGATACTTGTCCTCTGGTTCCCTGACAACCCACAGGGATTAACATTCTTTCTCCCCGTCTGCAAACCTCCGCTCTTTTCTGGCTCCTTGGCTGCCTGTCTCTCTCATCATCTGAGCATGCCCTGCCCCGAAGCCTTGTTTTAAGGGAGAGCGTCTTCCGAGGCAGGGCTTCTTCCAGTGCTAGAACCCACACCCAGGCCAAGAGAAACAGGCAGTGCATCCCAACTATGATTCTAGTTTTTTTGAAGCATTTTTGGGTAACTTCAGTGTGCAGCCAGTCTAGCAACCACTGGTCCCGCAGTGGCCAGGGCTCCTCTCGTTGGTTCTGTGTGCCTGTCATTTCTTCCTCTTCACAAGATATCTTCCAACCTGAGACACCTTCTGGAGCCAGAAAAATCTGTTAGGTAACTTCTTGTCCACCATGCTTCTGCTCAGCAAATCCCACAGCTAGGATTCCTGCAGTGGGACTCTTGTGTGGGTAGAGTGTGCCAAGGGCACATCTAGTTCTCAGGGAGCTAAAGGATCTCAGTCTTCCACTTAACACCCAGTGCATCATTCACCTTGCTTCTCAGTGAATGTAGGTCTCTGCCTTCTTGAGTTTTTGGGAATATTCTGACCACTAAGTTTAGCAAGTCCAACCCTCCTAAGGCAGAGGGTCACTTGGCAATCCCTGGAGTCTTTCTCCCCCAGGGGCAAGGCCCTTGTCATGCAGGACCTATGGGCGGTGTATGAGCCTGCAGGCTGGGGAATGTCCCCCTCACTGCTGGGAATGGTACCACTTCCTGATACCAGAGGATGCCCAGCATTGGAGTATAAACAGGAGAGAGGACTGGGTGCAGATGCATGGACACAGAGTCCCTGAGGAAACTCACTTCTGGACTCTGAGGAATCACAGGGTCATGTGTGACCATCCCCGTCAGCAATAAGGGCCCTCCTGCAAAACTTCCCCACCCAACTCAGTGCTTTTGGATTAGGAAAAAGTGAACAGAAATTTGAATCTGTAGGGTTTAAGGTGAGTCATAGTCCTGACAGGACAAGCCTATGATGTGTGGAATATTTCCAAGGCTCCAGAAACCAGAAACACCCAAGTGACTGGGGAGTGCGCCTCCAGAAAAGCACTCTTTGTAAAGTCAGACATTACAAGTGCTCAAAGTAAGACCTAGCCCTTGAATTTAACTTGCATAAACATTAGTCAGTCTGGCAGGGCAGGTTTCCAGATTCTATGGAGCTCTGCAGAATTAGTTAGCTCATCCCCCAGCAGTGCTGCTGATACAGGCCCAGGTTAGCTCATTGGCCACACACCTGGTGGAGAGGGCATGCCACCTGCCACACCTGCAACAGCTGTCACCAGTTGAAGACTCCTCCAAAGCTGACCTAGGATCATATGTGACAGAATCACTTGGTGGGGTCCAGAGTGTACCCAGAATTGAGGTCCTTGATCAGCAGCCCACTTCTTCTTGTGCTAGACCCATACAAGGAAGAGAAAAAGACTTCATCAAGCTCCAGATTGCAAGAAGCAGCTTCCTGTTTGTGTTCTGTGGTCCGTTCAAACCTGGAGAATTGGAAACTCTTGCAAAATTCACAGTTCTAGCTCTAAATACTAGGTCTACTTGTGAAAAAATAGCCTGATATATGATGGGATTTTCAGCATCAAAGATTGGAGCCAAATGGGGTGTCTACACTGTGTACTGAGTGCTGTCTTCTCCTCCCCTCCTCATCCTCAGATGATACCCCTGAACCTATGCACTACATTTCCATACCAAGTTTCAGCTGCTACATCACCCCACCTCTGGAAGTCCCCAAAATCACTTGGTTTGGCAGGTAGCTGCGCTCTGTAATTAGCTGTATAGTCCCACTTCCCCTGATGTAATATCAGGAAACGTCCACTTGTTTCATCCCCTTCCTCCTCTTGGCCATGGATACCTTCCTACTATTCTTTTCCCATTTTGTACTTTTGTTTGGTCCTTTGCCCTTTGATGTGTCATCGGAACCCCATCTCAATCTGGGGGCTTTTGCCAAGTGATCTGGACTCCTCATTCCCTATGTAGCATCTAAAATTTTCCTTAAACTCTCTTTGCCCTTATTCGATCTTAGTGCTCATGCTGGAGATAAACTATTCCAGACCCAGCATCCAAAGTCAAGATGAGCTTGGTTTGCGAATCTTCGCCAACTTGGAGGAGTCCTTCTACTCAGCTGTTAGCTGTTAACAAGTGCTTGTTGAGCCCCAGCATGCGAAGAATATGGCCCAGCATGATGCACAACTCTATTTCAGGCATGAGGATGATGGATCTTCTCCCATACAGTCCTAACTCTTATCACTGAGACTTACTTTGAATGCTAGATGTCCGGGATGAATTTGCACCCTCTGATCATACACTAATTGATGGATTGATTGAAAGCATTACTAGTGGCAAGGAAAAATAAAATGAAAGATTAAAGAAAATTATGATAAATAATCTTCTTGCCAATAAACAAGAATTAGCTATAAAATGACGTTAGTTAGCTAACGTGGCCCCAGCACACTGGTGAGTGTCTTCTCAAGCACCATCCAGCAAATCATGTTGTGGTTCTGAATTTGCTGCTGCCTCTGCCCACTGCGGACAGCCCTGAGCTCTCCCTGCTCCCCATGAGTGCAAGGAACATTGGATTCTAGATTCCTGGCTCAGCTCTGACTCCCACAGAACCTGATGCGTCAGTCAGTCCAGCAGGGAAAGCACTAGAGAACAAGAATGCACCAAACTGTGTTGCATGACTTAACTCAAGGACTTCACAGAAGAAATAAGTGGGAGCCAGTGCTGTAAAAGAAAATGTCCCAGAGGACTACATTTTATCCTGATGATTTCATGTAAAGAGAAGGCATGGGTAACAGTTGAGAGGAGGGAGCACTTTCCAAGGCATGGAGGGCTTCGCATAACCAGAGACTCTGGGAAGGAGATGAGCATGTTGTGATGGGAAAACAGGACTGCTGGGAAAGGCATGGGTTTGGGGAGAAACATGGAAGAAAGAATTGGTGGGATAAAAACTGAGAGATGACAGAGAAAATTATACAGGCAATAAAGCCAAAAAATGTGTAGCTGGATGTGATATTGGAGAACAGATAGTGACTACTAAGGAGAATTTGATTTTTGATCTCTTTTTAGGCTCAGTGGACTATGCTCAGCTTCAAGTTGGAACTTCCCTGACATCTCAGTTCTTTCAGATTAAAACATTGGCTTATGAGGTGATGGCCTGGATGTTCTACTTTGCCCATCCCTGGGGTAGTGAGCTGGGTTAAGAGTCCTGCACATTGTGCCAGGGTGGATAAGGAGGTGCGTGAGACACTCTTGCATTAGATTGAGGGCTCCAGGGGCAGGGAGTGGGACCTCAGAGCCTCAGGGATGTCAGAGATGCAGGCCGGGAGTTTGTGATGGGTGCACTCACATCTGAACCCAAAGACCACCAAGAGATGGAGGAAGGAGAAAAGGAGGTGCAGAGAAAGAGACATAAAAGGAATTAAGATGTGTTATGTACATGTAGCAGTTCCCCACGATGGATGTGTCTCAAGAGAGTTCTGTCTTCTTTTTCTTAAACAGCCTGGTGAGTGCATCTCAGGCCATGGCTGGAAAGCACTCAGATGAGGAAATGGCTCTCATTCTTTTTTAATGTCCCTTCCTGTGCTTTTTATAGGATAATGAATCTTTTTTTTTTTTTTTTTTTTTTTTGTATCCAGGATCAAACTCACGACCTCACACTTGCCAGACAGGCACTGTGCCACTGAGCTATATCCCTGGCCTAGGATAATGAATTTAAACTATCCTATCTGCTACAACTTTATATGAAATCAGATTGAATCAGTTGCCAGTAAATTAAACATTAATTCCATTTCAGGATCTTTTCTGCATGGCATTTGTGTTTTGTGAGAATTGCCCTTCTTAGCCTCTTTAGAACCAACCATAATATTCCAAATTTAAATCCATCATGGTATCCCCTGTTCTTCCCTTTCTATATCGTTAGTGGTTTCTTGGGGCACAGCTGTGCCGAGATTACAGCTGAGTATCCCTGAAGTAACACAGCACTCTGTGGACCTTTTGCCTAGCCTGTAATTGGAAGAAGCAGCCTGAGGCGGAGATTCTGCAGAATGCTTCTCACCGCTTCTAGATGACACTGATTGATTACACTGAATTTTTATTTTCTTTCCAAACTTAAACTTTCTTTCTTGGTCTGTAGTCACAGCACTTGGGAGGCTGAGGCAGGAGGACAGTTGCAAGTTCAAGACCGGGCTGGGCTACAAAGTGAGCTCCAGGGCAGCCTGAAGTGCATAGCGAGATTTTGTCTCAAAAAGACAAAAATAAATTAATTAATTAAAGTGAAGCTTTCTATATTTTTTTTCTTTTATCAGTACCAGGGGTCGAACTCATGACCGCGCACTTGCAAGGCCAGCGCTTACCCACTGAGCTAGATTTCTAGTCCCAAGCTTTCTTTCTTACTACAACTTCACTTAGGGTCTGGCTTTTTTGCTTTCATATTTTTCTTCTTCTCTTCGTCCTCTGCCTTCTCTCTCCTTACTTCTTCCTCTTCAAGGAAGGATGAAAAAGAAGGAACCAGGTAAGGCTGTTGAATGAGAGTTATTAAAAAGGGGAATAAGAATATGGACTTGGCATGCCTGGCCAGCACAAGGTCCTGAGTTCCATTCTTGGTATTGAAAATTATGGACTTGGAGGATAGACATAGAGCACAGGGGAGACTTTGAAGAACCAAAAGAGATTAGGTGGAAACTAACTGAATTGTGTAAGATGAGAACGGGTAGCCTTGTTTGGAGATGGCATCTGGGACAGACAGTGGAGAGCCCGGCGGCTTCTCCTGTCGGCCATAGGGGGCACTGTGAACACACGATGGTTTTCTAGTGTTGGCTGAATGACAAGGGGACAGATTGAGGCTGGGGACAGTCGGTCATTCTATAGACAGGATGTCTGCTAGACGGATGTTTTAGCAGCCTAAAGTCCTATGGGACAAGAGCAAAGATAAATAAATAACTGGTGAAACAGACTCTTCCTGGAGCGCACTGCGGGACCCACAATGACTGGAGGCCATGAGGTCATTTTCAGTGGGGTGTGTGGGGTGACATTTTCTGGAGTGGGTGGTGGGTGCAGGATGTGGTTGTCATATGAGGCCATAGTATTTGCACCCCATCTTTCTGTATCAGCCTTGTGCTCTGTCCCCCTAGGTCACCGTGCCCCTCACGCCATGCTTCTAACCAGGGACCACCACTCATCTTTGTACACTGCCGTCTTCTGCCATCATCCGGCCTCCCCATTCCCTCCGGGAATTGTGCCTGGGAATTTCTAGGCCAAATAAGTGGCAGAGAATCTGGCAGAGCCCAGAGGTAGATGTCCTCCCCGGATGGCTCTGAACCAAGTGAAGGGAGTGAATACCCAGCCCCTGTGGACTATCCCAACCCACCCTGATGGGACCCCCCTGCCTCCAGCTGCCCTGAGGGGTCTATTGGTCACTTTGCTGTTAGTCTCATCACTCACTGACCTGACTGCTTTTGCAAGACAGCACGTATTAAAACCTGAGGGCCATCGGGGAGGCTGGTTCTCGTCAGCCTGGATATTGTTTGTTAAGCTTTTCCTTGTGTTAGCAATCCAGACTTTGCTCAGGGAGAGCTGAAACAGTGCAGGGCTTTGGAAGCCTCGTGGTCTCCCCCCACTCCTCCTACGTGGGAGTCACAGAGCAGCGCAGATTGCTAAGGTCCAGTTCTGCACACAGCCTGACAGAACCGGCATTTTTAGAACAGCCCATTTGCCTGAGGTGTTATGTGTATTGCAAGGGTTCAGAGCACAGAGAAGGAACTCACAGTAGGTTTTGTTTTCATCTTGAGCCCCTGGGGATGGCTCCTATTCAAAGTATTCCCAGTTGAAAATGTTTCTGAAGAATTCTTGCTTCTCCTGGAATGTTCTGTTTCTTGGAATAAGGCTGGAGGGAGGGAGGCAGAATAGAAGCACCCTGTTAAGTGCTTCAGCATTGGCATAATTCACTGCTAAATTATACCAGGGTTATTGGCACAAGGAGACCCAGATCGATGGAACAGAAGGGGGGGTGGAGGGAGCTCACATACATGCCCTGTGGATGCCGGATGCTGCACCAAGGCGCTATTTAATGAATCAATAGGAACAGAATGAGCTTTTCAAGTGCTGCTGAAGGAACTGGCCACCCTTGGGGTGTGGGGGGCTTTGACTTACACATCATAGAATACACGAAAATTAATTCAAGATAGACCATAAACCTAACTGTAGAAAAGAACTTAATGTACAGTAAAACTTATAAAAAGAACCAGAATTTTTTCAACATGATACTAAAACCACAAACTAGGAAGGAAAGACTTGATAAAGTAAACGATATTAAAATGAGAACGTCCTCTTAAAATTATGGAAAAATACACAGCACATCTTCGGGCTCCCTGCAGAACTGCCCTGTGCCCCAGTGGCCAAGCTGGACAAGACCTATGTGCCTGCCCCTTGGACCTCGAGGCAATGGGTGCAGGCTGGAGCTTTGTTCCCCGCATCCCTCCAGCTCGCTGGCTTGCTCCTTCTTTTTTCCCGGACAATGCCTGTGGGGAGGTCAGCTGCACTGCTGCAGGAGGGAGCCAGGCCCAGGAGCACGAGGAAAAGTATTCAAAGTCCAGCCAGATCAGGGTCTGTGACTGCAAGCCCTTGGCTTGCAGGGTCGTGGAGGGAGCTTGGGGAGGCCTAGCGTCTTGCAGGGCCAAACAGGCAAGGTAGGAACCCTAGGAGGGGGCTGGGAGGGGGCCAGGAGGTGTGTGCAGTGGCCACTCTCCTGCCCCCCATGCACCCCTTCAAGATCCAGCCACACATGTCCCACTGTGACCTATGCTTGAGGGAGGAAGCACAGATATATTTGGAGCTTTCAAAACTTTTTTTGCTGTGCACACATTCTTGCAAAGCAGAAAAAAAAAAAACCCAAGAGATTTTAAAAATCCACTGCTAATACATAAGATGAATGGGAAAATCTTACATGCCAGGGTCATTTCCTTTCTGTTTTAAGAAATGAACACACTGGAAATAGCCTGTCGCAAGAGAGGGACTTTGTGTCCTTTGGATGTCGATGACTCCAGAAAACTTTCCAGGCAGGCCCAAAGGCAAGGTTTTCAGTTTCCCAGGACCTAATTCAAGATGACCTTGCTGCTAGAGACTCCATGAGGCCAGCAACCCCGCGGAAGCTGGGATAGGAGACTCAGGAATGAGTCACACATTCATTCGTGAAATGGTGCAGCACTCTCAGGACAGGGCTTTGGCGGGGAGCCAGGCCCCAGCGCTGTCCCCTCCCCTGCATTCTGGCCCTGGTGTTCAGACTGCAGAAATGAAACAGGCATCATCCAGGAAACGGCAGGTGTGTAGGGTGTCTCTTCTCCCTCAGAGGCTGGGAGCTACACCCCACACACGTGCTCTCTCATTATCTGGGAATTTCAGGGCCAAACCAGAACTCATTCAGTGGGTGTGCCTGGGTCACTTCCAAGGAAGGTCCGATCGACTGGTGTACAGAGCCTTTCCGTGATGGTACTGGAATTGAACCCAGGGCTTTGACACTGAGCAACTTCCCCAGCCCATTTTATATTTCTAGTTGAAAGACAAAGTCTCACTGAGTCATTAAGTTGCCTGAGCTGTGCTCAAACTTGTGATTCTCCTGGCTCACTCAGCCTCCCTGTGCTGAGATTACAGGCATGTGCTGCCCCATCCAGCGGGTGAGATCTTATTCGGGCACCGGTCTCCCCTTCATTGATTAGGGCAGGAATCAGCTGGTGTCTTCTGCAGTGGCCCCATCACCAGCATGTTGGGCCACACAGTCTCCAATGCAGCTGCTCTTTCCAGCCATTCAAACATGCAAAGGCCATTCTTAGCTTGCAGCCCATGTGGATGCAACTAGGGTCAGCTCTGGCTCACAGACCATAGTCAGCCAAGCCCAGGAGCAGAGACCTCGACTGTAGAGCACTGAGGACTAGACAGTTGGAGCTGTGGGTGCTGATCTAGAGCAGGGACCTGCGCACTGAGGCAGAGGAGGCGATCAGTACACAGATGCCTGGTGCCAGGGGCAGGGAAGATGTCATGCTGGCCCCTCTCTGGGGCTTCTGTACCTCACGCAATACCACCACCACCCGGGCACATCAAGATGAGAAGCAGCCTCTCTGGGGCATTTCTGTCCTTTCCAGCCACCTCCCCAGCCTGTGGGGCAGGGAACTCCGAGCCACCTTCTGTTCAGAGACACTGTTCCTGGCTTGGTCTGGGACATCGGTATCCCACAGCTCTCTTCCTGTCCCCTGACCCTTGCCAGGACCACAGCTTTGCAACCTAACCCTAATCCTCAGGCAGGATTTTCACATTTCACATCTTCACATAAGGCTTTGGATTTTCTTTCCTTTCACTGTAATTGCTTATTACCCTCCTCCAAGTAGAAACATTGGTAAACAAAAAGAAACGCTAAAACATTTTGGAACTAAAATGTCACTGTATTAATGGAAAAGTCCCAGATGATGCAAGACAGCTGGGAGACTAAAACCCACTGAAGCATAGTCTAGGGAAGAAGATAATTTTGCTAACAGTAGGTTTTTCTTCCTGATTGTTTTTGGTAGTTTGCATGTTCCAATTCCTGCATTTCCGAAGTGGATGCTTGGCAGGCTGGGCGGGCTGGGCTACGGGGACTGATGTGCCTGCACCCTCTTTTGCAGGTCCATCCATCGTGACACCCCCCAAGGACATCTGGAATGTCTCCGGTGCCCAGGTGTACCTAAGCTGTGAGGTCATTGGGATCCCAACCCCAGTGCTCATCTGGAACAAGGTCAGTCCATGATGGCAGGGCAATGTCCCAGCCTCACCAATGCAGGACCAGCCCAAGGCCCGCTGCTACTGGGACCATGCTGTGTCCACCTTAGACCGCTGGCACAGCTGTCAGCCAGCTGCTGCCCAGCCTACTTTCCACAGCAGTGCCCTGGCCAAGATCCGAGCAGTGATAACAACAGTGTGTGTCTGTATGTACAGTACAGCATAACAGTTAAGAGCTCAAGATTCACATGGAGTATGGTGGCACACACCTGTAATCCCAGCACTCAGGAGACTGAAGCAGGAGGATCGCTACAAGTTGGAGGCCAGCCTGGGCTACAAAGTGAGATCCTATCTCAATAAACAAAATAAAAAAGTGAGTTCCTCTCTTTCTGTCCAAAAAAGACCCCTCATAACTACCTGCCAGGGCCTCAGTCCCCCACTTGAGATTGAACATTCAGCTGGCCCTCTGGGACCCATCTGTTGAGAGGCCTCATAGGAGCTGGGGCCTGGCTGAGGGGGAGAGGGGCAGAGCTCTGCAGCCTTCTCCTGTGAGCATGGTTCTTTTTCTTTTTTCTCTCGCCACATCTTGGTTTTTTGAGACACAGTCTTGCTCTGTGGTTCAGGCTAGCCTTGAATTTGAGGTGGTCCTCCTGCCCAGCCTTCAGAGTGCTGGGGTTATAAGCCACAATCACCTCGCCCAGTAGATGGAACACCTTTTGGACTCGGGTTTCTGAACCCAATGGTCAGGAACTCTTTGTAGAGCCAGCTGAAGAAGCTCGTATCAAGCTAGCTGAGACAGAAATCAAGAAATCACATGCATGCGCGCATGCACACATGTACACATGCATGGACACACACCGGCACACGCGCGCCCCCAGGGAGAAAGAAAAACAAAATGGGGCGACTGCAGCCTCCAGGGCTGCGGGCGGCAGGCCCGCGAGTGTCCTCCCACTGGCCACCTGGCTCTCAGCATAGCGTCTCATCATCTGCTGGGCAGAGCATTGGTCCGAAGGATAAAGTCGTCACCCGGGGACCCCACCAAGTACTGCCGGGCGGGTCAGCGCTGACCTCTGGCGCCTTCTGGCGGCCGAGGGCTGCGGTGCCGGGAGGAGCCCGCGCCTGCCGGCTCAGATGGACCCTGCCGCGGGCGCCCCCTGCAGGGCACAGGTTATGTTTTCAGCGACCGGGTTAGGAGTGTTGAGAGGGGAACAGAAAATCCGAAAGTGCTCCAGACTCTCCTTAGCGGCAGGGAGACCAGCACCCCGGGAACGCTTGTCCCTGCTCCACTGCATGGACACCCGGAGAGCCGCGGCCGAGGTCATTACTGGGACGCACTGTCCTCTCGCCCTGAAGGTCCCGGATGCGTACACTTATCCAAAACCACTAATGGCTTCAAATCTGATGTAAACACACAACTGTTTTGAATAAAGTGAATGCTGGATTTTACACTTTGAAAACACAAACTGCCTAGCGCGGTCGTGCATGTCTGTAATCCCAGCAAAGGGGAAGCTGAGACAAAAGGATCGCCACGAGTTTGAGGCCAGCCAGGGCTCCATAGTGAACTCCTGTCTCAAAAAACAAAACAAAGAGTATGTGCAGTTCAGAGAATGTAGCATTCTTTCTTGCTTAAGAACTCAAAAACAGAGCCGAGGGAATACAAGCCTTCTCTCCATAGTTGTAGAGAGTTCTTTTTTTTAATTATTAAACTCTTTAATAGGTGATTTAGTGTAGGGCTTTATTTCCAAGAGATGCCAAGGCAGTTCTTAGACTTGGGGCACCGGGTTATCAGTCTGTACTGTCCTTACCAATAGTTCTTTTGTTGCATTAAATGAGGCGTTTCTGCCTGATGGTACATGCCTGTAATACTAGTAGGCATGCCAGCAGGGAGTCTGAGGCATGAGGATCTCAAAGTTGATTTTCACCTAAGCAACTTAGCAATTTAGTGACTTAAGACTGCCGCAAAAATATTTGTGCATGAATGTATGTATGTATGTTTTTAAAAATTAAGTAGGTCAGTGAGAAAGCCCTAGATTCAATTCCCAATAACCACAAAGTTAGATATAGTGATGATGATGAAAACTAATGATCTAAAAGCTTATAAAGAGTTCATAATTGTCTTTTCTCTTTCCATTCCCTAAATAAACTGTGAACTACCCTGGCTTTATCTTTCTACAGGCTTTTTCATGCCCAGACTGATGATATGGCAGAGAGGGGGGACTATAATATGCTCATTTTTCCTGTCTTAATCATGGTTTCCTGGGCCCCTCCATGGCTGCTTTTCCTAGCTGTAATTCCACATAGCCACGGATCCTACCGTGTCAAACCATTGTCATATTGCTTTTGTATTCCCAGCTTTTTGACACCCTAAACAAGCAAGGTTGCCTTCAACATCCACATGCACATAGCCTACTCCGCTCTTCTAGGAATAGGATAGAGTCCCGGAAGTCACGTGGCTAGCACAACTAGAGTACCGGAAGTTACCTGCTCGGGTGGAACTAGAGTACCGGAAGTCACGTGGGTAGGTGCCGCCAGAGTACCGGAAGTCACGTGGCTAGATGGCACTGTTCCTTCTAGTTGTAGTAAGCCCAGATGGCTGAGTGGGTGGTGGAATCTTAACTTCACAGCGCTGTGCCACCCTGTCACTGGCTGTAGCACACAGGTTAGCATCGCAGTCTGTGTGGTCCTCGGACCGAACCTTGGCCTCACGTGCGCTTGGCCCGCATGTACACTGCGCGGAGTCCTCAGTGCCAGTCACTGCTTCAGCTTCCTTGACTACATTGAGATGGTCATGCCGTAGGAACTGCCCTTTCATACCCTTTACCTGTTTTCTATGCAGTTCTTCAGCCTTTTTTTTACATAGAGGTAACTGAACCTCTATCGTGGATTACAAGTATTTTTTGTAGACAGTTGCTTTGTCTTTTGTTTACAGTGGCAGGGGAGTCTGAAAATTTTAACAAATATATGCATTCTACTAAAACTTCTGTAGATTTGCCAGGAAAACCCAAATAGGTTCTGTAATGCATAAAGTTTTCCTGGGCAACCTCTTAAATTTCTTATCCCACTACTCAAAGGAATCTACCCTGCATTGTCAGAATTAGACTTTTTCACATTTCCTGCTGCTTATTTACAACAGCTGGACTCAAGACAGCAGAGGCATGACCAGAACCACCAAAGAGGCTGAACTACCGTACAGACCGAGTCTTCACCGTACACAGCTTTCTCGGCAGTTTTTCCTGTGCGAGAGTTTCTGGAGTTTGGACTGGCACTTGCAGCCCACGATCTGCAGAATTGTCTTAGGAGCTTGTTTTTTCCATCTGCATCTTTTTTAAAACTCTTACTCAAATAACTTTGCCATATAAAATAATGGCCACATAAGAATTCTTGGCCCGTCCATCTATGGTACATAACTTTTTATATTAACTAAAATATATAATGAATTCTGTTAAATATATTTAACAATAGTTTCTGCATAATAGATTGCATTAATTAGCACAAAATGCCCTTTTTTTACTAAAAATTATGTGATCTATTGACAAATCTTACTTTTCTGCTTTGGTGATAGGTAAAACCTTTGTAGGATACTGGGATTCAGTGAATTAAGGCCTGAGATATAATACTTTAACCACTGAATCAAATTAGTACCACAAACATTAAGACCCATATTAAATAACTTTTTTTAAACAGGTCTTGCTATGCCGCCAGGCTGGTCTTCTGCCTGAGCCTCCTGAGTCGCACGCATGTGCCACCACACCAGGTTTAAATATCTACTTCAAAAGTGGCACTCACATAAAGTTTCTGCCAGCTACTTGAGAAATGGAATGAAAACATGCCTACTGTTTTATCTTCATTGCATTCATATGAAAAGAAACCCAGTTACCTGGAACTCTCCCTGTGTTGGTGGGCATGTAGAAAAATTCCTTTGTTACAGAAGACATTGAAAAGGCAGCTACCTCTCTGAGAGTTTAAATCCTTATTACAGAAGTAATGACAATAAACTTCAACTCACTTCCTAAAAAAAAGGCCTAGCATAAAATGAACATTTTTTTTCCTCAAACCCCCCCCCAATTATCACAAGCCCTAAATTATGTATGTCTCTTATGTGATACAAGCCTGTCTAATCCTGTCACTAGGAGGCTGAGGCAGGAAGATGACCAAGAGTTCCAGGCAACTGAACTACTACATACCGAGTCACTCTCAAAAATAAAACATCACCATTTCTAAATGTATGTGTACGGGGGCTAACAAGTACATTTTTTCTTGTGCATTTTCACATATCTTCCAGTTTTCCTAATGAACATAGTTTGACCTTTAAAAGAAGGGAGAGCGTTAAAGACATATTCACTATTGGCGTTAAACCAGGCAAACTGGCTACCTTAAGCCAGCCTTCAGGATCGAGTCCTGACATGCATAGAACAGATACCAGGCTTTGTCCTGAGAACAATGCCAGCAGTTTATATGTGACAGGCACGTTGGACCTCAGGCCCTCAGTAAGTAAATCACTGCCTGAATCCTTAGCTCTCAGAACAAAGAAATGGAATTGGCTTGGCCCCAATCCGTTGCCCACTGATGAGACCAGTACGGAAGAGTCCCAGGCCCAAGCACGCCCATCACACTAGCCCTAAGGGACAGTGTGGCCCACAGACAATAAAGGCCCTCCAAAGAGGAGCAGGTTTCTGTGGGCGGAGATGGGCAGGAAACATGAGCATGTCTTCCCCAAGCAACAGATTAGTGGGAAACAGCAGGAGGCAATAAATGCTGCATTCAGAACAGGGACCGCGCAAGTCAATTACTCGGTTTAATTGTGTCAGAAACCTGATTTCACCTTGTGCGATTCTCAGAATGTGCCCATTTCCAAGTTGAAGTTTTGGTGCAGAAAATGTGTTTTGCAGGTCAAAAGGGGTAGCTATGGAGTTCAGAGGACGGAACTCTTGCCTGGCGACCGAGACAACCTGGCCATCCAGACCCGCGGTGGCCCAGAAAAGCACGAAGTGACTGGCTGGGTGCTGGTGCGTATCATGGGTGGTGGGTCTCCTTCGGGGCTCAGGCCTGATGAGGCCTGAGGGGCCGGGAGTCTCCCTGTCGGAGACTCAGTCTCCCTGTCGGAACAGCCCTACCACAGCTGCAGCTCCTCTTCCAGGAGGCACTAAGGGCGACTCGGAGGTGTTTTGTTTTTTGTTCATACCAGGAATCAAACTCGGGACCTTTCACTTGCCAGGCAGGCACTTGTGCTGCAGAGCTGTATCCCTGGCCCATGGAAGGTGTTTTAGAAACAATAGGGACAATTCTAGCTTTTTCACTAGAGTTCAAAGCAAAATTCTCACAGGCACCTAAGACACGCAAGTTCTGATCCCGTGGGTGTTTCTTAGCTGATGCCCCATCAGAGCCTGCCTCCAGCTGCCAGCTTACATGGAAAGCTGTGGGTGACATTTCCTGTCTCCTCACCCACGGCTGTGCTTCTGGCTGCACCTATGGTCATGTTAGGGAACTGGAGAAGGACCCTATGGAGGCCTGTGCAGAGGAGTCTACCAGACACTGACATCCCCTTCCTCTCACAGGTGTCTCCTCTGAGTAAGGAGGACGACGGAGAATACGAGTGCCACGCATCCAACTCCCAAGGCCAGGCCTCCGCATCAGCCAAGATCACAGTGGTCGATGCCTTACATGAAATACCAGTGGAAAAGGGTCTGTGAAAAGAGGTGGGTCAGTCTCGCCACCAGCGAAAGAGTGACGGGAGCTTCTGCTTAATGAAGAATACAATTCACTGTGTACTGCAGATATGTACTAATACACTTTTAAGATTTGTTTTTCAGAACAGGTCTCACTTTGTAGCCTTGAACTCATGGCAATCCTCTTTCCTCAGTTTTCAGAGTGCTTAGATTACAGGCGTGTGTCACTATGCCCAGCTGAAGATTTCTGAAGATTCACAAATTACTTTCTTTAAAATTTAAAAACAAGAGGGCTGGGGATTTAGCTCAGCTGCATAACTGCCTGCCTGGCAAGTACAAGGTCACAAGTTTGATCTTCGATACAAAACTATATATATATATATATATATGCAGACAACACAGAAAAAACATGAAAAAGAGAACCAAGTATCAAAGTTTATGAGACTGGCTATTAACAAGCTCTATAATGCTGGGACCCACAAGGGCACTGGGTACATTAAAATGGGGATCCTCTGATTCCAGAACTGTGGGTGGCTGATAGAGGGCCAACATTATGACAGATGCCTGGATCTCTTCTCTTAGACTTGAGAGGCAAACCCCAAACTTGCCTAGAAAAGCTTGCATTTCCTGTGTTACTACCCATATGGTATATTTCCTGTGTCATGACTAGTTAAGTTCCCGTTTAAGGGGAAGTGGTTGTGGGCAATTTGGTCTTTCACTTTTGAGCTTTTAAGAGAAAAACCCGGAAAGGTGAGGATGTATTCTAGCAAACACCCAGTGCTGTTGTGCCCCACTTTGCAGCCCCGAACCTCCCTCTAAATCAGTCACAGCGATGCCCCTTCACATGGTGCGGCAGCGCTGTCCACGTTGGCCTTCCCTTACACCAGTCAAGGACAAAACCTGCCGTCAGCTTTTGTCTTACGCTTCTGCTGCATTCAAATGTGGAGTGAAAGGAAATGGCAAAGAAAAGATGTGTTTGGTCAGAGTCCCTTCAGCCAAGGGACTGGCTGTAAAGCCAGACAGTGAGACCAAAGCAGCAGCTAAAACACGAGCTATGCGTCCCTCAGCTCTGCCACTCTCTGCTCTACAGTAAGCTCTGAACAAAAGCTTACTGTGGGCCATGAAGGAAAGCTCCTTAGCCTCTGGAGCTCGACTTGCTGGTGTGTGAGATGTGTGACCCCAGGTCTCTAACAAGGGTCCCTTTAAACACGAACCAGTCCAGCAAAATTGCCTTCCATACCTCCAGTCGTACATCTCGAATCCCAGCGCACCGCAGCACATCACTGTCACTTACAGAACCCCTTTGCACTTTTACCCCCACAGTCTGTTTTGCAGACAAGATCTTACTATGTAGTCCAGGCCAGACAAACTCACGGTGACCCTCCAGCCTGTTTCCCAGGCACCAGGATTACAGACATGTCACCAGGCCTGATTTGTTTGGTTTTTCTCAAAACATAGGATTTCACTGTTACCCAGGTTGGCCTTGAAATCCTGGGCTCAATGACCCTCCTGCCTCGGCCCCTCTAGCAGCAGAGGTAACATGCACACCACCGTGCCCTGCTCTTCTTCCCCACATGGTAACATCTTTACCTGTTTGAGAACCACCTGACAATCAGAAAGTCAACCATGTCTGCGTATGAAACTGATTTCTGCCTTTCTCTTTTTTAAACAGGTGGAGGTGCTGACTATAAACTCGCAGAATATCTAAGCCTATACAGCTGACAGCAGTCACAGATAACTACATCTCCTGTTCTTGCCTGAGAACAAGTCTCTTTTAATCTAATCCACTAATTCTTTAGATATTTACTGGTTTCCCACAGAAAAATCCAAAGATAACACATCCAGAATATCTACAAAAATTTATTGTCTATTTACAGATGAAAAAAGCATGCATATCACTAAACCAAATAAAACACTTTTTACCGCAACACAGGACAGCATGTCTTTCTTGACTGAGGGTGCTGGGGACTGAACTCCTATCTTGTCATTTTTTCAAGGCTACGTCATAGAAACAAGATACAAACAAGTATCTCATTGAGAATTTTTTGGTACTGGGAGTTGAACTCAGGACGTTGCACTTGCCAGGCAGGTGCTGTGCCACTGAGCTAAATCCCTGGCTCACTGAGAATCTTTTAAAAGAGTTGCACTTAGACACTCATCATTCGAGGTGCAATGCTCATAGACATAAGTTCCTGAAACAACAGCTTGCATGCGTAAGGCATTCGCACCAAAGAAATCTGAAAAGGAAAGAAAAAAGTAATTAGCAGAACTGCGCCAAAGTTACTTCCCTTTTCTGCCTCAGCACAGAGGTACAGCGCTGGAGCTGGCAAGTGAGCATGCTCAGTCACCTGCCCTGCACCTCGCTCGCTGAATCCTACCCTCTCCGTACACATGACTTATATCAACCTTCCAACTAAAAGGTTTAAGAAAAACTTGCTGCTTAAAATCTCTTACTCAAGACCTTATTATAAAAGATAAATAGTTTGGGAAAATTACTACCATTAAGGTTTTTTTTTTTTTTTTTTTTTTTTTGGAAAAATTGAATTACCTTTTTTCTCATTAAAACTAGAAATCCTAATATAGACAAACAACCACAGTTGTGCCATACCAACCTGTCCCACTATGCTGAGTCTGCTAGACAAGTAGACCAACATGCTTGTACCCTAAAGAAAAGACTAAAGTCCATACACACCTGAGTTTTGTTGCGGCAGCCCCTGCATTCATATGTGTGAGTCCTGGTGTTAGCAATTGCCATGATTCCACAGAGGTTGCAGACGTGAACCTGGTAGGGATCTGATGCCTCAAACAGCCTTTCTCTTAAAAACTGTGCTGCTCCATGGGCAATCTGACAGTCTCGTTCCATTTCTCCAAAACGCAGGCCACCATCTCTGTTACAGGGAAAACGGCAGATCACCTTGTACTTTCACTCACAGCAAAGATAAAGAATGACATTGCAAAGGAGAACCAGGCTCTAAATTTTTCTCTCTAGCTGGTGAAAAGTCTACCAGCCTTCTGACAGGCACAAGGTCCCCAAATGGAGTAGGCACACTAGATTCTCAAGTACAGCACATAATTTTCCTCATAAAATCCAATGAAGCACAGAAAAGAGCACATCAAAAGCTACTGTTTCACTTTCTGAAAATGAACACTATACTCAAAATTGAATTTATGAAGCCAATTTAAATAAGGCAGCTGCCCTGTGAATGACTCCTGCCCCAGCAGTCAAGCCAGGAGGACACATGCATGTTGTAAAGGGGAAAAACTAGTGAACTAACGGCTACCACAGTGGCTCCAAAATTGGGTGATGACGGTTTCCGTCACATTCTCAACACAAGATACCTGCAGAAAACCAAGTGGTCTGGAATGATACTACCAAAAAGCAGAAGTCACCATTCCACTTTGCAAGACACTAGACAACCCATTCATTATGTTTGAAAACTGGCAAATATTCAAACATTTACCTTGCCTTTATTACAGGCAGGATAAACAGACACATATCACCAAGTGACTAGTTGGGGAAACAATTTTAGAAATAATGCAGCTAGCCAGGTGTGGTGGCTCACACCTGTAATCCCAGCACTCGGGAGGCTGAGGTGGGAGGATCAGGATCGTTGCGAGTTCGAGACCAGCCTGGGCTACAAAGTGAGCTCGAGGCCAGCCTGAGCTGCATAGCGAGACCCCGTCTCAAAAAAGACAAATAAATAATGCAGCTAACGAAGGAATGGCAATCCCTGTTTAATCAAAAGCTTTAAACAATGATCATCAACAGCTATGAAAGTCATAAAACAGAAGGCAACCACCAGGCATTATATAGCACATACTTAAAATTCTAGCACGCTAGGTAGCTAAGGCAGGAGAACCATAAGCTTGAGGCTGACCTGGGCAACCCAGATCCTATCTTAAAAACTAAAAAGGGTCTGAAGATACAATTTAGTGCAAAGGTCCTACGTTCAATCCTCAGTCCAAAAACAAAAAAACCAGCCCAGGCTAATTAACAGCAATGATGCTAACACAGCTCTCTCACCGAGATCTGCCCTCCATAGGCTGTCGATTAAGGATCTGAATAGGTCCCCTGGCTCGAGAATGAATTTTATCATCCACCATATGCTTTAGACGCTGGTAATAGGTGGGGCCAATAAAAATCTGTGATGTGATTTTTCGACCAGTAAACCCATTGTAGAGGACCTAAAGAGAAACAGACTGTGAAACACAGAACTAAAAACATTAAACAAGTTCAAAAGGTATCAGCACATACTGTTAATTCCAGGCATAAATGTCAAACAAAACTAATCTATCAGCAGCGAGGAGAGTGGGGAGTGTGTGCTGACAGCAGTGACCACAGGGGCATGAAGGGTCTGGGTAAGGCTCCTTCCAGGACCCTGGTATTGGTCACTCGGGTGTGTTCACTATGAAAATTCATCAAGCTGTGCAGTTACGATTTGTACACTTTTAAAGTATGTGTTACATTTCAGTAAAAGGTTCATTTTGTAAAAATCACATGCATAACAAAAAAGAATGCAAATAACTACACCAAGCACAAGTATACCTCATTTCCTCTGAGATGGTAGCCATAGTCAGACAGAAGATTAGAGATCTTCTGCACATTAACAGCATCATTAAATGGGGTGGCATCACCAATTTCACCCTTGTTAGCCGAGACCTGGAAACAAAAACATTCTTTAAAATGCAGTTTCACTGTTTTCCCATAGAAGTTACATCTGAATAAACAAACAGTTAATTAAAATCCTTCTACAAATGGGAAAATTTTGAACTTAAAATCTGTATTAAGGGGACTGGAGATTTAGCTCAGCGGCATAAGCACCTGCCTTGCAAGCAGGCGGTCGTGAGTTCGATCCCCGGTACCGATAAAAATGAAAAAGACAAAAAAAAAAAAAAAATCTGTATTAAGGAAAGCTATAATATACTAGGCTCAGTTTATTAATATTTAAACTTTATTTGAAATAATTTATCTAAAAATGAAAAACTCAGTTATAAGCCTTCAAATAAAAAGCTAGCCAAAGAATCAGGAACAGGGCTGGGGATTTAGCTCAGCCGCATAAGCACCTGCCTTGCAAGCAGGCAGTCGTGAGTTCGATCCCTGGTACCGATAAAAACGAAAAAGACAAAGAATCAGGAATAGAGACAGCAAGACTTCCAAACTATTCTGATGGCTAAAGGAAAATGACAGTTCAATATCCCAAAATCAAACTATCCACATGGTACAGGACAGCCATTCTACCCTAACAAGACATTTAAAATATGAAAACCTCCACTGAAATATGCTTAGCTGATAATATACCTATAAAATTAAGTTCATACTGAACTAAGCACCAGTGAAGTAACTATAGCAAAGAAACAGTGAATAAGATAACCATGTATGTATCTAGAACTTGTAGGTAGTATACCTGTCTTGGCCATAACTGCAAATATTCTCAATTAAAAAAAAGGGAGAAGCAGAATCATAACCAATTTGAAGATAACCATACCAGCTTTAACAAACAGCCTGCATCAAATATGAGAGGAAATAATTATCATTTTGAAAGAAATGCCATTTCAGAGCAATTTCTTACCTTCCCTTGAAGACATTCGATCAAGTGACCAATAGTCATACGAGAAGGGATGGCATGGGGGTTTATGATGATATCAGGAGTGATACCTTCACAGGTAAAAGGCATATCCTAGAAACAAAGTTTTAAGAGACTTAAAAGATACTAAAATCTCTTAGCTACAAAACTAGGACCAACATCATCTCTCAATTGTATTGTTTATGTCTTAAATTCTGTTCAAGGTATGTTTATTTCTTCATTAGTTAAAAAGTTAATAAAATTAGGCTGTGATTTTAAATAATAGCCAATAAGACTCTGGATTAAGAGTAAAGAAAACCAGACAGCTACCTCTTGCCGGTACTGAATACCACATGTCCCTTTCTGACCGTGCCGACTAGCAAACTTATCTCCAATCTGTGGGATTCTTACAGAGCGTACCTGAGGTCACAAAAAATAGGTTAAATGAAGTCAATTTACATTCTGAAGCCACTTACATGAAGCGGATAAGTTATACTCACCCTTATTTTACAAAATTTGTATCCTTCCTGGTTGAGAGTTACCATAACCTGATCCACAATGCCTGTCTCGCTGGTCCGGAGAAAAGTGCTACAGTCTCTCTTGGTGTAGCGTCGGTTAGTGCTCTCCAGTTCATCTTCATTCTCAGGCAAAGTGACCGTTTTGCCTATGATAACATCATCTCCAGACACACGAACCCCTGGAGCTATCAAGCCATCATCATCCAGCTTGTCATAAATGGCATGCCTCATGCCTATGAAGAAACACACAGGGCAGCTTCTGGAATGAGCATCCCACACAGGAAGTACTAAGAATGTGTTTCACACACACACCATGAAGACTGAAAACCACACACACGTGTGCCTTCTGCATGCATCTTCCAATAGCAATTGCCAAGTTCATCTTGTGCAATCTTATCTCCCCTTCACACCAAGCCACTACTGCACAGGACCACCCTATAAAACTGGAGTAACTAGAAGAGACAAAAAAATAAAACACATCCCTCTTATAATGCTGCTGGTAGTGAAGCCGCAGCAGAGATACCCATTTCCCTGGCACATCCTACTGCACAGGTACTTTTTAAATGTCTCAGTATCAATTAAAATGTAATTTTCAGTTTTCTAGAACAAACAACAAATGCTAGGTTATCTTCTTATTTTTAAAATGTTTACCAATACTTTGGCCAAATAAATATGGCTATATCACAGTCTGGGGGCAAAGGAGAGCTCTTGTGCAAATGTACAATGTGAAGAACAAGAATAAACACAGCTTCTCTGATCTACGTTTTCTCCCACTGCAGGACCGAACAAGAGGGAAGGTCTGCGGCAAGAACACTCATGGAAGGTGCAAGGAGTCTTGGCAAATCACATATTTTCTTACACACAATTTCTAAGAATGACACAAAAACACACCCCAACACTACAGAAAAAAACAAGGCAAAAAGTACAACCTGGCAACATTACTTAAGAGAACTACCTCTGAATTCTACACTTACCCTGGCATGTTTCACGTGTAGGTTTCTCAAAAACTTCTTCTTGGTCAAATCCTTTTTTAGATTCCTGTTCTTTATAGGAGCGATAGAAAACAGACCTAAAAAATACAAGGTGCTAAAGGTAATTTCTGTTTTCTTTTAATAAAAGGGCTTAGTATATACCAACAAATAACTCTTCATTGTTGACAGCTGAGATACACCTAAACATGAACAAGGAGCTGTATGAAGGGTGGAAGCTAAACGCTAAGTGGGCCATGCATGCGGCACTTCACTTCTCACCGCCCTGGACTCGGGCAAGCTGAGAAAGAGCTCCCACGCAACCTCACAGCCTCTTCCATCCTAACAAGCCCGGGAGGTGGCACCCCAGGCCCCCCTGGACAGCTCCCGTGGGCTTCGTACACTAAGCTGTGATGGGTACCGCCTGGCACTGGAGCTGGCCCCTGCAACTACGCAGGGGAGAATCCTCTGCTCCAAATCTCCCTTTTTAAAAATTTCCTATTTTTTAAATAATCTTTATGCACTATGCATTTGAGGCCAATCTTTGTATCAATAAAGCAAGCAAAGTGAAGAATAACAGAAAAGAGGAATGGGAGCACACTGTAGTTCTAGCAGCAGTTATTTATGGGTTCCAAAATGACAGGTTCATGATTTTGTCTGTAGACATTTCTAAATTATTTAAACGCAAAAGACCCAAGCCAAGATACTGGCATCTGAAAATCCAAGGAGACACATGATGCAGGGTCCACTCAACCAGACTGGATACTTGCAACGCCTCCTTTTCTGGCAGAGGGCAGTCAAATTCATTTTTAAAGAACTTCTTGTATTAAAAAACTGGCATCCTGTGTTTGACAAACTGCGTAAGTGACTGACCGGAAAAAGCCTCGGTCTACAGCTGAACGATTCATGATGACAGAGTCCTCCTGGTTGTACCCAGTGTAGGAGGCGATGGCCACAATGGAGTTAATACCTGCCGTGAATTGAAGAGCACACATTAAAGTGTCACCTGGGAAGCCAAGAAACCTGTCCCTTCCTTTAAATCTATTTTATTCGATCATATCTGCCACAAATGCTTAGCTGTTTTTATCACAGTAACAGTAAAAAGTCTACACCTCCAAATGTTTCCTACACATAGTCCTGTAATTGTCATTCCCAATATAGCCCAATCTTACAATCAGTGATGTCACAGAAGCCACCTCATTACAGCACCTCTCTAAACCACGTCATGATCCAGAGCAACCCTGTGGAGCCGGGCATGGTGGCACAAGCCTATAATCCCAGCACTCAGGAGGCTGAGGCAGGAGAATTGCTATGAGTTTGAGTCAGTCTGGGTTACATAAGCAAATTCAAGGCCAGCCTGCACTACATGGTAAAACCTTGTCTCAAAAAAAAAAAAACAAAAGAGGGCCGGGGATTTAGCTCAATGGCACAGTGCCTACCTAACAAGTATGAGGTCCTAAATTTAATTTCTGGGGGTGGGGGAGGGAGAGGGAGAGAGCTCTACCCTATTATTAAACTATTATTCCTTAAACAATATAAGCAAGGTGGTGCATGCCTATAATCCTATCACTTGAGCCTGAAGCAGGAGGATCACCACAAGTTCAAGGTCAGTTTGGAACGTATTGGAAGATTTTTATCTCAAGAAAACAAAACAAGCTCTGTTTTTCTCACAAATTAAGGAAGAACTAACTATGACCTCAAAATTGGTAAGCAGCTGGGATTTAGCTCAGTGGCATAAGCGCCTGTCTGGCAAGTGTGAGATCATGAGTTCAATCCCTGGTACAAAAAAAAAAAAAAAAAAAAATTGGTAAGTAATAGGCTGAAAACCCAGCTGCCTGCATTCTGATTTCCAGTTTAGATTTGAAAGTGGTACTAACTTGTTCGCTCCCTATGCCAACAAAAAAAGTAGCATTATCTTTCCGACTACAATTTACTGAACTACTTTTGATAAGACTATCAGAGAAGGGGCTGGGGATTTAGCTCAGCAACATAAGCACCTGCCTTGTAAGCAGGCGGTAGTGAGTTCGATCCCTGGTACCGATAAAAATGAAAAAAAGGCAAAAAAGACTATCAGGGAAGTGACAAGTTTTAAAGCAAGAAAAAAAAGAAAGTAAGCTTCAACGTTAGAAATAGTGATGGAACATGAGTGGGGGTCAGTGAACACATTCACACACATTAACATGCAACTCACAGGCTGTCTAAGGGTTAGACTCAACCTTAGAGATGCAATTAACAGACAAATACACGCCTCGCGAACACGACCCAGTCTAAAGTGCCACCTCCCCATGAAATGGCTCTACTCCTCCAAGAGTAACTGCTGTCACTGTACGAGGCCCCAAGGACCTCGCGCCTCCCTCGTCACACTTCCCATGCTCACCTTTTTATGATGTCCATGTTCCCCACCACAGTAGAAATGCTGGGGGAACAGGAACTGCCATCTGCATCTTTAACCCTCCACACCCGGTGGCAGCGCTTTAAAAACTACAGAGCACACAGAACACACCTGCTGGCAGCTCTCGGAACCGCAGATACTCCATAGAGCGTGTGGTCACGAGTGGTTTTTGAGGGTAGTAGAGGACATGGGCCAGCGTGTCCATGCGGACGTGGAAGTTGGTGATATAGACCCCCATGGCCTGCTTTCCCATAGCAGACTGGTACGTGTTCCTGGGGGACTAAGGGCAGAAACGAAAGGTCCCATCAATGGAAACTTCTTGTCTTTAAAGAAAAGACTTTTCTGACCAATGGCCAGAAAAGCATATGCTTTTTAAAAAATGATTGTTTTTTCTTTTAAAAAACAATAAATGGGTTTTTAACCAAAAAGAAAAAAGCACTTTTTTTTCCTGAAATATAAAGTGATAACCATTTAGAACAATTGAGCATGGCTCTTAACAAAGAAACACAACAGCAAGCAAAACTACTGATTCTGTGGAGGTTTATAACCTTTTCATCAAAAGGTTTTTCTCTTAAAATGACATTAGACTAAACACTAATTTCACTACTTCCCCCAATTCCTTGTAAGAAGAGAAGATAAAGCATCTACAAACCTGGTTATGATCAGGAAAAGGAATAATAGACGCACAGACCCCGAGGATCATGGACGGGTGAATCTCACAGTGCGTATACGTGGAGCAGTAAGCTACTTCCTTCTCCTGTAAGTCATCCGGAGTCATGGCAAGCATCACTGTCTCTTCTTCCAGAGTATCGATGTACTCTACCACCCCACTGGCCACAAGGTCCTGCCAGCTAAAACAGAATGAAATCTCCTTACTTCCTCAGTATTTTAATTAATGAGGTCTCCTACTCCATTAAAAAGTATTTCTAAGGCTGGGCGTGGTGCCACACACCTTGGACCCCAGCTCTTAAAAAGCCTGAGGCAGAAGGATCACTGTGAATTCAAGACCAGTCTGAGTCTCAAAAAAATGCTTTAAACTATTATCCTGTAACAGTCATTGGTTTGTTTTGATTTGTTTTAAAGAAACTATACCTGTGGAGGTGATGAGGTGAGAGTATCTAACACACAGAGTAAGATACTGAGGAACATGTGAACAACCATTACTAGTATTTCCTAATAAGAGAACCTGAACTGGGTGCTAAACATCTTTTACAATAAAGATATACATTTATATATTACTAAAAAAATTTTAAGGTGCTTCTTTGTATTAAATTTGTTTACCGTATTATTCCTATTACTACACGTATTATTAGTTACATACTTTACACTTACATACGTTATTTATTTTTGCTGTTAGACTTTTAACACACCACAAAACTACCATATTTAAAATCCTACAATCTACTATATGGTAACAAAGCTTAAGCAAAACCAACGTGACTACTAATGCCAGTGCGTCTGGAATGACACACTAGTGATAGCTGTAAAATTTGTGACTATATGAAAAACCAGTGAGTTGTAGCCTTTTTTTAGATACTTAACTTTAGAACTGAGAAGTCTGTCTCAATTTTTTGAATGAACACATCTTAGTACATTTTTACCTGTAGTTGTTATATTCTCTCTCTTTCAATTGGTCGATATGTCTCTTCTTCAAAAGCAGCTTTTGTTTCTCCACAATGAGAAGTGGCCTACAAATACGGCCCGCATCTGTGTAGATCCGAATCTCTCTCTCTCGAATATCTCTGATCATAGAAACCTACACATAAAAGGTGAAACAAGCTCATGAACTTTTATTTTCTCTATATCACTGCAGATGTACTAAAAACAAAATTTCAGCTGGGCACAGTGGTGCCTACCCACAGCACCAGCACTTGGGAAGCTGAGGCGGGGAGATTACCAAGCCCAGAAATTTCAGCCTAGCCTGGATGACACAGCAAGACCCCATCTCTACACAAACAAAACAGTAACTGAACTTCAGTAGTACCAATTACCAAATAAAACAGACAATCACAGTTACCACTGCTCTAAGTTATACCGCTTAAGTGCTCTAAGTTATACCACTTAGGTATCATTTTAAATTCTATAAATGAAAAGAATCTGACTTTGGTAACTACAAAACCAGCCCCTCACACCTGGGAGTAATGTCATATTATGTTAATGTAAAGTGCAATGTACACAAACACTATTTTTTGATGATTTCTCACTTTATTCTGCAGCTTTTCAATAATCAGGCCTGAATCACCCTGCCCTGATGGTACTTCCTCAATTGCAAGCCTCTCAGTGACCTTTATGATCTAGGACAGTAGCTCCTAGCCACAGATGGCTGTTGGACACCTGAAATGTGGCCTTTCTTCTCTGGCATGTACTGACATATACATCACACAAAGGATCCAAAAGAATACCAATAAAATGTAAAGATACAGCTCATTAATATTTTGTTATTGTTGTTCATTTTGAGACAGGGTTTCACTATGCAGTTCAAGCTGGCCTTGAATTTACTTTGTAGCCCAAACTGGCCTTGAATTCCCTATGAATACTCTCCTGCCTCGGTCTTGCCAACTGCTGAGATTACAGGCATGTGTAAACCACGTCCAGCCTTAATTTTTAAATTAAAATTATAATATTTTAGACATATCAGGTCATTTATGTTCTTAAAATTATTTTAATTCATTTCTCTTTTACTCTTTTAATATGACTACTAAAACTTCTTTAAAATTGCACTTATGACTCACATTATACAGGCCATGGACATGCTTGTCTAGAAAATATCAAAACTGTTTTGGAAATTTAATACCAAGTTCAAGACCAGCCTGAGCAACTTAGTAAGATCTTAGGTCAAAATACAATTTTAAAAAACAGATAGAAGCCAGGTACAGTGGCACACACCGATGATTCCAACACTTCAGAAACTGTGACAAGAGGACTACCACAAGATCACTGTCTCAAAAAAACCAAGAAAGGTGGACTGGGGGGGTTATCTCAGGGATACAAGCACCTGCCTGGCAAGTACAAGGTCATTAGTTCAATCCCTCGTACCAAAAAAAAAAAAAAAAAAAAGGAGGCGATGGGGGAGACAGATATGGGGGATGCAGCTCACATGCAAGCCCTTAGGTTTAATTGCCAGCACTGCAAAATCAGAAAGAAACAAAATGCCAGTGAACTGGGAAACTGAAAAACAGATTGGTAATTACTCCACACAGAGGGTTTTAAAAAGTGAAATCACTTCTGGATCTTATCATTAATGAACGAATTGGTTTATTTAAAAAGGAAAACATTTTGGTTAAAACATAAAAGACTGTAATCAACAACACCAAAGTCTGCTCCAAAATTAAAGAGACAAAGCCAAGCAAGAAAACATTTCACATTCCTAGCCATTTCCTATCCACAGGAAACAGTCTGTGAACTAAAATGCCACAGTGGCATTCTAAAATTCAAGAAAACAGCAACATCATGGTACCAGCAACCTGGTACCAAATAAATGAGTAAATTAAACTAAACTAAAAATAGGGGCTGGGGATTTAGCTCAGCAGCATAAGTGCCTGCCTAGTAAGCGCAAGGTCATGAGTTCAATCCCCCGTACCTAAATAAATAAATAAAATTCAAAAAAAGATATTGCTTTCAGCCAGGTATGATGGTACACACTTGTAATTCCAGCAATCCTGAGGCTGAGGCAGGAGGACACCAAATTCAAAAGCAGCCTAGGCATCATAGCAAGACCCTCTCAAAAATGTTAAAAAGAAAAACGTCTGAGGCTATCACTCTGCAGTAGAGCAACTGCCTAACAAGTAGAAAGCCCTTAGTACTGTTAAAAAAAAAAAAAAATACCCATTCAGACTCACATGCTTCAAACAGGACAATAAAATTCCTATTGTTGGGGCTGGAGGTATAGCTCAGTGGTGTAAGCACCTGCCGGGAAAACACAAGGGCCTGAGTTCCCCGTACCAACAAAAAGCCCTATTGTAAGGAATAATAAAACTCCTATGGGAATGGGAGGTTTGGGTCAAGGTCTTTCTACGTAGTGCAGGGTGGCCTTAAACTACAACTCAATATGTAGTCCAGGCTGACCTCAACTCACAGTGATCTTCCTACCTCAGCCTCCCGAGTGCTGGGATTACAGGTGTGTGCCACCACGCACAGCGATGTCTTCTTAACAAAGACTCCTACTGTCTGGAGACACAGCTCAGTGGTACAGTGCTTGCCTAGTAGGAATAAGGCTGAGGACTGTTCCCCCAAGCACTATAAAAAAGAAAAACACACACACAGATTCTTACTTCAGACACAATGATGTCCATCTGCCGCCGCAGTTTCCGTAGGGTGTTCATAAGTTGTTCAGGATCTTTATGTATTCCAACCCAACAGCCATTAACAAAAATCTTGGTTGCACTAGCATAAAAAACCAAAGCATTCTGCATTAGCAATTCTTCACTAAGTTATAACTAAATATCAAAAAAGAAAAAAAAAGAAAGAAAGAAACTCCATCTATACACACTCAGCAATAGCTGCAGGAGAAATTTCTTCTAAATTTTCCATACTCCACTCTTCTAAAAATTCCAGAATTGGAGATGGCTGAGATCCAACTGAAATGTAAGCCATCAGGGCTAAATTCTTCACAAGTCCAACCGCATGCCCCTAGGAAAGACCAAATGGTTACGCTCATTTTTACATGCTCATGAAAATTCTCATCAACATCCTTCAATTTGATTTCAAGATTCATTCTCTAAGAACAAAATTTTAAGTAATACCTTACTTGTAAGCCACAATGCATACTTAAATTTAAAAAAACTGCAACTTAAAGTAATTATGCTTAAGTAATCTCTGGCAAACTTTTCCAGCTGAACATAAATTTTGGTACCTCACCTCTGGGGTCTCGGCAGGACACACCATTCCCCACAATGTGTTATGTAGCTGCCGCGGTTTGGCCAGCTTGCCATCTCTACCAATAGGAGAATTTAAACGACGCAGGTGAGAAAGAGTTGATGCAAAAGTAAGGCGATTTAACACCTGGGAGAAAAGGCAAATCTTTAGACATCTCCAAGATTTTCACTGTTACACTGAGCAAAACCATATTTTTGCATAAGACCCACTGAGTGCTAAGCCCTCTTCTTTCTGACTTTCCTCACACAATCTTCCTCACCCTCCTAGCTTAACTGCTCCTTATTACTACAGGGATGGAAAGATGGGAGGCACAGTTCTAGCACGGCACCGAAAACATTTTACAGCCTGTCTTGCACCGCTGGAATGTTAGCTCCACAAGGGCAGGAGCCTCCTTTGTTAAAATCACTTTGTTCTCTACTGTATCTGGCACCTCAGGTTCTGTGACACTCGTCATTTGAGCTGGGCAGTGAGTGTGACATTAAATTCTACCAGATCTCACCCCTTAACCACAGAAGAACCACTAATCCTTCCCAGTACCTTTTCTAGGTGAAGGCCTCTAAATCTAATACAGATGCAAACATCTATCACCAATACAACATATAAAAACAAGATAATATCACTAAATAATACAGAATGAGAAACATAGGCAATTGAAGTTCAACATACCTGTTAATAAGCCTCCATTCCCCTGTTGGCTTGCTTTAAAGATTATACATCAGTACCTCCACTAGCCCTAATTGCTTAGACACAATTAAAGGAAAAAGAACTAGCTTAGCCAGCTCTGCACATATTAGTACATGGAGACAGGGCCCAGTTTAGCTAATGCAGAGGTAATGGGCATCAAATACTGTAATCTCTTTTTCTGTCCACCTCACAGTCCAGAAAGTTTGTATCTGTAATCTCACTGAAATGTTACTGGAATCTCAGCAAGTTAATTTTAATCTACCACCTCTAGTGCACCCAAAGCTAGAATAAAGACACTAAGACAAAAAAAAAAAAAAAAAAAAAAAAAACACTAAAACCTAGTTATGAGTTGCCAAGGGGTTCTGCAGTCTGTTCCAGGTGAAGATTTACAGAACAAAGGCCATGTCCCAGCACTTTAGTCAGGATTTATTAACTCATGAAGAAAGGAGTGGCTCAAAGATGAGTGATGGTGAGAAGAGCAGGAATTACGTGAGTCTGTGAGCTAGGCTTAGCTAGGAGGCTAGAAAGCACCTCTGCAATATGCAGAGAAGGGTATGTAGAAAGACCAATCTGCCTAACTCAATTGGAGCAGCATAGTTTCTGATTTGTAAACTTTTGTGCCCTGGGAAGTCATAGCCTCTCCTCTTGAGGCTCAAACCCAGTTGACATTCTTGGAACTATGGGTCTCTGCCATCTACTGTGCTCAACTGTTTATAGGGAGACACAATGCAAGGAAACAGGAAACTGTTGGCTGGCATTAAAGATTACACATCAGTACCTCAGTGAGCCCTATTCACATGGCATAGGGCCAATTAAAGGGAAAACCCGCTTAGCCAGCTCTATGCATATCAGTACATACAGATAGGCCTGCATTAGCTAGCACAGACGTAACTGTTCTGCATTCAAGGAGAGCTGTCCAAATGTCTCCCACACTCTCTCACCCTTGAAGTAACCTAAAAACTTTGTCCTCCTTCCTAAGTCTCCTGTTGTGGTTAATGGTATCAGCCCTACCTCAATCACCCAACCTAGAAATCTCAATCATCCTTGCCCTTGAGTTCCTCCTTCTACACGCTAATGAGAACATCTTTTCAACGGTATCTTCAGATTTCTACAAAATCTAGCCCCCCTCCCAATGTCACAGCAGCACCTTGCCTTACACTGCTGATCACCTCACACTTGTGCTGTTAAGTCCCTGCCTTGTTGCCCCATTTATCCTCCCCAGTTACCAGAATTACTCAAACAGGAACAAATTCACAGCACTTACCCATTCAGAAAATACTGAACAGGTCATTGCTGACCAAGAACATGACACTGAAGTCTTTTCACTGAAGTTTTAAACACCTTTGCCTGCCAGTCTCCAAACTTTCCTGAGTCCTGCGACAGTCAACACCTCCTGACCAACCTGGGACGGTGCGGTGGCCACACACCAAACACACTTCCTCACCCCTTCCACCTGATGAGTGGTTACCTCTATAAAAGCCATGACCCATCTTCAGGAGGAACTCCTCTCTGCACTCTATGGAGTTTCCCATCATTCAACTGGCCAAGTCCTCAAACATCTCTATAAAAACGCTGTGTGTAGCCCACTATTCCCACTCAGCCTACTGCAACAATGTTCCTGGAACCAACTTTGCCATACTTAAACCTTCTTTTTGCATTGCTAATACTATGAATGTGTCCAAAACACAAAATTGGGGTCACCCATTTTGGAACCCTCCCCATCTCTCAGGAGCTATTCCTATTCCCCGTTCTTTTTCCTCAATAAATGTTCCTACTCTTTAAAACACAAACACACACACACACACACACACACACACACACACACACAAAATGACAGTGTCAATTCTCCTCACTGAGCTGCTCCCAGCTCCTCTGCCCGACCCACTCTCCTAACCCCAACTTTGGAAATCCTGAACTGCTTTACACACATACTCCTTCCTGCTTCCATCCAGAGTTCAAGAGTGAACAAGTTTCCTACAGTTTTTCTTGAGTTGCGGGCTCCATCCTTCTTTCCAACTGGGGCAGTTTCCCAATTGTGCTTTGAGATCCAGACTGGGTGTCACCTTCCAAAGACCTCTCTCAGGACTAAAGACGCTATGAAACTGCACAAAGAGACCCTGTGTACAATCCCAAATACAGGTGGGGGGAAAGACTCCTTTTCCTCCTTTCACAGTGCAATATGGGCCTTCCTGCAACACTCCCAAAGAGCAGCTGTGCCTCTCCAATGGGATACTTCCTGTGCCGCGTTGTAGTTACACATTATCTACAAGCACAGACAGTAAACTACTGAAGTTCAGAGACATGCTTTATTCCTTTTTCACCTCTGACATGTGGCAGAGGATACCCTGTCCATCACAGGTAACAACCCACTGAGTGGAATCTGCAGTATGACAGCGACTACACCGCAAGTCAGATCGCACACAGCTACACAGGAACAAATCTGTGGCCTCTGCTCAACACTGAGGCACTCCTTGAGTACTTAATCTGTCTTGTGAACCCTGCTTTACAATACCAATACACTCAATAAATCCTGACTGAATTCAAAGAAACCACAAATTTAATTTCCCTATCAGTACACTCTTAGAATTTTATAGAACATTTAGGATTTTAGAAATGAAGCACACTGAATTTCCTAAGTGAATTCCCAAATCAGTCAGGTGATACTAGTATCAGCTAGTTAAAAAAAAAAAAAGCACTCTGATCCTCCAATTCCATAAAGCTAGATAAGCATGTTACAGATTTTCAATTTTATAACAACAAATACAAAAAAAAAAAAAAAATGTAGTGAGACATTTTTTAAAAGTTTATTCCCGCTACTCCGAGAACAGGTACCACATATGCTATACCGCTGAGAAATCTGTGTAACGAATGCTACACTTTGCAACAAATGAAGGTGATATCTACATAGCTTCTAATGTGGAGATCTTAAAACAAAACTTTCACTAACACAGTCTCGCCTCCCAAGTAACTATTTTAAATTTCTAAACTGTAAAACAAAATTACTCAGTAATGCTAATAACTAACTTTATTTTCGTAATTCAAAACTCAAGTGATTTTATATTTGATCGGAAAAGCAAAGTAACATATTCAATAACAAAAGAATCTACAAGTTCCTTAACATTCTTCCCTTGAGTCCTGCAGCCGTAGTTAACACTCTTACCTGAGACACTCCAGCCCTGGCTTGGTGAGCTTTTTTTTGGTCACCCCAGTTTCCCGTAGCTAAGGAGTACTTTAGGCCATCAGATATTATCCTTGTTTTAATTGCCAACTCCAAGTTAAAGTCCTTTCCTCGATCAATAAACTTCTGTGCATAGATTCGCACTTCTTTCAGCAAATTCTTAAACATACTGCCAAATAAAACAGCACTGCTTTAAACACATGAAGATCTACAACATGTATTTATAGAAATTATTTTCCACAAGGGGAAAAATGGTTTTGCCAGGGTGAAAAATACTATTTTTTACTATATACAAAATACTTTGCACAAAGTAACTACGTTACTATATACTATACTAGGTACAAAATACAGAAATACATACAGTACACATATACATAGCAAAGGATGAAAAAGTGTCAAAAGAAGGTAAGATCCTTAGAGGGACAATTTAAAAGACAAATGCTGAAAAACACTAATCAACACACTAACAAAATATGTGCTAACCACTGCTAGTATTACTTAGCCTTTTTGTATTATGTGTATTTTTAAAATACTTTGTCTAGTTATAAAAGTACTACAAGCTCATTGCAGAAAATACAGAAAATAGGAACATCCAGAATAAAAAAACATATAATCCCAATAATGTGAAACAATGACTACTAATGTTTTCATATATTTCTTTTTTTTTTTTAATCGGTACCGGGGATCAAACTCACGACCACCTGCTTGCAAGGCAGGTGCTTATGCCGTTGAGCTAAATCCCCAGCCCCTTCATATATTTCTCATTAGCTTGTATTTATAAAATACAAAAGCAAGATTAATAAAAGTTCCAATATTCGTACTTAGAAAGTTAAAGCACGCTAGGGGATGTAGCTCAACAGCAGAGCACTACTGCTTGGCATGATTTGATCCCCAGCACCATAAAAAAAAGAGAGAGGGAAGAAAAGAAGCGGGGAGGAAAAGAAGAAAGGAATAAACCAGTGCAATGGATCAGCTTTCTCAACATCTTATAAAGCTTCTAGAGGAATATAACAAAAACAAGGACTAAATTGTGCTCACAAAAAACATTCTTAGACACGAAGAACTCAATCTAGGCAAGCAGCAAAGACAATGAAGCAAACTAGATGCACCCAAAAAAGTTACGGCATCAGTTAAGCACCTCCATATGCAATAACCAATCTAAAGCGAAGCCTCCCTACTTCAATGGTTTCATCATGTGATTCCTTACCCTCTAAATAAGAATGCAAGCAGCGGCCCAGCAAGATCCAATCTTTTGTTTCCATAGTGATCTCTGTCATCTAGTTCTCTCCTACCCAAAGCTGCTAGAAGTAGTCTATGAACCATATACCTTAAAAAAAAGAAAAATAGCTGGGTTTGGCTTTTTTCCACAATATATCAAGAAACACTATATCAATACTTTTAGATTTATGAAAAACACCTCCAACTATTTCGTCACAGACAACTTCAGAACAGTAAGATTTAACATACCCCAAGAAATAGGCTTTTTTGGTCTCACAAAAATCACTGACACCAACATGAGGGAGCATTTCTTTTTGTAAGACTTCTTTTGCATATTTAATTCTTTTCTCCTTAGTAACACCAGGCTTTGCCCCTCGTGAGCCAATAAAATTTAAAGCAACATTCTGTTCCTGGATAACAAAGGCTTCATCCAGAGAAGGTTTAACCTATAAAATAATTTACAGAAGTCATTTTCAGATTCACATTTTCACCTAGTCAGCTCTCAATTTAGTAACATGTCAAATATCCTTATGAACCTAATTAAGCATAGGAATATTTTTTTGAAAAATCAAAGAATCATATAATCTTTGAAACAGGGGCTGGGCATTTAGCTCAGTGGCATAAGCATCTGCCTGGCAAGTGCTAGGTTGTGAGTTCGATTCCCGGTACCAAAAAAAATCTTTGAACTAAAAGATACTTCAGAGATCTAGAGATCTATAAGAAAATCCAATCACTCACACAGGCAATGTTACTTTCCAGAAAAGCACAAATAATCTCACTATAGAAAGTGTGGGATTTTTTTCCCCACATTCTAATGGTCAACAACAAAATAGTTTCTTCTAGATATCTCAAAAAAATTTAGGTTAAGTTTTTGGTTAAAATTTACTGAGCTGCAAGTGAGTGAGAAGGGCGTGGTGATACACATCTGTAATCCCAGCACCCGGGAGGCGGAGGCAGAAGGATCATTGTGAGTCCAAGGTCAGCCTGTGCTACACAATGAGTTAAAGGCCAGCCTGCACTACATAGTGAGACTCTGTCTCAAAAAAAAAAAAAGGATGAATGAATGTGTTAGGTTTTCCTCCTTGGTATTAAAAAAGTTTTGACCATAAATAAAACCATCCAATATTTTGTAAAGATCATTTTTAATGCATACTATTAAAGAACTATATTGCATATCTTCTACTAACAAGCAGCCATATAACTCATTTTTTTGTCTATAAATTACACAAAATAACTTTAAATTACCAGTTGTACACAACAATGTACATCACAGAAATTGCAGCAATGTGCAATGAAAAATCAGAGGTAACATTGAATTTGGCTTCCATAAGTATCCTTTAATCCCATCACATATACTAAAATGCTTGTCTTTGACTTTCTGTGTCTAGCTTCTTGTATTTCAACACCCAAATCCCAGTCATGGAACAAAAGACCACATAAGCCAATCAGTGAGGCTACAGATAGCACATTGGACCAAGGTGATCTTTTTTAACAAAAAATTGTTGCTGGTGTCAGAAAGCTGTTTTGCTAAGGTTAATATAGTTTGGGGGAAAAGAATAGCAATAATAATGCAATTTGTAAATAATGATCTTGAACTCCTGAACTGGATTCTGAACTAAGTAGAGGGCAGGGAATGCTATTAAAGACATTATCAGGGGCTGGGGATTTAGTTCAGCGGCATAAGCACCTGCCTTGCAAGCAGGTGGTCGTAAGTTCAATCCTCAGTATTAAAAAAAAAAGACATTATCAGAACAACTGGAAAACTCTGAATAAGCTCTGTACATTAACAGCATATTAACAGCATTGTATCAGTTAAATTTCTTGATTTTAATAACTATACTCTGATTATGTAAATGAACAACCTGTTCCTTAGAAGTATACACTTAAATATTTAGAAGTAAAAAACATTATGACGTAACTTACTCCTGAATGGTCCAAAAAACTGACGTGCATATGCAAACAAAATGACAAACCAATATGGCAAAGATAACTGAATCATCTGGGGAAAGCACACAGAAAGGTTCTCTATTATTCTTATAACTTCTGTAAGTTTGAAATTCTTTCAAAAATAATTTAAAAAAAAAAAAAAAGCTATCAGTGACGTGTTTGCCTGTTTACTAAGCAGTGTGCTCTTGTGATATTCCTTGCTTTTCTCCAAGCCATTTTCACTGCCCTCTGACTGCCCCTGTGTCTTGCTCTGTTTCATCAGGAAGAGACGCCCAGGCCGGGCTAAGGCTTTTAGTGCACAGTGACTGGCACGAGATCTGTGACAAATGAACTGCTCTTCAGAGTGGCTTTCTACTGTTTTGAGGCTACCATAAGCAGTACCTCTACACCTCTTAGAAAACACTGTAAATACATTTTGCTTCCACATTACCATTTCCATCATCTCTGGATCTTCAAAATCATAAATAATGTGTTCTAAGATATCTCTATCAGACACAAAGCCTAGTGCTCTGAACACAATAATGATGGGAACTTCTTGTTTGATGTACGGTAGGGTTGCCACAATGCGTTGGCCAATAGCACTCTTTTTTGCACCCTAGAAAATAAAATATTAGAACACAAACACATGAGAATTCAAAGCAATACAAAACCACCAAAATACCCATTTAATACACAAGGTCACTGCATACATTTCAAAACAGCACGCCCCCTTCAGATGCTTTCCAAAGCTTCGGGAACGAGTTTACTACCACAACAGACAGCCTGGGTATTTAAACCTGACACAGCTGTCATTCTTGCCTGCTTGCCTGCCTGCCAAGAGCTTCTAGAAATTTCCAAATACTGTACATCTGGAACTGACTTCTGGCTGCAAGAAATACGAACACTGAGGAAAAAAAAAAAAAAAAAGAACAAAAAAAAAAGATGAGGGATTTAAGAGAGTATGGCTGGGCATAGTGGTGCATGTCTGTAATCTCAGCACTTGGGAGGCCAATGCAAGAGGAACACCCAAAGGCCAGCCTGGACCACAAAGTGAGTTCAAAGACAGCCTAAACCACAAAGTGATGTTCTATCTCAAAAAAAGATGGGTTTCCATTTTACTTGTACAGCTCTATGTCTGGCTTTTTTTCCTTACTAAAGAAGCAAGCTGTCACACTGTCAGCTGCTAAACAGTGAGGCCTATGTAGCAAGAAACTCGAGAGAGCTTTCCCACAAACAATCACCAGCAAAGACCTGAAATTTAGCAGGTTTTTGCAGATGTGAGCTCATAATCCCAGCTACCCAGGAGACTGAGGCAGGAAGCTCACAATCACAAGTTTGATGCCAGACTGGAAATAGCAGCAAGATCCTGCCTCAAAAAATAGAAAGGGCTGGCTCATGATCAGTGGTACAGCACTTGCCTGGCATATACAAGGCCCTGCATTCAATTCTCAGTACTGAAAACAAAAAAATAAATAAAAAGCTAAAACTCTCAGTCTAGTAAGTCACTGAGGAACTAAACCCTACTGCAGTCCTGCAAATGAGCTTGAGATGACTGCAGCCCAGACAAACACCCTGATGGCAACCCTGGGAGAGACACTCGGCCAGAGGACCAGCTCGGCTGCACCCAAACCCAACTCACAGACGCTGCGACACGATAAACAGGGCTGCTGCAACAGGTAAACACAAAGCTTTACATATAAAAAGCTTTTATTTTTTAAATTAAAAATGTAGTCTGCCAAGTGTGGTGGTACACGCCTGTAATCACAGCGCTCAGGAGGCTGAGGTAGGAAGATCATTACAAGTTCGAGACAACCTGGGCTATAAAGTGAGCTCAAGTCTGTGTAGTGAGACACTGTCTCAATAAATAAATAAAAAAATAAATAAGCAATCTGGTAAATTACCAAAAACGGAAAAAACCAACAGCATCACATCCAGGCCATACCTGTCCTCCCCTTGCCAGCATGCTGACCCATATGGTACTGGTGGGTCGAGAAGAATTCTCCAGACAGGACCGACATTCTCCTGTGTAGGCATATTTAGAATCCTTTTTGGCAAACACATAGACTGTGTTTGTTGCCATTTTCTCTTGAGCAATCAGAACCTTTACAGAAAATAAGAAAATTATAGCCACAAAACCCAAAAAGACATTAAAGTAGAAAGAAGAGTGACATCAAATCTGCATCATAATTTAATCTGATCACACAGGCTCTCTGAATATAATTCTTCAATTTTACAAGCTCCATTTTACCTAACTGCTTAATAGAAATCTGTAACTCACCAAATTTCTAATGTGTGTAGTACAGCTAAATAAAGCTTTTATTTATATTGTTTAGTTGTAATTTTCTAAATAGTTCATCTGAAACTTTGTATTCTTTATGAAAGTCTACTTTTTAATTCAACTTTAATAATTTAAACTCTCCATTTATGTTTCAAAATAATGCTACAATACCTTTTCTGATCCATTAATAATGAAGTAGCCCCCCGGATCCAAGGGGCATTCATTTAACTCGCAAAGATCACGATCTGTTAAGCCATTCAATAGACAGTAAGTTGAACGCAACATAATCGGAATTTTTCCTATGAAAGTTTTCTGATGTTGTGTCTGAAGCTGTTCCTCCCCTTCTTTAATGACTGTTTTGGTTATATCAACATAAAGTGGAGCAGAATACCTTTGAAAACAGAAGGAGGCCATAGGTGAGCAACAGAGATATTTACTGAAACAAATTCTCAGTTGATTAACATTATATTGTTTAAATTCTTTTTCGGTATCAGTGGCAGGCAAGAAAAAGTTCTGTCTTACGTGAGATTTCTTAATCTGGCCTCATTGGGCATCATGGGTGAAGGAGCACCATCTCTTTCCCAATGGGTGGGCTTGGAGAGGTAAATCTGTTCGAACTTCAGCAGGTATCTTGGCTGAAATTAAAAACCACATGAAAAGGTAAATAATTTTTCCCATAAGAGTTTTAAGGATTGCATTTTAACTGACATTAACATCTGAAGTAAAAGCAATTCTACAAAATGGCAAGACTAGGCAATTTTACTGATAAGAACTCTCCAAAGTCGAGACCCACACTGCACGGACATTAAGCTTTATTCCTAATCGCTTTTTTTAGGCAGATGACAAAAAAAGAATATGCCACAAGTAAATAAAAACAGCACTCATTGTGTGCTCTTAAGTTTATATCAAACATATACCTGTTATCGCTAATAAACCCTCTTCTCAGGAATACTTAACACCCACTTCCTTTCCTATTCACCAGTTTCTCAGACACAACCCTGGTCAAGACTGACAGATAAATTTTATCTTCTCTCCTTTATTTATGCTTTTTTCAGGATACATAAAAGCCTTTCCCACAACCAGGAAAACTGCTGATATACTTATTAAAGTCCCGTTACATAAAATCATCGCAAGGACTACAACCAAGGTGGAGCGGCCCATACCAGGTCTTCTTGGCAACCTCAGCAGAGGTCAAAGTTGCTAGACTGCCATCCTGATTTCACATCACTCAGGCTAAGTGGTGCCCTCCCAGCCCTAGATCTGACCATCCTTTTGCCCACTCATCTCCCCCTCACCAAGGCCTCACAGCCACAACTCTCAGGCTGTCATGTTTTGTTATCCAATTTGGTTCCTATCCTTTTTACAGCAGGACTCTCAACAGTCTTTCCTAAAGACTCCCACATTATGCATACCAGAAACAAGTCTTATCTACCTACCCTCTTAACTTTTACCCTTTCAGATGGGGGAGTAATCACCTCTCATAACCCCACACTTATTTTTCAGAATTCTACCTCATCATGACAATGATTCTACCTCAACATGGTCATGATAAAATGACATATCTAAATCAAAGAAGGCACTTTTCCTTCTACCTCACCTGGGTCCTTAAATATGATAGTGGTGGGGCTGGGGATTTAGCTCAACGGCGTAAGCGCCTGCCTGGCAAGCAGACAGTCGTGAGTTCGATTCCCGGTACCGATAAAAAGGAAAAAGACAAAAAAAAAAAATAAAGAAAAAAAATATATGATAGTGGCCTGCCTCTTCATAACACCTTGTCTTTTTGTTTGTCCAGTCTAACGTGCAGGCATTCACCAGTGATAAAGTTGTCCTGGTTAAAACACCTGGCACCAGCTTCTACATGGGCATCAACCATCATCTCATCGACCCTCCTAAACCCCAGTACTGTGCCCCCTTTCAGCAGGAAGCAATAAAAGAAAGAAAAACTTCGCCCTTTATCCTCACAATAAAAAAAAGACAAAAATCGAAGGATTTTGCTCTAAATAAAACGCTGTAGCAGTGGGAGGTACTGGGAGGCAAAAGGTCATCTTCCCCACGCCTAAGCCCCGCCTGTGGCGCAAAATGAATTCCAATGGGCTACCTGTGCATCAGTAATGCCCCTTAGGCTCCACCCCAAACCTAAGCTACATGTATGTCCCCACACCACATGTTGCGCAGAGAGAGAATGCCAGACCCCAGAGGTCATGGAGTCTCTTTCCACATTCTTAAAATAAAGGCCACTTTTATTTCAAAAAAAAAAAAAAAAGTTTATATCAAATAGCTAAATTGGATTTGTATTAAGGATGTATAGAGGCTCAAATATTCTCTGCTTGGTTAGGGAAAGGAAGACAAATTCAGACAATTAAAACTGTGCTCTAACCAGATCAACAGAAAACTAGAAAAAATAAACCCCCCCATTCGATTAACTGTACCAAAATATCTTAAGTATTAATAATAGACTGAGAATTCCAACCTTGCTGATAGCAAGTGGAGTGGGGATCTCTTTGTTGCCTGATAAAAGGTATGAGAATAACTCAGAAATAATGAATACTGGATTCCTTTTTCAATCAAATCTCACAGAAGAATGAGACTAGGCAGACTCTTTACTAAGGATAAATTATTACAATGCTCTCAAGCTGGATATAGATACAGGGCACAGATAGTGGCAGTAGTAAAGGACTTAGGGGAAGGCAACCCTCTCTTCGTTCCTACCAGCACCCAAACCCAGAAAATAATCTTCAATTTAAGCTATTCCAAGACTGTCATCAGCTCCAGTCTCTTTCCATTCTGAGGAACACCATTTACAAAGTGACCTTTTTCAATGCTCTATGCACATTCTCGGACAGTATTTCTACAGCTCCTCAGGACACCCAAAGCCCCTGACAATCTGGTACCACCTTAACTGCTAGTGAGCCCTACTGAAGACAAGCAGGCCACATTTCATGTGCTTACTATTGCCCCTATTCTCTTCTCAAGCTAAATATGTTAAGTACATTTTCTTGTGGAAATACTCTCTCCTAAGAAACGTCACACCTACCCTTCATGAAGAAATACTGCATGGAAAGGCAGCTGTGGAAACATTTTGGGCTTTGAGAAACAGGGAAAACTATAACTCCAAGTCAGATAGGGAGAACCAAAGGGAGGGGACAATTTTTTGTTCCGCCAGTTCATTCCCTGTTCTCTGTAGCTATCTATAGTTTGGAGCCCTTTTTTTTCTGAGATAGGGTCTTGCTATATAGGTCAGGCTGGCCTTAAACTCACTATGTAGCCTGGGCTAGCCTCATACTTGTGGTGATCGTCCTAAGTCTTCTGAGTGCCAGTATGACAAGCAATTGCCAACACATCTGGCCAGAATTTTATCCTTTTTCTTTTTTTTGTCTTTTTGAGACAGGGTCTCCCTATGCAGTTTAGGCTGGCCCTGAGCTCATTTTGTAGCCCAGGCTAGTCTCAAACTCACATCAATCTTCCTGCCTCAGCCTCCTGGGTGCTGGGATTACAAGGCATGAGCCGCCACACCCAGCTGAGAATTTTATTCTTAAGAGCAAAGATAATTATTCTTCAAGGACTGTACTGAAAAAAGGATCATAAAATGATCTCAAGATGCCTAGGCTGATCTTGAACTCTCCATCCTCTGGCTTCTACCACCTAAGGAGCTGCAAGTACAGGAGAGCCAGGAGATTAGGGTGTGACAAGTAGGCTTGAGAGCCAGGGCGCATGCACAGAATTGCCTCCCAGTCATAGAACACTATCAATTCTTCTGGCACAAGATCCAGAAGACTTTTGATAGGATGGCCTCGGTCACAATGTACTTCCTTTCCTAACTTTAATTTCCCCACAGTCACTCTGCATAACATACTCTTTTCCTACGTCTAACATTTTCATAAATGAAAACCTGGCCAGGTGTCATGGCTCAAGCCTATAATCCTAGCACTTAAGAGGCTGAGGAAAGAGGATTGCTGTGTTTGACACCAGCCTTGGCTACACAAGCAACTTCATGGTCAGCCTGCACTTCATAGTGGGACCCTGTCTCAAATAAATGAATGAATATCTCATTTCCTATCCAACTCTGTTCAAGAGCCTAGAAGGACCCCTGGGAAGAGCACAGCACCTCAAAACCCTGCTAACAAAGGCATTTGTCACTGTACCAGCTGACAGCTGCTTCTCCACTCTAAGATGAAGACACTCACTGGTTATTTGGGGCTGCTTCTTCACACTTATAAAAAAAAGTCATAAGATTATATCCTTTGATCAGGCATGGTGGCACATGCCTGTTATCCTAGCAGTGGGGAGGCTGAGGCAGAAGGAACATCATTGAGTATGAAGACTAGCCTGGGAAGGGGCTGGGGATTTAGCTCAGCGGCATAAGTGCCTGCCTTGCAAGCAGGCAATCGTGAGTTCGATCCCTGGTACCAATAAAAACGAAAAAGACAAAAAAAAAAAAGACTAGCCTGGGCTATGCAGCAAGACCCTGTCGAACAAAACAAAAATCACACTTTATTTTTTTTTTTGGTATTGGAGTTTGAACCTAAGGCCTTCACTCTTAACTACATCTCCAGTATGTTTTTGTTTTTTGTCTTTTTCAGATAAGGTCTCACTATGCAGTTCAGGCTGGCCTTGAGCTCACTTTGTAACCCAGGCTGGTCTTGAACACATAACAATCCCCCTATCTCAGCTTCCCGATGTTTATGCTTTCCATAAATTCTTCTTTGACACAGGGTCCTGCTAAATCCCTCAGGCTGGGCTTAAACCGTGATCCTACTGCCTCAGCCTTCCAGAGTGCTAGGATTAGAGGATGTGCCAGCACACCCAGCTTCTTGCTATTATTTAGCAATGCTAAAAAAATTACACATGTATGAATAAAAATAAGGAATTGAAAAAGCAAAAATAGCTGATCTGCTTGCTGATTTTCCTTTTTTTAATCTCATAATGTTATAATAATGTATACCAGTCAATAAATAAAAATTAGGAAAAAAGTCCTATAACCACCTTTTCTTTCATGATTTACTGCAAATGGGATTATTTTTGAAAAGCAATCTGATCATGTCTGGCTTGCTTCTCTTAGTTGTTCATTTTTGAGTCCCCTCTCTCTTAACTATTAAAAGTCTACTATCTGAATAAGGATTATGGCTTCAGATGAACTGCAAAAATGCATGCTTCCAATAGAAAGAATAAACTAAGAGCTCACTGATGACGCAGTAAATGCATGGCTAAAAGCTCCTACTGACTTAACTTCAAGGCCAGCTGAAAGAATGGCTGAAATTCCAAGCCCACACTCCTCTTTAACCCTTCACCTCCAGCCCAAGACCAACTTACCGGTTCCTCCACTTCTCCACTAGCGTGTTGGGCTTCAGCTTGCAGGTCGATAGGGGGAGCATCTTCCACAATTCTCTGAACAGACATCTGAATAAACTCATCAAAAGAATCCAGCTGTTGTCTAACCAAGCCTTTTTCGTCAAAATAGGAACTAGGAAAATATTTAAGTTCACCATCAGTTGCAACTCAGTTCACTTTCTAGCATGTTTCCACTGTCATTATTAATTCAACTCAACAAATACTCATAAACTGCCAACCCCTGCACATCTGCAAAGGAGCAAGCCAGCAGCGATTCCTTTGTAGACACCAGTATCCAATTCAGGGAAAAGAAGCTTACATTCTGGCCTGGTTTGCAACTCAGTGATAAAATGCTTACTGAGCATGCAAGAGCATTCAATCCCCACTGTGGCAAAAAGAAAAAAGAAAAAGAAACACACTTACAGGTAAAATAATTGAAGCACAATAAAATGTAAGGAAATCCTGACTAATTGCAAATGTCTTTTACAAACAAATTATGCAATCTCTTTAAAATATTTGACTTAAAACAGAAACAAAAACAATTTGTTGAAAATGTCAGGGGAGACATAAGAGTAAGTCATTTACTTGTGAAATTATTCATTTACAGATGAAAATATTCGGTGCCTAGTTGGTGAAAAAAATTCAATTTCAGTGAGAGGTGAGAGCTAGCAGTGTAGACAGAGAAGTCACATATCTTTTTTTTTGAAACGGGGTCTCCCTATGCAGTTCAGGCTGGCCTTGAGCTCACTTTGTAGCCCAGGCTGGTCTCGAACTCACAACGATCCTCCCACCTCAGCCTCCTGAATGTCCAATTATAGGCATGAGCCACCATGCCCGGTGAAGTCGCAAATCTTAAAGAAGGCTGGACAATCTCAAAGAGCAGACATTCCTGGACGTGGATTATGGTGTTCAAAGCCTGTAATCCCAGCACTTGGGAAACTGAGGCAGGCGGATCACAAGTCCAAAACCTGCCTAAGTAACTCAGTAACACCTTGTCTCAAAAAAGGGCCAGGCGAGTAACTTAGAGGCTGAGCCTTTACTCACTATGTACAGGCTGAGATCAATGTCCAATAGCATTTTAAAAAGAGAAGAATCTCAGCAGACCCCACCCACTACCACCCAGCACAGCTGCTGGCTGGCACTGCCTGACTGGCACAGCTCTGGATTTAGTACAGACTTAGGACCAAGAGACACTGCCCCCACTTCCGTGTCTGAACTCCTCCACCCTGCGATGCCTGCCGTCTGCTCCCTGAGAGACTATACCAGTCTTCCTACGCCCCTCTCCCTGGTAATTACTGGCCAGTTCTCCCATCCTTCACCAATCTTGACTCAGCCTTCATAGCCCAACTAGTCACCTTGTACAAAGCAGAGGTAAAGAAAGGTTGGCACGTGTTCTGTCAGGAAGGACTGAGAGATATCAGGAAAGAAAGTCCTCACAACCATCCAGGATGCCCATTAAGTTAATAAAAATCTACAAGGCACTGTCTAATATAAGTAGAAATGGTTTTTTATAAAGAATTTAATATGACGGCTGGGGATACAGCTCAGTGGCATAGGCACCTACCTGGCAAGCACAAGGTGCTGAGTTCAATTTCTGCTACCAAAAAAAGAAATGCAAGATGGAAAATTTTTAGGAAACTACAGACTAGTCTCATTACTCCAAGAAGTCAAATCATAGTCACTTTCTCCAGAACTGTTAGCACTGTGTTTCATTGGAATATTTTCTTTAAACATCTAAATATTCCATATTTGAATTTAGTGTTACGCTAATTTTCCCAGAAACTATCCTACTGGAGTTACCTGTGATCTTAAATAAGACCATGTTCATTATCACTGGGTAAAGATCACTTAATGTGAAAAGGTGAAACAATTCCATGTGGTAACAGCTAAAGCCAATTACAATTTTTAAAATCAAAATGATAAATGCTGTGACCTTTCATAAGCCAGTACTTAAAAAAAAAAAACCAGTACTTTATCCTTGAGTAACCTACCAAACACATTGGAAACATTTTTTTTGCCTAAGCCAAAAACATTTTTCTTCTACTTAGTGAAGGTAGAAAAGACATACTCCACAGAACATCTCTCTGGTTACTGTTTCCTAGTAAAAATGTATCTTGTTTAACACAGTATTGAAACATTACAAAAGATACAATTATTCAATGTGAAGTTTTTACAATCCAGGTTTAATAGGAAAAATATACTTCTCTCTCAGAACTTCAATATATTCTTAACAAAACAACATTCAAGAAAACATTCACCCAGCACTAGGGAAGCTGAGGCAGAAAGATCACTGGGAGTTCAAGGCCAGCCTGGCCTGCAAAGTGAGTTCAGAGCCAGCCTGAAATGTACACTGAAACCCTGTCTCAAAAGGACAAAAAAGAAAACAGAAAACAATTCAGCACCTCTCCAAATACAAGTGGCAACATGTCAGAAGCATGTATTCCTTGAAAAAAACAAGCTGGCCAAGAGGATGGCACCTGCAGGGGAGGGACTGAGGTGCCAGGGCCTCACTGAGCACAGAGCAACTGCTGCTCGCAAGCTCCTAGCATCCTCAGACCGCAGGACACTCCTTTATCACTTGTGAGCTACTTGCTATTTTAAACCTCTAACACTTGTTTTTCTCTTTTTCTTTTTTTTTTCTTTCGTGCTGAGGATCCAATTCAGGGCCTTGCTCATAACAGGCAAGTCCTCTAACACTGAACAGTATCCCCAGCCCCTGCACAAGGCTTCTTACTAAGTTTTATGGGTTGGGGATATAGATGGGGCTGAGGATATATGTCCATCTGTATCAGTGGTATAAGCACCTGCTTGGCAAGCACAAGGTCCTGAGTTCAATTTCTGGTAACGAGAAAAAAAAAAAAAGTAATGTTATTGCACTTTATAGTGAAAACTGGATATGCACTGCATTGAAATATGACCTCCTGGGCTGGGGATTTATATAGCGATGTAAGCATCTGCCTGGCAAGTGTGAGGTCGTAAGTTCAATTCCCAGCACCAAAAAAAAAAAAAAAAAAAAAAAAGAAAGAAAGAAATATAACCTTCTGTAACTACTTATTTACAACAAGAAAATCACTGAATCAAATTAACATTAGCAATAATGGAACAAACTCTTGATACAGTACACTAGGATAGAATATCACTTCTATCAAAAGTAGTCACCTGAATCTAAATACAAAAAAAGAGACAAACCCAAACTAAAAAGTATTTCATAGAGCAGTGATAGCAAACCTTTCAGAGCTCTCAATGATACACACAGCCTACAGCAGCACCTGTGCCACACGTTCACCACTGTGATAACTGGCTTCTAGTCCTCGAAAATGTCAAGGTCAAGCTGTGTGTGGTGGTACAAGCTGTTATCCCAGTACTTGGGAGGCTGAGGCAGGAGGATTGCCACAAGTTCAAAGACAGCTTAAACCACATGACAAAACCTCTCAAGACAAAACCAAAATAAAATCAAGCTCAAAAAAGTAAGAGACACAGCCAAGGCATAGCAGCCCATGCCTGTAATTCCAGTAAGGGAAGACTGAGTCAGGAGGATTACAAGCTTGAGCTCAGCCCAGGCAACTGAGGCACTTAGCAACCTTGTTGTGAGTGAAAAAAAGAAAAAAAAAACAAACAGTATGAGCTCAATGGGACAGGTTTATTTCAGAACTAACCTGAAGAGTAGAGGCCTAGCACTTAGACCAGACCCATCACTCTCCTATCCGCTAAGGACTTTTATATAGAGTCATGAGTCAAAGGGGGTTAAGAAAGGAAAAGGTCAAAAGGGTCAAAATAGAACTTTCAAGGGGGATTGTTCAATGGAAAGGAGTTGAGGCTACCTGCTGGGGGTGAGGCGCCACAAAGTACAGGGCGCACTGGCTGCTTGTCAAGAGCAGGGCTAAAGAATGATGGGAATTAACGGAATAAAGCCGTGCTCACTGGACCTTGTTAACCTGTAAATATACACCTTTAACAGGTGTAAAATCACAGCAGGGGAAGAGGATTCCTTCGCCTGTCTCAAAATTAAAAATGGTTTGGAAGCTGGCCACAGTGCTGCACACCGGTAATTGCAGCATTACGAGGTTGAGGCAGGAGGATCTCTGGGAGTTCAAGGTCAGCTTGAACTACACGTGAGATCCTGTTTCAAAACAAAAAGGGTTGAGGAGGTAGATGAGCCTGGATTTAACCCTCAACATCAGGGGAAATAAAACAGTCCATAGAGACTAAGCAACTACTCCAGATTAAAGCAGACAGAAGAATGAACCTTGAAAGCAAAGTACAAAATACAACATGTGATTCTACGTGAGATACAAGACTAGAGAAATTTTTATTTTGAACTTCCGGGAGAACATGGCGGACAGATAACAGCAACTACCGGAGGCTCTCTGAAAACTAGGCTCAGAAGCCAGGTATGGTGCGGACTAAAGAGACATAAGCAGGAGGAGTTATGCTCTGCTGACTCAGGAACGAACTCGGCTGAGAGAAACCAACTTGGAATGCAGTCCTGGTGCTAAAACAGGAACAGAAAAGCCTCGCTGCTGAGGCTGGACCCCACGCCATTTGGGTTTCCCGCCACGCGGTGGCTGGCTGCCTCTACGTCGGCTCGGCAAGGAGAGAGACGCACGGAAACTCTGAGAACGGGAGTCTGTGAACGGAGTCGAAAACAGGACAGGCAGGGAGGCATGTTCTGACTTGTGGCGAGGTGAGTGAGAGAAACTGACACTCCACCACAGTTTGACTCCAGCGGACTTTCTGGGCCCGGGCAGTCCTGCGGGAGCAGGGCGCGCTGGCGACTCCAGCCACACATTCCCCTGTCGGGCGGGATTGGTGAAAAGTGCCTGGCCTGCGTGACGCTGCCGGCGGACCCCGTAGGCTGGCCCAACCCAGATCCCAGAGCCTGACGGAGGCCGGGAGGGGCGGGCCCCCGCTTAGGCTGCCTGGTGTGCAGCAGTGAGTGGAAACACCTAACCGGCGCAATTCGATCAGGCTGTGGCTGACAGAGAGAGAAGCTAGGCCTCTCATATAAGCTTGCATATATAAGGAACAGAGAATATGGGAAGAGGCAGCAACAAGAAAGGCTCCTCGGCCCCCAATTCTGAGAAACAGGCAATAACAGACACCGCACCATTACACATAAGGCGCCATATAGAGAGCCTCATAGACCAATTCAGGAATGAAGTTATCAACGACCTGAAGCTAGAAGTATGCAAAATAGTTAGAGAAATACTAAGCACCACCCAAGAAAAAACAGATGGTGGAATGGAAGAACAGAAAAAGAGGGGAGAAGTGTTTGATGGAGAAAACAGGGAAAGCATAGAATACGTGAAGCAGGTTCAAAGGGACTACCAAGAAACTAAGAAGTCTATCGAAGACTGGCATAACAGCTTGAAAGAAACTAAGGACAGACTATCTGAACTGGAGGGCAGAATTGTAATATGGGAGAATGAAATGAAAAACTTCTTAAAAATAACAAAGAAACAAACAGCAATAATACAAAGACAAGAAGATGATAAGAGGAGCCATAACTTAAGGATTAAGAACATAAAAGAAGAAGTAGGGACACAAACAAATGAACTACAAAAGCTACTCACAGAAATAATCCAGGAGAATTTTCCTAATTTAGCAAAAGGTAAAGATACTCAGATGTATGAGGCATACAGGACCCCAGCCACCTACAACCCTAACAGAGCAACACCCAGGCATATAATAATAAAAATTCCAGAAATTCAATACAAGAACAGAATATTAAAAGCTGTCAGAGACAAGAAGCAGACCACTTACAAGGGAGCACCCATCAGAATTACAGCAGATTTCTCTGCACAAACCATCAAATCACGAAGAGCTTGGGGGGAAATAATTCAAGCTTTGAAAGATAATAATCTCCAGCCAAGATTGAGATATCCTGCACAACTGTACCTCGAAATTGATGGAAAAACAAGGTGCTTCCAGGATAAAGAGGAACTGGGGGAATTTGCAACCACCAATTCAACTCTACAGAGAGTATTGCAGGATATTCTAAAAAAAGAAAAATACAAAGAATCCAGAAATAATGGAGGTCACAACGAATGGAGCAGAGAACAAAGTGAAGAAGACAAACTGACAGCTACTGACAGAATAAGAGCTCAACAGAAATGAGGCAGAGAAGATTGGATGATAGGAACAGCTATTTTGGAGAAAATGACATCTTAATAGGTAATACTGATTTAGTATCATCTTGTTTTGAAGTCTCATCTAGCTTTTGTCCTTCTGTCTCCAATGGTCCAAATAGGTTGTATCTTACTGGATTTTATTATGTATGATAGTATAAGCAAAAACCTTTTAAAGACAAGGAGATTATACAGAAACCATTGTTCATTTTCTGTTAGTCGATTCTAAATACTCTGTAATGCTGTCATTCTCTTGAATGGTTTTACATTGTTTTGATATACTTAATGCTACAGTATACGAAGTTGTACTCAAGGATTTCAAGGAAAGAGATAATATGGTAACTACTTTTAGGTCAGGATTATCTGGTGGTGAAACACTATTCTGCTTAAATGGTTATGTTTTGATCTGTGCTGTTTCGTTGTTATGCCCTCTTTTATCTCAATCTCCACTCCATTATTTACTTTTTTATTTTTATCCTTTTAATTAAAGGGAAAAAAATAGCAGGATATATTATAGTAACCCACTTTGACTTTCCATTACCTCGATTTAAAGCCCTGTATTACTCTCACCATCTGGTTTTTAACTGATGTTCCCCCATTCTGTTTTGCTGGACAGTATCAGGTTCGAAAATTTAGGCATCAGCTGTGAAGATAATGAGATTCATTATAACGCCCATTCTCATTGACTTTTATCTATTTTTGAAGACCTACAATGTCTCCAATGTTTTGGTTTTGTCGGTTTTATTCTTTACAGTTTTGTTCAATTGTATTGTAACTAACAATATAGGCAATTCTATTAGAGATAGCGGGAGGCATTATGGTAACCATTGTTGATCACCTTGTATTATGTTTTCACATTATCTATTATGTCCACCCTTTTGACTTGACCGATTCTGTTCTGTTATGTCACATTTGGTTTTACTCTCTTCCAAAAAAGTAATAAGAACCATGGGAGCAATGAAACCCAAAATGTGTAATAGTCATTGTACAAAAGAGAGGAAAAGAAAGTGCTCTGTACTATAAAACTGCATGTATATTTAAGTGTATAAGATAGAAAATGATATCACAGAGTTTTATTGGATCATTGAACAGAACTGTTTGCAGTATCATTGATGGAATGTCCACTTTACAAGCTTTAATTTTGTGACTTGAACAATTATTTCTAAGATGACAATATGTAATCCATTAACTAGTAATTTCCTACTGTTCATTTTTTTTCTGCAAATCTGTATAACTTGTACCCTTTCTCTGCTTTTTTTTCTTTTCTCCTTAAATAAAATTTAAAAAAAAAAATTAAAAAAAAAAAAAGAAATTTTTATTTTGCTATAAAAATGGAAAATTAGCAAAATTTGGGTAAGATGTATAGATTAAATAAGACTGTTGCATCAAAACTAATTCAATTACTGTACTGTGACTGACTATAAAAGAATACCTTCTGGTCTCCAACTCACTCTCAAATTTTTCAAAATAAAATATGCACTGAAAAAAAGAAACTGTTGTCATTCAGGGAATCCAGCGACATGCATAAGTAAATTCTTTTGTGGGAGGTTTGTTTGTTTGTTTTGTCTTTTTAACTCAGGACCACACACTTGCAAGACAGGCACTTATACTGCTGAGCTAAAACCCCAGCCCTCGGAGGGAGGTTTGTTTGAGACAGAGTCTCACTGTGTAGTCCAAATTGGCCTTGAACTCACTTACCATGATCACTCAGTCAAATGAATTCTTTAGGTAACTTTTCTGCAAGTCTGAAATATTTACAATTTAAAGTTAATACATAAACTACAGACTTATGTGTACTATATTCCTATGGAACATCTACTTACTGGGAACAGAACTAAGAAGGAAATCCCCTGGTATTTTATAGTGCCTTTTAAAGTTGATTTAGTTTGGTCTAAAGAGTTACCTGATTACAATCCAGCAGGCTTCTTGCCACAGATCTGGGGTGATCTCATCATCATCCTCATCATATTGCATATCTGCAAAAACAAAAATCCAGCACTCACATGCAATAAAATGACACTAGTTGGACTGGGGAGGTAGCCCAGTGGCGCAGTACTTGTCTAGCATACATGATGCCCCAGGTTCTATACCCAGTTCTGCGAAACAGCAGCAACATAAATTATTCTTTTAATTAAAAAAAGAAGAGCCACTAGTTAGCACTTTGCTTGTATGATTTAAAGTAATGGAAATAAGTTATTCACTGCCAAAGAAAAAGCAATCCTTTTACCTCATTTTTCTAAAATTTCAGTTAATCATAGTAATGAAATAGTGTCTATATGACTTAGGTATTCTTCCACTATAAAAGGATTTTGTCACAAAGATTCGATGTAAATTGTGTGAATCTGCAAGTCTTCTATCTCCTCCAGAAAGTCCACACAATTCTGTTTATAACAGGAGAACTAGGTGAAAGTGCATGCAGTTCCTCAAAAAAAACTGGAGGCCCAGACTCAGCCAGGAAAGGGGGCAAAGCCAGAAGGTTCCAGTGAGATCCTGCAGGGAGGGGAGGCCTAGCCCAGCCACAGTTCCCACAGGTACAGACGTGACAGTCCCACATGCTCTTCCATAACTGGGAGTGTCACTCTCCCAGAGAGTGTTCTCTCAGAGAATCTGGGCAGTTTTTCAACTCTCACAAAGACAGGAGAGACCAGCTGGAATAATGCTGAGTAATTTTAGAAGTTAGGTCAGAAAAGGCAATGCAGTTTTAACTTGTTTGCTGAAACACCTGCTTCTCACGTTTGAACTGCTTTCAAAAAATGCTGCTACCATGCTCACTATGGTAACACCGCCTGTGATCCCAGCACTAGGGAGGCTGAGGCAGGAGGAGTGCCACGACTTCAAGGCCAGCCTCGACTACACAACTGAGACCCTGTCTCAAAAAACAAAAAGCAACAACAAAAATCCTTCCACCAATGGGGGTGTCGCAGCACAGCACTGAGGTTAAGGGAAGAGGATAACAAATCAAAGCTAGACTAGGCAATTGAGAGAGACACTTTCTCAAAATAAAAAGAAAACCATCGGTGAGAGGTAACTCAGTGCAAAGGTCCTGGGTTCAGTCCATAATACCACACACGCATACACAAAAAAACTATACTACTGTGAGGCCGGTACCCTGGGAGGAAGGAAAGCTACTTACAGTACCCTGATGAGAAACCCTATCCGAGGTCCCAAGTCCTCCCAGGTCAGGTGCTAGACATGAGAGGGAACCTCCAGATCCTATCAGTCACATCAACCCTCAGCCTTCCCACACCGTTCCCAGCCAAGTCACAGACAATACAGGCAGAGACAGCCTACGCCTACCATATCCTACACACATTTCTAACTCAGACTCCACCAACATAATAAAGTAATTTTTAAGCAAATAAATTTCAGAGTAATTGCACAGTAATTGTAACAAGCATGTGAAAAACTTAATACCGTACTAGTCACATCTTATATATCGAACAGTAATGTGTTATACACTACTTTTATTATTCTGATCCCACACATAATCTATAGAACCTATGACCTTAGATTCAAAATTTTATATACAACCAAAATTTTTAAAATGTGGGGGAAAGGGATCCTTACGATGTAGCCCAAGCTGGCCCCAGACATCTGGCATTCCTCCTGTCTCAGCCTCCCAAGTGCTGGAATTATAGGTGTGCACCACCACACTCCACAATAAAGTAAATTTTCAAATACATACTTCTTCTTTTTTTTTTTTTTTTTGTCTTTTTCCTTTTTATCGGTACCAGGGATTGAACTCACGACTGCCTGCTTGCAAGGCAGGCACTTACTTTAGGGTCTGAGCTAAATCTCCAGCCCCTAAATACATACTTCTTGAATGTACTAGAATGACAAATCCCTACATATGGGGAAGGGGTAAAAAATATAAAAAAGCATTAAGACATCTTGCCTTAATAAGGAATTGAACAATCACTGCCATACAGGTGAAATAAATTCAAAGATGGGGAAAGAGAAAACAGTGAGGGGCCTTAGATCACACATCCCTTCACACACTTCCTGTACACAACTGGTTATTAAATAAAGGTCAAACAAGAGCTTCCTACTTTGTGAATGAACTGAATTATTCACAAATGGATGATACAATAGGAATCTACGTAGAAAAGGGAAAAGATTGAAGACAGAAGATTAGGAACACCTGTTTCAGAGTCACATAAACAAAGTGAGCCCACGAAAGAGACTCACTGGTTGGTGCACCCATTCGTCAAGCACTTACACAGTCTGCATATTCACTACACGCAAGCCCTGAGCACAGCCTCAGTAAGAGGAAAACGGCCATGTGCGCAGGGAGGTTATCGCCTGCAGGGTAAACACAAACATGTAAGATGGAGTCAGCAAAGACAGAGTGAAATGCACGCTCCTAACCAAGACCCAAAGAGTCAAGGAAGACTCCCCGAAGCTCAGCTAAACACAGACCTCACATGAGGAACAGGAGCAAAGCAGGAAAAAGAGAGGCAGTGAAAGGAGGAGGATCGCAGTACCCCAAAAAGGAAGCCTTCACAATTAAAGACACCGCGGTGCGCTGCAGAAGGCTGAGGTGGCTGGTGCACAGCACGCGGGCTAAAGGAGACTGAGCAAAATCCTATCTTTACCAAGAGCTTTGAGGGACCATTACAAGGTTTTACCCAGGGCCGGGGTAGGTCAGCTTTTCATTTCCCAAAGATCACCACGGCCAGTACGGAGAGTGGTATAAAGAGACAAAACTAGGAGGACAGACACAAGCCAGGCAGGAGCATCCCAGGTAAGAGGCAGTGATGGCAAGAACTGGAACTGTGGCAGAAAGGGTAAAGAAGTGACTGCATTTTACATAGCCAACAGAACCATCGGGACTTGGTGGGTGATTAAACATAGGGGTGAAAAATAGCAATCAAAAATGATAGGAAAAGCATGGTAGCACCTGCCTGTCATCCCAGCACCCAGAAAGCTGACACAGGAGGATCACCACAGGCAAGCTGGGCTACACAGTGGGTCTAAGGCCAGGTTGGACTGCATAGCAAGACACTGTCTCAAACAAACAAGCAAAATGAAACAGGTGTTCAGGTGTGTGGTATATTCCTGTGGGGAAGCTGAAGCAGAATTACAGTGGAGGAGGACCTGCCTAGAACGTTCAAGGCCCTCGGTTTGATTCTCAATGCTACACGTAAATGCTCAAGAGTCAAGCATGACGCTCTGCACCGGTCATTCCTGCTACTCAGGAGGCTCAGACAGGACAATCATTTGAGGCCGGTTCAGGCAACATAACCAGACCCCATCTCAAAATAAATAAAATAAGTTTGCTCTTCCATAGCCAGAAACAGAAGGGAGAAGGGTGCTACCAGTCACTGAGACGGATAGAGAAAAGCACAGCTCTGGAAGGAGCTGAGTAGAACTCAGTGAACTCTGTTCAGACCCGGAGATAACCCAGTTGTCTAGGGGCAGTTAGCTATGCGGGTCATCTGCACTAAATCATATATTTCAAAGTTACTCAACTGCAGATACAACTAAAGCCTTGAAAAAGAGCTCCCAGCAATCACCTGAGAAGACTCTGAACTACAATCGGGAATGAGAAAGAGCAAAGTCAACAGGTCAGAAAACCAAGTGGGAAGTGAGGAGGGGCTTCCAGGAGAAAGTTATCAACAATGCTGACACCAGAGCTGAGAGGTTTTAAGTGTCCGTCAAATGTATCCATTAAGAAGACTGGACAACCGGGCTGGGGATTTAGCTCAGCGGCATAAGCGCCTGCCTTGCAAGCAGGCAGTCGTGAGTTCGATCCCTGGTACCGATAAAAACGAAAAAGACCAAAAAACAAAAAAAAAAGAAGACTGGACAATTTAGGAAGAGCTGTTTTAATACAGTATCGTCAGCAGAATCAGAGTGTAATGGACAAGGACCTCGAAGGTAGGCTCTGAAACAGGTCAACCTTCTTTTTAAAAAAAGAAATTAGCTGTGAAAGGAAAGAGAAGGTAAACCAGCAAAAGAAAAATAAAAAGAGATTTAACTTCTTTCCTTGCAGACAGGAGAGACCTGGCATTTTCATATAGAAAGACGGCAGCTGAAAAGCAGTGGTGAAAAAAGAAACGAAGGAAGAGGAGAGGAGTGGCTGAAAACTGTTAAGAGTGTTATCTAATAAAGACTTCAGAGGATAGGAGGAATGCAATATAACTTATGCTGGAATAGCTTGGAATAAGCTTTTTGTCACAGGATTATTATACATTGCTAATGAGGATGTAAATTAGTAAATTCATTATTATAGTACTTGGCAACAGCTAACAAAATGTTAAAGTGTTTGTCATTAGATCTGACAATTCCATATGTAGCAATTTATCCTTCAAATTTGGGCAAAAGGATATATACAAATTACTCACTGCAGCACTGTGTGAATCAGAAACCGACTGAAAATAACTCAAATACCTCCAATAAAAAAGCTAAAGTTATGCTACATCTATACAAACTAAGTAACAATGCTGCTCTGTGTACTGACGTGAAAATCACTTAAAGCCAGCAACACAACTCAGTGCCACAGCACCTGCCTGGCAAGCATGAGATCCTAAATTCAATACCAAAACAAACAAAAATCACTTAAACATATGAAGCAAAAACTAAAAGTGCAGGAAAGCGTATGTGCTACTATTTGTCTCTAAATGGGGAAAACAGAATCCTATTCATGTTTGCTTAAATACCCATAAAGAAAAAGAAACTAAGGACAGTAGTTACTACTGTGGAAGGAGTTCTAACTGGACACATAGTGAAAAATGGTACTTTAACACTATTTTCTAGCTGGTGCCTGACAAAAATACATGACCTCAAAAAATTTAAAGCAGTCCTGGGGATGCATCTCAGATACAGAGCGCATGTCTAACATGCAATATGGGCTCAGATTTGAGACTCAGTACTGCATGTAACAAGCACCTATTAACTTTTTTTTAAAAAATGTTTTCCTTCCACTGACAGTAGCTAAAAAGAATGCAATGATTCTACTAAATTTCTAGACACAAAATATGAATAAGAAGCTTAAAACACCTTTAAAAGTTTAAGCATTTGCTTCTATTTTCTCTCTGTGAAACATTTAAGAGAATAGGAGAACTGTTACGCATGGTCAAGCACGTGAGAACTAGAAGAAAATTAAGTGTGAAACAGCAGATATGGAAAATAAAGATAAAAGAAACTATAAAATTACAAATAAGCTGGATACAGCGCCCACCTCTAGTCATTGAGGGGAGGGAGTAAGAGGCAGAAGGATCACTTAAACCCAGGAATTCAAGGCCAGCCTGAGAGACACACCAGACATAATCAAGAATTTTGTATGTGAAAAGTAAGATTTGACCCTATTCACGAGAATACATACGATCTCTCATCTTGTGAAATGAAGTTTAAAGGTCACCTTTTAAGGCAATTTACGTAAACTTCAAAATAGTATTTAAAAAATGCCAAACTGGGGCTGGAGATTTAGCTCAGCGGCATTTAAGCACCTGCCTTGCAAGCAGGCGGTCGTGAGTTCGATCCCCGGTACCAACAAAAAGGAAAAAGACCAAAAAAAAAAAAAAAAAAAATGCCAAACTAAGCCAATCATTCAGCTCATTCTTTGTTCCCGGTGTATTTCCAGGGTCTAGTGTCGGTACAGGCTGATGCTCAAAAAATTGACCGCAGTATTAAGAAAAGTAAAAAGGGGGAGCTTTTCTTCTGACAAGTTCTTAACACAATCCGTCGAGGGCTCTGCACGCTATTTCAACACTGGAATGTGCTATCAGATGTCACAGAACGAGACGAAGCCAATAACAGAAGTCAACCTTTCCGGAAACATTAGTGACTCGTTCTTTGGTGTTTCGCCTCTTGCAAGCCCAGCTCCATCCGCGCCTGCCGAACGCGGGGGACACGACTGGGGACTCCAACGCCTCGAGCAGTGGGCAGGCCCCAAACCCTCACTCTACTCGTTCCCCCGCGCTTTCCTACTTAAAACGGGTCGGCGCGAAATGTACCTACCTTCGTCTGCGTCATACATCTTGGCAACGAGTTCTGGAGCTCCTAATTCTCGAAATCACACAAGAGCGCAGCAGCCTCCCACACCTGGAGAGAGAGAGAGACACACGGCAATTTCCGTCTCCGGCGTTCCCAGAATCCTCTGGGCCAACTCATACGCCTACACGTGACTTGCGCCTGCGCAGACTGCGTTTTAGGTTGTCCCACCACAGCTGCCGCAAGCAAAAGTTGAGCAGCACCTGTTGTGGATTGCGGGTTCAGGCTGATAGGACAGCCCCCAAAGAAAAAAGAAAAAAAGAAAATGGCCAAGTAAATTGTTAATGGAAGTTGTGAGTCCTCAACATCCAATGCAAAATTTTCACTTCTAAAGATCAAAATCTTTCCAAAATGTGATTTACTAAGGTCCATAAAGGAGTGCTGAACAAGCACGAAAGTGAACACCGTACACTCCTTTTCTCCCCTCCCCCCCAGCTAAGTACCTATTGCCTTTGCCGTCGCTTTAAATAGTTCCTTAAGCCTCAGCGCTCTCATCGCGAGAACTCACGGGATTTATCACCAGGTATTTCCTGAGCTTGCGCGCGAGTCTCAAGACGCATGCGCACCCGGGGCTCCGCTGGCGCTGCACTGCTCATGTTACCTACACGCCTAACGCGCTGGCTGCTGTGCGGTGTCCTGCGCGGATCCGCGTCTCCCATTTCGCGCCATGGCTTCCCGGAGCCGCTCTTGGAGAGGAGATGTGCGGCTGCCTTCTCCTTCTTGGGCCGTAGGCTTCCTCGTGGCCCCGCGGCAAATGGGGACGACCAAAGAGACACTGGCGTGGAGGAGCGGTTTTTGTTCCCCGAGTACGTCCTGGAGCCGGAGCCCGCGCCCACCCCTGAGGAGGTGCGGGAGGTGGTGCGGCAGCAGCAGGAGAAGGAGCGGCAGCGGCGACAGCGGCAGGAGGAGAAGCTTCAGCAGAAACTGCGGCCTGAAGGCCTCGTGCCCCCAGCCGCGGAGTTCCCCGACCCCCCAGTGCCGGCCAGCGGTCTGCATTGCTCGGGCTGCGGGGCTGAGCTGCACTGTCAGGACCCCCACGTGCCCGGCTATCTTCCTGGCGAAAAGCTGCACCGGGCGGCGCCGGCGGACGGAGGCTCGGGGCGGCTTGTGTGCCAACGCTGCTGGCTGCTGCTGCACCACCGGCGTGCGCTGCGCCTGCAGGTGACCCGGGGACAGTACCTGGAGCTAGTGAGCGCCGCGCTACGGAGGCCGGGCCCGGCCCTGGTGCTCTATATGGTGGACCTGCTCGACCTGCCCGACACCCTGCTGCCCGAGCTGCCCGCGCTCGTGGGCCCCAAGCAACTCATCGTCCTGGGTAACAAAGTGGACTTGCTGCCCCAGGACGCGCCCGGCTACCTGCGGCGGCTCCGGGACCGGTTGTGGGACGAATGCGTCCGCGCGGGGCTCCTGGCGGCCCCTGGTCACCAAGGGCCACAGCACACCGGCGGGGACGAGGACGCAGAGGAGGACGGGAATTCGTTGGCTAGGTCCCGCACGGTAGTCAGGGACGTGCGTCTGATCAGCGCCAAGACAGGCTACGGAATTGAAGAACTCATCTCTGCGCTTCAGCGCGCGTGGCGCTACCGCGGCGACGTCTACTTGGTGGGCGCCACCAACACCGGCAAGTCCACTCTCTTCAACACGCTCCTGCAATCCGATTACTGCACTGCCAAGGGCGCTGAAGCCATCGACAGGGCTACCATCTCGCCTTGGCCAGGTGAGGCTCGTGGTCTAGTGCAGCTAGCCTTGATGTCCATTGCGGGCTACTTGGAGCTGTCCCTTTACGGATTCTGTCACTACTTTTAACACCTCCCTCCTGGATCAGCTGCGTGCTTGGGAATGCAGTCTGATTGTTACTTTCTAATACAAATGTTTATGGAGCACAACGTCCAGTTGTGGTCACTGGACGTTGGTATTTCTGGGAACAGTTCCTGCTCTCTTGGAGATTTCCCCTGTAGCTTCCTTCTGTGTAAATTTTTCTGGAAAAATATACTTCCTTTTTACTTTGTACTTCCCTCCACTCCTTGAATTTTACTTTTCATATCCTGAATTTGTTCTCAAAACTGGTGCACTAAATATGTGTAACACCAGAGTCATTCATTAAATAGAAATCGATGTGTGGCTATGTTGAGAAGAAATGTCAGTTTTATGATTTTTACGAAACTTCCGTGCCTAGTGAAAATAATCTTAGCTTTGGGGTGGCTGAGGGCAGGAGGATGAGGCTAACCTGGACTGTAATGAATGCCAAAAAAAACCTCTGACATTGAAAAAAAATGGGTCTTTTATGTTCTTCATTGTATGTAAGTGGACCAAACTGTCCTATTTGTTTTTGTTTTGCACTTGTTTTTTTTTGTTGTTGTTGTTTGTTTTTTATCGGTACCGGGGATTGAATTCACCACCGCCTGCTTGCAAGGCAGGTGCTTATGCCGCTGAGCTAAATCCCCAGCCTTATTTTTGTTTTGCACTGTTTTAAGTATACACAGGATTGCCTACAGACTTGCCACCCTCAGTGCACCTGATCTCCTCTGAAGTAGGCACAGATTGTATAGGGGATCGGGCAGCGGTCTGCACTGCTCAGTCTGTGGGCCGAGCTGCACTGTCAGGATGGGTGTGAATCAGGCTTGTAGATTTTGTATTCAAATCCTGGGTTAACCTGTGAGCCAATCTATGAGCCTGTGTCCTCATTTGTCAAGTAGGAGTAATCTTACGGATGGCTCCTTGAGGAAGTTCAATGAAATAAATTGCAGTAGTAAACAGTGTAGGTTCTCAGAAATGCTTCTTTTCTTTCTCTTATTCGTGTTTGGGTATTTTTGTTTTTGTTTTGATTCAGGGTCTTGCTGGGTAGTTTAGGCAGGTCTTGAATTCACAGCATCTGCCATTCCCCTTTCTAAAAACATTCTTTGATATTTCAGGTACTACGTTAAACCTTCTGAAGTTTCCTATTTGCAACCCAACTCCTTACAGAATGTTTGAAAGGCAAAAAAGACTTAAAAATGATTCAAGTAAATCAGAAGAAGATCTTAATGAGCAAGAACAAAATCAGCTGAATGTCTTGAAAAGGCATGGTTACGTAGTAGGTAAGATTTCCTGGAGAAGCCCTTGTCTATGCTGTGTGGTACTGTGCTGACTGATGTTCTTTGTGAGATGCTGTACCCAGCTGGCTTGGACCAGCCCATTTCTGCAGGGAGAGAGAGAGCAAGCACCTGCCTCATTCTGCAGCAGAAGCCCTTAAGAGGCAAGACTGGTACTGTTGCAAAACCTAGACCAACACAGCTGGTAAAGTAAAATTCACTGACTATGCCACAGCTTCAAATTAAATTCTCTGTGTGTTCCCCCTGGCTCTTTTCAACCTTGCTTTAAGAAACTGATTTCTAACACTGCTCACTTCAGTGTACACAGCCAGCTACACACTTGGCATTACAAGACTGATTCCCACTGCCTGGAGTGGAAGCAGATATCCTCAGAGCATCATTTCCGTGTAATTAGGCTTAGTAAGTTGTTTGAGGCAAATGTAAAAATTTTCTGGCTGCCAGGCATGGTAGCACATGCCTGTAATTGAAGCATAAGAATGACAAGTTCAAGGCCAGCCTGTGCAACTTAGCAAAACCCTGTCTCAAAATAAAATCAAAAGGGCTGAGTGAGGATGTAGCTTAGTGGTTGGTGTGCTTGCATAGCATGCATGAGTCTGTAGGTTCAATATCCAATGCTGAAACAAATAATAACAAAAACTTCACCTGGAGTCAAAGCATTCAAGTGATGACTGATAACCTCAATATAATTTGTTTTAGGAAGAGTTGGAAGGACGTTCTTGTATTCAGCAGAACAGAAGCATGACTTTGAGTTTGATGCCGACTCACTTGCCTTTGACATGGGAAATGAGCCTGTCAGGGTTATGGAGAAACCTGCCAAGCGAGTAGAGTTGACTCCACAAGATGTAAAAGATGCTCACTGGTTTTATGACACCCCTGGAATTATGAAAGAAAATTGTGTAGGTATTTGTAACATCTTAGCAACATTTATTTTAATAACATTAACTTTGGTAAAATTTACCTAAAATTGCAGAAGGTACTGCCATAATGGTAGCAAGAAAAGAAACATATTTCCATTCCAGATTCAGTTCTGATTCATTCATAAACACAGTTCAGGGATGAATCCACATGCTACTGAATTCTCATTTAATAAATGTAGTACAGGCAGCCTACTTGTGTTATCATTGTGGTTGTTACCCTGGTTAAGAAGACAGTTACCAGATCATAGATGTGAGCATGGAATGTCACTGCAGGCCATTTTATTTTGAAAACTCTCAATCTTCCTGTGTCAACCTCCTGAATAACTAGGATTACAGCTGAGCACCAGCAGACCAAGTTTCTCATATCTTTGTTGTTTATACTTTTGATCCTTATCCAAGTCAGTGATAAGCTCCAGTGTGCATCTCGGATACAATCACACAATGGCTCACTTCCTTTCCTCTGGCCATTCACCAATGTCCAGTTCCCCCGTTGTCTTTCTGTCTCCCTGTGAAGCAATGTTGGCTTTCTTTCCTTTGCTTGATCAGATTCACTTATAGTTAAACTCTCAGAAGTATATTATTTCTGGGGATGGTGGCATATATCTGTAATCCTAGTGCTTGGCAGGCTGAGGCAGGAGGATTGCTGCAAGTTTGAGGCTAGCCTGGGCTACAAAGTGAGTGCAAGGCCAGCCTGACCTGAATAGCAAGACCCTGTCTCAAAGAGACGCCCCCTCCCCAAATTTTTTTTTAAATAAACAAATCTATCTTACCAGAAGCTGAACATAGTGGTGTACAATTATAATCCTAGCACTCAGGAGGCTGATGCAAGAGGATTGCTGCAAGGTCCAGGCCAGCCTGTGCTGCATAGTAAACTCAAAGCCAGCCTGAACTGCATAGCAAGACCCTGCCTCAAAAAGCAAAACAAAGAAATCTTACCAGAAAGGCTAGGAACATAACTCAGTGGTAGAGCACTTACCTAGCAGCTGTGAGGTCTTGAGTTCAATTCCTAGCACTACAGAAAGAACAAACCCAAAGGGAAAAAAAACGCTCATTCAAATTTTGTACTCTCTGTTTTTCTTTTTTCCATTTTCTTTGGTCTCTAAGAGCTCTTCATTCCAGTCAGACATGGTGGTGCACTCCTGTAATCTGAGCATTCCTGGAGGCTGAGGCAGGAGGATGACAAGCTCTAGCACAACCTGGGCAACTTGCAACACCCTGTTTCACAATTTTTTTCAAAAAGATTGGATAAGCCAGGGGTTTAGCTCAGTGGCACAAGCACCAAGATTGGATATGTAGCTCAGTGCAAAGGTATGGGGTTCAATCTTTAGTGCTGAGAAGAAAAAATCCCCACAAACCTGTAATCCCTAAATTTCTCTCATTTTTTCTGCTGAATCTCCCAGGAAAATAGGGGTATTGAAGTTTACAATTTAGAAGGAGCTTCTTAAGAAGCTCTTGACCTACTTGTAAGGTAGGGTAACGATTTGCATTTTACACGTGCACACTCACAAGGACATGAGGTCACAGATTACACCCCATTAACCTGGAAAGCACCCCATAGGACCTTCACACACGCCTTTTACCTCTGAATGTTGTATCCTGGTATTTTGAGGTTCATTCTGATGGTGACATTTAGGGGATGCTGTTGACATAAGAAAGTCTTATAGATCTATCAAGCTACTCTGCCTCTACTCAATGTATGGAAATTAATTTTTAACTAGTGTATATAATTTTTGTGTGACTAGATGCCATAATTTTTTTATCATTTTATTTTACAGGTAAATCACAAACTGCCATTACTTTGAATAAAAGTAATTCTCTGTAAAAAATGTGCCATTTGCTTCACAGATTTTAAATCTTCTAACAGATAAAGAAGTAAATAACGTTTTGCCAACATACTCCATTGTCCCAAGAACCTTTGTGCTTAAACCAGGAATGGTTCTATTTCTGGGTGCCATAGGCCGCATCGACTTCCTGCAGGTAAGAAAAGGCTGCGCTGTGGAGAAATGAGTTGATAGGGCAGTGTGGGCGGCAGGAGTTCTGAGAGTTCAAGGCCAGCCTGGTCTGCACAGTAAGACCTTAAGTGAAAAATGAAGAAAAAAAAAAAAGCATTGGAATGCACTTCATTTTTTTTGTTTTGTTTTGTTTGTTGTTGCTTTTTTGAGACAAGATCTCGCAGTGCGGTTCAGGCTGGCCTTGGGCTCACTTTGTAGCCAGGCTAGTCTTGAATTTGTAAGGATCCACCTGTGTCAGCCTTCCCAGTGTTGGGATTACAGGGGTGCACCACCACACTAGGTTGGAATGCACTTTAATGAAGCGGGTACATAACAGGCCTGGCAAAATGTTAGAATAATTAAGTCATGTGACCAGGGATTTAGCTCAGTGGCACAAATACCTGGCAAGTACAAAGTCATGAGTTCAATCCCTGGTACCAAATAAATAAGTCATGGTTGTATAGAGAGTTTTTAAAATATTACCCCCCCCAATGAAACATTCAAGACCTTTTTTTATTTTTGTCTTTGAGTATTTATTGTTTAGGTTGTTTTGTTTTGTTTTTTGAGACAGGTGTCAGTATGTAGCCCAGGCTGGCCCAGGAGATCCTCCTGCCTCGGCCTCCTGAGTGCTGGTATTACAGGAATGTGTCACCATGCCTAGCTCTGGTCTTTAAAACTATACTGTCATTGGGCATAGTGGCGCATGCCTGTAATTGCAGCACTCAGGAAGCTGAGGCAGGAGGCTCACAGCAAGTTTAAAGTCAGCTAGGACTGCATAGTGGGTTCAAGGCCAGCTTGAATTGCGTAGTGAGACCCTGCCTCAGGAAAAAAAAAAATCTATACTATCAATGTGATAGTGTCCCATACAGCTTAGCAATTAAAACAAGATGTCATTTCACATAGAAATCATAAGGTCAAGCCTTTAGATCCAGGCTTAAATAATAAATTAATTCTGTGCTTCTTTATAGTCCATATATGTGTGTGTGTGTGTGTGTGTGTGTGTGTGTGTGTGTGTATCTTTTATACTTATTTTTGGCATTAACATAATTCAATTATAGCTACTGCCATACCAGTAGCTATACAATGTACCATACAAAGGTTGCTTATTTTGGTTCATTTTTTATCATGTCTGGTAACATGTGGGTTTCCAAATTTTCCATGGTATAAAAAAAATCTCTTTCCTCCTGTCTTCAGGGAAACCAGTCAGCTTGGTTTACAGTTGTGGCTTCGAACTTCCTCCCCGTGCATATCACTTCCTTGGATAAGGCGGATGCTGTGTACCAGAAGCACGCAGGTCATGCCCTGCTCCAGGTGAGGGGCCTGGCTGGGTGACCGCACACTGGTAAGCGGTGGCCAGTGTGGAAGCCACTGGCCATGTATGGCTATCTAATTTAATTACATTAGTTAAAATTAAAGTTAAGATATGCTCTCTTAGTAACACTGGCCACCATTCACATCCCCGATAGCCATATTCTTGCAGCCTTGTATTGGACAGTGCTGAGTGGGAAAGGTACAGCTGGGGAATCCCTGGGCATCCACTGGGGGAGGCCACTGCCGCTACACATCCTCAGTGCACAGGGCCCCCCACACAAGAGCGAGATCAATCCAGGCAGCACTGGTGATTGAGGAGCCCTGATCTGAGTAGAAAAGCTCTCCTCCTCCTACGTTCTTTTTCTTCTTGGTACTAGGATTGAATTGAGCTTAATCTCTGGCCCTTATTTATTTTAACTTGAGATAGAATGAATTCTTAGTCCCAGCACTCGTTTTACATATTACCCTTCTGTTTCCTGCTCTCCTAGCTCCTTTCATTGGCCTATAAATATGTTAGGATTGTTTCCAATGTTCAGTTAAAGAAAGGAGCTGGGCGTAATGGCACACACCTGTATTCCCAGCACTCAGGAGGCTGAGGCAGGAGGATCTGCTAGTTCAAGACCAGCCTGGGTTACAAGGTGAGCTGAAGGCCAGCCTGAACCGCACAGTGAGACCCTGTCTCAAAACAGACAAGAAAGAAAGAAAGCTAGCTAGCTTAAATGACCTGCTCATCCCTTCTCTTTACAGCCCAGCACATTTGTGTACCGTTAAGCAGATTTCCTCTACCTGTCTGTGTTGTACCTACCTCATGAGACTCGAAAAGATTCTGTATACATACAAGGATTAGTGGTGGCAGTGACAGTAATGAAGCACATCTCTTGCAAAAATAAGGTCATCCGGAGCAGCAGTGAATAGTACTAGTGCTCACACAGCTAAGTGTGGTGGTGCACGCCTGTCATCACAGCACTCGAGGAGGGGTGCAGATTTGATGCCAGCCATAGCTATGTAGCAAATTTAAGGCAGGTTAGAGTACGTAACAAGACCCTGTCTCATCAAATCAAAAAACAACAAAACCAAAGTATTAGTGCTTATGCAACTGAAAATAAGGTTTTTAAAAGAAAAAGGAAATAGCTTTGTCATAAAGCATTTGCCTGGTATGCACAAAGCCCTGAATTGAACTCCCCAATACTGCAAAAAATGTGTGTGCATGGCCCTCACTCCCTTCAAAGAAAATTTTAAAAATGAGCCTGACTTGAGAAGTAAATACTTCTTCCTCCTCACATTTCCTAAGAAAGTCAGACTGAAATGAAAACTACACTGATGTAGTCACTATGCATTTAAGATTCCAGGCACGGTAGGCTATCCCAGGAAGACGAGCACCTAAGTGCTGAGCCGCACAGGCTTTGTTGTTTTTCTGCACCCCTGGGCTTTAGTTCTCTTACTCCATTTGTTCACTTTTTAGGTAGACAGTAATCCAAATACAGTCTGAGACTTGCAGAAAAAAAAATTTCCTTAGTTGTGTAAAACAGCTTACGTTAAAAATAAACTCTCGTGGTCCCAACCATATGCAACCTGTGTAGTTTTTCTAGTGAACACCATTGGCACCTCCAAATAACAACCCCAGCCTCCTGCCCAGTTGAACACAGTTTCTTGAGTTATTTTATTTTGAAGCTTTTTTTTTGCCTCCTTGTTTTCTTCTTAGTCTCCTAAACCTGGTGTGTTCTGCCTCCTAATTATCTCTGGATACCAAGCTGTTGTCATTCCACTGCTCTTGAAGTCTTTAAATATTCTGCAAGTCCCCAGTGTTTTTGCTTTGTTTTATGTTGGCAGTACTGGGGATTGAACCCTGGGCCTTCACACTGAGCTACAGTCCAGCTAGATCCTTGTCACTTTTTTTTTTTTAATTTTGAGACAGTCTTGCACAATTCCCCAAGTTAGACTTGAACTTGGGATCCTCTTACCTCAACCTCCCAGAGTGCTGGGATTACAGGCATGTGCCATCACACCCAGCTCTCAGAGCCCTGTTTGTATTCCCCCATCCTACTCTCTAACCATCCTCTCCACTCCTGACTGTACCTCCAGTTCTCAGTGTAGGGTGAGTCCTCCCTGGAGGTCATTTCAAAAGACTTGGAGGCATGTCTGAGTTTATACCTTAAGGGCTTCTTGAAGCCAGAGATGCTGCTAAACATCCTACCATTCACAGCACAGCCTTCCAGGACAGTTCCTTAGCTCCAATATAAGTAGGACTGAGGTTTAAAAATGCCCTGCTAGGGAAGTCTTTTAAAAATACAAAGCAGATCGCATTCCTTTTTATTTTTTTAAGAGACACAAGAAGGATTTATTGAAGGTAGATACAGGACCCACTCAAGCAGAATGTGAGTACTCAGAGAAATAAGGCACCAACATTTTTTATTTTCATCTCTGTTCCCTCTTCTATGTATAATTTGCATTTCTGAGAGAAGCCTAAGCTGACAGCCTCACCGGTAATCTCCACTCTCACCCTTCTCTGTCTCTCTCTCACCTTCCCTTCTCCTCCCCCTCCCTCCCTCCCTCCTGCCCTCTTTCTCTGGATAACTAGTTTCCTGAATTCATCATTTCTCCAGCTTTGTGCTGTATGTGTGCTAACTTAGAATACTTTCCTACGTAGTAATTTAGACCATTTCTCAAAGTGTTGCTCATATCTTGTTCATCGCTAATGTTTTCTATACTGAAACAAATTCATAACTCCTTCTACAGCTGTAGTAGTGTTTCATAGATACCCTCATGCACCTTATCTTGCAATAGTTTATATGTTATTTACTCCTTTGAACCATATTATAACATCTTACATTTGTGTCCCTACTTTTAAACAGGAGAAATTTATTATTTGTCAAAAATATTATTTAGGTGCTTCCAATTCATGGAAATGTCTGTAAATAGAGAAGCTGAAATGCACTTGTATGGATCCTTGACTTTTGAAGAAACAAGGACTCATCTTTTTGTCACACTTATAACAACAAAGGTATTTAGAAGAAACTTGTCCTAATTGCTCAACACCGCTACACATGCAGTAGTTGCCTTCTCATCGGTGGGACACTGTACCCAACACCCACAGTGTAAAGGAGGAGAGGTTTGGCTCATGGTTTCAGGAGATTCCGTCCATGGTCACCCATCTCCCAGGCCACAACAGCACAGGGATATGATGGAGTGAAGATGCTTAGGTCATGGCAGCAGGGAAGCAGAACAGGAAAACAGTGTCAGAAAAGAATGGGTCAGACACTGTGCAGTACCCAGAGTCGTGCCTCTCATTACTCACCCAGATACACCCAGAAACGGGTTACTGATTCCGCCAGGAGGCACCCAAACCAATCAGATTGACACATTTAACCACATTCCACCCCTTGTAAGCTGGGGACACCTAAACTTTTATATCTCAAACCATACTTACTCTCCAAATAAAATTCCACCTAATGTGATGCAGCTATCCTGCATATAACCCAAACACAATAATCCTTTCTCCCAAAGTCTGAACAGTTCCTGCATAACAAAAAAGTCTTAAGTCAGTCTCTGAGACTCAGGGCCAACGCTTAGCTGTGATTCCTATAAAATGTAAAAAGGAGCCAGACATATAGCTCAGTGGCACAGTGTCTGCCTGGAAAGCACAAGGTCCTGCGTTAGGTTCCCAGTACCAAAGAAAAAAAAAAAAAAAAAGATTCAAAAACCGGCTGTATATTTCCAATATATAATAGTACAGAGTAAACATTCCCATTTTAGGAAATGGAAGAATAGGAAGATGGAAAAGAACCAGGCCAAAACAAAACTGAAACCCAGCAGGGTAAACATTTAGTCCTATACATCCATAACTAGCAGCTCAGGAACCCTATAGGCTATACCCAGGGCCAGCCTAAAACAGGCCATGTGGACCACAACCACAAAGCCTTAGCGGCAGGGCTGCCCAGGCCCTTTGGAACTCACATCTCACTAGCTGCTAGTGAGCAAACACTCGCCTTTCTGGAGTCTCTGCTGCAACCTGGGCTTCATTCCATTAGGCGCTGCCCTCTGTAGGGCTGTGTGCCTGGCGTGCTGGGCCGTCCTCTGAAAAGGGGATGGAAACCTCCCTGACTCCACAACTCTCACGCTCTGCATGCCTGCAAAACCAGCAGTGTGAACAATGCCAGTGTCTTCTGCCAGCTGAGAAGTAGTCAGGTCGCCCTTGGACCATGAATGCAGTGGCCTCTGAGGGTCTGGGTGGCTGCACATGTTGAAATGAATCTTGAGGAACTATCTCGGTAGCCCTTCTCAAGCAAGGTTCCACAGACACCCAAAGGCAAGGTTGACACTTTTGTACCCTTGAGATGATGAATGGAGCCTTGCTGATTGTGATTTCTGAGATGCCCTCAAGGCCGCTTTCTTGTCCCTGCACAAAGCCTTGTGTTTTTTTGTTTTTTGTTTTTTGGGGGTTTTTTTTTTTGGTTCTTTTTAATGGTACTAACCTCAGCAGCCAACTTCAAGTTTACACATGGTTCCTTTTAAGCTAAAAGGTTAATTTTTCAGATTTTTCTGCTTTTTTGCTCCTGATAAATCACTATCTAGCCAACAGTACCCTTGCCAAAGACTATCAAGTTGAATCACCTTGAAATTTCCTCTGCCAGATCAATTAGTGTACTACTATTTTTTCCCTCTCCCAGTACCTGGGATTAAACTCAGGACTTCCACACTAAGCTAAATCCCTGTCTTTGTTATTTTTCTTATTGCTGAGACACAGTACCCAGCACCCAAAGTTAAAAGAGAAAAGGTTTAGTTGGCGTACAGTTCATAGAGATTTCAGTCCATAGTCCATTGACTCCAGGGCAGGGTGGCATGGCAGAGGGGCATCCAAGAGAAGAAGCAGTCAGTGGCAAAGCAGGATAGGAGAAGTCAGCAAGCAAGCGACCAGTGACAAGCAGTGACCCTTTCCATCCCTTATATTCTATCCAGGCTACATACCCTGAGGGCAGGTAGCACTCACACCCTAATTCTAGGACTATTCCAAACCAGGCAGTGGACTAATTTAGTAATCACCCTTGATCACAGCATCACACACTGGAGAGACAGCCACCTCTGAGAAGCCCCACCTGTGACCAGCAAGACACTGGGGGAACATCTAAGCTATAACAATCCCCAGCCCTTTTGTTTTATTTTTGAGACAGGGTTTTGTTGAGTTTTCCAGCTCAAACTTGTAGTCTTCCTGCTTCAGCTTCCCAGAGTGCTGGGATTATAGGTATGTATCTCTCTGCCCGGCTTAGTTCATCACCCTTAGTCTTAGTTTCCCATAAAGTCTCAGAAAACGGATAAACTATTACATGAATTTTTATTTTTGACAGTGTTTCACAAATGGCCTCTAGCCATTTGCCAAGGAAGTCTGGATTTCCATCTGAAACCTCCTGAGCCTGGCCTTTACTATCCGCCTATGTTATCAACATTGTTTTTCAAACCTCTAGCCAGTCACCTCCAAAGCCCTGTTTACAGCATTCTAGAGCTTCTCAGCCTCACATCTCCAAGCCTTTCCACCTTTATCCTGCAAACCAGTTCCAGAGGCTTCCAAACTGCATTTCAGATAATAGTCACAGCAGTGGCCCCACTCCCAGGACCAATTTTCTGTATTAGTCAACTCTCCCATCACTAGGTCACAGTACTCATCACCCACACTTAATGAAGGAGAGGTTTAATGTAGCTCATAGTTTCAGGAGATTCAGTCGTGGTCCCCTGGCTCCAGAAGCATAAATACATGGCAGAAGGGCATTTTGGAGTGGAAATGCTTAGTCAGTGATGACCAGGGATCAGAGTAGGGTAACAGTGCCAGAGAGGAAGGGGCAGGGAACACAGTACCCAGAGTTTCACATCTACGACCCACCTACCAATACCCAGAAGTGTGCTAGGCAGTGCCCAAACCACTCAGGTTGACATAATTAAGCTTCACCACCACACCATGTAAGCCTGATGAGGTGCTATAAAATCAGTGTAAATAAAGTACAGTTCACTTGTCTGTACATTGCTGTGAGGTACATGCCTGTAATGGTTTAAAGATAATGCACCCCCCCCAAAACCATCATGTGCTCATAGATAGACCTTTTCAGTGGTGGCTGGGTCTAAGGTATGCAGATACGAATGAAGAGTGTGTGATAACTAAATTAGTTTAGCATAGGTCTGAGAGTGGAGAAAGGGAAGGACCTCCCTGGGTGAGGGTGGCACCAACCAGTAGGGTTATAGCCTGGATAGATTAAAAGAGAAAGGGAGGCTCACTCTTGCTACTCAACGCCTCCTGCCTACTATGGATTTTCTTCTTTGCCATGCTCCCCTGCCTTGGAGCCAGCTGGCTATGAACAGAAACCTCTACAAACTGTAAGCTAAACTAAAATTTTCCTCCTTTAACATGTGGATGTCAGGTATTTTGTCCAAGCAACAAAAGAGTAACTAAGACCTTGCCAACGGTAGCCCTGGACGCTAGAATCTGGAGTTTCCATCTCATCACAGAGCTCCCATGCTTTGAACAGCAGTTGCATGTTCAGGATTTTATTCCTTCTTTGTACAGAATCATCAGTGATTTACATGATATTATAGTTACAGAGAACCTAACTTGCATTTTGAAACCTCATCATTTTATTTCATTGATAGGTTCCAATGGGTGGAGAAGAACGAATGGCAGAATTTCCTCCTCTTGTTGCTGAAGACATTACATTAAAAGAAGGACTTGGGCAGTCTGAAGCAGTGGCTGACATCAAGTTTTCCTCCGCAGGTAAATGTATGGCCAAGTTTGTTTTTTTTTTTTAAACACAGGGTCTCACGCTGGCCTTAAGCTCACTGTCTAACCCTGGCTGACCTGAACTTGCAGCAATCCTCCTGTCTCAGCCTCCCAAGTGCTGTTTAATTACAAGCATGGAGTATGCATCATTGCGCCCAGCTCAAGCACCTTTTTTAAAAGCAAATGAAAGGCCTGGGGCTAGAGATTTAGCTCAGCGGCATAAGTACCTGCCTTGCAAGCAGGCGGTCGTGAGTTCGATCCCCGGTACCGATAAAAATGAAAAAGACAAAAAAAAAAAGAAAAAAGAAAAAAAAGCAAATGAAAGGCCTGTAATCGTAGCACTCAGGAGGCTGAGACAGGAGGATCACTGTGAGTTCAAGGACAGCCTGACCTGCATAGTGAAATCCCATCTCAAAAAGACAAGACAAAAAGCAAAGTAGCATTGTGTGTTTTCATAGAAAGATACCTGATTTTAAGGAATATATATAGTTTTATTCATAAAAGGCAATCCGTTCTGAAAATAAGTTCATAGTCTAACGAATGTATTGCATGTTTTTTTAAAAACACAGCAAAAAGAAAGCATATTTTCAAACCCTCTTTGTTGCTCCATTTGGAGTTTTTCTTTGGTGCTCTTTTTTGGTGTTGCTTGATTGTTGTCCTGTTTTTCATTTGCTTTGTCATTCTCTTTAGGTAGTTTCTGACAGCCTTCTGTGTCTGTCACTTGCCTTGTAGGTTGGGTTGCTGTGACACCTCATCTGCAGGACAGGCTGCATCTCCGAGGCTACACACCCGAGGGGACGGTCTTGACCGTCCGGCCTCCTCTCTTGCCATATATCGTTAACATCAAAGGACAACGCATCAGGAAAAGTGTGGCCTACAAAACCAAAAAACCTCCTTCCCTGGTGTACAATGTGCAGAAGAAAAACAGATAAATACGTGAGCCAGACCTGGGTCACCCTGAATGTAAACTTATTAGACGTAAAAATAGCAGTGGAATTGTAGTGTTACATCTAGAATGAAGTTTCCCCACTCTTTTTAAGGAGTTTAACTTCTTAAAATGATGCAGGACTGTGCTTTTGGGTAATATACCGGGTTCAGGTCAGAAAGCCCTATTAGACAAATAAGGTGGGAGAGACAGAGAACAGCTTTGGGGAGGGTGTCAGGGGTCCTCCCCAGAATGGGGAAAAGCCTCAAACTGACTCAAACCCTGGATTTTCTGCGGAACAACCAAGGCATAGAGTTCTGCTGAGCACAGATGTTTTAGGTAGCAGTGTAGGCAAACAAAGCCTACTGGCAGTTCCACTGAATAATGAACTTTAATCTCACGGTGCCCTTGGGAGCTTCCTTGTTTTCCCTGTGAGGCGTAGGGTCTCTCTCTGCCCAAGCTGGCAAAGCATCCGTCCTCAAGACGCTTCCATCCCTCAGAGTTAGCAGTCTTCCGCCTCACAAGTCAACTGAGCAGACAATTGGGTGTCACTGGAGCTCCACAATAATGTATTGAGTTTATAAATAAAGATTGTTTTTTGTAAGGCATGAATATGTGACTCAAATATACATTAAAAATACTATATTCAAATCTTTGTTACCACTGGGCATGGTGGCACACACATGTAATCCTAGCGCTTGGGAGGCTGTGGCAGGAGGATCACTGCACGTTCAAGACCAGCCTGAGCTACAGAGTGAGTCCAGGCCAGCTCAAACTATATACTGAGACCCTGTCTCAGAAAAAAAAATCTTCATTAAGACCATTTGGAGTCCATAGTTGACAGAGCAGTTCAGCACTCGGTATATGAAAAGTAGCAAGAAATCCTTCTCTAAAACCCAGTGGATCTGCCCTAGGTGACCACTCAGGATGCAGCAGGCAGGACAGTGCAGCTTCCATTTCCCTGGCCCAGATGGCCGCTGCAGTTAGCAGGCAGCTTCCCTATGTAAAAGAAGGGGGACAAAAAATTTTAAAAGGGGGACATAACCAAGCCCAGACTTTATAGATTCACCAATTTTACAGACCTCCACTGCCAAGAGCACAAACATTGCCAGCTCCAGACAGATGTGCCTCTGTGGAAGGTCTGCAACTCTGAGTGTATGCTTTAATGTAGAAGAAAAAGGTGGGCCGGGTGTGGTGGCACACACCTGTCATCCCAGCACTCAGGTGGCTGAGGCCGGAGCACTACCATGAGTTCAAGACCAGCCAGAGCTATATAGCAAGAGCCTGTCTTGAACAAATTCTTCTTTAAGTAAACTGCACTTTAGTATGTCTGGCATCCATTGGCCCCAGAAACTGAATGCCAGAAGCAACTCTCCTTGCCCTCTTTAAGTCACAAAGCAAAAGCACCAGCATTTGCACATCTACCTCTAGAGGGCAGTAGCTTTCCAGGTTGATGGAACTGCTTGCTGACTTTCAGTTTTGTTTTGGAGAAAATAAAACTATTTCTTTTGAAATTTTAAAACTTTTAAGTTTTCATTTCAGTTGACATAATTATATATTTGTGAGATGCAATGTGACATTTCAAAATATGATACAAAGCCAGAAATGATAGCACATACCTATAAGACCAGCTATTTAAAAGGCCAAGGCAATATCACAAACTCAAGTCCAGCCTGGGTAATTTGGCAAATTCCTGACTCAAATTTTTAAAATAGGTCTGGGGCATGTTTAATTTTTGCACCCCACTGTGAAAAAGAGCTATTGAAAAACATAATAGCTTGGTATACTGATACACACCTATAATCCCAGCACTCAGAGGGTGAGGCAGGAAGATCACCAAGAGTTCAAGGCCAGCCTGCACTACACAGTTGAAACCCTGTGTCAAAAAATAAGACTGGGAATTTAGCTCAGTGAGATAAGCACCTGCCTGTCTGGCAAACACGAGGTTGTCCAGGCTGTACCAAAAGAAAAAAACGGGGGGCATAATATTGCATTTCAAAGAACAAAGTTAAGTCAATCAAGAAAATGACTTCTCAAAAAAAAAATAAAGAAAATGACTTCTCGGTCAGTCACTGTGGTACATACCTGTAACCCAAGAAGGCTGAGGCAGGAGGGTCACCAAGGTTAGCCTGGGCCATGTGTGTAGTGAGTTCAGTGTAAATTACAGAGAGACTTTGTTTCAATAAATAAGGCAGGAGAAACTTTAAGTCATAGAGATGGAAAGGAGCAACATTTTTATTTTTGTTTTTTGTCTTTTTTGAGACAGGGTTTCATTATGCAGTTCATACTGGCCTTGAACTCAGGTTGTAGCCCAGGCCAGCCTCAAGCTCACAATGATCCTCCTGCCTCAGCCTCTCCTGAGTGTTGGGACTATAGGCGGGCTGCCACCACACCTGGCCACAAGCAACATTTTAGTAGGCAAGAAATAAGATACTCATACTGAAGAGGCTCTGTAGCATTCGTATGTGAAATCATTGGTCAGATAGCCCATTGTGATGGCACACACCTGTAACCCCAGCATCAGGCACTGAGGCAGGAGAGTCACTGAGTTCAAGGTCAGCCTGTGCCACAAAGCAAGATCTTGTCTCAAACAAAGACAGACCCGATGGAAAAACAGGAAGAAACAGTACGCAGGTACGCAGAGCCGGTTGGCCGGCTGGCTCAGGGAGAGGGGAGGTCAGAGCCAGCCCCCTTGCGGCAGCTGCTGTCCTCAGTGACTGCTCCAGTGGCAGCCTGGGATGGAGGTGGGTCTCTGCAGCAGGTCAGCACCTGTCCACTCCACAGCCTCCTGCCACACCCTGCCTGCCACCTCTGCCGTCCACGAAACTCCATTAAGTTTATGAGATAAAACTGTGTTCACTGGGCTGGGGATTTAGCTCAGCGGCATAAGCACCTGCCTTGCAAGCTGGCAGTCGTGAGTTTGATCCCCAGTACCGATAAAAAGGAAAAAAGACACACAAAAAACTGTGTTTATTGTACTTAGGTTTATGGTTGAAAACAAAAGCTCACAACTTAAAACTCAGGCCTAAACTTTTAGGTAGAGTGCAGAGGAACACAGAGTCTGCACCCTGTCATTCCCCTGACAACTTGTGAATATGTGAGGGATTACGTTGTCTTTTATTTTAAGACAGGCTCTTGCTACGTAGCCCAGGCTGGCCTTAAACTCAGTGATTCTCCTGCCTCAGCCTCCTCAGTTTAGGATTACAGGTGTGTGCCACCACACCTGGCAGTGAATATGTATTTTAGAAAGCAGGATTCCTCTTGTCTTTACCTTCTTAATGTTCACATTCTCATTCTACTCCTAAAAATTCAAGCATTTTGTTTCATAAAACTTGAACCTAGCATACCTAAAGATGTTCCAAGGTACAAGAGGTGATCAAAATATACAGTGAATATTTAAATTTTTAAAAGTTTAGGGGCTGAGGGTTTAGCTCAGCAGCATAAGCGCCTGCCTTGCAAGCAGGCAGTCATGAGTTCGATCCCCGGTACCGATAAAAAAAAAAAAAGACAAAAAAAAATTATTACAGTAAAAGACACGTTGCCATTTGCCCACCTCAAATAACTGCCCTTTGCTTTGGACACACTCATCCCATCATCCTTCCCACTTTCTGTTTTGTTTTTGGAGACAGTCCTGCTTTGTAGTTGAGGCTGGCCTCAAACTCGCAGCAGTCCGTATGCCTCAGCCTCCAAGTGCTGGGTTACAGGGTGCCCTTCTGCTCCCAGCATTCCTGCCCTTTCTGAAGCAGCTCTGGAAGTCCTCTTCCATGGGTTTCTCTAGGAAGAGGTATCAAAAATTTGCAGCGGCCAACTGGCAGCCAGGGAGAGGCAGACTCGTAGGGGTATCACCATGTGTTCTCATCGCCTTACTCACTGGTCTGGCACCTGCCAGTGTCTGGTGCCTCCCCAAAGTCCAAACGGCCCTGAAAGGTAAATGTGCTCAGTCAAAGCAGGACGCCAGGCAGCCTAGCAGAGCAACTGCAGACACAAGAGAGTGCTCGGAACTGCTTCGGGCAGTGACAGGAATGCTGCAGCAAGTGTGTTCAAAGTGAGAGGGAGCATTTTGAGGGAGATCAGGAATGTGTCTTTTACTGAAATAATCTTGTAAACACTCACTGCAGTGTTTTGGCTTTTGGAGACAGGGTCTCTGTAGTTCAGGCTGTGCTTGAACTCCGGTGTAGCCCAGACTGTCCTCCAACTCATGCTGATCCTCCTGCCTCAGCCTCCTGAGTGCCAGGATTAACAGGCGTGAGCCACCACGCCCAGCTTCACCATAGGTTTTGATCACACCTTGTAACTTGCCAAGAATTACAAGCAGTGCAGTTTAGTAAATTTAAGCTTCCATAATTATATTAATCTTGTTGGAACTTTGTTTTCTCACCTATTCAATGAGTTACACTAGATTTTTTTTGAAGGGCTGTTAGTCCTAACCATTTATGAGTCTATGTAAAAACAAGCAGGAAAGAAAACAGCCTAGAGGTGAGTAGAGAGAAAAGGATTCTCATCCTAGCCTGAGTTGAGGACTTGTGCTGGGATCTGGTATTCATTTACTTCATACTCTGCCAACCTAATGAGCCCCGGAACACTGCTGGGCAACGCAGGTCTCCACAGTGGATTTTGCTGTAACAACTCAGGGCAGTGCACTGGTTCCCATCCTGACTGTCCCCAGTACTCACAGGCAGTAGTATCACTTCAGTCCATTCTTGTCTGCAGGAGATACACTCGTACATCTGCTTGTCTGACTATGTTTGCATACTTTTTTATTTTGAACGTTGTATGTGTCTTTGATGTTTGTTTCTAGTGAAATCTAATAATTCTGGTTATTTTCTTTTACTAATTCTGTTTATTTGTAAAAAATAAAATAACCTATAATTTTGTGCTACAATATATAAAAACATAAATACATTAGATATAATATATATATTTTGTTTGTTTGGCTTTTGGTCTGTTTGAGACAGAGTTTCACTATGGATTTCAGGCTACCCTTGAACTCACTATGTATGCAGCAGCACAGGCTGGCCTCAAACAGCCTCAGCCTCCTGATGCCAGGATTAAAGGTGTGCACCACCATCCCAGCCTAGATAAATATTTCTGCTTCTCCAGAACTCGGTTATATTCTTTTATAATAAAAAGAGGACAGGTTTGGGACATTGATAAAACTCATTTTTATATTTCCTGTTATCATATAAAAATTAATGAAAAAATGTACAATTTTTGGTCATCCTAAATGAAAGTAATTGGATAGATAAATGGTTTAAGAAAAAAAAGTTATGTTACTGTGTTGGTTTCCCAATTGCAGTCAGTTTCCCAAGCTTTGTTTTCATTTTTGTTGTTTTTAACACTGAGACTGAACCCAGGGCCTTTACAGGCTGCCACATCCCCAGCCGCCTTGTTTTTCTTTTAAGATAGGGTTTTGATAACCAAGTTACCCAGGCTGCGTTCAAATACGCAGTCTTCCTGCCTCAGCCTCCCAGAGTGCTGGGATAACAGTGTGCCCCTCAGGCTGGCTGGTTTATTGATACTCCCTAATCCATTTATCTGAATCTGAAGGTTTCTCCCAAGTCAGTAATCATTTACATTACAGCCAGCCAAGGAGGAAGAATTAAAAAGGCGTCAGGATAATGCCCTCACTTGCACAGAACAGGGAGGCTGTTCTGAGTGACTAGAAAAGCTAAGCAAGTTGGTGCGCGTTTGTTTTCCTGGTCCTGCAGCCCGCGGTGCTCTGCATGTCACTCCTTTTGTGCTGAGGACACCCAGAAGTACAGCGTGTCCCATGAAGAGCTGTTAACTCCGGGGTGACGGCAGGCCCAGAGTTTATTTTGGAAAGTTAGACTTCAGTCTCTTCACAGCACCTTCTTTAAAGTGACTGAGACAAACGGAAGCTGTAACAGGTTGTATTTTTACGCTCACCAAGTGCCAGTCTCCACCGTGCATCCCGCACGTCACTCTGCTTCCCTCAGCTGGAGTGCTCACCTGCAGACGTCAGGGAGCAGTGTGCCGGCCTGCTGGCTTCCTGTGGGCAGGCTTGGGGCCCCAGAGGCCTGGCCTGGCCACCACGGCGTGCTGTCTGTGCTGAGTAGGAACAGCACCGTACTCTCGGGCCAGGCCAGGTTTCCAGACCGTCCCTGCCGGTTCCCCTGGCTGTCCTCCCACCTGGCCCGGATGCCTGGAGCAACAGAATCATTTCCATTCTTTCTTGGGCTGGTCCATTTTCTCTTGGCTGCTCTCCTCCTCCCAGGGGGATTGTTTACCCTCCACTGTCAAGAGAGCAACGCTTAAACGTTGAAAACAAGACTTCAGCTCGCGTGAGTCATCAGAGTACCGGCCTGCTCTTGGGCTTCTCTGCCTCAAAAGTGTAAGATCAGCCCCTCAAGTGTCAGGGGCGGTGGGGAAACTAACTGTTAAGATCCCGACTGTGACATCTTACCGGAATGTGTCTCACCTTTTCATGTCCAGGAGCACCGATATTTGTGGCCCATGCGGGGAGACATGGTGAGAACACAGTCATTCCCCTCTTAGAAAGTTTGTTTCTGCTGGATATGATGGTGCACATAGCTATCCCAGCTACTCAGGAGGCTGAGGCAAGAGGATCATAGGCTAGAGGCTGACCTGGGCAGTTTAGGCCATCTTGAAGAAAAAATAAGTTTCATGCTCTAAATAATCTTAAATATGTCAAAACTCTCCCTACTTGAACTCCCAGGTTCCTGTTTCTTTAAAAAGCTTCCTGTTCTTCCCAGATAACTCTCAGAACCCACTTCTGGGTGTTTCCCTCACCCAGGGCCTGGTTCCCTGGCCTTCCTACTTTCCTTGGTAGGAACTACGCTTTGCTGCAAGTGTGGACAGCACCTCTGCCCAGTGGCTGTGGTGAACCTGAGCAGACCAAGGCCACGAGAAGGGAGCTGCGTGTGCTAAAGAATGCATCACCACACATCAGGGACTCCAGGAGTGGACTGCAAGATCCTGTCCAGACTTCCAGGAAGTTCTTGGCAAACAGCAGGTGCTCAGCACATAAATAAATGAATGAATGAATGGTGCAGAGTGAAGGGATGTTTAGTTAATCGGTGGTTTCTGCCTTCCCTGGAAAATAGCAGGGAAGAACAGATAATGGACTGTAACAAATTTTTTCTCTTCAAATTATTGTTCCTTGAGCCAGGCATGGTGATGCACTCCTGTAATCCCTGCACCTGGGAGGCTGAGCCGAGATTCGTTTGCAAATTCGAGACCAGCCTGGGCTACAAAGTGAGCTCAAAGCCAACCTGAACTGCACAGCGAGACCCTGTTTCAAAAAGACTAAAAAAAAAAATAATTGTTCCTTGAATTCTTTCATGTAACATATGATTTCATGCAAAAATTCAGGGAGTTGCAGTCTTTAGGATAAATGGGTCACATTGGCCTAATGGCCCCCGCGCTGACCTGGTCTAGCCCCTCCCTTTCCGGAGTCAGGACGTCCCTTGCTAGTAGTTATTCTTCATGCTACTCACAGGGACCACGAGCACGTGACAGCCCACTTACCTTCTTTGTACTTGTTTATGTTCTGACAAAAGTACACAGAGGCAGACAGGTTGAGACGCTTTACATGATGTACAATCCTTACCCCAACTCCATGCAGGAGACACTGTTACTTGCATTTAAAAATAAGTGACTGAGACATTTAAAAATAAATAACACAAATAACTTGCCCACGAGCAATGGCAATGAAGAAGGGGCACAGCTGTGACTCGCACAAACTCACAACCTCGGGGTCCAGCTCCAGGGTCTGTGTGCCATTTGGTTTCCTCCTCTCCCCTCCCACAGCCTCTGAACTACAGCCCCAGACCTTTTTATACTTACTTATGGAGGCAGGGATTCACTATCTGTCCCAGGCCGGGCTCAGATTTACAATGCTCCTGCCTCAGCCTCCTTCAGTACTGGGAAGACAGGTGGGCACCACCACGCATAGCTCCATGTGGAATTTTTTTTTCTTACACAGTAAAATAGGTTCTTTTGTTTTTGATGCATAATTCTCTTTAACACATGTATACATGTGTTGACAATCATAGTACGGGAATGTTCTATCAGCACTCATGTTTTCAGCTACTGTATAATACGTCCTTTATAAATTCAAATCCACCATACGTCTAAAGGCAAGAACATTTCGGTTTAGGAAGGAAACACCACCACCCAAAAAGAAAAACCCACTTTGAAACCTTCAAGTGTAGTGATAGCTCTTAGAAATCGTGTTACTATCAATTATCTTCCTGGCTTCCTGAATCCTCTGTGCAATGATTTCTCCACAGTGTTTTCCAGATGTGTGTGTGGTGTGCCATACCCCTGCCGTCCTATCTCAGCAATGCCATAAACCTGCACAAGTGTCCCAGCAAGGTTTCCTGGGACAGCTTCGAACTGACTTTCATGGCTGGCTGGGAATCTCGCACTGCGGGCGGGAGAGCTTGCCAAGTACCACGGACAGATCACAGCGTGTGGCGATCCTGACCCACAATTCTGATGGAGAGCAGAGTATGCTGCACACAGAGGAGAGCTGGGACATCCAAAGAACCGTACCGCTAAACAGGCAAAGACAAGACAGTATCCTTAACCCCAGTCCTGCCAGCGCACCTCGGACCACAAGTGCTCCTTTGCTTTCACGCAAATCTAGTAGTTTCCAAAAAATGAACTGGCGAATTTGGCCCTGCCCCTCCTTAAATGACCCCGCCTTTTCTACTTGTGTGTACTCACCCCTCTTCCTGCTCCTTGGAATATCTTACTTTTACAACAAAGGGGTTCCTCATTGCGCAATTAAAAGCTACCATGCCAGTTTCCTCAAAATTTAATAGCTGGCCTAAAAAGACTTTTTTCCTTCTTTGACCTTAACGGTTTTTGGTGAATCAAATTAGAGACACAAGGACTGCTTTCCTTTAAAATCCTAGCTAAAAGATATATTTTTTTATTGATACACTGGTTAAAGAAAATGCTTTTTTCACCAGACAAATCGTGCTTTATGTAAAGCTAATTCTAAGAAACGTGTCAAAATTTTTCAGCCTGAGAACTTGGACAAGGGGCTGTTCAACAAAGAAGAACAATGTGTAACTGTCTCACGTACCCACCAACTCCCCCGTTGAGTATGGGGTAAGTCAGTTCTAGGTACAGCTGCTCATTTGTTAATTGAAAGTGACTCTGAAGACATGTGCCATATGTATTACTGAGCAACAAAACATCAACTAAGCATTTATTTTTCTTTTCTTTTTTTGTTTTGTTTTGGTTTTTTGGGACAGGGTCTTGCTATGAAGTCAATGCTGTTCAAGCTGGCCTTGAATTCACTACACAGCCCAGGCTAACCCTGAACTCAGTGCTCCTCCTGGCTCGGCCTCTGGAATGCTGGGAAAACAGGCTTGTGCTGCCTCCCCAGCTCTTATTTTTTAGCTATCATTTTGCTGTGGGGCTCAGCCCAGTGGCTCTGCCTTTTGGGACATGCAGTGCAGAGGTGGCAGCTGGCTGGCCTTGGCCCTGGAGCTTGAGTTGAGGCGCTGGAACAGGTGGCAAAGCCAGGCCTCTTCCCTTGCCTGCCCCATCCAAGTTCTCAACAAGGCTCAGTTGCTCACAAAATGACAGCATCAGGGAAAACAGCCGAGTACACAGAGGCTGTGCCACTGTCTCGTTTATTCTAGAGGCCAAAGCAAGTGCCAGTGGCAGTTCAGACTAAGGCTGGTTGGAAGGGCTGTAAACAATGTGTGGCTTTTTAGATCCACCATGAGATTTCAGTGCATCTCTGCCTTTGGGGAAACAGCGTGGCCTGCTCCTGCTGTATTAGGCAAATTCAGGGCAGCTGAACGCTGATTTTAACTGACCTCACATAACAGCTGCCAATAACTGAGGAAAAGGAAGAAGCTGTGGGCTCTTGATTTCATCATAAATCTTTTGCAATACTTTGCTTTTAACAATGTGTATTGAGACAAAAGATTCAAGAGCTTTAAAACTATTTTAAGCCAGATGAGGCAGCACACATCTGTAACTGCAGCAGCACTCCAGGACACCGAGGCAGGAAGCTCCCAAGTCTGAACTCAGGGCTGGACAGTTTGCTAAGACTGTCACTAAATAAAAATTAGAGATAGACTGGGAGTACAGCCCAGTGCAGAGGCCCTGGGTTCAATTCCCCAGTACAGATAAGTAAGGGGAAAGCCAATCTTTGTTATCTCCAAGCATGTCCATCACTTCCCAAGGGGAGCCAGGCGGCATCTGAATGGTGAACCACACACCATCAACAGCACTCTTCTTGGAGAGGCCAGGGGAAGGACAGTGCCAGGTCAATGTAAGGAGCTTCAGAAGCCTTTTCCACAAGCCAGGGCTCCTCACCCTGTCCCTTGCCACCTTATGCCCAGGGCGTCCCACAGGGTGCAGGACACGGGCAACACCAGGCAGATGAGGCAGAAGGCCCATTCCTGCACAGCCACCCACTCAGGAGTCTGCCTTCACTTTCACACCTGTTGGTTTTTGGACATGGTCTGTGCAGCCCAGGCTGGCCTCAAACTCCTCCTCCTCTTCCAGCTGTTGCTCTCAAACAACAGATTACAGGCAGGAGCCTCCTCTGCTCCAACTCAGGGTCTAAGTTTCCCATGAGGATAAGAGAAACAATTTGAACTGGGGATGGTAGTACAAACTTGTAACCTCAGCTACTCAAAAGGTTAAGGCACCCCAGCACTTGAACTCAGTGATCCACCTACCTCAGCCTCTCAAGGACAGCTTCAATTAGGTATGGTGAGACCCTGTCTCAAAAAAAAAAAAAAAAACTATACAAGGGGCTGGGATGTAGCTCACAACTCCTGAGTTCAATCCCCAGTATCACAAAGGAATAGAAGGAAGCCATCTTCCCATGATACACACACATGAAACTGCGGGAGAAAATGCCAAGTGTGAGGCTGTCTCAGGGCAAATAGTGGTACAGGGCTGCAATCCCGCACTGGGAGGCTGGGGCAGCATTTTAAACGTAAGCCCAGTCCAGGCAACTTAGTAATTTAAGAGACCTGTCTCAAAATACTAAGCAAGCATTTTTGTACTTTAAATTTTATATAATGCATATTAACAAAAATGGGTGAAGGCATGGCTCAAGTGAAGGCTTTGGATTCAATCCTCACTACAGAACTCAAATCAAGGGCCTAGTATGTAGCAAGGTCCTTGGTTTTTATCTCTAGTACTAAAAACAAAAACCAGTTGGAACGGTCTCCACTAGACAGTGTGAAAACTCTCAACTATAAAAAAGGAAAATGCTAAGTACTTAAGTGAGATGGTTTTTAAAGCTTTGATTTTATTTTGTATTTATAGGATTGTGAAGCCTCAAGAGCCTACAGAGCACATATCAATGACACTGATCAAGTATTCTGGCAGCACCTAAGCTCAGGCTGTGCATCAATGTGAGGGTGCAACACCCGTGTCCAGGGCTCTGCCCAGGGGACCCATCAGGGGTCCTTTTTGTAGTTCTCAACTCCAAGCCAAAGGTCCTGTCGGTGGTCTCAGCACCTGACTTCATCTGCACAGAGTGGGCTGCCCAGCCTCTGCTGGCTCCAGCACCTGTGCTCAGCATCGAGTGTGTGCTGTGACACCGCACACACCAAGACACAGGGGACACCAATACTGAAAGCACAGGACAGAGATGATGTGGATTACAGCTGGGATGGTGTGGGGGGTGCTACATGGAGGGCAGCACAAAGAACAGCTCATGTTCTTAGTTTAATCAACTTGCCAGGCATGGTGGCACAATTCCTGTAATCCCAGCACTTGGGAGCCTGAGGCAGGAAGATCGCCCTAAGCTCAAGACTGGCCTGGGATACACAGTGAGACCCTGTCTAAAAGAAGTTTAATGAACTAAACACCAGCAAGAATACAACACAGAACCCCTTTAGGACACGCACTGCCCCCCCCCCTTCCTCCAGTCCACGTCTTTATCATTCCTCATGGATTCTGGGAAACAGACCAGACAAGGGACTGCAACTCCACAGGCATTTTAGTAAGTGGATTAGATGAGACAAACTGAAAGGCTTACAGCACTAGAGGGTCCACAGGGCCCAAGGACATCTTCAAACCAAACCTTAGTCCGATGCACTTTTGAAGAGCTAATCACATAATCACGATTGTCGTTTACCTAAAAGCGCTGCCAGGTGTGGCGGCCAGCAACTGAATGATCTGCCAGACTCTTAGCAGTCTGTTGTGAAATCAGGCCCAGAGTGGGGCCCACAGAGCCCCTGCCACCTGTGTCTGTCCCAGCTTCTGAGCAGCTAATACCCTAACACTGAAACTTCCCTCTCTGAAAGCTGGTCATTTGCCAAGGTGAGGAGTCAGGAACCCTGCAGAGCACTCAACACTACCTACTGTTGCTTCTAATGCAAGGTCACTGCCCTCCGCTGAAACCTTGGGAAAAAGAATGAAGCATGAAGCCAAGTGTGAAAATACGGTGAATATGTAACTCCTAATGGGAGTCATGCTCAGGACAACCAGTAAGAGATGATCCTGGTAGCCTGCCGAACGAGATCTGCAAGCTCAAACCCAAAAGGCACAACTAACAAGACTGTGTCTCAAAAAATAAAAAAAGGGATGGCGCTAAGTGCCAAGGCCCAGGGTCCGATCCCCAGTACCAAAATCAACCAATTACAAACCTTGAAATGCTTTGTTTAGTAAACACTAAATGTAACCCAGCTTCCCTTCAACACATCTTTCCCCAGTTACAAATCAAAATTGAGTAAGCACAGGCTTGCTATTAAGAAGGGAGTGTGCACGTGCTAACTGCTGAGAGGCTGGCCCCAGGCCTGTGATCTCAGCTACCAGGGCAGCTACAGAAGGGTTTTGAGTTTGAGCTTGGCCTGGTTAATATAATGAAAATCCACTAAAGAAAATAAACAGGCTGTGTGGCACTCACTTGTAATCCCACACTCAAGAGGCTGAGGCAGGAGGACCAGTTTGGGCCACATAATATATAAATTCAAGGTCAGCCAAACAAGAATCCAACGAAGCTGTTAACGGGATCAGAGATTTGGAAGTTAACATGCTGTAAAATGCATAAACTGTTGTCTTACCTGTCTATACTTCCAAAATACAGGCTGTGGACTCACACCGGCCCACAGTGGGACGCTCGGGGGAATAACCTTAGATATCACAGATACCTGCAATTCCACAAACACTTGGCCTCCTTGATACTTAAAACAATAAAAAACAAGGCACCGTGCTTTTCACAACTTTATTTCAACATAACTATGCTTACAGAAATACACTCATATTGGTTAAAAGAATGCAATTTAACTTATCCTATACAATTTCAACCAAAAAACTGGTACATGGTTTAAGATTTTAAAAAGGATTTGCAATCTGATTTTTATCTAGTACAAATGTATAAAAGATCCTCCATCAAATGATGCTAAAGGCAGCAAAAACCTTGAGAAATATACCTTTGGTTTGCCTCAGAAAAGTTACAAGTATTGCACTGTAAAGTTTATAAAATTGGTGCAACAAAACATTGTTGTAATGTTACAATGCCAGTTTACAAAGTTCAGTAACTACTGGATGTGGAAGGGGGTGGGAATGAGTCTATGTACACACATGGAACTGTAAAAGCTATCTGCTTTACTAATATTGCAGCATGTAGATTGTAAATCTACAAACCAAGATTCAGATAATTTCTTAAATCTGAACAATTAACACTATCAGCTCACTTCATCTGCGGAGGCCAGTAAGAGACCTCGGCACATTTAGCTTCTGAAATTGTTCTGGTCTATGTAAAGAAAACTAAATTTCTTTGCCAGCTTTCCAGTCCACACGTGAGAATACACTACAGACAAAGTATTCCTTCCATTGTCAACATTCGTCGGGTGACACTAGATGAGGTCAGCTTGGGTTTTAATTTATATCGGCACTCATATGCAAACACCCTAAAGTTCATGAACATATATGACTTTAGAAGTGACTCTAAAATTAAAATGGCCCTTCTTGGAAGACTGGAACAAAAGATCAGCCACAGCTGCAAGAAGCCTTATCAAAATTTAAGTCTTAACAACAACAAAAAAGGTAGCCCCCAAATAAGAAGCAGCTCGAAAGAGGAAAAAAAAATATAACTTAAAATATGTTGAAAATCGATGTGAATATAGGTTCAAAAAATAAGAGATACATTTTCATAAAACTACCTAGGATTAGGCTTATAATATATTCTCTAGTATTTCAAGTTTATCACTAGTCACTAAACATCAATTTACAAACTGCATTTTCATTTTCTGTTCTTTTATCAAAAGTGAAATTCTAGCTTCAATTCTACTAGAGGAAGGACTAGAAAATTAAAAATTCAAACAGTTCCTCGCAAACATATTTTGCAAATGGAAGAACTCCCAACTGGACCAGAAGTTCTGATTACTAATATACTTTTCATTGAAACCATTTTTAGTAAGTACAAACACATGGCATTAAGGTTCAGGACCTAATATAGGCCTGACAATCAAGTCCTTGTTTTCTGGAAGAAAGGCCTCAAGTCCCAATCGATTTCCAGTAACAATGTTTTTACAGATCAACTTAACATGGGGTTTTAATTTCCTTCATAGTTTTTAACACTCTAGTCTTAAAGACTAGATTAGGAATTTGTTCAATTCACCAGAAAGCAAATTTCTTTCCTTTGTACTATGAAAGAATCAGAAGACCTCTTCCCCTCACAGATTACCAGTGTCCAATCTGTGCTTAAGGTGAATCTTTTTCATATAATGTAAAAAGTTAAGTAAAATGTGCTCATGAACATTAAAACTAGTCATTAGAAAGATTTAACTAGCTTTATAATTTAAATTTTAAAACATAAATATTTGCAGCTCGATCTCCTGCTGACAATGATTGTCGGAGCCTAGAATTCAACAAGTACAAATTCCCATTCATGCACACAGAACACACACCATCATCACACAACTTACTCCTCGCGTCTTGAGACAATCTTCTGCTTCTTTAAATCTTTGGCCTCCCAGTCAATTCTGAGTTTGAACACCTTTTAACTGAAAATTTACTTTCAGATGTTTAACATCTGATGACCATACATTAATGCTTGTCCCAAACTTTCCTGGTGTGCTACCATACTCTGAAACCTTCTTCAAACAGATGCCCAGGTAAAGGAAAATAAAAGAAACATAAAGGGTTACTTTCAGAACATGGGAGGTCAAAATTCACAATACCCTCACTGGGATCGTATTTTATCTTACTGCAGGGAACAACTCCTAACAGTACAAAAAAATCCTACCTTGAAGTCTTTCACACACTTTGGCAGCTGGCCAAAGAACTTCCCAGTTTTGCAGTGCACACGCCTTTCACACACAGCACCCCACAGGGACACCAGGGCAGCTGCAGTTCACTTGAGGTCTCACCTGTAGCAAGAGGCTGTCGCACGGACAGCCAGGACACCCACTAGTGCGTGGAGATCCCTGAGCAAGTAGGACTTTAATCTGGACTGTATTTAAATTCAAAAGCCGTACTGACTGTGTTCATAGGAAGTTGCAGCTGGCTTGCCAGAATTCATACCACCTCTCGTTACAGATGCATGCTGTTAATAGCTATGGCTTTGGAGTCTCACAAGTGACTCTCTTTAAAACTTGAATTAGGTCTCCTGGTTCCAGGTTTGAAATCCCAAACATCACTTACAGCTTTTCATTCAACTGAATAGCTTCATGGACACCAATGATCCATGAAAAAAGTTTCCCTAAAGATATGATGTAACACTACAATTACAAAGTAGCTATACCAAAACAAGTCCAAAAAAAAAAAAAAAAAAACTGGTATTTGAAATAAGAATTTGTTCACTATGGAACCTAGTGGTTTATTACAAAAATCATAACAGACCTGTGAGTTTACTATATTCATTCAAAATAAATAATTTATACAATACAGATTCTGGCATAGATTAAGTGAAAATCAGAATCAACAGACTGAACCTGCATGTTTCACCTGCTCACAAACTTGCACACACTACTATTCCTGCTAAAAAGACAACTGCGGCAAAGAAAAACCTGCTGCTTTGCCAACAAGCCTAAAAGCATCCCGCCAAAGAGGCCAAAATAAACATGCATACATGTTTAAAGTGTTACTGGTCAATGCAAACGCTACTTCTAGAAAAAATTTAACTGCATAGGTTAAAGAAAAACAAAAAACAATGTGCAACATCTCAAGCCATTAAAGCACCAAAATAAAAACACACCAAAAATCACTGTTTTATGACGATTAACACACAAACGTGAAATATTGATCAAGAATCAGGAAGTAAATACCTGGACTGATACAATGTCCATTGTTGGCCAATTTTTCTTCAGTTTAAATGTCTTTTCTCATCTCTAAAGAAATCTTAAAGTGCTAACTTTATGTAAAGCAGGCAAATTCAAGTAATTTGCTCAAGCCAATTTTTATACAGCTAAACAAGGAACTAACAAGAAACTAAAGCGAAACAGAAGACTGACATGGAGAGAAAAACAGGAGTCCTAGATAGACAGAGCAACAACGCTGCTATGAATGTTATCGGCTAACAGATTCGGGTCTGCTGGTTTTAGTACACTAACCCCCTAAGGTTTTGGGGGTTCCTAAAATTCATACATCAACAAGCACACAAGTCTTAAAGAAAACAATGCTACTTAAAAAGATCAACATTGGGCACTAATTAAAGCAATCTTAAAAGTTATCACTATAAACAAATACAAATGTAATAGCTCTTACAAACTAAAAACTGTAACCTTGTCTGAAGTTTAATTACTCCTGCCCTTTAGCTGCTTTTTCAAGAAAGTATACATTAACTAAATGGCGATTGAGGTGTTTACTGTAATCTTTTTCTTTTCTAAAAGAACGATCACAGAAGATACAGACAAAATCTCCCTCAACCACTTTGACCGGCAGGGCTTCCTTTGTACTTTTTGAACCAGTTTCTTGGGGAACCGGCCGAGCCCCATGCAATCCAGAATCATCACTACCTTCTGACATGTTGTCACTTAGGTCACTTCCGTCATGACTGTGGATGCCTTCGTCTTCATCAATTTCCTGAGACTCGTTTACAGTTGCACTGGCAGAAGCCAAAGCCAGAGTGGTTTTCGACTCTGCTTCTCGTTCTTCCACCTGTGGGGACAAAAGCGCTGGCGAAGCTGGTTCTTCGACTGCTGCAGCACCGTTAGCGGGAAGCTTCTCTGTGGCACCCTCCTCTGTGACCGTTTCCATCTCACAAGGCTCATCGGCAGGCGGCTGATGCTCACCGGCTGAGGTTTCAGTCTCCAGCATGCTCAACTTTGGGACTGAAGCTGGCGCTGGCACACCAGTGGCCTCCTCGGGGACAGCTCCTCCGCCCACACTCTCCTGGGCCCCTTCGGCCTCCTCTTCCAGCAGGGGGCCTTCTCCATCTCCCGGACCTGCGCAGAGTAAGTTTCGGTCTTCTGACGCCAGCTGCTTTGGCAGTGGCGACGGCGACGACACTGCTGAGCGGTCCTGTGCGCCTGTGCTCTCCTTTAGAAGCTGACTGTCCTTCACTGGCATCAACCCAACTTCCATAAGGACCTGCTCCTTGCGGGGCACTTCCTTCTGCGTGCTGGGCTTTTCCCTCTTACTGTCTTTCCGCGGAGACTTCCTCGGCACTGGCTCCATCTGAAGGGGGGGCTGCCCCCGAGGCTGCGGCTCCTCTTGTGCACCATCCTGCTGCACAGGCTCCACGGGGGTTGGCGGCTCAGGAGCGGGCTGCACAAGTGGGGCCCCCTCCTCGATGCCCTCCATGGGCACCTGAAGTGGCTCTGCCAGGGGTGGCTCTGCCACTGGGGGCTCGGCCTGCGCCTGTGTGGACACCTGCTCAGCAGCCTGGCAGGGGTCAGGCAGGGGTGGCTCCACCCTCGCGGGTCCCTCCTGAGCAACCTCCTCCTGAGCAGCCTCCTTCTGAGCACGCTTGCTGCTTTTCTTGGCCGATTTACTTTTCAGAGCTTTCTTCTTTGTACTTTTCTTCGCACAGGCATTTTGCTTTTTATTTTCCTCCTTATTCTCTCCTACTTTTTTGTCACCCTTAGGAGTCTCCTGACCACTTTTGGATTTGCTTTCCAACTTCTTCTTTTTCCTTACGGGTCCGGGTCCCTCCACATTCGCAGAGTCACGCAAGGACTGGACTTCAGCTTCTAGCTTCCTTTTGCTTTTCTTGGTTTTACGGGGTTTTTCTGAATTATTTTCTGTATGCACATCCATCTCTTTTGTCTCTACGGCTGATTTGCGAGTTCTGCAAGTCCCCTGGATTGCTGGGACATTGCTACTAGGCTTTTTCTCTTTTGAAACATCTTTTTTCTCCGCTTTTACTGATTTTTCATTTTTCTTTCCAGCTGCATCCCCCTTTGTTTTTGTCTGTTCTGTTTCTGTTTTTTCGTTATTAATACTGGCATCAGGCAAGTCAACCTCTCGCTTTTTGGTTTTCTTTAGTTTCACTTTTGAGACATCCATTGTTTTACTAGGACAAGTAGGGTGCTTGGATTTGAAATGATACTGCAGATTACACTTCTTAGAAGCTGCGTAGTTGCATACAGGACAATTAAACTGCCGTGGGTTAACATGGAGCTCTACATGTTTTTTGAAATTGCTTCTGTCTGCTGTTTTGTAGTCACAGTGAGGGCAATTAAGAGGTTTAGGGCCATTGTGAACCTGTCTTGCATGGCGAGTTACTTCATGCTGATTAGAGGCCACATAACTGCACAGATCACATTTAAATGGCTTCTCACCTGGAGATAAACAACAAGTATTAGAATATACAGATTAAAGCCACTAATAAAGTTTAATGTACTTACAGGGAATTGTATACACAAAAGAACCACAAAGACTATTTATTGAAAAAACTATCATGCACTTTGTATTTACCATATTTATTTGTATAACTTTCCTCTATCTCTCGACACTGATTCTCAAACCAAGCAGAGAGTAATTCTCAAGTCAACATCTTCAAAAAAGTTCAAGGTAAGGTTCTCAAACACAAAGAAACTTGGGGCTGGGGGTCTAGCTCAGCGGCGTAAGCGCCTGCCTTGCAAGCAGGCAGTCGTGAGTTCAATCCCTGGTACCGATAAAAAGGAAAAAAGACAAAAAGAAAGAAAAACCACAAAGAAATTCATCAAGGGTAAAATTTGTCAGCAAAGTTCAGGTAGGCTCTGGAAGTTAATTTGTGGACAAGGTCACTCAAAGGAACAAAATTTTAAATTTTTTTATGTTTAGGTAAAGAAAAAAAGTGTAACTGATAATATAAAAGTTCCAGAGGGCCGGAAATTTAGCTCAGCGGCATAAGCACCTGCCTTGCAAGTGCGCAGTCATGAGTTTGATCCCTGATACCAAAAAAGTTCCAGAGCCAGAGTGGTGGCCCACAGGCAGCACTGGGAAGCTGAGGCAGGAGGATCACCTTGTATTTGAGTGCAGCCTGAGTTACACAATGAGTTCAAGGCCAGCCTGAATTGCACAGTGAAAAACCCTGTCTCACAAAACCAAAAGATAAATGAATAAATTCCAAATAATTTAAAGACACATTATTAAAGAAATACCTTGGACTATACTCCAGGCCCTAAGTATAAAAGTTTTAAAACTGTGCTTTGGTCTGAAGGAGCAAAGAGAAGCAAAAGCTTTCTCTTGAAATGTAACCTTTCCCCATCATCACAGCAAACTTTCCCAATGCCAGAGTTGCTATTTTAAAGCAAAAATATACTCAAGGAAAAAATAAAAATAAAAAATAAAGAAAAAAATATAATAAAGGTAATTAATCAGAAAACAGTATGTAATTTTCCCCCCTCAAATCTCTATAAAATAAGCAAAGAAACTAGGTTAAGCGAGAAATGACATACAAATAGATATGGCATGTAACATAAGCAGTCATAATCACAGCATACAAACTAGACCACCCCAGCCCCAAGCCAAAGGCATAAGAACACAGTCTACCTGATACATACCCATCTAGATCACTCTCTAGAACATATTACCAAACGGTATCCATACCCCACTGGTCCAATGGAATGCATAGTAGAGAAATGGAAATTGACATTTATGAAAAGTTATCTCAAACATTCTCAAATTCATAAAAGTTTTAATTAAAGTTTTTCATAAATACAGGCACAAAACAAAACCACATAGATGCTAATCTTCATGAGACTAACAAATGTGTAATGATAAACTACTGAATCATAAACCAAAGACTTATACAGGTTAAGTCAGATCTTGTATGCAGCTAACAGCATGTTAGAAAAGCAGTTTCTACAACACGTGATGTTTGTTACTCTACACTTAGTGCTACTACAGTGCCCTCTGCAATGACTGTTCTACCTGGAAACGAGGTTAGAGTACATAACACGCAGGCACAGAATGGAGAAAGACAGGTGGCACTGTGGCTTAAAGCTTGTTCTAGAGTTAGGGCTTCTGAAAGATGAACTACAGGCTCTGCAATCGGCATTCAAACACTTGGAGCCTGGCATGAAAACCTCCCTGGGTGTAATGTACAAATAAAACATTCCCCAAGTATAAGAAAGGGTAAATAATTCGAAGATGTATGTTAACATCACCTAAAGCTTACCCAAGCGTTACACCAGCAGTGCATGTGTTTATGTACTGTCCTGAGCAATGCTACAGGCAGGTGTCATCTCAACTACTTGGCTTCCCTCACCTTTTTTTTTGTTTGTTTGTTTGTTTGTTTTGGTCTCTTTTGAGACAGGGTCTCAGCTCTGCAGTCAGTTCAGGCTGGCCTTGAACTCACAGTGATCCTCCTGCTTCAGCCCCAAACTGCTGAGATTACAGGCATGTACTACCATGCTCAGCACCAGTTCTTACAGTGAATAAATTTAATATAATCATTTTTATATTTCCTGTAACATAAAAATTAACAAAAAATGCAATTTTTGATCTGCTTGTATTTAAATAATTTACCTGTTAAGTGGTTAAGAAGCTAACAAAGTACAGAGCAAGCATTCAATATACAGACACCGTATTACAGCCCTTTAATACCAGCTACTCAGGAGGCTGACTAGGAAGACTTATGTTGAGAGGGTTATACAGCAAGCAGGAGGTATGTTACAAGGGCTTGCAACTGTAGTTCTGTGGTAAAGTGCTTGCCTAGTATTTACTTTTCTGTTTAAATCCTTCCTCTAAGTAACTAAATAGCTGATGCCTAGAGTTTATCGCTCTATGGAGATTTACGGGAGGCCAAGACAGAAGACAGCAAGTTTGTGGCCAGCTCAAGCAACTTCGTGAGACACTGCCTAAAAACAGCCAGAGCTCACTGATGCATGACCCTCGGGATCAATCCCCTGTACTGTACATAAATGAAGTGAGAGAATGTATACAACAAGCACCAATCAAGGTACCAGCCTCCACACCTAAGAAATGGTCAAGGGAGAAGACAACGAAGATTTTGTTTAAAATTCTGATGGCATAAACTACATGGTCTGTTAGTTTTCTTCCCTGACGCTCATTTTATTGCCAGTAAATCTTCCTGTTGCTAGAATATGTACTCATTAAGATTTTCTACTTTAGCCAGGCATGTGGCTCATGCTGGTAACCCCAGCACTCCAAAGACCAAGGGAACATTGTGAGTTCAAGCCAAGATCTACATTACATAGTCAGGCCCTGTCCAAAATGCAAGAGACCCTGTCGAAATAAAACCAAAAAGCTGAGGAGATGTAGCTCAGTATTTCAGCAAGACTACAAGTCCAATCTGAGCAATTTAGTGACTTCGTTTGAGACCCTGCCTCAAAATAAAAAATAAGGATCTGCAGCCAGGCATGGTGGTGCACCCCGGTAAATCTCAGTACTCAAAAGGCTGAGGCAGGAGGACTGCTGAGTTGGAGGCCAGCCTAAACCACACAGCAAGACCGTCTCCAGAAGAAAAAGGGCAAGGGGTGCTACAGACAGCGTTCAATATGAAAGCCCTGTGTGTCATCGCCAATACCACAAACTAAAATACAATAAAACACGTAGCCAGGCATGGAGGCTCATGCCTGTAAATAATCCCAGCACTCAGGAGGCTGAGATGGGAGGATCGTTGCAAGTTCGAGACCAGCCGGGGCTACAGAGTGAGCTCAAGGCCAACCTGAACTGCACAGGGAGACCCTGTCTCAAAAAGACGACCAAAAAAAACCACAATAAAACACGTAATACTCATTTAGCAAGCAGAGCCTGTGTTCAACTATATACTATCTCCCAAAAAGAATAAATGGAAATGGAACTTGCAAAGTTGTCAGCTGCTTTTAACTAGTCAATGCACATATAGCAAGGAAGCAGGCAAAATGAATTCCTACATTCACAACACAAAAACACAGCAGTGTGAATGTATAAAAAAAATGTAATAGCAGTTGGGCACAGTGCCTGCACCTGCAATCCCAACACTGAGGAGGCTGAGGCAGGAGGATCTCCATGAGTTTAAGGTTAGCCTGAAGTATTGTCTCAAAAAACAAAACACTGAAAAATTAAACCTAGTTGTAAATTGAAAAATTAAACCTAAATGCTTAATATTTATCTTGCTGTAAGTCATTTGAAGTCACATCTAACTGACTCATTGTTTTAATGATTCTTCACTGGATTAAAATGACACTCAGATGGGGTCTTACTATGTAAGTGCAGGCTGACCTTGAACTCACAATGTAGCCCAGGGTGGCCTGGGACTGCAGTGATTCACCTCCTCCTCCCTCAATCTCTGGGTATGTGTCTTCATTTATAAATTAAGATCTGTACATTTACAACAGGATTAGAAACAACAAATTCCAATTTTTTAGGACGCAGTATCCAAAATATATATATAAACAGTAGGCCAACAAGTACTATATAAAGGCAATTCCTGAAAACGACTCTTAAAATATAGTAGACAAAACTACAAAGAACATTTAGCACATTCAAATTTGTTTCAGGCCTAACATCATCAACTGTTGTAAAACACCATAGCTAAACTGAGCGTGGTAACGCTCGCCTGTAATACCAAGCACTTGGGGAGGATAAGGCAAGAAGATCACAAATACAAACCCAGCCTGTTCGAGGAATACAGCTCAGTGCAAAGGCACTGAGTTCAAATCCCAAGTACAATATGGAAAAAGTAAAAAGACAAGATAAACATTAAACCCAAGACACTAATTACTGTGAGCCAGGTGTGATGCACATGCCTGTAATCTCAGCAGTAAGGCAGGAGAATCCTGCCTTAGTATCCTAGAAAGGACAACTGTACAGGAGAAATGGTCTTATTTTTTCAATGCTTCAGTATTCTCAAAGATGGGGCTAAATATAATTTACCCAAAATACGATGGCTACAAAGACTAAAGGGTTAACTTAAATAAAGCTCTTAAATGTTTTATTAAAGGGCTAGAGTACAACTATCAACAGGACATAAAACCTACCATTAACAAAGGCTAGCCAGGCATGCTGACACATGGCTATAATCCCAGCACTGACAGGTTAGGGCAAAAGGACCCCAAATTCAAGCCCAGCCTAAGCAGCGTACTGACCCTGTCTCAAAAAATAAAAAGCTGGGTTGAGGCAAAGATCTTTGGTTCTACCCCTAATACTAAAAACAAAATAAGACACACACCTATAATGCTAGCACCCAGAAAGCTGAGTCAAGAGGATCACCTTGAGTTCAATGCCAGCCTGAACTACAAAGTGAAACTGTTCCAAAAGACAAACAATAAATCCTCTAATTGCATCCAACTTACTGTTGGAGAATGAAATCAGGAGTTATGTGGCACAGCTCAATAGTGTATCAGATTAGAAGGCACTCACCCTCTATTAACATGACAGATAAGCAGGGTAGGTCAACATATTGATAGCAAGAGCAACCCAGCACTGGAGGCTAGTGCAGTGGCAGACCATGCTCAAGCCCTGGCTTCGATCCTCAGCACCAAAAAACAAAGTTTTTAAACTATGGTGTATCTTTAAAACTGCAATACAGTTACATAAGCAGCCACTTTACAACAATTAAACAGGTAAAATCGTATCCACATTTTAACCCAATATATTCAGTACTTTCAACATGTAGTATTTTGCAAATATTTATTTTACTTTTTCCCTTCCTGTTTGAAATGCAACATGTAATTGTACTTAAGAAGTCTCAACTCAAACTGCCACACAATTCAATAGCCATCAGGAGCTAGTGGCTACCAAGCCAGACTGCAAAAATCTCCAGTAATTATTAACTTGAAAAAGGTAGGTCTAAACCAGGCGTGGTGGCTCAAGCCTGTAATCCCCACACTCAGGAGGCTGAGGCAGGAGGACACTGTGAGTTCAAAACCAGCCTGGGCTACAAAGTGAGCTCAAGGCCAGCCTGAACTGCACAGTGAGACCCTGTTTCAAAGACCAAAAAAAAAAAAAAAAAAACCAAGGTAAGTCTACATTGACATTCACAAGCAGCAGGAACACAGCATACTTTCCCCATAGGAGTGTACATTTCTATGTCCAGAAAGAGTGTTCTGACCAGCATGGTAGTTTGCCAAGGATTGCTCAGGGCAAACACACCAAGCTGTCCAGAACCAGCTAAACAGACTGCAGATGCAGCACAGTGGCCATCATTTGGTTTCCTGAGCATGTAGAAGGCTGGGGGCTCAATCCTCAGCACCCTAAGGCCAAAAAAAAAAAAAAAACTAAGCTAACCTTTTGTGTGGTGCTGTGCCTGGGATTTGATCTCTGAACACCCACCCCCAGCCCCAGTACTTACTCTTTACCATTTTCGTGCCCCTAGAGTGGGAACTACAATGCAGAGACTATTTCTAGGGGTCCAAGGTTCCTCGTTATAGTGTGATGCTTTGTCTGTTCTAGGTTAGTACACTGGTTTTCCGGAGTATGTATCACTTCTTTCAATTCAACTTTTATAAATCAGCACTCAGTCAGAACAAGCACGTCAGAACAAACTCAAATTTTAAAAACTGAGAAGGCATCCTGGAAAACCTGGCAACCACACACGATGAGACTCGATGTTACACTGTTGAGAGGAATGTCAGAGCATAGATGGACACTGCTGAAAAGCAGACTTGGGCAAGTTCATGACTGACGTAGGCTACACAGTGAGCCCCAAGTCAGCCTGAGCTGCATAGCCAGAGCTTGTCTCACAAAGACAAAAACAAAACAAAACAAAAGCAGATTTGGGTGGGGTGGTGCCCACCTATAATCCCAGCACTTAGGAAACTGAGGCAGGAGGACTGCCACAAGTGTAAGGCCATTCTGGACTACACAGTGACACCCTGTCTCAAAAAGACTAAGTAAGCCGTTCCTCCTACAAAAAGCACACACAATTTATATTGTTTCAAGTCCCCTTTCAGAATCCTTATGAGCAATCTCGATTTCAATACAACTCTATTACTACAACTTTGATTATTTTCACTGCAATTTCTAAATTTTTTCAAGGACAGGTCATAAATAAAAGACTTGGTTTCAGATCTAAAAGCTTTGTTATAATGGTACTTTAAAACAAAGAAAAAACTAGTTAAAAAACAAAAAATAGTGGCAGCTTACTGAAAATGGTTAAAAAAAAAAAAAAAAAAAAAGGTCCCATAGATCACCAACCTGAATGAGTGCGCATGTGTCTAGTTAGATGAGTCTTCTGAGAACTCGAGTATGGACAAAGTTCACATTTATATGGGCGCTCTCCTGAAAAATTATAAGAGTAAAGCAGCATTTACTTTTTATTTTAAAAAGAAAAAAAGAAAAGAAAAATAAAAAACAAAAGAGACAAACAACAAAAAACTCAAAACAGTAATACAGGCTTTCAAAGCAAAATGATAGGAACTTAACAATGGCTATTTTGCATAGCTATCTTCAAGAGTTACTCAGATTACCAGATACAGACATACAACATTGATCTAATCAAGTAAGTATAATCAACAGCATTTAAAGGCAAAAAGAAAAAAGCAAAATACAATTCCCACCCACAGAACAATATTTAGTATTCAGCACTTCTAAACACAGATTAGAAACAAATTACTTCAGAACTGATACATTATTTCAACTTTGCTGACAAATTACCTCTGGCATTCTGAAATCTCATAGCTACTGTATTTTTTTTTTCTTTTTTTGAGACAGAGTCTGGCTGTGCAGTCAGTCAGTCTAGTTGCCATGGAATTTAGGATGATCCTCCTGCCTCAGCCCCCTAGGTGCTAGGATCACAGGTGTGTTCACCTGGCAATCTCAGTTTTCAAAGTTACATGTTGAACTGAGATACCATCTTCATAAAGTATCAAGGAGCTATGTTTTTATTTAGAATTACTCTTTTAAAAAAATCTTGGCTGAGGGCTAGCCATTGTAACTCAATGTAAAACAGTTTCCTAGCATGCATGAAGTCCCTGGGTTCAATCTCCAGTATAAGAATGAAGCTTGGAAGAGGCTGGGGATTTAGCTCAGCGGCATTAGCGCCTGCCTTGCAAGCAGGCAGTCGTGAGTTCAATCCCTGGTACTGATAAAAACGAAAAAGACAAAAAAAAAAAAAAAAAAGAATGAAGCTTGGGGCTGGGGATTTAGCTCAGGGCATAAGCACCTGCCTTGCAAGCAGGTGGTTGTGAGTTCGATCCCTGGTAGGTACCCATTAAAAAAAAAAAAAAAAAGAAAAAGAAAAAGAATGAAGCTTAAAGGCAGGCATGGTGGTACACATCTATAAACTCAGCACTTGAAAGGCTAAGGCTGAGACAAGAGGATCCCTAAGTTTGAGGACAGGCTGGGCTACATACAAAGTGACTTTAAGGCTAGCTTTAACTGCACAGTAAAATTCTAGCTCAAAAAAATTATTGGAGCCAGGGGTTTAGCTCAGTGGCGTGAGCACCTGCGTGGCAAGCGCAAGGTCATTGAGTTCGGTCTCCAGTACAAAAAAAAAGAAACCTGAAAAGAAAAATTCTTTTTTTTTTTATTTATTTTTTTTTTATTGGTACCAGGGATCGAACTCACGACTGCCTGCTTGCAAGGCAGGCGCTTATGCCGCTGAGCTAAATCCCCAGCCAAAAGAAAAATTCTTGCCTGGGAAGATAGCTCAGGGGTCACTGGCTCGGCTCAATCCCAAGCACAAGACAGAACAACACAAATTTTGAAGCTATTGAGTAGTCAAATTTTCTGATCCTTATAAGTGATCATTCTACCAATTGAAAATGTCAGCTGAAGCAACACCACCAACACAAGCAACACCAGTGTTGCTGCTTAAGCTAAAAATGTTCCTGGTACCCAAGCATGAATGTCTACAGTCCTAGCTCTCAGGAGACTGAGGCAGGATTGTAAACTGGAGGCCTGTCTGGACTACACAGTAAATTCAAGGCTAGTATGGACAGTAAAACTGGATCCTTCCTCAAACATGTTTTCAAGAGCTGGGCATATAATTCAGTGTGCAAAGGTACTAGATTCAATCTCCAGCACAAGAAAAAGTAAAAATTAAAACTGAACAGCTGTTTGATCCAGTCTTTGGTCACAAGTAGTAATGGCATCAGCAAATTACTAAGAGTCCAGTTTGCCCACTTCTAAAAAGAACACAGTATGATGTAAACTTCCTATTATGAGAATTTAAGTAAGGTAAGATGCTGCGGGTGGTGGTGCACACAGGTAATCCTAGCACTCTGAGAAGCTAAGGCAAGAGGATGCAAATTCAAGATCAGCCTGGACAGGTTAAACAAAGTGAAACTGTCTCAAAAGTCAGAGAGTCAAAGTAGTCAGTGGTGGAATGCTAGCCTAGCATGCAGGCCCAGAGATTTGATCCTCAGTGCCACCAAAAGGGGGGGGGGGGCCGCGGGTCACGCTTTTCTTCTTGATGCTGAAGACCAAAGCCAGAACCCAGACACTAAGAACTGGCTTCAAGGCCACACTTTCCTGGGCTCCTAGCTTTAGGACGAGTCGTGCTTTGCACTAGGAAGGCACTCAGCCTGTGTATACCACGGAAGGTGACCACCTCACTCCCAAATGGCAGGTCAGCTTGCTCAGAAAATGGTTTCAACTGGGGTAACACGCTCATCTTTTAAAAACTAACTTCTCATGTTTCTGTTTGGAGAAAAACAACAGGTTGTTCCATTTAGAAACTCAGCACACCTCAAAGGTTTTGGTTAAATGGATCTGTGTGAAGTTCACAGGGTCCTGTTTTTTCAAAGCCTTCAATTTCTTCTGGGAAACTACATCTTACCCGTGTTCACTGTCACATAACACAACCTCAAAAAAAATTCCAGCCTATCAGTGTATGTGCTTTAGGCAAGACACTACTGAGACTTCTCAGGAAAATTCTCACATACCACTCAGCGCTCTGCTGTACTACCTCAGTCCTCAACTACAGACCTACCTGCAGCATGAGCATAGTACGTCGTGAATGCTTAATTTTTAAAAAATTATTACAGCGAAAGCTACACTGCTATTAGTTCTCCCAAAATACTCTATCTTACTTGGAAGGCACTTATCCTACACTTCATAAAACCTGTCGGTATATGGCCATGCAACTCACCAGATCTGGCACCATGAGAATTTTGGCTCTTCAAAGTCAAAATGCCCATGAAAAGCCAGATGTGGCAGCTCTCTGAGAAGCTGAGGCAGGAGGGTTGCACGTTCAAGCACAGTCTGGAAGCTCAGGATCCATCCTGTCTCAAAATAAAACTTTTTTTTTTTTTTTTGTCTTTTTCCTTTTTATCGGTACCAGGGATCGAGCTCACGACTGCCTGCTTGCGAGGCAGGTGCTTATGCTGCTGACCTAAATTCCCAGCCCGAAATAAAACATTTTTTAAAAGTACTGGTTCCAGCCTCAGGACTTGAACTTGTCGCAAAACACAACAAAAATTTCATAAAATGTAAGCACTCTGAATCAATTCAGGACATCAAGACAGCCCTGCCAGTACAACTAAAGACACTCACCGTACTGGACTTCTAGAACTGTCTTAGACAATGTCAAGAGGTGGCACACTCCTGTAATCCCAGCACTTGGGAGGCTGAGGCAGGAGAATCATTTGCAAATTCAAGACCAGCCTGGGCTACAAAGTGAGTCCAAGGCCAGCCTAACCTGCCTAGAGAGACCCTCTCAAAAAAGGAAAAAAAAAATCACAATGCCAAGAGACCAGGCATGGTGGCACACTAGCACTTAGGAGGTTGAAGCACTGTGTTCAAGACCAACCTGGAATACAATAAAAAGAGACCCTGTCTCAAAACAAAAGATTTTTAAAGTGCCAAGAAACATGTTAATAAAAAAACACTTAACACTCCAGGCTGAGGCACAAAGCAAGGCAGTTCAAGGCCAGCCTGAATGACAGGGAGCCTGTCTCAAAAAACAAAGAAACAGGACCGAGGTGGCACAAGAGTCTGCCTTGCAAGTAAGTGTATGGTCGTGAGTTCAATCCCTGGTACCGATAAAAACAAAAAAGACCAAAAAAAAAAAAAAAAGAGAGAGAGAGAGAGAGAGAGGAAAAAAAAAATCTCGAGGTCAGGAGTTCGACCCCCAATACAAAAAAAAAAAAAAAAATTTTTTTTTTTCTTTTTTCCCGATACCGGGGATTGAACTCACAACTGCCTGCTTGCAAGGCAGGTGCTTATGCCGCTGAGCTAAATCCCCAGCCCCCAAAAAATAAATTTTAAAATCAGAAAGTGAGGATGGGCATGGTAGCACATGCATGTAATCCCAGCACTTGGGAGGCTGAGGCAGGAGAATTGCTGGAAGTTCAAGGCCAGCCTAAGCTATGCACCTAAGGTAAGCCCAAAATAGAGGGAGACCTTGTCTTAGATAAATAAATGGGCTGAAACTATAGCTTGGTTTCAAGGCCCTGAGTTCAATCCTCGACACTGCCACCAAAAAAAAAAAAAAGTGAGGCTCGAACTAATAAACTACAAGGCTTCTCTTACCTGTGTGAGTCCGAACATGCTGGACATAATTATTTTTTCTGTCTGAAAAGTAGTTGCACTTGCCGCATGTGTACACTTTCCTTGGAAAGTGGTTTCTCAGATGTTTCCTCCAGTGATACTCGCTTACAGTGGTGTATGTGCAAATGATACACTTGTACACTCGCTCGTTATCCCCAGCTCTGGTGTGGTGCTTCAGGTGAGCAGTGTAATGATCATATCGATTGGTGTTGTAGCCACAGCGGTCACAGCGGATGGGACCCTTCGAGAAATCTTCCTCTTCAGCAGGAGAAGAGCCAGACTCCCTGGCTCTGGCCTGCTTCTCTGCACTTTCTTCTACAAAAAACTTCTTGGCACTGTGAACTCTGATATGATGCACAAACTGTTCTTCAGATTCTGCTTCATATTGGCACGGCTTACAGCGAAAGGGTTTGGTCTTCAAGTTCTTGCACTTGTCCTCTGCTCCAGGTGTTTCAGGAGGAAGATCTTTATTGGAATTGTAAACCTCTGGTGCAGCTGGCGCCTCAAATACAGGCTGAGGTTCTACAACACTGAGCTCCAGATTCCTCAGTTCCACGTTCTCCAGTCCAATAGGCTCACCTTTTACTTCAGAAGACTCCTCCAGCCCTTCTCCATCACTGTCTGAGAAGTTGTTATCCCCAACTGGCATCAATTCCGCCATCTGCCTTTCTTCACCAACCAGGTAGTCACAACAGCTGCCATTTACTTCTCCAGTTAGGGCCACATTGGCCAACATGATGAGCTGAGGCGCAGCCAGCTCAGCTTTGGAGAGGTCGTGCAAGTCATACATGTCATTGGGCAGGGCCATGTTGATGTTGCCGCTGCTGGAGAACAGGCCAGCTCCTCCAGAGGCCTGCCCCATCACCTGGGTGGCCATTGTACTCTGCATTGAGAGCAAAAACAGGGAGAGGGCCAGCTTAAAGTCAACTCTTAGCCTATGATCAGCACCATTCTAATTCTTCATAACCTTTACAACTCAGTGGGCTTCACTTCACTTGTTAAAAAAGAACCTTGAGAATATTTTTGTTGGGCTGGAGATTAGCTCAGCAGTAGAAAATCTGTCCAGCCCTGTGTCTATCCTCAGCAACCCCAAGCAGTGTTTTTAATTCCCAATTCTTTTCACTACAGTCACCAAAAATGAAACATCACTTTTTTAGCCCTCCCCCAAAATTCTATCAATTGCTTGATGTAATAGTCATCAACTATATCTCCCACTGGCATGTAAGTGCTCAAACATTTTTTTCTGTTCCAGAACAAAACCGAAAAAAAGCCTTCATTTTTAATGTTGATTTAAGTTACTTTAAAAACCCAATGCACGAATAGTAAACTGTTGTCTACTCAGTTTTCTCCTTCAGCAGTTCAATGGTCTCTATCAGAAAGCCAAGAAATTCACAACCATTCTGAGCATACATTAACTATACACAGGTTTGAAAGGAATCCTGTAATAACTGATAAAATTAACTGAATTTCACAGGAACTCAACGGACTCCAAAAACAAAATACAGTAAATAAAGTATCTCTTATTCTCAACCTTTTGATGTTTAAAAACATAAAAGCTTGGGGAAAAAAGTATAGAATCCTCCCTTTCCTGTGAAAAGGCAAGTTTAGTTTATTTGAAACTTTTCAAACGAATGTTAACAATGTTTTTCCGCAAAACCCTTAATAAAACGATCGTACAACTCAACGGGACAATCAGCAACTTTCTTGCACCGTGCTTGCCTTGGCCTACTTGCCTAGTGGAAGCCATTACAAGATCACCTTCTTCAAAACAAGTTGGGTTTTAAATGGCTTGAAACGCGTCTCTTCCAGCCTGAAAGGTGCTACTACTCCCCAACTAACTCCGTGTCTTTTTCCAAACAACAATAGAGTAAAACACTAAAACATAGTCCAGAAATACAATAAAAGCAATCCTTTTCACCCAAGGATACAAGCCCGTGTAGTCCTCTGCACTAACAAAGTTGGAACCGAATGCCTTCACAGGAAACCGAGCGCAGGCTGTCCCCGGACTCCCCAGCGCAGCCGCCCTCCCGCTCTGAATCCCGCCGCCCGCCGGCGCCCCGCAGACGGGACCCGGTCGGGAGGCCGTCCCCGCGCAGCCTGCAGCCCCGGGGCCGCGCGAATTCCTCCGAGCAGCGGCCCAGCGGCCGCATTCCTCCCTCCCGTAGGCATTCGGCCATTTTCTCCGAAGACCGAGCACAAAGCGGCGCCCCGCGAGCTCGGCGCCGCTCTCCTTCCCCTCGCTGGGCCCGCGCCCCGCGCCCCACGCCCCGCTGGAGTCGCCCCCACCTGGGCCCGCCGCTGCGCCTGCACTCCCCACACTCGGGCCGCCGCGGCGGAAGGCGAGCAGGGCGCTGTCCGGCCCGGGCGAGGCGGGCAGCCCCTCCCGGCCCTGGCCCCGACGGGCTCCGCCGACCCCCGGCTCGGTGGCTCCGGTCTCTCGGTCGAGGCTCTGCGGCGCCCTCCCTAGGCGCGGCGCCCCGAGGCCCCACGCCGGCCCGCCACCCCCGCGCCCCGGAAGTTTGCGAACTTCACTCGCCCACGGCGCGGGGAACGCGCGCCCGGCCCGGCCTGCGCGGAGGACCGGGCGCAGGAATCGCTGTCCAGCTCCGCCCGCCGCCGGGCTGACTCAACCCGCCCGGCCGCGCTCCGCCGCGCCTTCCGGCGAGGGAGAGGCCAGGGGAGGGGGCGCGGGACCCGGGCCGAGGAGGAGGAGGAGGAAGAGGAGGAAGTTTAAGGCTGGGGCCCCGAGCAACTCGGCGCTCCGCCTCGGAGAACCGGCCTCGGAGGAACGTACCGAGCCACGGCTTGCCTCGCCGGGGAGGGGTCCCACTGCCCGTCGCCCCGGCCTGGACCCCTGGCCGCGCCGCCCCGCCGCCGCTGTAACCCGATCCCGCCCGGTGAGGCCGCTGCCGCCGGAGCTACGGTATCTGCAAATCAGCCCTGGACAGCGCCTCGCTCGCGTCCTTCCGCGCCCTCCCCCTCCGCCGCCGTCCGGCCCCGCGCCCCGCTCACCAGCTTCTTCGGCGCGTAGGGGCGGCCCAGCCAGGAGCTCCGCTCCTTCGACTATTTTTCTTTGTTGCCTGGAGTTTCGGGGGAGGGGTGGGGGAGGGGGGCAAAAGTTGGGCGCCGGGGCCGTCGGTGCCCGCGGAGGCCCGGGAGCGGGGCCGCAGAGCGCGCTTAGGCCGCCGGGCCTCGTTCTGCCGTCCCAGCCACCGTCGCCGCCGGGGTCTGGGGCCCCGGGCCTCGGCGGCGCTCGGTCTGCTGCTGCGCCGCGAGCTCGCGGGAGCTGCACATTCCAGCACAGGACGCCGCGCCGCGCACAGCCCGCCCGCGCGCCGCCGGCCCGGACACGCCCCCTCGCCGCCGCGCGCGCCCGCGGACACGCCCCCTCCCCGCCCGCCGCCGCCGCTCCGCGCGCGTGGCCGCCGGCGCGCCCCGCCCCTCCGGGAAGAGGAAGGGCTGCGGGCCGCGAGCGGCCGGGGAGCCGCGCCTGACACGCCCGGCCCCTCAGTCCTGCCCCGAGGTCAGGAGAGGGGCGGGCCCGCTCGCTTCTCCGAGTCCTTCTGGAAAGCGCCGAGAAGTGACCCCCGGGCCCAGCGGGCAGGCGGAGAGGAGAGCTGTTAAAGGAAGAGCGCACGCGGGGTGTGGTGCCGCCCGCCGGGCGTTCGGGGCGGCGAGCGAGGCCGGAGGGTTGCGGGCCGGGCGGCGCCTGGCTGTGGCGTGGCTTCCCCGACCCCGCTGGGAAATGTGTGGTGAATGCGGCTGTGTGTTTAGGTTAGCGCAGGAACGCCAAATTCAGTCCCCGGTGCTGGGGGCAAGAAAGACAAAAAGAAACATCAGTTGTGTGAAATGCCTTCTTAGCCTGCCTTTCTCAACGTGGGTCTCAGACTTGCCCTGAAATTCATGGTCACTCGACTACAAACTAAAGTCTGACGCTCTAGAGTGACTTTAAAGGCCCTGCCTAACCTGATTTTAAGAAGTCAACTACCGCTGGAATCCACAGGGGTGCCAGCAAGTGCTTGCGAGTAGGGAGATGGGTCCCAGGAGAAACTAGGAGCTTCGGAGAGGACAAGTTTGGCTTGGTGGATGAGGAGAATCTCGTCGCTAAAAAATGGGGGAAGGTGCGCTGCACGCAGTGAAAACAGCCAGACTGAACCCACAACCGCGCTCCAGACATCCTAAGACCTCCTCAGGCACCCCGAATTCCTTCTCTTGAGTTCCTAGTCCGGTTTGTCCACGAAGCTTTCCTGGCGCCCCGCTGGAGGACCTGTGCATACCTGGGCCGTACAGTCGGTGTAGATTAGGTACAGTCCAGTGCAAGGTGAAAATCCACCAGTTTTCTGTGGCTTTGTTTCAAAGCAAGCCCTCCCAAATCAAATTTAAAAAGTATTCCTTTACAATACCCCCAAGGAAAGGAGAGAGAAAAAAGAAAAGCCATTTTTTTTTTAAAGGTCTGGTAGAAACTTTCTACATTTATTGTTCTTCAAAATAGACTTTGAGGTTACATGTTTGGTTTTGTTTTGTTAGATGTTGTAGCCAGGATACAATTCTGGCCTCTACCAAGATTGTCGAAGACACAAAGTTTCCTTTTCTGTCCGAAAAAGCAAAAATGAAACAATACTTTTTCAACTTAATAGATAAATGACCTTCATTTTCTCGGCCTGACCACCTACTGGTAATGTCTTATTAATTGCGAATTTATTCCCACTTATTGTGATGCAAATAGGCGATTGGCAAATGGGCGGTTGCATTCATTTTAAATTAGCAGAGGCCCTTGTTCAAGGAATTGCATATTCAAAGTGACCCAAATTATCATGACACGAAGGCCACAGGTCAAATTCAAGGCCAAATTACAAATCAATAGATTTCCTTGGGGGAAGCTGGCGCTGTGAATTTGAATTCTTAATTGGTTTTCTTGGCTGTATCCTGTTAGGCTGTATCCAAAATGGAAGATCTTTCGAAGATAAGAATTTTGAAATGTGAGTTCTACTTTTTTTACATGGATTCTTTCCTGCACATTTAAATCCATCCATTTCTTAAACTTTTAAATATCATATGTTCTTAATAATACTTCTCTTAGAGATTTATTTCAAAACTTTGGTAAAATACTGGGTTTTGTTTTTTTGTTTTTTGAGCCTCGATGTGCTTTTTATTCCTAACCTATGTTTCAATTTTTCTTAATAAGTTGGCTAGCATAAGTGCCTGCCTGGCAAGCACGAGGTCATGAGTTCGATCCCTGGTACCAAAAAAAAAAAAAAGAGAGAGAGAGGAAGAGTAAGTTGGTTGAACCCATATTAATGTCACAGTGAAATTCAGTAATGTTTTGTGTGCTGTGTCTGACTTTTCTGCCATCTGCCAGGAAGACCCGAGGACTAAAGGGTCCTGTGATCTCCACAGGACTCTGTCTCTAAGACATCTGGCTCTGAAATGCTGGCTAAGTCAGTGCCTACCCCTGGAACCCCATTTTTTGGCAGTGCTGTAGGTTGACCCCAGGGCCTTCACAATGAGCCAGACCCACGTACCTTTCTTGAGATTAGGGTCTTGATAAATTGCTAAACTGCATAAACTGGGCTTGAACTTTCTATCCTCCTGCCTCAGCCTCCCAAAGCACTAGAATTACAAGCATATGCCACCTTACTACACTCCAACACAAGTGCTGTTTCTCATTTAGTTATTTAATTGTATTTTGAGACACATTCTTGCTTATATAGTCCAGGCTGGCCTTGAACTCATGAGCAAGGCCCTGAGTTTGACCACCCAATACCCAAATGAAAGTAAACAAAACTAAGTTAAAACACAATGTAAAGGTTTTTCTGTGGGGTTTTTTGTTTTCTATTTTTGAGATGGCTCTCCCTGTCTAACTCAGGCTAACCTTGAACTCACTGTGTAGCCCCAGACTGGCCTAGAACGTTTGGCTCCTACCTCAGCCTCCAGAGTGCCAATATTACAGGGTTGCCCCACCACAGCCAGCAGGCAGCGACACTTAAGGCTGGATCTGCTCCTGTTTCACACAGCATCCTCCACCTTCGTTTCCTGTGGAGCTCTGACCTTTGGTTCTGTGTCTTACTCACAGGCCGAGAATGAAGGCAGGAACAGGGACTGCGGGGCTCCCAGCAGCCTGCGTTTGAAGCCCAGCTCACATCAGAACAGCTCTCATTTCCCTCTTCCCTCTTGGCTCACTGGCCTCCCCACGCAGGCTGCTTACTTCTCTCATCCATCACTCTGCCTGCTTTTCCCTTGTTGTAGGACTGCTCAGTGCCTTGCTGACTCTGCTCCCCATTCTTCCACCTCCTTGATGCAAATACCCTCTTTACCTTCCCTGTGGCCACACTGTCTAAAATTATAACCATGCTGTTGTGATGGCTCACCATGGGTTGGAGCCATGCCTGGACTATGTAGTGAGTTCAAGGTCAACTTGGGCTACAGAGTGAGATCCTGTCTCAAAAGCAAAGAAAGGCCATTACTGTCCTCTCCCTTCTCCCCCAGTCTAGTTCTCTGGCCTGCCTTGCTTTGTCTTTCTCTAGCCTTTGTCTTATGATAGGTGTTGACTCTTTGCAGGATAGAACCTAGGTCCTCAAGCATTCTACTAGTCAAAGGCCCTGCCACTGAGCTGCAGCCTCTAGCCCTGGTATTCTCTTTGTTGCCTTCACTTGATACCTTGCTTTCCTCACTGAATTGTAAGCCCCAGGAAGACAGGCAAATCTGTTTTCAGCACCAGTCCCTACAACTTGACATTTGCTCAGTAAGTGCTTGTAAATCCAATGACTCCAGCATTCCAGCTTGATATGGCCAGTCTCTAACCCTTTACCACCAAGACATATCCCCAACCCTCTATTTTTTTTCCTGGCAATACCGGGGATTTGTCCCAAAGCCTTCACAATGAACTATATTCCAGACTTTTTGTTTCTGTATTTTGAGACAGGTTCTCCCTAAGTTACTAAAATGTCCGGACTGAGCTTTAACTTGCAATTCTCCTGCCTCAGCCTCTCAAAGTGCTGGGATAACAGGTGGTGTCACTACACTCAATTTAAGTGATTGTTAAAAAAAAAAAAAAAAAAGATAAAGGGACCTTTTGGAAAAGAGATGGGAGATACTGTAACATTCTTCTGTGATGATGTGTGTTAGGTGTAAAGAGTTCTTATCTGCTGATAAGAGACATCTTCCCTGGTTACTCGGGGTAGGGGTAGGGACTCATGACAATTAAGTTTTTTCTGCCTTTAGCAATATGTGAGATTTCAAGACCTCAAATGCTCAAAATAAAGGAAAAAAGAGGGGTTGGTATATATTTTAACATGAAACCCCAGGGTTCAATCCTCAGTAACACACACGCATACAAACACATAAAGCAAAAAGCACCACCACCAACAAGAAGATTCATGCCTTCTGCTCCAACCAATTGAACTCACTATGCAGCTCAGGCTGGTCTCATACTCAGGGCAATCCTGCTGCCTCAGCCACCCAATTACTGGGGCAACAGGTGTGTGCCATTATGTCAGGCTCAAAATAATTTTCAGACGGATTTCCCATACCTGTAATCCTAGTATTCAGGAGGCTGAAGCAGGAGAATTGCTGTGGGTTCAAGTTTAGTATGGATTGCATAGTGAGGTGGATGCCAGCCCAAGTGGAACCCTGTCTTGCCAAAAGAAAAAAAAAATTCTGACATAGCTATTCTGTACTCCTTAGATAGTACTAAGAAAAAGGTAACTATAATGGTATGCAACTATGGAGACCAATCGCAAAACACTCTAAGAAAAGAAGCCAGGTAGGAAAGGCCACTGAGCTTTGCTTTCATTTACATAACACCGTGAGAAGATGACATAGACAATCGGTGTCCCTGCTGGACTGTAAGAAGACTTACTGAGGACAGAGGACAGCAAGTGCACAAGGGAATTTTTAGGACGGTGCAAATGATCCGTATTTCAACTCTTCAGATGGCTACACAAGTGTATGAATTCTTTTACATGCATGGGCATGGGTGTGTGTGTGTGTGTGTGTGTGTGTGTGTGTGGTATTCTGGAGACTGAAGCCAGGAAGTTGGGAGAAATATAACTCCCGCTCTATGAGATGTCAGAGGTGTCTAGTTAGTGTTTGCCAAAATCAAAGAATAAATTCCAAAGAACAGTGGATGTTAAGGATGGGAAAGATTTGAGAGATACAGGACACACTAAGTGGGAAAAGAGGAGGCAGCCACCGTGATGTGCAACCTGGAGTCCCAGCACTCAGCAAGCTAACGCGGCATTGCTGTGAGCTTGAGGCCAGCCTGGAATGTATAGTGAGACCCTGTTTCAAAAGTAAAAGGGGATCCTCAGGTTCATAAGCATGATGATTGGGTGTTCATGCTCCATGCATGACATGTGCCTCCTTTGAACTTTATTAGGATGTTGGCACGTTGCCCATCTGACATGAAAAAAAAAGTAAAAGGGGGTGGGGGTAGGGAGAGGATGCTCAAAGGAGTGGGGCACACACAGTTGGGGACAGGGGATCTTTAATGTGTTTTGGGAGGTGGAAATCTGGAATTTGAAATTCAATACTCTTGATCCTGTCTTTTAAGTCTTAGTAGTCTTATTATCAGTGAATGAGAGGGATGACTCACTCCTAGTGAGATAATGTCTATCTCTGGGAAATTCCAAAAGGCTGATACCAGTTACAGTATAATCTCAAGCTTCTATTCATCCCTTAGGGAAGTATGTAAACCTGTCCATTGTGACTTTAACCTCCAGGTCTTACCTTCTTAAAATGCACCGTCAGCCAGTTTTTGTTTTGGTTTGTTTTGGTTTGGTTTGTTTGTTTGTTTGTATTGGTACACGGGATTGAACTGGAGACCTCGTACTTGCCAGGCAGACACTTGTGCCACTGAACTAAATCCCTGGCCCTGGTTTGGTTTTTGATACAAGGTCTCCCTGTGTACCTAAGGCTGGCCAAACTCACAGTGTAACCCAGGCTGGCCTTAAATGCCCAGCAGTCTTCCTGCCTCAGCCTCTGGAGTGCTGGGCTACAGGCATGTACCGCCATGCACAGCCAGCCACAGTTCTGATGTGTTCTTCCTTCTGTACTGAGCCTATTAATTTCTATCTAACTTACCTGCCTGTAATATTCTCACTGAACTACATCACCAACTCCTTTTTATTTTGAAACAGGGTCTTTCAAAGTCACAAAGGCTGAGCTCAACTTTGTAATCGCCCTGTTTCAGCATCTTAAATTTTAAAACTTCTGGGCTGGGGATTTAGCTCAGCAGCACAAGCACCTGCCTGGCAAGCACATGGTCATGAGTTTGAGCCCAGTGGTACCAAAAATAAATAAAATTAGTAACTTACACAAAGGAAAAAGTTTGCCAAATGCATATATACCTCAATATCTGAAGTGTGTGCAGGGATGTGGTATATACCTGTAATCCCAACTACTATGGAGCTTAAGGTAGGAGAATCACAAATGCAAAATCACTCTAGGCAACACAGAAATACTCTTTCAAAAATACACATGGAAACTTGACTTTGTTTTTAGCTCTAGTTTTTTTATTAACACATGTTTGCAGTGGTGTTGCTGTTTTTCAGGAGGTTCTTATACAGTGTGCCATTGACAGGAGCATAAAATACAAATAAAATTATTAAATTCTTAATGTGCATCTTGCATTTAGAATAGACATCAATATTTTCACATCAGGGGGCTGGGGATTCAGCTCAGCGGCATAAGCACCTACCTTGCAAGCAGGCAGTCATGAGTTTGATCCCTGGTAACGATAAAAAAAAAATGAAAAAGACAAAAAAAAAATATTTTCACATCAGCTAAGTACTTCCTTACAAAACCTAAAAGATAACATCAGAAATAAATTCCTGTATAAACTGCAATGAAACAACCCAAAGAACTGTACCACAGAAATAAGCTTTGCTTCAAATGTCACTGCCAAGGCAGTCTTCACACCTGACAACTGCATGTTCTATGTACATGGCTCGCTTACACTGACAGCACGTGTACTTAGCTTTCCTTTCCTGTGTGGCAGTCTTGTCACGTCTCTTCCTGTTTCATCAGGAGCGTCCTACTACACTGTACAACATGCACTTAACAGGGAAGTAAGAGGTCAATAAAATGCAATATTAAATATATAATGAGTGCTTAGAATAGATATCAGCATGTTTATAAAACCTAAAAGATAGCATCAAAAATAAAAACCTTTGTGAAAAAAAGAACCCTATTTTAAATTACTGTTTACCTCTCTACCACAGAAATAAACTTCCTTGCCAGGTGCAGTGGTGCATGCTTGTAATCCCAGAACCCAGGAGGCTGAGGAGGATCACTGAGAGTTCAAGGCCAGTTTGGGCTACCTAATGGAGTTCAGGCCACTCTTACTATGTGGTGAGACCCTACCTCAAAAAAAAAAAAAAAAAGCTTTTGTTTCAACTGTGACACCCAAGGCCATCTTCACACATGAAAACTTCGTGTTCCATACACAGATACTGCTTAAGCTCATAGTATGTGTATTTTGTTTTCCTTCCTTTCCTTTCTTTCTTTTTTTTTTTTTTTTTTTTTTTTTTTTTTTCCTTATGGCACAGGGCTTCACTATGCAGTTCAGGCTGGCCTCAAACTCTCAGCGATCCTCCTGCCTCAGCCTCCTGAGTACTGGGATTACAGGCCTGTACCACTGTGCCCAACCTGTACTTTCTGGAAGGGCCCCGTTGACATCTTTTTGTTTTCCTGTTGTCGTAGTAGGTCTTTCTGATGCTGCACCCACCTGTTCACCTGTCAGCTCACAAGTGTTCTCCACAATTTTTTTGCATAGTTCCCTGGGCAGAAACATTTTGTTTTTCCTTTGCTATAAATTATCTCTCTTTTTTTTTCCAATTTTAAAGAGAATGTAGCCAAACAAAATGAAACAGGATAAAACTAATCAAAACAAAACAATGAAAGCAATATAGGACTTCAAAACAAAGTAATAAGAAATCAACAATCGCTACTATAATGCCTCTTGTTATCTTCAAAATAGCTGGCCATATCATCAAACCAAACAAAAATAAAACAGATAAAACCAATCAAAACAAAACAATGAAAGTGACACAATACTTCAAAACAAGATAGTAGGAAATTAACTATGGCTACCACTTTGTAACTGATCTCTTATGAGCTCCATTCCCAATCCTCTAAGAGAAAATCTACATATTTTGCACTCATTACATTCTTTGTAACTGTCAAACTATTTGTAACACATGTTTAGGATCAAGTAAAGAGCAACCATTGGCCAATACTTTGTGCGTCAAGTGACATCATGGTTACTGCGTAACTCATTCACGATATCCATTCCACAGTCAGGTTTGTTGTTGAAAGTTTCCACCTCAGGCTTCCATTTTGTCAAGGTTTCCCTATCAATATTTTCATCATGGTTAAAATTTTTTAAAATCATTTTGAAACAAAACTGCTATGCAGTTTAGTCTGGCCTTGGGTTCACTTTGTAGCCCAGGCTGGGTTTTTTTGTTTGTTTATTTGGTTGGGGTTTTTTTTTTTTTTTTTTTTTTTTTTTTGTCTTTTTCCTTTTTATCAGTACTGGGGATCGAACTCATGACTGCCTGCTTGCAAGGCAGGCGCTTATGCTGCTGAGCTAAATCCCCAGCCTCCACAGGCTGGTTTTTTGAACTTGCAACAATCCTACTTATGAAAGTGTGCCACTACACCTACCTAATCATGGTTAAATGTCGACGTCAGCAGTACCAGTTTGTTTTCTTTGCCATATAAAAGCCAATATTATGTCCTCCTGAAATTCAAAGATTCTAATATACAATTCTCTGTTTTGAAATTTCAACATTTCATTGGGAATTTCTTTTTGTTCCTTTGTATAGTTCCTGCCTTGCTCAACTTCTGCTGTGTTAGCAAATGTAACATCAATTGGAAACTGTTACACCAACTGTCAAATGTCATATTCTAGTTAGTTTGGGAGATGAGAGCAACAGTATCATTTAGTTTATTGCTATACAAATAAGGATCAGATGGCTGAATTCCAAGATAAATGTCTGAAGTGGAAGAATAAGTCTTCACATTACAAGGGCATAAATTTTTGTTTCATATTTTGACTCACTGCTTTTCTGTAGGTCTTTCACATTCATGAGAATCATGAGAATTCATGAGAAATTCATGCTAAGTACAGCAGACCTATGAATGCTTTCAGTTCAGCTAGGGAGGTATCATAATAAATAATAAATGTATTTGATAATGTGGCCATTGGTGCATGCTAAATATTTACTTTGTGTATTTCACAGCATCTTGTAGCACTTCATCTGTTACAGTTTCCAACTCTGAATAGTAGTGCAGGCATTCTGTTCAATACTTTTTTTTTTTTTTTTTATCGGTACCGGAGATCGAACTCATGACCGCCTGCTTGCAAGGCAGGTGCTTTATGCCATTGAGCTAAATCCCCAGCCCATGTTCAATACTTTTCATTCCTGCCAAGCACTTCACTATATTTTCAGACCTCTTTCTAGCATTGGATTACTCCATTTGGTTGCACGGCCATTTCCCAGTGTTTTGACTAGTGAAATATGTACTCACAGTGCTGTGTTCTTCATCATCTGAATCAAGGAGGTCTGCATTCCTTGTCTATGTCAGTTGATTTGATTTTTGCTCCTTTTCACTGTCACAGGATCTTTGGCTCACATAGCCAATGTCAAAATCATCACCATCATCATCCACCCACACCACTTTTCTGTTAGGAAAGCATATATTTTACCCTAATGGGTTCATCATCATGCATGAATAATCTGATGACTCATTTTTTATCTCCTCCAAAACTCGCAAATCTGGTTTTTCAGGTATTAAATTGGGCTACTTCTACCAGAAAAATCAAAAGGAAACTTTTTTTTAAAAAACAAATCCTAGAGTGGTGTGGGTCTACTGGACCTTCTGTGATGCTCAGGTAGACACAGGCAAACCTAGTTAGCTGGAGCATAAAGATGGGTCCAAATCTCATTTTGATACTTTTGCACACATGCACACTCCTTGCGGTTTGTCATACCAAGTGGATAAACACATAGATTGCTTCCTGTCTCTCTCAGGGAAGGCTACTAACATACACTGCTGGGTAATACAAATCTACAGCACAAATTTATGGTGGAAAAGTAACCCTGGACCCAAGTTTATGCATGAAGGTGAAGCTGTTTTATCTAGCAGAATTTTTTTTCTTTTTTTTATCTAGCAGAATTTTAAAAATTTGTTTTTTCAGGGCTCGGGATTTAGCTCAGTGGTTTAAGCACCTTCCTGACAAGCATGAGGTCATGAGTTCGATCCCCAGCATCAAAAAGAAAAAAAAAAATTTTTTTTTTTTTGGTGGTACTGGAGATTGAACCCAGAGCCTTTATACTGAACTACATTCCTGCTTGGTTCCTTTTTTTTCCTAAACAAATTGTCAACTTATTTAATTTTCAAGAAATGAATTTGGTGCCTGCCTTGCAAGTGTGCGGTCGTGAGTTGGATCCCTGGTACCGATAAAAACGAAAAAGACAAAAAATAAATAAATAAATAAAAAGAAATGAATTTGTTTTATAATTACATTATTATTATTTATCACTACTTTCCTTTTTATTATAGCTTGTTTTTTGTTTTTAGACAAGGTCTCACTGTGTAATTCATTCTGGCCTTAAACTCCATGTAGCCCAGACTGGCCCCAAACCTGTAATGATCATCCTCCTGCTTCAGCCTCCCAAGTGCTGGCATCATGGGCATGTGCAACCATGTCTGATGAAATTACCTTTTTTTTCTTTTTTTGTCTTTTTGAGACAGGGTCTCACCATGCATTTCAAGCTGGCCTTGGGCTCACTTTGTAGTCCAGGCTGGTCTCAAATTCACAACAATCCTCCTGCCTCAGCCTCCCGAGTGCTCGGATTACAGGTGTGAGCCACCATGCCCAGTTAAATTACCTTTTTTATATGATAAACTAAATTCTTTTTAAGAGTAAAGGTTAGGCCAGGCGTGGTGGCTCATGACTGTAATCCCAGCACTTGGGAGGCTGAGGCAGGAGGATTGTTGTGAGTTCGAGACCAGCCTGGGCTACAAAGTGAGCTCAAGGCCAGCCTGAACTGCATAGCGAGACCCAGTTTCAAAAAGATAACAAACAAACAAGACAAAACAAAATAAAAAAATGAGTAAAGGTTAGTATTGGAATTTTTAAATAATCTCTTGGACCACTTTTCCTTAGTCTCCGGTTTCCCATTGGTAATGGCGTGTGTCCAGGTGCCCCACACCCCGGGGCACAGTGGAGCTTTAGGGGTGAGACACATAGACATAGTTGGTCATAGTTGGAGCTTTTCCAGAGGTGTGTAGAGCTCAAATGTGTAACACTAGGATTGATTCATGGTGTAATGCCAGGCTCAAGGGCATTAGGATTAAGGGTGTGAATGCTACAGGCACTAAGTAGGCCACAAGAAGACCAGTCTGGGGGTTTTCTGCTGGGAAGAAGGACTACATTGGCTATTGGACTCCAGATGATGTGCTTTATACCTTGACGGAAAGCTTGTCTGCATTTTGCCTACGTGCAGAGACTTTGCCTGAGACTGAGATTAAGGGCCGTGGCCTAAGTAATCTGGAAAAAGAAATTTCAAGGCAATCTAATGTTAAGACTGTGGCATGGTAACTGCTGGGGGTTTTAGTCAGATCTATGTTGAGAATCACGGGCAATGAATCCAGCGGAATGATTTAAAATATTTGGAGTTTAGCCAGAAAGGAAGCTCCAATAAAGCTGTAGACTGAAAAGATAGAACAGAGGAGGAGATCTTGGTTGCTAGGAAGGAAAAGAGAATACAAAAGATGGCCTGAGGGCATCACAAGAAGCAGCAGGACTCTAGACTTCACAGCCTCAAAACTGCAATAGACAAAGTCTTTGAGACCACAGCTCCCAGAGCACCATTTTCCTGAATGGCAGGGCCTAAGGAAAATGATCCTCAGGATTTGTTTCATAGGCACTTGACTCCTACAGCCAGGAGTGAAAGAAGCTTGGCTATTGCACAAGTTGGCAGAAGGCCCTGGCATCATCCACATGGTATTAGTTTTAGGTACATGCAGAATGCAAGAGTTGCAGGCTCAGGAATGCTTTCACCCAGATTTCTACGAAGGCCTGAGAGGCCAGGTGATTACCCCTCACAGTGTGAAGCTGAGAATAATCAAACATGCAGTGGAGACCCCATGTCTTAATTACTATTCTCATTGCTGAGACAAAGCATTTGACAACAAAATTTAATGAGGGAAAAGTTTATTTAGCTCACATTTGTACAGGTTTCTGCCCATAACCAGCTGGCTCCAAGGCCAGGTGGCAGAGAAGCAACAGTTCATGATGACAGAAGACAGAAAAAGCAACAAGGAAAGCTTAATGACATCTTTCCATTCCTTTTATATTGTATCTAGACTGTTGGGATTAAAGCAGGACCAATAATCAAAGGACTGATCCAACAATCCCTTACCTTTAATTCTAGCACCTTAGGGGCTGGGGATTTAGCTCAGCAGCATAAGCGCCTGCCTTGCAAGCAGGCAGTCGTGAGTTCAATCCCTGGTACCCATTTAAAAAAAAAAAAATTCTAACACCTTAACCCCAGCATTGCACTAGAAATCAATCACATCTCGAGATTCAGACACCTCTGAAAAAAACCCTATGACCACATGACATTTTGGGGGGGACATCTACACACAAACTGTAAGGCCATGGAAGTTTGGGAAACCAGGAATGTGGATCATCCAAGGAAAGCTACAAAGAGGGAGCAAAGCCATGGGAGGTATAACCACCAGGAGGAGCACAGGGATGGAGCCACATACTCCCTTTGGAGCTCACATCTTGCCACAGATTGCTGGAAATGCAACCATGGGATTTAATATTTCCCCTGCTGGATTTTGATCTTGATTAGTTTCCATTCCTTACTATTCTCCTGTTTGTAAATGGAGTCCTTCTGGAATGGAATGGAAATATCTATCTTGTGTCACTGAATGTAGGAAATTTGTGACTTTTTCATTTGTACAGGGACTGACAGCTAAAAGTTTGCCTTAAATCTCAAAGGAGACTGGACTTGGATTTTTCAGTCATTTTGAAATTATCAGGATTTTGGCAACTCTTAAGAGATGGACTAAATGCCTTTTGCATAAAGGAATGTACATAAATCTTGGGAGGCAGGGGCAGAATGGTATGGGTTATGTCTAAATGCGCCCCTAAAGCCTCATGCAGTCACAGATGGAGGTGCCTGAATCTACAGTGTGTGACACTGGATTGATTTATGATGCAGTGCTAGGATCAAGGGCACTAGGACTAAGGGTGTGACTGCTACCCTCCCTGAGTAGCCTAAATAAGATGTAAGGGACAGAAAGAGCTGAGACTGTATCTTGATGTTTTGCTACATTTTACCTACCATGAACCGTTTCTCCTCTTTGACGCTCTCTACTTTGCAGCTAACCAATTAAGGACTGAAACCTGTACAAACTGTGAGCTAAATGAACGTTTTGTCCTTTAACTTTGGGTTCTTGTCTCAGCAATGATAAAAGTAGCTAAGACATCAATAAAGACATCTGGGTGAGCCCAAGAATTGTTCTCTTGAGATGGTGAGTCACAGGGGTGATGCAAATTTCCCTTTCAGCATTGGTGGACCTACAACTGCTGGTCCTAAGTATGAAGAGGTTCAGCTGCCTTCCTGACTCCTGTGCTCGACCTGATGACTACTGAGCAAGAGTCCCTTTGAATGGCTTCCATCCCTTCGCCTCTTCTCACTCGCACTTCTGTGGTGGCCTAGTCTTCCTTTTCTCTTCCTGTGAGCTTCAGTGCAGCAGCTTCAAGCCGCGGCTGTGGTCACGTTGCAGTGGAAAGGGCTGATGGGACCCAGGCTCTTGTGTATGACGAACAAAGGATCACCAACTGTAACCCCAGTAACAAGTAGTGAGCAGATACATTTACACATACAATCACTGGAAGATGCACAGGGCCAGGCTATGCCAACAAAAGACCAGGCACAGATAAAAGAGGTGCCAGGGTGACAAGGCAGCAGTGACAAAAGTGGATTCAGCAACAGGAGAACAAAACAGCATAGATGAAGCAGCTTTCGGAATTTAAAGGATATGCACGTGGCCCAGGGGCCACCCCTGTGTCTCCAAGTATGACTGACCGGGTGCTGAGACATCTTAGGGGCTCAGCGTGTAATGTGTGTCCCAGAATCCAGTGTGACCCGAGTTATATTTATGACAGGTGGCACCTACTTATAAAACAGTAATAAGACGGGAGCTGGGCGAAGGTGACAAAGATGAGGCCAGGCGGTGCAATGTGTACGTGCTCTCGCCTAAAGCACGAGTGACCTGAGCTTTTGCTATTTTATCCTCCACCCCTCTCAGGACAGCAGAAGCAGGAACAACTAACTGTAGGGTGCAGTTTAGAATTAAATGAAAGGAGGGGTGATTCCCAGTGTCTAACTGGACTAGTCAGGCTTTGGCTGCTCAGCTGCTAGCGAGTGTCCTAATCCGGCTTCCGTATGCAATTCCCTGTCCTCGCCTACCCTGCCCCTTTTCTCTTTCCTCTTCACCTCTGCCTTTACACCTGTCTCCGTCCTCAGGTTGACCACGGACCCTTCCCTGGCTGCTTCTCCCACTCCTTCCATGACTGGAATGCAGGCAGGGTCCTGACTGGGGTCAGAACGTTGTGAGATTCCCTGGACTGCATTGTTATTGAGGGGCTCCTACTAGAAATAGCTCACCAGATACCATCCCTGGGTTTTGCAGTGCTTATGTTCTTGTCCTGAGCAAAGAACTGATCAAGACTGGGTTTGATGCTATAGTATACGAAGTTAGACTCAAATGTTTCAAGGAAAGAGACACTGTGGTAACTACTATTAATGTCAGGCTATCTGGTGGAGAAATATAATGATGCTTAAATTGTTCAGTTCTGACCTGTGTTGTGCTATTGATAGACTCTTTTTTTATCTCAATCTCCACCTCCTTTTTTTTCTTTTTTTAAAATTTAATTTATATCTTAGTATATTTTAATTAAGGGAAAACTAAATTTAAAAATAGCAGGATATATTATAGTACCTTTTTTGTTTTCTTATTAACCTGATTTGAGCCCTTGTATTGTTCTCCACATCTTATTCTGACTGATTTTATTATATTATGTTTTGATTAATAGTATCAAATTTGAGGCTATAGGCAACCGCTATGAAGGCAACCAGATACTCTGTGATGCCCATTATGGTTTGACTATTGTCTTCTTTGGAAGTCCTGAAAGGTCTCCAATCTGGGTTTTACGGGTCTTATTCCGTACTGTTTTATTCAGTTCTTTTATGCCAGCTGATATAGGCATCTCTTTGTAGGATAACAAGAGGCATAATGGTAACTACTGTTGATCACCTAGTAATCTCTTTTAGCATCATATACTATGTCCACCCTCCTGTTCTAACCGACTCGGTTTTGCTTTGTCACATTGTGGTTTTTTTTGTTTTGTTTTGTTCTGTTTTGTTTTGTCTTGTTTTTTGTTTTATATATATTTTTCTTTTCCTTTTTAAAGAAAAAGTTATACGAACTGTGGGAGTAATGGAACCCAAAATGAGTGGTTGTTAGCGTAAAATAGGGAGGAAAGAAAGTGATCTAAAGGATACAACTGCAAGAGTATGTAAGAGTGTAGGATAGAAAACCATATTACTGAGTTTTTGTTGGATCATTGAACAGAACTGTCTGCAATCTCACTGTATTAATGTCTACTTTGTATGCTTTAATTTTGTAACCTGGACAACTGTTTCTGAGATGACAATATGTAATCTATTTACTAGTGAACTCTTACTGTATATTTTTCTCTTGAAATTCTGTATTACTTGTAGCCTTTTACTGTCTCGCTTTGTCTTGTTTTATTTTTCTCTTTAAATTAAAAAAAAAAAGAACTGATCAAGACAAGCAAGAAATGTGACGTTCATTTGAAAAAGTAACAGTGAAAGATAAGGGAGAAGCTGGCTCTGCAGAGTGAACTTGGACCAAAGAAAAGAAGAAAAAACCTGAAAAGTATACCCTGGGGGACACAGCGTGGGCCACTGCAAGGAAAGCCAGGAGGGCAAACTCTTCAAGGCATCTGTGTCTTTAATGCCACCCACAACTGGCAAGAGCACATGAGATGTTTCCACGGGGATCGTGAAAGGCAGGACTGTAAAGCTCTAAAGATTAAAATGACCTGTGTCTTTCACCATGTGCTACATTAAAATCAAAATGAATCAAAATTCTAAATATTAGAACAGAAACAATCTGCTGGAAGAGAGAAGAGGCAGAACTCTAAGACACAGGTGTAGGCAAAGTCTTCATGAAAAAAAAAAAAACCCCAATCACACAGCAAATAGCTCAAAGAATCAAGACCTTGGATCTCATCTTTTTTTTTTTTTTTTTTTTAATCGGTACTGGGGATCGAATTCACGACTGCCTGATTGCAAGGCAGGTGCTTATGCCGCTGAGGTAAATCCCCAGCCCCAGGATCTCATCTTATTAAAAAAGCTTTTGAGGGACTGGAGATTTAGCTCAGCGGCATAAGCGCCTGCCTTGCAAGCAGGCAGTCGTGAGTTTGATCCCCGGTACTGATAAAAAGGACAAAGACAAAAGAAAAAAGCTTTTGCACAGAAAGAGAAACCACTAATGGTGAAGAGATGACCCACAGTGTGGAAAAAAGTATTTGCTAACTGTTCCTCAGACAAAAAACTAACATCTAGACTATAAAAAGAACTTTAAAAAACTCAGATTCTCCATAAGTTAAAGACCTCATCCAAGCATGGGCGTCTGAAGTGAGTAGACAGTTCTCAGATGAAGCAGCAGAAATGGCAAATAAATGTACAAAAAAAAAAGTTCAGCATCGCTGGTCATTTGAAAGATGCAAACTAAAACAACAATGAGATTCATCTCACCCAGAAACAACGACTACTCTCAAGAAATCAACCAATAACAGGTGCTGGTGAATCTGTGGGGAAAAAAGAACCTTCTCACTGCTGGTGGAGTGTAGACTGGTGCAACCACTGTGGAAAGCGGTGTGGAGATTCCTCATAAAATTAAACCTAGAGATCCCATTTGACCCAGCTATTCCCCTTCTTGGTATCTTCCTGAAATAATTAAAAGCATCATACTACAGCCATATACACACACCCATGTTTATAGTGTCACAGTTTGTAATAGCTAAATCTTGGAAATAGCCCAAGTGCCCATGGATAAAGAAGATGTGTTTTTTTAATGCAACAGAGTACTATTCTGCCCTAAAGAAGGATAAGCTTGAGATTTCTAGCTAAATGGATGTACTCTGAGCCCATACTCTTCAGTGAAATAAATTGGACATATGTGTATAAATACAACAATTGTTTCTCTGGTGTCAAAAACCAAAAGTATAGATACAGACCAAAATGTATAATAGATACTGGGAAATGAGGGAAAATATTCAAATGAAAAGGGAGGAAGGAAGGGGAGATGGGAAAGGAAAGAAGGACAAGAGAAAGAAGACTAGCAGGGAGAAAATGGAGATAAAGCTTTCAAAAAGAGGAGGGGGAAAGGGGCTGAGGGGAGGGGAGGGGAATGGAAAAAAAAAAAGAAGTAGCAAGATATACCACGTATAGGCATAAATTCCTACGTGAATGTTACCATTATGCACACCTAAAATTTACCAATAAAAATTTTTTAAACAATAAAATAAAATGGAAACACTAGATTGTTCAAAATGGCTGCTGCTGATTGTGAAAGGGGAAGATGGTAACAGCGTCACCTCTTGTGATAACTGCATCCTCCTGTCACTTTTACCAGGGCCGATGGGAAAGCACCTGTGTGCTTATCAGCCTGAAACTCCCGCCGGCTGCTCTGGAAACGCTCAGAACTTGAAAGGCAGCTTGCGCTCTGTGACAGCCCTCTGGAATCGCTGCACTCAGTGTCACAGATTTGGAAATGATGGCAGCCATGACTTCGCGTCTGATGGTGGAAAACATTTCCGTGCTAGCATTAGTGTTACTGTGTCCTACTTCTGCACACAACTCTGTTAGATCCTGGCATTTTCCTCAGTTCCTTTACCTGTTTTATTAACAGTGCTTCCTATACTTTCCTGTGCCCAGAGAGTTGGTCAAAATGCAATTTCCTCTTTCTGCAGTGCCAGACACTTGTAATCCCAGCCACTCAGGAGACCGAGGCAGGAGATCAAAACTTTGAGCCTAACCGGGGCAATTCACCAAGATCCTGTGACAAAATATAAATAGGGCTGGGGATGTGACTCAGTGGCACAGTGACGCTAAGTCCCATTCCCAGTGCTCAGTGTTGTTTTTTTTTTTTTTTTTTTTTTTGTCTTTTTCCTTTTTATCGGTACCGGGGATCAAACTCATGACTGCCTGCTTACAAGGCAGGTGCTTATGCCGCTGAGCTAAATCCCCAGCCCCAGTGTTTTTTAAAAAGAAAAGAAAAGAAATTTTGCATTCAGGTTCTGATTTGAACAGTAGAGCACATTTTTTGTTTGTTCATTTCTTCTGTTGTTTTGTTTGCTGTTTCTGTTTTGTTTCATTCTTTGAGACGGGTCTCGCTCTACAGTTCAGGCTGTCCTCGAGCTCCCTGTGTAGGCCAGGTTGCCCTGGAACCTGCAGCATCCTCCTGTCTCAGTCTCAAGTGTCCAACACCACAACCCAGCCAGCTCTGCCGTGTGTGGGTGTGTGTGTGTGTGTGTGTGTGTGCCCGTGCGTACGTGTATTCGTGTGTTGCTGAGGACTGAACCCCGGGCCTTCACACTGAGCTACATACCTAGCTTTTTTTTTTTTTTTTTTTTTTTTTTTTGTCTTTTTTGAGACAGGGTCTTGCTATGTAGTTCAGGCTGGCTTTGAGCTCACTTTGTAGCCCAGGCTGGTCTCGAACTTGCAATGATCCTCCCACCTCAGCCTCCTGAGTGCTGGGATTACAGGCGTGAGCCACCATGCTCGGCTTCATCTTGTATTTTGAGACAGAGTCTTGCTAAGTCTTCAACTTTTGATTTTTCTGTCTCAGCCTCCCAGAGTGCTACCACACCCAGGTTTAGACTTCGCCTTTTTTTTTTTTTTTTTTCCGGAACTGGGGATCGAACTCACAACCTCATACTTGCCAGGCAGGTGCTTATGCCACTGAGCTAAATCCCCAGCCCCTTCAACTTCACCTTCTTAACCAGCTCTCAGAAGATGTCCATGTTGCTGGTTAAGTTGTGTAGCTAGACTTTAGATTATAGTTGTCATCTCGTTTTTCAGGTGGCTGAATCAGGATTGCTTGAGTCTGGGAGTTCAAGACCTGCTAGGGCTGAAAAAAAAAAAACTATATATATATATATATATATAGTCTTTTTGAGGCAGGGTCTCACTATGCGGTTCAGGTGGCCTCTGGGCTCACTTTGCAGCCTAGGCTGCTCTTGAACTTGCAACAATCTGCCTGCTTCAGCCTTCCACTGGGATTACAGGAGTGCACCACCATACCTGTCTTTAAAAATATATATTTTAGATTACAAATTCAGTCATATTGGCTCTATCTTTTGCTAAACACAGCCCCAGAATCTGAATGTCTTTTCTGTCTTTGCTGAGATAACATACCTGACACCCAAAGTTAAAGGGGGAAATCAAAACAGTCAAAGGGGCAAAGGTTCCGTTAGCTCTCAGTTTGTGGAGGCTTCAGTCCACAGTCAGCTGGCTCCAAGGCAGGGCGGCGTGGCAGAGGGGCAATGCAGAGGAGAAAAGAAGACAGCAAAAGAGGGCAAGAAAGGGACAAGACAAGCCTCCTTCTGTCCCTTATATTGTATCCAGTCTCCTGGGATGAGGGTGGTACCAATCCAACCAGTAGGCTTATCTGGCATCACCCACCCTGCAGCCCAGCACCTTAATCCCAGCATTGCTCTAGGAATCAATCACACTCTTTCGATTCAGCCGCCTCCAAAAATACCCCCTGTGACTGCAGGAGGCTTCAGGGACATCTGGACTGAAGCCATCACACTGCTTAAAGACATGGTGCTGGCCGTGGTTAAAGCTGCCAGAGAACAGCAGAAGCCAGGCAGTCTGGCCGGCTCCCTCACGGGGCCAGGTTCCCACACTGGTGGACAGGACAGGACACCTGCTCTCTGCTGAAGAGTTACATGATCTCAAAGCATGGCTCTGAGGCCCGCACATGTTTGCAAAATACAAGAAAATACAGAAGCCCCTGGATTCCACAAGGAACTTGCTACATTCTGATTCCAAGCTCTGCTGTGTCTGTGAAATGCAGCAACTCTTGTAAAGTCATTTTGAGGAAAAACCAGATTAAGATCTAACTTGACCCTGCTGGGCCTTAACTTCTGTAGATTCTGTAACCGAAGTTCATGGTGCAATCACAGTGTTGTTAGCTCACTTTAGAACAATTGCTTTCTTACCCTAACACCTGTGGAATTATTGGGAGCAAGTATACTTTACCAAGCAGTTACTATGTGCTAGGCACAGTCTAAACCCTATGCATGCATGGTACACACAAGGGCTTAGAGTGAACCCAAGGCCTTCACTCTGAGCTATGTCCCCATTCCATCTCCTGCCAACCTTTTTTAGAGGCAGGGTCTTCCTGAATTACTAAACCAGGCTTGAAGTTGTGACTTCAAACACCACCCCCACCCCCACCTCCCGCACAGCCTCCCTAAGTGCTGGGATGATGGGTAGGTATCACCACACCTGGCTTCTAAAGACTATTTTCACTCTAGCCATGGGTGCTGCCATCTGTCTCCCATTTTACAGATGGAGAAACTAAGGCTACAAAGAGCAGGAACTATTATCCAAAGCCATAGAACTAATCAGCAGAAGGTTGGACTGAGGTCTGACCAGCCTGGCACTGGGAAGCGACCCACATCCCTTGGGGGTTCCCCAGGCAGATCTTAGTGCCCCCGCCCAGGTGGCTGCAGGACATGTCAGGGCTGGCGGGGTTTGCTGCAGTGAAATCCTCTGGGAGGGCAGTGATTTGAGGGGCTTGGAGTCTGCCCGAGGCTCGGGGGTTGGGCAGTGGACGCTCCCACCTGTGTGGTCTGTGTCTTTTGCCTGCTGGTCCATCCACAGGATCCTGGCTGGCGTTGAGGCAGTGAAGCCTTGCAGCTCGAGGCAGTGCTTTCCCCTGCAGCAGCCATCTGCCTTCCAGGCCTCGTCCTGGATTCTCCTGTTTCTCTCCACTCCTCCATCCACTTCCCACAATGTGGTCTCCTTGTCCTCCCTCCATCTCAGAATATTGGCATTCTTGTTGAGCATAGTGGCGAATGCCTGTAATCTCAGCCCTCAGGAAGCTGAGGCAGGGGGATTGCCTTGAGTTCAAGCCCAGCCTGACCTACACACTGAAATCCTGTCTCAAAAAGAAAAAAAAAAAGAGATTTGAAGAGCAGAGATTTACTAAATCTATCACAAAAGATCAGCTTAGCTAGGTGCACGCCTGAAATCTCAGAACTCTAGAGCCCAAGGAAGGAGTCAAATGCCAGCTGGAGCTACAAACCAAAGAAAAATAATTTTCAAAAGAAAACCTGGATGTGATGGTACACACCTGCAATCTCAGCACTTGGGAGGCTGAGACAGGAGGATATCTGTGAGTTCAAGGCCAGCTTGTGCTACACAGCAAGACCCTGTCTCAAAAAGCACAAAAACAAAGCAAATCAAAAAAACTAAGCTAAAAGCAAAATAAAATAAAAAGAGGAAAAAACAAAAGACAGGATGAAATAAGTTTGCTAGATTAGGGACAAAATTAGTTCCCATAGAGCCATAAGATAACAGTGGCTTGGGGCATTTTTTTCCTAGAAGCTGTTTACATCTCCACCAGACAAACCTGCAGGGTTAGGCGCATCCTCCAGAACCGGCCAGCCCCGCAGGAGTGGCAGCAGACCCTCCTCTGAGGATACCACCTGGTCCTCCTGCTAGCCTGCCCTGCAGGGCTAGAGGATGACGCTGGAACACTCGCAGCCTGCTTCTTGCTCTTCTTTCCCTGTTTTGGGTGATTCTTCGGGAGTGTCTGAATTGTTGCACACATGTTGGTCTGCAGGGCTCAGCTCACCACGGGCACGGCTGGGGCTCTGACTGTACTCAACTCCGTGGAGGCTGCGCTGCTGTCTTGCTTGTGAGGAGAGAGGGAGCCTGTCACAGCCCAGGCTGGTAGCTGACAGCTGACAGCTGCACTTAGTCCTTAGACAGTGGTGCTGCTGTGGTGCACACCAAGGAGCCAGCATCCCGGGGAGGCCAAGGAGGACGGCAAGTCTAAACCTGGGCTGGACAATTAGCAAGACTGTATCAGAGAAGGAGGAAAAGGAAGAGAAGGAGGAGGAGGAAAAGAAGAAGGATTTAGGAATTTGAATCTTGTTTCTAGATTTCCTCAATACCTAGTAATGGGGGTGGGGGGCAGGAATCAAACTCAGGACCTCGCACTCGCCAGGCAGGCACTTATGCCGCTGAGCTAAATCCCCGGCCCCAAGCCCAGCAATTTTGCCCGGAGTTAAAACTACTACCAGCGAGCTCCCTGTTGTTCTCCAACTGAACAGACACTGTGTCTCTGCATCATTCGGTTACGGGTTTACCCAATGTTTTTCCTTTCTCCCTGTTTGCAGTGCTGGGTTTTGCACCCAGGTTCCCGCGCATGCTAAGCAGGTGCTGTACCGCTGAGCTCCACCCCAGCCCTAACCAGAGTTTTCTTCAGCCTTGTTCATCTTTGCGCATAGGTTGGCTTTTGGTGGGTGCCTCTCTGAAGGGCTGGCTTGCCTGCTACTCCTCCGTACTCAGGGGGCTTGAATTCGGTCTACAGTGCTCAGTAGCTGGCCATTTTTTGAGTGCACACAAGAAGGCTAAAGAAGAGGGTCAGGCCAGGCCTGGGACACATGCCTGTAGCCCCAGCACGTAGGAGGCTGAGGCAAGAGAATCTCTGTGGGGTTTAAGTCCAGTCTAAACTAAACAGACAGATCTTGGCTCAAAAATTATAAACCTGGGGCTGGGAATTTAGCTTAGCAGCATAAGTGCCTGCCGTGCAAGCAGGTGGTCGTTGAGTTCGATCCCCGGTACTGATAAAAAGGAAAAAGACCAAAAAATTATAAACCTGGGGAGGAAAAGAGGGATTGAAGGAAAAGTAAGGGAATAGAGAAAACAAAACAAAACAAAAAGACCAAGTTATATCATTTACAGGTACAAATTCTCTATAAATGAATGTGATCATTATGCATATCTAAAATGTACCAATAAAATCTAATTAAAAATAAACCAAATAAAAAATGCTTTCACTGTAAATAAAAATGAAAATTATTTGTGATAAGCAGGCATGGTCCTATGCCTCTGTAGTCCCGGGTATTAGGGAGGCTGAGGCAGGATGATCTCCTGAGACAAGAGTTTGAGGCCACCCTCGGCAACAAGGGGAAAGTCCAGGATGGGAGAGGAAGAGGAGGAGAATCCGGGGCTTTCCTGAAGAAGTTGCATAAGGCAGACGGCTGTGGCCCACATCTATCATCCCAGGCTGAGCTGCAAGGTGAGACCCTGACTCAAAATCAGAAAACAAGCCACACCTGATGGCTCCAGCTTGTGGCCCTAGGCCTCTGCCATGTGAGGCAGGAGGCCTGAAATTCGAGCTCAGCCCTGCAGCGACTCAGCGAGACAGCCCGGGCGCTCCAAGAACCCTGCACGCAGCTCGGCACAGGGCTCGGGGCTCAGTCCCGGCTCAGGGGCAGAGACCATGGCAGGGTTGGGGGTTGGCGTCCTGCTTCTGCCCCAGCACCCCTCCTTCCCTCGCTGCCAAAGAGAAATGCAAAGGGACTGCTGGCCTCTGGGGCTGGCCGGCCCCCTCCGGGGAGGGGCTGCGCTGCTTCCCAGCGGCCTTGTTTCTGAGGTCGTTTGCCTCAGGCTGCTCCTGGCAGGACAGCAATGTGCAGGGCCAGGACCAGGTCAAAGGGAGATCGGACAGGCCAGAGCTCAGGGTGGCCCGGTGAGCGCGCTGAGGAGGGCCTGAACTTTAGCACCAAACGAGGGGAGCACTTGGCTAGGAGTTAGGTGCTGCCGCGTGTGTTCAGGAAGCCAGTCCTGGAGAGGCTGCAGGAAAGCTTGCTTCGTAGCCTGTTCATAGCATACTCCAACCACCAACCGCTTGTGCATTTGTCTTTTTCCGCCAGCTATTTTTTAATTCTTATTTTATTTTATTTTTGGTACCAGGGATTGAACTGACGACCTTTTACTTGCAGGGTGCTTATGCCACTGAGCTAAATCCCTGGCCCCTTCTTATTTTATTTTTGAGATGGGGCCTTAAGTGACCGGTACTCAACTTATGGGTTCCATAATCCTTCTGTTTTAGTCTCCTAAGAGCCTGGGCGAATAGGTCACCACCTGGCCTGGTTTTTGTTTTGTTTCGTGTTTTTGAGACAGTCTAGATGTGTAGTTCAAACTGCCCTTGAGCTCAGCGTGCAGGCCAGGTTGCCCTGGAACTTGCAGTGTGTCTTCTGCCTCTGCATCCCAAGCCTGGCCTAGTTTTTAAAATTTTTATTGATGCATGTTTGCAGTACCTAATGATGACATTCACTGTGGGGAATTCACACATATATATGTGACACATCTTAATTCTGTTTATGTTCCCTTCTTCTCTCCCTCTCCTCCATTTGCAAAAAAAGTTTCTTTTTCTCTCTTTTTTTGTTTTTCAATTTGAAAAGGCAGTGTTGGCTGGGCATGCAGTGCTTGCTTCCAGTCCTTCACTTGGGAGGCTGAAGCAGGACGATTGTGGCAACTTTGAAGCCAACGTGGGCTACATAGGGAGTTCATGACCAGCCTGAATTACATAGTCAGACCCTGTTTCCAAAAATCCAAAAATAGCTGGGCGTGTAATCCCAGCACTTGGGAGGCTGAGGTAGGAGGATCCTTGTGAGTTTAAGACCATCCGGGGCTACAAAGTGAGCTCAAGGCCAGCCTGAACTGCATAGTGAGACCCTGTCTCAAAAAAAAAAAAAAAAATCCAAATAATAGTGGTAGTAATAATAACTAGTACATAAAAATAAATTTAAAAGCAGTGTTTTACTAAGCGATAGATGTACGGACTTCATTATACCATGCTTCCTTTCCACTGTGATATTTGGGAAAGCTGGCAGTAAGTTTTAACAGAAGTGATGCTTTAAAACTTTTGTAACACACAAACACCAACCACAAACAAGCCCAAACTAACAAAGCCTGCTGTGGCGCAGGTGCAGATGCAAGGCCTGTGAGAGGTGCACAGGTGCTTGGCTTCCCGGCTTGCTCACCCACCTGCCCTGCCAGGTCCCACCTGTTAGGAATAGGGGGACGGTGGCCATCGTGCCGTGTCATACTGATATAGGGGAATGAAACTCCCAACCTGCTATATGTCCAGAACAAGTTTGTGTTCTCTAAAAATCAAAGAATGAACTTTAGGAACAATGGAAGTTAAGAGCAGAATATATTTACTGAGAGAAAGAAAGCTTCTGTCTGAGAGACAGATAGAAGGGGTCCTGAGTGGGATGCCAAAGATTCTGTATTTTCTCGGGATTTTTATAGAGTGAAATCATGAGGTGAGGTGGGTCGAAAGTGGGGAAAACTGGGAACTCGAAAGGCAGATGGGCATGAGGGGGAACAGAGCTACGGTCAATCAGTAAGCTTAACTGTTACAGGTAAAATTGACTGTTACAGGTAAAATTGACCAAATCAGCCAGTGACTCTTCCTATAGGGGTTGGGATGTTTCTCAAGGTGATCCACACCTAATCCTTAAGGGTGTGGTTGCATTTGTTTTGCCTTCTGTCCTGAGATCTGGCCCACAGCAAGAGGAGTGTGTCTCCCAATATCATCAGTGATAGAATTGGGTTCCTGGTCAGGGAACCATCTGATAGGATTCTGGCTTGGCTGAAAAGATAAGAAGTATGAAATATAAATGACCTTTATTTTAAGAATGCGGGGAGAGACCCCCTGACCCTCCGGGGTCTTTGGGGTCTGGCATTCTCTCCGTTGGATACCTGGTGTGGGGGCATACGTGTAGCTTAGGTTTGGGGTGGAGCCTAAGGGGCATTAGTGATGCACAGGTAGCCCATTGGTATTCATTTCTCCCCACAGGTGAATTCCTAGGGGCCAGGAAGCTAGAGGCCCTTGGTTCCGCCTCCAAGGCTTTTTTACCAGCTACAGTGTCCCAAATGGGGCAAAATCCTTTCAATGAGACATCTGGTCCTCTGTGCCCACTTCTTGGAGACCTAGAGTCTTTCTAACTAGCTGCCTGTGACAATATTGCTGGCCACTGTGTTGCTGACCCAAAGCAGGTCTCATGACCTCTGTGATGCCACACCTGTCACACAGAAGAACAGGAGATCCGAGCGGGCTGACCGTGGATGTCCCTGGCAGCCCCTCACTGCTGCTTGATCAGTGAAAGTTACTTGTTTGGTTTGGTTTGTACTTCACATTTTCCTTAAAACTGAGTAATCAGTGCCACCACAGCTATCTGCATAAGCCACAGGAATGACCAAATGGGTGTCTATTCATGACTTACACTGTTGAATTGAAGAGGGTATGGGATTTAATTTTTGTTGTTGTTGTTTTGGGTATTATCATTCACCATAGCTTCACAATACAGAAATCGAGATAGTCATGATAAAAGAGCCTTTATAGCTCAGAGGCACAGTGACTGCCTGGCAAGCTTGAGGTACTGAGTTGGATTCCCAGTACAAGGAAAAAAAAAAGCCCCACTTGTCAGGCTTAGTGGCACATGCCTGTATTTCCAATGCTTAGGAGGCCGAGGCAGGAGAATCATTGCAAGTTCAAGACCAGCCTTTCTACCTGCTAGATGTCAGATATGCTAGGTTCGTGTTCCCTGACGTTGGAAGAATGAATTCTAAGGAATTTAAGAGTAGAAAAGTGTGTTGAGGAATAAAAACAGGAAATGGAATAGCTCCTGAGAGTCAGGTGGGGTCTTGAATGGGTGGCCAACGAGCCCACTTGTCTGAGAAGGTTTTGTAAGAACAAAGTAAAACTATAATCAACCAGTAAGATTGCAAGTATGGCTACTTGGCCAATCCTGAGCCAATGAAACGGAGAGTGCATGGATGACACCGTTCATTTGGCTGATAACCTCTAGTTTCAATCTGGTTTACAGTCAAGGGTTAGTAGTTTTGGGTGGGAAAGGACAGACTACCCCTAAGGAGATGACAGTTTGCTTAAACGGAAATCCCAAAAGGGCGGTTCCAATAATTTCAAACTGTCTTTGTCATTCAAGGAAGTATGTAAATCTGGCCATTGTAGCTTTAGTGTCCTGTAGATGTGCCTCCTCACAGTTTTGATGTGTTCTAATTGTGCTGGCTCCCTCCAGGGCATAGCCCTGTCTGACTGCCTACAATGTTTCTGCCTAATTTAGCTGTCTATAGTAACAGTTTTCTGTTTTCTGAAACAATTACATGAGAGGCGGGGCAGGGTGCCATAACCCTGTTTACTTTAGGTCTGCAATCAGAGGGTTTTAGGTTGGTGGTTGCAAGGTTCAAAGGATTAGCTTTAGTTCTGTTTCCTTTTTTTTTTTTTTTTCCTTTATTTGAGACATGGTCTCAGAAGTGGCTCAGACTGTGCTTGAACTGGAAACCCTTCAGCCTTGGTCTCGGTTTTCTAGGATTATAGGTGTGTGTGATTAAAACCCGGGTCTTGCACATACTAGGCAAGTACTTTACCACTGAGCTACATCCTCATGTCCCCAATCCCCCACTCCTGCATTTTAAAATTTTATTTGTGAGTCAGGGTCTCCTTAAATTGCCCAGTCTGGTCCAGAACTTTTGATCTTCCTGGCTCAATCTCCCCAGTAGCTGGGATTTCAGATGGCTGTCAGTGCTCTAATTAGGAATGAATATGGTAATTCCAGCACTCAGGAGGCTGAGGCTGGAGAGTCGTGCAAGTTTGAGACCCATCTGGGCTACAAAGTGAGCCCAAAGCCAGCCTGAACTGCACAGTGAGACTCTGTCTCAAAAAGACAAAAAAAAAAAAAAAAAAAAAAAAGGAATGAATATGGAATATAGTGATCACTAGCTGAATTTTTGTTGTTTTTTGTTCTGAGACGGGTCTTGCTATGTAGCCTAGGGTGGCCTGGGAGTAGCAATCCTTCAGCCTCAGCCCCTAAATGCTTAGCTGTGCCACTGAGTGGGGTTTAAATGTTCTTCATATGTATCTGTGTTTGTGGTGGAGGATGAAATTGGGTAGATAGTGAAGGGATAGGGCCACAACAGGTAGGGAAAAGACAGGAGGAAGGCCTCACTGAGCTTTATTAAAAATTCATTAGTGAGCTCTGACCTCTGTAGCCAGACTCCAGCAATCCGTAGGGCATAGGCAGCTAGACTCTGAAGCATTAGAGAGACAAGGCAAGCCAGGCGTGGGGGGTATGTACTTGTAATCCCCACACTTGTGAGATGAGGCAGGAGGAGCACTCCAGATTCAGGCCAGCCTGGGCTGCATGGTGAAACCCTGTCTCAAAACAACAAAAGAAAAGAAAAAGAAAACGAAAAAGAAAAAATGCGGCTAGACTCAAGCAATGAAAAAGACAAAGAATCCGAGGCCTGGCAGGTCCCAGGCAGCAGGACTGGCATATAGAAGAATTGCTCCTCCAGGACAGCTTCCCAAGTCTGTTCTCCTCCTTCCTCCCTCCCTTCCGCATCAAATACACTGTCTTCCTTTATTTTAAACCGCTTCTTTTGTCCCTTTACCAATGCTGGGTTTGCGATCACTGGGAGCTGCGTGTTCCACAGAGCAGTGGCACGGCCTCCTGCAGTGCTCGCTGTCCACTCCTGGATGTGACAGCGTGGCACAGTGTGGCCTGGTGTGCAGCCTGGTGTGCAGCACCCCCCCAACGTCACAGTGGCTTTCGGCGTGTCCTTCTGCATGTGTGCATATTATGACGATGCTTACATGTTCTCCAAAAAGTTGTAACAATTCACACACTTCCAAACAAGACAGCACAGGACTATTTTATTTTACTTACTTAAAAATCCTTGTTTATCCTGGGAGGGATGGCACATGCTTGTAACTCCAGCACCTAGGAGGCCGAGGCAGAATTACAAGGCGTTTGAGGCCAGCCAGGATTACATAGTGAAATCCTTGACCCTCTTGCCTTGGTCTCCAGTGCTGGCTTTGCTGGGCCACCTGCCACTTTTTGTTTTTTTTTTAAGTTTATTTAAGGAGAAAAAGAAAAAAAAAAAAAAAAAAAAACGCAGAAAAAGGGTACAAGTTATACAGAATTTCAGAAAAAAATAAACAGTAGGAAATTATTAGTTAATAGATTACATGTCATCTTAGAAATATTTGTTCAAGTTACAAAATTAAAGCATATAAAGTGGACATTCAAACAGTGAGACTGCAAACAGTTCTGTTCAATGATCCAACAAAACTCAGTAATATGGTTATCTATCTCACACACTTAAATAGACATGCAGTTATATCCTTTAGAGCACTTTATTTTCCTCTCTTTTGTACAATGACAATTACACATTTTGGGTTTCATTGCTCCCACAGTTCTTATTACTTTTTTTTTGAAGAGAGTAAGACCAAATGTGACATAACAGAACAGAGTCAGACAAATCAAAAGGGTGGACATAATATATAATGTAAAAACATAATACAAGGTGATCAACAATGGTTACCATAATGCCTCTTGCTATCTTAAAAAGAGTTGCCTATATCATCAGTTATAATAAAATTGAAAAAAACAGTAAAGAACAAAACCAACAGAACCAAAACATTGGAGACATTACAGGCCTTCAAAAGAAGATAATAGTCAACCAGAATGGGCGTCATAATGAATCTGATTGTCTTCACAGTTGTTGCCTATACTTTCGAACTTGGCACTATCAAGCAAAACAGAATAGAGGAAAATCAGTCAAAACAAGATGGTGAGAGCAATACAGGGCTTCAAATCAAGTTAATAGGAAATCAAAGTGGGTTACTATAATATATCCTGCTATTTTTATTTATTTTTCCCTTAATTAAAAGGATAAAAATAAAAAAGCAAATAATAAAAAAAGGAGATTGAGATAAAAGAGGGCATAACAACAAAACAGTGCAGGTCAAAACATAACCATTTACGCAAAATAGTATTTCACCACAAGATAATCCTGACATAAAAGTAGTTACCATAGTGTCTCTTTCCTTGAAATCTTTGAGTATAACTTCGTATACTGTAGCACCAAATATATCAAGAGAATGTAAAACCATTCAAGGGAATGACAGTATTACAGGGTATTTAGAATCAACTAACAGAAAATGAACAATGGTTTCTATATAATCTCCTTGTCTATAAAAGTTTTTGCTTATATTATCACATATAATAAAATACAATAAGATACAACCTGTTAAGACTGATGGAGACAGAAGAATACAAGTTTGATGGGACTTCAAAGCAAGATGATATGATATTAAATCAGCACTAGCTATTATGATGTCTTGTTTTCTCCAAAATAGCTGTTCCTACCATCCAACCTTCTCTGCCTCATTTCTGTTGAGCTCTTTTTCTGTCATTAGTTGTCAGTTTGTCTTCATTTTGTTTTTTGCTCCATTCATTGTGGCCTCTCTGCCACTGTTTCTGGAATCTTGGTATTTTTCCTTTTTTAGAATATCCTGCAGTAATCTCTGTAGAGTTGAATTGGTGGTTGCAAATTCCCCTACTTCCTCTTTATCCTGGAAGCACCTTCTTTTTCCATCAATTTCTAGGGGGACCACCTGCCACTTTAGCGAGGTCTCACTCTGTAGTCCAGACCGGCCTTGAAGTCACAGAGATCATCAAACTTCAACCTCATAAGTGCTGGGATTACAAATACATGCCATCATGCTCAGATGTCTCAAAGTTTTGGAAAGGGCTGGTGTTGGGTGCTCTGAGGATCAGATTCAAAGGCCATCTTCCCACCAGCCGCATGGACACCATGGAAAGGAGTGCTCTCCACAAGGAACCTGGTGGCCCTCCCGGCTGGTGCCTGGTCCCCTTCATGGCCCCTGGTGCCCTCATGGAAGAAGACCCAGAGGCATGTGTGCGAGGCTGCAGAGACTCAGCCCTCACAGCAGCAAGATGCTCAACTACATCTCACCCAGTGGGAGCCCTGGGTCACGCCACGTGCCACGGGGCAGTGCCTCTGGCCACACAGACCCTGGCTGTGGAGGACAACAGGGCCTGCTCCTGGCACTGGTGACATCAAACAAAACCAAAACCAAAACCAAACAAAACACCAGCTACAGCCAAGTAAGGGGCTTGTCTAAGCTCTGAGCCTTCGGTGTTAAAGCCAGTCAGCTGGACTTTTATTTACTTACTTATGTTTTTGAGACAGAATCTCCAAAAACCAGGATTACAGACGTGTACCACCATGTCCCGCCTTCTCTAATTTCATTGTATGCTTTCTCTCTTGCATTACTTTCGTTCTCAGAAAGTACTTGGCTCTCTGCACCTTTGGGTTCAAACTGTGATTCAGCCCGCTGTGAATGGAAAGTACTCAGAAAAGTAATTGCCTCCGTACCGAACATGGACAGACTCCTCCTGGTCATCCTTCCCCGAGCAGTGCGGTGTAGCAGCCGCTCGGCATCTGGCTTAGAGATCTTCCTGCACCCCTTCTCCTGCTGCGGCTGGGCTGGAGTCTCCTTCTTCAGGTGGTCTCTAGATTCTTTCTGTCCTTATAAAAGAACAGATGGGCGCAAGTGCGCAGGCTGACGCCAGGTCTCGGCTGTGCTACCAAAAGCCTGCTCATGTTCTCGGGAGAAGAGCTGGAGACTGCGCTCTTGACTGGTGCCTTTCGATTTCCTGTTCCCTAGTTCTTCTTCCCATTGGAACACTGTCTTCTTATTTTGCAATATCTATTACAAATTTGGGGGGTTTTTGGTGCTTTTCCTTTTTTCCTTTCTTTTCTTTTCTCTTTTTTTGAGACGGGGTCTCACATACAGGACACACTGGCCTTAAACTCACTACATAGCTCAGGCTGACCCCAAACTCACAGTGATCCTCCTGCCTCAGCTCTTGAGTGCTAGTATTTTTTTTTTTTTTTTTTTTTTTTTGTCTTTTTCCTTTTTATCGGTACCAGGGATCGAACTCACGACTGCCTGCTTGTAAGGCAGGCGCTTATGCGGCTGAGCTAAATCCCCAGCCCCTTGAGTGCTAGTATTATCTGCATGTGCCACCATGCCTGGCTTATTATACATTTTGGTTCTCATTTATACTTTTGTTTCCTCACACTAGAGGAACGATTGTCACAAAATAAACCCACTTAGCTAGAAATGCCTCAAGTTTATCCTTATTTAGGACAGAATAGTACTCCATAGTATTAAAAAAAAACACATCTTCTTTATCCATGGGCACTTGGGCTATTTCCAAGATTTAGCTATTGCAAACTGTGACACTATAAACATGGGTGTGTGTATATGGCTGTAGTATGATGCTCTTAATTATTTCAGGAAGATACCAAGAAGGGGAATAGCTGGGTCAAATGGGATCTCTAGGTTTAATTTTAGGAGGAATCTCCATACTGCTTTCCACAGTGGTTGCACCAGTCTACACTCCACCAGCAGTGAGAAGGTTCTTTTTTCCCCACAGATCCACCAGCATCTGTTATTGGTTGATTTCTTGAGAGTAGTCGTTGTTTCTTGGGTGAGATGAATCTCATTGTTGTTTTAGTTTGCATCTTTCAAATGACCAGCAATGCTGAACTTTTTTTTTGTATATTTATTTGCCATTTCTGCTGCTTCATCTGAGAACTGTCTACTCACTTCAGACGCCCATGCTTGGATGAGGTCTTTAACTTATGGAGAATCTGAGTTTTTTAAAGTTCTTTTATATTCTAGATGTTAGTTTTTTGTCTGAGGAACAGTTAGCAAATACTGTTTTCCACACTGTGGGTCATCTCTTCACCATTAGTGGTTTCTCTTTCTGTGCAAAAGCTTTTTTAATAAGATGAGATCCTGGGGCGGCATAAGCGCCTGCCTTGCAAGCAAGCAGTCGTGAGTTCGATCCCTGGTACCGATAAAAACAAAAACAAAAACAAACCAAATAAGATGAGATCCAAGGTCTTGATTCTTTGAGCTATTTGCTGTATGATTGAGGTTTGGTTCATGAAGACTTTGCCTGCACCTGTATCTTAAAGAGTTCTGCCTCTTCTCTTTTCCAGCAGATTAAGTATATCTGTTTTAATATTTAGATATTTGTTTTATTTTTTATTTATTTATTTTTTGTGTGTGTCTTTTTCGTTTTTTATCGGTACCAGGGATCAAACTCATGACGGCCTGCTTGCAAGGCAGGCGCTTATGCCACTGAGCTAAATCCCAAACCCCAATATTTAGATATTTGATCTGTTTCTATTTCATAGTGAAATGCATAGTGAAAGGTATAGGTTTAGTTTTAGTCTTTGGCATGTGGAAAGCAAGTTTTTCCAGCACTATTTATTTATTTTATTTTATTTTTTTATTTAAAGAGAAAAAAGAAAGGAAAAAAAAACAAAGCAGTAAGAGGGTACAAGTAATACAGAATTTCAAGAAAAAATATACAGTAAGAAATTACTAGTTAATAGATTACATATTGTCATCTTAGAAACAGTTGTCCAAATTACAGAATTAAAGCGTACAAAGTGGACATTCATACAGTGAGATTGCAGACAGTTCTGTTCAATGATCCAACAAAAACTCAGTAATATGGTTTTCCATCCTACACACTTAAGCATACATGCAGTTGTGTCCTTTAGACCACTTTCTTTTCCTTTTCCTCCCTTTTTTACAATAACAATAACACTTTTTGGGTTTTGTTAATCCCACAGTTCTTATTATTCTTTTTTGAAGAGAATAAAACCAAATGTAACAATCCAACACTATTTATTGAAGAGACTTTCTTTCTTCCAGTGAACATGGTTGGCCCCTTTGTCAAAGATAAGGCAACTAAATGTGTTTGGAGTTGTTAATGCATCTTGTAATCTGTTCCATTGATCCTTGGGTCTGTGTGTGTGTTTGCCAGTACCATACTGTTTTTATCACAGTAGCTTTAGAGTATAATTTCAAGTCAAGGATTGTGGCACCCCTGCCTTGCCCTTGTTGCCCAGAATTGCTTTTGCTATTCTAAGGCTCTTCTGGTTCCAAATCAATTCTAGGATTCCCTTCTGTAATTCTGTGAGCTATGCTATTGGTATTTTTATCAGGATTTCATTAAATCTGTATAATAATTTTGGAAGTATGGTCATTTTTACTATATTGGTTGTTGCTACCGAAGAACAAGGAATATCTTTCCATTTTCTGATACTCTCTTCAATCTCCTCATTTAGAGTACTGTGATTTTCTATGTAAAGGTCTTTTACTTCATGTGGTAGTTTGTTTCCGAGATATTTCATTTTTTTGGTTGCTATTGTTAAAGGCATTCTCAAAATTTTCTCTCAGTGACTTTGTTATCCGTGTACAGGAACAGTATTGAGTTTTGTTTTTTGTTTTTGTTTTTTTTTCCCATTTCTTGAGACAGGGTCTCTATGTAGTACAGGTTGGCCCTGAACCTGTTTATGTAGCCCAGGCTGATCTCAAACTTATGACCTTAGTCTCCTAAGTTCTGGGATAATAGGTATGCACCACTATACCCAACTGCTGTTGATTTTTGAGTATTGACTTTGTATCCAGCTGCGTGACTGAATTTGGTTATTATATCTAGAATTCTTTTTTTTTTTTTTTTTTTTTTTTTGTCTTTTGAGATGGGGTCTCTCTATGCAGTTCAGGCTGGCCTTGAGCTCACTTTGTAGCCCAGGCTGGTCTCCAACTGGCAACAATCCTCCTGCCTCAGCCTCCCAAGTGCTGGGATACGGGGGTGAGTTACCATGCCCAGCTTGATTGGTTCATTGTCTAGTCCTGGGATTGGTGGTTGAGTGCTACACCTGCCCAGGGGTGGTTCTGTCACATACAATGTAAGGGACGGAGGTGGTGTGATTTTCCTTTTTTTCGCCTTTCTTGCTCTTGTTGTCTGTGACTGCCGTGAACAGCTACCTCTCAGCCAAAGCACCCTGCTTTGGAGCCAGCTGAGTATAAATGGAAACCTCCAAAAACAGTGCGCTAATGAACCTTTCCTTCCTTCACGTTGGATGTGAGTATTTTATCTCAGAAACAAGAGAAAAGTAACTAAGACATGGCTCAAGTTGGATTTGAACTCCCTTTGTAGCCCAGGCTGGCCTTGAGCTTACAGCAATCCTCCTTTGTCATCCTCCTGAGTGCTGAGATTACAGGTATGCACCACCACACCTAGCTCTATAATTATAGTGAATAGAATGACGTCAGTGAACACTTTTGACTTGTTCCTGATTTTACAGTGAAAGTTTTCAATTTTTGTCTGTTTAGTATGATGTTAGCAGTTGGTTTGTCATAGATAGCTTTTATTGGATTAATAAAGATCATCTGTTCCAATTTTTTGTAAGTTTTTTTATCATGATTGTTGAACTTAGTCAAATGTTTTGTTTATCTGTTGAGGTGATCATATGGTTTTTATTCTTGACGCTCTTAATATGGTGTGTTACGTACATTAATTTGCATATGTTGAACCATCTCTGCATCTTTTGGATAAATTTTACTTGATCATGGCATATAATCTTAATTATTTGCTTGCTAGTATCTTATTGAGGATTTTTTTAGAGAAGTTCTATTAAAATTTTTTTATTAATTAAGTTTATTGGTATAGTTTAGGTATTTGTAATGATCGCGGTCATCATAGAGAATTTGTACTTGCGCATGATACTACTTGATAGAAAAATTCCATTTGACAGCACAGTCTCTTCCTGAGTAAATAGGAAGCATGCTTGTTAGAAAAGAATGTAAAAATGATCCAACCCTTACACAGCACAATTTAGCAATATCAAAAGTATATTTATACTTTGTCCCAACAATCTTATTTCTGGGAATTAATTTTGTAAATATGCCTGTACATGTACAATATGATATATATGCAAAGTGTTGTAATCAGGGGTTGTACACAGAGAACAATTAGGATCAAGACATGGCGTTTATAATATTATTTTTATAATGGTCACCGGGAGTTATCACAGGAAAATGCAGGAAATCTATCCGCAATACCAAAGACATAGATTATTTAGTCAAGAGCCTAAATCCCATAAGCAATGTCCCACACGAGTCCAGATGAAAACCCAGAGCTCAGGACAATGCCTCCCATGAGTCCAACTGGAAGTCCAGAGCCCACAAGAAGGACTCACGCCAGTCTCTTTTACGGATTTGTGCCGGGAAGACCCAAGGGTCAGCGGTGGAAGCCAGAAAGTCTATGCCAGCAGGATGAAGGAGCTGTGCTAGTGGGATGAGGGTTCTACAGTGGAGTTGAGAAGTCACACTCACAGCAAAGACCAGGCTATTCTGAAAGGCACCACAGCCATCCTCAGTGACATGGAGGCCCTGAGCTCCTCCGATGACAAGCACTCTCAGGTACATGCCAGGAAGCAGCATGACAAGTTCATCCTGGAGACCAAACAACACACATCTTCCCCTCCAGAGCCAGAAAGCAATGCTCGATGTGAGGACCAAAACTTCTCCAGAACCAACCGCTGAAACAGCAACTCGTAGGAGAACCCACAATGCTACAAGGCCTCATCGCCTCCCTTCTTCTCCACCTATTTATCCTGGCAACTTTCCTCAGGTAGAGCATCTTCGCTCAAAGCCATGCTGATGTAATCCAGCTGGCGTTAAGTTGACCACCAGTTCTTAAACCATAACACAAAGCTTTTGATTGAAACATTGTAAAATCAAATCAGACCACAATTCAAGTGTGATAGGGAACTAATTAACTGTGGTATATTCACACAATGACATACTGCACAAGGAAAATGAAATTTTTAGGGATATTGAAAGATATCCAGGACATAATATAAAAAAGGAAATATTTTTTGTATGACAATGAGGAAGATAAGATATTTATATCTGCTTGTGTTAATATAAGAAAATATTGTAGGGGCTGGGGGTTTAGCTCAGCGGCATAAGCGCCTGCCTTGAAAGCAGGCAGTCGTGAGTTCGATCCCCGGTACCGATAAAAAGGAAAAAGACAAAAAAAAAAAAAAAAAAAAAAAAAAAAAAAAAAAAAAGAAAATATTGTAACAATGCACGGAATCAATGAAAGTAGTTACCTATAGACAACAGGAGTTTTTTTGTTTTGTTTTGTTTTTGTCCTTTTGAGACAAGGTCTCACTATGCAGTTTAGGTTGGTCTTGAGCTCACTTTGTAGCCCAGGCTGGTCTCCAGCTCAAAATGATCCTCTTGCCTCAGTCTCCTGAATGCTGAGATTACAGGTATGTGCTTCCACACACAGCTGGTTTGAAAATTTTTTTTAAACCGGGATAACAGTAATAGGTATCACAGTATATTTCGTTATCTTTATAATAGTTGTTCTTTCAATCACATATATCAAAATAAAATGAAATACAGAACATTATAGAACTTATCAAAAAAGAATATTGAATAGAGCAGTATCATTAATCGGAATAAAGCAAAACAGTAATAAAATATTTGCCTTCAAAGAGATGGTAGAAGGAAGTCCCCCTTATTTGCTATGGTCAACCTCCCAGGAGATGCTCAGATTTCTGGTTCCCATTTGCTAATGGGGGGATAGGGGAAGAGGGGTGGGGGAAGTGGGATGTTTGACTCTAGGCCGTGCACCAGTAGGCTCACTATTGCTTAGCAGGGAGGCAGGCTCGTTGCTTGGTTTCCCAGCATCCTAAGTTCCAGCATGGTGTGGATCTCAGAAGACACTGGTGGTTCTCCCCCTGGAGGGGCCGTAGTCTGCCACACCAGTGCTGCTTACCAGAGAGGCGAGCTGCTTGCTTGGTTTCCCAGCCTTAGTGAGGATTTTTGTTTTTATGTTCATTAGAGAGATCTCCATTGCATTAATTTCTGCTCTGATCTTTATAATTTCTTCACTTGTCAGAGTTTGGGATAGACTTATCCTTTTCTAGAAATTTGAGGTTCAACATGAAGTTGTTTATTTGTACTTGTTCTGTTTTCCTGATATGGGAATTTATAGTTATAAAGTCTCTCTTAGGACTTTAAAGTCTCTTACTTTTATTGGGTCCCGTAAGTCTCATTATGTTGTATTGGCATTATCATATAATTGTAGAAACTGTCTAATTAGTTCTTTAATTTTATCTGTGACTCACTGTGTTCAGGAAGGTATTATTTAGTTTCCATGTGTTTGTGTAGTTTTTGTGGTTTCTTCTGCCCTTGGTTTCCAATCTCATTAAACTCTAGTCTGATGTTATGCATGAGATAATCTCAATTTCTTTGCATTTACTTAAGCGTGTTCTATGAGCTAATATGTGGTCTATGGAGAATGTCCAATGTGCAGCTGAAAAGAATGTGTATTTTGATGTTGTGCAACAGAACACTCTGTAGACTCTATAATCTATTAAGTCCATTTGTTCAAAAGTTTGGTTCAGTTGCAATATTTCATTGCTAATTTTTTTTGAGAGAGAGCGTCTTGCTAAGTACTTCAGTCTGGCTTGGACTCACTCTGTAGCCCAGCATGGCCTCAGATTTGTGGTAATTCTCTTGCCTCAGCCTCCTAAGTGTTGGGATTACAGGCATGTGCCAGCATTACTTCATTACTAATTTTTGTCTACTGGATCTATTTGTGACAGTGGTGTACTGAAGTTCCCCATTACAATTGTATTAGTATTTATTTGATTTTTTTGTGTCTGTTAACATTTATTTTATATAGTTGGTGCACATATATTTATAATTACTATCTCTTCCTCTTGCATTATTTCTTTTACAAGGATGTAGTGACTTTCTTTGTCTCTCTTAATTAGTCTTGACTTGAAATTCATTTTCTCTGCAAATAGAATAGTTATCCTGGCTTTTTTCTGGGTTCCTGTCACATGCTTTTGGGTTCCATCACATTTTTTCCATCTTTTGACTTAAAGTCTATGTATCTCTTTTTATATTAAATGTGTGTCTTGTATGCAACATACTGTTGGATCCCGTTTCCTGATCTATCTACCAGTTTGTTTCTTTTGATTGGTGAACTGAAACCACTTACATGGTGATTATAACTGATGTGCATTGCCCTGTCTTTTTATGGTATTTTCCTGTTGTTGGTTCCCTTTTTTCTCCCTCTGCTTGCCTTGCCTGGTGGATTCATTCTGTTGGATTCTGTGAAGTTGTAGTCCTTGTTATTTCTTTCTAGAATATCTTTCAAGGTGCTGTTTTGGTAGTCAGGTTTTCTTTGTATCTTACTTTTCCATTAATTGTGAGATAGTTTTGTGGAACACAGTCTGTGTAAGTATCACATGCTAACAAATTATGCCACTGGAGTTCCAAGGGTATATAAATCTGGGTTGGAGGTTGTTTTCTTTTAGGGCTTGAAATACTTCATTTCAAGCTCTCCTTGGTTGAGAGTTTATTTTGAGAAGCCTGGTGGACTTTCGTTTATAGCTACTTTGTTTCTTTTGTCTAACAGATTTAAATATTCTATCCTGTTAAATTTCTGGAATCTTGATTATTACAGGCCTTGATGTAGACTTTTTTCTTTTTTTGGACCGTGGTTAATTAGTGTTCTATATGCCTTACTTATTTGTATATCAAATTCTTTTTCCCTGCTTGGGAAGTTTCTGCCATTACTTCTATGAACATTTTTTTTTTTTTAATACCAGGGCTCAAACTCCTGACCTCGAGTTTGCCAGGCAGGCGCTTAAGCCACTGAACTAAATTGCTGGCACTTCTGTGAACATTTTTTTTTAATGTCATTTGTGCTATCACTTGCTTTTTCATTGATTCCAATTATTATTATATTGTTCTTCTTTGCATTGTCTAGCAGGTTTTGAATTGACTTTTCATGGTTCCTTGCTATTTTTTTTTTCCTGTCTTTTTCCTTTTTATCCGTACCGGGGATCGAACTCATGACTGCCTGCTTGCAAGGCAGGAGCTTATGCCACTGTGCTAAATCCCCAGCCCCAGTTCCTTGCTATTTTTAAGACAAAAAAAAAAAAAAAAAAAAAGAAAGAAATATTTCATGCCAGGTATGGTGGCTTATACCTGTAATCCCAGCACTCAGAAGGCTGAGGCAGGAGGATTGTTGCCAGTTCAAGACCAGCCTGGGCTACAAAGTGAGCTCAAGGCCATCCTGAACTGCATAGAGAGACCCTGTCTCAAAAAGATTTTTTAAAAAAGAAATATTTCATTATTGCTAGCTGCAATTCTTCTTTTTTTTTAATTTTTTAAATTTTATTTAAAGAAAGACTGAACAAAATAGAAAATAGAAATAATACATACGTTCAGAGAAAAAAATAAACAGTAAGAAATCACTAGTTGATGTTTACATGTTGTCATTTTACAAATAGTTGTTCAAGATACAAAAATGGAACATGTAAAGTGGGAATTCAAACAGCGAGACTGCAAACAGTTCAGTTCAACTATCCAACAGAAACTTAGTAACATGGTTGTCAATGCTATACACTTAAACATACATGCAGTTATCCATATCTTCATTTATGTTTAGATTAAACAAACATTAAAAAACATGTTTTTTTACCTCCCCTTCTAAAAAACATTTTAAAAGCAGGTTAAAATCATTCTGAACAAAGAATAATAGTATTGCTGGATTTCACATCTTAACGCTACATGATCAGCACTGGGTACTGTAGTGTCTTTTTTTTTAAATTTTATTTAAAGAAAGATTAAACAAAACAGAAAATGGGTAGAAATAATACATGATTTCAAAGAAAAAAATAAACAGTAAGAAATCACTAGTTGATGATTACAGATTGTCTTCTTACAAATAGTTATTCAAGATACTAAAATGGAGCATATAAAGTGGGGATTCAAACAGTGAGACTGCAAACAGTTCTGTCCAACTATTCAACAAAAACTTAAAAATATGGTTATCAATTCTATACACTTAAGCACACATACAGTTATCCATCTCTTCAATTATGTTGAGATTGAACAAACCCAAGCAGGCTAATATCACTCTGAACAAAGAATAATACTATTGCTGGGTTACACATTATGGATCCAGGATCAGCACTGGGTATTTTAGTGTCACTTTCTTCAAAGTATCTGTTCATTTCATTATGTGTCCTAAGATCAGTTCTCATAAACTATTTGTAGATTCTACACCTACATGAGTCTTCTATATTAGAGCTCCCTCTATAATAAAACAAAGCAAGACAAAACCATATTCCTATAAACACATGAAATGAAAAAAACATATAAGACTGTTGTACAAAGAGTTCTACCATGGTTCCTGTGCTGTCTCTTGTTATCTCTAATAGAATTGGCTATATCATCATACATAATATAATTGAATATATCACACATAACACCATTAATAAAAACACAACTTTGTATATAGTATCGAACTTCAAAAATCAGCAGTTATCAAACCAGAATGTGTATTGTAGAGTCTTGTTATCTTCAGTGTAGTTGCCTATACTCTCAGACTTGATACTATCAATGATATCAGTTTTGAATAAAATCTTCTCTGCCTCATTTCTGTTATGTTCTTTTTGCCATCAGTTGTCTGCTTATCTTCTTCATTCTGTTTTCTGCTCCATCCATTGAGGCCTCTCTACCACTGTTCCTGGAATCCCAGTACTTTTCTCTCTCTCTAGAATGCCCTGCAGTATTCTCTGTAGAGTTGGATTGGCAGTTGCAAATTTCCCAAGTTCCTCTTTGTCTTGGAAGCATCTTGTTTCTCCATTAATTTCTAGAGACAGTTTATCAGGGTATATCAATCTGGGATGGAGGTTATTTTCTTTCAGGGCTTGGAATATTTTAATGCAGTCTCTTCTTGACTTGATGGTTTGTGTCGAGAAGTCTGCCATTATTCTGATGGGCCTTCCTTTATAGGCGATCTGTTTCTTGTCTCTAACAGCTTTTAATATTCCGTTCTTATATTGAATTTCTGGGATCTTGATTATTTATATGCCTGGGTGTAGCTCTGTTTTGGTTGTAGGTGGCTGGAGTTCTGTATGCCTTATATATCAAAATATCATTTTTTCCCCTATGTTTGAGAAGTTTTCCTTAATTATGTCTGTGAATAACCTTTGTAGTTCTTTTGTTTGTACCCCTGCTTCTTCAGTCACATTTTTTATTCTCAAGTTGTAGATCCTTTTGTGATCTTCTAGCTTTTGTATTGTTACTGCTTGTTTCCTTGTTATTTTTAAAAAGTTTTCCCTTTCATAATCCCACATTGCAAAACTGTCCTCCAAAAAGAAAGTGCTCCAAACTATATAACTGCATGTATATTTAAGTGTATAAGATAGAAAATGATATCACAGAGTTTTATTGGATCAATGAACAGAACTGTTTGCAGTATCATTGATGGAATGTCCACTTTACAAGCTTTAATTTTGTGACTTGAACAATTATTTCTAAGATGACAATATGTAATCCATTAACTAGTGATTTCCTACTGTTCATTTTTTTTCTGTAAATCTGTATAACTTGTACCCTTTCCCTGCTTTTTTTTTTCTTTTCTCCTTAAATAAAATTTAAAAAAAGAAGAAGAAAAAAAAAAAAAAACTGTCCTCCAGTTTGGAAAATCTATCCTTAGTTTCTTTCAAGCTGATTTGCCATCTTTCCATAGAGTTTTTAATTTCCTGGTAATCTCTTTGAATCTGCTTCATGTATTCTTTTTTTTTTAATATTCTTTATCAAATGGTTCTCTCCTTTATTTGAGTTCCTCCCTTCTTCCATCTGTGTCTGCTTGAGAGGTGCTTAGTATCTCTTTTATTAATCTTCTTATTTCTTGCTTTGCTTGGCTAAATATTTCACTTTTAAATTCGCCTATGAGGTCCTGAATATATCTCTTTATGTCCACTGGCACTGTGTCTGATATTGTGTGTTTGCTGTTCTCATTCTCCTTTGTATTTACCTGTCCTGGGTCAGTGTTCTCAGGGTTGGGGCCTGGGGACTTTTTGTTGTTGCTTCCTCTTCCCATCTTTTTTACTTCTTCCAGGAGGCCCCAGTTTCTTTCTTTGTTGGTTACAATTCTTCTGAAACTTGCTGGCTAGATGACCCTTCCCACTGCCATGTGCTAGTAAGTTGCAGACAGGGACAGGGTATACTGGCTCCTCCCCTCCGGTCAGTCCAGCTGCTGTGGCCTGCACTGCATTACTTTGCCTGCAATTCTATCTTCTATATCTGAGATTCTGCCCTCACATTGGCTCATTCTGCTGCACATACTTTCGATGGAATTTTTAATACCCACATCTGTTTGAATCTATTTCATGAATTTCATTTGTTTCCTACGTTGGGAGTTCATAATTTCTATCATTTTCTTAAACCCCTGTGTTTTTTGTTTGTTTCATCTGTGTTTGCTCTAGACTCACTAACCAAGTCTTTCATCTCTGTAGTTATCTGAGAAATTATTTCTGATTTGATTTTTTTCTAGAGCCTCATTCAGCTACTTTGTTATTTCCATTGTTGCCACTTTGAAGAGTCCAGGCAGGTGGTTTTTGAATTGCTCGACCCCATTGACTCCAGGTTTGTCTTAGGTGAGCTGGAAGTCTGAGGCTGCAACTTGCTTAAATGTCTTCTCATTGACTTTAAAAAAAAATTAATTCCCAGGTGGATGCTTATAAATTGCTGATGATGGTGAGTAGTTTTATTTTTGTGTTTAAAGACCTTAGAAAATGACTACTCTCAAGGATGTCTTCCAGGTGTAGCTGGCTGCACGGTTTTGAGTCTGTTGCAAGATCCTCCTTCCTCAATTTAATGGGGATGAGAAGTTGCTACATGCTTGGCCTAACCCCTGGTTCTTGGCACTGGCTTACAGTATGTTTTATGACCCTTAGTCTTTCTACCTGGAAGAAAAATGGATTAGAACCGTTATGATACCTTGGCTGAGGTAGTACAATTAGCAATATCAATAGAATTAAACACAGGCTAAAAAATGAAAAGCTGCGGTAAGTATTGATTTGTTACCTTTAACCATATAAATTAGATTTCTGGTTCCATAACAACATCTAAACAATGTTTCTAGGGCTTGGAATATACCTCAGTGGCATAGTGCCTGCCTGGCAAGCACAAGGTCCTGAGTTCAATTCTTAGTATCCAAAAAAAAAGTAAAGAATGTTTCTAAAAGAAACCATAAAATTTTACACATTAAATAAGCTCTCAATATGGTGATTTTACCTGCAGGGGACAAAATTTAAAATGGGTTAGGGGAAAAATAAAGAAATAGAAGAAAAGGAGGAGGAGAATAGACACAAGGCTGAAGAACAAAGGGAGATTATGTAAATTTTGGGAAACTGGTAAAAAAGACAGGAAGGAAAGAGAATGAAGAAATAAAAAAGAACAAAACCAAACAACTACAAAAACTAGAAATATTGTTCACATTCTAAAAACAAGAACAAAGTATGCACGGTGGTGCACTTCTGTAATTCCAGCACTTGGGAGGCTGAGGCAGGAGTACTGCCATGAGTTTGAGGCCAGCTTGAGCTACATAGTGAGTTCAAGACCAGCCTGGAATACAGAGGAAGCCCCTGTCTCAAAAAAACACAAACCAAACCAAACCAAGAACAAGAACGAACAATAAAGAAACAAAAGAAGGGGGGGGGGCACAAATAAGAGAAAAAAAAAGAAAAGAAAAAAAGTCCACTTCAAGGGTCTCAGCTAACACTGGTAGACAGTGGGCAGACAGAGACTAGGGCCATATGGCTTAATCTGAGCAAGCCAGTGGTAGATTCATGCCAGGACAGTGGATAACCCCACTGAAACTGCAACTTCAGTGACACCAAAGTGCAGGCTGGTTCTGGCTGTGAGGCTGGAACCTAACTGGTTCAACAGACAGCACTCTGTGTGCCTCCTACCAGCTTGAACTTGGCTCCCTTCAACTTGAGCTTGCCTCCCTGACCTCCTGCCACTTTGAACCCAGTAGCCTCACCCCAACACTGGGAGCCACTAGATGGAGCCAAGCCTGCAGCTGTTCTGAATTCCAAGCTTAGCTGGTCTCTTTCTAGACGGTCACTGATCAATTCCCTCTGCTGGGGGATATCTAGACCAGAAAACCTCATCAGCCAGTGGGGCCAGCTGCATCGGCTCCATTCCACTGATGCATTTCTCTGTGGAGGCCTCTGGAGTCACCAGCAGTCACCATGCACCTGAAGGTTCGAGCTGCTCCTCCCACACGGTGAGTTAGTGCTCAGGGAGAAAGTGCCACCACCTCCTTCTGCATTGGAGTCTCTCTCTTCACCCTCTCCTGGGTGAAGTTCATGCTCTTTAGTTCTCACTCTGGACCCTTACTGTGTCCCAAGAACCCACAGCTCCCTTTTCTCTTCCTCCATTGCTGTATTCCTGTGTCTGGAAACCAAATCTCTGACGGGCTTTTTCTCTGCTGTTTAGCCCTCAGGCATCTTCTCAGAAGTCTTTTCTGTTTGTTTTGTTTTTTGTTCTTTTGAGGTAGGGTCTTGCTTTGTAGTACAGGCTGGCCTTGATCTCAGTATGTGGCCCAGGCTGTCCTCAAACTCTCAGGAATCCTCCTGCCTCGGCCTCTCAAGTACTAGGATTACAGGTATGTGCCAGCACACCCAGCTATGATTTGGTAACTACTTTTATCTGGAACTACTTACAAACATTTTTATTTTACTTTACTTTGAGATCAGGTGTTGCTACGTTGTTCAGGTGGCCTCGAAACCCTGGGCTTTATGTGATCCTCACTCTTCAGCCTCCTGAGATGCTGGGACAACAGGTGCGTGTATTTGCCTGGATTTTCTCAAATATGATTTGTTGATTTCTTTGTTTATTGGTTTTTTTGAGACAGAGTTTTGCCATGTAGTTCAGGTTGGACTCAAGCTCATAGTGATACTCTTGCCTCAGCCTCTCAAGTGTTGGTATTATAGGCATGTACCACCATGTCTGAGTCAAGTACATTTTAAATATTATTTATAGGGGCTGGAGGTTTAGCTCAGTGGCATAAGCACCTGCCTTGGAAGCAGGCAGTTGAGAGTTCGATCCCCGGTACTGATAAAAAGGAAAAGGACAAAAAAATATATATTATTTGTAGGAAACACTTTTTGTTGTGCTGGGGATGAAACCCAGAACCTTCATAGTGAGCTTCACCTCCAACTCTTTTTTTTTATATTCTTATTTTTGAAAGAAGGTCTCAAGTCAGTGAGTTGCACAAGCTGGGCTCAAATTTGAGCTCTTCCTGCCCCAGCCTCCCAGAATTCTGGGATTACAAGCCTGTGCCACCAATCTACCTGTAATTTGTCAATTTTGTAGGGGTCAGGGATATAGCTCAATGGTGTAAGTTCCTACCTGGCAAGCATAAGGTCTGGAGTTTGATTCCCAGTACCAGCAAACAAACAAACAAACACACAATGTTCAGACTAAGCTGAGACAGACACAGAAATTCACAGTGTTGGGACTTTGACTAACTACGCAAGGCTGTGGGGACCAGAAGTGCTTGGCATTCTTAGCTTGTCCTACAGCAAAGTGGCCAACAGGGCAGCCTGGTACTCGAGGGTCTGAAAAGAAGCTTGCAAGGCTCTGTGTGGAGTCACTTGTCCACATCAGGATGTCTTTAACAGCGAGGGGTTTGCTCTGTATAATCAGGTTAATAGTCTGAGGAGGCCTTTTTCCAATACTTCTTATTGATGTTGTCTGGGTACTAAGACTGCTGAGTTTATCTCCGTAGCAAGTGGTGTTTTCCTTACATCCCCGACCCTCTCAACACACACTTCACAGTCAGGAGAGCTGCAGTCAGACCGCAGAGGAGGGAAGGAATGTCACTTTTCCTATGTAGACAGAGGGGCTGGTAAAGTCTCTCATATATACTAGGATTAGGTCAGGTGTGATGGCACATACCAGTAATCTCAGCAAGGCTGAGGCAAGAGGATCATAAATTCTAGCCTGGCCTGGGAAATTCATCAATTTAGTAAGACAATCTCAAAATAGAAAAAGGGACCTGATGTTGGGTGTTGTGGCAGACACCCGTAACCCCAGTGCTAGGGAGGCTGAAGCATGAGGATTGGTGTGAGTTCAAGGCCAACTTGAATTACAAAGTAAGGCCCTCTTAGCAAGCAAGCAAGCAAAGGGGGCTTGAAATGTAGCTCATTGCAAAGGGCTTAGGTTCAGTTCCATCAAAAATAGGAGCATGCCCAGCACTCGGTAGGCTGAGGCAGGAGGGTTGTTGTGAGTAGACCAGCCTGGCCTACAAAGTGAGCTCAAAGCAAGCCCAAACTGCACAGTGAGACCCTGTCTCAAAAAAAAGAAAAAAAAATGTGCCTACGTGTGCATATGCACACACTAGGACTAACATATAGTTGTACGAAAGAAAATTTTTTAAAAACACAAGAATGTGGCCAGGGATATGGCTCAGTGATATAGCGCCTGCTTGGCAAGCTGAAGTCCTGAGTTTAATTCCTGACACATAAACAAAACAAAAAGACAAGAATGCACAGGCTGCGAGTCATAATCATTGCTTAGTAAAAATATTACTTGTTTTTTGGGGGATTGCCTGAAATAACTTAGTGCTCTAAGGAAGGGCACTGAATGCAGGAGGTGGAAGAGGTTTCTGGAAGCCCGCAGCAGCACAAGCCAGGATTTCTTCTTTTCCTCTACTCCATCCTGGGGGCACCCCTCCACAGCATTAAAAAGTCCTGTGAAGGGCCAGGGCTTTAGCTCAACAGCACAGCGCCTGCCTAGCAAGCACGAGGTCCTGAGTTTGATTCCTGGTGCCAAAAAAATAAAACTAAAAATAAAAATAAATAGAAAGCTCCGTGAACTGTGGACAGCAGCTGGGGCACACCTAAGATCCCATTAGTGGGGAGATGGAGGCAGGAGTATTAGAAGTTCCGGCCCAACCCATGTCGGAATTTAGCAAGACTCTGTCTCAAAAAATAAGTTTAAGAGCTGGAGCTTTAGCTAAGCGGTATGGGTGCCTGGCAAGCGCGAGTTCATGAGTTCAAGCCCCAGTACCAAAAAACCCCTAAAGTTTTAAAAAAGGGTAGGAGGTAGCTTTGGCTCGCACCCTTGGCACCACAGGATAAATGAGTAAATAATTTAAAATTTAAAGACAAATAAATAAGTGAGGGGGGAGGGTGCTGCGGACGTGGCTCAGCTCTCCTTAAATCAAATTCCAGCACTGAAAAAATAAACTAACAAGCGAATGCATTGCCCAGAGAGGCAGCCTGGGGGGTCTGCTGGGGTCTGAGACCCCAAAAAAAAAGTCCCCCGCGGCCAGGTGTGGCCCGCGGCTGTGTCCGCCCGCACGCGGGGGGCGCTGTGCCGAGCAGCGGGGTCCCCGCCGCGGGCGCCTCCCGGTCCGCGGTGAGGCCGGCGCGCTCCGGGCAGCGGTGGGGGCGGACCCCGGCCGGCCGGCAGCGCGGTGCCGGGAGCCGCGGGCAGCGAGGGCGCAGCTTTGCAGGGTCGCAGCTGGCGGCGGGCGACCTCCCGCCCCGCGGGCGCCGCCCGCCCGTTTCCGCAGCCGCCACGTCCGCGCCCCATCCCCGGACGTCCCGTCCCGACCCGGCGGCCGGCGCCCAGCTAGCGGTGAGGCGGCGCCTCGCCTCGGCCCTGTGACTCCGGGAGTGACTCAGGGGCCCTGCAGGGCTGGGGCGAGCCGGGGATGCAAACCAGAGCCGCCCCGCATTGATCAGTCAGTCAGTCACTGCCTGGCATTAATCGATCAGGTCCTGCATTAATCAGTCACCGCCCTGCCAGCCCGCTGCTCCCCTCAGCGTGGGCTCCAAGCCCTTCCTGGCCACTAACAGACCGAGAAGAAAGCCCTCCCCCACCCTGTTTTTGTCTTCCTGAGTATTGAGAAATCAACTCCAAACCATGAGCTTGTCACCTGCTGGGGGCCCCCTACAGATCCTCCCAAAAGAGGCAGGAGCCTTAACTTGCCCACCCACGAAATGTGAAGTTCGGGGCCCTGTCCGGGAGAGCAGTTTCCCAGTGAAGCCCTATTGTTGGGGCATAATTATAAGAACACATTTATAAAATAGCCAAGTTATAGGTATTTCATGATCAATTAGAGGTATCTGACCAAGTTTCCGTTCTGCGGCTTCTGCTGAATTCATTTGATGTTGACAGTGTGTGAAGCCCAGCTGCACACCTCTGCTGAGCACTGAGTCAGAGTAGTTGTCCGGACCTGATGGCACCCTGGGCTGGTCAAGGGCACTGGGCTGGTCAAGGTCTCTGGATATGGAGGCTGGCACTGGATTTCTGTTGGTGGAAATCTTGAGAGCCCAGCTGCTGGCTTCAGACACTTCCATGTACCTGCTCAGCTCTGCAGGACCATGTCCCGGGAGAGCCCTGGCCTGTATAACTTCCTTCTGGACTAGCTTCTGGCTGCATCTGGCATGCTTTTGAGTTTACCAAAGCATGGCTTGGTTATAAAAGACAGGCCCACTGGTGGATTGCTCCTTGAGTTACTTGTCTCGGGACTTGCCCACCTCAGAAGGACCGTTGAGGCTGCAGAGAGGGCCCCAGGAGGAGGGACAAGAACCAGGGCCACCATCTGCATGGGTCGAATTCTCTGAGGCCCTATGGCCCAGTGAAGCTTTAAGGTGGAACAGTGGTTGGGTTCCATCCTCCCCCACAGTCCCTGAACCAAAGCCCCGGGCTGGATCAGATTACAGATTCCTGACCCACAGGACCCACAGGACCCACAGGAGCCACGGGAGCCAGTGAACCTTGGTGTTAAACCCGCTGACTCTGGTGTATTTTCCATGCAGAAATAAAGACCCGGCATTAAAGGTTTTTCTGTATCTGACTCTGGGTAGAAGTATTGAAGGAAGAGAGACACCCACATGGGCTCTCTGGAGGGCAGAGTCATGACTGTGCTTGAATTATAGACCTGTGATTACAAACTCAGGGTGAAGGCACCAAATCAGGGCAAAGAGTAGCCAGGTGTGTTGATGCACAGCTGTTATCCTAGCACTTGGGAGGCTGAGGCAGGAAGATCACAGTGCGTTCGAGGTCAGCCTGGGCTATATAATGAGACCCTGTTTCTTTCTTTTTTTTTTCATTGGTACCAGGGATTGACCTCATGACAAGGCAGGTACTTATCCCCCTGAGCTAAATCCCCAGCCCCTGAGACCCTGTTTCAAACAACACAAAATAGCTCAGAGAGCAAACAAAACATTTCAGTTCCTTTCCCAGCTCAACCCCACATCTGCTGCCCTTGGCACAGGGGTCAGCAGGTGTGTGTAAAATCGTTCAGTCCCTTTTTCACAGTGTAGATGTCTAATTGCCTCTAACTTTTTATTTCCTGACACCTTGTACAGATCTCTAGAGTTGATTTCATTCCATTTTGCCTTTCTTTTTCAGAAAAACAATATTTTTAAATTTAATTAATTATTTTTGGTGGTGGTGCTGCGGATCAAACCCAGGGCCTTGTGTAAGAACTGTACCACTGAGCCACATCGATTGCCCCCCTAATTAATTATTTTTGAGACAAGGTCTCACTGTGCAGTTCAGACTGACCTTGAACTCACTTTGTAGCCCAGGCTGGCCTCAACTCACAGCGATCCTCCTGCCTCAGCTTCCCAGGTGCTGAGGTTATATGTATGTGCCTTTTCATCTTAATAGAGTTTTCTTTTCTTTTTTCTTTCCTTATGGTACTGGGGATTGAACTCAGAGCCTTTGTACTGAGTTACTTCATTCCCTCTATTTTATTTTATTATTTCATATTTGAGACAGGATATCACTTAGTCACTAAATTGCCCAGGCTGTGTTCACATTTGTAATCCTGCTGGAATTCTAGACATTTGTGCTGTGCTCGGCTAAGGTTTATGTCTTGCTTCATAAAGCCATATATAGTTATCTTTTTACTTATTTTTTGTGACTGGGTGTATGGCTTGTGTCTAGATGTCCCTCTACACCTCGTGTGCTCATAGGTGGGGCTTTCTGGAAGTGGCTGGGGCTAGGGTGTGTGATGCTGGGATAAAGGGTGTGTGATAACCAAATGAGTTTAACAGAGCTCTGAGTGTGGGTGATGGAAGCCCCACCCTGGGTGTGGGTGGCATGGATCAGAAGAATTACAGCCCGGGGAATATAAAGGGACAGAAAGACTCAGGTACACCGCTTGGTGCCTCCTGCCTACAGCCACAAGCTGATTCCTGTCTGCCACGACGCTCTCTCTGCCTTGGAGCCCGCCAGCTATGGACTGAAACCTCTGCAAACTGTGAGCTAAATAAGTTCCTTTAAGTTTAGGTGTTGAGTATTTTGTCCCAGCAACAAAATAAGTAACCAAGATACAGGGTGTCACTGATACCTGTGTCCCAGATTCATTGTTTTGCAAACACTGAGAAATGAAGTTAGGAAATAAAGGAGATTCGGAGAGTTTTTATCAGAAATAAGGAAAATAGCTCCTGGGTTTCCTGGAGGGGTCCTGAGTGGGGTGGCTTCACAGCCCTCTTGCTTCTGCACAGCTAATTACAGAGCTCGGGAATCACTCGGTTGTTAGTGGCCACCTCTCAAGTGACTCAGGATTTACAATAACCGACTGGGACTCAGACTTCTAACTCAGTTCTTCCCCTTGTAGGGTATACAGGAACTGGAATTGCAGGAGGAACTGCTTAATTTTCAGCATTTCCTCAAAACTCAGGAACTTAGTAGGGAGGGGCTATGCTTCCCTTTAGCAGGGGATGGGCTTCTGTCCATGCTGTCTGAGGAAGTTCATCCTTTGTCCAAAGTCCGAGTCACTGTCTATTCTTAAAGGTTTTGTTGTTATTCTACTTGTTTATGGTTCAGGCTGGCATTCAACTCAGTATGTAGCCCGTACTAGCCTCAAACTCACAATGATCTTCCTGCGAACTCAGCCTCTCAAGTAAGTACTGGGGTTACAGGCGTGCACCACCTGTCTATATTCTTTTTTTTTTTTTTTGTGGTACTGGGGATCAAACTCATGACCTCACACTTGCCAGGCAGGCTCTTATGCCACTGAGCTAAATCCCTGGCCTATATTCCTAATTTTTATCAGTGTGGCTGGTCATCCCACTCTATCTCAGGGCCTTCTATGAGCTATCTGCCTTACCCATAAGCAAACTAAATAAACTGTTTTCTGTATCACTATGTAGTTCAGGCTGGCCTTGAACTTACCATGTAGCCCGTGCAGACTTTGAGATGGTGGCAGTCTTGCCTCAGCCTCATGTGTGCTAGAATTAAAGGCATTTGCCACCATGCCCAGTTTACAGCGATCTTTTTGGTTTCTTCCTGGTGCTGGTGATCTAATGCAGGGCCTCATGCATGCTGGGCGAGCATCCTACCTATGAACTACACCCCAGACTCTATATAGATTTATGTTTTTTCCCCACTGGAAAGCTAGTGTCTTTACACTGAACTACATCCTTTTTTGTTTTTGTTTTTATTGAACCCACCATGGCTTTGTACACTGCCACCAATCTATGTACTCAGCCCAGAACAAACCTTTGAAGTAAAGTGTTGATTAGGTCTGTGTCTATTTCAACAGTGATGAAATTAAGTACTGAAGAGATTGAAAAATCTGCTTAAGGCTGGTGGTGTACAAAAGTGCAGAGCTCTTGCCTAGGATGTATGAATCTTTGGGTTCTATCCTTGGTGAAAAAGGAAAAAAGAGACAGACAGACAGACAGACAAAGGGGCCTGGGATTTAGCTCAGCAGCACAAGCACCTGCTTGGCAAGTATGAGGTCGTGAGTTTGATCCCCAGTACAAAAAAAAAAAAAATAGACAAACGTGTTCCCACATTAGGCCACTTGGACAAAGCACCAGACTCTCCTGTATACACTGGGTCACCCAAATAAGGACTGAGAGACGGAGTAATCAGTCAGCGATGGGAGGGATAGCTTGCTGATGATGCTGAAGTCTCCAGGACCTGGGCAAAGTCATGTCGAGTGTGTGTAAATGCAAGGTTGGAGTTTCATCTCTCACTTTGATTCCTCTTTGTGTGGATCCACTTTAGCTTTTTGTTTCGGCACAACTGTGATGTTCATTTTCCTTTTACATGTTATTACTTTATTCATTTATGTATTTCATCGGTATGTGCCTGTGACCCTAAACTCATTTCTTACAGGGAATTGTTTCAGAGGCATCACATTTTCCTCCTTTTTACTTCCTTCTTGCTCCCCCATCTTCTCTATGTCATTGCTTTTAGAGAAATGATTGTTGGAGTTTTTATTTTTTATTTTTTTGTTACTGAGGATCGAACTTATGATCTTGCTCTTGCCAGGCAAGTGCTTCTGCCACTGAGCTAAGTCCCTGGCCCGAGTTTATTGTTCTTTGAGAGGTCCAAAGAGGAATTTCAATTTTAAAGGTCAGCCTTGGCAATTTATTATTATTATTATTATTATTATTACATACCCAGACTGTTCTCAGTCTCTCCATGATCCTCCTGCCTCAGCCTCCCAAGTGCTGGGATTATAGGTGTGTGCCACTATGTTGACCTTTTTTTGGTTCTGTTTTTTGAAGCCTGGGCGATTAGCCTGAGGCTGTCTCAGACTGAGCAAAGGGCTTCTCAGTTATATCTACAGGACTAAAAAAAGTTGATTGTCTTTTCAGACCTTTATATTGTTTACTCTTTTGTGTCACTCTGGTCCCTTAGAAAGCCTTTTACTTAACTCCTAAGCTCCTCCCAGTCACTCAGTAACTCCCTTTTTTCTTCTTGATTTTTAAGAAACCATTAAATTATCAATGCTTGAAATCACAATATTTATTTCTTGCCTATCTGCCATTTATCATCTGAGCCTCCTGAAGGTAAAGATTTGTGAGCCGAGCCAGGGCACGTGCCTGTAATCCCAGCACTCTCGGAGGATGAAGCAGGAAAATCATAAGTAAATGCAAGCCCAGCCTGGGCAGTTTTACAACTTAGTGAGAACCTATTTAAAAAAAAAAAAAAAACTGGGGGCTGGGGATTTAGCTCAGCGGCATAAGCGCCTGCCTTGCAAGCAGACAGTCGTGAGTTCAGTCCCCAGTACTGATAAAAAGGAAAAAGACAAAAAAAAAACAAAAAAAACAAAAAACAAAACTGGGCTGAGGATGTGGTTCAACGTGAAAGCACTGGGTTCAATGCCCAGCACATCAAAAAACCAACCCCCTCACTCCCACCCCATCCCCAGTGGATTGCTTTGCTCACTCCAAATCCCCAGTGCCTAGAACACAGCCCGAGGGGTGTATACGGCTCTACAGGAGGCTCCACTCCTTGCAGGAGGAGAGGGAAGAGGGAGGGGGCACAGGAAGGTTTTGAAGAGTAGGAGGCCCTTAGTGGTCCAGGCTGTGCTGCTCAAGGCTGGAAATTCCAGAAAGTTTAGTTTTAGGCTGCTGGTCAGAGAGGAGGGAAGGTGTTGGAATATGAGAGGAGCTGACAGTTTATGTCAGCAGGAACCAGGAACGGAAATGCGATCAGGGCCCCAGCGGTGACTGAATCTGAGGACGGCACTGCGCCCTATCCATACCTTATTTTCTCCATCCATCCTTATCATAAAATTTAATTTATAAATTGGGCACCGTTATGATGACTAATAATAAAACGTGGCATCTGTCTCAAAATGTCTTACGGTATGGTACTCACCATCCTGGGGTGAGCAGATGATACCCAGGCTGTGTGAGAAGGGATGCAGGGGGGACACAGCAGTTATTGGGAGTTTCTTTAGAAATGGCACACTTATCCATGGGGTTGGGGACTTAGCCCAGTGGCATAAGTGCCTGCCTGAAGGGCACGAGGTTGTGAGTTGATCCTCAATACCAAAAAAAGAAAAGAAAGTATTTCAGGTCCTTCTCGCCTCCAACAAAAAACTGGATAAGGCTAGCCAAAAATGATGCCAAAAGCTTATCTGAAAAGTGTGGGGTTAGCTGGGTAAGGTAGTGCATACCTATAATCTTAGCACTCCGGAGGCTGAGACAGGAGGATTACCCTCAGCTCAAGGCCAGCCTAGATTACACAGGGAGACTTCCCATCTCAAAAAACAAAACAAAACACCCCCCCTGAAAAAAAACCAAAACTAAAACAAAAAAGTGCAGAGTAAGTGAATATGGGAGAAACCAGCTCTGCAGAGTGAACTTGGAGAGGACAAGAGGAAAAGAGGGCAAGAAAAATAAAGGTTACACGTAGTGTCTGAGACACGCAGCGTGGGTTCTCCTTGGAAGTTGCCATAGTGAGCTGCAAACGTCTGATCTGAATCCACCAGGTGTACCACATACGGGTCCTGGCCTGGCGTTGCCCTGGGATCTTGTGATTGACAGGCCCTGCCCACTTCCCCGGCCAGTTTTGCCGCGCCCTCTCTCCTGTGCTGTTTTCCTCCCTCCCCTAGAGACGAAGGGGAAGAAAAGCCTGTCAGAAAGAGAAGAGGTAGTGACCCTCTGACTGCCTGTTCGCCCAGAGAGAGAAACTTTACCCTTAGCCCAGACTGGAGGAGCAGATCACACGTGCACGCTGCCTGCAGGGGAGAACGTTGCTGCAGAGGCATGTCAGGTAAATTCGCAAAAGTCCCAGAGCTGCAGCCTTAGCAAGATCCTGTTTACTTATCTGTAGCAGTGCTGGAGCTTTGCTTTTTGAAGAGACATTCCAGGTCTTCCAGAGGCTGGCAGGAGTAGCTTTGTTTTGGGGTGATCTTGTTCTTTAGACAGTTCACATGGGACTGGCTTTAGTCTAGAAAGAGGAACCCAGTTATCCATCGCTGCCACCTTTACTGCAGCAGGCGAGGCAAGGATCCCTGAGAAGGGAGATCTCCACCTCGGTTTCAGCTGGTCAGTAGGTGTCCTGTCTCTCCAAGTTTTGTTGAGCAGTCAGTCCCCAGGTGGACTTTCTGGGCCAGGCACCAGCAGGACTCTTCCATACAGCTGGATAGCTTGTACTTGGCCCAGACTGGTGAGATAATGCAAGAGAGTCTCGTGGTCTCTGGATCCATCACCACATCAGAGGGTAGAAATGCCTTAGCCCAGTTTGGGACGTGTTACCAACCTCATGATGCTATTGGCAGCAGCCAGAGCCAGGACTTAGATGTCTGTTGGCAAAGTTTTATCAGAGCTCGCTTGAGGTCTGGTTGGCTCTCTGTACCACTCCAGAAAGTTGAGGCCACCAAATGGCTTGAAGGTAGTTTATTCCTAACGCCTTTGACATTCCCTGAGTTATTAGGGAGGTAAAAGAAGGTGCACTGTCACTCTGGAGAGACTGAGGTGGTCCAAATAAGGGGAAAACTTTTTAAAAGAAGCTCCTGACTACCTCGGGAGTCTCCTCCAAATGAACTAGAAAGTCTTCAACTCAGCCAGCCTAGAAAGGCATCGGTTAGGGGCCGCAGTGTTTAAATCCTCGGTGTGATGGCGTGGGCTGATGTCTGAATCACAGTCCCCTCTGTCAGTTCAGGCATGTCCAAAACATTGCTGGCACAAAGTGGGCGGACTTTGCAGAACCACTCAGTGGTCATGTCTAACCCTAGCCCTGTGAAAACAGAAGTGACCATTTCCCATCTAGGACTGGTTCCTCAGGAACTGTGACCAAATCTTGGCCTGAGGGGCTGCAGGCCCAGTCTTTTGTTTCCCTTTCAGCCTTTTGATTCCCCTGACATGTTTCTTTGGTGCCCTTTACAGCTCATAACTGGACCTGTCTGGGAAGATGGACTGCCTCTAAGTCCTTGGACTGCCTTTACAGGTGACTGTTAGTAAGCCTTGTTCCTTCTGGATTGTTAGATGGGTGTGGAGCACCATAAAAGGCATGTCTGGAGTCTGCATAGATGTTGAAGCTCTTGTCTTTTCCTAGTATCAATGCCAAAGCAAGAGCTACCAGCTCTGTCTTTCGAGTGGAGATTCCCCGGGGAAGAGATTTCAATGACCCACTTCAAGCAGACAACTGCATAAGCTGCCTTTTGATGTCCTTCTCGGACAAAGCTGCTTCCACCAATGCACCACACCTCCTTAGGATCATAAAATTCAGCAGTGCTCCCCTGCCTCAGCTTCTTGAGTGCTGGGATTATAGGCATGCCTCACACCACCTGGCACATGTTAGTAATTCTTAAAAAAAAAAGTTAATTTGAAACCTGACTTGGTGGTGTACTCCTGTAATCCCAGCACTTGGGAGGCCAAGACAGGAGAATTGTTTGCAAGTTTGAGACCAGCTTGGGCTACAAAGCTAGCCCATGGTCAGCTTGAACTGCAAAGGGGGACCCTGCCTCAAAAAGACGAAAAAAATGATAGAATTGGAGTCCCTGTCAGGGAACCATCTGATAGAACTGTGGCATGGCTAAAAAGATAACAAGTATGAAATATAAATGACCTTTATTTTAAGAATGCGGGGAGAGACCCCCTGACCCTTCGGGGGCTGGCATTCTCTCCGTGGGACACGTGGTGTAGGGGCATACGTATAACTTAGGTTTGGGGTGGTGCCTAAGGGGCGTTAGTGATGCACAGGTAGCCCATTGGTATTCATTTCGCACCACAGGTGAATTCCTAGGGGCGGGGAAGATGGAGCCCCTTGGTTCCACCTCCAAGGCTTTACTGGCTACAGTATCCCATCTGAGCCAAAATCCTTTAAAAAAAAAAAAAGTTAATTTGGGGGCTAGGATTGTAGCTCAGTGGTGGAGTTCATCCTTAACATGCTTGAGGTCAAGAGAGAGAATGTGTGCTCACAAAGGCAGAAAAAAGACAAGTTATTCAAAATTGCACAATAAACACACCCACAATTCGTATTTGGTATGTTTATTTCAAGCCATAATTCCTAACTTTTGTTTTAAATACAATCATATTATAAGAAAAATTTTGTCTTGTTTCTTTTTTTTTTTTTTTTAACATTGTAAGTATTTCCAGTGTACCCAGACTCTGCATAAATATTACTAAGCCCTTTGTTATCCTAATAACTTGTGTAGAGCCAAGGATGGGTCAGAAACTGGGCTGAGGACTTTAGATATACTTCTTAATTTAATCTTTGCAAGAAGCCTACAGAATAATGACTTATAGCCTCATTTCTTTTTCTTTATTTAGGTTTCTATCTCTCTCTTCCAATCCATTTTATTTCAAAGAGAAAAAATCTTTTTAAAATTTCAAAACACACATCAATAAGGGGACAGCAATGGTATGTACATTGTACAATGTCATTCCCAAATCATTCACCCAGAGCACATCTGCATTCAATTGTCTAAACAATGCCAGCACAAATCTTTTTCTTCAGTGAACTCAGAGAAATCAGCAGTATAACTATTTTTTATGTACATTTATACACATACACATGCACATATGTTGTTTCTTTCAGCTTCTCACACTAGTGAGACAATATGATGTTTGCACGTCTGTCTGATTTATTTCATGTACGAGTATGCTCTCAAGGTACATCCACCTATCTATAAAAGTCTCCATTTATCTTTCTTTATGGCTGAGTAGTACTCCATTTATAAAAATACCACATCTTTTTTAATCCATTTCTCGGTCCATGGGCATTTAGGTTGTTGCCAAGATCTAGCAATTACAAACTGTGCTGTTATAAACATTGGTGCACATAGATTGTTGTGGCATGATGTTTTTAATTCTTTTGGAATAATATCCAGAAGGGGAATAGTTGGGTTGAATGGGACCTCTAGTCCCAGTTTTTTGAGGAATCTCCACACTGATTGCCACAGTGATTGCACCAGTCTACATTCCCACCAACAGTGAAGAAGAGTTCCTTTTTCCCCACAATCCCTCCAGCATTTGTTATTGGTTGATTTCTTGGTAATAGCCATTTTTTCTGGGGTGAGATGGAATCTCAGTGTTGTTTTAATTTGTATCTCTTGAATGACCAGTAATGTTGAACATTTTTTCACATATTTATTTGTTGTATTTCTTCACCTGAGAATGCCCATTTTTTGATTGGATCTTTAAATCTGGGAGGACTGATTTTTTTTGAGTGCTTTATATGTTCTTGATAGTAATCCTTTTTCTGAGGAACAGGTGGCAAACATTTTCTCACATGTTGTGGATTGTCTCTTTGTTAGTGGTTTCTCTTGCTGTGCAAAAGATTTTCAATAGTATAAGATCTCACTTGTTGATTGTTTGTTTGTTTGGTCTTTTTGAGCAGCGTCTCACTATGCAGTTCAGGCTGACCTTGACTTACTTGGGAGTCCAGGCTGGTCTTGAAACTCACAAGATCCTCTTGCCTCAGCCTCTCAAGTGCTGGTATTACGGGAGTGCACCACCACGTCCGGCTTACTTGTTGATTCTTTGTGATAGTTCCTGTGCAATCTGGGTCTTGTTCATAAAGTCTTTGCTTACACCTATGTCTTCAAGAGTTTCACCAGTTCTGTCTTCTAGCAGATTTGATGTTTCTATTTTAATATTAAGATCTTTGATCTGGGGGCTGAGGATTTAGCTCAGCGGCATAAGTACCTGTCTTGCAAGCAGGCAGTCGTGAGTTCGATCCCTGGTACCAATAAAAATGAAAAAGACAAAAAAAAAAAAAAAAAAGATCTTTGATCTGTTCCAATTTTAGCTGAGTGTGTGGTGAAAGATATGGGTCCAGTTTTAATTTTTGTCAAAGTTAAGGTGGCTTAGTGTGTTTGGAGTTGTTTCTGCATCTTCTAAATCTGTTCCATTAATCCTTAGATCTGTGTTGTTTTTTTTTTTGTCAGTACCATGCTGCTTTTATTTATTTTATTTTTTTGTTACTGGGGATCAAACTCATGGCCTTGTGGTTATTACTAAATCCCCGGCCCAATGATGTTTTTTTCACAGTAGCTTTATAGTATAATTTCAAGTCAGGGATTATGACGCCCTCTGTGTTGTCTTTGTTGTCCAAAATTGCCTTTGCTATTCTAGGTCTCTTCTTATTTTGTTTTTTTTTGAGACAGGGTCTTCCTATGTAGTTCAAGGGGGTCTCAAACTCATGGAAGTCCTCCTGGTCCAGTCTCCTAAGTGCTGGGATTATAGGCACGCACTAGCATGCATAGCAATAACTTCATTTATTTGGATTTTTTTGTTTGTTTGTAACACTGGAGATTGAATTCAGGGCCTTCACACTAAGCTACATTCTTAGCCCTTTTTTTTAGTTTTGAGACAGGGTCTTGCTAAGTCCCACAGACTAGGCTTGAACCTGTGATTCTTCCGCTGCAGGCTCCCAGAATGTTAGAATTACAGGCACATGCCACAGTAATAGCCTTATTTATTTATTTAGCAGTATTGGGGATTGAACCCAGGGCCTTTGCACTAAGTTGTATCCCTGTTCCTCCTTCTAGGTTTTATTTTGAGATGGAGTCTCACTAAGTCTGCTAAATTGCCTAGGCTATGTTTGGATTTGCAGTCCTCCTGCAGCCTATTAGGGTGCTAGGATGGTAGGCATAGCCACCCTGCCCAGTCAGCAATAGCCTCCTCTATTGGAGGACACTGAGAAGGAAACGGAGTGAGGATTTGAACCTAGGCTTTGTGATTCCAGAGTCTGTGCCACTGTATGGAGGCCAGGAATAGTGGTGTCCACCTACAGTCATAGCACTTGGGAGGCCGAGGCAGAAGGAGGGCTGTGAGTTTGAGGGAAGGAATTTGTCCAGTGTCCCAAAGTTAATAAGTGCTGGGGCTGGGGATTTAGCTCAGCGGCATAAGCGCCTGCCTTGCAAGCAGGCAGTCGTGAGTTCGATCCCTGGTACCGATAAAAATGAAAAAAGACCAAAAAAAACCCACAAAAAAACAAAGTTAATAAGTGCTAAAGTCACTTTGGCTTTGCTTGAATCCAGAGTTCTTTACCCACATGGAGGGTGACTATCAGCCATAAGACTGGAACATTTGAAATGTGGTTGAGATGAGTGGTACACGTAAAATGGACATGAAATATTGCCAGACTCATCGGCACATACATGTCTCAAATCCCAGCTATGCAGGAGGCTGAGGCAGGAGAAATATAGCTTGGAGGCCAGCGTAGGCAATTAGTGAAACTCCATCTCGAAAGAAAAGATAAATCTGAGTCAGGAGGATCATTAGAAGTTCAAGACCATGGGGCTGGGGATTTAGCTCAGCGGCATAAGCGCCTGCCTTGCAAGCAGGCAGTGTGAGTTCGATCCCCGGTACCGATAAAAAGGAAAAAGACAAAAAAAAAAAAAAAAAAGTTCAAGACCAGCCTGGGCTACAAAAAGTGAGCTCAAGGCCAGCCTGAACTGAGACCTTATCTCAAAAAAAAAAAAAAAAAAAAAAAAGACAATCAATCAATCAATCAATAAGGTCAGGAGATCTAGCTCAGGGCAAAGGCCAAGAGTCAGTCCCTAGAACCAGGGGAGAAAGATGGCCAGGAGTATTCTAGACAGCTAATTTAGGTAGAAATATGATAGATGGTGGATGCATCAAGGTTGGCTGGAGGCCATTTGAAGAAGATTAAAATCACATTGGCCATATTTATGTACTTCCCTAAGGGATAAGTGGACATTTGAGATTATAGGTGCCACCTTTTTGAGATTTCCCGTATAAATAAACCATTATTTCCTTAGTGTGGGACCTCTTCCCCCACCCACCAAGACTAGGACTAAAAGGACTAAGATTCAGATTCAGATTCCTAAGACTAAAACTAAAAACAAGATTAAAACTGTAGATTATCAGCCAAGGTTAATGATGTCACTCATCTGTACTGGCAACTACTGTATCAATATTAGCAAAGTAGCTAGACTTGTAATCGTATTGGTTGATTATAGTTTCGACCCACATTGTGTCCTCTTTGTGATTAAACTTTCTTAGAGAGGTGGCAGCCCATTTGGGACCTTCTGTCTCTCAAGAGCTATTCCTCGACCTCAGTGAATTTTCCTAACATTATTTTTATTTTTTCTTCAATCAGATTTTATTGGTACATTTTAGATATAATGATCACATTCCTCATAGAGAATTTGCAGCTGTACAGGATATAATTTGATTCTTTTTTTCCCATTCTCTGACCCTCCCTTCAACCCCTCCCCATTTACAAAAAACTTTATTCCCATTTTTTCTTTCTTTTCTCATGTTTTTTTAGCTTCCCCCATGGAGCAGCCTCCCTTGTTCATTCCCTAGGGACAGACCATTATCTCACCAGCCTATCCCATCCTCTCCTACCCTGGAAGACTGTAGATCATCAAACTGCACAGGTTTCCACCTCCCAAACACACCGATGACACCAGGTCCCAGCTGTCTGGTGCCACATTTCTCCGAGCACTGCACTCTGCTCATTTGGCATCCCATGTTTGCCTTTTACTGGTGTGTCTTGAAAATTCTTTTTCCTCAAAGGGAGTCAGCACACCTGCCTACGTACTTTAAAAGTGGTGTTTGGGGGAGGTTTAAGTTCCTTATTTCAGTCTCGGGGACCTTCAGACCCAACCTGGTGACATTTTTACCTTTCGGTCACGCCATACCACTTTTCTGCCTGTGCCGTCTGTTTTGTTGAAACAGACCTGCCCCGATACAACTTTCTGTGCTCTTTGGTAAATGCAGCTGCTTGCCACTGGCCATCTGGTGCGTGCATGTAATTCACTGCCTGCTGACTCGAGAGCCTGGACAACACAGCCCCTACCACGGCATCAGTGGGACTTTGGTGTGCACCACCAGGCTTGCATTTCTTCAGGAATGCCAATGCTGCCAACCAAGGGAACTGCACTTGGAGAACGAAGGTTCCGGTGGGTGGTGAGGAGATTGTTAGAACATTAAAAGGAAGAACAGAAAAGGCCTAGACTCTTACATTTAATAGATTTGTTTTGAACTATGAGAAGAAAGATTCACGAATCAGCAGCACTCAGCAGAGCCCATGGAGCTTTGGAAAGTGCTACAACCTGGGCAGGGATCATCCACAAGTAGTGAAAGTGAGAAATAAAAGCAGCCACACTGGCTACAGCTCAGAATTCACCTTAGTTAGGTATTTTGTTTGGTTTTTGTTTTTGCGGTACAGGAGGAGATTGAACTCAAGGCCTTCACCTTTATTATCTCTAGCCTTTATTTATTTATTGAATTTTGAATCAGGGTCTCACTAAGTTGCCAGGGTGGGCTCCCACTTGTGATCCTCTTGCCTCCGCTTCCCAGAGCTGAGATCACAGGTATGCACCACCAGGCTTGGCTAGCCTTAGCCTTATTTGGCGATGGCCTGGTCAGGTGGCAGCCTATGATCGAAGTTTGGTTGCTGTGATTGGCTGAGATTCAGCTGTCTCTTACAAAATCACGCTCGTAAATAAGGCTTCCAGTTAATTACACACCAATTTGAGTTACAGTTCATTAAGTAGGGACTCAAGGTACAGAAGCACCTCTGGCCAATTAAGTTTAACAGGCAACCCCTGTGTTTGTTGGGCAGGGCCTCAGACGAGGTTCCGAGGAAACCAGATGGTGGAGGGGTGTCCAGAAAAGGTCCTTGGAGAACCAGGACAGTGTGTTGTTGGGGAGCATCTATGGAAGCATGTGCACACATGGGGGGACCCCAGGGCTAGCTCGCTTCTGAGTTAAGTGGCTGCCAATGAATGTAGGGAGCAGACTCTGTAAGTAATGGGAGCTGGACACAGGTTTGCTAACGTCAGGGAGGAGGGAATGAATGAGGGGAAGAGAGAACAGTAGCTAAAGTGAGAGCTTGCAGAGAGCTACCGACTTCTGACCCCAACTGGGTCCTCTTCCCCTCTCAGAAATGTGGAACACAGGCACACAGCAGGCTGAGCAGTGAAGGAGACTCCTCATGGGTGCGAAGAGAGCTCAGATGCAGGGCCGGAGAGGTTGTGGACGGAGCCTAACAGAAATGAGGGAGCAGCACAGGTTAAGGAAAGGAGAAAGCATGGATTTTCTGGGAATGGGTGGGACTTCTCGGGAGTTTGGGCACCATCTCTTTATTGTCCTTTGGATAATTGTCTTCAGAACTATGTACTGTGATGGCACCGGGGTGGGGGTGTCACGGAGCACCCGTCTGGCAGCCACCTTAGTCCATCAGGGTCTGCTGGCTCCGTGGAAAGAGAGACTTCCCCTACTGCTGCCTGTCCTCAAAGATAGACAAGGGTAAGTACGGTAGAAATTCAGCATAACGATGAAGAAAGCTGTTTGGCTTGGTTTTATAGGGTGGACTCCAGAGTCTATCAATTCACAGGAAAAGGAAGGACATGAAGGAGACATTGTTAGGGTTTTCCAGAGCAATAGAGAAGCACAAGGAAGGAAAAGTGGCCTTTATTGAGGACGTGGACAGGAGCACAACACTCATGGGGTTGGACACTTCTCTGCCAGAGACAAACATGGCGGGAGGGGTTATGCTCTCTGACTGGAAGGAGCGCTTGGGACAGGCATTGAGGGTGCATGAGGAACTGATCGGAATTCTCTTTGCCTGCATGGACAAGGGAAGAGGAAGCTACAGGGGAAGGAGGAGGAAGTAGTTGTCAGGGTAAGTGTTGTTTTTGCTTTGGCCTTCCGCCATGTTAGACCCTGCCATCGTGTCCAGTAATTTATACTAGGGCAGAAACCTTTCAAAAATTACCCCAGAGGCTGTGGGCAGCTGGCACCTCTCTAAACACACAGTCGTGTTTACTGAATGTCTGCTGTGAGGCAGCTCCTTAAATAAATAGGACACAGCCTTGAGCTTGAGGGTATCGGTTGTGACTACTAAGAGACCTTTGTGTGTCCCCAGTAAACCTTAAAGTTGGCAAAACAGGCAGGAAATGGTGCCGAGCCATCCTTTCTACCTGAGTCCACGGGGGAAGAAGAGCCACTTCCCCATGATGACATTTAAGCCATTTAAACATTCTTTATTTCTCACCATGGAATGTTTCCACTGATAGGCCGATGTCAGAGAAAAACACAAACTCCAGTAAGTACCCACACAGGACTGATTAGGGGACAGAAACTCACAACCTGCAAGATGTTCCGGTAGGAGCAGGTGTTCGCTCAAGTGAAGAATGAATTTTAGGAACAACAAAGATCAAGAGCAGAATGCATTTATTGAGAGAAAGAAAGCTGTCTGCCTGTAATATTCCTATCTAACTCAGCTGCCTATGACACTTACACCATGGCTTTGGTGACGGAGCATCTTGGTTTCTGGTCTAATCCATCTAAGACCCTGATTCTTCAGTTTTCTGATATCTATATGGTTGAATCCAAAGCAACTCACTGAAATGGTTTTAATTCTTTAATTCTTTCTCTTCCTCTTCCTCCTCATTTTTTTTTTTTTTTTTTTTGTACCAGGAATCGAACTAAGGACCTTATACTTGCCAAGCAGGTGCTATGCCACTAAACTGTATCCATGGCCCAGTTTTAATTCTTAAATTTTGCTTTGTTTTGTTTTTTGAGACAAGGTCACCCTATGTAGATCAGGCTGCCCTTGAACTCACGATGTAGCTCAAACTGGTGTAGAATTCTCTGAGATCCTCCTGCCTCAGCCTCCTGAGTGCTGGGATTATGAGCATGTTCCATCACTGAAGTACTTTTTAAAGTCTTCCTACTTCCTCACTTGTTGAAGCCAGTGGAGTATGCTGGCCACCCCACCCTCCGCAATTCACTTTCCTCTCCAAGAATCTGGCTTCTCCTGCAGGCTGAGAAACCCCTGCCCAGCCTTGGCTGTTCCCCAGATAGGCCCGCCCAGCCTTCCTGAATGAATGCTCTCCCTTCCCCTTAGGCTTAGCTTTGTTTTTTTTTTTTTTTTTTTTTAATTTTATTTAAGGAGAAAAGAAAAAAAAAGCAGGGAAAGGGTACAAGTTATACAGATTTACAGAAAAAAAATGAACAGTAGGAAATCACTAGTTAATGGATTACATATTGTCATCTTAGAAATAATTGTTCAAGTCACAAAATTAGAGCTTGTAAAGTGGACATTCCATCAATGATACTGCAAACAGTTCTGTTCATTGATCCAATAAAACTCTGTGATATCATTTTCTATCTTATACACTTAAATATACATGCAGTTATATAGTTTGGAGCACTTTCTTTTCTTCTCTTTTGTACCATGACTATTACACATTTTGGGTTTCATTGCTCCCACGGTTCTTATTACTTTTTTGGAAGAGAGTAAAACCAAATGTGACATAACAGAACAGAATCGGTCAAGTCAAAAGGGTGGACATAATAGATAATGTAAAAACATAATACAAGGTGATCAACAATGGTTACCATAATGCCTCCTGCTATCTCTAATAGAATTGCCTATATCATTAGTTATAATACAATTGAACAAAACAGTAAAGAACAAAACCGACAAAACCAAAACATTGGAGACATTGTAGGTCTTCAAAAGTAGACAAAAGTCAACAAGAATGGGCGTCATAATGAATCTCATTATCTTCACAGCTGATGCCTAAACTTTCGAACCTGATACTATCCAGCAAAACAGAATAGGGGAACATCAGTTAAAAACCAGATGGTGAGAGTAATACAGGGCTTTAAATCAAGGTAATGAAAAGTCAAAGTGGGTTACTATAATATATCCTGCTATTTTTTTCCCTTTAATTAAAAGGATAAAGATAAAAAAGTAGATAATGGAGTGGAGATTGAGATAAAAGAGGGCATAACAACGAAACAGCGCAGATCAAAACATAACCATTTAAGCAGAATAGTGTTTCACCACCAGATAATCCTAACCTAAAAGTAGTTACCATATTGTTTCTTTCTTTGAAATCCTTGAGTACAACTTCGTATACTGTAGCATTAAGTATATCAAAACAATGTAAAACCATTCAAGAGAATGACAGCATTACAGAGTATTTAGAATCGACTAACAAAATGAACAATGGTTTCTGTATAATCTCCTTGTCTTTAAAAGGTTTTTGCTTATACTATCGTACATAATAAAATCCAATAAGATACAGCCTATTTAGACCATTGGAGACAGAAGGACAAAAGCTAGATGAGACTTCAAAACAAGATGATACTAAATCTGTATTACCTATTAAGATGTCATTTTCTCCAAAATAGCTGTTCCTATCATCCAATCTTCTCTGCCTCATTTCTGTTAAGCTCTTTTTCTGTCCGTAGCTGTCAGTTTGTCTTCTTCATTTTGTTCTCTGCTCCATTCGTTGTGGCCTCTCTGCCATTATTTCTGGATTCTTTGTATTTTTCTTTTTTTAGAATATCCTGCAATGCTCTCTGTAGAGTTGAATTGGTGGTTGCAAATTCCCCCAGTTCCTCTTTATCCTGGAAGCACCTTGTTTTTCCATCAATTTCCAGGGACAGTTGTGCAGGATATCTCAATCTTGGCTGGAGATTATTATCTTTCAATGCTTGAATTATTTCCCCCCACGCTCTTCGTGATTTGATGGTTTGTGCAGAGAAATCTGCTGTAATTCTGATGGGTGTTCCCTTGTAGGTGGTCTGTTTCTTGTCTCTTACAGCTTTTAATATTCTGTTCTTGTATTGAATTTCTGGAATTTTTATTATTATATGCCTGGGTGTTGCTCTGTTTGGGTTGTAGGTAGCTGGGGTCCTGTATGCCTCATACATCCGAGTATCTTTACCTTTTGCTAAATTAGGAAAATTCTGGATTATTTCTGTGAGTAGCTTTTGTAGTTCACTTGTTTGTGTCCCTACTTCTTCTTTTATGTTCTTAATCCTTAAGTTATGGCTCCTCTTATCATCTTCTTGTCTTTGTATTATTGCTGTTTGTTTCTTTGTTATTTTTAAGAAGTTTTTCATTTCATTCTCCCATATTACAAGTCTGCCCTCCAGTTCAGATAGTCTGTCCTTAGTTTCTTTCAAGCTGTTATGCCAGTCTTCTATAGACTTCTTAGTATCTTGGTAGTCCCTTTGAACCTGCTTCACGTATTCTATGCTTTCTCTGTTTTCTCCATCAAACAATTCTCCCCTTTTTTTCTGTTCTTCCATTCCACCACCTGTTTTTTCTTGGGTGGTACTTAGCATTTCTCTAACTATTCTGCATACTTCTAGCTTCAGGTCATTGATAACTTCATTCCTGAATTGGTCTATGAGGCTCTCTATATGGTGCCTTATGTGTATTGGTGTGGTGTCTGCTATTGCCTGTTTCTCAGAATTGGGGGCCGAGGAGCCTTTCTTGTTGCTGCCTCTTCCCATGCTGCCTCTTCTTCTCTGTTCCTTATATATGCAAGCTTATATAAGAGGCCCAGCTTCTCTCCCAGTCAGCCACAGCCTGATCGAATTGCGCCAATTAGGTGTTCCCGCTCACTGCTGCGCACCAGGGAGTTACGGACCAGGCAGCCTACGCGTCTCCCCTCCCGGCCACCGTCAGGCTCTGGGATCTGTGTTGGGACAGCCTACCAGGTCCGCCGGCAGCGTCATGCAGGCCAGGCACTTTTCACCAATCCCGCCCGAGAGGGGGATGTGTGGCTGGAGTCCCACTGCGCCCTGCTCCCGCAGGACTGCTTGGGCCCAGAAAGTCCTCCGCTGGAGTCAAACTGTGGTAGAGTGTCAGTTTCTCTCACTCACCTCACCACAAGTCAGTGCACACCTCCCTGCCGTTCGCAGATTGCCGTTCTCAGAGCTTCCGCGCGTCTCTCTCCTTGCCGAGCCACTGTAGAGGCAGCCAGCCGCCGCGCGGCGGGAAACCCAAATCGCGGCTTACAATGGCGCGGTTCCAGCCTCCACACCAAGTCTTTTCTGTTCCTGTTTTAGCACCAGGACTGCATTCCAAGTTGGCTTCTCTCAGCCCAGTTCGTTCCTGAGTCAGCAGAGCATATCTCCACCGACTTATGTCTCCTTAGTCCGCACCATTCCTGGCTTCTGAGCCGAGTCTTTCAGAGAGCCTCCGGTAGTTGCTGTTATCTGTCCGCCATGTTCTCCCGGAAGTCCTCAGGCTTAGCTTTGTAAAACTCATCCCCACTCACACTTGCTCATTCAGAAAGCACATATGAGTTTAACAGAATATCTGACCTCTCAAAAACAGGAAGAGTGTGAAGGCCTAGCTCAGCCCTGAAGGTTTGTGAGCAGGAAGAATTCCAAAGAGTGTCTATCAGTTGGGCCTGGTGATTCGCTCCTGTGACTGCAGCGCTCAGGGAGGCTGACGCAGGAAGGGCATGCGTTCAAGCCCGTCCTTGGCAATTTAGCAACTTGGTGAGGCTGTCTCAAAATAAAAAGTAAAGGAGTCAGTGGGGGCTAGGGAATGTACTTCAGTATGAAGGCCCTGGGTTTAATCCCCTAGCACAGCAATAAATAAACAAATATTTCCACAGAGCCTGTGAAGGAAGATGAGAGAGCATTACACACCTATAATTTCAGCACTTAGTGAGGCCGAGACAGGAGGATCCCAAATTCAAATCCTGCCGGGGTAATTTAGCAAGAGCCTGTCTCAGCATAAAAAATTAAAAGGGCTGGGGATATAGATCAGCAGTAGAGGCTCCTGGGTTTGAACCCCAGTACTGCCAATAGTTAGATAAATAAAGTAAACAAACACACTTTGGTGGGCCTTTGTAAATCAGACCTCAGATGCTCTCGCTCAGCTAAACCTTTGAATTGGGCAGCAAACACACCCTATGCTGCTGACCTTTGTAACCCGGGTAACCTCTGCGGCTGCTGCTAACTTACAGGAGGGCGCCGCCAAGCTGGAGGGGGAGGGGGCGGGACCTGCCAATCACAAGACCCCGGCGCCAGTGACTCAGGCCGGAAGGCAGGAGTTCTGGCAGACTGGAACCCTCCAGAGCCTGCGATCATGACTCTTCCTTTTATTTCTTCCGCTTTTATTTTTGCTCTTTTTCTCCTTTCCTCTTCTGTTAGGCCCAAGTTGCTCTGCAGAGTGAGTCCTCTTAACCTTTCACCTTTCACCTTGGAAACAAACTTTTGGCGCAGCTTTTGGCTTCACTAGTCCAATTCTTTGCTGGATGCAAGAATACTTTCGATCGCGGAGCGATTCTTTCTTTTTTTTTTTTTTTTTCTTTTTCGTTTTTTATCGGTACCAGGGATCGAACTCACGACTGTCTGCTTGCAAGGCAGGCGCTTATGCCGCTGAGCTAAACTCCCCAACTGCAGAAAGACCCACAGACCACCACTGCACCCAGTGGTGTCTCAGAAGACAGCTGAGCGCCATCCAGCTCCAGCCACAGCTCCCAGGAGCGCCGGATTGCCAACCCTTGCCGGTTACAGCTGTAAATACAGCCACTGTTCTGTAAAACCTCCGAACACATTTTCTAGATTACCTGAGTTTGTGTTTCCTGGTTTGCAATCTGAATTCATCTAAAATAAATGTAATCTTTTCTATTCTGAACTGTGTGTATTTTATTCTACATCTGACATAGTGATACAGGCACATACTGTATAACTCCCAACCTGCTAGATGTCCCAGACTCCCACTTTGTGTTCCCCGAAATCAAAGAATGAATTCTGAGGAACAGACTAAGAAATTTTCTCAAGGGCGAGCGCTCCTGAGAGAGACAGGAGGGGACTCGGAAAGTGGGTTGCCACAAGCCCACTTTTAAAGTAAGATTTATAGAGCAAAATTGCAAGGTGGGTACAAAACCACGAGGTAGATACATGGTGGGAGAAAATTGATCAAAACTGATCAATCAGTAAGATTACAAGTACAGCCGCTTAGGTAATGTTGGTACAGTGGGAAAGCGGGTCATGTAGGTCATATACCAACGGTAAAGGGAAAGAACAGGGACCTTTTTCAGAAGACATAAATTAGTAGGTTGCATCACCAACCTGATGACTGATGTCTTTTTTTGTTTTTTTGGTATTGGGGATCAAACTCCTGACCTTACAAGCACTTGAGCCGCTGAGCTAAATCCCTGGCCTGTCTTTTTTTTTTAATTTTGTCTTTTTGAGACAGGGTTTCACAGTGTAGTTCAGGTTGGCCTTGAACTCACTTTGTGACCCAAACTGGCCTTGAACTTGCAGTGATCCTCCTGCCTCAGCCTCCTGAGTGCTGGGATTACAGGTGTGTGCCCCATGTCTGACCTGCTTATTTAAAATATTGATCATTATTGTTTATCCTTCAGGGAGATGTGTAGATGTAGTCATTTTATCTTTATCTTGAGGCCCGGCTTTCAACAAATGCACCAGCGGCCTCAGTTGTAATGGATCCCCTTTCTGCACTGACTCCTTTGAGGGCCTACTCCTGTCTGACTTCCTATAATATTTCTACCTAGCTTAGCTATCTATAATGCATTCGCAGGTATTTCTCAAGTACCCTACAAAATCAACCCAGACTGGGGCATGTTGGAAAGACTTTTTGTAGGAAGCATGGAGAGGACAACCCAGATGGGCAAAATAGACTGGCAAAGGGATGAATAGGAGTCCTGGCCTAGCCCAGCAGCTATGATAATATGTCACTCAGGCTGAAGGGCAGAGCAGGAGCAGGATTGCAAGAGGCCATCATGTGGAATCAGGACCCAAGCACAAAGGAGTCTGGGCTTGACACCTAGGGCAGGAGTTGCTCCAGGATATAATGAATGTGTTGGGTGTGGTGACTGTGTCACGGGGTATCTGGCCTGCACAGATGGAGAAGATTTCTTTCACGTGGAAGCAGCTGGGTGAGAGTTGACCACGCCAAAGCTAAACAAGTAAACAGCCATCAGTTCATCTCACAATTTTTGTGGGTCAGGAATCTGGAAAGAGTCTCACTGGGTCTTTTGGCCCAAGGTCTTTCCAAGGACAGTGATTGTGGTGTCAGCCAGAGCCAGTCAGCTGACAGCATGACGGGGAAAGGTCCCTTCCAGGCCACACACACAGCTGGTGGCGGCCGGCAGAGGTCCTCAGGTCAGCCGAAGCCTTGGGGTCCCTGCCCAGGAGGCCACTCGGTCAGGAGGTCCGCAGCACAGCAGCTGGCTTCCCAGTGAAGGTAAGAGGAGACAAAAGGCACAGCCTGCCCGCAGGCCGGTCTGGGAGGCACAGCTCGTCCCTCGCCCGTGTCTCCAGAAGCCAAAGGACGAATTCAAAGACAAGGAAGGAGAGAGGAAGAATGTTTATTAAGAATGGAGCAACAGGGCCGGGGATATAGCTCAGCAACACAGCACCTGCTTGGCGAGCACAATAAGATAAAACAATAAATCAAAAGAAATAGCTCCCAACATTTGGGAGACCCAAAAGTAAGTTGTCAGGAAGACTCTTTTAAAAATTTTTTTGTTTATTTTAAATTTTATTGGTACATGTTAGGTATGCATAATGATAACATTCATCAGAGGGTTTTTAAATTTTTTCTTTATTTTTTTTCACCGTGGAGCACTGCTACATGGCATGTCTTTTCTTTTTCTGTTCCCTTTCTCTCCTTTCAACCCATCTCCTCCTCCTTACTGACAAAAGCTTTGTTTCCATTTTCCCTTCTATTCTGTTTTTCTCTCGTCCCTCCTCCTCCCTTGTTCTCTTTTGCATTTGAACATTTTCTTCCCACTTCTCAGTATCTGGTGTGCACTTTGGTCCCTGTTCATACTTTTGGCTTCTCACCCCAGAGAAACAATGAGGGTTCACACATGCGTGCCCAACTTATTTCACTTAAGAATATGGTTTCAAAGTGCATCCATTTAGCTAGAAATCTCTCGTTTATCTTTTTTATGGCAGAGTATTAAGCCATTGCATAAAATAGCCCATTTTTTATTCATTTATCAGTTGATGGGCAGTTGTTTCCAAGATATAGCTATTATAAACTATGCTGCTATAAAATGTGGGTGTGCATATATCACTGTGAAGTTTTTAATTATTTTAGGAAGATACTAAGGAAAGTAGCTAGAACTGTAGTTTTAGGTTTTTTTGGTTTTGTTTTTATCTTTTTGAGACGATATCTCACCGCGCAGTTCAGGCTAATTTCAAACTTGCAGTGATCCTCCTGTCTCAGCCTCCCAAATGCTGAAATTACAGACATGTGCCCACACGGCTGGCTTTAGTTTTAGTTTTTAGGACTCTCCACACTGATTGCCCAGGGGTTGCACCAGTCTACACTCCCACCAGCAGTGGAGAAGGGTTCCTTTTTCCCCACATCCCTGCGGCATCTGTTATTGGTTGATTTCTGGGTAAGAGCCATTCTTTCTGAAGTGAGATGGAATCTCAGTGTTGTTTTAATTTGCATCTCGATTGACCAGTGATGTTGAACACTTTTTCATTTATTCACTTGCCATTTCTACTTCATTTGAGAAGCCAAGGGGACTCTTTGTCTAGGAATTTTTATACCAAAAAAATGACCAAGGCCTCAGAGCACTCTGAGTCAAACTAAGCTCAGCCTTCAGAACTAAAACAAGCTTAAATTAAAATATAACCCAATGAGTGGTGCTGTGTAAGCATATGTCCTTGGCCTCTATCCTATCAGAGTGGTTCAGCAAAAGGACAAAGTAAGAAGGAAAAATTGTTTTCCAGACAGGTAAGTGCAGAAGTTGTCATAGTAACCTGCTCCTTACCATGCTGTTTACATCCCTGGACTCAACTGCTCACCTTAATTATTCTTGGTAAGTCCGACGACCTCAGGCAGGAGCCTGCTGACCTGGTCATCCTGGCTCTGTCCCTGGCCACTGCCCCTGGCTGCCTGCTGCCTCCTGCTGTCTCTCCTGTCTATAACACCAAGTCCACTGACCCCGGGGAGGGGACAGACGGGGAATGAGCGCCAGTGGGTGCCTGTGACTACCCCACAAGGAAGAGGAGACCTCGTGACTGAAAGGTGAAGGCTTCTTCAATGTCATATTGAGGAGAATAGCAGGCAAGGACAGAAAGGGAGAGGCCAGCACCACCGAAAGATCTGACCGATGGCTGGACCACCAGTGATTCCCTAGGTCTGCATATTGGGAGAAACGTCCCAACTTTAAGACCAAAAATAACAAACCCATCATGCAACAAGAAAGCAACAAATTTTCAGTGCTTAAAACATGCAAGCGTAACTTCTAATGGATGAAACTGAAGTTTTGCTGTTTACGTGGAACACGAGACCAATGAAAGCCCGGGAGTCATCAGTGGTCGATCAGATGCAGCAGGGAGAGAGGACAGTGAAGTCCGGGGAAGGCCAGTGGGCTCGGAGGCTGCGCGTGCTGGCTGTGCACACACCGTGTGGGAGAAGCACCCCGGCTGCTTCCCGGTCACGGCTCCCGTTTCTGTCTCTCAGGCCCCGAGTCCTTTGCATTCATGGCTTTCGAGTCCTTTGACTTTGACAGAAAGGAAAAAGCACATTTTACACAGCAACTGCTGTGCACGTGCTCACATGTAGAGAATACGTATCCGTGGTGTTTTTAGTTGTTTTTGTCTTTAGTTTTGTGCTGAGGAACTCCTGCATGCCAGGCAAGGGCTCTGTCCCTCACCTACCTGTCCCAGCACTAACATGAAAACAATACCCAGAGCCAGGAACATAGGCGCAAACCTGCAGCCCCAGCATCTGGGAGGCTGAGGTGGCAAGACCACAAGTGTAAGACCAGCCTGGGCTACAATGAGTTCAAGGTCACCTTGAGCTACACAGTGAAGTCTTTTTTTTAAAGCAGTACTGGGGATCGAACTCACGACCGCCTGCTTGCAAGGCAGGTGCTTATGCCGCTGAGCTAAATCCCCAGCCCCATACGCAGTGAAATCTTATCCCCCCCCAAAAAAAAACCCTACACAAACCAAAACCAAAACCAACAAATAACAGGGAACAAACCCTCCCCAAATATACTTACCCTGATTGTATTCTGTACACAAAGACATGTTACAGAGCCTAGAGCTGTGCATATATCAGGCCATCGTTCAACCATTCAGCTACACTTCCAGCATCCAGTTTTTAAAAATTGCCACCTGCTGGGTGTGGTGGTGCACGCCTGTAATCACAGTACTCAGGAAGCTGAGGCAGGAGGATCAGTGTGAGTTCCAGGCCAGCCTGGGCTACACAGTTAATTCAAGGCCAGCCTACACTGCACAGTGAAACTCTGTCTCAAAAAGACAAAACAAAACAAAACAAAACCACACACACAAAAAAAATCCCAAAAGAGTTTAAATAAAATGTTCAAAAAATGATTTTAGTGATGGTTATGCAACTATGTGAATCTATCAAAAGCCAATAATTTGTGTACTGTACATTTTTTTTAACTTTTTTTTTTAGCCTCTTTTTCCCTTGCTCTTTGTAGTGATTTATTTCTTTTTTTGGAACCGGGAATTGAACTTACAACCTCGTACTCGCCAGGCAGGTGCTTATGCCGCTGAGCTAAATGCCCCTGTGTGTACTGTAAATTTTGTGGTATGACAGTTGAATAAGCTGTTAAAAGTTTAGGGCTAAATAGAAAACAAAAGAAAAGAAAAAGACAGAAAAAATAAAAAAGAGTTGCTTACTGAGCGCTCCCGGCTCCCAGTACTGGCTGTATCTCAGGCTAGCTGGTGGCCTTGTGTCTTCTTTCCTCATCTAAAAGACAGGGATTGTGACTGTATTTATTTCACAAGAGTATCGTGAGGAATAAATTAGGTGGCCCTGTGAGCTACACAGCACAACGCCTGCCTCAGCCTGAGCGTCTGCAACCCTGATGGTGGTGGGCTGGTGAGGCCCCCTCCTAGCCACTGTTGGAGTGTGGGCGTATTTAATTCAATGTTTTGTTCTGGTGTGTGTTTTTTGGACAAGGTCTCACTACGCAGCCCGGGCTGGCCTTGAACTCATGATCTACCAGTCTCAGCCACCCAGGTGCAGGAATTAGGGCCATGCATTACAATCCCCTCCCTTGGGCATGTTAAATTCTCTAGGCTGCTGCATCTGTAAGTGGGAATAAGAACACGGGCGATGCTTCCTGGGCTGCATGAGCAGTGAGAGGACTCCATGCTGTATCCCAGTTTAAAGCCAAGCTTCACCTTCCCTAGGAAATCGCTCAAGCCCTGACCTTCTGCCCAGCCCTGCAGCAGGCTAGTCATTCGACTTAGACCATTTATACATACTGTTGCCTCATACACAGTAAGTGCTCAACATACTAAAATTTATTTTTAAAATTAAGTTCAGGGGCTGGGAATTTAGCTCAGCAGCATAAGCGCCTGCCTTGCAAGCGCGTGGTTGTGAGTTCGATCCCTGGTACCGATAAAAATAAAATAAAATAAAATTAAGTTCATTGGTACAATTTAGATATGCACAGTGATCACATTCCTCATGGGGAATCTGCACCTGTCCATGATTTAACTTTTTTCCCCATTCTCCTCTTCCCTTCAACCTCTCTTCCCCTCTTATTTACAAAAGCTTTGTTTCTAATTTTTCCTCTCTCTCTCTAGCCTTCCCTTCCTTTCCCCCTCCCTACTTCCCCTTCTTATATTCGCATTTTTTTGTGATACTGGGATTAAAACTATGCCCTTCTCCCTGGACAGTTCCAGCTCTTATTTTTTATTTTGAGACAGCATCTCACTAAATCCCTCAGGCTGGGCGGAACTTTGTGGTCCTCCTGCCTCAGTCTCTCAGAGTGCTAGGACTACAGATGTGTGCCACCGTGCTTGGCTCACACTAAAATTTTTAAGAAATTAAAACGTAGCTGGGCAGCACTTGAGGCTGAGGAGGGAGCATCAACATCCCGGCAAGTTTGAGGCCACCTCGGCTACAGTGAGTTCAAGGCCAGCCTGAACTTCAGAGCGAGACTGTCTCAAAAATGAAGAAGGAGAAGAAGAGGAGAGGAAAAAGAAAAGAAAAGGAGAAGAAACAAACGGGTTATAACCCCGTCTATACCCGAGGTCATGGCCCAGACAGGAGAGCACTTTGAAAATCAAAGCGTTACTGAATGTAAGGAAGGCACTCGTTATGTCAACCGATCCCCACTAGAGGGCGGTAGACACCACCAAATTCAGCGCAGCCCGGCTCCGGCGGCTGGTGAAAACAGGTGATGTTCAGAGAGATACTCACATATGGTTGCAGTCCATGGTGATCCCAATAGGGCTTGGGCTTGCTTGAGCCTAGGGATCCTTTTGCTTGCCGTGGGCTGCACGAGAAATGATCATTTCTGTTTTTAAGCTGGGTGTTTCCACACCCTTTGCCCCAGGGCCCAGGACACCTGAGCTTGGGAGCACATGATCTCACCCCACATTGACTGTGTCCTGTTGACTGGGCCGAGCACACCAGCCTGGAAAGCCCGAGCTGCGCAGGCGCCAAGGAGAAGCGGGGCATTTGCCTCGCAGGGCTTCTTCCTCTAGGCAGTTGGATCCCCTACTTAGCCTTCGTATTTAACTCAGGAGGAGGGAGCCGCAGTGGGAGCGGTAAGGGAGATTACTAAATGCCTGCTGTAGGAGAAAGGGTGCTGTAGGCTGCACTCAAAAGCCAGAGGCTAGGCACGGTGGTGCACGCCTCGAACCCCAGCACTGGGGAGGCTGAGGCAGGAGGGTTACTGCGAGTTGGAGGCCAGTCTGGGTTACATAGCAAGAGACTGCTGCAAAAAGTCAAACCAAAACAGAAAAGAATGCTGGGGTAAAACTGCAGAATAAGCAGTAACTTCATATCCACAGAGCAGTAAAATGATAACCTTTGGAGTTATCTTTTCTACCTGACAAAATTATTTGCAACGTATCTTCTACACATTAACAACTAGCTTTATGGACTCCAGGCCCTTTCAACAGGAAATAAGTTAAATAAAACAACATCCCCTTCAGTCAGATGACCATGCCGTCTTCTTAGAAATATTCTAGTATTACCTCAAAAAGACACACAGTAATAGTTTGCTTTATTTCAATTTTTGGATAATTTTTCTCAAAAGTTTAAAGTAGATTGCAGAAGCCCAGGTGTGGTGGTGCATGGCTGTAGTCCCAGAATTTAGGAGGCTGAGGCAGATGAACGGCCCAGGTTTGAGGCTAATCAAGGCTACATAGTGAGTTCAAGGCCAGCCTGAACTATAGAGAGAACTATACCCTGCCCCCCAAAAAAGTAGATTGCAGAGGAAATAAAGAATGCACACCTTGCATTGCCCGACTTGCTTTAATATAGTAAAGCTCCAGTTATGTTGATTTCTAACCCAGGTTAGTATGAACAGAAGAAGAGATGAACAGAAGAAAAATCTCATGGCACCAGGTCCCTGTCTTCATTTCTTGTCTTTGTTTTTGAGACAGTGTCTCACTATGCAGTTCAGGCTGGCCTTGACCTCACTTTGTAGCTCAGGGAGCCTCAAACTGCCAGTGATCCTCCTGCCTCAGCCTCCTGAGGGCTGGGATGACAGGCGTGCACCACTGTGCCTAGCCTCTGGCTTCTTTCTGAGACTGGGTGTTGATGCTGTTCGGACTGGGCTTGAACTCTTGGGCTCATGTGGTCCTTCTGCCTCAGTCTCCTGAGGAGATGAGGTTATAGGTATGAGCCACCATGCCTGGAGGTTGTACTTTCTTAGGTACTGGAGATTGGATCCAGGGCCTCTGTGTTACTAGGTTCTCTAACGCTGTAGACCTTCAGGGATTCCTTCCAGGTCCTTGGAGCAAAGAACAGGGCAAGACATGTGAAAAAGGATTTCCATTTATTAGAGGTAGGAAAAGAAGTGTGCTCTGCGCCCCAGAGAGAGCTCACGGTGGCCACCAGGTTAATAGCAGGCTTTTGCATCCCTTCTTCAGGCTGACATTAGACCTAGGCCATCCTATCAAAAAACTGCTTCATTTCATGCCAGAAGAATTGAAGACAGCATTTTCTGATTGGTTCCAGGTACAGAGTTTGGAAACTGTTTCCTGCCTGAGTGGCCAGGATCTCTGTGATTGACAGACCACACCCCCTTGCTCAGCCAATTGGCTCCGCCCTAGCCTCCTGCTGTACTTGCCCTGGCCATGTCTCTAGACCTTTTCATTTTTTATAAGGTCTTTTTAAGATGTTACATTGCTTAGGTTGTGCTTGCGATTTGGATCCTCCTTTACCTCAGCCTCCCAAAGTGCTCAAGTTATAGGGACTACGGTGGCTTGTTTTTTACAACGTATTTTCTGGATCTTTCAGGACCTTAGGCTCACCATATATTGGGAGTATCTGTTCATGGAAAAGATATTTGTTCATAGAACAGCAGATCTCAATTGTTTTCATCGTGGGATCCTTTTCTCCTGTTAAAAATGATTAAGGAAGCCATGCAGGATGGCATTCGAGACCAGCCTACAGTGTGAGCTCAAGGCCAGCCTGAACTGCATAGCAAGACCCTGTCTCAAAAAGACAAAAAAGTTTTTTTAAATGATTAAGAATATCATATTTGTGTATGTGATAACCAATATTTAACCATATTAGAAATTAAAACAAATTTAGCAAATGATAATTAACTCATTAAAAGTAGCAATATATACCTGTCACTCGTTAGCAAAACTAACCTAATTTTTATGAAAAACAACTATATTTGCCACCACCACACTGTTATGGCTGGTGTCTAGATGTCACCCCAAAGCCTCATGTGGTGACAGGTGGGGTTTTTCAGAGGTGGCGGGATCTGGTGTGATGCTGGGATTGATTCAGGGTGCAGTGCGGGCACCAAGGATACCAGGAATAGGGGTGTGAGTGCTGCCTGCCCTGAGTAACCTGGACAAGACATAAAGGATAGAAAAATGCTGTTGTGGCCCCCTGCTTGTTGCTTTTTGTGTCTTCTGCCTCCATGAACTGTTTCTCCTCTGCGATGCCCCTGTACTATGCCACCCTGCCTTGCAGCTGGCCAATTAAGAACTGAAACCTCTACAAACTGTGAGCTAAATAAACCTTTGCCCTTTCACTTTGGGTGTCAGGAATCTTGCTTCAGCAATGATAAAAGTAATTAAAACACCCACAAAAGTTTGGTTTTGATTGAGAGGACTAGATTTACACAGTGCTTGTGTCTGCGTGAGTGTGTGTGTATGTGTGTGTGTGTGTGTGTGTGTGGTACTGGGTATTGAACCCAGGCCTTTGCACTGATTTGCATGGGTAGACCCTTAGAAATTTCTTGTTCTTTTGTTTTTTGAGACAGAGTTTCTCTATGTAATCCAGACCAGCCTCAAACTCATGACAGCTCTCCTCAGTGCTACGACCACAGGTGTGTGCCACCATGCCTAGCCTCTTATTTTTTGAGATATGCTCTGTCTTAGTTTTCCTGTTGCTGAGACAAAATACCCAACACCCAAAGTTAAAGGGGCAGTATAGGGAGCTACAAATTATAGATTTGAGGCTAGGGTTCTGGGGCTTTAGTGGTTCGATACTGTGACATCCCAGGGGAAGATTGCATCAGCTGAAGACATCCTGGTTCCTACAGAACCTAGTAGTTATAAAAACAGGGTTTTACCTTGGGCAAAGGACAAACTCCTTATTAACCCACCATGTCTCCCCACCGTCCTCGTCAACACAAGGTCACCTCTGCTGAGTCACCTGATAGTCCCTTTGATTATTGAGTACACTCGATAAATATTGGCTAGTTTGGAGTGTCTGTCTCTGCCCATCCTGACGCACTGACCTCCCAGGTCCTGTGTACTTTGAAAGTGTGTCTCTCTGTCTTTCTTTATCCCTTGCCACACTCCCTCTCTGGGTAGATCAGGGGACTGACTGGCTCTTCATAGGAAAGACTTATTTAGCTCACAGTTTGGGGAGGTTTCAGCCCATAATCAGCTGGCTCCAACACAGGGTAGCACATGGCACGGAAGTCAGCAAAAGAAACAAGCAAGAGAGCAAGATGGGCAGTGCCAATCCAATCAGTGGACCGATTCAGTAATCACCCACCCCACACCCCAGCATTGCACTACAAATCAGTCACACTCTCTAGATTCAGCCAAGTCCAAAAGCCCTCCCCATAACTGCATGAAGCTGGCGGGGGGACGGACACCTAGACACAAGCCATAACACACGCTCACTGGATTTCCTAGGTAACTAAACTTCTCACCCCCCTGCCTCAGCCTCCCACATGCTGAGACTATGGGTGTGTGCCTGAATTACACCCAGTCCAACCATGGCATTTTTTATTTATTTATTTATTTATTTATTTATTTATTTATTTATGTCTTTTTGAGACAGGGTCTTGCTATGCAGTGCAGGTTGGCCTTGGGCTCACTTTGTAGCCCAGGCTGGTCTCGAATTTGCAATGATCCTCCTGCCTCAGGCTCCTAGGGCTGGGATTATAGGGGTGAACCACCACACCCAGCAAACACAGCATTTTAAAGATCATGTATCACTTTAGATGGTGATGATGTTTTCATTTAAAAAGTTATCTTTTTTATTTTATTTAAGGAAAGACTAAACAAAACAGAAAATAAGTAGAAATAATACATACATTCAGAAAAAAAAATAAACAGAAATCACTAGTTGATGTTTGCATATTGTGGTTTTACAAATAATTGTTCAAGATACAAAAATGGAACATGTAAAGTGGGAATTCAAACAGCAAGACTGCAAACGGTTCTGTTCAACTATCCAACAAAAAGTAACATGGTTGTCAATCCTATACACTTAAACATACATGCAGGTATCTATATCTTCATTTATGTTTAGATTAAACAAACTAAAGCAGGTTAAAATCATCCTGAACAAAGAATAATAGTATTGCTGGATTTCACATCACGATACTCTGTGATCAGCACTGGGTAATGTAGTGTCTTTTTAAAAAAATTTTATTTAAAGAAAGACTAAACAAAACAGAAAATGGGTAGAAATAATACATAATTTCAAAGAAAAAAAACAGTAAGATTTTATTCAACCTTATAATACCTAATGAGATAGACAAATCTCTTTAAGGAAATAAGAGGCATTATGGTAACCACTGTTGATAACCTTGTACTCTGTTTTTACATCATGTGCTATGTCTATCCTTGGTTTTGACTGACAGCTTTGTTTTGCCATATTTGACTTTATTCTCTTCTAAAAAAAAGTAATAAGAACTAAGGAGTAATAAAACCCAAAATGTGTAAATTTTGTTGTAAAAAAGAGAGGGAAAAAACGTGCTCTAAAGGATACAACTGCAGTGTGTTTAGGGGTGTTAAATAGCTGACCATATTAATGTTTTTGCTTGGATCATTGAACACAACTGTTTGCAGTCTCTCTGTTTGAATGTTCACTTTGTATGCTTTGATACTGTGATTTGAGCAACTATCTCTAAGATGATAATGTGTAATCTATTAACTGGTGATTTCTTACTGTTTTTTTTTTTTTTTTTTGTAGTTCTGTATTACTTGTACCCTTACACCACTTTGTTTTGTTTTGTTTTTTTCTCTTTTTCCTTTTAAATAAAATTGTAAAAAAAACAGTAAGAAATCACTAGTTGATGATTACAGATTGTCTTCTTACTAATAGTTATTCAATATACTAAAGTGGAGCTTATAAAATGGTGATTCAAACAGTGAGACTACAAACAGTTCTGTCCAACTATCCAACAAAAACTTAGAAATACACTTAAACATACATGCAGTTATCCATCTTTTCAATTATGTTGAGATTGGACAAACACAAGCAGGCTAATATACTCTGAACAAAGAGTAATACTATTGCTGGGTTTCACATTATGACACTCCAGGATCAGCACTGGGTATTTAGTGTCTGTTTTTCTTCAAAGTATCTGTTCGGTTCATCATGTGGCATAAGATCAGTTCTCATAAACTGTTTATAGATTCTACACATGCATGAGTCTTAACATGTATTTCTATCCTTTTTATATTAGAAGGAGAAACAAAACAAAGCAAGACAAAAAAAATATATTCCTATAAACACATGAAATGAAAAAAACATATAAGACCATTGTACAAAGAGTTCTACCATGGTTCATGTGTTGTCTCTTGTTATCTCCAATAGAATTGGCTATATCATCAGACATAGTATAATTGAATATATCAGTATACAACATTATTAACAAAAACACAACTTTGTATATAGTATAGAATTTCAAAAACCGGCAGTTATCAAACCAGAATATATATTGTAGAGTCTTGTCATCTTCAGTGCAGTTGCTTATACTCTGAGACTTGATACTATCAATCATATCAGCTTTGAATAAAATCTTCTCTGCCTCATTTCTGTTATGTTCTTTTTTTTTTTTTTTTTTGTCTTTTTCGTTTTTTATCGGTACCAGGGATCGAACTCACAACTGCCTGCTTGCAAGGCAGATGCTTATGCCGCTGAGCTAAATCTCCAGCCCCTTATGTTCTTTTTTTGCCATCAGATGTCTGCTTATCTTCTTCATTCTGTTTTCTGCTCCATCCATTGAGGCCTCTCTGCCACTGTTCCTAGAATCCCAGTACTTTTCTCTCTCTCTAGAATGCCCTGCAGTATTCTCTGTAGAGTTGGATTTGTGGTTGCAAATTTCCCAAGTTCCTCTTTTATCTTGTTTCTCCATTAATTTCTAGAGACAGTTTAGCAGGGTATATCAATCTGGGATGGAGCTTATTTTCTTTCAGGGCTTGGAATACTTTGCTCCAGGCTCTTCTTGACTTGATGGATTGTGTCGAGAAGTCTGCTGTTATTCTGATGGGCCTTCCTCTATAGGCAATCTGTTTCTGGTCTCTAACAGATTTTAATATTCTGTTCCTATATTGAATTTCTGGGATCTTGATTATTATATGCCTGGGTGTAGCTCTGTTTTGGTTGCAGGTGGCTGGAGTTCTGTATGCCTCGTATATCAGAATATCATTTCCTTTTCCTATGTTTGGGAAGTTTTCCTTAATTATTTCTGTGAATAGCCTTTGTAGTTCCCTTGTTTGTACCCCTGCTTCTTCATTCACATTCTTTATTCTCAAGTTATAGATTATCTTGTCATCATCTAGCCTTTGTATTGTTACTGCTTGTTTCCTTGTTATTTTTAAAAAGTTTTCCCTTTCATAATCCCACATTGCAAAATTGTCCTCCAGTTTGGATAATCTGTCCTTAGTTTTTTTCAGGTTGATTTGCCATCTTTCCATAGAGTTTTTAATTTCCTGATGATCTCTTTGAATCTGCTTCATGTATTCTATATTTTTTTATATTCTTCATCAAATGGTTCTCTCCTTTGTTTGAGTTCCTCCCTTCTTCTGTCTGTGTCTGCTTGAGGGGTGCTTAGTATCTCTTTTATTAATCTTATTTTGTGCTTTATTTGGCTAAATATTTCACTTTTGAACTCATCTATGAGATCCTGAAGATATCTCTTTATGTCCACTGGTGCTGTGTCTGATATTGCATGTTTGCTGTTCTCATTCTCCTTTGTATTTACCTGTCCTGGGTCCATGTTCTCAGGGTTCGGGCCTGGAGACTTTTTGTTGTTGCTTCCTCTTCCTATCTCTTTTGTTTCTTCCAGGAGGCCCCAGTTTCTTTATTTTTGGTTACAATTTTTCTGAAGTGTGCTGGCTAGATGACCCTTCACACTGCCATGTGCTAGTGAGTTGCATACAGGGACAGTGTATACTGGGCCCTCCCCTCCGGATCAATGAAGCTGCTTGGCCTACACTGTATTACTTTGTGCGGCCTTCCCTCCAGTGGCGGTGGCTGGAGCTTGACGGTGGACTTTGCTCTACCTCTCCTCCAGATTGGTGGCAGTGGGGGTAGGGGCGGGGGTAGGGGCAGCTGGTGGGCACTGAGTTGCTCCACTTCCCCAGCCTCTGGTGGGCCCGTGGCGACAGGTCTCACTGGCAGCCTGGAGGCCTGGAGGTGGTGGGTGGAGCGCTGTAGTGGGGGGATCAGGCAAGCTGCTGTGGCCTGATCAGTCAAACTTGTGAGGTTTCACTGGGTTAGTGTGATTAGTGTGCGCCACTGCTGTAGGGACTTGATTTTGGATAATCTATTGGGTCTCAGCCAGGTCACGTGACCCAGGCCAAGCTCGCTCCACCAATCCCATTAAGGAAGGGAGCAATTGACTGAAGTCACTGCTGCCCCTTGTTCTTGCCAGTCCTGCCCGGTCCTAGAATGTCGTCCACCAGAGCCCCCTATTTATGGAATGGCTCTACTCCTGTCACTCACCACAGGTCGATGTAGGCACCCTGCCAACTCAGCTCTCCTTTTGGCTCGCCAACCCCTGAACTCAATGTCGAAGCGGCGGGACCTCGGATAGTCAGCAAGTCACCTTAATTTCTTCTTGGGAGGAGAGAATTCATCTCCCTCTGTTTGGAGCTCCCCACTCTGTTTATCTTGAATTCTAAGTTGACTATCTCAGGGAGCCTCTGGAGCCAATTGTTATCTATCTGCCATCTTTGCCAGTTATCTTCATTTTTTCAACTTCATCTTTCCTTGTAACATCCAAATTATGATCTGGAAGTATGCTGGTGGTGTTTTAAAGAGAGTTTTCAATACCTCCTTAGTACGGGTCACATCCAAGCGGAGTGTGGCAGTGCACACCTGTGACCCTGTACACTGAGAAGCTGAGGAGGACTGTGGGCTGGGACCCCGCCTGAGTGATTTAGCATCTCAGAGAGGTCCTGCCTCAGAATGGAAAGCGAGAAGGACTGGGATGCAGTGCAAAGGCCCTGGACATTTTTCTCTCAGAGAAGCGTGTCATTTAGATGCATTGGTGTCTAGCGTACTGTACGGACTGAATGTGTCCCAGCATACTCAGATTTGGAAGCCCTAGCCTATAAAGTACTGTGGCTTGTGTCCATGTGTCCCCCCAAAGCCTCATGAACTTTAGATGAGTTTTTTTTTTGGTGGCAACTGAATCTAGAGTTTGTGACTGATTCGTAGTGCAGTGCTGGGGTTTGCGGTGCTGGGATTAAGGCTGGGTGATTGCTGGATCAGTCCACTGTTTGGATTGACAGAAATCTGGGTAAAATAAAAGGGGAAGATAGAGGCTTGTTTCCCTTTATGCTCTTGCTGCTTTTGCTGTCTTGTGCTGTCGTGAACTGTTGCCCCTCTTCTATGTGCTACCCTGCATTGGAGTCTGTGAAACCTCCGCAAGCTGTGAGCTAAATAATCTCTTTCTTCTCATCTTTGGATGTTGAGTATTTTTGTCTCAGCAACAAGAGAAAACTAAGAAAAAGGGTATTAGCAGATGGGGGTCTTTGGGCGGTAATTAGGTCATGAGGGCGCAACCCCGAGTCATGAGATTAGTACCTTTATAAGGACATTATCTGCCAGGCATGGCAGTCTGCATGTGGCTGCCAATAATCCCAGCTACTCAGGAGGCTGAGGCAGGATGGTTGCCAGCTTGAGACGAGCCTGGGGGCAACACAGAACACATCGTGACCTTTGGGAGAGAGACTGACTCTCTTCTCCACCATGTGAGGACTCAGCAGAAGCAGCCGTGTGCAGACTAGGAATTGCTTCAACCAGATCTTGCTGCATTGCACAGTGGAGCTGTGAGCAGTGTGTGATGTAAGCTCTCGACCTACGGTTTTCTCTCCCAGCGGCTAAACCAACAGAAGAGAGCAATACCCTGTATAGTAAGCTAGCAGGAACTGTCATTTGTTTGTTTTTGAGATCAGGTCTCACTTTGGAGTCCAAATTGGCCTCAATTCCAGATCCCTCTGCTTCAACCTCCTTCGCTGAGGGATTACAGATGTGGGCCACTGTTGGGCGCAGGCGCTCAACATACCATACCCCACCCGGGACTAAGGACCACGCCAGCTTCCGCAATGCGCTACGTCCCTCTTTAAATTAGCCAACCCGTGCGCACTTCGTGCTCACTCCGTACTCTGTGGCAACTCCTGATTGGCCACAGCTGGATATGGTAGCCGGAGCCTGTGTCCCATTCCCGCCCTGCTTCCTTGTGGCAGCCTGTGATTGGTCACGGCCAAATATATAAACCAGAGCCCGCGTGAATAAAGCAGCGTCCACAAAAGCGTCTCCTGTCTCCTGTTTCATTGGGGCTGCGCCGGTTAGGCCACTATACTCTCAGAAACATTTTCAATAAAATCTAAATTGGAGCAAAGTATGGTGGCACATTCTTGTAATCCCACTACTTGGAAAGCTAAGGCAAGAGGATCACCATGAGTTCCGGGCCAGCCTAAGCTACGTAGGGTTAGGGTTAGGGTTTGGGTGAGCAGCATAGTGCACCTCCACCTCCATCACCAAAAACAAAAAGCTGTGCAAGGTGGCCCCTTCCTATAAACTCCAGCACTCTAGGAAGCTGAGGCAAGAGGATTACAAATTCAAACCCAGCCTGAGAAGTTTACACATTTATTTAGACTCTTTATCAAAATAAACTTCTTTTTGGAGGTGGTTCTAGGGATTGAATCCAGAGCCTTTACCCTGAGCTTTATCTCCAGGCCTATTTTTAGTTTTATTTTGAGATAGAATCTTGCCAAAACAAAATGGGCCAGACTGGGCTCAGATTTGTAACTCTCCTTTCCTATCCTCCAGGGGGGCTGAGATTACAGGCCTGTAAGGACCTGGTTTGGCTGTCTTCTGTCTTTTCAAGATAAAGAATGGCTCCACTATATGACTCTCTCATGACTCGTGGACACTTCCTTCCCTACCCTAAACCTTTGGCCACTAATCTTCTTATTATCTCTATAATGTTATCATTTCCAGAATGTTCTGCAGTAGAACCATATAGGAGGTAATTTTTAGAGATTAGGATTTTAAAAAAATCTCAGCATGTCTTTGAGAACCATCCAAATCTCAAAATAGAGTCTGGAGATCAGGATGAAACCAGCTCCTCCTTGTTTTGAGACAATAAAAGCTTGAAGCTCAACAAGCAGCAGGCGGTGGGGAATGGCCCAGTGCAGGTTTATCAAGAAGAAGAGAGAAGAGCCGTCCACCCACAGGTATCCACAAGGCCACGGACTGGTGCCAGCATTGCAAAAGCAAAGAAACAAAGACACACAGCCAAACAAACAACAACAAAACAAAGCTGTTTTTAACATTTTTCATAGGTTTTTGGGTGAGCAGAGGTTTTCATTTCTGTGTAGCAAATGCCCAAGAGTGTCATTACTAGACCATATGGAAGATGGGCATGGTGGGGGATGCCTCTAATCCCAGCACTCAAGAGGCTGAGGCAGGAGAATCACCTACAGTTCAAGGCCAGCCTGGGCTACATAGTGGGATCTTGTCTCAAAAAGATAAAGAAAGAAAGAAAAAATAAACCACATGGAATTCCTACACTGGCTATTTTTTGTTTTTTTGAGACAGTGTCTTGCTGTGCAGCTCAAATTGGCCCTGGACTCACTATGGTGAGCCTCCTGCCTCAGCTTCCTGAGTTCTGGGATTATAAGGTATGCAACACCGTGCCAGGCCCCATGCTGATTTTTAAAGAAACTGTTAAACTATAATCCTGGATGGTTGTATCATTTTACATTTTCAACAGGGGATCCAGTTAGTCTATATGATTGCTAGCATTTAATATTACAACTACTTTTCTTGAGTTGGGGATGAAACTCAGAACCTTCACATGGAGCTGCACAACCTGTGCCCCCCCAACTTTAATGAGGCATGAATCTTTCATAGAAAAATATTTATTACTAAGTTAATTTGAATCCCGTCCTCTAATGACATAGCCTAACAGTTGAAATGAGTTCACAAAACTTAGTTACTAGTCAGGTTTGTGTCCTCTTGCTCCTGGCATTTAATGACAGAAAACGAGGCTGACCTGAGCCTCTGTACCGCACCGTACACGGGATTTGTTACTCAGTCCTGGGAACGGCTGATAAACCAGGGCACATCCGCCCACCACAACCTGCCGCCTGTGCTGCCGTCATCATCTGGACGGTCTACACAGCATTTTCAAATAATGTTTCCCCAGTTCTTTTTTTCTTAATGTACATTTTGAGAGAGGGTTTTGCTAGACTGCCCTGGTTGGCTTCAAATTCGAGATCCTCCTGACTCAGTTTCTCGAGAGCTGGGGCCACAGGCCTGTGCCACAGTGCCGGGCTCAGAGTGCCCTTTTGTGCCATGGCTCTGTTGTGAAGGCCTGCATCTGTGACTGAGTCTGGATCAGGGAATATCCACCCTCAGGGCTGCGAGTGGGACCTGGTGGGTCAGAAACCACCTGAAGCATCTCCGGCACCTGTCACCATGGGCAGAGCTCAGCAGCCGGAGAAAACCCAGGGCGAAGCCAGGGTGCTTCTGTTCTGCTTGTTTATTGTGTATTTTGTTTTTTGGAGAAGTGGTACTGAGAAGGACAGAGGAAATAAAAACTAGATAAGAAGGAGACAAGAAAATCAAGATTCTAAAAATTGTAGTCTTTTGCAGCTTTAAGACGTGAAAGCCACTCAAACCTTTTTCTCTTCCAGGAAACTCTTCAAAACCAAAAACAAAAGTAATTCCTAAAGGCCTACAGACAGTAAAACTGCAAATCCAGGCCCTGGACCTGTCCTTCTCACCTGTGAGCTGTGCTTCCTCCACCCGTACAGAAGCAGCAACTTTGGTGGGCAGCAAACCTCAGCTTCGAGGGCTCACAGAGGGCTCGAATTCTGACGGTCTCCAGATGGTAACCTGGGGGACGGCAGGAGCCACATCCGGGCCATCCCACTTGAAGACACCTGGACAGACCCAGCTCCGGCTCCTCTGTGCCTTGTTTCTGAGTGCCCACAAACATGCACTCTTGAGTGCATCCTAAATCTCTGTCTTGTACCCCTCTTGGGTCTTACTGGCAGGACTCAGTGAATCTGCAAATACGTTCTATGAAAGGATAAGATAGATTCCTTATTTCTGCTTTAGGGACTCTCTGGCTGGGTGACAGTACTACAACCAGCATGGCAAAATAGAATTTTACTGTTTCTTTCTTTCTTTTTTTTTTAAATTGGTACCGGGGATTGGACTCACAACCGCCTGCTTGCAAGGCAGGTGCTTATGCAGCTGAGCTAAATCCCCAGCCCTGCAAAATAGAATTTTAAAAGTTAGAGTGTTTTTCTTTAGAGGCAAACTGCCACCTCCTGCTCTCCCAAGTGTGATGAGTAGACAGGATGTACAGAGGCTGGGGCGCTCTAGTTTCTCCTGTTCACTGGCAGAAGCAGCCCTGTACCATGAACCTAGGGAACCTCAGGACCTCCAGCACTGGACCGGAAAGCAAAAGAACCATGACCTGGATGATTTCCATGGCCCATTTTCAGCCACCCACACCTTGCTATCTCTGGACACTTAAGAGTGAATATTTTCAAGAATGGCTCTTGTCCCAGGCACGGTGGTACATACCTATAATTCCAGCACTCAGGAGGTTGAGGCAGCAGGACTGCTGTGAGCTGAAGGCCAGCCTGGGCTACGTGAGTTTAAGGCATAGTGAGATCCTGTCTCAAAAACAAAAAACAAAACAAAACAAAACAAAAAACCAAATCAAACAAACAACAGCTACTGTTCTGCACAGGCATTTAGCCATGACATCTGTCTTAGTTACTTTTCTCTCATTACTGGAACAAAATAGCTGATACAAAAATTAAGAAAGGAAAGGTTTATCTACCTCACAGTTTGGGAAGGTTTCAGTCCATAATCAACTGGGTCCGAGGCAGAGTGGCGTGGCACTGGGGCAACCATTCGAGGCCATGGAAGACAGCCAAAGCAACAAGATCTAAAAGGGAAGGAACACAGAAAGAAGATTCTTTCTGTTCCTTGTACTGCATGCAGGCCATGTACCCTCGGGTGGGTGTAGTACTCTCATATCCATAATCCAAGTATTAGACCATGAATCAATAACAGATTCTAGAAGCCTAGCCCCCCGTCATGGTTTGTGTCTAGGTGGACCCCAAGCCTCATGCAGTCATAGAGGCAGCTGAATCTGGCATCTGTGATTGGTTCATTGTCTAGAGCTGGGATTGGAGTGTGAATGCTGCACCCGCCTAGGGGTGGAGTCAGCATACAATATAAAGGAGGGAAGAAGGCATGTTTTTTTTTTCTTTTTCCTTTTTTGCTTTTGCTGTTTGCTGTTGCCATGAATGATTGTTCCTCCGTCATGCCATCTTGCCTTGGAGCCAGCTAAATATGGACTAAAACCTTCAAAACTTCTTCCTTCATGGTGGGCATTAAGTATTTTGTCTCAGCAATAAGAGAAAAGTAACCAAGGCAGAATTTGGTACCAGAGGAGTGAGGTCATTGCTGTGATTATACCTGTCCACATGGTTCAAGAGCCTTTGGAAGTGTCTTGTGGGCAGAATTTGGAAAGGTTCAGAGATGTTGCCTGAATGCATAGAGCTGGAGCAGCTTAGGCTGTTCTGCATGGAAGATTCTGGTCGGAGCTCAGGAGACCAGAAGATTGATAGAGAGCCTGCTGGTAAAGACCAGGCTTGGGAGGTTTTTTGCTGGAAAGAAGGACTGAATTGGTTGTTGGATCCCAGATAATGTGTGTTATGGCTTGGCAAAGTTTGTCTGCACTCTGCTCTTGTCCAGAGACTTTGCCTGAGACTGAGATTAAGGGTGGCAGACTAATTAATGGCAAAAGAAATTTCAAGGCAGTCAAATGTTGAGGTGGTGGCATGGCTATTGTTGGGGGCTTTTAGCCAGATTTACGTTGTGAATCAGGAGCAAAGAGCCCAACAGGATTACTCAAAACATTGTGAGTTTGGCCAGAATGCTGTGCACTACGAAGATAGAGTTGAGACCTCAATTGCTGAGAAAGAACAGAAAAATTAAAAAGATGGCTTGGGGCCATCTTGCATCCTCAAAGACTTTGCTCAAAGGAGAAAGATGCAGACTGCCATGTTCCAGAGTGGCAGTAGTGACCACATGAGGTTTGAAGATGGCAATGGCCACACCAGGTTCCAGAATTTCAGTGGCAGAGAGAAGCTGCTCCTCTCAATCAGGCTTAGAGTGCCCAGTGATCCAGGCACTTGACCCCTACAGCCAAGAGAGAGGAAAGCCTGGCTACTGCTCCAGCTGGCAGCAGATCTCAACAGCATCCACGTGATGCTGGTTTTAGGCGCATGGAGCATGCATAAGTTCTGAAGTTTAGGCAGCTTCCACCCTGATTTCAGAAGGCCTGGGAGGCCAGGCAGTGTGCCCCTGAGAGGGCAGAATGTGAAGTGATGAGTGTGAAGCCAAAGGTGCAGTGAAGAACCCAGAAGTTTGAAAAAGCCAGGAGCATGGATCATCTAAGGAAAGCTGCAAGGATTGAGCAGAGTGGGCTGAGAGAAGCTGTGGGACCTAAAACCCCTGGAAGTGCCTTAGAGGTGGAGTCACTCAAGCCTTTTGGAGCTTGCAACTAGATTGATTCAGATTCTGAGTGTGGAACTCCAGGACTTAATGTTTGCCCTGCTAGATTTTAGACTTCCCTTTGGTCCCAATCCTTTGTATCCCATTTGTACCCTTTGGAATGGTAATGTTTATTTCATGCCAGTGTATGTTGGAAGTGTTTAACTTTGTTTTCATTTGTACAGGGAGTTGCAGGTAAGAGTTTACTGTAGATCTCTCTCAGAGGAGACTTGGGAACTGGATTTTTCATCAGTGCTGAAACTATTAGGACTTTGGCAACTCCTGGAGATACACTAACTGTCTTTTGTATAAAGAGTATACATGAGTATTTGGGAGTTCAGGGGTGGGATGTTATGGTTTGTGTCAAGGTGGCCCCCCAAGCCTCAAGCAGTCATGGAGGCAGCTGAATCTAGCATTTGTGATTGGTACATTGGCTAGAACTGGGAAGAGTGGTGTGAACGCTGCACCTATCCAGGGGCAGAGCCAGTATACAACATAAGGGAGGAAAGAAGGCATGTTTTATTTCTCTTTGCTCTCTCTCTCTCTCTTTTTTTTTTTTTTTTTTTTTTTTTTTTTTTTTTTTTTTGGCTCTTGCAGTTTGCAGCTTTCATGAACAACTGCCCTGCAGCTGCGACATCCTGCCTTGGAGCCAGCTGAGTATGGACTGAAACCTCCAAAACCATAAGAAATAAACCTTTCTTATTTCATTTTGGGAATCAGGTATTTCATCTCAGCAATGAGAGAAAAGCAACCAAGATATCCTACAAAGACTCATGCACATTTACTTATGCAAAAGGCTTTTACTCCATCTCCAAGAGTTGCCAAAGTCCTAAGTTTCAACATTACTGAAAAGTCCAAGCTGTGAGCCTTGGTACAAATGAAGTTAAACACTTCCAATATTCAATAGCACAAGATAAATATTGCCACTCCAAAGGATACAAATGGGGAATCAAAGGATTGGGGCCAAAGCAAGTCCAAAATCCAGCAAGGCAAACCTTATGTCTTATAGTTGCATGTACAGAATTTGTGGCAATCTGTGGCAAATTATGAGCTCCAAAAGACTTGTGTGGATCTGTCCCTGTGGCACTTCCTGGATTGGCAGTTCCTATGACTTTTCTCTTAGGACCACTCTGCTTAATCTTTGTAGCTTTCCTTAGATAATCCACGTTCCTGGCTTTTACAAACTTGTGAGGTCTCCATTGCTCCTTTGGCTTCCCCCTCATAGCTTTACACATTTCCCTCTCAGGGGCACATTGTCTGCCTCCCATGCCTTCTTCTGAAATTTTGGTTGAAGCTTTATTAACCTCAGAACTCTTGCATTCTCCATGTACCTAAAACCAGCACCACATAGATGATGCTAAAGTCTGCTGCCAGCTAGAGTAGTAGCCAGACTTTTTTTTCTCTTGGCTATAGGGATCAAGTGCCTGAATCACTGGGCACTCTGAATCCAATTCTGAGGGACAAACTTTCTAGGCTGCCACCATTCTGGAACGTAATGTGGCTGCTGCTGTTCTGGAGCACGGTGCTCTGCAACTTTCTTCTCAAACCAAAGCCTTTCACTTTTGCAGTTTTGAGGTGGAAAAGGATGGAGATTTGCTGCTTTTTGTGATGCTCTCAGGTCATCTTTTCTATTTTCTCCTTCTCAGCAATTCAGATCTTCTCAGCTCTACCTTTGTAGTCCACAGCCTGAATGGAGCTTCCATTCTGGCCAAATTCACAACATTTAAATCATTCTGCTCAGCTCTTTGCTCTTTATTCTCAACAAAGATCTGACTACAAGCCTGGAGAGGAAGCCACAACCTCCAGAGAGCCCTGCCTGAAACAAGTTCAGGAGACATAGACATAAAATAAATTGGAAGTCACACAGCTGAAATTTCTGAAATGATAACAAATGAAGTAAAGAAACAACTTAGGGCTTATATTGTTTGATTAACTTTACATGCCTGTATCCAGTAGTCTGAGCAACTAGTTGGAGGCTGTGCAGTGTAGCAACTTATTGATTTCTTACTGTCTTGTTTTTGAAATTCAAGTTCCTTCTCATTGTATTGTTTTATTGTTTTGTTTTTATTCTTTTTAAAATAAAAACAAAAGCACATAGATCTGGCCAAAAGGCCTGAACAGTAACCATGCTGCCACCTCAGTGTTAGACTGCCTTGAGATTTCTTCTGCCAGATTAGTCCACTGCCCTTAATTTTAGTCTCTGGCTAAATCTCTAAACATAAGAAAAATGCAGACAAAATTTTTGTCAATCCACAACACACGTTGTCTGGAATCCAAGAGCCAATGCAAGGCTTCTTTCCAGCAGAAACTTCTCAAGTCTGGCCTTTACCAGCAGGATTTCTATCAGCTTTCTGGTCTTTTGAGCTCTGACCAGAATTTCCCATACAGAACAGCTTAAGGCATTTCATACACCCTTTCAGGCAACATCTTCAAACCTTTCCAGACTCTTCCCACAAGGCATTCCCAAAGGCTCTTGAACCACGTGGTCAGATATAATAGTCACAGCAATGATCCCACTTCTCTGGTACCAAATTCTCTCTTGGTTACTTTTCTCTCATTGCTGAGACAAAATACTTGATGCCCAAAATGGAGGAAGGAAATGTTTATTTAGTTTTTGGAAGTTTTTGGAAATTTCAGTCCATACTCGCTGGCTCCAAGGCAGAGTGGCACATGTCAGAGGGCAACAGTTCATGGTGGCAGAGAACAGCAAAAGGGATAAGAGCAAAAAGAGGGAGTGGAGAGAAAGACTCTGCCCCTGTTTTTGTACATAGACTACCCACCGTAGGGTGTATGTATCATTCACCCAAAATCCCAGGATTGGACCATGAATCAATCACAAACTCTAGAAGCTCATCCCCATGACTACGTGAGGCTGGGGGGGGCACATCTAGACACAAACCATAACAACATTTTTAACTTGAAAAATTAAAACAAAAACAATAATCTAGATATTCACATCCTCTGTCTGTGGTTAGTCACTGGCTAAATGTGCATGCTGTATCTATAGGAAACACTTTTGCAATTACAAAATACTTTAGTTGATTGTGGTCAGCCTGTAATACCAGCTGACCTGAATCAGCATGATACTGAGTGTAGATGGCCCACCTGAGGATTGTTGCTAAGATACAAAGGAGAACTGGAGAGAAGGAGGTAATGTTGCTGGTTCTCCGTGGTAGTTTTGGTTCTCCTGTTGCCTCTGGCTCTCCTGGAGGAGCTTGTTGAGCTTCTTTCCTGACCGGAACTTGGCTGTTCTCATTGTTGAAGGAGCTCAGGACCTTGTCCCTGAGGGTGGCTCTGGTACTTTTTGGGGAGCTCTGGTTCTTACTCTGAGCATCACTTTCTGGCTCCAGTGTGGAACCCTCAACCTACCAGCACAGCTCCTGCGTCCCACTGGCATAGACTTTCTAGTTTCCACTACTGACCTTTGGGCCTTTCCAGCACAGATGTGTGAAACAGACTTGTGTGTGTCATTGTTTGGGGCTCTAGGCCTCCAGCTGGACTTTTGGGAGTCACTTCATGTGCTCTAGGTCTTCAGCTGGACTCATGCAGGACATTGCTGTGGGATCCAGGCCCTTAGCTAGATTCCTTGGGTTTTAGTGTGGATAGATTTCCTGCACTTCTTGTATTTAACTCTTTGGATGATTATTACAAAATACTTCTGTAAGTTATGTGTCCTGTATATAATTGTTTCCCTTACAAATTCTGACTACAACAAAGATATTGAAAGATCCTTATCTTTTTGAAAGCTCTTTATTTTAAATTAATAACTACATATTGCACATTTGGGACTCAGCCTTTTGAATGAGCCAATGCAGCTTGTGCAGAATGCTCGCCACACTTACACACTATTCAGTAAGATAAAGAAATGAAGCCATGTTAAACACAGAGCAGCATCTCCACAGTTGAGCTGTGCTTGGTACTCTGTGAAAGGGGGTCCTGTTACTTGGTAATTAAGCTGCTGCCCTTAGAGGCCCTTCAGTTTCTTCTTCATCATATTTTCCTCCCACTTTTATGAGACAGGGTCTCACTATGCAGTTCAGGCTGCCCTTGAACCCCTGTGAAGCTCCCGATATACAAGGAACGTAACTCTCAACCTACTAGATGTCAGATATTTCAAGTCTGTATTTCCCAAAACTGAAAGATGAATGTTAAGGAACCATGAAGGTCAACAGTAGGAAAGGTTTATCAAACAATAACTCTTGAGAGACAAGAGGGGTCCCAAACGGAGGACCCTGTCACCAAGGTCCTTTGTCAGGGGTAATTTATGCAACAAAGTCACAATGTGATAGGTCAAATTACAATCAATCTACAGGATTACAAGTACAGATGCTTAGTTGATATTGCTCTACCAGACAAGTAGGTCAGATAGCAAAGGTACCTGGGAAGACCAAAGACATTTTGGGGAAGGGATGGGTCTAGAGTCTCTGGTTACCCATCTGGGTGACTGATGTCTCTTTGGACTTTATTGGACCAGGTGATTCTAATTAGTACAGTCTCTAGTTATTGTTTGTCCCTGGGTGAGGCACATGGGGCCTGGTCACTGCATCTATCTGAGGTGTGGCCTTTATCAGATGTTCCTCCAGCCACAGGTTTGGTACACTCTTGTCTTCTGCACTGAATCCCTCAAGGTCCTGGTCCTGACTGCTTATTAACTTTTATCTAACTTAGCTGCCTGTAACACTCCTCACTCTGAGGAACTATCCCTAACTGCACCTAGGGGAGTTTGGGCAAAATTGGAATCTAGTTGCTTTGAGTTGAAAAGGGTCAGTGTAGGTGAGACTGTAGTCAGGGTCCTTTTCCAGAGAGCTAATCTAAGCGGACTTGGTCAGAAGTCACGCGAGGGTTTAGCAGATATGAACTCCCTTTACAAGGTTGATCCAGTGGATCTTGATACAAGGAATTTGGCACATTTGTTATTGGTTTTAGTTGCATGAGCACTTGGAGTTTATCAGCTTTTAGGTGAGAATAAACAAAATTTTTCAGGAAGTTAAAGTATATACAATTAGACTAGGTGTGTGGCACATACCTTACAATCCCAGCACTTGGGACCTTGAGGCAGGAGGATTGTAGTGAGTTCTAGGCGAGCCCAAACTACATAATGAGACCCATACTGGTGCCTGACACTGAAAAACAGCCAAGAGATGCTATACATAGTTCCAAATTTAAGCCCTAAATAGCCTTAAGTGACCTTAATAAATAGCAAGAGTTTAATTTTAATTAACAAGGATTTAGCTCAGTGGCATAAGTGCCTACCTGACAAGCACAAGGTCGTGAGTTCAATCCCCAGTACCAAAAAAATCCAGGAATTTTAATTAACATAGATCTCACTTTAACTTGGTATTAACCACCCAACAACAACAAAATACAAATGAGATATAAAAATAATAACACAAAATAAAAGCTGGATATGAAAATGGAGTTCAAACACTGACCCCTGCTGGCATTTTCTAGCTGTAGCTATAACTGATCACTGTTATGGTTCAGTGAGGCTAAAAAGTTACAGTAAAAGTTATAAAAGCTAAACAAAAGTCTTCAAATTCCTTATCTAAGATTGTCTTTCAAAACCAGCAATCCTTATCTAACATTGTCTTTCTTTCTTTTTCGTCTTTTTCAGACAGAGTCTCACTATGCAGTTCAGGCTGGCCTTGAGCTTACTTTGTAGCCCAGGCTGGTCTCGAACTCACGATCCTCCTGCCTCAGCCTCCTGAGTGCTGGGATTACAGGCATGAGCCACCACCTGGCTCATGTCTTTCAAAACCTCCAAACTCTCCATCTTTTTACAACTAAAGCTAGAGAAACTTGTGACGAAATAAAATATCAAATTTATAAATAACCCTCATCAATAAAGTCTAGCAGCCTGCTGGTTACAAGCTGTATTCTAATCCCTTAAAAACAGTTTATACATGGTTCTTTATCAATCCATGATAATGCTCATGCTTTAATGGTATGTGTTTATGTTTTGTGTGTGTATTCTTATTATTTTTGGGGCTGGGTCTCACTATGTAGTCACATGGTCAAGCAAGAATGGAATGGCAGATTGGGGAGAAGAACTATGTATAAACACTGTTTTTAAGGGATCATCTTGGAGATAAGATGGCTCTCCTAAATTGGATAATTTACTCTTTGGAGAAGTCTTTGAAATGACTCCCAGAGTGCTGCTCAATTCCCGTGTTTTCCTTAGTTTCCCCACCTTTTGTTGTTGGTCCTAATAAAAGTGGGCTGGTCCAGAGAAGTCTTTGTCTTAGCCCTTGGAGTCTCGAGCTCAGCTAAAGGGTTTTGACCCTCCTGGAGTCCTAAAACCATACAATTTGTTTCATTTTATTTAAACTTCCACTGTACACTTGTTTGGTAGATTGAGGACCTACATCAGGACCCTTAAGGATAAGCCTTCAAATAGTATCTGCATCATTTGGCTGGGTGCTTAATGTTGGATTGGCATGCACATTTTATCACTAATAGCCAGGACACAAGTAAGGGAAAACCAGTTGCTTGAGCCTAAAAACATTTGTCATCTTTGCTGAAGGTTACCAATGTAATGAGTTTTTTTTTTTTTAAAGCCTGTGTAGGGACTGGGGATTTAGCTTAGTGGCTCAAGTGCATGCTTGGTAAGCACAGGGTTGTGAGTTCAATCCCTGGTACCAAAAAAAAAAAAAAAAAAAAAAAAACCACTGGAAAGCCTGTGTATATGGGAAACACAAATACACCACGAGGTTAGCAATAATTGGTATAACAGCTATATAAATGTTTACATATTTAGTTTCTATTCTTAAGACAAACTTTAGCCTCCTTAAACAGATTTTATAAGGTGTAGAATCAAGAACATCTTTATAGTTCTGATAAGTTTGGAAATCATATTAATGACTACAAATAGACTTAATGCCCAATAGAAGTGTATCTCCTTTATATAATAACAATAATGTTTGTTTAGTGAAAGCCAACAGATGTATATCAAGTTTAAATGTCAAGGTAAAGTTTAGAGAGTTGTCAAATTTTTATAATTTTGTTTGTGATCTAAACATATATTTCAGAAAAGAGAGCATCTATTACTTACTTTGTATGTATTAGACTTAGAGAATTAATTCTATAAACTTAACTTTAATGCTTAGACTCACAACATAACTTGTTTTTAGATGTACACACACATATATGCTCAAATATATAAATTATGTCACAAATGAAAATACTAGAAAATACTAGTTATTTATTTAACTCATGAACTGATTATTGAAAACATTTTGTAGGTTAACATTTAAATATTTTTAACACGTAAAGCTTAATTTTTAGTAACCAAAAGCTTAATGATGCAAACACAAAGAACTCATTTAGTGAAATATAGAACATTTTGTTTTTAAACCTAGTTTTGTACATTTAACCAAGAACATTTCAATATGTTAAGAAAACCTTATTGTTTCAGACATAGAAAGCTTGACCTTTTAATTATAGCCAATTTAAATATATCTTCACAATTGCTTTAGATAACTCATGAGACTCAAATATAATATTTAAACATTTTAAGCTACACATACTATCTTTTTTGCTTGTTTTTGTTTATTTGTTTGTTTGGTACCAGGGATTGAACTCATGACTTGTGCTTTCCAGGCAGGCCTTCGTGCCACTGAGCTAAATCCCCAGCCCTCGGCATACTACCTTAAACCAAGGAAAAACTGAAATTACTGTAGACAAACAACAATAGCTATTGCATTTACAAAACCTATCTTTTGATATAATCTCAATTAGCTAACAAGCTAGATGGAAATATGTTACCAACTTCAAACACATCTTTATTTTTATCTTGTTAACTCACTGTTAACCCTGTGAACAAAAGTATTCGGGCTATATCACAAATGTCTGTTTATCTATGTACCGACTAAAATAGAACATATTTCTGAAATTGACACACAAAAACAATCTTACATTATGAAACTTTAAGATTTATTTGTAGGTCCTCTCTAAGCTTTGAGCTTGTCAGTCTTTATCTGTTAAATAAGTCTGGCTAACTTGATAACTTATATAAATGGTCTTTTGATAGAAATCTCAGAAACAGCCAAAAAAAGGAAAGAAAGAAAGAAAGAAAGAAATTGTTGAATATATGTATATCTATAAATTTTTTTTTAAATCGGTACAGGGATTGAGCTCACGGCTGCACACTTGCCAGGAAGGCACTTAGGCAGCTGAGCTAAATCCCCAGCCCCTAAAAATACTTTTTTAAAGGAAGCGGCTATAAATGCTTTAACTAGTTATTAAGACACATTAAACAGACAAACATACAGACATACAGAAGATGATTACCTTTAAATAAGAGAGTATTTGCCAAGTTGAACTACAATAACCCCTTTTAGAGTTTTTAGGTTTGTAACTATAAATAGACTAGTCAGAACTTTTCTTATAGGTCATCAACTAGCAGAGATCTCTCAGAATAAAATAAGAGTTAGAAGGAAAAAACTCATACCTGTGAAGTGTCAGGTAATTTTAATTATTTTATTTTTAAAACAGCATTCAACCTTTTCTTAATTAATGGCTGACAATTTAAAATAAAGGATTAGTTTTCATCCTGTGGAGGCATTTAATGATACATGTTAGAAAGCTTTTTCACTTTACTCCCCCGTCTGGTTGGCAGGCTAGTAGGGATATCCTATGGGGGCTGATGGGGCTCCAGTAGGAACTGGCTGTTGCCCGGCTGTTTGTCTTTGGCCTTTTAGAATTAATGATACGATATTCATCGCCAAATGTAATAGCAGCCTGTAAGGTTGCTTGTTTTTCATTAGAAGTCCATGTTTGACCTAAGAGCCACATCGCATCTTTCCAGCACAGTCCATAGGTCTGAGCAATTCTCCTGAAGAACTCAATTGTCTGAAAACCTTTTCAGGTCTTGTTTGAGCTGTTCCAGGATGCTGAGATAAAGGACAGGTGCAATAGACAGGGATGAATTCCTTATCCACCTCTTATAAGGGATATTGCCCCTGAGGACCTCTAACAAAATTGGATACAGGTGGATGCAGGCCGTTGTGAGCTTCAGTTAGGATTGGCTTGGAGGTCTTACCCTTAGGGTATAAGCAAGGGAGGGGAACTTGAGGCATCAGATCATGCCTTAAAGACCAGAAGTGTCTAGTTTTCCAATGGCTTACACCTACACTCTGAACACAAGGTAGGTTTGTCTCTCCATGCAAAGAAAGTCCCAGTGTAAGATACCTTTGACCATTTTCCCTCTCTCTCGTAGTATAACTCTAGCTGTAAAATAGTGGGTATAATCAGTATTTCCCTGTGCATGTCACTTTGCCTCTAAGGGATAGACAGGCCATGCACCAGTGCAGAAAAATATTAAACAGCTCTTCCTTAGAGTGTGAAGGTTGAACAAATTCCAGTGCTTGAGAATACACTCCAACGGAGTAAGGAAACCTGGTGTTGAGTTTTCCACCTGTAGAACTACAAGGGGGAAAAGAAGACCTCCCTCTAAGCCCTCTTTGTCTTTATATGTCTTCAGGATTCCCAGAGGTGTTCCTGCTCTAAAGCAGGTCGCTGCTTTCTGGAGAGGAACCAGGGGACAGGTTAGGCTGGACTACCCACCCTTATCGACACGTGTACCTACTTCCTCTGAAAACTCCCACTTTAAACTTCAGAGTGTGCTTCTAAAAAGCACAAGCTATCATTGATTCCCACTGTAACAGCCACATTTAAGAAGCCATGTTGTTAGCAAAAACATAAAACAAAAAAAAAAAAAAAAAAAAAAAAACAGCCAAGACTTAAATGATTGCTTTCTAACTTTTTGAAAGAGTGGGGGAGACAGAGAGAGAGAAAAAATTAAAGGGCAGACTGGAAGTGTTGCAGCTTTGCTGTTTAGGGTTTGTCAGGATGTGTGCTCTTTGAGGAAGCGCTCCCTGGTGTCAGCCAGGGCTCTGATCCTTCACATGTTTCTTCTTGCCAGTACTGCTGGCTGTGGGAGAAAACCCAGAAAATCTTCACGTGCAGCTTGCTGGATGAGCATGAATTGCAGTTCCCTTCTCATCCAAGGATGGGGGTTCTATCTTTAGAGAAGCATGTTATTTCCTGACGATAACAACCATCCCTAACTCACGTGAACTGCTAAAGCTACCCCCTAGCTTCAGACACACCCAAGAGCAAGAGCCTTAAGTAACTGGAAATTCAGAACATCCTTCCAAAGAACTGTCTAAAGTCAGACAATAAGCTATCTCCCAACCACCAAACAAGTCAAGAAAGGAATACAAGTAATCAGCAACCAGGAACCAGTAATCAGCAACCCGTGTAGAAGTAAGTCTAAATGCAGCATATACAAAACAAGAATACAAGGCCCTGCCTGCAAAAATAAGTGTCCCATCAAAGAAACCTAAATACAAAACATCACAATTGTCCTGTGCCTTCAACTTTTAACCTGGTGCAAGCGATCAACCCAAGGCATAAATGACCAGCAAACAAAAATGATGATTTTCTGCTTACCTCATTGAATCACAATCAGAATACAGTCTAAATATTTAAGGATGCAGCAAAACAAAGCAAATTCTTCCCGCTTTGTAATCATCTCACTGGAGCCTCCAAAATTATATAGGAGAAATATAGCTCCCAACCTGCTAGATGTCATAGGTGCCAAGGTCATGTCTCCTGAAGTCACAGGATGAATGTTAAGGAACTACAGAGGTTAAGAGTAGGAACGGTGTATTGAGCAATAACTCTTGAGAGACAGGAGGGGTCCCAAGTGAGTGTCACCAAGGCCCTTTGTAAGGGATAATTTATATGGCAAAATCACAAGATGAATGTGTCGTTGCTCAAACTATAATCAACCTGAAAGATTACAAGTATAGTTGCTTAGTTAATACTGCTCTACTAGGGAAGAAGGTCACAGAGCAAACATGCATGGAAAGGACAAAGAGTTCTGGGGAAGGGATGGTCTGGATATGTGACAGAAATTCTGGGTTTTAAAGCTAGCTATCAGCGTGTTACCATATTGGGATAAGATATGCTCATCCTGCCCGCCACCTATCTAGACAGCTAAACCCAGTCAGCCTTGACTATGTCCAGCTGCTTTTCACAGATAGCCTGACCCCGGTCAACCTGACCACATACAGCTGCAATGTCTGTATTTTCCCCCCTAAAAATATATCCTGTTTTTCTAACATATCTCAAGGACTTTCTACTCAGCAGTAGACAATGACTAACCCAACCCAATGAAAACCCACCACACAGTCTAGCTTCTGTGCTTTCTTCTTGCAAACCTATATAACCCAAACCTGAAACCAGCTCCAGGCTGCTGATATGGAACTGGTTCCCACCAGCCCGCTGGCACAATCAACAGTTGCTTTCCACATCCTTGGTGTGGAGTGCCTTCCTTTTGATTCAGTACCAGTTCTGTAACAGTCTCTGGTCACCCACCTGGGTGACTGATGTCTCTTTGGACTTTATGGGGCTGGGTGATACCAATCACAGTACAATCTGGGGTTATTGTTTATCCATCAAGGGAGCATGTAGGCCTGGCCTTCAGTGGGTGCTCCTCGAGGCACAGTTTTGGGATGCTTTCATTTTTTTCACTGACTCTTTTGAGGATCTGTTGCTGAGTGCCTATTAATTTTTATCCAGTTTAGCTGCTTATAATATTCCTGCCTCAGTCTCCCGAATGCTGGGATAACAGGATGTGCTACCATGTCCAGCTGTCATTTCCCTTCTTCAAGCCCGTTGTCATGTCTCATGTCAGTGGCCCCCCAAGCCTCATGCAATCATGGATGTGGCTAAATCTAGCATTTGTGATTGGTTCATTGTCTAGCACTCGGATTGGTGGTGTGAGTGCTACACCCGCCCAGGGGGTGGAGCCAGTATACAGTGTACCAGTGGGAAGAAGGCCTGTCTTTCTCTTTTGTCCATTCCTGGATGCTGTTTACAGTGGCTCTGCCATCCTACCCTACTTCTTGGAGCCAACTGAGTATGGATTGAAACCCCACCCTGTAAGAAATAAACCTTCCCTTCCTTCATTTTGGGCATCAGGTATTTTGTCTCAACAAGAAGAGAAAAGTAACTAAGACATCCATATTTTATAACTTGTTTTAATTTTAAAAACTTTTAAAGTTAGGAGCGGTACATAGTGAACTCAAGGCCATATGAGCTATATAGTGATACTGTCCAAAAACAAACAAAAACCAGAACTTAGATATTAAATGTTAGTTATTATTACCAGAATTTGTCCTTTTGTGAAAGCAATATCAGAATACTTGTTCTCATTAACACATTCTTTATAAAAATGTATAAATTCTTCAAAACTACTTAAAGAGTATTATTGCATGAAGATAACCATAACTTTGAGTTTGCCTCAGTATTACCAAAGCAAATTCTTTCATTAAAATTTTTCTCATGTTTTAAAATGCCTTTTGATATTTCAAAAAATATGAACTGTAACTTGTCTGACTTTAAAATCGGCTATAAGTAATTGGTAATCTTGTTTTGCTTGTTTTTTTTTTTTTTTTTTTTTTGTCATTTTAAGAAAGACTTTCACTATGCAGTTCAGGTTGACCTTGAACTCACTTTGTAGCCCAGGATGGCCTTGAACTCACAGCAGTCCTCCTGCATCAGCCTCCAACACACATCAAGCCTGGCCATAGTCACTGATTTTGAAAAGCACATTCAACATACAGTCATCTGGGTCCTGTCAGAAAGAGGCTGTACTATTGATGTTTTCCATTTGTGGCACTCAAGCCATTCCACATCTACATGGTTACTTAGAAAAATTATATTGATGCAATTGGAATTCATGATTGAGTTTCAGAAAAACATGCATTGTATATTAACCATTTAGAGGTCATTTAAATAAAATGTTGTATTGTACAAGATCTGTACAATCTTAAAACAGTAAAGATTTGATTCCCTAACTATGTGCCTTTTGAAGAAGGATACCTTTTTTGGTACTGGGGATCAAACTCAAGTCCTCGTGCTTGCCAGAGAGGCATGTATTCCACTGAGCTAAATCCTCAGCCCAATATATATATATATATATATATATATATAAATTTTTTTTGTACTGGGGATCAACCACACAACCTTGTGCTTGCCAAGCAGCTGCTTGTGCCACTGAGCAAAATCCCTGTTTTTAAAAAATATATATATTTGAGTATTTGCGGGAGAGTTTGAGAAAACTGTTAAATATCATATCAAACACAAAATGTTCAGACAAAAATGTTCTTTAAATATCCACCATGTAACTGTAAAACAGTGTTATGTACAATAGAGTTGATTTGGATGAAAGTTGTTTCAGGTTTATTGGTAGAGAACAGTACCAAAATGATTTTTTTCAGAAAACATTTAATTTGTCTCACAAAATAAGTCACGTATTTTTAAAATGTATATGTAATAGTATAAAATTCAATAAGCATTGTAGTGTACAGAAAACAGAAGTTGACAACATATTAATGAATAAATGAACCAAAAGAAAAAATTTAATAGACATTTTCATCACTGATAATAAATAGTGCTTTATTTTTTATTTTTTTGGTCTTTTTCCTTTTTATCGGTACCGGGGATCAAACTCAAGACTGCTTGCTTGCAAGGCAGGCGCTTATGCCGCTGAGCTAAATCTCTAGCCCAATAGTGCTTTATTTTTAAAAGAGCGGCAGGTGCTGGCCCAGGAGCTCAGGCCGCACTTCCTCCCCACTGGGTGGGGCCACTCTGGCTGGAAGGTGAAGCTCACTCCAAGCTGTTCTTGTCTCTTTGTCTCCCTCTTCCCTTGGCATCCTCTAAAAGGCCCAGGCACAGCTGCATACAGCTAGGGTGTGGGTGGCAACATAGGCCCCTCCGCCTCCTTGCACTAGCTCTGAGTAGTCTTTCCCATCTTACCACATGTGGCCTCCCAAGGACGCAGCCAGCAAATGAGCCTGACCTCTGCTACCAGATCAGACCAGCTGGAAACAGTCCTGTGGACCAGCTCCAAGGCCTCTCACATGAGACTACTGCATACCACCAAGATACAGCCCCATCTTTTTGATTTTCAGATAAGGTCTTCCTAACTTGCTCAGGTTGGAACTTGCAACCATCCTGCCTCAGCCTCCCAAGATGCCGGAGTTACAGGTATGTGCCACCACCCCTGGTTTCTGAAAAGCCAGACATCTACAGACAAAACGAGCTAGTAATTCATATGAAATAAAATCAGTTTGAGGCTGCCACTTTATTCAGATGAAATAAAAATCATTTTGAGGCTAGTGCACATCTATTATCCCACTACTCAGGAGGTGGAGGCAGGAGGACTTCAAGTGTCAGGTTAGCCAGTGGTATCGAGTGAGTTCAACGCCGAGCTGGGCTACACAGCAGATGCTGTCTCCAAACAAACAAGCTCCAGAAAGAAAAATGATTTTGAATGAAGCAACCAGATAATAAAACTCAAAAAATATTTTATTTTTCTTTAATTGCCTGGACACATAATCAAATTTTTCTTCATTTTGGGCTGTGGCCTCCAGACCAGCAGTGAGTAGCTAAAGCAGGTCTGAAACCTTCAAGGATTAAGCCTGGTTTCACTCTGTGACAAACAAGAGGACAGTCAGCACTGTCACCTGCACTTGGATGTTTGGCCAGGGGTCAGGGAACGGCTGAGAGTCTGGTGGCAGCCTGCTGCCTGGGTGCTCCTGGCAGGGGCGCTGAATGTGGCCATGCCTGTTCGCGGGCTTATGCCCTCTGTCCTCCCCCATGCAGACAGAGTGGAAATGCTGGGCTGGAGGTTAGCCCAAAGCCTCTCGCATACTGATCAGCTGGTCTGGTGCTGAAATCATTTGATGGCCCCTGTGCTGGACTAGCAAGCACTGAGACAACTATGGGAAAAGCCACCCAAAATAAATAGGAAATAAATAGTAAAAAATAGCTCTTTAAAAAAAGAAAGACAGAAAGAGAAAGGTTGATGTGGTTGGCTCCACATGCCTGGAATCTCAGTGCTTTGAGAGTCCCTGGCGGGAGAGCTGTGAATCTGAGGCCAGCCTGGGGACACAGGGAGTCTGAGGCCAGACTGAACTATATAGCGAGACTCTATTCCATAAATTCAAAACACAAAAAGCCAACAAGAAGCCACGTTCTTGTTGTAAGCTGGTGTCATGAGTGAGCTGCTAGGGGGAGAATCAGACAGCAGCCTTTTCCTGTGAGTTGGCAGGATTTTTGGACTGCAGGGGAGGAGAACAAGAAGCCAACAGGAAGATAAGCCCTATCTGTGAGTTGGGCCCCTGGGGGGAGAATCAGAGAAGCCAGTTCTTGCAGGAGGCAGACTGGAGACAAGAGCCAAGCTTCCCTCTCATGCCCCGCCTCCCCATGTGACTGGCTGATACGGAGATACATAGGCTGTGATGATAGCTATTGAGTTAAATTTAGCTTAAGGCTTGTAGTGTTTAGTGTGTCACTGACTTTATAGCCTAAAGTCAGTAGGCTGATCTAGTCCATGGATAGCAATACACAGTGTAACATTTATGGGAGTCTCTTTCTCAAGTTTGTAGCCATTGTTAATTTCCTATTATCTTGTTTTGAAGTGCTGTATCATTTTCATTATTTTGTTTTGTGATCTTTATTCTGTTTTGTCTAGTTTGATTTTATTATATCCATTGGCATGGGCAGCTATTTCAAAGATAACTATTATCTTTCGGATTTACTATTACCTAGTTTTGAAGTGCTGTATTGCATTCATTGTTTTGTTTTTATTGGTTTATTCTCTCCTGTTCTGTTGGATTTTTATTATGTATAAAGTTATTGGCATCTGTTTTGAAGACAAGAGGCATTATGGTAACCAGAGTTGATTTCCTGTTATCTTTTGAAACCCTGTATCACACTGTTTTGTTTTGGTTGGCTTTATTCTGTTTTATTTTGCAGGGTTTGATTCTCTTTAAAATAAAAATTATGAAAAAACCCCACAATAAGACAAAAAATTACAGAATAAAATATTTCTGAGGCATATTATTTCTAGAATGAAACTCAGAAAGATGGCTGCTATCCACATCAATTTATACCAGGTCTCTCTGAAGGGATTCATGGCTTTTCTTTTCAGACAGAAATGGTCCCTGATGCTTGTAAGTATCACCCCTGAGTCCATGCTCAGAGGCAGGCTTCTGCAGCATGAAAGGTATTTACATACATTTTTTTATATGTATGTACTGACAGGTATTATTTGGTAAGTGAAACCCAACAGATTTTGGCCATCGTCTTCCGCTGTTGGTGATGGCACTTAGGGCCTGGCCCATAGTGGGAAGCACTCTTTCCCTTAATCTGAGTCTCAGTCCAAAAATTGTTTTTATAAATGTTTGTTTTGTCAGTCCTTCTTAGGAATCTTCAGCAAAACAAGGGAGCTCTGTTTTATGACCGTTGTTCAGAGAATAAACATCAGTGACTCAGAATAGCATTTGCGTTGATTCCAGGTACCCCCAGTCTTAAAAAGGAGTCTGGCCAGGACTCAGCCACGCGTGGCACTCATGGTTACCCTGTACACTGTCTCCTCCTCAAGCACATGGTATGGCACATGGGATGGTGGCATCGGCTGTCACTCAGTGCACTCTGTAGCCTTGCTGCAGTGTCACCAGCTGGTTTCTAAAGGATCTGCCATAGGATGTGCAGGGGACATGGGAGGCCGGGAGGAAGAGGAGGGCTCATCCCTGGGTTGTCACTGTGCCCTCAGTGCCCTTTGACTCTGCGGCAGCAGCTGGCCCGAGACTCCAGCCTTGCCACCAGGCCAGGCACAGTGACAACACCTGACACGTAGCCATAAGAAGCATGTGCAGGTGTGTGACACACACACACACACAGACACACACACACACAGGAGCTGTGAAAGAACTCACGTGCTGTCCCTCTGTGCAGTTTTTCCCTTTTCTAAACCTCTCACCAAATTGCCGATTAGCCACTCAAATCTGTATTTAGAATCAGTAAATGTCAACAGAAAGGAAGTCTAAGGAAGAAGAAATTGGCAATAAATATTATTCTCAAATACTCTATGAGTTCTTGTTGGAGGACTGTGATTTTTGTTTCTCTCAAAATAACCTTGTTTTCATTTGTTAAATTGCAAAAACTTAATTCATTCAATAAAGAGGATACCTACATTGAACTTTTCTGGGTTTTTTTACATGATACATGCAGTGTTAGCAATGCCTCTGCTGGGTGATTTAAACAATTAGTTTATCAAAGCCCTGGAGGCTGGAAGTCCAAGATTGTGGGGTCCTACAGTGGTTTCTCCCCAGGCCTCGTCCTGGTCTTGTGGATGGTCATCTTTTGTCTTCATGTGGTCTTCCTGATATTTCTCTCTCTCTCTCTCTCTCTCTCTCTCTCTCTCTCTCTCTCTCTCTGTCTCTCAGTACTGGACACTGAATCCAGGCCTATGCACTGAGTGACATCCCTAAAGAATCTTTGTTTTTTGGTACAGGGTCTTGCTTGCTAAATTCCTCAATTGTCCAGGCTGAACTTGACGTTGCAATCCTCTTGCCTCAGCCTCCCAGAGGCCTGAGATTACAGATGTGCACCACCTCACCCGGCTGGTCCCACGGTTTTTAATACCTTCCAAACACTGATAGCTTCCATGCTGCCCCAGCCCCTGATACTCAAAGTTCACCTTCCAGCTGCCTTCTTCACATGTTCACTTGGACAGGATAAATGTCTCCCATGTTTTCATCACAGAGATGTTATCAGCATCTGTCAGGCTGTTGAGCTCAAAAATCACGGGAACCATCCTTGGCCTTCCTTTCACCCCAGCCGCCCCTTATCCACAGTAAGTCCTGACCCTGACCACTTTCCACCAGCCCCCAGCACATGCTAAGCCTGATCACTGTAGTTCTTGTATGGATCGCTTGAAAAAGTCACCTCATTTGTCTCCCCTCCATTTATTATTATTATTATTATTATTGAGGCAAGGTCTCACTAAAGTAGTTCAGGCTGAGCTTCAAGTCACTATGCAATTCAGGCTGGTCTGGAATTCATGGTGATCCTCTTGCCTCAGCTTCCCCAGTTCTAGGATTACTGGAGTGCTCCCTGTGCCACCAAGCCGGGCTCTCCCCTCTGTTCCAACCTTCACCTGTCTATTAAAGGCACATCAGGGACATTCCTTTGCTCAAAACTCCCACAGGTGCCTGTTGTGACAGGGCACGACAGCTACTGAGGAGCCTGAGGCAGGAGGACAGCGACTTCCAGACCAGCCTGGGCAACTGAGTGAGACGCTGACTCACAATAAATTTTTACAAGGACCAAGGGTATACAGCTCAGTGGTACAGCACTCAGGGATTCCATCCCGCACCCCCACCGGCCTCCTACTGCAAGTACACAAATGAAATCCCTTGCCAGGGCCCTCGGTGCCACGTGGTCCCCAGGACCGGGCCCAAAGTCTGGTGCTGCAGCCAGGGAGCCACTGAGTCCGTTGGGCTCGGGATCCGGTCCCCAGAGTCTTTCAGGCGGCGCTGTACTCATCCCTCGGCGCTCAGCTGCAGCGCCTCCTCTGAGTCGCTTTCCTGACCCCCTGCTCTCCGTCTGTCTTCCCGACCCTGCATGCTCTCCGGAAAGCTGCCTCCAGGTCCGCGGTTCCCGGCGCCCCCCTCCCCACTCCTGGGGATCCTCCGAGATAGCAGCGTGGAGCTGAGCGACTCCGCAGGAACTCAGCAGACACAGCCGGGGTCCGGCCCCAGAGCCCCAGCCCGCCCAGCCCGCCCAGCCCGCGAGGTTCCCGCAGCTGCAGCCGCGTCCTCGGGGCCATCCAGGTGGGGGCCGCTTCACCCCGCGGTCCATCTCCGCAGCTCCCTCTTTTAAAGGGCAGGCCGCTCTCCCCTGGACCCAGCGGCTACAGCCCCACCCTTGGCTCTGCCCCGCCCACCGCCCGCCCACCACACCAGGCCCCGCCCACCCACCGCCCCGCCCTCACAGGCCCCGCCCCCTGCGCGGTCCTCTAACCCCCGGCGGCTCCTGCTGACTTCGGCGGTGGCGGCGGCGGCGCAGGAACGATGGCGCTCGCGGCAGTGTGCTTGGCGCTGCTGCTCCTGGGGGGGGACTTCGCAGGTGAGGGGCCTGGTGTCGGGGACCGGGAAGTTGTGACGGAGTCCACCAGCCACCGGGCCTGTGCCTCCGCTTCAGGTGGCCTTGGCGACGATCGCATCGCGCCCTTTACCGGCGGTTCCTGGACCGCAGAGGGGCTGCCGCCCTGGGGGGGGGGGGCGGCCCTGGGTTCCCTTCCTGCTTCCCCTAAGCGACACCAGTCCTTATCTGTACCTCTTTTGAAGCAGATTATCTGTTTCCCGGAAAAGTAGTTGGGTGTTTAGTACCTCAGGGACTCCACTGACCCTGGGCGGATGTGCTGGAAGTGAGAAGGGATGGGATGGAGCTGAAGCTAACGCCTGCTGGGCATGGTGCTCATGCCTGTAATGCCAGCATAGGAGGCTGAGGCAAGAAGATCACTAAAGAGTTTGAGGCCAGCCTGGGCTACAAGTGAGTTCAAGGCCAGCCTAAACTGCAGAGCCATACCTCTTTCAGCCCCCTCTCCACAAGCTAATACCTAAAATTAAGTTTTGTATTTATTACCCTGCACCACAGAGGAAAAGGATCTCACGAATTGGCAAGAGTGGCTTCCCTATGTTTGTAACTTAGCTTCAGAGTCGTTTTTCTTTTCTTTTCTTTTTTTTTTTTTTTTTTTTTGTCTTTTTCCTTTTTATTGGTACCGGGGATCGAACTCACGACTTGCAAGGCAGGTGCTTACGCCACTGAGCTAAATCCCCGGGCCCCTAGAGTCGTTTTTCAACCAAACCTCAAAAGGAACAGAATCAGATGTTCCTTTTAAAAATGCTAGTTGGAAGAGGGCATCCTTTTTCAGAGGGCATGGGACAAGTTGGGTTGAGAATCCAGGCATCAGCCAGGCTTGGTGGTGCACACTTGGAATCTCAGCACTCAGAACACTCAAGAGGCTGAGGTAGGCTTGAGTTTCAGACTTGCCTGGGGTACATAGTGATTCAGATGAGCCTTACCTACATAGTGAATCCCCCTAAAAATAGCATAAGAAGATAGGGAGAAGGTGTGTCTAAACCACAAAATCTTTGTTTTTTAATTTTTTTTTTTTTTTCTTGAGACAAGGTCTTACTATACAGTTAAGTTCTGGCTTGGATGCACTATGTAGCCAAGGCTGGCCTGGAACTCCCACCTATCCTCCTGCCTCAGCCTCCCAAGTGCTGGGATTATAGGTGTGCACCACCACACCTGGCCAAAAACCATTTTTAAAAGAACCTTCATGAGCAAAATTCATGTTTAATGATGTAAAATGTCTTTTCTTCTTACAGCCTCTGTGGAGCGAAGATACGAAGGGCCTAGACCAGTAAGTGGGAAGCCTCTGCTAAGGGCTCCAAGGACCGCCCCTCATTTCAGGCCTGCCGTGCCCCGTCTGTGTGCAGAACACTTTAGAATCAGGCCCCAGACAGGCCTTCTGTACAGATAAAAGCATAAAGCTTAGTTCAGTGCAGCTCAGTTTTGACCATCTCACAGCCTTGTCTATGTTAGTATTTCCTTGCAGAGTTCCTTGGCCTGGCAGTGATGTTGTACATGGTCTGCCCATGCGTCTGATCACATTCAGTTCCATGGCTGTGGGTGGGGAGCAGATGACAGCAGAGGCTGTTTGCTCAGAGCTGCTGTAGTAGTAAGGGCTTAGACCACCACTGACTGTGGTTTGGGAGAGGCTCTGGGGCAGGAAGGAGCAGGACAGCTCACAGTGGGAAAGGAGAGGCTCAGCTGAGGCTTGACCCAGGCTGGTGGCCACCAGGGAAGCGGTGTCCCACGGGATTGAGCAAGGGTGTGCACTTGGCTTTACTGTTTGGTCCCAAGCTAGAATCCAGGACAAAAGTTAGGGATGCTGTCAGGTTATTGTTTTGTTTTGTTATTTTTGAGACAGCATCTCACTGTGCAGTCCAGACCGGCCTTGAACTCATTAATTATGTAGCCCAGGATGGCTTTCAATGTAACAGGATCCTTCTGCTTCAGCCTCCGGAGTCCTGTGATTCTAGGCATGTGCCACCACACCCAGCTATAATGTCAGTTACTAATCAAGACTGTTGGGGCTGGTTGTTAGAGATGTTGTTTTGGCTTCCTGGACTGGCAGTAGGCAGCAGTCTTCATGGATCATAGTTGTTAACAGAAACTCACTAGATGACTGTCCAATTAAGCAACTTGAAAACAGATGACTCCCGCCTTTCTCTAACCGAGTTCTGCATAGCCTTTCCCACTCTGGGCTAGAGATTATTCCTTTGCACTCACCTTTCTCCGAGGAGCCTTTCTGTGTGTTTGGCGGTTCTGGGCTGGATGCTAGACTCCTGGGGTGTAAAGGACTCCAGCCTCATCCTAATCGTGAATGAAAACACTCATGAACCGGAAGAGGAAAACAGAAGGCAGAGAATTAGGAAGAAGACAGACGTTCAAGTAGTTCCCCCAAATGACCTGTTTCGTTCTTGCAAAGAGATTTTAATATTTATGACAATGTTTTCATTTATACTATTAGCATCTTTTAGTCAATTGAAAACAAAGTTGTGTGCTGTTATTTGTTTCTTTATTGTAAGTAATGTTTTGGCCCTTCTTTTAAGACTGATACACAGGGCCAGGGGTTTAGCTCAGCGGGTAAGTGTTTGCCTGGCAAGCACGACCTTGTGTGTTCAATTCCCTGTAAAAAAAAAAAAAGACTGATATGCAATATATTAATTATTTTTCTATGAAACTTTGTTTTATTTTTTCATAGAAGAATGATTTTTATATTGTATTTGTTAATATTTACTTGTATTACATGATTTTTTTTTTTTGCCTTTTTCGTTTTTTTTCAGTACCAGAAATCGAACTCACGACTGCCTTCTTGCAAGGCAGGTGCTTATGCCGCTGAGCTAAACCCCCAGCCCCTACATGATTTTTTTTAAACAAACATGAGTTGAAAGAAAGCTTTTTTTTTTTGGTAGTATCTAGGCATGCTTCACAACTGTGCAACATCGCCAGTCCTGTCTGTCTAAACATCCATCCATCCAGGGATCTTTCTACGTTGCCTTGGCTGGCTTTGAACTTGCAATCCTTTGCTTCAGCCTCTCAGGTAGCTGGGACTGCAGGTGTGTTCCACGTACCTGGCTAAAGTCACTATTTATTTGTTTATTTATTTTGGTACCGGGGATCAAACTCACAACTGCGTGCTTGCAAGGTAGGTACTTACGCTGCTGAGCTAAATTCCCGGACCTAAAGTCTCATCATTTATGTGAGAATAGAAAAACTTCCTGAAAGACAAACTGCTGTAAAAATGCTGTTGAATTATGTGTAGATAAAACAACTATAAATAACTGAGGAAAGATTTTTAAAAACCAAGTTGTTTTGTAAAGGTCTTTTAAGTTCTCACGGTGTGTCAGTTTTATTCCTGGCACATGTGTGATCATCCTAACGGAGGACTTCTCACCTGTACCCAGTGAGTAGAGCACAGGAGTGTGCTAAGGATATTACAGTGCATGGAGCAGCTACAGCTATTAACATTTGTCCCAAAATGCAAATAGTGTCACCATTGGAAGACCCTGCTTTAAAGACACTGAAAGCAGAGACCACAGGTGATAAATTGTGGATGTGGGTTGGCAGTGAGAGCACACAGAACTCTCCTTAACTGAGGTGTTTAATGAAAGGTCTCACCTTTTGATTCCTTGGATCCAGCTAAAGTCACAATGACTCAAAATACCAGCTCCCAGCTCTGCTGTCCCAGGATGTCTCCTCTGTTTCCTACTTGTAAGGTGAAAGTTAGGGGCTCTGTCCACAACTGCAGCACACAAGGACTCAGGGGGCCTTCTTTAACTCTAGGCCTGGCCATGGCCAGTGTTGCTTTTGGCTTTGTAGATCCAAGTAACAGCAGTAGAAAGTGTGTTTCATTTATTTACTGCTGAGACTGGGTGATTTCTTTTACTAAAAGACAAGGAAAGTGGTCACCATTTAGTTAAAAAAAAAAGCGGGGGCAGATACAGTGACCCGTGTCTATAATAGAAGATAGTCAGGAGGCTGAGGCAGGAGGGTCCTGAGTTCACGGCCAGTCTGGGCTACATCGTGAACTCTTGTTTTGAAACAAAAAATCAGCAACAGAATGGCCATATATTTGCACTCTTGCTAATCGGGGCTGTGTTCACCAGAGTCTGAGCCCTGTGACTGTTCCCGGCTCTGCTGAAGAGCCACACTTATCGCCTCTCTCAGCTCCCTCCATTAAAGGCCTCAGTCCCACGCAGATAGAGGAATGGGCTGCAGGACCCCAAGTCAGGGCTGCACAGTGCCACCAGCTAGGCGGCCTGCACAGCAGAGAGTGGTCATCTCACAATTTGGTTGCTTGGAGATCAGAATAAGTGTCAGCCGCACTGGTTCCTCGTGAGGGCCAACAGGAGAATCCGTTCCAGGCTGAGTCCTGGTGTCCGGTGGCCTCCTTGGCTTATGGGGTCCCTGTCCTTGTCTCCACCTGCACTCCTGTCCGTCTCAATGTCCAGATTCCACCGTTTTAATGAGGACACTGACTCCTGACTTTATTTTAACTGGACCACCTCTGTAGGGACGCTCTCTCCAGTGCCTAATCCCAGTACTAGGGGTGAGGACTGTTAGGTATCTCGGTGTGTGTGTGGGTGGAGGGGGAGCATTAACCCTGTAACTTCAGGGTCCAGTTCTGACCGTGCGGTTATGCCAAGGGCAGATACCAGGAGCCCTGCCAGAAGCTATATAATTCAGTGGCACAGTGTATGCCTGGTAAGCAGTAGAGCCTGTGTTTGATTATTGGTACCAAAAAAAGAAAAATATAAGTAATAAAAATGATAATAATGAGAACAAATGCTGAGGAATTTTATTTTCTTCTGTGGCAGTTAATTGAGCTCAGAATTGAGCAATGTCTCCCAACCCTTTTTATGCATTGATTGATTTTATTTTAGTTAGCTTTTTATTTTAAAAAGAATAAGGCCAATGAAAACAAAATAGTATAAGCGATACAGGACTTCAAATAAGACAATGAGAAATCAATCATGGTTACCATAATGCCTTTTGTTGTCTTCAGAATAGCTGCCCATACCATCAGACATAGTAAAATCAAGCACACTGGAATAGAATAGAATCAATAAAAACAAAACAATGAATACAATACAGGACTTGAAGACAAGATTATAGTAAATCCAAAATGGCTACCAGTATGTCTTCCTGTCTTTGAAGTAGCTGCCCATTCCATTGGATATAATAAAATAAAAAAAGACAAAACAGAATCAAACCAAAATAAACAATGAAAACAATACAGGACTTCAAAGCAAGAAAATAGAGTTATCAAGGGCTGCCACCTTCAGAGGAGATCACCCATAGATACTATGATGCATATTATCCTCTGAATAGATGATCAGACTACCAGCGTTAGGCCTGCAAAATCAATGAAACACTAAACACTACAAGCATTAAGTTATATTTTACTTCAATAGCTGTCAGCTCAGCCTGTGTTTCTCAGGATCAGCATGGCTCTTGGGGGGCAGTGGGGAAAGCCTTGGCTCTTCTTGCTTCCTAGTCCTAGCCTTTTTAAAACTTTGAAACAGTATCTCACTGAGTTGCTCAGGCTTGCCTCACAGTTGAGATTCCCCTGCCTCAGCCTCCTAAGTGGTCAGGATTATAGGCATCGGCCAGCATGCATGTCCACTTTTTTTTTTTCTTGCTGGTGATCCTGCCCAGGACCTCATGAAATGCTAATGGGACAACTTTTTCTACTGAACTACATTCCAGTCTCTGAAGTCCTTTTCCTTTGTAATGTAGCATGTTTTAAAGCATTGTATCAACATAGAATGTATTTTTTACATTTGAAAATAGAAATAGTTGTGCAGGATGTTTCTAAGAGATCTAAGGAGATTGGGACATTGTTCCCCTCCACCCTTGGCTATTTTATGAGAGATGTTCTCAACCAGACATGGTGGTGCACACCTGTGATTCCAGCATTCAGGAGGCTGAGGCAGGTGGATCACAGAGTTCAAGGCCAGCCTGAGGTACAAAGCGAGACCTTGCCTCAAATAGTCAAAGCAAAACAAAACCAAAAACCCAAGTGTGACTCAAATCATCCGCTTGTTTCTTGCACTTTCTCTTTTTTCCAGGCAAAATGTGACCGGTACCAGTTACCAGGGTGTCCCAAGAACCTGGACCCCGTGTGTGGGAGCGACTTGACCACTTATGGCAATGAGTGTCTCCTGTGCCTGAAGATCTGGTAACCTGACTCAGCAGCTCTGCCAGCCGCACTTTTCTTTCTTGGGTTTTGTTTTCTTGGGGATTGAGTGTTTCCTTGAGTGTAAGAAGCAAATGTCCCGTGAGTGTCAGTCTTCCCACTGAGGCCAGAGTCAGAATGAGATGTGTGGCTGATCAACTAGAGGACAAACAATCAGGGTCAGGGGTGCAGAATCTCTCCCATGAAGAGTGTATTTGGGGGTTGAGGGTGTGGCTCAGTGACAGAGCAGGTGCCTGACATGCTTGAGTCCTTTGATCCCTAGCATGGAACACACACAGACACGCACCACCAAAATAAAAATACATAAGAGTATATTTAATATATTCAATAGTTAAACCCCTGGGCTGTGACATTTTCTTTTAAATGTAGAGCGTATGTGCAGGGGACCCGGCACCCACTGTGCTGTCCCTTGGGAAGCAGTAAGCCTGTGCTACTGGCTGCCCTGTGTGTCACACCCCCAGTAGGGTCACTGTGTCCGCTGGTTGGTCCATGGCGCTCAGTCTTTGGAGCCTTTGCCTTGTCCTGTGCTTCTCAGGCTTTGTGCCTGGGGCCTTGGGCTCTGGACAAAGGGCATCGTGGGGAAGGTGAGGACTTCCACTTTCCAGGAGTCCTAGATTTAGCTGACACCATGATTATGTAAAGGCAGTCCTGGATGGAGTCTATTCTATAGTGACATGAACCATAGGCAAATAGCAGCTGGATTCGTCATGGCAGGAAGTGATCCTGTATCTGTGTGATTCCATCTGCAGGGAGAGTGGACGGGACATTAAAGTCATCCAAGAGGAGCCGTGCTGAACAGACCGGGACCAAGATTTCCCATCTTGCAGATGGACCCCCCCCTTCAGTATTGTTTTGCAAGAGATTTGTTACTCTGTCTAACAGAGAGACATGGAGGAGAATTTAGTAGAAAATCTGTGTTTCTTACTTTTACCCTTGTGCATTGCTTTTATTTAGCTGGAATAAAAACAGCATAAATTCAGTTATTGCTCTTTTCTGTTGAAAATGCTATTCTCAGTGTAGGGCAGACAGTTTGACCTTCAGGTTATATAGGGTTTTTCTTTTTCTTTCTCTCTTTTTTCTTCTACTCCATCCCCCTCAACAGAATCACAGTATGTAGTCCATGCTGGCCTCCAGTTGGCAGTGGCGCTTGTGCCTTGGCCTTCTGAGTAGTGGTCAGAGCTCCATGCGCCCCGGAGGACTTCTTTTGGTCGGTTCCAAGAGCTCATTGTAAGTCACTCCTGTGTGACTGACACTTGCAGGACTGGTGGAGGCAGACTCGCAGAGCTCTGGGAGAGCCCATCCTGACCTGCCTGGTTTGGGCAGGAACAGAGCCCATGTGTTCTTGCTGATCAAGTGAACCCGGAACCCCCAGGACCTTTACGTTGTTTTCATGGGATTGTTGGTTCTTTTGGGGAGAAGTAAAAACAGGTTGAATTTTCCTTTCATCTTGCCCTGGGGCTGTGTGCTGTAAGGATGACAGCTGCTGTCAGTCCTAACTGTCCACCCCTGCACACTGAGAGTCACTCAGCTGACAGCTCCACCGTGGAGCCCTGTGGCAGCGCACATCCCCACTGACACAGTCCTGCTGCGCTGGGCTGCATGTCTGCACAGTGGCATCCACCATCCACAGGCTTCTAGGGGTCTCCCCATCCCATGTCCTCGTGTCCAGATTGGTCTCCCCGACATATTTTGTACAAGCCCCTTGAGGCCAGACCTGTGCTGCAGAACTGTGGATCCACCACGTTCCTCTAAACTGGGCACCTGGAGGTATTGAGTCCCCTTCTGCTATGGTGTCATCTTCATCAAAGGACATAGAGGGAGGCCGAGCATGGTGGCTCACGCCTGTAATCCTAGCACTTGGGAGGCTGAGGTAGGAGGATTGTTGCAAGTTCGAGACCAGCATGGGCTATAAATTGAGCTCACGGACAGCCTGAGCTGCATAGCAAGACCCTGTTTCAAAAAAGACAAAAAAAAAAAAAAAAAAAAAAAAAAAAAAAAAAAGGACATAGAGGGGCTTCACAGTCAGACCAGGTGCCAGGTGCTGCTTGCTTGTCACAGCTGGTCATGTCCAGCAAGGAGGTGTGGCTTGCAGGGTGGAGCTGGAAGCTGAGCATCTGCAGCTTAGAGAAGAGCTCATGGCTCCTCACGGCTGGCACCTGGGCAGCTGAACTTCAGGTCCTGCAGACTCAGGTCCATGGGAGGCCCTCCATGGCAGGGCTGGATACCCTGTCATCACCTCCTCTTCACAGCTGACCACTACCGCTGTGAAGTCCCTCAGCCCCTCACTCATGCTCTCCCAAGCCCATGACTTCTCCTGGGCCTGAGAAGTCAATGCACACAAGACAGATCAACAGGAGACCAGGGCAGGAGTTCAAACAGTTTTACCTGGCCTGCCAGGCTTCATAGGGAAGTGACCCACAGATGCACTCAGAGTGAACACCCATGGCCTGAGCGGGCACAGGAGTGAATTGTGGCCAGGTGTGGGGGTGCACTGTGATAGTCCCAGCGCTGTGGGAGGCTGACGCAAGAGGATGACAAGCAGAAACTCAGCTTGGACAACTTAGCACTTTCCCAAGACCCTATTTCAAAAGGAAAAAAGAGCGGCATGTAAGTCTTTGCACGTTTTAAACCAGTGATCTATCCCTGAGGCCTTTCTACTTTTGTTGTTGCTTTGTTTTGTGTTTTTGTTTTTGTTTTTTTATATTTACAGATAAAACAGGAGTTCACTGTGCAGCCCAGGCTGGCCTCAAACTCACAGTAATCCTCCTGCCTCTGGCTCCCGAGTTCTGGTGTTACAGTCATACATCACTCTCCCTGGGTTCATCAGCAGTTTTGAGACGCAGAAGGAAGGTCAGAGGATGTTGCTGCACCCACTGTCTCTTCAGGGCCTTTCACTGAAGACGGTGACTAAGCACGAGCCACGGGTTTTGGGGATGTGACCGAGTTTAGTCCTCAGCAGCCTCACAGGCCCTCATCTCTTCCCAGGTAAAGCTGAGCTTCACTAGGTGATGACTAACATCACTGCTGGGAGAGCTACTTAGCCTGGCTCCCTGTTCCCCAATTCCGGGACAGCTACACTGTGTGTGGGGATGGTGTTGTGTTCACCACAAATGATCGTGAGGTACTTGGAGCTGATGTTAACTGGAGTCAGTAAAGTAGCACTGCCATGGGAGAGAAAATGTTACTAACTGCAAAATCTCCTGACAACCTCACTGCTAGGAGAGTTGCCTCACAGATGAGCAGAGTGCATGCCTCAGTGTGTCTCAGGCACGCCTGTGGTCCCTCACTCCATCCCCTCTGACACTGTTCCTTTGCTCTGCCTCCTTCCACCATAAAGCAGGCAGCTTTGAGGCTGCTCAGTTAGCTCAGTGAACATCCTACATGCCCGGCAAGCGTGAGATTGTGAGTTTCATCCCCAGCATTAAAAAAAAAAAAAAAAAAAAGGCAGCCTTCCTCCCTAGCTGAGGTTTTGGTATTGGAGCCAGGTGACCACAGACCGAATCTCCTGCATTTGCATGTAAAATTAAACTTTATCTCCTCCTTTAAACTGTGGGCACAGGGTATCCTATCTCAGGGGTGGGAAGGCTGGCTAATGCACTACTTACATATTTATGATAAATAAGGGCCTGGTATTTTTTTCTACTACCATTGCCTAATAGAAGCATTGTCACCCAAATTTGCTCAGGGCTAGATCACAAACTTGGATCTGTACTTGTACCTTACTGAGGAGTGCACGTCTGTCTGTCACCTCTTCCGGCTCACCTCTGTGAATTTTCAAAAGAAATTTTGTTAATGGTATTCTGAATGGACAGAGACAGGTGTGCATTTTGTACCATTACATAGATTTGAATCTTCTATTTTGAAGGATTAAAGATGGATTTTAAAGATGGAGCACATGCCTGGGATGCCAGCACTCTGTGAGGCTGAGGCAAGAGGATCCCCAGTTGGAGCCCACCTGGGCAACTTAGCAATTTAACAAGGTGTTGGCTCAAAAGAAAAAAGGGATGAGAACGGCATTAAATGTGAACTCTCCCAAGTAGCACAAAAATTAAAGATTTAGAGTATACCGGATAGCTAACTTCATCAATGCTGGTAAACAGCTGGGAAATTTACTATTCCAAATCAACCCCATCTTGGGGCAATCCAGTTACCTATATAGAGTATAGGTAAGCAGAGTGTAGTTGATTACACATGTCTTGTTGTATATTGCCAGGCAGTATTTATGTCACATAAACTAATTGGGATTATTGTCATATAACAACAAGGTTCCGGTTATGGTGAGCAGGAAGAATCAATCCTCAAAGTCTGAACTGAGCTATCCTCGTGGTGAAAACTTTAAAGGAAGCAAAACATACTAAGATGCACTGTCAGGATGAATGACACCTATCTTATAAGCTGTGGCTAGCATGGGGATGTCAAGGCCAGCTGAAGTTTATAACTTTGTAACTATGGCAATTGCTATGCTTCCCAGCCCAAACTTTAGTAGGGTCAAAAATGTAAGTTTAAAATTTCCCTTACATATAAAATTCCCTTCCACTACCACACCTAGTTTCTAAAAAGTCAGACTTCTGTAGACACAATGAGCCAGTAGTTCAGAATGAAATAAAAATGATTTTTTTTTTTTTTTTGTTGGTACTCAGGATCAAACTCACAACCATGCACATGCAAGGCAGGCACTTAGGCTGCTGAGTTAAATCCCCAGCCCATAAAAATAGTTTTGAGGGGCCAGAAGTTTGGCTCAGTGGCATAAGCACCTGCCTGGCAAGCACAAGGCCATGAGTTCAATCCCTGGCACCAAAACTAAATAAGTTAATAAATAAAAGATTTTGAGGCTACCATGATGGTGCACATCTATTATCCCACTACTCAGAAGGCTGAGGCAGGAGGACTTCAAGTGTGAGGTTAGCCAGTGGTATCTAGTGAGTTCAAGGCCAAGCTGGGCTACACAGCAGACGCTGTCTCCAAACAAACAAGCTCCAGAAAGAAAAATGATTTTGAATGTAGCAACCAGATAATAAAACTCAAAAAATATTTTATTTTTCTTTAATTGCCTGGACACATTATCAAATTTTTCTTCATTTTGGGCTGTGGCCTCCAGACCAGCAGTGAGTAGCTAAAGCAGGACTGAAACCTTCAAGGATTAAGCCTGGTTTCACTCTGTGACAAACAAGAGGACAGTCAGCACTGTCACCTGCACTTGGATGTTTGGCCAGGGGTCAGGGAACGGCTGAGAGTCTGGTGGCAGCCTGCTGCCTGGGTGCTCCTGGCAGGGGCGCTGAATGTGGCCATGCCTGTTCGCGGGCTTATGCCCTCTGTCCTCCCCCATGCAGACAGAGTGGAAATGCTGGGCTGGAGGTTAGCCCAAAGCCTCTCGCATACTGATCAGCTGGTCTGGTGCTGAAATCATTTGATGGCCCCTGTGCTGGACTAGAAAGCACTGAGACAACTATGGGAAAAGCCACCCAAAATAAATAGGAAATAAATAGTGAAAAATAGCTCTTTAAAAAAAAGAAAGACAGAAAGAGAAAGGTTGATGTGGTTGGCTCCACATGCCTGGAATCTCAGTGATTTGAGAGTCTGTGGCAGCTGTGAATCTGAGGCCAGCCTGGGGACGCAGGGAGTCTGAGGCCAGACTGAACTATATAGCGAGACTCTATTCCATAAATTCAAAACACAAAAAGCCAACAAGAAGCCACGTTCTTGTTGTAAGCTGGTGTCATGAGTGAGCTGCTAGGGGGAGAATCAGACAGCAGCCTTTTCCTGTGAGTTGGCAGGATTTTTGGACTGCGGGGGAGGAGAACAAGAAGCCAACAGGGAGATAAGCCCTATCTGTGAGTTGGACCCCTGGGGGGAGAATCAGAGAAGCCAGTGCTTGCAGGAGGCAGACTGGAGACAAGAGCCAAGCTTCCCTCTCATGCCCCGCCTCCCCATGTGACTGGCTGATACGGAGATAGGTAGGCTGTGATGATAGCAAGTGAGATAAAATACAGCTTAATGCTTGCAGTGTTTGTGGGGCTAAGGTCAGTAGTTTGATCATCTATTCCAAAGGTAACAATACGCAGTGTAGCATCTATGGGAGATATCCTTCTACAGGTGGCAGCCATTGCTAATTCCCTATGATCTTGTTTTGAAGTCCTGTATCATTTTCATTGTTTTGTTCGGTTGGGTTTTATTTTGTTTTGTCTTGTTTGATTTTATTATATCCAATGGAATGGGCAGCTATTTCAAAGATAACAAGATATATTGTGGTAGCCATTTGGAATTTACTATTATCTTGTTGTGAAGTCCTATATTGTGTTCATTGTCTTGTTTTTATTAGTTCTGTTCTGTTTTGTTCAGTTTTTACTATGTATAAATTTAGGGGCATCTGTTTTGAAGACAAGAGGCATTGTGGTAACCATAGTTGATTTCTTATTATCTTGTTTTAAAACCCTGTATCACACTGTTTTGTTTTGGTTGGCTTTATTCTGCTTTATTTTGTAGGGTTTGATTCTCTTTAAAACAAAAATTATGAAAAACCCCACACAAAACAAAAAATTACAGAATAAAATATTTCTGAGGCATATTACTTCTAGAATGAAATCTCAGAAAGATGGTTGCTATCCACATCAGTTTATACCAGGTCTCTCTGAAGGGATTGATAGCTTTTCTTTTCAGACAGAAATGGTCCCTGATGCCTGTAAGTATCACCCCTGAGTCCATGCTCAGAGGCAGGCTCCTGCAGCTTGAAAGGTATTTATGTACATTTCTTTATATGTACGTACTGACAGGTGTTATTTGGTAAGTGAAACCCAACAGATTTTTGCCATCATCTTCGGGTGTTGGTGATGGCACCCAGGGCCTGGCCCAACGTAGGAAGCACTGTTTCTCTTAATTTGAGGCTCAGTCCCAAAACCTCTATAAATGTCCATTTTGTCACTGTTCGTTAAGAATTTTCAGAAAAACAAGGCACTTGTATTTTATGACAACTGTTCAAAGAATAAACATTAGTGACTCAGAAAACATTTGCATTGATTCCAGGTACCCCGAGTCTTAAAAAGAAGTCTGGCCAGGACTCAGCCATGCGTGGCACTGATGGTTACCCTGCACACTGTCTCCTCCTCTCTGTGCTTAGCCTGCTAAGGTTAAGCACATGGGATGGTGGTATCGGCTGTCACTCAGTGCACTCCGTAGCCTTGCTGCAGTGTCACCAGCTGGTTTCTAAAGGATCTGCCATAGGATGGGAGGCCGGGAGGAAGAGGAGGGCTCATCCCTGAGTTGTCGTTGTGCCCTCAGTGCCCTGTCACTCTGCGGCAGCAGCTGGCCCCAGGCTCCAGCCTTGCCACCAGGCCAGGCACAGTGACAACACCTGACACATAGCCATAAGAAGCATGTGCAGGTGTGTGACACACACACACAGGAGCTGTATAGGCACTCACATGCTGTCCCTCCGTGCACAGTTTTTCCTATCTTTAAACCCCTCACCAAGTTGTCCATGAGCCACTCAAGGCCATATTTAGAATCAGTAAGTGTCAATGGAAATGAAGCCTCCTAAGGAAGAAATTGCAAATAAATATTATTCTCAAAGCTGGATGTTCAGCTCAGTGGTATAAGAGCCTGCCTGGCAAGTGTGAGTTCAATCTCTGGTACCAAAAAGTAAACAAAACAACCCCCTCAACATTCTCAAATACTCTATGAGCTCTTGTAGGAGGACAGTAAAATATGTTTCTCTCAGAATAACCTTGTATTCATTTGTTAAATTGTTGAAAATTTAATCATTCAATAAAAGGATACCTACATTGGAATTTCTTTTTACAGGATACATGCAGTGTTAGCAATGCCTCTGCTGGGTGATTTAAGCAATCAGTTTATCAAAGCCCTGGAGGCTGGAAGTCCAAAATCATGGGGTCCCATGGTGGTTCCTCCTGAACTGTGCCCTGATCTTGTGGATGGTCTTTTGTCTTCATGTGGTCTTCCTGCTCTCTCTCTCTCTCTCTCTCTCTCTCTCTGTCTTTCAGTACTGGACACTGAATCCAGGCCTATGCACTGAGTGACATCCCTAAGGCATCTTTATTTTTTGGTACAGGGTCTTGCTTGCTAAATTCTCCAATTGTCCAGGCTGAACTTGAAGTTGCAATCCTCTTGCCTCAGCCTCCCAGAGGCCTGAGATTACTGATGTGTACCACCTCACCCGGCTGGTCCCACGGTTTTTAATACCTTCCAAACACTGATAGCTTCCATGCTACCCCAGCCCCTGAATGCTCAAAGCTCACCTTTCAGCTACCTTCTTCACATGTTCACTTGGACAGGATAAATGTCTCCCAGTGTTTTCATCACAGAGATGTTATTGTTGTATTTCCCCAAAAGGCCCCGGAGATGAAAATGAGGCAAAACCTCTGAGATGGAAAAGATGGGGCTAAACGATGGCGTTTTTAGGAAGAAGCACTTTTATTTTAGCTGGCCCAGAGACACAGTGCAGATGGAATTTGCAAAGCTGTGCAACTGAGAGTTTTGACTGATTTTTATAGTTCATTTATGATTAGCTCCCATCCTATGGCAGATCCTTTAGAAACCAGCTGGTGACACTGCAGCAAGGCTACGGAGTGCACTGAGTGACAGCCGATACCACCATCCCATGTGCTCCCAGGAGACAGTGTGCAGAGTAACCATCAGTGCCACGCATGGCTATGATCATGAAGTACATAGTGATGAGAAACAGAAATAAGGTGGGCCTTTGTTCTCCTTTGCTTGAGGTAAGAGGCATTTCACAGTGGGTGGTTAGCCAATTCATAGCCCTTGGTCTGCCAATTCCAGGAACATTTGTCTCTCATAAAGGGAACAATGGTTGACACAGCATCATTTGTCTCTTACAAGGGGGACAAAAGTTGACATTGTACACAGGTCACGAAGGTAGGGGGGATGACGCATTACAGAACAGCAGAACGACGCGGTCAGTTAATTTATAGCTATGTGGTTGGTGCTTGGTTACTAGGGTAACGAGTTCTGTACAGAATGACAATATTGCTAATAACTATTCTTTTAAGTAACTATTTTTGCTAATTATCTTTTAATCAATTATTTTAATTTTTCTTAGTATAACAGTTATCAGCATCTGTCAGGCTATTGAAGTAAAAAATCATGGGAACCATCCTTGGCCTTCCTTTCATCCCAGCTGCCCCTTATCCACAATAAATCCTGACCCTGACCACTTCCCACCAGCCCCCTGTACATGCTAAGCCTGATCACCTTTGTTCTTATAAGGATCACTGAAAAAGTCACTTCATTTGTCTCCCCTCCATTGATGATGATGATGATGATGATTATTATTATTGAGGCAAGGTCTCACTAAAGTAGTTCAGGCTGAGCTTCAACTCACTGTGCATTTCAGGTTGGTCTGGAATTCATGCCTCAGCCTCCTGCCTCAGCCTCCCAGTGCTAGGATTACTGCCACCAAGCTGGGCTCTCCCCTCTGTTCCAACCTTCACCTGTCTATTAAAGGCACATCAGGGATACTCCTTCTCTGAAAACCTTCTCAGGTGCCTGTTGTGACAGGGCAGGCATGCAGTCCCAGCTACTCAGGAGGCTGAGGCAGGAGGACAGCAAGTTCCAGACCAGCCTGGGCAACTGAGTGAGATGCTGACTCACAATAAACTTTTACAAGGACCAAGGGTATAGCTCAGTGGTACAGCACTTTCCTAGCAACCTTGGGTCAAGGATTCGATCCCGCACCCTCACCGGCCTCCTACTGCAAGTACACAAATGAAATCCCTTGCCAGGGCTGTCGGAGCCACGTGGTCCCCGGGACCGGGCCCCACGTCGGTGCTGCAGCCAGGGGACCACTGGGTCCGTTGGGCCCGGGTGCGGTTCCGAGTCTTGCGGGTGCCGCCGTGATCATCCATCAGCGCCCTGCTGCAGCGCCTCCTCTGAGACGCTTTCCTGACCCCCTGCTCCCTGTCTGTCTTCCCGACCCTGCATGCTCTCCGGAAAGCTGCCTCCAGGTCCGCGGTTCCCGGCGCCCCCCTCCCCACTCCTGGGGATCCTCCGAGAGCAGCGTGGAGCTGAGCGACTCCGCAGGAACTCAGCAGACGCAGCCGGGGTCCGGCCCCAGAGCCCCAGCCCGCCCAGCCCGCCCAGCCCGCGAGGTTCCCGCAGCTGGAGCTGCGCCCTCAGGGCCATCCTGGCGGGGGCCGCCTCACCCAGCGGTCCAGATCCCCAGATTCCTGTTTTAAAAGGAAGGCCGCTCTCCTCAGACCCGGCGGCTACAGCCCCACCCTAGGTTCTGCCCCGCCCACTGCCCGCCCATCACGCTCAAGCCACGCCCCGTGCTAGGCTCCGCCCCCGGGAGATCCGCTAAACTCTGGCTCTCCCGGGGCGGTGTCACTGGTCTGCTCCCCAGAGGCAGCAGTGGAGCAGGGACTATGGTGCTCGTGACGCTGTGCTTGATGCTGCTGCTCCTGGCGGGGGACTTCGCAGGTGAGGCTTGCAAGGGTCCCTGGTACGGGGACCTGGGAAGTTAAGGAGTGTCAGGCTCCCCGACCTGTCCCTCAGCTCCAGGAGGCCTTCTCGAGGGTCCCAGCCCACCTGTTACTGGACCTTCCTCTACCGCAGCTGGGCTGCTGTGCTAGGCTAGAGCGGTCCTGGGCTCCCTTCCTGCTCATCCTGAGGGATACCTGCCCTCTCTTCAGCCTCTCCTGAAGCAGATTTTCTGGTGCTCCAAGCAGCAGCTGGGTTTTTGGTAACCTGGGACTCTACTGTCTCTGAGCAGATGTGCTGAAATTGGGACTGCATAGACAGATTTCACGGAGCTGACAGTGCAGTTTCAATACTAAGGCTTGCTGGGCATGGTGGCTCACGCCTGTAATCCCAGCGTGGCAGGCTGAGCAGGAGGATCACTGAGAGTTTGAGGCCAGCCTGGGCTACATAGTGAGTTCAAGGCCAGCCTGAACTGCAGAGCCGTACCTGTCTCAGCCATCCCCCTAAGCTAACTAAAAGCTTCACTTAGCTTTTGTATTCTTGTCCCTGTGCCACAGAAGAAAAGAATTTCACAAATTGTTAAAAGTTGCTTCCCTATATTTGCAATTTAGCTTCAGAATTCTTTTACAATTAAACCTCAGAGGAACAGAACCAAGCGTTCTGTTTTCAAAGTGCTGGCCTGGGGTGTATTTGTTTTAGGGAGGCATATACAGTTTGGATTGAGAAAGCAGGCATCAGCTAGTTTGGTGAAACACACCTATAATCCCACTGCTCAGAAGGCCAGGGCAAGATGGTAGCTGAGTTTCAGGCCTGCCTGGGGTCCACATGAGTTCAAGAGCAGTCTGACCTCCACAGTGAGATCCTGCCTCAAAAACAGCAATCAAAAAGCCCCCAAACAGTGCCAAACACTGAAAAAGCATTAGAAGAAAGGGAGAAGCCATGTATAAACCAAAAATCATTTTAAGAAAGAAATTTTCTGAGCAATTAGGTAAGTAAAATGCCTGTTTTTTTCTTGCAGCCTCTGAGGAGCAACCAGATGGTGGACATAGACCAGTAAGTGGGAAGCCTCTGCTAAGGGCGCCAAGGACCGCCCCTCATTTCAGGCCTGCCGTGCCCCGTCTGTATGCAGCACACTTTAGAATCAGGCCCCAGACAGGCCTTCTGCACAGATAAAAGCATAAATCTTGTTCAGTGCAGCTCAGTCTCGACCATCTCATGGCCTTGTCTATGTTAGTATTTCCTTGCAGAGTTCCTTGGCCTGGCAGTGATGTTGTACACTGGTCTTCCCATGTGTCTGATCACATTCAGTTCCATGGCTGTGGGTGGGGAGCAGATGACAGCAGAGGCTGTTTGTTCAGAGCTGCTGTAGTAGTAAGGGGTTAGACCACCACTGACTGTGGTTTGGGAGAGGCTCTGGGGCAGGAAGGAGCAGGACAGCTCACAGTGGAAAGGAGAGGCTCAGCTGAGGCTTGACCCAGGCTGGTGGCCACCAGGGAAGCGGTGTCCCACGGGATTGAGCAAGGGTGTGCACTTGGCTTTACTGTTGGGTCCCAAGCAAGAATCCAGGACAAAAGTTAGGGACGCTGTCAGGTTATTGTTTTGTTTTGTTATTTTTGAGACAGCATCTCACTGTGCAGTCCAAACTGGCCTTTAACTCACTCGTTGTGTAACCCAGGCTGGCTTTCAATGTAACGGGATCCTTCTGTTTCAGCCTTTAAAGACACTGAAAGCAGAGACCGTGGTGAAAAATTGTGGGTGTGGGTTGGCCGTGAGAGCATACAGAAGTCTCTTTAACTGAGGTGTTTAATGAAAGGTCTCACCCTTTGATTCCTTGGATCCAGCGAAAGTCACAGAGACTCAAAATACCAGTTCCCAGCTCTGCTGTCCCAGGATGTCTCCTTTGTCTCCTACCTGTAAGGTGAAAGTTAGGGCTCTGTCCACACTACAGCACACAAGGACTCAGGGGGCCTCCTTTAGTTCCAGGCGTGGCCATGGCCAGTGTGGCTTTTGGCTCTGTAGATCCAAATGACAGCAGTTGAAAGTATGTTTCATTTATTCACTGCTTAGACTGGGTGACTTCTTTTTCTCCAAGACAAGGAAAAGTGGTCACCATTTACTTAAAAAAAGGGGGCAGATACAGTGGCCTGTGTCTGTAATAGAAGATACTCAGGAGGCTGAGGCAGGAGGGTCCTGAGTTCACGGCCAGTCTGGGCTACATCGTGAACTCTTGTTTTGAAACAAAAAATCAGAAACAGAATGGCCATATATTTGAACTCTTGCTAGTTGGGGCTGTGTTCACCAGAGTCTGAGCCCTGTGACTATTCCCGGCTCTGCTGAAGAGCCACACTTGTTGCCTCTCTCAGCTCCCTCCAGGTAAAGGCCTCAGTTCTGTGCAGATAGAGGAATGGGCTGCAGGACCCCAAGTCAGGGCTGCAAAGTCCCACCAGCTAGGCAGCCTGTGCAGCAGCAAGCGCAATTTGGTTGCTTGAAGTTCAAAATAAGTGTCAGCAGCACTGGTTTCTTGTGAGGGTCAAGAGGAGAATCCGTTCCAGGCTGAGTCCTGGTGTCCGGTGGCCTCCTTGGCTTATGCGGTCCCTGTCCTTGTCTCCACCTGCACTCCTGTCCGTCTCAATGTCCAGATTCCACCGTTTTAATGAGGATACTGACTCCTGACTTTATTTTAACTGGACCACCTCTGTAGGGACGCTCTCTCCAGTGCCTAATCCCAGGTACTAGGGGTTAGGATTGTTAGGTATCTCAGTGTGTGTGTGGGTGGAGGGGGAGCATTAACCCTGTAACTTCAGGGTCCAGTTCTGACCGTGTGGTTATGCCAACGGCAGATAACAGGAGCCCTGCCAGAAGCTGTAGTGAGGTGGAAATTATGAAGCCAAAGCTCATTAAAGTAAGGATGGCAGCATGCTGTAGATTTTCATTTAACAATCAGATTAAAACCCTTCATGCCAGGCCATTGTTATAGTTCAGTGGCACAGTGCGTGCCTAGCACCGGGAGGACCTGGTTTGATTCCCAGTACCAAAACAAAGCAAAACAAACAAAACAACACCCCCCCCCAAAGAAACCCTGAAGTCTTTTATCTTTTTCTTTTTGTGGCTTGAAGGATTGACCTCAGGGAGTGTTGAGCAACATGTTTCAGCTTCTTTTAAATTTTATTTGACACAAGGTCTCACTGAGTTGCACAGGCTGGCTTCACAGTTGTGATTCTCGCGCCTCAGCCTCCTGATAGCCAGGACTGCAGGCATCAGCCACCACGCCTGCGTCCCTTCTTCTTCAAAATGAGACCTTGCCTCAAAGAGCCAGTCAAAGCAAAACAACACCAAAAGCCCAAGTGTGACTCAAGTCAGCTCTTTTTTTCCAGGCAAACTGTGAACGGTACCAGATACGAGGGTGTCCTAGGCACTTGCGCCCCGTGTGTGGGAGCGACTTAAATACCTATAGCAATGAGTGTCTCCTGTGCCAGAAGATCAGGTAACCTGACTTAGTCACTCCACCAGCCATGCCTTTCTCTTTCTTTTTCTTTCTTTCTTTCTTTTTTTCTTTCTTTCTTTTTCTTCCTTCCTTCCTTCCTTTTATTCCTTTTTTCTTTTCTTTTTTTTCCCTCCTGGTAGCAGAAATCAAACTCGGGGCCTTGCACTTACCAGGAAGGTGCTGAGCTTTTTCCTGTTCCCCATCCTTTTCTTTCTTGTCTTGAGTTTTGCTTTCTGGGGGATTGTGAGTGTTTCCTTGAGTGATCAACTAGCGGGCAAACAATCAGGGTCAGGGGTGCAAAATTTCCCCATGACGAGTCTATTTGGGGGTTGGGGATGTTGCTCAGTGATAGAGCAGGTGCCTGACATGCCTGAGTCCTTTGATCCCCAGCATGGAACACACAGACCCACACCACCAAAATAAAAATACACAGGAGTGTGTTTAATATATTCAATTGTTAAACCTCTCGGCTGTGATATTTTCTTTTAAATGTAGAGCATATGTGCAGGGGACCCGGCACCCGCTGTGCTGTCCCTTGGGAAGCAGTAAGCCTGTGCTACTGGCTGCCCTGTGTGTCACACCCCCAGTAGGGTCACTGTGCCCTCTGGTTGGTCCATGGCGCTCAGTCTTTGGAGCCTTTGCCTTGTCCTTTGCTTCTCAGGCTTTGTACCTGGGGCCTTGGGCTCTGGGCAAAGGGCATCTTGGGGAAGGTGAGGACTTCTACCTTCCAGGAGTCCTAGATTTAGCTGACACCATGATTATGTAAAGGCAGTCCGGGGTGGAGTCTAGTCTATCATGATGTGGACCACAGGCAAATAGCAGTTGGATTCGTCATGGCAGGAAGTGATCCTGTGTCTGTGTGGTTCAATCTGCAGGGTGATTGGGCAGGACCTTGAAGTCATCCGAGAGGGGCCATGCTGAAGACTGCACCCAAGAGACAGAGATACAAGCCCTCCTGCAAAAAGACCCCTCTCCAGTGTTGCTTTGGGTGAAATTTGTTAGCCCACATAATGAAGACGAGGCATGGAGAGTTTTGGAGAAAAGAATCCTTGTTTTTCCCTTTTGTTCTGTAGTTCAGCTTGTGCATTGCTTTATTTAGTTGGAATAAAATCAGCATTGAATTCAGTTGCTGGTCTTTTCTGCTGCAAATGCTGTTCCCAGTGTAGGACAGTTTGACCTTCATGTTAATTAGGGTTTTTCTTTTTATTTTCTCTTTCTTTCACTCTCTTTCTACCTTTTTTTTTACAAAGCCACACTACACAGCTCAGGCTGGCCTCCAGTTGGCAATGATCCTTCTGCCTTGGCCTCCTGAGTGCTGAGATTGCAGGCATGTACCACCAATTTGGCTAATTTGTCTTTCTGTCTCTCCTGTCTCTCCCTCTCTCTCTCCCTCTCCCTCTGTCTCTTGCCATATCCCTGCCTCTTTGGGTTTTATTATGAGTGGGTTTGAATAAGTAGAGTATTCACACAGGTTAATTAAAAAAAAAAAAAAAACAATTGCCAGTGTTAGCAACATGGCTGTGACTCAGAGGTTCCTGTGCACCCTGAGGGTGGTGTGTGATCCCCAGGGCCCCCATTTCCGGGCAGTCTGGTCAGAACTCCACCTGCACAAGGAGGGCTCAGTTCCAAAAGTAACTCCTGTGTGACTGACACTTGCAGGACTGGTGGAGGCAGACACGCAGAGCTCAGGGAGAGCCCATCTTGACCTGCCTGGTTTGGACAGGAACAGAGCCCATGTGTTCTTGCTGATCAAGTGAACCCGGAACCCCCAGGGCCTTTACGTTGTTTTCATGGAATTGTTGGTTCTTTTGGGGAGAAGTAAAAACAGGTTGAATTTTCCTTTCATCTTGCCCTGGGGCTGTGTGCTGTAAGGATGACAGCTGCTGTCAGTCCTAACTGTCCACCCCTGCACACTGAGAGTCACTCAGCTGACAGCTCCACCGTGGAGCCCTGTGGCAGCGCACATCCCCACTGACACAGTCCTGCTGCGCTGGGCTGCATGTCTGCACAGTGGCATCCACCATCCACAGGCTTCTAGGGGTCTCCCCATCCCATGTCCTCGTGTCCAGATTGGTCTCCCCGACATATTTTGTACAAGCTCCTTGAGGCCAGACCTGTGCTGCAGAACTGTGGATCCACCACGTTCCTCTAAACTGGGCACCTGGAGGTATTGAGTCCCCTTCTGCTATGGTGTCATCTTCATCGAAGGACGTAGAGGGAGGCTGAGTGTGGTGGCTCACGCCTGTAATCTTACTACTCCAGAGGCTGAGGCAAGAAGATGGTTGCAAGTTTAATACCAGCCTGGGCTACAAAGTGAGCTCAAGGCCAGTCTGAACTGCATAGAGACCCTGTCTCAAAAAAGACAAAAAAAAAAAAAAAAAAAAAAAGGACATAGAGGGGCTTCATAGTCAGACCAGGTGCCAGGTGCTGCTTGCTTGTCACAGCTGGTCATGTCCAGGAAGGAGGTGTGGCTGGCCGGGTTGAGCTAGAAGCTGAGCTCAGAGATGAGCAGGTCCTCATGGCTGGCGTCTGGGCAGCTGAACTTCAGGTCCTGCAGGCTTAGGTCCACGGGAGGCCCTCCACGGCAGGGCTGGACACCCCGCCATCACCTCCTCTTCACAACTGACCACCACTGCTGTGAAGTCCCTCAGCCCCCACTCATGCTCCCCCAGGCCTATCGAGGTTTTCCCCTGGGCATGAGAAGTCAATGCACACAAGACAGATCAACAGGAGACCAGGGCAGGAATTCACTTCAAACAGTTTTACCTGGCCTGCAGGCTTCATAGGGAAGTGACCCACATATGCACACAGAGTGAACACCCATGGCCTGAGCGGGCACAGGAGTGAATTGTGGCCAGGCATGGGGGTGCACGGCGATCGTCCCAGTGCGCTGGGAGTCTGAGGCAAGAGGATGACAAGCGGAAACTCAGCTTGGACAATTTAGCAATTTCCCAAGACCCTATTTCAAAATGAAAAAAGAGTGTCGTTCGTGTAGCTCTTTGTGGAAATCCTGGGTTCCATCGACAGTACAACAAATAAACAAACACTCAATAAACAGGAGTGAATTACGAGTCTGCAGCATGGTGGGATAGGATACTTCGGTGCAGGAGTGGCTGGGAGGCTAGACAGTAGTGTAGGGCAGTCTGTATGGATTTCCCCCAGCCTCGACTTCGTGCCCTTGATGAGGAGAATGCTGCTTTCCCTCTGCAGGAGGAGAACCTGTGCAGATTTCTTTCCTGCTTTTTCTGTAGGGTGGTACTGGAGACCGACCCCAGGGCTTTGCACATTGGAAACAAGTGGTCTATTCCTGAGCTTCATCCCCTTCGGCCTTTCTATTTTTGTTCTTGTTATTTTGTTTTTTGGTTTTTACAGATAAAACAGGAGTTCACTATGCATTTCAGGCTGGCTTCAAACTCACAACAATCCTCCCGCTTCTGTCTCCCGAGTTCTGACATTACAGTCATACATCGTCCTCCCTGGGTTCATCAGCAGTTTTGAGACACAGAAGGAAGGTCAGAGGATGTTCTTGAACCTACTGTCTTTTCAGTGCCTTTCACTCAACATGGTCACTAGGCAGAAGCCACAGGTTTTGGGGCTGTGTCTGTTGCAGATCGATCAGCCCTGCAATCTCCCCTGTAAGTACACAAGGAAGGCTTAAACAAATAAGACTAGTGTTATGATTTTAGGGTCCAGGGCGATCAAAAACTCTAGCATATTTTGAGATTATCCCAGGGCTAAGACAAAGAACTTCTGTGGGTGGCTTGTATTTGTTTTCAAACAAGGAGGTGTTAGCGTAGAACATGTGGGAAACTGAGCAGGACCTTGGGATTGGTTCAAAGACTTTTCTAAGGACTAAATTATGCTTATTTAGAAGATCTATTTTAGGAGAAAGTCTCCAGTTGACTTGCACTATAGCAGTGAAATGCCTGCAGTGAGTCTTTATTTAGTTCATCAGGTGGGAGTCAGGCATCCTCAGCTGTTACTTTATGCTGTCCTTTAAGGTGACAATGTGGCATCACAGGCCATTATAGGCCTCAGCCAGGACCAGTGACCCATGGAGTTTCCCTTACTCTGAGTCCACTGCTCATCTCCAGAGGCAAATCTAGGCATTGGGTAGACTCACAAATTAAACATGCAGAGCCAACTGGTTTATTTTATTTTATTTATTTGGTACTGGGAATTGAACTCGTGACCTTGAACTCACCAGGTAGGTGCTTATATTGCTGAGCTAAATCCCCGGCTCCTAACTGGTTGATTTCAAATTCTGCTCAGAGCTGCTTCACAGTATTCACCATCACGTGTCCTGACTTCATCCCCTCTGCAGCCTCTCAGGGCCTCATCTCTTCCCAGGCAAAGCTGAGTTTCACTGTTGGGATTGTGGCTTTGCCTGGTTCCCCATTCCCCTAAGCACCTACATGGTCTCTAACAGCTCCAGGATTATACCTTACACTTGGTTTATAATTATTTGGGTTTTACATTTTTGATGAAGGATATACTTCTTGTCTGATTATTCCTTTAGGCTTTGTACATCTGTGATAACTACAAGCAATCAAAAAGATAGCATGTAAAAAATTGATTCTAGTACCATACACATTGTCAGTAATTGCCCTCAAAAAACTCACCCTTGTTTGAAACACACTGTGGCAGACTAATGACTGGTGGTCAACTTGGAACACTAGCTGAACTGAATCAGTGTGCTGCTGAGTGTGGATGGCCCACCTGAGGACTGTTACCAACATATAAAGGAGAACTGGAGAGGAAGAAGTATTGGTCTTAGTTTTCCTGGGTGTTGTTGGTTCTCCTAGTCCCGTTAGTTCTCCTGGAGGAGCTTGTCAAGCTTCTTTCCTGATATGAACATGGTTGTTCTCGTCATCAGAGGAACTCGGCACCTTACTGTTGCTGAGGATGCCTGTGGTGCTTTTTAAGGAAACTCTGGTTCTTATTTTGAGTGTTGCTTTCTGGCTCTGGTACAGATCCCTCAGCCTCCTGGCACAGACTTTCTAGCTTCCACCACTGACCTTTGGGCCTTCCCAGTGCAGATCTATGAAATGCACTTGCATGAGAGTTTGTCATGGGCTCTAGGTCTTTAGCTGGACTCATGCAAGGTGTTGCTGCATGATCTGGGCCCTCAGCTGGGGGTCTTTAGTGTGTGGACAGATTTCTTGCACTTTTTTGGTATTTGACTGCTTGAGTAACCATTATAAAATAAAACTCTTAATTACATGTCCTGTATTATCTTGTTCTCCTTGCAAAGCTGGACCACAGCACACACTTCGGCTTTCATTTTTCCCACTTTCTGAAGAAGTTCTAGAAGCCCTCTTTTGTGAGTCTTTCAAAGTGTGATCAAAAGTATGGCGAGTACTGCTATCTTGTGCCATTCCACAGAAAGCAGCCTCATCAGAACATGACGCCGTGACCTCAGCCACCTCTTCACAGGGTCTGGCACCGTGTGACTTCTGGCTCTTGCCTAAAGTTAAAATGAGCATGGGAAGGAAGTGTGTTTGGATGGATTGAGGCAGCCACAGTTAAATGCAATTCAAAGCGAGTACCACTGTTAGATAGAAGTCACAGCCACCTGACCCAGAGGGCGGCCACTTCTCCAAGGCTGCATGGTGTGAGTCTCCCATGAGCCCAAGCTAAAGGGACCGACAGCCTGGTTTACAGGAGTGTTCGCTGAGCAACATTTGTGTTTTAGAAAGCTTTATTAGTTTGTCTTGTTTTCTTTTAAGTAGAAAGTTATTTTAAGACACCCAAACTTTTCCTGGGTTATACCAAACAATTTTTCTTCCCAAGAGACCCAAAAATAGATCCCATAGCCCAAATGTTTGACCCCCAGGAGGCATAGGGATAATTAATGCAGCTTTCTCATTTTACAGTGAATACTGCAGGTGTGGTGCCCGTCATCACAGCACACTGGGAGGATGAGGCAAGAGGATCACAGGTTCAAACCCCAGTCAGAGCAATTTGTCAGTTTAGTGAAGATCCTGGATCCTGTTGTCAAAGTAAATAACTAACAAGAGTGTGGTCGGTAGAGAGCCTCGGCAATTGCATTCATCCTTCCGACTGCCTCTTCCTGTTTAGAAGCAAAGATGGCAGATGAAACTCTTGCAGGGTGAGGAATCATTTCTGACAGTCTCTATCAGCTGAGATGAAACCAGAAACTGGAAGCCGGAGCAGTCAGAGCTGTGAGGCTGATGAAGCGTCCGTGTTCCTGGCTGCTTTCAGCCTCCCCCACTCTGCTGAGCTTCTCAGGAAAGATGTGTCCTGGAGCTGTGCGCCTTCCTCCGGCTACAAACAGCTCAGCCAGCCAAGTCGGCCTCTGGATCCTTTGGGTCACTTCCCCAGACTCAATTTATCTTTTCATTTCTCTTTCTTTTTCATTCCTTTCTTCCTTGTTTCCTCTCCTTCTCTCCCTCCCCCCACTCTTTCTTTTTGCACGACTCAGGATTGAACACAGACTTTGCTCCTGAGTTTTTTAAAAAAGTTTTTCTTTGGAGAGAGTCTTACTAAGTCACTAATTTACTCTGCCTGGGCCTCAGCCTCCTAGGGTGCTGGGATTCCAGGCATGCACCTTCACAGGCTTTTCTAATACCACATCCCTGGGCTGTGGATGTAGCTCAGAGACATAAATTCCAGGACCTGGGCTTAATCTCTAGCTCAAGCAATTTTTTTTTTTTTTTTTTTTTTTTTTTTTTTTTTTTTGTCTTTTTCCTTTTTATCGGTACCAGGGATCGAACTCACGACTGCCTGCTTGCAAGGCAGGTGCTTATGCCGCTGAGCTAAATCTCCAGCCCCTAGCTCAAACAAATTTAAAAAAATGAAATAAAAAAGTTATAAAGTACAAGCCAGATGTGGTGGTGCACACCTATAATCCCAGCATTCAGGAGGCTGAGGCAGACAGATTGTTGAGTGTGAGGCCAGATTAGGTTACAGAGCAAGTTCGAGGTTGGCTTGGATTATATAACAAGACTTCTCAAAAGAAAAACAAAACAAACAAACCAACCAAACAAAATTTTGTATAATATAAAGCTCACTAAAACATCTAAGATATTGTTTATGCCCCCACATAATTCTCACTGAGAGTTTTAGGAGGCGGTGCTCTTTGGGTAGCAATTGCACTCTCACTAATGAGTTAGGGCCCCTGTGGAAGAGTCCCAGGGGCACTTGTATGTCCTTCGTGATGTGGGGACATGGCTGGAGAGCATCTCTGTGAAGCAGGCAGCAGCACCTCACCAGACTCAGCTTCTCTGTCCCGGGTCCCCTGTCTTCGCCTGCCTGTCTCCGGAACTGCTAGAGATCAATTTCTGTTATTTGCTAATTTCTCGGAGGAGTTTTGTTATGGTAGTCTGAATGTGAAAGAGTTTAGGCTCAGACAGGACTCTGTAGCCAGTAAAGCCTCAGCCAGAACCAGGGAGCTCCTATCTCCCCGCCCCTAGGGATTTACCTGTGACTCTATCTCTCCCCCCCCTTAGGAATTTGCCCCTGGCGCCAAATGTGTGCCAATGAGATACCTGTGCATCTCTAATGGCCCTAGGGCACTACCCTAAGCTTAGGCTACTTATATACCCCCCCCCCACGCCACGTGTCTGCCAGAGAGAAAGCCGGACTCCAGTGGTCAGGGGGTGGGGGGTGAGGGGTGGTGGGAGTGGGGTTGGTTTTCTCTCTCTGCGTTCTCAGAATAAAGGCCTCTTTTGTTTTATACTTCTCATCTTTTGGATATAATCTTGTCAGAATGGACAAAGACAGGTGTGTATTTTCCACCAAAACATAGATTTAAATCTTATGTTTTGGAGATTAAAAGTGGATTTTAAAAATAGAGCACATGATTGTGATCCCAGCACTCTTGAGGCTAAGGGAAGAAAATCACTATGAGTTCAGGCACAGTCTGGGCTACGAAGTGAATTCCAGGCCAGCCTGCGCGGCGTAGCAAAACCCACACTCAAAAAACAACAAAAAACCAGAGATTTTAAGTTCTTATAATTGTTTAATGTTCAATAGATTTTAGAGCAGTTGTTTGAGCTTATATAGGACGATTGGCCAATTCAAATTGCCAGTAACTGCATTATTTAAATTATCCAACTACCTAAACTCTAGGTAACCTTTGTGTTTCTTCATTGTTTCCAACGGGGAGAGACATCCTCAGAGAGGGAAGTGTTATTTTTCTGCATTGAAAACAACAGACTGTTTATAGGCAGTTTTTCAAAGTGATGTGCAAAAAGTAGCTGCCAGAGACTTTCTTTCTGCAGAATTAAAGCAGCCAGAGGATCAGACAGATGGAGAATCTGCATTCCGGGTCTCCTTTCACCCATCCCTCTCCGACCCCTGAGTCAGGATGAAGTCCTGGGCAGTACTAAAACATTCCCTTAGTCACAGTGTCTCCGAGGAGAGACCAATTTATCTAACACTGCATTAGATTTCCCCTAGTTCTAATCCAAGTTGCTCTCGGACATCATACAGTCACGTTTACGCACATACACACACACACATGTGCACACACACAGAAGACCTTGAGGGAACAAAGGACTCACTTTGGCACCTCCTATTCTGTCCCCATATAAGCTGTTTTGACATTTTCCATGGTGTGTGGAGGGAAGCAATGAACTTCACAAGCCTTAGAAATCTGACCAATCCCACTGGAAAGCAGTTAGACTGCAAACTTAATTATTTGCGCCATCTTTTTTTTTTTGTACCATCTTTAGAGCAGGCAGTTTCGTTTTTCTGTACTGAAAAGTTACTGCAATTTAGTCTTTTGGTTTTTTTGTTTGCTTGTTTGTTTTTTCTGAGACAGGGTCTTGCTGCGTAATTTAGGCTGACCTTGAACTTACTATGTAGTCGAGGATGACTTAGACCTCATGGTGATCCTCTGACCACAGCCTCCAGAGTGCTGAGATTATAGGCACAGGTCACCATGCCTGGCTGAGATCATTACAATTTAATGTGTCTGAAAATTACATTCACTATAATATTTTAATCTATAATAGTGACATAGGAACATTTTATGAGGTTCTGTAATGTGAAATAATGATTTTTATTGTTCAAGAGAAAAGCAATTCTGTTTATTGGTACTTGAGTAGCTTTAATGCTGACTGTCCTACTTTTTATTTTTCTTAAAGATTGTTCTTAATTTAAATTAGATTGCCTTAATATTGGAAGTGAAATTAGATTTCCTTAATATAGGAAGAATATTTAGGAAATATATCAGAACATTAATATAATTAAATAAACGTATATAAATTTTCTTCAAGGGGAACATATTGTTTTACTAATTAAAATAAATATGTCTTTCTAAAAATCAATGTGGACTCTTTATCTCCTGGTGTCCTCTTCATGTAGCTGTGGGTTATGCTAGGAGCATAGCAGATTTTTTCTGGACTTTTGGAGTTTGGAACCAAGGCTATGTATTTTGTACTTCAGAACAGAAAGGAAGTGGCCAGACCTGTGACTTGTGTGAGTGGTGAACAGACAGGTGACACAGTAAAAGGGGGAAGCAATTGGATACTGTCCTTGGAGTCAGAAATACAAATCTGAATGCCTAGTAATGGATTCAAGGTTTAGAAGTGCATGAAGGTAGATCCCCTGAGTGGGTATTTGTAGAAAACTGGTCAGAAATTAAGGGAGATTTGGTGCTTATCCCCCGTGTACTCCATAGTCCATTTTCCTGGATTCCATTTCAAATGTAAAGAAAGTCCTGTGAGCATAGCGACAGAGGACTGTGGACAAGGAGTCTAGCCTGTGGCGTCTCAACACCCCAGCCACTCTGATCATGCCTTTGTATTCCTGACTTCTCTCTGGGCACCTGCCACACCCCTTGAGGACTTTTTAGTGGGCAAAGTTACACAAGGTTGTCACCTCCAGTAAACAACACAGACCCTCTCTCCAAAGTATGGTATATTTGGGAACAGCAGGGCATGGGTTTTGTGTACTCCCGCTTTGGGGCACATCTCTTTCTGTTCAGGACAAAGAAAATAAAGCACGAGAAGGAAATGAGGCCGAGTCTCTTTTCTACGTGGCCATATTCCTAGGAACGCCTGGGACCTTTGGTGGCCACCTCTACAAAGTCCTTCAATAGAGGGACAAATGTCTTTCTCCTGGGCAAAAGGCATCTGCTGTAGAAAGAACTGATAGTAGCTTAAAGGTTCTTAACTCTCATTCTCACGTCTTGTCATTTTGTCTTGTTATGAGTGTCCCTACGGTAGAGACATTTCTCACTCATGTCTTCATGTATTTTGATTTTTTCACAAACACACAAAGTAAAGTAGTGTTTCATGAGGAAAAAAAAGAGGGTAGAGAGGAGAATAAGACTGTAATTTTAAAATCCATGAGATGAAAGAAAACGACACAAGCCCGGAAGTCTACCAAAAGTATTCACAGACGGCGACCAAATAGGCTTCCGTTCCCAGAATCCCTCGGGCGATGTCCGACCCAGGGCTGGGGTTCCCTGAGCACCACATTGGCTGCCAGCAGAGGGCGCTGCATCCCGGCCCGGAGTGACCTTTCACCCGGAAATGCCTCTGAAGGCTCCTGTGCTTTGGGCCTTGAGAACAGTATTTTCGGCACTGAAACAGGCTGGGCTGGTCCTGCTGGGGTGCCGCTGGACCGGGGCCTGGGTGAAGAGCGCGCAAACACAAACAACTCTCTCCTGGTGAGGGCGAGGGCAGTTGGCAAGGCTGCAGAGCGCGCGTGCGCAGATGGCTCGAGGCTGCTCCAAGGAGGGCCCAGCTCTTCCGCCTTAGCCTCCTTCTGGGCTGTAGTGTTTTGCGCTGGTGCTGTCTTTTCAGATCATAATAAAGCCAGTATTTGCCTGGCCTCTTCTACTCCTCTATAAAGGACTTTGATGTATGCATCTCCTCCCTGGTGTGCAATGATTGAACTTGTGACTCCACCTGGACAATGTCTGTTAGGAGCAAGAAGAATCACAGCGCAGTGACTCAGCTACTCTGAAAGCTCCAGTGACTGGGAGCGTCTGTCTGTGACCCCACAGAGCCTGGTGACACCCATCAGGCTTCCGGCTAACCCTTTAGCCGGAGAACTTGCCTTAAAAGTAACAACAACAAAAAGGCTACAAGGTGGTGTGGTGTGAGAGCGCGCCTCAGGAATGCACCTTAGGAACGCACTTCAGAAGTGGTAAAGTCCTAATAGATACTAGCAGCAGTCGTGGCCAGGAATATGTAATCGATTTAACGTGCACACCCCCACTCCCACCCCTAGGAGCTCACTGATGCAGCTGGGTGCGGCAGGAAAAACCCTGGGAGTGGCACAAAGAAAGCAGCTTGGGACCAGGGCATCAATTCCAAAAGCAGTGCAGGCAGAGGTCGGAGATGCCAAGAGCCGCTACTCTAAGAGAAGCACAGCCATGGGCAGCAGCATTGTGCCCAGAGCTGGGGATTCCGGTCTGCAGTGGGAAATGAGGGAGTCCCTCGAAGAGGGCGCCAACCTCACCAGGAGAGACCTGATTCTAAGCACAGGGGCCTCTTGTTGCAGCCTACTTCAGGAATACCTCTCAAAATAAGCCCACGCTACAGAGAGCGAGCCTCCAAAGGAGTGCGATACACATTTGGGAACTGCAAAGCATCATGGTGGAAATATACACACCACGATAAGTGATGGGCACACTAGGGCCACTGAGGCAAGAGGAAGATTATGACGATGAAAGACGAGGAGGGTGACCTCAGACACTTTGAAACACTAATCCCTGGCCACAGTGATCAGTAACAAGAGTGGCACCAGTCCAGGGTTGCATTAAGAGCTGCTGACTGGGTGACCTTGCTGGATGCCTTTTTTTTTTTTGTACCGGGGATCGAACTCACCAGAGCACGCTTGCAAGGCAGATGCATATGCTGCTGGGCTGAATCCCTGGCTCGGACACCTTTCTTTACACGGGTGATTTTTGTGCCTTGGTACAAGCTCGTGGATCTGGCAGACTTTGCGAGAGTTCCCATGAGGTGGTGAATCATGTGTGAGAACCCTCCTGTCATAACCTCCCAGCCTTCCTTCTGTTGTATGTTGATACAGTGACTGGTGGCTTTCACAGGAGTGACAGGCATTCAGAGGAAAAGGTATTCAGGGAGCCCCATGAAAAGGGGGTGTCAGAAGTAGTCCTTAAGGGAGAGCTGGGACAGATGAAGCACCAAGGCATGACCCACATGTGGGGTGGCAGTCTCTGAGCCGGCCGCCGGGGTCACAGGTATCGCTCCTGCCATGCGCATGGGTCTGTAACAGGCCCAAGCCCCGCCCGGTGTGCCACGGCCTGTGCTGTCCAGCGTGGGAGCAGCTGGCAGTTAGCAGGCCCTCTTTCTGCCCCAGCCTGCCTGAGGCAGTGACCAGCAGCCTCCTACAGGAACAGAGCTGCGAGCAGGGGATCACAGCAGTTTTGGGCTGGACGATGAGTTGTTTCAGTGCAGCAGTTTGTTAACAGTCTGCTATCACCCAAATGACGCAGACAACATTTTCAGTTGAGGGTACCAGAAAAAGACTGACACGGGTGCTGAAGAGTACTAGCAAAAAAGTACAGACCAAGTTGATACAAAAGGGGGTGGACCCATATTTTGACTAAGGCAGAAGTAGTTACATTAGCTTCATCTGACTATCATTTTACCTTTTTCTTACTGAGGACAGATCAGAGCCATATTTTAAGGTCTTTGTATTTTTTTTAAGTACTCAGATACACTTATACATACTTATTTTAAAAGTATTCTACTTTATTCCAGAAAGGATTTAAAATATCTGGAAGTGAATATTCTGTGTACGTTTTTTGTTAAATCCGTGGATGGATGGATGTGATAGGTTGTTTGCATCACATCATTTGAGGCCAATGGACGATTTTAGGCAACACTAATCTATAGCTCCTGTGTGACGTTTGGGAAGTTCTTTAATTCAAGAATTCTTTTTGTTGTTGTTGTTTTCTTTAAACAAGTTCTCACTATGTAGTTCAGGCTGGCCTTGAACTCATTGTGTAGTTCAGGCTGGCCTTGAATTTGTGGCAGTCACCTACCTCAGTCTCCTGAGTGCTGGGATTCCAGGCATGCACCACCACTCCTGGCCAATTATGAAATGCTCTGAGAGTTTTTCACTTACTTTACCAAGTGCAGAGGTCCAGGGGACCTTGGGGAGACAGTGGGCTCCACCCATCCAGAGCTGCAATTCAGACAAGGCCAGGATGGTGGTCCTTAAGGCAGCGGGGCTGAAGGAGCCACAGTAAGATCTTCTAGTACAGCCAGCTGGGCCGAGCAGTGGGGTCAAGGGAGAAGAGGACAGTGTTCTGGGTGGACAGTGTCGGTCTCCTAGCCTATTGCAGTCTGGGGAGAGGAAAGCTGTGGTGCACAGGAAATAACCATGGCACTTGTGGCTGCCAGCTCTGTCCTGGGAGCCCCTGCACCCGAAGTGGGCAGTGTGAACAAGGCTCAGATTCAGGGAGACAGCTAAGGGCTGTGGCTCCCGAGTATGTGTGAAGTCAGCACTCCTTTTTTTTTCCTTTTATTTGAGACAGGGTCTCTCTATGCAGTTCAGGCTGGCCTTGAGCTCACTTTGTAGGCCAGGCTGATCTCAAACTTGCAACAATCCTCCTGCCTCAGCTTCCGAGTGCTGGGATTACAGGTGTGTGCCACCATGCCTGGTTGAAGTCAGCACTCCCTTAACCTCTTAAGGACTCTCAGGGCTTGAGATGCACTTGTCCTACAGGCCGGGTGCATACTATAGGTGTGAAAGCAACAATCTGGATGCTGCAGACTGGGTCTGGAACATTCCCCAAAGTCCTGAGTGTGAATGGCTTGATCCCAGTTTGCTGCTGCTGGTGATGGAAAATAATTAAAAGGTGGGGCTCAGCGAGAGGTCCTCAGGTCCTTCTCTTTCTCACAGTGATGCTTTTGTTTTTGTTCTCTCTCACTCACTCTCCACTTCCCTTCCCCACAAGCATGTGCTGCCTCCCTGTGGGCCAAAACAAAGGGCCAAACTGATTGAGAACAGAAAGCTGCAAAACTTCAATCCCAAATAAACCCTATCCCTTTATAAGTGATAATCTCAGGCGTGTGTTGCACTAGTGGAAAACTGGCTAACACACTTGTTTTTGGTTCATTTCAGAGCAATCAAGTTGTCTGGTTTTACATACCCACTCTCTTTTAAAATAAAGTCGAACAAAACCCTCACAAAGTTGTTTTTAAACAACTACATACTTAATTATAACTTAATTATAAACTTAACTTCTGTTCCTGCGGAAGGTGGCTGTGTTTGTGTTTGTGTTTGTGTAGGGAAGATGCCTGATTGTGTTTGCCACCTACCCCATACAGAACTTTGAGACAGAAGCAAGATTTTGTCGAATGCTTTTGTCATGACCCTGATTGTTTTCACATAGATGTGTTTGCAAACCAAGGTGACACTGCATTAGTTATGAGATTAACAGGTTTCACTTTGGCAGATTTTTATACGCCTGTGTAACATACTTCTGGTCATTTCTACCCCAGTACCTCCCTGTCACTCTCCTGCTCATTTCCTTTTTCCTCTCTACTTGTCCCCCTTCTGTTTTCATGTCATCTCTCTGTCTCTCTGTCCCTCTTTCTTAATTGCACTGGTTAGGGGAAACACTCGATCTTTGTTTTTCTGAGCTTGGCGTATTTCACACGCCAGGGTGACCTCCAGTTCCATCCCTCTTCCTACGAATGACCGGTCACTGCTGTGAGCAATGGTCCTCCTGGAGCACTTGTTAAAGCACAGATCGCTGAGCTCTGCCTCTACAGTTTCTGAACAGATATTTGCAGCAGGCATGAGAACTTGTGTCAGTAGTAACTCCCTCAGAGGCTGATACTGCTGGCCAGGGGAGATGCTTTGAGAACCACCAACCAGTCCTTAACTAAAAAGATTAGCAAGAGTTCAGATTCTAGTACAAGATAAGCAGCAGCCCCATCCATGAAACAGTCTGCATGCCTGACCAGGGCCCTACATTAGTTTGTCATGGTTGCCAATACAAAGTGCAACGTAGGTGGTTTACACAACAGAAAAGTTTTTCTTCATGATTACAGAGACTATGCAAGAGCAATGTGTCCACAGGCCTGGTGTCTTCTGGGTCTCTCCTGACTGACTGATGGCTGTCTTCTCCCAGTATCATCACAGTGTCTTCCCTCTGGTCCATGTTTCCTTATCCTGTGAGGGCACCAGCCATGGTGGATGAGATGCACCCTAACGACTTCATCTGAACTCATTAAACCACTTGAAAGACCCTACCTCCAGGGGTTGGGGATTTAGCTCAGTGGCATAAACACCTGCCTTGCAAGCGTGCGGTCATGAGTTCGTTTCCTGGTACCAGGACATATTGTGAGGAGCTGAGAGTTAAGACATCCACAGCTGACTTTTGGAAGGACACAATGATTAAGCCTGTAACAGGCGCTCTGAACAACTGTCCTAAGATTTTTCTAAGGGCTTTTACACTTCAAAAAACAGATCTAAGGAGGCTCCTTCCTGTGCCTGCCCTCAAGTCTTTTGATTAGCTCAAATCCTTATAAAACCATATTTAATAGATTTTTGTTTTTGAGACAGGGTCTTGCTATGCAGTTCAGGCTGGCATTGAGCTCACTTTGTAGCCCAGGTTGGTAGATATTTTCAAGACTGTTCAACTTTCAAACTTTATCACATTATATAAAAGCTAAGAACACTTGATATTTCGAATGTCTGGTATTTGAAGTTGTTATCAAGGGTACCTCATTCCTAGTATTAAGATTTATTGGACTAAGAATTAACCATCAGAGATTGGTTTGTATACTAGTCTGTTTTCTTTTACTATGACAAATACCAGATACTGGATAATTTATAGAGGAGAGGGGTTTTGAAACTCGTGGCTTTGGAGGCTGAGAGTTCAAGAGCACAGTAATGCTGATGGGCAGCACGATGTGAGACATCACATGGCCAGACAGGGCAAGCGTGCCAGGGAGAGCTTGCTTTGTAACGAAGTCACTTCCTGGGTAACCCACGAATCCGTTCATGAAGGTAGAGTCCCCATAACCCAGTCACTTCCCTAAAGTCCCACCTCCAAATACTATTAACCCTGAATTTAGGGATTAAGTTTCCAATGCATAAAAATTTGAGAGACATCTCAAACACTGTGCGTGTCAAACACAGAATAAGAGTAAATGGAGCTGACAATTTTATGAGAACTGGACCGCTGTTTATGACCTCAAAATTCAGCTGCATTATCCCATGGAGGCTTTAATACATGGTTTGAAAACACAGTAATGTTTTTTGTTTTTTTTTTTTTTTTTTTTTTTTTTGGAACAGCCTTGCTATTTGAGAAAACACAGTAATGTTTTAAATTAGCACTTTCCATGTGTGTCCTGGAATATGATAGTTGTACAAATGGGAACCATTTCTTCATTTATTCAGTATCTATTTCATGCCTGGAATAGAGCTAGGGTGTTGTGGATATAAAACATAAAGACTAGGTAGGATTATATAGTAATTAAATGTATTCTGGAGCCAGATTGTCTGGTATCAAATTCTAACTTCGCCTCTTACTGGTTTTGCAAGTTGCCAAACCACTTCATGCCTCAGTGTCCTCATGTGGGAATGAACAATAATAACTGCGTCTATCTGACAAAGATCAGGGGGCAATTAGCACCGCTGTAACAGCAGAGAGCACTACCTGGCATAAATGTCATATAAATATGAGGCATGATGAAAATATATGGTGAATGTTTAAACATAAGATACTTACTAACATAAAAGACATACCGTCCTCTGCTTTGAATACGCCTATCCCATCATTCTTGACACTTTCTGCAGCAGCTCTGGAAGGCATTTTTTGTGTCTTTCTGAGATGTGATCAACAACACAGCGAATGCTGCTGCTGAGTGCCGATTAATGGGGAAGCGGCTTGTAAAAACATTACGGTGTGTCTGCACTCGCTTACTCATTGGATCTGGTACCGTGCAACTTCTGGCTCTTCCTCAGTATCAAAATGACCATGAGACGTGAATGTTTTGGATGGGTTCAGAACACTGATGCAGCCGTCACAGTGCAAACAAACCAAGACGCTTGCAAAAGAGTACTTCCAGTGCTGCTTCAGCGAATTACAGGAGCGATGGGATAAATGTGTTTAAAGTGAGGGGGAATATTTTGAGGGAAATTAATGACAATGTGTCTTTTACTGTAAGAAATTGAAAGAAAGAAGTCTAAACATTCATCGTGGTTTTCTATCACACCTTGTATTTCATTCCTGGGTTTTGAGAAGTTCACGTAAGACTAATGGGCACAGAAGGACATTTCAGTATGGTGCACAGTAGAGAAAGCTGTGTTGCTGGCCCACATGAATGGACCAGATGGGATCTGGTGGCCTCTCTGGGGCAAGTGGTGTGTGCTTGCCAGGCACAGCTTCCTTCCACAAGCACAGTGGGGAAAAGCCAGTGAGTCTAGCCTCTGAACTGCTACTATGAAAACAACCTCCATTATAGTAATATATAATTACCCAAACAGTTTTCAGATACCTTACTATAAAATGCAAGTGCCAGTGAAACTTGTCCAGAGGACCACCTGCTTGAACTTTATAGTGTGCAGGAAGCACTTTATGGGCAATAGGATTGGGCAACTCTTGTGTTGTTAGAAACCCTGGGTGGGACACTTGTGAAATCCATGGGGTGATAACCCCATGCAGGTTGGCCAACCGTGCTCAGGTCGCAGGGACACCTCAGATTTAAAACTAAAGGTCCCACTTCCTAGGAACCTTCTCAGTCTCAGGCAAAAGTTTAAAATTGTTATGGATAGTAAACGAAAGCTTAAAAAGAAAATATAACTGTTTAGCTGCTTGATTTGGAGAAAAATGACAAAGAGATTGAAATCAACAGACATACTGCTTTTTTTCTTTTTCTTTTTTGCAGTACTAGAGGAATTGAACCACCAAGGTGCTCTACAACTCAAAGGCATCCCTAGCCCCTTTTATTAAAAATTTTTTTTTTTAAATTTTTGAGACAGGTGTTGCTAAGTTGCTGAGGCGAGACTGAGACTTGTGATCGTCCTGCCCCAGTCATCCAGGTAGCTGGGATTACAGGCATGTACCACTGCACTGGTCATGACTTTTTATTCAGTGGACACATACATGTTCCTATGCTTAATAAGCTTCAGTCTGGTTCAGGGAACAAGAAATAGACTGGTGTAAAGGTAAATTAGCCTAGTGTGGTGGCCCATGCCTATATCCCCAGCATTCTGGAGGCTGAGGCAAGAGGATTACCTTGAGTTTAAATGTAGCTTGGGCTGCATAGTGAGTTGTGAACCAGCTTAAACTACATGACAAGACACTGTCTCAAAAACAAACAGAGAAACCCCATAAAACCTCATAAATTTAAGTCAGAATATATTTAGATATTAGTTCAAGACAGTAAAAGAGTAAAAGAGATTATAGGTATGGTGGCGCATGCCTACAATCCCAGCACTCAGGAGGTTGAGGCAGAAAGATCATTGTGAGCCTGGGCTACAAAGTGAGTCTGAAGCCAGCCTGAACTGCATAATGAGACCCTGTCTCAAAAAGACAAAAACGAAACAAAACAAAAGACAGTAAGAGAAATGATGAGATAAAGCAGTTAATGATAGAGTCAATTTTCCTCTCAAGAACTGCTATGGGAAAGGAAATCAGAGAAAAGAATCCCCTGTCATATTGGCACTGTCAGATTGATGGGGAACTTTATAAAGTGATTATACTTTGTGCGGTCCAGAAAACCTGGAGGGATGTGATCTGTGGCCAGTGCAGCAGAGGCAGAGCCACAGGATCAGGTAGCACAGAAGGGGTACCCAGGGGTGGCAGGGATCGGCAGTTAGGAGGAGGAGATGGATGGAGAGGAGGGGAAATGCAGTGACACAGAGCCAGCATCCATGGATGCTCTAGAACTCCGAGCTCTCTCCAGCACGGGCCAGAGGGCTCTTTCCTGTGTGTAAAGAAACACCCTGTTTCCCCCTATATCTTCCTAGTTCCAGACTCTTGAGTAGAAAACAGCATCACAGCTTTTTGACTTGGTCATCATGACAAAAGACAGAAAACAGTGCAGTCTTGTGTGCAGTGTGGTGGTCTCAGAGTAGTGCCTTTCCCAGAGGGTGAGAGCCACTGCTTCCTTCAGTCCTGGCCCCTGACAGATGCAGGGTCACATTTGCATCATTCTGTGGATTAAAGCAGGACATAGGGCCACTGAAGTTCAAAAGGAGGGGATTATACAAGAGAGATGGCTCATTGGGGTTCCCAGTGTCAGAGCTGATCACACTCCTCCTTTAGGCTTCTGTTGCAAAACCTTTGTTTCATATAGCATAATTTGGGAGGCTGAGGCAGGAGGATGGCAAGTTTGAGCCCAGCTTGAGCAATTTAGCAGCTTAGTGAAATCCTGTTTCAAAACATAGAAGTGCTGGGGATGTAGTTCTGTTTGAAGTCTCTGGGTTCAATCTTTTGTACCAAAAAACACAACACAACACACACACATAGGTTTTATGCAATACTTAATTTTATTCACCCCTATTTAGAGGAAGCAAGCAGCCAGCAGTATGACACCTTGGAAAAATAGAATCTAAACAGGCAGTTACTGGGTCCTAACAGGGACAGCTGTGTACAGACAGTGCTAAAGCAAGGTGGAGCTCAGAGCTATGGACTAGAAATGGACCATGGTGTGTAGAGTGAAATCTAAGGGCTATGGCATCCTTTCCCAGCATGGCTATCTTCCTGGATAGTTGTGGTAGCCGGGAACAAGCATCTTCATCCACAGATGCTGGCTGCTGTGTCCTCTGACATTTGAGGGTTCCCGGGAGCAAACTCAAACCCAGCAAGACGGAAGACCTGAGGTTCAGAGAGTTCTCGTGGTTCCCAAAATAGCTGATGCCAGATGCATTTTCCTGCATGCCCCACTCAGAGTTTCCTATGGCAGTGACTTTTGGCCCTGATTCTTCTGTATCTCGGCCTTCTCCCTTCTGTACCTCAACGCACAGAACAGTGAATTAAATGCAAACAGTCATTTCAGAGCACATTCTTGTCAACAGTCTGAGCAGGACCCTTCTCTTTCTCCAGACTTGCTTCCTGGTCTGTATCAGCCACCCCCTCCTGTCACCTATGTTCAGAGGCTCCCACCCTGGGACTGAAGACACACTCTTGAGTATGCAGTCAAGGACACACCACATGTATAGTGGTGGCCCTGTAGATTTTACCTTCTCGAAGTGGCATAGCTGTCTCTGTGTGATGCTTGCACAGCGATGCCTTTGTCATCAGTGAGCAAAGGATGACTTGCATACATTCCTGTAATATGTGAGATGTGCTGTGTGAGTGTGCTTCACACAGTGAGTGGGAGAAAGGGAAAGTACTCAATGGCTGACAGAGGAGCCAGCCCTTCTTTTAAGGTACTTGATCGATGTGCTGCTTATCAACTTCTGTTTCCAGACAAAATGTCGCCACTTGCCTGTTTCTGTGCACCTAAGATGATGGGATAAGGGAACATAGTGACATTTGCAGTAACACAGCGGAGAAGATCAAGGTGCTGGGAGATCTGGCATCTGATCACAGCGTCCTTCCCAGGCTGCTGATGGCTGTCTTCCTTGGTCCTCCCATGAGGAAGAACAGAGAGAACAAGACCGCATCTCCTCGTCTTTGAAGGGCACAAATCCCAATATAAAGACTCCACCCCTTTGACTTCCTTTCATCCTTATAGTTTCCCGAATAGCATCACCTTAAAGGTTAAGATTTGAACACATGAAATCGGAGGGGTCACTCAGTCCACCACAGGGGAAATGACAGTGAGTAGACATGTGGCTATCTTTGTCATCTGTGGGAACAAGAAAGGCTTTGCCAGAGATTTCCATGCAGGGTTAGAGGCATAGAAACAAGAAGTCCAGAGAGAGGAGGCTTCCTGGCTCCGTCCCTTGCACCCTTCCTCCAGTGCAGAGATCAGAATGAGGAGCCACCGGTGACATTCTTTCCTGCAGTTTGCTTCTGCCCTGGAGGAACTTAGCCAGAAGATGGGGTGGGGATGGAACAAGAGAGGACAGGGGAAGTGTCAGGATGGGAAGGGAAGCCTGTGGGTGAGGGGTGGGGAGGAGGCTCGCCTTTCCTGTTTCTGTCTTTGTTATAAGGGCACCTTGCCTTACTTCACTTAGAAAAACATGATCAGCGTGTTATCTGTGTTATTTTTAAAATTTTTTTTTAACTTTTTAACTTTTTATCGGTACCAGGGATTGAACTCACAACCACCTGCTTGCAAGCAGGTGCTTATGCCGCTGAACTAAATCCCCAGCCCCCTATCTGTGTTATTTAAATGTTTATTAAATTAAGCCTCAATTTAAAGTTAATAAAGAAGTTTTTGTAGAATACTTTGAAAAGTCACCATTTAAACTCCAGTGAAGGAGGGAACAGGTAGATATTTCAAAGTATTAAACAAAAAAACCAAAAACTTCCTCACTTGTTAAACATGGATGTCATACATACATTTATAGATTATAATCCCTGAGAATTGCTGATATGGCTTTTTTCTCTCTTTTTTTATTCTCTCTCTCTCTGTGTCTGTCTCTCTAACTTTTGTTGACTCTAAGATGACAATCCCAACACTGCAAATGACTCAGTTTCTTTTCAGTATTTTTTTCATCTCCATACTAGTGGGGCTTCATCCTTGCATGCCTGTTTGTGCCTGTCATTGTCTCTAGAGTGCAGTACAGGGACGTGTCACCCTGTCTACTTTCTCCCTGTGGTATCTCCGGAGCAGATGCCTGGAGCACATCTACCCACACTTTGTAAGCTCTAGCACTGAAGCCCTGTGGATTCATAGAGATGAACTAGTGATTTGAGTTTTCTCCCTGGTGTAAAAGCAGCAAGCATTTCCTTGATTTTTGGTGCAGAATTTGCTTCCCCGAGCCAACAGAGAGGCTGAAAATTTGGTAGACCTCTGGCAGGAGAAAAAGTCAAAGCGGAAGGAGAAGGAGAAGGAGAAAGTGACATCCCTTTTTCCTGACTCCATCCCATTTGGTGTGGCTAAATTTCCAAAGACGTCTAAGTTGCAGTCAATGTTTGCTACGATCTGAAAGTCTGTCTACCCCAACACTCAGTGGCTGAAATCCTGACCTCCAAGGTGATGCTGTTAGGAGGTGGGGCCTATGAGGAATGATTACATCGCATTGAGATTGGCACCTTTATGAAAGAGAGGCCAGAGGACTACCTGACCTTCCCACCTGTAAGGACATAGCAAGAAGGCCGCCAGACACTGCCATCTTTGAGGAGAGGCAGGCCCTTGCCATGTAGCCAACGCCTCAGCCTCCAGAATCGTGAGGGACGGATGTCCGCTCAGGTGACTGCCACTTTGTTATAGCAGCCTGAATAGAGTGAGGCGATAGCTACACATTTGCTTCTGAGTTACACCGTGTGTCCATAATTAGGTCAGTTACTGAGCTCGGAGAAACAGATCCTCTTCACCCAGCTTGAAAAGACCTGGCTAACTGAAGGCATCTTCAGATCCTGCATTTCACAGCTCTGCAGAAATATCTGCAAAGTCAGTCTTTCTTTCTTTCTTTCTTTCTTTCTTTCTTTCTTTCTTTCTTTCTTTCTTTTTTGTCTTCTTGAGACAGAGATTCACTATCAGTTCATTTCCTTGAATTTATTTTGTCGTTGCAGGCTGGCCTTGAACTCACTGCAGTCTCCTGCCTCAGCCTCCCGACTGCTGGGATTATAGGTGTGCACCACCATGCCCGGCCTCATCAGTCTTTCTTTATTTTGGAAACTGGGAGTAACTGACTTCTCTGCAGCAGTTAGATTTGGTTCAGCCATGTCTCCTCATTAGAAACCCCAAACCTCCATGCTCCTTGCCTTCAAATCACTTATTTGGTCCTGACCCTAACCCTATCTTATCTTCTTGCTCCTGGTGATTTTGGTTAAAAATCTAATTTCATCAAGCCAACGTGTATATATTATTGTCTCATAATTGCATCGTGTCCCTGTGTCACAAGCCCAGGAAACAATTTGGTGAGTTGTGCCTGCTCCAGGGTTCACTTCTGCCATCGTCCATCCCAGTATTTTTCCTTTAAAAAACACCAATTTTTCCAAGACAGAAGAAGGTGCCAAGCAGGCTGAACGGTTCCTGTGGCTCTGAAGACTAATCAAGAGGGAGACCGGAGCAGAGGAAGCATCTCTGTTCTCTTGTATTCCTCTCACGCCCAGATATACGCCCTGCACTGCATGGATACGGGAAGCCCTGGGGAATCTAAAGTCACTAGTGTTCATCTCAATGAGTCCACAGGACTTTGGCAATAGAGCTTGGAAAGCATAGGTAGCTGTGGCCCAGGCGTCTGCACCACAGATTTCACAGGGGGAAAGTAGCCAGGGTGGTGAGTCCCTGCACTGCACTCTAGAGACGGCAGGTGTGAGACAGGTGTGAGCAGAAACTGCCCTTTATTTTATTTTTCCCCTTATTTTACTTTGTTTTATTTCCCCCTCTTATTTTAAAAACTACTGAACTCTTTGGTCACCCCAAGAGAAAAAAAATACTGGCAACTCAAAGTATTTCCCCTAAATGTATCTCCATTTTAGCAAGGAATAAGATTGCAGGTCTAAGGGAATAACGGGTGCATTTGACAGAGGAGTATCAGACACCACCAGCAGTGTACAGGGCGGATTTGCAGGTTCTTGGAAATCTGAAAATATAATCATCCTATGGAGGCAAAATTAAAATTCGCCTATGCTAAAACTAGTCCTATGTGCAGACGGGGTAAAAATGTCTAATTCCGCAGTGGGTGAAGTTGTGCATTGATTCCTTGGTCCTGAAAAGAGTTCTGTGTGGCCTTTTAACCTTAGAATTTCCAGTGATGACTAAACAAATGTGTCTACTAGAATTCTCCACAGGCTGGCTCCAGTGTCTCCTCTTCTCTGTCCCAGACATCTGGGAAGTGCTGACCATATGGGCTCTGTACTCACCGGTCAGCTCACCCCACCAACAGTGCTTGTCAGCCCGGGACTTGTCCTGCATGCGTGGGCATCAGGTGGATGAACTGCAGAACCTATGTCACGGTCCTGTGTATTTCAGGCCCTGTAGTAGTTACTGAGGCATTAGAGATGGAAAGACACAGTCTCTGCCATGAGGCGTGTGTAGTCTAGGGTGTAGACAGTCACTTGAGTAGATGCAAACAATTTAAGCATGAACAAGTTTTAGTACATACTTAGTGTGCAAGAAACAAAATGCTTCTAATTTTTGCTGCAAGTAAACTTGATTTTTGTCTTTGTCTGTTTGTGTGTGTATGTGTGTGTGTGTGTCGATGTTTGAACTAGGGACTCCTGCCTGCTAAGCACACACTGTACCACTGAGCTACATCCCCTGACCCTGTAAAGTTGGTTTCTCACTTGAGCCCTCATTTTGCCCGACGACAGAAATGTAATGTTTGGTGACAGGGCTTTCTCTGCCAGTCAAGCTCTGTTCTCTCTCCTCCTCACCACAGTTGCATCTCAACTCTGAGGGCCCAGTCAGGTCACTCTGGAGGAGGGAGCAGGACTCAAAGGCCACCTCTCACCTGGCCCTCGGTTGCTCTTTACCCTTCCCGCTGTGGGCTTCCAGTGTTTACCTTCTGGAAGGCCCAGTGATTATCCGCTATCACCTTTCTCCTTCCTCAGCCCATGTGGTTACCTTCAGCATTTATCCCCAATGCCATTCCATCCTGGACACAGCAAGACTGGTGCAGTGATGCTTAGGGCTAGATTCCCTCCTCTCTGGGGGACCCCAGTCACCCAAAGTCCCTATTACCCCCCCAACTCCACCTTCAAACCTGGCCCGGTACAGGACACTTTTCACAGTTCTTGCATTTCACTCTCCAGGGATTCTACCTGTCTGGACCAGGGAAAGTTCATTCCTATGTGGACATGTTTTCTTTCAGATCTATTGATGATAGAAATACCTTCGCGTCCTTTCTTGTGAATTTTAACTTTTGACACTCAAAAGCTAGATTCTGATGCTCAAAAGAAAGGGTTTTGAGAATAGAAATATTGTTTTTGTTGAGCCATTGCCTCTGGAATGAGTTTCAAAGTCTACTTTTCTTTTCGTTTTCTGTTTTGTTTTTTGTGTTTGGGGTTTTTTTTTTTTTTTTTTGGTACCAGGAATTGAACCCAGAACCTAATGCCTGCCATACAGGTGCTGGCCGCTGAGCTGTATCACAATCTACTTCTCAGTTTCAAATCTGAGTCGGTTCTATCCATTCTTTCCGCATCTCTGCTCTACCAGGCTTATGCTGAGGGCAGTGGATAGGGAACCTCTTCACTAACTGCCGGCTAAGACCAGGGGAGGTAGGAGCGAATCCTGGGACTAGAAAATGTCCAAGAGTCCCAGTGAGACCCATGAACACCCCCAGTATAAGAACTGAAATTTACAAGACTGACAGAATGGAGTGGCTAAGCATGTGAAACAATAATACCCATAATCTGTCTCTATCTCCATTTCTTTTTGTATCCTTTAAGAGTAGGAATTGGAAAATTCCTTGTATCTACTAAATCTAGGTATAATCCTGTACCATTCCTGGGTCTGTTCTCAGTTGAATAGCCTCTTCTGCTTCCCCTTCCTCTTTCCCTTCCCCTTCCCCTTCCCCTCCTTCTTCTCCTTTGAAACAGGGTCTCACTGTGTAGCACAGGATGGCCTTGAACCCACTGTGTTCCCCAGGCTGGCCTCTAGCTCATGGAAGTCCTCCTGTCTCGGCCTTCCAAGCGCTGGTATTATAAGCATGTGCCTCGTCCAGCTCTGAGAATCTTTCATAGCAGCGTTATTCACAACAGTAAAACAAGCAAACAGTTAATCATCTTTCTGTCACTGTGACAACAAACCTGAAATTTATTTTGGCTCAGAGTTTTGGAGGTTTTGATCCTGATCAGTTGGCCCTGTTGCTTTTGAGTTTCGGCAAAGCAGCTCATCACAGCAGGGAGTGTGGGCAGAGTGAAACTGCTCGTCCCAGACAGAGGGAGGGAGAAGAGAAGAATGGATGTGTGTGGGGTCCCACTGTCCCCTTCAAGGGCGTCCCCTACCCAGTACTAGAGTGCGTCCCGCTAGACCCTGCCTCCTACAGTCTAACCACCTCCCAGTGCTGTCAAACATAGAGCTAACCCTCCTACACACAGACTTTAAGTGTATTCCAGATCAAATGCAGCACAAAGCAAAAACCTAGCAAAAAGCAGGAATGGGGCACACACCTGTAATCCCAGCATTTTGACAGGCTGTGGCAAGAACATCACAAGTTCAAGCCCGGCCTAGACAATTTAGGAAAACACTGTCTCAAAATAGTATTATTATTTTAAAATATTTTTCAGTGTTTTGAGACAGGGCCTCTCTGTATAGTGCAGGCTAACCTTGAACTTGTGGAAATACTCCTGTCTCAGACTCTCAAGTACTGAGATTACAGGTGTGCACCACCACACCTAGATTCAAAAAGTATTTTCAAGGACTGGGAATGTAACTTAGTGTGAAAGCCCTGGGTTTAATTCTCAGTACCACAAATGAACAAGTAAAACCTAAAAAAGTTTTAATGCTTACCAGCAGAATTGATGTATTATGAGATAGCCACACAAGAGAGTACTGCCCAGAAATTTTTTCACACCCAACAACATAGATGAAACTGGTATAGTACTGAACAGAAGGAGCCATTGTAAAGAGATCTGATCCCATATGAGCCCATTTATCTTAGATCCCGAATTAGGCAAAATGAACCCACAGTGATAGGAGTTAGTTTGGAGGCACCTCCAGGGCACATCATTGGTTGGGAGGGAGTATAGGGGCACTGCAGCGCAGCTAGAGATGTTCCAGGTCTTCCTCTAGAGGGTGGCTGCACAGAGGTATGAAAATGTAAGAATTCATGCAGCTTCACGGTTAAGATTCATGCAGCTGGGAGGCGGAGCAAAGATGGTGGATAGGTAACAGCTGGCTACAGAGGCTCCCTGAGATAGTCAATTTAGAATTCAACATAATACAGCCCCAAACAGAAGGAGATGAAGTCTCTCGGTCCAAGAAGAAACTAAGGTGAGAAGAACCAATCAAACATACAGTGCTGGTGCTATTATTGGAACAGCTAAAGGTTCAGTGCTCCTGCCACAGCGGGCGACTTGCTGAGCCATCTGAGGTCACGCCGCTTCGACTCACTGGAGGTACAGTCACACTGAGGTTGAGGGTTGGCCACCTGAACAGAGAGCTGAGCTGGTGGGGAGCCTGCATTGACCTGTGATGAGTGATGGGAGTGGAGCCATTCCACAGAAAGAGGGCTCCTGTGGACTACATTCTGGGACCGGGCAGGACTGGCAAGTACAAGGGGCAGCAGTGACTTCAGTCAGTTGTTCTCTTCCAGAATGGGATTGATGGAGTGAGCTAGGCCTGGGTCACGTGACCCAGCTGAGACCCAATAGGTTACCCAATATCAATTCCCTATAGTGGCAGTGCATACTAATGCAGTGAAGCCTCATAAGTTTGACTGACCTGGAGGGGAGGCCTCAGCAGCAGATCCAGAGGGGAGGGAGCTGTAGAATTGCAGGGGCATACGCTGCCCCTATCCACAACTCACTAGCACACTGCAGTGGGAAGGGTCACCTAGCCAGCATGCTTCAGAAGAATTGTGACTAACAAAGAAAGAAATTGGGGCCTCCTGGAAGAAACAAAGAAGATGGGAAGAGGAAGCACCAACAAAATGTCCCCAGGTCCCAACCCTGTTGACCCAGGACAGGTAAATACAAAGGAGAATGAGAACAGCAAACATGCAATATCAGACACGGCACTAGTGGACATAAAGAGATATCTTTGGAATGTCATAGACAAGTTCAAAAGTGAAATATTTAACCAAGTAAAGCAAGATATAAGAAGATTAATAAAAAAGATACTAAGTACCCCTCAAGCAGACACATACGGAAGAAGGGAGGAACTCAAACAAAGGAGAGAACCATTTGATGAAGAATACAAAGAAAATATAGAATACATGAAGCAGATTCAAAGAGATTACCAGGAAATTAAAAACTCTATAGAAAGATGGCAAATCAGCTTGAAAGAAACTAAGGATAGATTATCCAAACTGGAGGACAGTTTTGCAACGTGGGATTATGAAAGGGAAAACTTTTTAAAAACAACAAGGAAACAAGCAGTAACAATACAAAGGCTAGAAGACAACAAGAGGCTCTATAACTTGAGAATAAAGAATATGAATGAAGAAGCAGGGGTACAAACAAAGGAACTACAAAGGTTATTCACAGAAATAATTAAGGAAAACTCCCCAAACATAGGAAAAGGAAATGATATTCTGATATATGAGACATACAGAACTCCAGCCACCTACAACCAAAACAGAGCTATACCCAGGCATATGATAATCAAGATCCCAGAAATTCAATATAAGAACAGAATATTAAAAGCTGTTAGAGACAAGAAACAGATCACCTATAAAGGAACGCCCATCAGAATAATTGCAGACTTCTCGACACAAACCATCAAGTCAAGAAGAGCCTGGATCGAAATATTCCAAGCCCTGAGAGAAAATAACCTCCAGCCCAGATTGATATACCCTGATAAACTGTCTCTAGAAATTAATGGAGAAACAAGATGCTTCCAAGACAAAGAGGAGCTTGGGAAATTTGCAACCACCAATGCAATTCTACAGAGAATACTGCAGGGCATTCTAGAGAGAGAGAAAAGTACTAGGATTCCAGGAACAGTGCCAGAGAGGCCTCAATGAATGGAGCAGAAAACAGAATGAAGAAGATAAGCAGACAACTGATGGCAAAAAAGAGCATAACAGAAATGAGGCAGAGAAGGTTGGTTATAATCTCTAATACAGATGGCCTTGATACACTAAATTTAAAAAAAAGAAACACACATGGAGTAGATCAGGAGGTAGGGTCCACCGAGATGCTATTTATAGGAAATATAATTAACATGAAAAAGAGTACATGGACTGAAAATCAAATATGAGAAAACAATGCTCTATGTGACAGAGAACCAGAGAGTAATAGGGGCAAGTAGACCAGTATTTGTGGATAGATTGGAAAGACAGGCTTTAATAGGTAAAGGAATACAATTAGAGATCAAGTCCAGGAGAGATAAGGTTCAGAACCACTTAGATAAATAGCAGGTTGCCCACCCCCGCAATTTAAAACCAAGGGTCTTGGTCAGACCCAAAAGTGCACAATGTACCCTGGGGAAGTGAAAGGGGAGGGAGAGTATTAAAAAAGACAGCAGAAGATACTGTTAATAGTGTATCAGGATTTAAAACCCACATTACTTACACCACTCTGCTTAGATAGATTTTATTCTGTCCCAGTTTGTCTACTTGCATTAGATTTGAGGGAACAGACAGCTATACCAAAAACATCAGGATATAGCACAGTAATCATCTTTAATTTTCTATTATCTTAATCTGAAGTCCTGTGTGACTTATACTGCCTTATCATGACTGATCTTAGTTAAATCTGGTTTGTTTGATTGCTGTTTGGTATCGACAGATTTTATTCAAAACTGATATGATTGATAGTATCAAGTCTCAGAGTATAGGTAACTACACTGAAGATGACAAGACTACGATACACATTCTGATTTGATAACTGCCTGCTTTTGAACTTTTATACTATATACAAAGTTGTGCTTTTATTAATACTGCTATGTACTCATATATTCAATTATACTATGTCTGATGATATAGCCAATTCTATTGAAGATAACAAGATACAACACAGGAACTATGGTAGAACTCCTTGTACAACAGTCTTATATGTCTTTTTCATTTCATGTGTTTGTAGGAATACGCTTTGTTTTGTCTTGCTTTGTTTTGTTTCTCCCTCTAATATAGAATGGACATAAATACATGTTAAGACTCATGCGTGTATAGATTCTATAAACAGTTTATGAGAACTGATCTTATGACATATGATGAAATGAACAGATACTTTGAAGAAAAAGAGACACTGAAGTACCAAGTGATGATCCTGGAGTGTCATAATGTGAAACCCAGCAATAGTATTATTCTTTTTTCAGAATGATTTTAGCCTGCTTGGGTTTGTTCAATTGCAACATAACTGAAGATATGTATAACTGCATGTATGTTTAAGTGTATAGGATTGATAACCATATTTCTAAGTTTTTGTTGGATAGTTGAACAGAACTGTTTGCAGTCTCGCTGTTTGAATTCCCACTTTATATGTTCCACTTTTGTATCTTGAACAACTATTTGTAAAAGGACAGTATATAAACATCAACTAGTGATTTCTTACTGTTTATTTTTTCTCTGAACATATGTATTATTTCTACCCATTTTCTGTTTTGTTTAGTCTTTTTTTAAATAAAATAAAAAAAAAAAGATTCACGCACCTCCCTGTCTGCACCTTCCACCTGGCATCAGAGAAAAGATCATATAATTTTATGTCACAAATGGCCCTGCCTCATGGCGAGTGCTGTCAGTGCCCTAACAGCCACAGCAGGAGCAGAGACACAGCCTGCCTGGACCAGCAGGAGGGCATCCTGGGAGGACAGAAGACAGGGAACTGGCCTCCGGGTTGTGCTCAGAGCAGAGCAAACAATGAAAAGGAAAAACTGTACAAGAGAAATTGTTCTTTTGTAAAACTTTGTTCTTTTAAAACTGCCTATCTCTGTAACTGCTTCATGGCTTCATAATTACTTTTTAAAAAATTTTTTATTTAAAGAGAAAAAAAAAACAAAACAGAAAAAGGGTACAAGTAATACAGAATTTCAAAAAATAGTAAGAAATCACTAGTTAATAGATTACATATTTTAGAAATAGTTGTTCAAGTTACAAAATTAAAGCATACAAAGTGGGCATTCAAACAGTGAGACTGCAAACAGTTCTGTTCAGTGATCCAACAAAAACTTAGTAATATGGTCATCTATCTTACACACTTAAATATACATGCAGTTATATCCTTTAGAGCACTTTCTTTTCCTCTCTTTTTTTACAATAACAGTTGCATGTTTTGGGTTTTATTACTCCCACAATTCTTCTTAGTTTTTTTTTGAAGAGAATAAAACCAAATGTGACATAACAAAACAGAATCACTCAATTCAAAAGGTGCACATAGTGCATGATGTAAAAACAGAATACAAGGTAATTAACAATGGTTGCCATAATGCCTCTTGCTATCTTAAAAAGCATTGCCTACATCATCAGGAATAATAAAATTGAACAAAACGGTACAGAGCAAAACCAATAAAACTGAAACATTGGAGACATTACAGGACTTCAAAAGAAGATAATAGTCAAACCAGAATAGTGAATCTTAATTGTCTTCAAAGTAGTTGCCTATACCCTCAAACTTGGTAATATCAAACAAAGCAGAATAGAGTAAAATGGGTCAAAACAAGACAGTGAGAGCAATACAGGGCTTCAAATCAAGTTAATAGGAAATCAAAATGGTTGCTATAATATATCCTGCTATTTTTAAAATTTTATTTTTTCCCTTAGTTAAAAAAATAAAATAAATAAAGAAATAAGGAGATTGAGATAAAAGAGGACATAACACAACACACAGGTCAGAACATCACAATTTAAGCAACATAGTGTTTCACCAAAAGATAACCCAACACAACAGTAGCTACCATAGGGTCTCTTTCCTTGAAATATTTGAGTATAATTTCACATACTATACCATCAAACATATCAAGACAGTGTAAAACCATTCAAGAGAATGAAAGTATTACAGAGTATTTAGAACCAACTAACAGAAAACAAACAATGGTTTCTATATTATCTCCTTGTCTATAAAAAATTTTGTTTGTACTATCACATATAATAAAATCCAATAAGATACAACATGATAAAACCGATGGAGACAGAAGAACAAAAGCTTGATGGGACTTCAAAACAAGATGATATTAAATCAGCACTTGCTATTATAATGTTTTGTTTTCTTCAAAATAGCTGATCATACCATCACAGACAATAAAATCAAACAACCCAGAATAAAACTATTGAAATTAATGAATGAAAACATTACAAGGCTTCAAAGCAATACAATGGGGAATAATGATTACCACATAATTTTATGTATTCTTATCATTTCTTACACTAGGGAAACGATTCGGTATTTATACATGTGAGTTTGATTTATTTCACTTATGAGTATGGTCTCAGGCTGTGCCCATTTATTTATAAATATGTCAATGGGATCATTCTTTATAGCTGAGTAGTATTCCATTGTATAAAAATACCACAACTTTTTAATCCATTCTCAGTGTTGATGGACACTTAGGTTTTTTTCAAGATCTGGCTAATACAAATTGTGCTGCTATAAACATGGGTGCACATATATCACTGTGGTATGATGTTTTCAGTTCTTCTGGGAATATGCCTAGAAGTGGAATAGCTGGGTTGAATGGGACTGCCAATCCTGGCTTTTTGAGGAATCTCCAGACTGATCTCCACAGTGGTTGCACCAGTCTGCACTCTCACCAACAGTGCAGGAGAGTTCCTTTTCCCCCACAGCCTTTGCAGCATTTGTTGTTGTTGGTTTTCTTGATCCTGATCATTCTTTCAGGAGTGAAATGGAATCTCAGTATGGTTTTGATTTGCATTTCTCTAATGAGTAATGATGAACTTTTTCATGTATTTATTTGCCATTTGTATTTCTTTACCTGAGAATTAGGTATTCATCTCAGATGCCCATCTTTGGATTGGATCTTTGAATTTTGGGGATCTGATTTTTTTTAATTCTTTATATGTTTTAGACAGAAGTCCTTTGTCTGAGGAACAGTTCACTAAGATTTTTTTTCCAAGTTTGTGGCTTTTCTTTTAACTATGTTGGAGATTTCTTTTGACATGCAGAAACTCTTTAATAAGAGTGATCCCAGTTATTGATTCTGGGAAGTATTTCCTGTGTGGTTTGAGTCCTGTTCATGAATTCTCTACCTACCCCTATGTCTTCAAGATTTTTACCCAATTTGTCTTCCAACAGATTTAGTGTTTCTGTTTTAATATTCAGATCTTTGATCCATTTAGATTTTAATTTAGTACATGGGTACTAGTTTTAGTTTTCAGCATATGGAGAGTCAGTTTTTCCAGCACCATTTATTAAAGAGACTGTTGTTCTTCCAGTGAACATGTTTGGCCCCTTTATCAAAGACAAGGTGGTTGAGTGTGTTTGTAGTTGTCTAATTTATTCCACTGATCTCTGCTTTGATTCCACTACCATGTTGATTTTACTACAGTTGCTTTGGGATTGCATTGAATCTGTATAACAGTTTTGGGAGAATGGCCAGTTTCACAATATTTATTCTTCCTATCCATGAACAAGGATCCACGTTCTGAGATCCTCTTCAATTTCTTTTTTCAATGTATAATGTTCCCTGTATAGGTCTTTCTCTTCTTTCATGAGAGTAATTCCTAAATATTTCATTTTTTTGGTTGCTAGTGTGAAGGGTTTGGTTTCTCTTATTTCTCTCTCAGTGATTTTGTTGTTAGTGTATAGGAATGCCATTGATTTTTGAGTATTGATTTTGTATCCAGCTACATTGCTGAATTTATTTATTATATCTAAGAGACTTTCAATGGAGTTTTGGAGGTCTTCTATGTAGAGTATCATGTCATCTGCAAATAATGATAATTTAACTTCTTCTTTTCCTATCTTTACCCCTTTTATTTCTCTCTCTTGTCTAATTGCTCTGGCTAGTATTTCTAGTACTCTATTAAATAGGGGTGGTGATAAGGGACCCACTTGTCTTTTGCCTGATTTTAAAGTAAAGGTCTTCAATTATTGGCCATTTAGTATAATACTGGCTGTTGGTTTGTCATAGATGGCCTTTATTATATTGAGGTAAAGACATCTATTCCAATTTTCTGTAAGGTTCTTGTCATAAATGAATATTGGACCTTATCAAAAGCTTTTTCTGCATGTATAGAAATGATCATGTGATTCTTACTTTTGGTTTTATTGATATGGTGGATTACATTTATTAATTTATGTACGTTGAACCATCCCTGCATGCCTGGGATGAATCCCACTTGGTCATGGTGTATAATCTTCTTGATGATTTGCTGCATCCTGTTTGCCAATATTTTATTGAGGATTTTTGCATCTGTGTTCATTAGGGAGATTGGCCTGTAGTTCTCTTTTTTACTTGAGTCTTTCTCAGACTTTGGTACTAGAGTAATATTTGCTTCCAGGAATGATTTAGGAAGGATTGCTTCCTTTTCAATTTCACTGAAGAGTTTGAGGAGTGTCAGCATTAAGTCTTCTTTTTACTTCTTGTAGAGTTCTGCAGTGAATCTGTCTGGGCTTGGGCTCTTCTTTGTAGGTAAGGACTTAATTACATTTTCAATTTCATTAATAGAATTTGGGTTATTCAGCAGTTTTACATCTTCTTGATCTAGCTCTGGTACTTCATATGTTTCTAGGAATCTGTCTATTTCTTCTGTGTTATCAAACCTATGAGAGTAATACTATAAAAATGGACATTTTCCCAAACTGTTATTCAGATTCAATGCAACCTCAATGAAAATACCATCAATATACCTCATAGATCTAGGGATGTCACTCCTAAAATTCATCTGGAACCAGAAGAGACCTAGAATAGCAAAGACAATTCTAAGCAGCAAAGGCAAGGCAGGAAGCATTACAATCCTTGACTTGAAGTTATACTACAAAGCTACTGTAATAAAATCAACATGGTACTGGAATAAAAACAGATCAATAGAAGATACAATCACAACTACCAGGGCTGGGGATTTAGCTCAGCGGCATAAGCACCTGCCTTACAAGCAGGCGGTCATGAGTTCGATCCCCGGTACCGATAAAAATGAAAAAGACAAAAAAAAAAAAATCACAACTACCAACACACTCAACCACCTTATCTTTGATAAAGGGGCCAAACATGTTCACTGGAAGAACGACAGTCTCTTTAATAATTGGTGCTGGAAAAATTGGCTCTCCACATGCCAAAAACTAGAACTAGACCCATGCCTATCACCATGTACTAAACTAAAATCTAAATGGATCAAAGATCTGAATATTAAAACAGAAACACTAAATCTGTTGGAAGACAAATTAGGTAAAAATCTTGAAGACATAGGGGTAGGTAGAGAATTCATGAACAGGAATCAAACTACACGGGAAATACTTCCCAGAATCAATAACTGGGATCACTCTTACTAAAAAGTTTCTGCATGTCAAAAGAAATCTCCAGCATAGTTAAAATAAAAGCCACAAACTTGGAAAAAAATCTTAGTGAACTGTCCCTCAGACAAAAGACTTCTGTCTAAAACATATAAAGAATTTTAAAAAATCAGACCCCCAAGATTCAAGGACCCAATTCAAAAATGGGCATCTGAGATGAATACACAGTTCTGAAATGAAGAAATACAAATGGCAAATAAATGCATCAAAACATGTTCATCATAATTACTCATTAGAGAAATGCAAATTAAAACCACACTGAGATTCCATCTCACTCCTGAAAGAATGACCAGGATCAAGAAAAACAACAACAACAAATGCTGCAAAGGCTGTGGGGAAAAATGAACTCTCCTGCACTGTTGGTGGGAGTGTAGACTGGTGGAACCACTGTGGAGGTCAGTCTAGAGATTCCTCAAAAATCTGGGATTAGAAGTCCCATTCAACCCAGCTATTCCACTTCTAGGCATATTCCCAGAAGAACTGAAATCATACCACAGTGATATATGTGCACCCATGTTTATAGCAGCACAATTTGTTTTGGTTTTTTTTTCTTTCTTTTTTTTTAAATTTTATTTAAGAGGAAAAAGAGAAAAACACAAAACAAAACAAAGCGGTGTAAGGGTACACGTAATACAGAACTACAAAAAAAAAACATAATAGTAAGAAATCACCTGCTAATAGATTACATATTATCATCTTGGAAATAGTTGCTCAAATCACAGTATCAAAGAATGCAAAGTGGACATTCAAACAGAGAGACTGCAAACAGCTGTGTTCAATGATCCAAAAACATTAATATAGTCAGCTATTTAACACCCCTAAACACACTTGCTGTTATATCCGTTAGAGCTCTTTTTTACAACAAAATTTACACATTTTGGATTTTATTACTCCTTAGTTCTTATTACTTTTTTGGGGGGGAGAGAATAAAGTCAAATATGGAAAACAAAGCTGTCAGTCAAAACCAAGGATAGACATAGCACATGATGTAGAACAGAGTACAAGGTTATCAACAATGGTTATCAAAGTTGTCTCTTGTTTCCTTAAAAAGAATAGTCTATCTCATTAGATATTATAAAGTTGGACAAAACAGTAGAGAACAAGACCAATAAAACTTAGGCATTGTAAACATTACAGGACTTCCAAAGGAGACAACAGTCAAACCAGAATGGGCATCTTAGTGAATCTTATTGCCTTCAAAGTAGTTGCCTATACCCTCAAACTTGATACTATCATATAGAATGGAACAGAGTCTAATCAGTCACAACAAGATCGTGGGAGTATTACAGGACTTCAAAACAAGTTAATAGGAAATCAAAAAGAGTTACTATAATATATGCTAATTTTTTAAAATTTTTCCCCTTAATTAAAACAAACATAAGAAATAACTAAATAATTTTTTTAAAGAATAAGGGAGAGATTGAGATAAGCTCCAACATGGCGTGGATCTCAGGAGACACTGCTAGTTCTCCCCCTGGAAGGGCTTCAGTGGGCTAAACTACCGCTGCTTACCAGGGAGGGGAGGTGCTGGCTTGGCTTCCCAGAGTCCTAAGTTCCAGCATGGCATGGATCTCAGGAGACACTGCTAGTTCTCCCCCTGGAAGGGCTGCAGGCTGCCACCCTGCCTCCGCTTACAGGGAGGGGAGACGCTGGCTTGGCTTCCCAGAGTCCTAAGCCCCAACATGGCGTGGATCTCAGGAGACACTGCTAGTTCTCCCCCTGGAAGGGCTGCAGGCTGCCACCCTGCCTCCGCTTACAGGGAGGGGAGATGCTGGCTTGGCTTCCCAGAGTCCTAAGTTCCAGCATCTAGCAGCACAATTTGTAATAGCCAGATCTTGGAAACAACCCAAGTGTCCATCAACTGAGGAATGGATAAAAAAGTTGTGGTATTTTTATACAATGGAATACTACTCAGCTATAAAGAATGATCCCATTGAGATATTTATAAATAAATGGGCACAGCTTGAGACCATACTCAGAAATAAATCAAACTCACATATATAAATACCGTACAGTCTTGCTAGTGTAAGAAATGGTAAGAGTACATAGGAGTTTATGGTAATCATGATTCCCCATTACATTGCTTTGAAGCCTTCTAATGATTGCATTCATTAGTTGGAATGGTTTTATCCTGGTTTGTTTGATTTTATTATCTGTGATGATGTGAATAGCTATTTTGAAGAAAACAAGTCATTATAATAGCCAGTGCTGTTTTAATATCATCTTACTGTGAAGTCCTACCATGCTTTTGTTCGTCTGTTTCCATTGGTTCTTTCATGTTGTATGGTATTGGATTGTAGTATGTGTGATAGTATAAACAAATTTTCTATGGAAAATGAGATAATAGAATAGCCATTGTTCATTTTCTGTTATTTGGTTCTGAGTGCCCTGTAATTCTCTTGAATGTTTTTATACTATTATGCTATGTTTGATACTATTGTATATGAAGTTATGCTCAACTATTTCAAAGAGTCATTATGTTAGTTACTGCTAATTACGATTGTCTTCTGGTGAGATACTGTGTTGCTTACATTGTTCTGTTCTGATCTGCTTTGTTATGTCCTGTTTTATTTTAATCTCTTTAAAATTAAAAAGAATGACAATCATTTACTGCAATAAGATTAAGAAAATTTAAACATTTCTGTATTTGTCAGTCCGCCCTTGTAAAATGCTGCAAAGAAGGATGGGCATATGAAGCTGGTGTTAGGGAAGTTTAGGTGGAGAGGGAACACGTAATGTCCTAGACAGGAAACCTCTCCCGAGTGCCATCCAAAGGCCTGGCATGGAGAGCCTGCTGCAGTGAGTGGGTGGCCAGGGCTTCTATGAGAAGTCCAGTAGAGAAGATTGGTGTTTTGTTTATGAGAAAAGTGATCACTTGAAAAAAAGAAGGTAGAATTGAGAAAGGATCTTAGGGCTGATTATAGAAAACCCTTCCTGGTACTCATCGTAGTCCAGGAGGTATCTCATGGGAAAATTACTGAAATTTCAATAAGTTGGTTCCAATCTATCACTTCCAGTGCAAACTATGGCAAGAAATAAAGATGCTAAGACATATTTATAGTTATGGGGAGCCTAACATCCTGAGTTCAGTCATGATGCTAGCTATCCAGGACAAAAGGCCTCAACTCAGGGCCAAACCCAAATTTTATTAACTTATGACGAAGGGACAGGCTCAAGGATGAGTTGCTGGGAGCCACTGAGCTAGTGATAGTTCACATGTGCGGAGTGAAAGCATGAGTGCCTGAACAGGAGCACCCCAAGGGCACGGAGCACCTGAGCAACACCCTGAGGGCGTGGAGTGCTGGAGTGAACAGGTATTCCAGCCCCGAGAACACAGGGTGTAAGAAGTGAATAGCTATTTTGAAGAAAACAAGTCATTATAATAGCCAGTGCTGATTTAGTATCATCTTACTGTGAAGTCCTACCATGCTTTTGTTCTTCTGTTTCCATTGGTTCTTTCATGTTGTATCTTATTGGATTGTAGTATGTGTGATAGTATAAACAAATTTTAAGTTAAGCACAGGAGCACGGAGTGACCCATCGTGCTGGTTGAGCAGTCGCTCTTACCTACGAAGGGCTCCACCTGACCCCAGCTTTCTTCTGTCTCTATTTTTATTTGCTTCGTCTTCTCATTGTCCCCACTCTGGGAATTTAGAGAGCTCTTGCCGACACTGACAGTGGGTGACTGTAGAATGGTGGGAGATGCACAAGTGCTGTGAGCTGGGCTAGACAGGAAGCCTAAGAGCACCTCTGCAATGCACAGAGAGAAGGACACACAGAAAGACCAATCTGCATGAACAACTGAGATAGCATTTACTGTTCTGGTGTCTGTGCTTCAGCTCTGATGTGTAATCTTTCATGCCTAGGAAGTCATAGCCTCTTATTTTGAGGCTTGATCCCAGCCGATATGGTGGAACATGGCTCATGCATGTTTTTGGAGCCACAAGGTTGGGGAAACACTATCGCTTTGCTTCAAAGACTGTATATCAGCCCCTTGGCTGGACTAATTTGCATTGCTTAAAGCCAATTGGAATAAGGAAAAGTCCTAGTCAGTTTTGTACGATACAGGAACACAGGGCCAGGTTTAGCCAAGATGGAGAAAATCATTCTTTCAAGGAGAGTGTCCAGGTGGTCCTCCACAGCTGATGACCAGTGACCATTCATTTGGACATAGAATCTGAGGCAAAGGAATATAACTCATGACTCTCAACTTTCTGATCTCAGCATTTAAGTAGATGGATGCAATGTCCATTTGGATAGGGGAAGAGTGAGAAAGAAGAGGTCTTCAGAGATGATGACTCAGCTTTGGACGTGCGAACTCAGAGTACTTACAGAACATCACTTGGAAACACCCAGAAGCCACGGAGCCACACTTGCAGCGTTCAAAAGAGAGGGTGGTTGCAACTCAGCTACATATGGTTAGCAGGTGAAGACATAATGAAAATCCACCCAGAGGGATTGGATAGGACCAGATGGATGAATGGGAGGTACTGGGCCAGCCACTGTTTAAAGAGGTGCGAGGCCACTACTAAGAAGGAGGCCAGCAGATGGACTGAAAAGTGGTTGGGGAGACAGGAAGAAATCAAGAGCGGCCATGGAAACCAGAGGATAAGAAGATACAATCCCAGAACGCAGGAGTGGCAATCCCCTGCACCAGTCAGAGCAGGAGCAAAGTGTAGCTCGCGTTCCCAGGAAGGTACAGCCTGAGCCAGAGTTGAAAGACCGAAGGTGTCTTTCTGGATTCCTCGCTTTTGCATGATTCTCCCTAGGCCTGAATTCTCTTTCCATAAAACGGGTAACTAAATAATTAATTTATTATGCATATTGATGCAATTATATGTACTACATAAAATTAACAGGATTGTTTTCTTAGATGCATGAAGTTCTGCCCGGAGGATTCTTTGATGTCATACAGGAAACAGGGCCTTTTCATTTTCTTTCTCCCATTTTCCCATCATCTCTAAAATTAAGAGCCTTCAACTTTCATTAACTGCACTGTGGACTGAAAAAGAAAACAACGTCTTAAATTTCTTGACCTCTAGATATAGGCTCTGCGGAACAAGTTTCAAATAACTGGGATCCTGCAGCACCCACATCAAATGCAGACACATTGTTCTGCTCACGTGAAAGTAGAAACCACACTTTGATAAATACAGTGCTAGCGTCCAAGTTTTAAAACGTGTGAAATGGACACTCTTTTTTGGATGTTTTTGTCTTGTAGTCCTGCAGCATCTAGAATTGCCATGTATTCAAACTGCTTTTCTTGTTACTAATAAAATATTTAGTGTTTTTGTTTTCTGAGCCTGTTTAATAATTTAGCAGGTCAACCTAAGGAAATCTGCACATTGTCCTGAGGCATGGAGCGTAAAATATCTGACCACATTGTGAGGAAGATTTTGAGCAGTGCTCAGGACTAGAGGGGACACAGGGACATTAGCTTCCCCTTGCCCATTTCCCGCCAGGTTTAATGTGAGGTATGTGAGTGTTTACAAGGCACTTGCTATTGTAGCACTTGGTCATTTATTTGCCGGTGGCTGCATGCGTCATTGCCATTAGTGAGAGGTACACTTAGTTTCCAAGTGCGCTGTATTATTTATAAGGATGCTTCACCTACATTTATGATTGATAAGATACTTCTCTTAGAGCTCTCTCTCTTTGAAGAGATGTGGATTAAAAACTGGTGGTCAACCTAACACCAGCTGAATTAAATCAGCATGGTGCTAAGGGCAGATGGCCACCTGAGGAATTGCCAGCATAAAAGGACATGTGCAGAGGAAGAGTGAAGCATTATGGGTTCTCTTAAGTGTTGTTGTCTGGAGTCATTGGTTCACCTGGAGGAGCTTGTCATGCTGGCTTCCCTGATAGGAATTTGGCCATTATTGTCAGAGGAGCTTGGGACCTTGTTGAGAGTGGCTATGATTCACTTTGGGGGAGCTTTGGTCCTTACATTGAGCATTACTTTCTGGCTCCAGAGGGGAAGATGTGTGCTGTTTAATCTCCAGGAGAAGCTTGTCACACTGGCTTCCTGACACGCACTTGACTGTTCTCATCATCGGAGAAGCTCAGGACTTTATTGTCACTGAGGATGGCTGTGGTCCATTTCAGGGGAACCCTGGTCCTTATTTTGAGTGTCACTTCTTGACTCCAGTGTAGAACCCTCAGCCTACTAGCACAGACCCTTCACCCCAGGGGCATAGACTTTACAGCTTTTACTGCTAACCTTTGGGCTTTCCCAGTGCAGATTCATAAAACAGACTAGCATGAGTCATTGTCATGGGCTCTAGACCTCCAGCTGGACTCTTGAGAAGCATTGTTATGGGCTCTAGGTTTTCAGCTGGACTCATGAAGGGCATTTCTGTGGGAGTCAGGCCCTTGGCTGGATTCTCCAGATCTTTAGTGTTGTAGACAGATTCCCTGAACTTTCTTGTATTTAACTCTGGGTGACTACCATAAATAATATTATAAACTCTGTGTCCTGTATGTAACTGTTTTCCTTGCAACTTCCAACTGTAACAAGATGGCACTCATTCTTTATGTTTGGAATAATTTAGGGTCACAATAATCATTATGAAAGGGTGCCCAGGTTAGGAAACCAAATTCTCCTGCTCTAGAGATTTATGGGTAGAAACAGTCACATCTTTTGGAGTTTTAAGTGTTTGACAACCTGTTTAACACCAGGGAAGTAATGTGCGTATGTGCTTTTTTGACTAAAAACTGCTCCACAACTGTTACAGCAGAGGCAGGGCAGCAAGAGTTGGGTTTTCACCACTTTTCAGTGTTTTGAAGAGTATCTGTCGTATAGTAGATAGCAAATGTTTGTCGAATGAATGCATGACTGAATGAACTATCTTTCTATAGATGTTATGACTTGTGGTCCAGAAGGAGAACAGTGTGAAAACCAGGATCACAGAGGTGGGAATGATGAAAGGGAGCTAGTGGCAGAGGATAATTTGTCAGCCTTAGGGTGCTCTGTTGCTGTTGAGAAGTTAGGAACTGGCAATCCATGTGTTGATTAAGTACAGATAAAATAAAATACTCTGTGTACACATCGTCCCAGTAGTGATTTCCCTGTGGCAGTGGGTAAGATGCGCTTGCCTCATAGCAGCTGCCCTGTTTCAAGTTCAGACTGCAACAAAATTTTCATTTAAATCTAGCTTGTCAATGCCCACCATCTTACGACCATTACATTTTATTCTCTTCCTATATCTCTAGTTTAAGGCTTTCAGATTTCATATCCGTGTGTTTTCTGTCTTATACTTGCAAAATATTGATGTAATATATTACATTAAACTTTATTTAATTAAAATAATCTGCTTTCTGTAATGGAGAAAGGCCATGACCCTGGACATTAGAAATGGAAGGAAGGGACTTTCCTTGCCTGAATGTCAAGGCTAACTTTGCCTGAAGGTTTTGAAATGAGACTGCAAAGGGGATCAGAAAACAATGTTACTCTGATTGAACTTTAATTAGAAAGTTGCACTAACATATTTGAAATATTAAAGGGGAAAATATAATTTTACAGTTTTAAGTAGATAGGAGACGAGTGTTAGCATATCCGCCTTTGTGATGGATCACTGCTTTTTTCTGTATTTCCATGGGGTGCATGCAGCACCCTGCAGGTACATAACAAGGGACTGGAAAGGACCTTTTGGTGACCTGGCTGAAGCATTCGTATAGCGTGACTCACCGTAAGAGACAACCTGGGTGGCTCCCCTTGAAGGCAGAATAATTAGTTCAGCATTAAACCAAAACTTGTTTCCACATACTGATATGCACAGAGCTGGCTATGCTATTTCCCCCTTTAATTGGCTCTCTATAATGTAAAATAAAGCTCACTAAGGTACTGATATGTAATCCTGAAACCAGCTGACAGTGTTTTGTTTCCTCACATTGTGCTCCCTATATATGGTTTTGCACAAAGGGCTAACAGAGCCACATAGCTCCAGGAATGTCAGCTGGGTTTGAGCCTCAAGATAAGAGGCTGTGACTTCCCAGGGTACAAAAGTTTACTTATCAAAAACTAAGGCCACAACCTCCTGAATCATTCAAATGTGACCTCAGTTGAGGTTTATAGGTTAGTTTTTCTGCATAGCCTTCTTCTTGCATATTGTAGAAGTTCTGTCTCTTCATCTGGTCAGCTCAGCTCAAATTACTCATGTAATTCCTATCATACTCACCGTCACTCATCTGGGAGCCACTCCCTTCCTCACGAGTTAGTAAATGCTGCATGATGCTTGGATTAAGGCCTTTCTTGTATGATCTTCACCTGGACCAACTGGGCCCCTTGGCTTCCATAACTTTGGATATATCTGAGTGTCTTTATTCTTGCCATGGGTGCTCTGGAGGTAGTAGATTGGAATTAACTCACCAAGATTTCAATGTTTTAATGGGATTACAAATATAGAATTTCTCAAGCCAATGGGGGGGGGGCAGAAAAAAGGATTACAATGTACAATATTTGGATTACAATATTTGGCAATCAACGTGGCTGGAACACACGACCTTCATGGCAAGGAATTTCCAGGAATTTCCAATGACAAAATGAGCTAACTGAAGGCTTAAGCTAATACAATTCAGCTGTGACAGGGACACATATCTCAGGGAAATATACAGGTCTAAGCACTTAGTGTACATTGCATAGAAGAGTTATTGTTTTGGAACTGGACCAAAAGGAAGGTGCTCCACACCGAGCAGTGGGAAGGCCACGCTTTATTACACTGATGGGCTGGTGAGAAACCTGCTCCATATCACTAGCCCCAAGTCAGCTTTGGGGTTTGATTATACAGATTTGCAAACAGGAAGTACATAAGCTGATAGCAAGTTAGTTCATAATTGGTTACATAAGCTGGGCATATGTTGTCAGGCCAATTTGTTCTGGGTAGGCTTAGGTAGAGGGGATTGTTTAGCATAAGGAGGAAGAGTCCAGGGGGGGAGTCGGGGGCCTGATGAGATGGGTGTAATCAAGTGCATTCTTGGCTGGGCTAGTCTATGTTGGTAGAAAGTCCTTGGAACAGGCTAGCAAAACTGCATATTTTGGTGGGGACACAGGCAGTGTGGTGGGATTTGATCAAGCCAACCTGGGACAGACTACTAAAAGCAACAGCTGGATGCAGTCATTCAAGGCTAATTGAATCTAGAAGTCTAACTTTAATGTGGTGTGGGCTGAATAAGCCTATCCTGTCTTAACGTGGAATTAGACTGCTAACTAATTTGTTACATTTCTAAAGTTTCCATGAAAATATAATGCTCAATAATGATCACCATAAGTAAATACAGAAATCCTTAAACCCCAGCATGTGGGTGTGCACACAAAGCCAGCCTATTCCTCTGTTGTACATTCAATCTTTGCTTACCCCCTTGTACCTGCTTCCTTGATTTTTACTACCTGTGAAAGCCCTTTCAACTAATTTAGAACCTGGGGTGTTAGCTATCTCCTACTGGCTTAGTTCATTCAAGTTGTTGTTTTTAAAAACACCATAAACTGAGTGGCATATCCCAAATAGAAACACAGTAATGGGGACTGAAGCCAGGACCTCTGCACTGAGCTACTTCCTCAGTCCTTTTTTTATTTTGAGACAGTGTCTTGCTAAATCCTATGAGCTGCCCAGGCTGATTTAGAACTTTCTCCCTCCTGCCTTGGCCTCCTAGAGTGCTGGGATTTAGGTGTGCACTATCATACTAGGCTAGAAATTTTTCACATTTGAGAAGCTGAGAGGTCCAAGATCAAGGTGTGATCACATTTGGGGTCATGTGAGTGCTCACTCTGTTCACAGGTAATGCCTTCTTGCTGATTTTCCTTGGTCTATGGGCAAGTGATCCCCTGGGGCTTCATCCCATTTATGGTAGGATCTTGTGACCTAATCACACACCAAAGTCTCCTGCCTGATTCCATCACCTTGGGAGTTAGAATTTTGACATAACTTGGGGTGGACACAACCAGAAAATATTCCCTAGTTTGTAAGGAGTTTTGGTTTTAGTTTCTCTAACACACAATTATTTTTGGCTGATTTTCATAAAGAGAAGAGATGAAAACTCAAAATCAAATTCAGAGCTGGATTTGAATCTTGACTCCATTACTTTTTGTACAACGTTGGGTAGATTATTTCAGCTTTTTTTTTTTTTTTTAAATTTCCTCTTCTTTTAATGGGACTCTGAAAGGGTTTTGAACAGAGCTTAATGAGATTGTAAAGGTGTAAGAGCAATGTCTGGCACCTTAGATGCTCGATAAAGAGGAGCTATACCCACTCCAGTCAGGATCACAAACTAACTAGCAAGCTCTATTTAACAGCTACACAGTCATTATGTAGGAAAAAAAAATCTTCCAGAATTATATAATTATGAATTGATCAGGGTTTCCAAAATATACATTCTACAGAATACTATTGAAGAAACAGTTGCTTGGTATTGTAAAGGAAAATTCAAAAACCCATAATCTGACACCGTATTAAGGACAGGGTAGGCAGGCCCAGCCTGACTCATAGAGTGTCAGACGGAGCTAACCTTGCCATCCTTCACACCAGCTGTAATGTGTAGGGTAAACATAACTGAGCCAGAAAGTACATCTTGTTGTGCTGACTTGCTTCGCCTGACCATCCTTCTGTATGATAAGAAACCCCCAACTAAACCTGCCAAAAATGAATTTGCCTAACAATGTATGATAAGACATCTATGACCAATGTTATACACTAACAAAAAGAGCTTCGTTATGTTTGTGTTGTGTTTGCCAATGCCCAAGTTATATGACCAAATTACCTGTGAATTCCCTTTGCAAACGCAACTATTTTCTACAACCTATAGCACCATCATACTGTTCTATATGTGTCATCTTTCTGGGTGACCTGATTGATATGTTAACCATTGCTACCCTCTGCAAAGGACAGATGTTATCTAAAATTAAGTGCTAAAATTAGCTGACAAAGGATTGTAAATTCCTGTGAGACCTCTCTGTCCTCTGCAAAGGGAAACAAAGGTCTTCCTCATTCCTCAGTGGATCAAGGATTTCCTGATCCATGCCCATAAGCCATTCACTTTGTAATTGCTCTTTCTACAGAAGTCTGTAAAAGTTTTAAGCAAGTTACACAGCTTTGCAAACCCCAACTGCACTGTGTCCCTGGTACCAGGTTAAAATAAACAGTGCTGCTTTTTCTTCAAAAAACATGTCTTGCCCCATTTTGGACACCATTTTGGGGGCTCGTTTTTGGGCTACAAGCACCAACTGTAACATGACCCAGTATCAGCCTTTTATACTTCACACTTAATATGTGTAAAAGTGTCTGTTTAACCTCAAGCAGAGGCTGGTGATTTGGAACTGAGTTTCCCCAGCCTGCTTGCATAAATAAATCTGTTTTCTTCCAAATGCGTTGATGCTGCATGTCTTCCATCAGGTTCAGTCCTGGTGTTTTCCACAACACTTACAACAAACAAAGGGAGCTTACAGACAAATAAACACCAGGTACTGTGCCCCACTCTTCCCTGTGCAGGATTCTGGGCACAGTTCTCCACAGTGACATCATCACGGGCCAGGCAAGGAGGGGTGCATAGTGCATCATTACAGGAACACAGAGACTGCAGCTACAGGACCAAGCCCACACCTGTCTTGAGTGAAGATAAAGGAACTGGCAACCTTCCTGGCACAGGGAGAAACTGCTGATGCCCAGAGTGTAGGAGCCTGGTCTGGGACTGCAAAGGATGGCTGTGCAGAAACTCTCCCATTGCTGTGGTTCTGGTAGCATTGTGCCCACTGCACACTGTGCCTTCACACCATTGCCTCCTTGCTCTGCAGCTCTGGGGAGGAGGAGTCCTTTTTTGCAGACGAGGGGAGATGTCTTTTTCAAAGAATGAGGCAAGAGTTTCCCTCCCTGATAATAAGGACCGAGATGGGGAGGGTTGCTGAAAGAGGACTGCTTCCTTTCCGCACAGATGTGATACTCGTAGCTGTGTTCACTGGGAAAAGGGCCAATGTGCCTGCATTCACACTGGTGGACAGCAGAGAGTCCTGCGAGAAGACTTCTGGTACTACTGACTCTGGAACATGGTGACCCCAGCTCTCTGCTCCTTCTTGCCCTTGCTTTCTGCACCAAGGTCAGGGAGCACTGCTGGCCACCTCCTGGAGCCCAAGGGTGTGCAGGTGGGAAACGCAGGGTCACAGATCGGTTCCCCGGAGGCTGATCTGAGAAAGCAACACACAGGCTTTTCAGCAGGGGGTCCTCTTGGGAGGGAAAGAAAATGGGACTGCACAAACAGGGCTTGAGTTCAGACCCAGACCTAATGAAGGGCTTTAACTAACCCCGAAGCGGGAATGGGATGGAAATGGTCCTAAAGATTGGCCTCACTTTGCAGTGAGAGACTCAGGCTATGTACAGGATGAGACAAGACAGTTTTATTGAAGGTTTGGGAGCTGTCTTCAAGCCACACTGGCAGCTGTAGGGAAACTAAGTCCTTTGTGCTGGGGGGAGCTGGGTAGCAGATGGCAGTACCTCCCGCAGGGTGCATCTCCAGACAGGTCACTCATCCAGGGAGGGATTTCTGTCAGGGAATGGCTTCCCTCCATGCAGATAAAGCCAGTTTTCCAAAAGGAGAATAAAATAAATGTGAGGAGTCTTTGGCTGGGCATGGTGGTGCACACCTATAATCCAGTCTTTGGGAGGCGGAGGCAAGACAGTTTCAAGTTCAAGGCCAGGCTGGTCGGTCTATATATATAGCAAGTCTCTGTCTCAAACATTTGAATAAGAAGTGGAAAATAAAATGTTTTGGGTAGAGCCTTTTGGAGAAGTCACATCATCATCAATATTTGTTTTTTCTTTTAGACATGGTCATCCTAGTTGGTATTTGATTGCCATTTTGATTGCATATTACTGATAAAAAACGATGCTGAGCATCTTTTCATGTTTGTTGGCTTTATTTCCTGAAAGATGGCTTTATTTGATTTGTAGTTTTTATTTCTAATAGTGCATGTTTTTAGTACCTAATGATTTCAGTCACTATGGGGAGTCAGTGCACATCTCAATTCTTTTACTTCTTCTCTTTTTCCCCTCCTTCCACCTCTCAATTCACTTTCCATTTGCAAAAAGATCTGTTGTGTTTGTTGATTACTATATATCTTCCTTAGTTGTTCCATTTTTGTAGTAATATCTGAACTTGGAAAAGTTTTAAATTCTGAAGTCAATTTGTCTATTTTTTCTTTTTTCATTTTTGTTTTCAGTGTCATGCCTAAGAAGCTATTGTCAACATCATGAAGCTTTATATCTGCTTTCTCCTGAAAGTTTTGTACATGTATTTATTTATTTGGTGCAGAGGATTGAAGCCAGGGCCTCACACATGCTAAGTAAACACTCTACCACTGGGTTGTAACTCTGAACCAAAGTTTTATAATTTTAGCTCTTTCATTTAGTCCTTTTTATAAGATTGAATTCTTTTTGTTGTTGTTATTGTTTGTTTGTGTTTTGAGACAGGGTCTTGCTATGTAGCTCATCCAGTCCTTGAACTCACTATATAGCCAAGGCTGACCTTTAGCTTGAGGTGATCTTGTCTCAGCCTCCCAAGTGCTAGAATAATTCCAGGCATGTGCCACCATGTCCAGCTACTATTTTTAATTGTTAAGTGGCATAAAGAGATTTATTAGGCAGAAATTTAAAAGTACACACTCAAGGTAAGAGTGCAGACCCTTAAGAGAGAGAAGTGCACTGCAGTTTGGAACTGGGAAGAGTTATGTGTTTTTGGCAGATCTGCAACCATGGGAGTCTCTCTTAGATAGTAAGTTTTCAGTACACTAGTCTTCCACTTGTTCTACTAAATATATTACTGAGTAGTTTCTCTTTCTTGGTGCTGTTGTATTTTTTATTTTATTTTTAAAAATTTCATTTTAAAGAGAATAAAACCAAGCAAAATGAAACAGAATAAAGCCAATCAAAACAGTGTAGGTGACACAGGATTTCAAAACAAGAGAATAGGAAATCAGCAGTGGTTACCAAAATGCCTCTTATTGTCTTCAAAAATAGCTGCCCATTACTTGAGACATAGTAAAATCAAACAGAACAGAACAGAACCAATAAAAAGTAAAACAATGAATGCAGTACAGGACTTCAAAACAAGATAATAGTAAATCCAAAATAGTAAAACCACAATATATCTTGTTATCATTGTAATAGTTGCCTATGCCATCAGATATAATAAAATCAAACAAAACAAAACAGAATAAAACCCGACCAAACAAAACAATGGGAATGACACAGGACTTCAAAACAGGATAATAGGGAAATAACCGTGGCTACCGCCTTCAGAAGGAGATGCCCCATAGATGCTACACTGAGTACTGTTATCTTGTTACTAGATGATTAGACTATCAGCTTCAGGCCTGCAAAGTCAGTGATACACTAAACACTACAAGCATTAAGTTGTATTTTACCTCATTAGCTGTCATCACAGCCTGTGTTTCTCCTGATCAGCCAGTTGCTTATAAGGGGAGCAGGGAAACGCTGGCTCTTCTTGTCTTCACCTTCCTGTGTGCCGAAAATGACTGGCATCTGGCTCTGCTCGGTCAGGCTGCACATGGCGCCCACTCACAGGAAGGGCTGATGTCTGCTCTCCTCTAGTCAGCCCCACACATGGCTTGGTGCTACCTAACTGGAACAGTTTTCTTAATTCCATCTGCAGGATGTTCATGCTAGTCCATCGAGGCACTGTTGACCTCTGCATATTGATCTTGTGGAACTTACTACTTTTATGTGTGTGTGTGTGTGTGTGTGTGTGTGTGTCTACTAGGATTTTCTGTATTCAAGAGATGATGTCTCTTTGAATAGAACAGTTTTTCTTTTCTTTTTTTGTTTTGTTTCTAACAAGGATGTCTTTTATTTCTTTTTATCATCAGATGCCATGATTAGACCCTTTGGTATTTTTTTCTCTCCCTCCAGGTCCTGCTTCCTCAGACAGAATTCTCCACACAGGCCCCGCTTTTCTCCCCACCTCAGCTGTTAGGTTTGCCCACCTGCAAAAGCATCAGGACAGAGCTGCCTGAAACATGGGCAGGGACTACTTGGTGGTGGTGGACTGGCTGCTCGGTAGCTCCATCTTTGTGATCTTTGTTTAATTTAGGCAAGTTTATGTGTTTCTAAAGTTTAACAATAAAATGATTAAAACCAACTAGGTATAGAGATGCACACCTGTAATTCCAGCCCTTAGCAGGCAGAAGCAGTGTCTGAGGATCCCCAGTGCAAGGCCAACCTGGGTGGCATTGTGAGTTGTAGGCCATTCTGTATTACTTTACAAGATGCTCTCAAAGAACAAACTTAAGAAAAAAATGTTAAAGTCTTCTCTGCCTTCAGACAAGAACTTCCTCCCTCCTCCCAGAGAGATCCTGTGCTTTGCTGCCCCTTCCAGATTCAGAATGGAAGCCCAGTCTTTTCCTTGACATTTGGGAAACACATTCAATATTTCACCAGAGCTATGGTTTTACCTGTAGATTCTTGATAGATAACTTTCAGTCATCCTGCTTCTGAGTGAAAGAAACACCAAATCCTGGATTAGCCAAGCTGAAAGGGCAGGGGACTTCACTGTCTCACCGGGGGGAGCACAGTAGGATGGCTCCAGTGGCTGTGTGAATGCGCTTCTTGGTGGTGACTGTTATACTAAGATGCTGAAAAATTAAAATAGTTGATTAAAAGATAATTAACAAAAATAGTTACTTTAAAAGATAGTTATTAGTAATATTGTCATTCTGTACTGAGCTCGTTACCCTAGTAACCAAGCACCAACCACATAGTTATAAATTAACTGACACAGTCGTTCTGCTGTTCTGTAGTGCGTCATCCCCCCTACCTTAGTGACCTGTGTGCAATGTCAACTTTTGTTCCCCTTGTAAGAGACAAATGATGCTGTGTCAACCATTGTTCCCTTTATGAGAGACAAATGTTCCTGGAATTGGCAGACCAAGGGCTATGAATTGGCTAACCACCCACTGTGAAATGCCTCTTACCTCAAGCAAAGGAGAACAAAGGCCCACCTTATTTCTGTTTCTCATCACTATGTACTTCATGATCAATGAGCTAATCATAAATGAACTATAAAAATCAGTCAAAACTCTAACTCAGTTGCACAGCTTTGCAAATTCCATCTGCACTGTGTCACTGGGCCAGCTAAAATAAAAGCGCTTCTTTTAAAAAGACATCTTGCCCCGTTTGTCATCTTGGGGTCTTGCCCCATTTTTCATCTCAGGGGCTCTGTGGAGATTACAACATTTGGGGGCTCTCCGGGATTACACAGGGACCCCTCCCCACACTTTTTTTCACCGATCGATCAGCTTGAACCGTCTGTAAGTATTTGGATCTTTTGTTCTTTGTAATTTGAGTGTGCACATTTGAAGTTACAGACGAGCCGGGCTGGTTCTTTCTGCACCGGAGTGGGATGCCCTCCAGGAACGGGCTTCTAGCCCATTTGTGACTTGGGGCTTTTTTGTTTTTTTTCCCTTTTGGTTTTGTGCTTGGTATATTTTTACTATGAAGCCATTTGTTTGTTTAAATTTAAATCTGTTACCTCAGTATTAACATTTAGGTTTCTTTTATTTCTCGTAAACTATTGTTGCAGGTTCTATGTGGCTTCTTGGGCTTGAAGCTTATAACAAAAATTGTTTCCCTATAGGTTGCCAGACAACTGTGGATCGAGAAGCCTTTGTGTGTGTGTTTTGCTTTTCTTGTCTTCTGTGGTGCCTTGTGTTGTGTTATTGTCATTGACCGGTTACTAATAATTATGGGCCAGGCATCATCATCAGAGCCCTTGACTCTCCTGACCCTGGTTCTTAATTATTTCAGAGATTTCAAGGTTCGAGCCCAAGGATATGGAAAACCAGTACATTCTGGGAAACTCTGTATTTTTTGTGAGCTTGAATGGCCTGCCAGAGTTCCTACCTGGCCCCCGGCAGGTAGTTTTAATTTCTCCATAGCTCAGGCTGTCCGACAATATGTCTTTGGACCCCCAACCCACCCAGACCAGATTGTGTACATTCAGGTTTGGATTGATCTCATTTGTGATCCACCTTCTTGGCTTAAAAGGTTTCTTAAGACATATGAGCTTCATTTTAAAAACCCCTCTCTCTTGGCACCTCTGAAAGTGAAACCAAAGCCTGAGTCTGAGCTATGGCCGATTCTCCCTGCTGAGGAAGATGAACTTCTGCCGCCGCCTTACCGGCCCTCAGCACCAATGCTGGTTCCTCCTAAACCAATACCCCCATCTCACCCCCCTGGCCCTATCCGAACCAGAAGTTATCAACGTTCGGAATCACCTGATTCCTCCACCTCAACTCCTGCCCTTCTTCCTCTGTGTGATATCCCTAACTCTGAGGATCCCTCTGCCCCAATATTTACCTATGTCCCATTTGCTACCTCTGACCTTTACAATTGGAAACAACAAAACCCCCTTTTTTTCTAAGGATCCTCAAGGCATTATTTCTCTTTTAGAATCAATCTTCTTCATTCACCGTCCCACTTGCGATGATTGTCAGCAAATTTTGCAGGTCTTGTTCACAGCGGAGGAGAGGGAACACATCTGTATGTTAGGACAAAAAGCAGTGCATGATCCCGACGGGAACTCATCCTCTGATCCTGAGCGCCTGAACCGCGATTTCCCTTTGTCCCGACCTAACTGGAATCCTAACACAACTGAGGGTAAGAAGGTTCTCGCTCGGTATCGCCAGTTATTCCTAGAAGCTCTTAAAGGCACTGCTAGGAAATCCACCAATTTGTCCAGGGTCTCAGAGGTAAGGCAATTGGCTAATGAGTCTCCCTCGGGGTTTCTGGAAAGATTACAGGAGGCCTATCGCATTTATACCCCTATAGATCCGGTGGCACCTGAAAATGCAAGGGCCATTAATATTGCCTTTGTGACTCAGTCGGCCCCAGACATTAAAAGAAAACTGCAAAGCCTTGAGGGATTTGAGGGAATGCCTTTTAGCCAGTTACTAGAAATAGCTCAGAAGGTGTTCAACAACCGTAAAGATCCCAGAGATCAAAAAGTGACAAAGGTACTAGAAGTACTGACTAAGAAAGTGACCAAAATGGATGCAAAGTCTCGCTTGCCTATAGATAAAAATCAATGTGCCTACTGTAAGGAAATGGGACACTGGCGAAAGGACTGCCCCCAAGCTGAAGGCCAAATTGGAAAGAAAAACCAAGGCTCTATTGTCCCGTGATTAGGGAAGTCAGGGCTCTCATGCCCCCCCTGAGCCCAGGCTAACTCTGTCTGTGGGGGGCCACCCAATTGATTTCTTAGTGGACTCCAGAGCTGCTCATCCAGTTTTGACTCGACCCATAGGAACCCCTACAGGAAATAAATTAAAGGTATTAGGAGCTACTGGCACCACAAGAGTATATCCAAAGTTTCAAGCTCAGCTAGCCCGACCAGGACAAAAGACTATCTCTCATGAATTCCTCTGGGTCCCAGAATGCCCAGATCCCTTGCTAGGCCAAGACCTCTTGCATAAACTAAAAGTTCATCTCAGTTTTGAAGCAGCTACCCCAACAGTGCAAATGGACAATGGCCCACCCCAATTCCTTGGTGCCAGGGTCCTTGCTTTATATCCTGAGGGTGAAGGACATTTATTATTGGAAAGTCCTAATGTTTTAAATGACAATAAAATATTGTGCCATTGGATGCAGGAAGTCCCCGGGGTTTGGGCAGAACACAATCCTCTGGGTCTGGCAGTAAACCAAGTCCCTTTAGTGATTGAGCTTTTACCTCAAGCTGCTCCTATTCAGCTCAGGCAATATCCTATCAGTCTGAAGGCACACCAAGGCATAGCCAGGCATATATTAAGGTTAAAAAACTATGGTATATTAAAATCCTGTGTCTCTCCTTGGAATACCCCCTTGCTGCCTGTTCAAAAGCCGGGAACCCAAGATTACCAGCCAGTGCAAGATCTCAGAGAAGTAAATAAAAGAGTTGCAACTCTCCATCCTATGGTACCTAACCCCTACACTTTTTTGAGTTTGTTAAGCCCAGAGCGGATCGGGTATTCAGTGCTAGATTTAAAAGATGCCTTCTTCACTTTGCTCATTGCTCTGGTAAGTCAACCTATCTTTGCCTTTGAATGGACTGACCCCACTACGGGAGTGCCAGAGCAATTGACTTGGACACGCTTGCCACAAGGTTTTAAAAATGCGCCGACTCTTTTTGACGAGGCTTTAGCCAGAGACTTTTTGTGTTTCAGAGAGGACTACCCAAACGTGACACTTTTGCAATATGTTGATGACATTCTAGTGGCAATAGAGTCTTAAGAAAGTTGTATTAGCGCCACTCAAGCCCTCTTAAAGACCCTAGATGAGTTGGACTATAAGGTCTCAACCAAAAAGGCTCAGTTATGCCAAAAACAGGTAACCTACCTAGGTTACCAAATTCATGAAGGAAAACTGACTCTTTCCTCCCAGCGGATACAAGCTATCCAACAGATCCCTGTCCCTGTGACTAAGAAGCAGGTATGAGAGTTTCTGGGAGCTGTAGGATATTGTCGACTTTGGATTATTAATTTTGCTAAAATAGCCCAGCCACTTTATGACTCATTGAGAGGGGCCACTCAAGACCCTCTAGAGTGGACAGACTCACAAGACCAGGCCTTTAAGCAACTGAAATCAGCCTTAACAGAAGCTCCAGCTCTGGCTCTGCCAAATTTACAGAAACCTTTTTCCCTCTATGTTGATGAAAAGCGAGGGATAGCAAAAGGAGTACTGACCCAAAGTTTAGGACCATGGCAAAGGCCTGTTGCTTATCTTTCCAAGAGACTTGATAATGTGGCAGCTGGATGGCTGCCTTGCCTGCGGGTGATCGCCTCAGTGGCCCTCTTAGTGAAAGAGGCCCAAAAGTTGACATTTGGACAAAAACTTCTGATTATTTCTTCTCATTCATTGGAAACACTTCTTAAGGCTCCACCAGATCGATGGCTGTCTAATTCCCGAGTTATGCACTGTCAGGCACTGCTCCTGGATCCAACTACTATCAGCTTCAAGGAAACAGCAGCCTTAAATCCTGCTACCCTGCTGCCTGATGATGATCCCTCCTTGCCTCTCCACAATTGTGTTGAGGTTATTGATCACCTCACAGGACTTCGACCAGATTTGACAGACGAGCCACTACCCAGAGTTCCATCCTACTTCTCCGATGGAAGCAGTTACATCTATCAAGGTAAGCAGGTTGCAGGAGCTGCCGTCACTACGGACTCTCAGATTCTATGGGAACAAACCTTAGAGCCAGGAACATCAGCTCAATAAGCTGAACTCATAGCTCTTACTGAGGCCCTCAAGTTGTCAGAAGGAAAAGACATAAACATTTATACTGACAGCAGATATGCATTTGCTACTGCCCATGTTCATGGGGCCATTTATCAGGAACGAGGTTTATTGACTTCAGGGGGCCAAAAGATCAAAAATGCTTCCCAAATTTTGGATTTGCTGGCTGCCATTTGGATGCTAAGGAAGGTGGCTATTATTCACTGCAAAGCCCATCAAGTGGGAGATGATCCTGTTACACGAGGGAACAATCTAGCAGACACCACTGCCCGAAAAGCGGCCACAAAATCAGTGGGGATTGAGACAGCCCCAACATTGCTGCTGATTCCACCTACTCTATCAGAGCCCTTTTACACTCAAAAAGACTTACATTTGGCAGCTCAACTCCAAGCAAAGCCTGATATCCCCGGGGGCTGGTACCAACTGCCTGATAAGCGAGTCCTCCTCCCTGAGGCCTTGGGATGAGAACTCATCCAACAAGCTCATCAGTCCACTCATATGGGAGGATCAAAACTAGCTGCTCTTTTTCGAGACCATTTCTTTATCCCTCAGTTATCAAAGCTTACTCAGTCTGTGAGCCTTAGATGCCCTCAGTGCCAGTTGGTGAACCCAAAGCGATCACAACAAATGGAAACCACTCATTATCATGGGACTATGCCTGGGGAACATTGGGAAGTAGACTTTACAGACCTGCACTTCAAGGGTATAAATATTTGCTAGTAATGATTGATACTTTCACTGGATGGGTTGAGGCCTTTCCCACCAAATCTGAATCAGCTCAGATGGTAGTCAAAAAGCTTTTATATGAGGTTGTCCCACGATTTGGCCTCCCTTTATCCATGGGGTCCACAATGGCCTGGCTTTTATAGCCCAGATAACTCAAAAACTAACCCAAGCTTTGCAGATTGATTGGAAACTCCATTGTGCTTACCGGTCTCAAAGTTCAGGACAAGTAGAAAGGATGAACTAGACCCTAAAAACGATAATAACTAAGATGGCATTGGAAACTGGCAAAAACTGGGTGAGTCTCCTTCCTTTTGCCCTCTTGCGCATGCGATGTACCCCTTATGTTGCAGGTATTTCCCCTTTTGAAGCTCTCTGTATGGGAGACCTCCTCCTCTTATTCCTAAAATTTCTGAGGAAAAATTAGCTGATCTGGCTAATCAAGATCTCATGAAGTCCCTCCAGGCCCTCCAGCCAGTACTAACTTCTATCCATCGATTATTCCGGCATCAACATCCTCCACCTGCAGTCCACTCTGAAAAACGCCCTGTAGTGGAACCTGGGACACTAGTCCTCATCAAGAGACATCACCGTGAATCCCTCGAACCACGGTTGGAGGGCCCCTACACCGTGGTTCTCAGCACTCTGACTGCCATCAAAGTCACAGGAAAGCCTGCCTGGATTCATCACTCCCACTTCAAGCCAGTTCCAGCCTCCAACAGCGATCAACCTACAGATAAGTGGACTGTTGTTCCCTCCAAAGATTCTTTAAAACTTAAAATTGCCAAATGTATCCAATAATCTTGTTCTTATGTATTTTTCCTTATGGAGGCCCCAGCGAGATGCCTCATAACCCACTGTTTGGAACTTGAAAAATTACTATTTCACTGGTGAATTATTGGTAGCCAATGCTACTGTCCATGGGATAATTAAGGTAGATTTATGTGTCCTTAGATAACATCCCAGCAAAAATTAGACAAAAGAAAATGTTATTGGGTCAGCATTCCATATTGCATGATTGGTTGCTAATAAAACCATCTGGACCTTGTAGGGACTTATGTAGTCAAAAGGAATTACGTTTACTGGCTGGTATCTTTGCCCCAAAAAACAACAGCCAGCCTCTGATCACACTGATCACACTAGTAGGTGTTCACAGTCCATAGAGACAGAATATTTTTGTAAACATTGGGGTTGTGAGTCTATATCTCCTTGGCAGGAAAATAAAGGGGATCGTTACCTTTTCCTTACTCGGGAGACCCCATCTTCTTGCAACCTCAACCAATGTAATCTTATGACTTTCAGACCTAAAATCCCAACCGACCCTGTTTGGAAAGCAGGATTGCATTATGGTATCAGGTTGTGGGTCTCTGGATATGACCCAGGAAGTGCCTTTACCATTCAGTTCATTCCTGAGCCTGTTTGGACAGCTCCCATCAGGCCCATAGGCCCTCAAGCTCCCCAGCCACCTCAATCTCCTCCTTTTACTCATCTTCTTCCCTCCTCCACTAGACTTCATGCTCCTAAGACCTTTTTGCCCTCTGCCATTTCTGCAGCATGCCTAGACCCCTTCTTGCCTCTGGACATTGCTTACCATTTTCTTAATCTTAGTGCCCCAAACTTCACTGCTGACTGCTGGTTATGCCTTCCATCTCAACCTCCCTTCTATATGGGCATCCCTGTAACTATTATGACAAATCAACTTTTAAATTCCTCTGCAGATGACACCTCTTGTTGGTGGGGTGCTAGGCCCCTGCTCACACTGGACAGTATACAGAGTACTCCAGGAACCTGTGTTTACTCTGCCTCCTACTCCTTGCACACTTCCCCTTATGCTGCACTTTGGAATCTAACATCTTCAGTTGTGATTCATAATTTTTCCTATCCTGCTAATCAACACCTTGTTGCTCCCAACAGAACCTGGTTTGCCTGTACTTCTGGCATAACTCCATGTTCTATGCATCACCTGTTCATCCAGAACCCTGAGTTTTGCATATTGGTTCATATTTTTCCCCAAGTGTATTGGTACTCTGGAGATAATGGTAGGAGTCATTTGCTCCCTAGCTTTGACTTAAAGAGTCCAGTCCGAATGAAGAGAAATCCTGTACTCTTACCCGTATTATTGGGAGTTGGGTTGGCAGGGTCAGTAGGTTTAAGAGTGTCCAGCTTAATAATTGGAAAACAAAATTATAGACACTTAAATACACTCATTAACCAGGATCTAGTAGCCCTCTGTGACTCTGTCTCCAAATTAGATGATTCTTTAAGTTCACTAGCTGAGATGGTTTTACAAAACCGACAGGGTCTAGATCTCCTGTTCCTAAAGGAAGGAGGCCTTTGTCTGGTATTAGGAAAAAATTGTTGTTTGTATGCCAATCATTCTGGGGTTATCAGAAAAAGTATGGCCAGCCTTAAAAGGCAGTTACAGGATCAAGAACAAGCCAGATAAGCTGAACAGAATTGGTTTGAGCGATGGTTTTCTCTATCTCCCTGGTTGACAATGTTAATCACAGTAGCCTCTGGACTTCTGTTAATCTTACTTACTTGTTTAACAATTGGACCTTGCATTATAAACAGATTAATAAATTATGTCAAAGACCAGGTTCAAACAATAAAACTCATGGTTTTAAGGACACAAGTTTATGAACAAATACCACTGCTTGAAAATTCCATGAGCCAATGATTTGGACCACTGACAAAAATCAGTGGGGAATGTTATACTAAGATGCTGAAAAATTAAAATAGTTGATTAAAAGATAATTAACAAAAATAGTTACTTAAAAAGATAGTTATTAGTAATATTGTCATTCTGTACTGAGCTCGTTACCCTAGTAACCAAGCACCAACCACATAGTTATAAATTAACTGACCGCGTCATTCTGCTGTTCTGTAATGCGTCATCCCCCCTACCTTAGTGACCTGTATGCAATGTCAACTTTTGTTCCCCTTGTAAGAGACAAATGATGCTGTGTCAACCATTGTTCCCTTTATGAGAGACAAATGTTCCTGGAATTGGCAGACTAAGGGCTATGAATTGGCTAACCACCCGCTGTGAAATGCCTCTTACCTCAAGCAAAGGGGAACAAAGGCCCACCTTATTTCTGTTTCTTATCACTATGTACTTAATGATCAATGAGCTAATCATAAATGAACTATAAAAATCAGTCAAAACTCTAACTCAGTTGCACAGCTTTGCAAATTCCATCTGCACTGTGTCGCTGGGCCAGCTAAAATAAAAGCGCTTCTTTTAAAAAGACGTCTTGCGGGCTTCCGGGAGAACATGGCGGACAGATAGCAGCAGCTACGGAGGCTCTCTGAAACACCCAGCTTAGAATTCAGGAATGGTGCTGAGTAAGGAATTATAAGTAAGAGGAGATATGCCCCGGTGACCCAAGAACGAACTGGGCTGAGAGAAACCAACTGGGAATGCAATTCTGGTGATATAACAGGAACAGATAAAGCCTCAGCATGGAAGCTGGAGCCCGCGCCATTAGAAGCCGTGATTTGGGTTTCCCACCGCTGCCGCTGCGTCTGCATCGGCTCGGCAGGGAGAGAGACGCACGGAAGCTCTGAGAACGGGAATCGGTGAACAGAGTTGAGAGCAGGACGGGCGGGGAGCCATGCATCCACCTCTGGTGAGTGAGGGAAAACTGGGACTCTGCCACGGTCTAGGAGACTCCAACAGAGGACATTCTGGGACTGGGCAGACTTGCGGGAACAGGGCGCTGCAGTGACTTCAGTCACGTATCCCCCTCTCAAGTGGGATTGGTGAGCAGTGCCTAGCCCACATGACGCTGCTGGCTGAGACCCAGTAGGCTAGCACAGCCCAGGTCCCAGCTCCTGAAGGTAGACTGACCTGGAGGAGCGGGCCCACATAGGCTGCCTGGTCTGCAACTTCCTGGTGTGCTGCAGTGGGTGGGAACACCTAGCCTGTGCAATTCAATCAGACTATGGCTGACAAGGAAGGAAGCTGGGCCTCCTATATACACTTGCATATATAAGGAACAAAGAATATGGGAAGAGGCAGCAACAAGAAAGGCTCCTCGGCCCCCAAACCTGAGAAAGAGACAACAGCAGACCCAGCACCAATAGATATAAAGCACTATCTCAAGAGCCTCATAGACAAGTTCAGGAATGAAGTTATTAATGACCTGAAGCTAGACATAAGCAGAATAGTTAGAGAAATGCTAAGCACCACCCAAGAAAAAACAGATGGTGGAATGGAAGAACAGAAAAAGAGGGGAGAATTGTTTAATGGAGAAAATAGAGAAAGCATAGAATACGTGAAGCAGGTTCAAAGAGACTACCAGGAAACTAAAAAGTCTATCGAAAACTGGCATAACAGCTTGAAAGAAACTAAGGACAGATTATCTGAACTGGAGGGCAGATTTGTAATATGGGAGCATGAAATGAAAAACTTCTTAAAAATAACAAAGAAACAAACAGAAATAATACAAAGACTAGAAGATGATAAGAGGGTCTATAACTTAAGAATTAAGAACATAAAAGAAGAAGTAGGGACACAAACAAATGAACTACAAAAGCTACTCACAGAAATAATCCAAGAGAATTTTCCTAATTTAGCAAAAGGTAAAGATACTCAGTTATATGAAGCATACAGGACCCCAGCCACCTACAACCCAAACAGAGCAACACCCAGGCATATAATAATCAAAATTCCAGAAATCCAATACAAGAACAGAATACTAAAAGCCATCAGAGACAAGAAACAGATCACTTACAAGGGAACACCAATCAGAATTACAGCAGACTTCTCGGCACAAACCATCAAATCACAAAGAGCGTGGGGGGAAATAATTCAAGCTTTGAAAGATAATCTCCAGCCAAGATTGATATATCCTGCACAACTGTCCCTGGAAATTGATGGAAAAACAAGGTGATTCCAGGATAAAGAAGAACTAGGGGAATATGCAATGACCAATTCAAGTCTACAGAGAATACTGGAAGATATTCTAAAAAGAAAAATACGAAAAATCCAGAAGTAGTGGCAGAGAGGCCACAATGAATGGAGCAGAAACCAAAATGAAGAAGACAAACTGACAACTAATGACAGAAAAAGAGCTCAACAGAAATGAGGCAGAGAAGATTGGATGATAGGAACAGCTATTTTGGAGAAAATGATGTCTTAAGAGGTAATACTGATTTAGTATCATCTTGTTTTGAAGTCTCATCAAGCTTTTGTTCTTCTGTCTCCATTGGTCTAAACAGGTGGTATCTTATTGGATTTTATTATATATGATAGTATAAGCAAAACGTTTTATAGACAAGGAGATTATACAGAAACCATTGTTCATTTTCTGTTAGTTGATTCTAAATACCCTGTAATACTGTCATTCTCTTAAATGGTTTTACATTGTTTTGATATATTTGATGCTACAGTATACGAAGTTATACTCAAAGATCTCAAGGAAAGAGACAATATGGTAACTACTTTTATGTTGGGATAATCTTGTGGTGAAACACTATTCTGCTTAAATGGTTATGTTTTGATCTGCGCTGATTTGCTGTTATGCCCTCTTTTATCTCAATCTCCATTTTATTATTTACTTTTTTATCCTTTTAATTAAGGGAAAAATAAATTTAAAAATAGCAGGATATATTATAGTAACCCATTTTGACTTTCCATTATCTTGATTTAAAGCCCTGTATTACTCTCACCATCTTGTTTTGACTGATGTTCCTCTATTCTGTTTTGCTTGATAGTACCAGGTTTGAAAGTTTAGGCAACAGCTGTGAAGATAGTGGGATTCATTATGACGCCCATTCTGGTTGACTATTATCTACTTTTGAAGACCTATAATGTCTCCAATGTTTTGGTTTTGTTGGTTTTATTCTTTACTGTTTTGTTCAAATTTTATTATAACTAATGATATAGGCAATTCTATTAGAGATAGTGGGAGGCATTATGGTAACCATTGTTGATCATCTAGTATTATGCTTTTACATTATCTATTTTGTCCACCCTTTTGATTTGACTGACTGTTCTGTTATGTCACATTTGGTTCTACTCTCTTCCCAAAAAGTAATAAGAACTGTGGGAGCAACAAAACCCAAAATGTGTAATTGTCATTGTACAAAAGAGAGGAAAAGAAAGTGCTCTAAACGATATAACTGCATGTATATTTAAATGTATAAGATAGATAATGATATTACTGAGTTTTGTTTGATCATTGAACAGAACTGTTTGCAGTCTCACTGTTGGAATGTCCACTTTATAAGCTTTAATTTTGTAACTTGAACAATTATTTCTAAGATGACAAAATGTAATCCATTAACTAGTGATTTCCTACTGTTTATTTTTTTCTGTAAATCTGTATAACTTATGCCCTTTCTCTGATTTTTTTTTCTTTTTCTCCTTAAATAAAATTAAAAAAAAAAAAGACGTCTTGCCCCGTTTGTCATCTCAGGGGTTCTGTGGAGATTACAACAGTGACACCAGGGACTCAGGCCTTTTCGACCCCTCCGGGCAGCTCTGCTCAGGTTCCTCCTGGGCTCGGTTTTCCTTAGGATTGTAAGGCATCGCACAGATCATCAGCCTGTGGTGTCTCCTTGCTGAGATTTTCCTGACGCAGGGAGAAGGTGAGACGGAGAGAGGGAGAAAAGATGGAACCATCACCTCTGCTGAGGCTGAGTGGGTTGAACCCAGTCATGTGACACAGCTGCCTGGGGCCTGTGACTGTCCTGGGGGCAAGACCCCTCCTGTTCTCCCAATCCTCATTCTACTCGATGTAATGAAGACCAGGAAAAGAAGCCAGCCTTGTCAGAGGGACAGGACAAGAGACAGGACAGCAAGAGTCCTGTCTGTTAAAATTCTATCAAATGTTGATGATGGAACAGTTTTGAGTTTCCACGTTGGTGGTGATTATGGTGAATTTGTACATGTGATAGTGTAGGAAACCTACCTCAAGAATGTTCGTGTAATTGATTAAATCTAAACAATGCCTATATTGTGTACCAGTGTCAATTTCATGGTTTTGATACCGTGCTAAGGTTCTGTGGGATGCTAACACTGAGGGAAGAGAAAGTGTATACGGCTTCTCTGCACCTTTTTGTTTGTTTGTTTTTGAACTTCCTGTCACTCTACAATTATTTTTTAAAATTCTAGCTGGGCATAATGCCACAGCCTCAAACTCTGCCAATCAGGAGGCTGAGGCAGGGTAGCAAATTCAGGGCTGGTCTGCCCTACCTAACAGGTTCTGGGCTACCATAGATTGCAGAGCAAAACCCTGTCATGAAAGGAAGGAAAGAAGAAAGATCGGCCCCTTGCTTTCCCAGGAAGGTCTGCCTCTACCATATGGAGCCCCATCAAGCCCAGGTCACTGCCCTCCCAGGGTACACATGGGATTTGATCCCACAGCCCTGTGCTGGCTGCCTGCCACCCCTGGCATGCAGCCGAGGTTGGAGCACATGGTGGCATCCAGGCAGTGCAGGAGGGACAGGCAAGGACACTGGGCGAGGCACAGATGGTTGTGGCTGTCCCTCAGCAGGCACCAAGTCCCAGGGCCAGGGTCACCTGCCTGTCCTGGCCCCTGAGGGATGGAGTTCTTTTCTGCTCTTTGCAGTGTTGGGAGGAAAGTGTCCCAGCCATGCACCTGGTCAAACTGTGATGTTGTATGGACCGGGCAGCAGGTGACCGGGTGTCCTGCGGAAGGAGACCTGGCTTCTCGTTCTTGAATTCGTATTTTAAATCCAGAGCAGCGGAGCTAACACAGTTTGAACTGATCAGTTCACCTCTCTGCAGCATGGTCTGGGCCTAGAACCAGACATGCCTCAGGGCAGGCGTGGACCTCCTGTGGGGATCACAAGCCTTGCCTGTGCCCCAGGGTGCTGGCAACAGGTGCTGACAAAGGGTATCAGCCTTGGCCCTGGCAGGAGGCAGGTGCCACACCCACAGGGGCCAGGAGAAGAGTTTAGAAGATGTTAGCAATCGGGGCAGGGTAGGGAAGCCCAGTGCTAGAGCACTTGGCCCAGGTGAGGTGAGGGATGAAGGGGGAGGGAGGGATGAAATGCAGGGGTGAACGCAGCTGAGAAAGTGGACGGAGCCCAGGGACTAAGGACCTGACCTGTTCTCACCTCTGATCTCCCTTACTTCCCTCCCCTTTCCTAACCCAACTAGAAGAGGACATGGGTTAGAGCATTAGTGAGGCCCAGCACAGAGCAGGCCAGAGAGAAGGTCTGTGGGGAGGAAAGAACCTTTCCTGGCACCCCACCCATTTACTCTTCCTGGCATGGATGTTCCTCCAAGGGGGGTGACTCCTGACCCCTGGGCAGAAAGAACAAAGAGGAAAGTGACTGTATCAGGGTACCTCATCTCCTGCTCACACCTAAGGCCAACATGCAATTTGTGGGTGTTGGATTCACTTCCATGTCCCCCACAGCCACCTCCCCAGTGGCCCTGCAATCAAGTGACAACATCAACTCTCTTCTATTTCTGGTGGCAACGCAGACACTGTAGACCACTGTCACTGCATCCAGCCTACGCAAATGTTTCCTTGTGAGGCCACTCTAACCTCCATTTGAAACTTGATCTCACAGAGGCTTTGAAATAAAACCAGAGACCACTGATAGAGACATTAAGAACATGCTGTAGAAGCTGCACACTGTGTGAGCAGAAAGATGAGGTCATTTGTAGCAAGGTGATGGTGGATGTGGGTCTTCTGAGGCTGGTAACCTGCAGTCTGCCCCGCCCCCAGGTCTCCCTCAGAGAAATGGCCTAGCCCTTACACAACACAAATGCAGCTACCAGAACCCTTCGCAGAACACCAGCAGGGGTAGAATCTGTCTTTATTTAATTTTTTTTTTTTTTTTTTGGTACTGGGGATTGAACTCACAACCTTGCACTTGCCAAGCAGGTGCTTGTGCCGCTGAGCTAAACACATGGTCCTTTATATAAAATTTTGATCATTTGTTCATGAGGGGCTTTTGGCATTAATTTTGATTGTTAAAATGTTGCATTAATTAATACTCATCCTAGCCAGATATGGTGGTGCACACTTTCTGTAACCCAGGAAGATTATCAATTTGAGACCAGCCTGAGTAATTTAGCAAGATCTAATTTTGTTTTGTGTTTTAATCTTCATTCAATAATTGAGTGTTTCACTTTTGTTTTTGGTTTTGATGCAGAGGATAGGACCAGGGCCTGGTGCATGGTAGGTTTGCAACCACCATGCACCATCCTCAGCCATAACTGAGTGTTTGGCATCCTCTCTTTGTTTTTGATACAGGGTTTCTCTGTGTCTCTGTAGTCCTGGCTGGCCTTGAACTTGTGGTGATTCTCCTGCCTTAGCCTCCCAAGTGCTGGGATTATAGACATGCCACATCTTCTTTTTTTTACTTCACCCTAGTCTCAGCCCTGTAAGGGCCTCAATTTATAAAACTTTTTGGTGAGTCATTTATTGAGTTCATCTATTACTTTTTTAGGGTGGGAGGAAAGTCTCATTATGTAGTTCAGGCTGGACTTGGACTCACTGTGTAACCCAGGCTGGCCTCAAACTCACAGGGATCCTCTATGCCCAGCATCTATTACATTTTGAATAGAATTTAGTTAAAAAATGTTTCCTAGATTAGATAGTCACTCCTGGTGCAAAGAGATCTGGTAGAGGACAGCAGGAATTTGGGCAGAGCCCTGCGCTGCGCTGACGTTAGTCAGTCACTTCTGGCACAGAGAGAACTGGCAGGATCTGCTGGGGCTGAACCATGCCTCTGGTTGGGACCTAATAGCAGATACAAAATAGTTGTGACTCTGTGATCTCCACAAGGTACTGGGTGGACATCACTGGGTTGCAGGGTGACTGGCACAAAGGCTGGAGACTAGCCTGCACCATCCTTGCATCCCTACCTACCTCAGATAACAGCAAATTGGGGAGGGCAGCAAAAACTCAAGTCAGCATGATTCAGAAAGGCCCTAAGCAATATGGAAAAGGCCAGAGACTCCCAGGACACACCAGTCTGAAAGAAACTAGAAACATGACAAGAGATAGAAATTAAAAAAAAAAAAAAAACTCCAGCTGCTGAACGTGAGAAAATAAGCCCAGGAAAAGTAAACACAGAAGAGAACTAGCACAGTAACCATTCAATACTAGACACAGCATCAGCCAAAATAAAGAAATACCTTCATGACCTCATAGACGAATTTAAAACTGTACTTCTGATCCAAGTGAGGCAAGATATAAAGAGATTAATTAAAGAAATGATAAGCCCAGCCCAAGAGAACACAGATGGAAGAACGGAGGAAATCAGAAAAGAAAGAGAAACTTCTGAAGAAGAATTTAAACATAACCTAGAATACATGAAACAGATCCAAAGAGATTACCAGGAAACTAAAAACTCCATTGAACACTAGCAAAATGCCTTGACAGAAATTAAAGTTAGCCTTTTGAAACTTGAAGAGAGATTTATGATATATGATCATGAAAGAAAAGACCTCTTAAAAATAATGAGGAACCAGAAAGAAGCAATTCAAAGGCTAGACGATGACAAAAGGATACATAACTTAAGAATAAAGCATGTGAGTGAGGAAGCAGGAGCAACCAAAAATGAAATACAAAGAATATTCACAGATATATTAAAGGAAAACTTCCCAAGTATAGGAAAAAGAAATGATATCCAGATAAAAGAGGCATACAGAACTCCAGCTACCTACAACCAAAACAGATCTACACCCAGACATATAATAATCAAGAATCCAGAAATCCACTAAAGAACAGGATACTAAAAGCAGCCAGGGAAAAGAAGCAGCTAACCTACAATGGAAAAATTATCAAAATAACAACAGACTTATCAACACAAACTCTCAAATCAAGAAGGGAATGGGGGGAAATATTCCAAGTCCTGAAAGAAAATAATTTGCAACCAAGACTCATATACCCAGGAAAACTCTCTCTCAAAATTAATGGAGAAATAAGATGTTTCCAAGACAAGGAGGAACTGTGGGAGTTCATAGCCACCAACCCAACCCTACAGAGAGTGCTGAAGGACATTTCAGAGAGAGAGGAAGGGATACCAGGATTCCAGCAACAGTGGCAGAGAGGCCTCAATGAACAGGGCAGACAGTGGAATGAGGGAGTAAGGTGGACAAATTATAGCAGTAAAGTGGAGTAGCAGACATGAGGCAGAGATCGTAAACTATAATCTTTAGTATAGATAGCTTTGACACACTATAAAAAAAGGCAGAGGTCATTGTTAATAGTGTATCAGGATTTAAAAGACACAGTAGTCTTATTGCCCTGTTTAGTTTGAATTTAATTTGTTCCGGTCTGTCCACTCATATCAGATTTGAGGGCACAGACATCTGACCCAAAAATAGCAGGTTATACCATGGTAACTATCCTTAATTTCCTATTAACTTAAGCTGAAACCCTGTATTACTTACATTGTCTTACTATGACTGATCTTATTTGAATCCAATTCATTAGACCACAGTTTTGCCTTGGCTGATTTTATTTGAATTTGGTATGCTTGATAGTATCAACCCTAAAAGTAGAGGCAGCTACTCTGAAGATGACAAGATGTAAAAAATATCCATACTGGTTTTGATTATTAACAGTTCTCAAGTCCTACAATGTTTTTTGAAAGGGTTTTGGCCCAGGCCAGACACTATAGCTGGAAAAGCCTCAGCCAGAACCAAGGAGGTCCTATTTTCCCCACCCCTAGGAATTTACCTATGGCACCAAAAGAATACCAATGGGCTACTTGTGCATCCCTAATGCCCCTCAGGCACCACCCCTAACCTAAGCTACATGTATGCCCCTACTCCATGTGTTCCATGGAGAGATCGCCGACCCCAGGGGGAGATGCCGTGCCCCAGGGGATCGGGGGTGTCTCCCTGCATTCTCAAAATAAAGATCATTTATATTTTATACTTCTTATCTTTTCAGCCACCGCTGGTCCCCCACAGTTCTATCATATGGTTCCCTGACCAGGAACGGCAGACGAGAGACTCCTGGGGCTTTCCAGTTTGAGTCCCCTGCCATTCAGGACCAGGACCGGACTGCATCCTGCATTAATTCCTCACTTCTACACTTGGAAGCTATAAACTTGTCACTGCCGGTTTGCAAACAACACCAACCCAATTTACCACAGATGAGCAACCCCCGGAGATTGCCACTGGGTCAGGCCCAGGCAGGTTTTCTCCCCCTTTCCATGGGTTCCTGTGACGCACTCACGTCCTTAGATAGCCCAAGGCAGGGTCTTTCTGGGCCAATCTGTGTCCACAGTAGGAGACTCTCATGTCCTTTGGGTTCAGATAGCCCAAGGCAGAGTCTTCCTGAGCCAGCCTATGTCCACACTGAAAGACTCTCACATCCTTCAGAGGTTTTTAAGTTCTCATGGCAGAGTTGTCACTAAACCCATGAGAAATCCACTCATATATTGGTGATGGCCAATTATTATTATTATTTTTTTTAATCGGGACTGGGGATTGAACTCAGGACCATGTGCTTGCCAGGCAGGCATTTATGCCACTGAGCTAAATCCCCAACCCCTGACAGCCAATTATTATGAGTTCTGGAACCATTTAATAACTGATCGGTCTAGAATAAAAAGTGATGACTTGCAACTTAGCAGATCATGACCCATTGCCTCATCTGGTGGCATAAAATCTGATTTTTATCTTGGGACTTCTTGTCCCCCCCAAAAAAACCATACCTATCTATGGCTTATCACACTGAAGACAAGTTCACCAAACTCTATCTTTGGGGCTGGGGATTTAGCTCAGCAGCATAAGCACCTGCCTTGTAAAGCAGTCGGTCTGAGTTCCATCCCCGGTACCAATAAAAAGGAAAAAGACAAAAAAAAAAACCCCTCTCTATCTTTAAGCCTTTGTTTTGGGAATGTGTGTCCTTTCCCGCTCCTCCAGGACCCCTTCCCCTCCCCACACGTAGAGATAACAGTGTCTTCCCTTGCAGCCTTTCAGAGCTTTCTCAGCGTCTCCTTTCCTCCCTGCCACCGTGCGTGCCTTGCTGCGCCCCAACTCCACGCGGTTATCTCATGCGGCAGACCCGCATCGGGTTTGGCTCTAACTCCGTGCCCTAATCCGCGTGTCCTGCGAGCGGTTCCTCCACATGGCGGCTCAGCCCCGACGTTGGTCAGCATGCTTCCGGGAGCAGCCCCAGCTTCACGCGGTGTTTCAACTCCACTCCCAGCTCCGCCCCCCCATGTGCTGCTGCCACTGCCGCCGCCGCCACCGTGCACCGGGGGTGCTGTGTACCGGGGCAGTCCCAGCCCACTCGTGCCCTAAGTCTGGCACTCGCCCCGCCTTCACTCTGCCTGCACCGCCCCTGTGCTGGGTGTGCTCTGTGCACGCCAGACCAGTCCCCGCCCCCAAGCTCAAGCTTCTGTCTGCCAGTGCAGTTAGGCGCAGCAGACAACTCATTATATCGCTGATCTGATGCTGTTTGTGTTTGCAGATATAAAGTTCAGATTGTTTCCGCTGCCTTTTTTTTGTGTTCCAGCCATGACAAATGCCCCCACCCTGGGCGCACCCCGCCCAGCCTCAGAGTTCTGTCCTACCTTACACGCTGCACATCTCTCAAACACAAGCACTGCTTTAAACCACAAACACAGATAAACAGCAACTCAGCAGCCAGGCTCAAAGATGCTAATTTTTACATTCTCAAACAATTTAATCAAGGTTAAATAAGCCAGCAATAGACAAGACTTTGGCTGATGAACGGGACAGTGACCACCTGGTAATTTTACTAGCCTTGTTTATCAATCAAAGCCTTCAGTAACCTCCTGCTTAACAACTAAGGTTAGGGATGATTATGGATTCCTTTTGCTGGGAACCACTAGCTCTTTTCAAGACAAGGGTTATCTGATACATGCAAAATGACAAAACTGGCACTGCAGCAGAAGCCAAACTTAAACCTTTTCCAGCCTATCTGCCTGTCCTGGCTCAGCCCTCCACCGAGCCATAATTAACTATATTCAACTGATATTAAATAACACTGTAGCTGATTTCTCTCCTAAATAAAAAAAGTTAATTAAACAGGCCATCCTCCAAAAATCAGATGGCATTAGACATTTTAATAACATAAAGAGATATATATATGACATAAATAACATGTCAGTTCCTAAAATTCTCTGGACCTTGTCCTCCTTATAGGAAGTCATTACTAAAGTTGTAAATACCCTGTTGATTATATTTGACTCCTGCATACTTACTTAATTCTACAGATACCTTCTACTGTAGTCCAGATCCCAAACAAAAAGGCAAAACTTGACCTTCAAACCTCATAGAGACCTTAATATGGCTTTTTGTGTTTTCAACAGCAAAGATAACACTAACACTTGTGACACTTGGAGTTGTGAGACAGGTAAACCAACACAAGGTGGAGCTGCCTGCCCCGCCATGGACCATGCCTCAAATGCAGCAGAAGACATTGGGCAAGAGAGTGCCCCATCCTGGCGTTCCTTGAGACCTTACCTCAAGGCTACTGGACTGTCCTAGCCACAGAGAGTGGGTAAGCCATGCTAACTTCCAGCCCTCACAGGGAAATGCCAACACTGCCAGATTCATCACTGACAGATCTGCTTAAACTTGCTGCCAAAGACTGACGGGGCTCAGGGCCAACAGCAGCCCCCTTTATGGGTGTCCATCTCAGGGTCCCAAGTCCCACTAAAAGTCTTAGGTAAGACATTCTCTATATTTGTGGACATAGAAGCCATATACATGGAGTTCTTCCTGAGTTTTCAGGCTACTATATTAAGTCCTCAATCTCTAGGAGACATTGAGGGTCAACCTATGCCATTTATAAACAGGGCCTATTTCGTGTAGGTCCCAGTCCTAAATCTTAAAATGCTTTTCATTCCCTTGTGTTTATACAGACTGACTTAGACACACTGAGGCCTCAACAGCTTATACCTATTATCACTAGTAAACCTCTCCTCAGTGATATAGACCACCCCCTTCCTTTCTTACCAATTTCTCAGGCAACCCTGGTCAAGACTGGCAGATAAATTTTGTCTTCTCACTGTGTTTATACTTTTTTCAGGATACATAAAAGCCTTTCACACAACCAGGGAGACTGCTAATATACTTGCTAAAGTTCTGTTTCAGCAAATCATTCCAAGGACTACAACCAGGTTACAGTGACACATACCTGATATTCTTGGCAACCTCAACAGTGATCAAAGTTGCTAGACTGCCATCCTGGTTTCACATCACTCAGGCCCTAGATCTAACCATCCTTTTGCCTACTCATCTCTGCCTTACCAACGCCCCAAAGCCACGACTCTCAGGCTGTCATATTTTGTTATCTAATTTGGTTTTTACTTTCTTATTCTTTTTACAGCAGGACTCTTAACAGTATTTCCTAAAAACTCCCACATCATGCATACCAGAGATAGGCCTTACCCTCTTAACTTTTACCCTTTCAGATGGGGGAGTAATCACCTCTCATAACTTCACTCCTCCTAACCCCACATTTAATTTTCAGAATTCTAACTTACCGTGGAAACGTTCCTACCTCAATGTTGTCCTGATATAATGACATGTCTAAATCAAAGGCACCTTTCCTTCTACCTCACCTGGGTCCTTAAATACGACAGTGCCATGCCTCCTCATAACATCTTGTCTCTTTGTTTTTCTAGCCTAACATATGTGCATTCACCAGTGAAGTTGTCCTGGCTAAAACACCTGGCACCAGCACCTGGGCATCAACCGTCATCCCGTTGACTCCCCTAGACCCCAGTACAGTGCCCTCTTCCAGAAGGAAGCAGTTAAAGAGAGAAATCTTTGCCCCTTCTCATAATAATAATCATAAGACGGGATATGAAAGGGTTTTGGTCCAGGCTGGACACTGTAGCTGGAAAAGCCTCAGCCAGAACCAAGGAGGTGCTATCTCCCCCACCCCTAGGAATTTACCTATGGTGCCAAAAGAATACCAATGGGCTACTTGTGCATCCCTAATGCCCCTCAGTCACCACCCCTAACCTAAGCTACATGTATGCGCCCACTCCACGTGTTCCACGGGGAGATGCTGTACCCCACGGGATCGGGGGTATCTCTCCCCGCATTCTCAAAATAAAGGTCATTTATATTTCATACTTCTTATCTTTTCAGCAGCCGCCAGTCCCCTACAGTTCTATCATTTTCAAAGTTGTGTTTTTATAAAAATAGCTATGCAATACTATGCTTAACTATATTAAGCCTGATGATGTAGACAAGTCTATTGAAAATAGCAAGTTAAAGCATAATACGATAGATCACCTAATATTGTGGTCTTATGTATCTTTTTCATTGCATGTTTTTCTAGGAATTTGTTTTGCTGTCTTGTTATAATTCATTTTTCCGTATAATACAGAGAGGATAGATATATATGTAGAAATTCACACATGAGAAGATTTTTTAAAACTATTTACGGGAACAGATTATATAATGCAAGATGTAATGAGCAGATACTCTGAAGAAGAAGAGACACTAAGAAACCCAATGCTAATTCTGTATCATTATGATATAAAATCTAGCAATACTATTATACACTGATCAGAGTGATATTACTCTTAAGTTCAATTACAGCATATGTAAAGATAAGGACAGCTACTATTAAGAGAATGAGAGACACTATGGTAGTTATTATTGTCTTCCCCAAAAAGCCTTCATTATCATTTGATTAGTTCTATAATATGTAGTATGTATTTAATGTGCATGAAGATTGGGACAACTATTTGGAAGAAACTAGAGACAATTAGATAAACAGTGCAAATCTCCAGTGGATTTGCTTTGAAATCTGTATTTCTTTAAATTGTTTGTTTATGAACTATTTTGTTCTGTTTTGATATATTTAATCTTACCCTCTTTAAGATAAAAAACAAGTGTGTAGGACTGATAACCATATTACTAAGTTTTTGTTGGATCATTGAGCAGAACTGTTGGCAGTGTCACTATTTGAATGTTACTTTACATACTTTAATTTTGTAACCTGAACAACTATTTCTAAGATGACAATATGTAACTTATCAACCGGAGATTTTTTACCATTTATTTTTCTGTAATTCTGTATTATTTCTACCCTTATTTATCTCCATGTATTTTTTGTTTCTTTCTCTTTAAATAAATAAAAAAAGGGAAAAAATGTTTCCTGTAAGTTTTGAAGAACGTAACTGCTGTGTAACGTAAGTTGCCAGCCTTCTCCCATTCCCTTTCTCTCTGTCTCTTTCTGTCTGTGTCTCTTTCTGTCTTTCATACTGGGGCTTGCGTGTGGGGCCTTTGTCCTGCACTACATCCCCAGCCTTTTTTGCTTTTGGGTTTAAAACAAGGTCTCACTAAGTAGTTTAATTGTCCAGCCTGGGCTTGAACATTTGCTTCCCCTCCTCCTCCTGCCTCAGCCTCCCAAAGTGCCCATCCTTCTCAGTGCTTTTATAATTTCTTTTCTTTTGGTACCAGGGATTGAACTCACAACCTTACACTTGCCAGGCAGGTGCTTATACCACCGAGCTAAATCCCCAATCCCTGCTTGGTGTTTTTCAAAGCCTGAAGATGCAATCAAATGCTTCCAGTGCCACAGGACCAAGTCTCCAGTGCCAAGACCACAGCTCTTTCAGCTTTAGAAACCCTCTTCCAGCCAACAGACGTTCTTTATTCTGAAGAGGACTTTGTTGAACCCTGAGTAGGAAATAAAATCTAAGTTATGTAAAAACAGTTTTTTTAAAAGTGCTGTAGTTACTTTCTTTGGGTCCTCTGGTATTTATTCAAAGTGCATTTTTAACAAACTGTTCTGACAGAAACTGGCAGGTACAGGTAGTTGGAGCCCAAAACAAATAACATGTTTAAAAAAAAATAAAAACACTTAGGTGCCATGCTTAAAGGGCTGCACAGGCTGAGCTCCCATTTGGCCCCTGAGCATCACCCAGCCAAACTTTCTCTATCATGGTTCCTCCTCCTCCAGGGTCAGACAGATGTGCAGAGCTGGGCTCTTCCTGTCTCTTCCCCTAACAGTCAAGCAGGGTGTCCTGCTGGCAGGGCCAACCATAGCGTAGGACATTCAAGGACAGGAGGCCTGGCTGCTTGGTGAGTCTTCAGAGCGGTACAGTGGATTCTGTCCAGCAAGAGGTTAGTAAGGTAGACCAGAAGGGGAAAAGGCAATAAAATATTTTGTTCCTGTATTTTCTTTAAAAACCTTGCAAAAAACAAAAACAAAACAAAATAAAACAAGTCCAGATGCTCTCAGAGAACTCGTCATCTGCCTGCAGATAACCCAGGTACCTAACAATGCCCATCCATGGGACCCAGCTCCATCCCTGCTGCATAGCTGGCTTAGCCTGTGAAGCCCCAGTCTGGGGTCTGCTGGGCCTTACTGCCCGTGTGAAGCCACTGCACACACCTCTCATTCGCCAGTGCTCTGGGCCTGGCCTGCTGTGAGTCTTGTGTAACTCTGGCATTTCCAGCCTTTATCTCCCGGAGCCCATGTTGTTCCAGATACCGCAGCTGCGACCTTAAAAACAGAAGCTAGGCTGGGGTGGAGGGATCCACTACCTGGAGGTGAGACCTTGGCAGCCTAAGCTGGCTGAGCCCAGGGAGGCAGAGCACACTGCACCCCTAGATGCTGGGCACTAGGCCCCATGGGGTTGGTGGAGCTGTCACATCTGCAGCCAAGACCAGAGGATGCAGGACCACCTCTCTTCCTACCTCCTCCAAGTCAGCCAAGGCCTTAGATCGGCATCTTCTGCTGCCCAGCACTGCTCATAAACTAAGGCCATAGGTGCTACAGGCCCTCCTGCTAGTGCGGGCTCCACTTCTCTGCAAGGGCCAAGGCCTGTCATCTTAGATCTTTCTGAACGTTCACAGATAGCTTCTCTCCCAACCTTATGAGTAAGCCACTTCAGTTACAGTGCTACATTCTTGGCTGCCTGTGTCTCCCCAAGTGCAGGGCCTGTTAGGGGGGAGTACCCCACCCCTTTTTTAAGGTTTTTACATGGTTGTAAGGGTTTGCTTCAGTTTTACTTTAGGTTTAGTTGGGTTTTACTAGGATTTAAGAGTAATATAATAAGTCAAAAATGCTCCCTTCCTCAAAGACATTCACATCAGACTCCAGAATTTATGAATTTTTATCCTGGGGAAGAAAAGGTTTTTGGAGATGTGATGAACATAAGCAACTGGATGGGGGCAGTGGGTCAGCAGTACCCACGTGGGCCCTTTACACAATCACATGTGTCCTTGCAAGGTGGGCACTGGAGGACAAACCACAGACACACATTTGAAGACAAGTTAGGAAGGATGTGACCACGAGCCAGAAATGCCTGGACAGGCGTGAAATGGTGAAGAGGTAAGGAACAGATTGTACCTTAGAGGCCCAGAGGGAGTGTGAGGCAGCCGACACTTTGATTCTGGAGAAGTGGCTTCCTGATACACCTGAATTCACTTGGGGAGCAAGACAGGACTTCTTTTTAGGTGACATAAATGGAAATGCCATTACAAATGACATCCTGATTTCCCTCCAAATTCTTGAGACAGTCTTCATGGCTAAGATTTTCTCTTCCTCAACTTCCACAAGGTTCTGAAGACTGCCGTAAATTTTCTTTTTATGTTGCCAAATTGAACAACAGCATGCATATTCCTCACCTGGAGAACCAGCTTTCTCAAGGGTACAGTAATTTTAAATAATTACACACTACTAGTCATTTTCTCATTGGTGGGACAAAATACTTGACTCCCACAACACACTGGAGAGTTTAGATTATGATTTCAGAGGGTTCAGTCTATGATTGGCTGGGTGGCATGGCAGAAGGACCAGGCAGAGGGAAGCTGCTCACCATCTAGCAGCTGGAGGCAGAGGAGGAGAAAGGAAGGGTTGGGGACAGCAACACGGTCTTCCAGGTGACACTCCCAGTATGCACTGCTTCTGACTAGGACCACCTCCTGCCCACACATTCAGCTGTGAACTCGTCAGTTCGTGGGTATGGCGCGTTTGTGATCATGAGCCAGTCACTGTCCAGAAGCCCCACCTCTGAACACATGAGACATTTGCGGGACACTTAGATCTAAACTGTAACAGGTACCTGAAGCCGTAGGATATGACAGTGGTGGTGAACCTATGGCACGTGTACCATAGTGACCATGCAGCAGAGTATTCTCGGTTGGTGTAAGTCAGGTTGTCTCAGCACAGCCATGTTGACTTTTCTAAACTAAAACCTCAGGATTCAGGTTTAATTGCAGTGTTGGCACTTTGCAATAAATAAGAGTGCACCTTGGGCACTTAGTCTCTAAAAGGTTCGCCATCACTGGTTTATGATGACCTACTAGGGCATGCTACAGAAAATTCCTAGACAAAACATTGTATTCATAGCACCACGACTGTACCTATTGTACAACAGCATACCTACTATAAAGTTACTCTTCAAAAAACTATTAGAAAAAGTTCATGTTTTAAAAAGTTAGAGATTTAGTTCCTACAGATCTGGATGCTGGGAAGAGCAAGCCCATGTCTGGGACAGTCTTCTTGCTGCATCACCCATGGTAGAGACAGAAAGAGAGCGTGTTCACATATGCAAGAGGACGAGGGCCCAACCTACCCTTTTCCAGGAGCCCGTCCTTGCAGTAAGAACCCCACACTAGCAGTCCCAGCATTCCTGTGCTCACCAGGGAAGAGTCCTCGTGATGTCATCACCTCCTACGGTTTCCATTTCTCGGTACTGTTTCATCAGGATTGTTTCCAACGTATGGATTCTGGGGGACACATTCAAAGCATAGAATAAGATAATTTTGATCTGAATAGCATAGGTTACAGTTGTAGTCAACAGATCTTACAGATATGGGATTATCCAGTAAGGTCATGTGGCTTTTTTCTCTCAACATTATATTCATGAGATTCTTCCATATTGAAAGATGGTCCTAGTTTGTTCTTCTTCAGTAGTGTTTAGTATTTCAGTGTTGCATGTACTGTTTCTGCAGCTAGATTTTTCCATGTTTCAATATATCTCAGAGAGGTCTCTGTGTTCATGATAAGGATAAGGAGTTTCCTTGTCTCCTCCTTATGTTAGTATTAGCATTCTACTGTGTAGATGCAATGCCAGTTATTTTTCACTTGTCCTGTACGATAGACATTTCATAACAATCTGTATTTAAAACTCATCCTTCCTTGTAAAATAAAACAAGAGCTAATTTCATAGTGCTCTCAATATTATAAAAATATTTTCAAAGAACATCACTTAGCGATATCTTACTTTTAAAAATATTTACTTGGAACAAACATACTTAATTTGCAGAGGAATTAGATCCAGTGAACCCCAAAGTCCCCCAAATGAATAAATGACTCCCATGTCCCAGAAGACAAGAGGAAGGAGGGTTGCTGTGGAGCCTGAGAAACAAGTTCGTTCTTCTGGTCCCACAGCTGAGGCCAAGCCCAGGCCATTTGCCTTACTTGTCAGCCACAGTGGTTTTCAAGTCCCTGGCTGTGTAACCAGGATCAGAGAAACTTGTTACACTATCTCCACCTCATGAGGAAGACCTGAAACCTTCTGTATTTGGGTCATAAACATTTCAGCAAGAACAGAAAGTCTGGGGCTGGGGATTTAGCTCAGCGGCATAAGCACCTGCCTTGCAAGCAGGCAGTCGTGAGTTCGATCCCTGGTACCAATAAAAAGGAAAAAGACAAAAAAAAAAAAAAAAAAAAACAAAACCAAAAAACAGAAAGTCTCAGTGTCTCAGGAGACATCAATAAGATATCGTACTCCTTTGAAGCCACCGTAGGAAGCTGTTGAGTAATTTAATAACAAACCTATACTTCAGACACAAACAATTATTGTGGAATAAAAATGTTCACCTATGAGTTTTGGTGTCAGTTGCTTTCAAATTACTTTCTCTTCAAATTCATTAAAAGTGACAGGTCAGATTTTTTCCCCCTGAACAGCAGGATTGAAATTAACCAACAGCTTCTCATGTACCGTCTTTTACATGCGCAGATGAGTCATTAATTCAAAGACACTTTGATTGTCTCTCCAGTTCACAGACAAAAGGTAGTTTTACTACAGTTCTGAAATAGTAAATCTCATGTTTATTGTGCTTGCTGACTCTTCTGGAGTGGTAAAATAAAATTCTCTGGTTTGAATTTTTGTTGCTAAACTCATTTCTAATAGGGACGGTGTTTTTTCAGTACTGGAAATTGACCCAGTGCCTTGCGCATACTAAGCAAGTACTCTACCATTAAGTTACATCCTCAGTCCTTTGTATTTTTAAATTTGATTTTTGAGTAAGGTCTTGCCATGTCGTTCAGGCTGGTCTTGAGCTCACTTCATAAGCCAGGCTCATGGCAGTCTTGTCTCAGCCTCTCAAGTGTTGGGAATACAGGCGTGCTACTGCTTTATTTTTGAGAGGGGTAATATCAAGCTGCCTAGGCTGGTCTGGAATTTGTGATTAGCCTCCTAAGTAGCTGTGGTTGTAGGCACGCCTCACTGTGCATAGTGAAAATTGTTTTTGCTGTGAATTTCTCATGAACACCGGTAGTTTCTTATATAACTTTACTGAACTCCTGAAGGTTTCAGTGGCACTGATCAATTTTTGTATTAATTTGTCACTTTATATGATTATGGTTTCCTACAGCAGACAGGTAGCATAATTCTCAGGTTTTTATAAGTGACATATTTTATAAAAACCCAAAATCTCAGACATAAGGAAAGCAGAATTCATCTCCCTGGCATGCAAGGAAGAATTTTTCTAGGTTATGATTTATGAACAAGGCAGCTTCAATATTCCAAGATTTACTTGGAGTCCAAACTCTGGCTCCCTTATTCTACATATGTAACGTGCAATCAGAGAGGGAAAAGTTAAGGAAGGAAGGTATACTTCCCTGGGTCAGACCCCACATCCTCACAGGAAGTGAACTACAGCCCTCCCACGACTGAGTCACCTCCCTCAGCCCTGCCTATGAGGCTGTGGTCTTTGGGGTGACTCTGACCCAAGCCATAGCAGCCATCAGAGGTAATTTGCTACAGCTCCCCAGAGAGCCACCAGGAGGAGAGGGTAGATCCACTTAAAGGGCCATGTGAACAGACTGCAGGCTGAGTGGAAGTGGACAGGGAACATCTCTGATTCTCCAGTGTGGTTACAAGGTCATTACCTACTTTAACTACAAGAAAGCTAAACCTTGAGATTGGAGAAACATTTGCTCCCTGGTTCTATGTGGACTCCCACATCAGAGAATTTAGATACCCACGTTCGTTTGGCTGGCTGCATTGCATGAATAGCATATAATTTATTCTGTCCATCCCAGTTGATGAACAGCCAGGTCACCACCAGGGTTTTACTGTTACAGACAGCATAGTGGGGGAGATTTAGGAGAGGCTTCTGAACTCTTAGGTGATTGGGATAAATTGTAGCCATTGAATGACTATCAAAATGAAGATGTATTTAGAGTGTTGGCACACAATAACAAAGTATCTAAAGGAAAACTTGTGACAGTTTTTTGAATTGGGTACTGAACTCAGGACCTTGGCCTTGCCAAGCAGGTGCTTGTGCTGCTGAGCTATATCCCTGGCCCAAATTTGTGACGATGTATACAACTAATAAGAATGTGTTTTCCTATGTCCTTGCCAACAACGTCCATCAACAACTTCTGTGTGAGTATGTGGGTAAGGAGTGATGCACTTGAGTTTTCCCCCTAGATTTATTAAGGTATAGGCATTGAGGTGTATTTAAAGTTCTGTACATTTACAGAGTATAATACGATGATTTCATAGAAATATGCATTGTGAATTATTCAGCACAATCAAGCTAATTAATATATCCATCAAGCAACTACAGGGCTGAGTTGAGGCCTCAATTTTTCCTTTTGGATAGTTCCTTGGACTTTGTCTGGTTACATTAAGAAGGCCTTTTTTTCTGTTATCCTTTAGTAGTTTTAAGGCTTCAGGTGTTATGTTAAAGTCTTTAATCCATTTCAAACTGAATTTTATTTATTTATTTATTTTGATACCAGAAATTGAACTCAGGACCTTGTGTTTGCCAGGCAGGCACTGCACTGCTGACCTATGTCCCAGCCTTAATTGAATCTTAATATAGTATATGAATCCAGTTTTGTTTTTCTACAAATATCCAGTTTTTCCAATTACTTTTATTGAAGAGACTCTCTTTTTTCCACTGTATATACTTGGTACCTTTTTGATCCGTTCAACATAGATGTGTAGATCTGCTTTCTTTCTTTCTTTCTTTGTTTCTTTCTTCCTTTCTTTCTTTCTTAGAGTGACAGAAATCAAACTCAGGACCTTGCACTTGCCAGGCAGGCACTGTGCTGCTGAGCTATTCCACAGCCCCCATATTTCTGTGCTTTCTATTATGTAAAGTACATAGGAAAGTTCCCTAATGCATCAAGTTAAATCATCTGAAATCAAGAATTTTAATAGTGAAAAATAGTAAAAAATGAGTAATAGTATAAGATCACTTCAAATGGCAAGTAAATATAAGTTTTCTTATTTTTGCAAATCTGAGAGGATAAAAATAATAGATATTTTTAACTCAATACAGCTACTATCCAATTAAAACAGTTCATCTGTCACCCCCTTCCCCATAAGCAACCGGCTGATCTAGAGCAACACAGGCTGAGATGATAGCTACTAAAGTTAAAAACACACACACACACACACAACTTAATGCTTATATTGTCTGACTGACTTTTCAGGCCTAAAGCTGGGAGTCTGAGCATCTATCTAAAGGATAACCGTGTGCAGTATAGCAACTATGGGAAATCCCCTTCTGAAGGTGTTAGCCATTGTTAATCCCCATTATCTTGTAAAGTCCTGTATTGTTTTCATTGTTTTATTTGATTTGGTTTTATTCTGTTTTGTTTGATTTTATTATGTCTGATGGCATGCGTAGGTATTTTAAAGATAAAATATATTGTGGTAGCCACTGTTGATTTCCTTTTATCTTGTTTTGAAGCCCTGTATTGCTTTCAATGTTTTGTTTTGATTGGTTTTATTTGGTTCCATTTTGTTTTACTTTATTATATCTAATGGTATGGGCAGCTATTCTGAAGATAACAAGAAGCATTATGAAAGCCACTGTTGATTTCCTGTTGTCTTGGAGTCCTGTATTGCTTTCACTGTTTATTTATTTATTTATTGGATTTGCTTTATTCTGCTTTGCTTTGTTTGGTTTTATTCCTTTAAAATAAAAATAAATACATCCAACAGGCTAGTATTGAACTGTAATTGGGCTTTGTTTCTTGAGATAGGGTCTCCCTGTGTTCCTTAGACTGGCTGTGAACTCACTGTGTAATCCAGACTGGCCTCAAACTTGTAGCAATCTTTCTGTCTCAGCCTACAAAGTGCTGGGATTATACATGTGTACCACTGTGCCTGACCAGGCTAAGCACCTTAATCAGTGGCTCGGAAGGGGGATTTCAGAATAAATGAAACATTGAAAGGGTAGAAATTATTCAGTAGGTGGTGTCCCAGGTCACTGGGAAACAAGTATTTGTTGATAAACAGTGCTGGGAAAATGAATCTTTAGTGAAGAAATAATGCAAACTTACAGCTTGTTTGGAGGTTGTAGCAGGGGAACACAGCTGTTCATGTATCCTTGACAGAGGAAGCAGCCCTTCGCCATCTGGGGTGTGCATAGACAGCTTTGGAGGGATGACTGTACATGCAGTGCTGTGAATGCCTCACCATTCAGATCAGCTGAATCAATCCTGGTGATCAGTGGGGTAACAGGTGTCACAGCCAGAGTGCTTTCACATCCAGTGCAGACCTAAAACCCATGAATTACTAGAAGAAAGCATTGGAAAAATTACTCCAAATATCAGTGTGGAAAAGGTCATAAGCCCTTCATTCATAAAAGAGAATATCAAATGATTAAAAATCTCGCATAGAAAAAAATACCTCTAACAATGTAAGAGGACAAAACAAAATCCAAACAAAATCCAGAAATGTAAAAAGAATTAATGAAGGGTATGAACAGGCAGTTGACAGAAAAAGCATTCAAAAATTGGAAGGGACATGACTTCATTCATCATTAAAGATGTAGAAATCAAATTATTATTTTTACCTGTCTTATCAGCTTAGTGTTATAATGCTTGATTCTTTTTACTACATGTATATTTCTCATTCAGTAAAATAAAATTTATGCAGGCAAATTTCCAAGATAAAAATAATCAGATGACAGTTGACTTTTAAAACCAGATGCCTGGTCTCCTACCAAGATAAGTACCCTAGTTTACTTGAAGTAACATGTGCGGGAAGTGGGATGCTGAGAGGGGGCAACAGGGGATTAAGAAGAAACAAGAGACATAAGAGGAACCCTGGGAGTGAGGGGGACCTGAACTCTGGCAGAGAGGCTGTGACAACATCCCAGCCCCAGCATCCTTATTTATATAGATTTTTTAAGAAGGGGGAAAGTGTGCAGTGGGATCCAAGTGTGCAAGGTCTCAGTATTTTGCTGAGAATACTGAAAGCCAAAACACTGTCAGAGCTATCTGTGCTATAGTTAACAAGGCAGAACCCCAAGGCTGGACACCTGTTGATGTGCACCTGAGCTAGAGGTCAACTTGCTCACGCAGACTGCCTCTGGCATTCTTTGTCCTTGGGACCAGCTTTGCTCTAGTCTCAAGGAGTTTGCCAACCTCTAGCTCAGCCACATGCAACAGCTCCATATTCAGTTGGAATTGGAAGAGCTGTGTTTGGAGGACTCTATAGAAGACTACCTTCTTTGTGGAAGGCTTATCTTTTTCTCTCTTCCTCTGATTTTACAATGAAGTTTATTTCTACAAAAGTTTTTTTTTGTCCTGAACTCTTTTTACTCTGAATGGACTTACTCATTCAGGTTAGAAATTCCCAGTCCAAGGATTTTAGGCCCCTGAATTTAGTAATTTAATCCCATACAATCCTTTAACTGGTAATGATAGTCAGTTATCAGTGTAGCTGGAAATCGTCAAAAAGTATCAGTGATCTGAGTTTCTTTTTATAGCTAGCTTATTACTATGGCTTTGTTTCATATATCTTGTAGTTATATATTTTGGTGGATGTTCAAGACCAAGTTAAAGTGAGATTTATATTAATTAAAATTAATCTCTTGCTATCTATCAAGGTCGGTTAAGTCTCCTCAGGAATGATCTTGGAACCAAATACAGCACCCCTCAGTTCTTTCTTCAGTATTAGCCATCTGGATGAGACACAGATCCTGTTTGACCAACTTGTTTTCCGTGAAGGATTGGAACACCTTTCTCTCCTGGTGACTCTTCTTAGGCATACCATACACCAAAGACCTCCTTTCTCTGTTCTAACAATCTCCTTGGTCAGAAGACTGTATAACTCACCAGAGCTGAAGGATATCACTGAAAATGTTTTCTCATTGACCTCAGAGGGCTGCGGTCAAAATATTGGCTGTCCTCCTAGCCCATCTATCTTTCTAAGTTTTGGTTTCCAAACCTCAATCTTTGAACATCCAGAGGAGAAGGTTAATGACATTGTATTGTAATGGGAGCAGTAAACTCAACTATTATAATTTTATCTGAATACCAAGCACCTTAAAATATAAGTTATAGCCAGAGAACCATTATTTTTTACCAACCATGCATGCTCTAGTAGTTGAATCCTGTCATGGTTTATGTCGGTGGCCCCCAGGCTTCATGTGTTTACATTATGCATCTGTGATTAGTTCATTGCCTAGTGCTTGGACTGGGGGTGTAAGTGCTACACCAGCCTAGGGGTGGAGCCAGGATGTGATGTAATGGCAGAAAGAAGGCGTGTCTTGCTCTCTTTCTGGTTTCCGCCTTGCTGTTTGCAGCCGCCATGAACTATGGCCCAGGCATGCCTACCTGCCTTGGAGCCAACTGACAATGGACTGAAACCTCCAAAAACTGTAAGAAATAAACCTTTCCTTTCCCAACTCAGTGCATCAGGTATTTTGTCTCAGCGACAAATAAAAAGTAACTAAGACAAATCCCCATACAATGTTAACAGACACTGGTTATATAATTTTGCAGAGGAAAAATTGAGATCAAAAGTCACACATAATATTCCAGCATGACAATCATGATGACATTGTTGTAGCACACTTAAATTTCCATTTTGATATAGAACAGCCTTTTTAGTCTCTATATAGTACATAAGAATCTCTCACCTAATTTGTTGCCTTTTAATGGGATGTCATTGAAGTGTGTGACATTTTTTGAACTGTTTAATATCTAAACGTTTTTAAGTATAGTGGCACATATACAGCATACATTTCAGATGAGTTTTTGTTAAAATATTATTATTGACTGGTGATCTCATTTTGACTTGACATGAACCTCTTGTCACAAAGAGCTGAAGCTCAAGAGAAAGGCAGATGTCTAAATCTGAAAGAAAAGGCTTATCATCATAAATAATCAGAAGTTTTACATTTTAAAAGTACATCTGAAAGCATAAATGCATTTACTATACCATGAGATTGTCAACAATCATCACAGTCATATGAAAACTTTTGGTTTTTATTTTTGTTTTATACCAGAGCATCTTCCAATCCTAAAACCTTATTGTCTTATTTTTAGAAAACTTTTTTTTTGTTTTTTGTCTTTTTCCTTTTCATCGGTGCTGGGGATCGAACTCACGACTACCTGCTTGCAAGGCAGGCACTTATGCCGCTGAGCTAAATCCCCAGCCCCTATTTTTAGAAAACTTGACCTTTTGATAATGACCAGTGTAAACATATCAGAATAATATATTTTGAACAGAATTTTTGGGGTAGCTCCCAAAAATTGGAGCCTCCCATTGATGAATAAAACCTGGATAATTGGTGCTAGGGGTTTAGCTCAGCAGTGTAAGTGCCTACCTGGCAAGTGCAAGGTTATGAGTTCGATTCCCAGTACCAAACAAACAAACGAGCAAAACAAAACAAAAAGATGGATAAGTATTCTAAGCAGCTAATTCCTTGTTCACCAATTGGAATCCTGTCCAATAATCTCTCCCTACCATGAGGTTTTTGTTTAATTACCTTAAAAATTTGTAATGCATTATAAAAACAGCTCATATGACTCAACATTATTTTTGATTGAGAGACTCTCAAGTCATAACATATAAACAGCAATATATATTGTATTTATGAAATCAATTTTAACATTTTGACTAGCTGGCAACTTTGGTGAAAACATATCAAATAAATGCTTCAAAAAATCCAAAAATGCAAAAAGAAGAAAAAATTGTTGAGCTCAAATAAAACAGCTGTTTATAGACTGGACACAGACAAACAAACAAATATGCATAAGAGAACTCTGTTTATAAAATCAGAGAGCAGTCAGCTAGGGATCCCTGGTACCGATAAAAAGGAAAAAGACAAAAAAAAAAATCAGAGGGCACTCAAAATATATTGGACTAGTCAGAATTACTTGTAGGTGAATTAGCAGAGATCTCTTTGAGAAGAACTTAGAGGAGTAAAACCTTTTATCTATTAATAATCTTTTTATTTTGTCTTAAAATAGGCAACTTTTTTTTATGTAGTGTTCAGCTCAGTTATTTCTATATACTTGGTCACATACTTAGACCTTTCTTCTTTTAGCAATATATTCTGTAAGACTTAATATAACTCAGGTTAATATTATCACTTGTATAGACTCCCATTTGTTGGTACCTTTGACTTATCTTTTGCCAGGGCTATGCTCTGCCTTCCTGCTCCTCGGTGGCTAGAACTACACCCAGCTTCTTGTCAGCTGCCAATGCTGCAGCCATTTAATGTAAGAGTGGGTGCATACCCAAGAAAGGGTAGATGCAGATGCAGGGTGCACAGCCTATGTTCTCCACTGCGGCTGACATAATACAAAACAGGCATTTAGGTTTTCCACTTCCCTTGTCTAGGCCAGACTCCAGGCTTGGCAGCATCGGTCTTTGGTTTTTGTCTCCTACAGCTGACTTGTGCAGATTGGCCCTGTTCTCTGCCCCACCCAGGGGTCTGTGACAAATGGTTGTTGTACCCCAAAAATGAGCCCCCAAAATGGTGTCCAAAAAATGGGGCAAGATGTATTTTTTAAAGAAAAAAGAGTACTTTTTATTTAACTTGGCACCAGTGACACAGTGTAGTTGGAGTTTGCAAGGCTGTGTAACTTGCTTAAAGTTTTGACAGACTTTTATAGAAAGTATAATTAAGAAGACCTTTGTTTCCCTTTGCTTGAGGACAGAGAAGTTTCATAGGAATTTACAATCTTTTGTCAGCTAATTTTAGCACTTAATTTTAGATAACATCTGTCCTTTGCAGAGGGGAACAGTGGTTAACATATCAATCTGGTCAGATTCCCAGGAATTTACAGTCCTTTGCAGAGGGGAGCAATGGTTAATAAATCAATTAAGTCACCAGGAAGATGGCACGTATACAGAACAATTTGACAGCTACAGCTACAGAACAGTATGAACACTACAGCTATTTTATAACAATGTGGTTGGTGCCCCAGGGTGTCTGGTTGTTAAAAATAGTTGTGTTCATGAAAGGAATTAACAGGTAATTTGGTCATATAACTTGAGCATTGGCAAACATAATACAGGGTGACAAAGCTCTTTTTGCTAGTGTACAGCATAGTGAGAGGAATGGAAAGCAGCAGTCTCTTACTTTAAAGTAACCCTTACAAGTCTGTAGAAGTCTAAACAGATTTGTGGTGGTTTGCTTAGAAAAGGGGGAGATGTTCCAGATGTATAAAGTAGCCAGTGTTTCCCTCTGCCTCTACCCACCCTCAGAGCCAAGCACTTCTGTAGGAGACATCTACTTGACCTGCTCTTGGCAGGTTCACACTGGCAGTATTGGTAGGCCCAGCAGAAGGTCAGTGATTCTTAGAAATGATGGCGACATCAATGCCAGTGTCCAAAATGCCTTTGGAATTTTTCCCATCTATCTTTGTAGCATAAGTTCAGGCCTTTCCTGTTTGACAGATTTAACTCAGCATGCTCCGGAAGACCCCAAACCTGCATCACCTTGAAGTTTATAGAGTCCTTCCCACCTTTACAGATGGAGTTAGCACTAACAGAGCAATTCTATTTTTTGGTAACACTTGAATAATTTATTAGTGGCATTGGCCATAACTTTTAATTCTCCAGTGTAATCTGAATCTATAACTCTCAAGATAACATGGAGTCCTTTTCAACTAGCACTGCTGTGTCCCAAAAGAATTCTACAGTCCCAGAGGGCAGGGGATGGCAGTCTTCTGTAGGGATCTCCTGAGTTCCCATCTCTGGAGCCAAACGAGAGGGGGGCAGAGGTCCAGTCCTGCATTGCCTGGTGTTGCCCTGTAGAGACTGCACATCGAGCGCTTTCCTACATTGGCAGAAAGGACTGGGAACTCACCAAGGAAGGTGTCCCCACTGTTTGTGCCACCTAAACTGGCCTTGTGAGGTATTTCGACAAAGGATTGCCATGACTGTCGGTTTTAGACTGGCACTCATTAGCCAGCCCCGTGGCATCTCTAACGACAATGAGGGCAAATGCCAGGGGGGTTTTGAGCCTCTATTGTCTTGCTTTTTGGTTATTACCCTAGCAAGAATGTTGATCTCTTGCAAAGTCCTTTTCCCCCACATGCAACATCATGTACCTTTTGATTTATTACTGTTTCCTTTAAAAACCCATTGTATTGCAGCCACTAAGGTGATACCCTGTACATAGGCTGGGCCAATTTCTGCACAAATCTTGATCATGTCTTGTATGGAGGCTTTTTTTCTATGAGATCTTGACACCTTATTGCAATATTTATTAGTATTTTTAAATGTCAGTTGCTTTGCAAGAATTTGTCCTGCAGTTGAATCATTTACTGTTCTCCCCACAGCTTGTAACAGCTGGGTTACAGACATTTGTAAAACGTTCTTTAGGACCTTGCCTAGTACTAAAAGGATCAAGAAATTTCTCACCTGTGGTGGGCAGCTCCTTCCATGCTCAGATTCTGGCGATACTGATTTGTTGGTGACACTGGATGGTAAAAGTTACTTGTTTAACTACCCCCTCAAATTGTCCCATCCTTGCTAACATTTCTAAAGTAACCAGGCATTATGTGGCCTGTTTTTAGCTGCCTGCTCAGCATACAGCTCTGTCCAATTCATCTTCCACATTAAACAGTCACCTGGTGCTAGGCAGGCTGCCTATCGCCTAGAGCCAAAACATCTTTAGCATCCATGTCAAGAAGCCCCATGGTAAATGGAGCTGTAGGGCGTACATAAATACTGCTGGCTTTAGTTCTTTGAGTGTTTTAAAGGGGATAACCCGATATTCTCAAACAAACTGTCCTGAGTTCTGGGGGTAAGGTCTTTTAAGAACCAAATCTTTAACACTCCTTTTAGTCTCTTGTAATGCCTGTTGAATTGGGGAGAGAAGGGGAGCTGTGGGTCGCCAGTGGAGACCTACGTTTACTTTTGATTTCACTGCTGCTGCTTCTACTAATTTAAGCACAGCCATTTGCAGCACAATGGACCCTTCTTCCTCATCTTCTTCTTTAAATGCTGAGCCAGAAGTTTCATGTGCCTCCTGATTGTAGCCAGGGAGCCACAAATCAGGTTTGCACTGAGCTTCATATGGAGGTGCAGAGGTGATTTTAGTGTCTTATACCCCTGAGCTGCATGGTGTAAATACTCCTTTGTGGACCTACTGCAGCAGCCATTTTTCATTATCTAGGTGTTGATCCAAACACTTTCTCCCACGAGTTCCTAAGAAAAAGTAAGGAGGGGAATCTTATCTGGCTCCTTGTCAGTATACCTTGATCTTAACTGTTTTCCCAGTTTTTCTCAAGTATATAAATCTGGGAACCATAACCAAGTCTCTTGAACAAACAAATTATTTAGCAAGCTGTGTAGTCTTAATAGACATCTCTCTAACCTTAAGCAAAGCTTTAAGCATTTTAATATACTAAGAACTATCCTTAGATCCTGAATTCCCATAGTTTTATACTCAGTGCACTACATACCTTAATCAGTTCCAGAGTGTCTGTCTCTTCGTTTCAGTTTGCTGAGTTACTCCAAGCTCAGGCCCCACATTGGGCACCACCTACCGAGACCTGTTCAGGAAGCAGGATCCTGAGAGGGTGCAACAGGCAATTGAGAAGAAACAAGACACATAAGAGGAAAGCTGGGACTTGGTGGGACCTGAACTCTCTGATATAGAGGCTGTGACAACATCCCAGTCCCAGCATCTTATTTATATAAATGTTTTGAAAAGGGGAAAAGCATGCAATAGGGCTGAGAGTGCAAGGTCTAGGTATTTTGCTGAGAATACTGAAAGCCAAAACACTGTCAGAGCTATGTGTGCTATAGTTAACAAGGCAGAACACCAAGGCTGGACACCTGTTGATGTGCAACTGTGTTACAGGTCAGCTTGTTTACCCAGTCTGCCTTTGGCATTCTGTGTCCTTGGGACCAATTTTGCTCTAGTCTTGAGGAGTTTGCCAACCTATGACTCAGCTGTGGCTCAACCACTTCCCACAAATTTCCCCCACAATCTTATGTAATTTTAAGACCTTTTGAGATTCTTTGCTAACTGAATTGTTCTGCTGTAGAAAAAACTACAGAACAACAGAACATAGGCCTTAGAAGCGGTTAGACTTTCTTATCCCATGTCTTTCTTCTTTTTCTCTGTTCCCCTAAAGAAGAAATGATTGAATAAAATGTTCAAATTTTAGGATGCATTAACCTGGCACAGTGCACATGCCTGTGATCTCAGCACTTAGGAGACTAAGGTAGTTTTGGTGCAAATTTTAGGCTAGTTTGGGATACACAGTGAGTTCAAGACCAGACTGAACTGGGTAGTAAAACCTGTCCTAAAAACCTTAAGACTCTAACTGGATCAAATTCACTAGTGGTCACTATGTATTAAAATGCCGCTCACTTGTGGGTAGAGTAGTTAGAGTTCTTTTCGTGTTCTCGTTCTTCTCCATGCTGTGGAACTGAAAGGCATGGGAACCATTCCTAGTATGTGTGCTGTCTTTCACCTGTCTCTGTCTCATCCATGTTGCAGAAAAACAAGAGGACATACAGCCTGCTTCTCCCAGTGCTGCCCTGCACAAGTCCAGCTGCTCCTCTTCTCTTTCCTTGTTCCATTGTGGAAAGCTCCTGCTCTATTCTCATTTTCAGACACACAGGCCTCTCCACCCTTTCCCAGCAGCATCTGGGCCAGCCCAGTACCAGGAAGTGAAAGCAAGCATTTTGCTTCTGGCTGTTGCCTGTTCCTTTTGGTTCTCAGTGTTTCTCACTCCTGTGTCCTGGTTTGTTGGACTGAAGTTTCTCGGTCCTCATCAGATTAGGAAGAAAAGACTCATCCGCGCGTCTAGTTCTGCTCACCCAGTTCTACTCACTGAGTTTTCAGCCCAGATCCAGTGGGCAAATGAAGGGTCCCTTGATTCTGCAGGGCTACTGTCCTTAGTACATACAAAAGTTACAGTTTCTGTTCAACATGTCTCACTGCCTCATCATGACACAGTTGGAAAATCATGAGTCTAACCAGCATCAGCCAGCATCAGCCAGGGACATCTGTGTTCTGATGCAAAGTGCTGGATAGGGAAGTGCAGTGTGGGACCTGGAGTTCCTAGATCCTCCACTTAACACAATTCCATCCTCCTTTGACATACGGGTACTGCCATGGTTTAGGCTCTTTATTTGCATGTCAGAGATCTTTGTATAGTGAGAGATCAGTGAGCTAGAAAAAAACCTCACTATTGTGCATTCTCAATGGGAAGTTAAGGATACCATAGAAACAGTCAGCTATAGGGGAGGCCTTGCCAAGCTCTGTAGTCCAGGATTTGGCCCTAGAATTGTCTACAGATCACTAGATGCCAGAGGGGACTGGGAGACTTCATTGAAAGGTAGGACTTCAACTGAGCACTGTGACTGAACACGTTGAGGAGCCCTGGGAGAAGGCAGGCACAGTCGTCAGCTCTAGGGCTGTCCAGACACTGGTGTGAAGGATGTTTCTGTTTTCATTCTGTAAATGTAGCACATTTACACTGGGATCAAGGGAGTCTGAGGAATGAGTGGTGTGGGCAACATAAATTTCTAAGCAGTGGAAACCATGGTCAATGAGCATGGCATTCAAATACTGAGTGTCTCTACTGTTCTGGGACACAAGAGGAAAGGTGCCAGCCCTCAAGAGGAGGGAACGGCAAGTGTCCAGTGCAGCCTGAGTGGGCTTCTAGCAAGAGTTTCAGTCCCAGCAGGGGACAAGGCCCAGGCCGTGAAAATTGGGTAATTTTTATGATTGATAATTGCGAAAATAAATACAAAGTTCTTCGGAAACTGAGGCATACAGAAGAGGAATTATAAATTGTTTCTTATATCAAATGACATGATTATATAACCAAACTGCTTTTGCACTACTTGCATGATTTATTATGGAGTAAGTCAGTAGTTTGACACAGGAGTGTTTGTTTCTGCAGGCCATGTCAGGGCATCTGGTGAGGTTCTGCATCTCACATCAACCAATAGATGGTCCAGGGGAGAGCAGAAGACGCAGGACTTCACACACAGCTGTGCCTGCTGTCAGTAACATGCCACAGAGTTCTGTCCTGAAGACCAGGACTTGAGTTCATTTGTATTTGATGAGATTTCCATCAAAAAAGAAATATTCATTATGATTATGTTGTAACTAAGGATTATATATGCTTACTCTCAAGCATTTTGTTTTGTTTTTGAGACAGAGTCTCACTATGTAGTTCAGGCTGGCCCTGAGCTCACTTTGTAGTCCATTCTGCCCTTGAGCTCATGGTAATACTCCTGCTTCAGCCTTCTGAGTGCTGCTGGAATTGATATAGGGGAATGAAACTCCTGACCTGCTATGTCCGGCACGAGCTCTAAAATCGAAGAATGAATTTTAGGAACAACGGAGGTTAAGAGCAGAATATATTTATTGAGAGAAAGAAAGCTTCTGTCTGAAGAGGGACAGAAGGGATCCTGAGCAGGACTCGGTCTTTTCCAGGGACTTTTTATAGAGTAAAACCGTGGGTTCAAGGTGGGGGAAGACTTGGAACTCACAAGGCAGATGGGCGTAAAGTGGGACATAACTATAGTTAGCCAGTAAGATCAATAGTACAGGTACAATAGATTACATTAGGGACAAATGGGGAAGTGAGCCTTGTAGAAAGCAGGCATTCTTACAAAGCAGTGACTCTTCCTTAGGGGGATGGGAACTATTTAGGGTATCAATCCTCAGGATATGGGTGCATTTGTATCTTTTGTCTTGAGGCCTGGCCCACAGCAGGAGGCATCAGTCTCCCCTGCAGTTGCCAGGTATCTGCACTGGCTCCATTGAAACCTAGTCCTGTCTCACTGCCTGTAATATTTTTAACTAACTCAGCTGCCTGCAACAGAATTACGTACCACCACACCCAACTCCAGCATATTTCTGATAGTCACTTGTGTTTGAACTAGGTGTCGGTAAGGACCACGTATGTCTTTCACTACACGCCCACGGCTGATGATCAGCACTTTCTGAACAGCTTTCTGTTTCATGTATTTTAAGCCTATTTCTCCTCCACCACTGCCATGTGTTTCTGGTGCTGGGGCCTGTGGAATGTGTTCATATCACACACAGGGCCTTGGCCCCGCACCAGATGAGCTGGTGCTCAAGGTTAGCAGAAGCAAAGTTAGGAGAATTCCTAGGAGCCATTTCCACATCAGGAGGTCTAGAGAAAACCTAACTGCACCTGGGTTGGCTGCAAATTGGAACAATGTAGGCTACTCAATCCAAATTCATTATATTCCCAATTCATCTTCTGCTTAGTTAAATATCAAAAATGCCTACCGCCAAATTGTCACCACTCAAGTGATGGCAAGTCAGAGAGGAAAGCCAGTGATCTTCATTAGTTGACACTAAAATCTCTTTATTTTACAAATTTTATAAAAACCTATGGCTACGGGAAGACATTGTTAGGGCTGAGGGAAGGGACCTGGATGGGGTTGGGTATCAGTGATAGCTGATTTGCGTCAGCTTCTTCAGGCTACAGCTTGTGAGCTACCCAAGCAGATCCATCTATGATCCAGCGCAATACCCCAAAAGCTAGCCATCGTTTACAGTGCTCACAACTGTCATATTCAATGCCACATTCAATCCTCAGAGCAGCCCATCAATTGCTAAAAAGGAACTCTGCCACTGAGCCGCATTCCCAACCCGTTCTGCTTTATCTTGATACAGGGTCTTGCTAAGTTTCCCAGGCTGACCTCAAACTTGCAATCACCCTGCCTGAGCCTTCTACGTGGCTGTGATTAGAGCCATGTCCCACCACACCCAGCAAAACAGAAGGCTTCTGATGTCATGATTCCTGTTTCCACTCTACTACACCCAAAAAGGAATCCTGTGATAAATCTTTGCATCACACACATTAATTGCTCAACAAATATTTATGGGCCAACCAAAAGGAAAGAAGGTGAGCAGGAACCAAGAATCTTTTAAGCAACTAAGGAATAACAGGCCTTCCATGGGCAGAGGAAGGGGCCAGGTCCCACATGTCCAGCCAGGACAGACATGTTCCCCACATCTCTTCAATATGTGTACCTCTTCTTATTCTAGGATCTCAACTGTGGTAAACAAGGACAGAACCTAGGCGCCATGTGGTGACTCCATATAGGGCCTGGGTTCCTCGTATAACTGTGAAATGCCTTCTACTTTCCTGGGTTAAAGTGGGGAGTGAATTGGGTTTTCCTCTGGGAACTCAGGGTGCAGTGAGGAGGAGAAGATGGATGAGCCTTAATTAGGATTAATTGTGTCTTTGGTAAGTGAAGACAAAGTGTCTTGGTCTGTTTCTGATTGATGTACTCGCCTGCCAGTGAAGGCCCTTCTTGTTAGAAAAATCTACCATTTTCCAACAGACTCTACCTGTGCTCTGTGGACTGCTGACATGTGTTGCCTGATGCTTGAAAGTGCAGAGGAGGCAGGCAGGGAAGTCTGGGTTTTAATTTAAAGATCCACTGGCCTGGTGTGTGTTCCAGATGTCCTGAGGTTGGCATTAATTTCAGGCTTTTCTGCTCTGTCAGGCCTCAGCCAGAATGAGGCTTTTAATGTCAAACTCCAGCACCTGAAAGCAGACAAGGAGACAGAGAGTTGGAAATCTCATGGGCTTCTGGGATTTCTGACAGCGCAGCTCCCATCTGGCAGCTGGAGGGCAGAGAAGGGCTTGTTTAAAGCAGGTAAAATGAGGAGAGGTCTCAGTCCAGCATCCAGGCCAACTGGGAATCATTTCCACCTAGGCTCAAGCCTTCAGCAGCTTTTCACAGCCCTGGATCAGAGCCACACCCCCGTACCCCTCCAGACTGCCCGGGTCCTGGCTTCTTCCGTCCCTCTCCTTCACTGCCTGTGCTTGACCGCACCAGGGGTGCTCCTGGTGCTCCCAGGCTGTTCCTTCTGTCCAGCCTCGCACGCCATTTCCTTGGTTTCTTCCAACCTCTAAGTCTCAGGTTAGCGTCTCTCTCCACCCTCCTTCCCACTCCTGCCATCGTCTCCTGCCACCGTCCCACTGTTTCTTCCCCTGCTCCCCGGCCTCTGGCTTTTGTCTAGGTGTTTCCTTGCACATCATCTGATGTCTAACACATTGGCCTGCCAGCCCTGTGAAGATGGAGGATTTTTGTTAGCTCCCAGGGTATCTCCAGTGTCTAACCCATCACTGGTGCCCCACTAACACTGGAAAGAAAATTGTTTCCTTCCAGAAAAATGTCTGGTTGGGCTGTAAAAGATTTCATTTCATTGCTGGAGTGACGTTAGAATTCACAGCCTCTTTCCTTGCTTTCCTACCCAGGTTTGTCTTCTGTCCAGCAGGATGCGAAGACCAAATGAAGAGGGGGCCCTGCTCTTGGGTACCAGGGCACTGAGGGTGCAGATGTTTTTGCAGCTGGTAAAACAACCTGTTTCCCAAGGGTAAGGTGCACCTTCCCTGTCACATCAGACAGGAGCTGAGTCTCCCTTAAGGCAGGTACCCTGCATGCTGGCAGGCTCAGCTTCAGACGGACAGATGGATGGGAGCCAGACGCCTCCCTGTGTGTATGTGCGTGTGTGTGCGTGCGCGTACGTGCATGTGCACGCGCCAGGAGCAAGCTCAGGAGCCCTCATGGGGCAAGCTGCACGCCCTCCATCCAAGGAGCCAAGCCAGCACTGGAAACTCACTCTGGATAAAATCCCAACAACAGGCAGCCAGGAGCTGGAAAAAACAGCTCCTTCCTCAGTTTTTCTTTCTTTTTTCTTTTCCTCCTTCCCTTGGATGGTCTTCTCCTGAGCACTCCCACCCACAGTTTCCGGGAGCCTAGCACACATGTGTTGGGGTCTCCAGGGCCTCAGCACCGGAGAAGAGCTCTGCTCAGGGAGAACAGGGAGGGACAGCGGGGTGAAGGTGGCTGCAAAGGGAGCAGGCAGCAGGCCAGCACAGCCATCTTCCTTGTGAAGGAACAGTGACCCAGGAGGAAGGAAAAGCTGTGCCTTGAAAGACCCAATCAGCAGATGTAACCTGAGCCCTCAGCTGCAGTCTGGGCACTGGCCAGCCTCTGTGCCTGAAGGTGTCTGCTCTCTCCTCTGTCTCTGAAAATCTACTGTTTTCCAACAGACTTTGTCTGTGCTCTGTGGACCGCTGACACGTGTTGCCTGATGCGGACGTGTGTTGCCACCTCCTCACGGGATTAGGCCCGGCTTCCTGGTGACACAAGGACACAGGCCGGCTGGGGAAGGGCCGCTCCTGGATCTCCTCTTGAGAGCGCTCTCAGAGGCAGTTAATGGGATCAGAACTCTCAGCTTAGCTTCCCTCTCCACCCTCCGCGCCCCCACTCCCTGTTCTTATCCCAATCATGCTACTCAGTTTGCTGAGTGACTTTGGGGCAAGAAACTTGGGTTCCTCTTTTTTACAGAAGAATTTTAAAATCAAAATTGAAATTTGTTTTATGTGGTGAAGTTTTGGTTTTTGGTTTTTGAGACAACTCAGGCTGGCTTCAAACTCCAGGCAATGCTTTTATCTCAGTGTTGGCCTGCTGAGTGCTGGGATCACAAGTGCCCAGCATAGTGTAGTAAAATGTTTATGACATAAAATTTATTATTTTAATCGTTGTTTGTGTACACTTCAGATTTGGAAATCCCTTTTGGTGTCTTTACAAGGTGTGATTAAAAAGTATACTGAATGGTGCTGTCCAGTGCCATCCAGTGGAAAGATGGGCTTGTAAAGTCATTACTCTGGTTCCTCCTGTACCTCATCCGCTGGATCTGGCACCATATGACTTGCTGCTCAGCCCCAAGTTCAAAATGACCATGAAAGGAAAATGATTGAATGCATTTAGAATCAGGGCAGCCACAACACAGCAACTAAGGACCCTCAAGAAAGAGGACTTCCAGAGCCACTTCAGAAAGTGAAGAGAGACCAGAGAAGTGAGTTTGAGAACAGGAGGATTACGAGAAGGGTTAAAAGCAGTGTGTCTTTCACTGCAATACATTTTTAAAATGTAAATATTCTCTGTAGTTTTCAGGCATGCCCCTAGAGCATGGTGGCTGGCTCTCTGTGTGTATTGAATGTTTTTGCCTTGAACTGAGGTAACTAACTGTCTGTCCTGTGAGACACACCTGGTGCCACAGTCCCTGTGACAGCCACGGGTGACCAGGATGCCAAGTATGAGGTCAGACTGGTTAAAGGTGTAGGCACCAGGTAACACCCAGAGACAGCACACTTGTGGGCTTTGATGAAATTCAAGCTGTGGCATGCCCACGACCATGACCGCCCCGCTCGGGCGCCCTGCCCGGCCGCGGCTCCTGCCCTCCCTTTTCCAAGAAATGCGTCTTCCACCCTCTCCACCTGTTCCACAAAGGCTGTGAAAGGGAACACGTGGAGACGGAAAGAGCTGATCACTGTTTACTAAGACACAGTAAGAATGGAACAGGAAATGCTGCGGTACGATTGAATAGCAGGGTGGCTGCACAGTATGGCTGTGACCGTACCGCTCACACGGCTAGAGACAGGGCTTTGAAAGGTTTTACCACCAAGAAATGGCAAGTGTTTGAAAGAAATATATTTAGCATGATTTAAACATTGTACTTGTACCCAAACTCGGCATGGCACCTCACTAGGACACACATGTTTTAGTGTAGTCATCAAAAATATTAAAGACAGAAAAAGTTAAAATAACACTAGACTGAAAAAAGAAGAGTAAAAATACATGAGTTGATAAATTAGATAATAAATTGGATGAGAGAGAGAGTTCTGAAAACTTCATTTCCAATCACTCACAGAACGCTTGACATACACGTGTTTAAGCCTCTCTGGGGAGAAAGCAGAGCGAGCAGGCACCCTTTGGAGAGCCCAGGGAACACTGAGCCCCACCCCCGTCCTTGTTTATAATTTTATTCTGTTGCCCAGGCTGCCTGTGTTCTTCCTACATCAGCTTCCGAAGTCGCTGGGATTCTAGGTGTGTGCCACCACGTCCTGCTGAAAGAACAGGATGCGGCAAACGGCTAGGCCAAGATGCTCCAGTGAAAGGTCCAGGGGATGGAGGAGGGAGAAGGCAGGCTCAGATGCAGTTATTTAGGGGTGCTTCTCAGGGGAGGTGGCCTTTCAGATGGAGTCTTGGTTACTTTTCCCTTGTTGCTGGGACAAAATACCCAACACCCAAAATTAAGGAAAGAAGATTTATTTAGCTCACAATTTGTGGAGGTTCCAGTCCATAATCAACTGGTTTCAAGGCAGGGTGACGTGGCACAGGGGCAACATTTCAAGGCAGCAACCAGAGCAAAGTGGGGGGCACGCCTCGTCTCCTCCCTTATATTGGACACAGCCTCCCCTCTCCCCCGCACCAGGGCCGCTGTCACACTCACAAAATCTCTGCCCTCCTCTTGCAGGGGATGAGGATATGTGCAAAGAGTCCACCTAGAAAGGAAAGAGGAGCAACTGAGAAATGAAAAGCAGGAAACCTGTATGATCAGACCGGCATTCAGAAGACCAGCCTGGCGATGACATGTGGAATGGATCAAGGCAGAGTGACGAGAACTGGGGGATGACTTGGGGGCCCAGCTGAAGCGGGTCAGGGCAGAATTTATGAGGGAAAATTTTGGTCACGGGACTGGGCCGGGAGGCTGGGAGCAGCAGTGCATCGATGAGGACTCCATTCCTGTGCTTTACTTGGAGAGAAAATGAAGTGTGGCCTCTTCGCCTCTCCCGAGCAAACCACAGCCAACCCTCCCTGCCCCACCAGCTAAAGAGAATTTTGCTTTATTTTCTCCGCTTCCCTTTCCCCTGCCCTCTAAAGAAGATTCTGGCTTTGCTGGTTCCATGGTTTTGTTATGATATAGAAATCGAGAGAGAGAGAAGCCAGCCTGGACAGTTAGGAGGAAAGGGGAAAAAATTCCTGGTTGCTCAGGACTAACTTTTGTGTATAAAAGAGTAAAGGGAGAAGCCTAAGTCAGCCTAAATCTTAAGGATCAAAGACAGGATGACGAAAAAAGGAAAAAAAATATTAATAGAGAAGAGCTGGTAACCAAAAGGATGCAAGATTCAAAATGTGTTGCTCAAAGTATGGGTTAAATCTATTTTATTGCTAATTAATGGTTGAAATTTTGACGTGGCTGCTCAACTGTTTTATCTTTTTTTTTTATCTTTTCAAAACATTGAATCATTTTGTAGCCCAAGATGGCCTTGAGCACACAGTGATCCTCCTGCCTCAGCCTCCCGAGTGCTGGGGTTACAGGAATGCACCACCACACTCAGCTTGTTCTATTTTTAAAGAAACTTGACTTTTAAGGGTTTTGCTGTGTTGCCCAGACTGACTCTGAACTCCTGGGCTCCTGTGATCTTTCCGCCTCAGCCTCCCAGGTAGCTGAGATTACACAGGTGTGTGCCATCTTATCCAGCTTGTTTTTAAGTGTTTTGATTTAATGTCACAACATGCCAAACTGGACAGTATTGTATCCTGCCTTATAGACTAGCATGATGGTTAATGGCAAGAATTCTACAACCAACCTCCTGGATCCAGATCCTGTAACTCAGTTGTGTTGTCTGAAAAATGAGTTCACAAGATTCCACTGCAAAGCGATGTTGTGAGGATAAACTCAGTTAATATTTGTAAATCTCGTCTAAAAACTCAAATACAAAGCCTAGCATGGAACTTGCACTCTATTAACATTAGTTATTACTGGTACAGGAGAATTTGCGGCCGTGAGTTTTTTCCGCCATAGTTCAACCAAGATGGCAAAACCAATTGTTGGAGAACATCCAAGCAGAAGATTTGGGAAGGAATGCACATTCTAAGCAGCTGTCACAGGACGGTCCCCGTGATTCTGACTCCTGGGCACTTGCTCGCCCGTGTGACCTACTCCCCTTACATGTGGGCTGGATGTGGCAAGCTGTCTGTAACTGTAAGAATATGGCAGTGGTGACAGGATGCCTCTCCCACAGTTAGCTTACAGCACACTGTGACCTCACTCTTCTTAGATACCCTGGCACTGGCTTTGATGAGGTGAGCTGCCATGCTGGGGAGCCCTGTGGCCAGGAACGGAGGGCAGCCGATGGCCAACAGCCCACAAGAAATGAGGAGCAGAATCCTTCCAGTGACCTCTCAGGGAATTATAAGGGATCCAGCCTCTGCTGAAACTATTGCAGCCCCAAGAGAAACCAGGAAACAGAGATCCCAGCTAAGCCACACCCAGATTACTGATCTAAAAAAGCATCCCATAGTCAGTGGGTGTTGCTCTAAACCACTGTGTGCAGGAATAATTTGTTACACAGCAATGATGACTCATACAAACGTGTTCCCAAGTGGAAATGTGAGGACACAAGCAAGGTCCAGCTGTAGGACATCAGGATAGAAGGAGGGGTGGGCCATGAGCCAGAATTGCTGCAGAAGATGCAACTGTGGGCTACACTGGAGAACCCCACTCTGGGTGTGGATGGGCAGGGAGTGACTCAGTCTGAGCCCGGGCAGGGCAGCAGGGGCCGTTCTGGGGCTTCCTGTCCCTGGTGCAGGTCAGCTGGGAACACTTAGTTCTCATCTTGCGTCATTGGTCTCCTCACAGCATTTAAATGTGTACCTTCTGGAAACGCCTGCTTATCTTTATGGCCCCAGCCTTTTTGTTTGTTTATTATTCAAGCAATAACTTTGAACTGGGAGCCTTTCTATGTACATGTTAAATATTCCTTATTCAAAACACTGGGACCAGAGTGGTTTACTTTCTAATCTTTTTTTCAGATGTTGGAATATTTGCATGCCCAAAGAGATATGAGCATGGGGCACAAATTCATACACAGAATTCATTTAGGCTTCCTATACATCGTATTTGTGGAGCCTGAAGGTAATTTTATCAATGCTTCTGGTAATGTGTATGGAACAACTTTTTGGGTATGATATGATTTTTGTGAAATCATTTCAATGCTCAAAAGTTTCAGGTTTTGGAGCATGTGGGATTTCAGATTTTCAAATTAGGGACACTCAACATACAGTGGGAAGACACGCTGTAAATAAGTTTCTTGTGCTTTCATTCCCCTCTTTTTAACTGCTCCTTCAGCAAGGTGACCTTATGGCACACTCCCCTTAGAGCTTAGTGCTCCACAGGACACTTTGCTTGTTCCTCTTTGTTCTTTTCCCACAGTGCCCATGAGCGAGTCCAGGCTCAGAGATCCCTCCATCGCTACTGGGACCTGAAATCTGCTTCTGGAGCTCAGAGCCCCCAAGTGCACCCTTGCACCCAGCCACCCTGGTTGCGTGCATTTCACAGATATCTGAGCTCAAAATAACCAAGCCAGTCATTTCCTCCATCACTTTCCTTTCCTGTCCTGCTCAACCCTTCCCCTTCCCCAGCATTTCCTCTCCCAAATAACAGCGCCATCATTTACAAGGCAGAATACAGGAGTCATCCAAATCCACCTCTCATGGCCTCTGCCAATCACTAAGTCTTGAAGAATTCATCTCCTAAGTCCCCATCTCCCCTTCTCTGCCACCTCTGCCATGGGCTCCTTTAAGTTAGTGTCTTGCTTTCCCAGATCTGATACTTTAGCTGCTGGTTGTTCTGACTCCCATCGCCCCGTCAGTAAAGCCCGCGTTCATTAATGTGATGATTGTAGACCTTTGTGATCCGACTCTGCCACCTGTAAGCCTCTTCTCCAGCTACTTCTGTGTTCCAGCTGCACAACGTGCAGTCTTGGTGCTCTGCGCTGGCTTTCTCTCTTCTGCTTGGAAGGCCTTCTCTTGATTTTGCCCGCCAGATGAACTCCAAGACATCCAGCAAAACTCATAATTTCTCGAGCCTACTCAGATAGAAGTGACGCCTGTATTGTCCATCGTTGTCTTTATTAAAGTGATAGTGTGAAACCCTTGAAGGTAGAACTCCTGTGTCTCCCTCTTCAAGTCCAGTGCTCAGCCTTAGCTAGGTAGTCACTCTGTTGAGTGAATAAGTGAATGAAGGAATAAATGTGTAGATAAATGCACAGTCCCAGGCTGAGTCTGCAGGTGTAGAATAAACGGGCCCAGGCAGTTCCAGAAGGAGACCAGGAAAAGTGGGGCTGTTTTTCTCCATCCTTAGGGATCTGCAGCCCAGACTGTGTGTGCTGGTTCATGGACACGCACTAGCTACAGACCTTCTAATTTAGTCCGGTCAGCCTCTAGGCATAAACGTGTCATAAAGCCAAACTTGCCCTTTGAGAATCTCAAAATGTCCATACTTGGGGGATAAAGATATTCTACTTCTCAGTTAATATGGTACGTGTGATTCCCTCTGCAGCATAGGAATCGATCTAGCTCTTCCCTGGGGACCCTCATGAACTAGTGGACTTCCATTTGGTGGCCCCTGTGAAGGGAAACTACTCGTCACAGCCATCACAGCACAAAGCTCCTCACTGTGGGAATCAAGGGGAAGCAGACTGAACGAGAGACCCGTGGACTCTCCCCTGATACAGCTCACTCCCACTTGCTGTGTGAGTATACTAGGTAACACTGGCCCAAGCCTGGTCTCCAAACCCCCTCCTTACCAATCCAGCCACCTGCCCTGCTCCTCCCACAGGCCTCCCCGCCCCACAAGCTCAGCTTTCTAGCTGCTCTGCTCCAAGCCCTTTCCCTTTCCCTGCCTTGGCTTGAGCTGTGCATTCTGTGAGAATCCCTTCCTTCTTCCCCTCCTCTTTCCAAAGCTCACCAGCAGCTCAAAGCATTGTATAACTCAGTCCCCAAACAGATTCTTATTTCCATAACCACACTGTTTGCTCTTATCTCAAATTTCCACTGTCCTTTGGTGTAGAATCAAACATTTAAGTTAAACTCTTAACTGCTGGCAGACAGAACATTTTCCATTGCTGGCAGATTTCTACTCCACAAGCAAATCTCCTTGTAAAAGGGTAATTGACAAATCAGGACAGGAAGGTAATTAGGAGGGCTGACCAAACTTAATGTTGGGAGACTCCGTGGCAACTAAGTCTCTCATATATCTCTAGTGAGGGTTAAAATTTTTTGGTAGCATTAAAGGTAAATATTTATGTATCCCGTGACCTAGCAACGATATTCTTGGTATATGCCCAAGAGAAATAAATGTTTATGTCTACCAAAAGACATGTACACACATGTTCCAACTAGCCTCATTCATAAAGTCAGAAACTGGAAACTGGCAGTCTCTATTGTGGTAGCTCCAACGAGACTTTTCCCTTGAGTTTCTGGTTGGGTTGGGGTCACTGGTGGTGTGACCTGAAAGGGTGTATTCTTGTCCCCAGCTCCTCTCTTCTCTTTGCTTACTAGCTGCCATGGGCAGAGCAGCTTTCTTCTGACATGCCCTTTTGCCATGCTGATTCTGCCTTGGAGCCAGCCAGCCAACCATGAACCGAACCCTCTGAAACTGACCCAAGACAAACCTCTCAAACTGTGGTTGCCGGAGTACTCTGTCCCAGTGATAGGAGACTGCTAAAATTCTACTCCTCCAAGGCTGCACTGTCCCGTAACCACAAGGATAGCAGGACCACAGCCTGACTCCACAGGAGACTCGGGATGCCCCCCTTGATCTTCACCTTGGCCCCAGTGGACAGTTGTCCTCTGAAAGCTCTGATACTGTTCTCATAGACAGCGTCCCCCTAGGGAGGGTAGCTGTTCCTGAGGTTCTCCAGCCCTCTGGATCCACTGCCAGGATAGTTAAGTCCTTCTTGGCGACTTTTAGCCTCTAGGAATGGAAGTTGGTGGACAAATGCTGTCACGTTTGGTGAGTTCTGGGACACTCTGCCATCTTTGTGATGACACTTGCTTCCTTCCAACCCACGCTCCCTCCTCTCCTCCCTTGCTCCCAAGGCAGCTGATTCGTCTTCGGCAAATGAGCACACCAAGGGCTTCTCTCAGATAGGAGCTCGCAGAAAGTCTGGGGTGCTAGCTGTTCTCACACGGTAGACCGGGGACTTCATCCATCCACCTAAGGTAAGGGAAGGTAGGAGACAGAGGATCCACTGGGGAATTTCAAGTAAAGGCCTCAGAGTGCTTGGCAGGGGCAGCAGGACCAGAATATCATTTTTGTCTCTTTTCTGCATGGGCACACCTCAGATTTTACTCAAAGCCACCATGTCTGAGTCCTTTAAATTCTCTTCTTGGCTCACATTAGAGCAGAGTTTTGCTGAGAGGCTTGTCCTGCGCTTAATTAATGTCTTTGTGTAAAAAGGAGTACATGCTATAAATCTTTGCCCTTTTTTTCGTGTCAAGACACCATGTTTTTTTTTTTTTTTCCTCCCCCGATTATGTTCTCATCTTGGTCCTAGCCCTTGGCAGCTCTGGTTGACACGAGCAAAGTTGAACGACGTAGGTAGGCATTACTTGCCTGTGCAGGAGTACACCAGCGGTAACTCAGGAATATCTGCCTGGGCTTGGTGTTTGCAGACATCAGCATCGGCACACATATTTTACCTTGCCACTCCATTGAGCCCATGGTAGCTAAAGAGCTCTTCCTTCTTGGGGAGGAGTTCAGGAGTGCTGAGAACTCTCAATCAGCCCTTGCACTGGGCCCATCACCAGTGGGATGCTGGGAAGGTGGTGTCCCATTCTCTCCTTGACAGCCAGAGAAACCAGGTGCTCTGAGAGCCTCCATGACACTGCAGGCCCAGTGTCACCCAGCAAGTGTGTGGCTGATGGAGACTTAAGCACGGCTCCAGTAGACTCCAGAGTTCTTATTCACCCTTCTGCAACCTCCATGCTCGGATGGGAGAGCCTGCAGGAAGGAGGGAACTGGAGTTCTGGAATGAACCAGAACCAGAGTCTCTCAGAGCTGGAGGAAACTGAGAGGCCCTCTTATCAGCACCCGTGGCTGTGACACAGGAGTGTAGGCCGAGGTGGGGGTAGGGGGCAGGAAGCAATTGTGTAATAAAGGAACACCTTGTGTGTAACTTTTCAGTGTTTCTCACATCCTTGGTTGTATGCATCATGAAGTACAAAACATAAAATTCACTATTTTAAACATATGAAAATGTTCAATTTAGTGCCATTGAACACATTCACACCATCATGGAACCATCACCTCTATCAAGTTCCAGAACATTCCATCATCCTAAAAGAAAGACAAATGTCCATTAAGAAGTCAGTCCCCAGGCCTCTTCTTCCAGCCCTGGGTAATTCTCTTTCTTTCTTTCTATGGATTTGCCTTTCCTGGTACGTTTATATAAGTGAAATGTCACATAACGTGCAGCCTTTGTATCTGGCCCTTTACATAGCATTTTTATCCCCCTTTTCCAATTCTGGGAATCATACTCAGATCTCAAAAGTTTTCAACATTTACATATATATATATCACCATTATTTAGTTTCTTTTTTATATAGTTTGCAGCTTTATTTTTACATTGCTTTCTTGATTTTCATTATAATCTCTGATTACTAAATGTCATTTGAAAGCTATTCCTCTTGTGAATGTAATCAAAGGGCAGAATGGGCACCTTGGAACAGCGTAGCTGTGCTGCTGCCTGCCTTTCTGCACAGTCCCTGAATCTCTTCTTGGTTTCTCCTCCCCAGAACAGGATTGCTGTTCTATTCCATTACAAAAATGCATGCAAAAAAAAGTATATGCAAAACGATCTGTAAACTTTTATTGAGAGTTGTAAAGTATTTGAATAAATGGTAAGGCAACATGTATCCCTGGAGAGGAATGTTAAGTAGGTGACAGTGATCATTCTTCTTGAACTAATAAGTTTAATGCAGATCCCATCAATATCACTGTAAGGATAATTTTTGTAAAATGCAAATACAGATCAACACTAGCAGAGGTCCCTGCATGATGATGTAATAACAGTAGCAGCAGAGCTCCCTGTACATGTTAAAGCTGTCCTCTGTGAAACTGGCCCCTGATGCCAAAAGGTCTGAGGATTGCTCTAGAGGCTGCCTATGTCTTCCCCTTGAGGAGCAAACACTCCAGCTTTCACCAGCACTGTCTGCTGATGGCCTCGTGGAGTCCCTCTCCCAGGGACAGCCTTGCCCATGCCTATGCCTCCTCTATGGCAAAAAAAAAAAAAAAAAAAAGATCTTCTGTATGGCAAAATAGGGTGCAGCCCCCTCTCCTCCACTCAGGATAGCGGTGGGTTGTCACCTGCTTCAAACTCCCTGAGGAATCTGGAGATGTCTGCTGCAGTCATACCCCTCTGTTTTCCTTCTACCCCATCCCAGCTGCTGTTCCAAACAGCGTCCTCTGCAACCCCCATAAACTCCCCCATCCAGATATCCACACATCTAAGAAAGCCACCAGGGGAGGGCTCTGCCACGTCCCGGGAAGACGCATCTGAGACCAGAAGGGAGATCCTGCAGCTCTGCTGAGTGCAGGAGCGTGGTGGAGAAGTGATGCATGGTTCTGGTGGGGAGCATGGTGGAGATACTTCTGGTGTCCCGTGACACCAGAAAAATAAAGCTACAGGTTCCCACAGGTCTGAGCTTCTGCCAGAACTGTACAGTGTCATCTATGTGGTCAGGGGAGCCCAGCTATGACACTGGTGGACAGTGCCTTGAAGAGGCCTCAAGGTTGGGATGAGGAGCCTGTGGCCATGACCTTCATGGCCTACAACTAAAGACAAATTGGAACACTAATGATGGCGACTCAACCATCTCCCAGCACTCTTCCTCTGAAGTGCTGATACTGAGTACCCCACTAAGTTTCCTCAAGAAAAGGAAATCCAGGTAGGAATGGGCAGAAACCTTGGGAAAACTCCAAGCCCGATCACATAAACTAAAAAATCATGTTTGCCAAACTTTCATGTGATCTACAATGCCAATAACCACAACAGAACAAAACAAAATGAAACAAAGCAAAACAAAACAAAAAAGTGAGTTGGTTAAAACATTCAACAAACATGAAATAAAAATTTACTGTTTTTAATACAAGAAAGCCCATATGATTGGACAAGAAAAACACAAAAACTCCACATGACAAGCTAATGAAGGACACAGATAAAAATCACGAAGTGCACATACAATTATGGAATATACAGCAAGATGTTTGTGTTCACAAATAAATAGAGATACAATGTTTTTTAATCAGTACTGGGGATCAAACTCACCACTCGCTTGCAAGGCAGTTGCTTATGCCGCTGAGCTAAATCCTCAGCCCCAGAGATACAATTTTTTAAAAAATCACTTTGTGAAATAGTAGAAAGGTCTCCTCAAGAATTTGAAGGCAGCTAGGCATGGTGGCTCACGCCTGTAATCCCAGCACTCAGGAGGCTGAGGTGGGAGGATTGTTGGGAGTTCAAGACAAGCCTGGGCTACAAAATGAGCTCAAGGCCAGCCTGAACTGCATAGCGAGACCCCATCTCAAAAAAAAAAAAAAAAAAAAAAAAAGAATTTGAAGGCCATGGCATTCTCAGCTCCAGCCAGTAACTTTGCAACTGAAACCATACTCTTTGGCAATGTGTTTCCAAAGATCATTAAGAAATTCACCTTGTCTTGGCCAAAAGCCTTCCCCAGCCGCTCCTGTGTACATGCCTATCCCTCTGTTTGAGTTGGAACTTGGATACCTCACTGGGATGCTGATGGTCCAGTAAAGGTGAGTAGGGTACAGTCAGTCACCTGTCTGTTGGGATGGAGGTTTCCAGCATCAGCCATCCACAGAGGAGTATGAGAAACAGAACCTCAGAGACACAAAGAAGAACTTAGTCCTGGAGGAGCATAGGTTTGGACACGTGCTCCTGTGCCCCCACCTGGTGCAAGCTCAGGTCTTGCTGCATGAAAAGTAAGTCCATCAGCAATGCTGTGGGGGTGTCTCTAGGACATCTAAAGTTTAGGACATCTACAGTGACATCTAAAGTTGCCATGGTTACAAAGTTTTATGAGCCTATTAGTGATGATGTTTAGTTCTTGCGGGAGGAGCATAGATTTCACTTTTATACTATAGGCAAAAGTATTTCCAGATGGTTTAAACTGTTAAATTTTAAGACCATAAAGACTAATTTCCAGGGCTGGGGATTTAGCTCAGCGGCATAAAGTGCCTGCCTTGCAAGCAGGCAGTCATGAGTTCGATCCCTGGTACCGATAAAAAGGAAAAAGACACACAAAAAAAGACTAATTTCCATGCTATCATTCTATGCCTTCTCCATTTAGGAACTGAAATCTGTTTTTAAAATGTACTTTTCAACTTGGAGTAAGTTTAAACTTAACAGAAAAGTTACAAAGAGAGTTCAGAGAATTTTATATATCCTTAACCCAGTTTTACTGAACGCTTACATCTTTCATGACTATAGCACATTTGTCAAAATTAAGAAATTAATTCTGGTCACTAAATTCTAGACTATTCAAATTTCATGATTTTCCCATCGACATCATTTTTCTATTCCAGGATCCAGTCCAAGATGTTCACTATATTTAGTTGAAATTCATTTTCGGTCCATGTAACGACAGACTTCAAAACCCTCTTTAATTCCCACAGGAAGCGCTGCATGTTCTGCCTGTGGTTTTCCAAAGCTTTTCAGACGACTTTTTTCTTTTGTAATGACCACCTCAAGGCCCGCAGGAATGGAGGCTGTTCTCTTGGCTTCTCGGCCTTCCTCTGGGGCAGGCCCTCTCTGTCCCCCACTTTGCTCCTCCCTCCTCGCCTCTGCTCTAACCTGGTTCTGCTTCATTCCTCTGTGGGCCACGGTGGCCTAGAGTCCCATAGCTCAGCGTGCATGGCCTGCTGAGGCTCGGCTGGGCTTCAACCCAGTCGGGTTATTCACCCCTCACCCAGGTCACCTGGGCACTAATCCACGTCAAATTCTGTTGGATTCGGGTCTAGTTTCAAGCAACAATGAAATAGAACTACTACTTCGTGGTTGTTGTTGCTGTTATGGTAGAAAAGTCTGTTTCTCCGATAGAAGATATCACTGACTTTCTAACAGTAGCTTTGTGAAAATGCCTCTATTAAAAAGCGAAAGGAAGAAAAATCATCAGAATGAAATTTTTAATTTTTGAGAAAGAACCTGAAGAGAATAAAATCTCTAGGCATTACTCAATGAAGGACTGCAAAAGACTTTGTTCTTAAAGGATTTTGGTTAAACTGCAAAGGATTCAAATTTTTCTCAGAGTTTCAGTGGAAGCATTTAGATGATTTCTTAGAAAAGAAAGCACATAGCCAGTCCAAATCCGCTAACGAATCTAATAGAACACACTGGATATTGCTTTCTCCCTTTGGGGAGAGGAAAAAATAGCCCTGCTTATAAATTAATGTTTCCTTAAACAGACGAACTAAAATGTACTGTAGTTCTTCAGGGATTTTCACTCTAGAGCATCAGTGAGAAAGCTCTCTCCTCCCGCGTACCCGCACCCTGGCCCTGAGGAGGTCGCCTCCCTCCTCTCCTCCCTCTTCTCCGGTCCCTTCCTGTCTGCCTTCCTACCACAAGGTTCCACGCAATCCATGCAAAAAGCCACAAGAGTGCTCAATGCTAGTGACAGAGCAGTGACCAAAATGCAGAGAATAAGTGAAATAGTATGACTTTAATCAAAACAGAAGTGAAAGTTTCAATTAAAAATGTATTACAGTAAGACACATTATCATTAACCCCCCAAAACACGTTCCCTCAGTCTGAACACACTTATCCCCTCCATCTCGACACTTTCTGAAGTAGTGTAAGGCTCACATTCAGAGCAATTCCTGTCAATTAAAAATATTACAGTCTCTTCATTCACCAGACTCATGGGATCTGGCCCTGTGCACTTTCTAGTTCTTCGCTAATGTCAAAATAACCATGAAGTTGGTTGAGGACATTGAGGCAGCCATGCTAATGCTGCTAAAGACACTCCTGAAAGAGGACGCACAGAACCGCTCCAGAACGTGGTCATTGGCATTTGCTGCCGTGCCGCCTTCTGCCTGCCATGGACTGTTTCTCCGAAGTGATGCCCCTTTGCCGTGCCATCTTGGAGCCAGCCAACTGTGGACTGAAACCTCTACACACTGTGAGCCAAAACAAACCTTTCCCCGAAAAGTAAAAAAGAAAGAAAAGAGAGAGAGGCAAAAATGATGAGATGAGTGTGCTTAATTCAAGGAGGGGTATTCTGGGTAGGATTAATGGTAATTTATCTTTTACTGTAATTAATTAAAAATCTAAACTCTAAACATTCACCATTTAAAAAATCACACTATGGTATGCTGATATGCATTCCATATGCCAAGGGAGGGCTCAGGAAAGACTCAGTATTTTTTTTTAAATCACCATCGTGGATCTGAACTCACATCGTGGATCTGAACTCACAACCACCATCGAGGACTGAACTCACAACTGCCTGCTTGCAAGACCACCTGTTTGCAAGGGAGGTGCTTATGCCGCTGAGCTAAATCCCCAGCCCCTAAGACTCGGTTTCTGAGCAAATGTTGAAGCCCTTGACAGAGGAAGCCAGGGAGCCTGCTGGGTCTGGGGCTGCACAGCGGGAGTGTGACTGCAAGTTCCAGAGCGGAGGAAGAGAGCAGAGCACTGCAGGTTGGGTCTTGTCTTTCTTCCAAATGTTTATACATTGGGCCTCGAGGGTGTTTTGCATTAATTCTGATATCCTATTAACAAGTGCTTTCTCTCAGCGGCTGGGGCTGGGGCAACTGCAGGGCAGGGCACCTCGCTGGGCTCCAGGCCCTGGAGACAAAGCAGGAGCAGAGAGCAGGCCACAGAGGAAGGAGGCTGGGAGGCAAGGGGGTTTGGGGAGCCGGCTCCTGCTCTGAGGGTGGGAAGTCACTGGGCTGAGGGCCATCTCCGTTTTCTATTCCTGCCACAGCGATTGCCAATCAGCAACTTACGCAACGCCGGTTGCTTATACCATCATGTGTACATTGCTGGCCCGCAGGGTCTCCTTAGGCTCACATTGGTGTGGCTGCCTTCCTGCTCTCTTGGTTTCTTAGAGGATTGAGCGGGTGCCATGGGTCATCTGGCCGGGGCCTCCTCTCTGCCGCCAGCTCCTGGTCCTCCTCCTCTTCCTCAAAGCTAGCAGCTGAGGATGGAGTCCTCTCTGGCCACGTCTCTCTCACTGTTTCTTCTGGCTTCCTCTCTGCTTTAAGGACTCCTGTGATGAGACGGTGCCACCCGGATCATCCAGGAGCTTTCCTCACCTCAGAGTCCAGCCCCTACATATACCTACCTGCTCAGCGCCTTTTGCCAGGGAAGGTGACAGCCACAGTGCCCGAGGATTAGGACATGAGCACCTCTGGGAAACAGTATTCTGCAATGGCACAAGCTCTTCCGGAGAGCTGGCTGCTGTCTGCTCTGCAGGGTACTGGGTGGGGCAGGGAAACCAGTTCAGGCTTGGAGAAGGGAAGAGGCTATTGGGGTCAGAATTGGGCTGCTACTGAGTTTCACGTATCACCTTGACCAGGCTGCAGTCCCTGTTTACTCAGCAAAACACTGTCCTAAGGGACTCAGTGAATGTCTTTTGTATATATGAATAAAGTCTCTAATTGGAGCCAGGCATGGTGATGCCTGCCTAGAATCACAAATACTCAGAAGGCTGAGGCAGGAGGATGGCAAGTTCGAGGCCATCCTGGTCAAATAGTGACTTAGCAAGAGCATCTCAATAAAACATTAAAAAGGGCTGGGAATGGAGTTCAGTACAGAGTCCCTGGATTCCATCCCCAGGAAAACACACACATACACACACATGCATAAACACATGAAATAATTATGTCCCTAATCAGGACCCCTATATGCAGGCTGGGTCTTAAGGACAGAGCCCAGGGCTCCCCAGTGAAAGGAAAGTTCTGCCCAGAGACAGTGACTTCTGCTCACCCACTATGCCCAGCCTACCCTTCCTGAGGATGTCAGATTCACCCTGCACCCCTAATTCCTCGCAGCAGATCTCTTACCATACATCTTCCAATTCTATTTCTCTGATCAGACCACAGCTGCTTCTAATTCTGAGAGGGTTCTGAACACAGAGCCCAAAGCATCACCCAGCGTTTGGGACCAGGAAAGAGAGTGATCCACGACGGTGAGGGAAGGGCCCCAGGTCCCAGGAAACACCTTTTGAAGGAAGGATGTGCACTCCAGGCTGGGCCTGGCCAGCCCAGAGTCAGCCAGCCCCAACCAAGGGAGAAAGTAAGAAATAAAGGCACCACTGTGCCCGATCAGTCACCTGGAAATTCTGTGGCTTCCACTGCATCCCGGAATCCACAGGAAGCCAGAGCAGATCTCTTCCTCGCTGCCCTGTGTGCTTGGGAGCCGGTTAGCTGAGCCCCTAGCCAAGACCTAGTCAGGGGAGCTGAATGAGACTTGTGGGTATGTTTTTCTGAGGCTTCTCCTTTTCTTGTGGAGGAACAGGCTGTGCTTGAAACTCGAAAGTGGGGTGTTTTGCTTTTTTGTTGCTATTTAAATCTTCCTGGAAGGCAGCAAAGAACAGCAAAAGAAAGGAAAGAATTCCCTTTGTCACATGCGCTGTTCTGGTTAGCACAGTAGTTGGGCCCTTGATCTCTCTCCAGGCCTCCCAGTCTGGCATAGAGTGAGATTTAAGAAATAAAAGGAATTTTTCTGTGAGTGTGGCCACCGGGCAGACCTGAAGCCAGGGCTATGGGTACCAACCCTCTCCACCCTCCCGGCCCCGCCCCAGCAGGCCCAGCTCTGCAGGTGTGAGACTGGGTCCCTGGAGACACAACTGCAGGGCAGCTCCTCACGTGGACTGACACCCCCACCTCAGAGAGGACAGGGCCAGCCCTGGTTTCCCACCCAGTAGGCCAACTTTAGTCTTAAGAAAGTCATATTGTGCCTCTTTCGTCTCACACAAATGGCAAAAGATTTCATACCAAGGAAAGGGAGGCCTGGGGAGAAGCCGATCCATGGGTAGGGAGTGACAGGAGCAATAGGTTCTGGGGTGCTGGTGCCCAGGAGGCGACTCTAGAGAGCCAGACTGGGTACCTCAGAAAGCCAGAAGAAAGGACTCTAGGCGCACACCGTATAGACATGCTAAGTGTTTACGAGGCGGATATGCTTCACTTGATAGAAACATTACGCAGTGTATACATGTATCAAACCTTGGGATGGTGCCCCCTGAATATGTAGAAGTGTTTATGTTTTTATGTGTTAGCTAAAACTTATTAAAATTTTCCAAAAAAAATTTTTAAAGAGTTCACATCAGGAAATGTTTCTTTGTGAGAGCTAATATTTAGATCCTTCTTTATTCTTCCTCAAGGCTAGATTGAGGCAGAACTGGACCCTTCCGTTCTGAGAAATATCAGCTGTTTTTCCTTTAACAGTGTCAGGTGGGCTTCAGGTGGTTCCTGAGGGATCTGCACTCTGTCTCTGCAAGAATATTCCCTGCTGAGGTGACATGGGGACCCGGCTAAGATCGGTACCTCTGCAACGAAAGTGTTTGTTTGTTCCACCTCCTTCTGCCTTTGACCTCTACAGGAAAAGAAAAAGCCTTACAGAATCTGATTTGTAATAAAAACATGTGCCACAGAAGATTTTTGTGAGGATTGAAGAATTTAGGCCGGAGCGTTTTGGAAGCGGCCTACGGCTTCCACAGCTGAACTGTGCAGAAGCACTGACTGACAGTGGCTGGACAGACAAGCACACTGCGGTGTGAAGGGCAGAGACACTGCTACTGTCCTGTGCTGGGGTCAGGGGCAGCCAGGCAAGGCAGGCACACTGGGTGGTGAGGAAAGGGTTTGTCCAAGAGGAGATGACGAGGGTATTCTCAGCCCACCAAAAAATCTATAGAGGGGGAGGAACAGCAGGCAGCAAAGTCAGAAGTGACACTGATATTGGAGGATCTGTGGCCTCCCCGTCCATTCACCGGGCCGTAGGTGTATAAAGGACACTGTCAAGGTTAGGTCTCACTGCAGGGCACACCCAGAGGCCCTGGAGAAAACCAACCCACAGGAATACTGACCTTCTTTGTCTCTGAGCAGAGTAAAGAACATCCAAAAAGGTAGTGGAGTTTGGTTTCTACACAGGAGTGCCTCCTTATCCATAGTTTTGATCTTCTCAATTTTAGCTGCCTAAGCCAACCATAGTCCAAAATTATTACATAGAACATTCCAGAAATAAACAATTCACATGTTTTAAATCTTAAGCCACTGTGATTAGTGTGATGATACTGCTCACCATCCTGCTTTACCTGCTCGGTATGTGAGTCAGCCCTTCATCCAGAGTGTTCACGCTGTAAGTGCTGTCCCCGCCAGTCCCTTAGCGCCATCTTTGTTATCAGGCTGACTATGGTGGCACCAGAGTGTTCGTGTTCAAGCAACCCTAACGTTACCTCAGAATGGCTGCCCAGTCCGAGAGTGACAATGCTGGCGGTTGGATACAGCAGAGAGAAGCAGTAAAGGGCTTATTTGACATGAAAGATGGATGTTCCTTCCTTAAAAAAACCAAAAAACATCATCTTAATAAGAAAAGAAAAGAAAAACCATGCACCGAGATTGCCAAGACCGGTGGTTTTTCTTATTCATTTCTTATTGTGCCTGATTTATAAATTGAATTTTATCTTAGGGAAAGATATGTAGGGAAGACCTGGGGGTTTAGCTCAGCGGCATAAGCACCTGCCTGGCAAGTGCAAGGTCATGAGTTTGATCCCCAGTACCAAAAAAAAACAAAAGCAAAACAAAACAAAAAAGACCCTGTACAGATTCATAGGAACAAACAACAATTCAACATTTGGTACTTCCGTGGCTTCTGCGTCCCCTGGGATTGGAACGTATCCCCTGTAGGTAACAGGGAACCACTGTGTGCCACGTCCAGACGAAACGTTTGTTCCCTGCTTCAGTCCAGCTTCCTTTCTGATGGCTGTGCAGCAGGGGTACCAGCAGGAGGCCGGGCTCTTTACACTTGTCCCACGTTCCCACATTCTGGAGTTCTTGGTCAAGGAAGACAGAGGTAAAAAGTTGCCTCGGAGACTTGCAGAAGAGTGTGCTGCTGCAGAGGACGCGTTCAGGGCCTGATGTGGCGGGCAGGCTCTGGCCAAGTGCGCTATAGACATTCACTCATTAGTCCTCAGTACAGTCCTACAAGATAGGGTGATTATTTTTCTCATTTAATGGGTGAGGAAGCTGAGAAATAGAGAAGTTAAATAATGTGGCCAAGGTCAAAGAGAGAAAGCTGATTTTCAAACTCAGATTGGTTAGCTACATTGTCTCCCGTTACCTGGAGATAACTTGCTTTCCCTAGCCTGTCTCTAATTAGAAAATAGGGCAGTAACATGCTAGCAAAGGGAGATGTTACTTGTTTTGACTAGATGACTTAGAGAGATAGGGTATTACAGTGTAGAACGCTAAAATACCCTTGGCCACTATAAAATGCCCTGGCCTCAGTCAGGACTATTTTACTATAAGTAACAGAATATTTAAAATCACCAAACAGTTGGACACTTGTTATGTCCCTCAGCAAGTCTGGATGCAGTTCACAAATTTAAAAGATTGGATTAATGATGTCATTAGGAAAATCTAGGGTTTTTAAAAAACTCTTAACTGGGTGTGGTGGCTTATGCCTGTAATCCCAGCACTCAGGAGGCTGAGGCAGGAGGATCATTGCAAATTTGAGAATAGCCTGGGCTACAAAGTGAGCTCAAAGCCAGCCTGAACTGCATGGAGAGACCCTGTCTCAAAAAAAAAATCTCTTAAATCTTCCCTGTCTATGTATCAACTATGTTTCACTCACAACCGCAAGATGGGTGCAGCAGCTCCAGGCATCACATGTTGACAACTGTATCCACTGAAGGAGTTTCCCATAAAATACTCAGTAGACTTTGCAAGTCATTTGGACAAAATCAGCTCTCACATTTATGCATGAGCCTTAAAGGAAGCTCAAAATATGAACAGCTAGAATTCTCGGCTACTGTTTTTTTCCTTTTCTTTACCTCTAAGGTATACACATAAACTCTGGCTAGATCAAGGTAGTGACTTAATGCAAACTTTGTTGAATGATGACAAAAATTTCTGCTTCAGTTATATCTCTGACTTGAGGCTGGCTTCAGCTCAACACAGTCTCTTCCTGGAGCGACTGTGCCAACAGTGAAGCTCCGTCCACCCCAGCATGCTCAGGAGGACATTCATAGTCAGGGGAGTCCTGAGTCTGTCCTGCTCTTGGCAGAAGTGTCACTATCTCCAGCCCCAAAATGACAGAAATTGTGCCTGTCATGATGAATGTCAATTGACAGGGACATTCATTGTGGTTTACCCAAGACCGGGCTATACTTTTCTATTGTAAAGTGCATGGTCCAGTACTGGTTAGAGGGCTCCCTGTTCACCTGACCTCAGTCTCTTTGCACTGCCTTTCTGTGTTACTTATAATGCAGTCCACAGAGACACTCCAGCTATCATGTCATCCACTGTCAGGTAAGGACATTTCCTGGAAGCTGCCACACTGTGCAGCCTGTCACATTCCATTGGCCAGAGCTCAGGTCACATGGACATGTCTTGCCCTAAAGGCTGCTGGGAAATGGTCTTGCTGTTAGACAGGGGTCTCCAGAGAGACAGAACAAGTGGATATGTGTATACAGAAGTTGGTTCAGATAGTTACAGAAGCTGGCAAGTCCAACCCTGCAAGGTGTAGAGGCCCACTGGGGGCCAGGAGAGCTGACGCTCTAGTTCTGGAGCTGATTGCCTTTAGAAGCAGAAGAGCCAGCAGTTCAGGGCAGTCTTCTGGAGAGCTTTCTCTTGCTCCAGGGAACCAAGTTTTTTGGTCAATTCAAGCTTTTAACTGGCATTACAAGGCCCACTCAAGTTATGGAGGGTAATCTGCTTTACTCTGTCCACTGAATTCAGTGGGAATCTTGTTAGAAAATACCTCACAGAAACATCTGGAACAATGGTTGGCAAAATCTGGACCAGCCAAGTACATATAAAATTTACTGTCATTGCCATCTTTATTCACGACAGCTACTGGCATCTTCGCTTTAGGCTAAGAGTCTTCAATGCATGGGAGAATCCCCACCCACCTCCTGTGATGGGAAATAAAGGCTTTGAGGATACAACCACATATATTCATGTACATATTTTATGTAGCTACTTTTGTATTACACGGCAGAGCTGAGTGATTGTAATGAAACCATGTGCAACATCTAAACTATATACTTCCTAGGAAATGCTGACCAAGCTCTTACTTTAGCTGGCCAGGTTCCCAGTCAAATACTGACAACCTGAAGTAAAGGGAGAGGCAAATTGTGGTGGAAAATAGCAACCTCCACACGCTGCAGCGTGAGACTTTACTTCTGAGGTCTTCTGAGAAGGATTCCCATCCTTCAGCAACAAATAAATTCTGAGAAGTCTATGAGAACTAAAGGAATTAGAAAGAAGTTCAAGCAATTTTCTCTGCTCACAGAAACTTTTTTTTTCCAAGAGTCTCACTAGGTACTGTAGGCTGGCTTTGAACTTGCTTATGTAGCCCAAACTGGCCTTGAAGTCACAGGGCTCCTCCTGTCTCAGCCTCCCGAGGACCAAGATTACAGGGGTGTGCCTGGCTGCTTGCAGGAATTTACTAGAAAATGTTCATTGGAACACAGTGTTTGGACTCAGCGAGAGCTGAGTTTCTACTGAATTATCAGCCTTGAGACTGAACTCAGAATACCAGTTTTCTTATCTCCAAAATGAGCCTGATTCTGTGACCACACTGGGGTGTTATAGGAATTTACTGGGGTGTTATAGAAATTTACACCATGTCCCAAACACAAGATGAACTCTCTTTTCTTGTTCAGTAATTGAAGGAGCCCTGTGTGGCGATGCACGCCTATAATCCCATCACTCTGGGAAGTCAAAACTGGAGAACTGCAAATTCAAGTGCAGCTTGGAAAACTTAACAACTTCGTGAGACTTTATCTCAAAAAAAGAGAGAGAAAAGAAAAGAAGGAGGAAGCCTGGGAATGTAGCTCAGTAAGAAGGCCTGACTTGAGCCCCAGGAACATGCACACACACGAACAATAGTACTAATTAATGTGGATTGCACTTTACTGAGTGCCAGCCCTGGGTAAGGGCCGTCTGTGGATCGGTTCATCTAATCTTCACCGCACCCTCTGAGGTCAGGGTGGTCATTACTCCCATTTTCAGATCAGCATATCAGGAGATGAGATATCTCAGCAAAACGTGAGTGCAAAGCTTGGTTCAGACCCTGCTTGTCTGCTTGCTGAGTCCCAGGCCTGACCACCAGGCTGTCCCGCCCCTCCCTATGCCACAGCCTTCCAGCCATTGTCCCCTCGATCTTCTGCTCCCTGGTAGTGACTGCGCAATGGGAGAGCTGAGCAGGGCCTGAGCGCCCAGGGCCTGACTGGAACCCGAGGAATGGGCTTGGGTGCCAAGCATGTGGCAGGCAGCAGAGGAGGTGTCACAGCAGGACTGGGTCAGGCTGAGCTGTGACGGGCCAGGACCCAGAAGACCACAGGACAGCATGCCAGGCATGGGCATAAAGGATTGGAGGTACTAAAGGAAATAGCACTGTTTTCCAGTGTTGAGGATTGAACCCAGGACCTTCATGCACATGCTAGGTCTACCATTAATTTACATCTATGTGCCTTTAAAATTTTTTTTTGTTTTGAAACCAGGTCTCACTAAGTTCTCAGGCTGGCCTTGAAATTGTGATCCTCCTGCTTCAGCTTCCTGAGTAGCCATGATTATTGGCATGAGCTGCCTCTGCTGCTTAGGAAATGGCATGTTTAAGAAGAAACAAGCAAACAACCAGGCTGAATCAGAGGATTGTTATGGGAGAGTCTAAAAGTGTGGTTTGGAAGTAGAGACAGGGAAGGTGTCACAGCAAGCTGGGCCAGGATGGGTTCTGAAGGCATACAAGACTGAGAGGGCTGCAGGACCGCATGTCTCCAAATTACAGAGTCTGACTTTGTGGAGTTTTTTTTTTTTTTCTCAGTATTAAAAATTTAACCCAGGGTTTTTGCCCTGAGCTATAGCCCCAGCCTTTTAAAATTAATTAATTAAAATTATTTTTGAAACAGGCTCGTTCTAAGTTGCTAAATTACCCAGGCTGAAGTCACAGTCGGGATCTTCTTGCCTCAGCCTCCTAGAATGCTGGGGTTATACTGGGTTTATAGGTATGTACCAGTATCTTTGGCTCAGAGTCTACTTTTAGTTTTTACCACTATCTAGGACTTGTATTAATAAGCAAAGCAAGTACTTGCACTAACAGGGGGCTGGAAGAGCAACGAGAACATCCCTTCCAACAGGGATGTTCAAATACTTAACCACAGAATGGCAAAAGCACCCATGTGAGCCTGGCTACGGGTCACAGCCAGAGGTAGTTCTTTGAGTCCCCCTTGTTACTGGGTCCTGGGAGGGACAGAGTTAAGTGATTGTGTAAGGGACTTAGGAGATCCAGGACAGTGCTTTAAGCACTTCAGACAGGAAGATGAGGTGTTCTTCATTTCCTTCGTGGCAGTGTGGTCGTGTTACAGCTACACTCCAGGACTGCTTGTCATGTACCAATGTTCTTAAGCAACCTGCGGAGACAACACAAGCTACAATGTTAAGGATATCCTCAGGACTGAATATGAGATTGATTTTTGAGGTACGTTTTATCAGAAATATCATACTTCAGTTATTCTTAAAAAATATTTGTGGAGGGGCTGGGGGTTTAGTTCAGTGACATAAATGCCTGCTTCACAAATGAGAGGTCATGAGTTTGATTCCCCAGCATCAAAACAAAAAAAGTATTTGTGGAGACGGAGACCGAGATGGTGGAGCAGTAAGCAGCCGAGTAAACAGCCCATCTGAGAGTCGCCATCTGGAATACAGCCACCATGAGGAAGACAAGAGGAGGGAAGTGGGTCCACTGGACCCAGGAAGTGTGAGTTGAAGCCCACAAAGAGTGAAGAGAAAAGCTGGAATGAAGAGGAAATAGCCATCAGTGCCTTCTTCCTGAAACAGGACTCACTGTGCGAGAGGAGCGATTGGAACCTGTGGTTGCACCATCATGGTGATGGTGATGGCTGGTGACCCTGGAGGCCTCTGCAGAGAGATGCAGCAGTGGGTATGGAGGACTGCACTGGCTGGTGGTGAGTGCAGAGGACTTAGTTCTCCTGCAGGGGAGAGGGTTTAGGCAGGAACCATCTTGGAGATGATCCGGCTGAGCTCAGAACCCAGAACTGCTGCCAGCTCCATCTAGCAGATCCAAACTGGGCTCAGATTCATGGAAATTGCTTGGGTGGTGGTTTGGTCTTGGGGAAGGGCTGCTGAGATTATCCACTACCCTGCCAAAAAGCTACTGCCTGTTTTCTGGGAGAGATCTGCACCGATCAGGACTCCCTCTCCACAGGTTGTCTACTACTAAACCAGAGAGAAGCGTGGAAATGACTGTTTTTCTTTTTCTTTTTCTTTTCCTCTTTTTCCTTCGTTATTTTTACATGAGTGTGAACATGGTTCCTACCCTCTTTATGAGTGTGGGTCTATTTTGTTCTTCCTTTTATCTCTTCCATCTCTCTTCCTTCAGTCTTCTGCACCAGTTTCCCAAATTTGGTGTGATCCCCCCTTATCTTCTGACCTTATTTCTCATCTCTTTCTCTTCTTCCACTTTTTTATTTTCTTCTTAATCCCTTTTAGATTTTAACCCTCAAAGGCAAAATTGACACGTTAAGGACTTATATACTGCATATAATTATCTGATTTATTTTGCATTTTGTTATATAATCACAAATCTAGTTTATATGGTTAAAAGTGTCAAATTAAGGGTTACCTCAGTTTGTCATTTTCTAGGCTATGTTTGATGCTATTGGTACCACTATAGCCAAAATTGACATAATTGTTCTAAACAGATGTTGGTCTTGGTTCCAAGACTGAGATTAAGGGTCACAGAAAATACTGTGGCACAGTGCCAAAGAACTAAGGACTGGACCAAACAAGCAACAACTTCTCATCTCCAACAAAAAAAATCTTCCAACAGACTCAAAACACTGACACCAGCTACACTTGGAAGATACCTCAGAGAAGCAGCCATCACCTAAGAGTCCTAAATACCAGCAATAAAGCAACCCACCACAAGTAACTTTCAGGCATCACCCCAGGATTTTAAACTAAAAAGAGAGAGAAAATAAAATGATACGACACTTAAGTAAAATGCAATCCCAGACATATAGTTCACCAAACGCAAATCCAGGGGGCCATGAAGTGGCACAATTTGAAAGCCCCTCCTCAGGCCTTTCTGAAGTGGTAACAGCAAAGCAGTTGAATGAGGCTCTGGGAAAAAAATGAAACCAAAAATAGTCTACAGATAACTACAGAGATTACAAAAGTACAAACCATGCTGAGTGACATTAGAGCAGACACAGACAAAAAACATAGACAAACTTGAGAAAATTATGAAAGCTTGGCATAGGAAAGAATCCACAAAGCAGATTCAAACAAATATCCAGGAGAATGAATTTCCACTGAAAGTATTCAAAGAAGATTAGGCTGGTGTGAGGACAGGATCTCGAATATTGAAGACAGGTTTGCAGTTAGTGACCGGGAAAAGAAAGATTTCTAAAACATAAGGGATTATGAGAAATCAATGCAGCAGCTGCTATGTGAGACAAAGAAGAATAACTTAAATTAATTGGAGTCAGTAACAAAGCAGGAGATATCACAAATGATACTTAAAAAAAAGTGTTCATAGATGTCATATAAGAAAATTTCCTGGTAGAGAAAAAGAATTTGACATGAAGATAAGCAAGGCATATAGAACTCCAAGTAGCCAGTCAAAAACGTCTATAGCCAGGCATGTTATAGCAAAGATTCCAGAAATTCAACACAAGAATAGAATCCTGAAAGTTGTTAGGGAAAAGAAACAAATCACCTATAATGGAAAGCCCATCAGAATCACAGCTGACTTCTCAGCACAAACTCTTTAAGAGTCTAGGTGATCTCGAAGTAAAGTATTTCAAGTTCTAAAGGAAAACAGCTTTCAACTCAGATTGATATACCCTGCAAAACTATCTTTCAAAACTGATGGAGAAATAGGACACTTCCATGACAAAGAACTTCTGAGGAAATTTTTAAACAACAAACTAGCACTCCAAAATGTTTTGAAGGACATTCTAGAAAGAGATAATAAGGACTACACCTCCGTGTACCCAAACAGAAGGAATCCATCAGGCAGGGCAAACAGTTAGAGAGAGGGAAAAAAAGACAGGGAGCCAACAACAGGAAAATAACGTAACTAGAATAAGTCAATACATATCAATTATAACTATCAATGTTACTGGTCTCAGCTCATCATTCAAAGGACACAGGCTGACAAAATAGATCAAGAAGCAAGGTCCAACAATTTGCTGCATACAAGAAACACGTTTTTTATTTTAAAGAGATTAAAACCAAGCAAAACAAAACAAAGCCAATCAAAACAAGCCAATGTAAGTGACCCAGGACTTCAAAACAATAGGAAATCAACAATGGCTACTATAATGTCTCCTGCTGTCTTCAGAATAGCTGCAGATACCTGCAGACATAGTAAAAATCAAACAAAACAACATAATAGAATCAATACAAACAAAACAATGAATACAATAAAGGACTTCAAAACAAGATAATAGTAAATCCCAAATGGCTACCATAATATATCCTGCTATCTCTGAAATAGCTTCCCATGCCATCGGATACAATAAAATCAAGCAAAACAAAACAGAACAAAATCCAGCCCAACAAAAATGTGAAATTGATACAAAACTTCAAAACAAGACAATAGGGCTGGGGATTTAGCTCAGCAGCTCAAGCACTTGCCTGCTAAGTGCAAGGTCAGACTTAGTAAAGGTCTATAGAGTGTTCTACCACAAGACATCAGAATACACATTCTTCTCAGCTGCACATGGACACTTTTCGAAATAGACCACATACTGGCTCATAAAACATGCTTAAGTAAATTCAAAAAAGTTAAAATTACTCCACGCATACTATCAGATCACAGTGCAATGAATTGGAAATCCATGTCAAAAGAAACAACAAGAACTTCATAAACACATGAGAATTAAATAGCACCCTGCTGAACACCCAGTGGATCACAGATGAAGTTAAAGAAGAAATTGAGCGTTTTTACAGTTGAATGATAAGGGCAGTACAACATACCAGAATCTGTGGGACACAGTGAAAGCCATCCTAAAGGGAAATTTATAGCAGTAAATAGTCATGTAAGGAAAACAGAGCAAGCACATATAAACATATTTTCAAAACCTTAGAAATAAAATCATTAAGCTATGGATCAGTGATACAACTGAGTATTAAAGGTTTCTGTTATGCACTGACTGCTGGTGTCCATGCAAAATTCCTACATTGAAATGCTAACCTCCAGCGTTCTGGGATAAGGACATAGGCCCTTTAGGAGAGAATGAAGTCATAATGATGGAGACTTCATGACTGGGACAGTGTTCCGGTAAAAGCAACCCCAAAGAGCTCCCAGGCCCTCTTCTTGTGGTAGGAGCACAATAAGAAGCCAGCTCTCCGGCGCCCCAAATCAGCCCGTCCTGAACGCTCAGTATTTGAATACTCTGGTACCTTCATCCTGGGCATCCTCACTGTCGGTGTGTATTGTTCCCACCACTCAGTCAGCGATTCTGTTTTGAAAATCTGCACTGAGTTAAGGCAGCCTTTATGTGTGCAAATCTATACAAAGAGCGCAGTGAAATTAAGGAGGCTGAGATTCCTAGTGGCTAACATAAAATGAGAACTAGGAGGGGTTCCCTAGCACCGAGGATGCAGACAGATCTGAATTCCTACATCCTGTGGCTTAGACTTTGTGAGGATCAAGAAGGCACTTTGATGTGAAAATCAACACGTTCTTGTTCAGAAAGGGGCCCGCCCCGTGAGCTACTTCGTGCAAGTTATCAAGTTATCATAGGCAAAGGCAAGTGTACCCCCGGGGAGAGGCCATCAGGCCTGGGGTGAATAACTGAGCGGAAACTAGGGGAAGGGCACAGCTTGCATCAGATCAGGAGGAGGCGGCTGGGAGCCCGCTTCCCTGGTGTCAATCTAGGAGTGCAGAGCTGGTCAGATCGGCACTTCAGTAAGTTAATCTGCACACCGGTGATTTATCAGAAAAGACAAGCCTGCTAGACTAGAGACTGTCATGGTACCTCCCTGCCTTTCTGAAAAGTCTCTAATTTTCTTCTGGAGCACATTTCTTAAAATAAAGGAAGCCCCTAGAGTGTGCTATGATATTAATATTTATTGATTAAATCAAAGAATTTTGGAAAGCATGTTTCTCAGAGAACCAATAATCAAAAAGACTACATTGTCTCAGGACCAGAGGACTCAGTCCCATCATTTTCAGTATTGTTCATGTGACCTAAATTCCTCATGTCTGAGCACTAGGTCTAAGACTTCTGGGACTCTCCGGAGTTCCCTGAGTGTCTACACTGCACTCCTCTGTGACTGCAGGGGAAGCGGGGAGGGGAGTGTTCAGCTGCTGGGAAGAGGAGGGAGGGTCACTGTGTTTGGGTCATTCAGTGGCAGTCGCCTGGCTCTGCTCCTGGTTTGTTGTGCCTCTCTGCACAGGTCACCCTGGTGCTTTGTGCTCCAACTTTACTAAAAATGGCAAGAATTCTCACATCTCCCAAAGAAGTAGCATCTGGCTATTTAATGCTTAGGTGGTATTTTCAAAACATCAAGCGCCAAGATCAGTCCATGGCAGAAAATCAAAGATCCATGGCTTCCCTAATGAGGCAGCCAATGTGCCTTTCTTTCTTCTCCCTTTAAACATCCAAAGGAACTAAGCTCTCAGATGTCTGTGTACTATTGAGAGAGGACAACCTCAAATTCCTGGAGTTGGTAAACCGCTCCTTAGGTCTCTTTAGTGAACACAGTTGGTGCATAATGGAGCCCAGTTTACAGACAATCCTGTGCCACTCAAACTATGTAACCAGAGACAATAGGACTATAGAAAATTTGGGCAAGAAGGTTCCATAACCAATGTTTGGTAGTTATATTTTATTGAAAAAGATATTTAATCCTAAAAACACTAATGCAGCAATGGCCTTAATGAAAGCGTTTACTTAAACTTTAAAGAAGGTATTCAGAAGGTTAGAGATAATCAAGGGCCATGGACAGAAGGTAGAAGGTATAAAATTTAAATGTTTTTGGTACTAGAGATTGAACTCAGGGCCTTCACTAAGCTATAGCCCCAACCCAGTTATTGATTGACTGACGGATTGATTGAGACAGGAAGTTGCTAAGGTGTTCAGGCTGAGCCAGAATTTGTAATCCTCCTGCCTCAGCTTCCTAGGATGTTGGGATTATAGTGCCCTGAGCCTCTCTTCAGACTCTCAGAAGGCACATCAGAAAATGAGACACATTGTGGGCTCAACCATGCCTCCCCTGCCAAATTCTCAGTCTCTTGGAAAGTGACCTTAGTTGGAAACAGGCTCATTGTGGATATGAACATGGACATGATTGGTGAGGATGAGGTCATAGGGGAGCAGGCCTGGCCTCTAGCCCACTGTGATTGGTGTCTTTACAGAAAGGGGAGATTTAGACCCAGACACATACGTAGGGTGTGTACCATATGAAAATGGATGTCAGAAACTCATCCACAGCCAAGAAACACTGGAGACGGACAGCGGAGCACCAGGAGCCAGGGACAGGCCTGGGTCAGACTGCCTCTCATGGTCCTCAGCCAGCTCCATCTCACACTTCCCAGCTCCAGAACTGGGAGACAACACAATTCCAGGGCACGGCACTCCTTGGCCTTTCTTAGGACAGCCCTAAGAAACAAGCATGACAAGTTTCACCTGGTTGTTCTATCCTCGGGAACCGTATATACACACCCCCTCCCATACTTATTCTGCTCCCTTGAAGACTTGTTTGCATTAGTGTATTATTTTCTTAAAATACAAGTATTCCCCCACAAGGCTGTGATGTCAAGCGTTCACACCCAGTGGCATTATTATATTTTGCAGTGATGGCCACAAAAGTGCCCATTGCACATTGTACAGAGAACACTGTCCTGTCCTGTCTCGGTCCAGGAAGGTTTACAATTGTAATCTCAAGGAGAAGCTACTGGAATTCTAGTGAGTCAATTCCAATCTACCACTTCCAGTGTGAACCACAGCAAGAAGACTCTGAGATGTATGTACAGTTGTAGGAAACCAAGAGGTCCTAAGTCCAGCCAAGATGATGGTTCACCAGAACACAGGCCATGACTCAGGGGCCACTCCAGGTTTTATTAATTCTCCAGAAGGGGAGTGGCTCAGGGGCAAATGACAGTGACAGTGGCAGGACAAACATGAGTGCCATGACTACCATGAGCTGGGCTAGGTAGGAGGCCTGAGATCACCTCTATGGTATGTAGAGGGCAAAAATACAGAGAGAACAATCTGCATATCAACTGAGGTAGTTGCTAATAATTTTTTTTCAGTTCTGATGTACAATCCTTCTTGCCCTGGGAAGTCACAGCCTCTTTCTCGAGGCTGGGTTCCAGCCAACAGCGTCCACCATGGTTCTCCATCCCACTCGGCTCAACCATGCATTTGGGTAGTCACTGAGCAGGGTGACATTGACCTGTCACTTTGCTTCAGAGATTACACATCAGCTCCTCAGCCAGCCCCATTACATTGCTTAAAACCAACTGAAAGAATAAAGAAATAGCCTAGCTAGCTCTGTACATGGCAGTACATGGAGATAGGGCTAAGTTTATCCAAAATGGAGATGGTTGCTCTTCTTTTCACGGAGAGTCTTCTCTGTGGTTCCTACCTAAGGGCCCCTTTAGGACCTTGTCATTTCCCTAAGGGGCGATGGCTAATGTCCCTCTCTTAGACTCCAGGTAGGCTGTGACCGCTTGTAACCAACAGAATGTTGTAGATGTGATGCTGCCGTGATTGCTAAAGTCAGGTCAGAAAGCTGGTGCCTTGCCAGTGGATACTTTCACTGGACCATCTAACTGCCCAAGGGCGCCATAGTGGATGCTCAGATTCACACTTCTGGAGGAGCCACATGGACAGAGTCTAGACCTTGAAGAGAGAGGTGCTTGGCAAGGTTGCAGGGGCTCCGGTCCTCTCTGCTGCTCTGGCTATGACCACTGCCTTACAATAACCACTTGAGGGACCTGAAACCAAGGTCTCTCCACTGAAACTTCTCTCTAAATTCCTGATTCACAGAGTCCAAAGTGGTGACGAAGTTACTGTTGTTCACTGGGGTAATTTATTGTACAGCAGTGGATGGTGAATGTGTCATAATGCATTACTCAGATAATCAAATATCTTGGCTTTTAAATCAACTGTTCCAGAATTTAATTTTCTTTAGGAAAGGGTGGGAATCAGAGGCCAAAAGATGATTTGGCAACCTCAAAACATCTACTTTGCAGATTTCTCTGGAGTCTGGCGGGCAGTTTTGTAATCTGCTCAAAACAGGCAGCACTGCTCCCCTTGTCCTGCCGGTCGGAGGCCCTCAGAAGTGGAAAGCTCTAATCACCTAGTATTTATGTAAATAAGCACATTTATATAGACCACAGAGCCCCTCTTTTCTGCCTGTTTCCAAAGATGCTCTCCAATGCAGAACTGTGCCATCAGCTGCTGTGGATGCATTCATTATCTCTGAACAAGTTCATTACCACTGGGGCCAGATTTTTCCAACTTTTGAAGATCTCTACTTTCTTTTCTTTTTATTCTTTTTTTTTTTTTTTTTTTCTTCCCTTTGGTACCAGGAATCAAACTCACGACCTTGAGCTTGCTGGACAAGTGTTTATGCCGCTAATCCAAATCCCTGGCCCAAGATCTCTACTTTCGAGCAGATCCCTGCACCAATTCTAATGACTCTTACTGGGTTTGTGATGAGGTGAGAAGGCCTAGATAACAAAGGTTTTTGCACTTTGAATAATCCCCCCACTTGGCACATCATCGGGGGCCCAGGGCTGACCAGTTATGAAAGACCATTCCGCCAGCCACTTCCTTCCAAAGTTCAGAAAAAGCCTGGATCCTCCCTCTCTGCCTGTGACTTGCTTTCTATGGTGTCTTTGATTTGCTCCCCCATCAGGGCATTTGAATAAGTAATCCCCCTGCCGCCCTTTTGTTGTTGAGTTCTTGCCCGCTGCTTCTGGTCTCCAAGACACCCCTCAACATTTACTGCCAGGATTAAGACGCCTGTGAAATCCACTCTGTGCTGCAGACGCCTACCGAAGCAGTCCTTAAAAAACATTGACTTCTTTTCCCTTTTCAGCCCTGAAACAGCATTTGCAGGAAAGGAGTCATTCAGACCATGGCTATTAGTTAAGAATCTCGGCAGACAATAGCTGAGGGGCAGCAAAGAAGCTGAAAAGGCTTTGTAATCCCCTATTTGTGACTCCCAAGTGGGAGTTGCTCACAGTGATTTCTGCAAACTGGCAAATGCTGCTGTCATTTACACCTAATCAGATAATCATAGGGCTGAGAGAGCCCTTAACCCACTCTCCCTCAGGGGCCTGCAGGCTGAGGAGGCTTTCTGACAAGTGTTGCAGAGTCCTTCAGTGCGGTCTTCTTCACACAGCTGGAAAAATCTGGCGGCATTAAAGGAGGAGACATCTGCCTCTCTAAATAAACAGAGTGTGGGCTTTTAAAATTTTTTTCTCGCAACTCTATTTTCCTCCTAAGCAGTGTGCAGATGCACATCAGCCCTGGTCCTCAAGCCCTGTAGAAGATTGGTGTCTCTAACCTCGGTTCACATGTGGGGAAACAGAGGCTTGAAGAGGTTAAATTGCTGGCTAGGGACTGAGAGAGCTTCAAAACAATGACCAAGCGACCTGTTGGCCCAGTCTGAGGGATTTTCTGGGATGTAGGGCTTGACCTGATGACAATCAGTTCTGGAAACCCAGAAAGTGGTCAGTCATCCTAGGTTCAGCTAGGTCTACACTGTCTTCCCCACAAAGCTGGACACCAGCCTGCATGGCTCGCAGCCTGATTTGGCTCTAGGACAGATGGAGCATCTACTGGCTCGGCCCTGAGGAGTGCTGCTGCCATTTGTCTCTGAATCAGAGTGAAGTCAGTTGGGTCTACTTTGTGACTCCCAAGTCCCCAGATCCTCCCGAAGATTCTCAGCATGTGCTGGAAAGACCGGTCCCAGAGCTGACTCTCCCCAGAAATGGGGACCACAGACCCTTACCCATGACACTGCCAGAGCCTGGTTGCAGAGACTTGAGTAGCCATGGAAGAGGCAGGTTCTTACCAGGATGCAGAGCAGAACCGCGCCATGTTAGTTAGCAAAGCCTGACTATAGCCTAATCTTTGTTAGAAGCAGAAATCAGAACTTTCAGACACTTTCTGAAGATGATCTGTTTCTCTGCCTTCTCTCCCTCCTCTTCCTTCCTCTCTCCCCACCTCAGAGTTTTCTCTTTCATTATGCCTCCCTGGACTGTGTGGAAAGTCTGCACTGACCAAACCCACAGGAGAGGGATGCCATTGGAGCAGGGTCCTGGTGGCTGCCCTTCACACACATACAGTGCCGGGCATGGCCCTCTGGCTAGATCTCCTTTGGCCCGCAGTCCCTGGGGAAGGTGCTCCAAGGTGAGGCAGGCACATGCAGAGCAGGGGCAACTGCCCTGGGCACTGAGGCCACCCCTCCCTCAGGCCTGAGTGGGGCACTGTCCACCCCATGGCCCCCTGGGACCTCCAACCTCTCATGGCTCCTGAGAGCCTTGCCTTGAAGGACAGGAGTGAAAACAGGAAGAACCTCAGAAAGAACATCAGACTAGACTTCTCAGTACAGCAAATTTGCACCGGGGTCCATTGTGGGCCTCTGGGGTAAGAAGAGGAAGGAATTCCCCTCTTCCCCTCTCCCTCTCCTTCCATGATTCCACCTTAATAATTCTCAGCTCTTTTTTTCTCCACCATGTCAAACATGCATCTTAATGTACAGCTTTGCCATCAAAATGTAGCTCTGTAGGCTCAGCTTTTCTTTCCTTTTCCTCTGGTTCCCCGAAAAACCACTCACAAAAGTCCAGGGTCTCATAGAGCCCTCAGGGTTGGAGGAGCCTATGCAGCCGGGTGACTCTGCTCTTCCCCCTTTTCTGGGGGCTCACCCAAGACTCAGCTGGTAAGTCTGTGTTGATATAAGGAAATCTATATCATACCTACGTCTAGGACGAGTTCGTGTTCTCTAAAATCCAAGAATGAATATTAGAAACAACAGAGGTTAAGAACAGAAACATTTATTGAGAGAAAAAAAGCTTCTGTTTGAGGGAAAGAGACACAAGGAGTCCCAAGTGGTTTGCCAAAGATTCTGTCTTTTCTAGAGATTTTTATAGAGTAAAACCATGAAGGGAGGCAGGTTTAAAGTGGGGAAACCTGGGAACTTGCAAGGCAAATGAGCATGGGTGGGACAGAACTATGATCAATCAATCAGATTAGTTGTTCAGGTAGAATTGACCAAATTAGGGACAAATGGGGAAACAAGACATGTAGCAAAGTGAGCATGCTTATGGATCAGTGACTCTTGCTGTAGGGGGTTGGAATGGTGACTCCTGGCTTCTCAAGGTCATCCATACCTAACCCCTAATGCTTATACTTAGGGTGTGGTTGCATTTGTTTTGCCCTTTGTCTTGAAATCTGGCCCACAGCAAGAGGTGTGTGACTCCCAAGATCACAAGACATTTGGTCATTTCACTAGTTTCTTCAAAGGCCTAGCCCTGTCTGACTGCCTATAATATTTCTAACTAGCCTGTAACAGCGTGACCTGTGGTGGCCCAGTCAGGCAAGCTTGTTGCCCTGAGACTGCATATTTTCTTCCAGCTCTCAACTTGCTGCTTGCTGTGAGCTCGGGGCATCCTTGGGTTTCAGTAGTGACTGTGGGACTCTCCTCACCCAAGAGCTAGGGGATTATGATTGAGCAGTGCTGGGGACCACAAATTCACAGTGACTGGTTTACATATTTTCTTATGGGATAAAAGGAAGAACTGGGATTATTAGTACCATCCATCTGAGATCTCACATTAACTCTCCTTAGCATAAAATCATCTATGTCTTCATGAGTCATCTCAAGATTATACTCAAGGTCAAGATACTTCTCCTAAATTAACATAATCTGCTATTTGGAAAAGTTTTTAAACCACTCCCAAGATCCTGTTGAGTTTCCTGGTTTTCCACTCTAACCCCTTCCTTGACTGAAAAAATAAATATGGGCTACCCACAAAACATTTCTTAACCACCAGAGTCTTGAACTCTGCAGAGGTTTTGACCCTCCTGGAGTCCTAAAATCATACCACTTGTCTCATTTATTTTAAGCCTTTGCTGTACACTCATTTGGGAGACTGGGGACCTAGACCAGATCCCTGATAGGGTACATTGACCCTGACCTGAAGCCAGCCTCCACCCTATATAAGCTGTAGTCATTTTTAAAAATAAAGAGATTTGACCGGAATTTCGCCAAGCCTCTATCTCTCTTTTCTCTTGCCCTGCCTCCATCCCCGATCCCCTCTCCAGGTGAGACCCATGGATTGATCCGCAGCCGGATCACCCACCCATCATCCTGTGGAGGCCACCCTATCCCTCCGGGGAAGGTCACCATGTTTCTTCTCAGGCAGCTCCTGACGGCAGCCAGAAGCCCTGGTGCTTCAGAGAAGAATGAGGTATTTGTGGGTGAAGAAATCTCAACCCCACTCCGTGGACAGGTGGTGTCCCCTCCTTGTTATCAAGGATTCTCCCCTCCTCCAGCCTTTTGCCACACTGGATGACAAAGGAGCACAAGGCTTGGGACCTCCACCTTCATTAGACTCTAGATGACAAGGAAGGCTGAGACACTCTGGATGGGCAGCAGCAGAGCAAAGGCACCATGGGCCACAGCAGACAGGATGGCTTCTGTTAATACCCACCTCCAGGCATCAACTGACCTCAGCTCAGAAACAGCAGGTGGCTTAGGTAAGACAGTGGGATCCATGCTCTGAATGGAGCATGCACAGTTCACCGAAAGGATGACTGCATCACTGCTATATCCACAACAACCACCAGGAAAGAAGTGTAATCATGTCATAACTTCCACAGCCTCCTCATCAAGGAACTCGAGAACTCTTCTGTCGAAAGGAGCTGAGGGAGATGCCTCCATGCTCTGTGTGTGGGCCCCTTTGTTGTCCTGGTTCTCTGTCACATCTGCCATTTCCCTTCTGCTCCCCACACTGCTGCAGGCCTGGCCAGGGTAGCCAGGAAGAGACCTTGGTAGGTGAGAACTTCCACACCTTCCTCAGGGACTCAGTTGGTCCATAAGTTCATAGCTTCAACCGTGATTCCCTTGTCTGGGTACCCCGTTCCTCTCTTATTCTACAAAGATCAGATTTGAATCCTGGGAGGCTTAGTTTTTTTTTTTTTTTTTATCAGTACTGGGGATCGAACTCACGACCACAGGCTTGCAAGGCAGGCTTTTATGCCACAGAGCTAAATCCCCAGCCCCGAGGCTTAAGTTTTCAGGAACCAGCTTCCTACACTAGCGGTAAGTAGGGAGAAAGTAGCTGCTCCCACCGTCCAGTCTCACTGCCCTCTGTGTAATTGGCTGTGGCAGTGGGGGGCTTTCTGTTCACCTATTTGCATGGGCATCTCCATGGGCTCCTGGTTGTAACTCCAGCATTGGCGACCATCAATTGGGCCAGCCTCCTAGGCATTACTGCTAAGGGCTTCCTCCACATTAATGTTACTCCTTGCACCAAACCTATGAGCTAAATACCATGTTCCCATTTTACATATAGGCTCAGAGGAGAAATGTAAGTTGACTTGGGTCACATAACTGGTAAACACAAACGCTGACTGGCACTTGAACCCAACCCACCAGATTGAAAAGCCCTCACTCTTCCCTTCCCATCATTTTTCCAGTCACTCAGCAAACACATCTGGAGTATCTATCTTTTCCTGGGCATTGTTGATAGAGCAGAACATCTGGCTCACCCCTTCCTTTCTCCTATTTTTTGTGATCTGTGACCATGGAGAAAAGTGTTCCCAACACCTACAGTGAGGAAAAACTGGAACAGCAAACAGAAGGAAAGAAATGACTGATTTGCAGGTACATGTTGTGTTTCTTAATACCTAGAAGAAAAAAGACCATGAGCACTGTGACTGTGGTTTGCTTGTCCCAGGCAGTGGCTGCAGTTCCTAGGCAGAAACAGATGCAAACACGGGGTTAGTAAAATTCTACTGAAATCTAAGACAAAAGGAGGAATAGGAAAACGAGCCTAAAACCAGTACAGGCTGCTTTGCCATATTTTATGAGTACTGGGTACGATTTTTATAAGAAATCAGCAGCATCACTGATCCCATTTGGTGCAGAAGACAAGAGGCTAACAGAATGTGTACTGATCCCTGGGACTCTGGAGATGGGAAAAAACAAGGGCCAGCCTACAGGGGAAAACCCATAGCAGCCAGCTACTTCCCTTGCTTATGAATTAAGTAGTTTTCTTTTTGCTGAGTGGTGAAGCAAACTTTTCTTGAAAAAAAAGAAAGAAAAGCATAGAGAGAGCTAATATAGTTAGCTCAAGTCAGGCAATGAACCCCTGAAGAACCAAACCCACATACCTACAGCATTCTTCAGTGATGTAAAAACTGCTTCACGGTTTCAGCCACTTTGAGTTTCATCTCTGTGATATGCTGGATAAAGAGAATCACCTTGAAGCCAATGCATTATGCAAGAACAAAAGAATGCATCTGCCAAACCCTGTCTGTTGGGTTGCAAAGTCTCCAACGGAATTCGGAACTGAGCAGTGAGCATGTGCTTACTGAGCACCTGCTGTGACAGGAACGGGGCACATGGCAGTCAAGGTCTTTGCCATCATGGAAATGTCATTCTGGAAGACAAATGACAAGTAAATAAATAATTACAAGTAGATGAAAGCATCCTCAGGCAACCTTCTAAAGATTGGTTTAAATCAGTCCTAAGTATAAGTCCAGATTCTGAAATCAGATCTGGATTCACATTCCATCTCCATCCCTTACCGTGATCCTGGGCAACTTGCTTAATCTTTTTGAGTATCAGTTTCATCTGTAGGATGACGATAACGAAAACACAAATTTGCAGGGCTGTGAGGATTCAGTAAGCAAACAAGGTCTCTGGCCTACAGCCTGGCACACAGTCAGTCTCTCCAGATTTAGCTCATATTTATCATCTTCATTGCCATTGTAATAACTCATGCCAGGCACTGTGAGTGTCCAAGAGTGAACAAGACATAGACCCTGCATTCAGGAAATCTGAGAGGCAAGAAAGTGCCCAGACCTGGCCATAGAACTGTGGGAAGTCAGGCAATGAACAGGCAACAAGCCAAGGGACTCCCTGGATAACTTAGTCTGGGAGCCCAGCCTCAGTTTCCACTTTTTCCCATACATGTTTTATAAACATTACCCCTTTTTCCAAGAGGAAAGGAAACAAATAATCAAAACCATGGCAGCTCTTCTTTCTCAGATGGAGGTTGCTCCCAAGAGAATTGAGGAGTCTGTTCTATGCTCAGTGACGTCAAAAATACAGTGCGTGTAGCACTTTCCAGTTCACGTTACGGACCAGCAAATGTACACAGATACTCCCATAAATGATCTCACCCAACCATCTCCCTCCGTTCATCCCAATTCATACCCACTTAGCATGTTGCCTTACTAACCGCCGTATCTAGCTCATAAAAGAAAGATAAACACCCAGCTGCCTGAGCCTCCCACCCACACACCCACCCTTGTCTTGAGGAGCATCCCTGGAAGATCAGCCGAGCCCCGATTCTCACACTCCTTCTGTGCACAACTCAGATCAGAATTTCATTAGTAGAGTCAGGGGAGAGGAAAGGAGAAAGAACATACAGATGGGCATGAGGACAGTGTCGCAGGAGAACTAACACTGTCTCATCCTGGCCAGTCCCCTGCCTTTCATTGTTCCTTATTTGTACATTCCGTCTCCAGAAGAAAACAACTTTTCACTAACTGGGCAGCTGTCCAGCCCTTAGCTGGGCATCTGCCTGCAAAGCTGTAAGATCGATGGCATTAGACCTGAGCTGCCAAAAAGGGGCTGCTCCAAATAAGGAAGCTGGGGGCAGTCCAGGGTCCAGCTTCTCAGCCTCCATCTCTGGGCTGCAGCTCCCCTCTAGTCCTGCCCAAGAGTCTTACCTAGCTAAGAAGGACGACAGCAGCAAGAAGATATCGACCAGCAGGTTCCAAGGGACTCTCAGAAGTCGCCACCTGCATATCAAACCTGAATAACAAGGAGCTGTGCAACCTGGGCAGACTCTCAGTCGGTTCCCTCCTGCCCACGCGGCAGGTTTTTCAGGTCCTTGCTTGAACACACTCTCAGGCGTAAATAAACGTGCAATCAGTGACCTCCTCGCCGGCCCGGCTATTTAAGCAGGCTGACATCAGCACCCGCGGATTCCAAACCCCGGCTCGCCTGTCTCCACTTCTCAGCTGCTGGAAAGTAAGTAACTTTCAGAAGTTTGCCTTTGAGGGAGAGAATGCACTGTGTAGAAACCAGATGCGAATGCTATGGTCACAGTACTGTGTTTGCTCTTCTGCTGGAAAATTATGGAAGGGGAAGAGAGACTTTAAAATGCAATACTTCCTGCCAGCAGGGAGCCAGAGAATGCTCCTGGGTTTCAGAGACCAAATCCTTTGCAAAATGTGCAAGGGTTTGAGGTGGATTTGGAATGCTGGTGGGTGCAGTGTGTGTGGGGGGCGGGGGGGCTTCTGGCCAGCAGGTGAAATATTTTTGTTTGTTTACCTATTTCTGAAAGACTCTTTGAATCCAGCACTTATGTTACTCTGCCAAATGCATGGTTCTGTAGTTTGGGAGCTGATAATTGCTACTCGAGGTCTCAGCCTTCTCTGAACTCAGACATAATCTTGTTTAAAAAAATATTTTGTGTTCAAAGTAGAGGGGAGGGAATATCTCTCGATCGAGATTGTGAATGTGCAGTGTTGCTTACTGTTGCTTCTTGTTCTCATAAGACTGATTTATAATGACAACCTTGTCTGAGATGGAAGGCATCCAGTGCTCTGGGGGTTTTGAGGAAGTGGAGATCTGTGATATTTGAGCTTAATGGTATCTAGGAATTCAGGGTATACTGTTAAGTGGAAGAGGAGTCTTTGCATTAAAAGGAATAGAATACCCGTAGCTTTGATGAGAGGGCTCAGAGAAGAGGAATGCTGTCCTCATGAAGTAGACAGTGCCCTGTCATGTAAGTGGTGACGTAGGCTTCAGTACAAGCAGGGCAGGCAGAGAACAAAACAGCTCAAGGAAGGGAGGAACAGATAGCTGAGGATTTATAACAAGACATCATGTGCAATAAGATGCATGCGGGACACTAAAGGAAGTCAGCGTGACAGTAATCCCATAGCTCAGTTGTGCGGGCCAAGTGCCCAGTCATGAAGCAAACACACTGGTGAAAGCCACAAACCTTTCCCAGATTCTCACCTGTGGGCATCGGCCCCTTTCATCCCCAACAAACATCTGGATGCTCATTTTCTGGAGCCTAACAGCCCACCGACCTTAAATTAAGACCCTGGTTTAAGAACATGCTTTAGTTTTCATCTGGGTTAGAGCTGCTGATCAGAGCCTGCAGAGAGAGCATGGTGGGCTAAGACCCTTAACCTGGAAGGCCCTTTTTGGTCACTCAGCTGAAGCTCTGTGACAAGTTCATGAAAATCTTCTGTCCATCAAGCAAATAGTGCTTAAGTGTTTCTCTGAGTCCCCGACTGAGGACTGGGAGGAAGAGAAAAGAAAAGAAAAGTGGGCCTAGGTCCCAAAGAGCTTAAAAATCTAAACTCCAGGATTGTAATAACAATAAGTCAGTCAAGAAGCAATATGTATTGCGTGATTCCATTTGAAGAAGGCACAGTTCATCTATAGAAGATCAGTGTTGCTTGGAGAAGGAGGTGAAGGAAGATATTTAGGACACTTGGTTTGGGGCGGGGAGAATCACCAAAGGAGCAAAGAAAACTTTTGGAGGTGATAGATATGCTCACTACGTGTTGATCCTTTCTTTCTTTGTTTCTTCCTTCCTCTCTGTCGGTCTGTCTGTCTCTTTGAGACAAGGTCTCACTATGTAGTTCAGGCTGGCCCTGAGCTCGCTTTGTAGCCCATGCTGGCCTGAAACCCTTAGTGTTCCTCTGCCTGGTTTCCTGAGTGCTTGGGTTACAGACATGCACCACCACGCCTAGCTACCTATTTTTATATGTGGAAACTCATCAAAGTGTACACTTGAAACATATGTAGCATTATATGTCAATCATATCACAACAAATCATTCTTCAACAACATAGTGCTTTTTGTAAATAAATGCAGCATGAAAATAAAAGATGACGCTAGGCGTGTTGCTGCAAGCCTGTAATTCCAGCACTCAAGAGGCTGAGGTAGGAGGATCACTGGGAGTTTGAGGCCAGCCTGGGCTACACACGGAGTTCAAGGCCAGGCTGACCTACTTGGTGATTTCCTCTCAAAAAACCAAGGAAAAGAAAAAAAAAAGATGAATAATTTTGGAAAATAATAAATTTAAGGAATAAAGTATAGAGATAAGACAGGAGGGATCATGCAGTTTTTAAGACTGAGCAATGATTTAACCTGGGGATTGTTAGAGCTGGAGAACTTTTTATAAAACATCAGTGACTGGGCTCCACTCCAGACAGATTAACCAGAATCCTTCGGAGAGTGGTTCTGGCCTTAGTTTATAAAGTGCCCTGGGGCCTCTCCTGTGTAGCTAGGAGTGAAACTCAAGCCCTTCTTTTGATGGATGAAGATGGTAAAGGCCATAGAGTGTGGGGACAGCCCAGGGCCACATGGTCACTGTGTCTCAAATCAGAGCAAACAGGGAGGCCTGGAGAGCACTACTACCATGGGAGCTCAGTGGGAGGAAGAGGCTGCTCTGGGTTCCCAGGCCACAATTGTAGCTCTAGCTAAGAACGGGGATCCAGGCTTCCTGAGCATTCTTGGAACCAGAAGTGCTCGGGGCTCAAGCTGCAGGGATTATTCAGAGCCTCAGGGCTGCCATACTGGAGGAACGTGCTACCATGTGGAAAGGGAGGACCAGAAGGGATTCTCAAAACCAAAGCTTCTTTTTGTTTCCTGGATAATATCTGGTTAAGCAAAAGGGTTATTCAGTAATTACTGAAAAGAACCTGGGTGGAAGCACCAAGCCCTGTGCTCTGGGACACAGCCAAGTTGTTTTGTTCTGGAAATGGCATGAATTCTTAGCCCTGAGATCAGTCTGCGTGGCACCACGGGGTCCTTTAATTAAGACTTCCTGGGCAAAAGCCAGAGTGGGTGACATTTGTCTTTGTGACTTCTGTCTCTGCTGTCTGTCTCACCCCCGCTCAGTACTTCTGTGGGTTCAGTTCCCAGGCAGGGGTGAGGGTGGAACCCAGCAACTCACAGCCTGGCCCTGGTCTTTTTTTTTTTTTTTTAAATTTCCCATCCTCCCTTGCATCTAAATGTGCCACTTCCTGCATCACACTCTCTCAGGGCTTTGCCTACCCATCTTGGGAAAGCTAATTAAAGTTATGATTTTAATAGACAATAATTACTTAATGAATTATGTCCCTCCCTGGGATATTAAATAGATTCCAGTAAGATAACTTATCTGGAAGTTCTCTGAAATGTTATGTAAATATAATTACCATTTGAATTTTTAAGTGGGGCAATCAGGAGAATCCATTTAAGGTAAAATATATAATCTCTACTTGTTAGAACCAAACAACTTGCTGAGAGAAAATATACCAAGATCCTGAGTGTTCGGTAGAATTCTTCAAATCACATCCTGTAGACAAATATCTACAGACTGTGGCCCTGATGGATTTCTTTTTATGAATTAGACCATTCTTTGTTAAATACAGTTGTCCTCATCGGAAAAGACCATATTGCATTTATCTTTCTGAAAATTGGAAAGCCACCTGGTGGTCCTTACGGTGTAGACAAAATATCACTATGTTCTGTCCACAGGGCTTTTGAAACCTCACTCGTTGCTCCTTTAAGGCTGGCACTCAGAGCAGTAGAGTCTGCTGTAGTGACCAGAAGCCTCCTTCCTTGGGGACTGGGTCCCACAGTCCCAGCACAACCCCTGCCACCTGTCCTGGGGGTGCTGTGCCCACGCCCGCCCTTTGTCCTATGGGAAAAGCTGAGATTGCTTCACTATCCTGCCCAGACTTTCTAGGGAAGCAGCAGGGAACCCCGGGGCAGCAGGGCATCGGTAGGCACGGTGGGAGAGGAATGCACAGCAAACTCTGCCTGGAGCCCTGCAAACTGCAGACCGGCCCCTGTGCGTCAAGGTGTCAGTCAGCGCCCATTTGATGTTAGCAGGCCAAATGCTTCCTGCAGGAGTTTCCCTACAAAAATCAAAAGTATGAATTAGAACAAGTGATGGGATGGCATGGCTGATAAAATAGGTTTGTAAAAGTAACAGAATTCTTCCTTTGGATGGCTTTTCTATGACCATTACCCATTTACTTTTATTTTGAAATTTCCTCCGTGTAGGGTAGCTCAAAAGGTCACTTTGACACTTTTTAGCTAGGCTGTGTTATGAGGTTTTGAATGTTGCTGGTGGCTTCCTCAGACTCCTGAATCACCGAGAGAATGGAGATGCCAGATGGGAGAAAGGTGGGTGGCCCGTGGCTTGGAGAGATGTATAATACACCAACCTGCCATTTAAAAACTACCATCAAGGACCCGAGGACAGGTCCTGGTCCTTGTGGGCCGAGTGCAACCTGCCCACTCCCTGGGGCATGCCTGAGGCAGGGAGGCCTATGGGGATCTGAGGCCACCTATGTCCCGACACAGAGGTGCACCCATGTGTTCTCTCCTTGGCCACACCTGGCTCCCGGGGCCCTGATGTGGAGGTGTCATCCTGGTGCTCACGAGGTGCAGAGTGTGGGACCATGTGTCCCAGTGGGAGCAGGTTAGGCCCTGTGCCAAGTCCTTTACGGTCCGGGTGACTCAGGTTCCCTGTGAGAAGACTCGTGTTTGTACAGCTCAGGTTGAGAACTCATTAACGTACGTCGGCTTATCAAAAACAAAGTTCCAAACAAACGCTGGGAGTTCAAAGAATTATTCATCACAAGGTTAAGTGAGTTACTCTATTTGTGTCAAGATTGTACCAACTCACAGTCGTGTTTGAGTAGCTTCATTAAAAAATAAGGAAGCCCATTTTTACCAATCCCCACAGAACCTATAATTTGCTCCTGGTGGTTTTGATAAAATGTGATTAAACATAGAAACCTGGCCAGATCTTTCACAGACGAACTATTCAGCCCTTGTATGTTCAAAACCAAACAAAGAACCTTCGGTAGATACTGATCTGTTCTAATCTTTGTATATACTGGGCAGGAACCTAATAACCGTCATTCTAGCCATTGGATCTAGATAGGTCAAAATGGGGATTTCCTGAAATTCTTAGGGTTATGACAGATTTGCTTACACAGTCCAGTCTTTGTTGATGTGTTTCCTTCCTGTGGGGCTTCTCCCTAAGGAAATGTACACAAACAACCTTCCTGAGCACTTACATTCTCTCAGCCCTTCCCAAGTTTCTAGTCTGCTGGTGCCCAAGAGTGATCTATTCTAAACAAAACTTTCATTCAGTAATGAATGCAGAAATTGTCTATGACTTTATGAAGTCCTCCACTCTTCACCCTTGAGAGATGACCACAGCGATGCATGAATTGGTAGCAAAAACAGGAGGCCATCCCACACTTTCACCTCCTCCCCGAGTCTGGCTCAGGGCTCACAATTGAAAAGGGAAGCACATCATTGGAACGAGCTCCAAAGAGCTCCTAGCTGACCAAGCTAGAAGGAGCAGCAAAAGGACCTGGTCTTATTAATTTGAACAAGAGAAGGCTAAAAAGCCATTCAATGATGTTGAAAAAATGCACATGTCCTGGCCCTTTCCCCTCATCCTTCTGAGGACAAACTGGAGCCCAGGTTCAATGTGCGCTGCAGTAGAGGACACTCAATGAGCGGTGACATGCTTCCTTGTCGGCAAAAGTTACACTGAAAATAATTTTGCAGGCAAGCTCTGGAAGGGGAGGAAGTCCGTCAATCTTTTAAGTGGTTTTTGGTTTCTTTGCTCACTTGGATATTGAGGCTCACATTACCACATTCTCTAATTCATGTTATACATAAGACCCCCGTCTTAGATTTTGCATTTTATTTTATTTCTCTTGCTTTTTCAGTCTCCCTTGTTTTAATTCTACACTGTTTTTTGAAATTCATGTTGCTGTTGATATTCCTAATGCATTATTTCTGCTTATTAGTAATCTGCAATTTTCCTATGGCTTTTTTTTATTGAAGCATCTGTGTTGCCTTTTATTCTTACAGTGTGGTAATGCTTGTCCGCAAACATACACTGGACTACTCTTTGATGTGGTTATTGGGAAAGGGAGGGCAGACTAGACAGCCTGTGATTCCTCTCACAGTGTGGAATATTGAACTGCCATGAGCTACACAGATAGGATACCGCAAGTTCTGATCTACTATTTCAAACATTTAGGAGCTTCTTAGGGTTCTTTAATATGCTAATAAGAATCACCAAAACAATTTTTAGAGCTTAAAGAGAAATCTTTAGTGATCTCTCCTTCTTAATGTCATTTTCTTAAATTTGAATTAATTAATTTGATAAGCATTTGTCTCTATGTTGGTCGCTGATTACCTGAACAAATGAAATGTTCTAAGAAATCATATTATTCCTGAGGTTGAGTAAAGTTTACAAAATGTTTTGCCATTTCAAGTGTTGCAAAATCTGATGTCATTCAGTTACCCAACATTATATCCTGAGTCACTGGGAAAGATGGATTAATGCCTTATATTTATATAGTGTTTGCAATCTATAGTACCATTCATAAATATCCATCTCACTCAATCCTACAACACCACCTCAAGAGAGGTGGAGCAGGATGATAGCAATGTAGATGTTTCATGGCAGTCTAGAGCAATCGTGAGTCATCTGAGGCCACTTGGAGAGTAAGCATTAGGGCTGGAGAGAGACTTCAGTTTTTCTAAGGCTCCGTCAAGTCTTTCTCTGCAGTGTGGCTGATACTTGGAGATATTTAAGTAGGCTCACAGCTGTGCTCTAAGCTGGGTTTTCTAGTATATCTGCCCTCTTCTGTATTTTGTGATGTAATGAGTAGGCTGAAGCCTCTGTTTTTTCCCACTGCTTGGACATCTGCTCATAAAAAAACTCAAGGGAAGAAAAAGTAAGGCCCATAAACTGCATGTCGTGGCAACAGGCAGCATGGGTGTTTGGATATTAGCATAATTCAGGGTTCCACAAGGTGTCTGCTGTGTGTCACTTGTATCCATTAGCTAACTGTAGTCATAAAATAAGAATGATAAGAGGATCTTAAAACACCATCATTCATCAAAGTATATTGGTGCAACATGAAAACTCCATTCTCTCAAAGAGTCTTTTCTGGATTTTTCGCAATGCAAAAATTATCTGAGGAAGCCATGCCTACGTGCTTAATGCGGGTCCAGTGACTGAAGGAAGAACACACAGCTGGGAGGCCCAGCCACCTGGTGACCAGGTGCGTGTGATGCAACGCAGGTCCCTGACTACTGTTTCTTAGCACGTAGTTTCGGTTTGGGCAAAAATACTGTCCAATTCTGTATAGCGTCTCAGAAAAATAAACCATGATGTCATGGTTGAAATATGCCCAGAATGACGAATGATCAACCCTTCACAGAACCAAGTAGTGGGGATAAGAAAATTTTCAGAAAGAATCTCTAAGTCTTTAACATTCTAAAGTACCTGTATAGCTGCAGAGTAATAAGACAGCTTTATTTATTTGGTTCTCAATTATTTCTGTGTGACTAATTTTTGTTAGACTTACTTTGAATACCAGACTGATTTCTGTCATCACCATTTAAAATTTTGAGCATTGCTCCTCTTACATATATCTCCCTGTGCTGCTATTGACCTAATTAATCTAATTAATTCTCATCTAAAAAAAAACATAATTAAGAAGTTAAATAGCCACCAAAAGCTAAGAACTTACCACAACATACAAAAAGAAGATTTATTAGCTGCCATTTTTACTTATTTTTTTCTCTTCACAGACTATTTAGAAAGTTGATTTTTGTTGTTGTTATTTGCTTTCAAGCTTGGTCATATAAATTCCTATTTGCTTATAAGACAGAACCCTGTTTGAGATATAATGGATATTCACACTCACTAAGCATTAGCGTAACCATGCTAACAATGTGCATCAGGCAGAGGCCCAAGCAGGATTCATCCTACCAGACACATTGCTAACCTAGTATTTAAACTGCAATAAAAATGAAAGCTCAGGAAATTGAAGCTACTGGGTTTCCTCTTACCTTTAACTATGCTGCAATACTGCAACGCTAGCCTTTCTTAAGAGTGAACAAACAGCCTCCTCTTCATTACTGTGCTAAAGTATATGTTGTTCTGTCCTCCAAGAGACTACTAGGCAACAATTCACTAATCCACATAGCATGGGAGAAGCCCAAGCGCTACAGGAGCTGTTTACTGGCCCACACCCAAATGAGGAATTTAACAGTTTATATCTAAGAGGGGGACCAGATGTCCAGGGTGCCTGGGTCTCTCCCTTGTATGCCAGCTGAGATCTGGCTTCTTAACAGCATTCTTTTTATTCTTAAGTGTTCCAGAATAGATTATAAATCTTGATTTAACAGATAACCTGGGTATTAAGAAGCACCTGGATTCAAAATGTTTTTGCAGACTCTTCACTTGCCTTTGAAGTAGGAATTTGGTACAGAGTGTTCAGCAAATCAAGGACAGCTTAGAAGAGCTTCTGTGCTGCCCTTTCTTGGGCCAGTGACATCAGTAAACTGCTTGTGTGGAAAAACATGATAATGTAAAACACAGGCCACTTTTGATCTTTCAAATCTTAGAAGAGAAATTCATCTCAGGGTCATCCGGCCCAACATCTCCACTTTTCTGGATTGAGAAATAATTATCAGACTTCTGAAAATGTGTCTGTCATTTTGCTCTTTGCTGAGTTGGTCCACGAATATCGTTTCACTGTGTCCTGATGAAGTAAACAGACAAGGAAGGAGGCTTTAGCTACATTTTACAAGTATGAGACTAAAGTTCAAATGAATTAAATGACACTGCCAAGGACACATGAGACTAAGTGAGGAGTTCAAGTTGAAACCTACTCTGACTCTTTCTCCAGAGCGCCTTCCACTATCCCACAGCACTTTATATTTTCATTCATTATTGAAGATTGAAAATGTACCACCTACGTATAATTACTCCTCACACATATACACACATTCCCTCCGTAACCCCTGCCTTACACTCACTCCCAAGCCCTTTCTCGTCTCTGAGCTGTCATGAGCGCTGGCCAGCAACTAAGCTGTCCTTGTCTGACAGCGCCACTTGGTGGCAGGCTTGGGAACATGACACACAAAATCCCATCCCCTTCTTGCAGGTATCTTGGGTAAAAGAATGAGAAGGAAAAGGAAATGCTAAGAAACCCTGGGTTTTTCTTTCCTTTTATAAGATAAAAAAGCACTTTAATTGTAAAGTTAAAGAGAAGATAGTAAGGACTTCATCTTAATAACTGGAGGTGAGGGTCACACTCTGATACAGGGGTTCACACTGGCCCACGCTAAGGCAGGATGTCAGTATCCAGCGTTTTCTTTATTGTCCATAGTTATAACGTGACTAGTCATATCCCAGATAAGCTGTGTGTCACACCAGCACTCAAAATTCCTTTTCCTTGTTCCTCTTTCCCTGCTCTAATTATTATGCTTCCATATCAAGATGAAGAAAGTCACACTTGTTTTTCATTTTTTATTCTAATCCAGACTTCATTTTTATTAATGCACATTAATTATGTAGAAGGGAGGGTTTCACTGTGATACTTTCGTACATATATGTAACATACTTTGATCTTGTACTCTAACACCATAATATAAGTGGACCTTTGGAAGGCAGCTCCGCCCACCAGTGTACCACCAACGCATAAATGGACCTTTGGAAAAGCAGCCTAGTTACCAGTGGGGACCTCCCACAAGATCCCAGAAATGGGATTATCCCCTTTCAATTGCCCATTTATTTGTAAGAAGGGAGACTAAATATTTCACTTACTTCATAGCATACTCAAAGCTTGGGCCCCATCACTGTCCCACATCTCCACATACAAACTTAAAACAGGAGCTGGAGTCTCAGTGAAAAGAACTCAGTGTAGCACCAGAGCCAGAATCCTCTCTCTTTTTCTTTGTAAGACAGGGTCTCGCTAATGTAGTTCAGGTTGACCTCAAACTCTCCACCATCCTGCCTCAACCTCCCACGTGCTGGGATTTTGGAAGTGACCTGCTATGTAAAACAAATGAAAGGAATTTTATTTTAAGGGTTAATTAATGATTCATTCACTGCTGGAAGTCACTCACAGAGCCCTTCCCTTGTGGTAGGCTTTCATAATACTCTCGGTGTTCTGAAGGGGCACAGAAAGTCTAGATCACTCAGAGCCTCATTATAAAACAGTTTCAGGAGGGTCCTTAATCAGTTCCTAAAAGGCTGCACAGCGAGGGGCTGAATCACTTAGCTCCAGCTGTTTAGTGGTAACCTTTCCATCTTACTCCGTGATGGATACTGACCTTTGTGTCACTGGCTTGCTCTGTTACTCACTAATGTCATGTTCCCTCTCTATCTGCACCAGTGAATGAGGAGAAAGAAAGCCACCCGGGTGATGGCAGGGCACTGGTTGTGATGGTAGGAATTGGCATTTCCGGCTGATCCACTGAGCTGGCCAGAGCCAGGCATGCATGGTCACCAAAGCTGAGCGCCATGGCCCAGGGAGGGAAGCACTGCTCCTCGAGCAGCCACAGGAAAGGCCGGGCACAGGCTCACTCCTTACCCCACGCCCCTGGCCAGCTCTACCACAGTCACCCAACCAGAACTTCTGTCTACACAGCTACTCAGTGCTGTGTAGAGGAAATATGGGGAACTGATCAAGAAAGTAGGTGCAGAAGCCAGAGTTTCTGGTTTGAATCTCCACTCTGTCATTTACTAAGCTTGTGATTTAGGGAACATTAATTAGATCTCTCTCTCTTTTTTTTTTTTTTTTTTTGTCTTTTTTGTTTTTATCGGTATCAGGGATCGAACTCACAACTGCCTGCTTGCAAGGCAGGCGCTTATGCCGCTGAGCTAAATCCCCAGCCCCTAGATCTCTTATGCAAAGTTTTGTGTCAGTGTGTTTCTGTTTATAGCAGTTTCCACATGTGTATATGAAGGTAAGCGCACCTGCCACATAGTGCTGCTGCTCCTGTATGACTAAGTGAATTAATGCCTCTATCCACTTAGGACAGGGGCTGGCATATAGTACTCACTCAGTAAATAAGTTGTTGCTGTTCTTATAAAAACCAGTTGAGATTTCTGTGTATGAATCAACAATAGGAATTAACTACACTGTTTGCAGCACTGAGAATAGAAAGATATAAAAATCTATGAAGATATATTTTCTTACTTTATGCTTCAGTTAGGCTTGGTTGTTGCAAATACAGCAGTCTCTTCCTAGGTTACATCCTAAGTGAAGTCATTTCCAATAACATTTCCATTTGTTAAGTTCTGCACAACAGATACCAAGTGAGTGCCAACTACTCTTAATGAATGCTGGGGAGATATGTGAATGTTTGAGAGGACACCGCCCTCAGAGAAGGGTATATAATTAGTGGAGGAGACAGCCTCTGAGCAGATTACTTCAGAGCAATTTCAGTTTGATCATTATCCACAGAGGTCAAGATAACCTTCAAAAATCTACTCGCTAATTCATAAACTATTTGTTCCTGCCTAATATCATCTTCCTCACTACTCTTCTGCCCAGTTAATGCCCTCTCTCTACCTCTGACCTCTTTTGTCAGCTTGGAGAGCTTCCATCCAGTCATGTATTTCAGTTAAGCAACCTAGCCAGCAGTTGATTTTTAAAGAAGGTCGTAATTTCAACTATTATCCTTTACTATTCCAGAAGTATTGAAAAAGAGATTTATCTGGATAAAACAAAATGTGTAGACTCTTCTTACCAATTTGCCAAGCAGGAGGTGACTCACTGGACACTCAGCTCACAGCCTTTTAAGGAACAGCATGTACTGCATGAGCAAGCTCTTAGGTTAGAGACCTGTTCCTATAGCAACAGCACCTGCACCTTACGACAGTGCTGTGCACGGCACAGGTGTGTATCACTGCGTCAGTGTCTCCTTCCTTAGGAGAGAAATCAAAGCCCAGCAAAGTGATCACTCAAAAGATCAGTATTTGGGACTTCTCATTATGTAAACTTTCACTATCTTAACTGAAATTTCATTTTATTCTTTATTCTTCCATGTTTCTTACTTGAGACAACAGGCTTTTAAGGCAGGAGAAAAGATCACTTTAAAAGTAAACTGGAAAATAACAAATAAATTAGCAAGCACACAGAACACACGTAAACACATCAGAACTGAAAGTTTAAAGGAGCACTTAATAAGAACTTGGGTTAACTATTGAGGCATGTGTAATCCCACAGCAGGGCTGAAAGATAAAAAACTGAACCCCAAAACATGTGTACCTGACAAACCTGCAGGAGCAAGGTCCTTGGGAGGGTTTGGGCACTGGGACTCGTTGGAATGGCATGAATTCTGTAGGCATTTCAGTCTTCCGGCTCCTTGTGTCAAGTGCAGTGTGTCCTAGAACAACATGCTTGTTCGTTGCTGTCAAGCTACAAGTGGCTCTGCCACTGTGCTTGCAAAATCGTTACATGGGTTGGGTGTTAAGAGCTGAGGTCTCGTGGACACACTTAAACCCTGTCCCCAAATCACATGCATTTCAAGTTCCTCATCTGTGAAATGGAACTAGAGCTGAACTTGAAGGGGAGATTCCATGACCTCTGCTGTCTGCGCTCAGATAAACATGAGGGCTTTGTGAAGAGAGGTGTGGAAGGGAAAGAGAGGTGTGGAATGGGGCTGGAGAAGCCACAGCAGGTCAGCAACGGCCCCACGCACACTGGGAAAGACCCACTTTTCTCCTACCCTCAGTCTTCCCAAAAGTAACAGACCACCACTCGGGCTGCGCTCAAAGATCCAAATGGGCGATTCAGTGATAGCTTGGAATTCTTACATCAGAGCACGGGGGAGGATATATTTGGAGAAAGAAGTCAATCTTGATACTTGTGAAATCACACAGCCTTTGCCGCCATAGGCAGAATACAAAGTAGAATTGTTGGTCTTCTCCTGGTGCTGTGGATAAGTTCATGAATTTCTCTTGCCTGCAATATAAGACTAATTCCCTTCCAGTGTGCTAAGAGAAAACTATGAGAGAGGCTGAAATGAATACCTGCCATCTTCCTTTGAACCATCATCATCCTCTGTGGTCCGAACACTGCAGCACATCATCTAAGACTACGCGTGTGTGCCCTATTTTAAACCCACATCCCAGGGGTGTATCCCCTTTATATTTTCTGTCCATCTCTATATCCTTGCTTCTCTTTTACTCAATCATTTTAAATCCATCTTGTGGGCTGGGGATTTAGCTCAGCGGCATAAGCACCTGCCTTGCAAGCAGGCAGTCGTGAGTATGATCCCTGGTAGCGATAAAAATGAAAAAGACAAAAAAAAAATTCATCTCTGTGGTTTTCTTTTGGAGACTTTCATATTTGCTTTTTGTGCGTGTGGTGCAGGAGACTGAACCTGGGGGTGTTCTCCCACTGACAATATTCCTCACCCTTTTTGTTTTTATTTTGAAATAGACTTTCCTAAATTGCCCAGGTTGGCTCTAATTTTGTGATCCTACTGCCTCGGCCTCCTGAGTATTCAGGCTTAGAGGCATGTGCCACTGTGCCTGACTAGACTAATACATCTTTAAAGTGTAAAATCAAGTACTACCTCTCAAGAACTCTGTAGAAGCAAAACAGTAACCGTTTTTTAGCATGAATCAATGAAAGGTCTTACTAATTTGTTTTCCATACCTTTTTGTATTGTTCCTGGCAATCAATGGTGAAAAAAACTGAGCTAAACTGGGACAGAATTCTACCTCTCACAAAAATACTTCAAATTCCCTTCTGGGCTGGAACAGGAAATACTCCTGCACAGTAAATAGTAAACATATGGAACCTTTTAACCCCAAGAGGTCATGCAAGCTAAAAACAGAAATAGCATCAAGAAAGTTTCAATACTGTTCATGAAAAGAAACACACTAAGAAAGTCAGTAATACCAATTGTCCATAATGATGTGGAGGAAAGGAAACTCTAAGCACAGTTGGTGAGACAGTAGTTTTGTCAACAACTTGGCAAAATGATCTGATACTGTGTTGTACAGCTGAACGGTCCAAAAAAAAAAAAAAAAAAATGCTGACTAGTCATGCAGGCCATAAGCCAGCAGGCCAGTCCTGGTAAATACCCTGGAGAAATCCTGCCGGGAGGCATCGGGAGACAGACGACAGTGTCCCGGAAGTAACATTAAGAACAGCAGAACACTGGAAACAACCCAGATATCCAGTGGTATGCAAACACATCCCCCAATTTTTATTTATAAAACGGAATCAGCAGTGAATATAAATGAGCTTCTCTGCTTGCAGAAATACAGATGATCTTAGCAAAAATGCCTAGTGAGCGAAGCCGTTCTTCAAAGCACTATGTATCCCAGTAGTATGATATCATTTTTATCGAATTCAATAAGACATAAAGCATAAAACTTTTTCAGGGATTCACACATATGTGATAAAACTAATTTTATTATTTAGGTACTGGGGATCAAACTTGTAACTTCATGCTTGCAGGTAGGCACTTGTGCCACTGAGCTGTATCTCTGGCCTGATAAAACTAATTTTAAAAGCAAAGCAATTAATACCGTGAAATTCAGAATCATGATTTTCTTTTTAGGTCAGCAAAGGGGGTGGGGACAGGAAAGAGTATGGGTAGCTGTCAGCGCCTTGGTGTGCCTTAATTCTTAAGCAGGTAATTGGGGCTGGGGATTTAGCTCAGTGGCATAAGTGCTTGGCAAATGCAAGGTTGTGAGTTCAATCTCGGGTACCAAAAAAAAAAAGGCAGGTGATGTTCAGAATACTGTTTTACTTAATTTATGCTTCATAACTTACATGTGCATTATATATATTCTTTTCATACTCAATGAGGTTTTCCATAGAAAAGGAAAATGTCTACATCCTTAACTTCTAAATAGACTTAGCAAACAACTCTCAGACTTTTTCAGAGGTTGTCAATTGCTGCCAATAATAAAATAAAACTCATAACAAGGTGGGCCACTGGTCTGTTTAAGAATGTGGTTTTGGGGGGCCTACACCTGTGGGCCCACACTCTGGGAGGCTGAGGCTGTAGGAGCCCAAGTTTGAATCTATCTTAGACAACTTCACAACTTAGCAAGATCCCAGTTCAAAACTGAAAATGTTCAAAAGGGCTGGGGATGCAGCTTACTGTGAAGAGCCTGGCTTCGACTTCCAGTACCAGAGCGAGAGAAGGAGAGTGTGAAATTTTAAGAAAAAAAATTGTTGGTCTAACTTTAAAGCAGTAAGTACTTACTATAGAAAGTTTGAAAAAATGGAAAAATATAAAGAGGGAAACTTCCCTTTTTTACTTTTCTTTTTCTTCATTCAGAATTGCACAATGTAGATGTAACTATTAAGAACATTTTGACTATTATGACATTTCCTTCACATTTTGACAGGTAATGTTAGACGCGCTGTAGCATTTAAAATGCATGTTCCCATTTGGGTTTGGAATGTTGCTTCCTTGAAGACAGCAATAATGCCCTATGTGTATATAATGTGTTTGGCATCTATAGTTTTAAGTTCCATTAAATATATTATCTACATAAGTGGGGGCTGAGGGTGTAACTCAGTGACAAAGCATTTGTCTAGCACTTATAAGGTTGTGGGCTCAACACCCACTAACACAAAGTAAAATATATACATAAGTGATAAATTGTAGCATCTCATCACTGGAAAATATACGGAATTAAAGATCAGTCAAAGTCAAGGTTGCCAAATTTTTTGTACTATAATTTTTAGCTTCAAAGTTAGTTACTAGAAATATGTGTGATTGTGGAGTTTTTCTTTGAGTAATCGTTTTAAAACTCTAGTCTCTGCACAGTAATATATGACGTATGATTGAAAAAAGTTGTATGCATTGAAATTTTAAAAATCATAATAAAAGAAACAGGTCCATTAATTCCACTCAGAAATACCCGCTGTCACTTTGAGCCCACTAATCACATCCTGGCACTTTTTGAAGCTGCTCTGGAAGTTCTGTTTCGTGTCTTTAGTTGTGCTGTCATGGCTACCTTGAGGTCCTGAACTAATTCAAAGTGTTTACCTGTAGAGGTCATTTTTAATTTGGTAACGAGGCACCATTGGTATTGTGTCACATCCAGTGAGTAAAGTAGATGGTGATGTGTCCTGTTGTTCTTAAAACCCGCCTTTCTGTCTGATGGCAGCTGGCAGCAGCATTTACTGAATTTTCCTCACATCTCATAGACATTCAGGAAAGAGGACCTCCAGCACTGCTTCAGAAACAAGCAAGATTGATGGACAAGAGTGTTAGAAGTGAGGGGAATTCATGGCAATGTGTGTTTTACCCTAATACATTTAAAAACCTTAAACAGTCACCATACTTTTGATCACCCCTTGTAATTTTCTCTAACATTTTTAGTTTTGTTTTCCAAGTTGTTTTAATTCTCTGAATTTTCTAAATTTTTGAAAGCACAGAATTTCTTACATAATGTTAAAGGCATTCTGCTCATTCCTGACCAGATATACAAAGATTAGTAGCATGTTGGGTCAATCTGTTTATTCCACTATGTACCTGTAAAGATTATTCATTGCTTTGCGTGGTGGAGCATGCCCGTAGTTTCCACACTCTGGGAGGCTGAGGCAGGAAGATTGCAAATTCAAATGTGACCTGGGCAACTTAGCTCAACTTAGTGAGACTATGTCTCAAACTAAAAACAAACAAAGAAGGCTGGAGATGTAGCTCAGTGTAAGGCTCTGGATTCTATCCCTAGGATCCATCTTGACCCCCAAAGTTTATTCCTTTTAAACTATCTCTACCTGCCATCTACTCAGATGTTAAGATGACACACAACATCAGAGCAAGTATGAGGTCTAAGAATTTCAATACATTTCTTTTCTTTTCTTTCTTTCTTTTTTTCTGTGGCACTGGGAATGAAACCTGGGGTTTTGCATATGCTAGGCAAGTGTGTACCACTAAGCTACATCCCCAGCCTCATTATAGTCCATTTTAATGATTAAAGTGCGTATCTTGCAAGAACAGAAATTTTTTTTTGTGTCTCTGCCCGTGCGAGGTTCCTAAGACGTGGCTCTGATTCAAAGGGGGGGCTCGGACACTCCCACAGCTGATTCTGAGACCTCTTCAGGCTTGACAACCACCGCTCTTAGCTTGTATTTGAAAGAACAAGGCCTGGGGATGTAGTTCAGGGGCAGAGTGTTTGCCTGGCATGCTTGAGGCCCGGGCTTGATCTTCAGCACCAATAAATAAATACATAAATAAATCCTCCACGTCCACCTTCAGCGTTTGTGTGGCTCTACAGAGGTGGCCCTGTACGCCACCCCTGTTGTCAGTGTTGATTTCATTGCTGAGGGTTGAACCCTGGGCTTCACACGTTAGGCATGTGCTCTGCCACTGAGCGACACCCCCAGCCCTCCCGATTTTGATTATCAGTTTCTGAGAGATTCAGCTTTGATCGACCTCATTCTGCCCCTTAAAATCAGTAAAATGACTGAGCAGACCCCCTTTCCTTCCAAAGACCCACCACTTCTCTTGTGGAAATGACCACATGTCATTCTTCTCTTGTCCATTTTTTTTTTGTTATAAAAGAAATCAATAAAATGGAACCAAACAAAACAATGAAAACAATATTGGATTTCAAAAACAAGACAGAAGGAAATTCCCCTTAGTTGCTGTATTGCATATTGTTATCCTCTAAATGGATGCTCAGATTATTGGCTTCAGGCCCGCAGAGTCAGTCAAACAACGCAAGCATTAAGTTGTGTTTTCTCTTCAGTACCTGCCATCTCAGCCTGTGTTTCTCCAAATCGGTAGATTGCTTATGGGGGCGAGGCTCGCCTCTCGTCTCCCAGCCCGCACACTGGGCTTGGCTTCTTGGTTCTCCTCCTGGCCTATGACTGCCACCCTAAAGGCACACATCATTTTTCTCACTTAGGAAAATATAAAATGTCCCAAGGATTCACTTTTTGTAGGCAACTCTGAATATGAAAGAAATACAGGCAACCGCAATTTGGGAGAAAGATGAAAGGTCACTTGCGTTACAAAGGAGAAATCCTTTGTAGCCAGCTCACCTCAGCAACCTTCTTACAGGAGCTGTCTCTCTCAGCTTGACACTTGTGACGTTACAGAGTCAGAATGGCCAAAACAGGGCGAGAGATGCCAGAAAAGTAACTACAGTTGGTCAATTTATGCACTTTCTGTGAGCTAGTTTATATAGGCAACACTTTCTAAATAAATGGACTGCAGGGTTAAGGGACAAAAAGTAAAGCTATCAGACCGACACATTTGTCTATCCTGGCTTAGGACTCAATTTAGAGCAAAAGAAAACCAGCAGTTTTTATTTAACCTCTTGAAAACATTTACGCAATGACTTCCCCTAAACAGAAAAGAAAAACACAATGACAGGACAAATCTCTCTTTGAATGTTTCATAAGATATGATAACCACATCAATAAAATTTGTATAAGGTGAAAATTTAAGTAACTTTAAAATATTTTTAATTCTTTTGAGATGAGATTGTGTAGGCTACCTTCAGAGAAGCTTCTAACGCCTTTATACCGGATACAGCTGAGAAAATGCGTAAGGCCAAGGTTACTAGGGAGGCTTGATTCATACAGTGAGACAGAGACAGAGACAGAGACAGAGACAGAGAGAGAAGTGAAGCAACACCAAACATTTGTCAACCAAAGAGGGCTGAAGTAACAGGCTGAGCTGTGAGGAAAAGCAAATATGTCTGCCAGCAGAGATCTTTCGCCCTCATTTCTAGAAGCCAAGCAAGTCTGACGTACCCTTGGAGAAGTAGGTCCTATTCAGTGGCCCTCCCAAGTCTCCTTAGCTGCCAGCCAAGGACATGGCTCTCAGCCAACCAACCCGCCAAGGCCTTTAAAGTCAACCAGGACCTGCCCACAAAACTGCACTCAATATCCATCACAGGAAGCCACAGAAGCCTAAGAAAATAAAATGCACCCAATTCAACCTAAGAACATGAGCAGGCCTTGAGTTCTAGAACAGCAGTAACGAAAAGAGGAGGAAAGTATGTATACTGCCATCGTTAAGCTGAATCCGGTTTAGAAAACTCGTTCTGAAGGACCACAGGTCCTACAGGAAGCAGCAGGCTCTCATGAAAGAGGCAGTTTGGCCACGTAATTACACAGAATCTTTCTAGGGTGAGGGAGAAAATTAGAGGCAACGGTACTCCACTGTCTGTTCTTAGACAAAATGAGCAGTGGTCCGAGTTTTAGCGATGAGCTTTGCCTGCAACTCATGCCCAGTCCAGATGGCAATGAGCCCCTGTCTGCTGTCCTCTGGACTGCTTTCTACCAAACTGAGCTACTCAGAGGCCAGCTGGACAGGGGCCCAGAGCAGAGCTGAGGCCTCCATTCCTAGTGCTGATCACTGCTTAGGCAAAAATTGGGGCTGGGAAAACCAGCCTCAGCCTCCCCCTCGTGGCCTGTGACAGGGCAGGCCTGCAGGGCGCATTTCCAAGGTTCTCTGAGCCCTCAGCTTGTGTGGCAAAGGAGGGGGAGGACTGCAAACAGGAGACGAGGCATTTCTGACCTGGCTTGACACTCTCCTGCCTCAGCCCTGTGACAGGAATCACTGGAACAGATTTTCAGATGGGGGTGCCCCGAATTCCCCCAAAACACAGTTTCACTGTACTTGGCAAGGAATTCAAGGCTGACCTCAGCCGTAGCATAAGCTCCTTTCCTGCCTGAGGTCCCGCTGAGTGACACTGAGGAGAGGTAAAGACATCTGTCTACTCAAGGAGCAGAATGGGCAGGTGACAGAGGAAAAGGCTGCAGCAGCAGCGGTACGGAGTGCAAGCAGATCCGTGGAGTGTGGCCCTTCCGTGGGCATAAACCACATCAAACCCTCCCCGGGTCTGCTCCGGCTGATTTTGCAAGTGTTGGTTGAAACAACAAACTGACATGATTCCCATACTTCTGCTTGTCTTCTGCTGTCAGCAACCATCAAGCCCTGACAGGCCTGTGCCAAATCCACAACCAGAGACACACCCAAGACTTCCTTAAACTGGGGACACGGCAGGGGGCCTCATCTGCCAATTTTTTTTGGCCCCAATTTGGAGGCCACCTAGGAACTGGTAGCTGCTGGCACAGGTGGAGACAAACAAGAGACCTTGAAATTTGTGGCTGACTCATTTTCCTAACTTGAAGGCAAATTTGTAGAGGAAGTCTGGGATTTTAAGGGACAGTTGACTCAGACCTTACTGCGTTGGCTAGGTAACCCCACTCCATCTGGACGTAGTTGGCACATTTAGGGGTCACATTGAGCAATGGCCCTTTAGTGTTTACTGGTGACAGCAGGCCTGGGATTCAGGACTTCCCTTAGAGCCTGGGCGGGCTAGAAGTTGGCAGGTTGCAGGGTCGGATTGGTCCCCACGCGGGCCCACGTGGCCGTGTCCCCTGGGGCTCAGTCCCCTGCCTTAAACTATTTCTCTGCAAACCTAGCTCCACCTCTGTCAAAGGGAAACCTAAACCGGACCCCTCTGTCCCCCCACGTGGAGGGGTAGCTTGGGTGCCCTGAGTTCTCCGGATGCGCAGCCCCTTCCCCCAGCGCCAGCACCGGGTAGAGGCTCAGCGTCTGCGCGCGGGGAGGCGTGGCCGCAGCGAACCCGGCCCGCAGCGGTGCATCCGTCGTCCGCCCTCCCGGGAGGCTGCGTCTGCAAGGTCTCCCACGCCACCTCCTCCCGGGCCCGCGGGGCGCGAGCCACCGTCCACGCGCGGCGGCCGGAGGACGCTCGGGGGAGCCCGGGGCGCGCGGCGTGGGACCCCCGCACCCTGCGCCCTCGCTCACTGCCTTCCCTCCCGCCCGCAGCCGCGCGGTGACCATGTCGGCCGAGCCCACGAGCGGCCCCACGGAGGACCAGGTGGAGATCCTGGAGTACAACTTCAACAAGGTCAACAAGCACCCGGACCCCACCACGCTGTGCCTCATCGCGGCCGAGGCCGGCCTGTCGGAGGAGGAGACGCAGGTGAGCGCCCAGCGAGCCCCGGCCGCCGCACCCCGCACCCCGGCCCCCGGCACCCCGCACCCCCGCACCCCGCACCCCGGCACCCCCGCACCCCCGCACCCCGGCCCCCGCACCCCGGCACCCCGCACCGCGGCATCCCGCACCCCGGCACCCCCGCACCCCGCACCGCGGCACCCGCACCCCCGCACCCCGCACCCCGGCACCCCGCACCCCTCCCGCGCGTGCTCCGGGCCGCTCCCCCACGTCCAGTCCACTGCCCTCCCGAGCGCCTCGGGCTGGTTTCGCTTTCTCGGCTCGGTGTCCCTTCTGGGCTGTGCGCGGTACCTGCAGGGAAATCTAGTGTGTCCCCCACACAAGGGACCTTAGCGGTCAGCTGTACATTTATAGTCCGAAGGTCCGGCAAACGGGGAAACTGAGGCCCGGGGGGGGGGCAAGGAGGGAGCCGCCCGGAAGGCGCGGGAGGTGGACAGCGCTGTTGGTCACCGCGCGGCAGCTGCAGAACTCAGACCGCACTAGCACATAGAGCAGGAGATCTTGTCCAGAATTTTAAAAATTTCCTGGCTGTAAGGTTCAGAGTCCTTTTCAGGAGTCCTCCAGGAAGGTGCACCTGTGACATTACAGCTGGCGGGAGTAGCGACCCGTGTCCTTCTAATTGCATGATTTGTTTTCTAAAAGCTGTTATATTATCCAGGAAATTGCTCAAGGTGCAGTTTTGGAGACTTTAGCTGAGTTTTCTTTTTTAAACTCTGTCTAAACTCTGACTTTTACTTCTCTGGTCATAGAAAATTTGTTACGTGTGATAAACTCGTTGGACCTGATCTAGTGTTTGCCTGGCAACACCAAGCGCTTTACACATCTGATCTCACCTCTGCCGCAGATTCCCTTACTCTTCCCTTCTCCCAGGCCAGAGGTCCAGGATTTTGTTTCGGGGCAGTGCTCAGTGGGTGCTCCCTGGAATCCAGAACTGAGGCCCTGGACCCTGGTCCAAAACAAGGTTTACTGAGCCAGAGACCGCATGGAGAACTTGCCCATAGTTAATCCTCTCACTCGCACGTCAAATAAAAAGGCAACGATTAGAACAGCTGTCAGACCAGCTAGGGCCAGAACTAAATAGAAGGTGATTGACTGCAACCCGTCTGCCGGCTCATATTTCTTGGAACTGCTGAAGAGGCAGGCTGCTGCCGTTTGGTTTAAAAACCTCATGCTATGTTTAGGAAACAGGAATGACGGCAGAGACAGCTCCTGTTTTAAAAACCAGGCTGTAGGGTATCGTGGGCGCAGTACCAATTCGAGGTCTAACACTGACTCTTGTGTGTTAACAGCCCCTTAATTCACATGTGTGTGCGTGTGTGTGTGTGTGTGTGTGTGTATGTGTGCATACGCGTGCATGCTAAGGATCAAACCTGGGGCCTCGAGCATGCTAAGCACACGCCCTACCACAGAGCTACACGCCCAGCCCTACAGTGACCTTTGGAATGGCTGGTGCATGCCATATGCTTCCCTGGGCACCCTCTATTAAGTCATTTATTTGCCACAACAGTACTGTAAAGGCAGGTGCTGTTAGCACAGTTGTATAGATGTAGGAACTGAAGCACAGAAAGACCAAGTAAGTAACTTCCCCAAGGCCACAGTGATGGGGCTGGGAATTGAATTCAGCCAGTCGGTTCTCCTTAAACTGCTGGTCGCCATGGAGGTTAGAGGTGAGAAAGGACCAAAAAGCAAATTTATATTTACTGACTTTTTTTTTTTTTTTGTCTTTTTCATTTTTATCGGTACCGGGGATTGAACTCACGACCGCCTGCTTGCAAGGCAGGTGCTTATGCCGCTGAGCTAAACCCCCAGCCCCTATTTATTGACTTTTTAAAATCCATGCATTAAATGATAGTCACTCTCGACTTTAGGCAGCCTTACCTCCAGGATCACCTGAGATTAGCAAATTAAAATGAAATCCGGGTAGGGTTAGGGAGATGGGGTGCCTGCCTCTCTCCGTGGCTGAGACCAACACAGGCGTCCACACAGGTGGCTCATCCCTCTCAAACAGCCCTTCCTCCACTTCCCCTCTGCTGTCAACCTCAAACAAACAAATGGTGAGCCAAGCCCAACAAGCGTGGGTATGGGTGAGTCAGCCACACAGTGGGGGACCCCTGGCTTCCTCTTCCTGCCACAGGGCCCACACCTGCTTCCTCCTGGTGGCTGCTGAAGCCCAGCTAAGCATCTGGAACCCAGAGCTCAGCAAACGTCAGGAAAGAGTTATCCTAGGTAGCTCAGGCCACTTGATTCTTGTCCCCTCCCATCCCAGCCCTGCCTCCATGTGCGTGGGTGGAGAGAAGTGTTCTTTAATCTTTCCAAACAACATTTTCACTTTTCCAAGTTTCTTCCCTCCCCCCTTCTATTTTTTTTGAGACAAGGTTTCACTATGCAGTGCAGGTTGGCCTTGAACTCACTTTGTAATCCAGGCTGATCTCAAATTCACAATGATCCTCCTGCCTCAGCCTCCTAAGTGCTAGGGCTATAGACATGTATCACCGTGTCCTGCCCAAAGGACAGGTGATACCAGAAAAAAAAAAAAAAAGTATGTTGTGAAATAGAATGTCCAATGATGAACTTGGGGAGGTATTGATAAAATTACTTTTATTCATAGCAGATTTTAGAGACCCTTTAAATATCTCCACAGAGTCCAGGGCTGGCCACACATACATATAATCGATGTTGCTCTCAGCACATCCCCTATTTCTGCTCTTTATCAGTGTGACTCCTGTCCATGGCAAAAGGTCACCGAAGATAAAATAATACTCATCACGTATGCATGAATCCTCATCTTACCCTGTAACCCCAGCCACATCCGGAGATTGGATCATACTGTTAATTTCTCTAGAATAAGCAATACTTTAGTGAAAGAAAACAAGCACAGATGCTCTTCAGAGACAGTTACTGCAACTGACTCACACTGCTCACACTTGAGCAGGGGCAAGGGGGCCTCAAAGGTACACACGTTTTCTAGCTAGGGAGCTTAGTGAATTGCCCCCCACACACACATCAGACATGTCATATCACATACCCATGTCCTAACAGGGTGTGTGGGAGGCGCACCTCACACCAGGTGTGAAAACATAGTTGTCACACTTATCAGCCACCAAAGGATCAGCAGACCACTTTGTAACTATTTCCCTGTAGCACAAAGTTCTCTGGGAGGGAGGCGACAGGAAAAACTAAGTGAAACAACTTTGCGAATTGCTTTTCCTGGAGTCCTAGAATGGCAGTAATCTAAGTATCTCCTACATTGAGGTTAGGCAAAAGCTCACAGAATCCCACTATGTGTTTTTACTTGTTTTGAAATCAGTGTTAGGACTGGGAGAGCTCTTTCATCAGTCCCCCAGGGATGGGGATGAAGTAGTCTCAATGATCACAGTCACACACACACTCACACACACACACATACACACACACAGTTCAGGCACACTGAAGTTGGCACTGGTTTTGGGAGACAGTTCCAGTATTTTTATCTCCTTTTGATGTTCTGGGCTTGTTCCCAGAACCCAGCAATTTTAGACGTTGGATGTTTTATCAGTGGAATAAAGGCCTCTAAAGGTCTCCCCTGAAAAGAATGAAATGTTAGTTGCTAGAGAAAAGGACAAGAACAATGTGATTTTGCCCTAACCCCTCCCTATCCCAGGGTCTAATTATTATCTGTTCGCAGAGAATAAATAAATCTCCATCAGTGAGGGAGGGTAATGAGGGCAGTCATTTATAAGCAAGCAAGGGATGAATGTTCCCAGATGGCAGAAACACAGAAAAGCAAAATAAAGCCAGGAAATTAGCATCGATGTGAGAAGTTATGAGTTATGAGTTAACTGGGGGAGGGGCAAAGGATTTTATGACTTTGCTACATGGCAGGTGATTTACTAAAATATGCACTTGATTTAAAATATATATCTTCAGAAAAAAACATTTTAGCTTTCCCCTTCTCCCATTCCACAGTGCTAGGGCTCAGTGGTTAACTGTTTGGATCTGAATTTGCAAATTCCCAAAAGTGACTGATACCAAAGCTATATTTGGGAAGGATTCGTCAATATTCTGCTTCACTGCACCATGAAAAGATGTGGGTAGCTCTTTTGAATGGGGCCAGCTCACCCATTTTGCCTTATATGAATCCAAATTGAAAGCCAGGCTTTCCTCCCCTAGGTTTTAATTAGTCTTTAAAACGCCGCTGTGTATTCAGTGCCAGTCGCTGGGAATCCTGTGTAATCAGCACTTACGGCCTTGAAACCTCCACAGAGCGACCTCATTAATGAAGCTGGCACCACGCAGAGAGCTCAACCCGAACCCAGAATTAACAGAACCTACTCATGGGTTCTATGTGAACATGTACCCACCTTTTACAGCAGAAGGACAAAGCACCAAAGTGACATAAACTCTCTTCCCCCTAAAGTTAGTGACTGCCCACATAGATATGGCATCTGGGGAGCAACCCCAAAGAGAAAGAAGGCTTCCCTCCCAAAAAGAAAGGGTGGCTTTTGATTCTGCTGCGCCCCCTGTATACAGGTGGGCAGACAGCTGCTTGGGCAGGGTGAGCTGCAGGTGCAGCGGGCTCAGGGCTGCCGTGCGGCCCTGTACACCTGCCTCGCACCTTTTCTGCACCCCCCTGCACGTGCTTGCTGCTCAGGTACATCTGCACTTTCCTTCTGATGCTGATTTAGGCTCAACTCGCTTCAGCCCCCTGGCCTTCTGAGAGATGTGATGTTGCTCAGTGTGGCTCCAGGGCCCCGTTTGCACGGGGGTTGGAATTGCGCCTAGGAAGGCACTGGCCCATGTAAAGCGGGGAGCCTCCATCATCTCCAACCACATCACCTCCATAAATACACCCTAGGTCTGGTATCTTGCAGCTGCACACTTCTTTCCTTTCTTTCCTTCTTTCCTGGCGCCACTGCCCCTCTCTGAGCATGCACGTGGCACTTACAGGCCCAGTTATCTGATGCTCGGCTGCTGGGGTGATGCTGGGGCGACTTGGCCCGAGTGAACAGAGAGGGCTCTGAGTGCCTGCTGCGGCACACATGTCATGGGGTCACCACCACTGTTATAGGAGATTTGTTGACTTAAAACAAGTGAATACACAGCACAGAAAGCTACGTAAAGATACCAAGGCACTAAGACAGAGTGTGAGGGAAGACTTCACTGCGAAGGTTTTATTTAAGCTGCACCTGAGGATGAGAGAAAGAGCTCCACAGATACAGAATAGAGACCATCCTACCTAGAAAATAGCAAAGGTCCTGAGACAGAAACGGCTGGCATCACAATGAGAACCATCCCAGTGTCCCTCCTTCCCGGGTGACACAAAGACCTCCATCTAGAAATGGAACAGGCATCCTGATTTTGCAGTGACAGCTAATTCTGCACACTTTTCTCCCACAGAAATGGTTTAAGCAGCGCCTGGCCCAGTGGCGGCGGTCAGAGGGGCTGCCTTCCGAGTGCAGATCTGTCACGGACTGAGGCCTGAGGACACGGTGGGCGGCCGGCAGCCCTGCTCCAGCGAGACTACCTGCTGCTCCTCCCTCGTTTGATTTCTCCGTGTAGTGTGTGTTCCGAATTAGGTGTCCTGCTAATTAACAGGCTGTTGTATTTTTTAAATGTACATAACTAGAAAATAACAATGGGAAGCTGAGCACAGCTCCGTGGGAGCAGAATCTTGCCAAGTGCTGGGAAACGCATATCTTCCTTTCCCCTTGGGTCGCTGTGACCAGTGGTGTGAAAATCACCTTGCTTTGCTTTTGACCACCACCTCCCAGGTGAGGTTTATTTTCCACCCATTTCAGGACAAGCAGGGCCTCTGCTGAAAAGATAAGGCAGGAAGAGGTGAACATTTCCTGTGAAATGCTTCCCCAAGTCATTCTCCTGCTCCAATAGGAGAGAATTCAGAGGTTACCTGAGTCATTCAAAGTGTGTTAAATGGGTCCTTGGCTTCTGGCTGCATTAGCTTGGAAAGAACCCGGTTAGGCTAGAAACAAACGGGTCAACCAGCAGGAAAGCAAGTGACTAAGAAAAAAATTCTATGAAAGTCTTGAACTTTCCTTATTTAAATGTATTTGTTAAATTTATTTTGCTAAATAAAATGAACTGCTCTTTGTCTCTAAAATGATGTTCTAAATAAAGCTTCAGCTTTTTGATGAAAATACACTGATGTCTACAGATTTGGGGCTGAAAAAGAAGCATGCCAAAGAGAAACAGAGTAACTTCTCAGAAGAGCTACCTGAAAGAGATGTTATCTTCCAGATCCTTGCTGTTCAAAGTGTGGCCTGGGGCTGGCTTCATCAGCATTAGAGGCAAACATATGAGCACACAGGATCGCAGATTCCAACTCAGGTCTACTGGGTCACAATCTGCACTTTTACCAAGGTCCCCAAACAGTTTGTAGGCTCAGAAAGTTGAGCAGCACTGTTTCAAAGATTTCTGAAGTGTACATGCATCCATTTACTGTCAGAGCTTATTAAGTATCTTCATATCTCAGTTGACATTGTGTCTGATTGCAAGGAACAACTGATTAATCAATAGGCTTCTTGTTTGCTTTTACATAAGACATCAGCATGGAGGTAACCCAAGGCTATTAGAGGAGCTCTAAATTTTTGTTTGTGTGTGTGTTTGAGACAGGTCTCTCTATGTAGTTCAGGTTTGGCTTGAACTCTCTAGGTAGGTCAGGCTGGCCTCAAATTCACTGCAATCCTCCTGCCTCGGCCTCCTAAGTGCTGGGATTACAGGTGTGCACCACCAGGCCCAGTTTTAATATTGCCAAGGACGTAGGGTCATTCTACTTCCCATTTTTCTATCGTTAGCATACAACTCTTACGTTAATGGACAGAAGATGGATGCTGTGATAGTGAGTCTACATGTCAAAGAAAAGTGAGGGAAAGGAAGGAGTGAAGGTGGGACACAGAGAAAAAGCAAAGGGCAAAAGCCAGCTAAGGCCTTCCCTTCAAGGATTCCTGCCCCACCAAGAAAAGAAACTTCCAGAAGTCCCCACCTAGCACCTTCCACCTACATCTGACAGATCAGAGTGGGTCCCATGGCCACCCCTAAGAAAGAGAGTCTTGGGCAGTGAGCACTTGTAAGTTGGTACATTGCTGCTTGAGGAAAATCAGGGTCTGTTGGTAAGAAAGGAGGAGAAGGTGGAGATTGATAAAGTTAATCCATCCAGAATGACTCTGGCATCCGCTTCTACTCTCTTACCTATGACGCTAGCTCATCGTTTCCAGATGTTTAAAATAAAGAGCTCCAAAGTGGAAACACGACACTCTTCCAAAATGCAAACATTTACAAGATCCTATTGAACATCCCTGGCCAGCTTTTGCACCGTCTACCTCACAATCCTTTTCCGTTAAACAAGTGCGCAGTGAGCCCAGGACTGAGCGAGGAGCCCATCCCTGGCAGCTAATTAGGGGCCTGAGCATCTGTCGGTGCCGGGCAGATGCTGGCTTCTTGCTGGGAAAAAGAAGGGCGCGGTGAGAATGAGGCAGGTGTGTGGGTGTGTAATTAATCCTGAGCAGACAGCATGATTTGCAGTCTGAAGTATCCTCGTAGATACCGGTGGACGGACAGGGATGGGGCACACTGCAAAGCTGACTGTGGGCAAAACAGACTCGGCACAGATCTGCCGGCGTGGCAGAGAGGGATGCAAGCAGGTCTAAGATCAGGGTAGAAGTCTGTTGAGCACATGCAAGCCAAGATTGAAGAGCAATCTGAGACAAGAAGAGTTAACCATGGGCAGAACGTGTCCCTAACCGGAACAAGAATCACACCCCGTACTGAGAGTCCAGCCTTGAATGGCATGTGCCAGGAGGAAATGAGGATTCCATGTCCTTCTAGATGCAGATTTGTTATCAATATCAACCTCTTTGAGTTTGCTTTTGTGACCATAAAACAAAGATTGCAAAGAAAGAAGCCCTTTGTGAAGAAGCCATAATTACCACTGGCACAGAGTGCAAAGGGAGACGTGTCAGGGCTTACTGTGATGCATAGTCCTAATGAGCGACCAGGGCTCCAAGTTTTATCTGAAGTTTCCTGTGGACACCCAGTGTCACAGTCCAAAGTGATAATAGCCATCCTGGATTGAGGAGGACTGGACAACGCTGCGTGTTCCGGTTATCCCAGCTCTGCTAACTGCAGACACTGTTGATGTGGAAGAACCAATACTCATCCCTCCACCCCTTCACTGTTGTATTCCTTCTTTAGGGAGCCAGGTTGGGAAAAACCAATACTCTGTTCCCATCATCCCACTGGCCATGGTGGTGGTCATGTGACACCATCTAGCCAATGAGGCTTAGAGGGAACGTTTTTGCTGTAGAACCCTTGTACTGGAGAGCAAACCCAGGACAAGTGCTCCACCACTGAGCTGCCTCACCAACCCTTTCTTATTTCATTAAATTGTCCAGGCTGGCCTTCAACTCATGATCCTCCTGCCCAGTCTGCAGAGTAGCTAGGATTACAGATGCACACCATGACCACACCTGCTGCTCTTCTTGATAAAATGGATGGCATGCAGCAGGTGCCATCCTTTCCTCCTTTCTTGTCTTGAATTGGTTTCATTTGTTCACTATAGAAATAGAAGCAAAATGCAGATTGGTCAACCACTGTGCAAATCAGTGTGGAGAGTCCTCAAAAAACTAGCATAGGAGGTCCCATTCAACCCAGCTATTCCCCTTCTGGGTATCTTCCCAAAAGAATTAAAAACATCGTACCACAGTGATATACACGCACCCGTGTTTATAGCAGCACAATTTGTAATAGCCAGACCTTGGAAACAACCTAAATGCCCACTGACTGAGGAATGGACAAAAAAGATGTGATTTTTTTCCCAAATTCATTTTATTTCAAGGAGGAAAAGAAAAAACTAAAGAATTCAAAACATAACTCAGGGGGCAACAGTAGTACATAATTGCACACTGTCATCCTGAGTCATTCACCCAGAGCACAAGACATCTGCATTCAGTTGTCCAGATAGTACCAACACAAATCTTTCTCTTCAGTGAACACAGAGAAATCAGTAGTATAACTATCTTTATACAATGGAGTACTATTCAGCCATAAAGAAGGATAAACTGGAGACTTTTATAGTTTTTTAACTGTGTCTTCTTTAGATATGGTCAGCATCTCCTTCATTTCTTTTATCATTTCTTCTTTCACCTGAGAGATTATTTCTAGTTTGAATTCCTTTAAGGCTTCCCAGAGTTGCTTCTTTATTTCAGTTACTATTATTTCAGGTATTTCAGGTATGTGGCACATGTTTTCTTCTATGCACATGGCTCCTAGGCTTTCTTGGGATGGGCTGGATGTTTGAGATTGCATTTTGGTCTTTCATTTTGTCATTTTCCTATATTTTTGAGCTTCAAGTGTTGTTCCAAGTGAGGGAGAAAGGTCCACCAGGCTGGGACGGGGTTCCAAGCCTCGGCCCCACTCACTGGTCCCAGCAGGAAACTGTGGCCTGGCCCCCAGGCGAGGAAGAGAGTTCCCCCAAACTGGAATAGGATTCTGCGCCGCTGCTCCACCGAGATTTTTATAGTTAAATGATGCAGCTTGAGACCATACTCATATGTAAAGTGAATCAGACCCGCCTGTGTAAATACCGTATTGTCTCACTAGTGTGAGAAGCTGAAAGAAACAACATATGGACATGTATATATATATATATGTATATTGAAGCAAAAAAAAGGAAAAGTAGCCAGCTTTGGTGGTGCATGCCTGTGATTCCAACACTCAGGAAGCTGAAACAGATCACCGTGAGTTTGAGGCCAGCCTGTGCTACATGGTGAGTTCAACACCATACTGAAATAGAGTAAGATCCCGTCTCAAGAACAAAAACAAAAACAAGTGAAAGGTAAAGGAAACATACAATAAAATCAATAAAATGCATAAAAATTACTCAGGATTCCCACATCAGAGGTAATCATGCATTAATTTTAGGGTTACAGGGTCCCATATTGGGGCAGCATGCTTTGTATGCATACACACACAGGGAGAAGAAAATTAATGCTTCAGAAGCTAGTTGCATGTTGAGTCATTGCTCTGAGAGGACGGAAGGAAAAAATCGGTTATTCTGTTTCGGAAAACACCTTAATGTGTTTTAGGGATGATAAAATAGAGGTCTAGAAGGAGAAGGTAAAAAGGTTAAGTTTAGCGCTTTATCCCAAGGAATCTCGGGTAGGAACGTGTTTGGGACCCTCTGGTACCTGAACAAAGGAGAAACACGAATGGCCCATCGGTAGGAGTGCAGACCAGGACATGTCAGCTGACCCTGAGGAGAGAGCCAGCGGGAGGTGGGGGCCTGGCTTGGGAACTTCGCACAGTTTTTCCTGCCATTCCTGCGCCCTCCTGTACCCTGAGGGAGCTCCTCTCACTGTGGGTGGTCGTGGTAGGGCAGTGCCTCATCCTCCAGCCTCAACACAGGGCCAGGCTGGCCACTCATGATGCCGGGCCTGGGCAGCATACAGGCTCCTGACCCAGGCTGGGCCAGTCAGAGGCCTTTGTCAGAACTTTCCCAGTTATCCTGGCTCGTTCTTCTGTAGCCCCTCGCCTGAAGAATTTGAGGATGGCATTGTAAGATGATGTGATGGGACAGAGTGAAGCAGGAAAGGGAGAGGAGGGGAGACAGAGACAGAGACACAGACAGAGACAGAGACAGAAACAGAGACACAGACACAGACACAGACACAGACACAGACACAGACACAGACACAGACACAGACACAGACACAGACACAGACACAGACAGACCGGCTCTTCCCTCAGTCTCCGCCAGCCTTCCCACAGCCTTCTTGGCTTTGTGAACTAGCAGATTCCCTTTTGGGGTGGTACCTGTTATTCATAATAAAGGAGTCCTGGTTAATGGCAGGATGAAGAGAGAGAGGGCTCCCACAAGCAGTATCAGCCACTGGAATGATTCAAACCCAGGAGGAACAGCCCACAAACTCAAAGTATTTGGAAAGAATACCAGGCTTTTCTTAGTCAATGGTAACTTCAGAAAAAAAATTATTCTGGCATATCAAATGAAAAGATGATCACTGACAAACAGCTCAGGGGCTTTAAGGTTACAAGCTTTTGTGAAGTAAATGCAAATGCATGGTAAATATGGTTTTGTTACCTTCTTGGATACATTTTGCTACTCAGTGCTTGCCCTCTCTGTGTATGAATCCTGTTCCATATATTATACTATCTACTAAAAGGTCATTTAAAAATTTCATACCAATTGTTTCAAACGTGTGCCTAACCTCAGTGCTGAAGTGACCAGTGACGATGGTGACAGTAATTGGAAACTTTGCATTCTTTTCCCCTGGTGGACGGATAAGAGGCGGTAATGTGGACTTGAGTCATCAAGGGTCTAGGACATCAGCCGCTGCTTACGCTGGCAAAGCAGGAAAGTTTACGGAGCCTGAGGTCATGTTGTTGTGTTCTTTAACACAGTCATAGGAACGTGGAAGATTGGGATCCCAGCGATCCTCTTCCTCCCACCTCCATCCCCACCGGACAGACTTGAGGTTCAGACGCACAAGGAATGTGCTCCTGCAAACATAAATTTCAACATGGTTTCTTGTAAGAGTTTGCTACCTAAACTTAAAAGGCATAAGACAGGTTGATTTGATCTCCACTTATGTAACTCATCCGAGCACTGAACTACGGTGATGAGCTGACTCATAGTTCAGATGAATCATTCTTAAGGTTCCTGATGAGCAACACTTCTTCCAAATCAAAGCTTCCCCTTCCCACTCTTTCTTAAAACAGTTTCCAATGTGGGCATTAACAAGTCTCTGGGCACAGTGACCCTAAAAATAAAAATTCTTGATGCCATAGGAACTATAGTCCAGAAATGCAATGTTCAGGATACAGAATGCACATTAATTTATGAGAAGGAGATGCACATGCATATCTGTGTGGCCGGAGGGGAGAATCGCGTAGAGCATTCTGGTCGTCCCCTAAGCCCTTCTTCCCTTCTTCTTGATTTAATGTGGAATCTGGCTGCCTTGCTGCTAAGTATTATTACCCCTCCTACAGTCTTGGTACATTTTCTGCTGTTATATAAAATGCCCAAACCTGAGGAATTCATAAAGGAAGAAATTTATTTAGGCTCATGGTTGCAGAGGCTGAAAAATCCAAGACTGGGCAACCACATCTGGTGAGGGTCCCGTTCTGTCTCACAACATGGGGAAATCCGAAAGATGGTCAACACACTCGGGGAGGAAAAACATGGACATGGCCTTGATTTATAACAGCCGCTCTCCCAGTAACTAATGCAACTGCACTGTAAGCAACCCAGCCCCATCAGAAAGGTGTTAACCCTCTAACAACCTGAAGGCTCCTTAAGGACCGCGCCTCCCACCGCTGCCACCACACGGCGATCCAGTGTCGATGTGAGTGTTAGAGGGGACAAAGGACACTCAAACCATGGAAATATATGTGATGGGTAAAACAACATTTATGGAGAGTAGTCCTGGAATCCCAGCACTCTGGGAGGCCGAGGCAAGAAGGATGGAAAGTTTGAGGCCAATTTAGCAAGATCCTGCCTCAAAATAAAAAAGGGCTAGGACCAAGGCCCTGGGCCCAATCCAGTACAAAACAATACAATACAATACAACACAGCACAACACCCTATTCCTTCTTTCCCTCTCTCTGGGCTTACTTGCTCTGGGAGAGCATGTTATGCCGAGCAGCCCCAAGGAGAGGGCCACGCAGCATGGAAATGAGGCCTCCTGAGCACAGTCAGCGAGGGGCCAGGACCGGCTTGTGAGCTGGCAAGCGCATCCTCCTGCCTGGCTCAGATAACTGCAGTTCCTTCGCCCTCAAAGCGGCAGCAGTCTGTCTTGTTATCTCCTGCCCAGTCCCAGCTAAAATGCAATCTTTCTAGGAGCAGGTGGAAGTCACAGATCACGGGAACAGCAGCAGCACCTCGGGACTGAAGCTAAGCGCACAGCAGAGCCCTGTCTGTGTATTATCAGGAGGTGTGAGTGTTAGCTGCACTGACAGCCTCTATTCTCGATGGCTCACAAGCAGCGGGTGCCTCCCACTCCCACAAATCTACTGCAGCTCTACCAGTATTTGGGGCAGCTGTCCTTCATATCAACAGTGCTTCCACAACACTTTGCCTTGCCCTGGCAACTGATTGCTTCTCTGACACCCACCGACCTCCTGTTTCCTTGTCCAGGGCAAACTGCATGACCAAAACAGACCCCAAGAGGGCAGAGAAGCACAAGTCTGATTTATTCCCAGAGGAAAGGGGATAGGAAATACTTTCTCAGCAGAACTAGTATCTACCCAGGAGCTCAACATCAGCAACCAATATACCAACCCTCGATTCTTGTCTAGGAAGGGACCCGGCTAGGGAAATAAACACCCATGTTGGTTAAAGTGCAGTGGACCACCTGAGGACCTCTTATTACAGACCCTAGCTAGCCTGAGACATAGGGATATCAAAGAAAAGGTCTATTCGCTGGTTCTAAAGTTACTGACTAGATTTGAAAAATGAAGGCACACTCTAAATTTAAAAATAGCGGGACATATGATAGTAACTTTTTTGTTTTCCTATTAACCTGATTTGAGTTCCAATGGGAAATATACGGCCCAGTTATTGAATCCAGTGTAGTAGACTCTCCAAAAGTGTCACGAGTAATCAGGGAAACAAGGAGGGATGCGAGGCTTGGAGCTAACAGCAAGTGCACGGGAAAGATACCCATTTACTGTCACTATCAAGACAGTGAGAAGCTGGGTGACACCTGAAATTTTTGTGACTCCAGTGCAAATCATCCTGGTAAAATTTGATCTACTCATTCCAAAATTAAAGGTTATTCCCCAAATTTTCATTATTCATTTCAAATATGGTCCATTTACCCTCTTAATTCCTTACCTGCAGTTCCATTGGTTCAGCTAGGAAGTTCAGAATTAGAGCATAAAGTTTTCCAGGTACCCATTTGAACTGGGTGCAGGGAGGCTTCCAAAAATGTCACAGGCCACCAAGATACCTGGGATAAAAATCCCTCTGTGAACAAACAACAGAGCTTGGAAGGAAATGAAAAATGTCAGGTTCTTCATTCCTTAAAATATTTATACATTCATTTATACTCACAATAAATAATGAAAAGAAAACCATGTGTATTTGTTCAGAGCTTTTGGCTGCAAGAGACTGAGTATCTAACTAAAAGCAGCTTATAAGGATGTCATTTTCCAGAAAAATAGGGGCAGTGACTCCAGGGATGTTTAGTTACCTGGGCCAGACTGCTAAATTATCCTTTCTGTGATTCTCTTCTTTCTCCTCATGACCACAAAACAGCTGCTCCAGATCCAGCACCACATCCCACATGATATCATCCAAACACAGGAAGGAAAAGCCCCAGTGTTCTCATTAGGCCTCTTTCATTTTTGTTCATTGGCAGGAGCTCCCTACCAGTCCTCCCCTCCCCTGTCTTTGGAGTTGGGCCTTATCCCTGCCCCTCGCCTGTGATTGGCACAAGGTCTCAAGATAGACCGGCACAGAGCTGGAGGTAGTATCTGCTGCATGGATAAGGTGAGTTAGATTACCGAGATTGCCTGGAATCAGTTACCGCCCTTTCCTGGAACACAGCATCACTTGCTGGCTGAGGAGCACTGGTGTTCCTTACCAAGGAAGAAGAAAGGAATGGCTTTCAGTCCTCGACCAGTGCAGCCCACATTATGCTATTTTTTCTTAGAGCAAGGCACAGGGGAGCCCAGTAAAAGCACTTATTATTTCCTAGTAGTTATGTTGCGGGAAAATTCCCAAGCCAAACCAAACTGAAAGGAAGACTCTGCACCGAGGAGATAAGAAGGCGGCATTTAATCTTTACGGCAGCAGACTGCAGGATCTTCACGCCAGTGCACCGTGGCAGGATAATTCCACAAAGGTAACAGCCCTGAGTTTACAGAGAGCTTAGTTTATATAGAATTTAGACGTGGCAGGTACAAAGCAAGTGATAAAACATTACATCATTGGTTTTGTGCACTGAGCCATACATTGACAGGCAGGCTGGTCTTGAACAGGTTTGTTGAAACAATGAAATGGTTTATTATAACAGAAACCCTCCTGGGACACCCTTACAGGGTGAGCATCACCATAATATGGAGCCATTCTGAGGAACAAGGGGAGGGGGCTCTTACAGGTGTCCTTGACCAGCCCAGGGTGCCTTAAAGTACAGATGATTACTCTGACTCTGTGCCCAGCAGAGGTGTGCAGCTGGGCTTCACACACTGTGGATCCATCAGAAACCACCGAACATAAATTTGGTCAGAGACCACTAATTGCTCACGAAATACCTACAAGTTTGTTATTTTATAAAAGTGTTCTTACATTATAATTGTGCCCCAGCAGTTACTTTGCTTGAAAAAAATGTTTAGAGTTGAAACAAACTGTTTATGCACTAGTACCTCATTAGCAGGCAAGCTCCCAAGTAGAAAGACATGATTTATCTGCTGGGTTAGTCATCCGTTCCTCCAGGACGCAGGCCCGGCGGGGCCTAGCGGGGGTCGGGCCTCCCGCACAGCCTTCTCTTTCCCTCCCATGGTACAGGGTGGCACTCAGTGTGGCCCTGCCCCTCCCTTCACTCTTCTGCCTTGTGCCAGGGGCATTGGGGGACTCGCCCAACCTGGTCCTTCGGCTCCATTTCCACCCCTCCCATCCCTGCTGTGTGTCACGGGACTGGACAGGGCCCAGTGGACCCCTTGTGGACCAGGCCCAGACCACCCATGCCAGCTCTCAGCTCTTTCCAGCCTGCCACCTGAGTGGGGAGGACTCTTTGGAGAACGTGGAGAAGTCTGGGCCTCCTGACTGCACAGAGCAGCACACCTGGCCTGTCACCCATCCAGACCAGAGCAGAGGTGTGCAGAGCTGTTTTGATTTTATAGTATACAGATTTGAACCTAAGGTTTTTGCACTGAACTCTGTCCTCAGCCTTTTTTTTTTTTTTTTTTTTTTTTGAAACAGGGTCTCATAAATCACTGAATTGCCCAGGCTGGGCTTGAAACCTGCACTGTTCCCATGCTTCCCAGGAGTGCCGTGATTATAGATGTATTCCTCACACACAGTGCTTCTCAATGGATAGTTTGCTTTTAGATGGTTTCTGTGACACCAAATGATGATAATCACTTGAGATATCTCTTAAAATGCTTACTCCTGAGTCCCATTAATTCTAATTCTCTTAAGTTAGATATCATCAAATTTGAATCTCTATAGGTAGGAATTTGTATCTGTACTTTTAATCAACTCAAAACATTCTCATGCTCTATACAGTATGAACACATTGTCACCTACTCTTTTTTGTATTATTACTTTTCAGTTAGTTAATTGGAAATTTTTTTTAATTGGTACTGGGGATCGAACTCACGACTGCCTGCTTGCAAGGCAGGTGCTTATGCTGCTGAGCTAAATCCCCCGCCCTAGTTGAAAATTATTGTATCATCTTCCATTACATAAGATCCCTATCCATTTTAACTAGCAAATGTCCATGCTAGGAAACTATCTACAAATAGCTCGTAATTTCCTTCCTGGGGGCACTGGAGGGGATAGGACAATTATAGGCTGTCTTCTGGTCTGTTTTTATTGTTTTTATCAGCTTTAGACTGCTGGGTCCTTATCTCACAGGGCTTTGCAAATTTCCCATTCCCAGGACTTGGAGGAGATTAAGATAGTTACTGATTTCCTGTTCATCCTCCAAAAAGACATGCACTGAAATCCCCACTGTTGGTGAAATTGTGACACAATACAGCCACTTTGGAAAAGCTGTTTGACAGCTTCTGTTAATGTTAACTATGCACCACTCTACGATTCCTGTCTTGGCAACATACCCAAGGAAAAAAAATGAATGTTATATCCACAAAAAGGTGTGGACACTGTGGTTCACAGTGGCTTTATTTTAACAGCCACACACTCAAAACCATCCTTTGGAGTTTGCCCACTAACATGAGACTGAAGGAGACACATTTATATTATGAAATATAGCAAAAAAAAAAAAAAGAAAGAAAGAAAAGAATACCACACAGCAATGGGATAAGTCAGAGATATTGGCAGACCTCAAAACCATGCCGAGCAGAAGAAGCCATGCACAACTGAAAAAACACAATATGATCTGTGCATGTGGAGCTCAAAAACAGGCAAAACCAAGTGGCAGGGACATCGGTAAGATGGAAGGCGCTTCTAGATGAGGTGGACCGATGACCCAGACAGCGAGAGGGTTTCCGGATGGGGAGGGATGGTTCCAGCTCGCCTCTCGGCCGTGGGTGTCACTGCTGTACAAGATGTGAGGCCTGGCTGAGCCCCATGTGCGCCGCGCGGCCCCTGAACCCCCGACCGGCAGGGGAACTGACTCACACGACACACCAGAATGCAGAGACAGAGGTCGCCTTTATTGACTCTCCACACAGGTCGTCCCCGGAACGTTCCTCCCTGATCGGACTCTCCAGTGGGGCTCTCTCTGTTGAGTAACCCCGCGTAGTCCTCCACTCTCTATGGTCTGCGTGTCTTCCCTTCCTCTCTACCTCCTGCTCTGTCCTTATATCTATAGTCCTGTCCTATAGGGTAACAAGGCGTGGCAAAGTCTGATTGGGGGACATCAGCTGTAACTAGGCAGAAGCTGAGGGTAAGAATACGGAAGTAGGAAACGGGCGCCATCTTGGCATCATTCGATGGGAGGGGTAATCTACTGAAGGCTTCGCTCTTTCCTACAGGCCTCATCTGCTTAGGCAGGTCCTCTGGCTCGGCTCCCGACACCCATGCAGGACTTGTGCCTTTTACTTTCGTTGCAGGCAGGCTGCAGGCTATGAACACAGTCCCGGGTCAGGGCTTGTAACTCCTGACCCTTCCGAGTCGGGGTTTCCTCCGCTCCAGATGTTTCCTGCCGGCACCATCTCCCTTCCAGGGTTTTCTTTCACAGCTGTCGCTGTGGGATGTGCTGTTTTACCACCCTGACAGGGCCCCGGGGAGGCGAGGGGCTCAGCCTCGGAACCCCAAGCTCAGCATCGCTGTTGCGGCTCCATTTTTCCCACTTCTGTTTCTTCACTCATTTCCATGTTTTTCACCAGTTGGGTTCCAGCTTCAGGGATCCGTGGTGGATTTATTCAGGACCACTGTGGCTTTGGACACCACCATGCACAGGTTTGGCAAACAGGGCAGAGGTGGCGGCCAAGCAGCTGGGTGCCCCTGTTGCAAAGGAGGGTGTGGGACACCAGAGGTGAAGACTCAGAGCCCAAATGAATGGTGGTTAAATAATAAATTAGAGTGCACAGTCGGATGATAATTATAAAAGACAGAGCCCAAGCTTGTGTAAAATCCTTGGGTTTTAACATTCCACTCACGAGTTCACTGACTATAAAATCTAGCTGTCCAGAGCGGCAATGCCCACACCTCTGGACTGAATCTGGTTTCCGTTCCCAAGTGGAACAAATGCATCTCTGCTCACAGTTGAGTCACCGTAACCTAGTCCAAAATGAGGGTGGACCTGAAAGCATGAAATATACTCCCTCTAAACTTCTGGATGCTCTGAGTCACTTAGGAAAATGAATGTGTGAATCAATTTGGAGACATTAAGGAGTCTTGCCAGGCGTGGTGGAACATGCCTGTAATCCTAGCACTCAGCAGGCTGAAGCAGGAGAATTCATGCAGGTTTGTGACCTGCCTGGTCTAGAAAGTGAGTTCCACACATCCTGAACTGCATAGTGAAACCTTGTCTCCAAAAACAAAACAAAACAAACAAATTAAGGAGCCTTCCTGATTTGGAAGAAGAGCCTGTCCCCAGTAGCTGTAGCTGTCATCCCTGGATGGCTGTAACTGGGGAGAGGAGACAAGCAGGAATCCCTGCACAAGCCCACCTGCCCATTCAGAAGTCCTGCTGCTTAAAGCCAGGGGTTTTCAACTTTGGCTGCAAGTGACAGCGGTGTAGAGAGCTTTTAAAACCCACCACAGGCCAGGGGATTTAGCTTAGTGGCATAAGTGTCTACTTGGAAAATGCAAAATTGTGAAATTGTGAGTTCTATCCCTGATACAAAAAAAAAAAAAAAAAAACCCACCACAGCCAGGATCCCAGCCCAGGAATTCTGGTTTCACTGATCTGGACATCACAATTCTCAAAAGTCCCTATGATGTTAAAATGCAAAGTTCTGCTGTGTGTTCAAACCCAACCCCATCACATAGATTCATGACCTCTCTGTTCTTCATTTGGTGGACATTTGTGTTGTTTCTCTTTTGGGGGTCATGATGAATAACACTGCTGCAAAATTTGTGTCCAAGTGTTTTTGTAAATGTTTACTTCCAACTCTTAGATACATGTCTCAGAGCTGACACTGCAGGGTCACTTGGGAATCGTGTATTTAACTCTCTGAGTAAGCCTGTGCCATTTTCCACAGTGGCAGCCCATTTTATAGTCCCACCAGTAGACTCTAAGGAGTATAATTTTCTCACATCTTTGCCAACACGGACTGTTTTCCATCTTATAAAATTGAAGCCATCCTGGTGGGTATGAATTTATTGTGGTTTTCTTCTTGCATTTATCTGATGAGAATCTCTTCATGGGCCGATTGTCCATTCATACACTTTCTTCAGGGAAATACCTGTTGAAGTCTTTTGCTTATGTTTAAAGTGGGTTGCCTTTGCATTGAGTTGTAAGAGTTCATGTTTGCTAGACCTAAATCTTTCTCACAAATGTGATTTGCAAATATTTTCTCCCATTCTACAGATTATGTTTTCAGTTTTTTATGCTAGCCTTTGAAACTTAAAACAGAAGTTTTTAATATTGGTGAAATAGAATTTATGTATTTTTTCTTAGCTAGTTGTATATTTGTTGTCACAACTAGGACACAGAAATTTAGTAGCAAATAGAATGGTGGCTTTTTCCATCCTGCATGCTGGTGCCTGGCCACAGAGACTGAGGTCATAAATGCTGATTATTTTAAAGCATTCAGTTTTAGCCTAGTTGATACCATAGCTTTTTGCAAAGGTAAATGAGAGGCCATAGTGAGGTAAACTAAATCTGCAGCTGTAAAGCGCTTTGCCTTAAGGGGATTTCCAGCAGCAGCAGCAACAAAGTCTACAGATTTCACTAGTTGCAGGTCAGTGGCATCTGGATCTCTGAAACAGTTTCTGTTTTTCCCTTTAGTCCTCACAGCTGATTGCACAAACTAGCATGAGATTACAAGCAAGTATAATGTCTAAGCAAAATAAAGTTAGGGGCATGTTAGCACTATCCACAAAATATGCAATGTGTGTGCATAAGGGCACCATATGACCGACCCTTAGGAATGTCCTGATTTCAAATCTCCGTCCTTGTGGTCCAAATGTATCCAGTTAAGGGCTCAGAAAAAACAGGTGCCACACATACACCACATGGTCAAAGAGAAAAAGCATCTGGACTCCTTGGCTGGTGGAGGCAATTCCACTGCGTCTCAGTTTATTGCTGAAGTTTAAAGGAGGCCGCTGTTTCGAACTAGCCTGCTGTACTGGCCCCAGCAGACCCAGCAGACCCAAAATGAAGTCATTCAAGGTAAATGAAGCGGATAACTCCCCCAACAGACCAGATTTCCTGAAAACAGGAATCTACCTGAGCCAGAGCAATAAGGAAATCCCCTCTGCTTTAACCCTCACAGGAAAGCAAGGGTCTCTGACCTTTTCTGTTACTGTTTCCTTGCTCCCACCTTACAGAAACCAGTCACTCTGTCATGCCCAGCGAATTAGATCTTTACACTAAACATGTTGCAGTTTGGTCCCCTGATCTAGGCTGTCGTGTCTGCTGCAATTGGGAGCTGGGAGTGTTAATGAGTGAACACCCTACTGATAGTTTGAGAGACTGCCATTGGTAAACTAAGCCATAGACCATCTCCAAAGCCAAGAGAGGTCCACAATAATACCAGTAGCCTAAGTGCTCCTGTGCTTGGGTTAAACCGAGGATGCTGCCTAGGGAACTCGCGCCTTCTTGTCTGGAAGAAGAGCCGCAGCAGAATCAGGTCTGATGCACACCCCAGACAGAAGGGCTGTTTTGTTCCCAAGAGCTGAGCAGCTGGCCGAGGGACGAAGGAACCTTTGGTATTCCTGCTCTGGCCAACACTGTCATGCCTTTCATCTTCCTCATGAAGACGCCGCACTTCTTCCAGTTCAAAATATTTATTCCATAAAAGCACATGAGCATCTGGTCTGACAGTAAGAAGGGACCTTTCCCTCCACTCTACTTTGCCTAGAGGAAGTGGAGAGTAATTTTTTAAACTGCAGCAGCAAAGCATTAGGAGCTTCTAGATCGTTTAGTCCATCATTTTTAGAGCTGGAGGTTTATTTGAGGATAGTCAAAAGTTTGGTAAAGTAGACTCAAATTCCACAAAGACTAAGCAGTTTTTTTTTTTTTTTCTGGCAAAATAAACATTGCCAGGGTTGCTGCAAAGTCTACACCGCACCACTCGGGGCTGAAAAAGGCTCTGACCCCATTCTCGCTAGAAAGGCACAGGCAGCCTCCTGTCTCAGTATCTGCTGTGGTCAGGAGCCAGCTTTCTGCCTTGTACAGTGCAGTACTTTCCTCCCTAGGAAGCAGCTAGCACAAGTGTCTCACCGATTGCTGAGATGTCCAGCAGCCACTCTTCAGCTAGTTCTCACCCATGCTTTGAGATCAGGGACTCAGAGCCTCATAAACAGGAGGGCAGGGGACAAACCAGGCAGTGAAGGATGGACCCGGCTGCTTATCTAGACCTAGCCAGGAGGTTAAGGTAGGCAATGCAAGAAAGTTTGGCCTGAGCTTGCCTCGGCAGCACATATACTGTCTCGAGATCATCATAGCCCCTGTGCAAGGGGAAGTTTGGCCTTGAGAAGGCTTAGGGGTACAAGGGGCTGCAAGGGTCCCTTTCACCCTGGGCAGTGGGAACAGGAGCAAGAAGGGACTGAGCAGACTGTCTCCCAGCTCCGTCATGGTGGCGCCCCCCAGTGGTGAGCCACCAACCTGACCTAGGACTCTGGCCCCGGGTGAGGAGGACCCTGGGGAGCTGCATACCAGGCTAAAGCCACAGCCTTGGGCTCCTTGCCCAGCTCAGTAGAGAATGAAAGGCTCTCCTGGGATTGCTCACAACCAAGAATGTGGATGGGCTCACACGATTCCCTTTCCACAGAAGCAGGCCGATCTGGGAAAATGATAAACTTTTGGATGGGTTTCTGATTCATTCCAAGTACCCATGGGAGACTGCGGACCTTTCTTTCCCCATCCACCTTTTCCCACCAGAATTGATTGCTCCCTGTCTCATTCCCCAAGGGTTGGCTCTGCGCTCAGGAATGATCAAGGTCATCTAAGTCTATCAGCAAACAGCATGTTTACATTTCCAGATGGGCCTTAGCTCAAGGAGTATCTGATGTCAGGAATTTGTACAAGAACTGCGGCTTATTGGGCTAGGAGATCAAAGTATTGAGGTTTCTACATCCTCAGTCCTCATAGTAATTATTTGTACCCATCATTCTCTTTAATGATTTGGACTGAAATCTTTCCATTTAATAAAAAAGAATTCTAATATTCCATCCAGTCTGGAGAACTGTGTTCAGATACAGTAGTGCCTTGCTTCACAAACTTAATTTGTTCTATGAGTTTGGAAAAAATGACCCAGGCTTGTGTTTGCTACCCAATGCAGTTTGCAAACAAAAACACAATTCTGCTGAATGCTTCTGTCTGCAAACCAAATTGTTTGCAAACAGAAGTATTCATGAACAGAGGTACCACTGCATATCCAATGACCTCAAAGGTGACCCAAAATGCAACAGCTGCCAGCAACTGGGAAAGGGAGTCTTATGACTTAGCTTCAGGGATGTGGCTACCAAGACCTCCAGTATTGATCCTGAGCTTCCCGCAAAGCTGGCCAGGACTTTAGGGAGAACCACCAGGGACTGTCAAGGACACACACTCTTTGACACCACTCTACTGAGAAACACCCTTGCTATCTGACAGCTTATCATAGACCAGGGAACCTGGGCATGGTGGCACACACCTGTGTCCCCACCACAACTTGACAATTGAGGCAGAAGGATCATGAGTTCGAGACCAACCTATACACAAAGAATTGAGGCCAACTTGGACCACATAGTGAGGCTATACCTATATCTATCTACTTCTGTGTCATCTACCTATGTGCCAGGGGACATAAGACCTACATGCAAATACAGTTATCTCTTCGTATTCATGGGGATTGATTTCAGGATTCCTGTGGATACTCAAACTTGCATTTGCATATAACCACTGCACATCCTGCCATATATTTTAAATAATCTCTAGATTACTTATAATACCTAATACTATCCAAACACTATGTAAACATTCACCATGCTACATATTTAGAGAATAACAACTAGAAAAAAAGTCTGTATCTGTTTAGGGCAGATACAATTATCAAAAGTCTAACTATTTATACATTCATTCTTTGGTTGGTTGAATCTGTGGGTGTAGAACCTAAGGGTCCAGAAAGGAAACTTTAAAATGTTTAACCAAATAACATTGTGAAATATGCCTTTTTCCTAGTCCCTCTGTCAGGCTCACGTTCCCTTCCTTGTGCCCCAGCAGGCTTTGGTCCATTGCCTTGGGAGAAGGAATGTGACGAGGAAGAACACAGATGCAGTTTGGAAGTGGTTTTGCTCCTTGTTCCAAATTAAACCCTTAAGGTTTGGGGTATGGAGGAAGAGATTAATGGAAGAGAATTTGTGTCACCTCCAGACTGGAAAGAATTATCCATGGATGAGAGGAAGAGGGGAAAACGAGGTGTTATAAGTCCTAGGAGTAGAAAGGAGCACGCTCAGCTTGGCAACCCAGTCACTGAGGAAAGCAAACCCCACTCAGAAAATGGTTATGTTTAGACAAACAGGATCAAAGTCCACTTTCCAAAGATTCCACATCCTAGCCAAGGCAGAAAAGCGGCAGAAAGCTTGAGGACTTTGGGGGAACATAGCAAAAGAGTGTAAGGTAACCAGTGTGGATGGCACCCAAGGAGCTTCCTACCCGCACCCACCAGTCCTCACTACCCAACACCTTGGCACTCAGGAGGCTGCCAGAAAAGCGTGAGGCTGCTTTTCCAACAACTGGGTGGGACAAGACTTATGGCCAGAAAGCTAGCTGGCTTGTAGAGAATTGAGTCCCGTTTTTCATAAGCCCAAGCTTGTGCTCATGTTTCAAGATGGGGGAGTTGGTGAGCGGCTGGAAGAGAAAGATGCAATTGGCCCCAGGCCTAGAGGAGGCTGGAGTCGCAGCACAAAGAGTTGGTTTGAATTTTCCTGGACTGGCTGACCATCCACCACAGAATGACTTAAAGACTTGGGTCTCCGCCTGAGCCAACTCTGTGTTTGGACAGCGTAAAATGTGTAACTGCCGATCAACAGATACACACACTTACCATCGTTCATCGTTCATCATGACTTTTAAGGATGAGTTAGTTTACAGTTGCCATGATTTTAAACACTTTGTTCAACACATTCATATATGTTTGCCTATGTGATGAATCCTACGGTGAAAATTGCTAACATACAGTGTTTACTTAGTAAACAGACTAAGGGAGATTTGGAACTTTTCCTAAAAGGGATGAAATCGGTTCCTCTGATACATGGATTTGATGCTCATGACCATTTCTAGCTGAAAGAGCGTACTTTTGCGACGGTTGTAGTCTTTTTATCATTTCCTTTTGGTTCTCAATCTTTCTGTCTTTCAAATAAGCAGTGCATCTTCATATAAAGAAAGCATAGAATGGGAAACATGGTTTAGCCTGACCTGTGCAGATGAGCCAAGACTTCCCCAAGAATGTACCATACAGTAATCTCCCCTTCTACCAACTTAGTTCTCTAAACAAAATTAATAGGCTTTGAGAAAGCAGCTTTAGAGTGATGGAAAGGTTGAGCAAGACGGAGTTCCTATACCCTTCCACACATCCTTTTATTTTCCTCTATTAACACCTTTCATTAGGGTAGCACAGTTGTTAAACAATTGATGTGCAGGGCTGGGGATTTAGCTCAGTGGCATAAGTGCCTGCCTGGCAAGCACAAGGTTGTGAGTTTGAGCCCCAGTACATATACACACACACACACACACACACACACACACACACAAATTGATATGCTAAAGTTGATACATTTTTATTAACTACAATATATAGTTACTTTAGAGTTCACTCTTGACGTCTATACAAATGTTTAATGGCGTGTATGCACCACTGCACTACCACACAGAGCAGTTTCGCTGCCCTAAAATTCTTACCTGCTCCACCTATTCCTCCCTCCCTCCCTCACCCCGTGTCCATGGAAACCTCCAGTTTTTGTTTACTGATCACACAACTCCAGAGGAAATGAAAACGTCATGAATATAAGCACTACTGACATGCATTTAAACTAAGCCCCCACCGGGAAGCAAGCTCATGTATTTCCATAGCCTCATCAGCTGCAGGCTGTATTATTTTTAGTCATCATTACCACACAGACGTATTTCCATGTGCAAGCAGAACCCACATTCTGCTAATCTTGCCACAAGGAGCAAGGATGAACTACCTGATAGTTGCCACATTTTCTCATGTAATTGCCTTACATGAGCATATTCATTCAAGTTCTAGTTCTTCAACATAAACAACTGACACTGGATACAGTTATATTATATTATTACATATATATTTATATATTATATATCATATATATATATTTGGGGGAGTACTGGGAATTGAACTCAGCACCTGGCCCTTGCTAGGCAAGCGCTTGTCCCGCTGAACTATATCCCCGGCCCAGGCTGGTCTCAAACTCACAATGATCCTCTTGCCTCAACCTCCTGAGTGCTGGGATTACAGGCATGCACCACCATGCTCAGCTTGTCTTCCCTTTTAAACTTTTTCAAGGAACAAGTTTCTGGAGATCTCTCATAATTGAAAATTCATTTTCCCTAGGAATAAATTTAATATGACCGATGAAAAAAATCTGTAAGTGGAAGGGCCCTGAATCAAGGCCAGCAGCTTCCTGATGCTGTTGGTTTCAAGCAGGAGCCTAAAGAGATGTCTTTCTATGGTCTGTTGGCCATTTCAGAACTTGGGCAATGAAATGGTCAATTCATTAGAAAGAAACAGTTTAAAGCAAGCACCCCCCCCCAGGTCACCACCCCCCATTCCCCCCGAACCCCTCTTCCCTGAAAGACTGCAGCAGCCCAGGATGGGAGCCACCAGCGTTTACAGGGACCCATGCCATGCTGGGCCCTGGAGTGCCCAGAAGCCAAGAGACCCCTCCCCGACTGGTGGGTGGCTGTGAGCTGGCCAGCCCAAGAGCTGAGAATCAAACATCACATCTCCTCTCCCTCCCCGCTAGCAAGTGGGAGCCTTGATCTGGACATCCCTTGAGAGACTGACCATAGGCAATGCAGCAAATAGGGGGGATTTCCTTCTACCCTCTCTTTGAAGGCAAATACTTTTATCCCTGTTTTGCTTTGTTCTATTTAATGGTGTTATTTTAGCCTGTTTTGTTTTGTTGAACTTCAGTATACATGAAAGTATGGACAGCTATTTTGAAGAGAACGCCGAGACACTATGACAGCCATTAGTGACTTCCCTATTGTCTGGTTTTGAAGACCTAAAACACCTTCCTCATTCTGTTTGGATCAGGATGAGGAAGTTTTATACTATGTTGTTTTATATGAATTCTCTGTATGCGAAAACATGAACAACTATTTGGAAGAAAACAAGAGACAATGTGATAGATAATGAAGATCTCAGGTAGTCTAGCTTTGAAATTCATATCTCTTACATTGCTTTCTTATGTCCTATTTTGTTCTGTTTGTGGTGTTTAATTTTACCCCCTTTAAAATAAAAATAAAATAAAGATGCTTCCTGTAGAGGACTCTTATCTACCACCACCACCCCCCACAAAAAAAGAAAAAATCCGTAAGTGGAATGTTAAAAAAATCTGTAACTATGTGAGTACATTTTTGCTCTGATAGGTTTTTTTTTGTTGTTGTTTGTTTGTTTGTTTGTTTTGGTACTAGGGATTGAACTCATGATCTTGCACTTGCCAGGCAGGCGCTTATACTGCTGAACTAAATTGCCGGCCTCTAATAGTTTTTATAATGGTTTAAACACTATTTAAAATTTTCCCCATAGGATTGTTCCCTAAATAAATAGCACATTAGTAATTTGTCTTCCTTGCATTGTTTTATCACATCTAAATTTTACTCTGGACTTTTAGATTTATAGTTGTATTTTTCAGGTTAAAATTTAGCAACATCATTACGTAAATGATGTTTTCATAGGATTTATAAAATCTTTCAAATTTACTAATGGTAACTATTAGAACAACAATGTCATAAACACTAAAATCACTCAGAATTTGAGATGTCTTCAAATAAATAATCATAGTTCTCCAGATGCTGAGCTTGGAGATCCTAATTTCCCAGCTCTGGGGCCCTCTCAGGCTTCAGGCAGTGATAGGTAGCAGTTTATAAGTCACTTCCTTGTACAACAAGATAATATTTTTACTTTATACTACTTTAAGTTCACAAAAATCAAGTTTGTTTAGAATACATTTTTCAACCACAGGCCAACCCCTCTGAGTTGTCTTATCTTAAAAACATTAGACATTTCTATTGTTCTCTTTAAGGTGTAACTCGCTTATGTGAACGTCCCTGTGTACATTGTTGCAAGGCTGAGGGCCTAGCTGGCCATTTCCTGGTAGGACGCACAACCTTGCTGCTCATGGAGGCCCGGCGCAGGGCTTTGAAACCAGCCAGGCTCTTACATTCATTTAGGGAAATGTAGATGCCGCAGAGTCCCGGCCATCCAGCCTCAGCTGTGATTCTGCAGTGCCCATGACATTCCTCACCTGCCGCTGTCCTGCTATAGCCAGCTGTGGGTATCAAAGCCGCAAGGCCACTTTTCTGCTGTTACTGTGTATTTGCTTGTTTGCTTAACTACGAGTTGCACTTCCTTATATAGTTTAGAGATTAGTCCCTTCTCACCTCTGTGCTTTGCAGATACAGTCGGTCTCCATTATCCCTGGGCTCCACATCCAGAGATTCAACCAACCATGGATCAAAAATATCCCAGGACCTGACCTCCGGCTCACAGCATCAAGAGCTGGGAAGGTAATAAACACTGTGGCCGTGCCCCAGGAAGGCTCACGGACTCAGCCTGCTTCCCTCTGGAGCGCCTTAGAAAGGCTCCTTCTCAAGCCCCCCAGACCTCCTCCCTGATCTCCCAAGAGACCCAAAGCCTGCGCCCAGCACGACTGACCTCTTGGCATTCCAGCAGGGCTGCAGTTGGAGAGGCTCCGATCCAGAGGAGGAGTCTGCCTGGGCAGCTGTGGGAACCAGGCGGTGCCTGGGGCTTGGCTTGAAATGTCTGCTCCATTGGTCAAGGGCTGCCCACGAAGAGCTGAAAGGCAGACCCAGCTTTGGTGTTCTTTAAAAGCCCCCTGTTGACTTGAACTGCAGGTAGCAGGAAAATTACCTGATCCAGAGTCCATGGGCATGGTGTGCAAACTGCAGAAGAAAGGACTTATTGGAGGTACTTTGAGGGAAACTGAGGCAGTTTACTGCCTCTCTATCCTGGGTAACAAGTGATTTAAAAACAAGCTGGACTGGAGCCCCCCTTCTCCTGCAGGGTAGCCTGAGGTGTGCAGAGAGTGAGCTCAGGAGTGGGAGTGGTCTGCGACATACCTGGGGATGCAATGGAGACTGTGACATGTATTGAAGACAACTCAAGCATTTTGCTCCATCTGGTCTTTGGTGTTATGTGAACGTTTATGTCAATGTTTACTGCATGTTTCATAGAAACCATGTGTCAGCCAGGACCTTTCCGTTTAACTTTAGCAGAATAACCATTGTTGATATAAGGTGTTAAAATATATTATCTCGATTTGAAGCCCTGTATTACTCTCACCATCTTGTTTTTGACTGATGTTCCCCTATTCTGTTTTGATGGATAGTATCAGGTTCGAACGTTTAGGCATCAGCTGAGAAGATAATAAGATTCATTATAACGCCCATTCTCGTTGACTTTTATCTACTTTTGAAGACCTACAATGTCTCCAATGTTTTGGTTTTGTCGGTTTTACTATTTCTTTACTATTTTGTTCAATTGTATTATAACTAATGATATAGGCAATTCTATTAGAGATAGCGGGAGGCATTATGGTAACCATTGATGATAACCTTGTATTATGTTTTTATATTATCTATTATGTCCACCCTTTTGACTTGACCGATTCTGTCCTGTTATGTCTCATTTGGTTTTACTCTCTTCCAAAAAAGCAATAAGAACCGTGGGAGCAATGAAACCCAAAATGTGTAATAGTCATTGTACAAAAGAGAGGAAAAGAAAGTGCTCTCAACTATATAACTGCATGTATATTTAAGTGTATAAGATAGAAAATGATATCACAGAGTTTTATTGGATCATTGAACAGAACTGTTTGCAGTATCATTGTTGGAATGTCCACTCTACAAGCTTTAATTTTGTGACTTGAACAATTATTTTTAAGATGGCAATATGTAATCCATTAACTAGTGATTTCCTACTGTTCATTTTTTTCTTCTGTAAATCTGTATAACTTGTACCCTTTCACTTTTTTTTTCTTTTCTCCTTAAATTAAAAAAAAAAAAAAAAACAGTCTGTCAGGTCACATTGCAGAACTGTAGATAATGATATAGGGGCAAGAAAGTCCCAACCTACTAGAAGTCTGATAGGAATTTGTGTTCTCTAAAACTGAAGAATGAATTTTAGGATCAACGGAGGTTCAGAGAAGAATATATTTATTGAGAGAAAGAAAGCTTCTGTCCAAGATAGAGACAGAAGGGTCCCAAGTGGGTTGCCGAGGACCTTGCCTTTTCTAGAGATTTTTATAGAGCAAAACCAGGAAGTGAAGCAGGTCCAAAGTGGGTTTCCCCACTTTTTCAGTGGGAACTGGCAAGGCAGGTGGGCATGAGTGGGACAGAAGTATGATCAACCAATAAGATTACAGGTGTAATTGCTCAGGTAAAATTGATTGAATCAGGAGCCAATGGGGAAGCGAGTCAAGCAACAGACATAATAGAGAAAGTCCTTTGACTGTAGGTCATTGAGTTAGTGGCTCCCTCAAGGTGATGGATATCTATTTAGAATATCAATCCCTGATGTTTAGACTTAGGGTGTGGGTGTGGCTGTGGCTGCAATTTGTTTTGTCTTTTGTCTTCAGTTTTAGCCCACAGTGGAAGGTGTCTGTCTTCAGGGTTGCAAGATATCTGATCTTCTGAACTGGCTCCTTTGAGGGCCCAGCCCTGTCTGATTGTCTATAATTTTCTATCTAACTCAGTAGCCTGTAACATTCCCTGCTCTGAAGTACTCTGAACTGCTGTGAGGGAGAAATGGGCATGACGATCTGGCTTCTTCAGGAAGAAGGGGTCATAACTGTTGATCAGCAGTCAGAGATACTCTACAGAGGATCTGTCTAAAGGCCCTTGACAGACACCAGGCATGTTCATTTTGGGTAGGTATACAGCTTCAAGTCTACAGGAGACAAAGTCAAAGGAACAATAAAGTATGCATAGGCCAAATAATAGAATCAATAGGGTAATTATGAGTACAGTTAATAAAGATTTCCACCAAAAGGAGCTAGCAATGGCTTCCCATAAGGAGGATAAGGATAAGGTCAAGGGAATTTTAAAGTCTGACATGTTATTGATTTGTCATCAAATATCTTGAACAGCTATTGAGATATTAGCAGAAGGATCAGGAATGAACACACAACATTCCGATTTTACAATTGCACAAGTGCTCCTCTGTGCTGCTGTTAGAACATTTAATGCTGTTGTTTTGGAGGATGGTCTGTCTCATTAATTTTACTTTTTCATATAGGAGAGAGAGACTAGCCCCAGTTATTTAAGGCCCAATGAGTATAATTATTTAAGGCCTTGATATGTTGTGACATCTTCTAACCTTAGGAAAGGGATAAAGATAGAGACCAAGTGATCATACCAATGAAACACACTTCTGGATCACTGATGTTGTAGATGGAGTAAATTTGCAGGTTTGTCAATACTTTGACACTCCTGCCTTATAACCATGCATCTTCTTACTAATCAGGGCACAGCCACAGCCACAAATTGGTTCCACAAGACCAGTGAGTGTCACTGGGGTCTCCCCACCTAATTCCAGGGTGATTAAACCAGTCTCTAGCAAACCTGTTGTTAGCCTGTAAAGTTACTGTGTGTATACACTGTTCAGGGGATGTCTATCCCAAGTATCTAGTGGAATTAGGTCAATGAGAATAAGAGAGGTTCTTTTGTTTGCAACATAGGGAGGCTTTTCTCCTGAGATATCCTGTAGTGGGGGTAACCATATATACTCATTCCATATTTGAAAATTTATAGATCCATTGACTATTAGATAATTTCTTTTTTTCCATGTGGCTGCGTGGACCTGTAATACTAGGAAACTATATCTCAAATCAGTATAAATATTGACTTTTTGTCCTTTGCTGAGTGGTTAGGGCTATGAGTTTTGCTAGCTGAGCACTAGTTGCAGGTGTAAGTGAGGAACTTGCAAGCGTCTAATGTAAAGTTACCTTGCATACTCTGCCTTTCTTGTCCCATCTTCCACAAAGGAGCTGCCATCACAGAAGAGGGTCAAATCAGGGTCAGTATGTGGGGTGTCCAATAAGTCTTGTGTGGCTGCATATGTATGGAGAATTACCTGCTCACAGTCATGTCTGTCAGGCTCAATTTCTTCCTCTTCTGGAAAAAAGGTGGCAGGGTTCAAGGAGGAACATGTCTTTATGTGAACGGCTGGTCCTTCTGGAAGGAGAGCCTGGTATTTAAGAAGTTGGTTGTCTGACAGCCATAGAGTCCCTTTGCAAGGAAGAAGTCCTACCACATTGTTTGGTGACTATATGATGAGATCTTTGCCTAAAGTCAACTTGGATGCTCTGGCACTGAGAGAGCTACAGCTGTCACAGCTCTAAGGTAAGCAGGCCATCCCTTCACGACAATGTCTAACTCAAGATTCAGATACCCTACAGGCTGTTGAGTGAGTCTCTAATTCTGTTTCAGCACGCCCAAAGCCATGCCTCGCCTCCCACAGACATATAAATTAAACTGGTATCCTGTAGATAGGCTTGGGCTGGGGCATTTAGAAACCCTTATGTAAACTTTTGAAATGTAGTTTGAGAATCAGGTTCCCAGGTTAAAATATGGGTATCTGCCTTTTGGATCTCTTTTATAATTTGATAGAGGGGTCATGTAATCTCCTCATATCCTGGTATCCAAAGGCGACAAACGTCTGTAATCCCTAGGAATCCCTTTAGCTGTTTTAGAGTCTTGGGCTGTGGGAAGGAAAAAATTGGTTTCTTTCTTTCCTAGTCTTTGAGCTCCCTTTGATATCATGAGGCCTAAATATTTTATCTCAAGACTGCAAAGTTGTGCTTTAGGTTTAGAAATCTTATAACCTCTGTCTGCTAGAAAATTTAACAGAGCACAAGTGTCTTGGCTACAGAGCTCTTCAGAGGGGGCACATAATAGTATACCATCTACATATTATAAGACTGTGAATTGGGAAACCTCAAAATATGCCAAGTCATGGGAAAGCACTGGTCCCAAAAGATGCTTACTATCCCTGAACCCTTGGGGAAGACTGGCCATGTCAAGTGAGAGGCCTGGTCATGTGGGTTTTCAAAAGCAAAAAGAAACTGGGAATCTGCATGTAAAGAAATTACAAAAGAAGGCAACTTTTAAATCTAACACTGAAAACAAACTGGCATCTTCTGGGATCTGAGGAAGGAGAGTGTTCGGGTGAGGTACCATTGGGTGAATTGGCACAACTGCTTCATTTATTAATGTAAGGTCCTGTACCAATCTCCATTCTCCACTGGGTTTTTAATTCCCAAGATCGGTGTATTGCACGGACAGTTACAGGACTCAGGTAAACCTTGTGCCCTTAGATTATCAAGTATGGGTAGTAATCCTCGCTTAACTTCAGGTCTTAAGGATGCTGTCTCTATTGAGGAAACATAGTGGAACCTCTGGGGTGTATCTGCACTGAACCTGCACTTACTGCCCTACTTCAGGATTTATTTCTGTCTCCACAAGGGGAAGGCAGCGTACCTGACCTGGGTGCACATATATCACAGTATTTAAACATGATAAAATATCTCTTCCGAAGAGGGGAGCTGGACCTTCAGGCATAATTAAATGTGAATGTGTAAAGAGAAAGCCATCCCAGTTACAGCCTAAGGGTTGTGGAAAATAGTGAATTACAGTCTCTCCAGGGGCCCCATTCACTAGGATACAGTTCAGGCTGGCCTTGAGCTCACTTTGTAGCCCAGGCTGGTCTCGAACTTGCAACAATCCTCCTGCCTCAGCCTCCCGAGTGCTGGGATTACAGGTGTGTGCCACTATGCCTGGCTAAGGAGTATTTCTCAATGCACAGAAAGTCTCAACATAAGACAATTCTGACCATTTTCCCTCTTTTTTATAGTATGCCTATATTTGTAAAATAGCATCATAACTAATACCTCCCTCTGTATTCCCTTTTGGCTTTGGGGGATAGGTAGGCCATGCGTGCATGTAGAGAAATATCAAATGACTCTTTTTTTCAACTTGTAAGGGTTAAATATCTTCCAGTGCTTAAGAATGCATTCCAAAGGAATAAGAGACTTTGACATTGAGTTACCCATGTCTGCAATATAAAAAGCAACATGTAAGGGCTGAATATCTTCCAATGCATGAAACTTTATCACGAATCAAACTCTTGGGACCTTGTGCTTACGAGGCAGGCACTTGTACCACTGAGCTATGTCTCCAGCCCTGTAGTGCATGAGACCTTGACACTGAGCTACTATCCACGCAAAAAGAAATGATTGAGTGTCCTTTTCTTATTTCTATTTGATAATGTCCTTAAGGTGTCCCTTGGGTTGATTCCACTCCAGGGCAGGTAGATGTCATCTGGAGAGAGTAGAAGGCAGGTTATCAACCAGCCTATCTGCCCTGAACTAGTGTGCAATTTTATCTTCCCTAGTAGCTTGTGAACTTTGTTTCCATAAGACATTTATAAGCTTAACTTACAGTTGGTACTAACTGTGACCGGAATGTTTAAAGAAGGAAGTATAACTTTGTAATAAACTACTGCTTTTGTTCAATGGAAGAGGGCATATGTTAGGAGAGTTGGAGCACTTCTCAGGTTGTAAAAGAGCTCACTTTTAGAGATAAAACAATTGACTGGAGGAGCTTTGCCCCGTGCACTAGGGCAAAGAAATCTCCAAACACTTGTGTCCTTAATCAAATTACCTAGGCAACCTTTCCTAGCAACAGGACAAGGCTGTGCTTTATTTAAATTTTTATATCTTGAAGCTCACAGGTTAAACATTTATTATCTAGCAATCACATTTGGCACATGGTTCTTCTATTCACTGGCATTAAAGAAAAGGCTATTTACTCTTACTTACCATATGTAAATCATTCCCCTGCTAGCTACTGTGAAACGTAAACAATTGTTGCAAACTGCCTCAGCCTAATCTCTAAAGGGAGGGGTAGTCCAAGTGATCTTAAAATTGACTGAAAAACTTTAGGAGCGTTTCTAGTTTACAGGTAGAGAGACAAGTCTGACAGGTAAGTGGAGATTTGTCTATAGCAGGGAGCCTGTTTCTACTGAGGAATCTTTGGGTATCCTGGCCATGACCCCTCAGTTGTTCTCAGTTTCTTCTGGGCAACTCAACCAAAGATCAGTCTCCAGAAGGGAATCCAAGGGTCTGTCCAGTCAGCATCCCATTGGCCTTGGCGTCAATGGGGATTCACTAAAGAGATGAAGGGGAAACCTGTCTTCTGCTTTAAGAGTGGCAGCTGCTCTAAGACCATTTAACTAGCTGGCAGATTAACCACTGTTTGTCAGAATTCTGTAAGTGACAGTTAAAAAAATCTGAACAAGATCATTACCTAGCATTTTAGAAGTTTAAAATAAAGGTTTTAAAGTCCATAAATTGAAAGGTCAGAGACTCTCCTTAGTCTACTGTGTTTTGGTCCTGTAGGTAGTGCTTTTGGATATAGCTCCTGGTTTCACCCAGAAGTTGATTCTTTTCACTGTGTCTCAGGTTCAGTTACCTATAGGAGACCTGCCCAGAACACTAATGTGGGACATGGCTTTTATGTGTGTTCTCCTGGATGGGTAAAATTCTGATGTCTCATCTGACCCAAAGATACAGGGACCCAGGGACACAGGCTTGACATTTCCTCTAGAGTGAGTGTAAAGGAGGATCAGAGCCAGTTTGTCCTGTGAAACCTGTTCTTAAGAATGACTACTGACATAGTATTATTTAAGTGGTAAAAGGAGTCCCATGTTCCATTATAGGCATGTATATTTTTCTAAGTCTGAACTAGATTTTATTTAAGAAGATCTGTTTTACAGAAGTGTTTATTAAAGTCTACTAGAAGTATTCTAACAATTTTCTTTCTAGTACTATTGTCTAAATAAAGTCAAGCAAGAAGTACCAATAAATTTAGTAACTGATTCAAATGCAACATGTACAAGAACAAAATAAGAATAAAAATGTCTCATTAAAGAAATGTCATAATCTTATAACCTTCCCATGTTTTATTTTAGATTTATCATTACATTAACAAAACTATCTAAGAGACAAAGCAATTATAAACAATGGGCAGGGGCTGGGGATTTAGCTCAGCGGCATAAAGCGCCTGCCTTGCAAGCAGGCAGTCGTGAGTTCGATCCCTGGTACCGATAAAAAGGAAAAAGACAAAAAAAAAAAAAAAAAAAAAGGGCAAAGACAAAGCAAAATTTAAAACACAGAAATTTGTTACCTAAGTGAATCCCAGTTCAGAGTTTATTAAGCAAAACAAAAACCTTCTTACCTCCATCCAGTGATCTCAGTGGAAGACTTTCAAATGATATAAGGGAAAGAAACTCCCAACCTACTAGATGTTCAGTACAAATGTGTCTTGTCTCAAACTGAAGAAGGAGTTCTACGAACAATGGAGGTTAAGAGCAGAATATATTTATTGAGAGAAAGCTTCTATCTGAGAGACAGACAGAAGGTGTTCCAGGTGGGTTGCTGGGGACCCCACCCTCTTAAGGGATTTTTTATAAAGCAAAAGGTGAGGCAGGTACCCCACGGGGAAAAATGGGAACTGCAAGGCATGAGGTGGGTCAGAACTATGGTCGGTAAGATTACGACCATAGTTGTAATTGTTCAGGTAAAACTGATTAAATCAGGATTCAAAAGGGAAGGGAGTCACATAGCAAAGGGACATGAACACAGAATAGGGCCCTTTCCCATAATGGGCTGAGTTACCGGCTTCTTCAGGTTTTCTCAAGGTAATTGAAGCTGGGCATTGTGGCGCATGCCTGTAATCCCAGCACTCAAGAGGCTGAGACAGGGAGATCCTTGTAAATTTGAGTCCAACTGGAGCTACAAAGTGAGCTCAAGGCCAAACTGACCTGCATAGCAAGACCCTGTCTCAAAAAGAGCAAAAAATGGGGTGGGGTTGGAGATGAGCTCTGTGGCACTGTCGTGAGTTTCACCCCTGGTATTAAAAAAAATAAAAGTGATGATTACCTATTTAGAATATCAATCCCCAGTGTCTAGACTGAGGGTGTGGTTGCACTTATTTTGTCCTTTGTCTTGAGATCTGGTCCACAGTGGAGGTGTCTATATCTTTCAAGGTTGCAAGATCCCTGGTCACCTGCAGTGGCTCCTTCGAAGGCCTACCCCGACCTGACTGCCTGTAATAGTTCTAATTAACTCACCTGCCTACAACAGTAACAGATAGCGGTAGTCAGTCATGTGAGGGAACTCTGCTGGGAGATTCTGACAAAAACAAAGCACTTTTTCTATGAGTCTCTCCCTGCCTGAGTGTGGCTGTGAGGTGACACAGTGTCCACAGCTTGCAGCCAGCAAGGGGAAATCAGTGTGCTGCAGAGACAGCACTTCACAGCCCTGACAATGAAGTTGCTGATCTAACGAACCCTGAGCCCACCACCTTTCCAGTTTCTGTAAGATGAATGTCTATTTTCATAGAAAAAGAGGTACAACTAATCAGAGATAATTTTCTAGGCACTAAAATTATATAGTATAGAATAGTTGTGAAAGAGTGAATTGCAATGCAAATTGTGATTTAAATGATAATGTAAGTATTTTTATTTGATTTACATAATTAAATTTAGATGGAGAGGATAGTATTCCATGGTGACTGCTATTATTTCCATTGCATTCCAAAGGATTTGGAAAATCACCTAGCTCAACTGCAAACTGTATAGAAAGAAGTAATAGTAATTTAGTGCTTATAAAAAATCCCTGGAGTAGGGGAGCCAGTGAGTGAGTTTGTGGGGTCCCCCCTCCCAGGCGCTTGTGGTGGTGGCTCCTTGGGCTAAGGAAATGAGCGATAACAATAATCGATGACATCGCGGTGAAGAGCCACAAAGAGCAACCAGGTTTCAGTCTACAGCTGACAAATGGACTCATCAGGATGCACGGGAATGAAAACGTAGGCACCACATCAAACACAGCTTTCAAAGTTTGCAGGACTCAGTTCCATCATGCCAAGGAGAGAAGGCATCCCAGGCCCAAATCCTGGACAAAGCCACAGAATATATCCAGGGCATGCGAAGGGAAAACCACACACACCAGCAAGATATTGATAACCTCAAGCAGCAGAATGCTCTTCTGGAGCAGTGAAGTCCGTGCACTGGAGAAAATGAGGTCAAGCGCCCAACTGTAGAGCAACTACCCCTCCTCAGACAACAGCCTCTGCACCAGCTCCAAGGCCAGCACCACCTCTGCCTTAAGTGGGGCTCCGACTCCAGCTTGGCCTCAGAGCCTGAAGAGCCCCAGAGCAGGAAGAAACTCAGGATGGAGGCCAGCTAAGCTGCGTGGGGCAGGCCAGCAATAAGAGCTGCCTCCTCCATCGTCTCCTCTTCTGATTCATTGTTAGAACCCTCAGAACCTTACAAGAGATTTCATTTTTTCTCTTTTTTTTTAATTTTCATTTTTATGTAGGCTCTCTGACAACAGCTCCTGCTGCTCTCGGCCACTGTGTAAGCCTGCAGAGCCAGCTTTGTAGGGGGCCGCGGGACATTTGCAGTGCAGCTGGGAGATGCAGCCACAGGGCAGTGGTGGGGAGGACTGGGGGAGCACTGAAGAGGGTAGTGGGGAGAACTGGGGGAGCATTGGGGGAGTAGTGGGGAGGACTGGGGGAGCACTGAGGGGGGTAGTGGGGAGAACTGGGGGAGCATTGGGGGAGTAGTGGGGAGGACTGGGGGAGCATTGGGTGGGGTACATGTTTTGTACTGAGAGCCAGCAAAGGCTGTTTTGATATTTATTTCCTGTGACTGAAATTTGAATCTGAGTGAATTATCCCTATTTCTGATGATGTCAGAATGGCATAGCGACGTATTCATGCAGTAATGATCAAATCTTCCTTTCTTTTTATGTATATTTCTAAGAAATAGAGCCAATTGGTTTTGTAATGTAAATACCAAGAGCAATTTACCTGGTACTAAAGCAGCACCCCAGTGTGGCCCCTGCGCCACCCTCACCCCACTTCCTTTCCTCCTGTCCTGGACCCTGCTCCATTTGGTGACCCAGCCCTGGTTCTGGCTGCAGTCGGCAGATCCCAGGGACGGTTACTGTGTGTTTAAGCCTCATTTCTTTGCCTTTCCTACTCTGTTCCTGGCATTCGCGGATTTCTAGTGTCTACTCTGTAGTCTCTGTTTGGTCCCATTCCATGGAAATAAAAATTACGTTGTACATACTGCTGAAGATTTGTCTTGCAAAATTAAGGTTTCCCCATTTACTATAAAACTAAAATACTTATTTTATCCTTAAAAAGATTCTAATATGCTGTTTCCAGCTTTAAGCATAAGACAGTGAATGTGGGTACAGATGTTGGTGTACTGTGATCTGACCTGAAGTACTAAGCAACTGAGTATGTTTTATTCCTTCTGTAGAAGATTCTAGCTTCTTGTTACGGGGCTTTGCTCTGCAGCATGTGGCCCTGCTATTTCTTCCTCACTGTACACTCGTTAGCTCAGTTTGTGTCATTCTTACTCAACTCATTGGCTATTTTATGTATTTAACAGAGATTCATTTTTAAAAAAAAAACTAAAATAAATGATTTTAACAGAATTCAAGTTAGTGGGAAAGATGATGTGCTTTGCAAGATTTCTTTTTTATTTGTACCTATTTCTCCTTCATGTGCTCTAAACTAAGTTTTTACATTATACAAACCAAATTACTTAATGTGAAATTTACCTAAAGCATATGATGAGCTGTTCAGTTTTTCCACTTTTGGCCTATTTGACTAGAAACTGCATATAATGTGTTCTTCAGAGCCAAGCTCCAGAATCACATTGTAGGTTATAATGAATTATTGCTTCTTGTAACCAAACCTTCTTGGACACAGTCCAAGACAGACTTGTACTAGTCAGAATTCTGTGTTTTGTTATAATGAGCAGTGTTACTCGACGGTCCAAGGTAATCAGTTTGTTTTCACTATAATTTTAACAATATAAACTTTTTTTCTTTTTTTTTTTATTAAGGAGAAAAAGCAAAAACAAAAAAACAGAAATAGGATACAACTTACAGAATTTCAGAAAAAATAAACAGTAGGAAATCACTAGTTAATAGATTATATATTGTTTTCTTAGAAATAGTTAACAATATAAACTTACATGGTAAAGTCTTCAGATCAGTGCTAGACATGAAAGTATGTTTAGAATATATACTAATTGTTCGTTTTGCTACTGTGTGATCCTTTAAAAATTGGTAACCAAATGCAGGAAATGAATTGTAGTTTATTAGAAAATACCTTTCTCACAGAAGAATAAGTTCCAGTGTATCTCAGGTTTTGTGGGAATCAAACACATCAGAAAAAATAGGCCAGTATTCCTTATTTGCCTTATTTTGAAATTGCTGTACTCACGTCTCAGAAAATTCATTTAAGTTGTATTCCATATTAAAATTATATTGTTAAATCTAAAGGGAAAGTGCTTTGATCATATTTATTATAATATGATATATTGTAATTTCCTGGGTCCTGATTGTCTAAGCTGTTTTGGTAGCAATGAGATGCATGCAGGCGAAATGGGAAGCCTGGCCCCTGAGTTTCTGACCTAGTACCTTCTCTGAAGCTGGTGGAAACAAGCTTACAACTTGAAAGTACAAGAAATTAAAAATCAGTGCGGCGACCCTGAACTGAAAGACTGACAGATCAATGTTCCTTGTCGTGTCCTCTGGCGGGGAATTCTGACGTGTTTTTCAAAGCCTCTAAGAACTGCTTAAACTTGAGCCTTATTTGTTTGCTGCAGCGGGTATAACTCACGGGCCGGGGCGAGGCTCAGTGGTAGAGTGCCCACCTGGCACACACAAGGCCCCGGGTCCACGTCCCAGCACTACAAAACGCCAAGGTAAAAGTGTCCTCCTGTATTATCTTTTCTTCATTCTCTGTTTCTTTCTTGTAATCAACTCCCCACTTCTGCTCCTGAGGTGATTTCTAATAAAGATAATGTATATTGAGAAAACAGAACAAATTGGGCTTCTCTGGAGAAAGGAAGCCTTGCTTCTTTCATCCGGGGCCGTCCTCAGCCTCCTTCCATAGCAGGAGTGACGCTGCTCCAGGACAGAGAAGGATGCGCAGTGGTCGTGTGCTCCTAGGATTTGGAAAGGCTCCTAACTGCAAGCTTGTAGGCTCCCAGTTAGGAATTATAAACGCCCTGTTATGCACTGGTATATTCAATTAGACTATGTCTGATGATATAGCCAATTCTGTTGGAGATAACAAGAGACAACACAGAACCATGGTAGAACTCTTTGTACAACGGTCTTTTATGTTTTTTCATTTCATGTGTTTATAGGAATATGTTTTGTCTTGCCTTGCTTTGTTTTGTTTCTTCCTCTAATATGGAAAGGATAGAAATACACATTAAGACTCTTGCAGGTGTAGAATCTATAAACAGTTTATGAGAACTGATCTTATAACACATGATGAAATGAACAGATACTTAGAAGAAAAAGAGACACTAAAATACTCAGTGCTGATCCTGGAGTGTCATGATATGAAATCTAGCAATACTATTATTCTTTGTTCAGAATGATTTTAACCTGCTTTAGTTCGTTTAATCTAAACATAAATGAAGATATAGATAACTGCATGTATGTTTAAGTGTATAGGATTGACAACCATGTTACTAAGTTTTTGTTGAACAGTTGAACAGATCTGTTTGCAGTCTTGCTGTTTAAATTCCCACTTTACATGTTCCATTTTTGTACCTTGAACAACCATTTGTAAAACGACAATATGTAAACATCAACTAGTGATTTCTTACTGTTTATTTTTTTCTGTGAATGTATTATTTCTACCTATTTTTCTGTTTTGTTTAGTCTTTCTTTAAATAAAATTTCTTTAAAAATCATAAACACCTTCATGCTAAGGTATAAATGCTTTTAAGACTTTTGTTTGTTTGGGTTTTTTGTTGTTTGTTGGTTTATTTGTTTTGTTTTTTGAAATGGTCTCACTATATAGCCCAGGCTGGCCTTGAACTCACAGTGATCCTCCTGCCTCAGCCTCCCAAGTGCTTACAGACATGTGCCCCCACATCTGGTGCTTTTAACATTTAATGAGGCAACTTTGCTGCCTCTGTTTACGTTTTCAAAAAAGGTAAAATCTTAGGTGATGAGAAAATGCTTTTGGAGGAGGAATTTTAATTGGTGAGATAGGGTTGGGACAGGAGAATAATAATACTCACAGTAACAGTCACTGAGTATTTCGTGTACCCTGAACACTTCATCCACTGTTTCACTTAAACCTCACGATGCCAGAGGTAACTCTGAAGAACCTAAACCTAACCTATAATTCCCTGTCCACAGGAACATGAATTTACTTTCCCACTGCCTTCAGTAATATGGCTTTAGGAGATTCTTGTATGGAAGGAGGTTGCAGGTAACCTTTATTGTTACTGTTCTGCAGTACACCTCGCCTGGGCAGCTCTCTAAGGCTTCTATCAAAACCCTCACCTTGCAGGTTTCTCAGTCCCCTGACCATTACTACTGGATATTTCTTTCCACTAAGATCTGCCTTAGACACTCCCAAACCCCACAGATATTATTAGGGTCTTGGCAGGATCCCCAACCTCCTAAAATGAATGTAAGACAAAGGCTTAAATAAAAAGACAAGTCATATGGTTTGGGAAGGTCAGAACTAAGACAGAGTTCTCTGGATTACCCATATTCATTGGATTTCAAATAAATTTGCAGGGCATAAAGGAAAGTGAAGGGAAGAGCTGAGGTAAAGGCAGGAAGCTGAGAAGGACCTAGAGAAGTTAGTGCAAAGACTTTTCCAGCAGGAAATTTTGCCAGTTAAGAGAACTGTTTGATTTCTAAGGTTGGCAGTTCAGAGCTCTGGAATAGGGAGAGTCAGCCCTGAAGCTGCAGTCTATCTCACCTTCAGGGTCTGTCCATACAAGCTCCAATAGTCGGGAGAGCACTGTGTTCAGCAGTTTAAGCCTCCCATAGCTCCATCCCTAACAAGATGACCTGTGCTGCTCCTCCTGTGCTGGTGCTCCCACAACAGAGCTACCTGACCTTAGCGGCCACAAACTCCACTTGGCCTTGTCGTCAGCTATTTGCAGTCCCTGATTCACTGAACAGTACTGTTCTTACCTCCTTGTTCAGCTGAGGAGAGTGAGGCCCAATGAGAGACTACTTAAAGATATAAAGCTATTAGGTGGTAGGACCAGGGTTCAAATCCTGCTGCACTGACTTCAGGAGGTACACATCTAGTCATACATCCACACTGCCTCCCTGAAACATGTGAAGTCACACTACGCAGTTGCTCATTTTTCTCCATCAATTACCCTCCATGTGTTAATAATCTCAGAGAAGTCTGCATTAAACAGGCTCCCTGAGCTAGGCTATTTTAAGTTTGCTGAAACCTGGACAGTAGAGCTTTCAAGCTATCCAAACCCGAAGACACTCCCACTGGCTTAGACCATTGCACAGGAGTGCTGAGTTACCTGGGGTCGCTATCTGCTTTCCTGTGAGCCCACCCTAGCCCTCTCCCCAGAGCTGTCCACCCACCATGTCCCTGGCACTGAGTCACCCACTCCCACTTCCCGCAGAGGTCTAGCTGTTCTCCCTCTCCCTAGATCTACCTTTCTCCTCCCTGGCCTGATGCCTGCCCTGTCTTGTAGTCCTGCTCAGGATGCTCAACATCCCGGAAGGTCTACGGGCCACACCTTGGTAACAGAGAATCTCCGGCAGGCGGATACATGCTGCTGGTGGGTGGGGATGATCTCTCATCTGGCAGCTTCTGCTAGGTGGAAAATCAACACAAACCATGAAAGAACATGTGTCTCAGGCTGCCTGTCCTTGCTGCCTGTGGTTCATCTCTGCTGCCAAGTGTGGCCCTGCGCCAGGACCTCCCCAGCCAGGCCTTAGAAAGCAAAGCCCTCTTGAAGGAGACAGGGAGCCCCATAGGGTGGGAAGCTCAGCCCTGTGGTCCATTAACTCCTCTTCTTCAGTTCATGTAGGCTCCCACAGACCAACCAGCTCAGGTCTGCAGGAGTTGATGGAGGGCTTAAAACCCCAGCCTACATGTGCTTCCAGCAGACCAAAGCCAACATCCTGTTCACAGGCTGCTGCTGCTGGCAGGTCTCTCCCCCGGCCCCACTCCAGTCCCAGGCTAAGCTCTCTTCTATCAGCTTCTTCTGTTTCTGTCAACTACAGCAGTCTGCCCTTATCTGCAGTTTCATTTCCCAAAATTTTAGTTACCAAAAGTCAATTGCGTCTGAAAATATTAAATGGAAATGTCCAGGAATAAACAATTCACAAGCTTCAAACTCAGCGTTGTTATGAGTAATTCAGTGAGATTCATGTCTTCCTACTCTCCCCACCTGGGACATGAATGATCCCTTTGTCTAGTGGATCCACACCATATATGCTACCCTCCCATTAGTCACTGGCCATCTGAGTTATCAGATCAACTGTCACTACTGCAGCATCACAGTGGTTATGTTTACATAACCCTTATTTTACTTAATAATGATCCCAAAGTCACATTTCAGATGTGCCAAAGAAAGCTGTACAATATTTCCTTTAAGAAAAAAAGTTAATTCTTCAACTTCCTAAAAAAAAAATTGTAGCCACAATCGCCTGAAGCAGATGATCCCCTTCTCACCATATAGGCGAAGGTCAGTAGAAGCCTAGCACTATGCCACAGTCCCTGTGGTATGTGGCTTACTTAACATCACCATGAAAGCACCAGGCTGTCCTACAATATCACAAAAAGAAGACCAAATCAGTATGCCATTTTGTGAGAGAAAAAAAAGTATTACATAACTTAATTATCCTGGCTCTATAATGCTGCTAATTTCTCATTGTGATAATGTTTATAACTTAAATATTATCATAAGTGTGTATGGACAGGAAAATACAGAATATATGGGGTTCAGCACTACCTTCACTTCAAACATCCGCTGGGGTCTTAGAACATGCATTCCAAGTGGGGACTACTGTACTACTGGGTAACCGGCAGCGGGATACCACAATACGTCTCCCCAAATAATGTATTGTTGAGCTGAAGACAACTAAGAAGCATCTGGTACAGGAAACCTTCCTGCCTCCTTCCATTGGCCTAAAAACCAGACAATATTTTTTCTTTTTGGGGGTTAGGTACCAGGGATTGAACTCATGACCTTTCACTTGCCATGCAGGTGCTTTACCGCTGAACTATATCCCCAGCCCTAAGCCAGACAGTATTTACAGGAACTTCCACCAAGGAGAACAAAGGTTAAGCACAAAAAACAACTTTATGCCCTTCTTGGCCTGGAGGTGAAACTGAGATGGTCAGGGACTTCCACGAGGCCAAAGGCACACCTTGCAAAACCAGAACTGAGGCAATGACCAGCCGGACCCCAGCCCATTTCGGCAGCCACCTGAAATCTGGCCTTGACCTTGTTAATGGGCCGGTCTGACCCACTCGTCTGAGCTATGCTTGCTTCCCCATTTTTTCACCCTAACAAATCTCCCTATGGCTCACACAGACAAGTCCTCAAATCCTTTTCTGTGAGAAGACATCAAGAACCTGCTTGGACTGAGTGGAGTTCCGTAAGACAGACCTCCTCGGGGCCCCATCTGGTGGCAGCACCAGAGGAATCTCCGTTAACATTAACTAAAATTTACTCGACTTCCCGCAAGTATGCTCCTAGATGTCTTGTCACATTTCTAAAACTTTACTGTGCTTTACATGCTACAGCAGCTGGAATTCAAAGCCACCTCTTTGAGAATTACTCATAGTCTGGGCATCTCCCATGGATATATGAAATATACCTGTTAATGAGTTTCTATTTTCCTCTTGTTAATCGGTCTTTTGTTATAGGACTCCTTTCCCTTAAGGCTCATTAAACGATACACCAAAGCATGGCACTTGCGTGCTGTGTATTTTGAAATAAAGCAGCAGCCTCAAGGTCTCTCTGACCTGGTTCCATCCAGCTCTTACTTTGTAGAAGCATAGGAGGTGGCTTTCTCCCAAGTTCCCTCATTTGATGAAGGGAAGTTCTTCCACAAGGAATGCTATTAGCCCACCCTGCTCCCTGCAGCCCCAACAAACAGGAAAGGTCAACACACCGGAAAGAGGGCTGTCGTAGGTAGGTGCTGCACCCACAGCCCAGACAAACACCTCAAGCCACTCTGCTGTTTGGACCTCTCCTCTAAAGATCACTCACTCTTCCTCTAAACTACCCCACCTCTCTGGCTTATGAAAAGGTGCCTCAGCTTCTAAACCTCATTACATCATTGAATACGCCCTTTCCGAGGGTGTTTCCATGCTAGCAATAGACCTCTGAACCTCTTTCCTGTTAATCTATTGTCAGTTTGTTTCCGAAAACTCAATTACTGAATCTTCACAAGGTAGAATGAAAGTTCCCAGGGCCTGGGATATAACTCAGTGGCACAGCACCTTTCTGGTAAGTGCAAGGTCTTGAGTTCAAGTCCCAGGACCAAATAAATAAACAGGGCCGGGGATACAGCTCAGCAGCACAGAGCCCAGCTGGCAAGCACAAGGTCTTTAGTTTGATTCCTGATCTAAAAAAAAAAAGAAAGAAAGAAAGTAAGAAAGAAAAGAAATTTCCCTTCTCCTCTACAAAAGTATGAAACCACAGGAATTGAAGAAAAAATATTTTTGTTGCCAAGTGTGATGTTTCATACCTGTGATTCCAGGATTCTGGGAAGCTGAGGCAGGTTCATGCCTAGCCTGGGCAATGTAAGGAGATGCTGTCTCCAAATGTTAAAAAGAAATTACTTTTTAAAGGACTGGGGTATGTAGCTCAGAGTGAAGGCCTGGGTTCAATCCCCAGTACCAAAAATTTTTTTTGTTTTTGTTTGTTTTATAGAACCTATCCCAAAACAGTAACATTTTTTTTCCTGGCTTGATTCTGTCTGTCAGCTGAGCAGCTCTTCCACCCAGGAATCCCTCAGCAGAGGCTTCTGCAGAGGGGTCAGAGGGGTGAGATGAGTGTGGCTTCTTTCCACGTGATCTTTCTGGAAGTCTCAGTTTTTTTGTTTTTTGGGGTTTTTTTGCCATAATGCAAAGAGCAGAACCTGCCAAGCTCCTTGTGACCTGGCAGGAACAATGTCAATTCTGTCACTTTCTCCTGGTCTGACTGACGAGAAGGGGAACAATTTTCTCTATTCTGAATTGGTGTGGGCTCCTCTAGTGAGGATCATTCTCCAAGGAGCCAGAGGAACGCTGTCTTGTGGAGCTGTGCATGGCCCTGTTGGGTACTGAGACTGCATGCCAGGCTGCCACACAAGCTCACCAGGCAAGACTGGGCAGGGCTCGGTGAGATCAGAGAGCTCCCACGGGGATGAGGACCCACTTTTCCCAAGGTCCCTTCTTGCTTTTGATCCTGCATTTGCTATCTTAATCAGTGCTCTCTAAAATCAGTAGCTAAATTTTTAAACAACAGCTTTTTATTCAAATTTGTGCTTTATTATATACATTTTCTCATTGAATCTTTGTAACAGTGCAGTTGGAACCTATTTTATACATAAAGAAACTGCAGTGGAAGATATAGCTTAGTGACGTAAGTGCCTGCCTGGCAAGCCCAAGGTTGTGAGTTTGATTCCCGGCATCAAATCAAACCACAGCACAAAGAGTTAGGAAATTTGTTGAAGATCACGCATCTGATAGATGACCCAAAGGAGACAGAACCCCGGGTCTGGCTGATTCCGAAACCACTGAGTACGATCACCTCTCTAGGGCCAGGGGTTTAGCTCAGCGGCGTAAGTGCCTGCGTGGCAAACTTGAGGTCGTGAGTTTGATCCCTGGCACCAAAAAAAGAAGGATCACCTCTCTATAACACAGAGACCTTAAAGATATAACTCATGCATCTTTAAAATAAGCTTGAAAGTCAGTTTATTTTCATGCAAGTTTAGATCTGCCCCATAAATTTAGTTTAATTTATGAAACAGTAGCATGGAGACAATAAAATACTGTACTATTTAACAGAGTAGTGTTCATGTCTGCCATTAAAAGCAACATCTTGCTTTTCGGTCATTCATGGTAAGCAGCTCCAAGCCGAAGTGAGGAAGGAGACTGCCAGAGAGGAGATCATTGACAACTGCCCATTCTCCACTGCCAGCCACAGATTCTGAAAAGCGTTTAAAATCTCAGTTCCCAGGACTTACCCGAGAAGAGACAGAGGCAGGATCATCCGCTGGGACGGGGACATGGGACTCACTGGGAAAGGAAAAGCAAAGCCCAGGCAGGTAAAGAAAGCAGCTTCCTGCGGGCCGGCGATGAGGAGGCAGGAAGAACAAGGCTGGCTCTCAGCGTGACTTTTATTGCATGCTGAATCCCCAGACCTGCTAACGGTTCAGCTACAGGTGCGGCAGCAGTGGCTGTTTGATGCTCGCAGCGGTATTCGTGAAGGTCTCACGCTTGGGGGGCAGCTGGGAAAGGTAAACAGGCAGAACCAGGGTAGGGAACTAAGTCATTCGGTTCATATCCCAGATACACAACTGGTGTCTGACTGGCGTGATCTTCTCTGTTTAACGTGCCAGAGGTTCTGCCAACTTCTGGACCCGCGCTGAACACTGTGCTCTCAGAGCAGCCGGCTTGACTTTGAAGGCATCAGGATCGTAGTACATCATATGCACAGGACTCCTGGAAGGGCAGAAGGCAGGGAGAGAGTCACCCCGGGATAAGAGGAAACGCAAAGGGAGCTGAGGTTTCCCATGCGCCACCAAGGGCTGAATATCAGGCTCTTGACACATTTTGATGTTCAGGACTCACGCGGCCCGAACGACAAAATGAGGCCCAGTGAGGTCATGAGAATCGCGGATGGTCAGATCCTCAGGTCCGGATGTGCGTGCCTGTCAGACTCCAAAGCCTTCATCCTCCCCATAGAAAGTGAATTCTGTAAGTTTCTAACAGTCCTCCAGGGGACTAGAAAGAATATCTTTTTTTTCCTTGTCTCTTTACCTCCCTTCCTTCCTTTTCTTCTTTGTCTTTCCCTCTATTCCTTCCTTTTCCTTGTGCTAGAGACTGAATTTAGGGCCTAAAATATCTAAGTGTTCTGCCACTAAGCCACACCCTCCTTCCCCCCACTAATCTGTTAGAAGTTTATCACCCCGGCACCTGACTATTGAACAATAACCCCGCCACTGGGATAAAACCCTGATAAAGTGCTCCAGGGTATTCTTCCTTTCTCTTTTTTGATGAACAGAAAATGCGCTTCATTTCATTTGATGAAGAACTTCATGTTAAAAAAATAATATTTTCAAAATCTTATATAAGAACTAATAGATTTCTTTTGCCCTGAGTTCAAGACTTCCACCGTTTCCTGCTTCTCCTGGGTTCTCTGAAAAGCTTTTTAAACAGGGATGAAGAGCTGGGGATTTAGCTCAGTAGCACAAGCACCTGTCTGGCAAGTGGAAGGTCATGAGTTTGATCCCTCGTACCAAAAATAAGTAAGAGGGGGTGAAAAAGCTGGGCATGATTCCAGCATTTGGGAGGCTGAGGCAGGAGGATCCCTGTGCAATCAAGGCCAGCCTGGGCTATAGTGAGTTCAAGGCCAGCCTAGAAACACTGACTCAAAAAATAAATAAGCAAATAAACCATAAATAACTACATAGGGATGAGGAAGTCGAGAGTTATCCCTGGAGGTCAAAACCGAGGGTTAAGGCAAGATAAAAGGTCCTCCAAAAAGTGAACAGAACAAAAAAGCAATATCATCTTTGTTAATTGTATTTCCTTATTTATTTGAAATACCACATACATACATGTGATACAAAAACACTGAAAAAATATCAAAGCCTATTTAGCGACAAGTAGATCTTCCTCCCACCCCAGTTTCCTGGACCCCAAAGAAAGACATTGCTCTTAGCCTTTTATAAGCCATGACGCCTATGTATTACAGATGGCACATATATATTTATTCATGTACATATCCTGTTATATGCTTTATTCTTTGATTTCTTTAACTCAACAATATTATTAGGTAAATAATTTCATATTCAGGGCTGAGGATACAGCTCAGCAGCAAAGCTCCTGCCTGGCATGTGTGAGGCTGTGAGTTCGATAGCCAGTACCAGTAATAAATAATAATAATAATAATTTCATATCTGTACTTTTAAAGGTGTCTCCTAGTTTCCATACTTAGCCCACTAGCCCTTATGTGGTAACCTTGTATTTATGATAAGATCGTTTATTTGTAATAATAAATTTACAAAGTAGATGAGCTGTTACTGCAGTTTCTGGATTTTCTTCTTGTTGCCCTTATCAGATCAGCTTCGGCCCCCTTTCCAGAGCCCCCGGCCCTCCTGCCCCAGCTCAGCCTTGATTTGACACACCTTGAGCTTGGATTGGCTAGTTCCTGAATCCTGGGAGAAGCTTTCGAGTGGGTAGCAGCATAGGACACTGGCCACTGGGCATCACGGGCAGGTAGGTAGTCTTGATGAAGAGGCTTCGACTTAGCTAAAGCAGATATTCGGGGGCTAGGTTTGGCGTGCAAGGCAGCAACGGATATCTGTAGTGGACAAGAAGAGACACAGTAATACAGTCAGCTGTCACCAGCTATCACCCATTTGAGTTGCCATTCTCTCCTGGATTACTGCAACGGTCACCCTGCTTCCATGCTTATGTGCACCAGTCATCCAGTTATTGGAGAATGAACATTTAGTGATTGTGTTACACAACAAATATGGTCTGAGTGGTTTTCCACTTAACCACCAAAATAACCCTACGAGGTAAATTGTATGTGTGTGTGCGTGCATATGTGTGTGTGCATGTGTGTTACTGAGGGCTGACCGCAGGGCCCTTGCACTGATCTACATCTACAGCCCTTTTCTTTTTTCTTTTGAGACAAAGTCCCACTACACTGCTAAATTCCCAAGACGAGCTGAGTCATTTCTAAGACCAGTCACAGAATGGCCCTCCCAAGTTCTATATCCCTCCTGTGGCCGCCCATTTTGCTAACAGTAATGGACGAGACAAGCTGTTTCCTCTAGAAGTCCCTCTCCAAGTCCCTGTGGGGTCTGGCTGCATCCCACTCCTCAGACCCTTCCACCCTCCCCTCTCCACCTGGATCACTGTGGCCACGCCAGGCCCCTCTGGTCCAGCTCTCTCTGGCTCAGTGCTACTTGGAAACCATGGCTTGGGGGCCTCTTCCTAATTCAAGTCTATTCTCAAACATCCAGTCCTCCTGGAGCCCTTCCGGCCCAACCAAAAGCAGAGAAGCCTTTGTATGACCCACTGCTCACTCTCCTCTATCCACAACTGAATTCTTTACACATCTATTTCTTTACTGCCCGCTTCTCCATTCGAATACAAACTGCCAGAGGGAAGCACTTCTTGGCCAGTAGCTAGCATAGGCTCTGGCACATACCTGGTGCCAGATAAATATGCGTCCACTGACTGACCCCTATTTAGACCTAAAGTGAAACCACCTCAGCAGACCTTCTGCTGTGTGGCAAAGTAAGCAGGTGGCGCCTCACTGTGATTCTCTGCTACATGTTTGTCAGAGAGAATCAGGGTGGACAGTTAACTTGGTTCAGTAGCCCTGGAAGTATCTCCTGGCTCTGCTCAGCACAGCATTTCCTGAAGCTCTACATCTCTTTTCTAACGACTTTTTAAAACCTAAAACACTCCTGACAATAAAGAAAAGATGACTGTAATTCCCATTTTATATACCAAAAAAGTTGATAATAAACTCATTCCCCTGCAAACTCCAAATATCTTCCCAAGGTTTTTGGTTCCCTGAAGGGCTTTGTTTGCTAATAGATGCTGCATCGACTCTTCCTAGACGGGGAAACTGCTCCAGCTCCTTTGGGGATGTGATCGCTAGACTTTTACTGGAAATCCAGCTAAGAGATGGCACAGTCCTCAGACGAGACTTCCGAGGGGAGAGGGAGGGATACACAGCAGCCAGGCTCAGAGGCCAGCACCAGGTCGCCTGGTGATTCTTTGCATGTCTTGCTCCCCACACCCTGACTTCAAGCTCACCCCAGTTGAAGATTGTAACATTCACTCTTCCCTTTGCTGGAATCTTCTCCTAGATGGTCACTTGATCTTGTTCAAGGTCAGCTGGGACGTTCCTTCCTTAGCAAGGTGCTCACTGGCTCAGCTCTTTTCCTATTTAGTTTCTTCGCAGTGTCTCTCACTACTGCTAGTACCCTTTCTCTCTACCCATTTTCTCTTGTCTCCCCTCATTAGCATGGAGCTCTGCTCCTCCTTGCCAACAGTGCCCAGCAGGTGGGACCCCTTCAAGCACTTGCTGGCTGTGGCTCAAGAGGGGCTGTCCTGACCCCGGAGAGCTGGTAGAGGTGGGGTGGGGATTTGAACCCAGCTCCGACTCTTTCTGTCTCTCTGTCGTGTATCTAAGTCTTCCTTCCAGCCATGGATCACTCTTTTAAGATTCTCCTTTCTGATTATCGTGGGCTATGCCCTGCACAGGAAAACTAGGAACTCGGGAGCAACCAGGAAGAGAGCAGAAGAGTGGCAGGGGCGGCTTACAGGGCGGATTGGCAGCTCGCTTCTTTGTGTCTTATAGCACAGACCATCTAACTTGATCCTTGGGTGGGCAAGGTCTATAATTCGTGGAGTAGCAACAGCACTCAGGGTGGTAATGGCAATTCTTGTTTCAACCTAGGGGAGAAAAATAAGAGAACCTGAAGGAGTCAGATAATGAGCACTGTCTAGTTCGAAGACTACACAGTGTCGTCTGACCTCCGGACAGACTTCTCAGTCACTCAGAAGAGAGTGTGAGAACCTTGCCGTAGCTCCTGATCTCAGCTGAAGGATCGATCTCCATCTTTCCCAACTAAAACTGTGTAGATTCTTAGCCAAATTTTCAAGAACGTAACCTGTTAAACTACAGGTATGAGGAAATGGCAAAAAATAACCTCAGAAATAAATGGCAGTGTTGATCTGTGGACTGATGGACTCAGCCAAGAAGGCTCAGCCTCATCACCTGAGAATAATTTAAGGGTTCACTCTGCCTTAATCTTATTTTCTTTTTGCTCTTCGGAAACTGGGACTCACATTATCACAAATCACCATGCTAAGAAGAATTTAAGTGGCTCTCTTCTAATAGGAAGAGAGAAGAAAAATGAATCTAAGTCAACAAAATGAAAGCAGACCCAGCTGGCGTGGTGGTACACACCTATCATCTCAGTACTGGGGAGGTGAAGGCAGGAGGACTGCCATGAGTTTGAGGCCAGCTTGGGCTACAGAGTGAACTCAAGGCTAACCCTAACTGCCTCAAAAAAAAAAAAAAAAAAAAAAAAAAAAAATTTTTTTTTCACTGTATTTTTTGATCATACCTTCTGAATGGATCTGGTTGCTTTTTTTGGTATCAGGGATTGAACTTGTGACCTCACACTTGCCAGGCAGGCACTTATGCCGCTGAGCTAAACCCCCAGCCTTTCTTTCTTTCCTTTTTCTTTTTTGAGACAGGGTCTCACTATGTAGCCCAGGCTGGCCTCAAACTCATGGCAATCCTCCTGCCTTCACCTCCCAAGTGCTGGAATTACAGACTTGTGCCACATGCACAATGTTTCAAAAATTCATTGCAACAAGGTGGTCTGAACCTGGATGTCATGCCGTTCTATGCCATCTGCACCTAGTTGTACATTCTAAACAGTAATGTCATATGAACACATGTGTGAAAATCTTTTTCTTAATAAATTATGGTCCAAAAAAGTTCACTGCAATAAAAGATATGCCATTATTAAGTGACTTTCTGAAGCAGTTCTAGAAACCTTCCTGTCGTTAGTTGTATCATTGTGATTGCCTCAGAGTATGCACTGATCAAAAGCGTTTACTTTCCACAGTCATTTTGACTTGGTGGAAAAGCCAGACGTTGCAGGATGCTTGGCCTAGGAATGAGGTGCACTCAGCAGCAGCACTCACCATATTATTTCTTGATCATGTCTTGTAAAAGACCCTCACCAAAGAGGCCTTCCAGACCTGCCTCGGAGAGTGGTGAGAACAACTGGACAAGTGTGTTCAAAGCAAGGGCGAGCAGTGAGAGGCAGGTTGGTAGCGATGTGTTTTTTACTGTGATGTCTCTTTCTTCTCTTCTTTCCTTCCTTCCTTCCTTTTTTTTTTTTCTTCCAGTACAGGAAATTGAATTCAGGACCTTGCACTTGCCAGACAGGCACTGTGCTGCTGAGCTATATCCCCAGTGATGTCTTAAAATTTTAAACATTTACCACATCTTTTTGGAGATCCCTTGTATTTCTCCTTTTTTTTTTTCCAGTACTGGGAATCAAAGTTAGGACCTCACACTTGCTAGGCAGGTGCTGTGCCACTGAGCTACATCCTTGGCCCGTTCCCTTGTATGTCTGCGGTACCCTGAAGTCACTGTCTTTTTTATCTATTAATGGTGCTGGGGATCGAACTTAGGGCTCCACGTGTATCAGGTAAGTGCTCTACCACTCAGCCACATCCTGGCCACTCCCCTCATTCTCCTATTAACTGTGAAAAGTGCTTCAAAGTGTCTATTTAATTTATGTGTATTTAAGTAATTTCTTGTGTAAAGATTTGAAGAGAATAAAATCAGTTACTGGAGATAAAATAGGGCTTTAACTGTGAGTGAAAAAATAATATATAAAGTGTCTTCCAAATGTTCTAAATTTACAAGTTTACATTATGTGGATGATGATACAGCGCTGATAAGTTTTTGATATATTAATTAATTTATTTGCACCTGCATATCTGTTTTGTTTTGTTTAGTTTTGTTGTCTATTTTTTTGAGAGAGGGTGGAGCCCCGGCTGGCCTGGAGCTTGTGATGATCCTCCTGTTTTAGCCCCCAGTGCTGGGATTATGGCTGGCTTGGAATACCATTTTTATTTCTGCCTCACTGATGCTAACACCAAGGCCCTGAAACTCCTGTCCATGCTGAGGTTATACAGTCAGGAAGGTGCAGACCTGCAGTTCAAGCTACAGGTCCTTCACTTCTGCACATCATGTAGTATTATTTGAAACGGTTCCTATAAATAAAACTGTCACTTTCAGACTCTGTGGAAACTGAAGAAATACCTGACAACTGCTATCTCCCATTGAGGCTTTCAATCTGAAAGGAAATTTAATTTAATTCAATTCATTAAATAAATATTTCTCAATTTCATTATATAAGGCACAACAAAGAATAAAAATAATGGCTGCTTCTTAAAGGCACATGAAAATGCAAAAGACCTAAAACAGCCAAAGCAGACATTGGCAAAGAAGAACAAAATTAGAGGGCCTACCCTGTCACTCCGAGACACCATCTGACCCTTAATAGTCAAGACTGGACAGCACTGATGTGGGGACAGACGGGAAAAGCTAGGTGCGGTGGTGTGCACTGTGACACTAGCATTTGGAAGGCTGAGGCCGGAGGATCATGACTTTGAAGCCATCCTGATCTGCATAGGGAATTCAAGACCAGTCTGAGCTATGTAACAAGACCCTGTCTCAGTACGCCAAAAAAGAAAAAGAAATAGACAAATAAATGGTAGAGAATTGGAAATTCAGAAAAAGATACCAAGTAATTCAACAGGGAAAAAATTGATGAACTGAGCTAGACAAACTGACTCTCCACTGAGAAAAACAAAGCTCAAGCTTTACCTCTCATATAACAAAAATAACCCTAAACTAAATGATCATAACATAAACATAAAAGTAAATATTATAAAGACTCTGGAAGAAAAGATAGAAGACCTTCACAAGCTAAGAGTAAACAAAAATTTCTTTGAACACCAAAAGCATTAACTGAGAAAGAAAAGATTGATGAGATAAACTTCATCAAATTTGCATGATAAAAAAGATAACATGAACGAATTAATAGCTTAGCCATAGGCAAGGAGAATACCTTTGCAAATCCATAACCCTAAATGAAGGACAAGAATTCAGAATAAATTTTTCAAGTCATTAATAGAAAGAAAATACTCCAATCCTTTTTTTTTTTTTTTTTTTTTTGGTCTTTTTCCTTTTTATCGGTACCGGGGATCAAACTCACGACTGCCTGCTTACAAGGCAGGCGCTTATGCCGCTGAGCTAAATCCCCAGCCCCTCCAAACCATTTTTAAATGAGTACAAGTTTAATAAAACAGAAAAACTATTCAAACACAAAATGACTGTAATGTCGAAAATCTGAAGCGAAATAAAAAGAGGTTAGGCATGGTGGTACACGCCTGTAATCCTGGCACTCAGGAGGCTGAGGCAGGAGGATTCCTGCAAATTCAAGGCCAGCCTGGGCTACAAAGTGAGTTCAAGGCCAGCCTGAACTGAGTAGTGAACCCGTGTCTTTAAAAGCCCCTCTCCCTCCACCAAAAAAGAAGGAAAACTCCAACGGTTACTAAATGATATAAGATACAAATGCCAAGCAAATGTTCAATGCTGATAGGCATCTGGAAATACAGATTAAAGCTGGCTATGGTGATGGTGACCCTGCATTTGGGAGGCTGAGGCAGGAGGATAGCCATGAGCTCAAGGCCAGCCGGAGTTACATAGTGAATTCAAGGTAAACTTCAACTACATAGTGAAACCCTGTGTCAGACAGACAGACAAAAAATACAAATTGAAACCACAGCGAGGTACCAGTATCTCACTAAAATGGCTAAAGTTTTAAAAGTCTGACAGGCCCGAGAAATATCTGAACCTCCCACACATAGCTGAGGAGAATGAAAATGATCATTTGCTGTGGAGAGAAACAGTGTTTTACAAACCCACAGCTGCACCCACATCTACCTGATGACTGAACAACTCTTAAGAGAAATGAAAACATGGTCACAAAGATACCATACAAAAATGTTCATGACGACTTTATTCATTTAGGCTACCTGGAAACACCCCGATGTCCATCCAAAGTGAGTAAATAAGAATTATGGTGCACTTTTACAGTGGAATAATACTTGCCAATAAAACGGCACAACCTATTATCCGCTCAGTGGGACACAGGAACTCTGTGGAGCGAGAGACGGCAGATACTACAGAGCGCGAACTGTATGACTGCATCCAGTCGTGCTCAAGATCATGACAGACCTAATGCTGGTGACGGGACTCTGGGTGGCTGCTGCCTGATCAGGGCGGGGTGGAGCGGTAACTGACTGGAAGGCTTCGTGGATCCATGGAACTATGCTGTATCTTGATTATTATTATTACTATTAAAGGCATCTGTTAGCTTCTTAAACCAGACACTGAAGATTGATACATTTTATATAAATTATAATTTAAGAATTCAAAGTTGAGGCTGGGAAAAAATTTTTGTACCATAAATAACAGATGAATTAGAATTAATATTTCTAATACGTAAAGAACTTTCATGAATCATTAAAAAATACAAACCCATAGAAAAAAATCTGGGTGTGGTAGTGATGCCTGTAATCCCAGCACTTGGGATACTGAGGCAGGAGGATCCCTCTGAATTTAAGACCAACCTGGGCTACATACTGAGGCCCTGACTCAAAAAACCACCAAAGAAAACCATGAATAGACAAATTGATCAAAAAAAAAAAAAACCCACACATGGTAAATTACTGTGGGGAGCTGTTTGAATTTATTAGTTATCAAAGAAATGAAAAAAAATTGAGATTCATTTATTATACAATTAACATTTTGTAAAATAAATATCTAACATTGGTAAGAGTTCAATAACAAGGCAGCCAAATAAAGCAAATAAGCATAAAAATCAATTACTTTTTGGGGAATGTGTTTTAGAATTTTATATAAATCACCTCAAAAAGGCTCATACCTGAGGGCTGGGGATTTAGCTCAGCGGCATAAGCACCTGCCTTGCAAGTAGGCGGTCGTGAGTTTGATCCCCGGTACCGGTAAAAAGGAAAAAGACAAAAAAAAAAGGTTCATACCTTTCCCTGGGTCCAAGACTTTATTTCTAAAATTTTCGTTCCAGGAAAATAATCAGAGACTGAGAATGATGGAGAGGGACCCGCGGGGGACAGATCTGATGCAAGGGAATAACAAGTCCGGCAGGGCTGCTGAGTTATGCTGAGTCCAAGGGCCCGGGGCTCCCAGTACCTGCTCAATCTGAAATTAGTGTTAAGAGTCAAAATCTCCTAAAAGACAAAGATCCAAAACCTCCAGACCCTGAGTAGTCTGAGCGGGAACTGTACACACTGCTAAGTACACAGCGTTGTGGGCAAGGATCCTGTGTGCAGCCTGTGGGCTCTGAGGGTTCCTGTCAGAGGGACTCAGAGCGACAGGAGGACTCCAAACCCTCCACCAGGTCTCTGGCGACCAGGAGCCTCGGGGACCTGTGTCAGCTCTCAGCTTCCGACGCGGGAAATTTACAACCAACCGTTACAAAACTAAGAGAATCGAATCTTGGAATTAATGTTTTGTGTTAAGAGTAAATACATGCAACACACAACTTAATTGGAATATGGACCAATTGGGTAGATACAGGACTATTTAAATTTCCTGATTTTGATAATAGCGTGTTTCTGTGGTTTTATAAAATAATGTCCTTTTTCTTAGGAAATTAGCACTGATGTATTTAGGGAAAAGAGGATCTAGCTATAGCTTACTCCAAAAACTGATTCAGGAAAAAAATTATAGACACACACAGGCACACAATACACAGAGGAGAAAGAATAGTAAAACAAACAAACAAACAAACAAAAAAACAAAATAAGTTTTACAACTTTTCAGCAGGTTTGAAATTAAGATTTAAAAACTTCATAGTAAAATAAAAATATGTGCCCATGGGTATACGTATTTTATAACACCTACAGACCTATGTACTTACAATGGGTAATTTGTAAATGGATTCCCCTTAGTTAAATCAATTTGAAAATAAAAATAGCCAGTCGTGGAGGTGAATGTCTGTATTCCCAGCACTTAGGAGGTGAAGGGCAAGATCGCTGCGTGCCCTGAGCTGCACAGTAAGACCTCATCTCAAGTAAAATAATTAAAAATAATAGCTTGTTAGGCTTGCCATATCAAAATATCATAGGACGGGTCCTCTCACAGCCAAAGCTCCCGTTTCCCTGGTTCTGAGGCTGCAGGTGCAGCCCTGAGGGTGAACAGGTCTGGCTTCTCTGTGGCCGGTTTCCTTGGGGGACAGAAAGCTGCCTGGCTCTTGTTTTTGCGCTTTCCTTCTAAGTGTGGACTTCACTGCATCTCTCTATGTACTTCTTTGAATTTTTATTAGAATGTTTAAAGAATTTTTATTAGAATGTTTTTGCAATACATAATGACTATATTCATTGTGGGAAGTATGTGATTCTATATTATTTCAACGTGTTATAAAAACTAAGCAAGACAATAAATAAATAAATACCATTAAAATACCTACACATTTAAGAACATTTGTTCTGTTAGAATGACAAATTTACAACTGCAGTGTGAAGTGTACAACTGAGAAACCGAGTTAGAATTATGACAGTAAGTTGAAATAAGTTTACATCCAGACTTACAAAACTTAAAAAAACTCCCATTTCACCACATTTATGATTTAGTATATTAAATTCTAAGATAATGAATTATATTTCAGAAGTTTTTCTTTTTTGCTAATGTTTTTCTTTTTGCTAAGGTTGAATAATTAAAAATAACTCAAATATATTTATAATATTAAAGTTTTTGAAATATTAAAATCTTTGAAGGTACTTTACTAGGTTTGGAAACATTATTCAGAACTCTTAAAATTATATATTAATGACTGCTAGAATTATAAATGTAAGAACACAGTTGGCAGGCTAAACCTAAAAGCCCAAGAAAACATTTTAATTTGAAATTTAAAGCAGGGTCCTATTAATTAGTAACCATGCTCAAGAATACCAAAAGACTCCCATCACCGGGTGTGGCTGCCTTTAAATGCATATAAATTCTTTCACACCTCTCTCATACAGAGGTAGGCTTTGCATCCCCGCCCCACGAATCTGGCCAAACATAACCACATTTTCAACAAACTATTGCAGTGATGTGGGGCTTCCAAGACCAAGCCAAAGAAGACCAGGCCACTCCCACTGCCCCTCCTTTTGGACCGCTCACCCTGGGATTCCCCACATCTGGACACTTAGGCTGACAGGTCTGTGCCCTGTGGAGAGGCCATGCAAAGGTGGTCCCCAACATGTTACCAATGGAGTCCAGGCTCAGATCATCCCAGCCTCCACACCCAGGGGTGTTCTATGGATTGAACGTCTGTGTCTCTCTAAAACTCCTATGTTGCTGGGCTTGGTGGCGTTCACCTATAATTCTAGCACTGTGATTTGAGGCCAGCCTGAGGCTGGCTAGTGAGATGAGACTCTGTCTCAAAATACAAACTAATAAAACCTACCAACCCCCACTCTCCCCCAAAAATCTCTCCTGTGCTGAAGCCCTAAGCCCGGTGTGATGGTACTAGGAGCTATGGCCTTTGTGGGGTAATCAGGTTTAGATAAGATCATCAGAGTAGCATCCCCATAATGGGATTAGTCTTTATAAGAAAAGAGGAATAAGGTCACTCCCTTTTCTCTCTACCACTCTGTCTCTCTCTCTCTCTGTCTCTGTCTGTCTCTCCTCTCCTCTCCCCTCTCCTCCCCCAGTCTCACCTTTCCTCCCTTGCCTCATCAAAGGAATAAAGAGTCAGGTGAGCATGGAGCAAATATTAACCACCTTGCAGCTAGGAAGGTAGTTGGCCCTCCCAAGAACAGAATCTTCTGGCATGTTAACTTTGGACATCCTAGTTTGCAGAACTGTGAGATACATCCATGGTGTAAGGCACCCCATCTATGATGATGCTAGCTGACTAGGACAGGTATGAAGGAGCCTTCAGATATCTCCAGCCCCTACCATTTCAGACAACCAGGGAATCAGATTTCTCAGCTGAGGCAACGAACCCAGAGCACAGATACACTGCAGCTGCTCCCCTGCCAGAATTTTTGACTCAGAAAATTCTTCATAAAAAGTCAGAGTTTTTTAGGTATGGTGATGCACACATATAATTTCAGCACTCAGGAGGCTGAGGCAGGAGGACTGCTGAGAGTTTGAGACCAGCCTGGTCTGCATAGTAGTTCAAGGCCAGCCTGAATTATAGTAAGACCTCATCTCAACAAAACGAAACAAAACAAAACTACAATTGGTGCTTTTTAATGCCACTAATGTTAAGGGTGGCTTAGTATGAAATAATAGACAACCAGACCAGACTGTAAGGACATGGCCTCTATATTGGTTCTAGATGCTCTAGAATTTGTTTTCTGGGATGCTGAAATTGACAGGCATTTGTGAGCTGATTAGTGATTTACAGCATACAGTGGCAAAACAGAGAAGGAGGCTTGAGCTGACCAACAGTTGCTGCCAGAGAAAACACGTCAGTGAAAGGAAGTGTGGTGGGCTTAGCTAGATGTTTCTAAGTACACTGAAAAATTTGAGAAAAGAAATGATCAGTTCAGGCCCTTAAATCCCAGCCCCAACTTAAGTAAGGTCCAGAGGAGGGACCAGGAATCCTTTGTGAGTTCCCTGTTACCTTCTATTGTCATGGGGCTGAAAATTATGAAAAGCAAACTTTAGTTTTATAATTGGATGAGTCCCAGTAAAAACTGAATTCTCACATTTGCATGGTCCCTTATATTAAAGCTTGACCAATGACAGGGAAGGATTGGGACTTAAAAAATTGGAACAGGGCCATATGGGTCAAACTCAGTGCAGGGACTTTAAGCCCTTAAGTACCACTGACCCTGCCTTATCATTATAATCAGCCCTGCCACACCAGGAGGTTGGATATGCCAGGCTCAGGTGCCTTCCAGGGAGCTGCCACCTATCCCTGCACCCTTCCTGGCTGCAGACTCAAGTCCCAACTGTGGTCACAGCCTGCTAACACATCCCCATAGCTCCCAAAGCTGCTAAAAGCTGGCTTTATTCTGTGTCACTCTGGCCTCTTTCTGATCTGCACATGAGGCATAGGGATGGGAGTCAGAAAAGTTCATTTGGTCAGCAAAGAAAAAACACATGGAAAGAAAAGGAAAATCCACACCCAGAAGTAAGAGAGGATCGTGTCACAGACTGGATCAGGACCCACTTCTCTCACATGGGAACACTCACGCTTCTTGGAGGAACGTAGTTTGCATCTGTGCCTTTGGCGACTGAGAGCTGCAGAATCCGGGGAGAAGCTTCTGAGAAGTGGAGAGGACCTCTTGCTAAGTGATCACTGGCAGACCTATATGCAAATGAAAGCGTGAGATAGCATATATAACTATCAGACAGAGGAACAGTAACTGGATTGTCCTTGCTACAATCAACTTCTTATCGATTATACATATAGTTTCAATTTTAAGAACTCTTCCCACAACCACAAGTGCTCTTATGACCAGGTTGATGTTTCTCCAAATTTATCATAACACAATTATGAAGTACATCTTTTACCATGGTATGGTAAATGTGAATGTGTGCCTGTGTACATGAAGCACAATTACTGCGAAACGAGGCTTATCCTGTATGACATATTCTGATTTTTTAAATCATTAATTTGATTTCATTCAGAGAAAACATGAAATTAATTTCATGATCGTATATGAATGGGTTGTGACTTGCATTTTGAAACACACCTCACTCCCTACCAGTCTTGAAATTAGATCTCTAAGATAAAAACCCCACTTACTGCCAAGGACATTCCTATGTTGGCCATTTCTGAGGCAACACAGTTGGAGATAATCCTGGTCAGAATTTCCAGCCATTTAGCCAATGGTCGGAGGCATCCAAAATTTCTTTTCCTGACCAAAAACCAACCAATCAATCCACAGATATACAAACTTAATATGGAAATGGTTTCTCACAAATATATTATTACCCCAAAGGAGTAGTCTGCTGAAGTTTTTACAGTTATAATCATCATTATTATTTACATAATTAACATGTCATAAGATTTACAACTATATGTACAATTAAATGGTTTCTAAAACATTCATAGTTACACAACCATCAACACTATCTAATTTCAGAATTTTTTTGTTCTTTGAAAGAGAAAGTCTGCATTTCCTGAGAACCGCTAATCTACTCCCTATGAAGTGTCTATTCAGGAAATTCCAAATAAATGGAATTATACAAACATGTAGGCTTTGTGTCTGGATTTCTATATTTAGCGTACTTTAAAGAGTCATGTATCAGTACTGAATAACATTTCATTGTGTTAATTTACCACATTTTGTTTATCCACTAACCTGATGAACACTTAAGTTGTTGCCACTTTTAAGCTACTATAACTGCTGCTGCTATGAATATTTTTGTGCAAATTTATTGCAAATGTTTTTAATCCTCTTGGGGACATGCCCCATATTGCATGTTTAACATTTTGAGGAGTTGCCAAACTGTACATATTATCTGTACCATTTTACATTCCTACCAACAATTTCTCCACATTTCCACCAACACATACTATTTTCTGTTTATTTGTTATTATTTTTTATTTATATTCTTATAGAAGTTATATCGTGTTTTCAATTTGCATTTCCAGAATTATTAATGATGTTTAGATGATCTTTGCATCTGCTTCTTACCCTTTTGCATATTAGTCATCAACTTATAACAGGGTTATAGCTCAGCAAACCCATGGTAAGTTGGAAACATCACTAAGTGGAAAGTGCATTTAATAACCTAAAATATTAGTTGTTTACTCTTGTGATGCCATGACTGGTTGGCAGGTGTTAATCACCTAATTCAAGGTAACAGATTTATGCCTTCTTCTTCTTTTCCTCCTCTTCCTTCTCCTCTTCCTCCTCCTCCTCTTCTTCCCTTCTTTCTAAGGGCTTGACAGCTCTTTTATTTAGTGTGTGGCCCATTTGGAACGTTTGTACATGGTGTGACATGGGATCCAACTTCATTCCTCCACACAAGGATATCCAGGTACACACCACCAATTGTTGAACGATTATTCTTTCCCCAGATAACCTCTTTTGTCACTTTTGTCACAGTTCAACTGATCATAAACGTAGTTTTATTTCTAGACTATCATTTATTCCATTTACCTAAATGTCTATCTTAATACCAGTAATACATTACCCTGATTACTACACCCTTTTAGAAAGTTTTAAAATCACAAAATATGCCTTCCAAGTTGTTTTTATTCATGGTTTGCTATGGTTTTTATCTACATATCCATCCCAAAGCCTCATGCACTCACAGGTGAGCTTTTTCAGAAATGGATGGACCTAGGGTGTACGAATATGAATTAAGGAAATATGACATCTGGATTAGCCCTCCAGTTGGATTGGCACAGTTCTGGGTGTGAATGAATGGATTTACTGAAAAGAGAAGCCCCATCCTGAGTGTGAGTGGCACCAATCAATAGACTTGTAGCCGAGGTGGATATGAAGGGACAGAAAAAGGAAGGCTGATTGCTTCTGCCCTGCCATGGACTGTTTCTGCTCTGCCACGCCACCCTTCCTTGGAGCCAGCTGATGGTGGACTGAAGCCTGTATACACTGTGAGATAAAATAAACCTCCCCTCTTTAACTTTGGGTGTTTGGTATTTTTGTCCCAGCAACAAGAGAAGTAACTAAGATATCATAGCTATTTTTTTGGCTACTCTAGATTCCATTTCCACACAAATTTTAGAATTATTTTATCAATATGTATCAAAAAGGCAGCTAGAATTTTAATAGGACTTGCACTAAATCTGTATGTCAATGTGGGGAAAATTGCATCTTAACAAAATTAAGGGGTCCAGTCATAATATTTTTTCATTATATAAGGCTTCATTGATTTCTTTCAACATTTGCAGTTTTCAGTGTATATGTCTTGCAGTTCTTTTGTTAAATTTATTTTTAAATACTTTGTCCTTGGAGGTGGAAGGAAGATAGCGGACCAATAAGCAACAAGGCACAGAACCTCTCGGAGAGAAACAGCTCAGATGCTAGAATTTACCACCATGGAGAAGACCAGACGAAAGGAAAGGGATTTTCACAACCCAAGAAGAAACTGAGGAAAAAGAAAAAAGAAAGAAAAGGAAAACGTGGACAGAAGCCTGGAGCTAATCACCCTCTCACCAGAGCCAACCCAACTTGTGGTCACAGCACTCTCGCTAGAGCCACAGTCAGGCCCAATGGAGAACAGAGCTGGCGTGGACTCCTGCACTAACCTGTGGTGAGTACTCGGAATTTGCACCCTCCTCAGGAGGGGGGTGACCAACCAGATGACATATTTGTATTGGGCAGGACGGGCTTGAACAAGGAAAGGCAGTGACTTCAGTTGGCTGCTCTCTGCCAAGAGCAGATTGGTGGATCTGCTTGGGCTGGGTCACATCCCTGGCTATTGGATCCCCAAAGTTTTCCAGAACCAGTTCCATTGCACAGCACACACTAATGTGGTGAAGGCCCCGCTGGTTGACTGGCTCGGAGGGGAGGTGCCAGCCTACAGCACCCGTTTGCACCTCAATAACAACAGCACAATGGAGAGGGCAGAAATTCCTAGCCAGAATGCTTCAGAAGAACCATAACCAATATGGAAAGGGGCTGGGACCTCAAGCATACATGTGTATAGAAGAAACAAGAAACATGACAAGAGAAAGAAATAAGAAAAAGCCTCCAGCCAACCCAGGAAATATTGGTCCAGGAGAGGTAAATACAGAAAAGATCAAGGGCAACAAACATGCAATATTGGACATGGCATCAGCTGACATTATAACTATAATGTCGTGGTATCTTCGTGACATTAAAGACAACTCAAAACTAAAATATTAATACAAGTAAGGCAAGATATAAGAAGATTAAGAAAAGAAATACTAAGCACCTCTCAAGAAGACACAGATGGAAGAATAGAGGAACACAAAAAAGGAGAGAAACTTTCAATGAAGAATATTTTTAAACCTAGGATACATGAAACAGATTCAAAGACACTACCAGGAAATTAAAAACTCCATTGAAAGCTGGCAAAATTGTCTGAAAGAAACTAGAGATAGATTAACAAAACGTGAAGATGGGTTTGCAATATGTGATTGTGAAAGGAAAGATCTCTTAAAAATAACAAGGAAATAGGCAGTAACAATACAAAGGCTAGGGGCTGGGGATTTAGCTCAGCAGCATAAGAACCTGCCTTGCAAGCAGGCAGTCATGAGTTCAATCCCTGGTATTGATAAAAAAAAATATAATACAAAGCCTAGAAGACTACAAGAGGATCTATAACTTGAGAATAAAAAATGTGAGTGAAGAAGCAGAGGTAAGCACAAAGGAAATACAAAGGTAATTCACAGAAATAACTAAGGAAAACTTCCCAAGCATAGGAAAAGGAAATAATATTCAGATGTATGAGGCATATAGAATTTCAGCCACCTACAACCAAAACAGAGCTACACCCAGACATATAATACTCAAGATCTCAGAAATTCATCACAAGAACAGAATATTAAAAGCTGTCAGAGAAAAGAAACAGATCACCTATAAAGGAAAACCCATAAAAATCACAACAGATTTCTTGACACAAACCATCAAATCAAGAAGAGTTTGCAGTGAAATATTCCAAGCCCTGAAAAAAAATAACTTCCAGTCCAGATTGATGTACCCTGCAAAACTGTCTCTCAAAATTAATGGAGAAACAAGATGCTTCCATGACAAAGAGGAACTGGGGAAGTTTGTGACACCAATCCAACTCTACAAAAAATACTGAAGGACATTCTAGAAAGGGAGAAAACACCAAGATTTCAAGAAGAGTGGCCTCAATGAATGGATCAGACAGTGGAATGAAGGAGAAAAGTAGATAACCAATGGTAGAAAAAATAGCATAGTAGAAATGAGGCAGAGAAGGTTGGCTATAATCTCTAACATAGATAGTAGCCTTGATACACTAACAAAAAGAAACACAGAATAGACCAGGAAATAGGGTCCCTTGAGATGCTCTGTATAGGAAATATAATTAACCTGAAAGAGGGTTTATGGACAGGAAGTCAAATATAAGAAAACAATGCTCTATGTGACAGGGAACCAGACAGAAATAGGGGCAGCTCATCCAGCACCTGCAGATAGGTTGGAAAGACATGACACACTTTTGTACAGTGGAGAACTATTCAACTACAATGAAGGAAAACCTTGGGACTTTTGTGGGTAAAGGAATACAACTTAAGATCAAGCCCAGGAGTAAAACGGTTCATAACCACGTAGGTATATAGTGGGTTGTACCCCTAACCTATAAACTAAAGGACTTAGTGGTACCCAAAATGAACGATATACCCTGTGAAAGTGAAAGGGGAGGAATAGGGCAGGCAGAGGACATTGTTAATAGTGTATCAGGATTTAAAATCGACATTTTTCTTATCACTCTGTTTAGTTTGGTTATATTCTGTTCCAGTCCATCTACTTGTACTAGACTTGAGGGCACAGACAGCTCAGCTATTCCAAAAATAGCAGTATATCCTATGGTAACCATCCTTAATTTCCTATTAACTTAATCTGAAGCCCTGTATTGCTTACACTGTCTTATTATGACTGATCTTATTTGAATCTGGTTTGTTAGATCACTGTTTTGTATTGATTGATTTTATTCAAACCTGTTATGATTGATAGTATCAAGTCTGAGAGTATAGGCAAATACTCTGAAGACAACAAGATTCACTAGAATACCCACTCTGGCTTGACTATTACCTGCCTTTGGAGTCTTATTATGTCTCCAATATTTTGTTTTTATTACTATTGTTATATACTGCTATATTCAACTATACTATGCCTGATGATAGATAATTCTATTGAAGATAATAAGAGACATCATAGTAACCACTGTAGATCACCTTGAATTGTGGTTTTATATGTCTTTTTTGTTTCATGTTTTTCTAGGAATTTGTTTTGTTTTGTCTTGTTTGTTTTTCCCTCTAATACAGAAGGGATAGATATACATATAGAGACTCATGCATATGTGGGACTTCTAAACAGTTTATGAGAACTGATTATATAATACATGATGAAATAAACAACTACTTTGAAGAAAAAGAGACACTTAAGGTACCCAGTACTGATTCCGTAGCATCATAATGTGAAATCCAGCAATGCTATTGTTCTTTGTTCAGAGTGATGTTAGTCTGTTTTATTTAATTTCAACATATGTGAGGGTAGGGACAGCTATTTTGAAGAGAATGTGAGACTCTATAACAGCCATTGTTGACTTCCTTATTGTCTGGTCTTGAGGACGTAAAATGCCTTCATCATCCTGTTCGGATCAGTTTTATACTATGTTGTTTTGTATGAATTCACTGTATGTGAAGATACGGACAACTCTTCGGAAGACAACAAGAGACAATATGATAGATAGTGAAGATCTCCCATTGTCTTGCCTTGAAATCTGTGTCTCATATTGTTTTCTTATGTTCTGTTTTGTTGTTTTGTTATATTTAATTTTGCCTTCTTTAAAATAAAATTTAAAAAATACTTTGTTCATTACTTCAGCTGTGGTAAAATACACATAAAATAGAATTTGCCATTTTCACCATTTTTAACTAAGTTATAATGTGATGATGTTGTTAGGTACACTCATGTTCAGTGCAACTAATTTCCAGAAACCTTTTCATCTTGTGTAACTCTTCGCCTGTTGAACAACTTATTCCCCTTTCCCTAGTCTCTGACAACCTCCATCCCTCCTTCTTTCCTTTTTCTTTCTCTCTCTCTCTCTCTTCCTTTCTTACCTCCTTTCCTTTTTTTTTTCCAGCATTTTTGAGACAAGGTTTCACTATGTAATTCATGCTGGCCTTGAACTCACTATGTAGCACAATTTGGCCTCAAATCCATGCCAATCTCCCTATCTCAGCCTCCTCCTAATTACTGGCATTACAGGCATACACCATGCTTGGCACCACCATCCTATGTTCTGTGTTTATGAATTTGACTACATTTTGTAACTCATCTGAGTGTGTTTTTTGACTGGCTTATTTCACTTAGCATAGTGTCTTCAAGATTCAATCTGTTATAGTATGTGTTAGAATTTCTTTATGTTTAAAGACTAAGCAATATTCCATTGCATGTACATTTTTGTTGACTATTTTATCAAGTAAATTGTGCTTCTGTGCCTCTAGAACATTTATCTAAACCATGTATCATCTGAGATAAGCATAATCACTTCAGCTCTCTTTTGGTTGATTTTCAATGTATATCCCTTTCCATTCCTTTATTTTTTTTGAGATAGGGTCTTAGTATGTGGTTCAGTCTGGCCTTGTATTTACTATGTAGCCTAAGCAGCCTCAAAGTTGTGGAGATCCTCCTGCTTCAAGCTCCTCTGTGCTGGGATTATGGGCATGTGCCACCACACCCAGCCCACTCCGTTAATTTCAGCATGTATTTCTTTGAGTCTAACACATGTCTCTCATATACAGCATATAGCTGAATACTTTTTTTCATCCACTCTGTCAATTCTTGTCTTTTGACTAGTATTGGGTTCATTTAAATTTAATGTAATTACTGTTAAGGTAAGACTTACATTTGCCATTTTGCTATTTGTTTTATATGTACATGTACATATGTGTATGTTACATTTTTTATTTCTTTATTCCTCTATTCTTCTGTATTATTTTAGATATTTTCTTATGTACCATTTAGATTCCTTTATTTCTTTAAAAGTCATTTTCTTAGTTTTTTTCATTACATCTTAATGTATAGCACTCTAGTTCAGATTAATATCAAATTAACTACATTGTGCAACTTTGCTCCTATACAACCATTCCTTCCCCCTCCTTTGTGCTTTTCTAAAATACATTGTATGCCCATCATACAGATTTATTATTTTTGCTTTATGTAATTATAGTTTAAATCAAATTGAAAAGTTATAAACAAAAATATATTTATACTGTGTTTTGTACTTACACATATAGTTCATTCTATTGGTACCCTTTATTTCTTTGTGTGAATTTAAGTTATTGTCTGATGGTTTTTCATTTTAGCTGAAGGGGTTCCTGTTAGCATTTCTTATATAGTAAATTTGCTGGCATGTCTCAATTAAGTTTTTGTTATTCTGAGAATGTCTTAATTTTTTCTCCATTTTTGGGAGAGGGAGTGTTTTTGAGACAGAGTCTCACTATGCAGTTCAGACTGGCCTTGAACTCACTTGGTAGCCCAGCCTGTCTCTTAACTTGCAACTATCCTCCTGCCTCAGCCTCCCAGAGCTTCAGAGATCTGTTGGATGATCAATATACCCACCATAGAAATCCTATAAAAGAGGATAGAGATAAAGAAGTAGAGTGAAAATCTGAAGAAATAGTCACCCCAAACATACCAAATTTTATGAAAAATATCATAGATCCAAGAAATTTAATAAACTCCAAAGCAGAAAAAGACAATAAACTGAGTTGTCAAAAGCTACAATAAAATTAATAAGTGATTTCTCATCAGAACCTATGGTGGTCAAATGTATTTAAACTTTTGTCATAGTTATTTATAGGATAATATATTTAAGGCAATGAAAGAAAAAGCCTGTCTGTTGAGGATGCTCGGTCTAGAAAAACTGTCCTTCAAAAATGGAGACAGTAGTCAGGTGTGATGGTGCACACCTGTAATCCTAGCACTTGGGAGGGTACCAATAGAAGGAACTATATGTGTAAGTACAAAACACACCAGAGGCTTTCTGTATTAAAGTGTTACATAGTAGGTTATGTTCATGCTCAGGATTCTAAACCAATGGCGAAAGGCTGAGAGGAGGCTGGGTGTAGCTCAGTGGTAGAGAATATGCTTAACATGTGTAAGGTCATGGTTTTAACCTCTGCACTAAGCCAAAAAGATTACTGTACCCTGAAAAGAATGGAGAACGTGGTTTGTTTTTCTAGATAATCAATTCTGTTTAGGAAGTGATTGTTGGAAGGACGGTCAGAAAGACTTCCCTACATTTTGCTAACCCTTGCTGCCATGCAAACTCCTTGTTTTACTTCTGGTTTCTGGATCAACATGAAGTAGCTGTACTTCCACCTCTTCTTCCTCTTTTAGATGCCAAGTGTTAAACACCTGAACACAGCTGCCCCTGCTCCCTCGCTCTCTTCTCTCAGCTAAACGTGCCATGTCTCTGCATTATTTCTCATGGTTCCCATAAGCCCTAACATCTCGTTATCTCCTTCTGAGCAATCATGAGTTTATCATCAGCTCTTAAAGTGTAATTTCTATACCACAGCATAAAACCATTGTGTTTAAAGCAGCACAGAGTCTCACCATCCCAAGTATAGCAGTACCGATAGACCTGTGTACAACTGGCACTCCACATATTCCACCAATGCAACCTAGCGTGAAATTAGTTTCTCCAACAACTACATCGGCCTTAACTCCCACAGGAAGACATCATCTAGAGCTGTCTTTTTTTCCCCTTAGTATTAAAATAAGATTTATTTAAAAGCATTAAAAATATAATTCCTTTATGAAAGGGAAAAAAATAACCCTGCTGCCTTCACCACCCCCAATGCATAACAAGATCCAGAGCAGAGCTTGATAATGTTTGGACCTAGGATGACCAGGATGTTTGAACCACACAGGCTTTTTTAGAAAGGTTTATTTTTTTTTTTGGTGGTGGGGAGAATAGAAAAGGACCTTCTGTATGCAAAGGCAGGGGTCTATCGTGAGCTACACCCTAGTTCTTGGAGTCCTCTGTAACACTCTAAATTTCAGGGTCCACCTCATTCACTGAGTCAGATCTGTGGATGGAGGCCAGATCTTATTTTAAAAACATGCTCCCAGAGATTATTTTTATAGTAAAAACCAAGATGTGACCTTGTATGATTATATCGTATGGGAAAGCCAGGCATAGTGGTGCATGCCTATAATCCCAGCATTTGGGAGGCTGATGCAGAAGAATTGATGTGAGTTCAGGGCCTACCTGGGTACAAAGTGAGTGCAAGATCAATCTGATCTGCATAGTGAAACCCTATCTCAAAAAGACAAAAAATAAAATAATTTGGAAAGGGAAGCCATGGGCCAAGAGGAGAAATAGGAAGCCAATTTGCCCTTCCCATGAGCCAGCAGTAACTGTGAGTTGGGAGGAGAAACAAGAAGCGCCCTTCCCATGAGCCAGCAGCAGTCATGGGCTGGGAGGAAGAACAGAAAGCCAATTCACCCTTCCTATGAGCCAGCCAGTGCACAGACCAGGAGGCAAAAAGAGCTGCCACCCACTCTCACCCCCTTTCAACACAGACTGAGTGGATAGCAACTGAGGTATAAAAACAACTTAAATTTGTATTATTTGATTGATTTTACAGGTCTAAAACTGATAGTCTGAGCATCTATTTAGAGGATAACAGTATGCAATATAGCAACTATGGAGGATTTCCTTCTGTCTTGTTTTGAAATCCAATAATGTTCTCACTGTCTTGTTTTGCTCCATTTTATTGTTTTGTTTTATTCAATGTTTCATTTTGACTGGTTTTATTCTGTTCTGCTTTGGTTGATTTTATTATGTTTGATGGTATGGGCAGCTATTCTGAAGATAACAAGAGGCACTTATTGTAGCCATTGTTCATTTCCTATTATCCTGTTTTGAAGTCCTGTATCACTTTCACTGTTTTGTTTTGATCAGCTTTATTCTGTTTTGTTTGGTTTTATTCTCTTTAAAATAAAATTTTAAAAAATAATAATTTGGAAATTCTAGTCAATGTCATAATGGTCTATAAGGTAATCTAAACCTGCTGATGTGCTTAACAGACACTTAAATATTCTTTTTTCTTACCTTGAAGTTATTTTTTCCATCAGGTGCATTAAATGTTGATGGAAACAAACAAAAGAAGTCCCAAGTTCAAGAGTGATGTCCACCCGGTCCCAGACGCATTTCAGTGGGTTTCCCTCACATCCAGCAAGCACGGCAGGGTTCACCAAGAGTCCCCTTGCAACCATCATGCCATCTGTCCCATAACTTGCCACACATTTTCTGTTTTTTTAAATCTTATGATGTCTCCATTAACAATCACAGATAAGGACATGTTTCCTTTAGTATTCTAATGGCATCATTCTGGACTGGCTGATGTCTTCCTTCAGCAGTTCTTCCATGGCCTGTAATCCAGTTAACTCTTGCTGCTTCAGACTGTTGACAAAAGTTTACAGTTCTTTGTAAGGTCATCATGGACCTTATTTTAATAGGAACTGAAAATCTGGGGTTTTCCACTTGATTTCTTACTTGTTTCACTGTACCTCAAACAAAGTTTGGCCTGTTTATTAAGCAAGTCCATAACCTTCCATGATCAGCCACCTCTGCGAGCAACCACAGTTCATGCCTATTCCATTCGCATAAGGACACAGTTTGTGAGCAGCATCAGATAAAAGTCTTGCATCATTAGCAGCAAACTGCACAATCAATGGGCAATCACCTTGGTTAGTGGTAGTAAATTCACTGTCTCTGGCTTTTATGGATCTGATAAAATCAGTGGCTATAACTCAGATCACAGCAGTATCTTCTCCTTAAGTGTTTCAAAAGCCAACTGTGAATACCAAACCATCGGGTACAGACCTTTAGCAACTGCCCAGAATGAAACATTTCTATTGGGTTTTTTTATCCTTTCTTGATATTTTATGATTTATATGGAGTCAGTCTTCGTGAATACAGATTTGTTTTAAATCCATTACCTCCTTTTCGATATAGATTTGGTCTTTTGCTTGTAAATGCATGCTGTTATATATAGTAGGGACTCAAAACTTTTCACTGTACACGTATTATATATTCTTCTAAAATCTCCTAGTGTAAATGCCAGGCATGATCAAGTCTGTGACAGGAGACAGCAGACAGCACTGGTTTGGTGGCCTTGTCTTCCTCGGCGCTAGGCCCCTCCACCTGCCACCTACGGTACCCACAAGTCTGGGACTGGGCAGTCTTGGGTGCTCTAAGCAGTCTTATATTTTGTTTCCTGGGGTTTTTTGTTTGTTTGTTTGTTGTTTGGAGACAAGTCTCACTATGTAGCACAGGTTGATCTCAAACTCCTGCCTCAGTCTCCCAAGTGCTGGCACAACAGTTGGGCGCCACCACATCCTGACTCTAAACTGTCTTTTAAAGACAAGGAGAAATTCAATTTTAAAGGAAAAGGAAAGAGTGGGCCCTCAAAGGGGCCAGTGCAGAACACAGGATACACTGAAACTGTGGAGGAGACAGGCAACTCTGCTGAGGGCCAGACCTCATTCAAACGATGAACCAAATGCACCCACAAATCTCCCTAAGCATAAACACAGTGACCGATATTCTAAATAGGTATCAATCACCTTGGAGAAGCCAGGAAGAGCCACCGACCCACCTCCTCCAGGCGAAGGCCCTGTTCTGTTTCATGCTCACTCGCTGCGTGACTCGCTTCCCCACTTGATCCCCATTTAATCCATTTTACCTGAACAATTATACTCATGATCTTATTGGTTGACCATAGTTTTGTCCCACCTTATGCTCATCTTGTGATTTCCCTTTTTCCCCACCTTGGGGCTGCCTCACATCGTGGTTTTATTCTATAAATATCCAAGAAAAGACAGGGTCCTCGGCAACCCACCTGGGACCCCTTATGTTATCTCTCTTGGACAGAAGCTTTCTTTCCTCAATAAACACATTCTTCTCTTTAAAGAAAAAGAATTTTAATAAAAGCAAAAGGAAAAATCATCTACAGAGTCAGAAACATAAGAAAATATTAAGGTCTATATCTTGTCGAACCTGTGACGTACATTTGAAGATTTCTTTTTATGTTTGTTTTATTTTTGGAGTGCTGGAGGATTAAAGCCAGGACCTCATGCGTGCTGACCAAGCCCTCTCACCACTCAGAGATTTCCCTTTAGTAGGGTGACACTGGTAAGGTTCAGCGTGAATCTTAGCTTCACCAAAATTTGAATCAAATGTAAATTTTTTTGGCATATCTTTTTGAGATAGGGTCTCATTACACAGTTCAGGCTGGCATTCAGCTCACTTTGTAGCCCAGGCTGGTTTTGAATTTGCAGCAATCCTCCTGCCTCAACCTCCTGAAGTGCTGGGATTACAGGTATGTGCCATAACACCCAGCTTCAAATGTAATTATTGATAATGATTTTCTGATCACCTACAATTGCTACAAATATTTAACTTTCTTACTAGATACTTTGGGACACAGGCAGACTTAAGGTCATGAAATTGTGTATACTAAAATGAGACAAATGATACTGGGACATTAAACCAAATTAGATTAGGATTTCTAGAGATTCTGAAGATACTCTACCCGTTTTGCAGATGCTGTTTTCTGAATCTGTTGGGCTGGGCCAGCCTCTGAATCCTTTTGGAGGGCTGGTTAAACAGTGCAGGATGAGGAATCTTCCAAATCACAGACTCTCTTCCACAGCTGTAGTAATACTGATCCCTGAATGTTGTAGAAGAGAAAAAAAGGGAGTGAGACAACATAAAGTCAAATCACTGTGTTTTCCAGCATTGACTCCCAGGCCTGGAAAAGCAAGAGGGACTTTACATGCTCCTCTCAGAGCTGTTTTTCACATGGGGAGAAATGAATTGGTTTAGCAATAGGTACCGCTAATCAGGTCTTCAGCTGGCTTCTGTTGCCTTATGCTAAACCTAAAGTAGGCCAAAAGATAAATTGATGATAGGAGAAACGTTGCTGCTTTTAAAACCAAATATTTTATCATCTACACAAATAATTCAAAAATTGTTTACTACTGTATTTTTAGATAATAGGATGAATTTACATCAATACCTTTCTCTGTCTTCAAGCTGAGGTATAGAAGTAAATTTAATCATAAGGTGAAGATTTCTCTTTTTTTGAGAAGATTGTATTTGGGATTAATAATAATCCTAATAATAATAATAATAATAATGTTCTTATTATCCCTGCCCTTCATTCTGGGGTTAAGACCAGTTACAGTGAACAAACCAGCAATGGAGATAAAATGGAATTAAAAAATTAAAAGTCACAGTTCATAGTAACAAGCCCATGGTAAATTTAAAATTCATCCAAGTTTCATGCATAAGTTAGTTTATTCATTAACAGTATTATATACAGTACAAATGTTTGGAAATATCTTAAATCTCAGCAGTAGGATAATTTACCCTCTTCTAAAGCTGGCCTGAGACACCGACACTGACCTGTTAGGCATGTAGTGGTGGGAGACCTTCTTGGGCTGAGCAAGGCTGCTAAGTCTCTTTGTAGGGAGAGCAGTCAAAGCTCTGTCAGAAACAGGGCAAATAGGGTCTTGATTTCCCCAAAACAGTCTTCTGTTTAAAAATGTAAAAATAAAGTAGTCAAAAACATGCTGCTAATGAATATTTTAGAAATTGCTCTTATAGTTTCTATATAGATTTTACTCCAAGAACTATATCAAAGGCATTAGACAGAGATTAACTAAAAACCAAAAAAAAAAAAAAAAACCCAGAAAGAAAGAGATAAACTATGTTGGGTGTTAAAACAGAACTGAAAGGGGCTGGGGATTTAGCTCAGCGGCATAAGCACCTGCCTTGCAAGCAGGCGGTTGTGAGTTCGATCCCCGGTAACAATAAAAATAAAAAAGACAAAAAAAACCCAAAAAAAAACCAGAACTGAAATAAGACTTTTACCTACTATCTTAAAACATAATCACATACAAACCTGTTAAGAGATAAGACCTTTGTATTTCTACCATGATGAAATTAACACTATGATGCTTTGGGGGTTTTGTTTGTTTGTTTTTTGTTATTTTAAAGATAAAACAGAATAAAACCAATCAAAACAAACCACTGTAAGAAATACAGGACTTCAAAACATTACAAAATCAATAATAGTTACCATAATGCCTTTTGATGTCTTCAAAATAGCTGCAGTTAACTTCAGACATAGTAAAGATCAAACAGAACAAAATAGAATAGAAACAAAACAATGAATGCAATAAAGGATTTCAAAACAAACCAATAGCAAATCCAAAATTGCTACCATAATATATCTTACTATCTTTGAGATAGCTGCTCCTGCCATCGAATTTAACATAAACAAAATGAAAGAGAATAAAACCCAACCCAATAGAACAATGGAAATGATATAGGACTTTAAAACAAGACCATAGGGAATCAACAATGGCTGCAGCACTCAGGAGGTCCTCCATAGATGTCATACTGCGTACCACTATCCTCTGAACCTATGGTCAGACCACTGGCCCTAGACCTGCAGTGTTAGTGAAACACCAAAGCACCACAGGCATCCAATTGCATTCCATCTCAGTAGTTATCATCACAGCCTGTTTCTCTCCAGAGAAGCCAGTCACTGGGCAGGAGGTGGGTACTTCTTGTTTGCCGGCTTGTGCACCAAGAAGGGGCTAGGATCCGGCTGTTCCCAGCCCAGCAGCGGCCCACGCATGGTGCTGGTTCCCAGACTGGGCTTGCTTGCTGGTGTGGCCTTGTTGTCTCTCCCCAGTCCACGAATGGACTTGTTTTTGTTTTTTGAGACAGGGTCTCAACATACAGTTCAGACTGTCACTATGTAACCAGGCTGGCCTCCTCAGTGATCCTCCTGCCTCAGCCTCAAGGGCTGGGATCCCAGGTGTGCATCACCAGGCTTTGGCAACACTGCAATTTAGAGTCAGCTTGGCACTAGATGGGCCAAGCGTGTGCACTGTGCTCTCTGTTCAGGTGAAGCCCTGTCCAGGTGTCAGGAAGTAAGACAGGAACAGAGTGGGTGGTTTCCCCCTTGGGCCACTTGTGCACAGCTAGCTGCCGGCCTCAGGTCATCTGGTTTCAACAGTCTTGGGAAACATAAATGACTGCTGTGCTAAGCAGAAGGGAGAAAGTGGCACAGGAGTAACCTGGGAAGGCTTCCTGGAGGAGGTGGAAGGCAGAGGCTCCTGGCAGTGTGGCTTGGTCCAGGGAATGAGGAGAAACTAAAATCATCAAGACTCAGGCAGATCATTTAGGTGGAGAGCAAAATCATATTGGGCCAGCAGCAGTCCTGGGCCAGAAGGACAATCAAGAAGCCAACTCTTGCCCTCCAGTAAGCCAGCTGGCGGGGCAGGCTGGGAAACAAGAACCCCCTCCCCAGCCAAGCAACCAGCTGATGTGGAGAATCCAAGTCTGAGCTGATAGCAACTACCGTACAAAACAGTTGTATACTTGTACTGTTTGACTTTGCAGGCCTGAAGCTGGTAGTTTGAGCACCTGTTTAGAGAATAACAGTATACAATGTAGCAACTATGGGGGATTTCCTTCTGTCTTGTTGTGAAACCCAATACAGTTCTCACTGTTTTGTTTTGCTCCATTTTATTGTTTTGTTTTATTCCCTTTAAAATAAAATAAAGAGAGAAAGAGACTCACACTGTGAACTGTGACATTCTGTAACACTGCTGGACTCAATAAAGAGGGGGAAAGGCCTGGGGATGCCTGACACACTTGGCCGAATTTTCTAACGACATGAGCTCATTCCCTTCAAGGACTCAGGTTTTCCCTTTGTCTCCAAATTTCTCTGTATTTTAGATAAATCTTTCTCTGTTCTGCCAGTCAGTGCTAGAAGTACAGTAATCCTCCCCACTCCTTCCGTCCTGCTGGCTCCATTTCCCACGTGGTTCGCCTGTGCCCCCTTCCCTGACCTTATCGGGGATCCCTGTCCCAACCCACTCGTGGCAGCGCACTGAGGCGCCACCGAGCTGACCTGATGGTGCTGGGGGCTCTAGAATAAAGCTCCAGCTCCTCCAGCTCCTCCAGCTCCACACTGAGAGGAGCCAAGGCCTGCAGAGCGCAACGCAAAGCAGGATGCCAAGTTCTGGGCACATTGGAGAGATGCCCCCTTTTAGGCGTCCAGAATGGAATGGAAAGGAACGGACAGTGTGGGCGATGGATAACAGGGTCACATCCCAGTCTTGGCTCCTACGAGCTGGTTAGACTTGGGTAAGTTACTTAACTTTTCTAAGTGTAACTATTTTATAGTCTTTTTTTTTTTTTTGGAAGCAGGGTTTCGCTATGCAGTTCAGGCAGGGCTTGAATCCGCAATTAATTTTCTGCCTCAGCCTCCTGGGTGCTGGGATTACAGGCGGGTACCATCAAACCCAGCCTCTTAGTACAATTTCTTAATCAATTCATTCCCTCAATTTTTCTGTTGGTTTCAAATGGGAGTGGGGCAAGAGTTTTCCAAAACTTGACAGTCAAGGCAATATTTATTATATATGTTTTATCAATATAAAGCTTTCATAAATTAAATGTACATTTTCCTATTTATGAAAAGGAGAGAATTTAATGTATGCTGTATTTTTAATGTTTAAAAACAACTTTTAAACAGCTTAGTTTTTAGATTATAGCATTTTAGATATAACATTAATATAAAAGTCTATTGATTTCTTATATACCAAAATAAGTCATTGGAATTTGAAATTAAAAATTAAATAAATTTTACACTCATGTTGACAAAATTAAATGTATGTATACTCTAAAAAAATATGTACAGATTTGTATGAGTAAATTTGTAAAACCCTGTTGAAAAGAATCAAAGAAGCTCTACACAATAGCTATGCCACTTTTAAGGACAGTCAATATTAAGATATCAGTTCCTCCCGGTCTGGTTTATAGATTCAACACAATCCTCCCCCAAAATCAAGGCACTTTATGGATACTGACAAACTAATTCTAAAGTTTATGCGCAAAGACAAAAGGCCCTGAATAGTCAACATAAAGAAGAACAAAGTCAGAAAAGCAACACTACTTCTTTATGGTTTTTTTGTTTTTGTTTTGCTTTATTTTGTTTTGGGTAGCAGGGTCATGAGTCTTCATGACCTTGTGCTTGCCAAGCAGGCGCTTACACCACTGAATTAAATCCCCAGCCCCTAACACTACTTCTATAAAAAGCTACCATGATCACAACAACATGGGGCTTGTTAAAGAATAAACAAAGAGAATATAGGTCCTGGAAATCAAATCACAGACATAGTTCAAGGACTGAAAGAAATCCAACTGAGAAAGGATAGCCTTTTCAACAAATGGTGCTGCAACAACTGGATATTTACAGAGAGATGGGGGTGGGGGGGTGGAGAAGAGAAAGGAGAACAGAAAGAAAAAAAAGGAACCTAAGCATACTTTTCACAAAATCTAATTTGAAATGCATGTGGTCTTAAATGCAAAATGAAAAACTATAAAACTTCTACGAATTTTATAAAAAACCCAGGTGGCCTTGGATTTAGCAGTGAGTTTACAGATTAATTACCAAAAGCACCATCAATTAAAGGAAAAAACCCAATAATTTTGATTATTTAAGATTAAACCTTGTGAAAGACACTGACTACTAAGAGAATAAAAATACAAGCCTCAGACTGGGAAAGAGTATTTGCAAAACATATATCTAATAAAGACATGATACCCAATCTATACAAAGAATTCTTAAAACTCAACAATATGAGCCAGCTGTAGTGATACACACCTGTACCCCTAGCACTGGGGAGGCTTAGGCAGGAGGATCACCATGAGTTTGAGACCAGGCTGGGCTACATAATGAGTTCAAGGCCAGCCTGAGCTACATAGCAAGACCCTGTCTGGAACAAACAAACAAAAACAATAAAACCTCAATAATAACAAAAGAAGCAATCCAATTTAAAAAGGACAAAAGATCTGGACATATTCCTCATCAAAAAAATATATACCAGTAAAGGTATAAAATATGTTCAACATCATGTCATTTGGGAATTACAAATTAAAACAGTGAGATACAAACTACATATCCACTAGAATGAATGAAATCCAAAACACTGATGACACCAAATGACAAGCCTGTGGAAGACCAGGAATGCTCATTGGCTGTCGGTGAGAATGCAAAGTGGTACCAACCCCTTGGCCGGTGTGGCGCAAGCAGCAAAGGTAGCCCCGCACAGTGAACACAGGAGTCTCAGAGAGTAGAGAGCTGCACCCTACAGTAGAGGGCAGCCCACTTTGCTGCTCTTTAGGATCATCCTGGAGCTGCACCCAGGCCAATTAAATCAGAGTTTCCAGGGATGAGATCCACGCATCAGTCAATATTAAATCCCAGGTGATCCTAATATGCAGATTTGGGAGCCACTGCCAAAGTCAGCCTGTGTGTGTCAGGTGAGACCACGTTGGCTCAGTTTCCTGTAGAACGGGGGTCATAGATCCACCTGAGATGCAGGGTTAATGGGTAGAATACACGGTAGGTAAAAATAATACTCATCTACTTGACATAAGGAACATAATAACAGCAAACAAGACCTTATCATATTTCCTTACCTATCTGGAGTTCCCCATTGTCTTTTAGGCCTAGAAAGATCTTGCATTCTCTTTCTAGAAAAAAAACTAACAAATACCAGCTGATTAATTCAAAGGGAATGCTCAAGAAATAGAGTTACATTAGATGACTCCCACTCAAACAAATCCCGTGGAGGGGTGCTATATCTGAGGTGATGTAAAGTACCCAAAAACACTGTGAAAGGCTCAAAGTACCCCCAAAACACTGTGATCTCGAGGTTCCACTAACAAAGGACAATAAATGTACAGTGGAAACAGTGGGCCTTTGGGGGGAACTCAGCTAGCATCTCAAATTAATTATAGACACCTTAGTGGCATTGGATAGAGAAAAGATTATTCAAATAATTTTCAGACAGAATGGCTTTGCCAGAACCATGAAATAGGCAAAATATATTTTTGGTGCCACTCCATCCACTTTGGGCCCTAATCTGGACCCTTGAACCTTTCCAGGTTTTATCTACTTACTTTTTATGAGTGCATTGATGAGAACCAAACTCAAGGCCTTGAGCATGCTAGGCAAGTGCTTTACCACTGAGCTCCACTCCAGCCCTTCCCAGCTGATCCGAACCCACTCGTGCTGGAAATACTAGTGTTTTCCAAGTGCCCCCTCTACGTTCTTAGCCTCCTTTGCGTTGTCTGGAGTCATGTAACTTGTGGTGTCTAACTTAGCAGAAGTGTCGGGTATCACTTCCAGAGCAAAGCACTTAAGAGCAAGGCTGCCTTCTCCACCTCTCTCCTTCCCTGCTGCAGAGACCCTGGAAGCCACGTACTCTAGGTAACGGGGCCACAGGGGGAAAAGGACACAGCTCACCCTGGACTGCAGCATGCAGGAGAGACAAGTTTCACTGTGTTAAGAAGAATGTGAGAGTTTTGGGTTCTGTTTGCTACCGCAGCACTGCCTAGTCATTGCAGACCCCTACACCTTCTGTATCACCGCAGCTCACATACAATTTACATGCTTGGTGGGAGTTTGGAGTTTGAAGGGCCCAATAATAACAATCTTTGTTGCCCACCTCAGTTTGGAGCCAACTGAAAAATAAGCACAGGAGTTGGACGAATAGAATGAAAATACTGTGGTCTCTATCATTGGTAGATTTATATTAAAAGGAGTGATTTGGATCCCTGACATCCCTGAATTGAACTTGCGCCCCAGGCTGCTGACTCCCTCCCATAGTGCTGTGTGACAGGGAGCAGATCACGGACATTGCTCCCTGGAGACAGATAGAGGCCAAGGAGAGAGGTCTGAGCGGGCCAGTGCTCCACCCCAAACCCACACCTGAGAAGTTTAATTAAGGGATGACACAAGAGGCCGGGTGAACTCAGGAGGCGGGCACCTTGATGGAGGGGCACGGGGAATCATCTCCCTAACACTCGTGTCCACTCTTCCATAGGCTCCAGACTCTCCACTTGAGAACAAGCTGTGGCCCCTGACATGGCACAAACATGGAAACCCGTGTAGAGAAATGCACTCCCATTTAACCGGTGACGGGGATGACGATGCATAATGCATGCACCATTGTTGCCCCAATTGACGTGTTTTGAAATTTTGTTTCTTTTTCTCTTTAAAATAAATTGGATTTCGAAAAATAAAAATAAACCGTGATGAACACACTGTTAAGCTCCAGTCAAAAGTGTGCGGAGGTGACAGAGGTTCCTAGGCAGCAACTCCCAGGGCTGCACGTTCTCAAAACCCAGCCATTCTCCATCCTGAAGAACAAGCTAAAATCTCTCACTGCATTGTCTGTTTCCAGGTCACTCTGTGTTAATGAACTTGTGCCGCCCTCAGCCTCTTCTTTCTTCTCTCCCTCCTCCCCTCTCCTCCCCCCTCTCTCCCCCCTCTCTCCCCCCTCCTCCCCCCTCCTCCTGGCTTGAACTTTCCAAAGTCCTGCCTCAGCCTCCCAGTGTCCTGGGGTTATGGGTGTGCAGTGAGCCCTTGGCTTTCCATTATGACTTTCACAGCCTTACAGCCTTATCTTAGCTGTGGTATGGAAACTGTATAAACCTCTATGTTCATAACCAGGCCATAATACTCACAGTGGACAGCCTCCCAGAGGCCATCGAGACAAATCTCAAGGACATGGAATTGGTGTGACAATTCTTCTCATTATCCCATGGCCAACCTTGGTGAGCCAGGATTTTATGTATTTATTTATGGTATTGGGTGGGTTTTATTATTTTAAATGATGTACCACTTTATTATAATGAGACATGACACTTGAATATCTTTATGGGATACATTATGATAATTTGATGACTGTCTACAATATGTAATTATCAAATCCGGACAATAAACATTTTCATCCCTTAAAATGTTAATGGGGAGGGGGGGACCACAAATCAAACTAAGGCCCTGGCGCTTGCCAGACAGGCACTGTGCTACTGAGCTATATTTCTGGTCCCAAATGTTAGCCATTTTTATATGTTGGGAATTTTGTGCTCTTTTAATCAGGCTGCTTTAATAATTAACTGTACTGTGCTATAGAAAGAACAAATTCCTCCTTCCTGTGCTTCTGGGGCTCCTAACGCCAGTTTTTTTTTTTTTTTTCTTTTCTCTCTCTTTTTTTTTTTTTTTTTTTTTTGTACTGGGAATCAAACTCTTGACCTTGTGCTTGCCAGGGAAGCGCTTATACCACTGAGCTAAATCTACCAATTTTTTTTTTACCCTCGAAATGTCACTTAACTCTGAGCTTTAGTTCACTGAATAAATATTCATTCAGCATTTACTATAAACTAGGTAGGTTCTAGGGCTTGATGTACTTTGATGAAAAAACAGAACAACAACCCTTGCTCTCAATTTAGGATAGAAAGATACTAGATGAAAGAAGATAAATACAGAACATACTAGACAGTGAAGACCCAGAAGAAAAATAAAGCAAGTAAGGAAAATAAGGAGAGTCTCAAGTAAGGAGAGGAAAATACAGAGATGTTACTGATCAGGCTGCATTTGAACAAGAGTAACTCCACAGATTTTTCAGAGAATAATCATTCCATTTCAACATTCAGTTCAAAGGCCCCAGGGCACAGCCTGTGTAGGTGTTTAAAAAACAACAGGAGACCAGGTGGAAATAATCACATGAGAATGACTGGACCACTGCCCAGTGCTGTGTGCCTGGCAGTGCTAACCATGGAGCAGGTACTCAGTAAACATTAGTTTCCTTTTCCTTTCCACCCGCTGTACCTTGTATTTAGGAAATGCTGACTAAATCAAAGTGGAATTTGTTTAAAATATAAGCTTAGGGCCAGGGATTTAGCTCAGCAGCATAAGTGCCTGCCTGGCAAGCACGGGGTCATGAGTTCAATTCCCGGTACCAACAGAACAAAAACAAAAACAAATATAAGTTTAGCTAAGTGTTGTACAAGACAAAATCACGGATCAATAAATCTAGTAAAATGATACTTTTAAGATAGTGTATTTTATTGCTAGATCAAACAGAGGTTAGGGAGTAGTAAAATAGTACCCCCACCCCAAGCTGCTCAGGTCCTGTCTCCCCAACACCTCCACCTCTGACAGGCCTGCCTTGCCTACTGCCATTAGCCTGTCAGCAGCTGGTCCTTCAGAATTTTGCTGCTTTATTTAAGCTTTCCCAGACTGAAGTTCCCATGTCCTTTGGGGTCTCTGTGAGTCTAGAACCTTCAGAAAATGTCAGAACGTCAAATGGAACCCTACACGTCACCACAAAGAGGTTATCAAGGCTGTCCAGAAAGCCACACTTGTTTCTGAATTATATCAGCTCAGTATGTTACCTCACACCAGTAACAAACTGATTAAAATTTAAACGTTGGCCAGGTGGGGTGACATACACCTGTAATCCCAGCTATTTGGGAGGCTGAAGCAGGAGGATCAAATATTCAAACCCAGACTGGGGCTACATAGTGAGTTAAAGGCCAGCCTGAAATACAGAGTGAGAGCTTGTCTCAAAAATAAATAAATACAAAATAAAAACTACCTGGCATGCTGGACATATACCTATAGTCCCAGTATTCTGGAAAACTGAGACAGAAGGATCACAAGTTTGGGCCAAATCTGGGAAATTTAGCAACTGAATGAGATCCTGTCTCAAAAAGCTCTGGGATCAACCCCAGTTACAAAATAAATAAATAAATCAAACTATTTTACTGCCTGAGTAGGAAAATCAGCTCATCCAGGAGCCACTATTTACTTAAAGTAGTGCAGAATTTTGAGGGATACTTACTAATATTCAATAAATGTTAGGTATATCAGCTCTGCTACTCAGCTACCATACAACTTTGGGAGAGCAACGTAATATATCTGAATTTCATTTTATCTAGTAAATTCTAGTTGGGCTGGAGAGTTAGCTCAGCGCATAAGTGCCTGCCTTGCAAGTGTGTGGTCGTGAGTTCAATCCCTGGTACCGATAAAAAAAGAAAACGACAAAAAGAAGTGCTTATTACTTAGTAAATTCTAGTTGATATATCTGCCTTATTTTACTTCTCAGGATTTTGTGAGCAAGTTTTTATTTTAATTGCAAAGCATTACACAAAAATAAGATACTATGTAGCATTTACTGCCTGAAAGAGAAAAAAAGTAAAAGCCTAATACATAGAAAACACATAATAAGTCTAAATAATAAACATAATTATAAGCCAGGCATGGTGGCACACACTTGTTATATCAGGACTCAGGGAGAGACTGAGGCAGGAGGATCACTGTGACTTCAGGGCTAGCATAGGCCACACAGTAAGTTCAAGACCAACCTGAACTACATACTAATTCCCTGTCTCAAAAAAAACAAATAACAAAAAAGGCACCTATAAACCATAATTATAAGTGGGTTAAATAATGACAAACAGATAAAAATGACTATTTTAACCCACTTGTTTAAAAAGTAGGTAAAAGCAAAATCTGCTGTTTTCAGTGATTCTGTTTCCTCTTCTAACCCATCTTGGCACACCCAGGGCCAGAGTGTATTTTCAGGAGGCAGCTCCTCTGGTACTATGTACACAGATGCACATTTTTTTCCTTTCTTTCACTGGCTACTGTACTTCAGTCAGAGACAAGGAGGACTGAGTTCACTAACCTGGAACTTAATGAAGTCTGACATGAGAGTGTCCATGCAGATTCCTAAGTCCCAAAAGGCTCAGGTGTGTATGAAGCAAAACTACTACAGTACCCAGCAAACAAGACAAGTGTTCTCCTAAACCTCAGTCTCCTCCTTTCTCTCTATCTTCCTTCTTTCCTCATAGGAGTTGTAATTAGAAAAGGGCCCACGACAAAGGAAAAGCACAGAATCTCCTTCTCAAAACCCCCCAGGAAGGTGCAATCCCTCTGAAAGCCCCGGAGTCTGGCTCAGCTGGCTGCCAGTGAGAGACTGTTACAACAGCCACAGTCTTACCATCTTCTCACGAACTGGGAGCAATCGGGGTCAGCTACAAGAAAATAAAAGCAAAAATTAGATTCAACAAGCATCAATGTCACGAAAAAGAGAGTACCTCAAATCAAAAGGGAAAGGGACTTGGGGAAATAGCTGAGTCAAGTATGCACCAAACTAAATCACAGGTAAATCAAGGAGTTGAACATTCTTTTAAAAAGTAAGTTAGCGGGGGAAAAAAGCATCTAATTGATCACTGAATTTTAATTGTCTAAATTAAAGGTGGTGAAAGACAGAATAATATAAATAGATTAAACTATTTGAAATTTAAAATGTCTGTGTCAAAAATGAAAACTTTATAGAGAAAATAAAAATTTAGAGAGATATCAGGCAGTAAATATGATAAGGACATACTAATATTTAAGAGTATAAATGTATAAACTCACAAGAAAATGCTAAAATAGATGATAAAAATAGACAAGAAATAGAAACAATTCATCTATTAAGACACGTGATGCACTAATAAACATAATAAAATATTCCAGCTTGCTTACAATTAAAACAATGCAAATAAAAAACTAGATATTTTAAACTGTCAAATTAGCAAAATTTCTTTGCAAAAGCAATGAGGTTGAGGGGTTAGCTAAAATGAGTACTCTTTGTACTGCTATTAAAAGTTTACTCAGGTATTATTAGTATATTTTAGATATACATAATAAGCACATTTATCATAGAGAATTTGTACCTGTATATGATATAACTTATTTTTTCCCATTCCCTTACTCTCCTTTCTATCTTTCTTATCCTCCCCATAAAAGTTTAAATTATTAAACTCTGTGAAAAATAATTTGAAAGTATGAGTCAGCAATTATATATATATATATAGTTGTTTATTTTGAGACAGGATTTCACTATACAGTTCAGGCTGGCCTTGAGCTCACTTTGTGGCCCAATCTGGCCTCAAACTCAGTGATCCTCCTGCCTCAGCCTCCCAAATGCTGAGATTAAAAGTGCACGCCACCATGCCCAGCCTATATTTCTTCATCCAATTCAATTTCTAGAAAGGGGCTCTAGGGAAGTAATTCCAAGTATGGGCAAAGATTGATGCACAAAAAATGTTCAGTGTGGTCTCTTTTCACAGTGGGAAATGGGTTAAACTAGGACTATCCAAACCAAAGAAATGGTTAAGCAAGTGAAAATTCAAGTTTAGAAGGATTTTGTTTTTAAAGTGGGACGCTGTGAGAAGGGTGAGGCCTGGGTATCCGAGGTCTTATCCAAGGACCTCCTGACCGTGGTTGCACACAGAATCTCCTCTTGGGAGTTTGCAGTCACATCTGAGAGTTCTAAATTAACACCTCCTGCCCTCTGCAGTGCTTTGGGTAAAGGGAAGTGGGTCAAAACTGGCATCAGAAAGACAGTGATCCACTCATTTGACTGAGTCCTCGCTGCCCTTGTGGGCTGCAGACGGGAGGTGACAGGAAGGTCTGAGCGAGGTCACGAAAGCAGCGCCCATGCATCTGACGGGTGGTGGGTGGTGGCTGGGATTCGGTGCTGAAGCTTCTGGGGTTCAGCAGTCTTGTAAACAGCAGTCTCCAGCCTTTTTGGCACCAAGGACCATAAAAGGGCAGAGTGGAGGGGTGACGATTTTTTAAATTGTGTTTTTGATGTGTAATAATTAAATCCCTTATCTCGGCCTCAGCTCCGCCCCACTTCGTCCGTCGTTGATTCTTGGATCACCCTGTTTTTCACTGGAAGGTTCTCCAAGCAGCGCAACCTTGATTCCCCTGAACAGTCCGCAGTGATGCTCTGCTCCTCCGAGAACCCTGCTCCACCGCGATGCAGGAGGGGAGGCAGAGCCGGCAGCGACCCAGCGATGGGCAGCTGCGCACAGGAGGCCTGGCTGCTCCCCCAGCCTCTCGCTGCTGAGCGGCAGAGCTGAGCCCCCGCCTGTGGCTGGGCCCCTGGCTGCAGAAAACACCACCAGACCACTCTCAACCCTCTTTGCACCTGGTCCAGTGTGCAAGCACCTAGCAAGGGTGGTGAGAAACGCATGGGTAAGACGAGGTGTGCAGCCTCCGACCCAGCGGGAAACGTTCGTTTGTTTGTTGTGTTTTGAGGCAGGGTCTCACTATGTAGCTCAGACTGGCCTTAAACTCACTGTGTAGCCCAGGCAGCCTTGAACTCATGGCAATTTTCTTGCCTTAGCCTCCTGAGTAATGGGCTTACAGATGTGCACCCAACGCCTGGTGAGAAACAGTTTTTTAAATGTACATACAACTGAACTTTTAAGCTCAGTATTTTCTATTGTTTTACTTTTTTGTTTGTTTTACTTTTTAAGGATAAACTGAGTCAAGAAGTGGGCAAGTGGCCTATGAAAATATCACCACACTGTCCTCCATAAAAGTGGCAGCATTTGCTGTATGGATCTTTCATGTATTCTCAGTGCTGGCTTTCAGCTTTCATCCTGAGGTCAGAGCAGCTATAATGTCAATCCTAACAGCGCAGCTAAAAGTATGATAATGCTGTGAATAATGTTCTTTCTTGACACAAGGTCTCCCACAGATGGCATTTCCGCTGTGGACTCACTAACCGGAAGGAAAGAATCACCATATTAGCTGCTTACAAACTTGTCTGCAATTGGGATCACCCAGAATCTTTAAGAAACTCCTGGTGATTACACAATCTCTAGAAGAGGGATGCGGGTGAGGTATTCTTTTTTTTTTTTTTTTTTTTTTAACATATTTTTTAAAAATTTTATTTAAAGGAGGAAAAAAACCAAAACAGTATAAGGGTACAAGTAATACAGAATTTCAAAAAAAAACAGTAAGAAGTCACTAGTTAATAGATTACATATTGTCCTCTTAGAAATAGTTGTTCAAGTTACAGGATTAAAGCATACAAAGTGGACATTGAAACAGTGAGACTGCAAACAGTTTGGTGTGGTATTCTTTGAAGTAGACCAATATGGGGTGTTTAACTGCTCAGACCCTGGGCTGTAGACTCTATTGCCGGGCGCCAAACCTGGTCTCTTGCTCACTCTGGGCTCAGTGAGCTCAGGTTAAACACACATACAGTACAATAGGATGAGTGTATGTTTAAAATGCATGATCCAAGGAGGGAGACAGAAAGACAGTAGGAGAGCCCAGTTTGGGCAACTTAGGGAGAGCCTTCTAAAATATGAAAAAAGGAAGAAAAGGAAAGGAAAGGAGAGGAAAGAAGGATCGGGAGGAGAGGGAGGGCAGGAAGAGGGTGCTGGGATCCTGCTGGGTATAAGGGCCCCATGTGCCATTCCCCAGCACTAGGAAAGTATCTGTATAAATGTGTAAGACTTGATGGGAAGGAGAACACAATTTTCTTACTTTCCTCTTTCAAAGTTTACTTTTGATACATGTTTCATGAAACCTAGAAAAATAAGGAAATTTTCAATAGCATACCATAAATGGCTGCATATAAGGCAAGATTTAAAAAAACTTTTTCAAAAGAGGTTACCTTATATGCAAGTTTAACAAGAACTCCTCATAACACACTTTTTCCTTACTTATTTTACCAATAAAAACTAATCAAGGAATATATATTGGCTTGAAACAACTGGAATAAATTCAAGTAAGGGATAATTACAGAGTTCTGCCTGCCAAAACCAGCATTTAAAAGGGGAAGGGAAGGGATGAAGAATTTAAAATGGATTTAGTAATTATTGTTGGAAACATGATCTTAAGATCATTGGCTGTTGCTCAAAACAATTTCTAAATATTATATTTGCAAAGCAAGAGCACATGACACAGAAAAGAACATAATGACCATCAAGATAATTACAGCAGAGGACGAATGTTTTCTGTAGACTCAGATGGGATCTGATGGCTCACCCCTCCCTCCACCCCTGTGTCCCGAGACAGCATCAGGGCCCTGTTTTACTCCCAGTAAAATAATGGAACTGGGTGTGGTGACACACACGAATGATATCAGCACTCTGGGAAGGCTGAGGTGGGGGACTGCAAGTTCGAGTCCTGCCTGAGCAATTTAGTGATTTAGCAAGACTCTGTCTCAAAATAAAAAATTTTAAAAGGGCTGGGGATGTATCTCAACGTGAAGGCCTTAGGTTCAATCCCCATTACTGAAAGGGAAACAAACGAACAAAAAAGAATGAGACATAAGCTAAGTATGGTGGTGAACACCTGTAATTCCAGCACTCTGGAGGCTGAGGCAGGAGGATCACAGAGAGTTTGAGGCCAGTCTGGGCTACACAGTGAATTCAAGGCCAGTGCGAATTACAGAGCGAGGCCCTGTCTCAAAAATAAAATAAAATTTTAAAAAACGTGAGACGACTGTGCGATTATGGTTGGGCTGAGTGTCCACACCCTTGCCTGAACCCTATGAACTTCGGTCTATTCCTATCTGTATTATCAGTTCTCTTAGTGTGCAGTCATCTTGGGAAAGGTCTGCTTTGATCTTCTACCCTGTGCCCTGCAGTGGACACGGCTGGACCGTGGTCTTGGTAACCCTGACTAGTGCAGGAGCCCTCAGCACTCTTGACCAGCGTGCCCTGCGGCCTGACACCTACAGGGGCCTGCTCTGCCCCAGCTCTGTGCGTCCTCACTCACTTTACCCCTCGGTCACCCCTGTACCTCCAGCAGGCTCCTTGGTACAAGGACAGGGAAGCAGGGAATGGTGGGGAAGAGACAGGTGTGGGGTCTGACCTCGAGGTAACCCCTATTCCTCTGCATATGACCTCTGAAGAGTCACTTTAACAGCTCTGTGCCTCAGTTTCCTCAACTAACACGAGGACACCAGTAGTACTTACTTCAGTCAATTGTCTCACAGATCAAACAAGGCTGAGTGAAATGTTTAGGGTACTCCATGAACACAGGCTCCCTTGAGCTCAGTGACTCCACGGTGGCTCCGGAAGTACTGGGGAGTGCTCACCGGGTGACGTTCACACTGGCTTTGTCTTTTCATTTGAAACTTTGGCATGGAGAAAGGTAGAGAGACCCATAAAGCTCAACTTTCAGGGAGAAAGAAAGACAAGAAGAAGCAAAGTGTTTCAGGCAGTGGTAAGGGCTTTGATGGAAGGAAAGAGGGTCCCTCTAGGGGGAATATTGAGGTTTGAGAAGAGTCCTGTGGAGGAAATGACACTTGAACTGTGAAAAGAAAGACAAGAAATGCCATATATATCACGATTTAGGAGGAGCGGCCAGTGCAAATGCCCTGTGGTAAGCTCAGACAGGAGGCACCGGGGCTGGGTGGCTGGAGGGAACCGGGAAGGAAAGCAAGACTCCTGGTTGATTCGGATCACCACTGCCCCTGGACGAGTTCTGTTTTTATTCTAAGAGCAACAGGGAGAAGCCACCAGAGGACCTGGAGCAGGAGGATTTCGAGCACACCTTCCTCTAAGAGGCCACGGGGCCTCTCAGTTGTGTCTCACTTCAGGGTTTGGTTCTGCTCTGCAGCGCCTGGGCCCTCGGCCCGCTGTGCTTTCTGGGCCAAGCGTGCTGAGCCCCGCGGGGACTGCTGCCCCCTGCTGGAGACCGAGGATGCCGCAGTCGGGAATGTAGCTAAAGCCGCAACGCGGAGCAGAGCGCGAGGAACCAGCGTGGGGGACAGACAGGGCGCGGCTGCCGAAGAAGAAAGGCCATCCGGCTGCAGGACGGGTGCGACCACCCCAACCAACACCGGGCCTGGCTGCGACAATGCGCCAGGCTGCCCGTGGGACCGCTGCTGCTGTCCACTCCTGGACACAGCTCCCCCTACCGGGGTTGAACCTGGCGCCCTCCCACTGAGCCCCAGCCCAAGCCCGTTTTTTATTTTTAATTCTGAGTCAGGGTCTTGCTAAGTCTCTAAATTGCCAGGGCAAGGCTGGATTTTAAGATCTTCCTGCCTCAACCCCCAGAGTGCTGGGTTATAGCCACAAGCCACGGTAGACCCGGGATGCCTCAGTCCAGTTGTTGCCTAGCTCAAGGTCATTCTGGAGAGAGGAGATGGGGAGGGATCTGCTTGGGGTGAGACAGAAGGGGCACCTGGAGCAAGGCCCTTTCATCTCAACAGCGCTCCTAACCTGGTGCTCACACTGGTGCTCACAATGGCTACGGCTGAATTAATTTTATTCGGACGCAGGCTACACGGTGCCCGCTCTCACCCCCTAGGCCTGTACTCTCCTCACTTTTTGTGCCTTTATTATTTTTGTTGTTGTTGTTCCAGGAATCGAACTCAGGACCTCGCACTTACCAGGCAGGCAGCCCACTGTGCCGGTGGGTTTTATCCTGGGCTGTTCCTTTACTCCCAGATCTACATTTCATGTTAACTTTCGGGCTGGGGATTTAGCTCAGCGGCATAAGCGTCTGCCTTGATATCACCTGTGTGGAGATGGCTCAGGTGCTTGGAGAGCCCCGGAAAAGGCTGGGTTTAGAACTCACACCACCATCAGGATAAACATCAAAGAAATCAGAGATTTACGCTTTTTAAAAAATGATGGGGGCTGGGGATTTAGCTCAGCAGCATACGCACCTGCCTTACAAGCAGGCGATCGTGAGTTCGATCCCTGGTACGGATAAAAATGAAAAAGACAAAAAAAAAATGATATAAAGTACAAGGGTTAAAACCTTTATAACCTGGATGTAAAAATGACTCTCCTAAAGAATCCGTATAAAAGCCAGAAACTGTGGTGGAAAAATCTTACCACGAAAATGTTTTTGTGATGCAAAATAAATAAACATAACCAAAGACAAAGAGCCAAACAACTACAAAAATCATGCCATACATCTCCAAGCCAAAAGACAAATCTCCCTATAAATAAAAAACAAAACCACAGTACCAAACTATCAGGCACAGAACATGAACTACATATAAAAAGATATTTAATATCACACCTATCATAAGATAAATGCAGGTTAAAACTCAGTAAGATAGCTTTTTCCTCTAGCAGATTTTCAAACATCAAAAGTTGGACCTATTCCACAGTGGTGAAGCTGCGGGGACAGGCACAATGTATGACAGTGGACACAAAATGAATTGCTGTGCACGGGCTGCAGTTTAACTCAGTCAAAATCACAAAGTCCCAGCCACCTCCCTCCTGAGAATTCCCTGGACACAGGTGCCGTGTGCGCACGGCATAACATCTATACATGGACAGCACGGCTTGTTGGTGACCACAGGTCCCTGGAGCAACTCAGGAGAGGGTGAATAAAGGAACACAGGGGAGCCCCACATATGCCCATTGGGAAGATGTGCTGTCCAGGGAAAGTGGTCAGTGCAGGTCTTCACCTGTGAGTGAGAAGGAGGAGCATCACACGGCACAGTTCTGTTTTAGGGTGTGCATGTGTCACTAGGGAGCGAACCAGGGCCTTGCACCTGCTAAGTGAGTGCTCCACACTGACCTGCACCCTCCTCCCTGAGTAAAAACTTGAATGAGTGAGGACTTTAGATGTATTTTTTTTCTTAGCCTATTTTAAAAAGACTGCATCCTTGCCATCTAACTCAGGACAATGAAGTGACTGTCTTGTAGGCTGCTCCAGTCTGCCTTCCTCTGGATGCTGCAAATCTGCTATTGTTATGGATGTGTCTGGCCTTGCAGGCCACAGGACAGTCCTTCTTAGTTGGGATCCACATCTTAGCCATCTACAGCTCCAGGCCTAGGTGCTGCACATAGCAAGTGCTCAATGAAGTTAGCGGTCACAGCAATGGTTAGGGGCCAACAGTTTTAGACTGACAGAACAGTGACATCTGCTGTGCACCTTAAAAACAGTCTGCACACAGCCTGAACATCCGAAGCATCCTTGCACCCCAAGAGAAACAAAAGGGGCCTTTGCTCAGTAAATGTCAGTGGCATGGAGGACTAAACTGTGCCTCCTGTTTATACAACTTTATGTAATGGTTATAATTACACTTATCACTTATCAAGCCTTACCAAGGGAATATAAAGACTTATCTGAACTAACAAGAGAGGCTAAAAGGCAAATTGAGAGGGCAGGAAGCTTTAAAATACTGTTTTATTATTATTATTATTATTATTATTATTATTATTTTGGTATCAGGAGTTGAACTCACAACCTCATGCTTGCCAGGCAGGTGCCATAAAATACTATTTTCTAAAGCAGGAGCTGGAGGCCAGGGATTTAGCACAGTGGCACAAGTGCCTGCCTGGGAAGTGTGAGGTCATGAGTTTGACTCCCAGCACCAAAAATAAATGCATAAATACATAAATAAATAAAGCAGGGTCTGCCAGGGATTTAGCTTAGCAGCATAAGCATCTGTCTCACAAGGAGGCGTGAGCTTGATCCCCAGTACCAAAAAAAAAAAAAAAAAAAAAAAGCAGGGTCTGACAAGTTTGTTGAGTCTCATTTCATGCTGCCTCAGGGAGAAGAAATCCTCTGATATGTGGGTTTTCCCCCCTTCAGTACTAGGGACTGAACGCAGGGCTTTCACACTGAAGTATGTACTCAGTCCTTTTATTTTTTTACTTTTTATTTAAAGACGGGGTCTGGCTAAGTCACTAAGTTGCTACAGGTGGGCCTAAATTTACAGTCCTCCTGCCTCAGCTTCTCAGTGTGCTGGGATCACAGTTTGCCCACTTTTTATTTGTTTATTTATTTATTTGGTACCGGGGATGAAACTCATGACCTCGCACTTGCCAGGCAGGCACTTACGATGCTGAGCTAAACCCCTAGCCTATCCACTTTTTAAATACATGAGTTGAGACCCGAGGGACAGGAGTGGACAGTGAGACAGAGGATCCCCAGAAAACCGCAAGTGCAGGCAGAGGCAGCAGCAGGGCAGACAGGACTGGGCACTGGAGGGGCAGAGGCTGCAGCCTGGCACACAGTGGGCGAGAGTGGGAGGCACCGAGGCTGGGAGCCTGGCGCGCTCTGGAGACTTCAACAGGTTTGAATTGAGCTGCCATATGCGGTGTCACACGCCTGTAATCCCAGTATCTAGGAGGCTGAGGCAGGAGGGTCACTATGCGTTTGAGGTCTGCCTGGATAACACAGTGAGTGCAAGGCCAGTCTTGAGTTACACAGCAAGACCCTAAGTAAGTAAGTAAGTAAATAAATAAATAAATAATTGTGTGATCTTACTACAGTTTTTTAAAAATATCTACTCTGGTCAGAGTAGCGAAACAACCTCGGGAAGAAGAACCTGTAAATCATAAACCACCATGTGAGGGCGGGGGTTGACACGGGAAGTCAATGAATTCCGGAAATGCCCTGGATAGAAGCTTTCATTGAGTGTGTTTGAGGGTGAGGAAAGAGGGTCAGGGAAGAACAGTGGACTTCCTTTATCTTGAACAACTGGGTGCCACTTTTTTAGATGGGGAAACTGAGGGAAGAACAAGATGAGGAGGAAAATCAAGACTTTAGTCACAACATCTATTGCATTTGAAATGCTTTGGAGTTGTCAGAGATGGAGATTTCCACTTGGAGAATGGAGCACAGACACAAACTCAGGAGGAAGCGGCACAGAACAAAGTCCAGCCACAAGGAGGGCCATGAACACTGAGGGAGAAGGTGTGAACAAAGGGACAAACTAAAGCCCCAGCACTCAGACGCCCTCAGGACCTCGGGGAAGTCTCAGAGAATGGGCTGAAGAGCAGCAGCCACTCAGAGACTGGACAGCCCAGAGCTTATGGTATCACAGTCCCAGGAAAGGAGGTGTTCTTGGAATACGCAGTAATGTGATACTACCAAGATGTCAAACAAGGTAATCCTAATGCTCCTACTCCTGAGGCTAACAGCTGCTGAGCACATACCATACACCACACCTGTAAGGTCCTGGCCTTGGAATCTTCTTAACAACTCCAACCACAGATAGAAAAGGTCTCACTGCACTTGGTGACACAACGGTCAAATGAAGAGATTCTTCTACTCAGGAGGCTGAGGCAGGGGGTCACAACTCACCCTGCACAACTCAGCGAGATCCTGTCTCAAAATAAAAAATATTAAAAGGACTGAGGATGTGGCCCAGGAGTAGCATGCTTGCCCCAGGTGCACAAGGCTCTTGGTTCCACCCCAGCATAGAAAAAGAAAAGGAGGAGGAGGAGAAAATGAACTGGATGTGCTGATACATGCCTGTAATCCCAGCACTAGGAAGCTGAGGCAGGAGGATTGTCATGAGTTCGAGGCCACCCTAAGCTACATAGTGAGGCCCTGTCTCAAAAAACAACAACAAAAAGAAAATAACAGAAAGAGAGAAAGGAACAAAGGAAGCTGGAAAAAGGAAGGGAAAAAACATTCTTCACTCAACAATATTCATGAGAGGTTAATAAAAACAGAGATACATAATACATCAGATAAGTGTTTTAAGAAAAATGAACAGGTCTGACAGTGTTCTTTTTGGTATAAGGAGGTGACAAACACTCAAAGGAAGTATGTTGGCAGAAGACAAAACAAGTGACATGATCCTGAGGTAGCAGCAATGTGTTGCAGCTGGACAGCAGAAACTCTAGGGACAGTGGTAAGGCATAAGGTCAGGGCCATGTCAAACAAAGCTGGAGCTCAGGTTAGAAAGGGGCCAGAGCAGCAGGAGCCTTGCAGACCTGCGAAGGACGCTAGGGTAAGGGTCAGCCAGGGCTATCGCAGTGGACTCAACAAGAAACAGCAGTGGCTTACAGAGATGATGGTGTCTGAGAGGTTAATAAACAGCCACAGTCTCAATACGGTTCACAGTGACGATGTGCTAAGGGTGTAGAGGCAGGAGAAAATAGGTGTCAGAGTTTTAGATGCATTAAATTCTATGTGCCTGACATTCAAACAGGAGTGCTACATAGGCAATGGGTTAGAAATCTCTGGAGTTCAGGGGAAAAGTTAAGGCTAGAGATAATTTGGAAAGTTACCAGCATATAATTAAGGCCATGGAATGGATGATATCACCCAGAGAATGAGAAAAGTTCTAGAAGGTCTAAGAAGGTTCTTTCATCAGTCTCCTCAAGCTAAAGAAGGAGCCACAGGGGGCACTATGCCAGGCATGATCCACAGGTAAGACACCAGAGGAACTGGCAGCCACGAAAACAAAGACTTTTTAGAAGGACTAAGTGTGTTAACTGAGTATGATTAGGTCAAAGAACTAACCTTTGAATCTGCACAGGCAGAGGTTATTGTGACCTCACTAAGAGCAGTTTTCAGCTAAGACAAGGAATGAAAAACAAGCCAAGATTTAGGTGGGTCTCCAAAGAATAACAAAGGAGGACATGGGGATGACTATAGACAACTATCGTGAGAAATTTTTCCTTTAGAAAGAAAGCCCCTCCAAATCGCCCCCTACACACAAAAAAAGAAAGCCCAGCATGGTGACCCACACCTGTAATCCCATCACTCAGGAGGCTGAGGCAGGAAATTGCCATGAATTCAAGGCCAGTCTGGGCTATAGTGAGTTCAAGGACAGCCCAAACTATATAGCAAAACCCCACCTCAAAAAACAAAGAAGCAGGAAGATAAAGTAGTATCTGAATGGGCACATGGGGTCAAGGGCTTGTGTCTGTTTAAGACAGACATCATGTGCATGTTTGTACACCGATGGGGCTGACCCCGTAGAGAACACAATGGGGGGGGGAGGGCTAATTAGAGCAGCAAAGAGCTTACACTCCCCGGGATGGGATCCAATATAGAGACCCAGGAAATTACCTTTAATAAAAGAAGGAGAGTTCACCGGCTAGCAACAGGGGAAAACAGTATTTATGTACAAGTTCAGTAGATTCCAAGACAGAAAGATATGAAAATCTTTTGTGATTTCTTCTATTCTCAGTGAGGAAAAAAATGTGAAGTTATCCTCCAAGCGTAAAAAGGAAGGGATTTTTGAGAGGCGTGAACACTAACCATGACTGCTGGTTCATTTGGAAATGGATTGGGGAAATTTGTGGTTGCAACGCAGCTGAGAGCCTCCTTGAGGAAGTTCAAGGTAGTAAATTTAAAGGTCAGTCTATACGGTCATTTGCATCCTCATATCATTTATTTGGTTTTGTTTGTTTTTGAGACATAGTCTAGCTACATAGTCCAGGCCAGCTTTGAACTCACTATGTAGTCCAGTCTGGACTTGAACTTCCAGGGATTCTCTTGCCTCTGCCTCCTGAGTCATTTACCTGTTTTTCAAATTCAGGTAAGGATAGGATTTAACCAAGCAAGAATGATGGAGAGGGAGGGAGCTAAGGAGTTCTGAGAGGGTGTGAATGTACTGGTGGGCTCAGGAAGATAAGGTGAGAGAGCAGAGCACAAGATAGTACAGAATGAAATAGCAGACTCGATGTATTACAGGCCTTTTAAAGCTGAACTTTTGGCAAAAAATGGAACATAAAGGACAGATCTAGAAAGACAGAACATGGTTAGAGATTACAGTGCTAGAAGGAGATCCTAGAAATGGCCCAGCAATCAACAAGGCTAAAGATGGTGGCTGCCTAAGGTGAGCTGAAAGACACTAGTGAGGATATCAGAGAACTGGGAAGCCCAGCAGATTATTCATGGGAAATCTGCAGTCTTTGCGCAAGATGCCCAGGTGCTGGTGGAAAGGCAGGAAACTAGAGCAGTTTCGCCAGGTGAGTTGAGGAGACAATGGAGATGAGGAAATAAATAGCTGTTCCTATAAATTCTGCAGTAAAGGACAGAAAGGAGACAAGATCAGGCAGGTGGTGGGGGAGGGGAGGCGTCAGGAATATCCGGGGGCAGAAAGGCGGCAGATAGACTGCCTGGCTGAATCCAAGTCAGGGCTCTGTACGGAGAAACAAGGTGAATGGTGAGAGCCCACGGAGTGGCAGGGGTTGTTTGGAAACCACCTCAATGATAAAACGCAAACTTGAGGCTGGGCACAAAATCGAAGAAGCACGGGTTATAAATATTAGTCAGCCCAGGGTCCAGTGTAGACAAAGAAATATTCTGGTTTAGGTTATCAGTAAGTCGATGTGGTTTTGTGTTTTGTGTTTTTGTTTGTTTTCTATATTTGTTTGAGACAGGATCTCACTATGTAGCTCAGGCTGGTTTTAAACTCACCACAGAAACCAGGCTGGCCTCCAACTCTCAGTGATCCTCCCGCCTCTGCTTCCTGAGTGCTAGGACAACAGGTGTGCCACACCACACTTGACATTCCTGTCACCTTCTTAATTTGCTAAGGGCTGGGTGGATAGTGAGCACTGGGGTGCACTCTTTGAATAGTTGCTCCAGGAGCGTTGCTTTTCCAAGGGACCATATCCCACTAACAAAAATACCTTTCCTTTCAGAGAGCAGCAGATAACACTTACATGCAATAATGGGGTAAGCACAGCCCAGGAGGTACCATGGCTAGCCACAGAGAATTTAGAACCACTTCCACGGGAAGTAAAAACAGGTCAGCAGACAACGAGAGGGTCACAGGCTGGCAGCCAAGGAAGTAGAGAGACGGAATCCATCACTGTCAGCATGTCAGTTTCCCATGGAATCCCAGTAGACCACACGAGAGTGAGGTTATTGCAAGCCATAGCATGCAAACCCCTAGGGGATGTCCAGCTCTGGCTGGGTGAGTTTCTGTGTAAAGGGACACCTACCGCTCAGGACAGACAGGTGGAAACCAGGCGGTAACCTGAAGAACAAAGACGGGTTGATCACCGGCACCGGCCCAGGAGGCAGCTTGGCCTCAAGGGTGGCTTCGCTGCGCCTCCAGGGCTGCTGGGCCCTGTGGAGCCTGTGAGGCGTGTGTGATCCCCGGGGCATGTGGGGCGCCCGGCATTCATTGCGCTCGCTGGACACGTCGCATTCGCGGTCCTCGTGGGAGGTGTGGGGCCCAGAGGATCCGTGGGGGCCCAGGCGCTGCTCCGACTGCCATCCCTCAGGACTCCCGCGTCCCTCGTTCGTCTCGTCGGCCTCCTCGGTCTCCGTCTCCTCCCGGGACTCCCCCAGCCCAGTGTGCATGTCGAGGCTCCTGAGCACCAGGGGCTTCGAGAAGATGTCGGAGTAACCGGACGCCTCCGTCGTAACCAGCCCGTCGGTGTCCTGGGACAGCATGGGCGAGCTGGAAAGCGCGAGGTCCTCCATGGGCCAGAAGTTCCCGCCACAAGGCGCTCAGCTCGGCCGCGCGCCGTCCGGAGTCACTTAGCCCGGGTCATTCAGGAGTCAGCTACCCAGGGGGCGTCGGGCCACGTCCTCCAATGGGCGTGGCCGTGTCGTCACGGGACGCCCCGCCCTCCAGGGGCGTGTCTTCTGGAAGAGGTGGCCTCGACCCACAGTCGCCCCGTGGGTTGTCGGGAGCTGACTTGCGTCGCGGAAAGGAATGGCAGGACGCCGCCAGGGCCGGCCCTTAAAGACAGGCACACTGCAGCCTGGGGTTGGGGAAAGACACACGCGGGACGACCGAAAACTACGGAGAATTATCAAACTTTTAAAATTATATCACAATGAAAAGCTCGTTACCATGAAACGCCCTCCACTTCCTCCCCTGGCTTTGAACGCGTTTCCCGCGGTTCTTCCGGCCTCCGAAAGCAGCTCTCATGCGATCGGAAGCCCACGGGTGCTGCCGCGCGGCCGCCCCACGCGCGGGAGGCCCCGCGGACATCGGATCCGCCCTGCAGGTCCCGCGTGGCCCGGCTGCACGGCCCGGCGCTCTCCACCCCCTAGTTACGATGACCGGGAACGCTAGCTTCAAACCGTTGTGACCGCACAGCCGGGACGAGGCCCCTAGACAGGACCGCACCGCGGACTCCTTCAGAAAGCAGCGAGTGCCCTTCGGTGAGCGGAAATGCTGAGGGGGTAAATGGCAACGTCTTTTACCGTAACACCTTTTTTTTTTTCTTTTAGACCGGGTTTCACTATGCAGTTGAGGCTGGCTTGAACTCACTTTATAGCCCCGGTTGTCCTCAGACTTAGGGCGATCCTGCTGCCTCAGCCTCCCGAGTGCTGGGAATACAGGCATGCGTCACCATGCCCTGTTTACCATAATACATTTTAAACAACTGTGTTATCAATCTTCTGTTTGTGGAAGTAGCATGTAAGAGATAGATGGTCGAAGATGTTTTGTCTAGGGGCTGGGGATTTAGCTCAGGGGCATAAGCGCCTGCCTTGCAAGCAAGCAGTCGTGAATTCGATCCCCGGTACCCATAAAAAGCCAAAAAAAAAAAAAAAAAAGTTTTGTCTAAAAATATTCTTTGACTCTTTTGAATCCGTTTTAAAGTCAGGTGACTCCTGCCTTATGAACTCAGCTAATTTATGGGATCTCAGCAGAGGGCTTGAAAGAGAAAACCAAGCTAAGGAGTAGAATATGGATTGCAAATAGGAATACTCTTATTTTTTAATCCATTTTCTTCATAGGAAAGAAGAAACTATGGCAAAATTTTAAAGTACATCAGTCAGGGAATGACTGACTGATGAACACTCTTGAGTAAATCTCTGTCTGGAATTATAGTTTTCTTAGAAGTACAATTTTAGGGTGAAGATGGGACAGCAGGAGTGGGGGAGCATGATTAAAGTATGTTATATGCATGTACGAATCTCCCAAAATAGAACCCACTAATCTGTATAAACAATATGCACTAATAAAAATATGGAAAAATAATTTGAAAGTTTAATTTTTAAATTGTCTTCTTTCTTTCTGTCTTTATAATAGTGTCTTCTACCTCAATCTGCTTAAGTGTATAAGTAGTAAATCTGAGGAAACCTTTTGCACATTACTGGATGTGAGTGGGTATACCTTGTCTTAGAGATGTGAAGAAAAGATAAACATTTTGGATTGTGGACATTATCTGGAGTGGAAGTAAGAGATTCGTCTTAGCATCTGTGTACGTGAATCAGGAAATCTCCTTCAGACTCACTTTGATATAGACCTGTGCACAGATCTATTACACAGATTCAAGAAGTATCCCCTAAAACTTTGGAACAAGAATAACTACATGCAGTATTCTCAAAAAAATTAACAACCTGTAAATAATAAGGGAAGAGGTTACATACATTTATCTTTAAAAAGTAGGATTGGCCCTAAATCAGTTTGAGAAGCTCACCACTAAGTGAAAGGTCTTTGACTGGCCAATGAGCCCGTGGGTCGGACCAGGACCTCAGTGCTAATGAGTACACAAGAGAAGAGTCCCAGGCTGTGCCCCTCAAAGAGTGCAGAGAGTGGGGCCTGGGGGTGTAGCTTAGTGACAGAGGGCTTGCTCCTCTGGAGGCCCTGGATTCAATCCTCAGCATCCCTCTACTGCTCCTCATGTACCGCCGCAACCCAGTGCACAAAGGAGAGACGATCTGAGCTAACAGACTGCAACTGCTGTTCTTCCCAACCTCTGCAGATGGATGTGTGACCTGGTACCACTATACTTCAAAGGATCCCTGCTCACCAGGCAGCTGACAGATGTGACCAACTTCTCAGGAAGTCCACTTACTGAGAGGGATTAGTGATGAACTCTAGCGGTCCTAGTCAGTGCTGTACAGGCACTTGGGTTTTTATACTAGAGTTTCGTGGATCTGACTACTGTCTTCCCCAAGGAAAAAAAGTTGAGACAGTCTCATTAAATTGACAAATTGCCCAGACTGGGCTAAACTTGCAATCCTCCTGTCAGCCTCCCAGACTGCTGGGGTTATAAGCATACACCACTACTCCCAGCTAGTCATCAATCTTGATTCTCCCTTTCTGGCTCACCCTCCCGACTCTGGACTATTGTCTTTGTCCACCTTAGTCATGGCTCTCCAAACTATTTTTAAAAGATTCCTGGCTTCACACATGGCCTGGCTTTTTCTTTCTTCCTCTAACTTAACTTTGGGTCACTCCCTTGCATCTTTCCTGTACCTTGCGGCCTCCCTGCCCTTCTCTCACCTGACAAACTCATCCGAACTTCCCTCTCTGCACACCTGTTCACTTCCTGGAGCCCAGCTTGTTCCCCACTCCACAGACTGGCCCTTTTTATCCTGTAGGGTTCCTCTTAAATGTCACCCACTCAGTGAGGTCTTTTCTGCCCATTACTTTTTAAAAATGTTTCCAGCATTCCTATTTGGGTTCCTTGCTTTACTATCATCTATTTCATCTGCTGCTTTATTTTTCTGTATCTTGCCCCAGCTGGAATGTCAGCTTCTTGAGGACAAGGACCCTGCATAGCAAGACAGTGAATGACTACAAGCAGCAGTCATTATTGCCTTGTTTTCCTGCTTACTGTATCTCTCCTCTTCTGAAAACAGCACCTCCTCTCTGTGGTTAAGTTCTCCAACGTGTTAAGAGCCACCTCCTGAGGTCTGCTGTGAGCCCAGAAGGCCTTTTAGACAAAGATGCACAGCGTGTCTTCACAGAGCACCGTCACCATGAGAACCCGTGACACATGCCTGGGTTCTTGCCTGAGAGCATTCCACATAGAGATGCCTGCTTCACTCATTCCTAGCGTCAACAAGTGCCGGCCTTGTTGGCACTCAGTAACTGTTTCCTAAAAGAAAAACTCCCCACCAGGGCTAGTGGGATGCACCCATAATCTTAAGTGCTCAGAAGGCTGAGGTAGGGGGATCGCCGTGAGTTTAAGACCAGCCTGAACTGCATAGCGGATCTGGTCTCAAGATTTTAAAACATTTTTAAAATGCCCACTGGCAGCTCCTGCAGTATAACTAGAAAATTAGAAAATTAGTCTTCTTTTTTGTCTTTATTTTAAAGGGGGTAAAATTAAACAAAAAAAAAATAGGACATACGAAAGCAATGTAAGAGATATAAATTTCAAAGCTAGACGACCTGAGATCTTCACTATCATACTGTCTCTTGTTTTCTTCCAAATAGTTGTCCATGTCTTCACATACAGAGAATTCATACAGAACAACATAGTATAAAACTGATCCAAACAGAATGAGGAAGGCATTTTAGGGCTTCAAAACCAGACAATAGGGAAGTCACTAATGGCTGTCGTAGAGTCTCTCGTTCTCCTCAAAATACCTATCCATACTTTGAAGTTCAACAAAACAAAACAGGCTAAAATAACACCATTAATTAGAACAAAGCAAAATAGCGGTGAAAGTATTTGCCTTCAAAGAGAGGGTAGAAGGAAATCTCCCCTATTTGCTACATTGCCTATGGTCAGCCTCTCAAAAGATGTCCAGATCATAGGCTCTCACTAACAGGACGAGGAGGGGATGTGATGTTTGATTCTCAGCCTGATGGCAGGCCCACAGCATGGGAAACTGATTAAAACCTTGAATTAGCAATATAGAAAACAAACAATTCATGAAACAAACTCAGAGAAACATCCAAGAAACAAAAAATTCTGTTCAAAGTTGGCAAAATCGTTTAAATGAAGCTGAGGATAGGATTTCGAACCTTGAGGACAGGATCCCAATTAGTGATCATGAAAGGATAGAACTTTTATAAAAAAGCAGCATGAAATGACAATCCAGCAGCTTCAAGATGATGCCAAGAACAACAATATAAGATTAATAGGCATCAGTGAAGATGCAGGAGTCAATGGAAATGTCATACCTAAAATATTCACAGAAGTAATACCAGAAAATTTCCCAAACATGGGGAAAAAAATCTGATATGTAGATAAGTGAGACATATAGAACACCAAACAGTCACCAACATAAATCTACACCCAGACATATAATAATTAAGATCTCAGACATACAGCATAAAAATAAAATACTAAATCTGTTAGAGAAAAGACACAACTCACCTATCAAGGAAAGCTGATTAGAATCATGGCAGACTTTTCAGCACAAACTCTCAAGTCAAGACGAGCTTACAGTGAGGCATTTCAAGCCCTGAAAGACAACAATTTTCAACCCAGACTGATGTACCCAGAAAAACTTTCATTCAAGTTTAATGGAGAAACAAGCTACTTCCATGACAAATAACAACTGCAGAAATTCATGTCCACCAAACCAATCCTAGAAAGAGTATTGAAAGACATACTAGGCAGAGATAAAAATGACCACAATCCCCAGAACAACAACAGAAAGAAAGCACCAGGTAGGACAAGCAAATTAAACAAGGGGGAAAAGCAGAAAGCAAACAACTGGAACATAACATGGCAAAGTCAAGCCAGTACATACCAGTGATACCCATAAATGTAAATGGCTTCGATTCACCTATCAAATCCCCAATATGCTGTATACAAGAAAGACATGTGACCCAAAAGGAAACTCATAGATTAAAAGTCAAAGGATGGAAAATAGTATTCCATGCAACAGGAACCCAGAAAAAAGCAGGGGTAACTATTCTATTTGCAGACAATGTGAACTTCAAACCTAAAATGATTAAAAGAAATAAAGAAGGTCACTACATACTCCTTAGTGGAAAAATTCAAGAGGCAGAACAACTATATATATATACCCCAAATACAGGAGCACCCAACTATATAAGACAGATACTAATGGACATGAAAAATCAAATACACAAGAACACAGTTATAACAGGGGACTTTAACAGCCCATTGTCACAAAGAGATAGATCAAATGGACAAAAAGTCAGCAAAGAAATAACAGAACTAAATCATACCTGTGAGCAATTGGATTTAGTAGATGTTTACAGAATGTTCCGCCCAACTACATCGGAATACACATTCTTCTCAGCATGGGACATTCTCCAAAAATAGACCACATATTATCCCATAAAACAGTCTTAAGTAACTGCAAAGGTACTGAAATTATCCCATGTATAATATCTGACCATAGTGCACTGAAATTGGAAATCAATGGCAAAAAAAAAACCCCTGCAAAACCTGCATAAATACATGGAAATTAAATAACAACCTCCTGAATAACCATTGGGTTACAGATGAAATTAAAGAATAAATAAAACAATACCTACAATTCAATAAAAAAATGCAGAAACAACATACTCTATAATCTGTGAGATGCAATGAAAGCAGTGAAGAGGGAAATATATAGCAATAAATTGTCATATCAAGAAAACATAATGAGCACAAATAAACAACCTAATACTTCATCTCAAGCTTCTAGAAAAAGAAGAGCAAGTTAAACACAAAGCTCATAAAAGAGAGGAAATTGTAAAGATTAGAGCAGAAATCAAGGCAATTGAAACTACAAAGAATTAATGAATCAAAAAGCTTTTTTGAGAGAATAAACAAAATTGAGAAACCTCTAGCTAACCTTATAAAGAATTAATGAATCAAAAAGCTTTTTTGAGAGAATAAACAAAATTGAGAAACCTCTAGCTAACCTTATAAAGAAAAAGAGAGAAAAAAAAAACAAATTCACACAATAAATATTTAAAAGGGGGAAATTACTATAGATCCCATGGAAATTCAAAAGACCATGAATACCTACTTTGAAAATCTCTCCTCACATAGAGCGGAAAACACAGAGGAAATGGACAGATTTCTAGAAACATATGAATGACCAAAGCTCAACCAAGAAGATACAGCAATTTTAAATAACCCAGTATCAGCTATTGAAATAACCCAATATCAGCTATTGAAATTGAAAAGATTTTAATTGAAATTAAAATCTTACCAACAAAGAAGCCCGGGTTCTGATGGATTCACAGCTGAATTTTACAAGAAATTTAGAGATTTGATGTCAATACCCCTTAAACTCTTCAATGAAATTGAAAAGGAATCAATCCTCCCTAAATCATTCCTGGAGGCAAGTATTACTCTCATACCAAAATCGGAGAAAGACCCAACCAAAAAGGCCAGTTTCACTAATGAACATTAATGCAAAGATTCGCAATAAAATACTGGCAAATAGAATGCAGCAAATTATCAAGAAGATTATACATCATGACCAAGTGGGACTCGTCCCAGGAATGCAGGGATGGTTTAACATACACAAATGAATAAATGTAATACACCACATCAATAGAGCCAAGAACAAAAACCACATAGTCATTTCAATAGATGCAGAAAAAGCTTTTGATAAAGTCCAACACCTGTTCATGATAAAAACCCTTCAGAAACTTGGAATACACGATGTCTACCTCAACCTTATAAAGGCCATCTATGACAAACCAAGAGCCAACCTAGTAAGTGGACAAAAACTGAAACCTTTCACACTAAAATCAGGAACAAGACAAGGATTCCACTATCACCACTCCTATTCAATATAGTTCTGGAAATACTAGCCAGGGCAATCAGACAAGAGAGAGAAGTAAAAGGAATAAAGATAGGAAAAGAAGATTTACTGATGACATGATACTTTATATAGAAGACCCAAAAAACTCCATTAAAATATTAATAGAGGTAATAAACAAATTCAGCAGTGTAGCTGGATACAAAGTCAGTGCTCAAAAATCAATAGCATTCCTGTACACAAAAAACTCACTGAGAAGGGGCTGGGGATTTAGCTCAGCGGCATAAGCGCCTGCCTTGCAAGCAGGCAGTCGTGAGTTCGATCCCTGGTAACGATAAAAAGGAAAAAGACAAAAAAAAACAAAACAAAACAAAAAAAAAAACTCACCGAGAGAGCAATATGGAAATATTGCCCTTCACAATAGCATCTAAAGAAATGAAATACTTAGGAATCAACCTAAGAATGTAAAAGACCTATATGCTGAAAATTATGTTATGCTAAAAAAGGAGATTGAAGAGGATATTAGAAAATGGGAGGATATTCCTTCTGCTTTTGGCTAGGAAGAACCAACATAGTGAAAATGGCCATACTCCTAAAACTCTTACACAGGTTTAATGCAATCCCAATCAAAATACCATTAACATACCTCACAGACCTAGAGAAAACACTCCTAAAACTCATTTGGAAACAGAAGAAACCTAGAATAGCAAAGGCAATTCTGGGCAACAAAGGCAAAGCAGGAGGCATCTCAATTCCTGACTTGAAACTATACTACAAAGCCACAGTGATAAAATCAGCATGGTACTGGCAAAGAAATAGACCTTGAGGATCAAAGGAACAGATTAGAAGATGCAAACACAACTACAAAGACACTCAGCCACCTTATATTTGACAAAGGGGCCACGTATGTTCACTGGAAGAATGATAGCCTCTGTAATAAATGGTGTTGGAAAATCTAACTCTCCACATGTCGAAGACTGAAACTAGATTCATGCCTATCACCATGCACAAATCTAGAGTCTAAATGGATCAAAGACCTAAATATTAATACAGAAACACTAAATCTACTGGAAGACAAGAGAGGCAGGAGTCTTGGAGACATAGAGGTAGGCAGAGAATTTATGAACAAAATGCAAACTGCACGGGAAATACTTCAAAGCATCAACAACTGGGATCTCATATTATTGCAAAGTTTCTGCACTTCAAAAGAAACCACCAACAGAGTGAACAGAAAACCCACAGAATGGGAAAGAATTTTAGCCAGGAACCCCTCAGACAAAGGACTTACATGAAGAACATATAAAGAATTGAAAAATATCAAGCTCCCCAAATTCAAAGACCCTCTCCAAAAATGGGCATCTGAGATGAACACACAGTTCTCAGATGAAGATATACAAATGGCAAATAAATACATGAAGAAATGTTCACCATCACTGGTCATTCAAGAAATACAAATTAAAACAGCATTGAGATTTCATCATTCCAGAAAGAATGGCTGCCACCAAGAATTCAACTGATAACAAATGTTGGAGAGGCTGCGGGGAAAAAGGAACACTGCTCCACTATTTGTGGAAGTGTAGACTGTTGCAACCACTATGGAAATCACTATGGAGATTTTTCAGAAGACTAGGATTGGAAATTCCATTCAATCCAGCTATTCCCCTCCTGGGTGTTTTCCAAGAAAAATTGAAAAGGTCATATCACAGTGATACATGTGCACCCATGTTCAAAGCAGCACAATTTATAATAGCTAAATCTTAGAAACAACCAAGATGCCCATCAACCACAGAGTGGATGAAAAAGATGTGGTATTTTTATACAATGGAATATTACTTAGCTATAAAAAGGATGATCCTGAGGCCTTTATAGGTAAATGGAGGCAACTTGAGACTATCCTCATTAGTGAAATAAATAAGAATCATATTTATAAATATCACATTGTGTCTCTAGTGTAAAAAGTAATAAGAAATATAGGGGTAATGAAACTCAAAGTATGTAATTGCTATTGTAAAAAAGATAGGAAAAGAAAGTGCTCTAAAAGATACAACTGCACGTGTGTTTAAGTGTGTAGGATTGATAACCATATTACTAGGTTTTTGTTGGATAGTTGAACAGAACTGTGTGCAGTCTCGCTGTTTGAATGCCCACTTTGTATGTTTTACTTTTGTAACTTGAACAACAATTTCTAAGAGGACAATATGTAATTATCAACTAGTGATTTCTTACTGTTTATTTTTTTGAAATTATGTATTATTTCTACCCTTTTTCTGTTTTATTTTTTGTCTTTAAGTAAAATTAAAAAAAAATAAAAATAAATTAAAAATCACGAATAGCATGAAGATTTACTTACGTTTATTTACTTTATTGACTGAAAATCCTAATCCCAGGCTGGGGGTGTAGCCCCATGATAGAGTAAGTGTTTAAGTCTATCTGCATCCTGCTCACCCTGCTCAGAAAGAAAAAAAAAAACGTGGAAAGTTTCCTGAGTTCTCTCAAAAATACTGTTTTATGAATGTTTTTAAAGTTTAAAATCTAAGTGGTTACCCTTAACAAATTAGTGCTGTCTCTGTGTACGCGCCATGCAGGGAGGAGATAGGAGGAGGTGGCTTATCTTTTATTTAAGGGTGAAAACCTTTGGCTTCAGGCCTGCCATGCAGCACTCCCTGAGGACACTCAGTCACAGAGGTCACCGTGGGCCTGGGTTTGGTTACAGCCATTGGCAGCCAAGTGTACAATCAGGTCTTTGATGTCTTCCATGATGGAGGGGATCTCTGCACTGGCCGCCTTCTCCGTCACTTGAGTTCCGAACAAGAACACCTTCCTGTCATTTCCCACCTCAGACAATGCCAAGGCTTCATGGATATCTGTAATGTGATAGGCTCCCTCCAGATCCTTCACCAGGGTGGGAAAAGAATGGGAAAAAGTGGGTTATTCTGTAGCCCTTTGGATACACTTATTACTCTTACTTGCTGCTCTGAGTGATGCCACCATTTTAACACAGTATGTGACTGGAGCATTAGGAAGGACTTCACTGGTTGCTGAAATATAAATATTTTAATCAGAATTATAGCAACATTTATGAGTTATCCAAAAGGAATTTTCTAGAATGAAGGTGAGCCAATTTAATTCCTTAATTTTCTGAACAGTGGTATGGATCTATTTTTGTTTTCCTTCTTACCTTTCAAGATTTTGGCGTCTAGATCATATTATTCTGATTTTATAGCACTTGCTGTTGTGAGCTTTCTAATCACTATTTCTACTGAACAAAAACTTTGGGCCAAATATGTGGGGGCAGAGGGAGATGGAGATCAAATCAGAGGGGAAGCCATTTTAGAGAAAAAGATGGTGAGAAGGGGACCCAAGAAGGAAAAGAGACATAAAAAGCTAGAAAAGACTTAAAAAGGGAAACTCCCAGGAGGAGGCAGAGATGCCCATGTTGTACGGTGGGCCGCGGCCCACACTCTGAGAGTGCACAGAGCCAAGCTCACAGCTCGGTTCTCTGCATCTGGAGGACAGAAGTCTTCATGCAAATGACCTCTATTCCTTTATGTAAATTGTTTATCAGTTCTCTGCAAAAATGGCACTTGCACTTGTGAAACTGCATTTATAATTAGCTTTCTGTTTTGCAGCATTCTTTTTTTTTTTTTTGAGAAAGGGTCTCCCTATGTTGTCCAGGTCAGTCACAAGTTCAGGCCTCAAGTGGTCCTCCCGTCTCAGCCTCTGGAGTAGCTAGGACTGCAGCTGTGTGCCATTGTGTCCGCCTAGCCAGAGGGTCACCTTTACACACCTGGAAATCATCTAACATTGACTCTTGTTTTTTTCCTGTACCAGTGAGACCTACCAAGTTTCATACTGAGAGCCTGTGCGGCTTTCCCGGGTGTGCTATGCGTGGACATGATTAGGGCTGGTCACCCTCTGGTCAGGGCAGGTCACCCTCTGGGCATCGGGAGGCACAATCTATTGCCTGCTTGAAACCCGAACTCATTTAGTCCTAGAGCCTGCAGGAAAGTTTTGTAATGATATTAACGGACCCAGTAACATAAGGCTGAGGTCCCAGGTTAATGAATTCATGGTGGAACTGGGGAGGAAGAAATAGGGAAAAGAGGGGGTCAGGTAGGAGGAGAGCGCTTGGTAATGATATAGCACATCCCAGGAAACAGAAGGCTTATTCCACACTTACATAATTGTGCCTTAATAGGTCGTCACTCAGAATAAAGATGAGTTTTGAAAGCCAGTATCTAGTACCTTGAACCACAGAATTATCTAAAAACATAAACTAAATAGTTTGCTCAAAAAATCTAAGCAAAGATGCATTACATTCAGAATCCAAGTCTTTAATCATGGAGACCCAGCACCCAGCTACTCATTTGACCATGAAGGGGTCTCTGTGCATTCAATTTGATGAGGACAGACACTACTACAGTTTGACCAAGTGTCCCCCAGAAAGGTTCATGTGTTTGGAGATGGGCCTGGCTGGAGTAGGGCCTACCGGGCTCCTCCTCCCCACTCTCCCTGCCTCTTGCTGCCAGAGTTGAGCAGAGTCCTCTGCCCAGCCTCTGCCAGCTGTGACTGCCTTGGGGCACAACCATGGACTGAATTCTCTGACAACCGTGAGTCAAAATAAATCTCTCTTCCTGTAAGATGTGGGTGTTAGACATTTGGCCCCAGGGACAAGAGAGTGGCTAATATGGCCACAGACCACAAAAGGAAGTGCTGGCAAGTTTGACAAAATGCAAATCTTTAACATAAAAACAGAAACCACAAGCAAAGCAAAACAGTATGTCACCAGGATACTGGAGAGGTATTCATATGTCCATGAGCTTCTAAATCTTTGTGGTTTCTTTCTCCTTCATTCTCTCTCTCTCTCTCCCTCCCACCACTTCACCACTTACTTGGGGCTGAGGAACAGGGACTGAACCCAGGGCCTTCATACTGAGCTACATCTTTAGCCCTTTTTAAAATTTTAAGACAAGTTCTCCGCCAAATTGCTAAGTTGCCCAGGCTGGGCTCAAACTTTCTGCCTCAGCCTCCCAGAGTGCACTGCCAAGCCCAGCTGCTTCTCTTTTCTCCCCTCCCCTCCCCTCCCCTCCCCTCCCCTCTCCTCTCCTTTCCTCGCCTCTCCTCCCCTCTCCTCCCTCTCCCCTCTTTTTCAGGGCTTTGCATATGCTAAGTACATGCTCTATCGCTGAGCTGTACCTCCGGCCCTAAATCTTGGTAGTTTATGGTATTTAATGTGCTCCACTTAAACCACATGTGGGAGACCGAGACAGGAGGACTGCAAGTTCAAGCCCAGTCCAGGCAATTTAATGAGTCCTTATCTCAGAATAAAAAGGGGCCAGGGATATGGATCAGTGTGAAGCTCTGGGTAAATACAGTGTACAAAACAAAACACTATGTTCCATTTGTCTGGGTGTGGTGGCACCGGCATATAATCTTGTGCTCTGGAAGATGGGAGCAACAGGACTATAAATTTGAGCCCGGCCTGGAAAATTTAATGACATAGCAAGACCCTGTCTCAAAAAAAAAAAAAAAAGAAAAGAAAAGAAAAAGGCTCGGGGATATAGTGTGATGGCCCTGGGTTGAATTCCCAGGATTGCAAAAACAGCAACAAAAGTTGTTTAAAAGCAAAAAACAAGAAGTACTAGTCTTTCTTTTTAAATGCCAGCAAAATAAAATCTGCTGCGTTGGATTCTGCACTGGACTTCAGTGCAGGCTGCTACTATGTGTCATTATCTGTAATTATTTAGTGTTTGTTCATAAATATTCACTCATAGAAAGTGTGAGAGAAAAGGCAGAAACTGAGTTCCTCTGTGATTGGCAAACCTGGTAAGTGAGAAAGGGGCTTTCGTATTACGATCTTATAGAAATTTAATTTTTTTTCATTTCTTCATTGTGTGAAGTATATGTAACAAAACTTGCCATCTTGCCAGGCGTAGTGGCACATACCTGTACTCCCAGCATTTGGGAGGCTGAAGCAGGACGATCACCACAAGTTCAAGGCCAGCCTGTACTACATAGAGAGTTCAAAGGCCAGCCTGAACAACATAGTGAGACCTTGTTTCAAAAAAAAAATTTTTTTTTTTTTTTGCCATTTTGCAGGGTGTGGGAGGCTGAGACAGGAAGATTTCAAGTTCCAACCCAATCAGGATAATTTAGCAATTTAAGAGAACTTGTCTCAAAATTGTAAAATTTTAAAAAAGATCTGGTGATGTAATTCAGTATGAAGGCCCTAGATTCAATCCTCAGTACTTAAAAGTAGATATACTTTGTTGTGCAACCATCAACAACATCTATCCCCCAAACTTTGCTCATGCTGCTAAACTAAATCTCTGTACCTATCAATATATATAGTGATAGTCTCCATCTGTATGTATCAATATATGTATAATTCTCCATTCCTCCATCCCATAACCTCCGGGAACTACCGTTCTAGTTTGCATCTCTATGAATTTGATACCCAGAAGCCCTGTAAGCAGACTTATTTAGTATTTGTCACTTTGTGACTTACTTCACTTAGCATAATGTCTTCATAGTTCATCAGTACTTTAGCCAGTGTCAGAATCTCCTTTCTTTTTTAAGGCTAAGTAATATTCCATTGTATATATGCACCACATTTTGTTTATCTGTTTACCAGTGGGTGGATTTCAGTTGTTTCCACCTTTTGGAAACTGTAAATAATGCTGTTATGAACACAGATGTATGAATATCTGTTTAAATCCTTGCTTTCTATTCTTTTGGGAAAATTCAGAGTCTCACACATGTTAGGCAAGTGCTGTACCACGGTGGTGGATTAAGAACTGTGGTCAACTTAAAACACCAGCTGAACTGAATCAGCATAGTGCAGTGTAGATGGCCCACTTGAGGACTGCTGCCTGCATGAAAAAGAGACCTGGAGAGGAAGAGCAGTGTTGGGGGTTTTCCTAAGTGAGTGTTGCTGTTTAGAGCTGCTGGTTGTCCTGGAGGAGCTTGTCCTGCTGGCTTCCCTGATATGAACTGTGCTATTATCTTTGAGTAGCTCAGGACCTTGTTGCTGAGGATGGCTGTGGTTCACTGGGGGAGCTCTGGTCCTTAATTTTAGAGTTGTTTCCTGGCTTCAGAGGGGAAGATGTAGGCTGTTCAATCTCCTGGAGAAGTTTGTCACTTGCCAGCTTCTTGATATGAACTCAGCTGTTCTCATGGTCAGAGGAGCTTGGAATCTTATTGTCACTGAGAGGGCTGTGGTACTTTTCAGAGGAGCCCTGGTCCTTATTTTGAGTGTCGCTTCTTGGCGCCAGTGTAGAACCTTCAACCTATTGGCAGAGATCCTTCACCTCTCTGGCATAGACTTTCTAGCTGACCTTTGGGCCTTCCCAGAGCAAATCTGTGCAACAGACTTGCATGAGTCATTGTTGTGGGTTCTCGGCCTCCAGCTGGACTCTATGGGAAGCATTGTCGTGGGCTCTAGGTTTTCAGCTGAACTCACGCAAGAAACTGTCATGGAATCCAGGCTCTTGGCTGGATTTTCTAGGTCTTTAGCGTGTGGACAGGTTTCCTGCACTTCTTCTATTTGACTCCTTGGGTGACCACGATACATAATACCATAAATTATGTGTCCTGCATGTAATTAATTGCTCTCCTTGGAACCCCTGACTACAACAACCACACAGCTACATGCCATCTCTTTTTAAAATATTTATTTTGAGACAGAGTCTTATTAAATTGACCAGGCTGGCCTTGAATTTATAATGTTCCTGCCTCACCCTTCCTACCGGCTGGGATTACAGGCATTTGCTACCACATCTGGCTATTTTGGATTTCTGCAGGAATTACAATATAGTTTCCCATAGCAGCTACACACACTTGACATCCCCACCAGTGGAGCACAAGAGCTCTAATTTCTCCATGGGTATTTAATACTTCCAATGCATGTGTGAAATACATTCCGTCAGTGTAAACTAAAACAAAACTTTATATATAGCAGACACTCAATTATTTTGTTGAATTCAACAATCGATATGTTTTTATTGAAATATATCCAACACACATTTATTTAATTCCTACTCTGCAGGTGGCAATATATTAAGTAGTTCTAGGGTCACAGATATGAACACCGGTCTCTACGCTTAGGGAGTCTGTACTAGTAAACTGCACCGAACATAGAGTATATTATTAAATATCGAGTAAACTGCACTGAACATAATTAAATAATTATGTATTATTAAATATCTATTAAACTGCACCAAACATAGAGTGTATTATTAAATATTGAGCTGTTAAAAGGAGACGTTTCTTGCACTAATAAGAAAACCATTCAGCACAACTCGCACAGCTTCTTACCTGTTTGTGGGCAAACACCACCAGGGGAATGACTGGGTTGGCTTGGATGAGTTGGTGAAGGTATTTCTTGGCCTCAGGCAAGCGGTCGTGATCGGCTGAATCCACCACGAAGATGAGCAGCAAGCCCTTGGACAGGTGCGTCTCCCAGGAGGAGTGGAGGAGTTCACTGCTGCCAACTACGGAGAGGGGCAGAGGAGGAAGACACCAGACCCCCGGCCGCGTGCGCCTGGGCAGCGTCCACACTCACAGTCACCCAGCAGGCACCCAGCGGGGTCTCTGTGTCCTGTCACACACACTGGACACCTCGGCCACCGCACGCTCATCCATTACAGCTCAGAAAATTAGATCCACGCTGCCTGTCTGTCTGTTCACACGGGGACTTGCTGTTAGCAGAGGCTGGCTTGAACTCACTGTGACCCTGCAGCATCAGCCTTCTTTTTATTTATTTATATATTTACTTTTTTTTCCAAATCAAGTTTATTTCAAGGATAAGAAGAAAGGAACGAAGGAAGAAGAGGAGGAAGAAGAAGAAAAAGGAGAAGAAAGAAGAGGAGGAGGAGGAGAAGCACAACAAAATTTTAAAACACATCAATCAAGGGGCAACAGTAATACACACATTGTCATCCCCAAATCATTCACCCAGAGCGCAAGACATCTGCATTCAATTGTCTCAACAATACCAACACACATCTTTCTTTTCAGTGAACTCAGAGAAATCAATAATATAGCTACCTTAACTATTTTTATATTGTTGTAGCTTGGCATAACTGATGCCATCTTGAGCCCTGCATTTAACTAATGCCCTGTGTTTGACCCAGGAAAATGGAAAATCACTCAGGGTATAAGTCCCATGAGAAAAGCAGAATGAGCTGCACCCACAGGAGAAAAATTAACCTGCTCAACAAAGAAGCAGGATACAGGTGTCAACTGAAAATTAGTGTAAGATTCTAGCTAAATTGTTTCCAATAGTATGTCTTTTGTGGTTCTCTCTTTTAAAAACTCTATAACTTTTCAGTTCTGGGCCACTTGTTTGGACTCTAAAATGGGGCATGGGGGAATGTCTGTATGTGAGTGGTCCTGAACTCAATTAATTAAATTTCAAATTTATCAATTTGGCTGCTTGGATTCCTATATTGTTCATGAACCCACCTCAATATACATATACATACACATATACATTTTTTCCTTTAGCTTCTCACACTAATGAAACAATATGATGTTTACACATATTTATGTCACTAGTGAGTATGTTCTTAAGTTGTGTCCATTTACGTATAAAAGTCTTTTTATCTTTCTTTATGGCTGAGTAGTACTCCATTATATAAAAACACCACATCTTTTTTATCCGTTCCTCAGTTCATGAGCATTTAGGTTATTTGTGAGATCTAGCTATTACAAACTATGCTGTTATAAACATGAGTGCACACATATTGTTGTGGCATGACATTTTTAATTCTTCTGGGAAGATACCCAGAAGAAGACTAGCTGGATTGAATGGGACTACCAACCCTAGTTTTTCGAGGAAGCTCCACACTGATTTCCACAGTGGTTGCACCAGTCTTCATTCCCACTAACGGTGGAGAAGAGTTTCTTTTTCCCCACAGCCTCTCCAGCATTTGTTATTGCTTGATTTCTTTCTTTCTTTCTTTTTTGGTACTGGGGATCGGATGAACTCATGACCTTGTGCTTGCCAGGCAGGCACTTAGGGTGCTGAGCTAAATCCCAGGCCCTATGGCTTGACTTCTCAATGGTAGTCATTCTTTGTGGGGTGAGGTAGAATCTCAGTGTTGTTTTAATTTGCATCTCTCAAATGACCAGTGATCTTGAACTTCTTTTCACATATTTACTTGCTGTTTATTTTTTCACCTGGGAAGTATGTATTCATCTCACCTGCCCATTTTTGGACTGGGTCTTTAAATTTTGGAGGACTGATTTTTTTTTTTTTTTTTAGTGCTTTATATGTTCTCAATAATAATCCATTGAGGAACAGCTGGCAAACATTTTCTCCCATGTTGTGGGCTGTCTCTTCACTCTTTTGGAGATTTCTCTTGCTGTGCAAAGCTTTTTAATATGATGAAATCCCAGTTATTCTTTGTGATAGTTTCACTATGATCAGGGTTTTATTCACAAAGTCTTTGGGTACACCAATGTCTTCAAGAGTTTTACCTATTCTATTGTCCAGGAAATTTAGTGTTTGTTTTAATATTTAGGCCTTTAATCCTTTTGGATTTTACTTCAGTGCATGTTGAAAGATATGGGTCCAGTTTTAACCTTTGGCATGTGCAAAGCCAGTTTTTTCAGCACCATTTATTAAAGAAGTTATCTTCCAGTGAATGTGTTTGGAACCTTTGTTAAAGATAAGATGACTAAGTGTGTCTGGAGCTGTCTCTCCATCTTCTGTGTTCCATGGATCTTTGGGTATGGTTTTTTGTTGTTTGGGGGGGGGGCAGTTCTATTTGTTTGTTTGTTTGATCACAGTAGTTGTATAGTACAATTTGAAGTCAGGGATTATGATGCCCCTGTCTGGCCTTTGTTGCCCAGAATTGCTTTTGTTATTCTAGGTCTCTTCTGGTTCCAAAAGAATTTTAGGACAGTTTTTCTCTAATTCTATGAGATAAGATGTTGGAATTGTGAATCAAATTGCATTAAATGTGTATAACAGTTTTGGAAGTCTGGCCATTTTTCCTACATTGGTTTTTCCTACCTAAAAGTATGGGATATTATTCCTTTTTTTTTTTTTGAACTCACAACCTTACACTTGCCAGGCAGGCATTTAGGCCACTGAGCTAAATCCCTGGCCCTATTGCTCCATTTTCTGATATCTTCTTCAATCTCCTTTTTCTGAGTATTGTAGTTTTCAATGTAGAGGTCCTTGCATTCCTAAGAATATTTTTTTGGATGTTATTGTGAAAGGTATTTTTTCTCTAATTTCTCTCTGAGTTTGTTATTCATGTACAGGAAAGCTATTCTTTGTTGGTTTGTTTTGTCTTTTGTTGCTGTTTTTTATACTGGGCATTGAATTCACAACCTTTAAACTTGTCAGGTAGGTACTTATGCTCTTGAGCTAAATCCCTAACCCAGTCTATTGTTTTTTGTGTTGATTTTGTACTGAGCTATACCACTGAATTTGCTTGTTATACCTAGCATTTTTTAGTGGAGCTTTTGGAGTTTTCTGTGTAAAGTGTCATGTCATCTGCAAATAATGATAATTTAATTTCTTCCTTTTCTATCATTATTTCTTTTCTTACTCTTGTCTAGTTGCTCTGGCTAAAGTTTCCAGGATTATGTTGAATAAGAGTGGAGACAGTGGACATCCTTGTCTTATTCCTGATTGTGGAGATAGTTTTCAGGTTTTGTTCATTTAGTATGATGGCTGTTGGTTTGGCTTTTATCAAACTAAGATAAAGACTACTCCAACTTTCTCTAGAATCTTTTTTATCATGAATGGGTGCTGAACTTTGTTAAAAGCGTTTTCTCCTTCTTTTGAGATGATCATATGATTTTTGTCTTTGGCTCTGTTAATATGGTATATTACATCTATTGATTTACATATGGTGAACCATCCCTGCAACCCTGGGATGAATCCCACTTAGTAATGGTGTGTAACCTTGATGATTTGCTACATTCTGGTTGCCAATATCTTACTGAGAATTTTTGCATCAATGCTCATTAGGAAAATTTTCCAGTGGTTCTCTTTGTTGGGTCCTTCTCTGGTTTTGGTATCAGAGTGATGCTTGCTTCCAAGAATAAATTTGGGAGTATTGTTCCCTTTTCAATTTCATTAAAGAGTTTGAGAAGTAGTGGTATTAGGTCTTCTCTAAATTTCTTATAGAATTCAGCAGTGAATCCATCAGGGCCTGGGCTTTTATTTGTTGATAGATTTTTAACTGCATCTTTGATTACACTGATATTTATTCAGGATTTTTATGTTTTCTTGATTCAGCTTTGGCAATTCATATGTACATAGGAATCTGTCCATTTCTTCTGCATTTTCCATCTTATTGGAATACAAGTTTTCAAAGCAAGTATCTTCTGGATTTCTGTAGGGTCTGTTATGATTTCATCCTTTTCATTCCTAATTGAGTGGATTTGAGTCTTTTCTTTGCTATTTTTGATAAGGTTGCCAATTTTATTTAACCTTTCAGTGAATGACTCCGTAATTTATTGTTTGCTTTTTTAGTCTCCAATGCATTAATTTTTGTTCTGATCTTTATAATTTCCTCCCTCATATAAGCTTTTAGCTCAGCCTGGTCTTCTTTTTCTAGAAGCATTAAGTTATTTATTGGTGCTTGCTGTTTCATTGATATGTGTATTCACTGAAATAAATTTGCCTCTTAGGACTTATTGCCTTGTGTTCCACAAGTTCCAGTATGTTTAATGTCACTATCACTTAACTGTAGAAATTGCTAATTTCTTCTTTAATTTCATCTGTAACCCACTGCTTGTTCAGGAGGGTGCTAATTAATTTCCATATGTTTATGAAGTTATTATATTTTTTTGCCATTGATTTCCAATTTCATTGCACTGTGGTCTGATAGTACACATGCAATAATTTCAATTCCTTTGCATTTACTTAAGTATGCTCTATGAGCTAGTATATGGTCTATTTTGGAGGATATAATGTATGCAGCTGAGAAGAATATATATCCTGATGTTGTATGGTGGAACACCACTCTTAGTAGATATCTACTAAGTTAATTTGTTCAAAAAATTTGATTTAGGTCTAATAATTATTTATTTTTTATTTTTTATCTAGTTGATCTGTCTCATTGTGACATTAGGGTATTGGAATCCCCCAATACAGTTGTATTAGTGCTTATTTCATTTTTCATATCTGTTAATATCTGTTTTTTATATAGTTGGGTGCACTGGTATTTGTTGCATATTATTTATACTTGTTATCTCTTCCTCTTGGATTGTTTCTCTTACAAGGACACAGTGACTATCTTTATCTCTCTTCATCAGTCTTGGCTTGAAATTTACTTTGTCTGCAAATTAAATCTATCTCTGTTTTTATCTGGGTTCCTATCACATAGAGTATTGTTTTCCACTCTTTGACTTTCAGTCTATGAATTTCTTTTCTAATTAAATGTGTTTTTCTGTATGTAGCATATTATTAGATCTTGCTTCTTGATCCATTTTGCCAGCCTGTGTCTTTTGATTGGTGAATTGAGAGCATTAACATTGATGGTTACAACAATATGTACTGATTTATTCATGTCATGTTATCGTCCTGTTGTTGGCCCTCCCACTTTTCTCCTCCTTTGTCTTGCCTGGTGGATTCCTTCTGTTGGGGTGTATGGGGTTGTACTCCTCCCTTATCTTTCTCTAGAATGTGTAGGGAGTGGCTTTGAATAGCTGCTGCTGCCCTGCCCCTCCTGCCTGAGGGCATTTGGTGTGTCAGCCTACATTTCCCTGGATGTGATGATGACCTATCAGATAACACTCTGTGCCCTCTTCCTGCCCTTGGCCCCCCCCACCCTATATAAATTGTAGCCATTTTAAAAATAAACGAGACTCCACTGGAATCGCATCCTGTCTCCATCTCTCTTTTCTCTTGCCCTGCCCCCATCCCCGATCCCCTCTCCAGTTGAGACCCATAGATTGGTCCGCAGGCCGGATCAAGTGGCGCCCAACATGGGGCAGGTCAAGTCCCAACGCCCCACGTGGGGCGGGTCAAGAATGTCCTTCAGAATGTTTTGGAGTGATGGTTTGGTGATCATAAATTTCCTCAGAATATTTTCATGGAAATATCTTTTTTGTGAGGTACATTAATCTGGATTGAAAATTGTCTTCCTTAACTTGAAACATTTCACTCCAAGCTGTCCTTGGATTTGTGCTGAGAAGTCAGCTGTGATTCTTGTGAGCTTTCCTTAATAGATGATTTGTTTCTTTTCCCTAACAGCTCTTTTTTTCCCCGAACAGCTTTTAAATTCCATTCTTGTGTTGAATTTCTGCAATCCTGATTGTAATATGCCTGGTTATAGTTTTTTATCATGGCTAATTGGAGTGCTATTAAGATTCATTTATGTGTATGTCAAAATTCTTTTTCACTATCAGGGAAGTTTTCCACCATGATGACTGTGAGTTTTTTTAAAAAATATCATTTGTACTATATTCTGCTTTTTCACTCATTCCAATAAATCTGAAGTTATTTTTCTTTTCTTTGCCTCATCTAGCAGATGCTGACTTGATTTTTCATGGTCCCTTGCTATTTTTAAGAAATATATCTTTTCATGATGGCTAACTGGAAGCCTGTCTTCTATATCTGAGATCCTGTCCTTACACTGGCTTAATCTGCTGTGGATACTTTCAATAGAATTTTTATTCTTCTGGAAATCCTCTTGAATCTGCTGTATGGATTCCAAATCTTTCCTATGCTAAACACTCATGGCCGCCATAATTTTCTTAAGCGCCTGTACATTTTTTGTCTGTATCTGCTGTAATCACAAAGCATAGTATTCACTGTGGACACCATCTCTGCAGTTATCTGAGATTTCTGCAGTTGATTCTGATTTGACTTTTTCTAGAGCCTCATTGAATTGCTTTGTCGTTACCACTTCAGAGAAGCCAGGTGGGAGGCTTTCAAATTGTCCCCACCTCATTGCCCCCTGAGTTTGTTTTTGGTGAACTGGGTGTCTGGAGTTGAATTTTGGTTGTCATCTCATGTTCTTTTCTTTTTTAGCTAAATTCCTGGGGTAATGCTTATAAATTACCTATGGCAGGTTGCTTTATTGCTAGTATTTAGGACCCTCAGATAATTACTTTGAGGTATCTTCCAGGTGTAACTAGTTTTTGGGTTTTGAATCTTCAATTTGTTGGAGGTGAGAAGTTGATGCCTATTTAGCCCAGCCCCTTCTTCTTTGCAATATTCCACAGTATTTTCTATGACCCTTAGTCAATCTCAATCTTGGAATACCAGAAAGAATCACTGTGTAGAACTATTGTGTCACTGTTGTCTAAGGTGGTACCATTAGCAGTAACAGTAGTATCAATCACACCCCAGGAAATGACAAACTGATGTAACCATTAATTTGATACCTTTAACTATCTACACTAGATTTGTAGTTACCTAATGAAATCTAAAACATATCAAAAAAGTATATGCAATATACAAGTCCTTAATATGCCAATTTTACCCTCAAGCATTAAAATTTAAAAAAGAATTGGGAAAAATATGTTAAAAAAACAGGATGAGATTAAAAGTAAGCCTGGAAGACAAAGGAGGATCATGCTAACTTTGGAAAACTGGTACAGAAGACTGGAGGGAAAGATAAAAGAACAGAAGCAGACAGAATAACAATCATGAAGAGAGTAGAAAACCATGTTCATACTCCTATAAAAAGAAGAACAAACAATGAAGAAAAAACACAAAATCACAACAACAGCAAGAATAACAAAAAATGAGAGAGAAAAAGTCCAGGTGTTTAGGTTTGTCTCTGCTGCCACTGGCAGACAATATGTGGAAACAGAGTCCCAATTCATACCAATCTACACCAGCAGCTGGTAGTAGCTTTTTGGCTGGGTGGTATATAATCTCAGCAAACCTGCACCTTCTGGATAAGACCAGACTCATTTCTCCTGCCGTCATCAGTGCCAGGCCTCAGCCCAGCTGGGAGACACTAGATGGAGCCAGCAGCTGCTCTGAGTTCTGAGCTCAACTGGCCCAACTCCAAGTTACACCTGCCCAGGTACTGGCTTGCACAGGAGGACTGAGCCCTCTGCCTCTCCGACAATCAGTGCAGTCCTCACATCCTCTTCTCCCCTCCAGTGCTGTGTCTTTCTGTGAAGGGATCACCAGCCATCACCACATATCTGTAGTTTGAACCGCTCCTCTCGTGCAGTGAGCCCCAAGTCAGGTAGAAGGCTCTGCTGGCTACCTCTTTCTTCTGTGTTTGAAGTTTCTCCTTTTACTCTTTGCATGGGCTTCAATTCATGCTTCAGATCATTCCTGGGTCCAGGGGGCCCCACTCGTCTCCCACTTGGCTTCCTCACATTGCCTTGTCCCAGCATTCAGATGGCAAGACTCAGAGGCGCTCTGTCTCTGCTGCTTACCACTCCAATATCTGGTGCCTCCTTGATTTCTTTAAAATCTTTAATCATTCAATATTTTATCCCTTCTTGAACTCATTTTCGTTATATATTGTCACGATGTATACAGTATTTTCTTGTTATCTTTTTTCTTTTTTTGATACAGGGGATCCAACTCACAACCTTGCACTTGTCAGGCAGGTGCTTAGGCCACTGAGCTAAGTCCCTGGCCCTTTCTTGTCATGTAATCAATGCCATTCTTTTTTCATTCATGACATTACTTCTGCTTCCTCAGTTTTCTTCAATAAATTTCACAAGTTTGTCTGTTTTGTTTATCTTTTCAGGGAAATAACTTTTGACCTTTCTTCTTCTTCTTCTTTTTTTTATTTTTTACTGTTCTGATCTTCTCTACTGTGTCTTTGTTTCTTTTTCAGTTTTTTTTATCAGTACATGTTTGCAGTACATCTTGGCAGAGACGGGGAGTTGGCACAGCTACATAGCACATCACTATTATTTTTCATCCCCCTTTCCCTCCCCAACGCGCATCTCTTCATTTCCTTCTCTTTTGCAAAAGATCTTCCTCTTTTTTCGTGCTCATTATTTACATTTTGGGTTTCTTATGTAGGAGAAATCATGCAAAATTTAAGGTTGTACATCTGATTTATTTCACTTAACATTATAGCCTCAAAGTGCATCCATTTATTTTTTTGAGACAGGGTCTTGCTATGTAATTCAGGTGGCCCTTTAACATACCGCATAGTCTAGGTAAAAATTTTTACCCAACATAAGCCTTTTCTCCATAGAATTATAGGTGTCCGAGACTGTGTTTAAGCAACAAGAAAGACATTAAGACAATTATTTCATTGGCACGCCCCCCCCCCCCTTTTTTTAAGGAAGGAAAGTTCTGTTTAGCTCACAGTTTGTGGAGATTTCAGTCCATAATCAGCTGGCTGCAAGACAGAGTGGCATGGCACCAACACTTCAAGGCAACAGCTAGCAAGAAGTCAGCACAGCAAAAGGTGGGCAAGAGAAAGCCCCTTTTCCTCCCTTACACTGTACACAGAGCACCTTCCAACCCTGCTCCAGGGCAAGTGCAGCACTCACAAAATTTTTGTGCTCTCCTCTTGCACAGGCTGAGGATATTTACAAAGTAAGGGTCCTAGCTCCCTGCTGAGTCTTAGTTAAACTTCTGAACTCAAGTTGATACAATGTATCAACCATAACAATCCACCTCTTGTCAACTTGGCAACTAGACACATTTCTTGAACCTGTTTTCAGACAGGCACACCAGTTTTGATCAGAAGATTTCAATGCTATTTTTAATAATCATTCACTTCTGGGTATTTTCAAATTTCCAATATGATTTTATATTTGAACCATGTGTTATTTAGTAATGGAACTCTATTACTGAAAGATTTTAAATCAGCAACCAATCTGCTTAAATAGATATTAAAATATTGTTCTTTGTCACTGGATGAAAACAAAAATGAAACATTGACTGCCAGGATCTAAGAAAGAAGTGGGGGTGACTCAGTGGGGGCAGCGGGAAGGGCTGTAGCTGATAAATTTGAGATATGCCTTGGAGCTGGAAAAATTTGAAGTATTTGACTTGCAGACTGAAGGTAAAGATAGGTGGAGAAATCAAGGTGACTCAGGTGAAGAAATCAGGTTTTGGCCTCACAATACCTGACTGTGAGGAGCATCTTCCCAGTAGATTATAGAGAGAGAAGTGACCTGCAATAAAGCAGACATTTCTGTTCTGACCAAATAAGTTTAACAGGCCAGTCAGACATTCAAGTGTAGATGGCAGAAGACATCTGGATGCGTTTGGGATGGATGGGTAAAACTGGGAATTGTTAGTATGTAGATAGCATTTACTACCATAGGGTGGAGGAAATCACACCTGGAGAGGATGGGAAGAGAAGACCTGAGGCCCGAGGTACTGACTCCAGAACTACTACAGAATGGGGGCCTGGGGCTGCTGTCCGGACAGCAGAGGAAGTTTAGGTTCATCTCTGCTTGCAATGAGGAGCAGGAAACACACTGTACTTAGACTGCACGGGATTTACAGCAGGGAACAGGGAGGATAATATTAGGGATGACAAGGCTTAGATAAACCTTCCTTTAAACACCCCTTTGTCTGACCAGTACTGCAAAAAAGGAGAAAATGTAAAAAGCATAAAGTGATCCCCATTCTACAGGGTACCTTTGTTTAAAACCACGTATGTGTTATAAAAGCCTGGAAAAGCCAGGCATGATGGCACATATCTGAGGCTGAGCAGGAAGATTGCTGTGAGTTCAAGGCCATCCTGGACTGCACCTAGTCTCACAAACAAACAAACAAAAAGCAGAAACAAAAAAACCCTGAGAAAATCTGGAGAGCTACTTAGGCCAAGGTCCCAGCGAGGGTCACATCACGTGGGGCTCATGCCATTGGGGAACATTCCGGCTCACACTAGTGGGGAGAGGGCTTACTCTCCAGGAACTCCATGGGGCGGCCTCCTGCGTCGATGCTCACCGCATTGAAACCTGGGGCGGGCGCCATGCTGTGACAGGAGCTGTTGGAAGCTAAGGTGTGGAGGACACTGGTTTTCCCTGCTCCATCCAGGCCTAGAACTAGGATCTGCTTACTTTCCTCCTGCAAAACAAAACATAAACCAATAAACCTGTACTGTCAGAACCTTGCTGTCCTGGCTACCGACACTATGCCTGCCTATGGCAGGACCTATGAATAGTACTAAAATTGCAAACCAGAGCAAAACTTCACAAAAATTGGTGTAAGTCTAAGTCAAATGGTACCAACCAGCTAATATCTTCTAATCAGCTTTTGCTAGTTACGTGATGGTAACCCTTCTCCATTCCCTAGCTCCTGGTCAGCCTATCAAACACTTTAGATATATGACATATTACACACATATGACGCATTAGATATTTTGTAGCGTATTTACAATATAAAGTATTTTTATATAACTCAGTGGTAGGTACTATTGATCACAAGGCCAATCGTTAGGATTTTGCTTCTTGTCTATTAAAGTTCACGTGTGTTGAAGATTCTGGTTGATTGGTTCATTTGTTTTTTGGTGGTGCAAGTACTGACTGTGCCACTCCGCAGGTAAGGTCTCATTAGTCATCATCATCATCATCATTATTAACCCTTCTTGCCCTCACAACTGAACAGCTGGGTTATAAAATCTCAGGGCAGAGTTCCCCTAATTTTTAAAACATAAGCATCATGATTAAAAGAAAAGGTAAAAAGATTATAGGAGTTTTTTTGTTTGTTTGTTTGTTTTTTTGAGACAGGGTCTTGCTGTGTAGTTCAGGCTGCCTTGAACTTACTATGTCGCCTATGCTGGCCTCAAAATTGCAGCAACCCTCCTGCCTCAGCCTCCCAAGTGTTGGGATTACAGGTATGCATCATGCCCAGCAGATTATAGGAATCGTTAAACCAATTCCAAGAATGAAAGGGTATTTGTTTAAAAGCCCAGTGTAAAGCCTGATGAACTGGAAGTAAATTTAAAAAGACGAATTCTACAAACACACCAGCATTAGAGATTTTCATGACTAAGATAGAATTCTGGTTTGCAGACAGAGGCAGTCAGAGATTTGTCTATGGTACAAACTTTAAACAGTAACAAGTGAGGAACAGTACAGCCAGACTGTTCAATTATTTGCAAACAGCTTAATTAAGAAGTTTCTCATGGATGGGCTCAGTGGAGCATGCCTGTAATCCCAGCTAGAAGGGAGGCTGAGGCAGGTGCATCACAAGTTCAATATAGCCGGTCTGGGTAATACAGCAACACCGTGTCTCAAAATAAAATAAAAAAGGCTCAGTGATAGAATGCTTCTGGTTTTGATCCCCAGCACCAGGTTTACTGTACACAAAAACCCAACTGTTTTTAATTGTACTAGTGCAGAGCCAAACACGGAGTATACTTGTAATCCCTGCATTTGGGAGGCAGAGGCAGGAGTATTATAAGGTCCAGTCTTCAGGGGCAATTCAGAGATTTGTAGCTCAGTGTGAAGGCCCTGATTCCTATTACTCACAAATATGCATGCGTGTGAGCACACACATGTGCTGGTTGGGAAATAATTTTATACATATCTGCTTGAACACTACATGTTTACTGAGGTTAGACTAGATTTTTGGAAAATGATTTTAAACAGCATTAGAATGTCTAGTATTTTTTAAAAGATCTCTGTGACAGTGAGATATATGAGTTGGCCTATACAAACTTGTGTAGAAAGCATGATTTACAAAGGCCAAGTAGAAAGTAACTGAATTTGAAAAGGTACATATGCTTAGAATGAATTCTTTTTTTTTTTCCGTCTTTTTCCTTTTTATCGGAACCGGGGATCGAACCCACGACTGCCTGCTTATGAGGCAGGCGCTTATGCCGCTGAGCTAAATTCCCAGCCCCCTTCTTTTTTCTTTTTTATTATTTATTTATTTAGTTTCTGGTGGGGGAATCAAATTCAGGACCTTGTACTTGGAATGAATTACTTTTTTTTTTTTTTTTTTTGGTCTTTTTGAGACAGGCTCTCGCTATGCAGTTCAAGCTGGCTTTGAGTTCATTTTGTAACCCAGGCTGGTCTCAAACTCACAATAATCCTCTTGCCTCAGCCTCCTGAGTGTTGAGATTACAGGCGTGTGCAACCATGCCCTTCTTGGAAGGAATTCTTGATGGCTCTAGAAGCAAACACATTTTCATAGGTCTTTCCCACTTGGTTCCTACCTTGTTCCCCTTCCCTCCATCTGCGTCTGTGTGTCATGGCGCCATTCTGAGCGCGGTATGATAAGGAAGAAGGCGATGCACACAGGAGATTTCATTAGATGTTTTAAGCTGTACACTTTGAAGCAATGGTGTCAGCAAGAGATGCAACACACAGTGTGTGTTATGGCCCCCAATCGCCACTGGGGACCCTATTCATTCCATGATACACATACTCCCCCCGCCTCGGTAACACCTGTGAATTTAGGACGCTTTGCAGGTGATTATAGACCATGTTTTACTGGCAGGGGTTTTTAGTGACAACTAAAATAACCACATCCTAGATCCTATTAAAGCAAAACTTAGTTTCATAATACAATTCAAATGCTACCTTAATTGTATTATGCAGACTGATCCTTCTAAGGTATCATTCTCCCTGCATTTTGCAAAGATGTTTTTCTCCCTACCTGGCCAGCCAGCTCAGTGTACTCACATAGTTTCCACCATCCTCAGGGTCACTCATCCCTTGTTCACAATAAATTCTGAGGGAGGCCTTGGATCAAGCAAGATCTGTGTCTGAATATCCTCATTTGTATAGGGCTTAGGACTCCTTGGCTGCCCATAACTTTGAATATGTCTTGGTATCTTTATTCTCACTGTGGGTTTCATTGGAGATGATAATTTGGAATTAACTTGGCGGGATTCCAATAAAGTCTCAATGAGATTGCAAATATAACTCTTTGGATTTTGAGAAGGATTGGAAAAAGGGTTACAATACTTGAATTACAATATTCAATATTCAGATTGGGAACTGTGTAAAATCCTCCCAGTTGAGGAGCTCAACTCCTCCTCAGGCAACCCTTCCCTCAGGAATTCAGTGGACCTGAGCTTTCTCACTGGTAAAAGAGACACTTCTAATCTTTTCTGGGAGACTCTCCTTCCCTAGAGGGGCAGTACAGGGCCCCAACCCACAATATTAACAAATGGGAATAAACAAGCTTCTTAGCATCCTAAGATCCTGAGATGCCCGGGAAGAGTTTTCTGTGAAGGCTAAGATAGGGTTAGCTGCTGGGATGACTGAATGCCTTTTACTTGTGCGTCTCCACTTGCTTCACATTACAAATGATATGCCAAAGGGGTCCTCTCCAAGGGTCCTCCTTGGTTGGCGGACCCTCTAATTTTGAGCATTTCTAGTGGCCGGGATGGTGCACCCGTAAAGTCCTCCTGAAATATCCCTCCCAGTCTCTCCAGTTTCTTGGAAATTCTGCAACACTATGAACTTGTGAGTTAATATCAATTCCCTGACCCTTTTCTAACCACACTGCTGTCCCTCAGCTCATCCTAACCGGAAGTCCTGCGCTGGGGTTTTACATTTCACTTCAATTCTGTCTCAGACTTTGGTCAGGGGATATAGAACTGCAGGAGAGGACAGGTACACGGAAAAGAGGAGGAGAGAAGAAAAAAATACAGGACTCTTGAGTTTCACCACCTAGAGAAAGTTGGGATCGTTGCGCATCAAAAATTGAGATGCGCTTGGTGCACGACTGTGAGCATAGCTACCCAGGCGGCTGAGGCAGAAGAATCAGAAACTAGGCCAGCCTGGGCCACTTAGTCCCTTTCAAAACAAAACCGGCTGCGGATGAAGTTCAGGGTTCAAAGTTAAGTAAAAGACCCTGGGTTCAAAATCCAGCACCTTACAAAAACGTGATTCTGAACACCTTTGTCAAAAAGGCAAAGACCCATTTGACCTATACACCGCCAAGGATTAAATCGCTGTGAATAATTCAAATCATGTTGACCCAGAAAGCCGCTCCAGGCCCAGGAGCCAGGCCAGGAACTCCAGGAGCGCTGAGCGCATCTAGCTGGGCGGAAGAGTGTCTCAGTTCTGAAACCTCTCAACAAGGCAAGCAGCAGCCATCGAAAAGGACCAGAGCTCCCAAAAGCACCAGCATAAACCCAGAAACCCTGCACATTCCACAACGAATGTGTCCCGGGAATGACACAACGTGTCCGGCCAGATTGGTGGCTGACGACCCAAGGAGAGGTGCGCCCCCTCTGCACGGCAGGCAGGGCCGCAGGACGGGCCTGAAAGCCGCTCGGGCACCCAGCACCCCACCCCCGCCCAGCGGGAGCCCGCAGGAGACGTAACAGAGACGCTGGCCGGGCGGGGCAATGGCCTCGGGGGGGAGGCCGGGGGGGCCCGGCGTGACTTACCGCAGGCTGGGGCGCGGGGCTCGCCACATTGCCGGGGTCCCTCTCCTCTTGCTCTCCTCCGGGCTGCTTCTCCCGTTTCTCTGCCGCCTTGCCTTGCTCCTTCCTCTTCTCCACCCCTTTGTCCTTTCTCTTACCCTTCTCGTCCTTTCCGTTGGCTTTCGTCTTGCCCTTCTCTTTTTCCTGAATTTTATCCCCCGCCTCTTTCTTTCTCTCTTCCTTGCCTGTTAGCCTAATTCTGTCCCTCGCGGGCCCCTTTCCCTTGTCCTTCCTCACTTTCCCCCTCTCCATCCCCTCCGCGTGTCCTTCCTTCCTCCCCGCGCGCCGGCGCGCCCGATCCTGGCCCTCGCCGCCCGGTCCTCGCAGGTGTGGCCGGGCGCAGGGGGACGTAGGTCCAAGGCGTCGCCGCTGTGCTCACCGCCTCCGCGCTCACAGCGCAGCCGGCCCGGCGCTCGGAGGCTCGCGCCTTGGGATGGGAGTGGGGATGCTGGGGTGGGCTGGCAGGAGGGTGGGGAGAATCCCGCGAGGCCATCTTCGCTGGGGGAAAAGCATCCCCGGGGGCCACTCGCGCTGGAGGTTGGCTGTGGCGATCTTGGGGGGTCCCCAACGCTTACCTTCTCAGCTTGACCATGGGTTACCGGGCCAGCTGTGTCTCCCACCTGGAAAAAACCTAGCACCGGCCTGGGTCCTGAGCGAGCCCAAGGACCCCCGCCTGTCTCCATCTCCCAACCAGGAACAGTCTTTGCGGGTAAACACAAAGGGAGGTCTAAAAACTGCTAGCCAGCACTGTCCATGGCGCGAATTCCTGTTGCATTTCCCTTAACAAAACAAAATAAAACTTGGGAGATGTCTAATTCCCAGTATCAAGCCAAAACTAAACTCAATGTGTAGTTGCTCCTAAGGCTCTAGTATGTAGTGAATTAGCATCTAACAGGTTTTTTTTTCCAAGGTAGTGAAGTGCTTTTAAATTGGTAGAGTATAAGGATGATTCTCTTATCCATGAGCTGCACTGTGGTGTATTTCACAATTTTACAATTAGTTTTTAGGGTCAGTGGTGTAGTCTGGTGGTAGAATACTTGATTAGCATGCAGAAGGCCTATCCCTAGCACCACTAAAACAAGCAGACAAGACAAAGTTAGCTTTGCCACACAATAAACTGATTCCCCACATTTTAGAGACCTGTAACGAATGAAGGTTTCAGAAAGCTTGAGTGATGCAATGTACTTTTAAAGTTAGCAGTTTCAAATAGTCTTGAAAACGCCATGTTTCATACCTTAAAAGTTTACTTCTGCTCAAAGGGAAATTATATTGTTTGATCAATCCTGCATGCTTGTACCTGGTAGCCTGAGCAATTACTTTTGAGCATAATATGCAAATAATGTTAACAACCATTGTTAAATTCCTATCATCATGTTTTGAAATCTTGTTTTGTCTCAGCCATTGTTTTTTGTTGTTGTCGTCCTTGTCATTTTGCTTTTGTTGTTGTTTTTTAATTGCTTGTCTGCTTCTTGATTTTTCTGGGGGTTTTTTCCTCTTAAAAAACAAAGTTTACATCTGTGATGGTAGGACACTTGTAATCCCTGCAATTGGGAGGCCCGAGGCAGGGGGATCACTGTGAATTCAAGGTCAGGCTCAACTGCATGGCAAAATCCTGCCTCAAAAAGGCCGAAAAAAAAAAAAGAAAAAAGAAGTTTCTGTTTATACACAGTAAGGTGATAAATTCTCAGTGAGGTTTAAACTGAGGTCACATAATACCATTTGTATTGTTGTAAGGAGACAATTTTACATACTCAGCTTAAAACAAAATTCGTGGATATACTAATGAGTAAGTCCTCCATAAAACTGCAACACCCAAAACATCTTCATTCATGATCAATGCGAGAATATTTTATTTAAAAATGTGCCACAGTAAATGGATGTGTCCATACTGCGCTTTATAAATGTACACACTCATATGTAAATATGTAAATACAAAGTATGCATGTCACTGTCAGCCTGTTCAAACAAGGAAAGAATTACTAGAAAGTTAATGTAGATGTTTATACTTCATCTGACAATAATTTGAGGCTTCAGTTGCTTCACAATGAGGACTGTAACAATGGCTGTTAATAACAACAATTAAAAGAACTATAAATGTCACTGTTTTGCCTTCGGTCAGAATTTTCTTTTTTTCTTTTTTTTGTATCAGGGATCAAACTCACTCAAGACCTCACGCTTGCCAGGCAGGCGCTTATACTGCTGAACCAACTCCTTGGCCCCAGAATTTTCAAAGATGGATAATTTTCACCAAGATTCTGTTGTTTAACCTAAAAAACCCTGATCTTTTAGCTATTTAATGGAATGTTGGATTTACTGATTATTTCTGCAACAGAGTATAAAGAAGGAATAAGTATCTGTCACTCTTAACAAAACACTACTCTATAGAGCTCAAAAATGTATTACATCATAATAAATTATTTTAAGATCTCGTTTAGATGCACTGCAGATTCAGACTATGCAAAACCAAGAGGCAGCACCCCATTTCTTATAGAGGAAGCCTTTTTAAAAAACACTGAAGATGTTTCAGTAGATACATTCAGTCAAACACAGCAGCACTTTATTAACAAGAACAGAGTAATATGATCACAAGGAAATAGTTAAAAGTCTAAAATGAATGATACCTTGGACAGCAAAAGATGAACACCAACAAGGGCAGGCATCCTAACATCTCACAGCTGTTGAATGAGAGTGGCTTGTAGGCAAGGAAAGATAAGCAACATTTATATCACAAACTGACTAAAACACTTCATTACTTTGGGAAAGGTAATGAATGGTCACAACCCATTACTAGAAAGAAGAACCATTTGAATATATTAATGGGGCCAACCAGTTCTGTCAGATTTTAATACTGTATAGTATTGATTTCCTCTCTATGTAATGAAGTCAATTGATGTTCTTGATAGGAACATTAATCTTTTTGATTGAGACAGTCGAAACCATCTGATCTCTGAACACTGGGTCTTAAACTATTTGCAACATTGATAGATTTTCTTGAGGTCTTCACTGGTGCTAAATCAGCAGTTAACATAATCTGAAAATTAAAAGGGCACAAATGGCACAAAGCTGCTCATATTCTCGTATCAGACGACAGAGAATCTGTGGTTAAAATTGTTTAAGACATTTACTGTAGTCTGTTTGTGGGCCACTCATTTAGCTAAATGAAGAACACCAGAGTTTTAATAAGGTCCCTTTTTATCACATGATATTTCTAAGCAAATATTTGGAATGCTCAAAGATTCCACTTCAGTCTCCCAGAGCCTTCTGAGACATAATTTAAAGTGGGACTTGATAGAAACAAGCATCATCAATCTTCAGACTCTAGTTGCAAAAGCAGAGATAGTCTCTGTTGTAATGTACCTTATTTGCGAAATGGAAAAAAGATCAAATCAACAAAGATAAAGGACACAACAGATATCAAGGTGAGCAAATGCCTGATCATCTTCAATCCTCATACTGTGTGCAAAACTATGGGACAAGTAGGCCAAATCTAACACGACAGTTTGAAGATGTTTTCCTATTTGATGCACAAAAAATTTTGTGGAAATACAGAGATGGAAGAGGGAGCAGTTCTGTGCTTCTCGCTGTGTTACCTTTATTATGTTCCTAGAGTCACTGAGACTAGCTTAAAAACACCCTGGACTGAGGACCTTCTTATCACCAGCCGCCTTTTCCTCCTTTCTTCTTTTTCTGCTGCTGTTTCTTTTTCGTTGCTGGAGCTCCTGCAGGTTTCTGGTGTCTTGGGGGTATGATGTTGCTTGTAGCAGCAGAGACAGTTGCCGCACTGCCGGGTCTTGGGGAGGTGGGTGGACTACTCACAGTTTTACTGGCATCTCTGAAATCATCAGAACAGAAAAGTTATGGTCATTCAAAAATTCAACAGCAAAAAAGGGTATGTACAGGGATTTTACTTTCTATACCTAACAATCTCTCACACATTTCCCTTTTCTTTTAAGGTCAGCTCTTGAGCTCCTTATCCATTTTTATTTTGAATTTTTATGGATTTATAACTAAAGAATAAATAATATATGGTATAAGCCAGTTTTTAGAAGTCATAAAAAATGACAAAATTAAATCATCTGTAATTCTGCTATGTAGGATAACATTTTTAATGCTTTTTTCTATTATTTAATGTTATCTGTTTATCTACAGTTAGTTGAATGACTCCATGTGCTGCTTCCTTTCCCAAATCTCATAATTATAAGACATTAACAAATTCTGACCACTAGCCTTGAGTCAATCTCAGAAACAACCTGCGTCCCAAGTGACCTCTTTGTGGAGGTGACTTACAGTTCAGAGGAAGCTCCTGCTGTTGCTCCCTGAGTCCCCTTTCCAATCTGATCCTTCTTTTTACCCTTCTTTCTTCCTCGGTAGTAAGAACGTTCTCGCATTGGCAACCATCTTTCTGGATCTGGGGTAACTTTTGGGTCATAATTCTTAGGCAGTTTTCCTATGTAAGAAATGATAAAAAATGAGAGCTGTGCCTATAGTAGTTTCAAGACAGTTTGTTTCAATAATGTGTCCTGGGAATAATACTATGACTGAAATTTGAAAAATTTTATTTGTATGATTTAGTAAGGGACTTCCCCACCTCAAGGGAGATGAAACCTGGGGCCTTCACACTGCGCCACATCCCCAGCCCTTTTTGATTTTAAGACAGTCTTGCTTACGCTGTTAAACTGCACAGGCTGGACTTCAGGCATGTGCCACCATCTCAGCTGAGCAGATCTAACCATGATACAAAATTCAAAGGCTAGGGCCGGTGATACAGCTCAGTGATATAAGTGCATGCCTGGTAAGTACAATGTCCTGAGTTCAATTCCTGGTACCAAAAAATTCTGAGGCTGTACAGGGAAAGATGTATCCTGTATAAAAAAAAAATTTGCTGGGTGTGCTGGCACACCTGTAATCCCAGTACTTGGAGGCTGAGGCAGGAGGTTTACTGTGAGTTCAAGACCAGCCTGGGCTATAGAAGTGAGTTCAAGGCCAGTTCAAGGTTGCCCTGTCTCAAAAAACCCAAACCAAATCACCTCAAATGTGTGTGTGTGTGTGTGTATACACATATATAATTTTTCTGATGATGTATTTAAGAAAATAGCAAAAAATACACCGTAGATCAGATTAATATCCTAATATAGAGACTTTTTGTTAATCAAGGAAAAATAGGTATGGTTGTAATTAGGCTATGATAGGAGAAATAAAAGAGGTTAATCATGTGACTAGATATTCAACTAATCAAAAATGAGGGTAACAAAACTGATTAACAAATATTAAGAGTAACAAATAGTAACACTATTGGTAAAAAATGGTAAAAAACAAAACACAACTGGCAGAAGCATACACATAGTGGACAGCCTTTGTGAAATGCAAGTTAACTTTTACCAGGAAAAGTTTATAGGCTTCTAGAAACTCATGCTGCTGAAGCCTATAAACCACAATGTTATATAAGAATATTCTGACAGTAAGATAGCAAAAAAGGCAAAATAACTACATAAATAAGGAAGATTAAATAATTTATAACATCCTAGACTTGCAGGCACTGTAAGTGCCTTATAGGAGCTATATCCTTGGCTCCTATAAAATTTATTGACTGTGTGTATGAGTATAATAATTATATAAACATAAAATTGTATGTTACAAAAAGGTTAAATATCCACGGGAGCATGCATCTATGGTAGGGAGTCTTCCTTATTCCTTAGTAACAGGGAGCTATAACCCTTGTTTTTAGGATGAATATATATTATTTGTAAGTTTTTTAAAAATGTTAATTTGGAAATTTAAAAAATTGAACTTTAATCCTGCTACCAATAGTTATGAGCTGTTTCCTTGAAGCATTGCTAAGAAATCAAACAATGAACTGGATTTTTAAGTGAATACTATGATGCGTGAAGAACCAGTAAGACTTCTAGTTAAAGATAGTGGACTGAATGCAAATGTTAGCTTGTGCACTCTCTCCAAGCTTCATTACAGTGGTAACAAATGCATCATTAAAAAAGACAGGAGAAAACAAATGCTACCAATACATTTTGGAAGCAAGAAAACAAATGGAGCAGTGTTAATAAATTTAGGCAAGACTGGGGCATCCGAGTTGTAAAATGGCAGTGGACAAAATGAAGAGGCAACCTGATGCATACAAGAGTCCTCCAAAACTCAGGAGCCTGTAGGTGCTTAGGGGCTAACCTTTGGCTGGATGACGCCATGTGTGGATAGTACCCAATTCTACCTACTCTTTCTATGCATTAAGAACACGGCTTAACGATAAGTGCACAACGTTCTCCTGCTTCATGGTTCAGGGCAGGACATCGAGCTGTGTTTTGCCCAACCAGATCAATAAGAAAAGCTGGCTGAGTTCAGAGGCCCTATCTGTCCTGCTAAATAGAAATGAAAAGTACATGGCCTATTTCCAACAAACATTCTGAGACAAAAAGGATTCAGTCTTGTTGACAGCAGAACAATGAGATACAACCATTACTGGGTCCACCAACCTTGATGCTAACCTTTCTGTAGACTGCCAGTTTCAAAAACAGTAAATCCCCACCCAAATCCATTTTATTTCAAGGAGGAGGAGAAGGGGAAAGAGGAAGAAGGGAAAGAGGAGGAGGGGAAAGAGGAGAAAGAGGGGGAGGAGAGGAAGGGAGGAAGGAAAGGAAGGAGATGAAGGAGAAAAAGGAGGAGGAGGAAAAGAAGCAGTAGCAGCACTACCAGTAGCAAAGACTAAAAAAACTACAAGAAAATTTCAAAACATTTCAATCAGGGGGCAACAATGGTACAAACATGGCTCATTGTCATCCCCTGTCATTCACCCAGAGCACAAGACATGTGACTTCAATTGTCCGAACAATACCAGCACAAATCTTTTTCTTTAGTGAACTCACAGATGAATAGTGTAACTATCTTAACACACACACACACACACACACTTTGCTTTCAGCTTCTCACACTAATGAAACAATATAATGTTTATACATGTGTCTTACTTATCTCACAAAGGAGTATAGTCTCAAGTTGCAGCCATTCACCTGTAAGTCTCCAGTTTATCCTTCTTTAGTGCTGATTAGTGCTCCATTGTTTAAAAATACCACATCTTTTTTATTCATTCCTCAGCTACTGCGCATTTCGGTTGTTTCCAAGATGTGGCTATTACAAACTGTGCTGCTTTAAACATGGGTGCGTATACATTACTGTGGTATGATGTTTTTAATTCTTTTGGGAAGATACCCAGAAAAACAGCTGGGTAAATTTTCTAAGCCAGTCTGAAACTCTATAGTACCTGTAGTCTAATACATGAGGACTTACTATGTACTAGGTATCATTCTAAGAAATTTAACCGTAAGAGAGCTGTCTTATTAGTTTTTTGAGCTAGATATTATCATACTATTTTACAGATGAAAATCTCAGGCAGATATGTCAACTGGGGTCAAACAGTGAGAATACTATGGCAACCATTTGAATTTAGGCCATCTCCAGAGGTACACTTATTACAGTGATAAAATTAAATGTTAGCTATAGTCAAGAGTCGGTACTCAAAGACACCACAGAAAAGTGCAGTACAGGGCTGGGGATTTAGCTCAGCGGTATAAGCGCCTGCCTTGCAAGCAGGCAGTCCTGGGTTCGATCCCCGGTACTGATAAAAAGGAAAAAGACAAAAAAAAAAATTAAAATAAAATAAAAGTGCAGTACATTTACATCTGAAGAGTTCTATACAAGGATAGATTCAGGCTTTTATCATTATCATGTAGAAAGGAATCTAAAGTTAATAAAACACTTACCTTTCTTTTTCTTCTTCTTCTTTTTCAAGTCTCCCTGACTAAAAAGAGAAGAAAAATCATTACCATCACTGAGATAAAATATATAGAGAGCATTAAGTATGTTCAAAAGAACGAAGAGGCTGGGGTATTAATCCACGTTACATTCAATCATTTCAGATTGGCACACATTAAACTTTACTGTTTAAATTTTTTGAAAATTAATTTTATTGGTCCATTTTAGGTATACATAATGATCACATTCAACATAGTGAACCTGTATGTATACATCATCCTCTTTTCTCAATCCCTTCCCCTCTTCCTTTTCTTATTTACAAAAGTTTTGTTCACATTTCTTCTATTCTGTTTTTCTTTTCCCTTTCTCTCCCTCCCCTGCCCTCCTCATTTGAATATTTTCTTCCTATTTCCCAGTGTCTGTTACACTACCTATGCTTTTGGTTTCTTACAACAAAGAAACAATGTGATATTTACATATGTGCATCCAATTTACTCAGCCTGAAATTTACCCTTCATTTTTTTGGGTACCAGAAATTGAACTGACGATTTCATGCTTACCAGGCAGGTTCTTGTGTTGATGAGCTAAATCCCTTGCAAATTTATCCGTTAGGGCAGAATAGTACTCCACTGTATAAAAAAACCTTTATCTAATCATCCAATGATGGGCATTTGGGCTATTTCCAAATAGCTCTTACCAATTGTGTTGCTATAACAATGGGGGCACATGTTTAACTTAACATAAAGCTTTTTCAGTGAAAATGGGATATGTTCTTAGAAAATAGCTATCACCTCTCTTCTCCAAACCACTTTCTAAACAGTATCTGGAACACAGTATCTCAAAGGTATGCTAAGTGTGAGGTAAGTAATTTGCATGAAAATCTACAATCTTTGTACCTTTACCTTACGTTTAATCCAAGAACGTGTATAGGTAAAATACCAGTAAAAAGCACTTCTGGAAAGACACAGAAAACAAATTCTACTGCTCATGTGTACAGGAGAGAAAAGGCTGGACAGGAGAGGAGAAAGACTTTACTTACTCCCTGCGCCAGGACCAGAGATGGAACTCAGGTACCTCCCATGTACTAGGCAAGGACTCTATTCACAGAGCCACACTCCCAGCTCTATCTTTCAAGTTTCGAATCTTGTGAATTTATCTTTTTCTTCTTTTCTTTTCTTTTCTTTTCTTTCTTTCTTTTCTTTTCTTTTTTTTTTTTTTTTTTTTTTTTTGAGGCAGGCTCTCATTATGTAGTGCAGGCTGGCCTTGAATTCATTCCTGTAGCCTAGACTGGCCTGGAACTCACAGTGATCCTCTTGCCTCAGCCCCCTGATTATCTTTTTAAACAAGTAAAACCTTCATTAAGTACACTGATCTCTGCACAGACTCCTGTGATCACTTCTCAGACTGTTTGGCTGAGATCAAGCACAGACTGCTCTGATATACTGTAGTGAAAAGTATGAAACATGCAGCTAAAAGGATGACACAGCAACAGTTACTGCCAAACTTTCATTCCATAGGTCATCTGTTTGTGAATGTTCATGAAAGATATCCTGAAGAATAAAAAATGCAATGAACAGTGCACCTTAGTACTTCATCTAGCATTTAAGACTTTGAAACAGAATCCGAGTTGTTCAGAATTTCTCAGAATCAGAGGTCCTCTGCTATTTCTTATTTCTGTGCCTTTCCCCAGTGTGCCTGCTCACCCTCCTCAGAATTCATGAAATCACTGCCCAAATGTCTTTCTTATCACCACTGTCCTGAGGAATAACTATTTCCTCTGGCATACTCCCCTGTAACACACAACCCTAACACACAACACCTTTAGTGCAAATGTTACTTACATACATTTTATTTTGCTTTGTATTTTGGTCAACACCTAGCACAAATCCACTACATAGTGTAACTTCAAAAGAAACTATACTTTTGCACACCAAAAGTTAGCATAAAGACCATTAATAATGTCTAACAAAAGTATTGTGCCAAAATTTTAAAGCGTAAGAGTCATCTCATGTTTGTTTAAGGAAAAGACAGATTAAAGGATTAGAAAAGAACTGTGGCTGAACATATCTGAAAGCCCAGCATTCAGGACGCTGAGGCATAAGCATCACAAAAAGATATATTCTTAGTAGTTACTCAACACTCATTTTGGTAAAGAAAAAAGTACTTAAAATATTTAAACAGGTGATATTTGAAAGCTCATTTAAGACCTAACCTGAGTTAATTTTATTTTGAGGTTCCTGATAAGGCTTGAAGTTGGAATCATGATGAAATGGTATTTATGACAAGTTGACACCTTAGGACTCCAATTCGTAACTCACAACCTCACACTTACCAAGCAAGTGCTTGCACCACTGAGCTAAATACCAGCCCCAAAAGTTTTTAAGATTAAGTATGAGGATATTTTTCATCAGAATTCTTAATGGACGAGGTCAAGCACACATACATAGTTGCTTTTTCATATGTGTAGTGGAGATGGAATCCAAGGTCAGGCCTATCAGGCAAATGCTCTACTATTTAGCTACATCCCCAGTCCTGTCTTTTTTTTTTTTCTTCTCACTGTCTTAAGTTAGAAAAAAAAAAATCAAATTTCTGAAGGCATTCAAGAAAAGGATGAAAAAATGAAAAATTACGAAAATTTTTTCTTACAAAACTGGAGAAGTGATTGATTTCTTCCATGCTCTATACTGAATCAAAATTAGAATCTTAAAACATTTTAATGTGGGCCTGTTAACTGATTTTAAGATGGCAATGTGGGAGAACAAGGAAAAAAATCAGAATCTGACTTACTGTAAATAAATGAAGCCAGTTAACCTTTCTTTCAAATTGGCAAAATAAAATACTGAACTTTGGTTTAGAACTAAATGATGAGCTAGGTATAGTGGCACATACCTATAAGACCAGCACTCAGAAGGCTGAGACAAGCAGCTTGCTACGAGTTCAGTGCTCACCTGGACTACATAATGATTTCAAGGCCAGCCTGAACTGCATGGTAGAGACCCTGTCTCAAAAAACAAAATGAAACAAAACAAAATAGAAATATTAAATGATGTGCTAAATGTATATCAGGTTATATCCAATAGGGTAAATCCAGCCAAAAAAATGTTTTGCATAAAAAGAATGAAATATGTCTATATCTCCAGGACTTACTAAATTCAATGCAATCAAGTTAGAAAACAGTAAGCACAAAGAAAAAAAAGTAAGCACAAAAGCATCCACCTCTCTTCTGTGAGAAACAAAACAATCTAAAGAAAATCTTTAAAAATGCTCTTCTGTGTGTACACACCAAGAAAAAGATCTGGAAGACACTGTGTCAGTGACGGTGAACCTCGGCATGTGTGCCGCAGCGAGTTGTTTATGTCACTAAAGGCTCTAAAAGGTTTGCTGTCACTGCACTGTTAATACCCAAGGCTGGGCTTGGGCTGGAGGGATGAGGGGAAATGAGTATGTGCAGGGCACAGCAAAAGACAAGAAAAAGAAAGAAAAGGGAACTTAAGCTTTATTAATTTGGAATTTTATGAGAATATAGTTTTTTAATTTCTTATGTAATTTAAAATCAACATTAGAGACTATTTTAGAATGGTTTTAACTAGAAAAACATTACCCTTGTTCCTTTGGTTGACTGTCTCCAGTGACTTTTCCACCCTTCTTCCGAATGTACGTAGCACCAGGAGAATTTTCAAGAGCCTCGACATCTACTTTTAGAGACATACTATCTGATGAGGGCAAGTGTTTACTAAGACTGGGAGAGAACAGAGTTTCAGGAACATAACACACACATGCCTGCCAATCTATGTATGCCAACAGAACAAGATGCTTGTCTTTTCCTTAGGCCCTTTATCAAAAGCAAACACTGTTCTTAAATCTGCAGAATAACAAATTAGCAAGTCATATCAATTATGTCAGCATACATTTTGCAAAGAGAACATGAAGAGTCACAATCTTATCATTTATTGCTTAGTTCACTGATGTATTTCAAGGTAATCCTAAAGCAATCATCAAGCTTATAAAATACAGGCTTGCTCACTGCTAAGCAGGAGAGCATTTACTACTTGGCTTTGATTAGAGTAGCACATATGACCCAAGCTCTACCAATCAGGACACTGAACCCGTCTATCAACAGAAACTGTCTGAGACAGGCATGCAATCCAAAATATTAATCATAGTAACAATTTCAGAATTTACACACAATTATCCATAACATACGCTGTTGTTTCACTTATTTTTTGTGTGTGTTTATATGGGGCTGGACTTAACCACTGAGGAACGTAGACTGACTTCCTTTTTGCTGCTATATTACACTACTCAAGTAGAGCTATCATGGCATTGTTCAAGCACACAGATAAGTAGTTCTAGTAACTGCTTTTAGTAGTTAGGAGGAGATTTTACTGTTGTTTGAAATTCACCACAGAAAAATACCTGGACAATACACAGGTACTAGAAGAGTTCTATGTTCTATGGGTAGCTGTCAGAAACAACAGTCAAAAGGATACGATTTTGCTTTCTCTGGGTCTACAAGTGAGTACGCAGAAATAAGCTGTGCCAGGGTATGAATATCTTTTGGATTTTGTCTAAAAGAAGAAATAAGAAAGTCACTCAATATTTGTAAAATAAGAAAGTAACATAAACAAGGAGAATAACTTCCTCATATTCAGTAACAGCAATAAAATGTGGTTTCTACATTTCCACCTTTTAGAACTTACTTCCATAGCTGCTCTAAGTCACTAATTGCCTCCTTCTTTCGCCCATATTTCAGTTTGAAGTTTGCTGCTTCTCTTATCAAGGACAAATGAGCAGGAGATTTGGGCTGCAAGTTCAATTAAAAAAAATTAAGCAAAATATGCAGCAAGTCAATGAAGTTATATTTATTAGACCTTTAAAATGGACCTATCCATTAAATTCTGTAAGTTTTACTGAACGGCTGAAACAAACTACTCATATATATACAAGGACGAGGGTAGATAAATTAGTGTAAGTAATCACCAATTACAAAGTTGAATATATTCCAGTTCTATTTGTTTATGACTAGAAACATTCCCCAAAATCAAATCTTGATGATAAGCCACCATAGTTCTCAAACTTAATACATAATACTTCCCAGAGCCCCGACAGCCCTCTACTAGCAGTGATTTAGTGCACACTGGGAAGCTAGGATTGCCTATGCAGAGAGCCATATGGGAAAAATGCAGATGCACCCATCAAACAAAAACAATTTTCCCAGGTACTACTATTCCAATAATGACTCCCACCAAAGGACTCTCCAGCCACTTAAGATGACTTTTCTTACCTGTATTCATTGTACATCCTGCAATTATATACACAAGTGCATTATATGTACACCCAGAGGAAGGAGTTTTAAGAAACATGAGCCTTTCCATTCTACAGTCATTTTTCAGGTCTAATAAATAACTGTAATTGGACCTCGTATACTCAAAAAAATGAAGCTGACAGTCTAATAGTATCCCCAGTTTTAATGTGATAACTTGGAATATTTTAGTTCTCTGAAATCTTGAGTTTACTCCTGCAGCTTTTCATTATCCAGGTCAAAACAGATTCTTATAACATTTTATAACATACTCTTTATAAGATTTTACTCCATTTGCTTACCTGATGGTTTTGGTACCACTGGATAGCCTGTGTGAAGACCTCAATGGCACTATCAATGTCTTCTTCATGGCTGTACATGGTCACTAGTGCAGACACCTGGCCATCCAAAGGTATAAATTAATAAACAAAATTTTCCCTTCACTCCCAAAACAGTTTTTGAAACAGTCAGTAAAGGCTGCTAGGCTCTTTCCCAGCACCTATTCATATAAAAATTACTCTCGAAATAGTGCAATTTTATTCCTAACAATACCATGAACAATGTTGTTTTCCAAATATGAAGGTAGTTGTTTGGTAAATATACTTTTTTTTTTTTTTTTTTTTTTTTTTTTGTCTTTTTGAGACAGGGTCTCTATGCAGTTCAGGCTGGCCTTGAACTCACTTTGTAGCCCAGGCTGGTCTCGAACTTGCAATGATCCTTCTGCCTCAGCCTCCTGAGTGCTGGGATTACAGGCGTGAGCCACCACACCGGGCTAAATATACTTTTTTTTAATTAAACCACTGTTGGTTCACAAATGGTTTAGTAAGTTTGGAAGCTGAGAATAGGCATTTAAATATACTCATTCAATAAAATACTGCTGAACATTCAAGTGTGTGACCGACAAGGCTGAGCTCCCATGATAGCTGCGCATGGCTAGAACTGTGTAATGCAATGAAAAGCCTGCCTAGTGCCTATCAAGGACAGAAAGGAGGCCCACAGCACTAGAGTGGAGAGGCAGCAAAACAAAGAGGAGCCATTGGAGATGAGGCTAGAAAGTCAGACAAAAAGGGTCTTTAATACCGTAAGAGTAATAAACATGTGGCTAGACTAGGAGAGAATGGGGGCAGTGGGATAGGCACAAATGAACAGGAGGCAGGGATAAGGGAGATTCTACAGACAAAAAGAAGGTAAGAGACTAAATGACAAATAAAAGACAGATAAAAAGGAATTAGGGAGATCTTTTTCTTTTCTTTTTTTCTTTTTTTTTTTTTTGTCTTTTTCATTTTTATCGGTACCAGGGATCGAACTCACAACTGCCTGCTTGCAAGGCAGGCGCTTATGCTGCTGAGCTAAACCCCCAGCCCCTGGGAGATCTTTTTCAAATGGATGGGAGAACGAGAGATGGAGGGAAGGGAGGGAAAGGCGATATAAAAATATAATGAAAACAGCTTTTGCAAATGTGAAGAGGACCAACAGCTGGCAAGAGCAGAGAAAGAGGGCAAAGGCAGGGGGTGAAAAACAAAAAAGTATTAAGATGTATTATGTACAGGTATCAACTCCCTAAGATAATTATGACCATTACTTACTGCAAACATGTACTAATAAAAACACTGTATACACAAAAAATAAAGAGAATGTTATTTACAACTTCTACTGCAATAAATTCAACATTTTAGATAAAGTGGGTAAGTGTCCTGAAAGGAAACAGACTATCAGACATAAAATATAAGAAACATCTTATTTATTTTCAGCCATGTAGTGTATTGGATTTGTTTCTATTTTAAATTTTTGTTTCTTTCTTTCTTTGTTTGAGACAGGGTCTCACTGTACAGTTCAGGCTGGCCTTGAGCTCTCTTTGTAGCCCAGACTGGTCTTGCACTTGCAACAGTCGTCCTGCCTCAGCCTCTTGGGTGCTGGGATTACTGGCAAAGGTCACCATGTCTGGCTTTTGTTTCTATTTTAAAGCAACAAAATCAATCAAGAGAAAGTACCTCTATAATAATATCACACATTTATTGAATGCTGACTGCAAATGTGCTGTGCTGGAGGACACAAATATGAATAAAATAGATGCACATCCTGCCATCACAGAAAAGACTCCACATCGAAACTTTCCTTGCTTTCTCAGCTATATTAGTGATCTAAACTGGTCACAGTTTAGTAATATTAAATTTGTTGGTCACTATTATCAAATTGCTTTAACTCAAAGAAATCACAGCAACATGGCAAACATGTAGGCAAGGAATTCCCTGAACAGGTCTGAAATTATTTTGGCTTTCATTGATAATATAAGGCCTAAAGAATGCCAGGCACATCTGACTGAATAATAAAACAATAAAAAGAAAAAGCACAAAATAAACAAATTTATAGCAGTTAAGAAAAAGCTGTTATTTCCTCCACTACCTCTACTTTATAAATATATATGGAAATAAAGAGAAATTACTTATTCTTAATATAGAAACATCAGAAATATAAACTCCACTCTTCAGTCTCGTAATACTTTGGTTAAAACTCACCATTCCTGGTTTATGCTTTAACTCTTCTATGCTTCTCAATATCAGACATGCTTTGGAAATATTACCTTAAGAGATTAAAAACAAAATCAGCACTGTAGTGAAGAAAGTATAGGTAGGGAAGAAAGCACTGAAGTTTACTTCTTTTTATCACTTTTCCTTAAGGAAGATACACTGAGTCTTACTTTGGAACAACTTATTTTTTTTGAGATAGGGTCTCATCATGTAATTTAGGCTGGGTTTGAACTACACTCTGGCTGACCTAGAACTCACAGCAATCCTCCGGTCTCAGTTTCCCAAACGCTACAATTTACAGGCACGCACTTCCATCTGTAGCTTGTAAAATCTACAAATACACACGCTTTGGGGTCTTGGGGATAGTGTACACTGAACAAATAAGGATAATGATTGTGAGGAAATAATACAGCTCATAAAGAAAGTTAAGGGCACAATTGCTACAGAAAAGAAGTCTTGCAACTCCCCATCTGTTGGATTTAGTTCTTATCAGCCTATAACCTGAAAGTGATGATGGGGACCCTTCCCTAAAGGCCTTGAAATACACTGTTACAGACATGAGTGCAATGGAAAATTTGTGGGGCTAAGATTCCGATTTTTTATTCATTGAAAAACCTTAACAACTTGAACCCTCCAATTTTTAAAACAAAAAACCATGACTGACTCAGTAATTTTGGACTGATGAATAAAATGAAATTTGCAAAGACATTACTAGCAGTTTTAAACCTTTCATTATTGCCTCTTTAAGGAACCTTTTTTAGACATCTTTTTCCTAACTGTCAACTTCCTTCCCCCAATCCATGAAATTTTCATTTCTGTCACTGCAAGAGGTAGGATTTTGTCTACCATTTCTCAACCCCACTGACAAGGCGTACTCTACATCAGAGCTGTCTGATAGAATTTTCTGCAGTGATAGAAATGATCTGTTATCTGTACTATCCAACACAGTGGCCACTAACTGCCATAGCTACTACACTTCTGAAGGGTGGTGAGCACAACTGTGGAATGAAATTTTGTTTAATTCTGATTAATTTAAGTGGCTAGTGGCTAGAATACTAGACAACACAATTTTAGATAATCACTCAAGGTTGGTTCAAAATAGCAGTCAAAATACTTAAAACACTTTGTTAAGAATCAAACATCAGTTATTAAATTCTTTAGATGACCAAGTATAAATGAAGGATAAATGAAATGGCCAACCTAAGAAATACTGCAAAGTAAAATACAAAGTAATCCCTTTCTTATTCAAACAAATATTACCAAGTGACAAACAGAAAAGCATTTTTACAAATGACATACTTAGAAGATCTGAGTGAAGTATGGTCTTTCAGAACACAGGAATCTTTTCTTTTTGGTAACGGAAGTCAAACACAGGACTCTGCACCTCCAGGCAGGTGCTGTGCCACTGAGCTATATTCCCAGCCTCAGAGAAATCTTTTCTTTTGCTGACCTTCAGCATCCAGACTGAGGTTCATTCTTATGATTTAGGAAAAATCTCAAAAAAAGGTCGCTACTAAATGTTGGAGATCACACAGTTTAGTTTAATGTTTGAAACAACAATAATTATGTTTTATCATGTTGCAAAAAATTTTAAATCAAATACTAGTACCTTGAGAAATTTTCAGCTGTGCCATGGTCAGCTTAATTTCAGCTGCATTTTCTGGATGCTGATCTGAAAATTCCTAAAATATTTTTAGTTGGAGAAGAAAAAAGTCACAATTATCTACACAGCTACAGATCTTGCAATTTATCTCAGCTGAGATTTTTACCTACTTCAGGTAAAAATCTTAATTTGGAAAACATTTTATTTGACATCCCTTTTGCTTTATATAAGGTATGCTCTGAAAGTACAGGCTATTAGCAAGTTTCCAGGAAGTCACTAATAGAGAAACAAACAATAAGGACTACTACATAAACTTTTTGTTCTTTTAAGACAGACATTCAAAGAGCGTCCCTTTCTTGAGTCTCTGATGATCAACTCTGACTCTCAGAATGGTCCTAATTGTTACCCTGTCAAACTTGCTAACACAGTTTCTACTTAAGAAATTCAAAGATGTAATATTAGCAGGTGTAGGTTAATAAAAAACCAGGTCAGTATCTCTACAATTGTTTGGGATTTTGAAGTAGGACTTGCCAGAGAAAATACTACTGAAACAGAGGATTTGGTACTGGTATTATAAGCCTAACACATATAAAATACATCACCAAATGAAAACATCCTTCAGGAATTATGTAAATTTATATAAAACAAAGCTATAACCCTAAGAATTAACTAAAGTGACACCGGAATTTACCTAGTGATTGATTACCTATTAACTTTACATTAAATTTACAAGGTTAGAGATTATTGTAGTATAAGTAAGTGAAACAAGGCTGCTTGAAACTTCATTAAAAATTCAAGTATAACGTCCTCACCTGAAGCAGCTCTATTGCTTTTGTGTGCTGTTTTTCCCTGCAAAGCTGGGCAGCTTGGATTAACACAGGCAGGAGATGCTCCGGACTTTGGGACTGTAAACCAGCAGATATTTTGCGGCATTGCTCTGCCTAAATACAGAACCAGATTAAGGCATACATTCTCATTTTTTTCTTAAAGAAAAACTCCCACTTACAGAGTTTAAACTGTTATGGTTGATATACTATATCAACCTGAGAAGTCTAGAAGTTTAACTAAGTAACTCAGCAGCTCTATACACTTGGGTGTAGAGGGCTCTAGGATGTTTTTTGCTGTATCAACTTGAAAAGTTCAGAAGTTTAACTGAGTGACTCAGCCGGGGACCAGTGTCCTCACTTTGTAAATATCCTGAGCCTGCACAAGAGAGAGCAGTGAGACAGTGCGAAGGCTGCACCAACGAGAAAGGTGAGCAGCAAGGCAGGGGACTTGCTCCCCTCTTGTGCTCTTGCTGCTTTTGCTATCTTCTGCTTCCTTGAACTGTTGCCCCCCAGCCACACCAACCTACCCTGGACCCAGCTAATTACGGACTGAAACTTCCACAAAACTGTGTGTTAAATTCTCCTTCCTTAATTTTAGGCATTGGGTATTTTATCTTGCCAATGAGAGAAAAGTAACTAAGCTAAACTACAAGTTCTAAAAACCTGTAACAAATTCTAAACGTTTGCTTGAATGTCTAAATTCCAGATTTTTAAAAACACATCAAGTATTAAAAATCACAGGACATAAAATATTTATAACTTGACTAGTCTTTGTGTGTGTGTATAGAGGCAATCAAACTCAGGACCTCATGCTTGCCATGCACACTGTGCCACTGAACTATACCCCCGGTCCTCAACTCAGCTTTAAATAACATTACTGTCTCACTCTCCCACTAAACATGTGTTTTAGACAAGTATGAATTCAGAATTAGAATACACATATTATAATTAATCTCTTTAACATTCATAACGTGATTATGCCCAACTAAAATGGAAAAGATCTTAAATCTATAATCAGAATTGGCATTTTTGATGAATCCATTTTAATCTAGAGAGCAAAAATAATGAGAAAGTCATCTCATTTAAGGTGCTAGAACTATCTTCTTTCTCTCTTTTTTTGGTATCAGGGATCGAACTCATGACCTCATGCTTGCCAGGCAGGTGCTTATGCCACTGCCACGGCCCTATCTTCTTTCTCTTAACAGCTACTGACCTATCTTTACATAGAACTGGGTAAGTTACTTGTTTAAAAAATAAAATCCATAACACACGATATTCTGAAGAAGGAAGACAAAATATAAACAAAAAATTAAAACAGCTTAAGACTAATACACTCATCATTCCTCTCATGCTATATAAAAGTTGAGCCAGGGAGCCAGAGGGCATATTACCTACCTGGTTTGTGTACATAGCAAGTAAAGCTTTGTTAAATTCTATAGCTTGCAGTTGTTTCTTGGAAAGCTTAAACTCCACTCCTTCTGCGTTGGTTAATTTCACTTTCTTCTTGGAGTCAAAGACATTTTGGTCCTTACCAAAAAAAAAGTTCATTCACCATTAACAGAATATCTAATTTCAACTCTTGTAACATTCTGTGGCCTTAGTTATTTTATATAAATACAAGAGAGCTTAGATATATCTACCTGATTGGGGTTCCTAAATTAATAAAATGTATATATACTTGTCTTGGCTTATTTCAGATTCACAGACATAAAAAAAAATTCTCTGCAATTCAAATCCTCCAGTGTACATACTTTTATACTACAATTCAGCCCCTCTGCTCTTACAGCCTTCTAAAGTAGGGTTCTTCCCTGCAGGTCTGAAAAGGCGAAAGTGAGCTGCTCTGAAGGGAAGGAGAATAAGACTTTTGTGTTATGTTTCCACTGTTAACTATCTGTTTTGAGTTTTTTTCAAGGAAAAGTACCTTTGTATCTAGTACTATTATGAAATAAGTCAGAAGTAGAGTTGAGAGCGTATGGCTCAGTAATAGTGCTTGTGCAAGGCCCTGGGTTCAATCCCCAGTATCAAAGGGAGAGGAGATAAGAAATAAGTATCTGTGAATTGATGAAAATTCAATGTATAAATTACATTTAGATGGAGATATTTAGTGTTTCACACACTCTATCACAACTATATATATCAGATAAAAGGGATTTATTCTCATAAGCATTTCAAAATTCATAAACAGAGGCAGGTTCACATTTCTGCCCAAATTAATTTTTTTTATTTTTATATATTTATTTTTTGGTGCCAGGAATCAAAATCAGAATCTTGTGCTTGACAAGCAGGTGCTTATGCCGTTGAGCTGTATCTCTGGCTTGGCTCAAATTCAAATGTCAACACCAATGTTTAGAAACCTAATGCTAATGACTACTCACTTTAAGGCCAGTATCTGACATTTGAGACCCTTGGCACTTCTGTAATCAGAGGAGAGAGGTATTACAAAGAAGATGCTCTGGAGTCAGACACTAGACTTTAAATCCACTTCTACCTTTTACTGGCTATGGTCTTATACAAATTATTCAACTTCTTTAAGACTCAGATTATATTCCTATAAACTGGAGATACGAAATACCATCTAGGGGGCTAGGGATTTAGCTCAGTGGCATAAGAACTACCATCTAAAAAGATTATTCTGAGGATAGAAGATAGTACCTGAAAAATGACATGACATCAAGAGAAATCAAATGTTACTTATTTTCTACTGACTTGTATTTCAAGTATGAACTTGAAGTCTTTTTCCATTAACACAATGTTGCAAATGTTGCATAATCTGATTAGCACTGTAGTTCAAGATGGCCTATATACCCACTGTAACATTTTACACAGGGTGGAAGGGTAAGAACAGATACAGCACTTGCTCATGTCTCACAGCCCTCCAAAAAAAATTCAGAAGAAACTGAAAAGTTATTTATTCAGCCTCAGTAGGTGAATAAATAATTTAAAACATGTATACATTTAAAAGTTCAAATAAATTATATCTTTAAGAAATAGATTACCTATGTTATAAAAAACTGGGCCAAGAGGAACATTTTAAAGTCCAGGGTCTATAACTAAAAAGTTTTACAACTTTAATAAGCACTATGGAATCATCAACATTATGAAAGTTGAATAGTATTCTCAAATTTTATTTTGTTACATTTGAACTTTTTTCTATCATGGAAAAAAAGAACACTTTTCATTCAATAAATTGGGACTAATTTGTTCTTTATATAAAGTATATGAAAAGCCATGGACACTGCCTACCTTATTAATGGTAATGATGTTATTTGCTATTACAGCTAGTAATCCCACATCTGTTGGCCTGTGAACAAGAAGCAGTAGTTAAAACTGAACAAATCTTTAAAAAGAAGTCTTACCATAATCCTCTAAAAGATACTTCATTTCTAAAGCTTACTTGAGTTTTATTATCTGATTGTAAAGCTGCAAAGCCTCCTCTGTACGACCCTGAAGTTGCAGGATATAGGCCATCTGACCATGAATGATGGCCAGTTCTGCCTGTGGGTCTTCCTCTGTCCCATCCTAAGCAAAAGAAGAAACATTTTTTTCTTGTGTACATTTTCCAAACTGATCTATATATTTTGTATCAAGTAAAGTATATGAAAGATATACAACCCTTGACAAGACACACAATTTTGGGAATATTCCCCCTGTGAGTCAGTTCTTTAAAATTTAAAACTGCCACCAAAAGAGAGTTAAATTTCAAGGAAAAAGGCAAAAACAATCTTGAAAGAAGGTAACAAACTTGGGAATATCACATTTTGGTCATTATTATTTCTAAAGCCCAAGACTGAAAAAAATAATATAAGAAAGCTAAATGTAGGTTTAGCTTTTTACAATATCCCTAAGTTCTGGAAATACAATTTTGTTTTATTTTTAAAATGACTTTGGTCAATTCTACCATAACTTTACTAACAATATTACAAGTGTAAAGTTTGGGCTTGACAACAGAAGAATACTTACAGAGTCTTCTGAAAATGATTGCCGGCAAAGATCTATGGGAGACAAATTGTTTTAAAATTAGTGTTGCTGGGCAACTCCTATTCTTTTTATCATATGTAAAAGCAAGAATGGAGAAAATTTAAAAACAATCTTAATGAGAAGAAAATTTTATTTTTATGTTAACATCACATACAATATAAATACTATCGCTCCCTAGTTGGGTATGACGGTGCACACTTGATAATCAAGCACTCTGAGAGGCTGAGATAGGAAGACTGAAATTTGAGCCCATCTGGGCAGCAGGTAAGACCCTATGCCAAAAGTAAAGGAAAAAAAACAACTGTGAAAAGCTGGAGATGTACTTCTGTGTGAAGGCTCTGGATTCAGTCTTTAGGAACTCCCCCCCCCACACACACTAAAAAATAAAGTAAGATAAATCAAAATAGGTTCCTGATTATTGGTCTCCAGCACTTTTCATATATATTCTCCATGCTGACATCTTTAAAATGTCATTTTTAAACGTCATTTTTTAAAGGTCACTTAAAAATATGTAAATGGAATAAGTGTTGACTGCAAAAACATAAATTACAGAAAAATATAAAGATAATAATCATACCCCACCTAGAAACACTTAAAATTTCAGTTACTTAATTATATAAACTTATATTTTAAAATCAAGTTGGGATAGTCTACATACTATATTAACTCTTCTTCCATTTAATATACTATGGACATCTTTTATGTTATAATAAATAGGGATCAATATTATTTTTTACATTTTTAAATTACTACATAGCAATCTATTTTGGAATTTCAGTACATTGTAGCTAGTCCTTCATACGCTTTTTCTAAGATTTTGTTCTTATATATATCCTTTTAATTAATAGTCATAGATACATACATGAATTTACCAAATAAATTCCTTAAAATAAATTTCTAGAAATAGAATTCATGGTTCAAAGACCATACAAACTTTGAAATCTCACACATCACCAAATTGCCCAATGTGAAGTCTAGATTACTTTTACATTTAAACCTGCATGGTATGAGAATGCTCTTCTGTATCTTTGTCAATCGTGACATTTACTTTCTTTATGAGATGGGTTGCACAGGTTGATTTTGAACTCCTAGGTAGGGGCAAATGACCTCCACCCCATTTTAGTCTCCCAAGTGCTGGCATTAAAGCACATGCCACCACAAGCATTAAAATTTTATTCTTTACTTACTTGTGATGCTGCGCATCAAATCCATGGCCTCCAGCACACTAGGCAGGCCTCTACTTTTATACCCCTAACCCTTAAATTCTAGCCCTTAAAGATTTTTCCTCTGATGATGCACTGATCTTTTTTCTTATTTTATCCTTTGAAATTTAATAGTTAAAGCAGACCCCATTTCACCTTTGTTTTCATTCCTCACTATTCGTTGAAGCCCCAATAACATCATTTTTAATTTCCCCAGATAACGTATACAGAAGAAAACTCTAAGGGGTGGGGATTTAGCTCAGTGGCTTAAGTGCTGCCTGGCAAGCATGAGATCATTAGTTCGATCCTGGTACCATAAAAAAAATAAAAAAATAAAATAAAAAAATTCGTAAGTGTTTCAGGAACTGAGATCAGACACAAATTTCATTTTATTTTGTTTTCCTCCCTCCTTTCTTCTTTCCTTTCATCCTTTTGTTGGAGCTCGGACTTAAAACTAGGGTCTTGTGTATGCTAAGTACATGCTCTACCACTGAGCTCCACCCCCGAATCCCACTTTTTTCTTAATTAAAAGCTTTAAGGTATGTAAACATTGCACATAAAAACACACTAAATACAGTTAAAAATGTGCTTGAATGGTGCCATAAATACATAATATAGTGTATGTTGTTGCACACACATACTGAACCATATTATGATCTACCAGAGTAGAAATAACTGAACGGTACTAATACTGAATGTTTTACTGCATGTCTTAAACTGCTGACATTAAGTCTCTCTATTCACCTGTAACAATCGTAACAATTTGCTCAAAAAGCTAATCTTCAACATTCAAATTTTAGGGCAGAATAAATTTAACATGGACAAGTGGACTGCCTCACTGATTAGACAGAAATAGAGACAGTCAAAAAGAGAGTCGAGATGAACTCTAACTCCCACTGCCTCAGTACTATTTCCAGTTAATAATTTTGTAGACATCCATGTGACTTTTGAAGGGACTCCACAAAATTATATCCACGTTATATTAACAATAACCTTAACAAACTTCCAACCTTCTGCTTTCTGTAGGATTTTCATTGCTTGGTTCAGCTGGCCTTGTCCTATCAGTGCACACGCGGTGTTGTAGCACAGTTCGTGGGTGCCTTCTTGGAGGCCCAAGTTCTCCTGTCATGGAGCAGAACACCAGTCAAACACCAGGCATAAGGGTTATCCCATGGCTGCACGGATGCATGAGAATACTCACTGGAACCACTTTTTCCCAGTTGCTCTGAGCTGCAACAACTGCTGAAAGGTTTGTTTTCCTCTCCTCATCATAATCATCTTGGGAATTTCGGACAAGATCTCTATAAACAGCTAAGCATTCATCATAGCGTTCCAAACGGTATAGCTGGACAACAAAGAGCAAGTAGAAAAAATATCAGGGCGGGTGATATAGCTTAGTAGCACAGCGCCTGCCTGGCAAGCACACGGTCCTGAGTTCGATTCCTGGTACCAAAAAAAAAAAAAAGCGAAGACTGGTTAATAGTGTTATAAATGTAATGCCATATTAAGGAATTTCCTTTTTATCTTCCTTCTTGAAATCAGTTAAGTACCGAAATGGGTCATGAAAAGAAATTTTACCTGAATCTCAATTACAATAAAAAAATTACCACAATACAAAATAAATTTGTAATCCTCAGGGAACAGGGGCAAAATTAAATATTAACATAATTATTTCACAGAATTCATTATATAACTTTTATTTCTGTTTCTCAGAATCAGCTATTGTTCAGAGTAATCTTTTTTTTTTTTTTTTGTCTTTTTCCTTTTTATTGGTACCAGGGATCGAACTCACGACTGCCTGCTTGCAAGGCAGGAGTTTATGCCGCTGAGCTAAATCCCCAGCTCCTTGTTCAGAGTAATCTTACAAACTCAATTCTGTTTATTTATTCAAGTTGTTTTTTTTTTTTAATTTTTTTTTTTTTAATGGTGGCAGGTTCACATTTATTAAAGACAGGAGAAAAACAGAAAGGCAGGAGAAACATAGGTTCTGCACAACAAGTTTGGGCCAAGTAAAAAGGGAAGAAAATATAGAAATAAAAAATATACCCTCAAGTGTAGGGTAGACTACCATGAAGCAGCAGGACAGTCAACTGAGTTCTTTTGGCTTTTGAGACAGTCTATGTAGTTCAGGCTGGTCTTGAAAGGTGTGTAGCTCAGGCTGGCCTTGAGCTCGCAGTAATTCTCCTGCCTCAGCTTTTTGTCTTTTTAAGAGGCATGAGAAGGGCATCTTAGAGGCAGATATAGGACAAACTCTAGAGTGGAGTGAGGTGCTCAGAGAAATGTGGCGAAATGTGGCACCAGACAATTGGGAACTGGTGTCTTTGGTGTATTTCGGGAGATGGAAACCTGTGCAATTTGATAATCTACAGTCCTCCAGGGTGGGAGAGGATGGGACAGGCTGGTGAGATAATGGTCTGTCCCTAGGGACCATACAAAGGAGGCTGATCCAAAGGCTGAAGAGGATCCTGCGTGAGTGAAGGGAAAGGGGCAGATCCATCTGAGCCAAGAGGGAGTTGCCCAGGTTTGCTGTTTTGGGAAGGAAAAAAGTAAATAAATCTGGCTTATGCTTCAGAGTTGTCATTTTTCTGTAAAGTACAACTTTTAAAAAGGTTGGTCTCCTTTCTACCTAACTTTATTTCTTCATTTCCCCCTCTGAGACTTTAGTACCTTAGTCTTAAGGAGATGCAAAATCAATCTGTTCTTACAGGACAGTAACAACCCTCTGGGTTAATCTGTCTACTACAGCAGAGATTGTACCAATCAGTAACCCAAAAATTTTAACCAGTTGTTATGGTTGATACATTGTGTCAACTTTAGAAGCTTAACTGACTCAGCAGGGAGCCAGGGTCCTTACTTAGGTCAGCAGCGTGACTGCCTGGCAAGTACCAAGCTGTGAGTTCAATTCCCAGTACCACCAAAAAAAAAAAAAAGACTAACTCAGACAGAAAGTGTGAGTGCTACACCCACCCTGAGGGGGTGATAGCCTGCAGGAAGAAGGCACTTGCCCTCACCTCTCATTTGCTCTCACTGCTTTTCCTGTCTTTCACCACCTTATAACTGTTGCCCCTATGCCCCTCCACCCTGCTTTGGAGCCAGCCAATTATGGACTGAAACCTTCACAAACTATGAGCTAAATAAACCTTTCCTTTCTTAATTTTGGGTATTGGGTATTTTGTCTCAGCAACCAGAGAAAAGTAACCAAGACACCAGGTCATGCATGTCTGCCTTCTTATCAACAGTATCCTTATTTTATATAATTTCATCTTAAAAATGTATTTGTTTTTGAGAGAGTCTTGCTATGTAATACAGGTGGGCCCTGTATTCACTATGGAGTCCAGCTGGTCTCATATCCAAGGTAATCCTCCTGCCTCAGCCTTCTGAATGCTGGCATTACAAGCATGCACTACCATACCCGGCCTACCACTTTCAAATGAAGATCAAAAGGAGGAAATAGTGGTATATGACTGTAATAGATATAGCATAAGGATTATAAATTTGGGGCCAATCTCAAATTTGCCAGCAATTCAGCAAAACTCTTTCTTAAAATAACAATATTTTTTAAAAGGCCCAGGGGTATAGCTTAGTGATAGAATGCTCCCAGGTCTAATTCTCAATACTTGGGGGAAAATGTTCAGAACCCAATAACTGGTTTGGTGGGTAATTTGTTGGAACTTCAGGATGGGCTAATGACCAACAGGTGCCCAAAGCAGTACTCACCACCTGTCCATATAGCTCCTTTAGTTTGTCTGTCTGCTGGCTGGCACTTTCAATTGTCTTCAAGGCATTTTCAATTCTGTTGAGCCTATACTCACAATATGCTTTCTCAAACGAGAGAGAGTTACTGAAGAAGAAAAAACAGATAGCTGATTATTATCTCTATAAAACAGAACACTCCAGATCCTCCTCTAAGTACCTCAGGTGTGTTAATTTATTCAATCCTGACAACAGAAAGGTCAGTGACTCATCCAAAAATCAATCAGGCTTGGAAAGTCCCAGAAAATATAAATTCATTTCCCGAGTCTCTCCTTCTTTCATGGATATTAAGACCATTATTGCCCTTTTGAAAATAACACTGAAGGGCTGAGGATGTGGCTTACTGGTAGAGTGCTTGCTTTGCATGCACACAGCCCTAGGTTCAATCCTCAGCACCATATACACACACACCAAACACCAAAGAAGGTAATTATGAATCAATAAAATAACCATCTTAGAAACAAGGACAATCTGAACCCTTAAATGGCTATTTGATAAATTCTTTTTATTTATTAATAATATAGCTATATGTGATGGTGCACACCTATAATGCCTGCACTTTTGGAGGCTGAGACAAAAGGACTTCAAGTTCTTGACTCAGCCTGGGAAATTTAAGAAGATTCTGTGTCAAAAAAAAAAAAAAAAAAAAAAGAGCTCAGTACAAAAGCCCTGAGTTCAATCCCTAGTATCCCACATGCAAAAACAAAATAAAAACCTAGTAATAAAATAGTAATTTGTATGATGTTTCCTGAATGTTCAAGAAGCAAATAAGCAACAAATAAAATAACTATAAGTAAAAGAACACAATTCTTGCACTCTAACAACTGATAAATACACAACTAACCAAGTAACATTTATAAACTGGATATGGTGGTGCACACCTATATTCTCAGTGTCCTTAAAAGGCTGAGGCAGAAAGGTGGCAAGCCTAAGCAATTTAACGAGACCTTGTCTCAAAATAGAAAAAATTAAAACAAGTCATTGTGAACTTTCAACCACAATCTCTGAAGAAAAGCATCAAAGCAAATACCAGTATTTTACTTACCTAACAGATTATTTGGAAAATTTTCTAACTCACAAAATCCAGTAGTTGAAATTTTATCATAAATATTTCTAATAGAAAAAAGTCCCTTCATTTTATGTAAATTTTTTTTTTTTTTGACACTGGGTTTCAGTAAGCAGTTCAGGCTGATCTTGAACTCATTTTGTAGCCCAGGCTGGCCTTGAACTCACAATGATCCTCCTGCCTCAGCCTCCTGAGTGCTGGGATTTCAGGAATGCGCCACAATACCCAGCTTTTAATAAAGTTTAAAATTAGTTTTCAGTTTGCAATATATTTGTATGGCTTGGTAATCTTAAAACAAGACAAGCACTAATGTTTTATGTCTACTGCTATCCAAATCTAACTGGCTCCTCCCACCCTCTACAAGTGACTCTTTTTAATCCATATCTCTCCTAGTAGTGTTTTGGCAAATATAACAGATACATAAATCTTACAGGTTCCTCCTCTTATAAAAGGAAGTATACTACATACTGTTCTCTACCTTATAAACTATAATCCCACTGAAGAATATTCTGCGAAGCTAATTTTGATTATTCCTTCTTCTGGAGCCCAGTCACAACTGTAAAGGAAAGTTAGCAGAGTGTGCTGCTGCGTGCGCACTTGCAGTCCCAGCTATTTGAGAGACTGAGGCAGAAGACCACTGAGCCCAGGAGTTCTCACCTAGCCTGGGCAACATAATGAAGCCTCATCTCAAAATAAAAGGATTAATTCAAGTAAAAAGACAATCAAAGTTTGCCATGGGGATGCATGCCTATAATTTCAGTACTGAGGGTGGCTAAGGCAGAAGGATCTCAACTTTGAACACAGCCTGGGCAACTTAGCAAGATCTTATATCCTCTTATATCCTCAGAACCCAAATTTAAGAAAAACCAAACAGTAACAATTCAGAATATAAATTCACATTCTGTAAAATGATAAATAAATTTTAAAAAACTGCTATATAAAGATTGTTAAAGAATTCTTGTCACTGAAAGATCTTGGCCTTAAATCATACTTACCTAAATAATTCTCAAAGTTTTTTGAGACAGGGTCTCACTATGTAGCCCCAGCTGGCCTCAAATTCATTCACACGGCAGAGCCCAGGGTAAGATTGCCATACTATCCTAAAAAGCTCTCTTGACATAAATGCTTAAATGTCCTATAGTTATACATGCCCACCCTATATTTTCTGCTTTCTGTACTTTTTCAAATCTCCTGCTGAGTTGTTAACCCCATATCCTCCATGAAGTCTTGTTACATTTAGGTCTCACATTCCTCTACAATTCACTCTCTTCTAGATTCAAAGGGAGGATGAGGTGTGTGAGAGGAGTACCCCTAAGGAAAAAAGGATAAAAGTTACAATTGCTCCTTCCAGTTTCAGGAACACTATTATCAAGCAAAAGAAAAAAAGAAAAGAAAGGTAGGTCAAAAATCTGTGAACAGTGCCGTGTGTGTGTGTGTGTGTGTGTGTGTGTGTGTATGTATCTGCACTTGGGAGGCCAAGGTAGTAGCATTCTGATTTCAAGGACAGCTGGGGCTATGTAGTGAGACTCTGCCTCAAACAAACAAATAAACGAATACACGATGACAACAACAAACTGGCTAATAGGTTATAGTTCTAATACAATTATTATTTCTGAATCACTTACTTGGCTAAAACTTTGGTATGTGTATTGATGACATTCAAGGCTTCCTTGAAACTTCCATTTTGAATAAGGCAGACCACTTTACAGTGCAGGGCAGTCACATCATCCTTGTTGATCTGTAGTACTGGAGAATGATTTTAGGAAAGTCACTTTTACTAAATACTCTCATCCCCACCTAAGGAATATGCATTTCTAATTTTATTGTATTAGAAATTAGTCAAAGTAACAAAACAAACAAAAACCTCCCCAAATATTTTCTTTTTTCCTCCATTTTCATTTTAACTTAAATGACAAGGAGTTAGATTAGATTTAGATGAGAATTTCAGTGAGGAAGAGATTCCAAAGCTGCAGTACCAAAAACGCACAGTGAAATAAAACAAGAAAAAAGCTGTGTCTCCAGCTTTTTCACCTTAGGAAACGTAGTACACCTGACAATTTCATTACCTCACAAGAAGAGAAAAAAGTTCATGCTGAATTTGGAACCAAATGACTTAGGAATAGTTCAAATTTGCCATGAATGGCCAAATTTCAGTTTTCTATTTTCTTTATGTATGAGAACATTATCTTACAAAATATCAAGACCATAAAATGAAAATATTCTGGAAAAACTCTTATAAAGTGCAATACAAACACTATTTATCTTGCTGCCAATGTTTCAAAAATCATTCACAATTCCCCTTTTCACTTAAGGTGACCAAAGAAAAGTGTAAGGAAGGACTCAAGTAATCAAGTTTCAGTGCCGATGGCACTATTTAGTGTCAAAATGCTTAGGTTCATTGTTGCCCTTCTTTGTGGGCAGCTTTGATTTCATTTCATGGTCTGAGAATCAAAGGAATTTCTACCTATTAATATGTACTGCTGAACAAACTGACAGTCTCTGTTGATTAAAGAATTCCTGCAAAACACTACACTGCTACTAAGTATTTTTGTAATAAGTGGTTGGAGGCCTAGCTACAGTCTAAAGTTAATGCAAATAAATTTAGGAATCAAGCAATTCTAATTACTATTTTATTCATTTCTAAAATGACCCACAGCTTACTGTAGGCACCATTACTCCTTTTTACATTAAGCAATAGGTTGATGAAAATGATATGGACTTGTATGTTACTGCCATACCTTTTATGCTATTACTGCTTTGCACAGCTAAGCTGTTTTGGTAATTACAGTCCACATTTAACACACACAAGTTGCATCTTCGGTAGAAAAGAACACAGTATTATAATACGTGGCCCCACTATAGTTACATATGTAAAGAATCTCACATCGAAGGCAGTTAAAACTTGAAATTATCATGTTAGGAGGAACAAAACAGGCACAACTTTTCTTCCGACATTATTCCAAAGGCTAGTGGTCTCGCACACACGTTTTCTGGTTAAAAGACACTAGGGAAATTTGTTGTGCGGGGGTGACAGGCCTGGGCAGGCCCTTTCTTCTTCCCAGTCCAATCTGTACACCTTCCACCTAGTCACACTGGCTTGTGAATTACGTGTCCCAGACAGGTTCCTCCCCCGGCCCGGAACACACGCTCCCTCAGCAGTACTGTTATGAACACTATGACCAGTGTAAGTAAAAAGGCAACCTGGCAAATCTGCGAAATAAGGCAGTAGATCAGTCAAAGAAAAGAGTTTGGGAGAGGCTTTGTGAGCTGCGGTCTCTTTAAATCCCTCCCTCGCGTCCCGCGGAGGCGAAGGGAAGGTACACGTGGCTCTAAGCAACCCGAGACCCCGAATTGGCTGTTGGGGCGGAGAGGCGGCGACCCGCACCCTAGGGCCTACGGCCGGGAGCCGGGAGGACGCGGGGGTCTCTACCCTAGGTGGCCGCGCGCGCCGGAAACAGACGACATCCTCCCGTCCGCCTGGCCAGCCCCGGCGCCGGGCCAACACTTACGTTTGTTGACGGTCTTCAGAGCGCGCGAGAAGTCGCCGTTCTGTCCATAACGGTTCACTTCACTCCACAGCGCAGGCACCGAAACCCCCCCGCTGCCGCCGCTCGCCATCTTTGCGAATAGGGGGCGGGGCCATCTGACCTCTGCCCCGGAAGAGGATCCCCATGTTGGCCAAGCGGAGGAGGAAGCTGGTGGTTGCTAAGGGTCGCGGAGTGAGTCTTCATACCGGCGTTAGTGTCGGGGGAGAGGTTTGCGTGAGGTTTGGGGTACACCTTACTCGCATGTGTCTGGAGGAAAGGGGGTATCGAAGACGGGATAGGCGGTAGTGTTTCATCGAAGTTTAGGTCCAAAGCAGCGTGTTTTTCCTGGTGACCGCTATGGTCAAGGTGTGACTGGGGGACGGCCCGTGAATAAAATCTGTAAAGCAATAAATAGTAACTGGAGGGAGTCATTTGAAGAGGAATGGAGAGTTTCCACTTTGCTGTAGTGACTGAGAATAAATACCAAAACGAGGAACTGGCATTTGAGAAGGATTTCATAAATGATTAAGGGAACCGTGGCTTGCTTCTGGGGAAGGTGAAGGTCATTCTGGCACAGACGGGAGCTTTGAGAAGAAAAGAATCCACCAGTGCAAAGCACATTGGGCGAAAACCTCTTGGGTTCCCTTTTGCAATTAAGGTTGGAGGGTACTGAGGTGTTTCTCTGACCAGCTGCCTGATGGTAAACAAGTTACTTAACTTCTTGAGTCTGTTTTTCCCACTGTAAAATAGGGATATAGGGCTGGGGATTTAGCTCAGTGGCATAAGCGCCTGCCTTGCAAGCATGCAGTCGTGAGTTCGATCCCCGGTACCCATAAAGGAAAAAGACAAAAAAAAAAAAAAAAAAAAAAGGGAAAAAATTGGGATATAATGGATGGATGATAGGCCTGTAATCTCAGCACTCTGGGAGGCCACAGGAGGATCACAAAGTTAGAGCCCAGCCTTGTCAATTTAGAGTCTGTCTCAAAAAGGGGAAGGGGAAGTAAGATGAGCTCAAGGCAAAGACCCTGGGTTTAATCTCAGTGTCATTGGTAATAGTTTCAGTGGTAAAAGAGAATTCATGCATGTGACAGTCACAACATATAATGCATAATGGATTTATGGCTTGTGTAAAACCCAAGTATGAAGATGTGCTGCAATGCAAGGGAATGGGTATTGGGTACAGGACATTTTTATTGTTCTACTCTGTGGACACATGATTGATACATCGTGACATGATTGATACATCGTGTCAATTTGAGAAGTTTAGACGTTTAACTGAAAAACTCAATAGGAGCGGGGTTTGTAAATATCCTCATCCTGTGTAGAGGAGGACAAAAGAGATTTTGAGTTCTACACCTGCCCTGAAGTTGGCGAGGTGGCTTGTGTTAATAGAAGGCAGAAGTTTTGTTTTGTTCCCTTTTGCTCTGGCTGTCATTTTGCACTAGCTGCTGCCTTAAAGTGTTACCCCAGTACCATGCCACCCTGCCTTGGAGCCAGCTGATTAGGGACTGAAAGCTCCACAACAGTGAGCTTCCTTCCTTCATTTTGTGTCAGGTATCTTGTCTCAGCAACGAGAAAAAAGTAACCAAGCCATTGTCTCTTGTATGATCATTACAACTTCTGTCACTTCCTCTCTCCCCTAGCAATTTACTTAACTCCTTTTTATCCTTGTATTTAAGATGTATGTGCTTCTTAGAAAATCTTTGCACACTGGCCAGCATTCTGGTTACACATACACTCTACTGCTTTTCTGTGATGATACGATGATGCTAGACAAGCTGTCCAACCCTGAGCTACCTCCCCAATCCAAAGCTACTTCTGAGCACTGACTTGTCTTTGCTAAACTTGGGCCTTGCTCACTCTGAATGGTTTATAGTTCTTTGAGGCAAAGACATCATACTGATTTTACTTACTGTAGTATCACTAGAATGTAGCACATCACCTTTGTTTTCTTGAGACAAGATCTTGCTATGTAGATCAGGCTGGCCTCGAACTCACTATGGAGCCCAGCAGCAACTTATAGCAGTCCTCCTGCCTTAATCTCCTGGATGCTAGGATAACAGTCATCCATCACTATGCCTGGGGTCACCTTTGAGTACCTGTTACTCAGCTTGTAAAATGAATGTCATCTACTTCATGATAGTTGCTTAATTTGTGCATTGTAGGCAGAAACTGTTCAGCTTCTGGCTATGTCATATGGTCCCTGCCAAATTTCATGTCTGGTCACTGTAGGACAAAGGCAAAGTGAGCTCTAGGAGCCAGAGAACATAATCTTTGTGTTAGCAAACATGAGAAAAGCTTTGGACTTTACTACAGTTAAGAGTTTTCAAGCCAATTATGCCCACTCATGCCTTCAAGGATGAGTATTTCAGGTAACAGTATACTCAAAATTTTAAGGTTTTCTAAGATTTTTGTAGATGCCACTGGATTTTCTCAAAGTTGTTTTTAACCACCCTTGTCCTCTCCAACAGCTAATGCTTTAATACTGTTTCTAACCTTTTAGAATATAGACTTTTATCAAGAGATTTGGCAGTTGGTGAGGCTTTACTTCTTTGGTTCATCCATGATGCTATGTTCTCTTAAAGCATGTACCTGATGCCACTGTCCTACCCTCATGGTAACTCCAAACTACAGGGTGCAACTTGTAATGTTCTTTGTGATCAAGATTGTGCTTGCCACTTCACCATCCATACTTGTCTCATTTACTGTACTTGCTGGGTTACCTTTTCTGTTGCTGACAAGACACTGAAGATAATCAATTTACAGGGAGGAAAGATTTACTTTGGCTAATGGTTTAATGGGTTTCAGAGGTTTCCGTCCATGGAACCTGTGGCACTGAAGTACATCATGGCAGAGTATGTGGTAGGTAAGAGGTCTTCACTTCAGAATCCCAGGAAGCAAAAGAGGGACCAAGGCCCTAACCTTTTTAAAGGAGTCCTTGCTTCCTTTCACTGTAGATTCAACCTATCTTGTAAGGTTCTACCACTTCCCAATAGTGCCAAAGGCTTGCAGCAAAACCGTAACACTCAAGATCCATACCAACCTGAACACACCCAATCTCGTCTGATCTTGGAAGCTAAGCAGGGTCGGGCCTGGTTAGTACTTGGATAGGAGAACACTCAATATCCAAACTGTAACACGTTTCCTTATCCCTCTTTTATACTATACTCCAGTATCAAGCTACATATATTTCAGTAGGGTGTGGTGATTGGTGCATGCCTGTAATGCCAACATCCTGGGACAGGCTGATGCAGGAAGATCACAAGTTGGTTGGGCAATTTAGGGCTACCCTATCTGAAAATAAACAAAAGGGAGGAAGTGCACTTCAGTATGAAGGCCCTGGATTCAATCTCTAATACATTAAAAAAATTATAGAGTCTTGTCTGAGCCTGTGCTAGGCATTATACTAGTTGCTTTGGATACAATTAACAACAAATACAGTTCAGTGGAGTCATGTAATATTTTCTAGTGAGGAAAAAGGCAATAAATATATTTTTGGTGGTAACAAATCCTATAAAGAAAATGAAGGAAATGGAAGAAACATTTGAGACTGGGCTGAAGAATTGAGTCACTTGTCATTCAGTGATAGTTTGGTTTTTTTTTAAAGATATTGTTTCCTCTGTTGTGTATTCATAGTACTCTGACCTTTCCACATTAACTGTACAATATATAGTGTTCTGAAGTTACCTGAAAGATTCTAGGACTCACTGAAGGCAGAAACTCAATAATGTTTATCACTACATTCCTGGGTCTTTTACATTATAGATTTTATCAAGTGGGGTTCTCCACAGAAACAGAATCAAAAGGACAGAGATTTATTCAGGGCTTAGCTTAACAACTACAGAGGCTGAAAAGTTCTATCAGTGCTACCTAGAAGCTACCGACCTAGGGAAGCTAATGGTACAGTTCTCAGTCCAAGCTTGAGTGCAGAAAACCAGTGTCTTGAGAGCATAAGATGTATACCACAGCAGAGAGCAAACTGACCTTTCTTCCTGTTTGTTTTACAGTTAGGCCTTCAATGGACTGGATGATTCCTATCCATAATGGTGAGGACAATCTTTTTTATTCAGTTTGAGGATCAGGCTAGTGATATTTGAGGCTTCTGTATTTACAGACGGGAGAGAGAGATGAGGCAAGATTTCCTACTTTTCCTTTTTTATGACAGGGTCTCCTACGTAGTCCCAGGTACCTTGAACTCAGCCTTCCAAGTGCTGGGATTACAGGCATGAGTCACCATATCTGGTTCAGAAATGTTGTATCAGCCACCTAGGTATCTTTTTAGCCTAGTCAAGTTGATACATAATGTTAGTTATTACCTAAGTACTTAAAATTTATTTTTATATTAATATTTGGACATTCAGGACTTCTGAAGTGGATATAGTATATAACGTTAGTGTTTTACTAACTCTAGGAAGGCAGAAGAAATATTTACTTCCACTTCATGAAAGAGAACTTTACACTCAAAGAGTAATATGCTTTAGAGAATACTGATTTCAGTACACTATTTTCACTGTACCACAGTGAGATTAATAGCTGTACCCCAAGTAGTTTAAGTGTGTTTAGTAATATGAAAACATCATTAAAAGCAACCATTTTTTTAGCTGGCAATAGTGTGTCTGCTTGTAATCCTACCTATTCAGGAGACCTGGAGGCCAGCCCAAGCCTGTAATCCTACCTATTCAGGAGACCTGGAGGCCAGCCCAAGTAAGACCATCTCAAAAGAGGGCTGGCAGAGTGCTTATCTAGCTAGCACAGAGAGGACCAAATAAGCATCTTGGAGATCCTGAATTCTGGGTAATTTTCATGGTGGTTTGTTTGTTTAGTCTTTCTATATAGTTTAGGCTGGCCTTGAGCTCACTTTGTAGCCCAGGCTAGTCTTGAACTTGCAGTGATTCTCCTGCCTCAATTTCCCAAGTGTTGGGATTATATACAATGTGCCACCACACCTGGACTTTCATAGTCAACTAATTTCACTTGTAATTGAAACACACACATACATTCATGAGCCAAGATACCTTTTACATATATTAACTAACTTGTCATAACCTTTGTAATTAAAGTTCAAATAGGTTGTGTAGGTTACTTCTTATAGGACAGTAGAAATACTTTCAAATACTCTAGCGCCAATGAATTATACTACTGAGGATATTTGTACTGTACTCAGACTGCTGATAAAACTGATAATGACTATTGATAATGGTCAGTTCTAACCACCAGTCTGAATTAAAACTTAAAAACCTTTTTATGTACTACATAGTTAGGTAGAGTCATCGATAGTACGGGCACATAAAAGAGGAAGTATGCCAGGGATTCAAAGTTTTTAAAGTTGTTAAAATGATATAAGTCTCTTAACTGTGCTGCCACAGTCCATACTCCAGCCTTGCAAACTAACGTAAGATAAAACATTACAGTTCTCCAGTCTCTAGCAGATAGCTAGGCATAGCACTGCAGAGTGTAATAGTGTATGGGAAATCAGGTGTAAAATTGTATTTTCCTCTTCCTGGAACTTAAAATTTTTTTATTTTATTTTGGAATTTATAATTTAAGAGCAATTAAAGCAACTGCAGTATAGAATTGGTTTTGGTATAGAAGGTTTTCTGGAAATAAGCTATGTTTATCTATATCTAGCAAATAGATTTTTATGATAAAATGAATTCCTTTAAGGAATTAAAGGTACAGATGTATGGCAGTCCAAGAATTATGATAAAAACAGATTTCTTTGATGGGTCACATGAGTGGTTTTTTTTTATTTGGGGGTATTTCTTAAACAGGGTCTCGCTATGTAGTTCAGGTTGGGCTGGATAGCCCAGGCTGGCCTCAAACTGGCTCCAGTACTGCCTCAACCTTCTGAGTGGTAGGATTACAGGCGCGCACCACTCTGCTTGGTTCACACCAGTGTATCTTAACCTATTATACAAGTAGGATTCAAGGGAACCCAAGAATCATTGTGTCTGGAATTTCCTAAAGAAGAGGTCATCAGAATTAATATTTCTAAAAGGGTCCATGGTAAGAAAGAGATACATTTTGGAAATCTTTGGGCAATCAAACTAGAAAATACTGGGTTGAAGATGGGCACTTTCTAAGAATCAGGCTGGTGTTGCATCTGACCCTCATCGGAGGCCACTATACAGAGCATCAGAAGTGGGTGAATTTCAGTTAACCAGAAATTAAAACTGAGAGCCATGACTTGGTGCTGAGGAGGTTGTGAAAGGTCAAACAGGAACATAAAAAAATGAAGCCAAGTGTTTGACTTGAGACAGTGACTAACTATAACCAAGAGTAACAGGCTTGGTGAATATGAATGAAATTGCAAGCATTCTGGTTTTTACAAAAGTGCCCATGGAGCCGATAAGGAAGAGTTTAAAATACAAGTTTGGAAGCAGAGTTGGAAGTCAGTAAATCTAGTTTTATTAAGAGTACCCACTCAGTATTAATAATAACTTTTTTGGTATCAGAAATCGAACTCAGGACCTTGTACCTGCTAGGCAGGCACTGTGCCGCTGAGCTGTATCTCTGCTTCAATATTAATAAACAAGGGAAAATCACTAAGAAATTCCAGTACTTTGGAGAATAAGTTAAAAGAAGAAAATCAAGAGAAAGGTCGGAATGTCTTGGTGTTAGCTCAAGCAAGGAGTGATTAGGCCAATCATGCCTCAGGGATCAGATGAAACAAGTAATGAGAGGCAGCAGCTTGTTAGCCGTGGCGAGGTCGGAAGGCACAGGCAGTGTAGGCCAGAGGGAAGGGCTTCGTTAAGATTTCATCTGCAGCAAAGGTTCACAGTATTTTAGGGGACACAGAATTGTGTGGAGAAAATTGACTGTTGCCTTTTAAAAATGAACATATAACTTCTTTATATTCTGTGATTTTACAGGTTTTACAGGTTGTACTCACTGGCTTAATACTTAATACTAGAAGATGGCTTCCACTATGCCCCTTTCTCTTTCTTATCCATGGCATCAATCTCAACTTTCTTATTAAAAAAAAATGCCTGGTAAGCTTGGTGTTGTGGCATATGCCTGGAATAACAGCATGAGGGAGGCTAAAGCAGGAGGACTGAGAGCTTGAAAGTAGCCTGAGCTGTATAAGGGTTTTATGATAGATAATATAAATACATGTTATTTTGAGATAGTAACTATAAATAAAAAACCATGCCCTTAGATTTTGTAAAGACCATAAAATGAATGACTGTGTTGCTTTTATCACCTAACATATATACTAGCCATTTTATTTTTCTAAAACTTACATAGCAGGTCAAGTTATAACTTTAGAGCATTACAGTAGGATATTATCAGCATTCCTAAAATGTCTCTTTGATTGTTACCTACTCAGTGATTATACAGTTGATAGAAAAATTAATCTTAAAATGTCCTTACAGTAATTACCTATATTAATATAAACAAACATTCTAATCTGCTTATCTAGAGAAACATTTATTCATATATCAATTTTGTTTTCTCTGCTGAAAAATCTTTTTTTCTATTTTGTTTTTCTTCAGCTGAATTAAAAATGTATAGGGATGCCCCCTATTGCATCAAGAAATGATATTCTTAGAAATTACATTCTCTGATTTTCTTGTCAGCCTGCTTCAAGGCAATCCATGTGTTCAGTATGTTTGCTCGCAGTTTGGCCCATACCAAGTGGTTGTTTAATCCGAAAATCTGAGCTGCAAACTGAGCTGATCCTTCTGGAGAAAGTATAGTGGAACAGCCGAGACCTATGGTTTGGAAAGAAAAAAATGGGAAATTGAGCTGTCACTTAATAATGAAAAACAGAGACGGAAGATGTATCCCAGTGCTAGAGCATGTGCCTGGAATTCATGAGGCCTAGGATTCAGTCCTTAGCAGTGCAAAATAAACAAACAAACTAAAAATCATAGAGAAGACCTGTAAGCTCAACTATAAAAAGCTACTACACTAACATGGAAGCTTGTTTAAAGTAGGGTCTGTAGAATGATTTCTTTAACACAAGAGATCACAATGTGACTACAAGAGGAGCACTATTTATCTGCCAGGAAAAACAGATTTTATATACTTTATCTTTCTTCTTAGTGAATCTACTTGCAGAGGGATTCTTTTTTCAGACTTCTTTTCACAGGGCTGGGGATTTAGCTCAGCAGCATAGGTGCCTGCCTGCCAAGTGTGAGCTCCTGAGTTCGATGCCCAGTACCAAAAAAACCAAAACTTCTTTTCACCCATACTACTACTTTAAGTCCCCAGTGACAGGTCATAGAGTAAAACAAAGGACAAGCTAAATAGAAGCACTCATTCTTAACTGAAGTAGGTTGTTTTGATAATCTTCTACCTAAACATTTTAGTCATTGCATTTGAATCATTCAAACATTTTTAAGTAAAAAAAGTTAATTCCAAATAATTTTAAATGTCAAGTAATAAGATCTAAAAGGCAGTAAAAAAAACACAAGAAGGTCAGAAAAAATAAAGAAGAAGGTCAGGTCCTCAGGAGCTACAAATCTGCTTATGTAGTTATTGAGATGGCACTATCACTATTGTGTGTAGTATTCCTGGAGTCAAGGACGACTACCTAGTTTATAGATCCAGTATTTTTGGCATTCATCATGCTTTTTCTTCTTATAGCAGTACTGGGCCTTCATACGCAACAACTCTTTTTAAGTTTTTATTCTGAAACAGAACCTTGCTGAGTCATTAAGTTGCATCAGCAGTACTTGAAATCTTCCTAATTCAGCCTCTCAGAGTACAAGCATGTGCCACCTCACTTGCTTAGCTATGGCTGACTGTATTTACAATAAAAACAGACCAATGTGTGGGCTGGAGATAGAGCTCAGTGGTACAGCACTTTTCCAACATGTATAAAGTCCTAGGTTTGATCCCTGCAAAACAAAAGACTAACTTACAAATCACATTAGTACAAATTTGTATTAATAAATCAGTTGTGTCACTATGTGGAAGTGTCCAAGGTGCTTAATGTGAATGTTTATATAAACATTGTCTATAAAAGGGAAGGACAATTAGTAGCTAGCTCCCTTGTAAGAGTTACAAGGCAAGTGCTTTGAGCACTGTGGTATTAAATAAGTACTCAATGCATGCCAACCATCATTATTTGCACACTGAATGGACTACGCTTCTCTAATGCCTGAAATACATGTGACTACTGTACAGAACTCCTTTTCTGATTTACTTAAGTTTTTTAAAAAGGGTTATCTAGTGGGCAGTTGTCAGAGGAAAACTATACTTCAAAATGTTACCTCAAATTTGAGTGACAATGTAAAAATCTTCCAGTTCTCTCTCCTTTGAACACTGCTACAAAAACCTGCCAAACTTGTGCTTATTATTACCCTGTGCTCAGTTCAGTTGATAATACCTACCGTTCCTCTGGTGAAATCTGGTTAATAGATTTATTTTAACTACAAAATGGTTTTTTTTTTCCTTTCTTATTAGTTCTTCTTTCCTTAACTCTCAGGTAATTCATTTTGAGTGGAATACTATAGAAAGCTCACTGGAAACTGCTTTGCTGTGACATGATCTTGTGGAATTGTTCTTTGAATAATCCTTCATATCAAGGATCTTTTTTCAGGTCAAGGTCTTTTTTCAGGTACTGTCCAGAATCACCAGATAACTTCTGTTTCAGACTACTGCTGGCAGAATAAACCTGGCTGCCAGAATTTTGGGAGCTTAGTGGGAGAGGCCAAGCACAAGGCCCTGAGTTTGAGGTGCTGCACCCTGACTTACATCCCCAGACCTAGCTACAGATTCTTTTAGATTTAATAATTTACAACAATATCTAGTTAAGGATGGTTTAAATGCAAGACTTATTTCTGGAACTGTGTTAAGCCAACAGTAATAGGAATAAAGAAAATAGGCATAAACATACAACGACAAGATAAGAGCAGGGCAAATGAAGTAGTAATTAGTTTAGCAGAGTGTAGGAGTGAAAGGGAGACTGTAAAGGAAAGGACTGACTGAAGTCCAAGAACCAAGTTTCCCACTCTACTAGATCAATTGTGCCTTTAAAATAATACAGCAGTTTTCAGTTGACCTAAAGATGAAGAAGACTTCAGACTTCTCTGGGCAGGGGGACATCAGGTACAGATAAGACAAGGAATGCTCCCACGAAAATAGCTTACATTATATACCCCTTCTGAGATACTTGGCTTCTCCCACTAAGCCCCAGAACTCTGGCAGTCAGATTTATCAGCCAGCAGTTGCTTGAGACAAAAGTTCTCTGGTGATTTTGGACTATACCCAAGAAAAGACCTTGACACTGATGTGAGGGGTTATTCAAAAAACAATGCCACAAGTTGTTATCACAGCAAAGCAGTTTCCAATGAGCTTTCTATAGTACCTTACTCAAACTGAATTACCTGAGATTTACAAAAGTATTAGTAAGACTGTACCAAGCTTAGAAAAAAGATGTTACTGTGAAGATTAAAACAAGGATGCTATAGGAGAAAAAAACTCAGAACAAAAAAGAGCTCTTGGAAATGTCATTACAGGGTATTCAAATGAAAATCTCGATAGAATGGCTGGAATATAAAACTGAGAAAATGTCACAGAAAGCATTGCAACAAAAGGAAATAGGGTAGAAATCAAGGACAGTCAAATTTGAGTAACCCAAATATGAGAGATATAAGAAAATTAATTCAATAAAATTCTCCATGACTAAAGAATTTTCAGAATCAAAGAGTCCACAAAGTTCACAGTGAAAACATACTGACCAAGGTACACCTGAGAAATTAAAAAACAGTGAGGGTACTAAAACATTCTGAAAGTTTTTTCCAGAAGGAAACAAAACTCATAAAAGATCTAGAATCATGGCACAAAGGCAATGAAGCTGCTCTAAAATGCTAAGGAAAATAATTTTCAACCAGTAATTCTATACCTAACCTAGCAAACAAGTGTGGAATGCCAATAAAAAAAAAATTCAAATAAAGAACAGATCATTTACCTTTTGTGCCCTTTCCTCAGGAAATTAACAAAGAATGTGCTCCAACAAAATAAGATGGAAAGAAACCACACATAAGAACACAGAGGACCTAGGAAACTAGAGATCTAAGACTAAAGAAAGGCAAAATGTATCTCCAAATGATGATAAGGGCAGATCAGAAGATAGCAGCAATGCAGAAGTCCAGGAGAGAAGCCAGTCTACTCTGGAACATGTCAGAGAGCTCAGGTCTTAATATATTTGAAACGTATCAAGAGATTTACACAACTCAGAAAAGCCTGAGGTTCCAAAAATAAGGAAATTAGTCCCCACTGAAATACTGACTCTCAGAACTTGCAGAACATTGTATGTTAGGTTATGATGAACACACTATAATATTGTTACGAGACCCAGCACCATCAGGCCAAAGATGACTTCCTTTTATGTTATTTACTTGTGTCCTCAATTTTTTAAAGTTACATTTTTTTTAGAAGTAACAACTGCTTTTGCTTTTAAAAAAACTCATAATACCAAGAATAATGTACTTTTTTTCCCCTCTCCTTGGTTTTTTGAGACAGTCTCCCTATGTACAGTAGTTCAGGCTGGCCTTGAATTTCAAATGATCCTCCTGCCTCCGCCTCCCAAGTGCTAAGACTACAAGTGTGTGACAAAATACCTGGCAGTATATTAAAAAACAAAAAAAAAAAAAAAAAAAAAAAAAAGAGCTTAGTTTCACTACTGTTCAAATCTTAGCACCAGCTTACAGAAATTAGAGGGGATAGGAAGACTATGTTCACCATCATGTAGGAATGTAATAAATTGATGTGGAAAATTCTGCAAGAAAAATGAAGCCAGACATGGTAGTGCACACCTCTAACCCAGCCCTTGGGAGCTTTAGGCAGGAGGACTGCATAGAGAGGCCAACTAGGCTACACAGTGAAATCCATCCCAAAAAGAGAAAAAAAAGTGAAATTTTACATATTAAATGAATGTAAAGACTGTGTTAAAGCTCAATTTAAGCATACTAGCTATAATAAAAAAAGTGAGACAACTGAAAATACTTGAACATCAACTAGAAATAAGGTGTTTTTACATAGTATTAATAAATTTTTGTGATGGCAAATATCCCAATTATGATTTAAGAACAAATAAACCAGAGTCCTTATCACTTTAGAGATGAATACTGCAGTAAAATGCCACATCTAAAATCTGCTTTAAAATAAACAATAGTAATTACTGAGGCTGGGTAATGGGCACATGAGATTTCATTATATTGTTCTCTGTACTGCTGTGAATGTTTGAAGTGTAATAAGCAGTTTAAAAATGTCATGTATCTTACCACTGGGTAGTCGCAGAGAAGACCACACGTCTTGAGCTCCCCAGTCGGATGTGAGGGGAGGACAGCTGATAACTGGGTAGGCAGTGTTACCAGACATCACTGGGCCTAAACCATTGCTTCTGCCTGCCACTGCCACGAACACAGTCGGAATGCCATCCCCTAGGGCAATGCCAAGGTGATCAAGTTAGACATCACAGTGTTATGGTTTGTGCTTATATGTATCCCCAAAGCCTCATGCCTCATGGAGCTGGCTGAATCTAGAGTGTGAGACTGATTCATAGTGCAATGTTGGGATTAAAGGGGAGTGACTGCTCGATTAATTCACTGGATTGGTACTGCCCTAGTCCTTGCAGACTGCACACAATAAAAGGAACAGAAAGAGGCTTGTCGGCTCTTTGCCGTCTTGCACCTTTCATGGCCATAAACAGTTGTCCCTCTGCATGTGCCACCCTGCCTTGGAGTCAGCTGATTATGGACTGAAATATTTGCAAACTGTGTAAAACCTTTCCTCTTTTAACTCTGGATGTCAGGTATTTTGTCTCGGCAACAAGAAAAGTAACTAAGACAAAAGGATTGCAAGATACGCTTTAAAAAGCCCTCTATGTCTTAAATTCTTGAGAAATATTCTTTGGAAAAAGCATTAAAAATACAACATTATACATATTTTCAAGATACTGGTTCACACCAAATGAAGAATGAAACCAAACACAGGTATCTTTTCTGTTGAGTGGTCTTTGAAATAGGGTTCAAGAAGACTCATTTAATAGTGACTAGAAGGTTTAGACACTCTTCCTGAAATAAGATTTGAAGGCAAATTCAACAGTATACAGGGGCAGAGAGAGTAGTTAAGTATGCCTGAGGCCTAGGTTCAATCAACAACACCAGTATATCATATATATATATTTCTACACACACACACACATTTTTAGAGCCTAGTTAGTATCTCTAAAGCTTTTCATTGTTTGGTAAATTCAAATTATCCCTTTCTTTTCCTAAAGCAAAGATTTGTGATTTAGAATCTAAAATTTCACATATTTGCATTCTGATGAGAAGTTCTAGCCTTCATTAGCATATTACAAGGTATTGAGACCCAACCCTAACCCACCCCTAAACCATGAACTATATCCCTTTAGCAATTACCTTTAGAGTACTGTCACTCATCCTCCATTTGAAGGTACTTATACTAGCTGTACTCCCAAGCTATTGGTATTTTAGATTAGTGCTATCTCCCTTAGGAGCTACATTCTGAAACTGACATAATTTCATGTGTGACTGCCTCCTAGACACGGCTAGTCCATTAAAAATCCCCTTAAGGATCTACTGTTGAAACCCTCGGCATCCTGTTACTGATACGAGACTTATTTTGTGTTGCAGCAAATGAGAAACAATTCGACTAGGTAGACACCAGAGATCCTCACTTTTAATCCATTTCCCTCTGTACTTGAACTTTCAGTTCTTTCTCCCTGCTACTTACTCTTTTAGAAGCTCCTAAAAGCATCTTATGCTTTTTAAAGGACATTATCATGAGTGCAAATCATGGTTTCCCTTTAGAAATATGGAAAACCTCTTTTTCAGCTATCTTCAATCTAAAATGTGATTTTTTTTTCAAAACCAAAACATTTTCAATTATTCTAGTTATCTTAAGTTTACCTTCATATTCAGCTTTAATCCTCAGAGTTTCATCTGGGCCTTTATGGGCAGATGTTACTCGAAGTTCACAGGGAATTCCATAATTTCCACAAGCCTTCTTGATTTTTTCACAGTGACCAAGATCAGAAGTTGAGCCCATCAAAACTACAACCCTGCACTGACTTTCTGATTTCAGAAGCAGCTAGAAAAGAAAAAACATGGATATGGAAAATAAAAAGACAAAAATGAATACACGAACCAGGCGTGGTAGAGCACTCCTGTAATCCCAGCACTTGGGAGGCTCAGGCAGACAAATCGTTGCAAGTTCGAGACAAGCCTGGGCTACAAAGTGAGCCTAAGGCCAGCCTGAACTGCATAGTGAGACCCTTTCTCAAAAAGGGGGGAAAAAATTACAGGAGTAAGTACCATAAGAACAACCAATTTAGAGAGTATAGCTTATAGTAAAATTACTGCCAGACAGAACATCATCTTTAATACACCAGATTTAAAAGACAAATGGAACAAAATGGTAGGTGATTTTTAAGTAATCTCTATATATTCAAAGGAAAGTGGTCTTCATGATTAAAACCTAACAAATGAGATTTTTAATCAGGTAAGTAAGTTTATATTTACTTGTCTGTAGCCACACTACACTGAATGTGCCTGATCTTAAATCTTTCTCACAAAATAAGCAGGATCATGTCTGGTTAATGCTTGGGTGGAAGGTAAATCATGTTTACTAAAAAGGGATAAATCTCCAACATTTTACATGGAAGTAGAGAAAGGCTGGGATGTAGCTCAGTGCGACAGCACTTGCCTTTGCATGCAAGAGGCCCTGGGTTCAATCTCTAACATCGCAAAGTGAAACATGAAATGAAAAATGTTACACGGCATTCCACTCATCCCACTCTATATATAGGAACTCTGAGTAGAGGTGAAGAGGTGGGTAGGAAACAGTCCTTCCTACTGGGGCAGGGAGGAGGCAAGACCCCAGGTCTAGCCGCCCCGACCTTAGAGGAGTGTACTGGCCAGCTTAACAGGGAGTTTCAGTGTATCAGTAAGAATACTTTAGCCTGTAGGTTTCCTAAAGGTGCTACTCTCTTTCAAGGTCAGTGAAAAAAATAAAAGAGAAGTATTATACCTCCCCACTTCTTACTTTGAAATAAAATTTTCTTAAAAATAATACAGGTTTACTATAGGAGTATTACCTCTACTCTCTCTGCAACCCACTCAAAGTTTTTCTTTACCATCTGAAGCCCTTCAGGGGTTACTTCCTTGAGGTCGCGGTAAGACTAGAAAATGAAATACAAAGTTTAGAAAACAGTATTTCTTGCTATCTGAAACTAGTTTCTGACTTATAAATATGGATGATAACAAGGGATATATCTGAAGTCTTCAAATTTATTTATTAACCTAAATACAGAGGTGAGGTAAAGTTTTACGTTCATTCAAGGTAAAGTTCTATACTACTAAGAACGATTAACTGTCTTGAGAATTCTTATCTATTTTAAGTATAAAGAGGATCCTTTCCTAAGTTTGTTAAGAAACAACAGACACAAGACCTGGTACGAACCAGAAAATTTGGTGTAAAGCCCCAAATCTGCTGCTTACTTTTCTAATTGTGAATACTTAGCCTCATAGTTTTTAGCTGGCCAAACAAAGACAGTATTTGCTCTATTGTTGTAAGCATCTATAAAAATAATAAAAAGATTAATCTGGCTACATTTTCCCCCTTCTCCCTCCTGAGTAGCTGAGATTATAGGCAAACACCACCACACCTATTTACTGACCTGTTTATCTTTCTGCTGGCTTCGATCTCCCGACGGCCAGAGTCTCCAGGAATCATTGTCAATAACATCAGCGAGAACAATTTCTTTGGTGGTCACATCAACACCAAATTCAATCTAGAAACAGCATATTACAAAGAAAACTTTCAGAAAACTATACTATTAACGGTATTAATGATAAGTTATCGTCCCTACTTTCAAATTCCTTGTTTTATCTGTACCTTCATATCAACCAGCGTACAGTTCTGGGGCAACCAGGATTTCTCCAGTATTTCAAAAATAGCTTGTGTAGCATGACTCATGATATCCACTTCAGTTTGGCCTATAACAAGTCCAGCAAAGCAAAATTTTGCAGCAATTAGCTGTTCTTCAGACCACTGTGGATCATTATTAGCATCATCCTGAGAATAAAGTACAATAGTACAATTAATCTAGAATTTGTGAATTTTTCTGAAAAACTGATGCCTTTACACAACAGGAAGGTCAAAACACATTCCAATCAATCAAATCTGTCCAAAATTGCTTTCACAACCTCTTGACTTCATTTTGGTAATAAGTTACATAGCAATATAAGTCTTTAATATTTTTTTGCTTGAGACACAACCTGACTGTATAGTTTAAGCTGGCCTTGAATGCACTGTTTAGCTAAAGCTGGCTTCAACCTTAAAGCAATCCTTCCTGCCTCAGCTGCTTAAGTTTTTTTCTTTTGGCTTTTTGAGACAGGGTCTCACTATGCAGTTCAGGCTGGCCTTGAGCTCACTTTGTAGCCCCGGATGGTCTCAAACTTGCATCAATCCTCCTGTCTCAGCTTCCTGAGTACTGGGGTTGCAGGCGTGAGCCACCATGCCCTGCTCAGTGTCCCAATTTTATATAATTTTTCAATGGATCTTGATTTATATAAGACAAGTTACACAACTCACTGTTTAAAAATGCAAAACTAATAGAAGATCTATGCATACATAAATCAACATGGAAGGGGGGCAAAAAAGATGGAAAGGGTAAAGTGATTTATTTGAACATAGCCTATAGAATTCAGACTATTATGTTCTTATGGTATATTCTGTATTTCTGCTTACAGAGATATGACTAATACATTTTCTTCTCTTAGATGATAGATTTTAACTTAAAAAAATTTTTTTAGCAGCACAATATGTAATAGCTAAATCTTGGAAACAACCAAAATGTCCATCAACTGCAGAGTGGATCAGAAAGTGTTTTTATACAATGGAATATTACTTAGCTATAAAAAAGGATGATCTTAAGACCTTCATAGGTAAATGGAGGCAACTAAGAATCATATTTATAAATATCACATTGTATCTCTAGTATAAAAAGTAATAAGAACTGTAGAAGTAATAAAACCCAAAATGTGTTTTTGTAATAAAGAGGAAAAGAAAGCTTTCTAAAGGATATAACTGCATATATGTTTAAGTGTGTAAGATAGATGACCATATTACTAAGTTTTTGTTGGATCATTGACCAGAACTGTTTGCAGTCTCGCGGTTTGAATGTCCACTTTGTATACTTTAATTTTGTAACCTGAACAACTATTTCTAAGATGACAGTATGTAATCTATCAGCTAGTGATTTCTTAGTGTTTATTTTTTTGAAGTTCTGTATTATTATTTCCTTTTTCTGGTTTTTTTTTCTCTTTAAAGTAAAAAAAAATTTTTAAAGACAGTATTGCTAAATTCCCAGACCAGCCTAATAAACTTGTTCTCTTCCTGCCATAGCTTCCCAAGTAACTGTGACTATTGGCATGTGGTCCCACACTGGACTTGAATTCTAAATTTTTAAGAAAATTTTGAACTGTCAATTTTCCCTTCTATTTATTACTCAAGTTTCAAACTGGGCCTGGTGGCACATATCCATAATCCCAGCTCTCAGGGGACTGAGACAGGATTGTCTCAAGTTTATGGCCAGCCTGGGCTACATAGTGAGACCATGTCTCAAAATAATACAAAACATTGTTCATTTTGTTAGTCAACTTGGTCCACCAAAGATAAGTATATTTGCACAAAAATTTTACAAATTTCCCTTATCGTTGTTAACAGAAGAATATTTTATTGAAATACGTTTTAAGAATAACATTTGTAGTAGCAAATACTTCAATATTGAAATTGCTTAGGTTTATAATTATTTCTGCTACATTAGAATAAGACACAGAAGCACAAAATAATTACCTTAAAAAATAGCTCCACTTTAGGTGGGTAAAACTTAAATCCTTCCTTGACGCCAGGATTTCTTTTGAGAAAAGAACCAGTTGCTATTCTTCTGCAGACCCATTCAATTGGAATCATTTCACACTGGGGTGCAATGAAAGCTGTCTCCCCACATTTTCTGGTGAAAGCAGTCTTGATACCTACATATTGATTGCAAAAGTTAGAAAGCATTGAAATTGTATTTAAGAAGGTAGATCAGGGCATCAAAACACTCTACTTTTACAAATACAAAATTTCTAGCAAAAATAAATTTTTAAACAGAGAAAATAAAAGGGCCTCATGTTAGACAAGTACTCTGCCACTGTGATATATTCCCATTCCTTTTGGTGATGCTACATATCTAACCGAGGCATGCTAGGCAAGGACTCTACCACTAAGCTATATCTACAGTCACTCCAGCCTCTTTTAACATCTAAAACAAACAATCCTTGGGGGGAAAAAAGCATCCATCAGGTAGTAGTAAGGACAAAGCAGCAGCTCTGTCCAATAACAAAGTATTTTTCTTTTTTATGTAGACTGTTGTTGAAAAACTAAGATAAGGATCTGACTTGTGATATTTGGCTTGGAAACTACTGGCAGCAATGCTACTTTTGTAGGAGTTCAGACACACTTATACAGCACAGTGGTATTATTAAATGCCAAAAGGGAGAACACAAACATCAAAAGATAAACAAAATGCATTGTAAATATTCAGCAAATAATCCAGCTACAAAAAGAATGGAGCTAGGCATGGTAGTGATGCTTGTAATTCTAGCAGTGAGGCAGGAGGATTGTAAATTTAGTGCAGTCTGGGCAACATAGTGAGACCCTGTCCCAAATACAAAAAAGCTGGGGGTGTTGCTCAGTATGAAGACCTTGGACACAATCCCCTGTATAATATAAACACACACTCAAATTCTTGATACATTATTTTTATGATATGGTTGAACCTTCAAAACACTATGCTTGGTAAAAGAAAGTTGAAAAATGCTATAAAAGAACTAAGTGACGCAATTATTTCAAAACCAAGTAAAATGTTACACTGCAGTTAAGACCTGAGTTTAACTAACTGAGTTTGTGAATTGTTAATCCAGGTAACACCATCTTCCCATGAAAGGGATCAGCACATACAGGAGAGAGAATAAGGAGCCTGAGGGGAAGCTACTTACCTGCTTCCTGTAACAACTCAAAAATACAGCTGGTAATCTTATTGGAGATTGCAGCTTTTCCTTCCAGGTGATTCTTTCTGGCCGCATTTCCTGCTGTAATCTGGTCTTTGGACTGCAGAAGGACTTTTCCTGGACTATCCAACAATTCATAGACTTCTTTTGTTTTACCCTCATAGAGCTTTTTGCCAATTTTCAATACTGTAGAAATAAAACAGAACCGCACTGTGTTTCAGGGAGAAATTTCCTGAGTACTGAAGATTAAATTGTCTAAAATGATGACTCACACAGTGACTAAGTAATAATAAAAATTAAATAACCTGCATAGAACTCAAGCTGTTTTCTCATTGTCATATAATTTTGTGAAGTATTAGGAAACTAAGAATCAAAAAGGTTGAGGTTATAGAGCTACACAAAATACTAAATCTCCTGATAGTAAACCCCATGCTCTTTCCACTATCAATCTGTTTCTCTTGCTGCTGAACTGAAATAGAATTTAAATTGCCTATTTGCATGCAACCTTCCCAAATTGACCTTTTCTTTATTAACACTTGTAGGAAACTGGGCCAGTGAGCCTGCAAGTATTCAATCTTGACGCTGGTCACAAGACTTAAAGAAGAAGAAACAATCTATTTGCATTCTTTTTTTTTTTTTTTTTTTTTTGGTACTGGATCAAACTCACAAACTCGCTCTTAGGTGCTTAGGCCACTGAGCTTCCAGCACTGTTTGCATTATTAAGGGCTAATGATGATCTGACAGGCAGAGCTTCGGCCATAACATAAGCCGTGGGCAGGGGCTGTATAAACACACATGAATCTTGGCTCACTCAGCTTGCTTGTATTCTGATGTGGGCCAAATTCCTAAGAGGCCACAGACTTTTGGTTCATGGCCCAGGAATTTGGGATTCCTCTCCCCAAATCTGCCAGAAATTCAGGTGCACTTAAAACACTTTTTACGAGGCGGTTTTAGTGTAATTATAATTGCCTTCAGTTTATAAACAGCTACTACTTTGTAAAGTCTTAATGCAGTACTCAAGGGTAACTTTGTGTCTCCTGGATTGCAATCCTAATTAGCTCCAGGTAAATGGAGTCTTTTTTTGTTCTCAACCAGGCTAAATTTTATTCTTGGCTCATAGTAGTTGCAATCCAGTATAACAGTTACCACTAGAAGACACTTTAATTTAGAGCATGCATCCCTGTCTTCCTAATTGGATGTCTAGACTCACTGACCAGGTTAAAAGAGCTCTTCCGGGTATAGACCCAGATTAGTACTTCAAAATTCTCATTTCTCTTATTTTCTTCCTACAACTCTACCTTAACTTTTTATGCTCTCTTTCAGGCTGGGCATGCTGTTCACTTACTGCCCATCTCATTATTCATCCTTCAGGCCTCATAAGCCATGTTGATTGAGTTTACTTTATCCTAAAAGCAACAATGGAGCTTTTAAGCACTAACATAAAATGCCAGATCTGTATTTTAGATCAGTATGGCTACTGTGGAAGTGAGCTAGAGATGAATGGGAACAAAGCCATAATCTGGGAGGGCAATTTAGGATGCTATTGCATTAACTCATGTGGTTTGGATCTGTGCAAAGACCTTTCAAAGACAGAAGAACAACTGATTATTTTTTGTCTCTCTCTCCTTTTGTTTTTTTGAGACAAGGTCTTGGTATATTACCTTGGCTGGCCTGAAACTTTGTGACCTCTGTAAGCAAAAATAAGGCCTAAGATGTGTACTTTGGCACAGGCTATATTGGTGTGGTGGTGGGGTGTTCTTGTGGATGTTAAGTCCGAGTCAGCAAGATTTTGGGGCACACCGACCTTGACAGTCTCAGTGCAAACAACAGATATAACTAAGGCTGAGGCTGGCCAGTATAAATAACCAAGGTCATTGGTGGCACATGGCCACTACTGGACTACAGCAAGAACAGGAGGTGGGGTGAGGGGCCCGAGGACCACCATGCAAGTGTGCGCAGCTAAGCTCAGCAGCTGAGAATGAAGTCATGTTCAGAAATCTCCATGACTCTGTCTCTCTGGGCTGACAGAATCTCAAATGAATCTTCCCAGTCTGAACTTGTAACAAGACATCCTCCTGCTTCAGACTCCCAAGTGGATGGGACCACACATCTGTGCCACTGTGTGCTGCAAAAACTGATTTATCTTCTATGAAGTGGAGGATAAAGAATTAGAAGTGATGCCAGATTAAAGAAACAGATTTAAATATTCTAAAATAAAGTACAGCAGGTAAAATTTGTAACTTCAGCTTTCCTTTTAGAGGAATCTTTATACCTAATTACAGGATGAGTAGACACAAGAAACAAACATAGGAGATATACTACATCAAAATGATATAAAATCACAGATGAATTCGAAAGAGATTGACAAGGACAGGTTCATGCAACTTAAATTTAAGTCTTGAAAAGTACAGAATTTCCAGAGAACAGTTAACATTCTAAAGAGATTGTGCTGTCCAAAGGTATCCATTAAGCCATGTGGCTGTGATTGTGAGCCATACTCAATATGAAGAAAGAATGCAAGCTAAGTTTGAGCAAGGAAGTGCTTTTTAGAAGCTACAGAAATGACTTTTAGAAAAACTAACTAACCTATCAGTAAAATACAAGATGGAAGAGTCAGAGGAAAGAGTCTAGGGTATTGTAATCCCAAATATTTCGTACAGTTATCTAAGTATTATAATCTCTTTTCTAGTCATCCTCGAAATCCAAAAAGTTCTATTTATAATCCCATTGAGATGTTATTGGAATCCCAGAAAGTTAATTCCAATCTACCACTTCCAATGCAACCCATGTTGAGGTAAAGACACCAAGACATATTCCAAGTTAAGGGCAGCCACGGGGACCTAAGTCCAATCCCTGTAAGGATGTGTGGACCAAAGCCTTGGTCCTAGGTCTTTCCCAGAATTGATTATCTTGTGAAGAAGGGGGTGGTTTGAGGATGAATGACAGTGAGGATGGCGGGAAGTATGTGAGTAACTTGAGCTGACTAGTCAGGTAGTGAGAAAAGCATCTCTGCAAAGTGCAGGACAATTTGCATAATTCAATTAAGGTAGCAATTGAATTGTTTTTGGTGGCTGTTGCTTCACTTTCTGATATGTAAACTTTTGTGTCCTGGAGAATCAATAGTTTCTTTACTTTGAGGCTCATACCTAGTTGACAGTCCTGGAGCTGACTGGCTCTACCGTCCTGCTGTGCCCAAGGAAACAGGAGACTGTCTAATGGCTTCAGATACCAATACCTCTGCTAGCCTTATTTACAATGCTTAGAGTCAATTGCAGAGAGAAGGAAATAACCATAGTCAGCTCTGCACAGTATCAGTATAAGGAAATAAGTCTCAATATAATCAAAGTTGCAGCAGTTGTTCTGCATTCAAGGGGAGTTTACCAGTTTGGAGGTACAGGTACCCTAATTATAGAAAAAGTTCTGACCTTGATGTTGTGGAGTTATCACTCATCTCCTGGAACTTTCTGTTGAATTGGCAACTTTAAAAACTAAACCCAAGGTTTCTTTCTATATGGGAAATAATGTAACACTTTGGTTTATTACATTTAAAAAGTGTTGGGGCTGGGGATTTAGCTCATTAGCATAAGCGCCTGCCCTGCAAGCACACAGTCCTGAGTTCAATCCCAGGTACCAAAAAAAAAAAGTGTTATGGATCAAACTGTTACAGGCAGCTGAGTTAATTAAAAATATTATAGACAGGGGGCTGGGGATTTTAGCTCAGCGGCATAAGCACCTGCCATGCAAGCAGGCGGTCGAGGGTTCGATCCCAGGTATCAATTTAAAAAAAAAAAAAAAAAAAAAAAAAAATATATATATATATATATTAGGCAGACAGGGCTGAACCCTCAAAGGAGCCAGAGCATAAGTTCATATACCTTGCAGCCTTGGAAGAGACAAATACCTCCTGCTGTGGGCCAGCTCTCAAGACAAAAGGCAAAGCAAATACAACCACATCTAAAAGTCGAAGGTCCAAACAGTTCTCTATTAACCTGAGGAAGTCAGGAGTCAGCATACAGAGTCACTGCTGTTAAGCATAGCTGCTTACTTCGTGACTAGCTCCCCAATTTGTTCCAATTTTACCTGAGCAATTAAATCTTATTGGTTGACCATAGTGGTGTCCCGCCGTAGGCCCACCTTGAGAGTTCCCATTTTTTCCCATCCTGGACCCATCTAATCTCACGATTTTACTCTATAAAACTCCTTGGGAAAGACAAGAGTCCCTGGCAACTCGCTCGGGACGCCTTCTGTCTCTCAGACAGAAGCTTTCTTTCTCTCAATAAATATATTCTCCTCTTAACCTCCGTTGTTCGTAAAATTCATTCTTACATTATAGAAAACACGAACTCTTACCGGGCATATAGGAGGTCGCGAGTTTCATTCCCCTACATTAAAGCTAGCGTTTTATCACCATAGCTGACAAAAAAGAACTTTCTGGAGGACCTGACCACTCAGGGACACAAAATTATGCAACTCTGCTAATTACCGCGACATTTAGTAAAGCAAGGTGACTTTGCCAAGAGAGTTTAAGAACATGCGCCACGATCGCTTCAAAAACTATTTTTGAAAACATCAAACTGTGCAACACCAGGAAAGACTTTACAAAAGGTTACTAATCTTACGAAAATGGAAGTTATTAACCCTGCTGGAAAAGACTAAGAGTCAACAAAAGATTTCCATGTGATTGTTTCACAATCTATCCATCCATCACTAAGTTTCCCGCCTCTCCAGCCTCTACTACTAAATGCCACTTTGCTCTGCTCCTCTCCTAACCCGGCGTGGTTCTGACTTTATCTCGGAGTCTGGGAGCTCTGGAGGCTGGGTGTTCTACGCTCGTCCAGCAGCGCTGGGGCCACGTGCGCGCCCTACGCCGGGCCTATCCACACGCCAGGCAGAGGACCGCGGGGCCTGCGAGTGTCCGCAACGAACCTCCGGTTCCCGGTCGGGGGAAAAAGGCCGCGGGGCTGGAGAGTCCGAGCGTGGCGGACGCGTGACTCACCCTCTGCTCTCGCCATGATCCTGACCAAGCTGGAGGTAGTGAACACGTAGGAAAGAGGCTGAACCCTGCAAAATAGCAGGCGGCGAGGTCTGCAGGGATGGACAGCGCGGGCACGCCCCTCACGTACCCCAGCGCTAAGAGATGCACGTAGAGCGCCCGGCCAAACTCGAGGGGCACTGTGGTACTGTAGCTTGAAGAACAGAGAACTTCTGGAGGGAGCGCTTCCCCCGACGCTGGCCGCTGCGCACGCGCGCCGCGACACCGCCCCCGCCCCAGCCGCGCGGGCGCAGTTCCAGGAAAGGCAAAAAGTGGCGCGCACTGGCGGCCCCTCCCCAGCCTGTAGAGCTCGCGGCACAGGCCCCTTTCCGTCAGCGAGAGCGGCTCATAGGTTGGAGCGTACCAAATCCTGACGGCCGGGGGGAAGCAGAACGGAGTTGAGGGCATGTAAAATTTACATCCTCTGAGAGAAATGACGTTACTCTTATCATCGAATCTTGGATGCTGGAAAATAACGGAGATCTCTCTGTGCAGAAAAATTAGCCTCCCGGGTGTAGGGGCGGGGGCGGAGGGAAATAGCTCCACCCCCACGGAGTATGTGACACCTCCCCTCTTCCTCCCTGGTCCCTCTTTGGTGGACCCGGGGGGGGCGGGGCGAGTAGGCCACGCCCACTGGATGGGCCGCACGCGCCGCCGCAGTAGCTGTTGTCTAGAGGCAGGGAGGAAAGAGGCTGCCTCCTGCGCCAGCCTGGTCACAAACGTAGGGACCGAGCCGGCAGCTGGTTGGTGCATGGTCCTGGGCCGCGGCGGGCGGTCCCTCCACGTGCTTTCGGCGGCGACATGGAGCTGGAGGAGTCGGGTTTTCGAGAGGCATGCGGTGTGTTCGGCTGCATCGCTTCTGGAGAGTGGCCCACGCAGTTGGATGTGCCCTATGTAATCAATCTAGGACTCGTGGGGCTGCAGCACCGGTGAGCAACAGGGTGAGGGCTAGAAGTAGGGGGTGTGGGGCACCACTTAGATCTTCACCTTGCTTCCCGCCGTGCATCATTGGCAGTCTCGTGAGCTCACGGGGACCTGGAGGAGGGAGGTTTCTCACTCAGACCGGTACCTACTTAGGGCACGGAACAGGTTGTGTGTTGGGGGGAGACCTTGCCTCCGTGGATTTAGACCTTGTTGCCCATGCTTACTGTCCTCGTTTCCCAGTAGGGGCTCCACCCACTTCCATCGCCCCCGTCCAAGTCTGTGCATCTCTCCTGAGTCTGGCCAGTTGGTGGGGGCTCGGGTTTGTTTGAACTAGCCAGACCAGGGAGGAGCCAGCTCTAATATCTCGTGCCTTGTGGTGTTCTAGCGATAGGCTTGTGTAGGGGAGGCGGCTGGAGGCTGTCCTGCTAACACCTTGAGGTTTTCGCGCGGTGTCTTCCCTCCAGCGCAAGCTTTTGTTTGCATAGTAGAGCTGTTGAGCAGATTGTGACTTCAAAAGTAGTTACAGCTACGGGAATGTAAGGATCCTAGAGTTAAAATCCTGGGAAGATTAAGATTAATCTATGTTCCAGAGGGACTACCAAAGATTTCATAAGTTAATGCAAAATAAACCTGTCACACGGAATACATTGATAGTTAAACATTTTAAATGATGGATGAAAGAAAATTTTGGTAGTAAAATGCCAAAACTTAATCATATGTGTGTGTGTGTGTGTGTGTGTCTGTTTGTCTGTCTTTTGTCTTTTTGAGACAGGGTCTCCCTACACAGTTCAAGCTAGTCTTGAACTTGCTCTGGCTGGTTTCGAACTTGGCAACGATTGTCCTGCCTCAACCTCCCAAGTGTTAGAATTATAGGCATGTACTGCCACGCCTAGCTTTTAACTTCTTTTTTTAAAAGGGAAAGAAGGGAATACTGTGTGTATGTTAAGATACATATTGATTTGGAAAAATTGGAGATCCCTTTGAGTCAGATATAAAAACAAACAAATAAAGCACCTTCGCTCGTTTCCGTCATCTATTTCTTACTGTGTAATCTAAAAGGAAGTTGATATAAATTACTCGGTTGGGGTAAGAAGCACCAACCTAGGTTTGGCCTTTTTGAGTATTGCAGTTCTTTAGGCAACACAGTAGCAAGATCCTATAGAAGAGTTTAAAAACCGAGCAGTAACACAGGAAGGGTGCAGTGTATAAATGTATCAATTGATTAGCTGTGCCTCACCTAAGTAATTTTTTTTTTCTTTCAGAACCTTAAATACTTCATTATGAGTTGCAAGTAACTCAGAATCTGGGATGAGTCAAGAAAGTTGTTTTTTTGTTTCTTATTTTTTGAGACAGGAACTCACTACAGTTGAGGCTGGCTTTGAACTCTTAAAGTGATTCTCCCCTCTCAGCCTCCTGAGTGCTGGAATTATAGCCAGGTGCCACTACACTCAGATGAGAAAAGTTTTACATTCCAATACTCTTGGATTATTGTGTTGATTAACAGATTTCTCATTTCAAAAATTTTTGAGATATTAATAAATCAAGGGGAAGATAAAATCTGTTTAGGTCATGTAATATTTAGCAATATTACAGTTTAGATCAGTTACAGTGAACCTTTTAGAGTTTTCAACGATATATAAAACAGTTGCTGCAACACACATGCTTGTGGGTTTGACACCACTGGTTTTAGAACATTCTTAAATTTATTTTTAATAGTCTTTTAGTGGGAGCTAGGGCTTTTTAGAGTTATTTACTAGGAAATGAGCTTTTCTTAACTCTACTTGCATGCTAGTAAAAATCACTAAGTTCTTTTTAATCCTCATTTCTCTTGCCCTTTAAACATGTGTCTGAAGAAAAGGGAGCTTATTACTTAGATACTGCCACATAATTTAAATTCTAACACTTTAGGGAAATAGTTATACAAGTTGAATACAGTTTGATTCCTAATTACGTGTACTGCTTTGTAAGTTTGGTTTTCTGTGAAAGGATTATGAGATTAGATGGTGCCAGGTTGGGGTAATAAAGATAGGATTATGTGATAGTGAAGCAGGGTTTTATGAAGGTGATCATTTGACTAAACAAGTCTTTATTCAGAGACTGGTGTTCAAAACTGACCTCTAGTACTTCGATTTGTTTGCAACAACACTGACAAAATAAGGCAGTAGTTTTTGGGGAACAGTTGCGTTGGAAAGTGATTTCAGATTTTCCTAGTGTAGGTGTGGAGTCATTAAGGCAAATCAAGATGGGGGCTGGTTCTTGTCCCTAATCCTGTTCAGTTTAAAATTTTCAGTGAAAGTCTTTCCCCATTGGGAGGACTGTTTTGAATTTGAAAATCATTAAAACTCCTTTATGTCTAAAAGATGCAGTTGTTGCTGTAAAACCAGTGGTATGGGGCTGGGGATTTAGCTCAGCGGCATAAGTGCCTGCCTTGGAAGCAGGCAGCTGTGAGTTCGATCCCCGGTACCGATAAAAAAGAAAAAGACAAAAACAAAAACAAAAAAAACCAGTGGTATGAGTCAGAGGGAGATTCAGAAGTATTGGGATGGGGGATAGTATAGGATATTTCCCCTGCTAAGAACACACTCCACTGCTGAACTGCCCACTAACCCCAAGAGCTATGAACTATCTGTGGTGCTGAGTGGAGGAGTGTTTTAATCAGTCTTCCAAAGGTTGTCATAGCTTAACCTGTGGTGGAATTAATTGTAGCCACCATAACTTGTTACAGATGATGGTCTTTTACAGAGGCTCCATTTCTGCCTTCTCACCCCCATTCACTGAATGGTTAGTATTCAAATAATGGCAAAAAAAAAGAGTTGGATCCCCCCACACACGCTATTGAAGGAATTTATCTTACACATTCTGTTAACACAGAATCTTTTAGAAAATGAGTGTTCTATTACTTTTGCATTCTTTGTTTTGAGCTGGGCATGATCTTATCTGAAAAATGTAGCCCAAGAGATAAGCAAGTGTCTGAGTTATAATATGTGTGTTTTATGTGGGAATCAGTCGCCCGATACTGAATCCAGATGAGTTCATCCCGAATTACTTCTTTTTTAGTAATTGTTCTGGCTGTTTGTCACTTTATTCCATAGCTCTCCTTTCCACTAACGGGAATTTTAGTTTTCCCCTTAGCTGTACGTTGACTGGATGTGTAAAGAAGGGTTCCTACCAGATTCACGTAACTACCAATTGCTTTTTTGGTCCTGAAAATATCAGTATAGCAGTTTGTAAGTTCTGAACAAGCCAGACATTCCCTTTTAAATCATATACAGTTTGTAAATTCTGAACAAGCTAAACATTCCCTTGTAAATCAGACATTTCCATATTGAAACCGAAGTTGTATTTTATGGAGAATAGAATGTCCTGTTCGTACAGTATTTGGAAATTCCATAAAAGGACTTATTGAAATTTCATAGACTTTTCCTGAGAGTCACTTGGTTAGCCCTGTTGCTTACTGTGGTTTGGATGTGTTTTTATCTGTTGGAAATGTGACCTCGCTGTGGCAACTGTCCAGGGGCTTAGATAAAGGTGGTTAGGTTGTGGAGGCTGCTGGAGCTTGTCAATTATGGAATTCCAGCCTCCTAGACTGTGAGCTAAGTAAACTTTTTTTCTTTATAAAGTACTTAACCTCAGGTATTTTTTTACAGCAACATGAAATGGACTGTTGACTTCAAACTTGGTTAGTTTGAGATAAGGATGCCCTTCCTTCAATGACTTACCCTTCTCTAGGTTAGGAATTAAACTTAACAACCAATAAACATTTTCAATACCTCTTCTAAAATCTTATGAAATTTTCCTGATGGAGTTGAGTGTCTTGTCTAAAGAAACATTCAGTAGAATCTTTTGGTTCTGTTTTGCTTCAAGGAAACTGATTTGTAACAATCTCAGAAACACTTTCTTAAGAGACATAGACATTGGCTCTGCAAACATTATATGATATTATATGCAGGAAGGCACTCAGGAGAAAAAAATGCACTCAGACAAACCTCTGTGGAGTTCCCAGGTATATTCATTTAGTGTTTTGGAGAACAACAGGAGTTTGAAGAAAACTTGCTTTGGTGTGCTAGATAAGGGCCAGAGATAGTTTACTTTGACTTTTACCTTTTAGTGAAAATGATCAAATATGTTAACATTCCTATAGGGTTTTATTTTTGTACCTGTGTAATTTGTTTCTTATATCTAAATCAAGTAATATTTGATATGAACAAACCAGTTTAAGACTGTCATAGACTGAAGCAGCACCAGTTTGAGTTCAAGGCCAGCCGAGGCTGCATAGTGAGTACAAGGCCAACCTGGACACCATAATGGTATTCTGTTTCCAAAAAAAATAAAACAACAAGCTATCCTTGCTAATTATAGATAGAACTGGTTATGATAGAGACTAAGTGCTCCTATGTTAATATGTAAAGAGTATGCTCTAAAATAATAAAAAGTATAATAAATACATACCCCATCAACATAATTATTCATAGTCACTATTAAGGTTTGTTTGTTTGTTTGGTGCAGAGGATTGAACTCCCGACCTTGTACTTGCCAGACAGGCACTTACACCAGTGAGCTAAATCCCCAGCTCATTATTAAGTATTGTATACTGTATATAATTGTAGGTGCAATTTATCTCAATATGAGGGTCTAAAATTTTATCATGTATCTATATTCAAGTAGCCTGTTCTAAAACTCCTAAGGCAGACTTGTTTTAGTCAATAAATGGATCTTCATTAGACTTTTCCTTACCATTGTTCTGCACTCCCAGCCTTAAGAACAAGGTTCCGGGTTGACCTTGAACTTGAGATACTCCTCCCTCATCCAGTTGAGAATGCAGGCATACACCACCACACCCAGCACTGATTTCTTTTAACAAGTCTGAATGTACATGTTTCCCTCATCCCATAACATATTCTCTACAAACCTGGGTATAATAAGGAAGCATTTGGGGTAATATACAAGGGAGATCTGCCATGCAACCACTGTAAGAGCATGCCTTATACATTTTGTTCCCATTTCCCAAAGTGTCTGGTACATACATTTTGTTCTTATTTACACTTCAGACAATTCTACCTAAGTGGATGTACTTTGAGACCACACTTAAAAGAGAAAAGAGAGAGAGAGAGAAATGGAACAATAAAATGAAACAAATGGTGACAGAGCAGTAGGAGAGACCATACTCTTAAGTGAACTAAATGAGGCATGTATATTTAAATGCCACATTGTTTCTCTAGTATGAGAAAGCAAAAGTGTAAGAGTATCTATTAAACTCTAAATATCAAATTAACACTTAAAATTGAGCAATTTAGATCTTCTAGCTGATCCAATGATACTTGGTAATGTGGTGGTGATGTGCAGTTCTGAGGTAGCAGTCTTGGTTTCTTCCTCTGCTAGGAAACAAAGTAGCAATATGTTTACAAAGCTCTTATCACCTCTTGCACTGGATTCCAATCTCAAAACTGTAACCTTGAAGCCAAAAGTATTTGCTATCAGAAACCAAAGTTTTAAATGGCCTTGTAGAGTTTATTTCCTCCCAAATCTTGCAAGTATTCTGTTATACCTAGTTGCCTGCTGTACTTGAGAATGATAGCCCTTTGAAAACCCAAGTTGGTAACATTGTTCTTTGTTACATTTCAGCACTTGACAATGAAGGCCCTATGTCTGTTTCATTTCATTCTTCTTGTAACTAAGAATGGTTCCTATGTAGACAGAAGATAAAGACTTAGTGGTCCAGTCATTTTCATATTGAGAGATTAATAGTCTACAGTTCATCAGTGACGGAGAATCTATTAGAGTTTTCAATGATACAAACAGCTCATTGCTGCATGTGTGCCATTGGCTCACTACCATTGGTCTATATTCAACTGGAAGTTTGATGAGGCCAGTTAAGACAACCAGGACCTGGGTGATAATTTAGCCTGATAAATAACACGTAGGTTTCTTCTGGCATGCCGGTGTTTCAAGTTGGTTGTTAATTTGGAGGAAATACTTTTGCACATTACGGAATTCTGAGGTCAAGTCTGGCAAAATATGATAGTACTTTATTCATCTCAGTTATACTTTCCTGTACATTGGGACTTTTAAAAAAATATACAGCACATGACTAAATACTTTGAATAGTGTAGATGCCTGTGAAGTTGATTATAGTGTAACACTGAACAATAGTTTGTATTAACTGACTAGTGAGATAAAATGTGTTTATAAGCCTTATTCTTAGTAATGTTCTGTAAAATTGACATGAATATCCAACAGTTGCTTCTAGGGAAAATATAAGCTTAGATTTCTGCAAGCTACCGTGCATGACATTTTCAGCAACAGATTAATATATAACTTAGTCTGTATTCTGTTTAAAGACATACAGTTAATGATTCATTAACGTTGAGTTCCCAAAAGGTTACTGAGTGTATTTTTTCCATCTGGTAAGTCATAACCTTCTTGTTGTTAGAAACACTAGGTAGGTACCACACTTGGGGGCCTTTTTAAGCAGCAAGAATCACCCCCAAAAGCTGCAAAAATGTAAAAAAACAACAACAAAAAAAGCCATGGCATTACATAGACGGTAAAAAGGACCCTGGTTGACAGTATGAGAGCTGAAAGGAAGCAAAGTGTTCCTTACTTAACCTCCACTGGGAGTGTGTGCTCCAGGCTACTCGGGTTTCCTTGCTGCCCTATGCGTGTCCACAGATGACCCTGAAAACCCTGCAAGTGTTGATTTCGCCATTGCAAAGCATCGTGGTGAGTAGACAAATTCACAAATACAGAACCTGCGAAGAATCGTCAGCTGTATCTGATTATGACAACAAAACTAAATCCGCTAGTTTAATAGATTGTTAACCTGGCTTTTTGCAGAAGAGTAATGATTCTTTCCTTAACTGTACAAAAATGTAAAAATTCTTGTATATAAAAGAGAAATCAAAAGAAAAGAAAATGAGGAGATATAAAAACATCAGCCTAAGCTGGTATTGCTTGCATAATGATGATACAAAGCAGCGGAGGTGTGGGAGGAAAGGTGTACTCAGCAATGCTTTCTAGTTAGTTACTGGTGGGAATACAAAGTGGTACAGTCACTGTGAGAAACAGGTAATTCCTTAATAGCTAAAGATACTACATGGTCAACAATTTCTTTTTTGGGGGTCTAGACTCAAGAGAAATGAAAATCTTGTTCACATTAAAAAGGTATTGTGGAAAAATACTGTGGCAGTTCCTATGAAAATTAAACGTAAGTACCGTACAATGCAGCAGCTTCACTTCCATGTATCCAAGAATTGGTAATTGTACTCCATAATGGGATACAATTACCATAATTATGGGGTACACTCTTTCATTAGCAGCATTATTCACAACAGACAAAAAGTTGGAAAACCAGTGACAGGTAAGTGGATAAATAAAATGTTGGTATATCCACGTAGTGGTATCATACTTAGCTTTTTGAAAAGAAAGAAATTCTGATTTATGCCACACCATGGATGCACATGAAGACATGCTAGGTGAAATAAACCAGACACAAAAAGGCAGATAATTGTATGATTCTGTTTCGTGAAGTACTTAGAATACTCAAGTTAATAAAAATGGAAAGTAGAATAATTGTTACCACAGGCTGGGGGGGGAGAAGAAAATGAACAATTATTGTTTAATATATACAGAGATTTACATACATACAGAGTGTGAAAAAGATCAGGAGATGGGGTATGATGATTGTATGATGCTGTTTGTAATGCCGCCAAACTGATATTTAAAAATGGGTAAAAATGATAATTTTACATTATATGTCCTTAACTACAATGTGAAGAAAACCTTTGTATCCTAGCAGCAGTATTCATTAGAGCCAAAATATGGGAATAACCAAATGTCCATCAACCAGTGAATGAGAAAACGAGCTACTATAATGTGTTCATAAAATTTCCAGAATGGACAAATCTATAGAGACACGGAGTAGGTTAGTGGTTGCCAGGAGCTGCAGTGGAATGGCCAGCCAATGAATTTCTTCTTGAAGTGGTCAGGATGTTCCAAAATAACTTCTGCATAATTCTTTGTAGTCCTACATTTACATTTTGACTGAATGAATTCGATGATGTAAGTTATCTTTGAAAATGAAGCAGAGGAGGTATTTGACAGTAGAATTCAATAAGGAGATAGAATGAAGACCAGCCAAGTATGGAGGAGAAGCAGTGACCCCGTAAGGAGGGGAGCTAAGGAAACGGAGCTGCCCTGCTGTGAGCTTCCATGCCCTCTCCCTGGAATCAGGCTGTCGCCAGCTAGGGACTTGCCAGAGTTTCTATCAGCATGGTTGTTGAAAACATTGGCCACAAGACTGAAAACGCCATCCCAGCCCCACTTCTCAGAGTTCTGACTGTCTCCAGGCTTTCTGAAGTTGAGTGTCCACCCTGAGGCTGACCAGGAGCCCATCTGATGTGGCCTCATAAGCATAACAGACCTCTGTCCTTGGAAGTCCTAAAAGGTTTTTAAAATTCAAGGCCAAGACCAGATATATTCTTTATTATGCTGCAGTTTCTTAAGTTTAAATATTTTAAACAGAGTTTTAAAAATCGTGCATTTAGAAGAAGTTGCATGTGTTTAAATTTAGCACTTTGCCTATGTCCAAGCTTTCTTTTTTTATGTTTATAATTTTTGAATTTTCTGAAAATTTAGCCAATAAGTTATCTTTCTCTTGATCTCTTAGGTTAAAATGAAAAACATTCTCAGTAATCGTGTATTTCATATGATTAAAGTACATTAACTTATGTAATAATTTCATTACTAAGGTTACCCAGATTGCCTGAAAAATACAAAGTTTAAATATTTCATATTTTTAAAAATTATTTCCAGTTTTTGATCTGTCGAAATAAATGAATTGGAGAAAATGTGATGGTTTGCTTATTTTCTGAAATAGTAGCACAGATTCACTTTAATGCCCCCTGCTGGCCATTGTGTTGCTAATTTTTGTTAATTATGGATGAAAATGTCAATTTGGGAAAAAAAAATTTTTAATATAACCAAAAGGAAAATAGGTAGTTTTAGGATTGCTCTCAGAAGAACAATATGGTGCTTCACTTGTGAATTTAGATTGACTATCTGAGCAAGTTCTCTAGTAGCATGCACAGTAGTTTAGTCCCGGAGAGCCTGTGTTTAGTTAACTATGCCTTGCTCTGGCCCTTGACTGTTCTGTGCTAGAAAGCAGAGAATGAAATATTCCAACTCAGATTAACTGAAGATTGTCTTCTATTCAGACGAGATAAATATATGATTGTCAAAATAAGTTTTTTTAAACTCTTTCTCCTCTGATAGTTTCCTGATTCCTTTTATACTCTCGACTCAGACCAGAAAGAAAAATAAAGTGTATTTATTTTAGATCTAAAGAACTAGTCAATGGAATTTTCATAGGGTTATTTCATTCTGCTTACATATTGTAACAGGAATAGCCTGAAAGTTACATGGTAATTCTCAGTGATTGGTTTCTTTCATATGGCATTAGTCATGCATGGTAAGTGATAATTTATGAGAATTAGTTTTTGTTTCCTTACTGGAATCAAACTGGAGCTTATGTGATACTTACCATCTGCTAGCAAATGACAGCCTAGCTGTTGTTACAGCATTGAGTGGGCTTTAGGCATCTAAGAACATAGGTGCCTGAACTGTCTCCGACTTGCTTGAGCAAGTCTCCAGAAGTCAGGAGCTAGTCTAGTGGTACAGAATTCAGAGGGTTGATTATCAGTTTTAAAGGCTGCTAAGAGTCTCCTGGAGGTGGTTTCTAGGTTCTTTCTGTCCTGGGCAAAGAATTGGTCAAGACAAACACAAAAGGTAGCAAAGTTTTGTTAAAGAGAGAAAGAGAAACAGGCTTTGCAGAGTGAGCTTGGTCCTCCTCAGCAAGAGATCAAGCCAGACATGCAAGAGAGAACACGGTAGGCAAAAAGATCAGTATAGAGTGAGCTTTTGTCTCACTCACTGTTCATGTTGATGTTATATCTGAGTCATCCTACGGATAACTTGCTGAGGTTCTAGGAAAAAGTCCACCCTCAGGACTTTGGGAACTGTTTTGACCGGTATGTCTTGTGATTCTCTTGATTAGTAGGCCAGTTTTGCCATGCCCTAATCTCCTGTCTCAGGTCTGTAGCACTTATAGCACTTGCTAAACTTTTTTTTAAGTAAGAAATTTGAATTTGTAAGAGATTATAATCCCAACAGTAAGGAGATTGAGGCAGGAGGTTTGCTATGAATTTGAGACCAGCCTGGGCTAGCTGCATAGTGAATTCAAGGCCAGCCTGCACACAAAGTGAGGCCCTGTCTCCAAAAAACAAAGAGAAGAAAAGAAGCAGCTTATAGCACACATTAATGGTAGGAAACAAAATACTTTTAGGGGATCAGTTTTATCAGGTGGTAAAGTTAACAGTATAGAATAATAGCAGCTGCTAATATGAAATTTATTGGTAAAATATGTAAAATTAAAATGAGGCGACCTTTGTTTTTATGTGAAAGTACTCAGAACTTTTTTTAAATCCAAATAACATTTGCTCTGTGTGTTTTTCTTGCAGATAAAAACTCGTGTATTTGTACCTCAAAACTACAATCTTCTCACTGTTGAGTGTAGTATATAAATCACTAGCTATGTCTGGTATGCCTAGCATCCTTGCCTATTTAAGTTTTTTATGTGTGTAATTAGCTGCTAGAATCCTTGTGGATTTGTATGTTTGCTTTCATTTTCATGTGAATGGTTAAAATAGCTTAGATTTAGGTCTCAAACTCAAGGTGATCCTCCTGTCTCACCCTCCCCTTCCAAGTGCTGTAAAAAATTATCTTGAGGTGTTGTACTTCAGTGACTTTTTCAGAGAACTAACAATCTAAAATCTTTGAAATGCAAAAGCTTTTAACTTTTTAATGTTTTTTGGTTTTTGCAGTGCTGGGGATTGAACCTAGTTTCCTGCAGCCTGGGCAAGTGCTCTTTCACAGAGCTAAGCCCAGAACCTCTGTGGCACCTGATTGTTTTTGTGAAAATCTTTCTTACTCTCTTTTTTTCATCTTCCTACTGTCTTCTCTTGTTTTCTCTCTTGTTGAGACAAATACACCTAATGCCCAAAGTTAGGAAGGAAAGGTTCATTTCTCACAGGTTGGAGGTTTCAGTCCATACTCAGTTGGCTTCAAGGCAGAATGACATGGCTGAGGGGCAGCAGTTCATGGTCGCTGCAAAACAGCAAAAAGAGAGAAAGCCACACCTTACCAACTTTACACTGTATGCTGGCTCCACCCTCGGCGGGTGTAGCACTCACACCACCAATCCAAGTGCCAGACAACAAACCAGTCACAGGCCCCAGACTCAACGGTGTCCATGATTGCATGGGTGGTGTGGGGGGACATCTGACATAAACGATAACTACTCTTGCACAAAGACCTTTGTTTTAATGCCCTCAGCCTAAGCACAGAATCTGTCCTATATGGTATATGAGATAAAGTAATTTGAGTATACAATCTGATAAGTCAACATGACTTTTATATTTTGTGTGGCTCTCAGCTTTCTGCTGAAGGACCACATGTGTGCACAGAATTCAGTTTATGCTTGGGAGCTTGGAGCCCTTCCCTCCCAATTCTGATCTTCTCATCTCTAACCCATTCCTCGGTGTCCTCTGTGTTGAGGCACTGTTCCTAGACTTTAGGAGATGAGAACTTGCTAAAATGTATTACTGGGTTTCTGGTTCTGGCTGGGGTTCAATAATTTACATTTTGAATAAGCTTCTAAAAGATGAACAACATCTGTAGGGAAAGTTACTTGCATTATTAACCCCTTCTTTCCTTTATGTATTTTCTAAATAGTTTTATCCAACAATGTTTGATGTAATGTTACAGTATCTTAGTTAGTATAGCATGGGTAATGTGTAACCCATTATAAGGGTTACACACCTGTTCATGACTCATGGAAACCTAAGTAACCCCAAAGATCTGATTATGGTTTGAAATGAAGAGTCCCCCAACACATCAATAGTGAGGGCTTTGCTCAAGCAAGACTTCTGCAGCAGACCAGGGGTGGGGCCTAAAGACATGATTGGGTCATGAACTAATACATCGTTGAGTGAATATCAGAGAATAATTTCAGAGCTGTATTTTAGATTCTGATACACTTTTCCTATTTACCTGATTCCTGTGATTTGAATTCTCCATGGGTCAGTACAGGTATTGAGTATCTGTGAGCCTCTGAGTAGGTCTTCTGACATATGACCAAGGTAGTCATTTTCAGATGTGTCCCTCGCAGTGACTGTAGACATGTCATGCCACTGCTGTTGGTCTATTTTATCTCTAGGTTTCTTGCATTTTAATTTTAATGGGAGGCAATTGTATAATTCTCAGCCATACTGGCTTCATGTGCAGCACTGAAACATTTTGAGACTTCTCCACCCGTTACCCAGACTTTACTCTGTCATTATCTTCTCCCTCCCCTGGTTACATACACTGATAGAATTAGGACTGTATCACTTGAGCCAGAGAGCACAGTCTGTAAACTCAGTTAGTAGCCGCCTATAGGAACATCTTGTCTGTTCCTACCACTTTAGGATTCTGTCTGATGGGAACACTTGGTTGCGTCAAGGTTTGCAGAGACAGAATTGAAGCTTGAACTTTCTGACTTGTGGGTTTATTTCATATTCTCATGGCTGTGTGTGTGTTGTATCTCATTCTTTTGGGGTTACATTTATTTCAAGAGCTTTGTGATGTGTCCCAAAAGAATTTAATCAACCACTTCCAGGACATTCTGAAGAAGTTTGTATTTTTCTGAGTTCTTCAATACCTCTGTTCCTTTCCCCCCATACCCCATCAAATCCTGGATCTTGTGCTTGCCAGGCCGGCACTTGTGCTGCTGAGCTGTATCCCTGGCCCCCTTTATATTTATTCAGTTTTACCATAATTGGTATGAAAATGTGTTTTAGTTTCTGTGATGAGTTGCATATTTGTTTTAGTCAAATTGATCTATTTTGACCTGTGCTGAAAATCCAATTTTATCTTTTTCTTTTGTATAACTCTGTGTTTTTTTATGTTCTAGAGATCAAACATATGTGAAATCTGTTTCATGAAATAGCAGCTAGCTACTTGAATGTCACTTCATGGGACATATTGCTATACCTTTGATTGTATATGTATCTGTACAACTGGACATCCTTATGATGATACAATATTTTGAATACTTTTTTTTTTTTGGTCTTCCTGTTTGCTCAGTCTTCCATTTTTACATCAGTGCCTTCTGTAGCTTGGTCTCCATCTTGGAATTCCTGTTCTTGTGAGTTTTTAGTTTTGTTGTGTCCTAGAATAGCGTCCAATTCAGTAAAAAAAAAATTTCATATTGGTCATGCCTAGGTCTTGAGCAGTTCCGACAATCTTATATTTGTGTCTTAGGTTTTTATACATGTTCTGCCCTATTTCCAGTTTGTGTTCCAAATTTCTGAAGCTTGACAGCAATTTGTTCAAATATCCTTTTATTTCGCACTGTTCCCCCGGGTTGCCATTGTTTGCTTTTATCTGATGATGCCTATTAACACCCCCACTTCTGGCTCATTTGCTACAGTTGGAATAAAAGTTGAATTATTAGAAGGTTCTATTACTGATGTAGCCATACCTGTATCAGGTGGGAATAAAAAGGTATATGGAGGGGCATATAGCAGTATATAATGAAAGCTGTACATACAATTTATAATTTGCTTATAGAAACCAATATAATTACATAAGAAAGTGTCTTGCAGATAATTTTTTCTTTTGAGTTAGTAGAGGTGTGAAGAATTCCTTTTCTTGTCCTTTGTCCAATGGTTTGCATTGGCTACATACTGGAATCTCTTGAATATGTAAAAGTTACTCCAGTGCCTTTCTCATCCTGTGTGAGCATTTTGTGATTCTATGTGGTTGAAAACGAAAGCTGCTCTTGAGCAGCGGCTTGGAGGAGTGTAGGTGACACTCAGTGCTTATTTAGTCCTTGGGAATATTAGGAAACAGAACAAATGACTCTGTAAGTGAAATTCATTTATTTATTTTTGTAGTACTGGGAGATTGGACGCAGAGTACTCTACCACTGGACTGCAGCCCCCTGTCCTTTCTGTTTTTTATTTTGAGCTGAGTTGCTCGGGCTTGCCTTGAACTTGTGTCCTCCCACCTTAGATGCCCTAGTTACAGGGATTGATTACAGATGCATGCCACCACTTTATTTACTTATTAGTTACTCTCATCTTTTTTTATTTTTAAAATGTTTTCATCTTTTTGTTAATAATGTTATTCTTTTAATGGTAGAGATCTGTGTCAGGAATTTATTAATGTCTTATTAATACGCAGTCTGTCTCCACCTAATTCTAAAACCTCTAATATTAAGTAGTTTCTTCAGTTCATTTTATGTTAATGATATTAATTGATCTTACACAAGACATCATATTGGCTGACACACACATTGTGTTTTTCTTGGATTTTATGTTCTTGCTTATTAAGAGGAAGTCTAGAGCCTGTCATCAATCTAAAAGTGAGTTCAAGGGGTTACTTTAATGTTCCTATGTGAGGGATGATGGATGAGAATGGGGCAAAGAGAAACTTGCATGAAACGTGTCCGTAGATACTTTAAACATTTAAGTGACTGACCAAAAATTAAAGTTAGCACAAACATTTCTACAGGCATGCATGAAAATACAGTGTTACTACATATATAAGATGGACCTCATATAGTAAGATCAGTTTTGGTGGGCAAAGGGCATGAGGGTCCTTAAACCAAGATGGCTAAGTTGTAACTATGCAAAGGCCCTGTGTTTGAGTGAAGCTAAGGTTTGGAGCCAGAGGGCTTTCTAAGACCCCTCAAGTGGAGGTATTGGCATCTTCATCAGACCAACCTCAGGTTAAAATCGGGTACTTTCATTTCAGAAGGCAAGTGACTTTTATTATATTTAAAGCACCTAAATGATATAGAGTCCAGAAAATACTGTAGCTGCTGTTAGCATGGTAGTAACTGCAGAATTAGATAGAAAAGATTGTAAGTGGAGTGGATGTTTTTGTTAAAATGATGTATGGTTGAGCTGTAAACATGGATGGAAGTTCAGCTAATCCAGGTTAACTGAACTGTCATGTTTGTCATCCTAATCACCTTTGTGTACATTTGGAAGCTTCATTATGTTAACCATTTTCTATTAGATGTTAGATTTATCCACAGTTCCCTCCTTTGGAGGCGTCACATCACTATCAGCGTTTTACAGGTGGTATGCACTGGACAGTGCGGGTTACAGATACTTTTGAATAACTGCTCCTAAAATTAGCAATTGTGAGACTTCAGCTATGGGAGAAATTTTATTATCACCGTCAGTACCCTCTTTGCCTGGTGGTGCAAACTGCTTACACAGAAAGTGAGCAGATTCGTGTATGTAGTATTGGGCTTAACACAGTAGATCAAAAACCTTTTTTAATATCTAAGTTCCTCGGTTTTCAATCATTTACTTGTTACATCAATTTTTATTTTACTTCTTACAATGGAGCTTTTCTCCCAAACAAGTGACAAGTGTTATTATCAATTCTTTGTATTTTAGTGCTTTCATTTATAAATTTAGGAAAATAATAAATTAAAATGGAGCAGAAAGTTATGTCTTGTTTGAAACTTTGGGGGGAAAAAAACTGTTTTTGATAAATTCTCTTTTGGTTCTCAAAATGAAATGCTTTCATTTATAAATTTAGGAAAATGATAAATTAAAATGGAGCAGAAAGTTGTGTCTTGTTTGAAACTTTGGGGAAAAAAACAACAGTGTTTTTGATAAATTCTCTTGGTTCTCAAAATGAAAACCTAAGATTTTTAGAACATAATCCATTTTTCAAAACCATATTACATATAGCTGGCACTCAGTGCCATTTTGATGGCTTTTTCTGTATCTTACAGATGTAAACTGATGATTTCCAACCTCTTAAAAATCCTTACCATGTACAAAGTCGTTGAGTTTTGGAATTGTTTTTTTTTAGCCTTGATATTTCAGGCCATATTTATTACGTGGACACAGGTCCTGCGCTCTTCCAGTTTGTAAAACTGTAAAACAAAAGACTGACACTTTTTCTTCTTACCTTCAGGGGTCTCTGGGTCTGCCAGGTGTCTCTGCTGCTTGCATCTTCCTCTGTTAACTGTGTGGTAGGTTTATTTACTCTGCAGGATTGTATCCGGATCATGGAACTTCATAGTCTTAGAGCTGTCTCTGGAGTCGTGGGCATATTTAACTGTTCTATCTGCATATGTGAGATTTTTATACTTTGCCCAGCACTGTTCCTAGACTCTGCATACTTTTAGTGACTTCAGCCTTTTAGCATCGTAAATAAATACTCCTGTATTTCTCAGTGTTCCATACAGTTGTCATACACGCTTTTTCTGCCCAGGCACTTCGCAGGGCTTTTAATTTCCTCCTCAGCCCAGTGCTTCCCTGCTTCACTCTCCATGTTGAAAGTGACCTGGAAATGATTCACTCTTTCAAACTCAAGCTGTTTCCTAGGAAGCCAGACAGCTGATTGTCAACAAACCAGGAGGAGCTGGAAAAGATGTAGCTCAACTGGTTAAGGCTGCCTGAGGGAGTAACTTGAGGAGCTGTCAAGTAAGCAGGCTTTGTGACTGAAGAAGCCTGGAGCCAAATGATTGCTAACCTTACTCATTTAGCCTCCAGGAAAATCTGCTCTTAGACAAAGGGGAGAGGAAACTATGTTTTACCCAATGACTGCTTTTTTAAAAAAATTGTTTGGAAGCCAGGCGTGGTGGCTCACGCCTGTAATCCCAGCATTCCCAGCATTCGGGAGGCTGAGGATCCTTGCAAGTTTGAGACCTGCTTGGGCTACAAAGCAAGCTCAAGGCCAGCCTGAACTGCAGAGCGAGACCCTGTCTCCAAAAAAAAAAAAAGTTTGGAAATGTTTGACAGTTTTTTTTTTTTTTACCCCCAGAGGCTTTTAGCTATTGTTGAAAGCCTTATATTAAAAAATATGTTTTTATGAGGTTAATATCTGTTTTTTCCTGTGACACGCATGTATCACCTGGTCTCATAGGTTGAGCCTATGTGCTGCCAAAGCGAGCACTTACAGGTTAAAGATCAAGTTATTTTCTTAATTAAACTTAGTTCATCAAAATGAAACTTAGTTTTATAGAGTTTATAGTATTTGTGTGTATTTATTTGTATCTTAGTATTTGATGCATCATTACAGTAAATAATTTCAATTTTTAGATTTTTTACTTCTCAAATATATTTGTCATTTTTATCATTAATAAAATCCCTTAATTACAATATGTAATTTTTAAATAAATCAACATAATAGCAATTGTTTAAAAGTAATGCATACGTGGGGCTGGGGATATAGCTCAGTGGTGCAACACCTGCCTGACAAATGAGGTCATGAGTTTGATCCCTAGTACAAAAAATGATATGTATATGCATATGGAAGATGTGTACTTTATATTTCTTTTTTCTTTTTGCCTTTTCTTTTTGTTTTTGAAACAAGGTTTTGGTATGCAGTTCAAGCTGGCCTCAGACTCACTATGTAGGCTAGGCTGCTGTCTTCAGAGTGGTCCTTCTGCCTCAGCCTTCTGAGTGCTGCAGTTACAGGCATGTGTTACCACACATGGCTTTTTAAAACATCATATTACCTGAAATTATTAATGCAGGAAATGAGACACAAACATGAGGAACGGTACGTAGTCAGCACATTTTTCAGAAGCAGACTTGCTTTTTTGTGGTACTGGAAGGATCAGATCAGGTCTGTGGAATGCTATGGGAAATACCACTGAGCCATATCACCTACTTCACATTTTTGCAAAAAAATCCATCTGTGAAAGAGAGAAGGCAAGAGTTTGTTTTTAAGGGGGTGATGTTCTGGTGGAGGTACTAAAGACCAAGTCTTCCTGCTCAATTTCCTGCTTTTTTACAGAGTTTGTGGTGCCATTCTTGTCTTGTTCATTTATCCCCAGCCCACTGAAACCTTATTTAATCTTACTTGTACAGAGGTTAGAACTCCACGTTCTGGAGTTAGATTGTGTGTTTTGTTACCCTAGCTGTCTCACCTCCTCACTGTGACATCGGGCAAGTTACCAGTTGGTATGCTGCTCTGTAAAGCAGAATGGTAATCATAGTACATACCTATCAGCGACCTGGCCCAGATCCCCTGTCTCCCAAAGGAGTATATGGCAAAGGCTTAAATAAATGAGATAAGTGATATGATTTTAGGGTTCCAGGAGGAACATTCCTACCTCATAGGATTGTTGTGAAAGCCAAATTAGACCATTTATGTGAAAACTGCTTAGGGCAGTACCTGGCTTATTAGCTAGAAATGGGTGACAGTATCATCTTAACAGTTTGTCTCCTCGTGTCTTCACAGGGGTCAGGAGAGTGCTGGTATTGTGACCAGTGATGGGAGTTCAGTGCCAGCTTTCAAAATGCATAAGGTAAATTTGAACATTAAAAATTTTGATAATAAAAGTAACAATTGCCAGGAAGTCATTAGTATATTATAGAAAGGAATCTTGAATAAGTAAATGGCAATTTTGGAGTAATACTCTTTGGATCATCCATTGTCCAACTTTATATTCTAACATTTGTCCAGTTAGGATGTATTTCTTTCCCAGTGTTAGTTTGCTGTGTCCTCAAACAGGAGGTCATTTATTTAAATACTTCAAGATGCTTTGATGTTTGTAAAATGCAAACTTTCATTAGTGTTTAACAAATTTTGTTGTGTTAGTACATTTGTTTTATGAAGTGTCTTAAAAACTAAATGTGTTAATGATCACAAACCAGATACTTTCAGCATCGTGAATATCCAAAATGCCACTAAAATTGTTCACTTTTAAAAATGGCTAATTTTATGTGAATTTCATGTCAGTGTACATTTTTAAAGTAAATTCTTCACAGTTCTTACAATTAGTTTAGTCGTTTCCTTTCTGAGATTAGAATTCTGTAGTACAAGAAATTAATTGACCTGTGGTATCTTTGATTCCTTGGCAGACAGGCTTTTGTTACTCCATAGTAGCACTGGTCTCTGTTTTTCTAAGACACTTTTTACTTTGACTTCTCAAGGGCATGGGTCTTGTAAATCATGTTTTTACTGAAGACAATTTGAAAAAATTATATGTTTCAAATCTTGGAATTGGACACACAAGATATGCCACTACAGGAAGGTGTGAGTTAGAGAACTGTCAGCCCTTTGTTGTTGAAACGCTCCACGGGAAAATAGCTGTGGCACATAATGGTGAACTGGTGAATGCTACTCGGTTAAGGAAAAAGGTAAGATTTTTAATAAATGCTTTTTTCATGTCTGAGATTAATGAAAAGAAAGTGCAGATCTTGGCAAAGGACGTTTCCTCTGTCATTGCTGCCACCTGCTATGCAACAATAGCAAACGATTGTATAAGAATTACCTGGCATACTTGTTATGATTCCAGATTCTAAGAAAACTGGGAACATTTTAATGAACTATTAAGGTGAATTGATGCTTTAAAAAGTTGAAATTTGGGAAAGTTGATTGATGGTTGCTATTAGAATTACAGAAAAGTTAAGAGTTATGGGCTCTTAACTATCCCTTGAAGCTTCGTCTTCCTGTATATATAAAACTGCTATGGGACAGGAAAAACCAAACTGTTTTTCCTACCTTCAAACTTAACACAAGACACCTCTGTGGCTAAATGTGGTAGTTCTCTACATCCAGTCTCCTAAATAATACCAACTATAGGTGTCCTATGATTCAGTTCAGCCTACACTTAGGGACAGATCCCATTAAGAACATACTCATCAGCCTGCCTTCCACTTGAGGTGCCAACCACAAGTCCAGCCCTCTGGTACTTCTGACTATAAATTGCAAGTTTCCGTGTTCCCACCTTGGCTTCAGTCATTTGCTGGAGCAGTTCACAGAACTCAGGAGAGTGCTTTACTTGCATTTATCAGTTCATCATAAAGGATGTTATATAAAATACAGAAAAATAGATGAAGAGAGGAATAGGGCTAGTTATATGGAAAAAAGCAAGGGGCTTTGATGTTCTTTGGGAACGACTCTAGGTGGTCCCCAAAGATAGGTCCTTCTAAGTTCTCAGCTATCTGGAGGCTCTTGGAACACAGTCCTGGAGGCCTCAATAAGTGGGCATGATGGATGTGGCAGTTGGCCTTGGTGGTCAGCTTACCTTTTAGCCCCTCTGCTTCCGACTTGAAAGGTCTAGTGAAAATTCCAGCCCTCTGATCACACACAGGGTGGGTTTCACTGACAAGCACTCACTCTATGAGGCTATCTAGGAGCCCTTAGCTACCAGTCATCTCATTATCATACAAAATACACTTCTTTTGGTGATTCCAGCAGTTCTAAGAGCCAAGAACCTGTGGCCACAAATCAACATAGAGTGGGCAGTCTGCCCCTTCCTTCACCAGACCCAGATCAAAAATGTTTTACCATGCCAGTGGGAGTTATAAAATCTCTTAGACCAGACATGTTCTTATGATACCCCAAACAATATAGCAGCTAACCGTATAGCATTTACGTCATTAGGGATGGTAAGTAATCCAAAAATGACTCAAAGTACATAGGAGATGTGGTTAGGTAAGGTACAAATGTTAAGCCATTTATAATAAGAGATTTAAGCATGTACAGATCTTGGTTCTGCGGGGGTCCTACAACCAGTTCCTTGTTGACACCAATGAATGACCATAGATATTTCTTTGTATCTGTCAAATTATCAAAAGCATAAGAAAAAAGTGGAGAATAGTTTTACTTTTCTTCTTCCTTTCCGGTATTCCTTGTCTGGCATGCTTAGGACTAGAAGTGCTTCAGTTCAGATCTCTGATTTTGGGCTATCTGTATATACATAATGACACAGTTTAGAGATGGGACCAAGTTTAAACACAATTAGGCTTACTGTACAAATTATACACATAAACCACAGGTAGTTTTGAGGGTTTGTTTTAATTTCGTACATGGAATAAAGTTTCATGGTGTGGAAGATGTATTTGTGGTGTCTCTTTGGCAATCAAAATTTCAGGTTTTGGAGCTTTTTGGATTTTTGGATTATGAAAGCTCAATCTGAATATTTTTGCACCATAAGAGAAGCATCTGAAGAATAGTGTATAAACTTAAGATGGAAAATGAGAAAAGGTACTTGGAAATGATTTACAGTCACCTAGTAGTCCCAGCACTTGGGAGCCAGAGGCAAGAGGAGAGCTGTGCATTCCAGGCCAGCCTGGGCTGAACAAGTTCAGTGCCAGCCCACACTACACAGTGGGACCCTCCTCAGAAAAACAAAATGATTACAGTCAACAAAGATAGAATCTGGGAGCAGGAATGAAGAGCTTTTACTTGCAAGACACTTTGCTTACAACATGTTTGGCACTTTCTGTGCTAATGGCTTCGTCCGTGTATATGCCCACATCCATCAGTTCCTATCTTTTTTCTAAATTATATGATGTCTTTGCCTTAGTAGTAGTTCTTTTTTGGTCCCTACAGTATATGCTATTCATTATTTGATGCCTAGTTTCTTCATTTCATTAGATTCCAATAACCTTGATTTGGTAACTTCGAGGCCAGGTGGTTTTTAGTAAAGTTTGACACAGTGTTATCCTTTGAGAGCCAACATTTCAAATCGGAGAAGCAGTTAACAAGTGAATGACGACAAACTAGAGGGTCACAAACACCTAGAGCCCAGGCAAATGCATCATGTGTGGTCCTTTTTAAAATTTCAGCTTTAGCAGAGCTTTGCTGCACCCTCTTCATAGTCCATGATATTATAATGGTGGTGATAAACATTTCTTGTATATGAATGAGAAAAAGTTCATTTTAAAAATCAATCACAAAAGTATAATATGAAAATTACTGAGAGTTTATCATGTATAGATAGCCACCAAGCATTCAATTCCAAGTACTTTTTAGCTCCTTTTTTGCAGATGTAACCACAGTGAACTTCTTCCCTGTCCAGTTAGGCATCTACTGAATGCCTGTTTCCTTTTATGATGCTGGGCTGTTGGGCGAAGGGCAGAGCTTCCCCTCTGGTGATGGAACTTCTCTCTCTCTCTTTAGCTTCTGCGTCATGGTATTGGTCTGTCAACCAGCTCTGATAGTGAAATGATTACCCAGCTCCTGGCATATACCCCTCCTCAGGAGCAAGATGACACCCCAGACTGGGTGGCAAGGTAATTGTAAAACTGGACTGTGCTAGTGGGGGATGCAGCTCAGCAAGAGCACTTCCCTCGCGTGGGCCAAGTCCTGGGTTCAATCCCCAGTACCACAAAAGCAAAACAAAACAAACTGATTGCATGCAGATCTCACAGTGGGACCTTTTCTTTGAATATGCCCATACCTGAAATGATTGTTTGATTGATTCCAGGATTAAAAACTTAATGAAGGAAGCACCCACAGCATACTCCCTGCTTATAATGTACAGAGATGTTATGTACGCAGTACGGGATCCTTATGGAATTCGACCTCTGTGCATTGGTCGTCTTATTCCAGGTTCTGATATAAATGACAAAGGTAATGAACTGCAGAAAGAATATAATTTTATAATGCTTTTCAGAGTCACTGTATCACTGCTGATGAATCCTAAAATCTTTACATACAGAAAAGAAATGATATTCTCAGGTTTGAAACTACATTTCTTTGACTATGTCTAAGTTCTTTTTAATACATTTAATGGGCATTACTATATTTTTTCTAAATTGCTTATTCATGTCCTTCCTTTTCATTTGTGTAGTATGATGTGTGTAGTAGTTGTTGTTGGGGGGTTTTGTTTGTTTTTTTGGTGACTAATGAGATGTATTGTTCAACTATGAAATTATAGTGCTAGACGGAATCATAGGAGATTATTTTGTCTTTGTCTTAAGTAAAATGAGGACCCATTTGCTTTTAATAGCATAGGAAGTAGCTGTCCAATCACCTTCTTCTCTAGTGTTTAACTGATGTGTTGAAATAGCTTCTCTTTAAAATTTTCTTGAATCTATTAATTGATTTGATCATCTTATAATTTTCAGAGAAAAAAACATCAGAAACAGAAGGATGGGTAGTGTCTTCAGAATCTTGCAGCTTTCTGTCTATTGGTGCAATGTAAGTTTTAACCTCATTAAGCATATTATCTTTTTCCATATTGATAGGAAATTATTTGGGAATAATGGTGCATACGACTAATTCTAGCTAGTCAAAAAGCTGAGTCAGGAAAATTGCTTGAGCTCAGGAATGCAAGGCTAGCCTAGACTACACCAAGATCCTGTCTCAGATGGGGTGGGGGTGGGGCCCCACATAGTTTGTAATTTAAAAATAAAAGTTTTTCTTTGGGTATTTACATGAGATTTTCTAATGTCTATGAGAAAACAGATTTTGTTATCTATGTTGTACTCAGCAGCTGCACTGACTTTACTGTTCCAGTAATACCTTCTAGTTCTAAACTGTCACCTAGATACAAGACTTATTTTAGAAAGGAAGAACTTTCTCAGCAAGGAGTAATTATGATAGAACCTTAACTAGTATTAAAATGTTCTCATTACCCTTTACCTTCTCAAAGTTCAATAAAATACAGGCCCTGAATTATAAAATTCTAAATTAGATCTTAGGGCAGTGATGGCAAACATTTTAGAGATGAGCACCCAAAGTGCAAATCAAACCCACTTTTTTATCTCGAAGTGACAACACTGCCATTCCACGTAAGTACTGAGGTTTTAGTTTACAAAATCAATGCATACATTAACATCTTTTGTCTTAAAAGAAAAATAGATGACAAGTATGCCATAGGCTCTGCTACCACTGACTTAGGGATAACAAAAAGATTTATAGAAACTACTGGTAATAGGGATTAATTTCGTTTTGCTTTTTAAGCCATCTCTAGATTTGGGAAGAGACTCTTTGCTTTATAATCGATCTTTTCATCAGCCCTAACTACTAGTTTATTGAAAGTCTTCTTTCACATTGTTTCCCAAGATACTATCGTGAAATCTTACCTGGGGAAATTGTGGAAATATCCAGACATGGTGTCCGAACTCTTGATACCATATCAAGATCTGAAGGAAACCCTGTGGCTTTTTGTATCTTTGAATATGTTTATTTTGCAAGACCAGATAGTATGTTTGAAGGTAAGCTTTCTTTCCTATCTATAGAAATCTTCCATTAATCTCACTGAAACATGGCAGCTCTTGGCCCAGAAGTTTTCTTGACTGTCTGAAGGTTCATGGTTATACAGAGTCTGCCCCAAAAAAGCAAAACTTAGGAAAACTTGTATAAATACTAAATATTAGTATACTAAATTTACTGAGCCATCATGAGATTAATGCAAATTACTTTTGGCCTTTATAATTACAGGAGGTGCTCAAAGTGGCAGCCATTAGCTTCCAGACATTTATTAGGACAGTGAATTGCTGAGTGAATACGCTTTGGTGGGGGACACACTGTATATGTTGTGGGTCTATTTTTGCAGTGTCAGGCTACACTCCAACTCTTTCTTATTTTAAGTTTTGAGACAGAGTCTTGCTAAGTCACTTAGTTGCCCAAATTGGGCGTAAATTCCTGAGCTTCCTGCCCCAGCCTTCCAGAGTGCTGGGATTACAGGCACGTGATAACTACACCTGACTATTTTGTTGTTCTTTTTTGTTGTTGTTGTTGTTGTTGTTGTTCTTTAAGGAGTAAGAGTTACGATGTTCACGGATATGAAGTTCAAATTTTAAAAATGCTGCAGTTGATGTATTTCCACTTTTTTGTTTTTGTATACTATTTTCATACTCCACCTATAGAGTCCTAGCACTAGCTTTTTAGAGTGGCAGTATTATATTATGCTGAGTAAAAATAATCTGTTTCTGTTTCCAAATATACCAGACCAAATGGTTTATACAGTAAGATACCGCTGCGGTCAGCAGCTGGCCATTGAAGCACCTGTGGAAGCAGATTTGGTTAGCACTGTTCCAGAGTCTGCCACGCCTGCTGCTCTTGGTTATGCAAAGAAGGTACTTTTTCCTCATTAGAACACAAAGAATTGCTCTCATGGCAGTGAAATAAGAATTGTGTGGCCTATAAAGAGGAAGTACTGTGGATTGGCCAGGGTAATAAAAAAATCCAAAATCTGAAATGATCCAGAATCCAAAACTGTTGAGAACCAACACAGTTTCCCTGCCCTAGCCTCCCGAGTGCTGGATTACAGATTTGTATCACCATACCTAGCTTCTAAAAAACAAAAGACTGTGTATATATTTAGAGAAAGTTACCTTGAGAAATGAATGAGTTACTTCTGCCCCTAAAAAGCAACTCTTTTGCTTTTTCATTAATTTCTTATGCAAGTTTTTTTCTTCTCATTTCTGTTTATTTCTTGTTTATCAGAGTGGACTTCCATATGTGGAGGTGCTGTGTAAAAATCGATACGTAGGAAGAACCTTCATTCAGCCAAACATGAGATTAAGACAACTTGGTGTTGCAAAAAAGTTTGGAGTATTGTCAGACAACTTTAAAGGCAAAAGAATTGTCCTTATAGATGATTCAATTGTGAGAGGCAATACCATTTCCCCCATAATAAAATTGCTCAAAGAGTCTGGGGCAAAAGAGGTACGTAATATTAAAATATTCTAAAGTATCAGTAAATAGTTTAATTTTAATATTTTAATATTTAATTACATTAAATCATATTATATATTTAATATATAATTTTAATATTACTGTTAATTCAGTATGACTTTGGCATAAAAATTGCACTTTAGTACACAGGATGGATAGTTCAATATAATAGACTAACTTTTCATACTAGATTGTTTATGTGTATATTTGCTGCTCATGTGTACACATTAGATCATTTTATGAAAAACTAACAATTTGGAGAACATGGAATAACCACTGTTAGACTATATACTAATTTAATCCTAAAAAAAGTTAAATCTTTTTTTTTTTTTGGACCAGGGATCGACCTCACAACCTAGTGCTTGCAAGGCAGATGCCTATGCCACTAAGCTAAATCTTGAGCTAGTATTGCGATTTTTTTAAAAACTAAAGGTTTTCAGTACCATTGTGTTGAGCAAGTCCGTTGGCATCATTTTCCCACATGAACTATTTTAATGTGTAAAGATACTCATCAGTGGGTTCACCCCATTATCTGTCTGCCCCCCTGCCCACCATCCCACACACACCCACATCCTTACTAAGTTGCCTATTCAGGGCTTAAAATATGTAATTCTCCTATAACCAAACCCGTGATATGCTGAGGTATGACTGTATTAAGTTACATTTTTAAATTTAAAAGCTTATTCTAACTAAATATTTGAGTAGTTTGAATTACAGAAGTGAGATGCCATTTGCTATGAATAGTTGAGCAAATCTAAAAAGAAAATCCAATATAGGAGAAAGTAAGATATCAAACAATAAGACAGTCTGTTTAGAATATTTAAAAGACAATTAAGATTATGATTTTCCAGCCTTGATTAATTCCAGCCTGATTATGATAATTACCTTGCAAACCTAAAATTATGTAATAGAAACAAAAACATGAAATAAATTTAGGATCTGTTATAAACCATAAAGAACCTGGAAATGGGTTCAGTCTGTGATAAAAGTTTACTAAAGTGATAGCTCAGTGTGATGAAACATGATGATGATGATGTAAAAACTACACAAAGGCTACATAACAAGAGCAGATCTTTTCTTTTGTGAGAAAGTTTTAAAAGTACATGTGCCCACTGATTATAGCCATGTATATAGACCTGCCATAAGGTAAAAAGTAATAATAGACAAAACTAATTCTATTAGGGTAGTGAAATTTTGTTACAACCTGGTAGCTCATATGGCATCTTTCTTTCTAATATGATAAAGTAAGAAGGTAGCATCTTTCAGATCTTACAAGAGAAAAATGGAAGTGGCACTGGGAATATAAAGCCATTAAATGAAACGTCAGTGATCTGAGGAAACAAAAGTATCTGTAGCCAGTCTTATGCCTTTTTTTTTTTTTTTTTTTTTTTTTTTTTTTTTTTTTGTGCCAGGATCAAATTTATGACCTTGCACATGCCAGGCAGGTACTTGTGCCACTGAGCTAAATCCCTGGGCCAGGAAGAAAAAATATCTGTTGTTATTAGTGAAACAAATTCTGTTGTCTACTTTGTTTTTTTACATTTTATTGTTTTTTGTTCTTTTTGAAACAGAATTTTACTGTGCATTTCAGGTGGGTTTGAACTCAGTTTGTAGTCCACGCTGGACTCAGGGATCCTCCTGCCTCAGCCTCTTGTATGCTGAGGTTACAGGCATGTGCCACCATGCCCGACTGTAGTATACTTGTTTTAACCATACTCTGTTCAACAGTACATTCTCTGGAACAGTCTTAGATTGTATTTGACAGTGAAAAAATACTGATAATTATTCTTACTGTGATTATGTGAAACAATTTCTTTCCAAGGTGCACATTCGAGTGGCTTCACCACCAATCAGATATCCGTGCTTCATGGGAATAAACATTCCCACAAAAGAAGAGCTCATTGCCAATAAACCAGAGTTTGCTCATCTTGCAGAATATCTTGGTGAGTATTCATATTTCTATAGACTTTATCCTCAACTGCTTATTAACAAAACGTCCCAAGCCTGTCAGCCTTTAAGAAAAAGTGGTGTGGGCTCGTCTCATCCAGTATGCTGAGCAGGCAGCGAGCACTGGTCTGAAGAGCAGGTGTGGGGGGCAAGTGGACTCCAGAGTAAAGACTGCTGGAGAGCAAGGGCAGAGAAAGGAGAAAGGGCTTCTAGGAAGAGCACACGGCAGTCGGGGCCCAAGAAAAACAAAATCAGGTTTATTATAGATGCTAATAAGATAATTTGGATATGATATAGATTAAAAAGTCAAGTGCTTGGGTAATCTTATCTCCAAGAATGAGACTCATACATCCAAACTATCTTGGGTAAGACCTTTACCTTTCAAAGTCAGAGGATATGTAAACTATTTAGTATCATAGGATGTTCTGTTTATTGTACTTTGTTGTATCTGTGGCTTGCATTTTATTTGACTGTTCATGTCTGTGCCTTACCATTTAAATGTTATAACTATCATCCCCATAGGTATCGTACTGTTAGCAGCCTCTCTGCCCGGAACTCTGCTATATATGTTCTCTTTATTATAATAGTCCCCACTTTATAAAGGAAGGACTTAAGTAAATTAGGTTAAGCTTAAATGTAAGACCCAATGTTTGTCTTTAAAATTGTTTTCTCAAGCCAGGCATGGTGATCCATATCTATAATCTCTGCATTTGGGAGGTAAAGGCAGAGGATCTCAAGTTCAAGGCCCACCTAGGCTACATTGTGAAACCTTGACACCCCCCCCCCCCAAAAAAAACCCCTGTGTCAGTCAAGAAAGTTACTCTTTAAGCCTTCTAGAATTGAAGCATCTTTTGTTTTCAGTTGTTATCTGCTATTTAAAATTTTTAAATCTGAATTTTCTTGATATTTCTGTCTATCTGCCTTTGTCTTTTAGTAAATGCTAAAGAGAAAGTTGTGTACTGACTTAAATTATGCTATTTATAATTATTGAAGCACTTCTTCTTTTCTAAAGGAAATCAAAAACTTTTGATGTTTTTTTTTTTGCTCTTTCCTCCTATAGGAGCCAACAGTGTTGTGTATCTGTCAGTAGAAGGACTGGTTTCATCTGTACAACAAGAGATAATATTTAAAAAACGGAAAGTGAAAAAACATGATAATATGATTCAGCAAAATGGAAATGGCCTGGAGTGTTTTGTAAATAATGGTCACTGTACAGCTTGTCTCACAGGAAACTACCCTGTAGACCTGGAATGGTAACTGGCCGGGTCAGATGATGTCTCTCAGGATAGAAAGTTGGTCAAGAAATAGTTGTACATTATCTGTTCGCTTAGTAGGCAAAACATAAAATATCACATGCTTATGTTTATTTACTGTTACAGCTTTGAGATTTTTTTTTCTGTTAAGGGGACCAAATACTATAATTGAACCTTTGTCATTACATATAATACAACATGTGGTGTTCTTTTTGTTTTGTTTTAATTGCATTGACTAGCCTTATTCATGAGGTCAGAGAAGGCAGGTGTTAAGTGCTGTTTAGCAAGTGTGTTAAAGGATTCGGTTTTGAAGTTAAAGCCATCTAGCAGGTGTGATGCAAAAAAGGCAAGTTGAGTTAATATAACATTTCATGCAAAGTTGGAATTAATTCAGCCCCACATGTGTCTGGCCGCTATCTTTCAGGCTGTAGTTTTGGCCTTGGCTTCCCTGTCTGTCCTCCATATTTTTTTAATGGTATTAAGAATGGAATGCACTGGGTGTTGAACTAAACCCCAACATCCTACCACCACCTTTTAAGGCAGTCTCCTTAAGCTCCCCAAGCTGGCCTCTCTCAAATTTGTGGTACCCTTGCCTCATCCTCCCTAGTAACAGGGTTATAGGCATGTTTCTGGACAGTAAGTTAAAAGATAGACAACTCTTTAAAAGAAAAAAAAAGCATCTTTTTGTTCCTCAGCATACCCATCTGTGCAATGAGGTGCACTGTTAAGGAAAATAAGCATATGAAAGTGTCATGTACCTCTAAATTTTGAGGTAGTACATGATCATTAGTTTTTTGGAAATGAGTGTACAGTTGAAATTTCATTATGATGGGGGACGATCTAGAGTTTAGCAGATCCTTGCCATCTCTTTTTGAGATGCTCCAATAATGGTTGTAAAAATAAGTCTGGCCAGGCATGATGGTGCATGCCTGTAATCCCAGCACCCGGAAAGTTGAGGTAGGAGGATAATAGTGAGTTGAAGGCCAGCCTTCAACTTATGGGCTACATAAACCCTGTCTCAAAAAAAGTCTGCTCAAGTTTTTTCTACATTTGGTTAGAAAATGTGAACTAAAGTATTTACAAATGACTTAGGATATTTGAAATAAAAACAGTTTCTTAAAATTGTTTCAAACCTATTATCCTTAATCAAGTGCTTGATCATTTGTAGTCATAAATCCTTATAAATGTATATACACATTCTTCTGATTGAGATGAAGTGATCATACAAAACAGTAGGGGCCGATTTTCTTTGAGGAGTAAGGAGACAACTACTTTTTCAGAATGAAAATGCCCTTATTCAAGTTACTGATCTTTGCTTCTTTTTTTTCTTCTCTTTTTTTTTGGTGCCAGGGATCGAAACTCACGACCTTGCGCTTGCCAGGAGGCACTTACACCACTGGGCTAAATCCCCAGCCCTTAGAGAATGCCCTTATTCAAGCATCGACTTAAAATTTTTTTCTATTTTGTTTTATTAGGAGCTAGTGAATTTTTTTAAGGTTTGTTCTGTTTTGTTTTTGTAATTCAGATTTAGTACATGGGGTTGCTTTGTCAACAAACTCCTGTTTCTGTAAGATTTTTTGAAGCCTAAAGTATTTGTCTGTATGTCATACTACTACAGTTTGATGTATATAGTATGCAAATGCAATTAGAAATTTACTATTTATGAGTGAAGTTATTCATCCGTATTTTGTATGCAGTCTCATGATTATTTTATGGCAGGTCAAAATAAAATGTTGGTAGTTCTTTAAGTTCATGTATAGCAATGGCTAGGATGACCCTATGACAGAGGCACAGGCAGACTGGCATTTGAAAGCCCTGGGACTATGTCAGTGTGTGTGTGTGTGTGTGTGTGTGTGTGTGTGTGTGTGTGTGGCCTCTTGTCTTAAATGAATTCTTCTCCATGGCAGCATGGAGGAGGTAAGGCCTGTGGGTCGATTTGAAATGGTATTACTTATATTTGATTTTTTAAAAGCAAGAGACTCAGGGAAAGTATTAAACCAAAATATCTGATTTGAGTTTTATGTTTTCCTTAATTTTGATTTTGTTTTATTGGGACACTTTTGTAAAAGAAAATGCTCTTATGGTTTGATAATTCTACACATTTAATATTTCTCTGTTGTCCTTCACAAGATTCTGAAGTTTGCATTATTATATTATTTTTTTTACCAATTTAGTTTCAAGTGTTGTCTAACTGCTTTAAATTTATATGAGTATTGTAAACTACACAGAAAAGGAAATATGTTTTCACAGGATGTATGTTGTGAACTAAAGCCTCCCTTTTTTTGTGACCTCTTTGTGATCCCTTGGTGACAAATATATGTAATGAGTGTGTGTGTGCACGCGCACGCTTTTTAAAAAGTCTTATCTAGTGCATTTATGGTAAAGAGAATGAAGACAACATTGAGGCTCCATTTTTTGGCATCAGCCAGTCAGATCTTATTTCTCTGATCCAGGCATTTCAATAAATAGGTCATCACTTAGGAGCCTGGCCAAATTTCTGGTTAAGTAGAAGAGAAACATAAAGTAAACAGAAAATGCAATGCTTAAAGCACTGTTGTAGGAGACGTTCTTTGGAAAGACTTGGGGAATGAGGTTTACATTCTCAAAGTGTTTATATATTAAGAAAGTGCTTTGAAAAATCAAAATAGTTAAATAGATACATAAACTGCAGCACCCAGACAATGGGATATTATTCTGTGCTAAAAAGACATACATTATTAAGTTATGAAATGACACCCTGGGTGTGGTGGCACACGCCTATAATCCCAGTGTTTGGGAGGCTGAGGCAGGAGGATTGTTGCCAGTTCCAGGCCAGCCTGGGCTGCCAAGTGAGTTCAAGGCCAGCCTGAAATGCAAAGTGATACCCTGTCTCAGAAATCCCCACCAAAAAAGTTAGGAACTGACAAGAAATTTTAATGCATATGAGTAAAGAAAAGAAGCCAGTCTGAAAATACTACATATACTGTGTGATCCCAGATATGCAACAGTCCAGAAAAACCAAGAGGACAATAAAAAGAGATGAGGTTGCCAGAGGTCAGTAGGATAGGAAGGGTGATTTGGTGGGACACAGGGATTTTAGGCCAGTGAAACTGTGCTCTGCCCAACACTACTATGTGGCACTGGTACAAATGTGCAACCCTAGCAAGAATGCTGAGAGTGGGGAATGTGGGGGCAGAGGCACAGCGGGGGTGAGACAGTATGTTTGAGTGTAAGAGATTCCTTAAGGTAGCTTAGTATTACTGTAACCTGTTACTAAGAATCTGTGTGGGAATTAGCCTCAATTTTGTTAGGAATTCTAACACTTGTTCAAACAAAGTTTATTTTAGAAATGGCTGTGAGGGTGCACATCTGTAAGTCCAATCAGTACTCAGGGCTGAGGCAGGAGAATTGCTGCAAATTCAAGGCCAGCCAGCATGAAGCTACTTAGTAAGATCCTATTGCAGCCTCCCCCTATAATAAGCAAATATATAAATGGAAGTTACTGTTCTTTGCACTGTATTTAAATATTCTTTTCTGTTAATCTGTGTTTTCAGTAATTCATACTTTGGCATTCCCACTTAAGTCATTTCTTCTTTTCACCTCTGGAATCTAGCAAATATGCTTCAACAGGTAAATAATGCACTTAAACATTTAAATGTTACTTCAAAGTCTTGCCCTAGAGCAGTGGTGGCAAACCTATGGCACAGGTGCTAATGTGTGAGTTGTTTTTTCTAAACTATAAGCTCAGTATTCAGGTTTAACTGCAGTATTGGCATTTAGCAATAAGTGAGATTTGAGTTCAGTTTGAGCACATGTCTCTAAAAAGTTCACCACCACTGTCCTAGAGCCTGTAGCATACAGCTTTCTAATTGGTTTTGAGTAGAACTAGTCAATTCCTCTAAGAAAGCTTCCAGTGTGTTCTTAAAGAGGTCAGCCTGAGTACCCAGTCTTCTCTTCAGAAAAATCCATCTGCTTTTTGGATATTTTACAGTAAACAATACAAGTTTGATTTTTTTGTTTGTTTACAGAAATTGTTTTCTCATATAGCTGGGATTTTGTTGGAAGGCAGGAACCAGTGTTAAAACCTTGGGATTACAGGTTATACCATAGTGCTGAATTCCCTGCACTTTCAGAAAATGGGAAGTGGCTACACAAAGATCCCTAGTACTCTTCCTCAATTATGCTTCTATGAAAACCACTTGTTTGGCTGTAGCATTGACTTATGGCTGGCTATTAGGCAATAGGATGGTGCAATAATTAGTTTTTTGTATCAGTTTAACTAGGCTGTGGTGTTCAGTTGCTGATTCAAATGCCAATCTGTGGTTTGCTGTGAAAATATTTTTTAGAAGTGATTAGTGTTTTAGTCAGTAGCCATTCAAGTGAAATAAATTGCCCTCTGTAATATAAGTGGCTTCATCCAGCAGTCAAGTCAGGCCTTAAAAGCGGACTGGGAGAGGCTGGCTTCTTTTAAGACTGGATCATAGGAATTCTACCTGAGTTTTCCAGCCTGCTGACCTGCCATTTCTAGCCCACTGCCCTGTCCTATAGATTTTAGACATATCAGTCCCCACAAACGTGTGGGTCAATTTCTTTGTTTTTTTCTACATACTTAGATAACACTGATTGTATGTGTCTGGAGAATCTCTTGCAGTACAGGTTCACGCTCTTGCAAACCACTTCCCTTGCTTTATCCCTCCTTTTTTATTTTATTGTTTTGGTGCAGTACTGAGAATTGAACCTCAGGGCTTACACTTGCTAGGCATTCTACCATTGAGCTACATTCTTGGGCCTTGTTATTTTTTTTTTAAAGAGGATAAAAGCAAGTAAAGTAAAACAATAAAACCAATCAAAACAAACCAGTGTAAGTGACCCAGGACTTCAAAACATTACAAAATCAACAGTAGTTACCATAATGCCTGTTGTCTTCAAAATAGCTACAGATACCTTCAGACATAGTAAAAATCAACAGAGTAGAAACAGTAAAGAGCAATGAATGCAATAAAGGACTTCAAAACAAGACAATAATAAATCCAAAATGGCTACCATAATATATTTTGCTACCTTTGAAATAGCTGTTCATACCAGCAGATATAACAAAATCAAAACAACAAAACCCAACAAAACAATGAAAATGATACAGGACTTCAACAAGACAATAGGGAATCAACAATGACTACCACTGTCAAAAGGAGATCGCACCTAGGTGCCGTACTGTGTACTGCCATTCTTTGAACAGACAATCAGACCACAGCAAGATCACTGAAGCACCACTAGCACCAAACTGTATTTCACCTCTTCCTATCATCACAGCCTGTGTTTCTCTGGATCAGCCAATTGTTTGCAGTGTGTGGGGAGGATTGGTACTTTGCCAGCCTCCATGCTGGAAGGGGCGCGGGTCTGCTGTCCCCACTTGTTCTCTCTCCCCGCAGTCTGCACATCGTGCTGACTCGGTGAAAGGCTTGGGTCTGGCTGTCCCCATGCCAGCACGCATGGCGCTGGTCCACAGATGGGGCTTGCTACTTGGTGAGGCCTTGTTCTCCCCCTCCCACCCTGTGGTCTGTAAATGTCGCTGACTTATGGGGAAGGGCATGGCTCTCCCCACACTTAACAGTAGCCTGTGCATGGCACTGGTTTTGCGGGGAGGAGGCTTGCTTCTTGTTGGGCCTTGTTCTCTCCCCCCATAGTCCATGAATGGCCTATTTTTTCATTTTACTATCATTCCCAGCACAACATTCTTGCATAATCACCTACCAAAAACATGCCTGAATGAGCCCAACGACCAGTTTTTCTCTGTTGTACCCTTTTATCCCAACTTTCAGAGACAATTTGAGTGAGTTACCTTGACTGCAGAACAACTGTGCAAATTAGTTAAGTCATTTCCATATACTGATAGGCAGAGACTGGGCTATGCTGTTTGCTTCTTCCTTCATTTGGCTTTCAGTGATGCAGATAAAGCCAGCTGAAGTACTAGAATGTAATATTTTAGGCCAACTGACAAATTTCATTGGCTCACGTAGTGTTCTCTGTAAAAGACTGAAGCACGATGGGATGGCAGCGCCAGTCAGCTCCAGGAATGTCAGTGGGCTACCAGCCTTAAAGTAAGAGGTTATGACTCCCCAGGGCACAAAAGTTTACATATCAGAAGCCAAAGCAACAGCCTCCTTTACAATTCAAATGCTGCCTTCATTGAATTATGCAGACTGATGCTTTTGCATGTCATTCTGTATTCTGTAAAGATGCTTTCTTCCCTATCTGGCTAGCCAGCTCAAGATACTCGTGTGGTATTCCCACTGTCCTCAGGAGTCCTGTTCCTCCAGCCACCCCCTTCACAGGATAAATTCTGGGAGAGGCCTTGAATCAAGGCCTTTGTCCATATATCATCACTTGGATCAGGGTTTGGACCCCTTGACTGCCCTGAACTTTGAATATGTCTTGATGTCTTTACTCTCGCTGTGGATTTCATTGTTGGTGGTAGACTGAAATTAACTTGCTGGGATTCCAAATCCATCTCAATGGGGTTACAAATACAGCTTTATGGATTGTAAGGAGAACTGGAAAAGGGATTATAATACTTGGAATACAGTATTATTTGGGCTACAATACCAACTGAAGTGTGTAGTATAAAACCAACTAATAGGAACCTTCTTTTGGAATAGAGTCATGAATTTTCAAAGTTATGGTCAAGAAATATCTTTGATAGGAAACAGTGACTAGCACCAAATTGTGCTACTAGTAGGTGGCTGGATGAAGAGAAGCAGGGAAATGAAAAAGTGCAGGTATTTGTGTGCAAGAGGACTTTCACTACTTGCAGTTGCAACACAAGTGGAAGGGAATGGGAGAAACTCAGGGCAAAGTCAGCTCCCTGTTGCTATCAGTGTCCCACGGCCCAGATCTCAGGGGAGCCTAGTGGCGAGTGATAGGTACTGTTGCTGTGCCTAGGGAAGCTACTAACTTTTAAGTGTAAAATTGACAAAAGAACTGCAAATGGCCTGGAAATGGCCTGCAAATGACAGGCCCTATCATCCAGAAGCAGCATCTTCTGTTAATTTGTCAGAATGATGAACACAAAGGGGAAGAGAGACACCCGGTATATGTTCTCTTTCAGAAAACGTAGTTGTGTTCCTTTGGCCACATGTGCAAATCCACAAAAAGGATGACATCGTAGAAATCAAGGGAACAGGTGCTGTTCTAAAAGGAATGCCACACAGACGTTACCATGGCAAAACTGGGACAGTCTAAGTGTGCTGTTGGCTTTGTTGGAAGCAAGCAAGTTAAGAAATGGCAAGATTCTTGCAAGGGATTTAACATGGGTAGCATATTACACACAGACCAAAGACAACTTCTGACATCCGTCAAGGAAAAGGACCAGAAAAGCCAAGAGGTACATGATTTCAGCTGAAGTGCCAGCACACCCCACTCAGAAGTGTGCTTTATGAGGACCAATAGGAAGGAGCCTGAGCTCCTAGAAACCTGCTTCCTTGAGTTCTCGCATAAGCTGGGATGGGGCTCTGCTGTTTGGTAGCTAAGATGCTCTTGGTCCTGTGTTCTACACCTTGTACTACTTAAAAACGAAAGTAGGTCCTTGGAATTGTAAAGATTAGGAGTGTGGTGCCCTCACCTCGGAGAGATACTTTAAAGCAGATTCTCCTTTAACCCAGTTGTGTCACGCCTGTCTCATACTTAGTGTGTTTTTCGTGCTGAAAGATATGTAAACACTTGGCCAGATATTTATGAAATTCTTATATTGCCTTGAAAAAAGTCACTCTGTCAACAGGGAAAGAGATGTAGGAAAATGGGAAGGCAAGCTATCGCCCTGGGGTCAAATTGTTTAAAGCAAAATAATAATGAAAAAGAGCAGTCAGGGCTTCGTGTTCTTGGCATAATGCCTAACAAAAATTTGCAGGATAGTCCACCAGTGACAGCCCCTCCCGAAAGTATATTTCATTTGTGGGACAGGGATTAGAGCTCGCTGGATGAATTCTGAAGGACTTGAATGAAGAAAAAAACAGGAGGCCATGATGTTTAAGGTGTTTTCATTACATAGTCATAGGAAAAGAAGGGGATTTCAGCTGGAGATCCAGCTAACACTCAGGTGTGGAAACAAAGGTGTGCTATGCTGAAGACGTGCAGGCCTCTTCTGGCTACAGCTTGCAGTAACAGGCCTGGGAATGTGTGAGATAGAGGGAAGAGAACACTGGCCTGTGAGAGATCAGGGTGGATTATTCCCCGCCCCCCCCCATGATTAACTACCTTAACTAGGGATTCAGCTCACACTGCAAGCAGCCCTCTGAGTTGTGACTGCATGAGCAGCGAGCCTAGTCTTTATTCCCCTGCATGTTTTCCGTAGCATGCTCTAAATAGACAAAATCATTCATTCATTTAGTGTGTTGGATGCCGGCACCATCCACACCAGGCATGTGCCTGACAGCCTTGATACTAACTTGAGACAAGCTAGGCACATTTTGATTTGGATGAAGTCGCTTTTGTTCTGACCCTAAGTCTCCTGGCTCAAATCTGGAGAATCCACTGGTCTTCGTTCTGCCCAGGACCATTCTTCCCTATCAGTAAATCTCCAGTGAAAAGCATTCTGCAACCTGGATCTCCTGTCTTCTGTCTCAAGGCACCTGTATATCGACTAGGAGCTGTTGTTGTGGAACACTTATTTACTAAAGTGTCTGTTAAGATGCAGACAAGGCGTACCACTGAAGCTGCTGCTTCAACCTGGGATGTGTTGGAATGGTCTGGGTTACAAAGGTCAAAAAGTATTTTGAACATGTAGTCTATATTCATTTACTGCCTCTTCATATCTCCTGAAAATGACAGTTAAACCTTTTCTTGTTTTTTCTGGTAGTGCTGGGGATCAAACCCAGAATGTTTTGCATGATGGGCATGTTCTCTACCAATGAGCTGTACGCCTAACTCCTAATAATAAAGTGATGTTTAAATAGTAACTCCTCTAAGGGGGCTGGGGGTTTAGCTCAGCGGCATAAGCACCTGCCTTGCAAGCAGGCGGTTGTGAGTTTGATCCCCGGTACCGATAAAAAAATGAAAAAAAGTAACTCCTCCAAGGTACAGGGAAGAAAGATAGTAGGAATGAAGTGCTGGAATCAACAGCAAAGGGTTCAGCTCTTTGGGAGAGCTGAATTCTAAACCAGTCCTGAGTAAAGCCAATGGTTAATACTATTTGGCTTTTGGGTTTTTTTGATACCAGGGGTTGAACTCAAGACCTCTTGTTTACCAAGCAGGCACTGCTTAGCACTGCTTAGCACTTAGCACTGCTGAGCAAACCCCTACCCGACCCGGTCAATCCTATTTGTGTCACAGAACCCTCTGAAGAGCTCAGAAATGTTTCTGGATATAAGGGTGAAGAGACCAACTAAAAGGTTTTATAATTCATTTAGGAATGATTTATGTTCTTTTACAATCCATCAATTCCCTAGCCTAATTCTTTTTTTTGGTACTGGGGATCGAACATGTGACCTTGCACTTACCAGGCAAATGCTTATGTCACTGAGCTAAATCCCTAGCCTCCGTGGCCTAATTCTGAGAACTTTTGGCTCCTCAGGAGAGAGTAAAACAGTCTGTTGGAGGACATCAGGCATCTTAAAGGAGACAATTAAGTGCAAATAGTACTAAATTGAGACATCTTCCCCCACTTTTTTCCCACTTAATATTTAACAAACTTGCTGGTGGACTCAGATCTTTCAGTTTTTAACATTTTATTAGTTTTATGGTACTGGGGATGAACTCGGGTACAACGTATCAGGGTTTTCTAGATAAACACATCTAACCCAAGATATATAAATGTATACGAAATTATAAAATTATAAAATTGGCTTACCATGGTCAGCAAGAAAAGTGAGTTAGTAAAAGTGCAGAAGGTGCTTGCACACTGGAGACTGAGGATTCAGTCCAAGATCTGGAGCTCACTGCAGTGTTCCATGCAAGTCTATAACAGGAGGCTGGCCAATGGATCTCTAACAAAAGGCTGAGGAGTCTACATGGGAAGGCTGGAGGATCCAAGGCAGAAACTGAAAAGTCTGCACTAGAAGCCAGGAGATGACATCCTCACCAACGGCAAAGACTAGAGCTGCTTGAAAGAAACAAAGCCACACCATCCTTCCCCCTCCCTTTTATAGTGTGGCAATGAGCCATACTAGCGTGGGTCCTCCGTAACCGAGAGTATAGAATTGCTGAGCCAATTTAGCTAAGCCTCTAAACTTCTCATGTTGACACAAAATCAGTCAATCACTACAGGCACTATGCAATGGAAGAGACCAGCTCTCGTTGTGGTTTGTTTAAATGTCCCCCCAAAGCCTCATGCAGTCATGGAGGTGGCTGAATCTAGTGTTTCTGATTGGTTTGTTGTCTACTGCTAGGATTGGCGGTGTGAGTGGCTGTACTGCCCATGAGCTGGGAGCTGGCACACAATATAAGGGAGGGAAGGAGGCATGCTTTTTCCCTTTTTTACCCTGTTGCTTGTTCTCACCATGAATGGCTGCCCCTTACACATGCCACCCTGCCTTGGAGCCAGCTGAGTAGGGACTGAACCCTCCAAAAACTGTAAGCCAGATAAACCTTTCCTTGCTTCACTTTGGGCGTCAGGTATTTTGTCTTAATAAAAGAAAAGTAACCAAGACAGCTCTTTTTTGAGACAGACTTGAACTTAGAATCCTCCTGCCTCAGCCTCCCCAAATATTGAGATTACAGGTGTGTGTCACCATGCTGGGGTCCAGCATTTATTTATTTATTTATTTATTTATTTATTTATTTATTTAGCTACCAGGAATTGAACTCATGACCTTATGCTTGCCAGGCAGGTGCTTATGCTGCTGAGCTAAATCCCTGGCTTCTATTACCTCAGATCTTTCTGGGGGGAGGGGTCCAGCTTTTAAATATCAGCTGATTATCCTATTTGTATGAAAGAACATAAAATCAGTAGAAGAAAAAGGACAAACTTAAGGGAAATAAGAAGGGAAAACTCTTTATAACGATTAGTATTAGAGTTTAAAGATGATCTTAAAGTAAGAGATCCCTCTGGCAGCAATTTATAGTCACTACTTGCCGAGCAAGAGTAAGTCCTGGAGGGGGGCCACTGAACAAGAAGCCCTGAACCAAGACTGTGGTACTACAGATGAGGATGACATTTTAGTGATGTAACTTACAGGTTCCTTATTAAACCAATTCAGAGCCTTTCAGCATAGGGTTTAGGAATCTGCAATAGCATGGAGGAAACAGAAACCTCACCATTCAACTATCTGATCTTTGACTAAGCATGTGTTGGAGGGAAAGAATTTATTCAACAAGTGGTGGTGGGAAAATGGTTCTGTTTGCAGAATAATGAAACTAGACCTGCATCATATATTAAAGTGGATCAAAGCTCTTAACATTAAAACAAACATTAACCTCCTGGAAGATAAAATATGTAAAACACTTGAAAACATAGGCATAGAAGTGGATTTTCTAAACAGAACTTCAGTTGCACAAGAAATAGCAAGAATCAATGAATGGGATCCTCAGACTAAGAAGCTTTACAGCAAAACCATCACGGTGAAGATACAAGTCTACCCAGTGGGAATATTGTTTTGCCCACCATGACAACACTAATATCTAACATATAAGGAACTTTAAAAAACACCTAAAATTAAAGAACAAGTTAAGAAATAGGCAATAGGAACAGACAATTCACAGAGGAAGAAATATTAATGGTCAACAGATATATGAAAAATGTCCAACATCTCTGGCCATTAGAGAAATGCAAATTAAAACAACCCAAAAATTCTTAGTCTGGAGAGATTGGCAATCATTAGGAAATCAGTAACAAATGGTGGTGTGGCTGTGGTGAAAAAGGAGCCCTTCTGCACTGTTGATGGGAATGTAAACTTGTACAACCATTATGGAACTTAGTATGGAGATTTCACAAAGAACTGAAATTAGACAGTCATTCCATTTGACTCAGGTATCTCCTTCCTAGGTATCTTTCCATATGAGATTAAGCGATTCTATTACATCAGTACTTGCATACTGTTGTTTTAAACAACACTATTCATAATAGGTAAATCTTGGAAATCAGTCTGTATTCCTATCAACAGACGACCAGATAAAGAAAATGTGCGATATATATATATGTTCCATATAGCTGTAACAAATGACAAATTGGAGGACGATATGTAGGAAACTGGATGCACCTGGAAAATACAATGTTGAATGAAATAAAGCAGATACACAAGTGTAAATACTGTATGGTATCTCATTTGAATGTGTAAAAGCACCAAAAATGATACAGGATGCATAGAATTTGATAATGGTATAGACTTCTCACAATAAGGAAGTGGTTCAAGGGAACCAGAGTGAGGAGTGATGAGAAGGGGAAAGGAAAATACAGATACGCCATGAACAGGAACTTAATATCCCCAACTAATGTAAACACTGTAAGCCATAACATGAGCTAAGACAGTAACAAGTATGAAAAAAGGGTAGAGGAAAGTAGGGGAGGAAGAGAACAGAAATTTTAAAAGAAGCTCATGTATCCACTCCCAAGATGATTGTAAACTCCTGACTTGTGAACATGCACTAATAAAAATAATTTTTAAAAAAATACACCCCAAGCAATTCAGATGTAGCTTGGAGGCTTAGAGATTGGAAAGTGAAATGCATACTACGAGTTGTGAAAGAGGGGAAATTGAGGGCTTGCTAGGTAGGTGATTGTGTCATTCCTAACAGAAGCAGAGACAAGAGGCACATTTGGAGACTACCAAAAAAAGTAAGTTCATGTTTGAGCTTGGGAAAAGCGGAAAAACCGGAGTATTTCCTCCTCAAATTAGTGAAACAGTTTGTCACACACCTACAGTGACATCCTGTGCTTTTTCAGACGCCGTGGGTGTTGACCTGCCGTCATTCCTGCCAAGGAAAAAACAAAGTCCCGATTCTTGCCTTCCTACTATTTACTCACTTCAAAATACCACGATAACCTACATGTCTACTTCGGAAACAGACACTTCTATTCAAGCACACAGTTTAGCCTTGGGGGAACTCTATCGGAGACGCATTTTCTGCAAAGCTGCAGAATTTTTAGTTACTCTCGTTCCAGCTAAGATGAACGACAGGGACTTCATTACGACAGGGACTTCTTTTTAAGACACACCGCTACAGTCAAGGTCCCTAGCAGTCTTGAGCAGCTTCTCAGAAAATGTGACGAGTGCCAGTCACGCTATTTCACAGTGATTTCTTCACATTAGTCTGAGATGTTTTTATTCCCACTACCATGAATGACGGAACAGTGGCTCAAAATTCAACAATCATGTCCAGAGGTTTTGGAAAATATGAAAGGGTGCGGTCAGAGCCAGAGTCCTTGCTTTGGCTCTGACCGCACCAAGACGCAGTGGACCAGACCAAGTGTCTGGGTAAAAAACCGCCAACGAGGAAACGCAGAACTCCTCTCTCGGGGCAACTTTTCCCTATCGTGGGGCGGGGCGGGGAGCAGGAGGTCCGGCGTCGCGGGCGTGACGTCACGAGGCGACTGGGTAGGTTTACGGGACGCGTCGTGCGGCAAGAATGCTTTACGGCTTCCGCGTGGTTGCGACTCTTCTGCGACTAATGTGGACTGACAGTCGGAAGAAGGTCCGTAAGGTCGGACCTATCTCGGGGGTTCGTTTGTATAAGTCTCAGATGTGTGAGGTGTCTTACGGGGCCTGTGAGAGGGAGGTGGCTCACACAGGCTTGATGGAGGTCATGACCACTGCCTGGCATGTGGGGCCTGGCGGGCTGGGGTTGTGCAGAATTAACTGTGACCCGTGTCGTCTCTCTCGAGTCCCTCGCTTTTCTCCATTAGAATGGGCGCACACGTGCTTTGCCTACTTCCTACTGTGTTTCGAAGGGCAAGTAAAATTATTTTGGGGCTGGGGATTTAGCTCAGCGGCATAAGCGCCTGCCTTGCAAGCAGGCAGTCGTGAGTTCGATCCCTGGTACTGATAAAAAGGAAAAAGACAAAAAAAAAAAAAAATGCATTGCTATTAAACGTAGTTTCCTAATGTCAGGCGCAGATAGAAAAGGGAAAATAAAATCCCTGGGTTCCTTAACCATCTTTATAAAACCCAATAACCTGGGGTTAATCTCTAAAACAGTAGATTTTGTTGACGTAAGAACTCTAGTAACTAACAGCCCTCATAGTTGTAAAATATCAAATAACCTAAATTGGACACCATTGCATGTAAAACTTACTGGATTTTGTGTTTTCTTACAAGGTCACAAATGATTGGGCGTATAGTAAGTTGAGTTCATATACAGACAATATATATTTATGATTCACTGAATGAAAATGAAGACCTGAGGCAGGATCGGATTTTGCCACTGAGAAAAAAAGAGACATTAAACACAGGAAAACAATTATTGTATAGATACGTGTGGTTAATGTTATAATTTGTTGTAAAAATGGGATTTTCTTTTTGAGAAATTAGCCTGCTCTTCGATGTGAATTAATTTAAGAGTATAGTACTTAAATGAAAATGTTCTCTTGTAGAAAATTAACTATTGTAGAGATTTTTGCGTTCAAGAGAAAACCATCTTTACACATAGACTAAATTTTATAAGATCCCATAGTACTGCGGGGCACAGTGGTGCACGCCTGTAATCCCAGCACTTGGGAGGCTGAGGCAGGAGGATCATTGCAAATTCAAGACCAACATGGATTACAAAAGTGAGCCCAAGGCCAGCCTGAACTGCATAGTGAGACACTTTCTAAAAAAGATTTTTAAAAAAGAGCTTTAGTATAATACACTACCAAGTGTGTCAGTCTAGTAATCACATGCAGGAGAGGTAGTAGAATATGCACTGCACTAACTTCATCATGAAATAAATGCAGACCTCATAATTATAATGCATGCTGTGATCCTTATACTGTACTTAATAACCATTATTGTGCCTGAGGAAAGCTTTGAATTGTATCTTGTGTATCCAAAAAGATCTCAGAAGTGCTCATTAAAATATACTATAAGTACTAAAGTTATCTTACATTTTTAAGCTTCATGTATAGAAATGACAGGATATTTGCTTGTTTATTTTATTTGGTCCAGTTAATGTTAATACGACGTGTTTGAATCATCAAGGAAATCAGTTCAAATAAAAAGCTTCAATAAAAATTAGTAAAAAACTTGAATAATTAAAATAGACTACAGCCAAGTGTGGTGACACATGCCTGTAATCCCAACACTTGGGAGTCTGAGGCAAGAGGATTACCATGAGTCTGAGGCCACCCTGGGCTACATAGTTAAAGGCCAGCCAGAACTACATCCCTGTCAAGAAATGAAAAAATAATTAGTTAATAAAATGAAATAGGCTACTAGATAAAACTTATTTGCTCTGGAATATGGAAAATACAGTTCAGAGGAAGAAAGTAATATTTACCTTCAATAAGAACTATGAGTTTTGTATTCACTGATTCCTAATGCTTCATTGATAAAATACTTTTCAAATGTTTTTTTTCTTTTTTTGTTTTTTGGAGATAGGTTCTCTCTGTGTAGTGCAGGCTGGCTTTGAACTCACTGTGTAGCCCAGGCTGGTCTTAAACTCGTGGTGATTCCTCTGCCTCAGTCGCCCAGGTGCTGCAATTACAGATGTTTGCTACCATTCCTGGCCACCTATTTTTTTTTTTTTCTAATCTGCACCAAGAAGCCCAAAAAAACATTGTATTGATATACTATTTATTATGCTTCGATATTTGCAGTCTAAATTTTTTGCCAATTTAAAACACATGAACTAAAGAAAAGCTTATTACAAAAGTGACCTGTAAAATATATTAATGATAAGCTCTATTTTTGTATATATTAGTCTGAAACTGGACAGATATGGAGTGAAGGTGTTTTCTTTTTCTATCAAAGTTTGATTTTGCTTTTATGTAAGTTCAATTCCCATGGATATTTATCTCTTTATTTATTGGCACTGAAACTCATGACCTCACACTTGCCAGGCAGGCTCGTAAGCCATTGAACTAAATCCCCAGCCCTCCCACAAAAATTTAAAAGCAGACTTTCTTTACATTAGACATTTTGACATCATCGTGTAGGATTTTCATCACTCATTGCAGTCTGTAATGGTAACTGAAGAGAAATGAAAATTTTAAGTGAATTGTGCTTTAAACTTGCCTTAATTTAAAAAAAACTTTTTTTTGTTTTGCAGTGTGGTGGCACATGCCTGTAATCCCAGCAGTCAAGAGGCTGAGGCAGAAGGATCACTGCAAGTTCAAGGCCAGCCCTGGCCACATAGTGAGTTTGAGGTGTGCCTGGGATATATGATAGTGAGACCCTTTATCAAACCCTACCCCCCAAATATATATATATTTCCTTTTTATATTGTAGTCCATTGAAAAAGAAGTCTACATTTTGATCACCTATTATATCACTTCATTCTCATATTTTTTTCAAGCTTTGACCCAGGGTTAGTTTGACTTCATTAATTTTTAGCCTCGTTGTTCTCAACAGAGTTGCCATTGGCATTTTACAAATTCAGAACATCTTCAGTTATATATCTATATAGTTATTTGTATGAAGAATGATTATAGAGAAGCCCCACCGTGTTCCCTGAAGCTCCCCCTAACTTTTCTGTGTATGCCTAGAGTTCTCTGCAACTGATGTGTAGATCAGCTTCAGTGAAATGACTCTTCAAGAATTGATATATCAGGCTGCTTCTCTTTATTTGGACAAAACCGCTGTATGCTTTGATGAATGTAATAGTCAGCCTCCAATTTATTATACCTACATGACTGTGATTCGTGCTGCTTCCGAATTATCCCATTTCCTGCAATTACACTGTGATTTTCAAGGAATTCGGGAAATTGGGCTCTACTGCCAACCTGGGATCAACTTACCCTCGTGGATTTTAGGGTAATATTTATTAGTATTGTAAGTTTGTTTTTACTGTTGCCTAATTTATAATTTTAATACATGATATATTGCAGGTTATTGTTTATTATTGGATTTTTCTGTGCTTCTTAATTCTCAAGGAGTTCATACTGTCTTTAGTATTATTTTTAATCATTTAGATTAATTTGAGTATTAAGGAGACTAAAAGAGTTGTCTTACTAACACGTATCTCCAAAATATATAAGGGTGTTGTTTGTCAAAGAAAAAGAATGTACAATTTAAAATGATTTGTTGTTAGATCAAGAAAACAAGATTTCAGAAATAACATGTTTGTATTTTGTGCCCTGAGGCTGAAATTTTAGGCACTAAAAATGAATGAATGTATGAGAGTATTAGAACCCATTAGAAGACACTTACTGAAACAAATGTTTATAAAATACTTATCTTTTTAAATTATTTTAGTATATTATTATAGGGATTTCTGTTACAGAGCTTCACAGAAAATAAAAGATGCCAAAAAATTAGGATAGTTGAAGAAAAAAAAAAGTTGATATTCATCCCATAATACGTGTTTTAGTAGATGTAACTGTAAAGTAAAAAATGTTTCAAAATTTATTCAATCATTGACCCAAAAATTTACCTAGAATTTACCATAAGCAAAGATCTAGTGTCATTAACGTGTATGTACTTCAAAATACCTAAAATGTCTAAATTATATTTGATCAAATTCTTAAAGTAATTATTGCTACAAACAGAAATATAAAGGTGATTTCCTCTACCTTTTAAGGATCCTAATTTTGGTGAAGTACCTTTTCTGTAGTATACAGTTTCACTGTTAAGTTGTACATATATGTTTAGCTTCTTTTATGTTATTCTCCACAGACAGATGAAGGAAGGTTCTCATACCTGAGGAACGACCAGATAGCCAAGTATATTGTACTGTAATACATGAACTTTTAAAAAATCTTCTATTTCTGTGTTAATAAGAATTTAATGCAAAATTTTATAGTACTCAGAATGTTAAGAGCAACATGAAATAGTAATACCTCTAATCAAAAGTGAATCTGTAAAAACTTTAGGTAATTTTTTATGAATTAAACAATAAAGTGCATAGAAAAATAGAAAAACTCTTAAATGAGGATGCTGATTCTGTATTTATTTCTTTAGAATTCTCCAAGTTCCTGCTGCATATGCTCCTATTGATCCAGATTCACCACCATCATTATCAACACATTTTATTAAAAAGTGTGATCTACAGTATATTCTTGTTGAAAAAAAGCTAATTAATGTAAGTCTAGGTGTTTAAAATTACTTTGTGTGTAACATTATCTTTTATTTTTTAAGAGTTCCCTTCTCCTAGGCTTGATTTCTAAATTTACTAACTCTGGCAAGGTTTCTCAGAATTAGCACTATAGACATTTTGGATTGAGTAACTGTTACAAGAAGTGCTCTGTACATTACAGGATGCTTAGCAATCTAATGTCTCTGTCATCTTTCAGTCCTCATACACCTTTGAGAACCACTGCTCTGTCGCATGAAAGTGTCTTCTAGCCTAATAATGATGTCTGTGCATTTTTCTGAATTTCCTCTTCTTAAAGTATTTCCTAGACTGAAAATAAATTTATAATACATGAAACTTTTATCCATATATATATTGATGGCAACTACAGTGGGCAACAACATTAAAGAACTCTAACCAGGTTTACATTTTAAAAAATAGATCAGCATTAGATCAGATGTTTCTGGGAAACTACCCACATTATTATTATTTATTTTTAAGTGACTGTCAACCTAAAGATGTAGCTAAGAAATACTGCTTTAGGAGTAAGAATTAGTTTAGTGTTTTATGTCCAGCAAGTGATAGCCCATGTTTCATTTTTTTAAAAGTTGGTTGTCTATAAAATACTATTGTACCAAAGAGGAGAAGATTATAGAAGATACAGCCAGCTTACCTTGTTTTGGCTCATTTCCTTTAATGAGCCATTTGGGAGTAACTTAAACACATTTCAAGTTTATGTGTGTGTATAGCTAGTCTTAAGAACTTGAGATATATGGAGGGCTTCCTGAAGAATAATGGGTGTTAGAATTAGGTGTTAATTAGCTGAGTGTGATGTCACATGCCTGAGACAGGAGGATAGCCTGAAGTACATAGTGAGACTCTCAAAAAAACAAAAACAAAAAGGATTTATTTAGTAAATGTTTTTGAAATATCGCTACCTGACTAAGGCATTCCATTTTCCTCAAATTAGTTATCCCTTTGTTGCTGACAAGTAAGAAAATGGAATGTGTGGTGAAAAATATTATGAAGGATGTGGTTGGGTGTGTGAGAATTGTCAGTATCACTTTTTATGAATCCATGTAATAGGAATTGGGCACATGCAAAGCCCCATAGAAAGTCCTTTGTGTCCTATCCCATGATTTTGATGATGGTGTGCATATTTTTTCCTTCACTTACAAGAGATTCAGAAAGAAAAAAAGTATACAGAGTATTTAAGCATCTACTATATTTCAGGCACTTGCTAATATAGACCACAAATTGTCAACTGGAAACAGTTTTGCTTCCCAGGAGACATTTGTCAATATCTAGAGTTATTTTTGACTTTCATGGTGCAAATGGGGTGCTATTAGTATCAAGTAGGTAGAAATCAAAAATGCCGCTGAAAATCCAACTGTGCACAAGACAGCCCGCCACAAAGAGGTCCCAGAATGTCAGGAGTGTTAAGGTTGAAGAGCTCTACGAAAGATAAGAGACACTGTATTTGGGAAGACATTGGTATATGTAAGCCCCTCAGCTTTTTATGATTTAGTTAGAAAAAATTAATACTGTCGAACCTATAATATTTACATAGTGTGATATTGTCAAGTAAATATAACATGGTAGATACAGTACATTTGTAATGGAAAAGAATGATTTTGAGCTAGGCTCTAAGAATATGTAGTCCTTTTATAAATTTACATTTTTTAAATACTACAGGCCATACCATATTCCAACCCTAATATATAAAGAGATATAAATCCTAGACAAAAGGCACTACAGGCTTCTGGGTTTATATCTTTTTTTCTTGTTTTTCGTACTAATTAATTTTGTTGTTGTTTGTTTTGTCTCACTGTGTAGTTCAGGCTGGCTTATGGCATTCCTCCTGCCATGGCTTTCCTGTGTGCTGGGATTACAGGTGTGCACCAACATACCTGGTTTACATTAATTTCTTTAATGTGAAAATGTAGGTTGCTTCATTAAGCTGTTTTTTTAAATCGACCTTCAAGGATATACATATTCAAAAGAACATGTCTTTAAACATGTGCAGACTAAATTCATTGTAGCTTCATTAAACTTGCTTCTGTGTTGCTCCTATGTACCAAATCACCTGAGCCAGAGAACCCACAGTTTTCTTAGGTTTGCACCATGTCCTGAAAGTGGTCATGTCTGTTGATTTTTGGCTCATGGGCCCTTCTGTCTATTCCTACTGCAACAGACTAGCTCAGACTAATGTAGCATATTAGGATTGTTGCAGAGAATTCATTAAATAGCTCTCAGTTAGCAGAGTTTTGTTTATCACTTTATCTTGTTGGAATGGAGTCCAGTCCATGTTGCTACCTTTAGCTGGAACTGATTATTTGTAGGTTAAACTCCTTTGTGCTGAGTGTACAGATTAGTTGAGAATTTGCATCTCAGCTCTGAACATTATAGCTCACCTCTCTTTCCCCATATTGTATTTTCCACTATATCAGGCTTAATAGATTATATGCTCCATATTAGTTGATTGCTTAAAATGCTCACCTTAATTATTTGGAGAATAACAAATATTATCTTTTTTTTTTTCTTTTTCTTTTTTCTGGTACCGGGGATTGAATTTGTGACCGCCTGCTTGCAAGGCAGGTACTTATGCCGCTGAGCTAAATCCCCAACCCCACAAATATCATCTAATAAGCAATCTCTGACCTAGGCAGAGCGAAGTTCACCCTCCTTTGTCTCTGATAATAGTTTAGGCATACTTCATTATCACATTACTATGTTGCACTGCGAGAGCATATTTAAAAATTTTATTTTAATTAAATTAATTAGCAAATTAACTTTTAATGGTACTAGGATTGAATCTAGGACCTTTGCACTGAAATACTTCCCCACTTATTTTTTTCCTCCTTAGTATTTTGAGACAGGTGTGCCTGTAATTTATTGGCTCACACCTGAGTCACTGAATTGCCCAGGCAGGGCTCCAGCTTATGACCTTCTGCTTCAGCCTCCCAGAGTGCTGAGATTACAGGTGTGCACTACCATGCCCAGCTGCAATCGCATGTTTTTATATGTCTGTCTTTGAAGGTGCATTTGAAAGTAAGGACAGCTTATTTGTCTTTTTATCCCTGAATACATAGTAAGTACCTCTATTGCTCCCCATGTTGAATAAGTAAATGAGTAATTCACGTTTTTCTATATAAAAGAACATCTTTTAACATGTTAATATCATAAACTTTATTCTCTATCTAATATAGAAATTCAGATCTTCCTTTGAAACGTTACTGAACTATGATATGCTTACAGTAGAACATAATGACCTAGTATTTGTCAGACTGCACTGGAAAAATATTGAGGTGAACTTGATGACAAGTGATGGGAAAGAGAAATATGATAAAGAAAGAAAAAGCCATATGAGATGCGAGAACAGCAGTGAAGAAAAAGAATACATGGATGCAAGGCATAAGGATTGCCTGGCATATGTTCTGCATACATCCGGGACCACGGGGACACCAAAGATTGTCAGAGTGCCTCATGCATGTGTGCTACCGAATGTTCAACATTTTCGGTAAGTCTTATCTTTTGACTCCTTAGACTCTGTTTTAAAGAGAAAAAAATTTTTAATAGTTTTCATTGTAAGTGGTATTCCTAAATGAATAATCCTAAGTTGTTAAGGCTGTTTGTTTTATTTCTGTCTGAACTTTAGTTCTCTGCACAGTAGTTTACCTGTTAATCCAGGCCAACACAGAACAAATGATAGTGGTGGAAGCTTTGCTTTTGAATCATTAATAAAAAGGTTTTCCTGGTAGAGATGCTACTATGTTTGGGCAAATAGGTATGTCCTAATAGATGTGTCAAGGCAGAGCTGAGGAAAGGGGGGTGAGGTGGGGCAGGATTCTGGAGTGTCCAGTTAGCAGTTTGAATCTGATCAGTTAGAGAGTGGGAAGCCATCAACAGATTCACACTCTATTAAATTCAGTTCTATGGTGGAATTAGGAGGTTCGGCTGCCTCGGTCAGGAGTTGAGGAATCTGTAAGACTGGGATTTGTAATGAATGACAGAGGAGAAGAGTGTTTTTGTGGAGTTAAAGGAGGAAACAAATAGTAATAGGAACCTCATGGACACATGGTTTTATGTCATTCTAATTTAAAATTTTTAAGTAATAAAAGAGCTAGGTGTGGGGTTGCACACCTATCTCAGCTAGTGAGAGGCTGAGGCAGGAGGATCACCACAGGTTTGAGCCTACCCTGTGAGACATAGTAAGTCTAAGGCAGCCTGAACTGCATAGTGAGACCCTGTCTTCAAAAAACCCAAAAAAGAATTGGATTGGGGTTTTAGCTCAGTGACAGAGCACTTGCCTACTATGTGTAAGGCACTGGGTTCAGTCCCCAGCACCTCAGAAACAAACAAGTAAGTGAAATAAATTATAATCTGTTTTTTTGTGTGTGAGGAAATTGAATCCAAGGCCTCTTACATGCCAGCAAGCACTCTACCTCTGAGCCATATCCTCAGCTTTTAATTTTAATATACTTCGGCTATCTATAATATCATTTCACAAGGGGAAGGGAAAGATGTGATAATGTGTACATGACAGTTCCCCACAATGGATGTATTTATTATATATCCCAAAATACTAATTAAAAACAGGGAAGAGGGAGAAAAAGTAATTCTGAGTAAATAAAAATAAACATTTTTTTAGTAATACAAATCTTCATGATCTTGTATATATTTGTAGTTAAACATCTCAGTGTGAACTAACCGCGTTTCTAGTCCCAGTACATACTACCATGTTGGAGCACTCCAGCAGGTCTGGAAAGAGGGAACATTAAATACTCTAGGAAGCGTGATCCTTGAGCTTGATAGTGCTCATGGCTGAGGATAGTGTACAGTAGTTGGAGAAAACGGAATGGAAGTAGCAGTGTAACTGTTTTTTTCTAGATCTTGTTTTAAAGGAAAAGAAAGGTTAAATTGGAAGACAGGTGAAAGTTTTTGTTTTTGTTTTATGTTGGGAGAGGTTTATAGGATTTGAGAGGAAATTGGTAGAGAAGATTGGTTTGAATAAAAGCAAAGTAGGAGTATTGGGTAGGGAAAGAAAATTTGACAGAGAAGTAGATGCATTAAGCCCAGGTAGTGCTCTCCTTTAACAGAGGGAGAAGAGATTATAAATTTCTTTGTATTAGGAAGCTATGGATTGTAATTTCTGAATGAAATAGAAGGCCAGGTCATACCCTGAGAGAACAGAAGCTGGATAGGAATGGACCCTGCCTTGGGGAACTTGAAGAGACAGCAGCAGAACTGGAATCCAGGAGATGGGAGAGCCAGCAGCTCAGAACATTGGCCCTCAGGGCTGGAGCGGTCTCGTAAGGTATGGGCAGGCTGCTGGGGAGGGATGAGGTGAAAGCACTAAGTCAGGGAGTATCAAATTCCAGGCATGTCTTTGAACAGTACAGTTTTGTTGCTGACCCCTGATATTACACAAATACCCTATTAGGTTGAAGCTATTTTATTGCTGTTGCTGGTTTTTCCCAACTTCGGGCTAATTCCATAGAGTATAGTCTTAGACAGGGAAGGGATTTATCGAGATTGTATTGTTTTTTTTTTCCCTGTACTAGGGATTGAACCCATATTCTGCACTGAGCTATACTGCTAGATTTCTTTTGTTTAGTTTTTGAGACAGAGGTCTTGCCAAGTTGCTTACGTGGGATGTAAACTTGCAATCCTCCAGCCTCAACCTCCCAAACTAGTAGGATTACAGATATACCCTATAGCACTGGTCTAATTTACTCAAATTTTAAATTTAACTCTTTAGATTCAAAGAGTTAATATTAAGGATTGGGGAAGGATATTTAAAAATTAGAATTGACTGAGTTTTAAATAATGAAAGTAAAGTTATGTTCAAGTTTTAGTTTCTTAGTCTAATGTCTTCTGGAATGAAAACAGAATCCTGTGAATGTTGGCACTAAACTGTGTGGGGAAACTTTCTTCTGTTATCATTTGATATTCCCAGTTGACCATTCCTAATCTGAAATGCTTCAAAATCTGAAACTTTTGAGTGCCACATGATACCACAAATAACACTTTCTGATGGCCACATTTACAAACTTTGATGCACAAAAATTTTAAAAATGTTACATAAAACTACCTTTAGTCAGTGTTTATAAGTATATGTAAAGCATAAATGAAGTTCTGTCTAGACTTGACTCCAGTCCCCAAGATCATTTATGTAGGTTGGAATACAAATATTCCAACCTCCCCTGCTCCCAGAAAAGATTAGAAATCCAAACACTTCTGGTCTAAGCACTTTGAATAATGGATACTGTATTTTCTGATGACAGTCCATGGGAATTTGATTTCCTTTTTTCTGTTTGTCTCTTTTGTTTTATTGTTGTATTAAGAGCATCAAATGTGGTGATGTACACCTCTAATCGCACAAACGCTGTAACCCCAGCACTTTAGGAAACTAAGGCAGGAAGATTTTAAGTCTTACATAAGTAATTTGGCAGGAGTCTCCATCCTCAAAGCCAACAAAACAGCAGAGCCAACAAAACTGAGGAAAGGTGCAAGGATTATTATTGTTCATGGCAGAGGCACTTATTTTACAAAGGCAGATGTACCCTTCATCCATTGGATAACTGGAAATGACTTAGCCTTTAGTAGTTTCTAATCTACGCCAGGTGCAGCACATGTAGGGATGCCCGCGAGGATGGTGAGTCTGAGGCAGGCCTTAGAAACTCTGTGAGACCTGTCTCAAAGTAAAAACTAAAGGACATTTGGTGGGAGACAAAGAGGTAGGCGTGAGAGTGGGAAGAGGACCAGGAAGGAAGAGGAGGGAGGTAAGGAAGAGAGGGGTAAGAGGGATTGAAAACCATCAAGATACAGTATGCTATTCTTTATGTATCAGTTCCCCAAATGAACACCACTATTCTATATTGCAAACCTACTCTGATAAAAGTACAAAAATAAAATGTAGGGTTGGGGCTGGGTGTAGTGGCGTATGCCTGTAATTTCAGCACTTGAGAGGCTGAGGCAGGAGGGTCACTGAAGTTAGAGGCCAGCTTGCACTACATGGAGAGACCCTGTCTCGAATGAATGAATGAATGAATGAATGAAGATAGTTTAGGATAAATAAACACAATAAAACAAAAAAATTCTTTCCATTATTTTGGTGTGCCTTTTTTTTCTCTCTCTCCACTCCTTTTTTCTACTTCTGGAGTTTGATGACAATATAATGCTTGAAGTGGTGGGAATGCAAACTGGTGCAGCCATTGTGGAAATCAGTGTGGAGATTCATTAAAAAACTGGCATTGGAGGTCCCATCCAACCCAGCTATTCCCCTTCTGGGTATCTCCCCAAAAGAATTAAAAATATACCACAGTGCTATATGTGCACCCATGTTTACAGCAGCACAGTTTATAGTAGCCAGATCTTGGAAACAACGTAAGTGTCCATCAACTGAGGAAGGGATTAAAAAGATGTGGTTATTTTTATACAATAGACTACTACTCAGCCATAAAGGATAAATTGGACACTTGTATAGGTAAATGGATACAACTTGAAAACATATTTATTAGTGAAATAAGACACATATGGGTAAACGTATTGTTTCATTGCTGAAAGAAAAGCTGAAAGAAAAAAATGTGTATGTATATAAAAAATGGTTAAGATAATTATACTACTGATTTCTCTGAGTTCACTGAAGAAAAAGATTTGTGCCGGTATTGTTCAGATAATTGAATGCAGATGTTGATGTCTTATGTTCTGGGTGAATGATTTGGGGATGACATTGCACAATGTATGTACCATTGTTGCCCCCTGGTTGAAGTGTTTTGAAATTTTGTTGTAGTTTCTTTTTCCTCCTCCTCCTCTTTTCTTCCTCCTCTTTTTCTTCCTTTTTATCTTTGAATAAAATGGATTTGAAAAACATATAATACTCAAAGAAGTATTCAAGCTGTGTCTCTTTATGTTTTGATTTAGATTATTAATCATATATATGACTATATATATATATGACATATATATATATAGTCTTTTTGAGAAGGGGTCTCTTTGTTCCTTATCACAGAACAAAGGAAAGTCAGGAACCAGTTCAGGCTGGCTTTGAGCTCACTTTGTAGTATAGGCTGGTTTTGAACTTGCAACAATCCTCCCACCTCAGCCTCTGGAGTTTTGGGATTACAGGCGTGCACCACCACACCCACCATTCAGTGTATTTTTATAATCATATCTTGAGCTCACAGCAATGTCAGTCTCCACAGTGCTGGGATTACAGATGTCTGCCACTATGTCTAACTTCTTAATTGACATTTTTTATTTTTGAGCCTGGGTCTCTCTGTGTAGTTGAGGCTGGCTTTGAACTCACTATTTAGCCCAAGGTAGCCTCCAACTCATGACAATGCTCTTGCCTCAACGCCCCAAGTGCTGGGATTACTAGTGTGCACCACCATGCCTGGTTCAATTTTTTTTTTTTTAATTGCTATTTTAAAACCACATTTTTAATATGTCTTTTCTATTTTCCCATTATTAAAAAGGAAAGTACTCCTATGCAAAATAAAATAGGAAGGTACAATTTTAAAGTCTTTTAAAAATAGTATTTAAGAATTCACAGAAGTAGGGGCTGGGGATTTAGCTCAGAGGCATAAGCACCTGCCTTGCAAGCAGGCAGTCGTGAGTTCGATCCCTGGTACCGATAAAAAGGAAAAAGACAAAAAAAAAAAAAAAAAAAAGAATTCACAGAAGTACTTACTTACTGTTACGTAGTGGCATGTACGGGTAGTCCCAGCACTTTGAGGGACTGACGCATGACAACTTCAAGCCCATCCAAGATTGGCATGCAATGAGTTTATATATTACTTTAGACACTGCTGCTGTACAGTAAAAATTGTTTTTCAGAGGAAGTAAGGAGTCACTTATTCTGAGCCAAACCTGAGGGACTGTGGCCTAAGGGTATGTTTTTAGGTTACTCTGAATGACCTGTTCGAGCTAGGGAAGAGGTTCATGAACTTTTATCAAAGAACAAAGGAGAGTCAGGAACCAGTGCGTTTACAAAAATATATAGGTAGGGTCAACAGGTGGTCTACTGCAAAGCAAGAAATCTCTTCGATAGGCATCAACTGGTATCTTTATCTAGAAGGAGAATACATTTCTTATAACTGCATTCTGTTTTACCTTAGGGAACTTTTTTATTTTTTTTAGGGAACTTTTTGACATTACACCTGAAGATGTTTTATTTCTGGCTTCACCTCTGACCTTTGACCCTTCTGTTGTGGAAATATTCATTGCTTTATCAAGTGGTGCCTCTCTGCTTATTGTACCAACTTCTGTCAAGGTGTGCCCATCAAAACTGGCTCCTGTTCTCTTTACCCATCACAGAGTGACTATTCTGCAGGTACGTTTTAGGAGCAAATGAAATGCTTTGTCTAGCTTCAATATTTCTAATGTTTTAGAGAATATAGTCCTACAGTTTTTTTGCAATGTATTAATGATAATCTAGTTAGAATATCAAGGACTGACCTTTTGTGTTATTACATGTTTATTTTAAAATGAAAAAATAATTTTTCCTAGAAAATTATGTGCTTTGTGCATATTGTAATAGAGGAACTTGACTTTCACTGAAAGCTCTTGGAATATGCTGTTGCAATGTCTTTTATCTTAAATCTTAGTGTATCGCATTTCTCAATTTAGATTTTTAAAATTTTACATTGGCAGACTTACATTAAGCTATAGAAACAGATATTTAGAACATTTTAGGGGCTGGGAATATAGCTCAGTAGCATAGGCACAAGCCTTGCAACCATGTTTAATTCCTGGTACCAACTGTTACCAAAACAAAACAAAAATAAAACCCCAAAATACTTTAAGTGTGTATTTGAAAGTATATGCTACACAAACCTTAAGATACTGCAGTATAAATGGCTAAAGAGAAAACAAAATTTTATATAAATGTTTTAGCTAAGAGTTTAACTGCTATGAGCCTCAAGTTTTAGCTGTGGGTCGAGATAACATTTATTTGATGTAACAATTAAATGAGATAGTAAAGGATAGCTCCTAGTAGGTATGTGTCTCAGTTCAAGCAGAGTGCTACAGCACAATCCCAAAAATTAGGCAGCTTATCTACCACAGAAATTCATTTCTCACCATTCTGGAGTCTAAGAAGTTGGAGATCAGATGAGGGCACGCTTACTGATTGTGGGCCTGGGCCTATGGGGTGGAAGAGCAAGGGCTTTCTCTTGGACTGCTTTCATAAGGGCATCAGTCTCCTTCATGAGGCCCTTCCTGGTGACCATATCACCTCCCAAAGGCCCCACTTCCTACTTCAGTTACCCAGGGCAGTGGTGGTGAACCTAGACACATATGCTGCAATGGCCTGTTTGGATCATTGAAAGCTCTTAAAATGTTTGCCATCACTGACCTAGGGGGTATAAGGGTTTTAACATATCAGGTTATTATCTACTGCAGTGAGATGCAAGAGGGATATAAATTTCAATTTTCTAAGGCAGAATTAAATGTTTTTTACTTAGGCAATGTGGTTTTCATCCTTACCAAAAGTGACCAACTGAGATTTATGCCAGGAATGTATGTTCATTTTAGCGCCCAAAAATCTACTGATGATCTGTGAGGCATAAAGAGTAATGGACAGAAGGCACATGTTTATTCCATTTATGGTTTACAGAAAGACTGGCATCAGACTTTGAATAGGAAGGAGCTTCTCCAGATTGTAAAAGGGTACCCATAAAAAATTGCAGCTAACATCATACTTGATGAAAAATACTGACTGCTTTAACCCACAGGCAAGAATATTTTCTTTTACTGATTTTGTTCTACATTGTTCTAGCATTCCAGTCAGTGTGATAAGGGTGTTTGTCAGCCTTTTGTTGCTGTGACAAAATATCTGAGAATAATGATTTAAAGAAGAGAATGTTGGTTTTGGCTCACCGTTTCAGAGGTTTCAGCTACTTCCATTGTGTTTAGAACTGTGCAAGGTGAAAGATCATTGAAGGAGGATGTGGTGGAGGAAAGCTGCTCACTTCATGGCAGCCAGGAAGCAAAGCGGCAAAGAGCCAAAAGGATAGGACCAAAGATGAGATCTAGTCATCTCTCAGGACATATTACCTTTAAGTAGGCCCCACTCATGCCTTCAGATTTGATGAGGCCTCATGACCCAGGCATTTCCAAAAGCCCCTCTTCAGAATAGTTGAACTTTTTGTGAGATTTTTGAGTCCCAAACCATAACAAGCAGAAAAGAAATTAAAATTAATTGAATTGGAGGAAATAAACTCGTATGCAGAAGGCTTGACCCAGTATATGGAAAATTCTGTTAGGGGAGTAGAGAGAGGAAGGGAGTGTCACTGGGAATCCAGGTCCTAATACTGCTGGGTCCTAACAAGGGGCCAGCAACACTCCTCAGTTCTCGTGTAGGTGTCAGATAGAGTATGGGTACAGTTTACTGCAAAATGATAGATTTTTGGAGAGGGTTAGGCAAAGAAAGAGTGAAGGGGAGGCATGGAGGCAGAGAAGCACCACGATAGCATTGCACTGAATGAGAGCTCAGATTATATTTATATGATTAAGAGGGTCATTCAGGGAATATCCTTTCCTTTTTCCAGGGACAATATTCAGCTCCCAAGTTCACACTCCCTTGACCCACTTAAACTAGGTCACTGTTCATTCACAAGGAACATGCTGTGTTGACTGCTCGGTGCTGTGTTCTCCCTCAGTGGATGTTTTCCAGGGAGTTTGTTTTGCGACCCTGAGGTTTTCCATCCCTCACCCGCGGTCTGGACTTTTGTACTGCTGTGAACCTTATCAGCTCGCTCAGAGGAGGTTACCTTCTCTTGAGCTAAGGTTTGAAACCACAAGCCTGTGTGGATGTTACTATAGCTAATGATTATGAAGGTGAAGGAAAAAAGTATTAACTCTTCTTTGTTTTTCAAGTAGCCCCTACCCCACTGTCTCAAGGCTTGTTAATGTTTTTTTGTCTAGCAGGAAGACTACTAGAACTATTAAACACATTTTTACCAGATTTGGAAGATGTGAGTTCAATGTGCAAAACTCAATTGTGTATGAATATATATGAATATATATCTTTATTCATACATGTTTATTAAAAGCCTAAAAGTAAAAGTAACTTATTTAAAATATTATACAATTAATAAAATAGGAAGAAGTTTAGAGGAAAACAAGATTTAACCATTGAAAATTATAAAACATTGTTGATAGAAGTTAAATGACCTAAATAAACAGAAACTTCATCGTTTCTAGATAGGAAGTTTCACATTGTCAATATTGAAGTTCTCAAATTGATTTATAATGGTAACCATTGTCAATTACCTTGTAGTCTGTTTTTATATCATGTGCTATGCCCATCCTTTGTTTTGATGACTCTGCTTTGTTTTGTCACATTTGGTTTTATTCTCTTCCAAAAAAAAAAAAAAGTAGTAAGAACTGTGGGAGTAATAAAACCAAAAATGTGTAAATGTTATTGTAAAAAAGAGGAAAAGAAAGTGCTCTAAAGGATACAACTGCAAGTGTGTTTAGGTGTGTAAGATAGATGACCATATTACTAAGTTTTTGTTGGATCATTGAACACAACTGTTTGCAGTCTCACTGTTTGAATGTCCACTTTGTATGCTTTAATTTTGTAACTTGAACAACTATTTCTAAGATAACAATATGTAATCTATTAAATAGTGGTTTCTTACTGTTTATTTTTTGAAATTCTGTATTGTACCCTTTTACCGTTTTGTTTTTTTCTTTAAATAAAATTTTTTAAAAATCAAATTGATTTATAAATTGAATTAAATACAATCTGTATCAAAATCCCAGTAGACTTTTTGGCAGATTGGTCCTACATTTTATATGGGAATGTGCCGCACTTGTAATCCCAGCACCTGGGAGGCTCAGGCAGGAAGATCTCTGCAAGTTTGAGATCAGTTTGGGCTACAAAGTGAGTTTCGGACCTGTCTGAATTACAAAGTGAGACCCTGTCTCAAAAAGACAGAGGAAAAAAAAAAAAAGACTACATATAGTGTTATTCCATTTATATAAAATTTTAGAAATGGCCAACTGATCAATAGTGATAGCAATAAATTAGCAGTTTTCTGGATGAGGGATCCATGGAACACTTACAGTGGCGTGCAGGTAATTTTAAAGGTAGTAAATATTGCTATGGTTTAAACATTTGTATTCATCCAGAACTCATATGGTAAAAACTGATTCCCAATGTGCTGGTATTATGATGTGCCTTGGGAAGATAACTAGGTCATAAGTATGGAGCCTTTGTGAATGGTATTAGTGCCCTCTTAAAAGAGGCCTGAAGGAGCTTGTTTATTCTTTCTACCATTGAAAACATTGCAAAAAGGTGGCATCTATGAACAATGCTTGATAGCACACACTTATAATTCCCATCATTTGAAAATCTGAGCCAGGAGTTTGGCCATATGTTAAGGACCAGCTTGAGCTACATAGTGGGTTCAAGGCCAGCCTGAACTACATAGTGAGGTCCTGGCTCGAAAAAAGAAAGAAAAAAAGAAAGACAGACAGACAGGCACAATCTCTGAAGTAGTCAGAGCCCTCACTGGACAGTAAATCTGTCCATACCTTTGACTTCTTAACCTCCAGAATTGTGACCATAAGTTTATGTTGTCTATAAATTATCCAGTCCACAGTATGTTTGTTATAACAGCCTAAACAGGTATGCTCAGTATATAGATTGTGGCAGTAGTTTCATTGGTCTATGCATATGTCAAAAACTGTATTGAAACTTGGTAAAATTGCCTTAAAAATCTTTCATAATTTGCTTAGGCATATTTTTAATCCTTCTATATACTTTTGTACATAAATCTAATAAAAGAAATGTAAATTTTTTTTACAGATTTTGTCCTTTTTAACTTATAAACTATATCATGAAACAACTAATATTTTTGTTTGTTTTTCTAGTATATAATGTCTATCTACATTAAAAAGATAATTTTTACCTTATTGGCTTTCCAAGTATGATTTGCCATTTGATAAACACAGCCTTAATTTCCACCTGGGCTCCTATATAAAGCTTTGAGCTTATTATTACAATGTTTACTTTTTTAAGAAATAAAGGAAAAGAAATGAATTTTTTTAATATATCCATAGGCAACACCAACACTGCTTAGAAGATTTGGATCTCAGCTTATCAAGTCAACAGTTTTATCAGCCAGTACTTCTCTTCGAGTGTTAGCCCTCGGTGGAGAATCATTCCCATCATTGACAGTACTCAAAAGCTGGATAGGAAAAGGAAATAAAACACAAATATTTAATATTTATGGTATCACAGAAGTATCAAGTTGGGCGACCTATTACAGGATTCCCGAGAAGATTCTTAACTCTACTTTGAAGTAAGTAGAAAGGGAAAAGATTGTATTTTTCTAGGATCTTCACGTTAACAATATGTTTATTTTTTTTTAATTAAATTTAAAAAAAATTTTTTTTTGCTTTGGTTTATTTGGTGGATTGGGGGACTGCTGGGGATTGACCAAGGCCTTGCAGGCTGGGACATATTTTACTACTGAACTCTACATCCAGCCTAACAGAATTTTACAAGCACTGATGTCGTAATTTAAGAAACATTGTTTTATTTAGTCTTTTAAGTTGGAAGTCTAGAACCTTTCTTATGATAACTGTTGCTGAGATCATGCTAGAAGCTCTTGTTAGTATATTGTAAAGAAAAGCATATGATAGTCTTTTTACCTAATATTTTCTAGTTGGCAGTCTTCGAATTATACCATAGCAGCCACCCCGCTTTGGTACAGTGTGATTTAAGTACAATGAGCAATACTTGATTCCAGCATAAAATTTTAAGTCTGTTTTGGGTTTTTCATAGATGTGAATTGCCTGTGCAACTGGGATTTCCACTGCTTGATACTGTGGTTGAAGTCAGAGACACAGATGGTTTCACAATCCAAGAAGGCAGTGGCCAAGTATTTTTAGGTTGTTTCACATTTGTTGACTTGGAGTGTCTACTTTCAAGGGAAAAATGGATGTGTTTGTTCTATAATTTTCCTCATTTTTTTGTCTAGTGTGCTTTTCAGTGATAACTTTTAATCAGTCTCATAGTTATGAAACAATAAGTTATCAAAATTATTTCATATATAATATCTAATACTGTAATAAAAGTAATTTAGAAACTAACACAGACCATTATATGTGTACACAAAATTACATTTAACCAGTATTTTAAGAAATTGCACATTTTGAATAATTTTATCTCTTATTTATTGAAGTTATTGTCTATTTTACCCAATATCATTTCCTCCCTCTTCAGAATTTTGAGACTTTGTAACTCAAATTTTGGAGGTGTTTTTGATTTGGTGATTTTTAATATATATTCCTTTTTAAAAAATTAACATCAGGGTTTATATATTTGGAAGGTGGCAAAAACAGAGTGTGTTTTCTTGATGGTGAAGTGACTGTACCTCTTGGCACAATGAGAGCCACAGGAGACTTTGTGACCCTACAAGGTGGAGAGATGTTTTTCCTGGGACGGAAGGACAGTCAGATCAAACGTCATGGCAAACGTCTAAACATTGAACTTGTCCAACAGGTACAGCTATTTAGATATTAAATACCTATTAGTATATGTAGGCATTAGAGGCAGCTACTGTGAAATTTCTAGGCTGCCTTGTCATTTGTGTTAATTATAACTAGTCTTTTTATATTAATGATGAATTACAGTAAGAGATGCATGTAGCTCAGTGTGCTTGCTTTTTAAATAAATGATAAAATGGATTTCCAGATCTGAGGTATTGTTATTGAGAAATATTAAGAACCCTGTATGCTAGTAATTGTAACAAACAATTTTTAACAAATTATTAAAAAGTATATATCAATATTTAAATTAGTTGTACTGATTTTATGCATAGCTGGTACATTTGAAAGTTTATTTTTAAATATCTTCATTTGCAAATTGGGATAATATCTTTTATAGGTTGCTGAAGAACTTCAGCAAGTGGAATCTTGTGCAGTTACATGGTATAATCAGGAAAAATTAATTCTCTTCATAGTGTCCAAAGATGATGTAGTAAAAGATCACATCTTTAAAGAACTGCAGAAACATCTTCCAAATCATGCCATCCCGGATGAGCTTGTGTTGATCGATTCTCTACCATTTACATCTCATGGTAAAATAATTTCAAGCAGATAATGTTCAGTGCCAGATGTCACCGATTGTATTTATCACTAATTTGCTGACCACATGGATCTTTTTTTTCTTTTTTCACATGGATCTTTATTATTGTAAAGGAAGCCGATATTTATTGCAGTAGATCCTCTGTTAAATGCTCTGTATGGTTAAATCATTTAATCTTCAGGAAATTTTTGGCTAGGTATATTATTCCCATATACAGATGAGGAAAATAAGACTTAAACAGATCAGACAATTTTCTCAAAATCACTTTGTTAACTAGAGGTTAGTGTTCTCCAGGGAAATAGAACTAATATTTAGATAGACATATAAAAAGGAGATTTAATATTGCACTCACATGATTGCTGGGGCTCAGAAGTACCATATTCTGTCTGCAAATGAGAGACCTAGGAAAGCTGGTGATGTAATTCAGTCTTAGGTTACTGGGAAGCCAGTGAGGTAAATCCCAGAGATGACATGAGATGAGACAGCTGAGATAATGTGAGGCAGGGGAAAGGGTGAATTCTTTTTCTGCCATTTGTTCTGTTGGTGCCTTCACGGCATTGAATGATACCCAACCACTCTGGGAGGGCAGTCTGTGTCCTGAGCACACGGATTAATATGCCCGTCTCACCCCAAAGTACCTTCCTAGACATACCCAGAAACATCGTCTAATCTGTTTTCTATGGCCCATTTAAGTTGACACATAAAATTAGCCATCAACATGGTAGAGTTGAAATTCTGCCTGATACTATTTGGCTTCAAAACAGTATACTCTTATTCACTACATTGTATTGCCTTCTGAATTTCATTTTTATTTAAAATATACTTCAAAATGTAATTGTTTAGCTAACAGTAATTTCTTGGCTTAACATGAATTTTAGTTTTATTTTTTTGAGATGAGATTTCACTGTGTAGCCCAGGCTGGCATTGAACTCGCAGTGATCCCACTGTCTTAACTTCCTGAGTGCTGAGATTACAGGTGTGCACCACCACGCCTGGCCAAAATGCTCATTTCTCTACCTCTTTATGTTAGTTAAATACTAGCTTCTTCCTTCCTCTTATTTAATATTACAATCTCGTTAGCTTTGGACATTTTCACTACATCCTTGGTAGTAATGAATTTTTTCTTCAGGGCCGGGAATTTAGCTCAGTGGCATAAGTGCCTGCCTTTCAAGCGCACAGTTGTAAGTTCGATTCCTGATACCAAAAAAATTTTTTTTTTCTCCAGAATTGATTATCTGTAAAAAAATGTTTTATGTGATATCTGAGTTTCACAGTGAAAAGTGTGTGTGACTAATAAAGAATGTAATGACTGATGAAAAATATAAAGGCTTTGTTGTGAAACTTTAGATGTTATTTTAAACACTTGTTCTTTTTCCTTTATATTAAGGCAAAGTTGATGTCTCTGAATTAAACAAGACATATTTAGCCTATGTAAACTTGGCACAGAATAAATTCAGTGGAAAAGAGGATCTTTGGGAAAAATTACAGTGTTTATGGAAGGTACAGCTTGTCAAATAAAAATTTATTTTATTTTTGAAGGAATGCCAGAAGCTTAATAAATCTGATAAGAATGTTATTGGTGCCCAAGTATCAGGTAGTATTGCTTCATTTATTTAGTTTATATTGAAATAAAGGTTAGATTCTCTTTAGACTAGGTTAATCTAAAATTAGATTAAGCTCTTAACAAAGAAACATTTCTTTGAGAGAATCAAAAGCATAATTTAGGAGAGAGGGAAAAAAAGGCACACAAAAAAAGAGGGAAGTTAGGGAGAGTAAAGGAAGTAAAATAGGTTAAGATGAGATGCGTATATATGCCACAATCCACCATGAATGAATTCATTATTACAAACATGTACTCAAAAAAATGCACAAGTAGACAAAGGCTATCTTGATATAATTTTCCCTGAGACAGACAGTGAGTACATTAATACTCCTATTAGAGCTGCAAGACAGCCAAACTTTGCTGTGCCATAATTGCTTACCTATTACAAGGGTCTGGGGATATAGCTCAGTGGCTCAGGCGCCTGCCTGGCAAGCACAAGGTCCTGAGTTTAATTCCCAGTACCAAAAAAAAAAAAAAAAAAAAAATCTGCTTCCTGTTACAGAAGCATTTTCAGTGACAACTTATGTGTTTCTGCTTAACGGAAATTTTTGTATACGTGTCTCAAGAGTTCAGGTATCTTTCTAAAATGTGAATTTTTCTTTTCTAAAGGGTTTTTAAAAAGAGGATGTATTTAGTTTTGTCTATAAAAGTAGAGCCTGTCAAGAGAAAAGTCTAATTCACTTTATTTTTAGATCCTACAAGGATTACAAATTACAAATTTTGATTTACATGACGTAAATAAGGATAACTGTTATTCCTATATTATAACAGGATCAGCTATTAGTATTGTGTGGCTTTTTAATTAATAAATCAGATGTTGTAACTCCGCTCCTTATTTTATAGGTAGAAAAACTGCTCACGTATTTTGCAGTTTTAAAGCAAGTTAATGATAAAATTGGTAGCATAGTAATGATCTACTTTAATACAAGTGTAAAGAAAATGATTTTAATTATTACTATTTTTTTTTTTTTTTTTTGTAGTATTAGAGGTCAAGCTCAGGGGTTTGCCCATGCTAGGCAAATGCTTTACCTCTGAGCTATATGCTCAACCCTATTGTGTTTTTTTATATCCATATCTTTAATGTACATACTATCATCTCTGTCTATTATTTTGGTTTGGGGCCTTCACCAAATTTCTCCTTTGTCTGTCTGTAGTCTATTTTGAGTCTCCCAGAAGATCTGAAGGTTCCCAAGGAGTCACTTTTCTTAAATAGCGGTGGAGATTCCCTAAAGTCTGTGCGGCTTCTCAGTGAGATTGAACAACTTGTTGGTACACCAGTACCTGAGCTTCTGGAAGTTGTTCTCAGCAGTTCCATTTTAGAGATTTACAATTACATTCTTCAGACAGTGTTTGCAATAGAAGACGTAACATTCACCAAGATTTCTGCCTCCAAAAGGAAACTCAGTGACACTGATCAAGAAGAAGCCAGTGGAAAATCTTTACATCAGAAGTCTCCCTTGCCTTTCAATTACAAAGAAATAAATGCTTTTCTTGCACTCAGCAGAGGGAATCAGGTCTTGTCTGTGAATACTACTGAGTTAGGACATTGTCCTTTAGCCTGTTACCCTGATTTAATTTCACAGACTAATATTAAATATGTGAAAAACTTAGATCCTCCAGCTCTCATTGGGAAATCAAAAGGTCCATCCTGTATTGCAAAAGTTTCTGCAGAGGGAAGCCCTGTTACAAAGGCTGAGAAAATGGAGTTACGTGTGAGGTGGAGGTCGGACACAGGCAAATGTGTAGATGCCTCCCCTCTGGTTGTGATACCAGCTGCTGATAATTCATCCGCAACTGTGTACATCGGCTCCCATTCTGGCAGAATGAAGGCAGTTGACTTATGCTCTGGGAAAGTGAAATGGGAACAGATTTTGGGAGATCGAATTGAGTCATCAGCCTGCGTTTCTGTGTGTGGAAACTTTATTATAGTGGGTAAGTTTCTGAATTTGAGACTTGTAGAGTTAAATTGAGTTATCATAGAAATAATGCTGTTAAGAGCTAGTTAAATTTTGAAAAAAATCCATGTAGGGTAGTTTTAGTTGCTGTCAAAGAAGAATAGTTAACCAGTGTTGATTAACTGTGGGCCTTCGGGGCCACAGCGCCAGATTTGGACCTCGCTTTATTGTTGTCACAAGCTTTCTGACCTTTGTGAAACTTGATGATCTTTGTAAAGTTGATAGATTTTCTTCCAATTCCTCAAGAGAGTGAAAACAAATTTTGCTGTATCACATTATCCCAAAAACCTAATGACCCAGGACAACAAACATTTACCACCTCAGTTTCTGAGTAGAAAAGGTTTAGCTGGCCATTCTGGCTCAGGGAATCATGTTTCTGTAGGCAGGTGAAGGCTTTGCTTGGCCTGGAAAATTCACTAAGATGGCTCATTGACATCACTGTTACCTGAAGGTCTCAGTTCACTGCTGGTTCTTGGCGAGAATCTTTGGATTTTGCCATTGGAGCCTCTGTGTAGGCTGCTGCTGTGCCCTCACAATATGGCAACAACTTCCCTGAGAGCTGATGACCCAAGAGGAAACGAGGAGGCGCACAGTGCCTTTTAGGCCCTGAACTTTTCACTTGTATACCTTTATTTTTGCAGTTGGTCTAGTGAACATTCAAGAAGAGGGGAATTAGGCCCCACCATTTTTTTTTTTTTTTTTGTCTTTTTCGTTTTTATCGGTACCAGGGATCGAACTCACGACTGCCTGCTTGCAAGGCAGGTGCTTATGCCGCTGAGCTAAATCCCCAGCCCCGGCCCCACCTTTTAAAAGGAAGAGCATCAAAGAATTTGTGGATCCACTTTAAAATTACCAAAATCATCAAAGAGATTGTAGGAATAGGTGAGATAATTGCTAATGAGTCATTCCATTAATACAATTCCAGGCACTGTCTTCTTCTAATTTTTCTTTTTTCCTTTTGTAATGGGGATTGATCCTAGGGGTATTTTACCATTGAGCTATGATTCCAAGCCCTTTTTATGTTTTGTTTTACACCAAGGTCTCAGTAAATTCCTTGAGTGAGCTTTTCTTGCCCTACTCATGTCTGAGCCTCCTTCAATGCTAGGATTGCCAAGTGTACACCATCAGACCTGGCACAACAGTGCATAAGAAGTGTTAGCTACTAGCTGCAGCTCACTTTCATTGAGTTTTACAGAATACTGGGATCGGTGTATAGTGTCTCTGCCTAATTATCACTTACTACTTCCCCAGCTACATAAGTTTCACTTTCTATTCTGGAATCTGTTTATCTGTTTATGGAAGCTTTTCAGACTAAGTGCTTAGGGGAATGTATTTCCCTACTTGAGCTATTCTAGCTGGGGTTTACTTGAATCTGAATTTGATGGGCATGGGCAGAGCCAGCTAGAGAGTGGAGACAAATAAAGCTGCCCTAACTAGCCATTCTCAGATCCTCCTTCCTCTCATTTGTATGTGTTGAGGGGACAAGGAGGACTTTCACTTTGATCAGTCCTTCCAGCTAGGCTTTTTGACTTACAAGGCAGCAATTTGGGAAAAGCAGCTGAGTGTAGAGTAGCCTCTACAGCTTAACTTCTTAGATTTAAGTCCTGGCTCTGTCATTCCCCCAGCTCCCTGGAGAAAGCTGGAGATTGAACCCAGGACCTTTGCACTGAGCTACATTTGAGACCCTTTTTATTTTTTCCATTTTGAGACAGGTTCTCTCTAAATAGCTGAGTTGCTCAGGATGGGCTTGAATTTGCAGTCCTCCTGCCTTAAACTCCTAGAGTGCTGGGATTATGGGCATGTGCCATAATGTGTAGCTCTGCTGTATATTAATTTTGTAATTTTGTAATATAGAAACTTTGCTTTTTACTTCATCAGTAAAATATTCGTATATTAGCACTTGCTTCACTGTGAGGATTGAATGTCGTAATGGATGCATAATACTTAGATGAGCACTGCATGGTGGTGCATCTCTGTAATCCTAACATTCAGGAGGCTGAGGCTGGCGTGTTGTGAATTGAAACCATATCGGGTTACATAGCAGGTTCAAATCCAGCCTAGACTACATAGTGAGACCTTGTTTCAGAAAGAAAAAAAATCCGTTAGAGGAGCACCTGGCCCTGCTGGGCATGGTGGTGCTCGCCTATAATCCCAGCATTTGGGAGGCTGGGACAGGAGGATCGTTGCAAATTTGAGACCAGCCTGGGCTACAAAATGAGCTCAAGGCTGGCCTGAACTGTATGACAAGACCCTGTCTCAAAAAGACAAAAAAAAAAAAAAAAAAAAAAGAAGAAGAAGAAGAAGAAGAAAAAAAGAAAGAAAAGCACCTGCCCTAGAGTAAATGTTGAAGGACTATTAACTGTTACTGTTAGCATTTCTTAAGGACTATTAACTGTTACTGTTAGCATTTCTTAAACACCTTCTATGATGTGGACATCTGTCTACATTGTAGTAACTAATATAATAACTGTTGAAGTAGGTGAATCTACATTCTGCACACTAATCTGAGGCTTTGTGATGCTGGGTAGGTTGCCCTGCAATGGCCATAATGAGATTTGGCTCCAGCTCCTTCAAACACTGTCTGTCACAGTATGCTTTGTTTTTCCTGGAAGCACTTCATAGTATTTGTAAAAACTAAGTAAAAATTTTACCCAGGTGACTTCTGTTCAGTTCCTGATTTACATTGCTGAAAATTTAAGTCAGATGAGTGAGTGTAAGCAGTTCTTATGAAGTGCATTGTCATGATTTAGCTTGAGCTGTTACTTTCTAGGGACATACCTAAATCTCATTTGTTATATTTTGTTTTCTCTGTAGGCTGTTATAATGGATTAGTTTATGTTCTGAAAAGTAATAGTGGAGAAATGTACTGGATGTTTACTACTGAGGATACTGTCAAAAGCTCAGCAACCATGGATCCAACCACAGGACTCATTTACATTGGATCTCACGACCAGCATGTGTATGCTTTAGATATTTATGTAAGAATTCACCCTGTCACTCTTAAGACCATAAACAAAGAAGAGTAAGAAACTGCGGGGCACTGTGAAGTCTGGGAATAGGTGGTAACTGCTGCCAGGGCCAGCATTTGGAAAGTAGTCAATTAAGTTACTAAATTTACCACAAATAACTTTTCTAAAAACAGAAAAACATCCAAAAATGTCATATATTTTAAGACATGAGTACATAAAAATTCTAAGAAGAAACAAACTGGGAAGATTTTGGCAATAACTAAAAAGTCAAAGCTCATTTATACTTAAAATACTTTAAGTATTAGTAGTTCAAAGTATAAATGAAAATAAGAGCAAATACAAATAAGATAAATAAGAAGACTCAGGTGTAAAACAAGAGATATAAACACAAGATCCTAAGAAGAGATGGTTAGCAAAGTCTGTAAATGTTTCATACCCATACTAATCAAAGGAATGAAAATTTAAAACTATGAGACAGAGAAACAAGTAGTATTAGGTTAGAAAAATTGTTGGAATGAGAACATTGAGTGCTGATGAGAGTAGTTGGAGGTTGTAACTGTTGAGACCTCTAAGGAAAACAGCTTGGCCATCATTAATAATTTCATTTTCTATCATGCTGTAAAATTCTTTTCCTAGGATTCTGTGCTGACAAAATAATCAGAAACACAGACACATTCACTGAGGTGTCTATTTTGGAGTTGTTTATAATACCCACTGATCTCTACCTGATTATTAAAAATAGTTTGGAACCAGTACAAGCAGTAATTGTTGGTTCCAAATGATTTTCAGTGATTTGGTAGATAAATCCATTATTTTATATTTCTAAGGGATATTGTATATTCAAATTATATTGCAGTTGTTTTACAAAATAAGTGAGAAAAACATGATACCAAATTGACTATTGAGAGTGCTTTCAACTATATTAAACGTATACATGCACACCCCCAAGAAAGCAAAAGATAAAAGCTAAAATTTTAACAGTGACTATCTCTGAATTTGTCCTTTGTCTTTATACTAACTTGATTCTCTCCAGTGGGTATGTGTTTTACAGTAAAGTTAAAATTCTCTATGTACTAAGTATGGATTTGTTAACTATAAGCAAAATCCAATTTTTATTTGCAGAAAAAGAAATGTATTTGGAAGTTAAAATGTGAAGGAACTGTCTTTTCTTCTCCTTGTTTGAGCCTGAATCCACACAGTTTGTATTGTGCCACCTTGGGAGGTCTCTTACTGGCTGTAAATCCTGTAAGCATAAAATTATTATGTTGATTTTACTGCCTACCTTTTTCTGTATTTTTGCTTTGGATTTGGAATAGTTGAGCAGCTTTCAGTTAGAATTCATTAAAAATGATTGGCATTAAGTCTGGAAAGAGAAAAGCTGAATTTATGTGTACGTTTTTAACCTATTTTAAAAATTTTTAGACAGAACTATATAGTCATATTACTGTCATATTGTTTGTCATAAGGATAGATCTTATTTCTTCATATTTAATTCTTCTGGGTCTTAATGTATTTGCCTTTTTCACTCTAGAAGTTTTTATCCTAGCTCTCATACATAGCACTGATTGATGTAATGCCTTATTCTGCATACGCTAGCTCCATTTAATGTCAGCGTTGCTATACTGGGAGTTTCTGTTGTTCTACCGTGACCTCTAGGAGATTTGTGAATGTGTTTTAAAAATGAAGTTGACTAGTGGAAAACTTTTAAATGCTGCGAATTGGTTTTTTTGCCCATGACAGACTGCTGGGAGCACAGTTTGGAAACATTCCTGTGGAAAACCTCTCTTCTCTTCCCCACGGTGCTGCCAACAGTATATTTGTATTGGCTGTGTTGATGGGAATTTACTCTGCTTTACTCACTCTGGAGAGCAGGTAAAAAGATCTGGTTCTGTTTTACACAGCTTTTTTTTCCTTAAGGTTATCCTCACAGGGATTCCTGGCATGCACTATGATACCCAGCTTTACATCTTTCTTAAAGGTATAGTAGGTGATTGATGGCAAAATAAAATTTCAAACATCATTATGCAATTTAGTGTATTGGAACTAGTTCAGTTTTTTCAAATTGTGGATCTCTTACTGTTTGAATAATAATGCAGCGGGTTTGAGATATCTATCCAAGCGTTGTTACACTTTTGCTATTTCTTTCTTTTGGTTTCTAAAATCTTACCAGTTTCCTAATCCAAGATACCTTTTGTGGTAGTTATAAAAATTGGAAGGCATAGCTAATGCTTCTAAAAGTGTACCTTTGTTTAGAATAATTATTTTATATATTTTTTGGCCTGCTAGTCTGGCTGTTATCTGTGTTTATGATAATTAACTTGATAAAGACTTATAAAATAAATAAATAAATCTGACATTGTCAAAAAAAAAAAAGTTTACCAAAACAAAAGCACTGGGAGTTTAGCTCAGTGGCTCAAGTGTTTGTCTGGTAAGTGCAAGGTCATGAGTTCAGTGCCAGTACCAAAAAAACCCCAAAGTTTAGAAAATGGAGAACAACAACAAAAAAAATGGGGAATAGGGAGTAAAGAACTGAGATGTGGAGCTGAGGATTTAGCTCAGTGGCATAAGCTCCTGCCTTGCAAGCATGTGGTCATGAGTTCAATCCCTGGTACTGATAAAAAAATTAAAAAATAAATAAAAGAATTGAGATGTGTTGTGTACATGTATTAATCTCCCAAGTGAATGTAGTCATTATGTACTATAAACATGTACTAATGAAATTTGATTTGAAAATTGGAGGAAGTCCCTACTTTTAACTTGAAAACCAAAATCTTGTTGTGCAACCAGTATTCCTTTGTGCCAAGGTTCTGTTCCTCAACTTTATGTGTAACAAACAGCACAGGCTGCTTCTTGGGTAAATTAACTCTTTCCTCAGCAATGCAGTCTCCATTTCTGTGAGTCACTACAAGTGGCTGTCATTTCAGGACAGCTGCTGCTGCAGGCTTAGTTTGGGGGATCATCTTGTGGATTGAGAGTGCCCTGACTTCAACAGAATTAGCCCACTGATGATCAAGCTTGATTCTGGAACTCCAGCCACCTACAACAAAAACAGAACTATACCCAGGCATATAATAATCAAGATCCCAGAAATCCAGTATAAGAACAGAATATTAAAAGCTGTCAGAAACAAGAAATATTACCTACAAGGGAAAGCTCTTCAGAATTATGGAAGACTTCTCGGCACAAATCATCAAATCAAGAAGAGTGTGGAGTGAAGTATTCCAAATCCTGAAAGAAAATAACCTCCAGCCAAGAATGATGTATCCTGAAAAAATGTCCCTGGAAATTAATGGAGAAACAAGATGCTTCCAGGATAAAGAGGAACTGAGGGAATCCAATCCTACAGAGAATACTACAGGACATTCTAAAGAGAAAGAAGAGCACCAGGATTTCAGGAACAGTTTCAGAAAGACCCCAATGAATGGAGCAAAAAGCAAAATGAAGAAGACAAACAAACAACTAATGATGGAAAAAGAGCACAACAGAAATGAGGCAGAGAAGGTTGGATATAATTTCTAATACAGATGGCCTGGATACACTAAATTAAGGAAAAAAAGAGAAGTGCAGGCAGAGTGGATCAAGTGGTAGGATCTACTGAGATGCTCTTTATAGGAAATATAATTAACCTGAAGAAGAGTTTATGGACCAAATCAAATATGAGAAAACAGAACTCTATGTGATAGGGAACCAGAGAATAACAGGGGAGACTGGGCTAGTATTTATGGATAGGTTGGAAAGACAGGCTTTAGTAAGTGAAGAAACACAGCTAGAGATCAAGTCCAGGAGTGAGAAAGTTCAGAAACACTTAGGTAAATAGCAGGTTGCCCCCCAATATAAAACTGAGGGTGTTGAGGAGACCCAAAAATACTCAGTACACCCTGGGGGAGTGAAAGGGGAGGAATAATCTTAAAAAAGACAGCAGAAGATATTGCTAATAGTGTATCAGAAATTAAAACCCTTATTACTCACACCACTCTGCTTGGATGGAACTTGTTCCGTCCTAGTTTGGATACAAGCGCTGGATCTGAGGGCACAGATGTCCCAAAGATATCAGGACATAGCACAGTGGTCATCTTTAATTTCCTATTAACTTAATCTGGATCCATGTATAACTTATACTGTTATATCATGACTGATCTTAGCTAAGTCGGATTTGTTTGATTGCTATTGACAGATTTTATTTAAAACTGTTAGGTTGATAGTATTAAGTCAGAGAGTATAGGCAACTATACTGAAAATGACAGTGATTCACTACGATACCCATTCTGATTTGATTACTACCTGTTTGTAGTTCTACACTATCTACAAAATTGGATTTCTCTTAATACTGTTGTGTACTGATATATCCAATTATACTTTATCTGATGACATAGCCAATTCTATCAGAGACAACACAGTAACCATGGTAGAACTCCTTGTACAGCAGTATTATATGTCTTTTTAGTTTTAGGTGTCTATAGGAATATGCTTTGTTCTGTCCTGCTTTGTTCCGTTTCTTCCTCTAATATAGAAAGGATAGAAATACATGTTAAGACTCTTGTTTGAGTAAAACCTATGAACAGTTTATGAGAACTGATTTTATGACTCATGATGAAATGAACAAATACTTTGAAGGAAAAAAAGGCACTGCAGTACTCAGTGTTGATTCCGGAGTGTCATGATGTGAAATCCAGCAATAGTATTAATCTTTGTTCAGAGCGATTTTAGTCTGCTTTAGTTTATTTAATCTCAACATAAAATGAAGATGTGGATAAATGCATACATGTTTAAGTGTATAGGATGATAGCCATATTCTAAGTGTTTATTAGATAGTTGAACAGAACTATTTGTAGTCTCCCTATTTGAATTCCCATTTATATGTTCCACTTTTGTATCTTGAACAGTTATTTGTAAGAGGACAATATGTAAACATCAAGTGATTTATTACTGTTTATTTTTTTCTTTGAAAGTATGTACTATTTCTACCTGTTTTTGTTTTGTTTTGTCTTTCTATAAAAAAAGAAAAAAGAAAGAAAGGGCAAGGGGGAGACCAGGAATCAAATTCATGACCTCACAACCTCACGGCCTCATGCTTGCCAGGTGCTGCTGCTGCGCTGTATCTCTGGCCTGGGACTACTTTTCAAAAGCAGTCATTTTTTCCTTTTTAAATTCTTTGTGGTACTAGAGACTTGAGACTTGAAGAGCCCCATCACTGAACTACATCGGTTGTCCAGTAGCCATTGTTTGCTGTAGGGGTGGTTACCACTCAGATGGCCCCATCTCTTAGATTTGTATTAAGAAACCTCATAAAACTAAAATGCAAAAGAGAATTGTTGCAGTGAACTGAATGAATTCTTTTTTCTTTCAATTTCCGTGTGTAGGTTTGGCAGTTCTCTACCAGAGGACCAATCTTTTCTTCACCATGTGCCTCAGCATCAGAGCAAGAAATATTTTTTGGTTCTCATGATTGCTTTATTTACTGTTGTAACATGAAAGGTCACCTTCAGTGGAAATTCAAAACTACTTCAAGGGTGTACACAACACCATTTGCTTTCTGTAACTACAGTCATAACAGTGAAATGCTGGCAGCAGCATCTACTGATGGGAAACTGTGGATCCTGGAATCAGAGAGTGGACAATTACAAAGTGTGTATCAGCTTCCTGGAGAAGTCTTCTCTTCTCCTGTCATCTGGGAATCAATGCTCATTATTGGCTGTAGAAATAATTATATTTATTGTTTGGATTTACTGAGTAGCAATCAAAAATAATCAAGTATGGTCCCTATTTGTATGTATACTGTATGTAAGATGTTCAAAAGTATTTTACCACTATAGAGCATGTAGATAGTCTTATATTAAAGATTATACTTTGGTTAATAAATTTGACTATTAGAAGTTTATAGAGAACCACCATATTCTTCCTGAAGGAGCAGTGAAACTTTTAGGTGAGAACAAAACAGATTAATGTATTCAGTGGTGTTCTTTTAGGTGTAATGGTTAATACTATGCTTTAAAAAACTTTTAAGTGGAAAAAAAACCACTTAAGTGTTCTAAGAGATGCAGTTACAGTTAGAATGTCCCACCAAAATTCATGTTGAAATTTAACCCCCACTGCGAGGTGTTAAAAGGATGGAAACTTCATCCCACTGGAAGCTGGAGCTGGGATGTTGACGGGGTTACATCAGGCATCCACTGGGGCTGCGGCTTTACAGGAAGAGAAGCAGAGTCTAGAGATTTCTTTTTAATGTTTTTATTTTAAACACAACAATAAAGCAAAATGAAATAGTGATAAGACAGTAGGAAATCTAGTATATTACATATTGTTATCCTCTAAATAGTTGCTGGATTACCAGCTTTAGGCTTGCAAAGTCAGTCAGACGGTATAGTTCCTACGAATCAACTATTTGTTTATGGGGGTGGGGGATATACCTTCCTCCTGGTTCTTCCCAGCCAGCATGTCGGAAACACAGGAGTTGAACTCAGGCCCTCGTGCTTGCCAGGCAGGCGCTTGTGGTGCGGAGCCAGGTCTCCAGCCCTCAGCCAACATGTCGAATGGCTCAAGGAAGGGGTGAGGTGGGGTGGGGGCGCCTAGCTTCTTCCTGGTTCTCCCTGGTCCGCACACTGGCTGGCTCACAGGCAGGGCCTTAGCTTCCTTCCTGGTTCTCCCCAGTCCACTTGTTGGCTGGCTCACAGGCAGGGCCTTAGCTTCCTTCCTGGTTCTCCCTGATCTAGCTCGCTCACAGCCAGGGGTGTAGCTTCCTTCTTGGGTCTTCCCGGACTTAGAGATGTTTTGGAAGAGTCCCCACAAGCAAGAAGGACCTCACCAGATGTGACTCTGTGACCTTCAGCTTCTCAGCTGTTAGGACTGTGAGTCAAATAAGCTTGTATTCTTTGTAAATTAATCTATAGCATTTAGTTATAGCAGTAGAAAACGGGTTTAGGCAGATGCCCAGATAGCTTGATAAAACACTGTCTGGGTGTACCTAGAAGGATGTTTCTAGAACAAATTAACATTTGAATTTGAATCAGGACCTACCACCTCTCCCTGTTCCTCAGGCCTGCAAAGTATATCAGGGTTACTCCTGGTACTTCGGCCTTTAGACTTGGATAAGTGGAGATATACCACAGGTTTTCCTGCATTTCCAGGTTGCAAGTAGCATGTGGTGTGATGTCTTAGTCTTCATAACCAGGTAAATCAATTCTTGTAATCTGTAATCTCTTTTATGTATATATCCCTCATTTAATGTAAATGTTTCTCTGGGTTTAGAACCCACATTAGGCTGCCCATTTATTTTTATAGGGAGACACACAGAACAGTGACAGACAACAGAAACAAGCACAGAACAGTTTCAAGTTGATGGGTCAAATCGGTACATGGTTTTTAGGCATTCACTGTTTCTGGCTTTATACTCAAGCCCTCTTCTCCAAATTGGTAAAGATGCAGGTGCTGTCCTTGAAGTTGTAAGTGCTCAAATTATGACCACCACCATTAACACTGGGCACTATTCCCCATCACAGGTGTCACTACCAGGCCTCCTCACTTCCCCAGCTTTGGGTCAGTTGCCTCCAGTTCATTCTCTTCCCACTGGAAGTGAAATCAGTTCTACATCTGTAAAGGGGTACAGGAAAGCATGCAGGCGTTTCATCTATGGTAGGACATGGGAGCTGCCTTGTACAAAGACCCATGGGTTGGACAGGTAGTTAGGTGCTGGCTGTCCAAAAAATTGTATTATCCCCCCTTTTAGGTCAGTGCATCTCAAGCCTTAGTGTATGTATTTATTACTGGAGCTCTTGCTATAAGATGCACATTTGGGTTGAAGAAGGCTGTGAGGTGTCCCCCTGAGCAACACTGGAGCCTGAGACAAAAGGAAAAATCAGTAATAATGATCCTGTCTTTTAAAATTTGAATCCTTCATTCATCATGGAATCCTCGGCAGTAATTTTGATTTTTAAAACTATTGCATTAAGATAACATTCCCTTGACTGAGGTTTTTGTCAGCTGAGGCACGTGCCTCACCTGGCTCGCTTCCTGCCTACGCCACGTGCACCCGGCTCTTAGCCGACGCTGGTGCTGCCCTCTACACTACCAGAAGGCTGCAGATTCATTCTGTCTCAGACCATCCAGTTCCAGTTTAAGACTCAGATGAATGTTTTGTTTCTGTTCACTCTTTGCCTCCCAATACTTACTGAAAAGTATAATAAAGAAAAGTTTTTGTTCATGCAGAGCTGTGTAAACATGAGATTTGTGGGCATTGAAAGTAGTAAAAATTGTGATTTATAAAGGAAATTTTCATCAGTGCCAAAGATCTTGTTGGTATTTTTTTATTGAAAGATCTTTTCCCTTCAGTAATGGACATTTTACATTAAAACTTTATACAACCAAAATTTCAAAATAATATTAAAATCACACTAAGTTATTTTCATTAAGTCTCTACTAATGTTATCGTTGGTAGAAATATTGCAAGATACTTGTAGCTAATGTTTCTGCTTTAAAATAAGCAATTAAACTAATCACAAGAGACAATACATACTATACATTTGCAGGTAACTGGCTAACATGATAGTAATTAATGTTTGTGTAAGAAACAATTGCACTTGAAAAATTAAAAAAGTAAACAAAAAACTCTAGTTTTATATATAAGCCTATAAACAAAGGTTAATGATCTATAACCTTGCCAGGAGAAATGTTTAAATTAAAAAAAATAAAAACGAACCTTATGTATCTAACATAACATTCATTTAAAACAGAAGAAATTATCTTGACCTTTCAGTGTTTTTACAGAATCTCCCGTTTGTTGCTCAGAAAAGGCTGCAACAGAACCAAAGCAAAGTAACACTTCATTGGTATGTAGTGCAAATTTGGGGTGGATTTGTAAATGAAATGTTAAAAATATACCCCTTAGAAGTTGGTAGAAGTACTGTTTCTACCCTTTTCTCAGTAGACTCCTCTTTTGAAAACTTTGTGAAGAAAGTTGTGTTTTGTTTTGCTTTGTTTTGGTGGGGACTCAACCCAGGAATCACTCAGCTGTATTCCCCAGCACTTTTGAAATTTTATGTTGAGACAGGCTCTTGCTGAGTTGCCCAGGCTGGCCTGGAACGTATCTTCCTGCCTCAGCCTCCCAGAAGAGTGGGGATTACAGCCACGTGGCACCAAACCTGGCTGAAGGAACACTTTTAACTGAGGCCTATCCCCTGTTTTGTTTGGTAGGTAATATCTAAGCCAGGTGACTCATGTACCACTCTTTAATGATCTTATTTCCTCACCTGTTCCCTGCCAGTACTGTGGTATTGTCTAAAGCTGATAGGAAAAAGTCATTTGGAAGAATTATGGGAGTACTATAATTCCAGGACTGCAGGTAGAAAGATTGCCATTAAAAAGTGTTATAATTTTGAGGAAATCATCAAACTAACAAATGCCTATGTATAGGATTTAGAAATGAACATCAGTGTGGAAAACGTGCAGTAGAGTATTAATTGCTTCCAATAGCAATAAAAATATTACATTGATTAACAGTCTGAAAGTCCAGTATATATAACATTAAATCCAACTTGCAAGAGTACAGCTATCCACTTGACCACACATGCCAGCTGCTACAGTGAAGCTGAGCCATTGTTTGTAGGAAGAATATGGCAAATAACATTTCTGTCATTACTTAAGAAAATGACAGCATAACATTACACTGCATATTGAGTAAGCATAAAGAAAGGAATACTATAAATGTGTTTATGTAAGAGAAAAAGGATGTAATTCACCCTGTACTAGGCAAAGAATTTACACCTATGTTTGGGAATAAGAATCTAGGAAAAGGGAAATATGCCAATACTGTGACATACAAAGTTAGTGCCAAGCAGTACGTAGGGAGTTTGCTGGTATATCATGTTTCAGGTAAAGCAAATTCAGGGAAATAAAAGTAAATGTGGCTTTGAAACTGTCAAGTTCCCTCTTTTGATACATATGTGTATGATAACAAGGCCACTTAAAACTGAGATTTTTTTAAAGGTAGCAAGGTGAATGCTTTAAATTATAAATGCTACTGAACATTTGACTATAAATATTAATTACTCAATTGGATTAAAAAATAAAACACCTTTCTGTAGGAAGTTTTTAGTAAAAAGACTGTAGATCTTGAGTTCCTGTTAATTTTCTTTAACGACCCAAAGGAATTTTCAGAGACATACAATGTCAGTAGCTTGTTATATCTTATAATAATGGCTGGTTGGCATGCTGTTTTTTTTTTTTTTTTCTGATCTTTTGCTTCTTTGGATGAATGAGACTCCCCTCAGAGTTTGAAAAACTAGACTACCCTAGAATAGTGTGTCCAAAAAGTTCAACCTTCACGACCAATCAGAAAGTATTTCAAGAGTGTCTGCCAGCATGTGCTCTCCTGGGCCTGTCTTCCAGCATCAGGACAGTAGGCCTGGGAAGCAGCCCAGTCATCTGTACTTGGAGATTCTCAGAGACAGAGCTCTTGCAACTCTGACAGAATTTTCTTTCTTTACCATATTAAAGAAAAATGTCCCCTAAGAGCCAATTGGGCCAAATGTTTCATATGTCCTTGAAAGGGGCATAGATGTAATGCACTGATCATACTGCGTCCATGTGGTGGAAGTGTGAATGAATTTGCTTCCATGTCCCAGCTTCTGGGTGGACAATTTATAAAAAGCAGACAGAGGCACGAGCTGGGAGCTAGATGATTTCCAGTGACTTGCTGCTTTCAGGAGACGGCATTCTCATTTTCTCTATGTATAACCCTTTTACCTTTACTCTAGGAAGGGTAGGCATAGTCAAACATATGGTAAGGCAAATGCTTTCAAAAGAAACCAGGAGAATCAAAAACCTTCAAAGATTGGCAAAAATATGTATTCTGAATGGCCTGTAGGTGTGCCTCTGTGAGGGTGTTGGGTGGGGGACATGGGTGCAGCAGGCTCTTAAAAGGAGCTCAGTCTGCAGATCTGACTTCATGTGGTCTCTTGGACAGAATTATCTCTTGAGAACTAGGGGAGCTCAAGGCACAGGACCTAGGGTTGTGCAAATACACTCTTTACAATGAACACCACCAGTTCAGTTTCTAAACATTACTTGAGCGCCTATAAAACATGCTTCTTTCCCCCAGCTTGCTTCCATTACTTCATATAAAAAATAAATAAATAAAAAGGGCAAGAGAGGAGCCAAGAACTGGCAATAGGAATGGATGAATCACTCTACTTAATAATCTGTGGACAGTCGCTCCAGGCCTTTGCTTTTCTTTTGGCCAAAGCTAGCCAGGCTGGTTCTGTAGACACCGGGGCAGCATCAGGGGTGGAGAATCTCTTGGGGACTTCTTTTACCAGTGGTGCTGGGGGTGCCGAATCTGAGATTTCCACTGGATATTGATGTAAAGGAAAAAGAAATGGGTTAGTGTTTTTATTCAAATTAACAGAAATGTGTAAAACATGATGATTTGAAATAGACCTACATTGTGGGATGGGTAAATCATTAGCATGTACTGCCTCACAAGATTATCGTGTTTGTGCTGAGTAAAATCTCAGTACTTTTCAAGAGTACCATTTTTGTACATTACAGTCACCCAATTGTGCAATATAGTTCTTGAACTTCTCTAAAGTTGTACATCCTTTAACAACTTCTGAGCACCCCAACTCCAGAACCAATTTTGATTTATCCCAAATATGAGATTCAGAGTGGAAACACAAAAGAGTTTCTGGGTAGGTTTAGTGAGAAGATCTAGGGAAAGCAAGCTTAGAATATGACTGTTACAGAAAAACAGTGATTTCAGTGCAGCTGATTCTCATTTCAATTTCTGGGAGAAGCCTAGCTTTCTATGCAAGGAATGTACACTTGCATGAAAGTAAATTAAAAGAAAATTTTGTGACTACAGTAATATGGCTTATCAATGCTGTTATGGTTTGAGTCTGGATGTCTCCCTAAAGCCTCATGCAGTCAGGCATGTGGGCTTCAAGGAGGCAGGCTTCTCGAGGTTGTGAATGACTCATGGTCTAATGCTGGGATTATGAGTGTGTCACTTCCAAATGGGTGTGCTACATACAATATTAGGGACTGAAAGAGTTTTCTCTCCCTGCTCCTCTCTTTTTGCTCTTGTTGCTTTTGGTATCTGCTACTTCCATGAGCTGTTGCCCCTCTGCCATGAGCCACCCTGCCTTGGAGCCACCTGAGTACAGACTGAAACCGCCACAAACCATGAGCTAAATAACTTTTCCTTTCTTCATTTTGGGTGTTGAGTATTTTGTCTCAGCAACGAGAGAAAGGTAACCAACACAAATTCCATAAAGAAAAAGATCCTTTGAGCACTTTGGATCTAACAAGGTGGCAAAGTTAACAGCAAGGTACCTTCTCTACTAAGCATCCTTAGGCTTCTCCACCTGAGCCCCACAGAACCTGCCGGCTGTTTTAATTTTAATTTTAATTTCCAGTCTGTTTAATAATTCCATCACAGTGCTTTCTTCGCAGGCCTAAAGAGAAGGTGAGAGTGCTCACATCTTCTCTGGGTCACATGTATTTCTAGAACTCAGGACACACTGATTGAAAAGACAAACACTTCAAACACTTGCTTTAGGAAGCTGGAGCTACTCTGTATGCAGTAACTCTCTCATATTTCCAAACAAGCGGAGAAAGGTATGACCTCTTCATGTTGAGCTTTCATCTTACTTTGAAAGAAATCCTCCTATTTTCTTTCCCTTCCCTGGCTCCCTCTCCTCATTTCTGAACTTCTGGTTTTAACATTGAGAACCCTTGTCAGGCATAGTAACACACTATGTAATCCCAGCACTTGGGAGGCCGAGGGAGGAGGATCACCACAAATTGCAGGTCATCATGTACTAACTACACAGTGAGTTCAAGGCAAGCCTAAACTACAAAGCAAGGCCCTATTTCAAAAAGGGGAAAAAAAGAAAAAAAAAAACAAACCATGTAGAGCCCGCCCCTAATTCCTGTGTAAAATCAAATTAAATAATGGGTGTGGAGGTTTTAGAGAAATAACAATGTTTTAAAGTGGCTTTTAAAATATAAAGCACCTCTGTCTATAGCCTTACTGCCCTGAACAGGCCCCATCTCATCTGTCAAATATAAATTGCCACTACTACCACCCCAACAAATAGTAAACACATCTTTAATACTAAGTCATTGTTACACTCCCAGACCCCAGCTAGAATGTAGCCAAAACATAGGAAATCAAGGTCTGGGGTTGGATGCTGCTGTGGTTTGGGTGTGTCCCCGAAAGCCTCATATGTTAGAACCTTACTTCCTCTAAACACCAGTACAGGAGGCAGGAAGGTATCTGAGACATGGAGGTGCCCTCATTGATAGATTAGTGCCATTCTTGGATGAAGAGTTAACTACCACAAGCTCACCCACTGGCCCACCACTTCTCATTATAAGCTACAGTGGCACAGGGCCGCATCAGATCCAGATGCTCAGTCTTGGACTTCTTATCATCTGAATGTGTGAGCTAAGATAATACTCTTCAGAGTGAACCCACTCTCAAGTATTCTGGTACAGCAGCACAAAATGAGCTAAGGAGATGCCCTCTTCAGAACAATGTTGCCAAGTAACATGAGGAAAAGAAAAAGGGAAGAGGGGTGGGTCCCTGGGACCCAGGAAGGATCTGAGGCAAGAATCGAAGCCTACAAGGAGAGTAAGACAGGATTCAGTGAAGGAGGAGGTGGCAAGTGGAGCCTTCTCCTGAGCCCTAACTCAATGGAGAGGCAGCTCCAACCTAAAGACACACGGTGACTGCTGGCAACCCCAGAGGCCTCCATAGAGAAATGTACCAGTGGAATGGAGCTGTGGACGCAGTGGACTGCAGTTGCTGGTAAGTTACTCAGATTTAGAGATCCTCAAGGAGAGGATGATTGGCCAGTAGCCATCTTGGGATGGGGACCAACTGAGCTCAGGTCTCAGACAGCTGTGTGCTGGCTCCATCTAGTGCTCCCAGTATCAGGGAAGGCTGCCAAGTTCAAACTGGCAGGGAGCCGAGTTCAAGCCGGCAGGAGGCACACGGAGGATTGCAGGCTGAACAAACTGGGTTTCAGCCTCACAGCCAGAAACAAGCCTGAACGTGAGTGGAACTAAAACTGCAGGCTTGCTGGGATTATCCACCACCTTCCCATAAAGCTACATCTGGCTCGCTGGGCTTAACATGTATCTGGGCTCTGTCTGCTCACCAGAGACAGCAGGGATATGCTCTGACACGGACAGCGTTTTGTCCTTTTTCTTTTGTTTTTGGTTGGGTTTTTGGTTGCTTTTATTTTTATGAGCATGAATATGGTTTCTAGTTTGTTGTTACTGTTCTGTTCGTGTTTGGACGTCTTCCTTCTCTCTCTCGCTTGTCTTCTTTCCAGTTTCCCAACGTTTGCGTAACTTTCTTTGTCCTCTAGCCCTGCTTCCAATCTCTTACTCTTCTATTTCCCTACTTTTTCTCCCTAACCACTTTTAAATTTTCTCCCTTGAGGGTAGAATCATGATACTGAGAGCTTATTTACTGTACAGAATTTTCTGGTTTTAGATTTTTGTTATATAACCACAAACGTAGTTTGCATGGCTAAAAGTGGCAAATTAATAGTTACTACAGTTTGTCATTTTCTTTTTTCTTTCTTTTTTTTTTTTTGGTCTTTTTCAGTTTTTATTGGTACCAGGGATTGAACTCACCACCTGCTTGCAAGGCAGGCGCTTATGCCACTGAGCTAAATCCCCAGCCCCAGTTTGTCATTTTCTAGGCCATGTTTGATGCTATTGTTATTGCTGACGGTACTGTTTTAGCCAAGGTGACATAATTGTTCTAATCAGTTTTTCTTCCTGGTGCCAAGACTGAGATTGCTTAAGGATCAGAGACAGTACAACAGGCCAGGGCCAAAGAACCAGGGGCTGGGCCAGGTAGGCAACAACTTCTCATTCCCAGTAAACTGAAGAGGTAGGATCTTGCAACAGATTCAAAATTCAAAAGCCATCTACACCTGGAAAATATGTTTGAGAAGTAGTCATTTTCTAAGGGTTCAAAATACTAGCAGTAATCTGCTTGCCATAACACTTTACAAGGATTAGTCTAGGAATTAAAAAAAAAAAAAAAGAAAATGTAAAGACATTTAAGCAAGATGAGCACCAGACTTCTTGAGCTCACCAAAGACAAAGCCAGGGGGAATGAGGCGGAACACCTGGAAGGCCTCCCGCCTTGATGCTCTGAAATGGTAACAGCCGAAGTAGCAAAGCAGATGAATGAGGCTCTAGAAAAAATGCAATCAGAAATAATTTCTCAGATAACTATAGAGATAGTGACCATAATAAAAGAATAAGTGACTTTAGAACAGATACAGATTACAAAAAATAGAGAAACATGATGGAAACTATGAATGTCCAGTGCAGAAATGGATGCCATGAAACATTCAAATAGTTATCCAGGGCCAGGGATATAGCTTAGCAGCACAGCACCTGCCTGGCAAGTGTGAGGTTTTGAGTTCAATTCCTGTCACCAAACTTCCAGGACACTAAAAATTCCAGTGCACAAATATGTAGTGGAATGAGCCAGTATTGGGACAGAATATCAGATGTAGAAGACAGGATTGCAGTTAGCAATCGTGAAAAAGGTTTCTTTAAAATGGAAAGGACAAGTTGGGCATTTTGGCACAAACCTATAACCCCAGCACTTGGGAAGCTGAGGCAAGAGGTTGTGAGTTCATGCCAGCCTGGGTTACAAAGTGAGGTAAAGACCAGCCTAACCTGCATAGCAAGACCCTGTCTCCAAAACAAACAAACAAACAAACAAACAAACAAAAAAGGAGCATGAAAAATCAATCCAATAGCTGTTAGATAATGTAAAGAAGAATAATATAAAACTGATCAGAGTCAATGATAAAGGATCTAATACAAATGACATAAAAAACCTTCTTCACAGAAGAAATGGCAGAAAGTTTCCCGACCAGAGAAAAAGAATTTGACATTCAGGTAAGTGAGGCATTCAAAGCTAACATTAGCAATGATTTAAAAAAAACTACAGGAAAGAATATAATAGTAAAGATTCCACTAACAACACTACTCATACTCTTTAATAAAATTGAAAGGGAAGCAATACTTCCAAATTCATTCCTGAAAGCATACATCAACCCGATACCAGAACCAGAAAAGGACTCAACTAAGAAGGAATTATAGGCCAGTTTTCCTAATGAACATTGATGCAAAAATCCTCAGTAAGATACTGGCAAACAGACTGCAGCAAATCATCTTAATTATGCACTATAACCAAGCGGGATTCATCCCAGGGATGCAGGGATGGTTCAACATACATAAATCCATAAATGTAATACACCATGTTAACAAAGCCAAGGACAAAAATCATATGATCATCTCAACAGATGCAGAAAAAGCTTTTGACAAAGTCCAGTACCCATGCATGATAAAAACCCTACATAAAATTGGAATAGATGGTCTTTATCTCAATCTGATAAAAGCCATCTATGACAAATCAACAGCCAACATCATACTAAATGGATAAAAAATGAAAGCTTTCTCTGAAATCAGAAACAAGACAAGGATGTCCACTGTCTCCACTCAACATAGTCTTGGAAGTTTTAGTTGTAACAATTAGACAAGAGAAAAAAATAAAAGAAATAAAGATGGGAAAGGAAGCAAAATTTTCATTCTTTGCAGATGATATGATACTCTACTTAGAAGACCTCAAAAACCCCACCAAAAGACTAAAAGATTTAATAAGCAAATTCAGCTGGATACAAAGTCAACACTCAAAAATCAATAGCTTTCCTATATACAAATAAACTCACTGAGAGAGAAATCAGGGAAACAACACCTTTTGCAATAGCATTAAAAAAAATACCTAAGGAATCAGTCTAACAAAGGATGTAAAAGACCTCTACATTGAAAACTATACTACTATGAAAAAGGAGATTGAAAAGGATATTAGAAAATGGACAGATACCTCATGCACTTGGGTAGAAAGAACCATATAGTGACAATGGCCATACTTCCAAAATTGTTATACAGATTCAATGCAATTCCAATCAAAATTCCAATTGTATATCTCACAGAATTAGAGAAAACAATCCTAAAATTTATTTGGAAACAGAAGAGACCTAGAACAACAAAGGCAATCCTGGGCAGCAAAGACAAGACAGGGGACATGACAATCCCTGACTTGAAATTGTACTGTAAAGTTACTATGATGAAAACAGTGTGGTATTGGCAACAAAAACAAAACAAACAAACAAACAAAAAAACCAGATCCAAAGATCAGTGGAACAGATCAGAAGATGCAGAAACAATTCCAGACACATTAAGCCATCTTATCTTTAACAAAAGGGCCTAACACATTCATTGGCAGAAAGATAATAAATGGTGCTGAAAAAACTGGCTCTATACATGCCAAAGATTAAAACAAAGATTAAAACCATATCATCTACCATGCACTAAGCTAAATTCAGAAGAGATCAAAGATCTTAATATTAAAACAGAATCATTAAATCTGCTGGAAGATAGAGGAGGTAAAACTCTTGAAGACACTGGTGTAGTCAAAGACTTTATGAACAAAATCCAGCTTGAACAGGAACTATCACAAAGAATCAACAACTGGAATCACACCCTACTGAAAAACTTTTACACAGCAAGAGAAACCACCAACAGAGTGAAGAGACAACCCACATGTAGGAGAAAATGTTTGCCAGCTGTTCCTTAGACAAAAGACTACTATCGTGAATGTATAAAGAACAGACACACACAATCGGTCCTCCCAAATTTAAAGATCCTATCCAAAAAATAGACATCTGAGATGACTACACACTTCTCAGATGAAGAAATACAAACAAAATAAATGTGAAAAAATGTTCAACATCATTAGTCTTTTGAGAGGCGCATTAAAACAACACTGAGATTCCACCTCACCCCAGAAAGAATGGCTACTATTAAGAAATCAACCAATAACAAATGTTGGAGGGGCTGGAGGGGAAAAGGAATTCTTCTCCACTGTTGGTGGGAATGCAAACTGGTGCAACCACTGTGGAAATCAGTGTAGAGATACCTCAAAAGACCAGCAGTAGAGGTCTCATTTGTCCCAGCTAGTCCACTTCTGGGTATCTTCGCAAAAGAATTTAAAACAGCATACCACAGCGATATATGTGCACCCATGTTTATAGCAGCAGAATTCATAATAGACTGATCTTGGAAGCAACCTAAATGCCCATCAATGGAGGAATGGATAAAAAAGATGTGGTATTTTTATACAATGGAGTACTACTTAGCCATAAAGAAAGATAAAACTGGAGACTTTTACATGTAAATGGATGCAACTTGAGAACATACTCATTAGTGAAATAAATAATACAAGTATAAACATATTGTCGTTACTGTGAGAAGCTGAAACAACTATTAAGAGTTATACTACTGATTTCTTTGAATTTACTGAAGAGAAAGATTTGTGCTGGTATTATTTGAACAACTGAATGCAGATATCTTGTGCTCTGGTTATTTGATGGATTGAAATGAAAATAATGCACAAATTCCATCTCTGGAAAAATGGCTATTATCAAGAAATCAATTACCAGGGATATAGTTCAGTGGTATAACTGCCTGCCTGGCAAGTGCAAGGTCATGAGTTCGATTCCCAGTACCCTCCCCCTAAAAAAGAAAAAAATCAACCAATAACAAATGCTGGTGGGGGCTATGGAGAAAAAGGAATTTTCACTCTTGGTGGGAGTGCAGCCTGGTGCAACCATTGTGCAAATCTTTGTGGTGATTTCTCAAAAAACTAAAACTAGAAATTCCATTTGACCCCGGTATTGCCCTTATTGGTATCTTCCTGAATGAATTAAAAGCATCATACACATCAGTACACGTGCACTCATGTTTACCGTGGCACAGTTTGTAATAGGTTAATCTTGGAAACAGCCCAATGCCCATCAACCAATGAATGGAGAAGGAAGATGTGTTTGTTTTTTTTAAAATACAATGTAGTACTGTGCTATAAAGAAGGACTTGAGACATTTCTAGCTAAATGGATGCACCTGGAAACCATACTCAAGTTAAATAAATCACACAGACATGCTCAGGGATCACATGGTTTCTCTGGTATGAGAAACTGAAAGTGTATATAAGGAGCAAAATGTGTAACAGAGTTTGGAAATGAGAAGTGTTCAAATGAGAAGGGAAATGAAGGGGAGAGGGAAAGGAAAGGAGGGACAAGGAAGAAAAGAATACAAGGGAAACCGGAAACAGTTTTTGTAAACAAAGAAGGGAAAAGGGATTGAAGGGAGCGGAGCAAAATACATGATCCATGTATAGGTACAAACTCCCAGAGATGAATGTTATCATTATATCATTATGCATCAGTAAAATAAAAAGTAAAAAAAAAATAAAACCATAATATTGTCATATAAAAAACATGTACCTAGTAATTTGTAATAAGGAAATAGTTGGAAACTATTGGATAATTTTCTCTTTTAACAAAATAATTTTTCAAATTAGTAACTTTTATGTTACAAATATACACAAACTGCGGCTGTTAATTAACATCACAGGCCTGCTGGTGAGAAACCTTCCCTTGGAAGTCAGACTAGCAGGAACTTGCGTCTGAACTCCTGAGTTAGAACGGACCTGGAGCACTGCAGTCCTGTGGGTCAGTGGCACAGGAGCTGCTTCTGTTTCCAGGCTAGGTGCCGAGCTTCAGGGGGGCCTCACACGGAAGGTTTTCACACACTGTACTTTGTAGTTTCAAAAGAGGCAGGAGCTCGATCTCCCCAGCTCAGCTTTTTGTCTGTCTTTTGCTCTGAGCTTATCAAAATGCGCTCCATTGAAATTGTACCTAAGATTCACCCTTGCCCCCAAATCCCGTTCTAGCCTGTCTCTTCTTGGGTCAGCTTGTCAGGCTGCAGGAAGCGGCTGCACAGATGGGTCACACTGTCTTGTTAAAGGTTTGGCGAGCCAGCTGATGGTACGGTGTTACTGTAAACTGGCCATAGTGACAGAACTGACACCACAGAAAATAGCAAGTGCTATAAATCAGGGGTCTCTCCAGTGCTGGAGGAGGTGAAAACGTTTCCCATCAAACTGCTGACAGCAGAGGAGTGTCTGGTGGCCTTTATCAGATTAGCTTTATTGATCTCAGACTTCATGAATGGGGCCACGAGGCAGCCTGAGGCCTCTGAAGCTGTGCTAACTATTACACTGTAGGAAAAAAGCATGTAACCAAAGATAAGAAAAGTGGGCCAGCTCCTACCTGTCACAGACGCTGGAAGGGTGTTGGCCTTTTTCAGCTGTTCTCTGCGCTCAAGCCGGGACACGGCGGTCTCCGGCTTCTCATCTGGCTGAGCGGAGGACTTGTGCAGCGAACCTGTTCTGCGGACACTGCTGCTGCCAGGCTGTGCGCTGATGCTGGCCTGGTGGGCAGAGACGGGAGGTTGTTCTCAGCCTCACAGACAGACTGACCCTGCCACCATGGGCTCCCATGACCAGGGCTGGGCTCCTCCTGGACCACGCTGGAGAGCAGTGTACGCGCAGCCCAGCCTCCAGCAAGGGAGTGGTCAGTATTAGTGGCCCAAGGACAAAGTTCCTTTCCCAGGAGAAGCCTAATGAACTAACCGATCCAGCCACAGAAACAAGGCTCTGGATTTCTATTCTTCCCACTGCTTAAATAAAATCATTTACTTCTCATAGGCAATAGTGTTCCCTTACCCAAGAAGGACAAATTTTAAGACCCCAGTGGATCCTGAAGCCATGGATAGGACTAAACCCTACACAATCATGCACGCTTCCCTTCTACCTTTGATCTTAACAACCTCCACAAGCAGTATTTTTCCTTTCTTTAAGTCCAGAAGTTTTCCTTTCCCATGCAAAGGAGGCAAGTTACAGCCTCTCTTGTGAGTATCTAACTCACTGCTTTTGGGTCACTGTTAAAGCAGGGATTACCTGAACACAAGCACTGTTATCACTGTGGTACTCAGTCTGATAACCGAGACCACTACGGGGAGGTGGTGTAGACAGATGTTAGCCAGAGATGACCCAGGTCCTGGAAGGATGCAGTGGGGCAGCCCGCAATTTCACCTTGCTACTCACAGCAAAATTTAAAATGCATGGATTGTTATTTCCGAAATTTTCCATCTAATGTCTCTGGACCATGATTGGCCTTGGGAAACGGAAACCATGGAGAGTGAAAACTCAAAGGGCCCGCCCTAAGTGGTGTTCTCCGTGGGTGACTGCTATAAATATACCACGAATTCTGCAAACCAAGTTCACCTAAAAGCATGCTGAAACCACATCAAATTTCATACTGAAAATGCTTCTCTGACTTAAAGGTAAGTTGATTTATTTACTGTTCTGTCCTTTGTAAACTTCACTAACCGTGGTTAGCCCTTTCTTTCTTTTCTTTTTTTTTAATCCTTGTGACCTAAATGAGCTAAGTTTAGGACAGCAAAACTAAAGTTGAGCCAGGGATTTAGCTCAGTGGCATAAGCCCCAGCCTTGCCGTGTGTGGTCGTGAGTTTGATCCCTGGTACAAAACAAGACAAAATGAAACAAAACAAAAGTTGAAGGCAAGCTACTCACGTTGTCTTTGGAGAGCTTTTCTGCCTGTTTGGCCTCACGGGCCTGCTTCCTCTCCTCTCGGGTAGCTTGCTGCTCTCGAAATCCCTTTTGCTTCTGCAGTGCTAATGTTATCCACAGCGGCTGGGCAGTTTCTACTTTCTCGGCAAGTTTGGAGCCATCCAGAGAGTGCCTGCTCTGAAGCACTGGCTTCTCTGCAGGGAAAGACAGAGGGGTCTTCTGTGAACCTGAGTTGTGTCAGTTTCTCCCCTCTTAAACTGACAGCATGTTAGTTTATGAGACACTCGAGTAACATAAAAATGTGCCCATGCCTAAGAGACACCACTTGGTGGGATCATGACATCTTCGATCAAGAGAAAACCAGAGTATTTTTCTTTCCTAGAAATGGAAGAACTTATTTTGCAGGAAAATAAAATCTCTAGCATCACAAAAATCTCATGCTGGCCAGGCATAGTGGTACGTGCACTGGGAAGGTGGAGGCAGGAGGACTGCTGCAAGTTCGAGGCCAGCATGAACTACATAGTGAGACCCTGTCTCAAAAAAAAAGAAGATGCTTACAGGAGAGCCACACAGTTACATGGTTCACTGTTCCATTGTTTTAACTCATTGTTTTAATGAGATTTATTTTTAGTAATGGAAGCCTCCCTCCAACATCTTATGTGGAACTCTTGTATTTGAAAGTCATAAGAGTCAGTGCTCTGCCTAATGCGGCTGCTGGGGGCAGCAAGGCCCCGAGGAACACAGTGAGTATCCCAAGATTCTGGTTCAGTGCCCACACTTGGTACATGGAGTACCAGGGGGCCAAAGCAAACAAGCGTGGTGCACAAACCGTCAGCAGTTAATGTGCGAGCAGAGGCTGCATGCTTTGACTTAGACTTCCGGTCTCCATAACCACCTATCAGGTGGCTGGGGTCCCAGAGAGCACGGGCTCTGAAAGAGCAGACCTGGCTTTGATCTCACATGACCTTAGAAAAGCTGCTCAACTTCCCTACGCTTCAGTTTTCAAATCTATAATGTAGGATAACAGCACATACTTTACCAAGTTGCCGGTTATCAGAACATTTAGGATAATGTTTGACATATATTAATCATGCTATAAAAATGAGCTGTAATTATTTATGTTTATGGGATGAAAGTCCCCTCTTCTTTCAAGAAAAACTTATGCACTTTCAGAGATAATCGTCCTAGTACTAAATTCTATAGTATCTCAGAGGAAAAGGGCTCACTGTCGTCCTGCTCTTTTGAAATCCAATAGGGTTTACACCCCAATATTCCAGACTCTTAAAACTGGAGCTCTCAGTCACTTGGAATTGTTACTGTACTCTAGGGTGAAGAGAAAGACCATATAACAAGAAAACAAGTTTGAATTGGGAATTCAAGAAGAGAGAAAAAGGTAGATTCTTATAATTTTCTTTCACAGTGCCAGGGATCAAACACAGGGCCTTGTACATCTAGGCAAACACTCTACCAAGCAGCTACACCCAAGTCACCACTTGATTTTCTGTATGTCTTAGTTCTATAATGCTGTAGGAAAGAATGCATATTTATGAGACTTATAATATCCCTAAGAATCAAATACAGATTCCCTTATGACCTAACTCAGGAAACAAAAACCAACACATTTCAGGATTTCAAAACAAAACTGATATTGAAATGAATTTTTTAATTCCTCTTCAGTTAGCCAGAACAATAGCACCTCAAGCGTCAGCTGTGTTGAGATGCTTTACAAACATCAGAACTAACTTAATGAGCCCTCGTTTTCCACTCAGGGGTCTGTGACACTTTTATGGAAAAAACAAACAAACAAACAACCATTTCTCAAAAAAGGGAGAGTAAAGTTGTTTATTCACCACAGCTGCCTGGAAAACTGCAGAGACCAGCAGGAATTCAATGCTGTCAGTGACAACTAACACTCGGCGAAGACGCAGAGACAAGTGGTGATATGGGGCAGAACTGATATGAAGAACGGCCAATGGGCAGGCTCTGCTCCCCTGGAATTCAGGAACAAGAAACGGCCCCAAATAATTGAAGAGATTCTTTTAGTAAGAGACCATGATGTGGAAATCAGAGCCAGCTACAGACAGCTAGGCAACCTTGAGAGACACCAATGGCAGAAAGATCTGCTACAAGGCAGAGGTCACTTTGGGCTCCTGTGAGGGGCCTCCTGCCATTATTCTGTGATGCCAGTGGGAGGGCCACTGTCCATCTCCTTCCATGTGAGGTGCATGTACCCACACTCCAAAGTGCAAGACTGTCTACTAGGGACGGTCAAGATCATGGCCAAACAACTACCGCTGGTACATGGAAAAATTAGGATAGGGGCTGAAGAAGCCAGAGTAGGGCATTTCTTTGGAAAGGATTGTTGGAGCACGGTGGCCCCCTACAACTGCTCTCCCACAAGGGGAGAAAGGGCAAAAACCTTGTGAACGGGTCCTTGCTGAGACCACCCCGATGGCCCAGTGTGTGTCCTCGGCCTCTGCAGGGCACAGTCTTAGAGCTTCTAGTTGCACCTGGAAATGCCCAAATGCAGGGAGAAGGGCCTGTGCTGGAGACGTGCCCCTTCTGTGGACACTGCAGCCTGAGGCAGGCCTGAAGAGGAAAATAGAGTTAAAATTCCTGCAACTAGCTACTCCCTAGCAGATTTGTCTTCCTATCTTCCACTAATGCCAGGTGCCTATTTCCTTTGTCGACCAATCATACCCTGAACTCCTATGTCTGAAGCGCTTGCTTCCTGTAAACTCTGAGCCTGCCCCCACCTTGAATTTGTATCCTTCACATAACTCCAACTTTGCCTGGAGTTTGAACGTACATACTTGCAACATACATGATGTAGTTTTCACTCAGGCCAATCACACTCAGGCCGTAATTCACAACATAAGATGTAACCAAGTCCTCTGCTTCTGTACTTCCTGCTTGCTTATCCCATACAAGCCCCCAACTATCAAGGGTCAGGGCCTGATAGTTTAGTGACTAAATCCCTATTAGAGCTATCGATGTAAAATATATCTGCCTCCAAAATCCTGGGTGTCATTTCAGTGTTTCTGTTTGCTGCAGCAAGCTAACGTAGGAGAAACTATCTTTGGAAAAAATTTCCATTACTACAGCACAAAGGACACAGTATTACAACATGAGACCACTGTTACCGAAAGACTTTCTACAATCAAAAAAGCACTGAAAATATACCAAGGACTCCTGCAAGTCAACAGGTAAAAGTGTTATCAAAAGTTTATATAGTATTTTACAAATGCCAAGTGAGAAGCACCAGGGAAATTACGCACAGGGTGAAAAGGACACGGTTTCACCTGGAAAAGAACTTCCCATGCTGCATTACTACTGGGGGAAGCCAAGCCAAAGAGCTGGCTGACTTTCCAGATAGTGCTGTCTGTGTTTATGCAGCGGAGCCATGTCTCCCTACTTATGCATGTGTTCTGAGCATCCACGGAGCTGGTTAAACAGAAGTGCTCTGGAGCTGGCCATGGTGGCACATGCATGGACTCCTGCTCTGCAGGAGGCTAAGGCAGCAGGACTCTAAGTTCAGTGCCAGGCCAGGCAACTTGGAGGGACTGTTCAAAATTTTAAAAAGGGCGAGGGGGAGGTGTAACTCAGTGATACAGCACTGGGCAAGCATGAGTGAGGCCCGAGTCTGGTCACCAGAGTAATAAAATGAATGAATGAAAAAGTGAATAAGTAAGTAAATGTCCTGTGTAAATACATGATCAAGTTCAAAGAATGGCTGGAATCATCAAGACAGTAAAATTCTTCATTCCAATCAAGGCTTTGCAAGACAGAAATGCTTTGCTAATCACATAAGGTTTTCAGGGAATTAAAAGTTTCCTAATTAAAAATTATTTAGTTGTGATTCAAACCTATTCCCTCTCATTCTAAAACTCGGTTGGCAGGATAACTAGAGCCCATTGGAGTTCCTTTCTTCAAACTCCAGGGAAACCCCACGTGGCTGCTGGGATCAAAGGGACAGAGTCACTAGCTCAAAACATTTCTTTGAGAGAGGGATCCTACCTACCTGACTTTTCTATGTATCACAAGCAGAAATTCAGAATGAGCTATTGCAAGTACTGAAAAGTCTATTCAGATAAACACATAACATTGTAATTTCTGCTTTTCTTCCTAACAATTGAGCTTAGAGTCAGCTTTGCAGAGAGCTTGGTCTCTGCACTGCTGCTCACTGGCCTCAGCCCTAAATGGCAGACCTCTCTGTTAAGCAGTGGTCACTTGGATTGATGATGTAAGGTTGTGCATACCCTAAGGAATGTTCAAGACAACTAACTCATTAGGATGAATTTTTAAAAACTAAATTATTTGTAGAATAAAAGTTTTTATTCTACAAATAAAAATGAAAACTTGTTTTCTAATAGTTAATGCCCAGACTGTTACTGATTTCACTCAACTCAGCTTTTCTTACTGACATCTTCACTCAACTCAGCTCTTACAGCAAATGGTATGTTAAAGGTTCCCCAGAGTGGCCAGAAGGCCTACGCTGTAGGGAATGCATAGGGCATTGGAAGACTTGTGCTTGTTTTTAGTGTACTGGGAGCTTCCACATGTGGATTATGCTATCCTTTTTCACTAACTGATTCTTATAAGATGGAAAAATGGTGTAAAGAAACTCTACAGATTTATTAGTAGTAAGGCAAGCATCAGAAAATAGCAAAGGTGACAAGCTCTTGACTTACTGCTTTATGAAGAAATCAGATCTGAGAAGTTGGCCAAAGAAAACAAGAACTGGCACCATGATGTGCAAAGCAGATGTCTAGTCACTGCTGCCACAATGCAATGAACTCCATTTATCCCAAGTGTATATAACATCCCCGGGGGTTTACCTTGAGATGGTACTACATGTATACATCCAACAAATCAACTGGAAGTCTGTGCTTAACATTTTTATCCTGATGGGGTGTGTAGTCAAATAAGTATGTTGTCTTTGCCCTAGAGTAAAGGGTGGAAGGTGCACAGCAAACCCCCAATGAACAGACGCAGCACCTCTGCATACAGCCTGTCATGGCTTATGTCAGTGGCCCTTGTCTACTGCTTGGATTGATGATGTGAATGCTACACCCGCCCAGGGGTGGAGCATACAGTTACATCATACAATGTAACGGTGGAAAGAAGGTGTGTCTCTCTCTTTTTGCTGGTTGGTGCCTTATTGTTTGCAGCAGCCATGAATAGCTGCCCCGCCACACCACGCTGCCTTGGAGCCAACTGGGTATGAACTGAAACCTCCAAGAACTGTAAGAAATAAACCTTTCCTTTCATAATTTTGGGTGTCAGGTATTTTGTCTCAGTGACAAGCAAAAAGTAACTAAGACAGAATTTGGTATCAGAGAAGTGGGGTCGTTGCTGTGACTATACCTGACCATGTGGTTTGAGAGCTTTTGGAAATGGCTTGAGAGCAGAGTTTGGGAAGGTTCGGAGATGTCACCTAAATGCACAGAGCTGGAACAGCTTAGGCTGTTCTGTAGAGGACATTCTGGTCAGAGCTCAGGAGAGTAGAAGGTAGAAAAAAAAACCTGACAGTAAAGACCAGGCTCAGGACTGCATTGGTTGTTGGACTCCAGTTGATATATGTTATGGCTTGGCAGGAAGTCTGCATTTTGCTCATGTCCTGAGACTTTGCCTGAGACTAAGATTAAGGGCAATGGAATGTAATCTGGAAGAAGAAATTTCAAGGCAGCCAAATGCTGAGACTGTGGCATGACTACTGTTGGGAGATCTTAGTCAGATTTATGTTGCAAATCAAGGGCAAAGAGCCCAGCAGGATAATTTAAAATGCTGTGAGTTTGGCCAGAAGGAAAACTCCAGTAAAGCTGTGGATTTTAATAAGTTGAGACTTCAATTGCTGAGAAGGAACAGAGAAATAAAAAGATAGCCAGGGGGCATCCTAGGAAGCAGTGGGTCTTATCCTTTGCAGCCTCAAAACTGCAAAAGTGAAAGGCTTTGCTCAGAGGAGAAAGCTGCAGAGCACTATGCTCCAGAATGGCGATGGAGGTCACATGAGGTTCAAAAATGGCGACAGAGGCCACACGCCAACATGGCAGCAGCCACCCCAGGTTCCAGAATGGCAGCAACATAGAGAAGCTTTTCCTCACAATCAGGTTCACAGAGCCCAGTGATCCAGGCACTCGACCCCTACTGCCAAGAGAGAAAGCCTGGCTACTGCTCCAGCTGGCAGTAAACCTTGGTGGCATCCACATGGCGCTGATTTTAAGTTCAAGGAAAATGCACACATTCTGAGGGTAAGATGGCTTCCATCCTGATTGCAAAAAGCCTGGGAGACCAAGTAGTGTGCCTTGAGAGGGCAATATGTAAAGATGTAAGGGTGAAGCCAAAGGTGCAGTGGAGACCCAGAAGTTTAGAAAAGCCAGGAATGTGGATCATCTAAGGAAAAACTGAGCAGAGGGGACTTAAGAAAGAAGCTACTGGAACTCAAATACCTGGAAGTGCCGTGGGGGTGGAATCACCCAAGCCTTCTGGAGCTTGCAACCAGACTGCTTCAAATGCTGAGCCTGGAACTCTAGGACTTTATGTTCACCCTGCTGGATGTTGGACTTGCTTTGTTTCCAATGCTCTGTATTCCCCGTTTGTAACTTTTGGAATGGTAATGTTTATCTTGTGCCTTTGCATTTTGGAAATGTTTAACCTTGTTTCATTTGTACAGGGGGTTACAGTTAAAGAGTTTTCCACAGATCTCAGAGGAAACTTGGGACTTGAACTTTTCAGCAATGCTGAACCTGTTAGGACTTTGGCAACTCTTGGAGATGGACTAAATGTTTTTTTGTATAAAAGATGTACATGAGTCTTTGGGGGACAGGGGTGGGATGTCACAGTTTATGTCACTGGCCCCCAAGCCTCATTTAATTATGGACTCGACCAAATCTAGCATTTGCTTGGTGCTATGAGTGCTACACCCACCCAGGGGTGGAGCCATCATACAATATAAAGGTGGGAAGAAGGTGTGTGTGTCTCTCTCTCTTTCTGGTTAGTGCCTTACTATTTGCAGTGGCCATGAATGGCTGCCCTGCCATGCCACGCTGCCTTGGAGCCAACTAAGTATGGAATGAAATCTCCAAGAACTGTAAGAAACAAATATTTCCTTCCCTAGCTTTGGGAGTCAGGCATTTTGTCTCAGCAACAAATAAAAAGTAACTAAGCCCCCATACCGATAAAAATGAAAAAAAAAAAAAAAAAGGATAAAAAAAAAAGTAACTAAGACACAACCCAAAGCAGGGGGCTTGCTTTCAGGGTTTTTTTTGTTGTTGTTGTTGTTGTTTTTTTTTGGTATCAAGAATAATTCAAATAATAGAGCTTTCACAGGAACAATAATAGTTTGGGGGAGAAAGTATAAATAATCAAAGGGCTATCTCTAAGAGAAAAAAGCAAACACGATCTTTATTTCTTAGGGGACAGGGACAGTAAACCATAGAGCAGACCAGAGTGCAGATACCACCAGGAATTCTGCAGATACCATAAAAGTTAATGATACAAAAACTTATGTCAAAATTAAAAATGGACCCCTCACCTACTAGAACAAACCTCACTGGGGGGAAAGTGATCTGAAGCTGCTGATCAACAAGGCCATCCTGGTAAGCTAGGTAAGCAACCACTAAAAGAGCGCACTATTCTTCTGTAAAGGCAAATAGACCAAATCAGCACTTCTCAGTAAACAACTCTACTCTGCAACAATCACTGTAAACCTAAACACTTAAAAGAAAAGCAATCTCTCCTTACAGGGCGGAATCCAGGAGGTGGCAGAGTGGTGAACAGCAGAAAAACCGCCTTTCTGAGCTTTACTGCCCAATGCTGGGAAATGGCAATGTGAGGAACAGGGAAGTGGGTCTCCAGGACCCGGGAAGGACCTGAAGTGAAAACTGAAGCCCGTGGGGACAATGAAGAGAGAGACCTCAAAACAAAAAGAGACGGCAAGGATCAATTTGTCCCTGAGCCCTGACTCACCATGAGGGAGGGGCAACTTGAACTTTCAGACTTATTGTGACTATAGGCAACACCAGAGGCCTCCAAAGAGCAATGCACCAGTGGAATGGAGCAGTGGATGCCACGGACTGCAGTGGCTGGTGAGTTATTTGGGTTCAGGTGTTCTGCTAGAAAGGACAACAGGCCAGTAGCCATCTTGGGGGAGAGGCCAACCGAGCTCAGAACAGCTGAGGGCTTGGCTCCAGTTCGTGGCTCCCAGTGTCGGGGTGAAGCTTCTGAGTTCAAATGGAAGGAGGTCAAGGAGCTAATTCAGGCTGCAGGGAGCGGGGCTTAAGCCTGCAGGAGACACATGCAGGGCTGCAAGCGGAACAAACTGCATTTCAATCTCACATCCAGAACTAGTAGAACTAAAGGTGCAGGCTTTCGAGGATTATCCACTACCCCACCATAAAGCTACAGCTGGCTTGCTGGGATTAATCAAGAAGGATCTGGGGGCTCGGTCTGTCTAATCTATCAGTGACAGCAGAGACACACCTTAAAGTGGGCTTTTTTTTCCCCTCATTTCTCCTTTTGTCTTTTCTCGTTTGTTCTTATTTTTATGAGTGTGAACACTGTTTCTAGTTTTTTTGTTGTTCTGTTCTGTTCTTGTCTTTATATCTTTCTTCTCTCTTTCCCTCCTACTTTCTCGTTTCCCAAAGTTTGCACAATCTTCCTTTGTGGTCCATTCTTGCTTCTTACCTCTTCTTTTTCTTCCATTTCTCTATTTTCTCCCCTCACCCTTTTAAATTTTTTCCCAAGGGTAAAATCATCATATTGAGTTTATTTACTGCATAAATATTCTGGTCTGTTTAGATTTTGTTATATAACCATAAACACAATTTATAGTTACCACAGTTTGTCATTTTTAGGCTGTGTTTGATGCTGTTATTGCTGACTGTACTACTTTAACCAAGATGATATAACTGTTCTAATCAGTTTTTCTTCCTGGTGCCAAGACTGAGACTACCTAACGATCAAAATCAGTACTACAGGCCCGTGCCAAAGAACCAGGGGCTGGGCCAGGTAGGTGGCAATTTCTCATTCCCAATAAATTGAAGAAGTAGGATCCCACAACAGACTCAAAATTCAAAAGCCATCTACACCTGGAAGACATCTCTGGCAAGGAATCATTTTCTAAGGGTTCTAAATACTAGCAATAAGCTACTTGCCATAAGCAATCTACAAGGATTAACCCAGGAATTAAAAAAAGACTGTAAAGACATTTAAGCAAATGCAGTATCAGACTTCGAGCTCACCAAAGACAAAGCCAGGGGGCAATGAGGTGGGACACCTGGAAAGCCGCCCGCCTTGATGCTCTGAAATGGTAACAACAGAAGTAGCAGAGCAGATGAATGAGGCTCTAGAAAAAAAAATCAGAAATAATTTCTCAGATAACTACACAGATGGTGACTTGATGAAAGACTGGATTAGTGTCTGACTCTGGAGCAGACACAAATAAAAAAATAGAGGAGTTTAGGAAAACGATGGAAACCATGCAACAGATTCAAGCAGATCTCCAGGAGACTGAAAAGTCCAGTGAAAGTGTGTACAGCAGAATGAGCCGATGTGATGACAGAATATCAGACTCAGAAGACGGGATCGTGACTAGTGATCATGAAAAGAAATATTTACTCCCTAAAAATCTTAGGGGAGAATTTCTCTGGCAAGTGTGCAGCCACGGCCCTTATTTATCTCCTTCTCTCTGCAAAGCAGAAGAAAGTATTAGATGAGGGCTGGGGAGGAGGGCACAGAAACCAATTCAATGACCACTTAGCTGCCCCAAATGTTCAGGAGGAAACAGAGGTAGCCACACATAAGGTTGCTCTTAAGTTTCTTTCTAGGAGTGCTCCACAGTGGCAGGCTGGCGCGTTGGTGTACGGTGACAACCTGAAGCAGCATTTGTAGAGTAATTTATATAAAACGCTGTCAAAGCCAGCTGTCCACCGAGAGGCTTCCTAGACCCCAAGTAAATGTCTAAAGCACCTAGCCTCCCAACTTGGTGCAGCAGACAGAACACAAACTTTGGTCCGGGAAGCATCAGTTTTTATCATCAGTTCGTTTCAACTCAAAGATGTGTAAGAAGTAAAAGGCCTCACTATAATCAAGAGTGTCCTTTGAGAATGGCACACTGCCTTCCGATTATCAAAGATGCTTTCTGCTTGCTTCTCTGGGAGCTCTCATGGCTCAGGCAATGAAGGCACATCCACCCCTACAGGTACCTACCTTTTCTGGCAGCCTCTGGTGTATGGGAAAGTCTCTCCAGCTGGGTGGCAGTCAGAGGTGGGGAAATGGGCTTCCTCTCCAGAGCCTCTTCCTCCTGCTCCCTCTTCTGTCCCTTCCTTTCATCTGGGGGTGGTGGTGAGGGTGGCTGGGGATCCCTGCTCTCCTGGCTCTCTTTGGGAGGCGGGCTGGGTTCTGAATCAGGCTTCCCGGCCCTACGGGCCAGGAGCTCTACCAAATATGGCCGGCTGAGCTTGGTGAGAGGGGATGGCGGTGGGGCGTGGCCAGCAGGCTTGGGCGCCAGGGCTGGCTTCTGCACCGGGGTTGTTCTGCTTGCTGCCTTGTCCTGCTCTGCAGCTGGGGCCTGGCTGCTGGCTGGTGGGGGACTGGGGTGGGCTCCAGAGGGGTGAGTGCCTGCGGAGTCCCTGCGGGGGGCCGGGGCCTGCTTCCTGTCCTGGGGGAGCGCTGGGCTTGGCTTGGCTGCCCTGCCCTCCGTTTCTCTCTCCGAGGGACTGTCCACACTGTCTCCCGTGCTGCTGTGTCTCTTTTTCTTCTTCTGTTCCGCCTGCTGGTCGCAGTGAAAACGCAGGGAGTAGTTGGTCCTTCTCAGTTTTATTCCAAAAGGGGTAGATTTCTCCTCTCCACCTGATGTCACTAGGTCTGGCTTGGCTGTGCCACTTGCGCTCTCGCCATCCAAGGAAGTGGTGGGTTCAGCATGGGACACTGCTTTCAGTGGAGGGGGAGGAAGACTCGGGACAAGGAAGGATGGAAGGTCTTTGGCAAATTTGCAGCCCTCCGTGGCGTCTGTGGGCTCTGGCCGCACCTCAGGCTTCTCCGGGGTCCTGAGAAACTCCTGAGGTGGAGGCCGGGGCGCTGTCTCCTCGCCCAGCCCTGGAGACGGTCTCTTGCGGATGCTGTCGGCCTCCAGGCTCTGTCTGGAGATCTCGGTGCCGGTGTCGGAGAACTTCTGCCAGGCGGGCATGATGGAGAACTTGGCGTTGGCGGGTGGTGTCCTGCGCAGGTGCCCGCGGGAGTCGCTTCGAGGCCTGGGAGCAGGCTCATCCCCCGGTCTTGACTGTTCTTTGTCCCCGCCGCGAGGCTCGCCCTCCACGTTCTTCAGGATCCGTGACCTGATTGACGCCCACTCGGCCAGGGCAGCCGAGCTGCCAGGCGGCTCCTGCAGGGGCCTGGCCTTGCCGCCTGCCCGGGGCTCCGCGGTAGCAGGGACATCCCCCGGCCTCTTCTCTTCCGACAGGCCCAGCAGCGACATGCACGCGGTGTCCTTGATCTGGTGCAGGTTTACCGCCGGGCTGCACAGCTGTGCCCCGGTGACCAGAATGGCGGTGTGTGGGACGCTCAGCGCGCGCGGCACTTTGGGCTCCTGCGCAGGAGTAACGGGGCTCAGGTTGACCTTGGGGAACAGGATCTGACGGCCGCCCGAGGACACCTGGAACGTGTAGGGCCGCGGCATGGTCTGCCTCTCTTCCACCTCCTGCCACCGCATTTCCTCCGCTTTTCTGTCTTTCTCGGGGATGGCTGATTCGCTCTTGAGCTTCTCCTCCACTGGTGCCTCCCGCTCCTGCGGAGGGTCCCCGTAGGCTGATTCTCTCTTGTCCTCCAGAACGCGTCGCTCTTCCCCGCAACAGCCTCCCCTCGTGCCCGGCTGCTCTCCGGCCGGCCTCACCTCGTGGTCCGGCAAATCCTCTGAGCTTTCTCTTCGCCCGTTAGGAGCCATGTTTTCTTGCTCTTCTTCTGGCTTCACCGAGTAATTCTGAGGACGGTCCCTGCTGTCCTCCACCTGCGATTGCGTCTCTTCTTTCCACAGCGGCGGTGCAGCCCAGGGCTCGCTCTTCTCCGCCCCTGGCCACCTCTGTGCCTCCCTCTCCTTGCCCTGCTCCAGCTCCTCTCTCCGCGGGGCCTCCTGCTGCTGTCGGCTCAGCTCCTCCAGCCGCTCCTCTTCCTCCTGCTCCTGCCTACTCTTCGCTTCCAGCTCCTCCCGCTGCTTCAGTTCCTCCTGTCTCTGGGCCTCCTCCCGCTTCCAGGCCTCCTCTTCACGCCTCTGGGCCTCCTCTTCCTGCAGCCTCCGGGCCTCCTCTTCCTGCAGCCTCTGGGCCTCCTCCTGCAGCCTCTGGGCCTCCTCTTCCTGCAGCCTCCGGGCCTCCTCTTCCTGCAGCCTCTGGGCCTCCTCCTGCAGCCTCCGGGCCTCCTCTTCCTGCAGCCTCTGGGCCTCCTCCTGCAGCCTCTGGGCCTCTTCCTGCAGCCTCTGGGCCTCCTCCTCTGCCAGCTGCTGTGCCTCCAGCTTTCTGAATTCCTCCAACTCCCTTTTCTCTTCCTGCTGCCTCTCAGCCTCCTCCCGCAGATTCTTCTGCTCCTTGGCCTCCCTGCGCTCCCGCTGCTCCTGCTCATGGCAGCCCTGCTCTTCCAGGCCAGAGCGCTGCCCTTCTTCCCAAGATGCCTTTTCAGCCTCCAGCAGCAGTGGCTCCCCCTCACCCTCCTCTTCCTTGCCCTCCTCTTCCAAGAGCTCCTGTCTTCTGTTCTCCTCCCAGAGCCTCCTCTCCAGCGCCTGCAGCCTCTGCTCCTCTAGACGTCTCTTCTCCGCAGCCTCAGCCTTCTGCTGTTTGCATTTGGCCTCCAGTTCTCGCCAGTAGTCTTCCTGGCGTCTTTTCTCTTCCTGGGCACCCAGCGGCTGTGGTTCCTCTTCATGCCAAATGTGCTTGTCTTCTCCGGGGTGCCCATTCTGGTCCAGGGAGGGCTCCAGTCCTGGCTCACTCGGTCGATCCTAACATGGAGAAGGGAAACAGTGAGCCTTCGGCTTGTTCCACAAGCAGCCCTTACTCATCCCCTTTGCAACACAGTGGTGCTGTCAATTGCAAAAGAAGGGACAGGTTCTTCCCCCAGTAAGGACAGCTCCAGGAGTCTCCGTATCTGAGGATTGGCCTCACACTTTGCCTTAGCTGCCATAAACCAAATAGTAAATGGCAAACTACAGAAATAATTCATGCATTTTTTTTTTTTTTTTTTGAGACAGGGTCTCCTATGCAGTCCAGGCTGGCCTTGGACTCACTATATAACCCAGGCTATCCTCCTGCCAAGGCCTGGAGAGTGCAGGATTACAGGCATGGACCACCACACCTGGAAATTCACACATTTAAATCATTTTCAGTATATATTGAGCATATTGCTATAGTTTTTCTGTTTATTATTACTTGTTGCTGTTAGTCTTTTACTGCACCTATTCTATGAATTAAACTTTTAAAGTATGTATGTATAGGAAAAAACAGTCTATAGCATATTCATGTATGAAGTATCAGGTACCCACTGAGAATCTCGGAAAATATCCCTATAAATAAAGAAAGAATACTGTAACAATAATATGAGGCATTGGTCATACCAAGCTAAAGTGAACTGTGGGAAGAAAGAACTTTATCTTTAAAGATATCTTTACACTTCACCCTTTCGAGACCCTTGGTTATTGTCAAATTCATGTTTTCTCCCTCTCTCTCTTTCTCTCTTTCTCTTTCTCCAAGGTCTCAACATGCAGTTCAAGATGGTCTTGAACTCACTGTGTAATCCCCAGGCTGGCCTCGAATTCCCAGCGATCCTCCTGCCTCCACCTCCCTAGTGCTAGGATTACAAGTGTGCACCACTGCACGCAGATCCTTTCTCTTAATATGAATACTAGGAAAGTGAATACCGCATCACTAAGAAGTCCACCCTAGTCCGACTGAAGGTGTTTTGGCTAAGCCACAGCAGAGAGGGGCTGGCTGGCCTTTCTACTGCAAAGCAGGCATAAAGCATGTGCAGCCCTCTGCTGCCCGCCAGCAAGGGCAGCAGAAGGTAAACGGACCTGCTGATCTGGACACACTGAAGTTCCCAATGGGGAGAGACCGCGGTCCCTCAATGGCCTCACCTTCACCAACCTAGTGGGCAGAATTAGTGCCCGGACAGCCAGGACTGGGTCTACGCACCCGGGCAAGTCGCCTGTGCTTCTTTGACACCCTCTGGTTTTTTGGCTTAACTGACAGTTTGTGCTTGGCGGCACTGTTGTCCAGGCGAGCGATGGCCAGGGGAATGGCATCGAGGTTGACACTTTCGATGGTGCCAGCAGAAGACAAGTGCCTTTTTGGCCGAGACGGTTTAACTGGAGCAGCCTGTAATGCAGATAAGATAGAAAGTCAGTCTGGACAAGAACATTGCAGGGAATCTCAGGACGGCAGTCCGCAAGTGGAGGCTGCATCTGTAGGCAGAAGGACTTGTGGGTGCCGGGAAATGAGGCCCAGCTTTAGAGTCAAGAGGGCCCAGTGTTGCAAAGTCTAAAATAATAAGTAGTTGCTGGCCCCGAGACGGCAGAACTCTGTCAGACACTGTGTACACATTCTCCTCCCACACAGGGTGTTAGTCCCTTCAGGCAGGGACGGTGTCTTAGTCATGCTGGCATCAGTAGCACATCTTATCTGGCGAGTGCTCAGTCCATACTTGTTAAAGGGATGAAAGTACGAAACCTCTAAGCCTAGAAGAGGAGATTTACGACCAGCAAGAATGTGTCAGCAGTCACGCCAAAGTCATAGGTGCCGAGTGAACCGAAAGATCAAAAGCAAAGGGGGCTGTGAAGCACTGCGTGGCAAGATGCAGCAGGGCGAGTGAGGTCCCTGACGGGTAACCCGGCAACAGCCTGCGCTTCTGGATGCAGACGCAGTCACGGAAGCACAGCCTCAGACTGACTGGACCACAGAAAGGTCAGAGTGACAGCAGCACGGACAAAATCAGAGGGTGGGCAGATGGGCAGCAGGAGCCACAGCTGTGACTGCGGAGGACTACGACAGCCGTGAGCCAGGGCTACTGGCTGCTCGATGTCAGCACGCAGCGGCTGCTCACAGCCCCGTCTGCTCAGGCCCGCGGCTCTGCACACACAAGGGCAGCTCTGGAGGGGAGCTCACACCTTTGGCTGTGTTTGTGCAGCAAGTGTAGAGTCCACAAGGTTTAGCCAAAGACCCTACCTTTCTTATTTATGCCCAGAAGATAAAAGACCAGACTGACCCCAAGGGCGAAATGGAAGATCAGTGCATAGTTATTTATGACAAGCTCAGAAAAAATACTTCCAGCCTTTGGCCTTCTAGCTTTCATTTACTTACGGTTACCTTCACAGTATGAAATTCTCATCTATTGAGAAGAGACAAAGTAAACATTTATTTCTGTCCCCTGAGAAATGCAGGACAAGAAGTTGGGGCGGTGTGACAGACTGAAGACAGACGCGATAAGCTGGGATGGAAGTGCCCTGCCATGCTGCTGGCTATTGCAGCAGGCCTCCCCCTGATTATCTGAGCCATCCCTGTCTCGGGGAGCAGACCTGGGCACTATCCCTCTTTCAGAACTCGGGAGGAGGCCAGTCCTCTGTGTGGTGAAAAGTCTCTATCAGAACAAATCGGCCTCTATGGCACAGTGCTCAGAGACCACAGTCTAGACCCCTACACTCCCTTCAGGCAAAGTCCCAGGTTTAAAAGGGACCTAAAAATGCAACGTACATATAGATAGAGACTCTAAGCTGGGATTTTTTGCTTATGTGTTTCCTTCTTGTATTTCTATTAGGATTCTTCCTGAAACAGTTGGGTACATTCAGTTATTCTGGGGGTCACATTTCCATGGATTAACACTGACTTGAAGGACATGATACATTTAGGAAAACTACCAGCTTTTAAGACCCTAGAGCACGGGCATTTTTGCAGAGCAAGTTTCAGGTCCAACAATTGTGTTGCCATGGAAATAGATACTCCAACCTCAACTACTGGTTGCATGTTAAAGGAATTTTAACATATGAAGGCAACATTTACGAATGAAAAATGAAGCAGCAGGTTAAAAAGAAAAGACCTACGAGAGAGGAAATGAAGTTCAAATCCTATTACCTTCTCTTCCATCTCACCCCCAGCTCCAGGGAGATTCAGAGGACTTGGAGAACTCGGTGTATCACTGGACTGGAACAACAGAGGAGGCACCCAAGTCAGACGCTGGAACAGGAAGTTCTTGGGCAAATAACGAGAGGCAACCTGTGCCTGGGCAGGGCCACCCCTCCTCCATCAGGGGTGTGTCTGACCCCCAAGAGCTGTGGTGGGTACTCTGCTGACAAGGACTAGCTGAGGTGCAGAGGGCTGAGGTCCTCTTCTCTGAGGTTAGTGCATTTCCCACCTGCGTGGCCCACATGTCAGGCCTGGGCTCTCTCCACAGCCTGAAAGAAGCTAAGGGCCACTCATTCGCCATGTGACCCAAGGAATAGGGCTGTGCCACACACACATGGCTCCAGCTTGGATCTCTGGCCTGGCTGGCATCTTCCACTCCTTACCTGCCAGAACTGTCCCCTCTGTGCAAGGGGTGAGAGGACACAAGGCCCTTCCAGTTTCACATACAAAGGGCTGCACCGAGATGGGAGTGGGGAGGGAGCAAAATCACAGGCAGGAAGGGAAAAAGAAAGCCTAGTGACTCACCCCAGGTACCAGGTATGCTCCGGGCACACCCCAGCTGAGCGTCCCACCTTCCCGAGGACCCTCCCTAGTGCTCTAACTACCAACTCATGTCACCATTTTTTAAAGATCTTCTCTTCCAGAGCACTGTCAGCTGGCCCTGCCTGTCCATTCTCTGTACCGTACTCAGAAAGAAAACACAGGCCAGGGATTTAGCTCAGCGGCCTAAGTGCCTGCCTAGCAAGTGCAAGGTCATGAGTTCGATCCCTGGTACCAAAAAACAAAACAAAAAAAAGCCTGCCTGCTAAGAAAGAAAACAGGTATCAGATTATGATAGCACCCTGCTAGAATTACTCAGAGGCAACCCACTCCTGCAGCACGGAAGTCCCATACAGTCCCCCTTTCCCCATGGTCTGTACATCTGTCTCAGGGCCAGCCTCCCTATCCCGCCACACTGCCTGCTTCCTGGTCTGCTTTCGGGACAAGCTCAGTCCCATTGGGACCTCTGCTGTGGCTGACTCACCTGGACCATTTTTTAGGGCTATTTTAGCTCTGCTCTCAACCACACACCTAATGACACAATCTCCCTGTTACTCACTTTTTTTTTTTTTTCTTCCCATTACTCACTTTCAAATCACCCTGTTTTGTTTTCCATGCAGCCAGTATTTTTCTGGATCTAAACTGTTTATCTGTCTGTTGTCCACTACTCATTAGGATGCAAACTGCATGGAGGCATCCCCTGGGCTAATATTGCTCATCTCCTGACAGCCACATCTGAGTCAAGGTCTGCTACACAGAGCCTCCCTCTCTCTGAGGCCACGGGGCGCGCTCTGAGCAGCTCGCAGTGACTAAGTCGCTGCTTTTGGGCTTACATGTTGTCTGGCGTCAGAGAGACTGAGGACAGCAGTTTTGGGCAGATCGGGAGGACCGGGTCTTACCCGTTTCACCCGCACTCAGAGGGTGCTAATGCGTGTGGATGCAGGGGCGTCAGTCAGGGCCAGGCAGCAGGGGCCCCTGGTGGCGCATCCTTCTTCTCTTCCCTTCTGCATTTTCCTCTGCACATCACTTATCTTTCCTAATCATGATAACTGACATACTCTTCTCCATTTTAATGCCAACCACCCTGATCATAGGTACCTTACTAGGCAGGACTGAGAAAATACATTTTTCCTCTTTAAAAATATCTGAAGCCCCATCCCTCACCTACAGAATCCCGACTCTGGCCAGTGGTAGGACTTCTGCTCCCTTCCCAGCAGGGGTGTAAGGGCTTCCCTCAATTCAGGATGTGCAGTCTCCTCTCTAGTTAGTCAGCGGGCCGAAAGTAGACAGTGTGGTGTGAACATGACTTTCTTTCCACACTCAGGGGACTTCAAGCTAGCCCATGTGCTATGTTCTGTCTCACAGAGCTCCTGCTGCTTTCTCTTCTCATTTGTCTTTAAATTAGTCCAGCGTGACAAGTAATTATTCAGTGCTACTAAGCGGGCAGTCAGTCAGTCCCGGGAAGATGTGGATGTGGAAGACGCAGTTTGCCTGCAGGGAAGTCGAGGGGAGGACACAGCTACAGGGACAGAGAAGCAGATGCGCGTGGGGCCCATGCGGGAAAGACTTACAGCCAAGGCAGGGAGAACACAACACAGCCCCTCGGTAAGGCCAGGCAGGGCTTTGCACGCCGGGCACGACCTGTGTGGGAGGCGCCAGGCAGCACAAGCATGCCCTCTTCAGCTCCTTCTCGTTGGCCCTAGGAGTGGCACCTGCCCAGGAAGTGCCCTCCAGCCCTGAGCGTCTCCCACTTGGTTGCTCCTATGCAGACCACAGGGTCATCAGGTGCCCGATCCGCTGCCCAATATCCCGCCCTGCTTCTGAGCAATTCCGTCTCCCCTGCCAGAAACTTACTTTGTTCTCAGTGTCTGAGAGGACAATGTCCTGCTGGGTCACAATTTCCATGGGGCTGGTCAGGAACAGGTCCTCTTCCGAGCTGGCGTCTCCACTGCCTGCCTTCTTCATGGGAATGGCGTTGGGTGGCTTCTGCCCAAACTTGATATTCTTGCCCAGATGTCGCTGGAGAGAAACAAAAGAAAGACATTTCTGAAGCAGTGAAGCGATCTCCGAAACCACAACCAGGTTTCCGGCATATCTAAGGAGCACCGAGCCATAGGCTAAAAGCACGGCTGTCTCGGGAGGCGACGCACCGGGCACACAGTGCGCTCGCTCCCACAGTGCGTTCACTTTCTTCTGGCCTCTTCCCTTCCCCACTTCAAGCCACGAGCTTTTCATCCAGCCACTCCTGGGGAAGGGCCCAACTTTTACTAATGGGTAAAGGGATCCCCTTTCTGAACCAAAAGTTGGCATATGCATTTTTGATTTTTAATCTATAAATCTAAAGAAATCTATTAAAAGTATAAAGGTTATACAGAGGGCAGCTGTATCAAATGTAGGAACCACTGGGGAAATCAAAATTCTTCTTTTTTTTGTACTGGCCCTTAAACTCGCAATTTTGTGCTTGCTAGGCAGTCACTGTGCTGCCGAGCTATAGCCCTGACCTCCTGTGACCCTTCTGGCTTGCTGTCCCATGCCAGATTCTCATGCTGTGGTCAAGTCATTAAGGTGCAGAATGCCACGAGGGCTGCAAGGGCCTGTGAGTCCCTGCTTGGCTTTGAAATCATACAGGGATGAGAACAATCCAGCGTTCTCTGCCTTGCTGCAAGCGCACACTGTGAAACAGGGGCCTGGAGGGACGGGGGCAGAAAAGGACCCAAGGACGGGCTGATTAGTGGTCGGTAGTAGCTAGAGAGATAAGGATAAGGAACCAAGAAACAGGGGCAGAAGTAGGAAGGTGAATAGTATTTGGAAGTAGATAAGGGGCACGTTAGAAAAGGACACATGGGTCCAGACGCTGCCCAGTGTCCCCTGGCAGGCTGTGCCCACCGCTTTAGGTGGGTGCTTTATTTGGGTCTAATTGTCCTCATATGTCCTCAAAACAGATCTCTGATATTTGTCATTAATCTGGCTAATATTTAACCCCACAGGACTCCGAAATCACTTATTCCAACCCTTTCACTTTGCAAACAAGCTTGGAAGTGCAGCAGCAGAGAGGTGACAGTGGGATCCTTGTGGGAAGAGTCCCTGACCGCAGAGGAGCGTGGGCCCAGCCCTCCTGAAGGCGGCGCACTGCTCTGCTGCGCCCCTCTGACGCTGTACTGCCTAGCTGCAGGCGATTACAATTACGGAGAGTGATGGTGCAGCATTTCTGATACTTTTCTCAGGCTCCCTGACAGAAGAACCCCTTGGGGCAAATGCCCTGTCTCCCACCCACTTGTGCCCGGCTTCCCCCATCCTGGCCTGGGGAGCAGTTTGACTGCACACACATGGCAGAGGCGAGCGAGCCTGCCCTCCCAGCACCCTCCCCAGACCCCACATGCCAAGGGCTCCCAGGCCCTTGGGAAAGCTGCACATCCAAAGCCTGAGAGAAATTCAGCCAGGGAGGGAAGGGCAGCGTGAGAGGGTTGCGGGGATCAGAAGGCTGAGAAAGGGCGTCTCCCAAAACAAGTCCAGCAGGAAGCAGCAGTTAGTATCTAGTCTACACAGTCCAATAAGCAGGCACAGTTAGGACAGCCAAGGAGTTAGACGACAGGACATGGAGTTACAAAGCTGCCCTAGGGAAGGGGTGGGAACCTGGGCTGAGGACAAGGGAAAGGTTCCTGTGTCCTCCCCGGCCAGCTTTCCCTGGGCGCTGGTGGAGAGCCAGAAACTGTGCTAGACCCCGTCCACCGTGGACACTTTGTGTTGGCAGGGTCTGCTGCTTGCCAATGCTCTGAGTGCCTGAGATCAGCGTGGTTTTTTAAGATTAATACAAAATAATTGCCCATATCATGGAGGACAGTGTGGTATGCATTTATACACGTAGTGTATACAATGCATAATGATCAAATTAGAATAACTGGTATACCCATCACCTCAACCAGTCATCATTCTGTTGTGTTGGGAACACTCAGAATTCTCTTTTCTAAGAATAAATTATTGTTAAGCACAGTAATCCTCTGTGCTAGAATGCTGGAACTTATTCCTTCTTCTAGTCGTAATGTGCCCATTAAATGAGGACTTTGCCACCACTGCAAAAAGAAATCTCATTGCATACTATGCTAATATTCCACTTTATCAGGCCCCTTTTGGAATACTGATGTTGGTCTGTTCTAATTCTTAAGAGACAAAAAGAATGTGGCAAAATGCAATCACAGTCTAGACTGCAATAAAGTCCAGACAGGATAACAACTGTGGCCACGAAAAAATAGAACAATGTGTGGCATGGGACAGTGAGGGAGAGCTACAGCAGCAGAGGGAGAGGAAGGTGCCAAGGACAGGGGCTGGGAGGAGGAGGGGCATGAAGGGCCCGGAAGAGTTCGGGCCTCAAGGGCCTTTGGAAGAGCGGGGGACCCTGGGGACAGAGGGCCCAGAGGAGGGAAGCGGGCTGGAGGGAATGGGAGCGTGAGCGTGCGGTGAAGGGTTAAGTTATCTCACAGACAGACATGTTCCTCCTGGCAGTACTGGGCAATTCTGAGCAGTGCTGCTGTTGCCTTTCACAGTGAAAACATTCCTCTCGGGGCAGAAGCTGATCTGAAATCTCCCCAGCGAAAGGGATGTGGGCAGGCGGCGGAAGAGTTTAGGAGAGGCCTCTGGAGTAGGGAGCAGCGGCTGAGCTAGGAGCTGGGAAGGCGGGGTCCAGACAAGCCTGGGCTCAGACTCACAGCCTGCAGGCAAGTCCAGCCACCTTGCGGTACCCACGGGAAGGGCCTCATGCCTACACAGCTTCCTAAAGCCCTCTGCACACGCCTCCCTGCGGCTGCCTCAGTGCAGCTGGGCTCTTGTGGCATTTGGTGAGATGTCGTAACAATTACAAGGTTACAGCTAAAACCTACTTGATGACCTCAGGTGTCACGTGAATTGACTATGTGGCTATGTGTGGCTTTTTTGTTACTTTAATTTGCCCACTAATCAGGTACTGTCACGACAGACTCTATGATCTAAGTGCGCACTCACCGAAAACCAGACTGATAGGATGAGGTGGACCTTAAGTCCAGAGAGGTAAAATACACTGTCTCTCACTTAAAAACGAATACCTGCGAGCTCTGTCCTCATCCGCTGCAGTTATGCTAGAGGTGAGAGAGCAGTCCTGCGCCCATACTGCTGGTCTCTTTTGCTGGTGGCTGTGAATGGAGTTACTGTTGGAAGAGGAATGTGAACTAAAAGGAGCTATATTTTACTCATTCAAATCAGGCCATTCTGTCACAATATGGAACGCTAGAGAGCGATGTTACAGGAATGCATATCCATATTTATGAGGCTTGTTCCCACGGTGTGGAAATGCCAAGCACATCACATTCTGTAGCTCTCTCCTTGCCAGTGTTTAGAATTTCCCAGATTTTTTCACAGACATTCTTCAAATTATGTCTATGAGAGCAAAGCAGAGCAAAAGTAAAGTTGCTGTCTTCCTGAGCAAACTATCTGTTCTCCTTATTAAAGTGAATTTTAAGGGGAAAAAAGCATACCGATGTGAGACACCTGCGGTAAAAAGTGGCTAAGAGCAGGTGTTTACTCTTTGTGTCCTTGACAGTTGCATTAATGTCAAAACCCTCGTTTGTATGATTTTGGTATTATTAAGTGCAATTCAGGTTAGTGGTAGACATTAGCAACTGGGCATGGAGGTTTCCCTCTTATCTCCAATATCTGTGGTACAAATAAACTAATCACTGCCCCCTAAAAAAGTGTGGGAAAATTCTAAAAATCACCTGGGGCTTAGGTTGTGATATCCCCAAGCTTTATCATTACCTGCTATGTACCTCACAGCCCGGTTTAATCTGAAACGATCAGGCTCCCGCCATAAGCCGTGTTTCTGGGAAGCTGTGGATAATGTCAAGGTCATGGCTGTCCAAATGCAGTGACATGCAAAGCCCTACAGCCACCCTGGCTGATGGCAGGTAAATGCTGGTTCCTCCAGATTGCAGGAACTGGAGGGACCTTACAACCACTCATCTCATGCCCTTCCTTCATTGTTCAGGCAGGTAAACTGAGTGTGAGAGAGGTTAAATGATTTCACCAGAGGCTCCAATGCCACTTTTCATTTCACTGCATTCGCATTCGTTCAAATGCTGTTCATCCACTGGCCACACAGCAGCTGCTCTTTATGTGCAGTCTTCCAAAAGCACACCACTGTCATGTTCCTTGCGGTAACTGTCCTGTTAAAATTTGTTCTCAACATGCACATTATTTTTACACTGAGGAAAATATGCAATTTTTCTTTTAAAAAGTTTAATCACTTGCCACAGATATTTTGGTAGGTGGTAGAGTCCCGTTATTCAGGAAAGGGCAGGCTGATGTGCACTGCACCTGAGTTGTTCTGTACTCAGTGGAGAGCTGCTCACAGCAGCAGGTGCACTGTTATGATGGTTCTAGGTGAGAAGACAACATGTAGACACTAGAGGGCGACCTTTTCTAATGTATTAATACAGCCGCCCTTGGTTCCCGAGGGCTTCAAGGGCTGGGCAGTCCCTCCCCCGCTTTTTAATGGCACTCTAGTAGAAATCTCATTTCAAAAGAATGCCTTAAAAATGGTGGTTAATTAGATTCTAGGACATTTACTATTGGAATAGGTGTTATTGTCTTTTGAAAAATGAACATAAACAAATACACAAAGACAATTCCAGACGTAAAAACATACATGCCTCTAACACAGCTGAACTCTATCATTCCATGCTGGAGTCTATGAGGGGGCGGTCTCTTGTGCTGCTTACTAAGCATTACCACCAGCATAACGTTGTCATGAAAAAATGCAAAGCATTCATGCAAGTTAATAAAGTTACTACTGTTTCTCCGACTTACCAGGAACATACTGCTTAGTCGACTGAAAAATAAAGCACAGTCTTTTGGGGGTGATACAGTTATATCTCAGGTCAATCCAAAATTACATTTCCTAAGATCATGGTCCCTGTTTCCCTCCTTGAAGCACAAAGCCTTCTATATATTTAAAAATATCGTTACAGAGCTGAAAGAAAGCTTGAGAATTTATACAGCAAAGGTAAAATTAGGTAGACTTGGTATAAATACATATTGTCAGATTAAATAGTCAAGCGCTCAAATAGTTACACTGCTTTACTCACATTTTTCTTGGGTTAACAGAATTGTCGCTTCAGGGAAGTTGGTCATTTTATATTTTATTAATGAGATCAGATTATGTAAAATACCTTACTGTTAGCAGAAATCAGAAACACATTTTATAGTATTTCTATATTTTCAATACTGCATGCACAATGACATTTTGTTTAATTCCCAATTCACTTCTTGAGTTGACAGCAGCGTGTGGTATGATGTTACACAGAAGATATCATTTAAGAAAACAGGCCTTTACCCATTTTTTAAAAGAAGTTCTAGATTGCAAATATGGCTGTTTCATGGGTGGAATTCTGCATGTTGTCCCTCATAGAAAGGGATACGCTGAGCTGGAATTTGGGACCTATTGAGAATAACGTTCAAGGAATCAAAAGACTGAGAGGAAGAGATAGGTAAAGATTTCCCCTACCTCCCTCTTCCCCAAACTCTGACAGGTGACAGCTTCTTTGTCTTTTTTTTTTTTTTTTTTTTTTTTTCCAAAGTCTAGAAACCATGTAAGAGCTCAGCCGGCTATGAGAGTGCCACCTGTAGAAAGTGCAGGCATCTGAAGGACCGGCCTGGGCTGCCCCTGAGGGGCTCTGTCCTTGGCACTGGCATAAAGGTTTAGGCTTGATTCCAGGGTGTTGGCTACTTCCCTGTTGCTACTTTCAGCTCAGCTTGTGTGGAAATGTGACCAAATGCTGGTCACAGAGTGCACAGTGTATGTTCAGTAGAAATAAGAACATTTCAGGAAAACAGGCAATTCTGAGTACAAAGTTTTCACTGTCTAATATTACTCAGGCCATTGTCTACTGCTATTCAGGCTAGCTGCTTTTACTCTCACTCATTCACCCATTCACTAGTGCTGACTTCAGGGACTCAGCATCTCTGAGCCCTCTATTCAAGATCTAGGCAGCCACCACGCAGCCGTCTCAGAGCAGCACCTGCTTAGACAGGGCTCAAGGTGAGGGAATTCTTCCAAGCAAGGAGGGCGGACCTACATAGACAGACCGAGTCTCTCTGCTTTCCTTGATCTTTCCTGGAGTTCCTGGTATTTCAGTCACATTCAGTTAGGAATTATTTTATTGTATTTGCATTGCTAGGGAGTCACCCCCTGAGTCAACATGAGTCAGGAAAACAGGCCCTTCTGCAGTGTGCACACGAGGGAATTTGCAGCGTCTTCTGACGCCGCGGCAGGGAAACCAGATCTATAAACACAGCAGAAAACAGTGTCACCAGTCACTGTGCAGTGACGGGGACTTGACAGTGAATGTATACTGTGCAGATTCAGTGGTGGCAGCCTTTGGCTGCAGGGCTGACTTAATAGTCAGGAACTCTTTCTCCGCACCCAAACCCTCCACTTATGCACACTGTTCTCGTGTCCAGCTAGAGAGCAGGGAACAACTGGAGGGGAAAGAGGAGGTGCCACGCAGGTGGTATGGTGTGATGATACGCCTTGCAAAGGGGTTCCAGGGGTCAGAGTCAGGCTCAGGAAGGCAGAGCTTCTCACCAGGAGCGAGCCCTGGACCTTCCTATCCATCAACCAAGGCTGAGCTGGGGACTTCTCCACTTCTGCCCACAGCAGGGCCCATCCTCTGGTTCTGACCTTCCAGGCTCACGCTGTCTTACCTGAAGAGTTTTGACTTTGCCCAGGATGTTGTCCTGTGACATTGCTTGAACTGTCTGCTCACTTTCTGCTCCCCCATCAGGGATAAAAATACTGTCATGGGAAAGCGCCCGAGTTCCCATAGAATAGTTGAAGGACCTGGAATGCAAATCATGTGCTTCATTTTATTAGGATGATAAAAATTTTTTTGGCAATTCAGCTTGCTGTTCCCCTGACTTGAGGGACTCCACCCACATTCCCTGTGTTGTTCAGAAAGCACAACAATCAGCACTCTGGCCCTTCCTGCTGTGAGTCAGCCAAGGAACTGGGGAGATGAAATGGCTCCCAGTGTAGGGGGCAAGATTCTTGCACAACCTGGGTTCAGAGCCACTGCAGAACTTATTTGGAGGAGCCTTTCCCAACTGAGCACTATCAGGTTTTCCAGTTAGTCTCACTAACCAGCATTGGTCAAGTAACAAGCAGATCCGGAAGTAAGAGGCAAGAACTTCGTTCATATTACAATAACCCTGGAAGAAAGATACACATCTAGCAGGGTGTGGTGGTTCACTCAGGAAGCTGAGGTAGGAGGATCACCATGAATTCGAGGCCTGGGCTACAAAGTGAGTTCAAGGCCAGCCTGAACCTCATAGTGAGACTCTGTCTCAACAAGACAAAAAAGAAATAAACAAACAAACAAAAAGGAAAAGAAAGAAAGATGCACTTCTAAAACAGAGACTGTGGATGTGGAAGAGGCCTAGAAAGGCAGAGAGGGATGATCAATGCTTGAGGATTTCAGAGCAAGGGGGGAAATTTGTGTTGGGATTATTCTGACTGGCTTTATACAGACTGGACACCTTATAGGTGCTGGTACCCAACTGTTATGGTTTGATGTAGTTTGAGAGGGTTCCTCAAGGGTTTCTGTGTTGGAAGTATGGTCTTCATTGTGGTGACACTAAGAGATGATAAAACCTTTAAGAGGTGAGATGTAAGTCATTCAGGGTGCTGCTCTCTGAAGGACTTAATTATGTTCTCATGGAACCCTGCTGGTTCTCCCAAGAGTTGTTGTAGAAGAGCAAGCCTGATACACCACCCATCACACTCTGGCTTCCCTTCTTGCCATGAGCTCTCTCTCTTGCACACATCCTGCTATGATGGCATCCACCAAGGTGGGATATAGTCAGGGAGCACTACAAGAGCTGGCACCATGCAATTTGGACTTTCAGTCTCCAAAACTGTGAGCTAAATAAATTCCACTATTTATGTTTCAGCCTCAGGTACTTTGTTATAGCAACTGGAAACAGACTAATGCACTAATAGATACTTTTTAGTTAAAAGTTAGACTTCTGCCTGACATGAGTACTAGCAGTATGAATGCAGGAAGAGGAAGCCACAGAGGCAAAATCTACCTTACTTGGCATTCAAAACTAAGTTATCCCTGAGAAAGAACATGACAGAGACTGCCAGCTCCTCACAGAAGGTTTTCTCAGATGAGAGAATGGCACATGAGAGGCCAGTCAGCCCTAGAGAGAGGCATTTCTGTCAGGAGCCTCTGCCCAGATTATAGGACATAGCATGCAGGGTGCTGGGCAGCTGTGTTGCTATCTGCCCAAAGCTAGACCGACTTGGAAGAATGACTAACAAATTATGTCATTTAATTTACTGAAGGCAAGAAGAATGGTAAACAGGGCCTTTCAGGCTTAGAAATGAAGGATAGGAGGTGAGCTTCCTGGGTGTGTGACGTTAGGCAATAGCAACAACATCCAACCTTTAGTTTGATGAAAATTTTGTTTGAAGAGTTTTACTTTCATTATCTGCTTTAATCGTCACCACCACCATCTTGTTATAGATGAAACTTGGGATAAATAACCTTATCTAAAGCCATTCAAGTTGAAGAGGCAGAATGAGGAATCAAACTCAGACCTCTTGAATACAATCTTGTGCCATCCAGGTGACATGTCTCAAAGTATGGAAAACTTTCAGAGTTCCATCAGCTGAGGACAGTGTACAGGAGAGGAAGGCAGGGTGCAAATACCACGTGGGCTGGTATGGGGGAGGGTTGAAGATATTAAGTAGCTAGGAGAATGGTTAAGCCTTCAGATAAATACAGGATACTTGGGATGCTTATGTGCTAGGCACTGTTACTAAACCTATTCTACAGGTAAGAAACTAAGGTCTTAACAAGTAACTTGTCAAGGGGCTATCTACATGGGAATCTGACCCAGGTCTCTGTCACTTTATCTACCTGTTTTGACAGCAATAACCCAGTACTATTTTAATTCTTATAGCTCATCTATAGTTTAAGTTTTTCAGCACTGGTTTTTTCCCCTAAGATGGCTAGCCTGTCTCTGCATTTCTACATAAATTTATATACACACACATTCCACATACATACTCTGGAGATTACTTTTTGGGATCCTATTAGACCAATATAATAGGATCACATTAATAGGATCACATGGGACTGATGTCTATACAATACTGAACATTTTAATCCACAAACATGGAGAATCTCTGTGTATTTAGATCACCTTTACTTTCTTTCAGTAACATTTCAGTAGTTTTCTTATAGTGGTCTTATACATAATTTAGTAAACTTATTCATATATATTCTGCAGTTTTGAATTTTTGTAAATGGTACAGGTTAAATTTTTATTTTCTCATTTTTATTAGTGGAATATAAAATACAACTATTTTTATAATCTGGTCTTACAATCTGAAATGCTGCTAGATTTACTAGCTATAATCATATGGCTGCTAATTTTTTAAAAATTTTCTATGTATGTAGTCAAGTTGTCAGCAACAAAAAATCATTTCATTTCCTCCTTTTTCAATACTTTATCTATTTTCCTTTTTTCCATATGGAATTAGTTACAATCTTCATTCAAAATGGAAGAGAAATGGTGATGGTGATGGTGAACATTGTAATGTGCCCCAACTCAAGAGAAAACATTCACTATTTCATCAAGTATAATGTTAGCTATAGAATTTTGTAGATCTGCTTGAATCACTGCTTCTTTGAAAAGACACATGACTTGTCTTTTATTTATAGATTAAAATTTATCTCATTATATTTAGTTTCCAGCAATTTTACTCTAACAAGGCTAGGTGAACTTCTTTGAATTTCCCCAGTTTGGGATACACAGCACTTCTTAAATCTGAGGTTAAATCTTTCATTGGATTTGGAAAATTCTCAGTATTTTGGAAATACTGTTTCTGGCTATTTTCCCACTAATCTTTTTCTGATTTTTCCAATGTTAGGATCTTTCAACAAGAGGCATTTTTCTTTTATTTTCTTTTCTGTATCATTCTTTTTATTCAGAGTAGATTTTAGTAGATTTTTTAAAAATCTTTTTTGGTCTTCTGAGAAGGGTGTTACATTATGTAGCTCAGGTTAGCCTTGAACTCACTGTGAGTCCAGGCTGGCCTTGAATTTCTGGCAATCTTCTGGACTTAGTCTTCCAGTGCTGGGATTATAGTCATGTGGCACCATATCCAGACCCAGAGTAGAATTTTGTAAGGAACTATCTTCTAGTAAATTCTGTTTTCTGCTTTGTCCAATTTTATATTAAAATCATCTATGGAGTTCTTAATTTTAGGTTTCAGTATCTCTAATTTCCACTTATGTATTTTTAGTGGATTACAGTTATCCAATAAAAATTTCCATTTTATCAACTAATTTCTTGAAGCATACTAATCAGTTATTTAAAAGTCTCTGAGGCCGGCAGAAGCCATGAGAGTCCCAAGAGGAGAAACAAGAAGCCGATTTACTCTTCCTGTGAGCCAACTGGTGCACAGGCTGGGAGATAAGATACTTCACTCTACCTCTCACCCCATAAGTAACCAACTGATTAGGAGAAACACAGGCTGACTGGTTAGCAACTGAGGTATAAAAACAGCTTAATGGTTACATTGTTTGATTGATTTTTCATGCTTAAAGCCATTAGTCTGAGCATCTACTAAGAGGTTAACAGTAGGCAATATGGTAAATATGGGTGATTTCCTTCTGTCTTGTTTTTGAAATACAATGTTGTGCTCACATTTTGCTTTGTTTTATTATTTTGTTTTATTCAATGTTCCATTTTGACTGGTTTTATTCTGATCAGTTTTGTTTGATTTTATCATGTCTGATGGTATGGAAAACAACTTTAAAGATAACAAGAAGCATTACCCGTAGCATTGTTGATTTCCTATTATCTCGGTTTGAAATCCTGTATCACTTTCATTGCTTTGGTTGGCTTTATTCTGTTTTTGTTTTTATTCTCTTTAAAATAAAATAAAAAATAAAAGTCTCTGAAACTTAGTCACCTTTGGGTCTATTTCTGTTCTCTTGTCATGCTCATAGTCAGTTTCCTGGGTGTTCGGTGGTGTTTTACTGAATTTCACATATTGTGAATGGAAAAGGTGACAGGTGGGGTTCTCTCCTTATGGAGAACAAATAGCAAGAGATCACATCAGCTCAGAACAATCACAAACTGAGCTGACTGTGCCTGGTTAGCTATTTTGTTTATTTAGAGGGATATTAAGAATTTAATCCAGAGACTTTGTACTGGGAACTGTTTTGAGATATGTTCTATGTAGCTCAGGCTGGCCTCAAATTCACAGCAGTCCTCCTGCCTCAGCCTTCTAAGTGCTAGGACTACAGGTGCCTTTCTTGTTTCTTGAGAGAGTTTTGCTAAGTCATTAAATCATCCAGGTGGGGCTTGAAGGCTCCCATGGTAAGTACTTTGTAGAGACTGCTGGCGGGCTAGTAGACTCTATAAGGCTCAGACTACTGTTGTTGTATGTCTACTTCTAAGGTATATAGAGCACTATATTATTTCCTAGGGTTCCACTATTTAGCAGGTCCTGAGCCCAATCTTTGTTTTTCCAGCGCTACAGACTGCCAAACTCTGTTCTGTTTAGTCTCTTTCTCTGCAGCTTTAGCACCAAAGACCTCAAATGGACATCCTCTGTCTCGATTTGGCTTTGTGTTTCTGAGCATCTCATCTCTTGGGGATCTTAATCCCTCAAGTTCAGGTTACTGTGGCAACCTCAGCTTCCAACTGGTGATTTCCAGTCCCATGAGGCTGCAGACAGCCCAGCTGCCTACTCTTCCAGTGGTTATCAGCTCCCCTCAGCTTTCTAACCTCTTGTCCTGCACCTGAAGTCAACTATTGGCCACAGCAGAGAAACACCACGAAGGTTTCACTCTGGTCAAGGGCTTCCCTTCGCCCTAGCCTGGTGGCTCAGCAGCAATGTGAGGCCTTCATTTTCATCTTGTGCCTGTATTTCGAGTTCTTCTTGCTGGCAATACTGATACAGCCAGAAGTGGAAGTAATTAAATCACTTTTTGATGTTTATTAATTTCTACCAAATGATAATGATGTCTAAATCTACTTGTTGATCCAACCATGGCTCTAAAGAGGATTGCTTGTCAAAGTGACCAGAAACGTTTGTATCTTTTTCTTACTGTATTTAGTTTTTGCTTCATTTTAAGGCACTGAGGAGAAATAGTGGAGGAGAGCAGCACCTGGTTAGCAGTTACAGGAGAGGGCACCCAACTCCATTTGCACAGTGCAAATTAACATTGAATTTTTGGCAATCTGCATAATAGTAAGTCTTCAGTGATCTTGGTTCCAGGTTCCAGATCCAAACAACCCAGTAACTAGATCATTTCCTTTTCTCTGACAAGAAAGCTGAGACAGTAGATACAAACACTGCTCAAGGTTCCAGACTCTGAGGTCCGGTTGCAATTGAAAGGAAATGGCCAGTTGTGTCAATGATCACAGCTTGAAGCTGTTCTAAAGGACAAAGAGCGAGGTGAAGTCATTGTCTTTCACCAGCTGGGAACCACAATTCCAGGATGGGGAGGCGGGGACAAGGTACCACAAACTGTACCTCACCAGAGTTCTTGTGGACCTCTTTATCCTGGCGTTTAAAGGCCTCTCAGGACTGATGGTGAAGCAAGGAACTCCCTCTCCTCCTGGCTTCCTTTTGTGATGTGTGAACCATAAAGGGGAAAGTAAGAGGCGCCAAGCCGCCTGGCTAGCTGAGACCTTCCCTCAGATTCCCTGCTCCAACACAGGATGCAGACTCACAGTGTGCAACCCTCTTGCCTGTGGCGGAGGCCAACAGCGGCCTGTCCACCTAGGGAAGGGCTGGACGAAGCCCTCTGACATCCCAGATGATGCATCTCCACCGCAGGACTATCTACGATGCTCATTTCCTCCATCAGTTTCATTTGAAATTGAATGCAAAGAGGGAAAGAGATCCCCTCTGGGGGCTCAGGCAGCACTCGTGTCTGAGGAGCAGTTTTTATAAGCCCAGAGAAGACACAGCCCTGACTTAGGGAGACCAGCAAACAGACTCCACAGACTAGGAGGTTCCTGGAGGCCTAGGAGACAGGTGCTCGGTCAGAACTTGTTCCCTGTTTCTCTACTGGCCAACTGGATGTTGTCACTGACATCACTGTCAGCAGAGGGGTTCGGCTTCCAAACCTCTAAGCAGAGGCTTCCAGGGAGCCTGGAATCCAGCTTCTGGTTTCGCCCCCTACGCTCCCTTACCTCCTCGCCATCTCTCCAACACTGGTGATGGTTAGCATTTTCCTCGTTTATTTTTTAACTGGCAGCTACATAACATTCCTGTTTTGAGCGCAGTCACCTTTTATCACTGTCTCCTACTTTCAGCTCATGGTGGACCCTGCCACTTGGCCACTCTACTGCCTGGCAAACTCAGTGTGAATAAAGCCACATTCACCAATGTCTCTCACATACCTCCTGTCTCTCTGTGGCTATCTTCCCCAGTTCTGTGCTATATTTTTCTCTAAGTGAGGCCAGATCCAGGTTAGGGGAAAGATACAGTGCAAAGGACTGCAAGATAATGTCACTATCCTTATGCACTGAGGGACTTTTCAACACCAGTGGGGAAGCACAGACAGGACTGAAAACCCCGAGCACCCAAGCCCGTCCCAAGCCTGCACGTTGTCGTGTGGCCACATCTTCCTACCCAGCCGCTCTGGGAATGGATGAAAGATTCTTGCCCTAGAATAAATTACTGTACGGTTACGGCGGTGGTCTAATGTAGTGGAAGGCCAAAGTGGGAATGCCTACCACTTCCTGCTTCTTCCTCAGCCTTAATTGTAACTCTCCTTCCTGCTTGTGCATGAAGAAAACTCCAATCAGCTCCTCGCACGTCATCAATGCCCGCCCTAAGCACCACCCCTGGTCAGAGGTTAAATATAGATCCCATACACCACATTCCGGCAGAGAAAGCCAGGACCGGTGGTCATGGAGTTCCTCCCGGTCCTTGGAGTAAAGGCTATTTTTACTTTATATTCTCTCTTTTATCTTGCCAAAAACTCTTTCAATGAACAGATGCTCATCACATCTCTAGAGGGTGCCTTCGGGTTAACTAAGGGAAGCGGATCCAGGGCACCTGGTCATCCCTGCCAGTCACTGCAGCATGGACCCATGTGCCACGGAGACCAGGTCACAGCATCTCTAGGACTGAAGGGATGGAGACCCAGCAAGGTGAAGACAAGAGACTCAGTTACACAGAACTGAAACCAGAACCTGGGCTTGTGACTCTTAGCTCGCATAGTTTCCCACTCTAAGGCAATGTTTGGATTTTTCTGGGAACAACAAGGCTATGTGACTGCTGGGTCACAAGACAAGAGCATTTGTTGGGAGGAGTGCCCTGGTCACCTTTAATTACAAGTTTTACATCGAAGGGGATAAGCACACTTGTAATCACAGTTATTGGGAAGGCTGAGGGAGGAGATCCCAAGTGTGAGGCTAGCCTAAGCAATTTAATGAGACTTTATCTCAAAATAATTTTTTTTTTTGTAGTACTGGGGATCAAACTCAAGACCTCGCACTTGCCAGGCAGGTGCTTATGCTGCTGAGCTAAATCCTCAGCCCCAAAATAAATATTTTTTAAAGACCTAGAGGTGTAGCTAAGTAGTAGAGTGCTTGCCTAGCATTTGCGAGTACCCAGTACCATAGAAAAAGAGGGTTCATCACGTTCATTTCTTCATTTCTTTTTTTTTGAAACAGTAAATCCCCACTTCATTCCCCACAGGCCCTGGTCACCACTATTGTACTTTTTCAATTATAAACTGGATTATACTAGGTACTTCCTACAAATGGAATCATGTTATATTTGGCCTTTGGCGCTAGTTTGTTTTACTTAGCATGATGTCCTGAAGGTTCATCCATGTGGTAATATATGTCAGAGTTTTATTCTTTTTTAAGACTGAGTGATACTGCATTGCATAGATATATGTTTTGTTTAGCCATGCATTTGGGTCTTTTTGGTTATGGTGAATAGGACTGCAAGGAACACGAGTGTACTGATGAAGGTTTTTAAAATGAATGCAGCATTAGGACTTATAACTAACTGTAGATGTAGCCAAAAGAATAGGTGCCCTTAAGTCATTTCACACTGAAGAGCTGTCATCATCTCTATTAAACAGCCATGATTGTTGTAGCTTGGCATAACTGATGCCATCTTGAGCCCTGCATTTAACTAGTGCCCTGTATTTGACCCAGGAAAATGGAAAATCACTCAGGGTGTCAGTCCCATGAGAAAAGCAGAATGAGCTGCACCCGCAGGAGAAAAATTAATCTGCTCAACAAAGAAGCAGGATACCAAAAATTAATGTAAGATTCTAGCTAAATTGTTTCCAACAGGATGTCTTTTTGTAGTTCTGTTTAAAAGCTTGGTAATTTTCCAGTTCAGGGTCACTCGGCGAGACTCTGAAATGGGTTCATGTACAGTGGTCGCTGAGCTCAGCTAATTAAATTCCAAATTTATCAGTTTGGCTGCTTGGATTCCTATATTGCTTACGAATCCATTTCAATGATCTGTGAAGACTGACAGAGACTTTATAGGACAAAAAGAAGTAAAAGGATGAAGAGGGGAAGTGGGAAGAGGAGGAGGAAACCTGGGCCAAAGGGGAGGAAGGAGAGCTCCTGGGAAGACCAGGAAGTGTGTGATGCACTAAGAGCAATCCTGAGGGGTCCTTCCCTGCCAAGGAAGGGGGTTTAGGAACCCTGAATGTGTTCTAGGGTCTGTTGTTGGAAAGCAGAGGCTTCTAATAGTCTTAAGTCAATTATGAGGGAAGGGTGTTGTTTTAGCACCAACATCATCTTGGAGTGACTAGTGTTACAGGCAGCTGAGCTAGTTAGAAATATTATATGCAGTCACACAGGGATACGCACTGGAGGAAGCCAGCACAGAGGACCAAATGTCTTATGACCCTGGAGGAGACACACACCTCTTGCTGTGGGCCAGATCTCAAAACGGAAGGCAAAACTAATGCAACCACACCCTTAAGTATAATCCTTAGGGATTAGGTATGGATCACCTTGAGAAGCCACCATCCCAACACCCTACAGGAAGAGTCACTGATCCATAAATGCTTGCTTACTATGTGACTCACTTACCCACTTGTCCCTGATTTGGTCAATTTTACCTGAACAATTAAACTTATTGATTGGCCCTAGTTCTGTCCCACCTCATGCCCATCTGCCTCCCAGTTTCCCCACTTTAGACTCACCTCACCTCATGGTTTTACTCTATAAAAATCCCAAGAAATTACAGCATCTTTGGCAACTCATTCAGGACCCCTTCTGTCTCTCAGACAGAAGCTTTCTTTTGCTCAATAAATATTTCTGCTCTTAATCTCCGTTGTTCCTAAAATTCATTCTTTGATTTTGGAGAACATGAACTCGAAGTGGACACATAGTAGGTTGGGAATTTTGCTCCCCTATATCATTAGGAGGGTCCTAGTCTACCTAGGTCTTTTTTTTTTTTTTTTTTTGTCTTTTTCTTTTTTATCGGTACCAGGGATTGAACTCATAACCACACACTTGCAAGGCAGGCGCTTATGCCACTGAGCTAAATCCCCAGTCCCTACCTACATCTTAAACTCCACAATTCTACCTACACCGAAGCCTCTCACCTAAGTCATTGGCTTGGAAAGGAAGAAAGGCCCGCTATTTCTCCCTTCCTGAGGCTCCTCAGAACAAACAGCAGGCCTCCCACTGGCAGCGCAGACTAACTGGCCTGGCACTGTGGGCTGCAGGGCCAACCACTGTGCTGAGTGACCTGTGCTGAGGGCCTGAGCTGTCCTGCTCAAGGTCACAGATGGTCAGATTACCGAGCTACTATTCAGGCAGCAATATAAAGCTCAGACTTTTAAACCTTTGCTCAGGAGAAGGTTTTATTTTCAGTTTTATTGCTTATGTTGAGGCCATTTCACATTTTACTTCCTTGTATCTCTTGAGGGGACACAGCAGGCACAATGTCCCATCCTCCCAGGCGGTGGAGACCCACAGGACATGTCTTGATCCTATGAGAACAGACACCGCCAGCGTTCCCACAAATCCTTCCGGATGGGCCTGCAACAATTCCCGAGCACTTACCGCTCTGTGAGACATGGCCCCAGAGCTTGGCACCTTTGCTACATCACCGTACCCCTAGCTGCTCTGGTTTCAACATCAGTAACCTGGCAGGACAGGCTGTGCGCCGCTTTCATTAAGGTTAAATGGGTTAAGGGCTACAGACAGCACTTAGAATGTGCAAACACTTACTTACATCAATGTTGCCCTTGTGAGTCAATGTCTCTACTTCAAGCCCAACCTCTCAGTTCCCCTGAAACCCTCCAGGCCTACGCTCTGCCCCTCCATGGAGTCTGGCCTGTGATCAGTCTTCCAGAGCCAGTGTGAATGTCATCAGCTCCACTCAGCCTCTCCCGAACCCCTGGGAGCCAAGTGCTCCCCCTCACTCCCAAAAGCCCTTTGCAAGTGTATCTTGAGTCTTTAAGTTATGGTAACCATAACTGAACTTCAAGGAGAAGGCAAATAAAAGTGCTTTAAAGTGCACCTCAATGTGATGATAGTTAGCAATAATGATAATACTATCTTATCAATGCAGAGCCCAGCTGCAGGGGACAGGGATCACATCTCCTATCTTTTTTTTCCCACATGCTTTCCTTGATAAAACTATGGTGCTTTCAGCAGATGAGCTCCTGATTAACAGGAGGGTGAGTTTGTTGCTCAAATGGGTTTTTCTGCAAGGCAAGTCCCGGAGGAAAGATGCAGTATGACGCAGGCACACTGTGCAGAAGGCAGGATTTCAGCCGTGTGTAGGGGATGGGAATTCTTCAGGAAGAGCAGGCCGGCATAGGCAGTCACTCTGGAGAAAGCTGAGCAGCCCGTTGCTGGCCAATTCAGGACCTTCAGCACCTTCTTTTCAACTCAAGCCATGAAACCACTATGGGTTTTTTGCACCCCTTCTATGTCAAACCTTCTCTCTTGCCTCATTTTCTTGATGTTTAGAGATGTTACAGATCTTAGTTGCAAGCGACAGAAAGTGGCTTTGTCTTATCCAAAAGCAATGGTGGCTTGGGGAAACTCAGGGTTAAGGGAGCTCTAGACATCTAGGAATCAGAAGCCATGGAAGGTCAATCACAAGCTGCCTTCAAGAGTTGCGTCTCATCCTTTTTCACCTGCCAACCACGGTTCTAAACGGGAAGCTGGACTGGCCAGACTGGGTCTTAAGCCCATACAGGTTACAGTGGGAGCGGAAGTGGAAGATTCGGCCCTTGTCTCACAAGCAGACAGACAGCCTATCAGGAGCTGCACACAAGGCAAGGGTAGGCCCCTGAAGGAAACTGAGGAGCTGCTGAAAAGGGGACTCAGATGCTAGTGGCCACCAAACCAGCACCACACTGGACTCGGGTCTTGGTTCTCTTTCCTCTGGCAGGCCCTCTGGAAGGATGCTCACTTGTGCCACTCTTGGGTGTTTTTGATTCTACTTCCAAGAGGCTACCTGTCTTGCATGGTGGCCTGTGTTGCCCTCTGAGAGCCAAGGGTGCCACACCCCAAGCAAAGGGGTGCCCAAGCCTGTATGCCCATGCTGCTCTGGGATGTGAGTGGATGAGTAGGGGGCGCAGGGCGGGCCATGGCCTGGAGCTCAGGGCACTGAAGGTCACAGTAGACAAGAAACTGAGAAGGAAAGCAAAACAGCTAAGCCAGCCCTGCAGTCCTGAGACGCCAGCCCTTGTCCACTGCGTCCTCCCTCGGTCACACGAGCCATCTCCATTTTAAGGTTCATTGTCTGGATCTAATGTCCACAGGAGAGATGGTGTGAACGGAACAATAAAAATCAAGGGACACCGTGCAGAGAAAGGCATCTCTGGGAAAGTTCTCATCATTCACAAACTAAAGGGATGGTCCTCTTTTTTGTTTGTCTTGCCCTGTAGTTCAAACTAGCCTAGAACTCATGGCAAACTTCCTGCCTCAGCCTCTTCAGTGCTGGGATTACAGGCATGTACCACCATGCCTGTCTAGGGATGATCTTTCTGTTTTTAATCTTACTGTTTTTGTTTGACACCTGAAGCTATGGTAGCCATCTTGTCACTATGAAGAGATGAGCCAGAAGAAAAAAGGGCCTTCTCCCTCAGGAAGCCAGAGGCACATGTAGGGAGTGAGGAGCACTTTCTAAGACCCACTACATCATCTAACCTTGGAACCAGGAAATTATCCCCAACTAGACAGGAAAAAGTTCTCTGCAGCTGCATGGTGAAGGCATGTCACGAGACGCTAGGCCAGCCCTCCTACTCCTTAGACTTTGTCTTTCTTGGACAAGCATCATGTAATTTGGAACCATAGATATTGGGTAATTACTATGGTAATGATTAGGGATTCACTTCAGGAATAAGGAAATATAATTACAGCTCTATTTCAGCATGTTTCCATGACAACGGGGCAACTGTAATTGATCAGCAGTTTTTTTTTTTCCAAACAGATCCCTGAGTCTCATTCAAATGAAATGCTAAAGAGTGATTAACCGTTCTCATTGAACAAACTGAAGCTGCCGGAAGAGAATGGAAGCAGACTGCACATTGTTGGCATCTCGGCAGCTCACAGGAACCTGGGATTCTATGAAACTGTACGGTCCTCAGAGACTACAGAGCTCCAAGGTACCTGTCAGCTACAGCAGAAACAGAATCTGCCATCTATATTCAGAGAAGAGGAGCACAGTCTGGAACCTTAAAATACACAATTTTAGGGTTGGATGTCAGAAGATAACGTACTCCAGGCCCCGTGCTCAGTTCTGTCTCCACCGCAGGGAGGGCAGTCTGCTGACCCGCTGCTCATGTTCCACAGAGCCCCTCAGACTTTCGCGCTGCCCATTTGGAGAAAGACCTTTTCATAAACCTCTCCAGCGATCACCTGAATCAATTTCGTCTTGGTTTGTGCTCTGGAAATACTGAGCACTGGTACCCTGGTCATCACACCATCTTAGTCACAACGTTACGATGCATTTGCAAAGTGCATTACAGCAGATAGTATAATGTCACATGAAGTTTTGTCCTTACAGTGACCCTGGGAGGTGGCATGTTCATTTAATGGTTGAAAGGATCAGCTGGCTTACGGTCACCGGGCTCGTGAGTGATGGGTGAGCCAGCTCCTGGGTGCTGCGCTGCCCACGTACTGGACCTATTGGAGCTGCCACCGCTGATGTGCCAGTCTTATTTTCCCCTAGACTTCTCTGGCTTAACCCTTGTTATTCATTTAAGAAGGTCTGAACTTTTTCCTCTATCCTCCGTTCAATTCAGCTTCCTATGGATAGGACAGAAATTATCAAGTAACGTAAGTGTTTTCTGACTCTGAAAAGCAGCAAGGCCAAGTGACTTAAGGCACATGCTGTAACCAGGGGGCCTGAGCACTGCTGTGACTTCACTGGAGATAATGTCTCATGAGGTCAGCTGTGTGATTTTCCTCTTGTGGGGCTCAGAAGGATGGCGATAGGGTACCATGGTATTGGGGAAACTGGAGGACAGAAACAGGTGAATGTGGACTTGCAGGAAGAGACAGTGTGGTACAAAGTACTGTATCCATGAATGCATTCCATGGATAATTACTGACTGGCGGCAGTGTACTGGGGGCAGTGCTGGGGGCTGTGAATACAAGAACATCAGGCTGACTACTTACTCTTACAGTAGGTAAAGAAATTGTGAGGGGCTGGGGATTTAGCTCAGCGGCGTAAGCGCCTGCCTTGCAAGCAGGCAGTCATGAGTTAGATCCCTGGTACCGATAAAAATGAAAAAGACAAAAAAAAAAAAAAAAAAAAAAAAGAAAAGAAAAGAAATTGTGAGGACAGAGTAGGGGGAGGAGCTTGAGCAAGGCTGAGAGTACCAAAGAAAGCTTGTTCCCCTCAGGCAGGGACATTGGTGTGGAAAACAGACAAAAAAGAACTCTATGAAGAAGGGAGCAGGTCAGATAAAAGGATTACCATGAGCAAAATCAGCAGAGTGGGATCCTAATCATTTCTCACACTGAGTGCTCGGATCTGTCTAAGCCCCAATTTCCTGATTTGTAAAGTGAAGGTGAAGACCACAAATACCCTAAATCTGTAACATTTCCACTCGTATCAGCAGTGTATGAGGACTCCACTTTCCTCTACCCTGGTCAGTACTTGTTTTTGTCATCAGCTGCACTGCAGTCTTTCTGGGGGGTGGAGAATTTGTTATCTATTAGGTTTTCACTTGCATTTTCTTGATGACTAATGACAGTGAGCAAGTGTGGTTTATAAATTCACAGATATGATTCTGTCTTTTTTTTTGAGAATTATCTATTCAAATCTTTTGCCCAATAAAAAAGTTGTCTTTTTATAAATTTAGTTGTAAGAGTTCTTTATCTATTTTAGACAAGTCTATTAGCAGATATATTACTTGCAAATGTTTTCTTGTGTTCTTTGGATGGTTTTTTCACTTCCTTGACAGTATCATTTGTAGCGCAAAATTTAATTTTGACAATGTCCAATGTCTCTTTGGTCACTTGTGCTTTTGGTGCCTAAGAAATGACTTCCTAATTCAGGGTCATGGGCATTTACTTCTTTGCTTTCTTTGAAGAGCTTTATCATTTTTAGTTCTTACATTTAGGTCTGTAATCCATTTTGAGTTAATTTTTGTGTATTATGGAAGAAAAGGGTCCAATTTGTTTCTTTTATTTCCAACTTAATTTTTTTGCACGTGGCTGTCCAATGCTCTCGGTACCATTTGCTGAACAGACCGTTTTTCATTCATTGAATTGTTTTGACACTCATGTTGAAGATCAGTCAACTTTTAGGTATGATTTATTTCTAGACTCTTGATTCAATCCCATTGATCACTTACAATCTGTCTGAGTACCAATGCTACATTGTTTAGATTATAATAGTTTTGTACTGCTTTTAACTTGGGAAGCAAGAGTCCTCCAATTTTTTTTCCCTTTAAGATTTTTTTTGGGGTGTGTGTGTGTGTGTGTGTGTGTGTGTGTGTGTGCCTATTCTGGGTTTCTTGCATTCTGTATAAATTTTAGGATTTACTTGCTAATTTGGGAGAGTGGCAACTGGGACTTGACCAGGACTGCATGGAGTATCTGCAGATCAGTTTGGGGAATGCTGGTTTTTTAAAAATAATATTAAGTTTTCTAATCCATGAACATGGGATGTCTTTTCACCTATTTAGATCTTTTTAGTTTATTTCTATGATTTTTTTCCTTTTTATTGTATAAGGTTTGCACTGCTTTTGTTAAAATTTATTCCTAAGTATTTTATTCTTTGAAGCTATGATAGATGGAATGTTTCTCCTACATTCCTTTTTAGATCATTCACTGCTAATGTGCAGAAGTATAGATAAGATACAGCACTCCAATCTGTATCCTGTAATCTTGCTTAACATTATTAGTCAAACAGTTTTAATGTATGTGAGTTCCATATATATGATATATATATTCACATATATATTCGTGGTATCTACAAAGAGATAGTTTTTCTTCCTGCTTTACAAGGTTGAAGGGCTTTTTGTTTTTCTCTTCTTATTGCCTCAGTGCTATTTTACTAGTACAGTATACACTGTACAGCACAGTACAGCATGAGATAGAAGGGATGGGAAAATACATCCTCATCTTGTTCCTGATTTTAAGGGGAATGTATTCCTTCTTTGACCATTATGCTATTAGCCCTGAGTTTTCCTAGATGTCTTTTATCAAGGTTAGGTGTTCATGTCTATTCCTAATGTTTGTTATTTTTCTTGTTGAATCATAGAAAGTATTGAACTTTGTCAAATGCTTTCTAGGCATCTCAAGATGATCATATGATATTGGCTTTTTATTCTATGGTGTGTTACATTGACTGATTTTTGTATATAAAACCAAAGTTACATCCCTAGAAGAAATTCCACTTGATTATGATATGTAACCCTTTCTATATGTAGTTAGATTCAGTTTGCTAGTATTTTGTTGAAAATGTTTGTGTCTATTTCTATGTGGACATTAGCCTGTAGTTTCTTCTTTGCTTGGATTTGGTGTGAGGGTTACAATGGTCTTATAGAGTAACTTGAAAAGTTCTCTCGAATTCTGTTTGCCACATCCAATTTGGCATGAAAGTTTCTGTGCCATTATCTAATAGAATCATGGTCTTGCTCCTCAGCTACTCTAAATCCTTCCCATTGTTTACAGCTCGCTCAAGGTCTGCTTATCCTAAATATTTCCCAAATTGTTCCAGTCCTATAGTAAGCTCATGCTCTCTGGAGCCCTTTCAATCCTCACTGTGCTTAGATTAAGTTGGCACAATACAAAGTCCTGTAGTAGATCCTGGGTGTTCAGGAGAAAGTAGAAGCAATAAACTCCCAGGAAGTAGCAGAGCTTCACTCAGGCAGCAGGAGGAAAGCAGACATCAGTCTGGTGACTCAGGACCAGCAGACAATGGCAGGCCATGTGACTGGCTCCTCATGAAGGCTGTCTCCTTGAGAGGCATGGTGGTGGACAGTTAGGAATATACTATTTACAGTGTAGATTGTTGCTCAGGCACTTAACAGCTGCATGACCTTGGCTATTAGTTTCCTCCTCTTAGAATTAGGGATCATGTCAGTCTTAGAGAGTCAAGGTAAATATTACACAACTTCCCTGATTTCAGCTGTGCTGAACCTAAGACACGTGTGCTGTAGCAAGCTGTCTGTATCACGGAAAGCTCTAAAAGGTTTGCTGTCACTGTGAAACACATCATATTAAGTTCCACTAGTAGTGGCTTTAGTATGTTTCTAATGGGATATTCTCTGTGAAAAAAAAAGTGTCTGTGGTCAAGGAATCTAGGAAATGATCCATATTGCGGATTCAAGGGCACCTGAACACAGCAAAAATCCTGTAACATAACTTGCAAGGAATCTGGTTTTTTTTTTTTTTTTTTTTTGGCCCTAGAATTTCCCAAACCATTTTATTAAAATGACTCCTTTTTCACACATAATATCTATTTAACACATTTTGGGAAACATACTAATTGTATTTAATTAACAAAAGAAGTCACATTGATTGTTAAACTGGTCACATTTTATTGCTTCATTTTTCCCAAGGCATGTGTAATTTCAGAGCAGCAGTTTAGGAGACAGAAAGGCAGAAAGAACACATGCTTTAAAAGCCCAAAGGAAATGAAAAACTTCAGGCAGAAGCAGCAGATTAATAAGAGGCTATTTTTGGTTAGAGATGTGCTAGAATTACAGATTCTTAGAGATAAACAGCATTTTCAAGTTCAGCAACTTTAGATTCTCCATTAGTGAAGAAAGCCCACCTTCATGGGCATAAGCCCTGTGAACACAGCCTCCCCATTTTCAAGTCTTTTTTAGTAGGAATTCTCTGTCACACTGGACTGAGTTTTGTCTCCTTAGACCTCTACCCAACATCATGTTACCAAAATGTTAAGTTTTGTGTTTTGGTGAGAGCCTTTCATTTTGAAGAATGCAAAGTAAAGTAAGTTGAAAACTTTTAAAAATCATTGCACTATGTAAAGTAACAAATATGTCTATTAATTGAACAGTGGACTGAAAGTAAGACTTGTTGGAAATAATGTTTTTCATTTTCTCCACCTTAAATAAGGAAGATAATCAGAAGTTCAGCTATGCTGTAGGTAATCCATGTAATGTTTACATTGTAGACAAAATTACTTTGCAATTTTCAATTTGTAGAAGAAAGGGGGAATGCATACTACATACTTTAAAATTACTTATATATTCTATATTTAAATTTTTAACTTTTAAATATATTTAAAGAGAGTTGTTTTAAATGCATAAACAAAGCTTATCCTTCTTGCTTCCTTATTTATGAGACATTTTCAATAAGCAAATGTTCAATTAAAATACAGCACATGACTCATAGATATACTATACATTTCACTGAGAACAGGTGACAGTATTTACAAAAATATAGCTGCTTGAGCCAATATGGAATTTTCCAAGGTTTTACAAAACTCAAAACCTTATGGAAAACTTCAAGAGGTAAATGGAATATAGAATTTAAATGGACAGAGGACGACCAAGTCCCCAGCTCCTCTAGGAGCTAACACATAAGTTGCCAGGGCCTGGTCAGAACCTTCACAACACAGAAGGACACGGTGTCTTCACAGGACTCTGTCCGAAGGTGAGCTTGCCAGCTTGACCTCACTTTTCACTGAGCCGCTTCTCGGTCACACTTCACATTTCTACTTTATAACTGAAGAAACAGAAGTAAAACCAAACAACCCATCCTGGACAGTGCTTAACTCTGGGTCAGTTCTGGTATCTCAACAGTTGGGTTCCTTAGTGTTAGATGGATTCCCCTTTCAGTTAAATCCTTTTCTTTGAAAGTTTTTCTCCCTCTAAAGAGTATAATTAAATTTCATAGTTTTCTTAACAAAAGAGTAAAAACAATGAAAGACACACACAGGTCTGTCCAGGGGAACAGTCAGGATGGGTGAGAGGGAACCTGCTGGTAAATGAATGCTGGGCTCACTGTGCACTGCTGCTTTGAGGGTTTTGTCATTTGGGCACGACACAGCGTCTGTTAGAGTTTACCTACTGATGTGCACCTCATGAGTGTTTTGACTTTGTTTTGGAACACCGTAAGACTACCACAGCTTATACCACATACTCCTGTAGTACGTATTCTGTGACTTAGGCAGTGCCAGGCATTCACAGGAAATCTTTCTGGAACAGTTAATAGAAGTCTGAATGAAATCTCATTCCTGACTTCACGGGACCAAGAGTTGAGTGAGAGACAGAGAAGCAAATCAATAATTTCCATAGAAAGTGACAAGTTCTTTGCTGGAGCTAGACAGCACAAGCGAGGGCAAATGAATGAGACTGGGTAGCTGGGAAAGGCTTTCTCAGAGGAGCTGATGTCTATGCTGTCAGTATCAGAAGAAAGGAGACAGCGTGAGGGAGGAAGGGGAAGGGAACAAAGGAAGAAAGGAAAGAAGAAGGAGAAAGAAGAGAAGAAGGAAGAAAAAGAGGGAGGGGGACAAAGAAGGAGTTAACAGCTTCAGCAAGAACACATTCCGAAAGGCGCGAGCGGTCCCAGGAGCTTGGAGGACGCTGGCCCGTGCACGAGCAATCTACATCCTCAACTCATGTGCACGCTGGTCAATGGGCATCTTCTCCTTGCCAAGTAATGGGACCCAGCAACTGGATCTGCAACCCAGTGAACCCTGCTGAGCCCTGTGCCCTCCAAGAACATGAGGTCAGACTATCTGCTAAGTCCCAGTTGACCTCTCCAAGGAGAATGCATCAAGCAGCAGCAATTTGTGGGACTCGAACACCTTTGTGATTCAGCTCCTGTTGTCCAATGCAATCAACAGTGCCTGCCTCCTGGGGATTCTACCCACACCCATGAAGCTGCTAACAACAGGGAAAGAAAGCAGAAGTCATTACCTCAGATTGTCCCCCAGTGTCTCCTCGTCTGAAGAGAAGGTCCCATTGCTGACACACTGTGGAGAGTAACTCTTCTTCCCCACCGACTCCTCCCGGGACAGAGAAGGATCTTTCTTTTTCCTTTTGCCAAACAACTTCTTAAAAGGCTGGAATTTGCCTCCCTTCTTCTTGTCTGAAAATTACAAGACAAATACACACTGTAGTCTGATAGGGCTGCACCTCTGAGTCCAGGAGCAAATTTCAACTGAGTGGCCCTGGCCCAGGGAACCAGGCCAAAGGGCAGCCACCAGCCAACCCCAGCGCGGGGAATGCTGGGGCCGGCCCTGGTGCAGCCCATGCACAGTGAGGCGTGGCATAAGCCACACTCCCAAGAAGCATTCAAGAAAAGCAAGAAGAGGTTGCAAGTTTTGTAGTGTGCCCCTTCCCACATGCCTCATGAACGTAATGGCTGCTTTCCTTAACAAAGCGGATGGTCAGTGCCCTTCTCTGTGCAAGAAACTGAGAAAAGCAAGTAAGTTACACAGGCAGTTGGAAACACACACACACACACACACACACACACACACACCTTCAATTAAGCTATTTTAGCTCTGATTAGATACATGAGATACTTTTGAGCTCCTGTAGCTTTGTACCCAATGCCCTCCATCTCCATGTATTTCTGAATTCTTTTTAACTCTTTTCAAAAATCTCCTTTGAAAACTCCCAAGGAGATGTTATGAGCATCTCCTCAGACACTGGTGCATATCTAGTCATATTTTAGGTGATATCTTTCAGTTCTGCTCCTTTGATACAAATTCCTTCACTCTCGTAGCCTCCTGCCTTGGAAAACAAAGTATAAATCATCTTCTATCAGAAAAAAACAATCTTTTATCATTTCTTTTTAGAAGAAGCTTAAATACTCATCCAGTGGTATGACCATGATTTTGAAACTTTAACCCTTACTATACACTATGCTGCTGTGAGAACTTCATGGATATCACCTCAGTTCATCTTCACAGCAGCTCTGAGAGGCAGGTATTACCCATGGCCCATTTTTCAGACCTTAAACACAGAGACGAAATAACCTCAAATTCTGAAGGGAAGACAGATGCACCCTCTATGAATTGAAACAATTCCTGCACCAGGCACACAGGCAAGACCCCTGCCCGCCCGCAACTGGCAGGCCCCAGAGCTCCGCTGACCGGAACTCACAAAGGGCAGGCAGCTGGCCACACCAATAAGGTCAGTGATGCAGCCTGGGAGCACTGCGTTCCCTCTGCTGAACTTCAGTTCTGCTCTCTGGGACGTGGTGGAAATTCCCTGGAAGAAAAGTGGTTAAATCCCTCCACCCTCAGCAGTGCCGCAAGCACAGAGCAGAATCATGGTCACTTCCACAAAGACAGCAGTCTTACGATCTTTAGCGCGGCTGCACTGAGACCCTCAGATTTCAGTGGCATGGGAAACAATACTGTACTACATCACACTTAAAAGGAAGACAGAGCCAAGGATTTAGATCAGTGGCATAAGTGCCTTTCTGGCAGGCGCAAGGTCATGAGTTCGATCCCCAGTACCAAAAATAAATAAATAAATAAATAAAAGGAAGCCAGCAGCCAGACCTGGTGGTGTATGCCTGTAATCCTAGCACTTGGGAGGTGAGGCAGGAGGATCACTACAAGTTTAGGCCAGCCTGAACTATATAACAAGACACTGTCCCAATAAATGAATAAATAAATAAATGGAAGACAGATTAATAACATATCACATGCCCTATACACATAATATATATTGTCCTAGACATTCAATCTTACCAAAAAGGGCTAAATTACTTTTTACAATGTGTTATTCAAAAGACAAGAACCTGTACAATATAATTAAGATCATATTTTAAAATGGTAAAAACATTAATAAATAGAAGGTCTGATTTCCAGGGTTTGTGTGTTTTCAAGTGCTTATTTATACAGCAGTGAGTATGCTGGAGATTTTCATGGCATACTTTTAGTTCTCATGAGTATATTTGCCCCAAACTAAATAGTTTTTGTATAGAAACTGATAAAGTGAATACTTTTTTGAGACTGTCCACCACTGAATATACATAAATGACAATTTCTAGCTTTGAGAGCATCACAGTAAGCAATCAAATGACAATTTATACTGTATTCCACTTATTTCCAACATAAAATTCTTTTCCCTTTTCCCTTCTTTTATAACAACTATCTTTTTCCCACTGCAGAAATAGCTAGACTCAAATTTCCCAATCAGAAATACTCCAAAAGATATAGCAATATTCCAGAACTTTCAGTTTCAAAGTCATCGTGCTGGCCTGGGGCTACAGTCCACATTTTAAGCTGTGCAGATAATTGTGGGCAGTTAGAATCTATCAATAGGGAAAAAATTGCTACCATGAAGTTAAGAGTAGCTTCTATGATATCCTTTTGAGCTAGAACCACAGGAGTTAATTATAATTAACAACAAGGCAAGTCACAGTTTGTTTAACAGGCTACTCCCATATATGACCAACAGACAATCTGGACTATGTTAGCTCAGAAGGTTGACGAGGCCCTCAGTTTGTGTTGAAAGGTTGCATTGTTATGTAAAATATTTTCTGTGTCAGTCATATTCCTGGGGGAGACACACAGTAAACTGAGCCCAGAAGGAGCTGCATTTGAACACAAGGATGGGACAAAGCCTTGGAGAGGAAGCCAGGATACAGAAGCCCCCGAGTTGAGTTGTGTTAGCAAATACAGAATGGCCTTCTTTCAGTGACCCGTCTACAGACAGTCCATGTGAGCAGGCTGTGAACCAAGAGCTCTATGGCACCTTATATGACAATCACGTAAGTAGAGTGTCATCCTGGAAGACGTGTCAAAATCCAAGTATCAGAGAGCTAACCTCTCCGGAGTCCCTGAGAACACTGTTCCAGCAATGCCTCGAGGATTATCATGAAGGGAAAAGAAAAACAATGACTAACCAAACTCTCCTTTCAACAGCCAGCCCTTCTGACCAGAGGAAAAAAGATCTCAGTCCTCAAGACGTCTATTTCTCTTTGGAGGACGACTCAGCACAGAAACTTTCTTTTTTTTTTATTTTTATTTTTTAAAGACTAGTCAAGTGCAGTAGTGAGAAGGGGGGAAAGAGTAGAACAAGGAGTTCAATCTGTACTGACTGTGAACAATCAATTGAGATAACTCACTACCTTTGGACCAGCCACAGAAACTTTCTTGAGAATTCTGCTCCAAAGCCTTGGCGTTTTGTGACAACTCAGTTATGAAAAGTAATTTCCCATCCTCATTTCCAAAATTAATAATGTACATCCTATCAGAAATATCTTTTAAGTATTAAAGTTCTGAGAGTGTATTTTATTATTTGCTATAGCAATTGATTAATTTTCTATAATTCACTTTATTAAAAGATTCAGTAATGACATTTAGGCCTACTTACATTTAGATAGCAAAATTTTAAGTGATAGGGAATAGATTTAATAAATTAGAGGAGTTATACTTTTATTTTTTGTTTCCCCAGTTGATATTCTCAAATATAAGAACTCTCATATCAAAAAAAGCAAGCCATGAAATATTGGTAATTCTGTGCTGTACTGATCATTATGGAAATGCGAGCATGTGTCTATAATATCCATTAAATACACTTTTATGATCAACTTACGATTTGGGGACACAATTAGTTCAGCTGCATAGAACCAGCTGAATTAAGTGCATGGTCACCAGTATTACCCATTTTCTTGACAAGTAGCAACTACAAATTATTTTTGTGGATTATTTTTGTAGTACACAGATGGAGCCTAAAAGAAGAAAGCATAGTAAAAAGCACATGCCCGCAATGCTCATGTGAACACAATCACCAAACATAATCACTTTGTGGAAGTAGTTGAGCATGGTATTCTCCAACACAGACTGTTTATGAAGGTATTCTAGAATTTTACAACACAAAATTTACTTTTGTTGGGTGGTTAAGTCAGTGGGGAGAAGGGGGAGGAGAACTGTTATTACTACCACATCTGTTTTTTGGGGGGCAGTAGCTCCAGTTAGGGGTTAAGTGTGTGGGCCCCAGAGATGAGAGTACTTGGCCCGCATCCTGATTCAGGCTTTACAGCAATGAAACATCTGCTTGCCAGCCTCTCTAGAAATTTACCATTTCGAGCTGCAGGGCTGAATTTATAGGTGAAAAGGCAATGGATAGCACATTTCCTTAATATTTCACCATTTTTCCATTGTAATTATCCACACAAAAGAACCTGTATATGAATATATGCTGCTTCAGGGATCACAGTAATTTTTATTTTTAAAATAGTGAATCAATTTATTTTCATCATCCAGTAATTACTTTAGGAATTTTTTTTCATTTAAAGAGTGCTCATTACCCATTATCTCATGGATATAATTATATGTCATCTGATGGTGGCATCATCATAATTACTAGTTTACACTGAAGGTCCTAAAAATTAAAAATCACTCAGCAAGTCAAACAAATCTGATTCATTTTCCATTTCTCGTAAGGATGCAATTCCTACATTTTTATTTATAAACCTAAAATAATAAAAGTGTCCAATTGCTCTCCATTGGAGTTCCATGATATGCTTCCAAATAAGAAACAGAAATTTCTGATTCATAGTTCATTTTAAGTGTCAAGAATGTTCAGGATTTCTCAGAAGTTGGTTCCAGGTTCTTAAGGCCAGTACACATCAGAATCTAGGTAAAATAAACTTATTAAACATATTTCTTGACTATGGGAGCTTTCAGAGTCCCTCATATTTCTTTTTTTGTCCTTAGTACCTTTTATTGAAATATGACCCTTGTTGACAATCTGGCAGGCACATGTATCTATGTCAGCCAAGAAGGGAGTGGTGGAGGACACAAATACAGAAAGAGTAAGACTCAGGAAAAATAATAGCTTTACATGGGATAGATGGAGAACCTCCCGCAGTTGTACAACAAACACTGGTTCTTTATCTACACAAAATGTCCCTGTCCCCCGTTTGAAGGTCAACTAATCTTCAAATAATATAATACATTGTTACAGAAACACCGTAGGCATAGACAACTCTGGCAAGCACGGGGGAGTTGCCTAAGTTCCAGATGGGCAGTGCAAGTTGCCGTAACTGCCCAGCTTCTTCCATCAGGGGCCTGCTAATGGCAAAGCAGCACCTTCAGGGAGGCTGGGGTTCATTATTCTTTGAAAGTATAGAGAACATGCATTGCTTCGTTAACTCATTTGGAAATTGGCTTTGGAGTATTGTATGGTTGTGGAAACCTGAGTTTTTTTATCAACCACCATGAATAGGCTCCCTCTGAATACACTCTGGAAAACAGTTTTCATGATTTCTCTCAAACACATTTTAGTTTCTTTAGGCATCATACATTTTACACACATGCACGCACACACACGCTTCCTCTAAACCCTGGCACACACTACTCAGAAAACGAGCGAGTCAACTGAAACATCTTGTGTTTCATTGGTTAAATAAACTTCATGAGGTAAACTACTGATCTCAAACATTTATATAAACAGCATACAACAGGACATGGTATAGAAAAGTAATCTGAATCCTACAATTTTACTAATTTAAGACTTTTGTAATATTTTCCTTAAGTGCTAGGATTTTGGAATATTTTGGAGAAGATACTTTTAAGTTAAAATAGATCACTAGACATATCTGTGATGCACATTTTTACTGGGCCCCCCAATCCTGGGATACTTCCATTATGACTAAGGAGCTAGTAATGGGACAGGTGGGGTGTGCACCCTGGACTGCGTGATGGTAGCACTGAGGACTGAGCGCCTGCTGCCAGTGGGGGATGATGTGGCAGCTTACTGTGTTCCACCAAGAAGGAAGGAGTATTCTTTTCCTTTTCTGGGGGAAGCATAAAGGCGGAAAATTTCACAGAGCTGATTAAGAAAATGAGGAGACAGGATCAAAATTCTTTTAAAAGGGGAAGAGGGTCCCTGGAACAAGTGAGTTCAGCGGCAGTAAAGACAGGCTTTCACAGGTCAGAGTTAGAGATGGGATGCGTTGGAGACCAGCCCATTCCTGATGTTAGGTCTGGAATGTGGGCCCCAGCTGGGCCCCAGCTTGTGGGGCTACTACTGGGAGGTGGTGGAAACTTGAGGAGATAGAACCTCGCTGGAGGAAGTAGGTCACCAGGGATCTCTCTCTCTCTCTCTCTCTTTCTTCCTACCCCCCAGCAACTACTGAGTGAGGAGCTCTGCTGTACCACATAACACACTTCTTACCATGATGTTCTGCTTCAGGTCAACCAAGCAGCAATGCAGCTGAATAACCACACACTGAAACTTCTGATGCCACCAGCCAAAATCAATTTTTCCTCTGTAAGTTGACTTTTTCAGGTATTATCAAAGTGACAGAAAGTGCTTGCCGCATGAAACACCAGATCTGAACATCTGGGTGCATGGGCTAGGGCAGTGATGCTAAACCTTTTAGAGATTTCAATGACACAAACTGCCCACTCCAGCTAGGGTACATGTTGTAGACCTTTAAAGCAGGCCTAAGTCTTGGCTTTGCTTTGTTTCCTGAATCAGAAATGACATTTTTCTCCTCAGTCTGATGAAATCTAATTTATTCTTTAAGTCCTCTGACCCAACAGTGTTCCTGAAGTCCCTGGCCCCAGTGAAACTCATCACACCTTTGGGCTCTTGTGTGCTTTCTATATATTTCTGTGGTGTCCTAACCTTCAGTGCCTCAGAATACAACTATTTGGAGATTGGGCCTTTTTTTTAAATGTAAGATTTATTTAACTTTTGTTTAGTCACTAAGGTGTGCTCTGGTCCAGCATCTCTGATATCCCCATAAGAAGACGGGGTTAGGAGAGACACAGAAAGGGAAGGCGACTTAAGACGTATGGAGAAAGTGGCCATCGACAGCCAAGGAAAGAGCAGTCAGAAGACACCAACCCGCCAGCACCTTGAACTTCTGCCTCTAGAATTGCGGGGAAATCAATGTGTTGCTAAGCCAGCCACCTGAGCAAACTAACACAGTGTTTCATGGTTGTGCGACAATAAAGAGCCTGCCTCGGGTCTGCAGTGCTGTTACTGTGCCTCTGCGCCTCTGCTTCTGCCTTCCATGTCTTGCCCTGTCTTCCTCACTCCTCAGACAGGGGCCAGGCGGCGCGTCCTCTAGGAAGCCTTCCTTGGACACTCTGGCCAGAAGGGATGACACAACTTCCTCTTCTGTTTGATGTCTGGTGTGTTATACAGACCCCCATGACAACACTAGAGAGTACATGATGCTCCTCTGGGCAGCCGTTCCGGGGACCCCAGGGCTGTGCCTCACTTCTCCGAATGGCAGTGCCCACCAAGGAGCCTAATTCTTAGTAATGCAGACTTCCTGCTCCTACGCCCTCAGGGCCAGATGTCTTTCAGAAATCCGAAAATTTCAAATTGTATAAAGTATGTTCAGACCCTTGTAGGGCCCATGACAGCACTTTATAATCAAACACAGTATTGTTGGAAAACATCAATATTCGTGGTAAGCTCTGCTAACAAAAAAATCTGCGCCATACTTACAAAGAACTATTCTTCAGGCTGTTCAGTCAGTCTTGCACTCACACTTGCTCTGAAAATGCAACTCTGTTCCAAGGTGGCTGATACATGCCATCTCATTGTGGGAAACACTAAGTGAATGCAGAAAAATGCAGCCAGATGAATGAGGTACAGAGAAATAAGCCAAATGCTCAGAGGCCTAACGTGGCTCATCTCCGCACAGCTTCCGGGGTTAGGAGACATACCCACCCACATGTGCTGCTGCAGGGGTTCTTTGACTTAATATGCAAACTTCAGCTTTTTCAGTGCCAGGCAAGCAGTCATCCGTGGAGCTACACCCCAGCCCCTCCATCGGATTTCAGATAACCCTCCTTCTACTCCCTCACCACAGCTCCCCACCTGCAGCCCTTCCAGTGCCCCCGCCCACAAAACCGTAAGTCTTCAAGGTAAAGTGCTTCTTTCATTATCTTTAGGCATTTCTTAACATTTACTTCTGTAAAGTCACATTACATGCATCTTTTCTGGTTTGGGGATTGAAGCCAGGGTCTTTACACTGAGCTACATCCTGACCCTACCCCCCACGTTTTTTGGAAGAAGGTCTTGAAAACTGCCCAAGCTAGGCTCAAACTTGAGATTTTTCTCCCCAGAATTACAGGCATGTACCACCACACCTGGCCCCTACATTTTAAAAATTAGGCTTCTACCCTATTTAAAAATTATCCTTCAGACCTTAATGGAATATTGACAACTCTAACATCAAACAAAGGTTTTGGCAAAGCAGCAATGTTCACATTAAGCTTTGCTTAACAAATAAATGTGTGCTACTCTTACAAAGCACTTGTAAGTTGTCAGTGTTGCTGATAAGTGCTAACCATCCTATTTGACCCATGAGCCCTGTGATTTTCATAAGGTAATGTTTTAGAGCACACTGTATATGCCGTTTTGTAAAGAGCTGCCTGCTTATGCCTCCAGTAATGGCATGTACTTACCCAGGTCGAGGCAAGTACCCACTGCTTAAAGCGGCAAGTACTTGGCTGTTTCTTGTCCCTCTCCATCCCTCAAAACCATAGCAATATTTAATGTTTTCTAGCTTTTTTCCATTTGTCTACTCCTTTTACATATGTTTCACAACTCACAAGGGAAAGCAAATATTTAGAAATAGTAACAGGCAAAGAGGAGTTCTGTCGGGAAGTCGCAGTGTTCGGCCGCACTTCTCCCACGTACTGCAGATGCGAGGGTGGGGGCCCTCTCCCTGCCAGTTTCCACTGCTTGAGCTCCAGAGGGTGCAGTGACTCAGTGGTGACTCAGTGGAGCTGACTGCGGCCAACTCCTTGGCAAAGGACCCCTCTGCAAATAGCTGGACACACGGAATCTGAGACAGTTCAACACAGGAATACCCAACACAGGTAGGAGGAGTGCTGGGCCTGGCTGGCAGCTCTGATACGTAAAACAAAACCTGCAAGCATATGTGAAGGGCTCAATCGCACACACAAAACCAGCAGGAGACAGATGGGTATTAGCTGTCTCTGATGACATATAATATAATAAGAAGTGTACAGCCAGTAATGGGCTCACCCCAGGTAGGGGCTGGTCAGGAAAGTCTGAGGTCCACTGGAAAGGTCTTGAGGAAGGACAAGTTGGAATTTGCAGGCAAAGGCTTCAGCTGCTGTTCACAGGGGAAATTTCTTCTCCCTGGGAAGCTTCAGTCCTGCTTTAAAAAAACTCAATATACTACATTAAGTCTACCTAGATTATTGGGAGTGATCTCCCGTATTTATAATCAACCAGCTACAAACTTTAATTACATACATAAAACACCTTCACAGCAACATTTCAACATTTCAACATTTCAACATTTCAATTCAGCAGGTACAATTTGACTAAGTGAGGATAAGAGTCTATTCAAGTTGACACATCAAAAGGATCATCCTAGCTCACCCCCTGTCAGTTTGGGTCCCCTATACACACATGGCCTGACACTACACTCCCCAAATAAACTCAGTAACCTACGTGGCACTACCATGACGTCCAGTAGCCCACGAACATCTGAAAGCACACCAGCCCACTCCCCAGAAGTTGTCAAGTTCTTGGGGTGGCATTCACACTTCTCCTTTGACACTGTTTAACTTAGGTATCAAGATATGTTTATTGCTATATCTTACAAGGAATGATTTTAAAAAGGCCAATGTTTAAATTTTTTTAAAATGTATTATAGTAAAAGACACACTGCCATGAATATCCCTTGGAATCCTCCCCATCACTTCAAACACACATCCATCATTCCTGCCACTTTTTGAAGCAGTTCTGGAGTCCTTTTTTGTGGCTTTAGTGGCACGTTATGGCTGCCTTTTGCCTTCATGTGAACAATTGATTTAAAACACTTTCATGGTCATTTTTACTCTGAAGAAGAAGCTGGAAGTCTCACAGTACCACACTCAGTGAAAAGATGGATGGCGACGCATAGCAATGTTTTCACGAGCCCACCTTTCTGTTGGATGGCACTTAGCAGCAGCACTCAGTGTGTTTTTTAAAAATTACACCTTGCAAAGAAAATCATGAAACACTTTGGAACTGCTTCAGAAAGTGGCGAGAACGTTCGGGTAGGTTGTCCAAAGTGAGGGAGTTACTGTGAGTGGAATGAATGACAGAGAATATGTCTTTTACAGTAATAAATTTTAATTTAGACATTCATTGTATATTTTTTTATCACACTTTGTCAGATGATAATGGGATGACAGGGAAGAAAAAACAATTGGTTAATATATATACAAATATATTTATAACAAAATAAGGAAGAAATATAACTAGTAGCGTTATTTCTGCAACTAGTCATGTGGTCATCACCAGTCTCCTGCTAGCCACTCTAGGCCCCCTTTTCCCTTGGCGAAGGACCTCAGCGGGATCCTTGCTAGATGGGATTACCCATGCCCACCTGACCAGTCTGGGCCCCTAGCCATCCTGAGCTGTGCTGCCTTGATTCTTCGTTGTCTTTAAACACAGAATTCATGGATACTAAAAGATGCCCTAAGGGGTTTCCCGTACTGAGGGCATACTCTTCCTCACCTCCACTGTGGAGTAACAGCTTAGTGCTCCCCTGGTCATCAGGACCAGTCACTGCACTTCTTTCCTGTTAACTAAGAGGCATGAGATGTCAAAAGACCTGGATGACAATCTCAACTTGCAAGTAAGAGAAAGAACTGTTGGTGCCCTGGTAAGTGTGAGATCGTAAGTTTGATTCCTAGTACAACAAAACAAAACAAAATCCAAACCTATGATACATCTTCTGGTGGAGCATTCCTTCCTCTGAAAGTAAAAAGCAGGCTCTAAAGACAGGAAACAGAGCTTTTCCTAGCACATCACTAAGAGTGATAATGAATGCAGTCCATCCCATTTCTAGCCCTGAACCCTGGACCCACACAACTGAAACAGCCCCACATACTGCACTGAGCATGATGCAGGTAAGCCTTTCATGAATACTCGTAAGGGATTAATATCTCCAAATTCTTTGCCTATTTAGACAGAGCTATTCACACACCACCCTCCCATACTGTCACTAATTTTCCACTCATGTTTGTTCCAAGTCCCTGACCTATGCGGCCTTCAACAAAACAGACGTGCACCCTGACCATGCTCCTTTCAAGTGAAATGGACAGTTAGATGCACTGCTTGAAGTTCTGCTCATGGGGAAATTTCCCTCTGCCAGTGTTCTGTGGGGCCACCCCAAAATGCAGTGATAGTGTAAAAAATGTTCAGATGCTGCCTGCTCATCTGGCAGAACCAACTTTCAACCAGGCTAGAGTTTCTCTACTTTTGAGCAAGTCACAGGAACTGCCCAGGGCCACAGGCAAGAGAGATGAAGAATGTAGGGTAGTAGCTGGGCACGGTGTGTGTCTACAGTCCTCAGTACTTTGGAGGCTAGGCAGGAAGAATGCTTGAGCCCAGGAGTTCATGGTCAGCCTGGACAACATAGGGAAACCCTTTCTCAAAAAACAAAACACAAGTAATACAGCAAGAGTGAAGACCACAGGCCTTTGGACCACTTCCTATTGAGCTGAGCTCTTTGGGGCTTGCTTACACCCAATCTCTGGCACATACCATCTCCAGCTGATGACAGAGCACTGCTATGCATGCTCAACTTTAAGGCCAGGAGGGTCAGACAACAACCAGTTTATGATGGGTACCACAGGTTGCATTGGTGACCCATGGCTAAGCGTTAAATCTTTACTAAAACCCACAAGTAGGCCAAAACTATTTCTCACAAGAGAGTAGTTATCTACAAAGGATGGCAGGGGTTTGCTCCAAATCCTAAAAGTGTGCTTCTGCCAAATGCTCCAGCAGCTCCCCTGCTTCCCACAACACTGAAAACACCATTGAATCAGTTCGATCTGGCCCAAGTGGTGCCACAGCCCAGGCCTGCAATCTCAGTGGATGTCTCCCTTTGGTGTTCTTTCAAACTCTGTTAATTTCAGTGTTTTTGTTGGTCCACTGTCCTTTTGTGGTCAGGAATTGCTTTTGTGGCACCGTGTGTGGTGACCACATCTAAATTCTAGGAACTGTTCCACATATATATTTTTCCCATTGTCTCCAGATCATGCAGGCTTTGTAGCCACTGCTTACTTAGCAAAATAAATAACCTTTGGTACTTGGGAGAGGCAAAAGCATAGTCTTCCAATTGTTTAGTGTCACGATCCAGGTCTTTATCCCAGGAATCAAACACTCATGAGGGAAGAAGAATGTCACAGTTCTGGAAGATGAATCCTAATTCTCTCAGTCCACTCCTTGTCGTATTGCTGTTTTATGAAAAATAACTGGAGCCTTACTAGGTGAAAAAAGACTTAGCAGCAGCTGGTGGGGGTTCTTCTTATCTGAGGCTCCAAAGAGGATGTGGGAGTGTTGATAGCTGTAACAGTGGTCTGGGTGTGTGTCGGGGTAAACTGAGAAGGGGTGTAGGTCTTCCCCTGAGAGACCGAGAAACTCAGTATGAGGTGGTTTCAGTGGACCTGTGTTTTTCAAACGGAAGAATTAGGGTGAACAGTATCTCATGACACTTTTGTTTCTAGTTTACACGTGTGTGGATATATACATGCACAACTTTATACAAACTGATATTCTGATAGAAAACATATTTCTGGTTCAAAATCAAGTAAAAGTATGTTGGAGAAACACAGGTAAAGAAAATTACCACCCAACGAACGAGGCACTTAGATGTGAGAGTCAGCAGCTATTTACTGCAGAAACCTTGGCAGTCACGTCGGTTAAGTGAGGCTGCGAAAGCACTGAGAGCTGCCCACCTGATTACACTCCCTCCTGGACTGCCAAAGCCAGAGCGGGGTTCGTATTGCTGAAACCTGTACTTTGATTTGATCATTTTGTGTTTAAATAACAAAATCTATTGAAGCTGGAAAAAAATCTTCCAATTCTTAATTTAAAAAGAGAGCTTTATGAAACCTAAGCCATAGTGGCCGCTGATCTTTGTCTTGAGCATAGCTTAAAAGTTTTACATTTTACTTTTTCCCTTTTTAAAATTAATTATATTCATACACTTTTATTCATACACTTATATTCATAGGTAATGACTGCATTCATCATAGAGTGTTTGTCCCTGTACATAGAATATCTTAATTCTTTTTTTTTTTTCCCCACTCTCCTCCCCTCCCTTCTTGTACATGTTTTACTGCCAATATAAAATTCCTGCTTGGGTTAAAGAAGATCAAATCTGCATACTGATGAGATCCATTTCTGATAGAGCACATCACTTGATTTGTTGTTGTTTTTCTTTTGCAGTGCTGAAGAGCACATTCAGGGCCTTTGTATGTGTAAGCAAGGCCTCTACCACTAAGCTGACCTAGTTCTAGTTGATATTTTTTTAGTGTCTTTTCAGTAACAACTTCAAGGAGCCGAGAGTCATGACTTCATCTCCATGTCTAACAAGAGAAGCAACCTTCCCCCCAGTGTCAGGCACCAAATGAGGGAAGAGTTCAGGACCAACCTCTGAACATCACACTCAGCCATTTGGCCAGGCAGGGGCTTAGATGAGAAGACTGTTGACTGACACTGTTTCTTTCTGTAGCTTTTCAGGTGTTTCTTTCCTAGGTCAACATCTGAAGAATTAGGTGAAAGTAGGAAGAGACTATTCTAGAACTGTTAATGGAAATAATGTGTTATGCTCATTCATGCACCAACTGGGATCCCTCAGAACTTGTCACCAACCCCAAAATCTGCATGGGATAAAGACATGGAAGAGTTCAAGGAATCTTTTCACATCAACTAATAAATTTCCAATGGTTCCGGCAATAGTTAGACATATTTCAAAGTACATTTGTAATTAAATGAAAATGGTAATTAAATGAATAGGTGCTATTTTCCTCACAAATAAATACTAGTAAGCTCTGACTCTTTGGCTACGTGCCAGGCTTAGTTTTGCATGTAATGTCTCACAATCTCCTTGTGTTGTATTAATTTTATAGATGAGGGAAAGGGAAGCTCAAAGAGGTGAACTGATTTGCCCAGTGTCACAGTTAGTAACTGGCAATGCTGAGACTCAAGTGACCTCTACCTAGTTCAAATACTGTAATTTTAACCATTTTGCAGTGTCTCAAAAAGTATCTCAGAGTTGCTACAGGTTGAGCCCTGCCCAAACCAAGGGAAATGAGCTCTGGAGTCAGATATTGTATTTGAGTCTTAATTTTCTTTCTAGGTACAATTCTCACCATAATCTCTTAAGCTTCTGTTTTCTAGTCCATAAATAGGACTAATGATTACATGACTTGTTAGGTATTTTTTGTAAAGACCAACAAATAGTAAGTACTCAAAAATCATGTGCCATTATAGTACTAGCTAGTCTTAAAATGTTCATTGATGTGGGCCTGGTAGCACCCCCGTAATCCCAGCACGGTGGGAGGCTGAGGTAGGGGGATCACAAATTTGAGCCCCGCTTGAGCAATTTAGCCATTTAGAGAGGCCACATCTTGAAATAAAGAATTTTTAGGAAGGCCTGAGAATGTTGCTTAGGTAAAGGCTTCAACCCCGAGTACCCACCACCCATTAAAATATATTCACTCAATTAATGAATGGTTGTGTCTTGAGCTTTACATGGATTTTCTTAGTTGTTATGGGGGGCGGGGAGGAAGAGGAGAAAAAGAAGAGTGTGGTCTATGGAAGCAAATAAACAAACCAAAAGGATGAAATGATAAAGAAGAAAAAAATATTAAGATGAATATAATAGAGGAAAATTAAAGAGTTACAGATATTTTTCAGAGCAACACAGATTTAGTCAGAAGACATAAATATGAGATTTGTTTAAATCCGGTTTTACCCCAATTCCAAAACATGTTAAATTTCACTGGCATGTGGTGGTAGTATTCTGGATGGGGAGAAAATGATGTCAGCATCCCTTCAAGTTATCTGCAATTCTAGACAAACACAGAAATAAATAATACACAAGCAACACAGACACACATACAATGTAAAATCAGAGCTCAAAGAACCCTGATACAGACCATTTTCCTTCTTTCTAGGAAAACTATTTCCGAATAGTGTCTAATAGTGCCAACCTATCTCCTAATAGTGCCACTAACCCTGAAAGTATGGTCCGGGACTCTAGAATAAACAGCCAACAGACGTGTTTGGAGATGTAGCCTCTTCCCTGCAAAATGATCCCGGAAGATTCGAGATGGGGGCAGTAGAGACCTCTGAAAGGTAACTGCCAAGGTAGGTTCCCGGTAGTCTCATAAAATTCAGTGACTCTAACTAATGTATAGAATCTCAATTGCATTTTAATTTTTGAAAATCTATGCTGAGGCATGACTTAGTGGTAGAGCACATGCCTGGAGCATGCAAGGCCCTAGGCATAAGAAAGAAGAAAGAAAGAAAGAAAGAAAGAAAGAAAGAAAGAAAGAAAGAGGAAAGGAGAGAAAACAAAGAAAGAAGATAAAAAGCAAAGGAAGATAGATTTGTGCTTGTGCTAACTCCTGAAGCAGACTATAAACTCCAAGACAGCAGAATTCATGTCCTTTTAGTGCTTCCCTGCACGCTTCCTGTGACTTACCCAAGTGCAACAGGAGCAAGATAGCTACTTAATAAACACACACAGTATTGCTAAACTATAGTTTCAGCTCACTGAAAATGAGCAGACTAATCACAAACAATTTAACATGGAGTCTTTCAAGTATAAGCAACATCAGGTTGTACTGCCCAAACGTACATTTTTTTTCTAGTACATTTTTTCCTAGGGGTTAGCTCTGACTCAGGACAAGAGTTATTTTGAGAATATTTTTTAATAACTTGAATAAAGAAAGCTCTCTGAGAACAAACTGCACTAGGCTGTCCTCCATGGGCTCCTGACTCTTCTGTGGGAAACAAACAGCTGCTCCTGTTTGTCTGCAAAAGGAGCCTGTAAGGAGCTGATAAGCTGAGTATTCTCCGCTGGGATCCCACAGCCTGCCACTGGAAAGATTAATTCTCCATTCTGGCTCGGGGTGATGTTTCATGCCTCTCTTTGGGTGCAGCACACAGAACCCACAGCCTCACACAGTCGTCACTTCCACGCTGCTTCCCATGATGAAACACTGCAGAGTTCTCTAGGCAGGCAGCGCCCCATGCAAAGCCCCCTCCCCAGCCCTGCGGAGACCGGAAAAAAGAAATTCCTCACACTATTCTGAAAGATCTTCTACAGATTCCTGAGGTACTTTCAGCAGCCACTGAGCAACTGCTGCCATCACACAGCGGGGTGTTAGCTAGTACAATATACTCAGAGCACAGAAGAAAAGGCAGGATAAGGAAGACCCTCAGGAGAGTACTGCTTTGTCATAGTAGGGCTGAGCCAATGAGAGACACGAGAGCTCCAGGAGACACTGTTTACTCTGGGCACCAACTCTTAGCTTTTACCAGGCAGAAAGATAGGATCCCGGGCACGAGGGTCTCAGGCCTTGCATCTTCCACAACCTCCACGATGAATGACGGTCACTGAGCGCAAAGCTTAGATTAATGCAACTCCTCATCCTTGTGATACTGCAACCCTCCCACACCCAACAAAATTTATAAAATGCAGGTATGGGGTTGGAGATTTAGCTGTGGTGTAAGTGCCTGCCTGGCAAGTGCAAGGTCATGAGTTCAATTCCTGGTATCAATAAATAAAATGCAGGTATGTGAGAATAAATTCTAGAAGGCCCACTATGAACGCACTCTGACTTTTTTGAGCACTTTTATAAATAGTAAACTGTTTGGGGCATATGGCATGGTAGAAAAAACTTACAAAGGTAAGAAGCTAGAAACCATACTCTGAGTCACTGATGGTGACAACCGTGGCCTATTTTCATTTTCTTAGGGCAGGAACAGCTCTTTTCCCTCCCATTTTACACTTACATTCTGGACCAAATGAAGCCTCAAGTTTTCCAGGCTGATATTCTTCTGTCTGAAGACAGAGGAAATCTAAGACTCTGCGGCACGGGGCATATCTGTACGTTACGGTGAGACTTTTACAGAAGGAGCAGGGTTAGGTACAGGTACTGTTGGGCTGACTTTTGACAGGGTTCCAATTCCAGTAAGGAGAAAACGGTCCATGGAGAATCCCACGCAGGATTCTGCCCCTGACAGTTGCTCTGTCAGATGCTGTAGAAACAGTGATAACTGCTCCCATGTCTCAGTGTGGGCTTGCCTTCCTTATCCTGGAAGGATGCGTATATCAACAGCCCTCACAGCCATCTTCCACACAAGGCCCCCAAGAGATGGTATATAGCCTTTTCATTAAAAGACATCAGCAAAAAAGAAAAGATGAGAGAAAAGCATTCAGATATTTTCACTGAGTTTAACATTTTTCATTTACAGAAGACAGGAATAAGACATCTAGAAGTTTCACATCTCCTGTCTGGGCCAAAACAAAGATCTGCTGAAACCGCACTGCAGGGCATGGATCTGGCTGCATGCTCAGGCCAGCAGGCTGGAGCTAGCAGCCACCATCTCATGAAGCCTGAGGGCAGTACCCCTCTTCTCCATCAGCATCCGATAGGGCATTAGCCAGGCTCTGCTTCCAGGCAAAACAGACATATCAGAGCTATATTTTGCTTGCATCTCACTTAAGGAAGGAAAAAACCCACATAGATATAGAAAAGGAAAATAATGATCTGTCTACATACCAGTGACCTTAAGTGTAAATTATTTGCTACCTCAACCAACACTGGTTTGTTCTTTATTTCACTTCTCTGAGGACAGCAGGAGACAGATTCCTTGCTTGCAAGACAGCAGAAGTCCTGAGGTACACCGTCAGGCATTCTGTCCTCCTGCATCGAACCTCAGGAAGCTCCCTGCCCAGCCAAAGCTATGACTCATGTTGTGCAGCCAGAGTTACAACAGGACTTGATTTGCTGCAGTGGGACGCGCACACGACACTTAGCAAAAGAACAGCTCTGTTGTAGCATGTCTGGAAGATTAATTAAAGTCAGTGCAGAAAATGGAAAATTACTATTACCATGTTAAATTAAAGAGATGTTCAAAACACAAGTGAAAGGACCAAAAGCTTCAGTTCAGAAAATAGGAAATGCTTATGCTTTCATTTGTTTGGGTTGTTGTTTTAGTCTATCTTTATTTGGCACACAGTGAAATTTAGTATGGGTATCAGACTAAGAGATTTTTCAAGGACTCTGAGATTATTTTACCTAGACATTATAAAGAAGTAATGAAATTTGGTTGGCCAGCAACCAAAAAGCAATGGTAACTTGTAGAGTTTTTAATTTAAGTTCATACTCTTACTCATTATTATTATTATTTTTTTTTTGTACCAGGGATCGAACTCATGACTGCGCACTTGCAAGGCAGGTGCTTATGCTGCTGAGCTAAAGCCCCAGCCCTGACATTCAATAATTCTTTACTGACCATCCATTAGGAAAAAGAATATAAAAAGTACTATGATACCCTTAATATAAGATAGGAAGTGGTATGTCCCATGAGAAGGAAGCAGTTATTTCAGGGAAGAGATTATCATTTCTAGAGTAAGAAGGCGTTCTAGTAAAAGGAAAATAAAGTAGCCTGCCTAGCAGAATGAATAAAACAAAGCATGTGAGAAATCATGGGCGGGTCTTTCACGAATGAATGAAACGAGTGCAAAGAAACAAAGACAAGCACATCAGAGAACGGTGAAAAATGAAGACTGCTGGAATCCGAGGGAGTTAGGAGGGGTGGGCCTAAAACAGATTGGAGTAGCAGTTAGGAGCAGATTTGTGGAAGGCTGTTAACCCAGACTAAGCACGCGGATGTGTGGAAAGCGTGTTCATCCTTTATTATCTGTGAGCAGCTAAGGAAAGCCAGATGGAGCAGCCACAGGGCTGGACAGATGTAGGAGGGCCACTTCTGGGTCATTAACTCATTAGTTGATGGACAGTAGGGCGGTGTAGGGGTCCCAGGAAAGTAAAGAAAACCTAAAGTGTGCAGAAGAGAGGTGCTTAGGGAGAAGCAACTGTTTATCAATGAGCACAGAGTATTTCAGAATTTTGCCAACCAATACAGTCCTCTATGTAACAAGCTGAATTTTAGCACTGAAGTTTGAAAAATGGGGCTGTATAGGCTTTTGCTTTTCACATCTGTCATCTGGACTTCTACTTGGACAGACACCTCTCTCTTCCCTTAGTAGTCTAAAACTAAACCTATCACAGTCTTTCCTCAACGTGTAACAGCTGATGACTTCTTCAGGAAGCGGTAGCATAAGCCACTCAGGTGCTCAAGTCAGAAACCTGGAATCATTACCAGGTCTATAACATCACTGCCAGCATGTGAATCCGCCTCCCATTTTGGGGAAGCACCATTGCGGGAATTTTGACAGAAGCCAGCCCTCTCCCTCTTTTACACTGTATGCTTCTATGCTGGACTCACAGCAGTATTATTTGTCTTATTTTTTAATCACTGTTACCCATCCTTTGTCTTGGTTTACTTTCTGGGAAATATCTGCAACTTCGTCTCCCGACCCTGACCTTGAATTATCTGTTTCATAAATGATTAATTTCCAAGCAACAGTATCCCTCTGTTCATTCGTGTATGTGACATATTTCCCTTATCTTTCGGGGTTTAATGACATTTTCTTTGAAGTTTTCTTCTACTCCTGGCATGTCTACTCCCTCTCCTGTTTCTTCACTCTGGTTCCTGCCTTTCACGCCATGTGCTTTCATCAGAAGCCTAGCATCCTTGCTTGCCCATTCATACTTAATAATGCAGCAGGAAAACTTGAAGCTGGCACATGGTATGAACTCGCAGATTTTAGTACAGTGTGGGTGGGCAAAAGGCCAAGGGATGTTTCTTTCTCTCATTTAAAAAAAAAATAGCATACTGGTTAATTCACAGGAAAGTTGTTACAACAAAGAGGCCCTCAAAGAGCGACTGAACAAGTTGGCTGAATCCAAGTGAACGTTCTGTGAGCTGAGGAGCAGGACCAGCAGTCAGTGCTCGGCTCATTCTTTCTTTTTGGTTTCTCCACAGGTTCCTGGGGCAGTGCGGTGACAAACGTGTGGCACACACACCACGGCAGGCTGTTATCACTGACAGCTCTAAAAGGTTCACCGTCCCTGCCTCAGGGTGTGGTCCTTGCCTGCCTGGTGATGCTGTCTCAGCACAGCACATCCACATCTGACCCTTGATGGGAGCAAGGGCAAGCAAGCATGCTTCTTCTAAGAGAGGTAAGCAGGCGGGTGTGGTGGCAACATGCCAGCAATCCAGCACTCCGGGAGGCTGTGGCAGGAGGACTTCTGCCTGGGCAACTCCATGCCTTGGCAAGACCCTATCTCCGAATAAAATAAGGTCTGGGGATGTAGCTCAGTGCAAAGGCCCTGGGGGTTCCATCCCCAGTGAGGGAGCTGGGTACAAGCTGGCACAGCCCTGGAAAGAATGTGATTCTGCTCTCATCTCACTGCAGAAGCTTGGGAAAGGGAGTCCCTACTCAGGCAGAGCTGCTCTTTACCAAAACTCCAGGGTGTTCTTTTAGCAAAACAGAGGGAGACTAGAAAGTGAGACATTGTGGCCTTCTCCAAATCTGGGACTCGCAAATGTTCGTATCTAGCCCAGAGCCTTCTCCGAAGTGTTTCAGGGTCGTGGCAATCACGGCTCCCCAGCCTCTGGGGCGTCTGACTGTAGTATTCACCAAGGCCTGCACAAACTCCACCTACTCCATCCTTGTCTCTAGGGTTCCTCCTTCCTCCTCCCCTGGTGCCTGGAATCTCAGAGGCTGCTGGCCTCTGGTTTTGTTTCTCCAGAAAATAAACTTCAGATTTGACATAGGACTGAGGCCTGGCTACCTGTGTAGGGGGGTGGGGAAGGACCTGGGTCCAACTGCTCCAAAGTCCCTGCCCTGAGCCTCTTACCCAGCCTGGCCTCCTATCATCCTCACGTCTTTATTCCTGACCTTTCGCTGGTTCTTTGGGTACTCATCCTTGTGGGAAGCGAGGTATCCCTGTCCTCACACACCATTCTGCCACCACTTTTCAGTCTTTAAAGACTCCATTCCTGGGTTACACACATTTCCTAGGGTTGCAAAGAATGAAGCTTCTGTTCCTGCTTCTTCTCTTTTTTAATGTTTAGGAAATTTGAAAAAAGGAGGAGGAACTAAAAATAGCTTTACTACATTATCTTGAAAACTGAAAATATTTTTTATCTGTCTGTGATGCTATCACTGGAAATTTTATCTCAAGCCACAAATACCCATTTGCTTAAAATAAGGACAGTTTTATTTTTCTGTTCATCCTGTGGGTGTATATACTCATGATCTCCACACTGTAACCACTAATTGTATTTCACTTTAAAGTGATCTTTAAAAGCCTCATTGGCAATGATATCCAAGACTTGCAATTGTGAAGTCATCCCCCACCACAAACGCTTACTAATCTTTTTCTCTACACTGAATTTCTTGCTTCCCTTTCAAATGACCTTTATGAGCATTGAAGTGAACAGTGACAGAGGTTGATTCACCCTTTTGTGTCTCACTTTATGGTTCAATATAAAGTAATTGAGAGAATGCCTTCTACACACACAAGTTTTTTTTTTTTTTTTTTTTTTTTTAAGACCTGAATGTAAGACAATTGTCTTTACTTCAAAGATAATTTTTAGGAATAAAACTTACTTTATATTTGTACACTTGGAACTTTTTGCACTTTGCTGTGTTCTTACTCTTAAAAGTCCATGTACATTTCAGAAACTGTCTGGATCTTTTGACCTCAATGGCCAGATAAGGGCCTGGTCCCCAGCTGGTGCTTCAGGGTGGCAGCAGAGAGTCTGAGTGGTGGCCCTCGGGGAAGTACACCCTCAGAGGGGCCGTGGGCCCACAGTTCCTCTTCCCCTCTCAAGTCTAGGAAAGGAGGTGAGCAGTTCCACTTCATTCTGTACATCAGCCTTGATGTCTGACCACCAGCTCCAAACAGTGAGGCCCACTGACCAGGGTCTGAAACCTCTAAAGCCGTAAGACAAACAAGCCTTTTTCTCTTTATAAACTGATTATCCCTATATTTTATAGTAGCAGAAAGCTGACTACCACACACAAGGTGCCACCTCTACGGTTTCTTTCTTGGGCTCAGTCCTACTTTTCCTTCTAGGTTCACTTCAATACACGGTGTCACCTCCAACCACAAAGCCTTCCTTCTCCACTCCAGAGCTCTCCCGGGGCCGAGCTGGTATTGCACCTGTGCATTTCCATGGCATCCAAGGTTCCCTGAATGACGCTTCCCCCACACAGTCACTGCTTGTCAATATCCCTCCCTATTCCATGTGTTCCAGTTGGCTAAGGCCCAAGTGTCATTTAACATTCCTGCACCTGTAAGTCTTTCGTGGAACACAGCAGTGGCTAGTTTTGTGTTCACTTATTGAATGAGTAAGAGAAAGGTTGCTTTCCAGATGGAAACAAAGGTCCCTCAATGGAACCGGAGGCAGGGGGCCTGAGAGGGACAATTCACACTGCTCACTTTTAGTTACTCGTGTCCTCAGTGCTGCAGTGTTAACTGAGAAAGCATAGAGAACCTCAGTAAGAAACGATTAAATGGGATTGTGATAATAAATGGAGACTTAGACCACTGATTGCTGGTCAGAGGAAAGATGCAGAAAGCTGTGCTTTGAGTATGTGCCTTAGTCAGGGATCTTTGATTGTAATGAACAGAACTCTATTGAGCTTAAGCATGGAGGTCCATGGCCCAGAAAGCACAAAAGCTCTATAATGAGCAGCCACACTGGATGGAAGAGGCACAGGGGACAAGAAAATTTCGCGAGCACTTTGTAGCACTTTACGTCAACCAGATACACAGAGGAGAATGACAACTGCACAGCTGACAGATACCGGACCCCTTCCTTCCTTCCTTCCACCCGCTCAGCACCTGGGCGCTGCTGGCCTACCAGCCGAGGGTGGCAGGGCCACGCCATGGACTCGATCACAGTGCACTGACGGAACCCTTGCTGCAACACGTGCACAAACTTAGAAGTTAGTTCCTGAAATATAGAACAGTCTCAAATAGCAGAAGACAGGACTCCTCTTCTTTTAAGTATACTTGGCTTAAACAGAACAGCAATTCTGACTGCGCCTTGCTTAAAATCTGCGACTGGTCTTCCAGGCCCACAACAGTGTAACACGCACAAAACTGTACCCTAGTTTTTGTGTAATCCTGGAACATATGGGGTGCCCACCTCTCCCAGCCTCAGTCCGTGTAGGTGGCTCCCTCCCCAGCTGCACGTGCTACGGTGGCTCTCTACCGTGACTCTCAGAGCACCTCCCGTCTGTGGCCTCCACAGTCTTACCACTTGTTGAGGTTGGGGATGACATCACGCACTCTCAGCTGGTTCTTCGGCTTTCAGAACAAGTAAGCATATGCATGCTTAGTGAACATTATGCCTCACGGCTCTGTATTCTCACTGCCTAGTGTATGCCTGGGTCATATTAGATGGGTAACTAACTTTAAAAATAAAATATCTGCAATTTAATTGTTTTTCAAAGGGACTTAGTAAGGGTTTAGTAATTTAAGACTTTGACCTAATTCATTTCACATACGAACATCAGTTGAGCAGATGACCATCTGCACATATTTAGTGTTTGTGTTCTAGAAGTCTATACATTTTGAGGTAATTAAAAGCTTTTTATTTCAGCTGGCGTTCTTAACCCAGAGGGGACTAGGGCAGGGGGAAGATTGGGGGATGGTTCCAGGATGTCCTAAAGCTGAATGCTAATTGGCTCCCACATTGGTTGACTTTGTTTTTATAACAGTTAATTCAACCTGATAATATTCATTCTGTTTCTAGAATAAGACCCTTTCTCTTCCCTCTCCCACTTTACTTATTTTAGGTGTAAAGATGACCTGAATTTGCTCTAGGTTCAGTCCTGCTTAAATGCACTCAAGATGACATTCAGGCCACTGCTCATTCCAGCCAAACTAGGGAAAAAGAGGTTTGGATGGTTCTCTTTTCCATTCTTGGATAAAAACCAAGCAGATGTTGACATTTTACAATAAAGGTCAACCTGCACATCTGTAAGTAGTGCACACTGACTCCCATCTTATAAGGCCACATGGGGTGATCTGTTCATCACAATGCCTGGCACATCAAGAGTTCCCAGTGCATGTTCATGGAATCTGAATCAATTTACCGAAACAGGGAGCTGGCTGAAAGATGATTCCATCTCTTTATTTTTAAATTCTGAAATGCAATTTTTCTTATGAAGAATTTCTTTGTCAAAGGATTGCAACATAGAAAGTATGAAGTTTTGGAAAACAGTGGGGAACATAAAGTCTCTGAAGAGCAGAAGACCTAGATGTCTTTCCCATTACCCTCTGCCCTGCTCCAATCTCCCTGAGTTCTGCTGAAAAACTGTATGTCTGTACCACATTGCTTGTCCTCTGCGTCCAGCAAGAGCAGAAGCCAAAAAGAGCTGGCTGCGTGTCTGAAGGTATCCTTTCCTTCACAAGCTAGAGCATCAAATTAGAAAACCATGCTCCACTGTGGACACACAGAAGCCCAGCATGTACAACCACAATGAAGTCACCCCAACAAGTTGTAATTAATTTAGAAGAGGACACTGACGGGGTGCAGAAATGCACCATGGCACAAGAGCAAACAGCAGAAGCAGGAAGGTCGTACTCACCTTGCCCTTGGCCTTCTCCCTGAAGCAAGGCGCTCCTTTGAGAGGCTCCCTTCCTCTTTCTAGAAGGAACAGCCTCAGCCCTGAAGACAGGGACGCAGAGAACCATGGGAGGAAGCGGGCCTTGCAGAGCACCTCTTCCCTGTTTATTACATGTAATCAGAACCCTCTCCCCTCTAACCATGTTTCTCCATGAGTGTTCCCTCTTCACCATATGGCATCAAAAAACACAGGTTTCCCTGTTTCTTTAAAAGGCTCCTGTGTCAGGTAAAAATTTATGTAGAATAAACTCAGATGCTTCTCTCCTGTTAATCTGTCTTTTGTTGTAGGTGTCTGTCTCAATCACAAAATTAGTCATGGGTAGGAAGTGTGATCTTTCCTCCTCTACAACAGTACCCATGAAGGCAAACCACTCCAGTGGCCTGTGGTGCATAATGACCCTACTGAAGGGTGAACCCTAAATCTTGAATCTTAAAACGTTTGTCGGCATCTTTGTCCCTCCTGGCATCAGCATCTTGTCTCAGTTTTTCCTGGATGACCGTATCCATTCACACGATTACCCACCTCTCAGTCACCCAAGTGGATTTTTTCACAAGGCACATTGAGTAAAGTCTAGAAGCTTTATGATCGGCTCACACCTGCTCTTTACGATCTGTCTCTCCAGCCTTGACTTGTACTCTCTCCCCTGAGGCTACACTGATTTCCTTTCAGTTTGTGAAACACACCTTTATTTGGGCTTTATCCTCATTGAAAACTCTTCAGCTAACTCTTGCCAGCCTGGGTATCTCCTACTTGTGTTTCAGGTTTCAATTTAAATGTCACTTCCTCAATGATATTTAAATAGTCACCTAACTTGGTGTTCTCATGTACCCTTCACAATACTTACTGCAATTTGCAATGTGCTATTTATTTCAGGGGCTCTTTATGTAAAACCTAGTAGCACAGACTCCTTGAGAGCAGGGCTCATTTTGGTTACTACCACAGGGAGGCAGAAAGGCCTTTGTCAGTCATACATAGCCTTTGCCAGTGCTGAAATCTTTCCTAAGAGCTGTTACACAAGTATCAGTCCATTCACAGAGACCAGGTCTCGTAGGATGATTAAACTAGAATCTTTTTCTCTCCATCACAGTTCCATGTGGCCAAGTGGCACATTATTTTTAATCATTGCCACATATACTCAAAGAATTCACTTAACAGTTTAAAGTGCTGACTTACCCAGTGTAAGCTTTGCATGAATTTAGAGAATGTTGAACCCAGGGCTCTTTGTGACTCAGTTTCTCCATCAGTAAAAAGAGGTAGTTTGAAGTAATTATTTTTTTCTAAGACACTAACTCAAAATTCAACATGGTATCTTAGTGTTTTTGCAAAGGATATAAACACATAGCTCACAAAAGAAATAAAAATAGTAATAAATAAATAAATAAAAATGGTCAACATACTTCTGCAGATTTTTTAGCTTCAATAGTAGCCAAGAAAGTAAATTTAAAAATTGAGACATAACATTTTCTTTTATCAGACTGGCCAAGATGAAAGAGAATGATGATATACTTATTTAGCAATGTAATAAAAAATCACTTTCACGTACAATATTTGGTCTGGCTATTTGGTAACACACAGCAACAGCTCTACCCATCTCACCTTGCTGCTCCTACAGCACCATGTTGATGCTCCTCCACTGACAGGTGCAGCCCATGGCCCCGCCTCATCACGGCGGGCCTGCCACCACAGTGGAGGTGATGTGGCATGGTGTCCAAAGCAAAGTTTTAAAAGGCAGCCCTGATTCAACCTGCTGCTCTATGGGGACACCAGACTTTGGAGCCCTGAGCAGCCATGTAGGTAGTTGAGCTCTCTTGAGGTCAACCTGCTAGAGGAACCACAGGCAAACAGAGAAAGACGCCTGGAGTCCCAGCTGTCCTGGATTCAGCTACTTGTGGGTGAATAAGCTTTCAGAAGATTCCAGCCTCCCCAGCCAGTTCCAAGTGGAAGAAAAATAAGCCATCCTCACTGGGCCTTGCCTCACCTATAGATTTATGTGTAAAAGAGATAAATGTTGTTTGGAATAGTTTGTTACGTCTGTGCTAGAAGATATACATACTGCTGGACGTGGTGGTGCACACCTATAATCCCAGTTACTGGGGAGGCCAAGTCAGAAGGATTGCAAGTTCAAAACCAGTCTGCCAGTTTATTGAGGTCTTGTCTCAAAATACAAATTTAAAAAGGACTAGGTGTGTACCTCCGTGGTAGAATGTTTATTCCACATGCATGGGGCCTTGGGTTCAATTCACAATACACCCTTGAAAAGTCTACACCTATAATAATTTGTCATATAGCGCTAGATAACTAGAGCATTGTGTGTGCATGTATATAATGTAAAGAGTAAAATATTACTAGCTTAAAAGATGCCTATATTTATATATCTATATCTATATCTATACATAGTATAGGCATATGTTTATATCTATATCAATCCATCTATCAATCCATATACTCTATGTAAGTTTACATATCTTTTTTTTTTTTTTTTTTGGTCTTTTTTGGTTTTATTGGTACCAGGGATCGAACTCACGACTGCCTGCTTGCAAGGCAGGGGCTTATGCTGCTGAGCTACATCCCCAGCCCCAGTTTATATATCTTTTAACACAGTAAAACCAGTTCTATAAATATGTGCTGCACAACCAGAAGGTATACAAAATAGATGCATAGAACTGTCTCTAAAACTAAATAATTTAAGACTATCTAAAATTTCAGCAATAAGAAACTGATTAAATATACTGTTTTATATTTAATCAATTTCTAGACAGCCACGAAAGAAACTGATGATTTGAAGTTGCACTTACTGACAAAGATCAAAAATTACCATTAATTCAATTCCTTGCACATAAGGTACATTTTTCTTACTTTTATATGATTTTATGTCCATTTAGGCACAAAAATTGGATTAATTTGTTATTTGTTTATGTCTGGCTCCCTTTAAATTATTCATACAAAGATGTTTCTTTTTTTTTCTTTTTCTTTTTTGGTGCTGGAGATCAAACTCACAACCTTGCACTTGCCAGGCAGGCACTTATGCCGCTGAGTTAACTCTCCAGCCCAGATGCTTCCATTTTTTAACAAAAAGGAATTAAATCTCAAAATGTATCTCAATCCATTTTCTTCACTGTATAATATACATATGATAGCTGTCCCTTCAGGTCATGGATTTGGATTTAATTCATTTTTCCACACTTTCCCCCTTTAATAATCATTGCAGTTGGTCCAGTGTTTTCATTTACGTCATCTTAAGCAATATTAAAATAGAAACTTTGGGTTATATCATCTTTGGGCACTAGTGTTTTATTCTTATAGCACAAATTCCAGAAAGTAGAACTATAGGGACAGTGTACACTTAAATTTTAATATATAATATTTAATTCTAAATGGTGATATGTGACATTTCCCTTGACTCTCTCTCTCCTTTCTCTCTCTCTCTGAAAATGATCTCAATGTTACACAATTTTTTTCTTTATTTTGTAACACAGAAGTTTACATTTTATAGGGTCAAGCCTACGAACCTTTTCCTGAACTGTTGCTCAGACCCTGGTTTAAAAGCCAAACCTACTGTTGGTTAGTATTTGTTGGTGGGAATGAAGAGATCATTCAGGATAGGATTGTCCCTTCTACACTGAGCACCTGAAGTATGACCTTCAATGAGTACTTGGCAGCCATGTCCAGGAGACTGTGTAAGTGTGTGACTCAGGTCTAGACAAGTGGGTTGTCTGATAACTTTGTTCAAAGAGAGCAATGTCATTACTCAAAGAAGTCAGCTTTACTTATAGAGATGTGAGCTGGTATTTAATGAGTCTATAACAACACTGAATATGCGAACCACTTTCTTGTTCCTCCAAGGAAATGAGAATAACCTCTAAAATAATCTTTCCATTAGAAACCTCACAATATGAAAGTTTCTACGTTCTGCTCCCCTTTGGCTTGACAAATACCCTAAGGTTTATTGCTTTATGGCCCTTGGTGAGGTAAGAGTAACCAGGACTATTTACAATTTCTTCCCTTATTTTTACTGTATCTTTTTAAGGACATAATCTAGTATTTTTTATCTAATTAAAATAGGATGATGTGCTCCATTTCTTTTTTTTTTTTCTTTTTAGTATTGGGGATCGAACCCACGACCTCGTACTTGCCAGGCAGACGCTGTGCTGCTGAGCTACATCCCCAACCCTTCATTTCTTTTAATATCCAGCTGGCAGATACTTAATGCTAAATATATTTTAATACTCATATAAATTATAAGGAACTGTTGAAAATATGTCCTTAAACACAACAGGACTCTACCTTATGATTTAGATTTTTGGGAGGCACAAAGCACACCACCTTCCTTGATTCTGATTTGTACTTGCTTTTACTAGTAGATCCCCTTTACTTGTCTTTCCTATGTGTTATCAAATCCTGTTCGCCCTTTAGTCATCTCCCTCTAAGATTTGTTCCACTATTTTTCCTTTTTACAAAAACATTTTATTATTTTAAAAAACCAAGTTTAAAAATTGATGGATTAACCACATAAAATCTGTAAGAAAATGTTCACAGTACATGAATGATATAACAATAAGATCACTATAAGAAACGATAGAATCTTCCGGGAGAACATGGCGGACAGACAGCAGCAGCTACGCAGACTCTCTGCGAGACCCAGTTTAGAATCCAGGAATGGTGTGGAGTGAGGAATCCTAACCAAGTGGAGATATACTCTGCTGACCCAAGAACGAACTGGGCTGAGAGAAACCAACTGGGAGTGCAATCCTGGTGCTGTAACAGGAACAGATAAAGTCTCAGCTGGAAGCTGGAGCTCTCGCCATTGGAAGCCGCGATTTGGGTTTCCTGCTGCCACCGCTGCATCTGAATCAGCTCGGCAGGGAGAGAGACACAGGAAAACTCTGAGAATGGGAATCGGTAAACGGAGCTGAGAGCTGGATGGGCGGGGAGCTGTGCATCAACCTGCAGTGAGTGAGGGAAACTGGGACTATTCCACGGTCTAGGAGGCTCCAACAGAGGACATTCTGGGACTGGGCAGACTTGCCGGAACAGGGCGTTGCAGTGCCTTCAGTCACATATCCCCCTCTCAAGCGGGATTGGTGAGCAGTGCCTACCCTGTGTGACACTGCTGGCTGAGACCCAGTAGGCTATCACAACCCAGGTCCCAGCACCTGGAGGTGCACCCGAGTGGTGAAGCCTTAGGTAGGTTGACCTGGAGGGGTGGGCCCTGCATAGGCTGCCTGGTCCGTAACTCTCTGGTGCGCTGTGGTGGGTGGGAACACCTAGCCGGCACAATTCAGTCAGACTGTGGCTGACAGGGAAGGAAGCTGGGTCTTCTATATACGCTTGCATATATAAGGAACAAAGAATATGGGAAGAAGGAGCAACAAGAAAGGCTCCTCAGCCCCCAATCCTGAGAAAGAGGCAATAGCAGACACGGCACAATAGAAATAAAGCGCTATCTCCAGAGCCTCATAGACGAGTTCAGGAATGAAGTTATTAATGACCTGAAGCAAGACATAAGCAGAATACTTAGAGAAATGCAAAGCACAACCCAAGAAAAAGCAGATGGTGGAATGGAAGAACAGAAAAAGAGGGGAGAAATGTTTGATGGAGAAAATAGAGAAAACACAGACTACATGAAGCAGGTTTAAAGAGATTACCAGGAAACTAAAAACTCTATCGAAAACTGGCATAACAGCTTGAAAGAAACTAAGGATAGATTATCTGAATTGGAGGGCAGATTTGTAATATGGGAGCATGAAATGAAAAACTTCTTAAAAATAACAAAGAAACAAACAGCAACAATACAAAGACTAGAAGATGATAAGAGGATCTGTAACTTAAGAATTAAGAACATAAAAGGAGAGGTAGGGACACAAACAAATGAACTACAAAAGCTATTCACAGAAATAATCCAGGAGAATTTTCCTAATTTAGCAAAAGGTAAAGATACTCAGATGTATGAAGCATACAGGACCCCAGCCACCTACAACCCAAACAGAGCAATACCCTGGCATATAATAATCAAAATACCAGAAATCCAATATAAGAACAGAATATTAAAAGCCGTCAGAGACAAGAAACAGATCACTTACAGGGGAACACCCATCAGAATTACAGCAGACTGCTTGGCACAAACCATCAAATCATTAAGAGCGTGGGGGGAAATAATTCAAGCTTTGAAAGATAATAACCTCCAGCCAAGATTGAGATATCCTGCACAACTATCCCTGGAAATTGATGGAAAAACAAGGTGCTTTCAGGATAAAGAGGAATTAGGGGAATATGCAACCACCAATTCAACTCTACAGAGAATACTGCAGGATATTCTAAAAAAGAAAAATATGAAGAATCCAGAAATAGTGGCAGAGAGGCCACAATGAATGGAGCAGAAAACAAAATGAAGAAGACAAACTGACAACTAATGACAGAAAAAGAGCTCACCAGAAATGAGGCAGAGAAGATTGGGTGGTAGAAACAGCTATTTTGGAGAAAACAAGACATCATAATAGCTAGTACTGATTTAATATCATCTTGTTTTGAAGTCCCATCAAGCTTTTGTTCTTCTGTCTCCATAGGTCTTAACATGTTGTATCTTATTGGATTTTATTATATGTGATAGTATAAACAAAAACTTTTATAGACAAGGAGATTATACAGAAACCATAGTTCATTATTTGTTAGTTGATTCTAAATACCCTGTAATACTGTCATTCTCTTGAATGGTTTTACATTGTTTTGATATATTTGATGCTACAGTATACGAAGTTATACTCAAAGATTTCAAGGAAAGAGACAATATGGTAACTACTTTTATGTTGGGATTATCTTGTGGTGAAACACTATTTTGCTTAGATGGTTATGTTTTGATCTGCACTGTTTTGTTGTTATGCCCTCTTTTATCTCAATCTCCTTTTATTATTTACTTTTTTATTTTTATCCTTTTAATTAAGGGAAAAATAAATTTAAAAATAGCAGGATATATTATAGTAACCCACTTTGATTTTCTATTAACTTGATTTGAAGCCCTGTATTGCTCTCACCATCTTGTTTTGACTGATGTTCCTCCATTCTGTTTGCTTGATAGTACCAGGTTTGAAAGTTTAGGCAACAGCTGTGAAGATAGTGGGATTCATTATGACGCCCATACTGGTTGACTATTACCTACTTTTGAAGACCTGTAATGTCTCTAATGTTTTGGTTTTGTTGGTTTCGTTCTTTACTGTTTTGTTCAATTTTATTATAACTGATGATGTAGGCAATTCTATTTGAGATAGCGGGAGGCATTATGGTAACCATTGTTGATCACCTTGTATTTTGTTTTTACATTATGTATTATGTCCATCCTTTTGATTTAACTGACTCTGTTCTGTTAAGTCACATTTGGTTTTACTCTCTTCCAAAAAAAGTACTAAGAACTGTGGGAGCAATAAAACACAAAATGTGTAATAGTCATTGTACAAAAGAGAGGAAAAGAAAGTGCTCTAAACGGTATAACTGCATGTATATTTAAGTGTATAAGACAGACAATGATATTACTGAGTTTTGAACAGAACTGTTTGCAGTCTCACTGTTTGTCCACTTTATATGCTTCAATTTTGTAACTTGAACAAATATTTCTAAGATGACAATATATAATCCACTAACTAGTGATTTTCCACTGTTTATTTTTTTTCTGAAATTCTGTATAACTTGTACCCTTTTTCTGCTTTTTCCTTTTTCTCCTTAAATAAAATTTAAAAAAAAAAAAGAAATGATGGAATCTATAAATAAACTACTAAATCTACTACCTGTGTCTAAAAAGATTGCAGGATATAAGATTAATAGTTAAAAATCAATTATATTTCTTCTGTCCTTTTAGTAGGGTTTTTTTGGGAGGGGATACCAGGAATTGAACTCAGGACTTTGCACTGGCTGGGCAGGTGCTTGTGCCACAGAGCTATATCCCCAGTCATCTTCTATCTTTTTGAGACAGGATTTTACTGTTCAGTTTAGGCTGGCCTTCAACTCACTTTGTAGCCCAGGATGGCCTCAAACTCATAGCAATCCTCCTGCCTCAGCCTCCTGAGTGCTGGGATTACAGATGTGTACCACCATGCCAAAGCCCAATTATCTTTCAATGTGATTTTAACAAAGAATTAAAATCTGCAATAATAAAAATTATACCACCTGTAACATATACTTAGGAATAAATCTGACAAGAGATGTGAAAGACTTGCACACTGAATACTGTAGAATGGTAAGAAGCCCAGGTATAGTGGTGCACGCCTGTAATCTCAGCACTCAGGAGGTTGAGGTTAGGAGGACTGTTGTGAGTTCAAGGCCAGCCTGAACTACATAGTAAGACTCTGTCTCAAAAAGACAAAAATAAATAACTAAAATAAAAATAAACAAAATGATTAAGAAAAAAGATAATCTAAATATTTTAGGGATATACCATATTTATGGGTTGGCAGACTTAAAATTATTATTGGTTCTCTTCAAATTCATCTGTAAATTGAACCCAATCCCTATCAAATTCTCAACAGGTTTATCGCCATTATTTTTGAAATTAGTAGATTCACAAGTCCAAATGAAATTGCAAAGGACCGAGATTGACAAAACAATTTTTGTTTAGACTTTTTTTTCTTTTTTCTTTTTATCGGTACCAGGGACAAAACCATTTTTTAAAAGATGAGAAAAATTGAAGAAACATTCTCTGACTTTAGGACTTAAGAGAATGCATTGATTAAGACAGTATGGCACTGGCATAATCAGAAACAAATAGATAAAAGATAAAAAGACTTACAAAATCATAAAAACAGCAGAAAGCTGAGATCATGCATATATTGGCAACTGATTTTCATTAAAGCTGTAAAAGAGGTTCAGTAAAGAAGTGTTAGACTTTTCAACCTAGATATTCCTATGGGAAAAAATTTTTGATCCACATTTCACATGAAACAATAAACCACAGATGGAAGAAAATATTTTATAAGTAGTATATTTAATAACTATTTGTATCCAAAATATATTTTTAAAAATATAACCTAAAGCTGGGTGTGGTGGCTCATGCCTGTAATCCCAGCACTTGGGAGGCTGAGGCAGGAGGACTGTTGCGAGTTTGAGACCAGTCTAGGCTACAAAGTGAGTTCAAGGCCAGCCTGAACTGCACAATGAGAGCCTGTCTCAAAAAAACAACAACAACAACAACAAAGCCTAAGAAGAAATAAATGACCGTATTAAAATGGGAAAATATTTGAATACACATTTCATTTCACAAGTGGTGAATAAACACATGAAAAGATGCTCAAAAAGTCAGTCATTAAGAGAGTGCATATTTTAATCCATAGTAGGACAGCACCATGGCTAACATGAAAAGATTTTACCTATCAGTTATTGGCAAGGATTAGAAGGAAGAGAAATTCACATAATGCTAGAGAGAATGCAACCGTGGAACACACACTGGAAGTTACTTAAAAAGTTAAACACGTATCTATCACATGATCCAGCCATTTCACTCGTGGATATTTACACCAAAGGAGGGAAAACATATCCAGGAGAAATAGTAAGCCTGTGATAGAATGTTCACAGAAACTTCAACAAGGAAACAGCCCACATGTCCATTGGTAGGTGGGCAAACAAACTGGCATGTCCCTTCAGCATCCAGTGGAAGACTGTACAAAAAGGAATGGAATATTGTTCATGCCATAACAGAGATCAATCTGAGTTGTTCAAAATAATTATGCTGAGTGCACAACAGACAAAAGAAAACAAGTCTAATAAATTTTTGTATTGATCTTGGAAGATTCCATCATGTAAAATTCTAGAAAATGTAAACTAATCTACAGTGACAGACAGCAGATTAGTGGTCCTGGAAATGGGGCTTGGGAGCAGGAAAGAGGAATTACCTGTGTCTCCACTGTTGAGCAGCAGGGCTGGTTTTCCTTTCTCTACATGTTTATAATTTATTATAACTGCAACAAATAATCACAACTCACTAATATTTTTATATATAAATATTTCTTAATGATGAACAGCATGTAAGCAAATCAACCATTGAAAGGTCACTTTTATAGCTGCATGAATATGAAATTTATATAACTAAATCACTTGATAGAACAGTTAAATTTACCAGTGTATATCTTTTATACACAGGTAATTTTCACTCCACAAGCATGCTACTGTTAAGCAAGACTGTATTTTTCCACACCATGTCATACCATGATTCAGCCACACAGACCAATTGCTGAAACGTGAAAACGTGATCCTCAGGTTCATAAGCGTGATGATTGGGTGTTCATGCTCTATGCATGACATGTGCCTCCTTTCAACCTTGTTACGACCTCGGCACATTACCCGTCTGACGTGAAAAAAAAAAAAAGAAAGGAGAAAATGTTTATTCTTGTTTTAATTTGGAACTATTTCTCTAATAATGAATTTGAATATTTTTATTGTTTATTTAGCCATTTTTCATTACTTCTTCTAGTTCTTTTGCATCAAACTGGCATAACTCATAATCAGAAATCTATGATATATTTTTATTTGTATTGGACAGTTCTACACCTTATCATCTTAGATGGTGTGTTTGTGTAACCTCTGTGAATTATACAGAAGGTTGACAGGAACTGTCAAGGTACCTGACAGCCACAACTTAAAGGAAGAGAGGTTTATTTTGGCTCACATCTCAGTCCACAGTCAGCTGGCCACAAGGCAAGATGGCAAGGCTAAGGGGCAGGTGGAAGAATAGCTATTTCATAGTGTCCAGGTGAAAGGAGGAGCTGGTCCCCAGGAACTGCCTCTTCCAACCAAACACTATCTTTTAACAGAAAGTTGGCTGTAAATTTTCGTAATCCAATTACCTTCCAAAATCCCCACCTCTGAGCATATAAGGCTGGGGGGGGGCATCGATATATATACCAAAGCCAGCCATGGTGGCTCATGCCTGTAATCTCAGCACTCAGGAGGCTGAGGCAGGAGGATCATTACAAGTTTGAGACCAACTTGGACTACAAAGTGAGCTCAAAGTCAGCCTGAACAGGGTCGTAAGTGAGACCCTGTCTCAAAAAGGCAAAAAAAAAAAAAAAAAAAAAAAAAGATATATACCCTAACATGAACTGTTATGATGTATCTGGCTTTATCATTCCATCATTCTATATTGTTTTCTTCCACATGTATGTATATATGTGATTTAAATATATTTATATATATATATTTAAATATATTTAAATATATATATTTAAATATATATAAATATATTTAAATATATTTATATATATAAATATATTTATATATATATTTGTACATATATGTAAATATAATGTAGTTCAGGCTGACCTTGAACTTTCTGTGTACCTATGCTGGCCTTGAATTCATGGCAATGTTTCTGCTTCAGCCTCTCAAGTGCTGGGGTTACAGGTGTGCACCACCATGCCCAGTTAGTTAGCTGTATTTAGAAAGTCTACTACTTATCAGCATACAGCAGATCCTATTATTGTTATATATAGTTAGCGTATTTGAGAAATACAAGATTATTAAAGGATGGAGCAGAGTGCTTACCACTAAGCTAAATTCCCAGCCCTTCCCAGCAATTATTTTCAGATTATCTTAGCTTTTTGCTCCCAGTAGATAGGGCTAAAAGCTGCATGCAGTAATTATGCCACAACCTCAACATTGGGCTGCCTTAAAATTTACTACACCAAGTTAAATAATCCGCTGCCATTACTCTCAGTCTCCTACAAAGTCTCAGGTCATGAGCAAAATAAGTACAAATTTTCTGCCAGAGCATAATATACATGGCCTCAAGCCAACGGAGTTCTTGTTCCCAACTGAAACCTCCTGAGCCTTCTCTTTACCATCTGCATTTCTACCAGTATTCTGGTTTTTTGAGCTCTTATATACCTCAATTTACAGCATTCTAGGGCTTCTTTAGGACATCTCCAAACCTTTCCAAACTCCTCCCACTGTTCCAAAGGTTTCTAAGCCCTACAGTCAAGCATAGTCACAGCAACAACCTCACTTTTCTGGAAACAAAATTTATCTTAGCCACTTTTTGATGCTGGGGTACAATTCCCAACAGTCACAACATAAAGAGAGGTTTAGTTTGGCTCACAGTTCAGAAGTTTCAGTCCATATTTGATAGACTTGAACACAGGAATGGCAGGTGGAGGGGCACAGCAAAGGAGAAGCTGCTTATGTCATGGTGGCCCCAGGAGCAGACAGACACCATGACAGACGTGTCATGGTGGCCCCAGAAGAAATGGGAAGGGAGATATATCCTTTCTGTGTCACGTCTCCAGTGCTCCGCTTCTTCTGACCAGACTGCCACCTCCTAATAGCTATACTGCTCTCATAAATCAGTGACCTTCCAAAACCCTATCTAAGAGCACATGAGGCCTTTTGGGGTTACATTATCAACTCAAGCTGTAACACAGGATATTCTATTATCGTTGGCTTCCCCTTTTATAAAATGTGTAAACTCAGGAACAGAGCATCCTCTTGGTAAAATGTCAATAGTAAAATACCAAAACAATTCCACTACTCAGGACTGTGATAAGCATAACAGAAACAAGAGTGAGCCAATGCCCTGGCTCACAGATCTTTTCCATGGAGACTATTTATTAATTCACTCAGTAAGTATCTGATGGGTTCCTGCCCCAGGGAAACTTACAATCTTGTATGAGAAAAAGAAAAATAAAGCAATAATTGTGTTCACTTTGGTAGCACAGATGCTAAAATTGGAACTATATAGAAAAGTCGATAATGATACAGTAATAAGTGCTATTAATGAATTGAAGGGGTTCTTAATAAATAGGGGTTCTTTTAAGTGTAATGTAATCAAAGTGTTAAAGTACTTATTGGCACTTTAATATCATATTGGGTCATCTATGATTTAGAAAATGATAGTAATTCTTTAAAAATTTTAAATTTGATATAAAATGTATACACATAAAGGCATATATCATAACTGTACAGTTTGATGCATTTTGCAAGTTGACATAACCATGTAACCAGTACCCAAATCAAGAAATCAATGGTACCAGCTTCCCCACTTATCTTCTCTTGACCTCCAGTGGTTTTTCTGGTTTTAGTACTCTGCCTGTAACATTCTAGAATTTTTCTTTTGGATCACAAGTGTATGTAGTTATGTTTACTCTTCAGTTAATAATGGAGCTGCTGGACCATACAGTATATACATATTCAGCAGCAGAAAGCTGATATCAGGAGTATTTATTACCAGAAACCAGGCAGAAATATAACTTTTTACATTTGCATGGCATCCATTTAACAACTGGATTTGTAAATATTAGTTAAGCACATGTAGTATTGTGCTATATTGTTAGACAATATGTACTGCTTGTCTTAGTTACTTTTCTCAATGCTGAAACAAAATACACGACACTCAAAGTTAAAAGAGGAAAGGTTTATTTCAGTTCACACTTTGTTAACATCTCAATCCATAGTTGGCTGGCCCCAAGGCAGGGTGGCATGGCAAAGTGGCATCACAGAGGAATAACAGTTTATGGCAGGGCAGGCAAGGCAATGAACACCAAGCAGCCAGCAGCCAGCTTGCCTTTGCCATTTCTCCCCACCCAGGCTGACAGCCTTTGGGTGGTGCCACCTAGAACCATGCTAATTCCAAAGAGTGGACTAATTTAGTATTACACACCTTTAACCTAGTATCACATGCCCAGTATCATCAGGCAGTTCTACAAAGCTCCATCAATAAGCACATGAGAATTTGGGGGACATCTAGATACAAACTGTAACACTGCCCCTTGTAGCACGTAGGAAAATTTCCATGCTTGAAGGCTAAATAAAAAGCCAAGATATAAAATTGTGTGTGCACGAACAAATAGAAAAGATGCTCCTTAATTTATTATGGATTATCTTCCAATAAATTCATCATAAATTGAAAGCATCCTAAGTTTAAAATATACTTGACATAACTAACCTACTGAACACCCCACAGCCTAACTCCAATATGCTCAGAATACTTCCATTAGCCCACAATTGGGTAAACTCACCTAAGACAAAGCCGGTTTCATAATAAAGTACTGAATAATTTCATGTAGTTTACTAAATACTGTATTGAAAGTGCAAAACAGCATGGCAGCATGTGTATGTTTTTGCACTATTATAAAGTTGAAAAATCAGAAATTGAATTGTCTTAAGCTGGGAATCTAACATGGTTCAACTTACAGTATTCAAAGTGCTAAAATATGATGATACATTGGAACATACTAGCGAAGGAAAGCAAATCAAAAGTGTAAAAGACACTTCTGGAAGAATATGGTGGATCGATAACAGCCACAGAAAACAGCAATAATACAAAGGCTAGAAGATGATAAGAAGCTCCATAACTTAAGAATTAAGAATGTAAAAGAAGAAGTAGGGACACAAACAAGTGAACTACAAAAGCTATTCACAGAAATAATCCAAGAGAATTCCCTAATTTAGCAAAAAGTAAAGATACTCATATGTATGAGGCATACAGGACCCCAGCCACCTACACCCCAAACAGAGCTACACCCAGGCATATAATAATCAAAATTCTAGAAATCTAATATAAGAACAGAATATTAAAAGCCATCAGAGTTGTCAGATCACTTACAAGGGAACACCCATCAGAATTATAGCAGACTTCTTGGCACAAACCATCAAATCACAAAGAGTGTGAGGGGGAAATAATTCAAGCTTTGAAAGATAATAACCTCCAGCCAAGATTGATATATCCTGCACAACTGTCCCTAGAAACTGATGTTTGAAAAACAAGGTGCTTCCAGGATAAAGAGGAATTAGGGGAATTTGCAACCACCAGTTCAACTCTATATACCGCAGGATATTCTAAAAAAGAAAAATACCAAGAATCCAGAAACAGTGGCAGAGAGGTCACAATGAATGGAGCAGAAAGCGAAATGAAGAAGATAAACTGACAACGACAGAAAAGGAGCTCAACAGAAATGAGGCAGAGAAGGTTGGATGGTAGAAACAGCTATTTTGGAGAAAACAAGACATCATAATAGCTAGTACTGATTTAATATCATCTTGTTTTGAAGTCCCATCAAGCTTTTGTTCTTCTGTCTCCATAGGTCTTAACATGTTGTATCTTATTGGATTTTATTATATGTGATAATATAAACAAAAACTTTTATAGATAAGGAGGTTATACAGAAACCATTGTTCATTTTCTGTTAGTTGATTCTAAATACCCTGTAATACTGTCATTTTCTTGAATGGTTTTACATTGTTTTGATATGTTTGATGCTACAGTATACGAAGTTATACTCAAAGATTTCAAGAAAAGAGACACTATGGTAACTACTTTTATGTTGGGATTATCTTGTGGTGAAACACTATTTTGCTTAAATAGTTATGTTTTGACCTGTGCTGTTTTGTTATGCCCTCTTTTATCTCAATCTCCTTTTTTTATTATTTACTTTTTCATTTTTATCCTTTTAATTAAGGGAAAAATAAAAAATAGTAGGATATATTATAGTAACCCACTTTGAATTCCTATTAACTTGATTTGAAACCCTGTATTGCTCTCACCATCTTGTTTTGACTGATTTTCCTCTATTCTGTTTTGCTTGATAGTACCAAGTTCGAAAGTATAGGCAACAACTATGAAGACAGTAAGATTCATTATAACGCCCATTCTGGTTGACTATTATCTTCTTTTGAAGACCTTAATGTCTCCAATGTTTTGGTTTTATTGGTTTTGTTCTCTACTGTTTTGTTCAATTTTATTATAACTGATGATATAGGCAATTCTTTTTAAGATAGCAAGAGGCATTATGGTAGCCATTGTCGATCACCTTGTATTTTGTTTTTACATTATGTATTATGTCCATCCTTTTGATTTGACTGACTCTGTCCTGTTATGTCACATTTGGTTTTACTCTCTTCAAAAAAAAAAAAAAAAAAAAAAAGAACTGTGGGAGTAATAAAACCAAAAATGTGTAATTGTCATTGTACAAAAGAAAGGAAAAGAAAGTGCTCTAAAGGACATAACTGCATGTATATTTAAGAGTATAAGATAGATAACCATATTACTGAGTTATGTTGGATCACTGAACAGAACTGTTTACAGTTCTGTTTGAACTGTACTGTTTAACTTGTGATTTCCTACTGTTTATTTTTTCTGAAATTCTGTATAACTTGTACCCTTTTTCTGCTTTTTTTCCCTTTTTTCTCCTTAAATAAAATTTAAAAAAAAAGAAGTGTAAGAGAAATCAATCGTCCAAAGGTGGAGGATCTGGTAACAATTTTTCTCCCTTTTGACATTCTCTAGGAATACTGACCATATTAAATTTGACATACATTTTGATCCAAATCCATAGAGCTCCTAACTGAAGGTAGCCATAATGTCCAAAGACTATGACATTCTCATTTGCAAGGAATTTAGATGAATGCTTGCTGAATGGCTGATACAGAATTCTGTTATATAACCCAGCACATGTTTATAGGAGGTATGACAAAAATATGGTGACTTTTACCATATTTTCTGTGGGTTTTCTTTTCATCATATGAAACAGGAAAAAATTTCTAGCTAACTGTCCTTAAGACAAAGGATTTATATCTAGAACATATACATAATAGGAAAAACTCAGGACCCCAAAATTCAAAGAGTCAATCAAAAAATGGACATCTGAGATGAATACACACTTCTCAGATGAAAATATACAAATGGCAAATAAATACATGCAGAAATGTTCAACATCACTGGTCATTCAAGAGATGTAAACTAAAACAACACCGAGATTTCATCTCATCCCAGAAAAAATGGCTAACATCAAGAAATTAACTAATAACAAATGCCAGCAAGGCTGTGAGGAAAAAGGAATCCTTCCCCACTGTTGGTGGGAGTACAGACTGGTGCAACTACTGTAGAAATCAGTGTGAAGATTTCTCAAAAAACTAGGACTACGGGTTTCATTTGACCCAGCCATTCCCTGCCTGGGTGTCTTATCAAAAGAATTAAAAGCATCATACCACACTGATATATGCACACCTATGCTTATAGTGGCACAGTATGCAATAGTCAAATCTTGGAAACAACCCAACTGTCCATCAACTGGTGAATGGATGAAGAAGATATGGGTTTTTTATACAATGGAGTTCTATTCTGCCACAAAGAAGGACATGCTTGAGACAATTCTAGGAAAATGTATGCAACTTGAGTCCATAAATTTTAAGAGGAAGAAATCAGACACACATGTGTGAATATTATTTCTCTGGTGTGAGAAACCAAAAGTGTAAATAAGGACCAAAATATATAGTAGTAGATATTGTAAAATGAGAAGAAAATGTTCAAATGGGAAGAGGAACAAAGGAGGGGCAAGGCAAAAAGAAATGAGAAAAGAAGGAAAACATTATTTCACATAGAAGGTTCCACAAGCTACACTAACAGACTTCTAGACTCAAAAAGCAAATTCAGCAGCATAGCTGGGTACAAAACCAATACTCAAAAGTCAACAGCATCAGTGTACACAACAAACTCACTTGTTAGGAGACACTGAAGCTCAAAATTGACCACCAAATCAAAGGTGAAGCATGACCATCCTACGGCAAGCCACGTGAAGAAGCTGCTTCAGCCCAGAAAACACCTCGCTCCAAGACAATCTGAACAGTGGGTTTCTAGGACAACCAGGTATCATGTGACATTAAATTGCTAAAAGGTATAAATAAATGCTCCTGCAGTGAAGGGCCTTTTCTCCCATCAGGAGAAGAAGGGCTCCTCCTGATCCCAGCTTTGTCTCTTCTTTATTTTCTCATCCTCCCACAGTCCTTCCCCCCCAGGAATATTCAGAGCTGCAGCTGGTCACTCTCAGAGAGAGAAATCAGGGAAACCACACCCTTCACAATAACATCCAAAAAATGAAATACCTAGAAATCAATTTAATGAAGGAAGAAAAAGATTTATACATTGAAAATTATAATACCTTGAAAAAAAGAAATCGAAGAAGAATTCAGAAAGTAGAAAGATATCCCTTGCTCATGGATAGGAAGAACCAACATCATGAAAATGGCCATACTCCCAAAACTGTTACACAGGTTTAATGGAATCCTGATCAAAATACCATTAGCATACTTCACAGATCTAGAAACAACATTCTTAAAATTCATCTGGAACCAGAGGAGACCTAGAATAGCAAAAGCAATCCTGGGCAACAAAGGCAAGGCAGGACGCATCACAATCCCTGATTTGAAATTTTATACTACAAAGCTCCTACAATAATATCAGCATGGTAGTGCCCAAATAAAAAGACCTGAAGATCAATGGAACAGAAGAGAAGATGCAGACACAACTACAAACTCACTCAGCCACCTTGTCTTTGAAAAGGAGCCAAACATGTTCACTGGAAGAAAGATAGTGTCTTTAATAAATGGTGTTGGAAAAAGTGGCTTTCCGCATGCTGAAGACTTGAACTACACCTATGCCTATCACCATGCCCTAAACAAAAGTCAAAAGGGATCAAAGATCTAAATATTAAGACATAAACACTAAATTAGGTAGACAAATTAGGTAGAAATCTCAAGGATATAGGGGTAGGCAGAGAGTTCACGAACAGAAACCAAACTGCATGGGAAGTGCTTCAAAGAGTCAACAACTTGGATTCTATCTTATTAAAATTTTTGCACATCCAAAGAAATCACTAACAGAGCGAAAAGAAAACTCACAGATTTCTGCCAACTGTCACTCTGATAAAGGACTTCTATATAGAACAAACAAACAACTAAATAAATCAAGTCCCTCAAATTCAAAGAGCTAATCCAAAAATGGGCATGAGATGAATACCCAATTCTCAGATAAGGAAATACAAATGGCAAATACATATATGCAAAAATGTTCAACATCATTGGTCATTCAAGAAATGCAAAGTAAAACAACAATGAGATATATCATCTGACTCCAGAAAAAATGGTTAACATGAAGAAATCAACATATAACAAATGCTGGAGGGGTGGTATGGAAAAGGGAACACTTCCACGTTGCTGGTGAGAGTGTGAACTGGTAAAATCACTCTGAAAATCCGTGTGAGATTCCTCCAAAATTAGGATTTAGAGGTTCCATTCGACCCAGCTATTCCCCTTCTGTCCATTTTCCCAGAAGAATTGAAAACATCATACCATAGCGATACATGTGCACCCATGTTTATAGTAGCACAATCTGTAATAGCCAGATCTTGGAAACAACCCAAATGCTCATCAACTGCGGAAGGGATAAAAAGATGTGGTATTTTTACACAACAGAGTACTACTCAGCTATAAAGAAGGATAAACTAGAGGCTTTTATAAGTAAATGAATGCAACTAGAGATCACACTCATAAGTGAAATAAATGAGACTCACATGTGTAAATACTGTATTGTCCAAACAGTGTAAGAAACTGAAAGTAAACAAGATCCAAAGGTTACAACAGATATAGTGAAAGGGAGAGAAACTGCTCAAAAGGAAGTCATATTGTTTGAATGATTTTGCATGCCTGTATCTGGTAACCGGAGCAACTATTTTAAAGATAACAATGTGCACTATAACAACCACTGTTAAATTCCTATCATCTTGTTTTGAAATCCTGTATCTTTTTTTTTTTTTTTGGTTGTTCTTGTTACTGTTGTCATTTGTTTTTTTTTTTTATTGCTTTTTTTCTATTTAAAATATAAAAGGAAAATATAGAGACAAAGCTTTGTAAATGGGGAGGGAAGGTAGAGTGGAAAAGAGGGTAGGGGAATTAGGAAAAACAGTTATATCAGGGAGAGATAAACGTTCTCTATGATGAATGTGATCATTACATATACCTAAAATGTATCAATACAATATAATTTAAAAAACTGAAGAGGAGTACTTAGAGCATAGTTAATGGCAGTTTAATTTAAACATTATTGTATATTTTATTTAAATATTAATTGTACATTCTGATAATTTTGTGTGTGCTGCACATTTTTTACAGTCTTTGACTTACATAAAATCATAATTGGAAGAGATTTTAGGACTCATGTAGTCTACTTGCTGTTAAATACTAGTAGTTTTGAAAACTTTAATTTGAATTTTTATATAGGTTAATATATAAAATACAAGATTTTGAAGAAATCTTGGGAACCTGGGTGCCAAAAATCTTTAAGAAACACTAATCAAATTGGTTTAATTGTCGAAAAAGAAACTGACACAAGGTCATAAAGAAGTGATCAGATCTAACTCCTAACTTGATCTTTTTGCAACACAGCCTGCTTTGCAATAGACTCTGGGTTTTCCAGTTGTAGGAGCAATGCCTGCTTGTGCCTCTGTGCTCCCCGCCCAGACCACCCAGACCAATACCAGTGTGCAGCATATCTTGTTAACTGAATAGATATTTACCTACAATTCAACTGAAACACTTCAAATCAACTGTAACAGGTCAAATCACCACCCAAGGTTAATCACCCACAGAAAAAGCCACACATACTTTTTATAAGGAGAGCTAAGAGTCATTTCGGGATCCACCCCTAGCCTCCTTAGCTGGCACCAAGGATATTTCCCAATAAATACCAGCAACGAGAGGATTAAGAAGTTAAACAATAAAGTAGCTGAGCTATGTAATGGACTTCAAACCCAAGCAGGAAGAAGACCTGTCCTGAATAAAGTTCTCTCTGCCCAGACCAATTAATGTGGTGAACAGATGGGCAGGGAGGTGTACTATTGTTACACTTTAAAGGGAAGATAAAGACATGAGGAGATACCAAGCGGTAAATCTGCCACACAGTGGCAAACACTAGGGCACGGTTTTCTTTTCTCCACAAGATAACTTTATTGCTAGGTAGTAATAGCTGCTCAAGGTTTAACTCAGTTATTTTCCTGTCATGATAAAGGATCTGAATACTAGAGTAAGAAATTCCAGAGTGTGGGGCTGGGGATTTAGCTCACCGGCGTAAGCACCTGCGGTCATGAGTTCGATCCCCGGTACCGATAAAAATGAAAAAGACAAAAAAAAAAAAAAAAAAAATTCCAGAGTGAAAACAGTTATGCAGAGAAGCAACCAGGATGAGACTGAGCTCATGAACTCTGGTTCACACCTTACCCCTGGCTGAGTTTGTAGAAAGACAAGCTTCGCTGCATGTGGTGGCACACTCCTGTACTCCCAGCACTCGGGAGGCTGAGGCAAGAGAATCGTTGCAAGTTGAAGACCAGCCTGGGCTACAAAGTGAGCTCAAGGCCAGCTTGAACTGCATAGCGAGAACCCGTCTCAGACAGAAAAAAAAAAAAAAAAAAAAAAGGTGGGGGCAAGTTTCCTTTATTCAAAAGGTATCATAGTACCATACAGTATTCGCTGATTATGAGATGGTGTTTTTTTGGCTAAGAAACACTGGGATGTACGTTCTGTATAATTTTATTGTGTTCCAGGTGCTCTCAATTGGTAATCCATACATGGTATCATACAGACACCGTTCTATTTATTCACACGCCTCGTAGTCCACTTGGGCTGCTAGAACAAAACACCTCAGTCTGGGCGCTTTATAAAGGACACTTCTTTCTTGCAGTTTGAGAGAGGGGGAAGTCTAAAATGGAGGGCCCAGAGTATTCGGGGTCTGGGGTGGGCCATATCCATCACGGATGGCACATTCTTCTTCCATCCTCACATGACACAAGGACAAAAACGGGGCAATGTTCCTTATTACAGAAGGAGAGAAGGAAGGGCAAGTGGGCATGGAGCCCTAGCTACCTCCTCTGGGCCCTCGGGAAGGGCTCCCCATGACAGTGGAGCCCTCGAGCAGACCTAAGCACCTCACAGAGGTCCCGCCCTCCCCACCGTCACTTTGGTGTGAGAAGTCTAACACGTGAATTTGGGGGGAACACATACAGCAGCCTGCGACTCAGACAAGCTGTCTTCCGCCTTCTCCCTCGCTTTGCTGAGTCCTCTGAGCATGATCTTCCAGCACTGCCTCGTGGCCGTATCGCCATAACCTCTTACATCTGTAGAGAACTCCCGTGACTCTCAGAACTTTCTTCACGTATCTCTTTTTGTTTCTGCCTCGGGACACCTCCAGGAGAGCTGCTTACCACTTGACTGATTAGGAAAGTTAGGCTCAAAAACTTCAAGTGATGACTTCATGGTCTCACAGTTGGTAAGTGACAGGGTTGAAACGGGACTCTGAACTTCTGGTTTCAGCCATCATTCTTGTTCTGCATCTTACTTTCTACCAAGCCTCAAAACATACCATCAGATATTCCCTGTTGTCCTTTTGGTAACTCTGTAGCCTCAGCATGGCTTTCCGCGTCCTCCTCAGTCTGGCACCTTTAGCTGCCTGACCTCCTCTCTCCCTTTCCAACACACCCCAGTTGCTTGTGCACATTAACACACTCACCTGGAACATCCTCTCTTCTGTCTTTTAACTTAGTCAAATTCCAAGTATCTGGTAGATACAATCTTCCACCAAAAGCAATTAATGTCTGAACTGCACATTCGTACATTTGAATTGCATTCAATTGATGTAATTTGTAGTACACCACAGCTGAGTATTTATGAATCTATATTAGTTAAATTTTACAATGTTTAAGTGTTTACAGTTTTGAAGTCTTGTTTCTGTTGGAAGATCAGATTTTTCTTTTCTGGTAAAGAGTAGTATCAGATTCCCTCACTCACAAACATATTTCAGAGACTGCAACAAAGTAGGAATAATTTATTTAGGTTTTTAATGCAGTGTCCAGCACTCTGTGAGAATCCAGTCACTGAACTGACTTGAAGGAGGCAGAGGAGGCAGAATTTCAGTCTTAGGGGAAGTGAGGAACCGTAAGGGCTCTCGGGCAGATGAGACAGCAGCCCAGCTGAAGCCTGGACAGAGAGTGAGAGCAGGGCACAGAGCAAGGCTGACGCACTACTCCTGGGACATCACCTGCCTGCTTAATGCAGGAAATTAGCTTCCATACTGGGCCAGGGCTGAACTATAGCAGAAGGAAGCAGCTCCTAAGAGACAGAGAGTGGACTGGTAAGAAAACAAAGAAAAAAGAAGAGACCCGGCAAACCCCTGGTGGATTACAGCCTAGAAGAGTTACCTTTGAAAGGTGGTTTGGATGTATGAGATCTGGCACTCCTACTGCTAATCATAAAAACAGCACTCATTTCAAAAGTCTACACAATTCTCTAAAACACCTGGCCCACATTTGTTTTTGTAAAAAAAAAAAAAAAAAAAAAGACATTTTATGGGAACAAGGACAATCAGTGTGTTTAAGCACTGACTCACTATTTTTGCACCACGAAGCTGGAGTGGAATAGGAGCGGCCAAGTCCACGCGGCTCAGAGCCTGAAATCTGGCCCTTCACGAAAGTTGGCCGACTTCTGCTCTAAAATCGAGTCCTGCTTTTAATTAGGAGAGCACAAACTGATTTTTGGCAAGGAACTCCAGAAGCTGTCAGTAGCCCCAAAAAGTTCAGGAAGTTTCTTTCTGCTGCTGACAGCACTGCACTTGAGTTTATGTCCTTACCGCTGAGCCATTCTGTCTTACGTGTCTACTTGAGAAGCTGAGATTGTTTCACCCACAATGTGACACGGGTCTGAATTTTTCCAACATATGATTATTGCCTAATTCTTATGTTCAAAAGAAATGAGATGGAAAAACAAAAAAAGAGAATAAGTCACGCAGTTGTCAAAAGTCACAGCAACAATTAACTGATCAGGAAGGAAGAAGGAGAACTGGGTCTTTTTGGTTTGATTTTGGCAGTTCTAGGGATTGAACCCAGAGCCTCCAGCATGCTATTCAAGCACTCCCCTAGTGAGCTCCATCCCTAGCCTTAGAAGTAGCAGATTTTAAGTTAATAAAAGTGTAATGATCTTATTATTTTTTATTAATATTATCATTATTATTTTGGTACCAGGGATTGAACTCACAACCTTGTGCTTGTCGGGCAGGCACTTATACCACTGAGCTAAATCCCTAGCCCCTATGGTTATTATTTGTAATAGAATCCTTTCTTAAGTGGATTTTGTAAATTTTTTCTTATCCACAGAACATATTCAGCATAATTTTACCTTTTTCTGCTGACTCAGAATCATCATAATAAAATTCACTGCACTATAGATTTCTAGAGCCACAAAGGGTTAGAGGCTAATTGAGGCAACATAGAGGAGCTGAGAAAACAGATTTTACAGTTCTCATACGTATTTGCATTTTCCTCTCTCAGCAGTCATTCTGCAGCAGGATACCAGGACTGAAAAGTGATCTAGATCAGCCACCAAGCTCATGTCAAAATTCCTAGACACCTCCCCACCCCAAAGTGTCTATGCAGTGGGAAGACTTTGACCATTTTAGTTCACTAAATCATCAAATATTGACAACATGCCTCCCCTGGGCCCAACACAGACCTAATCTCAATGATTATTAGTCATTACGGGTCATCAATAATGGTATCTGTTCTTAAAATGTATAGGATTCCAACCTTGGTAGAAAACCTCACATGACTACATGTGGATGAGACAAACCTGCTTCTTATAGCTTCATGTGCTGCTATTTAGCACATCAAATGCTTTTTTATAAAGCCCAAAATTTCGCTTTCAGGGCTCTGCTTATACATTCATTGCATTTTCTGATAATACTGAATATATCTAAAGGGACAAGGAGAGAGTTTATGAGCATTCACAGCACTGGCTTCCCTCACTCAAGATTCCTCACTTACAACAGTGTTGAGAGGTGGCTTCCAAAAGTTAGGTACATGTAAAAACAGATGTTTTATTGTATTAAACAGTAACATTTCACAGACTTGTTTTACAACAACTAACCTTCTGCTCTTCAGGGACTTCCTAAAGGCCCAAGACAGCAGCAGGCAGACCTGACGTGCTGCTGCTGCTCTGACTTGTCATCCTGCTTCACTGTCACATGACAAACTAAAAAAAGCCCTAAATATTGCTACCTAATTAAGCATTAATCCAACTGTGAGGCTTTTTTCCATTAAAAGAAGAAAGTAACAACTCCTAGGACACAAACATCAAATATAATACAAACAAAAAAGTCACATAGAGAAAGAGAAATAGAAGACCAGAAATAAACAAGACAAGTAAGAAGAAATGGGTTCAGGGAACCAGAGGCAGATGGTGGTAAGACGAAAGACAAACACCAGTTGCAGGAAGCATGCATTTGTAGTTCCAGCTGCTCAGGAGACTGAGGCAAGAGACCACTCAAGCCCAAGAGTTCAAGACCAGCCTGGACAACGCAGAAAGACATCATTTCAACTAATTAACTGATTATTTAATGAATTTACTTTTTTTATTTAGAGAAAAAAGTGAAAGAAAAAAGGATAGAAATAATACAGAATTTAAAAAAAATAGAATTCACTAGTTGATAAATTACATATTGTCCACGTTTTATGCTTTAATTTTATAACAATGTTTTTATAACGATTTTGTTTTTTTTATTTTATTGATTTTATTGTTTTATTTTGTAACAATGATTTTATAACAATGTTATTTAATTAATTTGAAAAAATAAGATAAAAATGAGGAAGACACCAAAGAGAAATATTTGCCCAAGATGTCTCATCATGCTGTAAGAGGATCATAAATGAAGAGTTAGTCAGCTACAAGGGTATGTTGTGAGGAACCTCAACAGAAGCCTGAGGGGCCTGGCCTAAGGACTGTACTTTTTGCCGACAAATCCTCACCAGATCTGGTCACCTGAGGGCAGCTGGCTCTCAGCTCCCTTAGATCACCTGTTGTTAGGAGCAGTGTAGTGACCTGAGTTTAAGTCAAAAGTGGATTAGTGAGAAACTAGCAATGGAAGAAGAAACACATTTGAATCAAGATTAAGTAGAAGGTTTAGCCAACACAACAGAAAGAAATTAGATGAATGAAAGACTAGAACAGAATAAGTTAAGCCATCACTATATGAAGTAATGAAAAACACAACAGTGTCAACTGAAAAGCTAGCAAAGAGTTTAGTAAGTCTGAGTCAGTATCTTTCATAAAAAACAAAAAGAAGACATAATGGATGGAAAAACCTCAGCTATAATAGCAGCCAACACAATGAAATACCTAGGAATAAACTTAACAGGAATGTGAAGGAAGTAGGTGAAGAAAACTATAAAACACTTTTAAAGGACAGACAAATGCTAGTGAAAAGCACAGCAGGTCTGGGAAAGAAAAGCCTGATACCATAAAGATGTCATTCTTCTTAACCCAAAAGTCAAACACAATTCCAATAAAAAAGAATAGCGAGGAAGGTTGAGAAACAGGAGAATAATAAGGGGAAACTAGCCCTAGTACATAGTAAGGTGCTTTACAGACCTGTAACGATTAAAACAGTACAAAACAATCATATGAATACATAGGTAGACAGCAGAACAGAATAGAAAACCCAGAAAAATAAACCAAATACTTTCAGTAATTTAATATATGATGAAAATGGCACTTTGCATCAGTGGAGAAAAACCACTCAATAAATGTTGTTGAAGAGTTGGGGCAGCCAACTGGGAAAAGATAAAGTTGGAACCAAACTAGAATAAACTATTCTCATGTGGAGCAAAATTAATATGCGAAACAGGAAACCATAAAATAGAAGAAGTTACCAAAAAATGAGGCAACTTGATATTATCTGCCCCCATTGGAAGAACGAACATACCACCTATGAGGTAGTGTTTTTAAAAAATTTAACTTAAGTCTGATAGCATCTCTATTTCTACCAACTTACAGAAAATATAGAGGGTAGAGAAGCATATAAACTATACTGCAGCAAAATCCACTGTGGAGGCTCAACAGAACAAACAGTGCTCTAAAAACGGGAAGAAAGGAAGGAAAGAGGAAAGGGAGGGCAGTAAGGGGAAAGGAGGGAGAGAAGGAGGAGACGGAGCGTACGCGCCTTTGGATTTAGGGACACAAAGACACACCCACGCCCCATGTAGCTGTTGGGGTGTTCATTCCAAAAAGCAGATCTGATCATGCTTAGAAGTGTTCAGGGTCTCCCCCTTACCTACAGGATCCCTCTTACCTGCCTAGCACTGCCAGTCAACATCTTTTTTACTTTAGCCATGGTCTACTGCTTTCCAGGGGTCCAACCTATCGGTCCTCAAGACAAATCCTAAACTTCAAGCACATGGGTTAGTGGTGGGAATCTCAAGACACCTAGCACATTATTTTTTTTTTTCTGTCATGTTTATCTCTGTTCCCAGAACCTCTTTTCCTTTTCCTGTTTAGGGAGTTTCTATTTCCTGCCTAACCTTCAATTTCCAACTACAATACTCCATCCTTTCAGAAGCCTGCCTCATCTTCCACAAGCACAACTCCTCCTTCCATGATGTGCATGGAGTCCTTTGTCAAACCTATAACATAATGCATGTCACAGTACCTCACTCTGCCCTCATCAATATTTAATCAGTGAATAATTATGCTTTATACTCAAGCCAGTCTTTCCCCCAACAGTCTAAGTTCAAAGAATGGGATTCCAGAAATATCAACAACCAGGCTTCAAAAAACTTACCAGTCCACTGAAATGAATGTACTGGCTTATTTTCAGTCAAAGTGGAATCAACTCCTGTATTATCCACTCTGCACATCAAGAGCTGCAGGGAAGCCCCTCCCAACAGGCCCAGCACACTCTCGGCCTCCTTCACACTAGGCTGAATTCTCCTGGAGCATGTGCCAGCTGATCCCCTTGTCGCACTGCTCAGCGAGCAGAGTGAAGCTCAAAGAGCTTGTTTACGGAGACTGGGAGTCAGTCAGGAGAGCAAAGATTCTGCCGTCCTCCTAATTAGATCTCCCGGAAAGCAAAAGACCTGTTTACTCCTCTGGTTTTTGGATGTTTAGGGGGATATATTTGGGATTGTTGAGAAAGTGTGTCTGCAGAAATACACTCGACCAGAGCGGCACAGACAGCACGAAAGGAAGGCAGAAGCTCCTGTGACTGGCCCCCAGTCAGGGGCTGCCTCTGCTGCTGTGGGCTTCTCAGGACTTTTACTCCTCCTTTTGTTTCTTTCACTCAAATACAGTCTTCTCATCTCCTTTTTTGTATTTTAACAAATACCCTCATTTTTTTCCTCATATTCCTTTCCTGCAGTGACAGCACACTGCAGATCTCAATGCTCCAAGTGGCCATTTATGTTTCCAAACTGGCTTAAATCTCTTACCCTAAACCTTTTATAACTTTTTACATTAGAGCACTGACCTAAATCACTGTATCTAACTACTGTCTGTGTACTGGTAATACCAGGATCACAGGACTTCAAGTTGGAAGATAGCAAGTGATCTTGTAATGAGCAAGTGTTACAATGAACTTGTGAACACAAGAGGAATCTATTTGTCCGGGATTCCATCAGTTGACTGCAGAGTTTGAACAGAGTTGAACAGAGTTTGTTTTCCTAAAGTCTACTTTATTCTTACTTCCATCACAGTAAGCTGTCTCTATTCCTTTCATATTATTTCCTTAATCTTGAAAAAACCATTTTCAAATTTGTTTCTGTGGTCTGGTCTTTAGGATCCTCAAAAGAAGAGGTTTCCTGCTATCAGGAGCATCTTCTTGAATTATCTTCAAATTCTCTCTCACCAAAGGGAGCAGAGGTGGAAGCGAGACTCATGCTACTCATTTTCAGCTGGATGAGTCCCTCTTCAGTTCACCTGCCCTCAGAAGGTTCTGTGACCCACTACTCATGCTTTAATAACACCTCACATTCAGGAAGCTGCATTCAGGCCAATCAAGGTCAGAAGGCAGACAAGACTCCACCGCAACTACTTGGCCAAATACCAGGAAAGATGGTAGATTTATTGCTCTGTGGTATAGCTCAAAATAAATGGAAAAAACAAGAATCATTATAAAATAAATAATTCTTGTGAGGTTCTTCCTGCATTCACCCAAATGTTTTGTGGGGCACAAATTACTTCTCTACTCTATGAGAAGAAAATTCCTACATATTCAAGTAGATAACAGTTTGGTTTTAACTTGTGTCCTACCCCCAATATGATCAGTTGAACTCCTAATACCTAGTACCTCAGAATGTGATCTCATTTAGAGACAGGGTCTTTACGGAGGTCATCAAGCTAAAACGTGGTCATTAAGATGTGCTGTAGTACAATATGACTGATCTCCTTGGAAAAAGAGGAAATTTGGACATAGAACACATACAGAAAAAGACAAAGACACAAGGACAACATCAGGCACAAGCCAAGGAACACCTGAGGCTCCCACGAGCTGGGAGAGAAGACTGAAACATTCTCCCTTCCGGCATTCAGGAGGACCCAGCCCTGTGACACCTGATCTCAGACTGCAGCTCTGAAAACCCCAGCCAGCGCTGCTAGGAATCAGCTCTGCCTAACAGAAGGTCCACTTCTAAATAGGAACAGAGGTGTATAGCTTAGCTTACCCCAGAAAGTAAATCCAAGACATTTTCCACTTTGAAATAATTGTCTTATTTCTGCAAAGGCCAATCTTAAGTAATGCTTTTCTCCAAATATTGCACCGTTACTTTTGCAAACCAAGGGATAGAAAGTAGTCACACACAGATGTGTCCACACAACACATGTTCTCCAGCACACACGCATGCACAGAGAATATATCCCTGTTTTTGATCTCAGATTGTTAGTGCCCAGAGCTGCTGGTACTGTGAGTTCATGCGATTCCTGTCAGTTTAGCAGATGAGATTGGAACAGCTGCATCTTCAATATACATCATTGTTTTAAAAAGATGCCCAGAGTGCATTACAATTAAATTACAGAGCTGTCAAAAAGGGTTATAATTATAGCATTTATTCACTGCATTTACAAGCCAGACATACACAAAAGGAACTGAAAGCTGAAGAAAAAAAGGACAAAGAACCCCACTCCTCATCACTTACCTCAGCAGGAAATCTGGGTGAGGGAGAAAGGAGGAAACCCCTTTCTAACAACACTGCTTTGTGATTCCAGAGGGTCTTCCATCCAGAAGCTGGAGGTTCTGCGGGCCACCATCTGGTGGCCACTCCTCTCTCCTTCAGCACTGGGAAAGGAGGGCCAGCTGGGCCACCATGACTCTTCTGAAGCTCCAGACGAGCAAGGGAGGAGCTGGGACTGAACCCAGAGCAAGAGCAGACCGGCAGAGGGCTGAGCAAAGAAATCAAAATCAGGCCAGTTGGGCCTGCTGCTTGCTGGGCTCTCTCTATACAAGCATATTAATTGACCCAGCAGTTATTTATCATGTAGCTCTTTTGGGAAGCTTGGAAATCATTCTCACTTCTCCTGCTAGAATGACACAAGGTAAAAGAGAGGAAGAACAGCCCCAAATACCCTTTATGTTCGCCAATTCTGTTACTAATCAATAATGCATTTAGCACCACTGGAAGAACAGGCCATTCAGTCACCTCCAACCTCAGCATCCAGAAGACAAACTGTGTAATGAGCAAACTCCCTAAGTACAAAAACACAAAACCAAAACCAAGGGTATCACCATCCATGTTTCAATCAAGTAATGAATACTTACTTTTCTACCTGTAGGTCTAAGACACTGTGCTAGGCACTGTCAGGGATGCAGAAAGGGCCTGATTCAGACTTGTTTCTCAAGACGTAAAGTAGTTGAAAATATAAGATACACAGAAAAATAAATCAAGACAAGACTTTATATAGTGTGATAAATTATTAATTCAGCCATATGCAGAAATACATTGGACTAAACGTTCATGTACTCCCAAAATTCGTATGCTGCGCTCTCAACCCCTACATCATGGTATTAGGCAGTGCCTAATTAGTAGGGACCTCTGGGAGGTGATCAGGTTAAAGGTGGAACCCTCAGGAACGAGATTAGTGCCTTTAGAGAAAAGGCCAGCGAGGGTCCCTCCCCCTTTCACCATGTGAAGTTACAATAGGAAAGGGGTCCTCATCAGACCTGAGCCCACCTGCACCTTCGTCCTAAACGTCTTAGCCTCCTCCACTGTACTGTGAGGAACAAACTGCTGTTGTTGGAAGACACCTGGCCTACAGTACTTTATTGTCACTGCCCATATGCACTAAGACTAGAAGTCCAGAAAAGCAGAAAATTACCTGATTCGAATCTGTCACCTTCTCACCTTTGCTTCCCTAAATGTAACCACATATCGTAGCTTTCTATCACCTTCAGGCTTACCTGAGTTTTGTCCTGAAAATGCTATTTCAATAGGTCATCCAATCTCACTTGCCTTCCTACTACCAAGCTTCTCTCCCCACCACCCCCAAATCCCCAACCCTGCCCCACCACCCAATTTAAGTGTCGCTTGGTGGCTTAAAGTGAAATGAATCTCCGGGGAAAAAGGAAAACATCTTTAACAGTGTGATCTACCACAAAATCTATGACTTAATGGGAGCTGTTCTCTGAGTTAAGACTAAGGAGAAACTACATCACATTATTGTCTTCTTTTGCGCCCTGGCCAGATATCACGTATTGATCATGTCATTCTTTTCCTGCCTGCCCCACAGTTCTCCTTAACACAGTCATGGGCAAAAGATCAAAACCAATCTGTGATACGGAAGACATTTACAAGGTCAGGTTTCATGTCTAACGTCCTATTAATTATGTCATACATCATTTAGTCCTCTGGTTCAAATTGGGATGAGCAATGATGAGTGTGGCAGAGACTGACAGCTGGCCCCGTACCCATGCTCTCTGTCCTCAAGGTACTTGAGGCTGTGCACCTTGCCACCTGGTATAAAGTTCACGACAATGCTCTGGTTAGGACATGTGGGAATACAGAGATACGGGGAACTTCCAGGATGTGTACTTAAAGACGAGCACACGCTATGTTTCTTCCCCTCCATCCCACTACTCAGAACACAGACATTCTGGACCAGCAGGTGAGGAACACAGGTCCCGTATGTCTGCCGAGTGTAGCCACCATGTCGACCCTGAGTCATCTTATTTATGCTGCTGCTTTCAGTATCAGCTCTTTCCAGTCAGTTTATATCCTAAATGGTAAATTAGCACACACCAATTACACTAAATGATCCTTTCAGCAGGAACAGAGCAATGGGGGAAAGAGTTGAAGAATGCTTCCAAATAAAAGTCAAAGAAAATATTCTTTTGGTTTGCTATAAATATATTTAATGGTGAGACTCTTATATTCCTATGAATTCTAGATTTGTCTACATAAAAGGTAAGTAAGCACACACTGTATAATATCTCTGCATATAAATTTGTCAATACATACTCTCTCTAAGTCCACAAGTACAAGACTGAACCACAGTACTAACAAATTGTTTCAAACCATAAACCTTGAAATTTTGCCATCAGAAATCTCAGACAAACCTAAAACATATCTGAGGATCCAAACTAGTAAATGAAAGAAAATATTGTTTTCTACAAGATATTAGACTTCTAACAGCCCTTTCCCCAACACACACACACACACACACACAAAGAATAAATAACATCCACATCCAGAAAGAGTTATGAAAGACAGATTTTTGTTCCTGTCAGCCCTTCAAACCCCTGTACATGGTTCTACTATGAATTATACAAACACTCAAGCACACTCAAATGCAGAGAAACAAAATATTTAAATAAGCTGTAAAACAGCTTAGAAAAGTTCATGGGGCCTGAGTGATGGGTCTATTTCGTATGGAAGCTTTTTATACATAGGGTTACGCCAGGGCCTATTTTAAAGCAGAGTCACTCTTCTGGTCAATCCATTCCTTGGCTTTTCTATAGTCTGGGTACAGGACTAGATGGCAAGACCCTGGTGCTACTTTTACATAATTCACAGTAGAACCACATGCAAGGGTTTAAAGGCTGACATGAAAGAATTCTATCTTCCGTCTTTGTGGGGGGGGGCATTATTTAGGGTCAAGGAATGGAACCTGATGTCTTTTAATTTTTAATGTCAGATCATTTTTTAAGAATCCTCTTAAGAATGACTTTCCTTGATCTTTTTGCTCTTGCCCCAATCCCCCCCATTCCTTGACTTACTCTTAAGCAAAGCTAGCCGGAAATTACAAAAGACTATAAACATTATTTTCTTCTGGTACTTGTGGCGGAACCCAGGGCTTCATGCATGTCAGGTTTGTGCTCTGCCACTGAGCTACACCCCCAGCCCTTTTAAAAGTTTTGTTTTGAGACAGGATATTGTTAATTTGCGTTGGGTAGTCATGAACTTAGGACCCTCCAGTCTTAGCCTCCCAGGTAGATGGAATTATGTGTGTGCCACCATACCTGGCTCAAGGCTATAAAGGATATAATGATACATTTTGCTTTTTTATTTTATTACATTATTTTCTTTGTATGTATCATCCTAGGAGTGAGATCTAAAACCCTACCAAACTAGAACAGAAAGGTACAGGAGTCTAAAGGATCTGCTTGCCTGATACAAACGAACTCATTCAGTCAAGCTCAGCATATGCATCATGTAGTCTAGATAACCATTAATTTATAATTGCAAGATGTTATGGTTTATACACTGTGTCAACTTGAGAAGTCTAGAAGCTTAACTAAGTGATTCAGCAGCTCTACATCCTGGGGTGTAGAGAACAAGCAGTCACCATTCTAGGATACTGGTCACTGTGTCAATTTAAGAAGGTCAGAATTTTAAGTGGTCTCTAATTTGCACAGGTCCTCATCCTGTGCAAGAGGAGGGCAGGCAGAGGGTGTGAGTGTTACACCCACGCCAGAAGAGCTGCCTGCATACACTTAAAAGGCAAATGAGGAGGGACTGATTGCTGCTTCTTTAGAGGAGCTCTTCTTGGCCTTCCGCTTGGCTGTCATATCCTGGCTTCTGACATAGACTGATCAGTGTTTGCCTGGGACTCTTCAGCCTTCCGTCACAGATTCTTCAGTGTTGCAAACCCACAGGCCTCCTGATGCGGACTTGCACGGGACACTGCAGTAAGCTCCAGCCCTTGGGCTGGACCCTTGAACCTCTAGAGGGCAGACACCCTCTGCACACTCCTTTATTGAACTTTGTGACTGACTACTGTAAGCCAATCTTGTAATTTCTTTTTCTTTTCTTTTCTTTCTTTTTTTTTTGTCTTTTTCGTTTTTATCGGTACCAGGGATCGAACTCACGACTGCCTGCTTGCAAGGCAGGTGCTTATGCCGCTGAGCTAAATCCCCAGCCCCCACCAATCTTGTAATTTCTTACACAGTGTATATCTGTTTCTCAAGTAAACCCTAACTAATACACAAAGTGAGGAACTTTTAAAATACATGAGCGGTCTACTGATGAAAAGGGCAAGGATACACAGCACAGGGTGCAAAGCAGAGAAGCCTAGGTACTCATGGACACAATCAAGGTATTTGGATTGTCACATGAGAAAAGGACATCTCAGCCCAGCAATCTTCTAACCTGCAAGGGGCCAGCTGGGCATTCTCCAACCACAGCTCTATGATCCCAGCCTGTTCCCTGCATAAGGACCCCTGGCCAAAAACTCCACTGAGGTAGTGAAATGCAGCTTGCTGCCACTCACACCAAGTGCCAGCCTTCCTCCGCCTGCCAAGGACTGTGTCCAAGTGCTGGAAGGACAGTCTTTTCCTATGCACAAGGCGGCAAATCGCAGACCCCAGGACCGCCTCTGCCCAGGAAGAGCATCTCTTCCTCATTGTCAAAAGGAAGTTTTGTAGCTAGGATTTCTAATCTACTGGCCACTGGCCCCTACAGAGGTTAGTACTAGATGAGTTCCAAAGGGAAGGCAGGCAGACGACTGGGGTTGCTATCTGTGTGTCCTTTCTTGGTAATGAGTATGATACTGCCAATTGGGAGGTGAGGCTGAGAGGGGAGAGAACTAGGTTTGTTCTCAGAAATGCAACCTAAGTAGTTTCCCAGGATGCTGAACTTGTTTTAATGCTTTGCTTTCATTACCCTAATTTTTTTTTGGTCTTTTTTGTCATTTTGAGGCAAGGTTTCACTACTAGTTCAGGCTGGCCTTTAAGTCACTTTGTACTCCAGACTGGCTTTAAGCTCGAGCAATCCTCCTGACTCAGGCTCCCAAGCGCTGAAATTACAGGTGTGCACTACCACACCTGGCAATTGCCTTAAACTCTTAATACTTTTTCAAAAAAAGATTCACTTTCATTTTTCCCTGGAACCCACAGATGATGTGGTTGCTTCTGACATTTACGATGGCACAGTGACCTGCAGAGGAGTTAGGAACTACTTGGTGTGGAGGTTGTGGGGGTGGGTGGTAAGGAAGGCAGGGACTTACAAACCAGGGTCTGTCACAGAAAGGGAAGAGGGGAGGTCAGGGCGAGTAGCTCGGGGTTCAACTGCTGCTCCTCCAATGTGAACACACTGAGTGAAGACTTACTCCCCAACACTAAGTACAGCATCTGTCCTGATTAGGGAGTGACCAGCGCAAGACAGCGGGAAGGCGAGACAAAGAGAAACTGCTCTCTGTTGGCTGGTTTGATCATGGGTGCTTCTTGCTTCTGCAGAAATGTGCAATTTCAGAGTTTGATCAGCATACTCGCCTGCCCTCCCATGTCCTCTTTTACACTGCAGCATTTCAACTCTGCTTTTATTTAAGTTCTTATCACAAGGTGAAATACTGGCAAATTGCGTAACTACTATATATATTCCACAAACCCATGAATCCAACAATGAGACAAGTGACTAGGGTAAAGCATACTCTTTCAGTGAAAATAAATATCTCTAAATTTCAAATTGATAGAATAAATGAGGCCTTGAGACTACTATTATCTCCAGGTAATGGGTTATAGGTAGTTTTTATTATCATGCTTATATTCATATTTACATTCAAAGCATTTATATTCCTGCTTATGTTTAAAATAGTTTATGATTAGAAATCATTTCAAAAGATCTAACCTTAGTAAAAGTTATTTCTACATATTTTAGAAACATCTTTTTCCATATAAACTGCTGATAGACTAATTAGAAATTACTTTAACCCATTCATTAAAACTGATTCCTTAAGGATTTCTACTTGGCAATACTTAGGTGGTCCAACTGAAATTACTGCAGGCTTTCGTATTTGAAAGCCTTAAGAATGTCAATCTTTTAAATGTAGAGCTTGAAAAACAGAAAACAACCGTAAGTAAAAATCAGTCATAATCCAATCACTTGAAAAATTATATATAAAATAAAAAGTAAAATATACTCAATCTGTTTCACCTGAACATAAACAGACTGATACACAAACATCTTCTCTACAAATGTATCTTTTAGAAACAGGAGAGGCTGAGCATGGAGGCACACACCTGTAATCCCAGACTCAGGAGGCCGAGACAGGATTACTGTGGGTTTGAAGCCAGCTTGGGCTACACAGTGAGTCCAAGGCCAGCCTGAACCACATAGTGAGACACTGTCTCAAAAAAAAAAAAAAAAAAAAAAAAAAGGCGAAGGAGAACTATAGTTTCTACTTCTTTGCATAAAAGTAAATCATATACATGCACACTGAGCAGTACATATACTGGTACCTTAGCCTTCTTACTATCTGTATCATGATTTATTTAGCTATATTACTAATAACTAATTACCAACAACTAAAAATTTGGTTGTCTCTAATTTCTTGCCATTGCAAATGTGGCCTCAGTGAAGACTCCTGTACATGTGTTCCTATTGTTATGTCTTAAATTAAGGTCTCACTACATTGCCCAGGTTGCCTTTAACTCCTTCTGCCTCAGGCTCCCTGAGAAGACAGGTGTGTGTTCTACGCCTTCGACTGGAAACAGGTGCTGTTATATGTGCTCTTACTTCTGCAATATTTATAAGATGGTTACTCTTGAAATACAGAATAGAAATGTTAAATCTTAACAAATGCTATCAAATTAGTCTCTTAAGAGGCTGATCAATTACACTCTCCTAACATGAGTACTCACTTTTCCGAGTCTTTTACTGCACTTAACATTATCAATTTTTTAAATAATTGTTTCAAACTGATTCTTGGAAAGAAACAAAATGGTTTTCATCCACATCTTCTAAGTAACTTATAAATATATATTGACCAAGTGTGAAGTTTCTGTAAATGCATTTGTTGTGTCCCCTGCCCCCTTATCCACTGATCGCCTTTCTCTTTTGGCTACCTACTGCTCAGTGTCCAGCTGTGCTCGTGGAAATCACTGCTTCACCGTACTTTATTGTGAGGGCTAGCACCAACCAAGGACACACCAGTTTTATTAATTATTCTTTGAGTGCTTTCACATCGATGCACACAGGAATAGAGAACAGGGGTCTGTGAGCTATAAATGAGCAAGAGTTTGAAGCTTCCCAGTGTAGTAGAAAGTTTTAATGCCAAGATGGTAAAACGGAAAGCATCACACCACACCTACAACCATGAAGTTATTTCCCTCATAACTTCATGAATAATTTCATGCGTATACACACAGCAGTGAGAAGCACAGCACACCTCAGCACACAGTGAACAGCCTTTGAAAGACAGAGCCATCTATTCTCACAAGAAATTTTAAAAATCATTACACATTCATTAGTCCATATAAAAATATCTGGATGTTTGTAAAAACCTAAAATAAAACGTACCCTCCCAAATGGCAACAGTTTGGTATGAATGAAGTGTTTTACGCCTTTTCTTTATATTCTCTAAATGTCATTTTTATTTCATTTTAAAATAAATTTTAATTATAAAATTAGCAATAATGTTTCCTCCACCGTGAATATAATAAAAATACTACATACTATACCTTAAAAAGGTGAATTTTATGATATATTTGTCTCAATAAAACTTTTTTTTATACTGAGAATCCAACTCAGGACCTTGCCCTTGCCAGGCAGGTGCTTCTGCTGCTAAGCTATATCCCTGGCCCAATAAAAGTTTTTTAAAGAGACAGAACTTTGCTATGTTACCCAAACTAACTTCTGGGCTCAAGCAATCTTCCTGCCTCGGCCTCCTCAGTAGCTGGGATTATAGGCACATACAACTGAGCCCAGCTCCTTAATAAGGCTGTTTTTTAAAAGTGAATTTTAATAGCTGAAACACTACTCTATGTAGATAAGTGGTGTACAGGAGCTTAATTTTGCTGCAAAAAATAAAGTGGCTTTAAAAATACTATTTAAAAAGCTGTAGATGTTTTAATGTTGCATCAATTTCATGTTAAAAATTATAGAAGGGTGGGGCTGAGGATTTAGCTCAGCAGCATAAGCACCTGCCTTGCAAGTAGGTGGTCATGAGTTCGATCCCCGATACTGGTAAGAAAAAGAAAGTGTAAAAAAAAATTATAGAAGGGAGTAGAATATCTAAATGCTACAGCAGAAGACTCTTTCTGGCCCCTGTATTTGGCAATGATATCTGATGAGTAATCTAGTGATTACTTCAAGTATCACTGAAATCACTGATTAGCATATTTGAAAACTTCTGGGTGGTTTTCATCCGAAGCAATTTACAGTCTGTGTGCAATGACCTATGTTCCCGATGTGTTTATTAGAAGTGTTAACACTGGGAGAGAAAGTGTCATTAAAGATATCATTCCTCGCTTCCTACTCTGGTTCATCTTCTGAGTTCTCACCTGATGATTAATGAAGATTTCATTGTGTTGAATTATTTCATATAAAAACTAAGTTCTAGGCTAATTAAAAAGCCACAGAGAATAAATTAATTCCATTCATCAACAGCACAATAAAATGGAGAAGAGCTCTCTGGCTATCTTATTAGAACTTTTTATTTGAATAAAAGAAAATAAGCACAAAGAAAGGGAGAATTTGCCACAAATACTGCCTTTAAGATGTTAAAAAAGGAAGCCAGAGTAATCACCATGATGAAAATGAAATTCTTTTACTGTAATGAGTTTGGTAGAGAGACTTCTGTATGTTAAAGCTTTCACTCTTTGAAAAGAAAGAATAAAAACTGTAACAAATGAAGATTTCTTGAGTTATGGTGACACGGTTCATGGAAAGAGACAATATCCTCATCTTGGGATCCTAAATGCCAGAAGTTTAAATTAACTTTCAGAAGTGTGAGATCCATTCTTTAAGCTCAGGGAAGAGAAAACTCTCTGGCAAAAAAACTTCCTGGTGTTGTTTGTTTTGTTGATTTATTTGTTTCTTTAGGGGAAGTTCTTAGGGAGTGAAGCATGAATCACACCAATACTGCTTAAGGCTTCAAACTAAAGAAGAGCCGTAGAGAAAGGTTCTAAGGAAGCCTGTTCCTCAAACCTACATTAACTGACTACTCAAAGCATGAAAATGGTGCTGTTGGGTACCGGTACCATTATAACCAAAAGTTTGCAAATTGAAGTCAGTAGTCTGTTTTACACAGTATTTTTCACCAAACTCCAGCACTTCTTACACTTTTCCTTTCTTGGTTTGGTACATTAACAAGTTCTGTTTTGGTTTGGTTTGGTTTGCCTCTGGTGGGCTGCATCTCAATCAAGTGGTTGCTTTTCTGTTCATCTTACCACGGCAGTAAAAGTGAGGAGAATCTTACCAGAGACAACCTTTTTAGGAGTGGCTTTGCTGTTATGTGTGTGACAAGATATGGGACAGATTGCTCTCAAAGTGCTTCTCCATCTCCGTGATGGTAAAAAAGCATGTACCAAAACACAAACAAAAACCAGGAGATTGATAAAATACCAAGTTCCCTGATGAATGAAAACCAGAGGAAAATTTCTACCTAATACTAAGCAATTTATGACTACCTAGACTTTACCCAATCTGAATCACTGGAAGAAAAATGTAGCACCCCATGCTTAATACTTTGATCTTATTCTGAAATGTATAGCTTTTTCTATGCCAATTATTTTTCCCTTCTATTTCAAGGGCATAAATCTTTTGTTATTTTACTGCTTAAAAACTCAGCATGAGGGGCTGAGGATTTAGCTCAGCGGCATAAGCGCCTGCCTTGCAAGCAGGCAGTTGTGAGTTCGATCCCTGGTACCGATAAAAAAGAAAAAAACACCCCCCCCCCAAAAAAAAACTCAACATGAGGACTAAACAAAATTTTTTTTTTCTGTCCTATGTATTTGGCACTAACAGGGTATCTGGAACACAGTAAGTAAGAAAAATAACTCATAAACATAGCACAAGAGCTCTTCTGGGGAAAGTTTTACGTATGTCTGCTCCTCCATAGGTACTAAGCAGTTCAGTGTTGATTTCCTATCTTCCCCCTACATTTTCTCCTATTTCCTTGTAGAAAATATCCCCCAACCGATCCAAGGGAACAGATAAATGGAAAAACACTACTATATTACAGAAGGGTGGAATGAATCATTAGGGGTCTGCTTCTTCCCTGATTCAGTGCGAAAGTCAACCTCCTGTGTCAGAGGCGCTGGTCAGGAGCAGCCGCCTGCTCCTCTCTTTGAAGTTTGTGGCCAATGTGCTGCACAATTTCCTGAAGAAATGACAGCTTAATGATGGCAATTTAATGTATGTTCACTAAATCTAAAAGTAAAACAAGATTTATTTGGGATTTAAATAAGGAATGCTTGAGAAATCAACCCTCTTATACCCCCAAATAAGGAATAACTGTAGAATGGCCCAGAGGAATCAGATTTACAGCAAAGTAAATCTGTGATTTCCAAAGGGAAAATGTAAGACACACATCACCAGTGGAGTCATACAGCCTGGGGATATAGCCCAGCGCCACAGCACCTGCCTTGCAAAGGCAAGGTCCTGAGTTCCATTGCCAGTACCAAAAAAGTGAGATACACTCGAATGAGATGTAGCCCACCTGACCAAAAAAAAAGAAGTCATATACTGAAAAATGAAATACACTTTCCAAATAAAAATCACTCTCTACAATAAGTAAATGAAGACATTTAACAGGCTTTGTAACCTCCTGAGAGATGTGATCAAAGCTCCATTGTCTGAGCCACAGAAAATTACACTGGGGCCTGGCTTTCACAAACACACTGTAGAGTCATCTGGCTGGAGGAGTGGGGAGTGGGGAGCAAAGTTTAGTGTGAGTATTACAGGGAGCGTTTTCCCTAACTCCCTTCATCTGAATTTTGATTTCTATTTTCTTAAAGGTATTTTTGTTTTCCCTCTTTCTTTCTTGTTTGTTTTCTGGTTTTGAGACAGGGTCTCACTATGCAGTTCAGGCTGGCCTTTAAACTCATTTTGGAGTTCAGGCTGACCCTGAACTACCCGTGATCCTCCAGGCTTAGCCTCAAAATATTCTGATCACTACTAATAGAAACAGAGGTACTGTAATACCTAATCAGTGCACTGCATTAGGATCATTTTGTTTACTTGGCATTAGTGAAGAATAAGGTTAATTCAAAGTTATCATTCCTGGCTTCAATTTTTTTCAAAAGCTAGGGTATTTGAAATGGAAAATTCTCTCTATTTAGAAGATTATACATTAAATAGACTATTGTACTTAATGTCTCAGGACCAATACTGTTACATTTAGATGCAGTAAGATATCTTAAGGAGAAGCTGAAATATACAAGTACAGTCTCAATGGCCCTTCTGCCTTAAAACATTATGCCTATTTAAAAATGTATTCTTCTGGTACTGAGTTTTAGCTCAGTGGCAAAAGTACCTGCCTGGCAAGCAAAAGGTCGTAAGTTCAATCCCTGGTACCAAAAAAAAAAAAAAAAAGTATTTTTCTTTATTTCATATTTCTTTTCTTTTCTTCCTTTTTTTTTTTTTTGGCTTTTTGAGACAGGCTTTCACCATACAGTTCAGGCTGGCCTTGAACTCACTTTATAGCCCAGGCTGGTCTCAAACTTGCTACAATCCTCCTGCCTCAGCCTCCCAAGTGCTGGAATTCCAGGCATGTGCTGCCACACCTGACTTCCTTCTTTCATATTTCAACTCATTTTTCATTAGGTGAGTCTAAGTCTCACTGTTGCTTCACTCTTTAAATTGTATTGTTTCTTGTGCTTGTGAGATGGAAAATTTGCTAACGAAGCTTGGTAGAATTTTGTGTAAAGAGAGAATCACCAGGCACTGAGACCAAAGAGCTCCCCTAGGAGTTTAGTGCAGTAGGGGACTGGCACCCCCGTTTGCTGTTTTGGCTCTGTTTATGTCTGGGAGCTTGCTTGCTTCCTTCCTTCCTTCCTTCCTTCCTTCCTTCCTTCCTTCCTTCCTTCCTTGTATATTTAATCCCAGTGACAGAAAGGTAACTAATACAGATGCTTACTCTACTCTCATTATTCTAAACATCAGTTTATCTTTAGTCTACAGGTTCTTTGAGGGAGCCTTCTAAGGATCTATACAGCTCTCACACATGACAAAAACTCTGCAGACATGCAAACATGCTTCCTAGATGCATGAGGTTACTGCATAATCTATTTGAGGGTACATCCAGGTATTTTTGTATATTAAAAACAGATGGAAAAAGATGGCTTCTGTCTGTTTAATTTGCAACTCACAACAGCCACTTTGAATCATACCTGAAACATGGGCACTCACAGCCTCACTGTGGACATTCTTTGCAAGTTTAATTTCCTCCGTGGCCATGACTTTGTTAAATGTTACTGAAATAAAAAGTACAGTATGCAAATCTATGAACACGAAGCTTATGGAAATAGAGGATGACAGTGTCCCACAACGATATTATCAACTGCATCCTATGCCTCGCACATCAGTGGACATAAGAACATTACCTTCACCACGTTGATGCATATAATGAGTAATACAATGAAAGAGAGGGAAGAAACAGTGATACCTGTAATAAAACACCGAAATTATTATTGCTTTTCACAGTCTACAAAAACTGCACATCCACCAAATTAATGACCCATGTCCTGAGGGGCAATTTATTGTATTCCCCAGACCTGAAAAGGAAAAATAGGATCAGTTCAGAGTCATATTCCTTTTTACTATTAGCAGCATCAAGATTCACACTAAATGAAACTACTTAATCTCCCAACTATGCATAAGAAAAATTCAACTTGCCAAATTTACAACCTTCTCAGCTCTCAATTATTTTGTTTCAAAATGATCTCTCATATCCAAAGATTTAAATTCTGGTACTACATTTAGTACCAGAGTTTCTCTTAGTACTCTTAGAGAAGAGAACAAGTTTATAAAGCAGCAATAATCCATGAATACCATTTTCTAGTGTTCCTGCATTGTTTTTCCAATAACTCAAAATTCCTTGCAGATACTCATGCTCATAGATGTTATAAGGGGAAAAAAATACCCTGGGTTGGCAAAAATAATTTTTAAACACTTAAACTGTGTAAGGTCAAGTTGTGGTTGTGGTTGAGTGTACCCTCGAAAGGCTCCTGAGCTGGGTGCTCAGTGTATTACCGCTGGTGGAATCCAAAGAGGTAAACCCTGTGAGAACTGACTGGTCCATCCTTCCTCGGAAAGGACTCTGGTAGCTTCTGCAGGGCCCTGGTTCTTGAAAGGGCCAGTTGTTACAAAACCACAAGCCTAACCCCTTCCCACTCTGCCTCCTCTCTCACTGTCAGGTATCTTCCTGTCATCCACACTCCAGGGTGATGCCATCTGCCATGCCATGACACAGCCAACAAGACCCTCACCAGGGCAGAGCACGACAGACTTCCTGCCCTGGAGCCTCTAAACCTGTGAGCTAAATAAACCCGTTTTATTTACAAAGTGCATATTCAGCCTTGGGATTTTGCTATAGCAGCAGAAAACAGACTGATACCATTCACGGTTCTCCTGTGCTGCCCTTATGCGTGTTTCCATTTGAAGCTCTGCTTCTTTAGGAAACGCCACCTGCTGCTCTAGCTCATGCCTTTAGGTTCCTTCGGCACCTGTCTTCCTGTTGGGTACAGTAATCACCTAGTGCCTTAGTGTCATATTTTCCCAACCTCTCATTTTTTTTTTAGTGTCAATCACATTTCTCTATATTTCCATAAACTTCAAACTGCTGATCTTGGAATTTCTATAGCTTTGATCAGCTGTTACCTACAACATTTTGCCCATGAGGCAACTGTATCTTTTCCATATAGTTATAGCCATATTTTGCCATACTTCCCTCTGTGCTTGGAAACTTCCCTATTCTGGAACAGTGGTTGTATTGAACAAGATTAGTATCCTCCTTACTTGTGCATCACAGTATGAAGTATTTCCCTAAACACAACATACCTTTTTCTTGACCTGTTCCATTTCAAGTTCTTACTATTTAAAAGGACTCACATCACTTGCGTGAAAATAAAAAGCATCAAACAATATATTTTGTATACTTTTAGTCAACATTACAACACAAAGGTCTATTCCTTTAAAAAGTCTGAAATTTATTACTTACACCCTGTCTTAATGCTATAGAACTTATTGCTATGACAACTAACATACTCTCCACATAAATGTCATCTCTCTAGCTGGAATTATTGACCAGATCAATCGAAGTAGTATTAACTTTCAAAGAGCTAACTCTATTTCCCTTGGGTCTCAGCCCACTATGGCAGCAGTATGGCTCCTTATACAATTTTGAATCCTTTTATATATCTCTAAGCTGCTTCTTTAGCTGAATTATTCTGCACTTCTTAACCTTACAAATCTCAGTATTATTGAAGAACTGAATATTTTGAGACTTTGTTACTTTTTGTTACCACTGTCACAGTGCTGTGGATGGCACAAAATTGCTTTTCAGCACAATTTCCTGGCTTGACTTACAAATATTCTCTCAGGGATTGGTCTGGAATTAGTTACGTACTTTCCCTTGAGATCTACTGACACTGTGTACTGAAAATATTACCTGTGAATTTGGTTTTTACAATCTACTCATCTAATCATGGAATGTTAGCAAAGAGTTGGGAAAACATACTCAATACATCTCACTCTATGTGAGAAAGTAGTTGTAATCATTTTATGCCTACATATATTGGTTTTTATGGTGCTCATATTAGTGTATTTTTTCCATTCAATCTGAGTCATCAACTATTTCCGCAGTTTGCATTAAGTCCACAATATCAAACTATGCAGACAAAGGATAGAAAAGGAGATATAAGTCATAGCTCACTCATAGCAAATTTATATTCTCAATAGAGGCGGGATAGGGGAGGTTCTAGTACTAGAATATTAAAAGGAAGAAACTTTCTTTCCTGATTTTCTAAATAAAACATAGTTGCCTATAACTATTCTTTGATTTGGTATATGCCAATTTGACTACTTCTGAATGAGTCCCCGAGATTATACACATGACACCTGGTAAATAATAGATAGTAATTTGCAATTTTGTTGAAGAATGAGTCTTATAATTTAGTATCAACAACTGACTCTCAAATACTTGTATTTTCAATTCATACTGCATTTTGGAAATGAAGAAAATCTCTGTATGTGTCCTTTAAGATTCTCAAGAATCTGCTGCTTCATATCATACTTTTTACATTTCTTGTTTCACACACCTTTCTTTAGGCAGTTACTTTTATATAGATGAGTCAGTGCTAGGATAGGAAGCAGTTAACTTTGTAATCATCTTGCTTGGTGTTCAACACACATTAGGACAATATGCCAAACTGTGAGCTAAGCTGGGGTCCCCAAGATTGACCAGATACTGTTCCTGCCTCCAGGGGAACCTCATAGCTTTGTGATACAGTAACATCGAGATTTGTAATAATTAATCTTATGTCACTCCCCTTTAATGTCAAATATCATAAATCTATGTGAAATTTCAAAAATCTTTGATGCCTGTATTTGGAGAGAAAAGTTCACTTCTTTTGAAAGCTATGGAGTCTTCTTATCCTGATTACTCAAAATTGAATTCTTTCCTTAGATTACCTTAGATTTTCCTTAGATTTCCTGGATTACCTGGTTAATGTCTTTCTCTGGAAGCTTTGTAAAACAAATTTTTTATGACATGTTAGACTTCAATAATTTGCTCATTCGTTAGTCTATTTTTTTTAATTTCTCATTTTATTTTTCTGCTTTTCCTCATGGTCAAGCTCTTCCGATTGACTCTTCACATGGCCAATCTTCTCATATCTGTGTTTCTATTTAACACCTACTGGAGCATTTGTATCATGCCTTCCTTCCTGGCCATTGTATAAAAAGAAGATGAAATCTGTTGGGCAGTAGCCATGACATGGTTCCAAGTTAAGACTCCATTATCACACACTTTCTTGAAGAGAGAAAATTTACTGCAGAATCATGACTTGTGTGCCTCCTTCAATGTAACTAGGCTCACAATTATATAGGGTTTTAAAAGTCTTGAAATTTTTTGATGTAACAGGTTTTTAGTGGTGTTTATTGCTATCATTGTAGAGAGTCCACATCTTATCCATGGTTGTGTATCACAAGTGCAAATTCCTTTGTTCTGCGACCGAGGGCTCATTTTCCCTTAGGAGTAACAGCGTGGTGGCTGTGGAGGTCCACTGGGATTCCCTAAGGAATAGCTGCTGATTCCCTTAACCACTGGCAGTGCTACTGAGGAACATATGCCCTGGGGTGGGAAGAATAACAGCCCTCAAACACGTCTGCTTTCAAATCCCTGCAGACTGTGGATATGTTATCTTCCATGGCTATGGGGACTTCGCAGATGATGTTAACTGAGATGGGAAGATTAGCTTGAGTTATTGGAGTGAGTCTGACATAGTCACAGGACCTTTGTAACAGGCAGCCAAAGGTTTGGGAGTCACAAGTAACAATGATGGAAGGACAGGTGACAGAGGGAGAGAGAGATGTTGAGAGATGCTGCTCTGCTGGTCTTGGAGCAGGCAGCAGCTAAGGAAGGCAGGCTTTTAGAAGGTAAATAAGGCAGGGCCAGGAGTTCTCCCCTATGGCATCCAGTAGCAACCAGCTCTACTATCTCATTTCAGACACCCAGCCTCTACAATTAGATTTTGCATTGCTTTAAGCCACTAAGCTTATGGTAATAGTAGCAATGGGAAGCAATACATGTTCCAAAAAACATCATCAAGTTTTACATGGACAAATAATTGTGGCAATCATTATTTACGACCTTATTTAGAAATACTCATTAAGACTCTGGAGAACATGGCGGACAGACAACAGCAAATACTGAACGCTCTCTAAAGGCTCGGCTCAGAGGCCAGGAATGATGCGGACTAAGGAGATACGAACCAGTAGAGATATGCTCTGCTGACTCAGGAACGAACTGGGCTGAGAGAATCCAACTTGGAATACAGTCCTGGTGCTAAAATAGGAACAGAAAAATCTCGGTGTGGAGGCTCGACTCCGCGCCATCGGAAACCGCGGCTTGGATTTCCCGCCGCGCGGCGGCCGGCCACCTCCACAGCGGCTCAGCAAGGAGAGACTCGACCCCCGAGCTCTGGGAACGGGCGTCTGGGAACGGTCTCGGAAACGCGACGGGCAGGAAGGAAGGCTGACTGGTGGCGAGGTGAGCGAGGAACTGACTCCCTACCGCAGTCTGACTCCAGCGGAGGATTTTCTGGGCGCGGGCAGTCCTGTAAGAGCAGGGCGCGGTGGCAACTGCAGCCGCGCATTTCCCTCTCAGACGGGATTGGTGAAAGGTGCCTGGCCGGAGGGACGCTGCTCGCGGACTCCCTAGGCTGGCCTAGCCCAGATCCCAGAGCCTGACGGTGGCCCGGAGGAGCCACCGACTTCCGCGTAGGCTGCCTCCTCCGCAACTCCCTGGGGTGCAGCAGTGAGCTGGAACAACTAGCCAGCGCAATTCGATCAAGCTGTAGCTGACAGGCAGGGAAGCCGGGCCTCCTGTGTAAGATTACATTTTATAAGGAACAGAAAATATGGGGAAGGGAAGCAACAAAAAAGGCTCCTCAACCCCCAATCCTGAGAATCAGGCAATAGTGGACACTGTACCAATATACATTAAGCGCCATTTAGAGAGCCTCATAGACCAATTCAGGCATGAAGTTATCAATGACCTGAAGCTAGAAGTATGCAGAATAGTTAGAGAAATGCTAAGCACCACCCAGGAAAAAGCAGATGGTGGAGTGGAAGAACAGAAAAAGAGGGGAGAATTGCTTGATGGAGAAAACAGAGAAAGCATTGAGTATGTGAAGCAGGTGCAAAGGGACTATCAAGAAATCAAGAAGTATACCCAAGACTGGCATAACAGCTTGAAAGAAACTAAGGACAGACTATCTGAATTGGAGGGCAGACTTGAAACATGGGAGAATGAAATGAAAAACTTCTTAAAAATAACAAAGAAACACACAGCAATAATACAAAGACAAGAAGATGATAAGAGGAGCCATAACTTAAGGATTAAGAACATAAAAGAAGAAGTAGGGACACAAACAAGTGAACTACAAAAGCTACTCACAGAAATAATCCAGGAGAATTTTCCTAATTTAGCAAAAGGTAAAGATACTCAAATGTATGAGGCATACAGGACCCCAGCTACCTACAACCCTAACAGAGAAACACCCAGGCATATAATAATAAAAATTCCAGAAATTCAATACAAGAACAGAATATTAAAAGCTGTAAGAGACAAGAAACAGATCACTTACAAGGGAAGACCCATCAAAATTACAGCAGATTTCTCTTCACAAACCATCAAATCACGAAGAGCATGGGGAGAAATAATTCAAGCTTTGAAAGATAATAATCTACAGCCAAGATTGAGATATCCTGCACAACTGTCCCTGGAAATTGATGGAAAAACGAGGTGCTTCCAAGATAAAGAGGAACTGGGGGAATTTGCAACCACCAATCCAACCCTACAGAAAGTATTGCAGGATATTCTAAAAAAAGAAAAATACAAAGAACCCAGAAATAGGGGCGGGGAGGCCACAACGAATAGAGCAGAGACCAAAACGAAGAAGACAAACTGACAGCTACTGACAGAAAAAGAGCTCAACAGAAATGAGACAGAGAAGATTGGATGATAGGAACAGCTTTTTTTGGAGAAAATGACATCTTAATAGGTAATGCTGATTTAGTAGCATCTTGTTTTGAAGTCTCATCTAGCTTTTGTTCTTCTGTCTCCAATGGTCTAAACAGGTTGTATCTTATTGGATTTTACTATGTACGATAGTATAAGAAAAAACCTTTTAAAGACAAGGAGATTATACAGAGACCATTGTTCATTTTCTGTTAATCGATTCTAAATACTCTATAATGCTGTTATTCTCTTAAATGGATTTACATTGTTTTGATATACTTAATGCTACAGTATATGAAGTTGTACTCAAGGACTTCAGGGAGGGAGTCAATATGGTAACTATCTTTGGGTCAGGATTAGCTGGTGGTGAAACACTATTCTGCTTAAATGGTTATGTTTTGATCTGCCCTGTTTCGCTGTTATGCCCTCTTTTTTTCTCAATCTCCACTCCATTATTTACTTTTTTATTTTTACCCATTTAATTACAGGGAAAAATATAGCAGGATATAATATAGTAACCCACTTTGACTTTCTATTATCTCGATTTGAAGCCCTGTATTACTCTCACCATCTTGTTTTTGACTGAGGTTCCTATATTCTGTTTTGCTGGATAGTATCAGGTTCGAAAGTTTAGGCATCAGCTGAGAAGATAATGAGATTCATTATAACGCCCATTCTCGTTGACTTTTATCTACTTTTGAAGACCTACAATGTCTCCAATGTTTTGGTTTTGTCGGTTTTATTCTTTACGGTTTTGTTCAATTGTATTACAACTAATGATATAGGCAATTCTATTAGAAATAGCGGGAGGCATTAGGGTAACCATTGTTGATCACCTTGTATTATGTTTTTATATTATCTATTATGTCCACCCTTTTGACTTGACCGATTCTGTTCTGTTATGTCACATTTGGTTTTACTCTCTTCCAAAAAAGCAACAAGAACCGTGGGAGCAATGAAACCCAAAATGTGTAATAGTCACTGTACAAAAGAGAGGAAAAGAAAGTGCTCTAAACTATATAACTGCATGTATATTTAAAAGTATAAGATAGAAAATGATATCACAGAGTTTTATTGGATCATTGAACAGAACTGTTTGCAGTATCATTGGTGGAATGTCCACTCTACAAGCTTTAATTTTGTGACTTGAACAATTATTTCTAAGATGGCAATATGTAATCCATTAACTAGTGATTTCCTACTGCGCATTTTTTTATTCTGTAAATCTGTATAACTTGTACCCCTTCACTGTTTTTTTTTCTTTCTTTTCTTTTCTCCTTAAATAAAAATTAAAAAAAAAAAATAGAAATACTCATTAAGTGAGAAGTCTTACAATAAAGAATCTTGATAAAATTTCCCAAAAGTATGTAAGCACAATATTCTACTTATTTATTTATTTATTTATTTGTCTTTTTCCTTTTTATTGGTACTGGGAATCAAACTCACGACTGCTTGCTTGCAAGGCAGGCGCTTATGCCGCTGAGCTAAATCCCCAGCCCCAGCACAAACATTTTAAAGAATATTTTTATACCTTTCTTCAGAATTTTAACTATTAGTAATAATGGTTTAAAGAGTTTTAAAACATCTATGGATGATGGCAGTGAACAGAGATGAGGGAATTCTTGCATTTATAGACCTAGATTGAATCCATCTGCTGAAATCATTCCCTGAATCATTTCTGAGGATCTTTTTGGCTTAATATTGTGATATGTATTGGGGTGAGGGTAGAGGGGATGAGATGTCGAGGAAAAAGGAAAATATTTCAGGAATAAGGCAAAGATACACATACTCAGATCACTCTAACCATGCAGATGATGGTATACAATTTTATATTTAAAAGTCCCTAAAGACTCTTCCAAAAAGACTTTTAGAGCTGATAAATGAATCTAGCAATATAACAGAATGCAAAATCAACATTAAAATTAATAGACTAGCAGAGAAAGGAAATCAGGAAAGCAGTACATTCACAATAGTGTTGTCATGGTTTATGTCTGTGGCCCCCAGGCCTCATGAGTTTGCATTGTGCATTTGTGATTGGTTTGTTGTCTAGTGCTTGAATTGATGGTGTCAGTGCTATACCCACATAGGGGTGGCGCCAGGATGTGATGTAATGGCAGGAAGAAGGTGTGTCTTGCTTTTGCTGGTTCTGCCTGGCTATTTGCAGCCACCATGAACTGCAGCCCAGCCATGCCCACCTGCCTTGGAGCCAACCGAGTATGGACTGAAACCTCCAAAAACGGTAAGAAATAAACCTTTCCTTTTTTTCATACAGGAAAGTCCAAAAACAAAAAAAAACAAACCTTTCCTTTTTCAACTTTGGGCTTAAGATATTTTGTCTCAGCGACGAGTAAAAAGTAACTAAGACAGAATTTGGTACCGAGGAGTGGGGTCATTTGCTGAGACTATACCTGACCATGTTTTTCGAGAGGCTTTGGAAATGGCTTGTGGGCAGAGTTTAGAAAGGTTTGGACACATTGCCTAGATGCGTAGAGTTGGAGCAGCCTAGGCTGTTTGTTCTGAGGTGGAGATTCTGGACAGAGCTCAAGAGACCAGAAGGCAGATATAAAGCCTCATGGTAAAGACCACGCTTGGCAGGTTTCTGCAGGGAAGAAGGACTACATTGGTTGTTGGACTCCCCATAACGTGTGCTATGGCTTGGCAGAAAAGTTTGTCTGCATTTTGCTCATGCCCAGAGACTTTGCCTGAGACTGAGACAAAGGGCAATGGACTGATTAATCTAGAAAAGGAAATTTCAAAGCAATCTAATATTGAGGTTGTGGCATGGCTATTGTTGGGAGCTTTTAGCCAGCTTTATGTTGCAAATCAAGAGCAAAGAGCCCAGCAGGATAATTTGCAATACTGTGAGTTTGGCCAGAAGGAAAATTCCAAGAATGCTGTGGATTGGAAAGACAGAGTTGAGATTTTGATTGCTGAGGAAAAACAGAAAGATCAAAGAATTTGCCAAAGGAGAAGCTGCAGAGCACCATGCTTCAGAATGGTGACAGAGGCCACATGAGGTTCCAGAATGGCGGCAACATAGAGAAGCTTTTCCTCACAATCAGGTAAACAGAGCCCTGCGATCCAGGCAACTAATCCCTACAGCCAAGAGAAAGAAAAGCCTGGCTACTGCTCCAGCTAGCAGCAAACCTTGGCAGCATCCACATGGTGCTGATTTTAGATGCAAGGAAAATGCATGAATTCTGAGGGTAAGACAGCTTCCACCTCAGTTGCAAAGGTCCTGGAAGGCCAAGCAGTGTGCCCCTGAGAGGGCAATTTGTGAAGATGTAAAGGTGAAGCCAAAGGTGCAGTGGAGACCCCAGAGGTTTGGAAAAGCCAGGAATGTGGATGATCCAAGGAAAGCTGCTAAAAGCCAGCAGAGAGGATTTAAGAGAAAAGCTGTGGGAGCTGAAATCCCTGAAAGTGCCGTGGGGGTGGAATCACCCAAGCCTTTTGGAGCTTGCAACCAGATTGCTTCAAGATGCTGAGCATGGAACTCAAGGACTTAATGTTCATCCTGCTCGATGTTGGACTTCCTTTGTTTCCAATGCTTTATATTCATTCCCGTTTGTAACTTTTGGAATGGTAATGTTTATCTTGTGCCTTTGCATTTCAGAAATGTTTAACCTTGTTTCATTTGTACAGGAGGTTACAGTTAAGAGTTTACCATAGATCTTGGAGGAGACTTGGGACTTGGACTATTCAGCAATGCGAAAACTGTTAGGACTTTGGCAACTCTTGGAGGTGGACTAAATGTCTTTTGTATAAAGGATGTACATGAGTCCTGGGGGCCAGGGGTGAAGTGTCAGGGTTTATGTTTGTGGCCTCCAGGCCTCATGAGTTTGCATTGTGCATTTGTGATTGGTTCATTGTCTAGTGCTTGGATTGATGGTGTCAGTGCTACACCCACATAGGGGTGGTGCCAGGATGTGATGTAATGGCAGGAAGAAGGTGTGTCTTGCTTTTGCTGGTTCTGCCTGGCTATTTGCAGCCACCATGAACTGTGGCCCAGCCATGCCCACCTGCCTTGGAGCCAACTGAGTATGGACTGAAACCTCCAAAAACTGTAAGAAATAAACCTTTCCTTTCGGGCTGGGGATTTAGCAAGGCAGCATAAGTGCCTTCCTTACAAGCAGGCAGACCTGAGTTCGATCCGAGGTGCTGATAAAAAGGAAAAAGACAAAAAACAAACAAAAAAAACCTTTCCTTTCCCAACTTTGGGCTTCAGGTATTTTGTCTCAGCGACAAGTAAGAAGTAACTAAGACTAGTGTCAAATAAAATGAAGTTCCTAGGACTCACTCTAACCAAAGAGGTGAAAGACCACTACAATGAAAGTTTCAGAACACTGAAGAGAGAAACTAAAGAAAATACCAGAAGACTGAAAGAAAAATTTCACGTTCATAGGTTGGCAGAATTAATACTGTCAAAACGGTCTTATTGCCAAAAGCCATCTACAATGCAATTCTCATCAAAATACAATGACATTCTTCACAGGACTAGAGAAACAATCACATAATTTATATGGAAACCCAAAAGACCCAAATTGTAAAAAAAGCAATCCTAAGCAAAAATAGCAAGACTGAAGGCCTCACAACACATGATTTTAAATTGCACTGCAAAGCCATAATAACAAAAATAGCATGGTACTGGCACAAAAAGAGACACAGACAAATGGAACAAAGGAGAGGACACAGAAACAAACCCATACAACTACAACGATTGGATTTTGTATGAAGGAGCCAACAACATATGCTAGAGAAAAGACAGCCTTTTTAACAAGTGGTGCTGGGAAAACTGCATATTCATATGTAGAAGTCTGAAACTAGGTCTCTCTCTCACTTTGTATGAAATTAAACTCAAAATGGATTAAAGACCTAGATATAAGACCTGAAACTTTCAAACTGCTAAAAATATAGACACTGGCAATGACTTCCTGAACAGGACTCCAGTTATACAGGAAATAATAGTAAGAATCAACAAACGAAACTACATCAAACTAAAAAATTTCTTCACCACAAGAGAAGATGTAATAAAGACGTAACAAAGTGAAGAGACAGCCTACAGAACAGGAGAAAATCTTTACCAGTTACTTATTTAACAGCAGATTAATATCCAGACTACACTTGCATAAAGAAATAAAAAACTTTACATTGAAAAACCAAAATAAATGGGCAAATGAATGGAACATTTGAAGAAATGTATTTCTTCAAAAGAAGAAATACAAATAGACAATAAGTTTATGAAAAAAACATTCAATATCTTTAGCCATTAGGGAAATGCAAATCAGAACTATACTGAGATTCCATCTCACGACAATCAGAATGTCTATCACTAAGAATAGAAAAAAAACAACAAATGCTGGTGAGGATGTGAGGAAATCCAAACCCTTCTGTTCTGCTGGTGGGAATATAAAGTGGTATAGCTACTATGGAAATCAGTATGGAGATGCCTCAAAAAACTAAGAATAGAGGTACTGTTTGATTCATACTACTCCTTGGTTACATATCTGAAGCAGTTACACCAGCATACCATAAGTAACCTGCATGCCCATGTGTATTATGGTGCAATTCACAAAAGCCAAGATATGAAACCAGCCTAGGTATCGATTAATAGATGAATTGATAAAGAAAATAGAGTATTTTTCAGCCACAAAGAGTGAAATTCTATAGGCTGCAGAAAAACAGATGGATTTAGAGACAATTACTTGAGCAAAGTAAGTCAGACTGAAAAACACAAATATCATGTTTTCCTTAATATGAGGAATCTTAAAAAGATGACAACAAATAGAAAGGAGATTGTTGTGGCTTGTATCCAAACGTTCTCTCAAAGCCTAATGCAGTCACAGGTGGGGGCTTTTTATAGGTGGTTGAATCTAGAGTATGTGACGCTGGGATTAAGAGTATGTGATTACTAAATTAGTCTACAGATTGGTCTGCCACAGTCTGGGTATGAACTATCCCAGGTGGGGGTAGCCTAGATGGATTATAAGTGACAGTCTCATTGTTTTCTTTTGCTGCCTGATCCCTCTGCCTTTGCCTGCCCTGCTTTAACATGAACTCTTTCTCCCGTGCCGTGCCGCCCTGCTATGGAGTCAACTGAGTCTGAACTGAAACTTCTATAACTGTATGCAAAAATAAACCTTTCCTTCTTTAACTTTGGGTGTCGGGTATTTTTTTCTAGCAATGAGAAAAGTAACTAAGATAGAGACTTACTAGACAAGAGGAAGACAAAAAGAGGGAGGATGAGGAGTGTAAAGGAAGGTAATTGAGTCATGGATAAGAACGAAACGTATTTTACACATTGAAATCCCCCCCAAAATGTGAAACTAGGTGGGAGGGCATAGCAAAGGAAGTGACTGAGGGGGATGAAAATGATCAAAGCATATTAACATGCACATATGAATCTACCAAAATGAACCCATTAATCTGTAGGAACAATTAAAAAAGTGAAAAAAATGAAACAAATTATCCCCCCCCAAAAAAAACCAAAAAGGAAATATCACTGACTCCAAAGAGATTATGATTTAGTAGGGGATATGACATACCTAAAAACAATGATAAGCCAGATAGAGAAAGAGAGACAGACAGACAGACAGACACAGAGGAAGAAGGGTGGACAGGAGATATAAATGAGATACTACAGAAGTTTTCAGGGCATCCTGGGGGAGGAGGTGTCTGAGAAGGTCCTATGCAGGACCTGGCATTCAAATAATGTCCAGTAAGGACAAGGCTGCTGCCTAGAAGACAAGAGACAAAAGGATATTGTGAGCACCTCATCGACAAGAAGCATTATCCAGTCAAGGACTGGATGTTCCTAGCGGGGGGAGGTAGATGAAGCCCCAGGAAACAGCATCTTATTTGTGCAATAATCAGTACTATAAATTGGGGTCCTAGTTCGAGTGAAATGTCAACAATTCTCACAAATAACTGACAATAAGATGATACATACATGCTTTTAAAATGTGTAAGTATGTATAAAACTTGAGTCTTATCTTAAATGTGCCTGGGGAGGGTATTTTTCTGCAAGGACTGACTTTCTGATGCTTTACAAGCTAAGTGCTCGGAAGAGTTTGGAAGCTTTTTCCTTTTCCCGGGAGCCCTTCTCATCAGAAGCAGACACGTGGTCTTCATTGTTCTTGCACCTCTGAGCCTCAGTTCACAATTAGTCCGTCATATCAAAGTGCTTAATACTAAGTCAGTGTGCACACACAGAACGAAAAGATTCTGCTTTGATAGGAAATAATAAGGGAGGATTATTTCTGGGCTGACGTTGGTTTTTTGTGCTTGGTGTCAATTTTAGTCTCTTTGGGGGCGAAAAAAAGAACTTTCTGTTTGTTGGATGTCAGCCTAGAGCGCAGGGCATTTCTGGAGGAAGGTTTCAGCATGTTTCCTCAAATGGTGAAAAGATCACAGAAGTGAAGTCTAGGCTCTACTTGAGCCAATTTAGACAAAAATAAAATTGTATCAACTTATTTTAATAAGGAAAAGAAATATTAAAAGAGGCGGCATTTTGTTTTTTCCTGGCGTTAACCTCTGGAAGAACCAAGGCTATCGTTTTCTAGAAGAGACCTCTACAGGGTCCTCAGACTTAAACTAAAGCTGCTGGAGAAGTGGTTGTTTTCTAAAGTTCCATTCAGGAAAGCAAGGGCAGGATTTAGAGGATCAAAGAGCCCCCTCCAAGAAGTGTGGTCACACAGTGTGACCTCTGGAGATTGTGTGCCCCCCTTGTTTGTCTGGCAAACACCTTCTCATCTTTCAAGCAGGCTCAGATGACACCTCTGGGAGGACTTGGGGCTGCCTGTGGCAGTTGTTTACTCTGCCCTTTGTGTTCCCAGCACTCTGTGCAAACCGCTCTCAAATATCACTAATCACATTTTATCCGGCTATCTGTTTACATATCTGAATTCAACTCAATGAAGTCCAGTCACATTGCCATGCCCTGAGTATTGGCTAGGGCCACACTAGATTTGCAGTAAGGACTCGGGCCTTTGAAGCTGCTTTCTATGGGAGACAAATAAGCCCACAACCGCTTAGAGTTCTGAGCAATGGCAGAACATGGCACAACAGAGAGACAGCAACGAGGGTGTGACCACAACTTCCAGGACAGCAAGGTCTTATCTCACAGCCTGCTGGACCCTCTGCACCTGTTGATGGAAGGAGGAAAGAAGAGAGAGAAGAAATCACAGAAATGCCCTGCCCTTAACGATCAGTCTGCTACTCCATTTTAAACCCACTGGTTACATTGCTGGTGGCATTTTGGGGCTGCTGGAAGAGATCTTTTGGAGCAGATAGGTGATGACTCACAACACAGCACAGGATAATCACCCACCATTTCATGGAGGACAGTCAGCGTTCACCCTGTATTAACTGTGGTCCCCTGGTGCTTGGTAATAACGGCTCTCTCCTGAGAGGGGCCTTCCCAAGGTGGCTGCTGCTGAGCACGAGCACTACAATTTCTACAGGATTAGACCAGCAGGCTCCTCTTAGCACAGGGACTTAATGAGAGAATTTCAGTCCCCTCAGAGTCCTATTTGCCATCCAGTTTCCCACTTTGCTGCCAGCTTCCTCTTTGTGAGCATCTCGGGTTACACTGGGCAGATGGGGAGAGGAGTCCCATTTCAAGCCTCTGCTGCTTGCGTCCCAGGCCCTCCCTGAGCAGCCACTGTTTCACCCAGGAGGAGGGATGGAGACTGGCCCCCGGGAGTAAAGTATTCCTCAAATTTTCATCTTCAACGGCTGGTGTCACATAACTCCCTCGGGAGAGACCATGCTTGAGGCTTAGCCTGGCAATATAATCTCCAACTACGTTGATGCCAAAATATCAATTACAGGTTCATCGGATGATGGGACAAATGGAAGTTCAGACCACTAAAACAATAGCCAGTCGGAGGTAGGCGAGTGAAGGCGCTGAGGGTTTGACCCTGTGACAGAAGTGAAACAAGACAAAGCTGAATTTTCCACACCCCTTCAGGTTAGGGAGCTTAATTTCAAGCTGCTCTTCATCTCACGAAACTGAAGGAAATTCTTGGGGGCAGGTATTCTTGGGGGCTGCAGTTAGAAAGATGTTACAGTGATGACACTATGGAAGAAAACAATAAATTACTGTGATCAGACCTAAGTGTTTTATCAGACATAAAGGGTCACACATACTTTGATTCCATTTGCATGAAATTTCTAGAATCCATAAAGATAGCAGATGAATGGTTGCTAGAGGCTGAGGGGAAGAAAAAATGGGGAGTAACTGCTGAATGGCGACAGTGTTTTATTTTGGAAGAATGAAAGCGTTTGGAAATGAGACGATGGCTGTACAACATTGTGAATGTACTAAATGCCACTAACTTCTGCTTGTTTGTTCTGCTTTTTGTGATAATGGGGATTTAACCCAAGGCCTTCTCACTGAGCTATAGCCCTACCCTTTTTTATTTTTTATTTTGAGACAGAGTCTCACTAAGTCACTAAGTTGCTCAGGCTGGGCCTGAACTTGTGATCTCCCTGCCTCAGCCTCCCAGAGTGCTGGGATTACAAGTGTGCACCACCATGCCTGGTTTCACCCTTAAAATGATTAATTGTATATTGTGTGAATATAAAACAATATAAAAAGGATTAAAGTATTCATCATCTCACTGTTCCACAATCTCTTACTACTGGGAACTAAGGGGAGGATTTTGATCCTACCCCACAGAGATAAGAGGGATTAAATTGCTCTACATTCTAGTATTTGCCACCTTTCAGCCTTTTTTGGTGAGAAGTGCATTTCCCAGGTGCCTGCAGGAGAGAAGTAACCCAAAGCACCCCCTGCCCACACTGAGCAGCTTCACAGCAACAGCAGCCGCTGCTTATCTGCAGTCACCAGGCAGCGACTGGGTTTCCAGTCAGCTGAGCACCTGTGTCCATCACACGCTAGGCCCCACCAGGCCAGTGTGGCCGGCTGGGCTGGGGAGTGGCATTCTGTGGCAGCAACAGCGAAGACAACGGGTCATTTTAATTCAGCAGAAGAATATGAAGTCCTTGAGATTTCCACATGCTTTCAGGATCAAACCCAATGTCAACAGTGAACAGAGGATCTTTGGAAGAGAGGCAGCATTTTCCTTTTTCACTCTTTTTATGCTCAGCAGAACAAATGCTTCAACACAGAGATCCAAAGAGTCAGCTTTTAAGTAGAAAGCGAAGTGCAGAGTTTATGGAGAATAAAAACACGTTTAGAACAGAAGTGCGAAAGATAGCACTTGAAAGGAAACTATACCACGATGGCATCAAAACCGTGGCTCAACCTCACTTCAGAAGGCAGGTGAAGCTGTGGTCTTCCCAGCACCTTCTGCTCCCACTCAGCTCTGCAGGGTAAGAGCCACAGACGCAGGCCTTGCTCCCAAGCCCTCCCCGCCGCTCTGCCACACGCTCCATGCGCCTCATGCTCTGCTTCTCTAATCTTTCCAGCTTTGGACCTTAGGAAAGTTTCTTCCTACTATGACCTTGTCCCCTCCCAGGCTGACTGTGGTCACTTTATCCAGCCAGGCAGGGCCCAGGAATGTGACTCAACGCGTGCCCTTACAGGTGAGGGAGTGTTCAGGTCTGCTGGTGAACCCTTCTTTTGCTCAGGTGTAGGCCTCAAGATGAGGCCTTAAAGAAGCTACGATATATTAGCAAGCATCTTTAAATATACTGAAAAGCAAAATATATTAAATGCTTTCCAAATTCCTCTAATTCCACTGTAAAAATTCACTGATTCAGAATATATAAAAAATGTTTCCTACGTTTTGTGAGGGAAAAACACGTATTCCTGTCACAAAATGTTCTTCATGCCCCAGAAACTGCAGTGTCCTTTCCCTGGGAAATATCCTGAAGAGTGAAAAGCATCTGTTTTCTGTTTGTCAAAGTGTGAAATAAAATTCCTACTGGAGAGTGTGTTGCAGGTAAAGCTTCCGGTTTCCCTTTGGTGGGAATGTGGAGATACAGTGTCAGTTTTGATCTATCATAGGGTTAAGCAACACAGCAGGTGACTACAAATGTTCTCTTTGTGCAGTGCCCGTCCAGGGCCAGGAAAGTTCTGGTCAGCTTCATCCTGATGTGGCGGCACAGCAGCTCACGGGCAGCATGGTGAAATCACACTGACCTGACTCGTGATTACTGATCTGGCCTTGGCAAGCATGGAGCTTTGAGCCTTCTCTCCTCTTATAAGGTGGGAATCGTAAGAACTACTGTGGATTATTTAAGGTAGCTGAGATGGGTTGCACTGTGCCCCTCAAAAGATAAACTGAAGGGGACTAGGGATTCAGCGCAGTGGCATAAGTGCTTGCCTTGCGAGCAGTCAGTCTTGAGTTCAATCCCCGGTACCGATAAAAAGGAAAAAGACAAAAAAAAAAAAAAAAAAGATAAACTGAAGCCTGATCCCTGTACTACAGAAATTGACCTTACTGGAAACAGAGTCAGTAGAGATGTAATTAGTTAAGATGAAGTTCAAAGAAGTAGGATGAGCCCTTAATCCAGGATGTCTGGTGTCCTTATAAGAAGAGGATGACCATCTGAAGAGGCAGACACACAGCAGGGGGCCATGTGACAACAGGCAGAGACCTCAGGGGCAGCTGCAAGCTGAGGAACACCAAGGATGCTAAGCCCCTGCAGAAGTTCAGAAGAGGTGTCATCTCCCCTAATAGGTCTCAGAGGGAGGATGGCCCTAATTCGATTTTGGATTTCTAGCTTACAAAGCTGGGAAACAAATTTCTATTGCTTCAAACTATCTGGCTTCCAGTACTTTGTTATGGAAGCCTTAGCAAACTAGTATGGTGGTGGAGGTCTAATGGGGTGTGTGAGTGTGTGTGTGTGTGTGTGTGCGTGTGTGTGCGTGTGCCCACTCATGCAAAGCAACAGAAGAAACTAAGAAAAAAAGCAAGAACATATTTCTTAGCATTTGCTATGGACTGAATGAATGTGTTCCTCACAGCTCATATCCTTCTTGCAGCACTGAGTTAACTGTTCTGAGAGTTGATTTGTCATACAAGCAAGTTTGGCCTCTCTTGCTCCGCACTTTTGCCTTGTCAGGTGTTCCCTACGCAAAAGATGATCAGAATATACAGTGAATATTTATATTTTAAAAATTATTACAGAAAAGCTCCTTGTCATTAACCACCCATCCCTACCAAAGACTCCCTCATTTCTAACACACTTATCCCATTATTCTTGCTACTTTTTGAAGCAGTTCTAGAAGTCCTTTTCAGGAGTGCCTTTATGAGGTATGATTTTTAAACAAACACAATAAATACTACTGCCATCTGCCACCCAAAGGGAAGACAAGCTATAACGACATCACAGCCCATCATCATCTATCTTAGTCACCAAATTTTTGCAGCATTCATCTTCTGGTTCTTCCCCAAAATCAAAGTGACCATTAAAATAAATGATTTGAACTGATTCAGAACATGAAGGCAACTATGACAGCATACTTAAAGACACTCATAAAAGGCAACTTCCAGAATTGCTACAGCAGGTGGCAAGAAGGATGGGATGAGTATATTCGAAGCAAGAGGGAGTATTCTGAGGGTGGGGATTAATGGCAGTGTGTCTTTTACTCTGATTAATTTCTTAAAAATAGCCACCATATTTTTCTTAAAATTTTTACTACGTGTCTGTGATATGTGGGACATTGGTACATATACATATCACAATTTAGTTCTTTTCTTTTTCCCTTTCTTCCATCTCTGTCCACTACCAGATCCTTTTCCCATCTCTACAAAGTCTATCTCCATGTTTTCTATCATCTTTCTTATATTTTGCCCTTTAAATCATTCATACTTTAGATTTCTCTTATAAAGGAAAGCATACAAGATTTACCCTTCTGAGACTGGTTTATTTCATCTAGCATTATAGACTGAGTGGGTCCATTTTCCTACAGTGGTATTTTTTGATCACACTATTTAGCAGTAGAAAATAGACTGAGATGCATCTAAGCTTTAGAAATGTCATTATTTCCACTGGGCCTGACAATGCCTCTCCAGCGCACGTCAACCACTCTTCTCCAGCACTGACTCTGGACCACGTATGGAGCACCCCGGCTCCATCTTCTCCTTAGGGTCTTTCATCAGTTTCTCCGTCTGCCTGCAACATGCCCAGAGTCAACCCTAATTCTCATCTTTCCTCAGTGAGATTTCCTTTGGCTACTCAATTCAGCAAATAACTTGGGCCACCTCCAATATTTCCAAGCCCTCTTGCTCTAGTCTGCCTTTTCCCCCATATTTACACTTGTATCTAATATCCTAGTAACGTTTGTTGTGAATAACTTGTTTCCCTTCACGCCAGGACACAAGCTCCAGAGGACAGGGATCTCCACTTGTGTTGTTCACCAAAAGGAATAAGTATCTAAAATAGCACTCAGCTAACAAAGGTGCTCAATAAGGAATTCTTAAACATCCATTATTTGGTTGAGGATGGTGATGCATGTCTGTAAACTCAGCACTTGGGAGGCTGAGGCAGGAGGCCTGGGCTACACAGTGAGTCCAGACCAGATGGAACTACATAGGGAAACCCTATCTCAAAAAAAAATCAATCATTCATTTCCAAAAAACTTATTATTATAGAAATTATCATGTGCATTAAAAATAGGAACAATAAAAAAACCTTCAGATTCCTACCACCCAATGAAATATTTCAAATTATGATAAAAAAGCAGTAGTTTATATATTTTTTTTTCATTTTTATCGGTACCAGGGATCGAACTCACAACCGCGTGCTTGCAAGGCAGGTGCTTATGCTGCTGAGCTAAATTCCCAGCCTCTGAGTAGTTTACATTCTTTTAAGTGACTCTCCAATGGGCATGTCACTTCAGGAAAAGTGTTACACAATAGGCACAACACCTACCTCACAAGTTTTAGAGTGTGGATTAAGTGAAATAATGCATCTAAATACTTAAAACAATGTTTTCCATAAAACCAAACACAGGTTAGTTGTTACTTTCAGTCCTTGGGTCTTATCTTTAACTTCTGTCCCCAACTTCCAAAAATAGATGACAGATACTAGGCAAAAGAATAGAAAGACATTCTTCTTAAAAGGGAGGCAGGTGCAGATTCCTTCTGTCCCCAATGCTCAGAAAGTGAGTACTGAACATGGAAGCTCTCTGCTACAAAATCGCCATGAGATACAAGGCCACTCACTGTTTCATACAGTTTACAATAGCAACAAAACACTAAACAAGGGTAACATTTATCCACTGCCTATGAATTTTCTTTTATGAATGAAAGAATACAAATTAAGAGTTAGACAATCATCAGTGAGAAGAATCCTTTAGCTTAGTATTTAGTACAAAACGTATCATCCACCTCTAGAGCTGCATTCATAATCAGTGAAACAGCCTCTGGTACTTGCTGGCCCATCTTTTGCATTGGCAACTTACCTGTCTTTGCAGATGTGAGTTCTTTTGCTCCGGATAATTCTCCACCAAAAGCTTCTCCTTATAAAAAGGAAAATTCACTCAGTGGTGAGTGCACCAGAAAATGGGGCTCATTGCTGACACAGCCAGGGAATCACTGCTCTTGTGAACTGCAGAAAAGAAAAAAAACAAAACAAAAAGAATATTTTACATCTTTCATCCTCTCTTGGAATCCTTTAATACAAATTTGTTTTCTGTTCCTTGACAGAAGTCAGCACAAAGGGATCTTTTTGTTTGTTTGCTCAGTTTTGCTGAGGTTCTCAGCTAGGTTTAAGTAATAGGAAATTTTCATATGATTTCCATTTTTGGAGGCAGGAAAAACATTACATCTATGGATACTGAGACTTCCATATTCTTACAGGCAGACTTCTCCTATTTATTCTTTATCGTAGTTTAGCTAAAATTCAAGGAGCCAGAAGACATAAATTCAGTCAAAGCAGGGAGTAAATGCAGGAAGCATTAGGTAGGTTATCTCCTCTACCAGAGGTAGTGAAGGCACTTTTTGCTTAAATACAAATTACAGAGTAAACCAGATCAGGGAGACCCCTTTGGGTAGTCCAGGCACAATCCAAACACAACCTAGGTGAAAACCATGACATGACTGAAGGATTTGGCTGAAGGGAAACGTCCAGGAGACAACCTCATACTCAAATGTGGCCTTCAAAAAATCCAGTAACACAAGCCAACACTTTGTCTAGCTGCCTGGCAAAGGACACTGGAAGAAACTCTACAAATCTCACCCATGTGTCTTTAGAAGGGGCTTCTCACCTCTGCCTATGAGCGACTACCTTGAGTCCAAGCAACCTTCCAGTCCGTATAACTAGAAAAGCCAGGTTAAAATTTTTTTTTAAACTTGCTTTAAGGCACTGGAGAGCTTAAAAGGCAGCCTGGATATGAGAAGCTGAGATCTCAGGGACAGGGGAATAAAACTGAAACAAGTCATTTTTGCAGACATTTTGCACTGATTTTTTTTTTTTTTTTGAGACATCTGGTTTACCAGAAGCACTGAACAACACTGAGGCATCAAGGGAAAGCAGCTGTGTAGAGCAGGCTTTTTGCCCAGTTACAGGCTGAGAATATCTCAGCTACACAGACAAGCAGAGATGTGTGGTCACCATTCTGCCCCTCTGAGCATATGCCCACTAATAAATGATATTAATCAACGAGAGAGCAGCAGAGCCAGGCTGGGAGAGCTGTCCAGACAGCTTTGGACAGTTCCCTGGTGCTGCCGGTGGGGCCACCAGAGAAGGAGCCCAGGTAACAATCCCTGAGGGGGCTACCCCCTCACGTGAAGAACCAAAACACATCCGAACTCAGCTTCCCATCACTCTGTCCTTCTGGCCTCACTTGATTAAGGAGGTCTGCCCTCCTGAAACTGCTTGTCAGAAACAAAGGAAGCCTTAGAGAGAAAGGGCTCACCTCCAACATAGTCCACAACTCTTTACACCAAATGCACAGTGTGCTGTCAACAATTGTAAGGCATAGCAGGGCATATAAGGATTGATCAAGAAATACAGTGAATGTTAAAGCTTTAAAAGTTTATTACAGTAGACAACACATTACCATTAATCTCCCTCAAAGTACTCCCTCTCATTCTGACCACATCCCATCCTTCTTGGCACTTCTGAAAGCAGTTTGAAAGTCTTCCATGTCTTTACTGAGGTGTGAGGACAAATACAGTGAGCGGTGCTCCTGAGCGCCATCCAGCGCGAGACGGCGGTCCTCATCCACCTGCTCACCAGATGGGCCACCACACAGCTTCGGGATCTTCCCTACAGGCAAAATGGCCTTGAAAGGGAAATGGTTCAAATCGATTCAAGACATCAAGGCAGCTACAATGGCCCAACTGAAGACATTCGTGAAGGAGGACTTGCAGAACTGCTTTAGAAAGTAGTTAGAATGATGGTATAAGCATGTTTACGGGGGGGGGGGCATTTTGCTGGAGATTAATGGCAATATGTCTTTTATTGTAGTAATTTAAAAAAATGTAAACACAGCATATTTTTGACCACCCTTATATTATGTAATTTTCTGTAGGTCTGCAAAAGAAAGAAGCAATAAAAACAAACCCATAGGCAACCCAGCCAGACACACAGGATGTGGTCTTTAAAGTAACTATGACTAGTATGTTCCCAATTATAAAGATTATAAAATATTTTAACACATATTTCAGTAACTTACAAAAGGAAAAAAAGTGAGTAGAATACAAAATATTTGAACAAATAAAACTCAACTTTAGTCACCTATATTTAGTAATATTGCACCATATAACTTTTACTATATATTATTTTAAGGGATACATGAAACATTTATAGAAACTACCCACACAAAGTCCATGTTGTAGGTCTCAAGAACTTTCAACAAGTGGAAATTATACATTTTAAAATTTATTGTTTTGAAGTACTCATGGGAAGTTGCAAGAATATAATTTAGGTTTTCTTAACTGTAAATTTACATACACAAAAGTGCACCATGCAATTATACAATTGGTAATATTTCAATAGGGAACCCAACAATGTAACTGTGACCAAAATAAAAATACTGGGCACCTCTACCACTCCAGAAAGCTCCTTTGTAGCTCCTTCAGTCAATCCCTACACCCCAGTGAAAATGTTCTCACTTCTGCTATCACCCATTAGTTTTGCCTGTTCTGGAGTAAGACACACAATGTATGTCCTTTTGTGTCTGGCTGATGCATAATGTCTGAGATTCACCCACACTGTTAAGTAGTTTGCTCCTGAGAAATATTCCACTGTATGAAAATGCCACACATTTTTTAAGGTTTTTCCAATAATAGATACTTGATTGTATCCATTTGGGGGCTCTTTTTGAATAAAGCCTAACATTCTTGTATAAGGCATTTTTGTGAAAATGTAAGTTGGGTAAATTCCTTACCTTAGGAACAGAATTGCTAAGCTGATGAATGTGAAAGCTCTATAAGAAACTGCCAAGTATTTTTCTGAAATGGTTATATTATTTTATACTGCTATCAGTAACACATGAGTTCTAGTTTACAGAGCTTCATCAATAATTAGTTTTGAAAGACTTTAGTTAGTTTGAGTCATTCTAGTGAGATTCTTATAAACAAGCAACAAAAATACTACTCAATTTTTAAATGGGCAAAGGATTTGAACAGTGATTTCTCCAAAGAAAGTACCTAAATGCCAACTAGTCCTTGAAAGGATGCAGAACCATTAATTATTAGGGAAATGCAAAGCAAAACTGTATGAGCTCCCGTTTCACAGCCTTTGGGTGGCCATTATGGAAACTACAGAAAATCAGTGTTAGTACGGATATAAAGAAATAGGAACTCCTCCGCACTGTTGGTAGAAAGTAAAATGGTACAGTTGCTTCTAAAAATAGAATGATAACTTCTAAAAGAAATAATAAATTAAAAAAATAAAATTACTATATGATCAATTCCAATTCTGGGTATACATGCAAAAGAAATAAAAGCAAGTAAGTTTTTTTTCAAATTATTACAAATAAAGTTCAATAAATAGGCAAATTGGTAAATATAGAACCCATGAATGAAGGCTGGCTGTATTTCTAGCTATGATTTTTTTCCTATATTTCTATTTAGATAACATAACCAAATGCAGTTCCAATTAAACTGCACAAACAGCAGCAAGGTGTGAACTAAATTAAAGCAGCTACATAGATAACCAATTACTGTTAAGGTCGCCGTTCGCTGCTACCCAATTATACATGGGACCCTTGTGCCATCTCTTCTCATTTCTTTTCTCACATCCCCAGAGAGAATTTTGTAGAATGCTCAAAATAGTTTGCAATTTAGGAATGAATATGTTTGATAACTTATCCAATATAAGGAACAAAATAGCAAGGATGAAGCAATGCGTGTTTGGCCCCAAACCCTGGGGAATACAGGGAAGGAGGAAGCAGGAAGAACAAGGTGTTGTTTTAGGGACCACGAGTGCGGCCTCAAAGGTGAACTCTGAAGAGGAGCCAGGTGGAGTTTAAATCTGCCAAGGCTGTGGAGAGGACACGCACAGCCCCTGCTGTCTGTGGGGCCGTCTGTGCTTTAAGCTCGCAGTCCAGCAGTCAGGAAGCGTGGGAGTCAGCCCCATATCTCCGGAACTTCCTTCCTTCTACAGTTCATGACGCCTGCGACCTGGTGCTTGAGAACAGAGTGTAACAGCAACCACAGTTACTCAGAAGGCCTCAGCCCAGGATGGGTGACTGTGCCACTTTTTGGTTCCAGCCAGATGGCATTAAATTTCTACCTGCATGACTTCAGTTTTGCTGGCAGATGTAACACAGTCACTTTGAGCTGGGCCTTCTCACTCCATTCCCAAAGCAGCTGGTAGAAGATGCAGCAACACCAGTGTAAGTGTCTCTCAGTGGACGGCAGTACCTGAATAGTGACCCTTTTCTCCTTGTCCTCTAAGATCCCAACCAGACAGCACGTACAGTAGGAATGATCTGGGCTGGGAGGTCCATATTCCAGCCTTGTCAGATAGGATAACCATATTTTAAGTTTAGGGGAAAGAGGGGGGTACAGATCACTTCCTTCCTTCCTCTTCTACCTCCACAGTGAGAGTAGAAAACTTCTGCTCTTCCATCTCCTGCCTTCCTCAGCCTCTTACTCAGTAGAACTGGGAAGACAGAAGGAAAGATGGTAGAAAATACAGAGGCAGACTTTTTGGAGATGGAGGGGGATCTGAGGAAGGAGGGAGAGGGGATGGAGTCAACATATCAAGATGCAATATGTACATGTACCAATTCCCTTAAATAAATGTAATTACTAGCTGGGTGTGGTGGCACATGCCTATAATCCCAGCACTTGGAAGGTTGAGGCACGAGGATGGTTACAAGTTCGAGATCAGGCCAGGCTACAAAGTGAGCTCCAGGCCAGCTTGAATTGCACAGTACGATCCTGTCTCAAAAAGACAAAAAAAAAAAAAAAAAAGTACTGTGTATTGATAACATATACTAATTTTTTTCAGAAAAATAATGTAAATGTGAAAGATCTAAAAGCTGTGCATTTGGAGCTACAAAGTTGAAACATTAGCATGCATACACACCTGCTCAGGTGCCTTACTGGTAAGAGTCAGGCTCAGAGGTGACCACCCTTCCCCCAGATCTTACTATTTTCTATTATTCCTTTGCACAGAAAACACTTCTTAGCCAAGGTACAGGTTTGACTAATATGTGGGCTGACTGCTCATATTGATTTTTTTCCTCTCTTTTTCCCTCTTTCTCTCTTTTACTGTTAAACTTCAGAAGTAAACGATCTATAGCTGTTCTTTCATCTTGCTCCGTTTTCTCTTCAGCCCCACAATCACTCCTGATCCGGTCATTTCACTCATATTGTACTTTTGAAAGCCACCGATAACTGGAATTCCAGATAAAAGCCTTGCTTGATTCACATGTGTCTTGACACCCACAACCCTCACGCAAACACCTCCTCTAATGTAAGACGCTGCTCACAGGACGCTGCTACTTGAACTTTTGCTTTTTTAATTTTCCTGGCACCATGTCTTCCCAGTTGCTTTTAGCCTTTCTCACACTCTTTATCTCATCAACTGATAAATCTTTAAAGCAAAGCAAATATTTCTTCCTCACTAGCTGTAATGATAACACAATTGTTTTTAAGACTGACACTTGCCATTGGACTTGTCCTATCATTCTCTATGCTGAGTTAGTGGGTTTCTTTTTAATCCTTCTTTCTTACTTTGTCTAGTTTTGTTTCTGTTTTTTTTTTTTTTTTTTTGTCTTTTTGAGACACTATGCAGTGCAGCCTGGCCTTGAGCTCACTTTGTAGCCCAGGCTGGTCTCCAACTCGCAAGGATCCTCCTGCTTCAGCCTCCCAAGTGCTGGGATTAAAGGCGTGAACCACCACGCCCGGCTGTCTTCCTTTGTCTACTTAATGTATTATCTCTGTCACACCCTAATCCAAACTCTCCACTTGCCTGACTTGCTGAATTTCCTCTTATCCAACCAGTTTGGTTCCACTCACCCTAAATATCACAACCAGATTAATTCAGGATCTTCTGTTTGTACTTATTCTTATACAAAATGCAAGGATTTCTCATAAATATTCACAAAATACATCTCTAACAGAGTTTGGCAGCCAAGGGTCCCTACAACCTGGCCCCTTCCCCTATCCAAGCCTTTTCTCCACCCAGCACCTACCAGCCTTATCATACATGATCTTCTCTGGAACAGCAGTGTCCCTGCCATCCTACAGACATCCAGGATGATGACTCTCAATCTCAATGCTGTCCCTCTTTTCTCCCATCCTCCTCCTCTCCTTTCCTTCCTTCCCTTCTTATTCCTTTTTACCTCCTTTCTTCTGTGCTGGGCATTAAACCCAGGGCCTTACGCACACTAGGCAAGGGCTCTAGCACTGAGCAACACCCCGGCTCCAGCCTCCCTGATCCTCAACAAGCAGTGCAGCCTTCAGTTTTCTGGGGACCCTCCAATTCACATTCTTATCTCCCGACAATTCATGAGCCATTCTCAATGGAGGCAGCGGGCAGGGCGAATGTGGAATCACTACAAAACTCCTGCACTCTTCAGTGCTGAATGGATTCTACCAGAACTAGTACTACAACCAGAAAGCACGTGATAGGCAGGGAGTGGCAAGCAAGAAAAGAAAGGTCCTCTGCGTTTGTGATGCTGGCTTCAGAAAGTTCTTCCATTACAGAGGCTGGTGGAGGAAGAGGAGGAAGGAAAATGGGAGGGCTTTTTACTCTGCAGCTCACTGAAAGTACAAACAAAACCTGAGCATCATAAGCTGAGCTCATTCAATTCTTTTTGGTAAAGTAGTTCACCAGACAAATACCTCTGCTGGACGTTTGAATTGCAGATGCGTAAGGTGATCTGCTTCATTTTCATCTTCTCAAAGCAAACTGTTCCCAAGCACATCTTAGGAAACAACTGCATCTCCCTGATACTTGGCTGGAGCATAATGGCTATTAATTTCCTGTAGTATTTATTCCTGAGGTAAGGTACAGGCCTCAGGCATGAAAGGTGAGGCCTGGGAGGGGGCCCTGAACCTGCCCGCCAGGTGTGGAGCACGGTGTGAGCAGACTGCCAGTGAGCCTTTCCTCTTAACAGCTAACCTCCGGGACGCCAGGCTCCTGATCAGATAATAACAATTATTTACATTTTGGGTTAATGCTAAAACAACAGTTCCCAATACTGTGGTCTTCTAGAAGGCTCTTTCCAATTTCCATTCTCCCCCTTTCATCCTCCCACCTCTTTCCATTTTGTATCATAAGTACTTCCAGTCCACGCAGCTCTGACCCTCTCTGCTGAGATTTGAGAACGCAGAAAAGAAATCATCCCCGGTTTAGCTACAGAGAAAACGCATTCCCTGCTCGTTCCCTAGCAGTGGAACAGGCCGTGCCCTGGGCCCTGACTAAGAAGGCCTCAGCTGTGTGTGTGTCCTCCAGACAGCCAGCCTGCGGCCTAGAAGACGTGAGTTCTTGTATGTGTTGGTTTGTGAGGGCAGTTGTTGGAAGGCTGATGGCCTTTCCATGTCGCCATGTGCTAACTGGCCGTGGGGCTCCCAGGCTAGCTCTCACATCCACACCCCCCAAACATTAGGGCAGAGAGGAAAGAGAGCCTTCAACCATCCTGCCCTGTGGATGTTTCTGGATCACTTCGATCTAAAGTTAAGCAGGGAACGGATGGTTCCAGTTTCTTCAGCATCTTCCCTTTGGGCAGACAACCACATATAGATACAATAAGTATCCTCAACTTTTCTCCCCTTTTTCTTCTCGACATAATAATCAGATATAAATCCAGGATCTTACTTCTGGACATATAGCCACAAAGGATCAGTATGTTCAAGAGATAAAAAGCACTTTCATGTTTAGTGCAGTATTATTTCCAATAGCCAAGTTACAAATGAACCTACACGTCCATCACCAGACGAATGCATGAAAGAAATGTGACAGAGTGGCCATGGTAGCATGTGGCACATGCCTCATTCCCATCTACTCAGGACGCTGAGACAGGAAGATGCCACATTCAAGGCATTAATGGATTAATGGATTAGAATAGAAGATGCAGAAACAGGCACATCCGGCTATCTGATTTCTGACAAAGTGACCAGAGGAAATATATCCACTTTAATAAACAGCACTTGGAAAACTGGCTATCACATGCACAAGATTGAACCTAGACAAATATGTCTCACCACATACTAAACTAAAGTCAAGATGGATCAAAGATATAAATTTTAAAACAAAAAAATACCAAATGGGCTAGAAGATAAAATATACAAAACTCTCGAAAACAGAGATAACAATAAGGACTTTGTGAATAGAATCCCAACTGCACAAGAAATAATACCAAGAATCAAAAAATGGGATCATATTAAATTTTTAAAAAACTCTGCACAGCAAAGGAAATTACTAACAGAATATAAAGACAAGCTACAGAATGGGAGAAAAAGATTGCCAGTTATTCTAGATAGAGGTCTAACATCTAGAATATATAAAAAACAAAAACGCAAAAATAGACCCCCAAAAGAAAGACCCAATCAAAAAGTGGGCAGATGAAATGAACAGACTCTTCTCAGAAGAAGGACAAATAGCCAATACATATTTGAAAAAATACTGAACATTTCTGGATATTAGAAATAATACGGAGATTCCATCTTACTCCAGAAAGAGTGACTGTCCTCAAGAAATCAAATAATAAATGCTGGTGAGGATGTGGAGCAAAAGAAACCCTTTTACATTGTTGGTGGGAATGTAAACTAGTACACTCAATATAAAAATCAGTATGGAGGGGGCTGGAGATTTAGCTCAGTGGCATAAGCGCCTGCCTTGCAAGCATGCGGTAGTGAGTTTGATCCCCAGTACCGACTAAAAAAAAAAAAAAAAACAGTATGGAGATTCTTTTAAAAATTAAAAATTTAAATTCCATTTGACCTAGCTATTTCCCTTCTAGGAGTTATCTTCTAGGAGTTAAAGACACTATATTATAATGATACATGCATATTCATATTTACAGCAGCACAATTTATAACAGCTAAATCTTGCAAGCAGCCTGAATGTCCATCAACAGATGAGTGAATAAGAAAATGTGTCATTTATGCAGCATGGAGCACCACTCCGCCTCAAAGGAGGATAAACTTGAGTCATCTGTAGGAAAATGGAAGCACCTTCGGACCGCAATGTTAGGTGAAATGTATCAGACACAGAAGCTTAAATATCACACAGCTCCCCTCATATGAGAAATACAAAAGACAAGGAGAAATAAAAAGATTGACAATAGGAAATAGGAAAATGGGTTTTTTCCAAATGGGAAGGAGGGCTGCAGACATGGTTCAGTTCCTGCCTGGAAAGTGCAAGTTTGTGAGTTCAATTCCCAGCACCAAAAAACAAAACAAAACAAAACCTTGTGGGAGACTGACACCCGTTCCCAGGGCCTTTCCTCTGAGCTAAGGGAAGGGCTTTCATCAAATGGGAAGGAGATGAGGAGGGGACGGGAGGGTAAGGAATGCAAAAAGAATTAAGATGTGTTACATACATGTACTGACCCCTCAAAAGGAATTTAATCACTGCACAACTGCAAAAATGTACTAATAAAAAATAAAAATTGAAAAAAATTTAACAGATATAATACTTATTGCCTCATACATTTCTGCTTTCCCTCTTGAAAGTCATTGTATACCACCTAGATTTTCCATATTTTAAACATAATCTAGGATATAACATGGTTCGTTTTTTGAAAAAATAAAAATAATGTATACATTATGAAATTTGTTTAATATTAATTTTAAATTTTCTTTTTTAAAAATTGTAGAAATAGTAAATAACAACCACAAAAGAAAAACCTACAAGTTTTTTAAAAAAATCACGCACTATCCCACTAAAACATCAGTATAGTTCTTTCAACACAGTGTTACAGGGCCAGGTCGACAGACCAGCCATCCCAAACGGGGCACTGTCCCTTACTTATGTAACAATGATTTCAAAGTTTGTGGCTGTTACACAAAGAGACTTGGAGCCAAAGAGTGAAAATTGTTCCTGAAGTCCCTTTCCTCTGTCTGAAAAAAAAAGTTTTTAGTAATACTTTACAAGCAATTTTACAATTCTACTCTTTCCCTATCATTTGACTTGTCTGCATCATACTCTGTTGAGTGAATGTTTCTTAACGTTCTCACCTGTTCATCTGTTTTGGGATATTTAGGATCTCTCCATTATATGTACTTTTAAAAGTATCACTTATGGTAGTTAAGCTTAATTGTGTCAACTTGATTGGCTTGGGAGCCACCGGGGACTCAGGGAGCACATTCCTGGGTATATGTGGGTGGGTCACAGAAGCGTGACTTTGGGTACTATATCGGTTCTTCACCCCTTCCTCTCTGACACAGTTCTGCTCTGCTGGTTGACTTCCATGAATTGAACATCTTTGTTCTGCCACATCTTACTGTCATGATGCTTCTGCTTTAGAGCCAGCCAACCATGGACTGAAACTGTGAGCCAAAGTAAACCTCTTCTCTTTTAGGTAGAGCGTACCAGGTATTACATCCCAGCAACAGGAAAGCTGACTAATACACCGCCACAAGAAATCTCTTTGTGGCACGTAGCTTTCTTTTCTTTTGCACATAGCTTTTTGCATATTTTGGATTCCTAAAGATAATGCTATGAAACTGGAAAACTAAAGGTTAAAAGGAATAAATATGGTTGAGACTCACACTGCAAACTGCTTTCCAAACTGTATTAATTTCTATTTCCAATAGCAGTGCATTGATCATTATACATCTTCATTTGAACATTTTGCTTGATAATTTAGTAAGTAAAACAGCCAGGTGTTTAGCTCAGCAGCACAAGCATGTGCCTGGCAAGCACAAGGTCATGAGTTCAATCCCTGGTACCAAAAAAAAGAAAGAGAGAGAGAGAGAGAGACAGAGACAGAGAAAATGAGTAAAATATTAAATCTCACATTTTATGCCTTTGTAAAATAAACATTTTTCTATATGTTCATTAATTAGTATTTCTTTTTTGATGAATCATCTATTGATTTTATTTGACCTTTCATCTCGAGGTAACTCTATTTATTTATTTGTTTTTATTTACTTATTTTTTGGTACTTGGGATTAAACTGGCAACCATGCACTTGCAAAGCAAGTGCTCACGCCACTGAGATAAATCCCTAGCCCGGTAACTCTATTTAAATGGAATAGTTTTAATTTATCTTAACATTGTTTCCTAAGGCATCAAGCTCCAGAATTCCTCCACCCAATGAGGACTGTGCAGCTTTGCTACTCCCTCTCACTGCTCAGAATGACCATGCAACAGAGAGCCTGCACTTGGCAGCCGGTCATTCTGGGGTCAAGTCCAGGTTGCTTCTTACTGTGTCCCTGGGCAAACGACTTAACTCAGGCCTTCTGTTTTTTACACCTTTAAATAGGCAAGGTGGTGATCATTATCTACAATCAGCGGTGTTCTGGATGGGATGAGACAGTACACATGGCACCTGGCACACAGTAAGTGCTCAGGAAATGTGAGCTGTTTGCCAGACTGTGAAGACACACTCCAGGAGAGTGGGATTTCTGTGCTGACTACTGCAATGCTGATGCTCAGCAGGTAGCAGACTCTCAGAAAATACGCTTCCAATGAGTAGCCCTAGAAACACTACGGAAAACAATAACGTAATTATCAAAGTGTCTACACCCTGGACCTGTCATTTCTTCACAGGTGAGACTGAATGTAACAAAATTATGAGATTCACCTCCACCGCCATAACACAGGGAAACAGGAGCTTCTCAGAAGTCTAAGAATGGCCAAAGTGGCTGTCTGGGTCAGGAGCTTCTAAATACAAAAGCTGCTCCTCTCACACTTATCTCAGAACTCAGGCCTTATTTTCCCTGGCTCCATCTGTGAGAGCAAACTCCAGCAGTGCTCTGATCCAACTTGCACTCAGCATTGGAGAGCAATTTTTAGAATGTTGTAGACCTAGTCTCCCTATATAAATGACAGTTCTGGTCAGGTTTAATGAGGTGTGATTTATCCACAATGAGATTTCTCTGTGGTAAGCACACAGTTTGGATACAGGTACAGTCAGGGACCCAGACCACAATCAAGACACAGAATATTTCTGACACTCCAAGAAGTCCACTCACCCCTCAATCTCCCTGTCTCAACCTCAAACTCTACTCTGATTTCTGTCCCTAAAATTTTCTCTTTCTCAAATGTCATTTAAAAGGAATCACACATCATGCTAAGTAAAATAGGCCAGACTCAAAAAGTTAAATATCACATATTTTATGTGAGAAAGCTAAAATATAATAAATGAATAAAATAAATAAAATGATAGGAAACTTGAGACTTTGAAATGGAAAGAGTACTAGGGAAGAGGGGAGACAAGAAAGGAGGTACTCTTGCATTCTGCATAATGCTTTTTAGATTCAATCACATTGCTGCAGGTGTCAGTAGTTCATTCTTTTTTAATTTTGAATGCATAATTTTTTGAGCAATTTAAAAATTGTCATCTTACCTCCCTCAAATAAATGTCTGACTCTTCTTGCCTATTTTTATAGTAGCCTGTTAAGTACACACAAGAAATTTTATAACTCAGAAAATCTAAGTAACAGGAAGACATTGTGCATTTGTAACCTGTAGAAGTATATATTAAATGTTCCCAAATTATATTGATTTTTCTGTTTTCTGAATTTTAAAAGCTATCTGGTCCCATTAGAAAATTCAAGGTAACAAATTTTAAGAGCTTCATAAAAATAAGCAGAGGACTCCAAGGAGTATGTAGCTAAGGGGAGTGCATGTAATTGATACGCTCAAGACCTTGGGTTTGATCTCTGGAACTAAAACCAAAAAGCAAACAGGCATGGAGGCACACAACTGTAATCCTGGCTACTCTGGAGACTGAGGAAGGGGGACTGCAAGTTAAGTTCAGCCTGGAAAACTTACCAAAACTCTGTCTCTAAACAGACAAATAGGGCTGTGGATATAGCTCAGGACTCCCGGGACTCAATTCCTTGTATCACCAAAAACAGAAAGAAAAACAAAAAGAAACAACCTAACAATAACAGCAACAAAATCAATTAGAAGACATGTGAGTATCTCCAAAATGAACAAAGGACAGATTGTTTATTTTATTTTACTCGATCTCATTTTATTTTTAAGTATCTTTTAAAATTTTTAAGTGTTCACATGATTATACAAACTCATGCAGTACTAAATTGACTTGTTTACCCATACCCTGTGGGACTATCAAAGAGTAAGCATCAATTTAATATTAAGAAATACTATTCAGCTAAGTAAATCAAATGCTTTCCATAAACTATTTCATTAACCATCCATGACAACCATGTTGTAGGAGGAAAAATACTATTTATCAGCATTTAGAGCTTTAAAATTACACTCTTGTCAAAGTCACATTATCACCTCCTTGTTTTGGAGTGTACAGAGACTCAGCTTCTTCATCTACCTGACACACACAGATGAGCTTGCCAGGCAAGCCGCTCCTGAAGCCCTGCACACAGCATAGCAACACAGGAGTGAGGTCTGCATGCTCATTGGTCAAATCCTGCCAGAGCCTGTTTTTACAAATAAAGTTTTATTGAAAGACAATTACGGGGCTGGGGATTTAGCTCAGCAGCATAAGCGCCTGCCTTGAAAGCAGGTAGTCGTGAGTTCGATCCCTGGTCCCAATAAAAATGAAAAAGACAAAAAAAAAAAAAAAAAGAAAGACAATTACGGGGCTGGGGATTTAGCTCAGCGGCATAAGTACCTGCCTTGCAAGCAGGCAGTCATGAGTTCGATCCCTGGTACCGATAAAAATGAAAAAAAAAGACAAAAAAAAAATTTAAAAAAAAAGAAAGACAATTACATCAGGGTATAGGCAACTACTTTGAAGGCAGTAAGATTCACTATGATGCCCATTCTGGTTTGACTATGATCTTCTTTTGAAGTCCTCTAATGTCTCCAATGTTTAGGTTTTATTGGTTTTGTTCTGTACTGTTTTGTTCAATTTTATTATACCTGATGATATAGGCAACTTTTTAAGGTAGCAAGAGGCATTATGGTAACCATTGTTGATCACCTGGTATTCTGTTTTCACTTCATGTACTATGTCCATCCTTTTGACTGACTCCGTTTTGTTTTGTCACATTTGGTTTTATTCTCTTCAAAAAAAAGTAGTAAGAACTGTGGGAGTAATAAAACCCAAAATGTGTAATTGTTATTGTAAAAGAGAGAGGAAAAGAAAGTGCTCTAAAGGATATAACTGCATGTATATTTAAATGTGTAAGATAGAAAACCTTATTACTAAGTTTTTGTTGGATCATTAAACACAACTGTTTGCAGTCTCACTGTTTGAATGTCCACTTTGTATGCTTTAATTTTGTAACTTGAACAACTATTTCTAAGATGACAATATATAATCTGTTAACTAGTGATTTCTTACTGTTTATTTTTTTGCAATTCTGTATTACTTGTACCCTTTTACTGTTTTCTCTTTAAATAAAAAAAATTTTAAAAAAGAAAGACAAATTACATCAATTCATTGCACATTTTGCACTGCTTTCACTGTGTAAAAGGAGAGTTGAGTGCTTGTATCAGGGATCATCTGGCCCAAAAGACTACACCATTTATTACGTGGTCCACTGTAGAGTTTGTCAGGCCCTGTTTCTAAGGTAGAAATCTCTGCAAGACCAACAAATTAAACAGAACTTTGGCCGATTACTTCTAAATCATCAACAACTACTAAACTCCTAGATAGGCAAGGTCTTGAATTTCTTATCTTTATTGTCCCCCACTGGAAATGCATAATTCCTTGGCCATGGCAGACTTTACTAAACATATCTTCAACAAAAAGTAAAGTTGTATTAACTGGTCCTATGGGAATAATTTATCTATGTTAGCCAGGATCCTAACCACCTACATAATTCCAGAGCAAGAATTACGAGGGTAAGATTCAAATGATTCAATTTAAAAATCCAGGTTTAAAAGTAAAAGCTACACACCTCTAACACAAAATTGTGTTTTTCAACGAAGTCATTATTTGTGTTTCACCTGCCCTGGTTAGGCTGTTGTTAATAACAGGTCAAAGAATTCATATGAAGGAGAAGGATGCCAAACCTCCAAATGAGTATCAATAGTTAAAAAAGCAGACTTCTCTTGACAGAAATGTGAAGAGCCTGGTGGGTACATGTAACAGAATCATCGTCAGGCCCAAATTACATCAATCTGTGCTGCTTTTTTTTCTCTCATTCCCAAATGCCAAAAGAAAATAGAGCTGTTCTTTCCGTAGTCCCTCCTAATTTTACACACTGCCTAAACATGTAAATTTATGCAAAAGCAAAATGCTATTTTAGCTCTTCCTGATAGAATCACTTTCATTTAGAGATCTTCCTATAAAAACAAACACCTCATGCTGAGTTACCCCTACAAATCTAGACTTAGTTACTATAATTATCAGGAATATTGAACATGTTTCACTTAATTATTTTTTTGAAGTCTTTAATGGCATTTTAAGTTAAAGATCTTACTTAGGATGAATATTCTATAATTTGTTATAATCTAGAATCTCAGATACAGTAAAACCTTTGTATGGAATATTTTTGTCTTTTTCTACATTTTCCTCATGTGCCAGTAAACAGGCTTAAGATACAAAGGAGTCAAGGGCTGGGTGTAGCTAGCTCAGTGGTAGCATGCTGGCGTAGCATACACAAAGCCCTGGGCTCAATCCTCAGCCTATATAATAGGTAGAGAGGTACATATTATTTTTTAGTCCATTAGGTGAATTTCAGAAGGTTCAAATGGTAGGCGCATGGGGGACAAGAGAACAGAGAATAAAGCAAGCAGACAGGAGCAAGGTTTTCAGGTAACAGGTGCACACGTCCATGTCCAATTGTTCACCTGAGAAAGACAGGCATGAGGGTCTTCATTTTACTGATCAAAAAACTGAAGCTCCCAAAGTCAGCCTGCTCAGAGACACAGAGCTGATGGGGAGAAAGTCTTTGCACGGAGGGACTACAGATGTGGCTCAGTGGTAATGAGCACATCGAGTGTGCTTAGCACACGCAAGGCAAGCGGTACGCGGTCTTTGTACTTGGCACCCTCTGTGACCTGCCACACTGCATCTGTCTCCTGTAGAAGGGGAGTTGAGGGCCTGTTCAGATGAAAATGAACTTTATAAGTAACTTGCTGTAAAACACAGTAAAACACCTTTCCCCAATCAACAGCATGTTAAATATCAAGACATGGCCGTGACTTAGGCTATTCCTGTTAGGATTGTTTTTACTAAACATATGTTAATTTTTGTGAAAGAAAAATTCGAGTAAAACTTTTTCTTAGCACGAGGGATCAAACTTACAACCTTGCACTTTCCAGGCAGGTGCTTGTGCTACTGAGCTAAATCCTTGGCCCCTAAGTGAAACCTTTTTGTTGTGGTTGTGCTTTTGTCTTTGTTTTACAGTCATAAGAACAGTGCCTGGGCCTTCACACTGAGATACACCCCCTATCCCTTTTTGATTTTGTATTTTAGGATAGGGTTTCACCAAATCAGTAAGTTGCTTGGGCTGGATTCACATTTCCATCCCCTTCACGGGCTCCCAGAATGCTAGGATTTCAGGCGTGCACCACCATGTCCACATTGTGAAAGTCATTCTCAACATCTTAATGTTTTTCAGGGATAAGGCCCTTGGTACCGTGCAGCACATGCCTTGCAAGTTGTAGGTGGCTGTAGGCTACTGGTGTTGGCACTGATGACCACAGCACTTGGACAACAAAACTATGTGCAGAAAGATCTGTACAGTTTTCCTAGACAGCCTTCCCAAGAAAGATGTAAAATTGTGAGAGTACACTACATCAGTCAGAGTGGGAGTCCTCTGCAGCCCATGAATATCGAAAATTTCTTTTCTTCTTTTGCATGAATAACTTTTTTTTTGGTACCAGGAATCGAACCCAGGACCTTGCAATTGTCACACAGGCGCTTGTGTTGCTGATCTATATTCCTGGCTCTGCATGAATAACTTTAGAGGGATGGAATATCATTGAAGTCAAAATTGCCACGACATAGTATGCAACTGCTTCTCTACAGGGGAGCTGGGAGTGTCCCATGGGGATGTAGGGCTTTGGGAGGATGTGAAAAAAGTCTGATTTTTGCCAGGTGGTAAGCAAGAAAGGAGCAAAGAGCACTTAGACACTCAGGGAAGCAAGTGCGCAAGCTTGTGTTTCTCTGGAGTCACACAGCAACTGTGAAAAAGAAGTGCACTAAGATCCATCCAAAAATAGTTCTCTACCTTTCTTCAGTGTGGAAATTTAGGATCTAGCCAGGTCCTCTCAGAGCTGACTGATGGCAGGAACAGCTCAGTGACATCAACCTGATGGCTGTGGTTCTTGCGACACACATGCTCCTCTCTCTCTGCTGACTTATTCAGACAGATGACAGCTAGCCGTAAAGATAAGCCATCATTCCTCTCTAAAGCAAACATCAGGTGGACCATTTGTGGATCTTACCAGAGATATACGGTCTTCTCCAAAATACTCATAGGATAGTTCCCAGCTGAGTGGAAATGGGTATGGCTCTTCAAAAATGTTACTTTTTGAGATTAACAGGCAGAGCACAAACAAGATTTACCCTTCCCCAAGAAAGCACAGATTTACTGGATGGCCGGCATTCTTTATTTAGGGAGAGTTACAAAAAGAATTACCTACAGAACTTCCAATAAAGGCCAAGAGACTTTCAGTAAATGCACTATTTCAACAAATGGAAAGCAGACAAAACAGGCAGCTCATTTTCAGAAAGTTAACCTGCAGGATTTGGCCATTAAAGAATGTTTGCAGGGGGAACCACAAACACAATATAGAGAAACAGACACTTTCTACTTTATCTGGGGCAAAAAAGGTTTTTCCCACTAAGTTTCAGCAATGAAATTTAGAAGCCTCCAAATGAGTAGCTGTTTTAAAATTGTAAGAATGCATGCATCCCAAAGAGATTGGGGTAGATTTTAGTAAGAACATTTTCAATCAGTAACATTAATCAAATAACAGTGAAAGATTAGTAAATTTAAAATATGAGCAGGGAAAACATAGCAAAACTTCCTAACCATTAAAATACGCATCATAACTGGATTTCAAGTTGACTTTGTAAAGAAATGAAATGAAAACAGAAGCATAATCAGTGACATCATTCTCCTCAGCAGAAAAAAAGAGGCAAATAGTAACTCTCAAAACCAAAGTTACCCTAGCCATGAGTTTGAAACGATAACACTGGATAACATTGGACAACCCAGTGAGACAGTAGGCACTGCCCTGAAATCATCTATGACACATATGGTAACTGATTCCATACTCTTTCCTATTGCATCACACATATTTAAATACATGTATACACACATCTACACAAACATAAATACATAAAGCAAGACAAAGCATTAAGCTCTAACTCCAGGAAGGTAAGTTTTAAGTAACTAAAGGAATTTTGTTCAAACTATGCTGCTCAGATGATGAAAGGTTAAGGAAAAGAGGGAACGTACCATCACAAAAATTTGGACAGTGGAGGTGGGGAGAGAAGGGGTCACGATGGGAAAGACTCTAGGGGAGGAAGGGTGCTTTCTGCAAGACTTCCTTCCTGGCCACAAGAGTGGTTCTGTGTGGGCTCAATTTTACCATTATTAATTACAGTGCTTGGGCACGGTAATAACATATATATATATATATATATAAAATTTGGCACCTTCTAGATAACTGTAATATTTAAAAATCCATAATATTATAAAGTATCTGTAACATTTAAATATTAAAAACAACTGCTTACATTGCCTCTATGTGCCAGTGACTGCATTGAGCAGAGACACATTTATCCTGTTGCAACTTGCCAAGTCTAAGACTGGTACCATTACTATTTTGTCCATGTTATATATGGACAGATATAAGCTTATGCACTCACCCAACAGCACCAACTTGTGGGAATATGTGGCTCTTTAGGCTGCTTTTGGAGCTTGCATATTTAGCTACTAAGCTCTCCTTTTAGGTCTGATTACTCTGATTGTTTACTTTTCCAAAGTATGGTATTAGAATCTGGGGTTCTTAAAGGAATGTGTCATAAGCATTTAGTAAAGTGCTTTACAACTGAAGCTTGATAAGCACTTCTGACTACCTGAACAATCTGTCATTTCTAATAGAACCATAAATTGTTTTTTGGTGTTTTTTTTTGTACCAGGGATCGAACTCATGACCTCACACATGCCAGCTAAATTCCCAGCCCCAGAGAACCATAAATTGTTATGAAATGTAGTGAGATATTTTTTCAGTCCTTTGATGTGGAAAGACTCAGTTTTCAATTATAAGGCAGAAGTTTTTAATTATTATTATATACAATTTTATTATTATTATATAAGAACAACATAACTTGCTCTCGTTCTTGTCAAGTATTCTAAGACTATATCTTTCTTATTTTAAGAATAAAAAAAGAACAAACATGATACAGAATTTCAAAATGAAATAATAGGAGATTACAGTTTTATAAAGTTAACTAAACTAAGAAAGTGTTTATACTACGGTCAAAGTCAAAAGATTTACATGACTTTAATAACAAGAATGGATTCAAGTATGGATGGCAGGTCAAGAAGAGCAAATAGCTGGAGATGGTGGCTTATGAACAACTGTCTGAAGGAAGAGTGTGGAGCCTATGGAAACTGAGAGTAGTTCTGAAAACCTGGATTGCATATTTGACAAAGTTCTACAGAACAACTTTGGTCATACTGTACTTTGAATAGGAATCACAGTTTTTGATTTACTGGCTTTGGACTTATTTAGTGTCTTTCTCCCTAAAAGATCTCTACATTTTGCTTTGCTAAAACATCATTCCACTTATTTTCCATTTTTAGGAGTTTTATTTGTGAATAAACAGATGGAATGCCCCAAAAGGAATCAATTCTTTTTCTTTTCTATTTGAAAGGTTTACCAGTATCAAACTGTAGGATTTGAGGAGTTTAGAAATTTTACCTTCTTGAAAGACTAGAACTTTGTATTGAGTTGCAGAACAATACAGCAATAGGTCTTCCTCATCTACTATTTATTCTAATCAGTTCTATGATGGACAGAAAGTAGAAGTGAAATCAATTAACAGCCCTGGCAGGAGGACAGGAAGCAGAGTTGACAACACTGGTGCTGGAGAACAGAGGAGAAATACTGTTAAGGGTCTGTCTGCTTCATTCTTGCCTTGGACAGAAAAGGTTTGCTAAAACATTTACTAAAATCTTTGGATAAAGCCAGAGGTGTAGCTCAGTAGTAGCAGAGCACACAGAAGGCCCGAGGTTCACACCCCAGCACCACCAAAAAAAAAAAAAAAGACTAAAACTTCTCCTATAATTGAAGTTCAGTTTTTAACTTAAGAACTTGATTAATTCAGCAAGATAGGAGAAAGGGAACCACATGAAATCAAAATAAACAGAAACATAAAAGGATACAAGGAATAACACAAAAACTGCTCAACATCACCAGCCATGAGGGAATGCAAACTGACAGCACAGCGAGCTAAGCTGCACATGCTGCAATGGGGTGTTGGCTGACAAAGGCTGTAGCAACAAAAGGCCACAGGCTGGGTGGCTGAAGAACAGAAGTTTTTTTCTCACAGTTGTGGAGACTAACATGTGAGATCAAGATGTTGGCAGATTTGTTTTTCCCTGAGGCCTTTCTCCTTGGCCTTGCAGATGGCCACCTTTGTGCCCTGTCCTCAAGTGGCCTTTTCCCTGTGCTGTGTAGTCCACGTCTTCCCTTTCTTATCAAGACACCAGTCAGGTTAGGGTAGGGCCTCACCCTTATGACCTCATTTAACCTTAACTTCCACAAAAGGCCCATCTCTAAATACAGTCAACTAGGATTTTTTTTTTTTTGCTGTGCAGGTCAGCTGGTCTTGAACTCTCTTATATAACCCAGGCCAACTACACACTTCTGTCTCAGCTTCCCAAGTGCTGGGATTATAAGGATGCACCACCACACCCAGCAAAATACAGTCAACTAGGACTTTATTGTATGAATGTTGGTGGGCATAAGGAAGTATACAACAGATAGCTTTAAAACACAGGGAACAAGAGTTGATATGAATGTTGACAGAAATTATAGCTCTCTGTTGATGAAACTATAAAACAATCTGTTTTTTGAAAATTATCAAATGACTCAGCAATGACACTCCTGAGCATATACCTAAAAGCTATGAAAACATATATTCAATGTACAAAAAAATTTTGCACATGCATGTTCACGTTATAACATGAATGAGCCATGAGAACATTATTAAGTGAAAGAAGGTCACTTGTTATATAATCTCATTTGATGTAAAATGTCCATCTCCCTACACTGCGAACAGGCAGCCAATTCAGGAAGCACCTGAGATCCAACAACCTGCTCCTCTGGATGAACCCAACAAAATGTCAAGACAGGGAGCAAAAGGTAATCTATAGCCTCCAGTCCAAACAGAACAAGTCGGAAGACATGGATATGAAAGAAAGCAGATGTTGAACACCTGAAATTTCTGGGATGACAACAACCGAAGTAAAGAAACTACTTAATGAGGCTGTAAAAGAAATCAGGTCAGAAATATCTCAGGTAAAAGAAGAAATGACCGATGTAATAAAAGGGTTGCTGAACATATCTAAAGAAGACATAGAAAAAAAGAGGAGTATAGGAGAAGGAGGGAAACTTTGAAGAATAAAGAGAAGAACTGGAATACATGAAACAGACTCAAAGAGAAATCCAAGAAATTTAAAACTCCACTGAAAGCTGACAAAACCACTTGAAAGAGACTGAAGATAGACTTTCAGACTTTGAAGACAAGACAGCAGCTAGCAATCATGAAAGGGAAGATCTCTTAAAACTAATAAGGAACTAGGAAGTAACAATTCAACAGCTGCAAGAAGATACAAAGAAAAATAATTTAAGAATGATAGGTGTAAGCAAAAAACGAGTCAACACAAATGAAATAAAGAGATTATTTACAGAAGTAGTATCTGAGAACTTCTCAAGCATAGGAAAAGGATCTTACATATAGATAAGTGAGGTATATAGAACTCCAACTAGACATAACCAAAGTAAATCTACACAGAGACATATAATAATCAAGATCCCACAAATTCAACACAAGAATAGAATATTAAAGGCTGTTAAAGAAAAGAAACAGGTCCCCTACAAAGAAAGAAAAACTCATCAGAATCACAACAGACTTCTCAACACAAACTATCAACTGAAGAATAGCTTGGGGTGAAATATTTCAAGTCCTGAAATAAAATAACTTTAACTAGACTGATGTACCCTGTAAAACTATCTTTCAAAATTGATGGAGAAATAAGACTTTTATGATAAAGAACTGAAGGATTTCATAATGTCCAACCCTACAAAAAGCACTGAAGTCTGCTCTAGGGAGAGATAAAAATGACCATGGTCCCAGGAACAGCAGCAAAGTGGGATCAATGAGCAGGGCACACAATTGAATGGAGAGGGAAAGTAGGAAGCCAACTATAGGAAAAAAGTATGGCAGAGACGAACAAGTGCATGTTGGCTACAACCATTAATGTAGATGGCCTTGATTCACCAATAAAAAGAAACACAGGCAGAGTGGATCTAAAACAAGATCCATCAATATGTGGTATACAAGAAACACATTGACTCAAGAGGAAATTATTAAATTGAAGGTCAAAGAAGAGAAAACAATGTTCTATGCAACAGGAACAAGAAAAAAAAGCAGGGACAGCTAGCCCATCAACTGCAGAACAGATAAGACAGCATTTTTATACAATGGAAAGCTACTCATCTATAAAGATAATCACGAGGCTCTTGTGATGCAGCTGTGATCATACTCTTGGGTAAAATGGTTCAGATTCACATAGGTGAACATCACATTGTCTCCCTAGTATAAAAAAACTGGGGGAGTCAGTGGGGTCCAAAGTGTACAATAGATATCAAGAAAGTGAAAGGGGAAGAAATGTCTAAAAAGGGAAGATGGTAGTCATTGTTAATTCCCTATTATTTTGTTTTAAAGTTCTGTATCATTTCATCATTTTGTTTTGATTGGTCTTATTCTGTTTTTGTTTGGTTTGATTTTAGTGTATCTGATGGTATGGGCAACTACTTTGAAGATAACATATATTATGGTAGCCACTGATGACTTTCTACTATCTTGTTTTGAAATCCTGTATCACATTCATTGTTTTGTTTTGATTGATCTTATTGTGTTCTGTTTCGACTTTATTAGGCCTGATGGTATAGGCAGCTATTTTGAAGACAACAACAGGCATTATGGTAGCCATTGTTAAGTTCTTATTATCTTGTTTTGAAATTCTGTATCACTTTCACTGTTTTGTTTTGATTGGTTTTCTTCTGTTTTACTTGGTTTGATTTTTAATATGTCTGATGGTATGAACAGCTATTCTGAAGGTAACAACAGGTATTATGATAGCCATTGTTGATTTTCTATTAGCTTGCTTTGAAGTCTTGTATCACTTTCACTGTTTTGTTTTGATTGGCTTTATTCTGTTTGGTTTTATTTAAGAAATAAAAAAAATTTTAAAAGAAAGAAATTAAAAAGAGAAGGGCAATAATAATGAAATGTATAAGATTTAGTCAAAGTTATACAGAGAGAAAAATACCAGCCTTACAACATTCTTTAAAAAACCTTGAAAGCTAATGAATAAACTAGACATTTAATTCTAGTAAACTAGGAAAAGACACAACAAAATAAATCAAAAGTAAAATATGAAAAAGTACCCAATAAAAATAAAACCAACTTGAGGATTTAGCTCAGTGGCATAAGTGCCTACGTGGCAAGTGTGAGGTCGTAAGTTCAATCTCTGGTTCCAAAAATAAAATAAAATAAAATAAAACCAGAAATTAATGAATTAGAAAACAGAAGAGAATTAATAGCTGTAAGAGTTAGTTCTTTGAAATCATCAGACTGTTTCAATGAATGCTTATTTGAGGAGGTATATGCTCTTTAATAAGAAAAAAGTGTAGAGTCAAAAACATTTGAAAAACACTGTATATTAAACCTTTTACTTAAGAGTTCATGGTGTACTTTAGCTTATTAAAGACTCTGAAAAGTCCAAAAATATACATCTTTTAAATAGATGACTGAATCTAAAATTTTGACTATAAATACTTTTCCATATCAGCATTCTTTAGAATAATTTTCTGTGGAACACCTATATAGGAAATGCCGACACAGTTAAATCTTTGGTGTACATAACCAAGAATAAATGTAGAGTATTTAGAATAAGAAATGAGATTTAACATAGATTTGGATGAGGTTAAAATAAGAGAACTGTCTGCAAGCTTTATACTAAAATGGGTAGTTTTCCAGAAAAATATGCAATACTAAAATTTCTTCAGAACCAGAAAAATGAATAATCTCACAGCCAGAAAAAATGCAAAAGTATACCATGAACTCCTCAGTTAGACCTTCTGATCAAAGTACTGTAAAAACCTGTTATACTTTCTTGGGACACAAAAGCTTCCCAGTTCTCTGGCATCCAGCTCCCCAAGTTCTCCACACTGTCATGCCTCCATAGCACCTCTGCAACTTTCCAACTGATCTCCAAGATCCAGGCTTACCTCCCCTCCTGTCCAATGAATGAGATTCCTCTATTAAGGAAAACTGATCATGTTACTTCTCTGCTTAAATCTTTACTGGCTCCCTTACCAATCTTCAGAAGAAAACCCAAACTTATGGACATGTTTCCCAAGGCCTTGCCAGTTTTGATCTCCAGAAAGAACTCTAACCTCATTCGTTGCCTAATGCTCCCTCCTTGAACTTGTGCCCCAGTTGCCCTGAGAATGTGGCCTCTATTCAGAAGCATGAAACTGTGCCATACCTGCACGTGTTCCTAAAGGTTCTTCCTTCTCTCCACCTTATGGATGGACTGGACCTTCCTACTTAAGTAACAACTCAAAGGTCACTTCATCTGGAAAGTGACCTTTCTGATTTCTCCAACTCTAGGACAGTGGATTCTCTTATTTTGTCCCATGTCCCATATTGAACACACTTTCCTTGTTGTACCATTTCAAAATTGTGCTCTCATTTCCTGCTTTCTTAACTTTCTCATTCTACAACCTCATGAGGACAGAGATTTTTTTTTTTTTTTTAAATCGGTACCAGGGATTGAACTTATGGCCAAATGCTTGCAAGGCAGGCGCTTATGCTGCTGAGCTAAATCCCCAGCCCGAGGACAGAGATTTTCCCATCTTATTTGCCATGTAAGCCCTAAAACTTAACATTCCAGACACACGACAGAAATTTAGTATGTTTATTAAGAGAAAGTAAAATATAATAAAGATGCAAAATTTAGCACTCAGAATAAAAGTGTAGGAAAAGGTCCTTTATAAACACAGATAGAAAATCTGAAATAAAATATTAGTCAAATGCATCAGTCTAACAAGGAACAGTACATTGTGGTCAGGACGTGTTCACTCTAGGACAACAAAGATGACACAATAGGAAGCCTAAGAAGAAAATATGTGTACAATCATTTTGCTGTGCAATTCATCATATTTATTAGTAAACTTAATGTCTCATTCAACATAAAACACATACTATAAAAATTTTAAAAAGATAAACCAGGAAAATATTTGGTAAGTTTCATATTTTCAAAAGACATGAGAAAATGATATTTTTTTCTTATGAGGTGAATAATACAAAATGCAAAACACTTCATAAGGGCCCTCTGGCAATATTTCCCTGCCCCCCTCAAAAAAAAATAACCAAGATGAAGAACTGGAATCAACATAGAGGTCACCACACAGAAGGGGTTAATTAAATTATGGCACAACCATGCTGTGGAATACTGTCTGGTCATTAAATAACACAACATAGATGTGTATTTTTTATATAGAACATAGATGTATAGTTCTTGATATGGAAGAACAGTCACAGAATATTACATAGCAACAGGCTTAGGAAATGTAGAAGAATACTGTGGGCAGAGGCCGGGGATTTTGCACTCCCTGGCAAGTACAAGGTTGTAAGTTTGATCCCCAGTACCAGAAGAAAAAAAAAAAGATACTATTGGTGTAAAAGCTTTATATATGGATAAAATATAAAGGATAAATATAAAGGATATATGGATAAATATAAGGATATAAATATATAAAGGATAAATATATTTATTTATATAGGATGAATATAAAGGATAAATATAAATATAAAGGATATATGGATAAAAATATAAAGAGACAATCAAATGTTAACAGCTGTTATTTTGCAGTAAAGGAAAATGAGTGGTTTTTCTTTGCTTCTTTAAAAGTTCTTATATTATGGTTTTTTAATGAATACCTATTATTTTCTCATCAAAAAGTAAAAAAGGAAATTCAAAGCAAGAAAAACTGAAGATACCATAAGTAAAAACAAATACCTAAACAAAAAATAGTTACAAAAAAATAGTTAAGGTAGTTTTATTCCAAATTCTTGAGTGTCTCTTAGAAGTTAGTAACTGGTAAATCACTATTCAGGGGCAAATAACTACAAGAAAATAGTTCTAATATTTTATAATCTCCTAGCATTTTAAGCCCTTACATTAAGCAAACCCTCCTTAACTTCCAGTGTCCCACCTACATAAACTTTTGGTCAAGTCAGTCTTTGTTTCTTTAGTAAGAAACACAAAAAAATCTGTTGTTTTCTCTGGTATGCAGGGTTTAAGCAAGTTTAGCTTTGTTGTTTAATGTTTGGGTTTCACTCTTCATAAAATGCCTCATAGTAGCAGTTACCAGAAGAAAACCAAAGAAAAACTAAACCTCACCCATTCTCTGGTATCCCAATCCACAACTCCACCTCCTTTTATGACTTCTGAAACAACTATTCTATCATCACAAGTTTTCATTTATATTCATACACTGGTCAATCTCCATTCATGTTTGGTTAGATGACTTTTTGTTTTCTAGCTGAAAACTCATCAGTCTAGGAACAGAAGTGGAGAAAGCAAAGAGCTGGGTTTCATGCAGAGTTCAGTTTTTGCTGGGCCTGCATTATGGAAGAACCATCAGGATATTGTCAAAAGAATGGCTGTTAGAACAAACCATGTAGGAAAGTGATATCAAATAGTATTGGGTTGGGTTGTTTTGTTTTTGGGGTTTTTTTTTCCAGAATTGATTTACAGTTTTCATTATTTAACATTACTTTATAGAGATGACCTGGAATGGCAGGACTGGTATTTGGGTTGAGTCCTTATATGTTATAGCAAATAGCTAAGGTCAGAGGTTCCAGGTAAGACTGTGTGAACTGTATCTTGGCTCTAATCTTTGCTAACTGTGTGTTCTTAGGTGAGGTATTTTTCTGAACCTTCAGTTTCTTCCCTGGAAATAAAGCTAACAATTGTACCTTCCTCAGAGGACTGTTAGGACACTAAATGGCATAATCCATTTTAAGATTTTAGCCCAATGCCTGGAACACAATAAAACTCAACAAGCTGTCACTATTATTATAAAAGATAAAAAGAAGAAACTATAGACTCTGAGGTACAGGATAAAAGCAGTGAGAGAGCTGATAGAGAAGGGGAAATGGATGTACCAAAAAACTAGCGCCATGAAATGCTGACTAGGCTCTTTAGAGTTGCTTTTCACTTGTCTTGCATTACCTGGGACTACATTCTTGGAAAACAGATATGCTGTGCACATGACTCCTTATATAATATGGGACTATTTGTCATTTGGTTAGGAAAGAAATATAGAAATTCAATACTAGAGGGAAATTTCATCAATCACATTTACTGAGGAAAGATTTTCCTCTTTTTTATTGATGTGTGTAAGCTTCAGGGAATGAGGCTACTGAAATGGTCAAACAAGTGTGAATACCGAACACTGTGCAGCTATGGAAGGTGCACCGATGTGGGGAAGCGCATGTGGGTGAGTAAGCATCACCAACCAGCCAGTGCACCATTCCCAAAGCCAGGCAAAGTCATCGCCAGCCTCCCAGAACAAGGGCTCAGGAACAAGGGGGTAGTGAGGGACCTGTGCTCTTTCAGACCCTGGTTAACAAGAAGGGAGGAGCAGCTCTGCAGACAAAAAGAAAAATGAAAGACATCTGAGACTAAACGCCAACGGGGATTAACACACACATTTCCAAAGGAAACAGATCCTGTTCTCTGGTGATGACATTTTTATAAATGCAGAGAGAGGCAAAACAAAACATGTGTACACTAATGCAGAAAAAATACTGGAAACATAATGTTTGTTTTACATGAGGCTGATGTTAAAAACCTGAATACCAAACTAGTAATTTTAATTTCAAAATCATTATGCAGGTAGTCAAATATTAGGTAGGAATAGGGGGAAAAAGTCAAAGTTTAACTATGTAGAGGCTGTAGTTTTTTTCATTTATATGAATGAGGTTATATTCATATAAAAAAGAATGAGTCAAAAAAACTTTTTTATGTAAGAACTCATGTAAGGATTTTCACGTTCACCATTTTCCCAGGGACAGAAACCCATCTCTACCATCAAGACAGACGTCAATCATTTCAGCATACTGGATTCGTCTCCTCAGACCCTGTACATGTTGGAAGCCTTCTTCTGAGTTGGGCTGGAGAGTCTGGGACCATGATGGAAATGAACACTGAGCAGACCCTCCCTTAGTGTTCCTTTCAGAACCATTATCTATTCAAAAACAGTGAACCACTGTAAACTCTAGTTTTAAGGCTGAAAAAGGATCACTTTTCTTCTGTATATATTTTTGCCTCTGGGGATGCAGCAGAAAGGAAAAGCAAGGCTCTTCCCCAGCAGCCATGTAAAAGACAGGAAATGGGAGGAGGAAACAGAAAGGGAGGGAGGGAACTATTTCCAAGTTCAGAATAGCAGAGAAGGGAAAGGTTTTTTGTTGCTCCTAAAAAAGCTTTGACATGACAGCAATATTCTGATATGCAGTGATTATTAAATACTGAAGCAACATCACAAGCCAAGTTCCATGAGAAAAAAAGGTTTTTATATCTTACAGATATTTGTGACAATATGGAAGCACCGTGGATGAAAATAACTTTAAGATGGCTTTTCTAGCTTAATTTGGACCCACTGACACACTCCAAGAACAACTTCATTAGCACTTTTCTTCACATTATCATAGGCCTTTGTGTACAAGTATTGTACACACTGGCCTAATTATGAAAGGTCACCCTTATTATCAGAGGCTCTTAATAAGCAGAGCTTTTTGTACACTGCTGAGAAAAACGATCTCTTCAGGAAAAGATAGAAGACAAGAATCATCAATAATGTTTCCTTTGTGGATTAAAGTAGGGACAAGCTATTTTAGTTTTCTAGGTCAAAAGGCTTGAAATGTGAAGAGGCATTTCTTCTAGTCTTAGGTAGGGTCAAACTTCAGTAATCTCAGGTTTCAGACTCTTCTGATAGGAGATGATAAACTCTCCATTCATGTACAGGGAGCTCAAATGCAGGCAGGAGAATTCATTGATAAGGTAGGTCTAAATTGAGAGTCAGAATCAGAATTAGATCAGAATCAGAGAATTGAAGTGTTAGTGATTGTATATCATTCCTTCACTATAGTGGTTGTCTCCTGAGTCAGGGATTTAAACCTCTGGATCATAATCTCAGAGAAAATCACCAAGACCAATGTGAGATGGTAGAAGTCACTGTCATCTTGACCTACGCCAGAATGTCCAATTCCTTGAAAGGCAAATGCAAAGAGAAGGCTTGATGAGCCACGGTAGTCTTAATGCAAAATCTTTCCACTGATGTTGAGGGAAGATAAGGGTCTTGGCCACCCTTAAATCCAAAAGGTCAGAATATCTGAAACAGTGACATTTTATACTCATTTCAATGTTTTTCAGAGTTACCTGAGTTCTGGCCACGATGAAGTTAAGATTTGCTCTCTTAATTTTAAACAACTGAAACCTGAGCAAAATACATGAAACCACGTTTCTCACACACTAGGCAACAGACAGTGCAGGTGAACCTCAAGACTGTGGGCCCCCCTCGCTGGCTCCCCTATGTCCACCCCGCTCCAGTTCAGTGCCAGGAGGAAGTTTACAGGCTGTAATGTGAGTAAGCAGTCAGGCACCACCTCCAGGTCTGAGGAGAGGGGATGGAGCTAAGAGGGAAGGAGACCAGGGCAGCTGGGACTCGGGGACAGGGTGAAAAAGAGGGAAGCACTACAACTGCTGATTTCAAGTTCTCTATCCCATGCAAAGATATTTCCAAAACAAAGGTCAACTAAACTCATGGCCAGCAGTTCAAGGTGACAGAAAATTTTAAAGGAAGTTCTTTTACGTGAATAAAAACAATGACAGACAGAAGTATGGATCTACACAAAAAAAGAGCCCTGAAACTAATAAACATAGCAATGAATACAAAATTCTTTTCCTTAAAGTATCTTCAAATGAGAATTAACACAAAAATAACAATAAATTACAGCATTGATAATCTCATGTAGAAACAAAATGTACAGATATAGTAGTTAATTCTGATGAACAACTTGATTGGAACAAGAAACAACTATGAAGTTAATTAAATGCACTTCTGGGTGTGTCTGTGATGTTTCCAGAGACAATTGACACACGGGAGAGCAAACTAGCGCAGTGAGCTCCCCTGACTGTAGACAGCATCCACCAACAGGTGAGGTCCAGATGCAAGGAACAAAGAACCCCACAGCACACTCTCTCTCTCTGTTTGTCTCTGTCCTCTGTCTCTTCTCTTCTCTCTGTGCTTTCTGGTTGCTGTGAGCCATGGTGAGCAGGTGTACTGAGGTCTCTGAAACCATTAGCTAAAATGAACTCTCCTTAAGTTGTTTTATGTCAGATACCTTGTCAAGGTTGCAAAAGTAAGGCTAACACATTTGACAGCACACAAAAGTCAGTAGAGGGAAATGGAAGTATTCTATTGTAGGGATCTTACAGTACCTGTGAGGCAGTATAATATCACTTAGATATGGAATATAAGTTAGAGATGTATACTGTAAATTCTAGAGCTAATAGTAGTTAATAAGTGAATAGTAAAGTGGAACATCAGAAATAATCCTTCCTCCAAAGATACTCAATCTTAGAAAAAAAGGACAAAAAATGATATAAAACAAATGAAACCTAAAAATATGGTAGATTTAAATCAAATCACATCAATAATTCCAAATAAAAAGGTTAATATTGAAAGAGTTTTTAGTGCTATAGAAGAGAGAAAATAAAGTAAAAATAACCTTTACTCCAAGGACGCGGAGAAAACTCCATGTCCGCTGGTGGGCTGGCTTTCTCTGCCTGAACGCGGGTATGGGATCTATATATAACCTCTGACCAGGGGTGGCGCTTAGGGCGGGCATTGATGACGTGCGAGGAGCTGATTGGAGTTTTCTTCACGCACAAACAGGAAGGGGAGTTGCAAGTAAGGCTGAGGAAGAAGTGGTAGGCGCTCCCGCTTTGGCCTTCTGCCACGTTAGGCCACCGCTATAACCATACAGCAATTTATTCCAGGGCAAGAACCATTCAAATATTAATTCCAAATAAAAATGAGACTGTTGTGTTACATAAAAAAGAAAACAAAAGAAATAAAATTTCAAATTTATAGACAAATATCTATTAAAAGACAAAGAATGGATAAAGATGTATCACAGAACTGATCAGAAGAAAGCTAGAACAGTTATATTAATATCAAAGTAGAATTCAGATTAGTAGATTTTATCAGGAATAAAGAGTAACTTCATAAAATTTATAAATATGTACTTACTAACAGAGCTTCGAAACACTTGAAGCAAAATATGATAAAATTAGAAAGAAATAAACTGATAACTAGGAGAGTTCAATGTCTCTTCCATAATACAAAAAGAACACAAAAAGTAAGAATACAAAGACTTGTACATTATAAACTATTTTAACTGATATCTGTGGGACATTCAATCCAATGATAGAAAAATGCATGTTCTTTTAAAGTGATCCTTAAAACAAGCCTACAAAAATTTAAGAGGACTAAAATCATGCAGAGCACCTTCCCTGCCTATAGTGAAATTAATTTGATATTAACAGGAAAAAGTATCTGAAAAACTTCCAAATATTTAGAAACTTAAAAATATATCTAGAAACTTCTAAATAATGCACCCATCAAAACAAAAGAAATTAGAAATTTTTTGGCCAAAAATAGGAAAACATAACATATCAAAATAAAGCAATGCCTACAGAAAAACTTAAGGATTTATGAATGCTTATGGCAAATTTTAATAGTCCCAAACTGGAAACATTCTAAATTTCTATCAATAGACAAATAAACAATATGGAATAGTCATGCAATAGACTACTATTCAGCAATCAAAAGGAATAATCTATTGACATCCATGCAGAACAACCTGGATGAATCAAAAGCATTATATAGAGTGAAAAACATCAGACCAAAACCAAATGAGTATATTTGATTACATTTCTATAGAATTTTATAAAATGCAAAGTAATATAAGGGGACAGACAGTGTATCACCTGTCTGTTAAAAGGAGGGATGGGTTTTAGAGAAGCATGAATATACTTTGGGGAGTGAAACATTCTTTATTTTAATTATGGTGATACTTTCCTCACTACTTCTCTTTGAAATATGTACAGTTTACTGTACCTCAATTTACTTCCATAAAACTGTTTAAAAATTAATATACCTGGGTATTGAACTGTTCACTGCTCCTTCCGCTTACAATTTCACATTGCCTCATTCCCAAGGCATTCAACACCACCTTCATAAAAGAGGACAAGAGGTCTGTTGTCCTGATTTGGCATCTACCCTCAGGTACTATTTAAAATAAGATGCTTACTTTCTTCTGCCAGAAACGGTGAATGCAGGTGAAGGAATATGGGAACAACACAGCAGACGCTGGATCCACACTAACTGCGGGTTTGGAGAGTACTGAGGATGGACATCTGCCTTATCCTTGTTCTTTTTTATGCTACCTGACCTGGCCCCTTACCTGGAATTGTTTTGGAGCAGCTTGAGTCTGTGCATCTTTCTTTGTCAAATAATGAACTGCTTAAAGAAACTGCTTGAATTTGACTGTGACTTCCAGCCAAAAATATGTAATCAGCTTTTTTTCCTTCTTAATACAATCATGCCACTCAAATAAGAAAGGCCAATGTGAATCTAGTTTTTCATCTGAATCACAGCACCAGGTCTGGTTCCACACCCCACCCCACCCCCAGTCAATCAGACTTCCTTGATCACTTCAGGACTTGCTGATTTCCCTTTTCCTCTGATCTAAATTATTAATTTGATCATGCAATTTATCGTTACAGTTTCACATTTTCTTACCTACTATAGTGGGTTCCTTGCTATTCTCCTCAAGTCTCTGGCTTTGCCTTTCATATGGGAACGTGGACCCACAGTACTGCTCTCTCTCTCTTTTTAAAATTTTATTTAAACAAAAACAAAACAAAATAGAAAATTGGCAGAAATAGTACATACTTTCAAAGAAAAGAAGTAAACAATAATAAATCACTAATTGATGTATATATATTGTCCCCCACAAATAATTGTTCAAAATACAAAAACGGAACATATAAATGGGAATTCAAACAGGGAGACTGCAAACAGTTCTGTTCAACTATCCAACAAAAACTAAGTAATATGGCTATCAATCCTATACACTTAGACATGTACACATTTATCTATATCTTCATTTATGTTGAGACCAAACAAAACTTAGTAGATTAAAATCATTCTGAACAACAATTAATAGTATTGCTGGATTTCACATCATAACACTCTGGAATCAGCACTGGGTACTGCAGTGCCCCTTTTTTTCCTTCAAAGTATTTGTTCATTTCATCATATATCATAAGATCAGTTCTCATAAACTGTTTATAGGTTTCATGCAACCATGAGTCTTAACATGTAATTCTATCCTTTCTATATTAGAGGGAGAAACAGAACAAAGCAGGACAGAACAAAACATATTCCTATAGACACATAAAACTAAAACGACATAAAACTGCTGTACAAGGAGTTCTACCATGGTTACTGTGTTGTCTCTTGTTATCATCAACAGAATTGGCTACATCATCAGATAAAGTATAATTGAATATATCAGTACATAACAGTATTAATAGAAATATAACTTTTGTAGATAGTATAGAACTACAAAAACAGGTAGTAATCAAATCAGAATGGGTATTGTACTGAGTTATTGTCATTTTCAGTAGTTGTCTATACTCTCTGACTTGATACTATCAACCTAACAGTTTTGAGTAAAATCTGTTAATAACAAGCAGCAATCAAACAAATCAGATTTAACTAAGATCAGTCATAATATAACAGTATAAGTTATACAGGGATCCAGATTAAGTTAATAGAAAATTAAAGATGATTATTGTGCTATATCCTGATATTTTTGGGATAGCTGTCTGTGTCCTCAGATCTAGTGCTTGTATACAAACTGGGATGGAATAAGTTCTATCTAAGCAGAATGGTGTGAGTAATAAGGGTTTTAATTCCTGATACACTATTAGCAATATCTTCTGCTGTCTTTTTTAAGACTATTCCTCCCCTTTCACTCTCCCAGGATGTACTGTGTATTTTTGGGTCTCCCCAACACTCTCGGTTTTATATTGGGGGGAGGGGGAGAACCTACTATTTACCTAAGTTTTTCCAAACTTTCTCACTCCTGAACTTTGTGTTTCTTCACTTATTAAAGCCTGTCTGTTCAACCTATCCATAAATACTGGTTCAGTTACCCCTATTAGTCTCTGGTTCCCTATCACATAGAGTTCTGTTTTCTCATATTTGACTTTGGTCCATATACCCTTCTTCAGGTTAATTATATTGCCTATAAAGAGCACCTTGGTGGACCCTACCTCTTGATTCACTCTGGCTGCAATTCTCTCTTTTTTCCCTTAAGTTAGTGTATCTAGGCCATCTATATTAGAAATTATATCCAACCTTCTCTGCCTCATTTCCGTTGTGCTCTTTTTCTTTTTCTTTTCTTTTTTTTTTTTTTTTTTTTTTTTTTTTTTGGTCTTTTTTCATTTTTATCGGTACCGGGGATCGAACTCACAACCACCTGCTTGCAAGGCAGGTGCTTATGCCGCTGAGCTAAACCCCCAGCCCCTGTTGTGCTCTTTTTCTGTCATTAGTTGTCTGTTTGTCTTCTTCATTTCACTTTTTGTTCCATTTGTTGGGGCCTCTCTGCCACAGTTCCTGAAATCCTGGTGCTTTTCTCTCTCTTTAGAATGTCCTGTAGTATTCTCTGTAGAGTGGGATTGGTGGTTGCGAATTCCCCCAGTTCCTCTTTATCTTGGAAGCAACTTGTTTCTCCATTAATTTCTAGGGACAACTGTGCAGGATACATCAATCTGGGCTGGTTGTTATTTTCTTTCAAGGCTTGGAATACTTCACTCCACTCTTTTCTCGATTTGATGGTTTGTGCCAAGAAGTCTGCTGTAATTCTGATGGGTTTTCCCTTGTAAGCGATCTATTTCTTTTCTCTTTTAATATTCTGTTCTTATATTGGACTTCTGGGATCTTGATTATTATATGCCTGGGTGTAGTTCTGTTTTTGTTGTAGGTGGCTGGAGTTCTGCATGCCTCATACATCTGAGTATCTTTTCCTCTTCCTATGTTTGGGAAGTTTTCCTTAATTATTTCTATGAATAGCCTTTGCAGTTCCTTTGTTTGTACCCCTGCTTATTCATTCACATTCTTTATTGTTAAGTTATAGATCTTCTTGTCATCTTCTAGCCTTTGTATTTTTACTGCTTGTTTCCTTGTTATTTTTAAGAAGTTTTTCCTTTCATGTTCCTACATTGCAAACCTGTCCTTCAGTTCAGATAATCTATCCTTAGTTTCTTTCAAGCAATTTTGCCAGCTTTCAGTGGAGTTTTTAATTTCCTGGTAATCTCTTTGAACCTGCTTCATGTATTCTATGTTTTCTCTATTTTCTCCATCAAACAATTCTCCCCCTTTTTTTGTTCTTCCATTCTTCCATTTGTTTTTTCTTGGGAGGTGCTTAGCATTTCTTTAATTATTCTATTTATATCTTGCTTTACTTAGTTAAATATTTCAATTCTGAACTCGTTTATGAGGGCCCAAAGATATCGCTTTATGTCTATTGGTGCCGTGTCTGATATTGCATGTTTTCTGTCCTCATTGTCCTTTGCATTTACCTTTCCTGGATCAGTGTTCTCAGGATTGGGGCCTGAGGGCCCTTTCTTGTTGCCTCTTCTTCTCATATTTTTTGTTCCTTCCATACAGGCATATATAGGAGGCCCAGTTTCTTTCTTTATTGGTTTCAGTTTGTCTGAAGCATACTGACTAGGTGCTCCCACCCACTGCAGTGTACTAGGAGGTACAGGCCCGGGCAGCCTATGCTGGGCCCACCCCTCTGGGTCAGTCAACCAGTTGAAGGCTTCACTGCATTAGGGTGCACTGCCAGGGGTAGGGACTTGGTTAGGGCTAGCCTTTTGGGTCCGCAGCGTCACCCCGGTCAAGTGCTCCCCACCAATCCCGCTTGAGAGGGGAGCAGCTACAGCCCCTTGTTCCAGCCAGTCTGCCTGGTCGCAGAATGTCATCTGTTGGAGCCTCTTTGTCTATGGAACGGTCTTTATTCCCATCACTCACCACAGCTTGATTCAGGGTTCACCACCAGTTCTGCTCTCAATTCAGTTCACCAACTCACACTCTCAGTGCGTTTGCCTCCCCAGTGAGTTGAAGTTGGTGGGCCATCTTGGCTGGGCCAGTTCAAGCGCAGCTGCGGCAGTGAGTTCAAGCAGCAGCACTGAGAATGTAGCTGTTCCAATCGTAGCACCAGGACTGTATTTTTAATTGGTTTCTCTCAGCTTAGTTTGTTCCTGGGTTGGGAGGATGTATCTCCCTCTGTTTGGGACTCCCCACACTGTATTATTTTTGGAATCTAAATTGACTATCTCAGAGAGTCTCTGTAGCTGCTGTTATCTATCCGCCATCTTTTTCTCCCAGTACTGCTCTCTTAGGAAGAAGGATAAAGCATTAGCCCAAAACATAACTCGTATTTCCTCCTCTTTCCATCAAGAGACACAGGTAGCCTGCTTGGGGAAAAGCTCATTGCTCATGCATGACTCAGCTGTTCCTCTGAGATAGCAATGCTGGCCTATATGCAGGGGACATCTTCTGAAGGTCAACACGCAGTTCTCTGACCATTCTGCTTCCCACAGGTTAGGCACAGGAAATCGAGGAGGGAGGAATGTTGTGGGCTCCAGTTTGGTGTTGTGTCTGAACTATATTCTTCAAGCTAGTTTAGTCGGCAACACAGCAGGCAGTATATCTTAATCTCTGTCATCCACAGGAGTGATAAGGGTTTGATTATTAGTACCAGCAACACCCACAAAGCCTTTTTTTCTTATCAAAACATCTATCCTTCTAGACTGATCTCTTTTTTTCTCCCCCCCCCACCCCGCCAGCTCTAAAACTGGGGATAGCCTGACTTCTTATTCATACAGTCTTAAAATTCCTGAGGTCTTCATTAATCATTTCTAGACTTTGTCCCAAAGTATTTTTAATACCACTCCTATAGTATTCTCCTGGCATTCTAAAAAATTATGTGTGTCTATTTCAACACAAATTTTAAACTACATAAAATAAAGGGCTAGCACTTTTTTTTTTTTTTGTCTTTTTGAGACACAGTCTCAATATGCAGTTCAGATTGGCCTTGAACTCTGTAGCCTGGGGGGCCTTGAACTTGCAGTGATCCTCCTGTCTCAGCCTCCTGAGTGCTGGGATTACAGGCATACATGACCAGCTAGGGCTATGTCATATTTATCTTTGTTTAAAACAATGCAGCTGAGTTTTCATATATAATCTGGATCACTTTTGTAATTGTTTACTATTTATTTTATGTAAATTACAACTCTAATGAGACAGTGACTTCATGTTAACTGTTATCTCTCCTACTAGCATAGGGTTTGACAGAATAAAAGCTCAGCAAATCTCTAGCTCAACACAAATTTTAAACCACATAACACAAAGGGTTATGTCTTTTGGGGGGGAGTCTTTTTGAGACAGGGTTTCACTATGCAGTTCAGAATGGCCTTGAACTCTGTAGCCCAAGGAATTGATGGTACATTTATTTATATTTAAGTTTGTTAAATATTTGTTGATTGGTGATTGATTGATATAGGAGAATGATGCAGAGGTTGAACCTAAAATCAATGTACTATTTTATTTCATTTCACAATAAGTAAAAGCAAAACATAAACCACAGCAAACATGTTCACCTTGAAAATGTTTAAAATGCTACAAATTATCTTATTACACATTCTTCAAAGTTTTCATAACTACAAATTACTAAATGATTTGGTATACTCGATACAAAGAGCAAAATATATTTTATATCATCACTAATTGCTGTTTCTAATGAAAACAGACTTTTTTTCCTCCAAAACGCAGATGTAAGGAAATCTTAGGAACAGAATTCAGCTAAGCTAAAAGAGGTCTGAAATAGTGACTCAGCAAAATAGTAAAGCTAGAAGAGCAGTCAGACCTCTGGCAGCTTCTGCTGTGTTGTTTGTGATGACAAAATAGGCCACACAGAGCTCTCTGCTGTTTAGGGCCAATGGCAACTAGGCCTTAAAGGCCTTCCTTGTAGAGGTCAACTGACTCTTCTCGGTGTTCGGTAGCACTATAACATATACTTCCTTTAGACATCCAGATTTAGTTTTATTAGCGGATCGTTTAGAAAGGGAGGGGGAGAAAAAAGAAATCCCACAAAATGCCTTATACCTCAAAGAAATAACTTCTAATTGTACAATCTTAAGTAGGGTCCATGGGAAGACAGCCTTCTAGAAGCTTCTCCTATGGTTGGTTTGCACTGAAACTATTTCAGAGCAATACGAAATGGAATGTAAGATCTGAGACTTTGTGGTAGAGTCAACCAGAAAAGGAAAATAGGTAAGAGCAATGTCTTGTGGATAAACTAAGTCTTAAAGAAAAAGAATGTAGGATTTAATTTTGTGGCAATGAATTGGAAGCTCAGGAAAGGGTAAAAACAAGCATTACAATCTATTTGAAAGATGAGTATTTTTAAAAGAAAATGTTGGCTTTGATCTCCTTCAATATACAATAATCCATTCACAGATGCAAATTGAATGCAAAATCAAACCTGGTGAGACTAAGACTCTCCCAAATGGTTTCTAAGCAAATCTTACTTTTAGTAAAGTCCGTGCGGATCACTAAAAGCCAGGATCAGAGCTCCCAAGTTAGTCCATACATTATCTATTACCATAACATGATAATATTTTACTAGACCTTTTCTGGAAGACATCAACTACTAGAAACCCAGATACTCCTGGGAGACAGGTCTGTATAAATGTCCGTTGCAAAGCTAGTTGATGAGGGCAATAGTTCCATGTAGGAAACATGGAGTTAAGCCAAGAATCTCATTAAACTCACATATACCCCAAGCATCATGAAGAATGCATTTCACATAAAAATATTGTCATTTGAAATGCATATAATTATTGTCTTAATTTCTAAAATAAATTTTAAAATGTAACTGAATCCATAGTCATTTCCTTCACTGCTATCATCTAGTACTCTTCAAAGTTATTGAAAGTTAAAGTTGTTTTTCATAGATTTACATGAAAAAAGGTCTTAATTTATCATTATTTACATCAGAAAGGTAACGTAAGTACATATACATATGTATAACACAAATTTGATAAAATTATATTTACTTTTAATATGCAACTGTTATTAAATGCTTACAGAAAAATCTAAAAAGCTATAAAATAGTATTAACTTTTGCTATTAGTATTTCAGTGTTAGAATTATGGCTATCCAGAGATATTTTCACTGTCCTTATTATAAGTTTCTACATTTATAATAATGTATTATTTTTGTAATATAAAAAATAAGTATTTTTAAAGAAGGTACTATTTAATATAACGGGTCTGCATACCAATAAAGGTTTGGAACAGTGTATCCCAGATCTCTTATGTTCCCAATGTTCTGGGATAATTCAGTGAGCAGACTGTAGAAGTCTCCACACAACTCAGGCCAGAAACTAAACTCAGCTGACTGCATTTAAACCTTTATTGTTTCCAGCTTCATGTATGTAACATGGTTGGTAAGGAGAGTAAATTTTGGACAAAATAAATAACATCTGTGCCTCTGTGTGAGTTCAGGAGCTTTTTCGATGACTAAACCACAGTAAAGGTAACATTAATTGCTTGTGGTATGTCAGGCAAGCATTCTGTGGCACATTATGTCAACCCATTCAAACTCCACATCACTGCAACGTGGGTGCCAGAGTACCTCTTTTCAGATAAGGAAACTGAAGCTGAACGATGTTACTTGATTCAGTCTACTGGACTGCAAAATCTAGGTTACAAACTGTTGTGGCTCAACTAGTAGAGGAAATGCTTCATTCCACTAAAAGACTTAAGGATTTAAGTGAATGGCAGTACACCGGTTTAAATTCATACTAAAGTACAGACATAACAGTAAAATAATAAAGCATTTCATATTGTTCACCCACTGTTGTGCTTTATTTTAGCTTTATAACAAGCCTTTAGGGCAGTTAGATAAGCATTGCTATCACCATTTTTTAATATTACATTTTTAATATGTAATGAGTGTTTAAAATACACATCAACATTTTCAACCTCAACTGTTTACTTGCTTACAAATCCTAAAAAAAAAAATCCCAGAGAGGAGGAGCTGGGCAGATCTGGGGTGCCCTCACTGGCCTCTCTGCGTGTCTGGAGGACTCTGGATACCTGCGCCCAGACTGCTGGAGTTCCCTCAGGCTTCCAGGTGCAGTGAAGGAGAGAGGTGGGTTTGAGGCTTCCACATCAGCCTCCCCATTCCCGGCTTCATTTGGAGACCTGCTGAGCTCCCCATAGGTGGGCTGGCCCACACTACCAGCCTAGCCCAGCCTGTTTAGCTGCCGCGCCTGGCCATAGGTCTGCAGAGGAGGAGCTGGGCAGATCTGGGGTGCCCTCACTGGCCTCTCTGCGTGTCTGGAGGACTCTGGATATCTGCGCCCAGACTGCTGGAGTTCCCTCAGGCTTCCAGGTGCAGTGAAGGAGAGAGGTGGGTTTGAGGCTTCCACATCAGCCTCCCCATTCCCAGCCTCATTTGGAGACCTGCTGAGCTCCCCATAGGTGGGCTGGCCCACACTACCAGCCTAGCCCAGCCTGTTTAGCTGCCGCGCCTGGCCATAGATCTGCAGAGGAGGAGCTGGGAAGATCTGGGGTGCCCTCACCGGCCTCTCTGCGTGTCTGGAGGACTCTGGATACCTGCGCCCAGACTGCTGGAGTTCCCTCAGGCTTCCAGGTGCAGTGAAGGAGAGAGGTGGGTTTGAGGCTTCCACATCAGCCTCCCCATTCCCAGCTTCATTTGGAGACCTGCTGAGCTCCCCATAGGTGGGCTGGCCCACACTACCAGCCTAGCCCAGCCTGTTTAGCTGCCGCGCCTGGCCATAGGCCTGCAGAGGAGGAGCTGGGCAGATCTGGGGTGCCCTCACCGGCCTCTTTGCGTGTCTGGAGGACTCTGGATATCTGCGCCCAGACTGCTGGAGTTCCCTCAGGCTTCCAGGTGCAGTGAAGGGGAGAGGTGGGTTTGAGGCTTCCACATCAGCCTCCCCATTCCCGGCTTCATTTGGAGACCTGCTGAGCTCCCCATAGGTGGGCTGGCCCACACTACCAGCCTAGCCCAGCCTGTTTAGCTGCCGCGCCTGGCCATTGGTCTGCAGAGGAGGAGCTGGGCAGATTTGGGGTGCCTGCATCGGCCTCTCCATGTGTCTGGCGGACTGTGGATATCTCTGCAACCAGGGAGGGTCCACAGGTTCCTGAAGCACTGAGGCCTGTCGTGAGTACCCTAACCCGGCTGCGATTGAAGAACTGTGGAGCTTCCAAGGGGCAGGTGGGCGCACAGTGTCCCTGAGGCCCAGCTTGTCTGGAACTGCGGAGTTCTGAGCAGGCAGAGGAGGGCCACTGGTTCTGTAGGCCTAATGGCTTGGGGTAGCGCGGCGCCAGAGTCTCAGTAGCTCCAAACATAGAAGGGGATTTTCAACAGATCCTGAGGAAGCTTTCAAATAACACTTGAAACACAGAAATATAGGAAAATGACAAAACGAAAGACCAAATTACAACCTCAAACCTCCAGCCCATCTCAAGAAACCCTAGGAGCGATGTATATAGAAGAAAATATATCCCATCCACCTCATATATTGGACACAATAGCCACTGAAATTGACAAGCAACTCCAGGAAGCTTTAAAGAAATTCAAACTCGAAATAATCTCCCAGATAAAAGAAGAAATGATAAAAGAAATGAAAGAGATTCTAAATATATCTAAAGAAAACACAGATAAAAAATTGGAGGAACTAAACAAAAAGATAGAATCCCTAGACGAGCAATATGAGAAACAAACAGAATACATAATGCAGATGCACAGAGATATACAGGAAATAAAAAACTCCACTGAAAGTTGTAAAAACCACCTTAATGAAAGTGAAGATAGAATTTCAGACCTTGAAGACAGGATTGCAGCTAGTGAACAGGAAAGGAAAGATCTTTTGAAAATAACAAGGAACCAGGAAACAACAATTCAACAACTGCAAGATGATGCAAAGAAGAATAACATAAGAATGATAGGGATTAATGAAAGAGAGGGAGACAACATGAAGGATGTCAGGAGGATATTTAGAGAAGTAATAGCTGAAAATTTCCCAAGCATGAGATCAGAAACTGACATCAGGATCAGTGAAGCATATAGAACTCCAAACAGTCATAACCAAAATAAAACTACACCCAGACATATAATAATCACCATCCCAGAAATCCAACACAAGAATAGATTATTAAAAGCTGTCAGAGAGAAAAGACAAATCACTTATAAAGGAAAACCTATCAGAATCACAGCAGACTTCTCAGCACAAACGATAAAGTCAAGAAGAGCATGGAGTGAAGTATTCCAGATCCTAAAGCAAAATGATTTCCAACCGAGACTGATATATCCTGCAAAAACTATCATTCAAAATAGATGGTGCAATACGATACTTCCATGACAAAGAACAGCTGAAGAACTTCATGAACACCAAACCAACCCTGCAAAAAATATTAAAAGACAGTTTAGATACACAAAGGAAAAAAGCACTAAGCAAAGCAAATAATTAAACAGAACAGAAAGATAAAGATGCAACAGCAGAGAGATAACATTCCTACAATTAGCCAGCATTTAACAGTAATAACCATTAATGTAAATGGTCTCAATGCACCAATCAAAAGAAACAGACTAGCAGAATGGATCAAGAAACAAAATCCAACCATATGCTGTTTACAGGAAACCCATCTAACCCAGAAAGATACTCACAGACTGAAAGTCAAAGGATGGAAAACAATTCTTCATGCAGCAGGAATCCAAAAAAAGGCAGGAGTAGCCATTCTGTTTGCAGACAACGTGAACTTTAAACCAACAATGACCATAAAGGACAAAGAAGGTCACTACATACTCGTAAGGGGAAAACTCCAAGAGGAAGAGATAACTATCTTAAATATATATGCACCAAACTCCAGAGCACCCAGTTATATAAAACAATTATTAACAAAAATGAAAACTCAAATTATCAGTAACACAATTGTAACAGGAGACCTTAACACACCACTGACACCAAGGGACAGATCAACCAGACAGAAAATGAGCAAAGAAATAACAGAACTGAATCACACCTGTGAACAAATGGGTTTGATAGACATATACAGAATGTTCCACCCAACAACATCAGAATACACATTCTTCTCAGCAGTACATGGATCATTTTCTAAAATAGACCATATATTAGCTCACAGAACATATTTAAGCAAATGCAAAAGAGTTGAAATCATCCCTTGCATATTATCGGATCATAGCGCTCTGAAATTAGAAATTAATGACAAAGGATACTGCAAAAATTCCGCAAACACATGGAAACTAAATAACACACTCTTGAGTAATCAGTGGGTCACAGAAGAAATTAAAGAAGAAATTAAACAATACCTAAAAGAAAATGAAAATGCAGATACAACTTACCGGAATCTGTGGGATGCAATGAAAGCCGTTCTGAGAGGAAAATTTATCGCACTGAGTTCCCACATCAGGAAAACAGAACGAATACAAATAAATAACTTGATGCTACACCTCAAACAGCTAGAAAAAGAAGAGCAAGTCAAGCCCAAAGCCAAAAGAAGAGAGGAAATTATAAAAATCAGAGCAGAAATCAATGCAATAGAGACTAAGAAAACAATCCAAAGAATCAACGAATCAAAGAGTTGGTTCTTTGAAAGAATAAATAAAATCGATAAGCCCCTAGCCAACCTTATTAAAAAAAGGAAAGAAAAAGCTCAAATTCATGCAATAAGAAATGAAAAAGGAGAAATCACTACAGACCCAATAGAAATACAGAGGATCATCAACACCTATTTCGAAAACCTCTACTCTCAAAAGTTTGATAGCACAGAAGAAATAGACAGATTCTTAGAAGCATATGAAGTACCAAAGCTAGATCAAGAGGATATAAAACTGTTGAATAACCCAATCTCTGCTAATGAAATTGAGAATGTAATTGGGTCCTTGCCCACCAAGAAGAGCCCAGGCCCAGATGGATTCACTGCAGAATTCTACAAGAAATATAAAGAAGACCTAATGCCGACACTCCTCAAACTATTCAATGAAATTGAAAGGGAAGCAATCCTTCCTAAGTCATTCCTGGAAGCAAATATTACTCTAGTACCAAAACCTGAGAAAGACCCAACTATAAAAGAGAACTATAGACCGATCTCCCTAATGAACACAGATGCAAAAATCCTCAATAAAATATTGGCAAATAGGATCCAGCAAATCATCAAGAAGATTATACACCATGACCAAGTGGGATTCATCCCAGGAATGCAAGGATGGTTCAACATACGCAAATCAATAAATGTAATCCACCATATCAATAAAGCCAAAAATAAGAATCACATGATCATCTCTATAGATGCAGAAAAAGCCTTTGATAAGGTCCAACACTTATTCATGATAAGAACTTTACAGAAAATTGGAATAAATAGTCTTTACCTCAATATAATAAAGGCCATTTATGACAAACCAACAGCCAGCATCATACTAAATGGCCAAAAATTGAAAGCCTTTACTTTAAAATCGGGTACAAGACAAGGATGTCCTTTATCACCACTCCTATTTAATATAGTACTGGAAGTACTAGCCAGAGCAATTAGGCAAGAAAGAGAAATAAAAGGGGTAAAGATAGGAAAAGAAGAAGTTAAATTATCATTGTTTGCAGATGACATGATACTCTACATAGAAGACCCCCTAAACTCCATTGAAATACTCTTAGATACAATAAATAAATTCAGTAATGTGGCTGGATACAAAATCAATACTCAGAAATCAATAGCATTCCTATACACGAACAACAAAATTACAGAGAGGGAAATAAGAGAAACTGGACTATTCACATTAGCAAGCAAAAAAATGAAATATTTAGGAATTACTCTTACGAAAGAAGTGAAAGACTTATACAGTGAAAATTATAATACACTGAAAAAGGAAATTGAAGATGATCTCAGAAAATGGAAAGACATCCCTTGCTCATGGATAGGAAGAACAAACATTGTGAAAATGGCCATTCTCCCAAAACTGTTATACAGATTCAATGCAATCCCAATAGAAATACCATCAACATACCTTATAGATCTAGAGAAATCACTCCTAAATTTCATCTGGAACCAGAAGAGACCTAGAATTGCAAAGGCAATTCTAAGCAGCAAAGACAAAGCAGGAGGCATCACAATCCCTGACTTGAAGTTATACTACAAAGCAACAGTAGTAAAATCAACATGGTATTGGAATCAAAACAGAGCTGAAGATCAGTGGAATAGATTAGAAGATACAACCACAACTACGAACACACTCAACCACCTTATTTTTGATAAAGGAGCCAAGCAGGTTCACTGGAAGAACGACAGTCTCTTTAATAAATGGTGCTGGGAAAATTGGCTCTCCATTTGCCGAAAACTAAAGCTAGACCCATGTCTATCACCATGTACTAAATTAAAATCTAAATGGGTCAAAGATCTGAGTATTAAAACAGAAACACTAAATCTATTGGAAGACAAAATAGGTAGAAACCTTGGAGACATAGGAGTAGGTAAAGAATTCATGAACAGGACTCTAACCGCACGGGAAATACTTCCCAGAATCAATAACTGGGACCACTTCTTATTAAAAAGTTTCTGCATGTCAAAAGAAATCTCCAGCATAGTGAAAAGAAAACCCACAAACTGGGAAAAGATTTTAGTGAACTCTCTCTCAGACAAGGGCCTCTTGTCTAAAACATATAAAGAATTAAAGAAACTCAGACCTCCGAAATTCAAAGATCCAATCCAAAAATGGGCATCTGAGATGAATATGCAATTCTCAGATGAAGAAATGCAAATGGCAAATAAATACATGAAAAAATGCTCATCATCATTGGTCATTAGAGAAATGCAAATTAAAACCACACTGAGATACCATCTTACTCCTGAAAGAATGGCCAGGATCAAGAAAACCGACAACAAATGCTGGAGAGGCTGTGGGGAAAAAGGAACTCTCCTGCACTGCTGGTGGGAGTGTAGACTGGTACAGCCTTTGTGGAGATCTGTCTGGAGATTTCTCAAAAAGTTGGGACTGGAAATCCCATTTATTCCAGCTATTCCACTTCTAGGCATATTCCCAGAAGAACTGAAAGCATCATACCACAGTGATATATGTGCACCTATGTTTATAGCAGCACAATTTGTAATCGCCAGATCTTGGAAACAACCCAAGTGCCCATCAACTGAGGAATGGATAAAAAAGTTGTGGTATTTCTATACAATGGAGTATTATTCAGCTATAAAGAAGGATCACATTGAGATATTTATCAATAAATGGGCGCAGCTTGAGACCATACTCATTAGTGAAATAAATCAATCTCGCATGTGTGAATACCGAATAGTTTCCCTAATGTAAATAATGATTCAAATATATAAAAATATGTGGTAATCATGATTCCCCATTAGGTGGCCTTGAAGCCTTATAAAGTTTTCACTCATTAATTAGAAAGGCTTTATTCTGGGCTTCTTGGTATGAAAATATTTGAAACTAGAGTATATGAAGTTTTATCCAAATATTTCAAGGAAAAAGACACTATGGTAACTACTATTAAGTCAGGTTATAAGGTGGTGAAGTACTAGGTTGTTGAAACAGTCATGCTGTGACCTCTATTGTTATATTGTTATGTCCTGTTTTATCTCAATCTCCCCCTTATTGTTTCAAAAAAAATTATTTAGTCATTTCTTATGTTTGTCTTAAAGAAAAAATTCAAAAAAATTAGGATATATAAATAGTAACTCTTTTCGATTTCCTATTAACTTGTTTTGAAGTCCTGTAGTACTCCCACGATCTTGTTTTGACTGATTAGACTCTGTTCCATTCTATATGATAGTATCAAGTTTGAAGAAATAGGCAACTACTTTGAAGACAATAAGATTCACTAAGATACCCATTCTGGTTTGACTATTGTCTTCTTTGGAAGTCCTGTAATGTTTACAATGCCTAAGTTTTATTGGTCTTGTTCTCTACTGTTTTGTTCAACTTTATAATATCTAATAAGATAGACAATTCTTTTTAAGGAAACAAGGGACAACGTTGATAACCATTGTTGATAAACTTGTGCTCTGTTCTACACCATGTGCTATGTCTATCCTTGGTATTGACTGACAGCTTTGTTTTGCCATATTTGACTGTATTCTTCCCCCCCCCCAAAGAAAGTAATAAGCACTAAGGAGTAATAAAATCCAAGATGTGTAAATTTTGTTGTAAAAAAGAGAGGGGAAAAAAAAAAGAAAAAGAGCTCTAACGGATATAACAGCAAGTGTGTTTGGGGGTGTTAAATAGCTGACTTTATCAATGTTTTTGGAACATTGAACACAGCTGTTTGCAGTCTCCCTGTTTGAATGTCCACCTTGTGTTCTTTGATACTGTGATTTGAGGAACTATTTTCAAGAAGATAGTGTGTAATCTACTAGCAGGTGATTTCTTACTGTTATGTTTTTTTGTTTTGTTTTGTTTTGTAGTTCTGTATTGCGTGTACCCTTACGCCGCTTTGGTTTGTTTTGTGTTTTTCTCTTTTTCCTCTTAAATAAAAAAAAAAAAAATCCCAAATAAATTCCTATGTGAACTACAATGAAAATACAAATGAAAGTCTACCATAGAACTAATCTTTGCTTCAACTGTCACAGCCAAGGCAGTCTTCACAGCTGACACTGCATGTTCCATGCACACATCTTGTTTACATTGACAGCTCGTGTGCTTAGCTTTCCTTTCCTGTGTGCCAACCCATACTTGACACCTTTTGTCTTCCTCTTTCGTCAGGACCTTATTATTCAATTGATGTTTTCTTCATCATTGACTTAAGGAAGTCTGCATTGCCTACGTCTGTCTCAGTCACTTCTTGCTCTGTTTCACTGTCTCAAGATCCTTTGGCTTAAACGGTCAGTGTCAATATCATCATTAATATGATCATCATTACTGTATTAGTCACCTAATAACTCACTTTCAACATCCTTCCAACTTGCAAATTTGGTTTTTTATGTGCCATCGTACTAAATTGGGCTAATTTTATTACTAGTTTGGAGTTTCTGTACATACCTCGCTGTTCGTCTGCCAAGTCACTTTCCCCATTTTCTATATAAGGAAACGAACCTCAAAAAGTGACAAAGGTTTAATCTCAGATGCATTCCTGAAAGCAGAAATAAAAGTGGGAGAGACAGAGACACAGACACAAAAAGACACAGAGACATAGAGGAAGAGGAAGAGCAACAACAGGGAGAGAGAAGAATCCAGGAGGCAAAAGAAAGGAGCTTAACCACACCATACTGAGATTCAAATAAAACTTATGAGATGTCTATCACAGCACTGTCAGATACATAGGGAGGGATATATATATAATTTAAAATTATCTGACAGCCACCACATTAAAATAAAACAGATGGCCAGGCGTGGTGACACATGTCTGTAATCCCAGCACTCGGCAGGCTGAGGCTGGAGGATGGATGCAAGTTTGAGATCAGCCTGGGCTACAAAGTGACCTCGAGGTCAGCCTGAACTGCATAGCGAGAGTATGTCTTAAAAAGACAAAAACACACACATACACACAAAATAAAGCAGATGAAATTAAATATTACCATCATAACATGTAATCAATATAAAATTATTGATGAGATATTTTTGCATTCCTTCAAAATCTGGTACGGATTTTAGACTCATGGCACACCTCCATCCATACTGGTCACACTTCACAAGCTCTGTGTGAGCATGTGCCTAAGGGCTACCAGGCTGCACAGCACAGCTGTAAACCGCGACAGGCACTCAGTGCAATCTCACTGCTCACAGCATTGCTCGTATCTGGTCATCATTATCCCCACACCTGAGGCGTGGCAGTTGGCTCAGACTTGCTAAGGTGGAAGGTTGCCAACTCCTCCCTGCTACTCTGGAATTCCAGACTTTTCTCACTGCAGTCACTAGTGGGAGGGTCAGTTGTCACAATACCTGAAAAGCATTCTGGCAACGCACGTCAAGATACACTGAAAGTTTGGAAACAAACTAATAGCCAAAATATGGGAAATCTGTCTCTCTACTTATTTTCTCTCCACATGCTAGACTGAAATTATCTCTAGTCGAGGACTATGTCTCACCCTTCACTGTAGGCCCAGTACTTAATGCAGCTACAGCATATGAAAGATGTTCGCTAAACCCCGTTCCAATGTATAACTATGGTAACTTAGTCTATGTAGGAAATATCAAGCAGCTATTAAAAATTCTGTTTATGGGGCTGGGGATCTAGCTCAGCAGAACGAGAGCCAGTGCAAAGTTGTGAGTTCAATCCCTGGTACCAAAAGAAAAAAAATTCTATTTATGAAATATAGGCAAGCATTTACTATATAATTTTTTAAAAATATATAAAATTCCAAGTATTATAAACAGAAAAATACAGAATTCTAAATATTATAAATAAGAGGTTAAAAAATTTTAAAGAGAACTAGTCAAACGTATAAAAGTAGCTATCCAATTTAGTTCACTCAGTTCAACAAACTCTACTACTGGTATATAACATGTGCCAGGCATATGTGTCATTAGTGAGGCGATGGTTCTTTTAAACTATTTTTCTTGAAACTTTGAAATCTTTCTGAGCATGTTACTACTTTCATGATTCAATTATTTAAAATATGATAAAATTATATAAAAGCTGTGATAATAAGAAAACACTGAAAATTATGACACTGTGTAGATATTCCAAGATCAGGAAGATGGAAATCTTAGGATTTGAAAAGACCACTGATTGTGGGAACAGGGGAGTCAGGTCATTTCAGCTTGTCAACTAAATGAATATTTAAGGATCTGGGGACTGTGCCAGGGAAAGGAGATAGAACAGTGAACGACACACTGGAATTGCTTAAGTTGCTTACAGATGATAAATCCAAAAGAAAGAAGTACAGAAAAGAGAACTAGGGAAGTGGAGGTGCCAGGACCAGTCTTCTTAAAGAAGGAAGGTCCCTCTGAGGAGGGTTGGGAAGAACTTTTAGCTTCCTATTGCTATTATAGCCTTATCCTGGCTTAGCTGCATGCCCACCTTGACAATGCAGTGGGCAAGGTTCAAGAGGGGTCAGGTGGCTGGTAACCCAAATGGAGTTACTGCTTATCCACTGAGGAACTGCAAATAGGAAGGTTAGCCTGACTTCTACTCCTCAGAGACAGTTCCTATCAGTGTGCGGTGAAGAGATTATGCTGAGGGGCTGGAGCCAGAGCAGAATCCAGCAGAGCGGACGGGATGTTATAGTAGTTCTGACATGTAGTTTACATCAGGAGTTCTGGAACTGAGATTGACAGAAGCGCAGGGACTTCAGTAAGATGTGCCTGAGATTGAGCTTCTATAAATGCAAAGTAGAGCCAGAGCTCAGGCAAAAGGAGACAGGGAAGTTGGCCGGCAAAGGAGTAGAGTAAAGGGAACAGGGGAAATGGAGAGACCTGAGGGTGAGACAGAGCATGAGGCGCTCAACACAGAGGGAAGGCTGGGGGCTCTGACTGTGTAGTACGGAAGTGCTTTAGAGACAGACAGGGTGGGGGCATGGAGAGACCACTGCACCAAGTCTGAATGTCATCTTAGAAACAATAAGGGAATGAATGACTTTTCACACAGAGAAGTGACACAATCTATTCAAGGAAGAGGGCACTAAGAAGTGTCCATGGGGTTAACAAGGAGACAGTGCCCAGGCAAAGACAGCTGCAGGGGCTGGAATGGAATGATGGTCCAAGACAGCCTGGCAGAATTTTGCTTCAGGCACAGAAACAGAAAAGAACTATGTGATTACTGAGCACGATGCACTAAGCTAGTAGTGGAAGAGAAAATTAAATGAAGGACATAAACTGAAATGCAAAAGCTTTTTTAAAAATGTTAAGTGCTGGGCATGGCAATGTATGCCTATAATCCCAGTACTCAGGAGGTTGGCGGAGGCCTGCCTAGGACCATAAAGTGGTCCTAGGTCAGCCTGAACCACACAATGAAATTCTTATCTTAAAAAAACAAACAAATACACACACAAAATTTTAAAAATGTTAAGCTACCTGGAAATCCTTAGTTCTGACAGATAAGACAAATGACAGATGATTGACAGATATGCTTATCAACAGATAAAACAAATATAAAAAGTGGTAGAGAGAGAGATGAATGAGTTTTGAGCTGAAAAATATTGTTGGTAGGGCCCAGGGATATAGCTCAGCCACACAGCACCTGCCTGTGGCAAGCACGCGATCATGAGTTTGATTCTAGGTACAAAAAAAATTATGATACTATTAAGGTAGTTTTAAATCAGGATTAGAATAAAAATTGTTTAATAATAATTAAGCATTCAGAAAACAGATTTTACTACTTATATTCTTTTAAAACTTGTTCTAAACAATGTACTTTTATGCCTTATAGTAACTGGAGAGTTGGAGGTTTTAGATTTGTAGAGTTTAGAGTTACAGTTTATAAAACATCATGGAACCAGTTATCCACAAGACTGCTGCCACTGCAGCTGACTGCATGGCCATCCCTAAGGCACATCCCAGGCAGAAGCTCCTTGGATCTTGTGGCGGATTAACTAATGGCCAACTTGTAACATCCAACTGAACTGAGTAAGCGTGATGCTGGGTGTGGAAAGCCCACCTGAGGATTGTAGCCAAAAGCATAAAAGAACTGAGGGGAAGATGCTGTGCTGCTGATTCTCCTGGAGAAACTTGGGTCACCCTGGTTTTCTTGATAGAAGCTCAATTGTTCTCATTGTCAGAGAGCTCAGGTCCTTGCTGGGTACAGCTCTTTTCACCGCAGCTCTGTTCTTACCTGAGCATCACTTCCTGGCTGCAGCACAGATCCCTCAGCCTGCTGGTACAGATCCTTCATCCCAATGGTGCAGACTTTTTAGCTTCCACCGCTGATCTTTAGGCCTTCCCAGTGCAGATCCTTTGTATAGATTTGCACGAGACAGTGCCATGAGTTCTAGATCTTCAGCTGTACTCATGCAGGACACTGCCATGGGATCCAGGACCGCAGTTGGATTCTCTGGGTCTCTAGTGTATGGACAGATTTCCTGTACTCTTCTACATTTGACTCTTTTGGTGAATATTATGTAACAATCCTATAAATTATGTGCCCTGTATTAAATCTATTCCCTTGCAAACACTGACTATAACACCCACCTTCCATAAAATCAGTGTTAGCCACATGGCTTCCCTTTGTTTCTCCAGCTCTGTGTGCAGGATCTATCACTGTATGGGGTTGTCTCTCTGCCCACACTCTACTATAATACTCTTTAAGCAGAGATTCTGTGTTATTAATTCTTGTGCCGTCAGTGCCTAGTACTGTGCCTGGCCCACAGTAAGTTCAAGAACAGCTTTGTAAACTGGACTCTAAGATGACTTCAGTGTGGAACACAGCCATCACCAGATACCAGTAACCACCTGGTGGCAGCAGGCCCATGGTGCAGCCCATCTGAAGGACCTAAACAGTTACAGAGGGTCAGTCTTAAACCTAATCTGTAGAGGGAGAGTAAATGTGCATACACTGAATAAACACCTAAATCATACAACAAAAATGCCAATTCATCCAAAGTCCTGATGCTTTTGTCTTTGTTTTCTAGGATCAATCAAATAATTACCTAATGAAAATCACAATGCAAGTTTTACAACTAAGTAAACACAGCAATACTGTTAAGATTTCTTAAAATAGATCCTCAAAATAACTGCTTGATCTCTCTTCTTGGGTAATGAGGAACAAATCGTAGTAGTCTAAGAACCTTTACCTCAAAAATATTTTTTGTATGGCTCAAAAAATATCAATCCTTATTGTTGTTTATTTATGTTAAATTATCTTTATTGTTTATGTTAAATTAACTTTAGTGTTTTTCTCTCTATCCTAGAATAGAGTCTATGATTTTTCTTAAATGTGGAGAGACCACTGTATGTGAGAAGTTCCAATACTTTTTGAGGAATGTTTTATAACCTATTCAAACCACTATTCATTCATGCATTTCATAAAAAATCAAAAGTGTAACATATTCTTAATTGTCTTTCTCATGTAGTTATAGGTCAAAATACCAGCAAATGATCCAATCACCCTTGTCAAGAAGCATTTACAATGATGGATCTGCCCAGTAAACAAATTAATAACATCAGGAACCAGGCTGAAAATTCTAGAACTAGCAGTGACAAAGAATTTCTTTGCATATAGAGAGAACCAGGAACCCTTCGTCCCAGTGCAAGCCCTGAAGTCAATCCTGTGAGGGTCTCCCGGTCACGTTTTGCCAACAACCTTAATAGTTTGTGAAAAGCAGTAAATTTAGATCATCTGTATTATATGGTCTTTCAATCCAGACAGTTAGGGTTAAAATCATTCCCTGACTCTCTTACAATATTAATAGGCCTGTATTTTTCCATCATTACTTTTCAGTCCTCTCCACACCAAGTACACACACACACACACACACACACCAGGAAATATAAATGAGATGAGACTTAGTGGCAACTCTCATCTTATTTTGCTCCATTCTCTAGCACCTGCCTGTACTTCAATCCCTTCCACTGAAAAGAAACACTAAAGACAGTAATGTTTCCCTCTCCCACCTATTGTGATACCAAGGACAATGAGAAAGAAGTGCTCCTTTGTGCACACAAAGCCTACAGACAGCTCCAATCCGCGCTGCCTTGGAGCTGGCTCCCTGGCTCTCTGGAGCAAGGCCGAGATTTAATGAGGCTCTGCAGACTGAAGGTCACAATGGTGCACTGAGTAACAGGGTCTATGCAGAGAAGCGCACTAATCCCAAAGAGCTGCACGTGGCTCAGAGGCAACAGGGACATTGCTCACAGGAGGGACCAGGCAACCTGGGACAGTGCTTCACAAAGCCAGTCATGCACACCCAGGCATCGGTCCCCCAGGCCTTAAGGCAAACAGGGAAGGTGTCTGTTCACAGGGAGGAAATTCTCTAATCTCTTCCCTTCCAAAACATTGCCTGTGCCTCCAAAAATATCAGCCACTATTCACATTGCATATGAGGGCCGAGGAAGGGGGGGAAAAAGGGAATTCTAGAAAAATAAATTCATTAACAAAGAATTTTATTCTCTTTATACCAGAAATGCCAAGTGTCTTTCTACGAACTCTTGTCATTTATGTATGTGCACACACACACATACACATGTCTCTTCATTCTACAACTGGCTTGTTTTTTCTTTAACAGTATTGGAGATTGGATCCACGGACTGTTTGGGGAGAGAACTAGATCTCACAGGAGGTGATCTCCGCCTGGAAACCAGCACCATGTGCAGACCACTGCCAGAGTAGGGAAAGCCAGACCCAAGCCTCTGTCCGTGAGTCAGCCTCATTCAAGTCAGCATCATTCGTGGACTGTGGAGGGAGAGAACAAAGCCTCACCAAGTGATCGCAGCCTGGAAGCCATATCATCTTCATTCTTTTGTTTTGATGGGTTTTATTTTCTTTTGTTTTGTTTAATTACATTAAATCTGATGACATGAATAGCTATTTAAAAGATAGCAAGACATTATGGTAGCCATTTTGGATTTACTATTGGCTTGTTTTGAAGTTCTTTATTGCATTCATTTTGTTTTATTGTTTCTGTTCTGTTCGGTTTTTACTAAGTCCAAAGGTATCTGCAGCTATTTTGAAGACAACAAAAGGCATTATAGTAACTACTGTTGATTTTGTAAGGTTTTGAAGTCCCATATCACTTATACTGGTTTATTTTGATTGGCTTTATTCTGTTGTATTTTCCTTAGTTTTATCCTCTTTTTTTTTTTTTTTTGGTCTTTTTCCTTTTTATCGGTACCGGGGATTGAACTCATGACTGCCTGCTTACAAGGCAGGAGCTTATGCTGCTGAGCTAAATCCCAGCCCCGGTTTTAAACCTCTTTAAAAGAAAATTTTAAAAAACAGTATTAGGGATTAAACTCAGGACCTTTGCACTAAGCTGTAGGTCTAGCCCTTTTGGTTTGACTGATTGGTTGGTTTTATTCTGTTTTAAAACAGGCTCTTGTTGAGTCATGAAGTGGTTTGAATTTGCAGTCCTCCTGTCCCAGCCTTCCAGCATGTGGAAATTACAGGCATACCCCACCACGCCCAGCTCACAGCTCTTCCTTTTCTCACCACATTCCAGAACTTACTGTGCGATATAAATGGGGGCAAACCAATTCTTTATGATGAGGATAAAAAGCAAACATCTCCAAAAATAACCCTCCCCAAAACAAACAAAACCAGCTGAGACCTAAGTCTTGGTTCTGCCTCTGTGTGAGTGCTCACTGATCCCAAGGTTCTGTTACACAAAATGTTTGTGTGTGTTTTCCTAGAGCTAGAATTCACTTCCATCAGACTTTCAAATGGGCTGAAATTCAAAACTGTTTAAAGAACCACCAGTTAAAATAATTTCTAGGAAGAAGTTATAAACTGAATGGTCTCCAATTCTACAGTTCGTTGGATGATAACAGAGCAGACAAAAGAAGAAAACAGCCTAGAAGTTTTCATCCTTAGAGAATGGAAAAACCAGACGCTGTGCATTGCCCTTCATCACCTGAGAGGTCTCCGAGAGATTACGGGGCTGCCGAGCAGGACTGAAGACCCAGCCACTTTCCTTCCACTCCCAGCCAGAGACTCAGAAGCAGATCCAAATGGGAGTGGGGATCAGCAGTGAATCCACACTGGGCCCAGATCTTAGTTTTTTAACAGTATTCCTCAGTAAGAAGATGAAAATCACTGAAAAAAATGGCTGAGTTCTGGCCTGGGGCAAGGAGGCCTTGCAACACATAGATAGTAACTGATTTAGGCAAAGATCATGTGTGTGGATGCAATGAAGATCCCTGGATAGAAGTGATTTTTATATAGAGATTAAGATATTCAAACTGTCTGATGACATCAACTACTACATTCTGAGCTCCCAAGTTTTCTACTTCCTAAACCCAGACTTTTGATAGAGTGTAGCACTGATATTCTAACTAAATAATATCTTGGTTAACTCTACTAAATGTTAACTCTATTGAAATTCTGCAAACTTGTCTGTTTTCAAAGAATTAGAATGCATCAGCCAATACACATTCAGCATCACTTCATAATTACTCAGGACTCAGAAGTACCTTGCACCTACCAGGCCTCTTCATGATCAGTATGAACACAAGAGGTAAAGGATTCACTGCACAGAGCGGTTCCTGAATGGCATCTGAGAAGCTGATCTTTGTTCCTGCTGCTTCTTCATAGCCAGTGGTCCCACTTAAAGATATTACAGTCCACAATTATTCTAATACCCTCTCCTAAACTTTACAGAAAATACAAAGCTACTCTTCCCTCAGCCAAAGGTAGGGAAAGACAACATAGAAAACTCTACAGGACAAATGTCCTTCCATATTTGTTTCTTCAACAAATACTAAGAAGGAAGAAAGCGGAGAGAAAATGTTTACTGATTAAAAAAATTAAGAAAAATATTGACCAAATTAGTTTCTTTTGAAACTAATCCAAACAAAGTTTAATAAGTACTTATGAAGCAGGATAATTGGAACACTACCTAGATATTAGACACTAAAGAGTCACTATGAACATAATTGTGAGTAAATTGTTAAGAGTTCTTTTCAGACAAGACACATATTAAAGAATTTGCAGATAAAATATGATGACTGGGGTTTGCTTTAAGATATTCTATTAGGGGTTCCAGGGGAGGGATACAGCTAAAACAAGGCTGGCCATGTGTTGATAATCATCTAGTCTGGGTGATGGTTTTGCTGAGGTTTATCTGACCTCTCTATTTTTGTGCTCTTTGAAAATTTCTACCACTAAGAAAGTGTTTTAAAGTAAGGACATTTTATTAGTTACAGACATGGACAAAGTATAATTAGTTGGGCATAGGCGTGCATTCAGATTCTGGATATACATTTTTTATTCTAGTAATTGCTGACTGAATGCCTGGTAGATTCCAGTATCTGTAGAACTTGGTGATAAGCAAGGATCCTTTTAAGGACCATGGAGAGTACCAGGGTTAACAGCAAGGTCTCTGGGGCCAAATGGCTCCCACAGCAATCCCAGCTTTGTCACCTACTAGCAAAATGACATGGGGGAAGCAGCTTGACCACTCCATGTCTCCATCTGGTCATCTATAAAGTGAAAATAACAAGTGTTTATATGCTGTGGACTGAACTGTGTCCCCTCTCCACAAAACTGATTTATTGAAACACTAACCTCCAACGTGACTGCTAATTGGAAACATGTTTAGATAAGGTCCTGAGGGTGGAGCCACCACATGGAATAAGACAGACCCACCTCCACTCCCCCACCCTGGCACACCTTGTGAGGACACAAGAAGGCAGCCCTCTGCAAGCCAGGAAGAGTGCCTGCACAGGATCCCGGTGGCCAGCACCTTCATTGTGGGCCTCCAGAACTATAAAAAATAGATGTCTGCAGAAGTAGAGTAGAATGGAGGTCACCAGAGGCTAGGAAGGAGGGGAAGAGGGGTAAAGAGAGGTTGTATAACAGGTATCAAAATACAGTTGGATGGAGACAGTAGTTTCAACATTCTATACAGCCCGATAGGTTAAGTAATGTGAATGTTCCAATATACAGAGATGATCATGTTTGAGGAAATGGAAGTGATAGAAATGCTAATTATCTTGGCTTGATCCTGATATAATGTACACATGTGTGAAATTACACTGTACCAAATAAATACTTACAAATATGTCAATTAGCATAAATAAAATATTGTAGATGAAATATATGTGTTGTCTAAGCCATCCAATCTATGGTATTTTGTTACAGCAGGCAAAACAGACAAACATGCTGCCTCAGCAGATTCATGAGTAGTACCTGACGTGATGCCTCACACATAGGACACACTCAAGAGGCATTAGCGATTATTATTAATGGTCATCAGTTGATTGTGTAAGAGGAAACTGACGATTTATACTCTACTGTCATTGAAAATTAATATAAAACTCTGTCTTACTTTGGTAACCATCCAGTTTGAAAGCCAACACTTTAATACCATCCAGATTTTTTAAAATTTGATGGATGTAGCATTTGGCTATGACACATCTATGCTTATAACAATCTGAAGAAACACTGTGTTCTTTCATTTTAATTGACAAAGAACATACAAGATGCAGAACAGAAGAAATCACCCCAGCTGACCTTTAGTGAGTTAATACATTTGAAAAGGCATTTTATTCTCAAGAAATACATCCCTGATATTTGTTTGTGGGTCTTAGGACAGCCACAAGCAAGGCTGGAAAGTGCAAATAAAGTTAACTCATCAATAATTTCTTCTACTATTGAAGTTTTGAAATATAATAAAGCTATGGCATAAAAATGAAGGAAACATTTCTGCCCTTTCTCTGCAATTGAGGGCTTTGCAAAAACTGCTGATGGTACTGACAACCAGGCATGAAAGCAGGAACAGAAATGGTTAGTGCAGGCACAGAGAGACCCTGAATCCACAGAACATGCCTGGCCCAACCTAAGGCAAAGCCCATTGCATGGTCACCAGGGTAGGTCACAATGGAAACATAAACAAAGGAGAAAATTTTAAAAACAAAATTCAGGACTGCAGGACAGTGCAAATGCACTGCTTCAGATATAAGCAAGTAGGGTATAAAGTCGGCCAAAATTTTTAAGACATAAACAACCTTAACTAAAATTCAGTCTGCTTTGTATTATCACTATGCACTGGCAATTCAAGATCATTTCTGTAATAAATATTCCTCACTCAAAAATCTTTGTTGCTTTAAGTCCTAAATAATTGATACAGTCACTGTCCAATTTTAATACTGTATATGTAGGCCAAAAGTGAGCACATTTTGTCTCGTGTCCCTATAACTTTGCAGATAGTGTGCAGAATGCTCCTGATGAAAATGGACTCAGTTCCACAGACTCACTGCGTTCTGACTCTAGTCCCGTTTGTGTGACCAGTCACGCCGCATGACCCGCACTTCAACGGCAGATTCCCGAAACAAGCTTTGAAGTTCACGTTTTAAAATTTCAAAAAGTAAACAGGCAAATATAATATTTTTGTTTAGTAAGTACACATTTATTTATGGAGAATATATTTTACTGAATATGAATACTACCTCTAAAATGGAAACATTGTTTTTACTTTTCAAGGCTGAAGAAAGTAATTACTAGTATTAAATGATTATTAGCAAAAATAATTATGTCACTTAGAGAATCATGTTTAAAATAGTCTATTTGCACTTATACACCCCCATCCGGTACCATTCTGTTCTGAGATTAATCAATTAGTAGCATTAAGAAAAACCAAGTCCCAACTACTTTGAAGGCAGTAAGATTCACTAAGATGCCCATTCTGGTTTGACTATTGTCTCCTTTGGAAGTCCTGTAATGTTTACAATGCCTAAGTTTTATTGATCTTGTTCTCTACTGTTTTGTCCAACTTAATAATATCTAATGAGATAGACAATTCTTTTTAAGGAAACAAGAGACAACGTTGATAACCATTGTTGATAACCTTGTACTCTGTTCTACACCATGTGCTATGTCTATCCTTGGTTTTGACTGACAGCTTTGTTTTGCCATATTTGACTGAATTCTCTCCCCCCCGCCAAAAAGTAATAAGAACTAAGGAGTAATAAAATCCAAAATGTGTAAATTTTGTTGTAAAAAAGAGAGGGAAAAAAAAAAGAGCTCTAACGGATATAACAGCAAGTGTGTTTAGGGGTGTTAAATAGCTGAGTATATCAATGTTTTTGGATCATTGAACACAGCTGTTTGCAGTCTCCCTGTTTGAATGTCCACTTTGTATTCTTTGATACTGTGATTTGAGCAACTATTTTCAAGATGATAATATGTGATCTATTAACAGGTGATTTCTTACTGTTATGTTTTTTTTTTGTAGTTCTGTATTACGTGTACCCTTATACCGCTTTGTTTTGTTTTGTGTTTTTCTCTTTTTCCTCTTAAATAAAATTAAAAAAAAAAAAAAAGAAAAGAAAAGCCAAGTCCCTGATGATCTCTGTGTTGTATCCTGGCTATGAAAAACAAGGACTTACAAATGTCTCTGCTACTTTATGGTATCATGTGCTTTAAGTCACATTTTTCTACCTATAAATATGTTTTATTCTTATTGGCATATTTTAAAATACATAACGATTACATTCCTCAAGGTACATAATGCATCTTGTTTCTTTTTCATCTCCTTCCCCTCACCTCTTTCCCCCTTTCCTCCATCTCTTTGTCCCCTTCCCTTTTGCAAAACATCTTTCTCTCTATTTCCTACTATCTACATTTTGCTGTTTATGTATAATTTGAGAAGCCATGGGATACTTAAGCTTGCATGTCTGATTCATTTCACTTAACATTATGGTCTAAAGGTCCATCTGTTCTCCTACAAATGGTTCAACTTTATCCTTTGAGGTAAAGCTGTACTTCACTTTATAAATGCTACATTTTCTTTGTTCATTCATCTGTTGATGGATGTACAGGCCACCTCCAGGATTCAGCCATTATAAGTGCTGCTCTAAACATGGATACACATGTACCACTGAAATATGATAGTTTTAATTTGTTCAGGAAGATACTTATAAGAGTAATATCTAGGTCGAATGGAATTTATATTTTTAGATTTTTGAGGAAGCTCTACACTAATTTCCATAATGTTCATACTCATTTATATTCTCATTAACAATGCAGATGAGTTCATTTTTCCTCACAGCCTCTGCAGCATTTATTATTATTTAATTTCTTATGAATTTCATATATTTTTAAAAGGGCAGACAAGTCAAATAGATACCTGTTTTCACAAAAATTAAATAAGATTCAAATTCCAAATTTCTAGCATTAATGAATCATTTTTCACATATGAATATTTACAACCATGTTGCTAGTTACTGTAATACACTATCTTATTTTCACATTAACTTTAAGATTCTTCAGGTAAGAAACAGTAAATGAGAGCTTTATAATTAAGAGTTAAAAGGGCACTTAATTAGTATCAACTTTTAAACAAAGCAATGATGTATTTATTCTCAGACAGTGATTTGTACGAAATGGTGCTTCTGAAAACATTTTCTAAAATTATTTGATTGGATGCTTATTAACAGAGGGCAATTTGGTACCTTCGCAGAAAATTAAACCATACCTTCCTACCACATTTGCATAGTTTCCATTTTTACAATTATGTGAATGATTCTTTTATCGGCAAACATTAGTAAGTCTTTGCTCTGTGCCTGGCACTGTGATTGTCATTACTGGTTTAAAGACATACAGGACCAGGGCTGAGGATTTAGTTCAGAGGCATGGTACCTGCCTGGCAAGCACAAGGTCCTCAGTCTAATTTCCAGTTCAAAAAAAAAGACATACAGGACCAGTGTCTCTGCTAATTGATGGAATGATAAATAGAAATTATGAAATACGACTGATGAGATCACAGAGATATATATATCAAGTAGGAGAGAAACAAAAGTAGTTCAAAGTTACTTCCAAATATCAACTACTTTGAAATCAAGACAAAGTCTGGTGTTACAACAGAATATATAACCAGCAAAAGTTAACTTAGACTTTTCCCCATATTCAAGTAGTCTGAAAATTTTGAAATAGTTTCATCTTCATAGTACTTACTTCTGAGGCATGACTGAATTATACAATGAAAGCTTAAATTTTAAAAGTATTGCAGTGAAAGACACTAATCCATCCCCCAAAGTATTCAGCCTCCCTTCAAACACACTTATCCCATCATTCTTGAGATTTTCTGAAACAGTTCTGGAGTCATGTTTTGTGACTGCCTTTACAACATGTGATAAAGAGCCAGGTTTGGTGGCGCACACATGTAATCCCAGCAACTTGAGAGGCTGAGGCAAGAGGATCATTGTGAGTTTGAGATCAGCCTGGGCTGCAAAGTGAGCTCATATCCAGCCTGAACTGTCTCAAAAAAACAAAAATCAAAACAGTACAAAACAAAGTGTGATTAAAAAAAAATATGGTGAAGGCTGCTGTCTATTGTCAGCAGAAAGGCAGTCTCATAAAAAGTTACACTTTGACATCACCTACCTTATTCACCAGATCTGGCACTGTGAGATTTCTGGCTGTTTCCCAAAGTCGAAATAGCCAAAAGGGCATTCTGAACTGATTCGGGACACCAAGGCAGTCACGAATGCACAGCTAAAGACACAATGAGGAGCTTCAGAACTGACTCAGAAGTGGCAAGAACAATGCAGTGAGTTCAAAGCAAAGGGTCACGTTTTGAGGGGGCTTAATAGCAATGTGTCTTTTGCTGTAATAAATCTTATTTAGATTTTCTCAGTTATTTTTATTAGATGCTTGCAGTATAAAATAATTATTCTTTGCGATGAGTTGGTACACGTAACACATCTCAATTCTTTTATCATCCCCTTCTCTTCCTGTGTCCCCACTCTGTTTTGGGATCCCTTTCCCTTAAAAAAAAAAATCTATCTTCCTATTTCTTAATCTCTATTTTTTATTTGTTCTTTATACTTTGGGTTTCTCTAAGAGAAACCATGTGGTTTTTAAGCTCATATGTCTGGTTTATTTCATTAACACTATGGTCCCAAGGTACATCCTTTTTCCTACAAGTGACACAAATGTATCCTTCCTTATGGCAGAGTAAACTCCACTGTGTGTAATACCACATTTCCTTTTTCCATTTCATCTACTGATGGACATGCAGGCCACTTCCAAGATTTAGTTGTTATGAACTGTGCTGCTATAAACATGGATGCATGTATGAATCACTGTAATATGATTTCCTTAATTCTTCCAGGTATAAAAAATTTAAACAAATTTTTGAATCATATCTCATAATTTCATCACAAAGTCCTGGAACAAAACATTTCAGATAACCAACTAGCGTAAGTACAAATAGTAGATGAGAGCAGTTACCAAATGGATGGCAGGAAAGGAAGAGGATGGATGCCTGTGCTTAGAGAATAGCACAGACAGCAATGCCATTGACAAACTATGGAACAGAGGAGAGCAGAGATGACAAGAGACTTTAACTTTCAAGTTTTGTAGTTTTGTCTACGAACACATTGTGTGTAAAATGCCTGTGAAACAACAATATGTAGATGTCTGGTGACAGCTAGAAATGCAGGACAGTAGTCACAAGGAGTGGGCTTGCTGATACAGTTTCAGAAGTCACCAAGTGCAAGATGAGGGTTAGAGTCATCAGGCTGCATGAGATTTGCTAGGTTCAGTGTGTGTAAGGAGAAGAGAAACAACTGAGAATGGAACTTTATTATATATGCTTTTGTATCATTCTTTAAAAGTGCACTTTTAGGGGCTGGGGATTTAGCTCAGTGGCATAAGCACCTTCCTTGCAAGCAGGCGGTCGTGAGTTCGATCCCCGGTACCGATAAAAAGATTTTTTTTAAAAGTGTACTTTTTCATAAAAAGTATAAACTTTCCCAAACTACAGGTCCCCGTCTTTTACTTCTTTTGTTGAGAGTAGTGGTTAAGCTCACAGGCTCTGGAGACAGTCTTAGATCTACCACTCACAAGCTGCACGATCTCTCTGGGCCTGTTTCTTTATTGCTATAAGGAGGACAGCACAGTAACTACGATGCCTAGATTTTCTTTTTCTGGCTTTTGAATTTTGGGAGTTTTTTTTATTTGGGTGACTTTTTTTTAAGAACTAGATGAGATGATGCACATAAAGTACTTAATACAGTATCTGCCAAAGATAACACACTCATTACATGTTAGTTGTTATATTGACAACAATGATAAATCCGCAACAAAACTTACAATTCCAGTCATAATAAATACTGGGTTTATTGCTCTATATGTTTTTAAAATCTATTTTCATCTCTAAATGAATGGCCCATTTAAAGAGTGTTTTGTTGATATAAGTGAAACATACTTTAGTGTACAATATAGGTTGAACATTTTCTCTGCTCTGTACAAATGCGTAAATTACTGCATTAAACAAAATGCACTCATACTTTCTCCACCAACATTAAGCAATAATCTACTACTTTTAAACTTTAAGCATTCTGAGTACCCAGAAACACAAAAGAGACCACTAAGTTTCCTAATCTTCATAACAATAAAGGATGAAAATATTTTTGGTGAATTAACAACATGTTCTCAAAGCTCCTATGATTTATGGTCCTACCCCCCACTCAGTGAATTGTCTTAAGGTGGCAGCAGGTGAGTCTGTTCTTTCTCATAGATTTGTAGGTACCTTGATGTCAAACACCATCTTCAGAAACCAATCCAATACTAAGCATAAGTAACTGCTAAGTATTTTCAAAATGAGTAAGTAAATGAACTCAAGAGCATATGAGACAGGAAAGCTCATCTGATTTGTACCAACAGGAAGTGTCCCAGCTGATTTCTGAAGTCCTTTTTGGCTCAAGTGAATATTAGTCTATGTTTACATATCTCAGTGGCTCTGCATATGTCCCCTCTGCCACTAATGATGAAAGTTTGTTAGTTTGAATAAAAAGAAATGATAGAGATGGGCTATGTTTTAGTAGCACTGGTTTTTATAAAGTACTACTTTTATTAAAACAGTTCTCCCCACTTTATCGTTACACACACTGATTATAAAATTCACCCTCATAAGCATTTTAAGTGTACACTTCAGAACATCCATCTCTATAAGTCATTCATTTGCAAAACTGAAAGTCTGACCCCATCAAACAGTAACTTCCCCTAGGGCTAAGAGAGCCAGCCCTAGGTCCTGGCAACTACCATTCTATGATCTAGGAGTTTGACTACTCGAAGTACATTATATCAGTAAAATCATGCAGCATTTTGTCTCTGAATCTGGCTTACTTCATTTAGCATATCATCAAGGTTCATTATGGAAAAAGTTTTGAAAATTAAAAAATCACTTAGGGGCAAAAGAGGTATTTAGGCATATATTTTTGAACTGCATAAATTTATTGATAACAATGAGGCTAAAGATGACAGGACACAGTTCTGACAAAGTCATTGATAAGAACTGAATTGCTCCACCAAACCCTGTGACAATCCAGTCTTTTAAAGTAACCTATTAAACGCAGATCCTTTTATAATGTCTTAGGGCCCTGGGGCTGAACTGCACTTCCACTATGGACTCTGACCTTGTAAAATGGAGACAATAATGCCCAAACTGATCACGTGAAGGCTCTGTCGGGCCATGCTGAGGCTCAATAAAATGTACTCCACTTACTTGTGTTTCTTCCAAATACGTCTTTTCCCCGTAAAACATCAGTGTTCCTCCTTGTGAATCCAAGAGTGGAAGTCATCCCTCTCAAGGTACTGGATAAAAAGCACCAACACACAAGAAAAAGAAGACATAGTCCTTGTTCACAGCATGGGACAGGTGACACTCATCATCACCTTCCATGCAACACAGAGACAAAGACTAATTATTCACAAGTGCAGGCGGAGGAAAACAAGGACTGAGCAGTAAACACCTAACACTGACTGGCAAAGAGACAGATTCACTCATGTTTTTTATTCTGAAATTAGGTCATGGTATCCTCAGAAGTAATCTTGGAACTCTAAGGGCTGTAGCACTCAGTAAACCACAAAACAATGACCAGAGAGAGCAGGAGATGGAAACAGCATTGGTGGTTGCAGCTGCATTTGCAGCAAATACATTACAAGGTGTGGAATCATTTCATTTCTAGCAAGTAAGGAAGATCCTATAATAGCATCTCCTAGGTTCTCAACTGCTTATCCCTTAAAACAACTGATGAGGGACAGTGAACAATTACAATGGGCGGGGAGTTGAGGGTGCAGGCTGAATTCATGGCCCATGTTCATTACTCTAACCTCCTGGAATCCACTTCTTCCATACAAATTAGGAGAGGCTGGACCACATGCTCTCTGAAGCATCTTCTAACATGAAAACTCTGCGGTTCTAGGAGTGCTTTGATTTTTAAATGCACTTCATCTTATATTATTAGCATCACTGATTTTATATTTCTATAATAGCTTTGCTTTTAGGAGCAGATGGATGAGCACTTTTTTTTTAGTAAGACAGGGACAGCAGTTATTAACTTTACAAAGGAGACAATGGAGACCTGGAAAGAAATATAATTTGTCCAAAGTCACTTTGATATTGTGGGATTTAAAAAATTCAGTCATTTTTTAAAAGAGGCAAGATTACTAGGTATAGAGTAAAACAAAATTATTCTCTTTTTTTTTTGGCACCGGGAATCAAACTTACAACCTTGCGCCTGCCAGGCAGGCGCTTAAGCCACTGAGCTAAACAGCCAGCCCCATACAAAATTATTCTTAAAATTTTACAGTTTTAGCACAACATTAGGTTGGATTATGACATCCACAACTTCTATACAGGTATGAACACCACCCAGGGCTTTGGGATCAGGGGGAGAGGAACCTTTGATCCTTTAAATCTCAGTTCAAGTATCATTTCCTTCAAAGACCTTTGTGAACCTCTGCCCATCCCACTCTCTACTCCCATGGAATTATTATAAATCAAACGCTGCTGATATTCCACAGAACTTTCTTTACAGAGCATATACAGCCTTCTTCCTGTATAGAGATATGCATACATTTTACTTCATTTGAATTCTTCACATATTAACCAAATTGCTTGTAATAATAAATAATAAATACTTGCAAAACCTATTATTCTCCAGAATAATGGCTTTCTATGGTTTTTTCCCCCTGTGAAGTACAAGTCAGAAATGTTTACCTTTGCAAAGCAGTGTACATATACTACACATAAATATATACATGAAACAACTATTATACAGAGTGCATTCTCTAACAAATGAGATGCCCTCTGATACACTCTAGTCCAGTGGTGGTAAACCTATGGTATGTGTACTTCAGTGGGCTGTTTGCTATCATTGTAAGCTCTAAAGGTTTGCCATCAATGCTGTAGTCTTTTATATTTTACTCTATTTCATTCTTTGAATAATAGTAACAACTAACTAGGTTGGTATTTATGCACAGCTGATGAATCTTGAACTGTGAATAGTTTTAAATAGTACTCTAGAAGTTATTTTTAAAATAAAATAATTCTAAAATTTATTGGATAATTTGCCTAAAAGGCATTCAATTTATTGTCTGTCTTTCTACACAGACTGAAAAGGTAAATTCTTATCTTCTGTCCTCTCAGACTCCCTTCCAGCTATGCACTCCCATGACCCACTTCTGATCAAGGAGACATTACTAGAAGTCACTGGGGTACTTCCTAGAAAAGATGTTAAAAGGGTCAATTCTTCAGGCATTCCCTTCAGATCTTACCCTCTTTCCCTTCTTTTTGTCCACAACAGGGAAATGGTGCCTAGAAGTACAATACTGGCAGACTAATGCACAGTATTTTTAGACCCAGGGATCCTCTGTGAGAACTAAATCCTTTTGAAAGGGAAGAGTGTGTTTGCTTGAAATTTATTGTGGAGGACCTTAAATGCTTTTACTTATATAAGAATGCTGTTGCAGGTCAGGGATATGGCTCAGTGGCACAGCACCTGAGTTCAATTTGCGGTAAAATAAATAAATATAAGAATATTGTTGTTGCAGAGCTCCAGTAATGGCAAGTGGTTATAATAGTCAGTGCACAGAAAAGAATCTTCTGGGGCTGGGGATGTGGCTCAGTGGTTGAGTTCTTGCCTTGCATTCACAGGGCCCTGGGTTTGATCCCCAGCACCACACACACACACACACACACACACACACACACACACAGTGTGATAATAAAAACTAGCAAATAGCCTCAAGGTCTCTATTTCCCCTGCAAAGACATTTAAAAGATTAGTTTAAATGGAATAATGTAACTAATGACCCATGGCTTCTAATGAAGCCCTTCTTCAATCATTCAAACTGTTCCATGAAAAAAGAACTTTCTTTTCAATTAAATCTGCAAGTAGCTTTTTCTAAATTAAGAAAAACATTCGTTGCCTGTCATCTCACATTACATTTATTTTTTGTTTGTCATTTAAACTAGTGTCATTGTGGGTGTTAACTGACTCCCATTTTAGCACTTTGAAAAGATGAACGACCAAAGATAAATGATGGTCATGTACTAGAATAACAGGCAGCAGATTAGAATCAAATAAAAACAGGTGTAAAATAACACATACTAAAAAAAATTTTATTAGTATAGTGATTTAAGTTAATTGCATCAGGCTACTAAAGTCCACTGACTTCAGTATAGTGGTTTAGTGTTACAATCCAGTTCTTAGCCATCGAATGGGGCAGGTCTTAGATGCAACACCTTTACTCACATTGACCATATTTTTCAAGCCAAAAATTAATGATGCCTAACTGTTGAAATTGAAACACACAAAACCAACAACTGGAAGCAAATAATCACCATGCCTGATCAGCATTTAGCTAAAAGGCAAAATTTTTATTTCAAGCAATACGATGTAAGTGCAATTTCTATTTTAGCCCATGAATGCTTTTTAATTACAAAGAAAATTAAAGGTTTTTAAGAAGATTTGATAACCAGGTAGTCAGAACACTGTAATATATACAGACTTGTGCTTCCTCTAACCATACATCCTTCAGAAACCTTTTTTGGGGGGGTTGGGGGGTGGAGAAGATACCAGAAATCAAACTCAGAGCCTTGCACTTGCCAGGCAGGCACTGAACTTCTGAGTTACATTACTAGCTGGAACTTTTTATAAATCCTTCTAGAATCTTTTCTCTTTGGTTTTTTTGAGGCAGGATCTCACTGTGTAGTTTAGGCTGGTCTTGAACTCACTATGTATTCCAGGCTGGACTCACACTGGCAGTGATTCTCCTGACTCAGCTGCCTGAGTGCTGGGATTACAGGTGTGTCCACCATGCCGGGCACCTTTTCTCTTCTTTTAGGATTACCATGTAGGGCTACAAACAGTTCAATCAAGATGAATTAAGTATTTCAAAATTGTGAATAACTGGACTTTGGGAGTTAATTTTCAACATACATGTGTATGTGTGTGTGCCTATGTGTGTGTTTAACTGTATGACCAAAGTTATATGGAAACATAGTTTAAAGAATCAAACAAGTGTTCATGGCTTTTCATACAAAACTACTGGGCCCTCATATCCCCATTTTCTTATTGCCAGATGCAACCAGGGTCCAGTCTTTTAGCTGTCTTCTTTTTGGTCATGACCTCCTTAAGTTACTCTGGACTTTTGTTTAGCCATGACTGCTCACCACAGGAGTTACTAACACACACCAGTGGAGCCCACACCGTATTTTCCACTCTCTTAATAGTCAGTGTTTATATTATTACCATATAAATGCTATTTATGGCTGAATCACAGCACATTAATTTTTCTTTTCTGCACAACTCATCTTTCTACCTCAATTCCACATTGAGAGACTTGTAGTTTGAATTTTTAAAATGTATCTAACACCAATTATTTTCAAAATTCTCTGCAAATGTCTTAAATTTTTCTTAGCAAGTGAAATCAAGAGTTCTGTCAACTTTATCCTTGTTGGGGACATACCCCTGAAGAACTCTGACTTACTGAATTTGAGATATTCAGCCACTAAACCTAGTGTAAAGCTGTCAATTTGAGATTTTTCTCTCACCATCATCCTGGGGATTTTCTTTCCTTCACTTGTATGTTAAGTCTATTTCCTCATTTCCATGTTCTCTTTCTTTTCACACCCTTATTTAAAAATGCATATGCTGTAGTAGTTTCCTGAGAAGTATATCCATGACAGCTTGAATGAATGAAAATGCGTTTTATTCCACCTTCAAATGCTGCTTGCCTAAAGATAGAATTTTAGGTTGAAAATACTTCCCTCCAAATTTTAAAGGCACTGTTTATTTTCTTTTCTAAAAATTAGTACATTTGCTGTAAATGAAATTTACATTTGTCTTCAGGAACAGGTACATGCATGTAACACAGCCTGATTCTTTTTTATTCTCTTTCCCCTACCTACCCACTAGTTTCCCTTCACCTCTAAATACTCTGTCTCCATTTCCATTATTGTTATTATTACTATTTTTAGTTCATATTTACAACATTTAATGTTTGTTTGTTTGGCTGGTTTTTTCGTTTTGTTTTTTTTTGGGTTTTTTTGCCAGTACCAGGGATCGAACTCATGACCACGCTCTTGCAAGGCAGGCGCTTATGCTGCTAAGCTAAATCCCCAGCCCTCAACATTTAGTGTTCACATTCATTGTGGGTATTTGGTACATATATCTTGAATCTTTTTACTTCCCCTTCTTCTATTCCCTTCTCCACATCCTTAGTCCTCTGGACTCCGTCTCATCTGCAAAAGATCTATCTCCCTATTTCTTTCTATCACTCCTTTGTTTTGGTATTTATTTTCCTCAAATGAGAGATACTGCTTCTATTTCCCAGATATATCCATTTTCCTACAAATATCTGGAACTTGTCCTTCTTGATAGCTGAGTGGTGTTCTATTTGTATAGACACAACATCTTCTTTGTCTATTCATCCACTGATGGACATGCAGGCTGCTTAGCCATTATGAATGGTGCTGCTATAAACATTGGCACGCATGTATCACTATAATGTGTCCTTAGCTCTTTGAGAAAGATAACTATTCCGTGCTTGTGTGTTTCAACAGTTAAGAAGTTTGACCTATTTTGATTCTTAGTTTTGGGAATATAACCTATTTTGCCCTCCTTTTTCTGAAAGCTTTAGGGGGTCTTCACTTTATCCCAAACATTCTGCAGTATCACACTAGGAAACTTCAGTGTGGGTCCCTTTGCAAATATCTACTGTATCTTCTAAAAGGGAAACACATGTCCTCTAGCTCTGTTAATTCTTCTTGAGTTTTTTTTTTTTTATGACTTTCTCTTTTCCATTTTTCTCCTCTTTTTTTGGATTTCTTGTGATTTAGATGGTGGTCTCATGAACTGATCCTCTAATTTTACAGTTTCCATGTTTTAGGTTTTTTTTCCTCCCTGTGTTTTATGAAAGTTTTCCTCATTTTTTTTTTTTTTGCCAAATCTTTTCCCCTCAAAATCCTTTATATCGTATTTTTTCATTGGCCTACGGTACTTCAATTTTTTAATATTAGTTTTGAAACAATCTTGAATTTATATAAGTATTACAAAAATTTTACAAAGTTTATATATTCCTTTCAGTTGGCCATACCTATAAAACCACAGTAATTATCAAAATGAGAAAATCAATACTGTGAACTATAAACCACAGATCTTACTTGAATTTCAGTAGCTTTTACAAATGGACCCTTTCTTCTCTAAGATCCAACCCAGGACTCCACATTGCATCGAGTTGCTGTAACTCCTTTGTCTCCTCTTATCTGTGACAGATTTTCAGCCTTTCCTTACCTCTATGGTCTTGACACTTTGGATGGGTCCTACCCATTTATTCCTACTTCATAGTCTCTCAATTTGAATTTGTCTGATATTTCTCAGTTATTTTTTACCAAAAATACTAAAGAAGTGATATTATGTGTCTCACAGTGAATCACACTATGGATTTTATTTTATCTTTTGGTACCGGAGATTGAACTCATGACCTAGCTAGCATTTGCCAGACAAGCCCTTGTGCCACTGAACTAAATCTCCTGCTGTACATCATGGATTTTAATATACTGTACCGTGGCAGTGTTGATCCTGACAGCTGTTTAAGGTGGTGTCTACTGTTTCCCTCAATGTAAGGATTTCATTTGTAACTGAAACAATTCAGCAGCCTGGTGGGCAAACAAGCAACTAAGCAATTCGTTTTGACCATACGTAACTGCTCTGCACTGAACTAGTCACTTTTTTTCACGGAGCCTATCTAAAACGAACACTCCAGGAAGGGCTCGTCTCCCTTTGAAAATGTCAAATATGCATTGCTCCTGGTCAACAGGACTCTGGGCATTCTCAGATCTTACATGGTTCTTGATCCACAGCACAGTGACAAGTGTGTAGTCTTTTTTGTTAAATGGGACAGAAAATTAGTAAACCAAGGCCTAATGTTTGAATCCTATCTTAAACAAAATTCAGGTACCTCTCTAGGGAGAGAAGAATCCAAACACAAAGGTTCAGCTGTACACCTTCAACGCCTTCTCTATCTAAATCAAAACATTTTCTTCTGGCTTCACAGCAGCAATGGCCATGTCAGCCAGACAACCAAATATGCTGACCTTCTCTAAGAAGCGAAGGTTTTGATGATGTGAAGAGAACTCTCATGTAGACTCTTTATAAACAGAAAGAGTAGCCCTGTAGGGGCCGGGGGAATGGTTGGTGCTGTGGTGGGAGGTCCAAAGTCTAAAGAAATCACCAGTTGGAAAACTGACAAGACAGAAGGGAGAGGAAAAGAGAGGTCAAAAACAAAATGAGGGGGCTGGGGATTTAGCTCAGCGGCATAAGCGCCTGCCTTGCAAGCAGGCAGTTGTGAGTTCGATCCCTGGTACCAATAAAAAAGAAAAGACAAAAAAAAAAAAAAAAAGAGAAAATAAAATTTACTAAGCAGACAAGTGCTAGACACTGTTCTAAGTGTGTTATAAACACAATATCCCTGTTTAGCAGGTACTGTCACTGCCCCCAAAAACCTAAAGCAGGGAATTGGAGGCACCAGGAGGGAAAAATAACCCGATGAAGGACAGACAGAAAGCGGCCAATCCGCAGTCCAGGCAGTGTGACTTGGGCACCAACGCTCTTTAAACATTATGGCCCCTGGCTCCAATAGATGTTCTTGTGTGTTGCTGATAGTTCCATCAATTAATTATTTCTGGTGCAACAAGAAGCACAGTCTTAACATGAAGTTTTCCTTCAAAATGCCTTAAGCTTTTGTAGTAAATATTTTCCTGCTTTTCCACTGTGACAAAGATCACAGCTCAATGGTGTTCACTAAATAGTATCACGTTCTTGTACAAATTAAATGAGATCTGATTATTAAGGACTAAACTATTACACAGAAACCAAGAAAGAAAGAGAAAAAGAGTATTTCTCTCACGGAATTCAGATAACTGGCCTGCTATTTGCTTTAGGAAACTATGTAACCTGCTCTGACTATAAAACAGCTTTTTTCTGGCTGCTGAGAACACTTCCACACAGCAAACGCTGAAAAGGACTGCAGATTGGAACAGATCAATCTTGCCAGACTCAGAACTTTCCAGATAAACTATTCAGATTGACAGTGACAGGCAAGCCAAGAAAAACAAAAATCTGCTTCAGAAAAGATGAGGCTTTTAAATATCAGCAGTCTCCAGAGTTTTGTTTTTTAATTCTTTAATGCAGGATCGTCTCTTGGGACACGAACTTCACGTCTCCTTTTACTGTGCTTTTTTAGTTGTTTATGGTTTATAATTTGGAAGCTCCCAAGGGCCTTTCCAACTTATACAGAAATCTAAAGGAGCAGAAGGATTATGCCTAAAGATGTATGGCCTGGGAACAAATAAGATTATAAAGAATTTTTAGAAGACAAATAGCCCAGGCTTGAAAGCACAGTGTGCCTTATGAAGAGCCCAGACTGGGATTTAAGAAGACCCCGTCTAGACAAAGCACGGGCAACCATTCCACCTGGGCCTGAACATTCGTCCACAGGAGACCAGGCAGTGACACACCCCACAGCCTTCCAGAAAGCAGGACTTCACGAGACAAGAGCTTGAGGTTCTGACAGAATCCTCTAGAAGTTAGAGGTCACATAAAGGAATTTTTTTAGGTTAACTTTTTATTTCACATTAAGGATTATTTAAGAAAAAATCTTTTTTACAACTTTGCCAAACACAAGCAATGTAGCCCAGAGCTCAGCAAGAATCAGTTAAACTTTGCAAGGATAGATTTAAAGAAAGCAGCAACAGTGAAAGACAGTAGGGTTATATGCAATAAATCCCATTAATATACATGATAGACACCCTACCTTGGGAATCATAATCCAGCTAATTTGCATATTCAGTGAATCTTTATGGAAAACAAAGGCATTGAAAGGTTGAAAGGGTACTGTCTATTACACTGAAGCAGGCATCAGCTAATAATGACGACAACATAAATGGCAGAAGCCAACTTCTAACATGGAGCTTATTATGTAGGAGAAAGTGCTAAATCCATCAATGAGATTACAAAACTTCACACCAACACATGACGACTTTGAATTATATATTAACATATTGTTTCATTAAAAATGAAAACGTTTGACTTTGTGCTTTGTAGATTAAACAACTCAGCCTTACTGAATCTGTTATTTTTACTTAAAAATGGAAATAATTGGAGGCTCTTACCATGTAGTCATGTTGAAAAATCAATAATATGCCACAAGCAAATATCTTCTATTGTATAGCAAAAGAAACAGAATTATGGGAGTGGGGTAGTTTTATTTAATTAGTATCCATGTTTCTGTTCAGTATTCTAGCAACACCATTCACTCTTTGTTTTCAGTGAAAGCGCAGAGTTCATGGAGGAGGGCCTGCCCAGACCCCCTGTCCCAAGGCTAAAGCTAACTGAAGTCCAAACTCTCTGCCTAGGAAAGAGAGCCACCGCTAATGAGAAAATATGACAACTCATTAGGGTTCATCTTGAAAGCCTATGTTTGCTACCTATTTCTAAGTGGATGGTCCAAAGATAATATATTTTTTAATAGCAAATTAAGGACACTATAAAGCTGGCTGCAGTGGCACATATCTATAATCCCAGCACTGAGGAGGCTGATGGATGAAGATCACGGGTTACAGTCCAGCCTGAACTACAGAGCAAGACCCTGCCTCAGAAAAACCAAATAATAAAGAAGGGTGGCTCTTTGATGTTTTAAGAATCATAGACATGCCCACAAAAATGTAAAGGTGTCTCTTTTTGACTTCCATTCTAGGCAACATTGGAATTACAAAACACAGAATAGGAAACTGAGTAATAAAGGCAAGATGTCTGGCTAGGGATGTGGTTCAACAGTGAAGCACTTGTCTAGCACAAGCAAAGGCCAGCAACACACACACATACACACACACGGATTCCTGGACCTGGACACTGGACTATGCTAGGGCTTCCATTATTCTAAGAATTAATGTAACAAAATAATAATCATACAGAATCTACATTAGGCTTATGCAAGTTAAAGGAACCAATTCAGGGAAGATTCCAAACTGTTTGTTTTTCTATTAAGCCCTTAGTTTGAGTTCTTCAAACCAGACTCTTATAAGCAAAGACCCAGCCGAGATCTATCCAAAGGTTTTTTCTCTAGGTCAATAAAAGCTGCTAAGACTAAAAGTGGCCCCTCCTCCATGGTCCAAACGGCCTCCAATGTGTGGCTAATGCAGCCAGCTGGGGAACTGGAGCCCTCAGGGGGCGTTCAGTGGCCCCATCTGGGGGCTGTCTCATTGGGCAGATATGATCAGTTTGTCTCCTCCCTATGGATAATCCTCTTTGTTTTGTTTCAGGTTTTTTTTTTTTTTCTCCTCTCCTGCCTATCCCACTGCCATGTCCTTTGAGCCATGAATATACATCTTTATACTACAGTCCATATGGTGTGGTTCTTCCAAAGAACATGTGCATAGCTAGGCTGAGTCCAATTAGACAGAGACTGTCACCCCCAGGGAACTACAGCAAGATGGGCTTTGTGAAGACTGACCATTTATTCATTCACTTGTCCCACAAATATTTAGGGAGTTCTGGCCATAAGTCAGGCACACAGCTAAAAGCCAGGCACACAGCACACAGCTAAAAGCCAGGGATAGGAAGGTGAGCAGACACACTCAGTGCCTTCCTTCTGCAACCTAATAAATAACTGCACCATACTGAGTGCTGTGTAGGAAAGGCTTTGTGAGCACAAGACAGGGGAGAGGTCTACTCGGGGATGGGGAGACTTCTCCGGGGAAGGGATGGTGGCAGCTGCAACCCCAGAAATACAGAGGATGGAGAGGTGCTGTGAAAAGAGGTTCAGCAAATATGAATGCAAAAGCCAACCAGGTGGTTGGAGGAGAGGTAAAGAGGACTAGAGAGGTTGTATAGAGGCAAGGAGGGCAAATACCACACACTAAGTTAGCAACTTCCACCTCCAGAGAACAAAAGGGGACCAAAGGGTTTTAAACAAGGAGCTGATGATTAGGGTTTTCAAGTTCAGGTACAACCAAATACGCATCTATAGTCACCCATGCACACTTTAGTAAAACTAATTTGAGAACTCCAGTTCTGGAGCCTGAACCTCACCAAAAGGTCCTTTCTTCAAATGCAGGGTTTGATAGTTGGATATAAAAGGACAGAGGCCTGGGAGTCATGGAATCTGACTTCTGTTTGGGATTTCTGTGCTACAGTAGTTACCACATTTCTTTAGCTCCTGGTTTTTCATTTGTAAAATGGGGAAGGTGGGCATTAGGACCACTTGATCTATGTTGTACTATGAACAGAAGAAAAACAAAAGGATATATTTAAAAAACTCAAGTAGCCATTAGACATGAAAGAGATGTTGATATTCATAATGTGAGAAATTAAAATGTATTAGATTGGCAAAAACTCATTTCTGGCAAGGATGTGAATGTGAAGAGTTCATGCTATTAAGCTGAGTGTAAACTGGTACAAGTAATCTGTAGGACCATTTTGCAAATGTCTGTAAAGTCTGAAATGTACACATCCTGTGACTCAGCACTTCTACCCACAGACACACACCCTAAATAAGCTCATACATATGCACAAGGAAATATGTCTAAAAATATTCATGGGAGCATCAGTTCTGACAGAACAAAACCAGAAGTAGCTTGAGTATCAGCAAGAGAATAGAGAAGTATAGAATAGTTGTCCCTCTGCATTATCAGGTTCCACATCTGTGATTTCACCAAACATGGACAGGAAAAATTGCATGTACAGAACATATCCAAACTTTTACTTCTGTCATGAATCTCCAATGACACAGGATAACAACTATGTACATAGCATTTATATTGTACTAGGTACGGTAAGTAACATAAGGATGATACAAAACACACAGAGGATGTGTGTAGGTTCAATGAAAACACTACGCTATTTTGAATCTTTCATATAATATTTAATATACAAACAATATACGTTATATAGTAATATTCACTTTTTAAATTTTAACTGATAGAGACAAAAATTATACATGTTAAAGATGTGATGTTTCCATACAAGTTTACATTGTATAATCAGCATACACATACGATTTCCTTAAATAAGTTTACCATTTCTTTATGTTAAAGACATCCAAAAATCCTTTTTTGTAGCTTTTGATATATGGAGTACACAATCAATATCTAAAGGCATCCCACTGGGCAGAAGCACAGGCGAAGATCTCACTCCTAGCTAACTGCAACTTAGTACCTGCCAATTGACCTCATTTTAGTAAAAGCACAAAGAAATATATGGTTAAATGCCAAATGTAAGAGAGCAGTCACCTCTAGAAACAGGAAGAAAATGTGACCAAGGAAAGGGCATAACTCAATTTAAAGTATTTTAATAGTATAAAATGGTATTGCACAGGTAATTATATTATTTTTTATGGCTTTTTATAGATAGAAAATATTCAGACCACAAAAAAAAAAAAAAAAAAAAAAAAAAAAAGCCTGAAGGCAGTCAAGAAGAATACTAGTTGCTTCCCTAAGTCAATTGTGTCAAAACTGTAAAATCTGATTGTGCACAGAAATAGCTTTGAGAGGAAAAGGGGCTGGGTCCAGCCTTTAAACCAGAGAGTAAGAGACCTGATTTCTGAATGTGTCTATACCCCAAACTCGCCCTGGGACCCTAGATGGGCCATCTAAACAGGAGTTGCTCCCCATCTAGAAATTTGAGGATTGCAATGGTGAGGCCTAAGGTCCTTTCCCGACTGAAAGCCTCATGCTGCCTGACTCCACCCTCCCTGTGAGCTGGGGCTCTGCATTGGCACCAGGGGGACCAAGCCATGGTTTAACCTACCAGGTCCTGCTTAGTCTAAATTGAGAGCTGAAAACTTTCATTCACTGACTTACCCTATAAAGTCTTGGTTTTTATTCTCTTTTTCACAGTGATACATGTCATTGTTTGCAACAGCTGCTCCAAAAAGTACGACACACAGCAGCTTAAACAGTCAAAACTTGTTTTGTCACAGTCTGGTGGCCAGAAGCCAAAGAACAAGATGCAGGCAGAACAGATGCCTCTCTGCTGGCTTGGAGAACAGCACCTTTTCTCTGCGTCTTTACTACGTGTGCCTCTGTGTCCAAATGTCCTCTCGTTGTAACTGGACTAGGGCCCACCTCTAACCCCATTTTACTTCTGTAACAATTTCATCTCCAGATAAAGTCACATTGTGACATATCAGGGTTTAGAAGCTTAGTTATATGAATTTTGGTGGGGACACATTTCAGTTCATAAAAAGAAGCCTTAAACCCTCCCAATGTTAGATTTGTTAAAAAAAAAAAAGGTAGCAAAATTGCTCATTTAAATGTATTAACTACTCTAAAGTCTGTAACCATTTACTTCTTGTCAGTAAAATATCAAATTTTCTCATAATTAACCTAGGGACAATGAGCATATCAGGCCACTTAAAACAGCATAAGTCTATTAATAAATTTAGCTCTACATGCTATTAAAAGAATGATTCATTCCTTCTGATGTTGACGTTAAATAATTAATTCTTTTAACAAAAAATTCATTCATTTTCTAGAAGTAATCTTGTTGGAAAAACACCACACAACTGGTTTCAAGGACCAAAATCTAGTGCCAAAAATGACACACATATGATTTCCCCAGCGTATTATTTCAATAGCTCTGTGGATTGAGAGACAACGCAGTTTCAGACTCAGTCTACAGCAACACACCCGGCATTGTGCGATGACCCGCTGGCCAGTCTGCCCCACTTCCAGCATGCTGCTCAATTAACTTAGTCCAGTGAGTGACAAATTGAACTCTGTGGCTGGCCCAGGGAAGTCTCCATGTCTGCTCAGCACACAGAGCTTCCTTTCTTGAACCCATCAGTCACAGGAAAGAGAGCCAGGTCTCAGGGTAAAACCATCAAAGGACACCGGGACTCATGGAAACTGGCCATTTCGGAAGAGTCGATATGCCAAAAGCCTCAAATGCCCCGGTGTAGGCCGCTGAAGGATACAGCTCCTCTGAGCCACAGACAGGCCTATTTTTAAGTTGGGGAAACTGTGATTTGGGCCAAGTCATACCTCTCGGCAAAACCAGGTAAGCACAGCATCAAAGCATGTTCCAAAAGAGCAGGTATTTATAAGGTGAACTTCATTTGCAAAATTAAAGCAGTCAAAGGAAACAAAGACCTTTGCCTTTAAAAACGTACTTGAGTAAGGCGGTCGCCCGTAGAATTACAAGTCTGGCCAACTCAAGTCCTTCATGTGACTTGAAATGTACCTACCTGCAATGCTCTTACCAGATGAGTTTTGAGTTCTCAAAACAGACTTTGCTGAGTCAGAGGCCCAAAATTACCTACACCTCCAAATGAAATCTAAGTAGCTGTCTTGGTGAATGGTCTCAGAATCTGCACAAATGCCATTTCTAATATAATCAGGCAGGTGAACATTCAGCAGGTGCTCAGGCTGTTTACTTTGATAAACAATAGACACTGGTGGCGGTCAAGAGTAAAGGCGAGGTCTTCTGGGAATTGAGCTGCTGACCCCTGGGAATTGCCTTGTTGCTATCTTACATCCTAGCAGTAAGAAGGAGAGGTGATTACATCTATAATTAAAAATGAAGCAAAAGAGCTTTAAGTCTGTGACAACCAAAATTTTTCAGAAATAGGTCCGAAATAATCTTCAGTAATTAATTTGCTTTTTAAAATTGATCTCATTTTATAGAATTATCCAAAACTGTTAATACTTCTTACATTTTCACCAAAGTACAAATGTGTTAACATTTAACTTACACATGAAAATAAAAACTTTAAAAATTTTTTCATGTATGAAAAACAAACAAACAAATCAAGGCAATGTTACAACTCATCCAAACCGGAACCTGTCACTACTTTGCCAGAAACCTCAGTCCTTCCTGTTTTCTGAAGTTGAGCTTCAGGAGCATCTGATTTGATTTTAGTTTCAAAGTAACTTCACTAAGCATCCTACCTGTGCTACAGAAAAACATCCATAAAGTCAACGGACTTAAAGCACCAGAAATTCAAACAGGAATGTCTCAGTTCACTGGATTTGCCAAAGGGCACTTTTTTTTTTTTTTTTTTGCCAAAGGGCTTTTAGCACAATATTTTAAAGAGTCAGCAAAAACCAGCAAAGTATTTACAGTTTCTTAAACAACCTTTTTTGGAAAACTACGTACACACAAAAATGTCTTTTCATTCTAGAATCCTTTAGAGAAACATATGTGTCACTTTGTAGAATATTAACAACTGAGATGGAGGAGGTCAGGTGCAATCAAGAGACAATTTTTTAAAACAGCTGTCAACTAGGGGCTGGGGATTTAACTCAGCGGCATAAGCGCCTGCCTTGCAAGCAGGCAGTCGTGAGTTTGATCCCCGGTACCTATAAAAATGAAAAAGACAAAAAAAAAAAACCAGCTGTCAACTAAAGACAAGCTCAAAAGTGAAAATGCCTTCTCTAACATTATCAATACAGCGACTCTTCCATCCTGTTCTCTAACATTGCTTATTTCTCGGAGTATCTCCATCAGCAAATCCCTTGCTCTCACTGGACCCACAAGCCACGGGCCCAGCCCTTTCAGCACCACTCACTATCTTCTTGTCCTCAGCTCCCCTCCTCACAGTTCAGATACCCAATCCAGCATCACTGCCACCTCCTCATGCACACTTTCACCTTTGTGGTCTCTCTTCTCATTTTCTCCTATTCATCTGTCAAAGTACTAAACCCAGCTACACCCAATGCTTCTGATTGAGCATGGGGCAACACTTAACCAGACTGACAGGTCCCATTTTCAACTTATGGTCACTCAGCCCAAGGAGCATAGCCCTTGCAGCGGTTGCAGCAACCCCAATACATGACAGCAGCATCCATTACTCCTCTCTCCTGATAATTCTTTCCTACTTTACCCTCTGCTCTCCAAGCTTCATGGGGCCACCCGATCCTCACCCTGGACCGATGAATCAGAATTACTCAGAAGAGAATGTCCACCAGCTCTCAGCCCAGGATCTCCTCTGCCTTGCCTCTAGCCATGTCCTTGTCTAAGCCCACACTTCCTCTTTTGTGCATGGACCCTGTCCACTCTTATTCATGCCAGGACAAGGCCCAGGAAGTACTCGCCCCTACTACAGCTCTAACTTCCCTATTTATATAAGCATCTGTCAGCATCTAGGGGAGCACATAAGCACGCTAACCTTCTCGTCTTTAAAAATAAGAACTCCCAACTCCTTGTTTCCCTTCTATAGTTTCTGTCCTACCTATCTGCTCCATATTGCAGCGAAACTCAGAAAAGTTGTTTCTTCTTGCTGTCTTCAATGCAACTCTTTCTTTTATCCCTATCCGTTCCATCTGTCACCATCATCATTCGCTGAATGATCTCGTCACTGTTGCCAGTGACTTTCATGCTGCCAAACCCTTCACCATCCCTGACCTCACAGCAGCACCTGAGACAGGGGATGGCTTTCTCTTTTCTTGAGACACTGTCATCTTTTGGCTCCAGGCATCATTGCTAGCCCACTGGAGCTTCTAACTCCATCTCTGTGGATCTTCCTCATAGCCCATGTCTCTTCAGGAAGTACCTTAGGGACCCACTTTGAAAGTTTTCTGTCTTAGTTACTTTTCTCTCACTGTCTAGATAAAATACTTGATGCTCAAAGTGAAGAAAGGGAAGGTGTATTTCTTACAGTTTTGGGGTTTTCAGTCCATATTCAGCTTGCTCCATGGCAGGATGGCATAGTGGGCAGCTGTTCATGGCCACCACAAACACCAAGCGCAAACAAAGCATTTAAAAAAAAAAAAAAAGGAAAGACAGGCCTTCTTCCTGCCCTTACACTGTATGTCAGCTCTGTCCCTGGGTGGGTGCAACACTCACATTGGCAATCCCAGGGATAGACAACAAACTAATAACAAATACTGGATCAAACAAATCATAAATGCTAGATTCAGTCACATCTGTGAGGCTTGAGGAAACCATTCAAACACAAACCATAACATTTCACCCTTGGTCCCCCAAAGACTCATGTACATCCTTTATACAAAAGACATTAAGTCCATCTGCAAGAGTTGCCAAAGTTCTAACAGTTTCAGCATTGCTGAAAAGTCTAAGCCCCAGGTCTCCTCCAAGATGGAAGTCAAACTTCTAGCTGCAAGCCTATGTACAAATGAAAACAAGGTTAAACACTTCCAATATGCAATGGCACGAGACAAACATTCCCATCCCAAAAGGTACAAACAGGAGAATACAAAGGATTGGGACCAAAACAAATTCAAAATCCAGCAAGCAAATGTTAAGACCTATAGTTGCATGTCCAACATCTGATGCAATCTGTGGCAAATTGTGAGCTCCAAAGGGCTTGTGTGGTTCCACCCCCAAAAGCACTTCCCGGGTCTTCCAGTTCCCACAGATTCTCTTTTTTTTTTTTTGTCTTTTTTCTTTTTATTGGTACCAGGGATCGAACTCATGACTGCCTGCTTGCAAGGCAGGCACTTATGCCGCTGAGCTGAATCCCCAGATCCCACAGATTCTCTCTTAAGCCCAATCTACTCAGTCTTTGCAGCTTTCCTTGGATGATCCATGTTCCTGCCTTTTTCAAACTTCTGGTGTCCCCACTGCACCTTTGGCTCCACATTCACAGCTTTACTGTCCCCTCAGGGACACACTGCTTGGCCTCCCAGGCCTTCTAAAATGAGGGTGGAAGCTGTCTTAACCTCAGAAATTGTGCATTCTTCATTTGCCTAAACCCAGTGCTACATAGATGCTGCCAAGGTCTGCTGCTTGCTGGAGTAGTAGCCAAGTTTTCCTCTCTCTCTTGGCTATAAAGATCACATGCCTGAACTTAACTGAGGAACAGCTTCTCTATGCTGCCACCATGTTGGAATCTGGTGCAGCTGCCACCATTTTGCCTCCAATGGCCTCCAACGCCACTCTGGAACAATGTGCTCTATGGCTTTCTCCTCTGAGCAAAGTCTTTTCACATTTGCAGTTTTGAGGCTGCAAAGGGTGGTGACCCGCTACTTCCCAGGATGCCCCCAGGCCACCTTTTTTTATTTCTCTGATCCTTCTCAGAAATTGAAGTCTCAGCTCTTACCTTTACAGTCCACAGATTTCTGGCCAAATTCACAATCTTGATCTTGATTTACAACATAAATCTAGCTAAAAGCCCCCAATAATACCCATGGTCATTAAAGTGGATTTCTGAACAATATAGGAATCCAAGCAGCCAAACTGATAAATTTGGAATTTTATTAGCTGAGTTCAGCAACCACCCATGGACCGTTTCAGAGTCCAAATAAGTGGCACTGAACTGGAAAGTTACAGTTTTTAAAGCAGAAAACCACAAAAAGACATCCTGTTGGAAGCAATTTAGCTAGAATCTTACATTAATTTTTAGTTGACACCTGTATTCTGCTTCTTTGTTGAGCAGATTAATTTTTCTCTTGTGGGTGCAGCTCATTATGCTTTTCTCTTGGGACTTGTACCCTGAGTAATTTTTCACTCTTCAGGGTCAAATACAGGGCACAAGATGGCATTAGTTATGCTAAGCTACAACAGTCATAACCTCAACATTAGAATGCCTTAAAATTTCTTTTGCCAGATTAATCAGTCCATCATCCTTAATCTCAGTCTCAGGCAAAGTCTTTGGACATGAGCAAAATGCAGACAAACTTTCTGCCAAGCCATAACACACATCATGTGGAGTCCAACAACCAGTGCAGTCCCCCTTCCCAGGAAAAACCTCCTGAGCCTGGACTTTACCGGCAGGCTTTCTACCAACCTTCTGGTCTCCTGCGCTTTGACTAGAATCACCCCTACAGAACAGCCTAAGCTGTTTCAGTGCCACTCTTTCAAGTGACATCTCCAAACCTTTCCAAACTCTTCCCACAAGCCATTCCTAAAGGCTTATTAATCACACGGTCAGGTACAGGGACAGCAATGACCCCACTCCCAGTACTAAATTCTGTCTTACTACTTTTCTTTCATTATTGAAACAAAATACCTGATGTCCTGATATCCAAAGTGAAGCAAGAGAAGGTTTAGTTCTGACAGAGTTGGGGGTTTCAGTCTATATTCAGCTGGCTCCAAGGTAGGATGGCAAGGCAAGGCAGCCGTTCATGGCCACCACAAACAGCAAAAGCAAACACAGCAAAAGAGACACTTCAAAAACACTACATTCAGCGTGTCTATGACTGCATGAGGCTTGGGGAGGCTATCTGCACCCAAACCATAACATCTTTTGAGAGGCTAAGGAGTGAGAAGTGCTTGAGGCAATATAACAAGATTCTATCTTCAAAAAAGAACTGATAAATCTGCTTACTTCATCTTGATTAAAGGTAACATACAGCTAAAAGACACAAAACAGATGGAGAGATCCAAAATATATAAATATGTCCTTGAAACTGGAAAGAAAATGATAAAACAATTGAAAAAATGGGTAACATTGGTAACCTGGCCCTTGGAAAAAAACAAAACAGTTTAATAATTAAATGGCCATTATATCATAATATTTTAATATCTAAAATGTTCAACTATTGGCAAAAATTAGAACTCTGTCAACAGTGAGTGGTGGTAAGGATGTAGATACATTACAACTTTTATACTTTTCTGGTAGATGCACAAACTGGTACAATCGCTTTAAAAAATACTTTGAACATTGTCAATAATACATACACACACAGATGCAGAAGGATATATGTCGTATTTTTAAATCTTTCACTTGCCCAAATTGTAATCATGATTACTATCCATATTGCAAGTATTTTAAAACAAAAAGGATGTAACCTTAAAAAGGATGTGAATGGACTCTTAAGGGAAACCAAGAGAATTTGAATGCATCTTAATTCATTCTTAAAATATATTAAAAAGAAAAATTTTAAGCAAATCTTGCAAAGAGTTAACACTTATTACATGGATGGTAAATGCAATGGTCACAATGTTTCTTCAAGTTTGACAATATTTTATAATTTTTTAAATACCAGAATTACCAAGATTTTTAAATTTCTTTGCTTTTATTGTCAAAAATGTACTTTGTAAGCCACCTGATAGATATTTAAGTTATACAATATATATACACACACATATAAACCATATCTAAACTTGTTCTCTATATTTCTTTACCAAGACTTTAAATTAAATGACTGAAGTAGGCAAGGGCACTGATGTAGCACACATTATTATGACTTCTTGGGAAGAATTCATTAGTATTGTTAGAGAAAGACACAACTCATCTAGCAAGGAAAGCCCATGAGAGTTATGGCAGACTTTTCAGCACAAACCCTCAAGTTAAGATGAGCTTGGAGTAAAGTATTTCAAGTCCCAAAAGAAAGAATCCAAATTGATGTACCCAGAAAAAAGGTCTTTCAAATTTAATGGAGAAACAAGATACTTCCATGACAAAGAACAACTGAAGAAATTCATGTCCCCCAAACCAACCCCAGAAAGACTATTGAAAGACATACTAGATAGAGATAAAAATGACCATAATCTCCAGAACAACAACAGAAAGAAACCACCAGGCAGGGCAAGCAATTAAACAAGGGGGAAAAGCAGAAAACAAACATTAGGAACATAACCTGACAAAGTTCAGCCAGTACATATCAGTTATATCCATCAATATAAATGGCCACAATTCACCTATCAAAAGAAACTGGTTGACAGAATAGATCAAAAAACAGGATCCCACAATATGCTGTGTACAAGAAACACACTTGACTCAAAAGGAAACTCATAGATTAAAAGTCAAAGGATAGAAAACAGTATTCCATGCAACAGGAACCCTGAAAAAATCAGGGGTAGATATTCTGTTTGCAGACAATGCGAACTTCAAACCTAAAATGATTAAAAGAGATAAAAAAAAGGTCACTACATTCTTGTTAGTGGAAAACTTCGAGAGTAAGAACAATTATAAATATATATGCACCAAATACAAAAGCACACAACTATATGACATCTTTTTTTCATCTTTCACTTTCAGTCTATTAACCTTCTTTCAGGTTGAGTATATTTCCTATTCAGAAACTCTCAATGGATCCTGCCTCCTAATCTACTCTGCCTGTGTTTCTTTTTGTTAGTGTTTCAAGGCCATCTATATTAGAGATTATAGCCCACCTTCTCTGCCTCATCTCTGCTATTCTATTTTTCTGCTCTTATTTATCCACTTTTCTCCTTCATTCCACTGTCTGCCCCATTCATTGAGACCTCTCTGCCACTGTTGCAGGAATCCTGGTATTTTTTCCTCTCTCTCTCTCTAGAATGTCCTTCAGTATTTTTGTAGGATTGGACTGATGGTCATGAACTCCCACAGTTCCTCCTTGTCATTAAAACATCTTGTTTCTCTATTAATTTTGAGAGGGGTTTTTCAGGTACATTAATCTGGGTTGGAGGTTATTTTCTTTCAGGGCTTGGACCACTTCACTCCAAGCTCTTCTTGATTTGATAGTTTGTGTTGAGAGGTCTGTTGTTATTTTGATGGATTTTCCTTTGTACATAATCTGTTTCTTTTCTCTAGCTGCTTTTAATATTCTATTCTTGTGGTGAATTTCTGGGATCTTGATTATTATATGTCTGGGTGTAAATCTTGTTTTGGTTGTAGTTGGCTGAAGTTCTGTATGCCTCATTTATCTGGATACCATTTCTTTTTCCTATGCTTGTAAAGTTTTCCTTAATTCTTTCTGTGAATAGCCTTTGTAATTCATTTGTGCTTACTCCTGCCTCTTTGCTCACGTTTTTTATTCTTAAGTTATAGATCCTCTTGTCATCTTCTAGTCTTTGAATTGTTTCTTCCTGGTTCCTTGTTATTTTTAAGAGGTCTTTTCTTTCACAATCACACATTGCAAATCTATCTTCAAGTTTTGAAAGGCTAACGTTAGTTTGTCAAGGCATTTTGCCACCTTTCTTTGGAGTTTTTAATTTCCTGGTAACCTCTTTGGATCTGTTTCATGTATTCTAGATTTCATTTATATTCTTAACCAAAGGTTTCTCTTCTTTTTCTTCCTTATGGGTTCCTCCGTTCTGCCATCTGTGTCTTCTTGAGAGGGACTTAGTATTTCTTTTATTAATCTTTTTATATCTTGCCTCACTTGGATTAGAATTTCAGTTTTAAGTTTGTCTATGAGGTTACAAAGGTATTTCTTTATGTCCGCTGATGCTGTGGCCGATATTGTATGATTGCTGCCCTGGATCTCTTCTGTATTTACCTCTCCTGAACTTATTTTCCCAGGGTCAGCAGCTAGAGGCTTTGTCTTATTTCTTTCTCTTGTCATGTTTCTGATTTCTTTCAGACTGGTGTATGGTGGAAGTCTCATGCCCTCTCCCTATTGATTACAGTTTTTCTGAAGCGTGCTGGCTAGGGGATTGGTGCCTTCTCCAGTTTGCTGTTATCTGAGTTGCAGGCAGGGATGATGCAAGCTGGCCCCTTTTCTCTGAGCCAGTCAACCAGTGAGTGTCTTCAGCACCTTAGTCTGTACTATGCGGACGTCACAAGTTCGGGACAGTTTCATCCCTATTAGGTCCCGACCAGGGGCATGACCTAGCCCAAGCAAGTCCCACCAGTCCTCTCTGGGCCCGGGGTGGTTGACTGACGCCACTGCAGTTCTGGGTTCAGGCCCATCATGCCCAACTCCAATATGTCCTCCAGCCGGCCACACTTGCCACAGGACCAAATTTCCAGCACTAACCGCAAATTAATGCATCTCTCCACCTTGGCTCCACACTACCTTGCACTGCGTCCTCCCACCAAGGGCCCCAGACTCACCAACTCCCAATTTCAGCGGCCACAGCTGAAAGTGCGACTGTGAATTGTCCGACTCCAGGGAATGCCAGCACAATGCAGACTAGTCCCAGTGAGAGCATGTGGTTCCAGTCTTTCATCCACGTTTTTCGTTCCTTTCTTTCTTTTTCTTTTTCTTCAGTTTCTTCCTGAGTCGTGAGAATCCCTCTCCTTTCATCAGGTCTTCTCCATGTTGCTAAATTCTAGCGTCTCAGTTGTTTTTCTCAGAGAGGCTCTCTACCATGTGAACTATCAAGCCGCCATCTTCAATGAAGCCCCCATAAAACATTCTCAAGTAAATGCAAAGGGACTGAAATTATCCCATGCATATTCTCTGATCATAATGCACCAAAATTGGAAATTAATGTCAAAAGAAATTGCAAAACCTGCATAAATACATGGAAATTAAACAACAACCTTTTAAATAACCAATGGGTTATAGGTAAAGTTGAAGAAGAAATAAAGCAATACCTACAATTCAATGAAAATGCAGATACAATATACCGTAACCTGTGGGATACAATGAAAGTGGTCCTCAGAGGGAAATATATAGCAATAAATTGTGATATCAAGAAAACGCTCATTCACACAAATAAACAACCTAATGCTACATCTCAAGCTGCTATAAAAGGAAGATCAAGTCAAACCCAAAGCTCATAGAAGAGAAGAAATAGTAAAGATCAGAGCAGAAATTAATGCAATTGAAGTTAAAAAAGCAATACAAAGAATTAATGAATCAAAGAGCTGGTTCTTTAAGAAAATAAATAAAACTGATAAACCTCTAGTCAACCTTATCAAGAAAAAGAAAGAAAAAACTCAAATCAATGCAATAAGGACTGAAAAGAGAGAAATTACTACAGATCCCATGGAAATTCAAAAGATCATGAACACCTACTTTGAAAATCTCTACTCACACAGGTGGAAAACACAGAAGTGGACAGATTTCTAGAAACATGAACTACCAAAGCTCAACATAAAAGATACAGCAATTTTGAATAACCTAGTATCAACTACTAAAATTGAAAATGTGATTAAAAACTTACCAACAAAGAAAAGCCCAGGGCCTGATGAATTCACTGCTGAATTCTCCAAGAAATTTAGAGAAGATTTGATGCCAATACTCCTTAAACTCTTCAATGAAACTGAAAGAAAAGCAATCCTCCCTAACTCATGGAGGCAAGTATTGCTCTGATACCAAAACCAGAGAAAGACCCAACCAAAAGGAGAATTATAGGCCAATCTCACTAATGACCATTGATGCAAAAGAGTCTCAACAAATACTGGCAAACAGAATGCAGCAAATCATCAAGAATATTATACATCATGACCAAATGGGATTTATTCCAGGAATGCAGGGATGGTTTAACATATTCAAATCAATAAATATAATACACCACATCAACAAAGCCAAAAGCAAAACCACATGATCATATCAATAGACACAGAAAAAGCTTTTGATAAAGTCCAACACCTGTTCATGACAAAAACCCTACAGAAACTCAGAACAGATGGTACCTACCTCAATCTCATAAAGGTCATCTATGACAAACCAACAGCCAACATTACACTAAATGGACAAAAACTGAGAGCTTTCACTCTAAAATCAGGAACAAGACAAGGATGTCCACTATCACCACTCCTATTCAATATAGTTCTGGAAACATTAGCCAGAGCAATCAGACAAAAGAGAGAAATAAAAAAATAAAGATAGAAAAGGAAGAAGATAAATTATCACTATTTGCAGATGAAATGATACTTCATATAGAAGACCCAAAAAACTCCATTAAAAGACTAGTAGAGGTAATAACTTCAGCAGCATAGCTGGATACAAGGTCAAAACTCAAAAATCAATACATTCCTGTACATAAAAAAACTTATGGAAAAATTATGTAAATATCACAAAATTCACAATAGCATCTACAAAAATGAAATACTTAGGAATTGACCTAACCTAACATGTAAAAGACCTATACGCTGAAAATTATACTACTCTAAAAAAGGAGATTGAAGAGGATATTAGAAAATGGAAAGATATTCCTTGCTTTTGGTTAGGAAGAGCCAACATTGTGAAAATGGCCATACTCCCAAAACTGTTATACAGATTTAATGCAATCTCAATCAAAATACCATTAACATACCTTACAGATCTACAGAAAATATTCCTAAAATTCATTTGGAAACAGAAGAAACCTAAAATAGCAAAGGCAATTCTGGGCAACAAAGGAAGACAGGAGGCATGTCAACTGCTGGCTTGAAACTATACTACAAAGATACAGTGATAAAAACAACATGGTACTGGCAAAGAAATAGATCTGAGGATCAAAGGAACCGATTAGAAGACACAAACACAACTACAAAATCACTCAGCCACCTTATATTTGGCAAAGGGGCTAAACATGTTCACTGGAAGGACAGCCTCTATAATAAATGGTGTTGGAAAAATTGGCTTTCCACATGTCACAGACTGAAATTAGACCCATGGCTATCATCATGCACTAAATTAAAGTCAAAATGGATTAAAGATCTAAATAGCAAAAGAGAAACACTAAATCTACTGGAAGACAAGGTAGGTACAAATTTGGAGACACAGGGGTAGGCAGAGGATCCATGAACAAAACGCAAACCACACAGGAAATACTTCAAAGAATCCACAACTGAGATCTCATATTATTAAAAAGTTTTTGCACTTCAAAAGAAATCACCAACAAAGTGAAAAGAAAACCCATAGAATGGGAAAAAGTTTAATCGGTAATCCCTCAGACAAATGACTTATATCCAGAACATATGAAGATTGAAAAAATCAAGCCCCTAAATTCAAAGACCCCCCCCCCAAAATGGGTATCTGAGACGAACACATCTTTCTCAGATGAAGATATACAAATGACAAATAATACTTCACTGGTCATTCGAGAAATGCAAATTAAAACAGGATTGAGATTTCATGTCACTCTGGAAAGAATGGCTGCTATCAGAAAAATCAAAAGATAAGAAACATTGTCGACGCTGTGGGGAAATAGGAACACTGCTCCACCATTGGTGGGAGTGCAGACTGGTGCAGCCACGATGGAAATCAGTATGGAGATTCCTCAAAAGAGTAGGATTGGAAGCTCCATTCAATTCAGCTATTCCCCTCCTAGGTATTTTCCCAGAAAAATAGAAAAGATCATGTCACAGTGGTATATGTGCACCCGTATTTATGGCAGCACAATTTGTAATAGCTAAATCTTAGAGGCTGCCAAAATGCCCATCATCTGCAGAGTGGATAAAAAAGATGTGGCATTTTTATACAATGGAATATTATTCAGCTATAAAAAGGATGTCTTGAGGCTATTATAGATAAATGGAGACAACTTGAGATTATCCTCATAAGTGAAATAAGTAAGACTCATATTTGTAAACATCACTTGTCTCACTAGTGTAAAAAATAAAAACTGGGGGCTGGGGATTTAGCTCAGTGGCATAAGCGCCTGCCTTGAAAGCAGGCAGTCGTGAGTTCAATCCCCGGTACCAATAAAAAGGAAAAAGACAAAAAAAAAAAAAAAAAAAAAAGAAAACTGAAGGATAAATGGACAATAGATAATGTAAATATGAAAGGGAAGGAAAGTGCTCTAAAGATATAACTGTCTGTACATTTAAGTGTGTAAGATAGATAACCATATTACAAAGTTTTTGTTGGATCACTGAACAGAATGGTTTGCACTGTCATTGTGCGATTGTCCACTTTTTATGTTTTGATTTTATAACTTGAACAACTATTTCTAAGATGACAATATGTAATTTATCAACTAATGATTTCTTAGTGTCAATTTTTCTTGAAATTCAATATTTCTACCCTTTTTTCTGTTTTGCTTTTTTTCTCTAAATAAAAAAATGGAAAAAAAGAATGCACTACTGCTTTGAAATAGCAAGGATTCAAAACAATTGTTGGAAGAAAGATATATGGAAACAATCCACTTGCCATTGCATTTTAAAATAACTTTAATTGAACTAAAATTTAAGCAACTTCTATCCTATTGACTTCTTGTGACTGTCCTAATAAACAGACAAATTCAGTCCTCCACATGACATCACTGCAAAGTTTTCCTAATCGTAACAAATTATCAAGACCTCCAGGGTTCCAGTGAGAAGCCCAGAAACTGCCAGCTGCAGGGAGACAGGGACAGACCACCCAGGAAGAAAAGACCTTTGTGTTTCTGCCAAAATAAAAGACATCAGCATTTTCCAACCAATTACTACCTGAAGTGGCCTGGGGCTACAGGGCCTCTGGTTACCTAAATCTCCTGCAATATCAGTAAGTTCTTCAGGATTCTGATACTGTCGCCTGTTTTGTCACTTTGTAGAACAAGAGTATGGAAAGGTTCCAAAGAGAAGGAACCCCTTTGGATTGAAGACGCAGTGGAATGTGGCCCTGCCACCTCTTGGCTTCCTATGCAGGAGCCAACAGCCCCGTGGAGAAGACAGCTGTGCTCCAAGGCAGGGAACAGGGGGGGCCAGGACACAACAACCCAGCCACTCTCCCCGCAATCCAACAGGCTTAATTTGACAGTCCTGTAATCTCTTCAGGTGTAAAATGCAAACGATTACTTTTATTACCTAACAAAGACCTCAGAAGCCTCAAGCGAAAAGAACAAAATAAAAGTACAAACAAATACAACACCATGAGCCTCAGAGCAATTTCTCAGTACAGCCCTCTGATCTCGAGCACACCTGCAAGGACCCGCCGGAGGCACAACTGACTTGTGCCATCCCAGGGAGCAGGGAGAGGAGGTCACAACTGTTAATTACGGGCTAGCATGATATCCCAGAGTCGAGCACACACCAGGCACATTACCAAACATGATTTCATCCTCTGAACATCTTACGAGGTACTTACTAGCTCCCTCTGATAGATGAGGAAGAATCAAGGAGAACCAAGTAAACTGTCTAAAGTAAAACACGGATACTAGAACAAAGCTCCAGTGTGCAGGGATCTCACCACTCAGAGCCACATCGGTCTGATTCCAAAGCACCTGCTAACTCATGTGTATCAGTGCTGTCCAACAGAAATAAAATACCAACCACCAATGTTGTTTTAAATTTCTAGTCACCATATTAAACAAGGAAAAAGAACCCAATGAAACCTTCTTTGATAATATATTTTATTAAGGTATCCAGAATGTTATCATATCATATAATCAGTATTAAAAATACTGGAACAAGACATGATGATACATATGTGTTATCCCAGCTATTCTCAAGGCTGAAGCAGGAGGATCACAAGACAAAAGCCAGCTTCGGCAACTCTGTGAGAGCGTGTTTTGAAATAAAAAGGGGTAGGGATGTAACTCAGTGATAAAACATCGCTAGTTACTATTCTCCAAAACTGCAAACTACACACAGATGTGCACCATCACACTCAGCGAAACAGTTAGCCATATTGGTGTTCAAAGACTACCGTACTGGAACAGTGCAGATGTATACAATGCTGACTCTCATAAGCATAAAGATATTCCTAGGGACCGCAGGCCGACGTGTGTTCACCATCGAGGAGGGATGGGACCGAGAAGTGTGTTCCTTGCCACACACATCAGCTGGACAGCTCCCTCCTCGTGATGCCTTCACTGACCCCAGCCACCTACTCTACAGCCTCCTCTTTTATTTTTTTTATTTTATTTTTTTTATTTTTCCCCATAGTACTGTTCACTTAACTAAAACTATCTTGTTCATTCATTTGTGCACTGATGTACTGCCTATCTCCATCAAAGCTCCAGGACAGCAGAACTCTCCATGTTACTGGTCACTTTCCAAAGTTTAAATTAGTTAAGTTTCTAAAGTGTTAAATTAATGAACTACTACAACCAAAAAAGGGCAAAAAGATTCCTGTTCACAACTGGGAACTGCTTTACCACAGAACAATGTTACATGGAAACTAGTTTCCCAGACTAATCCACCGAGGACTACTTAACTGTAACATTAGTAAAGCAAGGTGGGAACATCAGAGCGTACAACTGGGTCAGCAAAAGCTCCTCCAAAACCCAGGCATGGCATCACTTGAGCTTTCCTGGCTCCTCTGATTCCTCACACAGCAAAGCTTGCAGGAGGAAAGAACAACTGCATCTGAAGGAGAAACGGAAATCAATCCAGCTGTGCCCTGGGTTCAACCACCACTTACGGGCTCTTCTGGGAATCTAGCAGTTACAACACTGTGTATCTGATTCCTTAATTTGGGTTAGATCTCCATGTTACATATGTCTGTACGAGAAAAAAAATTACACCGGTGTTTACTATCATAAATTCAACTCAAATTAGCTTCAATGAAAAGGGAAATTTATGATAAAGATTCTGGGTCCTCAGATTGGATCTCAGAAGGAACAGAAACCCAAACATTGCCCGAACTCTCTCTCTCCATCTCTAGTGTACACAGCTCTAAGCATCAGAGTCATTTTCTCGCATCGTCTTGCTCTCCACTTCCAGGTTCATGCTAAGAACCATGGGCCTCACTTTCATATTACTGTTGGGACAGTCAGAACTCCTTGGCATTTTTGCTTCTTGGATGTGGTTTGAGACTCCCTCTGGGCCTTGTGACTCAAGACCTGGTCTATGGAGCAGTATTACTGGCAGGTGGAACCTAGCAGAGGTCTTGAGGTCATTGGAACACAAGGTAGCTCTAGTACAACCCCTTGAGTTCTGGGAGAGGACTGTTATAAAAGAAGCAAGCCCAATGTCTCTGCTCTGGGTTCATGATATATCTTCTTGCTTCACACACACTCCCAGCCATTGCTCTCCTTGCCTGAGGGGTGCAGCCAAGGGGGTAGCCTGTGCGTTGCCAACTGGGCTTGAATTCTAAAACTGATCAGGGGCCAGGGATATAGCTCAGCAGCACAGTGCCTGCCTGGCAAGGGCAAGGTCCTGAGTTCAATTTCTGGTACCCAAAACAAACAAACAAATAACACTGTGATCAATATCCACAGGCTTGTAGCCTGGATGGAATGAGAAGGGGAAGGAAGGAAGTCTCACTGCTTCTTCAGAAAAGCTCCAGTCTTCACCTTCGCCTCTAGAGTCCACCTCTAGGCTTCCAGCACAGATTCTAGCCTTCCAGCAAAGGCCCTTTAGCTTCCTGATACAGGCACTGGACTCTACAGTGAGCTCTCAGCCTTTGACTTTTGACTAGATCCTTTGGCTCTCCAGCACGCAGACAGGCTTTCTGTGTTCTTCCATACCTGCCTGTGCAGGCAGCCACTGTAAACCTACCTTGCAAATCCATAATCTAGTGAGCACTGACTGATAAAGACCCTGGTACCAGGAGTGGCTCTGGAGAAACAGAATTGTAAGGATGAACTCTTTAATGACTTTGGTGGTTCTTGGGTTGGCTCTCTAATTTGATGAGACCTAAAGATGCCATGATCTTTCCTACTGATAATGTGTAGGGGTATAGAGTACACAGGTGAAGTGTTTAAAGCAATATGCAATTTAGATCCATTGGATTATCCTAATTCACCACTTATGAGATGCAAGGAATTTAGTGACTACACAGATGATTCTTTCGAAAATTTTTGGCACAGTAGGAAATAATGGTGGCCGATTGCTTTTAGCAAAAAAAAAAAAAAAAAAAAAAAAAAAAATTATATATATATATATATATATAATTTCATTGCCTGGAGTGGAAGTTACTGGTCCTGCTTGGCAGGTATCCACGCCTGGACCCAGCACAGGGTCAAGTTGCCCTAACGATTTCCATGTGGGACTGTGGATATAAACAGTGATTCCTAGAAGAAAGAGGGCACCTGGCAGATGGCATGACCGTGGTCCATTCAAGTTCCCCAACAGCCCTACACTTCCTGTTCCTGGCACCCACCACACACCAGCCTATTTGAAGTTTTCTTTCGTGTTAAGCCATGTGATTAAGACAAGCCCAGTGTTTCCCCTGGTCTCCATTCTATCCCCTCACTGGAATTCATTTCTGGCAAAGAGATGCCCTTCAATATACATCTGATAAACCAAAGAAACTATTTTCAAATGAAATTCTAAAGTAAAATCATATACTAAATGGAAAAATTCCTCATTAAGAACCTTATATACAGACTAGTGACATATAAAACTCTATACATCCAGGAAATAAATCTTCCTTTATGGGTAGGTACCTGGAGCAGTTCCATCAGGATCTTAGGATCGCAGACCCTAAAAACCCACAGAACATGCTACCTTGCCCGAGTGGTTCCAGGGCACACAGTCTCCAGGTCCCCACAGGAAGCAACTGAATAGCAGGCATTCTACCAAGAAAAGTGATAGGGCTTAGAAAAAAAATCTGCAAGGTGAACCTTCGGGTAACAAAAGCAGCAAGGACGCAGGGAGGAAAGAGAAAGCATCATGTTTACAGCTGCACAAAGGATAAGGAGCCCAGCAACTGTGGCAATACAAGCTCCTTTCACTTTGAAAGTGACCCATTTAAGTTGGCACATGAAATTTGGCTTCAAGTTAAAGTATGACCTTTAGGAGGCACGTAAGTCTGCACTTCCAAACTTTCAGAGAACATTCTAAATGTCACACTTTACTGGTGATACTAAATATTCATTCACTTATACCTCGTACCTAAAGTAAAGTCTAATTTTTCAGTGAAGAAGTTAAGGCACAATACCATCAGAAACCTAAAAAAGCTTGTTAGAATCTGGTCTGATTTGAGTCTATACATGTAGACTCAAACTATAAAGTATTAACTCCTAGTAGTTTTAGGTCCCTTACAAAGCACTTCCATCTTCACTATATTGTTGTTTAATTATCATTACTATTATGCCCTTTTAAAGATGAACTAAGGATGGGGCTGGGGATTTAGCTCAGCGGCATAAGTGCCTGCCTTGCAAGTGTGTGGTCGTGAGTTCGATCCCTGGTACCGATTTAAAAAAAAAGATGAGCTAAGCCAAAAGGTAGTAAATCATCTGGCACAACTCAGTGCGACTGGAAATGTATAAGCAGTATTTTAACCCCGGTCTTTGATACTAAATGCATGGTTCTTTCTACTGCCTCAGAAACAAGAAAATCACAGAAAAACGGGTGTTTCTTAAATTTGCATTTACTGCAAAATACACTTTCAGTCTGGATACAGACTCATATGTGTAAATACTGACAAAGTTCAGCTCTCCTAGCTATGTAATATTGAACAAGATATTTTGTTTTCTCAAATTTTTGTTTCTTTATCCACAGAATGAGTCTGACAATGTCAACTCCATGGGACTGTCATAGAATCAACTGAGTTAGAGGCTTTCAGGTTTAGAAAGGAACAAACAAGATTTCTGGGCTCTGAAGGAAGTCAGTACATGAGCAAGACAAAGATATTGATAAATAATTTTAATGCAAGTGATCAGAGAGAGGGATGCATGATTCATTGGCACAAATATGAATGAAATGTCAAACCATGTATGGAGACTGGTTCCAGGATTTAAGCAGATACCCAAATTTGGGGATGCTCAATCCTTTAAATAAAATGGTGTGGTTTTCACATATAAACTATGCATACTCTCATACACTTTTTTCTTTTTGCAGTGCAAGAGATCAAACCCAGGGCCTTGCATGTACTAAGCATACAGTCTACTTCTAAACGGTACCTCTAGCCCCTCCCATATACCTTAAACCATTACCTATTCTCTTTTCACACAAACAAGACCTAGTTGGAAAATAATCAGCTTGAAAACTAGAGGTTAAAAATGCCAGTCCCGATCAGCCTATCCTTGCCTCACCTGCCATCACATCCTCTTGCTATTCTGCAAGGCAGGTTATTTGGGGGGAAACACTGTAACGCCCAACACAATGGAGATACTTTGTAAACTGTTGTTATACTATATTGCTTAGGAATAAGGACAAGGAATATAAAGGCCTGTACATGTTCAATTCAGGTGGATGTTTTCCCTGGTATTTCAATTCCCATTTTGCCGACCCCTCAGATGCAGAACAGACCACACATGCAGAGTTAGCCAGGACGACGGAACACGGAAAGAAAAGCAAAGGGAGGAAAGGAAGGCACAGCGTGGGCTATCCTGGAACTCAAACAACCTGGTATTACGAGAATGCAGCATGGACAAAGAACGTTAAGGAAGGGCTTGGAGAGATGGAGGAGCCAGTTCACAGTGGCTCACAAGTCACACCGAGGAATGTACACTTTATTCCGGGTTAGGTCGCCCCTGAAGAATTGAGTGTGGCGTAGTGACAGGTCTGAATTTTAGATACGGGTACAAAGGAAAGAGTGAAGAAACTGGAGGAGATGATGGTGGAGGGACACAGTAAGGATCTAATCAGCGACACAAGACAACAGAAGGAGCGGCATATGGAAAAGAGTTATGAGGCAAAATTAACAGAGTCTGCTAAGTGACTAGGTGGAGAAAAACCAGGATCAAAGAGCAATGTCCGTGTCTAAGAAGATGCTCACATGACGGCACAGGTGACGTAACTGAGAAGGGTAGTAAAAGAGGCCCTTCCAGGCTTAGGCAGAAAGGGCTGAGGTCACTGTTGCAGGCACTGAATTTTGGGAAGTCTGTGGGGCATCCAGCAGGTTCTTTTCAGCAGGCATCTGAATAAAAAGGTTGGTATGTGAGAAGAGAGGCTGGAATGGAGGTATGCATGTGGCAGCCTTATGCACAGGAGCAACAGTTGACGTGGAGTGACTGAAATCAGCTAAGGGGAGCACGTGGGAAGAGGGGGTCTCTGGGAAGAGCCCAGAGAAACGGTGACATGGAACGAGAGAACACAGAGCGAGGCCACAAGGAAGCCACCACAAGATGGAGCAGAAAGAAGCATGAGGAAGATGCAGGGCACCTGGAAACACGTTTCCCAAGAGGACCACGGCCAGAAGTACCTCTGCAACATTTGTTCAGTTAGAGAGGCGTGAAAAAGTGTTCATCCCATCCATCAGTGCAAAAATCATTCACAGTCCTTCCTAAAAAACAAACCAAACCCCGACTAGACTGGCTGGGTGTGCCTAGAATCCCAGCACTCTGGGAGGCTAAGGCAAGAGGGTCACAAGTTTAAGCCCGGCCTGGACAATTTTGAGTCCTGGAAAGACCCTGTCATAAACCAAACTAAACTAAACTAAAGGTCTGGAGAAGTAACGCACTGCAAAGCCTTAGTTAGGTTCAATTCCCAGTACTGAAAAAGTGTGCATATGTTGGGGCAGGAGGTGTTACAGTGCAGTAAGGTTAGTAACGAAGTACTGTGGTAGAGAAGTGAATGGAAAATGGAAGAGTGAGAGGTTTTGGTTTCAAACGTGCATGCCTGACAGTCAAGGGACTGTGGTCAAGTGGTGCTGGCATCAAAGCCTCAGAGCCAACAAGACACCACACGGCCAAACTGGCAGTAGGTGGTTCACAAACTGCAGAGCCAATGGCCCAGTGGAGGGGAGGGGAGATCTTCACTGAGCAGTTGGGTACGAGGTGGGCTGGATAGTTGCTGACTGCCGGGGAAATCAATGAATGGGGCAAGCAGAGCTGGACAGACACACAAGAGGGGACAGGACTTGGGGGGGGGGGTCTGAGGTGCTTGGTCCAAAGTGCCCTCTTCTGGGGTCTTGTCCTTGGGTAAACCAAAACATCAGCACATTCCAACATGGGATGAGGGACTCTTTAAACAGAACTTTGGACTGATGGTCAAGTGTAACAGGACTCAACACTACCAGGAAGGAAGGATGGGGTCTTTAGTAACATCCACTCTCTGCATCCTGTAGAATTCGAGATCCTCCTGCTTTGCATCCATTTCTTTGATTAGGTCTCTAGGCCAATAAAGTGGGAGCTTTCTTTTCCATGTAAGTGAAAGGCCACATCTTTCTCAGGGAAGATATTCATCCTCTTTTTGCTTTTCCAAGCAGTCTGTATACAGTATTAGAGTTGAGGGGTATTACACATGCTAAGTAGTCATATGCTTGGAGAATTAAAGAATAGAAGATAAGCCTAAAATCAAATTTAAAACAGAAAACTACAAGTGAGAAACAATGTCAAAACATTGTTTCTTTTTTACATTGTAGTCCTACATTTAAAAATTGTCACTTGCAACTGCTCCCTTTTCTTCTTCCCCTCCTTTTCTACTATACAGATGAGGCAGGAGTCAGCAAACTAAAGTCACATCCAGAGCACACCCTGCTTTCATACGGCCCAGGATCTAAGAGTGGTTTTTAATTTTTAAAAGATTGTTAATGACCAGCAAAACCAAAGGAGAGAATTTGAGAGAGATCATGTGTGGCCTGGGAAGCCTAAATTATTCACTATTTGGCTCATTACAAATGGTCTGCCAGCCCTAATACAAATGACGAGGAGCCTGCGTGGTGACTGAAGCCACACACTCTTCAGCAGCATGGCTGAAACAAAGCCCATTTCTTGGCCTCTGCATGCAGGGTGCTCCCAGAAGTAACTTCCACTTGAAGGTAAGAAGAGGAGCCTTCAGTTTCCATGAGAGCCACATAAATAAACATTAAAATAAAGATTGTGCTAATATTTGTTTGAAGATTTCTGGCTGAGTAATGTCAAAAGGAAAGAAAATATTGAGAAGCCAGCCCTAGTCTCTGCGGAATCCTTGTGTAAAACACGAGTCAGGAGGAGTGATCTGCTCATGCCCAAGCACCCAGACTCCACTTACCCATCACACTCACACACGTAAAAACAACTGCCAAGCCGTGTGGCAGCATACAGCCCCTTAATCCCAGCACTGCCAGTTCAGACTATGCCCAAAAGGTATTTTCATGGGGTTTAAGTGGTAATCCAGGTTGAGGTAATTTTTTAATATTTACAGCAGTTTCCTATGCAATTCATTCCCCTAACCTTTGATAAACGTTTGTAACAATCAAACTCACCCTAAAATTTCCAAGAAAAAAAATCAAGTAGAACAGGACTGGGGATTTAGCTCAGTGGCATAAGCGCCTGCCTTGCAAACAGGCAGTCGTGAGTTCGATCCCTGGTACTCATTTTAAAACAAAAAATCAAGTAAAAATAATCTCTGCATAACAAGTTCTGTATCAACTTGTTCCCATTTTAGTTCCCTATTCTGAGTGATCATTGATTTAAAAATTTATCTTGCAACAGATATTTAGTGTCATTCACTAAGAAAGGGCGGTGATCTGTCATCTGTCTTTGTAAATCACAGCACATCCCCAATCATCTCAATAGACATCTCAATATCCACAGCCTCGCTCTGTCATGGAGCCCAACTGGGATAGTATCACGGACAACATCATTAATATCCTAAATGGCAAGAGGCCGAACCAAGAAGTCAAATGCAAGCTTAGTAATGTTACGTATTATTTTAGAATGTTAATCAAAGTAACTTTAGAAGTCTAATCAGTTTTTAATGCAGAACTATAAGGATGTCATCTTAAAAAGCAGAACTATGTATAATGTCTCAAGCGCTCCTAAGTCCTATTAAGTAAGAGCCATATAAAAATATTTTTAAGTGAAAAGAAGGCAGATAGAAAAGAGGATGGAAAGAAATGGAATTAAAAAGAATATCCTCAGGGAAATGCAGTTTCTGACTTTTCAACCTCCTGTAGTTTCACACCTTTTGAATTCACGAGTCTCTTGGACTTCTAACATTATGCTTATAGACAACTATGGTCCTCCGATCTTGTTGTTGAATCAGTTCATTTATGGACTTTGAGAAAGCACACAATTTACCAACAACCAATTTTTATGCAAATTATCTTTCTACTCTAAATGGAGCCTATTTCTTTATAAAGAAATATAGTTAGATTTAAGGAATGGTGTGGTATGTATGGGTTTATCACACATTTGTTTATGTGTTTATTCTTGCAGTTCAACTATTAATTGACATTTTAGGAGCCTCTTATGAATACAAGATTATAAAAATGCGTAATTGTGCAATGCTAGCAATATATTTTTCACATTACTCCTCAACCTGCTCCTTAGCTAAAAACAAACTATAAAAACCATTTTCATCCTGGAAACATTTCAGGGAACAGGATCCTCTGGAATAACAAAGAATGGAATAAAGGCAAATTTTTGCTGTGAAAAAGACTTGATCTCATGTGCTTCTGGTCTGCACCTAGAGTTACTAATGACAGTCAAGGAAAGGCTTTGTCCTTCCAAGCGGCTCTATGTCTCTCACGGGTTGCAAGTGGGAACGGAAGGACTGGAACCCTGTGGGCGTGCTCACCCCTTTTGCCTCTGTTTCCAGTGTCTGTCTCTTTCATCGCTAATTTTTCTCTTTCTGTATCTCTATATCTCTGCATGTTTTCCTGTTTTGCTCATTCCTCATTTCAATTTTCTAACAGATTTCTCCAACCTTCTTGGTGCAGTTTTTCTGTCTCCATAACTGAAGTTCTCAGCTCCTTTCTTTCAAACCCTGTTCTTTCTCCAAAGTTCACCATCATTTACTGAGTTGCTATAGCTTGGAAGTAATTTTTGATTTTTGTTTCCCTCACATCCACTTCAAATCCATTAGCAATCTTCTAGGTTGTAACACCCCAACATATTCTAAACTCTCTATTTCACTATATCGCCCCACTAACCCCCATCAAAGATCCTAAAATCTCCTTTAGACTTCTGCAGTTGCTTCCTTAACTAACGTGTTTATGCTCTTGTCCTTCTTAAAACCTTTCTTAAAAAATTTTTGTGTGTGATACTGTGGATGATCTAGGGCTTTCTGCATATCAGACAAGAGTGCTCTACCACCAAGGAGATCCCTGTCCCTTTTTATTTTTTTATTTTGAGACACTTGCTAAACAGCCCAGGCTTGCCTTGAACTTTCAATCCTCCTGCCTCAGCCTTTCGCACAGCTGGGATTGCATGTGTGTGCCACCACACTCAGCCTTAAATCCACTCTTTATACATCTAGAATGAAATTTGAAAATACAAACAGCCTATGCCCCTCCCTGCCTTAATGTCCCCATGGCCTGCGGCTGCAACTAGCATTTAACCGAAACTCCTTTCCAAACATTTATAAATTCTACGTAATCTGGCCTCCCCCAGCCTTTTTTATCTCTATTGTTCCTCAAGCATATCAAGCTCCTTGTTGCGCGAGGGCCCTGGCAGTCTATCCCTCTGCCCAAAAGGTCAGGAGGCTCCACAGTTGGTTTCTTCTTATCATTCAGGTCTTGGCTTAAACATCACCTCTTCAAAGCAGCCTCTACTACCACCTCCATAATCTCCACGGCCCCCCCTTATCATCACTGCACCCTGTGTTAACTTTCTTCAGAGCCATCAAAAAATATTTCTAGTATGTGTGAGGCCCTGGGTTCAATCCCCAGTGCTGAGAAGAAAAAAAGAAGTAAATTAATTAGCCCTTTTACCCAGGTGTCCTAACTCAATGAGATCTTTGCATTTCTAGGTATCATGTTGCCCAGCTGCCCAGATCATTATAAGTAAACTTATTTGTACCAGGAGCAGTAGCATATGCTTATAATCCCAGCTCCTTGGGAAACTGAGGCTTGATCACAAGTTCAAGGCCAGCCTGGGCAACTTAGCAAGACCTTAAAGTCTCAAAATAAAAAATAAAAAGGTCTGGCCAGCATGTGTGAGGCCCTGGGTTCAATTCCCAGTGCTACAGAGAAAAAAAATACTTGTGATACATTCTCCATAGAATATCCAAGTGAATGTTAGGCAAATGCAAAATGATGCTGGTATGAATGAGGCTGACTCATGTTTAATTTGATCTAAGGTAACAAATGATTAGAGTAAGACAGAAAAATGAGTGGCTAGACCTGAGACAGCTTGAAAATATACAGTTAGGAATCCTATTTCTAGAGAAATCAGCATCACCATTCATAACATATCCTAACCATATCAGCTGCTATTGTTAATAAGGGTCTGGTTCCCTGGTTACTAGTCACTACAGAGTGAATGTCTTTAAAAGCAATAAATATTTTAAATCTTGTCACCTCGACTTTGCTACTGAAACCATCTGTTGATGGCTTCTTTATTTTGTAACTATATCTTCTAGAAAGCTGACCTTCCCAAGGAGTTGGCAAGCTACCACCATTTACCACAGCATGCGTGATACTCAAGTTCAGAGTAGCTTCCACACAAGTGGGAGCCCCTCACCAGTTTATAACCAGATTACCTGAGATGCAAAACAAGAATCCTTAGCCACTAATGCAACAATGTGTGTATGCTATGTAAAATGATCTTGGACTTATTGGACAGAAGTAACATCTGGAATTATACCATACGCTAAACTAAAAATTTGATAAATTAAATATCTGACCCAGTGTTCTTGGTTGTCTAAAAATAATGTGGGATGATTTATGGACATCATACTTAGAATTGTTTATACCATATGTAGGAGAAAACTATCATTTTACAAACCACAAGGTATGATCACATTCCCAGAGGCAAACACACATGATCATTCTGAGATAATCTCTTCCATTTTTTTACCATCACTTTCTAATGTCACTGAAATGTATTTTAACAAAATACTTAGCTAATAACACAAATTACTGTGTAAGTCAGTAAGTTTCAGTTTTTCACATCCTGTTACATGTTGCCTTTTAAAAAGCCATTCCTGTAACGTTCACACCCTGATTATTCAAATTCAAAATTGTTCAGATGGGAAACTTACACTTCTGTTGGTTATTGGGAAAAAAGATAAACCTGCTGTAGTCATTTATAATGAGGATTTTACATTTTTAAAGTAGAAAATGGGGAGAAAAATTGTTTAGAGGATATTAGAAATAAGCTTGGTTTCTGACACAGATGAAATAATTGTTGGACAAATGGGATACAGAAAAATATCTTCCAGAGGGGAAAAAACACAGGTGACAATTTAAATGTGATCCAACTTATAAAAACATTTTTAACCTTCCTTCTATAAATAAGGAAGGAGACAATCTTGCATGCATGCCTTCAGAGTGAGCTATAACCTTCAGAACACACGGGGACTGAAAAGCCTATTCAGTCTCACTCTTGAGTTGTTTTGGGAAAACCTCCAGACCCTGGTTTGAGGCCAGCATGGTGCCTATTACTGGCCTCCCTGGCCCTGGCAAGACAGGCTGCAGTCCACATAAAGAGAACCTTCTAGCCCCGGCCAAGTGTCCGCAGACTCCGTTTCCTGAACAGCTTGGCGGCTTCACCTGCTTGGTATTTCTTTCTCTGTTCTCTGTATCCACAAGGCCCTCTGACAGTTCCATTACTGGATTCTTCCCTTGTAACTCTGGCTTGATAAATAATCCAGTCTTTGCTAGATTGCTTCCAGCCACTGATTTTGCATCCCCCTCCTTGGCCAAAAGACTCTGTTAATTGGATTCAGAATAAAAATCCCTCTCTCTTCTCAACCAAGCTAAAAGACAAACTTTTCCAGTACACTTCAGCAAAGGGCACCCGCACCAGGCCCATTCAATTGAAACTCAAGGGAAATGAGAAACACGGTTTCCCACCTTTTCCTAAAAACCTAACAATAATTTACTAAATAAGGCAATACTAGTATTTTAACCTAGATGTTAAATTAAGTACAAGTATAGGCAATAAAATAAGTTAAATAAGCTTTTATTTTATTGTATTCAGTTATGAAACCAATCATAGCAAAGGAAATGCTAAAAAATAAATCTACCATAAAACACCAATTTCTGCTTTGGAGACTTTCCTTTTCAATCCTTATACATTCATACACATTTATTATAAGACCAGAGCTTTTCATAGTTTGATGTTTTTGAGTATTTCTTTCCCACTTTTCAGAGGGAAAAATTTTGTTCTCCTTTCAAAACACAGCTCTAAGAAGGTCTTTCCCTGGGGCTGGGGATTAAGCGCCTTCCTTGCAAGAAGGCAGTCGTGAGTTCGATCCCTGGTACCGATAAAAAACGAAAAAGACCAAAAAAAAAAAAAAAAAAGGTCTTTCCCAAAACATACAGCTGCTGAGCTCTTAAGTTCTCGCAGCATCCTATTCCTTACCTCGCTGCAGCACTAGCCCTACTAGGGCAAAAGGTACCAGTTTTAAGGATCTTGTAATGATAAATACGATGCTCATGAAACCAAAAGCCTCTCTTGTTGACCTTTATTATCTCTGAGACCTAATATACTTAGAATCTATATGAAAAGTGAATTATGATCACAAGGAACATATAATCTGGATTCAGCCTTAAATTTATGTTATGTAATAAAAGTTGTCTTATGCCTATCTCTGGCAACTGCTTAAAGAAAAAAAGCAATCTGTTTGCATCACAGTCTCCAAGAAGAGGTCACTGGACAACTCCACAAGGACTAAGATGAGGCTTTACAATGCGGTAGGTAGCATTAAACCATGTGAGAAACAACTCGTTCTGGGAATTCATCAGTGGGGAGAGAGGGAGAGATAGAGGGGCAGAGAGAGAGAGAGAGAGAGAGAGAGAGAGAGAGAGAGACAGAGAGAGACAGAGAGAGACAGAGACAGAGAGAGAGAGACAGAGAGAGAGACACAGAGAGAGAGAGAGAGATCCTGAATTTTAGGGATATGAAGGAGGTCCATGGCCCAGGAAAGGGAGTAGAATCCACTTGCATGCTTCTGTACTCAACAGATAAAATCATGTTCACTGTGACAAATAATTTAGATGCATTATTAGGAAGCAACATGATAGAGCTGAAAACTAAAGTTAGATGTTAAAAACCGAAGTTCAACTTACTAGCTATGTGATCTTATTCCTGCATCCACAAAGCATCCTGGCCCTGTGCTGGATGTCAGAAAGTCAGTGGTGAAAGCTGGGCTCTCTCACAAGGCTGCTGGTCTACAGAAGAAAGACTGAATCAGGTAAGCAGCAGGCACTCACAGGGAGTATGGCTGCTGCACAGTCAGGGACGGCCTTCAGGAGGAAGCTAGGTCCTAAAGCAATTCAGCAAAGAAAGGAGCTCAGTTTGCAGTGGAGAGGCGAGGTTGATTCTAGGCGGAGGGAAAGAAGTGTCTGGAGGACCAAAGGCATCTGTCAAATGGGAATCTTAATACCTAATCATCTTACGGAACAATTCTGAGGTTCAAACTGGATTTCGATATGGAAGGGTAAGTTCCTTTGCAAATGATATTTGCAATTGTAAGTTACAATGCATTGTAAGTTACAATGTTGAAAGCCCATTTTAAAATTCTTCAGTAACAAAGAGAATTAAAAAAGAAATAGACTTGAAGTAAGAACAGAATAAGTTACTCAAAATCAATTTTTTCAGGTGAGCATGCTGATGGAGAGGATGCAGACACCACAGAGCTGGAGCTCATGCAAAGGGTGAGAGGCACCCAGGAGCAAGCAGAGTCTCAGGAACTGTTGCACCACCAGGTGGAGTTTGGGGTCCCTGAAGAAGAGGAGGACGATGCTGACGTGGTGGCCAAGACCCACACCCTGGCTGCCAGGTGGATGCTGGATTTCCTCTGCCTCTCCCTGTGCCAGGGGTCTGACGGGCCGCTCTGAGGCCTTTCCCAGCATCCGCTACAGCGCCGAGGCTATTATTCATGGGTCCTAGTCTTACATCTGATCAGTTAAGAACTGTTGTATATGCCAGTTTTTGACAAGAATTGCAGCAGGAAAATCCCTTGATGCACAATTCGAAAGTGATGAGCGCATTACACCCTTGGAATCAGCCCTGAATGATTCTGGCTTCAGTTGAAAAACAATATGACGGGGCTGGAGATTTAGCTCAGCGGCATAAGCACCTGCCTTGGAAGTGTGCAGTTGTGAGTTTGATCCCTGGTATTGATAAAAACGAAAAAGACAAAAAAAAAATTAAAAAAAAAAAGAAAAACAACATGACAAATTTCATGAGGAAATACAGAATTTAATTAAAATTCAGACATTGGAAAGGAAATTGCTTATGATAATCTCTCAGAAACATTCATATCACTTCTTTTCAACCCTTCAGCTACAACCACATGATGGAGAAAGAAGTTTTGTGGATTTTGTACTAAGTGAAAAGTCATAAACTTTTCCAATGAAGCAGTAAAAGTAGTGGAAAGTGAGAAAACAAGAATAATAACTTCTCAACATAAATCTAATGGTAATGATGATGAGTCAGAAACTGAAGCTAATCTGATTAAAGGAAAAAGGTCTCACAAGAACATCATCTTATCTAAGTTAAAACAAGGAAGCTGTCAGCAAGATCTTAGTAAGACAGAGTGGCAATTCTTCAAAGTGGGAGAAAGAAAAACAGAAGAGACACTAAAAGACCTGCTCCAACAAATCAACCGGTAACTCATGAAAAAGAGCAAGTTAGGGGGGAAAAAAAGCCAGAGCTTTGGGAAGAAGACAAGAATTCGAATCTGGTGTGAGGAAATATGGAGAGGGAAACTGGACAAAACACTGTTACGTTATAAATTCAACAACCAAACAAGGACCATGAAGAAACTAAAAGTGCTTTGCTCACTTTTAGTGGCATCTGTCAAATGGGAATCTTAACACCTAATCATCTTACGGAACAATTCTGAGGTTCAAACTGGATTTTGATATGGAAGGGTAAGTTCCTTTGCAAATGATATTTAGTAAATTACAATGTTGAAAGCCCATTTTAAAATTCTTCAGTAACAAAGAGAATTTAAAAAAAGAAATAGACTTGAAGTAAGAACAGAATAAGTTACTCAAAATCAATTTTGAGTACAAAATTGGGAGAACATGGGAGATAGATGACAGCAGCTATCGAGGCTCTCTGAGATAGCCAGCTTAGCTTCCAGGAATGGTGTGGTGTGGGAAGTCCTAAGCAGGGGAAGATAAACCCTGCCGACCCAGGAATGAACTAAGCTGAGAGAAAACAACTGGAAATGCAGTCCTGGTTCTACGACTGGAACAGCTAAAGTCTCAGTGCCGAAGCTGGAACCCGCACCTCTGGAAACTGTGGCTTGAATTTCCTGCCACCACTGCTGCATCTGAATTGGCAGAGCAGGGATAAAGATACGAAAGCTCTGAGAGAAGGAATCAGTGAACCAAATTGAGAGCAGAGCTGACGGGGAGCCTGCATCGACCTGCAGTGAGTGAGAGGAACGGGGACCCTTCCATAGACTAGGAGGCTCCAACAGAGGACATTCTGAAACCGGGCAGACTAGCCGGAACAGGATGCTGCAGTGACTTCAGTCACATAGTCCCCTCTCAAGAGGGATTGGTGGGGAGCACTTGGCCTGGGTGATGCCGCAGACTAAGACCCAGTAGGCTAGCCCAAACCAGGTCCCTCTGCCTGGCAGTACACCCTAATGCAGTGAAGCCTTCAGCAGGTTGACTGACCTGGAGGGGCGGGCCCAGTATAGGCTGCCCAGGTCTGGGTCTCCCTAGTACGCTGCAGTGGGCGGGAACACCTAGCTGGCACGATTCAAACAAACCAACTAAGAAAGAAAGAAACTCGGCCTCCTATATATGCTTGTATGGAAGGAACCAAAAATATGGGAAGAGGGAGCAACAAGAAAGGGCCCTCAGTCCCCAATCCTGAAAACACTGATCCAGGAAAGGTAAATGCAAAGGAGAATGAAGACTAAAAACATGCAATATTGGGCATGGCACCAAAAGACATAAAGCGATATCTCCAGGACCACATAGACAAGTTCAAAAGCGAAGTATTTAAGCAAGTAAAGCAAGATGTAAGTAGAGTAGTTAAAGAAATGCTAAGCACCTCCCAAGAAAAAACAGATGGTGGAATGGAAGAACAGAAAAAAAGGGGAGAATTGTTTGATGGAGAAAACAGAGAAAATGTAGAATACATGAAGCAGGTTCAAAGAGATTACCAGGAAACTAAAAACTCTATTGAAAGCTGGCATAACAGCTTGAAAGAAACTAAGGATAGATTATCTGAACTGGAGGACAGATTTGTAATGTGGGAGCATGAAATGAAAATCTTCTTAAAATAACAAGAAAACAAGCAGTAACAATATAAAGGCTAGAAGATGATAAGAGAATCTATAACTTAAGAATTAAGAATGTAAAGGAAGAAGCAGGGATACAAACAAATGAACCACAAAGGCTATTCACAGAAATAATCAAGGAGAACTTCCCTAATATGGGAAAAGGTAAAGATACTCAGATCTATGAGGCATACAGGACCCCAGCCACCTACAATCCAAACAGAACTACACCCAGGCATATAATAATCAAAATTCCAGAAATCCAAATTAAGAACAAATATTAAGAGACAAGAAACAGATCACTTACAAGGGAACACCCATCAGAATTACAGCAGACTTCTCGGCACAAACCATCAAATCACGAAGAGCATGGGGCGAAATAATTCAAGCTTTGAAAGATAATAACCTCGGAGAGAAAATGGCGGCGTGCTAGGGGATCGAGCGAAGAATCTCTCCAGAGAATTCAAACTCAAAGCTAAAAAAAAAAAAAAAAAAAAAAAAAAAAAAAAAAAGACAGCATGGAGAGGACCAGACAAATCCACAGCGATTCTTATCAACCAAGACAGTACAGCTGGAGGATTTAAAGTCGTGCTGAGACCGGAGGCTGCAAATCCCGCGCCCTTAAATCAACGAACAGACTCGTGGACCCAACACAAAAAGCTGAGTTGCTTTTGGGGACTGCGGAAACTGAGACCCAGATCGAGACTCCAGGCGGCAGCCAGTTCTGCACCGCTGCACCAGAGCAGATGTACAGAGCTCTGGCGTTTCGAATCTAAACGGTGCACAGAAATCTGACCAGTCAGCGCTGAGCCGCGAGGTGGGGAAAAGTGGACGGCTTGGTGTGTGGCGGTCCCGGAGCGGGGACTTGCACCGGACTCTGGTGAGTAGAGAAAACCCCGCGGCGGCTGGGTTTGGCCAGAGAACAGCTGGCCCGCCACCACGGGGAAATCAATAACACAGAATCTGGTGCAGACATATTAGCCTGGCGGCAGAAATCGCAGCTTGGTGACATCACCAGGACCCCCTGTAGGGAGGGCTGGTGGAAGACATCTTGAGTCCTGGCAGAGTCTGATTGCTTGCTGGCTTCAGCTCCGCATGGAGAACTTAGTGGGAGCCATCTTGGTTTTGGGCAGATCTGCTTTTCTAGAGCTCCTATCACAGAGAGGTTTGGAAGAGAACGGCTGGGACCTGGGCAGAATCCTGTGCCATTACCCAGCTGCTTCTGATTCAGGGAGAACTGGCAGGAGCTGTTGGGGCTAGATCAGGCCTCTGCTTGGGGCCCAATGGGCGGATGCAGAATGGTCACAACTCAGTGACAACCAGAAAGTACAGCCTAATTTATGAACTAACTGACACAGAGGCTAGAGACTAGACTGTACCGCCCCTGCATCCCAGCCTACCCCAGATAACAGCAAATTGGGGAGGACAGCAAAAACTCAAGCCGGCACGCTTCTGAAAGGCCCTAAGCAATTCGGAGAGGGCCAGAGAACTCCAGGACAGTCTGAAAGAAACCAGAAACATGACAAGAGATAAAAATAAAAAAAAATCTCCAGCTGTTCAACAGGAGAAATTAAACCCAAGAGAACTAAACACTGAAGAGAACAAGCACAGTAACCATCCATTGCTCGACTCAGCATCAGCCGAAATTAAAAAGTATTTACATGATCTCATAGAGGAATTTAAAGATGTACTCCTGATCCAAGTGAGGCAAGATATAAAGAGATTAATTAAAGAAATGACAAGCCCTGCCCAAGAGAACACAGATGGAAGAACTGAGGAAATCAGAAAAGAAAGAGAAGCATCTGAAGAATTTAAGCATAACTTAGAATACATGAAACAGATCCAAAGAGAAAATCAGGAAATTAAAAACTCCATTGAATATTGGCAAAATGCCTTGACAGAAACTAAAGACAACCTTCTGAAACTTGAAGAGAGATTTAGGGCTTATGAACGTGAAAGAAAAAGCCTCTTAAAAATAACAAGGAACCAGAAAGAAGCAATTCTAAAACTGGAAGATGATAAAAAGATGCATAACCTAAGAATAAAGAATGTGAGTGAGGAAGCAGGAACATCCAAAAATGAAATACAAAAAATATTCACAGAGATATTAAAGCAAAATTTCCCATGTATAGCAAAAAGAAATGATATCCAGATAAAAGAAGCATACAGAACGCCAGCTACCTACAACCAAAACAGATCTACGCCTAGGCATATAATAATCGAGATCCCAGAAATCCACCAAAAAAACAGAATATTAAAAGCAGCCAGAGAAAAGATGCAGGTTACCTATAACGGGAAATCTATCAAAATAACGGCAGACTTATCAACACAAACTCTTAAGTCAAGAAGGGAGTGGGGAGAAATATTCCAAGTCCTGAAGGAAAAAAATATGCAACCTAAGTTCATATATCCATCAAAACTCTCTCTAAAAATTAATGAAGAAATAAGATACTTTCAAGACAAGGAGGAACTGTGGGAGTTCGTGGCCACCAATCCAACCCTACAGAGAGCGCTGAAGGACATTACAGAGAAAGAGAGGAAGAAATATCAGGATTACAGCTACAGTGGCGGAGAGGCCTCAGTGTACGGGGCAGACCATGGAATGAGGGAATAAGGTGGACAAATTATAGCAGAAAAGTGGAGTAGCAGACATGAGGCAGAGACGGTAAGCTAGTCTTTGGTAGAGACAGCTCTGAAACTATATTTTAAAAAAAAAAAAAAAAGCAGAGGTCATTGCTAATGGTGTATAACGATTTAAAAGACACAGTAGTCCTAGTGCCATATTTAGATTGAATTAAATTTGTTCTGGTCTGTCCACTCATATCAGATTTGAGGACACAGACCTCTAGAACCAAAAATAGCAGGTTATACCATGGTAACCATCCTTACTTTCCTATTGACTTAAGCTGAAATCCTGTATTACTTACATTGTCTTACTATGACTGATCTTAATTGTATCTGAATCATAAGACTATTGGTTGGCCTTGACTGATCCTATTTGAAATCCGTATGCGTGTTAGAATCAACCCTAAAAGTAGAGGAAACTACTCTGAGCATGACAGGATGTAAAGGATATCCATACTGGTATGAATCAGTAACAGCTCTCAAATACTACAATGCAGTCAAAGATAAGTTTTTATAAAAATAGGTGATAGTATATTTAACTATAATAAGCCAGTGTTGTCGACAAATCTATTGAAAATAACAAGAGAAAACATAGTAGCTACGGAAGATCATTTATATTATAGTTTTGTAAGTCTTATCCATTGCATGTTTATCTAGGAAATTGTTTCGCTGTCTTGTTATGAATTGGTTTTCCCTATAATACAGAGAAGATAGGAACAAATACTCTGAGGAAGAGACCTGAAAAACCCGAGGCTTATTTTGTAGCATTATAATATAAATTCTAGCAATCTATTGCTTGCTGATTAAAATGACTCTGGACTGGTTTCTTCAGCTCAACTTCAGCATATGCAGAGATGGGGACGGCTATCACAAAGAGAATGAGAGATGTGATGGTAGTTGGAAATGTCTTCCCTAATTTGGAACTTGAGGACCTAAAAAGACTCCATCATCCTGTAATGATTTGATTAGTTCTATAATATGCAATAAGTATAGAAAGTGGGTGAAGTTAGGGACAACTATCTGTAAGAAGCTAGAGACAGTTAGATAAGGTAGATCTCCAGTGGACTTGCTTTGAAATCTGTATTTCTTTAAATTGTTTTTTATTTTTTTTTAAAATGTTCTGTTCTGTTTTGATATGGTTAACCTTATCCTCTTAGAGATGTAAAACAAATAGGTGGGACTGATAATCATATTACGGAGCTTTTGTTCGGCCATAGAGCAGAATGGTTTGTAGGGTCACTTTTTTGAATGTCATTCTAAATACTTTAATTCTATAACCTAAACAGCCATTTTGAAGAAGACAATTTGTAACTTATCAACTGGCAATTTCTTACCTTTTGTTTGTCTGTAATTTAGTATTATTTTTCTACCCTTTTATTCTTTAATCTCCATGTATTTTTTTTTCTTCTCTTTTTTCGTTTCCTTTTCTTTAAATAAAAAAAAAAAAAAAAGAAAGAAAGATAATAACCTCAAGATTGACATATCCTGAACAACTGCCCTAGAAATTAATGGAGAAAAAAGGCGCTTCCAGGATAAAGAGGAACTAGGGAAATTTGCAAACACCAATTCAACTCTACAGAGAATACTACAGGATATTCTAAAACAGAAAAATACCAAGATTCCAGAAACAGTGGCAGAGAGCCCACAATGAATGGAGCAGAAAGCGAAATGAAGAAGAAAAACTGACAACTAATGACAGCAAAAGAGCTCATCAGAAATGAGGCAGAGAAGGTTGGATGACAGGAACAGCTATTTTGGAGAAAGCAAAACATCATAATAGCTAGTGCTGATTTAATATCATCTTGTTTTGAAGTCCCATCAAGCTTTTGTTCTTCTGTCTCCATCGGTCTTAAGATGTTGTATCTTATTGGATTTTATTATATGTGATAATATAAACAAAAACTTTTATAGACAAGGAGATAATACAGAAAGCAATGTTCATTTTCTGTTAGTTGGTTCTAAGTACCCTGTAATACTGTCATTCTCTTGAATGGTTTTACATTGTCTTGATATGTTTGATGCTACAGTATATGAAGTTATACTCAAAGATTTCAAAGAAAGTGACACTATGGTAACTACTTTCATGTCAGGATATCTTGTAGTGAAACACTGTTTTGCTTAAATGGTTATGTTCTGACCTGTGCTGTTTTGTTGTTATGTTCTCTTTTATCTCAATCTCCTTTTTTCATTATTTACTTTTTTTATTTTTATCTTTTTAAGGGAAAAAATAAATAAAAAATAGCAGGGTATATTATAGTAACCCACTTTGATTTCCTATGAACTTGATTTGAAATTCTGTATTGCTCTCACCATCTTGTTTTGACTGATTTTACTCTATTCTGTTTTGCTTGATAGTAACATATTTGATAGTACCAAATTTGAGAGTATAGGCAACAACTGCAAAGACAGTAAGATTCACTATGATGCCCATTCTGGTTTGACTATTATCTTCTTTTGAAGTCCTGTAATGTCTCCAATGTTTTGGTTTTATTCTTTACTGTTTTGTTCAATTTTATTATAACTGATGATATAGGCAATTCTTTTTAAGATAGCAAGGGGCAGTATGGTAACCACTGTTGATCACCTGGTATTCTGTTTTTACATTATGTATTATGTCCATCCTTTTGATTTGACTGACTCTGTTTTGTTATGTCACATTTGGTTTTATTCTCTTCCAAAAAAAAGTAATAAGAACTGTGAGATTAATAAAACCCAAGATGTGTAAATGTCAATGTAAAAGAGAGAGGAAAAGAAAGTACTCTAAAGGATATAACTGCATATATATTTAAGTGTATAAGAGAGATATCCATATTACTGAGTTTCTGTTGGACCATTCAACAGAACTGTTTGCAGTCTCACTGTTTGAATGTCCACTTTATATGCTTTAATTTTGTAACTTGAACAACTATTTCTAAGATGACAATATGTTATCTATTAACTAGTGATTTCCTACTGGTTTTTTTTGAAATTCTGTATAACTTGTATGCTTTTTCTATTTTTTTCTTTTTCTCCTTAAATAAAATTTTAAAAAATAAATAAGTGATTTGCTCAGACACTGAAGACTTAATGTGATTGTCAAAGTTTGATAAAAGGAAATTAAACATTTTGATTATTACATTGTATCTGAAACATGCTGGTGATTGAGGTATGTTAAAACTCTTATTTATTTATTTATTTATTTATTTTTGTTAGTTTTGATAATGAGGGTGTGTACTGTAAAATTATATGCAATCAGAATCATCTGATAAAATGTAAATACATTGAACCCTACCCAATCGCCAAATTCTGTCCCAGTAAACAATTTAAAACCTAATGGGGGGAGAAATAGTTCTGTTTACCAACTCTTTGTAAGCTAGCCTAACCCTCATAAGACACAACATAATGATTTTCTAAATAATTGAGTAATAATAATCCTATACAATGAAATGATTTATGGCCTTAATACACTACTTAATTGCTAAGACATTTGTTAAAAGAATGATAAATACACAAAGTAATCTATGAGTTTTGATATACGTAAGGTTTTCTTTCAGCTTTATGTCAAGGAAAAAACATGCAAACAGAAACGATTATAGGACAAAATTTGTACAATAAGCAAAAACAACTTTGTGTTTCATTTAGGAAGCATTTCACATATATTTAAGCTTTATTATTATTAAAACTTTATCAAAGATGATTTTTCAATAAAGCTTCTCTTATAACTTAAAAAAAAAAACAAAATCAATTTTTCAATATTCTCGATTTACCGTCTATGGTCCTAGAGGCTAGAAGTCTTGAGATCAAAGTGCGGGCAGCCTTGTTTTCTTCTTGGGCTTCCCTGTTCAGCTTGCAGATGACTGTTTTCATGTGGTCTTCCCTTAATGTGTCTGTGTGCTGACTCCTTCTGGGGTGATGACCTCACCGTACCTTAATTTCTTCTTGAAAGAGCTATTGTCAAACACAGCCACCTCTGAGACACAGTTAGGGTTTCAATCTGTGTACTTGGGGAAACATCTCCCTAATGAAGCTTTTTTTGACATTTTTCCCTATCAGCTTCCTTCTCCATAAAATTCAAGTATCTGTTTGTGGTTGTAATGACCACGTCACAGCACAATGACTACGCAAAAATTGAACAAAATGTGCTGAGGGTATGAGTCTGAAATAAAAAAGGAGGAACAGAAAAGAGGGAAAGAGAAAAAAGAGGGGAGTGGGGCAGAGAAGAGAGAGATGGAAACACAGAGACAGGAGACAAAAGAGAGGGGCAGAAAAAAGAGGAGACAGAGAGGGAAATGAATAATGGCAGGAATTCCGTCAGCATCCACGCAATGAGCATGTACACAGGGAGGGCTTGGGGAGGAAAGTGCATCTGCTTTGAGCCCAATTTCTACGTGCACTGAAATTCTAGCGTGTAAAGGTAAGCGTTTATTGGACAGCAGAGTCCTGCAAAGGAAGCCAAGGGATATGCCACTAAAGAAGAACCAGGCCAAATCTGTCTCAGTGGTCTCAATGCAAAATGGAGTTTGATCTCCAACACAGCACCGTCCTAGGGATTTCCAACTGTAACTGTAGCTGTATGGTGTCTTTTCCATTGACTATCCTAATGAGAGAAAATTCTACCATATACAATTGGAATGCCCTCTCACAGTGTCAGCATTAAGGAACAGGGGCATGGAACTGGCATCAGGGTAGATAAACACAGTTGGACAACAACTACGCCCAGAAATAAACCTTCACATTTATGGTGAATTGCTCGTCAGCAGAGAATAATCTTTCAATCTGTAGAGTGCACATCTACACACCCAAATATAAAAGGAAGGGTGCAACCTACCTTACACAGACACAAAAATCAACTCAAAATGGACTTCAAACCTGGGGATGTAGCTTAGTGGGAAGAGCACCCACCCAGTGGTGTGCGGCCCTGGTCCCTTCTGAGGGGAAAAAAAATCTACTACCTAAACATAAGAGTTTGAATGAGAGCAAACCATTTTGTAGAAAGCATAGGCCTACCTTCAGACTATGACTAGGCAGTGGTTTCTTAAACATGACACCAAAGGCACAACGACAAAAGAAAACAATACATAAATTGGACTATGTCACAATTTAGAAGTTTTGTGCTCCAAAGGTCACCATCAAGACTATGAGAAGACAATCTACAGAATTTTTTTTAAAAAATTGCAAATCACATATCTGATAAGGGACTTGTACCCAGAATATATATAGAACTCATATCATGCAATAATAAAGATTAACCAATTTCAAAATGGTCAAAGGAGTTAAATGTACATTTCTCCAAAGATACATGTTGGCCAATAAACACACAGGAAGATGCTCAACATCATTAGCTTATCATGGAAATCACAATGACATACTTTCTCATACCCACTAGGTTATAAAAAAAAATACTAACAAGTGTTGGCAAAGATATGGAGAAGCTGAATGTCTAGTGGATTACAAGTGAGCATGTAAAATGACACAATTGCTTTGGAAAACAGGATGGAAATTGAAAATATTAAACATGGTCCAGTAATTTCACCCCTCGGTATAGACCCAAGAGACTGAAAAGTTTGTTCACTGAAAAACTTATATATAAATATTCCTAGCAGCATCATTTACAATGGCTACACAGTAAAAACAACTCAAATGTTCATTGTCTGGTGAATAGATAAATACAATATCATGTATCCACATGGTGGAATAATATTCTGCACTGAAAAGAAACAAAGCACTGGTACATGATCTAAGATAGATGAAACTTCAAAATACTTTATAAGTGAAAGAAGCCAGTAGACACAAAGACCATTTTGAGAGGACACGGGTAGTTAGTGATAAGAGCATATGCCTGAGTGGGATCCTGAGTTTTGATTTCTAGCACCACAAAAAAAAATCAGACATTCATATACTGCAGAATTTAATTTACACGAATGCTCATACTAGGTACAAACGAGTAAGGGGAGGGAAGAACAAGGAATGACTGCTACTGGCTTCCTTTCAGGGTGATAAAAATGTCCCAAAGCCAGGCACGGTGGGACAAGCCTGTAATCCCAGCACTCAGAAGGCTACAGTAGGAGAGCTGTCACAAGTCTGATGCCACCTGGGCCAGCTAGTGAGTTCAAGACCTGCCTGAACCACATGAAGTCACCCTGCTTCAAAAGAAAGAATGAGGTTATTTCAAGACAATCACTGTACAGTGACACCTCGGTTGCTGGTTCCAAGTTCTTGTTCAACCATCAAAAGGTTCAAAAACTGAACCTATTTTTCCCATAAAAATAAAGTAATATAAAATGATTGGTTCTGAGGCCCCAAAATTACACTTATAAATTCATTTTTCAAGGACTTTAACTGTTTGCAGTGATGGTATCATTAATTTTCTTTGGAGCCATGGTTATATTTTACACAAATAAAGTTAAAAAAAAGAAGGAATGAGGGGGAAGGGAAGGAATAGAAAGAGAAAGTGGCCCAGAGTTTGATAATGGTGATGGTTGCACAGCTCTATGAATACACAAAAAAAAAAAACTATGTGTTTTAAACAGGTGAGTTTTACGGTATTTGAATTACATCCCAATAAAGCTATTACTTTTTAAAAGGAGAAAAGCAGGACTGGGGATTTAGCTTAGTAGCATGAGCATCTGCTTGGCAACTGCAAGGTTGTGAGTTTGATCCCTGGTACCAAAAAGGGTGGGGGATATAGCTCAGAAGCTTAAGAACCTGCCTGATGAGTGCAAGGTCCTGAGTTCAATTACTTGTATAAAAAAAAGTAGAGTAAAATGAAATAAAAAACTAATCTTAATTACGACCCAAGCAAAAAAAAGGAGAAAAGCAAAAGATACTCGATGGAACAAAATTGGGTTTTCTTCTGTAGTCTTGCTCATTATCTGATGAGAAGCATTACACTGACATTAAAGCAAGTATTCTTCTGTTGCCATAAACTGGCCCTCATTAATGTTAACCGCTCAAATGAATTACCTTCAAGTTAAAAACCACAAGAGGACACCACTGTGACACTCAATAAAATTTGACAGAAAAGGATATATCTATTCATTCACTGTTACAAACACCTTTATGGCACAAAAGATAGAAAACCTTAGATAAAAATAATTCGTCAGATGACAAGAATAAAAACAAACATAACTTACGCTTTCCTTACTATGAACCTGCTTAGAGTTTAGACTTTACCTAAGTCCAAATATCTGAATTCTGAAACTTCTGTAAGTATCTTTTATAAGATAGAAAAAACACCTCCAGCCTTTCTGGAGGCTGAGGTAGGAGGACTCCAAATGTGAGGCCAGATGAGCAACTCAGCGAGACCCCATCTCGAAATTTTAAAAAGGCTTGTGAATGGAGCGCATGGTACAACTCCAAGTCCTGGACTCAATCCCGAGTGCTACAAAAAGCAAGAAATACAACCTGCACTGACAGCAACTGTTTCCATCCCAACATATTAATATAGAGGAAAACCACCAAGATCTTTCCTTGGCAAGGCAGATTCGCGATTTTACACAGAAAAGCAAAGGTGACAGGGCAAATCATTCATTGCTGTTGCCACAGGAAAGTGATGTTTTCCGCCCTTAAATAAGAAAGCGTCTACTGGAAAAGATAACGGGGTTCTATAGGCACACATCACTGTTGTCAGCACTTTTTTTGCAAGGAATCTTTTATTTTCTGGGTTACTGTAAATTTATCCTACTGCAAAAACTTTAGGAAAATAAGATTCTTATCAAAATGCTAAGTTCTTTAATTCTTAGAAGTTGTTTACACAACTAGGGCTGTTACACTAGTTATTTTAAGTCAAATTAAGAGAAGGATCCAACTTTCAAGCCATAAGGTCTTTTTATAATAAGGTAATAAATGATGACAAAACGTCAAACAGACCGTGCACACGACACGTAAGCTCTGTGAGCAGGGCTTTACCGAGGCAGCTGTTTGGTAGGATAGTGATCTCCTGGTCTCTCCTCAGGACCCCTGAAGGTACATCTGCTTGTGGACACACACACACACACACACACAGGCTCGCACACACATCAGTGCCCTGGGCTGCCGCCTGCCTCCCTCAGTACTAACCAGCAAGCTGCTTTCTGCAACACAGACAGGAAAAGCTGACCGCAAAGGGCACCAAGCAGTTTACTCCCCATCACCACCGCCACGTGGCAGCTGCAGCACCCAGAATGTATCCTGGGAATGAGGGCAGAGAATTTCAGCAAGGAAGACAGCAGAGTGGTCACAGGTCAGGAATGAACTCACAGGGAATGGCAGAGCTGTGGCAGGGAAGGACCTGGGTCAGGAGACAGGAAGTGGAAGGAACTTTCACCAAAGCCTAACATGAGAAAGGCCTGGACTTGAGAGGGAACCGCAAGGCAGAGAGAAGAGGGAGGAGACGCCATGTCCTGAACAGCTGGGCAGACAAGAGCGCTGGGTGAGGCCGGTGGAACAGAAACCAGTTGGAAAACAGGGTCCTGGGTCTCAAGCCAGGGACTTTTCACTGATTTTTCCGTCAGAGTAATTAAGCCCCTTCTAGTTCCAACTTGTTAGTATTTGAAGAAGTCTCTAAATGATTCTAATGCCTCCGTTGATCTGGTATATTCTCTTTTTTGGAGTACAGGGAGACAAAGACCAAAGATAATTTCTTTGCTGTACTTTGTGGCGGCTTTCTACTGCCTATACAAAACCAGAAAAAGAAGCCTCCCAGTCTTTTCTTTCTCCCTTTAATATTAAACATTCCCTGGGTGGGGGGAAGTCATCTGAAGTTGGTTCTAAGTTTGGTCTAAATCTGTTTCCATACTTCAGTGATAAAATTTGATGCAAGGCAGCCTCCAAAGAGGTGGTGTATGAACAGCTAGGTGTATGAACAGTTTGTAACCAAGCAACGGAGACTCAGCCAATCAAAGGAGCTTAATCTCCAGCCATCATAGGTGGAAAGCTGCCAAATTATGACCAAATAAGGAAATTGGTGACTGCAGCCAATAAGGTCATTTTTGCATGTCACTTCCTTTTCACTGACTATAAATACACTCTGCCTATGTGTTGGGGAGGAGCATTCTGAATTGACCCAATCCCGGAATGCGGCCTATTCTAGGACCTTTTTTCCTGTTTGAGTATTTCATTTCAGATTTTTTTTAAACAGTAAGGCATGAAAACAACATACCTTAAAAGTAAGAGGTATCTAACTCAAAAAATAATGCTTCTTTGATTCTCAAAAAGGGAAAACAATTTGGTGGTCTCCTCCAGAGTTCTGCCAGAATAAGGTCAATAGCCAGTCTTCCTGGATCATCCTCGCTTGCTGAATCCCTGCAAACAGGAGAGCTCTGGGACTCTGTCCATGGACCTTTTCTCAACTCTAGACACTCCTTGAAGTGCTTGTCCATTCTCGTTACTTTAAATAAAACCTCTACATTAATAACTCTCAACTTTATATCTCAAGCTCAGATCTTTTCCTTGACACCTAAATTTATCTATTATCTCAATATCTACATGTTGATGTCCACGAGGCAGCCACAACTAATGGTCACAAAATTGTGTCTTAAAGGAACAGAAATGTATTCCTTACATACATGGAAGTACAAAATCAAGGGGTCAGGAAGGTAGTGTTTCCTCCAAAGGCTCTGGGGAGGCCCTTCCTTGCCCTCCAAGCCTCTTGTGATTCCAGCTTTCCTTTGCTTGTATGAACATAATTTCAGTACTAGCCTCTACCTCACACAGGCTTCTCTCTACCTTCTTTGTCTTGTGAGGATAGTAGTTACTAGATTGAGGGCTCACTCTAAATCCCAGCACAATCTCTTCTCCAGGTCTTAAATAATTATATATAAAAAGACTCTATTTGCAAATAAGGCCATATTCTGAAGTTTCTATGGATACAAGTTTTGGAAAGTAATATTCAGTCCATGATAAACTCTTCCAAAACAAACTCTTGATCTCCCTACACAAAAACGCTTCTCTTTTAGTCTCAGTGTACTCAAGATAAGAACACTGAAGTCATCCTTGTTCCTCATTACTGTCATACCCGGTAACCTACACGAAACCCTGCAGGCTCTACCTCCAAAGAATACCAGAATCTCACCCTTCTGTCACAGCAGCCCGAGTCCCCAGGAAGTTTCTAAATAGCTGACCTGCTCTTATTCCCCGCAAGTTTACTGTCAATGCTAAGGCGATCCTCTGATGCTTAAAACCATTCTGTTGCTTCCTGTCTCATTAGAAATAAAAGCCAAGGTCATTCCAGTGGCCCACATGGCCCTGTAGAGTCCAACACAGTGACCTCTTGTTATTCCTTAGACATGGCAGGTAGGCTTTGCCTCAGGGCCTTTGCATTGCTATTCCCTCTATCCCTCTATCTGAAATATTTTTCCTCCATATAACCACATGTTTTTCTTTTGCTCCTCCACTTCCTTGAGGTCTTTGTTCCAATCAGCTTCTCAGGAAGGCTGTCCTGAACACCCCAGCCAAAGTCACCTTTGTCACTACTTCCTCACCCTCAGATTTCCGAAGCTTCCTTTCCCGGCCTGAACTGTGATACGAATTATTTTATACTTCCTATATTCACTGGTTAATTGTCTGCTTTTTCCTATACTCTTGAATGTGAACTCCATGAGCGCAAGGAGTCCATCTGCTTTGTGCACTGTGGTTCACCTCAAGTACATAGTAGGCAATCAATAAATCCAATGGGTCACTCAAGCACCCAAACCAAACTTCAGGGGAACAAGCATAAGAACAGGGCAAATACTCAGGTTCGTGGCAGCCTGGGATGAAGCCGAATGCTGGAACCCAGTACCACTATCTGATCCGAAAACCAAGGTGAAGAGAACTCACCTTCTCACAAACTGAGTTGTACAAACAAGGCTGTCTCTGTCAGGTGATTATGCTAACTAAATACATTAGTATGCCATGCTAACAACAGGCCACACCTCTGCATCAAAGAACTCTTTTTAAAAAGTTATCAGGTAAAAATAAATAAAGTTAGTTGGTGCTCAGGACTGAAAAAAACCAAAAAACCAAAAAAAAAAAGTTTTTTTTTCTTCCTCTTCTGGATTCTCATTTTCCAGTTTGCCATAAGAAAGAGAGGCTCCAGTTCTGAGGTGAGGCTCAGTGTTAGAGCACTTGGCTAGAATACCAGGTCCTGGGCTTGATCCTCAGAAACACACCAAAAAGGAAAGAACAAAGAAAAGCAAGAAAATAAATAGAGGATCCTGGATGGAGACTTTCATTCTTTCTCGAAAATGCAAGGATCTTACACAATTTTGGGATGCAGGCAATCTTTGTTCTATTTTGTGACTTTCCATCTAAACCATTTTTGCTAATTCTAATTTTGGTAAAAAAAAATTTAATGTATCTAAGCTTTACTTCCTTTGCCTTAATCCATTTATTGTTTTCCTACTTTCTACTGTCACCATCATCTTTGCTCTTCTATGCTGTCTGGCCACACATCACCCAGCTACTCCTAGTGTTCATGTATTCATTTATTCTTTCATGTATGATCTAAAAAGCTATTTACTTAGCCTCTTCAATATCCAGAGCAGTCTGACAAGCTGTTCTGTGCTGTGTACGTTCAGGGCACACACAGAGTTTTGGAGCGCTTGCAGAGTCAGAGCAAAACAATTCTGCTTACCAGGGAGTCACCAACCCTCGTCTCCACATTTGAGAAAAAAGGAACCACAGTGAAAACCTTAGATAAGCTTCTGGCCCCAGCTGTAGTTTTCTTCCCCTCCTCACCCCACCCTCCTCTCTGCCTCCCTCCACCACTTCTCTCCTGTCCTAATACACGCTAGCCAAGTGCTGTACTGAGTTACATCTAGTCCTTTTTTACGTTGAGACAGGTCGTCCAGGTTGGCCTCAAACACTACAGTCCTCCTGCCTTAGCCTTCTGAGTCTCTGGGATTACAGGGATGTACTACCAAGCCCAGCCCAGAATTCTTCTCTCCTGCTCAGACAGTCAATAGTACTGTGAACAGTACTGACTGACCAACTGCTCTGGCTGCCGGTGGTGCTGCGGGAACCACAGCCCTGCTCTGCAGTGTGCCCGCTGAGGCCCTATGCCAAACAGCCAAAAGGTGGGAACAACGAGTGTCCTTCAGCGGACAGACAGATAAGCAAATGGTGACACATTCACACCCTGCAATGGTATTCATCCATAAAAGGAATAAAGTTTTGACACATGATACAACTTGAACCTTGAAGCCTGCTTTATGAAATAAGTCAGACACACAATTACATATACGCAGGATCTCATTTAGGTGAGATGCCTAGAACACGCTGACTCACAGACACAGAACAGAGGTTACCAGGGCTGAAGGGAGTGGCTGAGGAGGGGTTTTAGTTTGGGATGATGAAAAAGTTCTAGAGATGATTTACATAACAGGGTGACAACACTCAGTGCCATAAGTATGCTTAAAGTATAGATAAAACGTAAATTGTCTATTGTGTATATTTTACTACACTTAAAAAAATTAAAAATCCACCTGGCCATGAGCCAGCCCCACAAGTGACTGGACAGCACACATCAGTCTGTGGTATAGCGCACTGGAGGTTGTGGTAGCACCCAGGTGTCAGAAATCACCTGCAGGAGCATGAGGGAATGCAAAGTTCCTCCACCTGCCTCGCCTCGCCAACTAACGGCAAAGGAGAGGGCCAAATTAGGGGAAATGATGGTGCCCTGTGTGACCAAAAGGTCCAATTCCAAAGGCCCCATCCTCTTGGTCAAGGACTCAGAGTTCTCATTCAGTGGCATTCAGCTTGTCTCCTTCACCTGCTTCTAGGAACCAGCGCTGGTCACCCTGAGCTACAGCATCAAATCACCGTCAGATGACCTTAATGATCTTCACTGAAAAAAAAATCACTTCAGGCATTTGCGACAAGCCTGCATCTAGATACAGACTGCAAAATCGGCACTGCATTTTGGAGCTTATGATGATTCCTTTTGGTGAGTCTTTAAGAAGCACAGTTTCAGTTCAAGATGAGATTAGGAAGTCAAAATTTAAACGTTACAGAAGATACCAAAGGCTATCCTTTGAAAAACTTATGAGTGAATGGGTGGAAGACAAAAAGATAGTGTCCCAAAGACAGTATTATGGTTTGGAGTAATTTTTAAAAATAGATCTAACGATATTTACAGTGAGAGAAGAAAGAACCAGCGGGGAGAAAGGAGATCCTCTAACACCAAAGCTCCCGAGAAGATGACAAGTAATTAGGTCAGGGAGCCAGCAGAAAGCTGGGCTTTCAAAGAAGGCAGACTTCTAAAGAACCAGGTAAGACTGAGCCCTAAGTGAGAACACCCACGGGAGCACCAGGAAAGTGCAGGTCCACCCTAAAGGAAGGTATCGGGGAGCACCCCCCACTGTCCCACAGGACAGACACACAAACTACACATGGTGTAACAGCAGCGATCCAGGGACATCCTGACACAGACAGACACTAGAAATCCGTGAGAAGAGCAGTCAAGAGAAGAAGCGAGCTCGTGCTGAATTTCCTGAGAAAAGCTAGATGGTAAGTCATCTAAGAATAAGGTAAAGTTGAAGTGTATGGAAAGTTTTTGAAAAGGCTGGTCTGAAAAAATGGGATGAGTCAAGGACAGAATAACAAGCCATTGCAATTTTTTAAATTCCATTCCATTGATCATTGCATGCACATTTATGCCAGTATGATACTGTTTTAATTTATTTAATTGATACATACATAGTTGCACATACTTACAGGTTACAGTGCAATTTTTAACAAATATAGTATTAAACACTCTTTAGTTCTGACAAATCACAATAGCTTGGTGGGGAACAAGAAATGCTAGACACATAACAAAGCCAGCGAAGATGCCTGGAGGCCTGGGGAGATGGTCAGAGCTAACAACCTGGAGTTCGGTGAAACTGTTTTAAGAGTGTTGTGAAAGAAGGCCTGCTGAGCACTGCTGAGCACTGCTGAGTACTGCTGAGCACTGCTGAGTACTGATGCACACTGATGTGGTTGTCTGTGGAGCCAAGCTGAGTATGAGGGTAGGTAAAAACATGATACTGATGCATTTGGAAAGTGAGAAGGGATAAAAAAAAAAGTGAGATTCTAATGTTGGTCAGACAACGAAGTTCCATTTGCAGACTTCGGTGGAAGAGGTCTGGAGGACACTCATCAGGGGTAATGAGCCCCACGAGTTCATAGCGGGATCCTGAATCCTAGCTAAGTGCACTGTTCTTCCTCTTCAACCGTACAAACATATTTAGAGATGCTGGATGAAATACGATCAAAGACCAGGGTTGGAGTGCTTTAATCTACTGAAAAGGGAAAGTTCTTATTGATTTCTTCTCTCATTGCAATGATGGAAGTTGGCATGAAATTTATACTGAGCTATTCTGAGCTCTGGGACCTATGTGAACACATTTACAGTCATTGAAGAAAGTAAGTCAGGAAATCCTGCGAGGCTCTTTAACCTAAGGTGAGGAACAGAAATGGCTCAGTTCTTTTATACTAAAATATTATTCGGTACAGTAAAACTGAAATACCTTGAGGAAATACTTGCTTCCTTATTACCCTTTTAAGGGTACTGAAGCTTTCCAACCAATCAAACATAAATACTGTATTTTGAGAAGTTATCTGCAAATACTGCATAAACAAAGTCATAGAGGGTTTATATACACATATCCATATACATACATTTATACACATTTTAAAAATCCAGTGACCAGGAAATTACTCCAGCAAAGCAGTTTTTAATAGTATTATCTCAATTAAAAATGAAGGTTTGATTACATCTAAGAATAATTCTTACTTATAGGGAGGCAAAAATGCCAACGAAACACTTCACTGGTGGAATCTTTTGCCCAATGCTGGGATCATAAAATTTGTCCATTTTGAAAGCTAAAATGGCACTCTGGGAGTGCAAAGAGGATGCTTTGATAGCTACTGCTCTGTCAGTGCTAGTTCCACACTACACCCGGAGCCATCATGCACACACAAAAATGTGTTCTTCTATGCACCACTCATATCACTAAAGACAACTACCGAGAAGGCGCCCGCCTCCCACCTTTACCTCCTCTAGAGACAGGCCAGGAGCAGTGTTATTTCCACACTTCTTAATGACCTTCCAACCCTGGAGGATTTGTTTCATTCTGCTTTAAACTTACTAAAATTAAAACCCAAGGATCATTTCCTAAAACCTTATGCCTTTCTCCAACTATCAATTTAGAAAGATGAGCACCTGAAAATCTCTATGGTGAGCATCTTACACAGCTCCACATATTCAGCGAAGTCGTCTTTGCCGGATGGAGACAGCCAGCAAGTATGCGCTGGCGTTGTCTTCCTGTTATCCTAAGAAAGGTTTGGGGATAGCAGTAGTGAAGGCAGTTTTCTTCTTTAGGTCAGTGAAAACTTCAGGCTCATCAGTATAACTTCAGGTTGAATGGGTTAATGATAATTTCAGTCAAAAAGGCAATTTTCTGGAGAATTCTGGATACAGCAACAGTTTTAAATAGAAGATTTAAAATGAAAAGCATTTCATTATATAGTAGATGGAATTTTGATACATAATTCAGTTCCCAAAAAAATAGTCACAGAAGACTGGGAATTTAGCTCAGTGGCACAAGTTTCTGCCTGGTAAGCAAGAGGTCATGAGTTTGATCCCCAATACAAAAAAAAAAAAGGAATATTCACAGTGATCAATAGCTGGTTTCTCACACAGCTGGTGGGTAGCCTCTCTCTCACCAACACACCCTAAGGAAATAGCAGACCCTACCCAGGGCAGGATGTATGACGCAAAGAGACATGACAAGGAAAAACAAAACATCAGTGCTAGGTCCAAGTACACAGAGATTGAAAGAGTGCCGAGCATGGAGGCCATCCACAAAGTTCAGGAAGCAATACAGAGGCGAAACCCCTGAGTGACTGCCGTCTGCCTCCTCTCCATGCCAGAGGCTGTGACTGCCAGAAGCCCAGCAGTACTGAGCACAGGCTCACCAGGGGTTTCCCGTGAGGAGCACTTGTAACTCTCAGAGAGCCTGAGTCCACACAAGGACTGGACACTTGTTCATTCTGCCCACTCCTGGCAGCCTTCATCCAACAGCAGCGACATCACCACTGCCTAGAAGAAGCTAAATTCACGTGTGCCGCTGGCTCTTATGTTAACCTCTTTTCACATTCATACGTAACTAAATAGTATGACAAAGAAAACATGTGAACATTATCCAGAGAACAAAAAGACCACCCAAGCATGGAAGTATTCCCAGATCACTTATCTGTAAGTGATTGATATCCAGAATACATGAAGAATTCCTACAATTCAACAATAACAGCAAAAACCCAATCTAAAAATGAACAAAGGATTTAACTGATATTTCTCCAAGGAAGATACACAAATGGCCAATAAACACACAAAAGACTCTCAGCATCGTTAGACGTTAGAAAAGTGCAATCAAAACCAAAATGCGACCACGTTTCACATTCATTGGGATGGCTACTACCAAGACAGAAAATAACAAGTACTAGCTAAGACGCTGAGAAATTGGAAACCTTGTACATTGAGGACAGACATGTAAAATGGAACAGTCATTAAGGAAAACAGTTTGATATGTCCTCAAAAAGGTAAACTTAGAATTGCCATATAACGTAACAATTCTTTGTTTCTAGTGTATCTATTGCTGAAGCGAGCACAGCAATTCTCCTAAGTTACAGCCTGAAGAGCAGAGAGCAGGACTCAGAGACTTACACATCAACACCATTAATCACAGCAGCCAAAAGATAGAAATGTCCCAAACATCTACAACACATGAATGGATCTCTTAAAATACGTTAAACACACACAATGGTATCTTTTTCATTCACAAAAAGCAATAAAAGCTTGGTAAGTGTTAAAATAAGAATAAATGCTGAAAGCATGTGAAGCAAAATAAATAAGATGCAAAAGAATAATACTGTATGATCTTACTTACATGAGGTACCGAGACAGGCGAATTCTTAGCAATAGAAAGTAGGATAGAAGCCAGGGGTGGTGGCTCATGCCTGTAATCCCAGCTCGTGGGAGGCCAAGGCAGGAGGATCTTTGAGATCTCAAGACCAGCCTGGGTTACAAAGTGAGCTCAACACAAGCCTGAACTGCATAGTGACACGCTGTCTCAGAAAGATCCCCCCAAAAACCAAACAAACAAAAACAAAAACAGAAAGAAAGTAGAACAGAGGTTACCGGAGGGCCATGGCAGCAAGTCAGGGCTATTGGTAATAACTATATGGCCATTTCAAGGAAATGAAGACCTTCTGGGGATAGAAATGGTGATGACTGCTCTCATTTAGAATGTACTTAATCCCAAAGCACTGTACACTCAAAACTGGTTAAAATTACACTGTGTGATAACACATTTTACTACAATGGAAAAAACAGAAAATATAGAATACTTGTAATCCAAACATAGCAAGCATAATCTGTTAGCACAGTATCCAAACAGAAGCTCCTTTCTTCCGTCCACCTCCCCTTCCTTCTTCTCTTCCTTTCTTTCTTAAATCCTATTTAAAATAAAACTATTCGGAGGAAAGGTAGATGCACGCAAAGATTACAATGAGAATTTGACTTTAAAAAGATGAATCGCATTGCAACAGACTGGTAGAACGAGGCAGCCTGGGGCAGGGATTATAAACAGCAGCAGGCTGAGCCAAAGCAGCATTTCTATCTGCAGCAAAACTAAGGAAAGGACAGAAATGCATTTGCAAGCCCCAAATTGGTAAGTCCTTCAGTTCTGTAATGGCTCCGTGTGTCTTTAAGGATGAGAGGAATTAAATAATTCAGGCAGGGCTGGTTTCACTGGCTGTGAACTACCATTCAAGGGAGGAAGACAACATAGCCTGGATTCCATGCCAGCACAAGGTCAGGGATCACATCTCAGACTGTCTCAAAAAGTAGTCTACTGCTCTAGTGTCCTGGCACTGCAGACCGAAAGTGTAGGAAATCAATTTAAAATCCTAGGTGAATGACCTTCAATCAATGGTAAAGCTAACTTCCTTATACAAAGTACAAGTCAAATGTTTTTCCTCCTCCTTTTTCTCTTCTTCCTCCTCTTTTTTCTTTTTCTTTTTTTCTTTTCTTTGGTGCTAAGGTTCCAACCCAGGGCATTTCACATGCTAATCACATACCATACCATCCAGTTACACTCCCAGCCCAAAGCAAGTCACTCTTAAGCATAACTTTCTGCTCACTACTGCTCAACTCTTTCATATCACCAAGAAAAATGGGTTAGGGCCAAAGAGAAATGTTTGCATTCTACAGTCTTTCACTTGATCAGACAAGAATCCTATATAAACCAAACTACAAAACCTCAAGCTAGACCAGCTTATTAGCAATTCCTTTTAAAAAATCATAATGATACTGTTATGATTATAACAGGCAGAATGGTCTCCTAAGATGCATTTCACTGTAATTAAAACAGGGCTGTCCCAGAGCTCTCATTTAATTTTAATTTATATTAAAATAACTTAGATGAGCCATTTAATATATTGAACCACCTAAAATCTGGCTCGTAGACATCAGCATTTTCCTCCTTCCATTAGCCACAAGGTTTAAGGTGAATCATGGACTGAAAAGAACAGGCAGGATCCAAATTCCTAACACAAGCAGCACTTTTTTCAATGCTGAGGCTGAAGAAAACTGTTTCCTGAAATGAGCTGATGCTGTACTTGGTCGAGCTATTTAAAACACAGAGTGCTAAAAAGACTCTGGCCATCAAGGACCGTACTGGTGGAACTAATCGAACCTGTAAGAACAACATCTATTTGGAAATGGATTTTAATCAGTGTTGAAGAGATTGAACTCCCATTGCTTTTCACTTAATTAGACTCATGATTTTAGAACTGAAAGAGATGCCAAATATTCCCGTAGTGCCTTCCATTTCATTCAGCCCTCTCTGGGCTGGTCCTGAGGAACAGCACTACATTTTCATCCACTGGTCCAGCTCCGCTTCCTTTCTAGCACCTGCTGCTCCCCGACAGGATGTAGCATACTTAGATGATAACGAGAACTTAGCACTGTCCATGTGTCTCTCTCCCGAGAATATCACCTCTACAGCGCAGGTCCCGCAGCCCACTTCCCACGACGGCGCTGGCCCAGAGGAGACGTGGGGAGCCACTGCAACTCTGACCTCATCTACTCACCTTCTCCATGAGATAGTGGGGGCCTGCCGTCCAAGGCCGCGACACTAATCAGAGGCAAAAGTGGCCTTAGAACCAGACCTCCTAACCCCCAGCAGCTTTCTGATGTAGATACGATCTTGTCTCTCCTTGGCAGGACAGCTCCCCTCTTCCCAGAAATGTCTTAATGTGTTCAAGAGCTCATAGGTGGCTGATAAACAACAGGAACTGACTCCTTGCTGCTCCAGAGGCAGGAAGTCCAAGATCGAGGTGCTGGCAGGGTTGGTGTCTGGTGAGAGCCTGCTTCCTGCCTTCTTGCTAGGACCCACATGGCAGGAAGGGTGAGAGGTATCTCTGTTGTTACTTTTAAAAGAGAACTAACCTCATTTTTTAGAGCTCTCCACTTATTAGACCACTATGATTACCTCCCAGATGGGGTTAGTATCTCAGTATCTGAATCTGGGGGACACAGATACTCAGTCCTTTGGAACGCTAACCTTTCCAATCTCTCCGAAGTTTTCCTGACCCACTCTGCTAGTCTGGCTCCAGGCCCAAATTCCCTACTGCCCCCTGGAGCAGAGCTTCCTGGCTTCCCAGATCTTCTCTCATTCTGCTCCCTGCCCCAGGAATACCCCTCCATATTCCTTCTGTCGCACTTCATCTCCCGCCTTATCCTGCTTCGCTGTTAGATGGTAAAGCCTTTCTTTTTCGACTCACTAGCAACTCTACAGTGCCTGGCATAATCAGCCGCAGCAGACTGAAGACAAGGGACTACAGAGGACATGTGTCACCCTTCCAGGTTCAACATGCTTCTCACTATCAAACAAGACTCCCAGCATCCTAAGTGCCTGCTCCAGTGACCCCAAGAGGAAAACGTCTTGCTAAGAAGGGGTTTTGTCATCAAGCATGACAGCTTATGAAATCAGCTAATCAACTGTGAAACATAACCAATGTTTTCTGCAACATAAAAATGCTATTTTTTTTCTCAAATTAGAAACTACAACAAGTTATGAACACTTGAGCTGAGATCTACACCTGTCACATTCAGTGTCACATTCAGAGACCTGTCCTTCTCCTTCTGAGTTCTTTTCATCCCGCGCAGATGGTGCCCACTACAGGGTGTTCATGTGAGATAAAAGGGTTTACAATGACTTTGGCTGGATGGGCTGCAGACAGACATGGAACTTGTCATTACAGTTCCTGACACAAGCCACAGTTAACCTACTTTGCCCATTCAAAGGTAACTGTTCCCTTGCGTTCTCTACACCTAGGGTCAACTGTGGGTGGTTGTAACAGACCAAAAGGACAGAAAAATAATAAGCTGGAAACATTTTTATATACTACCGTCTGGAGGAGTAGTCACATATTTTCTTGCAATTTCCACAGTGCCCCTTCTAAACGGATAAATTCATGAACATTAACAGCTAGTCTAGATTACAATATTACATGAAGTGTCAAAGTTCCCAGAGTTGTTCACTCGTTGCCACCGGGCCACTGATAACAAATTGATAGTCACTTAGAATTCTGCATGAGCCAGAAAGAAAGACTAGATCTGTAGCTGCACACAGTAAATGTCCCCAAGATTCTAATCATTACAGCCACATATGAGCTGCTTTTGTTAGTTAGGGAGGAAAATTTGTACTGAACATTATAGACAACAAATTTGGTCATAAGGTTTTCTTCCTCCTCATCTTTGCCAATTAAAGGCCATTACTTTCACAAAATTGACAGGAAACCCACATTCTAGGGCTGTGACTTCACCCCAGTCAACCCTGGCTCACTCTTCCTCCACTTGAAAACCAGGAGCGTCCGCAATGAGAGACAGTAACTACCAGCTCATAAACTCCAAGTTCAGTGCGGCCACCTCACTCCCCTTACCACATCTCTTCCAAGTGTGATTCAGCCCACATTTGGATTATTTTTTTGGTCTTTTTCCTTTTTTTTTTTTTTATCAGTACCGGGGATCGAACTCACTACTGCCTGCTTACAAGGCAGGCGCTTATGCCGCTGAGCTAAATCCCCAGCCCCCAGCCCACATTTGGAGCCAGTGCCTCATCCATCAAGACTCACTCACTTCTATCTGCAATTCTTTGTAATAGGAAATACACTCTTTACAATAAGAAGTACCTATGTAAATACCCACGTGAATAAGCACCGTCTCTCTCTATCCCAAACTCACAACTGCTAATGCCTAATATTTTAACATGCTTTTCCCAGAACTAAATAAAGCTGCAGGGTTTGTGATCTATATAGGAAGATAAAACAGCCTAAATAGCAACATGATAAATAAAACAAAGCCCTCTTACCCTGTGTGTGTGTGTGTGTGTGTATGTGTGTGTGTGTGTGTGTGTAATGACTCATACAATGTACATATACATACTTATCCACACAACTGGCATAACATCCAATATGCAATCCCTCAGATCTTGTAACACAGGACACCTGCAAGTCCTAAATGGTCCTTGGGTGGTTCAAGGTTCCTGTTTTCCTGAGCACTTACCCTATTAGCAGGAAGAGTTACAGGCAATGGAAAACTCAGCTCAGTTACTTAACCTCTGAACCTCAGCCTTCTCATCAGTTAAATGACAGCCTGCTCCAGGTCAGCGACACCCAAGAGAAGTAATGTGAGCCATATATACAATTTAAATTTTCTAGCAGACACTAAAAAACATAAAAAGAAACAGGTAAAACCAATTGTAGTAATAGTTTATTCAACCCATCATGGCCAAATGTTGTTATTTCAATACATAATTAAAATTTAAAAATTATTCAGGACACATGTTACATCCTTTTTTCATCCAAGTATTTCAAATCCAGCACATATGTCAAGTTGACAGCATGTCTCAATTTTGGCTAGCCACATGGGACCAGTGGGCCAGCACAGGTCTAATATCTCCGATACACTTCTTGACACAAGAAGTTATTTTAAATTAATAAAGGAAAGGACATATTTTTGCAAATCAAGGTGTACTTAGAAAAACAATGAAATACTTCCCTAGAAATTCTCAGTCTATGTATTCTCATTCAAGGCTTTTCTCCTCTTTTTTTTTAATACTTGTATTTTTTTTTAATAAGTGGAATTAGATCTGTAAACAGTAAGTGGTTTGATCCACTACTCTTAGCCTGACTCTGTTCTCACTGCCATGGTCACTGTCCTACAAACCTCAAGAGAGGTTAAGAACATTGAGAACAATATATAACTACTGAATGAATGAAGCACCTTAAAACAACCACAAAATTGCTAATCATGTTATCTTCCACATATTAAGAGAATACTATGAAATACACATTTGTACCTGTTGCAATCATTTCTCTAATTACTCAATATCGGCTGAGAAGGATTCGCCATGTTCCTCCTACCCAGTCTTGTTTATTATCCCTTCATGATCAATGATCTGCCTTCCCCAGATGGCTGGTCTGGGTTAAGAGTACAATATGAAATCGCAACAAAGCAAAGCTAACTGGCCTTCCCAGGAACTGAACCTGTGACCCTGATCTCATTAACTGTAGAACACACTTAACCCATCACAAATACACAAGGCCAGCTGCACCATAAAGAAGGGGAAAACTTACTGTGTCTATCATCGTGACACTCAGGAGAGAATAAACTCAAGATGTACAAAGAACTTTTCAGAGAACAAGATGTTAACCCTGACATGAACATTACACAGTGTATATGTATCAACACGTCACATGGTACTCCATAAAAATGTACAACTCTTATGTTTTTATGTATCAGCTAAACAGGAAATTTTAAAATATTTGTAAAGTTGAAAAAAAATATTAACTTTTTTTCAAAAACATGAATGAAACTCCGAAAGCAACAATGATTCTGGGGGGCTGGGGATTTAGCTCAGCGGCATATGTACCTGCCTTGCAAGCAGGCAGTCGGGAGTTTGATCCCCTGTACTGATAAAAATGAAAAAGACAAAAAAAAAAAAAGTGATTCTGGACACCTGGAATTCACCAGCAGCGTCCCAACAGCCAGCCCCACTGGCTCTCTCTCAAGCTTCTAAGAACTAAGAACATCAGCAATGGACATAAATGCTCTAGTGACGAGATCTGGAGTAGTAATGTTTCCTCTTCCAAAAACAGTGGCCGTGGAACTGTGGTCTTCTTTTTCACTTCTCCCGAATGAGGAAACCATTAGGCTAACCGCAGATGATTTGCTTCAAACAGTCAAGTTTTCAGGTAGCCCTGTTCATCCTGCCCTGTCCCCTCTTCCCTTAGCGCCAAGCGACCCCTCTCCGGAGCCACAGGGTGAGGCCGGTGGCCTGCAGGTGAGCAGTTCTCAGCTTACCCAGCCCAACACCTTTAGAGCAAGTTGTCCCTCCTTTCTTGTAACTTGGACTGATCTCTCACAGCAGCCGCTCTCTGTTCTTAAATTCTGTTTTAACAACCTGTCCACAGTAAGCTACATACTGACTTCTAAGATTTAAATATTTCCTGAAGTGTTCTGGGATGCAGTTTCTGTCTCCTTTCCTCAAACACTTAATATTTAATATAGTAACAGTTTCAGAAGCAACTTTATTAAAGTTTCTTCTCAACTCCCAAGGTATGCCATTTGATAAATAATACAAATATTTGGAAGATTTTAAAATCTGTTTGAAAGTATTTCTGCATTCCATATGTAACATTTGAGATGGCTTCACTTCTACTTACTGAGTTGCTGGGATATAAAAGCTTATACACACGGCCTTTCTATTTGGCTTCTTAAATATGCCTGATAACATGAGACTTCAATGTAGAAACATGCTATAAAAACACCACTTCAAGTTTTTACTCAGTTTCTTTTCACAAAGTTACTTCAGGTCATTTTTTTTTTTTTTTTGTACTTATGGATCAAGAGTTTGTAATCATGTATTTCTCAAACATGTGCAGGAACTATATATCTAAGTCTAAAATGTTTGTATCCATCTGCCTCAAAGCCACTATTATAATTAAATATTCAAAACTGCTTTACTTTTAATTCTAAGAATTTCTACATCAAGGAAAAAAGCGTAACAGCATGTTACATTAACCTTGCCTCTATCAGCCCGACCATTAAAAATACAGTGATGGTGACCATTCCCTATCTAGAACACTTGTTGATGCTCACAGAAACTGTAACAATGCATTAAGGGTCAAAAGATAGACAAAAATAATAAATTAATAAAATAAGCATAAAACATTGACTTACTACAATACTATTTGGTTTCATTAGCTGCACAACATTTTGTGGGTGAAAGATAAAATCTGATATTCAACAATGAATGGAACTATATCTACATTTGCTTAATCTAATCTTACTAGAAAATGATGACCAAAAAATATGGATTTTTCAACCCATGAAAACTGAGTCTTTAATAACTGTTTATGTGGTTGAGAGTTTAAAACAGACATAGTAGCACACGTCTGTGATCCAGCACTCAGAGGTTGAGCCAGGAGGATTATGAGTTTGACACCAGCCTGGGCAACTCAGTAACTTAAGAGACTCTGTCTCAAAAAATTAAAAAAGGGTTGGGGCAGTAGCTTAGAATAAACAAAGGCCCTGGGTTCAATCCCCAGTAATTAGAAAAAAAGTTTAAAGCTCTATGCATATAGATCTATCCAATGCTATAAGACAAAAGCAATTTATAGATCTTCAAATACTTGTCATCATTTTATTTATGACACACTCCTACCCATAAACAGAAATAATGCCAACTTAGTGAATTTATAAGATATTAGAGTAAATAGTGAAATTTGCCTTTCGGTCATTTAAAATATCAGTGAATCCTTTGTACTACTTTTAAAATATATTTTTTTTAAAACTAGGGCCAGGGATAGAGCTCAGCAGCACATCACCTGCCTAGTGAACACAAGGTCCTGAGTTCAACTCCTGGTACCAAAAAACAAAAACAAAATAAAACTCTAATTCTTCCTGACAAAATTTTTAAGAGAAGAAGAAAGCACCAGAAATACCAAAATATTAAAATTAAACTGTTACTACAAACTATTACTACATTATGTTTACTTCATAAACATCTGTAAAGAACTCTGTATACACATGTATGCATGTGTATGTGTTAATAGGCTAGTTGGTGGTGTTTCTTACAAGTGCTTTATAAAATAAATACTTTTACTGCCTCGTGATTTTGAGACCAATCAATATACTATAAAGTATGCTTTGCAGTTCTTAAGTCTTCACTTTGTGCCTTAACAGCCAACATTCATTCATTTTTTTTTTTTTGTCTTTTTCGTTTTTATCGGTACCAGGGATCGAACTCATGACTGCCTGCTTGCAAAGCAGGCGCTTATGCCGCTGAGCTAAATCCCCAGCCCCCAACATTAATTCATAACGAAGTCTTCTTATACTTACATGGCTATTTTGTGTCTCTTCTAAAGATTTACTATTCTTGGACTGCTCAATAAAAATGACCAATTAATTTGCTATCACAAAAACCCAAGAAGTACTCCAAAATATTTCCATCAAAGACCAACTAACAACTAAGTTCCTTACTCTACTATGTTGAAAACTGACTTTGAATGAGTCCATTCAAAAGAAACCCAAGAAGGATGTGTCACACAGGGGTAAACTCTCAATCCTGCCCAGTCAAATTTAAGGAAGACGTGAAATATATTCAGAAACTACTGCGAGGGCATCAGAATAGAGAGCAGGGTTCAAGAGAGAGGACACGCATGGGCTTCAGGGTGAGTCCTCGCTCCGCTCCTCACTGAGCTGGGCAACTTAAGAAAGCCTCCTTGAGTCTCCACTGTTATCAAATGGAAGCACGAGGCTTCCTGGCAGTGCTGTCTGAGCACCGAGTTAGATAGCATGTATAAATAGACTGCTGACCACAGGACCTTGATCTCGAGACTCAAATGGTCATTACGAGTGTTTAAGAGTATTTGTTATTTTAAAAAAAGAGTATTTGTTGCTGTTATTGTTGTTGAGTTTTCTCATTTCTTTTTCCAGTCCTGGGGACTGAACCCAGGGAGGGCCTTGCACATGGCAGGCAAGTGCTCTACTACTGAGCTAGGTCCTTGACCCTTTAAGGCCTTAGTTTTATGTATAATATTCAAATCTCAAGTGATGCTGAAAACTATACAAAGGAAAAACCTAAAGATTCAACTACAGAGCTTTCTTCAGTGTGCTTCACCTGATTATCTTGTGTATTCGCGGTTTTTAAACTGTAGGTCTTGGCACAGGAAGGAATGTGAAATCGTTTAGTAGATCTCAACTAGCATCTTTAAAAACAAAACAGAATACAAGACCGCACTGTACATAGAAAATCTAAGCATTACTTCATAGTTTTTTAAAATTACATATATGTGTGTAACTGTGTATGTAGCGACAATGTAAAATGCATTTTCGTTTTCTTTTGTACCGGGGACCAAACTCTCGACCTTGCGCTTGCCAGGCAGGCATTTAGGCCAGTGAGCTCAATCCCGGGGCCCTAAAATACATTTCTTACTGTGTCCCTAAAATAATGATCTAAAATCACTGCTTACCATTATAATAATGAGAATAACACTGAGCTGACCCTGAGTGCTTCATTGCGTAGTTTGCATTAAGGACATATGCACACAGATTTCATCTGATTCTCACAAAAATCTTGTAAGGAAGCACTAATACTGTTCCCATTTTACAGATGAGGAAACCAAGCCTTGGATCACATCACTTACCAAGGACAAAGGGCAGTAACTCACAAAGCCTCAGAACTTACACATTTATCCAGTTCCGTTAGTACTCAGGGACCAAATACAACTCTCCCTTCTATGAAAGCCAAAAAGTAGCCTTTTCATGACGTCTACTTGGAGTGGGACTTGCTGGGGTTGTCCTACTATCATAGAGAAAATTGATTCAGAGGTGAAAGCACCAGACAGGAGACCCAGCTTCTGTCCCTGGCATCATTGCTTTAGTGCTGTGGAGCTGGCAAGTCATTTAATCCCACTGTGTCTGGATTTCCTCACCTACAAAACGGGGATGATAGTATCTGCCCTGCCTCTCTGAGGGCCATGGAGAGAAAGTATAAACACACATAACAAGAGAAATGTCCCATTGTCGTCCTCATTACCTAACCCAGAGGATGACTGCTAGAGGCCCCATTCTTCAAAGAAACACATCAACTATGATCAAAAAAGGGAGGCCGCAGCCTTTCATGAATTGTATGTGTAAACACTTCGCACAATTCTCGGCACTCAGTAGGCCCTCTGTAAATATTCATTACACAAAAAGAAGCAAACCCATTCCACCTATATGCATGTTGTATGTTTTGCACTTTCTTTCTCATCAGCTCATTCTTTTTACCACTGTGTATCAAACACCTGCTAAGTGCCACATGAGAAATCTGGATCATCTAAAAAAGAACTAAAGGACTATCCCTTGCCTGAAGAATCCATGTTAATGTCAATTAATTACTCCAAAATGGTGTAAGAAGAAATTGTAAAATATAGCTTGGTCCATTACCAATAATAAAGTATTACAGTACCTTACAGTTTATGAAGGACTACCTAGTAGCTTTTGTTTTTACAACCAATAACCTAAGAATAATCAGTACAATTATCTGTCTGATACTACACTCTGCTCTCCAGCTACTGAAAATTCTTGAGAGTCAAAGTTTCTTAATTTGTAGGAGGTGGCTGTAAACATAAGCTTTTGAACAATATACATTTAAAATAATCAATAGTATAAGAAAGCGATCAAGTGTATGATTTTTCCTTGCATCTGTTTGGGTTAAAGGAATACACAATGCAATCACATAGCCTATATAAGGTACTTCAAAATATTTCTTTTTAAAAAAAACTTGCCTTTGACGTTTTTTCCTTACAGGCAATTTTCTTTTAAATATAATGAACTGGATTTTTTTTTCCCAAAGAATAAAATAAAAGCAGGGAGTAGTGCGGGTGTCTTCCCTTTGTTGACTTTTTAGAGATGACTCCAAATTGCCTGTTGTATTCAGATGCCTGAGTCGCAAACAATGCCAAATAACTGTAAGCCATTTTATATATAATTCAACCACTGTAATTTTTACAAGGGAACACTGATTTAACTGACAACTTAATGAACTGAAAATTTGCCATAGGTTATTTATTAAGAACCTTTCATTAAAATTACGTTATCCTTTGTATTCTAACCACTCCCTCTCCACCACCACTAGCCCCAACACACACAACACACTACACCCGGTCCGTTTCCCGGTCATTATTCGTACCCCCTATTAAAATTTCACAACACACGATCGTAGTTACTAGGTTTCCTCCGCCCTCCCCCTCCAAGGAACCGATGTGTCTTCAAATATATATTCTCTCTTCAAATGCACAATTCACAAGATGAGTGCGCGCCTCTATTCGGAGAACAGCTCCAGTGAAACGCGCGCGTCTGTCCTTCAGCTTGCTGGGACTCGCATTTCGTTTAAAAAGCCGCAACCCAGCCACCGAGTCCGCGGGGTTAGGCGGGCCGATCCGGCTCGGAGCTCCGGGAGAAAGGCGGGCTGGAGTCCCGGGAAAGCCGCAGCCCGAGCCCGGGGAACGTGTCACCCCCCGGCGGCGTGCGGTCCCGGGCTCCAGCCTCGGCGAGCAGGGAAACCTTTGTCTCGCCTCAGCCATCGCACTGGTGGCTCCTCTGCTCGGCCCGGAGCTGGAGCGAACGGCTCGGCCGGGGTTACACAAAGCGCGGCGGCTCCGGGCCGGGGCTGAGCGGGCGGGCGGGCGTCCGGCTCTGTCCCCGCCGCAGCCGGGGCGCGGGGACCGGACTAGCCGGCCGGGCTGCCGGGGCGGGAAGGCGGCGGTAAGCACAGCTCCGACGTCCCGCCGAGTTCCCGGGCGCAGCCGGCCGCCAGCCGCCCTCGCGGGCTCCCCCGGCCGCGCACACCACGCGCAGGTTCCTCCCCGAGGCCCGCGCCCCGCGCCCCGCGTCCCCGCCCGCCCGGCCGCCCGAGCGAGCCCACGCCCCGGGCAAGGTCGCGAGAGCGCGGCGCCGCGAGGCCGCCCGGAGGCGCCAGCGCAGACGCCGCCGCCCGCCGCCCCGTGGTCCGACCCGGCCGCCGCGCGGCGAGGCGCTCACCTGCGGTCCCGGCGACGCGCGGTCCCGGCCGGCGAGCGGCACAGCCTGCCGAGCCTCCGCCGCTGCAGCGCTCCCGCCTCTCAGGCGCCCGCGGCCTCCATTGCGCTCCCCGCCGCCGCCACCGCGCGGCACTGCGCGCCCGGCCCCGCGCGCGGTCACATGCTCCGCCGGCAGCGCCACCGCTCGGACCCGCGCCCGGCCCCTCCCGGCCCGCCGCCCGCGGGGCTCGGTCCCCACCACGGCAGGGGGTGTCGCGGGCGGGCCGGGCGCGTGGGGACGCGGCCTCTGGGTCAGAACCGAGCCAGGCGCACCTGGCGCGGGGCGAGAAACAAGGTCGTGAGTCACCGCTACACCGGACACAGTCCTGGCCGCAGGCACCCGGGGACCCAAAGACTAGGGGCGACCTGGACCCCAGAGGAAGGTAACTCTGCAGAGTGCTCGCCACGTAAGGGTATGGGGACTCTTGAGGGTCGCACAGGTTGAAAGATATCCCTTGCCCACAGAAATAAAAAGGCTAGAAATTGCATCGCTGAGTCGCTATATATCTGAACAGTATGACACTGACACTTAGCATTATAGTCCCCAGCCAAATGAAATTCAGTACTGACGTCGATGTTTTAAGGAAAATGAGTATTTATCTTTTCCTTTTGGAGGTTAAGCAAAAGCACTGAGACTTTTTCCGCCATACAGTTTGTTATGGTTATTTCAGAGGAATTATGTAAAATCAGCTCTGATGGTCTTTTAGTTGCTATCCATGCAAAGATACTACAAATAATTTAGTGTCATTTTTAAATAGGAAATTTAAAATAAAGCCGAAACTCCTTGTGACAAAAGATGCAGAAGATGAACAGTAGCCCTAACTTGTACCGATATTGAGCCAAGTGCCCAGTGCCAAAAAGACAAGTAACAGTAATGCACAAGAGTGACTTAGAGCATCTTCGATAGTGAAGACTAGTGTATTTGCCATATCCAACTGTTTTTCTAGATTAATTTTTTTTTTAAACCAGTGATTGAACTCACGACCTAGCACTTGCCAGGCAGGCGCTTATGCCGCTGAGCTAAATCCCCAGTCCCTAGATTAACACTTTAGCTACCAGCATAAAACAGGTTTTTGTATCATTCAGCTGTTCAGTTTGTACATATAAACTATGTCAGCTGTATTCCAAGTAGGAATAATGAAGTTTTAGAACTGAACAAGTTCCTTGTGAATCAGTTTAGTAGCACTAGTAGTTTCCAGAACCAGAAATCAGATCTATGTAGAATATACACCTGAGGAATTTTCCTTTACACATGAGCCTTACCAACTACATGAGAACCACTCTATCTACACAAATTCAGATTTACACAGATAAATTCACATTTACTGTCTTTTCATTCTGTAGAACAGGATAGTGCGACTTATGTACTCAATATATTGAAAAAGTTCTGGAGGAATGATGTCATGTTAGAGTGTCTCAAGGTTCTTGGGGGCCACTTATGACAAGGGTGTTTCCTTCTGTCACTTTTTCAATGCACGTCTTCGTGGATACCATATCTAGAGCTAGAATAACAGCTTTGGCTTATCAACCCAGGCCCCAGATATCTGCTTTTTATTTTTCTTTTCTTCTTGTTCTTTTCTTCTTCCTCCTTTTTCTTTTCTTTCTTTCTTTCATTTTTGGTTTTTTTTTTTTTTTTCTTCTATGCTGGGTATGAAACCTACATCCTTGTTCATGTTAGGCCTTGTGCAAACACTCCCAGCCCATATTCTATTTTTTAAATGATCAGTTACCTCTCAGTTAAGATATTTTTCAGACACCATATACAACACAAAAGAAAGATACAGAACATCTAGGAATTTTTGAAATATTTAACCACTTAACTGCTGCATTAATAGTTACAGAAAATATGTGGTAAAGTGCTGGTATCTTTAAACCAGTAGTTTCAAACCATGGATTTTGTCCTCCAGGAGACACTTGGTTGTCACAACAGGGAATGGTAGGTGCTCCTATGAATTATCCAGTGACTAGAAGCCAGGGACATTGCAAAATGTCCTGCATGCTCAGGGCAGCCTCCCACATCAAGGATTCTCCCAAAATATGTGAACAACCCCAAATGTTAATAGTGCCAGAGTTAAGAAATGCTGATCTAGGACACCCAAAGCTTCCTGATTCTACAATGTCTGTGACTGACACTTTCCCTGTGTATATACACTAGTGTTGGCTTCACCTTTAGGAAAAGAGTACAATCTTGTAGCTTTTCTTAGAAATTCATCTATCAACTTCAGAAAGATAATTACACAGGAAATTAACAAATACAGTGCAAAAGATACCAAGATATGAGCCCAATGAACAGAAAATATGTACTCAGTACAAAAACATTTTCAATACTTGCAAAAACTAGCCAAATTTTATATTGAAAAACAAAGACAGAAAAACAATAAATTTCAAAAAGTAAAAATCTATATAGGCACCAGATGCACTGGCAAATGCCTGTATAGTCCAAGTTACTTCAGAAGCTGAGGCAGGAGAATAGTAAGTTTGAGGCCAGTCTGGGCAAGCTAGTGAGACCCTATTTCAAAATTTTAAAATAAAATAAAAGGAGGTGGGGGTTAAGCTCTGTAGGAGAGCATTTGCCTAGCATGCATGCAATCCTCAATCCTCAGTAGTGTAAACTTACAAGGCTACATTTTTTTTAAATAAAAATTAATATATTAGATATTTATAACAAAATCTAACTACTCGATTTGCTGTTGGTGGTGGTGGTGGTGCTATTGGGAATTGAAACCAAGGCCTCATGCATTCTAGACAAGGGCTTTACTAATTAGCTACCGCTCCAGTTCTTAAAATTTCCTTTTAAATAACTCATGTTAAAGATAGGGTGACCATGATGGGCATGATGTTGATAACTATAATCCTAGAACTCTGAGCAGCTGAAAGAGGAGGATCACTAATTCAAATCTCACCTGGGCAACTTAGTGAGACCGTTTCAAAATAAAACAAGGGCTGGGAATGCAGCTTAAAGCAGAGACCCTGGATTGAATCCAGCGTGCCACAAAAAGTGGGGGTTGCCATGCTTTCTAGTTCACCCAGGACATTCTGGTTTCACCTAGTGTCTTGACTATATATAATCCCAATTTGGGTAATAAATTATATAATGACACTTTCACAAAACTAAAATAGAGTTATCATTTGATCCAGCTATCCCACTCCTTGGTAATACCCAAAGGAATTAAAAGTCAGCGTACCACAGGAATACCTGGTTGGCCAGGTTTATTTGTGACACAATATACAATAGCAAAGATACCGAACCAGCCTGGATGCCCATCAACAGACGAATGGATAAAGAAAATGTGTGTGAGTGTGTGTGTATAATATGTACAGTTGAGTAGTTATAAAAAGGAAACTTTGCTATTTGCAGAAAAATAGATGGACCATGATAAGCAAAATAAGCTAGAATCAGACAAATATTGCTTGTTCTCTCTAATATGTGGAATCAAACAGATGACAAGGGAGTAGAATGGAAACCATTACTAGACAAGAGGAAGGGAAGAAGGAAGAGGGCCATAAGGGCAGATAATGAGGGGTATGATTGTAATCAAAAACATTATACACATGGAAACCTCCCAAAATATGTGAAACTGGAGGGTGGGGAAGAAATAATTAAAGCATGTTACGAGCAAATAAAATTCTGCAGAAATGAAACCCATTCTTCTGTATTAATAAAAATGTGGAAAAAATAAGCCTATAAATATATACTTAAATATTAGCATTAGTTTTTTAGAGAAAAATGATTATATAAAATGGCTTATACTTTCATGCTTATCTGTGTATTTAAATTTTCTGCTCTAAATATGTATGGTTTAATAATGAGAAATAAATTTATTTTCATATTTAAAAAATATATAGTCACCCCAGTAAAGAATAATCCAAAACTAAAACTAGTATTATTTAGAAAGTAGTGCCAAAAAACTAATGACCAAAATCCTGGAGGAGTATAGGGTTCTCAGAGGAAATGTGGCTTTTAATGCATACATTAGAAAACAAGGTAAAAACACTAATGCAACTCAAGGGTAAATTTAAAAAAACGGAAGTAAGGAAAGAATAAAATCAGAAGTTAGGACTAGAAAAATAAACAGATTTGACTAACAAAATAAAAAATTGGGGGGCTGGGGATTTAGCTCAGCGGCATAAGCGCCTCCCTTGCAAGTAGGCAGTCATGAGTTCGATCCCTGGTACCGATAAAAACGAAAAAAAGACAAAAAAAAAAAAAAGTGGTTCTTAGAGGGAAAAAAATGAATGAAAACATTGACCAATCCCTGGCTTATCAATCATGATACAAAAAATAAGCATTTCACAAGAAAAGAGAAATAATTCTGTATTGGATGATTTTTAAAATATAGATGAAATATAAAATTATTCAGAATAAAAAGTATTATAAAACTTAATAATGGGAACTTGAGGTGGTGGCACACACCTGTAATCTCAAGCACTCAAAAAGTTGGGAAAGGAGAATTGCAAGTTCAAGACCAGCGTGGGCTACAAAGTGAGCTCAAGGTCAGCTTGAACTGCATAGCTACAGCCTGTCTCAGAAAGACAAAATAAAAGGGGCTGGGGATTTAGCTCAGCGGCATAAGCACCTGCCTTGCAAGCAGGTGGTCGTGAGTTTGATCCCTAGTACCGATAAAACCGAAAAAGACCAAAAAAAAAAAAAAAAAAAGAAAGACAAAATAAAACAAAACAATTTAATAATGGGAAGAAAATTGGATTTGCAGGAAAAATGGAAAGAGTGGTCAGATGTTTTCCTCTAAGTAAAATACCTGCTCAGGTAATTTTGTGAGTCAATTCTGACAGACTAGAGCCAAAAATATCTATGAAATGCAAAAGATTCCAGAGTATGGCAAAAGAAAAATTTCACAACCCATCTTATGATGTTAATACAAGATGTTGCTGTTTGTCTTGAAAAGGCAGTGAAAGATCAGTCCCATGATGAGCAGAATGGTGAAGAAAAATCTGAATAAAATACTAGAAAATCAAAACCAGTAGTCCATTAAAAATAACATTGTAGTTGAGGAAATGAATAGTTGCAATAGTCCTAAAACATAAGGAACGTATTTAATACCAGCAAATCACAAAAAAGTGCATAAAGTAATGTTTTATTTCTCTTTTATCACTATGAAAAAAGAAACAGTGTTGGGAGACAGTTCTTTACAAGTCTCTTGATTCTGCATGACTCTCCTCCATCTCATAGATGCCAGAGGATTATCTTAGACAGGGAAGAGCTGAAATACAAATCTGCTAATAAGACAAACTCCCTGTCCATTGTCACCAGCGGATGAGCCAGGATTTGCCTGGATGCCTCTGTCCTCTGGTTTTAAAGCTTGCATCACACACACGATGGGCTGGCTGTTGGTTGGCAAGTTGGAATGCTCAGCCTCAGCACCCTGATGGAGTGTTTTCATTCTTCTGCCAGCAGAAGTGGCTCATGCCCCCCAGCAATGTCCAGTAGCCTGCTTGCCTAGTGATGTTTCTCAGGACCCTGTGCACAGATTTATAACACAGAAGCTGACATCAAAAAGGAGGCTCTGCTTCCTAGTGGATTTTTTGGTTACTGGAGACAGAATGTGCCTCACTCGGGCATTCTATTTGGTCTTTTATATTAGCTAACCCACGAATCAGCACTCTTTGAGTGGGGCCCAAACCAATAGCAGTGAATGGTCTCTTTGTCCCCTAGATCCTACATTGCAATACATTATATGGTCATCCTGAGTCAAGAAGCTGCAGTGGCTGGCAGTCTGACCTGGTGTCCTGCCTGCTATTTATGCCATTGTGCTATGAAAATAAACACATATGGGAATGGTTCTACCATCTTGTCTACCTACTGCTCCTGCACATGGACTCCACTTTAGACATATCCCAACATGCAAACTGCCACAGCCTTTTGCACTGTGACACAGATTTCTGTTCTTTTCCTTATTTGGAGGATCATTGAGTTATACCATGGATGGCTATCAAAGCTGCAATGGCACAGTGACACTGCCCAAGTTCAGTGACCCAAATAATGTAATGATGATCCAGACCAAGTTCAACAGTGTTCAAGCTGTCCTTTTTTCCCATTGCTGAAACAAAATACTCAACACCAAAATTTAAAAGACGAAAACTTTATTTGGCTCACAATTTGTAGATGTTTCAGTCCATAACTGGCTGGCTCCAAGGCAGGGAGGCTTGGCAGAGGGCCATTAGAGAGGAAAACAGCTCACGGTGACCATGAGATGGCAAAAGCAACAAGGGAGGAAGGAAAATCTGTTCATCATAATGTATGCAGGCTACCTGCCCTAGGTAGATGAAGCAGTCATATCCTTAATTCTAGCCAGAACCAGGCCAAACCAATCAGTGGACTGATTTACTAATCACACACCCTTAATCCCAGCACCACACACACTTTATACAGCCACCTCTGAAAAGCCTACCCACTATGACTGCATGAGCCTTTTGGTGGACATCTAGACACAAATCATAACATTCCGGCACTGGGCCCCCAAGGACTCACAAACATTTCTTTATGTGAAAAGCATTTAGTCCATCTCTCAGAGTTCCCAAAGTCCTATCAGTTTCAGCATTTCTGAAAAAGTCTAAATCCAAAATCATCTCTGAGATTTAAGGCAAATTCTTAGCTGTGAGCTCCTGAAAAATTAAAAGAAAGTTAAGACACTTCCAACATAGAATGTACAAGATAGAATTTCAATTCCAAAAGTTACCACTGGGGATAGCAAGAAATGGGAACAAAGCAAGATCAAAATACAGCAGGACAAACATTAAGTCTTCTAGTTCCATGTGCAGCATCTAAGGCAAATCTGTGATAAGATGTGAACTCCAAAGAGTTTGGGTGCCTCCAACCCTACAGCACTTCTGGTGGTTGTAGCTCCCATGGCATCTTACTTGGGCCCATCCTGCTCCCTCCTTGCAGTTTTTCTCAGATAATCCAAGTTTCTGGCTTCTCCAAATTTCTGGAGTCTCCAATGTACCTTCAGAGTCACACTCTCAACTTCACACTCTGCCCTTTCAGGGGCACAGTGCTTGGCCTCCCAGCTCATGTTCCAAAATCTGAGTGGAAGCTTTCTTGACCCTGTAACTCTTGCACTCTATGTGTGCCTAAAACAAGCACTATGTGTATAATACCAAAGTCTGTTGCCAGCCGAAGCACTAGCCAGCTTCTCTCTTGGCTGTAGGGGTCCAGTGCCTATGAACCAAATCCTGAGGAACTACTTGTCTAGGCTACCATCATTCTGGAACATGGAGTTCTGAAACTCTTCTCAAAGGAATGCTTTTCACTTTTGCAATTTTGAGGCTGCAAAAGGTGGAGTCTTGATATTTCTTGTGATGTCCTTAATACATTTTTTCTATTCTCTAGTTCCTTTTTAGCTCTAACTTTGCAGTCCACAGCTTTACTAGAGCTTCCTTGATGGCCAAACTCAAAACTTTTAAAATCATACTGCTGGGCTGTTTGCTCTTGTTTCTCAATATATCTGGCTAAAAGCCCTCAACAGCAGCCATTCCGTGGTCTCAGCATTAGACTGCCTTGAATTTTTTTCTGCAAGATTATTTAGTCCACTGCCCTTAATCTTAGTGCAGGAAAATTCTCTGGATATGAACAAATATGCAGACAAACTTTCTGCCAAGGCATACCACACATTGTATGGGGTTCAGCAGTCAATACAGTCCTTTTTCCCAGGAGAATCCTCCTGAACATGGTCTCTAGGAACAGAATTTATTTTAACCTTCTGATCTGAGCTCTGACCAGAATTAGCGATCTAGTACTGTTTAAGGTATTCCAGATCTACTTTTTTCTGCTGGCATCTCCAAACTTTTCCTAATTCTTCTTCTTCCAACAAGCTAGTTCTAAAGCCTCTTAAGCTACATGGTCAGGTAATATCACTGCAATAATTCCGCTCCTGGTACCAAATTCTACCTTAGTCACTTTTCTTTTGTTGCTGAGACAAAATTCCTGACACCCAAAATTGAAGGAACAAAGGTTTATTTGGCTTACAGCTTGTAGAAGTTTCAGTCCATAATTGGCTGGCAGAGGAGAAACAGTTCACAACATCCACAAGGTAGCAAAGCAAGCAAGGGAAGGGGAAGACAAGCTTCTTTCTGCCCCTTTTGTTGTATCCAGGATCAGGGTAGTGCCAAGCCAGTCAGTGGGCTGATTTAATAATCACCCACCCTTAATTGTAACATTGTACCACGAATCAATCACACACTCTAAATTCAGCCATCTCTGAAAAAGCCCCTCCTATGACTGCTTGAGGCTTTTCAGAGACATCTAGATACAGGCCATAACAAATAGCACAACCCAAACTGGAGGGACTTAATAGCCCCATGTTTTATATTTGTATACAGGAAGGGGTAGATGGCCAGCACTATCTGTCCATTGTGATGCAGGTTGCTTTCTGATGCATGTATCACCACATTAACAGTGACACTAGAGGTCAGCAGGCCAATGAAAATTGTATAGGCCATAATGGGTAGCACACATGACCACATCCTGGATGCCTAAGTAACACTCACTGTGGCTCCCTATGATAACTGGCTGGGCCTAAGATTCTGCAAGACACGGTTGAGGCCAGTACTGTTGGCTAGTCTCTTTCTGCATCTTGGAATCCTAGTGAGCTTAGACTTAATTAGTGTTAATTGAGCCAAAAAGAATAGAATAGATTTGGCCCTGGCACTTGTTGTCTAGATTAAGCAGGGTGATGAATGGAGCAATATAATATTATTAGTTGTAATTCTCTAGAGGAAATTGTACAAAGGGATTTATGAGGTAGGCTTATAGAATCAGAGATGGAAGAATCAGAGTGACTACTTGTGGCATCAGAAGAATTCCAGTTGTCTGTCTGTGTGCTGGAGATCCAAGAGTACTGGAAAGCGAAAGCCCTGGAAGCTCGCTGTAGGGTCAGTGATACCTGTCTGTATTGGAAGGCTGAGAAGAGTGCACTGGAAGGCTGAAGAAACTGAAGGCCATTTGTCTAAAGACAATGTCAAAGACAGGGTCTCTTAAAGGGACACACTTCCCTCTTTCCACGTTTATTCTGTCCTGCTACAAACTTACTGATCGGTGCCAACCACATCCAGAGTGGGTCATCCTCACTTAGTTTGCTGGACACAAAGAATTTACTAATCTGCTAGATAGTTCTCAAGTTGATAATTAACCATCACACATGCTTATATGAAAATAAAAATTTGGCCAAGAATGTACAGGTTCAAAGGATGAATTGTCCTTGGAAGAGGTGGTCATCTATTGTGGACCTTGGACATCCCTGTCCATTCTTGTTGTAGGTAATGCAAGAATTCCAGATCTTCATAGCTGTTTACCCAGGCCATTTCTCAGCATGGTTAGCAGTGGACAGCCTTGAGAGATGAGGCACTATCTGCTGGGACAAAGAGCAGGCTTGCTTATCGCCTGCTAGTAAAGAAGATGGATTCACAAAGCTCAGGATTCCCAGGTGGTGATGTGAACTCTGCATGCCTGGTCTTCATCTGGGCCTCTACATTGCCCTAGGGTTGGGTGCTCAAAAGAACCAGTGCAAACATGCTGCTTGCTGTGCCATGAGCCTTTGTGCTTGATGCAGGAGTCTCCTGCTTTCGGCCAGCCCCTGGAAACAGTGATACATTCAAATATGTGCTTGTTAGTAAAATCAAATGAAATCTTAGATCCACTGATGGTTTTTCAATTTTTTTTTAACACTTTTTAGTTGATTTATTGTTTCTTGTTCCAAATTTTACTTTCCTGGAACTTATCCATTTCACCTATTAGCATAAAACTTTTTGTATTTTTATTTCCTTGGTATCTGATATATTTGTAGCTACTTTCTGTAATTCTTGTTTCAGATTTTTTTCTTTGTACGTTTCATTTCAAAGTTTAGAATTAATCACTCTAAAGATCTAGAGCTTGGTTTTAATTTTGATGTTTGTAGTTCCTTATTTTTGCAGTGCCAGTGATCACACCAAAGGATTCATATGTGCTAGTCCAGCACTTTACCAATGAGTCACACCTCCCAGGCACAAAGCTTTTATTTTTAATAGTACATTGAGAATAAAAAATGAAAATCCAGATGAGGAAAAAGAAAAAAACCGATTTTTTCTTGGGAAGGAGTCTTCTATGATGCTAAGGTTGGCCTAAAACTCGCTACCTTCCTTGCCTTAGCCTCAAGGGCATGCTTGAAAAGATGTGTATTTTTAGTTTGTTCAATGTGGAGTTTCATATACATCTATACATAAGAAGCTATTATGTTGATGATGGCTTTAGCTTCTTGTTCTAGTATTACTTTCTAAAACTCTGTCTTGTCAGTTTTAAGATTGGTATTCTACTTTTCATTTTGTTCCCACTTGCCTAATGAATCCTTTTCAAATTTTCTGTTTTTATTTCAAGTGTACCTCTCTCTCTTAGTGGACATTGTATTTGGAAATTCAACCTCACTATGACTTTGAAGTGATAAATGTTATGATTTAGATCTGAGGTGTCCCCAAACGCTGTTTGCGTAATGATTGGATCTTGGAGGTGCTATACTCAGTGTGTTAAGTACACTGTTAGGAGGTGGGCTGGAGGTTCCTGGGGCTTGCTCCTTGCTTCCCTTTCAGCCTCCTACTGCCATGACGAGCAGCTTTCCTCCACCAGAGCCTCCCACCGTGCTCTTTTTGCATTTGAGCCTGATAACTGTGGACTAAAGCTTCTGAAATTGTGAACCAAGACAAACCTTTTGTCCTTTAAGTTGCAGGTATCAAGTATTTTGTCCCTGCACAAGAAAGAAAGAAAACACATTTTATGTTTATATTTATTGTAGTTACTTATATAAGGAATTATTGTTGTCATTTTGTTTTATATTTTCCATTTATTCTTTTTCAATTTGTCTTTTTTCCTGTTTTTCTGCTTTCTACTACAGAGATCAGATTTTCTTCTGCTCACTTAAATATTAAAGCATCTAACAGTAGGGGTGGGTGTAGTTCAGTGTATATCAAGATGGAGCAGGACAGAGATTTTACCATCTACTCAGAATGGTATGCGATTTAAAACTTCCACTGCTTATTTCTGGAACTTTTCATGTAACATTTTTGTAAAACATTTTTATTATTTAGGATTTTTGATAAGTATCACAGAAAGTCTAAAAGTTGTGTTGTGTGGGCAAATTATTTCATTTCTTTGGCCTGCATGTTTCTCTGTAAAACAGACTGAAGGTACCGTACTGACTGATTTTCCCTTGCTGGGGCAAAATACCTGACATGCACAATTTAAAGAAGGCAGGGTTTATTTTGGTTCATAGTTTCAGAGGTTTTAGCCCATGATTGGCTGGCTCCAAGGAAGAAACATCATGGTGGAAGGGCATAGTGGAAGAAACCAACTCACTTCATGGTAGCCAGGTACTCATCTCTAGGTAGTTCTAGAAAAGGGGGCCAGGAGCAGATGCATTCCCATGGTCACCCCCACCAAGGCACATGACCATGCCGTGACCCCCCAAGACACACCCAGAAGGGTGCTCTACTAATTTTCTAGGTGTCTCTCAAAGCAGTCAAGTTGACAATCAAGATTGATCATCACAGGTCATACGGGGTTAGGGATATAGCTCAGCAGCATAAAAGCCTACCTGGCAGGTGCAAGGTTCTGAGATTGATTCCTGATACCAAAAAGAAAAACAAAATAGCTCCTATGGTTATTGTGGAAATTACTATCTCCATTGCCTCGTGTAATGCTCTGTGTAACTGTTTACCACATCATTGCGATGGTTGCACTTAGGACTCATCTCTGTATTATATTTCTGCTGCTGATTTCTGATTTTTATCTTCTCCCAACTAAACAAGCGTTTTACTGTTTATATCCCTTTATTCCCTTTCTGCCTCCCTGCCTCCAGCATTCCATTGGTACATCTAGATTCCAGACTTTTGGTCTGAACTATTATGGAAATACTTTGTCTTTCACTTTTGTCCCTCCTCTGACTGGTACATCAGACTCGATGAGGCCATTTAGCTTTAATTCTGTCTTGCAGCATCTCCTGCATTTGTTATTCTAACTGATCACTTTTTCCTGAAAGTGTTTTTCATGTAGATGCTCACATGATAAATGAGATTTTATATGAGTATTTTTATTACACCTTCAGATTTGAATGAGCACATGACTAGTTAAACAGATAACAGGTTCAAATTTCCTTTTCTTTCCGGGTTCTGAAAATATTGTTGCTTTTGAGAAGCTTGAGGTGTCTGATTTTTGTTCCTTTTATATGTTTTCTCTGGAAACTTCTATAATTTTCTTCATCTTTGATATTTAAAATTGTGTCTAAATGTGGGTTTTTTCCTTCTTTCCTACTTGCTTTCTCTGAGGCTTATTTTTATTTATTTTGGTGCCAGGAATAGAACCTAAGGCCTTGCAAATGCTAAGCGTGCACCCTTCACTACTGAACTACATCCCGACTCTAAGCCCTTCTAATAAAGACCTTAGATTTTATGTCTTTGATTTGGAAACCCTTACCTATTTCTTAGAAGTATTTTTTTACTGTCCTTGTATTTGTCTTTTGCGGGTAACGATTACCCGGATGTTGGCTCTCCTGCTCAGATCCTCCACAATGCATACCTTTTTAGACTTTCAGTCTTATTTTGCAGTACCTCCTGGAAGAATTCCTCAATCTCTTCCATGTACTAATTTCAAACTACATGTATCCTACTGTCTATTCACTCTGCTTTTTTCTAGTATTATCTTTTTCACAGCTACCTCTCCATTCGGGGTCTTTGTGTCTGTCTTAGCCCTATTCGGTACTGTTCTACCTTCCTTTGAGGAGGAACTGTGTTTTGTGTGGGCTCCAGGAATAACAAGGAGGTCGAGCAACAGAGATAGAACAGCAGCCAGGGCCACACCACTCAGGGCCTTGGAGGCAATAATGTCTTTTAACATCTTTCTTGGAGTTACTGTAGGACTTGGAACAAGATAGAAATTTAATTAGTTTACATTTAAGAAGAATCACTTGCCTTGTGTACGTACAACAGGGCAGAAGCTGAAGCAGCTGAGAGGATCTGTAGTAGCCCAGGAGGGAGATGAGGCTTGGACTCAGGCAGCAGGCATGGGGGTAGGTGTGGTCGGATTAGAAGTGCTTCTTAACAGTACAGCTGATATGACTTGCTAATGAACTGGAAGAGGGGCATGAGACAGGGAGAAGCCTAGGCCAACTGGAAGGCTTTTGGCTTGCGTTCAAACAATAATGGTAGAACAATTTAATTTACTTAGATGGATTAGCATGACTTTTGACATATTTAAGTGGATTATTAAATTCTTAGATATGTGTCGAATTCAGAAAAAAAGCAGGAGCTGAAAGATAAAATTTGAAGTTAGTGAACACAACTGGCACTACTGCAGGAGTCTGAGTAGCAGGAGGGATGAATACGGTCTCAACGATGAGACAAGGTAGAGACGATCCATGCTTTAATAGAAGAAAGGAAACTGTGTGTGTACAGTTAAGTGTTGTTAAGGAATGTGCCACAGTCCTGCCCAGCCTTGACACAGCTTCTTAAAGAGCTCAACTGCTTTTCTTCTTTTCCATCTTACACTGATAATCTAAAGAAAAGCCAGGGAGCTCTCGGCTTTGATGATATTCCAGGCAGTCTCCCTAATGCTGGGTGCTCTCTGTTGAGACAGCCCCTCTGGCCGTCTCTGTGACGGAAGGTAAGTTTCATCTTTCTTATATTCTGCACTGCCACGGATGCACCCTGTGACAAGCCACCACATCTGCAACTTTCTTATATTTTGAGCTAACTGGAAATAAATGAAGTTCAGTCAAAAACAAAATCTTGGAGGCTAAGGCAGGATCACAAGTTGAAGCCCAGCCTGGACAATTTACTTAGCAAGACCCTGTAAAATTTGTAAATTTAAAAAGGGTTAGGGATTTAGCTCAGTGTAAAGTACCTAAATTCAGGGATTTTCCTAAGTCCCACAATGATAAAGGCTGATTTGAATACATTTTAGTAGGAATACTGCTATTATAAAATTATCAAAAAAAAAAAAAACTATTTGTGAGAGAAAATAAATTGGAATGTTTATTGGTAAATCTAGGTCAAGCTCCATAATTTAATTATTTAAAACAAAATTAAAAACATCCGTAAAAGGCCAGAACATTTAGTATTTAAAATGTTTTAAAAATTATACTATCATGATTATGAAAATGGTAATTATGGCAAGCTATACAGTTTTAAGTATAAAAACTGTTAAAATGAAATATCTAACAAACTACGTTTTGCTGTTGCTTTGGGGGAAAAGGTGGGGACAAGTATTTTTTATTTACATATATTTATTTAGAGATTTCCATGACATTGCAAATAATCCCACTTCTCTCGTATTTACTGTAATACATGAATTCACTCAAAGGAGACACGATACATACAGTTGCAAAGGCAGAGGGAGCGGAGGTCACTGCACACAAGACAGCGGAATTCCAACTAAGGGATCCCCTACACACCCCAGGCACACGAGGTACAGGTGAAGCACGCTGCCCACCTCCGGCACGCACACAGGAACTCTGCTTTATTACACCACAGGGGAAACAAAACAGAAGTAATTGATCTTTCACTTTCTTTATGTTACTTCTTCAGTTTTTTTTCCAATCACAATGAACTCCAGTAGAACAGGTTTTTCTTCAAATGTGTATGGCTGAAACACGATTAAATTCTGTATCTGACATTCTCTTTTGTACTTCTATTATTTATATATATAAATTTTAAGTTTTTAAAAATGACAACTTTGAAAGTGAATTGTAAAGAGCTGTTTTCAGTTTCTATGCCCCAGGGTCAGCATCTACATACTATTCTGGAAGACTGGTAAGTTATAACATACAGCTAAAAGCAGAAAATTGATATGGCTTTAATGTATGTTAGAATTTTAACAGAATGTTTTACTGTATTTACCTCATTTACTTTTATATTCAGAAATTTTAGACTAATACACTGAGAAATTTTATCTACTGAAAAAACTGCCCCAAATTGGTTGTTTTACAAAACTCTAAATATAGCACTTAGTTTGATTTTCATAAAACCTCTATTATGTGATGAGTCCATGTAACAGTCAAAATAATACTGTACATAATATATGTGTGTCTTTCTCATCACAGTTTTCCTAGGTGACAATAATTAATTACACATGGCAATAATTATTTTACCGAGACCTCTGATGCTGACTAGACTTGAATATATTCCCCTCACTGACGGACAGCAAATTTGTGAACAAGTGATTTTACAGTTAAAAGAAGGCATGATGCACAGCATCAAAGGTGGTATTTCTTTGTGAACAGATTATAATTTGGGTCACAAACAGGTGTGGAAACTGAAAACACTTTAAAAACAAGTATTATGAGAATATTTACACACATATATAATGGCTCATTAAGAAACAGATTAGTAAGTATAAAATGAATAATATATTAATTCAGAGTATAAATATATTTTAAGGAGTAATTTAAGAATAATAAAATATACATATCACATAGTTAAGCACTATTAGTACATATTTGTTGTCATATACGAAAATATACACCTAAATACAATTCTTTTAAACCAAAAATTTTTACATAAATATTCCCTGATTTAAATAAAAGTTGATCGAGGTAGAATTTGTGTTCATGTTCATGATTTTCAGGAATGAGTACTTCAAATAGTTCAGTACAGCTGTGTTCTTTTAAAAATCCATATAGGAATTCACGGAAAACCATTATTCTGAAAAGACAGCAGGGAAAGGGAAGTTAAGAGAAAAATGAGAAATAAGGTTACATCAGTATATTCATAAAAAACTGAAATTCAGCAATGCTTTAAATATTAGTTTCCAATAAAACCTTGTGCCCAAAGTAAAAGTTATATTGAAAAAGTACAGCTCTACTTCTTGAAGTTAAGGACTGCCTTTATGTTTTAAGCTGTAATACATGAATCCACTCGAAGGAAGAAGATACACACAACTGCAGAGGTGGAGGGAGAGCAAGCCACCGCACACCCAGACAGCGGAATTCCCGGGACACCCACGGCACAGAGTTACAGACGAAGCGCACCGCCCACCTCAGGCTCACACACAGGAACTCTGCTGTGCTTGCCTTATTTATACTTTTCTGTAATTTACATTTTCTCAGTGAACATGTGTGATAGTGTGATGTAGTAAGATACATATCTGATCTCTTGTCCCTTGTTCCTGACATATGGCTCCTTGGAATCTACAGTCCCAAGTGTCTTTTGTATGCAAATGAGATGACAGTTGCTGAAGGTCCCCAGACAGCCTCAGGACAGGATGGGACAGCTCACCAGAAAGTCCAAAGCATGATCTGGGCAGGGAGAAGGCTGAAGGTGAAGCTGATCACCAGTGGCCAATGATCTAGCTGGTTACACTGTGTAAGAAGCTCCCATAAGCCCAGATGGGCTGGGCTAGCAGCTTCCAAACGCTGAACATGTGTAGTTCCTACAGTGGGGCTGGTGAGGGCGCAGAGTATGGTAAATACCTTGCCAGTTTGTGAGTATCTTTCATAGTACAAGGGTAAACATAAGGCAGTGTGTTCTAGGAGTGCTTTAGAAATTAACTGAATCAGGGAGGGAACCTGGATTCACATTAGTGTTATGGTTGGCCCTAAATGTTTCCTAAAGAGCCTCATGTACTCAGAGGCAGGGCTTTGGAAGGTGACTAATTCTTGGGAAGGCTATAGCTAATTGCCAGCAGGAGGTGGGGTCTGGTCAGAAGAGGCAGTTCACTGGGGCATAACGTGGAAGGGTGTGTCTTTTGTCCTGGCCCCTCTCTTATCCATGTAATGACCTCCCTGACCCGAGTGAGCAGCCTTCCTACGCCCGGGCGTTCTGCAGCACCTTTCCTGTGTTTAGGCCTGCTGAGAAGGGAATGAAACTTGTGAAGGAGGAGGTCATGACCTGGGGCTTGCAGTGGGCATTGACATGGCAGCAAGAAGCCTTGAGGTGCTGAGCCTCGGAAATGGAATCTGACATTACCTCCAGGTAGTCAGAGTAAAGAATCAAGTTACAGATTACCCGGATGGTGTATGAGAGATGATTTGGTGTTAAAAGTGTTGCACTAAAAGTATGTGAGAGTAGCAAAAACATTAGTTCTTTTTCTATCTCAAATATCATGTTTCAGATAACGATAAAAAAGTTAAAACACAAGATTATATATTTCTAATCTTCAGACACTTATATGAGAAACTACTTCATAGTTTAACAGTTCATTTGAGTGCTTATAGGGCAAATCCTTTCAAATTAGTTTTAGTGGTAATATTTAGAAAATATGGGTGGAAATGAATGAGTAGAAATGGATTACTATTTAACAATCTCATTAGGGTACTCTGATAATTACTTATAAATGATTACCAAATTAAAAACTGTGGACTTGATAATGTTTCTAATTTTTCTAATGTATTATGCATTAGGATGCTGGGTATAATTTAGAAAATGGAAAATAATAAGTATTGGTGATACTGTGGGGAAGAGAAACTCTTGTACAGTGTGCATAGGAATAGAAATAATATAGCCATGTAGAAAACAGCTTGGTAGTTCCTCAAAAAGTTAAACAAAATTATTAGCCCATCCACTTCTACGTATATAAGAAACAATTTGAAAATAGGGACTAAAATACACACTAGTACTGTATACCAATATTCAGAGCAGCATGATTTACTATAGCCACAAGTAAATAACGCCAGTGTACCTAGTGATGAAAATTTTAAAAAAGAAAAATAAGGTGTCTCTTACAACACAAATGAATTTTAAAAACATTATCCTAAGGAAAATAAGCCAGGCACAAAGGGACAAATGTATAATTTCACCTACGTGAAACTTTAGGTAGATTCACAGAGACAGGAAAGTAGAGTTCCAGTTACCAAGGAGCAAACAAAATAAACACAAAACATAAAAATTAGCAGAAGTGGGCCAGGGATTTAGCTCAGTGGCATAAGTGCCTGCATGGCAAACGTGAGGTGGTGAGTTCGATCCTCGGCACCAAAAAAAAAAAAAAAAAAAAAAGCAGACGTTCCCAGAGGCTGAGAAGGTAGAAATGAGGAGCGAAGAGTTACTGTTTAATGGGTAAGGAATTTCTGTCTTGGGTAATGAGCAGGTTTTAGAAACAGGAGAAATGACCTCACAACACTGTGTAGGTAATGAGTACCACTGGGCTATATACTAAAAAAGCTAAATGGCAAAGTTCATGCTATGTATTTTATCACAATTTAAAAAAAAAGTTTTTCATAGCTTTAGGGATTGCAGGTATCCACTGTTTTCTATATCACTGATTCTTATTTGTATTTATAGTTTGTGGTACTAGGGATCAAATCTAGGGGTGCTCCACCACTAAGCTAAAGTCTCAGCCATTTTTATATTTTATTTGGAGAGAGACTTTCATTAAATTGACGAGGCTGGTCTTGAACTTGCCATCTTCCTGAGGACTTACCTTCCTGAGTAGCTGGAATCATAGGCCCTGTACTATATTTCAGTGGTTTTTAAAGAATAGTCTGGGAGCCAGGCATAGTGGTGCATGCCTGTGGTCCTCGCATTTGGGGGTTGAGGCAGGAGAATCGCTGTGAGTTTGAGGCCTGTCTGAACTACATAGTGATTTCAAGACTAGCTTGGACTACATAGCAAGATCCTGTGCTAAAAAACCAACTAACCAACCAAACAACCATCCATCCACCCATTTAACCAAGCAACCATTCATCCATCTAACCAAATAATCAACCAACAACCATTATCCAATAGTCTGGGAGTTCAGTACCCTTGTAATCCTAGCACTCAGGAAATTGAAACAGAAGGACAGATTTGTGGCTAGCCTGGGCTATGTAGGGAGACCTTGTCTCAAAACAGACAAACAAGTCAGCCCCAGACAAAATAAGAACCCAGGCCCACCATAAAAATGATAGTATAGTACGTGGATGGGGATCTCTGAGATCTCCTAAGATCCTGTTAGGGATGCTAGAAGGTCAAGTGTATTTTAATAAAACTGAAGAATTATTTGCCTCTTCACTCGATTTCTCAAGGATTATATCTGAGTTTTTCAGAGGCTCCATGATATTAAAAATCTGAGAGTAAAAGTTCTAAATCTGTGGTCAAAGGATCTTATCCTACTTACTGAGCTCTGCCACTGAAGAAAAACTCTTTTCTTACAGTGCAGTTAAGCTTATTACAAAAGCAAGCAGCGGGTAGGATTTGGCCCATAGACCCCAGGTCACCAATCGCTGGTTTAAACTGTGTCTGTGAATTAAGCATAAGAAAGTATCTGCCACACTGTCATAAAACTTGACCACAAGAAGGTGAACAGTCGCCTAGTCACATTCAAAATAGAGTAGCAACTTCGAAGCTATCAGGACACAGTGACTACACAAGCATTGCAGTGATCCTTAAGATGAAAGAGGAAGATAAACATTTTAACCAGTCAAATGTAACAGCGAAAGCACAGCCATCAGGAATCATTTAACCCTGGCCCTACAAACATGGGGCATCAGTATGTTAAAGCACAGCACATAATTAATATTCATAATGAGGGTTTTAGTTCATTGAGGAAACGTTAATTATCTTCTATTAAAAGAGGCAAACAAATGCATCCATTTTAAAAAGTCTGGCTCAGATACTTTTGTCAATGAGTGTGCGGTTTTCGCAGTTACTGCCTGTCAATGCTGGGTCTGACTCATGCTTCCTCGACATTCACTCCCATCTCCAGTGAGTCAGCACATCCCTCATCTGTCCTCCGCCCGGTGCACACTAACTTATTTGGAAAACACTTTGTTGGATCTACTAAAGCTTGAACATATGCACATTCGTGACCCAGCAGTTTCAGCCTCAGTGGAACCCAGAGCGCTGCTGATACATATTAGCGTGATTGAACTACTGAAGGCCAGTCCCTTGCCGAGTGGGCACAGGGACCCTGGCAAGCTCATGAGGAGCTATTCTCCTGTGCAGCCCGGTGATCCACAAGTACACACAACAGTATGGATGCTCTCACAAATGTATTTCATTTATAAAATGTCCAGAAACGTTAAATGAATCAATACTTTTTTTTTGGTACCAGGAATCAAATTCATGACATTGTGCTTGCCAGGCCGGCGCTGTGCTGCTGAGCTATATCCCCAGCCCAAGAATTTATGCTTTTAAGCAGGGCTTGTAGACAGAAGGAAAACCAAGAGAAGAAATTTTTAAAAAATTTTAAGCTTATTTTATGGAAAAAAGGTGTAACAAAATTTCACAAGACAGAATAAAAACAGTTAATACATTACAAACTAGCTTTAAAGTAGCTACTCAAAGTACAAAACATGGGGGCTGGGAAAATTTAGCTCAGCGGCATAAGCACCTCCCTTGGAAGCAGGCGGTCCTGAGTTCAATCCCCGGTACCAGAAAAACGGAAAAAAAAAACAAAAAAAAAAAACATGGACATAAAAAATTCTCCAATTGGTATTAGCAGAAACCTTCCTTTTCTAGGAACTAAGAGACACTAACAGTATAACTAACTTATTTTTTTTTCCTTGTTGAGACAGGGTGTCACTATACAGTTCAGGCTGGTTGTGAGCTCATTTTGTAGCACAGGCTGGTCTCAAACTTGCAACAATTCTCCTGCCTCAGTTTCCTGAGTGCTGGGATTACAGGCATGTGCCACCACGCCTGGCTTTTCTATCATTTCTTTTTCCCTTCTTTTCCCCTTTCATCCATCCTAGCTCCTTTTAACATTTAGTCCCACCTCACAATACCTATTGTACACCTTACTCTTTCAGTTTCTCACACCAGGGAGACAGTACGATGTTTACATATGTGAGTCTGATTTATTTCACTTCTAAGTATGATCTCAGCTTGTATCCATTCACATAGAAATATCTCGTTTATCCTTCTTTATGGCTGAGTAGTACTCCATTGTATAGTGCAGGGAGCCACGCGACAGCCCCATTGCTGCCTCCCTGCCTCTCTCCCTCCTATGGGCACGATGCATCTGCCTACATTAACCATAATCCTCTCCTGCTTACGTCACATACCTGGATGTGATGATGACCCTGTTGTATCCATCCCCGTAGCCTCTTCCTGTCCCACCAGCCAGCCCTTGGCCTATAAAAGATGTGATCACTTCCGGAATAAACGGGGCTTGATCGGATGCCTCAGTCTCTCTGTCTCCCCCATGTGTTTATTTAATCCCTGTTCCCCCTCCAGGTACACCCCACGGACTGATCCACGGGCCGGATCAGTATAAAAACACCACATCTTTTTTTTTTACCTAATCCTTGATTAATGGGCATTTGGGTTGTTTGCAGAATTTAGTTGTTACAAATTGTGCTGTTATAAACATGGAGGCACATATATTGCTGTGGTAAGATGTTTTTAATTCTTCTGGGAAGATACCCAGAAGGGGAATAGCCGAGTCAAATGACACCTCTAACTCTAGCTCTCTGAGGCATCTGCACACTGATTCCCATAGTGGTGCACTAGTCTATACTCTCACTAATGGTGGGGAAGGGTTGCTTTTTCCCCACAGCCTTCTAGCATTTGTTATTGGGTGATTTCTTGATGAGTCATTCTTCCTGAAGTGAGATGGAATCCTGGTGTTAATTTGCATCTCTTGAATGACCAATGATGTTTAACATTTTTTTCATGTATTTATTTATTTATATTTCTTCATCTGAAAAGTGTGTATTCATCTCAGATGCCCATTTTTGGACTGGATCTTTGAATTTGGGGGGAGATCTGACTTTTTTCAATTCTTTCTATGTTCTAGATAGAGGTTCCTTGCCTGAGGGACCATTGGTTAAAGTTTTTTCCCAGTCTGTGGGTTTTTTTTCACTCCGGATGGTGATTTCTTTGATGTGAAAAAGCTTTTTAATTAGATGAGATCCCATCTGTTGATTCTTTGAAGTACTTCCTGTCTAATTTAGGTCTTGTTCATGAACTCTCTACCTACTCCTGTATGTCTTCAAGATGAGAAGCAGTGTTTTGTTTCTTGATCTCAGTGTTTGTCAGCTAAATGTGTTCAGTTTGAAAGTATGCTGAACTATACACCTATGACAGAGCACCTTTTTGTAAGTATAACTTTAAAAAGATCTGCCATAGTTTTCAATATCATTGTGCTGATTCTAAACTGATTATACTATTCATTTTAAATCTCTTGTCTCACCAGCTCTGGTTTCTACCTTTTCCAACATGGTCAGAACCCAGTTGTGACGTCAGCACCCAGAAATGATTCTTTCATCTTAACCCCACTTTGTATCCATCCTATACACAGGAGGTCCTGCCAGGGCTCCCTTTCACTTACACAATGATCTCCAACCTCTGTTTCAGCTTCACATCCAACACACTTCACACACTCCAACTCTACCTTCCAAGTCTTCCTCCTCCCCTCACTACGGCCCCACACCAACCACTCCTGTCAGAGGAGTCTACTATGCATCTGTTCAATCTTTTACTGCCTATTATTTCTACTGGGAATTTGGTACTTCACAGAATACCACTTTGTGAAATATCATATTATAACTTAATGTTTTGCTGTACCTAGCTTCTCTCTTTTTATTTTTTTGCAGTGCTGAGGACTGAACGCAGGACCTTGTGCCTGCTAAACAAGTGCTGTACCATTGAGCTACATTACCAACCCTCTCTCTTTTTAGTTGAAGTTTACTCCAACTTCTCTTTTTAATTCAGGCTTAACTTTCTTTTTCTTTTTTGGTGCTGGGGATTGACCTCACAACCTCATGTTTGCCAAGCAGGCACTTACACTGCTGAGCGAAACCCTGACCCCCAGGCTTAACTTTCAAATAGTGAGATCCATGTAACATGAATGTTCAAGTCAGAGAGTTTTTACAGTTGTGTACATTCACGTAACCACTACCACCACCAAAACACAGAATTCTGCCATTGCTCAAGGAAGTTCCCCTGACCAGATTTCCAGGGAATCTCCCCTCTTCTAACACCGAACACTATGTCCTAAGTTTTTATAATCATAGACTAGTTTGGCCTGTTTGTGATACTATATACAAACCCTTTCGTTCTGGAGAATGTGAAGGAGACTTCAGGGTAGAACTAAGATGTGGCATAGGAAGACCATGTCGACGCATCTCTTGGATTGCTCGTTCTCTGTTGGTAAAGATCAAACAAGAGAGATTATATGAAAAAAAAAAAAAAAAAAAAAAAAAAAAAGAGAGATTATATGCAGGTACAATGAAAAACCAAAACTTGGTACACTAATATAAGGTGCTATTGGTGTACTTAATTAATATCTACTAAATCAATTAATTACTATTTTATCAAATTTAATTTGTTTTGTTTTGAGATAGGGTCTCACTATGTTGCCCATAGTGATCACTTATTACCACCTCAGCCTCCCAAGTAGACTACGGCTGTGTGCCTTCATGCCCAGACTTAATATTTTTACTAAATTAAAGCCCTATGTTTTTGTGTAAAATATTTCAATAAAAATATGCATTAAAAGACTGCTTAAAGCAGTTATGCTGTAATCATGTCAGACTTATAGGACATCTTTTTTCTGTCTTTTTGAGACAGGATCTTGCTATGCAGTGCAGGCTGGCCTTGAACTCACTTTGTAGTCAAGGCTGGTCTCAAACTTGCAATGATCCCCCTGCGTCTGGCTCCCGAATGCTAGGATTACAGACATGCACCACCATGCCTGGCTTTAGGACATCATTAAAATAATATAGAAGCAAGATGGACACAATATATTTAGTGAAAAAAAGCAGGATGGCAAGTGTACACTCAGACAAACACAGACATGAACACAGGACTAGACGTTAGTCTGAAAATGTTAGCAGTGACTCTTGGAGAACTCCTAATTTTCTTTTCTATATTTAAAAAAATACAACCAACCTATTAATGTATTCTTAAAAACTGTCTCTAGGTGAACAACAGTTGCTTACCTGGAGCATTCTGTGGGATTATCACCCTCTCTTAGCCTCCCTGACTCAGCCATCTCCTGCCTCTCCTATTAATACAACTATTTTGAGTTCTTCTCCGAGTCTGCATTCCTCACTGTGCTGTTCTCCAGGGCTAGGTTCACATTCCCTTCTTTTATGAGCCGATGACTATGCTTTGAGATGCCAATGACTCTCCTAAGTCCACATCTTCAGTTCATCCCGTGCTCCAGGCCCACATAATGACTTTCGTTGGACTGCTGAAGGGTCCCCAATTACCTTGGCTTACTAATTCCAGGATGAAGTATATTTTGTCCTCCAGGGTGCCAATGAAACCCCACTGACCTCTACCTCTAGTTACACATTGTTGTTTGATGTGTATGTGTATCCTCATAACCAATTTCCAATAGTCATTCATTGGTTGGCCCCTTGAAAGTTTCTAAACTGACTGATTCCCTCCTTGGCCTCTTCCTTTCCCAACTCTTACTGCACACAACATGGCCTCCTTTCTTCTTGCCTACTCCTCTAGGTCTTAGTGGAAGGGTTTACTCTCTCACACTTTCCTTCCTGTACTGGGGTCTGCCCCACTGTGTAAAGCAAGCATGCTGTCATCTCGCTTGCTATTCAGTCCCTAGCTTAGGTGCCTTGAGTTCTTCAGGATCCAGGATTTCTACTTAGTTCCCAAACTTTTTAAAATTATTATTCTTTAATAAACTTTTCCCTCTCAGATTATCCTGCTATCCAACAAAATTTTAGCATGCAGATACACTATTAACTACTGTGGCCAGTAGGAGCGCCATAAACTATTGTATTTTAGGTGATACAACAGTTCGCTGTGATAAACTATATACATATATATAGTATATTTATTATAATATTTCATATGTATGTAACCTAGAATTTTACTTTTCTTGCTACCTCTTTCTCCCACCTCCAAGAACCAATTTTGCTCCTTAGGGCAGAGTGACACTGTCCTGTGACAATGTATAACTTGCTGGACAGAAGGTGCAGAGATGTCACAGTCCTGTGGCTCACGTTTCTTTGCAGGCCCAGGATAAGGAAAAGGTTAGGAACTCAAGGGGAGCTATTGTCTGGGCTACCATGGAGGACTGGATTAGGGTCCTAAAACTACAGAGAGTTTAAGATGTTAAGAAATGGAAATCATTATATACATAAAGTTTAGCAGATAGTTTCAAGAAGAAACTAGATCTTCTGAATTACAATAAATTAGTGACATTGCTTTGTATCATTGTTGTTGATTTAGAATTAAATTTTATTTCTTTCTTTTTTTTTTTTTTACTCTTTTTTTTTTGTCTTTTTCCTTTTTATCGGTACCGGGGATCGAACTCACGACTGCCTGCTTGCAAGGCAGGTGCTTATGCCGCTGAGCTAAATCTCCAGCCCCTAAATTTTATTTCTTAAAGCAGGTATGTCTTAGTTACTTTTCTTTTGTTGCTGGGACAAAATACTTGACACCTGAAGTCAAAGAAGAAAAAAGGTTTATTTAGCTTACAGTTTGTAGAGGTTTCAGTCCATAGTTAGCTGGCTCTAAGGCAGGCCCAGGGCCAATAGTTCAAGGCAGCCAAGACACAAAGGGGAGGAGAGAAAGCCTCTTTTCCTCCCTTTATTGTATGCAGACTACCCAACCTCAGGTGGGTGTAGCTCTCATTCCAGCTCTATGCTCTCCTCTAGCACAGGCTCAGGATGTTTACCAAGTACAGACCCTGGCCCCCCCTGAGTCACTCAGTTTAATTTCTAAACTTTTCAAGTTGACACAATGAACAACATGCTACAGTGCTAAGGGCATGTTCTCCACACCCCAGGACCAGTTAGTTAAACTTCTAGATGGCTCAAGTTGACACAATGTATCAACCATAACAAGGGCTCATTAGTGTCTAAAATTTAGGGATTAAAATTTTCAGTATAAAGCAAATAAATTGAAATGAGAGTAGAGGAAATGTAGTATAAAGATTAAAAGCACAAGCTTTAGAAAAGCACAGACATGCCTGTGTTTTAGTTTCAACTCTACTTACAATTGTGTGACCTCAATTTCCAGTAGTGCAGGCATAAGAGATTGTTGCTAGGGTTAATCAGACACATATCTGGTGCTCAGCATGTACTTGTTAACTGGTCTTGTGTTGATCATTAATACTGCCTTTATGATCACCTGGGACTTACAACTTGGACCACATTTTGGGGGGTCTCTGGTAGTGACAGCTGTTATTCCCTATCTTAACTTCTGAAATAATGCTCTAATTTTGCCTTGTGCAATGTTACAGAGCCATTTATAAACATGTGCTATTATTTACTAAAGGGATGTAATAATCTTCTATAATACCTGTCTCCTCCTCCCTTTTTTCAGTACTAGGGATTAAGCCCAAGGGCGCTCTACTGCTAAACTATATTCTCCGCCACTTGTACTTTTTGAGACAAAGTCTCACTTAAGTTATCCAGGCTGGCTTCAAACTTGCAATCTTCTTGCCTCAGCCTCCAAGAAGCTGGGATTACTGGGTTTGTGCCACAGTGCCTGGTTAGTTGTTGCCTTTTTATGAATTACTAAAAAAAATATTTTGTATATTAATGTAAGAGTAAAATGTTATTTGCAAGCCACACTAAATTCTTTTCAGAACAGGACAGAGAATACATAAAAACAATGTTGATGCTACAAATTCTTTTCTTACCGTTCATATCTTTCTGTTGTAATCTGCTTTTTTAGAGAATCATAATCTGTGTGTAACTGTCCCACTTTAGTTCGAAGCATGGTGTTTTCCTGGCTTTGACTAGTTCTTAAAACAAATGATAAAAATAAATTACAAATGTTCCATTTTGCAGACTCAAGTTTGTTTTGTTAAGTTAACAAATACAAATGGAGCTGGGTATATAGCTCAGCAACACGGTGCCTGCCCGTCAGGCACAAGGTCGTGAGTTTGATCCCCAGTACCAAAACAACAACAACAACAACAACAACAAAGGAAATCTGAAAAACAAACACAAATGGAGGGATACATAAGGGTATGTAGCCTTTTCGGTAGCAAGTCTCTAAAGTCTGAAGTTTCTATCATAGTTTTCTTTTTCACTCGCTTAGTTTCCTTATCATTTACTGAGCTTCTAAGATGTGCCAGGCTAGGCAGTGGTCAAGCAACCTGAACACGATACAGGAACTGGACATCAAAATAGAAAATATCTCCACTGGTTCTTCCTTGATTTTTGCCTCAGAGTTTTAAGCTCGTTTTAAAAGCCCATTCTTCCATTTGTGGAATCTACTATGGTTTCTTTTTCTTTTCCAACAAATACATTCAAGGGTCTCTATTTTAAAATGACATCATCACGAACCTTCCCAAGGGTAATCAGCACACAAGGGTCATCGTATCTCTGCCTTTTCTGGGTCTTTTTCCTGATCTATGGTATGAGCTACAGACACCCCTTTCCATCCTGAAATGTCCTCCCCTTTGCCGCATCCTCCGACTATTCCTCCAAAGCGAGCTTTTCCTAACGATCACGCCCAGCTGTCCCGTAGCATTACCTCATGAAGACATAAAAGTCCTTATCTCCAAACAATGTCTCTCTCCCAAGCTAGTCCTCTGCACTGCCAAAAGTGGCAGGTACGTAAATCAAATATTTTGGGCCTGTACAACTGTTCATTTCTCCCCCCAAAAAGAAAAGCTACCTTTGACAAATTATTTTTTTATATAGGTTGATCTATGATACTTACAATTTGTTTTCTGAAAGGGTTAACTTCTCCCTAAGTAGCTGAATTTCTGAATCCTTTTCATGGGAGGATAAATGAGAATGAAATTCTTTATCTCTGTTTGTAGCCAACAATGATTCGAGGTTTTTAATCGTGTATCTCTCATTTGACAGCTGTTTTCTTAATAGTTCTGATTCTGATTTTACATTTTCTAATTCTGCTAGTGCCTACAGGAAAAACAAGGATTATTTTAGTACCAATTTAGACTCACTCTGATAATACAGTTCTGCAGAGCTGCTTAGTGATCAGTTGCTTCATTCTGAGTACTGGAATTGAGCAGTGATTTTGAACAATTTCCTTCATTATAAGAAAAAGATCTCATTTTTGAAATGAGTTTTGCTACTTTTACTAAGGGTTTATTTGGCTACAAGACATATTCTGATCCTCAAGTACTTTTTGACTCATGACTCCTTGTTAATAGTAAATTCTAAAATGTAGCCACTCTATTACGGCAATGAGGTCCTCTGGTTTCTTAAATCTGCTAAGTCTGATTATACAGCCAAGCCATTATCATAGCTTCTCAGTTCCTGAAAATACACCACTAGATGAATGACAATAGGAAACAATTCTGTTTGAAAGCACACTTTAGCTAGTTTAAAGTAATGCCTCTGTTTAAAGGGAAGTTCCAGCATAGTGGATTCGTTTAAGTAAAATTTAAATGTCTTGAGATTTTTATCAGGAAAATATTCTACTGAGGATGCAACGAACAGTTCAATTTTTCATTCACGCCTGGCTTTTAAAAAGAGAGAATGCGGGAGATAGGCAATTATGAAGTTCATAATCTCCTAAATATCTATTCCCAAACACAGAGCACCTGATTTTTTATTTATCTATTGATTTATTTTTTGGAGACATGGTCTCACTATGTTGTTGGGGCTGGCCTTGAACTCACAATGTATCCCAGGCAGGCCTCAGCCTCCCTTCAGGTGCTAGGATTACAGACCTGTGCTACTACACCTGGCCAAAGAACCTAAATTTATTACTATTACTGCTAGACAAATCTTGGCAAGCAATCTGTAGTCAAATAGTCAAAAGCAGATATTCAAAAGAAGAACAAATATATTGGGCAGATATGATAAAATAAAACAGGGTGGGGCTCGATAAAACAATGTACAAACACGATTTCGCTAGTTCTTACCCTCTCCAACTCAAGACTTTTAGCATTCAATTGTTGGGTCATAACATCTTTGCCTGAATCGAGCTTAATGCAAAGTTCTCTAAGAGAAGACAAATCACTTAACACTGTTGCTTTCTCATCTTCTTGATGTCTCAGCTCTTCTTCTAATCTAGCCATGCCTTTTGCCATTGATGAGATCTGAGATTCATAAGCATGATGCGCATTTATGTGCTGGAAAAAAAAAGTAATAGGTAAAAAATTAAAGTAATCCGATAATTTTAGGACTTACATATTTGTAGCCATAATTACACTTTGGAAAAATATGAGAGCCAATATTTGAATATTTTAAAACACTTTCAGGAAGTAGGCTGCTATTTAAAGATGGCCTATTTAATACATCGTTTAAGAAACGATGTATAATTATTAATCATGATAACTAAGTACTTAATATACGTATTTGGAAGACGCAAAAGTGGAAATTATTGTGTAAGGGTGTTGTGTCTGTAAGGGATTTTTGAATTCATACACTTTTCCTTTATAAATTCCTTTATTATAATAACGTCTTACGCTTATCATTTCCCAAGGGTGTCATTTTAAAACTAAATATTTCAAGTGTTAAATACAATTTACATAACTGTACTCCCAAATTTCACACTTGAAAAGTGAAATTATTTTCACAGACTTTACTGAACTGAATCAACATTAAAAGTCTAATGCTGACTAGGAAGACTTTGTAAGTATCATCAGTGGTAGAAAGTAAATGTGAATTTTCCAAACAGCAAGTAAATAAAAGTTCTCCTCAAACTAATTATAATAAAAGCTAATTTCATATATTACTTAAAAATATGAACAATGTCAAAGAACAAAAGAATGAAAGCACAGCTAGAGAAACTCTTGAAGATTGAAAAAGTACTCCTTTAGCTAGTTGTTATAGCTCTGTACACTTGTCTTCAGAAAATACTCCCTTGGCTAAAAATTTGTCAGAATCACGACAGTCTTGGTTCCCTTTTTGTTTACCAGCTTCCTCTTTAAACCAGGTGTGGTAGCAATCAGGATGCTGAGGCAGGAGGATACCATTAATTTCAAGTTTATTCTGGACTTCATAGTTCACGGCCAGACTCAATTACATAGTGAGAGCTTGTCTCAAAAAACCAAAAGCCAAAATAAAAAAACAATCCCATCCCTGGAAAAACAACAAGCACAAAAACCAATTCATTCTTTTATCTCTCCCTTTCTTTTCACATTTTACTTAAGGCAGCAAGGACACCTACCCTGACCTTTTCGAACTTTGCTTGGAAACCTTACCTAAATGTCCATGTTCACCTCTTACATGTTCTATTTTCTTCCCAATAAGAGATCATAGTTCTGCCAAGTTCTCTGCCCCTTTATAACAAGCATCACTTTTTTCTCGAGAGCCAAGTATATTTCCTCAATTTCATTTGGGACCTCACTGGAACAAACACTGTGTTCATGACAATTTATATGTTCTATAAATAACAGAAGTTTTCTTCTTTTTCTAAGTCTTCACCATAATCACATTTAATATGCTTAATTCTATCAATTATCTCTTCAAGATAATCCAGGCTTTTTCTATCAAGTACCTAAGAACTCTTCCAGTCTCTACTCATTACCCAATTCCAAAGCCACTTTCATACTTCTGGGTGCTTCTTACAGCAGTAACCTACTTCCTGGTACCCAAATCTGAATGAGTTTCCTAGGACTGCTGTAACAAAGTGTCACAAATTGAGTATCTTTTAAAACAACAGAAATTTATTCCCTACTGTTCTGGAGGCCTGAAATAAATTCAGGAGTTTACAGCTCTGGTTTCCTCTAGAGATTCTAAAGCAGAACTGGATCTGTCTGTCTCCTAGATGCTGCTGGTTACAGTCAACACTGGTGTTGCTTAACCTGTGGATGCATCACTACAGCCAGCTTCCATATGATACTTTTTCCTTGTGTCTTCTATGCCCAAATTTTCCTCATCTTATACAGATATTTGTCCTGGAATTGAAGGTCTACCCTAATCAGCATGGCTTCATTTTTAACTATATCTGCAAAAGTACTATTTCCAAATGAGGGACTGGATTTTAGCACCTAAATACATCTTCCTGGAGGTTATAATTTTATCCACTACCAAGAGTCAGTACTTCCTTTTAAAAGATGACAGAACTATATCAACAACAACAAAAAGAGCAAAATTAATAGTAACTATTTTATACTGACCTAACACAGTCTTTGCATTTTAACTGAACTCTTAATTTTGAGATTTTTCTTAGTCTTTATGATGACAGTTTATTTAAATATACATGAATCAGAATGATGTTGATTATCTTTTACCATGCACAAAAATTAACTCACAATGAATGAACGACTTGAACATAAAGAGTTGAAATGGTAAAACTCTTAAGAGAAAAACAGGAGAAAAACATCATGACAGTAGATTCAGCAAGGATTTCTTGGACATAACATCAAAAATATAGGGAATAACAAAAATTATAGAAGCTGGACTTCATCAGAATTAAAATTTCCATGCATCAAAAACTATCAACAATGGATCAGAATCTTTTAAGACCTGAAATTATTAAACTATTAGAAGAAAATAAGGGAAACACCTCAGACAGTGGTATAGCCAAAGATGTCTTAGATAAGATTCCAAAAGCAAAGGAAACCAAAGCAAAATTACACAAGTGGAATTACTGTATATCAAAGTAGGAAGCATTTGTACAATAAAGCAAGCAACACAGTAGAGACAACCCAATAAATGGGAAAAAATGCTGCAAATATCCTTTGATACAGGATTAATATCCAGAATAAACAAGGAACAGAAACAATTGACAGCAACAACCCAAAAAATTCAACTTTAAAGTGGACAAAAGATCTGAAGAGACATTTTTCAAATGAAGGCCAGTGATGGCCAACATATGTAGACACACACACACACACGAAGCTTAGCACCACTGGTCACTAGGAAAATACCAATCAAAACTATAGTGAGAGGCTGAGAATTTAGCCCAGTGCAAGCACTTATATGCAAGACTCTGGGTTTGATCCCCAGAACCACCAAAATAAAAGAAAATAAAAACCCACAGTGGTATCATCTACTCATTGGAGTAACTTACAAAAGGACAGAAAAGACAAATGCCTGTGCAGAATATGGCAAAAAGAGAATTCTTACATGTTGGCAGGAAGGTAAGTTAATATAGCCATTATAAAAAAGAGGAGGAGAGGCTTTAGCTCAACAGCATAAGCATCTGCATGGCAAGTGTGATGTCATGAGTTTGAACCCAGGTACCAAAAAATAAAAACAAAAACAAATAAAAAAGAGGCTGTTCTTCCAAACACCATAAATAGAATTGCCATATGTATGGCCCAGGGATCTCACTATAAGGTTTTATGCTTCAAACCCAGAAATGTACCCAAAATTTTACACCATAGGCAGGGGGCCTGGTCATAAGAGGTGGGTTACTGGGGGTGTCATGTGGAAGGGTACATTCTCATCCCTGGCTCCTCCCTTCTCTCTCTGCTTCCTAGTTGCTATGAGTTGAGCTCCTTTTCTTCTATCATGCCCCTCTGCCATTCTACTTCTACCTGGGTGCCAGACAACATGATCTGAGCCAAAAAAAAAAAACCACCCTCTCACTGTCTTTCTCTTTCTGCCAGGAAGATGGCAGAATGCTGAACACTGGCAAATCAAGATTCTCTGAGATTGGTATACCAGATACTGGAGTGTAGCACCTTGGGGAAGAGGGGGACAGGGATGAATTCTCACGACCCAGAAAGTTCTCAAGGGAGAACTGGAACCCACAAGGAGAGTAACGTGATAGTCCTCAAGGCAGAAGATGGAGGTGGCAAATGGTGCCCTCTCCGATTCCTGCCTCAGCAAACTGGGCATTTTGCCTAACTCCTGGCTTGTGGCATGACAGAGGAAGCTCAAGCATACAGAAATGCAGTGATGAAAGGGGACCCTGGAGGCCTCCATGAAGGAACACACCAGTGGAGCAGAGCAGTGGACACAGAGATTTGCAGTGGCTGGTGAGTGACCCCAGTTCAAACATTCTCAAGAGGGGTAACTGACTGGCCGCCATTTTGGGGTGTGGCTAGCTGAACCTGGGGTTTGGAGCAGCCATGAGTGAAAGGTTTTTGCCCTAATAGAAATTACTGTTCGGTTATAGCGGTGGTCTAATGAGGTGGAAGGCCTAAGCAGGACCATCTACCACTTCCTGCTGCTTCCTCAGCCTTAACTGCAGCTCCCCTTCCTGTTTGTGAAGAAAACTCCAATCAGCTCCTCGCATGTCATCAATGCCCGCCCTAAGTGCCACCCCTGGTCAGAGGTTGTTTGTATAACCCATAGCCCACGTCCCGGTCAGAGGGACTCAGGCCGCCAGTGGTCATGGACTCTTCTCTGATACAGGATTATCAGGATATCCTCTGACACAGGATTAATATCCAGAATAAACAAGGAACAGAAACAATTAACAGCAACAACCCAAAAAATTCAACTTTAAAGTGGACAAAAGATCTGAACAGACATTTTTCAAATGAAGGCCAGTGAATGTCCTTGGAATAAAGGCTACTTTTACTTTATATTTTGCTCTTTTATCGCACCGAAAACTTTCAATGAGTTGGCTTCATCTCAGGCTCCCAGTGTCTGTGTGAAGTGCGGCCAAGGGAGAGGGCCAGAATCAGGAGTCAAAGTCAAATTGGCAAAAAACATCCATAGTGTTGTGGCCTGAACGACTCTGACCACACCATACAACCAGAGACCAGGATCAGCCTGAATTTCTGTAGAGTTGAACCAGCACCCTACTGTATTTCTACTTCAGGCTTGTTGAGATTATACAGAACCTCGCGCAAATCCTGCTGCAAGCCTGCTGGTAACAAACAGGATGGTTCTGGGCTCTGTCTGCCTCCCTTGTCTACTGGTACAACCCTAATTCTTGTTTTTGTTTCTTCCTCTTTGTTTCCCTCCTGTCTTCTTCACCAGTCTCCAAAAGCTCAGGTAATCTTCCTTTATCCTCCTGTGTTTCTTCTCTTTCCCTTCTTTTTATTTCTCTATTTTATCTTCCTTTCCCTTTTAAACTTTCTCACTTGAGGGTAAAATTGCTCAATTGAGGGGATATTTGCTGTATATAATTTTCTGGTTTGTTTCATGATTTGTTATATAACTAGAAATCTTTATGGTTAAAGGTGGCAAATTACTGGTTACCACACTTTGTCATTTTCTACACAGTGCTAGATCCTACTGTTATTACTGACTGTACTACTTTAGTCAAGGGGACATTGTTGTTCTAATCAGTTGTTCTTCCTTGTATGCCAAGATCAAGATTGTCTCAGAGTTGGAAACAATACTATATGTCAGCACAAAAGAACCAGGGGCTGGGCTAAATAGGCAGAAACTTACCATCCCTTATAAATTGAAGCGATAAGCTCTTGTGACAGACTCAAAAGCCAAAAAGCCCGCTATACCCAGAAGACATGACTGAAAATCAGTCATTGCCTAATGAGTTCTCAATATTAATAAAAAGTTATGTACCATAAGCAATTTATAAGCACAAACACAGAAAATAAATTTTAAAAATAGAGAATGAGAAGAGATAGAAGCAACATGCGACCTGAGACCTCCAGCTTGCTCAAGGCAAAATGAGGAGGCAGTGACCTGGAACACATAAAAACCAGCCACCTGAACTTTCTGAAATGGTAACAGTAGAAGTAACACAGCAGATGAATGAGGCTCCAGAAAAAATAAATTGGAAATAAATTCTCAGATTACTAAAGAGAGGATGACCATAATGAAGGACATGGTTAGTAAATCTAGAGTAGACACAGACAAAAAAATAGAGAAACTTAGAAAAATCATGAAAATCATGAATGCCCAATATAGGAAAGAAATGGAGCCCATACAACAGTTTCAAATAGATATTAAGGAGATTAAAAATCTTACTGAACCGATACACAGCAGAATCAACCAATGTTAAGACAGAATATCAGATCTAGAGTACAAATTTGTGATTAGCAATCATGCAGAGAAAAACTTCTTAAAAATAGCAAGAGATTACAAAAAAAATGGTGGCTAGATGATATAAAGAAGAATGATGTAAGATTGATTGGAATTAATAAAAAAAAATCAGGAGTTATTGGAAAGGGCATAAAAAACCCATCCATAGCAGTAAAGGCAGAAAACTTCCCAAGCATGGAAAAAGAATTTGACACACAAATAATTGAGGCATGCACAACTCCAACTAGCCATGATCAAACAAACAAACAAACAAACAAAAAACAAACCCCTCAAAACCCCCCAAAACTACATCAAGCCATATAACAGTCAAGATTCCAAAACTTCCAAACAAGAATAGAATATTAAAAGCTGTTCAAGAAAAGAAACAAATCACTTAGAAAGGAAAGCCTATCAGAATCACAGCAGACTTCTCAAGATGAACTCAACTCCAGGACAGCTTGTCCGAGTATTTCAAACCCTAAAAGAAAACAACCTCCAACCTAAGTTGGATGTACCCTGCAAAACTATCTTTTCAAAGTTGATGGAGAAGTAAGATACTTCCATGACAAAGGACACCTGAAGAAATCCATGACCACCAAACCAGCACTCCAAAATGTTCTGAAGGATATACTAGAAAGATAAAAAAGACTACAATTCACAGAATCCAAATAGTGTGAATCCACTAGGCAAGGTAAGCAATTAAATAGTGGAGAAACAAAGGGAACCAACAACAAGAAAATAATAGGGCAAAGATAAGTCACACATCAGTTATAACCATCAGTGTAAATGGTCTCTAATTCACCCATAAAACCAGATTGGCAGATTGGATCAAGACACATGATCCAACAACATGCTACTTACAAAAACATATTTAATTCAAAAAGAAATTCCTAGACTACATGTCAAAGGATGGAAAACAATATTCTGTGCATCAGAAATTCAGAATTTTCTGAATTCTATTTGCAAATTCTATTTGCAAACAAAGTGGATTTCAAGCCAAAACTGATCACGAGAGACAAAGAAAGTCATTACATACTTGTTAAACAAAGAATACATGAGGAAGAGATAACAATTATAAATATACATACATTAAATACCAGTGCAACCAACTATATAAATGCATTTAGTAGATATCGACAATGTTCTACCTCACAGCATCAGAATATATGTTCTTAGCTACAAACAGGACCTTCTCCAAAATAGACCATACATTGCCTCATAGAACATGTTTAAATAAATGCATAGAAATTGAAATTATCCCATGGATATTATACTATAGTTCAAGAAAACCAGAAATCAATGGCAAAAGAAACCACAAAAACTACAAAAGCACATGGAAATTAAATAACACCCTCCTAAACAACCAATAGCTCACAGAAGAAATTAAGAAATTAGACAGTTTCTACAATTAAATGATAATGTTAATACAACATAATGAAACTTATGGAATGCAAGGAAAGCAGTCCTAGGAGGGAAATTTATAGCAACCAATTCTCACATCAGAGAAACAGAGTGAGTCAAATAAATAACCTAATGTTGAACCTCAAGCTATTATAAAAACAGCAAAGTAAACCCTAAGCATGTACAAAGGAGGAAATTATAAAAATAGAAATTAATGCAAGAGATTAAGAAAACAATACAAAGAATCAGTGAATTGAAGAATTGGTTCTTTTTTTTTTTCATTTTTATCAGTACCAGGGATTGAACTCACCACTGCCTGCTTGCAAGGCAGGCACTTATGCCGCTGAGCTAAATCCCCAGCCCAAAGAATTGGTTCTTTGAAGATTAAATAACATTGACAAACCCTTAGTTTTTCAAAGAAAGGAAAGAGAAGACTCAAATCTGTGGAATTATAAATAAAAAGGGTAAAATCACAATGGATCTTACACAAATCAAGAAGATCATCAATACTACTTCAAGAAACTGTACCCTAATAAGATATAAAACATAAAAAATGGACAGATTCTTAGCCACATATAAATTATGAGAGTTGAATCAAGAAGACAAAAAAATTCTAAACAACTCAGTATCAGACAGTGAAATTGCAGATGTAATTAAAAGCCTACGAGCAAAGAAAAGCCCAGGTTCTGACAGTCACTGCTCAATTTTTGCGACTCCTCAAACTTGTCAATGCAATTACAAGGGGAGCAATATTCCCAATGTCATTTCTGGAAGCAAGAATTATTCTGATACCAAAACCAGAGAAGGATCCAACCAAAAAAGAGAACTAATGAACATAGATGCAAAATTTCTCAATAAAATACTGGCAAATGAATGCAACAAATCACCAAGGTTTATACACCATAACCAAATAGGATTTATCCTAGAGACGCAAGGATGATTCAACATATGCAAATCAATAAAAGTAATACACTACAGTAACAGAACAAAAGACGAAAACTACATGATATTCTCTAGGTGAGGAAAAGCATTTGACAGAGTCTAACATTGATTTCATGATAAAACCCTACAGAAAATTGGAATAGTCTTTGCCTCAAATTGATAAAAGCCATCTATGATGAAACAACAGCCAACATCCAAATGGACAAAAACTGAACCCTTTCACTTTAAAATCAGGAATAAGACAAGGATGTCCACTGTCACCCCTCTTATTCAATATAGTTCTGAAAACAATAGCCAGAGCAATTAGACAAGAGAACAAAAGGAGTAAGAATAGGAAAAGAAAAAATTAAATTATCATCATTTGTAGATGATATGATACTCTAGAAACAACTATATAGAAGACCCAAGACCTCCACTAATATGCATTAGTTAAGTGGTAGAATTCTTGCCTGCCAAAGCCACCAGCAAAATCCTTTTAGATTTAATAACCAAATTCAGTAGCATAACTAGATACAAAGTCAACTATCAGAAATCAATGGCATTCTTGTACACAAATAACAAACTCACTGGGAGACAAATTAGGGAAACAACAGCTTTTGTAATAGAATTTTAAAAAATTAAACACTTAGGAATCAATCAAACAAAGTAAGTAAACAATCTTTACATTGAAACTACAGTACTCTGAAAAAGGTGATTCAAGAGGATATCAAAAAATGAAAAGATACTCCTTTTTCTTGGGTTGGAAGTGAAAATGACCATTCTCCCAAAATTGTTATATAGAGATTTAATGCAATCCCAATTAAAATACCAATGGCATACACCACAGAATTAAAGAAAACAATCCTAAAGTTCATGCAGAACCAGAAAAGAGGCAAGGCAGGGAGCATCACAATTCCTGACTTGAAATTATACTACAAAGCTACCTTGATAAAAACAGCATGATATGGCAAAAAAACCAAAGACCCAAGGAACCATGGAACTGATTAGAAGATGCAGGAACAAGCCTAAACACACTCTGCCACCTTAACTTTGACAAAGGGGCCAAACACCTTCTCTGGAAAAAAGACAGCCTCTTTAATATATGGTGTTAGAAAAACTGGCTTTCCACAGGAGGAAGACTAAAATTAGACCCATGTCTATCACACATGCATTAAACTAAAATGAAAAATGGATCAAAGATCTAAAAATACAAACAGAAACATTAAATCTGCTGGAAGAGAGAATAGGTAGCACTCTTGAAGACGTAAGTGTAGGTAAAGATTTTATGAAAAAAAAAACAATCTGTACAGGAAATGTTACGAAGAATCAACAACTGAGATCTCATCCTATTAAAAAACTTTTGCAAGCAAAAAGAAACTACCAACAGAGCAAACAGACAACCCAGAGTAAGAAAAATTTTTCCTACTATTCATCAGACAAAGGTCTATTATTTAAAATATATGAAAAATAAGATCTCCCAAATTTAATGACCCAACCCAAAAATGGGCATCTGAACTGAATAGACATAACACTGGGATTCCATCTCACTCCAGAAAGAATGGCTTTCATCAAGAAATCGAGCAATAACTAATGCCGGAGTGGCTGTGGGGAAAAAGGAACTCTTCCCCACCATTTGTGGGTGTGTAGACCGGTATAGTCACTATGGAAATCAGTATGGAGTTTCCTCAAAAAGCTAGGATTAGAAGTCTCATTTGACTCAGCTATTCCCCTTCTGGGTATCTTCCCAGAAGAACTAAAACCATCATCCCACAGTGATATATGTGTACACATGTTTGTAACAGCACAATTTGTAATAGCTAAATCCTGGAAACAACTCAAATGCCCATCATTCAAGAAAAGTAGTAGTTTTATACAATGGAGTACCACTCAGCCGTAACGAAGGATAAACTTGAGACATTTCTAGGTAAATGGATGCATTGTGAGACCATACTCGTAAGTGAAATAAGTTAGAGACACATGTTGAGATATTGCATTGCTTCTCTGTTGTGAGAAAGCAAAAGGGTAAATAAGGACCAAAATGTATAGTACATATTGGGAAACAGGAAGAAAATGTTCAAAAGGAAGAGGAATAAGGGAAGAAAAGAAGTAAAAAGAAAAAGAGAAGAGAAAGAAAAAAGTGGAAACGAGGGGAAAGGTGGCTGAAAGGAAGAGAGAGTTAGGGAAAAAAGAAGCAAAGTGTATCACATACAGGTACAAATTTCCAATGAGAAATGTAATCATTATGTGCACCTAAAACGTACCAATAAAATTAATTTAAAAAAATAAACCTACTCTCTAATTTACATTGGCTATTTTGACCAAATGATGGCAAAGTAACCAATACATAGATTTTATATATAGTTACTATCTCAGTTCACGAACACTTCCGTTTGCAAACAATTTGGTTCCATACCAAAGTGTTTGGCAAAATTTTGCTTCCAACTGCAAACTCTACATTGTGTGACAAACATGACCATGGTCATCTTCCCCACACAAACATAAGTGCAGTAATTCTTCACAAAATTATAAGGCAAATTAAATTTGTATACTGAGGTACCACTGTGTGAATATACATCTTATATCATATACATAGATAGCACCATATCAAAGAAATACCTGCATGTTATGGCTTGTATCTAGATAACATGCCAAGGCTCATGTGCTTGTAAGTGGTGCTTTTTCGAGGTAGCTGATCTAAGGTGTGTGAATATGGATTAAGGCTGTGCGATGACTGTGTTCACTGACTGGTTTAGTATGGTTCTGGGTGTGGCTGAATAGATTTTTGGAAGGCAAAAGCCCCATTCTGGGCATGGGTGGCACTATTTAATAATAGCTTAGAGCCTGGAGAGGATAAAAGAGAAAAGACTATTGTTTCCTGCCTACCACACCATGGATTGTTTCTCCTGCCCTGCAGCCAGCTGACTATGGACTGAGGACCTTTATAAACTGTGAGTCAAAATAAACCTTTCCTCCTTTAACTTATAGGTGCAAGGTCTTTTGTCCTAGCAATGATAAAAGTGACCAAGATACTGCATGCCCATGTTTATTGTAGCATTATCCATAATAGCCAAGATATGGCATCAACTGGGGTATCTAATAATGGATGGATGGATGGATAAAAATTATGTGGTATAAACGTATTATTCACCATTAAAAACATGGAATCTTACTATTTGCAGCAATTAATGGAACTGGAGGATATTATATTAAGTGAATAAATCAGGCAAAGAAAGACAAATACGGCCTGTTTTATTAATTCATAGAAACTAAAAAAGTCGATCATATAGAAGCAGACAGTAGCAGAGCAGTTAGTAGAAAACAGGAAGCATCAGGAGAGAAGGGATAGAAAGAGGTTGGATAACAGGAATAAAAACATTATTAGCACCACACCATGCCTTCCTGTGAGCTGGGGCAGCTGCCATGGAGAACAGGAAGAGAAGCAAGAAGCCAAACTGCATGTTCCTGTGAGCCAGCTGGTGTGCTGGCTGGGAGACAAGAAGAGCAACTCCTCTCTGCTACCCAGTAAGCAATGGGCTGATTCTGAGGAAGTCAGGCTGAGATGATAGCAACTGAAGTAAAAAATAATGTTTGTACTGTTTAATTGACTTTGCAGGCCTAATGCTGGTGGTTTGAGCATCTATTTGGAGGATAACAATGTACACTGTAGCAACTGTGGGGGGATTGCCTTCTGTTTTGGTTTTGAAATCCAATGTTTTGTTCCATTTTACTGTTTTGTTTTATTCTTATATCTGGTAATCTGAGCAACTATTTTGAAGATAACAATATGCAGTATAACAACCATTGTTAAATTCCTGTCATCTTGTTTTGAAAACCTATATAGCTGTTGTTCTCTGTTGTTGCTATTTGGCTTTTGTTGTTGTTTTTTTTTTTTTAATTTGCTTGCTTCTTGATTTTGCTGTTATTTCTTTTTTCTCTTTAAAACAAAAATAATATTAGAGATGCCAGGAAGCAGTTATACATGTAGAGCCATCCTGATGCAAGCAACCATCCCTTCTGATACACAGTGCCACCCCGTTTCCCATGCAAGGGGGCAACCATCTACAACTTTGAGCTAGCTCTACTTTTGCTTCCCCTTGGCACAGGGCAACAGAGGTGAGGACCAACTGACCTGATCCTGAATGAGGACAACGCTTGGGGAAAGAAGGGAGCGACAAGATCTCATAATTGGTGACATTAAGTCTAACAGTCTGCCTCAATCCCTGCCCTACATCCTACACCTGGAAGAGAACAGAGTTTCCCATCTACCAGTGTGAGCAAAGATAGGCTTTGGCTTGGACAGTAATCACAGTTAGGGGGAACAGACAGAGGGGCCTCTGGTGAAGGGAGCACACCTTAGAAACTCACAATCCCTAAAGCTAGGTGGAAAAAATCAGCACTGGCTGATCCTGGGGGAAAAATCACTCATTTGAAAACACAGGAGTTTTTTCTTTAATCCTTTTCTTTACTTTTGTATTTTTTATATTTTTATATTTCCTTCCTTGGGTTTTTTGGGGGACTGGGGCTCTTTCTTTTTTCTTTTTCTTCCCTTTTCTCATTTCCTCTTTAAACTTTTTTCGTTTTCCTTATCGTTTCTTAATTTCTCATACTTTGCTCTGATTATCATTTTTCTTCTTTTTCTTGTGAATTGTTTGCTGCAATAGTTCTCTAACACCATTAATTTCCTTACAGTCCTCTAAAGAACCCCTTTATCTCACTTTTCTCTCCTTTTTCTCATATCCCATTGATTACTTTTTTAAATTTGGCTTTTTAAAAATTCTCTGGTTCCCCATTCTCTTTATCTTTACTATTGTAACTCCTAAGCTGTATGAATCCCTGGATGGCTAGTTAACTTTACACTATTCTATTGCTAGGAGAGATAAAGATTTTGTGATAGTCCCAGTGATAAAGTCCCATTTCTTAGTGTAGATCAACACGGCAACCTCCCCTCTCAAGTGAAGCGAGGTGCTTGGATCCTAGAACAGAAGAAAGATCAATAGTTAGTTCCACCCAGAGGATACTGCCAAAAGTAGAGATTAATTAAAGAAGTCTCCATACTAGAAACAAGGCTTTCCAGTACAATCAACTCATAAGTCTCAACACAAACAAACAAATAAAAACCAGAAACATTAGAAGACAAGCCAATGAAATACCTCCAACTTCTCCAAAGCTGACAAAGGGGAGGAAAACAAAAGTCACATGCCTAAATTATTCAAAATGATATTAAAGGAGGTAACAGAACAATAAGGTACTTGGGATGTCCACAAAAGACACAAGTAAACAGATATTGGGCCATGTAAAATGACCTGTGAGTCTAAAGAAGACACTAATAAAAAGCTAGCAAACCTATTCAAAATAGTACAAAACATGAATGACCAGTATAGAGATGAATCAAAACTTCATTAAAAAACTCTGTAATGGTTGATTCATAGTATCAACTTGAGAAGTTTAGAAGTTTAATGAAGCAGCTCAGCAAGGGCCAGGGTCCTTACTTTGTAAACATCCTCATCCTGTGCAAGGAGGGCACAGAGATGTTATAAATGCTACGCCTCCTGAGCAGCGGGTAGCCTCTTATAAGGGAGGAAAAGAGGCCTGTTCTCCCCGATTTTGTGCTTGCTGCTTTTGCGCCCTTCTGCCACCTTCAACTGTTGGTCCTGTGCTTAGTTACTCTGCCTTGAAGCCAGCTGATTACTAACTGAAACCTCCACAAACTCTGAGCTAAATAAACCTTTTCTAATTGTGAGTGTCAGATATTTTGTCTCAGCAGTAAGAGAAAAGTAGCCAAGACAAACTCCAAATAGAAATTCAGGAGATTAAAAATTCCATCAAAATTGACAATGCAAATGACGAATGTGAAGACAAAGTGTTAGAACTAGAAGGCAGAACTGTTATTGGTGACCAGTTAATGAGAGAGACCTTAAGAACCACAGCATAGGAAAAGAGGATCTAACAAGTTCTAGATGACATGAGGAGGAGTAATCTAAGATTAACTAAATTAGTGAAAATCAGAAGACAGCACAAATGACATGAATAACCTGACTCCTGAAATATCAGCAGAAAACTTTCTGAATATGGGAAAATAATTTAACATAGATAAGTGAGGCATATTTAACCCCAAACAGCTATGATCAGTAAAAACTTGTCCAGAACACATCATAGTCAAAATCTCAGAAATCCAACAGAAAAACAGAATCCTTTTTTGTTTTTGAACCAGGAACCTTGAACTCAGGACCTTGCACTTGCCAGCCTTCCCCCTACCCCCAAAAATCTTATGAGTAATTACAGAAAGGCAACAAATCATTTATAAAGATAAGCTCATTAGAATTATAGTAGACTTCCAAACAAAACAAAGGGCAGAAAGACGGGAATGAAGTTTCAACCCCTAAAATAAAACACTTTTCAACCCAGGTTAACATACAGTAACTCCCTGATTTACAAACATTTGAGTTGTGAGCAATTTGTGGAAGTAGCCCACATGTCTGCTTGACATTGTCACACTCATGCTGCTCTGTGCTTACTGTACAACGTCATAGTGCACAGTCATACAGTGCTCCACCAGAGGAGAGTATATCTGAAAGCAAGAGAAAAAGTTTAACACTGTATATTTTTGTCAAAGGTGTGTGAGACTCCCTTTGTTGGACTTACAAATGAAGCCAACTTATAAACATTCTCCTGCAATAGAATTTGTTCTTAACTCAGGACTTAGTGTATATTTTTCAAAATTACCTTTCAAAAATTTATAGTGAAATAAGGTATTTTTAGATTTAAAGAATCTAAAGAAATTCATGACTGCCACAGCTCTCTGAAAGATTCTCAAGACAGTGAAGATAACAGTGACAAAATGTCTAAATCAGTGAACACACCAGATAAAGTGAGCGGTTAAGCAGAAGGGAAGGATAGAAAATCAGCAACAGGAAAATAAGGCAATGATAGAAATAAGTCAATAACTATCAGTAATTACTCTCAATGTGAATGATTTCAATTATCCAATCAGACATGGGAAACAAAAATCCAACAGTATGCTGCATATAAGAAACACATTTAACCAAAAAAGAAACCCATAGGTTAAAAAGCAAAGAATGGGAAACAGTATTTCACACAACATGAAATAACCTCCAAAAGCATGTGTGTCTATCCTATATTAAGATAAAATAAACTTCAAGCCAAAAATGATCAAGAGGCAAAAAAAGATCAGTACATATTGGTTAAATGAACAAGTCAATAGGAAGAGATAACAATTATTACACATGCACCAAACAGCACATCCAACTCATAAAACATCTACTACTAAACATAAAAGATCAGATAACATAAATACAATTGCAATGAGGAAAACCATTATCCTACTCTCACAAATATTATCAACTAGACAAAAAATGGACAAAGAAGTATCAGCACTGAACAAAACCTTTGAACAAATGGACATAATAGATAATTTTTAGAGTATTCCACTCAACAACAGAATACACATTCTTCTCAGCAACACATGGAACTTCTCCAAAACAAACCATATACCAGCCAATAAAGCAAGTTAAGAAACTATCCCATGCATATTATCAGATCATACTGCAATAACTAGAAATCAGTGACAAAAGATGCACAGGAATTGTGCAAATGTATGGAAACTAACCATACAATGGGTTGCAGAAAAAATTGTAAAAAAGAAAACAAAAGAGGCCAGCAAGCAAGCCTAGTCTGGGAACCAGCGCCATGTGTGGGCCACTGCTGGACTGGAACACATAGACTCCAGCCCCTCTTTGTGAGTCAGCACCATTCACAGACCAGGGGTAGAGAGACCACATCAGTCAGCAAGCCCAGTCTGGGAACCAGTGCCATGCACGGGACACTGCTGGACTGGAAACAGACTGACCTCAGCCTCTCTGGGTAAGTCAGCATCATTTGTGGACTGGGGGTAGAGAGAACAAAGCCACATCAGGAAACAAGTCCAGTCTGGGAACCAGTGCCATGCACAGGCTGCTGGCACTGGAATAGATAAACCCCAGCCCTTTCTGGTGTGTGAACTGGCAAACAACAAGTGCCAACTTCCCTCAAACCCTTCCATAGGCGATCAGCTTATCTGGAGAAACACAGGCTGTGATGATAGCTATGGGGGTGAAATGCAAATTGGATGCCTATCGTGCTTTGGTGTTTCACTGACACTGTAGGTCTAGAGCCAGTGGTCTGACGATAGGTTCAGAGGACAACAGTATATAGTGTGACATCTAGGGAGGATCTCCTTCTGAGGGTTTCAGCCACTGTTGATTCCCTATAGTCTTGTTTTAGAAGTCCTATATAATTTTCATTGTTTTGTTGGGTTGGGTTTTATTCTTTTGTTTTGTTTGATAATGTCAAATCCAATAGCAGGAGCAGCTATTTCAAAGATAGCAAGATACATTATGGTAGCAAATTTGGATTTACTATTGGCTTGTTTTGGGGTCCTTTATTGCATTCAATATCTTGTTTTTATTGTTTCTATTCTATTTTGTTCTGTTTGATTTTTACTATGTCCAAAGATATATGCAGCTATTTTGAAGATATCAAAAGGCATTATGGTAACTATTGTTGATTTTGTAATGTTTTGAAGTCCTGCATCTCTTACACTGGTTTATTTTGAGTGGTTTTATTCTGTTGCATCTTCTTTAAAATAAAAAAAGATACAAAACAGTTTTTAGAACTAAATAACAGTAATTGTACAATGTATCAAAAGTTCAAAAACACAAAGAAACTGGTCCTAAGAGAGTTTATAGTAGTGAATTCCTTCATCATAAAAACAGAGCAAGCACAAATAAATAACCTAGTAATACACCTCAAGGCCCTGGAAAAACAAGAATAATCCAAACTGAAAGCTAGTATAAGGAAATATAAAGATGAGAGCAGAAATTAATAAAACTGAGACCCAAAATAACAATGCAATGAATCAAAGGGCAGGTCTTCAAAAGAATAAACAAAATAGACAAACCCTTATCTAGTCTATAAATAAATAAAGAGCAAAAAGACCCAAATCAAAATTTGGAAACGAAAAAAGTGAAATCACAATGGACACTGCTGAAATCAAAGATTATTAAAAACTACTTCACAGGGCTATGCCCAGTCAACTCCAAGCAGCTGGCAGGGGCCCAAATTGAGTTCAGAGCCTAGAGCATGTGGGGGCAGAGAGCGTGGGGGGGTGTGTGTTGAAACCCAGCACACAGGGAAGCCGTGGAACTTCACTCCCAGGTGATAAGATCATGTGCCGCATCTAAAATCACCCAGGAACACTTGGGAGGTCCAAGGGGGTCTAACCACTGGAGTTCACACCAGTGAACTCCAAGTAGCTGGCAGGGGCCCAAATTGAATCCCAGGCCCACAGTGTGCACGGGTTGAAACCCAGCACACAGGGAAGCCTTGAAACTTCACTCCCAGGCAATAAAGACCATGCCCCATGTCTGAAATAACTCCAGGATGCTTGGGAGGTCCAAGGGGGCCTAACTGGGCCATGTCCAGTGAACTCCAAGCAGCTGGCAGGAGCCTGCATTGAGTCCTTGGCCCAGAATGTGCATGGGTTGAAACTCAGCACACAAAGAAGCCTTGGAATGCTGCTCCCGCGTCTGAAATCACAGTAGGTCACATGGGAGTCCCCACCGGCCTAACTGGCCTAGTGAACTCTAAGCAGCTAGTTTTTGCTTGCTGTCTGCTCCGGGAGCCAAAAGTGGACCAGGTGATTCTCAGCACGCGGGGGAAGCCTTGAAACATTGCTCAAAACCCAGAAATATAGGAAAATGAAAAAACAATAGAGCCAAGTGCAATCTCAAACTTCCTGCTCAATCCAAGCAAACCTAGGAGACAAGGACACAGAAGAAAATAAAAGCCATATACCTGAAATGCCTGAAATGATATCAACTGAAATAAAGAAACAACTCTGGGAAGCTATAAAAGAACTCAAATCAGAAATAGTCCCCCAGGTAAAAGAAGAAATGAGAAATGTAATGAAAGAAATGCTAAACAACATTTAAAGAAGACATAGTTAAAAAATTAAGAGAAACAATGCAAAAGACGGAAATTTTGAATGAAGAGTATAAGAAACAAACAGAATACATGAAGCAGATTCAGAGAGATATACAGGAAATCAAAAATTTACATCGAAAGTTGGCAAAACCACCTCAGTGAAAGTGAAGATGAAATTTCAAGACCTCAAAGACATGATTGCAGCCAATGAACAGGAAAGGAAAGATCTTTTAAAAATAATAAGGAACCAGGAAATAACAATTCAACACCTGCAAGAAGATGCAAAGAAAAACAACATCAGATTGATAGGCATAAACAAAAAGGAAGGTGACAACACAAACAATATCAAGAGGTTATCTACAGAATAGCTGAAAATTTCCCAAACATGAGAATGGAAGCTGACATACAGATCAGTTGCATACAAAACTCCACATAACCATAACCAAAATAAAACAACGCCCAGACATATAGTAATCAACATCCCAGAAATACAACCTAAGTACAGAATATTAAAAGCTGCTAGAAAGAAGAGACAGATCACCTATAAAGGAAAGCCTATCAGAATCACAGCAGACTTCTCAGCACAAACAATGAAGTCAAGAAGAGCATGGAGTGAAGTATTTCAGATTCTAAAAGAAAATGACTTCCAACCTAGACTGATGTACCCTACAAAATGGTCCTTCAAAATGGATGGAGAAATAAGATGCTTCTATGACAAAGAGAAGCTGAAGAACTTAATGAACAACAAACCAACCCTGCAAAGAATACTAAAAGACATTCTAGAAAAACACAGGAAAAAATCATTAAGTAAGGCAAACAATTAAACAGAGTGAAAAGGTAAAAAATTAACAGCAGAAAGATAACATATCAAAAGTAAACCAACATACATCAGCTATAACCATTAATGTAAATGGTCTCAATTCACCAATTAAAAGAAACCGACTGGCAGAATGGATCAAGAACCAAAATCCACCCATATGCTGCATACAGGAAACCCATCTAATCCAAAAAGAAGCTCATATACTGAAAGTCAAAGGATGGAAAACAATACTCCATACAACAGGATCCCCCCAAAAAAGCAGGAGTAGCTGTTCTGTTTGCAGACAATGTGAACTTCAAACCAAGAATGATCCAAAGAGATAAGGAAGGCTGCTACATACTAGTTAGGGGAAAACTTCAAGAGGAAGAGAGAACACTCTTAAGTATATATGCACCAAATTTGGGAGCACCCAGCTTTACAAAACAAATATTAACAGAAATGAAAAATCAAATAAGCAATAATACAATTATAACAGGAGATCTTAACATGCCATTGACAAAAATGGACAGATCAACTAGATAAAAAATCAGCAAAGAAATAATAGATCTGAATCACACCTGTGAACAAATGGACTTCATAGATGTATGCAGAATGTTCCACCCAAGAACATCAGCATGTACATTCTTCTCAGCAGCACATAGAATGTTCTCAAAAATAGACCATACACTAGCCCACAGAACATACTTAGGTAAATGCAAAAGAAATGAAATTATCCCATGCATGTTATCGGATTATAGCTCCATAAAACTAGAAATTGATGACAAAACAAACTGCAAAAACCCTACAAACATATGGAAACTGAATAAAACACTCCTAAGCAATCAGTGGGTCACAGAGGAAATTAAAGAAGACATTAATATTTGCAGGCAAACTAAAATACAAATACATCTTACAGGAACCTGTAGGATGCAATGAAAGCAGTCCTCAGAGGAAAATTTATTACAGTGAACTCCCACATCAGGAAAACAGAACGAACACAAATAAACAACCTGATGCTATACCTCAAACATCTAGAAAAAGAAGAGCAAGTCAAGCCCAAAACCAAAAGAAGGAAGGAAATCACAAAAGTCAGGGCAGAAATCAATGCAACAGAGACTAAGAAAACAATACAAAGAATCAATGAATCAAAAAGTTGGCTTTTTGAAAGAATAAATAGAATTGACAGGCCTCTAGCCCACCTCATTGAAAAAAAAGGAAAGAAAAAACTCAAATTCATGCAGTAAGGTATGAAAAGGTGAAATCACTACAGACCCTGTAGAAATACAGAAGATCATCAATATCTATGTTGAAAACCTCTACTCTCATAGGCTTGATAACACAGAAGAAATGGACAGATTCCTAGAAACATATGAATCATTAAAGCTGTAAAACTGCTGAATAACCCACTTTTAATTAACAAAATTGAAATTGTAATTAAATCCCTACCAACAAAGAAAAGCCCAGGTCCAGATGGATTCACTGCAGAATTCTACAAGAAATTCAAAGAAGAGTTAATGCCGACACTCGCAAACTCTTCAATGAATTTGAAAGGGAAACAATTCTCCCTAACTCATTCCTAGAAGCAAACATTACTCTAATACCAAAACCTGAGAAAGACCCAACCAAAAAAGAGAACTACAGGCCAGTCTCTCTAATGAACATAGATGCAAAAATTCTCAATAAGACTTTGGCAAACAGAATGCAGCAAATCATAAGATTATATACCACAACCAAGTGGGATTCATTCCAGGAATGCATGGATGGTTCTGTATACACAAATCAATAAATGTAATCCACCGTATCAACAGAGCCAAAAATAAGAACCACATGATCATTTATATAGATGCAGGAAAAGCTTTTGATGAGGTCCAACATTTACTCATGATAAAAACCTTACCAAAAATTAGAATAGATGGTCTTTACCTCAATATGATAAAAGCCATCTATGACAACTCAATAGCCAGCATCATATTAAATGACCAAAAACTGAAAATCTTTACCCTAAAATCAGAAACAAGACAAGGATGTCCATTATCACCACTCCTATTCAATATAGTGCTGGAGATACTAGCCAGAGCAATTAGATAAGAGAGAGAAATAAAAGGAGTAAGGATAGGAAAAATTATCATTTTTTGCAGATGACATGTTACTCTACATAGAAGACCCCCAAAACTCCACTGAAAGACTCCTAGGTATAATAAATAAATTCAGTAATATAGCTATAGACAAAGTCAACACTCAAAAATCAATAGCATTCCTATATATTAACAACAAAACCACTGAGGGAGAAATAAGAGAAGCCACATCCTCCATACTGGCATCCAAAAAGCTGAAATACTTAGGAATTAATCTAAAAAAAGAAGCAAAAGATCTATTTAGGGAAAATTATAATACCCTGAAAAAGAAATCAAAGAGAATCTCAGAAAATGGAAAGACATCCCTTGTTCATGGATAGGAAAATTCACAAAATTGTGAAAATGGCCATTCTCCCAAAATTGTTCTCAGATTTAATGCAATTCTAATCAAAATACCACTAGCATATCTCACAGATCTATAGAAATCACTCCTAAAATTCATCTGGAACCAGAAGAGATCCAGAATATGAAAGGCAATTCTAAGCAACAAAGACAAGGCATCACAATCCCTGACTTGAAGTTATACTACAAAGGTACTGTAACAAAATCAACATGATACTCGAATAAAAACAGACCTGAGGATCAATGGAATAGATCTGAAGATACAACTACAACTACAAACACCCTCAGCCACCTTATCTTTTTTTTTTTTTTTTTTTTTTGTCTTTTTCGTTTTTATTGGTACTAGGGATCGAACTCACGACTTGCAAGGCAGGTGCTTATGCCGCTGAGCTAAATCTCCAGCCCCATAGCCACCTAATCTTTGATAGAGGGGCCAAACAGGTCCACTGGAAGAAAGACAGCCTTTTCAATTAATGGTGCTAGAAAAATATGCTGAAATCTAAAACTAGACCCATGCCTATCATCATATACTAAAGTCTAAATGGACAAAAGATCTAAATATTAAAACAGAAACACTGAAATTGTTGGAAGACAAAGTAGGTAGAAATCTTGAAGACAGGGGTAGGTAGAGAATTCATGAACAAGAATCAAATCTCACATGAAATACTTCACAGAATCAATAACTGGGATTGCATCCTATTAAAGATCTTTTGCATGTTGAAAGAAATCTCCAGCATAGCCAAAAGAAAATGCACAAATTGGGAAAAAAAAAACCTTAGTGAATGCTCCCTCAGACAGAGGACTTCAGACAAAGGACTTCTAGAATATATAAAGAATTTTTAAAAAATCAGATCCCCAAAATTCAAAGACCTAATTCCAAAAATGGGCATCTGAGATGAATACACAGTTCTCAGATGAAGAAATAAAAATGCCAAATAAATATATGAAAAAATGTTCAGCATCATTGGTCATTAGAGAAATGCAAATTAAAACAACACTAAGGTTCTATCTGAACCTAGAAAGAATGGCCAGGATAAAGAAAACTACCAACAACAAATGCTGGAGAAGCTGTGGGGAAAAAAGAACTCTTCTGCTCTTTTGGTAGGAGTGTGGACTGGTGCAACCACTGTGGAGGTAAGTCTGGAGATTCCTCAAAAACCTGGGTTTGGAAGTCCCATTTGACCCAGCTATCCCACTTCTGGGCATATTCCCAGAAGAAGTGAAAACATCATACCACAGTGATATATGTGTACCTATGTTTATAGCAGTACAATTTGTAATAGTCAGATCTTAGAAACAACCTAAGTGCCCATCAACTGAGGAATGGATAAAAAAGATGTGGTATTTTTATACAATGGAGTACTACTCTGTTATAAAGAATGAGCTGAGATATTTACAAGTAAATGGATGCAACTTGAGACCATACTCATAAGTGAAATAAATCGAACTCACAAGTGTAAATACCATATAGTCTCTCTAGTGTAAGAAATAAGAGTACGTAAGATACAAAAAACTCAGTGGTTACAGTGAAATGATAAGAATCTACTTAAAGGGGAAAAAATAGTATCTCAGGGAAAATGAGGAAAAAGAAACAGGGAAAAGAAAAAATGTCTAAAATTATGTAAACACTCTTAGGATAGCTAAGATCATTGAGCTACAAACTCTTATGTCCTTGGAACAAAACAGTTAACATTTATAGGATTAGAACAATTTTGCATATTATTGTATAGTGATCTGAGGAATTCTTGAAGATCATTATGTAAAATAACAACCTTAGTTATGCTCATACCACCGTGTTTTGAAGGCCTATATTGTTAGTGTTCTGGGCTCTTTGCTATTGTTGTTCACATGTCTTTTTCGCTTCATGCTTTTCTAGGAATTTGTTTTGTTTTGTCTTGGTTCGTTATGTTTTTCTCTCTAATACAGAAAGGATAGGTATACATGTACAGACTCATGCATGTGCAGAACTTCTAAAAAGTTTATGAGAATTGATAATATAATGCAATGATGAATGATGAATGATGATGAAATGAACCGCTACTTTGAAGACAAAGACACACTAAGGTAACCCAGTGCTGATTCCCTAGTGTCATGATGTGAAATCCAGAAATACTAGTATTTTTTGTTCAGAGTGACTTTAGTTTGTTTTGTTTTGTTTAATTTCAACATACATGAAGATATGGACAGCTATTTTGAAGAGAATGAGAGACATTATGACAGCCATTGTTAACTTCCTTATTATCTGGTCTTGAAGACCTAAAAAGCCTTCATCATCCTATTCTGATCAGTTCTGTATGACTTTGTTTTGTATGAATTCATTGTATGTGAAGATACGGACAACTATTTGGAAGAAAAAAAGAGACAATATGACAAGACAGTAAAGATCTCTGGTTGTCTTGCTTTGAAATCCGTGTCTCTTACATTGTTATCTTATGATCTGTTTTGTTCTGTTTTATTATGTTTAATTTTACCCTCTTTAAAAAAAAAAGATAAAAACTACTTCACAAATCTGTACTCCAATAAATTGAGAATTCAGAAGAAAGGCATAGATTCCTAGGTACATGAGTTACTAAAGCTGAACCAACAAGATCTAAAAGCCCTGAATAATCCAGTAAAAGGCAATGAAATAGAAGCAGTAATAGAAAAATCTACCAATTAAGAAAAGCCAGGTCCAGATGGATTTACTGCTGAATTCTACAAAAACTTCAGGGAAGATCTAACACCAATAACCCTCAAACTCTGTAGAGAAATTGAAAGGAAAGCATTAGTCTCGATGTTATTCCTGCATGCTACTATTAACCTGATTCCAAAACCAGACAAGGACTCAACCAAAAAGGAGACCACTCTCTTTTAATGAATATAGATGAAAAAATCCTTAACAAGATACCAACAAACAGAATGCAACAAATCATCAAAAACATCATACATTGTGACCATGTAGGCTTCATCCCAAGATGGTTTGACATAAACAAATCAATAAAAGTAACAGATCACATAAACAAAGAACAGAAATCATATGATCAACTCAAGAGACACAAAAAGTCCTTGACAAAATCCAACATTCATTCATCATAAAAGGCCTGAAGAAACTAGGTATAGGAGGACCTCATCTCAATCTGGAAAAGCGATTTAAAATAAACCAATGACCAACATTATATTACATGGGAAAAAGCTGCAGACTTTCCTTTTTAAATCAGGAATAAGACAAGGATGTCTCCTATCACCATTCCTGTTCAACCCAGTACTCAAAACACTGATGAGCAAGAAAAATAAGAGAGATATATACAGGAAAGGATTATTATTTGCAGACATGATCCTCCACATGAAAGACCCCCAAAATTCACCAAAACAGTCTTAATAATCAAGTTCAGTAACATAGCAGTTTATGAACTCAACACACAAAAACTAACAGTGTTTCTGTATACCAGTGATGGTGAACTTATGGCACGTGTGTCACAGCCTGATTTTTGTTATCATTGAAAGCTCTAAAAGAAGCTTCACCATATCTGCTGTCTACTAATATGAACTCACCAAAAAAGAAATTAGGAAAAAATAATACTATAACAATAACACAAACAAAATTTAAATATTTAGCAATTAACCTAAGTAAAAGACCTCTAAAAGCAGAAATCAAAGGGGATATCAGAAAATGGAACTATATCCTCTGCAGAACTTTAGAAAACAATTCTGAAATTCACATGAAACCAGAGACTCAGAAAAGCAAAAGCAATTCTTAGTAACAAGAGTAATATGAGAAGCATCAGAGTCTCAGGCTTGATACTATATTACAAACCTACAGTGACAAAAATAGGATGGTACTAGCATGCTCACATCCGCACACGCATGCACACATACACACACACACCATGAGGATCAATGGAAGAAAACTGAGGATGAAGCACATTCAACTATTTGATCTTTGACAAAGGGGCCAAAAACATTCTGTAGAGGACAGACAGCCTCTTTAATAAATGGTGGTAAAAAGTTTGGCTATCATCATGAAGAAGACTGAGTGCTAGACCCACCACATACGAAACCAAGATTAAAATGAATCAAAGAGCTAAATGTTAAAACAGAGACACTTAACCTTCTAAAGGATAAAGTAGAATTTCTGAGGTCACAGGCATAGGTAGGTACTTTCTAAACAGAAACATGGTTGCACAGGAAATAGCAGTACTTAGAATCCAATGGGATCATATAAAATTAAAAATCTGCATAGCAAAAACAGAATAAAAAAATCTACAGGATGGGGAAAAATTTGTGTCACATTTCTCAGACAAAGGACTAATATCTAGAATATATAAAGAAGTTAAATGAAAGACCCAATCAACATACAGGTAAGTGAAATGCATAGGTACTTCCTGGAAGTATTAATAGAAAATAAATACATAAAGAAATGCTCACATCATTACAGAAAATGCAAACTAAATGTTCTGTAATGCACCATTACAGAAAATGCAAACTAAAACAATACTGAGAGTCCACCTTAATCCAGAAAAAATAACGATCATCAAGAAATCAAACAATAAAAAATGTGGTGAGGATATGAGGAAAAAGGAACCCTTCTACAGTGTGGTGGGAATGTAAACCAGCACAACCACTATGGCGATTCCTCAAAGAAACTACAACTAGAAATCCCATTTGAACCAGCTATCTTCCTTATAGGTATTTTCCTAAAAGTATTAAAGATATCATATTACAGTATTACATGCATACCCATGTTTATAACAGCATATTCATAATAGCTAAATCTCTTTTTTAATTAAATAACGAATCTATGTGTTTACAGTCATGGAACTTATTATGCAGTGCTAGGTGCCCATGAAATATTATTCTAAACAGATGCAAAGGTACATTTTCAGTCCTTTATAACTAACTGGGATAAAATGCTTTTCTAAATTAATCAGGATATTCTTCCACTATTCAATATTGCGTGCAAAATTCTTTTTTAAAAAAACTTTATGGAAAAAATGCAACAAAATTTCATAAGAAGCTAGTAGGAGAATAACAATAGTTAATATATTATGTGTTGTTATCTTCAAAGTAGTTACTCAGAGTACAACATATAGACAAAAAATTCTCCAAACAATATTAGCATTCTTTTCAATGAACTAAGAGAAACTAGTATTATAACTAACTTGGTTGTTTTTCTTCCTCTTCCTTCCTTTCCCCCTTTACCCACTCTATTCCTCTGCCCTTTTTAACAGTCTCTTCCCATTTCACAATATCTATTATACATTTTGGTCCTTATTTATTCTTTCAGTTCCTTACACCAGGGAGACAACACAATGTTTACACATACAAGTCTGACATTTTACTTGTGAGTATGGTCTCCAGTTGTATCCATTTACCTATAAAAGTCTTGTTTATCTTACTTTATAGCTCAGTAGTAAACCACTGTATAGAAAGATCACATTTTTTATCCATTACTTACTAGATGGACATTTGGGTTGTGTCTAAGGTCTAGCTATTACAAATTGTGCTGCTATAAATACACAAGGACACTGCTGCGTATGATGTTTTCAATTTTTCCAGGAATACCTGGGTTGAAGGAACCTTTAACCCTAGGACTTTTGAGGAATCTGTACACTCCTCCAGCATTTGCTCTTGGTTGATTTCTTGATACTAGCCGTTCTTTCTGGAGATGGAATTTCAGTGTTGTTTTAATTTGCATCTCTCAAATGACCAATGATATTGAATGCTTTTCATATATTTATTTGCTATTTTTATTTCTTCATCTGAGAAGCACATATTCATCTTAGATGCCCATTTTTGGGTTGGGTCTTTGAATTTGAGGGGTATGATATTTTTAATTCCTTACATGCTCTAGATATAAGTCTTTGTCTAAGGGACAACTGGCTTAAATTTTTTTCCCGCTCTGTGGGTGGTCTTTTCACTCTATTGATGATTTTTTTTGCTAAGTAAAAGCTTTTCAATAGGATGAAATTCCAGTTGATTCTTGTAGTATTTCCTATGTGATCTGAGGTTTGTTCAAGAACTTTCTGCCTGAACCTGAACCTATGTCTTCAAGATTTCTATCTATTTTCTGTTTTAATATTTAGATCTTTGACTTTTTTTTTTTTTTTTTTGTACCAGAGATTGAACTCACGACCTTGCGCTTGCCAGTTAAGTGCTTGTGCCACTGAGCTAAATCCTCGGGTCCTTTGACATATTTTGATTTTAATGTGTGGTGATACACATGGGTTTAGTTTTAGTCTTGAGCATGTGAAAAACCAGTTTTTCCAATACTGGAAGCAGTCTATATGTCCATCAACAGATGAATGGATAAAGAAAATGTGGTATTTACATCAAAGGTATATATTACTGTCATAAAGAAAGATAAATCTGAGTCATTTGTAGCAAAATGGATGCAAACTGAGACCATAGTGTTAAGTGAAATAAATTAGAAACAAGCTAAAAAGTTTCTCTTACATGAGAAACTCAAAGTATAAATAAAGAGCAAACAAAAGATAGATGACAGTTAAGCAGGGAGCTCTTTCTCAAATGGAAAGGGGAACAAAAATGAAAGGGCAGAAGGGAGAAAAGGAAGAAAAAGGAATGAAAATATGTTACATACACTACCACCTACACAGAAGAAAGGTAAACATTATGTAGTATTATGTAGCAAACATTTACTAAATAAAATAATTTAAAAACTACTACTAGAGGATGAATTAGTTCTAAGGTTCTACAGCACCATGGTACAAGTAGTCTACAGCAATTTGATATGCATTTGAAAGCAAGTGGAGAATGTCAACACATGGAAATGTTCATATTTGCGGACATGGAAATGTTAATTACCCTGTTTTGATCATTACACACTGTACCTGCATTGTATTCCATAAATGAATATAAACATTGCATGTCAATTAAAAAACAACCTATCAACAGAGTGAACAGATCTATGAAATGGGAGAAAATATTTGCAAAGTGCATGTTTAGTAAGGTATTAATTTCTAGAGTAGTAAAGAATTCCTATAACAACAAAAAACTTGTTTTAAAAACAGAAAATAATTTTGTAAAGAAAATATATAAATAGTCAATAGCACATGAAAAGATTTTCAACATCATATAATCATTGAGAAAATACAAATCAAGATCACAATGAGATACTGCTTCACTCACATTAGGATAACTGCTGAGAGAGACAGTGTGAGTATGAGTAAGAGAGAAAAGAAGGATAAAAAACATAAATGTTGGTAAGGTTGTGGAGAAACTAGAATCCTCTTGCATTGTTAGAGTGAGTGTAAACTGGTGCAATCCCTGTACCTTTGGTGTTTTCTTGAAAAATTTAATGTGTGATGTATTAATTCTGCGTTAGGGTAGATATCCAGAAGAACTGAAAGCAAGAACTTGAACACGTATTTGTTTACCCCTCTTCATAGCAGCATTACCCTGAAGATCCAACAAGTAGAAGCAAACCAAATAAATGTCAATCAAAAGATGAATGGATAAACAAAATGCAACATATCCTTAAAATGGAGTATCATTCAACCTTGAAAAGCAATGAAACATACTATAATGTGGATGACTATTGGAGATAAAGTAAATCTTAAGGCCAAGTCAAAAAAGTCAGCCACAAGGACATGTACTATGTAACTCCACTTATCTGAGAAACCAAGATAAGTCAAATCCATAAAGACAGAAAACAGAATCGTGGGTGCCAACAGAAGGGAAGAAGGGAGGCCGTACCGTGTCTAATGTGTTCAGAGTTTCAGTTGGCACAGATGGAAAGTAGTAGAGATAGCTGTGTATGGTGCTGTGTGAAGGTCCACATAAAAGAAGTGCAAGTTCGAGGCCAGCATAAGCAACTCAGCAGACCCAGTTTCATACTTAAAACCAAAATCAAAATAGGTAGAGATTAGGGATGTAGTTTATGGTAGAATACTTGCCTGCCATGGGTTCACAGTGCCCACTGCCAAAAAATAAAAAGCAAGTACTACAGCCAGGATGTTGACAATCACTGCATAACCCTGTGGGTATATTTAATATCATAAATGGTATGTTTGGTGTTACCTATCTTTTACCACAGTAAAACAATATAATGGAGCTTTCCTGAGCAAAGTATCTGAATTAATGACAAAACATAACTACTGAACTTGATTATCCACTTCAATAAAGTATCTTTCAATGTTTCTATTTTTCAGAATAATGCTTTTTACTAGACAAGTGAATGTATTACCTCTTGAATTTCTTTTTCTAATAGGTCCACTCTTTCTCGAAGGTGTCTTCTCTCTGTGTCAATAGAAAGAAGTTCTAGTCGAACTGAGCTGCTTTCTCCTTCAGCTTGATGAGCCTTGATCTCCCAGTCTTCGACACAGTTGTGAAGCATCTGAAATCTATCTAACAAATCTTGATTTTCTTGCTCCTGGTTTAAGCAAATGAAATGATTTCTAAGTTAATAAACTGTGTCATTCATAGGAACACCTGTGTCATAAACACATTCCCACATTGGGAATTCTATTCTAATTTAAGATGCATCAGGTATCTGTGAGGCACTGTACTAAGGTCTATGGGGAAATATGGCAGTAGGCCAGATCTACCAGGCAGATTATGAACATGAAAAGCTCAGTCTTCAGTACAACTAAACAATGTTTTTCACCTTAGCAGCCATTAAGCTCTCCCATCGGGACACCTCAGTTATGTAATTATGAACTCTACTCTTCATTTCTTCTTTTTCTTGCACTGCTGCCTCCAATTCCAATGAGATTTCCTATAAATTAGAAATTCAACACAGTTCTATAGTGAATACAATACGCCAAATGATGTCCATTTATTTTCAAATAGTTCCTTTGGAATTAAAGACTATGAGAGAGATAAAAAAGGAAAACGTCTAAAGATGACTTTTATATATTTTCCTAGCAAATACTTCTTAACCCATTTTTACTGCAAATTTCCCACAGTAGTCCTGACCATGTATCTGATTCGTACAATAAGGGTTAGTGATGGTCAAAAGTTGACCTTTTAAAAAATTCATGTATCAGCAATATGCTTTGTAATGAAAAGCACTGAAAGTAAATTTTTAAAAACATAAATTAATTAAAATCATTGGTGCTCTTGGTATAAAGATTTAATAAATCGGATCCCCGCCCTCCACACCAGTAACATGAGTGGGCTGCTGCTGGCTCGCGTGAGCCAGACCCAAGCCTCTCTCTGTGAGCCAGCACCATTTGTGGACTGTGGCGGGAGAGAACCACCACCTACAAGGTGCAGATCCCCACCGGAAACTGTATCATTTTCATTGTCTTTTCTTTTGGGTTAAGGTTTATTCTCTTTTGTTTTGTTTATGTTAACTCTGATGGCATGAGCAGCTATTTGAAAGACAGCAAGACATGTTATGGAAGCCATTATGTATTTACTACTAGCTTGTTTTGAGGTTCTTCATTGTATTCACTGTTTTGTTTTTATTGTTTCTATTCTATCCTGTTCTGTTCGATTTTTTTTTTTTATTATGTCCGAAGGTGGTATCTGCAGTTATTTTGAAGACAACAACAAAGCCATTGTGGTAACTACTGTTGATTTCAAAAGGTTTGGAAGTCCTGTATTACTTATTCTGGTTTATTTTGATTGATTTTATTGTTTTATTTTCCTTAAAAAAAAAAAAGATTTAATAAACCAGCACAAACAAAACCACTACCTTCTAGTGCTTCACGCTCTAAAATATTCACCAATTTATTTACAAATAGGCATCAAAGCCAAAAGAAGTACATATACTTAAAATGTGTGACAGGTCCTTAAAACACAGCAATGTATCCCTGATGAGAACTGAGTTGAACCTAAGAAATAGCCTAAACTACAGGTTTTAATACCCCAACAAATAGCATGCTCCTTAAAGAATTAGTTATGTTACTTATATTTTTATCATTATGTTTTAGAATAAAATAGTAATTTAGAGCTTTAATAATTTAGTAAACAATAATAGGTGCTATGTTATGAAACTACCAAATTTACATATTATGCTTATACCTGATTTTCTCTCGCCACTGTAGCCAGATCATCTTGTAATCTTCTGTTTTCCTTAAAAGACATTTCTCTAGTCCTCCCTACTTCATTCAGTTCTTTGAGAGCCGCATCAAGCTGTTGCCGGAGGCTGCTGATTTCCCGGTCTCGATTACCCAATGTTTCCTTTAATCGGCTGTTAAAAGGTGATATGGAAATAATACAGCTCTTGAAAAACTGTAGCTCATTTAAATGAAAACTGTTGTAGTCTGAAAAATTAAGAATAAACTCTACAGTTATAACTGCTACATTTAGATCAATTAGATAAAGCAGTTATTTCAGATTTCTACCAATTATTATATGCAAATGAAGCCATAAAAGAAATTTATTACTCCAAAAGCCACATTAAAAACAGAAAATTTCCATGTGCTAAGAGCTATATGTAACAGATTCAACTGGCAAATTCTGAATAAATATTTACAGTCTCACTCTGATCTGAAACAAAGGTCCATAATGTATTAATCAGTGTTTTGCCTTTAAATAGCTTACTTTTTTTTGGAAAGACTAGATATAAAATATACAATTGCAGCCAGGAGCAGAGGCTCATGCCTGCAATTCCAGCACTTGGAGGCAGAAGCAAGTTCTAAGTTCTAGACCATTTCAAAATAAAAAATAAAAAGGGCTGGGGATGTAGCTCACTGATACAGTGCACCTGGGATCAAATCCCACTACTGCAAAAAAAGAAAAAGAAAAAGTAAACTTGGAAAGAGGTGTTCAAGGTAAGCTTAGAATGGAGAATAAATCCAAAACTGCCTACTAAAGTAAATTTTAATGATTATGACCTGAGTCAAGTAGTTAATTAGTTAAAACAAAAGAGCAAGTAGAAATGCAAAGGAATAATTAGACCTAAGCATTTGGATGCAAATGACAGAGGAATTAAAGAATGACATATTTTACAGGAAATGATGCTGTCACTGGCAAAAGTGGGGAAACTGAAAATTTTCCTTTACTGAACTACTACTAAAGAGATGAAACTATAGTCACTGAACGCCATTTCATTAGTTACTTACGTCAGAGATAATTCATACTCTGAGATAGTTGTCTTCATCTGAGCAACAGCTTTTTCCTAAAGAAATTATAAAAATGTAAGATTCTAAACCTTTCATACAGATAAATCTTTAGCTAAATTTGTACAATCCATCACATTTGTATAATTAAGTATTTGGTTTAATACTTTAAATTATGCATTAAAAAAAAGCTCCGAGTAAACATTTCCAACTCCCCTTTATACTTCACACTGGCACATTTCTATGAACTCGAATGGTTTCTTCAGTTTGCTTTAATAAGATGTGATAACATCAATTACTAGAAATAGATAAAATCCCATTTTAAAGATTCAAATTATTGAGACAAAAAGAAACTTAAACATATTAGAAGACATGGTCCTTAGTGAAATAAATATGACACACATGTGTAAACACTGTATTATCTCAGTGTGAGAAGCCGAAAGAAGCAACATATGTGCATGTGTATGTATATGAATATAAAAAATAGTTAAGATAGTTATACTACTGATTTCTGAGTTGACTGAAGAGAAAGATTTGTGCTGGTATTGTTCAGACAACTGAATGCAAATTCAGTGTGAATGATTTGAGGGTGACAATACACAATGTATTGTTGCCCCTGATTGACATGTTTAGAAAATGTTAGTTTTTTTTCCCCTTGAAATAAAATGGATTTGGCAAAAAGAAGACATAGTGATCCTGGGTCTGAGGAACTTACACATGGGGACAAGAACTGCATACTGAAATAGAATAAAACAATCTTTTGATGCTGAAAATAATACTTAACAATAACATACTTTACTAGTGAGGACTTCTTCTAAGTTTGCAATCTTTTCTGTCTTATCATCCACAGTTTCCTGGAGGAAATCTTTCTCTTTATCAATAACACCAATAGTCTTTTTCATTATATGAGCCTCTTCATCCTGTGAAGTCATCTTAAGGTTTATCGTATCTGTAAATGAAAAGAAGCATTTATTGGGCAAAGTAAATTCATATTAGCAAAAACAGAATTGAAAAACACTTACCTATTTTTTCTTCCAGTATTTTAATTTGTTCATGGGCAGATTGAAGTTCACCTCTTTTTATGGACAGTCGGTGCTGATAGTCATCAAGTGACTGCTGTAGCTGCTCATTTACCATCCTAAAGAAGCAGAGGACAAAAACAAATGGCATTCTTACACTTTTTTTTTTTTCTTTTTACCGGTACTGGGAATTGAACTCACAACCGCCTACTTGCAAGGCAGGTACTTATGCCACTGAGCTAAATCCCCAGCCTCACAAATGGCATTCTTTATCTGTCAGAGAAATAATTTTTAAAAATAAGATATCTTAAGTTTTTGATATTTTAAGTTTCTTTTATTTTAAAGTACTTCCAGTACAATCAATGGTATTATTTTATGTATTGTTTCTTTCTCTCTGCCATGCTCCATCTTCCTAAAAATAATATGGTATAAAATTGAATTAATATGTATTCTTTCCTGAAAGTTTCTTGATAGTTTAAGCTCTTCTCAGTTTTCTTTAAAATCTACTTCTAAATGTGGAGGCAAAATCAAAATCCTATTTTTATGGCATAGCCGAGCACTTGGGATTTAACATAAATTTTAACCCCAGTGTGAACTCCTAATTTTGCTTCTTACTCTCTCTTTTTGAGTGGTTGGTCAACTTGAGTTTACAGCAAAGAAGGTAGGCATTTCTTGTAGTTCTATAATGAGAACTATTAATCCAATTTTACTCTATCAATTAATAACTTGTCCAAAGTCACAAAAAGCTAGTAAAGGCAAAGAAAGATGGAAATCTAGGAGAGTCTAACCCGTTATCAATGTTTTTCTACTACATCATATTGCTCTCTGCACACTATCCTGGGAAACCAATATTCTTCCTGTGGAAAACCTTTGTAAGGAAGCTACAGATTCCTTCCAGAAACGGAATGACCACAGAGCACTTAGGAGCCAGTCAACCATGGGCTGACATCTCTGAAACAGAGCCAAAATAAACCCTTTCTCCTTTGTGTAAGGTACTCTGTCCCAGTAACAAACAGCTAACATAGCATTGGTTATCTTCTCTTTCTTTTTAGTATCGGGATGAAAGCCAGTAGCTCTTTACCAGTGAGTTACATCTGCAGCTATTTTTACTTTTAATAATTTATTATTATTATTATTGGCAATGAATCCAGAGTTTTCACACCAAGCTACAATCTTAGCACATTTTTTATTTTTATGTTTTTAATTTTTAAGAATGGATCCCACTAATTGCCTAGGTTGCCCAGGCTGGCCTCCAACCTGTGACCCTTCTACCTCAGCCTCCCAGAGTGCTAGGATTAACAAGTGTGTTATACTTGCATGTATTTATTTTTTATTTTAAGACAAGTAACCCAAGTGGGGCTCAAATTTGCAGTTCTGCCTCAGCCTCCGTCAGTGCTGGGAAAACAGGTGTGGCCACGGCTTCGAGATGATAAAGGTCTTCTGAATAAAGAACTGGGGTGGAAATCTCATAGGGAAGAACAGCTGAGTAACTGCCTCATTATTTGTTCATAATTATGTTTGGAAATGAAACTTTGAGAACTAAGTAGGAAAACAAGAGTAAGTTTCTTAGCTTCAAAAGTACTATAAAACACAGTAAAGAAGTAATGACTTCCCACTAGAGAGAAGCAGTAATAGTGGTCTTGGGTCAAGTTCTAGCTCTTCACCGAAAAGACACGTTAATTGGTTGTTTGTCTCTTTAGACTCAAATTCCTCGTGTGTTATATTACAAGGCATTATACATTTAATGGGACACAAATGTTTCCTTTCATGACAGAATGTATTTTAAACAAGGACAGCATCTGAAATGGTCCTTTATTCATAAGAAGTGTTTAACTTCTAACACGGAGCTGAAACTCTACCTAATGGAGGTAGGCTTGAAACTATGATGGGCTAACAGAATATGCTGGTGTGGTATCTGTTTTATTTTAGATTTCTCCCAAAAGTCTCTGGGTATAGCCCACCACTTATCGAGTCACACTGTTAATCTCCTGGTACACTGAAGAGGGAAGAAGAATTTTGATTGGTTTTTCTTTTAGGTTTCTGCAAGGAGATGACGCCCTCGTTTATTTGGTCCTTTAAATTCGAGCTCCACAAGCTCAGTTATCCTCATTCACCACCCTGGTCTTTCCTCCTGATTTGGTAAAAAAAAATTTTAGGAATACCCCAGGGATAGTTTTTAGGTACCCTACGTAATCTATAGGTCTTATTTCCTTATCTAAAATAATATCTAATCCCCTTAACAAATAAATACTTCTTCAAGGAGACCAACTAAGTTTGGTTTTATGAGTACATATAAACAAATCCTATTTTTATATCCTATTGATGTTAATATTCTGTTGATATCAATATCCTATTGATATTTACTGGCATAATAATAATTATGACAAGAATTTATGAGTCATTTCCAGGAAAATCTGCTATTGTACTTGTTTATCCTCAGTAAGTATATACCTCTTTGGCGTGACCAGCACACAATGATTAAAGACTAAGGTGAACTGAGACAGTATGACAGTATTTTCTGCTGCAGGAATCTCAGCTGTTTAGTTTCACAGCTAGCAGTTGTAAGGATCAAGGGTCAACTGAGAAAAGTTGTCTAACTGGACTGGAAACAATTTATTCTTAAACAGAAGTTGACGAACTACAGCTATTTTTGCAAGTTTCAAACTTTACAAATAGTTTTAACATATTTAAATGATTAAAAACATTTTTCAACCAAAAACTGTTAATTTGTGACATAATAAAAGAATTTAAAGTCCAAGTTTTAGTATCGATAAAGTTATACCAAAGCATAACCACGTTCTTCCACTTGTATAGTGCCTGCAGTTAATTTTGAGCTACAAAGGCACAGTAGGGTTATGTAGGTGTGACAGAAACTATATGGCCCATACAGTCTTGAAACACTGACTGACATTCACAGAAAGTTTGCTGATCCTGGCTCTACAATTTGCTCTGAGGAGTAAACAGGCATCTTACTGGGGGGTGAAAAGACATTCCTTTACTGTGTTATGGAGTTTTGATTTGGGCTATAAAATCCTAGTCTCATTAAATCCTACACTTCAAAGAAGGCAACAGTCATTTAACTTTAAAAAGTTACAGAGTTTTATACAACCCTGATGCTACATCTGGTGACTAGACCAAAGACTCTATCTCAACAATTGGAGACTATGCCCTATATGGAAAGCGTGTTTTGGTGGCACTGAAAGTTGGTGGACGATACCTGATGCAGGAGGGCAAGAGGGGAAGGTCCACGAGGTGGACGGAAAGGAACATGCACCTCATCTACCTGAAAATCAGCTTCTCATATGTGTCACATAAAAGAAAAGAGAATTGACTCGAGTTCTATCAACCGTATCAAAAGTGGTACTAAGCTACTTTCCTGTCACAGCAAAACAGGTATGAAATTCTGCAACATGCCCAGGTTAAAGAGGGTAGAACCAGTCTCACAGTTCTCCATACCTCAGTGCCTGACTTGTGGGTGAGGAAGAGGCCAACTGAGCTGACAGGAGAAAAGGACATTAGCATAAGAAGAAAAACCAAGGAAAGGAAACAGGTATTGCAGCTATGTTCTGAAGAAAAAGCAAAATGGATTAAGTGCCCGATCCAGTCGGCTGGATACAAAAGTAAAAAGAATACACAGTCAATTATTCTTCTTTACATTATTAAGGATTGGGCCCAGAGCCTCCATGCATGCTAGGCAAAGGCAAAGGCCAAGGCCATATTCCCAGCTCTTTATTTTTTGAGACAAGGTCTTGCTAAGTTCCCCAGGTTGCCCTTGAACTTGATTCTCCTGCTTCAGCTTCTAAATCACTGATTCCAGGTGTGTAAAACCACACCTAGCCAGCTTAATAATTCTGAGAAATAAAATCACACCATGATATTGCTACTTTGAAGCTGAATGTAGACATTAACCAGAAGAAGGGCTGATCCACTCACATTTCCTTCATAGGATGTTGTAGTGCTTGCAAAAGAAGAAGAGAGAGGAGGGTGAGGAAGTTGGGAGGGTGGAGGGGAGGGGAGCAGACCAGAGCAGAGCAGGGCAGACGGGCAGCAACTGTTTCAGTTCTTCCTAAAGGCTACTTGATAAGGACAACTAAGGGGTGAAACTGAAGATGACTTACTCGAGTCCCAAATACAATACTCCTTAATTGATCACATAAATCAGTGATTCATCTTATTGTTTTATGCTGTTTTGACAATCAGGTAAATGGACTAATCTCCAGCTTTTCTTCTCCTAATTATTCCTCTGATTCCCACCTTTGCTGTGTTTATTTTACTACATACTTCTGTGATTCTTAGTTTTTGTATACTAAATGTGTGTCATCATTCCTTTTTGTCCTACGTTCTAGACAAATTTCTTGAGTTTGTTTTCGATTTCACCAACTCAGTTTTCAGTAACAGCCCATCTACTGTTCAAAAACCCTTATTTTAATATGTCAATTTCTTTTAAAATTATCACTACAATTCTTTCTGAATGCTTCAGTCTGATTTATTTTCACAGACATAATATCTTGTTAGCATTTGCAAATCTTTCGCTGATTCTTACTATAAATGTAACAGTGGGTACACTACTCATGGACCCTCTTTTGTTAAAAATGTTTCTAGGGTGGAGATTCAGCTCAGAAGTACAGCACTTGCTAGACTCTAGGTTCAGTTTCTAGCACCACACACACACACACACACACACACACACACACAGATGCACACACTCACTCCAAAATTTCCAGGAGTAAATATTAGGATTTTACATTTCTTTGAGAAAGACAAAAGAAACAAGGAAAATGTATCGGTAGCAAAGAGTTCTGTAATTTTCACTAATCTTATGCTATAGAGAAAAATAATCTGAAGCAATCATTAAAAGGAATTTCAAAAGGTATAGGCACCAGAATTTTGCCTGCAACATATTAAAGTTTAAAAAAATATATATATATATATCCGAAAACCCACCAAAATTTATTTAGCAAGTTAGAACATCACAGATCTGCCCCAAAACTCTTTTCAAAAGCCCTCAGGTGATTCTGCTGCAAGGCCAAAGATACAGTCCGAAACTCCAGGGACATGCACCTTACATACCTAGAAACATTTTCCCTAAAGCGAAACAACAAAAGGTTTAATAAACTTACCTAAGAGAGTTCAACTCTGTTTTGTGATAGGATGAGTCACCAGCCATGAGATGGCTAAGCTTGTGAGCTTGGAGTTTGGATTTGTTCTCTAGTGACTCTACTGTTTCTTTCATTATTATCACTTTAGATTGTAATTCGTATTTTTCACTTTCCAGCTATAATTAAAATTAACAGGCATATTTTAGGGTTTTTATTTTTCATAGGCACTTTTTAATAATATTTCTGGAAGAAAAGAAATTAGATTTATTTTTTAAACGTTAAGAGTCACGTGTATACTTAGGTTCTAGATGTCAGAAAATGCATATCCATTTACTTCTCTTCCCATCACTAAAATGAAGGAAAAGATACAAACAAAAAAAAAAAAAAAAAAAAAAAAAAAGAGAGAGAGAGAGAGAAAGAGAAAGAGAAAAATACAACAGAAAAGGAAACAGGAAGCAAAACAACTAGGAGAGTGAAAATTTTTAAGACTTAAAAACACTAAGTAGATTCAACTAAATTAAGGAGAAACCAAAGCAGAAAATGTTGTAAACCAAGTCATTACCCTCAATCTTGTGTTTCTTTTCTTGCTTTTCCTATTTATTTTACTATGAGCCAGGCTGCCCAGGCTGGCCTTGTACTAGTATCCACAGTGATGCCTGCTTCAGGCTCCCAAGTAGCAGGACAGGCACGTGCCATGGTGCTCGGCCTCTTGCTTTTCTTTGGTGTAACACATTAATATGAATTCCTGACCAATACACTGCTTAGCTTTACATGTTTTTGAACTTTAGGCAAGTGTGGTATCATACTGCATGCCTTCTTCAGGAATTCATTTTTTTTGGTATAAAAGTTCTAAGATTCATACATGTTGATGTTAGTAGTTACTATTCATTGAGTTTTGGTACACTGTAACACTGCTCTATATTTTTTCTGCTCTATGACAAATGTTGGTATGAATTACAATCATTTATCCATTTTCCATTCAATTGATATCTGGCTTGTTTTTGGATTCTACCAGAAAACTATCTCAGGCTTTGTAGGACCTATATCTGTCACGGGAACCTCCACCGACATGCAAAAGCAGCCACAGACAATACAGAAAATAATGATCAAGTCTTCTGTTTGCTAAAAATTCAATTTACAAAAACAGACTGAAAATCTTTCTTTCTCTCACTGCCATATCTTGGGTGCTTCTCAGGGATGTTGGCTGGGGACCCTGGACTTCACTGTCTGTTTTTTAGTACAGAGGCACAGGACCTTTCTGTGTGGTCCAGGGTAGCTTTGAAGGACTCACAGTCCTGCCTCCCTCAGTCCTCCACTGCAAGGATGTCACATGTAGGGCAGCAGGCCTGGCTTCCGGCAACTTTTTTACCTTTGATGTTCTGAGACAGTCTTGCTGTGTAATTCAGGCTTGCCTTTAACTTGCAGCCATCCTCACGCCTCACAGGAATTTAACCCATGGCCTTCAAGCTGAGCTACATACCCAGCCCATTTTAAATTTTTGATAATTTACATTATTAATGTTAATGTTCCTATTAACATTATTTTGAGATGGAGTCTTGCTAAGTCGAGTGTGCTCCAGTGATGCCGCTGCCTCCCTCACCACTTGCCACATGGGGGAAGAGCTGGGATGATGTGTACTCTCCAAGTCCCCCACCCTGATGTTTTCCAGGAGGACTCCATTTGGCACTTCTCCTTCGACAGGCTGATTCCGGTGAGGACCTGACACATGACCCTAAGCATGTACTGGGCAACGAGTCTCTTTAAGGAAAAGAGAAAATGGGGTGAATCACACAGAGACTTTCCCCTTTGGACCCAACATCTGCTCCTCTTCTTTCCCTTCTCTGGGGTGAGAGTTGGGAAGCCTCACAGACTGCAAAATAAAGATGCAAATAAACACATACACGCATACACACACGCACGCACACACAAAAATCAGACTGGAAACTGAACTGGCTTGAGGGCCACAGCCTGCTGACTGTTTCTAGGGCACATATCTAGAAATAGAATTGTTGGCTTACAAGGTATGCATGCCATTGCTGCGATAATGCCAAATTATTCAACAAGGAGGTACCAACTTGGACTCCCAAGAGTAACTGATGACCTAATGGATATGAAATGACTTCAGTGCAGTTTTACTTTGTATTTCCCTATAAGAGACAGAGTATCTTTTTATATTTATTAATTTATTAATTCTTTCTCCAGAAGTGTCTATTCATATCTTGTTGGGGGGAGGGGTAAAGTTGCTATTTCAGTTAGTTGCTATTTTAATTAGTGGTTCATTTTTCAATTTATGGTTATTAGGTAAACAAATACATTTTTATCAATATGGTCCTATTTATTTATGCTTTCTTTTATGGAATAAACTTGTGTTTGTGTCTTGTTTAGTAGTATACAATTTAGCACTAGATACCTGTCTGCTATGTGATCATGAGTAAGTTTCTTTTCTGCCTTAGTTTCCTTATTTACAAAATAATATAGCATTTACTTTACATGCTTGCTATGAGAATTAAAATATATATGTATGAAGTATTGCTAAAAAGGTCTGACACATACTAAATATTATGTAAATGAATGCTCTTATTACTTCCCCAAAGCTGAAAAGATTTTTTTCATGCATTTCTTTAAAAATGTAATGTTTTGAATGCTTAAGGCTATAAATAACCTTGAAACAATTTGGAGGTATGGTATATTTACAATAGGATCCATTTTTTTTTTTTTTTTTTTTGTCTTTTTTAAAATGTAAGTAGCTACTTTCCCCAGAAACAATTACTGGATAATTGTTCCTTTCCTTGTCCCGCAGTACTGAGGACTGAACCCAGGACTTGAGCCTGCCAGGCAAGCACTCCATTAAGTTACATCCCCAGCCCTATCTGAGTTACTTTATACATCAGGTTTCCTTGTATTTGTGGGTTTACACTCTCTTGGATTTTATCAGTCTCCATTATTCTCCATCTTATTATATAATTAATCATAACTGTATTACTTTACTATGTAATTAGATCATAATTAAAATGATGCCAAAGCCCTCAAATCTGGTAGCGCAAATCCAGTATCATATTTTTCTTTAAGACTTCTATATGGTTCTTGGCTTTTTTGTTTCCATGTATATTTTAGAATTTACTGCCTGTTACAGATTGGAAACTGGTGGTTAACTTAATGCCAGCGGAATTAAATTATCATGGTGCTGAGCACAGATGTTTCACCTGAGGAAAGTTGCCAGCATAAACAGAGATGTGGAGAAGGGAGGTGTTAAAGCATTGAGGCAGTGTGGGTTCTCCCACACGTTGCTGTTTGAGTCATTGGTTATCCTGGAGAAGCTCTGGTCCTCACATTGAGCATTGCTTCCTGGCTCCAGAGGGGAAGATGGGTGCTGCTTAATCTCCAGGATGAACTCGTTATGCTGGCTTCCTAGCATGTACTCAACTATGCTTACTGTCAGAGGAGCTCAGGGCCTCTGGGTTGCTGAGGATGGCTGTGGTGTTTTTCAGGACAGCCCTGGTCTTTGTTTTGTGTGTGACTTTTCAGCTGCAGCACAGAACTCTCAACCTACCAGCACAGCTCCTTCACCCTGCTGGCACAGATTTCCTAGCTTCTGCCACTGATCTTTGGGGCTTCCCAACACAGATCCATAAAACAGACTGGTATGAGTCCTTGTGGGCCCTAGACCTCCAGTTGGACTTGTGGGAGGCATTGTTATGAGCTCTGGGTCTTCATCTGGACCATGTGGGACACTGCTTTGATACTCAGGCCCTTGGCTAAATATTCTATGTCTAGTGTTGTGGATAGATTTCCTGCATTTTCTTGTGATAACTCTGGGTGACCATCATAAATAATATTATAAACTCCATGTCCTGATTCTAATTGTTCTCTGCACAACCCCTGACTACAACACTGTCAATTTTCATAACACAGACATACTGGTACCTTAGGATTTCAGCTAGAATTATGTAACTTTAGAGAACAGCTTGTAGAGAATTTACTTTTATAAACATTGTATTGGTCACTTTTTAAAATACAAAGTTGAGGCATCTCTCCATTTAATTAGGTCTTTTTAAATGACTTTTAGTGAAGCTGCAAATTTTCTGTAAAGATAATTAAAAATTTATCAAGAGGTAACATATTTTTTAAAGTACTTTTTAAAATTTATTTTGACTGGGATTTGTCATTCTTCTGAAATTCAGTGTGCCTTTTGAAAATCAGTATTTCTGTGTTTTCTTACTGTATAGAAAATAATCAGCCATTATTTCTTCAAATACTCTCTCTCCCACGTATTCTACTATACAGTCCTCAAATTGTATAACATAAATTCATATTCAACTAAATATAGGTTAAATCTTATCATTCTATTCTCTAACATTTTAACTTCTTTCATGTTTCCTATCTTCTAGTTTCATTTCAGTGACCTGCGCTACTTTCTTTAGATGTGTGTTCCAGCTTATTCTTGCTTTAAAGTTCTGGTCAAGCTGGAGTGATAGGGATCAGATTTACTCTCTTCCTAAAATAACTAAAAAATTAGCCTAAATATAGGAATAGTTTTTAAGACACTGGGCAAAAGACAATGATAGACATAGACCACCTGAGATGAGAAGCAAATGATTGCTACAGTGTAATGTCTGGAGAACTTCTAGACTGGGGTATAGGAAAAGGAAGCCAGATGAAGACTGGTGACCACCCCATGTTTAAAAGGCAGGAATGAAAGTCAAAAAGTTACAAAGAAAATCATGAACAGGAGCTGCAGAATGAAAGATCCAGAGATCTATATGAGTAGTTATCCCTTAGCATTCAACGTAGAGCTCAGCACAGACAGCTAAGCAACCAAGGCCAGGGAAAGAACCATCAGGAAGTAGAAGGAACAAATTCAAGGCTCATGCAGGCTCAGGAATAGCACATGTCCCCACTGGTCATTCAGAAACCCTACCATCTTCAACAGACAGCAGATGGCCTACTAAAAAGGGTTTTACTTCAGCAGTGAAGCAAAATTAGTTCAAGACTATACATTACTTTGGTTCCACCTAAGGAAGCTTAGAAACAAGGATAAAGAGGTTCAGGCTACTTTCCATGTAGTTTAACTGCATCTCCGAACTAATCAATAGGGTAAAATTCACAATGCCTTGGTATACAATCTGTAATTAACCAGCACTCAAAAGAAGCAGGAAAATATAACCCATGATAAGGAGAAAAATCAAATGACTCAAACAATAGAATTAAGGGGACAAATAACAAAAGTAACAACATTGTGATACAAAGCAACCAAAACAAAATAGAAAATATTGTTAGAAAGTACCCCAAATTGTCAAAAATCTTACCCCTAAAGGACAGTTAGTCCTCTATATCCATGGTTTCTACATTTGTAGATTTAGCCAACTATGTAGTTAGACCCATGGTAGTTACATTTGTTTTTTTTTTTTTTTTTTTTTTTTATTGGTACCAGGGATCGAACTCGCAACTGCCTGCTTGCAAGGCAGGCACTTATGCCGCTGAGCTAAATCCCCAGCCCCGGTAGTTACATTTGTACTGAACATGTACAGAATTTGTTCCTTGTAATTATTTCCTAAGCAATACAGAGAAGCAACTATTTTTATGGTACTTCTGGTGTGTTAGATATTGTAAGTTACCCAGAGATGATTTAAAGTATACAGGAGGAGATGCATAGGTTATATGCAAATACTATGTCATTTCATACATGGGACTTACACATCCTAGGATTTTGTTACCTAAGGACTTCCTGGAACCAATGCAGGGTTCTCGAGGGAGTACAGTAATGAAGAATGACAATGAATTACTTTTTTTACTTCCTGTGTATATATTTTGTAATTATTTTGGTAAGACCAAAGCTACAATAATCACTGAAATACATCAAGTACTCTTTCTTCGAAATTCTTTCCATGTGTTATTAACCTATTTAATTTTCACAAAAACCCTAAGAAGTACTAATACTACTTTATAAGAAATTGAGGGTCAGAAAGGTCAAGTAACTTGCCTATAGATATAGCAGGAGAGATGATCTCAACCTAAGTAATCAGCCTTTCAAAGTACATACTCCTATTTACTGCTATACAATTTTACTAGCAAATTACTGTGTAATTTAAAAAACCAGTATATTAAAGTGAAGATTGACAGTCTTTCATATAACATTATATTCCAAATCCAGTTTGATCAATTACCTGATGATTAACACATGTCAAATGTTCAATAGTTTTCTCTAATTCTGCTTTGCCAAAAGCACTCATTTCCTCGATATTCTGAAAGAGAATTTAATAGAAAGTGTTTATTTATATCAGGTAATAAAAATCACCATATTAGGCAACACAAGTTTTACTATTATACTTGTCTTTTTCACAAAACAGAAATGTTACATTTCATAAAAACAATGCTTTACATATTTTAAAAAAGGTACAATAGGTTCTCATTTTTACATTCTCTACCTCCATATGTGATTACAGCAAAGGACATATAGATACGGGTTCATTAACATAGGCTTATATAGCTTAGTCCATACCAGCACAACTATACAAAGGGAAAAGTCAGCAGGATAGGCAACAAACTCAAAAGTAGGCCTTGAGAAGAGGAAAATACTAAGAAAACAAACAAACAAACAAACACAAGAGTACAAGACAGGTATAGGAAACACAATCCTGAGATCAGGCAAGAGATCAGAGCTTTAAGAATAGAGCGAGCAGTACAAATACAAGGTGAGTACAAATTCAAGGTTCATGTTGGTGGCCCCCAGACCTCATGAGTTTACATTATACATCTGTGACTGGCTCATTGTAAAGTGCTTCAATTGATGGTGTCACTGCTACACCCACATAGGGGTGGAGCCAGGATGTGATGTAATGGCAGGAAGAAGGCATGTCTCGCTCTCTTGTCAGTTTCTGCTTTGCTGTTTGCAGCCGCCATGAATTGCAGCCCTGCCATGCCACCCTGCCTTGGAGCCAACTGAGAATGGACTGGAGCCTCCAAAACCTGTAAGAAATAAAACTTTCCTTTCCCAACTTGGTGCATCAGGTATTTTGTCTCAGTGACGAGTGACTCAGTAATGAATGACAGTCAGTTTCCTGATTATATTACCTCATCCAATGCTTACTGCTGGTAAGTCCAGGACAAGTAATATGATTTGTTCATGGAGATTTTCTAGTAAAGATTAATATTTAATTATTTTCTCTCTCTCTCTGTTTCTCAGTGTTGGAGATTGAACCCAATGCCTCACACATTCTAGGCAAATGTTCTATCACTGAATTTATCCCAGCTTTCACACCTCCCCCAACTTTTTAAGAAATATTTTTGAGATAACTTCTCACTAAATTGCCTTAGCTGGTCTCTGACTTTCAATCTTCCTGCCTCAGCCTCCTTAGCAACTAGGATTACAGACATATACCACTATGCTTGGCTCCATCTTCATGTTACTGATTAAAAATGAAAAAAACATATTTGATGCTTGGATTATATATTTGGTTAAAAGGATCATTGATACTTCAATTATTTTCAATTATTTTATCAAATCATTATTTATTGAATTATGCAATCGGTATTAACTGAATATATGCTCTACAGAAAGTGTCAAGCATTAGATGAAAGATGGCAGACAGATAACAGCAGCTACAGCGGCTCTCTGAGATAGCCAGCATAGATTCCAGGAATGGTGCGGTGTGGGGAGTCCTAAGCAGAGGGAGATATATCCTACCGACCCAGAAATGAACTAAGCTGAGAGAAACCAATTGGAAATGCAGTCGTGGTGCTACGATTGGAACAGCTAAAGTCTCAGTACTGCCACTGGAACTCGCAGATTGAACTTGCTGCCGCTGCTGAATTGGCACAGCCGGGATAGCCTGCTAGTTTCAACTCACTGGAGACGCGAACGCTATGAGAGCAGGAAGCCGTGAACTGAACTGAGAACAGAGCTGGCGGGGAACCCTGCATCGACCTGCGGTGAATGAGAGGAATAAATACCCTTTTGTATACAAAGAGGCTCCAACAGAGGACATTCTGAGACCAGGCAGACTGGCCAGAACAGGGTGCTGCAGTGACTTCAGTCTCCTCTCAAGTAACTGCTGCAGTGACTTCATATTCTCCTCTCAAGCAGGATTGGTGGGGAGCACTTGACCTGGGTGACGCCACAGACTGAGGCCCACTAGGCTAGCCCAAACCAAGTCCCTGCACCTGGCAGTGCACCCTAACACAGTGAAGCATTCAGTAGATTGACCTGGAGTGGTGGGCCCAACCTAGGCTTTCTGGGTCTGTACCTCCTAGTACACTGCAGTGGGTAGGACCACCTAGCAGCACACTTCAGACAAACTAAAACCAACAAAGAAAGAAACTGGGCCTCCTATATACGCCTGTATGGAAGGAACAAAAAGCATGGAAAGAGGAAACAAGAAAGGGTCCTCAGTCCCCAATCCTGAGAACACTGATCCGGAAAGGTAAATGCAAAAGAGAATGAAGACTGAAAACATGCAATATCAGGCATGGCACCAATAGACATAAAGTAGTATCTTTGGGACCTCATAGCCAAGTTCAAAAGTGAAGTATTTAACCAAATAAAACAAGATGTAGGTAGAGTAGTTAAAGAAATGATAAGTACCTTCAAAGAAAAAAACAGATGGTAGAATGAAAGAACAAAAAAGAAGGGGAGAATTGTTTGATGAAGAAAATAGAGAAAACATAGAATATATGAAGCAGGTTCAAAGAGATTACCAGGAAACTAAAAATTCTATTGAAAGCTGGCATAACAGCTTGAAAGAAACTAAGGATAGATTATCTAAACTGGAGGACAGGTTTGTAATGTGGGGTTATGAAAGGAAAAACTTCTTAAAAATAACAAGGAAACAAGCAGTAAAAATACAAAGGCTAGAAGAGGACAAGAGGATCTATAACTTAACAATAAAGAATGTGAATGAAGAAACAAGGATACAAACAAAGGAACTGCAAAGGCTATTCACAGAAATAATTAAGGAAAACTTTCCAAACATAGGAAAAGGAAAAGATATTAGATGTATGAGGCATACAGAACTCCAGCCACCTACAACAAAAACAGAACTACACCCAGGCATATAATAATCAAGATTCCAGAAATCCAATGTAAGAACAGAATATTAAAAGCTGTCAGAGACAAGAAATAGATCACTTACAAGGGAACACCCATCAGAATTAAAGCAGACTTCTCAATACAAACCATCAAATCACGATAAGCATGGGGAGAAATAATCCAAGCCTTGAAAGACAATAACCTCCAGTCAACATTGATATATCCTGCACAACTGTCCCTAGAAATTAATGGAGAAACAAGGTGCTTCCAAGATAAAGAGGAACTGGGGCAATTCGCAACCACCAATCCAACTCTACAGAGAATACTGCAAGACATTCTAAAGACAGAGAAAAGTACCAGGATTTCAGAAACAGTGGCAGAGAGGCCACAATGAATGAAGCAAAAAGAGAAATAAAAAGACAAACAGACAACTAATGACAGAAAAAGAGCAGAACAGAAATGAGGCAATGAAGGTTGGATATAATTTCTAATATAGATCGCCTAGATACACTAGCTTAAGGGAGAAAAGAGAGAATCGCAGGCAGAGTGGATCAAGAGGTAGGGTCCACCAAAAGGCTCTTTATAGGAAATATAATTAGCCTGAAGAAGGTTACATCGACCAAAATCATATATGAGAAAGCAGAACTGGATGTGATAGGGAACCAGAGAGTAATAGGGGTAACTGGACCAGTTAAGTATGGATAGGTTGAACAGACAGGCTTATAAATGAAGAAATACAACTAGAAATCCAGTCCAGGAGTGAGAAAGTTCAGAAACACTTAGGTAAATAGCAGGTTGCCCCCCCCAATATAAAACTGTGAATGTTGGGGACACCCCAAAATGCACAGCTCATTCTGGGGGACAATGGGGAGGAATAGTCTTCAAAAAAAAACCAGCATAAGATATAGCTAATAGTGTTTCAGGAATTAAAACCCTTATTACTCGCATCACTCTGCTTGGTTGGAACTTGTTCCATCCTAGTTTGTATACAAGCACTGGATCTGAGGGCACAGACTGCTGTCCTGAAAATTTCAGGACATAGCACAGTGGTCATCTTTAATTTCCTATTAACTCAATCAGGATCCCTGTATTACTTACACTGTTGTATCATGACTGATCTTAGTTAAATTTGACTTGATTGCTGCTTTATTGACAGATTTTATCCGAACTGTTAGGGTGCTGGTATCAAGTTGAGAAGTATAGACAACTATCCTGAAAATGACAATTATTCACCACAATATCCATTCTGATTTGATTACTACCTGTTTTTGTAGCTCTACACTATCTATAAAGTTGTATTTCTGTCAATTCTGTTATGTACTGATATGTTCAATTATACTTTATCTAAAGATATAGCCAATTCTGTTGATGATAACAAGAAACAGCAAAGTGACCATAGTAGAACTCCTTATACAGCAGTTTTATATGTCTTTTTAGTTTATGTGTCTATAGGAACATGTTTAGTTCTGTCCTGCTTTGTTCTGTTTCTCCCTCTAATATAGAAAGGATAGAGATACATGTTAAGACTCACGCTTGCGTAAAACCTATAAACAGTTTATGAGAACTGATCTCATGACACATGATGAAATGAACAAATACTTTGAAAGAAAGAAAGGGGCACTACAGTACCAAGTGCTGATTCCGGAGTATTATGATGTGAAATCCATCTTTGTTCAGAAGGATTTTAATCTAATAAGTTTTGTTAGGTCTCAACATAAATGAAGATATTGATAAATGCGTACATGTCTAAGTGTATAGGATTGATAGCCATATTACTTAGTTTTTGTTGGATAGTTGAACAGAACTGTTTGCAGTCTCCCTGGTTGAATTCCCATTTATATGTTCCACTTTTGTGTCTTTAACGACTATTTGTGGGGGGACAATATGTATATGTCAACTAGTGATTTATTACTGTTTATTTCTTTTCTTTGAATGTATGTGCTATTTCTGCCTGTTTTCTGTTTTGTCTTTCTTTAAATAATAATAATAATAATAATAATAATAATAATAATAATAAAAGAGCATCAAGCAAAGAGCTAGGGATACAGTGGTGAATAAACTGGACCATCTCTGACTTCACAGTTGCAAGAGTTGGTTAAAAAAAAAAAGATTAAACAACAGACTAAAAATAAAATTCAGGAATATTCTTCTAGAAAAAGGAATCCAATGGTGATGTATCAAAAGCAATCCAGAGTCTAGAAGGTTCACTTCCTATCAGAAAATGATGTTTAATCAGGACGTAAAGGATAAATTGTTAGACAAGGGGACTATAGAAGGCTACAGCCAAGAGAAAGTCCATTAAACCTGGAATCTTAAGAAAAAGGAGGCTGGGAATGGGAACAGCAGAAGTAAAGTTATGGAAAAGAAGTAATCACTAAAACCCTTGAACAGTTAATGGATTTTAAATATGCAATGATGGGCTTGACATGTTATCTTTAAAAGATGACTCCAACTTCAGTATTAGGTATAAGTTCAAATGAGCAAAATGAAGTACAGAAGCCACTAAGACAACAATATAGATGAGAGAGACTGATGACCAGAATAGAATAACATCAAGAGAACACAAAGATGTCAACAAACTTACAGAAAATAATAAACTCAGGAGCCAGACTCGTGACTCACTGCTCAGCGAGATGAGGCAAGTTACGTAAACTCAGCGTAACCTCACCCGTAAGCAGTATCTAACAAACAAAAGACTTCTATGAAGATTTACTGGTAGCTCATGTAAAAAACATGAGGTCAAACAGGACCTCCTATATGGAAAAGGCTTAATAAATGTTCAATATTTTTTAAGAGGCAGCACTGATAGGTCTCAGTTATTAACTGAGAGAGAGAGAAATTTTCAGGGAGAGTTTATTAGTGTATATTGTCTAGACTTGTAGGGGAAGCTTAATGATGCAAATGAGTAGTACAATTTTTAAGTAAAAGATCTGTTGCAAACTCACAAAATCCTGCTACCAGAAGGATTCTGGTAATTTGATTATTGCCTCTTGCAAGTTTTCACAAATATCACATTTTTTAAATCCTATTTTTACATTTCTTGGTCATTTTAACAAATAAGAAAAAGGAAGTGAGTAGATTGTGCTAAAAGCTTCAGTATTACACAGCAGGTTCCTATTTGGGAATTTTAGTGTTTTTTTAAAAATTAGAAAACACTTTCTAAAAGCCAGTATTGTAAAGATTCCAATGGAAAACATTCTTAAAAGTGTACTTTAACTGAAAATTTGTGACATAAATATTATCCTTAAAATGCTTATTTCAAATTTTAGCCCCTCCCTCCTTCCTTTTTGCAGTGCTGAGCATTAAACTCAGAGCCTCTCACAAGCACTCTAATCACTGGACTACTTCCCCAGCCCTTTTGATTTTTATTCTGAGATAAGATCTAACTTGCCACCACAAGATGCCCTCGACCTTGTGGTCTTCCTCGCTCTTGCTTTCCAAGTAGCTAGGATTACAAGCATGTGCTACTGTGCCCAACTGCTGGTTGCTATTTTTTTTTTTTTTTTGTCTTTTTCCTTTTTATCGGTACCAGGGATCGAACTCACGACTGCCTGCTTACAAGGCAGGCGCTTATGCCACTGAGCTAAATCCCCAGCCCCTGGTTGCTACTTTCAAAGCATTAATTTCATAATATTGCAACTATGGAATCTATAATAACAGTATTTGGTATTATAACATGCTGAGCACTGTAAAGCACTTTATAGGTATTAACATTTTTGAGATTATAAAAGTAATTAAATAAATACTGCCTCCAAAAATGATGTCAAAGGAAAAAAAAAATAAACTAAGATTTCATCTAAAACTTCTGTACTTCAAAGAGACTTTCATTAAGAAAGTAAAAGGAAGACCCACAGAATGAGAAGTGTTTGAGCCAGAGATACAGCTCAGCAGCATAAGCGCCTGCCGAGCAGACTCAAAGTCATGAATTAAAATAAAAGTCACAAAATAAAATAATGAGAAGTATTTACAAATTACAGATCTGATAAAGGGATGATCATAATCAAGAATGTACAAAGAACTCTTGCAAGTCAAAATAATGAGGTAAATAATCCAATATAAAAATGGATAAATGATCTGAATTTTAAAAAGAAGATACAGAATGGACAATACACATGAAAACATGCTCATCATCATTAACTACTTGGGAAATGTAATCAAAACTACAAAGAATATTCTATACCTACTAGAATAAATATGACTGAAAAAAGTGTATGACTGGTGAGAATGTGGAAAAATCAGAACCAGTATTTATGGCTCGAGGTACGGTAAAATGGTATGACCAATGTGGAAAACAGCCTGGCCTTGCTGGTTAAAGTCAGACTTGGGCGATGACCTAGAGTATCTACCCAAGCGAAATGAAAACATTCGCACAAGAAGCTGTACACAAACATTATTCATGAATGAACCTTGCAAACTTTATAATGGGAAGCCAGACACAATAATCACATATTTGAATTGGAGAATTAGCTCAGGGATGGAGGCCTTGCCTCCCATGCCCTGGTTTCAACCCTCAGTGTGTGTGTGTTGTGGGGAATAGGGGTGTGACACCCACCATACTTTTACATGAAATTCCAAGGCAGGCACATCCACAGAAACAGAGACTGGATTAGTGGTTACCTACTGTGAAGAGACCTGGGGGAAACGGATGTGATGTTAACAGGTACCAAACATCCTATTGTGGTGACAACAACTCCTAAACATGACTGTGGTGATGGCTGCCCAAGACTGTGAGCACACTTTAAATGGGTGAATTGCATGGTATGTGCAAATTTCATCGCTTTCCACATGAAAAATTTTCTTTTGAGTTCAGAGATAGACTGGCACTGGACCACATAAAAAGCTACAGCCAATATGTTAACAACTCCCAACAATACTATTTAGCAACAATGAAATATTCTTCCTCTTTAAATATGCTTTTAACAGTTTAAAAATGCAAAAACCATTCTTAGATGGAGGCCAGTCATAAACAAGGTAGTCTAAACCTGGAAGGCGTGCTGTTTATGCCACTTATGATATAGCTGTACATTCTAAATAGTAATGTCATATGACACACGCATGGAGGTCTCTTTCTTAACAAACCCTGTTCCAAAAATACGTCAATTTTATTACTTACTTTTAACTTTTCTCTTAAATCTTCTTTTTCTGCCATCATTCTTCTTAAATCAGATACAGCAAGTTCCTTTTCCTTTTCCATAATATTAACAAGGCTACTAGGGACAGTGGTGTTGGTTGATTCCTGTCTTAGTGCACATAATTCTTCCTGAGCCTAAACAATTAAAAGAAGCAAATAAAAAACATGGATATGCCCTGTTTTTAAAAAAAGGCATACTGAACACATTCTATTTTTACTGTCTTCCCAAATGTCGACAAAGTGAGAGAAAAGGGATTAAAATTAAATAGTAACACCAAAAGGACATGGAGATTGAGAGGTGACAGTTACAAAATGTTGAAAACTAGATGGCAGACAGACAAGTAGGAATTAACTAAGCAGATCCAGGAAAGCTCAAATCTAAGACAACTATGGGAAGTCCAGAAGTGGAACAGCTTGCAGTTAAATCCTTAAAAAGCTGCAAAAATGACAACAGTTCTGTTATCTCAACCTCCTACTTGTGTGTCCTTTCCCCTCTGTCAAAGAAATACTAGCAATTCAAGGGAGATGGGCCTGGGAAAAAATGTAGGGGACAGACTAGGCTTTGTGCACTTACTGTGCCCTATGACAACTGAGCCTGTGTAGCGAGGCCAGGCTATACCAAATCCTGCTTCCTAAAGGTGTCTTTTTGTCACTAGAGGGTAAGCTCCTTAACAGCTACCATTCCAAACAGCAGTTGCTACCCAAGTATATCCCTGGGATTCAGGCATATTGGGACATGTCTAAATCAAGGATAAACTTGGCTCAGAGTCAGATACTTGTAGAGAAAGGTGATTAACACACCTAAAACACAGATAAGCTAGAAAAGATTGAAGAGGGGAAGAAAAAAAAAAAAAACCAAATTTCTGCCTTTGAGAATTTACATAACAACAGAAACTCCTACTACTTATAATTATGAAGAACTATTAAAAGGTTCACATGTTACAGAGATCTGCAGGATATTTATCGGTTCCATTATAGTTATATCTATCTGGTTCTAAATAATCTATTGAGTTAATTATAATAAATTTCTTACTTCATTATATAAGACACTTAGTTTATCTCTTTCTGCTGTCAATAATTTAACATTGCACTGTATATCTTCCATATATTTTTCAAATCTTTCTAGCATACACTGGAGTTCATCTCGTTCTCTTGTGACCAGATGAATTTCTGCATTGTAATCGCCCTAAAACATAATTAAGAGAGAAGTTATCATTTGTCATAATTATCTCATGGTTGTCACGAAAACTCTGATGATGAGACTGATAGAAAGATGCCAACAAACAAGAACATCCTGGGGCTGAGGATATAGCTCTGCGGCATGCTGTGCCAGCCTGGCAAGTATGAGATCATGAGTTCGATACCTGGCACAAAAAAAAAAAAAAGAAAAAAGAAGAAAAAAAGGACATACTTTAAGCAGATGAAACCCCTGACAACACTGGGGTAAACTTCCTGGATTTCAGGTTCCCAGGAAGGGACTCAGTCACTAATGATACTACTTGATCAGATTCTATTAGATGTGTTGACAGTCATACTGGCACTGTTCATATTAGTAGTAGACTGTAAGCCCTAGAACAGAAGCATGAATTTGTTATGCATAACAATTTGTATGTGGTAACTTAGAAACTCTGAGGATAAGGGCTAGTAACTGTGTTTTATCAAGCCTTACAAGTGATTCTGGTACATCACAATTTCTGAAAACCACTAGTTTAGAACCCTTTCCAGGGAAAGGACCAGGAGAGTAGAGGTGCGCGTTTACCCACTATATACAGTAGCACAGCACACTCTTGATGTTTTCCACGACTGAATATGAAGATTACACGAGGTATATTTCTGCAGTCAGATAAATATAAGTATTTATTTCTACCAGGCAGTATATATTACAGATGTCCAATGACTTAGGTATTTCTAGCATTTGTAGAACAACTACACGCCTACTATTCTAGAACAATTTAAAAGACCCACGTCTTTGGTATTGTAAAAAATAAAGATAGTACACTTATATTATTTCAATATTAAAACACTAACTGTAAAAGTCCCACATAGGGATAATGTGATAATTTGACATATTAAAAAGAGTGCCAGCCTTTATTACTGTATCTACTGTGTATGTACCATGCTAATGTAGATTTGGTGAGGTACTGCTCACTGTCCTCTTGGAAACAAGGCATTTCCATGACTAAACAAGCAAAACTCAAGGCACAATGGAAGAGATTAGTTATCTGGATCCCTTAAAGGACAAGATGTTTAACCACACAAAGCAGATTAAGATTTCAGGACTCAAAGTTTAATACTGTAAAAGAAAACCTGTAACTTGACTACATCTAAATAAAGAAATCTTACAGAAAGGAAATAGTTCATAGTCTAGAAAAGGAAAGCTCAATGAATAAAGATTTAGTAGTCTATTTTAATTACTATTTATGTGTCAGCTTAAATGTCACGTTCTGCAAAACATCTTTCCAAATTTCCCATCTAATTTAGATCTATGTTCTTTCATGGTCTTCTGAACCATTCCTGTACCTTCTTTATTAACACTTATGATAAATGACATTTAAAAGTTCATTACATGTTCAGTGCATAGTAAACCACGAGTTCCCCAAACATTTATTGGTTGTTCTACCTAAACAACCTCTTAATTCTTCTGTAAATGTATCTTGTGTATAGTATCTGTATTAGTGTTAATGGGTAACACCTCACTCCCCTTCACCACACCCATTATTCCTAACACTCAAGAATAAGCATACACATGCAGAGCACTGAAAGCCACAAGGACAGGAACTATCTTCTCTATCTTAATATTGCATGTCTCACAGCACTCAGCATTAGACCTGATTTGATTTGAGCCAGCAAATAATAAAGAAATAAATCATTTACTGGGAGCCATTTACTGGACCCATATACAAATTTTCTCATTTAATCATCACAGGAAAGTTATAGTCACATACTTCTTTTGCAAATGATGAAACAGGCTTCCACAATGTTAGGCAGTTTCTCCCAGGTTACAAAGACCATTTGTGGAAATGGAACTTGTATAAGGCCCCCAACTAGAAAGCACCACGGTGAGTACAAGGGGAAAGGAGACAGGGCCCGCTCAACACAGATGAAAATCAACAAGATTTTATTGATAAAGGACTGACATTAAAAATTGACAGTTTTTTTCTGAGTATCATCCCAAGAAGCAGTGCCTAACAATCTGCCATAAAACAGGTTGAAAACTCAAAGCTAGTACCAAATTCAGCTTGAGAGAAGTCTTTGTTGTTTATCCAAAAAGTGTTTCTGATGGGTTTAAAATGCCTAATTTTAGGTAGGAAACGTATTCCTCCAGTTTCCAGAACTCAAAATTGTATTGACACTTCACCTTTTTCACTCACACTTATCTACTATTTCCTATGATCCTTGCAATTTATTACTGGGGCTCTAAAAATACTCTGAGCTTCCTGAACTCCAGAAAATGAATTCTTATTCTGTGCCTGGTACTATAACACTTCAAGAAACTAAGACGAAGGGGAGAAAAGGTGTCTCCTAATTGCACCAGTGTCTAACCATTATCTCTCACTTGTCCTTCAATTGTGAATCCACATCAAGCAACTGTATCACATATTTAGAACAGATACTTTGAGATTTTTATCTACTCAATGCTATTGATTAAACTGACCAATAATTTTGTGGAAGATCCTTCTATATAATGAAAAAAATCAATTCAATGATGTATTTTCCCTATATCCTAAAGATATAGAAACACAAAAACAACTCAGTAACATATAAATTAACCTGCACTATAGTTTCTCACCAGTTTATTTTGCTTATAATAGGTAACAACATGCTGTTTATACTGATAACTATAAATCCAACTTTGGCCATTAATCAATGAGATTAAAAAGGAAAGTCTACCAGAAGACAATAAACTATTTGACGATGGACATAGGAAAAGATATAAAAGGTGGTATTTTGAGTTTTTATGCTTTCCTCCCAACCTCCCTAGTTTTATCTAGTGTGTCGACAATATTAGAGCCATCTAAACTTTCAGGACCTCTATAGCTCTAAAACTTAAAGAAAGAAGAGAAAAAAACTAAAGAATTCAAATGATGCTTATAAAATACTAAAAATAAGACTTAAAACATATGATTTTAACCCTTCATGAGTCACAATCAACTTTAAATAATACATACAACAGGAGACCCAAATAATACACAGGCCTACAGGTATAGCTGAGGGACAAAGTGCTTGCCTACCAAGCACAAAGCGCTGGATTTGATCCTCAGCACCATAAAACAAAACAAAACAAAACAAGAGGAGGAAGAAAACAAGGAAAAGGAGGAAGAGGAGGAAGAGAAGGAGGAGAAGAAGGTGGCAACAGCAGCAGAAGAAATAGAAAAAGTAGTGGAATTAGAAGCAGCAGCAGCAGGAGGAAGAAAAGAGAAATAATAGGAATAAAAATGATACACAAAATGAGTATCTTTATCACTTTTTTTGGAGATAGCGTCTTGCTGAGTTGCCCAGTTGGACCTTAATCTTCCTGCTGTAGCTTCTAATATAGTTGGGACTCTATACCCCTGACTCTCAAGGTGAGCATCTTTAGACTATCAACTTGCAAATACAGTTGTAATAAATAACAAATCTGCATCTCACCTGCTTCCAATTTCTACCATGTCTCACAAAACAGTTAATAGGAAAAATGCCTGGTCAGTAGAAAGTGACACAGCTTTCTGACTGGTCTAACCAATGTCAGAGTGACACGAAGACATACTGCGTATCACGTGGACAAAGCCACTCTGCCATCAGGGAAACAATGTAACTGATACACAAAGTCAATTCTAGAAAGAGAGGAAATGTCCATGGCCATAAACCTCTGGGTCTCATATTCCAGAAGCCCAGAGGCCTCTATATTTCTCCCATGAATCAACTATTTAACCTTTTCTTAATTTCCAGGAATTGGTATGCTACTTTGTTGTTGAGTAGTCCTCCTAATTAATGCAGAGTTCTCATAGCATATGTCACCGAAAAAACAGAAATCAAAATCAGAACTTTCAAAAAGCACATAGAAACAGATTAGACTGGGGGGGGGGGTAGTACTGGGAATTGAACTTAGGACCTTGTGCTTGCCAGGCAGGTGCTGTGCCACTGAGCAGTATCCCTGGCCCCCAGGTTACATTTAATACAACAGTAGAGCTTCAAAGCATTTTCTTACCAATTTTTATAAAAGGATATTACCTTTTCTGGTGTTTTAAATACTGAATTTTTTTCACGTGCACAGTAATTTATAGAGCAAGATCTTTTCTGTATGATATGTTGGAGTCTTTCTAGCTCTTTCTTATAATAATCTCGTTCTTCTTCTATACCTTTGAGAAATGTATCTAAACGAGAAGGTAACTTGTCTCGACGTTTTATTCCATGTTCTAGTCTCATCCTCTCAACTTCCAAAGTTAGTTCTCTTTCTGCAATTTAAAGTAGTTAAACCATAAAACAATATCTCATCTATGATGTTAATTAGCCAAATAAATAATGTAAGTAACTTAAAAAGTACAGAAATCATGAACTGTTTTGTGTCACTTTTAAGTACCAGATATAACAAAGATGTAAATATTGAGAGAGGAGAAACAAAAAAGCAAAGCATTACAGTTTAAAGAAAGTCCAATGAGACAAAGTCCCCCTGTTTTGTCTTATAGGATGGATACTATTTAGTATGCCAAAATGAAACAATAAATGACAGAATGAAGCAATAAATTTTCATGTTTTACTTTCTAGGCATGTGAAAGTCAATTAAAAAATAATACATGCAAACAATCAATTATAATATGAACAAATTTAACATTAAGCTTGAACTTAATATAATATACACATATATAAACAAAGAGCAAAATAACTCAGGTTTTTCTCCAAATCAGTATCATTACTAGGTTTTATCACAGAAATCATCTTTTCATAAGTCAACAGTAACTAATTACAGCACTGGCAATTTCATGGAGTTCAACCTAATTTAATGGGTGCTCACTAGAACTCTGAGGCATGGAAGGATTATTCTTGATATGTTCTGATTCACTCTTCTTGCATCCATTCTATAGGTATGTATTTAGCATTTACTATATGCCAAACAATGGCTGAGGATTCAAGCATAGAAATCATAGCTAATATTAATTATGCTAATGGAAGTAGGCTAAAAGCTAGAAATGAATGGTGTGTAATGTAAAATGGAAGATGAGCTGGGAAACTGACCCCAAAAAGGAATGACCAAAGTAGGAGAGGGAGAAGGAAAGGGCAACTGTGTTAATGATGAGAAGGCAAACAAACTAATGAATGAAAGTGTATATTACATTTAGCATAATAGACTTGAATGATGATCTCAACAACAACAGGGGTTTTTTTTGTTGTTTTTTGCTTTTCGTATTTTTTGTTTGTTTCTGGTGGTACTGGGGATTGAATCTATGGCTTCTGCCCTAAATTCTCTCTCTAGCCCTTTTTAAATTTTGAGACAGGTATGTGGTAAGTTGCTAAGTTTCCTGGCTGGACTCAAACTTGTAATCCTCCTGCTTCAGCTTCCCAGACTGCTGGGAATACAGGAGCCACCCTGCCGAGCTAACAAGAGCAGTTTTGTTGATAATGTGGGCATAGAAACTAATCTGAGTGGATTGAGGAGCTAAGTGGGTCATCAAACAGAAATAGCCAAGCATAGCGTTTAGGTAAACAGATTACATTTACTTAAAATGATTCTGTACTTTAATTTTGTATTATTTCAGAATGGTCATCGCCTTAATTTTAATTGTATTTTCTAAAGACTATTTCTATTATAAGTGGATTAATTACAAAGTATGACTCAAAGGATTAGTTCTATTACAAAATATTTAGGCAGGGTCCAATGCACCAACCAACTAGTCAAAAATAGAAAGAATTCTTAAGCTCTTTGAGGGAGAAAGATTTCTACTATAATAGTACAATATCTAATATAGTTACTGATTCATAGTAAACACTCAACGAATATTAATTGAATAAATGAAAGATCTACTAAGAAAACTAACATATCAAGAGCAAATCAAAATCATTTTTTAAGTTATTAACATTTTTCATCTTACCTGTTAATGCAAAACTTTCAATTTTTTTGGTAAGTCTTTGCTTTTCTTGTTCAAGCTGATGAACAACAGTTTCCAGATCTGATTTTAGAAGGAGTTCATCACTCAGTCTTTCTTTTTCTTTTTGGCATAAGTCTAATTCCTGAAAATTTTAATACTTTAATTAAGATTTCTAATAACTTTTAAAAATGTTAGAGAACTTCACTTTTCTTTTGAGATGGCAACAGGGATTGAACCTAGAGTCTCAAACATGTTTGCCTGGCAAGCGCTCTATCACTGAGCCACATCTCCAGGGCTTTTTATTTTTGTGACAAAGTCTCACTAAGTTGCATGGGCCAGCCTTGATCTTGTGATTCTCTCGCCTCAGCCTCTTGCCTCTTGCCTCAGAGTATATGGGACTATAGGCATGTGCCAGCAACGCTAGGCTTTAAAATAGATTATTTTTATAAGCACACTTATATAACAGTAATTCATTTATGTGTGTGTGAACTCACTTAAATTAATCAAATAGAGTATCAACTGAAGTTGATTATCAACTGTGGCCAAAAGCACCATAAAAATCCAAATTTTGTCAGTATTCCTTTGGGAATGGTAGAATTAGTAGAGCTGAGTTTCCTTTTATTTGTTTTTAGCACACTGAGCTACTTTTTTAAAAAATATGTACTTGTATAATAAAAAAATTTAAAGCTGATGTTTAAAGAGGGCAGTGGTAAGATATAACATGCCATTATATTTAGACACACAAAAATCAACAAGTATTTGAGCACCTACCACGTACCAGCATATCAATACATGATTTCCTTTTTAACTGACTATGTCACCAGAACATTGCAGCTAAACTGTATTAAAAATATATACAATGAGAACACATGAAAATCAGTATCTATGTTTTTGTTCCTACTCTTTGAAGAAACATCCAACTTAACAGGTTTTTAAAAACAGTAACACAAACACCTCAGTTTTCCAGGTGACCACCCACTTTCAATCTGTCAGCAGGATATTCTCTCTGCTGGTGCTGGACTGGATGCTGTGTTTATCTTTTTGCTGGGATTACTGTTTTTCTTATTAGAAGAATACAACAACAAGTAGTATGACTTAGGAAAATGGTTTGCATCATACCAAATAAAGTTATTGAAAGTGGACTATTTAGTGGACTAATAGCAAATATATCAAGTAATTACCAATTTCTGATTTTAACTTTAATAAATTAATAAATCTTAAAGTATCTAAACAAAGTTAAATTTCCAACAGATTTTTGGAAGCTGATTTCACTTACAAACCTATTACTATATAAAAGATTAAAGAATTATAAAAATATAAAACTTTATGTCCATACAGTAGAATATAAGCTGTAAAAAGAAATGTATGTACACATGCTAGAAGGTACACAAACCTGAAAATATGCGAAGACAAAGGAGCCACACACAAGGGGCCACACACACATGATTCTGTTTACACTGAATAGTCAGAACAGACAAATACATACAAACTAGAAGAATGGTTTTTAGGGGAGCAGAGAATGGAGAGTGGCTGATAAAGAGAATGAGGTTTCTTTTAAAGTGATGAAAATGTTTTGGGTTTAGATGGTCATGGTGGTTGTACAACCTTGTGACTATACTAAAAACACTGTATAGTGGTGAATATTATGACATGTAAATTGTATTTCAATAAAAATCATATGAAAAATAAAGCACAGAAAATTTTATTTAAAATGTCATTTTTTTTTTTTTTTGGTCCTTTTTCATTTTTATCGGTACCAGGAATCGAACTCACGACTGCCTGCTTGCAAGGCAGGCGCTTATGCCGCTGAGCTAAATCCCCAGCCCCTAAAATGTCATTATTACAATATGGTATCAACTCACCAGTTGAAGTTTTGCCATGGTTTCTTCAAGATTTTGCATTTCACAGAGGTTTCTTTTAATCTCTTTCTAGGAAAAAAAAGTTTATTAGGTAAACATCCAGAAGCCTAAGAATACTATTACTACACCACTGTGTAGTAATTCTAGTGTTTTTCTCTCACTAGTTAGAGCTGAGGCTGTAGCGCTCCTACTCAGTTTCAGTGAAGAGGATGCAAATTAAGGATTCTCTTTGATCTTTCAATATCCTGAATGCTTACAGGGACCTATCTGTAACCCCTGAAAGAAAAGGGCACTTGAGAATCTTTTTTTGCCATATTCTGGTAAGACTTTTAGGATATCTTTTATGGTGCTGAGCTTTCTAATTTTATCATGCTACTTGTTTTCTCTCCACCTGCTTTCATCAATCTGGATCACCTTTATCGCAACTGGGAGGGTAAAAATGCCAAAATGAAAACACAGCCATAGCCTAACGGAATCTTCTGTTAAGCCAATCTGTTGTGCAAGTGGGCAACAGCACAGACTTTTAAAACATCTTTAAACGGTTCTTGAGCAAAAAATTACAGAGCAAGCTTCATAGAAATTTTCAAGAAAACAGGACAGAGTTAAGAGCTCTATTCAAGAATATGTGTGTTTTTGAAAAACTCTTAACTAGAACAAATGCAATTGTTTAGAGGTTGTAAACAATCCTTAAGAAAGTTTTGAATTATCAAAAGAAATGAAAAACACATACACAAAACAAATCAAAAACCTGAATATGGAATCAAAAGGGCCCAGGCTTCACTGTGTCCTGGCAGAATTAATCCCTACTCTCACAACGAGGCAGATTACCTTTGCTTCCCCGAGTTCTTTATCAGCGGTCTCAAGCACTTCTTCTTTATGTCTTTCTAGCTGCTGTGCTAACTGGTCTATTTCAGTTAATTCCTGGCAGAGTTTTTCATTTTTGTTACTTAAATTAACTACTTCAGTTGCCACTGTTTCCTTGGTTTCCATAAGCTCTTGAATACGCTTCTCCAGGTCTTTATTAGCTTGCTGAAGGAAGTCAACCTAAATTGAATTTATAATCGTAAGATATATGAATTGGAAAATTACCTTAAATCCAGAACTATAAAAATATTTTTAAAATCTGTTTTTTAGAAGATAATGAAATTAAACTATAACTATTTTATATTTGTAAACTTAAATACTGATTTTATTTGCAAAACTGACAATATGTGCCTACACATTAATGAAAATATACACCCACTGGCTTTGCTTTTCTGTACAGAAGAATAAGAAAGAACGTCTCCTATGTGAACGTCTCCCCCAACACAATATCCAGCAACATGACACAGACATATCACAATGATGACATGAAACTGTGCTGTTTAAAATAGAGTGGCCACTTTCATCTACATGTGGCTACTGAGCACTTAGTCTGGCTAATCCAAAATCAGATGCATTCCAAATATAAAATACATACAATATTTCAAAGTCCTGGTTAAGGAAAAAATAAAAACATTACATGTTAAAATAAGATTCTGGACACAGCAAGATAAATACATTATTAAAATGAAGTACTCCCTTTTTATTTAACAGGCAGCTGAAAAGTTCAAACCATGTATTTGGTTCATATCATGTTTCTATTGGACAGCACTGCCCTAGAGCTAGTGCTGGTATTTTTTATACTTTCTGGTTACAGTTGAGGCAGTGCTGACATACCTAAATGTCTAAAGGTCACATATCACACAGTGTAGAACTCTCCTGCTCTTTCAACTCAGGTCAAATGCATGGCACGAGTGAATGCAAGTTACAGGTTTGAGAAAGATGTATAATCACATATATGTGTGTATATATATATATATATTTATGTATTACATATTCCTATATATGTCAATAATATATAACATATTTATATTACATAATTAAAACCATCTCTTTCAATATAAAAAGCTATCAAGAAGGGTATGTTATTGCACAAAGATAAACTCTGCTAGTACATTTTGCTATGTTCCTTAAAGTGTTTTCTCTAAATACATATATTCAGTTTTTAAGACACAAACTGAAGAGCATAATGTGCCCACCGTTTATTCTAAGTTTTTACCATTACGATGTGCCTTAATTCCTGACTTGTTAAATATTCTTTAAGAACAAGATTTGTGAATAGTTGCACCCTACTTCTACATACTTGGGCTCTACTAAATTTTCTTCCATTATAAATACGTCAATGTACAGCCTTGTCACTTTTACAAATCAGAGACCATTATAAACACCTAGAGTTTTATATATACAGTGAAATAATGGTAAGAGCTATTACCTGTACATTTAAATGAGCAATCACCTTTTCATTGGTTTTATTTTTAGTCTCCAGAGACAAGATATCTGGAGAGCGACTGCCATCCAAAGCAACTGACAGTCGCTCTATCTCTCGTTCTCGTAGCTCGATCTGCAGACACAAAGTCAAGCTATCACTTTAAAAATATTGGTTCTGAGCCAAATGGTTAATAACTGAACATTTACTCAGTCACGTTTTTCTTATGTTTTACGATGTATACAAGAGTTTAACATTCACATTTGTATTCATTACATAATGTATATATGCAGAGTAAAAGGAAGTAATTCAGAAAATGTCAGTATCATTCCAAAAGTATTTTCCTTTTATTTTAATTTTGGGTTTTTCTCCCCTCTTCTAAGAATAAACAATTGATTATATAAACACAAACTTGTCAGTAGATTATATACATGCTCAAGTACTGGAACTGAGTCTCAACTACTTCAGTGCCTGGTGGAATAAATACAGAATAAATGTAAAACACAAAGCAAGTTAAATTGTTGCTACTGACTCTCGATATGAAAAAAGATAGGCATGTGGGGTCTTAATTATTAACTAATTATTTACTTAATTATTAACTAAGATATTAACTTAATTCAGATAAAGAACCAAAAAGTAGTTACATAACTACAAACTGAACTGGTGATAATTCATATCCAAGAATTTGGAAAAATTCACTATCTTTCAAGCTGTGGCTTTCTTAGCGAAGAAAAGGAAGGAAGAATAAAAGCCAAAACATTCAATTCAAAAAGTAAGTCTTGAGCACAAAACTAGGCATAAAAAGATAAATGAAAACACGGTTTCTCACTTTCAGGAATAGAGGAAGGAAATACATATTTGGCATCAAAATAGCTAACAGATTTTTTTTTTTTAAGCCAGTCAAATTTAGCAGTGGGGGGGGGGGTGGTACATACCAACTTTAGTGATATTAATGTTAATAAGTTCTAATAACCCACTGCCATCGGACCACCCATAGCTAACAGATTTAGTTGGCATGGGATATGCGTGTCTGTGGAAATTATCAAAGACTTTACTAAAATATGTCTAATAGGATTATAAAGAAACCTAAGAGAAGAGAGATATTCCAGGCACTGACACAAAAGTCAAAAACAATGTGATATTTTATAGGCACTAGAATTGGCTCAGTATGACAGGACTATGAGGTACAAGGGAACTCTTGATTGGGGATGAATCTGAACAATTAGGCCTTGGACAGAAACAACAACAACCCCTTACTATTAAGAGCTGGAGTATAAATATTGCTAATTTTTTTTTTTGTACCGGGGATTGAACTCAGGATCTTGTATATGCAGGTAGGCGCAGTGCCACTGAGCTATAACCCTGGTCCAGTATTAAAGGTAAAAATAAGTGTATTTTCCAGGTGGCAGCATGAGAAGGGAAGGCATTATAAACTGTTGCTATTATGTTTGGTGCTGGAATTGAATCCAGGGCTTTAGGCAGGGTAAGCATGCAATCTATCCCTTCGCTATGCCCTAGTGTGCAAAATTCAGAATATGTGCTGAGAAATACAAAATAAACTCAAGTAAAAGACGAATAATTGTCATAACTGATAAATAGCAAAGTGGGCTCAACTAAGATTAACATCACAATAGATTGGTGGTTTCAATCAGAATGGTCAAACGATTTTCTCTAAATACTACAGTCACCTCATAGAGATGGTAAAAAGATTGGTCAGTTTATGTTCATGAAATATTTGCAACAAATGTGGTAAAAGTGTAATTATAAACTGAAAAATACCAGTAATAACTCAACTCCTGCATATCTGGTATTTTTAACATTTCTCCACAAAGTTAGATTATGGGTTGACATGATTTCCTTTTTTAAATTTCACTTTTATGCAAATAATCTTCAAAGTACTTTAAAAACTTAACAGTTTATACTAACAGGTAAGTTATCACTTATATTTGTATGTACAGATCCTTTCACTCCAAAAAATGCCACCATGTACAGAAAATGAAAAATGTTATCCAATTTAAATGTGAATAAACATGTTGAGAACAAAATCTTATGATTTAGCCAAGATGTCAACAGAAAGTGTGAAGGACAAAGCTTGGTATGACTATGATGCACAGTCAGCCCTACTTCATCAAGAAATTGCCTTACGAGTTACTTAAGCTTTCCGAGAAAACACACTAAAACTTCAACACAAAAGAATAATTTCCTAAGACATTCATGTTCAAGATAATAAAATCTACAAGAATAAGAAAATAAATACAATTATAAAACATATGTGGATAGACAAATGTTTCACCTAAACTAAAAACAAAACAAAATGAAAATGTATTCATTTCAGTGTATAATGAAGGAAAGGGACTATCTGAGTCATTCTATTGACTCAATTCACAAAATGATGGAAAAGGTGAAGGCTGTATAAAAACAGTACCAGTAATATAAAGTGTAACTCAGTTCTAGAGATGATGGGGGCATAACCATCTCAACACCAAACAGCCAGGTAACAAAAACCCTACCTGCTTGCTATAATCTCTCACACCACTTTCCATCACTGCTAACTTTTCTTGCAGCTCATGGACTTCCTGCTGAAGTTCTTGGATCCTGCAAGACATTTATAATTGATGTCAATGTATGTGTGAAGAAAAACAGCAAGAAATCAAACTAATTATTTTATAAATTTTACGCTTCTTGCTTCTCATTGAGGGATCAATGCTGTGTCAAAGGATCCCAAAGTCTCAAAATGAATATAGTATATCATCTTGGAGAATTAATTTTGTTAGATTAAAAACTGACTGGCAAATAATTTGAAACATGCATTATGCAAGAAAATACTACTGCATTTTGATCTTAGGACACCTCTTGGGGATACTGCTGCTAATCCTCAGGTTTATGAAACTGACAATCTAGTTCAAAATTCGCACATCATTAAGTGAAATAAGGGACTAAAATGTTGTTTTAGGATGTCAGTTAGACCTATATTGTCTAATACACTACTCCGCAACCTTGGAAAGAAGAAAAATATTGAGATAACTGCAATTTTCCAAGTACTTGGAAACATCTACTGTTTCTGAAATTTGTAAATTCTAAGAGAAAGAAGATTTTGTGAAAATTAGCTCAATTCTACAAGTATCCAATGCATTTATATTACTGCAGCACGACACCACATGTTTTTATACTGGAGTAATAAAGCCTGAAGCCAAGTCTACTTTTAAGAGGGCTTTTTCTATAGAATGGAGGAGTGAGGCTGAACACATTTATTCCTACTATTTCTGGAACCAAAGTTTTCTACTGGTCTGATTTAGAAATGTGTATATGCAAGTGTACTCCTAAATGCATGAGTGACTCAAACACAAACAAATGTATGTGTGCAAACTAAAAAATAACAAGACAATCAAAAGACTACTGTCACCAATTCAGCCTAAATAATTCTTTAACACTAGGACATGCCCTGACAATCTTAGGTATAACTAACAGAAGATTAAAACACAAAGTATTTCATTATTAACTACATAAATACAGCTACACAACACTGTATGAGAAGAACTGAGTGAAGAGATCCTAACCAATTCTTCAACCAATGTTTTTTTAAAGATTAGTATTTATTAACACTAATAAATCAGAATACTCCTCCATATTCTCAGCATAGTCTACCAAGTGCTTATGTGCGCTATTTCCATTAGTATATCCCAGTGTGAATGCTTTCCCAGCTATCTCCATAGTATCCCCAGTGCTGGCTCATTTGCACCTTTGAGTTCCCATAGTTTTGTAAACAGCCATCCATGCATTTCTCTGGTCTCATCTCTACCACTGGACTATGAGCTTCTCGAAAGAGGCAGCACCACCTTACTCATCTTTATACCCTTGCAACACTTGCACAGTGCACTGCTCGAGAGGCTTAATGAATTTTCATTAAATGTGACTTATATCTGATTCCTATTTAAGAAAGTATAAATACAGAGCAAGAAGGATTATGAGACAGGAATTTCAAGTCTAGTTATAAACCTATTTATGCCCAATTAGCATTTGAAATAAATCTGAAGTAGAGAAGATTCCTATAAAAAATAACTTAGAAATGAAACTGTTTAAACAACTCTGCTGCAAAAAGTTCTTGATGGCATTAAATTATTTTAAAGTATGGACAGAAACCCAAGATATACTATCTATTTGAAACTAAAGTTCCAAATTTTGCTTAAGTAAAAATATTCTGTATCATTAAGAAAGCATTGAGTGCCTGTGCAGTTCGGTGCTAGATACTGGAGATACAAGGAGATAAAAGGCTTCCTATTAGTGTTTTCCTTCCAGCTCATCAGTGATCAATTAACTTAAAGAATATTAGATTATTATTATTACTAGAGCTGGAGACTGGTCCAGAGCTTTGTGCAGCTACGCACACGCTCTACAACTGAGCTCTAACCCCAGCTCCCAGTGCACCTGTTATCAGCCACTTGCAGGAGGTCCGCAATGTAAGGGTCTTCTGGCTGTGGAACTGGATAAGAACTGACTTCAGAGGGAGGGACTGGCTCATCGATTTGCATCCGCTGGCGTCTGAAGGCAATACTTCTTTTCTTTCCACCTTAAAAACAAATCATGTCTTAAAAATTAAGAAACAAAACACTATTAAATTAAATATTCCAGTTAGTTTTTGTTAAATGAAGTGAATCTCTAAATCATATTACATCTTAATAAAAACTTTTTCCTTACATGTAAATATCCGCCCTGCTCTCTAAACAACATATTCCTGAAAAGCTCAACAAGACATGGCTATAAAACAAGTTTTCTAAACCTACTTGCTTGGCTTATGTGCTCCAATTTAATCTCTTTCTCCACTAGATGGGGATTAGGCTTTGGCAAGATTAAAAGCTGAGTTTGCTTTGTGGTGTTCACTATTAGGAGCTCAAGTATCATCTCTAGCAGAAAACTGTCAAGTAAAGAGCTTAAGGCAGTGAAAATTAAAATATGCTTATTTTAGCAGTGTCAAAAGATCAGATAACCAAAAGTTTTAAGTACTATAAAGTCATGCTATAACTTGAACTGGTAGGCAATATTTTAATTAATGTTACAAATAGTAAAAGTAACTTTTTTAATAGACACATTGATCCTGCTTTGGCCTACAACACACTGATAATTTATCTTTTAAGCACCTGGCCAAGGTTAGATTTGTACTTGAAAAAAAGTAACAGATCTTTATGAAGAAAAATTCTCAATATTGTTTTCATGAGGATTCCTAACAAATTTTGTTTTGAGAAGGAATAGACTTACCTGGAGTTTGTACGACAGCACGCAAATTCTTTTCTTGAAGTTGTTGAATTTTCTCATTTTTAGCTCTGCTCTCTTTCTCCAACAGTTTGAGTTTGTGAACGTATTGGTTATTTAGAAATTTCAGATCTGCTGTTTCACGTGCACACTTCTTCAATGTAGTTTTCAACTCTTAAAATGAAGAAGATTGAAACACTTTTTTTGGTTTTTGCCTTGTTTTTTATTTTTTTGAGACAGGGTCTTGCTACATAGTTTAGTTTGGGAGGTGACTGGATCATGGGTGTGGGGCAGTGGATCAAGTCACTGAAAAGGTCGTTTATAACTGGGTGGGCGTGTTGGGAGGTGAAGCCTGGCGGGAACAGATGCGTCGCTGTGGGCAGTCTGGCAGGGTTTAAACATCCCTCTTCCTCCCTTGAGGGCTGCTGCTTGCTGCCTGCCATGCCCCTCTCCATCAGAGCCAGCCTACTACAGACTGAAACCGCTACGAATGATAAATCTTTTCTTTTTTAAGTTATGAAAGTCAGGTATTCTGTCTGAGCAACAAGCAAAGTTGTTAAAGGACTATCATTTTTTCTAATCTTAAGTTTGAAAATTAGACTGTAATTATAGTCTTTCTACATATAAAACAAGACACGCAAAGATACTGCATTCTAGAAATTACATTTTCATTTACCTTTAATATTTTGCTCTGAGCACTCTCTCAGTTTCATTAATGCCAGATATAACTCATTATTTTCTTTATTCAATCTTGCATTTTCAAGTTTATAGGGTTCCAAAATAAAATCAAAATTGGCACTTTCCTTTTCAGCTTTCACAGAAGATAATTTTGCTTGTCGAAGGCTTTCTGTTGTATGAACCAAGTCACTAAAATTGAAGAACGAAAACTGTAAATTTATCATCTTCTAATAGATACTTCTCAAAGGTTTAAAATATACCTTAATGTTAAAAGATATCAAATTCCAAAGAAAAATGAAAACTAGGGTTCTTTCAAGGTATTATGTATGTGTGTGGAGGCTAAATAAGTTCTCAAAACAAAACTAATTATGTTTATAAAATCATATGCATTGAATTATCTTTGAATTTTCCTTCTTGCTCATTTTCCAGGTTTCCTGAACATGTGAAATTTATTTATTTGCTGAGTGAATACTTACTGTCTGCTAATATGCTAAGCACAAGAGAAACACCAAATAAGCATCAAGCCCTTACCTCTAAGGACACAGACCAGTGGAACATCATCCACTAAAAAGTTATTGAGGAGGACACACAAAAAGGTCCTCACCACTGTAAAACCTGCCTTTTATAATCTGTCAAAAAGATTTAAAACTGTGTTATAAATTCAACAAATACTTCAGTGCCCACTACATGCTCAACCAGCAGGGGTCAGACTTTGGTTTCGCAAAGTCTGCACTGAGGAAAACAAAAACAAGTGTGCAATAATGATGCATGTTAAGGAAAATGCAACAGCTGTGAAACAGCACTAGAGGACACACAAACTTAGAGGCTAAGCAGGCACAAGGGCAAGGGAAAGCAAGGAGAAAGGGACTCTGCAGGCAGATGAACAGCATGCAGAGAGACCAAGGGCAAGAGCGCACACGACTCCAGGAAGCTTCAAGTGATTCCACGCAGGGGCGGCGGTGAGGCTGCAGGGAGAACCAGGCGCTAGGCCATGAAAGGTCTGGGAGGTCATGTTAAAGATCACAAAGCAGCTTTATTCATTCTTCTCCTTTCCATCCTATTGTAAAATCCTGTAAATCCTGCTCAAGTCTCAAACTACTCCAACATAACTCTTATGGAAAAGAAAAAAATCACAAAGAACATTCCACTTAAGGTACTGTATGATCGCAATGATCCACAACATATGAAATGTGATAAAAATATATGTGAACTTGTATTAGCCAGATCTTGGAAACAACCTAAGTGCCCATCAACTGAGGAATGGATAAAAAAGTTGTGGTATTTTTATACAATGTAGTACTACTCAGCTATACAGAATGATCACATTGATGTATTTATAAATAAATGGGCGCAGCTTGAGACCATACTCTTAAGTGAAATAAATCAAACTGTGTCCTTAGAGGTAAGGGCTTGATGCTTATTCTGATGTTAGGTAAGAGCGAGTTGTCACATGGTGCCGGGTCTGGTGGATAGGTGGGTAGATACATGGTAGTGTTTTCATGAGCCTGCTTTTGCAGCTGACAGTACTTGGCAGCAACACTCACTGTCGTCTCGATCACACCTCATAGATACCAAAAAGGACTTCCACATCTGCTTCAGGAAGTGAAAAGAATGATGAGATATTTGATCTCCAACACTGCAATAAAAAGTATTCCAAACTACTTCTGCTCAGAGAAACTCTCAAAATGTTTACTCTGAGTATAGTGTGAGAGGTGACACCGGGAGTTTTGCAGTGTACACATTCTGGACTGAGGCAGATGAATTAAAATCAGAGGAAAAAAAGGTAAACTTCAGATGATTTAATGACTTTTCAACTCTGCTCATTTCTTTAATGAAACAAAACATTTAATCAGAAACTAGACAAGTGGTTTAAGGATCATATATGTTTAGAACTGTATTTTGATCTTTACCTGAACAGCTTTTCTACCAAAGGTAAACACTCGATTGTCAGAGTCTGACGGTACCCCAGCTGATCCAATCTTTTCCTAATATTAATATACTTTCTCTCTGCAGCTGTCGTCATCTTGACCTCCAAAACCAGTTTTACTCACTTCCAAAAATTAAAGTCCTAAAAGAAAAGAATGATTATACCTACTATTGTTGTTTCATAACAAAAAGAATAGATTCTTTTAATATGAAACAATTAATTTTTTGTTCCTCTTCAGGCAGTCTTTAAAAATATTTACAATGATTTAAATCCTTTGCTATGTTCTCCATGTTGTTGCATTGAAATACTGTCTCTTCACAAACCTAAACATAAAAGTTAAAATAATAAAGAGCCTAGAAAAAAAAAAAAGATTTTCAGAGCCTAAGGTAGGGAGAGAATTCTTAAAGGGGAGTCTTTTAAAAGCACACAACATAAAAGGAAAACTGAGCAAATATTTACTATTTGCTATAAGCTAAACTATTAATAAACAGGCTACATCAAAACTAAAAACATTGGTCATCAAAGAAAAATGCAAACCAAAGAGTGCCTGAAAACATAATAGCCTAGAACGAATTTTTATATGGAATAACTCATATAAGTTATTTTATAACTCAATAAAACAAACAACTAATGAGAAAATTTACGCTAAAAATAAAATTTACTTGTCCTGAAGATACGAATAGGTGCCTTACCCCCCCCCAAAATCTGAAGAGGAAGAGTATATGGAAAAGGTGTTCAAGACCAAGGAAATTTAAATTAAAATCACTTAAAAGCATAAATTTTGTCCATACTAGAATGGCTAACATGAAAAGAAATGGCAATACCCGAAGTTGGCAAAGATTTGGAACAGTATTTATATGAAACAAACACCCACTAAAGACAAAAATGTTCACAGTAGCCTTATTTATAATAGTTTCAAGCTGGGAACAACCCAAATGCCAAACATCAACCTTAGAAAGGATAGACCACAATGTATGTGTAATACTACCCAGGAAAGAAGAGTGTGAAATTACTGATAATTACCAACAACATGGATGAATATCAGAAATACTACTGAGCAACAGAAGCCATACACATATACTGTATAATTCCATGAAGTTCAAAACCTAGTAAAATTACTATGGGCAGAGAAATTAGCTCAACAGTCACCCACTGAGGTAGAGATTGCCTACCAGGGTTAAGAACTTTCTAGGGTGATAAAAATACAATTGACGGAGGGAATGGTGCAAACATTTATGGAAGCTTTTCAAATACATACTTCATCATGTAAATTTCACTTCAGCTTTTTAAAAAAGGAACTTAAATACTTGTGTACACTTTTTAAACTTGTGTAAGTATTTATAACTATATTCTCTATTAATCTGTCCTAAAATGGAGTTATCCAAAGATAATTCTTTAGAAATTTTGTTCTTTTCTAACCTTTAATTAAACATACTTAGTGGTATTCATGGTTTCAAACCAAATAAAAGCTTTTGTTTTTAAGACAAGACCTCACTATGTAGTTCAGGCTGGCCTTGAACTCATATGTAGCCCAGGTTGGCCTCCAATACAATCTTCTTACCTCAGCCTTTCTGGTGCTGGGATTACAGGTGTGTCACCACATCTGGATAAAAGCTTTTTTTAAAACAAGGTGTGGGTGTGTAGATTTGTAATCTAAGCTGGTCCTGAACTCACTATGTGACCCAGGGTGGCTTCCCACTCACGATCCTCCTGCCTCAACCTCCCAAGTGCTGGGATTGTAGATGTATACTACCATACCCATTCCCAAATAACTTTGAGATCTGTTATTTTTTCACAATTGATAAAGTACAAATGCATGTGAATACGTGCAATGTTGAACCATCCTGCAAGCAGAAGCCTGCACTATCCCTGCCTTGTTCTAAAACACAGCTGACTTTTGAGATGCTTGAAGTTTCTGCCCTTCTCCCTGCCTCCTGGTTGTGTTTTTTGTCTGGTCCTTAGCCTTATCAGAGTACAATGTCTAGAGACAGGCAGCTCTCCAGAAGCCTGTGCCATGATGCTAGTGACACATGGACTGTGCCCTGATTCCCTGCACTTCATTAATTGAGTTAGGAGATGGCGTTATTTCTCCCTGCACTCGGTCAGAATGGTGAGCTCATTATGTCCAGTTTTCAGTTTGCCAACGATCTATAACACTTTAGATGTGAAGCTGGCTTTTCTTCTGTCCCTTCGTCTTCGGAATGGCTGAAAGAATTTATTGAAATGAGGCTACTGAGAAAAACCACTCATCACACTACTTTTGAATTCTTGACAAGTCTGCCCCTAAGATGCTTCCTCATCCCTTTCCTGTGACAAACAGGGCTGTCCTTTCCAATGAGCCCAAGGTAGCCACACAATAACTCTCATGCAGCTCTATTTAACACAGTCCATGGAGCCAGATGGTGTTTGCACTGCCTCAACCACAGAAAGCTTCTGCCCTCTCATGTGTCACAAGAGTTCTCTCAGGTAAGTCTGCAATGGAGAGAAGGCAACACATCTTCACCTCCACCTGCTGTACCTGGTGGAAGGGGAGGGAGTGTCAGCCTGCAAGTGCTACCTTCATGTCCCTCAGCAGCTCCTTAAGATTAAAGGCTTAATCCCATGACAAGGGGACTAAAAAGCCACACAATGATTGAAGTTCACTTTAGGAAAAAATAACCTGCACTTTACAATGGAGTTAAGAGAATCAAAAATTCAACAAGACAAAACAAACAAAATGGACTGGAGTGTAGCTCCATAGTACAGCGCTGGCCTGGTCTGCACCAGACCTTGGGTTCAACACCCAGTACCATCAAGGAAGGGGGTATATACAATTCAATCTTGATTCTATAAGACATTGCTTTCAGAAATCCCCAAACCAATTTGTCCTGCCTTTATTAAAAAGAAGAGATTTCAGAAACTTGCAATGACCTCCTGAGAGAAATTCTGTCTACAATGTCTGGTTCCCCTTCTTTTGAATCCCCAAAATGCCAATGTTCCCTCCCCTTTTATGGTTCCCTTCTGAAACTAGTAAAAGCTTCTTCCCTTGAGATCTAACAAGTTGGGTCCGTTCCATCCATCCCTCCTAGTCATTACAAACCCTTTTAATATGTAGCATATCTATCAAACTTCAAGCTACATTTGCCCAGCTGGACCTTCAGTCCACCATCACCACTACCACCAGGCAACCCTGCAAATAAAAGGCTAATGGCATCTTTGCCCCCAGAAAAGCTTTTATCCAAATCACCAGGCCATAAGTAGGTGAGCTGATACTGGATGCCAAGTCTCCTGAGTCTTGTCCAGCACTCTGATTTCTGTACTTAATAAATCACTTCTAAACTAGTACCTCTCCTTGGTTACTGTTTCCTACAATCTTTCTCCTGGCCAGTGCTAACTCTTCTCTGAAAGGCTTTCCCAAGGGCTTTCTGTGTTCCTTCCATAAGAGGGATTGTCTGATGTCCGGTGTTTTAGGGAAACCTCTGCAGACATCAGAAATACACTTGACATACTCGAACTAGTAGTGTATCATGGATGTTTTCCCTCTTTGTTGGTTACCCAGGAAATAATTCCTCCTCACAGCTTGCTTTGGGGTAAAGGGAAGGAGAGAATGAGAATACAAATAAGTTAAAACATCATGGCTAGGGCCGCAATACATAAAACTAGATTAAAATCCTACCAGGGAAGACAAAAAATATGTACAGTATTAGGCTTTCTCGGCCTATCATCTTCCCGTATCCTGGATTGAAACACTGTGGCTATACTCACCAGACTTTAGCCAAACAACATACAAGGCTAGGTTTGGGCATGCCACATCCACGTTTAGACCCATAGACACATTCAGAACTACCGAACTATTTAGCCCTGGAAGGCGGACATCTGAAAACCAATGCATTTTATTTATATGCAAGGGCTTATAAAACAAAACCAAACAACAACGAATCTATTAACTGAGGTCATCCCTGAGTCCTTTCTTACTCAACACAGTGGAGACTGGAAAGCAGAGAGAACGTTTTCCGAAGGCACCGGGCCAAGCCGCTTTGAGGCACTGTTTACAAAACGACTCGTAGCGTTCTTACACCGCGCGCATCGGTATTTTAAACCTACCGATCAAGCCCGCGGGCCCGGCCCACTCCGAGGCCCAGCCTCCCAGGCCCCATCCCAGTCTCGGGCCGACGTCTTCACCGTCCCGGCGCGCACGAAGGGGTGCGGGAAGCGGGCCGCAGGGACAGAGCCCGCGCCCGAGCCCGTCCCTCCAGCGCCGCCCGCTCCCTCCCGCGGCCGCGCGGCCTCCCCGCAGCGCCCAGCCCGGCCGGCGGGCCCGCCCCGCTCACCTTCTGCCTGCGGCCGCATCGCCCTCCCCAGTCGTCTCCCTGGCTGGCCCCTTCCGCTTCAGCCACCCGCCCGGCGCTTCCTTCCGCAGTTTGAAAATGGCGCGGAGAGATGATCTGGGCCTTTACACCGGAGGCGCCGCGGTTGCCCCGGTAACGGGAGCGACGGGCCAGGCGCCGCGCGCGCCCAGCAGCTATGGCGGCGCTGGACCCGCGTTCCCGGAAACGCAACGGCCTGGACGCTGCGAGGCCACAGCGCCCCCTGGCGGAAGGCACCTGCAGCTAGCCAATCCCGAGCCTGACACGCTCCGACCACTGTCCGGGTGCTGGCCAAAATTAGCCATCACCTGCAGGGTGAACGCGTGCTCACTACGCGGCGGTCAGCAGAGCGATCGCGCTGTCTTTTCTGACAGCCACGCGGTACAATAAATCATTATTCCTAGCCGATCCTCTAAGGCTCTGTGTAGACACGCAGAATAGAATCCACCCATCAAAACAGGATTACCTGCTTCTCCCTGGCGCTTCCAACTGTGAATTTTTTGAGTCTAATAAGATTTTCCTAAGCTATGTTTCCCTGGCACCTACCACAATAAACATTTGTGAATGTTTATAGAAATAAACTGCATGTAGAGAAAGCTTGATCACAGATGGAAAACACGTAATGAAATCCTAATCCATTTCTCTCCCAAAAGCTTTCTAGATGAGCAGAAACGAGCTTGATTTTTTTCCTGCTTAGCCCTCTCCCTTTTGAGGCCAGCCTGGGATGCAGGGTGAGTCCAGGGCCGGCCTGAATTACGGAGCCAGCCTCCAACAACAATTGGCGTATTATGTACACGTACCAACCCCCATGATGAATGCAACCATTGTATACTACAAACATGTACTAATAATGATATTTATAAAAGAGACTTGCTTCGTGATTGGGGCTATTCTGATAACAGGAAGAAGGGAGAGACAGATATAAAGAAACAAAGGCATAACTGTGACAGAGCTTACAAACCAAAATGCCAAAATAATGGAGAAATCTAATGCAACAAAGATAGCCAACAGAAAGAAACAACCAAAACATGATTCACCAAAAGATTCACACCAGATGAGGTGAAGCCTTTAAGGGAATATGTTTAAAATTATGTAGATCAAAGTTTCAGGCCTCAGCCTTTCTGACATTTAGGTGGAAAATTCCTTTTTGGATAGAGTCTGTCCTGCATACTGTAGAATGTTCCTGCCTGGCTTCTACATGCTGGAGTGTTGTGACAAACAGAAAGTCTCCAGATGTTGCCCAACCCTCGGGAGACAAAATCACTCCTGCTTGAGAAACACTGGTCTAAAAGAGTGAAGGAATAACTGCCTTTAAAAAGAATAAAAATTACTAAGTGGAACAAGATGAGATGGGCATGAAAGGGAACCAAAAAGGAAATCTGGATACTTAAAAGATAGTTCCGAAAATTTTAAAAAATTATTCAGTGAGCTAACCTCCAGATTAGATAGTTATTATTATATGGGATAAACTCTAGACTAGTTCAAAGAATTGGATGATTTACGTGAATCCCAGTGCAGACAAAAAAATAAAATATATATAAAATATAATTAAGAACCACAGATAATAACCTCAAGAATGTACAAAAGGCAACAGCATCGATGGCAGGCAGAATGGCCCCTCAAAAGTGTCCACATCTCAATTAGTGGGAGCTGTGAATAGGTTACATGACATGACAAGAGGAACTTTGCAGATGTAACTAGTAGTGACTTAGACTATGCAGTATGTCCAATTTAGTCACAGGAACCCTTAAAAGCAGTGAAGCATGAGAGGCTTGAAAAAAAGGTTAGAGTGAGCTGGTTTGCCTCATTGGAAATAGAAGGGGTAATGTGCTAAGACAGATCCCCAAACTGAATCTCAACCATATTATAGCATTGGCGAACTGAATCCCTTACAACCTGGTTGAGCTTAGAAGCAGATTTTACCCTAGATTTCCTTCCTGCTGCATAAAAGCCCAGGATGGCACCTTACTTAGGCAGCAGAACTCACCTGGACTTCTGATCCACATTAATTTGTTTTGCTTTAATCTACTAAGTTGTGGTTGTTTGTTACAGTAGCAATAGAAAAACTAATATAGCAGATAACCAGTGCTTTAGGAGATAAAAAAAAGAATGTTCCAGAATTGAATCAAGACACAAATCTTCAGATTAAGAAAAAAGTTTGATCTTTCTAACTAAAGACAAAAGTTAAAAGGTATACAGTAGCTTCAGCTCCCTCCTTCCTTTGCCCTCTTAAAATGATATGAAGGGATTTTAAGAAGCTATAAAAAAAAGGCATTAGGACAAACATGGTGGTAAAGGAGGCAATTGCAAAAACAAAATATGAAATGGCATCCTAAAGAAAGTGAGATGCTAAGCTGGCTTATAAGGCAAATGTCACATATTATGAAACGCATACTTTTAAACCCTAGGATCGCATTAGGTGATTAGAAGTTTTTTAGGAGGTGCAAGGAAATCAAGACAAATGAATAGCAGAATCATATCTGCTTTTTTTTTTGTCATTTTTGTTTTTATTGGTACCAGGGATCGAACTCACGACTGCACACTTGCAAGGCAGGCACTTATGCAGCTGAGCTAAATACCCAGCCCTACAGAATCATATCTTTTATGTCATTTTCACAAAGGGACACAAAGTAAAAATGTGGGCAAAGTTGCGCAAATTATTCATGTTGTGTTTGTGTTTTTCCTTTATTTTTCTGTTTCTTAACCAGGACCACTTTACTGAATTTATGTAAGTAAAGAGTTTGTTTGATGAAACTCCATTATATCTTGTTCTGGATTGAATTGAGTCTTTCTCAAAATTTATATTTGGCGTACCTAACTCCCAATGTCCAAAAAGTAGCCTCATATGGAAATGGGGTCATTGTAGATTTAATGAACTAAAATGAGGTCTTATTGAAGAGGGTTGGGCCCATAATCCAATATGACTAGACTTCTTATAAAAAGAACACCATGTGAAGAAAACGAGACCTGTGCAGGGGAAAGACGATGTGAAGACCCAAGGAAAGTACTATTGACAAAGAATACCAGAGATCCTAGTAGACCACAGAAGCCAAGAGGAAAGCATGGACCAGACTGTTCTCCGACAATCTTCAGAACCAAACTACCTGCTGGCACCGTGACAGAAGATTGTCTGGCCTCCAGAGCTGTGAGGCAATACGTTTGTGTTGCTTAAGCCACACAGCTCGTGCTATTTTGTTACAGGTGCCCTATTGTGACTAATAATCCTGACAACTTCATTGAATTAAGAAGCACATAAATTAGTAGAGCACACTCGAGTGTGTCTGGGGGAGTTGTGGAAGTGTGATCTTGGGCACCATATTGGATCCCTTGACCTTTCTGCTCTGGCACAGTTCCGGCTTTTGGCAACCATAAATGGAGCAGCTCTGTTCCTTCACACTGTAATGCCTTGGAGCAACCCATCAGAGGCTGTAAATGAAATCTTTCCTTCTTTAAAATATAGGGTCAGTTATTGTGCCTCAGCTATATGAAAGCTAATGCACCTCTCAGACCAATACATACGTGTTTTAAGCGTCAGTTGATAAAAGAGACTAAATGTCACAAAAATCCAGAAAAGGAAAAAAAAATCTTTACAAACTAGAGTTACTTGTCAAAGTTTCATGGAGCAGATGGGACTTGGAGTTGGATCTTGAAATAACTAGAACTTGGAGACATAATGAAGAATAGAGAGTTTGGGGGAGGAGAGAAGGAAAGCAGAGGTGATGATACGATGGGAATGGACTGAAGGAGAAATTTTTCCCAGGGAGTAATGCAGAAATCTGGTGTCCATGGGGACAAGCTCAGTGGTACACAGAATGACAAGCTAGACATAAAAGTAGAGTCAGGTTGGGGTGGAGTGCAGTGGTAACACACTTGCATCATATGTATGGAACCCTGGGTTCACTTCCCTGACCACAAAAAACTGAAAAGTGTAGTCAGATTACTAAAGAACTCACAGAATATTAGATTTCAGGGCTTTACTTGTATCCAATAGGTAGTGGAGAATTATTGAATTTTTTAAACTGAACAATCACTCAAAATTAGTAGGGGGGAATTGATCTGTATAATAGAAGGACAGAATGGAGAATAGTGAGCAGGGCAGAAAACAGTGTCATCGAGGACAAAAGTTAGTGACCTGACCACAGAAGACACCCAAGCTGTAATGAGAAACTATTCTTTCGCAGCAGACGCTAGAAAAATTATTCTTAGGAAAGGACCACTTTTAAAAAGCACAATACTGAAGCACCTTGATAATATAGCAGTTTTATTTTGTGTCTACAAAGACATCAGATATTTCTTTTCATAATGATGGTGTAAGGAATTACATCTTTTTTAAAATCACCATTTGGATTCAGAAGTAGAAATAAGAGCAGAAAATGAGAAACTTGATAAATACTTCCACTACAAAACAACAGATCTACATGTCAAAAATTTTATATAAAAAGACAAAGAATAAAGCAGGAAAGTATTAAAATGGATACCAAAGACTTAGTGTGTAAAGAGCCCTTATCAACTGACAATAAAATGCCTAGTAATGTATTAGAAAAATAATATAATGAAGGCAAAAACAAAAAATATGAGATGTCAAATGTCTCTTTACCATATTAAGAGATTCAAATACTGGCAATAAAACACATGTAATGAAAACTGAGACATGAAGGAAGAGTAGGGAGCCAAGTAAAAGACAGATGGATAAAGACAATAAGCTAAAACAATACTTTTATAATTGCACAGTGTACTGAGGTCTTTCTAGGTTCTGTTCTGAAAGATATTTTTCATAGTACTTGTTTCACAGGAATCATTTCATTTAATCACCATAACAGCCCTAAGAGGTAGCAAATACTGTAATCCCATTTTACAGATGGGATTGAGCCACATACAAAAAGTTGCGAAATAATTGATGGAGCCTTTGCTTAAGTTTTGCAAAGGAAAGCAACTCTGTGACTTTGGTGTACTGTCAAGGAAGGGAGGTCTAATGATGGTGGCTCAAAAGAAGAAAATTCACATGAAGATCCATTAACTTCGTGGAGCCATAATTGCCAGTACTGTCAAAAATCAGTTACACTGAGAGTTTAAAATCACTGCTCCCAGTGGTCAACAACCTACCCAGCTTCCAGCCACACTGGGCTGGGCGCTGGAGGTTTCTATGCTCAGTGACCTTCTTTCAATCCAGAAAATTCAGCTGCCAGCTGGGGTGAGTCCTGTGCACCATCCTGAGCCCAAGAGAGATTAAAATCATTGCTCCCAGTGGTCAAGGACCCGCCCAGATTCCAGCCACAGTAGACTAGCCTTGGGAGGTTTTGCAGCCCAAGTAGATTACACTCAGGATCTTCTTCAGTCAGGGGAGTTGAGGGCACATGAAGTGACTTCCAGGGCATTTGTCCTTGCCTGAGGAGAGTTTTGGACCATCATCCACAGTGGTTAGGTATCCGTCCAGCTTCCTGGAACACTGGAGGTGGCACAGGAGGGCCTGAGGGCCTCACTGGACCATGCTCAGCAACCTCCATTCAGTCCCAGGAGCCCAGGGCATAGGAGATGATTTCCAACATGCCCAGGGGAAGCCTTGGAACAACACTTGAGACACGGAAATATAGGAAAATGACAAGATGAAAGACCAAAATGCAATCCTCCAGCCCATCCCAAGAAAACCTAGGAGTGATATACATAGAAGAAAATATATGCCATATACCTGAAATACCTGAAATAATAGCAACTGAAAGAAAGAAGCAACTCCGGGGAGCTTTAAAGGAATTCAAACTAGAAATAATCTCCCAGGTGAAAAGAAGAAATGATAAAAGTAATGAAAAAGATGCTGAACATATGTAAAGACACAGTTAAAAAATTAGAGGGACTAAACAAAAATGTAGAATACCTGGATGAACAATATAAGAAACAAACAGAATACATGAAGCAGATTCAAAGAGATATACAAGTAATCAAAAATTCCATTGAAAGTTGTCAAAACCGACTCAATGGAAGGGAAGATAGAATTTCAGAACTCAAAGACAAGATTGCAGCTAGTGAACAGGAAAGGAAAGATCTTCTAAAAATAACAAGGAATCAAGAAATAACAATTCAGCAGCTGCAAGATGATGCAAAGGAAAACAACATAAGATCAATAGAGATAAATGAAAAAGAAGGGGACAACACAAATGATATCAAGAGGGTATTTATAGAAGTAATAGCTGAAAATTTCCCAAAGATGAGACTGGAAACTGACATTAGGATTAGTGAAGCATATAGAACTCCAAATAGCCATAATCAAAATAAAACTACACTCAGTCATATAATAATTACCATCTCAGAAATCCAACATAAGAATAGAATATTAAAAGCTATTTATTAAAAGAGAGAAAAGACAGATCACCTATAAAGGAAAACCTATCAGAATCACAGCAGACTACTCAACACAAATAATGAAGTCAAGAAAAGCATGGAATGAAGTATTTCAGATCCTAAAGGAAAATGATTTTCAACCTAGACTGATGTACCCTGAAAAACTGCTTTTCAAAATGGATGGAGAAATAAGATATTTCCATGGCAAAGAACAGCTGAAGAACTTCATGATCACCAAACCAACCCTGAAAAGAATACTGACAGACATTCTAGATACACATAGAAAAAAATCACTAAGCAAGGTAGACAATTAAACACAACGGAAAGATAAGAATGCAACAGCAGAAAGATAACATGTCAACAATAAACCAATATATAACAGTTATAACCATTAATGTAATGGTCTAACTTCACCAATTAAAAGAAACAGACTGGCAGAATGGATCAAGAAACAACATCCAACCATATGCTGTCTGCAAGAAACCCATCTAACCCAAAAGGAAACTCACAGACTACAAGTCAAAGGATGGAAAATAATACTTCATGTAACAGGAACCCCCGCCCCGCAAAAAGCAGGGGTTAATCCCAGCATTCAGGAGGCTGAGGTGGGAGGATCGCTGTGAGTTTGAGACCAGACTGGGACACAAAGTGAGCTCAAGGCCAGCCTGAACTGCATAGTGAGACTCTCATCTCAAAACACACACACACACACACACACACACACACACACACACACACACACACAAAGCAGGGGTAGCTATTCTGTTTGCAGACAATGTGAACTTCAAACCAAGAATGATCCTAAGAGAAAAAGAAGGTCACTATATACTGGTTAGGGGAAAATTTCAAGAGGAAGAGATAACTATCTTAAATACATACGCACCAAATTCAAGAGCAACCAGCTACACAAAGCAAGTATTAATAGAAATGAAAAATCAAATTAGCAATAACACAGTTATAACAGGAGACCTTAACACACCATTGATACCAAGGGACAGATCAACCAGACAGAAAATCAGCAAAGAAATAACAGAACTGAATCACATCTGTGAACAAATAGACTTGATAGACATATACAGAGCGTTCCATCCAACAACATCAGAATATACATTCTTCTTAGCAGCACATGGGACATTCTCTAAAATAGACCATATACTAGCTCACAGAATGTATTTAAATAAATGCAAGAATTGAAATCATCCCATGGATGTTATCAGATCATAGTGCCATGAAACTAGAAATTAATGATAAAAGAAATTGCAAAAACCCCACAAACACATGGAAATTGAACAATACACTCTTGAGCAATCAGTGGGTCACAGAGAAAATTAAAGAAGAAATTAAACAATACCTACAAGCAAATGAAAATAAAAACACAACTTACTGGAATCTGTGGAATGCAATGAAAGCTGTCCTCGGGAAAATTTATTGCACTGAGTTCCCACATCAGGAAAACAGAACAAATACAAATAAATAACCAGATGCTACAGCTCAAACATCTAGAAAAAGAAGAGTAATTCAAGTTCAAAAACCAAAAGAAGGAAGGAAATTATAAAAATCAAAACAGAAAATGCAATAGAGACTAAGAAAACAATCCAAAGATCAATGAATCAAAGAGTTGGTTCTTTGAAAGAATAAATAAAATTGATAAGCTCCTAGCCAACCCTATTTAAAAAAGGAAAGAAAAAGATCAAAATTCATAAAATAAAGAATGAAAAAGGTGAAATCACTACAGACTGTGTGGAAATACAGATCATCAACACCTATTTCAAAAACCTCTACTCTCATAGGTTTGATAACACAGAAGAAATGGACAGATTCCTAGAAACATATGAAGTACCAAAGATAGGTCAAAAAGATGTAAAACTGTTGAATAACCCAATTTCTATTAATGAAATTGAAAATATACTTAAGTCCTTATCTACAAAGAAGAGCACAAGCCCAGATGGATTCACCACGGATTTCTACAAGAAATACAAAGAAGACTTAATGCTGACACTCCTCAAACTCTTCAGTGAAACTGAAAGGGAAGCAATCCTTCCTAAGTCATTCCTGGAAGCAAATATTATTCTAGTACCAAAACCTGAGAAAGACCCAACTAAAAAGGAGAACTACAGGTCAATCTCCCTTAATGAACACAAATGCAAAAATCCTCAATAAAATATTGGCAAACAGGATGCAGCAAATCATCAAGAAGATTATATACCATGACCAAGTAGGATTCATCCCAGGCATGCAGGGATGGTTCCACATATGTAAATCAATAAATGTAATCTACCATATCAATAAAGCCAAAAGCAAGAATCACATGATCATTTCTATAGATGCAGAAAAAGCTTTTGATAAGGTCCAACACTCATTCATGATAAGAACTTTGCAGAGAATTGGAATAGATGGTCTTTACCTCAGTATGATAAAGGCCATCTGTGACAAACCAACAGCCAGTATCATATGAAATGGCCAAAAACTGAAGGCCTTTACCTTAAAATCAGGCACAAGACAAGGATGTCCCTTATTACTGCTCCTATTTAATATAGTTCTGGAAATACTAGCCAGAGCAATTAGACAAGAGAGAGAAATAAAAGGGGTAAAGATAGAAAAAGAGGAAGTTAAATTATCATTATTTGTGGAAACATGATACTCTACACAGAAGACCCCCAAAACTCCATTAAAAGACTCCTAAATTCAGCAATGTAGCTGGATACAAAATCAATACTCAAAAATCAATAGCATTTCTATACACTAACAGCAAAGTCACTGAGAGAGAAATAAGAGAAGCCACATCTTTCATACTAGCATCCAAAAAAATGAAATACTTAGGAACTAATCTCACGAAAGAAGTAAAAGATCTATACAGGGAAAATTATAATATCCTGAAAAAAAAACTGATGAGGATCTCAGAAAATGGAAATGACAGGATTATTTCCAGAAGGTGAAAAATATTCCCAAAAGATGAGGAGTATAAAACAAAAGAGGCCTTTATTCTGGGAACATGGAGAGAGAGGACTGGCGCGCTGGCCGCTGGAATCTGGCGATCTCTCTCACGTGGACACGTGGCGTGGGGGAATATAAGTAGCCTAAGCTTAGGGCAGTGCCCTAAGGCCATTAGAGATACACAGGTATTTTATTGGCACACCTTTGGCGCCAGGGGCAGATTCCAAAGGGTGTGTGTGGGGGGTATAGGGTTACAGGTAAATCTCTAGGGGCGGGGGAGACAGGAGCTCCCTAATTCTAGCTGAGGCTTTTTCTGGCTACAGTGTCCGGTCTGGGTCAACAACCCTTTCAGGAAAGACATTCCTTGTTCATGGATAGGAAGAAAAATATTGTAAAAATGGCCATTCTCCCAAAACTGTTATACAGATTCAATGCAATCCCAATGAAAATACCTTCAACATACCTCTTAGATCCTGAGAAATCACTCGTAAAATTCATCTGGAACCAGAAGACACCTAGAATAGCAAAGGCAATTCTAAGTAGCAAAGGCAAGGCAGGAGGCATCACAATCCCTGACTTGAAGTTATACCATAAAGCTACTATAATAAAATCAACATGGTACTGGAATAAAAACAGATCTGAAGATCAATGGAATAGATTAGAAGATACAACCACAACTACAAACACACTCAACCACCTTATCTTTGATAAAGGGGCCAAAACATGTACACTGGAAGAACAACAGTCTCTTTAATAAATGGTGCTGGAAAAACTGGCTCTCCACATGCTGAAAATTAAAACTAGACCCATGTCTATCACCATGTACTAAATTAGAATCTAAATGGATTAAAGATCTGAATATTAAAACAGAAACACTAAATCTATTGGAAGACAAATTGGGTAAAAACCTTGAAGACATAGGGGTAGGTAGAGAATTCATGAACAGGACTCAAACCGCACGGGAAATACTTCCCAGAATCAGTAACTGGGATCACCTCTTTTTAAAAAGTTTCTGAATGTCAAAAGAAATCTCCAGCATAGTGAAAAGAAAACTCACAAACTGGGAAAAAATCTTAGTGAACTGTCCCTCAGACAAAGGACTTCTGTCTAAAACATACAAAGAATTAAAAAAAAAATCAGACCTCTGAAATTCACAGACCCAATCCAAAAATGGGCATCTGAGATTAATACACAGTTCTCAGATGAAGAAATACAAATGGCAAATAAATACATGAAAAAATATTCATTATCATTGGTCATTAGAGAAATACAAATTAAAACAACACTGAGATTCCATCTCACTCCAGAAAAAATGGCCAGGATCAAGAAAACTACCAACAACAAATGCTGGAGGGACTGTGGGGAAAAAGGAATTCTCCGCACTGTTGGTGGGAGTGTAGACTGGTGCAACCACTGTGGAGATCAGTCTGGACACTCCTCAAAAGTCTGGGATTGGAAGTCCCATTTGTTCCAGCTATTCCACTTCTAGGTATATTCCCAGAAGAACTGAAAACATCGTACCACAATGATATATGTGTACTCATGTTTATAGCAGCACAATTTGTAATAGCCAGATCTTGGAAACAACCTAAGTGTCCATCAACTGAGGAATGGATAAAAAAGTTGTGGTATTTTTATACAATGTAGTACTACTCAGCTATACAGAATGATCACATTGATATATTTATAAATAAATGGGCACAGCTTGAGACCATACTCTTAAGCGAAATAAATCAAACTCACATGTATCATATAGTCTCCCTAGTGTAAGAAATGGTAAGAGCACATAAGATTTTATGGTAATCATGATTCCCCATTACATTGCTTTGAAGCCTTATAATGTTTGCATTCATTAGTTGGAATGGTTTTATCCTGGTTTGTTTGATTTTATTATCTGTGAAAATATGAACAGCTATTTTGAAGAAAACAAGACATTATAATAGCCAGTGCTGATTTAATATCATCTTACTCTGAAGTCCTACCATGGTTTGTTTTTGTTTCCATTGGTTCTATCATATTATATCTTATTAGATTTTATTATGTGTGATAGTATAAACAAACTTTCTATGGAAAATGAGATAATATAGTAGCCATTGTTCTCTGTTATTTGGTTCTGAGTGCCCTGTGATACTTTCATTCTCTTGAATGGTTTTATACTATTTTGTTATGTTCTGTACTATCAAATACGAAGTTATGCTCAACTATTTCAAAGAAAGAGACATTATGGTAGTTACTGTTAATTATGGGTTGTCTTGTGGTAAAATGCTGTGTTGCTTACATTGTTCTGATCTGATCTGCTTTGTTATGTCCTCTTTTGTCTTAATCTCTTTAAAATAAAAAAAAAAAGTCAATTACACTAACCCTCACATGCAACACAGATTTCCTGCCACAGATGGCTGATCTAGCTGCTGTCTGAGCACATTCAACAACTGGAAAATTCTACTTTTTAAGTAGTTTTTTGCATTGCTGAACATGTTTGCTAGAAAAAGTTTCCTTGTATGAAGTTAAATTGTGCTTTTGTCTCAAATGATCAAGCAGAAGTGAGTTTTTCCCCTCATCTAGCAATGACCCTTCTTGATAAATACGCTCAGGCCTTCAGCTTTTGCTATGATGACATGGTCTCCAAGCCCATTACTTTTCTGGCTAGATTCTCTTGGGTAGAGACAATGTAGCTTCTCAGTTCCCTGAAATAACTGCATTGGATTAGAGCTGAGTACTGACACATTTGTCTTCTTTGCCATATCTGCTCAGCGCTTAGCAACACAAATTAGTGTCACATTGGCTTTTTAACCAACCAAGTCACATGTTTTCCCAGAGAACCATAAACAGTTCTCTTTCCATTGGCTCACGGGATTTTTAATATAGACATTTATATTATTCTGAATTCAAAATTGGGCTTTCTGGAGTAAAGATCAGTTATTATAACTAGCATCAGTTATTATAACTAGTTTCCTTACTTAACTCCCTGATTGGATATGATTAGAGTTAGAATTCACCTTCTGTGTACTGGGTCGGCACAGCAGGAGATAAAACCCCTCAAATTATGAATCTGAAAGCTTATAGAAGAAAGACAGTTTTCTGCTTTCTTTGAGAAACAGTGAAAAACTTTTGCTCTCTAGTGTACAATGCTTTTCTTGAAGATAGGAAGGGAAGAATCCTTTTAGAATGTGTCTCTTGGGGCTGGGGATTTAGCTCAATGGCATAAGCGCCTGCCTTGCAAGCAGGCAGTCATGAGTTCGATCCCTGGTACGGAAAAAGACAAAAAACAAAACAAAAACAAAAACAATGTGTCTCTGGCAGGTACAAGGGAAGCCCCTCCTGGGTTATTGCTCTTGAACTGGCTCCTGGGTTCTAAGTTTTAGTCCCTCTTTGAGAAGTAACACACATATCCCGGGAGGCACATCTCTTCAGAGCTCTCTCACTAGGTATTTGGTCTACATTCTGAATTGCTAAGTTCCAAGGTGCGATCCTCAACTTGTGTTCTGTTATAACTTGCTCAGAAAGTCCTACATGTACAGAAATAGGGAAAGGTTAACTTGGTGCCTTGGGCTTAATCCAATTCATTTCTCTGGGTTCTGTCTGGATTATATATACCCCTTCTCTTGGCTTTCTCTAACCTCTCTTCTTCTTTTTCCTTTTGTTCTTACTCTTCTCCTTTTGCTTGCTACAAGCTCCAGAAACTCAGCCAAAATATCAGCCAAAATCCATATTAGGCACTGTCAGAATGCCCTAATAATTAGTTAAATTAAAAAAGCACTTCATGGTCCCACTTGGCAGAATACCTGGCAGCAGAGTCTCCTTGGTTTGAGGTTCAAAGCTTCCATCAAGTACCTGATGACTTTTCGTCTTTTCTCTCTAGCCAGTGTGTGGCCTTTGCCAAGTGGCTGTCACAACCAGAAGACATAGATTTGCATGGAATAGCGCTCAAAACAAGAAGACAGCGGGTTTGGGGCAGGGACTGCTTGATGAGAAAAACCAAAGTTTCGTTTCCTAGGCCTCTTCCTCCTCAGGGGTAGAGCTGACTCCCAGCATCCCCTAGTAAGATTTCCCTTAGCGAATAGAACTGCTCAAAGAAGCCTGAATCAGTAAAGATTTATTCCCGTATGAAGTTAGGATACTGCCACAGGTAAACAGAATATTAACATGAAGCTAGGGTTTTCTCTAAAGAGAGCTTCTTTCTTCATCTCAAATCAAGGGAGGGTGTAAGGGGACCACACTCCACTGTTTGTATCCTCTGAGTGAAGGAGAATATCTTGAGCTGAGGATGCTCTCCCAGCATTTGTCAGAACAAAAACCGCATCCTTCCCACACCTAGACACTGCCTTGCGGGAGACAGTCTTGATGGAGCAGCCTCAGGAGCACGGTGCAGCATTGCTGGAAGTGGTCCACCTGGAACATACAATCCCGGCAGCAACAGCTGTTTCTGGAGGCTTTGTCTGGAGTCTGTCCCAGGCATTCCCAGCAATTCTGTCCCAGTAAGCCCTTTCATTTTATGCTGTCTGGAGTGGTTTCTGTTGTCTGCAACTAAACCCCAACAGGAAAAGGTCTTGTGTAGAAAGGTCTCCAGGAAGATGAGAGGTCTTTTGCCCAAACACTGAGATATGTAAAGTCAGTTCCAGGGACTGAGGAAGGAGTCAGAGACTAATGGGAATAGAAATGCATTTACATTAGCAAGTGAACTCAGGGAAGAGACTCTCCCGGAAGGAAATTGGTTTAAAAAAGAAAAATGGCCAAGTCAAATTTAAATACCTGTCAGGGTCCCAGAAGAGATATATCAGATCATAGCAGTACAGGTCAAATGTGAAGTATCTTAAAAAAAAAAAAACCCACAAAGAAGTGTCCCACATATTTCCCTTATTAGCACCTCAAAGGGAAGAGGAATTAGAGTGGGACTCTAAAGAGGATAAAGCAAAGAACCACTTCCCTTTTTTCTCTCTCTGTAACAGTCCCAAGCTGGGGAAGGATGCAAACACTTACAATGAAGCTGCTCTTAAAGTCTTTATTAGAGGGGAAAAAAGTCTGTATTATGAGAAGGAAACAGAAACTGTAATTACTGACCAAAGACTTATTATACTTTAAAGAAATTGAAAATCATAAATCTTGCCCAAAAACAAAGGAATTAACTGAAAGTGAGGCTATACAATTTATGTTTTGAGCTATTTTGAACTCACCCATCTGTACTGTTGGGATCTAGGCCTTGCATATAACTGCAGTTCGCTGTCTCCTCTTTCTCCTGTTCTTCCCTCTTCTCCACCTTCTCTCTCCTCTGCTCCTCCTCCCTTCCCCTTTCCTAGTCTGCCTCTTCTTCCTTCTCCCTTTCTTCCCTTCCTCCTCTTCCCTCCCCTTTCTTCCTTCTCTTTATCCTCCTCCTCTCAGAAAGATCCTGACATACTCAGAAGCTACCTCTCTATGTTTGTCTCATCTCTCCAAAATTGGATGCTAATGAACAGAACATTCAGAAATATCCTATATTTAAAGCCTTCAAGAGGAGGGGGGACAGATGTATAAAAATGTTCAAGAAGTGTTGGAGAAATCAGTGGGTGCTACAGTACTATAGACAATTGGTCATATTACATGGAATACTAAGTTTCCAGTTGGCAAAATGGGATCAGTCATGCTCCTTTGCTCCATCCCTTGGTAAATGCGCTGAGGTTTCCCTGGGAAGAGTGAATCCTGGGCTGGATGCTCCATGGGTCTGATCCAATTCAACAATTACTTTTGTTTGTGGAGCTCCCATTGCACAGCGCTTCTTTTCATAGCACTTAAAGTCAGTATTGTAATTGATTTTTAAATTTATTTAGCAGGATTATGAATTAATTTACACCGCATCTCAGAAGTCTAAGACGTTTCATTTGTTTTGTTAATTCATCCAGCCTTTTTCCCAAGTCCCCACTTGCAGGTGAGGAGTAAAAATAGTTAATAATAAATTATAATTGTACAATATACTGAGGGCTTTCTGGTTCTGATCTGAAAGGTGTTTTTCATAGTATATGTTTTTCATCTGAATTTTCTCCTTTTGGGTCACTGGCTGTGGACCTCCCTTTTTTGACAGCTCACCAAACTCACAGGATTGTTTTCCTTTCCAAAGTTTAAGCAAAAGCTCCATAAATTATTTTGCAACTTTTTGTATGTGGCTCAATCTCATCTGTAAAATGGGGTTACAGTATTTCCTACTTCTTCAGGCTATTATGGTGATTAAATGAAATGATACGTACTATACATAAAAACATATATTCTGTACATATAGCTGTATGAGAGAGGGACAGGAAAGGAAGAGGATGCATACACACACCACATATGTATCCTCTATTGCTTCTGTTTCTCTGGAGAATGCTGATTAATATTATATACTTAGCTTCTAATGGATAGGAGATGTAGGTGAATAAAATATTTTGCAAAGTAGTCTCCCAATGCAATAGCTTGATTTTTGAGGCTATTTGATTTCAGGATCCTACTTTGAAGGTCATAAGCTGAATAGTAAGCCTCTCTTTTCCTTTGTATTGTCTATAATTGTTTAAGATAGTGCCTGGTACATAGTAAACAATAAATGTTATCACTCTATACCAAATAATCTTTCTGAGAAAGAAAGATTAGGAAAAAAGTATACATGTTACCAAAAAATACATGTTAAGAAAGGCAAAACAGAAAAATCATGTAAATAATTTCAAGATATTAACTTTATTAACATTTATATGTCACCATATTTCAAAATTATCAGGTGGTATAGGTTTGTTAAGAAATCCACACAATATACAAGTATCAAGGTTATAAGGTGAAAATCATTTAACTTTTAACATTTCCCTGCTCTGGCAGCCCCATTTTATCTTTTTCCCTGAAAATGATAGTTACAAGCATTTTAGCTATATTTTTTTATTTGTGCATCTACTGCATTAGATGGAGAGATTTCTAAAGTACCTGTCTTTGTATTCTCACAAGCCATCAATATATGGTCCATGTATAAACAACTCAATAATTAATGAGTATAATTAACAAGCAGTACAGAATGACTTAAATATCTCTAAGAAAAAATTGTGCAGTTAAATAAATTTGATGTTTATTTTTGAGCCTTCTTGATGGCATTTTACCTGACTTAAATAGAACAGAAGTGACATGATAAGGTTTTTATTTAGTTTTTTAAGTGCTCCCTATATAAATGTTTTATCTTTAAGTTACATACTGCGTAATGGAATGAGATTGGAGAATGACAAGGCATTTCATCAAGGCTTTAGTGTTTTTATGTGACTATCTGATTCCACAGTTAGAATGTCCCAAGCTTTAGTGGTTTTTTATTTTTGATGTGTTAGAAGGTATAGCCAATCTAGCCTTGGCTGTCTGACTCACTAGAATAAGATGAAATGCACTGTTCATTGATCATTTAGGTTTGAGAATGTCTTAAGGGGGTGGTAATATGATCCTCCTTTAAAGAAGACAGAGAACTTTGACACTTTGAGTGGATGGGAATTAGACATGTCAATTTAGTGAACAGATCTTGACATATAAGTAAGACACAGAATCAGATTATATTTGATTTCCAGGATTGGTGAATGAAGACTTTACTCAGGTCATTTGGAAGATTCTAAACCTATTTTTTTTTGTCCTAAGAGAACGGAAGCCAGTACCTCTGCCTGGTGACTGGGCCAGCACATGTGAAATCAGACAGGCTGGGTTTAAATTGTGACTCTATCTCCTCTTTACAGCATGGCCTTGAGAAAGTACAGTACTGACTTAGATAACACAATCTGACCAGAGTGCTTTGCACATGATACTCAAGCTGGATTACAAATGACTACTGTTTACAAACAAGGGCCTGTCTCTAACCAGCATATGTTTGGGTTGCTATTGAAAGGATTAGATCTCCACTTTCTGCTTCTACGATCACCTGAACTCAGACCAGTTCTCCCTGTCACTAAGTCAGAGGTAGAGTACGGAGGGGTGGCAGCCCTGGTGGGAGCAGTAGTGGAAGCCACACAAGGCACTGGTACTGCTGTGATCTTGAACCTGGAAGTTTAGTGGTGGCCCATCCATTGACCTTGCAGTCATAATTCATGAATTAAAAATTTTTAATCTCTGGAATGCCTATTTTCTTCACTGAACTCTAGTAGATGCACTTGGTGAAAACCATTTTAGTATAGTCTTGGTTTGGACTCTGGGTACTTATCAGGATCACTACTCTCCTTCGTAATTAAGCTTCTGGAAAGCCTCTATACCATTGCCTGCTTATGCACCTTTGCAAGTAATTCTACCTCCATCAGGCCTCCTTTTTCCTGTTGAAGTACTGAAATGCCCTGACCAAGATCAGCAATGATGAACTGAATAACACATTTAGCAGCCTCTTTCAGTCCTTATTTAGCCCCTATTGGACCTGATTGATTACATCTTTCTGGAATCTGGACCTTGTGACATAATTGGTTCTAGCTTTGTCTTACCTCCTTGGCTGCTCCTGGCCAACATCCATTTTGAGCTCTTTATTCGCTAAGTGATGTTGCTCCCCAGGGTTCAGCTCCAGAGCTCTTCCTCCTTGCCATGCTGGGCAATCGGAAAGACTTCTGTGAATTCAGCTACTGTACCTTGGCCAGTGACTCCCAAATCTCCACCCCTCCGCTATACAAACCCTTCATGCTCTGGACACATTTAGTTTGCTCTCTTCTACCTGCCCCTAAACAGGTCTAATTCTGAAAGCATCTTGCTGGATGCTTTCATTGCTGTGAGCCTTTTCTCATATGATTCTAGCCTCTTTCTTATATTTTCTCCAGCCAGTTTCCCCTACTATAAAAGTATTTGCTTGTTACACAATGGTTTCTTAGATACCAAACCAAAAATGTAAATTGACAAGAGCAAATAGATGGATTCAATTTAATCAAAAATCTTTTGTGTTATAGACAGTACTATCAATAGTAATCAGACAACTACAGCATAGGAGAAACTTTTTGCAAGTCATAAACATGATGAAGGACCTAAATCTGGGATGTATGAATATGTAGTAAAGAGATTAGAAATCTAATTTTAAAATGGGAAAAGGAAACATTTATAGATGCACAGTTTGTAATAGCCAAATTTTGAAAACAGCCCAAATGCTCACCAACCAATGACTGGATAAAGAAGATGTATTTTTTTTATACAATGCAGTACTGTTCTGCCATAAAAAAGAATAAGCATGAGACATTTCTAGGTAAATGGATGCACCTTAAGATCACACTCTTAAGCAAAATAAATAGGACACACATGTTTAAATACTGTCTTGTTTCTCTGCTGGGAGAAACTGAAAGTGTGAATAATGACCAAAATGTGTATTAGATGCTGTGAAATAGAAATAAAATGTTCAAATGGGGACCAAGGGACTGGGAAAGAGGGAAAAGAAGGAAGGGAAGAGTAAAAGAGAAGTGAGGAAAGAAGGAAAAAATGGAAACAAAGCTTTTATAAATGGAGAGAGGAATTGGGATTGAAGGCAAGGGAATAAGGAAAAAAATCGAGTTATAAGTAACTTAAATGTGTTACTTATATATGGATCAAAATAAAGTTTTAACAATTTCTAAAAAAAATAAAAAGATGAATAAAAGATTATTAAAAGATTAATAAAAGATTAAATAAATAAAAAGATGAAAACAATGTGGAAAGGATTTCAATAGAGATTTCTCTAAAGAAGGTCTACAGATGCCCAATGAGCAATCAAAAGATACTTGGCAAAGTTACTCATTAGGATTAGCTAAATCATCCATGTGGATAAATCAGAGCAAAATGCAACCTCCTCACCATGGGGATGGCTCCAATCCAAAAGACAGACAATGACGAGTGTCAGCAAACACATAGAGAAATTGGAGCCCTCCTACATTGCTGATAGGAATGTGAAATAGTGCAAAAAGTTAAACCCAGAGTTACTACACAACTTAGCAATTTCACCTCTAGATATATACTCAAGAGAAACAAGAGCATGTATCCACACAGACGTTCAGACAGCATAATTCTCAATAGGTTAAAATGTGAAAGCAAACAATCCAGGTGTCTATCAACTGATCAACAGATGAACTTGGCTGCAAAAAGGAATGAAAGCCTGATACAGATTCCCAGGTGAACCTTAAAAATATCATGCTAGCCAGGCATGGTGGCTCATGGCTGCAATACCAGCACTTGGGAGGTTGAAGCAGGAGGATCATTGCTAGTTCGAGACCAGCCTGGGCTACAAAGTGAGCTCAGGGGCAGCCTGAACTGCATAGAGAGACCTTGTCTCAAAAAGAGAAAAAAATCATGCTAAACAAAGAAATCAACCAGAAAAGACCACATGTTGCACAATTCCATTTATAGGAAATGTTCAAAATAGATACATGTATATACACAGAGCAGGTAGATTAGCAGTTACCAGGGGCAGAAGGAAAAATCCCTGATCTGCAAAAGCTTACCTTCTAGTGGGGACTATGGGAGTAAAACAGAAAAGAAATGAATGAACAAACACGTGAATAACTTAATTTCTGGTTATGATGGCCAAGATGAAAAGATAAAATGGGATGAGGCACAAAGGAATAATGAGAATAGTCATAAAAGGCCTCTCTAAGGAGCAGCATGTGAGATGAGACCTGGGTAACAAAGAAACACTCACAAATATTTGGTGTGAGACTTTCAGGAAGATGGTGGAGCAGTAAGCGGCAGAGAAAACAGCTTCTCTGAGAGTCATCGTCCAGACCCTGGAATATAGCATCATGAGGAAGACAAGAAGGAAGGAGGCGGGTGCCCTGGACCCAGGAAGAATGTGAAGTGTGACTTGAAGCCCACAGAGAGAGTAAAACTAAACACTTCAATGAAGAAGAATGCAGTAGCCGGCAGCACCTTTGCCTGCATTCAGACTCACTGCCCGAGAGGAGCTATTGCAACCTGGGGACACAGGGCCATGGTGATGGCTGGCGACCCCAGAGGGCTCTGCAGAGGAAGTTGGCAGTGGAGGGGAGCAGCGGACCTGGAGGACTGCACCGGCTGGAGGTGAGTGCAGAGGACTCAGTCTTCCCATGAGAAAGAGCAATTGACCAGGAGTCATTTTAGAGTTGGGTCAAATAACTCCCAAACCAGAAATGCTGCGGGCTTCCTGCAGCAGCTCCTGGCTGAATGCAGACCCATGGAAACTGCTTGGTCTGTGGCAAGCCAGGTGACTCTGTTCTTAGGGCAGGCCTGCTAAAGTCGTCTACTACTCTGCCATGAAGTAACTGCAGGCTTGCCGGGGTAGAGTGGCACAGTTCAGGGCTCTGTCTCCATAGGTTGTCTGCTAATGAACTCAGAGAGAATGCTGAAGTAGACTCTTGTCTCTTCTTGTTTGCTTTTTATTTATCTTTCTCTTTCATTTTTTTATGACTGTGAGACTGATTCCTACCCTCTTCAGGGGTGTGGTTCTGTTCTGTTCTTCCTTTCATGTCTTCCACCTCTCTTTTCCATCAGTCTTCAGCACCAGTTTCCCCAAGTGGACAGAATCCATCTTTGTCATCCCTCCTTACTTTTTTCCACTTCTCTATTTTCTGCTTAATACATTTTATTTTATTTTTTGATTTTTGGTGCCAGGGATAGAACTCATGACCTCATGCTTGGCCAGGCAAGCGCTTATGCCACTGAGCTAAATCCTTGGATCTTAATGCATTTTAAATTTTAACTCTGAGGGTAAAATCGACACATTACAGAGCTATATATTGCATATAATTACCTGGTTTGTTTTACATTTTGTTATATAATCACAAATCTATTTCATATGGTTAAAGGTTGCAAATTAAGGGTTAGCTCAGTTTCTTGATTTATAAACTGTGTTTGATGCTATTGGTACCACTACAGCCAAAGTTGATGTACTTGTTCTAAACAGCTGTTAGCCCTGATAATCCATGACTGACATTAACTAACGGTCATAGAAAATACCGTGGCACAGTATCAAAGAACCAAGGATAGGCCAAACAAACAACAACTTCTTATCTCCAACAAATGGAAGGGGTAATATCGTCCAATAGACTCAAAACCCAAAAACCATCTACACCTGGAAGATATCTCAGAGAAGTAATCATCACCTAAGTGTCCTAAATACCACCAATAAAGCATAGGTAGCTTACAAGTATCAACCCAGTAATTAAACTAAAAAAAGAAGACACTTAAACAAGATGCAACCCCAAATATCTAGTTTACCAAATGCAAACCCATAGGACAATCAAGTGGGACATCCAAAAGCCCCCACCAAGTCTCTCTGAAGTGGAAACAACAAAACAATTGAAAGAGGCTTTGAAAAACAGAAACCATAAATAACCTCTCAAATAACTACAGAGATTACCAAAACACACACCATGTTTATTAATGTTAGAACAGACACAGACCAAAAAAACAAAAAACAAAAAATAACAGATGAGTTTAAGCAAAATTATGGAAGTGAGGCATAGGAAAGAAATGGAACTCAATGCAGATTCAATCAGATATCCAGGAGAATTAAAACTCCACTGAAAGTATTTGAAGCAGATTAGGCCAATGTGAGGACAGGATCTCAGATATTGAAGACAGGCTTGTAGTTAGCAACCAGCAAAAGAAAAATTTCTCAACACTAGCAAGGGACCTTGAGAAATCAATCCAGCAACTGCTAGATGAGACAAAGAAGAACAGTTTAAGATTAATTGGAGTCAATGAATAAGCAGGTGATACCACAAATAACATTAAAAAATGTTCATAGACATCATGACAGAAAACTTTCCTGGTAGAGAAAAATAATTTGACATGTAAATAAGTGAGCCATATGGAACCCCAATTAGCAATGATCAAAAAAAAATCTACATCCAAGCATATTATAGTAAAGACTCCAGAAATTCAACAGAAGAATAGAATCTTAAAAGCTGTTAGGGAAGAGAAAACAAATCATCTATAAAGAAAAGTCCATCAGAACCACAACCGACACTTCTCAGCACAAACCTTCAAGACAAGGGAAGCATGGGATGAGTACTCCAAACAACTCCAGTTGTTTCTAAAAGAAAACAACTTCCAACTCAGATTGATGTAGCCCATAAAATTATCTTTCAAAATTAATGGAGCAATAAGTACTTCCATGACAAAGAACATCTGGGGAAATTTATGACCGCTAGACCAGCCCTCCAAAATGTTCTGAAGGACATTCTAGAAAGAGATAACAAGGACTACAGTGCCTTGAACCCCAACAGAACAAATCCACCAGGGAAGGCAAATAGAGGGAAGGAAAAAAAGGGGGGAGCCAACATCAGGAAAATAACAAAGCAAGGATAAGTCAATACATATCAATAAGATCAAACCTGATCTTACGTATTACTAACTGCATGTCTTTTTTGACATGAGGTCTGGCTAAATTGTCCAGCTTGGACTCGAACTCAAAATCCTCCCCGCTCAGCTAGCTGTATAGCTTTCTAGATTTTTTTCCGTATTTTATAAAAACAATAGTACCTATTTCATAATTCTATTGTGGGACGTAAATACCAGGAACTCTATTCAATAGCCATTATCATCACAGGCTTACTCTGCCCCAGGGAGTTCTTATTACCTTGAATTTAAACACACACACACACACACACACACACACACACACACACACACACACACACGCTACTTAATCTCAATATTTAGTAGTTTGTTTGGCTATTAAATAAGACCTCAGGATTTTCACAGCACAAGGATCACAATTAAAAATCTTAATAGTCACAAATTATATTTTATAAAGTTCACATATCACCCCAAAGTACATGATCTATAAATAGATTGTGTTTGTTTTCTTGAAGTATTTTATAAAAGAGTGTTCAGTCTTCACTAGCCTGGTTCCAGTCATTTGCAATTACAATTAGAAGGAAAGAAGACATTATTGTGAATTAAAAGACCAAGATTTTGTTTCATGGAGTTTTGTAAGCATGATTTCACTACTCAGGAGAATTATTGTTTTGCCCTAAATGAATGAGCATATTCATTTTATTTTATTTTATTTTGAGCATATTCATTTTAATGTGTCAGTACTTTAGGGCTTAATAGCGAACAGAAAATATAACCAGAAAGATGAATTTAAAATCTTACTGGATTAGTGTACTAGCGCCCTGGTGAACATTCTGAAGGAAAAGTGCTTAGCTTGGTTCCTTACTTACATCAAAGAGGGACGAGGTAGGAGGATTATATAGAAAGAATAAAAGAAAATTATAGATCAAGTGAGAAGTTTACATTAATAAAAATAACATAAATGAATAGTGCAGTGTGAATGCAGTTTAAAATTCTAGGAAAATGACTTTTAATTTTTCATTAGTTAACTGTGTTACCATAAATTACCAGGAATTTCTAATTAACTGTCATTATCTAGTAGATTATATAGGCTAAAACAAATTCTTGTTCAGATTTTTATATTGATTTATTGCATAACTTCAGGCAAGCAATTTAATATTTTCAGGTCCTCATTAGCACAATTATAATCTTTTTGTGCTTTGTAGATGACTTAGTAAGTGAAGAAACATTTGAGGAGTTTTTGGAATGAATTTTATATTGTTTCATTAGAATTTAACATGTCTGGCATTTTTCTATGTCTTTAAGAGATCTTTATCCTCGGATGGTTTTTCTGGACGAACTGTTCTTATTAGTTCACCTCTAGTCTTTGCCAAGCTGAAAGCAGGCCAAGACTGAGTGCTCTGCAGTCACTCTCAGTCAGCACTGAGCAGCCAATATGACAGCACTTAGGGAGAGAGAACTTCCCAAAAGAATTTTAAAGGAGTAGGATAATACCACACTTGATTCAAAACATCATGTAAAAAACTCATAGGCCCTAAAATTTAATTTGAATAAAAATCTAGAAGGGGTATTAAAATATAGTTTTAACTTTCCTTGGAATTTATAAGCTAAGTTTACTTTATAAATGTACTACTCATTTGTACTGGGGCCTTGGCCTAGGATCCCCGATCTCCTGCTCAGGAGTACAACAACAGAATAAAACGCAGACAAGATGTTTATCTCAGTTACAAGGGGAATCAGGATGGTCAAAGCCTCAGGAAGGCCTAAGACCAAGAGGCGTGGTGTCTCTGGCCTTTATTAGGTTCACAGCTTGACTGGGGGTGTGTTGTGGGCTGTCCAAGTGATGGGGGGAATAGCTGACACAGGTAAGCATTTGACTGAGGCTTTCTGGAAAAGTACACAGATATAGACCATGGTTAACTAGTAATGTGACTGTTTACTAACTAGACTAGTGAGCTAGAAGGAATTTGTATTGAGTCAAAGTCCTCAGCTATAATGTTTGGCTTGCTTGGAGGTGCCAGGACTTTGGAGACCATTTGCTGGTTTTGGTTCTGGCCTTTGGACTGTGGCTTAATTTCATCCCTACCACCAGCAATGGGCCTTACCACGGGTCACTTAAGCCTAGGGGAGACTCTCAATGTATTTTATGTCAATGTGCTAATGTTAATGACTGCCTGCTGTTCACCACATCTAGTTGACCCTCAGCATATTTGTGTTCATAAAAATTTGTATTCGTATTTGCTTATTCAAGAGGCATCACTTGCTGAATGATCAAAACATAAACTATCACAGTAAACAGTGCTCCAAACAGCAGAAAGGAGGTAGAGTTCATGAAATATCATGGGCCCAATGATTTTTGATGATGAAGGCTATAGTGCTCTGCCTGTCCTAAAGTCATCATCCCAAAAATTGTGACTGCTCTATTTCTCAGGGTCTCTTCTCTTTTAAATAGTTTCCTCATATGTATGGTTCCTTTTTCTGCCTGAAAAGTTCCTGTGCTTTTTGTCAGGGGTTTAAAATTAATTGAATTAATTAATGAGTTGCAATGTTCATTATTTTATTTCACAGTGGAATTGCTCTGGGTCCTGGTGAGAAAACTCATCACAGTCCACCCTCTCTGTAAGGATGGGCCATGTGACCACATTCGGTGCAGTGTCACGTTCTCTGCCAGGAACCTGAGTCTCGGAAATGACAGTGGACGGAATGAATGCAGTGGAGTTAAATCATTCCACTGGTCACAATGAGATGTCCATAAATTTCTTCTATAACAAACTATAGACTTATCCTGCTTTTTTCTCTCTCTTAAGGTCAGGCAGTTCTTTCTTCTCAGATTCTATAAGTTACCCAATATTCTTCACATATTGAGGTGGGAGGTAATAAGGAGCAACTATGTTAGATGAAGTTAGTTTATGGAGTTTGTAATATGCATCTCTGCTAACGCAAGCACAGAACAAAAACCAAATAAACTATCTTAGACTAAATTATAGATGCCAATGCAGTGATAGAGACAGGCAGCACTGTAAAACCTGAGGGATACTGATATCTGGATTCATCTATGGTCTGATAAAGTCCAGGAAGATATTGTAAGGGAAATGAGACATGTCACGTTGAGTTATTGCCGTTCACACATTGGGCAGTCTCTATGAAAGATCATTACATATGGCACTGTGTTGGAGACCACTGCGCAGCGGCTCTGAGCAGGATTTAAAATTAACCAATTGGCTTTCTATGTTTGTCTGTGAGTCTGTCCTAGGCCTCAGCTCATTGCCTGGTGATGGGAGCTGATTCATAGTAAGTGAACCTCTGTGAATCACTGGTCCTGGGTGAGGCCTGTGGTGGCTGGTGAGGCCAGAGACACCTCAAAGGGCAAGATAAGGCCACAGTTGAGTTGGCTCCAACACTAATTATATAAACAGAGACTGCAGCTGAATGAATTTCACTCCTGCAGTCACACTCCTACCATAAACGTCAACTTGGAGATAGGACAGTTCTCCTACATTGGCATAATTTACTACTTGGAGAAGTCTTTGAAATGACTCCCAAGGTCCTGCTCATTTCCCAAGATTTCCTCAGTTTCTCCACCTTTTCTTCTTGGTCCTAATAAAAGCGGGCTGATCCAGAGAAGTCTTTGTCTTAGTAGTAGGAGTCTTGAGCTCAACTAAAGGGTTTTGACCCTCCTGGAGCCCTAAAATCATATAATTTGTCTCAATTTACTTAAACCTCTGCCATACATTCATTTGGGAGACAGAGGATCTAGGTCAGGACCCGATAGCACTAGGTAAAAAGCTCAGGCTCTGAAGACAAAGAGAACTGGCTTTATACTCTGGTTCTATTTGCCTGTATGAATCTGTTCACATTTAACCTGTGGTGCTTCATTTTCCTTATTTGTAAACTTTAAGAAATATTTTTCCTCTTACAATTTACCATAAAAATTAAATCAAATCGTTTGTAAGAAAAAATTAAAAGTTTGGCACATTGCTAAAACATGCTCCATTTTATCTTTTTAATTTTTACTTTCTTTATTTATTTTTGAGACAGGGTCTTACTATGTAGCCCAGGCTGGTCTCAAACTTGCAGGGATTCGCTAGTCTCAGTTTCCCAATTGCTGGGATCACAGGTATGCACCACCCAACCCAGCAACATCTTCAGTCATAAAAGGAAACAGATCAGTCCTGTTCTTTTAGCAGTGATTGATAAATCATACTCAGAGTGCGAGTTCCTTGGACTAAGAAAACAGTCACAGCAGAAAGCAATCCATTCTTGATGCCACATCTTTCCTGACCCACATGTTTGTTGGGTCAGAGTCTCATCAAGTTCTTTAACTGTGAAGCTTTAATTATCAGCAGGGTCTTTAATAATGGCTAGTGCCATTCCCTTAGTTTTATAGTAACCTGTGAGACGAGTACTGTTATCACAGTTATGTAGAGAGGCACAATAAATAAATAAAGTGTCTCTACACAGATCAGGGTCGTGCCGGAGGATTAAGAAACTGATTTTCATTAATTTGATGCCTTTTCTAATTCAAAAATCCTCTGCTCTTTTATAGATAGCAAAAAATGACTAAGAAGGCAATTACAGTAAGAATGTCTTTTTTTTTCAGCTACATAAGTAAACATTTATTAGGCAACGTAACTAGTAAGCACGAAAAACAGGTCATATAACTATTCAGTAAACTCAGTGAAATCCCAGATGATTCAAACACATCTTCAAGAAAGATTCTCTTCAGGAAAATGAAATATCCCAAAGGTATAATTAACTTTATGGTCATTAGGCCAATTAAAATCCTCCAAAATCAATTGCAGACTTCATTTTAGTAGTAAGACATTCTGAATCATGAGGGTATAAACTTTACCAGGTCTAATGTCTTATAGGGAAGAGAATCACCCACAGATACTTCAGAGAGTTCATATATATCAAACAGCACTGATTTTAGGGAGGAGTTAGTTTCTAATATCCATTACATAAAGCCTTTTGTGCTACAAGAACACACTTCCCAAGTGATTCTACAATAGCTGCTTTGAGTGTGGCTTTTCTGTTAAAATGCCAGCTGATCACCCTTGAAATGTAAATTTGTTTTCTTAATACTTTTTAAAGTTAGCACAAGTTTTCAATGCATAATGGTTACATTCATTATGGGGTGGTATATAAATTTTTACTAAATAAAATAAGATTTTTTAAAAAGAACAAACGAAAAAGTAGGCTCCATGGAGAATTTTTGTCCCCTGCTGTGTCTAAAATAAAGCTTTGCAAAGAGCTCTAGTATCTGTTGAATGAGTAAGTATTACAACTGACATTTTTCAAACACTTAACAAAGTCACAACATTACAAGAATATGTTCCAGCTAAAAGCACACTTAATACAAGAGTAATAAGAAATAGGTTTGAAAACAATCTTATTTTAGGACACTCAAGAATTTAAAAGGAATTAAGGGATAAGAACCTCTTTTCATTAGGAAATCTGTCAGAATTTCTCAGGTCAGATCTACTTTAATTTTCTTAGCGGGAACAAAAAATTCTCTAAATGCTAACCTCCTTGAAGAAGTTAGAAGTAGGTAAGTATAATAAACGAGTAGACATGTGAGAGAATTACATGTAGGATGTAATAATTGATTCTAGAAGGGAGATTTTAGGGAGTCAAGATAAGTTTTTTTCTTTTGTTCCTTAGAATCCATTACTCTTACAGGTATCAAAATGACATTTTAAAATAGGAACTTCCTTGTTTACACCCTTCTGTCCCAGTTACTATAGCTATGTAACGAATTACCCCGAACTGCAGTGGGAAGAACAATCCTTTCAAGACGCTCACGGGTTCCCTGGGTCAGGATTCAGGCCCGGCAGAACTAGTTTGTTCCTGCTTCACGATGTCTGGACCCCCAGGTGGTACAAGTCAGGGGTTGGGACTGGGATCGGCTGAAGATTTATTCTCTAGGAATCATCTCAAGACCAGGTTCGATGCCGGCTGTTGGCTGGAAGCCTGTGCACTCTCCACATGGACCATCCAGATGTTTCTTCATGCAGATTTGTCTAAGCTTGCTCACAGCAGTGTGGCTAGTTTCCAAGGTAAGTTGGTGAGGGAGAGGAAAAGAGAAGAGAAAGGGAAAGAGAAATTCTTTTTATGATCTACTGCCCAGAGTCACATAGCTTCACTTCTGCCGTACTCTGGTGGTCGCAGGAGTGACCATCAATAATCAACAACTCCAGGGGCAGGTGTCAGCCCCCTGAAAAGGAGAGCACATGGCTGGGCCACACAGACTGGGCAGCCCAAGGAAGATTCCACTGCCATGGCTGTCAGTGTCTTCCTGTCACTTTTAGAAATCTTCAGGGGCCCACACAGTCCAGATCCCTTTCCACTCTCCCCCTATTTCTGTGCCCCATTTGTTATACTCCGTTCATCTTTGCCCTTTCTCCCTGTTGCATGAACCCACTCAACTAAACTGACTTCTTTAAACTACCATCTCTGATGCCAAATATTTGGTTTTTATTTGTTTTTTTAAAATCCATTTTATTCAAAGATAGAAAGAAAAAGAAGAATAAAAAATACAGCAAAATTTCAAAGCATGTCAGTTGGGGCAACAATGGTACGTACATTGTGCATTGTCATCTCCAGATCATTCACCCAGAGCACAAGACATCTGCATTCAATTGTCTGAACAATACCAGCACAAATCTTTCTTTTCAGCAAACTCAGTAGTGTAGCTATCTTAAGTATTTTTATATACATATACATACACATACACATGCACACATTTTTCTTTCAGCTTGTCACACTAATGAAACAATGTTTAAACATGTGTCTCATTTATTTCACTAATTAGTATGCTCTCAAGGTGCATCCATTTTACCTATAAAAGTGTCCAGTTTATCATTCTTTATGGCTGAGTAGTACCCCATTATATAAAAATACCAGATCTTTTTTATCTGTCCCTCAGTCTATGGGCATTTAGATGGTTTCCAAGATCTGGCCATTATAAACTGTGAAGCAATAAACATAGGTGCACATATATTACTATGGTATGATGTTTTAAATTCTTTTGGGAAAATACCCAGAAGGAGAATAACTGGGTTGAATGGGACTTCCAATCTTAGGTTTTTGAGGAATCTCCACACTGATTTCCACAGTGGTTGCATCCATCTGCATTCCCACCAGCAGTAGAGAAGGGTTCTTTTTCTCCACAGCCTTTCCAGCATTTGTTAATGGTTGATTTCTTGATTCTAGCCATTCTTGGGGTGAGATGGAATCTTAGTGTTGTTTTAATTTGCATCTCTCAAATGACCAGTTATATTGAATATTTTTGCATGTACTTATTAGCTGTTTGTATTTCTTCATCTGAGAAGTGGGTATTGTTCTCAGATGGCCATTTTTGATTGGGCCTTTTATCTGGGATAGCTGATTTGAGTTCTTTATATGTTCTTGATAGTAATCCTTTGTCTGAGGAACAACTGGCAAATATTTTTTCCCCGTTGGGGGTTGTCTCTTCATTCTGTTGGTGGTGTCTCTTGCTGTGCAAAAGCATTTCAGTAGGGTAAGATCCTAGTTGCTGATTCTTTGCGATAGTTCCTGTGCAATCTGAGCCTTGTTCATAAAGTGTTTGCCTACACCAACATCTCCAAGATTTTTATCTGCTCTATCTTCCAACAGACTTAATATTTCTGTTATAATATTAAGATCTTTGATCCATTTTAGCTTAGTTCATTGTGAAAGATATGGGTCCAGTTTTAATCTTTGGCATGTGTAGAGCCAGTTTTCCCAGCACCATTTACAAGTTTTTCTAAGTAGATATAGCTGATCTTCTGGATTTCGGCAGTCTGTTGTGATTTCACCGTTTCATTCTTCATTGCATACATTGGGTCTTTTTTATTTTTGATAAAGTTGGCAAGGGTTTGCTAATTTTATTTACTCTTTTGAAGGACAACTTTTCAATCTGTTGATTCTTTGTATTGTTTTCTTAGTTTCCAATGCATTAATTTTTGCTCTGATCTTTATAATTTCCTCCCTCACATGAGCTTTTGGCTTAGCCTGCTCTTTTTTTCTAGAAGTTTGAGACCATTAAGTTGTTTATTTGTGCTTGATGTTTTATCAATATGGGTATTCACTGCTACAAATTTTCCCTCTTACAACTGCTTTCATTGTAGCCCATAAGTTCCATAAGCTCCACTGTCATTATCATTTAATTGTAGAAACTAATTTCTTCTTTAATTTTATCTATGACCCATTGGTTGTTCATGAGGGTGCTATTTAATTTCCATGTGTTTATGAAGTTCTTATAGTTTCTTTTGCCATTGATTTCATTTCATTGCACTATGGTCTGAAAATATGCATGGGATAATTTTAATTCTTTTGCATTTACTTAAGTATGTTCTATGAGTTAATATGTTTTGTATCTGGACAGTATATCATGTACCACTGAGAAGAATGTGTATTCTGATGTTGTGGCATGGAACACTCTGTAGACATCTACTAAGATAAATAATTCAGAAGTTTGGTTCAGTTCTAATATTTCTGTGTTGAAATTGTGTCTAGTTGGTTATTTTGTCTAGTTGATCTATTTCTTTGTGACAGTGAGGTATTTAGATCTCTCAATGCAATTATATTAGTTGGGTTTCTCATATAAGAGAGATTATCCAACATTTAAGCTTGTGTGACTGATTTATTTCACTTAACATTACAGTCTCCAGGTGCATCCATTTCCCTACAAATGATTCAGGATTATCTTTCTTTGTGGCAGAGTAGTACTCTATTATGTATAAATATCATATTTTCCTTATGTATTCATGGGTTAGTGGACATTGGTCAATTTCAAGATTTAGCTATTGTGTTTGTATAATTGTAAACAATATGATACCTTTAACTCTTTCTAGAAGATACTGAGAAGAGGACTAGTGAGATCAAATGAAATTGCTTAGTGTTTGGGGAATCCCTATTCTGATTTCTATAATGCTTGTACCAGTTTACATTCCCACCAACAATATATATGAATTCTTTTTTCCTTTAACCTCACCAGCATTTGTGTTTCTTTGCTTTTTTTTATGATGGATCATTTTTCTGGAGTGAGATGGAATCTCAGTGTTGTTTTAATTTACATTTCAGTAATGGTCAGAGATACTGAATATTTTTTCATTTATTTAGTGACGATTTGTAATTAGTCTGAGAACTGTCTGTTCATTGAGGGCCTTTTTTGAGATGGTGTCTCACTGTGTACTTCAGGCTGGCCTTGAACTCATAACATTCCTACTTCAGCCTTCCAAGTCCTGGGACTATAGTTATGTGCCACCATCCATAATACACGATCTTTGTTTGTTGTTATTGTTGTTTTAGTTCTCAATATACTCTAGAAATTAGTTCTCTGAGAAATAGCTAGAAAAAAATTATCTTATTCTGAAATTTGTTTCTTCACTCAATTGATTGTCTTTTTTTGCTGTGAAGTTTTGAATTTGATATGATCCCCTTTATTAATATTTGATAGTATTTCTTGTGCCTTTGGAGTTATATTCAGAAAGTGTTTGCTTATTTTATCTTTTAGAAGATGAAATGTTTTTATTTTAACTTTTAGATCTTTGATGCACTTACAGCTTCGTACATGGTGAGAGATAGGGTCTAGATTCAATCTTCTGTATGTGGATAGTTAGTTTTATCAGCACAATTTGTTAAAGAGGCTGTTTTTCCTCCAACATATGTTTTTAACTTCTTTGTCAAAGATCAAATAGCACAATTACTTGCAATTGTTTGGGCATCTCCTATTATGCTACATTGATCTACATGTCTTTTTTGCCAATACCATACTCTTTTTATAACTTGAGCTTTGTAATATAATTTGAAGTCTAGGATTGTGACACCCCTTCTTTGTTCTTGTTGCCCAGGATTTTGTTATTGTCAGTCTTGTTATTTTGCTGGTCTCCTCTGGTTCCATATGAATTTTAGGGATTTTTCCTCTAGGCCTATGAGGAATATTATTGGTATTTTGATTGGGATTGAATTAAATCTGTATATTAGTTTTATTTTATTTATTTATTTATTTATTTATTTATTTATTTATTGGTACCAGGGATTGAACTCGCGATCTTGTACTTGCTAAGCAGGCACTTATGCCACTGAGCTAAATCCTTGGCCTTGTATATTAGTTTTAGAAGAATGGAAATTTTAGTAGTACTGATTCTGCATATACAGGAATAGGGAATATGTTTCCATTGTTTTATACCCTCTTCAATCTCCTTCAGAGTGCTATAGTTTTCAGTTTGTAGAGGTCTTTCCCTTCCTTGGTGAGGTTAATTCCTAAGTGATTTTTTTTCTGATGACATTGTGAATGGTACTGATTTCCTAATTTTTTTCTCCATGAAGTTATTTTTAGTGTACAGGAATGCCATTGATTTTTTTATCCTGCTACATTATTGAATTTGATTATTAATATACAAGTCTTTTGGTGGAATGTTTTAGGTCTTCTATGTAAAGGATAATGTCATCTGCAAATGATAATAATTTGACTCTTTCCTTTCTATACTTACCCATTTTATTTTTCTCTCTTACCTAATTGCTCTTTCTAATATTTTAGGAAGTATATTGAACAGAAGTAAGAGCAGGCATTTTTATCTTGTTCCTCATTTTAGAAGAAAAGCTTTCATTTCCTCCACACTTAATAGGACGTTGATCATTGGTTTGTCATAAATGGCTTTTATCATATTGAGATCAAGTCCTTCTATGCCTGTTTTCTTCAGGTTTTTTTAAAAATCATAAATGGATTCTGTCATTTGAGATGGTTTTTTTCTCCTTGCTTCTGCTTGTGTTATGTATTGCATTTGTCAACTTGTGGATGTTGAACTTTTTTTGCATCTTTGAAAAGAATCCTACGTGGTTATTATATATGATCATTCTGATATTTGTTACATTGTATTCACTAATATCTTAAGGATTTTTTTGTGTTTGCATTCTTTAAGAAAATGGCCCAAATTCTCTCTTTTGGGTGGGTCCTGTTCTGATTTTGGAATTAGGATAATTCTAGCTGCCAGGAATGACTTTGGAAATAGTTAACAATATAGACAAGTTAGCTTAGCTAACTTACTAGTGTCTTCTGTAAAATCACTGCTATATTTTCTTTTCTTTTTATTTTATTTTTGGAGACAGGATTAGTACGTCATTACGTAGTGCATGCTGGCCTTGAACTCAATTTTGTAGCCCAGCCTGGCCTCAAACTCACAGTGATCCTCAGCCTCAACCTCTCAACTGCTGGAATTATAGGCATGCCCCATCATGCCCAACTCATTTAAGGTCCATTATCTGTTTAGTTATGTCTTCAAGCTCATTGAGCACCTACTTTTTTTTTTTTTCTTTTTAAACCTCTCTTTTTTCATCTCAAATAATTCAGCTGTCTGTCCTTTGATTCCCTACTCTTGATCAGCTTTGTATAGCTGGAAATTTTTGGATGCATTTGTTGCTTTGTCTTCTGTCTCTATAGTTTATTTTTATTTTTTAAACTATAGGTACTTGTCTTTGTCCTAAGATACAGTCTCCTCTGTTAATTTGAAGGGATAGTGTAATTGGGCCAGCACTAAGATTTCTGATAATTCACCACCATTCTGTTAATGACACAAAGGCAATTCACATTTTGCCATATAGAAAAAAATACCATAAAAATGAATAATGTATCACCCTTAACAATATAAGAAATCTATAATTATAAACAATAAGGCAACCCATATATTAACATACAGTAAATGTGTACTAAATGTAACTATGTTTCCACTAGCCATAAAAAAATTCAATAGTAATAGCATAGAGCTAACTAGCTAAAGATTAATAAAGCTGAATAGTTATACTAGTAAAGGAGAAGGAATGGAGAACAGGAAAAAGAAGTAAAACTTGACTAAGCATTGAATGATGAGGAAGAAAAGCAAGATAAAGGATCCTATTAAGAAATAAAAGAAAATTAATAGAATTACATGAGAATAACAGAAAAGAACAAGAAAAACAAAAATATAGAAAAAAGAAAAAGAAAAAGGAAAATTAAAAGAAAAAACCCAAGCTCCTCAAAAGTTAGTGGGCTGGTGAGGGGTGAGGTGGAGGAAATGAGCTCTAAAAGGAAAAGGTTCTGCCCTGTCTTTTACACTGGCCGTGGCTGCTCAGTGGTGGCTGTCCTGAGGCTGTAGTCATTTTGGCAAGTACCACCTTCCATGTCCCTCCATGTCCCCCAAGCCACGGCTTTCTGCACCCAGCCTGTGAGTGCTTGGTGGGCCCCTGCTCAGAAGCCCCTCTGCCCATTCACCTCCAGATGTGACAATTGTCCAAGTTTACTCCCACTAGCAGATGGAGAAAGCAATCAGATCACTGATCTCCATGCTGGATGAAGGCAGCATGGTGGTATGCGAGTGTTCATAACCCCCACTATTTGCTTGCTTTTCTCTGTCCTCTTTTTCTTTTGAAACTCTTAAGCCCTAGTTTTGAAAACTTATTTTAGGACTTATTGATTATAGATGTTTAGCTAGAAGTTAGGCTTTAAATAGCCAACAGATGTTTGGAGTCTTCCTGAACGGGCGCTGGTACTTCAGGAGAGGCTGTCTAATGCAAAGCCACCTGTATGGTCTCCTTCCTCAGTCGTAAATATCCCTTTTAGCTCTAACAACCTGTATAACTGGAAAACTCAAAATTCCCCATTCTCTGAGCAGCCACATGCTCTGATTAATTTGATGGAATCAGTATTTAAGACTCACCACCCCAGTTGGATTGACTGTCAGCAACTGTCAGCAAATAGTCTGTTTACCTCAGAGGGGGAGAAGGGAGGTGAGGTAGAGAGAAAGAGAGAGACACAGACACAGACAGACAGACTGAGAGAGAGACAGAGAAAGAGAATATGGAAGGAACAGAAGACCATGTAAAAGCTGAAGGGCCAGGCACACCATAGGAAGTTACAGATAGCCTGAGCTATGTGTTACCCTAGGAAGCGCCAAGTTGGAACCCTAACACAGATGATAGGATTAAGAATTTAAATGATCACCATGTGGCTCCGTGAAAAGGGCTTCATGTGGCAGCCTGACAACTCACAAATTTGCAAAGCATGGCAGAGATATGCCAGGCAACCGACCAGAGCCCTTCTGCTCTCCTTGAGCATCTGCGGGAAGCTTATTTCATGTTCACGCCATATGATTTCCTACAAGCTGGAAATGCCTGATGGTGAACATGTTTTTGGTTAACATGCCTTGGCCTGGGGAACCCATGTTAACCATGAATGTTGGGGGAAAGCCTGTCCAATTCCTGGTGGATACAGGAGCCAACCTATCCAGGCACTCAGCCAGTAGCCCACTTCTAAGCAACATAACTGTGCAGAGAGCAACTGGCCAAACCTCCTCTTTTTTTTTGTGAGTCTTGGCTGGTCTGGCTCAGGCAAGTGGTTAGTGACTTTTTTGTACTTATACCTGACTATCCTCTTCCTCTTCTGTGCTGAGATTTACTTCGCAAGCTGCAAGCTCAAATTTCTTTCACCACCTCAGAAGCTCAGAAGTGATCCTGACTCCTGGAGAAGAGCTTCTCTCTGCTCCAGCTCGTGTTTTGGTTGTAACTTTTCCTTTACAAGAGGAATACTGCCTCGTGGAGCTAGACCATCGGGTAGCCCTGAACTCCCCCTCTTGGACTCAACAATTTCCTCTGGTCTGGGCAGAAGGCAACCCCCTGGGTTTGGCAGCCCACATCCCTCCCATAGAGGTAGAATTGGTGGGACATGTTAAACCAGTGCACTTAAGACAACATCCTATGACAATGAAGGCATGGAAGGGGATTAAATCCCATGTACAGAAGCTATTTGAGGCAGAATTGTTAAAAGAATGTCAGTCCCCTTGGAATATGCCTTTCCCGCTAGTCCAATGAATTCAGACCTTTCCAGGATCTTAGGGCTGTGAAAAATGTAGCTACTGCTCTTTATCCTATATCCAAACCTCTGTACCCTGCTGAGCCTGCTCCTACCTAGTCCAAATGAGAATACTGCATTAAGCTTGAAAGATGCCTTCTTTTGTATTCCTTTGTCAGCAGGTTCCCAAGAAATATTTGCTTTTGAGAGGGAGGAATCTGAGGCAGAATGAAAATGCCAGTTAACCTGGACAAGGCTCCCCCAGGGATTCAAGAACTCATTGACAATATTTGGGGACTAGACTCACCATTACAACCATTCAAGCCATTAACTTTACCTCTCTTTCTCCCTCTTCCCTGGAGCCACTTGAACATGACTGGGTTGAAGCCATTGAGATGGCATATTTGGCTTGGCCAGATCTACAAGACAACCCCCTCCAGGACCCTGACTTGACTTTATTTTCTGATCACAATAACATGGTAATAGGCTCTGAAGAGCAGGGGCAGTGGTTATTATCTTGGATCAAACAGTCTGGTCAGAGTCCTGGGACCTCAGTGCAATGGGCTGAGCTAATAGCACTCACGCGAGCTCTGGAAAAACGGCAGACACAAAGGTGAGTATCTATACTGACTCTTGTTATGTGTTTGCTATTATAAATGTACATGGCACCATCTACTGAGACAGGGGCCTCTTGATAGTTTGGGGAAAAGACATTAAAAACTCCCAAGAGATTTTGAACATTATAAGCTGTCTGGTTGCCCTCTAAGGCAGCGGTGATGTACTGTCCGGAACATCAAAGGGATGAGTCAATGGAGGCTCAAGGAAATCAGGCAGCCAACATAGCTGCTAAACAAGTGGCCTTGCTAGCAGCCTTATTTGGCTCATGTTTTAGTGGTCCCCTTAGTCAAACCACCCCACTATTCAAAAAAAGGGACTTAAATGAGCAAATATGGAGGGGGCCACTGAGAAGAGTGGGTGGCAGATTTTGCCAGGAAGTAACGTTTTTCTCCCTGAAGCTCTGGACTCTATGTAGCACAAGACTTACATGGCCACTCTCACCTGGAAAAGATGCCTTGTCAAATTTCTTCAGTCATTATTTCTTTGTACCAAGACCTTGGACTTTGTGTACCTTGGTAGCTGCTCATTATGAAGCCTGTGCCTGTAACAACCCAGTTGCATGGCCTCAACAGCTTGTAGGTGTCCAAAGGCAAGGGACTTTGCTATTTGAAGATGTTGAGATTGACTTTACTCAATTGAAACCCATGAGTGGAAACAAAAGGTACCTGCTAGTCTTGATGCACCTACTCGGGTTTGGTGGAGGCCCTTCCCACTAGGACTGAAACATCTTGGGAAGTGGTTAGAGCCATGATGGACTTGATTATATCCCAGGGTGGACTCTCCATACTAGTGGGTTCAGATAATGGATCCACTTTTAAGGGTCAAGGGACCCAAGGTCTGTCAAAGGCCTTAGGGCTTGTTTGGAAGTTATACACAGCCAGCCTATTGACCTCAGAGTTCAGACCAGGTAGGAAGACAAAACTAGACTCTAGAGAACACCCTGGTAAAATTCTCCCAAGAAACAGGAACAAATTGGGTCATAATGCTTCCTGTTGCACTCCTAAGATCATGGGGCACCCATACCAGGATGAGTTCACTCCCTTTGAGTTGATGTTTGGGAGGCCTCCTCCACTTGTGCCAGCCTTGAAAGAACTACAGGAGATTGGAACCTTGTACTTGCATCAACAAATGAAAGCACTGCATTAATCATTAAAGGACCTTCAACAAACTGTGTTGCTGCGACACCATCTTCCTATACATTCTCCAGTCCATGTGTTCAAACATGGGACAAGGTCTTAGTTAAATCTTGGAAAGAGGAGTCCTTTCAGCTACAGTGGGAGGGCCTTCATGAGGTCATAATAACCATGCCCACTGCTTTAAATCATGCAGATTGCATACCATGGATCCGTCACTCTAGGGTTAAGAAGTGGACAGCTGGGAAGCAGATGATTACTGCCCGGGCCCTCGCCCCCCTCAAACGCTGTCTACCACGATGCTGTCAGAGACTACAGGACAAGAACAAGGGGACACATCCCAACAAAGACTGGAAGGCCTACCCTGATGAGACAGCTCCCCTAAAGACCATGCTGAGGAAACAATGTACCCAAAGCCCTGCCCTTGTCACCCCAAAAGCTGATGAGTCAACACATGGCTGAAGATTGAGCAGACACTGTATGTTGGACTATCAGTAGCCTTGATGTACAGCTACCCCATTGAATTCTTGGTCCTTCTTTCCTAGTAGTCCTGGTATTTGCTGCTGCATTCTGGGATGTGTGGGCTATAGCTGGTTAGAGGAGTGAGGAATTCTAGAAAATGTTTTTTTTTTTTTTTTTTTCCCTGCTTACTTGTGGTCACTGCACTAAGCACTCTCAACTGTTAAAAATTATTTTCCTGTGGCTATTTAAATCTCCTGGGGCCATGTTTAAGAATAATGACCCGAAATTCACCTTTCCTGTTCCTCGTCTTTCTGATGAAGTTTAACTACATCAATTTACGGATAAGAACAGTCATCCTTAATGAATATGGGGAGCATCTCTGTAATTACATCACTAATGCCCACATGTGAATGCTACTGGACTTAAACACGCTGTAATAGCTGAACAATGTCTCCCTTGCTAACAATAATCTGTCATATCTATTATACTCATATGCTATTTTTGGAACCTCCACTGGTGGCAAGACAGAAGGATGGCTTCCCTGCATGTAAGGTACAAGAAAAGTCACTCATTAGGGGTAACCCAAATGGTGACATAAACTGGTGACCCATGGATTATGTATGTGTCCAAATGTACAAAAGGGAAATTGTAACAATGAAAGAAACGTGTACTGTCCACATTGAGGTTGTGTGACCATAGGACTCTGGGGAGGATGGCATGATGGGTCAAACCCAGTAATTAGAAAAAATGACTCAAATCCTTTGACCCACTGGTGGTCCCAGAAACACAACTTCATCCAGGTATGTAGAGAAAAGCAAGGAGTTTGCAAAACCGGGTACTTGGACAAGTTCTGTTTGCAGGTTAAAAACACCCTAAAGGACATTAATAATCCAGCTTGGGCAATAGGACTCATTGGAGGCATTTGTATGCACATGCAAAGAATAGGGGGATAGACAGACCCAGGGATCTTTATTTTCATGTTAAGGACAGAAGTAATGTTCCAAAAACTTGCTGCTCCCTTTCCTGCACTCTCCACAAGCTCATTGTCCTGAAGTCTGGAGACTGAAGATTTTGCCTAAGGTCCCCACAAAAGGCAACATTTATTCCCTGGTAGACATTCAGGTTAGTGTAGACAAAGCAAGCACAAAGTCCAGCATTTACCAGATGCTTAATGAGACTCACCAACTTCTAAATGTGTCAGACCCCACCATAGCAAAGAGCTGTTGGATGTGTATAAGGCCAAGCCCACCTTTTTATGAAGTCAAAGCTTCCCCAACCACAGTTGAACCCAGGCAAACAGTCTGATCCCCAGAATAAAAAGAAACCCTACATTTACTAATGATAGAGACTGTTTATGGACAGGGATACCGTGTGGGAAATGGTAGCAATCAGGTTGTGTGCAACCAGACCAGGTCACAGGATTTCCACCTACCAGGTGTCTCAGGAGTTTGGGTTTTTCAGTGCAAATAGATTGTTCAAATGCCTAGAACTTAGACAAAAATTTACCCAGATAAGCCCTTGCCTCCTGATGATGCTCATCCTGAGTGACAGCTACTCAGGGGGACCTGAGACCCCAATGCCTGTTGGTTGACCATGAGACATGACACAGGTGAGCTGCTGTCTTGCCAATACTGGCTGAGGTTAGCATAGTGAGGGCACTTGGGATGAGTGCAGGATAAATAGCCTATTCCAAAACAGGTCTCCAGAGGCTTCACTGAATAACCCACAGCGTAGAACAGAGTGTGATGGAGGTGTGGCAAGTATTTAAATAGCTTTGTAACCAGGTGAACTCTCTGGCAGAATTAGTCCTACAGAACAGAAGAAGGCTTAACCTACTCTTCATGGAACAGGGAGGACTTTGTGCTGTACTAGGAGAAGAGAGTTGCTTCTATGCAGACAGCTCAGGGATGATCATAGAAACTCTAGACAAATTAGAACAAGAAACAAAGGAAGGGGAAAAATTGTATTATGGCACTCAAGGATGGTATGATTAATTGTGCAATTGGAACCTAGGACTAGCCTCCGTCCTTGCAGGAATCACAGGGCCAATAATCATCATGATATTGGTCCTTAGTTTTGGGCAGTGATGAATTGTAAGAGATAGCATTCAAAGTAGTGTAAATCAGGTACAGATGGTACTGGCCAACTGTGTTATCAATGAGCCCAACTATGAACCGCAATGAAGGACTATATATATCTTAGAGAGGAAAATATGTCTGCAAAAGGGGAATGTGAGGGCACTCATAATAACCCCCTCTATTTGCTTTCTTTTGTCTGCCTTTTTTCCTTTGAAACGCCCAAATTCTAATTTTGAGAAGGTCACTTATTTTATGGCCTACAGATTATAGCTGGTTAACTAGCAGTTAGACTTTAGTGAGTGAACTTTCACCAAATCCCTAAAAGGCCTCCTCCTCTCCTTAATTGGCCATAAAACTAGAGAAAGGGAAAACAAACAGGTTTATCTCATGGCGACCAAATGGCCAGGTGCCCACATGTGTGTCAGTTAACCAGATGTGCAAGGCTTTGTAACATTCCAAAGCAATGATGTGCTGCAAAAAGATGATATACATGGAAACTCCCTGAACTTGTGAACTCATACGGGGTACATAAAAGAAGGCAACAAAGGAACCGAGGCCAGTAGCCAGCAGTTTCAATGGCCAAAGCTCACTGACCACTGCAGTTTTGGAGTAAACCTCACTTGTTTCTGAAATCTCGATGTTCTATGGGTAACTTCCTTGAGCATACTGCAACAATGGGGTTCAAGTAGACCACTAGAATTATTCCCAGACCCAGAGTCTCTGGGTTCTCATCACAGAGGGAAGGGTCCCTGTGTCCTTCCTAATCCAAGCTTTAACTTCTCAAGGGGTCTGTCCAGTTTGTGTCCTCTCCAGTCTCCTCACTTGTGGCCATCTCTGTCACTATGGTAGGGTAACAGTGGAAACCCTTAAGTCGCTCAGTGGCTGTCTTAAAATCACCTATTCCTCAAATGGTTACTGATTACATTCTCTTAAACAGGTACTCCACTGGGTTTATTTTAGCCTGCTGTGCTTAAAGGAGCATTTTTGAGTAAAACCCCTGTTTTTTGCAGTTTAAAATAGCTGTGACGTTTCTTGGGTTAGTGTTGCTGGTCTGGCCCGATGTCTCTCCCTGGAGCTGCTGACTCTCCAGACTTACCTTTTGTCAGTGGAGAGGGGTTCCCTTCCTTGGAACTGGGGTGAGCTTTCCAGACTGCTTCATTCTTCTCTAGGCATTGTGTTTCATGTCTCCAGCTTCTCTATAGCTTCTAGTTTTCCTGTAAGCTTCCTCTTATTTCCTGGAGATCTACTTTTTTCTGTCTTCACCAATGTTGTTTTCCAGGTGTGTCAACTCTGGGTGTGGAGGGGCTGCTTTGCAGCCGATGGTCACTCCACTGTAGTACTCCATTGTGTGTAAATACCATATTTTCTTTATCTACTCAGCTGTGCATGGATACACAGCTGCTTTCAAGGTTTAGCTATTATGAATTGTGCTGCTATAAACATGTGCCATTATGACACTATAATATGATATCTTTAACCCTTTGGGGAAGATACCTACAAGAGGAATAGCTGGATATAATGGAATTTCTAGTTTTAGTGTTTTGAGGACTCTCCATAGTGGTTGTTAGTTTACATTCCCACCAACAATGTAGAAGGGCTCCTTCTGTGCCGCAGTCTCACCAGCACTTATTTTTTTCTTTTTTTTTTTTTTTTTATCTGTACCGGGGATTGAACTCATGACCGCACACTTGAAAGGCAGGCGCTTATGCCACTGAGCTAAATCCCCAGCCCAGCACTTGTTATTATTTGGTTTCTTGATGATTGTGGGAGACAACTCCAGTGACTCCCTTTGAATCCAACACAATTATGGTGACTTTATTTGGAGACTCATTTCCTTATACTGATATGTAAAAAGCTGGCTAGGGTATTTCCTTCTCTCTTCAACTGGCTCTAAGGATTGCAAATAAGGCTAGCTGAGGTGCTAGTATGCAATCTCTATAGCCAACAAACAGTCCTGTTTCCTCACATAGTGTTCTCCATGTACGGGGTTGAGCACAAGAGATGTTAGAGCAAATAGCTCTGGGAATGTCAACTGTGTACAGCCTCAAGATAAGAGGTTATGACTCCCCAGGGCACAAGAGTTTGCGTATCAGAAACCAAAGCAACAGCCCCCTAAACAATTCCACTGCTACCCTAGTTGGATTATGTAAATTGATCCTTCTGCATATCTTTCTCTCTGCAGTTTACAGATGCCAATCTTGCACCTGGCCAGCCAGCCCAAGTTACTCACGGGATTCCCACCATTCTCACTGTCACTCATCCCTGAGCCACCTCCTCCTGGCTCTTCACAAGATAATAAATTCGGGGAGAGGCCTAGGATCAAAGCCTTGTCTGCATACCCTCATGGGGCTTAAGGCTTAGGACCTCTTGGCTCCCTTAACTTGGAATATGTCTTGGTGTTTTTACTCTTACCATGGGTTGGATTGGTGGTGGTAGATTGGAATTAACTTGCTGCGATTCCAATAATGTCTCAATGGGATTACAAATAAAACTTTTTGAAAAGAAAGTGCTCTAAAGGTTATAACTGCGTATATGTTTAAGTGTATAAGATAGATAACGATATTACTGAGTTTTTTTGGATCACTGAACAAAACTGTTTGCACTCTCACTGTTTGAAAGTCCACTTTATATGCTTCAATTTTGTAACTTCAACAACTATTTCTAAAATGAGAATATGTAACCTATTAACTAGTGATTTCTGTTTATTTTTTAAATTTTGTACTACTTGTACCCTTTTTGTTTTTTTCTTTTTCTCCTTAAATTAAAAATAAGTAAATAAACAACAACAACAACAACAAAAACCAAATATAACTTTTTGGATTGTGAGGAAAACTAGAAAGAGGATTACAATACTTGGATGATTGAACTCGATACTTGGGTTTACAATAGATGGCCGTTCTTTTTGAGCTAAGAGGGAATCTTGGTGTTTTAACTTGTATTTCTGTAATAGCTAGCAATGCTGAACAGTTCTTCGTGTATTTCTTGGCCATGTTAGTACCTTTCTTATTACTATACTTTCTAAGGGTTTTGTGGTACACAGACTTGCATTTAATTTTTATGTAGTGATTATGCAAGGAATTGTTTTTGTATACAAGAGAGCATAAAAAAGTAAAAATTAAAAAAAATTTCAGATTTATTACTAGAATCACATAATTCACAAAATCTAACTTTACAACTGATTAGCTCACAGCTCCTTTATCAATTTACATGTTTATTAGTGGGAAAAAATTCTGTACAATGCCTTAGTAGTTCCATGATTTGTGAGGAATAGAGATGTAGTGAATACTGAAGAATTCTCAAGGTATTATACATGTAGAACAAACACTCTCAAACACAAGAAGCTAGCCAACAAAAGACAATTTCCTGTTCAGTCACTGAAAAACGCTAATAGCATTTTATCATGAGATAAATGTTCTAAGTTAGCATACAACCTATTAAACAAATAAAATGGCCACATAGGTTGGTACTTGGACACTTAAATATTTGTAGTACAATACTATTTATCTTACATTTAATAACACAAAAATAGGGAAATCTAGGTTCTCCCAGCAGTTGTCTGATTTTTTATATAGAGTCTGAAATACCAAGAGTGGTTTATTTATCTTTTTTTTTCTTGCAAAGGCTTCAGTGGGACTGTGCAATGCTGGAGCAATAATCCAGAATATCCTGAATAGTAAATTCCATTGTGATACCGGATCCAGGGTAACATCGAGCTATCAAGCCTTCAAAGTGCTTGTACTGGCGTATAAATTCATCTTGCATGGAGTGCCACACTACCTATTATTAAAAGGAAAATAAAAGCCATTAAGCTACACATGGAAATAACTCATAATCAAGTATGGACAAAGAATGCCAAGACATACAGTCTCAGAACTCTGCACAGCACCATAGTCAGGAACATGCACTCTGGACCCAGAATCCTGAGTCCTACTTAAATGACTTGTGACTTCAAATATATCACGTCAGTGTTTTGTGACTCAAGTAAGCAGGGTATTAATAATAATACTTTCCTCCTTAGTTTCTTGTGAGGGTTAAATGAGAGCATATGTCAAAGAGCTCAGAACAGTCTTTGCCACAAATAAGCACTCACTGTATTTTGGTTATTAATATATTTACTCCAATATTCAACATGGATATGGATATATACAATTATGTATGCAAGTAAGGCTAATGATTAAATGAAAGGCAACTGTTTAGATTCCATTTCAGATAAAAGTTTAAATTTTTCTTTATCTAAAATTAATGATAAAAAAACACTCCCTTAACCCTGTGGAGGATTCTAAGACAATCCAGACCTGTTGTAATCAAGAAATAGAGACTATTGTGTAGGTATTAATTTAGTAATAGAGACTACTGTGTAGGTATTAATTTAGTAATAGAGACTACTGTGTAGGGCATATTGTACTAATCTAGTAATAGATACTATTGGTTAGGTCATATAGTACTAATCTAGTAATAGAGACTACTGTGTATATAACTATCAGAACAGGTATACATCAACGTAACAGCTTACATTTATTGACGCCTACTCTTAGTTGATACTATTTCTCCCATCTAGACTGCCACTCCCCCACTTTCCTTATTAAAATATTATCTGACTTTCAGAAGCTAACGCAAATACAATATCCTGCAAGAGGCTTTCTATGATGTTGAAATCACAATTATTCCTACTCATCTTTGGGCCTTTTGGCACAATCTATAAAGATTAATGGATGAAGACAGGGTTTGTATCTGGCTCCACCACTCACATGTAAGAGACCTTCTTGCATTACTCCATTTCTCTTAGCTCCGGTTTCCTTATGGGTAAGATAAATGGCAGTAACAGTAACAGTAGTGTCCACAGAAGACAGGGTCATTTCCAATTTTCAAATAAGGAAAATGAGGCTCAAAGAGGCTAAGTAACTCGCCAAGAGTCATGCAGCTTAATCTGGACCAGACTATGAGCTTGTTTCTAACCACAATCCTGACTCAAAACCTCTCCATTCTACTAAATTATATTCCATTTTCCTATTCTAAAATCCAATATTGTAGCAAACAAAAACAAACCCAGCCAAAGAGAAACAACTTACATAATTCTTTACTACAATAAAACAGAAATATGGTCTATATGGAATTTCTCTCTTGCTCTGTATATCTAGAGGGCTATTTTTTTTTTTTTTTTTTGTCTTTTTTCATTTTTATCGGTACCGGGGATCGAACGACCGCCTGGCTTGCAAGGCAGGTGCTTACGCCGCTGAGCTAAATCCCCAGCCCCTTAGAGGGCTATTTTGAATATATCTTCAAGCCACAATGGTTCAAAGAGTGAAACATACCTGCAGTAAGTTCTCCTCTTCACATAAATGTTTATCAACCTTCTTGTAGAGATTATCTAGACCTTTTTTCACTTCCTTTCCAGGATATTCTTTAATAACTTTCCGAAGTTCTTGTTTGTTAAATGCAAGTTGGTAACTTACTTCCTCCTCTCTTATACCCTGTGCGACACGAGCTTCAACACCTTCAAAGAAATGCTTCAAGGAAATAAAAAGAAATACTGGGTAAGAAATACTTTTATTATCCCTTCAATTTAAAAAATCAAATTATAAAGCAGTATATATTCACTGTATAAAAACTGGACGAAAAAGTATAAAGTAACAGTCAGCTATTACACTAATCAGAGATAATCACTTTAAACATTTTAGATTTCTTTCTAATTTTCTGAAGTGAGTTCACAAATTGAAACTTAATTTCCTATGTTGTGTTTTTCATTTATTGCTATTTAGATGCTGGGGACTGAACCAGTGCTTCACATATAATGGGCATGCACTCTACCACTGAGCTACACACTTTGTGCTCCTAAGTACATATTTTAATCCACTTTCATCCACTGACTAAATCACAACTTAGGTATGTATTCATTCCTCACAAATTGGGTAACTATTATTTTCTTTTCTTGAGAGTTGTCAAAATCCAGTCATCTTTTAAAGAACCTATCATAAATACAGTTGTCATAAATATTTTTTTGTATGTACACATGCCTTTCCAGCATAATTTCTATAACTGTATCTACTTAGTTGAGGAATACAACTATTCTGAAGATCTCCATATGCATAAATTGCTTTTCAATTAACTTATCTTTCTGTCAGGGGTGTATGAGATTGCTACTTTATATTATCATTTTTAAAACAAGTTGCCACAGTGAAAAACAGGTTTGTCATTTTAATTATTTGGCTATAAATGAAAATTATTTGTTTACAAACATTGATTACTGATTCAGGACTCCTGCCAACTTATATGTTGGTACTGGTACTTTACTGATTTTAACAAGATCTTTGTATTAAATATACTGACATATTATTTAAAATATCCTTCTCAGGTTATTTTAGGTATAGTTGTGTCTTTTTAATATGTAGTTTTATTGCTTGGCATGCTTACATTTGAGCACTACACAATGTAATTTAATACCAAAAAGTCCAATAAGCTTCTTGTTACTTTTCAAGAAAAATGTATTTCTTTATTATTATTTTTCATTCAATTATTTTTTGCCAGGTTTATTCCTACTGCTTTAAAATTTCTGCTTCTGTAGCAGCTTTTAATTACTTGGTAGTGTGATGCAGTAAATAAGCTGATTTTTGGTATCTTTGATTCTCACTATTTTATCATAAACTAGTAATTTCAAACATATACAGGCCATGACAATCTTGACTCTCCCTTTTTCATTACTATTTGTTTTAGGTCTTATGGCACTAGCCAGAGCTACAAAAATAATGTTAAATAATAGAGGATCTAGTGATGTTTCTACTTCAAATCTGATTTAAAGGAAATATTGCTGTTATATTTACATATCATGTAGACTTTCTGCATGAGACATGACATTTTTATCTGATTAGAGTACCTGCTCTTAAGTTTGAAGGAACTTCTAAGGAATTGGTTCTGCATTTAAGTGTCTCCCAGATTTCTTTGAATTGTTGACAGATATACGTCCTTTACTTGACTCTAATTTTGAATTAAAAGCTTATTTAGGGTAACTTTACATTGTGGACAAAGAAGGATCTATTTAAACTCCTGCTATATTTCAAAAGTTCTCTAAAGCCATGCCTTATTAACTTTAATTGCTAAATTTGCTCTGGGAAAGGATGTAAATAAGGAAAAAAAGAGAGGAAAAGGCAATTTACAAAACAAAGTTTGGCTTCACTTTTGCCTTGATAAAGTTTCTGAAATCCTCACCTGCCGTAGGTATAAAGGTTGGTCTTGTGGGAGACAGAAAAACCCCAGCCTATGTCCCTCTAGCTTTGCAATTTAAAACCAGTATGACAACAGGCAAGTTCATTTACTTTGTTTCTTTATCTGTAAAAGGGTAGTTACTACTATCTTAGCTTAATCATTTTTTACTAAAAATTACAAAGAAAGTGTACAAAGGGCATCTAGCAGTGTCTGGCACCCTGGCAGCTCCCCAAACCTAGTCGCTCCTTCCTCCTCCCCAGCGTCAGTGCAGCAGCAAGCCTGTGGTAACCGTATGGCAACAGACAAACACAGGTTCAAAACCAAGAAAAATGTATTACATTTAGTTTTTCAAGAGGTTGTCCTAACGAGTAAATGACGTAAGACTGAAGGTGATCAGTGTACTTTTGTTTGGCTTCTTTTTTTTCAGCTTCTAGACATGAGATTTTCAAACGTGAAAGTGTTGCAAAAATATGGTGAAAGTTTTCCATCATAACCACATCTCTTGGGGTCTTCTGGCTTTCGTTTGCTACTTTTTCGACTATAATTAAAGCAGAAAAAATAAAGTAACATCTCTGACATGAGTATGATCATAGTGATGTAGTTTTTTTTTCATTTGTAAGTTTAAGAATTAAGCATATTTCTACACCAAATAATATACAGCACATTGGAGGGTCTGTATAGCCATCTGAACAAATCAGGTTACTGTAAAACAGTTGCATATACATATACAAGTTCAAAATATAGAAAGGTAACTTTTTAAATTAACAAGGAAATAATGAATTATTTCAAAATATGTTAGGACAACCAGCTGATCCTTTTGAATACACTAAAGTTGGTTCACTATTTTGTATCTTTCAGCTAAATTCTAAATTGCTCAAATACTTAAAATGTAAAAAATCATAAATTATAAATACAATAATAAGTGCCAAAGAAAATATAGCTAATTAAAATAATATTATAATAGCATGTAATTTGATGAAAACCTTAAGATTCACACAAACTCTTGTACACAATTATTCCATTTCTAGTAATTTACCTTAAGGAAATTTGAAAGTATACAAAGAAATATAAACTGGAAACAAACTAATATGTACAGTAGAGTTGACAAGTAAATAATGATACACAGAAGACTATGCAGTTATTAAAAATGCTTACGGTCATCTGTTGTAACTGACTAGATAGAGAACAGTATTACAGAATCCAGCATCTTCCAAAACAGCGCAACATAAGATAAAAATTTTAGACTAAAGAACACACAAGCTATGTGCACAAATATGAGAGAATGACACACTGAAAAATTTGGAAGAACGAAAGTTAAATATTATCTCTGCACAATGAAATTACAAATAATCTATTTTCTTTTTAAAATTTATTTTCTGATTCTTTTGGTACACTCAATAGACTGATTTTATTACAGAATCACACAAAGCAAAGCTATTTTAAACTTTAAAAGAAAAATAAATCATACAAATACCTAATCATGAAATCTCTTTTCTCTAGACTTGGTTTCACTGAGAATGTTAATGAAATAGATGATTCCATTTTCCTTCTATTTTTCAGCTTTAAAAATTCCTAAGTATATGTAATCAGAGTAGTTACTTCAAATTAAATTAACATGTCCATACTGTTTCTAACTTACCTACAGGATCTGATAAAGGAAGATATAGTTACAGTCTTATTGTACTACTCTGCCTTGTATAATATGAAAACCAAGGCCTAAAAATGTGAATTGATTTGTTCAAAATGTATGGTTGTAACTGATTTGTTAAACTGGCCTGTCACGTCCAGAACACTCTTAAAATGTTGATGCAGTATGGGATGTCACTTTTCTGTGTTTTAAAAAAAATTTCAGTTTTGCATAGTGACAAGTCCTGATGAGTCTTCAAATACAAGTGGTTCTTTTTCTTTTTTTAATTTTATTTAAAAGGAAAAAGAGAAGAAACAAAACAAAACAAAGCAGTGTAAGGGTACAAGTAATACAGAACTACAAAAAAAAAAAAAAAAACCAGTAAGAAATCACCAGTTAATAGATATTACTGGTGTTAATAGTTAATACATATTATCATCTTAGAGATAGTTGCTCAAATCACAGTATCAAAGCATACAAAGTGGACATTCAAACAGTGAGACTGCAAACAGTTGTGTTCAATGATCTAACCAAAAACATTAGTATGGTCAGCTATTTAACACCCCTAAACACACTTGCTGTTGTATCATTTAGAGCTTTTTTTTTTCCCCCTCTTTTTTACAACAAAATTTACACATTTTGGATTTTATTACTCCTTAGTTCTTATTACTTTTTTTGGGGGGGGGGAGAATAAAGTCAAATATGGCAAAACAAAGCTGTCAGTCAAAACCAAGGATAGACATAGCACATGATGTAAAACAGAGTACAAGGTTATCAACAATGGTTATCAACAATGTCTCTTGTTTCCTTAAAAAGAATTGTCTATCTCATTAGATATTATAAAGTTGAACAAAACAGTAGAAAACAAGACCAATAAAACTTAAGCATTGTAAACATTACAGGACTTCCAAAGGAGACAATAGTCAAACCAGAATGGGCATCTTAGTGAATCTTATTGCCTTCAAAGTAGTTGCCTATACCCTCAAACTTGATACTATCATACAGAATGGAACAGAGTCTAATCAGTCAAAACAAGATAGTGGGAGTATTACAGGACTTCAAAACAAGTTAATAGGAAATCAAAAACAGTTACTATTATATATCCTGCTAATTTTTAAAATTTTTCCCCTTAATTAAAAAAACATAAAAAATAACTAAATAATTTTTTAATGAATAAGGGAGAGATTGAGATAAAACAGGACATAACTATATAACAATACAAGTCAAAGCATGACTGTTGCAGCAACCTAGTGCTTCACCACCAAATAACCCGACTTAATAGTAATCATAGTGTCTTTTTCCTTGAAATATTTGAATAAAACTTCATATACTATAGCTTCAAATATTTCCATATCAAGAAGCCCAGAATAAAGCCTTTCCAATTAATAAGTGAAAACTTTATAAGGCTTCAAGGCCACATAATGGGGAATCATGATTACCACATATTTTTATATATTTGAATCATTACTTACATTAGGGAAACTATTCGGTATTCATACATGTGAGATTGATTTATTTCACTTATGAGTATGGTCTCAAGCTGTGCCCATTTATTGATAAATATCTCAATGTGATCCTTCTTTATAGCTGAATAATACTCCATTGTATAGAAATACCACAACTTTTTTATCCATTTCTCAGTTGATGGTCACTTGGGTTGTTTCCAAGATCTGGCAATTACAAATTGTGCTGCACATATATAGGTGCACATAGGTGCACATATATCACTGTGGTATGATGCTTTCAGTTCTTCTGGGAATATGCCTAGAAGTGGAATAGCTGGAATAAATGGGACTTCCAATCTCAGCTTTTTGAGAAATCTCCAGACTGACCTCCACAAAGGCTGCACCAGTCTACACTCCCACCAACAGTGTAGGAGAGTTCCTTTTTCCCCACAGCCTCTCCAGCATTTGTTGTTGTTGGTTTTCTTGATCCTGGCCATTCTTTCAGGAGTGAGATGGTATCTCAGTGTGGTTTTAATTTGCATTTCTCTAATGACCAATGACGATGAACATTTTTTCATGTATTTATTTGCCATTTGCATTTCTTCATCTGAGAAGTATGTATTCATCTCAGATGCCCATTTTTGGATTGGATCTTTGAATTTTGGGAGTCTGAGTTTTTTTAATTCTTTATATGTTTTAGACAAGAGTCCCTTGTTTGAGAGAGAGTTCACTAAAATCTTTTCCCAGTTTGTGGGTTTTCTTTTCACTATGCTGGAGACTTCTTTTGACATGCAGAAACTTTTAAATAAGAAGTGGTCCCAGTTATTGATTCTGGGAAGTATTTCCCGTGCGGTTTGAGTCCTGTTCATGAATTTTCTACCTACTCTTATGTCTTCAAGGTTTCTACCCAATTTGTCTTCCAATAGATTTAGTGTTTCTGTTTTGATATTCAGATCTTTGACCCATTTAGATTTTAATTTAGTACATGGTGATAGACATGGGTCTAGATTTAGTTTTCGGCAAATGGAAGGCCAGTTTTTCCAGCACCATTTATTAAAGAGACTGTCGTTCTTCCAGTGAACCTGCTTGGCTCCTTTATCAAAGATAAGGTGGTTGAGTGTGTTTGTAGTTGTGGTTGTCTCTTCTCATCTATTCCATTGATCTTCGGCTCTGTTTTGATTCCAATACCATGTTGATTTTACTACTGTTGCTTTGTCTTATAACTTCAAGTCAGGGATTGTGATGCCTCCTGCCTTGCCTTTGCTGCTTAGAATTGCCTTTGCTATTCTAGGTCTCTCTGGTTCCAGATGAAATTTAGGAGTGATTTCTCTAGATCTATAAGGTATGTTGATGGTATTTTTATTGGGATTGCATTGAATCTGTATAACAGATTTGGGAGAATGGCCATTTTCACAATGTTTGTTCTTCCTATCCATGAGCAAGGGATGTCTTTCCATTTTCTGAGATCATCTTCAATTTCCTTTTTCAGTGTATTATAATTTTCACTGTATAAGTCTTTCACTTCTTTCATAAGAGTAATTCCTAAATATTTCATTTTTTTGCTTGCTAATGTGAAGAGTGCAGTTTATCTTATTTCCCTCTCTATGATTTTGTTGTTCGTGTATAGGAATGCTATTGATTTCTGAGTATTGATTTTGTATCCAGCCACATTACTGAATTTATTGTATCTAAGAGTCTTTCAATGGAGTTTAGGGGGTCTTCTATGTAGAGTATCATGTCATCAGCAAACAATGATAATTTAACTTCTTCTTTTCCTATCTTTACCCCTTTTATTTCTCTTTCTTGCCTAATTGCTCTGGCTAGTACTTCCAGTACTATATTAAATAGGAGTGGTGATAAAGGACATCCTTGTCTTGTGCCTGATTTTAAAGTAAAGGCTTTCAATTTTTGGCCATTTAGTATGATGCTGGCTGTTGGTTTGTCATAAATGGCCTTTATTATATTGAGGTTAAGACCATCTATTCCAATTTTGTGTAAAGTTCTTATCATGAGTAAATGTTGGACCTTATCGAAGGCTTTTTCTGCATCTATAGAAATGATCACGTGATTCTTATTTTTGGCTTTATTGATATGGTGGATTACATTTATTGATTTACGTATGTTGAACAATCCTTGCATTCCTGGGATGAATCCCACTTGGTCATGGTGTATAATCTTCTTTATGATTTGCTGGATCCTATTTGCCAATATTTTATTGAGGATTTTTGCATCTGTGTTCATTAGGGAGATCGGTCTATAGTTCTCTTTTTTAGTTGGGTCTGTCTCAGGTTTTGGTACTAGAGTAATATTTGCTTCCAGGAATGACTTAGGAAGGATTGCTTCCCTTTCAATTTCATTGAATAGTTTGAGGAGTGTCGGCATTAGGTCTTCTTTGTATTTCTTGTAGAATTCTGCAGTGAATCCATCTGGGCCTGGGCTCTTCTTTGTAGGTAAGGACTTAATTACATTTTTAATTTCATTAACAGAGATTGGGTTATTCAACAGTTTTACATCCTCTTGATCTAGCTTTGGTACTTCATATGTTTCTAAGAATCTGTCTATTTCTTCTGTGTTATCAAACTTTTGAGAGTAGAGGTTTTCGAAATAGGTGTTGATGATCTTCTGTATTTCTATTGGGTCTGTAGTGATTTCACCTTTTTCATTTCTTATTGCATGAATTTGAGCTTTTTCTTCCCTTTTTTAAAATAAGGTTGGCTAGGGGCTTATTGATTTTATTTATTCTTTCAAAGAACCAACTCTTTGATTCGTTGATTCTTCGGATTGTTTTCTTAGTCTCTATTGCATTGATTTCTGCTGATTTTTATAATTTCCTCTCTTCTTTTGGCTTTGGGCTTGACTTGCTCTTCTTTTTCTAGTTGTTCGAGGTGTAGCATCAAGTTATTTATTTGTATTCGTTCCGCTTTCCTGATGTGGGAACTCAGTTCAATAAATTTTCCTCTCAGCACGGCTTTCATTGTATCCCACAAATTCCGGTGTTGTATCTGCATTTTCATTTTCTTTTAGGTATTGTTTAATTTCTTCTGTGACCCATTGATTACTCAAGAGTGTGTTATTCAGTTTCCATGTGTTTGCGGGATTTTTGCAGTATCTTTTATCACTAATTTCTAATTTCAGAGCGCTATGATCCGATAACATGCTAGGGATGATTTCAACTCTTTTGCATTTGTTTAAATATGTTCTGTGAGCTAATATATGGTCTATTTTAGAGAATGATCCATGGACTGCTGAGAAGAATGTGTATTCTGATGTTGTTGGGTGGAACATTCTGTATATGTCTATCAAATCCATTTGTTCGCAGGTGTGATTCAGTTCTGTTATTTCTTTGCTCATTTTCTGTCTGGTTGATCTGTCCCTTGGAGTCAATGGCATATTAAGGTCTCCTGTTACAATTGTGTTACTCATAATTTGAGTTTTCATTTCTGTTAATAGTTGTTTTATATAACTGGGTGCTCTGGAGTTTGGTGCGTATATATTTAAGATAGTTATCTCTTCCTTTTGGAGTTTTCCCCTTAGGAGTATGTAGTGACCTTCTTTGTCCTTTATGGTCATTGTTGGTTTAAAGTTCACATTGTCTGCAAACAGAATGGCTACTCCTGCCTTTTTTTGGATTCCTGCTGCATGAAGAATTGTTTTCCATCCTTTGACTTTCAGTCTGTGAGTATCTTTGTGGGTTAGATGGGTTTCCTGTAAACAGCATATGGTTGGATTTTGTTTCTTGATCCATTCTGCTAGTCTGTTTCTTTTGGTTGGTGCATTGAGACCATTTACATTAATGGTTATTACTGTGAAATGTTGGTTAATTGTAGGAATCTTATCTCTCTGCTGTTGCATCTTTATCTTTCTGTTCTGTTTAATTATTTGCTTTGCCTAGTGGTTTTTTCCTTTGTGTATCTAAACTGTCTTTCAATATTTTTTGCAGGGTTGGTTTGGTGTTCATGAAGTTCTTCAGCTGTTCTTTGTCATGGAAGTATCGTATTTCACCATCTATTTTAAATGATAGTTTTGCAGCATATATCAGTCTAGGTTGGAAATCATTTTGCTTTAGGATCTGGAATACTTCACTCCATGCTCTTCTTGACTTTATTGTTTGTGATGAGAGGTCTGCTGTGATTCTGATACGTTTTCCTTTATAAGTGATCTGTCTTTTCTCTCTGACAGCTTTTAATAATCTATTCTTGTGTTGGATTTCTGGGATGGTGATTATTATATGTCTGGGTGTAGTTTTATTTTGATTATGACTATTTGGAGTTCTATATGCTTCACTGATCCTGATGTCGGTTTCTGATCTCATGCTTGGGAAATTTTCAGCTATTACTTCTCTAAATATCTTGACATCCTTTATGTTGTCTCCTTCTTTTTTATTAATCCCTATCATTCTTATGTTATTTTTCTTTGCATCGTCTTGCAGTTGTTGAATTGTTGTTTCCTGATTCCTTGTTATTTTTAAAAGATCTTTCTTTTCCTGTTCACTAGCTGCAATCCTGTCTTCAAGGTCTGAAATCTATCTTCACTTTCATTAAGGTGGTTTTTACAACTTTCAGTGGATTTTTTTATTTCTTGTATATCTCTGTGCATCTGCATTATGTATTGTTTGTTTCTTATATTGCTCATCTAGGAATTCTATGTTTTTGTTTAGTTCCTCCAATTTTTAAACTGTGTTTTCTTTAGATATATTCAGGATCTCTTTCATTTTCAGATCTTTCAATTCAGATCTTTTATCATTTCTTCTTTTACCTGGGAGATTATTTCGAGTTTGAATTTCTTTAAAGCTTCCTGGAGTTACTTGTTAATTTCAGTAGCTATTGTGTCCGATATTTGAGGTGAATGGCATATATTTTCTTCTATATACATTGCTCCTAGGTTTCTTGAGATGGGCTGGAGGTTTGAGATTGCAATTTGGTCTTTCGTTTTGTCATTTTCCTATATTTCTGTGTTTCAAGTGTGTTACCCCAAGCCACTGGGCCTGCAAAACCAATGGCCCTCCTCTGCCTGTGCAGAACTCTGCAGTTCCAGATAAGCTGGGCCTCAGGGACACTGTGCGCCCACCTGCCCGTTGGAAGCTCCACAGCTCTCCAAGCACAGCTGGGTTGCGGAGGCAGATGTAGCCGCCTCAAACCCACCTCTCCACTTCACTGCACCTGTAAGCCTGGAGAGGGTCCCAAACAGTCTGGGCTTTGGGCAGAGTGTGCTGACCACTCACCACAGGCCATGGTGCCTCTGGAACCTGCGATCCTCCCCTCCTTGCTGAGATATCCACAGTTCTCCAGACACACAGGGAGGCTGATGCAGGTGCCCCAGATCCACCCAGCCCCTCCTCTGCACACCGATGATGAGGTGCGGGAGTCCCAAACAGGCTAGGCTCAGGGGATAGCGTGCGCCCGCCTACTTGTTGGAAGCTCCACAGTTCTCCAAGTGCAGCCAGGATGGAGAGGCGGATGTAGAGGCCTCAAACCCACTTCTCCACTTCACTGCACCTGGAAGCCTGGAGGGTCCCAAACAGTCTGGGCTTTGGGCAGAGTGTGCTGAGCACTCATCACTGGCCACGGTGCCTCTGGAACCTGCAATCCTCCCCTGCTTGCTGAGATATCCACAGTCCTCCAGACACACAGGGAGGCTGATGCAGGCACCCCAGATCCGCCCAGCCCCTCCTCTCCATACAAGTGGTTCTTAATAACACAGGTTTATGTACTATTTATTTTTCAAATTTAAGACACCTTTAATATCAGAAAAACCTAAAAGAGACTATATAGAATGTGGAAAATAAGGAACATACCTTTTGACCTAGAAACAATGAAAATGCCACAATTCTTTTTTTTTTTTTAAACTTTTTATCGGTACCAGGGATCAAACTCATGACCGCCTGCTTGCAAGGCAGGCACTTATGCCACTGAGCTAAATCCCTAGTCCCCACGCCACAATTCTTAAGAACATAATAAAAGCTTACCATTAACAAATACTCCTCTGATAAGTTTGGTATATGCTTTATCTAGATCTCCACGACGCTCAGCATTTTTAAAGATTGATTCTGCGAGTCCAGCAAATTCTTCAAATTCCGCAACAAATGGAAGAATTCCTACTTTACTCTTCTTTGAGATCTTTACTTCTTCCATTTGTCTTATTTGGTTACTCTGCAATTAGGCAGAAACGAGGGGGAAGAAATGGCCAAGAAATTTAGAAATTACATACAATTATGATCAAATGCATCTATCATGGAGGTGGGACACTATACCCAGAACGTCTGGATAATGTTTTTGAGATATTTAAGACAGAGCCTCGCTATGCAGTCCAGGCTGGCCTTGAACTCAGTAGAGAGCTAAGGCTGGCCTTGAACTCATGGCAATCCTCCTGCCTCAGCGCCTCAGCCTCCTCAGCCCTGGGATTATAGCTGTGTGCCACCATGCTCAGCTTGGATGATGTTTTACAATTTGAACTGCTGAAGGCAAATAACAGCAAAAGTACTTAGAAAAATGAATCAACTATTATCTAAAAACACTTCTAATGTTTTATCTTAAAAACACAAGGAAAAATTACTTAAAGATAATAATTATGAACTTCAAGTCTTTCTTCAAAGTAAAAAACAATCATGTATATTTCTTACTTTTATTTTTATTTTTTTGCCTTTTTCCTTTTTATCGGTACCGGGGATCGAACTCACGACTGCCTGCTTGCAAGGCAGGCGCTTATGCTGCTGAGCTAAATTTCCAGCCCCCAATCATGTATATTTCTATCATTTATGAAAGATGAGGATGAAAGATTGCCCATTTTGAGTTAAACAAGAGCAGATACCAGACCACATATATACAGGCTCTTTCCAAATGATTTCTAGTTGACGGATGTAAGGCCAAGTTTCAGACCCACACACCCAGGGCAGAACAGGCATTTCTGTAATGGATTTCCACTAGTTTGCAGATATTAGTTGCTGATGTGAAACTGTTCCAACAAAGTTCTTATGCATAACTGTGACAAAGTACAAAGCAGAAGTTTCACATAGGCAGAATGCAGACATCTGGGCTCAAAAAAGACCTATGGATTTAATTAGGGTCCTATGTAATTTTCAGGGGATCTAAATCTACTCACAGTATGAGTTAAACTGCCAAATCATTTTAATTTCCTAAAATTTCATTGTATTGAAGTTTTCAGTATAACTTGAGAACCATATGAAATATGGATTAGAAAAATCATTATTTTGAGATGTATTAGTGTAAGAAAGCTTTATGAGTACTGTCAAGCATTTCATTTTCTCTTTTCTAACAATCTGTTCCATCAGTAGAGGGTCTTGGCTTTGTGTTTGGCTGGGTTTGACCAGCAGCTCCATCACTATTTTACTATTCATGAAACTAACTTCACATCTTGAAGTATTTTCCTCCTGGGGTGGGGTTGTGAGGATAGGCCCAATAAGTAGATTTATTAATGAACTGAAAGTTTTCTTAATAATCTGGCGCAGCTCAATTTATACCTACAAATTGACCAAACTCTAACAGACAATAAAAAAATTAATAGTTCTTTTCAAAAGGAAAGAAAATGGTCATTTTTAGAAGTTATGTGGAAAATGTATACTTAAAGCAACATGATTGTTGAAATCAAGTTAATTTTCTTATTAGAATATATGAAAAGAATTATGACAAGAAATCCAAACACTGGCTTCATTTGCTTCATTAAATCAGCAAACTGTGATAACAGTTATCCAGGGTGTGTTAAGTAAGTGCTGCCATTGTATCACCCACTCCAGAATTGCCAAAACTCAAAGCAGAGAAGGCAACTGAGCCAGCATAATGCCACCCAACTGTTGACACAGGTTGGGGCCAACAATTTGTTTTCAAGGGTTTAGGGGAGGGAACACTATATTCCCTAAAGAAAGCTGCAGATCCCTTGACTTAAATATATTTATTACATTTATTTTTAAAGTAATTATTAGAATCTTTATTTTAAAACTTACAATGCACTTGTCAAAGTTCCTTTTGACAGTCACCAAAACATTTCCCAGTGTAGTACTGAGAAAAGAAGCAGGGTCCACATTCTGTGCAGTCCATACATGATGACTCATTTTGACCAGCATGTACAGAGAATTAAAGCTGTCGATTTTGTCTCCTAGTGCAATTAGGCTACTCAGGTCTGGCTCAATACAGCGGAATATTTTAATCATCATTTGGCGAATCATATCTCTCCTGTTCAGAAAACATACAGAACATATAAAGTTATTACACACTTCAAGTGAATTTGCCTTTAATTTTAACCTACTATAGTGCATATAAAATGCCTTAAACTTGATATTCTAATTTACAACATCCAAATAAAGTGACATCCTATAGCAGTTTTCCAAGATAAAAAATTTTTATTGAAAATAAGATTTATCACTTAAATTAAGCTTTATGTCATTTGTAAAGTTTAGTCCTGATATATGCTTTGTGATTTCTAAGAAATATAGAATTGAAAGGTTACTCCAATCAGCAAACCTTAGAACTGCAGGAATCTTCTGTGACCATTGGAGAGGAGTTGAAAAGCCACACGACAGGACCATTTTTAATCCAATCAAACATTCTTAATGAGATGGTGGGCATTTACATTTTTGGTGGATGTTTCTAGGCTACTGAGAATCATCTGGACACCTCTGTGAGCAGTACTTCTCTGTGATTCCTTTCAATGTTTTCCAAAATAAACAACAATAACAAATACATACTCTGATGAAACAGGGAGTGGCGTGCCAGAATTATGTTGCCGTGATAATGTTACTCCGTCCAAATCCTCTGCTTCAGTCTGCAAAAATCATTCAGGCACTTTACATAATAAAAGACCAACAATTTGACTAGTTTATATAGCAAAGCCTGCTCAGTCCTAAAATGCCTAGGAGAGAATATATTATAAAAAATAATTTTTCATGGTAGTATTATAAAACAACCACTTATTATACAGTTTAAGAATGTTTATGAAATGTTCGGTGTCAGATCTTAGCTGGCATTATTGTGCTGAGAAATTATATTTATGTGAGTGCACGTGACAGGCAGGAAGGGGGAGGAAGGGTGCGGAAGGCTAGAAAGGCATGTATTGGGAATGCAAAGGAGGCTTGACAAAACCCAGAAAATATCCAAAAACAAGTTTTAAAAAAGAACTTAAACAGTCTAATAAAATTTTAGTATTTAAAAGTATGCTATCAAAAATTCTTACAGAAGCCAAGTAAGCAAATTTATTACCACCATCAGCAGCAATGAAATCCCAGCCCTTTCTTTCTGGTCTTTCTGAGACAGGGTTTCGCCTCGGAGTTCAGGCTGGCCTTCAATTTACTTTGTAGCCTAGGCTGGCCTCAAACTCACAGCTGCCCTCCTGCCTCTGTCACTGGAGTGCTGGGATACAAGCATGCACCATCACACCCTGCTCCAACCATTTCTAGTAACAATGAATTTTAATTTAGGACTGCGTTTTGTATGTTGGTTGTTAACTTAAAAATCACCCTAGTGCTTGCCTCGTGTGTATGAGGGCACTGATTTCATCCCCAGTATCACAAAAACAAAAACAATATACCCCAACAACAACAAACTGTATTTTCAGTTTATTTGCATTGTGGTTTAAAATTTTTCAAAATATTCTAGAAATAGCTCTTAATTTTCTTCTTTTACATTTTTGACATCCAAAGGCCATGCTGAATAGGTACCATCCGGGGGATTAAATAATTGATTGAAGGTCTCTAGTTAGGTAGTGACACAACCATAAAATAAATCCAAAGTCAGATCCAAGGCCTTTTCTCTTTTCCTACCACAGTATATTAACTTTTTTTCTCTGGTAAGTACTATAATGTTAAAATTGCCTTTTGAATAAGGTTCTTTATAAAGTTAACTCAGACATTTGCCCCCTTGCTAATTTAGAAAATATTCAGGCTTAAACCATTCTGGAATATCAGATGCTCAAATCCCAGCTATCATTGTTTTAATTAGTTTGTATGACAAAATGTTTTGAAGATCTTTACACTGTAAATTCTCTCCTGTTTTATGATATGTTATTCAGGTTAATTATATTACAGGCCATAACTACTAGTCGAGATAAATTTGAGCCATACCATGGTTCCAGACATACTCTGATGTTGCTGCAGTTTGAAAAATTTACTTATGAAGTCCTGTTCTGCCAGACATAGGGGCTCCAGTTCACTTAGTACCTGCTCAAAGATCTAAGGAAAACCAAAATGATTCTATAATGAAGGAACTGTACCAAATAAATAAGTAACATTTCATCTTTAATTTACTCTTCTGCAGGGACTACAGAGCTATAATCTCAATTATCTCCGTCCATAGATCTATAATCTCAACAGAATCCCAAAGACAAACTCTTCCAAGACTGGCAGGCTAATACAGTGTTTATTATTAAAGTTCTATTGGACCATACAACACACTTAAAATAAAACTTAGACTTTTACTTTAAATCTGTAACACAAAGACTTTTAAAACTTGATACACAGTGTGGAAACTGTTAAGCTGTTATCTCCTCTTTGTGCCTGCTTAAACAACTTTGATTTGAGATGGAAACATTTTATGATTCGTAAAAATAAACATTAACAAAACTTTTATGTTATTTAATTGAAAATTCACATTTTAGTTGTCATTTAGTATTTACTTCAGATTCAATTCAGAATGGGAGAGTAAGATATAGTTAATGTCTTAAAGACAGCCAAAAGAGCCTAAATCTTTAAACATAGGTAAGCAATCAAAAACTGCTAGTAGAAAACTAATGTTGATATTTAAACAGTACTTGTTACTTTGTTTTACCTTATCAAATTTGGTTCTGTCGGCAACATCGAGATCAGAGGTAGACATGTTGCCCATGTCCAGCAGAGAAGAAGACTGGGATCTGCGATTTCCTGAGCTCTGCACACTGAGTTTATTTAGACTAGAAGTGGATCCAGTTAATTTTCCAGAACTTCCATGAAGACCTAGAAAATAATAAAACTTTGAAAGTTGTGATCTTCATGAATAAAAGCTCACATATGAGTTTAAATGAGGGCTACCTTCTACAAGACAGCTTCTACTGCACTGGTCTTCCAGGACTCATATTAATGTATGAGTCTACCACACAGAACAGGTTGTACAGTGTCCTTATGTTTCATTAACACTTGTGTCCTATTCCATTTGTGTCCTTGCATATTGTAAAGGAAGTAAAACTATGCAGACCCATACAAAAGCACTGAAAGATACTTAAAGATCATACAGTCTATGCCCTGCCTAGCTAGTCCCACCATAAAGATAAAGCTGTCTGATGGTACCTATAGACTAAAGTAGGTAAGAGCTTCCTTTCCATCTAAAAAACAGGAATACGAACAAAGGTCAGTGAGTACCATGATAGCATACAAGCTAGCATGATGTTATATTTCTGCTGAAAAATGCCATACTACAATATGAATCATCTCCACATTAAATCAAACTATTAGTGTGAATGACATGAAACTGTCCATACTTGATCACTCTACCCTATAAAAATACTGTTACATGATTCAACTTAATATATTCTTGATCCTAGAAACTGCCTTTCCAGTAAATGAACCGATTATAATTCTTTAAAAGCTGTAAAATGCAAAGAAAAAAACCCTTAAGACTTTTACATTTAAAACACAACTGAAATGTAAGAACCACTGTGTAAGCTATCTGAGTTTAGATATTCATCACAGTCATGAGGAAAAGTAAGATCATTTAAAGAATTTAAAGTTTTAGAAAATGTGATGCTTTGATTCACAATTCAATATAAATATTTCAAAAGCATTCTTGAATAGTTTTCAATTAATTTGTTTTACTTGCTAATGGTCAGAAGGACAAATGATATAAAAAGGACAATTTTGCTTTATTATGCAAAATCTGATCACATCTGTAAGAATTTTTATAGTTTCTAAATGCAGCCTGAAAACAGAAATATGATGGTTAAGCCTTTGCATAAATTATTGACACAAAATTTTACTACTGACCATATAATTTTAACTATATTAAGCATTTCTTCAATAGAGCCAAACCATCACCAAAATGTTGGTTTTCTTTACTCAGTACCTGGCAAATCAGAGCAATCAATATTTCTGGTATTAACTTTTTCAAGACAAGCAGCTAATTTCTAGACATTAAACAAACATGCATTGAAAATACCTACTAATACACTAAGCATACTCACTCTCTGTTTCCTGTTTGACAGCACTTTCTTTTCGAGGCAGTGTAGCTGTGATGGATTAGGTTGCAAGCATCAAAGACAAAGACAAGTTAATAAACTGCAATTTGCACAAACCATGCACAAGAGGAAGTTAAAGCTCTAGTTTAAAAGACACATGCAAAGAATCATGAGCATCAAGTAACAAGAAGTGCAAACACATGTTTAGTTGGTCAGCTACCGTTTGAGAAATTGTAAGAGAAAAAATTTACTAGTCTTTTAATGTACTGTTTTATTCAGATATTCAAGAAAAAATATATTTGCCAAACCTCTCCCATATACTTTTAAATAACATTATTTTTTTTTTAAATTAGGAAGTTGAAACACTTATATTTATAATATTTCCAAGTTTTGGTTTCCTAAGAAAATACATAATTTAATACAGTAGAAATTTATTAGAATGAAGTTGCAGATTTGAACATTAATAATCTTATATTCCTGAAAGCAGTATCAATCTACTAAATAATTTTATCCTATATCTGGTAAAAAAATGTAAGTGGGGCTTTAAGACCATTTTAAAATTAAAACCAAGTATCAAGCTGAATTACTTCATAATAAGTTTGTGAATACTCAGAATGTAAAGTATTCATCATAATACTAACAATCAGGGAATGTGTAGAAGGGAGGGTAAAATTGAGGGAATACATTTAATAAGGAATTTTAACTCTTTTAAGGTCATGTGATGTTTATTTTAAAACTTCATTCGGTTGGGTGTGATGGCACAGGCCTGGAAGCTGAGGCAGGAGCATCACTGGGAATTTAGGGCCAGCCTGCTCTGCAAAGTGAGTTCAAGGCCAGCCTGCACTGCATTGTGAAATCCTGTTTCAAAAAGACAAAACAGAACAAGAATACCCTCATTCTATGTATTACTTATAGATCAATTCTGAAGTTCATCCTATAAAATACTCTAAACTCAAATTAGAAGTAAATGTGAAAAGAAATCATAGAATGAAACAGAAAACTAAAGACTGTAACTATAACCTAAAAATATCTTAAAAACAGAACAATGTGTCAACTGACACTATGTCTGCAACAGGTAAGGAAGAAGCCCAAGTAAAAGCACTTAACTTGCAGTATCAGTGACCCACGGATTTTTCCAGCCTTTAGGGCTACCTTAAGCTCAAGGGAATCTGAAATGAGCATCCCACACATGAAAGGGGCCAACAGAATCATAGTGGAGCTGACAGCCAATCTGAACAGTACTTAGAGGCTTTAAGGTTCCAGGGAAAAGTATATTTCATATAGTTTACTTTTTATGGTACTCAGTAATAAATACAGTTCTAGTAGTGCCTAGTAATTATAATTTTGGGCTTACAGAAACAGTCTGTATTATTCATCAGCAGCAAGTAACAATATTCAGGTAAAGTTTTAAATAAATAATAATTCTTCTAAAATAATACCCAGCATAATTGCTGCAATCCCAGTATTAAGTGTTTATTGTATAAATTATGTAAGTATATATATAAGTATATATAAATTATATAAGTATACAGTAATTGATATTTATTGAATTAACCTTCCAATTATCCCTGAATTCAGCTTTGTATTTAAGATTGCCTTTGAAATCAGTAAGACTTTTAGTGGAGAACTAGTAAGATGAATTTTGACCCTGCACTTAACAAGATTTCAAGATATTAAATATGAGGGAAAGCAATAGTTATAGAAATGTGATTTTATAGGGTACAAATGAAAATATCAATCCTAGGGTAAAAGTGCTTAGCCTCTGATGATATCTTAAGAAAGCCTTTTACTCAGAAAAACCAATGATATACCTTAAACCCTTGCCAAAAAGAAAAGATACTATCCTGGCATCTTTAACATATTTTGAATTATTTGTGTTAAGAAAATATTAAAGATTTGAAGCAAGAGTTCAAAAAGAGAGGTATTTGCCTAATTCTCTGTGACTATACTAATTATACAGCTTCCTTTTATAAGACACATTCCATCTTGCTATTTTCATGAGCATCTAATCATTAGCATCTGTAACTCAGAATTTTCAGAGCAAGAAATATGCGAAAGCAATGTAAATGTCATTTATATTTACTTAATTTTGATTCACTGAAAAGTTCTCTTTAAATTTTCAGGTTCTATTTTAATTGTAATTAGTATTAGAAATTCATTGAAACATTATTTGAAAAGATTTATAATCTACCTTATTCAGAACTTCTCAAGTCAGCTGTATTTAGATCTCCATGACTGTTTTTAAATCAGTACTAGGGATTAAACTCACGACAGAGCACTTACAAGACAGGTGCTTATGCCACTGAGCTAAATCCCCAGCCACAGTTGTATTTAGATCTAAATTCACTTTTAAAATGCTAGCAAGTTTAAGTTTCAAAGATGAACCAAATTGTTTTTGTATCTTCTGAATTAGTTTTTCTTATATTGTGGCTATTATCAAAATGGCTGATATAATTTTCCAGGCCACTGTCACAAATTACTCTATTCCTTAGTACTTATATATATAGACGAGAGGGAATTTTAACATTGCTTTAAGACTACAAAAGTGCCTCCAAAACACACCTGTATTGTGTGAATCTGATTTTTTTTTTGGATGTATTTTTTTAATAAGATAACTTTTCTCAAAAGTTAAAAAAGTTCAAGTCTCAGGTTAACGTAATGACAACATTAAGATCCTATTATACTTATTTAAGCTGTATTTTTATTTCATTTATTTTAATATGGATCTTACTTGTTTTCATATACTGAAGAGATCTAGCAATATAAAATGATTCACTAACAAGTGATGACAAATATACTGAATGAAAACATCAAACATGTAACTTCATTAATAATATGCTCTTTACTCAAAAAAAAAAAAGCATAACATATCCACAGTGAAACATTAACAAGGATATAAACACACTGCTGTTTAAGAACAATTAACCTTTAGGATGAGTTAGCATTTCTGTTTCCAAAAGCCTATTACCCCACGATTCTTATCCACATCTTTACTGAAGTGCAGCATATTTATAAATTCAAATCATTTCAAATGTCTAGATTAGTTAATAAATATATTGGTGTTGTATTTTTAAAAAATAAAAGAATTACCTGCTAAAGAATTTCTCTGCCCTACAGAGCAGAAACACGTGCTACCAATTTTGAACCCTGCTGTGGATGACAGGAGTCGTTTAGGCATATAGGCTCCTTTCAACAAGCAAATGCTGAACTCATGATTCTAAAGGGGAGCTACGCAGACACAGGGAGGAGTACAGTGGCCCTTTAAGGCCGGGTCTGGACTGGAATAGGCACAGAAGTCCACCAAAGGGAACTCCAGAGACGGTGCATGCAAGAGCAGACGTGGCCTCAGCACATGGTTTCCTGGACTTCAATCTTTCGCTGGCTATTTTTTTCAAACAACACTTTTGTCCATTTTGTCCATTTAGGAGTAACAAGAAGTAACATGTTCCAAATATATTGCTTTAGCAACGTAAGTTATGATCACGGGAAATTCTGGTGACATGTTTATAATTCCTCTGAGGGGACAGATACTTTGATTCAAAATAGCCAGTGAGAAGTAAAAAGCCAGGAATCACTTTATTTCCCTGTAGAAAGTAATGATTTCAGTGATCAATACCTAAGCTCCAACTGCTAAAAAAAGTCTTTTTGGGAATCAGAGATCGAACTCTAAACATTGGCCTACTACCCTGTCAACCAGACTACCCTTCATCTTCTCACCAACTGCTTTTCCTATGAATATATTTTCTTGAATATAAAATGGCTGCCAGATTCATATACTGTAGAATTTTGGTGAGTAAAACATATTTACAGAGATTTTTTTCTGCTAAATACCTGTAAATCAAATGAATTAGACCTCTTCTTTCATCAAATCTATTGCATCTTCTTCTACCTTGTTTAAAGAATTGAAGAACTGTCACAAAACCATTCTTAACCAGAAGACAATGAGCCAACATGCCTCAGCTTACCAAACTTTTTGCTTTCTTTAGTTGTGCCAGTCATCTTGATCTTTGCAACTTCAAAGAAATCTTTGATTTCTCTTTCATACAGTCGGGACAAATAATCCATGTAATTCTTAAAATAAATACAATGCACATTTCTTATTAATAAAACATATATAACAACTTCTGTTTTTCAACCCTCCCCCCAAATCCTTTGTGCTTATTTTGAATTTGCAGTCCAAAACTTTAATGTTAATTTAAAGAGTTACAAAAGGGAGACTATATTCTCTTTTAAAAAATTAAACAGTAATGATAATATTAACAATTTACAAAAACTGGAAGTCAAGCAATCACATGTATATTTTCACTTTTATACATAACCTTTCACGTATTTTAAACACTTGCAATCACACTGGGTAGGATATCTGAATCCAGGTGATTACGCCTCTGCCTCATGTTGTAATAACAGCCCAGTATTCTGCCTTGCTAGTGTACCAACACCCCAACACAGAACAAAAAACTGGTTTCAATATTTTCCTATGATAGCTAATGTTAATAAAAGTTTTTGGTCTCAATTTACCATGTTTGCCAAGGGTCAAAGAATACAGGAATCTTTTCTTCCCCTTTGTGTACTGGGGTCAAACCCAAGCTTCCTGCATGTTAAACAAGTACACTTGCACTTAGCTACATTCTCAGCCCAGCCTCAGGAATGTTTATGCTCTTCCTCCACACTGCTGCTACAGTGCCTGGTAAGACTGCGTCAACGGTAATAAAGGAGAACACTTACTTCCACTGAATCTTTTATCAGCCTGGGGTCTTACCCCAAAACAGGTTATAGTCAGTCAGCATTTAATTAGTACATCTCATAGTTTTTATAATTAATTTTATTAAAACATCTCATTAACTGTCTTTAACTGAAAACATCCATTATTTAGCATATGAATTTATTTCTTCAATCTGCTTGGCATTCCATAAAAGTACCTACTGCCTTAAGGAGGGGTTCCTCAGTGGTGGAAAGGTCACAACTTTTTTCAAGTTCTAAATTACATGCCATTACATGTAAACTTAAATAAATCAACAGCAGAAAAACTATCCCTTGGTAGTCTTCTAAATTTATTATGAAATCTAAGCTTCTACTTCTTATTTTTTAGAAGAGTTATCATTTTTAAAGATCAGGTATACCTTTTAAAAGGTAGGTATTATGTAAATTTGAGCCCACTTTGGGGCACTTAGTGACTTAATGAGATACTATCTTGAGAAACTAAGAAGGAAGGAAGGAAGGAGAGAGGAGAGAAAGAAAGAGAAAGAGTGAGCAAGTGAGCAGCTGGCTGGTGACACAGTTCAGGGCTAAAGCCACGGGTTCAGTCCTCAGCATCAAGAAAAAACGAAAAACAAAAGTCTAAAAGTCAAATGGGAATTTTTTTGCCACCTTTTGTATAATTTCAAAAGAAAACACAAAATTTAATTCTATTTCACTGGGCTGTCTCACTTTTTCAATGTGACTTAAATGCTCAGCTACCTTCCTGGTACCAATAAAGCTCACTGACTGCCAGACAGGTGCTGCACCTGTATCAGTGCAGGTGCATCAATCCATTCCCTTACTGACTACTGAAAGATTTCTTACTGGGTATATGCTCCTTCTTGCACCTAACTGAAAATTCAACTGCCCTAAGTTAAAACGTTATCTCGGGCAGACTTTTTATTTTATTTTGTGCTGTCTATATAGTCTTCTAGAGATAGCCATGATTTTTTTCTTTTTCTTTACACAATATGGCAAATTCTGTGGATATGGAGCTAAGGTTGAGATGTCTGAGTAACCTTCAAGCCTACCAATCTTAGCAGGTTATTAGGTGAGGAAATACTCAATCATGGGTGGACCATCTCTACCAACTGCCCTACATACACAAACCAGAGCCACAGCTAGGGGCCATGGTCCTGAGGAGGAGGAAATCTGGGCCCTTTAACTACCTAACCAAAGCACCTCTGTTTCCCACAGGTCTAAGTATGTACACCTGAACTGCTTACTTAGCTCTGATTCAGCCTTAGCACAGCTTGTGGCAAAGCCTAGTGACACTTACCCCTGAAGAATCTAGAATAGGCTTTTCCTATTTTTTCTAGAAAGTGTGAACTATGTATATCTGCCCAAATCAAATAGCTATCAAATATAATCAGGTGTTATTTCTTAGGAAAGAAATGCTGGTTTGTCTGTTTTCTTCTTTCATGCCTCTATTCTTTTTCTTTCTTTCTTTTTTTTTTTTTAAATAAAATACCCTTTTATGGACAACACTTCAGCAACCAAATTAGATTATAAAGGAAAAAATATAGGCTATAAAAGCTCAAGTCCCAGGATCAAAGCAACATTCCTGGGAAATAAGTCAATTTCATTTAAAAAGCACATTAATATTGTCACTCAAAAATATTCTGAATAGAAAATGATTCCATAAATCATCAGCAGGTTGGCTCTAGGCTTATTTCTTCATTTTAAATTACATTAATGAATACTGCATTATATATAAAGGGAAGGCAATAATACTGAGAACACAATTAGGTAAAAAGCTTATTGATTACTTATTTGAATATTCACTAGGGGACAAAGCACTTGTTGGCACAGAAGTCTTAAAGAGATACAATTTATGTTTAATTATTCAAAGTATTAATCCTTCTAAAACTTCAAAAGGCAAAAAACTCCAGCACTGTAAATACTTTTTAGAAAATGTTTCCACATCAGAATTCTGTTGAATGAAAACAAAACAGAACAAAACAAAATATAGTAAGAGTTGTGTAACACTTAATAGACTAATTCTGAGTAACAAAAATCATCTTACCTAAAATAGCTAACCAGATGAGATGTATACAGACACCTCAGGAGATGAAATTTTTTTGGAAAATGTTTTAAAAATATCATATGAAATTATGTTATTTATATCATCTATACACTATGAGTATATGTAATATTTGTCACTAGAGTCACGGAGAGAATCAAGTTTGCAAACTGAGGTACTACTGGATACTAATATAAAATATAATACAACATATAATATACATTTTATACATATAATGTATAAATAGATATAAAACTATTCTTTAAAAAATATTACTTATTTTAGAAGAATTTTGGTCCCCTTATGATCTCAGCTTAGAAGCAGACAGTCTAATTTTACTTTAAGTGGGTGAAGGTATTTCAAAGAAAAAACATGTATGGTCTGAAACATATAGAAGAATATCTTGCTGGGTGTGGTGGCGCACACCTGTAATCCCAGCACTCAGGAGGCTGAGGCAGGAGGATCACTGTGAGTTCAAGGCCAGCTTGGGCTATCAAGAGAGTTGAAGGCCAGCCTGAACTGGCTAGTGAAACCCAAAAGACAACAAAACAAAACAAAAACCAAAACCCTCCTGTCAAATACACTGATACCAATGGACTGCTGATAGGAATACACATCTGTTATTAGCATCACACATCTCATAAATCTGTGTGCCGCTAAGGATTGAATCCAGGATCCCACATATAGTAGGCAAGCATTCTGTCACTAAGATACACCCTCAGGCCCTTCTCACAAATCTTTACCCCATTCCTGGTCTTCTCCTGAAGCATGAATCTAAACTACTGAATAGGAGTTGGTTTTATATTGTTACCAGGGACTGAACTCATGACTTTCTGCTTGCTGGGCAGGCGCTTGCACCACTGAGCTATACCCTGTCTGAGCTGGTTTTATCACTATTTTCATTCCATGAAGACAAAAACATATGATTCTTTCCAATTCCAGGATATCTTTTAGGGTCAGATTGTACACATAATTATTAAAATATTAACACTGCTTAGTCATGAAGGGTCAGCCTGCCCCTAGAGCCTGTTTATGCTTGAGTTGCAAGCAAATAAACTTTCCAGGTGGTCAACCTGCTCACACATGGCCTGCAAGGAAAAAAACTTCCCAGAACTGTTCCAACCACAAAAGTCAACCTTGCCCAGGAGGATACCCAGTGACAATCGTGTCATACTCTGCTGCCTGCACCTGGCTCACCCGCAGAGCTCCCCACCCCCAAAACCCTTAAAAGCCCTTTCCCCAAGCCAAACGGCAGCTGTCTTGGAGTGCAAGGCACTTCCCCCCCATAAAGATGCTCACTCGTGGCAGAGTGTCTGATCTGTCTTTGTGTGGATTCTGGTCCATCAATTCATTGCTTTGATTTTTTTTTTTTAAAACTCTGAATTTGCAAACACTTAAAGATAAAATATTTTAAGTGTTTCTTAGAAATTTCATGAAATTGCTTTTCAGCCAGCACTATCCGGAACAGTATTAACTATTTATACATTTGAGTTATATAGGTGGCAATTCTTTAGCTCCATTAAACAAAAAAGATCAAGATATGCAATTCCTTTTACTATTTCTCCTTTACTCTTCTGTTTATTCATGTTTTAGGTTATTTAACTTTCTGTGTCTGATTTATTCTGGTTACTATAATCCCTAGTTCCATCCACTGTCCTGCATATGACTTAATTTCATTCTTCTTTATGGATGAATAATACTCCTGCGATGTCCACGTTCTCAACAAAGGTTACCATCTATGGTCCTAACTACCCTGAGGAAGCCCAACAGTATCTAATGTAACAGCATAAATGACAGAAAAGTACTGTCCCTAAGGCTTCCTACCTCAGTAGATGAAATTATTAAATGTAAGCTGGATCACACTGCCCCACTGCCCACTCTCCTGTCTCACCAATCTTCCAGTGTCCTGCACAGTGAAACCAATACTTCCTTTACCCTCAAGACCTCCTGCCCTGCCCCTTTCAAGGTCCACCGTGGCACACTGTGCTCTACCGCACTGGCCTCCATTTCTCCCCGCACACCTGGAACACTCTGGCTTAGAGTAACACTACTGTGGAAAGCTTTTCTCCAGAACATCTCACTGCTCATTACTTGCTTATAAATCTGTGCTCAAATGTCCCCTTCTCATGACCCTTCTTCTTCTCACCCCACTTGAAAGTGGACCCTTCCCCAAGTCCTGGCATTCCCAGAGCACTCAGAACTTTCTCATACCCTACATAATCAGCTTCGAGGTCTGCCTTTCTCCTCTGCTTCCTTCAGTGCTGTATCCCAAGCATAACAGTGCTAGCATATGCTACGGGCTCCACCCATCTACTGCGTGAATACATGAATGAATGGCTCTGCCTCTCCCCAGTTGCTGATTTTGGTCACCACTGTGCACCGCTGTCTTGATCTTCAGTCCTGGCAAGTCTGCTGTCATCCTGTTGCTTCTGCCTTTGGTGAATCTCTCTGGTGGCCTCTGTTCTCTCTATTCCTTCTTATTTCCATCTTTCTAGTTAAAGACTTCTTAATGGGTTTTCTCTATCTTTTTTTTTTTTTTGGTACCAGGGATCAAACTCGGGACCTTGCACTTGCCAGGATGCTTTTCTTCATCTAATCTTCTATGCCCCACAGATTTCCTGCATTTCAACTGATTGATGGACTGACAGTAGTACTAGGGACTGAACCCAGGCCTTGGGCTCCACCACCACATCAATAGCCCTTTTTGTGTTTTATTTTGAGACAAGTTCTTGTTAAATTGCCTGGAATGCATTCTCCTGCCTCAGCTCTGAAAAGCTGGGACTGTGGTTATGTGCCACTGTGCCTACCTCCCACAGCTCATCTTTTTGAACACAATTTCTCACACAGCAAAGTGTAAAATTTCTGCTTTAATCATGCTGACTCTCCTCCTCATCCTACTACAGGGCCTATTTTGATCACTTCTGCCTTGCTTTCACATCTCAGATGCCATTTGCCCTATTTCTCTTTTATGTAATCTTACTCATTATTTAAAACTCAACTGAAGTTCAGAACTTTCCATGAAGTTTTTCCCATGGACTCAGGACATGGATTTCCATCTCTAAACTGTCACATATTTATAAACTCATTTCCAGCCTAGCACTCAATTGTATTGTTAATTATTTTGTATATGATTCTTCCTGGTCAGATTTAGAGGTTCTCAGAAGTAGGGGCTTGCTTGTTTGGCCCAGGGTACCTGGCATGGGAGAATAGTTGCTTAATAAAAAGGCCTTTTGTTTTTTCTTAACAGAACATTTACCTTTAGGAAATAAATGCCTTACTGCTACATTTTCATAGTCTCATAAAGAAACTCATGATCTAATTATTGCACTGAACTAAATGATACTTTAAACTACAATATGGCTTAATACAATTTTATACTGGAGTTCAAAATTTAGCTCATTTAAGTAAATAAAAATTAATATTATCTTGGTTAATAAGCACTCAGAAATTCCACTACTTTCTGCCTAAGAACATACTTTGTTATTTCAAATTGAGGGAACCGAATACACAAGCGCTTGATTCTAAGAGACTATGCTTATATTCAGTGAATAACTGATGTCAAATCCATACCCTTGTCAGTCCCTCGTATATTGCATAGTCTGTACTCTTGAGCCATTCCATCAGTTTGGCATACCGAAGCAAGTCTCTATGAAGTGGATGATGATTGGGTAAAGTCAGTTCAATAGAGTGTTGAGCAAGATTTGAACTCTGATCGTGACCCTACAGTGAGAAAATAAACAAGTATTACTGACAACTCAATGAAACATTGTTACAATTGCACATTTGGCCAGGTAAAGCCAGCAGAACACAGAAAAATAAAAACCAAACACTTACCTGCCCAACTTTATCATCCTGTGCATATCAACTACATACTACCCATAAGAAACCATAAACATTCAAGAATGTCACTCTGATTAATCAACTATTCATTCCATGTTTTAAAGTATTTGAGAATAAATGTTTTAAATAAAAATTTCCCATCTCATACAGCATCAGTTTTATAATTAAGCAAATATACTTGTGGATACAGAATGTATTAAGAAGTACACATACAGGAAAGTAATTAAAAAAAGGCCTACATGTTATTTCCTTTATATTCTATAATGTTTAACACATTTTAACAATATACATGATATAGAATTTGACAGAAAGATGGATGATAGAGGAATATATACTAGGCTTTCTATGATAATTATAAATAACTATAATTTTAATGTTTCCTGTAAAGTGATTTGTCAAATAACTACATATGATTTTATTTTTAAATCTTGTTGAAGCTTTTCTATAAATTAATAAACTAACACACAGTGTTATGCACAGTATGTAGCATGACTTTTGCTTTGAAAAATACAGACCTGGTAGGTCACCTGATCTAGTAACTGTTTTCTAGAAGAAGAAACTGAGGCTTAAAGAATTAAGTGGTCTGTTCAGGTCACAAAGGAAAAGAGTTAGATTGGAACCTGAGTTATCTGAGTCTCACTTCTGTCTTCTTTCAACAATATGTCAAGAAAATTCATCTTTGCTGAACTGAAAAACAGCAGCTGCCTACTAGTTGTCAGAAAAAAAGAAAAGAAAATCTCCACGCCCAATTATTTTTTTCCTAGTCTACGTTTGAACAACTTAATTTTTCTCCTTTGCTACTTAGCATTTGTCCAGGCACTCAAAATCCCTTTCTCACACACAGGCAATTAGAAGATTCAAAAAAATTATTTCCCTTGAAAATGATTTTCCCCAAACAATCAAAAGACAACACAACTAGATTTATTCCAAGCCATTTCCATTAAATCTGATTTGCCTACAGTCAAAACTTTTTGTTGGCATTTTGCGAAAATTGTATTAAAATTATAAACCCTGTTGATTTTAGGGAGAGAAGTTGACTAACTTATTTAATGGTAAAGTTACTAACACTAATTGTAAGTATATATAATACCAACTGATATATTAGCTTAACATACTCTAAATTTAAAGAGTTTAAACTTCTTTTAAATTTAAAAGATTTTTAGTAGTTTTACTATACAGCATGCTAAATAAGAACTTAGTAGTTATGGTCTTTAAAAAATTCTTTTAAACACAACGTGTTCACAAAACCTCTTGGCCCACAGAATAAAGCATTCTGTAGGGATGGAGAAGTGCCCTCAGAGCAAGAAAGATGGAGGTAAAAGATATTCAAAGTGTTAAGACTTTCATTATTATGTTTTTCATTAAATTTTTCAAATCAGTTTGTTGGGAAATTTCCTTCATGTGAGATTATATTTCCAATTTAAAGTGGAAATAGAAAAATAGGAAGGATCCATTATATAGAAATTACACATAAAATTGTATAGATCAACCAGCATGCATCTTTCTTTCTTATTTATACCTCATTAGGTTAACTTGGGAAATTGGACCAGAGATGGCAGAAAAATAGAACAAAACTAGACAACAATAAGCAGAATAACAGAGGCAACAGAAGTTCACAGTTATCACACAGACAGGCCCCATAATCCCTTTGAGTAAGTTCTAGCCTACAAAATTAAGCTAAAGTTTGGTGCCTAAACAGTTTTAACAGTAAAACTTGACCTGAATTGACATGGGGCTAGGTATATACATTTTGAGTGACTCTTTATATATTTGGCTGTAGAATTAAATGCTTGATTGGAGTGGTTATACAACATAATATACAGCATATGTTTCACATAACTTTTCTAAAATCAGAAAAATTCTAAAAACACAACTAACTTCAAGAGGTCTGGATAAGGGAGAAAAAACCTATATGGATGCCCTTTTCTGGATGGCTAAACAATCCCATCTTCCAACAGAATCATTCATACGTAAGAATTCTACACATTTGGAATGCCTGAGCTTCCATGGAGTAAAGGCTAACAATTAATATGAACAAAATTAATAATATTAAATAACACATACAAGTATTATCACTGATCTGTAGCCAAAATTTCAATATAAATGCAATATTAAAGGAATAATTTTAATAGTCACCTCAGAAGATGATCAGAATTCTACAGAATTTCATGAATAAGACACAAATAATATATAAATATTAGTTTTTAGGTTGACTAGTGTCCCCAAATGATGTTTCTAAATTACAGCAATTAAAAGGGACTATTTGACAGACTTGCTATATCTTACAAATGTTTTCCAAATATCCTTTTATTAATAATGGTATGAGATATATTTTCATTATCCAAAATAATCTTCTTCATTAACTTTTTCAATAATTCAAGATTCAAAATTATTATGTTCTGCTACAACTGTTTAGTTAATTACATAAGTTACATTATTTAAGTTATAAACAATGGTAATAAAAGTAATATTAAACATTCGTAGAAGATGTTACAGTTTACAAAGTACTTTGATATACATTCTATTTTAGGTTTCTCTCTCTCTCTCTTTTTTTTTTTTCATCTTTTTGAGACACAGTTTTGCTATGCAGTTCAGGCTGGCCTTGAACTCACAGCGATCCTCCTGCCTTAACCTTGAGTGCTGGGATTATAGGCATGTGCCAGCATGCCCACCTATTCCACACTTTCTTATCATTTTCACAGCACAGTCACCTGAAAAGTTCGCTTCTAACATAAATAACACCATCACTTTCAAACTATAACTAAGATGAGATGCTAATAAATGTTAACAAAAAAGACTGAAGTTTAGAGAAAATGGTTCCAAAATAACTGTGGAAAATTATTTAAATCATTCAATTGAATTAGCAATATAGCAAGTATCACATGAAGAACTCTAGTGTATAGGGAATTTTATTCTTCATGTGATTAAAAATTAAGAGACTGTAAAGTTTCTTACTACAAGTACTAAATTAGTAATACAAATGTACTGAATGCCTACTACTTTGCTAGGTACTCTATATATTCTAATCTTTACAATAATCTTGTAATATATTTTTTTCATTTAAAAATGGCAAACTATTATTAACATACATATACTTAACCAGAATTTATATATAAAATTAACAGTGAACACTCTATTATAGCCAAAGCACTCTTTCAAGTGCTGAACATATGTAAACACATTAATCTTCATAATATCCTAGGAAGCAGACATTTTTGTTACCCTCAATATTAAGATAAGGGAACTAAAGTGACAAAAGAGGTCAGTCAAGTTTAAGGTCATTTAGCTAAGAGTCGCAATTTGGTACACAGAGGTTTGGCTCTAGTGCCCATTCTTTACCACATTTTGATATGCTTACTTTCTAACAGAAACTACGCTTAGGTTAAATTCTGAGACCCAATTTTCAAGAATTGGGGGCTCCTCCTTCTATATTATCATGTGTTTATATTTTCTTAAAGGCAAAAATCTGAGGAAAATTTCAATAAATATCATAAAAATGGCATATTCTAAGCATATTCTAAGCTTTACCATCAATCTGTTTAGAAAAATATGAGCTATCAGTGTAAAACTGATTTGTTTTGATTGGTTTTACTCTCTTTTATCCTCTTTAAAATAAAAAAGAGAAAAAGAAAAATGACACATGCCTAAGAAAAAAATTTATTTTGCAAAACTGGATTGAATACTTATGGGTTATAACACACTTTAAACTGTATAATATTTATATTATGCTTTAATATTTGTAAATTCTTAAAAGAAAAATTTCCAAATTTAAGCATATAGCAAAAACCAAACCAAACCAAAAAACCGCACATCTTTAATTTTTCCTGGTTGTACTCAAGTTTAGTGCATTTTAATTCATTTTCATTTCCTCTAAGGTATTTGTATAATCAGCCTCATCATGTTGCTAAAGGTAAAAATGCTAAATCCTAAGGTCTCTGTAGAACTCAAGTGTGTGTATGTGGGGTGGGGTGGGGGAAGGGGCAGGGGGAGGGAGGCAAGGCAGAGAAAGGTATCCTTTCAAAACAAATGTTTCAAAAGCCACCAAGAGAATTTCCAAAAGGACATATTCTTCATGCAAAAACTTATTAAACTTCATAAGCCTTAATTACCTGCTTAGAGTATCATAATCTTTTTAAATTGGTCTAATTCTCTTAGCTGAATGTCTTTCTAGATATACAGATCCCAACTAAATGTAGAAATTATGGGTAAAAATCTTTAATTTCAGTGGAAGCTAAGTGTGTAAGACTTTAAAAGTCCAAAAGAGGCTAGTTGCCTGTTAAAAAGATCACACTTAGCATAAGAAGAAAATATTACATAAAGATGCATTTTAAGTTTCATTAGATTTACTGTATATGGAAGTATTAACCGGAAAAAATGCATCTGAAATTAAGTTCTTAGTTTGATGTCATTTTGACATTTTAAAATAAGATAGTGAAAGTAGATGGCAGTGTTTTTTTGTTTGTTTTAAAGATCTTGGTAAAATAAAAACCTGATCACTTGGTCAGGCTTTAAATTTTATTTTTCTTAATTTTACCGACTTCTAAATTTTAAAAAGATTGGGAATCAACATCTAATTACTGTTGTGGGTCCGGATATAGCTCAGTGGTACAGCACCTGTCTGGTAAGCACGAGGTCCTGAGTTTGGTAATTGGCACCCCCACCCCCAAAGGCTATAAATTGCTCTTGTTATGATCAACAGATTACTTCTAATGGATTGTTTCATATAACATTTATAACATTATAACTACACTTGCTGTAAACTGATTGTATGGACTGTTTACCTTACCAGTATTTTCACACTGAACTCCCAAATCCTTAGAAAATTCACTTCCGATGAAACTCTTTTAGTACTTACAATCCATTGGTCTATGATCAGCAACATGTTATATACACTGTGGTAGAGCTTTCTGTACATTAGTATTAAGTGCTCCTTAAAAGTATCTCATGAGAAGGAACCTTTTCTTAATCTCTACATACGAATTATGGCCAATACATAATAGAATACAATGAAAATCCGGAAACTGACAAGGAAGTATACTATAATATGCTACTCAAATTTTCCTACCTTGTCTGTTCTCCAATCAGAAATATAAGTATCCATGTGCTCAATTCTTTTGTTCAATGACCTGATACACTAAATCCAACATAGAAAAATCCTTCTTGAATTTGGGACATCTTTTTGCAGCAGTACATCCCGGGTTGTGGCAGTACTTTGAGTTTTAACATGCATTATTCACGTGTTACAATATGTATTTTTAGAAATGGAAAGCATTCATATTAAACAAAGCCATTAATTAGTTTAAGGCAAGGAGGCAAAATTGTAAGTAACTGCATGCTACAACAAACAGTTAAAGGAACAAAAAGGCCTGCTGTTATGAGTGGTATTTTCAATATTATCTACAAATGTGGGTAACGTCACTATAAACAATGTCATTTTTAAAACTAAAGCATCATTTAGCAATAGATGTTACTGAAATAATGATGTTAAGGAAAATGTGAATTAGTGTTGGATGTGGGTTTTAAATATATTTTCTTCTTGCACTTTCAGACCACGTGGCATGTGGAGGGGTCTGCCCGGCTGACTTTCCCATGCTTGTGGTTAGGTGGGCCTCCCTTATGCTCCCCCAGTATCATTAGCATAACATCTGTCCTTCCTGACTACATCTGTCTATCTCTCCTCTCTAGCTTATGAGTTACTTGGGCAGGAACAGCCTCTCATTTATCTCAAGCCCATGTCTAATATGAATCTCAATCACCTGGCAAATAAACAACTACTTAAGAAAATGAGCGAGTCAAAGAACCACAGGAAGAAAGGCAAGCCGAAGCAGTAGTGCCTTGGTCATAATTAATCCTGCTTTAAGACATTAAAAAACTGCTGCAAATATGGTTAAGGAAACTTTGATCAGTAAGTTATGCTGTAAGCCATAAAGATTCTGCTAAATTTAGCAAACTTCATAGAGAAAAAAAAATCAAAGAAGCTGGAGCCAAATTTGATGTACTCACAGGAACCGAAAGAAAGTAGGACCTGTTATAGAGCCGAAGGAGGGCCTGAGTAAACTGATTGGAAATAAAACAGTAAAGACAACCGTTTCAGATACTGCAAAGTGCAAGTGACATCAAATAACGTTTTCAGACAGCTTTTCTTGATGAATAACATTACTCCCCAGTTCTTCTACTCAGTAATCCAAATAACATAAGAGACAAAAACATAAGAAAATTAGTTTATTATACCAGCCATTAAAGTACCTACTATAAGGTATTTGATATTATTAATATACTATTGATACACCCTGAATTTTCCCTCTCCATACTGAAAGGAAGGCAAAACATTTATATGACTATTAAGTCAACTTAAATTTACAGTTGAGTTATTCAGTTTTTCATATGTATACTACATATATAACTACAGTGTCAATGAAACATGAATTAAGTCCTGGTTCCCACCTCAAAATACTGAAAAAGAAAACAAGTTCAACAGTAAACATAGTAAGTTTGGACTTTTGTAAATAAGAATGTTTATATGGTATGTGTAATTAATAAACATGGACCTTTATTTGATTTAAAGGATCACAGTTTTCTTTTTGAGCAAAAAACATGTACTTCAAAATCTTAAAACCAAATAAATGTGAGAAAAACATATTTTAACACCAACTGAACACTTTAAAGATTTGTAGGAATTTAAGTTCAAGGTAATATGAGGAAGCTACAGAAACGCTCCGATTTTAATAAAGTAAAGTTACCTGCTGAACAAAAACATTGTTGAGGTGATTGGCTAGTCTCTTGGCAAACAGTTCTCGTAATTCACTGAATTGTTTCTGTTGCTGCTTGACCGCCAGAAGCATGTCATGGCCTGAAATCAGAACATTTCTTGACTGACTTATTAATGATAAAGAGATTTCCTTAATGTACTGATTAAACAAGGCAGGTGGGGGGATGCGGCTTGGTTATCAGTTTTAGTAAACCCTCTATGTGATCCTGATATACACTCAAGTTTGAGAAGCATGGTCTACAAAAGGCATCTGTTCTCTTGTCTAACCAAAGCATCTATGTTTTGTGGACAGAAGTAAAGAAATACTAGGGGTCAGTCAGAGTCACTGGTGGTCAATCAGAAGGAATTGAAATTAAAAAACAGTATCAATAGAAAGGAAGTAGAAAATAAGTCAAACTTATTTAAGGAGCTAAGAATGTAACCAGCTGGCCCATGTTATTTCTTGTCAAAAAATCTTTACATAAAGTTTTAATCTCAATTCTTGGTCAGGTTTTATTAGCCTCGGTGAACATACCTGGTCGAAGAGCTACATTCATGCACTGCAGAAGGGCATCAGCAGCATTGGTGCAGGCCTCGATGCCATGGGAAGAAGTGAGATCGCCTTGCTGAAGGGCCTTTATATGGCCTTTGGCCAAGTCCATGTGGTTCTGAAATATGTAAATACACCACTTGCACATGTAATCTGGGGATGTTTACAGGTAAGATGCTACTCGATTCTGTCACTAGATCTTTGAAATTATTTTAAATCTAACTTGGAAATTAGAAAATGTTATAAATAGGTTTTACATATTGCAAAAGTGTAAATAAGGACCAAATAAGGACCACTGCATTACTTATAAAAATACTTACGACAAGGAACTCTATCTCTGACAGGAGTTTCACATTATTAGTGTTACTAAGATGGATTAGGTGGTTGCTTTCAGAGATCTGATCCATTTGCTCTTTCACGCTTTGGAGCATTTCCTCATAACTGCTCAGTTTTAATTCAATCTGATCCACCTCCTTTAGCGCCTCATCCAGTAGCTTCATCAGGATGTTCACTTGTTTTTCAGAGGCCATGATTGACTGGATGTTGGCCTACAAAGTGACAGACCAAAAAACCACTTCACGTTATTTCAATGTGCAAAAGACATATAAAAATGAAATGCTACTAAACCTTTTTGAAAACAAACTAACAAAAACTGACATATAACACTTACCTTAGTTTATCATTTTGCTTCATTTTTTTTTTTTTTTTGAGTACCAGGGACTGAATTCATGACCCCACATTTGCCAGGCAGTCGTTTGGGCCGCTGAGCTAAATCCCCAGCCTGTTTCACTTTTTACACCACATTTCACCAAGCTACACTGTATCTACACCAAGGCCAGGGACCATTCATTAGTCGTCTATATTTCCACCGGTTGTACAAGCAGAATTCTGCCCCAGAGTGAGTCATCAGTAAAGCTACACCGTCATTTCTGCAAATTTAAGGGCACTATGCCGATCATCTCTAAGGTTTCTTCTACCACCATAGAACTGTTTTACACTCATTACCATCTATGTGAAACCCTAAGTAAAAGCCTACTAACCTATATAATATTCTAGCTCAGAAGGCAGCACTGTTACACCTGTGTCTGAGGGCATGAGAATCTGTAACTGAAATACTACTGGAAGAGGAAGAACATACGGACAACGGAACCCCATCATCATTTTTCTTTTCTCTTTCACTTGCAACTATAATACTTTGCTTCTTTCCCCAAACAACAGAGTTATAAACCACCATCCCCTAATCACTATTTTCTAAATGTTTTGGCTATTGATTTTAAATTCTCTGAAATAAGAAAGATGTCAAATCTAGAATTACCTTATAAAGTAACACGATGATTTATTTTTTATTGGTACATTTTAGATATACATAAAATATTCATCACAGAGAACTTGCACCTGCATGTGACATATCTTGCTGCTTTTTTCCCATTCCCCTCCCCTTCTTTCAACCCTCTTCCTCTATTTATAAAAACTTTGTTTCCATTTTTTCATTGCATTGCTTTTCTTGTCCCTTCCTTCTTTTCCCCCTCCTTCCTTCCTGTTCCCCTTCTCATTTGAACATTTTCTTCTCATTTCCCAGTATCTACTATACATTCTGGTCCTTATTTACACTTTTGACTTCTCACACTATAGAAACAACGTGGTATTTAAATACGGTTTTGAGGTGCATTCAATTAGCTAGAAATGTCTCGAGCGTATCCTTCTTCATGACAGGGTAGTATTCCATTGTGTAAAAAAACCCCTATCTTCTTTATCCATGCATTAGTTGATGGGCATGTGGGCTATTTCCAAGATTTAGCTATTATAAACTGTGCCTCTATAAACACGGGTGTGCATATACCACTATGCTATGATGCTTTTAATTCTTTTGGAAGATACTAAGAAGGGGAATAGTTGGGTCAAACTGAACCTCTAGTTTTAGTTTTTTGAGGATTCTTTATGCTGATTTCCACAGTGGTAGCACCAGTCTACATTCCCACTAATAGTGGAGAAGGGTTCCTTTGTCCTCATATCCCTGCCCGCATTTGTTACTGGCTGATTTCTTGATAATAGCCATTCTTTCTGGAGTGAGACGGAACTTCACCACTGTTTTAATTTGCATCACTTGAATGGCCAGTGATACTGAACAATTTTTCATATATTTATTTGCCATTTGTAATTCATCTGAGAAGTGTCTATTCATTACAGATGCCTACTTTTGGATTGAGTGTTTAAATTTGGGGGGAGGGTTGAATTTTTTGAGTTCTTTCTATATTCTAGATATTAGTCCTTTGAGGAATAACATGATGATTTATTAATTAGAAAAATATATAAATCTCTAAGCCATAAGGCAAGTAACATGGGATGATGAAAAACTTGGATAAGAAAAGAATATCCTGTACAATGGACTAATAGTTATACCTGTTAAAATAACTCCACTGTCAAGTGCAGCCCAACTCTTAAGGTCAGCAGGGTGAAGACCCATTCACGTGTATTGATTAACAAAGCTAGGGTTTGAGTCTGCCCAGGAAAATTTCCACTTTAACATCTTGAAATCTCTTCTATCCTTTGCTTTCGGTGAGTTTTGTGAACTTGTAAGTGTGTATTATTCATGGAATCTCTCTACACCTGAGTAAGATGGCATGACTTCTACCTTGCATATATAATGCACTCAAACTTTTTAAGTTCTTCAAATGTTCCTTATTCTATGAAGGATTACTTCAATGCTACTTTTTCTGAAAGCCAAACAAAACAAAAAAACCCCAAATGATTTGTTTTAGATTATTCTCACATAAGTGGCGCAGTGCACTTAGACTACAGACTCTGAAACTGTGCACACAAATTAAAAGGTTCTATTTAAAAACATTCCAGTGGGCAAGTCTGAGATCATTTCTTCCTTGGCTCTCCTGATTTCACACTCACTCTGCTCCCTTTTAAAGCACTCATTTGTTTCAGTCTCATTTATCTCATTTTAATTTGTACTATTTTTTCCCCCAAACCACTAAGAAAAGGATTTTTTGGCAGTGAACTATTTTGAGATAGTTTAAAGTCTTGGGGAAGGAATCCCTATGATGGCTGTTGGTTGTTTACCTTTTTCTTCCATCATTTCATATCAAGAACCTTCCAAAATCTACAATCTCAGCCAACTGGCTTGACTGATGGCACTAGTAATGTGCTTCTAAAGACAGCAATAATCATACTAAAGGCTGAGGTGCTGAGGCACTAAAATGTGAGCATCGCCTTCTCAATCTGCTGTACATCACTTATTCATAGATTACAAGAAAGTCTTACCCCGTCCAGCACCTGCAGCTCTCGGGATAACTTCTCTGCAAAGGCCTCAGCATTAGAGATCGCATACTCACAGCCTTCCATCATTATTTCAATATCTTGCTCTTCTCTTGCATTTAACTCTTGGTACTCATCTACCGATTCTTCATCACCACCTGTCACACTCTGATTTTCTCCACTTGGAACAGATTCTTAAAGGAGGTAAAAATTCAAAATAGTCAATAAAGTAGGAAGAACAATAGCACAGTATTTAGAGCTAAGAAGCTTAGTTATAATAGGTCAAATTTATAGGCTGCAAAACAAGGAAGAACGATGTAAAATATATTTAAAAAAGTCAAACCTTATTTTTTATAAAGAACTACACACTTTAATGAAATAAAGTCCTAAAAAGTACTAAAAGGCATGTGTTTAATATACTGGTTTATAAGTGTTAACTCTAGTCTCAATTTCCCCAAACACAATTCAATTAAAATACATAAACAAAGCATAGGTACCCAAGGAACTAATCCATATATGTTTTTCCTATCTGAGGCTGCTGTTACTCTAATAAAATGACAGTGAATTCAATATACATGAAAACAATTTCCTTTCCACTGGTACGCCCTGTTAGGATTTTTGTGGCTTTTGATCTTTGACTATGTGTTCCCTTTCAGATAAATTTTAATTGAAATGAAAAATACATCTATAATCCACAATCTATTTTGGACATTACAAGTAGTAACTGAATTTTTCTAATTTTTATTTAAAAACTTCATATGCATCAACACAGTAAAGATATGCTACAGAAGCTGCCTTACTAACTCTAACACGAGCAGCCACAGCAGCACGGTGGCTTAAAATGATAAAAATGTGAGTGATCTTTTTTATAACTTAATAACTAAAGACCAAGAGGACAAAATTTAAAGTGCTTTCTGGATAAATGTTTCAGTCTATTTTTTGAGATAATACAGGCAGCATGCAGGCATCTGATATACAGGTAGGGTTAGGAGAGATGAAAGACTTAATTTTTAACAGCTAAGATATTATTTTATAACTCTAAATAAAGTTACAGATATTCATAGACTGACTTGGGACATAATTTAAATCACAAACACTGCATGCTTTTAGTATTCAGTATTTTTACATGAAAATCAACATTTATATTCAGTACAACTGGAAATACATTCATTTGACCCACAGCAAACAACAATTAATTTTAATCTAACAAAGGATTTATTCTAAAGAGTGGTAAGAAATGAGGCAGATTTAGTCACATCCCAGGAAAAACAGAAGACTGAAGTTTTTGTCCTGGCAATTAGAGACCAGAGTATATAAATATGAATTATAGGCAGGCATCATCGAGTTCTTCCTTTTTTGAATATGGTCATCTCAATTTTTGTGGAGATATTAAACTGGAGAGTGTGATGCTAAATGGCCTCTAGAGGGCAGGGACTACCCAAATCACACCATACAGAAGATATTTCAAATAAATAGTATCTTAAATGACCATGACAAAAGCTTCAGATGTGTTTTCGCTATCCTGAAACAGTTCTTTGGAAGCCTCAGTAGATACTTAATTTTACTACCACATGGATTTTGTACTAAATTTATCTTTACACAATTTCATAAAATATGCAACTAATAACAATGGCACGTAATAAAAACACATGGAATAGAAGAAGAAGAAAAGGTGTTACGCACCTTCTGTAACTTTAGGCAGTTCTGGAGAGTAAAAAGTATGAAAAAAGCAGAGGAGAGTAAGCAAAGAATATTAGCTGGGTAGAAAAGCAAACAGGTTTAAATTTTAAAATACTACCCATATCTCATTTGAACTTCATAGAAATTAAGGTTTGAAATTAACTACAAAGTGAGAAACAAAATCCCTAAGAAACTAAATTTTCAGGGTTCATTTTTATTTTCTGAAAGAGACGGAAAATATATTTACTTTTCTATTTTCTCTTAGTCTTTTAAGAAACAGTACCGACTAGTTCTTGGAGAACTGGGAAACAAGACCGTTTCCTGGGGATTATTTTTAGGTCAGATGTGACTCATGCATTTAGTACAGTTATTTTCACTCAAGGCCCAAAACTTAACCCGGATGCTCCCTCACAAACGATTAGTCCTGAAACACTGTTAGGAAGGACAAGATTGAGCAAAGAAAAAAGACACGTAAGATACTGGTTCAAGCTGCCACTTTAAAGATTCAAGTTAAAGGTTGTTTAAAACTCTGGCTGCAAGTACAAGAATGACAAAAGGCAGAAAAAAACTTCAACCTACTTCAACCACTAACAAATGTCTCTCTTAAAAACTGTATTCTGCTGAGAAGCTTCAATTATTTAACTTGACTATTCAACTGTCAGTGATAAATACTACCAAAATTGCCACTGCTACTGTAAACAACTGTAACAGTCTTACATGGATTATTTAGCTCCTTAAAAGGATGTAGTAATAATTTTTCATTTCCTATTGAAATTGTAAAGACATTTACTTTTTAAAAAACGGGAATTAATGGCTGTGACTTCAAGGCCCATTAAAACAAGTTTGAGACATTAACAAAGCTATTCCCTGAACACCAAACCAAAGCAACAATTATTAATAAAGTGATTTTCAAAATGAGACCCTTATGGATCTTCTCAGTATTCCTTTTTTTTCTTCTTCTTCTCAATATTCTTAAGAAAGATGTCAATCTGAGTTAATGCTTATAAAAATGTCTATATTTTTGTTTTATGCTCTGAAAAATTAAAAAAAAAATTGGGGGGTAAAGATAAGACATCCATACTCTGCTTTGGTAATATTTCTTAATGAAGTAGATTGGGTATGCTGTTCTTTATCGCTGTTCTAATTAAAATACGCATCAGGGGCTGGGGACATAGCTCAGTAGCACAGTGCCTGCATGGCAAGCACAAAGCTGTGAGTTTAATTCCCATATCAAAAAGAAAAAAAGCATCAGATGATAACACCTGGAGACACATAATATTGTACTTAAAAACAGAACAGGAAGACTGTTAACTAATCATTGACTCATGAGAAGTTCTTTCCAGAAATGGTAGAAAGTAAAAACCATCAGAGCAAATTAATCTATACCTGAAGGCACAAAAAAATTACTGTGAGTTTCTGGAAGATCATTCTCTGGAAGATGACACTCAACTGGTAAGGCCCAGGGACTAATGCTGGGGAGATGGCAACCCTGGGCTCCTACACACAGCCCATACCTGCTGAGGAGCAACACAGGGTCTGACAGATGTGACGTGCTTCTGCTAGTTCAGAGCACCAAACCTAAAACCACAGCAGGGTCACCAGTTAAGTGCTAAGAAGAATACTACCATCAAGGGGCTAACCAGAAAAAGGAGCAGGGAAACCAAACAGAAATACAGGCAATGACTAGGTTGATACTCTGCTTCAATCTAAGCATTAAAATTGTTACATAACAGCAATTTCGGAGTTCCAACCTTTCTGAAGAACAAAAGTTTCTATTTTAAATGCTAATCTACAATTTAGGACAAATGTAACTTTTCTCTTTAATGTATAACTTAAGACAGTACAAAGTGTTTTTCCTGCATAGTCCTGTTATATCAACTGCTTTCTTTGAGACAAAAATACAAACTGTATTCATGATGCATTTGGAACTAATTCCTTATGTTTATGACTTTAAGAAATCAATTTCTGAAGTATAAAAACCTCACTGTACATTTTCAATAATTAACGGAATTTTTATCTTGCAAAACTAAGAAACTGAATCCTTACCACAGCTTTATAAGGTAATACTATTATTATTTGTTTCTGAGAAAAAGAAAACTAAAATAGAGATTAGGAAATTATGGGAGTCATACAGTAGATAGCAAAGTCAGAATTTGACCAGGTAGCCTGACTTCATACCTATACTCTGCATAAACATACTGTTACAAGGACACTCATACTACAGAGCTGTTTAAAATAAGCAAAGACTGGGGCCTGGGGGTGTACTTCAGTGATAGGTTTACCCAGCGTGTGTGAGGCCCGAGGTTTGATCTTCAGGTACTAAATAAATAAATAAGGAAAGATTGGAAAATTAAATAATTAGTTAAATAAACTGTGGTACATCCATACAATGGATCCTATGGTGCTATTAAAAACAATGCTGGGTGTTTAACGTGAAAAATGTTCATGATACACTCATTATATGAAAAAGTGTGGTTAGAAATGGAATGTAACTTTATTTTTTAAGAAGTATTTAAATATGTGTAGAAAAAAGCCTAGAAGAATATCTACCAAAATATTAACAGTACTTAGCTCTAATCAGCACATCTGCAAGTGATTTACGGATTTAATGTATCAATATCCTACAAAGTCAAGCAACATTTCTTCAATAGGAAAAATTATTTTAAAATTTATGACTTATGGTAGTTCAGCACTCTAATTACTTTGAATAAAGTCAAACTACATATTTACCTAAAAGATATACTTGATTTTACACATACATTCTCACTTTACCTTCCAATAGCTGTGAGCTAACATTGACAAAATCAATTTTCTTCCGGAGATACCGCTGATTCAATTTCCAAATGCATGAGATAAATGCATTCTTTTCAGCAGTGCTGCTAGCAACCCATTTATATATTTTTTCAAAATGTAAGTCAAATTCAGGATTTTCCTGAAATAAAAATACAGAGGTTATTTTTTTATCATATCTCTTCCATTAATAAAGTAAAACCTTTATTAGAAAAGGAATTTAAGTTGTTGGTAGGGAAAAGATGGTAAGCAAAGTCAGGTCACTTGAAGAGAAGGGCTCAGAAAATTCAATTTATAGCAAAAACTTGTTGAGTATTCAAAAGAAGTGGGATGAAAAATTATAAGGCGTTGTTTGCTCCGGTGCCCCTTCAGGTCACGTACAGGTTATACAGTTAGCGGCTGCACGGCTGAAGAATCCTTGTCAGTAAGATGACTGTGTTCTTCAGTTTTGATAAGGACCTAATTTTTCTTCTTAACTGCCCATAAAGGTTTAGAGTTCTACCTTTTCTTTGACAAAATATTACTGGGTTGGACATGTAGCTAGGAGGCTGAGTGCTTGTTAGTATGAGTGAGGCCCTAGGCTTAACTCCCAGAACCAAAATCAAATAAATGATACACATGACTTGACACTAACTTCGTGATACAGAATGAATCTTCTAATACAATATATGATTAAAAAACCCCACAATCCACACTCTGGTGTACTTCTGAAGAACAGTGAGGTGCAAAGTACGAGGTGCTCCTGTTTTATAACAAACTATTTTCTATTTTGAAAATACAGAATGATTACATGTGTCTGAAAAGCCAAAAATGCTGGTAGGCCTTAACGTACTTTCAAGTGACAAAGAACCTGAACCAATTTGAGAGAATTAAATCACGCATTCTCCCTGTCCCTGCAGTAATTCTGCAATGAGCTAATATTTCTTTCTTGACTGTAGAATTAATCATTACATGAAAATGAAAATATATGAATATGTATTTTTCTTCACTTCCAAGAAATTAAAAAATACACTTAAAGTCCTCTATAAGGTAGAAAGACAATAGATAAATGTTCTACAAGCTAGAGGAATAATCTATTTCATCATTTAAAGCACTATTTAGGGTGAACAAAATGCGAGTACAGAGACTTTTAAAGCAAGGGAAGTTATATGAGCCTTTCACTTTAAAATGATTTGTAAAAGGCATATTTTAGGGATCAGGATTTCACCTTTGTTATAACCACCAAATAATAGTAACATGGAACTACTAATAATTAGTTCAATTCATAGCTTAATAAACAATTAAGTATCAAAAAATTAAAAACTTGCATTTATAATGGAAAAGTAATTACATTATTACTTATCAAAAAATTTAAGAATACTGGCAACTAACATGAAACTTGATGGGAAATGATCTCTTCCCTGGGAATACTTCCCATAAGGCCATAAAAGCATCTGAGTGCTCTAGTGGCAACATTCACACAAATCAATGTGTGATACTAAATGGCTAATGTTGGGCTATGTATAAAAATTTTATGTTTTATATCCATATATAGTGTACACACAACAACGTGCCTACATAAAGTGAAACAAAAATCCATTAAGCAAATCAGCAGAGGCGTCAGCTTTGAGAGAGCATTCAAATAAGCATTTGGCAGGGTTAGTGAATTATGCACACTAACAGGATCATGGAAGTGAAAAACTAGCAGAGAGAAAAGGCTTTTTAATCAAGGAGCATTTCTAAAACATTTCTGTCTTACACAGAAGCCTACCATGAAAGTCCCTACTCCTGATCTTTCCCCTGTAGTAACAGAATTTCCTGAAGTCTTAAAAAACTCATTCTGCTCTTCTCTCCAACAGGCTCACCAAGCCCCTTTCCCAGCACTTGTCAAACTGTTCCCTTGTTATTCTAAAAATTCAGTGCTTCTTAAGGATAAAGTGCAGGCTTAGTTTACCTAAAATGCTTTAAAAAAAAAAAAAAAGAGGTTATTTCTGCATTTGGACAAAATCTGAATGACGTAGACAGGACTTGCCTAAAATTGTTTTTGTTTCTTTTTCTCACCTGACTCAACTACTTGTCATTTTGTTTGGCTTTTTGACCTCAGAGATTAATGCAAGGTAAAAGTAAAACCAGAATTTTACTTTCCCAGATAGCTTTACAAAATGTATTGCTTCTTTGTGTCTTTTAAATACATGTATGAAACTTACAGAGCTAAATGGAAGCACACTTGTAGTTACCATCAACTACTAAATAGTACCATCAATGGCACAGTGGATGGGGTGCAAAGTATTCCCTAATGGAACATGAGGGGTCTGACTGGAGAGGAAGAATGTGAGGAAGGGCCGTGGTGACACCTACGTCATGACAGTCAGAGAATTTCTACTGATCTCTTTGAAAATACAGTATTGCTATAAAAACCCTCGAATTGCTAGTAATACAAGTGATCCTTTAAAATAATTTTTGTATTACTCAACTTCCTCAGAGTTTGTTGTTTTAGGGATAAGGGATAAGATTTATATTCTTTTTTATTTTTATTTTAAAGAGATTAAGACAAAACAGGACATAACAAAGCAGATCAGAACAGAACAATGTAAGCAACACAGTATTTCACCAGAAGACAACTGGTAATTAACAGTAACTAAGTCTCTTTCTTTGAAATAGTTGAGCATAACTTCATGTACAATAGTATCAAACATAACAAAATAGTATAAAACCACTCTAGAGAATGAGAGTATTACAGGGCATTCTGAACCAAATAACAGAAAACAAACAATGGCTACTATGTTATCTCATTTTCCATAGAAAATTTGTTTATACTATCACACATAATACAATCCAGTAAGATACAACAATAAGATACAACATGATAGAGCCAATGGAAACAGAAGAGCAAAAGCATCTTAGGACTTCAGAGTAAAATGATATTATATCAGCACTGGCTATTATAAGGACTCGTTTTCTTCAAAATAGCTGTTCATACCATCACAGATAAAAAAATCAAACATACCAGGATAAACCCATTCCAACTAATGAATGCGATCATTATAAGGCTTCAAACAATGTAATAGGGAATCATGATTACCATAAACTTTTGTACACTTACCATTTCTTACACTAGGGAGACTATACAGTATTTATATATGTGAGTTTGATTTATTTCACTTATGAGTATGGTTTCAAGTTGCACCCATTTATTAGTAAATATCTCACTGTGATCATTCTTTATAGCTGAGTAGTACTCCATTGTATAAAAATACCACAACTTTTTTATCCATTTCTCAGTTGATGGACACTTAGGTTGTTTCCAAGATCTGGCTATTACAAACTGTGCTGCTATAAACATAAGTGCACATATATCACTGGGGTATGATGCTTTCAGTTCTTCTGGAAATACACCTAGAAGTAGAATAGCTGGGTCAAATGGGAACTTCCAATCCCAGATTTTTGAGGAATCTCCTGACTGATCTCCACAGTGGTTGCACCAGTCTACACCCCCACCAACAGTGCAGGAGAGTTCCTTTTCCCCACACCCTCTCCAGCATTTGTTGTTGATAGTTTTCTTGATCCTGGCCATTCTTTCAGGAGTGAGATGGAATCTCAGTGTGTTTTTAATTTGCATTTCTCTAATGACTAATGATGATGAACATCTTTTCATGCATTTATTTGCCATTTGTATTTCTGCATCTGAGAAGTGTGTATTCATCTCAGATGCCCATTTTTGGAATTAGGTCTTTGAATTTCAGGGTCTGATTTTTTAAAATTCTTTATATGTTTTACACAGAAGTCCTTTGTCTGATAGGCAGTTCACTAAGATTTTTTCCCAGTTTGTGGGTTTTCTTTTCACTCTGCTGGAGATTTCTTTTGACATGCAGAAACTTTTTAATAAGACGTGATCCCAGCTATTGATTCTAGGAAGTACTTCCTGTGTGGTTTGATTCCTGTTCATGAATTCTCTACCTACCGCTGTGTCTTCAAGATTTTTACCTTATTTGTCTTCTAACAGATTTAGTGTTTCTGTTTTAATATTCAGATCTTCGATCCATTTAGATTTTAGTTAGACCTATGGTGATAGGTATGGGTCTAGTTTTAGTTTTCAGCATATGGAGAGCCAGTTTTTCCAGCACCACTTATTAAAGAGACTGTTGTTCTTCCAGTGAACATGTTTGGCCCCTTTATCAAAGATAAGGTGGTTGAGTGTGTTGGTAGTTGTGGTTGTATCCTCTAATCTATTCCACTGATCTTCAGATCTGTTTTTATTCCAATACCATGTTGTAGTATAATTTCAAGTCAGGGATTATGATGCTCCTGCCTTGCCTTTGCTGCTTAGAATTGCCTTTGCTATTCTAGGTCTCTTCTGGTTCCAGATGAATTTTAGAAGTGATTTCCCTAGATCTATGAGTTACGTTGATAGTATTTTCATTGGGATTGCATCAAATCTGTATAACAATTTTGGAAGAATGACCATTTTCACAATATTTGTTCTCTCAATCCATGAACAAGGGATGTCCTTCCATTTTCTGAGATCATCTTCAATTTCTTTTTTCAGGGTATTATAATTTTCCCTATACAGATCTTTTATTTCTTTTGTGAGATTAATTCCTAAGTATTTCATTTTTTTGGATGCTAGTGTGAACGGTGTGGCTTCTCTTATATCTCTCTCCGTAATTTTGTTAGTATATAGAAATGCTATTGATTTTTGAGCACTGATTTTGTATAAGATTTATATCCTTATAAATCTTAGTATTTCAACCTTAAGATGTATAGTCCTATATCACTTCCTTTACTTGAACCACAGTCATCCAAGTCATGGGCTCCAATGGCTAGCTTGGTTACACAGCTGGTAATTCTACATTAACCAGTGAGGACTAGGGAAGGCTCACTTCGGTTATGTATGTGGGACAGAATTTTACCAAAACATGAAGATTAAAAGAAAACAACAACTAATGTAATACAACACTTTCAAATCCACACTAATTTACTGATTCTACATATAAAAAAATACTTATAGTCAAAGTTATTTTTCTCTAGTGTACGTAGCCTGTGCACAAAAAAAAAAAAAAAAATCAGAGCTTTTAAAAAAAAGCAAAAACAATGAATAAACATATATGGTATACTATAGTGATGGTGAGGAGGTAAAAGGTTAAATAATACCTTTTAGACTAATTCCCAGTTAAGTTGTTAGACCAGCCCCACAAAACAAGTTTAGATCCTGTTAGAACATGTAACACGTTTTTTGAATACAAGTCAAAGAACTATGAAAAACATACTTTGATAGCATCTTTGGCATCTACCACAGCAAGGTCTCGAAGAGCCCAAGCAATCTGCCTTTTGTAGAAATCTCCTTTATCAGATTTCTTGACTTTGACCACCTTCACCTGCACAGGGCGTTCCGTTGTTACTGTTGAGGAAAACACAGACCTTCATTAGAAATATGATGCCTTCATTCTCCATTCATTCATTACCAGAGTTTTAGGTGTCTAGAACACATTAAAACATGTAATATTTTGTAACAAGTGAACTGAAGAATGCACAGAATTCTAAATAAAGCATTTAACCAGACTACAGGTCAAAGATAGATGCCTTGAAAAGCAAAGCCTCAGGCCAGTTTCAAAGGAAAAGCAGGAAGTAAAATCTAAAGAAGGGTTGATATGTAAAGCCAGAGAAGCTAAAAGAATACAGTATAATGTAATTTCAAAGAGTAACAGTAAGCAGCTCAACCTGGACAGTACAAGCAATAAGGTGGATGGAAATGAAATTTACTAGGAAATGGGAATTCAGATCACAAAGAGCCTTTTTCTCAAGCTGCATAGGGTGCTGTTTTAAGAAAACAGTATGTTCTAATTTCTGGTTTAAAAAATTACTTTGACAACAAAAAGGAGAATCATTGGAATAAATGCCAATAATTTGAGAAGTGGGTTTTACTGAAACTTTTCTTAAATATATTATACTCAAATTGAATCAAAAATAGAAAATATAGAAAGTTGATAACTATTAAAGTAAAAATCTCTCATCCTCTATCCCTTAAAAAATGAGTTCACCAGTTTTATTGATAATTTTTGCCAAGATTTCAAGGAATGTGTAATTCTAAAGACACACAGCTATTTCCATATTCACAGAACAAGGGAGGGAGGACTTCTCAATTTATTTTGTTTTAAAACTTTGATTATAAAGCCAACTAAAATATGAAGAAAATTACGACCACACAATTATGAACACTAATGCAAAATCTTAAAAACAAAATATTGTTCTGGTAAACAAAGGGTATTCACAAAAAAATGCTTCATTTCATCAAATTCAAGATCTATTTTTACACATTTAAAAATCTCTGAAATCAGGATAAAATCTTAAATTAACGTAGTATTATAGATTCTTTTAGTAGGATATAAAATAATAATCTATGGGATATATTATATTACAACTAAGGCTATTTACAAGGCCTACTTATGAAAATCAAACATAATTATTCACTACACTACCAAACTAAAGGAGAAAATAATACAATAACTATTATATACATAATTATTAATAAAAAGTATTTGATTAGATTTAACTGACTATATTAAATCAAATCATGATCTGTAAAAGGGTTAGGTGGGAATGTAGCTCAGTGCTAGAGTGCTTGTTTAACATGCAAGAGACCCTGGATTTGAATCCTTGAGCTTAAAAAAAAAACAAAAGCCAGGAATAGAATAAAACAAACTAAATTTCCTTCACATTACAAAGGACAGCTATAAAAACCCTAAGTAAAAACTCACACTTAAAGATGAACTCATTCCCTTTGAGATCAAGACTATGTTGATAGTTCTAATTAGCAGGCCAAAGTAACAAAAATAAGTGAAAAATGAAAGATATAAAGACTACAAAGAAAGGAAGGTATCATTACTTTCAGAGTCTAAAGATAAATTATTGGAATAAGGAACTTTAGTAAGTTTCATACTCACATAAAAAAACTAACTGCACATTGATCTAACAAATTGCTTTAAAAATGTATTAATACTAATAAGGACTATTATTTCTAACAATAGAAAACTAAGGAAAAATAAATTCAATGTCATACATGCAAAGACTTTAGAGAAAACTATGAAACTTATACAAAGTCATTTTAAAAGACCTAGATAAATAAAGGCCTACATTGTGTGGTTATTAACATCCAATAACATAAAAAATGGAAGTTCTTTCCAAAGTGAACTGTAAGTTCCAAATAATTCTAATTAAAATCCCAAAAACTCTGGAACTTGATTCTAAAATTTAGATAAAGAGTAAAGAAAAAAATCAAAGTAAAACTAAAACAAAAAGAAACACAGAAAAAAAGAATACTTGGAAACAATTTACACATGTAAACTACAACTGCAGACATGGTGAATTAAAAACTAAAATGCAAAAAGCAAATTTGCAAACTCTTATATCACAACAGAAGTGTATTTTGTTGACCACATAAAAGAGATCTGAGGAGGAGATCATAGATAAGAGTCAAGAAGGGAAAGACACAGAAGATCAGACTCATTCATTTTCCTTACTTAAAATTGTAAACTTCATTAAAAGCCATCATAAAATATGAAAAGAAAAGCTACAAATTGGGATACATACAACCAATAAAGAATTTGTATAAATCAGTGAAAAAAAGAGCAAAAACTCAAGTGGATAAACTTCATAAACAAGGACTAAATAGCTAATAAAGTCATGAAAAAATGCTTAATGTCATAATTAGGAAAATCCAACTTAAAACCACAATAATAGTATAGAGATACTATTTCACTTCCACCAGACTGGCAACAATTAACATTAATCCAAACTGTTGATTAGGATGTAGAGTCCAGAATATATATACTACTCATGAGAATGAAAACTAGAATTAATTTTGCAACTAATTCAGTACGAGAGCAGAAGTGGTTATTTAAATACCTATGATACATCTAAGTATCCTAAAAAAGTTCTTCCTGATGTGTACTAGGAGATAAGAACAAACATGTTCATAGCAGTGCTGTCTGAATAGGAAAACCTAGAAACAAATCTAATATTCATCACAGGTAGAAAGGGCATGTGAGCTATGGCACAGTAATACAGTAGAGTACAGTAAATATGAAAGATTATGGCTGTACAAAACCCAAGATCTAACATATGAACATAACAATAATTTGAAAAAAATACCTGCATTATAATTCAATTTATACAAAGTTCAAAGACTTGCAAAACTAAACAACATATTGTTTGAAATTACTGGTATATAGGATAATGTGATAAAGAAAAGCAAGAAAACAACAAACTAAAATTCAGAAACCAGTCACCACTCAATGGAGGAAAAGGTGAAGGCAGAACACAAAGGGGACTTCAAGTGCTGAGCGGTAAGCACACTGTGCTCTCCACAGGACTGCTATTTACATCTTGTATATATGTTACTGTATAACCATTCACTAGTAAAAGCAATTAAAAAATTAACTTTTTGGATCAACAATTTGTCCAATTATCAACACGAGAGTACTTTTTTAAAGGAGGAAATATCCCTTAATGAATAAAGAACATCAAAAATACTTTCTTGCCATGCCCGAGGCTATGCACCAGCGGCCTGGAGAGGTCTTGTGAGCCCAGTTGGGCCCCAAGAAGCTGCCACGCCCTGAGACCCCACCAGTACTGGAGGAACATTGGTGAACCACCGACCCATGCCTCTCCGTCACTCCAGGAACCCTGGATTGGAGGGAGGAACCGTGGTATATAGTCCAATCCACTCCAATGAGGACCAGACAGCCAATGTCAGAAACACCCAGGACACAGCAATGGACTGATTCAGAGGAACACAGGAAAATGTCAAGATGAAGAGCAAAATACAGTCTCAGATCTCTAGCCCACACAGAGTAAGTTTAGAAGACACAGCCATAGTATAAATTGGGAGTCACACACCTGACATATCTGAAAAGATAACTCAAGTAAAGAAACAACTGTGTTCTCATATTGTTTGGTTAATTTTACATGCCTATGTCTGATGCTCTGGACCGCTATTTCAAAGATAAAAGGCACTGTGGTAGCCACTGTTAATTTCCTATTATCTTATTTTGAAGTTCTGTATTTTTTTCATTGTTTGATTTTATTATGTCTGATGGTGGTAGCTACTCTGAAGATAACAAGATATATTATGGCAGCCATTGCTGATTTCCTGTTATTTTGTTTTGGTTGAAGTCCTATATCGCTTTGTTTTGTTTTGATTGGTTTTATCCTGTTTGTTTGGTTTTATTCTCTTTAAAATAGAAAACTCTTTCTTATTAAATACCCACCTGTGGCACACAAAAAACAGTTCTTTTTCTTTTTTCCTGCTTTGCAGACATTCACAATGCTCAGCAGGCGTTCATCATTTGGTGTAAAAATATCTCTTTGTAATGCATGCTTGATTGCTGTCATCTTTTCCTAGCTGAAAAAAATGCAAAGCATAGATATTGAGCTCATCCTCACAAACATTTCACATATACTCTTCCATTTGTAATTCAAAAAAGATCTGGTTAATAAGCATAGAAAAAAGTTTTAACACTGAATACATTTGCATTGTAAAAATATGAAGCTGTAAGTTTGGAAATAAAACCTCAGCATCCGCTGGATCAAATGTAAAACTTTTGGAAGTGCACATCAAGTAATATATTGCACACAAATAAAGATGATTTAGAGAAAAAATTTTAAGATCCATACTCAATCTTTAGTTTCTTATATAAAACAATTGAAACTCAATAATAAAAAGACAACCCAAAATGAAAAAAAGATCTGAAGATATTTCTCCAAAGAAAATGTACAAATAGCCAACAAGTACATGAAATGATGATCAACATAAATAATCACTAGGAAAATGCAAATAAAACCACTGTGAGATAATACTATTTTCTACTCTCTAAGATGCCTAAAAAAGGACAAACCATTACAAGTGTTGTTGAGGATCTGGAAAAAATGAAACTCATAATTGTTACTGGGATTGTAAAATGTAGCTAATTTGAAAAACATTTTGCAGGTCTTCAAAAAGTGAAAACTAGAGTTACCACATACTCCAGCAATTCCACACCCAGAAACCTTAGATGTCTTTACACAAAACCTTGCTGCTCATGAATGTTTCCAGCAGCATGAGAATGATCTCCACATTTGCTGGGACTTGTTCCAGGACCCCCACAGATATCAAAATCCACTAGCACTCAAGAACCTCTCTGAAAAAGTAGAGCATGTACAAACAACCTTTGCACTTCAAATAATGTCTAGATTATTACACTAATAGAATGCAAGTGCTACAGAAGTAGCTGTTATATGGTATTGTTTAGAGGATAATGTCAAGGAAAAAAGTCTGTACATGTTCAGCATAAATGTAATTTTTTTCTCAAATATTTTTGACCTGGTTGGTTGAATCTGTGGCTACAGAACATATGGATGTGTAAGGTCAACCATATTTACAAAGTCAGAAATGGAGTCAACTCAAATGTCTATTAACAGATAAGCAGTTAAACAAAATCTGGCATATTTATATACCAGAATATTATTTGGCTGTAAAAAGGAATAAAACTATACTATGACACTGAGGAATCTTGAAAGCATGTTATATGAAGAAGCCAAAAACAAAAGGCTGCATACTATGAGTCCATGCATAAGAAATGTCTAGAGCTGGCTGTAGTGGTGCACCCCTTATAATCCTAGCACTCTAGGAGGCTGAGGCAGGAGGATTGCAAATTCAAACTCAGCCTAGACAACTTAAATCACTACAGCAAGATCCTGTTTCAAAATAAAAAAGGGCTGGGGTTACAGTTCAGTGCAAAGGCCTGAGTGCTGCAAACAAATAAATATTTTTAAAAAGAATTAGTAGTTGTCTGCATATGATGTATGGAGCTTCTTTTCAGGTTGATGAAAATGTCTGAGTTAGATTGTGACATGAAGTACAAACTTAAGAATACACTAAAAGTAACAAATGACATTGAAAAGGTCAATTTTTATAAGTGAATTGTATCTCAATAAAGCTGTTATAAAAATAGGTTTCCACTTATATTTTTCATATCTATTTTAGCATCTTTTTTCAAGCATGAACTTCAGTTACATGTTTAAACTTTCCAATTTTATCTTTCATATACATATTTGTGTATATATTACTATTTCCTGACACAAATGTGTATTATTTCATACACATAAGTCTGCCTAAGCATTAATTTTTACCAATACCATTTCTCTAAACAGGTAAGTAAGAAATACAAGTTTGACATAAATAATTTACAATGCATTTTGATAGCACAATGACAGCTCTGTAAACTAGGTCTCTTCTATAATTCACACAATCTATGAAACCTTCATTTCTGCATCAACTCCAAAAATTGTTTCCCAAAAAATCCTATCTTCCCACTTGCATCCTTCTCTCAGTCTGTACTCTTCGGCATCCCCCTGCTCCCTGCTGTCTCTGCCCCTGTCGCTCTCCCAGTTTAACCTCTTTTCCAAAATAGCCTACAGGATGCTCATTTCCCTACAGAAAGTTTTACCATTTAAGGCCAGTTTATACTGCTTCATCAATCTCCATAAACTCTGTCACTTCTCTAAGGCTACAAACCACTTTAAAAGTCTTCGTTTTGCGTTTAGATCTTGTACTCTGAGTATTTTAAAGACAATGATACACAATCAACTATCGTTATTCTCTTTATTTTGTTATGAGTTTGTTTTTCATAAGTTTTTAAAAAATCACATATCCGTATTCTGTGCATGCATTACAACCATCTAAATCCAGCCCAAACTGGCATTTTGAGGCTGCTCAGCATTTAAAACACTTCCTCTGCCAATTCCTTTCCTCATATCTGATTATTATTGTTGCAGATCTTTGATGTCTCTGTCTCAGACCTCAACTCAGTTTTCAACTCCCGTCAGCCTCCTCCCTACTACTCTTTTTTTTGGTTTTTTTTTTTTGTCTTTTTCCTTTTTATCGGTACCAGGGATCGAACTCATGACTGCCTGCTTGCAAGGCAGGCGCTTAGGCCGCTGAGCTAAATCCCCAGCCCCCTCACTACTACTCTTTAACAGCAGGTTAAATACCACCCGGTAGCGAATACACAAATCATGAATTAGAATTGTTCTCAATTGCTTTCTTTTCCATCTCTCCATATTCACCCATTCTCATCTCCATTCTATTACAAAACATGTTCTAGGATCTACACATTACGTTAAAAGTTCTATTCCATTGTATGCTTGAGTCACACGGTTTACTTTTTACTTCCAGGGTTTTATTCTTGCAATTTCTTTTTTCTAGAATTCTTTTCTCCCTGGGAAATCCAACTCATCCCTCAAGATTCTGCTAAAATGTCTCATCTTCTCTGCAATAGCCCCCTTCTCTAGAATAATTCCTTTTCTATATCTTTTAACATTTTCCCTCTCTTTTGATCACGGCACTAATGAACTGTATTTTCTAGCAAGTTACATTTCTCCTCCACTAAAAGAAATTCTTTCTAGAAAAGAATCACTTTTTATTTATCTTTATATTCCTAGAATTTAGCGAAATGGTACACATTTGTGGTATACTCAACTTAAGTAAAAATTACACTAAATAATGTAACAGCTAGAGCTCTGTAAGAGTCCCTTTCTAACTTCCACATCTGAAAGCTAATCTCCATGCACAAAATCTGCCATACTTCATTCCCTCCTCCATTGCTGACATGAAATTTGCTAATGCATTCTGGGATTACTCTTCATTTACACACAAATTCTTTTTCCATGCCCAACACACTAACCAAGGTTCTTAGTAACTTCATGCAACCGCACTTGGTTCTCTCTTTGTAAAAAGTTACAATCCTTAAAAAAAAATCTTGAAATGTAATTTTCATCACAATACACTCTCTTTCAACATTTTCCTAATGTTCTCAATGCAAATATTCCACTCAACGCACTTTGTTCATTTGGGATCTTCAATCTCTGCTTAGGCCCTTTTCTATGCATCCTTATCCAAACCATAATTACATTTCATGGTTTATATGAAATTTATTCAATAAAGACCTTAATCCAAAAAATCTCATTTCTGAATTTCTATAGTACTTACTAGATTTACTAAACAATTTAGCACTTACTGTGTGATTCATGAGCTCAGGAGCCTGTTTAAAAGAGAAAGATTCAGAAGGGTCTGAGATGTTCTATCACAGTGTTGTCTTTACAGTAGCTACATAAAAAAACACCTAAGGTTACCCGAAAGAACAGTAAAAACTGGTCAAATAAATAATAGTGGCCAACGTTTACGAATGTTCTTCTTTGGTCAATAGCAACGACTAATACTTGCAGTACTAGCACGTTAGGAGGCTGAGGCAGGACTGTCAAGTTCAAGCCCAGTCTGGCCTAAAAATAGCAAAACCAAAAAGGACCTGGAAATGTAGCTCAGTACAAAGGCCCTGGGTTCAGTCACCGCGGTGATGGTGCTGGGGATGCAAAGACTGAGTGCAAAACAAGAGGTAAGTTAGGTAGAAGTTAGAGCAGTTCGTGACCATTCTTTATTCAACAAATATTTAAGTCTAGTAAATTAAGTACCAGCCTCTGTTTCAGGTGAACATTAGTCATGTTCATGGAAACATGGAGACTTGCGCTACCATGGCATTATATTCTAAGGGTTTAATAATCACTCCATGATTGAAGGTATGGTACTTTATAGTATGAAGGTTATTTTCCAGGACTAGGAATCCACATTTGACCACCTCTGGAGGCAGTTAACCAGCACCATCCCTCTACACTGATTACTGTTTCCTTAAACTCAATTGGGCCTTCACACCGCGTAACAAATAGTTGGTCACTGAAACTACACCGAGACAGGGAAACACACTTAAGAGATATAGAATAACAGGTTGATTTGAACAAAGGGGAAAGTACTGTCACGCCCCCTTCTCTCAGTCCGAGCGGAAGAGCATATGATTTGAGCTTCTGGAAACAAATGAAATCTGGATCCAATGGGCGAAACGGCAGAGGAGCGTAAACGGGTTGCCTTCCTGGCTCCACATTCTTTTATGCTCCAGGGCGACAAGGGAGGGAGGATGCTGCCACAGACTTTACCCAGACAGGGAGGGAAGGGAAAGTGGGCTTGTCCGCCCCGCCGCGTGAGCAAGCAGCAGAACCAGGTGCAGCCTTAAACTCTGGCGCTCGCCAGTCCACTGTCACCTGGGAGCACGGGCCGAAAGCTTACCGCAATGCTGGACCGAGCCCGGCGATGCCGAGGCGGGTCCTCCAAGACTCAGACGCGATGGGGGCGGGACAGCCACCTCCACTAGGACGTATCCCTCAATTAAACGGTAAAACGGAAGCGACAGTTTCCCCACCACTTCCCACATCCGGACACGTGACCAACGCCACGCCGGAAGTTGATCTGGTGTAGCAGGAAGGAGAGGAGGTGGGAAAAAGGAACGACCAATAGACGTGGAGGGGCGTGGCGCCGCAGAGGGCGTGAGGAGGCGTGAGGGGAGTGCGGAAATGAGGCTCGGGCGGGGCGCCTATCGGGCGGAGACAGAGTTGCATGGAGTTCTGTGCTGTGTGTTCTTTTGCGGGCCGGATTTATTCTGGTATTTGCAGAAATTCATTGAAGAAGGAAGTGGGTTAAATACTCTCTTTTCTGCCTATGTCAAGCTCTGTTAATTCTGTATCCTCGTAATACAAAATTTGGAGAATTTAGATCAGAATCTTGGGGGTGGGGACTTAGACATCAATACTTTTAGAACTTTCTCAGATTATTCTGCCATGTAACTAAGATCTGGAACCGTGGCTGATGTGAACTTCTTGCTTGGCCATCGGGAGATGTTTTTTTTTTTTTTTTTTTTTTTTTTTTTTTTTTGGCTTTTTAAAGAAAATTTAGATTTTCTGACTCCAGATCCACTGAATCAGAACCAACATCTTACTAGATGGTGCTTAAATCTGACAGATATCAATGATTCCACTGTGGCTGATTTCAGGGCAGGTGATTCATTTATTCCACACAAGTGTACTGGAGATTCAGGCATGACTGCTACCCCAGAGGAATTCACAGTGTGATAGGACTAGGCAAGAGGAATGCAAAAGGGGGAATAAACTATCTGACATGGATTCACTGAGAGACAAAGGGGCTGTGCAAGTACCTTTCTCTTTTGTCTGTAGATAAAATGTGGAGAAGAAAATTAGCAGAAGCAGTAGAGAACTTTTTGTTACTGAGATTAATATGCTCTGATTAATATGCTCTAGTCTAGATAATTGGAATACTTTTCAGTTTTATTGAGTGACTTCCCTTTTAAAAGCAGGATCGGGCCAGGCATTTAATTAAGTGTCATAAATGATTGCCTGGCAAGTGCAAGGTCATGTTTGATGCCTGTTACCAAAAACAAAACAAAACAAAAAAACAACAAAATCTATCTAGTCCTATCTTTACAAAGGTTTCTTATATGCTTTGTTCTCAGCCCTAGAATGCTTACCATGGGCATTTAATATGAGAATTAGATGTAATTTTTGATCCTATTCTGTATCTTCTGTTTACCTGTGCTGTACAGTCCTCTGCAAAGTTGGAAAATGGAATGTGTCCAAAAATTTAATTCTGCATTCTTTCATCTCTTCCTGCATTCTTTTTGAAGTAAGACTTATGCACAGTGTAAGTTTCACCCTATGGAGCAAAAGTGAGGAAAAATAAAATATAGAAGAGGGAGAAGCAGTTGAGAGAGCCTTCCAGGTGATGACCAACCACAATCTCTACAAGGAATTAATATAAAAGAGTTAGTGGTATAAACTTCAATGCTCAGTGATGCACTTGTGTTAAGACCATACCTGTATTAATCAGATCTGTCCTCCACTACGCAATCCTTCACCCTTGGCTAGCATATAAGCTGGTCTAGTTGTTCCTGTGCTCTTTGCTTTAGTTCAGCCATGGCTGCTATTCAACTTACCCCTTGGTACATAACCACTAAGATGAGCCCTACTGAATTCCATTGATTCCAGATCTATTCCTTCCTTACTGTAGAGGAATGATCCCAGACCCTTTTTCTAATCACAGTAGATTATTCCATTAGTATAGCAACTTTGCAGGTAGTGCACTGCCATGAGAAGCCCAAAGCAACCAAGGGACAGAGTTTTAAATTCAGTGAGTGCCATACAATGTATACTGATGGAAGCACCCTTTACCCAGTCCATGAAAAAATCAATTATTACATTTGAGAGACAAGACACAAATCGTACAGGTGTGTAATGGGGAGTGATAAGATGGGCCAGTCCTGATCCCATTTCTGGGTTTCTGGAGCAAAGTCTTGAGCTGGGAGCACATTTTATTTGTTGATTCAGTGTATTTATCATATGTTCCTCAAACCCAAGAAGTCACCTTGACTGAGCCTGTAATAGAACATTCCACCACTTTACAAGGCTAGCTGCATCTAAATGATGAGGAACCTGGTACTATCTGTGACAGTCAGTATATTCCATGGTCATGTGTATATTATCACTTTGCAAGTGGGAAAACTGTAAAATTGATTCCTTGGTTGAAGTAATGTTGATTACTGCTCTCATTCTGATGATTGTGGATATTGGCAGAATCACAGTAGGCAACAGGCTTATTTAGTAGACTATAAATATGTTACTTCAGGCCACTTCTCTCTATACAAAGTGAATAGTAATGTGTGCTTCTCTAAGCTTTGCCAGCTGTAAAGATCCCTCTACAGGGAATTGTTCCTAAGAGCCATCTCTCAATGGAGATAAGTGCTCAGAGTCCAGGGTTACCTACTACCTACCACATAATGTGCCAACCTGCCTGTAAACCAGACTCAAATGTCTTATTTTATGTTAGGCAGTCATAAAACAAAACTCCCAAAAGGCCACAGCACTGAGTTTAGGGAGAGATCTCAGTGTAATAACAATAAGCATTGTGAGAGTCTGAGCCACCCAACCATATAATTTAATTGTGTCTTTGGAAACTACTCGGGATTGATCCTCTACTGTTATGAAATGGATCTAAAATGGTCCTCAAAAGTCTCATGTTCAGAGGTGAGGCTTTTGGAAGGTGATTGAATTGTGGGAGTGATATATTCGTTGGCGAATTCATAATTTAATGTGCTCTTAGGAAGTGGTAAGTGGTACACAGTTTGCTGAGATGAGTCACTAGTCCAATGGTAATTGGAGAAGGTATCTTTCTCTCTGGCTCTTTCTGCTCTCTGCTTCCTGGCTGCTACAAAGGGGAACAGCTTTCCTCTGACAGGCCTCCTGTCATGCTATTTCTGCCTTAGATCTAGACTAAACCCTACTATAATCTACACCCCCTGAAACCATTAGTCAAATGAACTTCTTTAAGCCATATATGCCAAGTATTTGGTGCCAGTGATGGGAGAGCTGGCTATATATAATTTCCATACTTCAATAGATTGCCTCTAAAACAATGCACTTAAGACTTGGTGGGACTGATAATACCCAGTTCTCGATACATAGTTCTAGGTTTCTCAATGGAGAAACCTAGATCTGTTTGCTGCCTCAGAAGATAAGGCCTTGAGGAACACTAGAGACCTGTGCTGTAACTCTCCTACTGGAGCTTTTTTGAGATTTCACCCAGTGCTCTTACCTAACATATACCTTCTTTCTAACACTTTCAGATCTGCAGGAACAAATGGCCTGATATTAGGACAACTTGTACCTCAGCTCTTTTGGGCACTATGACTTCATAATAATTGTTGAGTACTTTAACTTCAAAATAAATACATTCTGAGTTCGATCCCCGGTACCAAAAAAAGTACATTCCAACATCCTTCCCTTTAGAAAACCGAGTATGGTTATAGGTTTTCGCTCTATAATAAATTCATTCTAACATCCATGCTTCTCTGGGTCTTCTCCTTTCTTTCTCAGTACTTGTCCTAATGTATTAATCTCTTTTCACCTAGAGAACATCATAATGTTCAACCTTCACAGAGATGCCAACCTTTACTTACTGTATTAGAACTTACTGCTGAAACACTCAACCACAGGTCTGCTCCATGTTATAAAATTTCCCTGTCCAGCCTTGTAATCTTATTCTTCTGATCTAATGCTCCATTCTCACACATCTTGCTCTTATTTCTACTAGTGCATGTTAGCACATTTTGCGGTTTCTTTTGAGTTAGGTGATTTTCAACTTGGCAATGTCTGGAGATAGTTTCAGTTGCCGTTACTTTGAAGGTTCTACTGGCATCTATTGATTGCATGCCAGAAAGGCTGTTAAACAATCTACAATATACAGGATGAACCTCTACAACAAAGAATTATCTGGTTTATGTCACTATTGCCAAAGATGAGAACCCCTGATCTGGTTCTGTTTATTATTTTTTGTTCAATTTTAATTTTTATTAGTATGTGTTGGTAGTACCTAGTATCACATTCCTTGTGGGGAATTGGCAGATGTACCTAACACATCTTAATTATTTTTTTATTCCATTCCCTGCCTCTCCCTCTCACTGTCTGTATTTTTTGGTCCCCTTGCACTTACCAGGCAGGTGCTTATGCCACTGAGCTATATCCCCAGCCTTGCCTTTTATAAGACAGCTATCTTTCTACTTCCTATTATCTATCTTTTATTTTGTGCTTTATTTATATTTTGAGTTTCTCGTATAATAGAAACCATGTGATATTTAAACTTGTGTGTCTAATTTACTTCACTTAATATTGTGGTCTCAAAGTGCATTCATTTTCCTATGAATGACTCAAGTTTATCCTTCTTTATGGCAAAGTAATACTCTGTTGTATATAAAGACCACATTTTCTTTATCCATTCATCTGTTGGTGGATATATAGGCCACTTCCAGATTTTGCTATAAATGGTACTGCTGTAAAGATGAGCATGGATGTGTCATTGTGATATAACACCTTTAACAATTTTTGGAACATACCTAGAACAAGACTAGCTGGGTCAAATGGAATTTCTAGTCTTATTTTCTGAGGAATCTCTATAATTCTTGTGCCCTGGGGAGTCATAGCCTCTTATCTTGAGGCTCGTACCCAGTTGACATTCCCAGAGCTGTTTGCTCTAACATCTAGCCAGCTCAATCCTGTTGTGGAGAGCACCATGTGAGGAAACAGGACTATAGACTTTGCATAATAGCACCTGAGCTAGCCTTATTTGCAATACGCAGAGCCAATTGAAGAGAGAAGGAAATACCCTAGCCAGCCTTTTACATATCAGTATAAGGAAATGAGTCTCCAAGTAGTCAAAGTCACAGCAATGGTTTGGGGTTCAAAGGGAGTCACTGGAGTTGTCTCCCACAGCTACCCTAATGTTCCTGGACCACATGCACTGTATAATCCCATTGCTTCATCTTTTGTCTGGAACCCATCCCAATCTATTACAATTGAGAATCTTACTAATTGTGACATATGGTATTGTGCCAGGAATTCTCACCACTTGTAATTTATCATTTATGATTTACCACCAATTAAATTCTGTGATGAGTGTTGTAGGATCAGGCTCCAGAAGCCTGTACTAAAGATATGTGTACCAGAGTCACTTTTGGTGCCTTTGTACCCATGAAGGCAGAGCCCAAGACAGGGGCTTACATGCTGGTAGTTCAGTAGAATATGTCAGCTCAGGGAATAATTCGGGTTCAGAGGAAATACATTAGAGAATGAGAAGAAGCCAATTCAGGAATGCATTATGAGTTGACCTCTGCCATAAGTAAGTAGTTGATTGATCACTGGAGTGAGAAGAAAGAGGAACGTGTGAATTCATGGCTCCTGTCTGCCATTGTTAAGGTTTCATCACATACTTGTTTCACAGGTACTTTTAGGGCTGGTTTCTGCAGGTATCCTTGTTAGTTAGAAAGGGGACAGATGGTGTAGGGTCTTGTAGGTCATTATAAGGACTGTTGGCTTCAACTCTGAAGCTATTGTATGACTCTGAGCAAAAGGTAATAGAATTTCTCTCATGCTTTATTAAACAACCACTCTTGCTACTGAGTTATGAATAGACTGTACTGACATAATGATAGAAAAACAGCAGTCAGGGGACTTGTACAATATTTTGGCACAGATACGACATTAGCAGGAAAGATGGTAAGAAGTGATTAGATTTTGGACAGACTTTAAAAAGGCAAACAACAAGATTTCTTGATTGCATTAAAAATTATGAGAGAAGAAGGCATATCAAGGGCTGGCCTAAGCAGCTGGAAAGAATGGAAATACCACTAATTCAAGTAAAGAAAATCAGGTAATGAGCAATGTTTGTTCTGCCTGTGTCATTTAAGATCTTCCCAGTCATATTTCTGATTCTAGATGTTGCTGCAGTGTGCAATTGTAAGCATCAACTAGCTTCACTGTCAAGGACAATATAACAGCAACCTGCCTCTCGTCCTCTCCAGCATGGCTCACTGCATCTCGTGCTGCATGAAGTTTGTTACTGAGCTTACAAGTTCATCTTTTTCTTTTCTTCTTCATTTGGGGACTTTCATTTTGTCTGTTACTTTGTTGTTTTATTTTCTATTCTTAATATTATTTTCCTGAATTTTAATTATTCATATTCTTAAAGAAGGAAAGAAGTACAGTTTTTCAGAGATGTCAGACTATTTGCATCAACACAAACACCACCATGGAAAAAAAATTTTTTGGGGGAGTAACAGGAGTCAAATACAATACTGCCATTTTCCAGTACTTTATAAATGGCTTAACAGCTACAGCACAGACGTGTTTACTGTTACACATAAAAAACAATTGGTGATTGTTTTAGATTTTGCTAGAAACAGACTGTAAATGTCCCTTCATGATACTTTCCATTTTTTTGTAGCTTTATAGGAGAAAGGCAGGGAGCCAGTAAATAAGGATGATAGTTCCTTGCATTGGTATTAAATAAATGTTGCAACTATATATCAGCTACATAATAGATGAATGTTTGAATGACTTAACGACAAATTTCCATCCCTACAAGTGGGTCACTGAATGAATTGGTCACTAAATGAGAAATTGTGTGTTGTTATGTACAATATAGTATTCACAACAGAGAAATAGTCAAAAGAAACTCCAATTTGATGACTTTGTTTTCATTTGCATAACTCTTACATGCAGTACTATAATGTATAACAGAATATAAAACAACACCCCTGTGTAGTACAATCAGCAAAATTATCGTATAAAGTATACTGTACCAAAAAAAAAAAAGACATTGAGGCTCTGTAAACAAGATTTACAGAACCGTACAAAAAGAAGACATTGAAGCTAACATTTTATTGGATCTTTAAAAGTACTTATTGCTGTCATCATTAGAATTATGATCAGGAAATGTTAAAGGCTGGTAAGGAAGGTTACAAGAAATGGAAGAATTAGTAGAAGGGGACCTGGGTGTAGCTTTCTGTTAGTATCTATTTTGTCATTTTCTTTTTTGTCTCACAAAAGCATCGTACACGTTCACTCATTTGCCATTATATTTTTGTGAACTGTTCAACATGTAGATTATAGCCTCTGGTTCTAACATAGCTGCATTCACTTTTGGGAATACACAGTAGAAATTACACTCACCAAGAAATCTGTGGAATTTGTGCACATGGACTGGAATACAGGAGCGAAGGAGCCACGATGAGGCTCAACTATTTCACAGGTTTTTGCATCCTAAGTCCCAGTGTGGGTGATAAGTCTGGGCAGTACGCTTTGATCATGGAGTCCAAAGAGCCCTTAACCAAGTAGGTGGTTAAACAAGGAATTATAAAGTGACATAAACAAATACTAGGAAAGAATAGTCTGGTTTGCAGTATCACATTGCTCATCAAAGCAATTTTTGTTTAGCTGCCTTGTTGAATATGTATACTGTAGGATAATATTGCATTAAAGGGCAGTCATTACAAATGCACAGTGCTGAGCTCTCTCAGAAATAAGTGAGGTCATCTCTCACCTCATTCTAAATCTCTTCTGAGAATTAGTCACCACGACGCCATAAACATATTCTGCCTTTAAGTAGAGATTAATGATTCTCAGTGTGATTTCATTAATACACTTGAGTCAAGCACAGGATGCAGGATTTCCTCCTCTCTGCAATTGGGAAATTTGAGAATAATGCCACTGGTAATCCTAGGTCTGTACCCTGTGAGCAAACGTGTAAGCAAGCTGAGATAAATATAAGTGAATATATGGGTTTGATTGTGTCTGTCTTCTTCAAAAATTAGATTTAACATGGAATATTCTAACTGCTTTAAGCTTGTTTTTCTCAAAGAATTGTTACATTGTTTATGATTTGTCTGACAAAATTCAACAGGAAGACATATTTTCACTTGTATAAAGCATAATAGGTGTTTAAACAACATTAAATAGCTTTCTGGAAGAGGCACTTAGTACAAAGATAAAGCTGTTGTTACTATGACAGGTAGTATACACAAGTAATTTTTTATTGATAGTGAAAGTCCTTGAGAAACAAGGACTTCCTAAGAGAAAAGTGGAATGACTCTAAAACTGTAAAATTTAAAACTGTACATGGCTTAGCACTGTATATAAAATCTGGTATTTCTCTAATAAGCTTGTTACCTAATTTCCCACAGAATCTTTCATCTTTCAGTTAAAATATTTAAATTGACAGTGATTTTAAAAGGGATAATTAAACCATGAAATAAGAGACCCTGTTTAAAAAAAAACAACCACAAAAACTGAAAAGTTCGATCGGTAGAAGAAATCCAGAACAAATGACCTGCATTAAATTTGCCATCCTATAATGGCAACATTACAACAACACAAAATCTTGCTATTAGGACAAACCATCAATAAAAAGTTAATTTTCCTGGAACAAATTTCCCTCAGTATGGTTGAAATGAAAGGTTTCTGAAAGCTGTGAATATCTGCAAAATTTTACTTTTTTTTTTTTTTGACTGAGAAACCTAAGTGGAAATAAATTGTGGAAAGTACACATCACTACAACTCCACACACATGGGTTCAAAACTTGGTCTTTACCCCTTACCAAATCAGTGACTCAGGAGACATTATTTAACTCTTCTAAGTCTCAGTTTATTTATCTGTAAATTAAATATGATGACTTTGGACTGGGGATATAGCTCAGTGGCCCAACACCTGCCTGGCATGTGCAAGGTCCTGAGTTCAATTCTCAGTAACACCCCCCCCCAAAGATGATCCCTATCTTGGGCTCCTCAATATCTGCTTGAGTAGAAAGTTATAAGTACTGTGTATATTTTTACTTGGCCTAATAATTCTCATCAATGCTAATTTTTGAGCAGTTTATAGTTTCCCCATCATCTGATTTTAACTAAGGGTTAGTTAAAATTTTTGAAAATATTGTTTATGTTCCTATCTGATATTTTTTTTCCAATCTTTTTGTTGGGTTAAAATTCATGTAAAATAAAATTTATTATTTTGTTCACTTTTAAATGTACAGTTTGGTGATATTAAATGCATTCATTATATTGCATAGTCATTACCACCCTGCTCCTCCAGAACTCTTTGTAAGAGGGAAACTCTATATCCATAAATAGTAACTCCTCATTTCTTCTTACCCTAGCTCTAACAACCATTATTTTACTTGGTAATGTTTCATTCTCTCACTCCAATGTTTTATTTTAATAGGATTGCTTTGGGTGGATAATTAGATGATTTAAAAATATGTTTAATGCTGGGTATGGTGGTGCATACCTCTAATCCCAGTATTTGGAAGGCTGAGGCAGGAGGAACATTGTGAGTTTGAGACCAGCCTTGGTTACCAAGTGAACTCAAGGCCAGCCTGCACTGCAGAGACTTGCCTCAAACACATTTACTATGATGCCCGTTATGGTTTGACTATTATCTTCTTTTGAAGTCCTGTAAGGTCTCCAATGTAGGTTTTATTGGTCTTGTTCTGTACTGTTTTGTTCAATTTTATTATACTTGATGATATAGGCAACTCTTTTTAAGATAGCAAGAGGCATAATGGTAACCATTGTTGGTCACTGGTATTCTGTTTTTGCATCATGTACTAAGTACATCCTTCTGTTCTAACTGACTCTGTTTTGCTTTGTCACATTTTTTTTTCTCTTAAAAAAAAGTTATAAGAATTTTGGGAGTAATAAAACCCAAAAAGTGTAATTGTTATTGTAAAAAAGAGAGGAAAAGAAAGTGATCTAAAGGATATAACTGCATGCATATTTAAGTGTGTAGGATAGAAAACCATATTACTGAGTTTTTGTTGGATCATTGAACAGAACTCTCTGCAATCTCACTGTATCAATGTCCACTTTGTATGCTTTAATTTTGTAATTTGGACAACTGTTTCTAAGATGACAATATGTAATCTAACTAGTGATTTCTTACTGTATATTTTTTCTTGAAATTCTGTATTACTTGTACCATTTTACTGCTTTGTTTTGTTTTGTTTTTGTTTTTCTCTTTAAATTAAAAAAAAACTGTTTAAAAGATAAGCAAATATTTGTCTCTTTAAGAACCCGTACAAGATCTGGGACATGATTGTGTGAATTCATGATTTTCTAGCCCAGAAGAAAAAAATAACTCACATCACAAATAAGCTGCTTTCAGAGGTTGTGAAAACAAATTCCCAAAGACTCCGTTAGCAATCTTTTATCACAGCTTGACTTCACTTAGGTAAGAGCTGAGAAGGGCGGGGGATATAGCTCAGCAGCATAAATGCCTGCCTGGAAAGCGCAAGGTCATAAACTCAATCCCCTGTACAACAACAACAAATAAACAAACAAACAAACAAACCCACCACCAACAAAAAAAACCCCCAAACCCCAAAAACAAAACTCCAGCAGGTAACCAGCTCAGGTCCTGGAGTCAGTGGCCAGTCCTGCCCTCACATGCACTCCAGCAGTCCACTGAGAACCAGCGCAGGGTGGGAAAAGCAGCAGCCAGCTCTGCACCAGTGTACCCAGTAGGCACCATTGGGTATAGTGGCCAGCACTAGCCAAAGAACCAAACAGTCACACTTCAGAGAAATTGTAGCCAACGCAGGAAGTGCCTGGGACCTCACGATGCACTTTTCTGGAAGAACCCAGGAATATGAAGAAGCAAAACGCAGTCCTTGGCCTTCAACCCAAGAAGAGCTGGTCCAGGAGATGCAAACATGAAAGAGATTGGGAGTCACACACCTGAAGTGTCTGCAGTGATGGCAACTGAAGTAAAGAAACAACATCATGAGGATATGAAAGAAATTAGAACAGAAGTAGTATCTCAGGTAAAAGAAGAAATGAAAAACGTAATAAAAGAATTACTAAGCACCTCTAAAGAAGACATAGATTTAAAAAATACCTCAATTCACCAATAAAAAACATAGGCAGAATTGATCGGAGACAAATCTATCATATACTTTATACAAGAAACGTATTTAACTCAAAAGAAAATTCATAGACTGAAAGTCAAAAGAGAGAACAATGCCCTGTGTGACAGGGAACCAGAAAAAAGTAGGGGAGTTGCCCATTAACTGCAGAATGATAAGAAAGACAAGGCATTTTTATATAATGAAAGCTACTCAACTATAAAGAAAGATAACCTTGAGGCTCTTGTAGGTAAATGAACACAATTTGAGATCACGCTCATGGATGAAATGGTTCAGAGGCACACAAGTGAACTTCATGTTGTCTCCCTAGTATAAAAAACTAAAGGAGTTAGTGGGATCCAAAATGTACAAGAGATATTGTGAAAGTGAGAGAGGAGGAAATGTCTAAAAAGGGAAGGCAGTAACCATTGTTAATCTATTATTGCGTTTTGAAACCTATTTTGTGTTCATTGTTTTGTTTGGTTTTATTCTGTTTTGTTTTGGTTGATTTTATTATATTTGATGGCATGGACAGCTATTTCGAAGATAACAAAATACGTTATGGTAGCCACTATTGATTTCCTATTATCTTGCTTCGGAGCCCTGTATTGCTTTCGTTGTTTTGTTTTGACTGATTTTATTCTATTTTGTTTTGTTTGGTTGTATTATCTCTGATGGTATAGGCAGCTACTTTGAAGATAACAAGAGACATTATGGTAGCCATTGTTGTTTTCCTATTATCTTGTTTTGAAGTCCTATATTTCTTTCATTGTTTTGTTTTGATTGGTTTTATTCTGTTCTGTTTTGTTTGATTTTATGTCTGATAGTATGGGCAGTTATTTTGAAGATAACAAGAGGCATTGTAGTAGCCATTATTGATTTCCTTTTATCTTATCTTGAAGTCCTGTACTATGTTCATTCATTTGTTTTGTTTTGATTGACTCTTCATTTGGTTTTATTCTCTTCAAAATAAAAGAAACAGTCCCTGGTAAGCAGCAGCAGTGTGGCCCACTGCAGCCCTTCCACGGGGAGAACTAGCAGTGGCTCCTGAGATCCACGCCATGTTGGAACTGCTACATGGCCTAGAGTCAAATATCCCACTTCCCTGATCCGCCCCCCCCCATTAGCAAATGGGAACCAGAAATCTGAGCATCTTCTGGCAGGTTGACCATAGCAAATAAGGGGGACTTCCTTCTACCATTTCTTTGAAGGCAAATATTTTTATTACTGTTTTGCTCTTTTCTAATTAATGGTACTACTCTATTCAATATTCTGTTTTGATAAGTTCTATAGTGTTCTATATTTCATCTCATTTTGATATACGTAACTGAAAGAACAACTATTATAAAGATAATAAAATATACTGTGATACCTAAAAAAATTAAATAAAAAAAATAAAAAAACAAAAAAGAACTGAGAATCCAGGCATGGTGGCACATACCTGTGATCCCAGCACTCAGGAAGCTGAGGCAGGAGGATTACCACAAGTTCAAAGCCTTAGAACTATATATAAAATCTGGTATTTCTCTAACAAGCTTCAATTGTATACAAAATCTGGTATTTTATATCTGATATAAAATTGAGCTACACAGGGAGTTCAAAACCAGCCTGGAATACATAGTGAGACCCTGTGTCAGAAAAATTTTAAAAAAGAAAAGAAAGAACTGAGAGTTTTCAAGCTTATTTCACAACCAGACTTTAAGAACACCATATTTTAAGTTGAAAAAAAAGCATAGTCAGTGAATTTGTAGGACCATAGACTTTCTTGCTGCTTGTTTCAGAATTTAAAAAAAAATGTTGTCAGTGGAAAATATGCCAAATATAATTGAAGGGATAGTGTTAAAATTTAAGTGTCCTTGTCATAAAAAAATAAATCAGGCCTTCCAAATAAAACTTCAGACATTTCAAGCAAAGAATAACAAACTTCTGCAGGGAGCAAGCACTGCCCATGTGCCATGTGCCAAAGGTGAACCAGCTTCTATTTCCCTTTAAGCGTCTTGAGATGAAAATGTGACGGCTTGACATAACCACGCTGTGAGGCATTTTGGGCCTACCACTTCCTTGCTCATGCAATACTTTGGTGTAAGTTTAAATTAAACATACTTTTCTAATTTATTAAAATAATTTTAAGCCATATATTATTGTTCAACTTGAATAACTCCATTCCAGGGAGAGCCCAGACAAGTAGGCCATGTCCTATGTGACAAAGTGTTTTCCTACACCTCATCTAGGTAAGAAAGTCAGGTGGGGCTCAGCCTACCTAACTAATAATTGAGCAACAGAGGCAAGATGAGGGTTCTGGTAGATTGAGCTATTGATTTCTTCTAATTCCCTGTTTTCCTAGGATACATTAACGTCCTTGATATGACCTCATAGATGGAATGTACTTCCCAGCCTTGGAGTCTGTAATTGGCCTGGGGACTTACTTTGACCATAGGTTACTAGTAAACATGATAAGAACAGGAGTTGGAAACAGGCTTGAGCACTTAGGTAACTGCTGGGCCAAAGAGGAAAAGAGATATGGAGCATACTTGAATGTAATCTGAAGCATTGAGCACAACCCAGCCCTGACTAGTACAGACCACACATGTTTCAGTCAACATAGAACTCATGAGCAAGAGCTAAATACTTATTTCATTTCATTTTTCAAAGATGCTTATTTTAAACTACTTGGATTTATGGCCATTGATTGCATAGCATTCTTGTGAAATTATCCAACTGATGCCAAGAGATGCTTGGAATATTGTCAAGAGAGGATGCAGACAATTGCTAGAGTGTATGCTAATGAGACTGTTCATAAGTACTCTCCTGAGGGCTGATGAGGTTTATGAAGGAGTAAGCACTTGTCCAGCGTCCCAGAACTCATCTGGGTGACCCGACCTCACACGTGTGTCATCATCTAGGTTAACTCATAACTATGAGTGGAGTAGTTCTCCTTTAGGCATGGTTCACTAATGTGGTGTATGACCTTAGTGCTACACGGATGACAACTGCTTGTGCCTGCGAGGCCCCCCCTGCCATGGCTAAGGTAAAAGAAAAGTAAAAGAAAAATTATAAGGAAAGCATATACAAGGAAAAAAATTTTGGCTTGTGGAGTTAAAAGGAGTAGAGAAAACAAGACTACAGAAGGCAGAGCAGAAAGAAAAAAAATACAAGAAGTATAAGAAGTATTAATGCTAATGTGATTAGGTTTCCAATAACTATCTCAAAAATCAGAATTCCTTTGTAAGGATTACATGTGAAAAATAAATACATGTACAGTGAGTACCTTCTGTGTATGGTCCAAGAGTAAATAAGAGGCCATCTTTATCCTTGCTCTAAAAATGTCACTCTGATATAAGAGGTTATTGCTTTTTTTGTTTTTTCTTTTTTCTGGTTCAGGGATCAAACTCACGACCTTGCACTTACGAGGCAAGCACTTGACCCACTGAGCTAAACCCTGGGCTAGCTATTGCCTCTTGTTAACCACAATCTAAAGTTTTTTTTTTTTTCCCCAGAAGCAAATGAGCTGAATGGTGGGCCCATTTTTATCAGTTGGTGAGAGCAACAAAAGATTAGTTATATGGTACACAAGGTTTTTCCAGAAGATCATTGTTTTTGTTGTCCTCTTTCATAAAAATGTGTGTTTACTTCTTTAATTCTCAGCAATACGAGGAGTTTTCAATACAACTAGATAAGCAGATGTCTTGATTTTGGAGAGTGACTCTTGATTGATTTTTTTCCCACCTTTACAGGCTGTTTGAAAATAATGGCCATTTTTATCTTTCAGTTTTTTAATATGATGAATAGATCTTTAAAAATCATTTTTAAATTTTTTATAAAAAGTTAGCCATGAAGAATATTTGTGAAGGTAGTGTGGAGAACTCTTGCCAATTCCTTGCCAGCTTCCCCAGTGCTAACATGTCACATAGCCACAGTACAGTGGTCAAAATTAAGAAATAAACCTTAGTACAATGCCAACTGAATTTCATATCTTACTCAGATTTTACCAGTTTGGCCACTAGTACTCTTTGTCTATCCAGGATCCAGTGTGGGAATCCACGATGTATTTGGTTCTGTCTCCTTAAACCCACTCCAAGCTGTTCCTCAGAGTTAGGGTTAAATTGAGTTCCCATCAATCGATATGTTCAAGTTCTAACCTCCACTAACATAGAATTTTTATAGAGGTAATCAGGTTGATGCCTAATAAAGTCATTGGTGTGGGCCCTACTCCAGTATGACGCGTCTTTATGTAAATGGGACATCTGGGCACAAACACATACAGAGGGAAGAGGTGAAGACATAAAGACACAGTAGGTATTTATGAGTCAAGGAGAAAGAAGCCTGGACTAGATCCTCCCCTCACAGATTTTAAAAGGAACAAACACTTCTCATTCCTGGATTTTGGACTTCTGGATTCCAGAATGTTAGGTAGTAAATTTCCTTTGTTTAAGATAGTACATTTGTAGTTCTTGGTTATGAGAGTCCTAGCAAACTAGCATACTCAGTATTTTAATCCTAGCTAGAGCTATGTCAAACCAACCAGTGGACTAATTTAGTGATCACACACTCTTGATCCCAGCATCACACCTTCCAGATTCAGCCACCTGTGAGCCTCACCTGTGAGCTTTAGGGGGCATCTAGAGACAGCCATAACAGGCACTTTGTAGAATGTCCCTCAGTTTGAACTTGTCTGTTGTTGTTTCATGGTTAGTTCAAGGTAAAGGACTTGAGGAAGTATTAAGAAGTGATGTGCCTGTCTTGGTACACTGCAGTGGGTGGCACACAGCACCGTGATGTTCCATTACTCAGCATGCCAGTTTCAATCCCCTGGGTAAGGTGATGTCTACCAGCTATCTGTCATTGTAAAATTACTGGGCTTTTTTCCTTTTTAGTCAACAAACATTTAAGGGGGGGACACTCTGAGATGATGAAAATAGTCTGTTTCTCGTTATCTTTTCACCCACTAATTTTAGCTTTCATTTGTTGGTCTTTCCTGGAGCAGCAACTTCTCTGGCATCTGATTTTCCATTTTCTTCATTTTGTCTGCAATTATTAGTTTCCCTTTTTTGTTACTTGAAATTCTATTGTAAGAAAATGTTGTCTCTTTATTCAGTCACTCATTTCTATCAGTAGGGACTGGAACTTATTTTACTCTTTTGGTTGTATTCTAATACTATCATTATTTGTTGTGTTGCCCAGATTATTCCAGTGCTAGCCATTGGGAACTATTTCAGTTGTCTTTCTGATCAGTCATATTTTCTACTTATTTTTATTTTTTATTTTTTAAGCACTTCTTTGTCCTCTGGCCCAGAAGTTCTGGGTTCATCTAGTATTTCTCCTGCTCCAGGCCTTCCCAAAGGAATCTAGGTCCTTTTCTAGCAGAGAGATTTCAAAATGATCTTCAGCTTTTCTCTTCTTTCATAATAATAGATGTGTTTTTAAATGTATTATTATGAAAATTTTCCAGTATGCATTTTCAACAAGGACAGACTGGAACTGTACTATTTGTAGCAACTAGTTCAGAGAGTCAAACAAGTTTCACTGATGTAATGGACACCAAATCCAAATGGCCAAGATTAATAATTGACAGCTATCTTGATTTTTGGCACCTCCTTATAACTTACAGCCAAGCTAAACAAGTCATATATATATACTCAACCAATCACAAAAGGTACCTTAACTTCTCCATGCAAATAACCACCAACCAAGGTCTACCAGAACCCTTTCCATTTTCTGCTTTTCATAGGTGTATGCACTTTATTGTTTTATGACCATACTTATTCAGTTAACCTTCAACTGATGGACATTTGAGCTTTTTATTTTGTTTCGTTTTGTTGTCTTTTTGAGACAGACTTCTTAATATAGAGTTCAGGCTGTCCTCCAATTTGTGACAATCCTCCTGCCTCAGTCTCTGAGTGCTGGGATTATAGGTATAAACCACCACACCTATAATCCTTATATTTTAAAAATATTTGCTTTTGTAAACAAATACATGCGCTGTGCATGTGCCACGGTATAAAGTCTTAGAAATAAAATTGAATTGCTGGGCCAAAGAGTAAGTGTATATATAATTTTGAAAATATTGTCAGATTTTTCTCCTACCTTTTCCACGCTCAACAGCAATGAATAAGAAGATTTACTTTCCATATCCAATGGAACGTTGTCAAATTTTTGGATTTTTGTTAATCCAGTAGGTAAAAAATTAGATTACCCTATGGTTTTATTCTGAATTTCTCTCATCATGGGCAAGGGTGAGCATCTTTTATATGTTTAAGTGATATTTGCAATTTTTTCTATTAACTCTCTGTTCATATGTTTTGCTGATTAGGCTGCTTGTCTTTTTAAGAATACTTCAGATTTAGGAGCATATTATATATGAGAGATATTAGCATATCTTTATGTGTGTTACAGGATTCTAGTTTTCAGCTTTTTGTTTTGTTTCAGCTTTTTGTCTTAATATATTGTTTATGTGTGTTTCTTAATATTTTAGATAATTGAATAGTATTTCACCTTTTGTTTATGAATTTTGAGGAACTGGAAAGTTTCCCCAATCTCAGTTTATTAAAAATTCATGCATATTTTCTACTAAACTTAAGTCATCCTCTTTATGTTTTTAAAAGTTTTATTAAAATAGATTTCACATATAAAATTTACCCATTAAAGTTTCATGGTACTTGATTTATTGCATTACTGTCCTGGTCATGATTATATATATACATATATATAAAACAATAAATTTGCCATTTTTACCACTTTAAATGTACAATTTGATGGCATTAGCTACATTCATTCATCATGTTGTACAACCATCACCATTTCCAAAACTTTTTCATTACTCCCAAATAGAAACTCTATAGTTATTAAGAACTCCCCATTTTTTTCTCCTTCAGGTCTCTGCTAACTTCTATTTTGCCTCTGACATTGCTTATTCCAGAAATGTCATATAAATAGTATCATAATATTTTTCTTTTAATGCCTTTCCATGTTTGAAAACTTCCATGTTTTCAAAGTTTATGTATACTGTAGCATATATCAAAATGTTACTCTTTTTAAGACTAAGTGGCATTCCACTGTATGGCCACACCACATTTTGCTTATTAATTTATTGGTTGATGGATGCGTGTTTTCCCATGTCTAAATATCAGAAATAAAACTATGAACATCCCAGGAGCCTAGTCTACTATGAACACTGGTGTACAAATATCTATTGGTGTCCTTGTTTTTTGTTCTTTTGGTTCTTTTGAACTCCTTTGGATACTTAGAAGTGAATTGATGGGCTGTTTGATAACTGTTTAGCTTTTTGAGGAACTGCCATATAGGGTTCATCTTGTCCAGACTGCTGCAGTCTTGACATGACCACTAGTGAGAGACCCTGATGATAGTTCCCTGGATAGTTTACTAGCACACTGTAAATAGAACAATTAGAGTGGCATGTGGAGCTTTATGGCTGGACTCTGACTGGACCACGGTACTTTTAGCACCAGACACGTGCCAGAAGTCTTTGATTTTAACTTGAGATAAACCAGGTATATTTTGGGCTTGGATAAAGTACCGTTTTCCTTGACCATTAAATTACACCCTCCTTTTAATTCAAATCACAGAGACCTAACTTTCACTGACATGCAGGGATATACTCAGTGAGTCCCTAATACATTGTATTCTGTGCAATTCTGCATCTGTCTGCTTTTTTTCCTTGGTCTTACCATGACTTGGGGCCGGTTTCCAACTGGAACTGGTTGGTGTGGAACACTGCCAATCTGTTTTACTCAGTAACTGCGTCATTTTATATTCCTGCCAACAGTTTAAGAGACATCCCATTTTTCCATGGCCTTACTAGTACTTGTTATTTTCCATTTCTAGTTTTTATAAAAGTAGTCATCCTACTAGATGTGGAGTGGTGTATCATGTCACATTTATGGTTTTGCTTTGCATTTCTGTAATGACTTAGGATGATGAGCACATTTTCTGGTGCTTATTGGCCATTTAAATATCTTCTTTGTAAAAATTTCTAGTCAGGCCCTTAGTTATTTTTAAATTGGGTTGTCTTTTTGTCAGTGAGTTATAAGAATTCTCTAAGTATTCAGTATATTAAATCCTTTTCAAATGGATGAACTGCAAATATGTTCTCTCATTCTGTATTTTTTTCACTTTCTTGAAAATGTCATTTGATATAAAAAGATTTTTACTTTTAATGAAGTCCAATTTATCTATTTTTCTTTGATTTTTCATGCTTTTGATTTGATAAAAATTCATTATCAAACTCAAAGTCCTTAAAATTAACCTTTGCATTTATTCTAAAAATTTTATGTTCTTATTTCATATAGTTAGGTTGTTGATCCAGTTTGAGTTAACTTTTGCATATGGTGTGAGGTAGGAATCCAACTTCATTTTTTGTGGCTATCCTGTATCTCAGTACTAGCTATTAAAGAGATTAGGAGCTGCAGATACAGCTAAGTGGTACTGTGCCTGCGTGGCAATCACAAGGTCCTGAATTTGATTCCTGGTACCAATTAAAATATAAGATTATTCTTTCCTATTTGAGTAGAATTGGCATCCTTGTCAAAAATCAGTTAATCATCATTGTATGGGTTTATTTTTATTTATATATTTTTACATACATAAAGTAATTATGTTCGTAGTATATAATGATTATATGCATTGTGAAAGTGGATACTTGCACATATCTTAATTCTTTTTCTTGTCCTTCCCCTTTCTTCCCTTTCCCTCCTTCCAGCTCAAGATCCCCTCTCATTTACCAAAGATCTATATCCCACGTCCAATTGTCTATCTTTTCTTCTATTTTTTCATTATTCATACTTTAGATCTCTATGTCTGTTCACATGCCAGCACCACACTGTTTTCATTACAATAGCTTTTTAGTGAATTTTGAAATAAAAAGTATGAGTCCTCTAACTATGTACTACTTTCCCAAGACTCTTTTACTGTTTGGAGTTCCTTAAAATTCCACATTAATTTTGAGGCTTTTCCATTTCTGCAATAAAGGCATAGCAATTTTGAGAGTTAATGAATTGAATGTGCAGACTGACTTGGGTCGTACCGACAACTTGAAACTACTAAGTCATCGTATCTATGAATACAGGATAACTTTACATATATTTAGGTTTTATACTTCTTGATACTATTTAATACAACGCCAATTTTTTTTCAATGCCAATTTGGTGAGAACCATGCAACTTCTAAAGTTACCATGGAAGACATTGACCAAAAAGCTCTAAATGCTGAATGATAGCATTAAAACACATTTCATGAAATTCACAAAGTATCACTTTATTTTCATATAAATACTTGCCACAGATGAAGGGAAAACATTTTGAACATTCATATTTACTTGGAGAACTATTTCTTTAGGGCATAGATGAAGTAATATGAGATATATCTTCAAAGTGGCAGGGGACATAGGGATAAGCATACAAGATTGAAAGCGTAAAAGCATATTCTCATGAGGACCAAGCAATCCTTGTTGTTGGAGGACCAAATAGAATCGTCATTAATGTAAGTAGAATCAAAGTTCACAATCTGTAAGTCTTTCTTAAGATATGCATGATTCAGTTTATTTACAGTTCGAGCAAATGCATATTTAGAAGCACAACTGTATGCTTCTAAACTATACACTTTCTTGAAGTGCAGATCAAAAAATGGATTGTCCTAGAAGAGAAAGAGAGACATAATTTAATTTGTAGCCATGAAAGTAGTTTTCTGGAGTCTTTCATACTCTCTTGAATATATGTTTTGATTGTAAAGTATGAGTTAAAATGTATTTCTGAAACTGACAAATGACTTTTTTGAAGCTTCAAATATGATTGTTTTTAAATAAAGAAATAATAAGAAAAATTAAGCCAAGCGTGGTGAAATAAGCTTGCTATCCCAGCACTCTGAAAGGCTGAAAGCAGGATGATTGCAAATTTGAGCCCAGCCTGGGAAATTTAGTAACTTAGATGTTTTTTTAAAATAAAATACAAAAGGGCTAGGCACATATCTCAGTGTGAAGGCCCTGTGTTCAATCCCCAGGACCACACACACACATACACACAAAGAAAAATTACTCTTAAATATTTATGTCTTCTTAATTATAATTAAGAGTGTGGAGTAATCAGTTCTTCTCAGTGAATTTCAGAGTGTGAGTCAGAATGGAAGAAGACAATAAATTTACTGATAGATTTCTGGAAGGGAGAAATGCTTTTTCTCTACCTTTACTAGGACTTGGGTACTTTATGCTATTTTTAAAGATAAGTAGAGGAAATTCAAGATGGCTAATTAACCTTTAGCATATTACAGATCACTAACTTGATGACTTTTAAATTAACAGCAAAGAATTATCTGTGACATTAATAGTGTAAGGACCATTAGGCTATTTGACAGAAACTGACAAATTACTAGATTGCTTCCAAATAAATTGGACTGGTATATTTCTAGTGGAGGTGCTTTCAAGAAAAGCAGATATCTAATCCATGTCCTATAGCTTAAATCAATAACCATTACTACTGTTATTAACCATAATGATAATGAGCTTTGCATTTATACAATGTACAAAATGAATTTTTGTTATAAAATGGTTTTATACTCATTATCTGCCTAACTCTTAACTCTTCTGGAGGGCAAAGATTCTGCATTATTTATCTTTGTGTTCCTTGTGTTAACCCATGGCAACTACCAAGTTCCCAATAAAGTGTTGGACAGAGCTGAAGTAATCATATTATTATTATTATTATTTGTCTTTTTTGAGACAGGGGCTCACTATGCAGTTCAGGTCAAGCTGGCCTTGAGCTCACTTTGTAGCTCGGGTTGGTCTTGAACTTGTAACAATCTTCCTGCCTTAGCTTCCTGAGTGCTAGGATTGCAGGCCTGAGCCACCACACCCAGCTGATCTGACGTAATCTTACATAAAAGGAGACACAGAAGTAAACATTGCTCTAAATGACAGAGAGAGATGTGGAGGGACCAAACCTCCACACAAACAATCTGTGTATTTTCAAACAGGAGCATTTTTGCAAAAGCCTGGAAAAAGAACATGGGTCTTAAAGTTAGACAACCTTTTGATTCTCTAATATAACCAGCTATGAACTACTGTACTTGTCTGATTTGGCCATCAATTTTCTGTTGTTTTGTTTTGTTTTGAAACAGGGTCTCACTTTGTAGTGCAGGCTGGACGTTAGCTTGCAGTGATCCTCTTGCTTCAGCATTCTGAGTGCTTTGATTACAGGCATGCACCACTACAATCGGCAGACTGTCACTTTTCTTCCAATTTCAAATAGAGTTGCTATGAAATTTACGTAAGATTGATCATATGAACTGCCTAGTATGGAGCTTAATAAATTATACTTCCGTACCTCAGATTGATATTGGGGTTAATACTGTCTTGTTTTAAAGCACTAATTAAAAACAAAGTTTTAAAAAAGAATGTACAAGGTTGATGTGATTTGAAAGGCAGTGCCTGCCTTGCCACACCTCATAGTTTTAAAAACAGATGTCATAATTGCAGGTTTACAGATAATTCAGCAGGGAATCTCAATAAAAGAAAATCGTATCCATTCTATTACCAGATAGTAACACATTCCTATGTAGTTTTCTCTCACAAACTTTTGCTCTTCATCATGTAGAAAATTTCCTTCATGTCTTTGAAATCCTTAGAAAGGGTTAATCTTTTCCTTTCATGTACCAATTAAAGGCTGAGGGGACAGATCTGGTGGTGCACGCCTGTAATCCCAGCACTCCAGAGGCTGAGGCAGAGGCTGAGTGTGCAAGTTTGAGAACTACCTGGGCTACAAAGTCAGTTCACAGCCAACCTGAACTACAGAGTGGAACTCCGTCTCAAAAAGACCGGAAAAAAAAAAAAAAAAAAGAAAGAAAGAAAGAAATTAAGAACCTGAAGGCTGAGAACGCATGCACACAAAATGCAAGTCCCTTCCTTTCTCTGTCTCTCTCTCACTCTCTTCCTCTTTTCTTCCTTTGATAGAATGATAGAGCTAAAAGGGGAACCTCACAGACTGTGTAGTAATCCCTTGTTTAGAGTTGGGGTAGTAGTTTTCAGAGAAGGGAAATTCAGACTGCACTTATAGTTATTGGCAGATCCAGGACAAGAATCAAAATGCCAGTCAGCTCAGTCCATATTGTGCAACACAATTCTATCAGGCTCCAAATCTCACATCATTTTTATTTCTGCTTCAAAAATGGACTTCAATTTCAGCTCCATTTCATTTTAGTTGACAATTTTCTGGCTTGGAATTGCTTTATTTACAACTGTATCATTGCCATTGAGAAAAAAAAGTATATAATAAATGTTGATTCCTGAGGATTCAATTTCAAGAGAGAAGTAGAAATTTTTAGGGTGATGAGGTATTTTTACTTCATCTATAGAAAATAAATCTTTAAAAGAACTACTTTTTTTGGTTGGATAGATAGTTTTTCATCCAGCAATTTTATATTGAAGGTCCTCAAGTGGTAAGAAAAATAAAATCACTCAGCTTCTCTTTTGTATTTAGTCCACTTTGAAAGCTCAGGATCTTCAAACAGAGGAGTAAGTAATGTTGAAAGAATTAGAGGTCAAGGAAAGTAAGAAAGATGATAGAACTCAGCTGATGGCTTCAAATGAGTCAGGGTGGGCAGGCCTGATGGACACGTTCCAGGCGTCAGCCAAAATTACAGAAAATAATTGTGACATCAGTAAAGACGAGAAATTCGGGAAAAGAGAAGAAGGAAAAGACAAGGAAAAGAAAAGAAGAGGAGGAGGAGTATAAGGAGGAGGAAGAAAAAATTGAGCAAAGACAGTTAATTCCTGAACTATACATTGGTAAACTTGATGTGGATTACTGATATAATTCAATGCAGTACAGAAATTGGGCAAAGTATAAATCAGAAAAATATAAAGAAGAAATTTGTAATTTGTAACTATCACATAACTATTATTAAAGTACTGGTTTGTTTCATTTATGCATGTATTTATACACATGCATACACCTAAAACATTTTTGTATTAAAATTTAAGATGTAGATTTCAATAATATGATAAAGTAAGTATGTAGATTTGACATACTGTTTAGTAAAGTTTTGTATTTAGCTGAGGTTTTGAAACCTTATAAAATGCTGAGTAATTGTGTTCTGAGGTATTCTTTTGAAAACACTTTTTTTTGTACCTGGAATCAACCTCAAGATTGTGCGCTTACAAGGCAGGCGCTTATGCTGCTGAGCTAAATCCCCAGCCCTTGAAAACACATTTTTGTCATGGTTGTGTCCTGTTCCATCCTAGGGCTATGCAATATATTTAGCCAATTCCTAAGTAAAGTTTAAGGCTTATTTTCAGAAAAAATTATATGAGTACAAAATAATGAAATTTTATAAGTACAAAATAATGAAAATTATGTGAGTACAAAATAATGAAATTCAGTATTCTTTCAACAGAGTCCAGCCAATACAGTAAAGTTTTAAAAGTAGAATTCCTAAGATATGATCAAGTAGTAGCAAAAAACTTATGTGTACTTCAGTACAAGACAAATTTTGGATATTCATAATATATGATTAATAAATTAAGACCTAATTAAATGCTTATGCCTAATTCTTCACTCCATCCTCAGAGCCTGGTAGACCACAAAATTTATAATGTAGATCATTAACAAATGGCTGGACAAAAACTTGAATAAATATATGATTTTATGGAAGTTAAACAGGTAATCTAAGAAGGCTAATTAATACATTTCTGGGTAAAGTTCACTAATGAGTTTAATAAGAAAAGGATTTTGAGACATTTAGTAAATCTCTGTTAAGTTTTATTTCTGTCATCTGTAAAATGAATGTAGTAGAATCTAATTCACAAATTTTGTGATCATTATCTAAAATCAGATATGGAAGGAGCTTAGTTTGTTTCCTGGCACCTCTTAAGATTTTACTAAGTGTGGGATAGTAGCAGGCAGGATACTAATAGTAGTTGTAATGATAACCATCAATTGCTCAGAGATATGTACTTGGTCTTATTGTTTTATCGATTTTTACTGTTGACATGGATGAAATCTTAAATGTTCTGTTCATTAAATCTATATGACGTATCAAACTATAGATCTATCAAAAATCAAGATATTAGAAGAGTTGATAGGTCAAACTATTAATATGAGACTTATTAGCATTACAAATAAATGCAATAAAGTTCTAATTCATTCAATAATTGTACTACAAGTATTTATCGAGTACCTATTGTATCAGAGGCAGAAGGCTAAAATAAGAATAAAAAATTCAGGCTGTAGGAATTTCAAGGGATATTCGTCTGGCAGATAAAGTGGGGTTGCTGACGGAAGGTGTCTCTAAAACTTACAGAAGAAACTGGGATAGAAAGTGTCGGTAAGAGGGCCATATGTTTATGAAAACGGCATTCAAAGTTTCAGAATTGCCCGCTAGATTGCTTCTAACCTGTTAAGAGAACCTGAGAAAGATATTTTCAAATTTAATATGCAAAATTCAAAATTAAGGTCATGAAAGCAGAACAACAAAGGCCAGTAAATCATCTCAGAAAATTAATCTGTATCAGTCTTAAGATAATATGTCATCTTAACACTTAGCACATGCCAAGAGTATATAAAATAGGATATTGAACAAAAAGAGCCCCAGCATATAGATCCAATATCTCCTTTATAAAATGTAACACTTACAGTATCTGCTTCTTTTCCATCAATCATCTGCAGATCGTTCAAAGACCACTTTTTTGTTACTTCATATTTTTCATCTAAACCTATTCTGTAGTGTTTCACCATAATTATTTTAACTTCTTCATTTTTGGTCACTGTAGGACAGAAAAGTACTTAGTTTACATAAGCTCTTCAAAGATGATAAATTATTCAAGTCATATTTTTAGTACTTATGCATATCCTTTTTATTTAATGCTTTCAAACCTGTATTATAGTTGCTTTCCAAATTTGAGCCTTCAGAAATATAAACTTTTATGGACGTGCCTCCAGATCAGCTTGCTGTATTAACTTGATTTTGCTACAGCCACAGTAATATCTGTCAGAACATCAAGCTATGTGCTCTGAGCACTGAATGGAGCTCAATTTGGGGTAAAGAAATAAAGGCTTAGCATTAGCACATAGTCAGTACCAAAGTGTTTACCAGAGCAATTTGTAAGTTTAATTTGTGAGGTAAGAAAAGTAAATAGTTTTGTTTGCAGGGCAACACAGAATTGGAAAGTGACCATATAGCACTGCAGAATTCAGATGCTTTTTCTAAATTTGCAGTGGTCCTCTATTAGAATGCAGACATGCCTGTATTCCAACTACCATTGACCTGTTAGGGATTTTTAATTCTTTCAAGCATGTCTCTGAAATTCTAGTGTTCAAAATGTGCCACCAGCACTGAAGGTTTTAGTAATGTCTTTGAAAGATGTGGAAAATCTTTGTTTATTTTATATAAACAAAATAAAGGAAAATATTTCCTGGTCTTAAAATCACTTGTCTTTGGTCTCTGATAAACACATCTGAAGAACCAACATTTGAGCCCAGAGCTTCTGCACTGAAAATTACAACTGAGTTAATAAAGGAGTAGTTACTATTAATAATAAACTAATAGTTACTATTTGCTTATTAGATTATTAGTACCACAAGGGAGGTAAGTAACAGACATGGCCCCTGCTCTCTAGAAATTCAATGTTTCATTAAGGACAAGGCTAACACACATGAGTCACATCTAATGCTTATTACTAAGCGGTGGCAGGTGGGAATCAAATGCCTACCTATTTTTTTCCAAATTAATAATGTTACGTAAAGAATTGCAGATTGATCTTTTTTTTAAATTATGGAGAAAAAGAAACAAAAAACAGAAATAGGGTACAAGTTATACAGAATTTCAGAAAAAATAAACAACAGGAAATCAGTAGTTAATAGATTACATATTGTTATCTTAGAAATAGTTGTTCAAGTTACAAAATTAAAGCATATAAAGTGGACATTCAAACAGTGAGACTGGAAACAGTTTTGTTCAATGATCCAACAAAACTCAGTAATATGGTTATCTGTCTTATACACTTAAATATACATGCAGTTACATCCTTTAGAGCATTTTCTTTTCCTCTCTTTTGTACAATGACAATTACACATTTTGGGTTTTATTACTCCCACAGTTCTTATTACTTTTTTTTGAAGAGAGTAAAACCAAATGTGACATAACAGAACAGAGTCAGTCAAATCAGAAGGATGGACGTAATAGATAATGTAAAAACAAAATACAAGGTGATCAACAATGGTTACCATACTGCCTCTTGCTATCTTCAAAAGAATTGCCTATATCATCAGTTGTAATAAAATTGAACAAAACAGTAAAGAATAAAACCAGAACATTGGAGACATTACAGGGCTTTAAAAGAAGATAATAGTCAACCGGAATGGGCATCATAATGAATCTTATTGTCTTTACAGCAGGTTGATCTTTTAAGAGCAAGACAAGTTTGATTTTGGGGAGGACTTTCTCTTTACTCTGGCAAGTACCACTTCAGTGTACTGCTGTGGTTTGAATGTTTTCTCTGAAGTTTTTATGTGGGAAACTTAACCTTTTGTGTAATAGTTTTAGGAGGTGGCACCTTTGACAGGTGATTAGGTCATGAGAGTCGCCTTCAAGAATGGATTGACTGTTGTCACTGGAGTAGGGTAGTAACTGTGGGAGCCAGGTCCTGCTGAACGGAGTTTTGCCTTCCTTACCCCTTTCTCATTCTTTCACACACTCATCCTTCTGCCTTCCACTATAGGGTGACACTGCAAAAATGTGACCTGCCCCCAGAACTTTAAGAAATAATCTCTGCTCTTAAATTACCAGCCTCAGGCATTCTGTTACAGCAGCACAAAAAGACCCATGCCCTTCTACTTGTGTAGATCTAAAGCACTATACAAGAAAATTATAGTGATATAGTGTATAGTGTAACGGATATAGTGTAACGGAGGCATGGACCTGGGTAATAGTACCAGAAGTGGCATATCCAAGGAAGGTTGCAGATGAGGGTTGGCAGCACTGGCTGAAAAGCTAACATTGGATAAAAAACCCAAATATGAGAATATGGAAGGTGAGCTGGTGGGGTGAATGCTATTGACATAGGTGAGGTATAAACAAATGGTCTCAGAAGAGAATGAGACAGGAGGTTTTGTAGATTAGGAATGAGTATATAGATTTTAAGAGTTTTGTGTGTAGTGAGGTTTCCAAGACCAAGTTTAGAGGGAAAAGAGCAGAGGAAAGAGGTAAGACAAAGTGAAGAAACAAAGGATGCCAGCAAGAAGGTTGGAGAAGGGCGTTAGGAAGGAGACCCGCTCAATGGGATGGCGCTCTGAAATCGAGGGAATGAAATATTCCAAAGGTTTGGAGACCTTCCTGTGAAGTCATTTCTGTTACGTAAGGCAGAGCTCAGCTGTGACGTGGACACGGATCTCAGGAACATCTGTGATTTCTGCTGTGAAGGCAATTTCTCTACGATGCTGAGGGCAGAGACTGGTGTGCAGGACTCCCTCACTCACTAGTACTGACTGAGTGCATGTTGCATGTGGGCCCTGGGTTAGGAAAGATTTATAAACAGAGATTTAAGAAAGGAGGATAAAGACTATGGCTTTGGTCATACATTCCATGAGTTTGGAAGAGGAGAGATGACACATTCTGGGGACAGAAGAGTGATGGAGGGGCACGTTTGGAGGTCTCGGGCAGAAGATGACCTGGGGTCAACGAATTTCAGCTCAGACGTGCAGAAGTTGGTGGGAGCTACTTGCCCACTTCTTAGCCCGAAATATGGTTAATCTGCACAAGTCTACATTTTTGCTTTGGGAAGCGGAAAGAATTAGAAGAGAAGCCATTAGGCTGATTTTGTCACACTTAAGGCAAGAGCTTGGAGGCAGTTCCTCCTACTAGGAGGCATTGGTTTTTGTGTAGACAAAACCTCCGCCTCAAAACCTAAGGATAAACTGAGTGTGACAGTGCATGGCTGGAATCCTATCACTCTGGGAGGCTGAGGCAGGAGGATTGTAAGTCTGAGTCTGGCTTTGGCAACTTAGTGAGACCTTGTCTCAAAATTTAAAAATGGGCTGGGGATGGAACCCAGTAGTTTATAAGTAAGTGGAAAGACCCTGGGTTCCATCTCCAGTGTTAAAAGAATCTTCTTTAAAGAAAAACACCCACTAAGCACAATGTACTTATTCTAGCTACAAACCTTATATCTCACTAGTTACTTTGAAAAGAGAAAGAGAATTGTAATGAGGAAATATGGAGACATAAGTGGATATGGTATGAAAATATAATTTTTCAGGGAACCAATTCCACCGCCTCATTTACATTCCGATAATCACCTGAGTAACTAGAAAGCCATTCATTCAACTTGTTAGAGTACTAAATGTTCAAGCACCCATTTGTACCAAGCTCCGTGCTAGGAACTGAAAACCCAAATTCCTGTAGTGTACCATTCCACTTCCCCTAGACTGCAGGGAGAGGCCCCCAAGCAGAACACAGCATTCAGTGCGCTGTGACTAAGGGAGGGACAGGGAGAGGAGGGACGCAGAGGAGGGACGTGCTCATCTACTGGACTTTGGGAGGAATTCTGAGGAAGATCATCTGAGCAGTGCAGGGAAGTAGGGGTTAGGAGAAAGAAGAAAGGCCTGATGGACACCCTAGAGGGTCATGGGGACAAAGATACGGCGTGCTCCACACTTCGGAGTCATTATAAGTATTTGTTACAAAATCTGTGACTGTGGACAGGTGGTAGGGAGTGCGGAAGGCAGGAGTTAGTCCCTGAAGGGTCTGGAATGCTCTATGTGTGAGCGTGTGTGTGCGTGCGTGTGTGCATGTGTGTAGAATTTTAATTGAATGGACAGGCTTACATTCTTACATTTAAATTTTTGAAAAATTCTCTTGGGCAGTTCCACAAAGGATGTATTGGAGATAGGACTGTCCAACTAACACCAAACTAAGAAAAACCATGCTTTAAAAGTTAGTCTTTAATCAAACGACACAGCACCCAAAGAGTACAGCTCCTTCATTTGACACAGGAGCCTCCTTTGAAGTGAAGGAGGCTTCAGACGTTCACGTTAGCCAAGAGCCAAAAGGCCTGCTCAGCCTGGAGCTGACCCAATCTCTGATTTCCATATTTGTGCTCTGCAGCCAGCTGAAATTAAATGGCATCTCCACATTAAGGCTGTGGCAAAGTGGAAACTTACTGTTGTTTTAAGAAAGAAAGGTGTTATAGTGAATATGAAGGAGTTGGTTTCATTACCACCAGAACTTCAGTTAAGTTCTCAACAATGGTATCTATAGAAACAGAAAACTTCAGAATTTTAACTTCATCCAGTTTAAATATTTTAGTTGAAAATTGTGGAATTCCAACCTTAACTTTATAGCATAATTTTTTAAATTTAAAAATAATCTTTGTCATTAATAAATGCCTCTTTTACATTGGCAAAATAGTATCATTCATTAGGCTAAAAGGAAAGAAAACTGATCAGTTGATTAAATATAATTTGGAAGAAAAGGAAAAACAGTAGTTTATAAGTAAGTTCCATATAAATATTGTAAATAAATAAATTATTTTTAATTTTGTAACCTTAATATTAAATATTTATTTTTATCATTTAAGCCAAAAAACAGGAAAACTTACAATAAGATATTGAAGAAAGAAGCCTCATGGAAATGTTACAGTATGTTGATAATGCTTTGGGGTTTTTGAGAAGACTATCATTCATTTCATCAAAATAGTAATTTTCAAATAATATTTTTCTAGGAATATTTTTACAAAATCAATCTTTGGACTATATTAAAATACGAAAGTGACTAGCTGTAAGCAAGTTAGACAAGGTGTTACTGATGTATTTACAGAACTGGGAGAGGCAGTGGAAGGGAAGGAGACAGGGCTCCAAAACGACAAACCACGCAGCAGGGCTCAGGGAAGGTAGGTTTTCAGGGGTCCAATCTGACCCATTAGCAGGCACCTACTGAAATCAGTATAGCAGAGTGGTTAGGTGGGAGTGGACCTAAATTTAAAGCCTTTATTTGTCACTTACTGGTTGGTGACCTGGGTGAATTAGTCACTGTATGTCTCAGTATTATCATCCATAATTTGGAAGACTGAAGAAAGAGGGTTTAAACTGTCTGGGTATCTTAGTGAGACGCTGTCTTAAAACCAAATAAATAAGATAAGGATATTGCAAAGTGGCAGAATGTATCAGTATACGTATGCAAAAATACATACAGACAGCAGATACCATAATACAGGCAAACTCTCTATTAGAGTGTGATATCTTTGGCACATGAGTAAGAAATGCAGCTATTCTTACTGGTGAGACGTGGTGTGCCACACTGGAAAGAACTTGGGTTTTATAATCAGATTTACTATCTGTGACCTTTGGCTATTTACTTATGTTCATGTGAGAATAGTTTCTTCATCTACAAAACAGGAATTTCTCCACACTCCTAAGTGTCATGAAGATAAAAAGGAACAATGCATTTAAATGGCACTGAATAAACTTATGTCTGACAGTTAGTCGGTGTGCTTTGAGCTACCTCTTTTCTTTTAGCTTGTTATCAATAATATTATTACGATAATGAGAAATTTAAAGTACTTTGTCCTTTTCAAAGCTCTGCTACAAAGTGCTCACTCACTATATAAATGACGTGACGTAGGACCATGTTGATTTCACATTTGTATTTCCAAAATAGTAAATTAGCTGCTGGGAATAGGAGTAACTAATAGATGAAGACATTGTGTATTGTTGAGTTTTGAGATAATATCGCCACCTCTAAAATCTGAGCTACCAGATTTTAGAACTAAAAAATAAGTCAAAATAAAATTCATGGTAACAAAAAGACCCAAGTAGAAGTATCACTATTGCAGTATTGTGCTCCCTACCTATAATTACCCTGATTTGGAGAGTCAGAATATTTTCTTTATATTTCTATATACAGACATGTGGTGATATTCCACAAAAGACTCTGGCTGTGTGCATGTGTGTGTGTGCATAAGTGTGTGTGTTCATATGTGTGTGTACACGAGAGAGCGAAGCAGAAAAAGAAAGAGACAGACACAGGGATTCAGAGACAAACAGAGACTTCATGGATGTACCTCAGTGGTACAGCAGTTGCCTGTAATACCTGAACCCATGAGTTCTAGCCTTGGAGGGGGGAGTAGTGCAAGAATTTTAAAGCCTAAAATCTACTTTAATATTCAAGCTTATTCCCCATCTCACAGTCCTGATGGTAACTAAGGAATCTTTTTGTTGCATTCTGGTGGTACTGGGATTGATCAGGGCCTCTGTACTGAGCTTTACTCCCAAGCCCTTTTATAACTTATTTTAGACAGACTTGCTAAGTCATTAAATTGTCCAGGTTTGGACAGAACTTGCAACTGTGAGACAGGGCATAAACCTTAAATAGCAAAGTAGATTTTATGCTTTAAAATTCTTGCACTACGTTTTCTGCCCCTCAGTGCTGGAGATAGAACCCAAGGGCTGAGGTGTTCCCCGGACATGTAGTGGCATGCCGGCTTCCAGATTGTTCTCTAAGAACTGCTGCAGTATGGCAGGGTGTCACATACCTGTAATCCCAGCTAGTAAGGAGGCAGAAGCTTGCACAACTCAGTGAGAGTCTGTCTCAAAATATAAAATAAAAAGGCCTGGGGCTATAGGTTGGTGATGGAGCATCCCTAAGACGGGAAGTTTAGTGACATTTTGTCTCAGAATAAAATAAATAAAATAAAATGTCTGGAGGCATAAAATAAAATGGTTGTAGAGTGCTTGCTTGGCAAATGCAAAACCCTGGGTTCAATACAGTGCTGCCAAAAAAATTCTTTAGTTTTATACTTTCTGTTTATAAGATACTGGGAATTCACAAATTTAGCAACAGTAATTCCAAATAAAGGCTTAAAAATTACTGTTAGTCCCCTCCTTTGACTGTTATTTTATTCTTAGTTAGCATTCTTGTAACTGATTTGACAAAGTTCTGTCCTGATATCAAAAATCAATAGGTATAGAAAAACTTTGCACACTTTTAATAAGTCTAGAAAATGTCACTTATTTTCAAACTAATATCTATGAAGGGAAATACTTTTCCAAAGATATGAGCATACTTAAATAATCTATGTATGAGTATGCATAAAATTTAAAACATAATATACTATACTGTATCAATTCTTCATTATTTGCTAAATAAATATATTTTTACACTGTATATTTTACTTTCACTGTAAATGTATATAGTCATTCATATTTCACCATATATTTTTATAGTAAAGATGTGTATTTTAAAAGTTTAACCCTACTTAAAAAATCTTTTTTTTTGGAATATAATTTATCAGGTTTGGTTTTTCCCTACCAAGGATTTAATAGAGTATTACTTTACACAGGTAGAAGGGTTTTTATTCTAATTTCAGAGATTGTGAACACTGAGACCAGAGAGGTTAATTATCTTGATCCTAGTTTCATAACTGGTAGGTGAAAAAGCACAGCCAAATTTTATAACCAGAATCATCTGACTCTGACCCTTCTGAGGTTTGAATACTTGCTATTTCCTGTTCAGTTTTGGCTAACGCTCCCATATGCTGTTTCCAGTCTTTCTGAATTTCTTTAACTCATTTGTACTCACTGTACTTATCCTTTCCTAGAACCTGCATATAACCGAGCTCCTCCCTTCATCCGAAGATGCTGCTTTGAACTATGAGTGATACTGGCTGGGGAAACCAGTCTCAGGGGAAGATGACCACGCATCTTCTGAGGTGGAGGGAACTGAGATTCCAGGAAATCTCCAAAGTCCATCTTAGCCAACATAGAGAAGAAAATTGAGTTTATGACATCTGATTTTGACACTGCTCAGAAAATCCTCACGATTTAACAAGTGACAATAGCCCGGTTGCCAGACTCTTATAAGAAGACAAACTGCGTGATAGGTAGGTAGGTAAGTAGATAGGTAGAGATACATGACCTTTCACAGGCTAAGCATGCGCTACACCACTGAGCTTCACCTCCCACCCAACACATATTTTCTTGAATTGCAAAAATGCATAATGGAATTTGACTGCTCTAGATTTACGAGGCTCAAAGATGTGGCACTGCTGGATTGAGGTGTGAAGAGGAAACGGGGACCTTTGTGATGCTCCTCCCTGAAGGTAGACAGCTCTCAAGGTATAGAGACCTACCTCAAAAATGATGGCATTACTTTGTTCCTATCAATGGAAATGTTCTGAGTAAACATGGCATCAAGTAAATAGCTGTTGGATCAAAACTGTTTTACAACAGTCATAAAAAGGTATTACACTGGGGAACGTGCTCTCGTATTAGTGGATGTGATATAGAGGACAGCTATGAAGTGTTAGTGAATCGATATGACATATGTATTATGATCTTCTACCTGGAGTATCATAATAGTGTCTTCTTTTCTTCTTTCATTCATTTTTGAGAAGGCCTTGATTTTTCCTTATACAAAATGGAATTATTTCTAAATATTTAATTCTTTTTTTTTGGTACCAAGGATCGAACTCATGACCTCATGCTGCCAGGCAGGCACTTATGCCACTGAGCTAACTCCCCAGCCCTAAACATTTCATTTTTAAAAGAAATTAAAAAAATTCCACTAGAATAACATTTGTTAGTTACATAATTTGGAGGGAAACACTAAGGTGTATTTGGTAAACTAGATACATAAATTATTCTGATTATCTGATTTTTTTCTTTAAAAGTATTTGTATCCTAGTGCTATACAATGAGAAGTTCACTTTATAAAAGAGGAACAAAATTATTAAGTTTTGTCAAAATTAGTATCTTCTCTAATTAAATAAAAGTACTTAATAATACATTGATTTGGTTATTAGGACACAATATGGTCTTTTACTGATTTTAATTGAAATTTTTCCACAGTAGAATTTCTTTATTTGTCTTAATTGATTATATTTGTTTGCTATACCAAGGCTCACCACTATATGCAAAGCAAAGTATGTGTTATAAAAATATTACTATTTTTACTTTTATACTTGGGTTCATATTATTGTTTATTAGAAATAGCAAGATTTGCACCTTGAGACAATGTTAAGTGAAATAAATCAGACACACACATTTAAATATCATGTGGTTTTTCACATACGAGAAACCCAGAATAAAAACAAAGAGCAAAATAAAAGTTAGATCATAGAAGTGGGGAGACAGATTGTTCTCAAAGGGGCAGGGGGTCAAGAGATAGAGGGAGGGAAAGAATAAAGGATGAAAAAAAGGAGTTAGGAAACGTTATGTACAGGTACCAGCTCCACACAGGAATGTATCATTATGGATTAAGAAAAGGGAAGAGGATCGGGGTGGAGGGGAAAGAGGAAAGGAGAGGGAACAAAAAAGAATTAAGATCTGTCAGATCCACGTACCAACTTCCCACAAGGGCTGTAAACATTATGTGCTACATAACTAATACACTAGAATAAAGAAAACATGCAAAAAATAATTTTTAAAATGATATGATTTTAGAGAATTCTTAGCACTTTCTTTAAAGATGTCATACTTCCCTTATAGTACTCCCTCTTGACATCTTTGGGAAGTTTAAGTTGATTAGCAAGAAGAGAATTACAATTCACAGTTATAAGTGTATATCTTAATAAGGTAAGTATGCAGTGAACACTTAAAATTTATAAATTCTTTCCTCCTAAGGTTCAGAAAAATATTAAAGAGCAAGGGTCCAGAAGAGAGAGGTCTACATATCAATTTCACTAATGGTACAAACATTTCTATCTAAATTCAGCACAAAAATCACAATTTTAGGCAAACCTTAATTAAGGGAAAAAACCTATTCATGCTGTTTTTCATGAATTTCAAGAACATGACAAAACATTTATTTTACTTAAATAATTTAGAGAACATTGCCTTATCTTTAAAGTTCTGTCTTCTCGAACTAATTTCTACCATTAAAGTATTGCTTTTCTCACAAGAGAAACAAATTTTAAAAGATCATTTCTCCAAAATAAATTAGCACATGTCTAAATAAATCTTAAGAATAAAAGCCCAAGATTTTGTTTCAGTCTTAGGATGAAAAAGGAGAAACCTTGTCCAATGTGGTTAAAAATAAGAGCTGAATAACTCAATTCTCCAATATATTTAAACATAAACTGAGAATTCTCTATTGAATTTTTAAAATGAGCTCTTATGCAATAAAACTGTATGCCATGTGAGTGAATTTAATAAAACGTTAGGGACAGAAGTATATGTCCAATTTCATTTCTGAACAATTAAAGTATTCTAATACAATTAGCAATTAAAATTAAAAAAAGAATTCAAATTCTTAAACAGCATACTTAAGCTCTATTTCAGGAAGATGCATACATGTATAGAAGATAAATGCAAAAGAAAATTCATCTGTACATCCAAACATCTTTGGGTGATTCGGTTTTTGAGATGGTAAAGAAAGAGCAGATTACCTGACACACAGAGGTAATACCTGTCTTGGACCGAGAACTCTATTTCTATAAACTCGTACAGACTCTGCGAGAGTGGCTTGAACAGTTTCTTCTGCAAGTCCTCCTTTACCAATGATGACATTTCCTTCGGCTCCACTTGGCCTGATTTTTGGCTCAAGCTCACGCTTTCCTTCGCTCTTAGAGGTCTTGCTCGGATTTGCAAGGCTCCCCACCCTCAAGCTCTTTAACTTCTCATTGGTAGCGAACACAAGCTTGAGCACCGCGCTCAGCCGGCCCCTCGCTGCAGTGTCTGCCCAGTGGCAGCCCGGCTGCAGCAGTCAAAACAGCAGCGGCGCTGGCCCCGCAGTCAAAGCTCAGCATTCAGCCTCAAGAAGGTTGCTCTGGGGAGCTCTCCCGTGGCTCCCTGATGGGGGAACATCACAGATCTACTTGTGGAATCTCCTTTCCCCTTTCACAGCAGCACTATGCAGAGAAAGACCACTGCTTCAGCTTAATGCCATTATATAGATCAGCTGTCTGCCTCTATTGATTGGGATCCGCTTCCATTAAGAACTTTGCTCTCACTGCCAAGAGAAAAGACACCCGTGCTTGCTCCTAACACTTCCAACAAGTCTCTTTCCCCTCCTGCAATGCATTCAGATCTTTGCATCCATGAGCAGCATCACCCATTTCTGGGTCTAAATTACTTTTAAAATGGAAATTCTAATGGACCCATTTTAATCCTAATTATTTCTCCACTCACAAACACAGATATATTAGGCATCTGCTAGGATAAAGCAGTATGTTTGCTTCTTGGGTGAACCTGCTATCAAGGAGTTTAGAGGTTAGTACTAGCAGAATACTCTGAGTAATTATCACCAACTTACAGAAGTGCTCTGCAGCATGTAAGAGAAGGGATCACAACATAGAAAAGGTCTGTACATGGCTGGAAGAGTCTGAAGCAGTCAGTGAGAGTCTTCTGGAGCTGGAGGAATGAGAGAAATGTAGACGGGTGGGAGAGGAGGTGTGTATAGCCCTTAAGAATTAGGATTGCATGGCCACAGCCCTACAACCTATGCCTAAGGGCCTGCTCTGTATGAATGGGTGCCCTGCAAAACTCAGGGGTAGCCAGTGGCATGGCATCAAGGGCTGGGGTTGCTAAAGGTGATTAGGCCAGTGGGCTTCTCCCTTATGGACAGCATTAAGGCCGCGGTGATAGAGGCTTCCTGAGGCCTCTGGCTGGCTTGTCCTTGTGCCTTCTGCCATAGAGCACAGCACTCCGCCTTCTGGAGAAGGCAGCTCCTGCCACACCACTTCATGGCGCCTTGATCTCGTGCTCCCCAGCTTTGAGAACTGCAAGGAAAGACTTCTGCTCTTTGTAAGTTACCTAGTGTGTGGTACTTTGTTATAACAATACAAATAACTAAGATGGGGTTGGAAAGGACAAGAAATTGCCTTATTTTCCTGCATGGCAGGACATGTGAACTGAAACAGTAATGTCAGAAAACTTGGGGTCGCATCGTGAAGGCCATACATGCCATGCTGATCCTTTGGACTTCACTCTGTAAAGGAAGAGAGCTGATGAAGATTGGGGGACATTCATTCACTCAGTAATTAGTTTAGCACATTTTTATCAAGGATTGGCTGTGTGCCAGGCAGGCTCTAAGAACTAGGGGAATGTCCCTGAAGAAAGTCAAATCCTGCACTCTGAAGCTCAGTGGGGTAGCTGGGAAGCATAGTAATAAAGGACCAGAACATTCAGTGTGTACACAGCTGCAGGTAAGAAGATACGTGACGTAAAGTGTAAGTAGTCTCCTGTGTCAAGAGGTCTACAGGTAGGCACTCCGGCCACGGTCAGTTCAAAGCGCACAACTGTGAGTGCTTTCCACTCTGCCGATCTGTCCTCAGATGTGGGCTGCTTTTTGGGGGGAAAGGGGATAATCCTCAGGCTGCTGTGCTTGGCTCAAAAGAAAGAAACAATGAAGGAAACAAGGAAGGAAGGCAGACAGGACGTGGTTCTCTCTCTCTCTCTCTCTCTCTCTCTCTTCTCTCTCTCTCTCACTTCTTTTTCAGGAAGCAAAACGTTTCTCAGAAACCAGCAGCAGATTTCTGTTCACATCTCAATAGCCATAACTGGGTCACACGGGCATCTCTGAACAGGAAGTGCTTGTCCCTTTTGGTTGCTGTCATGGAAGGTGGGGTTTTTCTAACAAAGAGGAAGGGATGGGAATGACTGTGAGCAGGCTACTGATAATGTTTTCTGTGGTTGCTCCCAAGAAAAATTAATGACCAGGGCATGGCCAGGTTAAACTGTGGGTGAGAACATTTACTTTCAGGAGGCTTAGTTGTGTCATCAGAAGAATACTGTCTGGGCTCTTTTCCTGCTTTCATATTCTCCGATTCTGTCTGTGATTTTGAAAATCTACTAAACTAATTCAGTAAGAGGAGCAGAAGGATAGAAGACAGGGAATACATATAACACATACCTGGGTGAGTAATCTGGAAGCTATGACACTCAATAAGATGTGGAAGGTGGGGTCAAACTACCTTACAGGACGTAGTTTTCCAGAGGAAAATCTTCCTATGACAGCAGCCGAAAGTGACATTATTTCCAGCTTGTATATTCAGGTTATTTTAATTTTTTGGACATTTTATTTTTCATATGGAGAAAAATAGACTAATAGCAGTCATAGAAACTTATCAATGTGTTCATTGAAATAATAACTAATTTATTTGTTTGAATAACTTTTTTTTGTGGTACCGGGGATCGAACTCACAACCTCACACTTGCCAGACAGGCACTCATGCCACTAAACTAAATCCCCAGCCCTGTTTGAATAACGTTATGCTTTGTTCCCTTGTAAGTTTCACGAGAGCAGAAACCATGTGTTCTGGATTCACTATATTTCCAAAACATGTAATCTGCAGGACCTTCATGGACATTCTTGCATTCATTTATTTAACCATGAATTTAGTTATAAATATTTACTAACCAACAAATAAGTGAATCAAAAAATAATGACTTTAAAAATTTCTTTGCAAAGCTGATTTTGCAGTGATGTAGCCTCAGAAACAGAGTGGACAACTGTTTTCCTATCCTGTATCAATATGCATTAGTTTTGTTGCCTTGAAAACATGGTCTTTAGATGAGGAACAAATCAAAGAAAGTGAGGCTATGTATTCCAGTCTGCTCTTAAGTAACACTGAAAGGGAAGGTCAAGAAGTTACATGGTAACACTGTAATTTCCAAATTCAGAATGAAATGTTTACTGTTAACTACCAATGTTCAGAAACTATTATTGTGTTGAATATTTTTATGGCATTAGTTTGACTTACAGTCATAGAGGAAAAGTCAAAGTTGTATGCTAATAAGTGTCTTTTAGTTTCTAAATAATTCTATAAGAACACTCTATCAAATATTATCTAAATTAAAGAATTCAAAGGATTAAGCTTTAAAAGAACTACAAATGACAACTCATTACAAGTGAAAATAAGAAAAAACTTTCATCTTTAATTTCATCAAGGATGCTTAATGGATTAATTAATACTTCTTAATATAGAGGAACAAAACACTAGACCTTTGGAAACTAACGCCAAAAAAGAGCTTATACAGGCTGCTGTGGGCAGAGCCAGATGCCAGCTCCTTCTGGTACATGGGCTAGGAATCAAGAAAAGTCCACCCCGTCGCCCACCATAAGCAACTGGCTGATCCAGAGAAGCACAGACTGTAACGATGACTACTGAGACGAAATACAATTTAATGCTTGTAGTGTTTGTGTTTCACTGACTTTGCAGGTCTAAAACCAGTAGTCTGATCATCTGTTCAGAGGATGGCAATGCGCACTGTAGCATCTATGGGGCATCTCCTTCTGAGGGTGGTGGCCATTGTTGATTCCCCATTGTCTTGTTTTGAAGTCCTCTATCATTTTTATTGCTTTGTTGGGTTAGGTTTTATTTTGTATTGTTTTGTTTGATTTTATTGTATCTGATGGCATGGGCAGCTACTGAAGGATAAGGTATATTATGTAGCCATTGTTGATTTCCTATTACCAATAAGTTACCAAAATAAGTTGAAGTCTTTTATTGCATTCATTGTTTTGTTTTCATCGGTTCTATTCTGTTCTGTTTTGTTTGATTTTTACTATGTCTGAAGGTATCTGCAGCTATTTAGAAGACAGCAGGAGGCATCGTGGTAACCATTTTGATTTCATATTGTTTTGAAGTCCTGTGTCACTTATGTGGATTTGTTTTGATTGGCTTTGTTCTGTCTTGTTTTACTTGGTTTTATTTTCTTTAAAATAAAAATTAAAAAGTTATAAAAAATAAAAACAACACTCATTCATATTAGCAAATATTGAAGAGTTACTAAAACATTTTTGTTCATAGTTGAAGATTATCCTAGTCTATTTCCTGAAATGCTATAGAATTGTCAGTGGAGATAAGGGCAAAACTGTGAGAAAATATCATTTTCTGGAAAGACTTACTTTGCAAATTCCCAAATTCCTCTAATGTGTTTCCTTTTTTTTTTTTTTTTTTTTTTGTCTTTTTCCTTTTTATCAGTACCGGGGATGGAACTCACGACTGCCTACTTTCAAGGCAGGCGCTTATGCCGCTGAGCTAAACCCCCAGTCCCCTCTAATGTGTTTCCTAAAGGGAAGGAATTTTTAATAGCTAGTTTTGCACTAATGACCCACAAGTAGTCCAATATGCCAGGAAAAGCAGTGAAATATGTATATGTGCAGATAGAGCCCGTCCAGGATAGATACAGACAGGAGGAAAGAGCTCCTTGGACAAAAGACCTGTGGATTGGTCTTTATGTCAATTGCGGAATGGAAGCCCAAGTTCTAAAAAACCCAAAACTTGAAGAGTCAGCTGTAATGTCTAAGTCTAAAAATAATATAAATCTATTTTATTCTTATTACTTTTGTCTGCAGAGGCTTAGGGATGATTTTCAGTTTGGAATCATGCTTTAATCACCACCCAACTTAGTCTAAAGCTTTGACATTCTTTTCCAACCACAGAATGATTTGTTTGCTGAGGAGCAGGCACCCTAGTTGTATCTAAATAATGGGGTGATCCTGTGTGAGAATGTAAGATAAATTTCTTTTGCACAATTACAAATTACGGAATGATGGCTGCCCACAGAGTTTGGGGCCAAGGTAGCTGATGCTGCTGTCACGGGGTCGCCTACATGGAGGCTGCCAGCAGAGTTCTCAGAGCCGCTCTGCAGGTGCGTGGCACTGTGCAAACAAGCTGGGCCCGGGCATCTGTGTCTTTTTTCAGACCCAGACCTAGAAACTCTTTTACTAAACACAAGACTGTGATTGTGTCAATGGCTTCACATCATAACGTACTTGAGTGACCTTCCAGACAGCAGAGAAATGCCAGCTTCCGCGTACTGGCTTTTGAAATATCCATCGTTTCATGTACCCTTCTGCCAAAACTTGGGAGGGAGTTAGCATTGTCCTCATTTTATTTATGAGAAGATAAAGTGTTCTGTGGGAGAATGATGGCCCTCATTAAAGTCTGACAAGGAGGATAATCTCTGTCCCACATTTTGTTGCTTAGACCTTTGGTGATAATGTCTTTAGCAATAAAATGAATAAAATGTTACTGTCACTTAATTTTTTAATTAACTGATTCCTGAACCTGACACATCTTCAGTGACTATATGCTAGATTGAAAAGTGCCACTTCTGTGTTGTATTTCTTAAACTTGTTAGTAGGAATCAAGCATCAAAAAACACACCAAAAGAATTAATATCCTTAATTAATGACACACAAAACTTTATTATTGTATCATAACATGATTCTTTTACTTAATTCAGTACTTCTTTGGTGTTTCTAGTTTGGCGTATGTACATGTATGTGAGTGTGTGCGTATGATAATGCACGTGTGCACAGTAAGATGATTTAGGTTAAGTTCCAATTAGGTATACAATTTTGTCATAGTGTCTTGTAAGACTATCTTCCAGGATCTTTTGTAAGACACCAAAACCCATAGATACCTAAGTCTTTTATAAAAATGGTATGCAATTTGTTTATAATCTATGCATATCCTTCTGTAAACCTTAAATTGTCTCTCGATTCCTTATAACATGTTATTCAAAGTCAATGATATGTAGCCAGTTGTTAGGGAATAATTATAATAAAATATGTATAAAATTATAATACATTATAATAAAATATTCAATGCACATTCAGTTTTAAAAAATATTTTCAGTTTGTGGATGGCTGAAGCCATGCTGTGGAATTGGGCCAGCTGCACTTTTTGAGGTGCTCTCTTGCTTCTGTGTGTTTTGCTCCAGTTATAAACATCCTGTAGAGTCCAAGAACTTGGATTACTGTTGAGTTTAGAGAACACAGTCTTATGCCAGAAAGGGAAGGAAGGACATTCCTTTTTTCTGTGACCACTCTTTGCCGCATCTCCGTAACAGTCAGATTTGGACTTGCTGAGCTCAGCAACATCTGACTGTTACGGTGGGACCAGAACATTCCAGAATGTGTCACAGAGAAGGGCCTCAGAGGTTCACAGAACATCCCAGAGCTCCCATTAGGAAGGGAGGCCTCTCTGAATCAGCTGGAGACAGAGGACTCCCTTGCTTGGAATGTTCTGGTGTGATTTTAAAACATATAGAGCCAGTTTCTTTTTAACAGGAAAACCAAAAGAAAACCTAAGAATATTCTATGAAGAAAAATTCTCTTAACAAAGCATATTTCAAGAAACAGCTTTTATAAAATTTTATAAATATTGAAAGAAAAATGATGTAGAAAGGTTTATATTTTCTTCTTCGTGCTATAGAATAACATCAAGAACAACTTTTGTTTTGTTTTACTGTGGTTCCATGTTATATATGATTTATGTTCATAAAGAAACTACTTCAAGGGGGCTGGGGATTTAGCTCAGCGGCATAAGCATCTGCCTTGCAAGCAGGCGGTCCTGAGTTCGATCCCTGGTACTGATAAAAAGGAAAAAGACCAAAAAAAAAAAAAAAAGAAAAAAGAAACCACTTCAAAACTGTAAGGTAATGAAAATAGAATTATTTATACAGAATGGCTTTGTTTGTGGGTACTATTATATATTAGAGCAGTTAGGCAGACATTTTTAAATATAAGGGAATTTCAAATTAGCTAGTGGAGAAAAAGTTGCATTACTTGATGTGCAACTAACAATTTCTGATAACATTTATTATAAACAATCCATCATACTAGTAATGGGCTCATAGTGCCAACCATATGCCAGGTTCAAAGAGCTTTGCAAATGTTAGATTATCAAATCTTCCTCAGGGTTCAATGATGTAAGTATTACTGCTCAACTTCACATAGGAAGAGGCTTAGGCACAAGTTGCTGGCGACCTGCCCATGCCACACTGTGGTGCAGCTGAAGTCTAATGTGGCCAGTTTTACGCTATAGTTTGTACTCAACACCACCAGACTGTGCTGCCTTTTTCCAATTTGACTATGGGTGACATTCAAAACTTAGTTACAAAATTGTAGACATAGTTTTAGAACATTTTAACCTGTACACAAAGATACCATTTTCTCATCTTGAACCTTTTTACTGTTAGATCTTTCAAATTTGCCTGCGTCCAGGAAGATGTGAATAGACCAGGGCTGGTGAGAACAAACTCCTTTCATAGAAGTTGCTTAATAAGCATCCCTTGAATAAATTAATGGATGAGGGAATGCAGGGTTAGTAGTTTTCAAAAAGGCTTAATTTTCCTTTACTTACTACCTCAAAAGCAACTAGACATTTTGAAGTCAACATATAACACATAAAGAATATCTGTCATGTTTCTTTGCCTAGAATGTTCCTTTTCTTCTAGTAGAAGAATTAATCTTTCTGGTAGAAGAATTAATCTTAGAAGATACGGAGTCACTCACCCTGCTCTTAGCTGGACCACAGGAATGAGCACATGAACCTAGCTTGGGTTTTGCTAATCACAATCCACCTCTTTCCCCTGGTCACAGTGACTTAATCAGGGCTCTGCATGTGACCCAAGCAGGATTATGCATAACTTATTCTCTCTTAGTGCCAAGTCCACCCTTCTTTGCCTTGCCTTGTGATCTTGGAACTGAGCACTACAGACAGCTCTCTATAGCAGAATGTCAGAAATCATCAAAAATGGGCAGCTGAGTGAGGTGTGGGCCATAGCAGCAGGCAGGTACTTGCTTTCTAAGATCTGTGGCAACCATTATTTTTAGACTAGACGGCCAGGGGCTGCACAGGGGAGCTATAGCTGAGTCCTGAGGCCATGCTTTCAGCTCAGGAAGACTTCGAACAGCTCCAAATGGCACTAAATATCTGTAGCTATTGTTAAGAATTGGTTTTTATTAGTTGGATGAAGCAACGTGACTTGCACTCCATCAGTAGCCATTTCCCAACGGTTCTGCTCAATCACATGCCTGGCAAAGGTGAGCTACTTCCGGAGCCTGTGCCTGCCTTCCCAAGGGCAAGCTGCTTCTACAGAAAGACTCTAGCCTGTGGCTGTGGCAAATCCCTACTCCCTGCGGGATTCTGCATCCTACATTAGCTTAAAAGATCTTTGAAGTGGTCTCCAACTCATCCTGGGGAGATAGAGGAGTATTTTAGTCCTTAATTCCTTTCTTGTTTACTCATCTTAATCCTAGAATTATTAGCAGCTCTTTTGCTCTTGCTATTTCTGAGCCCATTAGTGTTCATATTATTTTGTTACTGTTACTCTTTTTAGTCACTTTTATTTAAAAATATGCTTAGTCAACTACTTTCTACTGCCCTAATTGGAGATTATGTTACAGTTCCCTTGTTTAAATAACCAATGTGGGTCTTGACCAATATAAAGGCCTATCAGTTTCTTCTTTAAAAATTTTCATAGATTCTGGAATAAAATAGTTGAGAATCTTTTTCTTCTTGCTAGATAAGAACTTTGAGTGGAAGGAAACTTGGGGTTGTATGAGGCCATTGTTCCCTGAAATAGAGAGGCTATTTTCAGTTAAAAGAAAGAAAGAGAAGGTGAGGTCACACAAAAAGAGGGAAGTGGATTCGGGAGGGATGAAGATGGAGAAATTGCTGAAAACATCATGTGACACCCTGGATCCAGCTGTGCCTGAAGACAGCCCTCCATGGAGTCACACAAATGGAGCTACTGTTCTCTTTTTCTTAAGAAAGTTAGTGTTGACTTTCTTTTTCTTGAAATTTTAGGGATATGAATTGTGATATAAAGCAGCCATGCTGCAGAGAAACAACCACTCATACACTTTTCATTTTTGTTTTTAATGGTACCTTTAATTTTTTTTTTAATCGATACCAGGGATTGAACTCATGACCGCACTTGCAAGGCAGGTGCTTATGCCGCTGAGCTAAATCCCCAGCCCCAGTACCTTTAATTTTTTAAAAGATCATCACTTTTATTTGCAGTTTACTGAAGGCAATCTCAGAAGGCCATCTGCTGTCGGCCTGCTTCCGAAAAGGAAGTCTGCTGAGCTTGGGGAAGTGTCCACTGTGGTGGTACCTAACCGGGTCTGAAGAGTCAGGCTTCCTTGGGAAGATGGCCACCCCGCTGATAATGAAGGATGGCTTGGATCTGTTCAGTCCTCACAGTTAAACTCAAAGAGGGACTCTAGGAACTGAATCATCATCCAACAGCTGCTGTGTGCTCCCTGTACGTACGCACAAAATATTATGGGGGTGTTCGGGATGCAAAACTGGAAAAACTCCGCTTTTAAAGGAACTGTATTAACCGTATCTTTTATTTCTGTAACTGAATGCTTTGATATTTAAGGCCTTGCTGAACCTGGAGAAGTTGACCAAAGCCCAGGAATTCCTAGAGGTAGGAAAGGATGTACCAGTGAGAACACCTTTCATATGCAAACCAACCCATCCAGTCCACACTCTGCACACTCCACCACCTGCCCCAACCCTACCCTAAGCTCAGGACCAAGTCCTAGATAACCAGGGACACTCTCTGTGCTTAGAGCCCACTGAAGGTACCCAAACTAGCCAGTCCTAAGCCTGGTCACCCTGCCACAGAAACCAAAATAAAAGTGCCTGCCAATAGTTTCCCCCTTCTCAGCCTCCTGAACAACCATATCACCTCCCTGTAGCCCCATGCCCCAGTGCACGGCACCACAGCCCCTGGTGTTGGGAGCAGAGTAAACAAACCATCTTTCCCATGGCCGCTGTCTCCTGATCTCTTGGCCTCACTCAATCTACCATTTTAGAGCAATACTTACCTTTTAAAATAGAGACCAAACTAAGGAAACTTTCATTTTCCCCCCCAGTCCCAACCAATCTCAAGCTGCCTGGAAACAGACTACCATGTCTGCCTTTCGCCTCTGAGCCCTCCTCAGTCACTCAGGCTCCTAATCGCCCCACAGGGACTGCCCAGCATTCCTCATCTATTGTCACATCCAGCCCTTCTCTGTAATTTCACTGCATTGCACTGCAGGCTCTTAGGGTAGCTAGCCAGGCTCAACTTGGAGTTGTTCTTTTTATTTTTCCTCTTTAAATTTTTGCTCATGCTCAGTTCAGGAGTAGAACCACAAACTTCTAATGCCTCAATTCACCCTCTTCTTGCACATTCTGCCTCTGATTCTAAGTATTATCTGTGTCCTCCTTAAAGAAAAGAATCAAACTTTAGACACTACTCCAACACTAAGTCTGATAGGTGATGTTCCATGAACTGTTGGATGCAGAGAAAGATACTAGATGATAGAATCTTTTAGCACAGGAACTGTTTTATTTCTCTTTGTATTTTCTGGGATACTTACACATGATCTTGCCTACAGGTGATCAAAAAAATATTTAATGAATCAAGAAAGCCTGTAAAGCAACCAAAATAAGTAGTATCAATCACCCTATTTGTCAGATAAGGAAACCGTGATTCAGATGTATAAGAGCTGAGATTAGAACTTTGTCACCTTCTCCAGAGTATTCTGCCCTAGTACACCCATCACAAAAATGCCTGGCTTAACCGAGTCACCCTTCTATGGTAGGAAAATAAAGAGGTCATTGGGAAAGGACATTCTCACGCAGCAAGATCACGCTCTCCATTGTGTATACTTGTTTTGAAACCCTCTCAATTTCATAAGATTAGAAATGTATTATGACCTTTATTGACAACAGATACTTGGATGTGTCTCCAGTACTGACTTGATAAAAGATGAAGACTTAGAATATAATTGCTATGTAAGATAAGCAATTGGCAGGTGAGAGGAATTGAGCATTATTTTCTTGAGAATGACACATCGTAAGTTGATCTGAATCTCTTTGTTTGCCCAGAAATTTTACTGGCTGGACTCATTCCACACCTACCTCCCCACCAACCTTGGCAATTTCTCATGAGCTATTGATACATTATTAAACTCTGATTCAAGCCAAGTGCCAGGGACTGGCCATAGCTGGTGTATTTGTCAGTCTAATCAAGAGGCAGAAAGCACAACCATTCTTTTGACAGAGAAGTTTTAAAATAAAGAGTTATTAGCTAGGTATGAAAAACTTTTAATAGAAAAGAAAAAAAAGCAAACTCTGCATTAAGATTATGACTACCCGTGGACAGGGGACACAAATGAAAAAGCCACAGTGATTAAAACTTAGAGATCTAGTGGAAGGGCCCGACAGGGCTAGTGTTTCTGAGGTTTCAGGAGGAGCTTGGAGACTGGACCATTTACCTAGTGGGTGCTGATGGGACATAATAAAGTTGTTTTTTTTAGTACTAGAAAGATTACAAACTGCTACAGGAAGGTGCTGCCCCCGCCAGGGGTGGTGGGGTTGGGGGAGGACTGCTGCCATATCACTTCCTGGAGCAAGAAGCCAAAGAGGAAGAGGAAGCTGCCAGGACACAGATGGCACCTTCTTCCTCTTTCAGCCTTTCAGGTCTCCGGAAGAGCCCCCTATGAAAAAGGCTCAGAATGAGCCCTCTGAACAAAAACACAATTTGTACAATCCTGTCCTCAGCACCACATTGCCAGGTATGGGAGACTGAGTATGAAACTAAGAAAGAATAGCTTGAACTTCTAGATGTAATAACCAGATTCAGTAATGTAGCACTAATGTAGTGAACACTCAGAAATCAATAGCATTCCTGTATACAAACAACAAACTCATCGAGAGAGAAATAAGAGAAGCCACACCCTTCGCAACAGCATCCAAAAAATGAAATACTTAGGGATAAATCTAACAAAGAAAATAAAAGATCTATTCAGTGAAAATTACAATACTCTGAAAAAAGAAATCAAAGAGGATCTCAGGAAATGGGAAGACATCCCTTCTTCATGGATAGGAAGAACAAACATTGTGAAAAGGTCATTCTCCAAAACTGTTACACAGATTTAATGCAATTCCAATCAAAATAACATTAACATACCTCACAGATCTAAGGAAATCATTCCTAAAATTCATCTGGAACCAGAAGAGACCTAGAATAGCAAAGGCAATTCTAGGCAACAAAGGCAAGGCAGGAGGCATCACAATCCCTAACGAGGTTATACTAGAAAGCTACCATGTTAAATCAGCAAGGTGCTAGAATAAAAACAGACCTGAAGATTAATGGAATAGATTAGAAGATATGACCACAACTACAAATACACTCAGATACTTTATCTTTGATGAAGGGGCCAAACATGTTCACTGGAAGAAGGGTAGTGTCTTTCATAAGTGGTGCTGGAAAAACTGGCTCTCTATATGCTAAAAACTAAAACTAGACCCCTGCCTATCACCAAGCTAAACTAAAGTCAACATGGATCAAAGATCTAAATATTGAAAACAAAATCACTAAATCTGCTGGGAGACAAAGCACGCAGAAATCATGAAAAACTTTGTGGTCAACAGAGAATTCATGAATGAAACTCAAATTGCACAAGAAATGCCTCCCAGAATCAACAATTGGGATTTTATCTTATTAAAAAGTTTCTGCATGTCAAAAGAAATCTCCAACAGGGTGAAAAGAATACCCACAAATTGGAAAAAGAAATCTTAATCCACTGTCCCTCAGACAAAGGAATTCTATATGGAACATATAAAGAATTTTTAAAAAATTAGGCCCTTGAAATTCAAAGACAGAATCCAAAAATGGGCATCTGAGATGAATACACACTTCTCAGCTGAAGAAATACAAATGGAAGTAAATATATGAAAAAATGTTCAGCATCATTGGTCATTAGAGAAATGCAAATTAAAACCACACTGAGATTCCATCTCACTCTTGAAAGAATGGTCAGGATCAAGAAAACTACCAATAACATATGATGGAGAGGCTGTGGGGAAAAAGGAATTCTCCTGCACTGTTGGTGGGAGTGTAGACTGGCACAACACTGTGGAAATCACAGTGGTCCCATTTGACCCAGCTATCCCACTTCTTGGCATATTTCCAGAAGAACTGAAATCATCCTATCACAAAAATATATGTGTACATGTTTATAGCAGCACAATTTGTATAGCCAAATCTTGGAAACAACCTAAATGCCCATCAGCTGAGGAATGGATTAAAAAAGATGTAGTATTTTTATACAATGGAGTACTACTCAGCTATAAAGTAGGATCACATTGAGGCTTTTATAGGTAAATAGATTCGACTTGAGACCATAGTCATGAGTGAAATAAATCAAACTCACATGTGTAAATACTGTATTATCTCCCTAGTGTAAGAAACTGAAAGAGTAATGAAGATACAAAATCTTCAATAAATATTGTGAAAGGGCAAGCAACTGCTCAAAGGGAAAAATAACTCAGAAAGGGAAAAGGAGAAAAAAAAGAACAGAAAAGAAAAAAGATATAATTTTATATGTATACACTTAAGATAGCTAAGATGAATGTACTACTAATTCTATTAGTTCTTGGAACAAAACAGTTAACATTCATAGGATTAGATCAATTTTGTATGTTTATATCTGGTAAACTGAGTACTCTTTTGAAGATAACTGTGCAAAATATCAATCTTACTTATATTCCTGTCACCGTTTTATTTTTTACTGTTTTTTAAAATTTTTTTTTAATTTTTATTTTAAAGGGGGTAAAATTAAACACAACAAAACAGAACAAAATAGGACATAAGAAAGCAATGTAAGAGATATAAATTTCAAAGCTAGACTTGAGATCTTCACCGTCTATCAATTGTCTCTTGTTTTTTCCAAATAGTTATCCATGTCTTTGCATATAGAGAATTCATACAAAACAACATAGTATAAAATTGATCCAAACAGAATGAGGAAGGTGTTTTAGGTCTTCAAAACTAGACAACTGGGAAGTCACTAATGGCTGTTGTAGTCTCTTGTTCTCTTCAAAATAGCTGTCCATACCTTCATGTATATTGAAGTTCAACAAAACGAAACAGGCAGTGGGGAAGGGATTGCTTGGTTTCCCAGTGCTCCAGGTCCCAGCATGGCATGGGTCCCAGTAAACGCTGGTGGCTTCCATCCTGGGCTGCCATGCTCACAGCTGCTCACGGGGTGGGGAGGGGTTGCTTGGTTTCTCAGTGCTGAAAGTCCCAGCATGGTATGGGTCCCGGTAAATACTGGTGGCTCCAGTCCTGGGCCACTGGAGCCTGCTATGCTCACAGCTGCTCACTGGGGGGGAGGAGGGTTGTTTCTTTCTAATGAATTGACCATTTCACTGCCCAAGTTCTGAAATGGCCAACAGACCATAGAAAGACATCTCTTTAGGCTCCTGCTTGAAATCAACAGCGTCAGGAAGCTGCCGGCCTTGATTCAGGGCCAGGCTATCACCAAGTTTTAAAAGCTTATGTTGTTATTGTTTTGGGCTTTTTGTTATTGTTATTTATTTGTCTATTTTGTTTCTTGTTTTTCTTTTTTTTTCCCTCTCTGCTACAGAAAGGATAGATGTACACATATATAGGCTTATATATGCCTAGAACTTCTAAAGAGTTTACAAGAATTGATTTTATTATGTGTGATGGTATGAAGAGCTACTTTGAGAAAATGAGAGATTATGGTATTTATTGCTGGTTTTCTATCATTTTGTTTGGAAGTCCAGTAATACTTTTATTCTTTGTTTTGATTGATTTTAGTCTGTTTTACATTATTTAATTTCAATATGTGTGAGGGTATGGACAGCTATTTTGAAGCGAACAAGAGACATGGTAATCATTACTGATTTTCCTTGTATCTGCTTTTGAACGCCTGTAATGCTTTCATTCTTTTGCTTTAATTAGCTTTATACTATTTTGTTTTGTTTCAGTTTACTGTATGTAAAGATATGGACAACTATTTCAAAGCAAACAAGAGACATAATGGTAGCCACTGCTGATTTCCTGTCGTCTTGTTTTGAAATCCTGTGTTGCTTGTGTTATTTTGTTCTGGCCTTCTTTTGTTTTGTTTTACTCTCTTTAAAATAATAATAAAAAATAGCTTGATAACAGTGAAGGGTACACTGTCCTCTCCACATACTGGGTGTTCTAAACCCAGCACGGTGTCACAGTGTTTCAGAGAGCAGATTCTGGAGTCAGTTTGACTGGGTTTGTATCCTAACTTTGACCCTTTCAAGCCGAGCAGCTTGGGCAAGTTAATGCACCTGTGTTTCCCTACCTGTAAACGTAGATAAAGTGACCTGCCTTATAGGTCACGGTGAAGGTGAAGTAGCAATAGAATAAAACATTTAAAGTGGTGTTTAATAGGTAAAGTGGATAGTAATTAACAGTTTTAATCTCATCAAAAGTACCCAAATCAGATGCCTCAGAGTCAGGTTCCCATTCAGGTATCCTACAAAGTTACCAGAGCAGTATATTTCCAGTTCAATCTCCAGGGCTATCTACTGCCTTCCTGAGCATTTCTTCCATCAGGAAATCTGTTTTAACCTCCAGGTTATGTGGTAGACAGCTAACACCTTGTTTTCAAAGTGAGGAAGTTTCTGGCCTTAGCATTGAACTTAACAGCAATCCAAAGAATCTGAGTTCAGTGACTGTTTATGTATTCTAGAAGAACATTCACATCACATCACTGAGGACGTTCCCTCCTAGGTCCATTGACTATCTGTTGATAGCTGACATGGTGAATTGCCTTTTAAACTGGAGGAAGAGATGAGTATCCATGAAGAGTGTCAGAGACTTCTTCCTCTCGTGTGACACCTCCTGGACACACTTCCTCTCCCTGGTCAAAAAAGAACACCCATCCACAACTGCCAACTGAGTTCAGGAAACGATACTGATTTTTCCAAAATTCACCTATTGCTGTGAAACCTTCACAATACGAGCTCAAGAGGAGCAAAGCATTCTTGCTAATGCTGTATTGGGGGGAGTGTGCAACCTCAAGATGGCAAGAAAGGGGATGACCGGAAGGGCAGGCAGAACACTCCTGCTCTGAAAACAGTGCCAGGGAAACACAGCTGCACTGGAAAGTCTCTAGATACAACCATAAGGAATCACTGTGCTTCAAAGCAGTCGATCAGGAGAAAGAAATGAAATGAATTCACCTCTTGATTTCTTCCTGCCTTGTGGCCCCCAGTGGTCAGTCTGCCTCCTTTATGTCGTGATCTTTGCTCTCTGGACAGGTGATGGGACAGCTATATCCCAAGCTCTCAGCACAGAGCCTTTGTGGTCTGGCAGGCTGGAGCTGGTGTTGGAACCGCTGTGGTTGCTACCATGTGGGGCGTGAGCAGGGCCATGCAGCCTCTGGTCTTCCCTGCAGAAGGAAGAAACCGTCAGCAGACTGGGAAGACAGTGGGGAGCAGAGCTTTCCATGGAGCAGCACAGTGCCGGGGGCACAGAATGAATGTGGGGGTGTGAATCAACTGAATCTGAAATGGACAGCAAGGAGAAAATCACAGGCTAAAAACATTTGCAAATACAAATCAGATTAGGGCAATGGAAAGTACTGTAACAGAAGGATACGTCTGGGTATGATTTCCAGGGATGGGACGGGGAGGCCTCTTAACACCTGAACCAGACCATCGTGGAGGCAGCTCTGCTCCAGGAGCGGGAAACTGTCCCCTTCACTTAGCTGCAGGCAGTGTTTAGCATTTGTCTTTTCATCACCCTAAGACTCTTTTACCTTACTTAAGAAATAACGGACAAGTGATGCTAATTCTTTTAGGTGTTTTTAAATATTCTTTTAGTTTTAAGGGAAATATATGTTGCAGTGAAGCAGTTTTATAGGGAGTAATTTACATATAGTCTCTTAGATTTTTGTAATCTATAAAAATAAGGAATTATAGTTAAGAGTATCCCCAGAAAGAAGCTTATTTCTATCTTTAAATTGCACCAGTGGGTACCACCATAAACTACTTATCTAGAAAGGCAAACAGTTTGAACTGTGGGCCTGACCATGACCGCAGTGATCACACATGTGAGGCGGTAGACACCTATCTCTGGGCTGCTGCCAAGAACAGCTCTGACCCCAGTGACCTCGGGTGCCACCCGTGTGTAAGCACTGTCGAGCCCTGTGACCTTGGGCATGTTCCTTGATCTCCTTGACCAAAATTTTGCCTTATGCTACCTACCATGTTTAGGGCTGTGGTAAGTGAATGCGTATGAAGTGTCTTTTATAAACATTCAATGTTTATTAGTATTCTTTGATTATAAAAAGATATAGAGCCGTAGACCATAAAACCTATTTCAAATTTAATATCCCATGATTCTGCCTTGATTACTTTATTATGAATGCTTGAAGAGCACTCATGGTTCAGGTGCTCCTGGCCCCCAAGAAGCTCACAACCTGGCTGTGACAGTCCCTTGGGATGAGAAACCACACGCAGTCATCTGCACTACTGTGATAATGGCTGGTACCTTAAAAGCATAGTAATTTTTGTTTAGAGTTCTAAGATTGATGACTTTTCAAGCACTATTCTGAGGAAAAGCACTCTGGCCGTGTTGGAGGATATGCTGATGACAGGTCCTTATTGTTCTTTCAAAAATTATTTTGTAACTGCCCATTAGTATATCTTTAACTGATAACTAATGGGATATTGTTGGAAGCGCTGTGCCCATAAGGGTTTCCTTCTAAAGTCTGGAGCATAGTAAATTATATATCATTCCTTAGTCTAACGGCTCTGTATAATATCATATTTCTAATGGAAATATTAACATTAAAATTAATATTAGACTGATGAGTTGAAATGGAAATGTTTCTATTGCCATCCAGGTGATCATGGGTAAGTTTTGGAATCAGTTAGTGTAAGATACTGTACCCAAGAAATAAAGAGTATGTCTTACTCATCAATAGCAAAGTCTCTCCAACATTTAGGGAGCAACACCAAATGCAGGACCCCCAAAATCCCATTCAATCTGAATTATGGAGGTGGAGAAGAAAATGAGGAAAAGCACATTATTTTAAAAGTATGTTTGGATTAGAAGAAATGTCAGTAACAAATAATGCTGAACAATATGGAGAAATCTGCAGTATTAGGCATTTAATAAAACATGAAGAAAACTAATTTAAGAAGGCTTACGGCAGGCCTCCCAGGAAAGTTTATTTTAGGGTATGCAGGAAAGTGCTATTGTAAGCTCCGCTGTGTTCATAGTGCTGAATCTTAGTTTAAAACCTGTTGGTTCAAGGCCCCAACCAGCCTCTTACTCACCTGAATTTCTTTGGCCTCTCCATCATGGGTTGTCTACAAAAACAGGGCGACTTAAAGCTCTCCTGAATTTATTGTTATTGTCATTTGATTACATCAAAATTTCACTTGTGTGTGTATTCAAGAGATAAATATTTTACAAAGCTTCTTTGAAAAGCAGCTGTGCTTCCCATGATGTCCTTTATCCTCAGAGGAAACTGCTTCTACCTGAGTTATTTCCTTAAATACTTGCTTCTGAATCGCTTATTTTACATGCTTAAATGGTGGGGTTTTTTGGAGTTTTAATTAAGTGGAATTGAGTATTTCTAGGTATAGCTGCCATTCATCTCAACTCTTCTGCATGCCAAATTGAAACTCTGAGTCTTTAAACAGTAAATCTTCATTGTCTCCAGGCCCAGCCCCAGTCCTTAGTAGCCATTTTCTCCTTTCTGTCTCTCTCCATTTAAATAATTTATGTATCTCATATTTATACATTTGTCTTTTGTGACATTAAGAATGTCTTACAGGTTCATCAGCATCATAGTGTTATGTCAGAGTTTCTTTCCTTTTGAAGGCTGAATAATATTTCAGCGTATGTGAATACTCGATTTTGCTTATTCATTATCCATCATTGAGTATTTGGGTCACTTGTACCTTTTGGTTGTTGCACATAAACTTATTATGAACATGAGTGTACAAATAACCTGTTTATGTCCTGTTTTCAATTCTCTTGAGTACATAATCAGAAGTGCAATGCTTGGATGGGGTAACTGTTTGTTTGCTTTGAGAAATTGTTGTATGTTTCCCATAGTGGCTGTACCATTTTGCATTAGTTTCTTTTTTTTTCTGTTGTGTTTTAAAAGATGGAATATTTTGTGAATTCAAGCACGTGAACTATTGTGAATATATACAGTACTCACAAATGGAATTGTTGGGTAAAAAGAAGAATTATTGCATCAGAATACACAGGAACATTTTATGGATACCTTTAGATATATTCATTTTAACTTTAGATATATTAACTTAGACTCCTGGTTCTCATGGGGGGACGTGCTAATCTCTGTATAGTTCTAACTTAATATATATACTGCCAAAGCACATACTGTGTTATTTTCTTCTTCTTTCTGAAAGATTTCCTTAACTTTGCATTCCTTCCCATCCATTGAGTTTTAATTTCTGCTATTATACATACAATCCCCAAGAACTTTTGGTTTCCAGAATGTGCTTTTTTTTTTTTTTTTTTTTTTTTTTTTGGTATCAGAGATCAAACTCATGACCATGTGCTTGCAAGGCAGGCACTTATGCTGCTGAGCTAAATCCCCGGCCCCAGAATGTGCTTTTAAAGAGAACATCTTAATCTTTCTTCTTTATGGAGAAAATAACATTTCCCACCTACCTGAATACATTAATTTTAGTTACTTAAAGCCTTAGTTTGCCTACCACGGTCTCTGTTTCTCCAAGTTACTGTCTCTTTCACTTTTTTGCTTTAATTTCTGCCCTGTATGCTTCCCTCATTTATTTTGCAACCTTTGGCCATTTCTTCATATTTAGGATCTCTGAGCTGTTTGGAAGTTGTGTGTGTAGACGCTGAGATTCATCAGAGAGTGGTTTTCCAGGAACATTTTGCAAATCTTTACAACTATTATAGGGCTACTTCTGTTCCCTAGAGAATTATTTTCCAATTTCTTGCTTGAAAGCTGTACCCCTGGATCCTTCATTTTGGAGCACAAGATAAGAAATTGGGTAATGATGGGGTGTGTTCTTGACTTTCAGTATGTAATGCTCTGTTAATTTCTCTGGGTTCAGTACAATCCTCAACTGCGGCTAATACCCTCCAGTCCAGAAACTTTTTTCTGGGACTAAGCCTCCAATGTTTGACTGGGGTGGTGGAGAGACACTGGATTTAACTCCTTCTTAAACATCATCCAACCCTTCAACTGCTCTGCTTCATCCTTAGATTCTGGGTTATCTGGAGCTGCAAATTCCAGAGACTTCTGGAACTCAGTTCCTAACAGCCAGGAAGGAGATCAGGGGAACAGCACCAGAGAGCAAGGAGCCAGGCATAGACCTCAAGATCACACCTCCATGACCCACCCAAACACACTTACAAGTGTGCTTTACTAAACCCCTAGGTGGCTCCTGAGTGAGTCAACTTGACAGTTAAACTCAATCACCATCCCTAGCCATATGAAAAAATGCTCGATACATATTTTCTCATTAAATTACGATCTTTCTTTACAGGATAGAAGCTGAGATACAAAGAAGCTGGGAAAGATGCTGAAAAGCACTATAAATGCAGAAACTGAGTTTGGAACCCAAGCATCTCTGAGTCGAAAGGCCAGATTCTTTTCATTTGCAGCTCCTCTTGGACATAGGTCAGCTGCTTAATCTAGTGGTGAAATAAAGGGGAATAGGTAATTACGACAGTGTGTGCCAGGGCCTATGGAAGGTAAGAGTTGAAATTAGAGAACCCATAGGAGGAGGCTATTAGAAGCCAGCTTCAGGAAATCATCTAATCAGGACTCAGTGGAATAGCAGGAGCTGGCTAGAGAAAGGACTGAAGAATGTTTTCGGCTAAATGATCAAAGACACATTCCTATCCCTTGGGGAAATCAAAGTGATTTAACAATGAGTGCCACTGGGAGGGAGGCTTGGCTGGAGGTGCAGGAGGATAAAAGGAGGCAAGACTGAAGTTAGTGGAGGGGGTGGAGGAGGCAGACCAAAAAAACCTTTAAAATCTAAATTGGGGAACAGGGAATAGGACTATGCCCAGGCTCATAGGGAGCCATGTAAATATTTTTAGCAAGGGATTGAAATATGTACAATTTTGCATTTTTCACAGATCATTCTTATAGTGGCCAAAGGAATGGAATTGAATGGTGCTGGGTGGGAAAGAGGTCAGAAAAGTTCTCAGGTCTCTGTCTTGTATAAGCAAATAGAGAGGATGCCCTTCACCAAGACAGGGAACAGTGTTTAAAAAAAAAGCCTGTCACAGTATATATGGGGTGACTTGATTGATTAGAACTAATTTTGAAAAAGAAAAATCAGTATAATGGTTAGAACTGGATAGATCTTACATTTGTTATAATTATTCATAACAGATTCAGAACATCTTAAATCTTAAGAAATTAAGTAAAGGGCCTCCTTGTACTCATTATCCAGTTTAAAATCTTAATTAGTTAAGGAAAAGTGAAATTGATTTATGCAAGCAATGGCAGTTTTCATAGATTTACTACTTGAGGCAAGTTTCTTTATGAAAAGGTAATAACTATTTGAGTCTTTAAAATGGGTATTTATACAGGCAGATTTGTGCTTTTCCTAGGCACTGGTAATTACTAAAACTTTACAAAACTTAAGGAGCTGTGAAATTGCTAAGTATATCTTTTAAAATGAGTGCCTGATAAAGAAAATGTCATCTGGTGCAGTATCTTTACTCATTGATTCCTTTCAATATTTATGAGTTTAAGAAGATGTGACTGTTGCACCATATAAAACATACAATATTTAAAATGATAAAATTTTAGAGCTGGAGAGAAATTTAGATAATTGAATTTGGCCCTTATTGTGGTTGAAGAAATTGGTCCTCAGATAGTTATTTCTAAAACAATACATTATACTGCAACACTGTTCCATGAAAAGAAGCTGATAGTCATATTCTTTCAATTTAATAAAAAATATTAACTTTGTAGAGAGTATCTTAAGTATATTACTGGTGTCATATTTTTTAGGTGTAATGAGATTTCTCTGAAGTTGCTTTGGGAAAACAGTAGCATGGATTAACTTTACATTAAAGGTGCTGATCATAATATGTATACTAGGTGCTGATAATATACATGTACATATGGGTACTGGCTTGTAGGATTTGAAAATGGAAACCAACTAAAAACACCACAGTGTTGCAAGAGAAATCACTACCATTAAACATCTGTAAGGCTCAGGATGTTTGCAAACTAGCTATTATTTGCTTAACCACAATTTCCACACTAATAATCTAATTTCTTGTTGAATGTTGGTAAACTATAAACCACTTTAAGAGCTATGTATCTTATACATTTAACATTGTATGTTCTAAAGAGTATATTTCTGTTATCATGAGAATGAAAATTTGTATTTTTATTAATTAAAAAACAGGTGAAAAGCTTCTTGAATTAATCTTGCCTCATACAATATACTGTTTCAACAAATGATCTGAAACCACATAAAACAGCACATCTCTGATTCTTTAATTTTTTATTGAAAATAAAACAGTAGACTTTCTTTAAAAACGGAATATTCAGTATATGGGATGTATCATTTACCATCTAAACGACAGCTTGTGTTTCTCTGTTGTTAAGGTGTTTAGCATCCATGTGTCTTTCAAACGATAGCATAATTCTTCCCAAACCTTTAAGTTTGCTACTCATCTCTGTAAGAAAATACAGATAGGCAACCTCCTTCTACATTTATATTTTCTTCCAAATGTACAAATTGTCACATGCTTTTTTAAAAAATTGAACAGATTTATACAAACATCAGTGGCTTTCATAGATTTTGCTGTTTTTAGGCGAGTTGCCTTTAAAACCAATTACGGTATGATTCCCTGTCTTCCTAGCATAATTACAGTCAGAGGGCTTTCTAGTAAAACAAAAGTAAAATTAGAGGGCATTAAATCCTTAATGATTAGCTCATCTCGTGGCTAAGTGACACTGTAAATACAAAGCACTACTTTTGCTAGTGTTAAGATGACCCCCCCTAGCAGCACTTAGGAGTCAATCGAATAAAAGAACTTCTGGAGCCCTTTGGGTCTTTCGTCCACACAGGGCGGCTCTGCTGATGGCGTTTTGATGCCCTGTCCCCTGTCCCGGCCCCCCACGCTCTGGCCAGATGCAGTCTCGAGTGGGCGCGGAGCAGCGCGGGGTCCGCCAGTGCCGCCCGCCGCCGCTGGGGGGCGCCTCCCCGCAGACCCGGAGCGCGCGGGTGGAGCGCGTTTCGGCGCGCGGGGCGGGTCCCTGGCGGCTCTCCGCAGGCGGGTGCGAGGCGCCGGGAGGCCCCTCCCGCTCCTTCTCGTCCCACTACGTGTAAGTCCTGTGTTCCTGTGCAAACACATGCACATGCTGCAGTCTATCTCCGCAACTTGGCTTTATTAGTTTTTTAAAAGTTCAAATGCTCCACTTTGGCGCACCCGCTTGTCGGTTCCAGCTGGTGCCACCCTGGGGTCCCAGTGGGGAAGAACTTTGGGGAGCCAGGGTAAAGCAATCGGGAGGGCGGGGCGGGGCGGGGCGGGTATTCAGGGAAAGGGCCAGGGTGGGGGAGTAGGGGGGGCCCACGCCCAGCGGGAGCGAACCCCAAGTCCGAGGCGCGCGGGGACTCCCAGGCCAGGCCCCAGCGCCCCGCCTGCTGCGCCCCTTCCTGTCCCCCGATCCCTGCGAGCTTGCAGCGCCCGAGGCCGCCCCGCGGCTGCCCCGCGGTGGCTGCTTCCCTGGCGTGGGAAATCGGCCTCCTTCTCCAGCCGTGTGTGCATTGGGGAGGCCGCTTTGGTCCTCCACACTGCGGGACAGAACTGAGGAAGAGTCTGGGGTGTCCCATGTCCGCAGGAGGCAGGGACCCGACCCCTAGGACTGGGTTCCCAGCGTTGCTCCAGTGTGGGGGCAGGGTGTTGTCCCAGAACTCTTGGTTGTTTGCATCCGAGCCATAGGGTTCATCCTCCAGATTCTGGCTTGTATCTAATCTGAGCATGTCCTGTGCCAGTAGATGGATCTCTAAATTAGCTTGTCATCAAGCACACGCTTATTGTATATATTTTTCTACATAATTTTATTTCTACTTAAATTATCTTTCTCTTAGGTATACTGAAAAGTCAACCAAAAAAATTGGGCGCTATTTTACTTGAAAATGAAGACTCATTCGGCTAATGAATTGCTGTTTAGCAAAGGCAATATCTAACTATAATTTGGTTGGCATTTTTATTTTCCTTCTAGTTAATAGCTCTCTAGTTTTTAGACTAGCAAAATCTATAATATATTTAATATTTTTCTATTTATAAACATGATGACCATAATTTTTGGGAAAGTTTTTTTTTAAAAGATAACAATATTTAGTTTTCAAGGACATGGAGAAATGTATACTTTATCCACTGCTGATGAGACTAAATTCTGAGAGGGATTTGGAAGGGAATTTGGAAATATGCATTAAAATTCTAAGTTTCCAGGCCCCATTCCTTGGCTTATGGAGGAGCATATGTTGTGCTAGCTATGCTGTTTTTCTTGGCAAGACCAGTTTTAGAAATTTACCCCAAGAATATAAATGACTAAATGTACAAACTTGTATACTCAAAAATGCTCATTTAATTGTTGTTTATAAGTTTTAAAAAATTATATTTCAACAGTCTGCCTCTTTTGGATACTGGATACTCTTTTAGATAGAGGTCTGTACCAACCAGAAATTGATGGTCCCTATATTCACATAGCTTACGTTTATTATTAACTGTTAAACTCTCACTTTACAAATTAAACTTTACCACAAGTATGCATGTATAGGAGAACACAATATATTTAGAGTTCTGTGCTACCTGAATTTTCATACATCTATTGAGATCTTGGAAGAAATCTCCCACAGCTTAGAGGGGAGCTGTAACTACTATGGACCATTTTTTTGTAAGTGCATGAAATCTGTTGGTGAAGTCAGTTGACCTGCGATTAAGGTACATTCCTCAAGTGAGTCATAGCCATAACTCCAGAAATAGCATTTCATGTGCAAACCACTCAGTTTACTGTATTGGTCCTGTTTGTCTTAGTTATAAACAAACTTGTCTGTAACATGACTGGCAAATTGTTGTCCCCCCCCAAACAAGGCCCCAAGATGTTATTCAAGAAAAAGACGTCTTATTTTAAAAAGAAAAAGAGCACTTTTATTTAAGCTGGCACCAGCGACACAGTGCAGATGGAGTTTGCAAAGCTGTGTAACTGGGTTAGAATTTTGACAGATTTTTATAGTGATTAAGCCCCAAAGTAAGGAGTGATACGAAGTTAGCAAGAATGCGGAAGGCCTTTGTTCCTTTTTGCTTGGGGTCAGAGACATTTCGCAGTTGGTGGTTACCTCTTTCTTTCCTTAATTTACTGCCCTTGGTCTGCTAATTCCAGGAACATTTGTTTCTCATAAAATGAACAAAGGTTGACACAGCAAACAGGTTTCTAGGGTGACGACTCATGCAGAACAGTATAATGATGCGTCAGTTAATCTTTAACTGCGTGGTCCGTGCTCCAGTCAATGTTTTTAACTTTGCATTTTAGTTTTTTAGCATTTTAGTACAACTCAAATTCCATCCTAGTGCTTCAAGTACATCTATTTCTCCATGCTATCTCAACAAAGTTTATGTGAAGAATTAAAAGTCAATATTATGCAAACATAACACTTTATGTTCCCCAGGCTGTAAATCCTTTCCAGATTTTTAGAAGGAATTTTGTCCATGGAGACACAATTTGTTTCATCTCACCTCTGACATCTTAAATGTTCCAGCCAACCCTCCTCCCCAAGATAAGCCTCACCTATGATGTGGGGATTAGGAGGAGAAAAAGGTTGGACTGGGGCTTGATTCCCCCTTGACCACTCTAGAGCCTGCTTCAGATAGCTTGGTGCAAATGTACCAAGCTGAGTTGTTTTTATTTTTGGCTTCATTCTCCACAGATTGAGACCTTTTTGTCTTTGGTAGAGAGTATCACTCTTCTATTCAGCAGGGTTTTTAAAAGACTTTTATTTTACTACGTATGTTAATTTATGTTATTTATGCCATTGGTTTATCTTGTGTGTTGAAACTAAAGTTTTCTGTTATGTTTCTTCTTTGAAGATATCTTTTTGATCCGTCTTGTACTCTGACTACTTTGAAGATAATGATACACAATACATTAACTACTATGATGAAATTTTGCTTTGCTTTTTCATAAAATAAAGTTATTTAAACTTTTGATTAATTTTTGACTTACAAAGAGTTGCAAAGACAGTGCAGGTAGTTCCTAGATGACTTTATCCAGCGTCCCCTGATGTAAGCATCTCACAAGTCAAGGCACAATGATCAAATTCAATATTTAAGATTACTTCCACAAATACTATTGATTGAACTATGGACTATTTAGATTTTTCCAGTATCTCCACTTCATGTTTTTGTTTCAGGATCCAGCTCAGTATACTAACTCTTTAGCTGACATTCCTCCATTAGTCAGCCATCTGTCCCCGACAGTTTATCTCTTTGTCTTTCATTACCTAGACACTTTAGGATAGGAATGGTTAAATGTTTTTAAACTTCTTTCTTTAAAATTGTCTGATGTTTTCTTATGACTAGGCTAAGGTCATAGATTTGGGGTACATGATACCAGTTGTGAATTATGTCATAATGAACATGGAAATGCAGATGTCATTATGTGATTTCATGTCCTTTGGTTATATGACCAGAAGAGGGATTGCTGAGTCATATAGTAGCTCTGTGTTCAGTCTCTTTGGAAATTTCTATATTGTTTTCCACAATGGCTGATGCCAGGATCTATTTTCACCAACAATATATATAACAATTCTCTTTTATTGACATCATTTCCTACATTGGTTACCCTCTCATGTTTTGGTAATAGCCATCCTAACAGGTGTGAAGTGATATAGTGATTTTTATTTTATTTCCCTGATGATCAGTGAGGTTGAGCACCTTTTCATATACCTGTAAGTGATTTTTCTGTTTTCTTAAAAGAAATGTCTTTTTGGATATCTAACCCATTTTAAAATCGGACTGTTTCTTCACTATTTGAATTGTATGAGTTCTTCATAAATTCTGATTATTAATCTCTATCAGAAATATAGTTTGCAAATACTGTTTCCAATTTACAGGCTGCCATTTCATTTTGATTGCTTCCTTTGTTGTGCAGAAGCTTTTTTTAGTTTGATGTTAGCCTATTTATTTACTTTTGCTTTTGTGGCCTTAACTTCTGGTGTGATTTCCCAAACATTATGCCATGGCCAAGGACCAAGAGGTCTTTATGTTCTCTTTTAAGAATTTTACATTTTATGATACTATATTTAGGTCATGCATCCATGTTAGGCTGATTTTTGTACGTAGTGTAAAATAAGGGTCCAATTTCATTCTTTCACATGTGGATATCTAGGTTTCCTATCTCTGAAGATCACCACCCCACCCCCTGCCAGTGTACTTCAATTTGTTGGTTGCCCAGTAATAGTTCTAGTTACAGTTCCTGTTACTTTTATTTCTTAGAAATAGCTGGATACTGTGAGGCAAAACTGGTCATTATGATGCATACTGTAAGAACCAATCCCCAGTAGACCATCCATTCCGCCTCTGTACTTTCTGCTTGTTTATGCCATATAAGTTCTAGACCATCAGAGAGGAGGCTTATATTTTGGGAAAGATCCTGATCACTGCCCATCAACATAAATAAATCTGCCTCCAAACTCTGAGTATCATTTGTTGTAGCATTTCCAGCACCATTTATTGAACACTGCCCTTTCTCCATGATGTCTTCATGTTGTCACTGTTGAAAATTAGTTGACCACATACATTTGGACTTATTTTTGGCTCCCTGTTCTGTTTCACTGGTCTAGATGTCTGTGTTTTATACCAATAAGATACTATTTTGATCACTGTAGTTTTGTTATATGTTTAAATCAGAAAATGTGATGCTTCCAACTTTATTTCTCATAATTTGGTTATTAAGGGTATTTTGTGATTCCACATGGATTTTAAAATTGTCTTCCATTTCCACCAATAATGCTATTGAGATTTTGGTAGAGACGGTATTCAATCTACAAATTGATTTGATACATTTAAATAATATTAACTCTTCTGATCCATCACATATTATACCTGCCCCTTTATTTGTAGCTTTCATTTCTTTTATCAATGTTTTTGAAAAAAAAATTTTTTTTTTGGTACCAGGGATCAAACTCATGATCTCGCCCTTGCTGGACAGGTGCTTATGCTTGCTGAGCTAAATCCTCAGCCCTGTTTTTGAAGTTTTAATGTACAAGTCTTCTATCTCTGATCAAATTTATTCCTAAAAATTTTAATGCCATCATAAGTAAGATTGTTTAGTGTCGATGTCCGCTCCCGGCCGGCAGGAAGGACACACGACAAAGTCTGGCAGTGGACAACCTTTTCTTTTATTTTTCTTCTCCGTACAGCCTGCCCTGGGATCGCTCCCAGCCGAAGCCTCCTTTGGTCCGCTCCCCGCGGCTCCTTCTGGGCTTCTACTTCCGGGCTTCTTCTTCTCCCCCAGGGGTGGCACCAGTATATATACGGATACAGTGTCCAATCATGTTAAAGTGAGCAAGGCAGGCTGATTGGCTAACATCATCAGTTGCCAGGCAGACTATATTGTTGAGCGGGTTGCTTACGCGGTAAGCAGGAAACTAACGTGCTCGATGGGAGGGGTAATCTACCTCAGGCTTTACTCTTTACTACAGGCCTCACGTCCGCCAAGTGAGGCGAACGGGCTCGGGGCTGCGGCTCCCAACATCTCCCCCTTTTTTATTTTTTATGAATGTGCGCATCGTAGCCCTTCCTGGACTGGGTGCAGAGGCTTATGCCCTATGTGTAGGCTCACCGTAGGTCCTTGGCTTAGACCCTGGTCAGCCGTCCCATGGTCTGCCAAGGCCCTGAGGCCCTCGTCCTTTTTCTAGGGCCAGGCACAAACTGGACGGAACCTGGATGCACACAAGCTTGCACTCATTTCCTCTCCGTAAAGAAATCCCCTCGGAGAGAAATTCAGACCTGGGCAGCATCTAACAGTCCAGCGGCTTACGTGCAGGATGGGGTAGGGCCTGGCTTAGGTTGAGTCGCACCGGGGGAATACGCTCTTACCCGTCATTGACTCTCCTACCCAGCTATGTCATAATTTTTTAGAGGAGGAGTGTGGGAAGCTCACCACCCCTAGACTCGGTCGTAGGCTAGGCGAGCGAGCCATGCATATGCCTGAGGATCTTCTTGTCCATTTCGGGCTACCGCTATTTCTATTCATCTTGTTGGTTGGTCTGTGATGGATCTCCGGTAGGGCAGGTCTGATCTTCAGTCGAGGGCTTTGTCGCCCGTGTCAGTCTCTCCGGTACCCACAGTGGTTCTCGTCCCGATTCCTGTGGGAAAACACAAACCGCGCCTCGGTTCCAGCTGACCACTGGATCCGGGCCCATCCATTGTCCTGTCAGGACATCTTTCCACTTCACCCACCCTTTATGGTTGGGGGAAGGGTTGCAGTGCTCCACGGCTGGGGAGCAATTATCATTATTTAAATTTAAAAAATTGTGTGTGAATAGTGCCATGGATAATCGTGCCTTTGGGGCCAGGCCTTGGCCTACTCCCCCTTTTTGTTTTTGTAAAATTTCTTTGAGGCTTCTATGAGCCCTCTCAATGATTCCTTGACCTTGGGGATTGTATGGGATACCATGTTTTAATTGAACCTCCATCATTTTGCAGAACTCATTGAAGGCTTTGCCTATATAGGCTGGTCCATTATCAGTTTTTAATATTTTTGGTTTGCCCCATGCGGCCCAAGCCGCCAGGCAATGATTGATCACATTAGACACTTTTTCACCTGTTTCTGCTGTTGCGAATATGACGTGAGAACAGGTGTCTGTGGAAACATGAACATATTTAAGAGTCCCAAACTCCTGTATATGTGTGATGTCCATCTGCCAAACATCACCAGGGATCAAACCTCGAGGGTTTACTCCCATCGGTATGGCAGGTTTGTATGTGGCACAGGAGTCACATAGTCGCACGATATCTCGTGCATCTGTTCTGGAAACATGGAAATGGTTTGCTAGTGTCCTGGCATTGACATGAAACTTATCATGGAAGGCACGGGCTCGCTCGATTGGTATTAGTAAGGTAAAAATCCATAATGGGCGAGTGGCAGTATCAGCAGCCGCATTCCCCTGTGCCATGGGCCCCGGCAGGGATGTATGTGCTCTTATGTGGGTGGTGAAGACCTTATGGTGTCTGTTCTGAAGCAATGTCTGGATAGACAGGAACAGCCCAGCCACTGTGGAAGTGGATCTAATTAAACCGGCAGTCTCAAGCACTTGCATAGCATTGACCACATACCTAGAATCGGAGACAATATTAATGGCTTCTGAGAACCGTTCAAGAATCATTTTAACGATCTGTAGTTCTACCACCTGAGGCTGATCAGGTTCAAATTGTATGGTAACCGGGGGCTTGCCTAGGATCACATAGGCGCCTATCCCCGTCTTGGAGCCATCTGTATATATTGTAGTTGCTGGGACTAATGGCTCAGAGGCAGTAACCTTTGGAAAAATTATAGGGTGCTGAGTGACAAATGACAAGATAGGGTCTTTAGGGTATTGATTGTTTATATCCCCATGGAAAACACATCTCAGAATGGCCCATGTATCTATGCAGGCAGCCAGGGTCTTGATCTGGCTGGCGGTATAGGGTACTCGGATGGCTTGTGGTCCTGAGCCAAAATGTTGGACAGCTCTATCATGCGCTTCAAGGGCCAATGAAGCGACTGCCTCCGGGTAATGCTCTATGACTTTTGCAGGTGAGACCTTAGGGTGTATCCACAGTAATGGTCCTTTCTGCCAAATCACCGCTGTGGGCTGTAGACTAGTCTGTAGCAAACAGACATCAAAGGGTCGCCCTGGTTCAATTCTGTGTAAGGTAGCCCCACCTAAGGCTTTTTCCACTCTCTGTAAGGCAGCTCTTGCCTCAGGAGTGAGCCTCCTGTGGGAGGCTATATCTGGGTCTCCCTTTAGAAGGTCGAACAGGGGTTTGAGATCTGAATTTGGTATATGTAAATATGGCCTAATCCAATTAATGTCTCCCAATAGCTTTTGCATGTCATTTAGGGTCCTAACGCCATCCGTCCTAATGGTGACCTTCTGTGGAGAGACTAGCATAGGGGAGATTTTCGCGCCTAAGTAGGTCACCATTTCTCCTCCCTGAATCTTGTCGGGGGCAACATGCAGATTAGCTTGTCTCAGGGCCTCGACCAACTGGCCGAGCATATTATTTAGCATGTCTGGGTCCCTGCCGCTGAGCAAAAGGTCGTCCATGTAATGCACACATCTTATCTTGGGAAAGGATTTCCGTAGGGGGGCCAGTAGGGAATCAAGGTAAATCTGACACATAGTGGGACTGTTGGCCATACCTTGGGGCAGCGTTATCCACTCGTATCTGAGATCAGGGCTTTTTTGGTTAATGGTGGGTAAAGTAAAGGCGAACCTATGAGTGTCCTCTGGATGCAGAGGGATTGAGAAGAAACAGTCTCTAAGATCTATAACATAAACTGGCCAGGACTGAGGGATGGCTGAGAGAGCTGGCAGCCCCCTCTGGACCGCCCCCAGGGACTGCATCTGCGCGTTGACCGCCCTTAGATCATGGAGCAGCCTCCACTTGCCAGACTTTTTCTTAATTATAAAAATGGGGGTGTTCCATGGGGAGGTTGACGGCTTAATGTGTCCTAATCTAAGTTGTGTACTGACTATTTCTGACAAGGCTAATAGCTTCTCCTTAGGCAGGGGCCACTGAGGTACCCAAACCGGATCATTTGACCTCCAGGTGATTTTGATCGAAGTGGGTAGGAGAGCTTCTTCAGCGGCCCCTAAGAAAAACCCAGCCCTTGCCTACCTTTTTTGTTCTCTACTGGTATTGGGGATGTCCGACCCTGTAGGGCATTGCCCAAGCCTTTGCCGGGGGTATATCCCTGGTTCCTGAGTATATCCTTAGCCTGGGGGGAGCAGTTTGACGTAAGCGTGACATCCATCTGAGTGAGGATGTCCCTTCCCCATAGAGACACTGGCAACTGTAACACAAATGGTTGGAAATGGCCCTGATGACCCTCCTCATCACACCAGAGCAGGGTTGAAGCACTAACCTGAGGAGCTGACACCATCCCCAGGCCCTGCAGCGTGTTATCTGCAGTGTTGGTGGGCCAGTTGGAGGGACAATCCTTTCTAGAGATAATGGAACGGTCAGCTCCTGTGTCTAGGAGCCCTGTTATATTCTTGCCATTGACCTTAAGTGAGAGCATGGGCCTTTTATCAAGTATTATATGGAGTCCCTCGAAGACTTCCCCTGAGGAACCGAAACCTTGACTTTCTCTAATTTTCTGCTTTGAGGGGAATCTCTTGTGGAGACTGGGGAGCAGCAAGAGCTGCGCTATCTTGTCTCCTTTATTGATTACCATAGTACCCACAAGAGATTGAACCATAATTTTAATATGTCCTGTGTAGTCTGAGTCTATGACCCCCGGGACTACTATGAGACCCCGAAGGGCCGTGGAGGATCTCCCGATCACCAGACCCACGGAATTTTCGGGTAACGGTCCCTTAAAGGTGGTTTCAACCACTTGAACACCCATATCAGGCACTAATATAAGTCTGGAGGCGACACTGAGGTCCACACCTGCTGACCCAGGGGTGGCCCTTGTTGAAGGCTGCCATCCTGAGCTGTCCTGTCTCTGGGGCGGGGGCCCGCCTGTGAAGGGGGCCCCCTCTGGCCGTTTTTTGGCCCTCTAACATCTCGTCCACAAATACGGTTGCCCTGAGCATCAAAGACCGACCTACACTCCTCAGCTTTGTGTGATCCCCTCTTGCATCGCCCACAAACATATGGTTCTTCATTCCTAGGGCGAGGCCTAGCATCTGCATTGTTTGGGCAATGACGTTTAATGTGTCCTGGCTCCCCGCAGGCAAAACACCCTTTAGCCTTACATTCCCCTTCTAACCCGCGAGGTCCCCTCTGCTGTACAGCCGCGGCCAGGAGAGCAGCCACTCCCGAGTTGGAGAGCGGCCCCCCTATCTCTCTACATATCCTAATCCAGGCGTTGAGGTCCTTGTTCTTATGAGGAGCTATCGCTGCCTTGCACTCCTTTGTACATTGCTCAAAAATCAGCTGCCTTACCAGCGGTCGAGCCACTCCCGGATCAGAAAATATCTTATCGGCAGCATCTTGCATTCGGGCCACAAAGTCAACAAATGGCTCTGTGGTACCCTGAATTACTGGGAAAGAACCCTGCGACTCCTTATCGAGCGACTTAGGCTCCTGACAGCTGGTCTCTTTGGCCTCCTTGCCATTCAACTTTCCCTCGTCCTCGGAGTCAGACGACTCCGAGGCTAGAGCCCCGTCCTTCTCCTTAGCATCTTTGTTCCCCTTGACGGGCCCCTCTCGGGAGCTCCCTGACTGGGCCTGCTCAAATACCCTGCGTACTTTTGTAAGCTCTTGAGAGCTTTCTCCACAACCACCCTCGCTCTTAGTGTTGCTACCTAGCATGTTTCCCATCTTTTAATATGTTACTCACCGCGTGAGGCCCAAGGAATCCGCCACTTACGCGTGAGCCTGAGGGGAGTCTAAAAGCCCTGTAGGTGCGCACCACCCAGAGCCCAGGCTTATCCCCAACTCACCTGTCTCGCAGCTCTGTACTGGAGCGTTGTCCGCTGTCACGTCTCGGGGGTGATCAGTCCCCGTGCGGGCCACCAAATGTCGATGTCCGCTCCCGGCCGGCAGGAAGGACACACGACAAAGTCTGGCAGTGGACAACCTTTTCTTTTATTTTCCTTCTCCGTACAGCCTGCCCTGGGATAGCTCCCAGCCGAAGCCTCCTTTGGTCCGCTCCCCGCGGCTCCTTCTGGGCTTCTACTTCCGGGCTTCTTCTTCTCCCCCAGGGGTGGCACCAGTATATATACGGATACAGTGTCCAATCATGTTAAAGTGAGCAAGGCAAGCTGATTGGCTAACATCATCAGTTGCCAGGCAGACTATATTGTTGAGCAGGTTGCTTACGCGGTAAGCAGGAAACTAACGTGCTCGATGGGAGGGGTAATCTACCTCAGGCTTTACTCTTTACTACAGGCCTCACGTCCGCCAAGTGAGGCGACCGGGCTCGGGGCTGCGGCTCCCAACAGTTTAGAAATTTTCTTTTTCAGTTAGATCATTATTCATTATCTGTGTATTCAAGGTGACTGATTTTTGTATGTTCATTTTGTACTCTGTGCCTTTATTTCATTTATTTATTTGCTATAATGGGTTTTGTTTTCTGCATTACTGGAGCTTGAGCCCAGAGCCCCCCCAGAGCTACAGGCCAGCTCTTTTTCATTTTTCATTTTGAGACAAGATGTTGGTAAGCCAGTAAGTTGCCAAGGTTGAACCCAACTTGCAGTCTCTCTCCTCGCTCTTCTAAAGTGCTGGGGTTATAGATGTGTGCCACCACACCTGACTTCTAATGGTTTTTTTAAATGAAATTTTGGAGAATTTTAAAATAAATTACTGCAACATGGTAATAATTTTAATTCTTCCTTTCCAATTTAGATAGCTTTTCTTTTTCTTGTCTGATTGCTTTTGGTAGCATTCCCAGTACTGTGCTCTGTAGAAATAGTGAGAATAGGATCCTTATCTTATAGCAGATTTAGTGGGAAAGCTTTAAGTATTCCCCTTCATGGTGTTACCTGTGAGGTTTTCATATGTGCATTTTTAAAAATATGGAGTAACTTTTCTCATATACCTAAACTATGGAGATTTTTATTAAGAAAAGATGTTGGGCTTTATGAATGCATTTTGTGTCAATTGAGATGTTCTTATGATTTATATCTTTCATTCTGTTAATGTGATGTGTCACATTGATCGGTATATGTTAAACCAGCCTTGAATGCCAAAGATAAATCCAAATTGATCATGATCTATAATCTTTTTGATGTGTAGTTGAGTTCAGTTGTTAATATTTTATTGAGGACTTCTATATCAATATTCACTGGGGAAATTGGCTTATAGTTTCCTTTTTTGTTTGATATCTTTGTCTGACTTAGATCAATGATGCTGACCTCATAAAACATTTGGAAGTATTCGCTTTACTTTTGATTTTTGACAGAGCTGTAGTATTGGAAGTCATTTTCTGTATGTTGGAAGAGTTCGCCTGTGAAGCCATCTGAGCTGAGAGTTCTTTTGTAGGGAAGTTTTTTTCTTGAATCTCTTTATTTGTTATTGATCTTTCATGCTTTGGTATTTTTTCCCAACTCAGTTAATTAAATTGTGGGTTTTTTTTTTTTTTTTTTTTTTTGGGATCTGCGCTGTTTTGTTGTTATGTCCTCTTTTATCTCAATCTCCATTTTATTATTTACTTTTTTATTTTTATCCATTTAAGGGAAAAATAAATGAAAGAATAGCAGGATATATTATAGTAACCCACTTTGATTTTCTATTAACTTGATTTGAAGCCCTGTATTGCTCTCACCATCTTGTTTTGACTGATGTTCCTCTATTCTGTTTTGCTTGATAGTACCAGGTTCGAAAGTTTAGGCAACAGCTGTGAAGATAGTGGGATTCATTATGACACCCATTCTGGTTGACTATTATCTACTTTTGAAGACCTGTAATGTCTCCAATGCTTTGGTTTTGTTGGTTTCGTTCTTTACTGTTTTGTTCAATTTTATTATAACTGATGATATAGGCAATTCTATTTGAGATAGCGGGAGGCATTATGGTAACCATTGTTGATCACCTTGTATTATGCTTTTACATAATCTATTATGTCCACCCTTTTGATTTGATTGACTCTGTTCTGTTAAGTCACATTTGGTTTTACTCTCTTCCAAAAAAATTAATAAGAACTGTGGGACTAATAAAACCCAAAATGTGTAATAGTCATTTTACAAAAGAGAGGAAAGGAAAGTGCTCTAAACGATATAACTGCATGTATATTTAAGTGTATAAGATAGACAATGATATTACTGAGTTTTGTTGGATCATTAAACAGAGCTGTTTGCAGTCTCACTGTTTGAATGTCCACTTTATATGCTTTAATTTTGTAACTTGAACAAATATTTCTAAGATGACAATATGTATCCATTATCTAGTGATTTCCTACTGTTTATTTTTTTCTGAAATTCTGTATAACTTGTACCTTTTTTCTGCTTTTTCTCCTTAAATAAAATTTTAAAAAAAATTAAATTGTGTTTTTATAGGAATTTATTTCATTCCCTCTAGGTTATCCAATTTGTTGGCACATAACTGTTCATAATAGTCCCTTGTGATTGTTTTCATTTCTGAGGCAACTGTTGTAATTTATTTTCATTTTTTATTTTATTTGAGTTTTCTCTCCTTTTATCTTGACTAGCTAAGTGCTTATCAATTTTTTGCTCAAAAAATTGTAAGTTTCATTGATGCTATAGATTTTCTATTTGATTTCTGGTTTTTAGCTAATTTGGGGTCTAATTTTATATTTTTTTCAGTTCCTTTGATGCATAATGTTAAATTCTTTTTTCACTGTAGCAAATTATTGTTCTAAACTTCTTAGAACTGTTCTAGATATTTGTATTTCCTTTGTATAAATGTATTTTTAAATTTCTCTTTTGATTTCTTTTTTTGACTCAGTGGTTGTTCAGAAGTGTAGTGTCCAATTTCCACACTTAGGTAAATTATCTTGGAGTTTCACCTGCTAGCTAATTTCATACTGCTGTGGCCTGAAACAATATTAGACATCATTTTAACCTTCTAAAATTTGTCAAGAATTGTTGGCCCAACATATGATCTAGTTTGGAGAGTGTCCCATGTGCATGGGAAAAGTATTCATTCTGCTATTGTTGGATAGAAAGTCCTTTATATGTCTGTGAGAGCCATTTGATCAGAAGTACAGCTAAGCCCAATATTTCTTTATTTATTTCCTGTTCATTCACTTAGATTATCTAACCACTGTTGAAAGTGGAGTGTTGGAGTCTCCTGCCATTACTGTAGTGCCATCTATTTCTTCCTTCACATCCATTAATATTTATTTTATTATGCAGTGGGGTGCTACAATCTTGGCAGCATGTATATCTATAATGATTATGTTCTCTTGTTATTTGCTATTAAATAATGATCTTTATCTCTTGCAACAACTTCTGACTTGAAGTCTGTTTTGTCAGATATAAGTATGGCCATCCCTGTTTTCTTTGTTTACTGTTTACATGGACTATCTTTTCTCTTGTCACTTTCAGCTTATGAATGTCCTTAAAATTTAAACAGGTTTCTTGCAGGCAAAGTGTAGTTGGAGACTGGCTTTTTTTCTCAGTTTATTCAGATGCTCTGTGTTTTTTGACTGAAGACTTAATCTGTTCATATTCAGTGTTATTGTTTTCTGGTTGTTTAATAGTTTCTTTCTTTCTTTCTTCTTTTCTACCTTTTTGTGGTGTGATAATTTTCTGTTGTGCTAAGTTTTGATTCTTTTTCTTTGTTGTTTGTACATCTGCTGTTGGTTTTTGTTTTATGATCACATGAGATTTATAAAAATATTTTATAGTTATAATGTATTTTAAGCTAGTAATGATTTGTGTCACATACAGAAACTAGACTTTTACCTTACCCTTACTCTTCACAATTTATGTTTTTGATGTCACAATTTACATATTTTACACTGGGTATTTCAGTGATTATAGGAGTAGTTATTTTGGCTGTTTTGTTTTTTAACTTTCAAATTAGAGATATGTATGATTCATATACCACCATTACAGTTCTGAAGTATTCCGGATTCAAATATATATTTGACTTTCCCAGTGAGTTTTGTAATTTCATGTCTTCATGTTAGTAATAGCCGTTCTTTCATTTCTGCTTGGAAAGTTCCTTTAGCATTTCTCATAAGATGTGTTCAGTGGTCCTGAGTTCTCTCACCTTTTCTTGCCTATGAAAAAGTTTATTTCTTACTCATTTCTGAATGACAGCTTGGCTGGGTATTTGGTTTTGGCTGGTAGGTTTTTTTCTTTCAGCCCTTTGACTATGTCACCCATTCTCTCCTGGCTTGTAAGGTTCCTGGTGAGATATTTCTTAACTGTCTAGTGAGAATTTTCTTTTATATGACTTGGTGCTTTCTTTGCTCTATCTTTAACTTTTGGCAGTTTGATTACAGTGTGCCTCAGAGAGCACTTTTTTGGATTGAATGTATTTGAGGACCTTTGAGCCTCATGGGTTTGGGTGTCCATATCTTTCCTAAGACTTGGGATATTTTCAGCAATTATTTCCTTAAATAAGCTCTCTCTCTCTCTCTCTCTCTCTCTCTCTCTCTCTCTCTCCTTCTAATACTCCCACAATACAAATACTTATTAACTGAATAATGTCTCACAAGCTCCGCAGGCTATCTTTAGCCTTCTTCATTCTTCCCACCACCCACTTCAGTCATTTTTCAAAAGACCTATCTTCAACTTCACAGATTCTTTCTTCTGCTTCATATACAGCATTATTGAAGCTCTAAATTTTATTTTTCATGATACACTGGATTTTTAGTTCTAACACTTCTGTTTGGTTCTTTTTAATGATATCTATTTCTGTTATGTTTGCCATTCAGACCATGAATTGCCTTTTAGTTTTCCTAATTAGGTCCCATCTCCTGTTTCTGTCACCTCCCATAATTTCATTATCCATTTGCATTCTCTCGTATCTCATGGAATTTCTGTAAGATTATTATTTTGAATTCTCTTTCAGATGATTCATAAATTTTTGTTTGTTGGGAGTCAGTTACTGGAGAATTACTGTATTCCTTTAGTGGTAACATGTTTTCTTTCTTTTTCATGTTTTTTGAGTACTTGCATGGATATCTTCATATCTGGGGGTGTGTTTATCTCTTCCAAACTGTACAGAGTGACTTTCATAAAAGACTTTCAAGTGCACGTGGATCTGAGGGTACCAAGTGGCCAGGATATTGTGACTGATTCTCAGTGGGCACAGCAGTGTAGTCTCTGTGCAGCTTGCTGTGATCACGACAGGCACTGACTATAAGCGCTTCAGTGATTTCGGTCTCAAGAGTATGATATTGTGATAGTGGCCACATAGGCTGTTAGGGCAAGGACATTAGAGATCATTCTGTTCTTGTTTTTCTCACACTGGGGAGTCAGAGTAGAATGAATGTCTCTTAATATGGTATCTGATGTAGCTCACAGGCAACCATAGTAGCACTGGTAGCCAGTGTTTCTGGTGTTCAGAGAAGGTGTGGCACCAGAATTTTGGGCCTGGGTCTTGTGTAGCAACTGGGAATGGAAACATAGGTTCACTCTCAAAGTCAGATTCTTTTCATTATGACAAAAGATCCAACATAAACAAATTAAGACACATTTACTTGGCTCATAGTTTATAGTCGGCTAGTTCCACTGTTGTGAGCCTGATGTAAGATGCAACATAATGGCAGAATGGCACTGGAGAGCAAAGCTACTGTCATGGCAGCCAGAGTCAGATTTTAAAAAAAGAGCCAGAGAAGACAAGGCTACGAACCAGATCTAATTGACAAAATCACTCCCCACGATCCTTTACTCGAACTAGGTCTTATCTCCTGTTTCTAATAATGCCATAAAATTATGATCACTCTGACGGATTAATTCACTTGATGAAGTTAGAGCCTTCATGATCCAATCACTTCCTTCCTCGAAAGTCTCATTAGCTGGCGACCGAGCCTGTAGTATATGAGTTTTGATGGACATTTCGGAGCAGCCATAACACTAAAGTATGCATAAATGCCGTTCCCCTGTGAAGCTGGGGTTTGCTTCTCTGAGGTCCAACCCAGCAGCCTGAACTCAGAGAACTGAGATGGGTTGTGGTTCTGACCCTGGTGCGCAGGCACAGCACTGGCGTGGCATAAATAGTGCTCCAGATGCTCAAGCTCTAGAGAATAGGGCACAGATGTAACCTGGGTCCCAGAAACAATGGGACATAGTAAACATCTTAGGCTCCAGAGAATGAGTTACCATGTGGTTGTGATTCTGGATCCTGAGACGTGCAATATGAAAGCTGCCCGTGTTCTGTGAGGCCAAGTGCTATCTATACAGCAGCAGCAGGAACCCAGGAAAGGCTTGGAAATTCTGTGGTTTGGGCCTCTTGGGGCAGGGAACAGGTTGGTGGTAACTCCATTCTTTAGAGGTATCTCCACAGTTCAAATTCTGGCAGTCTAGCCCAGTCCTAGGAAGGGAGGTTCTGTGTTTCTCTTTGAGGGCAGAGTATCAAAGTTCAGCGAAGGTTATGATGCCCTGGGAAGGAAAGCAACCATGTCTATGCAGTCTCAGGAAGTGCTTTTGTATGGATCAATAGAGTTTTGGGTTCCTTGGGGGAGAGATGCCACATCAACTGAAGTGCTAGGAGGTACAGCTGCTGTGGTGTGCTGTGGGCTTGGAGTGCCCAGATTGGAGGTTGCCCCACCTATAGTGTGGACAGAAAGGAGGGAGAGAGACTGCTGTGGAATGCAGGGGTCCTGAGGTCTCTGAGGGTAGGGCACTGTCTCTGCTGTGATACTGTGGATAGAGAGCAGGAGTGATTGTTCCACTGTGCAGGAGGTCTCAGGTCTCTGGGGGATGAAGCACTGGGGTATGAAGCTAGTGGTGTGACTGCTCCAGTTTTTCAAAGTTCTGTGTTTAAGGAGAAGGGCACCAACTTTGGCCATAAAGGGAGAGTGCTCCAGGTATTGAGTAGGGAGGATGCAGTGGCTTTGTGGAAGCTTCAACCTAAAGCATGGGGCATGGCAGCAACTGTGACCAGAGGCAGTGTTCTACAGGATGGGTATGGAGTAATAGGGCTGAGCCTGAAGGATGGGCAGAGGGGGATGACTACCCACCCCTTGGGTGGTATGCACTCTATCAGTGTTGCTGGTTCCAAGACAGTGTGGAATGGTAACAGCACAAATAGGTACGTTTTATGAGTTATGAGCCACCTTTTTAGACTTTTAAAAATGCAAAGGTTTTAAAGATTTAGTAGCCACATCATAGTTCATTCTCAAAAATAGCAGGCCGATGCAATATTAATGCATATCAAAATCTACTACTTTGAAAAAAGAAAGGCATATTTGAACTTTTTACCTCTAGTGTCCTTCAAAGCAAGACTCCTGGACCCCATCAGATTTCATTTTTATAGCCCTTGGATTATCCTGACTGTTCTATTGGGCAAGCCAGGTTTGAAACAATTCCCTATCATCTTGGAGCTTGGCCTGACACAGTAGAAGTTTGAGAGTGTGGGACAGACCAACTTCTTGCTGTATATGATGTCCTTCCCTTCCCCAGAGAAGCTTTTGCTTTATTAGGATCATATCAGAGCCTCATGATTGTGAAAAGATCTTATTTTGCAACATTCATCATGTGAAGGAATGGCTAGCATTTGGAGAACACATAAGACCTATTCTTGTTTTGATTATCGGAAATATTGAAGAGTCTGAGCTAATAGCAGAGCATCATAGTAATTTTCCTTTATCCCTTTTCTAAGCAATTATTTCTTTAAAGATTCAACTATGTAAAGAATAGGTCATTTCATAGTTTGCCAAATGAAGTACAGCTCCAACTTTGCCAGACTGCCATCTAAGTGACACAAAAAAATTCCTTTTTGGGTCTTGGCTGTCCCCTATGAAAGGTAGTGGTAGATGATGAATAGTTTCCAAAACTTCAGAGACAAAGACTTGTTAAAAATTGAATATTGACCCCCCAAAAAGGTCACAATTTAGACTTTCTGCTTTCAACTTTGTAATTTGGTGATGAATTTTCAACTGAACCTGAAAGTCCCTAGAACTGAAAATAAGACAAAGACACAAAATTTTTAAAAACAATATGCAAAACAATAAAAATGACAAGACTACTTGAACAATCCATCTATGTGTCATTAGAATAAGGAAGAGATGTAAAATGTATTAGGTGAAGAAAAATCTTTTGAACACACTCTGACATTTTTATGTTCTTCGTAACATCGCCCCACCATCTCAGTGTAGACTACAAACAAAACTGAACAAAAAAAGGTACCAGTTCCAGTCTCCTCGTTAACACAGTGCAATAATGATTGAGATTCTGATAGTTAAATCATGACTTGATATTAATGTGCAGGGAAAAGTAGGACACAGGCAGCAATGTTTCTGTTACAGGTATGAGCAAAGATTGCGTGACTCTGCTCAGATGTGGGGTTTCCCATGTCCTAATTTTGGTGGAGACAACGTGGTTCTGAGGTTTGCGCAAGCCCTTTGCCAGAGCTGTTGGAAGTTTGAAGGAGAAAAAATTTCACTAACTGTAATGGTGGATACATTGCATTAGCTTGAGAAGGTCGGAAGTTTAAAGTGATTCAGCAGAGGGCCAGGGTCCTTACTTTGTGACATCCTCAGCCTGTGCACAGAGAGCACAGAGAGGGCATGAGTGGGAGTGTTACACCCACCTGAGAGGAATAACCTGCGTACAATAAAAGGCAAACGAGGAAGGACTGATTGCTGGTTCTTTGGAGGAGCTCCAGTCTTTGCCTTCAGCTGGGATGTCATTGCCTGGCTTCTAGGGAGACTTTCACTTGGGACTCTTCAGCGTTCCAGCACAGACCCTACAGCCTTCTGGGTCTGTAGATTCATCAGGGTTCCATTGCAGACCCATCAGCCTCCTCATGCAGACTTGTGCAGAGCCCTGTATGGAGCTCCAAACCTAGGGGTGGACCCTTCAGCCTCCAGCTTGCAGACACCTTCTGCATGCTCCCTCTCAGGCTCTGTGGCTAACCACCATAAGCCAATCTTGTGATTTCTTATACACCACAGTTATCTATCTTGTGTTATATCTGTTTCTCTCATAAAACCTGACAGATGCACTTTTTCAGAAACTTTGTAAGTTACCTAATATCTGGAATAAATCTTTTCTTTCTCAAACCACTCTTAGTAGATTCTGGACAACTCAGAAATAATATAAGATCCTTGAGTATGTGATTCTTTTTGGATAAAGTTTAACAGTGTTAAATTAACATGAAGCTCCATCTTAAAAATTATAGATACTTAGAAATTTTAGTTCAGAGTTACTTTCATTAAGCATCAGTTCATTCAATGAAAATTGACATTAATATTTATTAAAGTTTATCCTTTTAAATGGAGACTGAAAACCAAAATGAATCAATATGTTTATGAATAATTAATGATGTTCATATCCTCTTCTTGCAGTTCAATATAAAATTTACCTATATAGCTATATGCATTTTTATGTAAACATTATGATTCTTGCATGTGACTATATTAAGTCTTTCTTCTTGTAATCTAAAAAAAAATACTCATTTTCTGCGTTAGTTGTACGGGAGCTGTTGTGTCTATAGACTTAACAAGAAAAAATCTTAAGGAAGAGGATGATGCTATTCACAAGTGTTTCAGATGGTCTGGAAGTACAAAATTAAATGTTTAAACACAAGAAACATCCTTAGTGTTGGCATGTGTTCCCATTACTAAATAGGCTATTGAAGAATTGTTCTGGGATTACAGTGTAATACAAAAGTAGAGTACGGGTCCATGTGAATATTTTATGGTTAATTATATGGATGGATCTCTTACAGTGGTGCATAATAAATGAGCAGCAACCCTGTAATCCTTGTGTCAATGAGATGTAGAGGAGTCTGGTGATCCAATTAGTGTAAGAGGCATCTGCAACCAAACGATGCACTTCAAAACCTGGCTGAGACTGATTGGCTCCTCCATGCTTTCAAAATACAGAGGAATGAAAACAGGATGTGGAATCCCCCTCTTGTATTTTCTGTAATTATTTTAATCCATCTGAGTCCTGAAAACCAAACTGTTTGCCCCTGGAGTGCTTGTCTTCCACGTGTGAGCTCCTCCTTCTGTGATTTTGCCTTCTCACAATCCTCTCTTCCTTTGTTTTCCATCACAGAGTTATCACTGGCCTCATTCCTGTGATTCCACAGTGATCCAGCTGTGATACTCCATTTGTGGTTCACAGAAATCAGCCATTATCTTGATGATATTTCTGTAATGTGGCCATTACTTTTAAAATTTTTCAAGTCTATGGAGTTCCAATAAAGGCTTTTAAAAACTAGTATCTATTTTTTTAATTTAAAGAGAAACAAAACAAAACAAAACAAAGCAGTAAAAGGGCACAAGTAATACAGAATTTCAAGAAAAAATATACAGTAAGAAATCACTTAAAAACTAGTATCGATTAATTTTATAGTTAACTATGGAAAGCTAGCAGACTTCATATTTTAGTCTTGTGATTTTTCGTCCTAGAGGCAGTGAAAATAACACTGAAATTTTGCGTCTTATATCTTATTTGGAAAATAGTTCCTTTGGAACATGATAGCTCTTTAAGTAGCCATAGTTTATCTTAAAATTTTATTTATTTGCACTGTGCTGCTCAGTATGTTGGGGTACAGTTGCCCATGGATCTCTTGTGCACTTACATGTCTTGTGCTCCTACACATCTTGCTACATGTGCCAAAATTTCTAGGACTTTGGCCATTATTTTTCCCTGGGCCACTTGTAAGGGTTGTTTAAGCTCCTGGTAATCCTGAGATGAGAGTGTACTGAGCTTTTGATTACAACTGGACTCCTTTCAAAAGACAGGTTTGCTTACTGCTTGTTATAAAAGCCTGGGAGCCCTGCGTTCAGGTCTCTTGTGGCTCACTTTGCTACATACGCAGGCTTCTCTGGCCCTGTAGGACTTGGGACTTGGGAACTATTGTAGTTGTGCTGGTTCTTCTGTTACTGGTCCTTCTGTTGATAACAGAATTCTTTGTCTCTGGCTCAATATATTGATGGAACTGTGGCTGGCTAACTTCTTCACAGATATAGTTAGTCTGGAGTTTTCTGCTTCCAACTCTCCTCCATACTGCTCAACTTATACAAAATTGGGCAAAATACCAACACTTCATTTGTAAAGTAGTTTTCTTTTGAAGAATTCAAATTACTGTTAAGTGTTCCATATTTTCCCCTAAAACTCTGTGAAGTATACAAGTCTAAGTTTATAACCATTTTATAAATGCAGAATTGGAAAGAGAAGTTAAGTAACTCTCAAGATCATAGCAGATCATAGTTAATTCATAACAGATAAAGCGTTAGCATTCTGGCCTTCTCACTGATCACACAGCCATGAGGTATCTTACTGTGAAAACCTGCCACCTTCTCTCTCGCTGATATTCTCTGCAATAACACTGCTTACTTTGCAGTGTAGAAATTATAAATGCTGTTTTTCTAGGAAAGGACTGCAGGTAGCATAATTACTAATAGAAACTCTGAAATTATACAGACTTCCCAATATTTCAACAGAGTATATTCTGATCTGGTCTTCACAAAAATGAAACTAATACAACAAAAGTAAAATAAAATCAGTGATGTTCATTCTTAGCCTCAAATAGTGTTCTTCAATTGTAGTTCTCTTGAAATAATCTGGAGAGTTTTTAAGAATTGATCTTTGGATTCTACCCTAGACCTACCCAATCAGTATTTCTGGGGTACAAAAGAATCCGCTTTTAATAAAATGCTTCAGGTGGCCTTTTGTGTCTGATAAAGCGTACCATGTGCATTGGTCATCTTTGTCATCACTGTGACACAGTACTGGATACCCACAATCTAAGAGAGGCTTAATTTGGTTCATGGTTTCGAGAGATTTGGTCCATGGTTGTCTGACTGTGAGACAGGAACATCATGGCAAAAATTCATAGCAAAGCAAAGCCACTTAGTTCCTGGGGGATGAGAGGCAGAGCAGAGGAACAGTGCAACAGGCAAAGGGTACGGTAAGCGGTCCAACATGGTAGCCAAGGTCAAATCTCCGTGAGCCCCCTGGACATGCCCAGAAACATGCTCTACCAGTCAACTCCGTGGGAAGCTCCCAAGCCAATCAAATTGGCAGAGTCAAACTTAACCATGACATCATGCTTTAATTCACTGTTTTCATAAAACAGATGGCTAACTACCATCTGGTAAACACCTACAAATAGAAGAAGTGGAAGATTTAAAAAACTGTCCCCAAGTGTATGTCTTTTAAAATGTCTCAATAGGTGTGCAAATCATCACTAAATTATTCTCCCCGAATCCTAAAACCTTGTTGTATATCATGAGTTCAGCAGTAGTGGCTTAAAAAAATACTTGTGTTAGTAAAATAGGACTCACCTAAGGACTTCATTTTTGTGAAGACCTTCTGTTCTGTGGTGTGTAACGCCTTCTCTGGCTTATTCATAAATTTACTTAGTCTCTATCCATTGAGTACCTGCTTCCTGGTCCCAGTGCCGTCTAGGCACTGATGCTGCAATAGTGGGTAAGGTAGCTAAGTTCCCTCCCTGCCTTGGGGTCAGTACAGAAAAGGATGGTATTTGCCTCTTAACAAAACATAAATGTCTTTATGGACAAGATGGCAGGTTTTGGGTGTTTGCCACCAATGACTTCAAATTAGCCATTTTCTTCAGGGAAAATGTTTTTAATATTCCCTCTCACCAGATTTGAAGCTAGAAGCACAATTCTAAGACAGAAGCATATACCACTTCAATGTTATTTGATTCTTGCTAGCTGTTTAAAGGTCATATCAAATAATATGAGTGTGAAAAAAATTCCAACTCTGATATTTTATGTGAGCTTGAAGAAGGGATAAATATTATCTTATCTTTTTCGTTTACAAATTTTTTTTATTGTGTACTCTGGGTTAGACATGTAACTCAGTGGTAGAGTGTGTGTGCTTAGTGTACCTGAGGACCTGGGTTCAATCCCAAGTACCAAAAAAAAAAAAAAAAAAAAAAAAAATTCAAAACAAAAACCAAAAACATGCAAAAGCATCCCAAGTTTTGGTTGTTTGACACCAATGGCTTTAAATTAGCCATTTTTTCAGGAAAAATGTTTTTAATATCCCTCTCTCCAGATTTGAAGCTACAAGTACAGTTCTAAGACAGGAACATATGGCATATATATAGTCATGTTAATAACAAAATATGCTATAGTATTTTGCTGAAGTATTAAGAATTTCAGTAGCTAAAATGCTCAGAAAAAGCACATATGTTCATAGTAGTCTGTCTCTGTATACACACAGACACATATATGTTTTTGTCAACATGTGAGGAATAATAAGATTAATAAATGATTCTTATTTGAATGATTGACTACCTAGAGAATGAGTTACAATGATGCAGCTTTGGAAGTGAAGTGATATTAACAAATAATGAAAGTGTAATCAGTTATTGGATGAAAGAACTCTTTTGATTCTTTAAAGAAATTAACACTTGCAAAAGATTATATGCAAAAGGGATAAAATTTAAGCTGAGAAAGCAGTTTATGCTTAGTGATCAAACTTACTCATTTCTGTATTTAATGAAGGCCAGATTGGATTTGGAGAGCTCTGACTCTGAGACCCTAAGTATACAGGTCTTAGGAGATGTGAGCATTTATAGAGGCTGATTTGAAACTGTTCCTTGAGCTGAGTTATGGTATCAGAAACAGTATGTAAGAGTCTGGACTTAATTCTATGAGCTTGGAACTCTGAGGGTTTTTAAGTAGGGAGGAGATACACTGGGTTGTCATTTATATAAACATGATGGCGGGACTATATTTGCAGAAATAAACACAGTAGAATTAGAGAATGGTTGAGAGACTGATCAGTAACCCTGGACTAGGGCACATAGAAATGCCAAACAAGAGATGATTCCAGATGTTTTGCTGGTAACCAATTCAAAGGAAAGGTAAAGTAAGAAAAAAACCCAAATAAACCAAAAAAAAAAAAAAAAATCAAAACAACAACAAAATCCCACCTATTTTTAACAACTTGCAAAAAATTCAAACATTTTTCCATAGCATTTACTCTGTAAATTATGTAGAACTGTAGGTGGGTCCAAATTTTTGTGATAGATTGAGCTGTGAGTCTTTGATAAGGGATCAGTTAGGAGTTGGGCATTATAGTAGTTGAGGAGCTTAAAGTACCTTACAACCGTAAGAGCCTTGGGGGACTCTAAAATCTTGACTAAAATCTGTGAGAGTCAGTGTTAAATGGAGGACATTAAGTCCTCTGTCTAGAAGAGACACATTGGCTTTTATTTTTTAGGAAATCTCTTCTAATGATTGCTAATTGGCCTACTTCAATTTTATGTGGAACAGATGTAAAATTTCTGGTAATAAGTAAAGAAGTATCTTACAGTAAGTCTAGATACATTTCAAAGCCAAATATCTTTACTTTGAGAATAAATACTAATGAAACCTGTACCCGTAGAATAATGTTAGATCTTGATGTTTTGGCTGATAGATCAGTGGCCTTGATTAAGACAACAAATTCCCACAGCTTGTGAGTTGTTTTGAAGGATTAAATTCAACCTGTTAGATCAGTACCTGATAGAATAAAACTGAATAATTCATAGTAACTGTTTTGTTATTAAATAAAAAACAATCACTTTCAGTTGATGACAAACATGTCTTTCAAATTAAAAGAAAATGTCAAGTCAGTGTAAGTGCTGCATTGTTTAGGAAACAGTTTTTTACTTAAAAATACTTATCAGATAAATCTCACTAGACACACAAGCTCAGTGTGAGGTTAATGGTGACCTAACAGCAGCTACTCTAAGCTATTGTTATTATTATTATTATTATTACTCAAGACAAATGGCTTTCTGCTTTCTGGAGCTGTTTAGGCCATGTACTCCCTCTCTGCCTTGTAAGTTTCAATGTGCCAGGTAGTGGAGTGATTGCTTAGTTGGTTCCTTGGGAAGACTGACATGAAAGCATTGATTAGATTCTTTTGGCCTGAGAGCCCTGTTCAGCTGTTTAGCTGGTAGGAAATTCTTTGTTTTTTTCATTAGAAAAATTAGTCACAGCAGTGTCTTGCCTGACATATTTTTTTTGTTATCGGTGTAGACATAAATATTATCCACTGTCTACCTACTAGTACCATTGATAAGCCATTCAGGAAGCAAAGGAATTTTTTTGAATCTGTCTTTTTTAAATGGGCATGAGACTTTCTGTATATAAATCATTCTGTGATACACTTCTCAAATTCAGAGTAATCTGATTTGGAAATGTCATGAGAAGTTTCTTGAATATTTTAGTATCGATGGATATCAACTTAATAGATATGTACCTCACTGAGCCAGTGAACTTGATGGACTGCAACTATTATGACTATATATAAGTGCTATATACTCAAAGGTCCTATGAAAAAAGCACCAGAAATGATACATAGGATGTGGTTTCATTTTAAATATTATATTTGATTTATTATTTATGAGCTCAGAAGAAAGGTGAGCTCCATTAACCTAGTGACCTTTATTTTTTTTTTTCTGAAGCAGGATAATTGCATTCTAATGGAAATATAGAAACAGTAGCTATTGTAAATATAACACCCTGAACATGTTGGGTTGCTCACTTCTGCCTCTGAAGGCATCCAATGGATTTGGATGAAGCATGCATTTATAAGCAAATCAAGTCTTTGAAAAAAATGCTACCCAGTTGTTTCCATCCTGTTGTTAACCTTCTATACATACTTCATGTTATTTTAAAGTAACACTCATCAGTTTCATTTGAGACTGAGATCACAGTCTCATGAATGTCACTGAGTTGAATCTCAATCACTGCAGTGATATGTGCATATTTGTGAATGTCTTGGGTAAAATCCTGAGCATGTGCCTGGGCCCCCTCTTCGTTGACCTTCTGAGGTCTCTAATTTGGTCACATCATCAGGTTTCCAAGAGACTAATTTGGAGACCTTGCAGGGAGAAGAAAAATGGAGTCTTAGTTCTGCTGAAAGATCATGAATGAATTGAGGTCCTGGACAGATCCCAGGGGGAAGTTATGAGTGGTTCTGAAATGCTAGTTCCTGCATCACTGATATTCTTCGTTGGTCTTCACCAATCTTGGGCAGAGTGAGAACAATATGGACAGTGTATTTTTCACAAAGTTTAATTTATTTACGTTTATAAACAAGGTCCTTTATGTGTATACTTTTTTTGGTGTTAAGTTGATTTATTTTATTAAATTATGCTGACATTCTGGGTAGTTTCTGTTGCTTTGTTGTCCTTGCTTGGCACATACAAGAAAAGGAAAAAAAAAAAAAAAGAGTGGCCAGCTCTATGTCATATTCTTCTACCTCTACCATTTAAAAGCATGTTTAATTGATCAGGGAAATCAGAAAATCTGTAAACTGGTGTGCTTTATTGCACTGCTGTGTCTTTGTGAGAACTCAGATCTCAGTGTTAGAGATGCTTCCTCTACCCTGCTGCCTCACTATGATGTCTGTAGAATTACTTAGTTCTTAGAGCAGCTGCTAATGCAGGCAAGGAGGGTTCAAATGTCAGTGCTACCACAGGAAGCACTGGGCCAGGTATTTAACTCTTTGGAGCCACAGTTTCCCATATGAGTAAAAAGTAACAACAGCAGAATCAATAGGGGGGTTTATGGTGACCATTAAGACAGCTATACATAGAAAATGCTTAGAAGAGTGGGTGGTGTGTAAGATTTATATTGACATACGATTTTGGCACTTGATTACATATTGCTTTTCTGTGTTGGTAATGGAACCTGCACACTTTTAAAATTTTTTTTAATTTTTAATTTATTTTAAAGAAGATAAAACAGAATAAAACCAATCAAAAGAAGCCAGAATAAGAGATACAGACCTAAAAACATCACAAAATCAAAAATAGTTAGCATAATGCCTTTTGATGTTTTCAAAATAACTACAGATAACTTTGGGCATAGTAAAAATCAAACAGGACAGAATAGAATAGAAACAATAAAAACAAGACATTGAATGCAGTAAAGGACATCAAAACAAGCCAATAGTAAATCCAAAATTGCTATCATAATATATCTTGCTATCTTTGAAATAGCTGCTCCTGCCATAGGATTTGACATAATCAAACAAAACAAAAGCGAATAAAACCCAACCGAATAGAACAATGGAAATGATATAGCACTTCTCAAACAAGACCATAGGGAGTCAACAATGCCTACAACCCTCAGAAGGAGATCCCTCCTAGATGCCACACTGCATACTGCTATTCTCTGAACCCATGGTCAGACCACTGACCCCAGACCTGCCATGTTAGTGAAACACCAAAGCACCACAGGCATCCAATTGCATTTCACCTCCATAGCTATCATCACAACCTGAGTTTCTCTGGATAAGCCAGTTGCTCATGGTGGGTGGCACTGTGGGATGGTACTTCTTGTTTGCCAGCCTATGCCCCAGAAGGGGTTGGGGTCTGGCTGCTCCAGTCCTGCAGGGGTTCATGCATGGCACTGGTTCCCAGGATGGGTTTGCTCGCTGATGTGTCCCTTGTTCTCTCTCTTTATCTGCACTCTTCTCTCTCTCTCTCTCTCTCTCTCTCTCTCTCTCTCTCTCTCTCTGTCTCTCTCTGTCTGTCTGTCTCTCTCTCTCTGTCTCTCTCTCTCTGTCTCTCACTCTTTCATCTACTTATTTTCAACATTGTACAGTATTATGTGCATTTTGAACAAATTCCACAAATATCTAGTATCAAGGTAAGAGGTAAATTAAATAACTAAAATTTCTCTGTCCTGAAACAATACACACATAACTTCAGGCATGAATAACTTCACTACCCTCCTTCTTCAGAACTATTTTGATTATACAGCTGCCCTCATCATTCGCAGACTCTTAGAATATTAGTGGAGGAGATGTAAGCAAGTGGTGAAGGTCATGGAATCCGTGGGACGCAGGGAGCTGGCTACTGGGAACAGGATAAATGAGAGGAACCAACACAACTGCGGGTTGTTGCAGCGAACACTGTGATTTACTGAACACTTTAAAATTGGGTCATGATAAAGATTGTATTTACATTTAACTCTCACCTGATGAAATACTCCCCGCTCCCCTTCTTGGATTAAGGAAATAAAGGTGAGATACGTTAAACAAGTTGTTCAAGTTTCCAGGATTAATAAATGGTAGGCTCACACCCAAGGTACCTGGATAAAACTGCTGCTAGTCATTCTGACTTCCTGTCTGTTACATTGTTCCCAGGGAATGATGCCACATCCCCATAAGTTTCCAAAAGACTATCCTGCCAAAGTTGGAGAGATAGTTGTGAAAGTTCCTGACTTTTAATAATAAAAAAGCCTCTTGATTCATTCATGCAAAGACTTATTTTCTAGTCACCCATCCTACAGTATGGCATCAGAACATTTGTAAAAACCTTGATCTGTGTCCTGACTCACAATCTTAAACACAGATTCATACTCTCTGTGCTTGCCATCTAGTTCAAGCACGGGTAGAAGTGTTGGCCTTTTCCATAGGGAAAGGTGGAGCTGGGAACTGAGAAGAAAGCATCTGGCACTCCCATGCCACCTGGCACTTGGCAGCCAAGCTCCCTCCTGAGCAGTAAGGAAAGTTCATCTCAGGACATTAGCAAGCGGCAGGTGGCAATGCAGCTCCACCCTTGGAGGTGGTTTCATGATGGTGCATCCGGGCTGTAGTGGCTGCTGTGTTCTAGTGAACCATGGAGTGGGCTCACTGTGATTACCTTTAGGGAGAGTGAGTACCATGGTAGAAAACAAGTAGCCACATGGAGTCTGAAGCCCTCTCTCTGTATTTTGAACACTAGCATTATAGGTTGTATCTACAGTGGATAGGTGAATATCAACTACGTTGGCATGGTTGTCCAAGAAAGTTACAGGGTAACTTTCATAACTTTCTTTTTCTGTTGTTTTCTTAGAAACCTAATACCTTGAAAATGTTTCCCACTTTAGGTTCTGTTGGATCTGGAAGAGAGAGCCTTGGTTGGGCATAGCAGCATACTGCTGTAAACACAGATACTGGGGAGATTGAGATGAGAGGATTCCAACCCAGCCAATTTAGAGATATCTTGTCTCCGAACATAAGTAAACAGGAAAGAAAAGAAGAGTTCCTAGTCCCAAGAAATAAATATCCCACTAAGAACAGTTGTTAAGCCTCTTCAGCAGTGTGTTGTTGATTATTCATCTGAGGTGCAGACTTACAAAACTTTGTCCCCCAAGAGTACTTAGGAAATTTAGTGATCTTCGCATGTGTTATGCAGAGTACACATCTAGTTTTTCATCTTGCTTTTATTTCAAATTTGTTCAGTAGTATATAAGCAATGTAGTCAGTAGTCTGAAAACAGTATAGCATGGTGAGTAGAGTTTTGTGGGCAGAGAGAGCCAGATTCTAGGTCTGACTTGGCTACTCACTTGCTGTGTGACTGAGTAACTGACTCAGCACCTCGACCTTGGCTGACTCATTTATAAAGGGGGATAATAGTCTCTGTCATAAACAGTAGGTGCAAAATTATGGTACAGTTCAGGTCATTATGGAGCCCTTACTCCATAGATTGTTCTAGGCCTTGTGGATACCATAGTACTCTTGAGCTTTAAAGAGGAGGAGCAGGTTAACAAAAAATGCTAATAAAAGCTGGCACAGATTAAGACATGAAGAAGCATTTAGGGGCCTCAGTGCTTAAGGAAAAGGTAATTAAGCCACTTTAGGCCAGAAGCTGTCTTCATTTACTATTGAACAGGTTCCCTAAAAAGCAACAAAACAAAACAAAACAAAACAAAACAAAAACAAAACACCTTGGTCTTGGTCACAGACAGTTAAATTGTGGAATTTACAGTCCTTAGGGGATTCTAATGTGGAACCTTCTTTGAGAAACTCTGATTTAAACTATGGTCAGGAAAGTTCATCAGATAAAGCTAGAATCTTGAGCTGAAGCTTGGTGAATATGACAGAGTTGGCTGTGAAACAAAGCTGTTTGTATTTGCACACGCACCTGTGTGCACAGGCATGAGTGAGTCACTAAGTTTAGAGCTGCAGGGGAAAAGGATATGGACAATATGGAGAATTGCAAGGGCTGAGTTTGAGGCTGGAGAAGAGAGAGATAGAAAAGTCAAGCCAGGGACACAACAAAAGGAGCTGGAATTTCATTCCGAGGTAGTGGCTTACATGATATCAGAGCTGCACACAGCAGGGCTTGGTAAACAATAATGCCTACCTGTAATGGTTGCTTGAGTTTTTAGAATCATCGACTATAGGAAGGAATGGCATTCAGAGTACGTTCATGGGGAATAAAGGAAGAATTCTCAGAACTTGTGAGGCACCAGTCCTACGTGATGACAGAAGAGGCCGCTGTCTTTGGATTGTGGGTTTCACCCCATCCAAACCAAGCCTGCGGAGTCTAGCCAGAAAATGGTCGCCCACCAGACACTTTGTGGTCATAAATACATATAGTGTAAAACAGGGCATCTTAGGCATGTTTTAAGTGTACAGTTCAGAGGCATTTAGCACATTCACAGTGTTTATAACCCTTCCCACCATCCATCTAGGATTTTTTTGTTAGCCTTCAGTAGCCACCAAATAATGACTCTTGGTGTCTCCCCAGTCCTGGTAATCTCCATTCTCTTGCCTAAATCTGTCTTCTCTAGGTAATGCAGATAAGTGGAATCCTACAGCATTTGGACTGGGTTCTTTCACACAGCATAAGATCCTCATTAGATTTTAGTAGGTGCTGTTCTTCAACTCTACTCTCTGCAGTTAGAACAACCTACGAGTAGCTTGCCACTAGGAGCCTGAGGTATGTCAACAGAGTGCAATACCGGATGATCCTGCAGTGTCTACCATGTGTGGGAAAGGTTTGCTGCGTCTCTGAGACAGATACTTTTAGAGTCCAAACTATCTACTACAGTTTCCCATTCTGTTCCTTCAGACAATGTAAGACCAACATAAAGGTAGCTATTTATTATCTTTTCATGGATTACTTTTTTCACTTTCTCTTTATATGATTTTATGTTGCAACTTTGTTCTGTAGATTGTGTGATTTTCAGATGTTTCTTTCTTCCAGGCAGGATAATAAACATATAGAATAATGATATTTAACCTAGTGTCAGTTTATATTAAAGCAGGACTATGGATCAGGAATGTTCCCCGGTGCACAACCTCTGCTTGGTGTTACTGGGTGATGTTGGAAACTGTAAGTAGCAGGGATTGTTGGGAGGTTTCTGGTCACTATGGAGTAACCTTACAGGGGATTTGTGGTAGGATGGTCTCTTTTCTCTTTTACTTTCTAGCCATAAGGTGAGCAGTTTTGTTCCATCATGGGCCATAGGCACAAAAGCAATAGGACCAACCGACCATGGACTGAAACCTCTAAAACTAAGAGCCAAAATAGACTTTTCCTCTGTTCAAGCCAATTACCTCAGGTGTTTCATTGCAGTAGGACGCTAACATAAGCAGGAACAGGTTGTATCTTTACAGCTTTTTACTGTGATGAACAGGTCAGTTTCATGACCAATCTATTTTCATAGTTCTCTCTGTTCACGAGAAGTTTTTATGAGTAGTTCTTCAAAAGGATGGAAATCACTTGACGTAGTTGTCTTATGAAAAGTCATCACATTTCATCAGTAGCTTAATCTTAGAAAGACACTGGATTCTTTTTCTTTAAAAATCTTTTTTATCTTTTTTAAAATTTTATTTAAGGAGAAAAAGAAAAAAAAAGCAGAAAAAGGGTACAAGTTATACAGAATTTCAGAAAAAAAATAAACAGTAGGAAATCACTAGTTAATGGATTACATATTGTCATGTTAGAAATATTTGTTCAAGTTACAAAATTAAAGCATATAAAGTGGACATTCAAACAGTGAGACTGCAAACAGTTCTGTTCAATGAGCCAACAAAACTCAGTTAATATCATTGTCTATCTTACACACTTAAATATACAAGCAGTTATATCATTTAGAGCACTTTCTTTTCCTCTCTTTTGTACAATGGCTATTACACATTTTGGGTTTTATTACTCCCACAGTTCTTATTACTTTTTTTGGAAGAGAGTAAAACCAAATGTGACATAACAGAACAGAGTCAGTTAAATCAAAAGGGTGGACATAATAAATAATGTAAAAACATAATACAAGGTGATCAACAATGGTTACCATAATGCCTCCTGCTATCTCAATAAAATCTTTTCCTTTCTAAAATTTTATTTAAAAATGCTCCTTGTATTAAAATTATTAAGTTCTTGCAATATATTAGATATTATGTTAGAGTTGACAAAAGCAAGATATATATGATGTCTGCCTTGTTTAGCTTTAATGTATTTACTGTTTGTTTCTGACTTATGGAGTTGCTTTCTGATTCACATAATCATCTAATGTGAAGTTCACAGGATATTTATACTTGTACAAGATTTTTTTATGATAGCATGTGAAAGGGGCCGACCGACTGGCTGCCAAGCTGAAGTACCAGGTGGTGGAACTGCCATTATCTGATTCTTATTTTAGATTTTTAGTTCTAGAAGCTTCTGTGCCAGTGTTTCACAGGATACCTCCAGAGACAAGAAGGAAGGAATGGCTCATATTAACTTAGGAGAGAATAGTGTATAAATCTGATTATTGATTTATTAATTTTGATGGGAGAATATGTCTTTCCAGTCACTGAAATATTTATTTTAATCATCTAATGAATCCTTCCAGTCTCACTGTGCCTGTGAGACTGAATTAACAGTCAGAGAATTGCTAAGTGAAGACAGAATTGAAGTAAAGTTATGTAAGAGGTTCCAAGGGATCTCTTATTCAGGCTAAGGGGATACCTGGTGTAAATCTAAACCATGTGGCCAAGAGGACCTCTATAGTGATCCAATCTTGTTCCCAGATTTTGTGTCTCACCAGTGCTGTGTACTTACTGCTAATGTGGAGCTTCCATTTCCTGTGTTAGGGTGATTATTATTCTGAGTGACACATTCTCTCAGCAGATATACTAATATCAAGATTAAATTAGAGTAGATCATATTATCTTTTGGGAGTGACTGCATATTTCTGATTTAATCCATAATGGATTATGGTTAGTAGCCAAATTCTTAGAGTTGTAGAAGTTGTCTTTTACCCTCATCTAATCAAATTGTTATCTTCTCCTTCATCTATGAATGCATTTTAAAAAGTGCTAAGAAAAAAATAAAATAAAAAATTGCTAAGGGGCTGGGTGTGATGTTGTAATCCCTGCAGGATGAGGCAGGAGGGTCACAATTTTGATCCAGCCTGGACAATTTACCAAATCTCTGTCTCCAAATAAAAAGTAAAAAAGGGATGGAGGTATAGCTCAGTGGTATGGCATTACTTAGAATGTATGAGGTCCTAAGATCAGTCTCCAGCACAAAAAAAGTGTTGTATTTCTTTAGAACAGAACATCCATTAAAAAATCCATGAATTTTTGGGAGAGTTAGCCCTTCCAAAACCTTCAGCCATTTAATGCACATGTATTACATTTACCCAGCCAGTATACTTCAGTTTCTTAGTTGCCCAGGTAATAGGTCCTGTTCTGGTTGCTCCTGTTTCTTAGAAATGGCTGGTCATAGTGATGCGTGGCTGGTCACTATGATACACGTGGTATAAACCAATCCAATGGATAAGCCATTTTACCTGTGTACTTCCTATTTCCCTCTCCAGTGTAAACTCTTGACCACCAGAGATCAGAATCTGATATTCTGGGAATCATCCTGATTAGTGACCACCAATGTAAATACATTTGTCTCCACATCCTGAGTGTTGTTTTGATGTTTCTACTTGCCATTGCATCTGATGTGTCCAGCCCAGAAGACCAACTGTTCTGACCTCTGTGGCCACCAGTCATGGCCCTTATGGATGGAGCAAGGACCTCTCCATATCCTGATGGGAAGTTGTGCCTTTGAGGTTTCTTGAGTCCCTTGGAAATCTGAAGGAGCGTTCCTGGCTCCTCACTTGAGTGATTTGAATCACACCCAAAAGGAAGGAGGATGCAATCTGTCTGTCAGTCCTGCTCAGTTTGAGCAGAAGAAGAACTCAGTCAGTGCTTGTTAATTAAGGCCACCTTCAAGGGAAGAGAGGTTGGAATGAGTCCCTGCTGAATGAATGTGTGAGTGAGTGGAATAGACAGTGGATAGGCTACTTTGTTTATGCAACAAGACTGGGAACTACTGGTCGTGGTGGCTGATTAGTCCTCACCTGTGGTTCCATGGTGAACTACACATGGCATAACAGAGGCTTCACACCCTCCTTAGCTAAGTCAGACCTAAGTCCCTGAGGCAAGCAGCTAGGTGGGCATCTGAGTAGTCTCTCTCTGAGGGGCACCCGTCCTTTATCTGTGGTGCCATCATTCAAAGGTACACAACACAACACTATAGGGAGATAGAATGGAAACTAATTCGTTAAAACCCACAGTCCCTGACTGCACAAAAATTCTTTTATAGAGTTAGAAATGAAACCAAGCCACTCCTTGCATTAAGAAAAGATGCCTATTCTTCCTTAGAGTTCCTTGGCTCTCTCATCAACCACCCCAGGTACTGCCAACACCTAGAGCTTCACTCTCGGTTCTCAATTCATCTACTGCCAGCCAACTGAACTGGTTCCAGTTAGCCACTGCCTGCTTTTGGACACAGAGGCCCTCTCTCCAGAGTCTTCTGCTTACATGCCTATCCTGGTAAGATGGCATTATCTGACACCCAGCCAAGACGACAGCAATTCCTTCTGAGTTCCACATTTGACTGAAGAAAAATTGGACAGTCAGCCTGGACAAATGAGGTGTGTCCTGTCTCACCTCAATAGATATGACAGAATGAATTCTATCAAATTGGGCCCCCAAGAGCCTGTGGTTATTGCAAAAGGCAGGGTCAAACCTGTGACTTTTCTGGTAGACAATGGAACAGAGCTCTCTGCCTTCAAATTACCTCTGTGAAAAAATTTCCATCACTAGGGCAGCAGAAACTCTTGCCTCTCACCCCTTCTGCCAGGCACAAACTTGCAGCCTGGCAGAATGTTTCACCAAATATAAATTCCTGTCACCAAGCCAGTCAACTTGCTTCTTGTTTAACCCTTCACTTTCAATTTTGACTGTTTCTCAAGAAAAAGATGATACCTGCATCAGTCTGAGACAGATAACTGCAATTCTGAAGTTCTAAAAACTGTCCTCCTAGAAGTATGAACTAAAGACTCATCTTCAGGCCTAGCCATCAACCATGCTGCCTTGCTGCAACCTCCATTGCTGTCAGATATCATAGGAAGCCATCCATACATCAACCTGATGGAATCTTAATCCCCTTTGGCAAGATCTCCTTGCCACCAACAATGCAACCATCACCTTGCAATTTGCAGTTCCCAACCCATACACTCTTTTTTTGCCCCTTCCAATGGGAAAATCTTGAGGTAAACAGCCAGCTCACTTGGATTCAATTGCCATAAGGGATTAAAAACTCTCTTACCTGGGTTCTGCACCTCTGTCCTGCACAACAAAAAGCTCTCTCAGTCATGAAAACAGACCCACAAGGCCATCTGAGAGGCTCTCAGGCTCTTCCCAAGACAGAAAAGCTTTACTATGTTCTTCCTGAGGACCCCAAGTGTGACCTGCCTCCTCCTTACATTCATTTGTCTCCTGCACCACAGCCTCAGGGTCTGCTGTCAGCAACTCCTGACCCTGTTTAGGAATGAGGAACATCACTGTAATTTAGATGGGGACAAAGCCTGGTTAAAGTCAAAAGTCCCCACCATAGTAGTTGATTATGTGCTTGGGTGAACATAGTCCTTCCCTAAGTATGTCCAAATGAGGCATAATTTGGCAGAGGACCATGAGGGCTTAGCTCAGTACTACCCTGCTCTCCTGGCACACTTCAAAGAGGGAGGCAAGAAGCCAGTAACCATGTCTAAAGTTACCCACTGGAGCCCTCACTAGAAAGAAATTCGGCCAATGCAGATACCGTGAGATTGATGGACACTTTATCAAACATGAATTCCTGTACATGCTTGAGTGCCCCATACCTCTCCTGTGACATGACCAGGCCTCCCCCACACTTGGGCCCACTGTCCTGGACTTGATATTGACTGTGACTGTACCTCAGGAGGAATAATAGTGCCTACATCAGCCTGAAATGCCTGCTCATCATAACCCTGAAATTTTGAGACTCTTTTCCAAAAGTATGAACTAAGGATTCACCCCCAGTGCTTGAGCCTTTGGTGACTGAGCTCTGTCCCTAGGAAAACCCCACTTGCATCAAACAGTGCACTTTTTCTGCCTGTAAAGCCAGTTCACGATCTCCAGCTGCCAATGCCATTGTGATTGCCCTCTGTATATGTTGCCTCAGTCTGCTGCTACCCACAACCTGGTGCTCTACCTCCTGACCTTAAAAAATGCCTTCTGCCTTTGATTGGCTCCTGTCAGTCAACCCCTGTTCACCTTTAAATAGATAAAACTCAGTTCTGGACTCAAAAGCCAACTGGCCTGGACTCACCCTATCAGAGATTCAAAAACTTATTTCCTCTTTAAAAAAGCACTTCTATAAGTGACATTCAAGTTGCTGCAAAGGCACAGAAGTTCTGCTACAAGATCTGGCAGAAACTCTGCAAATTTCTTGGAGCTGCTGGCTGCTGCTTATTCAGACTGGCAGTCCCTGGCAGCACCCAATAGCCTCACCACTTTGCCTCCATGCTCCAATAGCTACTGTCCTTTTTGATCAAGAAAGCTGACCTACTCACTTTAGACTAAGACCTAACTGTCCAGGTGTCAGGTGCTGTACTGGGATAAACTGTTCTAAAAATGGTCCTCCTGACAGATGCTGAGTGCACCCTGTTTACAGGTAGAGGTAGCTATGTTAGGAATGAAGTCCTCTGCTAGCTGTGTTTTTTCTTTTCTTTCTTTCTTTCTTTCTTTTTTTTTTTTTTTTGCCTTAAAATCTATGGACAGTTGCCCCAAGAAAATAGGATAATCAATCAAATACTTGACCAAGATTTGGTGAGTGTCCAAGGCACAATGGATACTCTTCTAGATCAGATTTAACTCCCTCATTACCCTTTCAGAACAATGTTACACACAGACCTAAATTCTAGGTGGGACTTTTCTCAGATCACATATAACGTGCCCATCAAAGATTTGCCAAGGAAACTAAGAGGCGAGAAATGTAACAGAAAATGCTCCCCTTTCCTGCCAGCCAGTATATTTCAGTTTCTTAGTTGCCCAGGTAATATAGTTCCTGTCCCAGTTCTGGTTGCTCCTGTTTCTGAGAAATAGCTGGCCACTGTGATGCATAGCTGGTCATTAAGATGCATGTTGTACAAACCGATCTCCAACTGACAAACCACTTTGCTGCTGTACCTCCTGCTTGTTTATCCAGTATAGGCCCAAGACCACCAGAGAGCAAGGCCTGATATTCTAGATATGATCCCGATCAGTGCCCATCAGTATAAATCTGCCTCCAAAGCCTGGGTGTCATTTCAGTGTTCCTGCTTACTGCTGAGTACCCTAAATTTGAGACAAATACTTTGAGATAAAAATTCGGTTAAGCATTCAAGGCTGAAGGAATCAGAAAAAGAAAATATGGTTCTTAATCATAACCTAGACAATAAATTAGTGTCAATTACCTCCATCTGTACTCTTCCATCACCTTCAAGGCGTCCCTCTTTGCTCTCTGGCTTGATTACTTCCCCTGATACTAGTTTCTTTCCTTTCTCCATACGCCCATTTGAGAGAGTAGAAATCTGTTTCGGTTTGGTTTGTTTTATTTTGAGACAGGGTCTCTCTGTGCAGTTCAGGCTGGCCTGGAGCTCACTTTGCAGCTTGCACGCACAACGGTCCTCTTGTCTCAGCCTCCCAGCTGCTGGGATGACAGGCATGTGCCACCATGCCCAGTGAGATCACAATTTTTTTTTTTTTTCGTTTTTATCGGTACCAGGGATTGAACTCATGACCGCACACTTGCAAGGCAGGTGCTTATGCTGCTGAGCTAAATCCCCAGCCCCCAGGATCAGAAATCTTGATTAGGACTGTTTAAGTTCTAGTCTGTTGAGTCCCTGAGCTCTCTTTATCTGACTGTTTGAAATTTATGATAAGTTAAGCCACAGTTTGTTTTATCGTACTAAGTCTGGGCCTTTGTCCAGATGGATCATTTTTATGTGTTCAAAGTACTACCTAAACATCACAACTTTATACTATATCCTTGATAATTTCATGTTATCTGCATAGCTGTATGAAACTGAATTTCTTTTGTTCTTGTTCTTGGACTTTTATTAGTGACTTCATGCCGCTGGATCTTATCATCTGTCCATTTGTTGTCCTCTATTGCTAAATGCCAGCTACAGAGTTTAATGCTTCACATTCCCTCCCAAGAACCTAGTGCATTAATATTATCCTTCATCACTACTGATACTGCTTATTTCTGGGAAATTAATGTGTTGGTTAGTGGCACTTTTATTTCCCATTTGAAGACTTATGAGTGTAATGTGTTTTTAAAAATTCTATCCAGTAGATTAATAATGGACAAGAGATGGCACCATGTGAGCACACAAGGCCATAAAGATTAAGGTCCCAGGATTCAGAAGAGCAAACGTAATAGAGCACATTTTATGTCTTGGAAAGGGAGCAGATGCTACAATGAATTTTTAAGTTAGCAATTTGTTTAGTCTCTGGAGGCCCTGGCAACTTGCTAAGGTTATGGGGGTAAAAAGCACCTGCAGAGAAGAATTTCTCAGTCAGAACCAACATTTAAAGTGGTGGTGTGTTAATGCTTAAAAAGAAACCCTGCATGCATTTTTTATAAGTCCTAGCTTTGCAGTTGGATCTGATGAATGCTGCTCCCAGGGTTGAGCCAGCTTGCCGTTTTCCAGACTCCATTTCCATTATTTATATCCTTTCCAATGAAGCCTGTGGCACACTCTGAAATTAAAGACAGTTTTGCTGAAAGTACAGTCCAGGACCTGATTGGAGACATGTGGCAAATGTCATTGAACCTCCTTTAGGGGAAGAAGGCATTGGGGATTAAACCTGAGGAACCCTGAGCCATGTCCAAGCCCTGTTTTTTTTTTTTTTAATTTATTTAAGAGGAAAAGGAGAAAAACACAAAACAAACCAAAGTGGTGTAAGGGTACACGTAATACAGAACTACAAAAAAACAAAACAAAACAAAACAAATCAAAACAAACAAACAAAAAAAACATAACAGTAAGAAATCACCTGTTAGTAGATTACATATTATCATCTTGAAAATAGTTCCTCAAATCACAGTATCAAAGAATACAAGGTGGACATTCAAACAGGGAGACTGCAAACAGCTGTGTTCAATGATCCAAAAACATTGATATAGTCAGCTATTTAACACCCCTAAACACACTTGCTGTTATATCCGTTAGAGCTCTTTTTCTTTTTTTTTCCCTCTCTTTTTTATAACAAAATTTACACATTTTGGATTTTATTACTCCTTAGTGCTTATTACTTTTTTTTTGGGGGGGGGGGAAGAATACAGTCAAATATGGCAAAACAAAGCTGTCAGTCAATACCAAGGATAGACATAGCACATGGTGTAGAACAGAGTACAAGTTTATCAACAATGGTTATCAACGTTGTCCCTTGTTTCCTTAAAAAGAATTGTCTATCTCATTGGATATTATAAAGTTGGACAAAACAGTAGAGAACAAGACCAATAAAACTTAGGCATTGTAAACATTACAGGGCTTCCAAAGAAGACAATAGTCAAACCAGAATGGGTATCTTAGTGAATCTTATTGTCTTCAAAGTAGTTGCCTATGTCTTCAAACTTGATACTATCATATAGAATGGAACAGAGTCTAATCAGTCAAAACAAGATCGTGGGAGTACTACAGGACTTCAAAACAAGTTAATAGGAAATCAAAAAGAGTTACTATTTATATATCCTAATTTTTTGAATTTTTTCTTTAATTAAGACAAACATAAGAAATGACTAAATAATTTTTTTAAAACAATAAGGGGGAGATTGAGATAAAACAGGACATAACAATATAGCAATAGAGGTCACAGCATGACTGTTTCAACAACCTAGTACTTCACCACCATATAACCTGACTTAATAGTAGTTACCATAGTGTCTTTTTCCTTGAAATATTTGGATAAAACTTCATATACTCTAGCTTCAAATATTTTCATATCAAGAAGCCCAGAATAAAGCCTTTCTAATTAATGAGTGAAAACTTTATAAGGCTCCAAGGCCACCTAATGGGGAATCATGATTACCACATATTTTTATATATTTGAATCATTACTTACATTAGGGAAACTATTCGGTATTCACACATGCAAGATTGATTTATTTCACTTATGAGTATGGTCTCAAGCTGCGCCCATTTATTGATAAATATCTCAATGTGATCCTTCTTTATAGCTGAATAATACTCCATTGTATAGAAATACCACAACTTTTTTATCCATTCCTCAGTTGATGGACACTTGGGTTGTTTCCAAGATCTGGCGATTACAAATTGTGCTGCTATAAACATAGGTGCACATATATCACTGTGGTATGATGCTTTCAGTTCTTCTGGGAATATGCCTAGAAGTGGAATAGCTGGAATAAATGGGATTTCCAGTCCCAACTTTTTGAGAAATCTCCAGACAGATCTCCACAAAGGCTGTACCAGTCTACACTCCCACCAGCAGTGCAGGAGAGTTCCTTTTTCCCCACAGCCTCTCCAGCATTTGTTGTCGGTTTTCTTGATCCTGGCCATTCTTTCAGGAGTGAGATGGTATCTCAGTGTGGTTTTAATTTGCATTTCTCTAATGACCAATGATGATGAGCATTTTTTCATGTATTTATTTGCCATTTGCATTTCTTCATCTGAGAATTGCGTATTCATCTCAGATGCCCATTTTTGGATTGGATCTTTGAATTTTGGAGGTCTGAGTTTCTTTAATTCTTTATATGTTTTAGACAAGAGGCCCTTGTCTGAGAGAGAGTTCACTAAAATCTTTTCCCAGTTTGTGGGTTTTCTTTTCACTATGCTGGAGATTTCTTTTGACATGCAGAAACTTTTTAATAAGAAGTGGTCCCAGTTATTGATTCTGGGAAGTATTTCCCGTGCGGTTTGAGTCCTGTTCATGAATTCTTTACCTACTCCTATGTCTCCAAGGTTTCTACCTAATTTGTCTTGCAATAGATTTAGTGTTTCTGTTTTAATATTCAGATCTTTGACCCATTTAGATTTTAATTTAGTACATGGTGATAGACATGGGTCTAGCTTTAGTTTTCGGCAAGTGGAGAGCCAGTTTTTCCAGCACCATTTATTAAAGAGACTGTCGTTCTTCCAATGAACCTGCTTGGCTCCTTTATCAAAGATAAGGTGGTTGAGTGTGTTCGTAGTTGTGGTTGTATCTTCTAATCTATTCCACTGATCTTCGGCTCTGTTTTGATTCCAATACCATGTTGATTTTACTACTGTTGCTTTGTAGTATAACTTCAAGTCAGGGATTGTGATGCCTCCTGCTTTGTCTTTGCTGCTTAGAATTGCCTTTGCGATTCTAGGTCTCTTCTGGTTCCAGATGAAATTTAGGAGTGATTTCTCTAGATCTATAAGGTATGTTGATGGTATTTCTGTTGGGATTGCATTGAATCTGTATAACAGTTTTGGGAGAATGGCCATTTTCACAATGTTTGTTCTTCCTATCCATGAGCAAGGGATGTCTTTCCATTTTCTGAGATCATCTTCAATTTCCTTTTTCAGTGTATTATAATTTTCACTGTATAAGTCTTTCACTTCTTTCGTAAGAGTAATTCCTAAATATTTCATTTTTTTGCTTGCTAATGTGAAGAGTGCAGTTTCTCTTATTTCCCTCTCTGTAATTTTGTTGTTCGTGTATAGGAATGCTATTGATTTCTGAGTATTGATTTTGTATCCAGCCACATTACTGAATTTATTTATTGTATCTAAGAGTATTTCAATGGAGTTTAGGGGGTCTTCTATGTAGAGTATCATGTCATCTGCAAACAATGATAATTTAACTTCTTCTTTTCCTATCTTTACCCCTTTTATTTCTCTTTCTTGCCTAATTGCTCTGGCTAGTACTTCCAGTACTATATTAAATAGGAGTGGTGATAAAGGACATCCTTGTCTTGTGCCCGATTTTAAAGTAAAGGCTTTCAATTTTTGGCCATTTAGTATGATGCTGGCTGTTGATTTGTCATAAATGGCCTTTATTATATTGAGGTAAAGACCATTTATTCCAATTTTCTGTAAAGTTCTTATCATGAATAAGTGTTGGACCTTATCGAAGGCTTTTTCTGCATCTATAGAAATGATCATGTGATTCTTATTTTTGGCTTTATTGATATGGTGGATTACATTTATTGATTTGCGTATGTTGAACCATCTTTGCATTCCTGGGATGAATCCCACTTGGTCATGGTGTATGATCTTCTTGATGATTTGCTGGATCCTATTTGCCAATATTTTATTGAGGATTTTTGCATCTGTGTTCATTAGGGAGATCGGTCTATAGTTCTCTTTTATAGTTGGGTCTTTCTCAGGTTTTGGTACTAGAGTAATATTTGCTTCCAGGAATGACTTAGGAAGGATTGCTTCCCTTTCAATTTCATTGAATAGTTTGAGGAGTGTCGGCATTAGGTCTTCTTTATATTTCTTGTAGAATTCTGCAGTGAATCCATCTGGGCCTGGGCTCTTCTTGGTGGGTAAGGCCTTAATTACATTTTCAATTTCATTAGCAGAGATTGGGTTATTCAACAGTTTTATATCCTCTTGATCTAGCTTTGGTACTTCATATGCTTCTAAGAATCTGTCTATTTCTTCTGTGTTATCAAACTTTTGAGAGTAGAGGTTTTCGAAATAGGTGTTGATGATCCTCTGTATTTCTATTGGGTCTGTAGTCATTTCTCCTTTTTCATTTCTTATTGCATGAATTTGAGCTTTTTCTTCCCTTTTTAAAATAAGGTTGGCTAGGGGCTTATCGATTTTATTTATTCTTTCAAAGAATCAACTCTTTGATTCGTTGATTCTTTGGATTGTTTTCTTAGTCTCTATTGCATTGATTTCTGCTCTGATTTTTATAATTTCCTCTCTTCTTTTGGCTTTGGGCTTGACTTGCTCTTCTTTTTCTAGCTGTTTGAGGTGTAGCATCAAGTTGTTTATTTGTATTCGTTCTGTTTTCCTGATGTGGGAACTCAGTGCAATAAATTTTCCTCTCAGAATGGCTTTCATTGCATCCCACAGATTCCGGTAAGTTGTATCTGCATTTTCATTTTCTTTTAGGTATTGTTTAATTTCTTCTTTAATTTCTTCTGTGACCCACTGATTACTCAAGAGTGTGTTATTTAGTTTCCATGTGTTTGCGGAATTTTTGCAGTATCTTTTGTCATTAATTTCTAATTTCAGAGCGCTATGATCCGATAATATGCAAGGGATGATTTCAACTCTTTTGCATTTGCTTAAATATGTTCTGTGAGCTAATATATGGTCTATTTTAGAAAATGATCCATGTACTGCTGAGAAGAATGTGTATTCTGATGTTGTTGGGTGGAACATTCTGTATATGTCTATCAAACCCATTTGTTCACAGGTGTGATTCAGTTCTGTTATTTCTTTTCTCATTTTCTGTCTGGTTGATCTGTCCCTTGGTGTCAATGGTGTATTAAGGTCTCCTGTTACAATTGTGTTACTGATAATTTGAGTTTTCATTTCTGTTAATAATTGTTTTATATAACTGGGTGCTCTGGAGTTTGGTGCGTATATATTTAAGATAGTTATCTCTTCCTCTTGGAGTTTTCCCCTTACGAGTATGTAGTGACCTTCTTTGTCCTTTATGGTCATTGTTGGTTTAAAGTTCACGTTGTCTGCAAACAGAATGGCTACTCCTGCCTTTTTTTGGATTCCTGCTGCATGAAGAATTGTTTTCCATCCTTTGACTTTCAGTCTGTGAGTATCCTTCTGGGTTAGATGGGTTTCCTGTAAACAGCATATGGTTGGATTTTGTTTCTTGATCCATTCTGCTAGTCTGTTTCTTTTGATTGGTGCATTGAGACCATTTACATTAATGGTTATTACTGTTAAATGCTGGTTAATTGTAGGAATGTTATCTCTCTGCTGTTGCATCTTTATCTTTCTGTTCTGTTTAATTATTTTGCTTTGCTTAGTGGTTTTTTCCTTTGTGTATCTAAACTGTCTTTCAATATTTTTTGCAGGGTTGGTTTGGTGTTCATGAAGTTCTTCAGCTGTTCTTTGTCATGGAAGTATCGTATTGCACCATCTATTTTGAATGATAGTTTTGCAGGATATATCAGTCTTGGTTGGAAATCATTTTGCTTTAGGATCTGGAATACTTCACTCCATGCTCTTCTTGACTTTATCATTTGTGCTGAGAAGTCTGCTGTGATTCTGATAGGTTTTCCTTTATAAGTGATCTGTCTTTTCTCTCTGACAGCTTTTAATAATCTATTCTTGTGTTGGATTTCTGGGATGGTGATTATTATATGTCTGGGTGTAGTTTTATTTTGGTTATGGCTGTTTGGAGTTCTATATGCTTCACTGATCCTGATGTCAGTTTCTGATCTCATGCTTGGGAAATTTTCAGCTATTACTTCTCTAAATATCCTCCTGACATCCTTCATGTTGTCTCCCTCTCTTTCATTAATCCCTATCATTCTTATGTTATTCTTCTTTGCATCGTCTTGCAGTTGTTGAATTGTTGTTTCCTGATTCCTTGTTATTTTCAAAAGATCTTTCCTTTCCTGTTCACTAGCTGCAATCCTGTCTTCAAGGTCTGAAATTCTATCTTCGCTTTCATTAAGGTGGTTTTTACAACTTTCAGTGGAGTTTTTTATTTCCTGTATATCTCTGTGCATCTGCATTATGTATTCTGTTTGTTTCTTATATTGCTTGTCTAGGGATTCTATCTTTTTGTTTAGTTCCTCCAATTTTTTATCTGTGTTTTCTTTAGATATATTTAGAATCTCTTTCATTTCTTTTATCATTTCTTCTTTTATCTGGGAGATTATTTCGAGTTTGAATTTCTTTAAAGCTTCCTGGAGTTGCTTGTCAATTTCAGTGGCTATTGTGTCCGATATATGAGGTGGATGGGATATATTTTCTTCTATATACATTGCTCCTAGGGTTTCTTGAGATGGGCTGGAGGTTTGAGGTTGTAATTTGGTCTTTCATTTTGTCATTTTCCTATATTTCTGTGTTTCAAGTGTTATTTGAAAGCTTCCTCAGGATCTGTTGAAAATCCCCTTCTATGTTTGGAGCTACTGAGACTCTGGCACCGCACTACCCCAAGCCATTGGGCCTACAGAACCAGTGGCCCTCCTCTGCCTGCTCAGAACTCCGCAGTTCCAGACAGGCTGGGCCTCAGGGACACTGTGCGCCCACCTGCCCCTTGGAAGCTCCACAGTTCTTCAATCGCAGCCGGGTTAGGGTACTCACCACAGGCCACAGTGCTTCAGGAACCTGTGGACCCTCCCTGGTTGCAGAGATATCCACAGTCCTCCAGACACATGGAGAGGCCGATGCAGGTACCCCAAATCTGCCCAGCTCCTCCTCTGCAGACCAATGGCCAGGTGCGGCAGCTAAACAGGCTGGGCTAGGCTGATGGTGTGGGCCCGCCCACCCGTCGGTAGCTCAGCAATTCTCCAAGTGTAACCAGAATGGGGAGGCTGATGTGGAAGCCTCAAACTCACCTCTCCCCTTCACTGCACCTGGAAGCCTGGGGGAACTCCAGCAGTCTGGGCGGAGATATCCAGAGTCCTCCAGACACGCAGAGAGGCCGGTGAGGGCACCCCAGATCTGCCCAGCTCCTCCTCTGCAGACCTATGGCCAGGCGCGGCAGCTAAACAGGCTGGGCTAGGCTGGTAGTGTGGGCCAGCCCACCTATCGGGAGCTCAGCAGGTCTCCAAGTGAAGCCGGAATGGGGAGGCTGATGTGGAAGCCTCAAACCCACCTCTCCCCTTCACTGCACCTGGAAGCCTGGGGGAACTCCAGCAGTCTGGGCGGAGATATCCAGAGTCCTCCAGACACGCAGAGAGGCCGGTGAGGGCACCCCAGATCTGCCCAGCTCCTCCTCTGCAGACCTATGGCCAGGCGCGGCAGCTAAACAGGCTGGGCTAGGCTGGTAGTGTGGGCCAGCCCACCTATCGGGAGCTCAGCAGGTCTCCAAGTGAAGCCGGAATGGGGAGGCTGATGTGGAAGCCTCAAACCCACCTCTCCCCTTCACTGCACCTGGAAGCCTGGGGGAACTCCAGCAGTCTGGGCGGAGATATCCAGAGTCCTCCAGACACGCAGAGAGGCCGGTGAGGGCACCCCAGATCTGCCCAGCTCCTCCTCTGCAGACCTATGGCCAGGCGCGGCAGCTAAACAGGCTGGGCTAGGCTGATAGTGTGGCGCCCTGTTTGTTTTTTGAGACAGAATCTCACTAAGTTGCCTGAGCTGGCCTCAAATTTGTGTTCCTTCTGTCTCAGCCTCCTGAGAAGCTGAGATTATAGGTAGGAATGACCACACCTTGCTGACCTTCTGTTTTATTTTTTATTTAAATAAAAAAAACAGATAAGAAGGGTAGAAACAATATAGAATTTCAGAAAAATAAACAGTAAGAAATCACCAGTCGATAAGTTATATACCGGCATCTTAGAAATAGTTGCTTGAGTTACAAAATTAAGCTTACAAAGTGATATTCAAACAATGACGCTGCAAACAGTTCTGCTCAGTGATCCAACTAGAACTTAGTAATATGGTTATCAACCCTACACACTTGTTTTTTATCTTAAAGAAGGTAAGATTAAACAGAACGAAACAGTTTATAAGGAAACAATTTAAAGAAACATAGATTTCAAAGCAAGTCCACTGGAGATCTTCACTGTCTTCTTTTCTCTAGTTTTCTTCCAAATAGTTATACCCATCTTCACACATATTGAATATATACTGAACATTATAGAACTAATCAGATCATTATAGGATGATGAAGGCTTTTTAGGTCTTCAAGACCTGATTTTGGGGAAGTCAATAATGTCTACCATAATGTTTCTCAGTCTCTTCGTAGTAGCTGTCTTTATCTTTATGTATGCTGAAATTGAACATAAGAGACTAGACTAATATCAGTCTTAACAATGAATGATGGTATTGCTAGATTTCATATCATAATGCTACAGAATTAGCACTGGGTTTCTTAGTGTCTCTTCTTCTTCAGAGCATCCGTTCATTACATCGTGTATTATATAATCTGTTCCCATATGTAGTTTAGAAATTCTTCCTATGTGTGAATCTCTACATGTATATCTATCCTTTCTGTATTATAGGGAAAAACATATCAAAACAAGACAACAAAATAAATTCCTAGAAAAACATGAAATGAAAAAGACATATAGAACCATAATATTAGGTGATCTATAGTAGCTATACTTACTCTTGTTATTTTCAGTAGAATTGTCCACATCATCAGGCATAATATAATTGAACATAACATTACATAGCTATTTTAATAAAAACACAACTTTGAAGATATTGTAGGACTTGAAAGCAGTTAATAATCAAAACCAGAATGGATATCTTTTACATCTTGTCATCTTCAGAGTAGTTGTCTCCACTCCCAGACTTGATACTATCAAGCATACCAAATTCAAATGAAATCAGTCAAGGCTAAACAGCGGTCTAACAAACCAGCTTCAAATAACATCAGTCATAGTAAGACAATGTAAGTAATACAGGGTTTCAGTGTAAGTTAATAGGAAATTAAGGATAGTTACTGTGGTATAACCTGCTATTTTTGGGTTAGCTGTCTGTGCCCTCAAATCTGAGTAGACAGATTGGAACAAAATATAATCAAACTAAACAGAGTGATAAGATTACTGTGACTTTTAAATCCTGTACACTATTAACAATGTCCTCTGCCTTCCTTTTTTAGACATTTCTTCCCTTTTCCCTTTTTAAGGGTGCTTTGTGAAAGGATTTTGCCCCAGATGGGACACTGTAGCTGGTAAAGCCTTGGAGGCAGAACCAAGGGGCTCTATCTTGAGGTCATCTTCCCCGCCCCTAGGAATTTACCTGTGGCATGAAATGAATACCAATGGGCTACCTGTGCATCACTAATGCCCCAAACCTAAGCTACATGTATGCCCCCACACCACGTGTCTGGTGGAGACAATGCCAGACCCTGGAGAGAATGCCAGACCCTGGTAATGCCAGACCCTGGAGTGTCACGGGGTCTCTCCCTGCATTCTTAAAATAAAGGTCCATTTTAATTTCATACTTCTTATTTTTTCAGCCACACCAAAATCCTATCAGATGGTTCCCTTCCATGCTGAAAAATTCTGTCACTTTGTATATTTTGGGTCCCACTAACTCTTTTAGTTTTTAGATTAGGGGGCCAGCATGTTATCTGAGTGTTGCTAAACCTTTTTACCCCTGAGCTTGATCTTGAGCTGTACTCCTTTACTTACTAAAGTCACAAGCTTGTTCTTCCGTCCAGCCATGTAGCTCTACACTGCCCAAAAGTGTCATAGCTTTTCAATCTATCTGCGGCTGCTGGACGAGTCACCCCTATTTCTCTCTGGTTTCCTGTCACATATAGCATTGTTTTCTCATCTTTGACTCTCAGTTTATTAACCCTCTTTTAGGTTGAGTATATCTCCTATTCAGAGCATCTTGATGGATCCTGTCTCCTGATCTACTCTGCCTGTGTTTCTTTTTTTGTTAGTGTATCAGAGCTATCTATACTAAAGATTATAGCTTACCGTCTCTGCCTCATCTCTGCTATTCTATTCTTCTGCCATTATTTGTCCACTTTACTCTGTTCCACTGTCTGACCTGTATATTGAGGTCTCTCTGTCACTGTTGCTGAAATCCTGGTATTTTTTCCTCTCTCTCTTTCTGGAATGTCTTTCAGTATTTTTTGTAGGGTTGGGTTGGTGGCCATGAACTCTCATAGTTCCTCCTTGTCTTGGAAATACCTTGTTTCTCCATTAATTTTGAGAGAGTTTTTCTGGGTACATCAGTCTTGGTTGGAGGTTATTTTCTTTCAGGCCTTGGACTATTTCCCCCCAGGATTTTCTCAATTTAAGCGTTTGTGTTGATAAGTCTGTTGTTATTTTGATAATTTTTCCATTGTAGGTAATCTGCTTCTTTTCTCTGGCCGCTTTTAATATTCTTTTCTTGTAGTGGATTCTTGGAATCTTGATTATTATATATCTGGGTGTAGATCTGTTTTGGTTGTAGGTGGCTGGAGTACTGTATGCTTCTTTTATCTGGATATGATTTCTTTTTCCTATGCTTGGGAAGCTTTCCTTAATTATATCTGTGAATATTCTTTGTAGTTCATTTGTAGTTACTCCTGCTTCTTTGCTCAATTTTTTTATTCTTAAGTTATAAATCCTCTTGTCATCTTCTAGCCTTTGAATTGTTTCTTCCTGGTTCCTTGTTATTTTTAAGAGATCTTTTCTTTCATGATCACACACCATAAATCTCTCTTCAAGTTTCAAAAGGCTAACTTTAGTTTCTGTCAAGGCATTTTGCCAGCTTTCAATGGAGTTTTTAGTTTCCTGGTAATCTCTTTGGATCTGTTTCATGTATTCTAGATTTTGTTTATATTCTTCACCAAAGGCTTCTCTTCCTTTTCTGAGTTCCTCTGTTCTTCCACTTCTTTTTTATATCTTGCCTCACTTGGATCAGAAGTACAGTTTTAAATTCATATATGAAGGTATTTCTTTATGTCCACTGATGCTGTATCTAATATTGCATGATTACTGCACTGTTTCTCTTCTGTATTTATCTCTCTTGGGCTTATTTTTCCAGGGTCAGTGGCTGGTGGGTTTTTAAAAATTTCTATCTCTTGTCATGTTTCTGGTTTCTTTTAGACAGGTGTGTCCAGGGAGGGGGGGGTCTCTGGCCCTCTCTGTGTTGCTTAGCATCTTTCTGAAGCATGCTGACTGGGGTTTTGCTGCCCTCCCCAATTGGCTGTTATCTGAGGTATCTTAAACTCCCTCCCAGGGGCTTGGGATGGTGTGGGGATACTCATCTCAGGCTGCCCAGTCCAGACTTCAGAGTACAGGCAGGCAGGCCCAATTCCTCGAAGCTGGTCAATCATGGGAGGAAACTGTAAAGCTCTGGTTCTGTTTTTTTTGATTATTGTCTGAGGAGGTGTTTTCAGAAGCAGATTCTCTAGGCTCAGTTTGTGTCGACAGCTCCGTGGGGCTCACGTCATGCGGGCCTGGCAGCATCAAAGACACACATGCCCGCCCAAGGATCTCAGGGGCATCCGGTGGTGGGGGCCCACTCAGCACAGGTGCCATGAGCTCGGGTCCTTGTGCAAGTGGCAAGTGCAAAGGTGGTGATGCATCCCAGCAGGTCCAGTTTGGTGCCCAAGACGCTGCAACATGCCCTCCTCCTCATGCCCTATAGGACGCAGCCCGGATCTGGGGAGGCAGCAGCAGTGGTGGTGGCAGGGGCCGGGGCAGCCGGTGGGCACCGAGTCTTTCCACTCCCCCAGCCTCCAGCAGGCCCTTGGCGACAGAGTTGGAGGTGGCACCTGGAGCGCAGGGGTGTGGGGATGGCCTGTCTTGCTGGCGGCCCGAAGGTGCTCAGGGCTGCACGATGGCGCAGCCGGCTGGCAGTGTATGTTTGATTGGTTTTTCTCACCTTAGTTTCTTCTTGGGATGAGAGAATTCCTCTTCCTCTGTTTGTCGGTGTCACTCCCGGCCGGCAGGAAGGACACACAACAAAGTCTGGCAGTGGACAACCTTTTCTTTTATTTTCCTTCTCCGTACAGCCTGCCCCGGGAATCCTCCCGGCCGAAGCCTCTGTTGGTCCGCTCCCCGCGGCTCCTTGCGTGCTTCTCCCTACAGTCTGTCCCGAAGCCTCTACCGGTCCGCTCTCCGCGGCTCCTTGCGTGCTTCTTCTGCTTCTTCTTTCGTGGCGGGAGAGGCACTCACTTTCATAGGGTTACAGTGGCCAATCAGTTCAAAGCGCGCGATGCGGGCTGATTGGCTAACATCAGTTGTTGCTAGGCAGACTATCTTACAGGGCGGGTTGTGAAGCAGGAGATCTTACAGGGCGGGTTGTTTACAAGCAGGAAGCAGGAGATCTTACAGGGCGGGTTGTTTACCAAGCAGGAAGCAGGAGATCTTACAGGGCGGGTTGTTTACCAAGCAGGAAGCAGGAGATAAGCGCCATCTTAGCACACTTGATGGGAGGGGTAATCTAGCTCAGGCTTTGCTCTTTCCTACAGGCCTCACGTCCGCCAAGTAAGGCGACCGGGCTCGGGGCTGCGGCTCCCAACATCTCCCCCTTTTTTATTTTTTATGAATGTGCGCATCGTAGCCCTTCCTGGACTGGGTGCAGAGGCTTATGCCCTATGCGTAGGCCCACCGTAGGTCCTTGGCTTAGACCCTGGTCGGCCGTCCCATGGTCTGCCAAGGCCCTGAGGCCCTCGTCCTTTTTCTAGGGCCAGGCACAAACTGGACGGAACCTGGATGCACACAAGCTTGCACTCATTTCCTCTCCGTAAAGAAATCCCCTCAGAGAGAAATTTAGACCTGGGCAGCATCTAACAGTCCAGCGGCTTACGTGCAGGATGGGGTAGGGCCTGGCTTAGGTTGAGTCGCACCGGGGGAGTACGCTCTTACCCGTCATTGACTCTCCTACCCAGCTATGTCATAATTTTTTAGAGGAGGAGTGTGGGAAGCTCACCGCCCCTAGACTCGGTCGTAGGCTAGGCGAGCGAGCCATGCATATGCCTGAGGATCTTTTTGTCCATTTTGGGCTACCGCTATTTCTATTCATCTTGTTGGTTGGTCTGTGATGGATCTCCGGTAGGGCAGGTTTGATCTTCAGTCGAGGGCTTTGTTGCCCGTGTCAGTCTCTCCGGTACCCACAGTGGTTCTCGTCCCGGTGCCTGTGGGAAAACACAAACCGCGCCTCGGTTCCAGCTGATTACCGGATCCGGGCCCATCCATTGTCCTGTTAGGACATCTTTCCATTTCACCCATCCCTTATTGCTAGGGGATGGACTAGAATGCTCCATAGCTGGTGAGCGGTTATTATTGTTTAAATTTAAAAAATTGTATGTGAACAGTGCCATAGATAACCGTGCCTTTGGAGGCAGGCCTTGGCTTACTCCCCCTTTTTGTTTATATAAAACTTCTTTGAGGCTTTTGTGAGCTCTCTCAATAATTCCTTGACCTTGAGGATTGTATGGGATACCATGTTTTAATTGTCTGCCATTGATCTTAAGCAAAAGCATGGGCCTCTTGTCAAGAGTCATGTGGAGTACTGGAACCTCTTATGGAGGCTGGGGAGCAGCAGGAGCTGTGCTATCCTGTCCTCGGCCACAAATACGATTTCCTTGAGCATCATAAACTGACCTGCAATCCTCTGCCTTATGTGGACCCTTTCTGCATCGCCCACAGACGTTATACGATCCTTCATTTTTAAGGCGAGGCTTGGCGTCTGCACTATTTGGGCAGTTGCGTTTAATGTGTCCTGGGTCCCCGCAGCTGAAGCACCCCTTGGCTTTATGTTCCTCTCTAGGCCCGCGAGGTCCCCTTTGTTGCACTGCCGCAGCCAGAAGAGCTGCAACTCCCGAATTAGAAAGCGGCCCCCCTATTTCTCTGCATATTCTGATCCAGGCGTTAAGATCCTTATTCTTATGTGGGGCTATTGCTGCCTTACATTCCTTTGTGCATTGTTCGAAAATCAACTGCCTAACCAGCGGTTGAGCCACTTCCCTATCGGAAAAGATCTTATCGGCGGCATCTTGCATCCGAGCCACAAAATCAACGAATGGCTCTGTTGTGCCCTGGACTATTTTAGAAAGGCACAAGGATGCCGTTCCGGCACCACTCACCTGCTTCCAGGCGCGAAGCCCAATGGTATTGATCTGCTCATAAACTGCACCAGGGAACTGAGTCTGATTATCAGCGTGTTGGCCTTCCCCCATAAGCATGTCTCTATTCCACCCCCGGTTCCCTCGGTTAGCGTTTCTTTCCGCCTGTTCGGCAGCGAACTCGGCGTACCAGGCTCGCCAATCCAGGTAACTACCCGAGGGCAGACACGCCTTTGCCAGCTGAGTCCAGTCCGCGGGGGTGAGGGGCCCAGAAGACAGGTTCTCCAGCATGGCAATGGTGTAAGGCGCAGTCGGCCCAAAGGTTGTAACTGCATTTTTAAGTTCTCTAATCTGCTTTATTTCAAAGGGTTCCCACACATTACGTCCCTGACCCATGGCCATCTGTACAGGATATATCCCATAGGGGCCGCTATCTATCCCTGGGAACGGGTGGTCTTCATTAGACACACGACCCCCATGCCACAGCTGTCTGTGGAAATAACGTCCCGCCGGTGGCGGAGCATCGTAAGATGGCGGCCGTGGCTGAACAGAAAATGGCGGCCTGTGCGTTATTTCCTGTACTGACGGAAGAGGGGGGAGTTCCCATGCGGCGGCATCGCGGCGAGGGACCGCTTCCGGGAACGAGTTCCAGGGCGGAGCAGAAGGTTCTGTCTCCCTCCCCTGCCAGGGGGCTCTCAGAAGCTCTCTGCTTTTTCGTAAGCCTAGCTGAGCGGAGCGCAATTCGTGGCGCAACGCAGCGAAAGAGCCTTGCGTCTCCCCATCAAGCGACTTAGGCCCCTGACAGCTGGTCTCTTTGGCCTCCTCACCATTCAACCTTCCCTCGTCCTCGGAGTTGGACGACTCCGAGGCTTGAGCCCCGTCCTCCTCCTTAGCATCTTTGTTCCCCTTGACGGACCCCTCTCGGGAGCTCCCTGACTGGGCCTGCTCAAATACCCTGCGTACTTTTGTAAGCTCTTGAGAGCTTTCCCCGCAACCACCCTCACTCTTAGTGCCGCTACCTAGCATGTTTCCCATTTTTTAATATGTTACTCACCGCGTGAGGCCCAAGGAATCCGCCACTTACGCGTGAGCCTGAGAGGAGTCTACAAACCCTGTAGGTGCGCGCCACCCAGGGCCCAGGTTTATCCTCTACTCACCTGTCTTGCAGCTCTGCGTTGGAGCGTTGTCCACTGCCACGTCTCGGGGGTGATCAGCTCCCCGTACGGGCCACCAGATGTCGGTGTCACTCCCGGCCGGCAGGAAGGACACACAACAAAGTCTGGCAGTGGACAACCTTTTCTTTTATTTTCCTTCTCCGTACAGCCTGCCCCGGGAATCCTCCCGGCCGAAGCCTCTGTTGGTCCGCTCCCCGCGGCTCCTTGCGTGCTTCTCCCTACAGTCTGTCCCGAAGCCTCTACCGGTCCGCTCTCCACGGCTCCTTGCGTGCTTCTCCCTACAGTCTGTCCCGAAGCCTCTACCGGTCCGCTCTCCGCGGCTCCTTGCGTGCTTCTTCTGCTTCTTCTTTCGTGGCGGGAGAGGCACTCACTTTTATAGGGTTACAGTGGCCAATCAGTTCAAAGCGCGCGATGCGGGCTGATTGGCTAACATCAGTTGTTGCTAGGCAGACTATCTTACAGGGCGGGTTGTGAAGCAGGAGATCTTACAGGGCGGGTTGTTTACCAAGCAGGAAGCAGGAGATCTTACAGGGCAGGTTGTTTACCAAGCAGGAAGCAGGAGATCTTACAGGGCAGGTTGTTTACCAAGCAGGAAGCAGGAGATAAGCGCCATCTTAGCACACTTGATGGGAGGGGTAATCTAGCTCAGGCTTTGCTCTTTCCTACAGGCCTCATGTCCGCCAAGTAAGGCGACCGGGCTCGGGGCTGCGGCTCCCAACATCTGTTCAGGGCTCCCTATGTTGTATTATGTTGCGTTCTAAGTTGACTCTCAGGGAGTCTCTGTAGCCGGCTGTTATCTATCCGCAATCTTTGCTCCGCCCACTCTGAACTTCTGTTCTTTAAAAAAAGCCACTGTTCTTAGTCAGTTAGGCATTTAATTTAAAATTAAGTCCATTTTCAGGAGTTCTTGGTGCATGGGTTTGTTTTTGAAAATGAATTCTTATGTGATTAATGTTTGATTAAATGGCCAAGGAGGGCAAGTTTTGCTTTTGCAATGTCAAGTGAAGATAAATCATGTAAAAATTGACCAAAATTCAAAGATAAATTGAAGATTCCCTTAATTTTTGTAATATTAGCAAAGAGTAATTTGAGTTTAAAAAAAGAAACCAACTATTTCAATATATTCAAGGAAGTCATGACTTAAATTCTGATGTAGTTGCTATGGTTTAAACATGACTCCCAAAAGTTCATGTATAACCCTTAAGTTCCTTTGATAGTATTTGGAGGTGAGGTCAGATGAAGTCAGAAGGGTGAGGCCTCACAGTGGGGTTAGTGGCTTTATAAGAAGAAGAGGGAGAGACTTGGTTTGTACTGTCCCCCATTGTCACTATCTCTCCTGCCATGTGATACAGCAAAAGGACTGTTACCAGATGTAGTTCTTTGATCTAGACTCCTCAGCCTCCAGAACTTTGGGAAATTAATTTCCTTTCTTTATAAACTTCCCAGTGTCAGATATTCTATTCATATTAACACAAAATGGACCAAGACAATAGTCCTACAGGCATAGTGAATGGCTGTTTTCCATGGAACCTGAAATGGAAATAAAGAATATGTAGCCAGAGGAGCAGATGTAGATCATGATTCACAGAGCAATTCCGGCTACCACATGTGACAGTGTGCATATGAGCCCTGTGTGGCTCTCCCCAAGCCTTGGGTACAAATGCAGCACTATTAACACTGATGCCCAGACCACCACAGCTCCTGATCTCAACTTTATCTCCTATCTGGACTCTCCCTTTTTATTCAAAGGATCTCCAAAGTGGTGTTTACTTGTACTCAGAACCTTATTTGCACAACTTTTCCCCACTATTGCCTTTTCCTAAACTCCTTTGGCTACCTAAAGAATGCCTCTTGGCATAGTGTTAGTGCTATACTATGATCCTTTGGTTTGCTGTGGGATTGGGGGGCTTCTCCTTCATGCCCTTCAGGTTTATGATTCAATCTTCTCTTCATCCTGAGCTAAAACCAAAGCCTTAGACTGTGCAGGGAACAAACTCTATCTCATTCATTTGTCCCCTTTAGGTCCACTTTCCCTGTCACCTTATAATAGGAAAGATTTTCCTTCATTAAAAGTAGGTGCTCTTTGAAAGGGTTTTGGCCCAGGCAGGATTCTGTAGCCAGGAAAGCCTCAACCAGAACCAGGAAGCTCCTATCTCCCCCACCCCTAGGAATTTACCTGTGACGCCATCTTCTCACCCCTGGGAATTTACCTATGGCACCAAACCTAGGACCAATGGGCTACTGTGCATCCCTAATGCCCCCCTTAGGTTCCACCCCAAACCGAGGCTACTTACATGCCTCACTTCACGTGTTCCAAGGAGAGATTGACAACCCCGGGGTGGAGATGCCATGCCCTGGGGGGTTGGGGTGTCTCTCCCCACATTCTCAAAATAAAGGTTATTTATATTTCATACTTCTTATCTTTTCAGTCACTGCCAGTCCTCCCCCACAGTTCTATCATATGGTTCCCTGACCAGGAACAGCAGACGAGAGACTCCTGGGGCTGGTTCTCAGTTTTGGGTCCCCTGCTGTTCAGGACCAGGACCGGACTGCATCCTGCATTAATTCCTCACTTCTACACTCAGGAGCTGTAAGTTTGTCACTACCAGTTCACAAACAACACCAACCAAATTTACCACAGGTGAGCAACTCCTGGAGATAGCCACTGGGGCAGGCCCAGGTGGATTTTCTCCCCGCTTTGCATGGGTTCGTGATGCTCTCATGTCCTTTGGACAGCCCAAGGCTGGGTCTTTCTGGGCAAACCTGTGTCCACTCTGGACCGCCCACACTGAGAGACCCTCACGTTCTTTAGAGCTTTTTAAGTTCTCATGGCAGAGTTGTTACTTTACCCACATAAAGTCCACTCATAATATTGGTGATGGCCAATTATTAGGAGTCTTGGAGCCAATATAACCTGTCGGTCTGAGGTGCAAAGTGACGACTTTAAGCTTGGCAGACCACAGCCCATTGCCTCATCTGATTGTAACCCTGTGAGCTAAACCCCACACCCAGTTTTATCTCGGTGACCACTTCCTGTCCCCCTCCCCAGAAACCATACCTATCTATGGCTTATCATACTGCCCACAAGCTTACAAAACTCTCTTATCTTTGTTTTGGGAATGTGTGTCCTTTCCGGCTCCTCCAGGATCCCTCCTCCTCCCCACATTTAAAGAGATAACAGCGTCTTCCCTTGCAGCCTTTTGGGAGCTTTCTCAGTGTCTCCTTTCCTCCCTGCTTCCCCTCCCCCCCGCCATGCTGCCAGCGTCCCTTTGTTTCCTGTGTGTGCCAACCCATTCCCTGCCGTGCAGACCCATTCTATGCTGGCCCATTCTCCACCGGGGTAGAGGGCGAGCCCAGACAGTGTTGAGACATATGCATGGGACTGTTTTAAGCTGCTTTTTAAGCAGCTTTGGGCTCCTGTGTGCCACCTCCCAACTTCGCATGGTGTTTTGGCTCTCGTGCCACAATTCAGGTCCAAGCACATGTTTGGCTTTAATGCCGCACCCTAATCCATGTGCCCCACAAGCAGTTCAGGCTACACGTGGTGACTCAGCTCCACATCGGTCTGGCTGATGGCCATGTGCCTCTAAGAGCAACCCCGGCCTTGGGCTGCCTCCCAGCCCCACTGCTGCTATGAGCCAGCCCCTGCGCCGTGAGCCCACCATCGTGGCCACCATGAGCCTGCCCGCCGTTGCGGCCAGCACTGCCCCCGCCACCGTTGCCTCCACCTTGCTTGTTTCTGGGCGCCATCCCAGCCCCTCCCCTGTGCACCATTGTTGCCACCACCTTACACTTTCCTGGGGGAGTCTAGCCCGCCGCTGCGCACTGCGTCCCAGTGCTCACCCTGCCCACTCTGCATGTTCCACCTACTCGCTGCATGCCAGAGAGATCTCAGCCCCCACCCCCAAACGCGGGTGCGGCTCTCTACAAGCACCCTCTGTCTGTCTCAGAGTTCCATCTCCCAGGCAGGCGCCTTTCCCAGGCAGGCCTCTGCCAAACACAAGTGCCGCTTTAAACACAGGCACAGATAGGCAGCAGATCGGCAGCTCCGCTCAAGGCATGCTTTTTTTTACAATTCAGCTCCGCTCAAGAGAGGCTATTTTTTTTATTACAATTCTCAAACCATTTAATCAAGGTTACTGGCCACCTGATAATTTTACCAGCCTTGTTTATCAATCAAAGCCTTGACTAATCTCCTATTTTAACAACTAAAATTAAGAGATATTTATCAATTTCTTTTGCTGTAGACCACCAGTAATGTTATATGTTAAACTTATTGCCTGTATTATACTGTGTTGTCACCGATCTCCTGTTTAACAACTAAGGTTATAAATTCCTTTTTGCTGCAAACCACTAGCTCTGTTCCAAGACAAGGGTTTTGTTGAAAGTTTTACTGTTGTCTGAAAACCAAAAAAAAAAAAAAAGGTAATTGGTAAGATAAAAAGTTGTAGAAAAGCTTGAAAAGAAAGAAGATAGGAAAGAAAGCTCAACTTGAGGGTATATATAGAAAGTTGTAGAAGGCTTGAGAGGATGTAAGTTATAGAAGAAAACTTGAGGGTATATAAAAAGTTGTAAAAGGCTCGAGAGGAAGCTCAAGAGATGTAAATTTTACTTGAGGGTATACAGAAAGTTGTAGAAGGCTTGAGAGGATGTAGGACTTGAGGATATATAGTAAGTTGTAAAAGGCTCAAGAGAAAGATAAAAGTTGTAAAAAGCTCAAGAAGATGTAAACTTTATTTGTCTTGGTTCATACTACTGCAAATAACAACTTTAAAAACTAAATGTGTTCAAAACTTGACAGTATTAGATCAATTTTGATAGATTTATTCATAAGATTGGTAAACCTTTACTGCAAAATGTTTCCATTAAGATTTTACTTCAAAAGACAAAAGGCAGACTAAAGCCTTTTTTGGGCAGACTAAAGCCTTTTTGTTAAATATGTAATTCCACGCAACACCCTAAAAGCGATATGCCATCCAGATAAAGCCTGCTCTCTAATCTAAAATGCCAATATTAAACTCCTACATACTTATTTAATTCTACAGATACCTTTTACTGTAGTCTAAATCCCAAATTAAAAGGCAAAACTTGACCTTCAAACCTTAGAGAGATCTTGATATGGTTTTTCATATTTTAAAACTTATAACACTTGCAGTTCTGAGACAGGTAAACCTACACAAGGTAGAGCTGCCTGGGCTCCCCCTGCCCCATGGACCACACTCAAATGCAGCAGAGGGCATTGGACCAAGAGAGTGCCCCATCCTGGCATTCTTTGAGACCTTACTCCAGAGCTACTGAACTGTCCTAGCCACCAGAGAGTGGGTAAGCCATCCTAACTTGTAGCCCTCACAGGAAATGTCGACACTGCCAGATTCATCACTGACAGAAAATTGCTGCCGAAGACTGAGAGAGCTCAGGGCCAGCAGCCCCCTTTGTGGGTGTCCGTCTCAGAGTTCAAGTTCCACTAAAACTCCCAGGTAAGACATTTTCTATATTTGTGGACATAGAGGCCATATATACAGAGTTCTTCCTGAGTTTTCAGGCTGCTATATTAAGTCCTCAATCTCTATGATGGGTTATTGATGTCAACCTATGCCATTTATAAACAGGGCTTATTTCGTGCAGGTCCCAGTCCTAAATCTTAAAATGCTTTCACTCCCTTGTTTTTATGCAGGCTCACTTAGACACACTGAGTCCTCAGCAGCTTCCACCTGTTTTCACTGGTGGACCTCTCCTCAGTGATATAAGACCACCCCCTTCCTTTCTTATTCACCAATTTCTCAGGTAACCCTGGTCAAGACTGACAGATACATTTTGTCTTCTCACTTTGTTTATACTTTTTCAGGACACATAAAAGCCTTTCCCACAACCAGGTAAACTGCTGATACAACCGGATTACAGCGACCCATGCCTAAATCAAAGCTGCTAGGCTGCCATCTGGTTTCATATCACTCAGGCTAAGAGGTGCCCTTCCAGCCCTAAATCTGATCACTCTGAGTGGTCATCTCATCTTCTGTCACCCACCTGTCTCCATTTCATGAAGGCCTTGCAGCCACAGTTAACAGGCTAAGTCATGTTTTGTTATCCACTTTGGTTCCTAATTTCTTACGTTCTATTAATGATCATTTTTGCAGCAGGACTCTTGACAGTCTTTCCCAAAGACTCCCACATCATGCGTAAGATAATCTTCATAATGTTCTATGTGATGACTGTCGTAGTTCTTTCTACCTCAGCTGTCTGGTTAAACGTGACATCCCTAAAAGCCTAAGCCCTTACTTTCCCTATACTGGTAGAGCCACCACCTTCCTACTCCCCTTATTTTTTCCAGTTCAACTCTTAAACCAGAGACAAGTTTTACACACCTACCCTCTTAAGTTTTATGCTTTCAGATGGGGGAGTAATCACCTCTCATAACAACATTTCTCCTAACCTCACACTTAATTTTCAGAATTCTGCCTTACCGTGGAACATGTCTAAATCAAAGGCACCTTTCCCTCTACCTCACCTGGGTCTTAAATATGACAGTGCCATGTCTCCTCATAACATCTTGTCTCTTTGTTTTTCCAGTCTAACATACATACATTCACCAGTGAAGTTGTCCTGGCTAAAACACCTGGCACCAGCTTCTATCTGGGCATTAACCATCATCCTGTCAACTCCCCTAGACCCCAGTACAGTGCCCTCAGCCAGTAGTAAGTAGTTAAAGAGAGAAATCTTTGCCCCTTTTCATAATAATAATCATAAGATGGGATATGAAAGAGTTTTGGCCCAGGCCGGACTCTGTAGTCAGGAAAGCCTCAACCGGAAGCAGGAAGCCCCTCTCTCCCCCGCCCCTAGGAATTTACCTGTGACACCATCTTCCCGCCCCTGGGAATTTACCTATGGCACCAAACCTAGGACCAATGGGCTACCTGTGTATCCCTAATGCCTCCCTTAGGTTCCACCCCAAACCGAGGCTACTTATGTGCCTCACTCCATGTGTTCCACGGAGATCGCTGACCCCGGGGTGGAGATGCCATGCCCCAGGGGATTGGGGTGTCTCTCCCTGCATTCTCAAAATAAAGGTCATTTATATTTCATACTTCTTATCTTTTCAGCCGCCACCGGTCCTTCCCCACAGTTCTGTCACTCTTTATGATGATCATTCAGAGTGATTTCTCCAAAGGTCACTAGGTCACCAAGTCTGTAAATTACAATCTACTTTGACCCAGGACATTGTGTGCAGATGCAGTTTTACATGAAAAATTGGAAATGTAAGTCAATAGAGAAATATACAAATCAGTGCAATGGTGAGTTTTAAAGTCAAGCTTAAAGTTCAAATGGAATTCACCCAGAAGCAGTAAAAATTTTTTAATTGAACTTTGAGATTTTATGCTGGCCTTGATAAATAAGGTTCTTTTTTGTTTAACCTTTACTCATCTGTACTACCATTGAACACTGTAAAAAAGACTGAAAGACCGCAGAAACTTAAAAGTAGAATATTCAACATTTTAGCCCTCCAGGAGTAACCCTGAGAAAATTAAAACTATCTATCTCCCCCTCACATGTGCTTGCAGGGTCTCTGTTTACTTAGTAACACCTGATTTTTAAGCAGATATGTTGTGTGGTGTCTTATACAGGTATAATTTTATTAACTAGTCCTCCATATGTGGACATTTAGGTTATGAAATATTATATTGAGAAACAGCAAGGTTAAGTCATAAATAACTGAATGCTTACTAATGTTACATTGCACTTTTGAACAAAGTCAGATCTGAATACTTTCTGTTCTCATGACTCTTAATCAATAGAAATGCAGGAAAGCATCATTAAGAAGGATCCTGCTTTGTAGAGGACCACCTGAATGACTCTTGAAAGAAAAGTAATTGTCTCCATTTTAGCCAAACCTGGCCCTATTTCCATGTATTGATATGTACAGAGCTGGTTAAATTTTGTCTTTATCCCCTCAATTGGCTTTAATCAATGCAAATGGGTCTAGTCAGATGCTGATATGTAGTTGTTAAAACAGTGCAAAGGTCAGTGCAGCTTGTAGCTCTCAAGTAATTGTGTGAGCAAGGCTGAGTGATCCCATGCTGTTGGCAGAGAATGAGCCTCAAGAAAAGCCATGACTTCTCAGGACTTGCAATTATACATCAAAACTGAAGCACTGGCCCCAACACTACTGTCCCAATTTGTGACATGTAGATTACACCTTCTGCATATCTTTTTCTCTGCATATTGCAGAGGTGAATTCTGGCCTTCCTCCCTGGCCCAGCTCACAGCACTTATGTACTTCATGCTGCTCTCGGGTCACTCACCCCTGAGCCACTCCCTTCCTCACGAATCCCGTTTTGGCCCTAGGTCAAGACCTTTGTACCAATTAGTCATTATTCTGTCTGGCTCTAAGACTCCCTTGGCTCCCCCAGCATCTTGGATATGTATTTGTGTCATGGGTTGCACTGGAAGTGGTAGATTGGAATTAAGTTGCTAGAATATCAATAACTTTTCCTTGGGATTACAAATGAAAGCTTCACCAACCGTGATGAGGTCTGGGAAGGGCTTTCTATAGTGTTCATTCCTGTTCTTCCCAGGTTCATTGTGTGCTTTAATTCTGTTCCATGTGTCTCTCATTCTTTTCTTGGGAACCAGTTGCCAGCAATAAGTAGCAGAGCATCAGAGGCTGTACTCAAGACTTTGAGCACAATTCTGGGTCACATCTCCTAATGTTCTTTCCATCAAAGAAAATATCATGAGAAACTCAAAGTCCATGGATGCGTAATACACTCCCTAATTCATGAAAAGTATTATAAAATGTAAAAGGATGAGAGAGAGAGAGAGAGAGAGAGAGAGAGAGAGGAAGAAGAGGAGGAGAAAGGGGAGGAAGGGGAGGAGGAAATTCATTTCACCATCCCCTTTTTCAACTCTCACTGCAACCCCACCCCACGCCACCTGGGGAAAGGTGTTTCTCTCTTCCCTGAACTCAGCCAGCTCCTTCCCTCTCTGAGGCTGTTTGCACTATATTACACTCTGCTATCAATGTACTGGTAGCTTTAGCACTTCAATTTTCCTTTCCAGAGGACTCCAGTGACATGATAGCTGTTCTTTACCTTTAATTTTTTTCAGTCCTTTATTTTATTTTATTTTTAATGATCTAAACCCTTAGAGCATCCACTGACTTAAGGATAGATCTGAAAGCCTTCAGATTCACCTTCAAATCAATAAAAAACTTTTATTTTCCTTCAGTACTGTGAAACCTGCCAAAAGATAAAAAACTAATTAATTTGCTTTGCATTTGCTCAATAGAAATAATGGGCAGGAGGCAACAAATGAGAAATAAATTTAATAGAACTTTGAAAATTGGGAATTAAGATGAATTGGATTCGGTGCATATCTGAATTTAACAGCTTTTATTTTCTAAGGCTTTTAAGCTAATTTTATTTTTCTTTTGTTATATCATGACATGCAGGGCAGTCAGTGGACTGTGAATTTGCCTAATGTACTACAGACATCATGTGGAGTAGCCCCTAACTCTGCAAAGAGGAAAAGGGCAAACATAAATGCAGGCTTTGGGGTGCTAGATCCAGGAGACCCTCTGCTCTCAGGTTCATGGGTGAGGGTAACTGGTTGGGGGAGTGGGACTCAAGTCATTGTACTTTTTGCTTATGAGAGAAGGGAAGGAGAAAGGGACTGGGGCTTTGGGAAGAAGTTCTGCTGCTTCCTTCTTCCACAGGGGTAGGGGAAGATTCAGGAACCACTTTTCTGGTGGGATAGGAGGAGAGAGAGGCTTGCCAACCATGCCCCGTGGACCCAAAATAATAGGGCAGGGCTGTCTGCACAGCTCAGGAGCACATCATGGTTGTCATCATGATGAACATTATGGCGGCGGTTAGCAGGTCAGAGTCAGTAGTAAATGCTTCACCACTTGAGCTCATGTAGCTCTCACAGGAACCCTGGCAGTAAGGACTGTCATCATTTTCAAGTTAAAAATGAGTTCATGGAGAAGTAGACAGCTGTTGAAGGAGTCACCCAGGAAGTGAGACATTTGAGCTTAAGTGCGTCTGACAGTGGTCCTTGTGTGCTTAACCATTAAGCTCCACTGCCTACAGCAGAGGGATGAAGAATCCTGGCGAGAGGCACTAAATCCTGAAAGACTTGGGATGATTTTGGAGTACAGAGCTCAGTGGTAAAATGTAAGTTCCCCCATAAGTAACCAAGATTTAAAGGTGTAAAAAGAAGCCAAGAAAAATCCTGGCTTTCTGTTTGAACAGAAGAAAAAGCTGCCTTTTCATTAGTTGTTGTAACTACTGCTTTGTTACTGGAGATTGAACCATGGGCCTTCTCAGTGAGCAATATCTCCATCTATTTTTATTTTTTATATTTTATTTTGATTCAGTGTCTCATCAAGTTGCTAAATTGGCCAGGTTGCTCTTGAACTTGCAATTCTTCTGTTATACACTAACAAAAAGAGCTTCGTTATGTTTGTGTTATGTTTGCCAATGTCCAAGTTATATGACCAAATTACCTGTAGCACTGTCACACTGTTCTGTATGAGCCATCTTCCTGGGTGACCTAATTGATATGTTAACCATTGCTCCCCTCTGCAAAGGACTGTAAATTCCTGGGAATCTGAACTAATTGATATGTTAATCATTGCTGCCCTCTGCAAAGGACAGATGTTATCTAAAATTGAGTGCTAAAATTAGTTGACAGACGATTGTAAATTCCTGATAGACCTCTCTGTCCTCTGCAAAGGGAAACACAGGTCTTCCTCATTCCTTAGCGGGTCAAGGACTTCCTTATTTCCTGATCTACGCCCATAAGCCATTCACTTTGTAATTGCTCTTTCTTAAAAAAGTCTGTGAAAGTTTTGAGCCAGTTACACAGCTTTGTGAACTCCAACTGCCCTGTGTCCCTGGTATCAGGTAAAATAAATCAGCGATGCTTTTTTTAAAAAAACATGTCTTGCCCTATTTTTGGACACCATTGGGGGGGGGGGCTCGTTTTGGACCACAAGAACTTCTATTTCAATTTCTCAGAGTGTTGGGGTTATAGTAGGTGTGCCATTGTGTCCAGATATAATAGCTTATTTGCAAAAAAAAAAAGATTAACATCAACAATAAAACAAAAAATTATAAAACTTAAAAATTCTTAATTTTTAACTTCAAAAATAAAGATGAAGAACAAGTTTCTTTTTGAGAAATGTATGTATTTTAAAAACTAAGACCTTTTTTCTGTTTTGCTTTTTTTTAAATTAAAAAAAAACTAAGTCTGTCTGAAGTTATCTTGTACTTTGTTTTTAAGGGGAAATTAGAATACTTCATATGCATTTGATATTTATTTTCCAAATTAATGTTGAACTATTTTTCTATCATATCTTTACTCTGAAAGACTTATATGGAATTTTAAGTCATGTAACTTGACCAGGAAAAAAATAGAGTGAAAGATTATTAAATAATGTTTACAAAATTATTGTGTGTGTGTAAAGACATTATTTTTTACTTTGTTGTCTAGGATTTGTACTATATTCGTAACAGAAAGTCTAAAAATAGTATCAACAAACTTGGCTTTCTAAACTACACTTTCTGTAGAGACTTCCTGCATTTTTTTTTTTTTTTTTTTTTTTTTTTTTTGGTACCGGGAACAAACTCAGGATCTTGTGCTTGCCAGGCAGGTGCTTATGCTGCTGAGTTATATCCCTGTTTCCCAACTCTTGCAATTTTAATGGAAATTTGTTCTCTTCAGCCACAATTTTAAATCTTCAGCCACATGGAGTGTTCCATGCAACACTCGGCCACTGCCAGCACCCTTGCGACCTGGACCTCTTGCCTGCTCATCCCTGCCACTATGGAGGACATGAACAAGTACAGCATTATAGAAGAGTTCACCAAGGGGTCTAAGGTCAATGCAAGCAAGAACTAGCAGGATGACAGTAAGGTGTTTACTGGAAACTTGAGCTGGAATACAAGCAAGAAATATCTGACTGAATGTTCCTCTTGATTTGGGGAAGTTGTAGACCTCACAATTAAAACAGACCCAGTCACTGTGTAAGACTGGTGTCGCGAAGAAGACCCCAAGGACTCAGCTCTCATGTAAGAACAAAGGGGTTTTATTTTCCGTGCGCACGGGGTCCTCCAAACAAGTGGGAATGGAGAACCCCGTACTCGAGCAGGGCTGTGTCTTTTAAGGCCTAAAACCGCAAAGCAAGCAAGCATTGTTACAGAAGCCAATCATAGCGATTAGAGCTGGGCTGATTGTGAGCTGTCCTTAAGGGATTGGGTTTCTTTGTGGGGCGAGGGGGGTGTCTCCCGAGAAGGGGTGGCACTTCTTAGGAACGGGCGTTTGTCCCATGACTGAGAAAACAGCCTGTTTATCTCAAATGGCCCAGAAACACTGGGTCCTGTGGGGGTGGAGCTGCACATAGTTTTGAAACTCACACCACGAGGCCTCCTGAATAGAAAAGTCTAACAGCAATTAACACCCTTAATTACCTTACTTTAGCACCACAACCATTCTATTTGTAGAGAGCAACAATGGTTAGCATATCAATTAGGTAAGATTTTACAATTCTTTACAGAGGAGAGCATTGATTAACATATCAATCCTTTGCCCAGAGGAAAAGGAAGACACACATTTACAGTAAGGCCAAGTTACAGGTATTGCTATGATATAAATGAAGCTACTTTTGTGAAGAAGGTACAATCTAATACAATCTGATGCAATTAACACAATTTGTGACAGGGCTACCGGGTAGGGAAGACCCGGGTTGTCAGGAGCTATTACCTCAGGCCTTTGTTTTATGGCCTTTAGGAAGTTAAAACTTAACCTAGTTAGATTTGAAGGGAGAAGGGGAGGGGAAGCAGCAGATGGAACGAGCTTTCTTGGTCTCTTCAACTGGAAGACCAAGAGGACTTGGATTTGTGCTTTTCAAAGATGTTGCTAGTACTGATAAAGTTTTGGAACTAAAAGTCCACAAACTAAGTGGCCCAGAAAGGCCAAAGTTTTAAAAGAGAAAGAACCCCCTAAAAACATGTTAGTGGATGGATTGGACCCAGATACTTCTGAACAAATTAAAGAATATTTTGGGGGAACAGGGACAGCCCATCCTGGTGCAGGCATATACACCAAGCTAGGCAGGAACAGAGACAGCAGGTCGTGGTGCAGGCACACTGGCCTATGCAGGAACTGTGGAAAAGTCCAAAGCATCAATGAGAAGCCAGCAGCTGGTAAAGTAGGTGAGCCAGTGTTGTGCTCTGGCCCAGAAGCATGTGGAACAGAAGCAGGAAGGGGATGCCACTTTATATCAAAGGGCTCTGGGAGAGCTCGTGCATTAGAAGACCAGTCTCAGCACCTATCTCTAGAGGCCAAGATCAGCACCATACCCAACACAAATACCAAGTTGCCTGGAGTACATAGCACATTTCTGGGATCTAACGTGGACACTACCATAGAACAGGGGACACCAAAGGACTCTACTACTTTTATTTTCATGTTTGTCTGATTGGTTATTCTTTTTCTGCCTGGTTGGGGGCTTTGGGTTTTTTGGTGATTATTTTTGTTTTCTCTTTTACTTTTTTCATTATTATATTCTTTATTTTTCACTATTTGAGTTTCTTACCTTTCTTCTGGGTTTCATCTACTTATATTCATTCTCTCTTCAATTATATCTTATTGTTTTTCATGTGAGTAAACACTGTTTCTTCTCTTTCAGGTTCACTTCAATACTACATTTCTCCTTCATTCTTTCTCTCCTGTGTCCTCCAGTTTTGCAACTGGGTCAGTCTTTGAGTGATCATCCCTTGCTCTCCAGCCTTGCTCCTATTATATTTGACCACTTTTGACTCTCTAATTTGTCTCCCTTTCCTCTAAATGTCTCCACCCCCCATAGGGTAAAATCACTCCACTGAGGGAGAATTCATTGCATACAAGTTCCTGATATATATTGTGTATGTTGGAATTCATTATATAACTGTAGACTTTGCTCCTGTCATTAAACGTATCAGGTTAATAGTTACCACAGTTTGTGAGCAGCTAGGCTGTACTTGAGACTACTGTTACTGCTAAATATTAAACTAGCCAGGATATCATATATGTTATAATCAGCTTTTCTTTCTTTTTTGGTAGTGAGGATCAAACTCATGACCTTGTGCTTGCCAAGCAGGCATTTGTGCTGCTGAACTAAACCCCTCAAAGATGTTGCTAGTACTGATAAATATCTGTTCCTCAGAAATATCTTCTAAATGTAGCTGATTCTTGATCTTTACATCTATCACAAGAACCTGCCTTCCTGCCATCTTTATTAAGGTTGAAAATTTGCTATTTGGTTTACCATCTAGCAAAATTCAATCCCAGACCCCAGCTCATCCAAGACAAGTCCAGAGCACAATGAAATAGAGCCCTATAACCAGTTTTTGTCCTTATATGATAGCACTATGATTGTATGGGGCCACAGCCCAAAGGACTAGATGGTAAACCAAATAGCAAATTTTCAACCTTAATAAAGATGGCAGGAAGGCAGGTTCTTGTGATAGATGTAAAGATTAAGAATCAGCTACATTTAGAAGATATTTCTGAGGAACAGATATTTCCCAGGGAAACTTGGTATTAGTGATAAAGCTATCTAATATAGGAAATCAACAAATATCAACACAGAAAACTACAACAAAAACAGCAATATAGAAAATACAAATTGACAAGATGCAGGAGCAAAATTCAATCCCAGACCCCAGCTCATCCAAGACAAGTCCAGAGCACAATGAAATAGAGGAAATTGGACTTCCTGCCATGCTTGGCCGTCTCCAGGGATTTGGGCTGGTCTGTGCCCTCAATTCTGGAGACTGGGCAGCCTGGGGTGAGTGTCCCTGCACCATCCCGAGCCTGGGAGTTTGGGATCCTTGCTCCCACTGGCCGGGGAACTTCACAGCTTCCTGCTGCACTGGACCAGCTCAGCAGGTCTTGGGCCTGCCTGCACTGACCTCTCAAATTCCTGCCATGCTCGGCTTACTCTGGGGATCTGGGGCCTGCCTGTGCTCTTAACTCTGAAAACTGGGTGGCCTGAGGTTAGTGTCCCTGCACAATCCCGAGCCCAGGAGTTTGGGATCATTGCTCCTACCAGCTAAGGAACTTCACAGCTTCCTGCCACATTCGACCAGCCCCACAGGACTTGGGCCTACCGGTCACACCCAAAGTGACCCTCTCTCAATCCCACATTGCAATTGAGACCCAATCTCAATCCATAACTGGGTGGCCAGAGTCCCAAGAACTGAGGGCCTAGAAGAGGATTTCCAACAGGCCTAGGGGAAGCCTTGGAATAACACTTGAAACATGGAAATATAGGAAAATGACAAAACGAAAGACCAAAATATAATCTCAAACCTCAAACCCATCCCAAGAAACCTTAGGAGCTATGTACATAGAAGAAAATATATGCCATACACCAGAAATACCTGAAATACTAGCAACTGAAATAAAGAAGGAACTCCAGCAAGCTTTAAAGGAATTCATACTAGAAAAAATCTCCCAGGTAAAAGAAGAAATGAAAGAGATGCTGAATAAATCTAAAGAAGACAGTTAAAAAAACAAAACTAAGGGTTGGGGATTTAGCTCAGCGGCATGAGCACCTGCCTTGCAAGCAGGCGGTCATGAGTTCGATACCTGGTACCGATAAAAATGAAAAAGACAAAAAAAAAAAAAAAAAGAAAAAGAAAAGAAAAACAAAACAAAAAAACTAGGAACTAAACAAAATTAGGAACTAAACAAACAGCTAGAATCCCTGGATGAACAATATAAGAAACAAACAGAATACATAATGCAGAAGCAAACAGATATACAGGGAAATCAAATATTCCATTGAAAGCGACAAAAACCACCTAAATAAAGGGAAGACAGAATTTCAGACCTTGAAGACAAGATTGGAATTAGTGATCAGGGAAAGAAAGATCTTTTAAGAATAACAAGGAATCAGGATATAACAATTCAACAGCTGTAAGATGATGCAAAGAAAAACTACATAAGATTGATAGGGATAAATGAAAAAGAGGGGACAACATAAAGGATGTCAAGAGGATATTTAGAGAAGTAAGAGTTGAAAATTTCCCAAACATGAGAATGGAAATGACATCAGGATCAGTGAAGCATATAGAACTCCAAATAGTCATAACAAAAATAAAACTACACCCAGACATAAAATCATCACCATCCCAGAAATCCAACATAAGAATAGAATATTAAAAGCTGTCAGGGAGAAAAGACAGATCACTTATAAAGAAAACCTATCAGAATCACAGCAGACTTGAAAGCAAGAATGATCCTAAGAGGTAAAGAAGGTCACTACATACTGGTTAGGGGAAAATTTAAAGAGGAAGAGATAACCATCTTAAATATGTATGCACCAAATTCCAGAGCACCCAATTACATAAAGCAAGTATTAATAGAAATGAAAAACCAAATTAGCAAAAACACAATTATAACAGGAGACCTTAACACATCATTGACACCAAGGGACAGATCAATCAGACAGAAAATCAGCAAAGAAATAACAGAACTGAATCACACCTGTGAACAAATGGACTTGGTAGACATATACAGAGTGGTCCATCCAACAACATCAGAATACACATTCTTCTCAGCAGTACATGGGACATTCTCTAAAATAGACCATATACTAGGCCACAGAACATATTTAAATAAATGCAAAAGAGTTGAAATTATCCCATGCATGCTATCAGATCATAGCACCATGAATCTTGAAATTAATGATAAAAGATATTGCAAAAATCCCACAGACACATGGAAACAGAATAATGCACTCTTGAGTAATCAGTGGGTCACAGGGGAAACTAAAGAAGAAATTAATACCTACAAGTAAAAGAAAATTCAAATACAACTTAGCAGAATCTTTGGAGTGCAATGAAAGCTGTCCTCAACAGAAAATTTATTGCAATGAGTTTCCACATCAGGAAAACAGAATGAACACAAATAAATAACCTGATACTATACCTCAAACATCTAGAAAAAGAAGGGCAAGTCAAGCCCAAAACCAAAAGAAAGGAGGAAATTATAAAAATCAGAACAGAAATTAATGCAATAGAGACTAACAAAACAATCCAAAGAATCAATGAATCAAAGAGTTGGTTCTTTGAAAGAATAAATAAAATTGATAAGCCCTTGGCCAACCTTATTTTAAAAAAGGGAAAAAAAGCTCAAATTCATGCAACATGGTGAAATCACTACAAACTTTGTAGAAGTACAGAAGATCATCAACACCTATTTCGAAAACCTCTACTCTCATAGGTTTGATAACACAGAAGAAATAGACATATTCCTAGAAACATATGAAGTACCAAAACTGGGTCACAAGAAATACAAAGAATGCCGACACTCCTCAAACTCTTTAATGAAATTGAAAGGGAAGCAATCCTGCTTAACTCATTTCTGGAAGCAAATACTACTCTAGTACCAAAACCTGAGAAAGATTAAACTAAAAAAGAGAACTACAGACCAATCTCCCTAGATGCAAAAATCCTCAATAAAATATTGGCAAATAGGATGCAGCAAATCATCAAGAAGATTATACACCATGACTACATGGGATTCATCCCAGGTATGCAGGGATGGTTCAACATACATAAATCAATAAGTGTAATCCACCATATCAATAAAGCCAAAACTAAGAATCACATGATTATTTCTATAGATGCAGAAAAAGCTTTTGATAAGGACCAACATTGATTTATGATAAGAGCATTACAGAAAATTGGAATAGTCTTTATCTCAATATGATAAAGGCCATCTATGAAAAAACAAGAGCCAGTATCATATTAAATGACCAAAACCTGAAGGCCTTTACCTTAAAGTCAGGCACAAGACAATGATGTCCCTTATCACTGCTTCTATTTAATATAGTACTGGAAATACTAGCCACAGCAATTAGACAAGAGAGAGAAATAAAAGGGGTAAATATAGGAAAAGAGGAAGTTACATTATCATTATTTGCAGATGACATGATACTCTACATAGAAGACCCCCAAAACTCCATTGAAAGACTCCTAGATATCATAAATAAATTCAGCAATGCAGGTGGACACAAAATCAATACTCAAAAATCAATAGCATTCCTATACACTAACAACAAAATCACTGAGAGCAAAATAAGAGAAGCCACACCTTCACACTAGCAACCAAAAAAAAAAAAAAAAAAAAAAAGAAAAAGAAAAAGAAAAAGAAAGATTTAGGAATTATTCTCACAAAAGATGTGGAAGATCTATATAGGGAAAATTATGATACATGGAAAAAATTGAAGTGGATCTCAGAAAATGGAAAAACATCCCTTGTTCATGGATAGGAAGAATAAATATTCTGAAAATGGCCATTCTCCCAAAACTCTTATACAGATTCAATTCAATCCCAATGAAAATACCATCAACATACCTCATAGATGTAGGCAAATTACTCCTAAAATTCATCTGGAAACAGAAGAGATGAAGAATAGTTCTAAGCAACAAAGGCAAGGCAGGAGGCATCACAATCCCTGACTTGTATACTACAAAGCAACTGTAGTAAAATCAACATGGTACTAGAATCAAAACAGAGCCGAAGATCAATGGAATAGATTAGAAGATACAAGCACAAGTACAAACATACTCAACCACCTTATCTTTGATATAGGGAACAAACATGTTCACTGGAAGAAGGAAAGAAGGACAGTTTCTTTAATAAACTGTGTTGGAAAAACTGGCTCTCCATATGCTGAAAACTAAAACTAGACCCATGCCTATCACCATGAACTAAATTAGCATCTAAATGGGTCAAGTAGGTAGAGAATTCATGAGCAGGATTCAAACCGCACAGGAAGTACTTCCCAGAATCAGTAACTGGGATCACGTCTTATTAAAAAGTTTCTGCATGTCAATAGAAATCTCCAGCATAGTGAAAAGAAAACCCACAAACTATAAAAATTTAGTTTATACTATCACAATTAGTGAACTGTCCCTCAGACAAAGGACTTTTGTCTAAAACATATAAAGAATTTAAAAAAATCAGACCCCCAAAATTCAAAGATCCAATCCAAAAATGCGCTTCTGAGCTGAATACACAATTCTCAGATGAAGAAATACAAATGGCAAGTAAATACATGAAAAAATGTTCATCATCATTACTCATTAAAACCACACAGAGATTCCATCTCACTCCTGAAAGAATGGCCAGGATCAACAAAACTATCAACAACAAATTCTGGAAAGGCTGAAGGAAAAAAGAACTCTCCTGCACTGTTGGTGGGAGTGTAGACTGGTGCAACCACTGTTTGAGGAGTCTGGAGACTCCTCAAAAAGCTGGGATTGGAAGTCTCATTCATCCCAGCTATTCCACTTCTACACATATTCCCTGAAGAACTGTAAACATCATACCTCAGTGATATTGTTTATAGCAGCACAATTTGTAATAGCCAGATCTTGGAAACAACCTAAGTGTCCATCAACTGAGGAATGGATAAAAAAGCTGTGGTTTTTTTTATTTAATGGAGTACTACTCAGCTATAAAGAATGATCAGATTGAGATATTTATAAATAAATTGGTGCAGCTTGAGACCATACTCATAAGAGAAATAAATCAAACTCACATGTAGAAATACCAAATAGTTTCCCTATTGTAAGAATTGGTAAGAATACATAAAGTATGTGATAATCATGATTCCCCAACATATTGCTTTAAAGACTTATCATGTTTTCATTCATTAATTTGAGTGGTTTCATTCTGGGTTGTTTATTTTATTGTCCATGATCGTATGAACAGCTATTTTGAAGAAAACAAGACATCATAATAGCTAGTGCTGATTTAATATTACTTTGTTTTGAAGTCCCACCAAGCTTTTGTTCTCCTGTCTCCATTGGTTTTATCATGTTTTGTCTTATTGGATTTTATTAGATGTGATAGTATAAACTAAATTTTTATAGACATGGAGATAATATAGAAACCATTGTTCATTTTCTGTTAGTTGGTTCTGAATACCCTGTAATGCTTTCATTCTCTTGAATGGCTTCACACTGTCATGTTATTTTTGATACTATAGTATATGAAGATATACTCAAATATTTCAAGGAAAAAGACACTATGGTAGTCACTGTTATATCAGGTTGTCTTGTGGTGAAACAGTATATTGCTTAAATTGTTCTGCTCTGACCTGTGTTATTATGTCCTCTTTTATCTTAACCTTTTTTAAAATAAAAAATAAATAGAGGAAACTGGAATTGAACCACTGAAACTTCCTGAAATGATAGAAGCATAAATGACAAAAACAAGTGTAAAAGGCAATGTAAAATAATAATCCCTCAGGTACAAAAAGAAATGACGATTAAAATGAAAGACATTAAAGCAGTCACATATTTAAAAAATAAGAGTCTTAGGAATATGATGGAAACTTTAAATGCCCAATAAGGAAAGAAAGGAGTCCATGAGACAGATCCACAGAAACCCAAGAGATTAAAATCTCTACTGAAAGTGTATTCAACAGACTGAATAAAGGCAATGATTGACTATCAGATCTAGAAGATAAGTTTGCAGCTAGTGACCATGAAAAGAAAGATCCCTTAAAGAGACCACAAAAAATAATCCAACTGCTTTAAAATGAAACAAAGAAGAACAACATAAGATGACTGAAGTCAGAAAGAAAACTGGAAATAGCACAAATGCCATAAAAAATCTTTTCATATAAATAATGACAGAAAACTTCCCAAACAAGGAAAAAGAATTTGACATACAAATAAATGAAGTATATAGAACTCCAAACAGCCATGACCAAAATAAATTACACCAAGGCATATAATAATCAACATTCCAAAAATTCAGCACATGAACAATATTAAAAGCATTTAGAGAAATGTTGGGGTTTTGTAAGCAAAGGGAAAATAAAGGATTGCACACACTAAGGGTCAGTAAAATGACTGCCACTTGATGAGCCTTAGCAAGTGGCACTTATTGAGGTAAAGAACAAAGAAACACAACGTGTATGCTCAGATTATATGACTTGTTTACTTCTTGACCTTACAGGACCTCATATTTTTACCTTGGTGTGGGGTGATGTTTTAAGGCTTGTTCTTTTTTTGATAACATTGTTGACCAGATGTGTCCAAGACAAAATGGAGTCAGTATGGCTTTTCTACAGAGAAAAGAAAGAAATTCCCTATAAAGAAGATCTCTCAACAAGCCCTCAAATCAAGGAGAATTTGGAGTGACATATTTCAAGCCCTACAAGACTTCTCAACAAACGCTCCAAACCAGATTGATGTATCCCAGAAGACTATCTTTCAAAATCAACAAAGTAAAAGATACTTACACAAAAAAGGACAACTGAAGAAATTCAGGACCACCAAACCAGCTCTTCAGAATTCTCAAGGATATATTAAAAAGACAAAACAAATAACACAAGCACAAGAACATTAACAGAAGTCAGCAAGCGGGGCAAGCAATTAAACAGAGTGGAAAGTCAGAATCAACAACAAAGGGAAATAGTATAAGAAAGTTAAGCTAACACATATCTGTTATAATAATGTAAATGGTTTCTATATATCAATCAAAAGAAACTTACAGAATGAATCTAGAAGCAAGATTCAAAAGTATGCTGTATTCAAGAAACATATTTAATGCTAAAAAACATTCATAGACCAAAAGTCAAAGGATTGAAAACAATACTCCATGCTGTAGGAACTCAGAAAAAAGTAAGGGTAGCTATGGTATTTGTAAACAATGTGAACTTTAAGTCAAGACTGATTAAGAGAGATAAAGAAGATCATTTACATACTTGTTAAAGGAAGATGCTAAGAAGAAAAGATAACAATAATAGATATATATGCACTAAATATCAGTGCATCTAATTATATAAAACAAATATTAATAGACATGAAAAATCAAATAAGCACTAACACAATTATAACGGGGGACCCTCATACCCCACTCTTACAATTAGACCGATCAACTAGACAAAAAAAAGCAAATGTCATAATTAAATCAAACATTTGAACAAATGGATTTATTTGATGTCTACAGGGTGTTCCACCCCACAACCTCAGAATACACATTCTGCTCAGCTGCACATGAGATATTCTTCAAAATAGATCATGTATTAGCCTGTAGAACAAAAGTAATGGTAGAGGAATTGAAATTAGCCCATGCATGTTGTCCCATGCATACATAAACACGTGGAAGTTACACAGTACCCTCCTAAACAACCAATGAGTCACCAGAGAAAATTAAAGAAGATATTAAACAATATTTACAATTAAATGAAAATGCTGATGCAACATATCAGAACTTATAGGATGCAAGGAAACCAATCCTATGAGGGAAATTTATAGTGCTGAAGGAAAATAGAACTAGCTCAAATAAACAATTTAATGTTGAACCTCAAGCTTATAGAAAAGGAAGAATGAAGCAAACTCAAAGCTCATATGAGTGAATAAATTATAAAGATCAGAGAAGAATTAGTGTATTTAAGGCTAAGTAAACAATACAAAGAATCAATAATCAGAGAGGTGGTTCTTAGAAGTATTAAATAAAATTGATAAGCCCCTACCCAACCTTATCAAAAAGAGGAAATAAAAAACTCAAATTCAAGCAATTAGAATGGAAAGGTTGAAATCTCAATGGATCATATGGAAATCCAGATCATCAATACCTACTTTGAGAACTTGTATTCTCATAAGATGGAAAACACATAAGAAATGGGTAGATTTCTAGCCACATATGAATTGCCAAAACTGAATCAAGAAGACATAAAAATTCTAAATAACCTGCTATCAGTCAATGAAATTAAAAATGTAATTAAAAACTTACCAAAAAAAAAGTCCAGGCCCTGATGAATTTTATATTGTTGAATTTTATAAGAAATCTAGAGAAGAACTAATGCCTCTAATGCTGAAACTCTTTAATGAAATTGAAAGAGAAATAACACTTCCAAAATCATTCTAGGAAACAAATATTACACTAATACCTAAGTTAGAGAACAACCCCCCCCAAGAAAGAAAACCATAGGCCAATCTCTCTAATAAACAGATGCAAAAATCCTCAATAAGGTACTGGCAAACAGAATACATCAAATCACCAATGACACACACAATGCTCAAGTAGGATTCATCCCAGATATGCAGGGATGGTTCAACATACATAAATCAATAAATGTAACATATCATATTAACAGAGGCAATGACAAAAATCACATGATCATCTCAGTAGATATAGAAAAAGCATTTGACAAAGTCCAACATTCATTCATGATAAAAACTCTACGGAAAATTGAAATAGGGCAACACACTCAGGACCTCTTCTGACTCTCTCCCAGACAGATGCTTGCTTTCTTTCTTTCTTTCTTTCTTTCTTTCTTTCTTTCTTTCTTTCTTTCTTCCATTGTCTCCATTGCTCCTAAAATTCATTCTTTTATTTTAGAGAACATGAACTCTTACTGGACATTTAGCATTCTGGGAGTTTCATTTCCCTATACCATTTGGAAGTCTTCCACCAAGATCATTGGATGGAGGTAAGAGTTTGTTTTTGTTCCAAAGCCTGGACTGGGACTTGTTTAGGTAACAAAGTTTAGTGCTTCAATTTTTCATTGTCTTCACCCACTGCTTATAATTATTTGTACCTTATCTTTGCACATTGCTCATAACCTCTTATGATTTGTCTTTGCCCGTTGTTTATAATTGCTTTATCTCTTATATAGTTTGTTAAAATATTGAGAAAACTGGAATAGATGGTCTTTTTCTCAATCATAAAAGCCATCTATGACAAATCATCAGCCAACATCATAGTAAATGGTCAAAAACTGAAAGCTTTTACTCTAAAATCAGAAACAAGGTGAGGATGCCCACTATCACCACTCCTATTCAATATAGATCTGGAAACACTAGCCAGAGCAATTAGAAAAGAGAAACAAAGACAGGAAAGGAAGGAGCTAACTTATCATTTTTTTGCAGAAGATCTTAAAACTCTACTGAAAAATGCTAGATCTAATAACCAAACTTAGTAGTGTAGCTGGGTAAAAAATCAATCTAACAAAGGAAATAAAATATCTATATATGGAAAATTACAGTACTCTGGAAAAAGATTGAAGAGAATATAAAAAAATGGAAGATCTCACTTGCCCATGGATAGGAAGAACCAATAACATATAAAATTGGTCATAAATCTCAAAGATGCAGATTTAATGCAACCCCAATAAAAATGTCATTATCATACCTCCAGAATTAGAGAAAACATTCTTCAAATTCATTTGGAAACAGAAGAGAGCAAAAATAGCAAAAACAATTCTCAGCAACAAAGGCAAGGCAAAGGGACATTACCATTTTTGACTTGAAATTATATTAAAAAGCTGCTGTGATAAAAACAGCATGGTACTGGCAAAAAACAGACCTGAGGATTACTGGAACAGATTAGAAGATGCAGAAATAACTCCAGACACACTCAGTTACCTTATCTTTGACAAAGTGGCAAAACACATTCATTGAAAGAAAGCCTCTGGTGGGGCCCCACTGAGCAGAAGGGGTCTCCTATTATGAAATCTTTTATCAGCATCCTCTTCCCAACATTAAGGGCATAAGAGAAGATATAAAAGAGACAATATGATCTTAAGGCAATAGATGAGGGCCCTTGGCTCCACCTTAACTACCTAACACCATTGGGTTAGGAAGTAATTACCTATGAGTCTGACCAGAGACATCCATTTAAATCAGGAGATGTGGTTTGGGTGAAGGAGTGGAATGTCCAACCACTAAAACCCATCTGGAAGGGACATTTATTTTCATTTTGCCTACTGCAACAAAGGAGGTCAAGGTGGATTCCTGGATTCACCAAAACAGAATAAACCTGGCATCTCGAGAGTGGAGGAACAGCCCTGACCCATCAATACGGTGCTAGCTGAGCTTATGGAAGAAAAAATCTGCAACTGCAGAGAGTCTTCGGGGAGATTGTAGCCTTGCTTTAGCAGATCACATGACTAATCTACACAAGGCAGAAAGTTGAGGAACCAGTGATCTGGTGGAACAAATAGAGGATCCTCACTTTTTGACTTTTTGTATCTGTTTACTTTCTATGATGCATTGCCATCCCTTGTTTCTTACTGTTACTGGTTGTTTCTCATCTGGACCCCTTCTGCAGATCGAGATTCCTCATGATGTGATTTGTGTATTTGCCAAGGAGGCCAGGTCAGGCCAGGGAGTCACTTAGATCTTACTATACTCTCATGCAAGAGAAAAGTCTTATAAATACAATAATACCATCTATTCTGGCTTCCAAAAGGAGAGTCAGTACTCTTGTTTCAATCCATGGTACTCCACAACTGAGGAATGGTTAGAGGGCTGACACTCCCAGGATGCTGGGCAATTAATCCACAAGACCAGTGTTATAAATTCCCATCTGCTGTACTGGTACTTCATGATGCATGTGCAGCTATCAATAAAAGCTGTGGGTCCAAAATTGTGGAGGTCTACCACGGGAACAAAAACCCAGGCTCAATGACAAGTATATGTGGAACAGACCTTCTCCAATCCACACATTACAGTGGCATTACAGGTTTACTGCCCCTATTGGAGCTGTGTCTCTTGTGCCCTTTGAAAAGGTAAAGACAAGGTAGCACTCTTCCAAAAGGGGGCGCCACCTCCAAGTGTAAATTTTGAGCCTGTAACTATTAATTTTATTGTCTTTAATCCAGGAGACCTAAAATGGGAATATATATACATATGCATGACAATGAACCTTGAAGCATGTTGTACTTAGGAGGGCTGCTGTCTCACTCTGACCATCAACTCATAAGGTCTTTAAATGGAAAGCAGCCCTCTTCCCATCTCCACTACAACAAAAACTTGTTTCTAGCCCTGGTAGAGTCTATAGCCCAGACACTAACAATCTTTTCTTGCTACATATAAGAAGTACCGTCTTTGGGGATTGATAGCCATGGGAGGCTACAGAATTAGATCCCCATGAACCATAAAATAGAATGACACCCCAGTCCTACTACCAGAGTTTGGCTCCTCAAAACCTCAATAATTGAGAAAAATTGCTTTGCCTGGTGGAGAAGAAGGATCAGTGTTTCTACTAGAAGCCTAATGTGCTTAGGCCAAAGATTTTATATCTCAACTGCTCAGGGAACCCAGTAGTCACAGGAGTGGGGTGAGGCTAGGGAGTTCGCAGATCATCTTGAGACAGATGCCCCTCCTTTATCTAACTTTTCATCTCTGAGGGGCTTGGGACAGTGTTGGGGCAGCCATCAAAGAGTGAGCTTGGAGTGTCCACACACTATCCCAAGCCCCAGGAGTTTGGGATCACCATTCTCACCACTGGTCAAGGAACTTCCCAGCTTCCTGCCACACTCCACTGGCTACAGAGGTCTTGGGCCTGCCTGCATCCTCAATTCTGGAAACTGAGTAGCTGGAGGTGAGTGTCCCTGCATGATACTGAGCCCTGGGAGTTTAACATCATTGCTCCCACAGGCCAAGTATCTTCCCAGATTCCAGCCACACTCGACTGGCTCCACAGATCTTGGAGCTGCTTGCCCCATCCCCAGTGACCCTCTCTCAATCCAGGGAACAGTGCAGCTGGAGTCCCAGGAGTTGAGAGCATAGAAGATGATTTCCAACGGGCCCAGGGGAAGCCTTGGGATAACACTTGAAACATGGAAACATAGGAAAATGACAAAATAAAAAACTAAAATACAATCTCAAACTTCAAGCTCATCCCAAGAAACCTTAGGAGCTAAGTACATAGAAGAAAATATATGCCATACACCTGAAATAATAGCAACTAAAATAAAGAAGCAACTCTGGAAAGCTTTAAAGGAATTCAAACATGAAACAATCTCCCAGGTAAAAGAAGAAATGATAAAAGAAATGAAAGAGATGCTTAATACATCTAAAGAAGACACAGCTAAAAAATTAGAGTAACAAATCAAAAAGATAGAATCCTTGGATGAACAATATAAGAAAAAAACACAGAATACATGAAGCAGATTCAAAGAGATATACAGGAAATCAAAAATTCCATTGAAAGTTGCCAAAACTGCCTCAGTGAAACTGATGATAGAATTTCAGACCTCAAAGACAAGATTGCAGCTAGTGAACAGGAAAGGAAAGATCTTTTAAGAATAACAAGGAATCAGGAAATAACAAATCAACACCTTCAACATGATGCAAAGAAAAACAACATAAGATTGATAGGGATAAATGAAAAAGAAGTGGATAACACATGATATCAAGAGGCTACTTAAAGAAGTAATAACTGAAAATTTCCCAAACATGAGAATGGAAACTGACATCAGGATCAGTGAAGCATATAGAACTCCAAAATAACCAAATAACCAAATACCAAAATAAAACTACACCCAGACATATAATAATCACCATCCCAGAAATCCAACATAAGAATAGAAAAGCTGTCAGAGAGAAAAGACAGATCACTCATAAAGGAAAACCTATCAGAATCACAGCAGACTTCTCAGCACAAATAATAAAGTCAAGAAGAGCTTGGAGTGAAGCATTTCAGATACTAAAGGAAAATGATTTCCAACCTAGACTGATGTACCCTGAAAAACTGTCCTTCAAAATAGATGGGCAAATAAGATACTTCCATTATAAAGAACAGCTGGAGAACTTCATGATCACCAAGTGAACCCTGCAAAGAATACTGAAAGACAGTTTAGAAACACTTAGGAAAAAACCACTAAGCAAAGCAGACAATTAAACAGAATGGAAAGATAAAGATGCAACAGCAGAAAGATAACATGACAACAATAAACCAATATATAACAGTTATAACCATTAATGTAAATGGTCTCAATGCACCAATTAAAAGAAACAGACTGGCAGAATGGATCAAGAAACAACATCCAACCATATGCTGTCTACAAGAAACCCATCTAACCCAAAAGGATACTCACAGACTGAAAGTCAAAGGATGGAGAACAATACTCATGAAATAGGAACCCCCCCAAAAAGCAAGGGTAGTGATTCTGTTTGCAGACAATGTGAACTTCAAACCAAAAATGAACAGAAGAGATAAAGGTCATTATATACTGGTTAGGGGAAAATTTCAAGAGGAAGAGATAACAATCTTAAATATATATACACCAAATTCTAGAGCACCCAGTTATATAAAGCAAGTATTAATAGAAATGAAAAACCAAATTAGCAATAACAATTAAAACAGGAGACCTTAACAATGCATTGACACCAAGGGACAGATCAACTAGACAGAAAATCAGCAAAGAAATAACAGAACTGAATCATACCTGTGAACAAATGGACTTGATAGACATATACAGAGTGTTCAATCCAACAACATCAGAATACACATTCTTCTCAGCAGTACATGGGATATTCTCTAAAACAGACCATATACTAGCCCACAGAACATATTTAATAAATGTACAAGAGTTGAAATTATCCCATGCTTGTTATCGGGTCATAGCACCATGAAACTTGAAATTAATGATAAAAGAAACTGCAAAAATCCCACAAACACATGGAAACTGAATAACACACTCTTGAGTAATCAGTGGGTCACAGGGGAAATTAAAGAAGAAACTAAACAATACCTACAAGCAAATGAAAATACAAATAGAACTGACCGGAATCTGTGGGATGCAATGAAAGCTGTTCTCAGAGGAAAATTTATTGCACTGTGTTCCCCCATCAGAAAATAGAACAAATACAAATAAATAACCTGATGCTACACCTCAAACATCTAGAAAAAAAAGAGCAAGTCAAGCCCAAAGCCAAAAGAAGGGAGGAAATTATAAAAATCAGAGCAAAAATTAATGCAATAGAGACTAACAATTCAAAGAATCAATGAATCCAAGAGTTGGTTCTTTGAAAGAATAAATAAAATTGATAAGCCCCTAACCAACATTACTTAAAAAATGAAAGAAAATCTCAAATTCATGCAATGCCATTTGTTAATTCATGGTACTATTCCTTGTGCAGTCAGGTTTCTGTTCAGTAGACCTATAGTTGAGTTCTGTGTTTTGATCCATGAATACAGTTTTTGTCTTTTGATTGATATACTTTGAACATTGATATTTAAAATGATTTTTAATGTAGTTGAATTTTTATGTACTGTATTTGTTAAGATTTCCTATTTATGGCCGCCTCTGTCGCCCCCTGGGATCCAGGCCACATCCCAGAGGGCGCGAGGAGGAGGGCACATTGTGGCATCACAGGCATGGGACCCAACCTGCTGGGACGCATTGCTGCCTTTGCCCTTGCTGCTCACGCAATAACCGGATCCCACGACACTAGTGCTGTGTGGGCCCTGCTGCCAGAGCGCCCCCAAGGTCCCGGGGTGGGTTAGTGTGTCTGCACTGCCACCAGGGCCCAGTGGCTGGAGCTCCATGGAGCCGCCGCCATGGATGGAGCCCAAAGAATCTGCTTCTGAAAACACCTTTTCAGACAATAATCAGAAACACAGAACCAGAACTTTCTGGTTTCCTGCCATGTTTGTCCAGCTTCAGGGAATTGGGCATGCCTGCCTGCACCCTGAACTCTGGACTGGGTGGCCTGGGATGAGTGTCCCTACACCATCCTGAGCCCTTGGGAGGGAGTTTAAGATCTTAGCTCATGCCAGCAAGGGAACTTTATGGCTTCCTGCTGCAATGACCAGCTCAGCAGGGGTTGGACTGGCCTGTACCAACTTTCTGGTTTCCTGCCGTGATCAGCCAGCTCCAGGGAATTGGGCCTGCCTCCCTGTGCCCTGAACTGAGTGTCCCCACACCATCCTGAGCCCCTGGGAGGGGGTTTAAGGTCATTGCTCCCACCAGCCAGGGAACTTTGCAGCTTCCTGCCACACTGGACTGGCACAGCGGGGCTTAGCCCTGCCTGCCTTACCCCCAGTGACTTTCTCTCAATCCGGGGAGCTGGGCGGCCAGAGTCCCAGAAGCTGAGAGCATAGAAGACGATTTCCAACAGGCCCAGAGGGAAGCCTTGGAATAACACTTGAAACACGGAAATATAGGAAAATGACAAAACAAAAGACCAAAATACAATCTCAAGCCTCTAGCATCCCCAGAAACCTTAGGAGCTATGTACATAGAAGAAAACAAATGTCATACACCTGAAATAATAGCAACTGAAATAGAGAAGCAAGTCTGGGAAGCTTTAAAGATATTCAAACTAGAAATAATTTCCCAGGTAAAAGAGGAAGTAATAAAAGAAATGAAAGAGATGCTAAACATATCTAAAGTAGAGACAGTTAAAAAAAAGGAAGAACAAAATGAAAAGATAGAATCCCTGGATGAACAATATAAGAAACAAACAGAATACATGAAGCAGATGCAAAGAGATATACAGGAAATCAAAAATTCCATTGAAAGCTGTCAAAACCTACTTACTGAAAGTGAAGACAGAATTTCAGACCTCCAACACAAGATTGCAGCTAGTGAACAGGAAATGAAAGATCTTTCAAAATTAACAAGGAATCAGGAAATAACAATTTAACAGCTGTAAGATGATGCAAAGAAAAACAACATAAAATTGATAGGGATAAATGAAAAAGAAAGGGACAACATAAAGTATGTCAAGAGGATATTTAGACAAGTAATAGCTGAAAATTTCCCAAACATGAGAACAGAAACTGACATCAGGATCAGTGAAGCATATAGAACTCCAAATAGCCATAACCAAAAAAAAACTACACTGAGACATATAATAATCACCATCCCAGAAATCTAGCATAGGAATAGAATATTAAACGCTGTCAGAGAGAAAAGACAGATCACCTGCAAAGGAAAACCTATCAGAATCACAGCAGATTTCTCAACCCAAACAATAAAGTCAAGAAGAGCATAGAGTGAAATATTTCAGATCCTAAAGGAAAATGATTTCCAACCAAGACTGATATATCCTGAAAAACTGTCCTTCAAAATTAATGGAGAATTAAGATACTTCCATGACAAAGAACAGTTGAAGAACTTCATGATCACCACTCCAGCTCTGCAAAGAATACTGAAAGACAGTTTAGATACACTCAGGAAAAAACCACTAAGCAAAGCAGACAATTGAACAGAATGGAAAGATACAGATTCACCAGCAGAAAGATAACATATCAACAATAAACCAATATGTCACAGTTATAACCAATAATGTAAATGGTCTCAATTGACCAATTAAAAGAAACAGACTGGCAGAATGGACCAAGAAACATCATCCAACCATATGGTGTTTACAAGAAACCCATCTAACCCAAAAGGATACTCAGGGACTGAAGGTCAAAGGATGGAAAACAATACTTCATGCAACAGTAACCCCCCCAAAAGCGCGGGTAGCTATTATGTTTGCAGACAATGTGAACTTCAAACCAAGAATGATCAGAAGAGTTAAAGAAGGTCATTACATACTGGTTAGGGGAAAACAATATATATGCACCAAATTCCAGAGCACCCAGTTATATAAAGCAAGTATTAATAGAAATGAAAAATCAAATTAGCAATAACATAATTATAACAGGAGACCTTAACAATGCATTGACACCAAAGGACAGATCAACCAGATAGGAAATCAGAAAAGAAATAAGAGAACTGAATCACACTTGTGAGCAAATGAACTTGGTAGACATATACAGAGTGTTCCATCCCACAACATCAGAATACACATTCTTCTCAGCAGTACATGGGACATTCTCTAAAATGGACCATACACTAGCCCACAGAACATACTTAAATAAATGCACAAGAGTTGAAATTATCCCATGCATGTTATCAAATCATAGTGCCATGAAATTAGAAATTAATGATAAAAGAAAGTGCAAAAACCCCACAAGCACAGGAAAATTGAATAATACACTGTTGAGCAATCAGTGGGTCAAAGGGGAAATGAAAGAAGAAATTAAACAATACATAAAAGCAAACAAAAATACAAATACAACTTACCAGAATCTGTGGATGCAATGAAAGTGGTCCTCAGAGGAAAATTTATTGCACTGAGTTCCCACATCAGGAAAACAGAATGAAAACAAATAAATAACCTGATGCTACACCTCAAATATCTAGAAAAAGAAGAGCAAGTCAAGCCTAAAGCCAAAAGAAAGAGGAAATTATAAAAGTCAGAGCATAAATTAATGCAATAGAGACTAAGGAAACAATCCAAAGAATCAATGAATCAAAGAGTTGGTTCTTTGAAAGAATAAATAAAGTTGATAAGCCCCTAGCCAACCTTATTTAAAAGGGAAGAAAAAGCTCAAATTCATGCAATAAGGAATGAAAAAGGCAAAATCACTACAGACTCTGTAGAAATACAGATGATCATCAACACCTGTTTCGAAAACCTCTACTCTCATAGGTTTGATAATATAAAAGAGATTGACAGATTCCTAGAAACATATGGAGTTGCAAAGCTAGGTCAAGAAGATGTAAAACTGCTGAATAACCCAGTTTCTATTAATGAAATTGACAATGTAATTAAGTCTTTACCTACAAAGAAAAGCCCAGGCCCAGACAGATTCACTTAGAATTCTACAAGAAATAAAAAGAAGACTTAATGCCTACACTCCTCAAACTCTTCAATGAAATTGAAAAGGAGGCAATCCTTCCTAAGTCATTCCTGGAAGCAAATATTACTCTAGTAATACTGAAGTATTTATTACTCTAGTAATAAAACCTGAGAAAGACCCAACTAAAAAAAAGAACTACAGGCCAATCTCCCTAAGGAACACAGATGCAAAAATCCTCAATAAAATATTGACAAATAGGATGCAGCAAATCATCAAGAAAATTACACACCATGACCAAGTGGGATTCATCCCAGGCATGTAGGGATGGTTCAACATATGGAAATCAATAAATGTAATCCATCATATCAATAAAGCCAAAAGTAAGAATCACATGATCATTTCTATAGATGCAGAAAAAGCTTTTGATAAGGTTCAACATTCTTTCATGCTAAGAACCTTACAGAAAATTGGAAGAGAGGGTCTTTATCTCAATATGATAAAGGCCATCTACTACAAACCAACAGCCAGTATCATAATAAATGTCCAAAAACTGAAGGCCTTTATCTTGAAATCAGGCACAAGACAAGGATGTCTCTTATCCCCACTCCTATTTAATAGGGTCTGGAAATACTAGCCAGAGCAATTAGACAAGAGAGAGAAATAAAATGGGTAAATATAGGAAAAGAGGAAGTTAAATTATCATTATTTGCAGATGATGTGATACTCCCATAGAAGACCCCCAAAACTCCATTGAAAGACTCCTAGATATAATAAATAAATCCAGCAATTTAGCTGGATACAAAATCAATACTCAAAAATCAATAGCATTCCTATACACTAACAACAAAATCACAGAGAGAGAAATAAGGGAAGCGACACCCTTTGCACTAGCAACCAAAAAAATGAAATATTTAGGAATTATCCTCACGAAAGAAGTGAAAGATCTATATAGAGAAAATTATGGTACACTGAAAAAAGAAATTGAAGAGGATTTCAGAAGGTGGAAAGACATCCCTTGCTCATGGATGGGAAGAATAAATATTGTGAAAATGGCCATTCTCCCAAAACTCTTATACAGATTTAATGCAATCTCAATAAAAATACCATCAACATACCTCACAGATCTGGAAAAATCACTCCTAAAATTCACCTGGAACCAGAAGAGACCTAGGATAGCAAAGACCGTTCTAAGCAGCAAAGGCAAGGCAGGAGGCATCACAATCCCTGACTTGAAGTTATTCTACAAAGCAACTGTAATAAAATCAACATGGTACTGGAATCAAAACAGAGCCGAAGATCAATGGAATAGATTAGAAGATACAAGCACAACTACAAACACACTCAGCTACCTTATCTTTAATAAAGGGCCCAAACATGTTCACTGGGAGAACGACAGTCTCTTTAATAAATGGTGTTGGAAAAACTGGCTCTCCATCTGCCGAAAACTGAAACTAGACCCATGCCTATCACCATGTACTAAATTAAAATCTAAATGGATCAAAGATCTGAATATTAAAACACAAACACTAAATCTGTTGGAAGACAAATTGGGTAGAAACCGTGAAGACATAGGGGTAGGTAGAGAATTCATGAACAGTACTCAAACCGCATGGGAAATACTTCCCAGAATCAATAACTGGGATCACATCTTATTAAAAAGTTTCTGCATGTTAAAAGAAATCTCTAGCATAGTGAAAAGAAAAAACCCCAAAACTGGGAAAAAATCTTAGTGAACTGTCCCTCAGACAAAGGCCTTTTGTCTAAAACATATAAAGAATTAAAAAAAAAATCAGACCCCCAAAATTCAAAGATCCAATCCAAAAATGGGCTTCTGAGATGAGTACACTTCTCAGATGAAGAAATATAAATGGCAAATAAATACATGAAATATGTTCATCCTCATTAGTCAGTAGAGAAATGCAAATTAAAACAACACTGAGATTCCATCTCAGTCCAGAAAGAATGGCCAGGATCAATGAAACTACCAACAACAATTGCTGGAGAGGGTGTGGGGAAAAAGGAACTCTCCTGCACTGTTGGTAGGAGTTTAGACTGGTGCAACCTCTATGGAGGTCAGTCTGGAGATTTCTCAAAAATCTGGGATGGAAGTCCCACTTGATCCAGCTATTTCACTTCTAGCCATATTCCCAGAAGAACTGAAAGCATCATACCACAGTGATATATGTGCACCCATGTTTATAGCAGCACAGTTTGTAATAGCCAGATCTTGGAAACAGCCTAAGTATCCATCAACTGAGGAATGGATAAAAAAGATGTGGTATTTTTATACAATGGAGTACAACTCAGCTATAAAGAATGATCACATTGAGATATTTATAAATAAATGGGCACAGCTTGAGACCATACTCAGAAATAAATCAAACTCACATGTATAAATACCGAATAGTTTCCCTAGTGTAAGAAATGATAAGAATACACAAAATTATGTGGTAATTATGATTCTCCATTGTGTTGCTCTGAAGCCTTATAATGTTTTCATTCATTAATTGGAATGATTTTATTCTGGGCTGTTTGATTTTACTGTAATCTTGAAGAAAACAAGACATCATAATAGCTAGTGCTGATTTACTATTATCTTGTTTTGAAGTCCCATCAAGCTTTTGTTCTTCTGTCTCCATTGGTTTTATCATGTTGTATCTTATTGGATTTTATTATATGTGATAGTATAAACAACATTTTTATAGACAAGGAGATAATATAGAAACTGTTGTTTGTTTTCTGTTAGTTGGTTCTAAATACTCTGTAATAGTTTCATTCTCTTGAATGATTTTACACTGTTTTGATAAGTTTGATGCTATAGTATCCGAAGTTATATTCAAATATTTCGAGGAAAGAGACACTGTGGTAACTACTTTTTATGTCTGATTATCTTGTGGTGTAACACTTATGTTGCTTAAATTGTTCTGTTCTGACCTGTGATGTTATATTGTTATATCCTTTTTCATCTTAATCTCCTTCTTTTTTAAATAAAAAATATTTCCTATTTATTGACCTTATTTTTATTCATAGTTTTGTTTTCCAATCTTTTTTTGCCCTTTGGACCATTTTATTTGAGTCCAGTTTTCTTTCTTTCTCATCATGTTGATGGTTTTTTTTAAATATTTGCCCTAGAGTTTGCAATGTAGATATATAGCAATCCAAGTCTACTCTTAAAGAAGATTATACCACTTCATCTGTAAGGAAAATATTTTATAGTAACAGAATATTACTAAATTCTCCCTTCCTTTAAAATCATTTTGCTATGAATTGTTTATTAAAATATCATTGTGTACTCTACAAGATTTTTTTCATACCCAAAATCAAACAAAATACAAAATAAAATAAGTGAAAAATCTTTCCACTGTTCCCCGGAGAATCTGAGTAAGGAAGTTAATATTTCATCTTCCAAGTGTGTCCATCGTCTTTCTTAAAACAGTTACAATTGATGAATTTCTAGTTTCCCCAATGGAATACATGGGTGAACAGGTTTTATTGTAAGATAAAGATGGTCAAAATCAGAGTTTAGCTATTTTAAACATAAATGATTTATCTGTTTAGAAATGTACTACAAACCCCAGCTGATAAAGCCCCCTGGATGTTTTCCTTAGCTCTTAGTTTATTCTCTTTAGAGCCAAAATCTGAACCTTGGATTATTTATAGGCAAACGGTTGGTCAAGGGATCAAAGGCACTGGCAGGACATCTTTTCTCCCCATAGTCCTGTAAAATGATTGTCTACAATATAGACTGCTAGACTAAGAAGTGATGGAGGTCTTTGGGAATAATGAAAGTGATTTGTTCAGAGCTCAGAGTGGATTTTAGCCTGACTGCTTCTTTACTATTAGTATATCAACTAGCGAATAAATTCTACATTCCAATAACTGTAAATCAGATGTTGGTCTATTTATGACATGCAGAAAAAATTCAAATTTGCAAATATTTAAATATTTAAAGATCTGTCATAAAGCCAAGGGTGGTGGTGCATGCCTGTAATCCCAGCACTTGAGAAGCAGAGGCAGGAGGGATAGCAGGGAGTTCTAGGTCAGACTGAGTACATGGTGAGTTTAAAACCAAAGCCCACTGGGCTACATAGTAAGACCCTGTCTTAATCAATCAATCAATCAATCAATCAATACTGGAATAACCAATTAGATCAGAATAACATGTACCTCTGTGAGCAAGTTGTGATACCTTTAGATTAGCATTCTTCGCTACTTCCTAATGTTTATCCGTCCTATTCTACTCATTTTTGTTACCTGGAGGTCATTTGAGGTCAGAGAGCCTTAAGAAGGTTACTTTATGTCAACTTTCCACTCTTTTGAAAGCCACTCAGAAGCCAGGTCAGAACAAGCTAAAACCCTAAAAATTAGTCAATTTTGTGCATTATTTACAAATAAAATAGAAAGAGGGATTCTATTAGAATGAATGCTTTTGTGTTAAATTGTTCACACAAATAAGGGCTCCACGTGGGGTAACACTAATCTGTCCTTGGATAGAAAGATTCTGTGTTTGGAACACAATACAATATTGCAACTTAAAGTATATTTTCCTTTCTATTTGAAACTTATAAACCTTTTAGACTTTATTAAAGTAAACATAAGTAAACCAGCTTCATAACTACTTTGAGGGGTCAACAGTACTAATAGATGGCGTGGACAAGATTTAGGTGTGAAAAAAGCAGGAGGGGGAAGTTCTGGGAGTGAAAAGAAAGGAGAACGGGTAACAAAGAAAGGAGACGGAAAAGAAAAGAGAAAGGATGAGCGTCTAGGGTCCAGTACCAGCCACCTAGAGCCGTTTCAAGATTCGTCTCCTGAGCTGTTATTGTCATTTAATCCACCAGGTGGTGCTCTGTAACGCCAGATAAACCAGTCCTTACTGACAAGAGCTATGTTGTCTGGACTTACTTTCTAGTATTGCCTGTTATCAAATATGAGAAAGCTACGTGGCTGACCACCCGTTATTTGAAGCGTATTTATATTGCATAAATATGTAAAAAATGTTAATTAACAATGTGACACGTGCGAGTAAAATTGGAGGTATCATTTAAATTATACTATTTTCAGTTTTTAAACAAAAAATATAAACAGTTAAAAATGAAGAAAATTTCAGTAGGTTCTTGTACTAAAATTATATGCATATATATTTTATATAATATATTTATAAATTTATATATTATATATATTTATATATTATGTGTATTATCCCATATTTCCCTGATCCTCAGGGCTAAAACCAGGTCCTGACAGACCCATCTACTCTATGTGATGTGTTAATGTGAAGCCCACATGATATGAAAAACCCAGTGGAGGGCTCTGGTTTTCTGCAAGCAATCTTATTTCTTCAAATGTACCTGGCTCCATTCTCCAAATTTTGTCCTATGCTTTCAGTTCAGTTTCATCCTCAGGAGATCCCTCAGAAGTCGCAGCCTGGTTTTTCATCCAACACCCTGGTTTCCTCTCAGCTGCCTCCAAATTCCCATCACAGATAGATCTGGCTTTCTCTACCCCTCTGCCATAACTTGTGGTGAATTTAGATTATTAAACAGTTTTTAACATATAATGCAAATTTAAAGCGGAAAAAATAAATAAAACAAGAAGTTACTGGGAGTGCATTTTGAAAGATTTGGCAATTAAATAAATCATAATTATGACAAATGATGAAGTGAATAATAGCAATGTATCCCTGAAGTTAAACTACCTTCAGCTCAAAATTTTAACTGCTCTTTATGTTCCGTGTTGTCATTTGGACAAAACTAATTAGTATCTCTGAACCTTAATTGCTCTCCTATATATTGGAATAATTTCTATTTTGCAAGGTTATTGTGAGTATTAAATGGGCTTTCAAAGAGGTGGTAGACTAGCCATATATTTCAGTGCCTTTCTATTTCCCAATCTTACTTATTTCTGTGCTCTAACCTGAAATTTGTTCTTCAGCGCTAGTGTATTAGTTAGCTTTCCTTTGCTGGAACACAATACCTGATCTATTCCCACAATGTAAAGGAGGAAAGGTTTAATGCAGCTTATGGGTTCTGAGGATTCAGTTCCTGGTTGGCAGGTTGCACAGCAGGAGCATCATGGCAGAGACGTAGAGCAGATCAGTGCTACTTTAGTTCCTCATGGCCAGGAAGCAGAGCAGGGAACAGTCTGGGCAGAACGGGGTGAGGAATCAGACATAGACCTCAGGCCACACTCCTGGGCTTCCCCATCCAGATAACCAAGAAGTGTGCTCCGTGTTCCTTTGGTGGATCCCAAAGTCAATCAAATTGCTATTCCAGCCTTTCCACCAGAGCCAGTAACAGGGATGCTTCTATGCTCCCCTGAGTGTCTCTCCCACTTTCCTAATCTGATCCCATACTTCCCTGATGCTGACTATTATCAGCATCTTTACTATGTTAGTCAGTTTTTCTTTACTATAACAAAATATCCAAAGCAATTAAACAGCTCACAGTTTCAGAGATTCAACGTCCAAGACTGGTGAGGCCCTAATGACAGATGGCATCACAATATAGCAGGAGCATGTGGCAGAGCAAATGATGATAACACCAATTGGGAAACCAGAGAACGACTCAGAGGACAGGCTCAGCCTTTTATAACAACTCAGCCACTGGAGAATTTACTCCAAAGGACCCCAGTGTCCCAAGGCCCTCCCGTACACCCTACTACATAAAGGTCCCACCATCTTCCCTGTCACCACACCTGGAACCAAGCCTGGTACCTGAGGACTCTTGGGGCACTCAAACCATATCTGAGCCATAGCGTTTACAACCTGCTACTTCTGCTTCCGTACTGTCCTGTGCTCTGTGCTGCTGGGACAAGCACAGTGTGGTTTTCCTTACTTCTTTTCAGTGGTCAGTTGCTTCCTGCCTGCCTTCTTGAAGCATGCTGTAGTTCCATTCGTGTGTGTGTGTGTGTGTGTGTGTGTGTGTGTGTGTGTGTGTGTGTGTTTGTAGGCTCTTATTTTGACCCTGGATCTGGGAGGTGTCTCTCTGTTCTAGGGGAGACCGCTGGCCTCTGCTAGCACAGGTGAGAACCTGCAGATGCCACCTGTGGTGTTACACCAGCGCAAAACTGCAGTCCTTTTAAGGCAAGGGTCCACCCAGGGGACCCCAGGCAGTAATGCCAGGATTATAATAGGAAGTCTGGGAGGTGAGACTGCGACTCACAGGGAACCAAGTAAAGAGCTCCAAACTTAAGTGTATTCAGGGCAGATGGTTCAGGCCTGAGGCCAAACAGCCCCACCAGAGAAGCCTCGGGACTGAGAAAGTGCCAGCTGGGAATGCCAGTTAGCATGTGTGTTATTTTACTGGTTAGTGGGACATTCCTACTCAGTTATATCCCAAAACCAACTTACCAATTTCTATATATGACTTATCCCACATTTTGGAGGCTGATTTATACTAAAAGAGTGCATTGAAAAGCCCATTTGTTCTCCAAACTTGTGCAACCACAAATGCTTTTTTTGTTTTGAAGAAAGGGCAGTTTTGTTAAAATTTAGCCTCAGAGCTGGATGTGTGGCACACTCTTGTAATCCCAGACTTGGGAGGCTGAGGCAGGAGAATCCTTTGCAAGTTCAAGACAAGCTTGGGCTACAAAGTGAGCCCAAGGCCAGCCTGAACTGCATAGTGAGACCCTGTCTCAAAATGACAAAAAAAATTTAGCCTCAGATGGGTTTTACATTAAATTCTTAAAACTCAAGCTTTTGAAATTCTGAGAAAAGTAGACATATTTTAATAGACGCTTTGCAAATGCACTTTATTAATGACAGAGGTGGTTATGGCATAAGGTCCTGTTTGTAAATAGTGTTTCTAGTTGCAGTTACACAAACACTGTAGTTATCTGCATTTGACTAAGCTCTGGGTTCTGTGAAACTTGTTCTTTATGACACTTTAATCTCCAGAATTATAATCTGCACTCTAAAAAGTAATAGCAACCATCTGAGCAAACTATCAAAATGCTTATGGTGTTATAGTTTGGATGGAGGGTGAAATCAAATGCTTCTATTTACCCAGGCCATTCTTCTTAATCTCCTCCAAACAGTGGAACGATTAACTGTCTGCATCTCATCCCATAGTTCCCCTGGAAAATAAAGATACTACTTTTAAAGATAACATAGTAGTCATTTAACTTGGAACTTTGCTTAATTAGAACTTTGTTTATTTACTTAAATCAGAACTTTAAAACTCAATGTAAATAATGGACACCAAGGGCAAGTTTAAAACGCCAGTCTCAAAAGGTTATACACTGTGTGATTATGTAATAGTCACCAAGTGGTGCTGTTAGAGTCATAGGGACTGGGTCAGTGGCTACACAGAGTTGGGACGGAATGAGCAAGAAGGGCATGAATTAAGGAGTGGCACTGGGGGTGTCTGGATAGTTATGGAATGGTTTATATCCTGGTCGTGGTGGTGGTTATTTGAACCTATGGATTTGGTAAAACTTTATAAAACCATAACCTGGGGATGAAGGGAGAAAGAAGAAGAAAATATGTATGTAAAATTGTCTGTGAATTAGGTCTGCACCTGAGCTAATGATGGTCAGCAATAATCAATTTCCTAGTTTTGACGATGTGTTTTAAATTTATATAAACTTATAGGGGGAACTGGGTGAACAGTATCTGGGAACTGTACTGTTTTTTCAATTTCTTGTGAGAAATTATTTCAAAAATTAAGATTATTTTTAAAAATAATGGAAAGAAATTTGTGTGTGAAGAATTTCTTTAAAAATTTTAAAAACACTGGGATATAATTCTTTCAGTACAAGGCAGAAATGCTTCAGAGGAAAAAAGAAAGTTTATAATAATCCAAAAATTCATGACATTTCCTGTTAGTGTTAGTTTCTTTTCTCATGCTCATTGGTCCAATATTTATCACTCTCTCATGTTTCTGTATAATAGGTGAAAACTTTGCTTCTTTCTTTGTCTTCCATTCCTTGTATACTATATCATCTTTTTTAATCCCTACAAAACTGGAATCTAGGTCCACATCTTCCATTTGTAGTTTACTGTCATCCTGCTCTGATGCATCTGCCTGTGCCTCTGGAGGGACGATGGGACGTCAGAGGAATTCCAAAGAGCAGAGGTAGTTGAGGAGAGCAAAGACGTTCCCTTTGTTTATACATTACTAAGGATAAGCATTTTAATATCTGAATTGTTATTTTGCATGGCAAGAAATTGTCTGAATTTAAAAATAAAACAACCCCAGTGAATTAAGGAGCTACAGGTTGTTTCAGAGTTTCTAGGTGTCTCTCTTTTAGAAGTATTCTTTAAGAGCTGGGGGGTATAGCCAGCATTGCAGGGAATAAAGAAGGAGAAAGAAAAATAAATGTTCTTTAGAAGGCACCTGAGAAAAGACTGGAATAAACAATGTTCTCTGTAGCACTGTCTTATAAGTGTTCATTCACAATTGCTAATTTTCCCATTCTGGTACAAAACCTCTCTGTTCCCTTGAGGGTAAAACTTGTTTAAGGATTAGTGTTTACCTGAATCTTTAAATCAGTATGATGTAAGATTTCAAGACAATAATCCATGTGAGTTTTACTCTTATTTTTCTGTGTTGCAGAACTGAATCCAGGGTCTTGTGCATGACTTTTTTATGTATGTAAGAGGAAAAACTGCATTTGAATAAAATTTCCCTGTTCGATATTCAAGAATGATTCTACATTGTTCAAGTATATCAATGAACTTTAGAGTCTTGGAAATGGCTTGGTAAATTCAATTTCCTTTATAATTTGGTCCACTTTAAACTTCTCCAAAGTCTTGCACAGTTTTGAGGTCAAGGAAAAGAGAGCAGGATTTGCAATGCCAGGTTTGTGATGTTTTTGTGTGGGGGAGAGAAAATGATCTCTTTTCTTAAATATGACATAAAAAGTATCTGGACCCTAGGATGTACTGGTATTTAATGTAAGTTTGATGTTGTGGAGTAGCAATAGTAGCAGATAAATCATGAAATTGGTATTTACGAGACATTAATCAGACCTTTTCTAATATCAGTCCATGCTTGTGTGCCTTCCCTGCCTTTCACTGATTTTGAAATACAGAAGAACAATTGCCCTGGTTCTAATGTGCTTTAAAAAAATGACTGCTAAAATACACCTGGATGAAGTCTCTTACTGATTTATCAGATGAAGTCTCTGATAGCTTTGTTACTCCTCTCCCAGTATTTCTCCAGACATTTTAAAGACATCATAAATGATCCTAAATATTTAAATATCTGGAATGATGACCTGGTGACCTTCAGATTCAGACTCCTTGAAAGCAGCGGAGACTGCAGTTTGCAGTGCGAGGGTGGTATCTGACTCCAGCGCTCCGTGACCTTTCATTGAGTTGGTTTGGCAACTTGATGTTGGGGAAAAGACTGTCTCGGGGTCAGAACGACCTTGGTCAGAATCCTGACTCTGTCATGCAGTGACCTGGGACAAATTATTTCCCTGCCCCGAGTCTCCGTGTCCTCTGTGTGAGAGGCTGCAGAACCAGCTGAGGCTGTGCACAGTCCTTGGGAGGCACTCGGTTTTTAAGAAATGAGCCTTCCCTCATAATCCACACCCCTCCCATTCATTTTCTCTTAGAACTTTCTGCTCTTCTGAATGCAATTCATTCAAAAGGAAGCATTTTCTGACCAGACTTCTGATGATTTCTAAGAAGAGTCTAGGAGCAGAATTCAAAGGCAGAAGGACGAATTCTCCTCTGTAGTTCTTAGCTTCACAAACCCTGAACCAGCCATCAGCATTTATGACAACATGAAAATAGAAATCATCATTTTTAACATTTCCACTGGGCTTCATGTTCATTACTTTCAGACAGGAGAGGATGTTTGGAATTAGTTTTGTAATTAACATAATTATTGTTGTTCTAGTTCGTTTTTCATACATCAGGTAGATTTGTACATAACTTTCTTAGATATATAAGATGACCACAGGCACTAAAAATGCATATTTTTTCCTTATTTGACAGTTTATGGTTGATATATAAAATTTCACCAGCCAGTAATTTCCAAATTTTCTAGTATTTGAGGTTGATTTTGAGTTCTCGCTACTATTCTGTTGCAGGACACCTTAAATTCCTCATTTGCTTTAACTAATGATGTGATCAATTATTAGTTACTTACTTTGCATCCGTGCCTTCTAGTGCTGTGAAGGATCAATAAAGAAAGGCAAGTAGCTGAGGACACGGTCCCTATCCTCAGGGGGAAAGGAAAATAAAAATAATGAATAATTTTAAATACATTTATTATATTTTATGTGTTTATAAAATTACATAAATGCAGATGCTAAGTAAGTGGCTATTACTATTACTATAGTTATGTTTGTGATTAAAGTGGAAAGTCAAATCTTGTGTTCAGTAGTCCTCTCTCATCTACACTTTTACCTTACATGAGTTCAGTTACTATAGCCCAAAAATATTACCTGAAAAATCCAAAGAGGCCTTAATCACGTAAATTTTATAACAATATATTGTTGTAGTTAGCCTATTTTATTATTTATTGCTGTTAATTTCTTATAAAATACACTTAAATTACTGATTAAACTTTATCACAGGTATGTATGTATAGGAAAAAACACAGCATATACAGATTTCAATACTATCCATAGTTTCAGGCACAGATAAAAGGGAACTATGGTACCGTACAGAAGAAGGAAAATTATTAGAGAATCTAGGCATGTGCATGGCATCATCGTGGAGGCACTGTGTATCATTTTGGAGCATCAGAATCATCACGAATAGTCTGCTTACGTCATAGGCTACCCAGAAACGAGGAAGCTGCCAACAAAAGCTAATGAGCTGGTGCCCTCTCAGGAAGATCCAGAGATGAAAATTACCATGCCTGTAGCGTGTAGAAAATTCCATTCTGATATGGGTTATCAGTACTGTTCAAAGCGACTGACCCCATGGTATGGGACGGGAGGAATGGTCCTCTGCAAAGCTAGTAAGAAAATGTTAGGTCAGCAAACCTTCCAAGTATGACAAGTGCCAGCACAAGGATGACGTTTCTTGGCTGTAGGACACACTGGGAAACGGGAGAAAGAAGAGTAAGGTTGAAGCTGGCTTGATTTGGAGCAATGACAAGTTGATAGGGAAAAAGGGGTTGATCCTCCTCCCTTCCAGAGAGGGACCAAATCCAAATCATCTGGTATATCCTCAAACTATTCAATGAAATTGAAAGGGAAGCGATCCTTCCTAAGTCATTCCTGGAAGCAAATATTACTCTAGTACCAAAACCTGAGAAAGACCCAACTATAAAAGAGAACTATAGACCGATCTCCCTAATGAACACAGATGCAAAAATCCTCAATAAAATATTGGCAAATAGGATCCAGCAAATCATCAAGAAGATTATACACCATGACCAGGTGGGATTCATCCCAGGAATGCAAGGATGGTTCAACATACGCAAATCAATAAATGTAATCCACCATATCAATAAAGCCAAAAATAAGAATCACATGATCATCTCTATAGATGCAGAAAAAGCCTTCGATAAGGTCCAACACTTATTCATGATAAGAACTTTACAGAAAATTGGAATAAATGGTCTTTACCTCAATATAATAAAGGCCATTTATGACAAACCAACAGCCAGCATCATACTAAATGGCCAAAAATTGAAAGCCTTTACTTTAAAATCGGGTACAAGACAAGGATGTCCTTTATCACCACTCCTGTTTAATATAGTACTGGAAGTACTAGCCAGAGCAATTAGGCAAGAAAGAGAAATAAAAGGGGTAAAGATAGGAAAAGAAGAAGTTAAATTATCATTGTTTGCAGATGACATGATACTCTACATAGAAGACCCCCTAAACTCCATTGAAATACTCTTAGATACAATAAATAAATTCAGTAATGTGGCTGGATACAAAATCAATACTCAGAAATCAATAGCATTCCTATACACGAACAACAAAATTACAGAGAGGGAAATAAGAGAAACTGGACTATTCACATTAGCAAGCAAAAAAATGAAATATTTAGGAATTACTCTTACGAAAGAAGTGAAAGACTTATACAGTGAAAATTATAATACACTGAAAAAGGAAATTGAAGATGATCTCAGAAAATGGAAAGACATCCCTTGCTCATGGATAGGAAGAACAAACATTGTGAAAATGGCCATTCTCCCAAAACTGTTATACAGATTCAATGCAATCCCAATAGAAATACCATCAACATACCTTATAGATCTAGAGAAATCACTCCTAAATTTCATCTGGAACCAGAAGAGACCTAGAATCGCAAAGGCAATTCTAAGCAGCAAAGACAAAGCAGGAGGCATCACAATCCCTGACTTGAAGTTATACTACAAAGCAACAGTAGTAAAATCAACATGGTATTGGAATCAAAACAGAGCTGAAGATCAGTGGAATAGATTAGAAGATACAACCACAACTACGAACACACTCAACCACCTTATTTTTGATAAAGGAGCCAAGCAGGTTCACTGGAAGAACGACAGTCTCTTTAATAAATGGTGCTGGAAAAACTGGCTCTCCATTTGCCGAAAACTAAAGCTAGACCCATGTCTATCACCATGTACTAAATTAAAATCTAAATGGGTCAAAGATCTGAATATTAAAACAGAAACACTAAATCTATTGGAAGACAAAATAGGTAGAAACCTTGGAGACATAGGAGTAGGTAAAGAATTCATGAACAGGACTCAAACCGCACGGGAAATACTTCCCAGAATCAATAACTGGGACCACTTCTTATTAAAAAGTTTCTGCATGTCAAAAGAAATCTCCAGCATAGTGAAAAAAAAACCCACAAACTGGGAAAAGATTTTAGTGAACTCTCTCTCAGACAAGGGCCTCTTGTCTAAAACATACAAAGAATTAAAGAAACTCAGACCTCCGAAATTCAAAGATCCAATCCAAAAATGGGCATCTGAGATGAATATGCAACTCTCAGATGAAGAAATGCAAATGGCAAATAAATACATGAAAAAATGCTCATCATCATTGGTCATTAGAGAAATGCAAATTAAAACCACACTGAGATACCATCTCACTCCTGAAAGAATGGCCAGGATCAAGAAAACCGACAACAAATGCTGGAGAGGCTGTGGGGAAAAAGGAACTCTCCTGCACTGCTGGTGGGAGTGTAGACTGGTACAGCCTTTGTGGAGATCTGTCTGGAGATTTCTCAAAAAGTTGGGACTGGAAATCCCATTTATTCCAGCTATTCCACTCCTAGGCATATTCCCAGAAGAACTGAAAGCATCATACCACAGGGATATATGTGCACCTATGTTTATAGCAGCACAATTTGTAATCGCCAGATCTTGGAAACAACCCAAGTGCCCATCAACTGAGGAATGGATAAAAAAGTTGTGGTATTTCTATACAATGGAGTATTATTCAGCTATAAAGAAGGATCACATTGAGATATTTATCAATAAATGGGCACAGCTTGAGACCATACTCATAAGTGAAATAAATCAATCTCGCATGTGTGAATACCGAATAGTTTCCCTAATGTAAGTAATGATTCAAATATATAAAAATATGTGGTAATCATGATTCCCCATTAGGTGGCCTTGAAGCCTTATAAAGTTTTCACTCATTAATTAGAAAGGCTGTATTCTGGGCTTCTTGATATGAAAATATTTGAAGCTAGAGTATATGAAGTTTTACCCAAATATTTCAAGGAAAAAGACACTATGGTAACTACTATTAAGTCAGGTTATAAGGTGGTGAAGTACTAGGTTATTGAAACAGTCATGCTGTGACCTCTATTGTTATATTGTTATGTCCTGTTTTATCTCAATCTTCCCCTTATTGTTTCAAAAAAAAATTATTTAGTCATTTCTTATGTTTGTCTTAATTAAAGAAAAAATTCAAAAAAATTAGGATATATAAATAGTAACTCTTTTCGATTTCCTATTAACTTGTTTTGAAGTCCTGTAGTACTCCCACGATCTTGTTTTGACTGATTAGACTCTGTTCCATTCTATATGATAGTATCAAGTTTGAAGACATAGGCAACTACTTTGAAGACAATAAGATTCACTAAGATACCCATTCCGGTTTGACTATTGTCTTCTTTGGAAGTCCTGTAATGTTTACAATGCCTAAGTTTTATTGGTCTTGTTCTCTACTGTTTTGTCCAACTTTATAATATCTAGTAAGATAGACAATTCTTTTTAAGGAAACAAGGGACAACGTTGATAACCATTGTTGATAAACTTGTACTCTGTTCTACACCATGTGCTACGTCTATCCTTGGTATTGACTGACAGCTTTGTTTTGCCATATTTGACTGTATTCTCCCCCCCCCCAAAGAAAGTAATAAGCACTAAGGAGTAATAAAATCCAAGATGTGTAAATTTTGTTGTAAAAAAGAGAGGGAAAAAAAAAAAAAGAAAAGGACCTCTAACGGATATAACAGCAAGTGTGTTTGGGGGTGTTAAATAGCTGACTTTATCAATGTTTTTGGAACATTGAACACAGCTGTTTGCAGTCTCCCTGTTTGAATGTCCACCTTGTGTTCTTTGATACTGTGATTTGAGGAACTATTTCCAAGAAAATAGTGTGTAATCTACTAGCAGGTAATTTCTTACTGTTATGGTTTTTTGTTTTGTTTTGTTTTGTAGTTCTGTATTGCGTGTACCCTTACGCCGCTTTGGTTTGTTTTGTGTTTTTCTCTTTTTCCTCTTAAATAAAAAAAAAAAAAAAACCAAATCATCTGGTATAAGAAGTGACAACAGGTGCTAAGCTAGTATTTCCCTAAATGTCAAAAAGTACTTGGGGTCATTTAGGACACTGGTTAGAAATCCACGGCCAGACCCTATCCCAGATCTTCTTTAGCCAAGTATTTAGGAGAGTCACTGGGGTGTCTGCGCTTTATCAGGTGCTCCTGATGACTTTCTGTGACTGCACATTTGAGAAGCACTGCTTTCAAGAACCCAGTCTGATATCAGAATTCAAGTTCTTTTACTCATGAAGCATGACAAGCCCCAAAAAGAAGGGCTTTCTGGAGTATAAATAGCATACCAGGAAAGGATCCTGGACCAAGATGCAGACTTGAGGACTGTCGCGTTTCGGATGTGGGAATCAGGTCTCAGGTGAAGGGAAACTCAGGCGTGGCTCCGGTGCTTATAGGGAACCAGAGGAGATCCTGCGAGTCACGTCTCAGTCAGTCCTTGGGCCGCAGGGAGTGTGGTGGTAAAGTCCTCCAGTCCTCTGGATGTGAATAAGAGGCTTGTGCAGTGCTCCTGTGCTGCTGACTGTGGGAGCCATGAGGGAGCCATGTGGGAGTCTTGAAAGGAGTAGGTGGCATCTCTTGAAAAAGCTATGTCACTGGATAGCAGCTACTGCAGGGACAAAAAGGTTTTCAGGTCACAGAGTTCACCGAATAGGGGGTGGTGACGAGATCCCACTTTCTCTCAAGGATTCACTTGTTTGGGATGAGGAAGGACTTGATGTCCTTTGATCTTCATGCTCTTGCATCCAGGAAGCTGATGATGGGCGTAGTCAGGCCCTGGGTCTCTCCAAGGAGGAGAATCTCAGTGGCCCTGGGTAGGGAGATGAAGGGACCTACTCCCCTGTATTCTGGAAGGATGTGCTGGGTAGTCCTTACTCTCAGGCGAGGCTGGAGTGCCAAGTGGAGTGAGCTGAGATATAAGGAAATAAATATCTCAGCTGAAAACTAACAGAGCAGGAAGTGGTGCATTGTACCTTCGATCACAGAATGAACAACAGAAAATACAGTCACCTTTAAATAATTCAAACAGTAGCCTGGGTACCTTTCTAAATTATAATATATTTGTTTTCTCTCTCAACAGAGATGTTCTATTTTTCTCATCATGGCCAAAAGAAAACATAGGCTTTCCAGTTCATTATTTCTTACACAGATACTACAGATTACATTATTGTATTTTGTATGTTACAGTTCGTTTTTAGAATCATTGGGAAATACTGCAGAAAAACGTATTAAAGGCCTTACTCTCTTCCCCTTCCAGAATCCCCTGCAGCCACCCTTCCTGTTCCTGCATCCCTGTGACTCCTCAGCCTTTGAACCTCCACAGTACCTTTGCCTGTAAGTTCCTTTACAGCCCTTGCTATGGACTGTATTCCTTGTGCCCTTCAACAACATGTAATTTTCCTCTTTGTAGGACTCTCAAGCAATAGCACTTTCTTTCTTGTGCTAGTGTTTTTCATTAAAGAAGTTTTTCTTTCTAAATCCATGATTACTTTGGTGGCTCCTTGATGGTCCTTTTTCAAGTTTTATGGACTTCTTTCTATGCCAAGATGACAAAGCCATGCATACACACCATGATGCAGGGGAGACAGGATGCTTCTCAATATTTCTTAAGGAACTTCCAACTTGTGTGTACCTAATATATAATATCCAGTAAGATGAGTCCCTGGCAGATTTCTCATGAAGTCACAGCTGCCTCTGTAAAAGAAACCTCATTTTTATTTTGTGGACTCTACATTGGCTAAAGGGCAGTAAATAAGATAAGGAAATAATCATCATCTTCCAAATGCAGTGAGAACAACCAATGGCACCAGCTGATAAGCATTTATGGCTCCAGGCAAAGCATCGCTGGGATGCTAGGACACCGCTAATATGTGGAAATGTAGCTCCTTACTGTGGTAATATAACAAGCTACAGATTCCCCCAAATTACTATCTGATTTCAATATTTTGGCCAAAATGATTATAGAGAAAATCCCTTCTAGCCCATTTTTAAAGCAGAGTTTGTATTAGGGAAGTAGAAAAAAATCACAAGTATATTAACCCTAATTTTCAATTTTTGCTTTTATGTATAAAACAAGAACAAGAAAAACTTTAAACTGCAGTGTAATGTTCAGTCTAATTGACCTTTTAAAATAGTATTTTATATAGTAACAACTATCTCAGGTAATAACTAGTAATTAGAATTTTTTTCTCACAGGACTTATTTTTTCAAAAATGCTAAATTTTTCCTAAGGTATGTTAAAAATTCAAATAAGTTACTAATTCAGGATGATGGTTTTAAGCACCTCCCTATGAATTAGAGTTTCACTCTGAGGAGGCTTAAGTGTTAATTTTCTGGGACTTTATTTTAGTGTTATATAATAAAGTTACTACTGGGAACTAATTTGTTTAATTCCTGGAAATGGAATTGGATGATATTGGAAAAGGGATATTGAATCTTATTTCTGAAAAGAACCAGATGTACGCATGTATATCTAGCAGGAGTTTGGCCATCATCGTCTCTGGGCTTTTTCTTTGGAGGAAGTTGCATCTGGTACACACCATGGCAGAAGGATTGAAGACCAGCTAGGTGCTCACATGGCATTCCAATAATGATTCTGCATCTGTTATAGCAGGCACACTTTTCTGGGCTACATTTCATAAAGAAGGCTTGATGGCAGCTTCAAGGACTCTTGATATCAAGCATGCTCTGTTGGAGACCACTATGAAGCTGCTCTGAGCAGGATTTAAGATATACTAATTGGCTTTCTATGTTTATCTGTGAGTCTGTCCCAGGCCTCAACCCATTGCCTGGCAATGGGAGCTGATTAATAGTAAGTGAACCACTATGAATCACTGGTCCTGGCTGAGGCCTGAGGGGTCTGTGAGGCCAGAGGCACCTTATAGCGCAAGATAAGGCCACAGCTGAGGACACCTTGGCTCCAACACTATTAAGTAAATAGATACTGCAGCTGAGGAATTTCACTCCTGCAGTCTCAATCCTATCATAAATGTCATCTTGGAGATAAGATGGTTCTCCTAAATTGGCATAATTTACTGCCTTGAGAAGTCTTTGAAATGACTCCGAAGGTCCTGGTTATTTCCCACACTTTCCTCAATTTCCCCGCCCTTTGTTGTTGGACCTAATAAAAGTGGGTTGGTCCAGAGAAGTCTTTGTCTTAGCCCTTGGAGTCTCGAGCTCAGCTAAAGGGTTTTGACCATCCTTGAGCCCTAAAATCATATAATTTGTCTTATTTTATTTAAGACTTAGCCGTACACTCGTTTGGGAGATTGGAAATCTAGGTCAGGACCTGATAATGCTCTGCCTCCAAATCTCAGAAATGTATTGTGATAGGTGGTACAGATGAGTGCTCAGCCATCTCAGCACTGCAACCTATGATGCCTCCACTGCTCACTGCCTTGATTCAAGTTTCTTGTGTGGGGCTCTCTCCCCCAGCTAACTTATAGACAGGGTTAGCACCGTACTCATTTTCATGGCCCTAAATGTTTACTGTATAGTACCTTGTACTGAAGTTTGTACATAAATTGGTAGGGCAACTACCAATATAAAGAGTATAAGGAGTATAAGGAGTATAAGGCATGGCCAGCATCAGCCACGCAAGCCTGAAGGAGAACCAAGAAGCTACCTGTGAGTCAGTGGCAGGCATGGGTTGGGAAGAGAAACAAGAGGTCAACTCCTTCCTGTGAGTCAGTGATGATCATACAAGTCAGGAGGAGAATCAAGAAGCTAACCCCTTCCCAGGAACCTGTGGAAGTTCTAGGCTGAGAGGAGAAATAAGAGGCCAAGCCCTTCCTGTGATCCAGCCAGCATGTGCACTGGGACACAAGAAGAGCTCAGCCCGCTCACCCCAGTAAGCAACCAGCTAATTTGGAGAAACACAGACTGTAGATGATAATTGCTGCAGTAAAAAACAGCTTGTATTGTTTGACTGACTTTGCAGGCCTAAAGCTGGTAGTGTGAGCATCTATGTAGAAGATAACAATATGCAATATAGCAACTATGGGGGAATCTCCTTCTGAAAGTGATAGCCATTGTTAATTCCCTATTATCTTGTTTTAAAGTCCTGTATCATTTTCATTGTCTTGTTTTATTTGATTTTATTATATCTGATGGCATGGGCAGCTATTTCAAAGATAACAAGATATATTATGGTAGCCACTTTGATTTCCTATTATCTTATTTTGAAGTCCTGTATCACTTTCATTGTTTTGTTTTGATTGGTTTTACGCTGTTCTGTTTTGTTTGACTTTATTATATCTGATGGTATGGGCAGCTGTTTTGAAGATAACAAGAGGCATTATGGTAGCCATTATTGATTTCCTATTATCTTGTTTTGAAATTCTGTATCATTTTCACTGTTTTGTTTTGATTAGCTTTATTCTGTTTTATTTTGTTTGGTTTTATTCTTTTAAATTAAAAAAATTAAAATGTGCTAAAAGTAAAACAAAGAGAAAGAATGTAAAGCATTATTGACATTATTCTTAGCCCTCGTTTCTGTATGGGCTGAAGGTAAAATTCATTGTTTATATTTAGGAGAATAACTTTATTTCCCATGGCAGCACAGATTCATTTGTCAAATTAGTTATTTGTCCTTGGATTAGCCCTGGGGCCAGGGATGGTGAATATCAGTGAAAGACTTCAGAAAGAAGTCAGAAGCCTCAGAGACACCCACAGAAAGGGAACACACACACACACACACACACACACACACACACACACACTGCACCAAAATCAAGTTCATTTACTCAATAGTCTTACCTTAATCTATTCTGCTCACACCACTGTATATTTGCTTAAACACTATTTGGTAGTTGTCTCCTACACGTTTTTAAAAGAGTTTCTTCAATATCACTAATTACACCACACATAAAATACATCACCACTTTTCAAGGCTACTGTTGGCTATTCCCCTCCTTATATCAAATCTACAATGCTGGTACATGGATGTTTAAGAATTACTTATGAGTACACCTCGGGACTGTCTCTATGGTGCTCATTTTATCAGCAAAAAGAAACCTCAGGGTAACATAAATATATTGAATTTGACGCCTCATTAAAATTTTGCTTTTAGGTTCTTTTCTCTTTAAATATTGAAGATCATTGTTCAAAAAGATGCAGAATAATGAGACATAAATACATCTTTAAAGTTTTCTCACCAAAGAGGCGCTTACGATTTCTGTGCTCATTCTTTTATGTCTGAAGTTTTTCCTTGTCTTAGATGTCTGACAACTGCTCTTGCAGAAATTTTCTAGAATGAGAAAGGCACTCTTTTCCTGGGGTAGACAGTAGTACAGCAAGCTGGACAAGATAATGGCCAGGCTCTTCCTCACTGTACTTAATAACACCCTTGATTATCTTAATTTATGTCTACAGTCTTTTATTAAACAGCTATACTGTGCTGGATTTGAGACACAATTATGAATAAGAACCAGCCTTATAAAGAATCTAATGGCAAGAGAATCCTTAGATACTCCCATAAAGTATAAGTTGATTTATTACTTCTAAATGGCATATGTGTGTTTTCAAAATTAATTCAGCATTGTAAATATGGAATGCGTTGGCCTTCTTCTGGCAGGCTATCATACTTCTGTATTGACACCTAATCTGTGGACCTCTAGCTGCTTCTATACTTGAATGTCCTTAGTAACAAATTATCAAAGGAAATGCTTAGTAACAACAAACACACAGAGAGTTGTACTTGACATCAGCATGGATTTCTGTCAGCTTAGTGCTATACCTTTGGTCCCAGTAGATCACATAGTCTTTCAGATGAGGATCTAACCATCACATGGCCTTTTCTTATGTGTGTCCCATAAATTCTTCTTGCCCAGCCCAAGTAATGTCTTCTGTTCCAAGAAACATTAACTGTGTCATTTTAACCTATTGGCTGCTTCAATGCTTATAGAGTACCTTCTGCATGGTGCTTTTGCCCTCTACTTACAGAGACCAAAGGCATTGCCCTAAGTTTTTCAAAGCCAAAGTTTTAATATTTGTTCCTTCCCATATTCTAGATGTATTTGAAATCTTCTTGTGTACTTGGACTACGCTATGTAGCCTATCTTCAATTTGATTGGATTTGAAGTGTTTTACTTGAATAACTAATGAAAATTACAGGCATTTACAATCAGAATTACTCTAATAAGGCAAAAGAGTTGCTTCCTCAATTTATTAATTAATATATCATTTATTAACCACCATTAAACCATCGTTAAGTAAATAGAGTGGTAAAGTTAAATTAAAAGATGGCTGATTTCCTAAAGGAGATGAAATTGTGATTTTAAGCGTCTTAATTGATTTAATAGACAAGCACAGCTCTGTGAACTGCAGATAGAGTACTATAGGGGTAGGAAATTGTGGAGATTGCCTTCCAAAGAATGCCTGTGCTGTGCTGTACTCTACCTCAGTGGTTAGTTATTCACTTTTTTCTTGGATGAGAATGTGACACTCTCAGTCACCTAATGATTATTGAGTGTTTCTTACATATGAAGAAGCATTGTGCTGGGAGCTGAGGACTTCTCTGAATAATAATAGACCCCTTTGAAAATTTTATGAAAACTAGAGAATTCTTCCAAAACTAGAAGAAAATGCATATAGTCATATTCACACAAGTTTTTGCATAATAATTCTTAGGAGTAGACTCACTAGTATTCATCTATAAAGATTCTGTGTGTGAGAACCCAACTTTATTCAATTTTTAAATTTAAAATAATAAGATAAAGCAATAAAATGATACAAACCAAACAATGAGAATGACACTGAATTTCAAAAATGAGACAGTAGGAAATCAACAGTAGTTACTATATTGGACATTGTTATCCTCTAAATAGTTGTTCCGACTACCAGATACAGGCATGCAAAGTTAATCGAACAATATAAACACTAATTTGTTTCCTTACTTTGGTTACTATCTTTTCAGAAATTTCAGATGTATGACTATTAATGTCTTTTATGTCTACATCCTTGGACTTGTTCTGGGTGAGCTGGAGGTCTGAGATTGCACCTTGATCCTTTGCTCTGACATGTGTTTCTCTGAATCAGCCAGTTGCTGAGTCCTGGATGCTTTTTGTACTGGCTGCCCATCCTGCAGTGTAGGGGAGCTAGACACCTGGATTCTTCTGATCCGAGGTTCCCAGGGTGGCAGAGAGGTGCAGGGCAGCAGCTCACTGGTGCTCCCCCAATGGCAGAGGGGCCTTGGGGCATGACTTATCTTCCAGGCCTACCTGAAAACCCAACCTTAAGACCCTGTACTCTATTAAAATTACTTAAACACGGAACGATGTGTATGACTTAGACTAGTCATTTAAGCTCCCTAGGATTCTGTTTCTTCGTTAAATGAAGGCATGGGTGAAACCTTTCTAAGAATCAGCAAGTCTGTGCCTAAGTGTTATAACTCTGTCTATATATATCTATTAGAGACACCTGCAGTGGGCTCCAAATTGCCTGCCCAGTTACGGAGCTCAGTAGGAAAGAAAAGAAAGAGCTAGAAACAAAAATTGCAAAAGATAGGGCTCTGAAGTGATCCATGTCCTCTCTGAACAAAAACTCAGTATCTCCAGCTAGCTACCATTTTATTAGCCTGTGCAAGGGCAGGGTGCTTTTCCTGGAATAGCATAAAATCATGGTAGAAGGGGCAAGTTTAATATTATAAAGGAAAAAGCTAAGATCCATCCCACATCTGGATGTTAATCTCACTGAGGGAAGAAGAGGGATTTCCACATTCCAAAAACCAGCCCACAAGGTAGGCAGGTTGAGGAAGCCTAGAACAGATACTATATTAATTTATAATTTGTGGTCCCCAGGATATATTATATATGTCTATTGCCCATATTTGTTTTGAGGGAGTAGGGTGATAGAAAAAAATAGCATGAAATAGAACATCACAAAATGGAACAAGAATTGAAGACCTGGCATGGTGGTGCATACCTGTAAGCCCAACATTTTGGAAGCTGAGGTAGGAAAATCACCATGTGCTTGAGGCAAGCCTAGGATACAAAATGAGTTAAAGGCAGTGCTAAACTATGTAGTGAGATCCTAACTCAAAAAACTCAAAATAATAGTAATAACAACAATAATATGGTATATATCAGAACTTGGCTTCAGAATTCCTGACCTGCCCATCACAACTATTTCTACAATATTACAATCTGCATAAAGATTTATCCCTAAATAATGCCCACCCAGTGGGTTATGTTAGATTAATAACTACCTTTTGAGTTGAAGTTGGATCTCAGTTGTTTTCCTAGTAAATTGAAAAAAAATTCTTTAATTACAGCTGTTACTAATGAAAATTTTTATAAAGTTGGTTCTTTGGTATAAAAGATAAGTATGAAATTTAGAGTTACCTGGTAAATCCAGAAGACTTCACTAGCGGCAAGAACTTGAGTGTTATATGTTGAAATGTGTTCTGCCAGAATTCATTATTGAAGGCAACCGTAAGGTATTCACAGAAGTAAGCAAGTTGTCATTACATCATTTAGGTGAAAACTAGTCCAATATGTTTGGTACCAAATAGGGAAATTTAGACACAGAGATGCACACAGGGAGGATGCTATGTGAGTGTCAAGGCAAAGATCTGAATCACGCCTCTGTGAGCTGAGAGACACCAAAGACTGCAAACCAGGAGCCAGAGGAGATGGTTGGAACAGATTCTCACAGCTCTGAGAAAAAATGTCAACCCCCAGCCACCTGGATTTTGAACTTGTAGCCTTTTGAACTCTGAGACAACACATATCAGTTGTTAAAGTCACTTACTTTATGGCAGTTTGTCACAACACATCTACCAAACCAGGCTATAGCCATGATTTGCGTAAGGGCATTTCAGCCACCAACAGAAGTAACTATGCCAGGTATGCTGAGGGTTATGATTAAGACGGAAAATTCCTATTACCTAGTGAAGTTGTAGCCATCATAACATCACAGCACAAAATGTTACCAACATGTTTGTGTTATGCTGGTGTAAAGAAGCCTACTTGGTCAGAAGTCATACAAAAATGTAATATATACAATTACATATAGTACCTAATACTTAATAATAGCAACCAACCATTCTATTGATTTAGGTCTATACTATAACTTTTTGTTATTATTTCAGAGTTTCTACCTTCCTTGTACTAACATACTATGCAAAGAGCATGCCACATGATGCCTGCACAGCATCTCACCATGTTTCTCAACTGCATCAAGAGGCCACATTGAGGGACTGTCCGGTGCCATCTAGGTTTGTGTGAGTGCACTGTGTGATGCTTGTCCATTGATAAAATCAACTAATGATACATTTCTCAGAATGACCTGTGGTTGTACCTCCAAAGGTCACATGGCCTGTCTGGACTTTTGTCCCTTCGTGTTTCACATGTGGGATAACCAGACAAGTTATTACTTTTTAGATGATCTTCTAGGAGCTCTTCAGATTACAGAAAATTGTGAAGCAAAAGTAATGTTTGAAGGAATGAGTGAAAAAAAATGTACATGTCACACCTACGATGTATAGAAAGTTGTTCTAAACCAGCAGTCCCCAGCCCCAGGGCCACAGACCAGGTCCATGTGTGCAAAGAACCGGGCTACACAGCAGTATTTACAGCTGCTCCCTGCCTCCCACTACTGTTGAGCTCTGCCTCTTGGCAGATGGGAAAGAGGAGCATTAGATTCTCATAGGCGCTCAAACCCTATTGTGAGCTGCACATGCAAAGGAGCTAGGCTGTGTGCTTCTTACACACACACACACACACACACACACACACACCCTGCATCTGTGGAAAACTGTCTTCTAGAAAACTGACACCTAGTGGCAACAAAGTTGAGGACCATTTTCTAAATTCCCCTCCCTCCTCCTCGTGACATCTGAGCCTGCTTCCCCAGAAGCTCTTCCCTAAGTTTGTTTCCTTGATAGCAAAAAATCGCCATGGCATTCTGTGAAAAAGTAAGGCAGGCACAGTGTGCATGGCGTATTTCTCTTGTATGAAGAAATGGAGATGATACAAATGCACAGCAGCAGTTGTTGGTGAGGAAGTGAAGAAATTGAAACACATAAAGCATATATGGATTGCTAACAGGAATGTAGAATGATTCAGGGCTTTTGGAAAAATAGACTGGCAGTCTCAAAAAATTAATAAATAAACATAGGACCAACAATTCCACTCTTAGACATATGCTAAAAAAATAAAAATACTTGGTCACACAGCATCTTGTACATGATTACCCTTGGTAATAATTGTTCATAATAGAAAAGAGAAAGAAGAAAAAAGGAAACAATCCAGTTGTCTACCAGCTGATGAATGGAGGAAATGTAGTATCTATACACTGAAATATCCAGCCACAGAGAGACATGAAGAATTGCCCCATGGTACAGCACAGGTGAAATTTGAAAACGTTATCTAAGTGAAAGAGGCCAGTCACAAAGGGGCTTCTACTGTATGATTTTATATATATGAAGTGCAAGAAGTAACTTGATAGAAAGTGTATTAGTGGTTGCTTAGGAACAGGAGAATGACAAGGCAGTTGAGAGGAACCGACATCTTTGCATAGTGATGAAATGGCCCTTTAGTTAGCCGTGATGGTTGTACAACCATGAGTATAGGAAAAGTGATTTCATTATATACTTTAAAAGCATGGTTTATACTATGGTTAATTCTATTTCAACCTTAGAAAACTTTTGGGAAGAGAATAAAATGTGTTTTAAGAAGTGGCAGATAATTCCTATTTTTTTGGCTTTGTGCAAAGAAATTCTGTAAAGCACTTAGCGCTGGCGACCTGGACTGGGAGGAGCATCCAGGGGAGGAACCAAGTGGGCGAGGGACAAGTGAGGACGAGGTTTTTCTAGGAACACAAAATTTAATATCATTTGTGCCTTTTATCATTTTTTATTTAAAATGGAAATTTTACATGTAAATATGTTAGTTTTTCAAAAATTAGTAAGAATAAAATTAGTTAAACCTAAGTATGTTGCACTGAGTTTTATTATAGCCTAGTAATGTTGATGTTTCTACTGCTTAGTATGAGAGACTGAGTTCGCATATTTAGGGTTTTTGGGTTTTAGGATGATTGGTTAATGTATCATTGGAATATATATTGTTGGATAATATTAGATTTCTTTTTCTATTTACGATGTTATACATGCTGGATAGTCCTTTTATTTTGCACCTAATTCTTATTTTTTCTAGAATTACTTGATATACATATAGCTCTTTGTATTTATATCCTTCTCTGCATACAATAAATAAATTAGGTACATATCTTATATACATATAAGTCATCATATGATTAGCGAAACAAAATTTCCCACATATAATAATATTCATACTGAATTTTTCACAGCTCTTCAGAGGAACAGAACCCATAGTGTGTGTGAGTACATACATACATACATACATACATACATATATATTTACTTATTTATTTATTTTAAGGGATTGCTTTATACAAGTTTGTCCTGTGCTTAGCTGCCTGCAACCTGGAGACTCAGGAAGTCTGGTGGTGTAGCTCAAGTCCAAGTCTAAAGGCCTGAGAATGACGAAAATTGATGTCATAAGTTTTTCTGCACCAAAGACCTAATGATCAGAGAGCTGATGGTAAACTCCTATCTGAATGCAGGTCAGATTGTGCTTCCTGCTCAAAAGTCAGGGGAAGAGAGAGCGAATTCTTCCTTCCTCTGCTGTTTTTATCTACACAGGCACTCAGTGGATTAGATGATATCCATGCGCACTGGGGAGGACACTGCTTTACCCAGCTCACAAATTCAGCTGCTGATCTCACCCAGAGACACTCTTATGACCAGTCAAGTTGTCACATAAAATTGATCTTCATATCTTTTCCACAGAAACCCCTAACTCAGCATAAATTCATCATTTCCTCTTTCATTTCAACCAAGTTTTTGGTAAGCTCTAGTTTGCAACTAATTGGTTGTTCATGCAATTGAGCTTTTAAAAATTAACCTAAAACATATAATAAAATAGAAATAATTCATCATACATAATAAAGGTAGGTAGTATTTTATGTAATTCTGATATATGTATATGTGTGTGTGTGTGTGTGTGTGTATACTAAGCTATACCATATACATATATACTGAGTACACTATATTTTACCTGAGTTATTATGGTCTAAAATGTTCAAAAGACACAGCTTTCTGCTAATTTTTCTTTTGAGTATTATTATGAGCTAATCTTTTACAGACTTACTTTTAGTCTACTATAAACCAAATAACAAGTAATTATTATTACTCATCCTGGTAAAAACTAACTTGTATTATTCAGATTATTATAATTAATAATGATTATTATTTTTAGTGATATTCTAATTGTGACAGCTTGGCCAATAGATGTTTTCAATTTGCTCCTGGGAACCAGATAGTGGCACTCATTTGTAATCCCAGTATTTGGGTGGCTGAGGCAGGAAGGTGGCTATGAGTTCAATGACAGGGTAGGCTACACTGTGAGTTCAAGGCCAGGCTGAACTACATAGTAAAATTCTGTCTCAAAATAAAGAGAGAGAGAGAGAGAGAGAGAGAGAGAGAGAGAGAGAAAGAAAGAAAGAAAGAAAGAAAGAGGCCCCTGTGAGATGCATCAGTGTTCTATAATTTAGGAATTTGTTCTCTATGATTGCTAAGTGTATTTTATTATATCAATATAATAACGTTTTTCCATTTTAATTTTTATGGAAATCTGTGTTATTTCTCTTTTGAGTCAATTATTTTAAAAGCTGCTACTATTGTTTCTGTCTGTCTTTTGGGGACATAAGCAGTTTTTGAGACAATGTCTAACTCTAGAGTGCAGGCTGGACTTGAACTAACTCTATGGAGCCTGAGCTGGCCTTGAATTTGAAGTAGTCCTCCTGCCTCAGCTCCTGACATCAGCATTTATTGCTCTGGAGTATATACATAAAATTAGGAAGGAGTTTTTCCAGGCAATCAGATAGTTAACTTGCAAAAAATCTGCCAAGCAGTTGCTCCGTGTGGTTAGACAGTTTTATATTCCAATGTATAAGCACTGTATGAGCAATGTATGAGACTAGCAACGTATGTGAATGTTGCTGCTCCAAATCCTTGCAAACGTTAGCATAACCAGTCTTACCATGCTACCTCTTCTGAGGGTTATGGAGCCACACATCTCAATGAAGTTTTAATTTGCATTTTCCTGATGACTAATGATTTGAGCACTTTTTAAATGTGTGGATTGGCTTTTTGGATACCTTTTGGAACAAAGTGTCTGCCCACATCCTTTGCTCATTTTTGTAGAATTTAGGTTGTCTTCATCCTCAGCTTGTTCTTTTTTTTATTAAAAAGAAAAATTTAAAAAAAGAAGGATATTAAGACCAAAGACATAACAACATAACAACACAGGTCAGAACAGAACAATTTAAGCAACATAGTGTTTCACCACAAGATAACCCGACATAACAATAGCTACCATAGTGTCTCTTTCCTTGAAATATTGGAGTATACTATAGCATCAAACATATCGAGACAGTGTACAACCATTCAAGAGAATGAAAGTATTATAGGGTATTTAGAACCAACTAACAGAAAATGGTTTCTATATTATCTCCTTGTCTATAAAAAATGTTGTTTATACCATCACATATAATAAAATCCAATAAGATACAACATGATAAAACCGATGGAGACAGAAGGACAAAAGCTTGATGGGACTTCAAAACAAAATGATATTAAATCAACACTAGCTATTATGATGTCTTGTTTTCTTCAAAATAACCGTTTATACCATCACAGACAATAAAATCAAACAACCCAGAATAAAACCATTCCAATTAATGAATGAAAATATTATAAGGTTTCAAAGCAATATAATGGGGAATCATGATTACTGCATAATTTTATGTATTCTTACCATTTCTTACACTAGGGAAATTATTTGGTATTTATACATGTGAGTTTGATTTATTTTGCTTGTGAGTATGGTCTCAAGCTGCACCCATTTATTTATAAATATCTCAATGAGATCATTCTTTATAGCTGAGCAGTACTCCACTGTATAAAATACTACAATTTTTTTTATCCATTCCTCAGTTGATGGACACTTAGGTTGTTTCCAAGATCTGGCTATTACAAATTGTGCTGCTTTAAACACGGGTGCACATATATCACTGTGGTATGATGTTTTCAATTCTTCTGGGAATATGCCTAGAAGTGGGATAGCTGGAACAAATGGGACTTCCAATCCCAGCTTTTTGAGAAATCTCCAGACTGACCTCCACAATGGTTACACCAGTCAACATTCCCACCAACAGTGCAGGAGAGTTCCTTTTTCCCCACAGTCTCTCCAGCATTTGGTGTTAGTGGTTTTCTTGATCCTGGCCATTCTTTTAGGAGTGAGATGGAATCTCAATGAGGTTTTAATTTGCATTTCTCTAACGACTAAGGATGATGAACATTTTTTCATGTATTTATTTGCCATTTATATTTCTTCATCTGAGAAGTGTGTATTCATCTCAGAAGCCCAAGCTTTTGTTGCTTTGGATTGGATCTTTGAATTTGGGGGTCTGATTTTTTTAAATATATGTTTTAGACAGAAGGCCTTTGTCTGAGGGACAGTTCACTAAGATTTTTTCCCAGTTTGTGGGTTTTCTTTTCACTATGCTAGAGATTTCTTTTGACATGCAGAAACTTTTTAATAAAAGATGATCCCAGTTATTGATTCTGGGAAATATTTCCCATGTCGTTTGATTCCTGTTCATGAATTCTCAACCTGCTCCTATGTCTTCAAGGTTTTTACCCAATTTGTCTTCCAATAGATTTAGATTTTCTGTTTTAATATTCAGATCTTTGATCCATTTAGATTTTAGTTTGGTACATCGTGATAGGCATGGGTCTAGTTTTAGTTTTCGGCATATGGAGAGCCAGTTTTTCCAACACCATTTATTAAAGAGATTGTCCTTCCAGTGAACATGTTTGGTTCCTTTAAGGTAGCTGAGTGTGTTTGTAGTTGTGGTTGTATCTTCTAACCTATTCCATTGATCTTTGGCTCTGTTTTGATTTTACTACTGTTGCTTTGTAGTATAACTTCAAGTCAGGGATTGTGCTGCCTCCTGCTTTGTCTTTGCTGCTTAGATTTGTCTTTGCTATTCTAGGTCTCTTCTGCTCCCAGATGAATTTTAGGAGTGATTTCTCTATTTCTATGAGGTATGTTGATGGTATTTTCATTGAAGCTATATAACAGTTTTGGGAGAATGGCCATTTTCACAATATTTATTCTTCCTATCCATGAACAATATTTATTCTTCCTATCCTTTCCATTTTCTGGGATCCTTTGGATTTCTTTTTTCAGGGTATTATAATTTTCCCTATATAGATATTTTACATCTATTGTGAGATTAATTCATAAGTATTTCATTTTTTGGATGCTAGCATGAAGGGTGTGGCTTCTATTAGTTTGCTCTCTGTGATTTTGTTGTTAGTGTATAGGAATGCTATTGATTTTTGAGTATTGATTTTGTATCCAGCTACACTGCTGAATTTATTTATTATATTTAAGAGACTTTCAATGGAGCTTTGGGGGGCTTCTATGTAGAGTATCGTATCATCTGCAAATAATGATAATTTAACTTTCTCTTTTCCTGTCTTTACCCCTTTTATTTCTCTCTCTTGTCTAATTGCTCTGGCTAGTATTTCCAGTACTATGTTGAATAAGAGCAGTGATAAGGGACATCCTTGTCTTGTGCCTGATTTTAAAGTAAAGGCCTTCAGTTTTTGGCCATTTATTATGATCCTGGCTGTTGGTTTGTCATAGATGGCCTTTATCATACTGAGGTAAAGACCATCTATTCCAATTTTCTGTAAGGTTCTTATCATGAATGAGTGTTGGACCTTATCAAAAGCTTTTTCTGCATCTATAGAAATGATTATGTGATTCTTGCTTTTGGCTCTATTAATATGGTGGATTACATTAATTGATTTACATATGCTGAACCATCCTGCATGCCTGGGATGAATCCCACATGGTCGTGGGGTATAATCTTCTTGATGATTTGCTGCATCCTGTTTGCCAATATTTTGAGGATTTTTGCATTTGTGTTCATTAGGGAGATTGGCCTGTAGTTCTCTTTTTCAGTTGCGTTTTTCTCAGGTTTTGGTACTAGAGTAATATTTGCTCCCAAGAATGACTTAGGCAGAATTGCTTCCCTTTTGGTTTCTTTGAAGAGTTTAAGGGGTGTCATCATTAAGTCTTATTTGTATTTCTTGTAGAATTCCGCAATGAATCCGTCTGGATCTGGTCTCTTCTTTGTAGGTAAGGACTTAATTACATTTTCAATTTCATTAATAGAAATTGGGTTATTCAGCACTTTTATATCTTTTTGACCAAGCTTTGGTACATCATATGTTTCTAGGAATCTGTCCATTTCTTCGGTGTTATCGAACCTATGAGAGTAGAAGTTTTTGAAATAGGTGCTGATGATCTTCTGTATTTCTACAGAGTCATTAGTGATTTCACCTTTTTCATTCCTTATTGCATGAATTTGAGCTTTTTTTTCCTTTTTAAAATAAGGTTGGCTAGGGACTTATCAATTTTATTTATTCTTTCAAAGAACAACTCTTCGATTCATTGATTCTATGGATTGTTTCCTTATTCTCTAATACATTAATTTCCCCTAACTAGTAACTAATTACCTTCTTTATATCTTAGGATGATTCGTGGTTTGAAGTTCACATTTTCTGCAAACAGATGGCTACACCCACTTTTTAATTTTTTTTATTTTTGGTTCCTGTTGCATGAAGTTTGTTTTCCATCCTTTGACTTCCAGTCTGTGAGTTTCCTTTTGGGGTAGATGGGTTTCTTGTAGACAGCATATGGTTGGATTTTTTTTCTTGATCCATTCTGCCAGTCCGTTTCTTTTGATTGTTGAATTGAGACCATTTACTTTAATGGTTATAGCTGTTATATATTGGTTTATTGTTGACATGTTATCTTTCTGCTGTTGCATCTTTATCTTTTCATTCTGTTTAATTTTCTGCATTGCTTAGTGGTTTTTTCCTATGTATATTTAGACTGTCTTTCAGTATTCTTTGCAGGGTTGGCTTGGTGATCATGAAGTTCTTCAGCTGTTCTTTGTCATGGAAATATCTTATTTCTCCATTCATTTTGAAGGTCAGTTTTTCAGGGTATATCAGTCTAGGTTGAAGATCGTGTTCCTTTAGGATCTGAAATACTTCACTCCATGGTCTTCTTGATTTCATTGTTTGTGTTGAGAAGTCTGCTATAATCCTGATAGGTTTTCCTCTATAGGTGATGTGTCTTTCATCTCTAACATCTTTTAATATTCTGTTCTTATGTTGGATTTCTGTGATGGAATTATTATATGTCTGGGTGTAGTTTTATTTTGGTGATGACCATTTGGAGTTCTATACACTTCACTAATCCTAATATCAGTTTCCATTCTCATATTTGGAAAATTTTCAGCTGTTACTTCTGTAAATAGCCTCTTGATATCATTTGTGTTGTCTCCTTCTTTTTCATTTATCCCTATCAATCTTATGTTGTTTTCCTTTGCATCATCTTGCAGCTGCTGAATTATTTCTTGATTCCTTGTTATTTTTAAAAGATCTTTTATTTCCTGTTCACTAGCTGCAATCTTGTCTTTGAGGTCTGAAATTCTATCTTCACTTTCATTGAGTTGGTTTTGACAACTTTCAATTGAATTTCTGATTTCCTGTATATCTCTTTGAATCTGCTTCATATATTGTTTGTTTCTTATATTGTTCATCCAAGGATTCTTTGTTTTGTTTCTCTAATTTTTAAACTGTGTCATCTTTAGATGTGTTCAGCATCTCTTTGATTACTTTTATCATTTCTTCTTTTACCTGGAAGATTATTTCTAATTTGCATTCCTTTAAATCTTCCTGGAGTTGCTTCTTTATTTCAGTTGCTATTATTTCAGGTATTTCAGGTGTATGGCATATATTTTCTTCTTTGTACATGGTGCCTAGGCTTTCTTGGAATGGGCTGAAGGTTTGAGATTGCATTTTGGTTTTTCATCTTGTCATTTTCCTATATTTCCGTGTTTCAAGTGATATTCTAAAGCTTCCCCTGGGTGTGTTGCTAAACGTCTCCAATATCCTCAGCTCTTGGGACTGAATGGAAGTTAGTCCATGTCAGGCCCACAGGGTGTCCTGTGCCACCTCTGTTGTTCCAGGAAGCTGTGGGCTCCTAACCACTATAGGTGATGATCCAAGGCTCTCCCCAGGCAAGCACTGATGTGCTGGAACTCACTTCATGTGCCCTTAGCTCCTCCAATTAAAGAAGGTCACTGGGCATGGTCTAGTCAGGTGGCAAAACCTCCCAAGCCTAGTCTTGTGTGGCTGGAAGCTGAGTGGGTCCTTAACCACTGGGAGCGATGATCTTAAACTCTCCTGGACTGACCTGTTGTGCTGGAATTCACCACCAGCAGTCTAGTTTCCTGGATTGAAAGAATCAAAATGCTTCTCAGTACCCTACAGCCAAACAACAAGATGGAAAATACGATAGAAGAAAAGTAACAGTAGAAAGAGTAAGCTAAGTTTAATAACTTAAAGTGTCTAACTTTGGCAAATTTTACAAAAATATAAGTGCATTTTCTGGGTCCCCTCTTAAACCTGGTAAAGGCTGAGTGGGTGACTTAAAAGCTTAATATTTATTATTTCATTGAAAATACAACTGTACAAAACAGAATTAGAAATGTAAATACAAACATTACATATTGTTTAATAATTATTCTTTGACATAAATATTAGATAATATTTAAATTTTAGGTTATAATATATTAAGTACTGAGGCATATATATATATATTTTTTTTTAAAAACATGCAATCCTTGGGACATGGCACATATTATATAGACCCAAAAGTTTTAGAAATGTGCATAGATGTACATAAATGGTTTAAGTTTGTGATAATTGCATGCTAATATAAAAGACTAACATACAAGTAACTTTTTGCTATCATTCACTAAACCTCACCTTTAGAAATGCTGAGTGTAAGGGCTGGGAATATAGCTCAGTGGCACAAGCGCCTGCCTGGCAACTGCAAGGTCCTAAGTTCTATTCCTGGTACAAAAAAAAAAAGAAGATTCAGAAATGCTGAGTGATGTGTGGTAATATAAAATATTATACCATGTATGTGCCTTTCATGGTGAAACTAAATATGGTAAAACCTTGGTTTGCCAGTATACTTTGTTCTGGAAATTATAATCCAAAGTGCTTGTAATCAAAGCAAATTTCCCCACAAGAAATAATGAAAATTCAGGTGATTCATTCCATAACTGAAAAATATTCATATAAAATGATTAAAACACTATAATACAAAATAATAAAGAAAATACAAAGAAAAATAAACAAATTAACCTACACTTACTTTAAAACTCTTCATGCTGGTGTGAGGGGGACAAGGAGAGGAGAGTTACAGTGCAGGACCACTTTCATCCTCACTAATGGAATCTCTGCTATGGTCTTAATAGAATCTTTTTCTTTTCATGCACCTTTAAGAAGGAACCTACGCAGTGACAGCTGTTTTGCCTCATTTTGAGGATTTGGTGGAAATGTGACACTGCATTGTCATTGCTTGCACTGCTACAGCCTTATTTGGTTGGTGCCTTGTACAAATTTGGCACTGTTTCCCGCATTTTATGCATATTCGTAGTCTAATTTGAAGAGAAGAATCCCTCCACCTTTCTCTCTGCCTCCTCTGCAAATGAGAGCTCCTCCATAAGGTCTTACTGCTTGGAGATGATCTCGGACAGTCCTATAGTGAGGGAGAGGGCGAGAGAGGGGAAAGGGGAGGAGAGGGCGAGGGGGAAACATTTGCTCGTTGTGATAATGTGGTGTTTAGTGTCACATACTGTACTACTGCTTGTATTGAAAGACATGGCTTTTTTTTAATCAAGTTAAAATTGATTAGAAATGTTTGCTCATCTGTGGAACACCTTCAAAGCAAGTTACAATCCTGTGTTTCAGTGTATATTTCAAACTGCCTTATTTAAATTTATATCTCTGAAATCTCTTTGATGTTTCAAAAATAGTAAAGACTAGACCTTTTTATTTCATTTAATGACCCATGCAATCATTTATGTGAACATCAGTTGAGTTAAAGCTGTATTCGTATCATTAAGTAATTCTACCACATTTTACACTGAAAAATTTTAGAAAAAATTTCCACTGCAAAATGTGGTAGAATTACTTTTACAAAAAAATTCCCTGTTACCATTTTAGTTTAAAAAATAGTGAAAAATTTCCAGCAACCATTTGTCTTAACCTGAAAAATATTTGTGTTATCCCAGTCACATATTTTGATAGTTACATGAATCTAATATAAACAAGCCATACTCTTGAGTATTAAGGGAAAATACCAAGAAAAATAGATAAAATCATTATCTTAGAGGAAATTGTTGGTTATTTCATGATGTAATTCAAATATATTAAATGAAAATACTTTCTGAGTATATTAAAACATGATTATAGCTATAAATTACTGGAGAATTTGCTTAGCAATGTTATCAAGTGTGTTTAATATTTGAAGTTTGTTATTTTCACTGTGAAGGAATGGGTCCAGACAGAAATTTGAGATTCTGAGGAATGATCAGTTAGATAGCTACATTAGATTACCTGACATTTTAGGTTGATAAAAATAATACAACTTAAATGTACAGTAATGTTTGCCTATCATTCTGTATAATCATATAAAGTTATTTATTCAAAGCACTAAAAAATTGCCTGGCACAAAGAAAAATCAGTGTACTAGTGAAACCCCTTAGCTCCTAATTAAATTTTACAAAGATGTTGGTTATGTACTACTGTACCCAAAGTTATGCTATGCTGTCTCATTAAGAAAATATATCTGGGGCTGGGGATTTAGCTCAGTGCCATGCAAGCCTGTGCCACTGCCTTGCAAGCCTGTGGTCGTGAGTTCGATCCCTGGTACCGGTAAAAATACACACACACAAAAGATATATATATATATATATATATATATATATATATATATATCTTTGTTTAAGTAATTTAAGATACGAATATAGTATATAGTTTCAAAAACAAACCTGGAGGGTAATGCTCGACCCAACAAATAAACTTAACTTTCAAGGCATAGCAGGCAGGACTAATAACACTTGTTTTTTAAAAAATCAGGATTCTGTCTCTATTGTTTTGCACATATGGTAGGTAGCCCTTTAGAGAAGGCAAAAACGTGACCCTGAGTGATCAGACAGAGTGTGAACTGAAGTCTTTGTGAGTGGAAAGGTTGGGTAGGAAGAAGAGAAGAAAGATCTTCCTGTATTAATGGCCACTTAGATTCGTAAGTTCTGTCAGGGGCAAGGACCTGGGTTGGATCCCCAGCAGCAGCACCGCCACCACTAAAAACATCTCAGGTGTTCACGACCTGACTCAGGCTCCCTTGCCAGCCCCGGCTCCCGTCACAGCCTCCTTGATTTCCTCATCTGTCACAGTGCTCCACTTCCTGCCTGTCTCCTGCACCTGCTGTTTGCCCTGCTCTGAGTGTTGCAGGTTCACGCGCCACCTCTTCCAGGGGACCCAGCCCTGAGTGACCTCCTTCTACCTCATCTCTCCGGACTCTTATTTACTTGAAGTTATCTTGTACATCTGTGCACTTTCTTGCTTATTATTCATCTTTCTTCTTCCAGGTTACCAGTTGTGGAGGGCCAGATACCTCGTTTGTTCACTGCTGTTACCCAGCTGCCTGGCACTTGACAGGCATGCAATACGTGTTGTTGAATGAACTGAATGAATAATGGTGATAGGAGAATCAAAAATAGTTACATACATACACATGAATGTGAATGGATCTGTGAGCATTTATCTATGCTCTGATTTATTTCACAAAAGGGTTTGAGGCAACCAACAAGAAACCCCTGATCTTGAATCTAGGAATCTTTGCACTTTCTGTGTTACTGACATAGACACTTTTTAATGCAATCGTGATGTACTTACTCAATTGCAGTAACAGGTATAGATTTTACTTTCTCACAGACCATATAAAATAGCTACTTCTTTTCTTCCTGTTAAACTGTTATTAACATATTGCTACATTTGCTAGTTATTTATCAAGTCAGGTGCTGTTTCAATTATTTTTGTACTGGTAGAATTTAATACCCCAAAAGCAACTTTTAAAGAAAGCTATGTACTTTATCTTGAAAGACTCCAATGAGTTTTCTTCTACTTTGAGAGTCAATAGTTCTATAATGTCAAATTCTAATTAGTAAATTTGCATCTTTGTCATAATTCATGACCAGTGAAGACAGATAAGCAGAGCAGTCAGATTAAAACATTTAAATGACACAATTGTAAAGAAGATTGCCAAATCCTAAATTGTTTGCTGTCCCCATGAAGGAAGCCTTGCTGCTATTCAGGTGGGCGGGGGAAGATGTGTGTAACTGGGTTGCTTTTTTCTGGGGGTACAGAAAGATAGTAATTTATCATCGCAGAGGAATTAAAAGGAGAGAAACTATCACTTGAAGTGCAGCTGGGGAAAACGCCAGTGCTGTGCTTTTCAGTAAGTTGCTGGTGTTTCTGATTGTTTTGTTATTTATTCCCTCACTTGTGAAACTAGGGGCCTGGCCTTCAGATATCAACTTCTAGCCTTGAAATTCCAGGACTGATGGACAACTCTGCCTCCTTTTCTCCAGTTCTTTTGGGTATTTCTCAGAATGCCCCTGGGCATCTCCAACTAATTTGAAGTTTCTAAAAGAATTTGTTGCAAGTTTGGGGAAAGCAGAGAATAGGTTTCCAACAGCAGAGATGGTAGGCAACGTCTTTGTCTGGTGAGAGGCTGTAGGCACACATCACAGTCATTGCGTGGCTGCCCTGCGGGTTATGGTCAGCTTGTTGGAGGTCATGTCCAGAGGGTAAACATGACCTCATATGAATCTTCCCTTTGATGCTAAAAGTACTATTGCAGTTAGAGTTGGCCACTTACTAGCTATATCTCAACATCATGCTCTATGTGGGCTAGGTTGTTTTTTACGGACTCATCTGTGATGCAGTTTATCTCAGAGTGTGGTCACATATCAGAACCCTCTCAATGTGTGATTAAAATGTAGCTTTCTCACCTCCACTCCAGATCACATCAGAATCTAGCAGAAGGAGATAATATCTGGGGATCAGCAATATTTGCAGATTCTCTAAGTATTTCTTACACTCGAATTTAAAAATGCCCATGTTAATGAGTTGGAAATAATTCTTCTGTAAGCATAGCATATATGGATCATATTTTCCCTATCACTTTTGTTGGTGGGACAGTTACTTAGGTTGAATCCACGTCCTGGAGATTGTGAATATTGCTGCAGTTAACATGGAGTGCAGATACCTCCCTGACATAAAACTTCAGTGAAAGGAATCTAATTTCATCCTTCTGTCTGTGGACATCTAGTTGTTTTCAGTAGCATACACTGAAGAGACTGCTCTTTTTCCATTATATGTTCTTGGAGGCTTTGCTGTAATCCAGTTAACTGTAAATGTGTGTGTTTCTGGGTCTTTGATTTTGTTCCATGGTCTGTGAATCAGTTTTTGCCAGTATTGTGCTGTTGTGACTATAGCTTCATAGTAGATTTTCAAGTCATATAACATGACACTACTAGCTTTGTTCTTTTTGCTCAAGATTAGTATTTTAGAGTCTTTAGTGGTTCTGTATGTATGAATTTTATGATGTTTTTCTATTTGTGTGAAAAAATGTTTGATACTTTGACGGTAATTACATTAAATCTATATATCACTTTGGCTAGTGTAGACATTTTAACAATATTAATTTTTTAAGTTCATGAACATGGGATATTTTTCTATTTATTTGTGGTTTCAATTTCTTTCATCAATGCTTTTTAGTTTTCAGGGTACAGGTTAATGTATTCCTAAATATTTTATTTTTTTGTAGTTTTGCAAATGGGGTTGTCTTCTTGATTATTGTGATTATATAGAAGAGTTACAGTCTTTAATTGTTTTATATTCTGCATGCTTACAGAATTTTTAAAAAAATAATCCTTACTGTCTTTTGTGGAGTCGTTAGAGTTTCCAATATAGAAGACCATTTTTCTCTGGCACAAGAGATCCTAAGACCTTCAGGCTAAACTGCAGGCCAGACCCTTTTTTAATTTTTAGACAGGGTCTTGCTAAGTCACCAAGTTGCCCAAGCTGTGCTCACATTTGTGATCTTCCAGCTTCCAGGAGTGTTGGGATTATAGCCACGTGCCATTAGGCCCACCTGGATGCATTTTATTTCTTTTTCTTGCCCAGTTAGCCTAAATAGAATATCCAGAACTATGTTGGACATAAGTTGCAAGAGTGGGCAACCTTGTCTGATTTCTGAGCTTAGGAGGAAAATTTCAACTTTTCATTGTACAGTATGATACTAATTCAGTAGTGTTAAATATATTCATATTTTGTTCAACCAGTCTCCAGTCTTTATTCATCTTGCAAAACTGAACTTTTATATTTATTAAATAAGAGCTGCTTATTTCTCCCCCATCTTCTAAATTTGATTAGTCTAGATACTTTATACATACCATGACTATTCTAGATAGCACATGCAATATTGATTTTTTTTATTGTGACTGGTTTATTTCACTTAGAGCAGTGTACTCAGAGGGTCATCCATGCTGTAGCATTCTTTTGTTCCAAGGCTGAGTATTCCATTGCATGTATGTACATTTTGCTTATTCCTTTGTCTATCAATGGAAACTTGAATCACTTCCAGCTTTAGGCTACTATGGTACTACTGCTGTAAACATGGATGCACAAGTGTCTATTTGAGTTTTGGCTTTCAGGGCTTTCAGATATATGTGCAGAAGTGGAAGAGCTGTATCATACACTAACGCTATTTTTAATTTTTTGAGGTATTGCCTTACTGTCTTTCACCATAGCTACACCATTTTGCATCCTTACCAAAAGTGTACAAACATTGCAGCTTCTCCCAATCCTCTTCAATGCATTACTCTTAAAGACCGTCAGCCTAATAGTCTTATTATGTTCAGGGATCTTCACCAACAACATCTTTTGTTGAGATACGAGTTCTGGAACAAGGTGAAAGTTTTCTAATTTTCTATAGTTTATTATTTCAATTTATTTTTATATAATTCATATTTCATTTGCTAGCTTTGTTTATTTAAATAGATAGTAAAGCAGAATTTGTGTGTTTTCCATCACACATGGACTGTAGTAATGACCTACTGTATATTAAGCTAAGAATAAAAGCAGATATTTGTATTATGATTCATATAGTGATGAGCAGCATACCGCACTTCTTTAGAAGTTGGCTGTCCTGATTCTCACAATGGATTCATTGTCATCTTTCTCAAATCTAATACTGACCCTTTTGCTCTTAGTTGATGGGTTCTTAATGATTTCTAATGCTCATAGTATAAAATTTAACCTCCTCAATACAACAGACCACCCCTCCCAGCCCATCTCTAGCCGCATCTGCCCTCCACCCTCATTGAGTCGTCAGGTTGCTGACTACCACACCGCCACATACCAGTCAGTGATTAGTGACTTCTGCGTCTCCCTCTGGCTAGAACACCCTTCCCAATATCACCCCAGATTTACCAGGAAAACTAGTTGTGTTGTTACCACGATTCAGCTCATGTGTCATCTTCTTCCGTCTTACCCCTCTTCCACAGTGTCAGGGAGACGTCCTTCTACTCTGGCCCTTCTGCCCTCTGTGGCCAGACAGTCTCTTTACAGCACCCATCAGTTCTTACTGCGTCCTTTCCTAGTATCGCCTTTCTTTCTAGACTGTTAGCTCAAGAGCAGAGTCTGAGTCTAGTTTACCTGTGACACGTCTGTGTGACATGTGACCAGCACTTAGTAGATGCTCAATAAATGTACACTGAATGAAGAACCAAATACATCAGTGAGTGGACAGGGAGTAGGTGAGTGGACAGTGGATTTAGGTAGAATAGATATTAGTATTCTGGTCAAATTAAAAGTGATTATGTGAGCTTCCTAAGATTTTATTGAAGTAATTTTGGGGCTAAATCTCAAATATATAGAACTTTTAACAGATGACCTTTTCCTATTTATGGGGCTGCCTTCTAAATTAACATGTTTGGACTAGAGATAAGCTCAGTGGTAGAATTCTGCCTAACAATCACGAGGTCCTAGATTTTTATCTCCAGTACTGCAAAATAACTATAACATCTATAACTATAACTATTAGCTAACTATTAACTAATATGTATAACTATTAACATTTAAATGTCAACATTGAAACACTGCATAAATGGACAGTAATGCAGTTATTTCACTTGTATGCTGTCTTTGGCAAGGGAGTATTGGGGACTGAACCCAGGGCCTTTGCACTGACCTATGCCTCCAACCCATTTTAATGGTTTTGCAAAGCATGGCCTCACTAACTCACTAAACTGACCAAAGTGGACTCAAACTTGTGTTTGTCCTACCCTGGCCTCCTAAAGTGCTGTGATTACAGGTTTACACCACCATGCACCACCATGCAGCTGCTGAGTCTTTTTGAATAGATGGCTAAAACTAATCTGATTTCTTAATATACATAATTAGGTTTCTGTTTCCTCATGCTCGTACCTTGTCTCACTTATGAAATATTTCATTGAAATTCAATCAGGGATCACCATAGCTTTGTTAATGAAGTAGTGATAATTTAATATGATCCACATCCAAACTCCTATAAAAATTTCAAGTTTTGGTGCTAGATTTAGCAACATATATGCTAAAATTTCAATTTTTCCTTCAAGGTATATTTCACAATGATTTCTTTCTCTTTATTCACCCCTACCAGTCCAGGGGTGGTGAAAGCAGCAGGACTTTGGATCTGGAGATACGGGTCTGCATTGCTTTCTGGAATTATAGCTATGTGATCCTCTCAAGTCGCCTTACCTGTATGCGGCTCAGTGATCCTATTTACAAAACAAGAACATTTACTTCACCCCACAGCACTGCTGCGAACATGAGGTGTGTTAGCCCATACAATGGTATGTGGAGGAAGCTTGGTTTCTTCCTCAGAAGAGTTCAACTCATTAAAAAAATATAACCTTGCATTTCTCAGAACGCAATTAGATCTATTCAAAGAGCAAGTCTTGTCTTCCAGGCAGACTTCTGAAGGGCAAGAACACGCATTCTGAACAAATGCTGCTTGTTAATCATTTTCACCAGACATACATACTTCTAAAATACTTTTCAGCTAACATTTATGAGTTATTCTTAACTGTCAACCTCAAATGAAGACAAACACAAAGGACACAAGGTGACCGATCATGGCCATTGCGTGTGGTCACAATGCCACATGTCTAGGCTGAGGCTAACCTGGAGAAGCAGAAGTAAAACTCATTTGGCTTCATATTATCTGGCTTGTAGACTGACTCCATTCCTGATGACTTCTGGAAGAATGAGACTTAAGATTAGATTACAGAGTCCCCTCAGAGCCTGCTGTTAAGAGTCTAATTTACTACATTTACTTTTCAGTTTGCATACATGTGATTAAAACAACTGTTTGAAATGAGTATTTACATGTGCTCTCACAGCGCTGACAACTTTCGTTCTGAGCCCTCGGGTGCCTGTGCTTCTTCACAAAAAGAGGAGAATCCTATCTGAGCAGTCGGTAAAGGGGCGACATTAGGGCTGTGTGTGTGTTTTCCTGTTTGATCTTTACAGTGGACCCATAAAATTCACTATCTCCATTTTGCAAATTTAAAAACAACAACAGCAACAACCACAGAACTGAGCTCCATAAATTGAGGAATTGATCCAGCGTCCCTTACCTGTCAGTTTTATATTCAAAGTCTGATACAAAGGCCCCTGTCATGGGGTGGGATGGGCGAATGGTCGGTCGGGTGAATGTGAAAGATTACTATTTATTTTAGGGAATAAAGAGAAAAAAGCGCAGAAGAAGTGCCCAGGGAAGAAAGGGTACTTCCAAGGCAAAAGAGAATGTACAGCCTGCAAGCAGGATGGTCACTAGGAGAACAGTGGGCGGGGAGCGGTAGAGTCTCTGTGTCTTCTGTGATAGCTGATCCAGGCGATCCCCCTTGAGCACATGCCAGAAGATGGAGCTTCCTGTCGGCAGATGAGGTCCAGGTGCAGGACTCAGCTTGATCCTGCGTCAGGCCTGGGGGTTGCTGCTCCGCGCCCCAGGGTTCTGGGTCTCCACAACTGGCACATGGCACCCCAATGCTCGGCTGAGTTGCTGTGCCCCAGCCTCTCACTTCACTCCTGCTCTTCAAACAGTATCAATATTTCGCAATGAAAGTCAAAAGATAAGAAAATGGAAACAGGCTGGAGTGATGTGTGTGAACTTAAATAGGAATGACGGCCGTCATAGCACGGGTAGTTAAAACACTGTAACTAATTCAGATGATATATACAAATGTATCATTATAAAATGTATATATCCAGAAAAGTGGGGTATTTTATTGTTTGCTTGTTTTTGTGAGACAAGGTCTCACTGTGCAGTTCAGTCTGGCCTTGAACTTCTTGTGTAGCCCAGGCTGGCCTCTAACTCACAGCAATCCTCCTGCCTCAGCCTCCTGAGTGCTGGGATTAAAGTTGTACTTCCCTGTGCCCAGCTCCAAGCAGAATATTTTAAAAGGAAGCGATAGTAATAAAATTTTCTTTTTTGGAGAACCTATATTTGCTTGGGAAATTTTTGAAATACATTTTACTTTGCTAAAAAGACTAAAATATTTAAATTAATAATAGCTATACCAGACTAGCCAGTCTAGAACCTATATTTGCTTGGGAAATTTTTGAAATACATTTTACTTTGCTAAAAAGACTAAAATATTTAAATTAATAATAGCTATACCAGACTAGCCAGTCTGTTTGTTACATTATCCCACACATGCACACACTGGAAAGGTCTAATTTCCCCTCCACAAACACTTGATTCAGAGACATTTGGGCATTTAGCTTTTGGGTGGTGGTTCCTCAAACTGGTTTGCAAGTCTGTGTTTAATTTGGGCATTTACTTTCCTGCATGGAAGTGAACTCTCGGTAATGAACAGATGTTTACCAATATCTAGTTATGGACTTCATAGCTTATGAAAATATATAAAGATTTATCTCATAAATTTAAGATTTATCTCATAAATTTAAGGAGTGAGAATCACTTCTAGGTGAAAGTAAGACTCATGCATCCTGGTAACTAAGTAAGTAAGAATTAATTAGATCATCTGGCCTCCTAAGCGAGGATCTGTCCTCAAAGTCCTAACTCAAGTCCAGCAACTCCCTTCATTTTTGCCATGTCTTGGAGCTTAGCAAAAATAAGTTATTCATGTGATCCGTGGTGTGCTAATTCCTTGTGCATATTTGATACTCAGCTTCATATGGTTTTATTACCTTCCCACTTTATTTGACTCCTAAAGTGTAGGTCTATTGCTACAGTAGAATGAACTTTTAAATCCTTCTTTCTGATTTGACTTTTCTGTTATCTTGCTTAATTCAATTGATAGTTACCTTTATTAGTTAGTGATCTGGGTTCTCTTGGCAGAAATAGTACGAAAATCAAGTGATCTTCATTTGTGCCTGGTAGCAGCACTAAACTTCCCCAGGTCAGCCCTGCCCCTTATATGCAGCACATCACTGCTGGACTGTTAGGGGTGTGTGTGTGTGTGTGTGTGTGTGTGTGTGTGTGTGCGCGCGCGCGCGCGCGCGCGTCTGTCTGTCTGTCTTGACATTAACTTTTTAGTTCCACGTTTGACTCTCCACTATATTTCCTTGGTGCATTAAGCAACTAAGTACATTTATTCTCTCTTATAGATAAGTAAGAGAGGAGAATGCATCCCGCCCCACCAGAACTTGTTTCTAGCAGAAGCCAGCGCTGACTGAGCAGAAGGGCTGGGAGCTGGAGTGTACTCCTCCCACATAGGGGGCACCTGATTGGCTAATCAGCAGGTGTGGACAGGGTAAGAGGCCAGGCTCTTAACAGCACCGGAAGACAGGAAGCAGGGTCACTGGCGTGGCTTGTTTTCATTTTTAAGGAAAAATATTTTAAAAGACTGAAAAACACAAGCCAGGAGTTCTTTCACTGTGCTCTGAGAACTGTCCCTGTAGAGGTCAGGAGATAGGATTTATTTAGAGTTGCTTTTAAAAAGGATGTTAACACCCTGATTTTCCCAGAAGTCTATCTGATAACTTTCTCACACTAGAAAATGCAATTGAACCTGAGAAACTGTAATTTTTTTCTCTGAGCAATGTGTTCAAGATTTAAGTTATTAAAGTGCAATCGCATTCACACTGGAAATTTTTCTCGGTGTATTTGTCAGTAATAAAAATGGGCTCTAAGATGGTAGTCACTATGAATTAAAATGTGTATGTATTTTTACAGCATACAAAATATCTCAGGATTTTAACAGTAGTAAGCCGTGTGTCTTCTCTTGTTTTAAAAACTTTTCTCTTCTTTGGGTATTGATTTATTTTCAAAAATACTTCACTAATAAATTGCTCTTTTAATCAGAAAAATAGTCTTTTTTTTAAAGGACAAAAAAGAAAAAAAACAGTATAAGGGTATAAGTACTACAGAGTTTCAAAAAACAATAAGAAATAACTAGTTAATAGATTACATATTGTCATCTTAGAAATAGTTGCTCAAGTTACAGGATTAAAGCATACAAAGTGGACATTCAAACAGTGAAACTACAAACAGTTGTGTTCAATGATCTGACAAAAACTTAGTAATATGGTCATCTATCTTAACACACCTAAACACACTTGCAGTTGTATCCTGTAGAGCACTTTTTTTTTTCCTCTCTTTTTTACAACAATATTTACACATTTTGGGTTTTATTACTCCTATAGCTCTTATTACTTCTTTTTGGAAGAGAATAAAACCAAATATGACAAAACAAAGCAGTCAGTCAAAACACAGGATGGACATAGTACATGATGTAAAAACAGAATACAGATATAGTCCGAGAAGAGACGGAAAAAGCGAGTACGCGAGGAACTTAGAGAGATATCCCAGTACCCTGGTGAAGACAGCAAATCTGCCTTTGGGGGACCAGCAGCATATCATAACATCAGAATAAGATCCTGGACATTGCTAATTTGCCTGGGTAACTCTCATCACCATTCTGCATGCTTTAGAGAGGATTTCAAGGGGGAGGATAGAAAAAGGTTTATTTCCGGGCCCGAGCAGTCCTGCGGGAGCAGGGCGCGGTGGCGACTCCAGCCACACATCCCCCTCTCGGGCGGGATTGGTGAAAAGTGCCTGGCCTGCGTGACGCTGCGGGCGGACCTGGTAGGCTGTCCCAACCCAGATCCCAGAGCCTGACGGTGGCCGGGAGGGGAGACGCGTAGGCTGCCTGGTCCGTAACTCCCTGGTGCGCAGCGGTGAGCGGGAACAACTAACTGGCGCAATTCGATCAGGCTGTGGCTGACTGGGAGAGAAGCTGGGCCTCTTATATAAGCTTGCATATATAAGGAACAGAGAAGAAGAGGCAGCATGGGAAGAGGCAGCAACAAAAAAGGCTCCTTGGCCCCCAATTCTGAGAAACAGGCAATAGCAGACACCACACCAATACACATAAGGCACCATATAGAGAGCCTCATAGACCAATTCAGGAATGAAGTTATCAACGACCTGAAGCTAGAAGTATGCAGAATAGTTAGAGAAATGCTAAGCACCACCCAGGAAAAAACAGGTAGTGGAATGGAAGAACAGAAAAAAAGGGGAGAATTGTTTGATGGAGAAAACAGAGAAAGCATAGAATACGTGAAGCAGGTTCAAAGGGACTACCAAGATACTAAGAAGTCTATAGAAGACTGGCATAACAGCTTGAAAGAAACTAAGGACAGACTATCTGAACTGGAGGGCAGACTTGTAATATGGGAGAATGAAATGAAAAACTTCTTAAAAATAACAAAGAAACAAACAGCAATAATACAAAAACAAGAAGATGATAAGAGGAGCCATAACTTAAGGATTAAGAACATAAAAGAAGAAGTAGGGACACAAACAAGTGAACTACAAAAGCTACTCACAGAAATAATCCAGGAGAATTTTCCTAATTTAGCAAAAGGTAAAGATACTCAGATGTATGAGGCATACAGGACCCCAGCTACCTACAATCCAAACAGAGCAACACCCAGGCATATAATAATAAAAATTCCAGAAATTCAATACAAGAACAGAATATTAAAAGCTGTAAGAGACAAGAAACAGACCACTTACAAGGGAACACCCATCAGAATTACAGCAGATTTCTCTGCACAAACCATCAAATCACGAAGAGCGTGGGGGGAAATAATTCAAGCTTTGAAAGATAATAATCTCCAGCCAAGATTGAGATATCCTGCACAACTGTCCCTGGAAATTGATGGAAAAACAAGGTGCTTCCAGGATAAAGAGGAACTGGGGGAATTTGCAACCACCAATTCAACTCTACAGAGAGTATTGCAGGATATTCTAAAAAAAGAAAAATACAAAGAATCCAGAAATAATGGCAGAGAGGCCACAACGAATGGAGCAGAGAACAAAATGAAGAAGACAAACTGACAGCTACTGACAGAAAAAGAGCTCAACAGAAATGAGGCAGAGAAGATTGGATGATAGAAACAGCTATTTTGGATAAAATGACATCTTAATAGGTAATACTGATTTAGTATCATCTTGTTTTGAAGTCTCATCTAGCTTTTGTCCTTCTGTCTCCAATGGTCTAAATAGGCTGTATCTTATTGGATTTTATTATGTACGATAGTATAAGCAAAAACCTCTTAAAGACAAGGAGATTATACAGAAGCCATTGTTCATTTTCTGTTAGTCGATTTTAAATACTCTGTAATGCTGTCATTCTCTTGAATGGTTTTACATTGTTTTGATATACTTAATGCTACAGTATACGAAGTTGTACTCAAGGATTTCAAAGAAAGAGACAATATGGTAACTACTTTTAGGTCAGGATTATCTGGTGGTGAAACACTATTCTGCTTAAATGGTTATGTTTTGATCTGTGCTGTTTCGTTGTTATGCCCTCTTTTATCTCAATCTCCACTCCATTATTTACTTTTTTATCTTTATCCTTTTAATTAAAGGAAAAAAATAGCAGGATATATTATAGTAACCCACTTTGACTTTTCATTACCTTGATTTAAAGCCCTGTATTACTCTCACCATCTGGTTTTTAACTGATGTTCCCCTATTCTGTTTTGCTGGATAGTATCAGGTTCGAAAGTTTAGGCATCAGCTGTGAAGATAATGAGATTCATTATGACGCCCATTCTTGTCGACTTTTATCTATTTTTGAAGACCTACAATGTCTCCAATGTTTTGGTTTTGTCGGTTTTATTCTTTACTGTTTTGTTCAATTGTATTATAACTAACGATATAGGCAATTCTATTAGAGATAGCGGGAGGCATTATGGTAACCATTGTTGATCACCTTGTATTATGTTTTTACATTATCTATTATGTCCACCCTTTTGACCTGACCGATTCTGTTCTGTTATGTCACATTTGGTTTTACTCTCTTCCAAAAAAGTAATAAGAACCGTGAGAGCAATGAAACCCAAAATGTGTAATAGTCATGGTACAAAAGAGAGGAAAAGAAAGTGCTCTAAACTATATAATTGCATGTATATTTAAGTGTATAAGATAGAAAATGATATCACAGAGTTTTATTGGATCAATGAACAGAACTGTTTGCAGTATCATTGATGGAATGTCCACTTTACAAGCTTTAATTTTGTGACTTGAACAATTATTTCTAAGATGACAATATGTAATCCATTAACTAGTGATTTCCTGCTGTTCATTTTTTTCTGTAAATCTGTATAACTTGTACCCTTTCCCTGCTTTTTTTTTCTCTTTTCTCCTTAAATAAAATTAAAAAAAAAAAACGGAATACAAGGTAATCAGCAATGGTTACCATAATGCATCTTGCTACCATAAAAAGAATTGCCTATATCATTAAGTATAATAAAATTGAACAAAATAGTACAGAACAAGACCAATAAAACCTAAACATTGGAGACATAACAGGATTTCAAAAGAAGATAATAGTCAAACCAGAATGGGCATCATAGTAAATCTTATTGCCTTCAAAGTAGTTGCCTATATCCTCAAACTTGATACTATCAAACAGAACAGAACGGAGTCTAATCAGTCAAAACAAGATGGTGGGAGCAATACAGGGCTTCAAATCAAGTTAATAGGAAATCAAAAGAGTTACTGTAATATATCCTGCTAATTTTTTTGATTTTTTCCTTTAATTAAAAAATAATTTAAAAAAATAAATTTTTAAAAAAGGGGGGAGATTGAGATAAAAGAGGACATAACAACCTAACAATACAGGTCAAAGCATAACAATTTCAGCAACCTAGTGCTTCACCACAAGATAACCCGACTTAATAGTAATTACCATAGTGTCTCTTTCCTTGAAATATTCGAGTATAACTTCGAATACTATGGCATCAAGACAGTGTGAAGCCATTCAAGAGGATGAAAGTATTACAGGGTATTTAGAACCAGCTAACGGAAAATGAACAATGGTTTCTATACTATCTCTTTGCCTATAAAAATTTTTGTTTATACCATCACATATAATAAAATCCAGTAAGATACAACATGATAAAACCAATGGAGACAGAAGAACAACAGTTTGGTGGGACTTCAAAGCAAGATGATATTAAATCAGCATTAGCTATTATGATGTCTTGTTTTCTTCAAACTAGCTGTTCATATCATCACAGACAATAATATCAAACAGCCCAGAATAAAACCATTCCAATTAATGAGTGAAAACTTTGTAAGGATTCAAAGCCACATAATGGGGAATCATGATTACCACATACTTTTATATATTTGAATCATTTCCTGCACTAGGGAAACTTCGGTATTCATACATGTGAGTTTGATTTATTTCACTTATGAGTATGGTCTCAAGCTGCGTCCATTTATTTATAAATATCTCAACGTGATTCTTCTTTATAGCTGAGTAGTACTTCATTGTATAAAAATACCACAACTTTTTTATCCATTTCTCAGTTGATGGACACTTAGATTTTTTCCAAGATCTGGCAATTACAAATTGTGCTTCTATTAACATGGATGCACATATATCGCTGTGGTATGATACTTTCAGTTCTTCTAGGAATATGCCCAGAAGTGGGATAGCTGGAACAAATGGGACTTCCAATCCCAGCTTTTTGAGAACTCTCCAAACTGACCTCCATAATGTAAGCAACCGTTGTAAAATCAGCATGGTACTGGAATCAAAACAGAGCTGAAGATCAGTGGAATAGATTAGAGGATACAACCACACTACAAACACACTCAACCACCTTATCTTTGATAAAGGGGCCAAACAGGTTCACTGGAAAAATGACAGTCTCTTTAATAAATGGTGTTGGAAAAACTGGCTCTCCATATACTGAAAACTAAAACTAGACCCATGCCTATCACCATGTACTAAACTAAAATCTAAATGGATCAAAGATCTGAATATTAAAACACAAACACTAAATCTATTGGAAAACAAATTGGGTAGAAACCTTGAAGACACAGGGGTAGGTAAAGAATTCATGAACAGGACTCAAACCGCTTGGGAAATACTTCCCAGAATCAATAACTGGGATCATCTTTTATTAAAAAGTTTCTGCATGTCAAAAGAAATCTCTAGCATAGTAAAAGAAAGCCCACAAACTGTGAAAAAAACTTAGTGAACTGTCCCTCAGACAAAGGACTTATGTGTAAAACATATAAAGAATTTTTAAAAATCAGAACCCCAAAATTCAAAGATCCAATCCAAAAATGGGCATCTGAGATGAATACACAGTTCTCAGATGAAGAAATATAAATGGCAAATAAATACATGAAAAAATGTTCATCATCCTTAGTCATTAGAGAAATGCAAATTAAGCCACACTGAGATACCATCTCACTCCTGAATGAATGGCCAGGATCAAGAAAACCACCAACAACAAATGCTGGAGAGGCTGTGGGGAAAAGGAACTCTCCTACACAGTTGGTGGGAGTGTAGACTGGAGAAAAATAGTCTTTTTCTTCTTTCTTTCCTTCTTCAATTCTTGTGTTTCCTCCTTCCTTAGAACTGGGGATTGGAGTGAACCCCAGGGTCTTCACACTGAGCTGCACCCACGGCCTTTTTTATTCGTTTATTTTCAGGGTTTCACTAAGTCTCTTAGGCTGGGCTTGAACTTGCCATCCTCCTGTCTCAGCTTCACAGAGTGCGGGGATTACAAGTGTGTGCCACAGTACCAGGTGGGTCATGTCTCTGTGAAATGAATTTTGCAGACTTCGAAAGACTAACACAATAAATACAGATGAAACTGATTCTAAAGAGAGGTTCACATTATACAAAATAGGGATTTTGTCCTGCAGTGTTAAAGTATTTAAATTCCAGCGAATCCTTGGTGTGCCTCTCGCTACCTTCCCTCAGCCCACCTCTGAGTCCATTCGCACCCTGACAGCATCTCACCTTCAGTTTCTGCCTTGGGAGTTCTCCAGGAGAAACCCCAGCCACAGTGAGAATTGAGCTGTGTGGGTCAGTGTCTCAGCTTCCCAGGCTTTGGTGGCATGTGTCACAAGTATGTTCAACCCAGTCCCTCAAAGGGTCCTATGCTGGGCAACAAACTGCTTCCAACTATGGTTTAAAATGTTGGGCATTTCTGAGTTAACAGTTCTGTGAGTCGGGAAGCACCAGTCTCTCACAAGGTATGTGTCCGCCCATGTGTCAGCCAAGGCCGCAGTCACCTGCAGCGTGACTGGATCTGAGGACCACATTCCAAACTCACATGGTGCTTCCCCCAAATGAGTCATCCTAAAGAGAGAAGAGCCATCTTGGAGACTGGCTGCCACAGGCCACCAGCAACAGTGAGTCCTGAATATCCATCAATTCATCATGCATCCTGTGACTGTGTTTTCCTTTTCTGTAGGACTCATTTCTGCTTCCCACCCCCACGCCCACCTCCAGGGACTTGCCTACACCTAAGCCTGACTTGGGTTCCCATTTCAGAGAAATCCAAAATAAGAGAAACCGTGGCCCATTGTGCAAAATGTCAATCAGAGTCATACTGGAATTTTGTTAATTGAAAAGTAAAGAGCTACCTGGTGCACAGATTCATTTTTTTACTTTGAAATAATTTAAAACACGCATATAAGTTGCAGTAATAGTATAAACAATTCCCATGCCGAGCATAGTGGCACATGCCTATAATCCCAGAACTCTGTGAGGCTGTAACAGGAGGGTTGCAAGTATAAGCCTAGCTTGGGGGCATTTAATGAGGCCCTGTGCCAGGATAAAAAATAAAAAAGGGCTGATGATGTAACTAAACATGAAGGCCTTGGGTTCAATTCACAGTAACACACACACACAGGCATGCACGCAAGCACGCACGCACGCACGCATGCACACACACACAAACTGCCTTGTACCTGCACCCAGACTTACTGATTCTTCATATTTTTGCCATATTTTTAAAGTTTAATTTCTTTCTGAACCATTTGAAAGTAGCTTGCATCTACCTTCCCTGTACATTAATCAGGGGCCTCCAGAGAAACAGAACCACTAGGATATGAGTGTGTGTGTGTATGTATGTATGTATATATAGATATATGTATGTACGTATTTGTGTGTATGTAATGGAGATTTATTATTATACAGAATTGGCTTTTGCAGTTATTGACACCATAGAATCCAAAATCTGCAGCATGGGCAAATTTATGAGAGTTTATCATGCAGATGAGTCTGAGGGCAATCCGTTGGAGAATTACTTTTTGCTCAGAGAAGTGGGTCATTTTTTTCCCTTTCAACCCTTCAGTTGATTGCAGGAAGTCAGCCATATTATAGAAGGTAACTGCTTACACGAAGTTCATCAATTTAAATATTAATCTCATCCCCAAACATCAAATTGACACATAAAATTAATCATTAAAGTTCAGGCTCATCAGCCTAGAACCCATCTGCTCGTCCTTAAGCCATGCTTTGAAGACAATGACAAGATGATTCCCCAACATGATACATGTGTAAAAGTGAAAACGTACTAACCCTAGTGCTAGAAAAGCATACAAAGTTCTTAGATGACTTTTTCTCTTTTCTTTGATATCTTGGGACTTGAATATGGTGATGTAAAATTAACAATAATTTAACTTATATAATACAAAGTCAACATATCTTATTGTTACGTGCTAAGGAGATAAGAAAACAGACTATGTACTATATGTAAATATAAAATATACACACAAATATCCATAACAAGATAACAAGGAAATACTTGTGACAATTAGAGTTCTTATGTATTTGTCTACACGTAAGGGCATGGGATATCACATTTCTTTGTTCATTCCTCCAATGTTGGACACTAAGTCAATTCCACTGTGCTCCAGTGAACACACTGGTGTAGATGTCTCTTTACATGCTGAGTTCAGATCCGTGGGTCCATCCCCAGTGGCAGGATGGCCAGATTACCAGATAGCTCTACTTGCAATGTTTTTCAGGAACCTCCCTGCAGTTTCCCATAATGCATGTTCTAACTTACTTTCCCACCAGTAGTGTAAAAGGGTCCCTTTTTCTCTACATGCTCACTAGCATTTTCACCTTTTGTTTTTTAAAAATATTCATTTTAAGTGAGGTGACATGATATTGTGGTTTTAATTTGCATTTCCTTGAAAATTAATGATGTTGTCTGTTTTTCATATCCTTGTATGGCATTTATATGTCCTCTTCTGAGAACTGTCTATTCAAGTCATTCAACTACTTTTTAAATCAGAATTTTTTTGTTAAAAATAAGATTTTTATGTTTTCTGCATATCCATAACTTATAAGATGAATAATTTATAAATATTTTCTCCCATTCTGTAGGATCTTTATTCTGGTTTTTGTTGTTGTTATTTGTTTAATTTTTGGTTTGGTATAATCACATTTGTAAACTATTGCTTTGGGACTCATATCCAGGATAAAATTTGTCTAGACCTATGTCCTGAAGTATTTCTCTTATACAGTATTGTCTTCTGGTAGTATCACAATTTTTTATTTTTTATTTTAAAGAGATTAAGATACAAGAGGACATAACAAAGCACATCAGAACAGAACAATGTAAGCAACACAGTATTTCACCGCAAGACAACTCGTTATAACAGTAGCTACCATAATGTCTCTTTCCTTGAAATACTTGAGCATACCTTCGTACACAACAGTATCAAACATAACTAAATAGTATAAAACCATTAAAGAGGATGAAAGTATTACAGGGCATTCAGAACCAAATAACAGAAAATGAACAATGGTTACTATATTATCTCATTGTCCATAAAAAATGTGTTTATACTATCACACATGATAAAATCCAATAAGATATTACATGATAGAACCAATGGGAACAGAAGAACAAAAGTATGGTAGGACTTCAAAACAAGATAATATTAAATCAGCACTGGTATTATAATGTCTTGTTTTCTTCAAAATAGCTATTCATACCATCATTTGATAATAAAATCAAACAACCCAGGATATAACCATTCCAACTAGTGAATGGAAACTTCAAAGCAAGGTAATAGGGAATCATGATTACTATAAACTTTTATGTACCATGACTGTTCAATGACCCAACAAAAGCTCAGTAATATGGTTTTCCACCCTACACACTCAAACATACATGCAGTTATATCCCTTAGGCCACCTTCCTTTCCTCTCTTTTTTAAGATAACAATTACACTTTTTGGGTTTATTACTACCACAGTTCTTATTATTTTTTTTGAAAAGAATAAAACCTAACGTGACTAAACAAAACAGAGTCAGAACAGAAGGATAGGCATAGTACATGATGCAAAAATAGAATACCAGGTGATCAAAAATAGTTACCATTGTGCCTCTTGCTATTTTTAAAAAGTTGCCTATATCATCAGGTATAATAGAATTGATCAAAACAGTACAGAACAAGACCAATAAAACCTACACTGGAGACCTTACAGGATTTCAAAAGAAGATAATAGTCAAACCATAATGGGCATCATAGGAAATCTTATTGCCTTCAAAGTGGTTGCCTATACCCTGAAACTTGATACTATCAAACAAAATAGAATATAGGAAAATCAGACAGAACAAGATGAGGAGAGCAATACTGGGGTTCAAATCAGGTTAACAGGAAAATAAAAAAGTTACTATAATATATCCCACTATTTTTTAATTTAGTTTTCCCTTAACTGAAAAAAATAAGAAAAAATAGATTAATTTTTAAAAAGGGGGGAGATTGAGATAAAAGAGGACATTGTAACAGAACAACACAGGTCAGAACCGAACAATTTAAGCATCATTGTGTTTCACCACCAGATAATCTAACATAATAGTAGTCTCCATAGTGCCTCTTTCCTTGAATTATTTGAGTATAACTTTGTATACTATAGCATCAAGCATATCAAGACAGTGTGAAGCCATTCAAGTGAATGAAAGAATTGCAGGGTATTTAGAACCAGCTAACAGAAAATGAACAACGGTTTCTATATTATCTTTTTGCCTATAAAAAATTTTGTTTATACTATCACATATAGTAAGATATAGTAAGATACAACATGTTAAAACCAGTGGAAACAGATGTACAACAGCTTGATGGGACTTCAAAACAAGATGATATTAAATCAGCATTAGCTTTTATGTTGTGTTGTTTTTTTCAAAATAGCTATTCGTACTATCACAGATACTAAAATCGAACAACTCAGGTTAAAACCATTGCAATTATGAGTGAAAACATTATATGACTTCAAACCAATATGATTGAGAATCATGATTACCACATATTTTACGTATTCTTATCATTTCTTACACTAGGGAAACTACAGTATTCATACATGTGAGTTTGATTTATTTCACTTATGAGTATGGTCTCAAGCTACATCTATTTATTTATAAATATCTCAATGTAATCATTCTTTATAGCTAAGTAGTACTCCATTGTATAAAAATACCACAACTTTTTTATCCATTCCTCAGTTGATGGACACTTAGGTTGTTTCCAAGATCTGACTATTACAAATTGTGCTGCTATACACACGAGTGCACATGTATCACTGTGGTATGATGTTTCAGTTCTTCTGGGAGTATACCTAGAAGTGGAATAGCTGGGTCAAATGGGGTTTCCAGCCCCAGCTTTCTGAGAAATCTCTAGACTGACCTCCACAATAGTTGCACTAGTCTACACTCCCATCAACAGTGTGGGAGAGTTCCTTTTTCCCCACAGCCTCTCCAGCATTTGTTGTTGGTGGTTTTCTTGATCTTGGCCATTCTTTCAGGAGTGAGATGAAATCTCAGTGTGGCTTTAATTTGCATTTCTCTAATGGCTAATGATGATGAACATTTTTTCATATATTTATTTGCCGTTTGTATTTCTTCATCTGAAAACTGTTTATTCATTTCAGATGCCCATTTTTGGATTGGGTCTTTGAATTTTGGGGATCTGATTCTTTTTAATTCTTTATATGTTTTAGACAGAAGGCCTTTGTCTGAGGGACAGTTCACTAAGAGTTTTTCCCAGTTTGGGGGTTTTCTTTTCAATATGCTGGAGATTTCTTTTGACATGCAGAAACTTTTTAATAAGGCGTGATCCCAGTTATTGATTCTGGGAAGTATTTCCCATGTGGTTTGATTCCTGTTCATGAATTCTCTACCTACCCCTATGTCTTCAAGGTTTTTACCCAATGTGTCTTTAATAGATTTAGGGTTTCTGTTTTAACACTCATATCTTTGATGCATTCAGATTTTAGTTTAGTTATAAGCATGGATGTAGTTTTAGTTTTCGGCATGTGGAGAGCCAGTTTTTCCAGCACCATTTATTAAAGAGATTGTCATTCTTCCGGTTTGGCCCCTTTATCAAAGATAAGGCGACTGAGTGTGTTTGTAGTTGTGGTTGTATCTTCTAACCTATTCCATTGATCTATTCCAGATCTGTTTTTATTTCAGTACTATGTTGATTTTATTACAGTAGTTTTGCAGTATAACTTCAAGTCAGGGATTGTGATGCTTCCTGCCTTGCCTTTGCTGCTTAGAATTGCTTTGCTATTCTGGGTCTCTTCCAGTTCTAGATGAATTTTAGGAGTGATTGCTTTAGATCTATGAGGTATGTTGATGGTATTTTCATTGGTATTGCATTGAGTCTGTATAACAGTTTTGGGAGAATGGCCATTTTCACAATATTTATTCTTTCTATCCATGAGCAAGGAATGGCTTTCCATTTTCTGAGATCCTCTTCAATTTCCTTTTCAGGGTATTATAATTTTCCTGTATAGATCTTTTAATTCTTTCTTTTTTTAAAATTTTATTTAAAAGGAAAAAGAGAAAAAACAAAACAAAACAAAGCGGTGTAAGGGTACAAGTAATACAGAACTACAAAAAAAACCAGTAAGAAATCACCAGTTAATAGATTACATATTATCATCTTAGAGATAGTTGCTCAAATCACAGTATCAAAGCATACAAAGTGGACATTCAAACAGTGAGACTGCAAACAGTTGTGTTCAATGATCCAACCAAAAACATTAATATGGTCAGCTATTTAACACCCCTAAACACACTTGCTGTTGTATACTTTAGAGCACTTTTTTTCCCTCTCTTTTTTACAACAAAATTTACATATTTTGGGCTTTATTACTCCTTAGTTCTTATTACTTTTTTGGGGGAGAGAATAAAGTCAAATATGGCAAAACAAAGCTGTCAGTCAAAACCAAGGATAGACATAGCACATGATGTAAAACAGAGTACAAGGTTATCAACAATGATTATCAACAATGTCTCTTGCTTCCTTAAAAAGAATTGTCTATCTCATTAGATATTATAAAGTTGGACAAAACAGTAGTGAACAAGACCAATAAAACTTAGGCATTGCAAACATTACAGGACTTCCAAAGGAGACAATAGTCAAACCAGAATGGGCATCTTAGTGAATCTTATTGCCTTCAAAGTAGTTGCCTATACCCTCAAACTTGATACTAATCAGTCAAAACAAGATAGTGGGAGTATTACAGGACTTCAAAACAAGTTAATAGGAAATCAAAAAAAGTTACTATTATATATCCTGCTAATTTTTAAAAATTTTCCCCTTAATTAAAAAAACATAAAAAATAACTAAATAATTTTTTAATGAATAAGGGAGAGATTGAGATAAAACAGGACATAACTATATAACAGGTCAAAGCATGACTGTTTCAGCAACCTAGTGCTTCACCACCAAATAACCTGACTTAATAGTAGTTACCATAGTGTCTGTCTTTTTCCTTGAAATATTTGAATAAAACTTCATATACTATAGCTTCAAACATTTCCATATCAAGAAGCCCAGAATAAAGCCTTTCCAATTAATAAGTGAAAACTTTATAAGGCTTCAAGGCCACATAATGGGGAATCATGATTACCACATATTTTTATATATTTGAATCATTACTTACATTAGGGAAACTATTCAGTATTCACACATGCGAGATTGATTTATTTCACTTATGAGTATGGTCTCAAGCTGCGCCCATTTATTGATAAATATCTCAATGTGATCCTTCTTTATAGCTGAATAATACCCCATTGTATAGAAATACCACACCTTTTTTATCCATTCCTCAGTTGATGGGCACTTGGGTTGTTTCCAAGATCTGGCGATTACAAATTGTGCTGCTATAAACATAGGTGTACATATATCACTGTGGTATGATGCTTTCAGTTCTTCTGGGAATATGCCTAGAAGTGGAATAGCTGGAATAAACGGGACTTCCAATCCCAGCTTTTTGAGAAATCTCCAGACTGACCTCCACAAAGGTTGCACCAGTCTACACTCCCACCAACAGTGTAGGAGAGTTCCTTTTTCCCCACAGCCTCTCCAGCATTTGTTGTTGTTGGTTTTCTTGATCTGGCCATTCTTTCAGGAGTGAGATGGTATCTCAGTGTGGTTTTAATTTGCATTTCTCTAATGACCAATGATGATGAACATTTTTTCATGTATTTATTTGCCATTTTTATTTCTTCGTCTGAGAAGTGTGTATTCATCTCAGATGCCCATTTTTGGATTGGATCTTTGAATTTTGGGGGTCTGAGTTTTTTTAATTCTTTATATGTTTTAGACAAGAGTCCCTTGTCTGAGAGAGAGTTCACTAAAATCTTTTCCCGGTTTGTGGGTTTTCTTTTCACTATGCTGGAGATTTCTTTTGACATGCAGAAACTTTTTAATAAGAAGTGGTCCCAGTTATTGATTCTGGGAAGTATTTCCCGTGCAGTTTGAGTCCTGTTCATGAATTCTCTACCTACTCCTATGTCTTCAAGGTTTCTACCCAATTTGTCTTCCAATAGATATAGTGCTTCTGTTTTAATATTCAGATCTTTGACCCATTTAGATTTTAATTTACTTCTTTCATGAGATTAATTCCTAAATATTTCATTTTTTTTGGATGCTAGCATGAAGGGTGTGACTTCTCTTATTTCTCTCTCAGTGATTTTGTTGTTAGTGTATAGGAGTGCTATTGATTTTTGAGTATTGATTTTGTATCCAACTACATTCCTGAATTTATTTATTATATTTAGGAGACTTTCAGTGGAGCTTTGGGAGTCTTCTATGTAGCATATCATGTCATCTACAAATAATGAGAATTTAACTTCTTCTTTTCCTGTCTTTACCCCTTTTATTTCTCTCTCTTGTCTAATTGCTCTGGCTAGCATTTCCAGTACTATGTTGAATAGGAGCAGTGATAAATAACATCCTTGTCTTGTCCCTGATTTTAAGGCAAAGGCCTTCAGTTTTTGGCCATTAATATGATGCTGGCTGTTGGTTTGTCACAGATGGCCTTTATCATACTGAGGTAAAGACCATCTATTCCAATTCTCTATAAGGTTCTTAGCATGAATGAGTGTTGGACCTTATCAAAAGCTTTTTATGCATCTATAGAGATGATCACATGATTCTTGCTTTTGGCTCTATTGATATGGTGGATTACATTAATTGATTTACATATGCTGAACGATCCCTGCATGCCTGGGATGAATCCTACTTGGCCATGGTGTATAATCTTCTTGATGGTTTGCTGCGTCCTATTGGCCAATATTTTATTGAGGAGTTTTGCATTTGTGTTCATTAGGGAGACTGGCCTGTAGTTCTTTTTTTTTAGTTGGGTCTTTCTCAGGTTTTGGTACTAGAGTAATATTTGCTTCCAGGAATGACTTGGGAATGATTGCTTCCCTTTTGATTTCATTCAAGAGTTTGAGGAGTGTTGGCATTAAGTATTCTTTGTATTTCTTGTAGAATTCCTCAGTGAATCCATCTGGGCTGGGCTCTTCTTTATAGGTAAAGATTTAGGGGACACCTCGGCCCGTACCCAGCCGCGCCTGGCCATCGGTGTGCGGAGGAGGAGCTGCGCGGATCCGGAGCCGCCTGCAGAGGCCCCTTCCTTTGTCTGGAGGAGGAGGGGTCCCGGGTTCCTGGGGCACCTCGGCCCGTACCCAGCCGCGCCTGGCCATCGGTGTGCGGAGGAGGAGCTGCGCGGATCCGGAGCCGCCTGCAGAGGCCCCTTCCTTTGTCTGGAGGAGGAGGGGTCCCGGGTTCCTGGGGCACCTCGGCCCGTACCCAGCCGCGCCTGGCCATCGGTGTGCGGAGGAGGAGCTGCGCGGATCCGGAGCCGCCTGCAGAGGCCCCTTCCTTTGTCTGGAGGAGGAGGGGTCCCGGGTTCCTGGGGCACCTCGGCCCGTACCCAGCCGCGCCTGGCCATCGGTGTGCGGAGGAGGAGCTGCGCGGATCCGGAGCCGCCTGCAGAGGCCCCTTCCTTTGTCTGGAGGAGGAGGGGTCCCGGGTTCCTGGGGCACCTCGGCCCGTACCCAGCCGCGCCTGGCCATCGGTGTGCGGAGGAGGAGCTGCGCGGATCCGGAGCCGCCTGCAGAGGCCCCTTCCTTTGTCTGGAGGAGGAGGGGTCCCGGGTTCCTGGGGCACCTCGGCCCGTACCCAGCCGCGCCTGGCCATCGGTGTGCGGAGGAGGAGCTGCGCGGATCCGGCCTGCAGAGGCCCCTTCCTTTGTCTGGAGGAGGAGGGGTCCCGGGTTCCTGAGGCACCTTGGCCTGTGCCCAGCCGCGCCTGGCCATCGGTGTGCGGAGGAGGAGCTGCGCGGATCCGGAGCCGCCTGCAGAGGCCCCTTCCTTTGTCTGGAGGAGGAGGGGTCCCGGGTTCCTGGGGCACCTCGGCCCGTACCCAGCCGCGCCTGGCCATCGGTGTGCGGAGGAGGAGCTGCGCGGATCCGGCCTGCAGAGGCCCCTTCCTTTGTCTGGAGGAGGAGGGGTCCCGGGTTCCTGAGGCACCTTGGCCTGTGCCCAGCCGCGCCTGGCCATCGGTGTGCGGAGGAGGAGCTGCGCGGATCCGGAGCCGCCTGCAGAGGCCCCTTCCTTTGTCTGGAGGAGGAGGGGTCCCGGGTTCCTGAGGCACCTCAGCCTGTGCCCAGCCGCGCATAGCCATCTGCGTGCAGAGGAGGAGCGGGGTAGATCCGGAGTGCCCGCAGGAGGCCCTTCCTTTGTCTGGAGGTTTGTGGATATCTCTGCAAGCAGGGAGGGATCACAGGCTCCTGAGGCACTGCGGTCTGTGGTGAGTACCCTAACCCGGCTGCGATCCAAGAGCTGTGGATCTACCAAGGGGCAGGTGGGCGCACAGTGTCCCTGAGGCCCAGCTTGTCTGGAACCGCGGAGTTCTGAACAAGCAGAGAAGGGCCATTGGTTCTGCAGGCCCAATGGCCTGGGGTAGAGTGGTGCCAGAGTCTCAGTAGCTGCAAACATAGAAGGGGATTTTCAACAGATCCTGAGGAGGCTTTCAAATAACACTTGAAACACAGAAATATAGGAAAATGACAAAACGAAAGACCAAATTACAACCTCAAACCTCCAGCCCATCTCAGGAAACCCTAGGAGAAGTGTATTTAGAAGAAAATATATCCCATCCTCCTCATATATTAGACACAATAGCTACTGAAGTTGACAAGCAACTCCAGGAAGCTTTAAAGAAATTCAAACTCGAAATAATTTCCCAGATAAAAGAAGAAATGATAAAAGAAATGAAAGAGATTCTAAATACATCTAAAGAAAACACAGATAAAAAATTGGAGGAATTAAACAAAAAGATAGAATCCCTAGACGAGCAATATAAGAAACAAACAGAATACATAATGCAGATGCACAGAGATATACAGGAAATAAAAAACTCCACTGAAAGTTGTAAAAACCGCCTTAATGAAAGTGAAGATAGAATTTCAGACCTTGAAGACAGGATTGCAGCAAGTGAACAGGAAAGGAAAGATCTTTTAAAAATAACAAGGAATCAGGAAACAACAATTCAACAACTGCAAGATGATGCAAAGAAGAATAACATAAGAATGATAGGGATTAATGAAAAAGAAGGAGACAACATAAAGGATATCAAGAGGATATTTAGAGAAGCAATAGCTGAAAACTTCCCAAGCATGAGATCAGAAACTGACATCAGGATCAGTGAAGCATATAGAACTCCAAATAGTCATAACCAAAATAAAACTACACCCAGACATATAATAATCACCATCCCAGAAATCCAACACAAGAATAGATTATTAAAAGCTGTCAGAGAGAAAAGACAGATCACTTATAAAGGAAAACCTATCAGAATCACAGCAGACTTCTCATCACAAACAATAAAGTCAAGAAGAGCATGGAGTGAAGTATTCCAGATCCTAAAGCAAAATGATTTCCAACCTAGACTGATATATCCTGCAAAACTATCATTTAAAATAGATGGTGAAATACGATACTTCCATGACAAAGAACAGCTGAAGAACTTCATGAACACCAAACCAACCCTGCAAAAAATATTGAAAGACAGTTTAGATACACAAAGGAAAAAACCACTAAGCAAAGCAAATAATTAAACAGAACAGAAAGATAAAGATGCAACAGCAGAGAGATAAGAATCCTACAATTAAACAACATTTAACAGTAATAACCATTAATGTAAATGGTCTCAATGCACCAATCAAAAGAAACAGACTATCAGAATGGATCAAGAAACAAAATCCAACCATATGCTGTTTACAGGAAACCCATCTAACCCAGAAGGATACTCACAGACTGAAAGTCAAAGGATGGAAAACAATTCTTCATGCAGCAGGAATCCAAAAAAAGGCAGGAGTAGCCATTCTGTTTGCAGACAACGTGAACGTTAAACCAACAATGACCGTAAAGGACAAAGAAGGTCACTACATACTCGTAAGGGGAAAACTCCAAGAGGAAGAGATAACTATCTTAAATATATACGCACCAAACTCCAGAGCGCCCAGTTATATAAAACAAATATTAACAGAAATGAAAACTCAAATTATCAGTAACACAATTGTAGCGGGAGACCTTAATACGCCATTGACACCAAGGGACAGATCGACCAGACAGAAAATGAGTAAAGAAATAACAGAACTGAATCATACCTGTGAACAAATGGGTTTGATAGACATATACAGAATGTTCCACCCAACAACATCAGAATACACATTCTTCTCAGCAGTACATGGATCATTTTCTAAAATAGACCATATATTAGCTCATAGAACATATTTAAACAAGTGCAAAAGAGCTGAAATCATCCCTTGCATGTTATCGGATCACAGCGCTCTGAAATTAGAAATTAATGATAAAAGATACTGCAAAAATCCCACAAACACATGGAAACTGAATAACACACTCTTGAGTAATCAGTGGGTCACAGAAGAAATTAAAGAAGAAATCAAACAATACCTAAAAGAAAATGAAAATGCAGATACAACTTACCGGAATCTGTGGGATACAATGAAAGCCGTTCTGAGAGGAAAATTTATTGCACTGAGTTCCCACATCAGGAAAACAGAACGAATACAAATAAATAACTTGATGCTACACCTCAAACAGCTAGAAAAGGAAGAGCAAGTCAAGCCCAAAGCCAAAAGAAGAGAGGAAATTATAAAAATCAGAGCAGAAATCAATGCAATAGAGACTAAGAAAACAATCCAAAGGATCAACAAATCAAAGAGTTGGTTCTTTGAAAGAATAAATAAAATCGATAAGCCCCTAGCCAACCTTATTAAAAAAAGGGAAGAAAAAGCTCAAATTCATGCAATAAGAAATGAAAAAGGAGACGTCACTACAGACCCAATAGAAATACAGAAGATCATCAACACCTATTTTGAAAACCTCTACTCTCAAAAGTTTGATAACACAGAAGAAATAGACAGTTTCTTAGAAGCATATGAAGTGCCAAAGCTAGATCAAGAGGATGTAAAACTGTTGAATAACCCAATCTCGGTTACTGAAATTGAAAATGTAATTAAGTCCTTACCCACCAAGAAGAGCCCAGGCCCAGATGGATTCACTGCAGAATTCTACAAGAAATACAAAGAAGACCTAATGCCGACACTCCTCAAACTATTCAATGAAATTGAAAGGGAAGCAATCCTGCCTAAGTCATTCCTGGAAGCAAATATCACTCTAGTACCAAAACCTGAGAAAGACCCAACTAAAAAAGAGAACTATAGACCGATCTCCCTAATGAACACAGATGCAAAAATCCTCAATAAAATATTGGCAAATAGGATCCAGCAAATCATCAAGAAGATTATACACCATGACCAAGTGGGATTCATCCCAGGAATGCAAGGATGGTTCAATATACGCAAATCAATAAATGTAATTCACCATATCAATAAAGCCAAAAATAAGAATCACATGATCATTTCTATAGATGCAGAAAAAGCCTTCGATAAGGTCCAACATTTATTCATGATAAAAACTCTACAGAAAATTGGAATAGATGGTCTTTACCTCAATATAATAAAGGCCATTTATGACAAACCAACAGCCAGCATCATACTAAATGGCCAAAAATTGAAAGCCTTTACTTTAAAATCAGGCACAAGACAAGGATGTCCTTTATCACCACTCCTATTTAATATAGTACTGGAAGTACTAGCCAGAGCAATTAGGCAAGAAAGAGAAATAAAAGGGGTAAAGATAGGAAAAGAAGAAGTTAAGTTGTCATTGTTTGCAGATGACATGATACCCTACATAGAAGACCCCCTAAGCTCCATTGAAATACTCTTAGATACAATAAATAAATTCAGTAATGTGGCTGGATACAAAATCAATGCTCAGAAATCAATAGCATTCCTATACACAAACAACAAAACCACAGAGAGGGAAATAAGGGAAACTGGACTATTCACATTAGCAAGCAAAAAAATGAAATATTTAGGAATTACTCTTACGAAAGAAGTGAAAGACTTATACAGTGAAAACTATATTACACTGAAAAAGGAAATTGAAGATGATCTCAGAAAATGGAAAGACATCCCTTGCTCATGGATAGGAAGAACAAACATTGTGAAGATGGCCATTCTCCCAAAACTCTTATACAGATTCAATGCAATCCCAATAGAAATACCATCAACATACCTTATAGATCTAGAGAAATCACTCCTAAATTTCATCTGGAACCAGAAGAGACCTAGAATCGCAAAAGCAATTCTAAGCAGCAAAGACAAAGCAGGAGGCATCACAATCCCTGACTTGAAATTATACTACAAAGCAACAGTAGTAAAATCAACATGGTATTGGAATCAAAACAGAGCTGAAGATCAATGGAATAGATTAGAAGATGCAACCACAACTACAAACACACTCAACCACCTTATCTTCGATAAAGGAGCCAAGCAGGTTCACTGGAAGAACGACAGTCTCTTTAATAAATGGTGCTGGAAAAACTGGCTCTCCATTTGCCAAAAACTAAAGCTAGACCCATGTCTATCACCATGTACTAAATTAAAATCTAAATGGGTCAAAGATCTGAATATTAAAACAGAAACGCTAAATCTATTGGAAGACAAATTGGGTAGAAACCTTGGAGACATAGGAGTAGGTAGAGAATTCATGAATAGGACTCAAACTGCACGGGAAATACTTCCCAGAATCAATAACTGGGACCACTTCTTATTAAAAAGTTTTTGCATGTCAAAAGAAATCTCCAGCATAGTGAAAAGAAAACCCACAAACTGGGAAAAGATTTTAGTGAACTCTCTCTCAGACAAGGGACTCTTGTCTAAAACATATAAAGAATTAAAAAAACTCAGACCTTCAAAATTCAAAGATCCAATCCAAAAATGGGCATCTGAGATGAATACGCAATTCTCAGATGAAGAAATGCAAATGGCAAATAAATACATGAAAAAATGCTCATCATCATTGGTCATTAGAGAAATGCAAATTAAAACCACACTGAGATACCATCTCACTCCTGAAAGAATGGCCAGGATCAAGAAAACCAACAACAACAAATGCTGGAGAGGCTGTGGGGAAAAAGGAACTCTCCTGCACTGTTGGTGGGAGTGTAGACTGGTACAGCCTTTGTGGAGATCTGTCTGGAGGTTTCTCAAAAAGTTGGGATTGGAAATCCCATTTATTCCAGCTATTCCACTTCTAGGCATATTCCCAGAAGAACTGAAAGCATCATACCACAGGGATATATGTGCACCTATGTTTATAGCAGCACAATTTGTAATCGCCAGATCTTGGAAACAACCCAAGTGTCCATCAACTGAGGAATGGATAAAAAAGTTGTGGTATTTCTATACAATGGAGTATTATTCAGCTATAAAGAAGGATCGCATTGAGATATTTATCAATAAATGGGCGCAGCTTGAGACCATACTCATAAGTGAAATAAATCAATCTCGCATGTATGAATACCGAATAGTTTCCCTAATGTAAGTAATGATTCAAATATATAAAAATATGTGATAATCATGATTCCCCATTATGTGGCCTTGAAGCCTTATAAAATTTTCACTTATTAATTAGAAAGGCTTTACTCTGGGCTTTTTGATATGGAAATATTTGAAGCTATAGTATATGAAGTTTTATCCAAATATTTTAAGGAGAAAGACAGACACTATGGTAACTACTATTCTTTAAAAAAATTATTTAGCTATTTCTTATGTTTAGTTTAATTAAGGGAAAAACTTAAAAAATTAGGATATATAGTAGTAACTCTTTTTGATCTCCTATTAACTTGTTTTGAAGTCCTGTAATACTCCCAAGATCTTGTTTTGACTGATTAGACTCTGTTCCATTCTGTGCGATAGTAGCAAGTTTGAAGGTATAGGCAACTAATTTGAAGGCAATAAGATTCACAAAGATGCCCATTCTGGTTTGACTATTGTCTCCTTTGGAAGTCCTGTAATGTTCACAATGCCTAAGTTTTATTGGTCTTGTTCTCCACTGTTTTGTCCGGCTTTATAATATCTAATGAGATGGACAATTCCTTTTAAGGAAACAAGAGACAATGTTGATAACCATTGTTGATGACCTTGTACTCTGTTCTACATCATGTGCTATGTCTATCCTTGGTTTGGACTTACAGCTTTGTTTTGCCATATTTGACTTTATTCTCTCCCCCCCAAGAGAGTAATGAGAACTGAGGAGTAATAAAATCCAAAATGTGTAAACTTTGTTATAAAAAAGAGAGGGAGGGGAAAAAAAAAAGAACTCTAACGGATATAACAACAAGTGTGTTTAGGGATGTTAAATAACTGACTATATTAATGTTTTTGGATCATTGAACACAGCTGTTTGCAGTCTCTCCGTTTGAATGTCTACTTTATATTCTTTGATACTGTGATTTGAGCAACTATTTCCAAGATGATATTATGTAATCTATTAACAGGTGATTTCTTACTGTTCTGTTTTTTTTTTTGTAGTTCTGTATTATGTGTAACCTTACACTGCTTTGTTTTGTTTTGTGTTTTTCTCTTTTTCCTCTTAAATTAAAAAAAAAAAAAGATTTAATTACATTTTTTATTTCATTAATAGAAATTGGGTTATTCAGCAGTTTTATATCTTTTTGACCAGGCTTGGTACTTCATATGTTTCTAGGAATCTGTCCATTCTTCTGTGTTATCGAACCTATGAGAGTAGAGGTTTTTTAAATAGGTGTTGATGATCTTCTGTATTTTTGCAGAGTCTGTAGTGTTTTTACCTTTTTCATTCCTTATTGCATGATTTTGAGCTTTTTCTGTTTTGGTTGTAGTTGGTTGGAGTTTTATATGACTCATTTATCTGGATATCATTTCTTTTTCCTATGCTTGGGAAGTTTTCCTTAATTATTTCTGTGAATAGCTTTTGTAATTCATTTGTGGTTATTCCTGCTTCTTCACTCACATTTTTTATTCTTAAGTTATAGATCCTCTTGTCATCTTCTAGCCTTTGAATTGTTACTTCCTGGTTCCTTGTTATTTTTAAGAGGTCTTTTCTTTCATGATCACACATTGTAAATCTATCTTCAAGTTTTGAAAGGCTAACTTTAGTTTCTGTCAAGGTATCTTGCCAGCTTTCAATGGAATTTTTAATTTCCTGGTAATCTCTTTGGATCTGTTTCATGTATTCTAGATTTTGTTTATATTCTTCACCAAAAGTTTCTCTTCCCTTTCTGGGTTCCTCCATTTTCCCATCTGTGTCTTCTTGAGAGGGGCTTAGCATTTCTTTTATTAATCTTTTTATATCTTGCCTCACTTGGATTAGAATTTCAGTTTTAAGTTCATCTATGAAATCACAAAGGCATTTCTTTATGTCTGCTGATGTTGTGGCCAATATTGCATGATTGCTGCACTGGGTCTCTTCTGTAGTTACCTCTCCTAGACTTATTTTCCCAGGGTCAGTGGCTGGAGGTTTTTTCTTATTTCTTTCTCTTGTCATGTTTCTGGTTTCTTTCAGACAGGTGTGGTAGAGGTCTCAGGCCCTCTCCATATTGCTCATGGGTTTTCTGAAGCATGCTGGCTGGGGGCTTGCTGCTTTCTCTAGTTTGCTGTTATTTGAGGTGCATGCAGAGACTATGGGCTGGCTCCTCTCCTCTGAGCCAGTCAACTGGCGAGTACTTTCAGCAACTTAGCCTGTGCTTTGTGGACATCACAGGTTTGGGACAGTTTCATCCTTGGCTATTGGGTCCCAACCAGGGATATGACTCAGCCCAAGCAGGTCCCACCAGTTCTCTTTGGGCCAGGGATGGCTAACTGACACTACCATGGCGTTGGACTCAGGCCTATCCTGCCCGACTCTAGCATGTCTTCCAGCTGGCCACACCCACCATGGGACCCAATTTCCAGCACTTACCATGAATTAATGCAGTTCTCCACCCTGGCTCCACTCCTTGCTGCACTGTGACCTCCCACCAAGGGCCCGGGACTCACCAGTTCCCATTATCAGTGGTCCCGGCTTCATTCAGCATGATCTTGAATTGTCAGCACTGTGTGAACTGGTCTCAATGAGCGCATCCAGCTCCAACCCTCCACCTGTGTTTCTCCTTCCTCTTCTCATTTTCCTTTCTCCTCAGGTTCCTCCTGGGTGGCGAGAACCTCTCTCCCCTCATGCGGCCCTCTCCAGGTTGTCAAATTCCAGCGTCTGAGCCATTTTTCCCAGACAGGCTCTCCACCCATCTACCTAGCAAGCTGCCATTTTTGACACAATGTATGCTTTTTTTTATGCTAAGTATTTTTTATGCATCTTCCCTTGTCTTTTTTTATAGCATTTCTATAATGCACAGACTTGCTGGTCTCAGTGTTTGATCCTGCTGTCTGAATCTCAGAAAGAACTAAGTTCATTTTTCTTTCACATGGAGAAGATCTCAATTTATATTACTGTGCTGTATCCTGATTATGTTAAATATACCAGGTGACTGTCATAATTTGTGTTAGAAGGGATTTGGATGTGATGAAGGGCTCAATGTAATAATATACTATACTGATGATATGATAATATCAGAAACTGAAGATCAAGCTACAGCAGATTTGAATGCAGGGAGACTCACATACCAAATAAAGCTGGAAATTGTATTTGATCCACCTATTCGAGGTATCCTTCCAAAATGATTAAGGACAACATATCAGTGATGCACGCATACCCTTGTTTATTGCAGCACAATAATTACTAAATTTTGGAAGTAGCTTATATGTCTGTCCACCAACAGATGAAATGATAAAGAAAATATGGTATTCATACACAATGCAGAAGTACTCTGTAATTAAAAAGGATAAATTTGAGCCATTTGTAGGAACATGGATACACCTCGAAACAGTAATTTTAAGTGAAACAAATTAGACATGGAAGTTTAAAAATATCATCATTTGTCTTCTATTAGAAATCCAAAATAAATAAATATAAAGCAAAATAAAAGATAGATAATAGGAAGTAGGGAGACAGATATTTTGTATGTGAGGAGAAGGCCAAGAGAAGGGGGATGAGGGGGGAGGTAAAGGGAATGAAAATGGGATTATTTACATATGTGTAATAAACACCCCACAAAGATTATTATCATTATGTATCATGAACATGTACTAATAAAAATTAAAAATGTATAAATTGATGTAGATGTGTTTTCAATTCCACCAAAGCTAATGTTCTGTGTCTTAAATAACCCAGGAAAAAAGAAGCTCCTTCCCTCCCTTGACTTAAAACTACCTTCACGCAGTTACCTCCCACTGAGTCCTGGTTCTGCCTGCCTTTTGGAGCTCCATGGAAGAAATGTCTTGTCTTTGTGAAGGTTTTCCAAATGTTTCAGCTTCTTCTCTGGCTCATTCCCTTCTGACTCGCCATATTAGTCATCTTCCTAATAAATGTGATTCCTCCAGAATTGAGTATAAATCTCTAGAAAGTTTTAGCAATCTCAGAAATAATATCCTTTGTGAATTTCACCCACATCTGATTAAGTTGGTGGTCAACTAAACAAACTTTATCCCCAACTTTATCAGATGCAATGTTAATAAATGAAGAGGCTGCTCCCATTTTTGCTTTTGATTCATTGACTTTTAAAAATATGAACAAGTACAACCACAATCGAAATAAACAAAAATCAAGCAATGGCTTTCAGCTCTGCCAGAAACTTGCTGAGAATTCCTTTCGGGGAATAATTTAATGCACAGAAAGCATAATGCTCGCATCTGCACTTTCTGTGCTGTTCGGGAGGTGTGAAATAGTCCAGTGGGAGACTCGCTTCCCTACAGATTCAAGCCAGGTTTGCATCACCAGCTTTGTCTTCACTGCTTTTATTTGCTGTTGTTATTACTCTGTTTTGTTATGAAATTGTATTTTCTTTATCCTTTAAAAAGAACTGAAAAAAGATGAGGTCACAATGCAAAACTGTAATAAATAAACAAAATTTGTTGAAATCAGGTGCACCAGAGTGCATCGTATATTGTCCCACCACATTTATCTGCTTTAGAAATTAAGAGTTAATTATTTGTCTGTGATAAAGGATTGCAACCAAACTTCATTGTAGAGTGATAATAGACATCACAGGCAAACTTTTGGAGGGGTGTGTTGAACAGTGTAACATATGACTTTGCTGTGACATTAGTTATCATAGAGTAGAATTGAATGCAGAACAGAACTCATAGCAAGCCCCTCTAAAGAGGGATATTTTGCGGAGGACACTCAATAGAATTACTAGTAATGAGGCTGATAACAACAATGACATTATTTAAGTGTATAGCCATATACACTGAGAGTGATGGTGAGCCAAAATGTTAATCACAGTAAATTATATCTTCCAAGTGCTTTAGGTGAGTCAAAGAACTTTCAGAGACAAATATTGTCTTCATTCTACAAAGGCTGAAACAATCCTCATTGGAATCACTGGTATCGTCTGTCAGGTTACCAGTAAGGTTAATATTAATTTCAATTGAAATCATCATGGATTTAGTATAAGGTAGGTCATCTTTTAATCTCATCTAAGGATACTTATCTAGCATAAGTATCTAGTATATAAGGATACTCATCTAGCATAAGTATCTAGTATCTAAGGATACTCATCTAGCATACTTACCACTATGATATCTGTCTGTCACGTAACTTCAGCAAAAATAATCATATATTATTTGAACTTACCAGGAGCCCCATGTTACAGGCAAGGTGGGAAGGAATAATATCCTACTCATGCAGAGATAATCAATTTATGTTCATGGTGGCAGATAATAAACAACTGGACTAGCCTTCAGGTTTAAAGGCAAATGTCCTTGGGCTGGATTCAACTCTCATTTTATTACAGCCAAAATGAGCATTAGTTGGTCTGCAGGAATTTGATTCTTGTTCTTAACCAATTAGCTAATTCCAATGAAATGCTAAGAAATCCATTCCAGAAAACGAATGCAGTTATATTCGGGTGTTGTAACAGTATAGCATCAATGACACAATGGATTAGTAAACAGAGATTTCCAGGCTCTGTTTTCAGGAAAATTTGAAATGAGACATATAATATTTGTGAGCTATTTATGTTTATATTTTTAAGATTAATAAGTAAATTGCCTTTTCATTATTATATGTGATTTATTATTGCCCAATCTTTAACCTAGAACTTTTATCTGTATAATTGAATGAGAACTAACTTATAGTTTCTTCTTTTAAGTTTAATAGCCACTAAAAACGTAGCAGATGGTAACCCTATATGTCTGTCATCGTATAATTAAAAGAATAAATTTCTAAGAATAAGAACACAAGGATTGGTATGCATAGTGTTAATTTAGTGATTTATGAAATATTTAATTGATATAATTTATGTTTTTAGGCAGACTTTATATTTTTGATTCTCAATTATTTTAATATGCATTTTCTTAAGATAAAATCTGATGGCATCTTCTCATAAGTAACACATACGTGTCTTTCTCTTTCTTAAAAATTCTTAGATTTTTAAAAAATAAGCTGTATTGCAGGTTCAGGCTTCAGTTCTACTATTATTTACTAGCTCTATACTTTCATTTCCTTCATTATAACAACAACAAATACAAAATGTAAGTACTCTTATCTTTTACTTTCATAGTTGAAAATCTCTCTTCTACTATGGTGTAGATCTTGAATGTCTCACAAAGACTCATGAGTTTGGTCTCTAGTATAGTACTAGTTCAGGCTGGTAGGTCAGTTGAGGAATGCGGACTATTAGGAGGTCTTTAGGTCACTGGGAGAGTGCCCTTGAAAGGGATTGTGGGAAAATAACTTCCTCCTTATTTACTTTTTTCCTGCTTCCTGATGATGAGGTGAGCACATTCTACCATGTGCTCCCTACCATGATGTGCTGCTTTGCCACAGGCCCAAAGCAACAAGGCAAACCAGTCACAGATGAGAACCCCCCAAATTATGAACCTTACAAATAATTCTTTTCTCTTTATAAGTTGACTTTCTCAGATATTTTGTAATAGTGATAGAAAGCTTATTAAGATACTTTCTATTGTGGTGGGAAAATATTCCTAAGAACAAAATTAAAATTGGCAGAGGTTTTTGTGGCCATGGTTTCTTCTAAACCTGCCTTTATTGCTGGTGTAACGAAGCAACTTAAAAAGTACTCATAGTTTGCGGAAGTTAAACCAAAACCACTGAAATGTACTCCTAACTCAATTTTAAACAGGATGACTATTGACAATTATGTCATTCACAGATAATTAGATGATTTCTATTTTTAAATGATACTTATAATCAAGTTTTGGTGCCTGAATTGTTTTTCTTTAGCAAGTAATTGGAAAGTTATAGGGTGAATGTTGATGCGAGGTTTTAAGATGTTGAGTCGCTGCTCAACAAAGGAGCATTTGTGGCAGAACTAGCTAAAGACACATCCCAATATACAGCATTTCTGTCTATATATTTCCAACCTTTTCTAAGAGGAAACATATGAGACAAAGTGAGTTTTCTTCTGAGAAGACCAAAAGTTACTTAAAAACTATGCACAACTACTCTGTCCAAATATAAAACTTGAACTTAGAATATAGGGGTAAAATAATCATCTTATACTTTCAAATTGTAATGACTCTCAGGCTCTGTGAAAATTCACACATTACCTGGAGACTATAATTAGAGCTTCGTGTATGGCAGACAACCTAAAATTGAGAGCATATTGCCATTTTCATTATAAAAGTTCAATAAATTAATACCAATACAATTCTACTTATATAAAAATATTAGAAACATATAATTTAACTGTTCAGACTTATTTTGATCAAAATAACAAAGTCAAATTAATTTTTAACTGTGCCAAATATAAAATTGAATTCTCATGCTATTCATTGATATATCTAAACTGTTTTACTCAAAAGCAATTATAGAGATACTTAGACACTGCTAGCATCCATTATTATTGCAATTGCTATTGATAGTGGTAACAGTTTGTCAATAAATAAATCAGTTGGGTATATAAAAGGTTACCTTAATTTAACAGAGAATACTTTCCAGTACCTAACGTAATCGTGATAGAAATCACCTAAAAGACTTTGAGGACCTTTAGTGAATGGATAAGAGTTACTGAAAATTTCCAAATAGTAGGCAATAATTCCAAAGTGTGGTCACTCTGATCTTATCATTACACATTGTTTATATGTATTAAAATATCACTGTATCTCATAAATTTATACAATTTTTACATGTCAATTAAAAAGACTATAATTAGCCTTTTAAAAATTATATTTATGTTAACTCTTTGGAACTTGGTCATATTTTCCTAGCTAAATGGTTTAAAAGGTGGCATAATGACAGCATATTGCAATCATAACATGGCTGAGTTGGTACTTAAAAGACTCAGAGAAAAGTTTTCTCTCTCTTATTGGAATAAAGAAGTCAAAGCAAACTTCTGGCATCTCTTTTGCTGTAATTTCCTAATTTCTCTGTAATTTCCTAGACTATGTCTTCTCTGGCCTTACAGTGATCACCCTTTGCCTCGTTAAAGAATCTAAGCCTAAATGCTCACCCTTCACAGTCACCTATCTGTGTTCTAATAGGACATTTCAAACCACTGATAATGACTAGAGATTTTGCTGAAGATCCAGGAAGAGAGAGACAAAGAGTTCATATGTCTCCTTGGTCTCACTAAATAGTGAGGGACTAAGACATGCTGAACTCTCTTTTCCCACCATCCGAGTCAGCACTCACACCGCATCCGAGGGCTCTATCTAAAACCGTGACACTCACTTGAGAGTCCCAGTGGTTTTCACTGTCCTCAGCCACTTGCCGGCCTCACCTGGCCCTGTCCAGACACACTCTCTCGTAAGTCTTCTCTCTGTCTTTCCCTTGGCTTGGTACTCGTCACCTTGCTCACATGAGCTGTGCTTTATTCTAAGGCAGAAATAATCACTTCCTCTCCCCCCTTTTACTTTATATAATACAAAACATTGCAATTCATTCATGCCATTTAACTTACTGAAGTTATTTTTGTCTGCTTCTCTAATTCCAGCCAAAGAAATCAATTCTATCGAAACAAGGACTACATTGTTTCTGGAACGTAAATGATGCACTATAATGTCAAGATCAGATAGAAAGAAATGGTGAAATTAGTTAAGAGGTGAACTTAAATGAAGGACAAAAATGCAGAAGTAGCCATGCACAGGTGCCTTATTAAAATCTTAATGAGTTGAACTGCTTACAGTGCCTGCATGACACCCTCTCCTAATACTGTGTCCCAGTTAATTTAAAGAAATGTATTACTTGTTCCTGCCAATTTTGAAGTTTTTGAATTGATTACTTTAACAAAAACAAACATAAAGGAGAATTTTTTAGGAAGCTGAATAAAAATGATCAAAAAAGCAACTAGAAGTGATGTGATAAATGCAATATTTTTCTGAAGATCACATAATAGAAAATTATACTGAATACCAGTGAAAATAATGAAACTCTTACTGTGTATACCATGATTTAGTAGGTGTTTCTAAACTTACCAAATGGAAACTCAGTCGGTGCATGCATTAGTCGTTTCACGCAACTGTTGAGCATTCACTAGGTAGTATGATTGGTTGGCCTTTGTACTCAAAGAAAAGAAAAGGCTCTCACAGAATTTTTACCAGGTCTTCAAGCAGGTAATATCCACAGTACTGGAACTGTTCTGTAACCAAAAACAGTGCTACTTAAAAAAAAAAAAAGACCCCCCCATCCCTGAGCAGCCCTTTATCTTCTGGTCATTCTATGTCTTCTGGAAGGAACACTTCAATGAACTAGCAGACAAGAGAGTCAGCCCTCCAGCAGGAGGATCAGGTCCTGATCTTAGTTCTGGTGCTAAATTGCTGTGCCTTGGGTATTTTAAACCCAAGGAATGTTTTTGAGTCTGTTGGCCAAAGTCAGCCAATGTAGAGGTCTGAATATCATACCTCAGCCTAAGAAAACACCAAACGCCACTGAGCACCTACTCCAAGTTGAGTTCCAAGGGCTGCGGACAACAATGAACCCTCCAGCAAATGATGGTATTGTGAGGCTGGTCTCAGAAAACAAGCACAATACCTGCAACAATGTTTCAATCAACAACAAATCACCTATTCAGTGATGGCCCCATAACATTGTAATGACACCTGCGCAAGTTACTCATGTGTCCATGGTGAGACTTTTCCATATATTTAAAAAGCCTATTGCCTGTCAGTCATATGAAAGTTTAGCACAGTTAGGTACAGTACTTAATAATAAATGACAATGTTACCAGTTTATGTTCTTACCAGTCTTAATGTTATTTTAAAGAACACTGCCTTTAAAGTTTGTTGCAAAAAAGCCTGCCATGTTGTGTAGGCAGCCGCCTCATACAGCTGGTTTTCACGGCATCTTTGCATCATTTTCTCTTGTGCCTCATTTAATCTCATGTTGTTTTGTTTATCGCAGCCCTAGAGCAATAAGCTGTAACATATGGATATCATATAACCCAGGTGCAGTAAGCTAGGTTTGTGTAAGTGCACCCCGTGGGAGGTGGCAACATGTCTGATGATACATTTCTTAAAATGCATCTCTCTTGTTGAGCAACTCATAACTGTGTGCCTCATACTATGTGGCTCACACAATAAACTTTTATTACTCAAATAGCTCTGAGGGAAATTTCTAAAGCAAAGCTCCAAAAAACATTTGTAGTAAACTTTTCTCTCTCTCTCTCTTTTTTTTTAATGTTTTGTTTTTTAGCAGGTGGGTGGTAGGGAGCAGATAGATAGGGTGAATTTGAAGGACATTGTTTATTGGTGCATACAAGTTTTAGTTCTGTGACAAGAAATCATATTACAATTATTCACATTTTATAAATCAAAATAGAGACACCAAATACCCTGATTGTCTCCCTGAAAAGGCTGGGATTTTCGTGTTCGACTGGTTTTCTTTGCCTGTGAGTGTTGAGAAAGTTTTCTTGTCTAGGTCTTTCACATGTGAGTGCTGCCGTGCAGTTTGAAGATATAGGGCTTGACTGGACAAAGCATCATAGATTGGCTTTTCCTCAGTGACACCACACAGCCTTGTGTGGTTCTTAGCTTTGTGATTCAGGAGCTCAACCTCCTCAGTTTGCCAAAAAGAACATCAGAGTTAAGTTGACAATACTTGGTTGATTTGGATTGGGTTACAGTAATTTGGACTGCTCTTTTATGATGACATGTCAAACCTGCCCTCGCGCAGATACTTCCTGGGTTAACGATAGTTTAAAGTCTCTGTGAAAATAAATCACTGAGCACACAGAGCAAAGAGAGCATGAGAAATATGACAGGATATCTCAGGAATCTAAACAAGTCATTTTAATTAAGTAGGGTACAGTTCATTGATGTACTGTAACGTTCTTTATTAAGAAATGACTATATAGCTCAATGATGGAGCACTTGGTTAGCACGGACAGGAGTGAGTGCTGTCATGATGGTTGATCTGGTCAACTTCATTGGATTAAACACTTCTAGAGAGGTGATTAGATCAAAAGTACTCTAACTTCATCAGCGTGTTAATCCACTGATGAGATCATAACTCGATGGCATTATTGAGATTTGATGAAAACTTAAGAGTGGGGTCTAGTAGAAGAAATTGAACTTGGGAATTATTTCTGGTCCCTGGTCCCTTCCTTTCTGGTTTTTCATTCTGATTCCTGGCTCCCAGGAGGTGAACAGCTCTCCTCTCTACGCCCCATCACAATCGTGTTTACCTTGGAACCAGCTCACTGAAATCTCTGAAACTATAAACCCAAATAAATCTTTCCTCCTCTAAGTTGTTTTTCTCAGGTCACAATGTAAAGCTGACTGATTCAGATGTTAAAATCACTCAGACAAATCCACTCTGGGATCCTTTGAACCCTCTAACTCCACCTTCAAAATTTTTCTACTTTTTGTATCTGTGTTGATTTTTTTTTCCATTTTGTGTCCTTTCCCTGTATGATGTGGTTACTATATAGAAGTAGCTTGTTCTGAATAGGGTAAATCAGGTAGCTCCGTGCAAGAAGTTATTTTTAAAACTTGTATTTGCCTTGCTAAGAAAACTGTAAAACACTGCTAGAGAAAATAAATAACATAGCTATTATCATCGGTCACAGCTATTTATATTTTGTCCCTATATTTGTTTGCTCTCCCCAAAGTCCCTTTCAAAGACCCAAAAGAGATCTTGAGACAGAAAGTACAGTCATGTCAGATAACTATTCTGGTTCTTAACATATTTTCATCCTTTAGGGTATATTCTCTGCAACTGCAGATTTCTGTATTAAGCTGATCAGTAAATGTCTTTATGTTTACTTGACTTTTATCTATGACTAAAGGCCATGCTTTCTATTTGCAGTGTGTACTCATTGTGTCTTGACTAAATTTTTAAAAAATTCTTGATTTATAGTGGGCTTCAGGAATTCATAGGAATACTTGCCTACTCTTGAAGTTATAACCTCATCTAGAATGCATAAATAAAGCCCAAACTAACTCATCATGCTAGATTTCATCCACTGGCTCAGTCTTACATCACTTTCAGCTTCCTATATTCTTTAGTCCTTAGAATTTGCATTGTGATCAAGAATTTAAGAAACTCTACTATCACGCAGGAATATTTGAAGCCTTCCCAAATTCTAAGTCCCTTTACTTCTCCACACCTTGCAGAGTTTCAGAGTGGCAAGACAGAAGATATTACGATGCCTCACCGGATGCCTCCTCCTGCCCCTCCAGATGCTTCTGCTCACCTCCAGTTGCTGGTACCTGTACTCTTTTCCTGAGCACATTTTTAGAGCCAGCTGCTCTTCCCAGAAACCAAGTGGCAGGAGAGGAGAAGGGATGGGGAAATTAAATATCCCTGAGAACCTTCAATCAGAGATGGTGTATTTTGGTACCCAAGCACCCAACAACCCTTCCTCTACAGTGGATAGCTGTGAGAGTGTGCTTCCCTCTCTCCCCGAGTTCACCCCAGTGCTGAGCTCCAGCTGCCCATGGTCAACAACATTCTTCACTGCTCCATTCCCTGTGTCTTATCATGCCAGCTCCTCACCACCAGTGCTTCATGCACTTCATAAGCTATTTGGACTTTGATCCTCACTCGAAGTCTACTTCTAAGGAACCCAAACCAAGATGTAAAATAAAGGGGAAGAAGAAACTCTCTAGCTACACGACCAATAAAATCATTTAGGTATAATGGATATAGTGTCTGGCACTCAGTAATAATTGTTCTATGAATGTTTTTCAGGTCATCATTACTTGCAGTGCTCCTCTCAAGCAGTGAACAATCTGGTGGGAGAGATTGACAGGAAAACCATGAGACTTTGAAGTAGTGTAGTTAGTTAGGGCTGTAAGGAAGGTTTCAAAACTTCCTGCAGGAGCATAGAAATGAGCCAACAGCTCTGCAGAGTGGGGTCAGGGCTGGAGAAGGGCCTTCAGGAGAAGTTTCATTGACTGGGTAACATTAGGCAGGGAAGCTGGGAAAGAGCATTCCAAAAGGAGAGAAAAAGTGAAGAGAACCAGTGCCAGCTTGGAATACTGGCATGGCAAGAACAGCGGAACTGAAATAGGGGTTTCAGGAAAGGGGTGATTCAGATGACACGGTGAAAAGCCCTAAGTGTTGCATTGCACAGAACTGGTCTCATCCTGTGGGTGACAGGGAGACATCAAAGATACTTAAGCAATGTAGTAAAATGATCAGATCTTTGTATTACATCTTGGTCCTTGATATATCTGGAGTAACTATAGAGTGCTTAACACTATTCTTAGAGGTCAGTTTACATAGGTAGAGCTGTAGAATATAGTGGTTAAATATGTGGAGTACTTTGACTTTAATCCCAGCTCTGTCATTCATTAATTATGTGACCATAACAACTAACATTTATTGAAGCAACTCGGTGCCTGAAACTGTTTGAAGTGTTTTTATGTGCTAAATCATTCAGTCATTGTCCTTTAGATTCTTCATCTGTACAATGGATGAAACATTATTTTATGTTAGTAGAATATTATCCTATCACAATATTTTATGTAGCCACCTCAAAGAATAGCCATAAAAATGAGTTAGACATCTTAGACAATGCTTTCTGTCCACAGCAGATACTCAGCAATGCTATTGCTATTATTGCATGTGCCCTGGTGCTTTTAGAAAAGTTCAGATAAAGCGAAATCAATGGCTTTCCCATACGCGAGTTTAGACATTACTAAATACTATCCCTGGAAATCAACTGCTTCCAAGGAGGCTTTGCAAGTTATTTTGAAGAAAAGGATGATGCGGTGCAATGCCACGTGGTCTTACTTCTTTTAGACACAATTTGAATCCATTTTAAATACTGTGTTCTGTTTAGAACAGAATCTGCAGAGAGCTGTCCATTAATGGAAGTGCTGAAGAGGTTAGAATAAGTTGTCAAGCAACCAAGGCACCCAAGTAGTATCCTAGACTCTAAAAGAAAAAAACAAAAAAACAGAAAGCAGAAAATTGGCCGAGTTCCAGCATCAAGATTTGCAGCAGCTTGATCTGTCCAATTCCAAGTATATTTCACTTTACTAAGACGTGAAGTCTCCCCTGAGCAATCTGGAAGTGGACCAGGCCAGGAGAGACTTCTCTGACTTTGTGAAAGGGACTGCTGAGGTTCCTTCTAAAAAGACCTTTCTCCTAAATATTCAGATTGTTTCTGAATATCTTGATTAAGTCAGCAGTGACATCTTAAATGCTGTAGGGTCTGTGGGATAAAAAAATTATTAAGCTTTTTATCTAGACATCTTATGAAATTGTGGATTCAGAATTATGAATGTGAACTCTAGGTACCCAATTTCTAATTACAACTTGACCTTCAAATATCTTGAAATAAATGAATATGGAGAGGGAAAGGTATACCTATAATATAATCTGACTTTTACATTCATGGTTTGAACTGTGTCTTAGTTAATTTTCTCATTGCTGATACAAAATACCCAGTACCTAAAAATTAAGGGAGGAAAGGTTTATTTAGCTTACAGTATGTAGATGTTTCAGTCCATAATTTTATAGCCCCATTGTATGATGGTACATGGCAGAGGAGCAAGCATCATGGTAGTAGAAGACAGCAAAAAACAGCAAAAGCCCTTAAAGACATCTCTCTGGCTCCTTTATACTTTATCTAGGCTACTGGGACTAGGGCAGTGGCAAACCAATCAGTGGACTGGTTTTGTAAGCACATATCCTTAATCCCCCATATCACACACGCTAGATTCAGCTGTCTCTGAAAGAAAACCCATATAAAACTGAATGAGGCAGGCTGGGGATTTAGCTCAGCAACATAAGTATCTGCCTGGCAAGCATAAGGTCCTGAGTTCAATCCCTGGTACACACACACACAAAAAAAAACTACATGAGGCCTTAGCGGTACATCTTGATACACACCATAGTGAGCCAATTTATAACTTTCTCAAAAGCATTGTATGACTATGTTGTATATACATAAAAGGTGCCTTTCCTGATTTTTGCCTTTTTCACTGGTCTCTTCTATAGTGTGATAAACAAAAGAGGTGAAACTCGACTTTCTCAAGAAAACACGATGGACTTGATTGAATCTCGAGAAACTTCATATTGACAAATAATTTTTCTGGATCATTTTCCTTGAAACAATGGCAGAACACAATATATCATTGATTTTGCTATGTGTCTGTTTTTGTTGGGTGGGTTTGCAGTGGCTTCCTAATTTAGATCAAGGAAAGTTTTTGGTTTTGAGTTCTTTCTTATACCAGGTAGATTGTACATTTTGAAAAATTATTTTTTTCTGTTGAGAAATAATAATTTTTGACTGCTGAGAATTATAATAAGTATATTCAAGAATTTTGAAATTAGGAAAGTGAAGTAAAAATGAACACCTAAAAATCAGAGGAAAGACATCTAAAGTGAAGAAGATAGTATGATATAATTTCAGATAAAACTCAAAGAGACATCAAGTATTTCATTTTCACACAATCCAATTGTAGAAAGTTGTACCAATTTTGTGATGGAGCCCCACTGACTAATTCACTATCTACCCCAACATTCTTTTAGCAAGTCTTCCTTTCCCAAAGAGGCCAAGAGGGCAAAACATTCCCAACTGACCTTTGCATCTAAAGATCCAGATGTGAGTAGGATGCTGTCAGCCAGAAGCACTTTGAGGATTTTGAAGTAGAGAGATGGACAGAGTGTAGTGTATCTTAGAGCAGAGAAACATGGTCTGGTCCCATTCAACAGGCAGTGCCCTGACTGCATTAGGAGCTGCAACTACCTTGACAGTCTAGTTCTTGTGGTATGGCTTTGGGTAGTCCAGAACTCTAAGGTGAAGTCTGTTATTTCAGTCCTCTCATTGTTACCATCCTGGGGATCTTGTCTAGGTTCTTAAGGTCCTAAACAAAGAATTGAGCAGGACACCCAAGAGTAGCATTCGAAAGAAAAGACAAGATATACTCAGCCGGGTGAGAGAGGGCCAGTGAGAGGAGCTCAGGGCATTGGCACTGAGCGAGGTTAGTGTTGAGGGTTTTGAGCAGTAGGATTTATCATGGAATTGAGGGTGTATCTCTTGCCAATGTGTGACTTGACTCAGCATCCCTGTGGGGCAGTGGAGCTTTTGCTTTTTATGGCCCATAGAGGAACTACCAAGGTGTTCAAAGCCCATAGCAGGCATCAGGTCAAATCCATATAAACAATGATATTGTAATTAGGGTTGGGGTCAGTAAAGGACTGCAGAAGACTACAGAGCATAGATTTGGTTGAATCTTGCTTACTATTTGTATAATCTCTTATTTTTTTGTCTGAAAAGTACTATCTCAATCAGTGAAGCGTATTAACCGAAGTAATATTTATCAAGCTTTTGGAACAGTAGTAAGTGCTCAAAAAGATTCATTGGCATTATTATTAAGGTCTGAATTTTGTAAGTTATTAAGATCACAAGTCCCATTCTCAGGCTCCTGCTGCAAGAATGGCCCAGAGACAAAGCTGGACTGAGTGATATGGATGCATTTGCCTGAAATTCCTTAACGGTGGTCTAGGCCTGGCACAGAACAGTCACTTAGCAGTCTCAGCGGAAACAGTCAAGTGGAATGATTATGAGATATTAGCTACTGATTTTTCTTTCTTTAAAGTCTACTCATCGAAAGTCAAAGACTATTTCTAGTCAATTCACTGAGACATTATTTTTTTGGTATATGGTAGGAATGCATTGTTAATACAGCTCCTTATTGTATAAATTTATGTCACTGATGCAATAAATTCAGGCATCTTTCACCCTCTTCCTTATCCACTGAAAACAATTGTAAGTTGTTAAACTGAATGAAATGGAAAAGGTCAGAAATGGATTCATGCTTCATCAACCACCTACAGAAAGAATGTTCTAGGCCAAAGGTTACTGTCATATCGGCTGAAGATTTGTTTTCCAGACACAGTGAGGTGTCCTGTTGCCTCTGTCACTATTTCTGACATATTAAGATCCAGATAAGTAACCTTGAAATCTTCTTAAAATGAAGATTCTGAGTCTTTAAAATTAGGTAGAGCTTGAAAGTCTACATTTCTAACAAGCTGAGAGGTACAGTCAAGCTGTGGTCCAAGGGTCACACTCTGAGCGGCACCTAGGCCCTCACTAATTAGTTGTCCAAGGGGATTCTTCTGTGCCAGCCTAAACAAGCTGTCCCCTGAATCTCAGCCCTCTAGATGAGCAGTGCTTGGCTCTGGCTGCACTGGGTAATTGCAATTACCTGGGATCCTGGCCTCCATTTACAGATAATTGGTTTGGAATATGTGGAGGAAAGCCAAAAAAGTAGAATTAAAAATAATTCTCAGAAAGCTTAGACTTTTAAGTCCTCTGCATTATCAATAAAATTCTTCCTGAGTACTGGTATCCCAGAGAGTAATTTTGCACTGAACCCTGATCCAGATTTGGAGCAGGAGGTCAACAAGGATCAGAATCTTTGCACGTTCTATGGAAATAAACAATAACTGCATGGGATCAAAATGGCATTTTGCATCTAAAGATCCAGAATACTCCTCACATGTAATTCTAAAATATGCACTTGGAAGAAAACTAGGCTCAGGAATTCAGGAATGCTAATTTGCTCTGACTCTAAGAATGACTAATAGGTAAGTTTTTATTTGGGGGAAACTTTATAAATATGTAATTTTTTTCCTGGAATACTTTATGTTCTATTTAGGGTGATAAGATACATTGCCCGGAGCTACTCAAACCCTCCACATTCCAAAGAAAGCCTATCTGTATTAAACTCTGTATTAACTCTGGGAAATAACCTTGGGGCCTTGGGAATATCCTGCCTGACCACAGGAACTTTGTATGCTGAGGGTTCTGGTCCAGCCATGAGCTTGACCAGTGGTGAGGCTGAAGACTTGTAATTAAGGTCAGTCATGCCTACATGATTGATTTGCAATAACTCCAGATGCCAAGGATTGGTTGAGCCTCCCTGATGAAATTCCTCACACAAGTTGTCGTTTATCATCACTTGGAGAATTAAATGCATTCTCAAAACTCTATTGGAAGGTCACACTTTCGCTTTTGCTTCTGCCTAATTTCTTCAGGACTTTTTCCTGTGTACTTTTGTCATTTGCTGATTTTAGTCTTTATCTGTTATCTGCAATAAGTAGTAATCATGAGTATAGTAGCTTTTATGAGTTCTGTGAGTCCTTACAAATCATCCAACAGTCCCTAAGAATGTTCTCAGAGACTTCCCACAGAACATGTAGACATGTTCTTCCGTGAGATTGTTTATTTTGAAGACGATCAAGGAAACAGAAGAGAAAGGAGAAAAGGACATATCAACTTGATAATTATTGTGGATCACTGACGTTTTGAAGCTGTTGGGATATTTCTGAAGAGTTGTAAAATATGTCTTCTTGAAGGTGAGATATGGGCATTTATTTACTCCTAACACCTCCTCATCAAATATATTTTTAAATCACTCTCTTAAAATTCTAGAATTTAGATTGTATATCCCTGGATGTGTTGCATATTGTGGTATCAAAGCACTAGAGCATGAAGCAAAAGTACTTTGCAGAACCAAGACAAGGTGTTGTCAGGTTTTGTCTGTGGCATGACCACTTGCCATTGTAAGACCTGTTGTATTTGGTCTGCCCCTTGCACTGTAAGATCTATTTGTACTCTACATTAAGCCCAGTCCAGAGACTTTAAAATGGCAACAAGTCACAATCTCTACAAGGGACTCAACTTACTAAACTTAATGGAACAAGTTACACTCCATATTGTTGCAAATGATCCCAAGGTTATGGTTGATATTTATTCTTTATCTTCTTTTTCATCCATTCTAGATTTCCACATAGTAGGCCTGCACCAAGACTGGCAAAGTACAAGCTAGACTAAGGGGAAGTTGTTTCAAGAGGAAGTAAGCCTCTAGAATCTGCGAAATGTGAAAATGGGGAATATATTATATTTTTACTAGAATTCAAATGGATCCACTGTCTGGTTCTTCTGGATCCCAAGCAAGAGAAAAATTGCTGGTTGTATAAATAATAACTGTTTTGAGAGTCACTATTATTGAAGAAAATAAGCTGAATCCCTTATGTATCTTATTTATTTTAAAGACAATAAAAGCAAACAAAATAAAACAGCATAGAGCCAATCAAAACAAAACAATGAAAGCAATACAGGATTTCAAAACAAGATAATAGGAAATTAACAATGACTGCCGTAATGTCTTTTGTTATCTTCAAAATAGCTGTCCAGACCATCAGACATAGACATGTAAAATTTTTTTAAAATTTTATTTAAAGAAAGATAAAACAAAACAGAAATTGGGCAGAAATAGTACAAACTTTCAAAGAAAAGAAATAAACAGTAATAGATCACTAGTTGATGTACACATATTGTCCCCCCACAAATAGTTCTTCAAGATACAAAAGTGGAACATATAAATGGGAATTCAACCAGAGAGACTGCAAAAAGTTCTGTTCAACTATCCAACAAAATCTAAGTACTATGGCTATCAATCCTATACACTTAGACATGTACGCATTTACCCATTCTTCATTATGTTGAGACCTAATAAAACTTAGTAGATTAAAATCATTCTGAACAAAGATTAATAATATTGCTGGATTTCACATCATGACACTCTGGAATCAGCACTGGGTACTGCAGTGCCCCTTTTTTTCCTTCAAAGTATTTGTTCATTTCATCATGAGTCATAAAATCAGTTCTCATAAACTGTTCCTAGGTTTTACTCAAACAAGAGTCTTAACCAGTATTTCTATCTTTTCTATATTAGAGGGAGAAACAGAACAAAGCAGGACAGAACTAAACATATTCCTATAGACACATAAAACTAAAAAGACATATAAAACTGTTGTATAAGGAGTTCTACCTTGGTCACTGTGCTGCTTCTTGTTATCATCAACAGAACTGGTTATATCATCAGATAAAGTATAATTGAATATATCAGAACATAACAGAATTAATAGAAATACAACTTTGTAGATAGTGTAGAGCTACAGAAACAAGTAGTAATTAAATCAGAATGGATATTGTGATGAATATTGTCATTTTCAGTATAGTTGTCTATACACTTGTTACCAGCAACTTGATACCAGCAACCTAACAGTTTTGAATAAAATCTGTCAATAATAAGCAGCAATCAAACAAGTCAGATTTAATTACGATCAGTCATGATACAACAGTGTAAGTCATACAGGGACCCTGATTGAGTTAATAAGAAATTAAAGATGACCAGTGAGCTGAAACCAGCCGGCTATCCCAGCTGTACAACTCAGATGCGCAGCAGCAGGGTATTCAAACTGCGAGTTCAGGCGGAGGCACCGAAACTGTAGCTGTTCCAATCATAGCACCGGGACTGTATTTTTTTTTTATTTAAGGAGAAAAGAAAAAAAAAAAAGTGAAAGGGTACAAGTTATACAGATTTACAGAAGAAAAAAAAGAACAGTAGGAAATCACTAGTTAATGGATTACATATTGCCATCTTAGAAATAATTGTTCAAGTCACAAAATTAAAGCTTGTAGAGTGGACATTCCAACAATGATACTGCAAACAGTTCTGTTCAATGATCCAATAAAACTCTGTGATATCATTTTCTATCTTATACACTTAAATATACATGCAGTTATATAGTTTAGAGCACTTTCTTTTCCTCTCTTTTGTACCATGACTATTACACATTTTGGGTTTCATTGCTCCCACGGTTCTTATTGCTTTTTTGGAAGAGAGTAAAACCAAATGAGACATAACAGGACAGAATCGGTCAAGTCAAAAGGGTGGACATAATAGATAATATAAAAACATAATACAAGGTGATCAACAATGGTTACCATAATGCCTCCCGCTATCTCTAATAGAATTGCCTATATCATTAGTTATAATACAATTGAACAAAACAGTAAAGAACAAAACCGACAAAACCAAAACATTGGAGACATTGTAGGTCTTCAAAAGTAGATAAAAATCAACGAGAATGGGCGTTATAATGAATCTCATTATCTTCTCAGCTGATGCCTAAACTTTCGAACCTGAAACTATCCAGCAAAACAGAATAGGGGAACATCACTCAAAAACAAGATGGTGAGAGTAATACAGGGCTTCAAATCGAGATAATAGAAAGTCAAAGTGGGTTACTATACTATATCCTGCTATTTTTTTCCCTTTAATTAAACAGATAAAAATAAAAAAGTAAATAATGGAGTGGAGATTGAGAAAAAAGAGGGCATAACAGCAAGACAGCGCAGATCAAAACATAACCATTTAAGCAGAATAGTGTTTCACCACCAGATAATTCCGACCTAAAAGTAGTTACCATATTGACTCTTTCCTTGAAGTCCTTGAGTACAACTTCGTATACTGTAGCATTAAGTATATCAAAACAATGTAAAACCATTTAAGAGAATGACAGCATTACAGAGTATTTAGAATCGACTAACAGAAAATGAACAATGGTTTCTGTATAATCTCCTTGTCTTTAAAACGTTTTTGCTTATACTATCGTGCATAATAAAATCCAATAAGATACAACCTGTTTAGACCATTGGAGACAGAAGAACAAAAGCTAGATGAGACTTCAAAACAAGATGATACTAAATCAGTATTACCTATTAAGATGTCATTTTCTCTAAAATAGCTTTTCCTATCATCCAATCTTCTCTGTCTCATTTCTGTTGAGCTTTTTTTCTGCCAGTAGCTGTCAGTTTGTCTTCTTCATTTTGTTCTCTGCTCCATTCGTTGTGGCCTCCCTGCCACTATTTCTGGGTTCTTTGTATTTTTCTTTTTTTAGAATATCCTGCTATACTTTCTGTAGGGTTGAATTGGTGGTTGCAAATTCCCCCAGTTCCTCTTTATCCTGAAAGCACCTTGTTTTTCCATCAATTTCCAGGGACAGTTGTGCAGGATATCTCAATCTTGGCTGGAGATTATTATCTTTCAAAGCTTGAATTATTTCCCCCCACGCTCTTCGTGATTTGATGGTTTGTGCAGAGAAATCTGCTGTAATTCTGATGGGTGTTCCCTTGTAAGTGGTCTGTTTCTTGTCTCTTACAGCTTTTAATATTCTGTTCTTGTATTGAATTTCTGGAATTTTTATTATTATATGCCTGGGTGTTTCTCTGTTAGGGTTGTAGGTAGCTGGGGTCCTGTATGCCTCATACATCTGAGTATCTTTACCTTTTGCTAAATTAGGAAAATTCTCCTGGATTATTTCTGTGAGTAGCTTTTGTAGTTCACTTGTTTGTGTCCCTACTTCTTCTTTTATGTTCTTAATCCTTAAGTTATGGCTCCTCTTATCATCTTCTTGTCTTTGTATTATTGCTGTTTGTTTCTTTGTTATTTTTAAGAAGTTTTTCATTTCATTCTCCCATATTACAAGTCTGCCCTCCAGCTCAGATAGTCTGTCCTTAGTTTCTTTCAAGCTGTTATGCCAGTCTTGGATAGACTTCTTAATTTCTTGATAGTCCCTTTGAACCTGCTTCACGTACTCTATGCTTTCTCTGTTTTCTCCATCAAACAATTCTCCCCTCTTTTTCTGTTCTTCCATTCCACCATCTGTTTTTTCCTGGGTGGTGCTTAGCATTTCTCTAACTATTCTGCATACTTCTAGCTTCAGGTCGTTGATAACTTCATTCCTGAATTGGTCTATGAGGCTCTCTATATGGCGCTTAATGTCTATTGGTGCGGTGTCTGCTATTGCCTGTTTCTCAGAATTGGGGTCCGAGGAGCCTTTCTTGTTGCTTCCCTTCCCCATATTCTCTGTTCCTTATAAAATGCAAGCTTACATAGGAGGCCCAGCTTCCCTGCCTGTCAGCCACAGCCTGATCAAATTGCCCTGGCTAGGTGTTCCCGCCCACCGCTGTGCCCCAGGGAGTTGCGGAGGAGGCAGGCTACGTGGGAGTCAGTCGCCCCTCTGGGCCACCGTCAGGCTCTGGGATCTGGGTTAGGCCAACCTACCAAGTCTGCCCGCAGCGTCACGCAGGCCAGGCAGTTTTCACCAATCCTGTCCGAGAGGGGAATGTGCGGCTGGAGTTGCCACCGCGCCCTGCTCTTATAGGACTGCCTGAGTCCAGAAAAACCTCTGCTGGAGTCAAACTGTGGTAGAGTGTCAGTTTCTCTCACTCACCTCGCCACCAGTCAGTGTACGCCTCCTTGTCCATCCTGTTTTCGACTCCGTTCACAGACTCCCGTTCCTAGAGCTTCTGCACGTCTCTCCTTGCCGAGCCGCTGTGGAGGCAGCCAGCCACCGAGTGGCGGGAAATCCAAACCGCGGTTTCCAATGGCGCAGGGTCAGCCTCCACACCGAGTCTTTTTTGTTCCTATTTTAGCGCCAGGACTGCATTCCAAATTGGTTTCTCTCAGCCCAGTTCGTTCCTGAGTCAGCAGAGCATATCTCTACCGGCTCATGTCTCTTTAGTCCGCATCATTCCTGATTTCTGAGCTGAGCCTTTCAGAGACCCTCTGGTAGTTGCTGTTATCTATCCGCCATGTTCTCCTGGAAGTCCCCAGGACTGTACTTTTAATTGGTTTCTCTCAGCTTAGTTTGTTCCTGGGTCCTCAGGGTATTTCTCCCTCTGTGACTCTCCACACTGTATTATTTTTGAAATCTAAGTTGGCTATCTCAGAGAGCCTCTGTAGCCACCATATTTTTTTCCAGTCTCTCAGCATGTAAAATTCACCAAACAAAATGAGAAAAAGTTGCTTCTTTACTCCAGTTGCTATCTTTTCAGAAATTTCAGGTGTGTGGCCTAGAATTTCTACTATGTCTACATCTCCTGAACTTGTTCTCTGTGTGTTGGAGGTCTGATTGTATTTTGCTCCTTCATCTTGACATTTTCCTGTGTTCCTCTGAATCAGCCCATTGCTGCATCCCAGGTGCTTTCTGCATTGGCTGCCTGTCCCTCAGTGTAGCGGATTGGACTAGGAACTTGGGTTCCTCCTATCTGGGGTTCCTAGAGCAGTGCAGAGGCACGAGACTGTGGTTCACCAATGCTCCCCCAATAGGTGGACCTCATGGGATGGCTTCTTTTCCAGGCCCATTCTGGGCTTACACGATCTCTCCTGGCTGCTGATACATTGCCTTGTGGCATGGCTTCTTTCTATTAAGTCTCTTTGTTCACAGGTTTGGTTCAGCTTTGACATTTCTTTGTTGATTTTCTATCTAGTTGATCTGTCTCTCTGTGACAATGGGATATTGAGGTCTTCTGTTACAATTGTGTCATTGCTTACTTGATTTTCCCTGTATACTAATAACATATAATTGGTGCTCCTGTGTTAAGTTCCTATATATTTATGATTGTTGTGGCATTTGTGCTGTCTCCGGTTATTTCACTGACCCCAGTTAATCTTATGTTATTTTTTGCTTTGTTTATAACTGTTTTCTTTTGCTACTTTAGAGATATCTTTCTTTTCATGATCACTCACTGCAATTCTGTCATTAAGCTCTGAAATTCTCTTCTTTCTTTTTAATCTGTTGCTATACTTTCAGTGCAGGTTTAAATCTCCTGGATCTCTTTCTGGAGGTGACTCATGGATACTATTTCTCTCCTATGTTGGGAATTTTTTGTTTCCATCTTTTTAAAACTCATTTATTCTTTTATTTGTGTCTTCTCTAATATCTTTGATTTTAAGTATCGTTTCTTTTTCGTATCTGAGATGTCCAAAGCTTTTTCTCCAAAGCCTTTCCCACTTGCTTTTTCACTTCTGTTGTTATCACTTCAGATGGTTCCAATGTTTGACTTCCAATTTCATCCATCTCATTGAGTTTCAGGCCTACGCTGGGTGGCTTGGGCATCTTGGGACTGCACCCCACCTCTGCATCTTGCTGTTCTCCACCTTTTCTTTTTTCTTTTATTTTCTCTTCTATATTGATGCCTGCCAACTTCCTGTGATATATAGCTCTACCACTAGCATTGAGGACTTTCTCAAGGCAGAAAGGATGTGTTCATTTCTCAGGGATGGCCTCCTTAAGCACGTCTGCTAAAATCCTGTTTCATATTACAATAACACCTACAACTAGGTTTATGAATTGAAGCATTTGGCAAAATTTTGCTTCTGTTTGACAACTTTGCTTCAGGTTATGAGCATGAGCCTGATGATCTTCCCCAGAACCATGGAATGAATTAAGTTTGGGAGCCACAGCACCACTGTACTGCCAAGTTGTCTTACTTTAAGACAATGAAATAAAATTTTCATGCTTTTCAAAATAAAATCACTAATGAGACTTACATTTAGGAAAAGCTCAGGACATGTGTACACACACACACACACACAAGTATCATTTAAATTCAGATTTAAAATGAATCTTATTTAGGAAGTTAAAACTCAGTTTAAGGTTAGATCTACATTAGGCTAAGGAATTCATTTCCTTTAAAAGTTTTATTAAGACAAAATAGTATACATATTCATTGGACACATTATGTTAATTTGGTACATATTTATAATGTAATAATCAAGTCAGGGTAATAAGCATCCATCTTTGACTATTAGACATTTTTGTGTGCTTGGAATTTCATATTCTTCTAATCACTTTGGAATATGTCATAGAATGTTTTAACTAATAGTTATGCTACTGTACTATAGAACAATCAGAACTAATTCTGCATTTTTATGCACCTTGTTGGACTTCTTTACATCCTTCCTTTTCCTGTCCTTTCTAGTATCTAGTTAACTATTCCATTCCATTCTATGAGCTCAACTTTGTAGTTTCTACAAATAAGTGGGAACATAGGGTATTTGTTTTTTCATGCCTAACTTATTTCACTTAATACAATGTTCTCCAATTATACTGTGTTGTTATAAGTGACAGAATTTCATTGCTTTCCATGGCTGAGTAATATTTCATTATATATATATCACATTGTCTTTATCCATTTATCCACTCCTGAGTATCTAAGTTGATTCTGCATTTTAGCTATTGTAAATAGGGCAACAATAAGCATGGAAATTTAACGACTTATCATAAAGATTTTGTGTCTTTGGATTGCTGAATTGTATGGTTCTATTTTTAGTTTGCTCGGGAATCTCCATGCTGCTTTTCATAATAGCTATAATAATTTACATTCTTAACAGCATTATATGTCCTCAGAAGAGATTTGTTTTTTTCTTGCTCTAAATAGGTAACCAGGGCAAATATATCCAGACAAGTAAGAAAGTACCACATTCACATTATGATGATAAACCCATTAAGCAATACACATTTGAAAATATTTTGTTTAAAAATAAAGACGAGATCAGACTAGGTTATAAATTTTATCATTAATATTGCATTATTATTATTATTCAGATCTATAGTTTTTTATCTGAAACCATTGTGTCAAATGTGCTTCAAAATTCAGAATTATAAAAATATTTATAATACCATAAATTTATCATGTATTACGTGACAGCTCTCATTTTGTCTGGGGAAGAACCCTATGATGACACACTAATAATTTTTTAATGAGTAACAAGTATTTACTGAGAGAAAGAAAGCTTCTGTCTAAGAGGGACAGAAGGGGTTTCCAGGTGGCTGATCCGGGAATCCCGCTAATTAAGGGAGTTTTTTAGAGTAAAAGCACAAGGTGAGATGGGTATAAAGTGAGCTAATTAATAAGATTACAATTATTGTCTCTTCAGTAATATTGATCTAATGGGAAATCACAGGTGGGTATGAAGTGGGACAAAACTATGGTCGACCAGTAAGATTAAAAGTATAGTTACTTAGGTAATATTGATTAAATGGTGACCTAATAGGGAAACAACTAACTTAGCAAGTGCACATGGGATGAATGTGGACTTTCCTGGAAGGAGTGGATCAGGTAGGTTTTGGTCCTGCATCCAAGGTGATTGATGCCTATTTATTTTTGGTTTGGTTTGGTTTTTGTCTGTACATTTTTGTTTGTTTGGTTGGTCTTTTTGGATATAGGGTTTACTGTGAAGTTCAGGTGAGCCTTGAACTCACTTTGTGCACCTCATTGGACTGGTCTCAAACTTGTAGTGATCTTCCTGCCTCAGCCTTCTGGGAACACATTAATATTTATGCAGCAAGATATGTGAATATGGTACCGTTAATATACTTGTCAACTTGAGAAGTCTAGGAGTTTAACTAAGTAAATTAGCAGCTCTATATCTTGAGGTATAAAGGACTAGCAGTTACTACTCTAGGATGTTTTTCATTGTGTCAGTTTGAAAGGTCAGAAGTTTTAACTAAGTGATTCAGCAAGGGGCCAGGGTCCTTACTTTGTAAACTGTTCTCAGCCTGAACAAGAGGAGGGCGGGAAAATGGTGTGAGTGCTACACCAATCCAAGGGGTGTAGCCTGCTTACAATATAAAGAACAATTTTGCTTCTGCTGCTGCTTTTGCTGTCTTCGGCCACCTTGAAGTGTTGCCGCTGTGCCCTGCCTTGCAGCCAGCTAATTATGGACTGAAACTTCCACAAACTGTAAGCTAAATAAACCTTTCCTCCCTTAATTTTGAGTGTCAGGTATTTTGTCTCAGCAATGAGAGAAAAGTAAGCAAGACAGAATACTTACATTAAATGAGAAAGAGAAAAACCATGAACAGTCTTTGTATCTCAAGCCAAGTTTTGCTACCCCAGCTGAATTCAGGTCAGGTCGGGTTTTACTGCTAAATGACTTACAAAAATGTAGTTTGGGGCTTTTTCAAATTTCAAAGTTTTGTTCTTGTTTGTTTAAAAAATTTATGTTTATTGGTATATGTTTGTAGTATACAATGATTCCAGTCATCATGGGGAGTTGATATGTGTAGATGACACATCTTAATTCTTTGACATCCCCTCCCCACCTCCATTTTTTGGTCCTCTTCCTGTTTGCACCCTATCTTCTTGGATTTAAAAATTATGACACTGGTCTGTGGCCTCTGTTATCATTAGAATTATTACTGTATAACTTGGGCTTGGTGGGTATGCTGGGTAAATATCAGCCATGCCCAGAACGTTTGTTCAGCGTTGGTGGGGGACCCCTATCAAAGCAGAAAGGAAACAGGCTTTCTAGTTACACGTGCTGGGTCTGAATGTAGACTCTCCCATTTAGTGTGTGTGAGAAAGCCACTTACCTTCCATCCACTCTACTTGCCTCATCTATCTAGTGATTATTGTGACTCCGTGGAGCACTTTACATTCCCCGTGGTTAATTATGAGACCAGGTCTTGTGACTGTCACCTAACAATGTAATTGTGCTCACAGAATGTAGGAAATTGCTAACGGCACCAGTTGCGTGTCCACTAATCTACTGCCACTCCTAAGTATGGGCTCAGCCTGAGCGGTGGAGCTATTAAAAAACAGCTGCTCAGATTGAAATTGTAATGAAAAGTGACATGGGTGGCTTGTTTTGCTGCCTCAGATTCAACACCTCTTGCCCACTTACGCAGAGGTCCAAATTTTGTTTCTATGTACGCAGCCAAATCTTGCCTGGGCATGACACATCCATGAGAAAGTGCCAAACATGAGACTGAAGTGTGAGGCTCAGCCTGGACTTTTGATTAATTTCTCTGAGAAACTAAAGAAACCTAGTAAATAATTTTAAAATAATGGCCATCAAGGCAAGGTAACTTAAAATACTTTAATGTGCAGAAAGTTCATTCATAAAACAAATTTAAAAGCTTTACATTCACTTCTGAGTTACACTCCAGTGTAAAAAGGGCATTTAGAAATAATGTTCCATTGATGTAATTTTTAACATAATTCATGATAGGACACTTTTGTGATGTTTAAGAGTCCTTCAGTTGGAAAGATAAAGGATTTGAGAACTGTCTAGAGCCATTTACATTTGTCATAATCATTTATAATCTGAGTTCAAGTTAAAAGTAGTTCATGAATCTAGAGTTGGACACAATGAAGGTAAGTGATTCATGATGCCTGGAGTGGTTTGTTTTGTTTTGGGTTTTTTTTTTTTGACATATTATATGTCAAAATTCTAAAGTGAGTGAAAATGTATTTCAAGATTTCACAATTAACAATCCAAAAAGTAACAGTTCAATTTTATCCCAGACTTGGAGAATTAAAATGACTCTAATGAAATCAATTCTCACAGGGAAGACCACAGTATGAAATCATCAATCAATCATCAATCATCTTGGGAAGAAAGGAAATATTATCCACTTAATATCCTTGTAAGTTTTAAATGAGTACTATGTGTGCTTGGAAATAAAAACTGCTGTCAAATCTACTGCAAACAGGAGCCTCTAGTCTCTGTCCCAGGCAGGTGTTAGTAACTGTCTTAGAAATGATGCTTAGGATGAACTGTTTTCTCGGACTATCCTCTAATATAACAAAAATGAGGTCAGTCAGTTATCTTGGGTTACTGGGTCTGGAGAGTATTCTCACTGTGCTTTTACAAAAATTGGAGATGAGACTGCTGATTATTTGGCAGGTGGAATATTACTAATAAATGTAAAACATAATCTCTAAGACAGTAAGAGAATAAAAATTAGAAGTCTACATCCCAAGATGTTTATCATTTATTCTTCCATGGTCATTTCTTATTTTTATTTTTGAGATTAGGAGACTTTCTTTGGAAAGAAAAGGAGAATATTTCCTGGATTTCCAGATGGCATATTGAATAGGGTGAGTCTCCTTTTTAAAAAATGTATATGTCTTTCAAGTTTTTAATATTATGAATAATATTTGTGAATAATACTTAATATTATGAATATTTCAAACATAGAATTAAAGAGAAATGTTTAATGAACTCCCAGGTATCCACCCTAGTTACAAAATCATCCACTCATGGCTTCTTCTTTTCTTTTTTTAAAATTTTTTAACAAAATAAAACCAAAAAATACAAGAAAAACAAGAACAAAAGGGACAAATAAACAACAATAGCAAAAAGTCCAAAACAATAGCAATATAGGCTTTCAAAACAAGGTTCTTTTTTCTTTTCTTTGTTTTTTTAAAAACTAACTCCACCTCACACCTGCGTATCTCTCCCACTGGATTTTTATGAAGCAAGTTCCAAATTAAATTTAATGTGTGGAAAATGTGGTGTTATCCCTAAACATATTTGAAAGCATATTTGAAAATATATTTCAAAACATATTTGAAAGCATACATGTACCATGCCTCTATTCTAATTCAAGAGTAGTAATATAGAAAAATTAGAATAAAAAAGATTGACACCAAAATTTGGTGCGTATATGTAGCAAGTGGAACTTTCATACAATGTTATTGACAGTGTAAAAATGTAAATAGCAGTTTCTCAAAAAGTTAAATACACATTTCTCTTATCTTCTAGCAGTTTTATTCCTAAAAACCTCAAAGAAATGAAAACATATTCCAAAAATTGTGCAACAATCTGTGTAATATTTATTTATTTATAATGTCCTCAAACTGGAAGCCACCCAAATATCCATGAATAAGAGAATGGGTTAAAGCTGGGCGTGGTGGTGCATGCCTGGAATCCCAGCATTTGGAAGACTGAGACAGGAGGATCATTATGAGTTTGAGACCAGCCTGGGCTACAAAATGAGTTCCAGGGCAGCCTGTACTGCATAGTGAGACCCTGTCTCAAAGAGATCAAAAAATAAATAAAGGAGAATGAAATTTTTAAGAAGTGGAATATTTATAGAAAATAATAATATACAAATAATTCTATATTTATAGAAAGTAACAATAGTAATATATAGCAATAAACTACTAATATAGGCAACTCTGTGGATGGAACTCACATGCAGTATTTTGATTCATACCCACTAGAATGGCTATAATCGAAACAATAATGAACATTGGCAAAGACATGGAAAAACTGGGGCCCTCCTTGTGAGTATGAAAAATGATGGAGCCACTTTGGAAAACAGTTTGGCAGTTTCTCAAAAGTTAAGCTTAAATTTTCTATATAGCTCAGTAGTTTTTCTCCTGGTTATCTACCAAGAAAAAAATTTTAAAAGGTGTGCAATTATTTGTGGTTCTGGAACTTGAACCCAGGACCTTGTACATGTTATACAAATTAGACTTCTTTAAAGAGGTATCTGAATCAGCCCTGAAGGACTCATGGAGACGAGCTGTGCCTCCCATTTCTTGGACATGTACCTGTGATTATGCTGGACTGAGGACTCCAGAATAAGATAAGACACACTGCCTCCATTTTGCAGAAGAAAGATCATGGACTCAACTTCTGAATGCGCTCAGCACTGCCAAGGAGCAGAGCTGGTCCTCTGCAGACTAAAGCCTGTTCTGGCCCTCAGAAGGAGCCCTGTGGCTAAGGCTGTGCTGGCCCTGGCCCCAGCCTGCCCACTGCCGCCCTGACCTCCTCCTTCGTGATTGCTCTGAATTGTGCCACTGGGGGACCCAGCATACCTGGGCCAGGGAGCCAGATGCCCTTGACTCATACTTGGGGTGCACATGACTATAAAAAAAAAAAGCAGGAGGAGCTGGGCTCACCTGTGACCCTATCCCTGGTGCTAGAGACTGCAGTCTGGGTACTGAAAGCCTCTTTCATTCCCAGTTGGGTACCAGGTGCCTTCCAGGAGCACACCACCTTGGGTTTAGTGGGCCACCTGGCTCAGCTCACTGCAGAAATGGCTGGGGGACTTGAGCTTGTGGTTGGGACACAGGGGAGGTCTGTTTGGAGACTGTCACATGCTGATCAGTGGACATGAGAGGGAACCAGAGTGTGTAGTGGCCAACACAGGCTCCTGGCTCTGGACAGCTTTATAGTCCAGTGGAGGAAGAATGTTATTAGAATTGTTATTTCAAATGTCTTACATTATGGATGAACTTCAATAATTTTCTATTTATTGTGATTATACATGAAAAAATTTTAAAAAGGGTTTATGAATGTTCATATAGGTATTATTTACGCTAGATGAAAATACAAACAACCTAAATGCCCATCAATAGACAAATGGTGAGTTCGATCCCTCATATCAAAAAAAAAGATAAATGGATACATAAAGTGTAGCACATATTTGTATGTGATTAAATATTAGTCAGCCATATCAAGAAATGAACTATAGACCCATGCCACAACATGCATGAATTTCAAAAATACTTTATGAAAGAAGCCTGACACAAAGGACCGCATAGTATTAGTTCAGTTTGTGTAAGATGTTCAGAAAAGGCAAATGTGTAGAGACCAAAAATAGATTACTAGCTTCCTGCGTTGAGAGTGGGCCTCAGAATCATCTGAAAATGAGCAGGAGGGACCTTTCTCAGCTGGTGAGAATCCTATTCTCAAACAGTGGTTGTACTTCTTGACAAACTTAATGAGATTCAATTGTATACTTAGAATGGGTGAGTTTAATAATATGTAATAATATAGTAAAAACAGATATGAATGAGTATGTTACTGTATGATTCCACTTATATGAAGCCCCAGAATAAGCAAAATTGATCTGTGATGTTAGGCAGCAGAGGGGAATCGACTGCAAAGGAACAAGAAAGAACTTTCTGGGTAATAAAAATGCTCCATATTTACATCTACATCTATGCCTTGTTTTTGGTGGTAGTTATCCAGGCAGACACAGTTGTTAAAATCTGTCATAGTGAACATTTAAAATCTGTGCATTTTACTGTATGCAAATGATATATGCATTAACAACATAATTCCTCAATACTGTCAGGCACCCAGTTCTGAATCTCCCAATTATTTATTTATACATAATTGATTGGTTTGAATTTGGTGTATTTGGTCCAGTATAAAAATATTTTTACTAAAAAATTTTTTACTTTTATTTTTATACTATGCTATGTAGTAAATATAGTATCTGTTATTACTATTATTGTTGCATGGGCATATTATTATTATTCACAGGGATATATTGCTAATAAAATCTGTAGTTATACATCTTATTAATACAGTCATACTGAATCTTGAAGCCCCAAGCATAATATCTGGTCCTATCATGTGTCTGTCTAAGAGCTAGTTATGCAAAGGATACACATGTGGTTTAGCAGTGTTATATCCACTTGTTTCCTGATGGATTATTTCCTAGATTTGCTCAATTTCCTACAACTACAAAGGTCTTGGGGTTGGAGTCAGGGAATAAAGTACTGTATTCAATCCACACTAACTTTCCAGTGTAGCTTTTCAGTTGATGCAAGGGCTGCACAGGTCTCTTTTTGACATTTTCATATTCTAAATCGAGTATGTTTTCTTGTCCAGGAATGTTTTCATCTACACATGGGCTTTTTTCCTAAAACAATCTCAATGTACATACAAAAGTGGTAATTCTTTTTTTTTAAGAGGATGAAACCAAGGAAAATAAAACAGAATAAAACCAATCAGAATAAATCAGTATAAGTGATACAGGACTTCAGAACCTTACAAAATCAACAATAGTTACCATAATGCCTTTTCTTGTCTTCAAAATAGCTGTAGATACCTTTGGACATAGTAAAAGTCAAACATAACAGAATAGAAAAGAAACAATAAAACAAAACAATGCAATAAAGAACTTCCAAACAAGCCAATAGTAAATCCAAAATGGCTATCATAATATCTTGCTATTGTTTAAATAGCTGCTCATGTCATCAGATTTAACCTAATTAAACAAAACAAAAGGGAATGAAGCTCAACCCCACAAAACAATGAAAATGATCTGATTTCCAGGTGGGGATTGCTTCCTGGTTGAACTTTGTTCTCTGCCTCTGTAATCTGTGAATGGTGCTGACTCACTGAGAGAGGCTTGGGTTTGGCTATCCCCACTCTGGCAGCAGCCCATGCATGGCCAAAAGTGGTAATTCTTTGAATCACTAATTTTTCATAGTCTTATTACCTTTTATGTAAATACTAAGTCTTTTTTTTAAAGAAAACTAAACTGTGTTAAAATGATGGGAACGTTGGAAGTTGGATATTATTTTTATAAACAGCATTTTTTTCTGGTCTGGAAAAGGTCGTGGCATTTTAAGTGTGTGCTGTTTAGGGGAGCTGCTGTTCATTCTCCTGAAATGTAATGAGATGCAATTGACCTGTCAGCACAAATAGCTTTCAAAGACTGCAAGTACAGTAAAATAAAGTCAAAGCAAACAAGATTATATCAAAGTGACTTTTGAATAAAAAGTGATTATCTCACTTTCCAAAAAGTTTTGAAAGCAAAGCAAACCAAAAGGTTTAAAACACAACCCAAGGTATTTAATGTTCTTAAGAGTTTATGAGAGTATTTAAAAATTGTGCTGGAGTAATTGCACATCCACAGGCAAAAAGGTTAGCCTCGACCTAAACCTTGGGACTTATGAAAATTTTAACTTAAAAATTAATTGTAGATTTAAATATAAAACACAAAATGATCAAACTGAGTCAAGGAGTTGCTCAGGGATGGAGCCCGTGCTTAAAAGGGCAAGAGCCTAGGTTTGACCCCCAGTAGGACAGAAAACAAAAATAACACCAAAACAGGGCCATAAAATTTTAGGAGAAAATCTTTAGAATTTAGGGATAAGAAAAGAGTTTTCAGATGTGACACCAAAAGTGTGTTGCACAAAAGGAAAAGTTCAGTAAACTGGACCTCATCAAAAGACAAATGACAAAATTGGAAGAAAAATTTGTGAAAGGTCTTACATCAAGGATTTATAAAGAACTCAAAACTCAACAGTAAGGAAACAATCCAATTAGAAAATGAGCAAAAGACATAAACAAATATTACCCTGAAGAGGACAAACAGATGGCAAATAAACATACGAAAAAATGTTCACCATAAACACTGGAGAAATACAGACTGCCTTAGTTATTCTTTTCATTGCTGAGACAAAATACCCAACACCTGAAGTTATAGAGGGAAAGATTTATTTAGCTCACAGTCTGTAAAGGTTTCAATCCATTTGGCTTCAAGGCTGAGTGAGGAGAGCAATTCATGGTAAGCTAAAGACAGCAAGAACAGGAAGGGATGGGAGAGAGAGGCAAACCTCTTTCTGTCCCTTATGTTGTCTACAGGCTACCCACCCTAGAGTGGGTGTAGCACTCACACCCTTAACCCCAGCATTGGACCATGAATCAATCACAAAGTTTAGATTCAGCTGTCTCTGAAAAGCCCACCTTCAGTGATCACATGGGTCTTTGTGGGACATCCAGATACAAACCATAACCCCCATATATAATCATATACCATTAGCATGGCTAAAATAAATAATGACAACATCAAATGCTTGTGAGGATACAAAAAGGTGGGGTCACACATTGCTGCTGGGGGTGTGACATGGAACTGCCATTGGAGAAAATATTTGTCCAGTGTTGATTCCTGAGGGAAAGATTTATGTCAGTACAATAATATGTAAATGAATGTTCATAGCAGCTTTTTCATAATAGTCAAAAACTGGAAACAACTCAAATGTCCTTCATTAGAGGAATGGTTAAATGAAGTATAATAAAAGATAAGAACCATTAACATACAGAACATGGATGGATCACGAAGGAGCTATGCTGAATGAAAAAAGTTAATCTGTATAGTTCCACTTAGAAATTATTAATATAATAAAATAAAATCAGGGAGCTAAAGAACAGAACTCTGATTACCAGGGCTTAGAGATGAGGACAGGGGATGGGTATGATTTTTAAAAAGATGATATTAGCGAGCATTGTGGTGATGGAAATTTTCTATATGTTGATTGTGGTAGTGGTTATCAAAACATGCACTGATTAAAAAAAAGTTCATACATTTTCATACTGAAAAACTCCCAATACATTTCATGAAATTGCATGGAACTAAACACACACATGCGTGCGTGCGCACACACACACACACACACACACACACTCGCACAAGTACATATAAAAGTGGTGAAATCTGAATAAACTCTGTGGATTACATTAATGTCAATTTCCTGGTTTTGATATTGTGTCCAAGATGTTATCATTGGGAAAAACTAAGAAAAAGATATAAAAACGTTCTCTATATCTTTCTTTTTGCCATTTCCTCTGAATCTGTTAGATCCAAAGATAAACTATTCTTTTTTTTAACATTATGATGAGCTGGCAGTTTGGGTCAGTAGTGGACCATTTGCCTGTCATGTGCGAGGCTCCAGACTCAATCCCCAGCACCAAAATAATAAACAAAAAACCTATAAATAAATAAATAAATAAATGCACGTGTAATCTGGGCACAGTGGCACGTGACTGTACTTCTTGAGGGTTCTAGGGGTTCTGCAAGCAAAGGGAAAATAAAGGAACACACCCAAGGGTCAGCACAATGGCTGGGGTGGAGGGGAATGTTTCCAGGTCTGCATTTGCTACCAAGACACTGTCAACCAGCTGTGTCCGGGACAAAATGGAGTCAGTGTGGCCTTTCTACAGAGGGTCCCTGAGAGACCAGAACAGGAAGATCATGGGAATGAAGCCCAGCCTATAGGAACAAAGTTTCTAAGAGTGTATGTGTTTACTGAGGGGCCTGGGGACGGAAAGAGGCAGCGGTGCCCATTAGCTCCAGCTCCCCTTCAGCCTGCTAGGATTGGTGATGTAGATCTTTGGAAAATTCACTGAAGAAAATGGATTCTCCTTTTTCCTATGTCTGTTCATTCAATTCTAGTCATTGCCATTCCTCATCATAAAATACTTAAAAGTAAAATAAAACTTTGGAAGTTTCTGAATCCCGTGCTTCTGTTTTTGAGGACTCTTCTTCTCTCCTCCTCTGCTTATTTATTATCAGTGTACTAACAGTTTCAGAGTATGTGAGCTGAAGCCGAGCACATGCTAACGGTTTCAGGACATGCATTTTGTGTCAACGACTGCTGCAGATTTCAAAGTTAGGTTAAACAAAAGACAAATCAGCAAACTTTACTTGTCCAACTCAAAAAATGACCTGGCTTCAATCATGGCTGAATTTCAGTATGTATGACATTCTCTCTCTCTCTCTCTCTCTCTCTCTCTCTCTCTCTCTCTCTCTCTCTCTCTTTCTCTCTCTCAATATACTTATTTTGACTTGGTATAATTCCAAAACAGCTTCTCTCCATGTAACTTATCCTTACATGACAGATTTACAGAGAAAGCAAAATCATTCACCATAGCCTCTGTACAAATCCAGAGGCTAAATCCTGAATTGTGTGAGATTATTGCAGAAGAGGGAAGGTCTGGTTTTGCAAAGGAAAGAATGTTGTTCAAGCAAAAATTATATATATATATATATATATATATATATATATATATCCTTTATAAACAATAAAAGCTAAAGCTTTCAGAAGTAAATTATTATGCCCCCACAAGAATCAAACTCACAACCTCATGCTTGCCAGGGAGGCACTGTGCCACTGAGCTATAGCTCTAACCCTTAAGGAAACAAATGAAACAAATGTTGTGTTTTGTTTTTTGCTTTTTGGTACTGGGGATTGGACTCATGACCGTGCACTTGCCAGACAAAGCGCTTTGCCACTGAGCTAAATCCCCGGCCCTCATACAAGTGTTTTTTAAAAGACAGAAGAAACTTAAAAACATGACTTTGAGTTCTTACTCTGGTAAAGGGAGATGATGATCTATCAGGTGGTAATAAGTGCTCAGCAGAACACTTATTACCTCCTTTTCAGAACACTGCAAAGGAGACAGAAAGTGCCAGAATAAACGATGGTACGTACTATTTACTATGGGGAAGTCAGGGAAGAAAGTGGTCACCAATAGGTGACATTGCTACTTTGAACGCTTTCCCCAATATAGAATTGACTTAGTACTTCTGAGAGCCCCTGTTGTAGAGAATAATAATATATGGTAATAAAGAATAAAAGAATCAATGTCTCATTTTTTCTTAGAATGGGAATAAAGGTATAGGGGGAAAAAAGGGCAAGAGCAAAGAAATTCAAGCCAATTTTTTTTTTTTGAGACAGGGCCTTGGTAGGCAGTTGAGACTGGCCTTGAATTTATGACAATCCTCCTGCCTCAGTCACCACAGTCCTGGGATTATAGCTGTGTGCCAGCATGCCCAGCTTCAAACTGAACTGATCAACAACTGCCAAACTGGCAATTTAATCAATAGACATGAGACTATTAATATTATGACAGAACAACAGAGGTGACCTGCTTGGAAATCTGCTCAGTTAAGGCAATGGTTTCCTTCCTTTTGTCTTTGTTTTCTCTGTGAAGTCTACTGTCTACTGCATTGAAGCTGTTTATAAACTTTAAATAAAGGATGAGACTCAGGAAGATTGAAAATAGCTTATATTTGGAATCATCCTCATAGTGAAAACTCAGAAAAAGGACCTCTGCTTTATTATTGAGAAAAAGGAATTTGATTAGAGATGAGCAAAGGGAATAAACTACTCAACACTGACTAATTTTATCCTTTTCAAAACATAAATATCCTAGAATCATGTCAACTAGTGTTTAACTTAGACAACATGACATATGTATGCATGCAACTCTCGGCATCTCATATCTGTATGGTCAGCTTTAAAAATCAGAATAAAATTGAAACATCAGAGATAAAATGAGTAGTGATTACCCCTCTTATGAGATCAACTAAAATTCCACTTGTTTTTATGTTTAGATATTCATCTCAGGCCTCTTTATTACTAAATTTTTTAAATGTCCAATTATGCCCACTTTTTCTCTCATTTTTAAAAATTATCTCTGGCCCAACACAATAAAAATTTTTATCTGAACATATCTGTGCAAGTAATTTTCATAAATACTGGATGCTTTTAGAAAATATAATGATGTTTTCATTCATTTTAAATAGATTGAAAACCAGCCTAGCAATAAAAAAGATGGTTATACAATTTACTGTGTATAAACAACAAAAATTACTTTACTTGGTTTTTTTTATAGCTATCATTTAATTTTAGGTTGCATTTTTATAAAACCTCATAAATCCAGATATATCTGTTTTTCTGCCAGATTTTTCCGGATGTGATTCATAAATATGTCAAGAAAATCTCATAAATTTTTTACTAGTCTGTATTAATATTTTAATTGCAATTTAAGGAAACAAAGAAAAGATCTAGCATTCAACGGAATGGAATTTTTTAATATCACATTTCATGTTAGCAATAACATTTCTGCATTTTATAAAGGCCATGCTCTTCAAACATCTATCACATGAAAAACTGACTTTTTGGGCATCAGTGTAACTGCAAAGAGCTACTGACTGTGTCTTTTAAACAATTCTCTTCTCGAAAGGAATCTATGTCAGGGCTGCTTTCAGGCTGTACCTCATCCTTTCCAGGCCTGCACACACAGAACTCCGCACTGGATCCACAGCACCTCCTCACCTCCAGAGACTGAGAGGAATGTCACTCCACGGGCAAAACTGAAGCTACTATGGCTGCAGGATTTGCACACAGACCTTTCATTAGTCCATATCACAGTTTAATATATACGTTGGGTGAACTCGAAAGCAACCTCAAGAAGACAGACCTTGAGTAATATTGCTTATTATTTCTGTAAAATGCTTAAAATTAATTGTATCAAATGATTAGAGAAAGTAAGAAGAGCTTTTGTCTCTTATAGAAAGTGATATGTCTTACAATTATATGAAGTGCTGTGTTATTAGGGCAAAGTTAATTATCTTGTAACAGGAAGTCTAAGAAACATCAACACACTTGATCTGTAGTCCTCTATTTTTTTAATTACTACACTGTCATTGCCTCCTCCTCCTCCTCCTTCTCCTCCTCTTCCTTGAGACAGGGTCTCACTAAGCTGCTAAATTACCAAGTCTGCTCTTGACCTTGTGATCCTGCTGCAGCCTCCAAAAATGTGGAATTACAGACACGCTTCACCATGTCTGGTTCTTTCACTGTTTTTAAAGAGCATTTCTCCCAGAGTGATTTCCAATATAAAGGTTAGTAGACTTCCAAAGTCTTTTGAATCACTTTTCTTAGAAGCGGAAAGACTGACATCCAAAGATTTCAGAGATGGACGGAAAAAAAGAATTAGCAAAATGTAGTATTCAGCAAAATAGAGATATATATTATGCCAAAATTTTGCTTGTGTTAATTTGCACAGATTGCCATGATCCAATACAACCTATTATCACATATCTGGTTTGGACATCTTTCTTCTTGTAAAGTTTGGATATGATTCACAGACTATTATATTTATCCTTTTAGGGGCTAAAATTCAGAGGTAATTAGTGTATTCATTCAAAAGACTAAGAAATCAGAGTCTGCCCATTGGCAGATTTTGCGCGGAGAGAACCAGAGGCCTCACCAGGAGGTGGTCCCCACCTGGAAACCAGCACCCTGCGCAGGCTGAGGTCACAGACAGGCCCAAGCCTCTCTCCAAGAGTCTGCCCCATTCACAGCCTGCGGGGGAGAGAGATCCAGGTCTCCCCAGGAAGCGACCCCAACAGGGAAACCTTATCATCTTCATTATTTCATTCAGCAGGGTTTTATTCTTTTTTTATTTTGTTTGATTATTTTAAATCTGATGGCAGGAGCAGCTATTTGAAAGATAACAAGACATATGGTAGGCATTTTGGATTTACTAGTGGCCTGTTTTGAAGTCCTTTATTGCTTTCACTGTTTTGGCTTCATTGTTTCTGTTTTATTCCGATCTGTTCCACTTTTATAAGTCCAAAAGTATCTACAGCTATTTTGAAGACAACAAAAAGGCATTATTGTAACTATTGTTGGTTTCTTAAGGTTTTGAAGTCCTGTATTACTTATACTGGTTTATTTTTCATTGGCTTTCTTCTGTATTATTTTCCTTGATTTTGTCATTTTTCAAATAAAATAAAATTTTAAAAAAGAAACAGTTCAAAAGAAAACAGGAACTGTGATGGAGGACAGGGACTAGGAAGAGAAAAGAAAAAAACATATATCACTAAGATAGATGTACTGCTAATTTCTCTGAGTTCACTGAGAAGAAAGGTTTGTGTTAATATTGTTTGAACAGTATCACATGCTTGTATCTTATATCCCAAGTAACTACTCTGAAGATAATGATATGCAATGTATTAATTATTGTTACTCTCCTATTATCTTGTTTTTAAATTCTGAGTTTTTTCTTTCTTCCTTTTATAATAAAAAGAAAAAAAGACTGATAAACCCATCATCATAACGTCCAGAAATTTTCAAACTCCCAAAAGGAAAAGAACATAGTTATTACAGTCACTCTTCACTCCCCTGAGAACCTATTCCCCATCTCTACTGAGTTTCTTAGTCTCAACTTTATTTATAAATGTAATTATATCATATGTGACCTTTGGATTCTGCTGCTTTTACTCAAGATAGAATTCTCAAGCTTCATCTATGTTACAGTAAGTAACATTTACTCCTTTCTAGGATGTTATGGTTGATACATTGTGTCAACTTGAAAAGTTTACAAATTTAACCAAGGGCCTCAGCAGGGAGCCAAGATCCTTACTTTGTAAACATCCTCAGTCTCTACAAGAGGAGGGCAGGGGGATTTTGTGAGGGCTACACCTGCTCTGGAGATGGGTCTGGAGAAAAAGAGGCTTACCCTCCTCCACCGTTTTGCCCTTGTTTCCTTGTTGTCTTCTGCCACTTGAAGCATTGCCCCAGTGCCATGCCTCCTTGCCTTGGAGCCAGCTGATTACGGACTGAAACCTCCACAAACTGTGAGCTCAATAAACCTTTCCTTCCTTAGTTTTAGACGTCAGGTATTTTGTGTCAGTAATGAGAGAGAAGTAACCAAGACACTTAGGACTTCTGCCCTGATTGTCCTCTTACGGTCTTCTCATGTCCCCCGAGGTCCTCCAGAGCCTGCTTTCCAATACAAACCAGATGCTCTCACTCCTCTACTTAAAATGTTCCAAAGCCTTCCCATTTCACTTAAGAGAAAAATTGAATTCTTTATCATGGCTTATAAGACCCATTAATGGTCAAAGACCTCCCCTGCCTACTTCTCTGAGCACAGGTCTGTCCCACTCTCTGCTAACTCCTTCGGGGCCAGTTACACTGACTTCTTCTTGCCCACTGAATCTTTCTGGCTTGTTTCTATCTCTGGCCATTTGCACTTGATGTTCTCTCTGTGAAGAGTTCTGCTTTTCATGTTCCTCCATGACTGGTCCCTTCTCACCTTTCAGGCTTTGTTGTAGTCAGTACTTACAGAGGAATAGATTTAGTACAGAACACAGAATTTGTAGAACTGTTTGATAGTATTCACCAAAAGAATCAAATGCACAAGATGACACGAAATCTGTTCACACATAGAGACCCAAAGAATTCAGCAGAGAGACTGGATTCTATAGCTGTGCCTTTACTCTTTGTAGAATTGTTCCCTTACAGTGGCATCAAGGAAGCAGAGAGCAAAACAGAATCAAGAGAAAAAGGGGCCAGGGACCCCACATAGTACCCTAGATCACACCCCATGATTTGTTTTCTCCTGCCGGCCCATCCTGTAATCACCAATCAGCTACAAACTCCTCAGTGGGTTCAGAGCATCAGTGAGGTCAGCACTCTCACAATCCAAACACTTCTCCAGAAGCCGTAATCTATTCAGGGTGACAATTAAAAATAACCAGCCCACTGCCCACCCTTCATCTGACTTCTTTTAACACCTAAATCACATGACTTATAAGGCTAAAAGGTTCTCCTTAAACATTTCTTTAAAAATACAAGCTCAAAATAGAAAAATGTAAACTCATATTAGAGATAGATAAGGAGAAGCCATAAATAGAGATGAAATATTTGTTACATATATCTGACCAACAAAGAGTCCAGAATACATAAAACATTCCTATAAATCAGAAAAAAAAAACCCTAAAAATCCAAGAAGAAAAAATGGGCAAACAAGATAAATGGACATTTCACAGAGAAGAAAACAGTAACGGTCAATACATTTATGAAAAGACAGCCTGTCTCATTAGTAAACTAGGAATTACAAATTCCTGCAAGGTGATATATCAGCTCTCTGATTGGCAAACATTTTTTGCATGGATGTACAGCTACGGAAATTTTAACCATTGGTTGGAGTGCACATTTGCATAATATTTTGGAAAACCATTTAGAGTTCAACTACATCATCCCCTATGACCAATAATTCTGCTTCTAAGTACCTATTCAAAAAACTCTAGCACATATTCACTAAGGGTCATGCATACAAGGACATTCAGAGCAACCTGGTTCATGCAGAAAAAGCTTGCAATGTACAAGTTGTTTCTTTTACTGACCTGCTAGGGACACAAAAAATACTGAACCTACTATTTCAGGCTTCTCTGTTCTCAGTGACATCTCACGCTGCTACACCAGCTCTGAGACTGGGGATCTTTCACTGTACTTCTGAGAAGCACAAGGCCCGGAAAGGGAAACCAGAACCATGTTCCCCTTTTCTTATTGGGTCATTCACGTCCTCTGTATTGTTTTATTTACTTACTTACTTAGTTACTTAATTACTTATTACTACTTTGGGAATAAACCAAAGGCAAGCAATCCAGAATCAAATCTAATCTCATCCATCCATCCTTAGACCTTAAAAACCTACTTTCTCCCTACATTCTTCCTGGCTATGAAGAGGTTTAGAACGGTGTCCACTTACTTTTCACCTCATCTGTCACATTTTACTCCTACCTCCCTTCATTTGGGTTTTGGGGTCTGCTACCAAACTCCAATTTCCTTTTGGGAAAGTTCTACTGCAGATGTTATATCCCAAAGCGCCTGCCTCAGTTAGTGCTTGGCAGTTTAATGTCTTGGGGGAGTGCAGTGATCCCGCGCACCTGCCCAGGTCCAAATCCTTGAAAAGGTTTTTCAGTCTCTCTCAGCACCATAATGTAAGAATCTTTTTACCATACCTTTCACAGTAGTTTTATAATACTTTAAACATCTTTGTCACAGTGCTTTCACATCCCAGGGATGGCACAAATAGTAAATGAAATAGCACAAGAAAGCACATGGCCTCGGATGCCTTTTTAAAAATGTGAATGTACTGTACTTGCTTCCTGTCTTTTCCTCAGCGTTTGTGACCTTTCAAAAGGAGGTCAGATAAGATCAGTTTTGCCTTTTTTCTATAGAAGGAAATTAGACCCGTATGGGCTGGTGTCCTGGAAGAGGCTGCCGCTTGGACATTTCCATTTCCGCTAAGGAAGGAAAGGACACCGTGGGGAGCGTGTAGAAGTCAGCTGAAAAGCCCACAGCAGCAGAAATGCACGCCTTGGGCAACCACACCACCCAGGCGGGTCCACGTTTGTGTGGCCGGGCCCAGCAGTCCTTAAGTGCAGCTCCCTAAATTGTTTCAGTCTTCACAGGAATTTGGGGAGCGGCTGACAGCATCGACCTCACCATGGAACTCACTGCTCCAGGATGCACCAAGGAGCTGGGGATAAAGGGAAAAGCAAAACATGGGCGTCCTCGGGTTAGCCATCCTGCTCCCAACCAAAACCTTCCAAGGCGGGGGTGCAAGCGGTGGTTTTCGTCCCATTCCCTCGGTTCCAGAGCGAGGACAAGGGTGCGCAGTGTCAGGTCCTCAGGCCGGGGGTGTGCGGGGGCGGGCAGCGGGTCCGGTGACGCGAGGGAGCCGGGGGCGGGAGGTGACGCGCGAGGGGATCACAGCGCCGCCCAGCCGAGCGGGGCCTGAGATTTAAAAGTTGGTGGCGCGCGGCAGTCAGTTTGGCGGACGCGGAGGCGCGGAGGGCACCCGGCGCAGGAGCCTCGGGCAGCCCGCAGACGCCGAAATGCCGCGCGCCGCCCGCTGCAGCCCAGGGCCGCCCCCCGGACAGGTGGCCGCGGCGTCGCGCCTGCTGCAGCTGCTGCTCCTGCTCGCCTGCTGTGCTGCCGCCGGCCGAGGTGAGACGCCCCGCGCCCCCCACTTCTCCGCCTGCTCCCTTCCCGTCCTCTTCGCTGGCTTCTGGACTCGCCCTTGCCTCGGGTAGCAGCTGCGCTCCGGGATTCCCGCCCTTGAGGACAGGTGCAGGTGCAGGTACAGGTGCAGGTGCAGGTGCAGGTGCAGGTGCAGCCAGTGCGGGGCCGGTGGCCGGGCTGCAGCGCATTCCGGTCCCGGGCCCAGATCGCACTCGGGGTGCGGTTTCCAGCCCGCGGCCCGTGGCTAACAGGAGTTGAAATAGACAACGTTAAAATGTTTTCCTTTTCCATGCAATTACTGGGGATCCATCGACACAAAGCGAGAGTTTGCTATGCACTTGCCAGGCGGGGTAAACCGGCCGTGCGCGCATCTCTCAGGTGAGCGCGAGCAAACAGCGGCACCGGCCGGCTCCGGTCCGCCAGGAGGGCGGGGTGGGTGTGGGGAGTGAGCTCCGCCGCTCACCGGTGCGCAGGCACCAGGTGGGGAAAAGGAATGGAGACAATCCCATCGCGCAAAGTTGGAGAAGCCAGGGTACCAAGTCCAGCTTTCAGGGAGTGTACAGCTAATGCCCGAGGAGATGTGACCCCGTAACAAGCGGGACTTCCTGATCCTGGTTTAGAGAGAAGAAATAGGAGAAGCCAAGTCGGAGAGGGAGATCTGTGACAAGGTGCTAGTGCACCGCAGAGGAGATTGCTTCCCCGGGTCTCTAAAGGTTACGATAAAGGGCGGGGGCGGGACGGGGGCCGTTCTCCATCCCTGAGCTGTGAGGACATCTCACAGCCAAGCGCTCAGTCCTGAGTGGGCCCCCAGTTCTCTTAGTTTCCAGTTCAGAGAGGTAAGGATGGGCAGGCAGTGCAGCCGGGTTTTGTTTGTTTGGTTTGTTTTCCCCCCCTAAGTGTCCAGGACTTAAAATCTAACCTGCAGGGATCTTCCAGAGCTCTAGCCCAGCCCTCGACTGGAGGGCTGTTTTTCTGTCCTTAACCCAGTTGTTTTTACTGCCTTTATTTCATTGTCTTGATTTTCTGCTCTTCTGAGACACTGGAAGAGGTGGGCATCCCTACAATCAGAAGCTGACAGACCTAAGCCTTCTCCCCAGAGCCAGCAGGTACCCACATGAATATGCAAGGCAAATGGTCATCCTTCCCGGTACCCAGAATCGAACTTTAGACCCCAGGCTTGCCAGGCAGACGCTTGCACCACTGAGCCAAACCCCCAGCCCTCAACCTTCTCTGTTTTAAATTTGTCATTAGATTTTAAAAAAGGGTTGATAATCTTTATGTACTTTATTAAGGAAGCAAATAATTATAGTTTTAAAAATTGCTCTGATAAGTAAAGAGTGTGCACTTCCTGTGCATGTTACATGTGTGCTTGCAGTGATCAGTGGGTCTGTGGGGGCTGACTGCTGGGAAAGGGTGGGACAGGGTGGGCCCTGGTGAGGCTGCTGTAAATGAGCGGTGGCTATGGAAGGTATCAGCTGGTTCCTAAAAGAAGATAAGTCCTGGATTTTATTTCCAAAAGGACATCTCTGCTGGCCGACTAGTCTCATTAAAAATATGTCCTCTATATTTTTCAAGCAAAAGGATGAAATGTCCCCCTTGCTACTTGGAGGGTTCCTAGGCTGCCCTCTTGTGTCTTCATTTCCCTTTCAGGCCTGTTCTTAAAATACTAAAAAAACTAATTTTATTTTTCTACCGATGTGGTGGAAGGGGAGAGGGTAAATACACAGAAATCTGCCTTAGCCCTGACTCCATAGAGACGCCACAGCGGTGGTGCACCAGATGCATCAGCAGAACTTGGAGCTAATCTATCACGGTCAATCACTATGTAAATGCAACCGGATGTATCTAAAAGCAACAAAAATGTCACAAGCCAGAGAAAAGCAGAAGTGTCAGTAAATGCATCATCCATAGCGAAAAACGAATTAGCGGAGCATATATAATAGCAATGAGATGACAGAGTACCAGTCACCAACTTGATAAATGAGAGCAGTCTACTCAGAGAATGTGATTGCAAGATGAAAATGTCTTAGAAGAGGAGCACAGTTAGGATATCTGCAGCAAACAATCACTTGATTATGCTTGTAACAATGAAGGACCGAATGGCCAAGACTAAATTAGAGTGTCTTTCCTACCTCACAAAGGGAAAGAAAAATTTCACAATCATCCTGTTTTATGAAATAATATTGCAGTATAAATATTTTGGTGAACTTGAGCAAAAACAGTACAGTTTTTATGACCTAGAAGACAGTAGTGCTGTTTGAGCTTAATGTTGAAAGTGACCTGAGTACTGCTCTTAATAGTTCTTTATAAAGTCCACATCTGAGAGAATATGACTTGAGTGCCTCCCAAAGGTGTCCTGTGTTAGAATCTTGGTCCCAGCATAGCATCCTTGAGAGGCGGTGAGCTCTTAAGAGGTGGTTCTATTAGGAGGTGGTTAGGTCATGGGGGCTGCCCTGGGGAGGAATTAAGGTAGTGTTCCCCTAGGACCATGATTGTCATAAAAAGAGCAAGAGAGTGAGTTGTCATAAGAAGAGTAAGACTGTCCTTTCCCTGCTCCCTGGCTTCCTCTCTTGCCAAGAGAGCATCCTGAGTGATCACTCTGGCAGTGTCCCCATCCACCATGAACCCTTCAACCCAAGCTGAATCAACATGGCCGCCTAATCTTGCACACACAGCTTCCAAAACTGTGAGCTAAGTATACTTCTTTATAAATTACCAAGCCTCGGGTATTTAGTTTCAGTAATGAGAAAAGCAGACTAATATACCATATCTTGGGAAGAAAATTGCATCAACTCTAATTAACAACTAAGCAAAGGGCAAAATAACTTTCCCTTACTTGGATTCAGACATAAGGTACTTGTTTTCTATACATTTTGGCTTCTGTGTCATTCTTCACCTGAGACTGCATTTACATATTTTGTGGAAGAACAACAAAGAGCCCATTTTAAATTGTATTTAATCGTTGGGGACTAAATTTGGGCTAAATTAAGCCTAATGGCAATTTCCAGGTGACTGGAGCTTGGGATTTGGAAGGAGCAGCGCACCTCGTGGATGTTGTGAGGCAGCCTGGGAGAGTGCAGGGCTTTAAGCTGTTACTGAGGGTGTCAGTCTGGAGCATAAGAATATAAAATCGCATTTTTAAAAAACAGAAATACCCTTTCAAACAGAATCTCTTGCAGTAAGTTCTCTAAGTACACTACATGAAAGTTTGAAAAGTACAGCTTTATCCCTTCCTGAACACAGGATAAGCTGAGAGTGCGTCTCGAGGACAGCAGTGAGTTTAGGTTACATTCTTGTGTAAAGGGAGAGGTTTGTAACAGAAGTGGGAACAGTTGTTCCCTGAAGGGAGATTTCCATCAGATTCCTAAGTAAATCAACTTTCTACCGTGGACTGCATGATCTCTATGCATTTTTCCTGATACTTATTGCCACAGAAGACATAATACATTATTGCCAGAACTTAAATAAAATAATAGTTAAAGCATGAGAACTCAAGGCAAGATGGTCACAGACTGATGGAATTAGGGGGGAAAACTGTCAGGATTTGAAGTCAGTCAGTTGGTTTGAAATCAGCCTCTTCCTATTTAGCTTGCCCTGAGCAAATTACTCCATAATTTGTTTCAGTTTCCTCAGTGTAAAATGAAAATAGTAATTGTAATAATAATATGTATTTTAAGAAGTCAGTGTGAGGACTAAAGGACATAATACGTTTCAAATGCTTAGCACAGTACCTGGTGTTAGAAAGCGTCCTGCTTAGTGTGAACAGATGCTCTTCTTTCTCTATCCCTCCCCCTCCTTCCCCTCCTCCTCCTCCTTCTCCAGTGCTTGAAATCAATCCCAGGCTTTCAGCATGTGAGGTACTGTACCACTGAGATATCCTACCAGCTTGAAAGTTTCCTTCTTTAAGCTTATATTTAAAGAACTTAATTTTGCTACATTTAATCATTTTTAAAATGTATAGTCTTTTACTAGAAGATGTTTTCTTATTTTAGTAAAATTATATCCAAAACAATACACACTAATATTTAAATACTAATAAAAGCTGAAAACATTCAGATAATAATATAATTTGCATTAGTATGATTTAGAAGTAAACTTACAGAGAAAATAATATTCTGAAGTATATAAGCTAGGAGATAGCTTTATTTCAGTCATAATTAAGGCCTTAATAAGTAACTTTTTAAAAAGATCTTTATTATAATACAATGTATCTATCATAAAATTCACCTGCCTTTATACATTTGAGAGCTATTTTAGTACAATTAAGGAGGTTTGCAGTTATCACAACAAAGCAGTTTTAGAATGTTTTCATCATCCCTAAAAGAACAGTTATGTCCATCTGCAGTCAATCCCCATTCCCGTTTCTAGCTCCAGACAATCACTAATCCTCATGTCATCATAGATATGATCTTATCTGAAATTTCATATAAATGGAATCATACAGTACCTGATTTCTTACAGATACAGTAGTTTGTTTAACTTGGCATCGTGTTTCTGGATTCTATTATGTTATGGCATTTATTATTAGTTCATTTTTGGCCCAAAGGTTATTCCTTTATATAGTCAACTGCATTTGGTTTTTCTGTTCCTAATCAATGGATGTTTGGATTGCTTCTACTTTGGAGGTCATATGACTAATGTGCTGTAAACATTCAGGCATATGTTTTTATGTAGACATATATAATTCATTAGTGAGAGTAGTATTTTATAGTATTATTAAGGTTTATTTAATAGTTATGTCTTTTACTGAGTCAAATGCTAAAATGTCTAGTCAAGTTAGATGGATAATAATATAGTGGAAATGAGCAATAATATCTGAAAAGGAATTATATGGATATTTCATGTTAAAATAAATATTATAAAATTAACATGACTATAATTTTATTTTTAGGTGCTCCAGTATTACCTCACAGATTATGGTCTGAACAAGAACTTCAGTTGTGGATTAAGGTAAAGAATTATCCTCACATAATTGGTGGAAACTTTCCTTTATTAAAATTATTATGATAAATGAAAGAATTGAACTTTGGCACAACTATGCAAATATGTCAGAATTATAATTTTATTAAAATAAAACAGGTAAATATAAAAAGAAACAGGTAAAGTAAGGAAGGAGATATAAATCCTATAAATAGAGTAATTATAATGAAAGTGAATGTGCTAAAAACATATCACTTTAAAAACAGGGTTTCTTAGATGTGTTTTGTCATTTATTTAAGATCTAGAAAATACCATATTTGATGCAGAAAATAATAACAAAAAGAAAGCCTAGAAGGATGGAAAATGACTACCACGCAAATATGAACTGAAAAAAATTGGAATAATAGTCTTAGTGTTAGGTAAAATAGAATTCAGATGAATAAATAATCATGACAGACAAATGGAATCTTGCATACTGAAGAAACAATTAAAAACAAGAATATACAGCCAGTATTTACATGTCCTAACAATACAACCTCAAAATTTCTTTAACAACTGGTAGAAATTCAGGGAAAAATAAGAAAGTCAATAGTTTTAGTTAGAAATTTTAACATTCTCTCTCTCAAAAAATGATAGTTAAACCAGATAGCTTATAAAAATATATCAAATGCATAATCATATAATTAATAAATTTGAGCAGTTAAGATGTTTTGTAAAATTTGTAAAACATAGTATGTCCATTCATCTTGCATATAGTTGGGGCATTTAAAAAAATAGAACATATGTTCAACTAGGAAGATTCTATAAATTGAATTTATTTAAGTGGTTTCCAAACACAAAGAAGTAAGAAATTATTAACAAATGCATATCTCATCTATTTAGAAAATATCTCATCTATTTAGAAAATAAGTATCATTTTTGTCATCAACTTGATTTTTATTTATTTATTATTTTTTTACTTTTAATCAAACACAGAACTGCACATTTGCAAGGCATGTGCTGGGCCACTGAGCTGAATCCCCAGTCCCATGACCCTGACTTTAAAAGAAAATTACATAACACTTAGAATTTAACGACAAAGTCACTACAAGTCAAAATTTGTAGTCTACAGCTAAAATATTGGCTGGAGAGAAAATATATAAATTTTCTTCTATATATAAGAATTTTCTTCTTTCCTGATAAATATACATATATGTATGTTATTTATATGTCTTTATATAGACATCTACATATGTATTATGTGACGTGTTTATGTTTATATATGTGTGTCATATGTATCTTATATATGTATATACACTATCTTAGTCACTTTTTCAGTACTGGGACAAATTATCTGACACCCACAAGTTAACACAAGGTAAAGCAGAGGTGTCAGTCCATAGCCATCTCACCCCAAGGCAGGGAGGCATGGCCGAGAGACATGGCAGAGAAGAAACAGTTCACAGAATGCAGACAGGAAGAAGCAAGACTTCCTTCTTCTTTCCATTTTTATTCCATCCAGGATACACACGTATTGGTTGGTATCACCCATACCCAAATAGGTCTTCCTTCTTTACGAAGTCCATTGTCCACAGCTGGAACTGCACTATATTAGTCAGTGAAGTAATCCAATATCATATATCCATGATCCAGTATTACACAGCCATGATCCCAAAAGCTCTACCCATGAGCACGTGAGGATTTGGGGAGACACCTAGATATAACCATAATATACACATATACATAGTTCTAAACTTTTTCTTCCCACTTGATAAATATATATATACATATATATACACACATGTATGCATTTATATCTACTAAGAAAGAAGAAAGTTTAAAAATAAACATTGGAATAAAAAACAGAAAATTAAAAGAAATATTAATGAGGTAGATTATAAAAACAAAGGCAGAAATACATTTTAATAAGAGAAAGTAGAGAACAATATTAACAAAAACATTTTTACTTTCAAAAAGAATAAGCATTAATTAATAGTACTGATTTTTTAAAACAGAAGAAAACAAAGATAAGTTATATACACTGAAAAACAGTCAACAACAAGCAAAATGGAGATTTTAAAATATTTTCAAAAAGTATTATGGATAATTGACTATATAGTTGCACAACTCTGTAAATACTCTAAAAGACATTTAATTACACATTTCAAATAGAGGAATTATATGGGATGTAGATTGTACATCAGTAAAAATGTTACCAAAAAGAAAAATAGGATAGGTAGCTATTGGGCAATAGTTTTGAAAAACTGGTGGAATAATATTCTTAGAAAAATATCTGAGACCCCCAAAATGCAGTAATAATATAATAAGCACTCAGGAAAAAACGTTTTTCCTTACATCATTGGCCAAAGCCTGTGTTCTATGGTACATAGTGTCTGTAAAGCTTCTAAAAGTAAAAACTTTCTCTAGCCTTCACAGATTAAGAATACTCATCTTTTTCTTTCGTTCTAAGAGCTCTGTGAATCCTAAATAAAATTTTAAATGCTAATTTGAGGTCAGCAATATGTTTTTTCTACTTTAGCCTGTAATTGTCATGAATTACATTAATAAATTCTTGCTCTTAAATTACTATAACTGTGAGGAGAATTCATATAATTTTTGGATATAATATCAATATAAAATAATAAAATTTATTTTCAGTAAGAAAATGTAACATGAAATAGTTTAAAGTTCTGAATCCAAGAGTCCCACTTTTGCAAAATCAACCAACTGTGGAATGAAATAGAGGGAAATTGCATCTGTCCTGAGAGCATACAGATTTTTTTTTTCTCATCAGATCCCTGAAGAATGCAACATAAAAACTAACAGTATAACAACTGCTTACATAGTAGTTACATTATACTGGGTATTCTAGGTGTGTAGAGATAATTTAAAGAATGCAGGAAGATGTGTACAGATTATGCAAATATTATGCTATTTTATGTAAGAGACTGGAGCATCCATGGATTTTAGTATCTTGCAAGTGCTGATGCCAATTTCCTGCAAATACTAAGAAACAAGTATATATCATTTGCAGTGGCAACCCAAAATATAAATATTTAGTTAAAGGAACCAATAATATACAATAGATTTACGGTGAAAAATTAAACTCTAATAAAGGAAATAGATGAGGATATGAATATATGGAAAGATGTTTCTTGGATGAAAGAGCTCCTCCAAATTAACCAGTATAAATTGCATGAATCAGTGTTCAGATCTTTAAAGAAAATTTCTAAATTTAAACTAAAGTTGATATGGAGAAATGAAGGTCTTTAAACAGATAAAGACATTTTAAGTACCAAGAGTTGAAAGCAGGACCTTGCCCTGCCGGATTATCAAGACACACTGTACCACTACAGTAATAAAAAAGAAAAAAGGTGCACCCATGACACAAAAACAGAGAAATGAGCTAATGAAATTGAGCTAATGAAATGAGCTAATGAAACTGAGTTGCCCTCAGTACTGTGCCATGTTCTTTTGGCATTTACCACCCCAGGGTACTCCAAGCTCTCCAAACTTAGTTTCTAATTACAAAACCATATCTTTACCTGCCTGGCTGTGCTTGGGCAGCCAGAAATGCCTTCACTGCCTGCTAGAGTGGCAGAGACAGATTGAGCCCTTTACTGACAGTGGTCACATGTTCAGCTAACAAAGCCCTTCCTAGATTCTTCTGTCTTCTCTGTTTTATTCATCTACCAGTGTGTCCTGGGTTATCTCCCTCATGATGTGCCTACATTCACATCCTTACTTCCAAGTTTGTTTTGGGGGAGAATGAACTTAAGATAGAAATATATATACTTATAAATGTAACCTACAACAAAATAGCATAAAATTCAGTGAGGGGAAGAAAACATTGTTTAGCAAATAAGGATTGAAAAATCGTCTGACCATATGGAGAAAAAAAAGTATTACCCTGTACAAAGATAAGACTCAAAAGGACAAAAGAGCGAAATATAAAAGCTAAGTTACAGATTCGATAGTCATAGTGTAGGACAATGTCTTTGAGGTAGGATCTGGGAAAGATTTCTTGAACAAAACTTCAAGGGGGCATTTAGAACTCAGCGGTACAAGCACCTGCCTGGCAAGCATAAGGTTGTGAGTTCAAACCCTGGTACCAAAGACAAAAAAAAAAAAAATACTTCAAGAGTATCAAGAGATGGAGGAAGGGGAAGGGAGGGAGAGGGGATGAAAAAAGAATCGAGATGTGTTATGTATGTGTGCCAACTCCTCACAAGAAATAGTCATTAAAAAAAGTACTAATATGCTAGATGGTCTTCATCTGAGTCTGATGACAGCCACCTATAACAAACCAACAGCTAACACCATACTAAATGATCAAGCACTGAAAGCTTTCACTCTAAAATCAGGAACAAGACAAGGATGTTCACTCTTAGCACTACTGGTCACAGCAATTAGAGAAGAGAAAAAATAAAAGGAATAAGGATAGGAAAGGAAGTTCAATTGTCGAGGGGTTTCTTTGCTTTTTTTCTTTTCAGTACTGAGGATCAAACTCAAGACCTCACACTTCCCAGGCAAGTGTTTATGCCACTAAGCTAAACCCCCAACCCTCAATGTCATTATTTGCAGATAGCATAATACTCTACATAGAAGACTACCAAAACTCCACCAAAAGACTTCTAGAATTAAAAACCAGATTCAGTCCAGCAGCCAGATACAAAGTTGGTACTCAAAAATCCTATACACAAATAACAAACTCACTGAGAGAGAAACTAGTGTAACGACACCTTTCATAACTGCATCAAAAAAAAAAAAAGAACTACTCAGGAATCAATCTAACAAAGGCAGTAAAACTCATATCGAAAACTACTCTGAAAAAGGAGATCAAAGGGGAAATAAAAAATGGGAACTATCCCTTGCTCTTGAGTAGACAGGACTAACATAGTGAAAATGACCATACTCCTAAAATTGTTATTTAGATTTAATGCAGTCCCAATTAACATGCCATTAGCATACCTCACAGCATTAGAGAAAATAATCCTAAAATTCATTTGGAACCAGAAAGACCTAGAATAGCAAAAACAATTCTTAGTAACAAAGGCAAGGCAGGAGGCATCATGATCCCTGACTTTAAATTATACTGCAGGGGCTGGGGATTTAGCTCAGCGGCCTAAGCGCCTACTTTGTAAGCAGGCAGTTGTGAGTTTGATCCCTGGTACCGATAAAAAGGAAAAAGACAGAAAAAATAAATAAATAAATAATACTGCAAAGCTACTGTGATGAAAATAGCATGATGATAGCAAACAAACAAACAACCAAAAATACCAGACTATAGGATCAATGGAACAGATTAGAAGATGCAGACACAACTCCAAACATACTCAGCCACCTTATCTTTGACAAACGGGCCAAACATGTTCACTGGAAGTCTCTTTAATAAATGGTGTTGGAGAAACTGGCTTTCCACATGCCAAAGACTAAAACTAGGCCTATGTGTCTTGCCGTGCACTAAATTAAAATTGAAATGGATCAAATATCTAAATATTAAAACAGAAATACTAAGTCTTCTGGAGGAGCAAATGGGAAGAACTCTTGAAGCTCTAGGAAAAGACTTTATGAACAAAACTCCAACTGCACAGGAACTATCACAAAGAATCAACAACTGGGATCTCATCTGATTTAAAAGGCTTTTGAACAGCAAAAGAAATAATCAACATTGTAAAGACACAACCCACAGAGTGGGAAAAATGCCTGATAGCTGTTCCTCAGACAAAGGACTAATATCTAGAATACATAAAGAACTCAAAAAGATCATAATTTCTAAATTTAAAGGCCCAATCAAAAAATGGGCATCTGAAATCAATAGACATTTCTCAGATGAAGAAGTATAAACAGCAAGTAAATCTATGAAAAAATGTTTAATATCACTGATCGTTTGAGAGACACAAATTAAAACAACACTAAAATTTCATCTCATTCCAGAAAGAATGGTAATTATCAAGAAATCAACCTAAAACAAATGCTAGAGAGGCTGTGAGGGAAAAAGAATATTATTCACTGTTGGTGGGAGTGTAGACTGGTGCAACCACTGTGGAAATCCTCATAAAACTATGAGGTTCCACTTGACCTAGCTATTCCCCTTCTTGATATCTTCTCAAAAGAATTAAAAACATTGTATCACAGCAATATATGTGTACCCATGTTCATAGCAGTGCAGTTCATGATCGCTATATCTTGGAAACTGCCCAAATGTCCATCAACCAAAGAATGGATAAAAAGGATGTGGTTAGGGGCTGGAGGTTTAGCTCAGAGGCATAAGCACCTGCCTTGGAAGCAGGCAGTCGTGAGTTCGATCCCCGGTACCAATAAAAACGAAAAAGCCAAAAAAAAAAAAAAAAAAGGATGTGGTTGGCTTATACAGTGGAATACCACTCAGCCTTAAAGAAGAATATACTTGAGACATTTCTAGGCAAACTACACTCTTAAGTGAAATAAACAGAACATGCACATGTAAATATCACATCATTTTGCTGGTGTGACAAACCAAAAGTGTAAATAAGGACCAAAGTATGTATTAGATATTATGAAGTAGGAAGAAAATGTTCAAATGGGAAGGGGAAAGAGGGAGGGGGAGGAAGAAAGGAAAGAAGAAAAAATGTAAAAATTAGAAAGGAAGAAAAGATGGAAACAAAGCTTTATATGAAGTTGAAGAGAAGATAGGGGAACAGAGAAAAAGAAAAATTAAGATATAATATGTATTGTTACAAATTCTTTATGAAGAATGTGGTCATTATGTATATCTAAAAGTACCAATAAATAATACATAAAACATAAAACAAAAACTAAAAAGAAATAAAACATAAAACCAAAATTTTAATAGATGAATTACTTTAAGAGTAAAGGTTAAAGGTTATGTCTAGTATGCATGAGATCCTGGATTCAACTCCCAGAACTACAAGGAAAAAAGGAGTAAAAATTTCTTTAACAAAGGATTCTGGAGAAATATGAAAACCTTTGAAAGATAGTGATACTATTTAAAACTGTTAAACATAGAATATATAAATAAAGAATATTTAAAACTCTCCATCAAATCTAATGGGCAGAGATAGATGCCAAAATAAAAATGATCAAAATATAACAATTTATAATCTGAGCAACTATTTCAAAGATAACAATATGCAGTAGAGCAATCATTATTAATTTACTGTCATCTTGTTTTGAAATCCTATATCATTTTTATTGTTTTGTTTTCTTTTAATCTCTTTAAAATAAAAAAGATGACAACAGTTTAAAAAAGAGGAAGTCCAACAAGCATCCAAAGATATGTTCAAATTCATTGTAACAAGCAAATGAAAATTAGGAGAAAAACATCATTTCCTACCAAACAGACTGGGAAAAAATAGAAATCTACTTCATGGCAAACATTAGCAAGGATGTGGGCTATACCATGTCTTATGCGCTGCTGAGTGTCAACTTGTGGAACCATCTGGAAAGCAGCCTCTATCTCTCAAAGATCTGATGTTGCCTTTTCTGATTGTAGAGCCCAATTATCTACATGCAGAAAACATAACTATTGTGCAAGGAAGCTGACTGAAAATTTGTTTGTAATGGAAAGAACAGATGAGATCGCAGCTGTCCATCACTAGAGAGTACAATGGATGCATGTAACACAGGACTGGATAGCAGCTGGAAGTAACATACTAGGTGTACACCCAGGACCATGGATAGATCTCCAGTGTTAAGTGGGGGAAAAATGATACATTTGATAGATACAGAACAGATTTGACAAGAATACATACAAAAGGTGGATATATGGGGAGAAAATGCATTGGAAGAGTTGCCTATGGAAAGATGGAATGCGATGGGATGGAAATATTGAAAAAATAAATAAAGGCTAATGATGATAATCTGCTATGAACTGAAATACTCTTTGCACCCAGGTTACTGCCAATATAAGGGAAAAGACAATTTCAGTTACTAGTCCCAGGTACTAAACACTCTAATAGTATGGACAGATACAAAGTCTAGGGGCTGGGGATTTAGCTTAGTGGCCTAAGCACCTGCCTTGCAAGCAGGCAGTCGTGAGTTCAATCCCCGGTACCGACAGAAAAAAAAAGAGCTCTATTTTGGTACACGGCAGAAATATAATACAAGATGAAAAGCAATTGAGACAGCAGATGTTAATGAATAATACAGATAATATTTATTTCAACTTGAAATCATCTGTTTCTGTGGAAAAGTATTTTAGATGATAATTCTGGAAGGAAACTCAGCTGTAAAAGCACTATAAATGTTTTTACTGAAAAAATACTTAAGGAAGATGCTAAAAACAAAATTTGCATTTCTGTAACCCAAAGATCTGAAAAATTACAGAGTTCCTCAAACACTAACAACACAAACTTTTCCAGCCATATACAAATACCAAGCCATTTTCAAATAGATTCACCAATGCCCCACACAGAGATCTCAAAAAACAACTAGTGATGCTCAAAACCATCAGCTGTAAGCTGAGTAAAGTGAACAAATGCTTACTCAAACGGAAAGCAGGTGAGCTGTGCCTTTAAAAGGCATGAGAAAAAAGATGGCAGAGCTTTGCAATAGACTCCTATTTTATTAATTAGGTTGTAAAAATTCTAATGTTTTTCTTCAAACAATGTTGATGCACTAACTGAGGTCAATGGGTCTGTGTTTTTGGACACAGGCCTGGTTCACAGGAGGATAGATTCTCCTTGAGACTATAGTGTCTTCAGCTAACTACATTCCTTAATATTTCAGGAATCCTATCCTGTGCAAAAGAGACCACATAGTTGGTGCAAATGTAGCAAATACTGGTCAAAATCCAGAGTTTAAAATGGCATATTTTTTGATCCCTGCTGTTTGAGAGACTGAAATGAGAGGATCACATGTTTGAGGCTACCCCGGGCAACTTAGCAAGACTGTCTCAAGATCATCATCAAAATAAAAAGGGCTGAGGTATAACTCAGCCGTAGAGTGGCCCTGGGATCAATCCCCAGTACTAAAAAATGTGGGGGAGGGAGGCATCTTTTTTGCTTGCCCCTTTTTTCTCTTAACATTATTTTTTAAAATTTTGCACAAATTCAATTCAATTTAATTAAAGAATTGTATTGATGCTTGTTCTGGGTGAGTGCTGTATAACAGTCCCCCGGCTCCAAGAAGTTTATCAGTGTGTGTGTCCTTGTGTCCATGATTTTGTGTCTGTATTACGTAGAGAAAGGAGCAGGTAGACAGAAATGAGGAATTAGTGGACTATCCAAATATTCCCCAAGTATTTGTAATGCACAGAGAAGATAACAACGTCTGTAGGGATAAAAAGGAGGAAAACCTAATCTTATGCTTTTCTGTCATGTCATATTTCTGTAATTCTTCAAATTAAAGAGCCGTTGTTTTTAGGATGTGGTCAACTTGGCTGCCAGTTTTGTTGCTGTTGTTGTCTCTTTGAGACAGGGTCTCACTATGAAGTTCAGCTGGCCTTGAACTCACTTGGTAGCCCCTGCCAGCCTCAGACTTCCCGTGATCCTTGTGCTTCAGCTTCCAAATGCTACGATTACAGACGTGCACCCCCACAGCTGACCTCCATGGTCAATTTGGAAGTCATAAGGGAGCTTGAGAAATTAGGCCCTAAAAGTATTTTTAAAAACCCTCTCTCTTTAGTTTGGTGTGAGAATACAAATTAAACAAAATAGTTTAACAAAGAATTCTGGAACTGGACGGGGCCTCTGAGAGCTTGTGTCATAAACAAGACTCAACCTAAATCACTCCGGACACACAGGATCATCATTTTTCAAGTCCCATTTTAAAAGGTCACCAAAGCAATAAATGCCATAAATGACTCCATGAATCCAGTTCATTTCTCTCAACTTCTCAGCAAAGGATTTTTTATTATTGATACAAATCTCTTACACTACAGTTGAAAGTCTCTGAAATTTTCTCCGTGGGATGAAGATTGAGAACAGCTAATTGCTGGCCATAGTTCAATAAATATTCATTATAAAATAGAACCCTTATCCAATGCTTGTCCCACAGCAGAGAAGCAGTGATTGCTTATTACTTATGTTGTCTTATTTTTTCTTATATGCTATATAGCATACAAGGATCTTAAGTTAGGTGACATTAGATTTGTGTGTCATAAGAAACTACACACAAAGCCATTCTCTTCCTACATTTCTCAGACTAAATAATAACAGAAATTTTTGCTTTCAACCTTGAGATGTCTTTGATCCCCCCCTCCTTTATTTATTTTTCTTTGTACTGACGATCGAACTCACAACCTCATGCTTGCCAGGCAGGCACTGGGGCACTGTGCTGCTAAGCTACATCCCCAGTCCCGTATCAACTGTTACTGGAGACATAGAGTCCTATTTCTAGCACAGACAAATTCCAATTCCAGAACTTCCTTAAAAAGTTTAGGGTCTCCTCTCTGTCAAATCCAGAGTCCTAACCTGTCATGGAAGTTTGATTACTGTCATAGGTGACAGTAAAAATCTTTTCTATCATTTCCAGAAACTAAATGACATTTTTGTTTTTTTTTCAGATGAATGATGCTTGTTCATCCTTTCTATCCATTGAGTCTCAGCCTCAGGTAATTTCAGTTGGAGAAATTTGTAACAATGTGTTTGTGTCGTGTTGAAAATTTTCATTTGTCCCTTTGGACCTGTATGAACTTATTGAAATGTGTCAACATATTGGATATTATTATATACTCCGCAGGTAATAATTAATACTAGTGGCTTGTGTTTTAAAATGCTAGAGCTTTTATCTCTAAATAAAATAAAAATAATGTACACATATTTTGGAAATTGTAGAATGCCAAATTAAAATTCTAATTTCAAAATCAAATTGTGCACACATTTAAAATATTATATCCTTTGCTGAACCTGGGGGTTAATATCTTGTCTTCCACTTGAGTTTTAAACATGTAAATAAACTTAAGGCAATCAAAGTATCATCATTTTGACTAAAACATCAATTCAAATGTGGCTTTAGAGCAAATGCCCCATTGACCATGGCTCTCAGCAGTTGCACATCAGGTTCCCAAGCACAGGGCAGACACCAGACAAGCTGCCCAGAGCGCTGGCTTCTGGCGACTGGAAGGCTGAACTGCCCTGCAGTTTCCCCTCGCAGTTCACCCACTGGACAGCTCACTCCTCTTTCCACTGGAATGCTGCAAAAGAGGCCAGGAGTACTAGTCCCACGTGAGTGGGAATAGAGGTCTTCTCCTTACACTGTTTTTTCTGAATGCTGCAGATCCATGTGTGAGTGCAGGGAGAGCTGAGTTAGTCTTATTGTCTTGAGTTTCTTAATCAGTGCCCCTCACCTCCTGGAGAAAGCCTGGTGCATGATCCTCCACAGTCTGCCCAGGAACCCACGCTACCTGTCAGTCTCAACGGTCCTTCTAGAAGGTCGCCCAGGCTGGGATGCAACTCAGCCTTCTGTACATAGTACTATATTTCACCTGCCTCAACCCATCCTCCAGGCTGTAGATGATTCCCTGCAGGAAGCTAGAGGGTTAGGTGGTAAAGCAAGACCAGGGGCCCAGCTAATAACATTGTGAAACACTATTTCAGATTACTCGAGGAGTGTTGACAGATAACAAGAGATGGACGTCAGCACATAAGCAACAGCACAACAATGTGGTATTTAAAATTCAGGATCATCGTCAGAGCCATTTTTATATCTTCAGAATATAAAATGAGAGTGAATTTTAAAGCACTCATTTAAACCATTTTTCTGTGTAACTTTTAAGAGCTTAGTAAATTTAATGCTTGACTCATATACTTATAACACAAATTGTAATATAATAACGTGAAAATGATTTATTGTTTATGTGATTATCTGAACAGTATTTTAAAATATTTCTTCTAAATAAAAAATAATGGATCTTTGAAACCAACAAATACAAATAAAACATTAAAATTCCATGTATGAAAAACCTTTAAAGAATTATTGAAAATAATAGCTTCTTACAAAAAGGAACTAGAGAAAATATATTTGATTCAAAATTTGTCCCAATTCAATATAATTGCCAAGCATCATTCAGCTTTATATATGTAAATTTATTCTTCAAATTGGAATGTGTCATTGGTAAGTGAAGTGATCAAATATTTTGTTTTTATTGCTGTATATTTTGTAGCATTTCTACTTGGGCCATAAAAAGAGCTTTGGTGATTTTATTTAAAGATTTTTATCAGCTGACCTTAAGGAAAACAAGTGAAAAGGATACATCAGTGCTCACACGCTATATTTTCTTGTTCATTTCCAGGCTGCATGGACTGGGAGTGTAGCTCAGTGCTAGAGTGCTTGCCTAGCATGTGTGAAAACCTGGTCCAATCCACAGCACTGCCAAAAAAAAAGTCAGCTGGTGCACTCCATAATCTTAGCTCTGTGGGAGGCTGAGACAGGAGAAATGTCAAATTTGAACCCATGACTAAATAAGAACTTATCAAAAATTTTTTTTGAAGAGCAGGAAATGTAGCTTAGTGTATAGGCTCTGGTTTTAATCTCTACTAACACACACACACACACACACACACACACGCACACACACAGAGTCAGTTCTCAACTACAGGCTTAACAGGCAATGCTAGTGTGGCCTAAGATTCAGATCCTAAACACTAGCCTTGTGTGGTACTGGACAAATGACAATCCCTTAGAACCTTGCTTCCTCTATGCATGAGCAGTAATTCTTGTCCTGTTTGTGTCTCGATGCTTGTGTTTTAAGGGCAGAATGTAAAGTAGGTACATGAAACCTTTTTGTAACTTACTGAAACACCATATAAAGATAAGCTATCTGGTGTTAATAAACATCCCAACAATTTACATCCTGGGCAGACAAAAATGGAAGGAAGAAAACAGAAAGCAGACCTCTGATGTTAGGAAGGGCACAGAGCCACAGGGTCAGGAATCCAACTGTGTCTCTTGCCCAGCCAGCCACATTAAGCATGCACTGGTTTTCAAAGGGTAGGATAAGGCCTTCATGAATCTTCTAAATTAAGAGTACATGCAGCTGTCAATCAAACTGAAGAACTTTACCCGCCTGTAGTTCTTCCAAGAACACCCTGCAGTGATGTCACCCCTGATTTCTGGCTGAAGAAGCTAAAGTTTAGAGATAGTAGGTCACCTGCCCATGGTAACACAGCTAGAAAAAGTGGAAATGGAATTTGCTGTGCCATACAGTCGCAGGCTGCCTGCCACCATAGCCCATACTTTGAACCACTAATCCTGTCCCCTGGCCCTGGCCCTATCCCTGTTCCTGTCCCTGCTCTTCATGACTCCCAGGATCAACCGTGGTACTGCTGGCTAGATCCTGTGCAAGGCAGGTTTTGCCTCTGCTTGTCCTTTTGTGCTGCTCCTCACCACACCCAGCGGTCTGCTAACCACAGGGAGCCGTGCCCTACTTCTGTGCTCAAATGCTTTGACAAACCTGATCCTGGGGTGTGCAGTCAGCAAGCTGAAAGGGTGGTACTCAGATTGGGAACACCGTGCATGACGACTTCTCCTCCATTTCCTATTGTTTGGGAGCAATTGTAGGATTTTCAAATTAGCCAATAATGAGTAATATTCTGCCAGGCTCATGGCTTTGGCGTGTAGATGCAGTAGTCTACAAGCTGGAAAGACTAATCCCTATTTGGCACTGCCCTGGTTACTCTTAGTCATAGAGTTTTAGGATATCTTAGCAAGTGCTGAGAACTATGTAACTGGACCACAGTGGAAGCCTTAATCAGTGCACATGTGTATAGTACATAGCTTTTTCCCCCTAGTTGCAAGAAAGGTTTTACTTCCTAGCAGCCATGTTTTGTTATGAGAGAAAGGGGTTCCAGCACAGGCTCAGTGGGCCACAGTGGGCCACAGAAAGGGTTCTTTCCTGGGTGGCTGGAAGAGTCTGTGCTCCTCACATTCAAAGTTACGTCTTCTATGCAGACACTGTGCAAGAAGACCACAGTCATATATCTTCCTGTTTTTATTAGGCATCCACTGCACTGAGGGAGCTTTGCTCTATGGTGATGAGGATTCTGCCAAAGCCTCAGGTAAGGCTGAAATAGTATTTTGTTTGTAGACCAAAAAAAAAAATCTCATAAAACTTCTTGGAATTTCTCCTGGAAGAAAAAAATACTCCACCTGGAAGACATGTCGAGAAGAACTAAAAGACAATGCAATGACTTTTGGATAAAAAACAAATGCTTCAGGTTCTCTAATATCTGATAATTTAGGGTCATATGAATGGAGTTTATGTTCATATGACCCTAAATTATCATCATCATAAGGGGAAATCATAAGTCTCCTTCAAGTATAAAATGTGTTCAGTCTCAGTCTGACGGGAGGAATTTGTGGTCATCTTGGCTATATTTTTCTTCCTGATTCATACCACAGTTGGAGACCACATGTGTCTTTCTAAGCTACTAAGTATGTCTTATGCCTTGGAGGTTAGGACACTATGCTTTGTCAGAGTAAGACATTAAGAATGTGAAAACAGGGGCTGGGGATTTAGCTCAGTGGCATAAGCGCCTCCCTTGCAAGCACGTGGTTGTGAGTTTGATCCCTGGTACCGGTAAAAAAAAAAAATGTGAAAACAGCTTGGAGTTTAACTCTGGTCAAGCACTTGCTTAGCATGTGTGAGGCTATGGGTCTAAATAAGGCAACACACTGTATTGCTGATCAATTTTGAAAATTATATTGTTGCTTTTATATTTGGTTTCTTATTCATTTGATTCTTCTGAAAAATTTTGTTCTAGACAAAGATAAATGGCAACTTGAATAATTGCATAAGCACCACCTCTTACTATGTATTCGTCATTTTGGTACTTTTTGGATAAACTTATTTTCAAATTACCATACTAAAGAGTGGTTTAGAACAAGAAAGAGTAACAACAAAAAACAGATAATCTACTCTTACAAAAACTGGTATTTGGAAGAAGAAAATATAGAAAAACTTAAAGAAGAAAGCAAAAATCACTCATAATCTTATTGTATAGAGATAACCATTACAAATATTTTGATCTGATTCACTGTCTTTTTCTCTAGATATTCTATCAATTGTTTATACTTTAATTTCCCATTCTATCACTGTTGAACATTTAAAACATTTCCAAATTTTTATTCTTATTAATAATATAGTAAGGATTGCATATATACTTAGTATTTATTTATATATAATTTCCTACTAATTTTTAGAGAAACTCTTAACCAATTTTAGCCTTTAATTTTCTATGAATATATCATGTTTTTACAAAATTACATGATACAGTTTTATAATACCTAATAAATTTTAAACTACACAATAATTTTATAGTATATAATATGTGATATATGTATTTTTTCAATAGGAACAAGATGAAAAAGATAATACTAAAAGGGTAAGATGATTTTTATAAATCTATACATTAAAATATTAAAAGAAGCTACTAATCCTTTATGGTGTAACTCCCTTCCTCTTTCGTAACAGTTTTTATTTCATTATTCGAAGACACAGAAGCTGGGCAATTCAAATGTTATGGTAAGTTGTAAACTATTTACTAGTATCACTAGTATTTACTTTAAATATCTGTTTAATACAGTTAGATCAAAATTCAAATGTTTTTACATTAGAAGTGTATATATAGGTAAATGGAAATCAGTATTACTATTTACTTATTTTATGTGTTAATAACTACATGTACATGAAATTAAATCATTCCACAATTATTTGCTATATCTACTATGTGCGAAGCACAATTCTAAGTACTAGAAATGGCAGTGAATAAAATAAAATTTTAAAAAGAAACCCCTGTCTTTGTTAAGTTGACATTATAAGGCAAACAAACAAACAAAAGCAAGTAAAAAAGTAAAACACATTGTTTTGGATGGCAATTAGTGCAAGAAAAAGTAATTTTATTCAAAAGTGCTTTAAGAATTGTTTTAAAACATGATTATCAAAAATTTAAATCTAACTAAAAATATCCTCTTCTATTTCTAAAATCCTAATTCCTTATCAGTAATTAGGAATTTAATATGAGAATTTACTAAGATTAACCAGATTACTAAGATTAACCTTAAACTCATCTGGTTTTAGTCATAGTGTGTGTGTGTGTGTGTGTGTGTGTGTGTGTGTGTGTGTGTGTGTTAAATGCTAGATAGGACTGAGGGTATAGCTTAGTGGCATAGCATTTGCCTAGTATGAGTGAGGCCCCGGGTTCCATCCCAGCACTGGAAGAAAGAAGCTATCTGGTGTACTTTGTTGTTTCAATCTAGAATGCTTAGTAAATATGCATTCAGTGTTCTTTCTAAGCTGTGATTCACTACTACAAACCAATTTAAGGAACATGGAGCGTGATGTATTTTTGACATGTGTGTCCCTATGGAAAGGTGAACTTAAATTCAGCTTTAAATGTTTATCACATGAAACATTCTTACACATGAGGAGTTAAAGTCAGGTTAAACTGGCTATATACCAAATACAAATTACATTTGTGAACAGATAACCATTATACAGGGCTCAAAGTAAGCCGTTCCGTGAATGAATTTAACATGTGTGAGAAGGCTGAGTTTAATCCGTATCTTAGGTTCATGTCTCAAGCATGCTCCATTTTCTTCTGCTCAGTATCTTTGCATTTTGAGAAAAATGTATCTTACTCACATTTTGGTGTTCCCTGTTGTCTTTCTCCGTATGCTTCAGTTTTAAATATACAACTTTAAAAGGCGATTAACTAGATATGTGCATACCCTGATCTTCTGTAGAAAGATGCTCATGATGGAAAGCTGATGCTCACACATTGGCTGCATCTGAAGTGAATTATTTTGAGTAGTCTAGAAGCTCGCAGATGGCTTTTCTGACTCCCAAAGATGCAGTGCAGGGTTTCACTTGTTGGCATCTGACGACAGAGCTGAGGCCTTTGGGAAAGTGTTTCTTCAAATGCTGGCAGAAACCTCAGCATAGGCTAGCAGGTTTTACTCACCCCTTCCTGTTCCCTGAGGTGCTTACCAAGGGCTAGCTTTTGTCTGGGGCAAATAGAGTGGGCTTAAATACAAGACGGGGAGCGTCTTTCTGGCCAATGCCGAGAAGTCCTGGGCTCATGGTGTGTGTGTTCATGTCCTCTCAGTCGTCTGTCGTGCATCCGTTGCTGCAGCTTGTCCCGCAACTGCATGAGAGAAGAATGAAGAGATTCCCAGAGGACGTATGTAATACAAACTGCATGATTGCTTTGCCTCTCTCTCTGTGTGGGCAGCCTTTCCCCTGACTCCCACTGGTGACAGTTAACAAAGAACTTTGCTTTGGAGGACCTGCGACGAGCCAGTGTCAGGAGCATAGGTGTGCAGCAGTGTTGTCATGCTCAGGAAGAAAAGTGTTCAGCCCTTCATGTCCCTTGTGTCCTGTTCCTCCAACTGCAGCCCTGGAAAGCTAGAAAGCTGGGATTGCACTTCCCTGCATGACTGCCCAGCGAGAAAACCTGCTCAATTTAAGAAAGGACAGTACAAGATGTCTAGTCTCTAGGTAGGAAGAGGAGAACAAAGTTTGCTGCCTTTTTTTATTGGTGTTGGGAACCAGCTAGGACACACTTTTTGTTCAAGGGTTAAAGTACTGGTAAGGATGAGGCGTGTGTCAGAAACTAAGTGCAAATGCTTTGTTTTTTCCACAATTAAAAATAGGACCTAAACTCAGTACCTATGTGTAACATAAATATAACTGAGTTAATGCCCTCTTAACTAGAAATTGTAAAGTTTTGCATTGTCTTTTAAGAAGAATAATAATGCTTAGGATGCTGAGAGCTTCTAGCAGGTAATATTCTAAAGGATGCCTTACCTGGCAACAGTGCAGTTTTCAGTCTCATATTACCTTGTTTTACTCTACTAGGAGCTCTGTTTGTACTTACACACCTAGAGTATAAATTATCTCAAGTTTACAGAAGAGAAGACAGCTCAAAATAGTTAAAGGAGTTTCTCAAAATGAGACTAGAAAAAGAGGTCACAGCACAGTCACCTGACACATAATCTATGCAAATGTTTTCTCACTCTGATATTCTCATTACAGATTAATCTTGAATACTTTTGTTTTATTGCTAAATTTTAGACTATTATTAAAGGTTGCATTCAAGCCGGATTTTTCCTTAACTTCAATACTGTCTTATTCTTCTTAAATTACTACTTAGAATCTTCAACTGCTTTTAAAAAATGCATACTGTTTAAGTATATTTATTTTTATGGTCACTATTTCTTCCCTAGATTCTTCACAAAGACAGTATCTGCTGCCAATTTTAAAAAGAAGCATAACAAATGTAGTATTTCTCTAAAAATTTAAAACTTCCAAAATGAAATTTTAAAAAGTCAGGTGTTAGCAAACTTTTTTTTTACTGGGGATTGAACCCAAGACCTTTAAGCTAAACTACCTGTGCTGCCCCTTTTAGTTTTTATTTTGAAACAGAATTCCCCAACGCTGGGCACCAATTTCCAGTCCTCTTTCCTCACCTTCCCAGAGCACTGGGATCACAAGTGTGTGCCACCATACCCGCCAATATATGCTTTTTTGAATTAATTTTTACTTCTTAAAATGTTCTCTTGGCTTATGAATAATACATAATTTCATTTTAAAGATCTGGATTCTCAAAGTACAGTAATGAGTGTTAGTTTGACTACAGTATTTCAGTGTTGTCACTTATGTATTCAAAAATAATCGCTCAGTGTTGTGATGTTTAATATGGTGTGTAAATTTTCTACTTTTAGTGAGACCATATATACCAGCAGACCATTAGCCAAAAACATGAGCTATAACTTAGTAGTATACTGTGAAGACAAATGATAAACCCTAAAAATCTTTTTTTTTTTTTAAACAGAACTGGGTATTGAGCCCAGAGCCCCATACTCGTTATGTTAAGTACTACATCATCAGTCTTTTTTAAAATTTTGAGACAAGACTTGCTAAGTTGTCCAGGCTGGCCTTGAAATTGAGATCCTCATGCCTCTTTTGTAGAAAATCAAGACTCTTGGAAACCTATGAGACAACAGAATATAAGAACCAGATGTGGTTGCGCACCCCTATAATCCCCATGCTTGGGAGACGGGGCCAAGAAGATCAAAAATTCCAGATCAGCCCAGACAATTTAGTAAGACCCTGCCTCAAAATAAAATATAAAAATGGCTGGGACGTAGTTCAGTGATAGAGTGCCCTGGGTTCAATATCTAATACTGAAAGAGAAAGGCAGGGGAGGAGATGGGGAGAGCATATCAGAGGTGAGCGAGAAGCAACAGCTTGTTAGCTGTGGTAGGACTGAGTCACCCTGACAGTAAAGGATCTTGCATTCTCGAGGAAAATAGATTTCTGAATCTTAGTACATTTAAATTTTCTTCTTGAATTTTGTTTGTTATATGTCTTCTACTTTATCCAACATATTTTTATCTCTATTCACATTCTTTCATATATTGGACTCTATTTCCAATGATAAGACTCTGGTAAAACCTGTATGTGTTTGGGCTTTGCATTTGAAATTTTAAAATATTCAGTAATTTTATTTTCTACTTTTTTTCTTTTCTGTTTCATGTGACGTACATGAGAATTTTTCTTATATAGACATCTGAACATAATTTCTATGCTTATAATTTTAAATGCTGGTTTTTTGTTCTTAAGTAGTTTAGGGCTTATAATAATGATGAAAATAAATAAAATAATGAGAATTTAAGATATATTTGTTGTAAATCAAGAATTTAAATAGATACTAGAGATATTTTTTAGAGTTTAAGAATATGACTATATTTATCTTATAAAATGAAAAAGTCGATTGATAGATTTCATGATCATTATGATAGGTTTTGAAGTGGGAAGCTAAAAATCAATTTTGTGGAAACCAAAATGTACAATATGCTTTCCATGAAGTTAAAAATGAAATGTTTAAGTAAAAAAACCACTATATGATACATCCATTATAAATAATTATTTGTTCTTATTAATATTTTCTTGTTGTTGTTACCTTCTATGAATATTTTAGGAAAACGTCTTCAGTGGATAAACAAAATTTATCAAAACTGTGCCTCTGTTACAATCTATATCACTGTGGGAATATCATATTATTTTGCTTTTACACAGTTCTGGTTTATCTCTAGTTTTGTATAATATTTATCCTTTATTTATTGATGAATACACTTACAACTGACAAACTTCCTGAAAAGAAAATCTGACATACTGATAAGACTGGTATTCTTAAATACAGCATTTGAGTGATACTGCTAGTAGTTGACATTTTTGAAGTGTAAATACAGTGACTCTCTCCTGATAAGAATTATTTACTAAAGTCGTGACTCCTTGCTTGTTCAGTGATAACAGTTGAAGGTAACTCTGAGCTGCACTATTCTCTTAAGAAGAATTTGCACTTATTTTTGGTGTTGCTTGTAATGCACTCCTTTTCTCTTTCAGGAAGGGTTCCGAAGACCTTTTGCAAATCCACGGAGAGGTTATTTTTTGTTCAGGGTAAGCATGTATATATTTTTTGATCAACTGATATCAAACTTGAAAAATTCACTGTAGATTTAATTAACTCACAAGTTTCAATTAGATTCTGAAATATATCTGCAGATATTTGACATCCAGCATTAAAGTCTGACGTTTACTCTGTCTGATTGCTTCAATATTGCAGGATCTCCAATGTCTTCTGATTCACTGCTCATGTTTATAAACACTGCAAGTAACATTTATCTACTTGACAGCTTAATTTCCACAAATAGAAAATAAATGTCTTAAGTATTCTTATTTCTTAAATTCCAAGGGATCAGTCACTAAATTTTTGATTCAGTAGTTTGGGAAAGTTATGACTATCATCACAAATCCTTAAAAGAATCAACTATAATAATAGCCTTTATTTCTACTTATAGCCTTAAGTAGAAAAAGTTTATGATTACATTTCTTATTTTCTATGCCGAAGTTTTGTATGAAATATGTTTCTAAGACAGCTAGGCTTTATGAAATATTTGAATCCTTAATAAATTAGGACAAAATTTTAATTTTCTTATTCAACAATTATTTACTATACTTTACTGGATGCTGCCTAGGTACAAATGAATGGGAATTAAAGACAGGATTCAATTTCTATACTCTTTAATTTTTTAGCCCAATAAAAGAAACAGATAAATAAACACAAAATATAGTCAGCCGGGTAGCCAAGGAAGCTTGTTCCATGACAATCTAAGGATACTAAAATCTGAGAATACTAAAAGCTGTCTAAATACTGCAATTATAAGAACAATGAGGTGGTCAAAAATGATGATTTGCCACATTCTAACTGGGTGCAGAGGGCTGACTATACTAAATTAAATGCGTCTTTAGTCTGAGGCCTGTGGAGTGTCCCCAAAACACCACTTAAGGAATGGAGCAAGTGTGGAAAAGCTTTTATGGGATGAGTACTGAAGAACTGATAGGAATCAGTTGATAAAATATTTAGCTGAAAATTTTCAACTTTTCTGTGTTGAGCTCCACAGGAAGCATGTGGTGAGACTTACATTTTAGAAAATTATTCTAACAGAAATTGGAGAAGATAGTGAATAAACATGATTGAAAAAGGAAAAAATGGTACTAATGGACTGTGGATTTATCAAGTTAATTTTGGTTGATACCAAATTAAATTTGAAAACATTTCTTTTATGTTTTTGAGCCTATCAAGAAAATAAGCAAAATCAAATTATGTCTCATTTGTTGTGGTCCTCAACAGATTTAGCAGCACCTAAGAACCTGTTAGAAATACAGATTTTGGGAGCCCATCTCAGACTTACTAAATTAGAAACTCTAGCTATAGGGTCCAGTAGTCGCATTTTTGTATTGTCAAAAGTCCTTCAGGTAATTCTGAGTACATTAAAGAAACACCTCTCTATATCCTTATGATATGTCAACATTCTATGTTCCTAGTTATACTGATTTATTTTTAACTTTTTTAGCCACGCAATGGGAGGTCAGCAGGCTTCATTTAAAATGGTACGTGTTTTTTAAAAGTGATATGTAATGGATATATAAAAATGAAATTATATGTGTTTCTCAGTCCAACTCAACCTAAAATTTTCTGTTGCTTTTAAATATGCACAAATTAGACTATGTTCAGTGTATTTTATTATTTGATTGCATGTGAACGCTAATATTCTGTTTAAATACTGCAATTATAGGAGCAATGAGGTCATCACATGATGAAAAACACGAATGTTTTAAGGCCATATTTGCTATGCTATAGAAGCCCTCAGACCAGAGCACAGTCATTCCTACTCTGGTGGTCAGTGTCCACCATAACGAATCAGGACTTGCAGAGCGAGTGTACTTCTGACTTCTGAGTAACTCATACTCGAAGATTCTTTATAAAAGCAAGTGACTTAACAGTTCTAGAGAATTAATAAACTGAGGAAAGACATAATAATATGACTTCTATTTTGCTACATGAAGAGTTTCTCCTCAGAGCGGGGTATAAGGGAATATGTTTAGTAGCTAACAGCTTTTAAGATTGACATATTTGTTAAATATGCAGTGCCAGTCAATAGCCACTGGTCCCATATTGCTTAATAAATGTTAATTCTACTAACTTAATAGGCTACAAATTTAAAATAAACTGAAATTTAGATTATTGTATTAATAGCACAAAATAAAACTGTATTCTACTAAATAAGTATTCTAAATCTAGATTCTATCTTGAATATATTTTTTGCAACTATTTCACTCATTTCATTACCTCAACCCTTAAATATATTTATCTTAAGAATATTAAAATTGTTGCTAGATGTGGTGGTAAACAGCTATAATCCAGCGGGGAGGCGGAGGCAGAAAGATCATGAGTTTGAAGTCACGCTAGACTATATATTAAGACCTTGTCTGAAAAATAAGTTAAAATTCTGAATAGTTTTTCAAAGAAACAAAATCAAATGTACCATTTCTAACTAAAGAAGACAATAACACCCAAACATACAACATCTAGAAAGTAGGATTATAAAAAACACTTCATAGTAAATTTTAGGAGACTTTGTAAAATTCCTGTTCAGTGGAAAATTCAAGGCCTCAATTGAGCAAGAAAGAGGTAATGAATTGCCAAGGGTGATGGCCTGTAGCCTCAGTTACTCAGAAAGCTGACCAGGAGGGTTTCAAGTTTGAGGCCAGCCAGGGCCATATAAATGACATTCTCATCTTTAAAAAAAAAAAAAAAAAAAAAAAAAAAGACAATGAATTAAGAATTTTACTTAAGTAGTCAAAAAAAAAAAAGAACAACAGGGTAACAGGAAGAAAGTTATAAAAATAAAAAAAATTTATAAAGGAAAAAGTAGTAAGGTAGAAAAACAATAAACAACAAAAATATGGCTCATTTGTATTTGTTTGTTTTGTTTTTTTGAGATAGGGTCTCACTATGTAGTTCAGGCTGCCCTTAAACTCACTATGTAGTCCAGGCTGGCTTTCAACTTGTAGTAATCCTCCTGTCTCAGCCTCCCAAGTGCTGGAATTCCAGGCATGTGCCACCACACCTGGTTTAAAAAAATCTAATTTTTTGAAAAAAATAAAATAAGCTAGCATATTTTGCCTAGTCCAATCTAGAAAAAATGGTAAAACTATAAATATACAAAGATACATATGAAAAGATGGAAATTAAATGATAAAGAAGAAATGAAAATAAAGAGTGCTTTGCACATCTCTGCATTGTGATTACAAACCTGGGATCAGTGGAAGATTGTCTAGCAAGGTAGGTTCTACCAAAATTGACCTCAGCAGAAAGAAATAAAGCAAGATGTACTAATAGTAAGAGAAAAAATTGAAACTGTTGTCAAGAAACCATCCCATTAGAAAATACTAAGCCAATAGATTTTGAATTTTTTAGCTCAAAAAAGAAGTCTTCAAATATTTTTATGAAGTCAGCATAATATTAATACCAAACCCTAACAAAAATATAAAATGGAAGCTGAATGTTAAGCCTATTAATAAGTATCAATGACAAAATCTTCAGAATATATTAGTAAGTAGTATGCATCACTATGTTTAAGGACATGACTCCACTAAGTGAAATTCGTTCTGGCAGTTCAAGGATGATCTGACATTAAACTCTATTAAAATATACCACCATTAAAAGAAAAGTATCTGATAGTCTTAATAGATGAGTGTGGTAAAAATTCCACACCAATATCTAATCCTTTAAGAGAAAAATCCTTGGAGAAAGAGATGAATTTTTTTCTTGATATTATATAATGATTTCCAAGTAAATTAGAAGCAGGTTTGATAATGAAACACATCAAAGAATACCTACTTATGTCTGGAACAAAATAAGTATACCCTCGTTTTTTATTGAGTGTATCCTGAAGGCCAGCCTGTTGAGTGTGCGTGTGTGTGTGTGTGGGTGTGTGTGTGACTCAGGATTGAACCCACGGACCATCTCTACTGGTCTGTTTTGACAGGGCCTCACTAACTTGTCTAGGCTGTCCTGGAGCTTGCGATACTTCTGACTCCGCTGGCCAGGTAGCTGGGATTACAGGCATGCACCACTATGCTGGGTTAATGTACTTTAGCTCATCAAATGGCCTAATAGGCATTCACCAGTGCAATTAGATGATGAAGAAATAAAGGATAGACATATTGAAAAAATGAAGGAAAGATATAATATGCTCATGGATCAGGATCAAGAATTTGAATTTTTAAACTGTGTTTAGCATTAACTCCTACTTTAAAAGAAATGTGATAAATTATGTCCATATGAGAAACATAGGAAAAGATGCTTTTTTAAAAAGTAACTAAGAGCAGTTAATGGAAAAACTCTCTTTCATAGTATTACAGATTAACATGAGCACTTACAAAATCCGTGATTTTAACATCAAACTGTTAGTGTGAAAAAGCAATTCAATAATAATTTTTCCTCCTTTTTGATACCTGGTTGTCTAAGATCTTCCTCTATCCTGATGACTTATATTTATTTAGAAAGTGGTTACACATAAAATGATTTAATTGGAGATACTCTATGGAAGGAAAGACATACAAGGAGTAACTGTGACTTTTGAAGCATCCATAAATCATATGGGCATTAATGAACTTTAGGAAACCACTTTTATATGATTAAATACTGTAAATTTTTGTAAAACATAGTAATGCTACAGAAGCATGTCATTAGAGAAATAGTGATAAATGTTAAAAGTATACAGGCTGAAGAACAGCTGGGAAATATCTCAAGTGCCAATATTATTACACTCTGATAAAATATTTCTAGAAATGTCTATATAAGAACTATAAATATATGTACTCATTTACACTTGAACCTAATTCAATTTTCTTTTTTTTTTACAGGATACCAACTACTTTTCCACAGAAACAATGTATGCAATACATAATGTACTAAAATTTTGTTTTCTTCCCAAAAACAATTCTCCTGAAGTTTGCTCTGTTGAAAATTCCTGTGTTGTGAACATTCTCAGAAAAAGTTAGTTCAGATTGCAAACATTTAATCTGTTGAAAATAAAAAGCACCTTAAAGTACTTTTTCTTAGCATTCTAATGATAGTGCATATTAAAACTATAAATAACGATGTTTGTTGGATGTCTGTAGCTATTGACAGATATGACACACACACTTATGTCATGTTTTATGCAAGACATATTTTATTCTTAGAACCTGAATACCAGCTAAATCTGTATCACTGGAGGCTTTGTTCAAAACCCATCTAATTGCCTAATATGTACTTTCTAATTTATATACTGTAAAATATGGTACACATACATCAGGGGCTTTTCCTGCCAACTTGTAATATTCAGTTTAACTCAAAATAAGTTGTTTTACCCTGCAACACCTGAAAGGCAGCCAATGTTGTCATTATCAGGAAGAAAACCAATCACATTAGTAGAGAATCGTAAACCTATTTGGTGAACCTTTACAGCAAATCAATGTTTAATAAAATGAAGCCAGGTGGAGGCTGAGTCTCGCCACCACCTCCACACCACTGCCTTCCCGTTTTCCTGGCTGCTTTTCTTCTGATCTCTTTCATGGATCTTCTCTTCACCAAGGAAGTTGCTAGCTAATTAGAAAGGTACATTTTTTATTAAATTAATATCTACTAGCCATTAAACATTGATTATCTAACAAAGATGAGGTAATCTATTCTGATTTTGACTAATGATATTGGATTTCACTTCTTGTCAACCAGTAGAAAGAACATAAGAATTTTTTTTCTTATGTTCATTCTTTTTCTCTTTCTTTTTTTTTTTTTTTTTTTTTTTTTTTTGGTACCAGGGATCCAACTCACAACCATGCACTCGCAAAGCAGGCACTTATGCTACTGAACTAAATCCCCAGCCTCCTAAATTTTGTTCTTTAAAAAATGAATTGCCAGGCCAGGGATGTAGCTCAGTGGCACAATGCCTGTCTGGCAAGCACAAGACCATGAATTTGATTCCTGGTACAAAATAAAAAAAAGAATTGCCTTGGCAAGATAGGGTCTTGGAAGTAGGGCAGGCCCTTTCTCTAACCCCATGAATGCACAGAGCAACATTAGATGGTTCTGTGTACAGTAACTCAAGTAGCCTGGGGATTTTTGACTCTGAAAATAAAAAAACAGAGCATTGAATGTTGACCAGTAATTTCTAGGGCCTCTTGAAAATCCAGAAACACATAGGCTTCTTACACATTTTAAGGTTCCTAGGATTAAAAAAAAAAAAAAAGGAAAGGGAAGAACAGCAAAAATACCAACATGGTGTCATAAAAATTGCATTTCTGGGCAGTGTACATGTTTGATATACATTTTACAAGTTAGCATCTAATACAGAAGCATAACAAAATACATAAGCTATTAGGAGTATAGAATTAGTATTAACCAATCAGGCACTACAGATTAAGTGGTCCAATGTCAAACTCACTTAAAATTGTGTCATTAAAACAAATCTTTCTTGTTTTCCAAATCCCAATGAGTGTATGTCTAGGACCATGTATACAACCATGTGAATAATACCCAGTGTCTTCCCAAGGTTCCCAGCAGCTCTCAGGTCTTCTTCCTCAACACCAAGGACTCCAGGTGTCTAGAACTCCTGCCTAAAACCACACCTTCTGTCTCCTAAGGCAGCGAGTCTTTAAAATGGGGTTGCAGAACCTATAGACCCACTTAAGAGTCTGACCCTTAACTCCAGGGCAAAAGTTACATATCCCCTAAAATCAAACCAAATATGGGCTATGGACTCCAGGTTAAGAAATCTGAAAGACTCTCCATTCCAGGAGTTTATCCCTCCACCCTTCAACGCCTGGGTCTCCACAAAGATTTTATCTACTTTTCCAATAGAAAAACACCTCAATAATAATTTACTACTGCATCTATGGGGCTTGGAAAGGACTGGTTGATTTGGTGATAATGCAGAGGAAAGGGTTTGAGGAATGCCAGCCTCAGCACCACCAGAGAACAGGAAAGGCACTACTTGGGATAGATGCTCAAAGCCATCGCCTAGGCCACACCTTTGCGTTGCCTGGCGACGGAGCTCACCAAAGATATCCTCCCAACCCCCACCCGGTGGGCGTTGGAAACCGCTAGGCCTTCGGAGGCGTCTTCCAACCTGTAGGAGGCTTCAAGTCTCCGATTCCAGTACCTCGTGGGGGTGGAATCGTACAGGGGTGTGAGTGGCACAGAACATCATGCAGGTGAGGTCGTGGTCCACCGGGCAACACTGGAACAGAGGCGAGGTCCCTAGCTGGACCCCGGGCTAACCATCATAAAAAGGGAGGTGGGCCACAGGGCTGGAGTCTAACATTTCTTTTTGATCAGTGCTAAATTTTCATGTGATTCCATTTGTTTTCGAGAGAAATTTGAATTAGTTCTAGACGAAGGCCATTTTTTTTTTTTTTAGTTTCAAGACTTTGGTGTGTCGCTAAAGCAATCAGAGTTTAGTGTAGTCTTGCACACCTGATCACTTGTAATCCTACTGCTGGTACTCTTTTTTAAACTATTTAAACGTGTTTGGAGTACCTTATGACTGCATTCATCGTGGGGTGTTGGTCCATATACATAACACATCTTAATTCTTTTTATGACACATTGTTTCTGACTTAAGAATATATCAAACAACAACAACAACACAACAGAAACTTTAACCCTTGTAATGACACATCTTAAGAAAAAGCGGTTGTCCTGGAGTTTTTCCTACTTGATCACAAAAATTCTGTTAAATTTCTGCTTATTTCTCAGAAGGCCTCACACCCTACAACTTCCTTATTAACTAGAAACCTGTACTTTTATTTTATCTCTTTTTTTGCAGAGTGAAACTCTCACCTTCCGACTTAAATAATTTTTTCCACTCACTCCCCCAAATTAAAAACACTGAAATTTTTTGCTTTACAAATTTAATTTTGGTATTTGAATATACCAATGTATTAGTATATGCAATTTATTAGGATATTTTTATGTATAAATTACCTTTAATTTTAGTAGATAATCTTTTCATAGTAATCATACAGTCTTAGGAAGTATATTTTTTTATACGATGCACAAAAACAATGCAGATTTGTCCTGAATTCAGCTAAAAGACAACTAAGCTGGATCTGGTGCACATGTCTGTGATCCCAACACTTGGGAGGCTGAGGCTGGAGGATTGCTCCAAATCTGAGACCTGCCTGGGCTGTACATGAGTTCACATAGTGAGACTCTGCTTTAAAAAACAAAAAAGTAATTTAACTCAGAGTGAAAGCAGCAGCATATTAATTTCTTTATTCCATTATTTATTCATTGATTCATCAGCAGTCCCATCAGCTCCCGTGCCTATTATAGAAGAATTTACTTTGGGAAAATAAGAGATAAAATTAGGCATAGAAAAATGCCATTAAAGTTTGAGGAAATGCATTATGGCACCTACTTACATTAGATAAAGTTTCATAATTTCTAAAAGTAAAGGGATTGGCAAAAAGCATTGATTGTTACATAACATCTCTTTGCAACCAACTCCTGGATCTGCTAAAGATGAATCAAAGAAGTTTGAATACATTCGTAAGAAACATGGTGTCATGAAAGTCAAGAAAGACCACTGTAGAAAAAAAAAACCTCAAATTCTCTTATGAGATCAAATGCAATGCCTATCCAATGGAATTAATAACATACAGTTTGTAGGTAACATTAGCAGAGCAATTTTGAAGGCATATTGGAGCAGAAACCAAAGTTGGAGTACACGGGAAATGGGTAGGATTGTGAACTAGGACTCATTGGAGAATTTAGAAAACACTGTCTTGATCCTTAATGGACAAGAATAAAAGCAATCCTCAAGAAATGCTGACTTAAGACAACTTTCACATTACTTGCAACCTGAGGCACACTGTTGAGTGAGGCAACAGACCTCAAACTGTGAATCTGATACAAAATGGTTATCTTTTGTAGTGTTCCCAAGTGCATGCAAGAAATAAGTATAAAGCCTCTCTATCTTAGGCCATAGGAGGAAGACCTCTCTATCATAGCTGTCAAGGAATTCCCATCAGCAGGTTTTCAAGAAGAAAGAACAGAAATCAAAAGTAACAAAGCACACAAGGAGAAAAGGCATTATAACCCTGAACCTAGAAAAACCAGAACTGCAGTTGCATGTGGTAATCCCAGTAATCTAAAGGCTAAGCAGAAAGATTGCAAGTTCAGTGCCAGCCTGGACTACCCAGAGAGATGCTGCCTCAAAAAACAAACAAAGGCAAGCAAGCAAGCAAACAAAACACAGACTTCCAGAATTACCATGTTAGAATAGCCAGAAACAGGTTCTAAAAGCAACTGTAATTATGCTTTTATTAAAAGACCTGTTTAAGATATCTATATAGAGTACAAGACTATAAAAATTGGCATTAAAGTTTTGATGAAGACATTTCTATGCAGTAACAGTGAACAGTCTGAAAGGCAATTAAGAAAATAATTCCATTATAGCAAAGTCAAAAAGAATAAAATACTGTACTGAGGAGTAAGCTTAACTATGGAGGTCAAAAACTTGTATACACAAAGCTATAAAGCATTGTTTAAAGAAGTTAAATGTGTCAGTAATCCCAAAATGTATCCCATGTTTGTGGATTAGAAGGCTGTTATTGTCAAAAAGTCAATACCACCAACAGCAATACCAATTTCAGTGCAATCCCTACAAACATGTTTTTGTAGGCATGGAAAAAGCCATTTTAAAACTCCTATGGAATCTCAAGGGAACTCAATAGTCAAAATAGTCTTGAAACAGAATGATAATAACCAATAGGAAAGAATTTGATATTTGAAAGTTACAATCTTTTCATTTAGAGACAGTTGCTTCTCCAAACTTTCTCCTGCCTAGATCGTAAACCACCACTGGCCACCTACCTCTCTCTTAGCTCTGATAAACGGACAGAATGTATAGCTGCTGCTTCCAGCAAGTCAGGGTCCAGCTTCATTTTCACAGAGGAATGGAACAAATGTGGCATTGTTGATCATCTTATTCTCCTCCTCTCTTCCTTACTGTAAGATACCCTTGTACACATGGACATAATGACATGGTGATTTGAGGCAATATGAGGTTCCTCCATCTCCACCAAGCTAGTTTTGAATAAAGCCATTTTTCCTTTCATGAAAATCAATGGGCTTCCATGATTTGGGGCATAGTGTTGACCCGAGCTGCCGGTAATACAATGTAAGAGGACCTGAAAAGAATAGTAATAATGTTGCATAACTGTAGATATACTTAATGCCACCAAACTGTATGTTTAAATATAGTTAAGATGATACATTTTATATACATTTCAGTGCAATAAAATATAAATAGCCAAAAAAAACCATGTGAAAATTAAAAACTGCAACAAAAAATAATTTAAAATACCTAGCCGGGTGTGGTCTGTAATCCCAGCATTTGGGAGGCTGAGGCAGGACTGTTGCAAATTCAAAACCAGCCTAGGCTACAAAGTGAACTCAAGGCATTTTGAACTGCAAGCAAGACCCTGTGTCAAAAAGACAAGTTAATTAAATATCAAGTAGGTGGGGTTTTTTTTAGGTCTGAAGACTAGAAATAGGAAGTATAGTAGAAAGAGTTTAAGAAATATTTGATGAGATAATTTCTGCAAATTTTCGAGAACTATTAAAAGATACTATTCTATAGTTACAAAAAGCCCAGTGAGCTCATTCAGGATAAATAAAAAGATACATTGTATATCTCTTGATTCATTATGGCAAATCTACAGAAAACCATAGACAAAGAAAACTCTAGCTGAATCCAGACAATTAAAAGCCAGATTATCTTTAAGAGTTTCTTAGAGTAATAGCTAGTAACAATAAGTACAATAGCTAAATCTGGGCCTCATTTGAATGTATAACAACAGGACAAATTCATATCATCACATAGTAGCTGGCAGGATTTGGTTGAGGATGTTAATTCATGTTTAATCTTGGTCACACACACATCGAGGTATGGCAGCTTGCTTTGTCAAAGTCAGGAAATGAGCAGGCTGATAATAGAAGCTATAATCTCATGGAATGCATATTTGTGCATGCTGTGAATTGGTTTTGGCAACTACAATCAGTGAATTTTCCATGATTTCTGTTTACTTCCTTAATACTTGATACATGTACTCTAAATTGATTTTTATTAAACTCAGTATAACATTAAGGATAAAAGATGTACTCCTATTAATGATGAGAAATGTAAAAAAGTAAACCACTTTGCTCTGTTCTTTAAACCTAATTATCTGTAGAGTTCACGAACAATTGCATACTAGGAAGTGTTACATATCATCAATTTTATAAGTACATATTAGAATCCACAGCTATGTCAATAGATTTTGTTTTCTTTTTGTGAAGGACCCAAATGAAGATACAGAATGGAATGAAATTTTAAGAGATTTTGGAATTCTTCCTCCAAAAGAAGAACCAAAAGATGAAATTGAAGAAATGGTTTTACGCTTACAGAAAGAAGCACTGGGTATAGTTGTACATTTATGGGCTAACAAAGGTGATAGAGCAGTTAGGTAGCAATACTGTGTTTTACAAACATCAAAGGAGACACCAGAGATTATTTAATAGAAACCATCTATATGTTCACAATTGAGGTATTGACTGATGTGTCTAATTAACATATAAAGACCATATGCTACTTAATGAAATAGCTGAAATATGCTGGTATGTAACCTCATGAGATTTCTTTTCCCATTATATTCCTCTACCTTGTGATTTCCCTGCATTTTGGTCATTCCACAGAATATATATTATTTGTCAAGATTTCAGGGTACTTGGAGGATATCTAAATTTATGGGGTCTGATTAATTTTCACACCTACCTTTACATATACTCAGTTGGTTCTGTGAACTTTGAATGAGCATAAAACTTTAATGTTTGGCTTCTCCAATATGTAAACTAAAATTGTGGCTAAGTGCTTCAGGTTTGTTTAAAGCTCTTCTTGATCTCCATTTATCAGAGATATTTGGCTTTTTAGATGTTTATGGTAAAGTGAAAATAACTTTTAAACAATTGCCCATAATTTATGTTATTATAGTTAAACCATATGAAAAGATGACTCTTTCACAGTTAGAAGAGGCTGAAGATGAATTTGATGAAGAAGATATGAAAGCCATTGAAACATATAGGTACAGTGATTTATTTTGCTTAAGAATTTTTGAATGAAGAAGTATTGTAAGAATGAAACCAAGAATTTTGGTGTTTATAGAATAAATTTTAGAGAAGAAGACTAAATTGTAGTAACATTTTAAAATTGCCTTTATGAGATAAAATTACATCATTAGAAACTTTTTTTCTCTTCTTGCCTTTATTTAAATACAAAATTATCAGGGGTTATGAGTGTAACTCAGAGGTAGAGTACGTGTTCACTGTCTTAAGATCCTGGGTTCAGTCCTCAGGACCATGAGGAAAAAAAGCCTAAAATAGAAAGTATCCAAAAATGTAAAGTATTCATCGTCTTATGTAGGATTAAAGCAAAAAATATAAATGAAAAGCCAATAAAAAGACAATCATGATTTTATATGCTAGTGAGATGAATCCTGGCAGAGGGAGTGTTCTTAGATACCTTTAGGTTAGGGTTGGTTTCTAGAAGCATCAAGCACGTGATTAGAGGAGTGGAATGTTCAGCCTTACTTACCCCATTGTCTGGAGAAAGAGAGGGGGATGGAAGTTGAATTAATCACCAGTTGATTAAACCAATCATCCATATGTAATAAAACCACTATAAAAATCTTCTAAATGATAGTACTATAGTCTGAATATTTGTATTCCTCCCAAATTCCTATGTCAAAACTTGATCTCCAAGCAATATTAAAAGATGGAGCATTTTGGAAAGTGTTTAGGTCATTGAGGACTCCTTGCTTGTGAATGAGTTTAATGCTCTTATCAAAGGTCTGAGGGCTGGTCAGATGGCACATATCTGCAATCCTTGTATTCTGTGAGGCTGAGGCAAGAGGGTTGCAATTTTGAGCCATACCTAGACAACTTAGAAACTTACCAAGACTCTGTTTCAATAAAAATTAAAAGAGGCTGAGGATATATAGTAATGTAGTTCACTGTGAAGGTTCAATCCCCAATACTAATATAAAATTCATTTTAGGCTGAGGATTTAGCTCAGTGGCATAAGCACCTGCCTGTCAAGTGTGAGATCGCGAGTTCGATCCCCAGCACAAGCAAACAAACAAAAAAATAAAAAAAAATCACTTTAACTTTAATTAGAGATTAAGCAAGTTTGACTTCCAGTACCAAAAAAAAAAAAAAAAGAAAAGAAACAAACAAAGAAAGACTATGCTAAATGCATATGCTTTTTTTTTTTTCTTGTAATGCTGGGAATCAAACCCAGGGCCTCTTAGATGCTAGTCAAACACTTTTCCAATAAACTATATCCCAAGTCCTCTTATATGCTTTTGTACCTCAGTTCTTCCATTTATGCTTTTTTTTTCATTCCATTGGTTTTTGTAGAATACTATTTTTATTTTCTTCTTTCCTTTTCTGTATTTAAAAAAATTTTTGCTTTGTGGTTCTCTTAAGGATTAAAATCAACTTCTACTTTAGTAACACCAGCATAGATTCAATACCATTTAAACACTTATTCACCTCCATAATCTTTATATTGTTATTGTCACAGATGCATTGCTATGTATTGTGTGACCATTAACAAAGGGGTTTTTTGGTATCAGGAGTCAAACTCAGGACCTCACGCTTCCCAGGCAGGCGCTGTGCCGCTAAGGTATATCCCCGGCCCTAACAAAGGTTTATAGTTATTGCTTTATGCATTTGCATTTTATATCATCTAGAAAAAAGGAGTTAAAAACCAAAAGGAGCACATTTTGTTGAGTAGGTCTAGTAGTAACAAACTCCCTTACCTCTTTTTATCTTGGAATATATTAATTTCCCCTTCATTCTTGAAACATAGTCTTGCCAGATATAAAATTGTAAGCTGACAGTTACTTTCTTTTGCTATTTCAGATATATAAATCTCTTCCCATTTAGCATCCAATGTTTCTAATGAGAAACTGGCTCATAATATTGTTAATGATCTCTTACATGTAATGACTTGTTTCTGTCTTACTGGCTGCAAGAATCTCTTTGAGTTTATCCTATTTAGAGTTTGTTAGATGTCTTAGGTTTGTAGGTGTGTGTTTTTAATCAAATTTAGGAAGTTTTCAGCCATTATGTCTTTAAATATTCTTTGTGTACTCTTTTCTCCCTTCTAGGATTTCCACAGTGTGTGTATTGGCCTACTTAGTAGTGTCCAACTTCCTAGGCGTTTTTGTTCTTTTTATTTTCTTCCTCAAACTTAATAATTGCAATTGTCCCATCTTTAAGTTTGCTGATTCTTTCTTTACTTACACAAGTTTGTGAAGATCTCCAGTATATTTTTTTCAGCATTTTACTTTTTAGCTCTTCTTGAGTGTTTTTCTTTTACCCATATCATTTCTTTTTTTCTTTTTCTTTCTTTTTGCTTGTGAGTGTGTGTGTGTGTGTGTGTGTGTGTGTGTGTGTGTGTGTGTGTGTATGTGTGTCTGGTTATTGGACCCAGGGATTTTGCCCTGAGCTACCTCTCTAGTTCCTTTTTATTTTGAAACAAGATCTTGCTAAATTGCTAAGTTTCCCAGGTTGGAGTCATGCTTGTGATACTCCTGTTTCAGCCTCCCCAAAGGGTGAGATTACAGACATGTGCCACCATACTCTGCTATTTCTGACACGATACTATTTCTGACATGATATGTATTCAGTTTTGCCCCAGGCCAACCTATTCTTCAACTTGCTAAATACCAACTGGGAATTCTGCAATTCAGTTTATTCTGACAGTAACTACAGACTTAGGGCACTCTAAGATGAGAAATCACTGCATACTCACTAAAATAATTGTAATACAAAATAAAGATAGCAACAAAAGTGTTGGCAAGCTTTTAGAGAAATTAAACCCCTGTTATTGCTGATGAAAATGCAAAATGGTACAGCTACTTTGAAAAACATCCTGACAAATCATCAAAAGCTTAAATGCAGCACTGTCACATAACTGAGCCATTCCACTCCTGATACGTACCCAAAACAGTGAAAACAGAACACGTATAACAATGCTAATTGCATCATCAAACCAAAAATTACAAATTGAATGTTTATCAACTACTCTGTGCATCACCAGAAGTGCTGTATTTGTGCGATGGAATTATTACTCACACACGAAACACAATGAAATACCAATATGCTCTATGACATGGGTGAACTTTGAAAATACCACACTAAGAAGAAGAAAACAGTTGTAAAAACAATATAAACAGAAAATAGGCTATTGGATACCAGGTCCTCAAAAGAGTAAATACAGAGTAACTGAAAATAAACACAGAGTTTCCTTTGGAGTGATAAATGGTTTTTTCATAAGATAGTCACAATTTTTAGATCCATCCAGGTCTCTCAAGCATCCTCTTTCAGGCTGTGGCTTGGACCCCTTTTACTAGGAATTACATAATCCTAGAATCCTTTACCTTATAAGGTATATTCAGAGAAGAATCATAGAAATGAATACATCCTTTCCTTCATGTTCTAGTAGCTTTGTCCCTAATGTATCTATAAAGTAAGCTTGCTAGTATGTTCTTTCTCTGAGTCCTACAAGAGAAGCTATAAAAAAGCTGCATGTGTTAACCAGGCATCAGGATAAGATAAATCAAAAAATATTCAAAAGGAAATGACAAAATGCTGTTTTGTAGGTAGTTATAAAATAATGAGTGAATTACCTCAGAAACTCTTATAGCTAAAAAGATTAAAAATTTGTTCATAACCATGAACATGTAGTGTGTTTTGTGGCAAATATACTAAGTTGATTGGCACATGTTCCTCTTTCTCTTGATGATACACCAGTTATGCAAAAGCTAACAAGCTGAAATTGTATGTCTGTCTTTACTGCAATAAGGATAATTAATGTAATTTACATTCTGTTAGCACATTCACAGTATATTTGAATTCAGAGTCAAATTACAAAGAAATGATAGCACACAAAGCACCACCTAGCCAGCACTAATCTAGAATTCACATCACGGTTTTGGAGCCAATATTCTGGTAGCAGCTTGTCATCATGAGATGATTGCTATGGAGAGGGGTTTCTAACAAGAGTTGCTACTGTGGATTTCAGAACCTCCAGGGTAATTTGACAGTAGGGCCAACTTAAAACACCAGTTCCAGATTCCCAGTTTCTAGATTACCTACGAAAGCCATGACGGACCAGTTTTGCAATGTTGTTTTGAGAGTGATTTCTGGTTGCCCAGTTTAGAGTTTACTTCTTCTGCCTCTCCATTGGGTTTGCAAAACACTTAAATCATCAGATCAAACTTCTTCGTATTTAAAATAGCCAGAAGGCTTTCTGTTTATGCAGCTAGATCCCAACTGATCTGACTGTTCAGTGAGAAATGCAGGCCACTGAACACTATGTGACTTCCTACTGGCAAAACTAGACTGTATGTCTACTTTTCTCCCCTACTTAATCCAAAGAAATAGCAAACAGGAAGGAGAGGTGGTAGAAGGGGGAGGAGAAAGAGAAGTGGTGGTTGTTACACCATTAAGTAGGGAATGGTGCCATTGCCAGAACAAGAACATTTTCAAATTTCTGAACAGTGTTAATCCAGTGCGCTCAAATGGAGGGTAGGTGGTGATAGCAATATTAACCATTCTGTACAAACAAAGTGAAGCTCTCAGAAGATCTTTGAGGTAGCTCTCGACAGCTGAAGCCCTTCAATTTGAAAATGGTAAGAAGTTCTACCTAATCCTGTGTCGCTATCATTAGCATCATCTTTTAGGCTTCATTTCACTTGGATTGTTATATAAAGTGAGAGAATTTGCCTGACATGTTTCTACATGTAAAATACAGTCAGAATGTTTCAGAATGTTCCCAGGATTTTGTTTTTGTTCAAGTGTGATCAGGAGGGAATTGCCATTCAAAGGATGGTTTGGGGGCTGGGGATGTGGCTCGGAAGCAGAGATCTTTCCTTGCATGCATGAAGCCCTGGGTTCCATCCCCAGAAGAGAGAGGCATGGGAAGCAAGATAAAAGCTTAGGCATGAGCCTTTATTGGAGCTTCAACAGAAAAGACTGCACAAGAAGGGTAAGCAGGCTAAGGACAGAGTAGGGCAATGATGTTGGGCGCTGGGCTGCTGGAACTCTTTCTGGTTCAGGCCCTGAGGTGACAGGGCAACAAGGGAATGGCTTAGCTTGAGAGAGAAGATGATGGAGAGCATGTGCTCTGCACTATTTGGTCTGCATTTGAAAACTTGTTCTCTAGTTCAGTGTGTATTCTTCCTTAGAATTAAGTTTCCCTGAGATAGGCACTGTGGCTAGAGAACTGGCAAGGCTTTAAATGCCAAAAAGTAAGAAAATATAGTTAACACACAGAGAAAGCAGAGTAAGTCCCCAGGCAAATTGAGGGATATAAAATCAATATGTTAAGGAGCTTCAGGAAGTATCAGAAACCATTTGGGTTTGCTGCATAAATCCAAACATTAAACAGATTAACCTCCAGAGTACAAAAATTCTGAAAGTTGTTTAACAAAATGGGTAAATGTTATGGAATTCTCATGGGGGCCAGACGCCATGCTAAGAAATTTGCATATATAATCTCACTTAATCCCCAGCAATCCTCTGTAAGAGTAGGTATTAATGTTCTTATGTACAGTTAGAGAGACTGGAGTTGAGGAAGATTAAAAAACCTGCCCAAGTTCATGCTACTATTAAATGCTGGAGCTGGCATTTAAACCCAGTTTATCTGTCTTAGAGTCCAAGCTCTTAATTACTCTTCTGCTATCTTGTTTCCGGTAATAAAATTAGTTTTTAACAAGTAATTAGATATATTCACGAAGACTTTTGACTAAAGATCAGCTTAGCATGCTATGGTTATAAACATGGTGAGAATAATAATATGAACTTCACAAAGTTTTTGAAAGGATTAAATTAGTCAGTGTAATGTACTTAAAATAATAGTTTTCTCAGCAAATAATAAACACTCAATAAATGTTAGCTATTATCTAGGTTTTCTGTCTTATAAAATATTTAGCCTGTGTATGAGAATTGGTAGGCCTAATGTCTAAATAACCTAATGATAAATAAAAACAAATGTAAAAGTCAATAGTAAACTTTTTATACTTTGTAATATCCATCATAACACAAATTCCAATGTAAGATAAATTGGCTTTACAGGATCACTGATGGTTATCCTATCACTTAAGATGCTTGATATGAACAGGCGTTATGTTCCTTGCCCTAAATTATTGCTGTGCATGAAAATGAGTTTAAGAATATGACAATTTCCTTAAGTAATTTAAGTTTTCTTTTCAATTAGAGAAAAGCGGCTACAGGAATGGAAAGTACTTAAGAGAAAACAAAAATTTGGGGAATTAAGAGAAATTTCTGGAAATCAGTATGTGAATGAAGTCACAAATGCAGAAAAAGATGTGTGGGTTGTAATTCATCTGTATAGATCAAGGTAAGTACCATGACATTTCAAAATTAATGTACTAATGTTTTAAAAGACAGTTTTAAATTTAACATTCTATAATGCATATAACAAAAAGAAAAAGATATATATGCTCCACATATGTAAATATATCTATAGAGTTTTAATAGATACTGGCTTCAGGGATTAAATTATATATTTAAAAATATTTTTATTTCTAGTTTGAAAAGCTCATTTCATTTCCTAGAAAAATAAGTGTTCTGTAGTTAGTTTAAAAAGCTTTTTATAATGGAAAATATTAAAGATACAGAAGAGGAGAGAATGATAAATTAAGCACTGTATCTACAGCATAGACTCAACGATGATCATTTTGCCATAAATATCTCATTGCTACTATTTTTATATTGTCATTTGAAAAAATACAAAAAGCTAATTTAAAATGCTCCATTGTACTAATGTACAAATGTCCCTTTCCTTATCAGCCTGGTACAGTAAAGTCTGGGAACAGTAGCCTTTTCTCCTAATCTCATTCTCTGATTGGAAGAATCCGGTTGTTTTAGGTTCCCGGCCCTGAGCCTCAGGGCTGCTGACATTCTGTAGACAGAGGCCACAACAATAGTCCAACTTATCTTTAGCTTAATCTATAAATAATAATTTTCTTCTCCAGATTCTTAGAGACATTCAGAGGAATTTGTGCAAATTATAGTCCTGCAATTTATCAGCTCACCAGTTTCTCAAATTACAATAGGACATGCTCCATAAAAGTAAACATTACTTTTATCGTTAACTAAAACTATTGTTAGGTAAATTTTTAAAGAGTTTTAAAGTCTTAAAAATCATTACCCTATCATTTTAAATGTCCCACTTATTGAGTAAAACAATTTGTTAATGCTCCAGGGAATTCTCACAAATAAGGATGAGAAACACTGATACCTGCAAATCTGGGGTCTATTTGTAGTAAAATTTATATACCGAAGTGGTTTACTGAATGCCTTTTCTGGCCCTTGATGATTAGCAGAATGAATGCTGCTTCTGAATGCGCATTAAAGTAAATACATTTTTTTCCTTTAAAAGTTATTTCCAAATAAATTGCTAATTTTGACAAATAATTTTCAAAACTTGTAAAGGTTAAAGTGTGTTTCTATGTGCTTCAAAATATCATACGCTTTGCTATTCTTCAAAAAGAATGTAGGTTCATAGTATTTTAAATATTTGTGACTTAAGGTTTTCTAGTGCCGATTTAAAATCATTATATGAATTATTAGTTTTCTCAACATTAAGGAAACACATTTGGGGATGCGATACAATTCAGTGTTAGAGTACTTATCACACATTGGCATGTAACATATATTTTAAGAAAATCCATCCATAATAATCCAAATTCATAAAACATAACAGAAAATGATTATTTTTTAAAAAATAGTCTTTAAAGAGTCAGAGGGTTTTGGTTTTTGTAGTGGGGATTGAAGCAGGACCCTTGCACTTGTCCACACTCCCAGCCGTATTTATTCGTTTATTTATTAAACCAGATCTCACTAAGTCACTAAATTGTCCAAGTTGTTTTGCTATGCTGGGGATCAGACCTAGGGCTTTGCACATACTGGGTTAAGCATTCTACCTCTGAGCTATATTCCCAACCTCGAGATGCCTAGTTTTTTTTTACAATGGATTTATTAATAACTTTAAATATCATAAAATAAAATATAACTGTTAAACAGATTTGGGTTTCTTGTTACCTCCTATGAATTTTATAGGAAGGTAAGAGTCTGCTTTTCACTAGGTTCCTAAAGTCTTCACCATTAACTGTATAGAATTGGGCCTATGTTTTACCCAGATGAAGGCTCAGTCAGCTTAAGATCCTTACAGTGATCTAACTTACGCTGAGACAGGAAGCCTAATAGCTCAGCTTGATGCCAGTTTTGTTACTGGTTTTTTTTTTGTTTGTTTGTTTTTGTACCAGCAACTGAACTCAGAACTTTGGGCTTGCCAGGCAGGTGCTTGTGCCACTGAGCTATATGTATCCCTGGCCCTTGTCTTACATTTATATCATTAATATTCCCCAATTCACATTTTGAACTTTCAACACCATCTCTAAGCCTATAGTTTGTCTTTTTAAGTTTTTTCCTCCATAAACAGATATATCACATTACCTAAAACTAGGAAAGTTTCTAAGAATTTCACTGATGCTGAGAATGCAAAGTCAAAGCATCTGTCTTTTCTATTACATACATTTTAATACAATAGAGGGAGAAAATACAGTAATACAGTATTTTAGGTGTTATTGTTGAAGTCCACAGAGTAGAATAAAGGAGAGACAGAATAATTAAATTCTGCCTTTGGACAATGAAGTATGGAAAGTTCTTATGGTAACTGACTCTTGATTTTGGATTTAAAAAAAAGAATGAATTCCCCAAGTTTCAGGTTACAGAATGAAAGGGTTATTTTAGAAGGAGTATGCATCTTGAACAAAAGCACAGAAATCCAAGATGTCTGGTGCTTTGGAAGGCTTTACATAATTTGACTTACCCCAGGCACATGGTGCAATAAGGCGTCAAGCAGAGAATACTATTAGAAAGGTAGGCAGTGGGGCTGGAGATTTAGCTCAGTGGCGTAAGCACCTGCCTTGCAAGCAGGAAGTCATGAGTTCGATCCCCGGTACCGATAAAAAGGAAAAAGACAAAAAAAAAGAAAGGCAGGCAGGGGCCAGGGTATGAGACCCTTGAAAGCCCCACTGCAGAGTCCAGACTTCTTAAAGGCAGTGAGGAGCCACTAAAGAATTTTGAACGTCGGAAATCTCAGAATTACACAATGAGATTTTCATGGTGAGCTGCTTTTGTATTCAGGTGAAGGGTCAATATAGACAATGAGCCTGGAAACAGATTTAGTGTAACCCAAGGTAGTTCAGATAAGAGAGGAAAAGAGTAAAGCAAAGGGTTGAGATGGATACAAAATGAGGAGATGGAGTCAGTTGTGACTTGATCACTAATCAGACAATCTTCTTGTGGAAGAAATGGAAATTTTTGGCCTGAAAGCCAACCTAATAAAATATAGATTAGGTGGGTTTTTTTTTTTTTTGGATGGGGAAGAAAGGAGATGAAGTCTACCAGCTGTTGACGTCAGGATGGTTAGGATTGTCCAGTGAATGCATTTGGAATAAGACTAGTGTCCAGGATATAATTATAAGGGACAAAGACAGAAGAAAGTCACAGGTAAAAAGGAAATTAATAGAAAGTGCTATTACAGAAATGAAAAGAGGAGAACATCTCAGAAATGGAGGCAATGAAAAAGAGCTGATATTAGAAGGAAAGAGAACAGTTATTAGGAGGGGAGAAAGGATTGTAAGTGTCTAAAAAAACTTTCTAAGATTTATTAACTTAAATATGGTTACAGTGGGAAACGAGTTTTTGCAGTAGGAGCAATGAGAAAATAGAAGAGGGAAGCAGAACGACTGAGTGCACAGGACATGGAAGGGGTGTGCAGTGAAGCAGAGATGGTAGGATTACCCTGCAACCGTCTGATGCCTTGAGGGACACACCCTGGAGAAAGGGGACAAGTTGGAGAATGGTATAATGGCAGTTCAGTGATTAAGCAAGAAAACTTGGAGGTTTTAGTCATACTTACAAACAATTTTAAATTTCTGATGAGAAATAATTCTGGAGAATGGGGACCAGGAGGTGGTATGGAATGGAATGCTTAAGAAGACGAGGTTGAAGTTCCTTTAGGGTCAAGAAAGTCAAGGAAATTTGAGATGAGGAAATTTGGATATGATAATCTCACATGGAAATAAACCTATGCACTGCATTTCAACTAAAGACTCAGAAATTTCTTGGAACTATGCCACTTTGTTTTGTTTTATTCTGTGTCCTACCTACTGGAAACTACATTGACTTAAATCGACAGGAAGTTGAATATAGTTTGTCTAAGTTAGGCATTCGACTCCCAAAATATTTCTAGGTTATAGTGGCATTTCCAATAAGAACCAGAGGATTGTGCATAGAGTTTATCATTGCTAAAGGTAATGGTGGATGATGGGGATACGCCTTTATGTAAAAACTTGAGACATGTAACTGCTCTGGAGATGTTTCACTTGTTAGACCCACGAGAGTAGCCGGTTTTTAAAATGTTATGTGTTTTCCTTTTCAGCATCCCAATGTGTTTGTTGGTTAACCAGCATCTTAGTCTCCTCGCAAGAAAGTTCCCAATAACTAAATTTGTTAAAGCCATTGTGGATAGCTGTATTCAACACTACCATGATAATTGTTTACCAACAATTTTTATTTACAAGAATGGCCAGATAGAAGGCAAATTCATTGGAATTATAGAATGTGGAGGGATAAATCTCAAGCTGGACGGTAATTTTTTTAAAAAATTTATTTATAGAAATAAGAGGTGAAGATTTCTGTGGTTTGATAAGCATCAGGAAAGTTTATTTCCTTAAAAAAGAAAGTTTTTTTCCTTGCTTCTATTCTTTTTTGAATGCCTCCAGAATAATTTTCCCAAGATAGTATTCTTGTCATAAATTTTTGGCTTATTCATTTTTTTAACCTAAAACTGGAAATCTTGTACCTAAAATTCTGTGACAGTCTTCATTCTCCCTGTCCAAACCCTATTCCTGTGTCTTCCTCTTGTCCTGTTTTGTAATTCTGGACTAATTAATAACATCTTCATTTTCTCCACTGAATTTCTGTAAAATATAGTGTGTGTACCACCCATTTTTACTTATTTGAATGCCATTCCCATTTTATTGATTCATTTCCCCTTGCATCTCAATTTCCTAACAAGTGCTGGGGACACATCTTCTATTATTTGCTTTTTCATAGCACACAGCCAAGGCTATATATTTTTAGTTATGTAACGACTTTTAGTTTCTAAATGTTTGGTTTATTCATTTTTAAAGACTATTTATCCTATGAAACTGAGAATCTTTTTATCTTATCATCATGCTAAGGCCATAATGAAAGGTTGTTTTAAAGAGTTATTCTTTCCTTCTGTCAATACCCTAAAAATGTGTGGCTGTATTAGGACTAGAACAGTTGGTTCCAATGTGCCTTTTCTTTTTTTTTAGTCTTTAAGGCCCCTCCTTGGTTCACTACCTTGTTTTTCTAGCTTGAACCTCATTTTTTAAAGTTAAAAATTAATACAAGGGAGTACAAGAAATTGTGGTTTTACACATGTAGTTACATGAAGTAACTATTGTCTTATTGTTTGGCTGCTATTACAAAAATACCATAAACTAGATGGGTATAAACAAAAAGCATCTGTTTCTCACAGTTCCAGAGGCAAAGAAGTCCAGGTTGAAAGCCATAGTGAATTCAGTGTCTGGTGAAGGTCTGTTCCTTAGTGACTTCTTCCATGTTCTCTCTTGGCAGGAGGAGCAAACAAGTTCTCTTTGGCCTCTTTTTTAAGGGCACTAATCCCACTCATTAGAGCTCCACCTTCATAATCTAATAAGTTTCTCAAAGGCCTACTTCTTGATACTATCATCTTGGAGTTAGGACTTCAGTGCATGAATTTTGAGGTACACAAGCATTTAAGACTACAGCAGTTGTCAAAAAATGTGGCGTTTGAGGGTGTGGCTCACTGGTAGAACACTTGGGTAGCAGTGATCACCAGCACTGGGAAAAAAACTGAGATGAGCATTTGTTCATGTGTATCTGTTTACATTTGAAAAAATATTGTAAATATAGCTCAAGTTACCTGCATCTGTATTCTCAGTCCTGTTCTTTACTGTGTTCCCTTAGAAGCAAACATTATCATAAATTTAGCGTGTATCTGTTCTTTCTTCATTTTATTGTATTATCAGATGTACCTCAGCTTACTTATTCTCCTACTGATAGAAATGTGAGTTGTTTTCATTTTCCCTTTACAAAATATTTTGCTGTTACTATATTTGTGCCACTTCTGGAAATTTCTCAAGGACTTATGGGGAATTGTGGGGTCTTAGAGCTTACCTATTTTCAAACACACTAAATAGGTAACAAATTGCCCTATAAATGATAGTACCAATTTATCCTCTCATTAGCCATCTATGATATTTTCCAGTTACATTTTCACTAGGTTTTATATAATTTTTGTCAAGTTGATGGCTACGAAATGGTATGTTATTAAGTTTGTTTATTAGTGGAGTTAGCATTTCTAAATATGTATTGATCATTGTACTGTCCTCTCCTAATTATTTATGTTTTGTTCATTTTTCAGTTATTTCACTGATTTTAGAATGCATGTACAAGAGTATTTATGTATATACGTGTGTACATATACACGTGTTTTGGGTACTGCTTTTATAGTTTTGCTTATATATTCTCCATAGTGACACAGTACCTTATCATTTCAGTGGTGTGTGTGTGTGTGTGTTGCTGGAGATCAAATCCAGGACCTAAAATACTAAATATGCTTTATAACTGAGCTATATTCCCAATCTAAGTTTGTACTTTTTTTTGAGACAGGGAAAGATTTTAAAACTCAAATTCCTGGATTCATGCAGTCTTCCTGCCTCAGTCCCCCTAATACACACATGCACCGTGAAACCTAGCTTCATTTCACACGAAAGTTATGACATAGTCAAAAGTATTAATCTTTACCTTTCACACTTTTTGTGCTTTACTTTTAAAACATTTCTGTACTTCTAATGTGAAAAAGATAATTCTCTATACTTTCTTAAATAGTTTTAAAGTTTTTTTTTTAAACTTAGGTCTTAACATTAGTAGGACATAAGAAATGTATCTGATTTCATTTTTTTCTCTTAAAAATGCAGTTTTTTCAACCGCACTTACGAAATTTTCATTTCCCACAGATATTTTTGAAATCTATTTAACTGGTAAAATACATAAAACATAAAAATTTATCATCTTAACCATTTAAAAGTATGTAGTTTAGTTGGCTTAGGTAAATTCATATTGCGCTAACAGTCTCATTTCTTTTCTTCTTGTAGAACTGTAACTACACTTACTAAACTCCCCAATCCCGCTATCCCTTAGTCCCACAAATACTCCTCTACTTTTGTCCTTCAGAATTTGAGTACTCTAGGTATCTCATAATTGGAATCATACATTTGCCATTTTGTGACTTTTCACTTTGCATAATACCTTTAAGTTTTCTTCAAGGTGTAGCATGTATTCTCATCTTCCTTTCTAAGGTTAAAAATCTAACTGTTGTGCATGCATTCATCTGTCAATAGATACTTGGGTGCTTCCATCCTTTGGCTATTGTGGATAATGCTGCCATGAACGTGAGTGTAGAGTATGTCCTTGTCGTCACTCTCCTGGCAATATACTAAGACGAGGACTCTCTGAGAAGTGGTAATTCTTTTATGGAATTGCCATGCTTTCCATAACAGCAGTGCTACTTTATTCTCTGGTCACATGTGCGTAAGAGTCCCATCTCTTCACACATTTGCCAAAATTTGTTTTTACTATCATTCTAGTGGGCTTTAATGTTTACTGCATCACTTTGACAGTTTAAAAATGCTTGAATGTTTCTGAAGCCTGTTTTATATTCTACTGGTCTTTTTGTTTAGCTCTACACTCATACAACATTGTGTAATTATTCCAGCTTTACAACATCTCTAGTAAGTCTTTTTCAGAATTTCATGTAAAAACCCTGCTAAATATTTATTAGAATTAAATTTATAGATTAGTTCTTGGAGAAGTGTTACTGTCCATTAATTTTACACACACACACACACACACACACACACACACACACACATATATACATAATTTTTTAAGACAAAGTTTTTGCTATGCAGCTTAGAATGGTCTCAAATTCATCTGTGAAGATGTGGGACTTGGGGATATCAACTTTTTGGATATTGGGCTTTCTTTCTTGGACGTTCTTTTTTCTTTTCTTTTTTTTTTTTTTTTGTCTTTTTCCTTTTTATCGGTACTGGGGATCGAACTCACGACTGCCTGCTTGCAAGGCAGGCGCTTATGCCGCTGAGCTAAATCTCCAGCCCCTTCTTGGACATTCTTAGATCGGATCTAAAAATTTCACCCAAAGGCCACGTGTTCAGAGTTGGGGTTTTTGAAAAGCAACTGGGCCTGAGGGCTCTAATCAGTGGACTAACCCGCTCACAAATCGATGGCATTATTGGGAGGTAATGGGCAGGGTCTAAGTGAAGGAAACGAGTGAGACCCAGGCCATGACTTGCCCCAGCCCTTCCTCTCTGGTTCTCTCTGCTCCCCAGTTGCCACGAGGTAAGTTTTTCTCCACCACACTCTCCTACCATTACTGCTTCACCTCAAGCCCCAAAACAGCTGAAATATACCTTTTCTCCTTTTAAACGGATTTTGTCAGATATTTTATCACAGCGATACAAAGTTAACAGATTTTAGTTTTCTTGAGACAGGGTCTCACTAGGCAGTTCAGGCTGGCTTCAAGCTCGTGGTAATCCTCCTGCCTTAGCCTCCTAAGTGCTTGGGATTACAGGTGTGCACCACCATACCCAGCTAACAGGTATATTTTAATTCATATTTTCTTGAAATTCTCCCACTAAAGTTTTCAGATGTACTGGTATGTTTGTTTGCTTTCCCTCCCACAGTAGTCCCAAGGCTTTTAAAATTGTTTGTATGGTGTTCCCACTAATTTACATCTTTACCAGATCTTAACGTTAGTTGTGTGTGTTTGTGTGCACGTGTTATCCTTAAGATAATGGGTAAGAAATGGTATCTTGTTATTGTTTGGTTATGTCCAATGTAAATTCTTTATCTTATGTGGTTTCTTTCCCTTTCTGTGAACATTTCTGCTTGGAATGTGTTTAAGGAATTTTCTTCATTTTACCTCTCTTTCTGCTTCATTATCCTTATCTTCTTGACTTGAAGTTTTAAACCATTTATTTTCACTCATTTAAAAATAATTTAACCACAATTTCATCTAACTTTGCTGTATTCAATATGTATTCTGATACTGTAATACTTTCACTGTCATTCAGTTTCAAATACCTTCATTTCTACATTATTTTTATTAGTGTCAACTTGTGCCATATAGATGATAAATTTCTCTTTGAATTTTTTCAAGATCTTTATGCAGCTTTATGATGGGTTATCTATTGCAGAACTTGAATGGAAACTAGCAGAAGTTGGAGCAGTACAGACTGATCTGGAGGAAAATCCCAACACAAGCATTGAAGATATGATGGTATCTTCAATTAGAAACACCTCCATTTATAATGACAGTGATAGTTCCAACAGTGATAATGATAACAAGTAGAAATATTCAATAAATAGCTTTAAAATATATGCATACTCAATGTTGTATTTAATGATTTCATAATCAGACATCAAGACATTTATAGATTTTCATTTCTACACTAGAATTATAAACTTAATTCTATTTAATTATAGTCATTAGAAAATTTTTCACGTATTTCAAAATATTCATTGCGTCTTGACAAAAGCAGAATTTCTATTCCTTGTAATTCTCTTGTGATTCATTCTTTGTCTAACCCATGTTGGACAAAAACACAAATATTGTAAGTTATCTGTATTGTTGTCTCACTTCCTAAGAGATTTATGAAAGAAAATAATGACAGAACCAAGAAATTTTAAGTCAACACATCTTTAATTCTATTATTTAGGGACCTTAAGTAAAGATTCTTACATTATTTACCATTTGCTTTTTCTTCAAAGCATGAACTTAATAATATATTCTAAAGATTCTAAAAAGTACATAAAAGTACATAAAAATATTCCTATCATTGCTTTGAATGGTTCTATTAAGGTAGAAAGTTACTAAGTTTTGTCACTAATAAACTGTAGAATTATTAGAAGAGTATGACATGTAGGGGCTGGGGATTTAGCTCAGCGGCATAAGTGCCTGCCTTGCAAGCAGGCAATTGTGAGTTCAATCCCTGGTACCGATAAAAACGAAAAAGACAAAAAAAAAAAAAAAAAAAAAAAAAAAAGAGTATGACATGTAAGTTTCTAAATCTTGAGAGGGAAGAAAAAGATACCAAGACTAACCTATGTTTTTAATGGTAATCACAGACTTTCTCATGAGAAAACAGAATTTTAGGACACTGCAGAAGACCTGCAGGGTATTTCATCTTGGTATGACAATGAACATCATTTAATAGAGGAAAGATTGGTAAATCCTTCACATAACAAGTTCAGTAATACATTTTCTATTTGGTTCATATTGATGACCCATAATTCTGAATATAAATGCTCACTGATGCCGTGGAGAATCTAGACTAAGTTTAAATGCTTTAATTACAAAAATAAATTGTTGGGAAAGGAGGCTGTTTAACATGGAATCAACAAAAGGCTCTGTTACTACTGGTGGGCTAAGGAATCTTACAGGCTGCAGAGAACTGTAAAGTAGAAAGTTAAATGCAGATTTAAGTAATAGTTTACTAGAAAATGTAAAATCATGTCAGAGGAGTAGCTACCTGATTCTATTGATCCAATCCCTAAATTCCTTAAGAAATGGATGGATAAATTCTTATCCAGTATAAAAGTTGTCAAGTGAATGGTAGAGCCATATTATCATAAAATTACAATTTAACTCTAACGCACATAAACAAGAACATTATTTTGTTCTCAAATTATAACCAAACACAAAACCTCTAAGTGTAATTTTTCTCTTTCTTTCTTTTTTGGTAAATATGTATTTACTTAACTTTTAGAAGTTAAAATTAACAAGTTAGTTGAAATAGAAAATACTTATTTCCCTCTGCACTCAGATCTATTAAGTGACAGTTAAATTTTTATCAACAAACAGAGTTCTGTAGAACTCTGTTTTCACATTTGGACAACAGAGACAACCATAAGAAAAGAGGACAAACTCCTGGGCCCTTAATCTATTTCTCATTGAAAGCACGGTTTGTGTTTTCTTCTGAAGTTGTCAAGAGACATAAAAGTAGGTTGTGCTAAAAACTGTGACTCTTTACTTGGGTGTACAGATGCCTAAAAGGTAACTAAATGCAGAACAAAGCTTGACCTTTACTTCATTAAACTCTAGATCAAGTCATTTTTAGCTCTGCATATAGAATGCTAGTCATTTAGGGAATTTGCTTAGAAGTTCAAAAAACAAGGTTCATTCTGAATTTACCTAGCCTACCTCATCAGGTTAAGAGGTTCACAAGGATACAGCTTTGCCCAAAAATCTTCACTGCCCTAAAACTTATGGTCACCCTGAAGTCCAGCACAGGTTCACATTACTGAAATTGCCCGTAAGTCTTGATGCTTCAGCTATGGGGAATTGAACAGTCCCTCAAATGATTCCTCCAAACTGAGATAATCAACTGAAACTCAACCCACCACAGCATCCCATAAAACTGCTCTCCCTTTTGTAAGGCCAATTTGATCCTGTTTGTCACAGTGTGTCTCTCAAGTTGGAGTCCTTTGCCTGTCTTTTCTATGTCAGGACACTGGCTTGGTCTCTATCAGCTCCTCAAGCCAAAATCACTTATCTTTTTCTTACTTTCCAGTGAAAGCTTTGGCCTGTAAATTTATGTTGTTGCTTTAATTTCCATATTCAGTAAAGACACACACTAGCTGGTGACAAAAATCATAAGATTATACATTAGAACTGTCTGGCTGTGATTCCAACCCTGCTCTTACACAAAATGCATACAGACTCTCAAAACAAGGCCTCATGCCTGCCATCACAGGTCACCACTGCTTCACACATTGCTTTATTTATACATTCTCATTTTAGGAGGATATGACTTTATCAGAATGTGGGAAAATCACTATTCAGTAACTTTTCATTTTACTGAATGTATTATTTGAAGGGTGGAGATGAATTTTTAAATTGACATTCAACCATTTTTGACACACAAAAAAGTATACCTCATAGACTTCAATTAATATTTGCCTTGCCAACTGTGTTGTTTTGAAACTCCCTTCACGGTGTTTTGTGTGGTCCTGGAATCAGCTGCCGTTTCCAGGGAGCTTGACAGAAATGTATAACCTCTGGCCCTATCCCAGACAGAGGAATTTCACCTTAATGAGATCCCCAGGTGACTGGCATGCAAACGAAAATTTGAGAAGCACCAGGCACCAAATCCCTCAAAGTTGGTTTTAGCTTGTTCTTTAGCTCTTACACCGCTCTGGGGATTATTAAATCTAACCAGTTTGAAATTCCACTCTTAGTTCCAAGCTAAACATTCTCTGGCTGAACTTGTGACTCAAGGAACTCTGAAAATGAAAGGTGGGGTTTGTTTTCAACCAATTTTATCAGTCCTTTCTGGGCCCATCCCTGTGGTACTGGGGACAGGGAAGACAACAGGGACATTTCTCTCAATTGTATATCCACATCACATCTAAATGCTCGTTCTTTAATAAGGTACACTGAGTTCTCCACAAATAGAGGCAATTTCCCATAGCACAATCTCTTGCTCAACATGGCGGATGCAACAGTGTTAGCCTTCTCCTAATTTCTCAGTTTCCTTCCACAGGAGTTTATGTAGCTCTTGTTGGTAACCTGTTCTTCTCCCTTAAGTGTTACGATGATTCAAACCAGCATTAATCAAACCATCAGAAATTTACACACCCTTGCCATACCAAATGATGGACATGTGGGCTGTTTCTCTTCAGTCCACCCCTGGCCAACTACTTGTCTCCAAGTCTCTCGCCTCCCATTCAGGTTAATGAATCTGCCCGTGGAAGAGCTACCTGTCTCCTTCGTACAGTCATCTCATTTCTCTTGTTGAATCTTTTGGAACTTTACTCATCTAACTTGGAGAAAAACTGGACATATAAGGAAAGGAAAAGCCACAGTATTTACCAGGAACTTAAAGCTTCAATGATTCTTCCAAGTCATCCTCTTTATCCAAGTATTGGGCTTTAATGGTCTGTGAGAACAAGCTCAAAGGAGCAACCATAAATGAAACACCCAAAAAGAGATATCAAGTAGATAACTGTCCACTTCAAGCTTCATGTGGTCATGGGGGAGGTTTTTTGGATCTACAGTGTGGGATTAAGGGTGTGTGGTATTAAATTAGTCCACTAATTAGAATTAGCATAGTGCTAGGTGTGGTTGAATGAATTTACCGAGAACAGAAGCCCCACCCTTGGTATGAGTGGCACTACCCCAAAACCTTGCAAGCTGGATGGAATAAAAGGAAAATGCATGTTTGCTGTTTGCTGCTTCCTACCTTCTGCTTGCCCATTATGGGCTGTTTCTCCTCGGAGATGCCTCTTTACCATGCTGCCTTGCCTTGGAAACAGATGACTATGGCCTGAAACCACTACAAATTGTGAGCTGAAATAAATTTCTTCTTTAACTTTGGTTATCAGGTATTTTTGTTCCAGCAATGAGAAAAAGAAAACAGACTGCCAGTACAAAAATCTGTCTTAGTTATTTCTTTGCTACTGGGACAAAATACCTAAGACTTACAAGTTAAAGGAGGAAAGGTTTGTTTCAGCTCAGTTTGTAGAGGTTTCACTCTATAGTTGGTTGGCTGCAAGACAGGGCAGCAAGGCACAGGGACATGGCAGTGACAATCCATGGCAAGAGCAGCAGCAAGACTCCCTTTCCTTTTTATCCATCCATGCTATGAGCCTTTTAGATGGTGCTACTCACGTCTAGGGTAAAATTTCTTATTAACCACATGCAGAATTATGATAAATCAATTAGCGGCCTAATCTAATCCCACACACCCTAGATCCAGCCACCTCCAAAAAGCCTTACCTCTGACTGCATGAGGCTTCAGGAGACATCTAGATAAAAGCCCTAACAGTAGGGCTCCTTTCGAGAAGAGGAGAATGTATAGCTTGGAGGTAAAGTTTTGGGCCATTATAACCATTCCCTGGGTTTCAACTGGCAAAACTGTAAAAATCTACAACCACTATCCTCATCATGCAAGCCAGAATTTTCAGGAATGTTTATTATTATAACTTTTAAATATTCCAGGGCTCAAAAGGAATTACTTGATTTGCTTGGTGCCTTTCAGTTTAGAAGCATTAGTGAGGATTTAACACTAGACTTCTAACCATGAAGTGCAAAATACAGTATATTATATTGTATTTCCTCTAGTATGAAGGAACTAGAATGAGTAATTGACTAAGCCATTTTTCTTCTAAAAAAGAAAACTTACCTTGTATGTCCTGTTCTACATATCTCAAACTTTCTACTTTCTGATTCACCTTTAACCATAGTGGTAAAACTAGGGATGCCAATGAATGGTTGAAAAAGATGTTGTGACTGATGGAACACAGGGGGAGAAGATCATATTCTTATATGATCAAAGGAGACTTGATTATTACGCAAAAAAGAAATGCCAGTAATAAAAAAAATCACACACACTTGTACACAGCCTTCTCTCAACTACCTTATAAAATGAGTTATTAGCCCTTTTCACAGAGGAAAAAAACAAATAACTGGGGGATTATCAGTGGAAATGAGTAGAAAATGCTCTAACTGGGGTAAATCAGGTGAAAAGAGTTGGAAATTCTCAGTTTGAAGGATTACAAGGCATAAAAGGAGTGAACAGAATGAATTAAATTGTTTAAGGAGAGAGTTTAGCTGGGGAACATGGACGTGCAGGATCTATGAAATTGCCTGGCAGGATTTCTGATTTTGGAAACACACAGTGTGGGAGCAGGAAAAGTTTTTAGAAACAGCCTTTTTTTTTTTTTTTTAAAGAAACTACAGGGGAAAAGGAGTAGCTGTGGATTGAACTGTGGGAAATATTCAAGCAGTAGCAGAGGACTGAGTAAAAACAAAATTATCCACAGGTCTTAGTAAATAATTAAACACAGAATGAGCAAGAGGGAGGAGTCACAGATGAACATAATTTGATCCTGGCAACTAAGAGGACAATGAAACCATTAAAAAGGGCAAAGGTATTTTTGTATATGTTTTAGAAGATGTGGAATATGAGAAGGGATCACTGTCCCTAGAATAAAATGTAAACATTCATCCTAAGAAAAACAGTCAGACCTTGTTGTTTGGTTACAACCTACTTTATCAGTATTATTAATCATGCTCCCTTTTCCTATCTACCATTATCAGCACTCTTTAATGGAATTATATTGACAGAAAACCTCTTACTAGTTGAAGCAATAAAGCAAATACACTGAAGAATTTATTGCTTAACTGTAATTTTCATAGGACTCTGGTCCATGTTGATAGTACGGCATCAAACATGTCTCTACACCAAACCTCCATCTCTGGATCTACTTTTTTCCATGGTGCTTTTTTTCTCATTAGTTGTGTATGGAAAGAAACTCCAGGTTTCTCTCCAGATCCAAGTTCACTGGAAAAGACCTAATAATGCCTTGAAACTAAGAGTTCAACATTCAAATAGGCTTATCCAGATCTTATGGACTCAGTGGAAAACGGTTGGTTCTCCATGAACATATGGGAATGAACAGAAATGTCTATCAAAATTCCTTCCACCATGCAATGCAGCAATTGACAAATCATGCTTTTCCATTCCCCATAAAAGAAAAATTTTCAGATGAAGCCAGGCATGCAGCATAACTATAATCACAGCTACTTGGGAGGCTGAGGCACAATGACAAGTTTGAGGCTAACCTGGGCAACTTCTTGTGAGCACCTCTCAAAATTAAGGAGGGCTGGGAAATGTAGGTCAGTGGTAGTGTATTGCTAGCAAGCCAAAGGACAAAACACCTCTTAAGAAGGACCAGATTTAACCCCTCAATTTTAATTTTGGTTTCAGACAGGGTCTATGCGCTGGCTAGGAACTCGAAATCCTGCTGCCTGAATCTCTGAAATGCCAGTATTGGGATTACTGGCATAAACTACCAAATCCAGTGAGTTCCTCAGTTTTGAGAATACAGTATAACATAGTTACTGCTGTTAATGTTATTTTAGAGGATTTTATAGTGAATAAACTAGAAAAGTGTAACAAGAAGATTCCTTCTACTTCAAATCTAGATTCCTTATAACAGAAATGACTAAGAATTAATATGAAGAGTAATTTAGAAACCTGTAATACGTGCTTTCCCTCTGGGTCCAAGTGTGTCTTGGGCATTAAGGGAACCCGCCCCCATTAGATATTCATCCGAGGGGATGAGTGCAAATAAGGGTCTTTTCATTGCTTCACCTCCCACCATCCATAATAGCATCCTTCGGATTTTAATAAAAGGTTACCAACAAATACTGTGTATCTTGACTTTTCGTCTCCCCCTTCGAGCCCAGTACGCCAACCTGGTCCCCAGATACCCCCGCCCCAGTAAAGAAGACTCCCAAACTGCCCTCCTGCGGAGGTCTGGGGAAGACGTGTCCCTAGCGTTCCAGGGACCTTCGCAACCTCCTTGGCAGTAAGCGCCAGTGTTGAGGACGTCTCCAACCCATACTGGCAAAGTTTAACACCACGGCGAAATGTTTTGCTTTTCGAGAGACAGGGTCTTTCCTTTCTGGCCTCCAAATGCAGGCAGGGAGCTCTTCTCCGGGCTCCCGGCATCCACGATGAAAGCCAAAGCAGTCCGGACCTACCGCTAAACGCTCTCCAAATCGGCACCTGCGCCCGGCCACGCTCCGCTTCTCCGGCTTCCAGTAACCAGCACTCCAAAAGCCGGGAGGGAAAAGGGGCACTGGGAGACCCGGGATTCCTGGACGCCCACGCGCGGCCGGAGGGAGAGGGAGCCTTCCCGAGCACGGAATTCGCGGCGCGGCTCCGCGCTGCCTAACGGGGCAAGTCGCATGCGCACCGACGCGGCGCGGAAAGCGAGCGCGAGGGGAGGGGCGAGCGCGGAGCTCGGCCCGCCGCGGAGCTGGGGTCACTGGCGACGCATGCGCCGGGAGGGAGCGCAATCTCGGACTCGACTGCGGCTACCAGTTTAAAAAAGGAAACCCCGGACGGCGAGGCGCGAAGGAAATCTGGCCGCTGCCGCGTGCGCGCTCCCGGTGAGTGCGCCCCTTCGGGTGGGCCCGGGCCAGACGTCCGCCGGCGGGCTTGCCTTGGCAGCGCATGCGTGCTCCGGGTGCCTGTGGAGGAGGGGAAGGGAAGGGAGGGGGAGAAGGAGAGCGGCAGTAGCGGTAAATTTTGGGGGGTGGGTGGGTGGCGTCGCTCGCGGCCTCGGGTGCTGCCGGCGCCGGGAACCGCCGTGTCTCGGGGACGCAGCCGGTGAGTGGTTCCGAGGCGCCTCAGCCAGAGTCCTGGGTGGGGGAGGGAAGAAGCCGGAGCCTCCGCGAGCCTCGGGTGAGGGCGCGGGCGAGGGGAGGGAGCGGGGGGCGGTGTGTGGGGCCGGGGGGCGGCGGCCAAGGCATGGGAGGCGGGAGCAGAAGCCCAAGTTTAGCGTCTCGCTCCAGCGCGGCTTTTCCCGGCAGTTGGGGCGAGGCCCGCCTGTGCTGAGGGGCCCTTGAGGGCAGCTGGGGTTACCTGCGGGGCAGGGGCGGTTTGGGGGCGCACGGCGGGGCGGGGTGGGTGGCTGCGGGTGCCCGGGCTGCAGCGGGTTCCAGCGTCTGGACGGCGGGCAAAGCCAGACCCGGTGCCGACAGCGCTTTCGCCCGGGACCCGCTAGGCCTGTGACCCACTTTATTCCTGTCACCACTCGGGCACGTTTGGAGCGGCGCCCAATGGGGCGCTGGGGCGGCCAGCTCCTCCGGGGAACCCCCGCCTTCGCAGCGCACGGCCAGCGCGCCGCGGTGCGCAGTCCGAGCGGCCGCCGCCACCGCCGATGGGCTGGTTCCGTTAGTGGTCGTGGTTCCGGGGCTCAGACCTTGGGGAACGCGCGGCTCGGGGCGCGGCTTCCCTGGACCGGCGCCTCGCGCTCCGGTCGCCGCGGCGGCAGGCGTTCTAGATCCTTTTTCGCTTGCGGAGCCGGCTTCCCGCGTAAGGTCCCGACGCTGCGGTCGGTGGGGGATATTTGCGACGCGCTTCGCCGCGCAGTCTGTGTTCTTCGCAGTCGAAGCCGTCCTATTGACAGTAGTCAGGAGAAAGCAGAGCGATCGGAAGAAAGAAAGAGAAAAAATCTTGGCCTCTGACCTGGCAAATGACAGATCAACTCATGCTGTGGTTTCGTACTAATTAGAATGTCGTCTTTATGTGATTTAAGACTTTTTAGCCGCCTTGTCAAAAACAGTGTTCACTTTTACAGCAGAAAAAAACCCACAATAAATAAACTTGCACGCATTGTTAATTCGGTTAGTGTGCGGATCCCCCAAATTAAAGTGAGGGTAACTACGTTTGTCGATTGTATTCTGATTTGTAGCTTTTAAGTGATCAGAGGTAAAAATTGTGAAATATTTTCCTTCCTCTACGTGTTTGAAAATGATATCTGAAAGGTATCTCTTTGGACCTCAAATCTGGTTTGTTTTAAAATCTTTTTGAAGGAAGGAAGCTATTGTGTGAAGGAGTTGACTGACATTACAGGTTGGTTAGTCTGAAGAAGGTAGACTGAAAATGTGGTACAGCTAGTGATCAGTTATGAAAAAAGAATGAGGAAGCTTTCTGTGTATTGATGTGGAGTGATCTCAAATTTGTCAACGTGAAAAAAAGCAAGGTGTAGAATTATGAATAGTATTTTCTGGGTTCGACGGTGTACCACAGTATAAACTTGTGTTTCCTGCTTTGTTTAAAACTCCTGGGAGCATGAAAAGTGATGGGAAAAAGAAATAATCTGATGGAGGAAGGGTGGGAAATGAGACACACCATCTGTATGTATTTTCTTTAAATTTTATGATCACTTTGTGAATTGATAAACCATATTAAGCAAAAATCCATATCTTTAAGACTATTTATATGGTTTTTGTTACCTGATTTATGATCCTTTTGATATTTTCCACTGGCTTGTCTTAATACTAAAATATCAACAAAGTTTAGGGTACTTCAGCTGTTTATATGTTTTAAAATGCAGAGATCACGGACAAATTTCATTTTTAAAGACATATGTTTGCCCAGCTAAAATATTTAATGATGTTATGTACATTTGTCATAAAGGTTGGATTATGCAGCTTTCAGAGTATAGTTTGTGTTCCCCCTTTAGCTTTTTTCAATAGTTATAGTTGTATAAAATTTTATTTCTATTGCCCTCAAGGTTGGAACGCTCCATTGGGATTGTAAACTTGGTTTATTTGCTTTTCAGATTGGGGAACTTTTCTTTCCTTTAAGGAAATCAGGTGCGTGTGTGCATGTGTGTGCTTGTAGTTTCTTAGGAAAAATAAAACAGAAGCAGTGTTCTGATGGTGCAAAAAAATAAACATTTTTGTGATGTAAACATTGTATTAATGATTATACCTTAGGTAGCTTAATCTTTTTCATGAACTTAAGACTGTTTATTAGAGAAGATAAAATTTTAAGGAGGGCAAACTCTAAACTCCCTCTGGTGACTAGTTAGTAGTGGGTAACAGTTGGGGACATTTTTAGAAATGCTACCAGTATCTTTTATTTTGTAAGCTATGATATTTGTATTATTTATTTAAGATGTAGGTTTGTAGGAGCCAAACTAGTGCAAAATGACATTAGTTTTTCATTTGAACCGTACAGATCTATTCAATCTTTTTAACCAGTGAAGTCACATTTCAAATTTTTATTTTAAATTTTATTCTTAAAATTATAAAGGTAAAATGATGTTAATGAAAAATTAAAAGTACAATATATTTGTAAGTTTAAACCTGCTTTACATATTTCTATTTCTGTCTTACGTCTCTTGCTCTTGAGATAACTCCTTTCAACATTGGTGTATATTCTTCTAGGTCTTTCTGTTCACTCAATATTTATGTCCTTTCAATCTTAAGTTCATGAAAAAGATTAAGCTACCTAAGGTATAAAATCATTAATACAGTGTTTACATGACAACAGTGTTGTTTTTTTGCACCATCAGAACGCAGCCTCTGTTTTGTTTTTTGTTTTTTTCTGTTTTTGTTTTTGTTTCTGTTGTTTTGTTTTTTTGTTGTGTTGTGATTGCTCTGTCAGTTTGTCTCTGCTCTGGCCTTTTTCACTACCCACAGGACAGGGAAATGACCTGGACGGTGTCAGAAGGTTTCACGTGTGGTGCACAACTTAGAACACATGTATTTTTTCACTAGTGAGGAGCCAAGTTAGTGTGAAGGCATTTGCAGTTTGTGGGGAGGCCAAAATGATGTTTGTCTGGTATAGATCGAAGTGAACCTAAAAACTGTGTTTCCATGACTTCTGTAGGAGTCCTTGAAGCCCAAGTTATTGAGTCTTCTTTGATCTGGGGGGAGAAGGAGCTTTTTGTTTTCTCTTATTCTTAACTGACTAAGAGTAAAGTGCATCCTCCTTTCTTCCCAGACTTTACCTCTCCAAAAGTTCCAAAGGGGCTTTTTGTTGTTATTTTGGTTTCAAAATCAAGCTACAAAGAATTTTGAAGTCTATTCTTTTTAGAATGCAGAAAATAAAAGTAAGAGTTATTTACTACTGTATGAGATACACAGATGGAGCATAATTGATTCTGCTATACAATTGAGTTTGAAGGCTAATGTGGTTCAAAGAACAGTATGTTGATTGTAATTATAGTACAAGATAAGACCAATTTTAGAAGGAAAATTATATTTAAGTATGAGACTCCAGCTTTTTATGTGTTTTGTGAGTGAAGTTTTGAGGGAGACTATGGTAATTTAACCTTTTAGTTAAGAACAGAGCAAATTTACAAAGCTTAGATTTAACTCTTAATGTTTAGGAGTTTAATGTTTAGGAGTTTCATCCTTATAGCAGGTAACTGAAACTGATGGCTATTTTAATATTTTTTTAAAGCTTTCCCATCAGAAAGAGCCACTTCTTGTTTTATTTCATAATTATGCTATAGTCTCTGTGATTTTTAGATTTTAGAATTATTAAATTGGGAAGTTAATCAGTTAACTATTGTTTATCATCAAATATGTCAGGCAGTATTAAGATAGAGTTATTTGTTCCTTTCCCCTTCTTCTCTCATAGCATATATTTAATATCTCCCTCACATTTTTATTTCTAGTGCTGTGTCAAATGTTTATTTCCTGTAACTATTTTAACAAAATACCAACATTGTGGGAAGGAGATCATTCAAAGTTCCATACTGTATAGCAAAAGCTTTTTTGGTCTGTTTCCATATAGTTCTTTGCAGATGCATAAAGTAACATAAAGACATTACACGTGTGAACATTGTATTATCTCCTCCCTTGAGTCAAATTTTGAATGGAGTTATATGAATTATATGTGGAATGCTTAAACATTAAGAGTAATTTAATTCTTACTAATTGTTTAGTTATATAATATCATTTATAACTTACTATACAACCATTTGTTAGCCCTATTATGTGTCATTTCCATGAACTAAGTGGAATTAAACAAGGATTAATTTTTTATTTTTCTCATGTTTTTGATTATACAAGTGTTAAATTACTTTAATTCAGTCTCAGTTCCAACTCTTGAGTTACTTTAGTTGGGTATTTCACAAAGAAGTAGTTTTTATTTTAAATATCAGATGGCTACAAAGAAACTTTAAGACTTTTGGGATTATTATAGCTTTAGATTTTTATAATGTGTTCTTTTGGATACTAGTGTTTTTCCGAAACACTTTTTTTTTTTTTTTTTTTGGTCTTTTTCTTTTTTTATCGGTACTAGGGATCGAACTCACGACTGCCTGCTTGCAAGGCAGGCACTTATGCCGCTGAGCTAAATCCCCAGCCCCGAAACACTTTTTATAATAAAGTCAAATACTGAGACATTTTCCTCTTTGTAGAGAATTTATATTTAATGAGGTACTTATCTTTTTAATTCTCAGTGAAAAAAAGTACAGGTTGATTCATGCCCAAAGTTTTATGTACTAAAATAACAAAAGTTAAACCATTTGCCTGTCTTAGAATTTATCACTTATACTAAAATACAGTTTAACATAGTTAACTTAAATAGTTATAGTTTAATGTAAATAGTTTTATCTCCTCTTCTCATTTAGAACACTTTGGAAACCACTAAAATTCAAATGCAATGCTGCTGGATTTCTGTTGATAACATAGTTAAACAGAAACTGTGCTTTTTGTTGCAAAAATGCTAGAAGTGTATAATAAATTAATAATCCCTAATGATGAAATGATTCCATGATTTTTTTGTGATGATATATTTTCATTCAAAAGTATTTTTTAATTGTATTAAGCTCACTTTGCATTTCATGAGCATAAATCAATTGAGTAGCGTGGTAGTCTCACATAGTCTGAACATACAATTGAAATTTGAGCTCCAGCATTTCTTACAGTGGCCTAAATTCAAGGGAGAATTTTTTAAATTCTCGAGAAACACTTCCTTAAATGGAAAACCTAAATACCAACAAATAATCCTTTACCGTCTAAGAGATTATCATTAGCTTTAGCTTCATGTGTTTCTATGACATTTCATTCAATTTCAAGGTATATGATATTAATGTGCGCTACATCCTCCAGTTTAAATAGGGAGAAAAGGTCATCTTAAACTATTTTCAGGAGAAAGTAGATATGATCTTAAAGTTTGATACAGTAATTTTAATGTATTGTCTATTATTGGAAGTTAAACTGTATTTTTAATAGTAACTTCCTTTTTAAAGCTTTTGTCAGGAAACTGGAAAAGTTTTAGATAGTGTTTTCTCTATTCTCAGTGACATGAACTAGAGTTTTTTTACACTGCCTGCCAACACCGACACCCAAGGCTGAAAGCAATGAATTTGCCTCCCTGTTTACTGAAACTTTTCAAACTGTGAGGCAAAATAATCTTTTTGTCTTTTTAAGTTGATTGTATACAATTAGTGAAAAAATTTTTCCATCTTTCAGGAAAGATGATGCCATTATGAGAGTATCTTAGTTTCACCAGTAGGGTGTATTGTGAGAAATAGATTTACATTGTTTAACTTTTAATCTTTATCACATATTTTTCTGAGTCTGTTACTTTGTTAGAGTTCATCCTTAAAAAAATTTACAGTACTGACCTTTTTCTTTTGGAATGTTTTGTAAAATTGAGTTATGCACCTTTGAAGAGTTAAAATACCTAAAACTAAAAAAAAATCTGCAATGAAAAAAAATCACCTGATGTCAAGGATAAGTTGTTAATATTTTTTTTCAGGCTTTTCTAATGGTGTGTGTGTGTGTATACTTGGGTGTGTACATGTTACAATTTCATAACAAGTGGAATTTGTACAGATTTGTAATTTTCTTTTGTGTTCTTTTATGAATGCTGGTGAGTAAACACATCTTTATTATTCTAATCTAATTCTACTGTAGTTCAGTTACCTTTTTCTAGTAATAGTTAAGTTTGTAACTACCACCAATTTTAAAATCATACATTGTCTCTTGAAAATTGTTTTTTTGACTCTTCTGCTTTTCATCTTTTATTTATTTATTTATTTATTGTTTTGGTTTTTTTTTTTTTTTTTTTTAATCGGTACCGGGGATCGAACCCACGACCGCCTGCTTGCAAGGCAGGTGCTTAATGCTGCTGAGCTAAATCCCCAGCCCCTTCATCTTTATAATACTTTAATAGTACAGTATAAATTAATACTTTTAATAATTTAAGGTAAATTAATACTTCTGTCATTGTTCAATAATTCCAGTTCGTTATAACACTTAATTCCTCATACAGCTTTTTTGTATCATTATTATTTTATATTTTACTTTCACATACATTCCCACAGACATTACTAATATGGTTTTGAATAAATTTTATTGATAGTTATGTTTCTAGGGCTCTGGATATTTTGAGTTATAAATTTCTAAGCTGGTAGTTACTTTAAAATTAATAATAAAAAACTGCCCTGTTGCTTTTTTCTTTAGTTTCTATTAAAGTTAGGTACTTTTGAAAGTCAAATCTTTTTGAAAATAATGTATCAGTTACGTGTTGTAGAAAACGTACTTTTTTGTCACTAAAAGGTGAGAGTGTCTAAGAGTCACTAAGAGTGTCTTTTTAAGTAAGACACTCTTAGTTTTATTGCACTGGCTATTTTTGTTGAGGTGTGGTTTTCTTTTTAAGTACATTGCTTTATGTTCATAGAGCTTTTCGAATTTGTAGCTTTTGATGCCTTCAAGTATTTGCTTTTACACCTTTTTGGATTTTATGTCTAATATAATATGTATAAAAATTTTTATCTCTAAATGTCAGTTTGGATGGATATCTTTTATTTGCCAAAATATCTTTTTAGTTCTAATCAGTCTATTGTATTCTTAATTTCACATTGTAATTTTGAATTATAAAAATCATTTGATCCTATTTTATAGTTTTTGTTGTTATTTTTCCCCTGTCCCAATACTGAGGAGCTGACCCAGGGCCTTTACACAGAGCTGTGCATCTTCCCTTCCCTGACCCCCGGTGTCCTGCTGTCCTATTTTTTTGAGACAGTGCCTTGCTGAGTCATTAAATTGCCTAGGCTGAGCTTAAACTCAAAGTCCTCCTGTCCCAGGCTCCCAGAATGCTGAGGTTATTATCCTGTAATTTTTAATAAATTCTATTTCTTTTGGATATAATGATTTAAATGCTTATTAATTCCAGTATTTGCATCTTGGGTTAGTCTATTTAAATATTTTCTATTTGTTACTGATCATATGGGTGGAATGTTTCTGTTTCTTCATACGCCTGTTCAGTTTTTCTAACAACTGGTCTGTTTCATTAAAGATGTTGAATTTACTGGCACAATGTGTTTAATAACTGGTTGTCCTTTTAATATCTTTAGAAAATATTGAATACCTTGTTATTTGTATAATGTGTCCAGACTTAATACCATTACCAATACTGCTAATTTGGGCCTTCCTTTTCCTGTACCAGTCTAGTTAGAGGTTTATTTTATTGAGATTTTCTAAAAGTTAGCTTTTGGTTTAACTGACTTCCTCTAGTTTTTCTGCTTTTATTTCTGCTCTTATTAATATTTGCTTTCTTTAGTTTTCTTTGGGTGTAGTTTTTACTTTTTCTAGTTTCTTTAGAAACTGAGATCACTGATTTGTGACATTTTTAAAAATTTAAATGTGCCATTAATTTTGCTATAGGTGCTTATTATTTTTGATATTTTATTTTCATTCAGTTCAAAATGCTTTCAGATTTCTCTTTGGGGTGGGGTTTCTACTGTGTTTCTCAGGTTGATCTCCAACCCTTGGGGGTGAAGTGATCCTCCTGCCTTAGTACTCAGTGCCCAGTGGTAGGTAAACTGCAGGCACATGCTGTCAGTTCTTGGCTTCTTTCTCGGTTTTGTTTAGTTTCTTTTCTTCTTCTTCTTTTTTGAGACATTCTCTTGTTATGTAGTTCATGCTGGATTTGAACTCACAACGTAACCCAGGCTGTCCTCAAACTCAAGATTTCCCCTTGCCTCAGCCTCCCAAGTACAGGAATTACAGGCATGTCTACCACATACACCCTGCTTATGTCTGGCTTCTAATTTCTCTTTTAGTGTCTTTTATTTGTGGATTACCTGTACTGTAATTTTTGCTGATTACATTACACAGTATAGTACTGTAGTTTTATGTTCTGTTATATATTACAGTGGTGCATGTAAGAGCAGAGTCATCAAGTTGGAGTTTCCTTTTACCATTTATTTGTTCTGTGTATTGTATTGCACATAATATATACAGTTCTTCATTAGTGATCAGTTTATTTAATGACTTAATTGCAGGAAAGCAACTCTATCCTTAAATGAGGACTGTCTATATTCAACAATATGTTATTTGATTTCCAAATATTTGAGGACTTTCTAGAGATCTTTTTCCTATTTTTAATTTATTCCATTGCAATGAGATTCTTGCAATGAGATTCTTTTAAATTTATTGAGATTTATTTTATATCCCAGAGTATGGTCTATCATAGCAAATGCTTGATATTTGAAAAGGATTTATATTCTGTTATTACTGGATATTCTGGAAATGTCAAGTCAAGCTGGTTGATTGTTTTGTTTATACCTTATTATTTCTAAATAAATGCCAGATTATTTTAGATACATGAAATAGGGAGCTTAAATTGCAGGGATGTAGGGTTGCTACTTTAGTAGTTTGGTGTAACTACCTCTTAATTTTCCCATATTTCTCAGTTACTATCTTGAGGATTTTTAATTTAAGCCTGGTGGTCTTTGTACCTTTATAATACCAAAGGTGCAAAGTTTCACTTGCTGTTTAGTTTCTCAGTTAGCTATTTAGGCTTTTTGTAAGGTCCCAAATGCAGGGCCTCAAACATACACTTTTCCACTGAGCTACCTCCCCTTATAAGGAAATAGAGTTTTTACAAAAGAGAAGAGTACTAGGTGGGAGGGAGGGATAAAAAGGAATTAAAAAGGGAGGGAATTATGTACTTACTCTCCACAAGGAAGGCCATCATTGTGTCCTGCAGATGTGTAGTATCAGGTTAAGATAAGGTCCTTCTGTGCTTATTTTCTTCATTTTTTAAAAATCATAGCTGGATGTTGGGTTTTATCAGAGGCCTTTTCTGCTTCATTGAGCTGATCATTTGGGTTTGTTCTTCTGCTTATGTGATGCATTACATTTGTTGAACCATTCTTGCATCCTGGGGATGAAAGCAGCGTAGTCATGGTTATGATCCTTTTAATGACTTGTTGCATTTTGTTTGCTAGTCTCTTGCTGAGAATCTTTGCATCTATGCTCGTTGAAGAGATTGGCCTAGTTTTTTAAAAAAAAAATTTTGTCTGGTTTGGTATCAGGGTAATGCTATCTTCCAGGAATAAGTTTGGAAATACTCCTTTCCTTTCAATTTCATTTAAAAGTTTGAGGAGTATGGGTATTATACCTTCCTAAGTTGTAGAATTCAGAAGAGAATTCTTTGGGTTCTGGACTCAGTTGGTAGACTTTTTATTTTTGTCTCAATTTCATTGCCTGTTATCTAATTGCTTAGTAGTATTATTTCTTGATTCAGTTTTGGCAATTGTTATGCCTCTAGAAATCTGTTTATTCTGGATTTTTTAATTTATTGAAGTACAGTTTTCAAAACATTTACTCATAATTTTCTGGATTTGTGACTGTGTTGTGATTTTTCTCTTTTCCTAATTGCGTTGATGCTGATCTTTCTTCCCTCCTCATAAATTTGGCTAGAGGTTTGTCTATTTTGTCTATATTTTGTCTATCCTTTCAAAGAACCAACTCTTAGATTGTTTTTTGTCTCAGTTTCATAATTTTCTCTCTGATCCTTATAATTTCCTACTTTGCAATTTTTGGATTCCTGTTCTTGTTTTTCTAGGGATTTGAGTTCATCGTAGGTTATTTGTGATTTCTGTTTTTCTGATGTGGGCATTCACATCTATAAATTTCCTTCTTAGAACTACTTTCATTGTATCTTTTAGGCTCTACTATGCTGTACTGGGATTATCATTTGATTTTAGGAAGTATTTGATTTCTGTGGCCCATTGATTATTCAAGAGTATTTCATTTAATCTCCAGGTATGTACCTGTATGTAGAAAGCTTTGTTTCAAATTGTGAAGCATTATTTACCATCCAAACACATGACTGTTGAGGAACTTGCATCACTTTGTGGTTGTTGATGCTTTCAGCAGTGTTTGCTAAGTAAACTGTCCAGAAATGGTTATAAAAATATATGCTCTGGAGGATGCGAAGCAGTTTTACACTTTGAATTTAGAAATTCATTCTGAAACTCAGCCACCAGGTCTTTAATACTGCAGTATGAGTTTGTGGACAGTTTTGTTGCACCTATTTCAAAAAGTAACCCAGAGGTCACATTCAACAGTTGGCTCAGTAGTTGGCCATTGACATTAATTTGCTAAACAAACAAAAATACCCACCAGTTGACCAGAGGAACAAAGCAGAGACTCCTGAAAAAAAACTTGCAAGTTCAAAATACAGAACTGTGTATTTCAGTTTGGGTTTTAGAAGGGCATAACATTGGCCTCCTACCTGGTGAAGAAAAACAAAGTAGTATTGATGCTGCCAACATTATACCATGATGATAAGATTGATGGTGAAGCAGGATGTGGTGCTGCATGCCTGTAATCCCAGTGCTTGGGAGACTGAGACAGGAGGACCCTGTGAGGTCAAGATCAGCTTGTGCTATATAGTGAGTTCAAGGCTAGGTTGGTTATATTATGGTAAGAAAAAAAAGTAATATTGATACTGCCAGTGTTATGCATGATAAGATAGTGATAAGATAATAAGATTGATAGTCCAGAAGTGGTGCTGCATGCCTGTAATCCCAGCACTGGGGAGGTTGAGGCAGAAAGATCCTGTAAAGTCAAGGTCAGCCCATGTTATGTGGTAAGTTCAGGGATAGCCTGGACTACATAGTGAAACCCTATCTAAACACAAACAAGAAAGATTGATGATGAATTCTCAATACAAGTTAAGCCAGAAATAGTCACATGTTACAACAAATGAAAGGCAGGGTAGATTTATTGGTTGGTTATGTAGCAACTGTGATGTCACTTGAAACAAAGCATGTGTTTTACTTGATACTAAAAGTAAGGTATAAATAGTTATAGTTTACAAAGAAACTAACAAGAACAAAATATCACTGGGAAATTTTCTTAGAGGATTGGGACAGGAATTGATAAATGATCAATTACAACAGAGGGAAAATAGTATGTATCTTCCCAAAAGAGTCCTCAAAATAATTGTTCTACAGATCAGTGAACAGACGGGTGAAATATCACAAGAAACATTCTACGATAACAAGAAGACCAGCAAGATGTCAAGTATGTGCTACAAAATACATGTGCTGTCAGTGTAGGTGATACTAACATGCTGTTATGTGTCAAAACTGCCTTAGGCATGATAATTAAATAAATACCTTTTTTTTTTTTTTTTTTTTGAAAAACGGGAATTGAACTCCGGACCTCATGCTTACCGGGCAAGCACTTAAGCCACTGAGCTGAATCCCTGGCCCTTAAAGATCATTTTTGTGGTAGTTTTATTTGTATTTTCATTTTGGTTCACGTAGACATTTATTTCTGCTGTTATTTTTTAAATTTAATAAGCAGACAGTTTATGTAGAAGATGTTGATGTGTATTCTAAACAGTATATATTTGATGTTTTATTAATATTTTTTTCCTGCTGAGTGGACATTGTAGATTATAGTAGAAAGCTCTTGACAAAAGAGGAAGGCGAGAGGTGACAAGTAAGAGCTATCAAGCAGGAAAGCAAAGCTAAGCACATATTGTCAGTGTGAGACTTGTGTATGGAACATACAGTTGTAATGTGTGAAGAGTGTGTTAAGTGTGGTAACTGAGGCAAAGATTATTTCTCTGGTAGAGTTTTGTTTGTATTTTCATTGTACTTCATATAGACATTTATTTTTGCTGTTATTTTTTATGTCTTGTGAGCAGGTAAATAGTTGATACTGAAAATGCTGGTATTTATTCTAAACATCCATCACATATTTGACAGTTTATTCTTCTGCTAAGTAGACATTGCTTAATAAAACAAAATTAAAATTGGTAGTTCATCTATAAAAATACACCTAGAAAATAAATTTACCTGTTGTGACTTTTCTAAAAATTTGCTGTGATGCCTCCAGGAATGCAAAATCTGAAGTGTTTGTATGTTACAATTAGATTGTTCTTTAACAAAAATACTCAGTAAATAGTACTGTGTACTACTTAAATATGTGTTGTAGTACATATTTGTGTCTATCAGGAAGTACATAATATATAGTTTTCTCACTCTCAGATATGGGAAGCTTTACCAGCAAATTCCTTTAGTGGCAGTATAAACCCATTGTGAAATTTGCCATCACTTTTTTTAATAATGGTTTTAGCATATCTTGAGGATTATTACTTATTTATATGGTTTTTTTTTCTTATTAGTTGAAATTCTTTGAAGGATTAGCTCTTTACCTGCCTTGAAACAGTTAACAAGACAATACAATTAATAAAACAGGCAAGCAGAGTATTTTGTAAAAAGTTCCTGTTACTTAAAAAATTTTTATTAGCCTTTGGCATACTATCAGTATTTGATTTAATTTTAGTAGTTAATTTTTTAGCAGTACTATTTATTCAGGTGGACTATTTCAATGAGTAGCATTCTCTCTAAATGACAACAAAATTTACAGAGTAAAACTCATTTTCTCTTGTATTGGTTTTTTCTTAACATCTGTAACTATATCATTCTAAAAATTTTTTTATTACTCATCAGTTATTTCCATCTTTCCTAAAAATACAGTATCAGAAATGGAGAAGGATGATTAGATTGCATAGGAGAGTGGTAAGATATGGAAATAACTGTCAGTATTGTGTCATTTTTCAGTTTTTAATATTTTTACGTTGGCCCAAGTATTGTGTAATCCTTCAAGAAGTTATAATAGAAACCTGGAAAGTTGGGCATGGTAACACAAACCTGTAATCTGAGTTCGAGGCTAACCTGAACTACAGTGTGACGTGGTCACCAAAGCCTGAAACCAAACAGGCAAACATAAAAAAGAAACCTAGAGACATTATCTTTGTAGGTGCCTACATGATAGGTAGATAAGTACATGATAGGTAAACCTATCATTGAGTACATTGATAATTTTAAAATTGTCATTTCTGTGTATTACAGCAAAGAGGAGAAATGACATGAGGGTGTTTCATTATCTCCTTGAGAAATCACAGGTTAATGTATATAGAAGAATAGCACTTTAGACTTTGTCCAGTAGAAATTCAGTGTGAACTTTTGGACCAGCATAGTTAATAGCAACTTAATATGAATCACAAATGTAAGCTCTATATGTAATTAAAAATGTATAATTAAAAATAAACAGGTCAGTTAAGCAGCTTAAGAGTATAATTGCTCAGATAGTGATATCCAGATGAATTTTCATACTAATGTTTGAATAATTTTATTTCTAAAAATGTGATTATTCTTATCTAGTTAACTATTTAACAAGAAGGAATATTTTCTCATGAGTGGGTACTATCTTACATTGCTAAAACAACATTGATACTATTTCATTTTTATGATGTTTACCAATATTTACTTAATAAATTTGAGGTTGACAGATGCTTTTTGTACATTAAGGTTATTGAAAAGAAATAAATGATGTAAAAGTAGTTGGATTTTTTTCTTTTAATTGGTGCTTAAGAAAAAAACAAAGTCTTATGGCTTTGGAATACAAAAGATGGTTATCCTCTCTTCAACAAAGTGTTAAGTCTGAAGAATTATTAAACTACTGCATTGTGATGATGCAAGTACAAGAAGAGCTAGAGCTACTGACAAGCTGGTAGGAAATTAGAAACAAATCTGGAGAGAGAACAGATATATTTGAAATGTATCTAGAGTTGTATCTGGAGATTGTTAGAGATATATTTGAAGTCTAGAATCAGTAAAACATGAATATGCTAAAAATTTATTCATGAACAATTAGTTGCTTTCAGAAGACAGTATCCATGTTATGTATATATATTTTCTAACATGGAAAATGGAATAAAATTTTGGCTTTGATTTGTTGAATTTTTCTTTTAAAATTCTAAAATTTTTTTTTTTGTTGCCCTCTTGTCTCAATTTATAAAATGATTTTAAAACAAGCACCACTGGGCAAAGAAGTTAAGTAATGGTGACTACTCTGAACTCTGAGGTGAGCTGATTGTACTCTGGTTATCTTTTGATCACTAAGGGTCTTCTGTTTATTTTTCTTAGGGCAGATTTACATTATTGTGCTTCACCATTGTTTTTGTTAAATTTGCCCCAACTTTGACTGACTAGGGCCCTTTTTTTATTGGCTTCTAAATCTGTTTGATATGTTCATACTAATTTTTGATAGCTCCCTTGCTTTCAAGATTAGAATTAGTAATTTCACATGGTTTAGAACTAAAGATGTGTGTACACATATGTGTACATTATGGGTAAGTTGTATTTGGAAATGCATACATATATATAAAAATGTATATACACCCATGTATGTTGTGGAAAATGCACAAATGAGGCAAAATGTTAAAAGCTGATAATCCTCTGTGAAGTGTGTAAAGCTATTTCCTACTGTTTTAAGCTATAGTGCATTTATTTTTCCCACTAATTTTGCTAATGAGATTGAGCATCTTTTCTTATGTCTAATGACCTTCTAAAATATTTTTTATTGTTATACATTCTGGATACTAATCTTCTGTGGTATATTTCCCAATTTGTGGTTTATTTTTGGTAACCAGAAAAATTAAAATTAAGTTAGGTTTTGAATTTGAATGAAATCAAATATATTAGTCTTTTTCAGGTTTACCTTGTTTTCTTTTGAGGTTTATGATTATTTTTAAAAAGTCATTTTCTACCCTATAGATGTAAATCTATTCTCCTGAGTATTTTCTTCTAAAAGGTTTTAAGTTTACAATTGCATTGTGTTTCATCCAGCTGGGACCTCCAGTGGAGATCCAATGCAAGGTCCTTTTTTCCTTGTATGCATGGCATCATTTATTGATTAATTTGTTCTTTCCTGTTCATTTGTGATGCTACTTTTTTAGACATGCACGATTCAATTACTGGTCTTTATTCTTCTTTTGAAAGACCTGTGTTATAAACCTTGATTATCTTAAAATTGCTCTTTTTTTGCTTTTTGGGGGAGAGGGGGCTAGAATATTGATATGTAGCTCCTGCCTCAGAGCCTCTCAGTTCTAGTATTATAGGAATGTGCTGCTGTACCTAATTTATCCTTTTTCTCTTCAAATTAGCAAAGCGTTTTTAACTTCGCTTTCACACTTTCATGTAAATACTAAGAATTTGTCTAGTTAACACATTCACTCATGTACATTTTACATACAGATACAAGTTTAAAATATAAGAATCACGTGACACATAGTGTTAAGGATACTGAAATTCACACCAAGAGAATAACTTGCTCAGATTTGTCTTTTATGAGCATGCCTTTTATATACATACTTGTGAGGGGGCCATAGTCCTTGGGTCACTGTCAGTACATGGAACGTTAGCAAGAATCAGAATTCTGGGCACCAACAAAAATCTAAAACTTATACATGTGGGCTATAAAATATAAAAAGTAGGGATGTAATATACTATAATTCCATTTTATGTTTAAATTAGATAGTTTTGAAAACTGTTTAAAAAACAAAACTATGAGATAGACCTGGAGGTACAACAAAATTTGTATACAGGGAAGAGCAAGTGGATAGAAATGACTCGAACAGCAGAGACACTGAAAAGGAGGTAAGGCAGAGCTTTGGGGACCAAATCAGGAGTCACGGAAAGTTGTTGTAGGCAGCAAGTTTTACATCTTGAGGGGCTGAATGTCAGATACAAGTATTACAGCTTTCTGATTCAAAGTAAGGTATGGGCTGTGGACTTGCGGCCAGAAGTGGAGGTAGGAGACAGAATAATTATGAAGGTGAATTCGAACAAAGCCATAGTATAGTGGAAATTGAGAGTAGCAAGGAAGACGGCACTACTCAATATTTAAAGTGCCTTTCAAATAACTTGTGGATTGGGTGACCTTAGGATCACCTCATTTTGTTTAGTTAGAATAGGACCTTCTACTAAAGACTTCGGTGGAAATAAAAATATATATGTATGTATACACATTTGTTTATTTTAAGCATATATTGTAAAATAAAATATGTACTTAGAGCATTGAGATTCTTAGGGTCTACATCCTCAGTAGTTAAGCAGAAACCTATTGATGGTGAATCATTTGGAGCTGGAATGATGAGGTGGAGCCAGCTGTGGCACGTGTGCCATAAGTTCACCATCACTGCAGTAACCACTGAATGACCCAAAACAGGAGAGGTACACCAGATAAATTATGTGCTCATTTCTGTTTTCACCTGGTGACTACTTGAAGGCACAGTGTTTCCATAGGACTTACCTGGAGATTTCCTGCATGACTGAAAATTAGCTGTAACTTTTAATGAAGCAGTAGTACTACAGCAATGCAGCACTGTTTTTGTTTGTTTTTAACTTGACCTACTTCCCTGATTTACTTCCCCTCATATCTCTACTCTAGAATTGCCAGCTTTTTGTCCCAAAAAGCATTAATCCACAAATTTTGCATTGGACTTTGTTTACTAATCTTGTCTGAAATATTTTGTACCAAAGAAGCAGATATTCATAACAGTTTTTTAGAGTTGAATTGTTCACTAATTCAGTCTGCACAACAGAGAAGCGATTGGTGTTAGTAAATGGGGCTGGTAATAACCCTTGGTTGTAGTTGGCATCACAGTTTTAAAGATTTCATCTGTGGTTCATTGGTGGTTCATGTCATCTGTGAAGTTCATGGGAGGCAGAGTGTTGGGAGAAGGCAGGTGCTTCACTTGATAGGTGTGGAGGCAATAATTGTTAGGATTATGGTATAAGTTAAGCTGCTTTTTGCTAGCTTGGTGACCTTAAAAAAGAGATCAGATTTAGGACAACTTAAGGCACACTTCAGGGACTTTTTTCTTTTTTGTACTGGGAATTGAACTCAGGACCTTGTTCCTGCCAGCAGGCACTGTTTTATTCAGTGACATTTTTATAGAATATTCTTATACTATTGGCTTCAGGAAGACTGTGCTAGAAAACTGGCCCTAAAAGTGATTTTTAGGATGGCAGAACTGCGGAGGAGATTAAATACATAATTTTTTTTACCTCAATCAGATTTTATTGGTACATATAGATATATAGGCCCAGAATGGATTTTAGAGTGACAGTTGCAGAGGAGATCAATTGTACATTTTTTGATCAGATTTTATTGGTACATTTTATTTGTACGTGTGATGATCATATTCATCGTAAAGAATTTGTACCTTTACATGATATGATTTTTTTTACTATTCCCCTACCCTCCCTTCAAACACTCTTCCCTGCCCTATTTACAAAAGCTTTCTTCCGTGTTTTCCTTTTCTTCTCATTTTTATTTTATTTTTTGCTTCTTTCCTTCCTCCCTCTTCTCTCCTTTATTCCCCCTCTCCATTTGAACATTTTCTTATTTCATAATAACTGCTATTCATTTTGGTCCTTTCAGTTTTTCACTCCTAAGAAACAATGTAGTATTACATATGTGTGTCTAATTTAATCACTTGAGAGTATGGACTCAAGGTGCATCCCTTTTTTAGGTATATATTGAGCTTATCCTTTTTTGTGGTAGAGTAGTACTTCATTGTGTTAAAAAAAAAAAAAGACCACGTCTTCACTTAGTCACTAGTTGATGGGCACTTGGGCTGTTTCCAAGATTTGGCTATTATAAACTGTGCCACTATAAACATTGGTGGACATATAGCACTTTGGTGTATGATACTTTTAATTCTTTTAGGAAGATACACAGAAGGAGAATGGCTGGGTCAAATGGAAGTCCTAGTTTTTTAGGAATGTCCACACTGTAGTTGCAAGACACAGTAGTTGTAACCAGTCTACATTCCCACCAACAGTGGAGAAGGTTCTTTTTTCCCCATAGTCCTGCCAGTTTGTTGGTTTCTTAATAATAGCCATTCTTTCTGGGGTGAGCTGGAATCTAAGTGTTATTTTCATTTCTTGAATTACCAAGTAATGTTGAACATTTTTTCTTACATTTATTTGCCATTGTACTTCTTCAACTGAGAAGTGTCTGTTCATTTCAGATTTCCTTTGGATTGGGTCTTTCAAAGTGGGGGGGTCTGATTCTGATTTTTTTTGTGTGTTTTCTTTTTATATTCTAAATAGTCTTTTTTCTGAGGAACAGCTCGCAAACATTTTTTTCCACAGTGTGGGTTGTCTTTTCCCTCTGTTGGTGGTTTCCTTGCTGTGCAAAAGCTTAATAAGATGAGATCTCAGTAATCAGTTCTTTATGATAGTTCCTGTGCAATTAAGGTTTTTTTCAAAGAATCTTTGCCAACTTTTAAAGTCTTGTACCTTTTTATTTTCCATCAGATTTGGTGCTTATGTTAACATTGGAATCTGTGACCTATTTCAATTTTAGCTTCGAGCATGATGAGAGATATGGGTCTAGTTTTAATCTTCGACATGTGGAAAGCCAGTTTTTCTAACATGATTTATTAAAGCAACTATCTTCCAGTGAACATGTTTGGCTCCTTTGTCAAAGAGAAAGTGGTTTAGTATCTTTGTAGTGGCATCTGCATCTTCTGTTCTGTTCCATTGATCCTCAGGTCTGGTTTTTTGTGAATACTATGCTGATTTTATCACAGTAGCTTTATAGTATAATTTAAAGCCAGTAATTGTGATGCCTTCTGCTTTGCCTTTATTGCTGAGAGTTGTTTTTGCTATTCTAAGTCTCTTCTGGTTCCAAGTGAATTTTAGAATTGTTTTCTCTAATGCTGTTGGGATTTTGATTGGGATTGGATTAAATCTGTATGAAGTTTTAGATGTATGGCCATTTTCATTATATTGGTTCTTCCTCTCCAAGAGCAAGGGATATCTTTCCATTTTCTATTATCCTTGTTAGTCTTCTTTCAGAGTACTGTAGTTTCAATGTAGAGGTCTTTTATTTCCTTTATTAGATTGATTCCTCAGTAGTTCAGTTTTTTGGATGGTATTGTGAAAAGTATTGTTTCCCTGAATTCTTTCTCAGTGAGTTTGTTCCTGATTTTTGAGTGTTGACTGTGTATCTAGCTATGCTACTAAATTTCCTGATTGAATCTAGAAGTCTTTGGTGGAGTATTTGGGATCTTTTATGTAGATTATTCTGTCACTGTGAATAATGATAATTTGACTTTTTCCTTGCTTATCATTATTCCTTTTCTTTCTCTAGTCTTATTGCTCTGACCGAAGTTTCCAGAACTGTGTTGAGTAAGAGTGGTAACAGTGCACATCCTTATCCTGATTTTAGAGTAAAAGCTTTCAGTTTATAACCATTTAATAGGATGGGCACTATTGGTTTATCATGCATGGCTTATTTTGGATTTAGATAAAGAGCATCTATTCCAATTTTCTGTAGGACTTTTATCATGCATGGGTGCTGGACTTTGTCAAAAGCTTTTTCTGTGTCTGTTGAGATGATCATAAGGTGTTAGTTCTTGGATATGTTAATATGGTTTATTATATTTATTGATTTACATATGTTGAACCATCCTTGCATTCCTGAGATGAATCCCATTTGGTCATGACATATAATCTCTTTGATGATTAGATACATTGTTCATCAGTATCTTAACTGAGGATTTTTGCATCTGTGTTCATTAGGAAGATTGCCTTGTAATTCTCTTTTTCAGTTGGGACCTTTTCCAGTTTTGGTGTTGGTCGTGCTTGCTTACAGGAATGACTTTGGGAGTGTTGCTTCCCTTTCAATTTCATTGAAGAGTTTGAGAAGAAGTGGTGTTAGGTCTTCTCTAACTTTCTGTAGAATATAGCAGTAAATCCATCAGGGACTGATCTTGACTTTGTTGACAAGTTTTTAATTACGTCTTTTATTTCATTGATTAATATTGGTTTATTTGGGATATTTATAAACCCATTTCTTCTGCATTTTCCATCTTTTAGAATAAAATTTCTCAAAGTAGGTATAGATGATCTTCTGGATTTCTGCAGGGTCCATTGTGATTTCACTTTTTTCATTCTTAATTGTGTGGATTTGAGTCTTTTCTTGATAATGTTGGCTAAAGGCTTGTCAATTTTATTTAATCTTTCAAAGAACCAACTCTTTAATTCATTGATTCTCTTATTTAAAAGAGAAAAAACAATAGAAACAATGAAACAGAATTTTAAGACAGGATAGTAGGAGATTAACAATGGATAATATATTGCATAGTTATCTTCAGAGTAGTTGCTTAGATCACAAGATAAAGGCTCGCAAAATTGATCAAACAATAACAACAAACTATTGTTTTTAATGGACTAAAAAAATTAGTACAATCATTATCTTGGCTATCTTGTATGTTTGTGTATATTCTTTCCTGTTCCTTTTTTTCTTTTTTCCTCATCCCAGTTGTTTTTTTCCTTTTGAGCAGTTTCTTTCCCTTTCATAATATCTACTACAGATTTTGAATGTTATTTACTCTTTCATTGTCTTACACTAGGGAGACAATACAGTGTTTACACATACAAGTTTGATTTATTTCACTTAGTACGATCTGTAGTTGCATCCATTTACCTATGAAAACTTCAAGTTTATCCTTTATAGCTGAGTAATTCTTCATTGTTTAAAAATATTGCATCTTTTTATCCATTCCTTGGTTTATGGGCATTTGAGTTGTTTCCAAGATTTAGCTATTACAAATTGTGTTACTATAAACATGGTGTACATATATTGCCTTGGTGTGATGTTTTAATTCTTCTGGGAAAATACCCAGAAGGGGAATAGCTAGGTTGTTAATTCTTTATTTTGTTTTCTTAGACTCTGTTGCATTAATTTGTGCTCTGATATTTAGAATTTTCTCCCTTGTATGAGCTTGCAGATTTGCCTCATCTTTTTCCAGAAGTTTGAGATTCAACATGAATTTGTTTGTTTGCACTTGGTCTGTTTTCCTGATACAGATATTTACTGTTACAAATTTCCCTCTTAGGACAGCTTTCATTGTGTCCCATAAGTTCTGGTATGTTCTATTGTCATTATCAGTTAATTATAGAAAGTGTCTAATTTCTTCTTTAATTTCATCTGTGACACATTGGTTGTTAAAGGGGTGCTATTTAATTTCTGTGTGTTTATGAAGTTCTTATTTTTTTAAGATTAAAAAGACAGAAAAGAAAAACAAAACAGCAATACAGACAAACAAATGAGAAACCAAATACAATAGCAGTATAGGTTGACAAAACAAGATAATAGGAATTTGACAAAGATTGTAATATTTTCCTTTTGTTCTCCTTCTTCCCTCCTTTCCTTTATTCTAATTACTTTTCCTTTTTGAACAGTTCCTTACACTTATATAGTATTCATTGTAGATTTTGGAATTTACATTATGTTTCAGTTTCTTATGCTAGGAAGACAATATGATATTTACACGTGTGAGTTTTATTTATTTCATTTATGAGTGTGGTCTCAAGTCATGTCCATTACATATAAAAATCTCAATACAGTCTTTCTTTATAGCTGAGTAATACTGTGTTGTATAAAAATACCACATTTTTTTTATCCATTCCTTGATTGATGGGCAGTTGGGCTGTTTCCAAGATTTGGCTATTACAAATTATGCTGCTATAAACATGGTGCACATATATCGCTGTGGTATGATGTTTTCAATTCTTCTGGGAAAATGCCCAGAAGTGGGATAGCTGGGTCAAATGAAATCTCTAATCCTAGCTTTCTGAGGAATCTCCACACTGATTTCCAGAGTGGTTGTGCCAGTCTACACTCCCACAATAGTGAAGAAGGGTTCCTTTTCCCCACATCCCCTCCAGCATTTGTTACTGGTTGAGTTCTTGATTTTGGCCATTCTTTTTGGAGTAATGTGGAATCTCAGTGTTGTTTTAATTTGCATTTCTCGAATGACCATTGATGTTGAACATTTTTTCATGTATTTATTTGCCATTTGTATTTTGGATTGGATCCTTGAATTTTGGGGGCCTGATTCTTTTTCTTTGTGAATTCTAGATAGAAGACCTTTGTCTAAGGGACATTTGGCTAAGGTATTTTCCCAGTTTGTGTGTTTTCTTTTTACTCTTGTTGGAGATTTCCTTTGACATGCAAAACTTTTTAGTAAGATAAGATCCCAGTTGTTGATTCTGGGAAGTGTTTCCCATATGGTTTGATTTTTGCTCATGAGTTCTCTGCCTACTCCTGTGTTGTCAAGATTTCTACCTACTTTGTCTTCCAGCAGAGTTAGTGACTTTGTTTTAATATTTAAGACCTTTGATCCACTTTGATTTTAGTTTAGTGCATGGTGATAGACATAGATCTAGTTTTAGTTTTCAGCATATGGAGAGCCAGTTTTTCCAGCACTACTTAATAAAGAAGCTATCTTTCTTCCAGCATACTTGTTTGGCACCTTTGTCAAAGATGAGGTGGCTGAGTGTGTTTGTAGTTGTGGCTGTATCATCTGAACTTCATTGATCTTCAGGTCTTGTTTTTTTCCAGTATCATGCTGATTTTATCACAGTAGCTTTGTAATATAATTTCAAGTCAGAGAACGTGATGCCTCCTGCCTTAGCTTTGTTACTTAGAATTGCCTTTGCTGTTCCAGGTCTCTTCTGGTTCCAGGTGAATTTTAGGAATGATTTCTCTAGATCTGTGATGTATGTTTATGGTATTTCGATTGGAATTTCATTGAATCTGTATAACAACTTTGGGAGAATGGCTATTGTCACAATGTTTATTTTTCCTATCCATGAATAGGTAATACCTTTCCATTTTCTGAAATCTTCTTTGGTTTTCTTTTTCAATGGTATGTAGTTGTTACTCAATAGATCTTTTACTTCCTTTGTTAGGTTGATTCCTAAATATTTCATTTTTTTGGATGCTATAGTGAAAGTTGTGGTTTTCCTTATTTCTCTCTCAGTGAGTTTATTGTTTGTGTACAGGAATGCTATTGATTTTTGAGTGTTGACCTTGTATCCAGCTACATTACTCAATTTGACTGTTAGGTCTAGGAGACTTTCAATAGAGTTTTGGGAGTTTCCAGTGGAGTATTGTATCATTTGCAAATAATGTAATTTTAACTTCTTCCTTTCATATCCCTTTTCCTTTTATTTCTCTTTTTTTGTCTAATTGCTTTGGCTAATGTTTCTACAACTATATTGAATAGGAATGGTGATAATAGACATCCCTGTCTTGTTCCTGATTTTCTATTGAAAGTTTTCAGTTTGTGTCCATTTAGTAAGATGTTGACGGTTGGTTTATCATACATGGCTTTTATCAGATTGAGGTAGAGACCATGTCTTCTGATTTTCTGTAGGGTTTTTATCATGAATGAGTGTTGGATTTTGTCAAACTTTTTCTGCATCTATTGAGATGACCTTGTGGTCCTCGTCCTTGGCTCTGTTGAAATGGTGTATTATGTTTATTGATTTGCATGTGTTGAACCATCCCTGCATTGATCGTGGTGTATAATCTTCCTGATGACTTGTTGCATTCTATTTGCCAGTATTTTATTAAGGATTTTTGCATCTATATTCATTAGAGAGATTGGCCTATAATTTGGGGAGGGAGGCATTGCGTCTTTCTCTGGTCTTGGTGTTAGGGTAATACTTGCTTCCAGGGCTGAGTTAAGGATAATTGCTTCCCTTTCAATTTCATTGAAGAGTTTGAGGAATGTTGGCATAAAATCTTCCTTGAATTTCTTGTAGAATTCTGCAGTGAATCCATCAGGACCTGAGCTTTTCTCTGTTGGTATGGTTTTAATTACATTTTCAGTTTCATTAACTGAAATTGGGTTATTCAGCAGTTTTATATTTTCTTGATTCAGCTTTGGTAATTCATATGTTTCTAGGAATCTGTCCATTTCTTCTGTGTTATCAAACCTATGAGAGTAAAGATTTTTGAACTAAGTATTGATGATCTGTTTTTCTGCAGGGTCTATAGTGATTTCACCTTTTTCATTTCTTATTGCATCAATTTGAGCTTTTTCTTTCACCTTTTTTTTTTTTTTCAGTACCGGGGATCAAACTTACAACCTCGTGCTTGCCAGGCAGGTAAAAACTTATGCTGTTGAGCTAAATCCCAGCCCCTCTTTCCTCTTCTTGATAAGATTGGTTAGGGGCTTATCAATTTTATTTACTCTTTCAAAGAACCAATTGTTTGATTTATTCTTTGTGTTTTCTGAGTTTCAATTGCATTAATTTCTGGTCTGATCTTTATAATTTCTTGCCTTCTTTGGGCTTTGGACTTGACTTGCTCTTCTTTTTCTGTAAGTTTAAGGTGCAGCATTAAGTTATGTGTGCTCTTTCCATTTTCCTAATGTGGGAGTTTTGTGCTGTAAATTTCTCTCTGAGGACTGCTTTCATTGTGTCCCATAGGTTCTGGTAATTTGTATTTGCATTTTTGTCCTATTGTAGATATTGTTTAATTTCTTCTGTGACCCACTGGTTGTTTAGGAGAGTGTTATTTAATCTCCATGTGTTTATTGGGTTCTTGTGGATTTTTTGTTGTTAATTTCCAATTTTATTGTGCTATGGTCAGATAATATCCTTGGAATTATTTCAGTTCCTTTGCATTTTACTTAAACATGTTCTGTGAATTAGTATGTGATCTATTTTAGAAAATGATCCAAGTGCAGTTGAAAAGAACGTGTATTCTGATGTTGTTAGGTGGAACACTCTGCACACATCTACCAGGTCCATTTTTCACAAGTTTGATTTAGTTCTGTTATTTCTTTGCTGATTTTTTGTTTGATCTGTCTGTTTGTGCCAGTGGATGTTAAGATCCTGGGGATCTTAACAGATCTAAATCAAACTGTATTATAACAATAATACAGTTATAACAGGGGATCTTAACACTCATTGGCTTTTCATGTTTATTAAAATTTGCCTTACATAGTTGGGTGCTCCCATATTTGGTGCATATATGTTTATGATTGTAATTTCTTTCTCTTGAATTTTTCCCCTAACAAGTATGTAGTGACCTTCTTTATCTCATGTGATCATTCTTGGTTTGAAGTTCACATTGTCTGCAAACAAAATAGCTACCCCTGCTTTTTTCTGGATTCCTGTTGCGTGGAGTATTATTTTTCATCCTTCGACCTTTAGTCTATGAATTTCCTTTTGAGTTAAATGTGTTTCTTGTACACAGCATATTGTTGGATTTTGTTTCTTTTTTTTTTTTTTTTTTGTCTTTTTGCTTTTTGCCAGTCTTTTTATTGGTGAGTTGAGACCATGTAATGGATGGATATAACTGATAAGTACTGACTTACACTGTTATGTTATCTTCTGTTGTTGGTTTTCTACTTTTTCTGTTTAGTTGTTTGTCCTGTTTAGTGGTTTTCTTTTGTTGTTGTTCTTGGGATTGTAGTTATCTTTGTCTAGAGTGGGTTTCAGTACTCTTTGTAGTGTTGGTTTGGTGGCCATGAATTTCTTCAGTTGTTGTCATGAAAAGTGTCTTATTTCGCCATCTGTTTTCAAAGATAGTTTTTCAGGATATATCAATCTAGGTTGAAAGTTGCTTTCTTTCAGGACCTGAAATACTTTACTTCAAGCTCTTCTTAAATTGAAGATTTGTGTTGAGAAGTCTGCCATGATTCTGATAGGCTTTCCTTCATAGGTGATGTCATGGTTTATGTCTGTGGCCCCCAGGCCTCATGAGTTTGCATTGTGCATTTATGATTGGTTTATTGTCTAGTGCTTGGTGTCAGTGCTACACCCACATAGGGGTGGAGCCAGGATGTAATGTAATGGCAGGAAGAATGTGTGTCTGGCTCTTTTGTCGGTTTTGACCTTGCTGTTTGCAGCTGCTATGAACTGTGGCCCCCCCATGCCAGCCTGCCTTGGAGCCAACTGAGTATGGACTGAAACCTCCAAAAACTGTAAGAAATAAACCTTTCCTTTCCCAACCTCGGGCTTCAGGTATTTGTCCCAGCGAAGAGTAAAAAGTAACTAAGACGGGTGATCTGTTTCTTTTCTCTAACAGCTTTTAGTATTCTGTTCTTGTGCTGAATTACTATATTTCTGGGTGAAGATTTATTTTGGTTATGGTTAATTGGGGTTTTGTATGCCTCACTTAGCTGAATATCAGATTCTCTTTCCATGTTTGGAAAATTTTCTGTTATTATTTCTGCAAATAGTCTTTGCAGGTCATTTGTATTGACCTTTGCTTTTTCATTGACACTTAGTAATCTTATATTGTTTCTCTTTGCATCATCTTGCAGCTGTTGAATTGTTTCCTGGTTTCTTGTTTCTTAAAAATAACAAGGAAAGATCTTTTCTTTCGTGGTCCTAATCTTCCATCATGTCTTCAAGGTCAGAGACTCTATCTTCAGCTTCATTCAAGCAATTTTGCCAGCTTTCAGTGGAATTTTAATTTCTTGAATATCTCTTTGAATCTGTTTTATACATTATAATTCTCATATTGTTTATTCGAGGTTTCCATAATTTTCTTATGTTCTTCTGTTTTTCATTTAGATCTTCTTTAGATACACACAGCATTTCTTTCATAATGCTTGTCATTTCATTTTTCACCTGAGAGATTATTTCTGACCTGATTTCCTCTATAACTTCATGGAGTTGTTTCTTTCCTGGTAATCTCTTTGAACCTGATCATGTATTCTATGTTTTCTTTATATTCCTTTTTTTTTTTTTTTATCAGTACTGGGGATCGAACTCATGACTGCCTGCTTGCAAGGCAGATGCTTATGCCGCGGAGCTAAATCCCCAGCCTCCTTTCTTTATATTCTTCATCGAACGTTTCTCTCCTTTTTTTTTTTTGTTCCTCCATTCTTCCATCTATGTCTTCTTGAGAGGTACTTAGCATTTCTTTTATTAATCTACTTATATCTTGCTTTACTTGATTAAATACTTCACTTTTGAGCTCATCTGTGAGGTCCTGAAGATATCTCTTTATGCCCACTGATGCCGTGTCTGGTATGCATGTTTGCTGTCCTCAATCTCCTTTGTATTTACCTCTCCTGGATCAATGTTCTCAGGGTTGGGGGCTGGGGACTTTTCCTGTTTCTGCCTTTTGTTATGTTTTGGTCCTTCCATATAGGTGTATAGAGGAAGTCCCAGTCCCTTTCCTTGTTGGTTACAGTTCTTCTGAAGCATGCTGGCTAGGTATTTCTGCCCACTCTAATGTGTTATTGAGGTGCAAGCAAGGATGGCTTATTCTGGCCCCTCCCCTCCAGGTCAGTCAACCTGCTGAGACCTTTACTGTGTTAGTGTTAGCCACGTGTAGGGAATTGGTTTAGGACAACTTACTGTGTCTCAGCCAGGAACATGACCTAGGCCAAGCATACCTCACCAATCTTGTCTAGGAAGGGAACAACTGACTGAAGTCACTGCTGTTGCTTGTTCCTGCCAGTCCTGCCCGATTCCAAAATGTCTTCTCATTGGTGCCCCTTTGCTGTGGAAGGGTCTTATTCCCAGCACACACTGCAGGTCAATGCAGGTCCCTTGCTGACTCCGTTCTCTGTTGACCTCCAACTTCAGTGCCACTGCACTTCAGTGCGACTGCAGTTCCAGGGAGTCGAAGCTGTGGGAATTCAGGTAGCTCAATGAGTCGTGGCTGTGCAAGTTCGGGCACTGCAGCAAGAGCACCGAATCTTAGCTGTTCCAATAGTAGCCCTGGGACTGCATGTTTTACTGTTTTTTTTTTCCTCTTTGGTTTCTTCCTGGGTCAAGAGGATCCATCTCCCTCTGTCCCATCCTCCCCATGATGTTTTATTTCGGCATCTGAATTGTCTGTCTCAGGGAGCCTCTGTATTCTGCTCTTATCCATCTGCCATCTTTTGCTAAACTCTCAGAGTTGTTTTTTACTTCATTTGTTATTTCAGAAAGTTCATTGTGCAGTTTCCAGTGTCTTCCATTTCATTGTCTCTTGGGCTTGTTCTCAATGGGCTGGAGGACTGAGATTGCCTCTTGCTGTTTTGTTTTATCATTTTCCTCTGGGACCCATATTGCTGGTCAAGCAACGTCCTGATGGATTGCACTGGAATGCTGCACTGGGCAGAGTTTCAATCTCTGATACCCCCCTGGCCAGCCAAGGCACACCCTGACCTATGGCACTGAATCCTTGTGCTCTGTGGCCTGTGAGACTGGCGGGGTGTTCCCCTGATGTACTGCACTGGGTTGCTCTGGGATGCGGGGCTGGCAGAGGTTGGATCCTTTTGCTGCTAGCAGGGACACACTAGTGTGTTGCTGGGAACTAGAACCTGGTTGAATAGAGTTGAGAACCTCTGGCACCCAGGAGCTAGTAGGGATGCATCCTCAGTATGTCACCAGGGCCTAGTACCTGGCTGGGTGGAGTTGAAAACCTCCAGGACCCAGGTGGCTAGGCAGAGCATGACCCCAAGTGTGGCACTGCCTGGACCTTGCCTCTGACTGAGAGGAGTTCAGAGCCTCTGGAGCACCCAGCTAGCCAGAGTGTGTCCCCCAGTGTGTGGTGATGGGGCCTTGTTCCTAGCTGGGTAGGGTTCGGAACTTCCGGGACCTACTGTGTGACTAGCTGGGCCGCATTGCTGAACTATGGAGCTGAGTCTTGTGCTCTGATGAGATGAGCTCAAATTCTCCAAGACCTGTCCTTGTGCCCTGTTGGGTGACTCTGGGGCTTTGGGCTGGGCTGGGCTTGGTACCTCTGTGACCAGTGAAGCTGGCTGTGCATTCCTGTGATGGATTGCACTGGGTTGCTAGGCTGGGCAGAGTTCGGATTCTCTGTAAAGCTAGTGAGGACACAACCCTGGAGTGTGGTGCCAAGCCCTTGCTCCTGGCTGGGAGGAGTTTGAAACTCATGAAGTTTTTATTTTGCCATTGATTTCCAATTTCATTGCACTATGGTCTGAAAATATGCATGGGATAATTACAATTCTTTAGCACTTACTTGTGTTCTGTGAGCTAGTGTGTTGTCTATTTTGGATAACATAGCATATACAGCCAAGAAGAATGTGTATTCTGATGTATGATGGAACACTCTGTAGACATCTACTAAGTCCCTTTGTTCAAAAGTTTGTTTTACTTCTGATTGTTGTTGATTTTTTAAATTGATTTCTCTCTTTGAGTCAGTGGAGTATTCCTTTCCCACAATGCAGTCATATTGGTGTTTGATTTTTTTCATATCCTTTAATATTTGTTTTATATAGTTGGGTACATGGTATTTGTTGTATGTATATTTATGCTTATTATCTCTTCTTGTTGGATTGTTCCCTTTACAAGGTTGTAGCATCCTTCTTTGTCTCTCTTAATCAGTTTTAACTTGAAATTCACTGTCTTCAAATAGAATAGTTTGAATTTTTTGGGTTCCTTTCTCATGGATTATTGTTTTCCATCCTTTGACTTTCAGGCTGTAGATTGCTTTTTGAATTAAATGTATTTCTTGTATGCAGCATATTATTAGATCTTGCTTCTTGATCTATTTGGCCAGTGTGTGTCTTTTGATTGGTGATTTGAGACCATTAACATTGATGGTTATAAATGATATGTGTTGACCTATCCTTGTACATTTTCTGTTTAGGCTACCCTCCTTTTTTTCTTTTTCTCCCTGTTTAATTGCTTTTCTTGCCTAGTGGATTCCTTCTGTTGGGATTCATGAAGTTGTCCTTATTAGCTCTTTCAGAAATGTCCTTCAAGAACATTGTGGAATGCTGGTTTGATGTTCATGAATTTCCTTAGGTGTTCTTTGACATGGAAGTATCTTATATCTTCATTGATGTTGAAAGATAATTTTGCAGGGTACATCAATCTGAGGAGGAGGCTGTTTTCCTTTAGGGCTTGAAGTGCTTCACTCCAGGCTGTCCGTGACTTGAGGTATTGGGGTCTGTGTCTAGATCCCCAATCTCTCAAACAAGTGCATGCTGAAGGCCCAAACAAATGAGACAAGTGGTATGTATGATCTCTAGGGCTCCAGGAGACCAAAACCTTTTGCAGAGTTGTTAACTCTGGTAGCTGAGATAGACAGTGTTTCTGGGTGGCCCATATTTACTTAGTATTCAAACAAAAAAGGTGTCATAGTTTATGTTGGTGGCCCCCAGGTCCCATGTTGTTTGCATTGTGCATTTGTGATTGGTTCATTATCTAGCACTTGGATTGATGGTGTCAGTTCTACACCCACATATGGGTAGAGCAACATACAGTGTAATGGCAGGAAGAAGGTGTGTTTCTCTCTTTCTGGTTTCCACCTTGCTGTTCGCAGCTGCCATGAACTGTAGCCCCGCCATGCCACCCTGCCTTGGAGCCAACTGAATATGGACTGAAACTTCCAAAAACTGTAAGAAATAAACCTTTCCTTTCCCAACTTTGGGCATCAGGTATTTTGTGTTAGCAACAAGTGACAAGTAACTAAGACAGAATTTTTAATCTCCTGATTATCTGCTTGAATTTCTTTTAGATTCCATTTCTTTGCTATATGGGGCATTAATCATTTTCTTATGTCCCCTTTTTTATCTCTGTCTGCTCTAGAGTCATTTAGCATATTTTTCATTGATGTCATCATCTCACTACTTATTTGAGAAATTTTTTCTGATTTAATGTTTTTTTGCTAGAGCTGCATTCATCTAAAACCAGAAAATTATATGCAGTAAATAAATTCTCAATATGTCAGTTTTACCCTCTGGTTAGAAAATCTAAAAAGCACAAGGGAAAAGTTAGAGATGCAGAAGTGGAAGGGATTAGAAGGCTGGAGTGGCTGGGAACATAGCTCAGTGGCACAAATACCTGCCTCACAAGCCCAGGGTTGTGAGTTCAGTTCCTGGTACAAAACAAACAAAACAAAAAAACAAGATGAAAGCTGGAGGACAATGAGAGATCATGCAAACTTTGCATGGAAATGGTATAGAACGTAGGAGGGAATGAGAGAAGGAAAAAAAAATAACAACTACAACCACAAAGAAACTGGAAACTACATTTACAGTCATACATAAACAAGATCAAACAATGGAGAGGAAAGAAAACAAACTAAAGCCAAACCGCAACAAAACAAATGAGAGGGGGGAAAAAAGTCCATTTCCAGATTTGTCTCTGCTCTTTCTGATAGACAGTGTGGAGTCCAGATTGTTGTTGATTTATACCAGCAAGTCAGTAGTAGGTTCATGGAAAGATACTGAATAATCTCAGCAAGAATATTAGGAGAACTCTGCCCACAAATTTGATAACCTAGGTGAAAGATGGCAGACTTTATTTTGTTCTGTGTTTTAGCACTTTCAGTGATAACAAATAGCCTGCTGTGGTGCATGTGCCATAGGTTCCCCACTGACCTAGGTGAAATGGACTAGTTTCTTGAAGGACTTACTGGGCTAAAATTTCTCATACAATAAGAAATGATCTGAACCAGCAAGTATCTGTTAAAGAAATTGAAGTAACTGATTACCTTTCAAAATAGAAAGTATCAGTCTCAGATTGGTTTGCTGATGAATTCTGTCAATCATAGAGAGAAAGAAATACTATTTTCTGTCTACCTTGCAAGGTAGAAGCAAAAGGAATTTAGTAAAACAGTGTTACCTAAGACAAAACCAAAACATGACATTGTAGGCAAAGAAAACTACAGGCTAGTATCTCTCATGAGCATAGATACAAAAATTCTCAGTAAAAGAGTAGCAAGTCAGATTTTAAAATGTATAAAAATAATTATATGGCACAATCAGTTGGCATCCTAAGCCTCCAAAACTGGTTCAACATTCAGAAATTAATGTAGTTCATTGTAACAAGCTGAAGAAGAAAAATATGTTACTAATAAGTGGTTGAAAAAAATTTCTTGACTAATTCCATCATCCATTAATGATAAAAACTTAGTAAACTGAGAATATTGGAGAACTTTTTCAACTGATAAAGAAGATCAGAACCTGTATTTCTGCAACAGAGGGGCAGAAGTGTTTCAAAATCAGATTGTGGTGACGATTTTACAGTTCTGTGAATATACTGATAAATACAGAATTATGGGTTTTAAGTGAGCAAGTCATACAGTATGTGAATTGTCCGTTGAGGGTCGTTCATTAAAGAAAATCAGAAAACAGGTAAGAAGACATAACCTCTGTAATACTTGGTGCTAAATTAGACTCTGCCCTAGAACAAATGAATGAGTGAATGAATAAATAAATGAATGTAGTAACGTTACATGTTGGTATTGAAATGTGAAGGGGGAAGAGAAAAGTAATGTTGCATGTATGTGAAACAATAGCAGCAGTAAAATACAACTAACATTATATTTAGTGGTAAGAATCTAGATATGAAAATTTCCACTAAGATCAAGAACAAGTTAAAGATGTCCCCGTTTACCATTGTTTTTCAGCATCATACTGAAAATTTCAGTATAGTAAGAAAGTGAAACAAAATATTGATTGAGAAGAAAGCAGTAAAACTTGTCTGGAGATGACATAATTGTGTGTATAGAAAATTCAAAAGAATTGATGAAAACTTCTTTGAATCAATAAAGAATTGCACCACAGCAGGCTATAATATTAACATATAGAGCACGTGTTTCCTTGTACAATCAAATGGAATTTGAAATTTAAAAATGCACCACTATTTACATTAACATTCCCAAATGTGAATACTTAGCTATAAGTCTAGTGAAATGTATGTAAGAGCTATATGATGAAAACTTCAAAACTGTCGAACAATAAAAGAACTAAAGAGTTACATGCTCATGAATAGGAAAACTCAATATTATCAGGATGCCAGTTCTTCTCATCTTGATCTACAGATTACCTACAATCCCAGTCAAATTCCCAATGATACATTTTTGTAGATATCAACATACTGATTCTAAAGTTTATATGGAAAAACAAAGGTTCAAGAACTGCTGGTGGAAAGGAACAAAGAAGTCAGATACTGGTTGACTTTAAGGTTAGTAGAAAACAACAGTGATCAAGAACTCCATAATTGATGAAAAAGTAAAATCGATGGATCAGTGGACAAGAATGGAGAACACAGAAATTATTTTTAAGTAAATGTAGTTAACTGATCTTTGACAAAGAAGCAAAAGGCAGTAATAGTGGAGATGAGATAGTTTTCTTAGGTAATACTAAAGCAGTTGGATGTCTGGACACAAACATTATACCTATCGTAAAAATAAAATAGGTTGTAAATCTAAATGTAAAATACAGAGAAATACGAAATTCCTAAAACAAAGAGGAAAATCTTGGGTTTAGCAATGAGCTTTCCCAATACCAAAGATAATCATGAAGCAGGCTTCTTGCTAAAGACCTTGAAACTAGACTTCACTAAATGAACTTTTCTGCTCTGTTTTCTTGATAAGAAAATAAAAAGACAGACTACAGATTGGGAACAGGTATTTGCAAAAAATATATCTAATAATGTATCAAGAACTCTTGCAGCTCAACAGTAAAAAATCCAACAATCCAGTTTAAAACAGACAAATACCTTAGTAGGTACATACATTTCAAAAGAAGATACACAGATAGCAAATGGGCTTATGAAAAGATGTTCTACATTGTACAGGGGAAATGTAAAATCAAATGACATCGAAGTACAAGTACATACCTATTTAAATGATGACTGTACCCAGTACTGGTGAGGATGTGGAGCAAAAAGACCTCCTTTCTTTGCTGCTTAGAATGCAAAATCATCCCATCCCTTTGAAAAGGCAGTATGGCAGCTTCTTATAAAACTAAACATACATTTATTATATGGTCCAGCGACTGTACTTCTTAGAACTTTCCCTTGGGATTGAAAATGTTAAGTAATCCAAGTCAGTTTGAACATCTTACACATATTGTATGATTCCAACCGAATACATTCTAGCAAGGGCAAAGTTGTGGGGAGGCAATATTAAGTGAATCATTCTAGGGCTTTGGGAGAGGGAGCACAGAACACTTTTTGGACAATGAAAGTAATCTGCATTATATACTAGTGTATATAAATCATAGTGTTCATCCAAACCCTTAAAATGTACACCAGGTGAGCCTTAAAGTAACTGAATTTTGGATGATAAAGATGTATCAGTGAAGGTCACTATAGAAGTGTAATAAATGCCCACTCTGGGATATTGTATATTGCAACGCCTGCATGTGGGGAAGGGGCTTGTAGAGACAATCTATTTGTCCTCAGTTTTGTTGTGAACCTAAAATGGCTTCATTAAATTATCAAATGAAAGAAGCATGTTAATGTGAAGTATTTTATTTTTGTTGATAATTTAAAATAGTATTTTTGATACAAGGGCAATTAAAGTGCTCTTGTATTGTAGCAGGTGTTGAAAATTTTAAGAATTTTAATTGTTAATAAAAGAATATGAAAATACATGATGGAACTGTTTCATTAAAATTATAATAGATGATAAGATAATACAAATGTGTTTCATAAGGATGCTGTGAAGATGGAATCAGTACATATAAAGCCCTTGTAATAGGACTTACATATAAGAAAGTCCTTGGTAACTATAAGAAAGTGAGAATGCTGAAATTGACCTTTCCCCCAGTATTCTGCATGATGAGCCCCTGATGGTCATTTGAGCCCTTTCACTATCCATAGGGAGTCTAGTTACTGGGCTTTGGGCCTCTGCAAAGGCTTCCTGAAATTCTTCTCTAGAGTCCTTTTCTTAGCTTGCTTTGCAATGCATCAGAACAGTTAAGTGTTGTAGTCAGTGATAGGATTATCTTCAGAGGATAAAAGATGCTTCCAAAAGTTGAGGAGTATAAGACAAAAGAGGCCTTTATTCCAGGAACATGGGGAGAGAAGACTGGCGCACTGGCTGCTGGAATCTGGCGATCTCTCTCGCGGACATGTGGTGTGGGGGAATATAAATAGCCTAAGCTTAGGGCAGTGCCCTAAGGCCATTAGAGATGCACAGGTATTTCATTGGCACACGTTTGGCGCCAGGGACAAGTTCTTAGGGATGGGGGTATAGGGTTACAGGTAAATCTATAGGGGCGGGGGAGGCAGGAGCCCCCTAACTCCAGCTAAGGCTTTTCTGGCTAGAGTGTCTGTCCGGGCCAGCAACCCTTTCATATCCCGTCTTATGATTATTAGGAAAAGGGGCGAAGATTTCTCTCTTTTAACCACTTCCTGCTGGTAGGGGGTGCTGTATTGGAGCCTAGGGGAGTCGACGGGATGAAGGTTGATGCCCAGGTAGACACTGATGCCAGGTGTTTTAGCCAGGACAACTTCACTGGTGAATGTACATATGTCAGATTGGAAAAAAACAAAGAGACATGATGTTATTAGGAGACATGGCACTATCATATTTAAGGACCCAGGTGAGGTAGATAGGAAGGTGCCTTTGACTTAGAGATGGTATTTTATCAGGATGATGTTGAGGTAGGAACATCATCATGGTGAGGTAGAATTCTGAAAAATAAGTGTGAGGTTAGAAGGAGTGAAATTATGAGAGGTGATTACTCCCCCATCTGAAGGCATAAAAGTTAGGAGGGTAGGTGTGTAAAACTTGTCTCTGGTGTAGGAGTTGAGCCGGATAAAATAGGGGGAGTAGGGGAGACGGTGGCTGTACCAATATAGGGAAGGTGAGGGCTTAGGCTTTCAGGGATGTCACGTTTAACCAGACAGCTGAGGGTGGAAAGAACCACGACAGTTATCACATAGAACATTATAAAGATGATCTTATGCATGATGTGGGAGTCTCTAGGAAAGACTGTCCAGAGTCCTGCTGCAAAAATGATCATTAATAGAGCGTAAGAAATTAGGAACCAAATCGGATAACAAAACATGACTTAGCCTGTTAACTGCGGCTGTGAGGCCTTTGTGAAACGGAGATGGGTGGGTGACAGAAGATGAGATGACCACTCAGAATGATCAGATTTGGTGCTGGGAGGGCACCTCTTAGCCTGAGTGATGTGAAACCAGGATGGGAGTCCAGCAACTTTGACCGCTGTAGGGGTAGTCAAGTAGACCAGGTAAGGGCCACTCCACCTTGGTTGTAGTCCTGTGGATTTAGAACATTTGAGATAAATTAGATCTCCTGGGGATATGGGAGGATCTGGTTTGGCCTCTCCAGAGGGCTGTGGAAGGCAGAGATCAGCATGTTGTCACAACAGATGTCGGAGGAAGGAGAGCACTGGGACATAGTCAGCTAGGGGAGAGAGATTTTGGGGAGCAGGAAGATTGTGGATTAAGAATGGCCTGCCATACATAAGTTCAAAAGGACTTAAGAAAGTAGGAGCCCGGGGAAGTGCCCTGAGCTTGGCTAAGGCTAAGGGCAAAAATTGAGGCCAAGGTTGGTGTAGTTCTAAAGTGAGTTTTGTCAGGTGTGTCTTTACGAGGCCATTCGCCTTTTCTACTTTTCCTGAAGATTGTGGATGGTATGGGATGTGTAGGTGCCAGGTGATGTGTAAGCTCGAGGATACCTGTTGAGTGATCCGAGAAATGAAGGCGGGACCATTATCTGACTGAATACTCTGAGGTAGACCAAACCTCGGAATGATTTCTTGTAATATGACTTTGGTAACTACATCAGCAGTTTCACTGGTTGTGGGAAAGGCTTCTATCCATCCTGAAAAGGTGCAAACAAAAGTGAGAAGATATTTGAGAGGTCTTGTGGCGGGGCATGTGTGTAAAATCTATCTGCCAGTCCTGACCAGGGGTGTGTCCCCGAAATTGATGGGTAGGAAAGGAAGGGGGTGCCATGTGTCCCTGAAGAGAGGTCCTGGCACAGAGATCATAGGTGTGAGTCATTTTAAGAATGATGGCTTTTAGAGAAGGGTGTGTGACTATTGGGGCCAAAAGTTTGTATAGGGCCTGAGATCCTATATGAAAACAGTTGTGTAAGTCGGCGATGATGTCTGAGGCCTGTTGATGTGGGAGAACGAGTTTAGATCCCTGAAAAATCCATCCCTGAGTGTTTTGTGTGTAACCTGGTTTATGAAGTAACTATAACTGCTCTGGTGAATAATTGGGCTGAGGTAGACTGTTTGGGACTAATGGGAGAAGATGAGAAGGGCAGGGCCTTTGTGCAGCTAACTTGGCTTGTGAATCTGCAAAGGCATTGCCTTGAGCAATAGGATCTGTAGAGCTTTGGTGTCCTCTGCAATGGATGACTGCTGCCTGCTTTGGAAGTTGGGCTGCCTCTAGAAGCTTAAGAATAAGGGGGGCATTAATAATGGGGGTTCCTTGAGTGGAAATAAAACCCCGTTCTTGCCAGATAGAGGCATGAGAGTGTAAGATGCTAAATGTATACTTTGAGTCAGTGTATATATTTATAATCTTGTCTTTTGCTAGTGTAAGGGCCCTTGTAAGGGCAATAAGCTCTGCCCTCTGGGAAGAGGTCCCAGGTGGCAGTGAATTTGCCTCTATAACTTTTGACTGGTTAACTATTGCGTATCCCGCCTTCTTTTGGTTGTCTGTGTTTGTTGAACTGCCATCTATGAACCATGTGTCAAGGCCAAGGAGAGAGGTGTGCTACTGATGTGCGGGAAAGAAGTGGTAGTCATCTGTAAAACTCTATACAGTCATGGTGAGGATGGCCCTCTGAGGTGGGAAGTAAGGTCGCTATATTTAGAGGACCACTAGTTGCAATAGAGATGCAAGGGTCTTGAGAGAGAGCTAAGTGTACCTGTTGAAGGCGAGAAGGGGTCATTAGGGCGGGGAGCACCTTATGTGAGATAAGGTCACGTAGGTGATGAGGTGAGTGGACTGTAATAGATTGTCCTAATGTAAACTTTTTAGCTTCTTGTGTCAGGAGGGCTGCAGCTGCAAGAGCTCGGAGACAAGGAGCCCATCCTTTTACTGTGTGATCTAACTGTTTAGATAAGTAAGCTACTGCTTGAAAAGAAGGTCCCTTTTTGTGTCCTAGTACACCTATAGCGTTGTGGCCCTGACAAGTAGTGTATAGGATGAAAGGTTGGGTGGGATCAGGAAGGGTAAGAGCCAGAGCTTTTAGGAGAGCCTCTTTTAGTTTTTGAAAGGAGGCATGTATGGGCCTGGTAGGGTCCAGGGGTTCAGTCAGGTCCTGAGGTTTTGAAATGGACTCTGCCTTTTAGCCTTATGTGAGCTTCTATTTCTTTCTTTCTTTGCCCATATTGTTGCTTTTTTCATTCTCATCAGCTGTACCAAGCTATTTTCATACAAATATTTTTTTCTATGTCTGGCCCTATGAACATACTGTTTTCTTTGAACAAAACATGGTCTTTCTTCTACCTCCTTGCTATATTTTTTTCTATGTCTGGCCCTATGAACATACTGTTTTCTTTGAACAAAACATGGTCTTTCTTCTACCTCCTTGCTATATTTTTTTCTATGTCTGGCCCTATGAACATACTGTTTTCTTTGAACAAAACATGGTCTTTCTTCTACCTCCTTGCTTTATTTGGCTAGATCGCATTCATGATTCCATTAAATGAACTTTCCTACAAGCTTCTGGCAGAGTGGTTTGTATTTCTATCATGGTTTCTCTTCATATTTTTAGGGTCAGTCAAACTTTCCTTCTACACTGGAATTGCCCTACAGACTGATTTCTCATAAGGGACTGATGGCAAAGCCTTTTAGAACTTTCAGTGATACAAACTGATGATGCTGTACCAACACTGTTCTAAGGGTTGATAGGATTTACTATATTGATTGCCAATTACTGGCTTATAGGAGGCTCCCAATAAATATTCTATACATGGATGAATGGACACAGTGGATGCTGGATGCTGGATGCTGGATGCAGATGCCTGTAATCCCAGCTACTTCGAAGGCTGAGACAGAAGGATCACAAATTTGAGGGCAGCCTGGGCAGCAAAGAAAGACATTTCAAAACTTAAAAAGGCTGGTGAGGACTTGGGTGGCACATAGGAGGCCCTGGGTGCAAGACTACTAAAAAAGCAACAAAGAAAAAAAACCAAAAAACTTCAGTGTTGCTTAGAATTTGGTTAGCATTATTTTTGCAACTTCCTTTATTTACAGAGTTGTTTTTTTTTCCAGAGAAGCTGCTGAAACTCAAAAGCTGATTCTGCCACATTCTAAGATGCCTTCAGGAGATTCTGCATATCTCCTTAATCAGTCTTCAGAGTTTGGTTTCACTAGATGTCACCCGTCTTCATTTTGAATTCAGGTATGCTAGCTTTTATCTTATAATTTTCATTCTTATAAGGAGTAAAAAAAGCTACTAAAAAAATTAAATCCACATGTACTTTCATTACAGCAATTTTTGGTATTTCTCAAAGTTAATGCTTGAAAGTGGGAGTTACAACTTGTCTTTTTTATGATACAGGAAGGTGATTTGCAAATGACTGAAAAGTAGAATAAAAATTACTGGATTCCTGCATGATTTTAGGTTCAGAGGTAATGTGTCAGGTGCTGAGATGAAGAGATAGTCACCTAGTTGTCTGCGGAATACTAAATTCAGCCTTTGTAATTTTGAGTGATTCATGAGCTAAAAACAATATTAATAGTATTTTTAAATGACAAGAAAATCCTCCAAAGAATACTAATCTGTAGCATAAGAGAGTTAGATGAGAGTCAAATTTCATTGTTCAGAAAACTTTATTAGAACGTAGGCATTTAAATAAAACCTACATGACTGCTTTCAAGCTATAGTGACAGCTAACTGTTTTGAGTTGAGTCTTAAAGTCAGAAAACAACAACAACAACAACAAAATTTAGTATATGAACTGTTTCAGAATAAGTTGACCTTTCTTGTTCTGTGTGGTTGGAGAGTTTTTTACAGTTTGACTGCAAGATAAATTGGGGAATTTAGAGGGAGATGAGGATTGGTTCTAATTCTCAGTGACTTTTTCTACCCTGGGAAGTATAACCCATAAGTTAATAGATTAACCTGTGTTTTTATAAACCAGTTGATTTTCCTATTATTTTTCTTTTAAAATGGTTATATATGGAAATAAGAAAGAAAATTAATATTTTGAGTTTTTATGAAGTTTTAATGTTACCTTAATATCTTAAAACACTTAAAAAGGCAGAATATGCTTTTTGTATGTTTTTTTTTACTGATATATAAAGATTGCCTTTTATTTTTAATGGGAAAACTAAGGTATTATTTGGGAACTAGTTGATTGATTCACTATATCAATACTAATGCTTCGAGGATGAAGATTTACTGTCCCTTTGCAATCCATGGATAGCCTTAGAGAATATTGTTAAGGTATTCTTTGCCGACATAGGCAGTTTAAATACTGTTTTAGCAGATGGAAGTCTATGATTTTAGTATCTACCTTCTTTTGTTGCTCTAGATTTATTAATGTGACTCAGGTCACATTCATTAATCTGAATCCAGTTGCTTCATTTGCACACAGTAAGAGAAAATAATAACTTTCCTTTTCAAAAGCAGGAATTCTGGATTTGCTGAATTGTAAATTTTTTGAGTAGATAACATGCATCTTTTGCTTAGTGCTGGATTCTTCACTTAGCGTAGGCCTGTGTTTGTTGAGTAAAAGAACAAAGTCTATTTTTTCCTCAACATCACCAGTTTATTTATTTTTATTTTAAAGATAGTAAAATTTAACAGAACAAAACAGAACAAAGCCAATCAAAACAAAGCAGCAAAATTGGTACAGAATGTCAAAGCAGGATACTAGGAAAACAACACTAGCTATCATAGTATATCTTGTTATCTTCAGAATAGTTGTCCATTCCATCAGGTATAGCAAAAACAAAACAGAATAAAACCAATCAAACAAAATATTGAACGAAGCAAAACAATCAGAACAAACCAAAGCAGTGAGAACAGTATTGGGTTTCAAAGGTAAGATAAAAGGAAATCACCCACCAGTTTGCTATATTGCATACTATCATCCTCCCAAGAGATGCTCAGACTGCTGGCTCTAGGCCTGCAAAATCAACCAGACAAGCATTTAGTTGCTATCAGCTCAGCCTGTCCTCCAAAACATTGAGTTGCTCACAGGGGATGGGATGGAAGAGGTACTCTTGGATAGGAGTTTTGTTTATTTTCATCTGAGTCTTCTAAATTTATTCTAGCTCTTCCACTGAACCTATTTTTTTGTAATGAAACTTGTATTCTTTCTTCAACAACTCAAGCTTTTAAAATCTCACAGGATGTCATACGATTTTATATAAAGGTAAGATACAATATAAAATGTAGTAAAGGAAAACTTTCAGATTAAAGGACTCTTGGTTGACATGGGAGCTAAAAGTGATACCTTGTTGTGGACTGGATCCTGTACTGCGAGGACATTTTCTTGGTCAGTGACAACAACTTAGAAAATAGATGTTATATCATACTATTGTATAATTGTTAAATTTTCTGCAGTTAGTAGTTATACTCTGGTTATTTAAGATACTGTCTCCTTTCTTAGAAAATATGCACTGAATTATTGATAGGTGAGACAGCATTATATATTCATCTAAAATGATTCAGAAAATATGTGTATGTATTTAATAAAATAAACAATGTTAGCAAGTGATGAATCTGGATAGAGTCAGTGAAATAGTCTTACTTTTCTGAAAGTTTGAATTATTTACAAGTGGAAAATTTAAAGAAACATCTTTAGTAGCTATGCAAAAACCTGGAAATTTTGTCTAATTAGTTACTTTTCCATTTCCATTTCCATCCCTTAAAAGTACACTTACGATTTTTTTTCACATATACGTTGATTACAAAAAGGTACTGTCATTGAACAGAATTCTTTTGTTGGGTGTTTTATAATAACTGTATGATCCCCAGTGTGGACACATTGTGCTGTAATTATTTTACTGTATTTGATACATTTATGACTTATAGTTAGCAAAATAGGTTTGATTATTCATATAGATGTAAAATGAAACAAAAAATTTTTTACGAATAAAATTTTTTTACAAATAAAAAGTATGGAAAGATAAAAGTCTTTACATTAGCAGTGTTCTTTCTGGTTATCTTGTTATTTTGATCATAAACCCTTAAGTATCCAGTAGTGTAGTTTAAACCTTTAAAATTGAGTATTTTCTTTTAATTTTTCATCTGTTTTGTACTTCCTTTAATATAATGTTCACTTCACTTAGTTTTATTAAACATCTATTACATGTTTCTGGTTCCACAAAAATACTCCTTTAAAACAGTGAGTCATAGGTCCTGGCATGGTGGCATATGCCTATAATCCCAGCTATTTGGGAGACAAGGCAGAAGGATCCTAAGTTGGAGGCCAGCCTGGCCAACATAGTGAGACTTGTCTCAAAATAAAACTGAAAACCAGGCTGAGAGTGAAGGTTAGTGGCAGAGCACTTGTTTGGCGCACGTGTGACCCTGAGCTCAATCTCCGTATGTGTGCATGTACACATATTAGCCTGATTTTAATATCATTTATCATATACTTAATGTAATTTGAAGGAAATTCAAGAATTAATATCTAATATAGTGTTTATCAAAATGTAGATATTTTTGAGCATTTGCTTGGTTTTGAGCAGAATATTCTAGTGACTTACATTTAATAATTTGCTTCATTCTCATAACCTTATGTGACATACTGCCTCGATTTGAGTCTTTTCAGTTCTGTAAAGGTAAGCTTAGAGCTTGAATTTTCATCAAGGTTTCATTCTTTTTGTCGAATGTAGGCTGTGAGACCTATTGATCTGAAACTTAAGATGGAAAAACTGATCATTTGTATTTACATGAAGGAAGAAAAGTTTGTTGTATTAGAATTTTTTATTTTGGGAATATTTGCTAGTGTCCAGCTTTAAGCTGGACTACACTCTTGTGATCAAATACCAAAACAGTTCTTCAGTAACTGTGCTTAGGAAAGAAGTAAACTTTTCTTGAGCACAACTTTCTGTGCTCAAGTAGGAGGCAGACTAATATAACAATTAACATTACCAAGGCTTTTAATTTACTTGCAGATAAAATAACCAAACAGTTAAAATTTAAAAAATCAATGGCCTTTTAATTAAATTGTAACACAAATGCTATAAAGTGCATACATCCTGAATGTCCCTTTGATGAAGTTTTATGAAGTCAGCATCCCTTTAACTGATGTCAAGAGCAAGATATGGAGCACAGTGTCATGAGTGCCCCATTTATTGCACACCAAAGATAACTTTCACACTTCTATTCTGATTTCATTCACTATATATTAGTATTGTCTGTTTTTGAGTTCTGTGTCTAGCTTTTTATGATCTTGCTTATTATCCATGTTAATACATAAAGCAGAAGTTCATGTTTTTCTTTATTGCTCTGAAATACTTCATTGCATGGAGATAACACAATTTATCCATTCTACTGCTGTGGATTGTGGATTGTCGATTGTTTACAGGTTTTGGCCATTATGAATAACACAACTATAGCCAGGTGTGGTGGCACTCACCCTGTCCCACTATTCTGGGAGACTGAGGCAGGAGGGTCAAAAGATTGAGCCCAACCTAAACAACTTAGTGAGACTTTGTCTCACAATAAAAACTACGAAAAGACTGGGAATATAGGTGTCTGAAAAGGTCATGGGTTCAGGTGCTGGTACTGCAAATAACAAAGCACTGTTGTGAACATTCTTGAATGTGTTATTTGATCTGTACATGTTCCTGTTAGGTAAATGCTTAAGGGTGAAATTTTTGGATCAGACAATGTTTAGCTAGCTATTTTGCCATAGTAGGTTATTATAGCTTTTCAAAGCGATGAAATAATTTACAGTCTCATCAGCAGTGTTCAAAAATTCTCCTTGCTTTACATTCTTACCAACACTTGAAATTATTAGTATTTTTAATTTTAGCTCATATGGTATATATGTAGTGAGAACGTATTCATGGTTCTATGATGATCTGTCACATTTTTATGTACCGTTGGTTGTTTGAATACCTAATGGTTTTAGCACATTTTTACTTTTTATTAGTATACATTTGTAGTACATAATGATTACATTTATCTTGGGAAGTTGCTCCATGTAAATAACACATCTTAATTTTTTTCATCCCCTGCCCTTCCCATCTCTTTATGCTCCTTCCAACTCTTGATCCCCTTTCCTATTTCAAAAGCTCTATTTCATTTTTTCCCTTTCCCTCCCATCACCTTTTGTTTTCCTTTCTGTTTGAAAAATATCTTCCTGCTTCCTATTATTTATCTTTTATTTTGCTCTTTGTGTTTCTCATATAAGAGGAACCTGAGATATTTAAGCTCATGTGTCTGATTTGTTTCAGTTAGTACATGTTATGATCTCAAGGTGTTTCCATTTTGTGACTCAAGTTTTTCCTTTATGGCAGAATAGTATTCCATTGTGTATACTAAATACCGCATTTTCTTTATCCATTAGTTAATGAGCATATAGACCATTTCCAGGATTTTGCATATTTTTCTATTGAATTTCTTATCTGAAGTACCCAAGAAAAAGGTAATTTCAGATGTTTGTTGGGTTATGTATTAAAAATATCTCTTCTGTCGTTTGGGTTGCTGCTTCACGATTTCAGTAGTGTGTATTCACTTCTTTCTCTTAGTAAATAAAGTTCATATTACCAAATAAGTATTTTATGGTTAGTAATTTTTTGTGTTTTAAGAAGTATAACCAGGTATAGGGGCTGGGGATTTAGCTCAGCGGCATAAGCGCTTGCCTTTCAAGCAGGCAGTTGTGAGTTCGATCCCTGGTACTGATAAAAACGAAAAAAGACAAAAAAAAAAAAAAAAAAAGGTATAACCAGGTGTGGCAGTATACACCTGTAATCCCAAGCACTTGAGAAGCTGAGGCAAGAGAATTGCTGTGAGTTTGAATTCCATAGTGGATTCCATAGTGAGACCTTGTCTAAAATTAAAAAAAAAAAAAAAAAAAAAAAAAAAAAAAAAGAGAAAGAGAGAAATCTTTACCCCGAAGCTAAGAAGACATTCTTGTTTCTTTATATAAATGTGATTGTTTTAACCATTACATTTAAAAATGAAATTAAAACATTAACCATTCATTTAGTTCTATATGTAAGATAGGGTTCATGATTCATTTGTTGTTTTCTATATGGAAAGTAAAAAGTTCTAGTATTCTTTATTGAAAAACTATCTTTTCCCTAGTGAAATGCATTAGTACCTTTGTTAATAATTCAGGTAAATTTTTATTTATGATTTCTTTTTGGAATCCTGTTTCACTAGTCTCTGTTGTCCCAGTGCCACACTTTAAAAATTCTTGTAGTTTCATAATATCTTGATAGCCAGTAATTTAAATGTTCCAAGTTTGTTCTTCAAAAAACTGCCTTTATTCTTAATCATTTGAATTCAATTAAAAAAATTTATATTCAACCTGTGGTAGTCTCCCACGTATCACTCCACTTCACCATTAAAGTTTGGGAAGGAACCTTGCTAGTATTTTGACTACCTTAATGTAGAATTTGTAGATCAATTTGGATATATTGGACATATTTCAGTATTGAGACTTTCAGGTCAATAACCAGATCGTGTACTACTAAAAATTTAGGACATTTCTCTCAGAATGTTTTTATTGCTTGGAGGTCTCAATACATGTTCTGTTAACTTTTTAGGATGTGATAATTACATTGTAGATACGTTTTTGAGACACGCACACTAGCCAATTTACAGATGAAATGGTAGTGTTGGGTATTTGCGTCTTAATAATGGGTGAGGAATGCAATAAAGCAGCAAGATTGATCAAGATTGACCAAAAATAGTTGAAAAACTGGGTGATAGATATGTGAGATTAATCATTACTCTTTTAACTTTATGTATTTTTGAAGTTTTCCATAAAAGCAGGTCTTAGAAAATTTAATGAGGCTGGGCATGGTGGTGCATGTCCTTCTGGCCACTTAGGAAAATCAGTTGAGCCCATGAGATTGAGATCAGCTTGGGTGATGTAGCAAAACACCATTTTAAACAAACAGTGAAGATGCCTGGCAAGTGCAAGATCACGAGTTCAATTCACAGTATAAACAAAAACAAAACAAAAATGAAGAAAACTGTAATGTATGTGGTAGAATGAAATGCATAAGTGTATAAGAAACCAAGAATTTGCATTCTTTTTTTAAAAGAAGTATAGGCTTCATTTCATTCTGAAAATAATTGATAGATAAAATTTTAAAGAATCAACTGCTAACTCATCTTTTTCTATGCATGTCATATTCCAAGATTATCAAATAAGGGGGGAACTTTATCTTTAGCAGAAGACAGCTATTAATAAAATTCTAGGAAAGAACAGGCTTAGAAACTCACAGTGCAACTTCCATTAAAATAATGATCTGGCCAGAGATACAGCTCAGTGGCATAATGCCTGCCTGCAAACGAAAGGTCCTGAGTTCAGTACCCACCCCCTCAAAAAAGAGAGATCAATAATTTGTAAAGCTGTTAGAGGAAAAATTGTTGGAAATGGGTAAAATATAATGGAAAAGTCAAAATATAGTAAGCCTGTCTCTTCGTTTAGGACTACAAACTCTGAGTAGAATGCAACAGTCAACAATCTGAAGACTAAAAACAGAAGGAGACAGATTGAAAAAGGAAGTCAGAACTTGAAGAATAACTGTCGTGGTAAGCTTGTAAATTTTTCTTTCCATGGCTCAGCTTTAACAGAATGGTGGCCTGGATTGAGGCACTACACACAGGGTAGAGCAATTGGCAGGAACTCTAAGAGAAACCTTCTATTTCTAGCTAGGGAACAAGAAAAATGACCTCCTTTTTCTGTTACACCTGCCTTGAGACCACTTCTGATTGTAAAATCTCATTGTTATGGTGGCACAGACACAAACTAGAGGGCAAAAATGTTCTTTCTGGCCAAGGGAATTTGGAAAGAACCCCTAGGAAGCTGGAATATAATTTCATAACCCTAGAAGCAACAGAGCCCTAATTGTGTGTCTGAACCCTAAAAGGTGCCGCTTTATCCAAGATACTCATGCTTAGAACAGACCCAGAGAAATATAGTTAACACTTAGTGAACTGAACTACAGTATAAACCATGCCTCAAATCCTAGATGCATCTCTGAGTGATGTATGCAGAGAATGAACCCGAACATTATAAAGGCTTTGAGATCTGAGCTTACATTGAACCACTATCCACAAAAGGCAAGGCAAAATTTATGGTCTAAACTTAATTTAAAAAACAAGATTTTCTAGGTGTTAATAGAACTACACTCTCATACTCTTATACAGAATGTCTAGGATATAACCTGTAATTCCTTGACATACAAAGAAATAGGAAAATCTGACTATTTTTAAAGGGAAAAGGCAATAGACAGATACCCAAATGTGGACCCAAATGTGGAATTAGCAGAAAAAAAATCTTCCAGTAGCTCATCTTTCTGAGATGATATTAAACTTTAAAGGACAGACCTTGAGTTCATGAGATTTGTTCCTAATACTCCAAAATTTTTCTAAAATAGAAATTAGAAATAAAAAGGAATCAAATAGAAATTTAGAACTGAAAAATATAATATATGAGTATAAATTTATTGCATGGACTCAGTAGCAAAATGGAGATGGTAGAGGAAAGGGTCAGTGAACTTAAACATAAATCAGAAGTCTCATCAAATCTTGGTCATCCATATCAAGAAAGAATGTGTATCTGTTCTATAACTCTTGCTAAGTCCACTGTGCACTGTATGAAACGTGGTCACAGGGCTTCTGACTGGCAAATTAATATGGTATCAACATAACATCAGGGTCTTTACAATTAATTCTACTCACATGCTACAAAGATCTCTGTTCAGTTTGAGCAGCTGCCTTCCCACTTCATGGATTAAGGGTCGCGGTTTGTCATTATCCCAACCTTGTCATTGCATGGTAATGAATTAGGAATCAGTCAGTGAAGTACAGTAATAATTACTATCTTATGGACTACATATACTCAAATTTTTTTTTACCTGAAAGTTTCTAAAGTAGGGACAACAGGGTGAATGCAAATGGACAACATGTATAAGTTAGATTGCAAAAACTTACAGTTTAAAAGAAATGAATTTTGTTTTACAAACTAATGTAATGATTATTTTGGTGAAGAAGTGCTTGATGGTGATTGTTTTCTAATTTGTGGTTTAGGGTGGTTACTTGACTAATTTTCAGATGGTTGTGAATTACTTGGCTTACTTGGCTTCGCAGAAGCAACTTGGCAGTTTACCCAAGTTTTAATAAACCAAACAAAGTGTCTGTTTAATGAAAATCGTTACATTGTGAATACTCACAGTCTTGAAAGCAAATATAATTTTGATGGTATTTTCAGTGACTAATTGGATTCACTGATAAGAATATATGTGTAAAAATATTGTTATTATATTTGTGCATATTATTTGCTTGCTGTTGAATGTTTCATAAGGAAGCTGCTTGCCTAGTATTTTTGTAATTCTACTTAATCAAATTCCTAACGGGTTCATGAGTATTTATGACACTAACAAAATTCTATAATTCTTTTTTAGATTGATAAATTTTTTCTCTTACCCTGGAAAGCCATCTCAGAACTTGACACACATTTGGCTTTTTAAAATAATAAGCAATTCTGCAAAATGTATGGTTTAATTAATTTATGTTGAGGTTGATCAACACAATTTAGTCACTTTTGTACCTGGCATAACAAATTTTAAAAAAAAGGAAAATACATTCTTGTACTCTCTTGGACATTAACCAGTTTGTCATTCAGAAGAATACATGAAATAGTGATAAAGTTAAACTTCAGTTGTGGTTGAAGTACAGCCTGAATTATCCACATTATGTTTTCAGTTTCCTTGAAGAAATGTGATACAGATAGTTCACGAGTTAGGGGCTTACTTACATGAAGTTTAGTCTTTTAACTATTAGTAAATCAAATTGTTCTTGGATGTGTCATCTTTCCTCAAAATATTATTGCTTTCACCAAAAACAGATGTTTTGATTTGTGGTTTGTGGTAGCCAGAATAAGGACCCTCTATAAAGATATTTCCGATGCAATTCTCAGAACTGTGACTGTGAGATTACAGAGGAGGAAGAATTGAAGTTGCTAAGTAGCCTTAAAATGAGAGAAGATTATCCTGAGTTATCTTGTGTTTATAATCACAAAGGTCTTTATTAGAGAAGAAAGGAACAGAAAAGACAGCAGCTTGAGAAGGACTGACTTGAAGATGAAGGAGGGACCCATAAGCTGGGAGGAATTTGCGTAGCCTCTAGAAGCTTGAAAAGACAGAAAATATTCTCTACTAGGCCTTTCAGAAAAGAATGCAGCCCTGCCAGTGCCTTGACTTTAGCTCAGTGACTTTGGCCCATAGAACTGTGTTACAGTAAATTTGTAGTTTTAATCCAGTAAGTTTGTGATAACTTATTATAGTAGCCAATGGAAGGTACTAGATAGCATCTCTGCTTAACCTTTCTCTAATAATATGAAATTTATAGTATTTGAATTCTGATTTGAATAACAATTTTTCTGTGATCAATTTTACTTTATTAAGAATGCTTTTATGATTATAATATTTTGGGCACTGATGAACAAAGCCTTTGTCTATGCAGGGATCTTTGTTTTGTACTTCATAGGAGTGGTAAGTAGTTCAGTGTAGCTAGAAAATAGGGGTGTGTCTACAGTGAGTAGAATGGGAAAGGAGGCTAGAAGATAGATTGAAGTTAGAGAAGAAAACAAAACAAATGTCAGACACTCTGGTTTCCCTTCAGCAAATTCATTTTGTGTCATATGTGCCCGTGTTGTAAATACTGTGAATTGGAATTACTAGTTTTTATTCCCTGCACTATTTGAGCTATATTATAGTCATAAACTTGTAAACAATCATTGCATTTTGCCATTGAATGACTCCTGAAATGGCTTTTCTAACTGATAAATGTGCAAAGGACTCAATGGCAAAAAACAAAAAAGGAGTTTAGACAAACATGGAGAAACAATGAAGCTTTTCTGATAGAAAATGTTGGGCAGTTTGACTGGTCATAAACTGTCACTGTATTTGATTTTCCTGACATCTCAAACTCATCTTGCTCCTTTCTGCCTGTACTAGGATGAGAAACCCAAGGGCCCAACAAGGATGAAGCGCCTAGGAGAGGTGTTTTTAGTGTTTTTTTGTCTTCCCTTAAAGAACAAAGAAAGATGACAAAAATACTGTGTTTTTGTCTTTTTACTCTAATAAATCACATACAGTCCCAGTTTATGGGGTTGGGGCAGAGGGCATAAATGCTTGAAAATGAGACTGTGATGGGTGTGTGGTTATTGGTAATGGTGAGTTCTAGGGTAGCAGAAGGAGAGTGGGAATATCAGCAGAATTGGATGGATGATGGGAAGAACACAGAATTGTTGTAAAAGACTTGGGGGAACTAAATGACCAAGGTATTGGGGGAATCATTTTCTATATTGAAATGCTGTACTAACAGAGAACAGGTTTTGAAGAGGGAGTGAGAGGGCTTGTTTTGGGTATTATGTGAATGGCCAAGATGAGGAGATAATTGCTCATACATTCTGGTGGCCTGAAATTCAAAACTGGGATTTCAGGGAGGGGAGAAAGGAAAATAATTGAGAAATGAGAATGACAAAGTCCACCCCTTTCAGGGCCTGTTTATCTGAGCCATGTAAGAGAAAACAACCATTAAGTGAGAGCCAAAGTGTTAAAAGTGAGATTTCAAGTGGTAAAAACAAAACAGAGGAAATAGATGTTACAGAGGACACAGTGAAAGTATTTTGGAAATTAGGCAAAAAAATTGTGGCAGGAGTGAGTGTTGGGATATATAGTGAGTATATGGGATGAGAGTCCAGATGACTTTTGGGGTTCTGACGACTGATATAAAAGGGATGTAGGGCATAATAGAATTTTTTTTAGTGAACTCCTAGGCAGATTTTTGTAAATATCGTGAGAGGTTTGTGAGAAACAGACTTATCAAGAACAGCCAAAGATTTAGGTCTATACTACTGTTTCTGCCATGTAAATCACCACAAACTTAGTGGTTTAAAACAATACAGATTATTGTTTACAGTTTTAAGGCTCAGAAATCCAACAGATGTCTTGCGATGCTAAAATGAAGGTGTTACAGGGCTGCACTCCTTAAGGACTCGTGCATTACATGGGACCCACCTGGTAATCCAGGACAGTCTCACTCTCAGGATCTATGACCTTAATTGCACCTGCAAAGTTCCTTCTTGCTACACAGACTAGTGTAGACACAGGTTCCTTGGATTTAGGGCATGAACCTATTTTAAAGGTCATTCATTTGCATACCACACCGTCCCTCTTTCTTTTTAGTGGTATGTCAGCCCTCTTGGAAGGCCCAAGAGAGATTTTTGTGATGATGTCCCCAGGTTAAAGAATGCACATGTGCAAGATAACAGCAACAACAGAAATAGCATGGAGTAGAGCAGAGCACTAAAGCAGCTAGAGTCTTATTGTATAATTCTTACACAGGTTGTTATCATGTATTTACATTCTTGTATAGTGCTATGACCAGCTCATGCATGTTTTTCCACTGTTGAGTCATGGTTACATAACTGTATCCCACTGTGTGCCTCCACTAGACAGCAAGGTCACATCCTCAGATGTTCTTAGGTGCTCCTGAGCTTTGAAGCAGTTTGAGTGGTTTCTCACCTGATGTTAATATGTAGAGACCAGGATGGTATAGGTCCAGGGTCATACTACGTAGCTCTGAGGGTTGAGTTCTTTCTGAACCTTCAGGGTTTATGTGCAGTGAATCAGAGGCTGAGGACTGATGCATGTCTCAGTGTCATTTCTGAAAAGCAGATAAAGGTACATGTATTCAGAGCCAGAACAGTTTACATGAATAGGGAACTCAAATATTATTTGCAGAAATGTACATAGCTGAAATAGGTTTATGGTGCACTAAGAAAACTTTTAGTTTTGGTTTGTTAAATGAGTGTTTTGAAATAGCTAATGTCTTGATACTGAACTAGTTTTAGTGTTACATGGTATTTGTCTTGGCCAGAATCTTCTCTGGTTCTAAGAAGTCTAGTTCTTAAAACTGGTTTGGGAAGTGACTCTGGTTTTTATAAGTCAATTTGTAATTGAAGTTTGTTGTAGAAACTACTATTGAATCAAGAATGTTTTTAATCTTGCCAGTATTTTACATCACATATGCAAGTATGGCTTCATTTAGTGTCAAATAAAGTGAAAACTATTACCTAATTTCATTTTTTCTCATACATTAGACAAGTAATTTAGAAACATTTGGACTTTTCTTTGCAAGTTAAAATTGTCCTCTTACAAATAATGATCTTCTCTGTTACAAAACAAAGTAATCTGCAGAAGAAAGAATTTTTCAGAAACGGTGGTAAATGTAGTTAATGTAGTAATGTTGTATTTTGTATACCAGTCAGTTAAATTTCAGCACTACTTTTAATTAATGTTGACAGATCCATCAGTCCTCAAAATATCTGATATCAAATTTAATAAACCTAACCTTGAAAGTAGGTTAATGGGTCAATAGGTTTTTAGGTTAAAATAAATTGTAGTTTCAGTCTTTTTAACATAAAGGTCTTGGGTTAACCATTTTAATTAGTGTAAAGAATTAAAAGAAATTAAAAGGGATTTTCCTTTTAAATTATGTGAGCAGTGCACAGGAAAATGATCTCTGTTACATTGTTTTTGTTTTCTAGGATAAACATGTATTTTATCTTTTTAGCTTTCTTACATAGGGTCAGAGCTTTCAGCACTGGACAATTGAACGCAAAAATCAGTATTTAAATTTCTGATTATAAAAGTAATGCATGTTAATTGGAGAAATTTTAGAAACTATTGAAGAAAAAGTAAAAACATACACAAAATAACTCAAGAACAACTACTCGATACTGTGAGCATTTTTAGGTTTTTTTTTTTGTATTTGATACTGTGTATTGAACTCATGGCCTTTGAATTAAGCTACATCCCTAGTCATACACACCTTTTTTTTCTTTTAATTTTGAGACAAGATCTCACTGTGTTGCCCATGCTGGGCTTGCCATCCTCCTGCCTCAGCCTCGCAGAGTGTTGAGTTTACAAGTATGCATCACCATGCCCAGCTAGGTATATATTTTGATGCCTTTGTTATTACAAGTAGACATTTATATTCTTTCTAGTTTTGCTATTTTAAATATTATTGCAATGAGTGTAAGATTTAGAATGTAAAAAAAAAAGATTTAGAATGTATTTCTGGTTATTTCTCAAAAGAAGTACAGGTCGCAGGGCATAAATATTTTCAAGTTACTGATACATCTTACTAAGGTTTTTTTTGTTTGTTTTTCTTTTTATGAGAGAGCAATTCCTTCTGTTCCTGGTTTAGACAATGTTTTCCAGTCATGAAATGGTGTTGAATTTTGTGAAACGTTTTTTCTGTCTCAGGTGAGATCATTGTGTGACTTTGTTTTTTCTGTTAACATGGTATGTCTGTTCATTAATTTTGTATATAGAACCATCATTCTTGCATCCCAGAATGCAAGAGTGGGACAAATCAAGTGGAACAAGTCTTATTTGATCATAGTATATGGTCGTTTTAGTGTGCTATTGAATTTGCTTTCCAGGTTTAAGTGAGAATTTTTCATCAGTATTTATTAGAGATTTTAGATTATGGTGTTCTCCATAGCAGTGATGGTGAACCTATCAGCGCTTTCAATAATATAAACAGCCTGCTGCAGCATATGTTTGCCACCATTGCTCAATTAGATCTGTCTTATTTTCTGTAAGTTTCTTTCATGTTCAGCTTTTTTGGAAAAGTCTAAGGATTGGTATTCATTCACTCAGTGTTTGTTAGTCAGTGAAGCCATCTAGTCCTTGGCTTTTCTTTGTTGAGAAATTTTTGAGTACTGATTCAATATACTTACATGTTAGAGATCTGTTCAGTTTTGTTTCTTCATTGTTTAGTCTTAGTAGGTTATTTATTCGTAGAAATTTATCCATTGCTTCTAGATTATCTAACTCATTGGTGTGTAATTTTTATGCTATTCTTCTATCCTTCCTGTTTTTATGACTTGGATTATAATGTCTCTTTCATTTCTAAAATAACTTGGATCTCTTACCTTTGTTTTTGCTAATTTTGTTGATTTTTTTAAGTGAATTTTATCAATCTTTTTCTCTATTTTTTTGTCCTAATCTTTATTTTTGATTTCCTTCTGCTGACTGTTGGCTTTGTTATTTTTGTAGTTCCTTGAGGAACAAAATTTTAGATTAGTTAAAATCTTTCTTAATTTTTAATGTAAGCATTTATGTCTATGAAATTCCCTTATAGTACTGGTTTTGCTATAGGTCATAAATTTTGGTACATTGTATTTTTGTTTGTCTCAAAATACTTTCTTAATTTTTCTTTGATTTTTCCCTTGACCCTTTGGTTATTGAAGAGCATTGTTTAATTTCAAGTGTTTAATTGCATGAGTTTTCCACTTTTCCTTCTATCTTAGTTGCTATTTTCATTCCATTGCAGTCACAATACTTGGTATGATTTAAGTCATTTTACAAACTTCTTAAAACTTTTTTGTGAACTAACATATAATCTGTCATAGATTATGTTCTCTGTGTACTTAAAAAGAATATGCATCATGCTGCTGTTGGATAGTATGTTCTGTGTATATCTGCTAGGTTTATTTGGTCTGTAATGTTGATTAATTTTCTGCCATCTGTACATTGTTGAAAGATGGGGTGTTGAAATTGCCTATTGTATAGTTGTTTCTTTAGGTCTGTTGACATTTGCTTCTTACGTGTGGGTGTGCGCTGACCTTTAATGTATATATGGTTACAATTGTACCTTTCAAATGAATTGTATATATAATATTCTACTTAGTCTCTTGTGACAAGTTTTGACTTATCCAATATAAGTATACCTTTCATGCTTTCTTTGGTTAGCCATTGATGTGGAATATCTTTTTCTGCTCTTTTACTTTCAGCCTAAAGTGAGTCCCTGATAGGTAGATTATAGCTGGAATTTTAAAAAATCCAGTCAGTCATTCAGTATCTTTTGATTCAGGAGTTTAATCCACTTAACATTTGAATTAGTTGCTGAAAGGGAGTGCGCTGTTTTCTGTCTTGTTGTTCTCTTGTTGCTCTTTTCCTGTCTTCCTTTACATTTTTTGTTTATTGGTATTATTCTTTCCTTCTTTTATATACCCTCATAAATATTTTCTTTGTGGTTAATATGGGTCTTATATAGCAATACCTTGTACCAGTGTATTTTAAGCAGATACCTTCGATTGCATATGAAAACTCTGCTTCTACTCTTCCCCCTATTTTATGTTATTGATGTCACAAATTGCATCCATTTATATCATGTATTTATTAACATTTTTGTGGTTATTTTTTATGTTTTTGTCTTTTTTGGTCCTGGGGATTGAACCCCCAACTTTGTGCTTGCCAGGCAGGCACTTGTGCCTACTAAGCTAAATTCCAACCCTATTTTTATCTTTTAAATTCTGTACTAGGATTCAATGATTTTGTTTATTCATGATTTTAAAGTTATTTCATTTTCTCTCAGAAACAGTTTATAGGATTTATAATTTGTTAGGTGGTTTTGTAACACATCCCTAAATTTTATTTAAAAATTACTTAAATCTTTTTAATAGTAAAATTGTATGTAAGTTGGATAAATCTAACATTATTTTTCTTGTTTAAACAGACTTCTGTTCTGAGATTGATGGTTGGTCATATAGAAGAAGCTCTTGAACTTACATTATTCTGAAAAATCAGTTCAGAAGACCTGAAAGAACAAAAGGTAAAGCTAGGTGTATCTTAAAGGGCACCATAGAATGATATTTTTCCAAAATATTATACAAAACAACCTACGAATTATTTTGATACACTAATTTGAGGAATGTTTTATTTAAAAATTTTCTCTTTTGTGGTAATTTATCCCAAAACATTTATTGTGCAACAGTTAGGTCCAGATACAACTTCAGATAGTCATTATACAGTGGTGAATAACACAGAAGCCAACCCTGCTCTCAGGGTTTTGTTTTTGAGGAAGGCAAATAGTAAACAAATGAGGAACTTGTGATTAGTACTGCATGGGGAATTTAAAGGGATAATGTGGTGGAGCCGGTGACTGCTTTCATTAGGTAATCAGTGAAGGCTCACTGAAAAAGAGTCATTGTATTTGAGAGTAAAGTGTGAAGAAAGTTCTAGACATGTGCAGATCTGACAAAAGAATAAGTCTGTTATTTGCAGTCTACCATGTTTCCCAGCAAGAGAACCAGAGTGATCATGGTATACATCAGGACAGAGAGTAGAGTGGCTGGAATATAGTAAATAATGGAGTAAGTATATTAGCGCATACTAACGTCAGAAGTAGAAGAATGCAAGAGATCTGTTGGTATGCTAAAGACTTGAAGCATCCAGCTGAGGGCCTGGAAGCCACAGCAGGGTCCACACTGGTGCAGCTAAAGGCCTAAAGTCCACAGTTAATTCCTTTATGAGTCCACCTGGATATTCATATTCTTAAATGGCTGTTATACTCAGAATACCTTTAAAACCTGTAAAAATGTCTAAAAGATATTGTGGATATATGAGTGCAGTAGTAAATCTGTTCTAAGATCATGTAGTTGAGCACCACTGATGTAACAGAAGTACTCAGTCAAATTTCTGGATTAAATTGTCTCAGAAGTGTGTATACAGAAATTGAGCATAGCTCTTTCACTTGCCAGTATTAATAATAGATGGAACAGCAGCCAGTATGGTGCGTGGAAAAGCAGGAAAATGTTCTGTCACAGGAACCAAGAGAGATTATATTTAACAAATAGTAGCGATCAGCTATATCACATCTACCAAGAGCTCAAAAACAGAGTAGCCATTAGATATGGCAGCATGAGCGTTTTCTATTATTAACAGTAAAAATTCTCAGTGAAGTGATAGGAATCAAAATCTAATTAAGACCGATGAAGAGTGAGGCACTTGTAGTTAGATACAGCAAACAATACAACTAAATTTCATCTATTTTTTAAAACACCATTAAAGCATTTGACTATAAGTAAAAGGAGTTTGCAAATGATGTAACCTCACAGAGACAAGGAGAATGGGAGCAGAAACCATAATAATAAAATTTTGAAAACTGAAGAGCAAAAGGAAATGTAACTTTCTTTCCTAGAATCTTGAGCCAGTTTTGGGAAAACTGAGAAACTTCTTGGTACTTCTTGGTACCTCTAAAATTTCATGAATGGGAAGCACTCTGCTTCTGAAATTGAGTAATGGTGGCACTAAAACAGAATGACTCCTTACAAATTTATTTAAGAGGTGACTCTTTTTCCTAACTTTGAAACCCTAACTTTGACATCAATTGCTTACTTTGGTATCTTAGCAGAAGTCTGGAGAATTTACTCTTAGAGAAGATTAAGATAACCACAAATAAAGCTGATGATGAATGAGGGTAAACTAGTGAGAATACAGGATTAAGAACCCAGGCTATTTGGTTTTTAAGCTTTTCAGGTGAGGAGGTGAAAAAATTTTCTATAGATTATAATTAGCCTAACAGAAAAGATCTGAACATAATTATGTTGAAAAATCCTTTAAGGGGCTGGGGATTTAGCTCAGCGGCATAAGCACCTGCCTTCCAAGCAGGCAGTCGTGAGTTCGATCCCTGGTTCCGATAAAAAAAAAAAAAAAAAAAAACACGAAAAAAAAAAATTAACACTGTCATGGGTGCTAGGAAAAAAAAGAAAAAGAAAAATCCTTTAAAGAAGTATTCCAACCTGTACCATGGCAGTAAAGTTCTCAGTCAGCATACTTTGTCACTGTTGTAGTTAGAGTTTACAAGGGAAAATATTTAATACAGAACACATAATTTATAAGATTATTTTATAATATTTACCCAAAGAACAAATATAAGAATGTGGGCGATCTGTCCATACTCTATAGAAACCCAGTGAATCCAGCTAAAGGCTTGGATCCCATGGCAATATCCAGCACAAGTGCAGCTGAAGAACTAGAACCCATAACGATATCCCTCCACAAGTGCAACTGGAGGCCTAGAGTCCATGACAATGTCTCATGAAGTCTGTATCAAGGATCTGCACTGGCAAGGCCCAAAGGTCAGTGGTGGAAGCTAGAAAGTTTGTGCCAGCTGGGTGAAGGATCTGTGCCAGCAGATGGAGGATTTGCAGTGGAGCCAGGAAGCAATACCCAAGATAAGGACCAGAACTTCCCCAAACAGAACCAAAGCCATGTCAGCAACAGCAAGGATCCAGTGATAACAGAATTCATATCAGGAAAACCAGTGTGACAGGCTTCTCCTGGAGAATCAATAGCACAGCATCTTCCCCTCCAGTTCTCCTCTTTACGTTGTTGGCAGCAGTCCTCAGATAGACGGTCCAAACTTAGAACCATGTTGGTTCAGTTCAGTTGGGTTACCATTAGTTACATGTTCACCATTAGTCACCACAGTCACAGAGCTTCTGTAATAATCTTTTCGATATTTCCTCCTTAAATACAAGTCTGAGGCTAGAGATCACTAAATATTTGAGGAAAACATCCTCTATGAGAGATGATCAAACTGAAAGAAAAAAAACCAAATTAAGGGAAATGGAGACCTAATAGGTAGAAATTAAATGCAAACCTATCATGTAATGGCTTCAGAAAAGTGAAAAAGGGGAGGTGCTACATCTATGACACATGAAAGACAGACAGAAGTAAAGCTGGAAATGGAAACTGAGTGAATGGGTTAAAAAATGGTATTTCAAAAGTAAAGCAAAAACACAAAACAGGGAGCAAGAAACTAAGAAAATAAGAGGAACTGTAAGACTGCATTCAAATACCAATAATAATTCTATAAAGATAATAGCAGAAGTAAAAGCAAGAAACAAAAAATAGGAAATAATTTAAGAAAACTCCAGAATAAGAAGATACGAGTTCCCAGTTAGAGTTTATTAAGTGATCAATACATATATAAAAACAAATCTTAAAACAGGACACATCACTGTTTTAGAACAAAGTGTAGCATCTAGGGTGACAGAACTGGTAAGTTATATCAAAGAATGCGTCATCAGAAGGGCTTTGGACTTTTGACACCATATTGGAAATGTGAAAACCATGCAGCCTTCAGAATTCTGAAGGAAAAAATTATTTGCAACCCAATGCATTGTAATCAGCTACTCTTACCTAAGGATAGAGACTGGTTGAATGTGATTGTGAGTGGGTGGTGCTAGGGACTGAACCAGGGCCTTGCACAAGCTAGGCAAGCACTTTACCACTGAGCTGTGCCCCTAGTCCTTTTTCTTTTCCATTTTGATACAGGATTTTGCTAAGTTGCTTAGGCTGGCCTCAAATTTTGACATTTCTTGTAGGTCAAAATCTAAAGATTAAAGATATCAGTGACAATTTCAGACTTGTGAGATCTTAAAAAAAAAAAAAAGAAGTATCTGCCATGTCCCCCTTGTCATATTTGAGAAATTACTCAACAAACATAAGAGCTAAACTAAAAAAGCTGAAGCCATGAGAGACAAGACTCAGGGAATGTGTCTTAACTAGAGACCTAGGGGCTTGTCTGGATAATGATGATCCTAAGATGGCAGATAGCTGCAGGTCACGAGCTGTAGTCAGTAACACCCAGACTCTATCGCAACAGCTTACAAGATTCCAAGAGAAGTAGTTTTAAGAAGGTGAAATTCGTACTCTATGTAATGTGTTCAAAGATACAGAGAGATTTAGATAGGGAAAAGTTTGTAGCTAAATTGGTAATATATATACACAAAACTAAACAGTGAAAAAAAAAACATTAACTCTAGGAAATACTGCTTAGAAAGGAAAAGTAAATGTTGTATGTATTGTATACTTTTATGGTTCAACTGTGAATTTTTTTCCAATCATAATGTTAACTCATTATAACAACATGAAAACACAGTATTGGGAAATTGGGAAAGTGTACATATATAAAGAGGATGAAGTGATAAAAACAGTCAAATTTTTATTCTCTTAATGGAATTCAGTAAATGATAGTTAAAAAACAAGATACGTAATTTTTTAAAGGCAAAGAAGAGACTTTTTGTATTACATTAAAAAAAACTTGAAAGAACTGGAACTGTCCAGGCACCTTACCTGGAACTGAATGAATGACTTAAATGAATCAAAAAGTAACAAAGGGTACTACAGCTAAGGGGTTAAATACCAGAAGAAACAAATTAAAGATGATTGAAAGTGAGAAATGGGGTTAGAGAACAAAGGAGTTCTGATTTTTTAGTAAGTCTTATAAAACTGGACTCTTAAAACCTTTTACATGCCTACATAGATGAAAATAACCACTGACTCCTTTTAAAAAGGAGATTAGAAGTAAAACATTGAAATAGCAACTATACACAACTCTGAAAAGAGTTTTCTGGGCAGAGAAAAAAGTAGGGCAGTAGCTGAGGAGGGGTTTGGTAGGTCTAGAGAGGCTTTTTTAAAAAAAATCGGTAAGGGGGATCGAACTCACGACCTCTCACTTGCAAGGCAGGCACTTACAGTACTGAGCTAAATCCCCAGCCCTGAGGCTTTTTTAAAAAAATTTGTTTTATTTTTAAAATAAAGAATACTAAGATGTGTTGATCAAAGTAATTTAAAAAGGAGAAAATGCTGTAGAAGTGGGAAGACTTTGAAGATGGCATTAAATGGGATTCAGAAGACAAGAAGTATAACATTAATAATAGTTTCTTTTTTATTACAGGATTATAGTTGCTCTTGCCTAAAGATGCACTGCCAAACAGTGATATTTCCTAGTTATGTGTAACATTGTATGCTAAATTAAAAGCATTTCTGTTGTTGTATTTGACCATCTATGACATTTCTTATTTGCTACTATCTATCCCTTTGGTAAATGTTTCTTAAAGCTAGTCGCTCCCCCTGCAGCAGTATTTGGGATTAAACCTAATACCTTGCACATGTCAAGTCAGTGCTTTACCAAAATCTACATTCCCAGTTGCTTGATCTTTATACTTTTTTCGATTTGATTGTTTATTGATATTGTTTAAATATCCATGGCAATCATACAGATCGTATGAATCATAGGGAATTTGTAACTGAATATGATATATTTTGATTTCTCTTTTTTTCCCCAATCCCCTCCCTTCAGCCTCTTTTCTCATCCTTCCTTTCCCTCTCTGCCTCCATAGTTCCCTTTCTTTTCAATAATTTTTTCTTATTTCACAATATCTGATGTAAACATTTGTCTTATTTATACTTTTGATTTCTCACATCAGAAAAACAATGTGATATTTATACACAAGTGTCCAATTTATTTCACTTGGGAGTATGGTCTCAAAGTATATACATTTACCTATCCTTTGTGGCTGAGTAGTACTCCATTGTATAAAAAACCCACATCTTACCCAATCTTCAGTTGATAGGCACTTGGCTTGTCTCGAAGATATAGCTATTAAAAACAGTGCTATAAACATAGGTGTGTGTACATACATTGCTGTGGTATGATATTTTAATTCTTTTGGAAAAATACCAAGAAGGGGAATAGCTGGATCAATTGTGACCTCTAATCCTAGATTTTTGAGAAACCTCCACACTGAATTCCACAGTGGTTGCACCAGTCTATTCTCCAAACAGAGGAGAAGGGTTCTTTTTTTTGTACAGCTCTTCTGGCATTTGTTATTGGTTGATTTCTTGATAATAACCATTCTTTCTGGAATGAGATGGAATTTCAGCATATTTGTATTTTCCATCTCTTGAGTGACCAGTGATGTTGAACATTTTTTTCATAGATTTATTTTCTGTTTGTATGTCTTCCTCCTTAGTTACACAGATGCTCATTAGATTGGGTCTTTCAATTTTGTAGGACTGGTTTTTTTCACTTCTTTATATGGCATAGGTATTAGTCCTTTGAGGAACAGATGGCTAAAACATTTTCCCACTCTGGGTTATGCTTTCACGCTGTGGGTAATTTTTAGTGTTTCTGTTGTAATACTTAGCTCTTGAATCCATTTTGACTTTAGTTTACTGCATGGTGAGAGACATGGGTCTAGCTTTAGTCTTTGGCCAATTTTTCTAGCACTGTTAAAGAGACTTTCTTTCAGTGAACATGTTTGATTCCTTTGTCAAAGATGAGATGGCTGAGGGTATTTGGAGTTCTGTCTGCATCTTCAATTCCATTCCACAGATCCTTTGGTCTGTTTTTCTTTGCCAATACGAAGTTGATTTTATCACAGTAGCTTTATAATATAATTTCAGGTCAGAGAATGTCATGTACTGTGACTTGCCTTTGTTGCTCAGAATTGCTAGGTCACTTCTGATTCTAAGATATTAAGTCTGTATAACAGTATTGGGAATAGGCCCATTTTTACTATGTTGGTTCTTCCTACCCATGAGTGAGGGATGTCTTTCCATTTTCTGATATCCTCTTCCATCTCCTTTTTCAGAGTACATTTTCAATGTATAGATTTTTTTACTGCGTTTGTTAGATTGATTCCTAAATATTTCATATTTTTCAGTGCTATTGTAAATGATGTGGTTTCTCTAATTTCACCCACTGTGAGCTTGTTGCTTTTGTACAGGAATATGACTGATTTTTAAGTGCTGACTTTATACCTACCTATGCAAATAAGTTTAGTTAGTAAATCTACATGTCTCCATATTAAGAGAGCATGGGTTCTTGAAGTAGCTATTAATGATCATCTGTATTACCACAGGATTCTTTGTGATTTTACCCTTTTCATTCCTAATTGTCTGAATTTGAGTCCCGCCCCATAAGTTTGGCTAAGGGTTTATTGATCTTATTTAATCTTTCAACAAACCAACTCTTCAATTCATTGTTTCTTTGTATTGTTTACTTAGTCTCTGTTGGATTAATTTCTTTTTTTTATTTTAAAGAGATTAAGACAAAACAGGACATAACAAAGCAGATCAGAACAGAACAATGTAAGCAACACAGTATTTCACCAGAAGACCACCTGTAATTAATAGTAACTACCACAATGTTTCTTTCTTTGAAATAGTTGAGTATAATTTAATATACAATAGTATCAAACATAGCATAATAGTATAAGAACATTCAAGAGAATGAGAGTATTATAGGACATTCAGAACCAAATAACAGAAAACAAACATGGCTACTATATTATCTCATTTTCTGTAGAAAACTTGTTTATACTTTCACACTTAATACAAGGTTAGATTAATTTCTTCTATGTTTATAATTTCCTCCCTTGTAGGAGTTTTGGGTTTCATTTGTTCGTTTTCTAGAAGTTTGAGGTTCTAATCAGGTTGTTTATTCGAGCTGTTTTTCTGAGATGAGAATTCACTGCTAAAAATTACTCTGTTTGTATTGTGTCCTCTAAGTTCTAGTATATTTTTATCAGCATTATCAATTAACTGATGATACTATTTAATTTCTTCTTCATTTTCACCTGTGACCCAATGGTTGTTCAGGAAGGTGTTAATTTCCTGGTGTTGCCATAATTTTTGTGGTGTCTTTTGCCATTGATTCCAGCTTTATTGCACTATGGTCAGATGATACCCAAGAGATAATTTTAGTTCCTTTGCATTTACTTAAGCATTTTCTGTGGATAGTACATTGTCTGTTTTAGAGAAGAATGTCCAAGAACACCCTTGAATAATGTGTATTCTGATTCTATAGGGTAAAACACTCTGTAGTCATCTACTAATTCCATTTGTTCAGAGGTTTGGTTAACTCTGATACTCTTTTTTTTTTTTTTTTTGGTCTCGTTGATGTGTCTGTTTGTGACAATGTTGTACTAAGGTCTCCCAGTATAATTGTGTTAAGTGCTTATTTTATTTTTCATCTCCTGTAATATTTGTTTTATTAGTTGAGTACACTTATATTTGGTGTATCTATATAATTGTTGTCTCTTCTTAGAATTTTCCCTTAATAAGTATGTAGTGAATTTTTTGTCTATTTGGACCAATCGTAGCTTGAAGTTCATATTGTCTACAAATAGAATAGCTACCTCTTTTTTCTGGGTTCTGTGGCATGGAGTAATATTTTTCATCCTTTAACTTTCAGTCTATGGGTTAAGTGTATTTCTTGCATGCAGCATATTATTCAATCTCTATTCTCAATCCATTCTGCCAGTCTGTTTCTTTTGGATTTTTGAATTAAGACCATTTACAATGATAGTTATAACTGATATATATTGGCTTATCCTTCTCATATTATTTTCCTGTTGTTGGTTCCATGTTTTTCACCTCTTAAATTGCTTGCCCTGCCCACTAGCTTCTTTATGTTCGTATTCTTGGAATTGTATTCTTCTTTATCTCTTTCTAAAATATATTACAGAGCTTTTTGGAGAGCTGATTTGGTGGTCATGAATGTCTTCAGTTAGTTGTTCTTTGTAATGGAAGTATTTTATTTCTCCAATAATTGTGAAAGGTAGTTTTGCAGGGTATGTCAGTTTGAGCTGGATGTTGTTTTCTTTTAGGGCTTGAAATACTTCACTCTAAGCTCTTCTTGATTTGAGGATTTATGTTCAGAAGTCTACTGCGATTGTAATGAATTTTCATTTATAGGTGATTTGTTTCTTTTTTCCAACTCCTTTTAATTCTTTTATTTTATTTTAAAGAGAACAAAACCCAACAAAACAAAACAATAAAGCCAATCAAAACACATTGAAAGTGGTACAGAAATTTAAAACAGGACAATAGGATGTCAGCAGTGGTTATCATCATATGCCTTGCTATCTTCACAGTAGTTTTCTATACCATCAGACATAGCAAAAGCCATCAAAACAAAACATTGAATAATACAAAACAGTAAATTGAAACAAAACAAAACAATGAGAACAATACTGCACATTGTTATCTTCAAAACAGTTGTTCAGGTTATCAGATGCAAGAGTAAAACAAAATAATAAAATGGAATAAAACACTGGATTTCAGAAACAAGACACGCAAATATTCCCCACAGTTGACACAGTGCACACTGCCATCCTCCAAGTAGATGCCCAGATCACCAGCTCCAGGTCTACAGAGTCAACCAAACAGTACAAGCATCAAGTTATTCCCTTCCCCTCAGTTGCTGTCATCTCACCTCAAGTCCTCCAAATCAGTGGGGTAGGGGTGAGGTGCTCTAGGTTTATCAGCCCATGCACCAGCTGGTTGACGGGAAGGCATAGTTTTCCTTTTCACTGAGGCTCTTACCCATCAGTATGGTGGCACTTACTTCATGGGAAGGCATAGTTTCTCCAACTTCTTTTAATATTCTATTCTTGGGCTGAATTTCTGGAATCTTGATTATTATATATGCCTTGGTGTAGATTTAGTTTGATCATGGCTCCTTAGAGTTCTGGTGTCTATTTGTATGTCAGCTCTTTTTCCATGTTTGGAAAGGTTTCTGCCGTTAGTTTTATAAAGAGGTTTTCTTGTAGCATTTGTACTATCTGCTGCTTTCACATTGACTCTGATCAATCTTTCATTGTTTCTCTTTGCTTCGTCTTGCAACTGTTGAATTGATTTTTCATGGTCTTTTGCTATTTTTAAGGTTCCTTTCTTTTCATTGTCACACTTTCATTCTTGTCTTCTAGATTGGATATCCTGTCTTCACTTTCATTCAGTTCATAGTGTATACTTTAATGCAACTTATAATTTCCTCGATATCTGTTTCATGGCCTCCATTTCTTTCCTGTGCTGGGCGTTCATGGCTTTCATTGTTTTCCTAAGCTGTATTTTATCTGTGTTTACTCTGGATGTATGGGGTGTGCTTTTCATTTCAATCATAATTTTTGGTTTTTTACCTAAGACATTAGTTTCATTATAACCACATTCATTTTTTTTGTCTTTTCTGCTGTTATCATTTAAATAAGTTCTAGTGTGTAGCTTCTGATTTCTTCTCTCTCATTGTGCTCTGGACCTCTGAGTGGGCCAGAGGCCTGCAGTTGTATTTTGCTTCTGTGTCCTTTCATTTTCTGATTTTTAATTTGTTTTATTTTCTGTTGGTGCTTGTGAATTTCTTTTGATAGAAGCTTTATCACAATTACTGATGCTTCCCTAGAAAATGTCTGTTCCGCTCGCTCAGGTTGATGATGTCACGATCTTTGGCAGGAGAAGTTCGAAAGTGGATGTGGTGCAGTGATATGAGGTAGTATAAATACTTGATGATTTTGTGGATCTGACTGGTTCATAACTTCGGAAGAAACAATGGAAAGCCAAGAATTTATTGTCCTATATACTCATCAAAAGATGAAGAAGGCCAAAGTGTGGCAAGATGGAACCCTGAAGCTTGGTCCTGCAGGAAGCAAGGGAGAACATGGCGGACAGATAGCAGCAGCTACAGAGGCTCTCTGAGAGACCCAGCTTAGAATCCAGAAATGGTGTGGAATGAGGAATCCTAAGAAAGGAGATATACCCTGCTGACCCAAGCACAAACTGGGCCTAGAGAAACCAATTGGGAATGCAATCCTGGTGCTATAACAGGGACAGATAACGCCTCAGTGTGGAAGCTGGAGCCTGCGCCATTGGAAGCCGCGATTTGGGTTTTGTGCCACCGCTGCAGCGTCTGAATGGGCTAGGCAGGGAGAGAGACGCACGAAAGCTCTGAGAACGGGAACCTATGAATGGACTTGAGAGCGGGATGGGTGGGCCTACGGTGAGTGAGGAAAACTGGGAATCTTCCACGATCTAGGAGGCTCCAAAAGAGGACATTCTGGGACCGGGCAGACTTGCCGGAACAGGGTGCTGTGACTTCAGTCACATATCCCCCTCTCAAGTGGGATTGGTGAGCAGTGCCTAGCCTATGTGATGCTGCTGGCTGAGACCCAGTAGGCTAGCACAACCCAGGTCCCAGCGCCTGAAGGTGCACCCTAGCGGTGAAGCCTTTGGTAGGTTGACCTGGAGGGGCGGACCCTGCAGAGGCTGCCCTGTCCATAACTCCCTTGTGTGCTGCGGTAGGCGGGAACACCTAGCCGGTGCAAGTCAAACAGACTGTGGCCAACAGGGAAGAAACCTGGGCCTCCTATATACGCTTGTATAGAAGGAACAAAGAATATGGGAAGAGGGAGCAACAAGAAAGGCTCCTCGGCCCCCAATTCTGAGAAACAGGCAATAGCAGACAAGGCACCAATAGACATAAAGTGCTGTCTCCAGAGCCTCATAGACGAGTTCAGGAATGAAGTTATTAATGACCTGAAGCTAGACATAACCAGAATAGTTAGAGAAATGCTAAGCACCACCCAAGAAAAAACAGATGGTAGAATGGAAGAACAGAAAAAAGGGGGAGAATTGTTTGATGGAGAAAATAGAGAAAACGTAGAATACGTGAAGCAAGTTCAAAGAGATTACCAGGAAACTAAAAACTATTGAAAACTGGCCTAACAGCTTGAAAGAAACTAAGGATAGATTATCTGAACTGGACGGCAGATTTGTAATATGGGAGCATGAAATGAAAAACTTCTTAAAAATAACAAAGAAACAAACAACAATAATACAAAGACTAGAAGATGACAAGAGGATCTATAACTTAAGAATTAAGCACATAAAAGGAGGTAGAGACACAAACAAATGAACTACAAAAGCTACTCACAGAAATAATCCAGGAGAATTTTCCTAATTTAGCAAAAGGTAAAGATACTCAGATGTATGAAGCATACAGGACCCCAGCCACCTACAACCCAAACAGAGTTATGCCCAGGCATATAGTAATCAAAATACCAGAAATCCAATATAAGAACAGAATATTAAAAGCCGTCAGAGACAAGAAACAGATCACTTACAAGGGAACACCCATCAGAATTACAACAGACTTCTCGGCACACACCATCAAATCACGAAAAGCATGGAGGGAAATAATTCAGACTTTGAAAGATAATAACCTCCAGCCAAGATTGATCTATCCTGCACAACTATCCCTGGAAATTGATGGAAAAGCAAGGTGCTTGCAGGATAAAGAGGAACTAGGGAAATATGCAACCACCAATTCAACTCTACAGAGAATACTGCAGGATATTCTCAAAAATACACAGATTCCAGAAATAGTGGCAGAGAGGCCACAATGAATGGAGCAGAAAGCAAAATGAAGACAAACTGACAACTAATGACAGAAAAAGAGCTCAACAGAAATGAGGCAGTGAAGATTGGATGATAGGAATAGCTATTTTGGAGAAAACGACATCATAATAGGTAATGCTGAGTTAATATCATCTTGTTTTGAAGTCCCATCAAGCTTTTGTCCTTCTGTCTCCATAGGTCTTAACATGTTGTATCTTACTGGATTTTATTATATGTGATAGTATAAACAAAAACTTTTATAGACAAGGAGATTATACAGAAACCATTGTTCATTTTCTATTAGTTGATTATAAATACCCTGCAATACTGTCATTCTCTTGAATGGTTTTACATTGTTTTGATATATTTGATGCTACAGTATACGAAGTTATACTCAAAGATTTCAAGGAAAGAGACAATATGGTAACTACTTGTATGTTGGGATTATCTTGTGGTGAAACACTATTTTACTTAAATGGTTATGTTTTGATCTGCACTGTTTTGTTGTTATGTCCTCTTTTATCTCAATCTCCATTTTATTATTTACTTTTTTATTTTTATCCTTCTAATTAAGGGGAAAAGAAATGAAAAATAGCAGTATATATTATAGTAACCCACTTTGATTTTCTATTAATTTGATTTGAAGCCCTGTATTGCTCTCACCATCTTGTTTTGACTGATGTTCCTCTATTCTGTTTTGCTTGATAGTACCAGGTTTGAAAGTTTAGGCAACAGTGGTAAAGATAGTGGGATTCATTATGATGCCCATTCTGGTTGACTATTATCTACTTTTGAAGACCTGTAATGTCTCCCATGTTTTGGTTTTGTTGGTTTCATTCTTTACTGTTTTGTTCAATTTTATTATAACTGATGATATAGGTAATTCTATTTGAGATAGCGGGAGGCATTATGGTAACCATTGTTGATCACCTTTTATTATGTTTTTACATTATCTATTGTGTCCACCCTTTTGATTTGACCAACTCTGTTCTGTTATGTCACATTTGGTTTTACTCTCTTCCAAAAATGTAATAAGAGCCGTGGGAGTAATAAAACCCAAAATGTGTAATAGTCATTGTACAAAAGAGAGGAAAAGAAAGGGCTCTAAGCAATATAACTGCATGTATATTTAAGTGTATAAGATAGACAATGATATTACTGAATTTTGTTGGATCATTGAACAGAACTGTTTGCAATCTCACTGTTTGAATGTCCACTTTATATGCTTTAATTTTGTAACGAACAAATATTTCTAAGATGACAATGTGTAATCCAGTAACTAGTGATTTCCTGTTTATTTTTTTTCCAAAATTCTGTATAACTTGTATCCTTTTTCTGCTTTTTTTTCTCTTTTTCTCCTTAAATAAAAAAAAAAAAAAGAAAATGTCTGTTCCCTAGAGAAGTCTTTTAGGTGTAGGGGGTTCTTGGGTCTTTGTGTCTATCCCAAGAACCTACTTTTCAAATTTATTAAGGATGAAAAGTTGCTGTTTGACTTAGTGCTCCATCCTTTGTTACTGGACTATTGTGGAAGTTGTTACTCCAAGCAATCAGTGTTGTTACATGGGGGAAAAAAACTGATTACATGTACAACATTCTGGCAAAAATAGTATAATTAATAAATATAGCATCAATTAATTAATAAAAATAATTAATAAAAATAGCATCAAGCACAGCTTACCATCTGACAGAATGTGGTAACTGTTAGTTTGTACCTCTGACCATAGAAGCAAGCTCTATAGTTTTATAACACAGTGCAGCATATATCCGGAGCTTGTATGCAATGAGTTTCTCCTTGGAAGATTGATTTTTATCCAGCTGCTGGCTCTGCGGGGCTCCTCAGGAAATACTCCCTTCCACATGAGGCTGGGTTCCCAGCCATTTTCAAAATATTATTTGAAGGCTGATTGCAAGTTTGAGCCCAAGATGCCCTCAAACTTGCCATTCTTTTGTCTCACTTTTCTGAGTTGATTGGATTACAGGCATGTGGTACCATGTCAGGTGTAAAGCTAGTTTTTAAACTGGTGGTGATAAAAGTTTCATGCCATCATTGCCCTCTGTTTTCATAATATAGTGATGGAATGCATGCTTGCTTGGTTAATCAAAGCACTGAATGACTTCGAGCTCAGGTGGGTAACATAAAGGTGCCTTTGATTCCTTGTCATGACTCGATCATTTATAATTGGTGATCTTTGGATTTCAGTAATTGCAACTTACTGTTTTGGAGACATAGTATGGCATATCATTTTGACCTATTAATGTATGTTTTAGAAATTTAATAATAGATTTTATTCTGCTGTAGCAGATATATGGAGATTCCTCTTCAGCTTGTGTAAGGACATGGCATGGCACCTAAAATTGAATCATTCTTAGACTCTAGCATGGGCAGGTATGACTGTACCTTGTTCTTCCTAGTTCCTAAGGTTTTCAGCTATTCTTTTTTTATTTATATTGTTTTGTTAATTTGATACCCATTAGAAAAGTTTGCTCTGAGGATACTCTGTCTGATCTACAGTATTTCGTTTCTTTTTCCTTTCCCTTAAGTAAAGTACATCTGACAACTGACCAGAAAAATAGATAAAAGATCTGGAGCTAGACTGTGAGAGAGACTCTGAAGTTGTTCTTGTAGATGGACCAGAATGTATTTTGAGCTGTTGTTTAACAGCAAACCACCCTAATAAAGAATCAGTCTCTATCTCTTAAACCGTTTGGATTTACTCTTTTTATAGTTAATAAGGCTTTTCCTGTATAATATAAGACCTAGTTTTGGGAACAGAGTATCTTAGTCATTTTGTCTTTGCGGGGGCAAAATAGCCAACACCCACAATTTTTACAGTAGGAAAGGTTTATTTTGGATCATGTGTTTTGAAGGATTCCATCCGTACATAGTCAGCTGGCATCAAGGCAGAAACAGCATGGCAGAAGGACCTAACCAGAAGGAAGTCACTCCTCCTGTGGCAGCCAAGGAAGCAGAGAGAGAGAAGGCAGGATCCTGAGTAAGAGACCCAAACTTTCGTGTAACTCTTCCCCCAGGCCCATGGCTCCCCTTTCTGACCAGCCCCACGTCCTAACACATTCAGGTACAAATCCATCAATAGATGAGCTTCACTGATGAGCACCTCATTCACCTCCCTTTGAAACACACGATCCTTTGCCAAGGGGTGGGGATGGGGTTCAATTTAAGCTTGAGGGGAATGTGTTTTGTGGTAGTTTGTTCTTTTTTAATTCACCTGAACTGGCTCTGTTACCTTTGTACTGTTTGTTTGTTTGTTTGTTTTTTCCATGATAGGACTACCTTTTGTTATCATCATATTTCTTTTAGATCAGAAAAGTATGCTTAAGTCTTTAAATTTTGGGGTAGTTCTAAAATTTTGTAATTCTAAAATTATGTAGCTGTGTGTTCTACTTGCTGTTACAACAGACATTTAAGTCACAATATTTTTTATAGTGTTAGTCCTTTGAGTTCTTACCTTTCACTTATTTGATCATTTTAAAATTTCTTGGTCCTTTGAAGTGCCATTTCCGCAGCCATAAGTGCATAAACAAGTTTATTCTTTCTCTTGTGAAGGTTATTCTCTTTTCCTTTGTCTCTAATCTTCTGGTCTTATAACACTTTCTACCTTAGAGTTACATAGTAATTAATATTATTTTCTAAATTTTAAATGGAATCAAACTGTTGGAATGTTTATCAGAATCAAGGAGATTATTCAGCATTTAACTCATGATTATAGAGTATAAGAATCTTTTGTAGGTAAAATGTGCCTTATACTTTCAGAAAGGCTGTGTACAATTTAGAGAGACAAAGTTCAGGCTCATGATTCTGTTTGGAAGCTGTGATTTTAATTACTTCAACGAATAAAGGTAATAAGATCATCTTCTTCATTTAACTTGGTTTACTCTCTACCACTCCTATTCTCACTTTATGCTCTAGTAATTAAAACTTTAAATCGTAAAGCCTAATATTTCTATAAGGAAAATACTAAACCTCTTTAGTTTCCCAAATAAGATACTGTCTCATTTTGTAAAGACCTGCACCTTTACAGATTCTCATTCTTTTTGGCTTAGAATTCTTTGAACTATTTACTCTAACATCAAATGGAGATCTTGTGGAAATGCAGATTCTGGTTCAGGAGAATTGTGATGGAGCCCACAGTCTGTCACATACGAGTTCTCAGAGGAGCTGATGATCTGTAGATTGTAATGTGACTTCCTGGCAGACTCACCATCATCCTGGACATTTCCTCACTTTCTTCTCCTAATTCCCATGAGTTCACCTAATTGTTCTTTCCCAATATTGTCATAATATAATATATAACCTTTTTATACTGTTATTATAATTGTTTGTAGGTTATATCTTTGCTTATTGGGAATCTTTGTGTACAGAGATGGTGTCTTTCATTCTTGTATACTATACTATTTAGCAGAAAATAGTTTTAACAGATGTTGTCAATTAGGTGGTTTTATTACAACCTATTTACAGTTACATAATCAAATATATATACTATCAAGAATGATCTTTTTAATTTTAGTATAATTTAGTATAAATAAATTATGAATGTTACTCATTTTTAGAAGGCTGTTTAAAAATCTCAAATGTGTCCTACCCGAAGGTGGGCTTTAAAGTAATGGTCCATCATTTTGAAGTCTCTATGATAGCAATATAGTATTTTTCAAGATAACTCTCTAGAAATTTTTAAGAAAAATAATGGTTTTTTTTTTCACCCAAGGAGAAATACAAATGTCTACCACAAGACGAAAACGTAATATGTTATGCTGTTTACCATAAGCTGTAGTAAAATGAGCTCGATTGTTGACAGGTACGTTTCTTTAGAGACTTTAAAAGTGTTTTAATTGTATAAAACTATTTGGACATTTACTGTTAGAATAATGGTCCATATCAGATTGGCATGATTTTTTACTTAAACATAATTATTATTATAGTCAATTTCTGTACTGAACAAACATGGAATAGTAAGGTGCATCAGAATTTTCAAGAGCCAAAGTTAATAGTACATAGTCTGTATTGTAAGTGAATATTGAGCCACAGTTTTTAGTCATTTGTTCAAAAGCTGCTTGGTGTGAAATGATAAATAATAACTGTAGACATTTCCTTGGCACTTCTAGTGTCTCTTGGTGCTAACTCCCATCACTTCAGTTATTACCATTTGTACCTGATAAGATACAGCTAAAATTAGGATCACACATTGAATTTAAATTGTGATGCTTGAACCTCACTCTTGTGAAAAGGATGAACTTGATTTCTTAGATTCTAAGACTTTAAAAATTTTAATATTAAAAATTTGATGAGTATAAACCACTAATTTGTAATTTAATTGGTAGCATTGTTCTTTCTTTGGGGTACAAAAATAATAAGATTATGTCTTAAATTTGATGAAATATGTTAATACTTTTGAAGCACCTACTCTGACAGTTGAAGCACAAAATATTTTTGTATTTCTAACCTCGTATCCATAAAATTTTACAAGGAGCTTAAATAATACGTTTAAAGTCTCATAGCTGGTCAATGGATATGCTGGAATTTTAACTGGTGTTGGTTCGTTTGACACTAAAGTTACTGTTCCTTTTCACATGTCCTATACTGTGTGATTTGTCCATAGAAAAAAAATTTTTAAGAATTCTGCAGGTATGGTTGCACACAGAATTGGCTGTTTTCTTCTGAAAGTAGCTCTCCTTTTTTGTGAGCTACATAGTGAATGTATGTACTCTACCACCAGTAGTAGTGAATCTATGGCATGTGTGCTACAGCAGGCTGTTTATATCACTGAAAGCTCTAAAGGTTTGTCATCACTCCTCTACCAGAATATAAGAGCTGAAGGCAAAGAATGCCCTTGAGAGGCCTGCCTCATGATGACCATTCATTTGGACTATGCCCTAGCTGGAGGTGACATCTGTGAGAAATCTCTCTTCAGGAAAATATTTTTCACTGCTTTAGAAGGGTTAGACATTTTGATGTTATGCCTCTGAGTGATTATAAGGCAGTATGATACCTAAGGATGACATCTGTGTGTTTGAATGTAAAGCAGTGATTATTAATATGGATTCCTTCTGTCTTTGAATATTACAAAAGTTATGGGCTTTCTCCTCACAGAAAATGCCCGTCACACAAAATTTTTCACAAGTATTGAGGTATAGTGGAAACCCAAAAGTCTAGTGATAGAGCTCCATGAAACAAGATGCGTAGTTAAATCAAGAGTGAGTCCCTTAGGCACTTTATAGGCTGTTTGTTGGCCTTTGTAAGCCATGGAAAGATGTGGCTTCAGGAATGAATAGTGAGCTCATGTAAAGGTTCATAAACCACTGGAAACAAATACCACTGTGCCTTCCCTTAAAAAGTTATCTACTGGTGCTCTCAATGTAATTTAATACAGTGTTCTTACCATAGGTCATCCTATTGCTAACCTTGTTTTGTCACTTGGATCTCCCCTCAGAGTCCCCTTCAATGCGTCCTTCCTAATTACTCAACTAATCACTCAGTAACTAAATTTAACATCTTAAAAAAACCCATTGTTTTGAAGTTTGTTCTTTTCTACTAGAAAAACCAAGCTGTAAGAGAGCACATGTGAGTCTTGATTACTGCTCTGTAACCACATCTAGAAGTCATGTACCTGAATACTAATAAATATTTGTCAAATATATCAGTAAATAAATGCAGATGTATAAGCTAATATGATTGTGATGTGAATGAATAGTTTATGGTACTACAAATGTGTCCAAAAATTTAAATTATGCTATTATAATTATTAAAAATAATTCTAAGTGAATAATTTTATACATTGGCAAATATATTGACTTTCTGAGGTTTTCACTGTTATCAAAAGTTTGAAAAAATATTTAAGCTAGTTAAATTCTTGTTTAGCATAGCAAGTTCCATACATGTATAGCCAAGTATACATATATGTAGAAAGTCTTAAAATATAGTTAAATATAGCTAAAATTTTTTATAAAACAAGTTACTAATTACTGAACTTGAATTATTCAGTCCATTATCTTAACAGAAATTCTACACTACAGCTAAGTGGATTTATCTGCCACTCTAGTGTTGCTGTTGCTTAGTGAATCTACTCTTACTCTGTCCATTTTATTTTTTTCTTTTAGAGATGACAATAGTATTTTTGATGGGTTGGTGGAAGAAGATGACAAGGACAAAGCAAAAAGGTAGTTTATATGAGATATAAAATAGTAAATACGTGAAGAATACGTAAATTAAATAATAGAAAATTAGTGATTTCAAAAAGCTGTCTCCTGTAAGAATTTAGGTAATATTAGCAAAGTAGAAGAACTTAGGTGGTCATTATGCAGTTTATAGATTAAATACATTTATCCTCTGACCTTTTGGAAAAGCATTATACTTTACTTAAATAAAATGAAATTAAATAAAAACAATTAGAAAATCTGACTGCACAAAACAGATAGTTGGTTTAAATTATAAAATGATTAACTGCTTTATTAATAATCAGGTTTGTCTTAAAAATTTTGTTTACTGGTTACAAATTAACATAGTATCAATTATTCATTTAGTACATATATTTAGAATGTTCATAATTTTTTAGATGTTATAACTGAATGCTTAGGTGAAAACTTTGGAGTCCTTATCTTTGAGCGGGACAGATACAGAATGGTTGTACTTTGGGAGACTGGATCTAAAAGTACCAGAGAAAAGAGTATAGGAAGCCTGGAGGTAAAGAGAGTTTCACTCTTAGATGTTTTTTTAAATGACCTAAAGCTTAAGTTAGGTAGCTTTCTCTTAGTTGGTAATTTTTAATTTGCACTTACATATAATTTCATAAAATATTAGTATTTATAAGCTTATGACTTTCCAAGCCTTGGTAAGTATTAGATTAAATAAAATTTGCAGGGTGTGTGTGGTTGTTTTTGCATTTTCATAAAAACATGCTTCAAATACTTGATATATAAAAGTTTCTCCTGTGATAAGCTAAGATGAAAAATTATTGCCCAAATTTGCAGATATTGTTGGTGACCTAGGAAATATTTATTACTATGTGTATTTATAGCTGAACAGTGTTATGTCCAAATGAACATTGTAACAAATGATTTGAGTAATTATATGAGTTGTTTAAAAACTGCTTATATAATTTTTTCATCAGGGTATCTAGAAACAAATCTGAAAAGAAACGTAGAGATCAATTTAATGTTCTTATTAAAGAACTGGGATCTATGCTTCCTGGAAATGCTAGAAAGATGGACAAATCTACTGTTCTGCAGAAGAGCATTGACTTTTTACGAAAACATAAAGGTAATATTTTCAATGATAACTCTCCCTTAATGTGTAATGAATTAGAATCTAGTCACAGATTCAAAGGATTGAGTATTTCCTTGACTTTTTTTTAAGACAGTAAGAGAAACCACTTGCCTTTTTAAAGATAATTTCTTGGTACATTCTTTCATTCAACAGACATTTTACCTTCTTTATCCTAGATCCTTACGATGCAGGATAACCTGCTTAGCCCTTACATAACCCAAGGCAGGGCAGACTAATATGCAAACAAATAGTTACAGTACAAATGATTATCATGTGGGTAGTGCTTATAAATTTTAAACTTGTAGTAGGAACATAAAAGAAAAGAATATGTCAGGAAAGGCTTAAAAATAGTTCAGCAGTCTTCGTTTTAGATTAAAGAAAACAACATTTCACACAGAAGAGAAAACATGTATAAATGCGGAGACATTTGTATTTGGAGAATGTTTATGTTGGAAATTTAAGGGTGTATTTGAAAGAAAAGAGCCAGATAATGTAAGGACTTTCTATGTCATTTAAAAACCTTACTTAGGTTTGTTTTTAGAAAATAAACACTTTTAAAATAGTTGTTGTTTGAAGAAAATCACCTTGACCAAGTCGAGGGTCATGAAAATGTAAATGCAGCTAGAGGCACAACTCTGTAGTGGGGTGCTTACCTGACATGCCCAAGGACTTGAGTTCAGTCCTTGGAATTAGGGAGAGAAAGAAAATGTAAAGAATAATAAGTGTTTTGGTGACAGAGATACCGGATTTTAAAAATACATAAAAGGACATTTCCTTTTCTGGTTGCAAATAGAAGTGCAGAACCTCTCCAGAGGAGAAATAGTAACAACTGCCTCTTTGTTTCTCTCTAGCTCACTTGGTCATATATTGCTAGATTGATTATGCTCTATCACTCATTGAATTTTTTTTTCATTTTAACAAATGATATTTTTTACCCACCCCAATAAAGTAAAAGATTTTATATTATAGCTTAGCCTAATGTTCATCACTGTGGAACTGAAAATTTTGATTCATCCTCCATTGAGTTGCTTTCCATGAAATTGTATCACTTCTTCCCCTTCTGAAATAAAACTACCTTCTTTATGTATTCTCTAAATGTGACTTTTCTCGATGGCTTGTTCTTGTGTTTTTGGTCTCTCTATATTATTTCCCTTGGTTATTTCATTCTACGACTTCAGCTGTTGTATCTCTATTAAACTACCAATGCTTTATTTTCAGAGAGAAAATTTTCAGCATTGTATTTTTAGATACTTCTTTTGCCTGTCCCCCGAAAGTCCCCCAAAATCAATACATCAAAAACTGAATTCATTTTCATTTGTCAAATCTCTTGTTGCCACCTCTATCATTACATTTTACCTTTAGAAATATTTTCAAAAACCTCACCACCTCATATTAGAAGGCACACTCCCCTAAATTAGTGCCTTACGCACTGTAGGTGTTGAACAAATGATGGTTGAATGAATGAAATAAAATGCATATAATTCCTACTAAAAATAGAGCATTAATTTTTGCATTAAGTGTATTAGTGTTTTCTTCAAAATTAGATACATAATTTTCACAAAGTAAAATTTATATTGAATTAAAAGGAAATTCTTACTTACCACTCTTAAAATAGGCCTGTGTTTAATTGAACATGATTAGTCTTTACTTCTTGATTTAAATTCTTTTTTCTTACGTGTATGATACTTTCCTAAGTGTATACGATTTTGAAAAACATGAGCATATTCCACAAATCAGTAGCTAGACTTTTTACTTATTCTTCAGGTTATAGCATAGGCATTTACTATGCAAGTTTTTCAGTGACAATTAAAAATATTAAAAATACTACCTTTGTGTAAAGTATGTTATGTAGAGTATAGCCTAAATCATAGATTTTTATTCTGAGTTATAATATGTTTGCATTTAAAAATGGGAAAAATATTTGTTACCTAGATAGTTTAGGCTGCATTATTTATAAATAACTTTCTTTTAAACCAGATCTCCAAGAATTGTGTAACAAAATAAAATAGTAATAATTCTGATAAAATGTGTTCCCCAGGCCAGATCTCCAAATTTGGGACCAGCATCCTTACCAGTAAGAACAAGCAGGAAGGGACACTAAGCAAAGTCACTCTTTGGCACTTTGCCCAAAATCTTAATTTCATCTCCTTGATTAAACAAAAGTACCTTAGATTGGGAGGGTCCTTTTGTTTGAAAAACGGCCTAAGATTGTCTCTGTTGAAAGCAGATTGACTCACCTTACTGGCTTCTTTCCTCCAGGCTCAGTACTTTATCTCTCACTAGATATAACCATCTGATTTAACCTGCTTTTTTAAAATTTTAGTTAAAGAGAAAATAACAAAACAGAAAAAGGGTAGAAGTAATACATAGTTTCAAAACAATAAACGGTAAGAAATCACAAGTTGATAAATTACATATTGTCTTCTTAGAAATAGTTGTTCAAGTTACGAAAGTAAAGCATACAAAGTGGACATTCAGATAGCCAGACTGCAAACAGTTCTGTTCAACTATCCAACAAAAACCTAGTAATATGGTTATTAATCCTACACACTTAAATATACATGCAGTTATATCCTTTAGAGCACTTTCTTTTCCTCTTATTAGTTTTTAAGTCATTGTATCTCCTAGGAAGCAGTCTCAGGTTTATCAGCCATAAAAGACTATCAAATGTGGAAGCTCCTTAGAAAAAAAAAAAAAAAAAAACTCCAATATCACCAAGAGGCCAAGTCTTTCCTCATATTAAGTAACATGTGGTCTGCTATGTAAACCAATAAACATTAGTCCTTGTCATTCTTATCTCTAATAGGAGTGGAAACTGAGAAGGCAACTTACAGGATTTTTTATTCCCCCACTGGTTGGAGTATACTACTAATGTGTCAATCTGTTTACAGAAATCACTGCACAGTCAGATGCTAGTGAAATTCGACAGGACTGGAAACCTACATTCCTCAGTAATGAAGAGTTTACACAATTAATGTTAGAGGTATGTCCAGATTTAATTTTTGAAAGTTTTGTTTTCCTCAAAAAAGAAATCTTAGGACTATAATTAATTTTAACATAGTTTTAACAGTATTATTAATATAGGAAAGTCTTGATTATAAATATAATAAGCTATGTATATGTTCAATTAAAGTTGATCAAAGTATTGTAAGCAAATGATTCTATGTGATAAAGTAGCACTAAATTTTCATATTTTCAGTATTTGAATCTGTTGAGATGCTGAATAAAAGAAACTTGTATCTACTTTGTTCTCAACCTGAGACTGACAACTACATTCTAACAAAAATTAGAATTCATTTTTCATTGTGTTAGATATTATTAAGTGTGTCTGTTTCAATCTATGTGAGCGCCAGTAAACTGGGTAGCTTGTGAAAAATAAATTTATTTCTCATAGTGTTGAAGGCTAGAAAGTCTTTAAGATCAAAGCACCAACAGACTATATCTGGTGAGAGTTCTTGACTTCTGGTTCTTGAATAGTCATGGTGTGACGATATCCTTGTGTGCAGAAAGAACAGAAGAGCCCCCTGGAGCTCCTCATAAGGGCACTAATCTTGTTAATGAGGGTTACACCCGCATTGCTTAATCACATCCCAAAGACCCTACCTGCAAATATAATCATGTTGGAGATTAGGTTTCAATACAAGATTTTGCAAAGGGACACTCAGTCTACAATAGGTTATTTTTTTTAAATGGTAAATGATTTGACAATCTGCCTAAAATAAAAATAACAAATGAAGTATTTGAAAAATCCAAAAAAGTGAAACATACATTGAAAAACAGTTGTTTTTGAGAAGCTTCTAGAAGAAAACAGATGTTCTTCTGTGACCAAATTATTTTTTAAAAACAGTTCAGAACATTTTTGCTTGTTATTGCAGAAGTTAGTATCTCCTACAACCTATTAAAAATTTACAAGTTTTGAATCACTCATACCTATGAATTTTACTTCTCTACTTTTTCTTTCTTATGTACAGTAGCACAGGTATCATGTATATATACAAAGTGTGCAAAATTTAGTATAAAACTTCCAGGAAAATTTACAATAGAAAATGAGTGATTTACTTTGGAGATAACAGTTAAAAACAAGAGAAATAGGTACATGACAGCAGGTAGATACAGAAAGACTACAAGGATATGTAATATCTGTGTCTCAGATTATCTTTGTATGTCTACTAAGGTCTGAAGCAAAATAGTCTTCTTTCCAATTAATGAGGTATTTTTCTACTCATACTTTAAGCAGAAAGTTAACTACTGGATAAGTAAGTCTGTATTCAGCAGAAGCATTAACAAATATAAATTGTTTGCATTATAAATATATTTAAACAGCTGATCTTATATTTTAAAACCAAAATGTAACTGCGAAGTTTTCATGTATTAACTAACTTAGTGAATCCTCATAAAGGTATTATGAAGTAGTCACTGTGTATCTGAGTGTCAATAATAACCAGTATTATGAAGTAGATATTAGTATGTTTTTCCACATAAGAAAATCAAGGAACAGAAGCTTTGTGAAACTTGCCCAGAGTGACACAGCTGGAAAGTGGCTCAGCTGGGATTCATTGCAGCCGGCTGGCCTTGGGTCTCATTTGCTCAGCTATCATGCACGCTGCCTCTTACTAGATCGTTCTTTTTTTTTTTTTTTTTTGGTCTTTTTCCTTTTTATCGGTACCGGGGATCGAACTCATGACTGCCTGCTTGCAAGGCAGGCGCTTATGCCGCTGAGCTCAATCCCTAGCCCCCAGATCATTCTTTTAAGTGAAAGATATAGCAAGAAACTTGTAGCTCTGTGACGAGCTAATTGGCTTTTTAAAATAGTGGATTTTTTTCTAAAAGTGCTTGATATTGTCAAAAATACTTCTGTAGATAGAAGTAATGTGAAAAAGTATTCACAAACTAGTGTCTACAACAAAGAAAATAACTCAGCCGATTTTTAGTTTTATTGTGTTATATTCTGAGTGTAGTGGTTTAATATCATGTGTTAATAAAAATTTCCTTATTTTGTTGGTAAGAAAAATTTCTTATAAATTAAAAAATTTGTGCAGTACCTACTTTCATTTATAACCTTATATAGGTAAATTACCTGCTTGCTAATAAGCTAAACAGAAAACTGTTATCTCCAAATTTTTCTTCATAATGGAATGATTTTTATTAATCATCACAGCACATGTACATAAGTATCAAAGAGAAAATATGAACCAAAGATCCCAAATATTAAGACATTTGAAGTATCTTAAAAATATTGAAAATATAGATTAATTTTTTTCATGATTATCATCATAGATTTTGAGTTACATTCCTGAAAATGGTGCATTTATTTTTAATGTCAACCTTCGTTGTTTTTTAATGTCAACTAAGTATACTTACAACTACTAAGTATATGTTCTAATATATGTTGAGATGAAGAATATGTATATGTACATGTATATTCTGTGCTGAGTCCAAGTATTTTCTCACATTTGATTTTACATGCTTAATTAAAGTCTTTCCAGATTTGCTTATTGAATGTAAAAAAAACTGATTCACAAACAGAACTGGTTTTTTTGGGTGAAATTTATTTGATTAGAGGCTAACCTAGTTGTGGTTTACTTGGCTAATCATGCTGATGAGATTACAAATAAGCAGGTTACACACCATACTTAGCAGAATTTCTGATGTAGGCTGTACCTTGGAATGTTAGAACTGCAACCAGAAGTAGAAGAGATTAGTTTTTTTAGCGCAAACTTAAATTTTACCATGATGCCTGGAGAGGTTGCTGCTTGTCCATATTCAGATAGTTAATTGATGGAAAAACTGGAACCATGGGCTTAAAGCGCACAACTTAGTGTTGGCTGTCTTCAGTCTTCCATTACCCTCCCCCCACTACCACCTTGTGTCTGTTGCCTAAGGAGTATTTCTTCCTGCTCTTGGCAGACTAGCAATAGGCAAAGCAATTAGAGCAGTTTGGCCTGATCAGATCTTTCTAAAGTCATCTGTATGTGAAATAATCTTCCAGTATGTAGCTGTCCTTGGCAGCTTGAAGTTCTTGAGTAATCCATACAGGATGGAGTAGTGCTGTATGTTAGCTTCATCTTTGCTGTAAATGCACAAAAAACTTTCCCCTCTGTCCCTAGAACTTCTGTTGCAGGCTTTCCCAGACTAAACAGTTACTGTGCATCACATAGGTATTAAATTAAGAAGTTTTAGCCAGTGACTCTTGTAGCTTTAGTCATAGAATGTGGGGAAGAGGATAAGAGTCATAGTTTTAGGATGAGGAAGATGTTCTCTGCCTTATTCTTTCACATTTTCTCTAAATCATCCTTCTGAAGGCACTTTAGTTTTTGTATTAGTTTTTTTTTACTATCTACCTTCATGGGAAATTATATCCCTACACTCAAAAGATGTTGGTGCCCTCATTCTTTGTCCTAAAATCTTCTATTTGCTTCCTGCTGTGTACAGAAAAAAGCCTTTTAAGTTGTAACCTGATATTCAGGACCTTTCACGATTTGGGCACAGCCTAATTTTTCAGTTTCCTTTTTTCCCTCTCCCTTCACTTTATTCCTTATGTATCTCCTTATCCTTCAATCAGATACTTCTCTGTTAACGTATGCAAAATAACAATGCAGCTATGTGTTCTTTTGTCTGCCTAAGACATATTCTTGGTAGTATGTGTGCTTTGGAAATGGTAGCATCTTTAGATAAGTCGTACTATATATATGATTGGATTTCATAGTATGCATAGGAATAAAGACAGAACATTAAGACCCTATCTTTAGACACTTGCCATCCTGGGGCCAAGAATATAGCTCAGCAGCGTAAGTGCCTGCCAGGCATGTGCGAGGTGTGAGTTTGATCCCCACTACCAAGAAAAAAATACAAACCAAAAAAACCCTGCCATCCAGCAGATAGCTAGAAAATAATTTTTTAACCAGAGAGTAATCTTTTCCCCCAGAAGCACTTAAAGATACACAAAAATATATAGAAATATACTGTAGAGAGAAAAAGCTAGCATTTTACAGTGTCTTATATTAATCTTTATTTAAATAAGAGTGATTTATTTATTTAAATCTTGTCATTATCTTGTTTCTGTCCTGTGAAATACTTTTTTTCTTTGTATTTAACTGACCATTATGTTTAATTTCAGGCTCTTGATGGTTTTTTTTTAGCAATCATGACAGATGGAAGTATAATATATGTATCTGAGAGTGTAACTTCATTACTTGAACATTTACCAGTAAGTATAAAAATCTGGTAATGTCTTCATTTAACACTTGCTTTACATCTTTAGAAGCACTAGAAAGCCGACCTTTAGCACAGTGCTGAACAATCACTAAAGAGTAGGGACAAAAACTCTTACGTATGTCTTTGTTAAGCACCGCTGTGTTTTTTCAGAAGACTCATGACCACTTAATATTCAGCTACTACTTGAAGAAACTTCTTATTCTTTATTCTAATGCTAACTTTTCAGTGTTTACTTTTTAATTGGCCTCATAAATATGTTATAACACAGAACATCTTGAGAGTAATCAAATTTCTACAAGATATTTGTTGCAGGTAGCAGAAATCATACAGTTTCCTCAAAAGAATGAATTATAGTAACACTAAAAATAAGTGATACAGAATTTGAATCATTTGTAGGAAAATGAATGCACCTTGAGACCATAATATTAAGTGAAGCAAGCTTAACTATCACTTGGTTCCTCTTATTTGAGAAACTCAAAGTATAAAAGTAAAGATGAACTAAAGTCAAAATGGATCAATGATCTAAATATTAAAATAGATACACTAAATTTACTGGAAGAGAAAATAGGTAGAAATCTTGAAGTCATAGGTATTAGTAGAGACTTAATGAACTAAACCCAGGTCACAAAAAAATTTTACAAAAAAAATCAGCAAATGGGATCTCACCTTATTAAAAAGCTTTTACACAAGAAAGGAAAGGAAAGAGTGAAGAAAACCCACAGACTGGGAAAAAATGATAGTCAGTTGTCCTTCAGACAAACAACTTACATCCAGAACATACAAAGAATTGGAAAAAAAAAAAAAGCAGCCCCCAAAATTTCAAAGACTCAGTCCAAAACTGGCATCTGAGATGAGCATATACTTCTCAGAGGAAGAAATACAAACAGCAAATAAATACATGAAAAAAATTCAGTATTATTGGTCATTTGAGAGATGCAAAGTAAAACAAGACTGAGATTCCATCTCACCCCAGACAGGATGGCTATCATCAAAATACCAACCAATAACCAATACTGGCGGGCACTGGGGAAAAAGGAACCCTCTCTGTTGTTAGTGGGCATGTAGACTGGTGCAACTACTGTGGATACCAGTATGGAGATTCCTTAAAAAACTAGGACTAGAGGTTCCTTGACCCAGCTGTTCCCCTTATGGGTATCTTCCCAGAAGAAATAAAAACATCACACCACAATGATATGTGCACACCTATGTTTATAGCAACACAATTTGTAATAGCTAAATCTTGAAAACAACCCAAATGCCCATCAACTGAGGAATGGATAAAAAAGACTTGGGTTTTTTTTACAATGGAGTACTACTCAGCTATAAAGGAGGATAAATTGGAGACTTTATAGGTGAATGGATGCATCTCAAGACAATACTCATAAGTGAAATAAATCAGACCCATGTGTTTAAACATTGTATTGTATCACTAATGTGAGAAACTGAAGAATAAATAATATCCAAAATGTATAGTAAATATTATGAACTGGGAAGAACTGTTCAAAAATGACAGACTGTGAGGGGAAAGGAAAAAATGGGAAAAAATATGTGTATATATATGTATATATAGACACACACACATACATATATATTTATACACTAAATAGTTAAGATAGTTATATAGCTAGCTTATCTTAGTTCATTGTAAAGAAAGGTTTGTGTTAATATTGTTTGTACAATATATCATACCTATATCTTTTACTCTAAATAACTACGAGGAAGAAAACAAAATGCAATGTATTATTGTAACTCTTTACTATCCTGTTTTGAAACTGTTGTACAGTTATTTTTTTTTCCTGTTTAAAAAAAAATAAAAGAATACAGGGATATAGAACTTTTACAGAAGGAAGGAGGCCAAGTGACAGAGAAGCAAAGGAAAGGAGACTAAAAAAGATTTAAGATGTGGTATATACATGTACCAATTCCCCATGATGAATGTAATTGTTTTGTACTATAAACATATATTAATAAAAAATTTTAAAAAACATTTTAAAGGTTAATACTGATCATATTCAGTTAATTTTCAGTGTAACCAAAAAGACATAAAGAATTAGGAATATATTGTACAATTTTGATTAGATGATAAATACCTGAATTGTGCTTTTTTTACTCAGCATATATTTACTGAACATCCATTGTGTGCCAAACACTATGCTGAGTGCTGTGCTGCAGTTCATGGCTTTAAAAATGAATTTGCAGGTTTAGGACCTGTGATATAAATATTCTTAGATCATTTGTAAATTATTCAAAATGGATTTTTTTTGAAAATTTTAATAATGCAAAGTAAACCCACAAAGAGATCCTAAAAAGCAGTATTTCCTTCTTCCTGTTTATTTTCCTGGGCAATGCTTGTTTAAAAAATAAAATAAATTTTTAAAAACTTGCATAGAAAGAAAACCAAGGGTTAAGAATCCCTCTAAGAATTATGTATTGATAACAAGTAAATTACAGAGTTCCGAACCATATAAATTGAATTGGTTTTTCTTTCAGTTATATATTTGTAGAAACTACTTAATTTTTTTATTTAGTAGTAGTATACTGAAAACTAAAAGTGGCTAATGGAGGATGATTTAGAGCTATGAAAAGAATAAGGCAGAGAACATCCTCCTCATCCTGTGAATCTCTCCCCTCTCCTATATTCTGTGACTAAAGGGAGATGGTTCATTAGTTAAAACTTCTTATCTTCTGATTTTATGTCTATCTGACCCACAATGATTGATTGCTACTTGATGACAGTGAAGGCTAATTTGAAAGGGTCAAAATTTTTGTACATTGTATTTAGGAATACAGTTGCTTAAAAATATTGTATATCCAAGCCAGACATGGTAGTGCAGGCCTGTAATTTCAGTACTCTGAGAAACAGAGGCAAATCTGAATCCTTAGTAACTTAGCAAAGTCCTGTCTCAAAAAAAAAAGCTGAGTGTATAGTTTAGTGGGAATACCCTGGATTCAAACCCTGTTCTGCCAAAAAAAGGGAAAAACAAAATCTAAAACTATATATGATCCAACATGGATACTCTAGGAGGTCACTCCCTGGGGTCTGTCCAGGTGATGTAGGGGAGCATAGGGCTCTGCCCCATGATGTGCTGTCCCTTTCCACAAGGTTGGAGAAGAAGCTGGGCCTGTGTCTGCAGCTGCATATTCCTACAACTTCTCAGAGTCCTTTGGGCAGTGACTAAGGGGATAAACTGTGCAGAAAACAATGTCTAGTCAACTTAAGACTTTAAGTTTGAACTATGGGACCAGGGATTTAGCTCAGCAGCACAGGCACCTGCTGGCAGGTACAAGGTTGTGAGTTTGATCCCCGGTATCAAAAGTAAATAAATAAACAGAAGCACAGAGGACAGTTTTTCAAGAGAGCCTTGAGTCCCTTTTAAGCAATAATTGTCTGTAGGAATCATTTGTTTAACTGTTCTTTGTCTGCCTAAAAGATAATTGCAGTGGTTATAATTTACAGTAAATTAATAACATTGATCTAATGTAGAAATATACAACTAAACCAATAGGATTTATATTTGTTCTATGTGAAAATGACAGGGTAGCTGGGTACAGTGGCGCATGCCTGTAATCCTAGCATTTGGGAGGCTGAGACAGTATGATCATTGAGAGTTCAGCCTGTCTGAACTGTATAGCAGGACCCGTCTCAAGAAAGAAAAAGAAAAGACAGACAAAGACAGAGAGAGAAACAGTAATTGAGGAAAATTGAAAGATGCAGTTAGCTACCATTTGCTTTTTGTCCATCTGGCTTATTTTTGAGTACTGAATACATGTTACAGCAACAGCAGGTACAATTATCCCCGTGTTAAGACTTAAGGAAGTTGGATCCTTCAGAGAGTGACAGGAGAAGCTGGGAGGTAGGAGAGCAGTGTTTGCTGTCATACTTGTAAGAGAAGCCTTGCGTTTCTTCTCTGTGCATGAGAAATATCTTGTAAATTTATAGAGAGAAAGCAAAGGGTAAAAAAAGTCAAATCATAACTTGTCGAAATAGTATCATTGTCAAAATGAAACTTTTAATTATTTCAAATGTGTTTTAGTTTTCTGTTTACTAGTTTTTGTATTCTTAGAAGTACCTGTATTTTGGTACTTAAGTGTAAGATAGTTGTTTAGCATTTCTGTGACTCATACCTGAGCTCTCCGTTTATTCTGAAAGGCTTTTCAGATTCCTAGAATTCCTTGTTAAATTATAGTTATCTTTTTGGTGTGGTTACCCCTTAAGCCATCATCAGATAACTCTTTAGTCCAAAATCAGTTATTGTACTGATAACTATTATATGCAAGGAACAGGGTTAATGTGCCTTGATTGGAAGGGAAGAAGATGAAGGTATTCATTTATGGGACTAGAGGAGGTAGACATTAAAATAACATATACTTTTATAGAAAAAGAATGATACTTGTAATAAGTACTAAAGGAATTTTATTTTTACCTTGGATTTTTATGTTAAGGGAGTGCTTTTCTGAGGAAATACTATGAAGGAATGAAGGATAGTTTTGTGAAAGTTGAGAAAGGCAATTCCACTTCATGAGGAGAGGTTGAGGGATGGAGAAAAGAAAGAATAAAAGTGTGGCTTGTATGGTGAGTAGTGGAGAACCTCTTCCACACCTTCGTCATGCCCAGTGGCGCTCTTTTGTTGTTGCTATTTTTGTTTTGGAGCAATGGTGTGGTTTGCAGATGTATAAATGAGAAACACACAAACAAGTGGGGAGCCGCTCTAGTTGAGTGCAGCCCTGCCTTCACAGCAGCTTTTGTTCCCTTAAGCTTGAGATACCGCCCTAGGACTCCATAGAGTGGTTTGGAAATGTAGAGAAGTCAGGTGCAATGAACTGCTCTCAATAGAAAATGTAATCACCAAAGTTTCATTGGTCCTTAAAGGGACAGGAATCAATAAATTGCAAAGTTGTGCCTTTTAGCACATTAAGTCTCTTAGCTCAGTTGTGTTTTAAAATGTTCAGACTGGGTGGAACTCAGTTTTGCAAATAGTACTTTAGGCTTTCAAGATTATATTGACCATGAATCTGATGACATTGATGTAAGAGGCACTTCTCAGTCTTGATTTTTAAGGATACAATCTGTAACTTGATGTATATTGTTTTTCACAGATAATTGAAAGTTAACCAGGTGATCTTCTGTAGTTTAACAGCGATTATACATTTTTAAAATGTCTCTTGATTTAATAAATAAGTTTATTTTTAAAATTTTCTTTTTCAGTCTGATCTTGTGGATCAAAGTATATTTAATTTTATCCCAGAAGGGGAACATTCAGAGTTTTATAAAATACTCTCTACCCATCTGCTGGAAAGTGATTCATTAACTCCTGAATATTTAAAATGTAAGTAGTAACTGTTAAGCAAAAATCCAAACAAGCATGAGGTCTTGAGTTTGATTTCTGGTACCAAAAAAAACCATTTCTCTTCAAAAATCCACATGCTGTATTTAATAGCTTTATCCTTTTCTTTTGAAAGCTTTTGAAAAGACATTCTTAATTAAAATGCAATACTTTTGATACAGTATTTTATACTCTATTAAGTGCTTGTTAAATATTAAAAAATATTTACAAAATGGAAGTGGATTCATATTAAGGTCTAAAATCTGTTCCAAACTATAATGAAATAGCATCATGTGTGTTATACTAAATGTAAATAGTTGTGCCACAGTTATGCCATACATTGTAAAGAAATGGAACCTGGCAGTGTATTTTTAATTTTTAAATATTTTATTTCACAAGAAAATTCATCTCATTTTCCTCACTGTTAACCAACTGGGCACTCAACCTGTAGGGACAATTTCTATTAAAAATATTAAATAAGTTATTTATTTAGCTGAATTTAAAAATCTTTTATTGGTTCTATCGAGTGTACCAGCCACTTGGGTTATATCATTAAAAAGTGGCAAGAATAGTGCAAAATAGTCCTTGTGGCTATGAAACCCAAAATATTATGTTATTAGTGGACATTTCTTCTTCATTGAGCAAATTGGTTTCATTAGAACACTTCATTTTCTTCACTGTTTTATGCTGTGTTAAATTCAAAATTGTTACATCACTTTTTATCTGTTAGCTATTAGATATCTTTTATCATTTTCCATGATTTTAAAATTGCACTTTTTCTAATAATTGCATTAATCATTTTAGAGATTCTTCATATCCTGTGGTTTACTAAGATTTGAGATACATGTACTTAGTACTGTATGGAAGTTTATTTGTATATGTATGTTTGATACATGTTTCAGGGAGAGTTGAGAAAAACTAGAAACTGGGAGAATCCATTTGAAGCTTATGCCATATACAATTGTTTATAATCAAGTTGCATGACATTGACCAATAGTGCCGGGGATTTAGCTCAGCGGCATAAGTCCCGGCCTGGCAAGTGCGAGGTTGTGAGTTCAATGCATGGTACCAAAAACAAAAAAACCACAAACCGGACATTGACCAATAAACCACTCAAATCCAGTACTGAGGAGAAAAGATTTTAGCTGTGTAGGATAGACTGAGAAGCCTGTTATATGCCTGTACTTAATATTCAAAGTCATAGGTTTAATGGCATTATTTGAGTAATTGAGGTTAATATATAGAGAAGGGAAAAGAGTTACGGAGTTGGAACCCCTAAAAGATCACAACAAGAAGACAGAAGAAAAAGTGGTGACTTTTAAGAGGCAGAATTTTGACAGGAGAACTGAGCCAAAGCTTCTGGTATACTGGGACAGTAAGGCAGGAGGATCATAAGTTTAAGTACAGTTTGGGCAGTTTAGGGACTTAGCAAGACCCTGTCTCAAAATAAACAAAAGCTGTACCTCAGTGTGAAAACCCTATATTCAATCCACAGCAAAAAAAAAAAAAAAAAAAAAAAAAAAAAAAAAAAAACAGAACCTGTCTGGCAGAAAGACCTTAGGCATCTGCTTCCAAAATTAGAAGCAAAGGTAACAACACAATTTTTTTGACAGGAAACAATCCTAGTTAAATGTCTTGCTAATCACTTAGTTAAACAACTGTTACATAAAAGTTCTTCCCTCATCAAAAAGTACTTTATGCCAAAAGAATAAACGCAAGTTAAAACATGGGAAATTGCTTGGAAATTTCTGTAAGTCATTTTGGCTAAAATGAAGATCAGATAGTGTAGATGATATGATTTGGATTTAGTGAAGGAAGTAGGAAAATTGTGAAGGGGTACTATTTCACTCTGTGGAGTTTGATTTTTATGTTTTACATAGTGGAAAGCCAGCAAAGGAGATTTGAAGGGTTGTATAATGTGGGGAGAAAAATGCCTAGTGTAGAAAATTTAGATAAGGATCATACTGAGGACAAAGGAAATATTGTATATTTTTTACAACAAAAGTAAGGATGGAAAAGAAAGTGAGTGCCACATAAATAAACTCACCAAAACTTGATGTTAAACGCTGGTGACCACGGCTGGGAGGATTTGAGAAAAACAATGATCGCTGGGCATTGAACCTGTTGCATTGATGATGAAACTTTCTACTATTGCCAGTAAAAGAAAAGCAGGGCCTTGATGTAGTGAATGAAGGAGTTACTAGTCCTTGAGTGTGGAAGCAATGTGATGAAAATATTATTGAAGAGTAGTAGCCAGAGGTGAATCAGAGGCAAGAACGTACAGGAATAAGGAGTAAACGTTACTTAGATGCAAGACCATTTGTGATTGTACTGTACTGGGTTGATAATACTAAAAGCTTAGTTGGAAAAAATGATTTATGAGAGTTTCCTTGGTGAAATAAATACAGGTCTTAGTGACAGATTAGTTTTAGGATTTGTAATGGGAGTGAAAGAGGCCAAATCAATGTGAACAGAGGGTAGAGATATGGTTTCTAACTTGACAAATAAACATACATAATGCAAAATGGGGACAGCTGACTTAGGAAGAAAGAATAAATTCACTTTGAAATACTTTAAATCACTGATGGGACAATCAAGAGGAAATGTGCTGAAAGCAAGTAGTGATGTAAAACTTTGTCTTATATAATATGTTAGAGTTGAGCAGAGAAATATAACAGTTAATAAGGAAAGACTAATTTATAAAAGACAGCAAAAGATCAAGATAAAAGAACCTCTCTGAAAACCACTGACTCAACGATGGATTAGCAGAAGGGATAGAATAGTCAGTAAGCTAGGAAGGCAAGTACATGTTATGGAAATGAAGAAGTATGAACTTTAAGAAGCACCAGAAACAAGAAAAATCACTGAAGTTGTCAAGGTAAATGTTAGTCCTCTTGTAGCTGTTGTGGTAAAGGTGTGAGGATGAAGTCCACAGTACGTGACATTAAAGAAAACGAACTCGTAGAAACTGGAGTACATACTGGAAAGGAAGGCGATCTGTGACCTTAGAAAGATGAGCATTATAATTCTTCGTTTGAGCTGGAAAACCTAAGCAAATTTAAAATAGTAAAAAATGAGGTTCCAAAAGGAGACATTGGAGGTACCAAAGGAGTGAAAGACAAGTGGCGTGGCCTGGCCTTCGAGAAGATAGGAAAGAGTGTTCACGGTAGAGACGGGAGCTAGCTGCAGACTGCGAAGGAATTTCTTGAAAATTATTGTGAAGAAAGAGAAGGAAGAGTAAATGGAAAAGGAGAAACAATGAGTTGCATGAACAAGATGACATCTGCTAACTGTATTGTACTTTTATGGACCAAGTAAAATGTCTTTCATTGACGACTTCTGTTAAGAGAAAACAGTTGTGAATTAATCCAACTTTTATAATCTTATTTCATGTGATGTATCACATAGACATGATTTTATTTTTTACCACTTTTCAGCAAAAAATCAATTGGAGTTCTCTTGCCATATGCTTCGAGGAACAATAGACCCAAAGGAGCCATCCACCTATGAATATGTGAGATTTATAGGAAATTTCAAATCTTTAAATAGCGGTGAGTTGAATTGCTTCATTTTTACAATTTTAACTTAGTGTTTTGTAAGCGCTTCACATTGCTGTTTGAATAGGAGAGGAACTAGATTTTGCTGGAATTGCCAGTGATACATATTTCCTTACTGTTCTAGTTTCCACTTCAGCACATAATGGTTTTGAAGGAACCATACAGCGTACACACAGGCCTTCTTATGAAGACAGAGTTTGCTTTGTAGCTACTGTTAGATTAGCTACACCTCAGTTTATCAAGGTATGTTTCTAATTGTAATTGCTCAAAGGGAATTTCATTCATACTATGAGAACTGTGTTTCTGTAATTTTCTTTTGTCTTCAGAAAGTCTGCAACTGCCTTCAGATATTGAAGTGTAGTAATGGCTGTGAGTCATTAAGATACGCATGAGATGATATTTTTGAAACCATGAGTTATGAGAGTTCTTGCCAAGTATAACTAATTTTTAGTATGTATCCTTTGCAGTTAACCAGTGATTATATGTAACGCCTTACTTTTGTGTAGAATTTTAGGGTGCTTTTGTATATTATTCACTGCCTGCATTGAAAGAAAAAAGTTTTTAAAATACAAGGAATTTGAGATGTCTAGGTATCTTTTTCTGCTTACAGTTGACTTACTAATTCAAAATTTAAATGATGTGGTCTTTTTCCCCTTGGGACCAACAAGCAGATGATTGATCAGTATTCCATTTTCCCACTTCCCTATTAAACAGTGGATGGAAAGGCTAAGGTTTAAAATTTGGGAGGCAGCATGGTATAGGATGAAATACCAAGTTAGCAATTAGAAGATCTTAAAGCATTTTGTTCTGCTTTTGTTTTTAAGAAATAATATCTGTGGCTCACATTGGAGCACTTATTACATGCTGTACATTTTACAAGCATTTTAATTTTTAGTTAGTTGCTATTATGATCCCTATTTTATATAGAAGGAAACCTATTCTTAGGGAAGTTAAGAAGTTGTTTGCCAAAAGTTTAATCTGTTAAACGATTGAACTGGAACTTGATTCTGATATTTTTTTCCTTTGTGCCTCAGCTCTTCACTGTTATATTATGCTGCAGAAAGTTATTTAAGGACACAGATGAAAATTGTGACACACTGTTTAGTATGACCAGAATCTAGGATGGGGTAGAGGTAGTGAGAAATAAGGTTAGGAAAGTAGTCTGCCACGCTGAAGACTTTTTCATGTATTTACTGGCCGTTTGTATTTCTTCTTAGAAGTGCCTTTTCTTTTTTAGTTGTACATTTTTTGATGAGTCTTTTGCGGGGAGATCTAATTTTTTTGAGTTCTTAATATAGTCTAGATGTTATTGCTCTGTTTGAGTTGTAGCTGGCAAAAGTTTTTCCCATTCTCTAGGTTGTTTCTTCATTCAGGTATTTCCTTTGCTGTGCACTCTTTTTAATTTGAATATGATCCCATTTGTTAACTCGATGTTATTTCTCATGCAGTTGAGGTCCTATTCAGAAAGTACTTTCTTACACCTATGACTTTAGGAGTTTTACTTCCTTTATCCTGTAGGAAGTTACATGTTTCTGTTCTTTGATTGATTTTTATGACAATCATCAAGAAATCAAATAAAAAGTGTTAGAAAACGGTGGTGAAAAAGGAACTCCCCTACAGTATTGGTGGGAATGTAAACTAGCACACCCATTATGGAAATCAGTTTGACAATTCCTCGATCCCTTGGAAAACTAAAACTAGAAATTCCATTCCACCCAGCCTTTTCCCTATTTTCCTGAGAGAATTAAAGACATAGTATTCCAATAATATATGGAGACCTATGTTTATAGCAGTCCAATTCATAATAGCAAAGTCTTGGAAGCAGCCTGTATATTCATCAGCAGACAAATAGATAAAGAAAACGTGGTACTTCTACACAATGAAATACTACTCTGCTATAAAGAAGAATGTATTCAAACTTTTTGTAGGAAATTGAATGGTCCTTGGGAAACATATTAAGTGAAATAAACCCTATACTTAAGTGAAATAAACCCACAAACTTAAACACTCAAAGTATAAATAAGTATATCAAAGTATAAATAAAAAGAAAAATAAAGATATCTGTAAAGGTAGATACAAGGAAAGAATGAGACAGATACACTGCAAATGGAAGGAGGACCAGGAGATGAGGAGAGGGGCAGTGTAAAATAAGATGTGTCATGTACATATAACAGATACCTACAATGCAAGTGGTCATTGTGTAGTGCAAATATGTGCTAGTAAGTAAATTAAAAGAAAAAGTACACAAAGGCTAATCATGAAGTTTCTGTTTTCTTCTTTTGTTTTGTTTTTGTGGGGGTTTTTGTACTGGGAATTGAACTCAGGACCTTGCACCTGCCAGGCAGGCGCTGTGCTGCTGAGCTATACCTTGGTCCCAAGCTATAGGTTTTTAAAAGTGAAGTCATACAGTTATATTTAAGTGATGTGTAGAATGAGAAGTAGTCACTATGAAGCCTGCATTTCAGTGTTATTGCTGCATTTACATTTTTTATTTTCAATTTATTTGGGGGGTAGTGATGATTGAACAGGGAGCTTTCTGTATGCTAGGCTAATACTGTAGTGTTCAGCTATATCCATAGCCCACCATATTTTTTAGTACTACAAAATTAAAATGTGTTAAAAATATATTTATGTAAAAGTCACCCATTTTAATAATGATCCCTACCCCACCTCCATACTGGTTATTGAAAACAGGGCCTTTATACTGTGCTCCATGCCCAGCCCTTTTTGTTACATTTCAATATGGAACAGTATCTCACTAAGTTACCCAGACTGGGCTTGCACTTGGTAGTCCTCCTGACCGTGCCTCCCCGCATGCTGGGATTATAGGTGGGCCATAATAATGATTTTTAAATCATAACATATTTAGGAGTCTTCTAAGAACCGGGAAATATCTTTTTTTGGGGGGAGGGGATATCTTTAAATTACAATTTTTAATTTACTTGCAGGAAATGTGTACTGTTGAAGAACCCAATGAAGAATTTACATCTAGACATAGTTTAGAATGGAAGTTTCTGTTTCTAGATCACAGGTAACTTTGTTTTCACATTTCATGAAATGGTAATTATCATATGATTCTTGAAATTGTAGGACAATCTTTTTTTCTCATCAGAACTTTCCACTAAGCATTTTTCAAAAAATAAAGCCCATTAAAATTTTTTTATAGTTGGAATGTTTCTTACAGAAAAATTACAATCTTGCCAGCACCTCCCCTCCCTGGTAAGCGGCGGTAGTTTAGCCCACTGCAGCCCTTCCAGGGGGAGAACTAGCAGTGTCTCCTGAGATCCACGCCATGCTGGAGCTTAGGATTCCTGGAAGCCAAGCCAGCATCTCCCCTCCCTGTAAAAAGACAGACACTATGGTAACTACTATTAAGTTGGGTTATTTGGTGGTGAAGCACGAGGTTGCTGAAACAGTCATGCTTTGACCTGTATTTTATTTTGCTATGTCCTGTTTTATCTCAATCTCTCCCTTATTCTTTAAAAAAATTATTTAGTTGTTTCTTATGTTTGTTTTAATTAAGGGGAAAAATTTAAAAAATTAGCAGGATATATAATAGTAACTCTTTTTGATTTCCTATTAACTTGTTTTGAAGTCCTGTAATACTCCCACGATCTTGTTTCGACTGACTAGACTCTGTTCCATTCTGTATGATAGTATCATGTTTGAGGGTATAAGCAACTACTTTGAAGGCAATAAGATTCACTAAGATGCCCATTCTGGTTTGACTATTGTCTCCTTTGGAAGCCCTGTAATGTTTACAATGCCTAAGTTTTATTGGTCTTGTTCTCTACTGTTTTGTTCAACTTTATAATATCTAATGAGATAGACAATTCTTTTTAAGGAAACAAGACACATCGTTGATAACCATTGTTGATAACCGTGTACTCTGTTTTACATCATGTGCTATGTCTATCCTTGGTTTTGACTGACAGCTTTGTTTTACCATATTTGACTTTATTCTCTCCCCCCCAAAAAAAGTAATAAGAACTAAGGAGTAATAAAATCCAAAATGTGTAAATTTTGTTGTAAAAAAGAGAGGGGGAAAAAAATGAGCTCTAACGGATATAACAGCAAGTGTGTTTAGGGGTGTTAAATAGCTGACTATATTAATGTTTTTGGATCATTGAACACAGCTGTTTGCAGTCTCTCTGTTTGAATGTCCACTTTGTATTCTTTGATACTGTGATTTGAGCAACTATTTCTAAGATGATAATATGTAATCTATTAACAGGTGATTTCTTACTGTTTTTTTTTTGTTGTTGTTGTTTTTTGTAGTTCTGTATTACGTGTACCCTTACACTGCTTTGTTTTGTTTTGTGTTTTTCTCTTTTTCCTTTTAAATAAAATTTAAAAAAAAGAAAGAAAAATTACAATCTTGATTGTTTTATTATATAATTCAGGGCACCACCAATAATAGGATATTTGCCATTTGAAGTTCTTGGAACATCAGGCTATGATTACTATCATGTGGATGACCTAGAAAATCTGGCAAAATGCCATGAACACTGTAAGTAGAGTTAGTGATTGTATCTTTTTTCAAACTCATGTAAACAAAAATCTTATCCTATTAATGATAGGCAGTAAAATACAAACTTCCGACCATTTATATATATATATATAAATTTTATATATATATATGTAAAATAGGAACAAGTTTAATTTAAATTATTTATATTCAAATATTCCAGTAAATGAAAAAATTTCTCAAATTAATGTAACCACAGAACTCATTTTTTTCCTTGACATCTGTTAAAATAGACTTCAGAATTTAAGAACTACAGAATGCTTTGTGAAATTCTACTCTTTAACAGTTGCTACAGGGGCTGGGAATTTAGCTCAGCGGCATAAGCACCTGCCTTACAAGCAGGCAGTCCTGAGTTCGATCCCCGGTACTGATAAAAAAGAAAAAGACAAAAAAAAAAAACAAACAAAAAAAACAGTTGCTACAAACAATGAAGTTATTCTGATTTTGGTTGAAGTTTAAAATTAAATGCCTCAAAGATATACCTGACAATATCTGTGGGGGAAAAAAAAATCCCAGATGTTATTACTTACTGCTGTTACCTTCAGTTTATCTAGAGAGGAGGAAGTCAACAGTTTGAATCATTGTGTATTTGGAAGTGTACTGTGTATGAAGTATGAAATCAACAATAACTGACGATAAAGTTGGCTGGCTACTGTATGAATAATCCCAGCACCGTGGGAGGCTGAGGCAGGAGGACTGCCACTGGAAACCCAGCCTGGGCAACTGAGCAAGTTAGCATGACCTTATCTCAGAATTTAAAAAAAATTTAAAGGGCTGAGGATGGAGCCCAGTACAAAGGCCTTGAGTCCAATCCCCAGTATTGAGCAGAAAAAGTTGGATACTGTGGAAGATTTGATAATATCATGGAATCTTAAACTAGGTCTAAAAAGTAGCAATTTCTTAAAACTGATGTTTTTGAAATACCAGAATAAATAATTATAGATTTAAATGTAAATGAGTAGTTTTGGTTAAAAAGCAGATTCTTCATAACTAAATACTGATCCAAAAAAAATGTTTCTCTTTTCTTTTCAGTAATGCAATATGGGAAAGGTAAATCATGTTATTATAGGTTCTTGACCAAAGGACAACAGTGGATTTGGCTTCAAACTCATTATTATATCACTTATCACCAGTGGAATTCAAGGCCAGAGTTTATCGTTTGCACACACACTGTAGTAAGGTAATAATTCTTTTAGAGAAATTCTGAAGTATGCTAACATCCTATAAAATGATTCTGACATTGTAATTTTTATTCATGACTTGTTCATTACAAAGTGACCCTTTTCCCAGTTTTTAATATATCTTTTCAATATATTATTTAAATGTACTTGTAGGCATTATATAGAGATGTAATACAGGTAAAGGTAAATATATACTTGAGATACTGGTTTTGTGTCTTACAGCAGAAGTTGCACTGTCCTTTATATACCAAACTTATCGTGCAGAGAGAAAACTGGAGTAGATGAACATACTCTTCCTTTGTGTTTTCTTAGTTTACCTATTATGTACTCATGGGGTATTTATAGTACCATATAAAACTTTGAGATACTGAGAAAATTGCAAACTGGATTAAGATAGTACCTTATTATAGAGATAGTTTAGATTTGTGTAGCACATAGAAAATAGTCTAGAATTTGTGATAACCAAGTGAGACACACAGTGAGCACTGAATTGTTGCCACTCTCCGGGTTTTTTGTTGTTATTTTTTGTTTTTGTTTTTGTGTGTGTTTGTTTGTTTATACTGGGAATCAAACTCAGGGTCCTGCTCTTGCTTAGCTGTGCCACTGAGCTGCATGCCGACACTCCTCAGTATTTTTATTCTGTTTTTTTTTTTTTTTTTTTTTTTTTTTTTGTGGTACCAGGAATCAAATAACCTTGCGCTTGCCAGGCAAATGCTTAAGCCAGTGAGCTAAATCCCATTCCTTAGTGTTTTTAAATAAGGGACCAAACACTAAAATTTGATTCTTTCTGTTTACAGTTATGCAGAAGTAAGGGCTGAAAGGCGACGAGAACTTGGCATTGAAGAGTCTCTTCCTGAGACAGCTGCTGACAAAGTATGTTTCTTAGTCTTTAAAAAAAAAAATTAATCATTTTAAAACACTGAACAATTGATAATTGTTTTTTAAATACTTTATTTTCTCAGTTGTGGCAAGGATATGATTATACTTTAATGCTTGTTTTTATTTTTTATTTAATATTTAAATTCTCATTTGCTTCTAAGAAAGAATTAAAGACCCTGACATTTAGTAATAATCAGGTGAGAGATAAATGTAATGTCAGATTAACAAGTACCATTTTTTCTGATCTATAACATTTTAGGCACTGGCTAGGTTTCTTTATGAATTATGAACTATGATTTACTCCCTGGTAGGGAATGTCCTCACTTTGAAAATACTGAAACTGACCCCCCCACAAAGATATGCTGGGAAATTATAATGGGAATTTGAACTGCTTCCTTTTTTTTATTTCCTGTGAAAATATTATTGGTTGTCTGTTGCTGTGTGCCAAATACTCCACAACAGTGATGTCAAACAGCACACATTTGTCATCTCATAGTTAATGTGGGTTAGGAATCTAGGCACGTTTTAGCTGGTCCCTGTGCTGGTGGATACATAATGAGGGCGACAGGAAAGGTATCATTGGGGACAAGAGCCATCTCACTCTTCAGCTGGGGCAGAATTTATTTCTGTCTCACAGCGATTATTGGCTCAATGTTTGTTTGCTTGTTTGTTTTTGTTGGCTCAATTTTGTTAATCATGGGCTGTTGAACTGAGGGCCTTGATTTCTTGATGACCAAAGGCCACCCTCCTTCCTTTCCAAATTACTCCTTCCAGCAGAGAAAATATGCAAGAAAACTCAGAAATAGAAAATGCCAGTAAAATGGGTATTGGTTTTGTTTTTTAAAATGAGTTAAATAATAGCTTAGAATGATGTCATGGAGAAGGAGAAATGATGGGAAAGAGTACTGAGAACAGTGTGCTGGAGTAGATGAGAAAATGTCAGACCCAATACGTAAGTGAAAAGATTGGATTTAGCTTGTGGGACAAAAGTTCAACCTCAGCAGGTTGACTCTCATTGACCTTCTCACTGACTTTGTGACCCCCTGAATTTACAAACTTCTTGCATCAAAAGTCAAAAGAATGATGTTTTATGACACATGAGGAGTATATTGCATTTAAATTCCACTGTTCATAAATAACATAGCCATACTTAACTGTTAACTATCACCTGTAAATTGCAGTTATGCTGCAACAGCAGAATTGAGCAGTTGTGACAGAGGCTGTATGGCCCACAAAGCCTAAAACTTTGAAAGAGTCATTATTACATAATGATTTAACTGATCTATAATTTATAGCAACCGGAGAAAAGGTAATGAAAATACATTTTCGCAATCACAGTCACTTTATGTCTTTTCTCCCTCTTGATCTAGCATAAACCCGTGTTTCATTATTGTAACCATGCATATATTTTCAGCTCCCTAGCTCTCTTCCTTCCCTTCACAAAATCTCAATGCTGATTAACCCAGCTTGTAGGTAGTAGGTAGAGTAATGGAAGCATCTAAGAGTACTGAGTGAAACCAGTTAAGTGTCAGCATAGGAAAGTTGCTAAAGGTTTGAGGAGAAAAACAAAAACAAAAAAGCTAAATAGTTATGTAGGAGAATAGGAAAGTGAATGTTCTAGGGAGTTACTGTCAGTTTGATAGGCAGTTTAAGAGCTGTACAGGATCAGGTATGAGATAGGTTAAAACAAATCTGGGTTTAACTGGCATTCAGATTCTGCTGAGCAAGTGTGATTGATAGAAATAGGAGGGATGAATTTGATGAGAGAGAATACAAGAATAAGAATATGCTTTGGAAAATGTAGAACCTATAATACAAGTTACACATCAAAGGAGTTTTAGAATTAAGATGCTAAAGGGAATGAGTAAGAAATACAAGAAATGGTCACAGAATAGGATATTTGTAATTGAGGTCGTAAAGGCTTCTTACTGATAACTCCTCAAGGATATGAGTAAGGATGAATGGCTGAGGACTGGTAGAAGTCAAGATCTTTGGAGGAGAAAACAGGGAAGAAAGGTTATGGTACCGAATGTGTGACTGTAGATAACTTCAGGATTTTTAATTAGAGGAGTACTGAGCTAAAATTTAATTTAGGTACTGAGCCAGGCGTGGTGGTTCATGCCTGTAATTCCAGCACTCGGGAGGCTGAGGCAGGAGGATCGTTGCAAGTTCGAGACCAGCCTGGGCTACAAAGTGAGTTCAAGGCCAGCCTGAACTACATAGTGGGACTCTGTCTCAAAAAAACAAAATAATAATGATAATAATAATAATAATTTAGATACTTGCTGGCAAGTGACCATAGTGTCAGTACATAACTGCCACAAGAGCTAATGTGTTACATAATATGGTAATGTGAATATTAGATCTCTGAGTTTGGGAAAAAGAGAGAAGTGAAATGATTGGAAAACATCAGTAGGACAGTAGGGGGATATCTCCTCTGCTTGTAGAGGAGGTGTGTAGTCTTATGAGCTGTGATAGAGAAAACAGACACCACTGAAGAGACCTACAAGGAAAGTGGTATCTTCTGATGAGATGTGGGCTTTGGTTTGAGCAAGGCATTGAAGGAGTGTGTATAGCCACGATTGAGCACTTTACTTGGGAATAAAGGGAGGCAAAGGTTTCAGAGGCTGGGAAGCAGTGAGAGATGGAGATAAATGAGGGTGTGGAGACCTGAATGGTCATTAGAGTAGAGAAGATAAGGCAATGAGTAACATCACTACTTTGTTTTTGTTTTGTTTTTGTTTTTATAGCATGAGTAATGCAAAGCAAGGCTGTCAGTTGAGAGAGACAGACAGGTTTAAGAACAGTGAAAAAGAAATGGGGTAATTGTGAAGAGTAGGACAGAGATGCTACCAAAAACATTTAAGAGTATTGATCCCCAGTACTGAAGCTGATGATCATTTTAGAGTAACTGCAGTTGTTCCCAGCAGGACCCTTAAACCAGGTGAGTTAGAAATACAGAGGTGTGTGGCTTAAAATGGCATTTTAATTTTTACTGTGAGAGGTACTGCAGTGTTTGTTGGCAAGACAGAGATTGAGTAATGTAGAGTTAAACAGATTACGGACATGAATATATTAGATCTCTAAGTTTGGGAAAAAGAGAAAAGTAAAATGAAAGCTGAGAAGCCAAGATAGGGTATTGCATGATTTATCCATAGATACTGAAATTTTAGCGAAAGACCAGAAAGGGAATAAAGATTTTTTGAGTAGTTAAATGCTAATTTCCAAAGGTGCTTGTAGTACTTTGTATGTAGTGTTATCTTTATTGTTTTTTTAAGATTCTCCTTTTTTTATGTGGTAGAGATACATATAACAAAATTCCATTTCAGGGGTACAGTCGAGAGGGGACATAAAAAGAATTAAGATATTTATGTATATGTACTAACTCCCCACAGTGAATATAATCATCATATATTGTAAACATGTACTAAAAATGAAGGTGTTGTTAATTGTCATTATGTGCATTCCCAGTGTTGTATACCTAACACTGCCGGTCTAAAACTTTTTAATCTTTCCAAAGTTTAACTCCATCCATATTTTAAAAAGCTCCTTATCCCCCTCTCCTTCAGCTTTGAGCAATCACATTTTACTTTGATTTTGAATTTGACTTCTCTATATAACTTCATAAAAGTGGAATTATACTGTATTTCTTTCATAACAGGATTATGTCACGACATAATGTTCTTTTGGTTCATCATGTTACATGTGTTGGAATTCTCCTTTTTTTAAAATTTTTATTTAAAGAGACTAAACAAAACAAAAAATAAGTTGAAATAATACATACGTTCAGAGAAAAAAATAAACAGTAAGAACTAATTGATGTTTACATATTGTTGTTTTGCAAATAGTTGTTCAGGGTACAAAAATGGAACATGTAAAGTGGGAATTCAAACAGTGAGACTGCAAACAGTTCTGTTCAACTGTCCAACAAAAACTTAATAACATGGTTTTCAATCCTATACACTTAAACATACATGCAGTTATCCATACCTTCATTTATGTTTAGATTAAACAAACTAAAGCAGGTTAAAATCACTCTGAACAAAAAATAATAGTATTGCTGGATTTCACATCATGACACTCCATGATCAGCACTGGGTAAGGTAGTGTATTTTTTAAAAAATTTAATTTAAAGAAAGACTAAACAAAACAGAAAACAAGAAGAAATAATACATAATTTCAAAGAAAAAAATAAACAGTAAGAAATCACTAGTTGATGATTACAGATTGTCTTCTTACAAATAGTTGTTCAAGATACTAAAGTGGAGCATATAAAGTGGGGATTCAAACAGATTGCAACCAGTTCTGTTCAACTATCCAATAAAAACTTAGAAATATGGTTATCAATCCTATACACTTAAACATACATGCAGTTATCTATATCTTCAATTATGTTGAGACTGAATAAACCCAAACAGGCTAATATCACTCTGAACAAAGAGTAATATTATTGCTGGGTTGCACATTATAACACTCCAGGATCAGCACTGGGTATTTTAGTGTCTCTTTTTCTTCAAAGTATCTGTTCATTTCATCATGTGTTATAAGATCAGTTCTCATAAACTGTTTATAGATTCTACACATGCATCAGTCTTAACATGTATTTCTGTCATTTCTATATTAGAGGGAGAAACAAAACAAAACATATTCCTATAAACACATGAAATGAAAAAAAACATATAAGACTGTTGTACAAAGAGTTCTACCATGGTTCCTGTGTTGTCTCTTGTTATCTCCAATAAATTTGGCTATATCATCAGACATAGTATAATTGAATATTTCAGTACATAACAGTATTAATAAAAACACAACTTTGTATATAGTATAGAACTTCAAAAACTGGCAGTTATCAAACCAGAATGTATATCATTGAGTCTTGTCATCTTCAGGGTAGTTGCCTATACTGTCAGACTTGGTACTATCAATCATAACAGTTTTGAATAAAATCTTCTCTGCCTGATTTCTGTTATGCTCTTTTTTTTTTGCATCAGTTGTCTGCTTATCCTCTTCATTCTGTTTTCTGTTCCATTCATTGAGGCCTCTCTGCCACTGTTCCTAGAGTCCTAGTACTTTTCTCTCTCTCGAATGCCCTGGAGTATTCTCTGTAGAGTTGGATTGGTGGTTGCAAATTTCCCAAGTTCCTCTTGGTTTTGGAAGCATCCTCTTTCTCCATTAATTTCTAGAGGTAGTTTAGCAGGGTATATCAATCTGGGCTGGAGGTTATTTTCTTTCAGAGCTTGGAATGTTTTGCTCTTCTTGACTTGATGGTTTGTGTTGAGAAGTCTGCTGCTATTCTGATGGGCATTCCTCTATAGGTTATCTGTTTCTTATCTCTAACAGCTTTTAATATTCTGTTCTTGTATTGAATTTCTGGGATCTTGATTATTATATGCCTTGGTGTAGCTCTGTTTTGGTTATAGGTGGCTGGAGTTCTATATACCTCATGTATCAGAATATCATTTCCTTTTCCTATGTTTGGGAAGTTTTCCTTAATTATTTCTGTGAATAGTTTTTGTAGTTCCTTTGTTTGTACCCCTGCTTCTTCTTTCACATTCTTTATTCTCAAGTTATAGATTGTTTTGTCATCATCTAGCCCTTTGTATTGTAACTGCTTATTTCCTTGTTATTATTAAAAATTTTTCTCTTTCATAATCCCACATTGCAAAATTGTCCTCCAGTATGGATAATCTATCCTTAGTTTCTTTCAAGCTGATTTGCCATCTTTCCATAGAGTTTTTAATTTCCTGGTAATCTCTTTGAATCTGCTTTGTGTATTCTATATTTTTGCATATTCTTCACCAAATGGTTCTCTCCTTTGTTTGAGTTCCTCCCTTTTTCCATCTGTGTCTGCTTGAGGGGTACTTAGTATCTCCTTTATTAATCTTCTTATATCTTGCTTTACTTAATATTTCCCTTTTGAACTCGTCTATGAGGTCCTGAATATATCTCTTTATGTCCACTGGCACTGTGTCTGATATTGTGTGTTTGCTGTTCTCATTCTCCTTTGTATTTGCCTGTCCTGGGTCCATGTTCTCAGGGTTGGGACCTGGGAACTTTTTGTTGTTGCTTCCTCTTCCCATCTTGTTTGCTTCTTCCGGGAGGCCCCAGTTTGTTCTTTGTTGTTTACAATTCTTCTGAAGCATGCTGGCTAGATGACCCTTCACACTGCCATGTGCTAGTGAGTTGCAGACAGGGACAGTGTATGCTAGCCCCTCCCCTCCGGATCAGTCAAGCTGCTGTGGCCTGCACTGTATTACTTTGTGCTGCCTCCCTTCCGGATAGGTGGTGGTGGAGGCGGGGCCAGGGGCGGGGGCAGCCGGTGGGCGTGGAGTTGCTCCACTCCTCCATCCTCCAGAGGGCCCAAGGCGACAGGTCTCGCAGCCGGAGGCGCCAGTGGCAAAGGAGTAGGGATCATTCAAGCTGTTTTGGCGTGCACTGTCAGTCAAACTTCAGGGATTTCACTGGGTTAGTGTGGTTAGTGTGTACCACCGCTGTAGGGACTTGAATTCAAATAACCTCAGAATTCTCCTTTTTTAAAACTAAGTAATGTTCAATTCTGTGTTTGTGTATACCACATTTTGCTTATTTGTTCACCTGTCAACAGATTGTTGGGTTAGTTTTACTTCTTTGGTCATTCTGAGTAATATGATGATGAATACTGCTACACAGATAGCTGTTTTGAGTTCCTGCTTTCCATTCTTGTGGGCATAAACTTACATATCATAATTCTGTGTTTAGTTTTAGGGTAACTGCTATACCACTTTCCATAGCTGCTAAACTCTTTTTACCCCAAGACACAAGAGTTTTAGTTTCTGCACATTCTTGACAATACAAGTTATTTTCTATTTTTGTTTTGTTTTTGTTTACATGATAGCCATTCTGATAGGTGTGAGGTCATATCTCATTGTTGTTATGACTTACATTTCTCTTAACAGTGAGATCGAGCATCTTTTCATACAAGAGTTTTATAGTTGTAGTTGTTAATAGGTCTTTGATCTGTTTTGAGTTAATTTTTGTATATGGTATAAGATATTCCAGTCCTTCTGCTGTTCTTTTAAAATACAAAATGAAGCCAGAACTTTTGTACTATAAAAAATAAATTTTTATATCTTTACCTGTAATGTACCTTTGCCTTATTAAAGGTAAAAATTGAACTTCTAAATTTTTTATTGTAGGGGCTGGGGATTTAGCTCAGCGGCATAAGCACCTTCCTTGCAAGCAGGCAGTCGGGAATTCGATCCCTAGTACCGATAAAAACAAAAAAAAATTTTTTTTTATTGTATTTTTTGGTTAGCAAGAAATACTACTAATTTGAGATCTCTAAACTGAACCACTAGAAAAAGTTTATTTTTCTCTGTCTCTTAGAGCCAAGATTCTGGATCTGATAATCGAATAAATACAGTCAGTCTCAAGGAAGCATTAGAAAGGTTTGATCGTAGCCCAACCCCTTCTGCCTCCTCTCGGAGTTCAAGAAAATCATCTCACACAGCAGTCTCAGACCCTTCCTGTGAGTACTTTAGCTTGAAAGTAGACTTCTGTTAAACAGAGTACTTCTGAATTATTTAACTCAGATCAGAATATTTAATAAAATACTTCTTTAAAATTATAATTAAAATAAATTGTAACGAAATTACAAATTTTTAAAATTTTGAAGTGTATCAGCCTTCCCACTAGGAGGCAGATTGTTTGTCTTTAACAAAGAATTAATGTTATCACATGATCTATAAAACATGTAACTGGTAATGTTATTTTTAACCATTCCTCAAAAAGAAAGTGGAAATCTTTTTTACTATAGAGCCTGTTTGCTTTATGAAAGTTTTTTAGGGTCTGATTTTTATGAAGACTTGCATAGTAATCACTAAGTTACATTTGGCCCCCCCATATTTGTGGGTCTGTGTCTGGAGAATCAACTGACTGTAGATAGAAAGTGTTCCAAAAATACTACTTCCTTACTAAACAGGTACAGGCTATTTTTCTTGTCATTATTCCCTTAACCAATACAGTATAATATTTATTTATGTTGTCTTAGGAATTATTTAAGAATCTAGAGATGACTTGAAAGAGGATGTGTATAGGTTATATGCAAATACTGTGCCATTTTATGTAAGGTCATTGGGCATTTTGGTGAATGGTCCTGGAACCAATTTATTATAAATATTATATATATATACCAATTTATTTTATGTGTATATATATATATATAGAGAGAGAGAGAGAGAGAAAGACTAAGACAGAGAGAGAGAGGGAAGAACTATAGTTACTATATTTATATTGTCTTTAAAATTTTTCTTTGTTCTTAAAAGATAGAATTAAAATTAATCTTATAATGATGTATTTTACCTTTATTGAAATTAGGTTAGAAAACATTTTTATTCACTGCAGATTTTGAGAGTAGTCTTTGAAACTTGTGTTTATAAGTATTAATGTTATTCTGTTTTTGTTGGCTAATTTCAGCAACACCAACAAAGATCCCAACAGATACTAGCACTCCTCCCAGACAGCATTTACCAACTCATGAAAAGATGGCACAAAGGAGATCATCATTTAGTAGTCAGGTAAGCTATTTAGTTAATATTCTTTGAGGGAAACAAAGATTGATTAAAAGGGAAAAATTACCTAAATCTTAATCAATTCATTGATTTATTATTGCTTTCCAGTAAAAGCCCAAATAGTTGATACATGATACTTCCTCGGTGTCTCTTATTTGTGAAGTAGTTGTCATATAGTTAACTTATTTTTACTGTTTTTCAAATAAAATGTTTTAGATTTTCTGTGTGAAAAACTGATGATTGAGAGCTTTTTTTATATCTTAAATTCAAATAATATTTGTCTTTTGTTAAGTCAGCCACCTTTTATTTAGAGCTTATTCTCTGTACTGTGAGAGATCCACTTGAAGATAAAACATATATAAGGAACACATCCTTCCAGGGTCAAGAGGGAGACATAGCTGTACACAGCTAACAAAAGTGTGAAGTAAATTCTAAGTTTGGTGATAAACATAGCGTGTCTCTATTTCTGGTGGATGTATGAGAATGAACATTACTTCAGTAATTTCAGTTATTTATTTTGCTTCTAGTCCGTAAATTCCCAGTCTGTTGGTCCATCATTAACACAGCCATTGATGTCTCAAGCTGCAAATTTACCAATTCCACAAGGCATGTCTCAGGTATTTTTTGTTTGTTTGTTTTAGTTGAGTATTTACAAATGATAAATTGCTTTTCAGCTGAAGTGAATAGTTTTATGCATAGTTGTGTGTAGTATTTTTATATGTATAGTTATAGATGTAGTAGATCTTAAATAGAGACATTTAGAATAACTAGGGACATTTTTATTTGCAGTAGTGGTTATAGAGTACCACTGAACTTTTGTGGACATGGACCAGGGATATTTAAGCATATTTTTGGATGCATGGCATTTTTTACAACTAAGGAGAATCCTGCTTAATGTTACCATAACAAATCCCCTTCTTTTGAAGAAAAAAGACATGAAGATATTAAAGATAAAATAAAACAGTTCATTTTATTCTTTCTATAGATATTGGAAGAATTAACTTTATTCATTTATTCATGCATATGTGATGTATTGACAATATGTGTTGTAAATAGCTATATTAAAAGGCAATGAGGAAACAACACATGACTATTATACAGTGTTATATAGTCTGTGCACATCATATGAACCTTTAGTGCAGCCTGGTAAAGTGAAGGAAAACTTCTCAGGAAAATAGGATTTGCCTTGCCCGAGTTACAGAGAAAGCCTAAGTACAGAAATCAGGACAAAAAAGGTGAATAAATCCAAAAGTAATTCTTTGATTACAGCTTCTCAACTTGTGATTATAACTCATTCAGTTCCTCCAATACATTAACAGTACTGCTGAGTAGTAATGAACATACGCTCACAAAAAGTCTGGCTGCTTTTACTCTTGTTTCTGGCGGTCCTAGGGATCGAGGGCGGGGCCTTGTACACACCAGGAAAGTGCTCTGCACTGAGCTACATTCCTAGCTCCTCTCACTGCTTCATTTGGCACTGAATATCTAAACTTTGTAATCCTAATTTCTAGAAATAAATTACCAGGTAAGGTTTTATACAAGCATTGTATTATTAAATATATTTAGGTACAAAAGTTTTTAATCAGCGTGAAGCATCAACTTCTAATTATTTTGACAGAAATTTTATGTAAATATTTAGACATATTTTCAGTATTATCTTTAACCTTGAGATACTGATTAATATTTTCAGTATTGTTCTTTAACCTTGGGATACTGATTAAACATTTCTTAACATTTTATAGGGGATACTTTTGAACACTTTGCTTCTTTGTTGTTTTCTGTTAAGATCTTGTGTTCTGTGTTTATTTCTATTTTCTTATTTCTACTTAATAGAAATCCTTTAAATGGTGACAACATTTACCTGTAGGTTCAGATAATGTTACTTAGAAGGCCAGATAGTCAAGGCACTGATTTAAAATATTTTCTGAAGCTCACTGGAATAAAACTGCCTTATTTCAATTCAGAACTCACGATTTATATACTTTGAAAACTTTGTATACTCTGTATCCTTAATACAAACTTCTGAAGATAGAATTAAAAATCATGAGGGAATGATCTCACTTTAGGTGCAGTTCAGTGTAAACTATTTAAGATAGATTTCCAATAAAATGAAACTCCTTCAACTCTTATACTGTGTCATACACTTAATGAATAGAAAATCTGCCCAAAACTATACATCAGGAAAAGAAAAACTTGCATAAATATTTTAATTCTAAATTTACTGAAAAATCATGAGATTAATACAAGTTATCTTTAGCCTCTACAGTTACAATAGGTGCTCAAAGTGATGGCCATTAGCTTCCAGGTATTTATTAGAAGAGTGCATTGTTGAAGTGCATATATTTTTTGGCAGGCTCTGTATTTATGAAAATAATTAAATGAGCCTGTGTAGACTTCAGAATGAATCACCAAATGGGGCTAAATTACATGCTATAGGACATAGAGAAATAACAAGGGAAACCCAGGAAGTAGAATAACTTTGTTTTCATTCATGATTCATTCATTGATTCATTCATAATTCCTTAGTCTTTATTTTTTTTTTAACTTTTTATCGGTACCGGGGATCGAACTCACAACGGCCTGCTTGCAAGGCAGGTGCTTATGCTGCTGAGCTAAATCCCCAGCCCCAATTCCTTAGTCTTTAAAAGCCCATGTTTCAAACTTTTGAAGACAGTATCAGCTGAAAATATGAGTAAAAATAATAATGTTCGTTATCTGTTAAGTTTTTGTAACTTTGCATAATTCTTTTTATGTATATATAGAAGACATTTAGGGATGACAGGATGTGATATGAATTAATTCCAGGTTCAGGCTATATTTTCATTTGTTAAAAAGTAGAAATTGAAAATAAGAGGTTAAGTAACCTGTTGTAATAAGTGATTGAACCCCATAGCATGAGCTTAAGTCTTCTGACTTAAAGATGTAATCAGTCAAGGGCCAGTCAGAAATCAAAAGTGTATCAGAAATTTGAAGAGAGATACTATGGAAAATTACTGAGCTTTAATAAAAGAAAGAGAATTTAAAGAATATAGAAAGAGGAAATGTAAACAGAAGGTACTTAACTGTAAATCAAAAGGAGCGTGCCTAAGGAAGGGACAGACATGGAAGCACCCCAGCTTCTTAGTCACTTGTCTCCTATGCCAGGCTCGATTTAGATCTCACTGTGGCCTAGTGTTAAACAGGAGCTCGCTGAGGTACTACAAACGATGGCTGGAGAGCAGGAAAGCCACCTGCCAAGGACTGGTAAAACGCCGAGGAGAGGTGCCTACTGCAATGTCACTGAGACTTACTTAGAAAGCTGCCTGCCTGAGTGCTGAGGAGACTCACTGCAAAACTGCCCACTGGCACCCCTGACATTCGAATAAGAAGGAAGTGACTGTAACTGGGAAGATAAGCACCTTTCTTGACAGTATCTCTCCAGCGCCATCTGCTGCCTTAACTTTGTGCCTGCTGTCAAAGAAGAAGTGTTTTGAGTTCCAGATCTAGGATCCCAAAGCAGATCAGAGATGGGCAGGTTAGAAGCTGAAAGGCAGAGCAATAGCGGCCTGAACTGTTAACTCGTGCTATACTGCTTATTTCCATATGGCACTAGGTGACGCTTTTCTTCATGTGTTGTTTCAGTTTCAGTTTTCAGCTCAGTTGGGAGCCATGCAGCATCTGAAAGACCAGTTGGAGCAACGGACACGCATGATAGAGGCCAATATTCATCGGCAACAGGAAGAACTAAGGAAGATTCAAGAACAGCTTCAAATGGTCCATGGTCAAGGGCTCCAGGTAAGTTACTTGTACATTTATCCCTTTTGCATTTTGGTTTTCTAGAAAATTGATTAAACGTGTTTGTATTTTGTATATGAATTTTACAAAATACTCGGCTTAAGTTTGATATTTTCATACATATTTTGATTTCATCCATCACTTGCTCTCCTTCATTACTTCTAACGCATTCTTTTCCTTTAGAAATTGGTTTTTTAAAACATGAAAATTAGAAGTATTTCCATTAGTTCAGTTCAGTAAATACTTACTGGTTACCTGCATAACTCATTCCTAAGAATAGTTCCACTAGCATCCTTATTTTTTAAGATTAATTAAGTCCTAATTTTGGTAAGCTCAAATTTATAATATAAAATTTATATTTTACAAAAGCTTTGAGGTACAGACTTTATAATAGTCAATAAATTTCCACTAGGTATGATTCATATTCATCCCACTTAGTAAACCAAGAAACCACTGAGGAGAAATAAAAACTACTTTTGTCTACTGTCAAAAATGATGAATGATGGATGATACAAACCTGCCAATCCACGGACCTCTGAATAGTGCTGAATTGTGCGTGCTGACAGTTGGGAACATGCTGACATTAGGATGGCTGGCAGAATGAAGTTTCATAATCTATTCATTAATTATTGCTAATTCTCCACTCAAGTTATAGTCTTTTTATTTGCCTTTTAAACTTAATTTGAAACTTCATTTTGCTTACTTTGTTTTAACGTTGTCACTATTTTTAAACTACAAAAGTCATTTAGGGCTGGGGAGATAGCTCAGAGGAGGAGTCTTGCCTAAGATGCTCTAGGCCAATTTTAATTCCCAGTGCTACCAAAACATTAAATATAATCTTTATTTTCAAAGATGTTTTTGCAACAGTCAAATCCTGGACTGAATTTTGGTTCTGTTCAACTTTCTTCTGGAAACTCGTCTAGTATCCAGCAAGGCCAGGTTGTAAATATGCAAGGCCAGCTTGTTCCTGCTAACCAGCTTCAAAGTGGAATGAGTGCTGGACATATTGGTACAAGTCAGCACCTGATGCAACAACAGACTTTACAAAATACATCAACTCAGGTAATGTTGTCAGGTACAGTTGGCTGTGGAGTAGTGTCCAGTGATTGAAATATTATACTAGTATAAAACAAAAATAAAGCTTTAATACTGTCTTCTAAAATTTCATAGTAATTAGAGTACATAATACTGAAATTCTGAGCTGGGCATGGTGGCACATACCTGAAATCCCAGCGCTTGAGAGCCTGAGAGAGGAGGATTGCCATGAGTTTGAGACCAACCTGTGCTACATAGTGAATTCAAGGCCAATCTGGACTAGAGCACAAGACCTTTTCTCAAAAATCTTAAAAAAAAAACTGGTAAAATATCTTTTTGAGAAATTATATTAGTGTTAAATATTGTCAATATTTTGACATTTAAAATATGACAATCTGTTGAAGGATCTAATAATTATAATGGGCCCTTACAATTTATAGTCTCCTCCTTTATGTTAAGAAGTTACGACTTACAAATGAAGTGGACCAGGAAACATGTCACCACATGTGCAGAATACCCTGGAGGTGAGGAGAACAGTGATGGTTTCACAAATTCACAGCAAGGGCATAATTCATGTTCTGCTGCCCCGCAGCTTGAGCCAGGGGATGCACATGCAGCACTGCCCCATGTGTCACTTGTACCACCAGCTCTACAAGCCACATGGTGGGACAGTCATTGCATGTGCCACCAGTGGGTGTGTGTCAATAAATATTGCAGAAAATTCTGCTAATTACTGTACATCTGTGGCTGCAAATGAAAAATACAAAAATACCTAGTCATCAGTCACTGCTTTGGGCATTTAATAGAAATCCTCTGTGTATATCTTCTGTTATCCCTATTAAGGTCACACTCCTTTTAGAATTATAGCTTCCCTTGCAGCAAGGCATTCGAGACTAATTCATTCTCAGTTATTACACATCATTTCTTGTTTTTGTGTTGTTCTATTTGTAGGAGAGGAGAGATTTTTTTTTGGCTCAAAAGTTGCTCCTATGGGATTAGAGTTCTCTCAAAGTAATATATCCTGGGACTGTTTCACTGTTAGGTCAGCAGTTGTTTAAACTATGAATGGTGGGAGCAAACTTTACAAATAACTTTGTATTATTAATCTTTCTCTAAAACCTTCTCTTTTCTAGCAGAGTCAACTGAGTGGGCACAGTCAGCAAACATCTCTTCCCAGTCAGACCCAGAGCACTCTTACAGGCCCACTGTATAACACTATGGTGATTTCTCAGCCTGCAACCGGGAGCATGGTCCAGATTCCATCCAGTATGTCCCAGAACAGCACCCAGGGTGCTGCAGTAACTACATTCACTCAGGAAAGACAGATAAGGTAGTTGCCATAATTCATTTCTCATTTTCAGAATTGTAAAGTGGTTGGTTAAAAGCAGTAATCTATATGGGAATGTAGCTCAGTGGCACAAGATCTGCCTGGCAACTACAAGGTCGTAAGTTCAATTCCTGGTACCAAAGAAAAAGAAAGAAATAGCAGTAATCAGGGGCTAGGGATATATTTCAGTATTTAAGCACTTACCTAGCATGCACAGTCTTGAATTCAGTTCCCAGCACTGCCAAACTATTCATACACTTCTCAGTGGGCAGTTGGACAGTTCACGTACTTATTTGTTTAAGATGACAGAGAAATTGGCACTTGGTACTTCTGTGACTAAATACTTGTTAGAGCTTTCTTTATATGAAAATTTTTATGTATTTGTGTTTTGTTGTTTGGGGAGTTTTTTGCACTTAAGCATCTGAAGTATATAAAACAGCATTTTATTTCAAGATCTGGTATGGATTAAAAGCATTTATTTTAGGGGCTGGGACTTTAGCTCAGTGATATAGGACTTAACTAGCATGCAGGAGGCCCAGGGTTCATGTACCATTCTTACTGTACTAAGTTTACTATTGTTATGGACTTGAACAGTTAGTGCTGTAGGTATAGTATGCTACAGTGTATCTCATTTTCCTTGCTAAGATGGCCAATGTTGGAAACAAACTTCATCTCACAGGAAAGGCAAACTAAAATAATATTTTATAAACAATATTATGTTATAAACATCTTATAAGATAAAACTTTAATGTAAATTTTTCTGTAAACAGGGTTTTAAAAATTACCTTATAATTGCCTTAAGTGCCCACATGGTAAATGGACTGTGTCCCTGATATTGAGTTGTTTCATAAAATGAAAAAGTTCTTATTTGTCTAAAAAATTTTAATTATAATAAAATATCATACAACAAAAATTAACACATTAACCTTTTAACCTTCATTTTTGTGGTATTACTCACGCAGTTGTTACTATCACCCTACCCACCTCCAGACAGAAGCTTCATACTTCATACCCATTTAAAGTTCCCAAGCCCTCCCAACCACATGTCCTTAATAACCCTCATTCTATTTTCTATGTATTTGAATTTGACTGCTTTGGGTACTTCAGATAGTTGGAATCACATAGTATTTGTCTTTTTGTTACTGGCTTATTTCACTTAGCATAGCGTTCTAAGCTCATCCAAGTTGTAGCATTGTCAGAACCCCCTTCCTTTTAAGGTAGAATGATCCACCATTATCATGGGCATATCCTGGGCTCTGCATACCCATTCTGTCAGTAGATACTTTGGTAGTTTCTACCATTTGGTTATTATGAATAAATGCTGCCATGAGTGTGTGTTTACAGGTATCTGAGTTCCTGCTCTCATTTCTTTCATGTATTTACAGAAGTGAATTGCTTCATAAGGTGATTTTTTTAATTTTTGAGGAACTGCCACATAGTTTTCCATAGTGGTTGAACCATTTCACATTCTGACCAGCAGAGTACAGAGGCTCCAGTTTTTCCGTATCTTTGTCGGCACTGGGTATTTCTTCCGTATTTTTCTATAAAAGCCATCTTGATGGGTATAAAGTAATTTCTCCTTGTGGTTTTGGTTTGTATTTCCCTAATGATTAGTGATATTAGTACCTTTTCACATGTTTATTGGCCATTTGTGTATCTGTTTCATAGAGAAATACCTACCCAAGCTTGACCTATATCAGATTTGTAAATGGCTGTAACAACTGTAACAACTCTACATGTGTTACAATTATGTTACAATAATTAGATGTGCTAGATACATGATTTGCAAACATTTTCTCCCATTAGTAGGTTATTTTTTTACTTTATTGATTTTGTCCTTTGTTGCCCGACTTTTTAATTTGATGCAGTCTATATCTGTTTTGTCACTAGTATTTTTGTTGTCAATGATATCATTGCCCTGTCTTTTGTCAAGAAATTTTTCTCCTGTTTAAAGAGTTTATAGCTTTAGCTCTTATGTTTAGATTAATTTTGCATTATGAATGAATATGACACGAGTGCAACTTCATTATTTTGAGTATCAGTGTTTTAAAAGTTCAGTTTTGTTAGTCTTGTTTTTGTTGTCATATATTAATTTGGCTACATACATATTTTGTTTTGCTGATATCCCAAAGGGAATCTTTTAAAGACATAAAGAAATAAAGAAGTAAAATGAAAATGTGTAACTTTTACAAAACTAAACTAGAATTATCACTGGGTATTATTTTAGATAAATGTTCAAATCACTGCCTTTTATATTGTTTACTTTGTACTTTTGACTTTCTTTTCTTTCTTTCCTCTAACAGATTTTCTCAAGGTCAGCAACTTGTGACCAAATTAGTGACTGCTCCGGTGGCTTGTGGGGCAGTCATGGTACCTAGTACTATGCTCATGGGTCAGGTCGTGACTGCCTATCCGACTTTCGCTACACAACAGCAGCAGGCGCAGACATTGTCGGTAACGCAGCAGCAGCAGCAGCAGCAGCAGCAGCAGCAGCAGCAGCAGCAGCAGAGTTCCCAGGAGCAGCAGCTTCCTTCAGTTCAGCAACCATCTCAGGCTCAGCTGACCCAACAACCACAGCAGTTTTTACAGGTACTCAATCCACTGAAGAAGCTGTCTGCAACCCATTGATTTATAACAGGCTTAGGGATTAAATGAATAGGTGTGCACCTGATCTGAAAAATCCATAAAAACTTATTATACATTTAAATGTCTGTAAGATAGAGAGCTTATCCTGATTAGCTATTTTTCTCTCTCTTGTTGAGTGTTTGGAAGACTCTTAGCCCTGCCATGAACATAACCTGTTACCTGAATTGCTGAGTAGAGTGAGTGGTCCACTGCCTAAACGGCACTTTATATAAGAGACTTTTATTCTAGGCCTGAGTTTGTGCAATTGGAGGAAAGACCTCTTTCTCCCTTTTTAGGTGTCCATCAAACTACTTTGTATAAGGCAGAGTTACCAAGAAGGATTTCTGTATTAGCATAGGTCAGTGATGGCGAACCTTTCAGAGACCAAGTGCCCAAACTGCAACCCAAACCCATTTATCACAAAGTGCCAACACTGCAGTTAAACCTGAATGCTAAGAGTTTTATTTAGAAAAAAAACAGCTGTTATCCAGTGCTTAGTTGCTGGGATGACTTGGCTCATGTGCTGACAGAGAGGGCTCTGCATGCCCGCTACAGGGGCATGTGCCCTAGGTTTGTCTCACTTGGCAAGGGGGTTTTCTTAAATTATTTGGTTGGATTCAAACTTACTAGTCTTTTTTTCTTCTAAATTAATGTCAGAGGAGAAACACAGTGAAAGTGTAGTTAATATTCTAGTTAAAAGTTGGGCTGTGTGAAGTGTGTATCATAGTTAAAAGATGGGCTGTAAAGTCAGGGTGCCCTGAGATTGAGCCACTGGTACATCACATACTGTGACTTTTTAAAAAATTTTTTTTTATTCAAAGAGAAAAACAAAAGAGTAAAAGGGTACAAGTAATACAGAATTTCAAAAAAATAAACAGTAAGAAATCAATAGTTAATAGATTACATATTGTCAGATATAGTTGTTCAAATTATAAAATTAAAGCATACAAAGTGGACATTCAAACAGTTCTGTTCAATGATCCAACAAAAACTTAGTAATATGGTTTTCTATCTTACACACTTAAATATAAATGCAGTTATATCCTTTAGAGCACTTTCTTTTCCTCTGTTTTTTACAATAACAATGGGTTTTATTACTCCCACAGTTCTTATTACTTTTTTTGAAGAGAATAAAACCAAATGTGACAAAACAAAACAGAGTCAGTCAAAACAAAAGGATGGGCAAAGTACATAATGTAAAAACAATACCAGGTGATCAACAATGGTTACCATAATGCCTCTTGCTATCTTAAAAAGAGTTGCCTATATCATCAGTTGCCTATATAATAAAATTGAACAAAACAGTACAGAACAAAACCAATAAAACCTAAACTTTGGAGACCTTACAGGACTTCAAAAGAAGATAATAGTAAAACCAGAATGGGCATCAGAGTGAATCTTACTGCCTTCAAAGTAGTTGCCTATACCCTCAAATTTGAGACTATCAAACAAAACAGAATAGAGTAAAATCAGTCCAAACAAGATGGTGAGACCAATACAGGTTCAAATCAAGTTAATAGGAAAACAAAGAAGGTACTATAATATATCCTGCTATTTTTTAATTTATTTTTTCCTTAATTAAAAAAATAATAAAATTAATTTTTAAAAAAGGGAAAAAAAGGGGAGGTTGAGATGAAAGGGGACATAACAACACAGGTCAGAACAGAGCAATTTAAGCAACATAGTGCTTAACCTTAACCAGATAACCTGACATAATAGTAGTTACCATAGTGTCTCTTTCCTTGAAATATTTGAGTATAACTTCGTATACTATAGCATCAAACATATCAAGACAGTGTGAAACCATTGGAGAGAATGAAAGTATTACAGGGTATTTAGAACCAGCTATCAGAAAACCAACAGTGGTTTCTATATTATCTCTTAGGCCATTTAAACTTGATAAATTTCTTTTTGGGGGGAGGTTGAGACTGGGTTTTGCTCTACAGTTCAGGCTACCTTTGAACTCTGTTTGCAGCCCAGCCTGGCTTTGAACTCCCAGTGATCCTGCTGCCTCATCCTTCTGAATGCTGGGATCACAGGCATCCCACTATGCCCAGTTTATAAAGTACAAGCGATAGTAGACTAATTCTCATGGATTAAAGAGACATGGAAATTGTTGAGCTTAGTATAAGACACATTGCCCTATGTCATTTCTGACCACCCTGTTGATGAATGTAATAGATACTTAGATTGACCAAGAGCAGGCACACACACCCTGGGTGGTTAGCAAAGAAATTAACGAAACCAATTTGTGGACCTCAGTGTGTTTTCTAGAAAATCCCATTGTTTCCTTTCAGGCCTAGCTGGAGCAGTTTTGACTGCAGGTAGCACCGATTTGTGCACTGGGCTTGCATCATCAATTTCAGTTGTACAACATGTGATATAATTAGGAGATTCAGTGTAATATGGTATAATATATTCAAGCATAAATACACTCTTAATTATCACTCTGGTTTTCTTTTCTTTTCTTTTTTTTTTTTTTTTTTTTTTTTTTTTTGGTTTGGGGCTCACTGTGTATCTCAGGCTGGCCTTGAACTCACGGCAGTTCTGCCTCAGTGCTAGAACTACGGGATTATGTCACCATGCCCCACCTGCTCTGCTATTCTAATCCAAATATAATCCTTATTCTAGTCATTTGAAACACAGAGTAGTTGCCCAAATATCTCTTCAAGTGTCATAGTGTCTTAGAGGAAATATAGCCAGTAAGAATCAGCAGAATCTTAAAGCAGAAGACTTGCCTAAAGACCTAGCTTCTGATCTTCCTTTTATCAAGTAAGAAACACCCCTTAAAAGAAAAACATTCTCTTCTTCCATACTTCTTCCAAAAAAGTATCCCAAAGACAGGAAACCCATAAGGAAATAAGATAGACAATACTCTTCATAAATATATATTCACTGTGAGTATATTTACTGTATGTAGTTTGGTTTTCCTAATTGTTACCTCTGTTCCAAAGTGCATTTTATGATAACCCTATGAGGCTTATAAATATCCTGAGTTACTCTGCTGTGCAAACTTTTCCTAATAACACAAAAAGAAAACTCTGAAAGTCTTTGGCAAAGCTTAATGACCATTAAGATTTAGGGCCTGTTTTTTGTTGGTTGGTTGGTTGGTTGGTATGCATGTGTACATATTCTTCACACATATTTACAAACATCATCCTCTCCAGTTCCATTTTAAAATTGAGAACCTTGTGTTAAATATATTGTCTTGAAACGTACTTCTTTTAAAAAATCAACTTTCTTTTTTTCTGGAGTTTCAGATTAATGAACATAACAGAAGTAAAAATTTTGTGAAACCAAAGCAATCAGATAGTTTATAAATGGCAGAGCAGTACCAGGAATATAGCTAAGCAGCACAGTGCTTGCCTGGCAAATGTGAGGTCATGAGTTTGATTCCCGATACCTGAATACTAAATGGCAGAGCAAAACTAAAATACAGGGCTGTTCATACTGATCCTGGCCTTTTGTTTTGTTTTGTTTTTTGTGTGTGACATCACACTGCTACATAAAATACTTAAGCCTTCAACTTTGCCCATAGTTTTTATGGTGCTTTTAAGTCAATAACATTTAGTATTTATAAAATCCAATGTTGCAGACACTGTTATTCTTATGTGGTAAATGAAGAACCTGAGGTCTAAAGAAACAAAATGCTCAACCAGGTTACACATCTATGGCCTGGGCAACTGTAGTGTGAACCCACAATTTACTAACAGCCACTTTGCTAGCTATTCCCATAACCAGCAGGTGGACGTGGGTGCTCTAGTTTTACTCTGAAGCAGGACGATGGCCATGAATTTGAGGCCATCTTAGCCTACATAATGAGTTCAAGACCAGCCTGAACTACATAGTAAGACCTGTCACAACACAGAACTCCAGCCCAGATATTCCTTTGTAAAATAAGACTGTTATTCTTTCAAAAAGAGAGTCCCATAAGCATTTTCCAAAAGTCAGATCTTTAAAGGGGAAAAATTACAGTGGAAAAATGAGACTCAAAGGACCTTACTCCTGTAGACAACTTGAGCAAATGTTTTATAGACAGTATGATGGGGTAAAGTGATACTGCATAATCCATTTGTTTTTTAGGCTTCTCGGCTGCTCCATGGGAACCCTTCCACTCAGCTCATCCTCTCTGCTGCATTTCCACTACAACAGAGCGCCTTCCCTCAGTCACATCACCAGCAACACCAGTCCCAGCAACCGCAGCAACTTGGTCGTCATAGGACTGACAGTCTACCTGATCCTTCTAAGGTTCAGCCGCAGTAGCACACGTGCTTCCTCTCTGACACCCAGGGAGGAAGGGAATGGCCTAGAAAGATTTGCTCAGATGACCTGAGGACAGGAAGAAAAGTTCCAGCAGATTCATGCACTGCAGTTTTGAATGTTCTAGTTCTTGGATTAGTCGACAGGGGAAATGCTGCCTAGCGATACAGATGTACATTAAATACCAGCCAGCAGGGAAGATGATCAGAGAGATGTAGCCAATTCTGACAGTGTTTCAGTTGCCCACATGTTTTTGATGGAAAAGGAGTATATTGCCAAACATTAAGAAGCTCAGCTATGGAATGATCTTTAGCAAATGAAAAGGCACTAACAATGTTAGTAACTTCAAGTGGTTCTGTGCCTGTTACATAGTGTTACTGAGAACACATCACTGCCATGTTGGGTTTGCTTACAATGATGCCATGAAGATAGTCCCCGAGTCAAGTGTCCCCCTCCCTAACCCACTCCCTCTTCATGTAATGATGGGACTGTAATTATGTTCAGAATGTTGTGTGGGTTCAAATGTATGTACAGATACTGTAAAACTATGTATATGCCTGGATGAAGGAGAGAAAGCAAACCATTATGTGTGCTGCATGAAAGCATTAACTCTTATGAGTACATTTCACATTTCATTAGACTACCGCACCATGTACAAACTGATACATCAGCCTCTGTTTTTCTTTTTGTTTACAACATAGTAATATTCTACTCACTTTTCCGGGGCACAAGTCTTTTTGTTCATACTTTGGCTGTGATGTCACAGTTTGTTCAGTGAGGTATGATGTGCTGCTGGGAATGGATCTCTTCTTTTTTCAGGTTAAATTATTGATACAACAGGATTTTCAAGTTATTCATAAATATCCCTCATTTCATTATTTTTCAGTTACATTTGAAAATAGGATTTGCACTGCTTTTCTTTAGATGGTTAGAAGTTTGATTACATATTTTGATGAACTTCATAGTTGGAAATATTTATGTAAGTGGTTTTCAACAAGCCTGAAAGTAATTTCAAGAATGTTTCAGTTATAAGGATAAAGTTTGCACACAAAAGATTTAGGCACTTTTTAACATTCTCAATTGTGAGAATTTTAACTTTTAAGATTTGTTGGAATCTTTTTATTATCCTTCACAATTTCAATGCTTCTTTTAAGTCAGAAATGATTCAGGGTTATTTGAGGGGGGAAAAACCCATAGTGCCTTGATTTTAATTCAGGTGATAACTCACCATCTTGAACTTACTGTCTGGTTTCAGTCTCAGTTTTGAAACCTTAGTACATTTTTAACAGCATGTGGGTGTTCGTGTCATTATTCTCCTAAGTTCCTATGAAGACTGCTGTCTGTCTCTTAAACTGGAGGACAATAAATAAAATATGACAGCCTAATGCTATTAGTGATTAATGTAATCCCAGATAGTTTCCTAAATTAGTATCTTCCTTTAAAGCTAAATAATCACATGAGTAAAATTTGCTCAGTGTAAACTTGATATTCTTACAAAAAAGGCGTAAGAGCTGGGTATTTAGCTCAGTGGCATAAGCGCCTGCCTGGCAAGCGCACAATCATGAGTTTGATCCCTGGTACCAAAAAAAAAAAAAGGCATAAGAATTGGCTTTGCCTTCACTTCTACACCAGAATAATAACTCACATGCTTTCTAAACATGCACTAAGATTTCACCTGGCAGTATTACACTCTAAAGGTAATAAATTCCAACACAAGTTATATATATTGAAAAAGCATTTTTTAGATTTTATGGTACTAATAATGAAATTCACAACTAGAGAAGAAAAGATTAGGAAAATTCTTTATTCAAATATAGAAAACTATTACTGAGAAAAGGGAGAATAAGCATAAGAAATCAAAATTTACTTTAAAATGTATAGCAGAGTTGAGATTGTTAAGCAGAAAATGTTTTGAGCGATGCAAGGTAATGCAGACGCTAAGTCAACTCTTTTGTCTTCAAAGAGCTTTGCTATCATCCTTAAGGAATACACTTTGCTTTTCTATTAAAAAACAAAAAACAAGACTATTTCTGGTCAGAATTAAATTAGAAAATGGCCAAAGAATATTGGTACCTACTCTTCTATAAAAGGAGTGTGACTAGATCCCAGGCAGTAATTAACATATCATGAGAGTGTTTTCCTAGCGAGTGATTGCCCAGGAGATTCCCAGCAGTCCTGTGAGCACCAAGGAGAGCTGTCAGAACACGCGTACCGAGCACACAGAGATGCGCAAACTGACGGGAAATTCTGCAGCAGCATCTTTTCTTCCCTTCCAAACTGCCTTTCTCAACCTTTTGCCATTCCTTATACTGTGTATCTATCTGAGTTGTGCCTCATTTATTTATTGGCATTATCTAGTGAGAAGGATTTAGCAAACAAAAAGATATGGAGAAGCGTTGTATTAAGGCTTATCTTCTAAGTGTCATATCTACAAGAAAGATTGTGAACTGTGAACACTGTGTTTAACAAAAGCAAAGCTTAAGCCAAACCACAAAGTAAATAACTAAAAACCTACCCCTTCAAATAATTTTCAGCTTCACAGGTATCTGAGAAATTTAAACAGATTTTTTCTTTATAATCGTTGTTGTAGTTCACAGTTCATCTTTTGCCTGTGTGAAATTAATGTAGCTAGACTTAAAAAAGCAATTAGCTGCTTTTCCTTTGCTGTCTGTGGAGTACGTTGAGTCTGTGGAGAAGCTAGTCAGCCTCCTGTAGCTTTGCTTTCCTCTTGCTTCCAGTAAATTTGGGTTACAAAATTGTCCCTGTCCGTATTCAGATGGAGAGTCAGCAGTTGCTTGCTCTTCATTTCTACAGCCAAAGTTGATTGAAATCCCAAATCTAAACCATAAGAAGATACTAAATAGGAGTACCTTTCTGCTTCTTGAAAGTTTTCTCCCTTCTTCTTAGCAACACTTTATTCTCGGTGGCACTTTTTTTAAAGGAAAAATGCTAGCTGCTGTACAGTAAGTTTCCTTGCTTTGGACTGCTAGGGCCTGAGATGACTCAGCATTACTTGACAAATATGAGACCAGCAAGGATTAACACAGTTGCTGCTGAGAACGGTGTCAAACCAGAATGTAGACACTTAGAAAGTACTCTTTCGTACTTTTTTTCTTTCTTTCCCTGAGTGGAAAACATGGGAGGAAAAGCAGATGTGGATGGGGCTAGCATGTAAGTAAATACTAGTTTGCAAACTCCATCCTAAATTCAGGGGGTAATTTTAGTGCTGTGCTCTGTTTTGTCATTTAGATGTGATTTAGAATTGTACTAGTAAATGAAAGGATGCCAGTAATTTGGATTGCTTGTTATAGTGCAAGTTTGGTAGGATTCTTAGATGTGCAATACAGTGTTTGGTCATTGCCTTAAAGCAGTCTCTTGACGTCAGGAGCACTGAAGCAGGCCAGCTCTATAAAGGGCATTGTACTGAAGGGAAATGAACCCTTGTTCAAGAAGCCTTAGAAAGGGACCCTTAAAATAGTAGTCTACACAGGTGGAAATTCTTTTCAACTGGATATTACTCCTTGTGTTGGAAAATGTTTTCACTATGTTGAGGCAAACTTTTAAGTGAAATGCAGATGGCATTTTACTTTTGTATTTCTTTTTTCTATTTCTTTGGTGATTGAAGGTTCATGAACATGTGTAAAACTCAATTCAAATCTATAACCTTTCCAACATCTGTGGCCCTGTTTTTAGTGCCACAGGCATCCACAGAAGGTATAAACACTGGATATTAATATTGCTGAGAGCATCTAGCCAGGAGTAAGCTGATTGAAACATTTCAGTGGTGAAGAAACAGCACAAAGGCACTTGCCATTTTAATAGTATAGTGATTGGAGGAGACCTTTTAAGTTTGTCTAGATTGGGTGAGCATTCTTCTAAAAGGAGCCTCTGAAGTAACTGCAAAGGAAAAGAGTTGACTATTTTTATAGCATATTTAATATATTTGTATGAGTACGTACACCCCTCCACACACCCCTTTTCTCATTTCCCGCCCCTTTGCCGTAGTCCTAGCATACCCTCATCCGCATGGGTAATGTGCCTATTGCCAGCCTACCAAAAGATAGTGCTGCTGCTTTTTGAGACAGGTGAGAAGAACAGAATCTCATGCCTGGGGATCCTTTATGGGAGATATAGCACACACTTAAAACAACATACCACAGTCTAAAAGCATCATTTTCAAATGTATCATGCACTTTATTGCAATTATTCATTTTGATACAGTTCATTATCTTAGGCATTAACTGTTTCTAAAGGATCCCCAAATCATCACTTAGGTGAAATTACAAAATGACATTTCTGAGAAATGTTTAGATCCAGTGAACCGTAGTAGGTTTATGGGAGTGATTTCAAGATAGCCAAATGAACTCTTTCGTTTTGAATGTGGTGGAGTCCAGAGATTGTAGATACCTAGCTCCATTTAAACACTATTGTAAACCTATCTTGCCTATTGTGTGGACACCAAAAGAGACCAATGAGCCTGTTTATTTTCAGAGGTCTAGGAAAATCGTATCCATGTGAGTAGATGTACAGAATTGATCTAAAGTGATTGGTAGTAATATTTTAGAATAATTTCAAGAATTACTGAGTATTTTAAACGTGTCCTGAAATGTTGGCATGTCATTTCAGCATTTCCATTGACTTGCTTTTGTAATACTTTTGCACAAAAAGGACAGATTTCTGACTAGTTTGGTTGAATTGGTCTTAATTTAATGTCTCCTGTGGAAACACTGGGGATAAATTATGTTGGTATAGCTATTAATTCAGGATATTTAAAAATGTTGAACAGATCACAAGAAATTAGGTGAACTTGGATATTTAAGAATTAAAATACTTTTTTTCCATGTGACTGTTTTTGCATTTTTTCCCCATTGTCATAACACTACATTCCTTGTTTTTCTTAATAATTTGCAGGCTTTGAGTACTTAGCAGTGTTTTGTAAGGTGCCTGGGTTTTCCCAGGGAAATGTTCTTTAGTAGGAATGGTTATATAGTTTCTGAAGAGACTATTAAGTGAAATTCTATCACCACCACCAGCAAACACTGAGGTGCTGCATTAAGTGACAATCAAAATAGTATTTATAAAAAAATTTAGAAAGTGGTTGAAAGAAGCACTTGCTTTGAAAGCAGTTCTCTGGTTTTCTTGAATAAAATGGCTAAATGTACTTATTTATATTTTTAAGTATTTTTGCATTCTTGTCTTGATGATTTTAGTGTTTTGTACTTTATTTGTGGTTTTGTTTTGCATCATCTTGTATTTGGAGAACTAACTCTGACTTGGGGCAGACTTGCCCATTTGCTGACCCTGCAAGGACAGTCTGAATCTGTCTCACATCAGGTTGACAATGGAGGACCCAAATCCAGACGCCCCTGCACTTTTCTCCTGTTCTCAACTCACCTAAGAAAAAAATTTTAAAAGGCAACTCCCTTTCAGCTCAGCTTCACATAACTCCAACTTTTTTCTGTCTTCACTTGCTGCCTTCTCTGTTTTATGGGCACTTTTTGTATGCCTACTTCCCCAACACAGCCAAAGGCCAGTATGACAGAACCAGTGTGGCACACGGCTGCCTCAAGTTTTGCCTATTTTGGAAAACGTTAATGAAACGGTCAGCATCTTGTAATGGCTGTCATCATGTCCACATTAAAGTCCTCATAAATCGAAGACTTATAAAAAGTTGGCTATATCTATACAGCTACAGTGTTCTTTTAAAAAAACCAAACTAAACCTCCATACATAGGCTGTCAATAAAGCAGTGCTTGAGCATTGAAACCTAGACGTTTGAGGATCCTTCATGCTCATACAGTAGAACATAATTCTCTTATTTCAGAGCTCCCAGAGTAGCTCTGGTCCCACAGGCTAGGTGAAGCGTATACACAAGGATCCCTCAGAAAATAAAACACATCAACCCCAGGTTAAATTTAATGATGTAAACAATGTCTGACTCTGAGGTGTTAGTGGGAGAAATGGTTTTCAGATATATGCATTTAAATCTGAGGAAACAAACTGTGACATCGTTTTAAGAAATGTATGTGTGTTCTAAGTTGGCCTGTACTGGTACGAGGTCACTGCTGGCAGTGGTTGTACCAGTAGTAATAAGTTAAAATGTAGGAAAAGCTGTTAATCTTCAGATATGTCATAACTAGACAATCATCTTCAAGCAAAAAATATATATACTGTCTAGGAAATGTCCTTTTTTGAAATGTCAGCCAGAACAGCTGTAATTTAAACCATTCTAGGACTATGTTGAAATCTGTTGTACTATGGTTTAAGTTGGGGAAAGTCCTCAATATGGCACTTTCATATTCACTCTGTAAAAATTGAAGCCCAAAGACAAGTTAAATCAGTGCTGTATTGAAGTTAGTGCAAAATAAGGAAGTTTTATCTTTATAAATTTTTAATTGTTAACATCAGTTGGTAGTTGTAAAAACATGCACCAAATTCTTTCTAATGTTCTGTGTGGTTCTTAATGTGCTGTTCGTCCTTACTGCTTGGTTCTTGGTTTTAAATTAAAATGTAGCTATAGCCCATCATTCTTCCTTCCAGAGTGTGGAGCTGTAAGTGGCTACTGATCTTGAGATAAGAACACCGTTTTCTTTTTTTCCTAAAGCAAACAATTGAAATCTAAATTAATTTACAAAACTTAAGCACTGGCATTTTTCAAGCATTATCTCCTGCCAAAATCCTAAATTGCATAGAAGCATGAGGGATAACGAATGGTTTTAACGGTGCTATATCTGGCTCTCCGATTTTCATGAGCTGCTTGGAAATAGTATATACAATATATGGATCATTTTATTACCAATTTAATATTGTCATTTTCACCTGGTGTTACCATTGATTATGCTTGTTTTTCAAAGCTATCTTTTGAGAAGAAAGTCAAAATGTGTTACTAGCCTACCTCCACTTGGGCCTCTTGCTGTATGATCTTTTCCAGGTTATGATGTGCATAGCTTTTAAAATACCTATGTACTATTACAATTCTCTTTTCCCATAGACTCTTGTAATGTATTCAGACCCTAAAATTATAGCAAAAGAGCCAAGCAGTAGTATTGTGGGGGTTTTTGTAAATGTAAAATACTTAGGTTCAGACTTTGTTTCCTTCAATTTTAAAAATAAAAGATACCTCAGTGCTATAATGTTTCTCAGTATCACCTACATTTCTCCAAAAGTAACACCTGCTTCATGTGGCACATAACTTGTAAGAATCACATTTTGGATTTTAAAGACTATTAAATATTTTAAAATCACTATCAAATGATATTTTCCTCTTTTATTCAGTAGTGAAGCCTAACTACATTAATAATTTCTACTGTGTAGCCTAGGTCTGAATTTGCAAATTCTCTAGTTTCATTCTGCTACAAGATTGTGGTATCTCAGAAAGCTGTGCTTGTTTTTCATGTACTAAGCTACTGTTGAGATCAGGCTCTGGGTACCCACTACTACTGGAACAAAGTATCCTTTCTGTTGTTAGAAAAGAAAATCAGTGATAACATCTAACCACAAAGAGTAAAGGCTGCACTGTGGGGACCCAGATTTCTCTTGAAAAGCTTTGTTGTAAGTCAGTCATGGACATTGTATTTTCCTATCCTGTAACACACTTTTATGGTAGAGAAATCCTTAAAAGGACCCTTTCTTCATAATGGGTATTACTGCTTACTGGATAGGACCTTCTAGTTGAGGCTACTTGTGGGTCTCTAGTGTCAGGTGTTCTCACAGTTGTGCAGTGCTGGGTGATTAACTGGGCTTTTCAGTTTCTTCAAATTACATTGTAGACCAGTCCTTTATTTACAGTAGCACAGTAAACCTGAATTGTTCTAGGTTTGTTAATATACTACATGTGGACGATTCTGTAGAAATCCTGTCCTAGGCTGTTTGATAGTGCTACCACATAAGCTCCCATAACAGGTTAGAAAAGAAAGCAGCTGTCTTCCCAGTTGGGTGGAGTAATGAGGTCCAAACATGCTTTAAATGACAGTGATCACCACTGACGTTGCCATGACAAAATGAGGCAACGTTAGCTAGCACAGTGCCACCCGGTCATTTAACACAACTGCAGGCTCTGGAACTCTACCCGAGTTTGACCTCCTGTTCTGCCATGCAGAACTGAACAAGTTTAGGGTTTATTGTTTCCATTTTAACCTTGTATCAGTACCCCTGCTGTACGTCACAGAAATGTGAGGTTTAAAGAGCCTAGAGAAAGCAAGAGGCTCCTGAAGAGCAACATAGCAGTTTTTACATCTTTAGAAACTGGCTTATAAATATTAATGTTGCCTTGATAAGTTTATAGAAAGTACGTTGTATAACACACAAGAAACAAGCACTGGTCATACCACTTTTATTTACATTTTATCTGTTACATTGTTTATTCAATATAGAAAAAATATGAATACATTCATAGTATTCTCTTTTAATTTGGTAATTCCATGTTGTCAAATATTGACTGCTTTTATATTGGGTGCCTACCCAATAAAAAAAGGAACAGTGAATCTCACAAACAGTTCTTGTTGCATTGTTTTACTGATATAATACTAATACCATATTTGACTTCTATTTTTTAAACAAAGAACCTAATTTAGAAAAGTCTCAAGATTAAACTACTGTTTTCCAAATTAAGGAAATATTTTTAGAAATGCAGATGAATTCAATTCCCAAGAAAAAATTTGAGGTCAGCATCTTAAGACACCTCAGTGGCCAAGGAAAAAGTATATACTCCTTATAAAGGGGTCATGCTAAAAGAAAATTAAGTGAAGACCCCAGTGCACCATGGTAGCAGACATACCAAACGAAGGAGTCCATAGCATCATTACCTTGGAAGTCCATACAATCATTACCACACTTAGAAGTCAGGCTTCTTTTAAAAATTCACTTTACATATATAATCAATGATCATTTTCCCGCACATGGTAATTCATTAAGTGGGTCGAACTCACAAATCAATGCTACAAAATACAGTATTTTCCATCACTTTTAGTTGTAGTATACACTATGTACAGCAAGATACTATCTTATACTAAATACAGATGAACAAATACTTCATTAAAAACCAGAATCAGGACTTATAAATAGTGCAGAAAATGCAAATGCCAAAAACACGATGCCTCCTATGATTGTCACTAGAAGAGAAGAGAAAAAAGTTAAGTAAGCCAAAGTTCTCCTTCATATACTCTGATTGTGTACAAAGAAAGTTCTGAGGAAGCCTGTGAAGGTGCCTACTGTTTAAATTCCAATCTAGTAAACTAACTTGGAAAAGGAGCACCATTCAGATAGCAAGGAACACAGCTCTCCTGACTCTGGGCAGGAAAAATCAGTTTCTCCTCTAGCACTGTTTTGGGAAAGACCAAGCTTATGTTAAACAGTGCTGTCAAGCAACAGAACTATAATTCATCTTACAACCAAATCACAAAAAAAAAATGCTCAATAACAAACTAACAGAGTTTAAACTGTAGGCCTCACAGTTACTTAAAGCTGCAGAGGACATTTTCAGCAGTGAGTACACACGCTTCCTGCCTGTGCTTCCAGGTTTGTCTTCTCATAACTCGACACTGTGATTGTTTTACATGATTAAAATCATGTTAGCAGAAAGCTACTATGGAGTTCAGTAATGCTTTTTGATGAATTTGTATTTTACTTGCTTATACACATGGAAAAGCAGCTGAATTCCAGTGATGGACAATATTTAGGGCCTCATAGAGGTGAGAACTAGACCCACTATACTTCAGAATTCAGAACCTAAAGGTAATACCCTAGTTTTAATCTCACAGTGACTAAAAAGAACAAAAGTTAGGAAAAATGTTTTTTAAAAAATCAAAAAATCTTACCGGTTCTGACAGAGATTTTTTGTGCTATCATTCTTCCTCCAATTACTGCCAATCCAGTGCATAAGCAGTGCCCCACTGTTCCACCCACAGCTACACCATACGGATCCTGGAGCAAACACAACTAGCATTAATTGGCTGATTTGAAACTAAAGTTGAACCTGTCCCTTGTGAAAAGTAACTGTTAAGCACCAAAAAATAGAGATCCATCACAAAGGTACAATTCTAAAATTTCAGGTGGACTCAACTTTATGAAAGTCGATAATAGCTGCTTGCAAGGATATATACCAGTTACATCTAGACAGTGAAGTAGAAAAAAAGGGAAAACTTGGCCATGTTTCATGAAAACAGAAACCCTGGCTCCTTATACTCTGTGCCCCACACCTTTCCCAAGTTCATCAAGAGGCAGGCCGCAGGGAAAAGACAGCCCTAAGGGATGAACAGTTGTTAGCAAATGCTCTCATTTTGTTTGGTGGGGAAGATTATGTGCTTAGGGAGGAGAAACAAAGGTCAGCGGGAAGATACAGCCAACTGCAGAGTACTCCAGGGTTTCTTCAGAAAACCAGTGAATAGGAAGAGCCCATCAAACAGCAGCTGTGCTCATGAAGGAATCAGAAGCTTGGAGTCTGGCCTTTGTTTGAGACACTTGATGGTTTTTATAAGGGCAGTACACCATGACAGATTTATGTTCTAAAGTCTAATGGAACAGAATGAACTGGAAGGAACAAGACTGGGTGGCAAGGCTAATACCCGACGTAATCCCAGCACTCAGGAGGCTGAGGCAGGAGGACTGCTCTGAGTTGAAGGCCAGCCTGGGCTACAAAGTGAGTTCAAGCCAGCCTAAACTGCAGAGCAAAATCCTGTCTCAAAAAAAGACAAAAAACAAGGCAAGATGACAGCTGTAGTCTCAATTGGGATGGGGGAGAGGCACACAGCCACAGATGAATTTGAGAATTAAGCCTTTTGATAAAAAAAGTGCCATGAAAGAATCAAGTCATATACTTTATGGATCTTACAGGAATTAAAAGTAGAAAAGCTCAAGTCATTCAAATTTAGTGTAAATAAGCTCCAGGTCTTAGTATAAGACCCCTTGAAGAGAATGCACAGAGGATGTTGGTGATGTAACGGTGGCCCCCAGAGAGCCAGAGCAAGCAGCAATGGCCGTGGTGAGCTCAAGTAAAGCAACATGCCTAGCGGGTCAGAGACAGGTCCTGTGCATTTAGTAAGCAGAAAGGAGCTGACCCCTAGAGCCCCAAGTCAGGCCCTTTGAGACTACAGAAAGGGGCTAATGTTGAGAACAAACCATGCATGCTAAAAATGTTCACAAAATTGGGCTGTGTGCCAAAGATTTTAAGTTATTTGGGGTAAGGGGAGATTTAGGAGCCAGAATATAGGAAGAAGAAAGGGACTGCCACTGAGATGGGGGTAGGACAGAAGGAGACTTCTCTATGTCAGGTAGAGGCCAGGCCAGCCAGCTGTGGCATGGTCAGCGTATAGGCACCGCCAGAAAACAGAAAGAAATGTAGTCTAGCTGGCTGCAGTGGCACACTACTATAATCCCAGCGCGATGGGAGGCTGAGGCAGGAGGACAGCAAGTTCAACCCCTGCCTGTTAAGATCATCTGTTAAGATCCTATCTCAAAATATAAAAAGAGAAGCTGAGGGTGTAGCTCCATGTAAAGGCCCTGGGTTCACTTCCTGGTAACACAAACACACACAAAGTTTTATTTGTATATTAGGACCTCTAAAATTGCTACTCTATTTGAAAATGATATTTGCAATACCACTAATTAAAATTAAATAGTTCCAGGGCTGGGGATTTAGCTCAGCGGCATAAGCGCCTGCTTTGGAAGCAGGCAGTCATGAGTTCGATCCCCGGTACCGATAAAAAGACAAAAAAAAAAAAAAAAAAAAAAAAAAAATTAAATAGTTCCTTTCATATAGGAGTCAGTCTTATTTTGCACACCGAATCCTAAAACAAAGATTTACTACATGGCAAATTTATTTGAAACCTCCACTGCTCTCCTAGTACCCACCCACTAACAAACATCTCAAAAGACCTAGGAGTATGAAATCTATTTTGGAATACTAAACTGTATTGGAAAGCAGAGATACAGCTGCAGGCTGAAATGGACTAAAACAAGTAATCTTAGAGGAGCAAAACCAGACTAACTCGGCTCTGTGAGCACACTGATCGTGTGGTACTGGTAATGTGGAAGGCTGGCCTACAGTGAGCGCTGGGCTGCGGACTGTGCTAGACGCCCTACAGTGTGCTACCATCTGCAACACAGGCAGACGCCATCTGCAGAAGGAGAGACATAGCAGGGGGTGGTGATGTGCTCACAGCAATAAAATTAAGCCCAGGCTTATGTGCTGTGCTACTACAACGCCGGAGACCAAGTGTCCCATCCAGACAGGCAGGAGCCTCCCAAGGGCCCTGCCCCCCAGGAGAGGATGCAGAGAAACAATGCTTTCACCAGCACAGTGCACCCGGCAGCACCAGCACCACCGCGGCCACTGAGTCACTTTTAAAGTCCCAGTTCTGGCATTTCAAAGCCAATAAAAGGCTAGAAATAAAGATCAGAAGGCACAACCGATTAAAATAACATTTTAAAAGTTTGTTCTCGGGTCTGGGGATTTAGCTCAGCGGCATAAGCACCTGCCTTGCAAGCAGGCAGTCCTGGGTTCGATCCCCGGTACCAATAAAAATAAAAAAAATAAAAGTTTGTTCTCTGGGACTCAAATGAAAAGTAGTTGCTTTTTATTTTTTCCCCAAAAGAACATTTTTGAGGCTTCTCTGACAAAACATCCTTTCCCAAGTTCGACCCTAAAAGGCTGATCTTTTAGACTGCCACATGTGTTATGATTTTTTAATGGTAGCCACTCCCAAGAATTTAAAAACTATTTTCATCTGATATAGCTGATATGAAACAGGAGTATTAGTTAAGATCAGAAGAGCATAAATAGTAGATACCACTTCTACTCCGTGGCAAATCTTTGTAAATTGGTATACTGTGACAGATACAGGACTTCAGGTAAAATAATACTCCCCTCAACAGAAAGGTTAGAAAATAAAAAAACAGCTGTCTTTTCAGTGACAGTCAACACCTTTGTACAAAATAAAGAGCTACATGGCAGACAGCTGCAGGCCAGTGCTGGTCCCACTACCAGCCAGCTTTGGCCCTCTCTCCAGCCAATCGCTCTGGGCCTTGGTTTCTTTATTGAGTAAGGCTAGAAGTAAAAGATCTGATGTCTCTTGGGTTTACTGCTCAGTATCTATTCTAGAGCTAAAGCTTATCAAAAAGGATGCTGAAGGGTGAATACATAAAATGTTACATGGAAGTATGTGAATAATTGAACCAGTTTTCCTCTATGTTTCTAAATTTCCACTTGATTGCAGTAAATATTTTTATAGGTAACCTGTGTGGCATTCAATTATTTCTTTAGCTGTAAGAAACAGAAGAGCCAAAAGTTAAACATTTCAAAAGGCCTTGGATACTTATCGTCTAACTGGCCTTTAATCAACAAGCATGTCAACAAAAGTTCTGAGAAAGAAGCCAAGTTAAGAACAGCCCCCCCCCCCCACCGCAACAGGAGAAAAAGCACAATTTCTACCTGTGAGAATTCTATCCGACTGCCAGCAGACACTGGAAAGCTAATTTAAGAGAGAGGCAAGATGAATAGATGCAAAAGCAGTTCACACAGGCAATAATCCTTTGGCCACTGACTGCAGTGTTAGCTCAGCAAAAGAATATTAATTATGTTTTAGTTTTAATACAAAATAGTCTCTCAAATGTCACTCACCTCTCTGGCCGCCAGAACGATTGTCGTGAGTTGAGAGCGATCTCCCCATTCTGCTAAGAATGTTAATGTAAGAGCTTGAACAAAAATTGGTGAGATAAAATGTAACCACTTTTTCTGAGGTATTGTTGCACTTGTACCCGCTTCAACATCTCCTGGACCATTTAGGAGTTTGGTTCGTTGAAACTAAAACAAAAAATGACATTAATTCTAGGATGAAAATCAAAATAGCACCCACACAAACAAAAACAACAACAATCACTAAATCTTAAAAGTATTTCAAAGAAACAAAACTTTTGTGAACCCAAACTCCCCCAGCCCTTTTGAACCACTAGCTCCCAAACAGCAACACATGCTATATTCTCAATGCTTCTGTTCATCTTCAACAAAATAAATGGTATTTACCAATCACTCACTGTCCTAGATGCCATTGAAGAAACATGTAAAATAACTACATACAGTTCCTGCTTTTCAGGAGCTCAGAATCAGCCTACTAAAGGAATTGTAAACAGCCACGTTCAGTGTTCAACTCTCTGCTTCCTTCCTCTACCACATTAACACTAAGCCAAAATCGTATCACAAATGAACAGAAACCAAATAAAATGCACTACTTTTGTGAAGTCCACATGTATCACTAGGATGTGGCCATTGAAAAGCCTCGAGAGTATTCCTCAGTGAATACCTCCGTGGCTCAGATATTTAACAATGCCATAACTTACTTCTTCATCTTTCTTCTTTAATTCTGCTTGAACTTCTTCCAATTCCTCTTGCCCCTCATCTGGACTCATTTTTAAGCCTTCCCGAAGCATTCGAATGCCGAAAATGGCAAATAATGCAGTTGAAATATAGTATGTGTACACTCTAGGGATGACTGTGGTGGCATAGCCAAACAAAACTGGAAGAAAACATGACAAACAGTGTATCTGGTTAGCTGGTGAGTACCACAACTAACTGAAGACACAGCTAACTTCAGAGAAATCATGGTTTCTACTGTTAATAGGAAAACAGTGCACACTAAAAACTATTATGTAATAACCTCAACGAATTCCACTTATTTCCCTCTAGCACTAATGAACCCTCAAGTCTAGCCAAGGTCCTGACTCCGTTTCCCAAGACATCAGCAGCCCACCTTCCACCAGATCTTTTGTAAAATACTGACCTCCCTTGTCACTTATGTCTTCAAGGCCTGGTACTTGGGGTAAGTTAGCTCTGATGCCCTTTTAAGGATTCCAAGATTTTATAATTTAGAAACCAAACCACGTCCACATGTAGATCCATATTCATCACAGATCTTTTAATTATAAATTCTATTGCAGTGATGGTAAACCTTTTCAAAACTTTCAGTGATAGCAAACAGGCGGCTGCAGTGCGCATGCCATGGGTCTGCTACCGTTGTTCCACAGTAACGAGTCATGACAAGACTTTCGGACAGCATGATTCAAACTTCTCCTTCTTGATTACTTAAAAATGTATTCTGAAATTTCAAATTTCTTATACATATGTGTTTATACACACAAACACAATGCAGGCATGTCTTTTTTAGTTCCAAAAGGCCAAGAAATGAAGACATCTCAGTAACAATGAGCCCACATTACACCTACAGCTTGGGTTCAAATACCACTTTCCACTAACAACTCCTCAGAAAAATGGCCAATTCCAAGACTGGGCAGAGATTCAAGATGAACCTGCAATATCTTGTTACACTGGAACACAAACGATAGGAGCGTATCACAAGGGGCAGTTAGCAAGGCTGCCATGGGCCAAATCCGAGACAATGCAGTCTACAAAACAGGCTAATAATTAGTTAAAAACTGCTGAAAAAAAGAATTGAGTAAATAGACAAATGGGACAGGAAAAAAATTCTGTACAACAGAATGCCAGAGCTCACTAGAAAATGTGGAGTAGGTATGGAAGTTGTAATTTTCACAAGCACTGATCAAAGACTGATTACAGAAGAATCATGCTAAATCTACAGGGAGTGAAGGATTTCATTTAAAAAGTACAACCTGGCTCTTAACAATTTATGTCCTGAAACCACTTGCTGTCTACTAAATTCTAGAATATATACCAAATTCCAATATAATTAGCCAAATGTGTCAAGGCCTCAATACCGTACACCATGCTTCCCCCTTAACAAACTCACAGGGCTGGGGCTGCACTCACCTGATAAGCACGTCATGAGGGCCAAGGCAAGCATAGCTCCAGCCAGCACAGTCAGACGGTTATAACGCATTGCCATGATGGCTGCAATGAAAAACGTCTTGTCACCCAGTTCAGATACAATGATAACGGATATGGCAGCAATAAATGCATGAATAAACCCTAAATTAGTCTGAGTAGCTGGATCTTCTTTATTGGCATGAACTGGGGCAACTGGTGTAGATCCTTTCTGAAATAAAAACAAATAATTTTATCAGTTACTTTTTGAAAAAAACAAAAACATTCAAATTCTCTTCTTTTGGATGTTATTTAAAATTAGGGTTTTGGGGGCTGGGGATTTAGCTCAGCGGCATAAGTGCCTGCCTTGCAAGCAGGCAGTCATGAGTTCGATCCCCGGTACCGGTAAAAACGAAAAAGACAAAAAAATAAATAAAATAAAATTAGGGTTTTTGTCATGATCATACTGTCTAATCACTTTGAAACATGGTAAGAACAGTTATCTATGACAGAGGTCACTCTATGTAGACATATAATTCTCTAAAACAATTTAAAAGAAATGTAGGCAGGGCATGGAATCCCAGCATTTTGGGAGAATAAGGCAAGAGGACTGCAAGTTTGACTCTGGCCTGGGAAACTGAGTGAAACCCTGTCTCAGAATATAAAAATGGTGAAGAATATAGCTCAGTGCTAACACTCTGGGTTCAATGCTCAGTACTGAAGAAAAAAAAGAGAGCGTGAGACTAGCTATACCCATTAGGTTACTTACTTTTTTCTTGCCCAGATTAAGGAGGGAAAGATTTATTTAGCTCACAGTTTGTGGAAGTTTCAGTTCATAATCAGCTGTCATAGATAACTGCTCTTACTGTGTTTCAAAATGATTAGACAGCATGATCATGACAAAATCTGCAAGGCAGAGAGATATGGCACAGAGGCAACCAGTCTTGGGGGCAGAAAACAGCAAAAACAAAAGCAAAAAGGGAAGGGCATGAAGAGGAGTCTGTTTCTGTCCCTTTTACTGTACCTAGGCCACCTACCTAGGTGGGTATAGCACCCCCACCACCCATAAGTGCAGTACTGGACCATGAATCAATCAAAGTCTAGAAGCCTGCCCCATGATTGTAGGAGGCTTTGGGAGGACATCCAGACACAAACCATAACATCCATACGTTAAAATCACCTTACTCTAAAGTATTTGTTATCTGAGACTTAGTTTTCTACTATGTGTCATTCAAATTTTTATTAGTAACTTGGGTGGAAGATTCAGGATTTATCAAACATCTTCAAGTGATCCGAAGCTGAGAGAAATATCATTAAGGACTTAGCTCTCAGGAGCTACCAAGAGTTAGCTCTAGCTAAGATTTAATATAACTGGATTTAGGAGTGGTAATACAATGAATTTTTAAAAATACCCCAGAAGGTAATGACATAACAGAATCTTGAGTGGTACTAAGATGAAAATGTGACAAAGCTCCAATGGCAAAAAAGCACTGTTGTTTATAGTGTGAGTGACAAGCCCCCCAGTATTTGGTGCCACTCAGCCCTTTGCCACTCTGAACTCTCAGCTGTGAGGAAGATTCTATGACCAGGGTTTGGCAACCTACTGCTGAGGCCAAATCCAGCCTGTCTGGATGAATATATTCAACAGTTTTACAATATTGTAAGAAAAAGTCAGGGGAGGGGAGTGGTGGGAAGACAAGAACCATAACATGAGGGAGGAAAGGAAGGGTTAACAGGAAGATTACACACCAGAGATCGTACATAACCAGCACAACCATAACCTGCAAAACTTAAAATATTTATTCTGTCTGGCTCATTAATAAAAAAAAATAAAGTTTGCTGGTTCTGACTCTAAAACAATCATGAGAGACCAGGAAGGATAGGCTATCTTTGTCTAGTAACTGGGAAAGTCTGTATGAGTCTCCGTGCTCTGTAAGGCCCCAGAGGTCAGACTAAAAGGAGAAGCCCTAAAGTGGCTGCCAGAGAAGTAAACGCCCTTTTTCAAGAGAAGAAACTGCCACTCCCCGGAAATGGGCTACACACTGCCCTCAACATAGTGACTATGTCACTGGCAGATGCATAGTGATGTTTGAGCTTTAATTATTACAACTACAGGGGAAACTGATGGCATCTGGTGGGTAGAAATGCTGCTAAATATCTACAAAACCACCACAATGAAGAATTCGGGGGGGGGGTCAAGAAAGGTCACTGGCTAGGTAAGTCACTGCTAAACATTAAAAGTTCACCTTAAAGACCTATAAATCTCTAGAAGCCTAGGAGATTAAAAAAATGCCTCAAACAGAACCCACTTTATTTGGGGGAGGGTTAAAAAATAGTATGTGTTACAAAGGCCCAGCCAGTGATGTCAAGGAGAAAAGTAAAATCCTAAACATGTACTGTGCAAGTAGGTCATTGTTCAACACTGAATCTTAACCTCAAAGCATCAGGGAGAATTGACACTGCTCGGACTAGACCTCTAAGGACAGAGGCAATGTAATGACCGAGACACTCTCGGCAGGTGCTGCTGGCTCAGCAAGGGCCCCCAGAGCTCCGATCACCGGTTTTTTTCTACCTATGCTGATAGTCTTTACATCCACGCTCCCTTCTCCCCCAGGAGATTCTAAGCTTGAAGCATCCTAAAGACAAAGTTTTCAACAAGGTTACTGTAACATAGTCTCCTTCTAATTAAGCTTATATAAAGAAACTTCATTGTTAAGACTCAATCTAAAATCCAAGGAAATTAGGGCTGAGTATATACCATTTATGATCAATTGGCTCCAACTTCAAAAAGTGAATAATAAAAGCAAGCCATAATAGGATCAAAACTATATATTTTCATGATTTTGTAACTTCTAATCATAAAACTTTGGCTACATTTCTCTGTTTCCCTGTCAAACATAGAGGACAAAATACTTTGCATACTTTTTAAGTATGCAAAGTAACAAAAAAAAAACTACATAAAGTTCTCCTATATTGAGAACACAAGAAAATTCAACATGTAGTTAGTCCTAAAGAGCAACTAACCATGGTGATAAAAACTGAAGAAAAAAGTATCATGGTACTGTTAAGTTACATTTTTTAAAAAACTAAAATAATAACATGTCCCTGGCTGCCTTGAACCACTCACGGTACATACATGTCTGTCCCATCAGGCGGTTTGTACCACTGGTGATACAAACAGATCTAATCACTTTTATTGATGGCTTTACTAATAAAATTAATGAAAGTTCACCCAATGGGATGGTCATGCATATACTACTGGTAGCTCAACCTATCCACCTGTAAGATACATGAATTATGGCCCAGTCTGAACACGTTACTAGGTCATAAAATAATCAATTACCATTTGTTTACTGCTCACAATGTGCAAGAATTGCCTCTGTCTACTCTTACCTACACAGTGGCAAAGTAGTGTAGTTAAATTCACAGGCTCTGCAGTCAGACTGCCTGAGTCCCCCTCCAAGGAATTATCAGTTACTCTGCCATCTTGGGCCAGCAAGCAAATTCTTCCATGAATCAAGTTCATGTATAAAATGAGACAGCCCTACTCCTTAGGATTGTGGTAATGCTTAAATTGAGTATAAGGCCTTAGGATACACAAAAAACACTCAGTTTTTATAGTACTATATACAACCAGCTTACTAATCTTCTTAAAATTATTAAAATATTGTATCACTGCTTAAGAAACTACAAGGATCATTTTACATCTAAAATGTAATTCTAAATACTTACTTTTGGTTAGCCATCCACATTTCCCACCTAATTACACACAAGTTCCCAAAATGCACATCCTTTCCATAATCCCCCTAATTCATTCTGATTCCTCAAGAACTCCAGGAGAATCTCGAGCAAGGCCTACTCTAGTAATTTCAGCACTTGGTGAGCCTTCCTCATCTAAAACAGAAGTGAAGCATACGGCGGGTAATGAGTCAGGACAGACACATGACCCAAACAAAATATGTAAAGCAAAACACCCGAGAGCTGATCTTTTCACATAAATGTAAGGCTCCCAGTTGTAAGACACAAAATAAAAATGACTATCAATAGGAACCTATTAAATGGCAAATCCATGTAATAAAATATTATGGAACTAAAAGAGTAAGCATGCTTTAAATACACCAATATGGAAAAATCATTAAGCTATTTTAAGCTTAATATACCCTAGCATGGTGACACAGGAGAAGTCCTTAAAATTCTGAGTATGAGACATAAACATGATTAAGACACTGCAATTAGTAACAGGGCAGAGAATGATAAATACCAGCTACTGAACTACCCAAATCAGTAACAAGACCAAAGTTGAGCAAATTAGGGAAGAAAAATTATGGACCTGATGGAAAAAAAATCAATAGGCCTTTAAAAGGAATGAAGGCAATCAAAAATGGCAATGAGGTTTCTTCCCAAGTTGGCTGAAACATTACTACTCTTAAAGTACATGAGGAGAGGAATACAAACAAAACAATTTGGTTTCAGATAAGTTCAATTTGGGGTAACAGAAAGCAATTCCAATGAGGGTTGCCAAGAGGTGATCAGAAGTGGACCGCTGAAAACCTGGCCAGGACAGTCTCAAGGTATGTATTGGGCTGCTGCAGCCTAAATCTGCTACATCACTGCAAGCAGAGATTTCCACTGGAGAAGGTGAAGCGGTAAAACTCAAAAACTGAGCTGATAAAATGAAGCAAAAAGGCTGTGGAGCAAAAACAGAACAGAAGCAAATCTTACAGCTCCCATCTTGAATCACCTCCATCCTCAGGTTGATCACAAGCAGCAGTAGTATACACGGCTGTTTACGCAGCTTGTTTCGTTTGGTGTCAGGCAGTCCTCTCAACGTTCATGCTATCTCCAAATCTGCCTCCCTTCATGCTCTCAGAGTAAAGGTCTCGCTATCACGCCCCCAGACTTTTTCGTTAGCTCCCCCCATCACCAGGGACGTGCCTTTTTGTTTCTTACTCCCAGGTACTTCTGTCATTACTTGGAGCCAAGCTTCATTTTTAACCCTTTGGGGATAATGTTATAGTTAAACCACTTCTGTTTCCAAAAAGGGTGGTAGTGTCCACATTACTGCTCTCTCACCGTCCTGACGACAGTCCTTTAGGGATGTGAGTCCAAAACCACAATACCTTCCATTTCAAATATGGACGTTCTAGTCATATCCTGAATCTGTCTCTTCTCTGAATCACTTGCCGACTTCACCTCTTAATACTGTGTGCCAAATCTAAAGAAAAGTATTCAAATAATTGTGTCTTTGCAATCCTAGCCATATATGAACCTAATGATTTTTTTTTAATGTTTAAACACATATATTCATCTTCTCATACAAATAATACCGGAACATGGCGGGGCGGGGGGGGGGGGGTGTTAGTTCTAAAATGTCTGAACAAGAAAGCAGATATAGCCAGGTGTGGTAGTGCACGACTATAATCCTACTCTGGGAGAGTGAGGCAAGAGGATGGCAAATTCAAGCCCAGTCTGGCAACTAAGTGATTCAGGGAAACCCTATCTTAAAATAAAAAGAACTGGAGACTTAACTCAGCACAAGACCAGTGAGCTCAGTCCACAGAATTGGGGGGATCAGAGTCAGGGTGGTATTACTAGAAACTAATTATTGAGTATTTTGGTGAGGATACTTCAGAATACTTCACATATAAAACGTTGTTCGTAGAATTTAACAAACTAGTAAAATACTATGCATCCTATTCGCTAGATTGTTTCTGTTTACTTAAGATATTTTCTGCTCCAGGAAAACTAATCTGCAGTTTTGGTGTTAATGTGTGCACAGTATTCTGTTTCAGTGAGTGTCAGATGGTGAGTTTCATATATCATCTTGGCTGGGCTACAGTTCCAGTTATACAATCAGACAAGAAACATGGCAATGAGATGTGATTATAGTCCATAATCGGTTGGCTTCAAGCAAGAGAAATTGTTGGGAGTTCATGTAACAGAGAATAGTAAAAAATCTGAAAGACTACATGCTGAGATTTCTTTACAAAGCAAAGTAAACCTGTTAATTCAGTTCAGGGCCATGCCTGACAGAAACAACTGTATTTTGCTGTTAAGAATAGCCTACCCTATACCTATAGTTAGTCTGCCTGGTAAGTCCTCACAGTTGTCAGATTCTTACAGTATCCCGCAATAAAAAAACAAAAGCACTTCAGAGAATCTACTGAACGAAGGAAGGAAGGAAGGAAGGAAGGAACAAAGGAACTTTAAAAACTCATAGATTTAGGAAGTACATTACTTACTGTACCTAACAGTAGGGGCAACTATAATTTACTGAGCTACTAACACAGTATAAGGGTTTATATATATACACTGCTTCATTTGATACTCAGAAAACTCCAGCACTGTTATGCCAGTCATGCACAACAGAAGATATTGAGGCCAAAGAGTCTTCAGTGACTCTGCCAAGTTCATACAGCCAAGAGAGTGTAAAACTCTTTAAATTTTTTAATTGGAAAGTTAACAGTACCAAATGAGAATGAAAAAGGCCTCGGGACTTAGCAAGTTGCTTAATCACAGGTTTTCTTTAAAATGAAACTTCAACAAAAAGTCAGAGTGAAGCCAGAAAGTGAAAGATAAAAGTGAAGTACAAAAACAAGAAGAGAAAGCAATAGAGTCAAGCTGATTAAGTGAATGGCTTTTACCCACTAAAATAAGAGAAACCTGTGAATACACATACGCAGGTAGGAAACAACAGAAAGAGAAACAAACAATACACTGAAGGATGAAAGGAAGGGAGGTCAGGAGCACAGAAACAAATGTGCACACAGGAGGGTCAGACACAGCAGTGCAGCTCCAAGTTTGGCACGCCACCATTCAGTGACAGTGTTCATTGTCACAACTAGTAAGAAGATACTAGTGTTTCTTGCTACAAACACTACTGCTTCAGTATTTGAATGTCTGAAATACAAATAACATCTTCAGAATGGGATAAACCATTGATAATTAAAGAAAACTTTTCTCTACAAGTTAAAATGTTAATTCCAAACCAGAAATTGTACGTATACATGTACACATGTACATATACACATACATATTGTGTATCCTTATTTAGAAAGTATTTTTACATTTTCACGGTCCCCAAGAGAAAAAAAAATGACAACAAAGAAAAATAATAATTTGACTGTATTGATACCTGCACTAGAATCTCCATCTATACATAAAACTGGAGGAGACTCTTGCTTTGAAACACAATCCACAGCCTGCTACCAAGAAAAAGAATGAAGGAAAAACGAGTCATTTGTAGAAAAATGGATGTTGAGACCATAATGTTAAGTGAAATAAATCAGACTAGTAAGCTTAAATAGCACACGGTTCCTCTTATATGAGAAACTCAAAACATAAAGAGCAAAATAATGTACTATTAAAAAAAATTGGGAAAAAAATGTCAGATAGGAAGAAACAGTTCCCATGCTGAGAAGGGTGACTGTAATTAGCATTATTTATTGTGGATTTCAAAACAAAGATTTTGAATGTTCTCAACACAAAGAAATGGTAAATGTTTGACATGGGCATGCTAAATACCTTGACTGCACAATGTACATGACATGGAAATGACACAGAGCCCCAAATATGTACACTTACGTGTCTATTAAAAAATAAAATAAAGAAAAAAAAGTTGCTCAAAAAAAGATCATCGAACAAAAGGTTAAGTAGGTTTGAAGACAAAAGAACCAGAGAAAAATGCTTAGGACCTCAGAACTATCTCAGTATTACTAATGTAAGGCCAGGAAAAGTTTTCAGAGGCTGTAAATGTGTGTAACTTAAACAAAGATGCCATAAATCTGACTCAAAAGACTGCATTAAAATTAAACACTTAGTGCAAAATTTTCCCTATTAAGCATTTTTATTTGTGGATAGTTTATTGTTTGTAAAATCATACTTTAGTTTACTTTAGTTTAGTTTTACTAATGTTTTTTGTTAATTTGTATTTAACAATTACATTTTTTATACAATACACTTTTAATGAAAGCTTATGTTTTATTTTGTGAATGTTAACATTCTGTAGTGTTTTATTTGAGACAGGATCACAGGTGAGTTTGAAGATGGCTTCAAACTTACTGCTTAAAAATTCTGTGGAAGCCACTGTCATTGTTAAATGATAATACATAAAAGAAATGACAAGAGGGGCTGGGGATTTAGCTCAGCAGCATAAGCACCTGCCTTGCAAGCAGGTGGTTGTGAGTTCAATCCCCCCGTACTGATTTTAAAAAAAAGAAAAAAAGAAATGACAAGAAACAGTGGCATAGAAATATGAAAGCAAGAACCGGTACTACATTAGGGAATAGGATTATATGGCTTTATCAACAGTGCTAGGCAACCACAAGAGTTGCCTGAACAACTATAACATGTAGTACATTGTAAATTTCATTAAATCTCACTGCTCTATCAACTAAAAAGAACTATGCTTCCTTCATACTCTACCTGAGGAAGAACTAAGAAAAATACTAAAATATCCCAAAATATAAAATGCATAGAAGGATCCAACAGCACTTTTTAAAAATAGATTTGTAAACTGAGGTTTATTCGTAGTTTTTAAAAGTTCAGTTAATTCTTAAACTTTTTATAAATCAGACTATACAAAAAGAACATTCCCAGTGGAGAAAGCCCTATTTTAAAAGTTCAGCCATTTGCAAACAAGATACTTGTTCCTAATATATCTTCTACCTGATGCCACACAGTGGCATCAAAGTTAAATTTAAATAGCCCATCCTTTTAAAAGATCTTAAAAGCATATTGTAGTACTGTGGGTAAAGTAGAAAACATGTGAGTTGTATTAAATGTTATATGAAAATACAATTAATACAATTATATTCTGTACCACCAAGAAGGTATGAAAACATTAAATTAAAAAAGCCTCTTATGTTCTATATACTCCATCTCTCTGTACCCCTAGTTTTAATGATAAAGATCCTTAAGACCAATTAAATGTAGTCACTGTACAGACTGTCACCATGACCTTACTTTGCATGGCAAGATATTTCCTAGCTTCCTAAAAAGGGTTACTAATAGCTATAGCTATTATTAACAGTTATACATTCCACTATTTATGTCTAAAAATTGCAGTTGGGCATGGTGGTGCACGCTTGTAATCCCAGCATTCAGGTGGCTGAGGCAGGAGGATCACTGAGTTCGAGGCCAGTCTGGGCAATAAAATGAGTTCAAAGCCATGAACTGTATAGTGGACCCTGTCTCCAAAAAAAAAAAAAAAAAAAAAAAAAAAACCAAGAAAAAATTTTAATAAATAAATAAGTAAATTTTAAAACTGCAACATAAAAGCTGGGCACTATGGCACAGACCTTTAATGCCAGCTACCCAGGAGACCAAGGCAGGGGATTGCAAGTGTGAGGCCAATCTATGCAATTTAGCAAGTATGTCTCAAAATACAGAGCTAAGAATATAACTTGGCTTGCCCAGGATTCAATCCCCAGTATTGTAAGAGAAAAAAAAAAAAAAAAAAAAATCCCAATATACTTCAGTGAAATGCTTGGAAAACTACACATCCATCAATCTCACTCTCACATGCAAAATTACTTAGGCCTGAAACAGTTATTGTTTTAACACACACTGCTGATACTGAGTTAAATGATAGTGGGTCAGATGATGAACACTAAGAATAAAGTTAACGAATCATCATGTTAGTTCAGTTCCTGAAGTGGACGTGTGGAACAGTCGGCGGAGCCAGGCACTGACAAGCCAGGGTATCTGAAGGACTGGGAAAGGTAGGGTGGACAGAGGGACAAGCACAGGAAGCCCCTTTCCACCACTCCTCCCCTGTGAACTAGAATAACACTGGCTTCTATCTAGTAATGACTCACATTTCTTGTATTCCTTTGATCTGGTTTGCACTACACATTTCTGGTATCACAGGACATTCATTATCTGAGTTCAAATGCTTCTGATTTTTTGGTTTAATTTTACAGAAGTTTCAGAATTAATACTTAATCAGTTGAAACTAAATTTTCCAAATCAACACCTATCCATTCATAGGTTAGTGAAATCATAGTTCAGGAAGCCTAGTTGTTCTTAATTTTGTCCAGTGGGTCCTTTAGCAAAAGAAAGAAAGAAAAACACAGAGACAGAGAAAGAGAGAGAGAGAGAGAGAAAAGAAAGTGAGCAACCAAGCAAGTAATTGGACAAGTGGACTAGACAGGTATCAAAAATAAGCTTTCTTCAATTGATTCATTTAAAAGGCAGTTTTCCATACAGGTATTTAATAACTGATAGAAATGAGATGCAAATAATTCAATTTTACTCTGGGACAAAAACTTAATAAAGGCCAAGGATAGGCAAGGTGTACAGAAAAGACAAATATGAATAAGATATAACCATATTCTCAGGACAATAAAACTATGATAGCAGATAAAACACAGGCACACATTATAGAGAACCCAATGCTGCAGAATAAGTATAAACACAGACAAAATTTTTTTTAAAAAACTCCCAAAAAGGATTAAAGGGGAAGCCAGGAATGGAGATCAAAGCCCCGTATCATATCATTATACTCCCCAATTGACCATTAAAGTCCATTAATAAATTAGGTTAAAAGAGAATAAAACACTAAGTTCCAAGAGCATCTGTAAGCCTCAGTAGAGTGGGTTCTAATTTTAGTTCTATCTGGAACTAATTCGCTTACAGCTCTGCGACATTAAACCATCACTCTCCTAAAGGGTTTCCTCATCCAAGAGCAGGAAACTGCACACCCGCTCTACCTGTTTCAACCTCTGTTGTGAGAAAAATCAGATCACAGAATCTTCACTTCATAATTTTAAATCTTCTCACAGGTGGCCAATTACTCAACTTGTTCCTGAGTAATTCCAGTAAGGAGAGAATCTCGGTATTTCTCAACATCAATTACTACATTCTGGACAACTCTAATTCTCAGAAAGTTCTTGCTGTGTGAAATGTTCATTCTCTGATACTTATAGGAAAAGAAAAAAGACTTAACAAAAATGGAAAGGCCAAACAAGGAAATAGGCAACAATGTGAATAAATGAAAAGCCACATTATTCAGAGAAAAGAGAAATCACTTTAAAGCGGAAAATTTTAGAGAATGCTCCTGCAAAGAGTAGGTATCTGCAGGTCTTTGCAAGTGGCAATAGTCCTGACCACAGGCTTCAAGCCTTCTTGCAAGGAAGTCTTTTGTCTGGGAGAGACTGACAAGAGAGCACGTGGCGGATCAAAGTTATTGAGCATCTTTTTCTCAGGGTGGGGAGGGAACAAGGAGCATTAGCACTGAGGTATAACCCCAACTCAAATCAGCATCTCACTAGCTCAGCTGCCCAGGTTGGGATAGAACTTGGAATCCTCAGGCCTGGAGCACCCAGTGCTCACTAGGATCACTGACCACACCCGACAGATGCATGCTTTTAAAAAAGTATGGAAGGGGCCTGGGGATTTAGCTCAGCGGCATAAGCGCCTGCCTTGCAAGTTGTGTGGTCGTGAGTTCGATCCCTGGTACCGATAAAAAAGAAAAAGACAAAAAAAAAAAAAAAAAAAGTATGGAATATGGGCACGGAAATAGTTGCGAAAAGTCCTGGGGGTTAACTGATGCCACAACATTAAGAAATCTAAATATTCATCCTGCAAACAAGGCTGAACTGAAATTAGTAGGCAGGGTCAATTTGAAGGTTTCTAAGAAGACAGAATTATACGTTCAGTAAGATTACTTACATGAAGACAAGACAGATGTAGACTGGAGTGGAGGTGGGGGGTTAATACCAAACTGGTTCCCTAGTAGGTGACTAAAGTCCAGAAATCGGGAGTCAAATTGAAAATGGTGAGAATGTCAAGAGACTAAGAAAGAATCAACTCTACGAACACAGATTAAAAGTTAAACAAAATATAGGATTCTGGTTTACTTATAAATTCAATTATGGCGTTCCAGAAGGATGCAGCACTTTGTACTGTCGAAAACTGCTTCTTCCTCTGCGTTCCTAAGGGCGGCTTCCAGCAAGCCAAAGCACGTTTTAAAATAGGGAGAGTCGCGGATCACAATACATATATATTGTATTTGGCAAAAAAAAAAAAAAAAAAAAAAAAAACCAAGAGGCTTTGCCAAGCTGAACCTGAGTAAGCTGTTTTTGGTTAAGCTGTTTCACCAATGAAATGGTCGGTATGATTATCCTCAGAGAACAGAAAAGAAAAAAGAAGTTTCTTAACTGTCCAGTATTAGAAACTTTCTACTTGGGATGAGTATTCCCAGTATTTCCAGTTTGACACTGTAGATCACTAAGATTCCTAACCCCGAGCAGCATCCTGGTCCACGAGATCCAAGATTCACAGCGGGCTCCCTGCTGGGCCCTCTCCCCCACCCCCCCAGGAACCCCGCAAGGCCAGGCCTCGCCGGCAACAGAGCGCAGCCGGCCTCGGTCCTCGGCGCGCAGGGCGGCTCCCCTCCCCCAGCCGGCGCCCAGATCCCGGTACCCGGAGCGGCCGGCTCCGCAGCCGCGCGCCCCATCCCCCGCGCGCCCGGCCAGCTCACCTCCGCCAGGGCCGGCTCGGGCCCCTGCACCGCCAAGGGCTGCGCCTGCAGTTGCTGGGCGGGCGCCGGGGGGTCGTTGTTCCGGTGGCTAAGGTCTCCGTCGGAGCCAGCCCGGACACCTGCCGAGGCCCAGAGCAGCGGGACTAGCAGGAGTACAACCAGCCGGGGCGCCGCAGAAAAGCCGCTTCCCGGGGCCGCGGCCGCCATCCCGCCCGGCGAGCCGGCCACGCACGGGCGCCGCAGAAGGAAGTGCCGGCGACGGAAAGCCTGGACTCCGAGCGGCGCGTCCGTCACGCCTCACCGGCGCCGCCGCTCAGCTAGCAGCCCGCACCATGCAGGAGGCGCGTGAGCAGGCAGGAGGCGGGAAGATGGCCCTGGCCGCAGGCGCCGGCTGCTCAGTCTTCTCCAGCAGCGGCCGGCCACAAGACTGCCCAAAAGCGTAGCCCGCCCGGCCCCAACTCCGCGGCCCCGCCCCAACTCACTGGCCCCGCCCCCTAACCCTCATGGCCTCCCATTGGCCCGGCGTCCTCCTCGGCGTCGTGACGTCCTCGGGCAGGTTGAGGTGTGGCTCGCGTGCTGCTCGCACTGGGCTGGGCGGCCTGGTAGGTGCTCCGTGGGCTCGCGGCCTGCTCTCCCAGCATCCCCCCCGCGCCCCCAGACCCGGTCCTCAGTCCCTTCGCGCAGTCCCCGCCCTGCGAGGAGGCTCTTCACACTGCTTCCTCCTGGGCCTGAGGCCCTAATCCCCAGGCCGGTCTTTCTCTTTTCGCAGCCTTTTCTAAATGGCAGGCAAGTTCCCGCGCCTTAGTTACGTGTCATGTGCGGGTAGGGACTGCACAAGCTGCACGGTTCTGCACTCCAGACGGATTCTCAGCCCGGCGGCGCGACGACCTCTGCCAAGAATGCCCTTAGGGGATCTAAATGCTATTAAAGAAAAATGCCCTGGAATCAGATTCGAAAATAACGGGAAATCTTCAAACCTTGTTTCCCTGTAAGTTCCCTAAACGTCTTAATGTCCCCTAGTCCTGGAATGCCTTTCTGTTTAGGATGTATTGCATTTATGTTGTACCCTGGCTTGACTTTTGTTTAAATGTTTGATTTTTAAAATTCATTGTGGGATGGGGAGGGTGAGGGGGAAAAGGCTAAAACTCAAAAGATGGTTGCTTCGGCTAGAGAATATGTTTACACCTTTTCAAAAAAAACTGGAAGGGCATAGTGGCACACTTCTTCCTGGGGAGGCTGAGTCAGGAGGATTGCTGTGAATTTGAGGCTGGTTCAAGGCCAATCTAAACTGCATAGTTAGACCTTATCTCAAAGGAAATTTAGCCACTTAGTTCCAAGAAATATGACTGAGACCCAGCCCCTAATTAAAAAAAAAAGAATGCTAACCGAATACCAGGCACTATTCTTTTTTTTTTTTTTTAAACATTAAGCTAAAAGAGCACATAACAAAACAGGTCAGAACAGAACAATTTAAAGCAACATAGTGTTTCACCACAAGACAACCCGACATAACAGTAGCTACCATAGTGTCTCTTTCCCTGACATATTTGAGTATAACTTCATACACTGTAGTATCAAACATAATAAGACAGTGTAAAACCATTCAAGAAAAAATATTACAGGGTATTCAGAACCAACTAACAGAAAACGAACAATGGTTACTATCCTATCTCCTTGTCCATAAAAATTTTTGTTTATACTCACATATAATTAAATCCAATAAGGTACAACATGATAAAACCAATGGAGACAGAAGAACAAAAGCTTGGTGGGACTTAAAAACAAGATGATTTTAAATCAGCACTAGCTATTATAATGTCTTGTTTGCTTCAAAATAGCTGTTCATACTATCACAGACAATAAAAATCAAACAACCCAGAATAAAACCATTCAAACTAATGAATGCAGACATTATAAGGCTTCAGAGCAATGTAATGGGTAGTCAGGATTACTATAAACTCTTACGTACTCTTACCATTTCTTACACTAGGGAGACTATACGGTATTTATACATGTGAGTTTGATTTATTTCAGCTTATGAGTATGGTCTCAAGTTGTGTCCATTTATTTATAAATATATCAATGTGATCATTCTTTATAGCTGAGTAGTACTCCATTGTATGAAAATACCACAAATTTTTAAATCCATTCCTCAGTTGATGGACACTTAGATTGTTTCCAAGATCTGGCTATTACAAATTGTACTGCTATAAACATGGGTGCACATATATCACTGTGGTATGATGTTTTCAGTTCTTCTGGGAATATGCCTAGAAGTGGAATAGCTGGACCAAATGGAACTTCCAATCCAGCTTTTAGAGAAATTTCCACACTGACCTCCAGAATGATTGCACCAGTCTACACTCTCACCAACAGTGCAGGAGAATTCCTTTTTCCCCACAGCCCTCTCCAGCATTTGTTATTGGTAGTTTTCTTGATCCTGGCCATTCTTTCAGAAGTGAGATGGAATCGGTGTGGTTTTAATGAGTAATGATGATGAGTATTTTTTCATGCATTTATTTGCCATTTATATTTATTCATCTGAGCATTGTGTATTCATCTCAGATGCCCATTTTTGGATTGGATCTTTGAATTTTGGGGGTCTGATTTTTTAAAATTCTTCAATGTTTTTTTAGACAGAAGTCCTTTGTCTGAGGGACAGTTCACTGAGCTTTTTTCCCAGTTTATGGGTTTTCTTTTCACTGTGCTGGAGATTTCTTTTGATGTGCAGAAACTTTTTAATAAGAGGTGATCCTAGTTACTGATTCTGGGAAGTATTTCCCATGCGGTTTGATTCCTGTTCATGAATTCTCTACCTACCCCTATGTCTTCAAGGTTTTTATCCAATTTGTCTTCCAATAGAGTTAGTGTTTCTGTTTTAATATTCAGATCTTTGATCCATTTAGATTTTAATTTAGTACATGGTGATAGGCATGGGTCTAATTTTTGTTTTCAGCATATGGAGAGCCAGTTTTTCCAACACCATTTATTAAAGAGACTGTTGTTCTTCCAGTGAACATGTTTGGCCCCTTTATCAAAGATAAGGTGTTTGAGTGTATTGGTAGTTGTGGTTGTATCTTCTAATCTATTCCATTGATCTTTGGCTCTGTTTTTATTCCAGTACCATGTTGATTTTATTATAGTAGCTTTGTAGTATAACTTCAAGTCAGGGATTGTGATGCCTCCTGCCTTGACTTTGCTGCTTAGATTTGTCTTTGCTATTCTAGGTCTCTTCTGTTTCCACGTGAATTTTAGGAGTGATTTGCCTAGATCTATGAGGTATGTTGACGGTATTTTTGTTGAGATTGCATTGAATCTGTATAAGAGTTTTGGGAGAATGGCCATTTTCACAATATTTATTCTTCCCATCCATGAGCAAAGGATATCTTTCCATTTTCAGAGATCCTCTTCAGTCTCTTTTTTTCAGTGATTATAATTTTCCCTGTATAGATCTTTCACTTCTTTCGTGAGAATAATTCTTACCAGGCACTATTCTAAGAACCTCGCACACATTTGTATAGATTGTCTATATACCATAAAAAGCTAAGGAGAACAAGAAATGAATCCACTAACACAGGCTGAGGTAGACTGGGCAAACCTACTTTGAGGTCACTGAAATACCATGCTGTGTCATGGTTGGTAAAGCTATTGGGATCGTTCTTCCCGTCTGTAATTCCCTTCATTCTCTCTGTGTCTAGTCCTACCTACTGCAACTTCCAAAACCTGTTGAGGAAGCCTGTCCCCAACACCTCCCCTTGCAGAATGCATCACTCCTTCATGCTACAGCTTATGCATGTTTCTGGTATCGTGTGAGTAACCAGAGTGCCTCCTACACAGTATGGGTGCAGCCATTGTGCCTCCTAGTTTATTCTTCAAATGCCAATATTTGAGCCCACACAATGCCCTAATAATACAGCAGGCGGAAGACAGATTCTTTTAGCCACATTCCCTTTATGCATTTAAGGTGTGCCATGTTTAAGAGGGACCTGACAGTATTATAGAGAGTTAAGTTACGTTAAAAAAAAATACTGTACATAGGCAGATAGGGCTAGGCGGAGAGAGAGTCAATACAGTAGGTGAAAACACATTACAACTGTGGCCAGAGACACACTAGTTGGAAGGCTGCCCTCAAGATAAGGACAGAATAACCAGGCCTACATGCCTTTCCAAGGATTAGATAAGTGGTTAATACCCGATCCTATGAAGTCTAGATAGATATTAGTTACCTCAGTGGACCCATCCTTTTCTGATTCGTTTTTCTTTCTATGTACCCTTGTTACATGACCTTTTTCTCCATTGGACCAATATTACCTAAGTGGTATACTTACAATCTTATTGGTTGATCATAGCTCTAAGCCCACATTTTACCCACCTCATGATTTTGCTCTGTAAATTTTTTCTTTGTGAGTGAGGTCCATAGCAACACACTTGCATCATGTCCTGTCTGTCTTGGGACATGTCTGTCTATTGTAATCAGAGTTTGCAAGAGAATAGATTCAATGTAGTACATAATTTATACGATTGTTTTATAATATTCAGTCAAAAAGTCAAATACAGAAGAATGCAGGAGATATGTCCATATACTAGAGACCCAAAGAATCCAGCTGAAGGCCTGGACCCCCCAGCAAAGTCCCACAGAAGTCCAGCTAAAAGCCTAGAGCTCATGGCTGTGTCCTCCACAAGTCCAACTGTAGATCTTAGAGCCCATGACAATGTCTCCTGCAAGCCTCTTTCACATCTCTGCACTGGAAAGGCCCAAAGCTCAGTGGTGGAAGCTAGAAAGGCTGTGTCAGTGGTATAAAAGATCTGTGCCAGCAGGCTGAGGGATCTGCACTGGAGCCAGGAAGTGATGCTAGGTAAGGACCAGAGCTTCCTTGAAGAGAACCTTAGCCGTCCTCAGTGGCATTAAGGACCTGAGCTCTTCTGATGATGAGAATAGCTGAGTTCACATCAGGAAAGTTTCTCCAGGAAACAGCAATAGCCACCACCCCCCCTTCCCCTCCAGTTCTTTTATGCTGCTGGCAACAATCCGTAGGTGGGCCTTCCACACTAGAACCAGGCTGATTCAGTTCATCTGGGTGTTACAAGTCAACCATTAGTTAATCCACCACAATATCTCAATGAAATTTCCTACTCTTAACCTCCTTTGTTCCTTTAGAATTTACTTGATTTTGAAGAACATAAACTCAGCCCACAGACAGCTAACAGGTTGGGAGTTACATTTATTTCTCTTACATAATCTGAAGGTTTTATAGCAAAAGGAGTGGCTCCGTTTAAAGCCACAAGGGCGGCTGTGGCAAAACTAGCCATGTGTCCTTGAATTCCAGGAGGTGTCTATTTTCTGGGGTTAGCTGCCTATATTCTAGAACTGTCTTATAGGAAGGGCACTGGCCAAATTCTTAGCAGTGAGGAGTCATGCTGAGGCACTGACTACTGAGTGATAATTAGCTTGGGAACAAGGTAGCAAAACTATTTAGCAGATGATCTAAAGAAAACAAAAGGGAAGGTTTTTCCCCCATAGATAACTGATAGTTGGTCAGCTCACTGTCAAAGTCTGGGCCAGAATGGTATTTTTCCTGCCTGCTTCAGCTTCACCCTGATTGCAGACTCTGCAGGCTCGGAAAGGGAGCCTGAGATTTCAAAATGATTAGTTCTTTCTATTTCCACACACAGCTGGCTACCTCTTGAGTTTATTCTCAGTAGTGCTAGATCAGGATTGGATCTAACTTTTATCACCTGAAGAACTTAGCGCTATTATCCTCTGTTCTTCCCTAGTGACTAATTTCCCTAGAAGAAAAAAAAAGCTAATTAGATACAGTTTTTTCTTTGTCTTTCCTGAAGAACAACTGAAGTTACTAATCTATGCAAAAGAGGGTTGAGAGCTCAGTAATTCCAAGGCTATTTGCTTTTTAATGCTAACCAACATAGAGAAAAATGAAATCACTAGTAGGTCTCTTGTGGCGATAAACTCTACTGCACACATGTGTATCTATTTATTTATGTATTTATACATTTATTTATCTTAGTATTGGAGAGCAAACCCAGGACTTTATGCATATAATCCATATGCTCAACCACCAAGCTATACCTTAAACCTATTTTAATATATTTTATTCCCATCTTGCATTAGTCAGCTTTCTGTTATTATAATAAATGCGAGTTAATCAACTTCAAAAAGTTTATTGTCCAAGTTGAGGCTCACAGTTTTGGAAGTTGCAGTCCATGGTCGATTGGTCCTATTGCTTTTGAGACTGTGGCAGGAAGCAGTATATAAACATAAGCAGCATATGATATAACAAAGTTGCCCACCTCATGGCTGGAAAGTAAAAAAGAATAAGGAAGCTTGGGGATTCCAGCATCCCATTTGACTGCATGTCCCCAAAGACCAGAAGACTACCTGTTAAACTCCAGGTATTAAAGGTTCCTATCAGGGGCTGGGGATTTAGCTCAGCAGCATAAGCACCTGCCTTGCAAGCATGCAGTCGTGAGTTCGATCCCTGGTACCAATAAAAAAAAAAAAGTTTCTATCACCTTCCAACCGTGCTAAGCCGGGGACCAAGGCTTTAACACATGAGCTTTGGGGGTACGCTTAAGATCCAAACTATAGGATATCTCCTTACTTGGCCTTAAGACTTCTAGATTATGCCTTTTGTCTTTACATGCCAGCACCTAGCAAATTATCTAACATAGTTTTGGTAATTGTTATTGCAGTAGTATTAACCTTTTATAAGTGTTTCTTCTGACCCAGGCAGAATAGTATATTATGGTGCATGTGCATGAATTATCTCACAAAGTGAGTTGTATTATTCCCATTTTTACAAATGACAAATTTGAGACTTAGTCAAGACATTTTCCCCAAATCATACAGCTGGTAAGTGGCAGAACTGTGTTTGGTTTCTTTCTGTTGAATTTAATGGTGCCCTACTTAGTGAAAATCTAATTGATGAAATTCAAACACACAGAACCAGTCAATTAATTCATGAACATTTTCCTTACCGATTAGAGAATGCCCTTTCACTACTCCAGGTTTCTACAAGAACTGTTTCCAGGCCCCTCTCAATGCTTCAACCTTTTTACCTCTGATGATACAGATTATATTTGGACAGGATAACTAGACATGTCAGAATTACCTTTGCTGCATTCTTCCTCTTGAGTGGTGCAGCCTGTAGGGGAAGATTTTATCTGCTGCCTTCCCTGCGGGCCTGTCCCAAGCCCATGGCTGCCCATAGTTGTGTAACCATAACTCTTCAATCTGGAGGTTAGTATTAGCCAGACCTGCCTGGCTACCAGACCTAAAACCATTCCTTCCATCCTGGATGCTTATCTTACTCTTTGATCTTATCCTCGACTTTTCAAAACAGGGAAAAGGCTGCCTATTTCTGGAGTTCTCCAGGAGGCCATCTGCTGCATCCCCAGAATCATCACAGAGTGAATTAAAGTTTCATTTTGGGCTCTAAACAATCTGTGGAGTAGAGGCAGGTTAGAGAAGACAACAAGCAGGCAGAAATAGTAGAAAGAGGTGAAAGTGGAAACCAAAAACTTCACAATGAGCCGAAAATCATTCAGAATTAAAGCAAGAAGCTTCACAAGATAAGTTAAGGGAAAACAGCAAATTTTGTCAAACCAGGTGTCATCTCTGACCTGCACTGTGAAATAGCTAACACAGGTCCCCATTTGTGCTTTTGCCAATGTATAGTCAGAACAACAGCCAGATAAACTTTTTACTTCTTTTTTTTTTATCACATGAGATGACATTGGAACAGCCAGATAAACTTTCAAAATTAAATAATTTTATTCACCATCTTAAAATTCTCTAACAATTTCTAACTGCATTTAGAATAAAGTCCTAAGTCTCTCTAAATGCAAGTTCTATTTAATTCCTACCTCCCTGACCTCCTCTCTTGACCTTCTCTGCTTCATGTGCCATGCCTGATGAAGCTTATTTCTGCCTCAGGACCTTTATACTTGCTGTCTTCTGTTTTTAGAACATGATTTTATTTTGATCCTCTAGAAACTTAAAGAAAGAAGATAAACCCGAGAAAACTCCAGCCTAGTCTGAATTGAGCAGTCATTATTTTGTTCTAGTAAGTCAATTGCTATGATGGGGAACATGACCCATCGACCTAGAGATAGCCAGAATTTTCAAGGGAATGGCCAGAAATCTGAAATTTTATGTAAAATTCCTTAATACTTAAAAGTTGACAATTATATCAAACCAGGATTATAGCCACTAATATAACATGAAATCCCAAGCAATATTAGCATAAATTTAAAATGTTTTCTTCATTAAAGGTGGTTTAGAACTGATCCAGCATCCCCAGAGAGACCAGGGGTCCAGGTTCCTTCCAGTTTTGTGCTGTTACTCTCAGCCTGTGACACTTCTCTTCATGACCCAGTACAGTTGTAAGAGATCTAAACCCCTGGCATCAGGATGGAGGGCTGGCTATAAGACGGAGACATCTGCTGTTTTAAGGGAAGTATCACAGAGTACCTCCGCTTAATATTGGCTAGATTTTAGCCTTCAACTAACTGCAGAGCAAGTTGGGAAATGTAATCTTTATGTCAGGGCTTTCAGGAGAGAGAATAAAGGAAAAAAGACTTTTGAGGGCAACCACTAATAGTTTTAAGTTATGGTAGCTGTATCAGTAGTCAGGGTCATCTGGAAAAACAGAACCATTAGGACAAACACAACAAATCTGAACTTCTTAGGGGAGGCCAGCAGGTGGAAATTCAAGCAAGATTTTTATATTACTGTGTAGGCAGAATTCTTTTCTAGACAGCTTCAGATTTTGCTCTCAAGATATTACACCTAGGGCTGGGGATTTAGCTCAGCAGCATAAGCACCTGCCTTGCAAGCAGGCGGTCATGAGTTCGATCCCTGGTACTGATTTAAAAAAAAAAGATATTACACTTATTTAATGAATACCACCCACACTACTGAGGATAACATCCTTTATTTAAGGTCAACTGATTATAGATGTTAATCACATCTACAAAATATATTCACAGACATTTAGTTTAGTGTTTGCACAAAATGCTGAGGCTCATAGCTTAGCCAAACTGACCTATAAAATTTACTAGTAATTTAAACATTAAAAAAAAAAAAAAACTACAGCGAAACAATACCTGTTTATGAGCTGGGCTCAACTTACAGACTCCCAACACCAAGTATTTTCTCTAAATGGGACAGCAAGTAGCTTGGCCCCTAAAATTTTATACCCCTGTATAACTGGAGTCACATACACCATAAAAAGAACTCTGCCATTAAGGCACAAAGTCCTGCCCTTCCTAGGAGACTATGCATAAATAGTCTGAGTTTGTTCTTTTAACTGCTGTGCCAGTGAGATTCTGTTTGACAAACAGAACTTTTTTCTCTAACCTTTTCTAACTTGGGACATTATTGCCACTGTAAGACCCAACTTTTTGTTGCTAAGTAGTGATGTAGAGAATCTCTGGAGGGTGAGGAGAAAGGAGGAGATAATAAACTAGAGGTCACAAAGAGTCCATGGCTTTTTCAGTCTGTAATTGCTACCCAGTCCATCGCCTGTCCCTCTCCTGACCGAGGAAGGTGACCATTTTACTCTCTTCACAAAGTTCTGTTTAACTTGTGTTTCTCTTTCAACACTGACCTTGAAACAGCCCAGAAAATGGAAGCACGCTGCAAAATTGGTTTGTCATTGACTTGCAAAAGGCTTTATATATTATGAATGTTTTTGAGTTTCTTATATGTATTATGATTATTTTTCCTAATTTTTAAAATGTTATGATATCTTTCCTTGTAATGCTGTATATGCTTTCAGCTTTGCTGAGTACTGTATATTTGGACAATGTAAGCATTAGACATGTGACTAAAAAGGGCCCTCAAAAAGAATTGATGCATAAATTATATCTCATAAGAATGTAATTTCATTAGAAATTGAGAAGATAGACTTAACACTGTTTTGGGAAAATATGCACCTTTGTGATATTTCTCAATCCCAGCAATAAATTAGTTTTATGCAACAATCATCATATGGAAATAATGCATTATAATACAGTGAATCTTTGTTAGACTCCCATAGGGAGCCAATCTGGTTTAAATTCTTTTCCCTGATGTCTCAGTTTTCAAAAGTAAGTCGTTACTGTGATTTTGTTTCTACTGCAAAGTTCACCGAGAGCCATTATATCTGAAGAAATCAAAAATAGAAATTGGGTCCAGATCATTGTGGTCATTTAACTAATCTTTGGGGAACAAAATAGCTCTCTAGCTTACCGTACCTGAGTATTTCCTTCTTTTAAATGGATTTCATCTCTGTCAAACTTATGCTATTGATAGTTAAAAAAAAAAAAAAAATCATAGTTTGTGTGAGGGTGCTACTCATTGAAGGCATTGCCCCAAATTGTTCTTTTGTGGTATCAGTCTTGGACAAAATGAAAACAGATTTTTCCTCTGCTAAATTCCTTAGTGCAGCCCAGAGTACTCTTAGTTATTTTCTTTTTGCTGGGGCAAAGTAACCCACAGTTTAAAGAAGGAGAGGCTTATTTTGGCTCATGGTTATTAGAGGATTCAGTCTACAGTCAGCTGAGTCCAAGGCAGGAAGGGTATGGTAGAAGGATCTGGGGTGGAGGAAGCTGTTCAAGTCATGGTGGGTGCAAAGCAGAGAGAAAGGGAGGAGTTGGGGAGGGAATTATGCCCCTCCACCTCCGAGGCCTGCTTCTGGCCAGGCCGCACCGACCAACAACAGGTTCAGCTACGAATTAAGACTACGGTTCATCCAAAGCAACACTTGTTTAAAAGAACCAAAACCAAAACCAAAACCAAGAAACTCCTCTCTTTTGTAATATGATAACTGTAAATGTAATTTCTTTTTGTTTTGTTTTTTGCGGTCTTGGGGATCAAACACAGGCAGGGTCTTGTGTGTTCTTGGCAAATGCTGCACCACTGAGCTGTGTCTCCATCTGTGTGTGTGTGGGTGGGTGGGTGTGTTTATTTTTAAAAGTATACTGCCTCACACACCTGTGCTCAGGTGATTTTCCTGCCTTGGCCTCCTATAGGTATGTTCTACTACACCAAGTTCTAAATGTAATTTCTAATCTTTTTTTTTTTTTTTTTTTTTTTTTTTTTTTGTAGATAAGGTCTTGCTCTATAGTTAAGGCTGGCCTCAAACTTGTAGCAATTTTCCTGGCTCAACATCCCAAGTGGTAGTATTATAGAAGTGTGCCACTACATCTGGTTATTTCTAATAACCTTAAGAGGTTATTTGCTTTACAATGTTACAGCAATTTTTAAAACTGTAGAATCTAACCATTTGAAGAATTCTAATAATTCCTAGATACACTTTATAAAATGTTGCACACACCTTTAAAAAAATAATTCATTGATAAAACTGACACATGAACACCAATAGTCTGTGGCCCAGAGCATGGTGTAAGTGATGTAGGGACCAGGTCTAGGGAGATACAGGCAAGCTGAGCTCCCAGCCCGAATTCTTGCACTGTTCCTGTGAGAACCTCTTCTTATCTCTGGAGCCATGGCCCCTGCCACTGTGAGTACTGCTTCTGCTGCTACCATGGATACCTCTGCAGCACTGGCCTAGATCCTAGCCTCCTTCCTGTACCTGGTGGCCTTGAGGCATCCATGTGCATGCTGGGGACAGTACTGTCAGAACCCAGTGCATTTATGCAGGCGTTACGCCCTGGTGAGTTTATACCATTCACAAGTATGAGCCCTGTTCCATTGAACTTCATACACCAAAAAGAAGTTCAAAGATACAATTATTAAAAATTAAGACAGCAACAGGAGAGGATCAACCGAGGCATGGCCCCTCCTGTGAGGGGGATTTTGTGCAGGACACAGGCTCCAGCCCTTGAAGCTGACCCTGCATACAGTCAGAGTCTTCAAAGTGTCAGAATTGGGGTAAGTAGAGAAAAGTGAGTAGGAATGACGGAGGCTGACAGATTTCCTTCATGATCTTAACTAAAAGCAGTAGGTTGTTGATAAATCTGCATCATTTCCCTACTGGAATGTGTGTTCTTTGAAAGCAAGAATCTTATCTTACATAACCCTGTATTCCTCTCAAGACCTACCTCTGTGTGTTACACATTGTAGATGTTACTTAAATATGATTCAATGATAAATTATTCTATCTTCAAGGCAGTAACATGCAGAGTCAGAAATGATCGTTCTTTTTATTTAAGGCATTAAACTAATCAAAGTTGATACAAGAACAACCTTGAGACGCTTGCCTGATCCAGGAGGAGGGTCATCATTAGTGTTTCCTGTAAGTACTCCACAGCTGTGCCCTTAAGTAAACTTCCTGGATTTGTTAAGTGAAAACTGTCTGGCTTTGCCTGCCCTTACAGAGCCCCTGGGTGAGTCGTTCTTTGTTTCTAGGACCTAGTTCTTTTCAGGATCTAAAATGAAGATGGCAATATTATTTACCAAGAGTTTCCAAAGGTAATTTTATAATATTATCTGAGATCAAACCATGAAAGACTAGTGACTGGGAAAACCTAATCAGAATATACCATGTGCAAGTGGGAGATGCTGAGGGCAGTCTGCAAGGCTTATAATTTTGCCTATAATTTTTTAAGAAATACTGTTCCTGGAGTAGAAAAATCAGAGTAAGTAGAAGTAGAAATTGTGGCAGGCAGCCAAGTTAGTCAGAAATATTACAGACAGTGAGACAGGGCTAGGTCCTCAAAGAGCCAGTGCAGAAGCCCGGATAGTTTGCAACTGTGGGGGAGACAGACCTCCTGTTGTGGGCCTCAAGACAAAGGATCAAACAAATGCATCCACATCCTAAAGACTGATATTCTAAATAGCTCCCTATCACCCTGGAGTCACTCTCCCATCCCCCTAGGGGAAAGGTCACAGCTCCAAGAATGCCCCTTCCAATGTGACTGGCTTTCCCATTTGTCCCCAGTGTAATCAGTTTTACCTAAACTATTGATCTTATTGGCTAACTATAGTTATGTCCCACCTTATGCCCATCTGCTTTGTGAGTTCCCAGTCCCCCCACCCCCCACAGCCTTGATCCCAGGGTTTTACTCTATAAAAGTCCCTGAAAAAGACAGAACTCTGGGAAACCTGCTCGGGACCCCCTTCAGTCTCTCTCAGACTGAAGCTTTCTTTCTCTCAATAAATATATTGTGCTCTTAACCTCCACTATGCCTAAAATTCATTCTTCGGTTTTAGAGAACATGAACTCTCGACATAGTAGCTTGGGTGTTTCATTCCCCTATATCAGTAATGGCCTTGGAAGCCTTTCTTGTCTCATTTACCATAAAAGAGCTTAAACTTTATGGTTCAGAAGACACATCCTATCAAGTCATGAAAAGAAAACATGGGCCTAGGCGCCGCACAATAGGTAGGTCAGGCCCTGTGGCACATTCCTGTAAGTTCCAGTATCTGGCAGACAGAGGCAAGAGGATAGCAAGTTTCAGCTGGGGCAATTTAGAAACTTAGAGAAACCCTCTCTCAAAATAAAAATAAAATAAAAAGGACTAAGGATGTACTAGCTCAGGGTGTAGACCTAGAGTTCCATCTTTAGTACCACAAAAATAGCATGCCCTTCATGAATCTCAACCAACCAGTTTTAAGGTCTCTTCAACCCTCAAATACCTTTTAGCCTGATGGGAAATCTATACTGCATGAATAAGCAAAACTGATTAGCATGCACAGCACAATCAGATGTTACTTATTCATTTTGACACACCTTCATAGTATCAGGTTCAAATACAGCATGCCACCAAAAGCATTCCAGGGAATGGAATACAATGATAGTGCTTAAACAGGAGGTCTCCCTTAAAAAGAACAAGAAAACATAAGCACTTGACAATCTTAAATTGTTTTGAGAGTTATGCTGAAGGTATCTCCTGAGGGCTGGTCACTAGGCTGCCCCTGCCCCACCCTCATGAAATGAAAGACATTTGAGACTCTGCCACTGTCCCTTGTGGCTACCACTCAAAGGAAGCTGGGGATCTCGGCTGACAATGTGTGTGTTGAGGGGGGCAGTGCCACAAAGACTGTCGCTGTTTGGCAAGGACCAGGAGCTCCCGCATTCTTGGACCTTCTGGAGGGCAGGTTTTCCAGGAGTTCCTCCTCAAGGACCCCAACCTCCAAGTTTGAGGCCTTCCTGGCCAGATGATGGTCTGCTTCCGGCACGCACCAGAAGCTCAGCAAGTACAGCCACAGTCTCGTTTTTCTCTGTGTGGGACTTGCAAATGGCATAGATGACTTTGAAGAACCGAAAGGTGAGTTTTCACATGGATTCTGGGGTAAGATCAGTGTCCTCAGGCAGAGGAAACATGGCACCAAAGGGACAAATCTCCCTTGGTGCTGTGCTGTGAGGGTACATGCAGACCCACTGGACCTGACCTGGAGCCTGGGTCCCCAGCTCCACCCCAACCCCAACTCAGGGCCAGGTGTTACACCCCACCCCTGTCAGGCTCTACTACCTGTGGTATCAGGCTGCCAGCCAAACTCAGCCTCACCTCCTTCCTCCTAAAGTGCAGTGTGGGCGTGGCATCTTTAGGAAATGTGAGTCCACACATCACCAACTGCTTGACAGTAAAGTTCTTCTGGAGACACCAAACATTCACAATGGATGCCTCAAGGACTTTGCCCACTGAGGCAGGAGAGACATCCTGAGAATGTTGGCCACTGATGTTTGCTAAGATCTTCCTAACTAATGTCCTTTGCCTTCTTTCAAATCTCAGTTAAAAAAAAAAAAAAAAAAAAGCCCGCTTTACTCCCTACAGACAGCCTTTTGTTTTCTGTCTGCCTGCACACAGGCACAATAAGTTCCACACCATGTTGCCTTCACAAAGCCCTGTGGTCTGCGCTGGTCTCTCCTCCTGCCGTTCCTTACACTTCTGAGAAGGGACATTACATCATAATTGTGGTTAGAGAAAATGGTCTTGTTCAGCATGCTCTGGAATTTTAGGACAGAAAGAGTTGTGCAGTAAAGTTAGAGGATATAAGATCACCAAAGTTATTACTGAAATTATAAATCACAGGCTCAAACAGATTTAGGCAAATTTATAGTACAGTAAAATTTAGAAAAATCAGGGGTGTTTTTATTTATTTATTCTCCATTTTCCCAATCTGGAAATTTTTAGTTTTTTGTTTTAAATCTATAAGCTTTTAATTTGGCTTCATGGAAAGAACCTAACAAAAATGTCATCTAACTTTGTTCTCAGAATTGTAGATTACAGAATATGGTAGAGAAGAATCCATTCCTCTCTCTTTGCCTATTTTTGCAATTGCCTTAATTCCTAGTTGCATGATTATCCTGAAATCTAAAGTTTATTTCTATGTCTTAAAAAGCAAAATCATGAAAAGAAACCCTATAAGCAATTTCAGATGGGAAAGGAAATCATAATTTGACTGCAACAATTAGTGAGAGGAAGAGATGGAACAATGATTAATCATGATAAACTGAAACCATCTTTTATAATCTTTTACTGTGGGCCACATTTTGCTCTAATTAGATACTTATTTTTGATTAGGACAGATTCAAAGGAGGGATAACATAGATGAGCAAGTTAAATTCCTTCCCATTTACTAGATTACATGGTTCCTGTAACAGACTTCGGTTTTTTAAACCTCAAAAAGTTTACACAATCTACATGTCAAAAAAAGTCATAGTCTTAGTTAATAGCAGCTCAGAGGGTAATAGGTCTCCAGATCAGGAAGCAAGAAATCTCAGAGTGCTGACCTTTTGTAATTTTAGGAGAGAACCAAATTTTGAGCTAAAGACTAATCATTGCTCTCCACCGCAGTTTTTTTTTTTGTTTTTTTTTAATAGTTAGTGCCTGTTAATTACAAAATGTCAGGCCTCAAGCATATATTTTGATCTTGTTCATCATCTCATTACCCCAGCTCTTCTTGCCCTTTTCCCCTTCCTTTTGTCTAAGAATAGTTTTTTTCTTCTATTTTCATGTCATACCAACCTTGTTTTAGCATTAATATTTGGAAGAGTAAATACATGAAGCCTGTGTTTTTCTTACAAAACCTGGGAAAGTATTTGGATGGTTTATGGACTCCTAAACATTTATTTTGACTGATTTCATTCCATTTCCAACTTCTCAGAATGGTTACCAGGTTTTTGGTAGTCCAAATATACAAACGGATAATTGCTTTGCACACACATTAATATAAACTGAATGCACCTTTTTCTTTTTGGGTTTTTGAGGCTGGCCTCAAACTTACGGCAAGTCTCCTGCCTAAGCCTCCTAAATGCTGGGATTATAGGCATGTGCCACCATATTTGGCTGCATGCAGTCTTTGTAAGGAAAATATAATGCAATTCTGCAATAGGGTTTCATAAAGTAAAGCTCAAGGCTGACCTTGTGATTGTCCTGTCTTGGCCTCCCAAATAGGTGGGTTTACAGGTATGCTCCACTGTATCTGGAATGTTGCAATTTTAAATAGGGGAATCACCTAAGAAGGTGACCATGATATGCAGCCACAGATGGTCCTGTTTCCTGGTTTTGTATAAATCTCTTGAGTTTGGCTTTATAGAAACCCATACTCAAAAAGAACTACCTGGTTGTGAGACAGGGTTTTGCTATGTAGTCCAAGCTGGCCTTGAACTGACCATGTAGTCCAGGTTGGCCTTGAACTTGTGATGATTCTTCTGCGTCCCCAGTGCTTAGCTTATACTACCATATCTGGCTTGAGTGTGGGTTTGACTAATAAAAATTGCTGATGGTCAAAGTGACAGGACTTGATTTCCAAGTTTAGGTTGCAAAGAGATTGTGTCTCCTTTCTTCCCTTGTTGGTCATCCTTGGTTGTTCTGATGGAAGCTGGTGTGGTACCATGTTGTGAGAGACTCCAATAGAAAGGCCCATGTGGCAGGAAACTGGAGAGGCACGGAACCAGTGAGGAACTAAGGCCCTCAATTGCACATTAATAACACGTCCCCTATCATCTAGCTGGGTGAGTCTGAAAGCAAGCCCTCCCCAGGCAGGTCTGAAGCTGAGCGCACAGATGAGCTCACAGCCCTGCTGACACCTTGATTGCTGGATGTCGATGCAGCAGCCCCAGCTAAGCTAAGCTGCCTTTCTGTGCTCACAGCTTGAGAGACTCCGAAGGGTGAGGCTCACTAACCAGGGCTACAGCTCTGGCCAGAGTAGGAGGAAGCAAGAGACTTGAGTACCAAGGACTAATTATGATTTTCTTGGGACCTGTATCAGGAAAGGTGAGAGGAGAGGTCTTAGCGGGGGAAGGGACAATGAAAATGTGATGAGATCAACAGACTGGACTTCTCAGGCAGGTTGAGAAATTGTTGGAGCTGAAGATTTTTTTTTTTGTTCCTGATGAGTAATGCAAAAGAAATGGGAAACACTGCTTAGATGTTAATGGAGTAAAAGAAAAATATTAACTTGCTCTTTTACTACTTTATAAAGTCTAACATATCAGATCATATTGAGACACAAGAGTCATCAGTAGTTCTTGAGTCTTCAGGGGCCTTCAGTTCCATCAATGTTTAGTTTCCTTAAACTGAGTACCCATTAAGTGGCATACAAAAGTATCTGCAAAGGCTTTTTTTGGGATAGGAATTTAGCAATAATCACTCACTGAATTTAATACAGAATGCAGCCTTATGGAGATGAAATAATCCATGTCACTGTAAGCCAGCACTAAGTGTGCAGGATGAGTTATAATTTGGGGACTGAATGTCTACTTTCAACATACGTTATACTCAGTGGTTACCCCAGATAACACTGTTCTGAGGTAGTTTCAGTTCCTTTCCCAAGTGGGTGGTAGCTGAGAGTAAAAGGTTAAGGCTGTTTCACTATGCCAACAGGGAAATCAAGAATTTCTATCTCCAAGCTATTTCTGGATCATCTTTGTGAAGAATTTGCAAATCTCTATGGCGTTGCTTTCCCTTTAGACACAGGGAATATTTGCATGATCACAGCACAGTTCCCAATTGTGCCCCCTCAATTAAGCTTTCAGCCGAGCTATGCAGCTTCATTCTGAACTCCTCTGAAGACTTCACTATTTTATTTTATTTTTACCTATAAATGCAGTGTTTGGGGAAAAGACAGGGAATGTGCAAGGGACAGTAAGGAAACCGGGACACAAAATGAGAAACTGGAACGCTTTCTCAAAGCTCCACAGGATCCTTCATGGGGGCTGTAGGTCACCTTTCATTGCTATAACAAAGTATGTGACACACAGTTTAAAGGAGGAAATGTTTATTTTGGCTAATTCAGACCATGGCCATCTGGCTTTAAGGCAGAAACACGGTGGAATGGCATGGAAGAGGAAAGCGGCTCATTTCATGGTCACCAAGAAACAGAGATAGGGTGAAAGAGCCAGACAGAGAGAAATGGGTCTAGGACAAGAACATATCCTCCCGGGTCACTCCCCCAGTGACCCTGTCCCCCGCCACCTCACAGCACCTTCCGCTATGAATGGATGAATCCAGTGATGAGACTAGTAGCCCCGTGATCTAGTCACTTTCTCAAAGCCCCACCTCTAAACACATAAGCCTTTTGGGGGATATTTTTTTCAAGCTAAACCACAAAAGGAACATTCATTCTTTTACTTCAAATATAAGACCCAGAACATTAGCCAAGTACTTAGTCTAATCAAGATTTAAAGTTGCATGCTAAAGCAAAATAGAGTTTCCTCCTAAACAATGTACTTAACATCATGCATATCCTTTGTGTGAAAATGAATACCAAATTGCAAAATGCTTTTACATCCTCAACACAGAAATAGTTTTGTTCCTGAGTCCTGGTCCTGAGGATGACAAATTCTACATAAAATGAGTATTTTTTATTTGAACAGATCAAGCAATGGAGTACTCTTAATTAAGTTGTATTTGACTAATGGGAGAATGCTACATTAGAATTAATGTAAGAACATCAGGATATGTTTTGACATGCATGTGTTTAGATTCAAAAGGCTAGGGGTGTGACTCAGTGGCACAGCACTTGCCCAGCATGTACAAGGCCCTGGATTCTATCCCCAGCACTGAAAAAAAATTACACACACATACACAGAGGCACACACTAAACTGCATTCACCAGCCTCACTTCATAACTCCAGGGAGGGAGGGAGGTAGGTGAACACATTCTTAGTGAGGATTGCATTTGACATGTCTGGCTAATAATGAGGTTCTTTTGCCCATACCAACATATAGATGCAAAACTTTACTAACTAGTGACTGTAATAAGATAGCTGCATAAAAGAAGTTGATAGCTCAGCCACTAGGGCAGAAAATCATACACTATATGCATTGGCAGACTGTTGCTCAGGCTAGTGTTATTTTTCAAGTTTTAGGTTTTCTTTAATACTATACATTTATTTCCCTTTGACATACTCATGGGTATGTTCCTAACTAAGCTGTTTTAAGTGTAAACTTTACTCTTCGATATCCTCACTTTCATTCTGCTGAGTGAAATACTCTCAGGAAGACATTACTCCAATTTGAATCATTACTGATAAATGAGGCTTCACTACTGATCCATAGCATTAAAAAAGGACTTTTATACAAATATAAAAATATTTTATGTTCTGAAGCTTTCACTTTTGAAGTACTCTCTTAAAAGGAATGTCAAAGAAAATTAAAGAAGTTTCAAAATTTCCCATTAGACTATGACTTGTGGGGAAGAGGAGTGGAAATGGCCTTTACCTGCTACATTACTGGAAATCTTTGTGGTAACATAGGGAAATATACACTAACTGCAGAAAACCCTGTTCTCTCTGATACCACTGGTATAAAGTTATATATTAATGCTATTTTCTTTCTTTCTCTGTTTTTGTTTTATTTTGTTTTTGTCTTTTTGAGGCAGGGGTCTCGCTATGCAGGTCAGGCTGGCTTTGAACTCATTTTGTAGCCCAAGCTGGCCTTGAACTTGCAGCACTTCTGCCTCAGCCTTCTGAGTGCCGGGATTACAGAGGTACACCACCATGCCCGACTTAATGTTATTTTCTTTTCTTTTTTCTTTTTTTTTTTGGTCTTTTTCCTTTTTAATGGTACCAGGTATCGAACTCATGACTGCCTGCTTGCAAGGCAGGCGTTTATGCGGCTGAGCTAAATCCCCAGCCTCTTAATGTTATTTTCAAAGGCTAATTTGATTTTAGAGAAATCTAACAAATATTTATCAAGCACCTCCTAGATCCCTCATTATATAATTCAGCTTACTGTTCCCTAAATAGCAATCCCAGGTGATCTTGTCTCTTCTGTGGTATATGTGACAGATGCGGTTTGTATTCTTTGTAAGCATGCTTGTGAGGCAGCCTGGAGAAGTCTTACTTACTTTTGGTCACTTGGTTGGCTTTATAAGGCATTGCAGAAAGCAGACAGTGAACCATAGGTCTGCCAGAAACATTTCTTCTTTGAAGACATTCTCAGGAGTCATCTTCTTCAGGGACTTACTCTGCTTATGTGATGAAATTCTTTTTCACATAAATGTGGAACAGAGAATTTCAGCCAGTCTAGTAGAAATGGCACTGTGGTCTCCAACTTCACACTGTCATGTAGCTGGCATTCTTTATGACTGAGGTTATCTTAAAACAAAAAAGGGAGGAAAGCTTTCCTGTGCTTTGGGTAGGAGACAAATCTGCTTTGGTAGAATTTGTGGCTGAGGAAAGCAGAAAGAGCCTGGCTGAAGAAGACATATGTTACCACCAGCCACCAAGTTAAGTTGTGGAAACCAAAGGTGACAGCCATGGAAATGTAGATCATCAACTCTGCTAAGTAATTAGGGGAAGAAACGTGTTCAAACCAGTCTCCAAAAGGGATCTTGTGGTTGCAGTGAATGACCATTCCTGAAATGATAAAAGACCACTTCATGAGCATTTGAAGACTTGATAAGAAAATGTTACCATTTTATTCCCTAAATCATTTTAGGGAATTGTGAGAAAAGTTTAGAGAAAAGTTTCATACAGCCGCATGCAAACCACTGTCCTGTCATACTTCCACTGATAATCTACTAGGTATCAGAAAGGCACATGCTGAGGTTACATTGTCATTGTTCAGGAGCACAAAGGTCAGCTAGTTCCTCCAGAAACCTTCCACTCCAGTCACTAATAAGAGCTCAGACTTCGGTGTTAGAGGACATGAGTTCAAATTCTGGTTCTCCTACTTACTAGGTATGAAACTTCAGGTAAGTGCTTCATTTTCCTCATTGATATGAAGATTAGACTCCTCACCTTTATGTGGGAATTGTGAAGCAGTAGCATTTACAACAAGGCTTCACATACAACAAGCACTGAATGAATATTAAATAATATGTTTATGTTTTAATATTTAAAATAACTGGAAACCACCTGTGACAAGTGAATATGAGCTAACTAGAATGCCAAGTTGTTTTGCTTGGCTGGGATGACACTAACTCTGAAGTTATATGAGCTCTTACAGGAGGATCAATACATCTGTATACTGCAGTCCCCAAACGTGGGCACAGCACAGACTCCTAGCTATTAGGGCTGGATAGAGCCAGAGAGCTCTTCAGAGGATGGATCTTATTATACAGATGGGAGATCTGGCTACAGAGAGGTGTCTTGTAGATTAGTCAACTAAGGCAAGAAGGAAAGAATACAAGAACACAGGGAACTAACTACTGAGGCTTACCATCCACGTGCAGAGACTGTCAAAGTCATCTCACCTGCTTTATTTTTCCTGAGGTTGCCGAGAATGACATGGCACTTATACTGGTGGACTGATGACCAGATAAACATCATCATCCCAAGGATGTGGAACCACCGTGCTTGCATCAATGGATTTTTTCCTTTTACATACACTGTGGAAATAGGAATTATTCTTTTAGCCAGTTCTGCAAAATTTTGGAGGCTTGGGGAATTAAAAACAATCATATTATCCTGGTGCAATTCTGTTATGGCTTGTGATTAGATCTCTCCCACCTCCCCTGCCCCATCAAAGTTTCATGCAGTCCTAAGTGGGGCTTTTTCAGAGGTGGCTGAATCTAGAGTGTCCGACTGGTTCATGGTGCAATGGTAGGATTAAGAGTATTAAGATTGAGGATGGGTAATTACTAAATGAACCCACTGATTGGCTTTGCACCATCCTAATCCTGGTAGCCTGAGTATAATATAATGACAGAAGCTTGTTTTGTCTATCACTTGCTTTGCTACTTTCTGCCCACCATGAACTGTTTTTCCTCTGCAATGCCTGTCTGCCATCCCACTGCCTTGGAGCCAGCTGACTATGGATTGAAACTTCTACAAACTGTGAACCAAATAAACCTTTCCTCCTCAAACTCTGGATATCAGGTATATTGTTTGAGCAATGAGAAAAGTAACCAAGACAAATTTCCTCTAGACCAAGGAGATATTTTCCTCATACATGCACAGCGTCAGTGACTGCCAGCAGAGAAGTCCATATTGACACCTTCCCGTTCCTCCTTTGATACTTTAGGGGCCTTCTTCTTCAAATGCTCAGCTCCATTTTGGGTGATCTGCTCTTGAGTGTGATGAGACTGCCTTGGGTCACCATTGCTAGAACCCATTTTAAGCCTCCTTCCTTTTTCCTGTCAGGAGAACACTTTTTAAAGGAATCTCTTTGAGCTACCACCCTGTGCCCAGGTCTACAGTTCCTGGAAGCACAGTGCAGAGCTGTCTGGCACTGGCCGGTGAAGAAAGTCCTCCAGGTAAAGGCAGACAGAGGGGTTTTTCAGAAAGAACAGAAATGCAAACTACAAGACGAACGATGGTTTCTCTTTCTGGATTACAGCATCTAGTATGGCAGAGCATTTCCCTTACTACCTTCTTCCTCCTCCTCTGGCTACCAGGAAGGAGGGAAGGCAGCCCACAGAGGACATGAAGAGCATGCCACTGGCATGAGACAGCCACCGAAGCCTCCTTAGGACTAGCAGGATGCAGCTGGCCTCATCTATCTTGACTGAAGGGACAAGGTTGTCCATTGATACTAGAAAAGAGCCAAGAAGGAACCCCTGAAAGATAAATTCAAGCAGGAGAACCAAGGATCATGCTGTTCTCTAGGGGCTCCTATGGGTAGGAGTCAGTGAGAATAGCTAATTACCAGTGAGAACCCAAAGTCCACCCATGTTGATTTCTGCCAAAAACCTTTGCTACAGAATCAGTCAACTTCTTTTTAGTGTTCTCTAAAAGGTAGTATTTATCTACATCAAAAATAAACAATATATGAAAAATGGTTTTACATCTGATAGGCTTCAAGAGCCAATCATTAAAGAACTAAAAGTTCAACAGAACATCTAGGAGTTCACAAGTCCTGTGCTCCAATATGGGGAGGCATCATCTATGAGGGAATAATAATTCACAAGACTAATGCCAGAATTATAATGCTGGGAAGGGAAGGCACATAATTGTACACTTATTTACTAATTATTGAGTGTCCACTGAGCCTCGTCCTTTTGTACGCATAAAGGATAAAACATTAAGTCTGTGATTCTAGATCTTAAAAGAAGCTTTTGTTCTGGTTTCCAGACCTCCTTTCCACTTCCATATGGACCGTGGAGAGTGAGTCTTTGGTCCAATTTATGGATGGAGACTCTGAAGCTCAGAGAGATTCGTCACGGCAGACCTAGGCCCAGTAGACCACAAGCCCTTGTTATTTCTATGTGACACTGCAGCTGGCAAATCCCCCAATGTGTCCTCTCTCAATGTCCTGTTTGTGTCCTGTCTCAATGAATTACAGAAACTAGTACTCCCCAGATCACTTCTTCAAGGGTGACCCCAGATGACCTCTTCCAGGTAAAATAGTAAAACATATTCAGAACGGAATGGTTAGGAAGTAATTTTTGTGGATGCCTTGGGCTGCCCTTCTTTGACTATAAGAGAGAGAAGGCAGAAAGTAGGATCCAGGAAACTCCTAAAGGAATATGCAGTGCCAATGGAAGTTGACAGACTGAAAGCTAATAGGTTACCAAAGTGCTCTAGAAAGTTCTTTGGGTGAAAAACTAGGAATGACAGCTCATAGCTTCGTGTTAGTAGAATGCAGGGATTCTACAGCTGAAAACCCAGGGAGGAAAAAACTGACTTGAATCAGATGCAGAAATGCTGGCTGTGTGACTGTGGCCAATAAGTAATTCATGAATTGGGCAAGACCATCAGTAATCTTTCCTGTAAAATCTTTGCCCTAGGGACTGAGGATGTGGCTCAGTGGCAGTGTGCGTAGCATGTATGAGGCCCTGGGTTTGAATTCTAGCAGCACACACACACAAACCCAAAAACTTTTCTCTAACCAAAGAGGCTGTGTTACAGTAATGGAGAAAAGACCCTAAGGGGCACTAATTTCTGACACCAAAATCAGACCTGAGTGGGAGGGAGGGAGGCTCACACAATGAATGTTAGGAATCTCTAGATCTCCGTCTCAATTTACAAGGACTGATGGGGCATCATTAGGAAACAGGAAGCTCAGGACTCAGAGAAAATGGTCAGAAAAGATCTGTAGCATCTGGGGGACAGAAGGCTACGGTCCAGTTAACCTCAGCACTAAAAACTGAATCACCCAAAATGACCTGAATTCTTTACAATACATATACATTGTTTTTATAAAGATAATATTCACTTAGGTAGACCCCCTCCCCCTAAATAAAACAATAAACTACTTCTTTATCTTCTCCTATGCAGGGGTCTGGCTGCCTCTTCCAGGCTGGAGAGCCCTTTGCCTGCAGCCTCTGTCCTCCCCGTTGCGTGAGGCAAAGCTCTGGTGTACAGGGAGCAATCAGAAGAGTGAACGGCAAGGAAGCCTTCCCACTCTCCCTTCCAATCTCAACGACTTAGCAGGAGCACCTCTGCGCTCATCTCAGGACTTAACTCCGTACAGCTTCCTCTCACCTCCCCCAGGCAGCCCAGCATGGCTCAGACCTCCCCAAGGCCACTTCCTTTGCTGGCCCTTTCTCCAGTTCTTGGCCGCTCCCCGGCTTCCTGTTCAGCACTTGCACACACTCTCCCTTGCCGCAGACTAGCCCCAAGTAGCTTTGCTAGCTTTAGTCCCTCCAGGGAACCCCACACCCCATCTCACTGTCTTTAAGCAGAGCCTCGTGAGCATTCGTCTTCACAGAAGGCATGACGGCTTATGTCGCTCCCTTAAGGCTTCAGCATTTACAGTTAATACGAATGTAACTTGGACATGTTGACTTTTTATTTATTTTTGGTACTGAGGATTGAACTCATGACTTCATGCTTGCCAGGCAGATGTTGACTTTTAATATTGATTACCAGAGTCTAAGAAGCTTGAAGGCAAAGTAAGTTGGGTCAGTTCCTACTTTGGGCCATCTGAGTGCTGTGCAGAGCCATCACTTCAAGAGCTCCCCATACCCCGTGCCTGCAGAGCCGGAGCTGAGGCAGGGGCTACTCACCATTCCTGCCATCCATGGGTGCTTGGCTCAGCACAGTTAGGCCGAGGAGGACGTAGTAGACAAGGCCAAAACAATACTGCACGATGTGGATCACAGCATTGGAGAAGACGCTGACATAGAAGCACTCGAAGAGTCTCCGCCAGCTGTGAAGCCATAGGAAGAGGAGTACCAAGAAGACAGACAGCGCCAGCTCACCACCTACAGTTCAGAAAGTTCAACACGTTCAGCTGTCTTCTAAAGCAGGGTTTTTCTTTTTCTTTTTTTTCCTTTTTTTTTTTTTTTTTGTCTTTTTCTTTTTTATTGGTACTGGGGATCGAACTCACGACTGCCTGCTTACAAGGCAGGCGCTTATGCCGCTGAACTAAATCCCCAGCCCCCCAGGGTTTTGCTTTTTCTTATCTTTTTTTTTTTTGGTATTTTTGAGACAGGGTCTCACTATGTAGTTCAGGCTGGCCTTGAACTCACTCTGTAGCCCAGGTTAGTCTTGAACTTGCAACAATCCTCCTGCCTTAGCCTCCCAAGTGCTGGGATGACAGGCATGAGCCACCACGTCCGGCTTTATTTTTCCTTACTGTTCAAACAAAGTACTAAATATGATTAGAGTTATGAGAAGAAATCTGCCAGTCTAACACCTTCTTTTTAGCCATGAAGACCTGGGTCAATTGAAGTCACAGAGTTTGGCTCAAGAGGATGCAGTGAATTAATGAGGGTACAAGGCAAACATCTACCTCTTCACTCTGCTGCACCATGTGACAGCCTTCCAGGCTATGTCACTGAGTACAGGTCTGTTTCAGAGCCCACAATCTGTGAGTGTCTGGTTCCTGGTGCAGCCAGCTGCAAATAGGAAGCGTCTGGCTAGTCTCCGAACAGTCCTACCTGTTCGGAGACTAGCCAGAATCCCAGGCACCCAGAGAGGTAGAGTGAGGAATAAAAAGTTGTGAATTTCTTTTATACTAAAACAAATAAAGAAGGGCTTAGGTATAACTTAGTGGTACAGTATCTGACTAGCATGTGCAAGGCCCTGGGTTTAAGCCCAAGGAATGTCAAAAGGACAAGAACAGCAAAACCCTTCAGGGTGGTAAAACCTTTCAGGGCCCTGAAATCTACCCTCCTGCTTGTCTCTCATCCCTTGGTCCCCAGACAAGTCTACAGAATAACTTATTTTTTAAAATAACATAAAACCTAGTTTTTCTATATTTAAAATTAATAACACACATGTCACAAGGCTAAAGTAATGCATCTCGCCCATATAACAAGCACCCTGACTGATCAAAAAAGAACAGGGCCGGGCCCCCTACTGTTCCCACCACCACTGAGCTACCCGCCCCTGTCCTGAAATCTATCAACACAGATTAGCTCTGCTCTCTTTATATTTTAAATAAATTAAATATACTTATTAATTTTTTAGGAAGAGATGGAAACAAGCCCTCCAAACACTAAAACGTGGGCTCTTTCCCAGCAAACACAAGAGTGTTGAGGAGTGAGAGGGGACTTGCTGTGGGTACCTCCTTCCCAGCAGGACGTGCGTGGGGCTCTTCACTCTCCCCGCTCTTTCCTTCTCTTTGTGTCTCTGTCTCTCTGTCTCTGTGCAGATTCATGGGTTTCTTGGCAGATTTATATATGCACATAACTACTTTAGTCATTCCCCCCACCAACCCTCCTGGTTTCATATGTTAGTTTTTCTCTTGCTTTTTTTGTCTTTGCAACAAATTCTTTATTGCAGAGAAAAGGATTGTTCCTAGGGAGCTGGTAGTTTGGCTGCTGGACCAAAGGATAGAGACAAGGATAGAGAACAGTTTTGTTTCTAATTGTGCCCCTCATTCTCTGTCTGACTTTAACTAAAGCCACAGCATGGCTTTAACTTTTAATTTCCACTTACTTATTTGAGATGAGGTCTTGCTTTGTTGTCAAAGCTGGTCCTGAATTCCTAGGCTCAAGTGACTCTCCTGCCTCAGTCTCCTGAGTGGCTGAGGCCACAGATGTGCTGCTTTCTTATTTAAAAACTGTTCTGCATATCCCTTATCTACTGCTGAATGTGGCACGTTAAAAGACCATGTAATAAAAATCAGGCGCAGGTAATAATATAACCAAAGCATCATAGCATAGCATAGCAAACCTTTTCATCTGTTTACCAAAAGCTACTTAAAATCAAATCTCTGTGAGTTCTGAGATATGCTTTTGGCTGAAATGTATAAATGATTAATGTTGCAAGTCAACCCTGAGGGAGCCTAAAAGCTTCCTCCACATGTGTACAGACTTCTCCATAAATTTATCAGCAGTACTGTATTAAAATTAACAGAGAGGGCAGCCACTCCTGCCCACTGCTCTGTGGCTGGGGGAAGTCGGGACTGGAGCACCAACTCTGGGCTCAGCCACAATCTCCGTGAGGACTCCGGGATATCCCCGCGGCCATCTGGTTATATACATTGGAAGGGCTGGGAGCACAGCTCCCTGCCACAGGAGCCAAGAACAAGCTGTAGTGCTGTCAGGGGTCAGGGGAGTCTTACCTTGGGACTGCATTGCCCCGAGAGTTCTGAGGAGACCGAGAAGCCAGTTTGGAAAAGGCACTCCCAGGAATACAGATTGAGTAAGGCACCAAAGTAGGAAGCCATTCCACAGCACAGAGATGATATAGAAGTGAGAAAAATACCTGCAAAAGGAAAAGGAGTTAGTCATCAAGGCAGAATGGTGTTAAACTCTTACACAGGAAGATTATTTTTAGTTCCTCTACCAGTCCCCAACCCAAAGTACTCTTTAGCTTTTAGAAAGAACTTGAATCATACAACTATTGCGTAAGAGTTGCACAGTCTCAGACACATGCTAGAAGAAACCTTAAAGATTTTAGGCTCCAGTATTTTTCTGAATTATGCTGACCTAAATATAATGACAAACATTTCAATAACACAAGTATCATTAATCATACGTAGGAACTCCTTATATTTCTCAGGTAAGTATAGAGTTATTTTGCAATGAACACATTTACAAACCAAATATAGATACTACCACAAAACCAAGAAAATGACATTATCCTTGTTAATTTAATGTGAAAGAAGCTGACTTATTAAAATGACATCACGTAATAGCACACAAGAACTTTCTTGTTCTTGCACACAAGAACCTGTTCTTTTGATGGTCCCTTCCCCACACCTTTCTACAACTGGCCGAGTATTTCTTAAACACTTGGGATCAAGTGTCTCACATTGTGCTTTTTCAGAATTATGAATATTTGCTTATAAATTAACAGACAGGGATAGAACCCCAGTCTGAGCACTTCATTTATGTCGCCAGCACTTTAGGTACACATGAAGATAATTTTATACAGAATTTTTTTTTTTTTTAGTACACTCGCATTTTGACTGTGATTTATCACATGAATCCCAGTGTGGAATTTGTTTGTTTTCCTACTTGGGGCATTATGTAAGCATGCAAAAAGTTTTGGATACTGGAGCAATTTGGATTTTGGGGTTAGCCTGCATTTTTCCTCTATGTGAATTAATTCAAATCCCTTCGGATTCTTCTGGGTATTGAATTACAAAGCCTTCCCTGGTCTTTCATGCATCTTTATTAAACCTCTCCTTTTTTTTTCTCTTTGGTCTGTGAAGAGTACAACCTGGAGCCAAAGAGGATTAACTATCAGCTCAGGGGCTCCTCCAGGGAGGCCAGTATTTGCTCACACAGACCTCACCCATCAACCCAGTCTGACAAACCTGACCTAATCTGATCACTCCATGGCAACTCGCTTCATTCTCCCCACTCCTTTCAGCAAATTCTGGTCTTGGATCTGCCCACTCTGGTCACATGGGATTGGATAAAGTTTAATCCTACACAGAGGTTTGAAATCAGGTACAGACGGTCACGCTTTTATGTAGGCCTAAAGGCCTAGTTCTCTCCAAAGTGCAGCAGGTTCATCAGCACCTGGCTGCCATCTTCTCTCACTTTCCAGGGCTTCCTTGATACCTTTCCTGGTCAGGTGTGGCCAGAGGAAGGCTGAGGAAAGGCGAGGCTTCTACGGAGCAACCTCCAGCCTGGCTGCGTCACTGCCTTCCCTTTCCCCCCAGTATTGATGAAGCACTTGGGTGGTGCTGGGAACGTGGCAGAGAGCTGACCAGATCCCTGCCTTGGAGGAATTTACTTTCCTTGGACACTCAGGAAGCCCATGAAGCAGCCTGCCACACCTAGCGTAAGGTGGGGTGGAAGCACAGGGAGGAACAGAGGCTGTTCTGGATGGCGGCTGGGGGACACCTGCCAGAGGGGTGATCCTTGTGGATTTCTGGGGGAAGAGCTTTCTGGTCAGATGATTGCAGAGGCACCAAAGCGGTGCATACTGGTGATCAAGAACAGAGAAGGGCCCAGTATGGCTGGGGGGCCTGGTCTCGGGGTGGGAGGCAGAGCTGCAGGGCCTTGCAGGAGGATGGCTTTTAGAGGGGAGATACCTCAGTGGGCGGCTGTGCTGAGGCCACAATGGATGTTTCACACATTCATCTGGCTGAAGGACAGTTCTGGAGATGGACGATGACAATGTGAATGAACTTGCAGCCCCTGAACTGTACTCTCAGAATGTGTTAATGGAGGTTTATGCCATGTATGTTTCCACACAGTAAAAGTAAAGCACTTTTAAAAGAAGATGCATATAAATTTGATTAAGTTTAAATAAAAAGCCTCTGATAACTAGGTAGAGAAGAGTCTAGCACGGCATAGAGGTGTGGAATGGATCCTACAGTTAACATTATTACTGAATTTCATCTTCACAACGATCTCATGCTTATGTTATCTTCATGTGGCAGATGAGAAAACTAAGGCTCAGAGACATTAAATTGCTTCCTAGCAATTTCCCACAGTGAATGGGAGCACTTGGCTGCACAGATACTTCCAGTGATTTGAGATCAAGTTACATCACTGTGCTCTCATTCACATAGCCTTGGCTTATCTGGATCTGCTTCTCTGACTACTTAGAACCAAGTTGGATCGAGCCGGAAACATTTTGTGTAAGTTGTTAGACCCCATCTTGCTATCCTGTAATGGTGTTGCTGATTCAAAGTCGAATAGTTGTTTTTACATTCCTGCACTCTGTCTTCCTAATTTCCCATACACGATAGGAAACACTGATTTCTTCTTAGAGCAACTCACATTTCTTTTTTTTTTTTTAATTTTATTTATTTATTTATTTTTTTGTCTTTTTCGTTTTTATCGGTACCAGGGATCGAACTCAACGACTGCCTGCTTGTAAGGCAGGCGCTTATGCCGCTGAGCTAAATCCCCAGCCCCCTTTTTTTATATTTTAAAGAGAGTAAAATTAAACATAACCAAAACAGAACAAAACATATCTAAGAAAGCAATGTAAGACAAATTTCAAAGCAAAACAACCAGAGATCTTTACTATCTATCATATTGTCTCTTGTTGTGTTCCAAATAGTTGTCCATATCTTCACATACAGTGAATTCATACAAAACAACATAGTATAAGACTGATCCAAACAAGATGATGAAGGCATTTTACGTCCTCAAGACCAGACAATAAGGAAGTCAACAATGGCTGTCATAGCGTCTCTCATTCTCTTCAAAATAGCTGTCCATGCCTTCATGTACGTTGAAATTAAACAAAACAGACTAAAATCACTCTGAACAAAGAATAATAGTATTGTTGGATTTCACATCAATGACACGACGGGTTCAGCACTGGGTACTGTAGTGTCTCTTTTTCTTCAAAGTAATTGTTCATTTCATCATGTGTTATATAATCAGTTGTCATAGACTGTAAGTTCTACACATGCATTAGTCTCTACATGTATATCTATCCTTTCTGTATTAGAGGGAAAAACAAAACAAAGACAAAACAAAACAAATTCCTAGAAAAACATGAAATGAAAGTCATATAAAATCACAACACAAGGTGATCCATAATGGTTACTATGATGAGTCTTGTTATCGTTAATAGGACTGTCTACATCACCAAGCATAATATAATTTAATATAGGAGTACATAACATATTAATAAAAATGAAACATTGGAGATATTATAAGACTTCAAAAGCAGGTCATAAACCAGAGTGGGTATCCTAATGAATCTTGTCATTTTCAGTGTAGTTGCCAAATGCTAAGATTTGATAGTATCAATCATAACAGATTTGAGTAAAATCAGTCGATACAAAACAGCAATCTAACAAACCATATTCAAATATGATTGATCATAATAAGACAGTGTAAGTTACACAGTGCTTCAAATTGAGTTAATAGGAAATTAAGGATGATTACCATACTATATCTTGCTATTTTGGGGATAGCTGTCTGTGCCCTCAAATCTAGTACAAGTAGACAAACTGGAACAGAATATAATCCATCTAAACAGAGAGATGAGAGTAATGTGGATTTTAAATCCTGATACACTATTAACAATATCCTCTGCCTTTTTTAGACAGTTCCTCCCCTTTCACTCCCACAGGGTGCAGTGCACATTTTGGGTCCCACCAACTCCCTCAGTTTTTAGATTGGAGGGGGAACCTGCTATTTACCTAAGTCGTTCTGAACCTTCTCACTCCTGGACTTGATCTCATGCTGTATTCCTTTACGTACAAAAGCCTCAATGTTTTCCTTCGTTATAGCTGAGTATTTCTCTATTGCACAAAAGTATCATGTCTTTCCAGCCTATCTGCAGGTGCTGGTTGAGTTGTCCCTATTTCTCTCTGGTTCCCTGTCACATACAGCATTGTTTTCTCACATTTGATTTTCGGTCCATAAACCCTCTTTCAAGTTAATTATATTTTCTACCCAAAGCATCTCAATGGACCCTACCTTCTGATCTACTCTGCTTGTTAGTGTATCAAGGCCATCTGTGTTAGAGATTATAGCTAACCATTTCTGCCTCATCTCTGCTATACTATTTTTCTGCCATTGGTTGTCTACTTTTCTCCATCATTCCACTGTCTGCCTCATTCATTGAAGCCTCTCTGCCACTGTTTCTGAAATCCTACTATTTTTTTTCTCTCTCTCAAATGTCCTTCAGTATTTTTTGTGGGTTGGACTGGTAGTCACGAATCCCCCCAGTTCCTCTTTGTCATGGAGAGATAGTTTTTCAGGATACATCAATCTGGGCTAGAGGTTATTTTCTTTCAGGGCTTGGAGTACTTCACTCCAAACTCTTCTTGATTTGATGGTTTGTGTCAAGAAGTCGGCTGTAATTTTGATGGGTTTTCCTTTATAGGTGATCTGTTTCTTTTCTCTGAAAGCTTTTAATATTCTGTTCTTGTGATGAATTTCTGGAATCTTGATTATTATATATCTGGGTGTGGCTCTGTTTGGGTTGTAGGTGGCTGGAGTTCTGTATGCCTCATACATCTGAGTATCATTTCCTTTTCCTATGCTTGGGAAGTTTTCCTTAATTTTTTCCATGAATAGCCTTTATATTTCCTTTGCATGTACTCTTGCTTCTGCACTCAAATTTTTATTCTTAAGTTATAGATCCTCTTGTCATCTTCTAGCCTTTGTATTGGTACTGCCTATTTCCTTGTTATTTCTGAGATCTTTCTTTTTGTGATCAGGCATTGCAAACCTATCTTCAAGTTTTGTTAATCTATCTCTAGTTTCTGTCAGGCAATTTTTCTAGCTTTTGATGGAGTTTTAAATTTCCTGGTAATCTCTTTGAATCTGTTTCATGTATTCTACATTTTCCTTATATTCATCATCAAACATTTCTCTTCTTCTTTTGTGTTCCTCCATTCTTCCATCTGTGTCTTGACAGGTGCTTAGCATTTCTTTTATTAATCTTCTTATATCTTGGCTTACTTGAATTAATATTTCAGCTTTGAGCTTGCCTGTGAGGTCACGAAGATATCTCTTTATGTCTGCTGATGCCATGTCTGATATTGCATGTTTTCTGCCCTCAATCTCTTTTGTATTTGCCTCTCCTGGATCAATATTCACAAGTTTGGGGGCTAGGAGCTTTTTCTTATTTCTCTTGTCATGTTTTTGGTTTCTTCCATATAGGTGTATAGTGGAGGTCCCAGCCCCTTTCCTTGTTGGCGATGGTTCTTCTAAAGTGTACTGGTTAGGGAATTCTGCCCTCTCCAGTTTGCTGCTGGTCACTGAGGTGCAAGCAGGGGCAGTGTATGCTGGCCCCTCCCCTTTGAGCCAGTCAACCTGCGGGGGTCTTTACCACATCAGAGTGCACAGTGCATAGGGAATTGTTTTAGGACAACTCACTGGGTCCCAGCCAGGGGTGTGACCCAGGCAAAGCAGATCCCACCAATCTGCTGTAGGCAGGGAGTAACCAACTGAAGTCACTGCCATTCCTAGTTCAGGCCCGTCCTGCCCGATTCCAACATGTCGTCCAATTGGTCGCCCTTTTCCAATGGGAGGGTCTTATTCTGAGCACTAACCAAGGTTTACTGCAGGTCTCCATGCCAGCTCCATTCTCCACTGGGCTCGTCGACTCCCAACTTTAGTTCAACCTCGGCTCCAGCAGCGAGTGCTGCGATCTTCAGTTTGGGCAGCTCCAGCAAGAACGCTGTGGCCATGAATCTGAGCTGCTCTGATGGTAGCCCAGCGACCGCATGTTTGACCAGCTCTTTTCCCTTTAGTTTCTTTGTAGATCAAGAGGATCCATCTGTCTCTGTCTGGTCTTCTCCAGGATGTTTTATTCCTGCATCTGAGTTGTTTTTCTCAGGGAAGCTCTGTATTTCTGCTTACTGATCCACCATCTTTAGCTTCGCCTCTCATTTGTTTTTAAAGACCTAGTTCAAGCTTCAAAATGCAGATCTAAAAGCTTCACTGCCTGCTGTTTTACACATTGTTCCTTCTTGTTCCTCCTTTGGGATTATGCCTCTTGGTAGCTGTGTATGTTACTGGGGAGTGAACTGGATCCTTACACTGAGCGATGCTCCCCTACCTTTTTTTATTTTTTAATTTTGAGACAGAATCTCACTATGCCATTAAGTTGCCCCGGCTGGGCATGAGCTTGAGATTCTCCTGCCTCAGCCTCTAAGAGTGCTTGGATTATAGTCATGCACCATAGCACAGCTATGGAGCAATGCATTTCAAGCCCTTAGGAGCAGGGAGAAAGTATTTCTTAGGATTACACAGTGCTCTGCATGAACATCTTCTGATTAACAACTGTTGGTGTGATTACCACGAGCCCCGACTGCTCTAGAGCAGGGGATATAGCAGCCTGCTGTTGGTCATGGTGTGTATGTGCACACGCATGCACAGCCACGCACACACGAAAGATTTTACAGCATGGAAGCAGGCAGTAACTTAAAAAACTAAAGCAGGGGAAAGAGACAGGAGGAATTAGGGGGATGGCGGAATTACAATTTTAACAAGATACATACAGTGGGCCTCAGTGAGAAGGGAAATCTCAGTGGACTCACTGGAAGTGATGGCATACACCATGTCATAGGGAACAGAGGGAGCTTATCAGGTAGAGTAGGGACAGACAGTGAAGGCCCTGAGTGGGAAAGAGGAATAGCAGAGAGGCCCCTAAACTGGAACAGATGCAGCAGGGTAAACTAAGGAGACAGCGAGGTACAGATGACATAGAGGGCCTTAGCTTTTACTGTGAATGCTCAAGAACTGCAGTATATGGTTTTCAGCCTAGGGACACGATCTGATTTCATACATATATGCTGAATTTTAGAACTCATCCCAGGCCGAGTAAGAAGAATTACAGGATTAATAAATGATGTTGACTGATCACAGCCAGGTGACTGGCCCTGTGCTGCGTGCATTCATGTCATTGCTACCTATTATGCTACCACTTTAGTCTGCAGCTGCAGTGCTGTCTCTTGTCTGGACCACTAAAGTACTATGCCTTTAAAACATAAATCATGTGCTGCAACACCCACCTCCCCCCAGAAAGCCCCATTCACGCAGACCCCTCTCCCCTTCAGCTCCATCCCAGCTTGCAGGGCCCTGCTAGCAGCTCTGCCCACTGTTTTTACCCTTCCCAGGTTGTCACTCCCACCATCTTGCTCACCATCAAACCCTACTGGCTCTCTTTAAAGTATGGATCACCATCTGAAATTATCCTGCTGGTTTTACAAAACATGTTTGCATATTTTGTCTTGCTTTAAGACATCATACCACAGCAATACATGTGCACCCATGTTTACAGAAGTGCAATTTGTAATAGCTAGATCTTGGAAATAATCTAAATGTCCATCAGTCAATGAATGGATAAAAAAAATTGTGGTATTATTATACAATGGAGTACTACTCAGCCATAAAGGATAAACTTGAGTTGTTTATAGGTAAATGGATACAACTAGAGACCATGCTCATAATGTGTAAAGATTGTTAAGATAGTTATTAATTTCTCTTAATTCATGGAAAAAAGTTTGTGCTAATATTGGACAATTAAATGTAGATTCTTATGCTGAGTAACTAATTTGAACATAACAATATGCAATTTATTATCCAGAGTTACCCTCTAATTATTGTATTTTGAAATGTTTATTTTTTTACTTTAAAAATAAACAGTTTGGGATCTTGATTTTAGAAGGCAAAGTTCAAGTACCACTCACACTACCAGCCCTCACCAGGAGGCATGTAACCTGTCCCGCACCTGAGTCTGGGTGCCTGTGAATGGGAATGACAATGACATTTTCAACATAGGTGTACCACGAGGACTAATCCATGTGACAGTGCTGGCACTTCATGGTGGCTACTAAGAGCCTGTCTATGTGCTCCTTGGCCAGTAGAATACTGGTTTTATTTTCTGACTATAAGCACACTGTCAATTGGAGACCCTGAATATACAGAGTAAAGGAGGCTCCCCTCTCACCTCCACCCTTTCTGCCCTCTATTCAGTGTAAATGGGTACAAACTCTAAAACAACAGGAATGTATTTTGCTTTTTGGAGTCATTTCCATTTTGATGCAACTGCTCTTTTTTTTCCCCATCCCAATAAAAATGTGTTTCATTCTTGGCCTTAATTTGTGGTACTTCAGAAATACTTAAATTTAGGGAAAATGAACAATAATCACCCCGTAGCACTTGAATTCCATGGGAGGTTCTACTTTAGAATTCCAGAAGACAAGGTGTGCATTATTTCACAAATATTCGAAATTTCAATAAGTCCAAAAAGCAATTGTCACAGGAATGACTAAGGGAAAGGTTCCAGCCTGACACACTTAAGTCCTACCGAAGAGACACAAAAGTGCAGGACTGGTTTTACTTGTTTTTTGAGGGGTGTGTGTGTGTGTGGTGGGGTACTAGGGATTGAACTCATGACCTTGTGCTTACTAAGCACAAGATTATGCCACTGAGCTAAATCTTCAGCCCCATGGGGCCGACTTTGAATTATTTTTGAATCCAGGGATGACTAGTTCTCTTTTCACAATTTATACATTTCTGTAAAGTAGGAAACGACATCCTGCAGGGATTTTTATTTAAAAAGAACCTTGAAGGAATAGGTTGGGCCAGTGTCTTACACAGAATGACATAGTTTTCCCTCCTAGTGTTAACACCTGACAGATCGTTCTCCCACAGCACGATGACACACGCCTGTAATACCCATACTCAAGAGGCTGAGGCAGGAGACTGCCCTGAGTTCAGGGATAGCCTTAACAAAAAAAACCCCAGAGACCTGTCAAAACAAACAACAACAGAAAAACCACCGGTTTTTATCCAGGTGCCAGGTGCCTTTACACTTGGTCCCTTTGCTGTCTGTGAACACGGAACCGGTTTGGTGATGTTTAAAATTTAAGCTTTTCCACCGCTGGAAACTCTATCCATGGCCTTGAGCACATTTACAGGTAGCTCACTCTACCAGCAAGCTAATCTTTAAAGGTTTTTTTAATAACTCAGATGTTTAACGCATCAGAAACTGTTTCAGATTCCTTCCCATTGATTTTTAAATGCCAATTTGGGGTGCATCTGAAAGGTAGAAACACACCGCTCTATTTTTACTATGAAAAATAGTAAAAATGTACTAGTAATAATGTACTAGTAAATAGTAAAAATTTGGCCGACTCTTCCCATCTCTGTCCTGAATTCAAAGTAAAAAAAAAAGAAAACTGTTAAGAGTTTTCACAATCTCTGATTGAATGACTTCTTCTGGACCAAGCAATTCAATCTCTCATGAAATCTGGAGAAAGCTAAATGGATCCAGGTCTGCCTAAGACATGCCACCCTGGCCGCGGCCGCGGTGGGGTCAGGAGCGCGGGCGCAGCCCACGGAGGTGGCGTCCCTGTGACGGCCTCGTGGCCTGCTTTGTCCTGACTGCGAGGGGGTCGGGGCAGCAAGCGCGGGAACCCGGTGCCAAGCGTGGACCTAATCAATTCCGGGCACCTCAGGTCGGACTGCGAGCTCCTACCTACGGCGCGCAGGAGCGGGGAATTCGGGGCAGACAGGGCCACTCTGTCGCCCGGGGCCCAGGCCTAAACCCGGCCGTGCTACTTCCGCGGGGGAGAGACGCTCCGAGCGCCGCGAGGTCCGGGCCCGCGCCTCAGGCTCGCGGGCGGCACCCCCAGGTCCGCGGACGCCTCTGCTGCCCCCTGCCGGGCTCGCGGAGCTGGGCCCCCGCGGTTACCTCTTGGGGACATCAAAAGCGCGGCAGGCGGCCGGGCGCGCCGGCCCGGCCAGCTTGGTCTTCCCGTAGCGGATGAGGTCCTGGAAGAGCGCGCACTCCGGCAGCAGGCGGGGCGGCACGAGCTGCAGCAGCAGGGTCACCAGAAAGGCGGCGGCCAGCCCCAGCCACACCGCGCTCAGCGGGCTCAGTGCCCACACCGCAGTCCCCGCCCCGGCAGCCATGGCGGCCGCAGAACCCCGCCAGCGCCGCCCGCCAGGCCCGCCGCCCCCTCTGCGGGCGGATCGTTGGGGACGCGCGGGGCGGGAACGCGCCCTAGAGCGGGGACACGCAGGCCCCGCCCAGCCCCGCCCAGGCCCCCGCCGGCCCCGCCCAGGCCCCGCCTGCGAGCGTGCGCGCGCTCAGTCTCCCCGGCCCAGGCCACGCGGGCTGCTGCGGGTCTCTGGTTGTAGCTAAGCGCATCAGCGGGAGCCAGCCGGCTCGCGTCCTTGCAGTTCATCATGGGACGGTTTCCAGGGGAAAAGCAGAACCATACCTAAGCTTTCCACTTTGATGTAGTGAGCTGCATTGAGGAGCATTAGCATGTTAGAGCGTCAGAGCCCCTGGCAGGATAGGTATGGAGACGAAGCAGGAGCAACCCTCTGTGAGAACGAAAAAGTAAAAACAAAGTTGGCAATAAATACATAGAATTGCCAACAGCTGTTAGTACGAACGTGTCTACGTATGGACCAAGGACACAAAAATGCTTAGGTGTAGTAGCGTGTTGGGAATTGTATTATGTAGAACGTGTAAAGTGGAAAATCAGAGTAATTGCATATTATTAAAAAAAAGTTGGGAGAACCATGCATGGTGCACACACTTGCAATGCCAGCACTTAGGAGGCTGAGGCAGGAGGATGGAGAGCTGAAGGCTGACTTGGGGTACAGAATGAGGCTCTATCTCAAAACAACAAAAACAAAATGGAACAGCAACAAAAAAGCCCCAATAAAAATAAAAACGTAGGGCCCTAGCCATTGTACTTAAGCGGTCATCCTCTTCCCACTAGAGCTCCAGCCCTTGAAGCCAAGTTAGCTCGGTCAGCTAGTTCTTTTGATGCCTGCTCCTGTGTATTGGCAATCTATTTCTTGACTCACCTGTTTTAAACAGTATTGATTGTCACTCTAAACGAAAATATAGCTCTTTTAAAAAATCTTTAAAATGTTGATTTCCAAAAATATTAGTGTATGCCTACTGGATGGCAGGCACCATTGTGGACATTGGGGTAGAGAGGATTACAAGACAGTTGGCGTTGGCTGTCTGAGCCTGCAGTCTTGAGATAAGGAGAGAGGATAGGGGTCAGGCAGCCAGCCTCTCACCCTTATCCCAGTGGGATATCCTGTGTGCAGGCTGAATATGCATCAAGAAACTATGTGTGCCAAATAGTGGAACTGGAAAGATCTTATGAATGTTTTCTTTTCTCTTGTTTTTGTTTTTGGCACTGGGGATTAAACCCAAGACCTCACACATGCTAGACAAGTGCTCTCTCGCTACTCTCCCAGATTCCTTTAAAAGGTGAATGTGCAGGGTTTTAGAGGCTTGCTTTTTTGTTCAAGAGTACCTAAGGCTTCATAGCCAGGTGGTAAGAGGTGGTCAAATGGGCATTCCATCTAGGGCAGTGATGGTGAAACTTTTGGGTACCAAATTGCAACCCCAAACCCACAGCGCTAACATTGCAATTAAATCTGAATACTGAGGTTTTAGTTTAGAAAAAACAGCTCAGACATTAACATCTTTTGTCTTAAAAGAAAAATACAATAATGCACTTGCCATAGGTTTGCCACTGATGTTAGGCAATGAGGGCTTCCTGTGTGATTCATGATCTCTTCTAGAGGAGTCACCCTTTGTTGTTTGTTTGTTGTTCTTGGGTGAATTCCATCGAAAGGTGACTGAGAAGTCACCCGGCAGTGCATCAGTGCATCGTAAGGGCCAAGTGTGCTGGACAGAAGGTTCTCTTATAGTTACCTAACCTGAAGAAAGGTTCAGAACAAAACTGAGGGATTTAGAGTCTATACTCTTGCTGACTTTCAGGCTCATTAAGTAGGTCAAGGGTTCTGATACAGCTGGTTGGACTAAAAGGGCAGGACATCTGAAGATGGATTGACTATGAAAAAGAAGTTTAGGAAACAGTTTATTATACGGTATAGAAAGATCGTAAAAACAAAGGCTGTAATGGTTATGAACCATTTTCACCAAGTTGATTCAGGAAGCCAAAGCCATCTTTTCCCCAAAGCTTGGACTGGGATCTGACATGGCCCAGACTTGTTTTAAGTGCTGCAAGGCAGATTGCCAAGTCCTGTGTTGCTTTCAAAGTTCCCAGGGAAAGGATAGTGAGAGAATAGAGAAATAAAGATGAGACAGTACAGAAAGCTGAGGTGAGGTGGAGCCCTCTGGATGGGAGGAGAGGAACTGCTCACCACCGCAACGCTTTTATACAGTTTGAAAGTTGATGTCAGGTAAAATTCCTTTGCCTAACCACTAGTTCACCTCTCACCTCCTCCCTCATTCTCGGGGCTGGACCACCTGTTCATCTGGGGTGCTCTGTGTCTTCAGGGTGCCCTGAGCTCTGCACAGGTGAACAGATCGTTAGCGCAGCTGCTCCTGACAGCAGGTCAGGGGCAAAACGACCATCAGAAGCAGTTAAACAAAAGGGATGGCAATGGAGTTCCTTATAACCAGTGTTACAAGTGCTCTTACATAGGCACCACCTGGTAAGATCCTGTGTCCCTGAGAAGCACAAATGAGCAGAAAGGTAATTATCATAAAGGCTCTGATTAGAAGAGCACTCAAGGTGCATGCAGGCCTCTGTTAGTGGATAGGGCAGGGATGGTGAGGGCTTTCCTCAGATGAAATATGGCTGAACAGTTATTTTGAGCTTTCCAGTGGATGGCTTTTCAGGATGGTAGTGTTCCTGGAGAAGTTTTTCCCTTTGAAGTTTGACTTAGGAATGATGCATACAGCTGGAAATTGGATAACTGTTGAAGGAGGAAGTACAGAGAAAGGGACTTTCTAAAGAGGAGCTAACGGCTGACCTTGCGGACCCTCCCTGTAGATTTTAGTGAGGACAAGTGTTTCAGGTTGATAGACCTTTGGGGTTCTAGGGATGCTTGTGACAGCTGTAATCCATATTCTCATATTGCCTGTTGGAAAATATTTAGTATAGATACATAATGGCTTAGAGACTGAGCTTCTAGAAGTCCGTATATAAGAAAGGTGAACCATGTAGCACTTCAAATGGCTAAGGTCCATCAGGAGATCTTAATACTGCTATTGGTACAATTACCTTCTACAAAAACTGGGTTTCTTTTTTAAAATCTTGTATTTTGAAAACAATAAAACCAAATGTGACAAAACAAAAGACAGTCAGTCAGAACAAAATAATGGACATAGTACATGACGTAAAAACAAAATACAACTTGATCAACAATGGTTATCATAATGCCTCTTGCTATCTTTAAAAGAATTGCCTATATCATCAGTTATAATAAAATTGAACAAAACAGTACAGAACAAAACTAATAAAAATGAAACATTGGAGACATTACAGGACTTCAAAAGAAGATGATAGTCTTCTTTTGATACCCAAACCAGAATGGGTATCATAGTGAATCTTACTGTCTTCAAAGTAGTTGCCTATATCCTCAGACTTGATACTATCAAACAAAACAGAATAGAATAAAATCAGTAAAAGCAAGACAGTGAAAGCAATATAGGGCTTCAAATGAAGTTAATAGGAAATAAAAAATGGTTACCATAATACATCCTGCTGTCTTTGGAATAGCTGTCTATGCCATCAAATCTAATACAAGTAGACAAACTGGAACAGAATATAACCAAACTAAACAGAGTGGTGAGAGCAACATGGGTTTCAAATCATGATACAAGTTTAACAATGTCCTCTGCCTTCCTATTTAGACAGTTCCTCCCCTTTCACTTTCCCAGGGTCATTGTACATTTTGTATCCCACCAACTGCTTTAGATTTTAGATTAGGGAGGCAACCCACTATTTACCTAAGTGGTTCTGAACCTTTTTACCCCTGAACTTGGTCTCAAGTTGTATCCATTTACCTACAAGAGCCTCAAGGTTTTTCTTCCTTATAGCTGAGTAGTTCTCCATTGTATAAAAGTGTTATGTCTTTCCAACCAATCTGATGGGTGAGCTACCCCCACTTTTTTCTGGTTCCCTGTCACATAGAGCATTATTTTCTCATCTTTGACTTTAAGTCCATAAACCTTTACAGACTTGTGCAAGAGCTAAGCGATTAGGCCATACCCAGGAATCCATAACTTGTTAATCCTCAGAAACTATGAAGTTATTTTCTGATGGTAGGGGCTAGACGGGCTTTGATATCCTGTGTATGCTCTGCTGAAGAAGCTCAATGACCTGGGGTTAAAATAAACCCTAAATAATGTATCCTTTGAGACAGTAACTGGGCCTTGGGAATTTGAGACTCAGTATCTTCTGCCAGTTAGGAAAGTTAAAGTCTGAATCAAATGATCTCAGGCCTGTGTTAGAGAAGGGAAACAGAAAAGATCATTTACACATTATAGGGTACCGCCATTTGTTATGGTTAGGTCACTTAAATCCCTGGCTAAAGTGTGTCAAGGCCCATGGGAACTCTCCCTGAATTCTTGGGGAAGGATCATCTAGGAAAACTGTTTGCTCCAACTCAGTTCATAAGTCCACTGAAAGGCAAAAAAGGAATTGGGACTCAGGAATTATTGGAATGCAAAACAACAAATCTTTAAGGTCTAGGACTGTGACCCATTGAGTATTTGAAGGAGTCTGGTCAAGCAGAATATAGAGGCTACGGATTACTGGGTGTATAGGAATATAGTAACTATCTTGTTTGCAGTATGGAGATCATGCATATCTCCACTGGGCTTCTTGACAGCTAAAAATTGGGGTATTACAAAGTGACTGACAAAGCACTACAAGTCCGTAGTGAAGGAACTTACTTATTAAGGGTTGTAGCTCAGGCTTCCAGCCAAAGAAAATGCTACTTACAGTATGGGAAGCGATTAGAATCTTTTAGCTTAATCACTACAGGTATAGAAGTAACAACCCTTCAAAACATGTGACTGGCCCACACTTGGAATTTAATAGGAAGGTCAGTAAGGATAAAGTCATTGTCAGCATTTCTGGGAGAGGGAGCCATTATGGTAATCACAGGGCTGTCAGATGAGCTAGAAACACCTTGAGACACCATCTTTGTTAATAAGTCTTGGCCCAGCAAAGAACAGAACATTCAGGCATTACTGAAAGAGCATGGATAAAGAGAAAATTATTCTGTAAGCAGCACAGGAGAGGAATAAGGGTTTGGTCTCTAGAGTCCTGATGATGTTCCAACAAGTGTTGAAGGCTAGTTGTTTGGAGTAGGAGATTAGAATAGAATAAGGGGCCCCTACTGTCAAGGAAGAAGCTTAAGGATTTACCTGTGTCATCAAATGCTACCTGAAGCTGCATCCTACTCGTGATGGTAGTCAGTCTGGGAACCAGTAGGATACTGGGGCCTCCCCATTCCAGGGGAAACGTCTGGATTGGGGTTTCTTCAGTCTGCAAGACAGTAACCCTCACAGTGTCCTCTATTTTACCACATTTAGGACAAGGTGACTTTAGGAGGTTGAGCTGCTGTAAGGAAGTCTTTTTTCCAAGGGTCTGGTTGCTGGCAGACGCAACACTTAATTGTTAACTTCCTTGGGGAAGGAACCAGCAGATAACATTATGGTTGCCTTATAATTCAGCAAGAAGCTCCACATGTACTTTGAATTGGGAGCCTGGTTTAGACCTCTCAGTGAGGTCTGGGGGAGTTTACATTTGTAATCCCAGGGAAAAGTTATTGGAATTCTAATAAGCAAATTCCAATCTACCACTTCCAGTGCAAGTCACAGAGCAAATAAAGAGATGAAGACATCTCCGCAGTTGTGGGGAGCCAAATGGATCCTAGGTCTAGTTGGAACATTGGCTAACTGGAACAAAGGCCACGACCCAGGACCAAACCAGGATTTCATTTGTGAAGAAGGGAGTGGCTCGGGGTAGAGTGCCTGGGAGAATGGTGGGACATAGGTAAGTACTGTGAGCTGGGCTAGGTAAGAGAAGCAGTGGTACCTCCTCAGTATGCAGAGAGAGCTATGCAGAAAGAGTACTGGGTTCTAGTAACAGGTGGCCTTTAAATTTGGAGGCATCTGTATGACACAGTTTGAAGAAGTATCTTGTGTTTTTTTGCCTCAGCTTGTATGCCTGGCCTTTATACCCTGCAACACCATGGCCCCTTTCTCAAGGCTCAGTCTTGGCTGACTGTGCTGCATCCCTTGGGCTAGCTCATCCTTAGTAGTAGGAGCTATAGGCAGGGCTCACAGACCTGTTGCATTGCTTCAAAGGCTACACATCAGTGACTGGCTAGACCCATTTGCATTCCTTAAAGCCAGTTGAGGGGGCCGGCTGTGTGCATACCAATATACAGAAGTAGGGCAAGGGTGAGCCAACATGGAGACAAATGGTCCTCTTTAGGGAGAGCCTTCCAGTGGTCCTCCACACTTGTCCTCTTTTTTTCATTTAATCTTAGCAACAAGAAAAAAATAACTAAAATGGTGCCTCTCACTAAATGATGCACTAGCTTATATCCTATCAAATATCTGTAGTGAAGGAGGCCTGATGTTTATTTTCCAATGCACAGATTGACACAACTGGAGAATAGTCACTGGATGCATCTAAGAGGTGACATAATAAAAGCCTACTGAGAATTATCACATGTAAGGAAAAAAACACAGAGGAGTAGAGTCGTCTTTTTTCTCTGTTATTGTCTAAGGAGTGAGTGTAACATGTCTTGCTTGCTCAGATTTGTGTGGTCCATCAGTTTCTATCACTGACCTTTGATGCTCTTTTTGTAATGAGGGCCAACTTGGTGGAACTCTCAAAACATGATGCACTAATTTGTATACTGTTAATTATCTCTAGAGACAAGACCTGACTATTTCCTAATGTATAAACTGATGTGAACTGTCTAACGTATGCCAAAAGATTACAGCAGTCTTTGGATCCCTTGGCACATTAACCAGGTTTAGTCAATAGTCTATATAGATGCAAAAACACATTCAAAGCAGGATTATCACAGTGAAGTTAGCAAAACTATTAACAGTATGCCATTCTCTGACCAAATGCAGTATTGTTCTCAAAAGTGGGAGAAGGGATAACAAAACCACAAAACCTAGGAAGAGATGATGCTGGTACATAGCCTAGGAAAAAGAAAATAAGGATGACCCTCATGAACCCACAGCTTGAAATATCACACTGACTGTGGATTACCTTGCCTGAGGCACAAAGTCTCACATACAATGCAATAATCTGAAGCCTATAAACTGTTGCAGCACGTTGTCAGCACATGAAAAATGGAAGCTGAATAGTCTTACTTTGAGATAGTGAGAGCACGAAGATTGTAATTTTATCACTCAGTGGATCAGTGATCCAAGACATCACAATAAAGAGACATCACCAGGAAGCTGGGTCCCTTATTTCTTTGGCTCTTGCTTCTTTCTACTCTCGAAGAAAGGATTCAGTCAAGACACAGGTTGCCATGCCGAAGTACAGGTAGAATCTATTGTAAAGTAGATACAGAATTTACCTTAAGCAAGAAGGCAGAGTACCACAAAGACATCTGCACAGAATGTGTGTTTGGATACCTTTTTATGCACACAAAAGTTATGCCTGTGGTTCAGGGAACTGTGATGATTATCACTATTTTTTTTTTTTTTAAAACATGAGGTACATGCTTATCAACATTTCTCTTAGGGGTTATTTGGAATGTTGATATCTCAAGAATGTCTTTCTTGTTCCTCTGTGTGGCCAGTGAGAACCTCAGCCCATAGAGGATGGGTCTCTAAAGAATGCTCCTCTTTCTGATATAATTGGGTGCAGGTCATAGTGCCTAGGAATGCTGTATGCCTTGTTTTTCCACTAAATAGCCAGGTGGCCAGATATCAGGTAGAATGTGTATAATGTATAACCTTTATATGTCCTTGTGCTCTGTGGGATTGCTTTAGGTATGAGACGTAAGATTATAAATGCATTATACATTGATGTATTTTTTCTTAATTTTCTTTTGTTATTTTAAAAATAATAAAATACAACAAAACAAGACAGAACAAAGCTAATCAAGACAATGCAGTGAAATTGATACAGAACTTCAGAGCAGGATACCAGGAAAATAGTAACGTTATAAGTTATAATTTTCCACAGATCACTCCACACCATGCTCCTGTTCTGTATGCGTTGCCCACCCCTCTCCCTTTTTCTGTTTCTTCTTAGCTGGGTTCACATAGATAAGTTAACCTCCAGCCTTGTACCCCCCCAACTCCTTTTATCATAGAAACATTCTGCACCTAGCCCTCAGCCCAACGGAGCCCAACACCCCGTTTTCTGAGATCACTGTGCTCCAGGTGTCCCTTGTAAAACTCCTCAAATTCCCACCCTGTCTTGCAAACCTCCCCTGTTTTGTGGTTTTTGCCAATAAAAGCTGTGCTCCCCACTATCTCGGCACGCAGAGGTTGTCAGTCTCCACTACTCCCTGCATGGCTGGTTACCAGCTAAAATAAAGTGCTTCTTTTTCTTCAAAAACATCCTGCCTCATTCTGAGCAACATTTGGGGATCTCATTTTCGGGATAGAACAAGTAATAGGTACCATAGTGTATCATGTTATCTTCACAATAGTGGTCCATCCAATCAGGTATAGCAAAATCAAACCAAAAACAGAACACTATAAAACCAATCAAAACAGAATATTGAATAGGGCAAGACAATTGATCAGAACAAAGCAAAACAGTGGAAATAATATTTGCCTTCAAAGACAAGAGAGAAGGAAACCCCATATTTGCTGTATTGCATACTGTCATCCTCCCAAGGGATGCTCAGACCTCTGGCACCAGGTCAGCATAATCAACCCACCAATACAAGCAGTTAGTTGATCTATGTGCCTTAGTTGCTATCAACTCCAGCTGACCTGGAAACCATCCAGTTGCTAAGGAGGGAGGGGCATGGAGACCTTTGATTCTCAGCCCTTGGGAAGTCTTTGTTTCTTTACTTAACTTTACTTAACCATAACTGTCAAAACATGGTCTTTTGGACCCATCCCTATGTCCTTCATTAAAGTCTAACCACACCCTTTTGTTCTGCCCCCATTAATGTCTAATTACTACCTAATGCTAGTAACAAACAGAACATAAATGTTTTAAAGATACAATTTACCATGACATAAATTCTTATGTGTCTAGAAATAAACCTAATAAAAGATGTTTAAGACTATGTCAAAGAACATAAAACATTGCTGATATTTAAAAAATGTATTTAAAAATGGAGAAAAAAAAGAGAAGAGATATTTAGTTTCCAAACTGGATGACTCAGGATAGCTAAGATGACAACTTTCCCAAAATGGTTTGTGAAATAAATACAAAATTAACCAAATGCCAACTTTTTGTTAAACTTAACAAATTGGTCCTCAAATTTATAAGGAAGGGGGAAGGACTACATGTTGCTAAGACACTTCTAAAGATTAAGATGTTGGGAGACTTTTTGTATGAGATGTCAAGGCCAATGTGAAATACTGTAATTGCACAGGTACACTAGCAGAGACCAGTGGACTATGGGACATAAAGGAGAATCCAGAAACAAATCTCCATGTGTATAATAACATGCTGTGTGTTTGAGGTTGTATGCTATATCTGTATGGAAAGCATAAACTTTGCAATAAATAGAGATAGAACAAACAAACAAACCCCAAGAGATAGAGGTGGAGATGGAGGTTGGATGGAGATGGAAATAGAGATAGGAGACAGAGAAATGTGACTGTGTCCTTCTTTCATTCATGCAAGTCAGTTGTGGGCACATTAAAGACCTAATTTGAAAGGCAAAATAAAAAATTTCTAGTAGGCAATAGAGAAAACATTTTCATGCTAAGGAATTTGTCTTATTTGAGAAATAAAAAAACTATAGGAAAATATCAATACATTTCAAAACATTAAAGTTGAAATCTCTGCATGAGGAGATACTATGGAGTGAAATATAAAGCACAGAGTACAAAAATCTATTTGCTATATAAATAGCAATAAAAGATCAGTATCCTGAAATTGAAGAGAAGACAGATGATCCTCCCCCCCCCATTAAAAGAAAAATGGGCAAAAGACTTAGTGGGGATTTTCTTCATGTGTGAAAAAATGACCAATCACATTAATAATTAGGAATTGTAAACTAAAACCATAATTAAACACAACCTTGCATCAGAATGGTTAAAATGAAAATAACTGAAATCCTGACAGTCAAAGCTTTGGAGGACTCACAACTATCAAACACTGCTGAAGTAATTGTTGTATAAATTGTTGTAACCACTTTGGAAAACAGGCAAGCATTAACTGGTAAAGGTGAAGACACTGCATCCTATGACCTAGCCAGTCCACTCCTTGGTGAATACCAGGGAAATACACATTCCAGTGTACTGGGAAACACACAAGACTATCTACAGGGCACTCACAAAATGCAAAGCTGGAAACTAATGAGTTTTTCCTCTGTGTAGTAGAAAAGCAAAAGCAAAGAAAGGAAAAAAGAAAAGGCCTTTATTGAGGGCATGGGAGGGCTGCAGTAGACTGCAAGATCCCCTGGGGGCAGACAAAGAAGCCCAGTCTTTATTCAGTTTGATAGAAGTAGGGTTTGAATGAGTGGGCAGTGACATTTTGACAGTGATTGGAGAAATGTTGGTGCTCATGAAAAGCAGGGAGTTCAATTTTTGGGTTTGGAAGAATGGGGAAGTCAGTGTTGAAGGGAGGTGCTGTCCAGCGGCGTGTTAGGCAGGCACCATGCTGAGCCTGGCAGTGCTTCACAGGGGCAGAACCCATCAGAGTCAACCCAAATGTCCATCAGCTACACAATGGATACAATATAATGAGGCACAGTCATTCACCCTACTACTAGGGTAATTAAAAAGGACCCATTACAGTTACACGTAATATGGAGGAATCTCACAAACATAATGTTGCATGAGGAATGTGTAGGCACACAAGCATAATTTAATTTTCATAAAGTTCAAAAGCTACAGAAAATTAGAAATGGTTATTATATTATTATAACAGATAGATGACTTATAAATTTGTGCTTGGGAAATGATTACGTACAGGAACTTCCTGAGCTCTGACCATGTATGGTGACTATTGAGGCATTTATAATTACTTTTATCCTGTGTATTTATGTTTCATGCACTTTTATGTATGTTTATTTTACAATAAAAGTGTTAGAAAATTATATTATTAACCTGAGCACTTCTCATCACTCTATTGCTACTATCTTGGTCCAAGCTAACTTGTTCTTTCTTTACTATATTATTGTGATAGTTTCCTAAGTAGTCCCTGGTTCCCCTGCTGTGGTCCTAATAGTCCATTCTTAAAACAGTGGCCAGAATAATACTGCTAAATTGTAAGTAAATCATGCCACTCTTCTGCTCAAAATATTCCATTTTGTTCCCATGTCATTCAGGAGAAAATCCAAATTGTTATAGTGACCTACAAGCCACCATCTACATGTTCTGCCAAACCAAATAACACTCTGTCTTAGTTACTTTTCTTAATGCTGACACAAAATACCTGATACCCAAGGTTAAAGGAAGAAAAGTCTGTAGAGGTTCAGTCCACAATCAGCTAGCTCCAAGCCAGGATGGCACATGGCAGATGGGCAATAGTTCATGGTGGTAGAAGATAGCAAGAGCCACAAGGGAAGGGAGAGAGAAGCATTTTTCTGTCCCTTATACTGTATCCAGTCTACTGGGATTAGGACAGTACCAATCCAATCAGTGAACTGATCCAGGAATCACCTACCCTTCAGCCCAGCACCCTTAATCCCAGCATTGAACCATGAATCAGTCACAAATTCTAGATTCAGCTACCTTTGAAAAAAAAAACCCTCTAAAAGTGCAAGAGGCTTTGAGGGGGACCTTTAGACACAGAACATAACATTGCATAAAAAATGTATAAATGTATTTGAGTCCCCTAAAGATTATATACATTTATTTATATAAAAGGCCTTTAGTCCATCTCTAAAAATTGCCAAAATCCTAACAGTTTCAGCATTTCTGAAAAGTTTAAGTCCCAAATCTCCTCTGACATTTAAGGCAAATTTTTAGATGTGAGCTCCTGAACAAATCAAAAGAAAGCTAAACACTTCCAGCATTCCATGACACAAGATAGACATTTTCATTCCACAAGTTACAAACAGGGGAATACAAAGAAATAGAACCAAAGCAAGTCCAAAATCCAACAGGGCAAACATTAAGTCCTATAGTTTCATGCTCAGCATTCAAGGTAATCCATGGCCAGATTGTGAACTCCGAAGGGTTGTGTGGCTCCACCCCTGCAGCAATTTTGGTGGTGGTGGTGGTAGATCCCATGGCTTCTCTCTTGGGACCTCTCTGCTCCCTCCTTGCAGTTTTCCTCAGATCATACATATTCCTGGCTTCTCCAAAATTCTGGGGTCTCCACTACACCTTTGGCTTTACACTTGCAGCTTCACACACCACTGTCTTAGGGGCACACTGCCTAAAACCTGGAAGGAAGCCTTCATGAACCCACAACTCTTCTATTCTTCATACGCCTAAAACCCATACCATGTGAATGATACCAAGGTCTTCTGCCAGCTGGAGCAGTATCCAGGCTTCCCTCTTTCTTGGCTGTACGGATAGAGTGCCTGGATCACTGAATACTCTGAATCCAATTCCAAGAAACAAGTTCTCTATGCTGCTGAGATTCTGGAACATGGCACAGCTGTCACCAATCTGTAACATGATGGGGACTCTACCATTCTGGAATATGGTGCTCTGGGGTTCTCAAAGCAAAGTGTTCATTTTTGCAATTTTGAAGCTGCAGTGGGTAGAGTACTGCTGCTTCTTGTGAAGTCCTTAGGCCATCTTTTCTATTTTTTTGTTCCTTCTGAGCTATGAAATTCTTCTCTGCTATTTGTAATCAACAGCTTTATTGGAGGTTCCTTTCTGGCTGAATTGTGTTTTATTTCATTCTGCTAAATCTGGCTAAAAGTCTCCAACAGTAGCCATGTCATTGCCTCAATATTAGAGTGCCTTGAAATTTCTTTTACAAGATTAGTTAGTTTGTGTCCCTTAATTTCAGTCTCAGGCAAAGTCGCTGAACACAAGCAAAATGCAGACAAACTTTCTGCCAAAGCATAACACACATCACTTGGACTCCAACAGCCAGTGTGGTCCTTCTTCCCATTAGAAAACTCCCAAACCTGGTCTTTACCTGCCAAATTTCTATCAGTCTTCTGAGCACTGACCAGAATCTCCCATACAGAACATTCTAGCTCTGAGTTCCATAACAAAATACCATACACTGGGTTCAACACAGATTTACTTTCTTACAATTTTGGCAGCTGAGAAATCTGAGATCAATGTCTGCCATGTAGACAGTCACATTGACAGTCACCAATGTCCTCACATGGCCTTTTATCCAGGTGTGCCAGATGGGAAGGAGAGTGAGTGATCCCTCTGGTGTCACTTTTCACGAGGACACTAATCCCCTATTTGACTTAGGGCCCAAACCTTATGGGCTCATTTAACTTAAGTCACTTCCTGACTTCAAACATGGCCACATGGGGTTAGGGCTGCAATCTATGAATTTTGAGATATATCCCCTGGTCATAACTCTGACCTAATGGATACTCAAACACACAAGTTCCAATGTTTTCTGCATGGACTAATCATTCTGCCCGCAGGATTCTTACTCCAGATAATTGAGTAAATTCATCCTTCTCTGTGGTAAGATGATTTTCTTAGACTTTCAGTTTTCAGCAGCAACTTTCTTCTACCTCCACTCCACACACTCCATAGTGCTTGTCCTTACATACCATGTAATATGCATTTACTTTAAATTTTATTTATCATTCTTATTAGAAACTTAAAGTTCTATGAGGGCCAAGAGTTTTGTCAATTTGTTGACTGTAGTGTGTTCAGCAATTAGAATGGTGCCTGGAATAAAGCAGGCACTCAGTAAGAAACAGCCATGGATCTTTGGACTCAGATCTGACTGTGCTACATGTCTTCCAGTCTTTTCCCCATGGTGTGGGCTGGACTGGCACTGCCCATCTCCTAGGGCACATGTTGAAGTTCTGTCCCAAGTACCTTAGGATGTGACCTTACTTGGGGATTTTTTTGAGATGGCACCTTTCCAAGTTGCTCAGATTGTGTAAGGGCACAATTATACAGACAATAAAGGCACAGTTACAGAATAGCAGACTAACAGACATGTTACAACAAATTAAAAATCAAATAATGGCTTCTGCCTGTGCTTTCACTTCTTGTCATGTAAGCACCCTGCTAACTGAGTCAGCCTTGACTGTCTTGGTACAACTACTTCTGACAATGCGCTGAGCCAATTTGACTATCCCCAACCTGTGTTTCCTTTAGTTAACAGAATATATTATTTCCAACTTGATTCAAGGACTTAGGTTGAGACGAAGTGACCCAGTCAAGAACACCCTTAACTTTGCTTGCTCCACTCAAACTCCTCCCCTTGTCCCCAGGATGTTCCTATATATGGTAAACAATTCTTATTAAGTAAATTTATTTAGAATTAGTTTGCATGATGATATATGACTTAATTCAGCTCATGCAACCAATCATGTAATAACCTGCCATTTGCCTTGTACTTCCTGTTTGCAAACTATATTTAAACTGAACCCAAAACTGCTCTAGTGCTGGTGATTTGGAACTGTTTTCCACCATCCTACTAACATAATAAACATTACCTTCTTGGTGCAAATAGTCTTCCATTCAGTTTGATATTGGTTTTTCTGTAACATTTTGACTCAAACTTGTGACTATCCTGCCTTTGCCTCCCAGATAACTGGGCTTACAACTGTGTACTATGGTTCCCAGTTTCAAAATATGGTCTTGGAAGTGGTAATCAAGTTAAAATGAGTTCATTATGGTCTTTTCTAATACAATAAGCTTATAAAATGTGGAAGATTTGGGGTCAGACAAAGCCATTAGAAGAACACTATAGAAAGACTGGAGGCCTGCTGTTACAAGCCAAGGAGCTACCAGGAGTTAGGAGAGGGATCTAGGACAGATCTTTCCCTTGAAACCCTCAAAGAAAACCAGTACTGCCAACACTTTGATGTTGGGCATCTAACCTCTAGATCTGAGAGGCAAAAATTCATTTCTGTGATTCAAGCCAACCAGTTTTTTTATGGCAAACTACCCTTCTATCCCTGAAAATAAGATCTGTCTGGAAAATTATCAGCATTGAAAGCTAGAGATCAAAAATGTCAGACCTGATCAGCCTGGGCCTTGTCATTACTGTCTTCTTGCTCAGTAGCTACTCTGTAAGGCAGGTAGTGTCCAGACCAGGTACCATCTCATGGGTGCTGTGGCTCACCAGGAAGATGCTGCAAGAAGCAAATATTCCCTTCTCTGTGGAGGAAGAGTTATAAATATTCATCCTGAAAATCTCCACAGATGAATGGTATCTTGCCCTGTGGCTGAGGCATTGTCACAGAATGACATCACCCTGTGTCCCTAGCACAATGCATCATAGAAGTTAGATACTATGTGTGGCCCATTTGTCCCAGACTTCCTCTTCCTCCTGATCTTTCATCTTTTATATCTCTTCCTGAGATTTTTCCTCTCTCCATCCACTCTTTTCTCTTTCAACCTACTTTCTTTGCAGTAGCCAGAATTGGGTGATGTTGCTCTCCCTGTGCTATCTTCTCCTGGGCTTTGTTACAGTAAGCATGAAATCCAGGGACGAGGAGGGATTGTATGCTTCTTAGTAGGCTTACTGTGTGCCCCGGGGCAGCTTCCCTCCCGGAACAAATGAGCTGAGTAGATGTTTGCACTAGAATGAAGGAAAATCTTTGGGAGGTTGATCAGGTCTAGAGGTTTAGATATGGAAATCATTCAGAGAACTCCAGAAGAAATAAGAAAACTATACTTGCTAAAACTAAAGTGGAAACAGAATCCAACTTGGGGTGCTAGTAGCTAACACATTTAGTAATACTTTCTAGTAACCAGATTCCATTGAAAAAGCTTTATATATTAATTTGTTTAAGCCTTAAATTTCTGAAAAAGGTATTACATTCATTTTATAGAGGAAACAAATACAGAGAACTCAGTTAGGTTTGTTTAAGATCTTACTGTTACCTGGGTTGCTGTGGGCTCTTAGAAAGATTCTTTCCTCAACAAAGAATCAGACAAGACATGCACAAGATGTAGTGATGTTTTATATGTATTAAAGATAGGGGGAAAAAGTACACTCTATAGAGTGAGCACCAGAAGAATAGGATTTTCTCATTGGCCACAGGCCCAGGGCTTGGGAACTATTTTTCTGCACGTATGCCCTGGATCTCTGTGACTGACAGGTCATTCCCACATTCCCAGCTGGCCAGCCATGCCCTAATCTCCTGCTTCATTATCATAAATGAATGCTACAGTCATATCAAAAAGAGAAAATGCACAGGCTGGGGATATAGCTTGGGGGTAGACTGAATACTTAGCATATGAGAGTCTGGGACCAAATCACCAGCATCAAAACAAGAACAAAATGATGTAGTAAGGTAAGTACAAATGAATGTGGCGTCAGCTGAATTTATTGGTGCTGATGAGAGCAATGAGCCTTTGGTATCCTTCAAGAAAATGTTCTGCCTGGGAAATGAAACCTGTGCCCAGTAGTGTGAATTGGTGCACATCCTTTTCCTTCATAGCATGATGGAAGTGTGTTCATGAATGCACAGATGATGCATATATGTTGTTAACTATTTTCTGAAGATGATTCTTCAGAGGAATGAAGTCTGAAGGAAGACAGACTTCAATTTTTTTCAATGAATCATTCAGGTGTAAGTGCTTTTGATTCCACACATCCCAGCCTCTACCTGCTGAGAATATCTGCTTTTTTCCATCCTCCCACATTAAATCCTTCCAACAGAGCTTGTCTCAAATTTCGTTATTTTTAAAAAATCAATAGACACCAGTATTATTACTGTTATTATTATTTGTTGTTGTATTGGGGATTGAATGTAGGATCTTCTCATGGGACAGGATTGTGACAGGCTGCTAAGCTGCTCAGGTTGGGCCACAATGTTCTATATTCTTGCCTTCTAGAATACTGGGCTTACAAGTATGCACCACCAGGCCAGGCTTAGACTTGATCTTTTTAAAGCAGTTTTAGGTGTGTAGAAAAATGAACAGAGCCAGGTGAGATGGCACATGCTTTTAATGCCAGCATTTGGGAGGCTGAGGCAGGAGGTCTGCCATGGGTTCAAGACAGCAAGTTCAAGGCCAGCCTATACTACATAGTGAGATCTTATCTCAAACAAAACAAAACAAAACAAAACAACAACCAAAAATGAGCAAAAAAGCTCCCATATACTCCCTCATCCCCCTGTCCCTATTACATGCATCATTAATTAGAGAGGTATATTTGTTACAATCTATGAGGCAATATTGATCTAATTTATAATCTGTTGTTTCTTCAGACACAGTGAAAAGTCAAACAGAACAGAACCGAATAGAACCAATAAAAACAAAACAATGAATGCAATAAAGGACCTCAAAACAAGACGGTCATAAATCCAAAACAGCTACCATAATATATCTTGCTATCTTTGCAATAGATGTTCATGCTATCATTACAACAAAGTCAACAAAAACAATGAAAATGATATAAGACTTCAAAACAAAACAGTAGGGACCTATTTATTCTTAATGGCACAATTCTTACATCATGATGACTAGTTTCTCTCCATCTGTCAAAGTTTCAGAAGGCCAAATTCCTGCTTGGTTGAAGGTCTTGCGTCTTCTCTGATCTTTGACTTGCTATACTTGCTTTTGTAATCACTAGAGTAAATGCATCCTAAATCACCTTTCTTTCCATCTTTGTTTTGCTCTGCTCTATTTCCCCACATTTTTCAGTTATCCTAGCAGTTACAAAGTTCTTTTTTTTTTTTTTCTACACCTACTGGGAGGCAATTATTCTGTTGGGAAGGATTAACAAACTGACAGGAGAACTAGGAAAATAGTCACAGGAAAAGATGTATGCATCCAAAACTTGGACTTCTTTTTTTCACTTTAGTTAACACTAAATCTTACCACTTTTGCCTCTCAAAACTGAAAGAGAAGAGAGCGTGCACACCAATTGGTAGGATGTCAGAAAGAAAGAGAAAAGAACGTGGAACAGATACAATTTGCAAAGGTAGTGTTTAAAAATGTTTCCAAATTGATTAAAAATGTGGTTGTGGGAAGATGACAACTTCTCCGAGATTTGGAGCCCTGATGCTGGAATACAGCAACGTGTAGAAGGGGAGAAGGAAGGAAGTGGGTCCTAGGAGCCCACAGGGATCTGAAAAGAGAATTTGAGCCCCCAGGGAGTGTGAAGAGAGGAACCTCAGAGTGGGAGAGGGAGGTGCAAATGCTCTTTTCTTCCTGAGTCTTGGCGTGTGGCACGGGAGGGGTGGCTCAAGCCTATCTGCAGAGGTGCGGTGATCCGGGTGACTCCCGAGGCCTCCACCTAGTGGAATAGAGCAGTGGAGGTTGTGTACTTCAATGCCTGGTGAGTGATTTCAGACTGGTTTGGGTGTCCCCAGAAAAGGGCACTGGCAGATAACTATTATGGAAAGAGGTCAACTGAACTCAGAACTCATCTTGGGGCTTGCAGTGTCAGGGTGAGGCACAGCTGTGACACCCAGCTCAGGGAAATAAGTTCAAGTTGGTAGGTGGCACCTGCAGGGTTGTGGGCTGCATGACTCAGATCCCAGCCTCACAACTAGAAACCAGAAGCAGACTCTAATCTTACCACTCTGCAAGGCTGAGGATGGAGGACCACAAGTTCAAAGCCAGCGGGGGCAACTTAGTTACTCAGCCTTAGTGACTCCTGTCTCAACGTGCAAAAGTGCCAAAGGGCTAGTGATATTAGACTTGGGGGCCCCTGTCTCAAAATAAAAAAAAAACTGAAAAGGGATGGGGATGCAGCTAAGTGCAAAGGTCCTGAGTTCTATCCCTAGTACTGCACAGACACACGAAAGTCAAACATAGGTTCTACTTTATCTAACAATTCCACTTCTAAGTACATACTCCAAAGAACTGAATGCATATGTCCATGCAAAAAATGGAACAAATGTTTATGTGAACTTTATTTATAACAGCCAACATTCCAAATGTCCATTAAATAATGAACAGATAAAATATATTTACACAGTGGAATAGCCAGGTACAAAAAGTGAAGACTGCCACACGCCATCATAATATAAGTGCCCCTTGAAAACAGGCCTGAGGGAAACCAGTCATAACATAACTGAGGTCGAGGGACGGGTGATAATTCATCATTCTCCTATCCCTCTCCCAGTCCCATATGGCAGACCTACTTAGACACCAGGTTTTTCCCTAAAACAATAACAGCCCAGAATCTGGGCCTTACAGCCTCAGTTTCCATTCTCAGATTCATTCCTTAAGCAAGGCAGGGAGAAATATGCCAGAAGTAGCCCTTCCACACTCCTTAATCTTTATCCTTTATCTTGTAACTCCTCCAAGTACTCCCTGACATATCCTGACGTATTCATTCATTCATTCATCAAACATTTATTGAGCACTCACCAAGGACAAAGTGCCCAGTGAGAAGTACAAAGGTATGGGCTGTAGCCTCAAAGACTTGACATTTTAGTTGGGCGATAATGACAATAAACATCTGAATAGGTAAACAATAACCGGACCCTTTTAATGCTGATCTTCTAGGAGCCAGTCCAAAAGACTATTTTTGGTGCCATCAGTATCTCTCCTTAGTGATCTTGTGCAGTGTCACAGATGGAAATAGCCAAGAACTCCTGCCTTACCCTCTCCCTTGAACTCTGTTTTCATTTTTCTAGTTTTATTTATTTATCCAGTTTTAAAAAATGAGTCCTTAAAAACTGTTTTAAATTTATTTCTTAGAGCAATCGCTGATTTTTTTTTCCCTCCTGCAACCGAAATCTACTCATGTCTGGTTTTCCCAGAAACTGGTAGCAACATTCTTAAAGTTGCTTAAAAATCTTGAAGTCTCCTCTTATCCTCTCATATTACCGCATCCAACCCACCTACAAATTCTGTGTGTTATCTTCAAAGGATTTTTAGAATTTGATGCAGTTGCATTTTCTTCATCACCATCATTCTGGTCCAAGTCACCAGCACTCCTGCTGGGATTATAATAATCTGGCCTTTCTCTTTTGCCTAGATTCCTAAGGTCTACTTGGAAGGCAGCAGCTAAGTGCTTCTTTAGGTGAATTCAGATCATAGTTGAATTTGCTGAGCCCTCCAGTGGCATTTCCTAGTACTTAGAGAAAACCCCAAATCCTTACCACGGTGCACATGGTGCACCTAATCTGGGTGCGGGTGTCTCTGACATCACCTCCTTCCACTCTTGCCCATGCTGTGCCCCTCAAGGGCTCCTGCCTTCCTGCCTGCTAAGCATGTGCCTGCCTTGGGCTTTTGTCCTTTGGTGCAGTGTACTAGGCTGCTCTCCTCTGTACACCCCCCAGCTGATCCCTTCTATCTTTTGATTTGCTGCAAATCAAATCCACACTGAGAGAGACCATCTTACATAGAATAATATTCCTATCCCTTCTGCATCCCCCTTTTACTAATCTCCATGTTGCTCAATACATTTGGCCATGCCCTATTTAATCATGCATGTGTTTATTGTTTGTCTCTTCTCACTGAAACAAATACTCCAGAGGCTTGGGGATTTTTTCATTTCAGGTTGCAGTCAGTGCCTATAACTGGGCCTGATAATAAGTTCTCAGGAGTAAATGAATCATTCCATATAAATTTAAGACATCAGCAGAGAAATGTAAGGCAATGCTTATTCACTTCAAATTAGTGACAGATGCATTGACATTATGGTCTATTATATTTATTGTTATTACCACTTGAATAATTATGTTTTGAAGGTATCAAGGCATTAGTGTATAAAGCAAACAGGATTGAAATCCTGTTATTTTATTTAGGTTAATGACAAAACATGACATGAGTAATGGATAAAACAGGAGGAAATGGGACAATTGGAAGGAAGAGAGTGGGAGTTAAACTTCACTTCCTATATGACTTACATTGTTAACAAATGGTTTCATTAATGTGCTTCCTCTTTTCCTTAGTCTATTTGATTCACATAACACTGAAATTCATTTCCTAAGTTACATCTAAATTTCTAGTTGGCATGCAAAACAGCAATCTTTTATGAGAAAACATGTCTGTTTTCTCATATACATATAGTGACACTGGAAATTGAATAGGCTTGATTAATGTTTTACAAGTATCTTCACAAAAATGAATGAAAACATGTTCAATCACTTGTTTCTTGGAACGACCTGATGATTGTATTTTAGATGAAACCTCATCTTTTTATACCTTAGATTATTTCTTTATAATCAAGGATAGTGTCTTTTTGACTTTTCACTCAACAATGCACTTAGGTTACTAGGTGGTTTTGGAATAAAAATATCACTAATTTTAGCTATAGTGTTTTCCTGAATTTCTTTACATTGTTAGCAGACAATATAAAGGAGACATTTCCTGAGATTCAAAATCTAATCAGAAAAATGAATCTTTTCATCCAACAAATATTTATTCAAAGTCTCATATGTGCTGAGCATATTGTGAGGAGCTCGGTGCAGAAAGAATAAGACCCTCGCTGTGAGGAGCCTCTTGCAAAAAACTGCCAGTTCTGTCTCGCCTTCCTGCTTAGTGCAGAGAAATTGGTCTTTCCAAAACCATTTTAAGAACTCTGTGATTGGAACACACATGACTGATTTCAAATCCTGGCCCTTTTTTCTTGGTCAAAGTTCATTATTTGTAATAATAACGCAGGAAACACAGGTTTGTTACATAAGAATAGTTAGTGACTGATTTGACAGATGTTGAGGAATACCCCAGAATTTGTTTATAAATATCCCTAAGGGCATCATCTGTTCGTGTATATTTAAATAGTATTTTGAATTTTCCTTTTTTTTTTCTTGGCCAGTGAAGCAGAAATCTTATTTTTTCTCTGAGAGATGAAAGTGTCCTCAGAGAAGGCAGTGAGAGAGAGATGGGGGCACCTGATACCTCCAAGATCTCCCGGAATCAGGTTTTAGGGTGCCTTAGTAGATGAGCATTTTGATTTCTTTGTTCATTTATGAAAAAAGAGCTTGGATTTCATGAGCAGATCACAGACAGATGCCTACTAGTTACCTGGAGATTTTGTTAAAGAGCAAACTCTGCTTCAGCAGGCCAGAGATGGGGCCTGGGATTCTGCATTTTTAAGCAGCTTTCGGGAAATGAAGGCCTAGGCTGCTGTCTACAGCCCACACCATCAGGAGGGAAACCAGCACTGTTTCAGAGAAAGACGACGGGAGTTACACGAGTGTCTTCAGATTTCAAGTAGTCACAATAAAAAGACAAAGATAAATACCATAATAACTGTAATCGTAGTGCTGAACAGTAATCAGAAGTACAGTTTTAATGTGTCATCAATATAAACATTATGATGAACTATGACAATCTTTAAATCTGATGTGTGTTTTATACTCATAGCGCATCTCAGTGTGGAATAGTCACATTTCACGTGCTCAGTAGTGACATTTGTGCTGCCAAATAGGACCACACAAGGCGGGGCCACCTGGGCTACGCCTGTCAGTGCTAATAATTCGCTCCCTGAGTTGTGTCTACTGTACATTTCAAACATATTTCTGCCTCCAGGTGGCACTAATGTTCTGTGTTTTGTGCTTTGAAATATTTTTCAGATGGATGTTTCTGCAAAAAACCACTTTACAAGTTTATTGCTGTCTCCATTTCTCCATTCCATAAATTATACTTCCATGATCTGTTAATGTTAAGTGTCTTATACCCTCTATCACCTTGCCCAATAACTAAAGTCTAATAAAATTTCATTAATTATGCCAAAATAAATGATAGAAGGAATACTTAAATTTATTGTTATGCATTCTTGGTGGCAAGGGGCATGTAAGAATAATCTCTGATTACACAATATTTTTAGACAGGGGTGGTGATCTGCTATTTAACAGAAGTTCAGTGGAAACTGAAAAATTGCTGATGAATACGTATCAGATTTAAATAACTTCGTGATCCTACCTCTGAAGAGAAGGAAAATATTTCTTCAACTTTATCTAATTTGAGATGAGTGGTGCTTTGCATTGGTAGTTTATAAGTTAAACTTCCTGAAAGTGATGAATATAAATTTAACCTCAATTTCAACATTATCATTTTATCAATACCGGAATCATACTCTATTTGAGAGATTACATTTTTGGAAAAATAATTTTTAATCCTCAGGCTTAGTTTTTAAAAAACTATGTCCAGTATCCTATTTTTAAAGTGTTATATCATTTCTTTCATCTCAGTAACCCTCTAAGGACAACTAAATATGATAGGAAATAAGTTTTGTGAAAAAGAGATTTACATGAATTAGCTCATCCTCAGAGTGAATCACTGAGGTAGATATTGTTATTGTTTACACATTTCAAATGAAGAATTAATTGCTCCAGAGACTGACTATCTTGTCCTGGACACACGACTGTTAAGATGTGAATTCTCACCCAGTCTGTTTGATACTAATGTTCATTTTCTCATCTATCATGGTACAGAGGGGAACCTCTCTATTTTTTAAGTTGAATTGCCAGCCAGTGAAATAGTCAACAACAGCTACAATCTATAGTATCCATGATGAAACAAAGGTGCTTTTTATAATGATAAACCATGATATGCTGAAAACAAGGATGACAGCCAGGAGTTCAGGTACATACAGTCTTGTGCCCCTTTTGATTCTAGTTGGTTAATGATTCTCTAGACCAAGTCACTGCAACTATATGTTTTGTCTATGCAACAGAATGAACAGAGAATCTCTTCCACGATTGCATAGGATGAATTCATAACATGATTTCATGGCAACGCACTATAAATACAAATTCCTTGCAAGTAAGTGTAACTATTCCTGTACATAACTATTATAAAGCATTCTGCCTCTAACTTGTTACACGTGGATTACCCACTAGTTTTCTTGTGCTCTCCTTTTGAGTCATACAATATAAAGTTGTTGATGGGTGTTTGACATAGAACTGAGCTCAAGCCCTATAATACCCATTGGCTTTGTTACCTTGGCCAGAACATACTGAATCTCTCTTGGAACATCAGCTTTCTGAAATAAAAACCAGTTTCTTTTTTTCTTGAGGATGCCATGAGAATTAAATGAATGATATATGCCAAGTCTCTCACACATGGTCTAAGACATAGTGCTTAATAAGTGTTAATTTTTGAAGGCAATTGTGTATAAATACCAATAAGCTAATTATGCACCCACTTTAGTTTTTGGAGGAACCTCACATCCAGTGAGAGATAACTGTGAAAGATGAGGCTACTCCTCAGACAAGGTCTATGCCATCAGTATCATCAAATACTTAATTTCTTGATAAATTTAGGCCAAGTGCCTCTAGATTCTGCAGCAAACTCTCTATTCTTCCCTTTGCTTTGGCAGTGAAAACCATGTTTTCAGCAATCTCATTGGAAAAGGGCTTATGAAGATGTAGTAGTATTTGGCTCCCCATTTAATCCAGTTTCCTGGATGAAAAATTTGTCTTTCCATTTTGCATACAAAGGGTTTATAATGACTTTAGCATATTATTAAAGCAAGAGACAGTAAAAAATGTGACTGACTTTTGTAGGTCCTAATTTTGAGGCATGGTTAAAGGTTCACAGGTGGAAAAAATATATTGTTTAAAACATGCCATCATCTCCTGATATAAAAGTGATGCTGTTCTTTTTTCCTGTCTTTTTTTTTCTTTGCCTTTCTGCCTCTATTTCCATATGACTGCATCTGAGTACATGTAAATCTGAACACAGTGTTTGCTGGATTCTTGAAAGCCAGACTAAATGATTTTTCCTTATCAAATCACTTCATTTGCTGTTGGCCAAAGAGAAAGCCACCTAAGCCAAGAGATCACGGTTCACTTCGCATAAAGGAAGAAGGAAAATCGGTTCCAGTTGCTTCATAGGTAGAACATGACCTCACGGTATTCATAGACAAGGGCAGTTTCCTTGTGTGCTAAGTTTGGAAAGGAGTGAGGAGGCCGAGAAAGAGGGACAATCTCATTAAAGAGAAACACAGACAGTGCCTGACATGCAAGACGCTTTAACTTGGTGGATAAGAGTGATTCAGAGAGAATGGTTTTGGATTACATGCAAGGTTGCAATAAGAAAGGACTTTTCCACAAATGAAGTAGGCATGTGCCATCTTTTTCTGAAGAAGGTACAAAGCAGGTTGTGACAGATGTTAAACTGGTGGTAAGAGGGGAAATCAATCGTCCTCGCCCATCCCCACTCCCATTCAATGCCTGACCCCACTGCTCTCAGCAGCTCCTGTTGTCGAGCAACCAAGGGCAAGCTTAGGTGCAGAGGTGCCCTGGACGCAGCACAGGCTCTGTGACCGCAGGAAGCTCAAAGTGACCCTGGGAAATCCCTCAGCTTCTTAACCTTGGTTTCCTCTTCTGGAAATACAAATATTATCTGCCTCCATAACCTAATGAAGTTGTTATGAGGCTCACATTAGGTAATGGAAAGAAAAATACTCCATAAGTTGTTTAAGTGAAGCAAACATAGAGTCTAGTGATAACAATGACTTAATGATTTGATGAGTCTTGCACTTTTGCAGATCCAAGGCTTGTGGATGAATTCTCCTTTCCTTCTTACTGTTGGCTGACAGAAAGGAGGATTTGGTCAGCCACTATCAGACGGAATTAATCATATCTAAGACAGAAGCGCCTCAGCTCCCAATAGCCCCTACTAGAGCCTCGATTTCCTGGCTCCCTAGCATGCACCCCACAGTAAACCAGACCAAGGCTCTCCTGAAGATCCAAAAATAAAGATGCGAACTCAAGTTTATGCAGATATTAGGTGGAACGGTCCAGAGGCCAAGATGCGGCCTGCTTCTTCTTTTTGAGTTTGGAGATGAGGCTGTCCCTAGTTTCCTCTCCTTAAATTCCTCCTCTCCCTTCCTCTTCCTTCCCTTTTCTGTCTTAAGGTTGGAAGCTTTCTTCACTGAGGCATCAGGGAAAATTTAACAGAGAATTAAAACACAGAGGCAAGAGGTGAAAGCCCATATGAGTTTGTGCCTCTTTCCTCAAGAGTTTCTTTCATTTAAAAATATTTAAATCTCTTTCTTTTTTTAAAAAAACTTATTGTACAGGAAATGCAGAATATATTTTCATTGTACATCTTAACACATCAAATATTATAGATAAAGTTGGGGTCTCTTTTGATTTTGGTCCCCTCCCCAAAGAGAGCTATTATTATCATCTTAGTATATAGAGGTTAAGTTCTGGTAACTTAAAAATTAATTTATAAACTTTTATCTAGAGCAAGGTAAGTGCGCATATATCTAAGGATATAGCTCACTGGCACATTGCCTGCCTGGCAAGTGCAAGGTCCTGAGTTTGATTCTCAGCACAAAAAAAATGTTCTGCATGAATACTATCAATTGTACTTATCATTTTGTACTTTTGTTGTAAAGTTTTATTCAATACTGTATCTCGTTGGACAGCAGGTATTCTCATGTCTGCACAGATGCCTCTGGTCTCATTCTTTCGATGAGTGAAACCATTCCTTTTTGATGAACTTTTAGGAATTCCCAACCAATGCTGCATTTGTTTATTCATTTATACTTTTCTTCATTCCTTCCTTATTTTTTCCTTCCTTTTTTTCTTGATTCCTGCTGGGATTTTTATTTTATCTTATCTTATTTTTATTTTTTGTGTTTTTGGTGCTGGGGAATCAGCCCAGGACCTTGTACATGCACTGAGTTACATTCCTAGCAACATCAATGTGCAATTTTATGTACATACTGTGTTTCTCTAAAGTGGATGCTGTATTATGAATTGGGATACAATGAAATTCTGATTGTCTTATATCTTCCACTTAACCCTTGTTTCTCTGAAGGTAGCAGATTAAAGATCTTTTATCATAATCACTTTAGTTTTTCTCATTTCAACAAATTTTCAGTTGTGTACATTGTAATTTTCATGATCTTTATTTATATGCTTTTGTGGTAGCACAGAGAGACAAAACAAAACAAAACAAAACAAAACAAAATATGATTGTATTACTCTTGCAATAATCAGACCTAGGAGGACTTCTGGGAAGATGGCGGAGGGGTAAGCAGCAACAGATCAGCCCTCCAAGACTAAAGACCCAGACTCTGGAAAATAACAACTTGGGGGAGGAAAGAAGGAATGAGGTGGATCCTTGGGGGCCAGGAAAGAACTGAAGGGAAAATTGGGGCTTACAGAGAAATAGAAGCAATAGACCACAATGCAGAAAAAGAAGGGGAAGCCCACATGTTCTCCCTGGATTTTAGTTCTGACACAAGAAAGGAAGATTGAATCTATAGGGACGCACTGAAAGCAGTGGCTCCTGAGGACTCCAGGGAGAAATGAGCCAGTGGAACAGAGCAGTGGATACTGTGAGCTACAACAGCCAGGGAGTGACTAGTCCAAGCGACTGCCCTGTCCCTGGGAAAGTGTGCTTTGTATGCCGTTGTAGAAAGGGGCCAGCTGAACTGGGGACTTAGAACACTGGAGGTCAGCTGCATTTCAGGATTCCCAGTGTTAAACTCCCATGGCGACTGGGTGAGGGGCAGTTACGATGCTGTAGCAGGATATGAAGTCAACACCCAAAATCTGTAGTATTCCTATACATGAATAGCAAATTCATTGAGAGAGACATTAGAGAAGCAACGGCTTTTCCAATAGCATCAAGAAAAAAGAAACACTCAGGAATCAATCTAACAAAGGCAGTGAAGCACCTTTACATTGAAAACTACAGTACTGTGGAACAGGAGAACAAAGAGGCCATCAGAAAATGAAAAGATATCCCCTGTTCTTGGATAGGCAGAACTAATACAGTGAAAATGGCCATACTTTCAAAACTGTTATACAAATGTAATGCAATCTCAATCAAAATACCATTAACATTTCTCATAGAACTAGAGAAACAATCCTAAAATTCATGTGGAACCAAAAGAGATCCAGAATAGCAAAGATATTCTGTCAACAAGGACAAAGCAGGGGACATCACAATCCCCTAATTGAAGTTATATTACAAAGGTACTGTAATAAAGACAGCATGGTACTGGCCAAAACAAAACAAAACAAAACAAAACACACAAAATCAAAGAACCAATACCCATCCCAGAAAAAAAGCAAATCTGAGGCACAGTGGAACAGAATAGAAGATACAGAAACAACTCCAAGCACACTTAAACTTACTTTGACAAATTGGCCAAGCACCTTCACTGGAAGAAACATAGTCTCTTTAACAACTAGTGCTAGGAAAAGTGGCTTTCTACAAGGCAAAGACTGAATCTAGACTCATTTCTCTCATCATATACTAAAATAAAATCAAAATGAATCAAAGATTTAAATATAAAAATTGAAACACTTAATGTGCTGGAAGATAAAATAGGCAAGACATAGGTAAAGACAAAAATTTTAGGAACAAAACCTGGATGGCACAGGAAATATTACAAAGAAGCAGCAACTGGGCTCATATTAAATTAAAAACCTTTAGCACTGCAAATGAAAAGTGGAGATAACCCACAGAATGAGAAGAAGGTTTTACCAGGTACTCTGAGACAAAGGACTAATATCTAGAATATATAAAGAACTCAAAGGAAATCCAACTCTCCAAATTTAAAGGCCCAATCCAGAAATCATCATCTGAAATAAATACTCAATTCTCAGATGAAGAAATACAAATAACAAATAAATGTATGAAAAAATGGTCAGCATCACTGGTCATTCAAGAGATGCAAATTAAAACAGCACTGAGATTTTATCTTACTCCAGAAAGAATGGCTATTATCAAGAAATCAACTGATAACAAATGCTGATGGGGCTGTGGGGGAAAAGGAACCCATCTCCATTGTTGGTGGGAGTGTACACTGGTATAATCACTCTGGAAATCAGTATGGACATTCCTCAAACTAGAGATTCTGTTTGACCTAGCTATTCTCTTTCTGGGCATCTTGCTAAAAGATTTAAAAGTACCATACCATAGTGACATATGCATACCCATGTTTATAGCAGCACAACTATAATAGCTAAATCTTGGAAACATGCCTATCAACAGGTAAATGGATAAGGCACATGCGGTATTTATATACAATGGAATAGTATTCTGCCATAAACAAGGAGAAACTTGAGTCATTTGTAGCTAAATGGATGCATCTGGAGACCCTAATTTTAAGTGAAATAAAGAAGACACATAGGTTTAAATGTTGCTTTCTTTCTCTTGGGTAAGAAACCCTAAGTGCAAACAAGAAGCCAAATTGAGACTAAATATTGGGAGGTTGGAACAACATACTCCAATAGGAAGGGAATGAAGAAAGAGGGGAGGGGATGGGAAGGAGGGGAAAAGGGATTAAAAAAACAAACACCGGAAGGGAAAAAAATTGGAAACAAAGCTTCTGCAAATAGGGAGGGGAATAAGAGCTGAAGGGAAGGGAGCACAATGGGAGGAAAAGAATTAAGATGTATTATGTAAAGGTACAAATTCCCTATGGCAAATGCGAGTGTTGTAGATAGCAAATATGTACTAATTAAAAAATGTAAAAATCAACCCTGCACTTGACATGGTTGAGGGGTGTGTGTGTGTGTGTGTGTGTGTGTGTTTTGTGATTCTACGAGTTGAACCCAGGGAGTACTGATCTAATCTCCAGCCTTTTTGTAAGATTTTAAGATAGTCTCACTAAGTTGCCTAGGCAGGGTTCAAACTTCCGGTCCCCCTGCCTCAGCCTCCTGAGCAGCTGGGATTACCTGTGTGTACCACCGTGCCTGGCTGAGCTAGTTCTTTTTTTTTTTTTTTTTTCTTTTTCGTTTTTATTGGTATCAGGGATCGAACTCATGACTGCCGGCTTACAAGGCAGGCACTTATGCCGCTGAGCTAAATCCCCAGCCCCTGAGCTAGTTCTTACATCTTCATTAAGTGGTGAGGAGTCCCTTCCCAATGTATTCAACGCCAACACTCCTAGTGATACATGCTGGAGAAAACGCCGGAGGGCTGGAGAAGGTTGGAGCTCCACACAGTCCTATGAGCTCAGGACCTATTGCAGAAATTATCAGAGCTGTCTGTGACCAAGCTCTGCAGTATGAGCACTTGTCTAGAAGTTCTTCAGAGATGTTGCATAATAATCACAAGCTCATTTTCCTCTTACATTTTCTCTACTTTTAGGTGTTATATTTTATTCTCAGAGTCACTTATTTTTAAGGATGGAGACCTGAGCTATGAAACTTTAAAATATAGTGCGCACAGGCTTTTTGATGATGAAAGTACTGCATAAATATTATTTGAAGCTTGAAAATCTAAAATAAGTATAAAGTAGAAGACTGTCTTTCACTCAGAAGCAACCACTGTTGAAATGAAAATGGAAATTTTGAAGAAATAAATTTTCAGGCGCAGGCATATATCCTTTCCTCCACATTTTAACAATGTCTGCTCTACTTATTCTCTAGTAACTCATTTCTTATTTACTCTATTTTGTATGTGTGTTTGGGTATTTCTCATTAGGAATACAACTTTATCTGCGTCTTACTGTTTAAACTCAGTGTGAGATGATGTCTCCTGTCATAGGCCTACTAGAGCTCATCCATCTACGCTCTCATGGCCGGATGGCACTTCGGAGATGAGGTCTGCGTGCCGTTGTGGTAGAAAAGCTACCTGAGCAACTCTGGCTGGAGGGGATAACTTCCTCGCTGTCTCTGAGTGCGCTCAGGGACTCATCATTTGCAAGAGCCCCAGGAACCCCAACTGGAAAGAACACCTGTCTCAGACACTGGGAAAGAAGTCTATCAGTGCAAGTCCAATGGGGTACAGGGGAGCAGAGGCTCAATGGTGCGGAAGAGCCTGCAGTACTCAGGGTCTAGGCCTATTTATTTGTACTGCTGGGTTACCCAATTAGAGAGGCAAAGATAACTTCTTACCCCTCGCTCCCCAGTGCAGCCAAAGGGAGAGTCAGCTGGCTGTTGATTTTGCACACCACATTCTTGGGGTAACTTTTTCTTCTCTAAGCGCAAAAGAATACTGTTTATTGTGGCTAAGATAAATACACAAAGCTGTATAATTTTCCACAGTTGGTTAGGAGGAATGCTGAAGTAAATGTTCTGAATCATTGCAGTTGTCGTGAACTCTTTATTGGTTATTACTTATTTCCTTTTCTGATCCACAGTTTACTTAAATCAGTGAATGGTAAGCAGCATTCACAAAGGTTTGCTTCAGAGCAGATGTTTTCATACTATTATATAGGAAGTGCTTTCTGAAGCCTCTTGCTTTGTGAGCAGGGCTCGTGATTCCTGGCAGCAGTTTTCAAAAATTTTATTGTGGCGTGAACATTTTTAACATGAAATCTATCCTCTCACCACATTTGAAAAGTGTCAAACACAGAATTGTTAACTGTAAGCCCAAAGCTGCACAGCAGATCTCCTGAACTTATTCATGCTGCGTAAGTGGAACTTTCTTTCCCTTGATTAGCAGCTCCCCGCTACAGCCCTTGGCAAACATGATTCTACTCTCCGCTTCTATGAATTTAGTTATTTTAAATATCTCATATAAATAGAATCATGAAGGCCTTGCCCTCTGTGACAGCTGTTTCACTTAGCATATTTTAGCAATAAAGACCTATTCCCTAACCAGCATTCCCTTTTGAAGTTTAACAGTGTCATTAGAGCTGTGTATTGCTTGGCTCAGCGCAGTGATTCCTAGGCTGATCTGGACCCAATCGTGCACTGGCAGTGGAGGTTGGTTGCAGGGGTCAGGAGCCAGCTTTGCGGCAAATTGGTAAAGGTTCTGCTTGCAGTTTAGTTGTGCTCTCAAGGGAGGGCTGAGTATTTTAGTTTTTGGTGCTAGAGTTTCAGCTGTCAAAAGGGAGCTGCAAGCTCTAGGTAAGCGGTTATCATGGAAGGCCAAGTGTTAGGAGACTGGCTGGCTGGACATCACCCCAGCTGTGGCCTAGCAGGGTACCCTAAAGGACAAGTAAGAAGTGGAGAAACAAGAGAGGAGAAATGAGGAAAGAATTTGAAAGACAGAGGAAGACAAAGAAATGGGGCCCCCCAGGTAGTGAAGGTCAAAGTCAGCGGCTGATTGGCTGCCCAAGGAAGGCCTCCTGGGTCTTAGGGCTGGGGCTGTCTTGTGGGCTAGGTGGTGGGAGCACTAATAAAGGGTGTGACTGGGAACAAGGGGGCCCTGAGCTTGCCCTGTGTTCATGTACCAGCTCACTGAGATGCTAGATCTCCAGCCCCAGGAGCTTTCCTAAGTCAGTCTGGCACAGCGTTGGCAAGCAGATCCATGGAAACCACTGCAGTGGCCCTGTTATTGAGCTCCTGTCCACACAGGATCCAGAGAATGAGAGAGTGGCCAGAGTGCAGAGAGGATCTCAGGTGTTTTGTTGTTGTTGTTGTTGTTGTCTTGTGTGTGTGCGTGTGGGTACTGGAATTGAATCAGGGCTTCCACACTGGGCTATATCCTCAGTCCTTTTAAAAAGATTTTTAAAATTTAGAGACAGAGTCTTGGTGAGTTGCTAAATTAGCTGGGGTGGGTTACAAAAATTATACTATGAGGTATTAAACCAATTGGATATGTTGTTGAATTGGTGATGAAGTTAAGTTTGTATCAAGTTTGGGGTTTGGCCAAATAGGGTCAGCTCTTGTGGATGGAGCTGAAGGTGCCTGTAAAATAAAGCTAATGACCCTGTCTTCGTAGGGTTGAGAGAGGTCAACTGAGATCAAGGGTATTAGAACGCAACCATAAAGGGATCCACAAAGGGATCCACTTGTGGGAGTTTTTATGACTCTATTCTGGTCTCCCTCTGCATCACCCCGGACACTGTTGATCATCAGGGAATTGGTCAAGAATGTAGATAAATTTGCTCAAGTCCGTCTTCCTACCAGCAGAGACCACAGTGCACATCCCTGTGTGACATCTTGGTGAACAGCACCGCCATCTATGGTTTATCGTGTAGACAATCATGTCAGTGAGGTAGCAGAGTTTCAACAAACAAGATAAAAGTTAACTTCTTATAGTTCCTAACAGGGCATGGTGATGCACGCCTGTAATCCCTGCGTTCCGGAGGCTGAGACAGTAGGCTCACTGTAAGTTACTGGCCAGCCCAGGCTACAAGGTGAGTTCAAGGTCAGCCTAAGCCGCATAGTGAAACCCTGTCTCAAAAAGAGGAGCCTTGTGTCTGGGCACTGTGTCTGCATCAGTTCATCTTTGGAAACTGTATGCAAAATGTGTGTGTGTGTGTGTGTGTGTGTGTGTGTGTGTGTATGTGTATGTGTGCGTGTGCATGTGTATGTGTGCGTGTGCACCGGTGTAGTCTCACATTGTCTGGGGAAGACAACCTGGTTTCAACAGATCTCAAAGGAATCATGGTCCAGCCAAAGGTTAACGACTCCTAATCCACAGTGTTTTCAGTTTGAGGACTTTATTAAAAGGTGAATGAATCGACCAAAGAATTCTAATCCCGCCCACTGGCTCACTCAGTGCCACTGCTCTTCTCTGAGGTGCTGCCTGCAGGTTCCCACACTTTTTTTTTTTTTAACTTTTTACCGGTACCGGGATCGAACTCACGACCGCCTGTTTGCAAGGCAGGTGCTTATGCCACTGAGCTAAATCCCCAGCCCCTGCACTTTCATTTTAAGAAAAAGCAAAACACATCATTCCAGTGGGGCTGCTCCTTCTTTCTTTAAAGAACTAGTTTATTTTGCATGTGAGTTTTCTACTAGGAAGATAATCATACCACTTCTAGAAAAGTTAGAAACTAAAGAAACGTCGAAATATTTTTAAAAAGCATTCAAAGGCTCCATGAAAGTGTTTCCTGGCGGCACAGTGTAATGAGCATGGGCTTTGGTGTCAGACACATCCACGTCTGCAGTCTGTGGAATTTAGGGAAAGTTGCTTAATCTCCTTAAGTCTGTCTTTTCATTAAAAACAAATAATAACTGCGCTCACATCATAAGGTTCACGAAGATTAGACGAAAAAATGCTTCTGCTCAGCACAGTGCCTACAGTTCAGTCTATGCTTAATACATGACAGTGTTTTGTCATGACTTTTATTTTTGTTTATATATTTTTGTTTTTGCAATGCTAGGGATTAAACCCAGGCCCTTGCCCATGCTAGGCGAGCAGAGACTGTCTCTGAGCCACACTCTCAGGCTTCAGTCATTTTCTTGTACTTAAGATGATATTGTGTTTTTATGTCTTGTCTTTTTTCTCTTTCTATTGTAATAGTTCCCCACATTATATACTCTTTCTAAATGGTCATTTTAGTACTTAATTATATCAAACATAGGAAATATACCAGTCTACTTGACAATACTATGATTTTTGATTTTGAGATTGTTTTAAATTTTTAACTCTTAAAAGTGAGTGTTGTCATTACACCCACTTTGGATTTGTTGGTTACTGAGCACCCAATCTGAATATTCCACCATCATAATTATCTTAGGCAACTATGCTTTTGGAACCAATCAGTTTATGTAGAGCAATCAGGGTTTTTGCAGCATCTGTACATGATTCTTTGAAGGTAGTTGAAAGACTAAAAGATGGAAAATCACCTTCAGTGTTACCTGTGACTTTTTCTTTTGTCTCTGGGGGAATTCAAATTCTACTTGTTTCTCTCAAAGTAGCAAAAGAAAAAAAAAAACATGAGTAAGACTGAGAAGAAGGAGCGCTTTAATTATATAAGGAGACAGCTCCAAATCATAGGAGCGTAAATAAGTCAATTCTCTGTTTTTCTTGTAACTCTTCTAGCTTAATCATTCAGGGCTAGTATCATGCTTCAGCCTCCCTTCATTGTGTCTTCCTCCAGGTGGTCTAGGGTGGCTGCCACACCCGGTGGGTGGGAAGAGGAAGATAGAAAAGTGGTCGTCTACTCTTTAGGAGGCTGTCCTACACTTAAACTCAGCTCCCGCTCACTGGAAAGCGGCCACAGGGCCACACCAGGTTGCAGTAGACACTGAGCACTACAGCTCGGAGCCCGGAAATGATTGTATCTGGGAAAACACCAGCGGCTCTATTTCCTTTTAAAACCGTTCTATGAGTTCATGTTTGTAGTATACTGTGTCTCCCTGTGTGGAACTGGTGCACCCTTTTACCATTCTGTTTCCTTGCTCTTCCTCCCCCTCTGTTTCTTGATCTCCTTACTTGAGGAAGTTCAGGCTCTCTTCTTCCTATTTTCTATTTTGCTCTTTATTTGTAATTTGGGTTTCTCGTATAAGGTAAATCATGTGATCTCTAAGCTTGAGTATCTAATTTATTTCATTTTCCTAGAAATTATTTAAGTAATTTATTTTCCTGCAAGTGATTTATCCATTTTCCTACAAGTGAGTTAAACTGATCTTTCTTTATGGAAAAGTAGCACTCTACTGTGTGTAAATGCCACACTTTCTCTCTATTTCTGTAGAAGAACAGATATGGAGAAGCAATTAGTTGTCTTTGTCATAATGTAAATATGAGCTTCTGCGAAGTACTGGGGAATGCAATGGTAGAAGGCTTGCTTACCATATGCAAGCACTTGACTTGGATCCTAAGCACATATCGGGTATGTGTGTGTGTGTGTGTGTGTGTGTATAAACCTGAGAGAACCCAAAATGGTGACAGAGTGTTATGGTTTGTGCCTAGATGTCCCCCAAAGCCTTATAGGGTCATGGGGGTTTTTTTGGAGGTGGCTAAATCTAGAGCATGTGATTGATTTCTAGTGTAATTCTGGGGTTTAGGGGGCGGAGTTTAAGGGTGTGATCCTTAATCACCCTAGGGAAGACATCTCCTGTACAATATAACAGAGAAACAGACTTGTCCCTTCTTCCTCTTTCTCCTGTTGCTTTTGGTGTCTTCTGCTGCCATGAACAGTCGCCCCTCTCTGTGTGTCACCCTGCCTTGGAGCCAGCCAATATTGGACCAAAACCTCACCAAACTGTGAGCTAAATAAACCTTTCCTCTTTTAACTTTGGGTGTTTAGTATTTTGTCTCCCCAATGAGAAAAGTAACTAAGATATAGGGGGCAGGAAAAGAGGAAGTACTTTCCTAGAGCAACGGATGTATCTGGTGTGTAAATCACATTTGTACCATGTATCACTCATTCATTTTATTTAGATTCAATTTCTCTCCTAACTAGAAATTCGGCTACAATGTCTTTTACACTTTCTTGACTGTTTCTTGTTGTCTCTCCTCTGCCCACAAAGTCCTTCTCTTTCAATAATGTTTTTTCTGAATTCAACAAGAATTTGGGAAGTACTGGGCATGGCAGGTTATGGCTTTTCTCATTGAGGGGTTGAGGGACTAAAATGTTGTGGCTGAGACAGACACGTAAATGACCAAGTAGCAATAGTATAATTCATACTCTGTTGTAGTCTAAAGTCTTTACAGGTTATCATGGGCTTCAGAGAAAGTGGAAACTTTTCTAACTAGAGAGGAGGTGACGAATGGTCTAGAAAAATTTCACAACGAATTTGTACAAGATTGAGTCTCGAAGAATAAGAAGGTGTTTATCAGATCAGTGGTGTGATGAGAAGGGTAAATGAATGAAATATAGGAAAACATCCCTGTGTGTGATTCCTGGTCACAAGGCAGTAGTACACCAATGTAAATTGAGTTTAGCTTAAAAAGCACATGTATTGAGTCACATAATTGGAAGTCCAAGGAAGTAGGAAATGCAGGTTTAGCTTCAGAGTTCGTCCATGTTTTTGGGTCTCACCTTAGCCCAGATCTCTTCTTCAGCTTTATTTCAGTAGGATTTCCCCATGGAGTTCAGAGATGGCCCTAGACACTTAGCTTTACTACAGTCTCTGAGATCCTGCAGTGGGAAGATAGTTTATTTTTCCTAATGGCTCCAGTTAAAACTTCTAGACTGCCTTTGACTGGACTGGATTGAAATCACATGTCCAACCCTGAATATGACTAAGGTAGGGTGGCCCTAAGCAAACTTCACAAACTGAGGGTGGATTTGGACATGGCTTTTTTTTTTTTTGAAGGAAAATTGGTAATATTAGTAGAACAGGACAGTTGTTTAGGGATCTGCTAATAATTCAGGGTGAGTAGAGCAAGAGATCAGATATTGGAGGGCTTTGGGTATAATTATGCAGGGTGGATTTTATTGGTGGATTTCATAGGGTGTCACTAAAGAGCTTTAATTGGGAATAACACAGTTCCTTGATACATTATTATTAACTGAAGTCTCTAATTTGCATTCAGGTTCCCTCTTTGTGTTGTACATATGGTTGGTTTTGACAAGTGGGTAAGGTTATTAATAGACTATTGTAGTATCATTCAGAGTAGTTTCACTGCTCTGAAAATCTCCTGTATTCGTGTAAGTCTCTGTCCTTCCCTCTAAACCTTTGACAATCAGTGGTCCTTTAAAGTCTCCTTAGTTTTGGCTTTCCCACATGTCATATATCATATAGCCTCTTCAGGATGGTTTCTTTTTTTTCACTTAGTAATACACATTTAATATTCCTCCATGTCTTTTCATGACTCCATAGCAGATTTCTTTTTATTACTGAATAATATTCCATTGTAGGGATATACCTACATATATCCTATATCAAGTCATCTATTTTTTTGTTTTGTTTTGAGATGAGTGCTCACTGTGTAGTTTAGGGTGGCCTTGAACTCACTGTGTAGACTAGGCTGGTCTTGAAATTGCAACTACCTTCTTGCCTTAGTCATCCTAATGCTGGGACTATTGGTTTGTACCACCACACTTGGCATATATTTTGGATGCTTCCCCATGTTAGTCACTGTGAATAAAGCTGCTATAAATATCCAAGTGCAAATTTTTGTGTGACTCTAAACTTTCCAGTCTTGAAATACCAATTTGGGTCAAACATTGCCCTTGGAATATCTTTTATTTGCAGGGCACTTTCACATTCCTTAATTTACTGGAATTTCACAGGAGCTCTGAAATTCAAGGCATGTATTATTATTCCCATTTTACAGAAACAAAACTGATGCTCCAAGAGTTGAAATAATGCATGTAATTTCACATACTTGGGGAGTGAACAACCCAGGGTCTCAATTCTCTCTTCACACTGACTAAAACCTAAAGCCAATAGTGTAGCCAGAATAATTCCCATGATCTCAGGCCAAACCATTCAAACAATAAGATCAGGCGAGTCTGGAAAAGAGGGGAAGTAGTAAGGTTCTTTTCAGTCTCTTGTGGGGCCCACACCCGGAGTCTGATTGCCAGACAGCCTCTGGCTTTCTCCCCAGGATCAAAAGCATCTCTCTTATTGTCCTAGAAACTCCCCAGTGACCAGCTAGATAACTTGATGAGGTCATTGCAGTAATTGTTGTTATAAATGATTCAGTGTGCTCCCCTCCAAGATAAAATGTGCATCTCACAGTAGCTTTTAACTTCAAAATTTAAACAAACTGGGATTCTCAGCACGTTGGCAGGGACTGGGAGGTAGAGGAAGGATGGAAGGAGATAGGCCCTTCTGAGCTGCACCCCCAGTGAGCCCCTCCTGTAGCCTCCTCTGATCAGCTATGCTCCAGATAGCACAGTTAACTATAAACTCATCAGTGCATTCATCCACTATCACACTGCTATGTTCCAATCTCCTTCCTAAAGCCCCACATGTGACTGCATAAGGCTTTGGGGGAATATCTAGATACAACCCATAACAGGTAGCATGTCAAAAGGATTGTTTGGGGGTATTTTAGTCCCTGTCACTAACCTGCAAGCCATTACAAATGAACACACAACCTGAATAAAAAGTGACTAGTTATGCAAGTGCGGATTATGACAAATTTCTTCCAACCACGTTGCTTCCTTTAGGCTTCTCCTTTGTAGATACTCTGTAGCTACCACTGAGAAAACTTTCTCATAAGAATTTTAGAAAAAATTGAATAAACATTTCCAGCATGAGTTTTGACATTATTCCTCCAATATAGAAAGGGTAAAGTTCTGACTGTCAAAGTGGGTACTTGGTCCTCATCCAGCATAGTCTATTTTTTACCATTACAATGACTCAAATTCCTTCCTTTTTCCTTTAAGATTTTAATAGTGAGCTGGTGAAGCCCTGGCCTTGGGCATCCCTAGACTTGTGACATGGATAATCTTGGAAATGTTACAGTAACTAAAGGTATTTCTTGTCTGAATAGGATTCCTGTGTTTCTAATAAGTGCCAGGTTTTACAGGTCACCATTTGTCCTTTTCTGGGACCACAGGAAAGCGACTGACTAACTTTACATGGTTGCTGAGATGAGAGAGTAGAGCCACCCTCAAAAGAATAATGATGGGGGAAATGAGCTTGTTCAAGTTTTAATTTGGTTTATCCTGGGTATCAGAATCTGAGTGAGACTTTGAGCACAACTAACAGAAGCATTTGTAATCATACTGGTAAAGCATTTAAGATGCTATCTCCTTCAAGACCTCCCAAAGTCTTTAACAAGACTTTACGGTCCTTTATGATGTACAGCAGGACTTGTGTGTGCGGTGTAACATTCCCTCACAATTCTATCTCCCTAAGTTGTTGGCTCTGAACGCATTCTGCAGCAATCCAAACATATTGAATGAATAACTGAAAATAATTTATTGATGAACCCAAACTATGGAATGAGCTATCAATCCTTTACTAAACAGCTTAAATAAATGTGTTAGTTAAACAAAACCCCAAATAAGAAGAATGTGGAGAGTCTAGGTCTGTTATTAATTGGTCTGTCCTCACTGTGAGAAACCCCTTCAGGGGAGGAGGGCCAGGGGAATTAATTCTGCCTTGGCTCATTTTTTCTCTCAGCTCTGCTTTTGCATTGTCGCAGAGCTTCACCTCTGTGCCACCATCCCCTGAGTATCATGTTCCTGTGCACTGGAGCAGGCTTTGCCTTCACCAAAGTTTTGTAGAAACTGTCATGACTTCTCAGTTTTTCTGAACAAAGTTGCATGAAGTTCATCATCTACAGATGACCCTGTTTAGATAACCTGGGATCCTGCTGTTTCTAATTTGTTGTCGGAAGACCTGTGCATTGTTTGACCTTGAAGGATCTTGGTTCTCTTTAAAGCACCTTCTGCAGAAAGCAGAGAGCTACTGCCTCTTCCTGGGGTGCTTTGCATGTTGCTTGATTCTGTTTCTTAGCTTCATAAGTGTACGGTGGAAGGTAAAGTCAAAACTATCACCACCACCACCACCACGATGACAACATTCCCATCTCCATCAATATCAGTGCTTAATATCACTTAGCAGCTCTTGCAGCTGTGTTATATACTCTGTCCATGTTCACTAATGGAATCCTTATAATCCCTTACGAAGCAATTGCCGTTATTATAATCTACCTTTTGGAAATAAACAACCTGAGAAGCAAAAGGACTCCGATGTGCTGCAAGTCATACAGTTACTAACTGATGAGCACTTTGGCTCTAGTGCACTAAACCTATCTTGATTTCTCTTGGAACAACTCTCCCCATTTGTGCTATAATTGTAAATATACTGCATCCTGCATGACTCTGGATCTAGTAGCCAGAGGTACTTTTTTATGTCATAGTCACCTTCACATGAACCTTATAGAAAGAGTCATGAAAGCAAAATGTTTTTCTTTTATCCAGCCTTCATTTCTGTAGCCTGCCTTTCATTTTTGCTGACAGTCAGCTCTTAACCTTGTGCTGAGTGATCCTTGGGTATTGGGCATTTTTCCCAGTAACAAAAGAATTCTGGCAAAGGCAGAATGATGTGATAGTATGAGCTGGGAGGGTTAAGTTGAGTTACAGCCCGTAGGAAGAAATACAGAGCAAAAAATGTCTGAGACCATTTGGTTATAGTATTGTGGAGCGATGGAATCTTCATATTTCCTATTTCTATCACTCTCATTCTTTAGAATTTTCAAAAATAAGAACTCACTTATCTTTACAGCAGCTTCATGAGCCAGGCATGGTAGGAAGTCCTGCTTCTATCTTTGCTGAAGAGAAAATATGAGCTCAGAAAGCGAAATGATTGCACAGGTCTCCCAGTCACAGATCAATGAAGGTGGTTTCACACTTTGCTCCTTGTTCTCCTTTCTCAGAGTTCCCTGTTTCTATATAATTCTATAAGGAGCCAACCAATAAAATTCAACATCCTCCATGTTCATCATTTCAATGTTTCTTTTGTTGCTTTCCCAGAAAACAAGCAATGAAGAAGGAATTTGGAACCCTTGTTGATTGCTCGGCTTTTGCTACGATTTTCCCATTCTCTGACAAACTCCAGTGTGTTATGGATGCTAACTGTGCTGAGCAGCTACAGAGGGGCCCAGCTTTGGTTCCTGAACAAACGATCCAGTCGTTTTGTCTGCGTATCAGGGAAATTCTTACCCTTAGTTCAGATTATGGAAGCCAGCGGGCTTGTTCAGCTGTAGAAATGTTGGTTTATTGTTTTCATTCATTCCCGCCTCTGACCAGGTAATGGAGGAATTACTAGCCTTGAAGTAGAAGGAGGTGGAGGAGAAGATTCTTCTAGGACTTCCCAATGGTATAACCAAATTCTAGCGCGCCATGAAATATTCCACTGCGTTTGTGTGGCATCCCTCTCCTATTCTTCATCAGAATGTTCAACATTAGAACATGTTATTCTTTTTAAAATATATTTTATTAGTATCTACTAATTTTATAAAATATGGTATTTCAGTGTGCTCTTTTCATACATGCAAATAACATATTCATCCCCTCGTTACCATTCCCTCTCTCAAGACATGTTATTCTCATAAAGAGACCAGCAACAAATTCTCTTTAATTCCAACTTAAACCTTCAAAGTGGAATGAAAAAATGAATGATAAATTTGTCTTGTAATAAGACAGGAAAACTCCCCACCTAAGTGTTCTTTATATTTCTTCTTTTTCATTTGTGCAGTCTGGCTACTTTACCTAAATAAAAGTGTTTCATATTCATTTTATTTCGATACAACTTTGTTCATTGTCAAGTTAGGCTTAGTTCTTGATCCATTCACCAAACTATAGGACACAATGGCTGCTTGAGGAAGAACTGGCCAATCTGAGGATGAGAAAAGGAAAAAAAACAACCAACCAACCAAACAAAAAATTTGTTTCCTTAAGATGTTCTCTTGATGTGGAAAGAGGGTCCCAGCACACCACAGTTGCAAGGCTTCATTCACACTCTTCCCGGGGTTACCCCCATGACACAGGCAGGCTGCTTGTCATCAGCATCATGGTTGAGTTATTTCTTGCCTCAAATTTTCTCGGCTTTTCCATCAAGAAGGAAAATCCACTTTTATCCCTATTCTATTTTACTCTCATATACAAATCACAAGGTAGAGCCCCTTGGCTTTTTCTTATCACATAGGGAGATTTCAAACTATAAATAAGTATAACTTAAGATGATTAAAATTTGTAAAAAAAAAAAATAAACAGAATCCACTCACTTTTTAGGTTGCAGTTCTTCTGTCTTTAAAGTTTTAATTAAACTTCAAGCTAAGCTCCTTATGGTCAGAGAATGAGTCTGTGTTGCTTATTATCATACCTCTATTTTCCAGTATAGAACCTAACCATAGAAGACCCTCAAGAGATATTCTTTTACTGCAAATGGATGACTGTGGGGTTCAGCCATGGATCCCTGTGAACTTGGCCAAGGATAAACTGAGTGGCAGACACCACACTATACTTAAAATGATCCCTTCCTCTGACACTGACTGACTGTCCTTGGAACATGTTTGTGTGACTTGGCCCATCTTCCCCAGGATGAGTTCATCTCCTAAGAGGCTTCTCAGACCTCCTGTGGGGAGAACTTTGGCAGCCCCACCCTGTCACCCTGCAGACTTGCCTAGTTCTGTCTCCAGTGAAGAAGGCCTGGGCTCCAGCCAGGGATAGTTGGAATGTCACTGGCAAGGACAAGAATTATGAGAAGGAAACACAGTTACTTCTGACTGAGGAGGTCAAGGAGGCCATGGGGAAGGGAGGAACAAGCTGCAGGAGCAGAGTCATGGGTCACCAAGAAGTGACCAGAAAATCCATTGTGGAGAGTAATATCTGGAGCTGATGGAGTAAGGATTGGCTGGGGACAGTCCTGGACTTTATTCTAGAGGCCAAGAGAAACAACCGAGCAGGTCTGGAGGAGCATCACAATGAGGGGTAGCCTGACCGGGAGGGGTAGAAATTTCTCCGGAAGCTTTATCAGTAATCCCAAGGAGTGGCCAAGGGTGACAAAGGCAGAGCAGTGTAACTTCGGAGTCCCCTCCACTGTCCTTACTTGGCCTTTGTTTCCTTCTGTTTGTATCCAAACTCAGCATCAGTCCTGGAATGAGTGTCTGTAAACATAGAAGGACATAAGTAAACAAAACTCAGACTAAGAAGACACTGGAGATGTAGGATCGGTAGGTTCTAACTAGAGAGAAGTAGAGGATGAGGTTTCAGGCATTGTGTCTGTATGGCTGGGTGCCTCTTATAGGGGGTGAGGTGAAGGAGAAGCAGGTGGCACTTGGGAGACACCTGTGACGACTTCTAGTGAGGCCTTGCCCCTGTGCCAGGCACTCCTCCATGCTTTATAAGTATCCGCTTATTTTATGCATATGATAATTGTGTGACAGATGAGGACATTGAGGCACAGGAAAGTAACATAACTTCCTGAAGCCATACAGCTAACAAGGGTTACAGCCACAATTTAACCCCTTGCCTCTTGGTTTGGGACTATTATATTTGAGATGTCTGTGAAATACATGTGGCCAAGCAGTGCTGGCATAAGAAGATGGCTCACAGGCTGCTTCGTATATAAGCCCTGCTGGTCCTCAGTGTCACTTTTGTGATTCTAAGTAAATGTGTTAGTTAGGGTTCTTCAGAGAAAGAGAACAAAAGATAAATACAATGATGCTCAATCTGGGAAGGGTTATGTTCAAAAAAACCCCATCAATCGAAAATAAGTTGAAAATGCATTTATAGCATCTCACCTACTAATTACTTCTGACCTTGACAGGTCAGCAACACAGCACACTGTAGACTATGGATTGTTTATGCTTCTGATGATCACACGCTTTCTGGGAGCTGCAGCTTACTGCACTGCCCAGCATCACAAGAGACTTTTTACCACGTATCACCTAGAAAAGGCCAAGAAAAGACCAAAACTCAAAGTTCAAAATACAGTGTCTACTGAGCAGATATCATTTTGCTTTTGGAACTCAAGCCATTGTAAATGGAGGAACCCCTGTACATGCAGGATACATATGTGTGTGTATACATGTGTGTATACATGCCTATATAGGATGCAGAGGAACATGTATATGGAGAAAAGAAGGGAAGGAGATGGAGCACAGGTGAGGAATTAACTTATCTGATTGTGTGTATGTGCATGCAGCGGGGCTGGCAGGCTGGAGACTCAGGCAAGAGATGCAATTCGGTCCTCAGGCAGAATTTCCCATTCTCCAGGAATGGCAGTCTTTTTCTACTAGGGTCTTCAATTCACTTGATGATGCCCTCCGACATTGTGGAGGCCAATGTGCTTTACTTGACCTATTAACTTAAATGTTAATTTTATCTAAAAATACTTTCATAGAACACCTTGAGTAGTATTTGATCAAGTGCCTGGGTACAATGATCCAACCAAGTTGACACAAAAATTGATTAACCATCATGAAACAGGGACCACAGCAAGAACAGAATATACACTTAGGTGCGCTTGTTTATACATCAGAAAAGATTCAGGCTTACATTACCAATGTTGGTCATCTTTAGACCAACACATCTAGCAAGGGGCTGACTCTGCCTCATATTGGTGGAAAACCATATGGAATAATTATGGTTTCTAGGCATATTTAATATTTTTGGGAATATAGAATGAAAAAAATATAATTATGGCATCCGTGTTCTTGCAGCTGGTTCCCAATTTATCATGATGCTAAAGTAAGATGAAGGACAGCTTGAAAACGTGAAGTGCCTTTCTGTTCTGCTAGGAGGATGTGAGCTTCTGCTTGACTGTGAATTCCCAACAGTAGTGCATAGCTGCGTCATAGGCATGCAGGCAAACCTCAACACAGGCCAATCTTAGCATCAGGTTACATTCTTTCTTCTGAACCAACACACCATGTTCCCACATGTTTCCTATGTGAGAATTTTTGATGAATATTTATTGGCTTGGGTCATATTACCATTCCTCCCAGTAGTTATTTATTCAGGACTAGCACTTTTAAATCCGCAGAAACCATCACAATATTGACATTTATTTTGTAGGCTTCAACCAAACATTATCTATGTTACTTGGAAAGACATCATTTGGTGTCTGATTGGTTAAGAAATGGAAACATTGAAATCTGACCTTCATTTGCAGCTGAGAATACCTTTTTGAGAATATATTTTTTTTATCTGCATATAAAGAATATTTTAAAAATAAAAGTATATTTAGACTTTACATATAATTTTACAAACATGATTTCATGCTTTTTGGACCTTATGATACTATGCAAAGTATAGTTGTATTTTGAGTGGAGTCAGTAAAACCTCGCTGAGGGTAAACTGTCCTAAATTACTTAGTGGTCAACCAAAAATTAAAGCCTTGTCTCCAGACTCTCTGACTAGATGGGGACACCCTGGGAAGTGTTGGTGGTCTTGTCAGCATCCTGGGAGGTCTGGTGAAAAGAGCATTGACTTCCGAGTTATGAGTTCTAATCTCTGCTCTGCTCCTTAGCATCTGTCTGACCTTGGACAAGTCATACGCTGTCTCTAAACCTTCATTGTTCAAATGAATCTGTCATGATCTGTGAGCAGTAAAGAAGTTCATTACAAGTGTCTGGTATAGTGTACTCATGGAATATTTGTGCCTTTTTCTTCCGGCTGTACTTAGTAATTAATGTATGCTTCTCTGATAGAGGATGAATATCTCTTATTCTGAAAACACACAGAAAAAATTATGCTCAAAGTCTAAGAAAAAAAACCTACCTATTTCTGTTGCATATTATTATGAAACTTGTATTACTACTAACAGTTTTATGGCCAAGTATGGTTATGTATACCAGAATTCTGGAGACTGAGGCAGGTGGATTGCTGAGTTTGAGGCTGGCCTGGGCTACAAGGTGAGCTGAAGACCAGCCTGAACTGTATAGAGAAACCCTGTCTCAAAAACAAACAAACAAAGAAAAAAACCAAAAAATTTTATAATATTTAAAAAAATTTTATTTAAAGAAAGAAAATTAAAATAAACAAATTAGGAAAAACGAGAAAAAAGTAGAATACAGAATTCAAAAAAATTAACATAAAATCACTAGTTGATAGATTATACATTGTCATCTTAACAGTTGTTAAAGTTACAAAATTAAAGCATAAAAAGTGGCCGGCTCTAACATTGGCAGTACAATCTCTTCTGTTCAGTGAACTAATACAAATTTAGTAATATGGTCACCTATCTTACACACTATACCATTGTATCATTAGAGCACTTTCCTTCCCTTTCACTTTTGCAATATCTATTATAATTTTTGGATCCCACTATTCTGTCATTTATTATTGTTTATACTAGAGAGACAATGTGATATTTACTAATTTGAGTCTTGTATATTTCACTAATGAGGATATGCTCAAGTTTCCTCCACTTACTTATAAAGGCCTCAAGATCATCCTTTTTTGTAGCCGAATAGTGTTCCATTATAAAAAAACACCACATTTTTTTCATCCACTGTGCAGTTGATGGGCATTTTGGTTGTTTGCAAGATTTAGCTGTCACAAATTGTGCTGCTATGAACATGGATGCACATATATCACTGTGACATGACCTTTTCAATTTTTCTGGGAAAATCCCCAGGAGAATAGCTGGATTGAATGGAACTTCCAATCCTAGATTTTGAGGAACTTCCATACTGATTTCCACAGTGGTTGCACCAGTCTTCACTCCCACCAACAGTGGAGCAGGGTTCCTTTTTCCCTGCATCCTTGCCATCATTTGTTATCACTTGTTTTCTTGATGGCAGCCATTCTTTGGGGTGAGTGAAATCTCAATGCTGTTTTAATTTGCATTTCTTGAATGACCAGTCATGGTGGACATTTCTTCATGTATTTATCAATTGCATATTCTCATCTGAGAACTGTATGTTCATCTCAGATGTTTATTTTTGGAAGGGGTCTTTGAATTTTTCAGTTATTTGTATCTTATGGATGTAAGTCCTTTGTCTGAGGGATTGTTGACTAAAATCTTTCCTATTCTGTGAGTTTTCTTTTCACTTTGTTGGTGATTTCTTTTGAAGCGCAAAAACTTTTTAGTAATATGAGATCCCAGTTGTTGATTCTTTGAAGTATTTCCCATGTGTTTGCATTTATTCATGAATTCTCTCCCTACCCCTATTGTCTCCAAGATTTTTACCTACCTGGTCCTCCAGTAAATTTAGTGTTTCTGTTTTAATATTTAGATCCTTGATTCATTTTGACTTTAGTTGAGTGTATGGTGATAGGCATGGGTCTATTTTTAGTCTTTGGCATGTGGAAAGCCAATTTTTCCAACACCATTTATTAAAGAGGCTATCTTTTTTTCAGTGAACTTATTTAGCCCCTTTGTCAAATGTAAGAAGGCTGACTGTCTTTGCAGTTGTGTTTACACAACGTGTGCAGTTCTGTTCCATTGATCCTCAGGTCTATTCCTTTGCCAGTACCTTCCTGATTTTATCACTGTGGCTTTGTAGCATAGTTTCAGGTCAGGAATTGAGATGCCTCCTGTCTTGCCTTTGTTGCCCAGAATTGCCTTTGCTATTCTAGGTTTCTTCAGTTTCCAGATGAATTTTAGGAATATTTTCTCTATATCTGTGAGATATGTCAATGGTATTATGATGGGGATTGCATTGAATCTGCATAATAGTTTTGGGAGTATGGCCTTTTTCACAATGTTGGGTCTTCCTAACCAAGAGCAAGGAATACCCTCCCATTTTCTAATATTCTCTTCAATCTCTTTTTTTAAGAGTAAAATAATTATCAGCATGTAGGTCTTTTACATTCTTGGTTAGGTTGATTCCTAGGTATGTCATTTTTTAAGATGCTATTGTGAAAGGCGATATTTCCATAATTTCTCTCTTGGTGAGTTTTTGTTTGTGTACAGGAATGCTATTGATTTTTGAGCACTGACTTTGTATCCAGGTACACTGCTTATTACCTCTAGCAGTCTTTTAATGGAGCTTTTGGGGTCTTCTATGTAGAGTATTATATCACCTGCAAATAATTTTACTTCTTCATTTCCTATTTTTATTCCTTTTATTTCTCCCTCTTGTCTGATTGCTCTGGCTAATATTTTCAGAACTGTATTGAATAGGAGTGGTGATAGTGGACATTCTTTCTTGTTCCTGATTTTAGGGTGAAGGCTTTAAGTTTTTGTCCATTTAGTATAATGTTGGCTATTGGTTTGTCATAAATGGCCTTTATGAGATTGAGGTACATACTGTCTATTCCAAGTTTCTGTAAAGTTTTTATCATGAAAAGGTGTTGAACTTTATTGAAAGCTTTTGCTGTGTCCATTGAGATGATCATGTGATTTTTATTTTTGGCTCTGTTGATGTGGTGTATTACGTTTATTGATTTGCTTATGTTGAATCATCCCTGCATTCCTGGAATAAATCCGACTTGGTTGTGGTGTGTAATCTTGATGATTTGCTGCATTCTATCTGCCAATATTTTATTGAGAGTCTTTACATCAATGTTCATTAGTGAGATTGGTCTATAGATCTCCTTTTTGGTTGGGTCTTTCTCTGGTTTTGGTATTCTTGCCTCCAAGAATGAATTAGGGAGAACTGTTTCTCTTTCAATTTCATTGAGGAGTTTAAGGAATATTGGCATTAAGTCTTCTCTAAATTTCTTATAGAATTCAGCTGTAAATCCATCAGGACCGGGGCTTTTCTTTGTTGGTAAGTTTTTAATCACAATTTTGATTTTAGTAGCTGATATTGGATTATTCTTGACTGAGTTTTGGTAGTTCATATGTTCCTAGAAATCTATCCATTTCCTCTGTGTTTTCCACCCTGTGTGAGTAGAGACTTTCAAAGTAGGTGTTCATGACCTTCTGAATTTCCCTGGGTTCTATGGTAATTTTCTTCTTTTCAGTCCTTATTGCATGGATTTGAGTTTTCTCTTTCTTTTTCTTGATAAGGTTGGCCAGGGATTTATCAATTTTGTTTATTCTCTCAAAAAACCAGCTCTTTGATTCATTAATTCTTTGTATTTTTTTAGTTTTAATTGCATTAATTTCTGCTCTAATCTTCACAATTTCCTCTCTTTTATGGGCTTTGGGTTTAAGTTGCTCTTCCTTTTCTAGAAGCTTGAGATATGTAGCATTAGGTTATTTACTTGTGTTTTTCCATTTTCTTGATGTGACTATTTATTGCTATATATTTCATTATTAGGACTGCTTTCATTGTGTCCCATAGGTTATAGTATGTTGTATCTGCACTTTCATTGTATTGTAGGTATTGTTTTATTTCTTTTTTAATTTCATCTTTAACCCACTGGTTATTCAAAAGGTTGTTGTTTAATTTCTATGTATTTATGCAGGTTTTTTTGCCATTGATTTCCAATTTTAGTGCACTATGATCGGATATTATGCATGGGATAATTTCACTTCCTTTGCAGTTAGTTAAGAATGCTTTATGGGTTAATAGATGGTCTATTTTGGAGAATGTCCCTTGTGCAGCTGAGAAGAATGTATATCCTGATATGGTTGGGTGGGACACTCTGTAAACATCCACTAAGTCCATTCGCTCACAGGTATGATTCAGTTCTGTTATTTCTTTGCTGACTTTTGTCAGTTGATCTATCTCTTTGTGACAGTGGGGTTTTAAGGTCTCCTATTACACTTGTGTATTTGGTTTTTCATGTCCATTAGTATTTGTCTTATATAGTGGGGTGCTCCTGTATTTGGTGCATATATAATAATAATTGTTAGTTCTTCCTCTTGTAGTTTTCCACTTACAAGTATGTAGTGGCCTTCTTTATCTCTTTTAATCCTTTTAGGCTTGAAGTTCACTTTGTCTGAAAACAGAATAGCTACCCCTGCTTTTTCCTGGGTTCCTGTTGCATGGAATACTGTTTTCCACCCTTTGACTTTTAATCTACGAGTTTCTTTTTGAGTCAGATGTGTTTCTTGTATACAGCACTGTGGGATCATGTTTCTTGATCCACTCTGTCAACCTGTTTCTTTTGATAGGTGAATTGAACCCATTTACATTTATGAATATCACATAAGTACTGGCTTGACTTTACCGTGTTGTGTTCCTATTGTTGGATTCCTGCTTTTTTCCTTTGTTTAATTTTGTGTCCAGCCTGATGGTTTTTTTTCTGTTGTTGTTCTGGAGATTGTGTTCATTTTTATCTCCATCTAGCATGCCTTTCAGTACTCTTTCTAGGGTTGGTTTGGTGGACATGAATTCCTTCAGTTGTTGTTTGTCATGGAAGTATCTTCTTTCTCCATTAAATTTGAATGAAAGTTTTTCTGGGTACATCAGTCTGGGTTGAAAGTTGTTTTCTTTTGGGGCTTGGAATACTTCACTCCAAGCTCATCTTAACTTGAAAGTTTATGCTGAAAAGTCTGCTGTGTTTCAAATAGGCTTGATAGGTGAGTTGTATATTTTCTCTAATGGCTTTTAGTATTGTTTTTATTCTGTATGTCTGGGATCTTAATTATTATATGTCTGGGTGTAGATTTATGTTGTTGTGACTGTTTGGCATTCTGTATGCTTCACTTATTTGTGTATCAGATTTTTCCCTATGTGTGGGAAATTTTCTGCTATTACTTCTGTGAATAGTTTAGTTATGTCATTCACATTGACTCCTGCATCTTCACTGATGCCTATTAGTCTTATACTATTTCTCTTGGCATCATCTTGAAGCTGCTGGATTGTCATTTCATGTTGCTTTGTTGTTTTCACAAGTTCTATCCTTTCATGATCACTATCTGCAATCCTGTCTTCAAGGTCTGAAATTTTATCCCTCAGCTTCATTTAAATGGTTTTTCAAGCTTTCAATAGAATTTTTTGTTTCTTGGATATCTCTTTGCATTTGTTTCATGGATTCTGCTTGCTTTCTGCATTGTTCATGCAGAGTTTCAATCAATTTCTCATACTCCTGTATTTTTTTATCTATTTCTTCTCTAGCTATGTTGAGCAACTTATTTAATAAGGTTATTATTTCTGACTTTAAATAAGACATTATTTCTAATTTGATTTTCTCTATAGCCTCATGGATTTATTTCTTTACTTCATTTGCTATCTTTTCAGAGATTCCTGGTGTATGACTGTTAAAGTCCTCTATTTCAGTGTCACCTGCACTTGATCCTGATGGACTAGATGTTTGAGATTACATTTTGCCTTTTCGTTTTGTCATTTTCACCTTTTGGATAAATATTTGGTCTTTCAATCCCAACAGTCTCAACTGTCCATAGGGTGAATTTTAGAGTCCTACTGTGTGGTTGATGTTTGACCATTTGCTGGGTACCACAATGAAGAGGAGAGCCAGTCACCTGAATTCCTACTACAGGGCCTGTTGCGTAAGTCCTATAGTCCTTCTGGGCTAACTAGCCTAGAAGTATTGATATAGGTCAACTTACTTCCTGCTGTTGCTATGTCTTCAGGTTGTTGCAGATCACCAGATGTCCCTGTCTGTAGTGTTTGTGTCAGCTGAGGCTCTACTGTGTCACTGGGGGTCTCATAAGCTCTCCAAGTTGGTGGAAGCCTTATTGGTGCACTCTTAACCTGTCTGATGTTCTCTGTGGGAAGGAGGGTTACTCACTCTCTTGCAAGGCTCGTCAAGGTCTTACAGTTGGAGGGAGTTTTATTTCCACTCCTATTTACCCACTGCAGACCTATACTTTAGGGACAAACTCACCATACTGACTGGAGCTTGCTGAGGTCTTTTGTTTGGGTGAGGGGTTCCTGAGTCTCCCATCTAGCCAACATGGTAATTCAATGTAGTCCAAAGTTCTGGGAGAAGGGTTGGATCCAAAGAACAACTGCAGTACTAGGCCCAGGAGGTGGGTGGGTTCCCCAGTGGTGGTAGTCCAAGGAGGTGTCTAGGTTGTGCTGGGGTTTCACAGGTGTTCCCACCTGGGGGGTGGGCCCAGTGGCAGCAGTCCTAGGCAACCCAGGCCTGCTGGGGCAACCCAGGTGTTCCCATGGTTGGGGGGGGCCCAGCAGTGGCAGTCTGAGGTGGCTAGATCATGCCAAGGTGTCCCAGGTGACCATGTCTGAGGGGCCAGGCACAGTTGTGGCAGTCCAAGTTATAATATTATTTTACAAATAACTTGTGTCACATGTATTTCTCACTGAACATCAATGCATACAAAAGAACATCATTTAGCAGCAGTTAGTCCCGCATTCTCATCCTTGATAATATAGATACCACAATTCTTTCTTTCTTTCTGTCTTTCTCCTTCTCCTTCTTCTTCACTTCTGGAGTTCACAGGGACATATAAGAGAGAACCTGTTAGTTTTCTTCTCAATTCACTGGTAAGTTTGCAATGGAAGACACTGATAAATAAAATGGTAAATGTCTGTAAGCAGTAGAGTATGCAGAGTGTAAGGAAGTATGAAGAGGAGGAACTTTTCTGGTGGATCTGAGGATAGATCTAGTCATTTAACACATCTTCTCTTCAGGAAAATACAAAAACAAAATAATCACACTATAGATTTATTGACTAATAATTTTTAAAAAACTTTTTAAAAAGTTTCTGCTGAGAATAGATACTATGATAAGCATTTTATATGTATTGAATTATTTCCAGAGGAGGCTACAATAATTCTTAAGTTACAGATGAGGAAAAATAAGGCTTATCTAAGCCTGCAACAGCTTGTAAAAATAAATGGCAGAACTGGGATATGAATCAACATACATATCTTCTGTCTTCCAGTAACAATAGCTGCCATTCATGGACAACTGATATGTCAGACATCATGATGAGTGTTATTCACTCATTGTCATACCAACCTCCATGAGGTAGGCATTAAGGCTTCCAGTTTAGGCATTCTGTTTATCTGACTGACATATTAACTTCTACTTCATCCATTTAGTAATACATTCATAAATGATGATCCTAATTTGAGGCATTGTTAAAATATTTAAACACAAAAGTGATTAAATTACAGTGAGTATCTCAGGACTGGGCAATCAGCCTGGCAAGAATCCAGGACTTGGCAACACATGCTACTGAAAGAATCAAGGTGAGTGGATTCTCCCCCTACATTGCAGGACCCAGCAATTGGCCCATGAAGAATCTAAGACTCAGCAACTAGCCCTGCTGGAGGAATCCAGCTGACTGGCCCCACCTATAGGGAGCAGATGACTGGGGGAGAATACCAGACACACAGTAGGACCCTGATTAGGGCACAGGCAGAGTGGACAGGCAGGACCAGTGAGATGGAAAAGTCTGAAATATGAGCCAAAAGGTAGTAAGTTAGGTGAATCAGCATTGTGCTTAGGAACAAAGAGACACAGTATAGAAGCAGATAGGTGGGGCCACCTATCCTTTTCACAAAAAGTTAATTATTTTTGTTTTAATTTTACTTTCTTTTCCTTTTTTCTTAATTTTTTTCAAATTTCTTTTTTAAAAAATCTCCTTTCTAAACAGCTCAGGAGAACTGCAGCCAAAGAAAACTAATCCCAACTCAGAGACCAAGTTCAAATAACTCCTTTATCACTCCTTCATTCTTTCTTTTCTATCCTATTCTCTTGCTTTCCAAAGCTTGCATGATCATCCTTTGTCCTCTAGTCTTGCTTCTACTTCTTTTCCAGTTATCTTTGTATTATATACTATCCTTAATTTCCTCACCACAGGGTAAAATGACTCTATGAAGGGGAAACACTGCATACAAGCTTTTAATTTATGATCAGTTTTGTTATATATCTATAGATTTTTTGCTTCTATGGTCTGCAGTACAAAATTAATAGTTACCCAACAGTTTGTACGTTTTTAAACTGTGCTTGATGCTATTGTTATTGCTAATTATACTACTTTAACTGGGATGTCACATCTCTTGTAATCAGTTATTCTCCCTTCTGTAACAATACTGGCAAGCTTTTGGGTAATAGCTGCAGTACAGCCAATGACCAAAGGACTGGGGACTGAGCCAAACAGATACCAACATCCCACTCTTCATTAATTGGGAAGATAGGATCCTGGGACAGACACAAATCAAGAACTTACTGCACACAGAAGATATTCCTGAAAAACAGACTATTTCTATTTTTTATTTTAAAAATTTTTAATTTTAGGACTTCCGGGAGAACACAGCAGACAGATAGCAGCAGCTATGGAGGCTCTCTGAGAGACCCAGCTTAGAATCCTGGAATGGTGCGGAGTGAGGAATCTTAAGCAAGAGGAGATATGCCCTGCTGACCCAAGAACAAACTGGGCTGAGAGAAACCAACTGGGAATGCAATCCTGGTGCTATAACAGGAACAGATAAAGCCTTGGCATGGAAGCTGGAGCCCGTGCCATTGGAAGCTGCGATTTGGGTTTCCTGTTGCTGCTGCTACGTCTGAATCGGAGAGACACATGAAAGCTCTGAGAACAGGAATTGGTGAATGGAGTTGAGAGCGGGATGGGTGGGGAGCTGTGCATCGACCTGCGGTGAGTGAGAGAAACTAGGACTCTTCCACGGTCTAGGAGGCTCCAACAGAGGACATTCGGGGACCGGGCAGACTTGCCAGAATAGGGCGCTGTAGTGACTTCAGTCACATATCACCCTCTCAAGTGGGATTGGTGAGCAGTGCCTAGCCTACATGACACTGCTGGCTGAGATCCAGTAGGCTAGCACAACCCAGGTCCCAGTGCCTGAAGGTGCATCCTAGCGGTGAAGCCCTCGGTAGGTTGACCTGGAGGGGCGGGCCCCACATAGGCTGCCTGGTCCGTAACTCCTTGGTGCACTGCAGTGGGCGGGAACACCTAGCTGGCGCAATTCAATCAGATTGTGGCCGACAGGGAAGGAAGCTGAGCCTCCTATATATGCTTGCATATATAAGGAACAAAGAATATGGAAAGAGGAAGCAACAAGAAAGGCTCCTTGGCCCCCAATCCTGAGAAACAGGCAATAGCAGACATGGCACCAATAGATATAAAGTGCTATCTCCAGAGCCTCATAGATGAGTTCAGAAATGAAGTTATTAATGACCTGAAGCTGGATGTAAGCAGAATAGTTAGAGAAATGCTAAACACTACCCAAGAAAAAACAGATGGTGGAATGGAAGAACAGAAAAAGAGGGGAGAATTGTTTGATGGAGAAAATAGAGAAAACATAGAATATGTGAAGCAGGTTCAAAGAGATTACCAGGAAACTAAAAACTCTATTGAAAACTGGTATAACAGTTTGAAAGAAGCTAAGGATAGATTATCTGAACTGGAGGGCAGATTTGTAATATGGGAGCATGAAATGAAAAACTTCTTAAAAGTAACAAAGAAACAAACAGCAATAATACAAAGACTAGAAGATGATAAGAGGATCTATAACTTAAGAATTAAGAACATAAAAGAAGACACAAACAAGTGAACTACAAAAGCTACTTGCAGAAATAATCCAGGAGAATTTTCCTAATTTAGCAAAAGGTAAAGATACTCAGATGTATGAAGCATACAGGACCCCAGCCACCTACAACCCAAACAGAGCTACACTCAGGCATATAATAATCAAAATTCCAGAAATCCAATATAAGAATAGAATATTAAAAGCCGTCAGAGACAAGAAACAGGTCACTTACAAGGGAACATCCATCAGAATTACAGCAGACTTCTCGGCACAAACCATCAAATCACGAAGAGAGTGGGGGGAAATAATTCAAGCTTTGAAAGATAATAACCTCCAGCCAAGAATGATATATCCTGCACAACTATCTCTGGAAATTGATGGAAAAACAAGGTGCTTCCAGGATAAAGAGGAACTAGGGGAATATGCAACCACCAATTCAACTCTACAGAGAATACTGCAGGATATTCTAAAAAAGAAAAATACAAAATAGTGCCAGAAATAGTGGCAGAGAGGCCACAATGAATGGAGCAGAAAGCAAAATAAAGAAAAAAAAACTGACAACTAGTGACAGAAAAAGAACTCAACAGAAATGAGACAGAGAAGATTGGATGATAGGAACAGCTATTTTGGAGAAAACAACGTCATAATAGGTAATGCTGATTTAGTATCATCTTGTTTTGAAGTCTCATGAGGCTTTTGTTCTTCTGTCTCCATTGGTCTTAACATGTTGTATCTTATTGGATTTTATTATATGTGATAGTATAAACAAAAACTTTTATAGACAAGGAGATTATACAGAAACCATTGTTCATTTTCTGTTAGTTGATTCTAAATACTCTGTAATACTGTCATTCTCTTGAATGGTTTTACATTGTTTTGATATATTTGATGGTACAGTATACGAAGTTATACTCAAAGATTTCAAGGAAAGAAACAATATGGTAACTACTTTTATGTCGGGATTATCTTGTGGTGAAACACTATTTTGCTTAAATGGTTATGTTTTGATCTGTGCTGTTTTGTTGTTATGCCCTCTTTTATCTCAATCTCCATTTTATTATTGACTTTTTTATTTTTATCCTTTTAATTAAGGGAAAAATAAATAAAAATATTTATATTTTAAAATATATTTTAAATATTATAATAACCCACTTTGATTTTCTATTAACTTGATTTGAAGCCCTGCATTGCTCTCACCATCTTGTTTTGACTGATGTTCCTCTATTCTGTTTTGCTTGATAGTACCAGGTTTGAAAGTTTAGGCAACAGTTGTGAAGACAGTGGGATTCATTATGATGCCCATTCTGGTTGACTATTACCTACTTTTGAAGACCTGTAATGTCTCCAATGTTTTGGTTTTGTTGGTTTCATTCTTTACTGTTTTGTTCAATTTTATTATAACTGATGATATAGGTAATTCTATTTGAGATAGCGGGAGGCATTATGGTAACCATTGTTGATCACCTTGTATTATGTTTTTACATTATCTATTATGTCCACCCTTTTGATTTGACCAACTCTGTTTTGTTATGTCACATTTGGTTTTACTCTCTTCCAAAAGAAGTAATAAGAACTGCGGGAGCAATAAAACTCAAAATGTGTAATAGTCATTGTACGAAAGAGAGGAAAAGAAAGTGCTTTAAACGATATAACTGCATGTATATTTAAGTGTATAAGATAGACAATGATATTACTGAGTTTTGTTGGATTATTGAACAGAACTGTTTGCAGTCTCACTGTTTGAATGTCCACTTTATAAGCTTTAATTTTGTAACTTGAACAAATATTTCTAAGATGACAATATGTAATCCATTAACTAGTGATTTCCTACTGTTTTTTTCTGAAGTTCTGTATAACTTGTACCATTTTTCTGCTTTTCTTCCTTTTTCTCCTTAAATAAAATTAAAAAAATAAAATAAAATTTTTTATTTTAAACAAAACAAAATAGAGTAAAGCAAATCAGAACAGAACAATGCAAGCATCACAGGACTTCACAACAAGACAACAGTACATCAACAGTGGTTACCAAAATATCTGTTTTGTTTGAAATAGTTGAACATACCTTCACACACAATAATCTCAAACATAACAAAATTGTATAAAATCACTTAAAAGAAAGAAAGCGTTACAAGATTCCAAATTCAGATAACAAGAAATCAGCGATGATTATTGTAATATCTTATTTTCCTCAAAAAAGTTGTCCATATCATTACACCTGAAGAACAGACTTTTACTAGACAGGCCTTGATACTACTGATATAGCTACCTACTACAATAACTCACAAAGATTAACAAAGAAAACAAAATAAAAATTCTTGAAATAGAATATAAGACACAGAAGCAAAATACCATCTAAGACCTCTAGTCAACCCAGAACAAATTGAGGAGATACTGACAAAGAGGAAAATGGAAGACATACACCTGAAATTTCTGCAATGATAACAAGTGAAATAAGCAAATCAATGAGGCTATAGAGGGAATCAGATTAGAAATAATCTCTCAGATAAAAAATGACAATCATAATGACAGAATTTCTTAGCAGATCTAGAGTAGACATAGAGTAAAAAAATAAAGGCGCATAGGAAAATAATGGAAACCTTGAATGAACAATATAGGAAAAAATAGAATGCATGAAACAGATTCAAAGTGCTATCCAGGAAATTAAAATTTCCATTGCAAGTTGGCAAACCTGCTTGAGTGAAACTGAAGATGGACTTTCAGACCTTGAAGATAGGATCATAGCTAGGAATCATGAAAGAAAATATCTTTAAAAAATCAAAGGACTAGGGAATAACAACTCAGCAGCTGCAAGACAATGGAAAGAAAAACAGCATAAGACTATAAGTATCAATAAAAAGGTAGAAATTCACATAAATGACATAAAAAGCCTATTTGCAGAATTAAAAGCAGAAAAGTTCCCAAGAACATGAACAGAATCCAAAGTACAGATAAGTGAGGTATATAAAATTCAAATAGCTATGACAAAAGAAATCTACATCAAGGCATATAATCATCAGCACAAGATAAGAATTTTAAAAGCTGTTAAAGGAAGAAACAGATCATCTATCAAAGAGAGCCCATTAGAATCATGGCTGACTTCTCAGCAGAAACTCTCCAGCCACGAAGAGCTTGCAGTGAAGTATTTCAAGTCCTGAAAGAAACTCCCAATCCACATTGATGTATCCTGCAAAACTGTCTTTCAAAATTAATGGAGGAATAAAATATTTCCATAAAAAAGAACAAATGAAGAAATTCATGACCACCAAACCAATCCTACCAAGATTACTGAAAGATAGAGATAAAAATGTCCACAATTCCAAGAACAATATCAGAAAAAAAAACCCAGGAAGGGCAAGCAATTAAACAGAGGGGCAAAGTGGGAGACCAACAACAAGGAAGTAACATAATAAAGATAAACACACACACACACACACATATATATATATATATATATATATATATATCAGATATAACCATTAATGTAAGTGGCCTCAATTCACTAGTCAAAAGAAACTGATATACAGAATGGATCAAGAAACAAGATCCAACAAATACATTTAACTCCAAAGGAAACTCATAGACTGAAAGTCAAAGGATGGAAAACAATACTTCATGTAACAGGATTTCCCAAAAAAGCAGAGGTAGCTATTCTATTTACAGACAATGTGAACTTCAAGTCAAGAATGATTGGAAGAGATAAAGAAGACCACTGTATACTTGTTAGGAGAAAAATTCAAGAGAAAGGGATATATATGCATATAGCAATAGATATGAAAAAAATAAGCAATAACATAATTGTAACGAGGGAACTTAATACCCTACTGTCACAAAGAGATAGATCAACTAGACAAAAAAATCAGCAAATGAACCAAACGTGTGAACAAATTGGCTTAGTAGATATTTACAGAGTGTTCTAGAATATATATCAGTGTATCAGAATACACATTCTTTTTAGCTCCACATGGGATGTTCTCTAAAATAGACCACATACTAGCTCATAGAACATGCTTAAGCAAATGCAAAGCAACTGAAATTGTCCTATGCATAAATCTGACCATAGAATATTGAAATTGGAAATTAATGGCAAAATAAAACTCCAAAACTCCATAAACACATGGAAATTAACACCCTCCAGAACAAACAATAAGTTATAGATGAAATGAGAGAAGAAATTAAAAAATATAATCGTATAAAAATGCAAATACAACTTACTGGAATCTGTGGAATGCAATGAAAGCTATCCTCAGAGGGAAGTTTATAGCTGTGAATTCTTATATCAGGAAACAGAACAGACACAAATAAACAACTACATACTGCACTTTAAGCTTCTAGAAAAAGGCAAACAAATAAAGCCCAAAGCCCATACTAGGGAGGAAATTATAAAGATCAGAGTAGAAATTAATGCAATTGATACTTGAGACTAAGGAACCAATATAAAGAATTAATGAATCAAATACCTGGTTCTTTGAAAGAATAAATAAAATTGATAATCCCCTAGCCAACTATATCAAAAAAAGGAAAGAAAAAATTCAAATTTATGCAATGAGGAATGAAAAGGGTGAAGTCACTACAAATCCTATGGAAATTCAGACGATCATCAATACATACTTTGAAAATCTTTACATACATAGAATGGAAAACACAGAAAAAACAGATTTCTAAAAGTTTATGAATTACCAAAGCTGAATCAAGAAGATATAAAACTTATGAATAACCCAATATCAGTTAGTGAAATTGAGAATGTAAAAAATTTACCAAAAAAAGCCCAGATCCTGATGAATTCACAGCTGAATTCTACAAGAAATTTTGAGATGATTTAATACCAACATTCCTCACAATTTTTAATAAAATCAAATGGAAAAAATTTTCCTTAATTCATTCTGGTGAGCAAGTATTACCCTGAGTACCAAAGCCAGAGAAAGACTCAACCAAGGAAGAAAATTACAGGCCAATCTCATGAATATAGATGCAAAAATCCTCAATAACATACTAGCAAACAATGCAGCAAATCATCAAGATTACACAAACAACCAAGTGGGATTAATCCCAGGAATGCAGGGATGGCTCAATGTATGCAAATCAATAAATGTAAAGCACCATATTAATAAAACCAAAGATAAAAATCAGGTGATCATCTCAATAGATGCAGAAAAAGATTTTCATGAAGTCCAACACTCATTCATGATAACAACCCTATAGAAAATCAGAAAATATGATTTTCATCTCAATCTGATAAAAGCCATCTGTGATAAACCAATATACAACATTACACTAAATGGACAAAAACTGAAAGCGTTCACTCTAAAATCAGGAACAAGACAAGAATGTCCACTATCACCACTGCTATTCAGTATAGTGCCGGAAACATTAGAAAGAGCAATCAGACAAGAGAGAGAAATAAAAGAAAGAAGGATAGGAAAGGAAGAAGTTAAATTATCATTATTTGCAGATGACATGGTACTCTACATAGAATACCCCAAAAACTCATGTACCAACAGACTTCTGAACTTAAGCAGATTCAATGGCATAGCTGGATAAAAAGTCAATACTCAAAAATCAATAGCATTCCTATAAGAAATCTCAAATTTCTTGTAGGAACAGCATTTCTATACGAAATCTTCTCAAACATCAATAGCATTCCTATAAGAAATCCACTCAAAATCAACAGCATTCCTGTAAGAAATCTCTCATTGAAAGAGAAACTAGAGAAATCACACCCTTCACAATAGCATCCAAAAAGCGGCATAAGCACCTGCCTTGCAAGTGCATGGTTGTGAGTTTGATCCCCAGTATAAAAAAAAAAAAAAAGGAATCAGTTTAACAAAGGAAGTAAAGAACTACGTATTGAAAATTACAGGACTCTGAAAAAAGAGATTGGAGAGTATATTAGAAAATGGAAAGATATACTTTGCTCTTGGGCTGGAAGAAGAACCAACATAATGAAAATATCAAGACTTCTAAAGTTGTTATACAATTTTAATGCAATCTTAAGAACAGACGAAGATGTGGGTATTTTTATACACAGTATTTTAATACTCTGCCATAAAGAAGGATAAGTTTGAGACATTTCTAGCTAAATGGATCCAATTTGATACCACATTCCTTATGTGAAATAAATTGGACACAAATGTGTGAATACCACATTGTTTCTTCGTGAGGGAAATCTGAAGTGTAAAAAAGTACCAAAAAGTATAATAGATATAGTGAAATAGGAAGAAAATGTTTAAAAGGAAAGAGGAACTAGGGAGAGGAGGTGGGGAAAGAAGGAAGAGAAAAGAAATAAAAGATAGTAAAAGAAGGAAAAATGGAAACAAATCTTTTGTATATAAAGAGAGTAATAGAGATTGAATGGAGGGGAGGTGAGTGAACAAAAAAGAATCATTTTATGTCATTCCTTCAATGAATGTGATCATTATGTATATCTAGAACATGTCAATAAATTTAACTAACTAAAAAAAAGAGTAATGCAATGGTAGTAGGAGACATCAGTATCTTTCTTCTGACCACTGTTCATCCAGACAGAAAATCAATAAAGGATGGTGGACTTGAATAATCATATAGACAAAGATTTAATATATTGGTATAGAATATTGTATTCAACAGTAGCAGAATATATGCTGATTTAATATCATCTTGTTTTGAAGTCCCATCAAGCTGTTGTACATCTGTTTTCACTGGTTTTAGCATGTTGTATCTTACTATATTTTACTATATGTGATAGTATAAACAAAATTTTTTATAGGCAAAGAGATAATATAGAAACCATTGTTTGTTTTCTGTTAGCTGGTTCTAAATACCTGTAATTCTTTCATTCTCTTGAATGGCTTCACACTGTCTTGATATGTTTGATGCTATAGCATATGAAGTTATACTCAAATAATTCAAGGAAAGAGGCACTATGGTGACCACTATTATGTTAGGTTATCTGGTGGTGAAACACAGTGATGCATAAATTGTTTGGCTCTGATCTGTGTTGTTCTGTTACAATGCCCTCTTTTATCTCAATCTCCCTCCTTTTTAAAAATTAATTTATTTTTTCTTATTTTTTTAATTAAGGGAAAACTAAATTTAAAAATAGTGGGATATATTATAGTAACTTTTTAAATTTTCTTATTAACCTGATTTGAACCCCAGTATTGCTCTCTCCATCTTGTTCTGTCTGATTTTACTATATTCTGTTTTGTTTGATAGTATTTAGTTTGAGGGTATAGGCAACCACTTGGAAGGCAATAAGATTTACTATGATGCCCATTATGGTTTGACTATTATCTTCTTTTGAAGTCCTATAAGGTCTCCAATGTAGGTTTTATTGGTCTTGTTCTGTACTGTTTTGGTCAATTATATTGTACCTGATGATATAGGCAACTCTTTTTAAAATAGCAAGAGGCACAATGGTAACCATTTTTGATCACCTGGCATTCTATTTTTGCATCATGTACTATGCCTATCCTTCTGTTCTAACTGACTCTGTTTTGTTTAGTAACATTTGGTTTTATTCTCTTTAAAAAAAAGTAATAAGACACTTTACAAGCTTTAATTTTGTGACTTGAACAATTATTTCTAAGATGACAATATGTAATCCATTAACTAGTGATTTCCTACTGTTCATTTTTTTTCTGTAAATCTGTATAACTTGTACCCTTTCCCTGCTTTTTTTTCTTTTCTCCTTAAATAAAATTAAAAAAAAAAAGAACTGTGGGAGTAATGAAACCCAAAAAGTATAATTGTTATTGTAAAAAAGAGAGGAAAAGAAAGTGGTCTAAAGGATATAACTGCATGTATATTTAAGTGTGTAGGATAGAAAACCATATTTCTGAGCTTTTGTTGGGTCATTGAACAGAACTGTCTGCAATCTTACTGTATGAATGTCCACTTTATATGCTTCAATTTTGTAATTTGGACAAATGTTTCTAAGATGACAATATGTAACCTATTAACTAGTGATTTCTTACTGTATTTTTTCTTGAAATTCTATATTACTTGTACCCTTTTACTGCTTTGTTTTATTTCCTTTCTTTTTTCTCTTTGAATAAAAAAATTTAAAAAAAATTAAAATTTAAAACAGCAACACAATACACATTTTTCTCATGCACACACAGAACGTTCTTAAGCATAGGTCATATGTTAGACCATAAAACAAACCTTCACACATTTAAGATAATTGAAGTCATAACAGAGTTCATTTCTAACCACAGCAATTTGACACTAGATATCAATAATAAGAAAAAATTAGAAAATTCATGAATATATGGAAATTAAGCAATACACCTCTGAACAACCAATAGAGCAAAGAGGAATTCAGAAGTATCTTGTGCATATTAGAGAATGGTCTTGTGCATATTAAACTTACAGGATATATCAAAGACATTTATAAGAAGAAAGTTTATGGTGATGAGTGTCTATGTTTAAAAAAAATAAAGATCCCAAATAAACTACTAACTTTACAGATCAAAGAACTAGAAGAAAACAAAGCCCAACATTAAGAAGAAGGAAGGAAATACTATTTATTAAAGTGGACATAAATAAAATAAATGCTGGAAACACAATAAAAAAGAACATTCAAAGAATTTGTGCTTTGAATAAGAGTGGCACGGTGGACATTCTTGTCTTGATCCTGATTTCAGAGCAAAAACTTTCATTTTTTGTCTGTTGTATTTTGAAAAGAAACAGAAAAAAAAAAGAAAAGAAACAGCAGACAAAATTTTAGCTAGACCAACATATGGAGAAAAAAGAAGGCTCAGATAGATAACTATAAATGAAAGGGCATTACAGGCAATATTACAGAAATACAAAGGATTATGAAAAACTACTATGAACAATCATGTACCAAAATAGGATAACCAGAAAAAATGGATACATTTCTAGACATATATGACCAACTAAGATTGAACTATAAAGAAATAGCAAATTTTAATATAATAATGATGTTGAATCAGTAATTAAAAATCTTACCCCAAAGAAAAGCCCAGACCAGATTCTTCACTATTGAATTCTACCTAACATTTAAAGAATTAATACCAGCCCTCCTCATATTCTTCCAAAATACTGAAAGAGGGTGACACTTTGAAACTGATTTTATGTGGCTAATATCTTCCTGACATAAAAGCCAAACAAGGGGTTTGGGGTTTAGTTCAGTGGCATAAGCGCCTGCTTGGCAAGTGCAAGGTTATGAGTTCAATCCCCAGCACCACAATAAATAAATAAGCCAGACAAGGATACTACAAGAAAAGAAATTTTAGGCTAATATTCTCGATAAGCATAAATGCAGAAATACCTTACAAAATACTATGAAATTGGATAAAACTGTACCTTGGGAAGTTCACACACTGTGATCAGCTAAGATTTGTCCCTGGTATTCAAGGATGGTCCAACATATCTATATTAACAACTGTGAAATACCAGGTTAGCAGAATGAAAGATAAAACCATATGATCATCTCTATAGGCACAGAAAAAACATTTCACAAAATTTGACATCTCATTTTTTTCATTGTGAAATCTTACAAAAAATAGCATAGAGAAAGAACTTACCTCAAAATAATGAAAACCGTATATGACAATTATACTCTCAACAATTAACATACTCTCAATAACATAAAGGTGAAAGATTATTGTTTAAGATCAGGATAAGATAAAGATACTGTTACCATTTCTTTCAATACAATGTCACCAGTGTTAGCTGGAGCCATCAGGTAAGAGAAGAAATACATGGTATCTAATTTGGAAAGGAAGAAGTAAAAGAGTGTTTGTAGATGACAGGATCTTGTATATAAAAGAGCTGTGTTAGGACTTAATGAATTGAGTGAAGTTGTAGGATATAAAACCAGCATACATCAGTTACATTTATTGCAGAATAACAACAAACTATTCTAAAATGAAATTATGAAATAGTCCTGTTTACAATAGCACCAAGAATAAAATACTTAGAAATACCTTTATCCAAGGAAGTACAAGACCTCTATGCTGACAATTACAACATATTGAAAGAATGAAGAAGACATATATAGATGCTAAAAACACTGTGCCCAAAGATGGGAAGAATTAACACTGTTAAAATATCCATACTATATAATCTATTAACATTATCAAAATATCCATATTATGTAAAGTAATATACAGATTCAGAGAAAATTAATATTGCCATGGTATTTTTTTCTTAGAAATTGGAAAGTAATTGTAAAGCTCATGTGAAACCATGAAACACTCCAAGTAGCCAACAAACAAACAAACTTTCAAGAAGAAGAACATGGCTGGATGCATAACATTTACTAGGTTAAAAATATATTACAAAGCTAAAAAAGTAGTCTGGAAATGGCTTAAAAACAGACATATAAACAAGTGAAACATAATAGAGAGTCCAGAAATGCACGGGTTTCCGTGCATATACAATAAAATGACCTTTGACAATGGTGACAAACAACCTAATGGAGAAAACATGACCTCCTCAGCAAGTAGTGTTGAGAAAATTGGATATCAACATTCAAAAGGATGCATTTGGACCCTTCCCTCACACCATGTATAAACAAGAAACTTAAAGTAGATTAAATACTTTAACATAAGAACAGAAACTAGTTTTCAAAACCACTATGAGAAAGCAGGGAAAAGTTCCATAACTTTGGGCTGGTCAATGATTTTGTTTTATTTGTTTTGGATATGACCCAAAAAGCACAGGCAATCAAAGTAAAACTAAACAAATGGGATTGTATTTAACTAAAAAGTTTCTACTTAACGATGGAAAGAAGCAGTGAGATGAAGAGATAACCATGGATTCAGAGAAAATTTTTTCCAGCCATATACCTGAAAAGAGGTTAGTATTCAAAATATACAAGGAACTCAACTCAATAACAAAAAACACAATTAAAAATAGGCAAAGACTTGAGTAGATATTTCTCCAAAGAAAACATACACATGGCCAAAAAAGAGTATGAAAAATGCTAAACATCACTAATCATCCAAGGAATGATCATGGAAACTTAACATGAGATATCACTTTACACCTGTTAGATGACTATTACATAAAAGACTGAAGATAACTGTTGATGAGGATGTAGGGAAGAGGAAACTTTTGAATACTTTTTGTGGGAATGTAAAACTGTGAATATTCCTCAAAAATGTAAAACTGTCATATGATCCGGCATTCTCCGTTCTGGGTATCCATATGAAACCGAATTAAGTCTGAAGCTTGAAAAGATTATGCAATATTATTCAGCCTTAATAAAGAAGGAAATTCTATGTTTTGAAAACACAGATGAATTTGGAAGGCATTATTTCAGGTAAAATAAATCAGATATAGAAAGGCAAAAGTAGTATGATTTCATATTTAGAATCTAAAAAATCTGGCTTTATAAAAGCAAAAAGGTAGAATGGTTTTTGCCAAGAGTGGAAGAAATGTCAATTAGAGAGCACAAAGTTTTAGTTATTTAGAATGAGTAAGTTCTGGAGATCTAGCGTAGGCCATGGTGTTTATAGCTAGTACTATTTTGTGTATCTGAAATTTGCTAAGAGAATAGGTTTTAAATATTCTTAACCAGAAAACCAAAAAAGGTAAATATGTGAAGTGATAGATAGGTTAGTGTATATCAAAATTTTCTGCTTAATATCTTAAAGGTATCTAATTTTTATTGGTCAAATATACTAAAATAAGGCCAGAGAAATGAGATAATTCAAACAAATTTATTTTTAGATTATATACATTGCATTACTTTATTCTAACATTTTCTCCCTTTAATAATATTTTAATCATTTAACTTTTAAGATCAACAAATTTAATTTAAACAGTTACGCTAAATTAATCCCAAATGAATGTAAGTGTAATGTGGTTCATATAATAATTAAACAATTGAAGTCTTTTCTGTATTTTTCTGGTAGTCAGCATTGCTAACAAAAATCTGATTCTCGTCTGATTCTCACCCCTTATACATGACCATTTTTCTCTCTGAAGTTTTTGTATTCTTCAATACAATCTTCAATGTTCTAAAATTTTATATGCATTTCTCTAATTAGCAGGCTCTTAAAAATTTTTATCATGCTTCACACTCCCTTTGATCCAAAGACTTGTGGTTTTCTTGATTGTAAGAGATTCTCTTTTATTATTTCTTTAATAACTTTTTCTCATTTTATTTCTGAACTCTTTCTGCAACTTGTCATAGTTGGACAACAGGCATTCTGACATGATCTTTACATATTATGCTTTCTTGTATGTAAGTGCATATGTGCTCATGTGTACATGTGTGTATTTCTCTTTCTCCTGTATGTTTTCTTTAACTACTTATCTACTCATCTCTCAAGCCATCAGCCAAAAGATACCTTTTCTCTTATAAATTGTGGATGTTAGGTATTTTGCCCTTGGGAGAAAAAGTTGACTAGTACAATGGAAATTTCTTAAATGTTACTTTGGGCATTAGTTTTTCAAGTTCCCACAGCCAAAAGAATTTATTACTCTGTCTTATATGATCCTATATGTTTATACATTACTTATAACTTGAAACCCAACTATTTATTAAAGTTTTGTCTCTTTCTAGATCATTAAAAATTATATTGGAGTCAATGTTATACCTGTACTGCTTACACCACAACCTGGTTACTGTATAAGTTATTGATGAATAAGTAAATTTCAAAAGAGAAAGAGGAGGTTTCAAGTTCAAGTTATTAGACTTGAGACTATTTCCTCCCCCTCCTTAACTCTGGTAAAATGACAAAAAAATATTAGATGACACCTACTCAACTTTATTCTTCTTTATAGATGAGAAATACTCCATTGTCTAAAGCAAATCACATCTTCTCTATCTATTCTACAATTGATGGTCATTTGGACTTTTCCCCAAGACTTATCTATGACAAACTGTGCTGATACGAACACTGATGTGCATAGAACACTGTGGGAAGATGCTTGTAATTTTTTTGGGAAGATACCAAAAAGGGTCTAGTGGAACACCTAGTCCTAGTTTTTTTGGGAATCTCCATGCTGATTTTCTCTGTGGTTGCACCATTCTACACTCCTACCAACAATGGCTCATGGCTTGAGAGATCTTAGTCAATGGTCAAGTATCTCCAAGGCAGAACCATCATGATTCAAAGACATGGCGGAGAAAAGCTGCACAACTTATGGTGTTTGGGAAGTACAAACACAGGGAAAATACCCAAGATAAAGGGGCCACAGGCCAGGTATAGACATACAGGGGACTCTTGACTTAAACAGATTTAATTTATTCACAAGGGCTGGTTGTAACTCAAGTTGGTTGCTAAATCAAGACTATTTTTCCCATAAGAAATAATGGAAATATCCATAATGCATTCTGAATGTCCCAACACACCCCTTAACTAACCTTTTTATAATACAAAGGATTGTATGACATTCATAATTTACCAGAAACACCAATAATTTTCCCAAGTGCATTCACCAAAAAGTTATAAAATGTACCTGGTTTACCAGAAATGATTTTATTCTGTACTCACCATTGAAGTTAACATCTTTGTTTTGTAGGAAGGAAGGATGAAATGGAAGGTGGTTATTGTTTGGACGGAGAATCCTCTTCCATAAGAACATCAGAAATCTGGCTTTCTGGTGTCCTTTCTCTCCCTGGGAAAGTCTGTAGCCCACTAGGACTTGCTTCTGGCTCACTAGGTTGCAACCTTTTCAGAGTGAAAACCTGATGAAAGTTATGTTTGTCTTTTTTTTTTTTTTTTTTTTAGTAATGCATAATGGGGGGCTGGGAGGTCATTGCCTCAGGATAGGCAGAGACAAAGACACTTAGAGTAGCCACTATTTAGTAGCCAGTGTACGAAATATAGGGGAGAGAGCAGGATTCTTTTCCTGGAACAGCGTAGGAGCTCTGGTAGAATGGCCAAATTTAGTATCACAAAGGAAAGAAGCCAAAATCGATTCCCACACCTGGGTGCTAATCTCATTGACCAGAGGAAGGTGATTTCCTCATTCCAAATCTGGCCCACCAGGCAGGCAGGGAAAGAAACCTGCAGGAGAGATTCTCTGTCAGTTTACAGTTTGTGGTCCTCAACAGTTGGGAAAGGCAAGAAGCATCAAGTGTCATTTTCCTGATCTGCCAGAATTTGGCTAACAGAAAAACAGACAAGGATAAAATCAGAACCTAGCCTAGTTTCAGGATCCAAGCCCAGTGTTATTCCCCTCCCACTTATCTTTATTTTTTTAAAACAGATTTTATTGGTACATTTTAGATATACATAAGGATCACATTCATCATAGAAAATTAGTACCTGTACATGATATAACTTATTTTTTTCCCTTCATTCCCCTAACTTTACCTTCAACCTCTCCCAACCTTTCCCATTTACAAAGCTTTGCTTCCATGTTTTCTCTTTTCTCTTTTTTTTCATTTTTTTTTTTTAAATGAGAGGAATGGCTGGGTTGAAGGGAACTTTTAGTTCTTGGTTTTTGAGGAATTCACACACCAGTTTCCACAGTGGTTGCACCAGTCTGCACTCCTACGAACAGTGGAGAAGGATTCCTTTTCCCCTCAGATCATTTATTATTGCTGAATTTCTTGATAACAGCCATTCTTTATGGGATGAGAGCTAATCTTTGTGTTTTAATTTGCATCTTTCAAATGACCAATGATGCTAACCATTTTAAAAATGCACTTATGTTCCATTTGTATTTCTTTAGCTGAGAAGTGTGTATTTATTTCAAATGCCCATTTTTGGATTGGGTCTTTGAATTTCTGGGGTCTTATTTTTAAAAAAATTTCATATGTTCTAGATAGAAGTCTTTTCTCTGAGGGAGAGTTGACTAAGATTTTTTTCCCAATTCATGAGTTTTCTTTTCATTCTGTTGGGGGTTTCTTTTGATACACAAAAACTTTTTAATTAGATGAGATCCCAGTGTTGATTCTGGAAAGTATTTCCCATGCAGTTTGATTTTTGCTCATGAATTCTCTGCTTACCCTTATGTCTTCAAGGTTTCCACCTACTTTGTTTCCCAGCAGATTTAGTGCTTCTTTTTTAATATTTAGATCTTTGATCCATTTTGACTTTAGTTTAGTGCATGGTGATAGGCAGGGGTCTAATTTTAGTTTTTGGCATATGGAAAGCCAGTTTTTTCTAGCACCATGTATTAAGGAGGCTATCTTTCTTCTAGTGAACATATTTGGCCCCTTTGTCAGAGATAAAGTGGCTGAATATGTTTGTAGTTGTGTACCATTGATCATCAGGTCTGTTTTAATTCCAGTACCATGCTGATTTTATTATAGTAGCTTTATAGTATAGCTCTAAGCCAGGGATTGTTAGGCCTCCTGCCTTGCCTTTGTTGCCTAGAATTGCCTTTACTATTTTAGGTCTCTTCTGGTTCCAGATGACTTTTAGGAATGATTTTGCCAGATCTGGTAGGTGTGTTAATGGTATTTTGATTGGAGTTGCATTAAATCTGTATAACAATTTTGGGATAATGGTTATTTTCACAATGTTTGTTCTTCCTATCCATGAACAACGAATGTCTTTTCATTTTCTGAGCTCCTCTTCGATTTCTTTTTCTTTTTCAGCGTATTGTAATTTTCATTGCATATATTTTTAAGTTCCTTTGTTAGATTGGCTCCTAAGTATTTCATTTTTTTGGATGCTATTGTGAAGGGTATGGCTTCTCTTATTTCTTTCTCAGTGAGTTCATTGTTTGTGTACAGGAATGCTATTGATTTTTTGAGTGTTGATTTGTATCCAGCTACATTACTAAATTTTTTATTACATCTAGAAGTCTTTCAATGGAGTTTTAGGGGTCTTCTATGTAGAGTATCATGTCATATGCAAATAATGATAAGTTAACTTCTCTATCCTTATTCTTTTTATTTCTCTCTCTTGCCTAATTGTTCTGGCTAATGTTTCAAGAGCTATATTGAATAGGAGTGATAATAGTGGACATCCTTGTCTTGTTCCTGATTTTAGAGTAAGAGCTTTCAGTTTTTGACCATTTAATATGATGCTGGCTGTTGGTTTGTTATAGATGGTTTTGATCAGATTGAGGTAAAGACTATCTATTCTAATTTTCCATAGGGTTTTTATCATGAATGAGTGTTGGACTTTATCAAAAGCTTTTTCTGCATCTATTGAAATGATCATGTGATTCTTATCTTTGGCTCTATTGATAAGGTGTATTACATTTATTGATTTGTGTATGTTGCACCATCCCTGCATTCCTGGGATGAATCCCACTTAGTTGTGGTGTGTAATCTTCTTGATGACTTGCTGAATTCTGTTTGCCAGTATTTTATTGAGGATTTTTGCATCTATGTTCATTAGGGAGATTGGCCTATAGTTCTCTTTTTTCATTGGGTCTTTGTCTGTTTTTGGTATTAGAGTCATGTTTGCTTACAGGAATGAGTTAGGAGGAATTGCTTCCCTTTCAATTTCATTGAAGAGTTTGAGAAGTGTTGGAATTAAGTTTTCTTTTAATTTCTTGTAGAATTCTGCAATGAATCCATCAGGACCTGGATTTTCTTTATTGATAAGGTTCTAATGATATTTTCAATTTCATTAATTGAAATTTGGTTGTTCAGCAGTTTTTTGTTTTTTATTTTTTTTTGTACTGGGGATCGAACTCACAACTATGCACTTTCAAGGCAGGCACTTATGCCACTGAGCTAAATCCCCAGCCTTATTCAGAAGTTTTACATCTTCTTGACCCAGATTTGGTAATTCATATGTATTTAGGAATCTGTCCATTTCTTCTGTGTCATCAATCCTATGAAAGTAAAGGTTTTCAAAGTAGGTATTGATGATCTTCTGTATTTCCACAGGGTTTGTAGTGATTTTGCCCTTCTCATTCCTTATTGCATGAATTTTAATTTTTGCTTTCCTTTTAAAAATAAGGTTGGGTAGGGGCTATCAATTTTATTTATTCTTTCAAAGAACCAATTCTTTGATTCATTAACGCTTTGTATTGTTTTCTTAGTCTCTATTGCATCAGTTTCTGCTCTGATCTTTATAATTTCCTCCTTTCTTTTGGCTTTGGGCTTGATTTGCTTTTTCTTTTTCTAGATGTTTGAGGTGTAGCATCAGGTTGTTTATTTGTGTTTGTTCTGTTTTCCTGATGTGGGAATTCACCACACTAATTTTTCCACTCAGGGCTGCTTTCATTGCATCCCACAGGTTCTTGTAAGTTGTATTTGTATTTTTGTTTGCTTGTAGATATTGTTTAATTTCTTCTTCAATTTCCTCTGTGGCCCATTCATTGTTCAAGAGTGTATTATTTAATTTTCATGTGCTTATGGGGTTTTTGCAGTTTCTTATGTCATTAATTTCTAGTTTCATGTCACTATGATCAGATAATATGTGTGGGATAATTTTAGTTCTTTTCCACTTATTTAAGCATGTTCTATGGGCTGTTATATGGTCTATTTTAGAGAACATTCCATATAAAGCTAAGAAGAATGTATATTCTGATGTTATTGGGGGAACACTCTGTACATGTCTACTAGGTCCATTTGTTCACAAGTGTGATTCAGTTATTATTTCTTCGTTGATTTTCTGTCTAGTTGATCAGTCTTTGTGTCAGTGGGGTGTTAAAGTCTCCCATTATAACTGTCATCGCTTATTTGATTTTTCACTTCTATCAATATTTGTTTTATATAGCTGAGTGCTCCTGAGTGAAATTGTTGCACATATATTAAGATTGTTATCTCTTCCTCTTGAAGTTTTCTCCTAAGTAGTATGCAGTGGCCTTCTTTATCACTTTTGATCAGTCTTAGTTTGAAGTTCACATCATCTGCAAACAGAATAGCTACCTCTGCTTTTTTCTGGGCTCCTGTTGCATGAAGTATTGCTTTACATTCTTTGATTTTGAATCTATGAATTTCCTTTTGGATTAGATGTGTTTCTTGTATACAGCATGTGATTAATTGTTGTTTCCATTCTTCCAGTCTGATTCTTTTAATGGTGAATTGAGACCATTTACATTAATGACTATAATTGATATAGTCAGAATAGAAATTGATGCAGTATGCTGTGCAGGCCTTCAGCTCATGCCACATTGTAAACCAAAGTTCCCCACCTGCTTGGGGTCACTGAGTAGGTCCCTAAGAGGTTCCACGGAAGGTGCAAGGTTACAGGACTAGGTGGAGTTTGCTGCACAGGACTTCAGCTTGTGCCACTCCCTGCAGGCAGTTCCCCCGCCCCTCAGGGTCACTGACTGGAGCCCAGCCTCCCTTTTATTTTCTAGCACCAGATTCATTTATTTATCTTACAAAACCTTATAAAGTTAATTATCATAGACACAGGTTGAAAATGAGACTAATAAGCCAAAGAACATGTAACATGCAAGACAGTTGTACTGAGCCAAGGCACACTTTTAGATACGTTGTCCATGCTGGTTACAGTAGTTTTTATATTCTTTATTTTAAAATGACAAAAGAATAAAAATGATGATACAGAACTTCAAAACAAAATAGTAGGAGACTAACAATGGTTAATATATTGCATATTATTATTTTCAAAGTAGTAGGTTCAATTACAAGAGATAGGCATGAAAAAATGTTTGAACAAACCATTCTTCTCCATGAACTAACACATCACTAGTATAGTTATCTGTTATATTATCTTTTCTATTTTTTACTTTTATGTGACTTTTATTTTGTTATATATATGCATATATATATATATATATATATATATATATATATATATATATCTTTTCATAAAAGAGAAACCATGTGATATTCAAGTGTGTTTGAGTTACTTTACTTAATATTATGGTCTCAAGGTGCATCCATTTGCCTCCAAATGACTCAGGCTTATCCTTCTTTATGGCAGAGTAATACTCTAGGGTGTACAAATATCACATTTTAAATCTCTGTTCATCTGTTAATAGATGTATAGGCTATTTCAAAGAGTTAGCTATTATGAATTGTGCTTCTATAAGCATGGGTATGCATACATCACTGTGGTATGTCTTTTACTCTTTTGGGAAGATACCTAAAGGGAAATAGCTGGGTCAAATGGAATTTCTTCTCCTTTTAGTTTTTTGAGAAATTTCTATACTAAATTTTTTTTCCATTCTTCAGATTGTTTCTTTACTCTGCTAGTGTTCTTTCTCTATACAAAAAAAGATTGATTTTAAAAACATAGTGAAGAGCAAGAAATTGAATGTGCCTAATCTGATACAATGTCACTTATATAAAATAAAAATGAATAAAACATTTATCTTTCAATATTACATGAAGGTGTAAGATGATAGGATTTTCAGCATGGTTAAAGAAAGAGAATATAAAGTGAAAATGACCTTTATTCTAAGAAAGCGGAGAGGAACTCCATGGCTGTTGGCTTTCTCTGCTGGACACATGGTGTGGGAGACATACATATGGCTTTTGTTGGGGGTCGTGCTTAGAGGTGGCATTGCTGATGTGCAAGTAGCTGATTGGGACTCTTTTTGCACCACAGGTAAGTTGCCTAGGGGCGGGGAAAATGAACTCAAGGTAGACATCCCTTGGTCCCACCTCCCACTGCAGTAGTGTCCTATCTACGGCAAAATCCTTTCATTCCTGTCTTTTTATTGTTAGGAAAAGGGCAAAGTCTCTCTCTCTCTTACTATTTCCTGTTGAAAAGGGGCATCATATTGGGGTTTAGGAAGGTTGATGGGATGACAGTTGACGCCTTGGTTAGACGGAGACGGGTGGGCAACAGAAGGTGAGATGACCACTCAGGATGGTTAGAGTTAGGGCTGGGAGGGCACCACTTAGTTTGAGTGATGTGGAACCAGGATGGCAGTCCAGCAACTTTGACTGTTGAGGTTGCCAAGAAGATCAGGTAGGGTCCGCTTCACTTTTGTTGTAGTCCTGTGGATTTAGAACATTTGAGATAAATTAGATCTCCCAGAGATATGGGAAGATCTGGTTTGGCCCCTTAAGAAGGTTGAGGAAGGCAGAGATCAGCATGTTGTTGTAACAGGTGTCAGAGGAAGGAGAGTATTGGGATATAGTCAGCAAGAGGAGGGAGACTTTAGGGAGTAGGAAGATTGTGGAGTCTACTTTTCCTGAGGATTTTGGATGGTATGGAATGTGTAGGTGCCAGGTGATGTGTAAGCTTGAGGAGACCTGTTGAGTGATCTGAGAAATAAAGGCTGGACTGTTATCTGATTGAATACTCTGAGGTAGACCAAACCTTGGGATGATTTCTTGTGATAGGACTTTAGCAACTATATCAGTGGTCTCCCTGGATATGGGAAAGGATTCTCTCCATCCTGAAAAAGTAAAAACAAAGGTGAGAAGACAGTTGAGAGTTTTGTGGCAGGAGATGTGTGTAAAATCTATCTGCCAGTCTTAACCAGGTTTGTGTCTGAGAAATTGATGAATAGGAAAGGAAGGGAGTGCTATGTATTCCCGAGGAGAGGGTTTACTAGAGATAACAGGTGTGAGCTGTTGAGACCTCAGAGTGTCTAGATTAGTCTGCATAAACACAAAGGAATAAAAAAGGCACTTTAAAGATCTATGACTGTAAAGTGAGTGGTGGAGGGAGGGATATGAGAGAGCATGGTATAAGGGTTTGGCACCACTGGGTGGATTGGGGTAATAGCACTATTGATTATGCTAAGATTCTGTACTTAAAGTATGACCCATCAGGCTTGAGTACTGGGAGAATGGGAGTATTATAGAGTGAATGGGTTTTAGAAAAACCATTTTCTAAAAGGTGCTTAATTATAGGTTTAACTCCCTGCAAATGTTTGGGAGCTCTGGATATTGGGGAACACAAGAAAAAATTGAAGGATCCCTGAGACAAATTAAAATAGGCATGGCATGGGCAGTGCAGGTGGGATTGCAGATGTCTCAAACTATGGGATCAACCAGAGAAGAAGTGAGTCTGGAACCTGCATGAAATAGGCCCTGTCTGCAAAGGCTGTATAAGTTGGCTGTCAACACCCACTTAATATAGCAGCCTGAAAACTCAGGAAGAACACTGTACATGGCCTCTATGTCCACAAGGATAGAGAATGTTTTACCCGAGACATCCAGTGGGATTTGGGGTTCTGAGAAGGACACCTTAATGGGGGCTGTGGGCCCTGAACCCTGTCAGTCTTCAGCAGCAAGTCCAAACAGATCAGTCAGCGATGAATCTGGCATTAATGGAGCCTCCTTTGACGGCAAAGAGTTAGAGGATGGCTTACTCACTCTCTGGTGGCTAGGACAGTCACTCTTCCAGTGGCCCTTGAGATGCAATAAGGATAAGGCCCTAAATGAATGGGACATTTTCTTGCCCAATGTCCTCCTTTGCTGCACTTTGAAGCATGGTCCAGGAGGGATTCAGGCAGCTCCACTTTGTGTTGGTTTACCTGTCTCAGAGCTCCAAGCATCACTGCTGAAAGATCAGATTGTTATTTTTTATATCTGTTGCTGAAAATGTGAAAAGCCATATTAACAAGGTCTCTTTGTAGGGTTTGAGGGCCACATTTAGCCTTTTGTCTTGGGATCTGGCCCCAAGTGGAAGGTATTTGTCTCTTCTACAGTAACAAGACATCTGGTTTTATCTTGGGTAGGTGTACAGCTTTAAGTCTAAAGGAGACAAAGGCAAAGAATCAATTAAGTATGCAGGAGTCAAATAATACAATCAACAGGGTGTTTATGATTATAACTTTGGTAATGGCTTCCCATAAGGAGGATAAGGACCAGGGAATTTTATAAACTGACATGTCATTCATTACTGTTTACTATTTAAGCATCTCTAAGCATATGTCTGGATCTGAAAGAAAATACTTGTCATCATACATTACATAAATTTTTGTTAAAAATTATTATTTGACTGACCTTGTGTTGGTCTGATCTGAATCTCCTGGCTGGAATACAAGAAAAATGCAGCAGAAACAATCCCAATTTTATATATGAAGGCATGAATATACCATCAGATCAGCAATAGTGAATTGTCTTAGTCATATGAACTTTAGTTGAGGTATCTCCCATAAGGCTATGGAGATTATTGGGCCTCCATTTAATGAACAAGAGCTGGTTAAAATTACCAGGTGGTCACTTTCTTGTTTATCTGTTGAAGTCCTGTCTAATGTCTCCTCACCCCAAGGGATTTTGTTTAACCAATTTTAGCATCATTTTGACCAGCTGGCAAACTAGGTGGAAGCATGTTTTTTAAATCTATAACCCAAATAAACCTTGATTAAATGGTTTGAAAATGCAAAAGAGAAAAAAAGATTGTTGCGCTCAAATAAAAAGGCACAGCTGTTTACAGAGTAGGCAAATGTACAAACATGGACAGATGATCTGTACATTATAAATAGACTGAACAAACAGACAAAAGATAGATAGAGTGATAATCATCTTATAAAATTAGAATGAACCAAACATATTTGGCCAATTTGAACTATAATAAATAGACTAATGTGAACCTTTTTATAGATCAATTAATAGAGATCTCTTGAAATAAGAATACCAGAAAAGGAATTCTGGCTAATTTGAGATAGCTTAGAAATTTTATAAAGGAACATAATGTTTTGGGGCAGGAGCCTGCTTTGTTCCTGAAGCAGGAGCAGAGATTGAGACAGTGAAGACTGTGGTGTAGATGACCATTGAGCAGTCAACCATCCAGCAGGTGTGTGTGGGCAATTACCTGATGACTGGCTACAAAGCGGCCACTCATCACCATAAGACAAGGAAACACAGGCTGCTGGCGTGTCACTGTGTGCACCACAGTGGTCCAGCCGCTGCTGGCAGCACAGTGAATTATGATGTGACCCACAGCAGGGTGGTTGTTGCTGATCACACGAGGAGCCACAAGAGGGTGGCCATTGACTGTGAGACCCATCCCAAGATGGCGGCACCCTGCCATATGGCAGAGGGCCCTAAGATGGTGGCTGTCCTCCATGCAAGCTGCAGCAACCATGTGGCATGCCAGAAGGCTGGAATGCCCAAGACCAAGTATGGTGAGAGGGTGGAGAAAATGTGAAAGCAGGGGAAGAGACAAAGAACCCTCAGACAGGACAGAAAGCTTGGGCAGGGGTGGGAGTGAAGTCAGAGACTGGGGAGAAACTCTAGGGGAGGGATTAGAGATGCTGGGGGGGAAGGTTCAGAGGCTCTAGGGGAGGGAGGAGTGGACCGCATGGCAGGTACAGAAATCTTTGACTGAGAAGGCTGCAGGGATTGATCTAGTGGATAGGGAGTGGGGGTTAAAGAGGGGGATCACGTTGTCTAAGGGGTCCTGAGGGCAGGAGAGGAAAGTTTGTGGTGAAGGAGAGCTAGCTAAAAATATTTGAGCAGGTATACATGATTTAATGAGAGAAGAGCATGTTCTTAGGAAACATGCTCTTACAGCAGTGGGAGGCAGGACCAAGGGAACATGTAAGGAAAGCCTATACATATGGAATTTCTGCTAACTTGTCACCAGTGTAACAAAAGCCATATAAATTTTTGAGAATACAGGAGTCAAACGTCCCCTCTTTAGGCCATGGGCTGCCGTTAAGTTCATAGGTTGGCCAAGCCTCCTGGCTGTAAAAGATTAATTGTTTAATTCTTATGGTTTTCTTTAGGCCACCAAGGTTACAAACCAGGCACCCCTGAGGTGTGTTTTTTGGGGGACAGGAAAAAGTATTCCCCATGATGGAATTAAAATGAGCCAAAAATCAGACTGTGGCTAACCAGAAAAAAGGTTGTCACCTATTTTTGGACACACGGTTAATGATTCCAACTTGTGCCTCCTGGCCATCACCAAAAAGGGACGGGTGGAGTCCCAGAGAACCACATAATGGTTCTGCCTCAAACTGTCCAAGGAACATGAGAATAGCTACCCCAGTCCAGGGATGGAATGGGTAATCTGTCGTGCGCCTGGCCCATGGTCACAGAGATGCCCTCAGACGGAGGTTGGCTCACTGAGGTAAATGAATTAGCACAGTGTTGTTTGCAGTGGCAACAAGTTGAGCAGCTCCCGCATTGAGAAATGAGGAGTTAATCCAGGATGGGGTCCAGCTTGTGAATCGGGGGGGACTCAAACTGGGAGGACCCCAGGAGCTGCCGTTCCCAGTCAGGGAACCAAAGATAGGATTTTCAGCACAGTTTAAAAGAGAGAATATAAAGTAAAAGTGGCCTTCATTCTAAGAATGTAGAGAGAAACTCCATGACCGCCGGGGTCTGGCTTTTTCTGCTGGACACATGGTGGCATACATATAGCTTTTGTTTGGGGTGGAGCCTAAAGGTGGCATGCCCGAGTAGCTGATTGGAACTCTTTTTTTTAAATTTTATTTTGAAAATAGTAAAAATGCAACAGCACAAGACAGAACAAAGCCAATCGAGACAATGCAGTGAAATTGGTACAGGATTTCACAGTAGGTATACTGGGATAGTAGTAATAGGTACTATGGTATATCTCTTTAACTTCACAATAGTTGTCCAGTCAGTTAGGTATAGCAAAATCAAACCAAAAATGGAACATTATAAAACCAATTGAGAGTACTGAATAGAGCAAAAGAAACATAACAAAACAAAACAGTGAAAACAACCTTTGTCTTCAGACAGAAGATGGAAGGAAATCCCCCATATTTGCTATACTGCATATGGTCATCCTCCCAAGAGATGCTGAGACATCTATCCCCAGTAGCTATGGCGGTGGGGAGGGTGCTTGATTTTCAGTCCACATGGCAGTAGGCTCATAGGTAATGGCTCTTCTCCTGGCCCACGCAGGGGTGCTTACCAAGAGGGCGGGTGAATGAGCTGCCTGAGTCCCACCATGGCCGGATCTTGGGAGTTCTCGCTGATTGGAACTCTTTTTGCACCACTGATAAATTGCCTAGAGGCGGAAAAAGTGACCTCAAGGTCAGTGTCCCTTGGTCCTGCCTCCCACTGCTGTAACGTCCTATCTAGGGCAAAATCCTTTCATAAGATATTTATTGTAAACATTAGAATGAGTAGGAAATGAAAATGGGGGTGAGGAGGATATGAAGGAGAAAAAGATGCCAAAGGAGAAAGGGAGAGAAGACCTTGCTTCGATAACTAACTTCTGCATCTCCAATAATGTGCTGTGAACTAAAAGGGTTCATAAAATTTGTTAAATAGCTGAAAAAATGCTTTTCATAAGCCTAGATGAAATCATAATTTATGTGTTGGGCTGCTTGTCAATTTATCTTTTAATATTACATATTTTTTAGCCTAGGCCTGTAACACTTTTATTAAGTACCAATATATATACCTCATATGGCTCCAAGGCTCCAGGGCTCCTGGCATGTGTCAGCTACACATGACGGGTCCACAAGGATAAAAGCCTAGAAGAAGAATTACTGAATTAGAAGGTCGGCAGTTTTAATAAACATTGCCAAAATGTCTTCCAAAAATCTGTATAAATTGGTGTTTTTCCTTAGGTGTTTATGTTATGTTTTAAAATAGACTTTTATTTTTAAAGAACACTTTTAGGTTTTTATTTTTATTGTTTTATTTTTAAAGAGCAGTTTTAGGTTTGTAGCAAAACTGAGAGAACGGTACAAAGATGTCTCATATTGCCCTTACACTGACAGAGGTATAGCTTTCTCTCTCAGTAACAACTCCCACCAGAGTGTTAAAATTGATAAAATTGATGAGATTACACTGACACATGAAAACCACTCACAGTCCGTAGTTCAGGATTCACTCCTAGTGTTGTATATGTGTCCACTGCTGTGTTACAGAATCACACAGACTGTTTTCACTGCCCCCCCAAATTCTTTGAGCTCCAACTACTTCTCCATTCTCTATTGCAAACTCTTGGCAACCACTGATCTTATCACCATCTCTGTAGTTTTACCCTTCCAGGTTGCAGTATCGTTGGAATCATCCAATGTATAGCTTCTTTCAATTTAGTAATGTGCATTTAAAGAATAGTCCATGTCTTTTTATGGCTTGATAACCCATTTTGTATCACTGACTAATATTCCATTATCTGGATGTACCACAGTTTTTTTTTTTTTGGTCTTTTTCCTTTTTTTATCGGTACTGGGGATCGAACTCACGACTGCCTGCTTGCAAGGCAGGCGCTTATGCCGCTAAGCTAAATCCCCAGTCCCACCACAGTTTGTTTATGCATTCGTCTACTTAACATTTGGACAGCTTTCAACTTTTGACACTTGAAGAGTCAGGCTACTATAAGCTTTCATACTCAGGGGAATTTCTGTATCAAAGTATAAGCACATTTAAAATGTAAATAGATAACTGTTAATGTAATCTTCAAATTTTATGTCTGTTGGTACTTTTTTATGGTGGAGTGGACCCATAATTGTTTCTGTATTGGGGATAAAGGGATTAGTGGGTTAGGAAAAATACTTGGAAAGATGTGTGAACTGAGACAGCTCTGTGCTGGATGGAAGGCTACAAGTTGAGAAAATTCTGACCCAGATCAGAGGCCGATACTCCCCAGGCAGGCTCACCAGTCCTGCTTGCTATGACCTGGGCACTTTTCCCTCTTAGATCATTTGGCAGTGGGCTCTGATATCAAGCACCTGTCCATAGCAGGGGGACAGGAAAACTCATTTTGCGATTATTACTTACTCATTGTTATCCTTTAGCAGGGAAGATCGTCTGTGTCCAGGGGCCAGCACCCCTATTCAGTTTTTGATGAGCTTTCCATCCAACAGCCAGAGCCCTAGATGGCAGACAGGGTGGCAGGCAGGGATCCACCCAGGGCCTCGGCGGAAACAGGATGTAATGTTTCCAAGCGGGGCGAGCTGCAGCTGCTTATCTGTAATGGTCAGTAAGGCAGACAAAAAACATTCTCTGTGACCTTCCTTCCTGGTGTGTTTGAAAATCATGACCTTGCTCCCCTTTATGGAGGAGTAAACTGAGGAGTTTTAACTGAGTGGAGTAGAATCATGAAGCGTTTGTATTTTCCAATTATTTCTATGATGTTTGGTTGAGTTTTCTGTCCCCACTCTAACATTTTTGGCAGATTTCATAATTTTTGGTTCTCTTTCATTTATTAAAATCTCAGTCAATTTTGGCTTACAGCATCCATCTCGGATTCAGTGTAAGTCTAATCTCCTCTGTACTTTAGAGTTAATTGGAACAGAGGCCCAGGAGTGAAGCTATCTTTTTATGCCTCTTAGAGTCTGGTACCTTGGTTAGAGAGGACAGGGAGGGTAAGGGTGAAGTGCAGGTTGGAGGAGAAATGGTCTGCCTTGAGATTTAAACCTCCTCCCTCGCTCAGATCTCCTTGGATGTTTCTGGGGGAGGATGCCACTGTCATTTTAGGTTGACAATTCTTAGGAAGGAACTGTTCTGGAGATCTCACAATATTTACCATTTTGCTTCATCTGTCACCAGGACAAAACCCCACAGTACCTCCAATCTTTTCCAGACCACTTCCCAATTACACACATCTCCATTGGAATGGACATTGTACTGTCATTGAAATCTATTGGAATCTTCTCGGTTTTGTTCAGAGAAAGGGGTTACAGGAACAAGCTTTTAGATTTTTGAGCCTTAGTCAGTGGTGGGAAGGATTCTTGGTTGTGTTAGGGTAAACCGAGGTACAATAGACACAACTGAGGAATTGGGTTTGTCTGGGGACTGTACCTGTTCTTAGGGTAAGGAACACCTTAGGGAAGGTTCTAGTCTAGTTATCTGGGAGGCAGAGCTAAACAGAGGTTCCACAGAGCTAGGACAGCCCTGAGTGTCTAAGCAGAAGTGGTTATATATTTCAAGAAGTTATTGGGGGATTTTGTCCTTCAGGGATTTCCTGCCAGATGCCAATGGTGACGGCTAAGGTTGCTCCTATGACAGGAGGGGATCTCCCTGGGCATTTGGGTGGCATTTTTGTTTTTTCTGTGTAAGAGGAATCTTTTTGTATATAGCAGTATTCAATTGGAGGGGTTCTGGAGGTTTGCACGGTTGTGGAGGATGTGGGGGGCATATTTTGAGTCTGCGTAGGTATTAAATATGGTTCCCTTTGCCAAGGTGAGAGCTCTGGTTAGGGCTATGAGTTCTGCTTGCTGTGAGATGGCATTTGGGAGGAGAGTTTGGGCTTCAATTACCATATTGATTGCAAGTGTTGCATATCCTGCTCTTGCCACAGAAGTGGCTGAGGCTTAGCAAGAGCCGCTCTTTGAGGACCATGTTGGTTGTGGGTCTGGCATGGGAAGATCTCAGATGTGGGGGAGAGCCTGGTGTGCAGGTAGGTATATGAGGGGAGCGAGTCATGGTCCCAAGTGGGGTATGGGTTGTCTTTAAGAGATATGAGGAGGGGAGCTGAGTGTGTGACTAGATGTCCCAGAGGCGTGGGTTTAAGGAGAGAGAAGTCATAGGGCAAGGGAGTTTGGGGGCTGGAGGGGAGAGCAAGAGGGCGATGGGGCCTGGAGTGGTCCTGGGGTTAGTTAGAGTAGTAGAGGGTTTTGTTAAGATGTCTCTCCCAAGGAGTAGGATGGGGCAGATTGTGATGAGCAGGAAATCATGAGAAAAAATGTGGTTTTGTAGCTGGCAGAGGAACAGGGGTGTCTTAGATATAGTGCCATCAATTTCCACAACAGAAATGTCAGCTAAGAGCAGCTGCCCTGGAAAAGAGGGGAGGGCGGAATGGGTTACTCCCATGTGTGTCAATTAAAAAGGGAACAGCCTCACTTTCCACCAAGTTAGGCAGCTGTGATGATCCACGGGGTTGTCCCTTGATTGGTTTTGGTTCCATCTAGATTTCTCAGCTGCAGTGTGGTTGTGTCTGTGTAGACAATGTGGTTAGAATTCTAGGCATGTCGTTAATCCTCTTCTGGACCTCTCTGTCACTTAGAATCACGTTAGAGAGGGTAGCTGTGTCTTCCTTTACCTCTACCAGTGATCCTTACCTCCAACACTTATCTGTTGAAGAGAGGGCTGGTGTAAACGAGGGACTTAATCTTTTTTCTTGAAAGTTCCTTAGACAATGCCACGGTTCTGCTCACCTGTGACTCCATGTTCCTTTGGGAACTTCTGGGGTCTGAGAACTTCTGGAGTCTTATGCTCTGATAAGCTGTTGTGTCTGTCTTCTTTTCAAGGCTGCCCACCAAAGATTGTGCCTTTAGAAATCTCCATAAAAATAGCAGGTACCTGGGACATTCATAGATGTATGGTACTCCAATAAAAGCAGGTAAAACTCTCCCAAAAGACACTACCCTTGGACGGCTGCCCTGGTACAATTCTTTGGCTTGTACAACTCAGTATGCATCCTTCCCAGATGACAGATCAGTTTCCTCTCCCTCCCATCCCCTCTGTCTCTGAAAGTAATTATTCTGCAATTCTGTCCACTTCTGGATTTGCGACATCTGGGTTTTCCATCTTTGAAATATCTCTCACCAAGGACTCAGAAAGTTGAGAGTTTTCAATTCCAGCTCTATCCCTTTCCCTTTCTTCTCAGATTGCATTGAAAAGTGTGTGTGTGTGTGTGTGTGTGTGTGTGTGTGTGCACGTGTGTGCTTGTGTGTGTATTGTCTATGGTGATGATGATATAAGACTGGTTTGGCCTATCTGTAGAAAGCCTATTAGTGAGCAGGCACTTCTGTGACTTGCCTTAGAGTGTAGTATATTCTTGTCCAATTTGTCCTCATTCAGGAACCCTAGTTTCTGTTTCAGAGCCCTGGAAAAGTCCTGTGACTCCTGTGAACCAAAGCAGAGACTGGGTTGGGAGACCTCCTAGATCCTAGACACTGACCTTAGATGTAGACACTAGAAAATAGGATCATAATTAAATCATTAAATCATTAAAGAGGCAAAGAAAGCTCCCTCTTCGCATTCGGAGAACTCACAGTGTCCTCTCTTCACTGTTGATCTCTTTCTTTAAATATCCTGTCAAAAGAAAGGAGAAAGTGGTTAATGGGTCCTAGGCACAAACTGTGGTAGAGTGTTTGCAGTGGGGAGAAGTGTTTCTTGTTCTGTGTTACAAGAGTATGCAGTTCCTAGGAACTTCATGAAGTGCAAGTGAGAATTCATTGCTTAACATGGTCATGAGAAAGAGAAAGAAGAATTGCAACTAGAAATTGTCCACCTGTTCATCCATTTATCTATCCATATGTGTACAACAAATTTTACTGTTTTTCTACTGAGAAAAGCATGGTGTGATGGCAATCATTTTTTTTTTTTTTGGTCTTTTTCGTTTTTATCAGTACCAGGGATCGAACTCACAACTGCCTGAGTGCAAGGCAGGCGCTTATGCCGCTGAGCTAAATCCCCAGCCCCTATGGCAATCATTTTTGTGCTATGCTTTATCACCTCTTCCCTATTCTTGTCCTACATGGTTTGCTTGCCATATACTTTTAGACATTTAGTCTTGTGGGGTAAAAATCTCCCTACGGAGCCAAGTGGGCCAGAGGAAGTTGTATAACCTAGCTGGGGACAACCACTTTGTAGACATCAATATTTAGTTCTTACTATTTTACATCAAGACTGTACTGATTTATCTTCCTGCCAACATTGTATAAGTCGTCCCTTTTCTGTGTCCTCAGCAGCACTTGTTATGTTTTATCTTTTTGATAGTAGCCATTCTGATATGGGTGAGATGACATTACAGTTTTGGATTTGATTTGTATTTCCCTGATGATTAGTGATAAGAGCATTTTAAAATGTACTTTGTGGTCTTCTTTTGAGAAATGTCTTTTGTAAATCTTTTTCTCATTCTCAAATTGGATTATTATTTATTATTTATTAGTATTAGTTTGCTATGAGTTGTTTGAATCCTTTAGGTATGCTGGGAATTAATTCTTTGTCAGATAAACAATTTGCAAATATTTTCTCTCATTTTGTAGATTGTCTTTTTATTCTGTTCATTCTTTTCTTTGTTGTATAAAAGATTTTAGTTTGATACAACTAACTTGTTTATTTTGTTTTACCTTTTGTTGCCTATAATTTTGTGATCTTATATATTTGTTTACATGGATGTTTTGAAGTTTCTTCTTTTATGTTTTGAAGTGTTTCTACTGTTTTCCTTTAGTAGTCTCATAGTATCACATTTAGGGACTAGAGCTTTGAGGTTGTTGATTTGCAGAAGTTCATAGCAAATAGTTTGATTCCTTCTTTGTTTCTTTCTTTATAAAATGAAATCTGAAAGTGACTTTTTTCAATTAGATACTGTCAATTTTAAAGGAAAATATTTTTATTAAATGTATAATGTTGATATGTTTCAATGGTTGATATGTTCATATCAATGACTCATAGAGAGGTAGATATACATACACTCACCTAGATGGAGATATCAGCAGCCTTGGTATTCAGATGAGGAAACAAAAGGTCAGAAAATTTGAGTGCTTAATTAAGGATTTGTAATACTAGTAGCATCTGAATATGAATTTGAAACTGATTACAAAGTTTACCATCATCTTTCTACTTATACCATGATCCTTCTAAAATAAAACAAGTAAAAAATAAAAAAAATCACCTGTGATAAATAAAATATGAGGTCTTAGAGGACTATCACCACAGCAGTGCTTGAGGAAGATGTTCAGGGAGTCATTATTTATGTGAAGTAGAACTTGGTTTAAACTCTAGTGCTTGAGTTTGCTTCTCTTTTCTTTTTTTTGGTAATTTTTACTTTAAAGAGACTAAAACCAAGCAAAATAAAACAGAATAAAACCAATCAAAACAAAACAGTGTGAGACAGGACCTCAAAACAACAATGGTTACCATAATGCCTCTTATTGTCTTCAAAATAACTTCAGACAATGTAAAGATAAGAAAAAAACCAGAATAGAATAGAACCAATAAAAACAAAATGATGAATGCAATAAAGGACTTCAAAACAAGACAATAGTAGATCCAAAATACCTATCATAAGATATCCTGTCATCTTTGAAATAGCTGCCCATGCCATCGGGCATAGCAAAATCAAACAAGACAAAGCAGAATAAAATTCAGCCCAGCAAAACAATGAAAATCATACAGGACCTCAAAACAAGACAATAGGGAATCAACAATGGCTACTACACTCAGGAGATCCCCCATAGGTGTTACACTGCATATTGTTATCCTCTGAACAGATGATCAGACCACTGGATTTAGGCCTGCAAACTCAGTGAAACACTAAATGCTACAAGCATGAAGTTATGTTCTTCCTCAACAACCGTCATTGCAGCCTGTGCTTCTCTGGTTCAGCCTGTTGCTACAGAGGCGTGGGACTGGGATCTTGGCTCTTCTTGTTTCCAGCCTATGCACTGGAAGGGGCTGGTGTCTGGTTCTCACCACAGTGGCCCGTGCATGGCATTGACTGGCCGGGAGGGTTTGGCTTCTTGTTGGCTTCTTGTTCTCCTTCCCTGCAGTCTGTAAGTTTGCTTTTCTTGTCCTTGTTTTCTCATCTTATTTTCTGGTAATGTAATTGTCTAATGTTTCTGTAAAAAGTCCAGTCCTAAAGTTTTGTGAGGGCCAGACTCCCTTCTTTGGCTTTTTCTTAGGGGAACACATAAAGATTTGTGTTTTGTAAACATGACTAGTGTAGTTGGAATCCCAAGATCCACCCCACAGCCCTGGAACCCAAGCCTTGGGTGGACTCCTCTTCTTGCATCTGGTTGTGCCGGAGAGACACCATGACAGTAAGCTTTGGTGGAAGGATGTTGCAGGACTTCTAATGTTAAGCCATAAGAATGCTTTCAACCTCTGCTGGGGTCTCATGGAAGTTTGTTTCTCAGAATGCTGCCTTTTGGAAACCAGCTGTCATGGTGTGAAAAGCCCAAGTCACTTGGGTGGTTGTTTGGTCTACAGTTCCACCTGGCTTGCCCACAGATAGGCAGATAGCTATCTTGGACATCCAACCTGCCCAGTCAATCTCTAGATAACTTTTGGCTGAGCCATCATCTGACTTCAACCACATGAGAGACCTTGAGAAAGAACCAATTTCCTGAGTCCTCTCACCCCACAGAACCATGGGAAAGAAGAACAAATTAGAGATCCAAGCCACTAAGTTTTGGGGTACTTTTTGCACAGCCATAGATAGTAGAAGAGTGTGTCTCAGGCAAGAGGCTAGATTTCAGTTTCCTGGCTTCCAGCTGAGAAGTGGGGCCCTGTGGTTAACTTACTAGCTTCTTGACCCCAGCGTATTCTCTTCTTTTCTGTGTAAGCAGTGCTCTTATCTATAAGATAAGCATAATCCTAGTTTGTTCCTCCTAGGATTTTTATGAGTATTAAGTATGATGATTGACATAAAGGGCTTAGTATGGGGCCTGGCATTTACTAAGTGCTGATTAAATTGCACCTATGATGATAATGATTGAAATTAGTGGTTTTATAGAACCAAGCAAAGTTTCTCCTAAGTGCAATCAATTATTCACATTTTTCTTTTAGTTTCTTTTCTGCCAATCCTAACCTACCAGGTCCCCTGAAGCCAAATCATGCAGTTTGTGGCAAACCCGCCTTACTCTGTTCTGCTGTGGATTTCCATCCTAGGTCACATTTTCTGAGCTGATTACTTTTGGGGTTGAGAGGATATGAACTATTTACTTGCCCATTTTCATTTCTTTTGTAAATGCCCTTCCAGTTTTGCTTCTCCTTCAGAATCCTCCAGGGAATTGGTTTACCTTACTTGAAAGGCAGAGGGGACCGAGCAGGAAATTGATGTCTTAACAATGATGACAAGAATGAGGGTCATTGGGATGAAGAGGAAAGCTGACACTTAAATTGTCCTCTGTGGTTTCTTAATGACTTGTTGTGGCTTGGAGTATTATGCTGTTTCTCATAAAAGGAAACCAAACTTATACTGGGGTTTGTTGAAATGCCAGAATGAATGAACCTTTTCAGAATAGCAAACATTTTCCTATGACTTTACGACTCCTGTGATTATGTTAATGCTGGGGAGACCTATCAGAGACAGGGGTACACCAGGACCACCATGAATCCCATCTCCTCCCATCCTCATGTTTTAGATTCCAAGCCTCAATAACAAAATTGTATTAAAAGCTTAACTGTCTGGGCAGTGTACTGTACATCTAACCCACGTCTCCTTCCATTTTGTGCTCTTTCTTTTCAAAGGTCAGGACATGTTTTAGGAGAGATGGTTAAGCGATTTATGTTTGGAATTTTTATGCATACTAGAAACCCACACATGGGGTAAGATAGGCAGAAAGATTGCATCATTTCGTTTGCTCTTTTTTGGGGGGAATTGTTACAAAAATATTTAGTTTGGGTCTTTGTTTGATACCTTAAATAAATTTTAACCACAGAAATTTTGAAGTAAATTTTAGCATCTGAGATATCAGGGAAAGACAATGCATTCTGAGTTATTTTATACCAGAAAGAATCCCATTTCCACATGAGGGATTCAGTTATTAGGAATTAGGTCTGAAAGTGGTTGCTTTGGGATTTTTAAAAAATGTCTAAATCAGCAGTTTGGTTGGGCCTGAAAGACTGATGTACATCTGCCAGTAGCTCAAACCCCTTATGGCTTCTGTCCACCAAATGGACTTCCTTCAGGAGATTTGTCTATGTTTTTAAAAACTGGATCAGCTTCTGTAATTTTGGCTTCTCTGTTTTTGCTTTCTACTTTGGAAGACAAAACCCAGTCTTTATCTCTTGAGTTATCTTCATATCTGTGAGAATGACCCAGGTAAACTGAATTTCTTTAATTGAGGCCTCTTCAGAATAGCAAACATTTTCCTATGGCCTAGAAAAAAAGTTAACCCTGATTCATTCATCATGAAAAATTATCTATGCTCAGTATTAGTATAATTCTGCAGCCTCTTTAAAGTCAAAGTTTTTGAATTTGTGTTGATCTATGATGCTGGAAAATTATACATTTTGGAAAAAATTGAAAATATAGATAATCTTTCTTTGAACTGATAGCTAATTTAATAAAGGATTTGTGTTTGACTAATTAGACTCTCCCGATTAGAAAATATTAACAATTCTGAGCAGTAACTGTTCCTGGCTCTAGAAGAAAGAGCTCCTGCCGTTAGTGCATTTCTAATTAAAGTAAATTTCTAGTTGGTAACAAGCATCTTTTGAGTGATAATTTTACCCCAAGATGTTAAAGACTGAAGATAATGGAATTTGTCTTTGTTTCTAAGGCTTCCCATTTGGAGCCCACAGACTACCCTGCTTTGGGCAGGGTAAAATCTTGTAAAATCTGGAACTATCCAACCATGAAGTATATGGAATAAACATGGCTTATGTAGGACCATCTTTATTTCTGTTTTAAGTTAGCATGTGTTTGCAATATGTAATAAATAGATTATCAGAGGAACTGGTACTTCTGCTTCCCCTGGACCATCTTCCATATTCCCATTCTCAGTGGTCAAGGTGAAAATTTGTAGTTCTGTCTTTGAAAGTTTCTACTACTACTTCTTCTGTTCATATCCTACTTTCAAATGATTACAGAAATTTTTGCCTTCGTATTTGCTTAATATTTCTGTAGCTTTTTTATATTTTAAATTATTTCCCCCATGCCAATATCCCTGTCTGCAACTCCCTGAAGTTTCAAATGATGAACTTCTGGGGGTAAAATTGGTGGATGAACAGGAAGAAAAATAAATTTCATTTACATTTGCTCTAAAATTAAGGAGAAAAATTCCTAAAAGAAATTGAGACTTTCAAATAAAAAATTATTTTTTTAATGGTGATGATAAAAAGAAGCCCATCACTAAAAGATACAAACATCTATTGGAAAAATGCAAGCAAATGTGAAAGCTGATGCTCACTTATGAAAAAGCTGCTTGTTATCTCAGTCTAGTTAACTAAGGTAGAGTGCTGTGATTTTACAATTTAGATCCAAGGTGTCTTCCCAAAGCTTCAAATATTTGGGAGGTAATTGGATCATGGAGGCACTATACTCATCAGTGGGTTTGTTCACTATTAAATCCAGCAGCTAAATGGATTGTTAGGAGGCGGGGTCTGGCTGGAAGAGGCAGCCCATTGGGCTGTCACCTGGAAGGGTGTGTCTCCCTTCCCACTTCCTCCCATCTCTTCCTGCTTCCAGGCCACCATGCTGAGAGCCCCTTTCTTCCACTCAGGCTCTTTCGCCATGTTATTTTCTCCTTGGAACCAGTCAACCATGCATAGACTGAGACCTTTGAAACTGAGTTAAAGTAAACATCTCTTCCTTTAAGGTGTGAGTGAGGGATTCTCTGTCTCTCCAATAAGGAAAGTCAGACATGAGGTATGATTGTTCTGATGAAGAGTGGTATTTATGTGCAGTTGTTTCAAAGGACATTTCAAATCTGAGAATGAGTGATGACAATTGAAAATGTTATTACTTACTTTGACATTAAGATTGCAATGACAATAAATCTAATTTGAATTTCAAAATTATAATGAATAATGTTCTCAAAGCAAGTTGTCCTGATCAGTAATTGCTGAGGATGATATTGTATAGATGAAGAAACTAAGGTAGGGAAAGGTCACACTTTACCCAGAAAGGGAAGGTCAAGCTAAATGCAGAGCTGTCAGCTAGGTCTGTTAGTCTCTATTCTAAAAATTACCTGCACATCCGGGGCAGTTATGCCAGTTTCCACATGTTCTTATTGATATTGTATTTAATCTTCAAAACAATCCTCAGAGGTAAAACATGGGTATTCCCACCTCCCAGATAAGGAAACGGAATATCAGCAAGGTGAAGTGTCTCACTCATGACAATGAGAGTGAAAATGATAAAGCTGGATTTAAGTTTGAGGCTTCTAACTCCAGAAAGGGGGCTCAAAATTGCTTAGTGACACTGTACCTGGAAATCATGGTCCTCTTTGTAAATTGCATTTAGGAACATCATGTTATTTCTAGAGCATGAGGAAAGGATAGAATATTTGATCCCAACCTAGAAAAATTTCAATAGCAAGAAAAAGTCTGCATGTGTGAAATAAAAAAATCACCCCGTGGGAAATTTGTGCAAATGCACCACTCAGAGGTTCCTGTAGTGACGAGGTACTTGGAGGAGAGGGAGCCTCTAGCGATTGCAGCTTTGTGGTTCTGCTTTGGCATCTGCAGTGTAGCCTACTTTTCCCCAGCTTGCTTCTGGTCAATGACTGGGAGTGACAGGGGGAGGAGAGCTGGGGATTTCTGTTTTATGAGAAGCTTCTCAGTGGAGATCTTTGCTCTGAGGCTGCCCATCAGCGGAGCCACGACTTTTGCAGAAGTTGTTGCAGTCTGAGGCTCTTGCTACCAAGAACTGTCAATAGTCAGAACTTGTGTATTTTGAGCCGTGCTGATGATACACTGACAAATCCTTCTGAAATAATGTTTGAAACCTAAGTTTTTATTTTTTTCCCCTTTGTAGAACTAACACATAAAATCAAGAAAACAAAGAAGTCAACAGCAAGGCAAAATAACACAGTAATAAAAAATTATTTATAATCCCTTTACTCAGAGATTATTCTGGCTAACATCTTGCTGTATTTTTCAGCATTATTTACTATGTACACATAAAATATTTTAAATACAGTATACTATGTTGGCTCTTTATATTATGCCTTTTTACTGAGAAATATAATTTGAATGTTTTCCCATTATATTACATATTCTTCTATTACATGATTTTTTGGAGTTATGACACATTGTAGCATTATAGTCTTTCTCCCTTAAATATGGACAATCACAAAATATTATACACAAATTTCAGAAGTTTCACAATTTGAAGAGTCGCCATAAGTTTCCTATCCCTGCTTATGACATCATGTGACTGAGATCTCTCTCTCTCTTTTTTTTTTTGGCACGGGGGATCGAACTCACGACTGCACCCTTGCAAGGCAGGCACTTAAGCTGCTGAGCTAAAGCCCCAGCCCCGATCCTTTATATTTTTCATTGCAATATTCTTCATATCAAAATTGTCACTACCACTTTGTAGTTAAAACTTTGCTCTAAGAGTTCATAATAAATGACCAGCACCTACAGGACTAGAATAAATGTGGGCAGCTTTTAAACATGTTATCTTTGGGAATATTAAGTTAAATGCTTGAAATTCTTTTTAAAGTTCCTTTGTAATGGTTTTTAATGATATATTTTTTTAGAATATCAAAATTGGCAGATTTTCAAAATTGAAAGTGAGTTTGACTTTTAAAAACAGTCCCGAAATTTTTATTGCTGTAATTAAATAAACTGAGTAATAGCATTTTGTCTATTTAAAAAGGTCACTGTAGGAGGTTAATTTTTTCTTTGCAAGTTGCTATATGGATGGTATAAAATGAGACTTTCCAAAGATGGGCACGGTAGCACATTCCTGTAATCTTAGGTACTCAGGAGGCTGAGGCAAGACCAACACAACAGCAAGACCCTGTCAGACAGAAGGGAGAGAGGAGAGATAGAGACAGAGACAGAGACAGAGACAGAGACAGAGATAGAGATAGAGACAGAGATAGAGATAGAGATAGAGATAGAGATAGAGATAGACATAGACATAGACAGACATAGAGATGGAGATAGAGAAGGGGAAAACATCAAGCTAACTACCTGAAATTAGCAAACTCACTTATATAAACATAGATCACTGTGTTCATTTTTTGGTGAGTGTAATGAAGTATCTGAAGCTGGGTAACTTTTTAAGGAAAAGAACTTATTCACAGCATGATTCTAGAGGTTAGGAGCGTGGCGCCAGCATAGCTCTGGTGAAGGCCTTGTGGTGAATGACATTGCAGTGGTGGAATACATGTGAGAAGGAGCAATCACATGGCCACACAGGAAGCGAGAGAATGGTTCACAAGTCAGATTCAGGCTTTTTATAACAACTTGGCCTCATGAAAACTTGGGCAGGAGCTCCAAGAGAACCTCCTCAATCCATTCTAAGGACAGTGAGTGCCCCAATGACTAAGGTCCTCCCATGAGGGCCACTTCTTAAAGATTCCACTATCTCATCACCAACATCTATCTAGGCACTGAGCCTCCAAAATATGCAAGTTTGGCGAGACACATCATATGCAAACCATAGCAGTTTGTTTAAAAGAAAATTCATATCACAATGGGGATATTTAATTTTATCCATCAGTTGACTAGGCTGTTTTTTTCCTAAAATTACACATATGTATGGTGCTCACACCATCTAACAGTTCATATATCATTCCAGTAGGATGCATATTGTTGCCTTCAGTAACACTCAACACTTTCCCCATCAATACGCTCTCACAGGAATCCTAACAAGAATGGCTTAGGAAACAGATTTGGGTTGTTTTTCTATCACTATGGCCAAGACATGGTCATGATGATTCACCATGGCTCTGAAGTGGGAGAGGAGACATTTGGAAGCAATTTATGTCACAGAAGCTAGCACCACGTGGATATCTAGGTCATAGTCATTCATTGAATAACTGATTATCTTGTTCTTTGGCATCTGCAACTATTTTCAGAATATTTTCATGTTTTTTTCAGTTCTGCTGTAGTAATTTACTCAAAGTCTGAGTATATACAATTTTCATGGCTGGAAAAGGCAGTTTAACAGGCTGTGGTTGCTTGGTCCCCCAAGGAGATGTGATAGTGAAAATGTGGGACTCAGAGACTTCACAGATTGCATTCTGCCTGGAACACAAGAGCCAGCTGTGAGAATGGAAAGATTAGAATTTCTACCATATCACTGCTAAGAGAATGAGTGTTTTTTGTTCTATCCACAAAGATTGTCACAGAAAATCATATTACATGATCTAGCTCGAAAGCATACCAACTGGATTAAAAGATCTTTACAGGGCAAGAAACACACACAGTGAATGAGTACATGCTTCAAAAATAAATTAAAATGTTGTGTTGGTTGTTTGCTTAGGGATCCCAAGCATCCATCTATGACTCTTTAATTGAATTATACACATGTAATCAATATGTCTAGATATAGCTTAAAATGAATGTCTAGGTTTACAAATACTTTATCAGGTTAAAAATCTTGAAAAGTCAGCCAAAATGATTCAGAGATGTATGATAATGCATTTTGATTCATTTGCAAGCTGACCTTTTGGAGAAAGAAATAGAAATATAAAGTTTTCTAGTTATTCCTGGGCCAAAATGAGTAACTAACTGAATTTCTTACAATAATCACTGTTTGCATCTTTGTCTTTGGGTCCTCTAACTTGTTTCCTTTTGTCCTTTGATATCACTGTGCTGTTTCCCCAGGGGACATTGACGTTGACAGAGAAAGACCAAAGGAACCCTTGTGACTTCATCCAAATGTCATAACAAAAGTAAGGCTTAGCATACTTCTGAGGGATTGACTCCCAAGCAGGAACTGGGTTGTTTTGGAAACTTAACTATTGACATTGTTATTATTTCTCATGAGTGATTAGGTTGACAGATCAATCCCACTTGCAGTTAGTGTAATCCCTACAGGCAGGAGTGGAGAGCCCATCAAAACAGAAGCTGCGTGGCCCTGACGCTTGGCCAAAGCTCTCTTCTCTGCAAGACGAATGTCATTTGCTGTGAACCCTCAAAATAATATTTTATTAGTAGAAAGGGCTACAGATTTAGAAACACCCCGAGACATTAATATATTTTGAAAAATTTAAAGGATAAACTTAGAAAACAGTGTACATTTATAAAAGGTCAGTTAAGACAGAAACGTGATAGGTGTTAGGATTCTTTTGACTAGTACCTTTTAATTGTGCCCTAAAACCAGTAGGAGTTCGATAAATACTTTCTGAAAGTTGAATAAATAAGCAGAGAGTGGTTTCTTACTATAAATCGTGGCACGAGTATGTTTTTGCAGATAGCATTGGGACACAATTATGTCTTCCTGACCTCCTTTTGCCTCTATTGGTGTGTTTTGACTGATACTAACAAGATGCTAGTTTGAATGGAGATACTTATAATGTAAAAACATGATTTTTACCATCTTCTAACACTTCACAAAGGTCAAGAGGGTAGATAAACAACTTCCTACAGCTGCTGCTACATCTGGCACACGCCTACAGCAGAAAGTGTGTACTGGAAAGATAAACACATCAGGTTGTATCTACTCGCACGCCTGTGCTTTTTTGTGTCTGAACTTGACCTTTGGCAATTAATATTAAAACCAGGCTTGATGGTAATAAGTAAAAACTCAAATGGAGTAGCACCGAATTGAAATTATCCGCAGTCCCAAAAGGATAGATTTCTATGGAAGTTTTGAGGTTAACTTTGATTCAGTTATCTTGGTTTGATATCTTATCTTTGTTGTTTTCTTCTGGGAACCGTCCCATTTTGATCCCTGCACAGTGTGAGGCATTTGTCTAATGTAGAATGTGAATTGTTCCATCTAGGCTGATTTACTTCTGTGTGGATATTTGCCAAATTTTACTTTATTTTTGACCTCTCAAGGATGCTCTCAGTTATGAGATTTTGTGACACTCAGGATATATCTAAAATTAGCAGGTGATTCTTTTAAAGAAGCATCAGACAGAATTCTGTACAAGCTTTCAAGTCAAATCATCTGTTGGCTGATTATCTTTTATAGCTCCCATAAGTATTACTGATGGCTCAGAGCCTTAAAAAGAGCTAGATAATGGACTTTCTCACTGAAAACCTTATAAAGTGAAGCATAGAGGGGAGGTGTGACATTGTTTAGTTCACTCATTGTATCTGTGGTGAATCTGGGAAGACTCTCAATCAAAGTGAATCAAAGAGAGACCTCAAGCCCAAGTTGATTTTTCTATCCGCTAAACTACAGCAATTTTCTAAAAAAGACTGATGAACACAATACTATTGATTGTCTTATTTGCTAAATAATATCCTGATGCCATTACTTGGAAAATTTTCATGTATTTCTTTCTTTTTTTTTGTATCAGGGATCAAACTCATGACCTTGCGCTTAACAGGCAAGTGCTTGAACCACTGAGCTAAATCCTGGCCCACTTTCGTATATTTCAATTAAAAATATTTTTCATAGATTAGGTTTTGTCCCTCTATGTTAGAGTTGGTTTATAAGCTTCATAGTTTCAATTCTCCTCTTCATTCCCTTTTCTAGCCATGAGCAACCACTGATTTAATTTAAATATTTGCTTTATTATTATTGCTATTATTTAAATATATCCTAAAATTTCTAGAAAACATTTGAATGTTCCATTTTTCATCACAGTAACTAACTAACCCTTGGTGGTGGTCAGTTCTTTATTAAAACTTGACCAATGAATGCAGGTACCCAGTGTAATCTTTGTACTTTGTTTTTACCAAATTGCTGGGTGAGCTTTACAAGATCAGAGAAAGTCTCCTATCTCCTGATTAGCATTTAGAGAATGTTGGCACATCAGGCCGGAGCCACAGGAGGGGAGCAGGCTGCTGTTTAAAAGGAGGAGAGTTACTCCAAGGCTGATAAGTAGGTGAAGGGATAAATCACAAGCAGTCCTTTAGCCTTAAGAACCCACAGTGCAGCACTATCATGAACTCGGTCAGGATCTGATGAGCTTTTACTTTTCACAGCATCATCTGAAAGCAGTGATAGGAGTAAAGAAATGTCTGTGCATGGTCTGTGTTAGATACCTGTCAGTTGGTTTACAGATAACCTCAGACCACAGCATATTTTGTTGATGTGCGTAAGGCCAGAACCACAGCTTCAGGAAGTGTTACATTCGGAGGCTTCTAGGAATGGGAGTCACTGGTCTATAGTCTAATATTTCCTCTTTCAGGAAGACCAAAATATTATTTGATAAACATTTTACCTTTTAGATCTGTGCAAAGCACTCTAAACGGGTGCTGTTTTTAAATTCAGTAGCACCACACCTATTGACATGGAAAAATACTAGTAAAATGCAAAATCCTTTTATTAGTAAGAGGAGGCATGGATGGGGAGACAAAGGGTTTGGGAGCCAGGTCAGTTTGTAGTTTTGCCCCAGTGGTACAGAGGTCTGTACATGTGAACCTTCAAGCTTGCACTGGTAGCATAGAGCACCCTTAACAAAAAGCACAATGCTTTGCCATCGTAGCTATTGTAAATCTTGAATGTTAGAAATATTCTTCACTGAGTGATGGTCTGGCTGGTCTCATCTGTTCTGGGTTAGATTGCTGTGACTGAGCAGCAAGTACTCAGAATGATTACACAGCCACGATGTGGCTGGGTGGATAGTTTATGGAATTAGGCTGCATATTATGGAGACTCCTGTGTATTAAATGCTATCAACATTTAGGAATATTAATATTCCTCAATACAATGAGGAATAAGAAGAATGATGCATGGTCTCTGTTGTTTTTAATCTAAAGTTTTTAATCTAGCTAGGAAGATAAGACTAAAAGACTTTTTTTAAAACAAAAGTACATTCACAGGAACCTGCAAATAATAGCATTCAATTGTCTATTGAGACTGTAACGGTTGTTATTCTTATTGTCTGGTTTCATTTAACTTCAAACAGTTCCTGGCATTAGGTAGAATCACAGAACATTTGGGTGGAATAGTTCTTCTCAGACATTTTTGATGTCTTTTAATTCAATTCCTTATCCTCCCTGCATCTCACCTCACTGAGCGGTGAAATGTTTTAGATCACAGGTCACACAGTCAGTGAGAATGCTCACTAGTTCCCCAGGACTTGGGTGCCATAGAATGCTGGAGTCCCAGGCTCATGCCAGGAGCTTGCTTTGTTGCTAAATGGGGCCTCTTTGCTTAGTGATACTAAGCCCACTGTTGCTTGAGTTCCAAGACAGATGCACCTTGCACTGAATTCTATTCCTTAGCAAACAGGCTAGTTTGTAAAATGTGTCTGCATTCTCTCTTAAACAGTCCCCCAAAATAACCCTCTGAAATGAGCATGTTAGGATGATATCCATAATCTGCAAAATGAAAACAACAATTACATTCACTAATGTCATCCAGTATTTAATATTTCTTGAGCCCCGTGTCATCGACCTCTGCTCCTCACATGTTCCACCTCAATGGTCATGACACCCCAGTGAGACAGCCAGTGAGGCTTAGAGAGTCTAAGTCGTCTGAGCCCTCAGAGATAGTAAGCTCCTGAGTCACTCTGTGAACTCATAAAGTTAAGCTTCAGAGCTTGTGTTTCTAACCACAGCTCTGTACCACTTGTCAATTTTATTTTTTTATTTAGTTTTTGTGGTGTTAAGGATTGAACTCAGAATCTCTTCATGGTAAGCAAGCACTCTGCCACTTAAACCACACTGCCACCCCTAATGTGTATATTTTTAAACACTAGACTCTTTGAAGTTGGGGTGATGGGTGTCCCATGTACCTCTGAGCTTCATACAAATCCATGCAAAAACTTGGATGCGTCCACCATCTAGACCCTGTGGACACACATTCCCTCTTTAAACCTTTGATCCACAGGAGACCTATCCTAGGTCCCCACTGTGCTGGTGGGAATTTAAACCCAGCAGCCTCAGACCGCTGGCTCTTACAGTTGCCAACACTGTTTCTTCTCAAAGCTGTTAGAAGTGATAAATTTGGAAGGAATAGATTGATTTGAAAATATCGCAAAATTATACAGTATTAAGTTAGTATCCCATAGAACTAATTTGGTGAAAAGACAATTTTAAGTGTTTTTCCTAGACTTCTTCTTCTTCTTCTTTTTTTTTTTTTTTAGTAAGTAAAATAAGAATAGCAAAAAGAAATACAACCTTTAGGGTTTCAGTGTGGAAACCATTCTAGAGCAGTTGGCTTGGAATGAACCTCACGCCCTGCACTGGGGTCTGTGACATCTAATCCACCCAGATGGGGCTTCAGATTTGATATTAGGCCCTTGGAATTCAGCGTAGAAAATGGGCTGTTAAAAGTCAGGCAAGTAGACAGCGGGCCTCTGCTTCTGAGATGAGATGCTGAGCAGGAAGTGCTCTGATGTGCTGACAGGGAGGAAACAGGCCGTGTTTGTGTTTATTTTCTCATAAAGTGCTGATGAACAAATGAGGGAGTTGCATTAAGGGGCTCCGAAGGCAAGCTGTGAAAAGAGATTGCGGTTTATCAGCCTTTCAGCCTGGTTTCCTTTGGAAAGAATGCTTATGGCCGGGCTCTGTAGGTCTGCGTGTCCACCCCCTCGCCTTGGTGCTCATCTTGCCCTGTGTCCCTTGATAACTGAATGTCTCAAAAGTAAGTCAATTCATCTTTGGCAGGTGGGGAGACTATGGGAGCCATGGGTTCCTTAATGATAGGAAAAAGTGGATGATAAAGGCATTTCCACAGTGCGAATAAGCATGTGTGTGTGTGTGCGTGCGCGTGCGTATGTGCTTATGTCTGATAATTTAATTTGATTTCTGGACTTCTTTAAAGAGATTCCTATGAAAGTGGTAGAGTGGGGAGTAGGGTAGGGCTCTTTGGGGAGCAAAATGAGTATTTTTAGTTTTAAGACCTTATCTGAAGAGAAGTTCAGAAATATGAGAAGCACATTGCCTATAACCTTGAATAAATCTGTCACTTGGAAGATAAAACTTCTTGGGCAACATACCTTAAAATAGAGTGAGCTTTCAACCCATCATGGGCCAAGGCAAGCAATAAAGACATAAATGAAAACAAAACCCAAGTCATCCAGAATTTAATAATTAGAGAACAGCCATTAGCACTGCTCCTTGGTTGCCATCCTATCAGCTTTGAAGTTTGTTCCATCTTCTTGGGAGAAATGAGTCTGTCTCCCCTAAGCTAGAGCTGACATCAGAGGAATCAGGCAATTTCTGGCAAAATAACTCACTGAAAATCAACTTCAACCACTGTGCTCTGCATCAAGGGATTGCAAATGTTTCACAGATGATAGCAATTTTAATCTATGTGATCTAGAGTGATTCCGAGGAGCAAAACATAGCAATAAATAGTTCAAAATGGACTTGATCCAATATACTTAGGGTTTTCAGTGTCTATATTTCTTATAATGCATGAATATACAATAAAAATAGTAATAGAGTTTTGGAAGAGATTAGGTTATGATGAAATTTATGATGTGAAATTTGTTAGAAGAAATTTATGATGTGAAACTCAGTCTGCTCAGAGATAAAGACTAACATAAATTTTGCTCTTTCTTACTGTATATTTAAAGATCAGGTACCTGATAGATGAAACATTTGCCCCTGGATTAATGTGGTCTGTTAAAGTCTATCACATGGTACTCATGAAAGGTGAAGAAAAATGCATTGGCGGATCCAGTCAACATTATCGACAGAGGGCTGTTTATATCTTCTTGGAGCGTACCAGCTCCTGAAATGTTACTGTGGGCAGAGAGTATTGGGATTATTTGCAAATATTTGAGTTGCTAAACTTCTATGACCTCAGCTTTCTTACATGAGGATGGCATTTACAATTAAAGTAAAAAGCTGAGTTTATTATTAAATATCACATGTTGCTTTGAAGAACTTCTATAGTATCAGTGGTCTAGACATCCTAGTACTTTAATATGATCTACCAAAAAATAACACACATGGCTTATAAAAATACCATAATAGGAAAAGTCTTAGACCAAAGATACTACTTCAATGTGATAGTATTTAAAATTATTTTTATTTTTCATATGTAAAAATAAAAAATATGATTTTAGTAAAAAAAAGTCCCAACTTTGTTTGATCAGCTAACTACAGAAATAAAGGAATAGGATCAGCGTCACAAAAACTCAAATTATAGGTCATTTGCAGACCAGGGGTAGAAGAACAAAGCTGCATCAACAAGAAAACCCCATCTGGGAATCAGCGCTATGCACAGGCCTCCACCAGACTGGATCAGACAGACTCCAGCCCCTTCCAGCGTGAGGGCTCCCAAACAAGAAGTACCGATCCCCCTGCATCACCCCCCATAAGCGACCAGCTTATCCAGAGAAACACAGGCTGTGATGATGCAGTTGGATGCCTGTGGTGCTTTGGAGTTTCACTAACATTGCAGGTCTAAGGCCAGTGGTCTGATCATAGGTTCAGAGGATAGCAGTATGCAGTGTGGCATCTAGGGGGGATGTCTTTCTGAGGGTGTCAGTCATTGTTGATTCCCTATGGTCTTGTTTGGAAGTCCTGTATCATTTCCATTGTTTTGTTGGGTTGGGTTTTACTCTCTTTTGCTTTGTCTGATTATGTTAAATCTGATGGCAGGAGCAGCTATTTCAAAGATAGCAAGATACATTATGGTGGCGATTTTGGATTTACTATTGGCTTGTTTTGAAGACCTTTACTGCATTCATTGTTTTGTTTTTATTGTTTCTATTCTATTCTGTTCTGTTTTCCACCATATCTGAAGTTATCTGCAGCTATTTTGAAAATATCAAAAGGCATTACGGTAACTATTGTGATTTCATAATGGTTTGAAGTCCTATATCTTTTCACTGGTTTGTTTTGATTGGTTTTATTCTGTTTTATCCTCTTTAAAATAAAAAAGAAAAAATTATGATACTGTATTGTAAATGTTACGAGTTTGGAAATTTTCAGAGTCCGCATCTTTAATCTTTTATTACATACCCAATTCCTTAAAAAAAGACTAAATTGATGCTAAACCAGAATGATGTTACCTGTCATAAAATTTTGGATCTGTAAGCACTTTTAAACATCATTTGGACCAAATCCCTTGTACAGGTAGTTTCCCTACCCGAGGACTTAGAGAAAATGTGCCTTGCCCAGTGATGCTGGAGACCTGAGGTCTAGCTGTGGCTCCTCAATGTGTGTAGTCAGTCATCCATATCCATGGACTCTGCATTTGTGGATTCAAAATATTCAGGAAGTGTTCAGAAGTTGGATTGGAAATATTCAGAAAAAAATACATCTGTATTGACTATATTCCTGTCATTATTCTCTAAACACTAGAACCTAACAATGATTGACAGAGCATTGCCTTTGTATTTGGTGTTATAAGTAATCTAGACATGATTTAAAGTATATGGAAGGGTGTGCCCCAGTCATATGTAAATACTATGCCATTTTATGGGATGGCCTTGAGCACCTGAGGTTTTGATCTCCCGGGGTGGGGAGCTGAAAGACAGCTGTATTTCATCTGTCTTTTGGGGAGCTGAGAATTCAGCTCCTGCCAGAAAGACCTGCCTCTTTTATTCCTCTCCTTAACATCACTTTTATCTCCTACTGTAACTTGAAGTCAGTCTAGAACCCTCAGAAGTTCTCTGAGCCTCAGCCTATTCGCTTCTGAGCAGGACTATTTTAGCCTCATTTGCAGAGCTGTTCTAAGGTTATGTGGACATCAGGGAAGAACCTGACAGGGGGCATGGCCAGTAAATATTGTCATTAAAAATACTACAGTCCTTGCAAATGATCAGTTTGGAAGAATATTTATATTTTGAAATAGGCAAGAATTGTTTAAAAGTGTGAGGAGTGAGTCCAGGTTCACAGTGAATATAGCAAAACCGTCCAACATTTGGAACTGATGAATGTTTAGGGTTTTTCATATGCTGACTGTTCCTGCTCAGCAGCGGATGAGGAGCAGAACCTACATGCACATTTGAATAAAAGCCTTCAGTGGGGGAGGAAGCATTTCTGAAGGTGGACAGTAGTAGTGGTGATGGTAAGTAATGATAACAGTGAGCTTTCTGTGAGGCGGGCACTTGCTGTGTCCTCTGGAGATTCCCCCCTCTCAGGTCTCACAACTGCCCTATGTGATAAGTCCCCATCTCATCTGTGAAGAGTCGAGGTTTAGATTAACTTGCACAGGGTCAAAGACAGAGTTAAAACTCAATCTAGATTTTCTGATTCAAAGCCCCAACAACCGTACAGTTTAAGCTGTTCTCAAAAGTTTGGTAGTCAGATCCACCAAATAATTACTTGGCTTTCTACGTTTCTTATGTGGGTATAGCTTATTCCCATCGCCTGTTTTGGCTCCCCGAGCTGGTTTTTCTCTCTTTCTGTGCCAGCCCACAGATGCCACTGACCATTATATTAGTTCCCTATAGAAAAAGGGTCTGAGGGGTTGTGTGGGGAGTGTATTTATAGGTTTGGGGCTTAAAACAATAGCAATTTATTCGCTCACAGTTTTAAAATTGAAGTGTTTTCAGGGCCATGTCCTTCTGAACATTCTAGGGAATAACCTCTATTGCCTCTTGCTAGCTTCTGATGGGTGCCATCATTCCTTGGCTTGTAGCTGCATCACTCCAGCTCCTGTGTTCATCTTCCTTCTTCATGTGTCCTTCTTCCCTGTGTGTGACTCTCCACTGAACCTTCCTTTCCTTTCCCTTATAGAGATTGGTCCCTAGATTTAGGGCCCACCGTAATGGGACATAGCATCGTCTTGACCATCTACATCTGCAAAGGCTATATTTCCAATTAAAGTCATGTTCTGAAGTTCAGGATGGGTGTGAATTTTGAGGGGGCACTTATCCAATTGCTATCCCCAGGAAGTTTACTTGAGTGAGAATTCACTCCAGAAAGGTCACAAGTTAGCCTTTTCCAGAGTACTATAGTTAAACAGGAAAAACAGAAGGCATCTTTCACTCAAATCCCATTACGTCTCTGTTCAGTTATTTGCTATTGCGAATTGCAATGAAACATAGTCTGGAATTCATTTCTCGAGCCTTTGGAAATTTTAATGGACAGCAAGAAAAATCTAATTTTTCAGATGAAATAATTCAGTGAGTGGTTCCTCCAGAGAGCTGACAACCATGAATCCCCTGAGGAACTCGTTCCAGAAATGTTCCGAGGCTCACATCTCCTTCCTTCAGAGCTTGGGACCCTGGAAAATGGGGCCATTTGTCAGGAAGCCATTTATTTGTCTTCATTGCTGATGGGAGTGAAAAGTGACAAAACAATGTTATCGGGGCTGAGTTTACACTTGTGATAGGCGTCAGAGAGGCCCGCATTTGTTTACTGAGAGCTGCCGAGGGATTCGTGCCCAGGGAACTATACACATATGCATCATATTCATGTCACGGCTCTGGTTTAAGTGGGAAGGAAAAGCCACACATTCTTAAGCTGGTTTTTTTGAATGAATTTTCATGTTTACAGCAACTATTGACTTGCTGATGCTGACTTAGTCGTTGGACCCTAGTCCTTCTGGCCTTTGTAGCATCACTGGAAGAATCAAGCTCATTTCTGCTGCAGGACCTTTCTAGCTGTTACCCCAGCTGGGTCAAACTTTCTTTCTCTGAAGTTGGGCTTTTTTTGTCATCATTTTTTCCCTTCATTGAAGTCCCTGGTCACCACAGAATTTGTTACTTTGTTCTATTTTCAATATAGCACAATTCTAATGTGATTTGTAATTATTATTCTGTGTAATTTTTCTGAGACAAGGTCTTATTATGTAGTCCATGCTGGCCTGGAATTCACTATATAGCCCAGTCTGGTTTTGAACTTGTGGTGATCCTCCTGCCTCAGCCTCCCAGGTGCTAGGATTACAGGCATGTACCACCATGCCCAGCATTCTAATTTTTCATATATTTGTCCTTCCCAGTCTTTACCTAGAATATCAGCTGCAGGACATCTGAGGCTTTTCTTTGTTCACAGCCATATTCTTAGCGCCAAGAGTAGATCCCCGTATATAGTAGATGCTTAATTAATATCTGTCAAAGAATGATGAAGTTGATAAGTGATTTTTTTGTAGTACTGGGGATTGAACCAAAGGTATTCAACCATTGAGCTGTTATCCTAGCTGCCTCGTCATCACTGATACACAATACTTGACACTCACAGTTTAAAGGGGGAGAGGTTTATTTTACAGTTTTTGAGGTTTTAGTCCAAAGTTTGTAGGCTGTAAGGCAGAAATGGCATGGTGGAAAGACCTGCCTTGGAGAAAACTGCTCACATCATGGCAGCCACGAAGCAGAGTGAGAAAGGAGGATTCAGGGAGGGAATTATACCCTTCCAAGTCATGCTCCCACCTTCTGCAATCAGGTCTACCTCCTATCAGCACATTTAACTACTGAGCCTATCAATGCATGAGTCCACCAGTGAGTATAGCACCCCCATGACCCAGTCACCTTCCAAAAGCCTTGTCTTATGCACATGAGAATTTGGTGGTGATGGGGCATTCTTAATTTAAATCATGGGCTGGGGATATAGCTCAGTGACATAAGAACCTACCTGGCAAGCGCAAGGTCCTGAGTTCAATTTCTGGTACAAAAAAAAAATCTGATCTAAATCCTAACAGCTACCTCCTCAGCATTTAAAATTTTTTTTGAGATAGAGTTTCTCCAAGTTACCCTAGCCAGTCTCAAACTTGTTATCCTCCTGCTCCAACCTCCCAAGTAGCTAGGTGTGTGTCACCTCACTCTGCAAGGAAGAGTGAACTCTTGATCTTCATTTAGCTCAGTTTTGTTCCCTTAGGCAGGACTTCCCTGACCTCTGACTAGGTCATACATCTCTGTTAAGCTATCACATGGTTTCCTGTTACAAAGTTTATCCCAGTTACAATTGCACATTTATTTGTGTGGATCTCGGATTAATGTCTGTTTCCTTAATAAAGTGAAAGATTCATGAAGGTAGGAAGCATTTAGCACTGTATTCTCAACCTCCAACATAGCAGTTCAGTAATTATTTGTAGAATCAGTGAATAAAAACAGCTATGGAGTTAGTGTCAGAGAAGTCTGTTGGTAGCTAGTTGGGCCTCGGGTGTAGACTTTCTATTCTGAGGAAGCAGAGGGGGAGAAGTTAGCAAAAACAGGGAATACAGAGATTCAGACACTGGGAATAAGGCTAACATTTAACCCCACCACTTGGTTGCACAGTGCAGGGCAGATTGCAGGAATGAGATCATGGTTTAGTAATTAGGATTAGAGCCCAAGATCAGAACTGCCCCAATAACAAGCCTGACTCGATGCTCGTGAATGAGTCTAAGTCACTGCATTAATAGCTTCCTTTCCACCTGTGCACTTCGTTAAAGAGCTGTAAGCAGCTGTATCTACAATTCCACGGCTCAGGGACTTCCTCCAGGTTCCACCTCCAATTCTTCAATTTGAACCCTATTGTTTCGATCTGTTTTCCCTGGTTCCTTCCTGTTTCCTTGAATACGGATCTTTCCTCTGCCCATTCCCTTTGGGCTGATAGCTAGTGCTAGTAATGCCTTTAACAATATGCTCTGCATCCCGTGGCTAGTCCTTGTGCAGCTCTTCCCTGAATCTAGCCCAGACTTCGGGTGACTTCAGCTAGGATGGGAGCAGCTTATGCTCGAGGTCTGATGCTCTGCTTGCCTAGAGGAGAACCTGGAGACTGAGCTCTTTTGGGGGGAACACCTGGATTCCCTTTAGAGTATGATTAGGGCTGAATCTAGGATGGACTTGGGAATATAGGAGAGGATGTATCACATTCTCCTCTTGTGCTCGTGGCAGGCATCAATTAATAGCTCCTTTGCCACTGAGTCTGGCTCCTCAGCACAATGCTCAAAGTAATCAGTACCAGTTGCCATGATGAGTGTGTGCATGTCTTTGTATTTGTGTGTGTGCATGTGTGTAAGATTGAGAAGAAAAAAAGCAAAAGGTCCTAGCAGTGGAGAGATGAGGTCGGCAGAAGGTAGAACTAGGTTCATGGTAGACAGATGTCCTACCGTGAATGTACTTGGCAAGCTTGGTTTCTCAGTAATACATGAATATTACTGAGAAATATTAAATTATTCATGAAAAATAATTAATAAAGAAGATTTTAGTTAAAACAGGCTTTGGGGATTAATGGGAAACATGTGTTGTTAATTAGCTAGTTATTCCTACAGATAGTCACTGTTTAATCTTGAGCCAGAACAAAAATGAGGTGTTTATGAACTGATCTAATAGAGTTTTCAGTGGGCTCCATTCACAGTGAAACCTTAATAGTCTGAAGAATACATTGTTGGCTGGAGTCACCCAGATAAGAGAGTCCTTAAGATGCAGCAGAACTGCTGGGGAGCTTCTGGCCTAGCCTTGGCCTTGCTGCTTAGGACTGGCAGGATTCTGGGACCATCATAGGTGCTCTTTAGTCCCCCTGCCATCATCTGCCAAAAGAGCAGATTTCTACCTCAGTGAAGTGTCTGTTCAACTGTAGTATGTAGGGATCCTAAAGTATACCTGCACATAGGTTACCATGAGTGTAAAAGTAAGTTTGTCTGATGATACTCACATCATCTATTTTCATTAAATATAGTGCAGAAATAGTGTTTTCTTCCCCTTTGGATTAAGTTTTCTACCCAAAGCTAGGAATCAACTTGCTCATTATCTTGCTTCAACTGTGTGGCCTTGGTGGACATCTGTTGCTTTGCAAGCTCGGTGTCCTCTAACTGTTCTTTGGTAACAGCTCCATGCCTGTCTGGGGGAAAATCTCTCCTCCACTCTCAGTCTCCTGTCAGACAAGGCGACCTGATCTTGGATTGCAGGTTAGAGGGTCGCGGCTGTTAGGCCATGACAGTGGTTGATGGATAGGCCTGTGATTCCGTCAGAACCAACTGGCTTTAACATTTCTTTTACTTGTAAGTGTTGGAAAGAAAGTATCTGTATTTCTGATGGGATAAGAATGTGGATGCAAGTCTGGGGTTGTTGGTGCTCATCTTGGCTTTAACAGGGAAATCTGAAATGAAACGAAAAGTGGGCTGAAATTTTGCATGACATCAGGGTCTGAAGATTCCCAATGATCTAGCTGCGTGTGAGGTCCGTCAGTCACTCACTTCCCCCAGACAGCCATGGGGCTGTTACCAAAGAACAGGTCCCGCGAACTCCCAAAGCTTCTACTTTGCTGAAGCCAGTTTGAATTGGGTATTGTCACTGACAACTGAAGAAGTTGACATTCATTCACTTGCTGTTCAGAGTAAGCACAGTTTAGCTTAGGCTTTCGTAGAGTTTTTAATCATATTTCTTATATATTTTTCAGAAATGATACTATATTTCACACAGTATTATTTTGCTTATTGATTTTTTCAATTAATATATAATGAGCCAATTTCAAAATGACCATGTGGTGTTTGCTTTGAGTTTAAAATTGGTTAATCATTTATTAATTTAAAAAGTAATTCCTGTAAGTGGACACATATTACTAAATTTCATTATATGAATAACTCCAAAATATTTAAGAAATCCCCAATTATGAAATTTTTGAGTTACTTCTAATTTTTAATAATATGAAAATCCCTCACTATTTAATTTACTATCAATGATTATTTCCTTGGCATCATTTCCTAGAAATGGAATTAATGTGCAAAAATTATGAACAGTTTTATAATTTTTGATACATATACATACGTAATTTTTGATACATGGCTTTACGCCCTCACTAATCTGAGTATTAAAAAGTCTAGAACATATCAGTGAAATGAGTAAGAAAGCACTTTTATATTTTCATTTGTTTTTCTTTAAAGAGATTGGCAATTTCAAAAAAGTAATATGGCTCATTAGCACTTCTCCTTTTGAGAATTTTAGATTAGTTCTTTATTTAGTGATCCATTTCCATTATATTTATACTCATTACTCCAGACTTGTGGCTTCAGAGTTACCCGTCTTTTTGATAGGAAGTGGACACTTGGTCCTTCCATCCAGAGCTGTGTCAGTCTTGTAGAAGACCAATCATTGCTGTTTGCGGTATCATTGTTGGAATGTCCACTTTACAAGCTTTAATTTTGTGACTTGAACAATTGTTTCTAAGATGACAATATGTGATACATTGACTAGTGATTTCCTACTGTTTATTTTTTTTTCCTGTGGATCTGTATAACTTGTACCCTTTCTCTGCTTTTTTTTTTCTCTTTTTCTCCTTAAATAAAATTAAAAAAAAAAAAGACCAACCATTGCACACTTTGCCTTTACTTTCCTGAAGTGTAGAAACATTTGGAGTCCTATTGACACAACTGTTTGGGATGCTCATACTGGCAGTTCCACTTGGCTGATTTTTCCCCACTTAGTCCAGACAACAAGGTCAGTGGCATCACTGTGAGGTTTCTATTCCACTATGTTACTTTTTTTTTGGTATCGGGAATTAAACTCAAAACCTCGCGCTTGTCAGGCAAGTGCTTGCACCGCTGAGCTAATCTCCAGCCTCTATTTCACTGTTTTAAACCATCGCTGTCTTTCACCAGATTCTTGCAAAAATCTCCCAAATGATCTTTTTTCCTCACTCTTCACCTTAGTCTATCCCCTACCTCCTCATCTGAAAAACAAACAATCAAAAAAAAAATTCACAAGTTGGGATCCCATTCCTGCTCCTAAACCTTCAACAACTCCGTATTGTTCTCTGAACAACTCTGAACATCTTGGTTTCTGTGTTCATGGTTTGTTATGGGTTAGATCTTGAGTGTCCTGCAGAAACTTCATGTGTTTGGAAGGGGATTGGATCAAGGAGGTGAGATGCTCATCAGTGGGCTAGTCCACTGGTGAGTTCATAGCTGGCTTTCTGTTAGCAAATGAGGCCTGGTTAGAAGGGGGGGTCGCTGTGGGTGTGACCTGGAAGGATGCATCTCCTCGTCAGTCTCATCCTTTTTCTTTCTGCTTTCTGGCCACCATGATGTGAGCAGCTTTCCTCTGTGGCAGGTCCTTCCACCATGGAGTTTCTATGTTTGAGACTGCCAACCATGAACTGAAACTATGAGCCAAAATAAGCTTCTCCGCCTTTAAACTGTGGGTGTTGGGTGCTGTGTCCCAGCAATGAGGAACCTGACAAATACGAGGCCTTTCATGATTTGGTCCCAGCTCCCCTTTCAGTTTCAATTTTTCATGACTTTCCATCCTTCCTGAATCCCCCCCTTCAAACTTGCTGTTTTCATGTCTTGGTTCCCATTGTTCTGTTCTTTGAGCGCCCTTGACCCTCATCTCCGCTTATCAATTCCCTTGAAGACAGAGTCCACATGTCTTCCTCTGGATGAAGTCGTCTCAACGCCCCCCAGGAGGGGTGTCACTTCCTTTCATGTGTGTCAGACACGCATTGGACATAAATCTTGCTGAATTTATCTTCCCTCTTGCCTTCTATAGTTATTTTTATAGATGACTTCTCTTACTTAGTGAGTGGGAGAAAGAATACTCATCTAAATACACTTATCAATTGAAAGATCCTGGGGCAGAGGTGGGGCAGAAGCAGTCAAAATATTTAAGAGGCCTGTGTTTCTCCTTTTGTACTGCACATTTCCTGTTCTTGTATGTCAGCCTCCATCTTAACCTAGTAACTTCATTATCTTTGGAGCTCAGATTGTCTCTGATGTTAGTTCTGACATTTGCATAGGTTTTCTGAAATGCACTGCAGCATTCCATTTTGTTTTTCTTCTGGATTTGGAAGGAAGAGAGACAGGGAGTTAGTAAACACAGCCTGAAGAGCTTCCCCAAACAGACAGCCAGAGACTTTGATCACTAGTGATGTTAAAGTGTCTTCCTTTCTTCTGCCTCATGAGGATCTATTTTCCAGACCTGTTTTGAGGAAGCAGGAATGGCTCCTCCCTCATAATCAGGGAACCTTGAACTGTTTTATAGGGCTTTTGCTTCTTGTAAATTTAGTTACAATCAAGTCTGCAGAACCCGGAACCAGAGTGATGCTTTTCCTTTTGTATTTATCTTAAATTCTGGGCAGAGGGGCTAAGCTTCTAGCTCATGATGCCACACAGTTGAGAATTTCCTGCTATCCAGCTCTTAAGACAATTATGACTTTACTTGGCATTGCCATTTTGAAAATATTCTCTTATACCATGTCAATTGAAAGGATGCTAAATATAATGGTTTTAAAAACATCACAATATGTTGATCCACTAAGGGATACAAAGACATCCTATGTCTTCAATATTCTCCTGAATTTCCTTGTTGTTCACTGGGGTTCTCACCAGCAAGATGTGGTGGCTGATTGAAAACAAGCTTCCTTTTCCTCATGACTTTGAATGCATTCAGCTCGGTGAGGGGTGGGTTGGCTTATGCTGGGATTCCAGCCCTTTGGTTTGCCAGGAATCACCAGGAGTCACAAGGAGCTTTCTTGGGAGCCAAGCACAGGGTCAACCTCCAACTGGAAGATGCCACAGTCCATGCACCCTCACTGAGAAATGTCTGTTGATCTTTACTCCATGCTACCCACTCACCCTGGTCTCTTCAGTGGTTTTTACCACTGACCCTTCATTTCTGCCCGAACCTGGTAGGCACTAGCATTTCTCCTGGGTATGCTGTCTTGGCACCTGGCAATGGTACCTGTCCTGTTTTGACAACCCTGAGTCCTGTGCATAGAGCATCATGGTCTGAGATTCACAGCTGTCTGGGCTTTTGACCCCTGCAGAAGTCTCCTATATGTTCAACTCTGAGCAAATTAGACGAATGGTAACCACATTTTTTTCATTGTCCCTGTATGGGGCCGGGTCAAGGGACCTTGTCCAGCGGGTGCCTGTCCCTTATTGTAAGCGAAGTGCATTGCTAGTGAAGCTCATGACTTGCTCTCTATGCTCTGAGGGAGTGGAGGCACTTTTCTAACTCACAAACTTCAAAGTGTCTCCTACTGATTCAGAAGCTGCTAATGCCTCACTATTTATTTATTTCTTGACCTCTTACTCAGTGTGAGATATTGGCCTCACCACTGTGAAAGAAACAAATAAATCACCAGTTCCTACTTTGAGGGAGCTTCTGGATCAGTAGCAAAGATATATGTGGAAACAGCCAACCATATAGACATACACAGAAAGTAAGTACTTATTAGCAGTATAAAAGGAATCATTGATTCTACTGGAGAATCTCTGACATGATACTTCAGGTTGTGAAATTTACTGTGTAGAGAAGGAATTGCATTTTGGATGATGAAGAACAGAAGGACAATTGAGTTTGAAGAAATGAAATGAACAGGACTCAGAGGCCTGAAGATGCCTGGCGGCGAGCGATCATCTGAAGGCTCACTGTAGGTAGCTGAGTAGATTTGAAGTATTGACCTAGAAAAGGTTGGCTGCTGTTGGACTTTGAGTCTTGAATACTTTACTAGGGACAGCACACTTTAATTCTTCAGGCCAAAGAGAGTCTCTGAGGAGGGCCATGATCTCACCAGAGCTGTGTTTCACAGACATTATTCTGGCAGCTGGTGAAGGAAGGTGGAGGGGGAAGTCATGAGCAGAGGAACTAGGTAAGGAGTGTATCCAAACGGGCAAGAAGGGAGACCAAAGCAGGGCAACAAGAGGATCTCAAGACTGTTTCAATACCCGCTCTGTGTCTCATCACATATCTTTAATTTGTCTTTAAATTATTTATATTTTTTCTCATATAAAAGAAGCCAATGATCTTTAACCTTTTGTGTCAGATTTATTTCACTCAGCAGGGAAGGAGATTTTGTGGGACTGGGAAGGGGACGTAGAGATGGGAAAAGACAGAGTGGAGGGGAAGGGAAGGTACGGGAAAAATGATGCAAGTGTGATGTGTGTATGTCCCAATTCCTCAAGGTGAATGAAATTATTATGATCACACACACACACACACACACACACACACACACACACACACATCAGTAGAAAGGCTAGTCATCAAATCCTGAGACTCTACAATTATTTCTTCCACTAAATTTGGGGAAAATTGAATTGCATTATAACTCCTTGTCTACTCTTTAAAACACATGACCACACTGATTCACTATCTATTTGAACAAGAGTAAAGGTAATAAATAGAGGTGTTATAGAAAAAATAAGAGTGATACTGTTTTATCAACTCGCCCTGCTCAATTTTTTCTTTTAGCTTAAAAAAATTGATTTCTGGCTGGCTGTGTTGGAGCACCCCTGTAATCCCAGAGCTTCGGGAGGCTGAAGTTGGAAGATTATAAGTTCAAGCTCAGATTGGAAATTTAGCAAGACCTGTCTCAAAAACGATCAAACAAACAAACAAACAAACAAAACTAAAAACCAAAACCAAAACCAGAAAGTTGGGGGTGCAGTCGAGTTCAGTGCAAAGGCCCTAGGTTCCATTCCCAGAAACACTTGAAGAATGTGGGTGATATTTACTTTTTAAAGCAAACATGAATAGGGGATTTCTGAACTCTAAATCTGAGTATTAGCATTAGTGAGTCATTTGTGAGACTTAGACATTGGGAAGGCTGCCCATAGATGCGTGGAAGGAAAAGACCTAACAAGTCAGTTAAGTTTAAAGAACCGGACATAATCGCATGAGAAAATAACCAACATACCAAGCACTTCACACGACAAGGGGTTCGGATAATGAAATTCTTTCCGAGGGTTTTTTCCATCTTTTTTTTTTTTTGGTAAGAATTCTATTAGTTTTATTAATCCTCCCAATAAGAAGCCAAAGCAGGAGAGCAGATTGGATATTTTCAGAGGTACTGGCTTGGAACGGAAAAGGCGCATTGTTCAGTAATGTGTAACCTATACAGTTAAATGTAAGCAGTTTTCAGGTGTTACCTCTTATGTGTAAGCACTGTTCTAAGCACAGAGACGATCTTCGTGTTCCTGAAAGTGGAGGTTCCTAAGCGTTTACTCCCATGTCTGCATTTGATTACATCGAAACCTCCCTGTCATCCCGCGGATGAGATCGAGATCAGGACAGTCCAGTGACATAATGGCAGTGAGTTTTTAAAACCCATACTCTTTTTGCTTATGTTGTCAGAGACTTGGCTGAATGTTGGTTCTGATCACTGTGTCAAGTTTATTTTCTACCTGATTAGTAGAGAGACTAATCACAGATACGAAACACACAGCCCAGCTTGCCTGATACTCAGTAAATGCGTTCACTTTTTGTTCCCTGCTGGACTTGATTCACCTGTGTTGAGTCCTGCTCTTTCCTGAGGCAAGATTATTATTTTTCCTGAAGTTCCTTCATGCTGTTTATTTTTCCCTGATTTGGTCTCTCTATTTCCTTCCTGCTGATAATTTCTTTTCCCTATTTCCCTTCTTCAATTGACTTCCTGTTTATCCCTTTCTTGGCTTCTTGATATTAAGTAGCTATCTTTTAAATCTGGAATGGAAGTTTCCAGTTTAACAATCTGTTGTGTTTATTATCTAAACAATTATCTGATTCTAAACTAAAAACAGTTTAAATTAGTTTTTCATATTTACCTGAAGAAACACGAGGGTGTCTTTTATTTATTAGCCTTGTCATCTCCCATCCTTCCTGGAGAGGAGACTTAGGGTTTAAGGTCCGTCCCAGCCTCTGTTAGAGAAAAGAACAACATAGTAAGCTTTATGAATGGATTAATCTGTGTTTGGCTATTGTCACACATTATTGTTGCTGAGAACTGGCCAGGCCACTTTGGTCGAGGTACCTCGCTACCATGTCTGCCTGTCTGCATTGTGCTCACACCGACCCTCACAGGTTGCGAGATTTCAGATTAGCTGTCCTGAGCAGAGCTGACCTCTAGAGTCCACCGTGGAAAGGAATTGCTGTGAAGTTGTTTTGCCCTTGACTTCCAAGGAGAATAGTGTTCTCTGGTTTGAAGAGGCGGGCGTATCTCAGTGGGATGTAAGGTGAATCTCTGAACATCTTCATTTGCTTTGTGGCTTTGTATGGAGGACAGGAGCATTTGCTTATTTATCCATAGCACATGGTGTGGTTTAAGTGTGAATATGTTGGAAACTTAATCCCTGGTGCAGCAGCATCGGGAGGTGAGGCCTAATGGGAGGTGACCAGGTCATGAATACTTTGCTTGAACTAATGGGCTGATGTATCTTATTGTGAGATTATATTTCTTCTAACAGTGAGGATGACTCCCTCTTGCTCTTGAGCTCTCTTGCCCTTTCATTTTCTGCCGCTGGATGTAGCAAAAAAGAATACTCTCACCACAAATAGAAATTCTGTTCAACCTAGCTATTCCCTTTCTTCTTGAAAGACTTGAAGACATCATAGTATAGTGATGTAGGCATACCCACGTTTATAGGGCCATAACTCATAAGAGCTAAGTTTCAGAATCAGCTTATATTATTTCCATAAATAAATGAATGGATAAGGACAATGTGGTATTTATACACAATAGAGTAGTGCATTGCCATAGAGAGGGATACACTTGAGTCATCTGTAGGAAAATGGATCCTTGTTGAGGCCACAATATTAAGTGAAATAAATCAGATACACAAGCTTAATATTATTGCAGTTTCTCTTATATGAAAAACTCAGAATATAAACAAGGTGCAAAATAAAATGCAGATAATAAGAAATAGGAAGGTAGAATTTTTGCAGATAGGGAAGTGAATGAAGAGATGAAGGGAGGGGCAAGGGAGGAAAAGAGAAAAGGGTGAAAAAGAACTGAGCGATGTTATATACATGCATCAACTTCTCACAAGAATGCAGTCATCAGGAGAAGCTGGATGAATGGATTCATGAAAATTAAAGTCACTTTTTAAAAAATCAACTCCTAGGAAAAACTGATGTGATGTAAGAGGATGGTAAATTCACTGCCACAATGGGCTCCACTTATAGGAATCACAGGAACCGAGGTCAAGGCTGCCTGTAAAACCATACAATAGACGCAAAAGGCTGGCAAAGCCTCTTAAAGATTGGGATTTAGGCTAATCCGAAGCCATTCTCATTGACTTGGACTTTATGGATTCAAAATTCAGGAAAGTTTATTTTTAATTATCTCTTTTAAAAAAAAGATTGCCAAATAATTTAATAGTCTAAACAAGATATCATAAATATAGTTAACATGGTTGGGAGCACAAATCATGTCTTCACATATTTCAGAGCAATACTTTATATGTAATTTGTATATTATTTGCAAATAATTTTTATTATCTGCTAAAGCAATTTCCTAAGGGAATCTCTTAAATTTCACTTTATTAGCTTGGCTTAACATATATTTGGTAGTAAATATATGTGTATGAAACTTTTCAAATATTTTTAATTAATACAAAGCAGTAGATTTTGATTTGTCAAATATATATGCATACTTTTAGGATATTATACTGATACAGGGGAATGAAACGTCCAGCCTACCATATTCAGTATGAGTTAATGTTCTCTAAAAGTGAAGAATGAATTTTAGGAACGACGGAGATTAAAAGCAGAATACATTTATTGAGAAAAAGAAAGTTTCTGTCTGAGATAGAGACAGAAGGGGTCCCAAGCAGGTTGCCAAGGACTCTGTCTTTTTCACGGACTTTTATAGAATAAAATCATGAGGTTAGATGGGTCAAAGGTGGGGAAAAATGGGAATTTGCAAGGTGAGCATAAGGTGGGACAGAACTGTGATCAATCAATAAGATTAACTATTTGGGTAAAACTGATTAAATTAGCAAATGAGGAAGCAAGTCACTTAGTAAGCAGGCATGCTTAACAGCAGTGACTCTTCCTGTAGGGGGAGGGATGCTGACTCCTGACTTCCTCAGGGTGATAGAGAACTATTGGGTCTGTGGATCCTTAGGATGTGGGTGTAATTTGCTTTGCCTTTTGTCTTGAGACTTGACCCACAGCAGGTGATTGTCTCTTCCAAGGCTGCAAGGTATCTGAACTTCTGCTCTGGCTCCTTTGAGGGCTCAGCCCTGTCTGATTGCCTATAATATTTTTAACTAACTCAGCTGCCTGTAACAATACCAAAAACTCAGGTAGTTTTCAAAAAATGAAAGAGCAAAGTGTATTCACTTGAATAAATTGGCAGAATTATTATTTGATTTTAGACTTGCAGTCTGCTTAACTTATTTGCAATTAGTATTTGCTCATTAGAATAAGAAATCTTTTTCTAGTGGTGTCCAGAATGTTTTTCAGGATAAGGATCAGAATCTTATTTCTTTAAAGTCACTGAACAGAATTATGTGTTACATATGAAAAGCTATTTTAATTTTACATTAAGAACTAGATGATTATGCAACCCATCCTGAAAATATCATAAGAGAATAATGTAATAGATACAGATGACTTTAATATTCAATTTTTCTCTATAAAGCTTTATGCTTGTATATATAGAGGAGAAAATAGATCTGAAGTCATTATTTTAAATAAATAAAAGCCTGCCAGTTTGTATTACCTACAATTAGTATGTACAAATTTTTATATTTCAACTAGAAGCGGTTTTATTTCTTGCCTATAATGTTCAGATATTTATGTAAATTCGCAGTTCATGATCCAAGCGTGCTTACTGCATTTTCATTTTGCAGCTGTTCTCAGATGAGCTCTGATAATTTCAAGAGGCAAGGACAGGTGCTATACATGGTTTGTGCCTACCTAAGTGCCTGCTTCAGTACTCTGAACATGCTGAAACTTTATGAAGGTTTTAAAAAGCATGGTGGCATTAGGATCAATGGTGATGATGATTATAATGACGACAGTGACAGATGTGGCACTACACTGGGCCACATAGAGGTTTCGGAATGCTAGAAACATAATGCAGTACCATTGCAATAGGAAGCCAGACAGTAGATTATTTAAAATAGTTATAGTTTAAACGTTTGCAAACTTACTGTATTCCTGTTTAAAGTGGGTCGTATGGTGTGAGAATATAGAGACTCTGGAGCAGGACTGCTTGAATTAAACATCCTTGTTCTACTTTTTAGCTCTGTAACTTCATGTGAGTGCCTCAGTTGCTTTTGCTTCCACTTCTTCATTGTAAAATAAGCATAGTAATAGTATCTACATTTCAGGGTTGTGATAAGGATTAAATGGTTGAGTATGTATAAAGAATTTGGAAGAATTCTTCCTACATGGTGAACAGTCAAGTAGCAGCTATTAGTATTATTAAGTAAAATAAAAAGATATATGCTCATTATAGGAAATACAAAACCAGAAATAGTAACATCCAGAATTTCATCTCATGGAACAACTGCTTGTTAATCTTTTGCTGTTTATTTTTTAATGGTTTCATATTTTAAATGAAGTTTCTTATCTATACTAATTACATTTCCTGAACACACATCACCTGAACCATGTCAGCCTTTGCTAACTCTAATTCTTCTGCATTCTTATTAATATTTCCAAAGCAGTTTCACCAAGGTTAAACACAGCACACAACCCGGCTTGGAACACTGGAGCTCCAATGTTGAGTACTCTACCAGCACCTCCTAGATCTACTAGCACTTCATTTCAGTGTCATCACACATGTTGTGCATGTATAGGGCACACTTGCTTCAACAGTCATTGTGGTTGCAAACACTCATCATGATCTGGCTGAACTGTGGACTTTTAAAATTCATCCACAGCTCTCATGAAAGTGATAGAGCACTGGGAGTCCATATTCCGTGACCCACAGTTATCTAAGAACCCTTGGTAAGACCTGTGGGGTTTGGGAATCAGTGCCCAGCAACTCACAGTCATCTGAGAACTCTCAGTCATATCTGCAGGGTTGGGAGTCTAGGAACCATATCTGAAGATCGTGGGGACTAGGAGTCTGCACCTGTGACTAGCATTCATTCAGGATCCCTCAGTGAGGCCGGTGGGAATTGAGATTCTGCCTCCTAGCAACATGCCCACAGTAGACATTAACAGAGTGCTTCCTCCCAGTAACATCAGAATACATATTCTTCTCAGCTTCACATGGGCTGTTCTCTAAAATAGACCATATACGAGCCCATAGAACATGCTTAAATAAATGCAAAGGAATTGAAATTGTCCTATGCATATACCTGACCATAGTGCATTGAAATGGGAAATCAATGGCAAAATAAAACCCCCAAACTTCATAAACACGTGGAAATTAATACCCTCCTGAACAACCAATGAATCACAGATGAAATGAGAGATGAAATTAAACAATATATATGATCATAAAAAATGCAAATTCAACTTACTGGAACCTGTGGAATGCAATGAAAGCTGTCCTCAGAGGGAAATTTATAGCTGTGAATTCTCATATCAGAAAAACAGAACAGGCACAAATAAACATCCTAATACTGTACCTCACACTTCTAGAAAAACAACAAGTTAAGCTCAAAGACCAGAGAAGAGAGGAAATTTTAAAGAACAGAGCATAAATTAACACAATTGAGTCTAACAAAACAATACAAAGAATTAATAAATCAAACATAGGGTTCTTTGAAAAAATAATCAAAATTGATAAACTTCTAGCCAACCTTATCAAAGAAGTCCTCAAACTCATTCAATGAGGAATGTAAAGGGTAAAATCACCACAAATCCTGTGGAAATTCAGAAGATCATCAATACTTACTTTGAAAACATTTTCTCTCATAGAATCAAACACACAGAAAAAAATAGACAAATTCCTAGATATATAGGAATCACCAAAGCTGGATCAAGATATAAAACTTCTGAATAACCCAATATCAGTTAATGTAATTAAAAATGTAATTAAAAACTTATGAACAACAAAAAAGCCCAAGTCCTGATGGATTCACAGCTGAATTCTACAAGAAATTTAGAGATGATTAATACCAATACTTGTCAAACTCTTTAATGAAATTGAATAGGAAAAAATTCTCTTTAATTCATTCTGGTAGGCAAAAATTACCCTGATACCAAAACCAGAGAAAGACTCAACCAAGAAAGAAAATTATAGACCAGTCTCTCTAATGAACATAGGTGCAAAAAATATTCTATAAGACACTAGCAAACAGAATGCAGCAAATCATCAAGAAGATTATACAATACAATCAGTGGGATTCATCCCAGGAATGCAGGGATGGTTCTACATAATGCAACATGCAAATTAATAAGTGTAATGCACCATATTAATACAACCAAAGATAAAAATCACATGATCATCTCAATGGATGCAGAAAAAGTTTTTGATAAAAGTCCAACACTCATTCATGGTAAAAAGCCTACAGGAAATCATAATAAATGGCCTTTACCTCAATCTGATAAAAGCTTTCTATGACAAACCAAAGACAACATCATTGACAAAAACTGAAAAATTTCACTCTAAAATCACAAACATGACAAGGATGTCCACTATCACTACTCCTATTCAATTTAGTTCTGGAAACATTAGCCAGATCAATTAGACAAGATAGAGAAATAAAAAGAAGAAGGATAAGAAAGAAAGAAGTTAGTATTTTATTATTTGTAGATGACTTGGTACTCTACATGGAAGACCCCAAAAACTCCATCAATAGACCTCTAGACTTAATAAAAAAATCCAGCGGCATACCTGGGTAAAAAGTCAATACTCCAAAGTCAATAGCACTCCTATAAACAAAGAACAAACTCACTGAGAGAGATACTAGAGAAACCACACCCCCATAATAGCATAAAAAACTTAGGAATCAATCTAATAAAGGAAGTAAAAGTTTCATACATTGAAAAGTACCATACTATGAAAAAATAAAGAGGAATTCAGAAAATGGAAACATAACCTTTACACATGGATAGGAAGAACCAGCCTTGTGGAAATGGCCATACTCCCAAAACTGTTCTACAGATTTAATGCAATTCCTATCAATAATTATCATACCTCACAGATCTAGAGAAAACATTGCTAAAATGCATATAGAACCATAAGAGGCCTGAACAGCAAAGGCAATCCGGGGTAACAAAGTCAAGGCAAATGGCATTACAATCCCAGACTTGAAAGTATACTACAAAGCTGTTATAATGAAATCATCATGGTATTGGCAAAAAGTAGACCTGAGGATCAGTGGAACAGAATAGAAGATACAGACTCAGCCACCTTATCACTGACAAAAGTACCAAACATGTTCACTGGAAGAAAGATAGCCTCTTTAATAAATGATGTTGGAAAAACTGGCTTACTACATATCTAAGACTTAAACTAGACCTATGTCTATCACTGTGCATTAAAGTCAAAATTGATCAAAGATCTAAATATTAAAAGAGAAGCACTAAACCTACTAGAAGACAAAGTAGGTAGAAATGTTGAGGGCATAGGGGTAGACAAAGAGTTCATGAACAAAAACCAAACTGCATGGGAAGTACTTCACAGGATCAACAACTGAGATCTCATCTTATTAAAAATTTTTTTCCACATCAAAAGAAATCACAGACAGCATGAAAGCCCTCAGATTGGGAAAATATTTTTGCCAACTGTCCCTCAGACAAAGAACTTTAACTAGCGTGTATAAAGAATTGAAAAAAATCAGACCCCTAAATTTAAAGACCCAATCCAAAAATGGGCATGTGAGATGAATACACAATTTTCAGTTGAGAGATTCACCTTTGCCTGCTGGCAGCTGCCATCAGAAGTCTTGCTTCCCGTGGGCAGCTAATATGGGCAGAGAGAACCAGCCAGATCTGCCTTCACCTGCAGGCAACTTCCATTGAAAGGCTTGCTTCCTGCAGGCAGCTAGCATGAGCAGGGACACATAGCCAGCTAAGCCTTGTGCACCTGAAGGCCACCATTGGAGACCCTTTCTTCCCTTGGGCAGCCATCATCCACCGGAAGAACCACACAAACACACCTCTGTGTGTCTGTCAACATTGCAGCAGTCCCAGTGTAGACATGCAGGCTGAGAGAGGCACCCTCACCACAGTGCATCCGTAGCCATCAGGGAAGCCCTAGTGTAGCTGCACAGCTTTGGAGAAGTTTGCCCCATGCCGTGCTACCTCCCTGTAAACCTGGGGTCAGACGAACCCAGGTGCTTTTCCCATTCCCTTGTACCAGTGAGGGGCAGCCAATGTGGGAAATACCTGGGATCCCACAACCAGCTTGTTGGGACGAACCCAGGAGAATAAGATGTAGAAGCAAAAAATACAATCTCAGACCTCAGCCCATGCAGAACAAGTCTGAGAGATACAGTCATGGAACAAGATAGAAGTCACACACCTGAACTCTCTGTAAAAGTAATCAAATCAGAAATAATGTCTCAAGTAAAAGAAGAAGTTACAAACATAATGAACGAATTGCTCAGCATATCTAAAGAAGACATAGATAAAAATAAAGAGCATAGGAAAATAATGGAAATCTTTTTTTTTTTTTTTTTTTTTTTTTGTCTTTTTTCCTTTTTATCGGTACCGGGGATCAAACTCACGACTGCCTGCTTGCAAGGCAGGCGCTTATGCCGCTGAGCTAAATCCCCAGTGCCCAAAATGATGGAAATCTTGAATGAACAATATAGAAAGGAATTACAATGCATTAAACAGATTCAAAGAGATATCCAGGAAATTAAAAAGTCAATCAAAAGCTGGCAAAACCACTTGAAAGAGACTGAAGATAGACTTTCAGACTTTGAAGACGGGATTGCTACTAGCAATCGTGAAACAAAAGATCTCTTAAAAATAACAAGGAACCGGGAAATAACAATTCAACAGCTGCAATATGATGCAAAAAGAAATTATTTAAAGAGTAATAGATATCAGTGAAGAAGCAGGGGTCAACACAAATGAAATAAAAAGGCTGTTTACAGAAGTAGCAGAAAACTTCCCAAACGTGGGAAAAGGATCTGGCACACAGATAAGTGAGGCATATAGAACTCCACTTAGCCATAACCAAAGTAGATCTACACCCAGACGTATAATAATCAAGATCCCAGAAATTCGGCACAAGAACAGAATATTAAAAGCTGTTAGACGAAAGAAATAGATCATCTATAAAGGAGAATCAATCAGAATCAGAGCAGACTTGTCAACACATATCAAGTCAAGAAGAGTTTGGAGTAAAGTGTTTCAAATCCTGAAAGAAAACAACTTCCAATCCAGACTGATGTACCCTCCAAACTATTTTTCAAAATTGATGGAAAAATAAGATACTTCCATGATGAAGAACAAATGAAGGAATTCATGACCACCAAACCAACCCTACAGAGAGTGCTGAAGGATATTGTAGAGAGAGATAAAGATGATAAACAAAAAAGCAAGACTAATTTGCCCATCAACTGCAGAATGGATAGAAAGATATGGTATTTTTCATACAGTGGAAAGCTACCCAGCCATAATGTAGGATAATCTTGAGGCTCTTGTAGGTAAATAGACGCAATAGGAGATCATGTTCATGGGTGAAATGGTTTGAATGTATATGGGTGAACTCTAGCGTAAAAAACAGAAAGAGTTTAGTGGGATCCAAAAAGCACAACAGGTATTATAAAAGTGATAGAGGAGGAAATACCTGGGAGGGGAACGTGATAACCACTGTTAATTTTTGCTGTCTTGTCTTGAACTCTTGTTTTCACAATTTTGTTAGGTTTGGTTTTGTTCTGTCTTGTTTTGTTAGATTTTACTGTGTCTGATCATATGGGCAGTTATTCTGAACATAATGTGATGTATTATGGTAATCATGGTTGGTTTCCTATTATCTTGTTTCAAAGTCCTATAATGCTTTCATTCTTTTGTTTAATTGATTTTATTCTGTTTTGTTTTGTTTGATTTTATTACGTGTGATGGTATGAACTGATATTTTGAAGAAAATGGGACATTATAGAGCCATTGTTGATTTCCTGCATCTTGTTTTGAAGTCCTATAATGCTTTTATTCTTTTGTTTTGGTTTTATACTGTTGTGCTTGATTTTATTATGTGTGATAGTATGGATGACAGTTTTGAAGAAAATGAGACATTGTAGTAACCATTGTTTATTCCCTGTTACCTGTTTTTGAAGTCCTGTAATGCTTTCATTCCTTTGTTTTGATTGGTTTTAGTCTGTTTTCTATTATTTGATTTCATTATGTGTAAAGGTATGGGCAGCTATTTTGAAGAAAACAAGAGACATTATACTATCCATTGTTGATTTCCTATTGTCTTCTTTTGAAGTCTCATAATGCTTTCATTCGTTTGTTTTATTTGGCTTTATACTATTCTGTTTTGTTTGATTTTATTGTATGTGAAGGTATGGAAAACTATTTTGAAGAAAATAAGAGACATTCTGGTAGCCACTGTTGATTTCCAATTGTCTTGTTTTGAAGTCCTGTGTTGTTTGCATCATTCTGTTATGATTTGCTTTGTTTTGTTTTATTCTCTTTAAATAAAAAATACAAAAACAATTCTCAGGTGAAGAAATACAATGGCAAATAAATATATGAAAAATGTTCAGCATCATTGGTCATTCAAGCAATGCAAATTAAAACAATACTGAGATGTCTTCTCACTCAAGAATAAAATGGTTAACATTAAGAAATTAACTAGTAAAAAATGCTGATGGGGAAAAAGGAACTCTCTCCATTGCTGCTGGGAGTGTAGACTGGTACAACCACTGTAGAAGACAGTATGGAGATTCCTCAGAAAACTAGAGGTTACATTCTACCCAGCTATGCCCTTCTGGGTATCTTCCCAGAAGAACTGAAAACATCATATCACAGTGATATATGTGCACCCATGTTTATAGCAGCATAATTTTAATTGATGAATCCTCGAAACAGCCCAAATGCCCATCAGCTGAGGAATGGATAGAAAAGATGTGGTAGTTTTATATAATGAAGTACTACTCAGCCACAAAGAATGCTAAACTTGAGGCTTTTATAAGTACATGGATACAACTGGGAACCATACTCATAAGTGAAATAAATCAGACTTGCATGTGTAAGCATTGTATTGTTTCACTAGTGTAAGAAACTCAAAGAGTAAATAAGATCCAAAAGTTACAATAGATGTAGTAAAAGGAAAAGAAACTGCTCAAAAAGGAATTACACTGTTCGATCAGTTCGCAAGCATGTATGTGGTAGCCTGAGCAATTACTTTGAGGATAACAGAATGTGATATAACAATCATTATTAAATTCCTATCGTCTTGATTCAAAATCCTACCTTGCAATTTTTTTGGTGTTATCGTCATTATGCTTTTGTTGTTTTTTGTTTGCTTCTTGATTTTTCTTTTTTCTCTTTAAAATAAAAAAATAAAATTCATCCACATATTGCAGCTGACTTTCTATTTCTTTAAGCCATCATGTCTTCACTTTTTGAAGTATAGGTTTATAGGGTTTAATAACTTGGCCAGGGTTGGGACTGCTTTTTCATTTTTTCTGGCTTGATAATCCTGTGTTTTAAGTTGTGCAAGTTAGCAGTGTTATCTTATAATTGATAAGTTCTCCAGTACATAGTGATGACAAAATTTGGTGAATTTTAGATGAAACTTTGAATATTCATTTCCAGTTAAGACTAGAAACATGGGAAGATACTTAGGATAATACTAAATGATAAAATCCAAATACAAAAGTAATGTGACTATGCTATGTATAATGTGTGTAAAGTCAAATTAGTATGGTTCCCAGTTGTATCCATTTATAAAAGCCTCAAGTTTAGTGTTCTTTGTGGCTGAGTAGCATTCCATTATATAAAACTAACAATTTACTGTGTGGAATTTACCATAATTGCTATTATTAGATTTATTATTAGTGTAGTTACTGTTACTTTTGCTTTTGGGGGCAGGGGTCAAAGTTATTTTTCAAAATATGATGCCTAGTTGAATTGCAGTTGTTCTGTGGCTGAATCCTGGTATGGCAATGTGAATTCTTTTATTGCTTTGTGTCACGGGACTTGAAGACTGTGTAAATAATAGCAGAGGTGTTACTCACCAGACATATGCTATTGAGTTAGCTCAGGCAGCTGAGCTCTGACTGTGTGTATTAGCTGCAAAAACAAAGAGAAAGCAGTTCATGACATGACATTTTCAGAAATATAAGCATAGTGAAAAATTTAATATTCAGATGCAAAAACAGGAAGGACAAAAAATTCGCTTTCAAGGATTAGGATTTTTCAGTTTAGGAACATCAACTAGGTGTGAACCAACATTCCAAATACAGGAGAGGGTTGGGTGTATGTTAGGGGGGAAAAATGAGAGGAAAAGATAAGAGTTATCTCAAAAGGAAGAGATACAGCAGCAAAATCTAAAACAAGAGATGTTATGAAGTCACCCTATTAGGGCAGGGAAAGAGGAGAGAGGCAGGTAAGACAGAGTAACAGGGAGGGTGGGTACAATCAAGTGCGTTATATGCATGTACAAAAATGTCACAAAGAAACTGACCATTTTATACTACTGATATGCACTACTAAATTATAATTGCAAAGAAGGGGTCCCACTGTGTAGCAAATACTCAACTATGAATTATATATGTTGTTTTAAAAATTAATTTATGCATCCTCTCCACAAATATCTACATTTCCTTTCCCACCATTTCTTAATGCAGTATTTAAATAAAAAGGACTATTTTAGTTGGAGGTCACATGCCATCTCTCATCTCTGTTGGGAATCCTGAGTGGTTTGTGGTATAATAGTAGCTTGGTGGGGTGATTGGGCAGGATACTTGTAAAACCTGTAAAAATGCTACAGGACGAATAACTTTAAATTGCCTGAGATTTTTCTCAGGGAGCAGAATATTATACCGTGCATCCTATTTTATTGATAGGACCTTTATCCTGTTACCATTTGCCAGGTTTTGGTGAATTCTAGTAGTAGTCATTTCACTGTGATATTCAGAAGTAAAACAGATCTGGGTAAAAGCCAAGGTGTTCGTAAATACTGGCCTTATTTGGATGCATCTCTTCAAAGTGGAAGAGTTAGATGTCTCTATTGCACAAAATAGCTGCCTGCTATAAAATCACACCTCTCCTATTGAGTAAGACAGGTAATAGTAGAGCTTTTCTTAATTAAGAACAGTTTAAAATCAAAAGGACACTTTAATTTTACCTCTTGGAGTAAAAGAAAATATTAGCACTATATATTGTCCACTGTCCAGTTTTATACAGCCTTATCTTGGGAGTTTTATTTTACTGCCTGCCCAAGAAGGGCTATGGTTTTAGAGTTATAGAGGGTTTCTCGTGGATGTGGTTGCTGAATTTCTCTGGAGTCTATAGTTTATTGAAAGGTACATCAAAAAGTGGAAATAGTCACTGCAAAAAGGAACAGAAAGCAGTTCATGACATGACATTTCAGAAACATAAGAGTAGTGAAAAATTTAATACTCAGATGCAAAAACAGGAAGGACAGAAAATTCACTTTCAGGGAGCGCTGACTGTCTTTGGAGGACTTCCTCAAGTAATCCTATCTGCTCTCCCTGTGTTTGTGTAACTAATCCCCTCCATCTGCACAAACAGATCAAGGGACAGGCATCTTTGTGGTGTTCTCGGGAGGCGTTTTTTATCTACAAGTTGAGGTGGATGACTTTGGCACTAATTGATTCCACCTTAGAAGGCAGCGTGGCTGGTTAATGAGCACAATTTCCTCAGCACATTTCACTATGAATCTGGACCAAGTTACAGGAGAGAAACAAAGCAGAACTCAGGCGTTCTCTAGCTTCTTAAATTTTCCTGCAGTTTAATGATGACCAGATACAAGACAGCAAGTTTAAAATATAGTAAGACCAAGCAAATTGTTGCAACTGGGCTTTCGGGATAATTCAATGGGGACAGGGCACTCCAGTGTACTGATTCGAATGTTCCACCTCTCTTTGGGTGACTGAGGTGTTAGCAGGGTGAGGATCAGTTGTGTCATCCCTGGACCAGGTCCAGAAGAGCATGAATAGATTTTCCTTTCCATAACAATTGTAGCTGCTTCCCTGTCACACACCATGAATGCATTTAATCTTTTACTTATGTGCAAAATATTTAATTTTAATTATCTGTAAGATAAAATAAAGTGACAGATGATTAACTATAAATGTGGATAAGACAACATAAGGTCATACGTCTACTGAGCTCAGCGTGGTTGAGGAATGGGCACATAAACAAATCTAGGCTAAAACAGCACGTGTACTGGAATACTTTAGAGATTTAGAAAGTGGGATAAAGCACCAATTTCCAAGCTGTGTATCCTTCTATCAAGTGCAGAAGGCTGGGTACCATAGTATGACACGTCCAGGGGCGTGGCTTAGCTTTGCTTATTATTGTTATGTTTACTACAGGGCACTGTAATTCATTTTATACTCAGGCTCATTTTGTAATTGAGTGTGATGGTGCCTAAGGATAATGTTTCTCAAGAGAAGTTTTGGAGTATGGAGGTAGCTTGTCCTCTGCTTGTTTACTGTTGTAGACAAAACTGTTATGCCTCTTTTGTTTAAAATCTAATTAATGTGTTTTGAGTACACTTTTTCACTTCCTCTGTGTCTAGTATTAAAACTGAATGACTGCTACCTGGCTGTCAGCGAGGAGGGGAGAGAGATCCCTGCTGTGGTCTACAAACTGACTAGCTCATTTTATTTTCTAAGCTGGTCACACTCACTGACATGACTCCTCCTGCTTTTCCTGCAGAGTAAGAATGGCTGACAGAGAGCTTCCTGTTTCCTGTTTGCCTCTAGGAAAGCACAATTCTAAATGCTTCCTTTTTTTCTGCCTCTTGAAAGGGAATTGCCCTGTGCCCTAAATCAGCCTTTCCTGGGAAGTCACCTGCAATTCTTTTCTTTTCTAGTGTCCAGCCTTCTAGTGATAATGTAAGGACTCCTTACTATGCTGTTTGTAAGAAGAAAAAATAATGAATTACAGATGCTATTATATTTCCTTTGAGGAAGGTGTTCTGAAGTTAAAATATTATCAATTAGTCTCTTGAATATTTCTGTAATTTATATATTTTGAACATGATAATTTATAAATCCTTACAAGAAATTTTTGATTTAAAAAATTAAATGAGTAATTATTTTTTAGGTTCATTTATTAATGTGTGAATTTATACAGGTTAATGTTATGCCTTGTGCAGTAATGAGGATCTTCCCTTTAAGTTGTTGATTTTGTGAAATGTGTTAGGACATTGCCAATTCAGGTGTGACTTAACTAAGGTGTGACGTTCGGTTTAAGATTCTAGGCAACGTGTGACGGGCTTCAGCTGTGTGGTCAGTGTTCTGATGCTTCGAGAATCATCTATCCCTGTGAAATCCAATGACCAGCAGACACCCCTCTTTACCTTTTCCCAAAATGCGACACAGTGGTTCTCAAACTTTAGAGCAGTCACGGTGAACCTACCACACGGGCACCACAAAGGACTGTATCGTTAAAGCTCTAAAAGGTTCGCCGTCACTGCTTTCAGAGTCACGCAGAAGGTTTGCTACAGCAGATATCAGGGTCACCAGAGTTTTCAGTTTAGTAGGCTGGAATGAAACCAGATAATCTGCATTTCTAAAATATTACAGGTGATGGTGATGCCGCTGGTCCAGAGACCGTACTCAAGGAACACTGCATGAGACTTTTGCTTGAAACATCAACGGTAGATACAATAATGGCCTTCCAAATTTATCCACACCCCCAACCCCCAAACCTATGAATACATTAATTTACACAGCAGAAGGATTTTTAACAGATGGTTGTGTTAAAGATGTTGGGATGAGGAGATTGTTCTGGATTCTGAGAGTAGGCAACGAGAATCCTATTTCTGACTTTCTTTTGAGACAAGGTCTGGCCTTGAGTGCCGGGATTACAGGCATGAACCACTGTGGCCTGCACAATGGTCCTATCGTGAGAGGAAAGCAAGTGGAACAAAGGAAGGAGAAGGAGATGTGGTGCCAGGAGCAGGGGTTGGGATGAAGTGCTCTGGGGAGGGTGCGATGAACCAAGGAATTCAGGCAGCCTCAGTACAAGGAGAAAGGCAAAGAGCACATTCTCCCCTGGAGCTCCAGAAAGAGCACAGCTCTAAACACACTGATTTTAAACTAATTTCAGATTTCTGACATCCGAAGTTGTCATCTATAAGATAATAAATCTCTGTTGTTTTAGGCCATTGTTTGTAGTAGTTTGTTCTAGCAGCTATAGGGCACTAATACGACATCCTACCCTGTGATTGCCGTCTGTCTAAATCCTATTTACTTTAGCTCAAATTTTGATAGCCGTCTACCTCAATCTGCATATTCATGATGTTTCTTCAGCTTAAAAGTTTCTGTTTTGTCTGTTAATTTCTAGAGAATTTATTATCTTCACTGCTACATAGATTTGAAAGATTTCACTCATTTAATATATGTATTGCAGATTTCTGGCTGAGGTTAATGATGAAAAGCTATAATTCTAACTCACAAAAGATGTACCTGGTCCCTTGAGAAGAAGATGTAACAGGATCATGTTGGTCATATATATATATATATATATATGCATATATATATGTACATATATATGTGTGTGTGTGTATACACATGAATGTACATGTGTACATGAATACATTACATAACTATATTGGATTCATGTGTCTGCCACATATCACATATCTAATGCAGTTTACACCATATTACATTAGAAAATGATTGTTCAAATGCCTTTCTAAAGGGCAATGTAAACTTCTAGTGAGGAAGGACAATTCCTAATACCACCAGCTTCCTGAATGCAATCATGTGTCATTTTTAGCTATGTTAATTATTTATAAAAGCCTGGTAGAAAAATTGGACTTTCATTATGTTAGGTCACAAGAATCATTATTTGATAAGCACATTTGATTTACTAAAGCATTTCAAAAGTTTGGTTTTCCCCATAGTTCCGGGACAGGAGAGAGATAAAGAGGAGTTTTGTGGGGTGGGGACTAGTACTAGCACTTCACAACAGGAACACTGAACAGGGTGTAAGAAGCTAGAGTTCTTGATTTGGAGCAAATAGTTCTGTAAAATAAGTAAGTCAATTAGATTATGTCTTTTTTTCTGATCTGTAAAACTGCCTTTCTGTAACCTTTGTGTCTTTTAGCACAAAGCACAATGCACAGCATTTGAAAGGGACTTCAAACATTAGTGAAGTAATTCAATAGTGAAGTAATCTGAGTGCTATTTTGGAAGTATCTGGCTACTTCATAGCCACAAACTGCAAAGCATATGGCCTCTGTGTCGGGAATAAAATGGGCTTCTCAGACAGAAAGTAAAAGTCTAGACTTGGGATACAATTACTTATTAAAAATGTATTTAAGTGGGTTAATATACCAAGGCAACTTAGCATATACGCAACACCTTTTGTTCGCGCTTATCTAGAAAAAATAGTCTGAATGTCCTAACTGTCTTGCAGTATCATGGACAGGCTGTTTAAGTCGCACTAAGTGAAGGAGAGTCCAGAAGTCAGTAGGTTAATTTGACTAACAGACATTATGAAATTATAATTCATAGCTGAGGATTTAGCTCAGTATCGTAAGAACTTGCTTGGCAGGTTACGTAAGGTTGTGAGTTTCATTCCTGTTACAAAAAAATTTGTAATTTATTCTAGGGAAATTCTTTAAAAATCATCAATAGGACACTTCTGGCTAAGGCAAAGTTGCACATCAATTTTTCAACTATTGAACATTATTGCACGTTGTTTTTCAGCAATGCCTAGAATGACAATTCTTTAAATATGATTTAAAAATGTGCACCTTTGAAGGCATCTGAGGTTTACCAAGGCAGAAAGAGGCTGAGGGGTCATCACACAGAAATGAAGGCAAGTTTTGCTGCCATTCTCTCTCTTAAGGCTCTGCATGATTCACAAGTAGAGGATGAAACATTAAGAAGCTGAACAGAAGAGTAACCAAGAGGCTGAGAATAAAAACTTAACTTCTACTGATATTGTATAGCTAAATAAGCAACACTGGAATTTAGAGCCCATCAAAAAGGAGGGGCACTGACAACCGTTTGTCATTTAGGAGGTGTAGCAGTTTATGAAACATACACAAACCTTACGAAAAGCAAAATTCTTTCTCAAGCCAGCTCAACTCTGATTAAATGTTATGTTTTTGCTTTGAATACCTGCCAGAAACAAAAGTGAATCATTTCTGAAGAATCATAAATCGTACAGAGCCTCAAGCTTTTGCTGTAGTTTCCCATTGTCAGTGTCTGGCATGTAATAAAAATTTAACAGGTATTACTTGTAGATGAAACCAGCAATAAAAAAAGCAGTAGCAAAACAACAATTAAAAACACACATGAAAAAGAAAACCAAATCCAAATCCCAAACAACAAAACCCTCACCAAAACAAAGCAAAACCAGGCAATAGATACAAAGCAACAAAATAACCTGATATCTTAAGTATGAGACGCAGATTTTAAAATAATATGTTCAAGAGATTAGATGGCAAGCTGGAGATTTCAGTGATCTGTAAACTGTTGCAGAAATAGTATTTTACAATAGAAAATTTCAGTAACTGCAATTAAGAATTCAGTAGACTATTTAAATCACAGAGTAAAAGTAGGTTAAGAAACAAGAAAATAAACTGCAAGAAAGTATCTAGACCAAAACATCCAGAGAGGTATATTTTAAAGTATTTCTTTGCTTTTTCATCAGTGTTGTATAGTTTGTATCACACAAGTTTTGTATATGTTTCATTAAATGTACACCTAAGCATTTCACTTTATGTAGGTGATTATAAACTGTACTACATTATTTTTGGTGTTCATTGATAGTATGTGGGATTATCGCTGAGTTTAGTTGTTCCTTTTGTGTTCTGTGACCTTACTGAACTCACCTATTGGTTTTGGTAATTTTTTTTTTTTGTAGACTCAGATTTTTCTGTGTTAAAAATTGTATCCTTTGTGATTAAGGCCAAATTTGTCATCTTTTATTGTCTCTATGCTTTTTATTCTTTTTTTCCCCTTTAATGCAATGGCCTGGACTCTTAACACTGTGTTGGACGTGAGAGGCAAGGATGGAACCCTATCTTGCTCCTGTTCTCAGGGGAAACAATTTTTTTCTGTGAGTAAATGTTAGTTTCAAGCATTTGATAGATGTTCATTATTAAGTTTAGGAGATTCATTATTATTATGTATTATAACAGTGTTTGATGTGAGCATGTTGAATTTTGTAAAATTTTTTCTCTATTAATCACGATTGTGTGCTCCTTTTTAAGAGGGTTAATATTGTAGATTACATTAAATTTCCAAATGTTGAGTCAGATTTCAATATAGAATAAATCATACTTGTACATGCTGTACAAGTTTTGAATATATTGCTGAATTGTATTTATTAATTCATTGGGTTTATTTTTTATTTTTTTGGTACCGGGGATCAAACTCACAACCTCACGCTTGCCAGGCAGGCACTTATGCCACTGAGCTAAATCTCCAGCCCTATTAATACATTGTTGAGTATTCTTGCATTTATTCATTAAAGGCAATGTTATATAGTCTTCTTTATTTTAAGAAAAAAAAAAGATACCATGAAACTGAGTTTCAAAACAGGTTAGTAGGACAGTTACAATAGCTGAAACATATGCTTATTGTCTTCATAGTATTTATTCAGAGTACAAAATATAAATGATACCTTGTCGAAATAATATTAGCACAAATCATTCTTTTCAAGGAAAACATAGAAGCCAGCGGTATAATTATCCTATCTTGTGTATATATTTTTCCCTTTCTTCCTTTCCCCTTTCTCCCATCACAGTTTGTCTTTTCTTTCTTTTTTTATTTAGAGGAAAAAAGCAAAACAGAAAAAAGCAGAAATAATACAGACTTTAAAAAATAACAGTAAGAAACCACTAGTTGATAAATTACATATTATTATCTTAGAAGTAGTTGCTTGTTACAAAATCAAAGCACAAAAAGTGGGCAAACAATGACCGTACAAGCCATTATGTTAGATGATCATCTCTTTTCTTTTGTACAGTTTCTTCCCAATTCACAATATCTGTTGTACATTTTGGACCCTATTTACTTGTTCAGTTTCTCACACTACTGAGGCAATGTGACTTTTACACATATGGGTCTGAGTAATTTCACTTATGATGCGGTCTCGAGTTACATCCATTTACCTACTTTTAAGTCTCCAGTTTAATCCTTATTAGGACTGAGTAGTACTCCATCGTATTAAAATACCACATCTTTTTTTATCCATGCCTCAGTTCATGGGCACCTGGGTTGTTCCCAAGAGTTAGCTGTTACAAATTGTGTTGCTATAAACATGGGCGCACATCGGTGTTTATGATGTTTTTAATTTTTCTGGGAAAATATCCGAAAGGAGAGTAGTTGGGTCAAATAGGATGTCTAATCCTACTTTTTTGCCTCCATACTGATTTCCACAGGGGTTGCACCAGTCTGTACTCCTAATAGTGGGATAGGGTTTCTTTTTCCTCCCAGCCCACCAGAATTTGTTATAGGTTGATTTTTTGATGATAGACATTCTTTCTGGAGCAAGATGGAATTTCAGTATTATTTTAATTTGCATCACTTGAATGACCAAGATGTTGAACAGTTTTTCATATATTTATTTCTGTTTGTATTTCTTCCTCTAAGAAGTACATATTCATCTCAGATGCCCACTTTTGTATTAAGTCTTTGAATTTGGGGGGCCTGATTTTTTCAATTATTTATATGTTCGAGATACAAGTTTTTTCTCTTTTGGTGATTTCTTTTGCTGTGCAAAAACTTTTTGTTAAGATGAGATCCCAGTTGTTGATTCCTTGAAGTGCTTCTCCTGTGGTTTGCATTTTTTCATGAACTCTTTGCCTACCTCTATGCCGTCAAGATTTCTACCTACCTTGTTTTCCAGTGGATTTAGTGTTTCTGTTTTAATGCTTGGGTCTTTGATCCATTGACTTCAGTGCATCATCGTCTACACTGGTGTAGTTTTAGTCCTCAGCATGTGGAGAGTCAGTTTTTTCCCAGCATCACGTATTAAAGAGGTTGTCTTTCTTCCAGTGAATATGTTTGGTTCCTTTGTCAAAGACAAGCTGGCTGACTGTGTTTGGGGATGTGACTGTCTCTTCTGTTCAGCTCCACTTATCCATAGGCCTTCTTTCTTTTTCTTTTGCCAATACCATGTTGAACTGGTCACAGTAGCTTTGTAGTATAATTTCAGGTCTGCGATTGTGATGCCCCCTGACTTGTCTTTATTGGCCAGAACTGTTTCTATTATTTTAGGTATTTCCTGGTCCATGAATTTTAGGGGTGTTTCTCTAGATCTATGAGGTATGTTAATGCTGTTTTGATTGCGATTGCATTAAATCTGTATAGCAATTTTTGTAAGTATGGTCCTTTTCTCTATGTTGATTCTTCCTATCCAAGAGCAGGGGATATAGTTCCATTTTCTGAATTCCCCTTTAGTTTCTTTTTTCAGGGTACTATAATTTTCACTGTACAGATCTTTTACTTCCTCTGTTGGATCAATTCCTAAATATTTCATTTTTTTTTGATATTATTGTGAAGGACATGCTTTCCTTAATTTACCTCTCTGTGAGTTTGTTGCTTGTGTATAGGAATGTTGTCAATTTTTGAGTGCTGACTTTGTATCCCACTATACTACTGAATTTGGATAGTAAATCTCAAGTTTTTTGGTGGAGATTTTTGGGTCTTCTAAGCAAATAATTGCAACTGAACTTCTTCCTTTCCTACCTTTATTCATTTTATTTTTTTCTCCTGTTTAACTGCTCTGGCTAATGTTTCTAGAACTGTGCTGAATAGAAATGGTGATAATTGGCATCTTTGTCTTTTTCCTGATTTTAGAGTGAGAGCTTTCAGTTTTTAATATCATACCATTTGGTGTGATATTAGCTGCTGGTTTGCCATTGGTAGCTTTTATAAGATTGAGATAAAGACCATCTGTTCCAATTTTCTGCAATTTTTAAAACAATCATGAACGGGCATTGGACTTCGTCAAATGATTTTTCTGTATTTATTGAGATGACCATCTCCGTTTTGCCTTTGGTTCTGTTAATATGGTGTATTGCATTTATTGATTTTTATACAGTGAAACTTTCCTGCATTCTTGTGATGAATCTTAGTTTTGGTCATGATGTATAATCTTCTTGATGTTATTGCATTCTGTTTGCCAGTATCTAATATGGATTTTTGCATCAATGTTTGTTTAGAGAGGGGGTCTATAGTTTTCTTTCTTGGTTGAATTTTTCTCTGGTTTTGGAATCAGGATGATACTTGCTTCCAGGAATGACTTTGGAAGTGATGCTACCCTTTCAATTTCTTTAAAGAGTTTCAGCATCACTAGTATTAGTTCTTTAAATTTCTTGTAGAATTCAACAGTGAATCCATCAAGGCCTGGGTTTTTCTTTGTTGGTAAATTTTTAATTACATTTTCAATTTCATTGACTGATACTGGATTATTTAGACTTTTTTACATCCTCTTGATTTAGTTTTGGCAATCGGACTGTGTCTAGGAATCTGTCTGTTTCTTCTGTGTTTTCCATCTTATTAGAATATAGTTTTTTATAGTAAGTATTGATAATATCCAGGATTTCTGTGAGATTGGTTGTGATTCCCCCTTCATTCATAATTGCTTGACTTTTTGTTTTTTCTTTTCTCTTTTTGATGAAGTTGGTTAATAGTCTATCAATTTTATTTATTCTTTCAAAAAATCAATTTTTCTATACATTGACTCTTTGCATTGTTTTCTTAGTCTCTATTGCATTATTTTCTGTTCTTATCTTTAATTTCTTTCTTCATACAAACTGGGTTTGATTTGCTCTTCTTTTTCTAGATGTTTGAGGTTCAACATTAGGTTGTTTATTTGAGTTCGTTCTGTTTTCAGACTGTCAGTGAATTGTTACAAATTCCCCTCGTAGGACTGCTTTCATTGTGTCCCATAAGTTTTGGTTTGTTTTATCATCATTATCATTTAATTGCATGTATTTTTAATTTGTCTTTAATTTCTTCAGTGGCACATTGGCTTTTCTGAAGGGTGTTGTTTGGTTTCCAAGTGTTAATATAGTTTTTGTGGTTTCCTTTGTTGTTGATTTCCAGTTTCGTAGTGCTATGGTCAGATAGTATGCATGGGGTGATTTCATTTCCTCTACATTTACTTAAACATGTTTTGTCAGCTAATATATGATTTATTTTGGAGAACATCTTAAGTGCAGCTGAGAAGTATGTGTATTCTGATGTTTTGAGGTGAATCACTGTAGACACCTGCCAAGTACATTTGTTTACAGGCTTGGTTTAATTCTAATATATATTTGTTGATTTTTTTCTGGTTGATCTATCCATTTGTGATAGTGGGGCATTAAGGATACCCCACTACAACTGTGTTACTGTTTATTTGTTTTTTCATATAAGTTAATATTTGTTTTATGTAGTTGGGTGAGACTATGTTTGTTGCATAAATATTCATGGTTGTTATCCTTCGAGTTTTCCCCTACAGAGTGTGTAGTGACGTTCTTTGTCTATTTGATCAGTTTTGGTTTAAAGTTTGTGTTGTCTACAAATAGAATATCCCTGCTTTTTTCTTGGTTCCTGTGCAATGGAGAATTGTTTTACATCTTTGATTTTAGTCTATGAGTTTCCTTCTGGATTAAATATGTTTCTTGAATGCAGCATGTTGTTGATCTTGCTTCTTAACCCATTCTGCTAACCTGTTTCTTTTTTTTTTTTTAATTTTATTTAAGGAGAAAAAGAAAAAAAATGCAGAAAAAGGGTACAAGTTATATAGAATTTCAGAAAAAAATAAACAGTAGGAAATCACTAGTTAATGGATTATATATTGTCATCTTAAAAATATTTGTTCAAGTTACAAAATTAAAGCATATAAAGTGGACATTCAAACAGTGAGACTGCAAACGGTTCTGTTCAATGATCCAACAAAACTCAGTAATATCATTGTCTATCTTATACACTTAAATATACATGCAGTTGTATCATTTAGAGCACTTTCTTTTCCTCTCTTTTGTACAATGACTATTACATATTTTGGGTTTTATTACTCTCACAGTTCTTATTACTTTTTTGGAAGAGAGTAAAACCAAATGTGACGTAACAGAACAGAGTCGGTCAAATCAAAAGGGTGGACATAATAGATAATGTAAAAACATAATACAAGGTGATCAACAATGGTTACCATAATGCCTCCCGCTATCTCAAATAGAATTGCCTATATCATCAGTTATAATAAAATTGAACAAAACAGTAAAGAACAAAACCAACAAAACCAAAACATTAGAGACATTACAGGTCTTCAAAAGTAGATAATAGTCAACCAGAATGGGCGTCATAATGAATCCCACTATCTTCACAGCTGTTGCCTAAACTTTCGAACCTGGTACTATCAAGCAAAACAGAATAGAGGAACATCAGTCAAAACAAGATGGTGAGAGCAATACAGGGCTTCAAATCAAGTTAATAGAAAATCAAAGTGGGTTACTATAATATATCTTGCTATTTTTAATTTATTTTTCCCTTAATTAAAAGGATAAAAATTAAAAAGTCAATAATAAAATGGAGATTGAGATAAAAGAGGGCATAACAACAAAACAGCACAGATCAAAACATAACCATTTAAGAAAAATAGTGTTTCACCACAAGATAATCCCGACATAAAAGTAGTTACCATATTGTCTCTTTCCTTGAAATCTTTGAGTATAACTTCGTATACTGTAGCATCAAATATATCAAAACAATGTAAAACCATTCAAGAGAATGACAGTATTACAGAGTATTTAGAATCACCTAACAGAAAATGAACAATGGTTTCTGTATAATCTCCCTGTCTATAAAAGTTTTTGTTTATACTATCACATATAATAAAATCCAATAAGATACAACATATTAAGACCTATGGAGACAGAAGAACAAAAGCTTGATGGGACTTCAAAACAAGATGATATTAAATCAGCATTACCTATTATGACGTCGTTTTCTCCAAAATAGCTGTTCTTATCATCCAATCTTCTCTGCCTCATTTCTGTTGAGCTCTTTTTCTGTCATTAGTTGTCAGTTTGTCTTCTTCATTTTGTTTTCTGCTCCATTCATTGTGGCCTCTCTGCCACTATTTCTGGCACTATTTCGTATTTTTCTTTTTTAGAATATCCTGTAGTATTCTCTGTAGAGTTGAACTGGTGGTTGCATATTCCCCTAGTTCCTCTTTATCCTGGAAGCACCTTGTTTTTCCATCAATTTCCAGGGATAGTTGTGCAGGATAGATCAATCTTGACTGGAGGTTATTATCTTTCAAAGCTTGAATTATTCCCCCCCACTCTCTTCGTGATTTGATGGTTTGTGCTGAGAAGTCTGCTGTAATTCTGATGGATGTTCCCTTGTAAGTGATCTGTTTCTTGTCTCTGATGGCTTTTAATATTCTGTTCTTATATTGGATTTCTGGTATTTTGGTATTATATGCCTGGGTGTAGCTCTGTTTGGGTTGTAGGTGGCTGGGGTCCTGTATGCTTCATACATCTGAGTATCTTTACCTTTTGCTAAATTAGGAAAATTCTCCTGGATTATTTCTGTGAGTAGCTTTTGTAGTTCATTTGTTTGTGTCCCTGCCTCTTCTTTTATGTTCTTAATTCTTAAGTTATAGATCCTCTTATCATCTTCTAGTCTTTGTATGATTGCTGTTTTTTTCTTTGTTATTTTTAAGAAGTTTTCATTTCATGCTCCCACATTACAAATCTGCTCTCCAGTTCAGATAATCTATCCTTAGTTTCTTCAAGCTGTTATGCCAGTTTTTGATAGAGTTTTTAGTTTCCTGGTAATCTCTTTGAACCTGCTTCACATGTTCTATGTTTTCTCTATTTTCTCCATCAAACAATTCTGTCCTTTTTTTCTGTTCTTCCATTCCACCATCTGTTTTTTCTTGGGTGGTTCTTATCATTTCTTTAACTATTCTGCTTATGTCTTGCTTCAGGTCATTAATAACTTCATTCCTGAACTCATCTATGAGGCTCTGGAGATAGCGCTTTATGTCTATTGGTGCCGTGTCTGCTATTGCCTGTTTCTCAGGATTGGGGGCCAAGGAGCCTTTCTTGTTGCTCCCTCTTCTCATATTCTTTATTCCTTATATATGCAAGCGTATATAGGAGGCCCAGCTTTCTTTCCTGTCAGCCACAGTCTGATTGAATTGCGCCAGCTAGGTGTTCCTGCCCACTGCAGCGCACCAGGGAGTTACAGACCGGGAAGCTTATGCAGGGCCTGCCCCTCCAGGTCAACCTACTGAAGGCTTCACCGCTAGGGTGCACCTCTAGGTGCTGGGACCTGGGTTGTGGTAGCCTACTGGGTCTCAGCCAGCAGTATCACGTAGGCTAGGCACTGCTCACCAATCCCGCTTGAGAGGGGGATATGTGACTGAAGTCACTACAGCACCCTGTTCTGGCAAGTCTGCCCGGTCCCAGAATGTCCTCTGTTGGAGCCTCCTAGACCATGGAAGAGTCCCAGTTTCCCTCACCACAGGTCGATGCACAGCTCCCCACCCATCCTGCTCTCAACTCCGTTTGCCGATTCCCGTTCTCAGAGCTTTCATGCATCTCTCTCCCTGCCGAGCTGATTCAGATGCAGCAGCAGCGGCAGGAAACCCAAATCACGGCTTCCAATGGCACAGGCTCCAGTTTCCACGCTGTGGCTTTATCTGTTCCTGTTATAGCACCAGGATTGCATTCCCAGTTGGTTTCTCTCAGCCCAGTTCGTTCTTGGGTCAGCAGGGTATATCTCCTCTTGCTTAGGATTCCTCACTCCACACCATTCCTGGATTCTAAGCTGGGTCTCTCAGAGAGCCTCTGTAGCTGCTGCTATCTGTCTGCCATGTTCTCAACACTACAGATTCTGAAAATAAAAGTCAGGTGTGGAAGAGTGCAAGAAGTCTGTTTGTGCACAGGGGATCTGAAGGATCCACCTGAAGGCCTGGAGCTCACTGTAGTATCCTATGAGAGTCCATATCACGAGGCCAAAGGATCTCACAACATCCTCGTAATGCCGAAAAACCTAGAATACATCTTCATCGAGTGAAGGAGGTGCGGTCAGCCTCTACTCTGTTTCTTTTGATAGGTGAGTTAAGACCATTTATATTGATGGTTATAGCTGATACGTATTGACTTTTCTTTTTCATGTTATTTCCTTATTGTTTGTTCCCTGTCTTTTTACTCTGTTTATTTGCTTGCCCTGCCTGGCAGCTTCTTTCTCTTGGTATTCCTGTGTTTGTGGTTTTCATTATCTCTTTCTAACATGTTTTTCAGAGCATTCTGTAGAACTGATTTGGTGGTCATAAAATTCTTCCGTTATTCTTTGTCATGGAAATGCCTTATTTCTCCAATTTTAGTATACATGCTGCTGATACAAGACAACATCTTATTTCTCCTTTTGGTGCACATCAATATGGGTTGAAGATTGTTTTCCTTTAGGACCCGAAATACTTCCCTCCAAGCTCTTTTGATTTTATGATTTGTGTTGAGCAGTCTGCTGTGATTCTGATGGACTTTCTTTTGTCATCTGTTTCTTTTCTCTAACTGCTTTTAATATTTTGTTCTTGCACTGAATTTCTGGAATTCTATATACTTTGGTGTAGATTTACTTTGATCATGCCTATTCAGAGTTTTATATGCTTCATTTGTTTGCATATCAAATTCTTCTTCCATGTTTGAGACATTTTCTGCCACTATTTCTAAATGACTTTTGCACCAGAAATCTCCGTATTTCTCACTGATTCCAATCAATCTTATGTTGTCCTTCTTTGTTTCTTCCTGTAATGGTTGGATTGATTTTTTTGTAGTCTCTTGTGATTTTTGAGATATCTTTTTTTTCATGTCACCGATTGTATTTTTGTGTTCTAAATTTGATATTCTATCTTCACATTTATTCAGTTTACTGCACATACTTTCAATGGAGTTTCTAATCTCCTGTATTTCTGTTTGGATCTGTTTCATTGATTCCATTTCTTGTCTTTGTTTGACATTCACAGTTTGACATTCTTGTCTCTGACAGTGCATCATTTCCCCAAACTCTTCTATTTGTTTATCTTTGTCTGCTTTAATGTCTCTTATTTTGACAGTTGTTTATGCACCTCAGAGATTATTTTTTATGGCCTCTTCCATTTGCTTTTTCACTTCTGCTGGTATCATCAGAGAGTTCCATTTGTCAGCTTCTGATTTCCTCCCTTTGTGTTCTGGACTTGTCCTGGGTGGGCTGGCATTTGGGATTGCATTCTTCTTTTTTGTCTTGTCAATTTCTGTTTCCTGTTCTCTTATGTTTTCTGTATTGATGATTTTGCATTTCTAATGTTAGATGGCCTTATCACTGATGTCAAAGCTTTCCTAGGAGGTGTCTGCTCCTCAGGGTGTCTCCTCTAGCCAGTATGGCCATATTCCTTTTGCTGGCCAGCCATCATGGGGCAGTGGAGGAAGGGCAGGGCACAGACCCACAGTCCACTCCCTGGCACCACATCCTGGGGACTGGAGGGGAAGGGCAGAGTGCAGGCTCACGCTCTTTTCACCAGCATCACTGGTTTGGGGCAATGGAGGAAGAGCAGAGTCTAGTTTTCTCTTAAAATACTGTATTTTATTTTGAATTAAATAATGCCAGCTGTATAAAATGAATTGAGAAGTGTTATTTTACACAAAGAAGGGAGAAAGTGTATAGAAGTGATATTAATTGTTTTTAAATGTTTGATGTGATTGTCCAGTGAAAATGGGGCTGGTGATTTCTTTGTTGGGAGTTCTAAAATAGTGAATTCAGTTTCATTAAGTAGTTATGTGATTATTGAAATTATCCATTTTATATTGTGTGAATTATAGCGATATGTCTTTTTCAAGGAATTGGTCCATTTTGTCAAACATATGTATAGTTTTTTTTTGGTAGTATTCCCTTATCTTTTGATGTCTGTGGGATCTGTAGTGATATCATTTCTCATTTTTACTTTGACAGTGTATACCTCTTCTGTCAACTAACTGAAAGTTTGTCAATTTTATTGATCTTTTCACAGCAGTGGTTCTTGGTTTTGTTGATTTTTCTGTATTGTTTTTGTTTTGAATTATACTGAAATTCACTCTATTATTTCCTTCCTTCTTCTTGATGTGGCTTCATTTTTCATTTTTTAAATTTTAAAAACAAAATAAAAGATAGAAATGATACAGAATTTCAAAAAGAAAATAGTAGGAAATTAACACTAGTTAATGTTTTGCATATTGTTATCTTGGAAGTAGTTGCTCAGGTTATAAGATTTAGGCATGAAAAAAGATCAAATAATCAAACAATGAAAGTACAAGCTGTTCCTTTGGGTGAACTTACAATGAGTAGTAGTATATCACATATATGTGGATGTCCATATACATATAATCTTTTCCCTTCTTCTTTTGTTACTTTCCCCAACCCAGTTGTTCTTTCCTTTTGAGTGCTTTCTTTCTCTTTCATTTTAACAATATCTATTGTACATTTTGGATCTTACTATTCTATCAGCTTTTTTTTTTACAGTAGGGAGACAATACGATATGTCGATTGATTTTTACTGTAATTTTTCTAGGGTTTTTTTGAGGTTGATGTGAGACATTCTTGATGTGAGATTTACCATTTTTTAAATATGTGCTTTTAGTACTATAAGTTTGTCTCTCAGCACTGCTTTAGCTTTGTCTCACAAATTTTAGTACATTGTTGTTATTTTCTTTCAGTTCATTTGATTTCTCCTGAGACTTCCTCTCTGACTCATGGATTATTTAGAAGTGTGATGTTTAGTTTCCAAGTGCTGGGAAATTTTTCTGTTATCTTTGTGTTGTTGGTTTCTTGTTTGATCTATAGTGATAGAACATATACTATGTGATTGAATTTTTTTTAACTCATTGAATTTTTAAAAATTCAATGTTTTGTGATATGGTCTGTCATGCTAATGTTTTGTGGGCACTTGTAAAAAATATGCAGCCAAGTGGAACATTGTATGAATGTTGGGCAGCTCCTGTTGGTAGATGGTATTGGTTTCTTTCTTTCTTTCTTTTTTTTTTTTTTTTTGTCTTTTTCATTTTTATCGGGTACCAAGGATCAAACTCACGACCGCCTGCTTGCAAGGCAGGTGCTTATGCTGCTGAGCTAAATCCCCAGCCCCAAGGTACTGGTTTCTTTAATACTCATAGTGATTTGCTGTTTTGTTTTTATAACTGTTGAGAAGGGACACAAAATTGTAAAACAATAACTGTGGACTCATCTATTCTCCTTGCATTTCTGTCAGGTTTTTGCCTTATTTATTTTATAGCTTTATTTTTTTTCATATACAATTAGGAATGTTACATCTTAATGGCTTGATTGATTTTTATGTAATGTCCTCTGTTTATATTTTGAACTCTTGTTTATTGTAATATTAATATAGTCATTCCTAATTAAGTTTATTTTAATAATCTCTACATGATATATCTTTTCCTTATCCTTTTACTTTTACTGCCTGTATCATTATATTTTTAGTGCATTTTTGGTTGCCAGCCTATAGTTAGATTGTGTTTTTAATCCACTCTTCCAATATCTTTTCACTGGCATATGCAGACCATTGAGTTTGAAAGTATCTAGTGATCTGATAAAGGCCCTATCTTTCATATTAGTTTTTGCTCTGTATTTTTTTCTGTTTTCTTTTTCATCTTTCTGTGCCATTTTCATTTGTCTTTAATGTTGTTCAGTATATCTGTTTGCTTAGTTCTTTAGCAGCTGTGTTGGGCACTATATCATATGTGCACGGCTTACCGAAGTCTATTATTATTTTATTTTTATCACTATATGTTAAAATTTATCACCCATTGTGCTCCTTTATCCTCCCTCAATTTGTAATTATAATTGCCTTTAATAACTCTTGTACATACATTTAGGATCACATCAGGTAGTTTTTACAATTTTTGCTTCAATAAATATAATCTAGAAAACTCAAGAGGAAAGGTGTCTGTTCATTTTTTATGCTTTGATTTTGTAATTTGAACAACTAAGATAACAGTATGTAATATATCCACTAGAGATGGTTTCTTAATGTTATTTTTTGGGGGGCTGGGGATTTAGCTCAACAGCATAAGCACCTGCCTTGCAAGCAGGCGGTCGTGAGTTCGATCCCTGGTACCGATAAAAAGGAAAAAGACAAAAAATAAATAAATAAATGTTATTTTTTTTGAAATTCTGTATCATTTATACCCCTTTTTTGATTTGCTTTTTATAAATAAAAATAGGGAAGGAAAAGTGTACTGTATTTATTCATATTTCTTTCTTGTGCTCTTTATTCATTTCTGAGGCTCCAAGGTTTCACTTCATTTATTTTTTTCCTTTCTATTTAGAAAGACTTTCTCTAGCTAACTTTTTAAGATAGGCCTGCTGGTGACAAATTCACTCAGATTTCTGCCATCTGCAAATGTCCTTCCTTCATTCTTTTTTCTGAGTACACAATTCTGGGTTGAACATTCTTTCAGCACATGAGAAATATTGTGCCAATTTCTTCTGGCCTCAACAATTTCTGATGAGAGATCCGCTGTCACTCTAATTGTTTTCTTGCTCTGGCTGTGTTCAGAATTTTTCTTTGTTGTAGTTTCTTAGAAGCTTAATTATAATGTGAATTAGCATGACATTCAGGCATTTCGTACTATGAAACTGCATCTTGTTTAAATCTGCTTCAGTTGTTTTTCCTGGTGCAGCTCTGGCAGGGCAGGAGAGGTGCTGCTTTGTTACTGCCAGGTGAAGAGGGAAGTCTATGCTCCCCTTTCACATCCGAAGTGGAGATTCCTTGTAACTCCTGGCTGGGGTAGAAGTTTCTCTCTCTTCTTTTTCTCTCTCCATTATTCATGCAGTAGGATTTGCTTATTACTATTTGGTTTATAGTTGAATTCATGACTCTTCCCTAGGTATTCTGATATCATCTTTAAGGGAGGCTGAGGGTTTTCTTCTTGCTTGTGAGTTAAGATAGAAACATACACTCCCACATGATCTCCACAGACCCTCTTAGAATGGGAGCTTGTTACTAGCTGGCATAGAAGAAAGTCCTGGCTTTCTGTGATATTATTTTTATAGATTAAAAACTGGTGGTCAACTTAATGCCAGCTGAATTAAATCAGCATGGTGCTGAACGTAGATGTTCCACCTGACAAAAGTTGCTAGCATAAATAGAGACTTCAAGAAGAAAAGTGATAACACTGTGGGTTTCTCTGACCATTGCTGTTTGAGCTGTTGGTTCTCCTGGAGGAGCTCATCATGAGTATTCCCCAGTGTGAGTTCGACCATTGTCATCAGAGGAGCTTGGGACCTTGGTGAGAGTGGCTGTGGTTCACTTTGGGGAGCTCTGGTCCTTACATCGAGCATTGCTTTCTGGCTCTGGAGGGGAAGACGTGCCATTTAATCTCCAGGACAAACTCGTCATGCTGGCTTTCTGGCATGTACGCAACTGTTCTTATCATCAGAGGAGTCTGAGACCTCTATGTCACTGAGGATGGCGGTGGTACTTTTCAGGGCAGCCCTGGTTCTTATTATGAGCGTGACTGCTCGACTCCATTGTAGAACCCTCAACCTACCAGCACAGCTCCTTCACCGTGCTGGCATAGACTTTCTAGCTTCCACTGCTGACCTTTGGGCCTTCCCAGAACTGATCCTTAAAACAGACTGGCGTGAGTCCTTCTCATGGGCTCTAGACCTCCAGTTGGACTCGTGGGCGGCATTGTCATGGACTCTAGGTTTTCATCTGGACTCATGTAGGACATTGCTGTGAGATCCAGCCCTTGAGCTGAATATTGTGAGTCTTTAGTGTTGTGGGCAGATTTCCTGCACTTTCTTGTGTTAAACTCTGGATGATCATCATAAATAATATTATAAATTTTGTGTCCTGATTCTAATTGTTCTCCTCACAACCCCTGACTACAACAATTACCCTGGTAAGATGTTGGGCTGATATAACAAAATATCACAAACTAGCTTAATCATAAGAAAAATTTTATTTATTACTGTTGAGGAGACTGGAAATCTAACATCAAGGTACTGGCAGCTTTTGTGTTTAGGGAGGCTCAACCTGTTTTTCCAAGAAGGTGCTTTATTTCTGCATCTTCCAGAGGAAATCGGTGTGGTGTTCTTTGCAGAAACAGGATGGGGGGGGGGTCACAAAGAGGAGAGCCATCATGGTCCCGTCCTCACCTAAAGTCCCCCCTCTTAATACCATTGCACTGGGTATTGAGTTTCAATACAAATTTTTTGGGAAACACAAACATTCAAACCATAAAAGCTACCTTTTTATAGTCATTTATAGGTGAAGTCTAGGTTCCCCACTCAGCCTCTTCTGGTGGGGCAGGGTAGGGACACAGGTTTCTCCTCTCTCCTCTCTCCATGTGGTGTTTAGATGGAATAGAAATGACTATTGTCTAAGGTTTTTTTTTTTTTTTAATCCTAGTAGGATGCTTCTTTCCTGTCCTTTGGCTAGCAAGAGCAGGCTTTTGTTGGGACTGTATTTTTGAAAACTTTAAAAAAATCAGTACCTATTAATATTTCCATCTGGCATACATAAGGCAACTCATGGTTGTATTTTCTTGTATCCTGAGTCTCTAACCAGTTAGTCTTCTTCTAGCTGCATTTCAGAGCCTTTTTATGTTAGGTTTATGCTTAATGTGTGGAATGTTAGTTGAGGTGAGAAGAACTGGGAAGAGTATGTCTACTCTGTCTTCTTAGACTGCATATTTTGCTTTTATCTGGGCACAAGGACCTTGTCTTTTACTTTTGGAGCATAAGTTAAATGCAGCTCTTCTAAAACCAGGGTATGAAAAGAGAAAAATACTTGAACATTCTCTGCTGAGAAGTAAACATTTTGTAATGACTTTCATTCTTGACATAATGGGGTTCAGTAAGCAATAATTGGCAGTGGACACATCATAGAAACTTATAGTCCAGGCTCTAATTTAGTTGACACAGAGCAGATCTAAGACCTGCCAGGTACTTCCGTGAGATAGCAGTCACCGCCAAGATGGCCCCCACCACCAACATGGCCGCCAATTAACAGACTGCTGAGAAGAGGGAGTTGTAAGATCAGAGAGCTTGCTTCTACTTCCCTTCTCTCTCCTTTATCTTTTTCCTCCTCTCTTGCTTCAAAATGATCTCAAATTTGGAAAAAAGGGAAAAAATTGTATGTATATATATCATGGTCTGTATCTTTTGATGATGTCAATAACATAAATCATGTTTGGTTTTATAGAATCTGTATCTCTGCTTCAGTGAACAACACAAGTGTGCTCATTTAAGGTTGTACATTAATTGTGGGCCAGTTTCATGCTGAAATGATTCTCAGTTTTTGGTTGCTCTTTATCATTCTGACATGAAAATCATGTTGAAGAGTAAGTTGTTTGTGAGTATAATGAGTATAGCTTGCATCCTGGGGGCCTTGAAATTCAGTTTACTACACTAAATACAAAAGCCAACAGTCTAAACATAGATTTCACCGTAGGCAAACTCTTCCTGTGAAGGTTACAAAAAAAAAAAGTCTAGGGAATTGTCACACTTCCCATTGTTTTGCACACATTTGTTTGGGATCTTACGGTGACAGCTGCCAGAGGCCTGACATTTTAGCAGAGAAAGGAAGCAAGATAAAAGTTGGAAGACTCCGGATTTGAAGAGCACTGTCAAGTTTATTGCGGCTTGAAAATGTGGTGCTGGTTATAGAATTTAGATAAATGGCTGCTCTAGTACAAGAAATGTGCAGCTAACTGACAACATGCTTGCATTGCAGAATACAGAGTTAAACTATCACCAAATTCTATCAATTACTTTGAATATTGCTTCTTAAGTGAATTGCCATTCAAGTCAATAAATATGTGTCAAAAAGTGACCGTGTGTTTGACAATGTGCTAAAGATTGTTGGGGATATGGAGATGAACGAGTCCTAGTCCTGTCTGGAGCCAGCAATCTACAGGGAGAGAGAGAGAGAGAGAGAGAGAGAGAGAGAGAGAGAGAACAGAAAGAAGATGAGCGGGAAAGAGAGAGCAAGATAGAGGGGGAGATTTTAAAGAAAAAACGAATATAGTCTCTAAGATGGTCAACTCCAACACTATTTTTGTTATATCACTTCTCTCAAACTGCAGAATTTTAAAAAATATATTATGTCTTACTAGTGCATGCTAATATTGTTTGTATAGGAAGATGGTGCATGCATTTAACATATCCTAATCAATTTCAATTCCATTCACCCTGTTCCCTTTCTTTCTTCCTCCTGTTTATTCCCTTTCCCTTAAAGCTACAGTCTTCAAGGTGAGTAGGTTAAAGGCAAGTCACAAGCTCTAAGCAAAAGCCAGTGGCTCTGATGTTGGGCAGCACAAACCACAGACAGCTGGATGGCCAAGAAATAGTGGAATGTTTGAGCATAGGAAAGAATTTGACCTGGTGGTTGAAGAATCTGGCATAAGGTGAAGGAAAAGGCTCTTTAGGAAGAGATGAGGAAGAAGAGGCATGTAGATGTGAGCGTTTGGAACTGGGGGTAGCACTGACACTTGGGACTGGTAAGATCTATGTTTTCAGAACGTTCCCTGGAAACAGAGTTGGATTGTAAAAGGAAAGATGAGGCAGGAAAAACAAAGAGGAAGGGCTTAGGGGAAGGGGGAGAAAATGCATGTATTGCTATAAGACTTTATCAACTATTAGGTGTCACCAACAGTGAACACTTTAGCACATTTTGTTTTTACCGAGTATATAGAACAAGACAATCATTGTTCCCTGTTTCACCACACACAGGCTTGAGATGCGAAGGACATTACATCTAGAGTCAGCTGACATTGCTTCTCTATGCCACAGGCTGTGACCCATTTCTTTACTACTGGGTTGATGTTTATTGAAAGTTGTGTCCTTGAGTAAACAGCCCCAGAACATCTGAATTTTGGTTTATGCCTGACATACTTATATGATTCAAAGGGAAGGTTTTTTCCTCTCCCCTTTGAGAGATTTCCAAAGAGAGTTTCAAAAATAACCTGCAGTAGCTGTTGAACATGTGCTCAGAGCTAAATGTAAGGTCAGCGATAGCGTAGGAGGAAGCACAGCAGTAGGGTGTTAAGAATGTTGGGCTGTGGGGTCAGGTTGCCTGGGTTAAAATCTAGCAGTGACCTTGGTCAAAATAGTTGGCCCTGAGTCTCAGTTTCTTTTTTGTAAAATAGAGATGATAGTAATGGACCTATCCTCATAGAGTTGTTGTGAAGATTCAATGAGACAATACAAAAAGAGACCTTAGAAAGTACCTGTCACATAATAAGTGCTTAATAGCACTTCTAGTGAAGTTATTATTATTATCTAGCACATGGTGGAAGGCAGAAGTGTTCCCAATACATCTGTGACATTTGAGTTTCAGTGACATTTAGTGGCCTGGACATTTCAGAAGGTGCTGTAAGCCTCAGTCTGACTTTCTGGGGGCAATGAAAGGGCCTCCTTTTGTCTGAGTAAACTGTAGCTAAATGATTTCAGAGCTTAGGCTTGGGCACAGGCCAGAACCAGGACCATGTGGGATTTCATTACTGGTCCATGTTGCATAAAGAGAATAACTTTGTGTCTAGAGACAGAAAAGAAAGTTAGTCCAAGGGGTCTCTGGTGCTTTCTGTCCTTTGGACTGGCCACCCAGAGAGCTCTGAGTTTCCACCAGGTATAGAAAGATAAGTTACCAACTGACTGGTGAGGACAGTGGTGAGGAGCAGGATCAGGACAGCCATGTGTTTTTTGAGTCATCACCTGAATGACTGCAGCAAGTTACTTAACCTCTCTGAGAAGAGGAAAGATGCCTCTCGGGGTTTGCATGGGAATGCACATTCTCCCTTAGCATAGGGCCTGAGGCTCAGGTGCTCAGTGAATAGCCGGATATACTCTTGACCTTTGCAGCGGGTTCTTAGGTTAAAGAGATGCCACTGATTCATTGATTCATTTACTCATTCAGCATCTCCTGAGAACACACTGTGTGCCAGGAGCTGAGTTAGATGAATCTACCACAAAACACCAGAGCTCCTCATGGTTCTGGAGCTGGATCCCAAAAGAGATTCTCAGGGGAGCAGTGTATCTTCCAGCAAGTTGTAGAGTGAGCCAGGGACTTTCTTTCTAGGGAGCATAATTATCACATCACACAGAAACATTCACACAGCATAATTTGTACACTGATTCATACAAATTGACATGCAACTTAAAGCAGATTAAAGTCAAATTTTTTGTTCCTAAGAAGTATCATTACATTATGATGAATTTTCAGAAGACAAAAGTAAAGTTCTTTAACGAAGGGATGTGTGTCCTTGTCTACTTTGTCAAAAAGCTCAGGGAGCTCTAGTGGTGGATCAAGAGTTTACAAAAAGTGTATTGGGCTTCATCAATGTTAGACCCTGTGTAGCTTAGAGGACTAGTTTTACTTGTTGCTATTTTTACCTAGCTACTTAATCAGTCCGATTATCATCTACTTATTACTTTTGTTCACATTTTCTTTACATCCCTAAGTATATTCTGGCTTCCTTTAGCTCTCAAAGTCTCACTTCAGCAAATCACCTTGCAATGTGCACACTTAGTCCTCAAGTAATCATTTTTATGAAGGGCTTGGTGAGGGGAATTGGGGAGAGGAGGAAGAATCTGTGTGTGCTTGGGAAAAAATTTTGATGGGTTAATAAATTAGCGGTAAACAGTAAAAATATATAGTCTAAAGTAACATATACGATAGATATATGAGGCATTCTGTATGACATTGAATAATAGAAAATATGTACCCTTTTTATAATATCAACTACAAAAAGAGCAAACCTCAACGAATTCTTACTGGCTGGTGAACCTGCACCAGGGACTCGTGAGCATATTCACTTGGAAAGGCACATACTGAAGGCCAGTTGAAATGGCAAAGTAAGATTTTTCTGTAAATCAAAATGGAACATGGATTTAAAAAAAAGAAGTCAAGAAACCTAAAGGTTGGAAGACATCCGTATATGTGGTCTCAACCTCTAAATGAACACTGCTTGGGAATTCCCAGATAACAGGGATAACACTGACGGCGCTGGCATTCATTCTGTGCCCATCTCTGTGCTCCACAATATCTCATTTACTCTCTCCCCCGGAGAGGAGGCAGCTAAAAACAGTTTCCGTGGCGAGCCTGCTGCCTTGGTTGCTTCCGCAAAGCTCAATGACTCTTTGGGGTCAGCTGCCTCTGCTCTCTGGGTCCTGCCTTTCTGGTTCAGTGCTGTCCTTTAAGCTTCCTGCATAGCAAACACCTCCCTTGATCCTACTTGGCAGCCTGGCTTATAAATGAGTTTTCCTTCACTTAGGTATATTCTTCAGACCCTAGGGAATAATTAAATGGTTAATTTTGCAATGGTGAATATTAGTGTAAACCCTCACGGTCAGGATCTTTTACCAAAATCCCTCTTATTTTACATTTCCTTTCCTGCCTCCTTTCCTGAGCTCTTCTGCAAAAGAGATTTCAGTTCAAGCCCTGCTGGCAGAAAAAGAACAGAACGTTTCCTCCATAGCTGGTTTTTGACTTTAAAAATGCGGCTTAAAGATGTATTTTGCCTTTTTAAAAGTGGGTCTTCTTTTTCATTTTGTTCTATAGCATTGGTAATTGGTACTGTTTAAGTTTTGCTTGAAACTTGAAATAGTAGAACAGTGATAGTAAAAGTGCTATAACTAAGTACCTATCTAGTGGTTTCAGGCTAAGATAAATAACTTTTCAAATTGGTTTTTGGGGTAGCTAAGGAAGAAATATGTACATAATTAGAAAACAATACTTCAAATATTAGCACTTAGCTTGTGTTCTCCAAATCATAACAATTCTCTAAAAATTCACTTAGTGTTTTAAATAAGCATTTTCATTGTGCCCAATGATAAGATTTAATCTCTCCTGAATCTGTAACTTTTGGGCTTAATTCTGGGATATATTATTTTTAAAAGAAGGCTGGAGCTTTAAAGGACTAGTTTTCAATCTAGTTCGTGTGTGTGTGTGTGTGTGTGTGTGTGTGTGTGTAGGATGTGTGTGTTAATGCTTCTACTTCTGATAGCTCACACAGGAAGCATAAGGCGTAATCAGACTGTAAAACCCTAACCAGAGAGGAGATTGTCATTTCAACTACAGACCCTGCAGATAACAGACGGCTATTTGCTAGTCAGAAAGATAAGGGAATGAGGTTGATTCCTCATTAAAAGCTCCATGGTTTAAGTCTTTAAAGAAAAAAAAAACTCTGGGTCTTTGCTTATTAAGTTACATAAACAGGGTGAAGTGCCATGGGGGAGAATGGAAACTATTGGTGTGACCTATAATTAGAAAATTTCCACACAGAGAATAAAAACAGAGGCTGTGTGCCACTTCCTGACCCCACTCACCGTGGAGGCTGAGCCATTGCGGGGAGACAGATAAGAAAACACCAAGGAAAGGAAACTTGAGCCAGGCCACTCGTTTGCTCTGATTACCACTGGACCTGTGTTAAACACGTCCTTGTAGTCTAAATGATCTTGGAGGCACCTCAGGGAGGAAGAGCAGCATTTTCATGAGCCACAATTAAACAAATGACATGATAACGTTCCATGCTGCTGTTGCAAGACGTTCTACTATCCTGCAGTTGTTAGTGAGCTAGCCACAGAGGGTCAACAAATTTTAGCAGGCAAAGGAGCCTGACCCTTGTACATTCTCTCTGACATTTGGGCAAATTGCTTTGCCCTCAGTCTTGGTGGTTTATCTGAGAGGGGGGTGAAGTCACCTGCCTACCTCCTCGTGGTAAAGTTCTAGGAGAGTGATATGTGAGATGGCACACGGAAGGCCACAAAGTCCCCATATAGGCTTCTAGAGGTTTTGATACTATCTCAGTCACTTTCTTGTCCCTGAGACACGATACACAGAACTTAAGGGAAGGGAATTTATTCTGGGCTCACAGTTTCAGGAGGTCAATCCATGGTCAGCAGGTTCAAATGTAGAAATGGCATGGTAGGAGTGTCTGCTGAACAAGAAAGCTCTCACATCATGGTGGCCAGGAGGTAAAAAAAAAGGAGGAGCCAGCTACAGGGCTTTCCTGATCGATCACTTTCCTGCTTTGGGGCACATGAGAGTTTTGGAGGTCATTTTTTATCTGAGTCATAATCATTGTACATGCTCAATGTGTGTTTGTTCTGTATGTTATACTCTTCCCTACTTATAATTAATCAGGAATATGAAGTATGTGTAGTTTCTTAAAAATAGACTATGATTCTTCTCATTAGCACAGCATTTCTATGTAAGGGGTGTAGCTACTAGGAGCAAGCATTTTGTAGAGGTCTCCACCTGCTCTGTGGAGGCTCGCAGACGCCGTGCACTCATCAAGGTGCAACCTGACACTTCCCTAGGTACCCCAGTGTCAGACTCCATGCCGGAGCTGAGCGGGTGTGGCAGGGTTCCTGGGTAGAAGACAGACAGTCAGGATCCTCCTCCTCACTTGTTTTCATGTGACTTTGGGAAATAAGTTTACTTCTTAAAGTTGTCGTTTCTTTCTATGTGGATAATTTCCTCATAGATCCTTGTACATTCTAAATGGATGTGAGAATTGGCCTCTGTGGTTTAATGATCGGTTCCATGCAGCAATAGATTAGAGAACTACTGGAGCACAGGATTACCTCTTGATCATATAACACAGTGTCTGCCAGCTCATAGGTGTTCAATTAATATCAGCTTAAAAGTATACAATTAAAAATGCTGCATGGTGACTAGCACATTTTCCTAGTAGCTCTTTTCCTTCCTTAGACAAATATGTAACTAATTAATCAAATGACCGTAAGCAAATTCATTTTCTTCTCTAAGTCTTGTTATTCATCTGTAGAAAGAGAGTAGTTGGTCTCCCAGGTTTCTTTTCTCTGATAAAAGTTGACTTTGAAAATATCAAATCTGTACACAGTAGAGGCATCTTATCTCTATTGAATATGCTGTACCCTTAGCCTGGTTTATAAAAAGGAAATATTTAAAAATTTAACTAACTTTAACTTTTGGATGAAAAAACTTCATTTCATCCTAAATGGTCTTAGTTCTCTATTTCCCATTCAGTTGCTGTGCTTTATACGCTCATGAGTCCAGGTCTGGAAGAGAAATTTTCCGGTCACCCAACTGACAGCACCTGAACATAGGTTCCTCCATCCTGACCATAAAATGAAGTTCAGCCTTCACATGCTGCAAATGTCCTAGTACCTGCCCTGGAGCATGCGGGGGGTTGTAGGCACCCAGGGAAGGTCAAGCATGTTTGATATAATCCAGAATCATGTTCTATGAGGAGTACTAGAAATGGGGTGGTTAGGCTCAAGAAAGCTCAGCAGGGTCATCATGCCTGAGTTTATTTTATTTTAGTTTTAATTAATATTTAAAACTTTTATTTTTTTAATTTTCAGTACATAATGATTACATTCATTGTGCTGAATTGCTACATGTATGTAATACATTTTAGGTACGATATCTGATTTTAAATGTTTGTGAAACTATTCAGATGGTTCTACATGGTACCAGAAGGCCACATCAGGGGTAATGAGGGGTTCACTGATGGGAATCATGTTAGATTAATCGTGGCCTGTCTGTGTACATTGACCATCCATGTGCCAGGAACTGAGACTCTGCCCATGATACAGCATTAAATGAAAAAAGAAGAGTGGCCATCAGAAGCATGTTAAGACGAATCTAGAGTCACCTTATGTCATTCAGGAAAAATGCATGCATTTATATTTTGTGTGCAAAAAGAAAATACATGAGGATCTAGATTGAAGAAACCACTGTGAAGAGAGATTACCTTTGGGGAGCAGAGTTTGGTGGGCATGGTGAGGGGTCCTTGTATTATTTTCTTTATAAATTTTTGTAACATTTTACTAACTGCTACAATCGATTAATCATAAAAATTAAAGAATGCACGAGAAGTGATTATAATGACAGAAATATGCATTGTTAGCAAGAGCTTTAGAGCCCACAGAACTCAAAACAAAGAGTCGCCAATGGAAGAGGTGAGCTCCTTTGCTTTGGGGAGATCCCAGCAGAGGGAGATCCTTGCCACTGCTGTGAAGACATGCTGCTGTTGGCAGGGCTTTGGTTAGGGATCACGCGTAAGGCTTCTGTCACCTTGTTTCAAGATTCTGTGGGGTAAAAATCATTAAATGCTAATACTTAAAAAAAAAATCGTAATACTGGACCAGAGAGCAATAAAATAGGCTACTACCATTAATGTTGACCTGTGTGTTAAAACCCCCCCTGTACTCTGTCATTAGTAAGTAGTGGAACAATACTATTATTATGGATAGTTCTTGAAGTAACCATGGAAAAGAGAGAGGGCTCGTCCAACACCACACAGAGTGTGTGGTAGAGGCTCTGGATACCAATGTCTTAATATTCATTTGATTCCCCCCCCCCATTACATTAAAAGTGAGACATTGAGAATTATTTCCTCTCTAGAGACAATTTTTGATTAGTCCAAGCTGACAAAGGAGTGAAAGTTTTAAGAAAACATTTTTCTTCCTACGATTTGGAATCTGTTCTTGTGCTTTTTCTGATTCGCCTTTCTGGAGAATAGGGTTTCCCCTGTTGGGCCAAGGCATCTCTTTGAGTGTGTGGGTAGGGTGGGAAGATCTGAAGGGAGGAGTGGAGATTAGAAATCTCACATATAGAATGTGAAGACAAAGGTCTGAGTCATGATCCCCGTCTACTCTGCTGGAAAACAAAGGCCTTGCAAACCAGCTATTGTTTTGAAGAAGGTTTTTCTAAATTCCTGAATTTCCCCTTAAAATACACAAAGGAAATGCCTCGCTTTCTCAGTGAGCGATGAGAAATCCTAGTTATGGGTTTTACTGCTCTGCCTTTTAACACCGGGAGGTAAAGGAACATTGTACACAGAACTTTTCAGCACCAAGGAGCTCTGCAGAGAACAAAAATGGGTAGAGGAGGAAAAGGGAGCCCGACAGATGAGAGCAGGAATCTGAATTGTTTCCTTCTCTGCTGCACCTTGTGAGAGAAGACAGGTGTCATAACCGCCTAGAGAGGGCTCAGGGAAGCTGAGGTGGGGCAGGGTGGTGGAGTTAACCCCGTTTCTAGGGCCAGAATGAGAGAGTTGGTAGCCTCTTTAGAGATGCCCTCACTGTATGAGACTTTAGAAAACTGCTTGTCTGCAGACTTGAAGAGAGCTGGCTGTGGGAGGCATCTGGTGACATAGAGTTTATTCCTAGTGTCCTGTGGTGCTGAGGCTGAGCAGGAGCCCAGAGAATCCCAGGGCCTAGATGCAGGGTAGATCACAGAAGGTGGTCAGTTGAACAAATCTGGTTTCTTTTCCTATTCCTCATGACAGTCAGTTGGAACAAACAGCAACTAGGCTTCTATAAGACTCCCCAAGTCAGGAAGTTGAGGGAGAGTAGTCTGTTTGGATACCTAAAAACCACTGGAGGACCCCAACTTGAGGTGGCCAGGACTAACGAAAGACCAGCACTAGTCCACAGGGCACCTGGCACCAAACCCAGAATGAGGGGAGCCACTCTCTTTTCCGCACATGTCCAGGCCTCAGCAGACTGCCCCACAGCTAGCCACCTCGGAGGGGCTGGATGGAGAGTCATTTGGGGCAGCTCCACCCAGGGGGACCTTGTACGATGATGTGTACGTCCGAAATATCCAGTAGGCCTGGCCAGCTGCGGGTGGGGACTAAACACTTGAAATGCATTAAAGCTGAGCAGTTGAATTTTTTCTCAGTAATGACTGCTATTTACTTTTTAAATTTTGATTTTGACTCATAGTGATTATAGGATTTGCTACATGTATACAAGTGCAGTGGTAAAGTCCAGGTATGAAACCTGGGCAGTTCATGCCCATTCTTAACTTCTATTTTCTTTATAAAAGAATCAGGGTAATTAGTATATCTATTACCTCAGACATACATCGTGTCTTTGTTTTGAGAACATTCATAAACTCCTCTTCCACCTATTTTGATGTATACAATAAGTTATTGTTAACTATACTCATGCTATTGTGCTGTAGAACATTAGAAGTCATGTCTACTATTTAACCCTAGTTTTGTAGAGTTAGTTTACCCCAAGCTATTATTTTTTATTATAAAAATTAAGGCAATTTAAAATATGAAGCAACATAACTCCTAACCCCTACATCCTAACGAAGTTATTTGTATATTATCCTTTATTCTTTATTCTCTTATGTATCTATTTTTACATTGTCAAGTTATAAGCACATACAAGATAAGATTAACTTTTAATTATTTCAGTTCTAAGGATATCTAGAGAATGGATTAAAACATTTCTTAGTAAAAGGCAGTGAAAATAAATTTTTCTTTTATATTTTTAAGAATAATTTTAAGGACAGAAAAGAGAAGTCAAATGAGATAGGTATGTGGAGAATCAAATTGTAAGTATTAATTGATGTTTAAAATAAGAAGGTGTAGGGGGCTACCGTAGTCAGTTGTGTATATTCTAGGGGTACTGTGCAGTGTACTGCATTTAAAAACAGGTAGAACAAACTGCAAACATTTCTTCTCTCACAAGATGGGACAAAGAAGAAACTGAATTAGTAACAGGTCAATTAGGGAAGGAGTTTCAATTGTTATGAGATAGATTTGTGATTTCTTCTATATTTTCTCTAATGATTATACGCACCTTATTGAAAAATCTGGAAAATACAGATGAGGCTAAAAGGGAAAAATTAATGAATATCTTTAATCTCATCATTCCTTTTTTTATTTGAATAAACATTCATTCAACTTCCTTATCTGTACCACTCAAACACACACACACACACACACACACACACACACACACACACACACAAGCGCGTGTGCCCAACCATTGGTGAAGGTAAGATCCCACGAGTGGGATTACAGTGCTCTATTGTTTTAAAATTTGTTTTTTTTTCCCCTTGAATTATATCACAAATAAGCCCCACATGAGAACACAGGCTGTCTTCCGTGTTTCTGGGTCAGTGGTACTTTGCCTTGTCCCACATCTCCTCCAGCCCACGTCCCACCAGCTTTGGTGAAATCTTTCCTTCATGCATTCAGTGCTTCTCACTCTTCAGTCTCCCGATGTGTGATGCTCTTTCGTACCCAAGAATCCCACTTTGTCCCCCAAGTGAAGGACTTAGAGGCAGATCATGTACCTCATGTGAATATTGCCAGGATTAAGAAGATGGGAGAAGGCAGATCTGTCCTGCTTGGGAGATCTTTGCTTACTTATTTGCACTTAGGATTTAAGAGCTAGAAAGAGCACGGCTTGCTTCCTGTTTGTAAGCCTCATCTTTCCTCACCTGCCCTTCCTGTTCCTCCTTCCTGGCCTTGCCTGTCATGTGCTCCCCTGCCACTTCCTGTTCTTCATCCTGCCATGGAGGCATTTTTGAGAATTGTCATCAACCATTTATTTATTATCCAATTATTCAGCTATAAGTTAGCTACAAGAGTCCCCTCTTCCTTTTTTTGATACTGGACCTCACACTTGCCAAGCAGGTGCTTGTGGCTGCTGAGCTAAATCTCCAGCTCAAGATCCCATTCTAATTTAATGAATTTTCACTTCCCCGGTCTGAGCTTCATTCTTCTGGTGGCAAACCATTGCTCCAAAGTCACATGTTCTTGGGAAAGATTCCTTAAATTGCTAGACAATGACAAGAGTAAAAGAAATAGGAAAGAGTCACTCATTGCTGATAATTGGCTTCACATTGTATGAATCATCTGTTTCTATTTGCAAATTAGAGTGAATAAGAAGTTACTGTAAAGAATTGGTGGCAAAATTATTTTATTAAAAAGGCACAAAATGCTTCAGTATGAAAACTGATTATCTCACTTTTACTCCCTGAGAGTTTTGCTTTGCAGAGATCTTTTGCTTTGCAGAGGGGACTGTTACTAGTTTTACTTTGCTTTTGGCTTTTTTAGACAATAAATGTGACTTTGATGTCCAATAAGGTAGCAGACAGCTACCCCTGTTGTACCCACGTTGCACACAACACACTAAACTCTTCAAATGTGACTGATACGAACTGAGATGTGCTGTAAGTGTAGAACACGTGCTGCATTTCAAAGACTTATAAAAAAATGCAGTGCAACAACATTTTATAAATACTTTTATATTGATTACATGTTGACATGACAGTGTTTTAGTTATCACTAAATGCGTTTCATGTGTTCTATTATGTTTTGTGGCTACTAGAAAATTTTAAATTATACAAGTGGCTCACATTTGTTTCTTGCATTGTATTTTTATTGGACAGTCTCGCTGTATTCAAAAAAAGATGAACATGTTTGCACACTGGGGAGTATATTGGTGGGCAGGGCCAGCACGGCAACAGCACAGGACAAACACGGCTTCTTCTGCTTAGCAGTGGGTCTTGAAAAATACTTTCATCACTACATAAAGAGATTTTAGAAATATTTATTTATGTATTCTGTCATATAGAACTTCATTTATAACCAGCACATTTTGGTAAACCTTTATTTCTAGTGCTCCCAATTTTATAGCCGATGTTCTAAGATAACACTTCTTTTTTATTATTAACATTTTTTATTGTTATACATTTGTAATACATAATTATATTCATTTTGGAGAATTGGAAGATACACATGTATTTCACACTTACACAGTTAAGTCAAAGAATATGTATTTATGTGTTTAATTTTGGCTAAAGTCAAGTATATCTTTTTAGAGGATGTGATAATTTACATGCCCATAAGCAATGTGGAAGCATGCTCATTTCCTCTAAACTTCCTAATGCAATGTGTTGTCTAACATTTTTATCTTTACAATCTGATAATTGGTGAAATGTATGCTAGATTACTTACTAATATATTGTTAAAATATATATGAGTAAGTTAGATTACTTACCAATTTGTATTGTTAAAATACATCTGAGGATAATAATGATTAACCTTGCATAGCAAATTTTGATTTCCAAAGCATTTTCATGTTTTCTTACTCAGGTCTTAGGATAACTCAGTGATAATAAGCATTTTACCTACAAGTAAATCAAAATGGTGGTGAAGAAAATAGTCTCTATGTGTGGTAAATATGCACATGTTAACTCTCAACACAGCGCTGAAGCAGATTCTATAGGTTTTATTTTTCTCATTGTAACAGCTGAGGACACTGAATTACAATAGTGAGTCACCAGAAGTCACACAGCACACAGGGGAGTTAACTGTACAATTTTGCTACCACACAAATCATGAGTGAACATCTGTTCTACTAGGTGTGAGAACTTGGAAAAGTTCATTAACATGTAATATGTACATACTAATGTGTAAAATGTGAAAATAGGGCCAAGTAGAGCTCAGTGATAAGTGTCTGCTTAGTATCCACAAGATCCCAAAGCCCACAAATAGTGTGGAGAATAAAAATATCTAACCATTGGTGTTGCCAAATGAATCAATACAGTATGTGTAAATCATTAAAGTCAGGCACCAAGAAATCCCGTATGTATAATGTGTGTATGTATGACTGTGTGTATTTGAATCTCTGTGGGTTTTTGTACATGAATGCATGTGTATACATGTGTGCACATGTGTTTATATGCATGCGTGTGCCAAGATTCAAACCCAGGGTCTTTGCTTTGTGAGTTCTCAGCTGGTCATTTTTCCTGAGTTGTGACTCAGTCCCTTCTGGGCAGTAAGACTGTGTGACCCAGTTCTTAACTTGGTGGAGTTAGGGGAAGGACTGGAGCAGTGAGGAGACATTTCCAGGTATTCATGTGCCTACATCTCCTCCCAAGCCTGGGAAGATGATCCTCCTCCCTGGGCCTGGCATCTTCCTCATCCAGTGGGTCACTGACGTAGTTCCACAACCTAGATATTCTTACTAGTTTCTTTGAGGTCTCTGAGCGAAGTAAGGCTAAACTGCATGACTTTGATCATGAAAACAAGGCAACACTCACCCTGGGCTCTGGTGGAAACTGCCTTTGACTCAGGGATACTATAGATTAGGTCAGGCAAGTCCCCCTGTGTTTACACAGCCCCTAAATCACGTAGGTAACTATAATACAAAACTACAACTGTGAAATGGAGCAGAGCCCACTGTGATTTTAGAATAGCCTTTCTTTTTTCCTTTTTGAAAAAATGGCAGGAAGTAAGCGATCCGGAAGTGTGGAGACAATGGGGTTTTCCTGGAAGAGGGGCTCTGGGGCCCTGAGTAATCGCCCAGACACGTCGGGCTGAAGACCAGAGTGCAGAGCTCAGACCCCAGGGGAAAGGGAGTCCAGGTCACCTAAAGAGATGCTTGAAGCCCCAGTTCCAGGGCCACAGCATATTCACACCCTATTTGGGGAGAATGGAGGGGGATTACTGGTAGGTCAGGCTGCATCTGGAAACCACAATCATCAAAGGCTGCTACCTCTCTTGAAATTTCTTTGTGTCAGGCAAGAACAGCCATTGTGTGCTTTGACAAAGGAAATATCCTGGAGATTTTGGAAATCTCAAGGATGGTGCAGTCACCTTGCAGTGATGATTGTAGCCTTTCTGGTTCTTGGTGGTTGAATCTACTGAATTCTGTGTTTGTGTTTGGAAAGCTTTGTGTGTCAAATAGCATAAAAAATTTACTTCTTCTATTTAAAAATAATTAATTATAATCCATAAAAAATGAAATTAGCTCTGAGAATATCTTATGAGCGTGTGGCACTCATGTATGAGTGCACGGAGTTATTGTGATCCTGGCTGTGAGTGGACACATACCTTTCTCCAGCACCTCCACGCAGCCTTGTTACCGTGAACGTTTGATTCCTCCGAGGCTTTGTGAAATGCTGAAAGGCTTTCTGCCTCCTTCCTTTTGTTTCTCCAGATCCTTCAGGGACCAGGAGCCTAAGCATTTGCTTTGCAGGGATTATTAGGAAAGCAGGAAGTCCTTTTTTAATGCACTATCAGGTTAAAGACAAATTAATTGTTATATTTATTTGCAAAATATTTAAAAGTGAGAAAAAGAACTATTCATAATTCTGTCATTGGAACAATTATGAGGAGGGTGTTTCCTTTTTTTCTCTTGCATAGCCTGTTCCAGAAGCAACTGTCATAGCAAAATAGTAAATATTTCTCCTGTTTATTTCTTTTCTTAGTGGTGCAATTATATTTATACCTATTTTCTTTCTTAACATTTAGAAATATTAATTCTATTTATTTTGAAGGTAGAAATACAACAGAACAAGACAGAACAAAGCCAGTCGAGACAATGCGGTGACATTGGTACAGAATTTCACAGCAGGTGACTGGGATAACAGTAATAGGTATTGTAATATATCTTGTTATCTTCGCAATAGTTGTCTAGCCAATTAGGTATAGTGAAATCAAACCAAAGACAACATTATAAAAGCAATCGAAATAGAATATTGAATAAGGTAAAACAATCATAATGAACCAAAACTGTGAAAACAATATTTGCCTTCAAGCAGAAGATAGAAGGAAATCCCCCATATTTGCTATTTTGCATACAGTCATCCTCCCAAGAGATGCTCAGATGTCTGGCCCCAGTTGCTAATGGGGAGGGGTGGGTTGGGGATGTTTGATTCTCAGCCCGCGCATGGGCAGGCTCACAGGAGATGCTGACTGTCTCCTCCTGGCTTGCGCCAAAGCACGCCGAAGAGAGGTGCTTCTATACCTACTTTCTTAAATTGGGATGCAATTTGCAGTTTTTTCCCTTGGATTTTAGTGCTAGCACCTAGAATTTTTCCTTTTAAAAAATGGTTACAATGAGATATAACAAATATAAAACAAAACCATCACTATGGAAAACATCAACTACAAAGTTAGGCATTCACCTAACACATCACCCACCAACCTTGCTTCTAGCTGTTTATTCCAGGAAAATGAAAATGCACTCACCCAATGCATACATAAAATGTATAGTAGTCTTATTCATGTAGCTCCTCTCCCCTCAGAGGAAACAACATGAATATCTGTGACTGGTGGATGGAAACGAGGAATCTGTGGTATATCTATGCCATGGCACTCAGCTCAGCAGTGAAAAGCAACAAAACACAAACATGCACACTAACACTGATGACTCTCAAGAGGTCCAGGCCAAGCGAAACAATTCCAGGACCGAAGTCTGTGCACTATGTTTCCATCTCTGCAATGTTTTAGGTGTCTCACTGCCTTGGAGACTGGAGGAGGAACTGTGAGGGCAAAGGTGATGGAAAGATTCTGATTGTGCACAACAGTGTGCACAATGAACAAAATGCATTCTAGAGCCGGTGAATGTCTAAACTACGCATCAATAAACTAAAAATGAAACACATCTACAAATAGTTGGCATTTAGCAAAGCTTGCTATGTGCTACTTCTAAGCACTTTTCATGTATTAACTCACTCTGATCTTCACAATGACCTTGGTGACCAACTGTTATTCCCACTTTACAGAGGTAACAGTTTGGGGCCTTGAGACATTAATGCGGTCATCATTCCAGTGCAGGTATTTGGCTCCATCACTCACAAAATCCAGCTCCACTACCCCACCACTTGGACCTGTGTTTGTGGCCTCTGTACATGAGTGGAACACAATTTAGTCACTTGTTTTCTTCTTTGCTTCTTCGGTGATTAATGAATGCTGTTGCACACGCATTTTTATTTACTTATGCTTTTCCTTGAGTGATTGTTTCCTAGAAATGGGATTCCCAGATCAAATAATACGTATATTTAAAATTTCAATTAAATTTCCCTTTTAAGCATCCCTCTTTACCACGTGCTTAACTTTAATGGTGCTATGGTTTAGATAAATGTTCCCTAAAAGCCCACAGGCTGAAGATTTGGTCCCCAGCTTGGGCTAAGGGTTTCTGGTGGAAATGTTATGAGTGAGGCTCGATGGGAGGTTTGGGTCACTGGGGATGTGGCAGAGAAGGGGACTGTGGGGCCCCTCTCCTCCTTTTGCCCTCATGTCTTCTGTCAGTGTAGTAAGCTGTTTTGTTCATCATAAACCAGCACAGGCTCAGAGCAATGTGGCCTCATGGTTATGGACAGAAACCTCTAAAACTGTGACCAAAAGAAATATTTCTTTCTTGTAAGTTGATTATCTCAGGTATTTTGTCACAGTAATAAATGCCGATGAAAACACTCAGCTCCATGAATGGATGCAGTAATTGTGGTGGTTAAGTGACTTGTCCTAAATCCCAACTCAGGTCTCTTGATTCTGTGTCCTTTATGAGTGCTACTGGGTATTAGCTAATTGTTCTATAATCATAATGGAAGCCTTGGTGACTTAATCTTGGTTTGTTTTTTGCCTTTTTTTTTTTTTTTGAGATAAGTTCTCGCTATGTAGTTCAGGCTGGCCTTGAATTCTCTTTGTAGCGCAGGCTGCCTTTGAACTCAAGATTATCCTGCCTCAGCCTCCTGAGTGCTGGGATTACAGGTGTGTGTCACCACGCTCAGCTGGTGATTTATTCTTGAGATTCAGAATTGAGGCCAAAAACTACCAAGTCAGTCACTGCCATATGATCTCTATTCTCTCAGAGTCAGTAGAGATTTGTGCTCCTAGAAAAACATCCAAATATTATTTGGAGCTTATTGTTACTACAATGCATTGATATTGAAAAGTGATTTCTACACTTTTAATTATCCCAAGAGTTTTAACAGGATTCTCATTAAAGAACATACCCTATACTTTCTTAACAAGTATTTGCTTGAAGAATAGACTAAAGGGAAATTACAGCTTTACTTGACGTATGAACACAGTCTGCTCACGAGACAATTAACAGACAAAAGTGTGGATTTCTCTGGTTTCTTCTTCTTTTCCTCCAGTTTTATGTCATGCCAGTGCTGTGCTCCTTACTGGTGGGTTAATCTCAGGCAAGGAGCTTCTTCATTTTACGTCAAATATCCTCATTTGGGAAATGGGAGAAAGTACCGCTTCTCTAAAATTGTAAGGAATGAATCACACGAGTCATGCTTGGCGTCCAACCCTCTCTGCCATAGAGAAGATCTGAATAAGTGTTATCTGGTTGTAGTGGCAGGAGCACAAGCCACTGTCAAGACTGGACAGTTAACAATCAAGCCAGGTATAATGTGTGGTCCATGTGAAGATTTCCAAAAGGGCGTATGGAAACAACTTCTAGGGAATAAAATGAGGTTCGTTTCGCAGTTGGAGAGGATGAGGTGAGGCGATTCCAAGAAGAGATGAACACTACCAATCAGGGCGCTAAATTGGGATCCATTTTAAGACCCCTTCCTGTTCTCCAGCGACTTCTTTGAACACTCCATGGTGTGTTTTTCTCAGCTAGCTCCTCTACCTCTTCCTGCCTTGAAAGTTCTATCTCTGACTTCTTCCACTTCTCATTTTTAGTCTCTTTCTGGCTATTTGTTTATGCTTAGGTAAGTGCAGAGTACCTGTCTGCCGTAAAGAAGAATAAGCCTGAGCCGTTTGCAAGAAAATGTATGCATCACAATGTTAAGTGAAATAAATCAGACATAAAACTTAGATACATCAGGATTTATGTTATATGAGAAACCCAAAATATAAATAAAGAGCAAAATAAAAGACAACTAATAGGAAATAAGGAGAGAGATATTTTGCAAATAAGAAGGAAACAGATATGGAGGAGAAGGAAGTAGAGGGGAAGAGGAAGAAAAGTAATTAAAATATGTTATGTACATATACCAACTTCCCATGAGAGATGTTATGCAAACATGTACTGCAAATGTATTCTAATAAAAAATAAAATTGGAACACAAGGAACTTCAGAATGATGGGAGGTAGATGAGGATAAAGGTATTTTATGTTTTGGCAGATAGGAAGGATGGGGAGGGGTCTGGACTAATTTGAGAACAGGATCTGGGTAGGAAAGGACTGAAATTAAAATGGCACCTGTGGATGTTCGCCATTGGCTTTTTTAGTTAATTGAGTCTTCTTAGTTAATTGAGTCTTTTTGCCAAAATGATAAAATGCTCCTCTTCTGCACTCCAGATAAGTTAATATGAATTAATCAGAGCCTAAAGTGTATTGAGGTACATTTGACCCAAAACCCTATCTAGGTATGTGTGGGAGCAATTTTACCAGATGTGAAAGTTAAATTAGTCTTCGTTGTTGCTTACTACAGTTGGGGGGAGGTTTTATCTGCAAAAGAGGCTGAATCTGTTGGCAAAAACAAGGCTCTAAGATTGATCCATAGTTCCTCAGATTCTACATCCTCTAATAATTAAGGGTTGGCTCTATACCAACAATGAAGGAGCCTCATAATTAATATGTGTGAGTTGGAATGAATTATATTTTGATGTTTAATATTACCTGAAGATAACTACTGAGTCTCTAAGACTAGCCAAGAAATCGCATGAAAAAGTTTTTTTTTTTTTTTTTTGATACATTGGCTCCTGTTTTATGGGTGCAGTGATCCAATGAAAATAATAAGTTTTACTTTGTGGTTTATTTGTGGGTTGGACCCAGAAGTTAAGGCACTCAAAACTGAAAAAAGAACAGAAAGAAAAATGGATTAATGAAAGTTTCTCCTGCCCCACTCCACGCTCTGAGTAGAAAATGTTTATGGCCTTCAGTGGTTTGGCCTGCCCTCCACCCTGCCTCATTCATGCAGAGTTCATCTCTTTCTTTTGGAGAATCACGTCTATCTGATGCTGATTTTATGGTCTGGATAGAGATGGTGCTCTCATCTTGGCTGTACAGGGAACTCAGGTCCAGACAATGAGAAGCCTATGTCTCTCTGGCCATCGTGATTAGTTCTAAAGTGGGACCTTGACCAGTGCAAAGCCAAACAGAGACAATTGTAAGGCATTTGTGTAAACTTTAGGGAGAGAGATCACTTCTGGTGGGACTGCTGAGTAGGCAGAATGTATATGCAGAACTATCAAAGGCTATCATACTCTCCGGAAAGAAAACCAACATAAGAAAATAAAGAGCCAGCATATGGATACTAATTTCTGATGAGACCGTGTGAGTATCTGGATGTAGCAATACACGGAGTCAGGATCCCTTGGATGTTTGTTTGAGAAAATAGATTCATTTGACTGCAGGTGGGTGAATTAAGCCAGTTTGATATTTTTTTCCCTTTCAGCCTCTAGTCATTTAGAATCTAAGTATTTTATATCTAGAAAAGAAGAAATATACAAATATGCAATTTATAGCCTAGAGGAATAAAAAGTTATAATATTTTCTTAATTTGCATGACATTGAAGAAAGAAATAAAATATCTCTATGTCACTGTTTCCCTATTGGCAGGTCTCCAAAATATGTCAAGATGAGAAATCATATTTTTCTTTCTCTCCCTTCTCAAATATGTTTCTGACAGCCACATGGTGCTCAGATAGCCAGAGTTCATGCACAAATTCATGCCTGTCCAACTTATCGTGTTCATTTATAACTCTGCTGTGCAAAGACTAAGTGGCCCTTTTCCCCCCTCTTTGGTTCTGACTTTACCTCGTTTCTTATCTGGAGCGCTGTGGATGTCACATTTCTGTTTTCAGAAGAGCATCTTCTGCACTCACACGTGAATTACCCTGATCTTGTAGGTAGCCCCTTTTCTCCAGGGATCCTCCAGCTCTCCAGGGAGGAAAGAGGGCCTGGAAGGGATATAGTGGTAATCTTCAGAGAGAGAAAAATGAGCTGATAGAAGTTAGAAATGGCAGAAGGAGACTGACTTTTGCCCTATGTTGGAAGAATCATTTTTCCCAGAGCTGGTGTCACTCATTTATTACCAAACCTTAGACCCATAATATGGGACTGTAAAATAAAATCAGTCTAATGCCAAGAAAACATTGACATTGGAACTCTCTTAGATGTCTCACTTTGCATGACAGGAAAGTCACGTGAAGTTGATAAGGATTTATTTCATATCCTGCACCTTGGGATACGTTTGTACCTGGTTGGAGACCCTGGCTGTACTGTCAGATCCTCAGTACTTCACAGGGGCAGAAAACCCAGAACTCTTCAATTTTCAGCCTCTGCCTCATGGTAATAACATCAGCGATGGCTTCAGGTGGGTAGAGATTTGAGTTGTGTTTGGATCTTAGTTCAGTTTCAACAGACGCCTAAGTGTTGTGGTTTGGTGTCCAGTTGACCTGGGTTGGTGGCCTGCCTTTTCCACTTTCCATGTCATGACCTTTCCAAAGAAACTTTGTGTCTCTTAGCTTTAATTTCTGCATCTGGACTTTGTGATTGCAGATTCCACACATGGCTCAAAACTGGGTATGGGAAGGGGCAGATGCTGAGGTTGAAAGACGTGATACTTTTAAAGCTTTAACCCAGTGACTGTGTAAATGTGTAAGCTTTATTAAATGCTAGTTTCATACTATGAGTAGAGCTGACAGAGTCCAGCTGTGATAATGTTTCTGTATTTTCCACAATCATAAAGCCAGAGAGACAATATAATGTAGTATATAAGAGCAAGATTTTAAGAGTCACACAAAGTTCCCTAGCTAGACACAAGCCTTTTGCCTCAGTTTTCCCATGTATAAAATGGAGGTCTTGTTGTGCTATTCTAAACGGCTGAGAGACTGATACAGTTAGATAACCCATGTGGCATCAGGTTAACATTCCTATGGCATTTAACCCAGAGCCTGACACATGCTGAGACCCAGACATATAAAAGTTACAGTACTATCCCTGCAGTACAGTTTTAACAGCTCTTGTGACTTTGTACTTGAGTAAAAACAGTACACACACGTACCCTGGAACTTTCAGTGTATATTACTCAAACTGAAATGACACCTGACACATTACTTTTATGCTTAGAAAGTTCAAAATTTACCTGCTATTCTAAGGGTCATTTCAAAGCCACAGTGAAAGGTATAAAAATGAGAAGAGTAATTATGTCAAATTCTTTAAAAATAGGTTTTACAAAACTGACCTAGAAGAGAGTCCGGTATGTCAGAAAATAACTTGCTAAAGTCCCTTTTGGTACAATGTCCATCACTAGACCTAGAAACAAAGCTAAAACAGATGGAGAATGTGCGCCCCTTTCCTTGAAGCCAATGATCCAGTTCGCTCTTGTTGGCGCCTGGCCTGCTTGGGCACTGCATGGCTCTTTTTCTGCTCTGAGAGGCCACCAGGTAGTGCCAAGAGTATAGGGAGGAAGGATCAGTATTGAGACCAGAAGTCCTGAGACTGTGAGTGGAGTCCTGAGGGTCTCGGGACCCAGGGAGCACTCCCTGCGGCCCAGTGTTGTTGGAAGGCAGAAGGCGGGTGGTGGTGGTTCCATGGGTTTTCCCTAAATTGAGGAAACTGCAAAATTACATCTTGATTTCATGGGTGTTGGAAAGAAGAGTGACCCCTTCGCTGACACCCGAAACTCACCAAGCACAGGCAAGAGCCGAAGGAGAGTAGGGGCAGTGGGGTGGGGTGGGGTGGGGTGCAGGAGCCGTGGCTGCAGCTTCCCAAAGTGCAGGACAGTAGCCACAGGGAAAGGTGCTTCCCGCCCGCAGGGGACCCTCCGCCTAGGGCAGCTGAGGTCCACACGCCTCCAGGCATGAACAGCTGAGCCCTCCACGAAGTCACAGCACCTGGAAACCTGAGTGGCACAGGAAAGGAGACTTTCTTCTCATCTCATCTCATCCCTCTCTGCGCAGGAAGGATGCTCATGCACCCTCTGCTCCTTGCCAGCACCAAGCCCAGCGCCACGCTAGGCAGCCTGCTCCAGGAAGGAAGGGATGAAGAGAATTAAGACTTCACCAAAAAGCAATAAGAAGTTATGGAGTCAGCTGAGGTGTGATTAAAGGAGGCACTTCCAGGTCTGAAGGGGATGGCAGGATGACTGCAGAACAGCTTGGTAGCAAGTATCTGAAAATGGGCAAATGTTTCACGTATACACACCTCTGATGAATGGAGATTCTCCACTTGACAGTTACAGCAAGCAGGCTGCAATCTAAGGGCTGCTCTTGAACTCAGCCGGACAGGGTGACAGTGGGTACAACGGCAGGTGACTTTGGATGAGTTGTATAAATTCTGTGAAATCCAATTGCTTTTTTTTAGAAGTTATTTTAATTAATACACTTGCAGTATGTAATGTTTACATTCCTTGTGTGGAATGAGTTACATGTACATAACACATCTTAACTGTTTTACAATAAAGTATTTACTTTATTGTACTCCTCCCCTCTATTCATCTCTTGACCCCCTTCCGATCTGAGAATGATCCATTTCCTATTTTCTATTATCCATCTTTTTATTTTGCCCTTTATTTATAATTTGAGTTTCTCATATAAGGGAAGCCATGTGACATTTAAGCTTGGATGTCTGATTTATTTTGCAATGGCAAAGAGAAACACTGAAATGACACCAGGATTTGGAGGCATATTTATTTAACAACTGATGGTTATTGACGAAGAATCAATCCTTATAAACATGTCCAACCTCCTTTCCTTAAGGGTGGTCCTAACTAAGGAGAGCTTCTCAAGCTGCCAGATAGACTAACTGGGGTGCCTCTCAGGGTCTTGCCTTATCCGATGACTGGACCAGACTGTCCTCCCTACTTTTGGATCCCATGTGAGTCGCTCAGTGGGTAGCTAAGAATCCTCCTCCAGACCACCAAGGAGACTCAAGAAATCCCAAGGCGTGCCTTCCTGTCAGGACCCAGGGAGGTCATTGTTCCATACATGAGGGCCATGATGGGTGACCAGAGATCAGCATGGTTAGTTTTGCTGGTTGGTGCACTGGATGCAACAGCAAACAGAAACACTGACATGATACCCACGAATGGGTTTCAGATTTATTAACATGGGACTGGTGGGCCCTGACAAGGAATCAATCCTTATAAAACTGCCAGGCCCCAAAGATTCAGGGAGCGAGTTTTTTACAAGGTTGTAAGCAATAAGCAGAGTACTTGGCTGTCTTTTATTGGTTCTTACAATATGCATGGTAGTGACCAGTGGTTTCTAGGAGCCTGTAATAACGGACCTATACAGGAACTACTGCCCAGGCATCTAACAGGCTGAAATATACTGGCTGGTGAGGGGCATTTTTGCTACAGTTTCATTTAACGTGGTCTCAATGTGCATCTATTTTCCTATAAATGACTCAAATTTATTTTTTATGGCAAAATAGTGGTGCTATAACAGTTATGCATGCATCATAATACAATGTCTTTAATTCTTTCAGGTAGATATTTAGAAGTGTGATAGCTGGGTCAAATGGAATTTCTAATTTTATTTTGTTGAGGAATCTCCTTCCTCTTCAAAGTGAAGAGGACAGTAGCTTTCACTATCTCGCCAGATTCTGGTGCATGGCAAATGAAGTGATTTTTTGTAAGTGCAGGTTCTTTATGAATGATCAAATATGACATATTGGCTGTTACTTAATGAAATTCCAATTCATTCTCCATCTGCTCTCAGATTCCTCTCATGATTTAGGATCAACATGGAGAGCTGAACAATTATGTAGATCAATCTGAGAAATTTTTATTGAAAATGACCTCTGCTATAGGGAGCTGCCTGTATGATTTCATCACGTGGACAGCTGAGCTGAACAGCATGAGCTTCCTACGTCAGGCAGTGGTTTTCGTTTTGTTGTTTTTTTGAGACAGGATGTATAGTTCAGGTTAGGCTTGAGCACAAATCTTCCTTTCTTAGACTCTTAAGTGCTGGGATTATAGACGTGTGCTTCTTCCCCGTTCTATTCCTAATGGCTTCAGGAGGTTTGGGGATGTATTACTGATACATCTGCAATTGTTTGCTTCATTTTCTCCTTGATTGTGTGTCAACCATGTATTTTTTTTAACTATGGAAAGCACCCTTGTGTTATGATGAATCAACTTTGTTTCCATATGATCTCCTGTTCCTGATTCATAACTGTAATTAACCATTGTTAAACAATTTAATAGTGCATTTCATAGTTCAAGCTATGATTAAGTTTATTCATCAGGGAAATATGGTTTCAGTACTTACTTGGAGGTCAGGTTATTTTCAAATAGTTGAAAATAATTAAATATATTAAATATATACATAAACTTGTGAACTCTAAGGAGAGAGAAAGCCCTCTTGAAACAAAGACATCATAGAATATAGAGGATGAAAAAACTCAAAGCTGAATGTCAAGAAAAATAAATATACTTAACTGGAAAAATTTATAAGTTTAAAGAACTGACCTTATAGCTTGAGTTCTACATCATTATAATCTCATTACAAGAAGATCCAAAGAACTATTTTTCCCTTATTGGAAGTCTAATTGTATGCATTGTCTCCATGTGGCAGAAAAGTATACTCATACAATTCTTCATATAACTTCCACTTTCTGCTTGTACATTATTTTAACTAGAAAGACAGTGCTAAGTGGTGAGGTTGTATGACCATTCTTTCTGGAGCCTTCCATAGAATGGGGCACAAACTAACTCATAATATACACATTTGACTCCATTTGTTGTCTGGATGCTTTTGTTGTACTGTAACTTGTTGGCCAAATAATGTTATCCCTAAATTAGCAGAAAACTTCACTGTCAAGTTGCACTCTTTGCAAGTATAAATTACCTCGGGATGCAAGACTTCTGTAACACTTACCATTTTTAATTTGAGATCTGAAGAATCAAGTCTCATTGAGATGAATTCAGTGTGGTGGTCATTCCGAGCAAGTTTGAAGAAATGCTGGACAAATGCTTTACAGTTATGCCCAGTGAGCTCAGCCACTGGCAAGTTCAGTTGGGTAGAAAGAATAACTTTTCATGTTCTGTAACACAGCAGGCTAAGAATGGGTGGCAACAATTAACTGGATATTTCAAGTAGCTGGGAGAGAGAAATCTGAGCGTTCCCAACACAAAGAAACTATAAATATCTGAGGTAATGGCTGTGCCAGTTTTGCATTGTACACCTATATTTAAATGTCACACTCTACCTTATAAATATATGCAAATACAATGTGTCTATTAAAAACTACTGTATCCTATGGTCATTGTCATTTTCTGTATGTTTTAATTAGAGGTCTCTAGACAACCGTGTCTTCCCAAAGGCCCATCTCTGATGACATTTAGCCTCCAAGCTTAGTCTATAGAAGGAGAGAAAGTAAGAACGATGGCTCTTTTATCACTGATCACTTGGGTAACATCAAAGGATTAAGGGAAGTGTTTCTTTCCTAGGCCTCTCGCCTTCTTCTTTTGTCTCTTCCTCCTCACTCTCCATAAAGCTTATCTGGGAAGCCAGGCGCCATCTGCCATGTCACCGTAAGGCGTGTGTAATGCACGCCCTAATAGGTTTCTGTTTATACCACAAATACATGGAGTTGTCATTGAGGCAGGAATTGCTTGCTATCAGGAGCAGCATCCTGCATAGCAGGGGATTCCCTAGGCTGGTCTGTGGTCAGATTGTCTCTTTAACATAATTCGTCTTTTCCCTTTAATATCTGTGTCTTTGTTTATGAGATTTCCCACTTTAATACTGTCACTGCTCATTATTTTTTCTAATCTTAGTCAATCTTTACGTAAGTTTGTGTTTTATTCTTGAAAAACCTCTTCTAATTTCAGGGAGGCAGAGGCAAAAACAAAATGGAACGGAAAGCTGTCCAGATAACCCAGGAGGATTTTAAAACCCCTTTGTTATAACAATCCTTTTATGTTTGAAATATTTATTGGGCCTCTTCCTGGTCACCATCGGAAGGAAAACCCGAATTGGTGCCCTCTAAGCTGCTCGGGAAGACAGAAAAGGACATGTTTACAAGTTAAGATGATGCTTGATCTTGGAACGACAGGAAATGATTTTGCAAATGCAGATAAACCATATTATCCTAGAAAGCATGTGTGCCAAACACAGTTTAAAGTAAACACATGAAAATCCTTACGTTGTGCCCTTGGTGGAGTGTTAAGAGCAGCTAACACTTCTCCAAATTGAGGGCAATGGGATGACACAGTGTCCCGAAAGTAACTTGTTTTGCCTGTGTGTCTTTGCAGGTGTAAGATTTTAGATTTTTACAATGGAGGGGTTCTTAGCAAGGTAGTAGAATTTATTCCAGTGGCTGAATGAATGAGATGACTGCTTCCCCATCCTGCAGCTTCTGGAGTTTGTATCCTCCTGCCAAATGGTGAGGTTGGCTTGCAGTGGATTGTAGCAGGTTTGATCTCTGCTTGTGATACTAGTTTTGTACTGTAGTTCCCTTCTTAACCGGATGGAATTGATGTCTTAGTTCCATTCTTCATCTAGCAATAGTTTTAAGTGATTTAAAGTTTATATAGATAAATATTGTGGCTAGCTCATTTTAAAGTTTACATCACCAGGCATCACACACCTTTAATCCCAGTACTGAGGAGACTGAGGCAGGAGGATCACTGTGGATTAGAGGCCAGCCTGGGTTACATAAGTAAACTCGAGGCTGTGCCAATTTTGAGGCTGTGTTACAAAGCAAGACCCTGTCTCAAAACAATACAAAACAAAGCCTCCAGATAAAGTTTATATAGAAGAATACTATGTGAAATTGAGCAAAAAATAAGCTTGAAAAATGATTAAAAAAAGAGAATTGTCACTCCAGATTTTAATATTTGCTACAAAGCTAATAAAAAATCTGTGATATTTATATATAAATTGATTGAGATACAATGCTGAAACAGATCTAAGTAGTATATATGCTAAATTTATATTGTTAAATGGGGCATTTTTTTATTGAAAATAATGGTGCCTTCCAGTTAGATTAGTCAATAGTATTTAGTGACTATTTCCTATATGGCTCAAATCAGAGCTTCTCATGTGTTAACTCAGCTCTTAAAAAGTTCTTTGAGATAAATGCTATCATCATCTCCCTTTGCTGATAAAAACTCTGAAACACAGGGAAGTTTATTAGCTTGTCCAAAGACAAACAACTGTAAATAGGTAGCGGTAGGCTCTGAATCCAGGCAATAAACCGAAATCATTACTTAATACATAGTACTGTACACAGAAACTTTCCTTCTAGATGTATCTGCATGTATACAAGAGCATTTTTATAATGTCACTGGAAGACACTAATTAGAAGACAACTCAGAGGAACATTGATATAATCTTGAAATGAGAGACACTTTTTAAAGCATGATACAAATCCCAGAAGACATGAAGGAAAGACATTGATTTGACAGTGAAAGTTAGAAACTTCTGCCTACATGGTCATGGTTTAGATGGAGAACGCCTCCACCCAGGCCTCATGTGCTCATGGGGTGGGGGTTGGAAGAGGACTGAATCCTGGCCATGCTGTGCCTGGCATGCTGGTCCAAAGCAGCAGGTCCTGGTATTTCCCCATCCCTGGTTCCTCCTTTCTCGTTTTGCTCCTGGCCACCCAGGCGTGAGCAGCTTTCTTGTAGCCAGGATTCTCTGCCATGCTGTTTTCTGATGGAGCCAGCAAACCATGGAGTGAAACTTCTGAAACTCTGGACTAAAATCAACTTCCTTTCCCTTAGGTAAAATGAGCACTGGGTATTGTGGCCCCATGACAGGAAAGTGACTAAGGTGTGTATATTATTACAGAATCAAATGTCCAATAACTAGCCAAGAGGAAATATACAAAACCAATTTGATAGAAGAATAAGCAGTAATGGACAAAACAGTTCTACGGATGACATTAGAAAACAGTTCAATGAAAACGAGCAATAAAAACAAAGAGACACTTCACAGAAGAGAAGACTCAAATAGTTAACAAAAGGGTATAGTGGTGGCAATATGTACGGTGTTAATAAGGTTTTACAGAAACCCTCCACTTTGCAGTTTTAAGTTGGCCTGGGCACCAAGATTTTCCTGCTCGACCCGCATCCGAGCTTTCCCATTACACCCCACTTACTATCTCAGTCTCTTTTGGAGGCTGTAATCAGACAATCTGGCAAATGCCTGGGATTGTTAGGTGGGTAGAGCTCAGGGAGGGAGATGTTGAAAGTGGATTCTTGTGAATTACTTGGCAATGATTTTCTGCTGCTGTTTCCTGGTTTTCTTGAGAGAATATATTTTCCCCTTTCTGCTTAGTGATCTAGTCTTTTCCACTAGTAAAGTGGTCTAGTTCCTTTTTGTGCTTCCAAGGGGAGTGAATTTTCAGCCCCCCCGCTCACAGCTCTTTCTCATTCTGGCCACCATCCCATCTAGTCTTTGGGAGAGAAAAGATATTCATTAAAGTTTTAATATTGTGTTTTTCAAAATAAAGAGACCTGGTACCCCTTGGCCATCATCTCATCTTCCAATCTCCCCCTCTCCCCCTAATCTCCCCCAGCCCTAGACAAACATTAATCTACCTTCATTATACATATGTTTATGTCTTCTGAGCTCAAATATGAAATTCTGGTTCCATAAAAGCAAAATTTTGTCCTTGTAACTGACTTCTTTCAAGTTTCTATACCATGAATCAGTGCTTCATTTTTTATTACTGCCAAATAATTTTCCTTTGCAGTGGCTACTAGACCATGTTTTATTTATAAACTCTTTGGTTGATGGGTATTTGGGGTAATTCCACTCTCTGACTAGTGTGGCTAATGTTGCTGTTAACATTTTTGTCCATGTTCTGTGTGAATATATGTTTAATTTCTTTTAGATATATACCTAGGAATAGAATTTTCATGTTTTATGACAACTTTATACCTAGCCTTTTGAGGAAATATCTGACTATTTCTAAAAAGGCTGTAATCAAAAATTTTAGCTTCAGATGGTATATAAGTTATGGAACATAGAAATTAGTAGAGATGTTTAAGGGGGGTTAAGTGACTTAAAGTTAAAAATTTAGTGAGAGATAACTAGAATTTGATCTTTTTATTTTGTGTAACAAAATAAATCTAGTAATAATATTGTTAAAGGTAATGATATTAATAAAATATTGATTTATTAGTATTGCTATATCTTTTTGTCTAATCAACTTGTCTTAAAATCTTTACACATGCATTCATGCATACACATTAGTTTATCCATTAATGTAATTATAAACACGTTACTTTTAGAACATACATTTTCACTTTTTTATTCTCCTTTTTTTGTGATTACTCTCTTCCTGCCTTCTACGTTACATTTATTCCCTCCTCAAGGGACTAACAATCTAATTATATTCACTCATAATTCCTCTATGATATAATTCTATACACACATGAAACTTCTTCCAAATCAACCAATATACTTTTATTTCACTATTTAAAATTCTTTCATAATAGTAATGTGGATATTTTAAAATTTATTAAGTCAGTTGGTTGAGTAGCCACTCACTGTTTCTGATTCTTAATTTAATGTGATGCTAGACAACGCTACTATGAATATCCTGGTTATTCAACAAACTACTGGCACTAACCTCACCTCAGAGTATTTTCGATATTCAGTCTCAAGTTGTATCTCATCTGCATATTCACGAGATCCCTAGGAAATTTATACTGACACTGAAGAGTTAGTATTGGCCTTGACATAAGACACTGCTGCTAGTGCTATTGTTTTCTATTATCATACTGCAAGCAGTGAAATTCTGGGGTCAAAAGTGTATATACTTTTAATTTTAATAGATGCTTTCACAGACTGCTCCCCCTAAAGCCTGCAGTACTTTGGGTTTCTGCTGGTGGTAGTTAAGAATACCCTTTATCCAGATTTCCATTAGCACTGAGTATTGATGCTAAGACGGGAAAGTTGCCAAGATAGGAACATTTAGATTTTATTTGAGTTTTTTTCATGCAGTTGAGAAAAATGGTCCTAGGTATGACTGAATAGTCCCAGTTTTGGATTCACAGAGCAAATGATGGAAAGGGGACACACACACACACACACACACACGCACACACACACGCAGAGTAGAGAATGAGGATGTGACTACTTTAATGGGAACAATTTCTTCACTTGAAAATTTCTCAGGTTTTCTCTTCCTTCTCCTTCCTGTCTTCTTCACACTTTCTATGTTTTCATGTTTCACGGGCAGGGAGTATAACACAATAAAGTCTTACCAAATGTCTAAAAAATAATCAGGAAATTGTAAATTAAAACAAAGCGCCACATTTCACCCCTAAGATTGGCAGATTTAAAAATATTAACAATATTTACACTCATAAATTGTGCTGAGAGTAAAAATGAATAATGTGCCTTTAGGGAACAATATAGCAGTACAGACATACTTTATGACTCAGGGAGGAATCTGTCATACAGAAGCAGTCACCCACAAGAAATACAATGTATTAATAGGTGTCCATTGAAAACTTTGAAACCATTTCAGTTTCCGCTGGTAGAAACATTAATTACTATGTTGGGGTGTATGGATGATGTTGGCCCCTAATATGAAAAGCTCTACAGTCACATTGCTAAGCAAAATATAAACAACATCTCAGAGCAACACATTTCATATCATCCATTTCCTGAGGTAGTAACCACAGGTTGTGTATGTGTGTATATGTATGTGCACATATCTAAGACATTTTTAAAAATGCACCAAATCACTGGCAGCAGTTTGCAAGCACGCATGTTTTGTGGGATGGTAACGTATGTACTAGTTTCTAAATAATAGCAATAATGCTTAACATTTATGAGACCTCCAATGTGTGTGTCCATAATTGTGGTATAGTCCTACATGACTTTACTTGAACGTCACAGTCACATTATGAGGTAAATATTATTACCTTAATTTTGTCATTAAATTAACTGAGTTACAAACAGGTGAAATAATTCAGGAATAAGTGAGATGACATAATTAGAAAATTTTAGTGCTCAGAAGCTTGCTCAGAACCTTAATATTATCTCTATTTATCTATCAATCAATCTATCGTCTAGTATCTTTTTGCTTTCTCTTTTTTTCTTTCTCCTTTCCTTCCCTTCTTTTCTTTTTCCTTTCTTCCCTTCCCTCCCTCTCTCCATTTTCCTCTCTCTCTCTCACCTCCTCCTTTCATATCTCTCTGTCCTTCTCTTTTCATGTTAAGTTTCTAGGAGAAATTATCCAGTTTTTCATTTCCTTTATTGAAGTACAATATAATGTTTGACAATACATTAAGTTCCCCAGACAGTAGCACGAAAGATAGATGATTTTATTTTTTTATGGTTCTGGCCAGTGTGATAAAGGTTGCCTCATGGCACAGCACGTGTGGTAGGTGATCGTCTGATTGTAGGTCTCCAGCTACAATGGTAAATGCAAGCAAATAGAATCCATGCCTCCATGCCCCTGATCCACAGAACCAAAGCATTTCACAGTAAGAAGACTTTATAGTTCTCACCATTATTTTCCTAACAAAGAAATAGAATCAAGAGGGTGTTAGTGGCAGAACTACTATTCAAATGAAATTTTCTCACTCCCAGGCCAATCAATGTTTTTTTCCACTAAATCATTATTTAAGATTGTGCCACTTATCAACACATTTGCTTCCTGTAGGATGTAACCAGCAGATGGGCAGAGTGCTGACTTGTTCCTGTCTCTGAAGACTGTCAAATTTGTGTCTTTATCTATTAGAAAGGCAGGTCCTAGACAGCCAGTGTTGAGTTTTACTAATTAATCTTAAAGGTTTGGTTGTTACACCCTCTTAACAAGAACCAGAAAAGAAAATTGTGGAGGTCAAATGTATTTCCCAAGATTTAGATTAGATTATGTAAACTGACTTGCTGGTTTGTACAGGAGCCCCCTCCACACTTCCAATTCTAAGGTCTCATGGTGTTAAATAATTGCAGCAACAGCAGTGTGCCTGTGTGCTTAGCAGAAGATGTCCTCAGACCACAGCTGGAGGGAAGTGAATCGTCTGCAGAAGACACGGCAAGACTGACAACCTGCAGTGATGGGCTCAGGTCACGAAGACAGGCAGGATGTCACTGTCAGCTGAGCTCGTGTACAGGTGACTTCCCCTGGACAGAAAAAAAGGTGAAGGGTCAGGAAACATGTGGACCCTGAGGAGGGCAGAGAAAGTAGAGTCCAAACCACTTTTCCTGATTTTATTCAGGCCAAGCGGAAGACAAAGGTCTGTATCCACCAGCTTTCCCTGAGCTCATACATCCGCAGACCCATGAGAGCCTCTCCCATGATCTCCAGCTCCCGCCAGAATCTGTTGCACCCCGCTGCTGTGCTCAGCTCTTCAGCCTGGAGAAGAAAGTCGTGTGGAAGTCTGCGGCTCCTAAGTCTTGCTTGAGGCTGGAGGCAGGCACGTAGCGCTGCCAGGGAACACGGCACCACAGCAGCATGCTCCCACTTCGTAAACTTTCCGCTTCTCACAATTTTTTTGTCACTTTCACGAGTTCTGTGCTTGTTTCAGGTTTTACTTTTCATTTTAAAAATTATTTTGAAGGTAGTGAAATACAGCAGAACAATACAGAACACAGCCAATTGAGACAGTGCAGTGAAATTGGTACAGAATGTCACAGCAGGTTACTGGGATAACAGTAATAGGTACCACAGTATATCTCGTTATCTTCACAATAGCTGTTCTTTTAGTCAGATACAGCAAAATCAAATCAAATACAGAGAATTATAGAACTTATCAAAACAGAATATTGAATAGAGCAATATAATTAATCAGAGCAAAGCAAAAAAGTGATAACAATATTTGCCTTCAAAGAGATGGCAGAAGGAAATCCCCCCATTTGCTATATTGCATATAGTCAGCCTCCCAAGAGATGCTCAGACTTCTGGCTCCCAGTTGCTAATGGGGGAGGGCGGGGAATGGGATGTTTGTTTCTCAACCCACATGATGGTTGGCTCACCGCTGCCTACCAGGGAGGTGAGTGGGTTGCTTTCTTTCCCAGTGCCCTCAGTTCCAACATGGTGGGATCTCAGGAGAGGCTGGCTGGTTCTCTCCCTGGGCCTTTTTAAAATTAATCAAGCCATCTAACACCAATTAAAAAAACAAACATGAATATGACATAAAAGTATGATCCCACATCCTGGTAAAACTACTTAAAAGAAAAAACTCTTAAAAATACTAGACCACTTCAAACAAAAGACCTAATCAAGAAACGGGCAAGTGAAATGAACAGCCGCTTCTCAGAGGAAGAAACGCAAATGGCCAAAAAATGTGACAAATTGTTTAATGTTCCTGGCCATTAGAGAAATAAAAACTGAAACAATGCTAAGATTCCATCTTACACCAGAAAGAAGGGCAACCATCTAGAAACCAAACAATTACAAATGCTGGTGAGGCTGTAGTTAAAAAGCAACCCTCCTGCATTGTTGATGGGGATGCAACAAAATAAAATTAGACTGTATAGTCTCTTTGGTTTGAATAAGGCATAGTACAAGCAAATACCACAATAAAGGGTGAATAGGAGACAGATCTCTTGCAAATGGAAAGGAATCCAAGAGGACGTGAGGGAGGGGAAGGGAAATAAGTGGAATAAAGATACGTCATGTCCAGGAATCTAATAACCTCACTTAATATAAACATGATATGTCGTAAACTGGAGGTAGTAATACCAACAAGAACAAAAATGGGGAAAGAAGATTTCAAGGAGAAGGAAGGGAGGCAGAGGAGAAAGGGACGGGATTAAAAATAGAACCAATATGTATTATGTCCAGGTGCCCACTCTCTAAGGTGATTGCAGACTGCATGTGCTACAGACATCTGCTAATAAAAAAGAGAAAAGAAAATATCGTAATTTCATTTGTCACAAAATCAGTTATTTTTTTCTTTTTGAAATTTCAGACCACTGAGGCTTTCTTGCCACCTCCAGCTCTTGATTATTACTCCTTTAAAGAATGCCTATGACACTTATTTCTTGTTCTATGAATTTGGCATCTAGCTTTGCATATTTGCCTTCTAATCTTGTGGAACCACTGCAGAGAAGCTGTATACTTCCTCTGCATATTTTTTTAATCACCTGTGCAACATTATAGAATATTTTAGAAATGATAGATGAATTAGTAATCACTTTATGAGCTGATTTCTCTGTACTCAGGAGCTTTACTTTGTAATTAACACCAACAAATGAATAAGAGAAAATATTTTTTCATAGTCTCTTTCTAAAGTAGACCATGCTTACCAACCTGAATGAATTTCAAAAGCTGTGTTTTCAGGGTCTGGGTGGACCCAAATATGACATTTTTGGTAGACAATGGCCATGAACTTTTGTTTTGTTTCCTTTCACAGTTCAGGTGGCTTTAGCTGGCACACATGTGTGCACAGATGTTGAGAAGGGCTAGGAGGTGCATGGTGCCAGTACCTCAGCTCTGGGAAAAGGAAACACTTCACAGAAAATAGGTGCCACCTGGAGAGAGCTGCAGTTTGCCAAGCGAAACCAGTTTGGCTAAAGATAGCTAAAAAGCCATTCCCCGGGGTATAAGGTAATGTTTGTTTATACATGACCCCGAGTGAGGGCGTGTGTGTGTGTCTAGCTAGGTGTTCACCTCATGTGTGTTTCATTCCAAAGAAGCCTTTGACCTGGTCATGAATCCACTTGCAGAATGAACAATTTTTGTTTAATATTTGGTCTGTTGGGAAGGGGAGGGCTGTTAATAAATATTTAACAGGCATTGAAGAAAGAATTTTTAATTTCCTTCTGTGTTCAGCGACTTCATGAAGATTCTGCTAACCTATCCAAGAAGGATTGGGAGCTTTGAAGAACTATGCAACCCTGCACAGTGATACATATCACATCCTCATCCTAGCAGAACTTGGTTATATTTGAGGAGATTAGGTATATTCATGTGCGTTCTTCAGTGGAATTTAATTCAAATGTCATGTCTCCTTGGTCAAGTTTCTAAACTTCTTGCGGCTTGGTTTCAAGGATACTAATATATTGTAGCATAATTGTCGGTGTCACTCCCGGCCGGCAGGAAGGACACACAACAAAGTCTGGCAGTGGACAACCTTTTCTTTTATTTTCCTTCTCCGTACAGCCTGCCCCGGGAATCCTCCCGGCCGAAGCCTCTGTTGGTCCGCTCCCCGCGGCTCCTTGCGTGCTTCTCTCCAAAGCCTCTACCGGTCCGCTCTCCGCGGCTCCTTCCGTGCTTCTCCCTACAGTCTGTCCCGAAGCCTCTACCGGTCCGCTCTCTGTGGCTCCTTGTGTGCTTCTTCTGCTTCTTTTGCTTCTTCTTCTTTTCTTGGCGGGAGAGGCACTCACTTTTATAGGGTTACAGTGGCCAACCAGTTCAAAGCACGCGATGCGGGCTGATTGGCTAACATCAGTTGTTGCTAGGCAGACTATCTTACAGGGCGGGTTGTGAAGCAGGAGATCTTACAGGGCGGGTTGTTTACCAAGCAGGAAGCAGGAGATCTTACAGGGCGGGTTGTTTACCAAGCAGGAAGCAGGAGATAAGCGCCATCTTAGCACACTCGATGGGAGGGGTAATCTAGCTCAGGCTTTGCTCTTTCCTACAGGCCTCACGTCCGCCAAGTAAGGCGACCGGGCTCGGCCGCGGCTCCCAACATCTCCCCCTTTTTTATTTTTTATGAATGTGCGCATCGTAGCCCTTCCTGGACTGGGTGCAGAGGCTTATGCCCTATGCGTAGGCCCACCGTAGGTCCTTGGCTTAGACCTTGGTCGGCCGTCCCATGGTCTGCCAAGGCCCTGAGGCCCTCGTCCTTTTTCTAGGGCCAGGCACAAACTGGATGGAACCTGGATGCACACAAGCTTGCACTCATTTCCTCTCCGTAAAGAAATCCCCTCGGAGAGAAATTTAGACCTGGGCAGCATCTAACAGTCCAGCGGCTTACGTGCAAGATGGGGTAGGGCCTGGCTTAGGTTGAGTCGCACCGGGGGAGTACGCTCTTACCCGTCATTGACTCTCCTACCCAGCTATGTCATAATTTTTTAGAGGAGGAGTGTGGGAAGCTCACCGCCCCTAGACTCGGTCGTAGGCTAGGCGAGCGAGCCATGCATATGCCTGAGGATCTTTTTGTCCATTTTGGGCTACTGCTATTTCTATTCATCTTGTTGGTTGGTCTGTGATGGATCTCCGGTAGGGCAGGTCTGATCTTCAGTCGAGGGCTTTGTTGCCCGTGTCAGTCTCTCCGGTACCCACAGTGGTTCTCGTCCCGGTTCCTGTGGGAAAACACAAACCGCGCCTCGGTTCCAGCTAACCACCGGATCCGGGCCCATCCATTGTCCTGTTAGGACATCTTTCCATTTAACCCACCCTTTATGGTTGGGGGAAGGGTTGCAGTGCTCCATAGCTGGGGAGCAATTATCATTATTTAAATTTAAAAAATTGTGTGTGAATAGTGCCATGGATAATCGTGCCTTTGGGGCCAGGCCTTGGCCTACTCCCCCTTTTTGTTTTTGTAAAATTTCTTTGAGGCTTCTATGAGCCCTCTCAATGATTCCTTGACCTTGGGGATTGTATGGGATACCATGTTTTAATCGTCTGCACTATTTGGGCAGTTGCGTTTAATGTGTCCTGGGTCCCCGCAGCTGAAGCACCCCTTGGCTTTATGTTCCTCTCTAGGCCCGCGAGGTCCCCTTTGTTGCACTGCCGCAGCCAGAAGAGCTGCAACTCCCGAATTAGAAAGCGGCCCCCCTATTTCTCTGCATATTCTGATCCAGGCGTTAAGATCCTTATTCTTATGTGGGGCTATTGCTGCCTTACATTCCTTTGTGCATTGTTCGAAAATCAACTGCCTAACCAGCGGTTGAGCCACTTCCCTATCGGAAAAGATCTTATCGGCGGCATCTTGCATCCGAGCCACAAAATCAACGAATGGCTCTGTTGTGCCCTGGACTATTTTAGAAAGGCACAAGGATGCCGTTCCGGCACCACTCACCTGCTTCCAGGCGCGAAGCCCAATGGTATTGATCTGCTCATAAACTGCACCAGGGAACTGAGTCTGATCATCAGCGTGTTGGCCTTCCCCCATAAGCATATCTCTATTCCATCCCCGGTTCCCTCGGTTAGCGTTTCTTTCCGCCTGTTCGGCAGCGAACTCGGCGTACCAGGCTCGCCAATCCAGGTAACTACCCGAGGGCAGACACGCCTTTGCCAGCTGAGTCCAGTCCGCGGGGGTGAGGGGCCCAGAAGACAGGTTCTCCAGCATGGCAATGGTGTAAGGCGCAGTCGGCCCAAAGGTTGTAACTGCATTTTTAAGTTCTCTAATCTGCTTTATTTCAAAGGGTTCCCACACATTACGTCCCTGACCCATGGCCCTCTGTACAGGATATATCCCATAGGGGCCGCTATCTATCCCTGGGAACGGGTGGTCTTCATTAGACACACGACCCCCACGCCACAGCTGTCTGTGGAAATAACGTCCCGCTGGTGGCGGAGCATCGTAAGATGGCGGCCGTGGCTGAACAGAAAATGGCGGCCTGTGCGTTATTTCCTGTACTGACGGAAGAGGGGGGAGTTCCCATGCGGCGGCCTCGCGGCGAGGGACTGCTTCCGGGAACGAGTTCCAGGGCGGAGCAGAAGGTTCTGTCTCCCTCCCCTGCCAGGGGGCGCTCAGAAGCTCTCTGCTTTTTCGTAAGCCTAGCTGAGCGGAGCGCAATTCGCGGCGCAACGCAGCGAAAGAGCCTTGCGTCTCCCCATCAAGCGACTTAGGCCCCTGACAGCTGGTCTCTTTGGCCTCCTCACCATTCAACCTTCCCTCGTCCTCGGAGTCAGACGACTCCAAGGCTTGGGCCCCGTCCTCCTCCTTAGCATCTTTGTTCCCCTTGACGGACCCCTCTCGGGAGCTCCCTGACTGGGCCTGCTCAAATACCCTGCGTACTTTTGTAAGCTCTTGAGAGCTTTCCCCGCAACCACCCTCACTCTTAATGCCGTTACCTAGCATGTTTCCCATTTTTTAATATGTTACTCACCGCGTGAGGCCCAAGGAATCCGCCACTTACGCGTGAGCCTGAGAGGAGTCTACAAACCCTGTAGGTGCGCGCCACCCAGGGCCCAGGTTTATCCTCTACTCACCTGTCTTGCAGCTCTGCGTTGGAGTGTTGTCCACTGCCACGTCTCGGGGGTGATCAGCTCCCCGTACGGGCCACCAGATGTCGGTGTCACTCCCGGCCGGCAGGAAGGACACACAACAAAGTCTGGCAGTGGACAACCTTTTCTTTTATTTTCCTTCTCCGTACAGCCTGCCCCGGGAATCCTCCCGGCCGAAGCCTCTGTTGGTCCGCTCCCCGCGGCTCCTTGCGTGCTTCTCTCCAAAGCCTCTACCGGTCCGCTCTCCGCGGCTCCTTCCGTGCTTCTCCCTACAGTCTGTCCCGAAGCCTCTACCGGTCCGCTCTCTGTGGCTCCTTGTGTGCTTCTTCTGCTTCTTTTGCTTCTTCTTCTTTTCTTGGCGGGAGAGGCACTCACTTTTATAGGGTTACAGTGGCCAACCAGTTCAAAGCACGCGATGCGGGCTGATTGGCTAACATCAGTTGTTGCTAGGCAGACTATCTTACAGGGCGGGTTGTGAAGCAGGAGATCTTACAGGGCGGGTTGTTTACCAAGCAGGAAGCAGGAGATCTTACAGGGCGGGTTGTTTACCAAGCAGGAAGCAGGAGATAAGCGCCATCTTAGCACACTCGATGGGAGGGGTAATCTAGCTCAGGCTTTGCTCTTTCCTACAGGCCTCACGTCCGCCAAGTAAGGCGACCGGGCTCGGCCGCGGCTCCCAACACATAATAATGTGGCATATATCATAGAGGTACTGAGAACAGTAAGTATTCTAAGAAAGAGCATAGCATATAAGAAGTTATCTGTTACTGATACTCTTGTATCATGAATACCTTTATGGCCTCTCTTATCCCTTTATTTTTCTTCACCTTTTTCTTTAATTCACAAACATTTTCAACAACTTAATTTTGAAATTACACTGAAGTGTGTGGAATAAACCCATAAATATGAGAATCCATAATTTTCCTTACTGTTGGCATTTATGCAACGAGCTCACCATAAGGGGAGCTCAACTGCTAATTCATTTTAAAGAAGTTAAAATTAGTTGTATTGCAGTTTAGGTTAGAATTGAACATTTAAGGTTTCTAAATTACTAACCAGGACTAAAGATAAGGACATCAGATCATAAAATCTTCAGTGGTGCAGACACCATGCTAATATAGATCTTTGTATCTGGCATACAGTAAGCTTCTCAAACAAGGTGTACAAAAGTGAGTAACAGAGAATTAGACTCAGTGTTGCTTGTGAGGTACCTAATATTCTACCTGGGTTGAACTCAAGGTTTTATTGTCAGCAAATTTGCCATTTCTGAAATCTGAAGCATTATATTGAAACAGAAGTTCTCTTAAGTTGCTGGAACATCCTGATTATCATTACGCTAGAACTCACTAGAATTGCAAATTCTGAGCTCCAGAAATCTACTGAATCAGAAACTCTGAAGATGAAATCTGACAATCTGTGTTTATATTGTTTTTTAAAACAGATGTTAGGTGTTAGAGCAGTTTGGGGGTGCAGAAAACTTAAGTGGAAAGCAGAGTTCCTGTGTATACCTCACATTTGTACAGCCTCCTAACCTAGCAATATCACCCACCATGGTGGTACATTTGTTACCATCTCTGATCCTTCATGAAAACATCATTATTACCCAAGTCTATTATATATACTAGGTTTCCATCTTGATGTACATTCTGAAGGTTTTGACAAGTATCTAATGTCATTTGTCTTCCATTGTAGAATCATACAGAAGGGTTCACTCCCCTAAATGACCTATTTTAGAAACCCTCCGAGCTATGCAGATGCATGTTAAATTTTGACAAACACTATTGCAGGATAGATATTTTCAATGCAAAGTTGAATAAAAAGCCAAGGAGTTAGACTGACTTAAATCCTACAACTGAGTTGAAACTGAAATCGACTTATCTTATTCTCTTCTTAATACACGTGTGGAGGCTAATGATCAGCACAGTTTTTAAAGACTCTGCTGTCTTTGCTAAAATTTTGGGACATCTTCCTCTCCCATCATACTAGTTGGAAAGTAGAGAAGGTGCTGTGGAAAGGACACTTATTTATGTTTCTGTTATTTTGTAACATTTTTATTAGTACATGTTTGTGGTACTTGGTGATTACATTCATTGTGGGAGCTGGTATGCAGAGATAACACATCTTAACACTTTTTGTCTCCCCATCCCCTGTACTCCCGTTTTCTCCATCTCTAGATCCCTTTCTCATTTGCAAAATCTCTATCACCTGATTCTTATTATTCATCTTTTATTTTGCTTTTTAAATCATTTGTACTCCTGGGTTGTTTGATTTTATTAGCTGTGAACAGCTATTTTGAAGAAAACAATACATTATAATAGCTAGTGCTACTTTAATACCATCTTGTTTTGAAGTCCTACCATTCTTTTGTTCTTCTGTTTCTATTGGTTCTATCATGTTGTATCTTATAGGATTTTATTATGTGTGATAGTATAAACAAATTTTTTATGGACAATGGGATAATATAGTAGCCATTGTTCATTTTTTGTTATTTGATTCTGAATGCCCTGTAATACTTTCATTCTCTTGAATGGTTTGTACTATTTTGTTATGTTTGATACTATTGTATATGAAGGTATGCTCAAGTATTTCAAGGAAAGAAACATTATGGTAGCTACTGTTATTTCGGGTTGTCTTGTGGTGAAATACTGTGTTGCTTTAATTGTTCTGTTCTGATCTGTTTTGTTATGCCCTCTTTTATCTTAATCTCATTAAAATAAAAAAATTTTCAAAAAATCATTTGTACTTTGGTTTCTTATAATCATAAAATATTTATCCTTATGTGTCTGAACTATTTCACTTACAACTATGGTCTCAAGTACATTCATTTTACTATAAACAACTCAAATTTATCCTTTATTGTTCAATAGTGTTCCATTTGTATAAGTATCATCATTTTAGTTTTAAAATTTTGGGGGGATACCTAAAATTGAACTCAGTACCTCACACTTGCCAGATAGGTGCTAAATCCCTGGTCTTATGTTTTATTTTTTTAAAAAAATATTTTATTATTAAAACTTTCAAACATATGCACTACAGAGAAAAGTATAATAAATTCCTATATACCTATTGTTTATGTTTAGCAATTATCTTTTATCACTTATATTTACATGTAAGTCTTCCTCATATTCCAAATAATTTTAAGCAATTAGAAGATAATATAATTTCACCAGTAAATATTTATAGATCAGAAAATAGAAGAGGAAACTTCTCAAATAACTGTATAGGTTTAAACATGATGAAGATAAAAGCATAGAAAAATGATAACAGATCATGATAACAGGCTCAAAATCCTTAGCAGAACATTAGGAAATCAAATACAAGTATATGTACAAAAGAAAGCACATCATGTCCAAAGGAATTACCCCAGGAATGCAAGGTTCGGTTCAACATTCAAAAATCAATCAATGTAATTTGCCATGAGAGCAAGCTAAAGATTTTAGCTGCCCATGAGGGCAGCTATATGATTATGCAAACAGATTCAGAAAGATTACTGGACAAATCTCAACAGCCACTAATAATCACTTCCAGGAAGTTAGGTATCAAAAGGAAATTCTTCTGCCTAATAAAAACATACACTAAAAACCTACAGCATCATATTCAGGGATTAAAGACTGTATGCTTTCATTTCATGCTTGAGTGTAAGGTACAGATGCACATTTGTATGACTTCTATGCAACATTATATTGAAGATCCTATCTTGTAAAATACATTCACAAATAAAGTCATATAGATTAAAAAGGAAGAAATGAAGCTTTGAAAATTCATTGTCCACATGATTTTACTGCGTAGAAAATCTCAAAGAATCCACTAAAAAGATACTAGAAGATGCACATTTAGCAAAAATAGAGATGACAAGGACAATGCAAAAATTAATTATATTGCTATAGAGTAGCAAATAAAAATTGGAAGTGAAAACTTAAAAAGAAGAACCACTTTCAGTGATATGGAAGAACATAAAATACTTTGGGATAAATCTAACAAATATGGTCACTATTTGGATGCTGCAAATGGATAAAACAGTAATGAAAAAAGTATAGTGAACTTCAAGGTGGCCCCCAGTGACCTCTACTTCCTGATGTTCAAAATCTCACATGAATGTTCTCCTACACCAAATACATTAGCCCTGTGGCTGGGAAGATATTGTGAACATGACTCTGTGTGATATGACTTGTGATGTTATATCCTAAAAGTCACTGTAGCTTCCATCTTGGTTTCTTAGATCACTTGCTCCAAATAAGTCAACTTCCAAATCATAGGAACACAAAATAACCCCCTGGATACTCCTAACATCCAGTGAGGATCTCAGGCTTTCTGCCAGAAACTACACGCGTCACATTAGAACTAGATTCACTGCCTGGCATCGCATGACTGAAATGACTATACACTCATGAGGGACCCACACCAGAACCACCCAGGTAAACTTCTCCCACACTTCTGTCCCACAGAAATGCTAGTGTGACCCATTCATAGTGTTTCAAGTCACTAAGCTTTGTATCATTTGTTACACAGTAGCAGAAAACCAACTCAGGTTTCATACTTCGAAGTGAGATGCTAGCATTTAACAAATATTAGTAAATGTTAGTGTAGCCTTCAAATATGAATGATCAGAAAATGGTATTAAGATTTTGAGAAGCATATTAGAGAAACCAGAAAGAGCAGGTATTCTCCTTTGTGGTATTTTTCCAAAAGAGTTAAAGACATCACACCCCAGTGATACATGCATATGCATGTTTATAGCAGCCCATCTCATAGTAGTTAAAGGTTGAAAGTGGCCTGTGTGCCCATCAACAAATGAAAAGATAAAGAAAATGTGATATTTATATATAATGGAGTATTAATTTGCCATAAAGATAAATTTAAGTTGTTTATAGGAAAGCGGAAGTCCTGAAACCATAATGTTAAGTGAAATAGATCAGACACACAAGCTTAAATATGGCATAACTTACTTTATATGAGAAACCCAAAATAAAAATAACTTTTAAAGAGTAAAAGTCAGATCTTTTTGCAAATGGAAAGGGAACCCAGAGATGGAGAGCATGAAAGTGGAGGAGGTGAAGGGGCATAGAAAGAATTAAGATACTTTGAGTACATGTACCTAACCCCAAGACGAACATAAGCCGTTATCTACTTCAAACATATACTAATAACAAAGAACGTTGAAGAGGCTGTCAACAGGAGCCTGATGATATCTTAGAGGTCTTTAAAAATTCAAAATTTATTACCAAATTTTTATTACTTTATGCTTTCAAGTTATAAATTATCAATGAAAATATTAAAAGGCATAAAAGAGCAAGGTGTGATGGAATCCTATTTCCTGTCCTCCATGATGATCTATGTGTGCCCCTGAAGGTTGTTCTTCTTAACATGTGTGCAAGAAAGGTGCTATGTGATTCTTGAAGAAAGTTTCAGTCATTCCTCTTTATATATTGGGGGATAAGTCACTGTTAAATTCCTATGGGTAGGTTCGTGTGCATTCTGTGTACAAACCGAGTACAAGGAGCATGACAGGTGCCGGGAGACCATTACTTTCTATCTGCTTGAGCTTGGACCACACCACAGAGCCAGTCCTCCTCCTACTGTTCCATGCAATTTCATCAGGGTGAGCTCTGGAGCAAACATACCTGTAAAAGCCCCCAATTCAGGTAACTCATCACCCTGTTACTCATCTGGCCAATCTTACCTAGAGACCAAGAAGAGGCACCACACTGGTCCTCACCTCCTTAGAGATTGGAAAGCCTGACTTTATTGGTGTAGTTTCCCTATCATGGCACCAATTTTCTCTTTGTGCCATATTTTTGTTTCTGCTGACATGAATCTTCCCTGAGCATGGTTTCGCATGAAGTTCACTAACTGTAACCACTTTTATCACTAGATATGTGCTTGCAGTTCTTTGCTTTCCGTACAAAAGAGTTTGGGATCTGTCTGTTGGATCTGTTCTATGGCCTAAAACCTACACACGCAGACATTTTTAATCTTTCTAAACAGAAGTTTCCAGAGAATTTGCAGGATGGTTATAGTTTGATATCCTTATTTTAAATCCTAAAGAGGAATCTTCACAACTGGTTAGAACAGAAATCTCCAAATATTACTCTATATTTGACTTTGGCTTTTGACTTTAGGAGCCAGGCAGGATGAACACATCAGAGACAACTCTGAGTCTCACAGTATTTCTAGACCCAAAACACTGTTTCACATGATTCATCTTTCTTTTTTGTACTTAAGTAATTTTATTGGTTTATTTTAGATATACATAAAGATCACATTCATGGTATGGAATTTGTGCCCATACATGGTGTGTCTTGATTCCCCCCCCCAATTCATTTCCCTCTTCAATTACTCTTCCTTCTCTAAATTTACAAAAGCTTTGTTTTCATTCTTCCCTATTTTCTCACTTTTTTTCCCTTCTTTCCTTTGCCTTCCCCTTCCCTAAGTCTCCTTCTTATTTGAACATTTTGTTCCTATTTTGCAATATCTATTATATATTTTGCTCTTTATTTACACTTTCAGTTTCTTGTAACAGAGAAAGCAACGATGTGATACTTACACAGGTGTGTCTGATTCATTTCACTGAAGAGCACCCTCTCAAAGTGTATCATTTTTAGATAGAAATGCCTCAAGTTTATCTTTCTTTATGGATGAGTGGTACTCAATTGTACATAAAACTCACATTTTCTTTATCTTTTTGGGCTGTTTCCAAAATTCAGCTATTACAAACTGCAGCTATAAATAGGTACATATGTATGGTGTGGTATAAGGCTTTTAATTCTTTTGGAAATGTTCCAAGAAGGGAAATAACTTGGTGAAATGGAACCTCTAGTTTAAGTTTTTTGAGGACTCTCTACAAGGAGTTCTGCAATGGTGGTACCACTCCCACTAATAGTGGAAAAGTGTTCCTTTTTCTGCATAGCAGCATTTGTTATTATTTGCGTTCATGATAAAGTCATCTTTCTGGAATGAGATACAGTCTCAGCATTGTTCTAACTCACTTTTCTCCAATGATCAGTGATGTTGAACATTGTTTTATTATATTTATTTGTTGTTTGCATTTATTCATTTGAGAAGTATGTATTCATTTCAGATGCCCATTTTTGGACTGGGTCTTTAAATTTGGGGGATCTGATTGTTTTTTTACTTCTTTATATATTCTTTATATATTCAGATGTTAGTCCTTTGAAGAGCACCTGGCAAAAAGTTTTCCACAATCTGTAGATTGTCTCTTCACTCTGTTGGTGATTTCTTTTGTTGTGAAAAAGCTTTTTAATGGTATGAGACCCCAGTTGTTGATTCTTCGTGATAGTTCCTATATAACTGGTGCTTTGTTCACCAAGTCTTTGCCTACACTTATGTATTCAAATGTTCTACTATTCTATCTTCTAGCATATTCAGTGTTTCTGTTTTAATATTTAGATCTTTGATGTATTTTTGATTTCAGTTTAGTGCACAGTGGTAAACATGAGTCTAGTTTTAGTCTTTGGCCTGTAGAAAGCCAGTTTTTCCAGCACCATTTATTAAAGAGACTATCTTTCTTCCAGTGAAGGTGTTTGAACTCCTTTGTCAAAAGATAAGGTGACTGAGTGCGTTTAGATTTGTTTCTATATCTTTTAACGTGTTCCAGTTATCTTTGGACCTTTTTTTCACCAATGTCATGCTGTCTTTATTATGGTAGCTTTGTAGTATAGCTTCAAATCAGAGACTGCCTTCTGCCTTCCGTTTCTTGCTGAGAATTATGTTTGATATTCTCAGTTTCTTTTTGATTGAAATAAATTTTAGGATTGTTTTCTGTAATTATATCAGGTATGCTGTCAGTATTTTGATTGGGATTGCATTAAATCTGTATAAAATTTTGGAAGTATGGCCATTTTCACTGTTGACCCTTCCTATCCAAGAATAAGGGATATTTTTCTATTTTCTGATATCCTCTTTGATCTCCTTTTTCAGAATACTGTGGTTTTTAATGTAATACTCTTTCTTTTCCTTTGTTAGATTGATTCTTATTTCGCTTTTTTAATGCATTGTGTAGCTGTGGCTAATTTCTCTGTCAGTGAATTTGTTATTTATATACAGTAATCTAACTGATTTTTAAGTGTTGATTTTTGTATCCTGCTACATATTGATGTTCATTATTAAATGTACAACTCTTTTGGTGGGGTTTTTGGGATCTTCTGTGTAGAGTATCACATCATCAGCAAATAATGATAATTTAATTTCTTCCTTTTATTATTTTACTTTATTTTAAAGAGGATAAAACTGAATAAAACCAATCAAAACAAATCAATGTGTTACAGGACTTCAAAATATTACAAAATCAACAATAGTTACCATAATGCCTTTTGATGTTTTCAAAATAGCTGCAGATAACTTCAGACATAGTAAAAATCAAACAGAACAGAATAGAATCAAACAGAACAGAAACAATAAAAATAAGACAATGAATACAGTACAGAAATTCAAAATAAGCCAAAAGTAAATATATTATGAATACCATAATATATCTTGCTATTTTTGAAATAGCTGCTCCTGCCATTGGATTTAATATAATCAAACAAAACAAAACAAAACAAAACAAAAAAAACCCAACCCACCAAAACAATGAAAATGATATAGGACTTCAAAACAAGACCAGAGAGACTCAACAATGGCCACAACCCTCAGAAGGAGATTCTCCCCAGCTATCACAATGCATACTGCTGTCCTCCAAACAGATGAGTAGTGTTAGTGAAACCCCAAACCCCAGAGGCATCCAATTGCATTTCACCCTGATAGCTATCATGAAAGCCATGATAATCTGATCGTATATAGGGTGGGGTAGAGGCATTGGTACTTCTTGCTTGACAGCCTTTGACTTTCAGTCTATGAATTTCTTTTTGAATTAAATATTTTTGTTTGTGAAGTATATTGTTGTACTTTCTTCTTGATTCGTTCCGCTTGTCTGTTTCTTTTGATTGGTGAACTGAGGCCATTTGCATTGATTATTATTACTGATATGTATTGGCTTATCATCATCATATTAGTTTCCTGTTGTTGGTTCCCTGTCTTTCCTCTCTGTTTCACTGCTTACCTTGCCTAGTGGATTCTTTCTGTTGCAGTTCTTGGAATCGTAGTCTTCATTATCTCTTTCTAAAGTATACTTCACAACATTTTAGAGAGATGGTTGGTGATCATAAATTTCTTCAGTTATTCTTTGCCATGGAAGCATCTTAATTTTCCATTGATTTTGAAAGGTAGTTTTGCAGAGTACATCAATCTAGATTGGAGTTTGCTTTCTTTCAGGATTTTCACTCCAAGCTTTCCTTGATTTAAGGGTTCATACTGAGAAATCTGCTGTGACTATGATGGGTGTTTCTTTATAGTTGATTTGTTTTTTTGTCCTAACAGCTTTCAATATTTCTTGTTGTTCCGAGTTTCTGGAATCATCATTATTATATGCCTTTGGTCATGGCTAACTGGGGTTCTAAATGCCTCAGTTATCTGTATGTGAAATTCTTTTTCCATGCTTTTCTGTTATTGTTTCTGTAAAGTTTTTCTTTAATGACATTTGCATTGTCTCCTGCTTTTTCATGGACTCTGATCAATCTTATGTTGTTTTTCTTTGTATCCATGGTCCCTTGCTGTTTTTAAGATCTTTATTTTCATGATCACTAACTGAAGTCCTGTCTTCTAGAGCTAATATTCTATCATCACCTTGATTCATTTGGCTTCATATATTTTTAATGTGTTTTTTTATTTTGAAAAGAATAAAACCAAAAAGCAAAACAAAAAGCAAAACAAAACAAAATGGGGTCATTCAAAACAAAAGGATGGACATAGTACATAATTTAAAACTACAATACTAGGTGATCTACAATGGTTGCCATGATGTCTTTTCAATAGAATTGCCCATATCATCAGGTACAATAAAATTGAACATAGCCATACAGAACAAAATCAATAAAAACAAAACATTGGAGACATTATAAGACTTCAAAAGAGGGTAATAGTCAAACCAGAATGGGTATCATAGTGAATCTTACTGTCTTCAGAGTAGTTGCTTATACTCTTAGATTTGATACTATCAAACATAACAGATTTGAATAAAATCACTCAAGACAAGACAGGGATTGAACAAGACAGATTCAAATAAAATCAGTCAAAACAAGGCAGTGCAAGCAATACAAGGTTTCAGATTAAGTTAATAGGAAATTAAAAATGGTTACCATAGTATATCCTGCTGTCTTTGGAATAGCTGTCTATGCCATCAAATCTAGTACAACTAGACAAACTGGAACAGAATATAATCAAACTAAACAGAGTGATGAAAGCAATATGGGTTTCAAATCATGATACAAGTTTAACAGTGTCCTCTGCCTTCCTATTTAGACAGTTCCTCTCCTTTCATTTTCCCAGGGTGCATTGTACATTTTGTATCCCACTACTCCTTTAGATTTTAGATTAGGAAGGCAACCCACTATTTATCTAAGTGGCTATAAGCCTTTTTATCCCTGAATTTGGTCTCATGTTGTATCCATTTACCTACAAAAGCCTCAAGGTTTTCCTTCCTTATAGCTGAGTAGTTCTCCATTGTATAAAAGTGTTATGTCTTTTCAACCAATCTAATGGGTGAGCTACCCCTCACTTTTTTCTGGTTCTCTGTCACATAGAGCATTATTTTCTCATCTTTGACTTTCAGTCCATGAACCTTCTTTCAGGTTAAATATATTTCTTATATAGAACATCTTGATGGACCCTATCTGTTGATACACTCTGTCTGTTTCTTTTTATTAGTGTGTTGAGGCTATCCATGTTAGCAGTTATGGCCAATCTTCTCTGCCTCATCTCTGCCATGCTATTTTTCTGCCGTTGGTTGTCTAATTTCCCCCTTTATTCCACCGTCTAATCTGTTCAGTGAGCCTCCTCTGTTGCTGTTCTTGAAACCATCCTCTTTTTTCTTTCTCTCTAGAATGTCCTTCATTCTAGTATTTTTTTAGGGGGTCGGATTGGTGGTCATGAACTCCCCTAGTTCCTCTTTGTCATGGGAGAATCTTGTTTCTTCATTAATTTTGAGAGACATTTTTGCATGATACATCAGTCTGTGTTGGAGGTTATTTTCTTTCAGGGCTTGGAATACTTTGATCTACTTGATATGATGGTTTGTGTCAAGAAGACTGTCATGATTCTGATGGGTTTTCCTTTACAAGTGATCTATTTCTTTTCTCTGAAAGCTTTTGAGCATTCTGTTTTTGTGTTGAATTTCTGGGATCTTGATCATTGTATGTCTGGGTGTAGATCTATTTTGGTTGTAGCTGGCCGGAGTTCTGTATTCCTCATATATCTGAATATCATTTCTTTTTCCTATGCTTGGGAAGTTCTCTTTAGTTATTTCTGTAAATAGCCTTTGTATTTCATTTTTGTTTACCCCTGATTCTTCACTCACATTTTTTATTCTTAAGTTATAGATCCTCTTGTCATCTTCTAGCCTTTGTATTGTTACTTCCTTTTTCCTTGTTATTTTTAAGAGATCAACTGTCTGCTTTGTTCAGTGAGCCCCCTCCATCACATGGTTTCTTCAAACCATGGTCTTTTTTCTTTCTCTAGAATGTCCTTCAGTATTTTTTGTGATCACACATTGCAAACCTGTCTTCAAGGTTTGAAACTGTATCTTTAGTTTCTTTCAAGCAGTTTTACCAGCTTTCAATGGAGTTTTTAATTTCCTGGTAATCTCTTTGAATCTGTTTCATGTATTCTAGATTTTTTTATATTCTTCATTGAAGGTTTCTCTCCTTTTTCCATGTCTCTCCATTCTTCCATCTGTGTCTTCTTGAGAGGTACTTAGCATTTCTTTTATTATTTTTCTTATATCTTCCTTTACTTGTATTAGAATTTCTGTTTTTAGTTCTTTTATAATGTCATGAAGATAATTCTTTGTGTCAGATGCTGTTTTTTTCAGACACCACAGATGTGCAACCCCCAATCTCTTCTGTGTTTACCTCTCCTGGCCAGTAGTATTTGTGTTGGGAGCTGGAGATTTTCTTTTGTTCCTTCCTCTTGTCATGTTTCTGGTTTCCTCCAGACAAGTGGATAATGGGGGTCCCCAGCACTTCCTGTATTGGCTACAATTACTTTGAAGTGTGCAGGTTGGGGATTGCTGCCCTCCCCAGTATGTTGATGGCCACTGAAATACAAGCATGGGTGGGGCAGGCTGGCTCCTCCCTTCTGCTGGTCAAGCTCTTGGATTCTTCACCATGTTACTGTGTGCCATGCGAAGGGGGCTGGTTAGGTATAGTTTCAGGGAGATGTCATCTTTTGCTATTGGATCGTACACAGAGGTGGAACTCAATCCGAGCAGTTCTCATCAATCTGCTGTGCACTAGGAGTGGCTGACTGAAGCTGCTGTAGTTCTGGGTCTGGGTTTACCCTGCCAATTCCAAAATGCCACTCAGCCCCCTCGCCCACTCCTGCAGGAGAACTGATTTCCACGCACTGTCTGTGAGCCCCTACAGATCTCTGAGCCCAGTGCTGCTCTCTGTTGCCCCACTGTTCCCCTCCATGACTACTTCCTCCTGCTGGGACCCTCAGGCTTGCCAGCCCCTGGGCTTCACCATGACAGAGCATCTTTGGATTCCAGTGGCCTTTCATACACAATGGGACTGGCTCCAGTGAGAGTGAGTCTGGCTACAGCCTTTCGTCCACGTTGCTTCCTTTTTCTTTCTTTCTTTTTTTCCCTTTCCCTTTAGTTTCTTCCTGGGTCAAGAGGATCCATCTCCCTCCATCTGGTCTTCTCTAGGATGTTTTATTCTGGTATTTGAGCTGTTTCTCTCAGAGAGGCTTCCTATTTTGCTGCTTACTGATCTGCCGTCTTCCAGAAGTTGTATTTTTTTTTCTCTGCCTTCCATGTAGTGGTGAATTTCAATGAATTCCATTAGGTGTTTTTGTAACATCACTTCTTTTCCTTTGATTAAAGCAATAAATGTATGCTGTAAAAGATCTGACACTGTTGGATGCTTTTTGTAATATTTAGTCAAACATCTGAATTGCTAATGAGGTTATAGAGAAAACCAGACCAGAAATAATGCTGCTGACTGTAACTCAGGCTGCCTTGCCTGTGGGGGTGGGTTCCCTGTTCTTCTCTCTCTTCTCCTGACATTTCTGTGAGGTTTTTCATCCTGTGACGACCTCCTCCATATTCAGACTTTCCACTCAGGGTGGGCTTACTTGTTCAGACTAAAATTCCTAATCCGAGGATTTGAAGTCCCTGTTCCAGGTGCCAGTTATCCAGAGCTGGCCTAGATCCCCAATATCCCAAATTGTTGGGCGCAGGCGCTCAACATACCATACCCCACCCGGGACTAAGGACCACGCCAGCTTCCGCAATGAGCTACGTCCCTCTTTAAATTAGCCAACCCGTGCGCACTTTGTGCTCACTCCATACTCTGTGGCAACTCCTGATTGGCCACAGCTGGATATAGTAGCCAGAGCCTGCATCCCATTCCCGCCCTGCTTCCTCGTGGCAGCCTGTGATTGGTCACGGCCAAATATATAAACCAGAGCCCGCGTAAATAAACTAGCAGTTAACTGTCGTCCACAAAAGCGTCTCCTGTCTCCTGTTTCATTGGAGCTGCGCCGGTCACAAATGAGTGTACAGCGAAAGCTTAAAAAAATGAGATAAATGGTATGATTTTAGGGCTCCGGGAGGATCAAAACCCTCTACAGAGTTCAAAGACTTTAGTGGTTCTTTAACGTGTTTTTTAATTTCCTGGATATCAGTTTGAATCTTTTTCATGGGTTTCATTTCTTTATTATATTGGGTATTCATGGTCTCCATCATTTTCCTAAATTATTTTATTTTTAATCTGTACAGAAGAGTGATTTTACTATTTAAGAGAAATTTAAGAAGGGAGTGGGAGAAAATAGAGAGATAAGCAAGACTGAAGGACAAAGAATGATCACTAAAGTTTTGGAGAACTGGAGAAGAGGACAGGAGAGACAGAATGAAGAAGGCAAAAAAGAATCAAAGCAAACAAGAAAGACTAGGGAAAATGTTCACTTATATGAAAATACAAAAAAATCAAGAAAAATGTTTGAAAAAAGAGGAAAATAAAGCAAATATATAAAGTAGTATCCACACCTTCAATTAAGCAATGGGACAAGAATCAATCACAAACTCTAGACTCAGCTATATCCATAAATTGTGCCCCTCATAAATACAAAAGGCTTTGGTAGGAACATCCAGACACAAGCCATAACATTCTACCCCTGGTCCCAAAGAGTCTTAAACCTTCCTTCATGCAAAAGGCATTTAGTCCATTTCTAAAAATTGCCAATTTTGGCATTGCTGAGAAGTCCAACTCCCAAGTCTTCTGAGTTGCAACATAAACTCTTAGCTGTGAACCTCTGTACAAATGAAAAGCAAGTCAAATACTGCCAGCATTCAATAATGGCACAAGATAGACATTTCTATTCCAAAAGTCTCAAACAGGTGGATACAAAGGAATGGGACCAGAGTAAGACTAAAATCCAGCAGGGCAAACATTAAGTCCTGTAGTTCCATGAGGCAAACTGTGGCAAGATGTGAAGTCCAAAGGCTTGACTGGCTCCACCCCTGTGGCATTTCCGGTGGTGGTAACTCCATGGCTTCTCTCCTGGGCACCCTGTGCTCTCTATTTGCAGTTTTCCTCAGATGTTCCACATCCTGGCTTCTCCAGACTTCCGGGGTCTCTGCTGCACCTTTGGCTTCACACTCACAACTTCGCACACTTCAATATCAGGGGCACACTGCCTGGCTTTCTAGAGCTTCTGATACCTAGGTGGAAGCCTTCTGTTGTAGTCAGGGGCTGTACACAGAGAACAATTCAGATCAGGACATGGAGTTTATAATATTTTTATAATGGTCACCAAAAGTTAACACAGGAGAATGCAGGAAATCTATCCGCAACACTAGTGACACAGATTATTTAGTCAAGAGTCTAAACCCCATGGCAATGTCCTACCTGAGTCCAGATAAAAAAACCCAGAGCTCAGGACAATGCCTCCACAAGTCCAACTGGAAGTCCAGAGCCCACAAGAAGGACTCACGCCAGTCTCCTTCATGGATCCATGCCGGGAAGACCCAAGGGTCAGCGGTGGAAGCCAGAAAGTCTATGCCAGCAGGATGAAGGAGCTGTGCTAGTGGGATGAGGGCTCTACGCTGGAGCCGAGAGGTCACACTCACAACAAAGAGCGGGGCTGTCCTGAAAGGCACCACAGCTGTCCTCAGCGACACGGAGGCCCCGAGCTCCTCCGATGACAAGCACAGTCAGGTACGTGCCAGGAAGCAGCGTGACGAGTTCATCCTGGAGACCAGGCAGCACATGTCTTCCCCTCCGGAGCCAAGAAGCAATGCTCAATGTGAAGACCAAAGCTTCTCCAGGAGAACCAACAGCTCAGACAGCAACTCGTAGGAGAACCCACAATGCCTCCTTAACGCCTCAACCCTCCACACCTCCCTTCTTCTCCACCTATTTATCCTGGCAACCCTCCTCAGGTGGATCATCTTCTCTCAATGCATGCTGATGTAATCCAGCTGGCGTTAAGTTGACCACCAGTTTTCAAACCATAACACCTTCTTAACACCACAACTCTTCCATTCATCATGCATATAAAACCAGTCTCATGTGCAAGATGCCAGGGTCTGCTGCCAGCAGGAGCAGTAGCAGCCTTCTCTCTCTCTTGACTATAAATGGTTGAGAACCTGGATCACTGAGCACTCTGAGTCCAATTCTAAGGAACAAATCCTCTATGCTATCATTCTGGAACATAAGTGTTCTGGAGCTTTCTCCCCAAAGTAAAGTCTTTCACTTTTGCATTTTTGAGACTGCAAAGGGTGGAGTCCTGCTGCTGCTTCTGGTGATGCCCTTAGGCCATCTTTTCTATTCTCCTGTTCCTTCTCAGCAGTCAAGATCTCCTCTGCTCTATTATTGTAGTTTGTAGTGTTACTGGAGTTTCTTCTCTGGCCAACCTTACAATATTTAAATCATTCTCATGGGCTCTTTGCCCTTGTTTCTCAACATAGATCTAGCAAAAAGCCTCCAATCATAGCCACGCCACCACCTCAACATTAGACTGCCTTGAAATTTCTTCTGCCTAGTTAATTAGACTGCCACTCTTCATCTCAGTCTCAGCCAAAATCTCTGGACATGAGCAAAAAGCACACAAACTTTCTGCCAAACCATACACACATCATCTGGAGTCCAGCAGCCAATGCAGTCCTTCCTAGCAGAGCTTGGTCTTTTCCTGCCGTATTTCTATCATCCCTCTGTCGTCTGACCTCTGACCAGAATCTCTCACACACTACAGCCTAAAGGGCTCCAGGTTTACTTTTTCAATTGGCATCTCTGAACCTTTTCAGAGTCTTCCCACAAGCCATTCCTGAAGGCGCCTGAACCACATGGTCAGGTATAGTCACAACAGGGATCTCCCTTCTCTGTTACTAAATTCCACGTTAGTTGCTTTTCTCATTGCTGAGGCAAAATACCCAGCACCTAAAGTTAAAGGGGAAAAGATTTTTTAGCTCAGTTTGTAGAGGTTTCAGTGCATAATTGGCTGGCTCCAAGGCAGCGTAGCACAAAGCAGAGAGGCAAGACATGACTGTGAAAGACAACAAAAGCAATGAGCTGGAGGGCAATGCTCTTTCCATCTTTCCATTTTTAGAATTCTCAAGTATTTTTGATATACATCAGAAGGCTCACTGTAATTCCAGCATCCAATGGATAAAACGGTTCTGGAGCTATAATGTTGTCACTTCTAAGTTTTAAAGTATCTTTTTTGGCTTTGTGAATAAAAGTTGGATATGATGACTCTATGGCTGTACAACTGAATCACATTAAAAAGCAGGCAACCTATTGCTTAGACTTTTCTTCCCAGAGATTTAATGTGGAAAGGTACAAGGTATCAGTATTTTCTTTTAAGCTCTCTGTACCCAGGAAATTCTAGTTGTATGTCAGGATTGAGAATCACTGATTTAATAGTAATAAGTAAACCATTGAACAAATCTCAAATAAGTAATAAAATAAAAACAAATCATATATAAAAAGATTTCTAATTAAAAACTGGGCTTATAACTAGGATGTGCATATTAACTTTAGAAAGTCTTAGCTGCTGGTGTTTGCATAGCTATGTCATAATTATCTTGATGTTAAAAGACAGATTCATGCTTTGGAGAATGAATACAGACTGTTCATCAGCCTGTCACCTATAGTCAGGCAGTGGGCCTCTGCTCCGTGAAGCAGGTTGCTGGGTACAGTGTTGAGTGGAAGAATTTGTCAGGAGAAGCTCCAGCCTTAAACTAGATTTTGAGTAGAAAGTCATCAGTGTTAGATTTTGCAGATCGGGCCAGAAAGAGGACTGCTGAGGCTAAGAAGATATTTTTGGGTGAAGATGGGGGATTGACCAATAATCAAATATATTATTCTAGAATTCTAGCCAAGACTGAGCATAACTTGAATAGTCAACTTAATGTAAGAACAAACTATAGAGAACTACTTTATTAGGAAAGAAGAACTGATAAGATTGAACAGTAGTCTGAATGTAAAGGCTGCAAGACAAAAAAAATAGCATTTTTGTGAATGTTTTTGCAGGAAGTGTATTTTATTGAGAAAAGCCAATAAACATGAAAAAGAAATACAAGTTTTCTTGAGGGTAGTCTTTGGATTTACACTGTTTTTGGACCAATCCTGGCTCCACTATATGCAAGCTACATGGAAAAGTTACTCTATTAAAGTAATGAGGATTAAGAGTCAATGAATGCAAAATGCTTCTAACAAGGCCTGACACATGGAAACTCAATACATGTTAGTTACTTTATGATTATGATACTTGTTGATGGAAAACCTGTTTAGAGAAAGAATATAATCCATTCAATTATTTGGATGTTTAGAGGAAACAATCATGAAAACTATCCTAAGTCATCTCCTACCTCACAATATAATAAAAGATAAAGATATGCATACATAATAACCTGATATAAGGCAGGATATCATGGAATGAAGAAGCAGGGGTATAAACAAAGGAACTACAAAGGCTATTCACAGAAATAATTAAGGAAAACTTTGCAAGCATAGGAAAAGGAAATGAAACTCAGATGTATGAGGCATACAGAACTCCAGCCACCTACAACCAAAGCAGAGCTACACCCAGGCGTATAATAATCAAGATCCCAGAAATTCAATTTAAGAACAGAATATTAAAAGCCATCAGAGGAAAGAAACAGTTCACCTATAAAGGAAAACCCATCAAAATCACGACAGACTTCTCTACACAGACTATCAAATCAAGAAGAGCGCGGAGCAAAGTATTCTAAGCCCTGAAAGAAAATAACCTCCAGCTCACATTGCTGTATCCTGAAAAACTGTATCTAGAAATTAATGGAGAAACAAGATGCTTCCAAGACAAAGAGGAACTGAGGAAATTTGTGACCACCAATCCAACTCTACAGAGAATACTGAAGAACATTCTAGAGAGAGAAAAGTACCAGGATTCCAGAAACAGTGGCAGAGAGGCCTCAATGAATGGAGCAGAAAGTGGAATGAAGAAGAAAAGCAGACAACTAATGGCAGAAAAAGAGCACAACAGAAATGAGGCAGAGAAGGTTGGCTATAATCTCTAATATAGATGGTCTTGATACACTAAAACAAAAAGAGAAACACAGGCAGAGTAGATCAGGAGGTAGGGTCCACCTAGATGCTCTTTATAAGAAATATAATTAACCTGAAAAAGGGTTTATGGACCGAAAATCAAATGTGAGAAAACAATGCTCTATGTGACAGGGAACCAGAGAGTAATAGGGGTAACCTGGCCAGCACCTGTAGATAGGCTGGAAAGACAGGCTTTAATAGGTAAAAGAATACAACTAGAGATCAAGTCCAGGAGGGAGAAGATTCGGAACCACTTAGGTAAATAGCAGGTTGCCCCCCACAATCTAAAAACTGAGGGTGTTGGTGAGACCCCAAAATGCACAGTGCCCCCTGGGGGAGTGAAAGGAGGAGGAATAATCTTAAAAAAGACAGCAGAGGATATTGTTAATAGTGATTCAGGATTTAAAACCCACATTACTCGCACTGCTCTGCTTAGACAGATTTTATTTTGTCCCAGTTTTTCTACTTGCACTAGCTCTGAGGGCACAGATAGCTATTCTAAAAACGGCATAGTACAGTAATCACCCTTACTTTCCTATTAACCTAAGAGCCCTGTATAACTTCTACTGTTTTATCATGACTGATCTTAGTTAAATCTGGTTTGTTTAACTGCTGTTTGATATCAACAGATTTTATTCAAAACTGTTATGATTGATAATATTAAGTCTGAGAATATAGGCAACTACACTGAAGATGATAAGACTCACTTCGATACCCATTTTGGGTTGATTATTACCCATTTTTGAGGTTTTACACTATCTATAAGTTTTGTTTTTATTAATATTGTTTTGTACTGCTATATTCAATTATACTATGTCTGATAATATAGACAATTCTATGGAAGATAATGAGACAACACAGTAACCATCGTAGAATTCCTTGTACAGTGGTTTTATATGTCTTTTTCATTTCATGTGTTTATAGGAATATGTTTTGTTTTGTCTTGCTTTGTTTTGTTTCTCCCTCTAACATGGAAAGGATAGAAATACACATTAAGACTCATGCATGTGTAGAACCTATAAATTTTTTACGAGAACTGTTCTTATGACACATGATGAAATGAACAAATACTTTGAAGGGAAAAAAGGCACTATAGTACCCAGTGCTGATCCTGTAGTATCATGATATGAAATCCAGCAACACTATTATTCTGTGTTCAGAGTGATTTTAGCCTGCTTTGGCTTGTTTAATCTCAACATAAATGAAGAGATGAATAACTGCATGTATGTTTAAGTGTATAGGATTGATAACCATATTACTAAGTTTTTGTTGGATAGTTGAACAGAACCATTTGCAGTCTCACTGTCTGAATCCCCACTTTGTATGTTTCACTTTTGTATCTTGAACAACTATTTGTAAGAGGACAATATGTAATCATCGACTAGTGATTTCTTACTGTTTATTTTTTCTTTGAAAATATGTAATATACTTTCTTTGAAAGTATATTATTTCTACCTGTTTTCTGTTTTGTTTAGTCTTTCTTTAAATAAAACTTAAAAAAATACATAGTGTCAACTTTCATCATGTTGTTAACTAATGATGAACATGATTAAATATGGGAAATTCATGAGGTCAACATGAGAAAGTGATGTGCAAATATATAATTAATAAATGGCAATATTTGAAAATATAGTGGCTACCAGAAAAGAGGGTTGTCTGATTTATATTTTTATCTGTAAAAGTAATAATTTTTTCTGAAAAATATTACAGAAATATGCAGAGCAAGAAGAGCAAGTTCCTATCTCTGGACTTTGTACCTCAGCCATTCCCCAGAAGTAGGCACTTGTTAGGGCTGCATAGTTCTAGATATTTTGTGCAAATATTTACATGCATATCTTATCTGCCTGCATGTCTATTTCTGTATCAACATTTACATGTAAAATTATACAGAATTCTTTTCTTAAAGTTGATATTCTTAATGTCTTAGAACACTTTTCAGATGATGAGGGTATGCATAGCTGATATCAGCCAGCTAATTAAGTCTTGGTAATAAGTGTTTCTAGGAAAGAGAGTTAGCATCTGTTGGGAAATCTCTATCACTGCTATAACCCTGAACATAAAGTCCTTTACAGTTTATAAAATACTTCTGAGAGAGTAACTCATTTGAGTTCCATAGAAATCCCTATGATAGAGTAGATAAGAATTACAGTTTTCATTTACATAGAAACAAATACTTGAAATGATGAAAAGATATATTGTAAAGGTCACTCTAAATCTTTGTTTTCATTGTATCAAGATATTCCAATAAGAAAATCAGTGGTTTTTTATTGGACTGGGCATCATTTTGACTACATGGAGACATTTTTATCACAGAAAATTTCAAACATATAAGAGAATAGTAAAACGAATCCTTATGTACCCATCATTCAACTTCCACAACTACTTACCTTTTGCCAATCTTCACATTGATTGTTAAAATATGAATCTTGAAATACTGGTGATGATGGACCCAAATTTGGTGATCACAGAGTGTAATTTATGCAGTATCTTTTGAGTGTGAAAAGTGTATAATCTGTGTGCACAAGCCCAAAGAAACAGCCACGATCAGAGTACTCTCCAATTAAATTAGCCTGCAGTAATGGTGACATTGTGGTGATGATTTTGCCTTTGTTTATTTTATCATCATTGTGACCCAAGTTCATAATGCCGTGTATAGTGCAGAAGGTGCTAAGATACTGTTGTGGAATGCAGAAATCTTATCTGTAGTTTAGATCTTGGCTGTGTGAAGCATCCTCATGCACTAATCTTTGCAGAATATTTCTTAAGAGCTATCTGGTGCTTATTATGACTAGAATCCTCTGAGTGTCAGCTGCTGAGTCCTTTTCTGAGTGCTTTCCATGCCGTAACTCATTTAATTCTTATAAAAAATCCAATGAAGAAAATACTATTAGAATCATTTGCATGTTGCATAGAATAACCAGTAAGTTTCTAGAGACTCAGTTAGTAAATGAAAAATGTGTAGCAGTGAAACCCAGGAAGTGCTGCCCCAGCGTGCACCTGCTCCAATCAGTGACCTCTCCAGGTGTGTGAACGCTGCTTATGGAACACTGAATATGTCTGGGAGACTTTGCTGTGTAGTAGCCATACTCATATCGCCAGATTAGCTCACAAAAATCATTCTCTTGCAGTGCAACATGATTAGAGGCCACAGGACATGGAATGAACATTTTTTTAAAGACACATTTTGCTATTTTTCATAAACACAAGGCACTTCCAAGATCCATGTCGGGAGGGTAGGTGGTAGGCGGATCCATTGAGAATTTACTAAATTCTGATCCTGCAGCCATCAAAGATGCATCACTTCCTCAAAGACTGCTAAAGGGGGCTGTTATCCTGCTGACAGATTCTGGTTTGCATCTGAGAAGACGCTATCTTCTTCAGTGAGACATGGAAAAGGAAGCGTCATGAATGGTAAATAAAGCTGCAGAGAACCGTTTGGAGATGGAGGGGAAGAAACAGTCCTTCTCCAAATCAGGATTCATCTTTCATTTATCGTTCTCAGTTGTCTTCAACCCCTGCAGGGACTAGCAGGAAGAGGTTTCTCAAGGCTCCTTCCCTCTTCCCCACATAAATATCTTCTAGAGAAGCACTGGTGCATCTACACAGTGGAGTCCCATTAAAATAGACGAGGTGAGGATTTAGAGCTAACATTCACGGTGTATAGGTGTATAGTAAAGTTAAAAAAAAAAGCAAAGGTTCAAAACAATGTTTGTACAAAACTTCTATTTGTGGAAAGAATAGTGTGATATAGTCATATTTATATGTCCGTGAATTTGCTTGGAGAAAAAACGTAAAATATTTGCCTCTGCCCAAGGGAGGTCTTTCTACAAATCTTTTCATATTTTTTCCAAAAAAAATTAACCACATACATTCATTACGTTTCAGATAGTGGTAAAATATTTCAACTATCAATCTGTATTTGTATTTTTAACTAAAGGATGCAAAACAACACATGACGGCAGGTACAATTGATGAGTAAGTAAAAAATTCTGTCTCTTCATCTTGCAGAAGGATGGTCTCCCAGATGTGGAGAGAAAGGGAAAAAAAAATCAAAGAACAGATGTGGTCAAGAAGGAATCACAGTTCCCCTCCAAACAGCACTACCGACGCCTCACATCAGAGGAGCGAGTTGTGAGACTCGGTCAGGCAGTGTCCTGGGCGGGTGAGACCTGGGAGCTTTCACGCAGTTGCTCTGCAGGGAAGCCCGTGGCCGGGCCTGTCCTATCTCCCTGTCCAGGGTATCTCCGCCAAACCTCTGCTCCGAAAAGGCCAAAGCCATACTGGGGACTCCTGACCCAAAAATCCCCCTCCCAAGGACAGCGTCTGGAGATGAATTCGCGATCTTCCAGGTGTAGGTTTTTGGCCAGAGCCAGACAAGAGTCCCAAACCGAAATGCTTTTAGAGGCTCCGCAGATAAATTCAAATATTTGAAGCTGTTGGGTAGAAAAGGAAATAGAAGGGACGCTTGCAAACTGGGCAGGTGTATTTACTCCTCAGAGGCATTCAGATCGAGATATTAAAACTGCACTTGTGCTGGCCAAACAAAACACTCTAAAACAAACAATACAAACCCCGAAACTACCAGCTGAGTCACTGGCAGTTCGCAGTCCACAGGTGGCTAAGCTCGTATTTTTCTCCGCTTCTCCGCAGTTGGTCCAACCTGTTGCGGATCGGGGGCCACGCGGGACGCGCGTGGTGCTGCACTCAGACTCGCCTGGCGAGGGCGCAGCGTCGCTCGCTGGGCTGGGGTGAGGGTGCTCCCCAGATCTCTGGGGGCAGCAAGTGAACCTCCAGTAACTAGAGTCCGGAATTGGGTACATTTGATTTCCTCCAGAAATGGAGTTGCTGCACCCTGACTCTCTTCCAGAGTCAGCTTGCAGCGATGCGCAGTCCCGGGCAGGTGGAGAGATTCGGCCCTGGGTGGGCGTGGGGAGCAGGGGAGCGACGCTGGGTCTGGGGGCGGGCAAAGGCGGGCTGGGCTGGGAGTAGGGGAGCCCCGCCCCGGGCCCGCCCCCAAGCTCTAGAGCTGCGGCCGGGGCTCCCACCCGGCACTGAGTCTCGGGACTCCAGGCGAGCCGGTGCGCTGCGCGCTGCTCTTCCTGGGCCTTAGCGCGTTCTTGCCATTACCGAAATCGCAGCTCCCCGTCCCCCAATCGGGATAACCTCGTTTACCTGCAGCCGAGGGGCACCCTCGCCCTGCGCCTTCCGGGGTCCAGCGCCGCTGCCCGCGTGGGCCCTCGGCAGCTTCTCTGCGGGACAGGCGCGGAGAGGGAGCGGGAGGAGAACGCGCGCCCCGCGCGAGGTGCAGGATGGAGAGCAGGGCGCTGCTGGCCATCGCTCTGTGGCTGTGCGTGGAGACCCGGGCTGCCTCTGTGGGTAAGGAGCCCACTCGTTAGAAGGAAGACGGGAGGTCAGGTGCGGGCGGGGAGCTGGGGACGCGAGAGGATCCAACTCGCATCAGCCAAAGACTTGGGAGGAATCCGACCCTGTGTTCTTTCACTTACTGGTGGGGAAACTGAGACTGAGAATTGCGCATAGCGTTAGGGAATCGATGGTCTCTGTAGTCCAGATACTTTTCCGGGACTCTGGTTATCGACTGGGCAGTCGAGGGTATGTGTCCTGCGGAGCTGCGACGCCCAACCTCAGGCTCTGGGGAGGCTGGAGTGGGAGGGAGAGAGGGCTGGCGGGCAGGAGCTGCTCCAAAGGGGAGCTCCGGGCGCAGGGTCTGGCTGAGCGCAGCATCCCTTCCTCGGTTCTGGGAAGGAAGCATGAAGGGACTAGAGCCTTCCAACCTGGGTCGCAGGTTGCGGTGGGCTCTGCACCCTCCGGAGCGGAGCGGGGACCCAGGCCAGCTGTTCCGCCTTAGCTTAAACAGGCGCGCACGCCAACTGTTTGCTGTGGGATCTGGAGGAAGGGAGCCCGTTTTCTTTTTTTAGTGCAGGACGCCGCTTTTCTCCAGACAGAGAAAGGGTAGACACTGAGGCTTGTTCTCAGATCTGGGACAGTGTCCCCAAGTTTCTCCAAGTAGGAGTCAACTTTCCGAACCAAACATCTTTTATAGAACAGTGGTGCTTGGAACGGACGCACAGTCAGAAGTTCAAGCTCTCAAGAGCTTTGTGGGATTTGGTACCTAGTTGTTGAGCCACACTGATCGTCACCTGGAATCTGTCTCCTTAAGATTTCTGTCTCCTTTAAGATTAAGAACACACTCTTTATGCGATAGCTCTTTTCTGTTTCTCTTCTGGCCCTCTTCATCATCCTCTTTCTCCTCCTCCTCCTTCGACCCCCCCCCCCTTGTCAGTTTGCAGCTCTCCAGATTTCTACCCTTTGGAGGTTTAAAAAAAGGATACGGGTCAAAGAAAGGAAAATAAGTCAAATGATTCTGCAGCAAAATTCCTTATATCAAAAGAAAAGAATCGCATGTTTTTAAAAAGACACTGGCGCTCGTATATATGGTGTCAAGATCATCTGTCTCCAGTTATTGAATTTTCTTAATAATGACTTAGTTCATCAGGGCCTTTTCCACCAGGGACACTCATTTGTCCCTGACAAGGCCTTGCTCTCCCCCTTTTTGGGAAGCGAATGAAGGTCTGGAATATGTGGTGATGCTGTATCCCACAAAGCAGCGAGTTGCTTTTAAGCCTGGGGTGTTTCATAGTGCAGCAGTGGTAGGGGAATCTGGCTGCCCTGGATATAATGGTGAGGTTGCCCTTTTGGAGTGTGTGACTTGCTTAATTGGATTGAGCTATAATTGGTGCCATCAAATTCTAGACACAGAGCCACTGTTGTTTTTCCTTCCTGTCTTTGAGTTGGAAGGGTAACAGTGCCCAAATTAATATTGGTTATGGGATTTGAACATAAAGAGCTTTTTATTGAGTAGCAGCATATGTATCTCTTAGAGTCATTTTATTTCGAATTTTTTGAGGACTTGAACTCAAACTTACTGATAAAAGTGAATGAGGCTTAATGGAGGAAAAAAATTATTTTGGCCTACAGATACAAAGCTGGTTATTACTGGTAATCTTATTGAATAGATTTTTGTTGTACTTATGCTTCCAGAGTCGTGTGGAGTTGTCCTGGATTCCTGTGAATACAGAACGTATTTTTAAAATAATTTGTGTTATTAATGTGTCCAGGGGGTGAGGTTCTCTATGGCAATACTTTATGAGGGAATTTAAAGAGTCTTTTAGAGGCTGGAGATGTAGCTCAGTGGCAGAATGCTTGCCTAGCATGTAGGAGGCTGTGGGTTCCATCCCCCGTCCCACCACATCCATCCCAAAACAGTTTCTTACTTGGTGCTGAGGGCCATGACTTATTGAACATCTAGTCATTTTATTACCTTTTTATCTCTTGCACAAATGCGCCCAACTAAGGAATTCTTTCTTGTTTGGATCATTATGTGAGTTGTATTATTATTTTCAGCCTAATGTTTCTCCGTCAAGTTTGAAATTTATTCATCCAAATGAATTGTTTCCATTTTCCTTAGCTCGAGACTCAATGATTGGAAGACATTTCTTTTGCTTTTAAATATTTTGCTTTATTGTTTGCCTGTGTTGGCTATTGTTATTGGGCTATTGTTATTGTTATTGGCTTTTTTGTTTTGCTATTGGGCTATTGTTTCCTTCAAATTGGAAAACGTGATGCCTATGAACTGAACATTACTATTGAGAACGATAGCTGTCCAAGAGTGGCCCATAGACTGTCTATAGCAGGGCCACCTGAAGTGCTTTTAGAATGCAGATGTTTAGGTCGAGTGGTACTCTAACAGAGCACGAGGGTTAGGAACCACTGCTACAAACACAAATCACTGCAGGTGTCAGTTTCTGGAATTTATTATTGTAATTTAATTTCCAGTGTCATTAAAAACTGTGTTATTGATCAATACATCTAGCACTGCAGTGTGGTTGGGTGTGTGGGAATATGTACAATTACTTGTTCATTTTGCCTTTAGTTGTTACCCTTGGAAGCCACAGATTCAACGCACTGGATAATCGCTTTGGATAGTGCTTATACCTTCTTTATTCATACTATTTCATACTGGCTCTTATTCGTTCACACTCATTTACCCATCAAAATCAATGCCAGCTTAGGCCTAGAAGTAATTTGTTCTTGACCTACGTGCGTTAGAAAGGCTGGGTGCTTGCCCAATTTCTTTGTAAGCTGGTATCTTGAAGGCCTTTAAATCTGTTGAGAATCTAGCATGATAAAAGGCTTTCTTTGATGCTTTTTCAGTACCTAGTAGTTCTTCATGTTTAGTTGACAGAGAACTCATTTATGTTACTATGAAGTGATCCACGATGAAGAACATATCCCATGGTATTTTTCTCCCTGTGCTAAAAGTCAGTGGATTTATTAAGACTGCTTTAATATACCAGAATCTTATCATCTAATCTACTTATTTGATCGTTAGTATGCCTCACATTATTATACCATCTTCCATCCTTCCATTAAAGAGCCTGTAAGTAAAGACAGATTTCTTGTGTTCCAGGCTTTGTGTCAGGATAAACTTGGAGCTTGGATTAATAAGTTTGATAATAGTTGATCAAAGTGTTTTGATAATAATTCCCCAATTACATTTAATTAGCCTTATATTACTTTATCCCTACTCTCTGAAAACATATATTAATGTCCATGTGCCTATGAAATTGGAAATGTTTTCCTTCTTTATTTCCTCTCCCCCTATTTTAATTTAGCTCCCCTCTAATGCACAGTCTTTATGAGCTGTGATTTCCACCTTTATGGCACAGTTACCAGAGGAAGTGCACTCGAAAACTGATAAAGGACAATGGGGCAAGGTCACAGACACCCTCCCCCCTGCTTCGGGGTAGGTGGATGAGCTATATAGATTTCTCTAAGTAGAATTCATTAATCAGCAATTTAGTCCAATGTGTACATCCTATGTTTTATAAGAAATGTCAGTGGTCCTTTCCCAAGGGAGTGAGATCATCAGATGAAGGTTCATTTGGTTTCAATGTCCCATATCCTTTTGTAAGACCTTGAAGTTGGCAATGCAGGAAAACAGGAACTCCACCCTAGCTCCATGAATTGCAGAACTGTTGTGTTGGTTTATGACCATCTGCCCATTCTTCCTGTTATGACACAGCTTGTGAACTTTTACTGGGAATGGTGAAAAGTAAATCCCAGCTTGATACAATGAATTGCTGAAGAGGTCTTTTAAAGTATAGAGTGTGCATTGTTTGTGGAAGGTGTTTCCTACTGGGTCCAACTCAGTGGCAACTGCATTCATTTATTCAATCTGTTTCCAGGTTTACCTAGCGTTGCCCTTGATCCACCCACCCTCAGCATAGAAAAAGATATACTCACAATTATGGCTAATACGACTCTCCAAATCACTTGCAGGTAAGGATTAATTGCAGACTCAGATTTTCTGGGTTAAAGAATTATTGTTCATTGAAGGAAAAATAGTTGCCGTTATGGCAGATTTCTAGTATTGTAGTATTGTCTACAAGCAATGAGTTGTCTAAGAATTAATGTAATAATGAAATGAGAAAGATATTCCCTTAAAAATGTGTACTATTTTGCTACTAATTTTCCAACACACACACACACACACACACACACACACACACACACACTTAAAACTAGTACACTACTAACCATGTAGTCAAATATGTACTTCAGACCAACCTTATGGACTAGAGCTGAGGAAGTTATGAGCCATATTTTTGGACCCATTTTTAGCTCTTTCAGGAACTTTCAGGGTAAGATTCTGACTGTAGAGACAATTGAACAATACACTCCGTGCGTGTCCTGTGCAGGTCATGGCCTTCATGCTCTGACTTGGTCATCTGGATGCCTCTTATCCTACTTGCCAGTGTGAAGGCATGTTATTGGCTTTTGATAACTGGGGAAACAGACGCCTTTGACAAGAAAGACAAAAAGGAAAACAGAGCTGGTTGGGGTTTCATGGAGTGATCACCAAAGACTTCTCAGGACCAGTATGTTTTTGGCACAAACCGTAATGGTGCAAGGGATTGCTGCTGTCCAGGAAGAGTGTGGGGTTCATGGGAACTGCTACTTCAGTGACACAGATTGCAGGGTGAGAAGGGTACCCCAGACCCTTCTCAAAAACAGGTCATTATTGTCCTGCCCTTGGGAAAAACACAGTAGCGGGTCCTGTTTCTCAGGCTTTCCTAGTTCAAGACCTTTTCAAGTAGATTTTCCTCTTACTCACTCTTGAAAACAAAGGTTATTTAAAATCACAAACACTGCATGTCCCCTTTTAAAACTCTGCATAAACATTTCTTAGGTTTCGAAAAAGCCATTGAGTGTAATTTCAGGAGTCTGAGACACGTGGATCGCAAGTTGAGGCCAGACTGAGCAGTTTAATAACTCATCATGAGCTTATCTCAAAATAAAAAAAAAGGCCTGGGGGTGTAGCTACATGTAGAAGCCTGGATTTGACCCCTAGTGCACCAATTTTGGATTACTAGCTTTAATTTCACTGATACGGCTACAACTTTGTGACAAGTTCAGGTTTGAATGAACATAATGAACATAATGTAGAAGTCTTCTTAGTGTTCACTATATTTGGGGGGATCTTGAAAAGAAATGCTACAGCGCAAGTTCTGTATGGTGCAGTGTGGGCCTGTGCGGCTCTTACTTCTATTTCTGTCTGTCCTAACCCCACCTCTTAGCTTTCCCTTTGCCCACTCTTACCTAGCCACTCCCAGCCCTTTAGGCATTGATTTTTGTATGGTGGTTTTTTTTTTTTTTTTTTTTTTCAGTCAAGTATCCTCAGTTTTAACAGTGTTCGGCACTAGTAGGGCAGTAAATATCTATTGAAAGAATGAATGTGTGACTTAATAGAACATTTAGGACTCTCATAAGTGTTGCCTGAAACTGCATCCATAGCCTTTTGTCGTATGTCAATATAACTTGTCATCACTGCAAGAAAGCTTTGAAGCTGTTTATGTAAGTCTGAGGACTCAGCCTTCTATTGTTACTGTCTATGGCCAGTGTGGCATTTCACATTAATACATCGCTGAATTAATTTTTCAGGGGGCAGCAGGACTTGGACTGGCTGTGGCCCAACAGTCAGAGTGGTTCTGAGGAAAGGGTGGAGGTGACTGAGTGCAGTGACGATTTCTTTTGCAAGACACTCACAATTCCAAAAGTGATTGGAAATGATACTGGCGCTTACAAGTGCTTCTATCGAGGCACCAACATGACCTCCGTCATTTATGTCTACGTTCAAGGTAAGTGGTAGCACAGAATTCATTTCCCATATCCATTTACCAGTTACAAAGCACAAAAAGTGCAAAAAAATAATGGAGTCCAAAAAAGGCTGGCTGTGAAGGCTGGCCACCCCAAGGAATATTCAGATTTTTTTCTCGAGGCATTTTCTGGGAAATGACCAGCTGATTTTTTCTGGAGTTTGGGCCCTGTTGCATTGCTTTTGCCCAAGTAGCTGGACTCTGATTTTTGTTTCAGTAGTAAATCTGTGTTCCTTGCAGGCTATGGAAACTCATAAAAATCCTTCTGGTGTTTAAGGAAAAAAAAAAGCTGAAATCTTTGAAATCAAGGAAGATTGAGAAGGGAATTATAGAGAGGTTTCTGTGGTGAGATAGGTTATCTTCAGCAGGGTAAGAGATTTTCACAAGAATGCATAGGAACAGCCAAGAGTTCTGGAGGTTTTCTTGTGCATATATCTGGAAGGTTCAGTCAATAGAATCTGCTTATGGATTGATTGCCACTTATACTTTATAAAGTTAATTTGCATACTCATATGAAAAGCTTCTACCTCAATGGGCCCTGTGAAGGCAGTGTTTTTTGTTGTTGTTTATCTATTGTGTGATTTGATAAGGTTTTCCTTTGGAAGGCCAGCTTAACATCTATATAATATAAAATACAATGTTATATTATTCAGTGTTGTAATATGAATTATGTTATTTTTATGCTTCAAAAAATCTTACACTACTTGTCTAAGAAAACTTGTCAACTGAGAGACTTATAATACTGTATATTTCTGAAAAATTTAAGAGTGGCATCACATTTTGTTAAGATACTAAACATTTTTCTCTTCAGTAATGGATAGATTTTTAGGCATTTTATTTCTTTATGTTCAACTTTTTACTTCAGAGGGTTTGAGACAGGTGAAAATGAGTTAGACTGTTTTTATAGAAGCGACTTTTACAGGACAGGAATCTCATCCACTTTGGGAAACACTCTGCCTGTCTGTCCTTACATCTCAGTAGTACACTGTGGTCTTACCACAGAGAACAGACCACATCAAAATCACTTGTGTCACTCCTGAATTGTATGGTATTTGAAAATTATGTTTGCTCAGTAGAGAACTCTGTGCCCTCCCCTCTGCAGGATTTGAGTGATGAGACAGAGGTCTTGGAGAATTTCTGGCTCCTTTTGATCTGGCAGTCTTGAGAGATGAGGCTCTCTCAGAAGACTGCAAGGATTTCCTGCTTGCAGACTGTCTGGAAATACTAAAGATGAACTTCTCCCATAATATCTCATGATTTCCTTCTCCCCAAGTCAGGAAACCTGGAGACATGTGAAAATTCATTTCATGAGTTACAGTAAATATTTTATTTTGAGAGGATGGGTGGTTGTTTGGGTTTCTTTTGTTTATTTCCTTTTTGTGGGCTACCGAAATAGAGTTGATTTACTGAATAGCTTTACTCTTAGGTCAAAGGGTTAATTTAGCTCCCAAGGCTTGCTCTGTAGCAGGTTACATAATTTTTCAGGACATGTGGGAGAAAGGTAGGGAGTTCTAAGAAGTGATGATCCCTATCATTGTTTATTTGTATACTAGCAGATTTTGGATATACTGTTAAATTTTGCTTCCTATTTTAGTTTAGTGTTCTGAGTTGAGCTATCCAAGATTTTGAACATGAAATTTAACAGTGAATACAGTATTCCCTATGGACAGGTTCTTTAATGTCCCCTGTGTTCCTCACCTCGCTTCCTTAGTCATCCAACCTCATTACCTTCAGCAATGGAGAGAGGCAGGAAGTGGGCGCTGGCCTCAGAAGATGACGCATGTGGCATGTGCAGGGCTAGATTCGCTTCTTTTCTATGTTTTCCAGCTGGGAAGGAAATCAAACTTTTGTTGTTGGAGGGAATTAGCTGCTTTTCTCCCCTTTGGATTAATTAGCTTTTTCTTCACTCTGAAAACGCTTGATCAGATGTGTTGAGCATAGCAAGATGAAATATTATTTCTGAAATTTCAAGAGTGACCCTGAACCTCATCATCTTCATTTCTGAGGAATGGAACGGGTTCCCAGAAATGTTAACGTTTTATGAATAGTGTCTGAAAGTCATTAAAAATCTCTTTAGTTTTCTTCAGTCATCAATAGTTTGGCTTTTCAAATATTTGTTATTGGAGATATTAATAACTACTGAACCTTAACTAAATGCAGTAAACGTTAATCATGAATTTAGGAAGATTCTTATCTATTGTTCTCATGAGCCTAAAATGTCATGTGGCACATTCTCTTGAATAATTGCATTGAATGATTACAAGTTATTTTCTATTAGAGATTTCCATTTGTTTCCATAGCACTTCTATTATTTTCTTAGAGAGAAGATGAATTTTTATCATCAGTAAAATTTGCAGACAAAATGTATGAATTTAATTTTAGATTTTCAAATAAATATGTTCCATAATAGTCTGTTAAAACTGTAAAACCTATAAAATACATTCCACTTGTTGATGTTCCTTATAGAGGGGGTCAATCTCATTCTGGGAGTTTTCTTCAAAATTTCACACACACACACACACACACACACACACACACACACACACACACACACAGACACTCTCCTACCCATGTAGCGTGTCTCTGGGCTCAGACATCTCCCTACAGCCTTACCTGGGTGTACCTTTGCCTTGTTGGGGTATCATTCTAGTCACTTACTTTAGTTAAGATTTATGAATCTGGAAGATGGTTAACTGTTCTGCCAGAAATCACTGATGAAATTAAATTTTTTTCTAGATTACAGATCACCCTTCATTGCTTCTGTTAGTGATGAACATGGTGTTGTGTACCTTACTGAGAACAAAAATAAAACTGTGGTGATTCCATGTCGTGGGTCTATTTCAAACCTCAACGTGTCACTGTACGCAGTAAGTCATACCATTTTTAATCATCTCGTTAGAACAGCCTGTTTTCAATATTGTATCCATGAAGAATGTCAGATATTCTTTAGAAAGAATAAAAATAACAATGAATAAAACCAACTTGTATTCTTAAAAGTAAGGTAAATTCTTCACTGATTCTCACATGTGGCTTTTACTTTGGGATAGCACTGGATGAGATATCTGATATTTCTTTTCATTACTCAGAGGTATCCTGAAAAGAGATTTGTTCCTGATGGAAACAGAATCTTCTGGGACAGTGAGATCGGCTTCACTATTCCCAGCTACATGATCAGCTATGCTGGTGTGGTCATCTGTGAAGCAAAAATTAACGATGAAGTTTACCAGTCGATTATGTACATAGTTGTGATTGTGGGTAAGAGGCCGTATCCTTTGCATATCATGAATTCCAGACAGTAAAGAGTGGTTTTCTGCATGAAGAGCCTGGGGAGGAAGGAATAGGGTGAAGGACAAGGAATGCTGAAAAATGTAACTCCGGATATGGTGTTCGGCAGCTCATCGTGGCCACTCTTCCCTTTTAAATAAGCCCACGTGCAGTTGAGTTTTCTCCTTTCTTGCAAAGACCAAGGGTGAAAAACGATGTCATTAGGTGCCCATCTTAGGAAAAATTCAGGATTCAATTACTACATAGTATCAGGTATTTTATTTTTATTTTGATTTATTTCACTTGATATTTTATTTTTCAGGTCCATTCAACTTCCAAATGTTTTTTCATTTTTTTAGCATCATTTTAATTGTACCTGTTTAATGGAAAGCTTAGCTATTTGCTAAAGCTGTGAACTCTAGCTTTTGTACCCACTGGGTTGCACCATCTTTAGGTCCTCACAGGTAGTGATTTATAGATCTCTGTGAGCCTTTGTTTCCAGAGCTACCAAGTATTGATGAGTCACAGGGCGAAATACATCACTTTCAAAAATGTTTGCAAACTTACAGGTCTCTTTTCTCTCCCACTTTCTTTTACTTGCTTCAGGGTACAAGATTTATGATGTAAGTCTGAGCCCCCTTCATGGAATTGAGCTATCCGTTGGAGAGAAGCTTGTCTTAAATTGTACAGCAAGAACTGAGCTAAACGTGGGGCTTGACTTCAACTGGCAATGCCCTTCTTTGAAGGTAACACTAACAATCAAAACCAGACTTCTCACTATTTTGATAAGAAGCCCTGACGAAGTTTACTTGAGAGATAGGTTCCTCTCTGGCCTCTGACCAGATAAAATATAGGCCCTTAAGAAACACATATATACACATGCACACACACATGCACATGCACACACACATGTGCTCTTTTGGAGAATTGTAGAACCCATATCAGACCATATAAAGATGCAATGCTATAAACTCTGTCCCAATCTATTGCAGTCAGGTTGTGAACATTAGTTTGGTAAGTGGTTATATCTTTCCATATGATGTCTATTTTTTGTTCTTAAGCATACTCGATCTATTTAAGGGAATTTATTAAAGAGGTATCTCAAGACACATTCTTGAACTCTAGTCCTATTTGCTTGTGTCTCTGTGGTCACTATCCATCTTGTTCTTACCATGTGAGGTTTCTAAAATCCTAATTTAGCTGCTTTCATTTATTTCTCCTGAATCCAAATATACTTCTTCTCAACATGCTGAAAATCCCTGTGATTAACATTAAATTACCAAGGGTAGAGACTTGATTTTGTGGTTCTCTTGAAGCTTTTGGATTATGATCTCAAAGTTATTCAGTAATTTGGAAATTAACTAAACTCTTTTCTTCAGCATCAGCATAGGAAAATTGTAAACCGAGATATAAAACCTTTACCTGGAACAGAGATTAAGAAGTTTTTGAGCACCTTGACTATAGATGGTGTAACTCGGAATGACCAAGGATGGTATACCTGCTCAGCATCCAGTGGGCGCATGACCAAGAGGAATAGCACATATGTTAGAGTTCATGGTGAGCTACAATTTGCTGGAGGAATTTTGCTATGCCTAGAAAAGTGAGGTGACTTAAACAGATTCAGGTCATCTTTTGATTCCTATTTTGCTCATTCAGAGGGCAGTTTTGAGCTCTTGCTATGTAAGACATATTACCCATGATCAAGAACGTGGTTTTGGAGTCAGATACTTGAGTAAACATCTCATATTACTTCTCATATTACTTTTCATAATTATTGTGGTGATTATAACTATTACTATAGTAAGTAGAGTGTTAGTATCTAAGATGATTTTTAAAATGTCATTGCATTGTAAGACTGAAGGGCCTACTTGAATAAGCATAAGCTTTGCAAATTGAGGGATATCAAATTCAGCTTTTTGTGTGTGTAGCTTTGAAAAATCACCTTCAGGGCTTTATTTTGGTGCCGGGAACTGAAGTCATGACCTCATACTTGCAAGGCAGATGCTTACTCCGCTGAGCTAAATTCTCAGCCCTTAAGTTTTTACTAATTCTCTCTCATTTGTGTAAATGTCGTAGTTTAAATCATTTATATGGCTTTTTATAAACAAGCTTTTGTAGGGGTTTTGGGTTTCATATATATGAATGTATCAGAAAGAGATGAGCTCTAGTTTATGTTTTGCATAGGATTACTGTGTAACTTTTATATGGAAAATTTTAGGAAGTAAGGACAGGAGAAGGGAGCACAGTTAAGAGGCTGATTTCAGTCTCCCAGGTGAGAGACAGTGGGTGACTTGGAAAAGGGGAGTTAGCATTCCCATGTCTGGGACTCAATACTTGCTACCCACAATTTAGAAGGGGAGAAGCATAATTTGACTCAAAGTGTTTAGGAGATTTCAGAGGATCCAGTCCATGACCTGCTGGCTCCAAGGCAGGAGCATCATGGTAGAACAAAATTGCTCAGTTTATGGTGGCTGGGAAGCCAGAGCAGGGGAACAGCAACCGACAGTGAAAGGGATCAGACACAGACCGCAGGATCACACGACCATGACCCACCCAGAGACACCCAGCAGTGTGCTTTCCTAATCCCCTTGGCGAGGATCAAGTTAACACATTGCAGCCTAACCACGAGGGGAGTAGAAGTGAAGGTCATGAGAGTGACTTGATTCTGGATGCATTTTGAAGGTGAATCAACAGAACCTGAGTACACTGTCACTGGCTGTGGAGTATAATTTAAAAAAAAAAGAGTGAAAGATGACTCAGGCTTCAGCATGAGCAACTGAGTTAATTTGGGGTTATCTACTAAGAGGGAAGTGTGAGGAAAGAATGGGGTTTGGGGCAGCGTTGGGGTGGAGAGAGAAGGGTACTGTGGTATCACCATGGGAATCATTGGAGATGTTCATTGTATAGAGATATTTAATATGTAAACCTGGAGGCCAAAGACATTAGGGCAGAACATACAAATGTAAGAGATATGTAAGTAATACTTACATCTGAGACCAGAGCAAAGCATAAAGACAAGGGGTCCGAGGACTGAGTTCTGGGACACAGGAATATATGGCAGGGGTGTAGAGGCTGGCATCGGAGCAGAAGACAGGGAGCATCTAAGGACACCCAGGCCCAGGGCAGCAGATGTTTTAGGTTTTTGGATGTGCATGAAAGGGAGAGAAATGCCATGCACAAACTCAAGAAAGACTATATGGCATCTGAACTGAGTCTTCAGACCCTTGAAGTCTTTAACTTTGCACTTGAAATGAGAAAAATGAAGGACCATTTACAATAAGCTGATATTTACGAGAGCATTTTTTATTTCTTCTAGCAAAACCTTTTGTTGCTTTTGGTAGCGGCATGGAATCTTTGGTGGAAGCCACGGTGGGAGACTGTGTCAAAATCCCGGTGAAGTACCTGGGTTATCCCGCCCCGGAAATCAAATGGCAAGTGTGAGAGGCAAATGTAAGCACTGCTTTGCAGGAAAGCAAACCCTTCCATTGCATGAATTCTTTGGGTCGTTTTCTCTTGTAGGTATAAAAATGGAAGACTCATTGAGTCCAATTACACAATTAAGGTGGGGCATGTACTGATGATTATGGAAGTGAGTGAGAAAGACGCAGGAAATTACACGGTCATCCTTACCAATCCCATTTCAAAGGAGAAGCAGAGTCACGTGGTGTCTCTGGTGGTAAATGGTGAGTTTGCTCAGTTTTCCCTTCTTCCAACGATTATGAAGAATGTGATTAATCTTCCTAAATCATCTTGCCATCATCCCTCCTTTCTCCCCCACATCCTGATAGAGCGACGCATCAAAATGAAAATAGTCCAGGCAGGTGGGATTGAAATGGGATGTGGGACTGTGTGGTCTGGCCATGTTCCCTTAAATTCATGGTTTGGGGGTCAAATGCAAGACTGAAGTAGATGGTACAGTTGGTGATCGAGTAACTGAAGCAAGGCCATCTTGGTTCCTACCTTTGCTCCTGTGTCAGGGAGTGGCACACCTGTCAAATGGGCATGAAAGACTCTTCTTCATGAGTCTGGGCAAAGCGTTAGTTTGCTGTTGTAGGACTCGATTGAGGATCCACGAGCTGACCCAGCTCAGCAGGTCTTTGTCAGTGGCCACTGTTGGCTTGCTCAGAGTCCAGGATTTGACTCAGAGTCCATAAAGGGGAGATAGTAGGCTTTTAATTGAAAGATGATTTGAACTTTGTTTTCCTAATTTGAACGATATAAGTAAGATATATTGGGGTGGAGAGAGAAGGGTACTATGGTCAAGTAAACCTGGGAAATACCAAGGTAACGTAAAATGGTTTCTTTATTGTGGGACTTTCTATGACCTTTACTGGGCTAATGAATATCACCATTCTTGAATGAAAGAGACAGAGTAGCCAAGATTTAACAGGGCCTGTTTGGACCCAGCATTTTTCTTCCCCTGAGTAAATCTAGTAATACCTTCCTCCACACACAGCTAAAGAAATGCTTCTCTGTTGTAATTCTTTTTGCTGCTTACTGGCATGGCACGTTAAAACTTAAAAGATATTTCCTCATGACATAAAACTGCTTCCCCGTGCATCCTGATACTCCTCTGTATGTCTGCTGAACTTGGCTTCATTTCTTTCGTCAGGGAGTATTTTACAGATAATGGGTTCTACAAAGGTTGCTTGGAAGCAGTGTGGTGTAGGAGGCTGGGACGGGAGGGTACACAACTGGGAAGCTGATAAGTGGGCCGGGGGCAGAAAGCAATCAAGCAACAGAGAGAAAAGTGGAAGGTAAATAATCCATTTCATTAATTCATGAGGTCGCTAAGCATTCGATTCTCCCTAACATTTATCCTGCTGCATGAAATAAATACAAAAATGAAGTCATTTTAAAAGTATAAAGAAGATCTAAGTCTTTATAGAATGGATCATGTGGCCATCAGTCTTCCCCCCTCTACCCTCCTCCTGCTCCTTGTCTCTGTCTCTGTCTCTCTCTGTGTGAGGTTTTAGGTTGATAGTAATACACAGTTATAAACAAGAACAATGATAATACAAAATTATTGTTGTGTACTAGTGACTGTGAACTTAAAGAGAAAGAAAAGAGTGAGAGTTGGAGGAAGGGAAAGAAGGGAAGGAAGAAGAGAGGAGAGGAGAGGGAGGAAGGACGAGAGAAGCATTATGTGAGGATTTACATCTTTTTATTTAAAGAGAAAAAAACAAAACAGTAAAAGGGTACAAGTAATACAGAATTTCAAGAAACAAATATACAGTAAGAAATCACTAGTTAGTAGATTACATATTGTCATCTTAGAAATAGTGGTTCAAATTACAAAATTAAAGCATACAAAGTGGACATTCAAACAGTGAGACTGCAAACAGTTCTGTTCAATGATCCAACAAACACTCAGTAATATGGTTTTATATCTTACACACTTAAATATACATGCAGTTATATCCTTTAGAGCACTTTCTTTTCCTCTCTTTTTTACAATAGCAATTGCACATTTTGGGTTTTATTACTCCCACAGTTCTTATTACTTTCTTTTGAAGAGAATAAAACCAAATGTGACAAAGCAAAACAGAGTCAGTTACAACAGAAGGATGGACAATAGTACATGATGTAAAAACAGAATACCAGGTGACCAACAATGGTTACCATAATGCCTCTTGCTATCTTAAAAAGAGTTGCCTATTTCATCAGGTATAATAAAATTGAACAAAACAGTACAGAACAAAACCAATAAAACCTAAACATTGGCGACCTTACAGGACTTAAAAAGAAAATAATAGTCAAACCATAATGGGCATCATAGTGAATCTTATTGTCTTCAAAGTGGTTGCCTATACCCTCAAACTTGATACTATCAAACAAAACAGAATACAGTAAAATCAGTCAAAACAAGATGGGGAGAGCAATACAGGGGTTCAAATCAGGTTAATAGGAAAACAAAAAAGTTACTATAATATATCCCACTATTTTTAAATTTATTTTGTCCCTTAATTAAAAAAATAAAAAAATAAATTTTTTTTAAAATAAAGGAAAAAAAGGGGAGATTGAGATAAAAGAGGACATAACAGCAGAACAACACAGGTCAAAACAGATTATCTTCTTTTGTAATGTAGTGTTTAAGTAGTCGTGGAGCTCAAAGGTTAGTGTTGAGGTTTGTCCTGGGCTTTTCTGGGCAACACTGGACACGTCTTTTAGCTTTTCTCTTTTCTTTTCTCGTGTGTAAATTTGGGAACAATAATAGTGTTGTGAGATCAAGTGGATTACAAAATGGAAAACTCTTAATGTCCTGATAGGCACGTCGTAGATGTATTTCCTGTGTTATTGTCTTCCTTCCACAGCCTGGCCTCAGCTCTCTGGGATTAGGAGGACAGATAGAATAAGCTCTGTTGTGTAGATACGAAGAACTGACATGTGAGGTTGAGACGTACTTGAAGTCACTCAGTTTAATAGTTTTTATTGTAATTGTGAATACCACATAGGGAGCTCAGCTCTCTTGATTCCAAGCCTAGACGTTCTTTGGAAAAGAAAGTGGAAGTAAGCTCAGTGTCAGCTTGACCAGGTACGGTGCAGCATGTGTGTAATCCCAACACTCTGGGAGGCTGAGTCAGGAGAATCTCAAGTTGAAGCCTGCTTAGCCTGTGCTGTTCAGTGATTTAGCAAGGCCCTGCCTTAATATAAAGGGCTTAAATTTAATTTCCAGTAGTGACAAAAACAAACACACAAACAAACCAGTTCTGGTTGCTGAAATCCTCTGCTTTCATTCCTCAAACATTACTGAGAATTCATAAGTGCTCTTTCCTGCCTCAGTGCCACCTGAGATTGGCGAGAAGGCCCTGATCTCGCCCGTGGATTCCTACCAGTACGGCACCACGCAGACGCTGACGTGCACGGTCTATGCCAACCCTCCCCTGCATCACATCCAGTGGTACTGGCAGCTGGAGGAAGAGTGCTCCTACGAGTCCAGGTGAGGGTGGCCGTGTGCTGTCTTACTGGCCATTGTGCATTTCTTACAGCGAAGCTGTGCCACGCCTCCTTTCTAAATCGAACAGGTGAACCCTGAGAAGGTTTCCTTCAAGGGGTGCTCAGCATCTCCTTCCACCTTACTTGATGTCCCCCAAGTCTGTCATCAGATGTCTTCACTCGGGACAGTCCCCTGTGTGACTGGCCAGGTCTCGCTTCTTGAGTTTGCCCTAATGTACACTTCTCCAGGTGGACGCTCTTTGCTCAGTTTGCAAATTCCCAATCTTTGGGTTTTCTCCTTATACCACTTGAAGATTCCCTGCTTATCTGTGAGAAGGTCCCTCTCTCAGAGGAAGTGCCGATGGGTGGGAGGCAGTGATAAACCTAGCCCAGTGCTCAGTCTCAGTCCTGGCTTATCAAGTTCTAACACAAATCCAGACATCCTCAGGGAGATCAACAACAACCACCACCATCCCACCACCACCCAAGCGCTCCACTTCCTGTTGTTGTTTTTGAAATGGCCACTACTGGCTTCTTCCTGAGCTGCTGGCCATTTCCTACAGAAAGGCCACGGTCACATAGAAATCACTTAAAGAAGCTCAGTGGCTTCTAAGTTTCTTTGTCTTCCTTTGAACTAAATTAACTTGAATTGTCTTGTCGATCCAATTTATGAATGGAGATTTGTTCCCAGAATAGCTGCTTCCCTCCTGTATCCTGAATGAATCTACCTAGGACCTTTTCCTTCATTGCTGGGGCCTATTTTTAATTGGCGCCAAGTCTTGTGAGATGGTAGACTGGGTTGAAAGTATTTCTAAACACATAGTAACCAAATCTCCTCACTAATTGGAGTGAAGAAAAATTAAACCACAATCTGTTATCTCTCTCTTGTAGCCAAGCTATGACAAACCCATATATTTGTAAAAAATGGAGAACCGTGGAGGATTTTCAAGGGGGGAATAAGATTGAAGTCAACAAAAATCAATATGCCATAATTGAAGGAAGAAACAAAGTGAGTATAAAATTCTTTAGTTTGAAGATCTCTGTTTATCTCTTATTGGCGTAAGGGTGCAGATAATAATATGTGAGGCATTTGGGAGATTAATAAGTAGACTACATGATAAAATACTAGTCTATTAAGTCATTTTGAGAACATCGTTGATTTGTAGCAATACTGTTAACTTACTAATAGCTCATCAGAAGACAATGAAACATGCATGCCAGTTAATCTATGCATTTGTAGTAAGATAATTCTGAATTTATAAGCATGAGATGGGAAAGTATTCATAACGTTATAATAAAAGACATCACTAATCTAATGGCTTCCAGACCCTCTGTGTGTACTGTCTGAGCTCTATCCCAGTCCCGTTACAGCTGCATATGTTTGTAGGTGGTCACTGTGGCCCTGTGAGTGGAGCAGCCGGGCTGTAGTAACTGTGAGATGCTGAATTTTAGCTTGAATGCATGTGCACAGACATAAATGTGTACTGCATCATTTATGGCCGGGCATTTGTTTTCTTCACAGACTGTAAGTACTCTTGTCATCCAAGCTGCAAATGTGTCAGCTTTATACAAATGTGAAGCTGTCAACAAAGCTGGGAGAGGAGAGAGGGTTATCTCCTTCCACGTGACCAGTGAGTACTGTCCCTGGAGGGCGGGTGGCATCACTCACCAAGTGGGTACTAAGCTGCCGGTAATCCTCAGTTGGCCTTGTCATTCATGTGAGTGGCATGGCGTGTAGGAAGGGGACTTGGATTGATCGCTGATGCTTTTTTGGATAAATTAAAATTGCCTCAGGGTTTATATGAAATCAGTTCATATCCCTTCACTGGAGAGAAATGCTTTCACTTCTGCTTTAAATCACCAGCTCTGTGTCCTATGTATGTCATCTGTGTTGGTCATCAGAGTCTAGCACAATGCATGCCTTGTTTGGTTTAATAATATTGATAGGCTTGCTGCTGGACAGTTGAAAGATTGGGCTTTGATGACATAGGAATAGTACTCTCTAGCACTGAGTTTGCCTATTCATACTAGTTGTATGGATAAGCTTTGGCTCACTGTACTGGATGAAATATTTAAGCATTAGCTAAATAGCTGTAATAAATGTAACTTTATTGTCATTGAGTTTTTAGCCTGGCATGGTGGCAAACACCTTTAATCCCAGCGCCCTCAGAGGGTGAGGCAGGAAGATTGCAAAATCAATTCAAGTCTAGCCTGGCAACTTAGTGAGGCTTTATCTAAGAAAGAAGGAGAGAAGGAAGGAAGGAAGGAAGGAAGGAAGGAAGGAAGGAAGGAAAGAAAGAAAGAAAGAAAGAAAGAAAGAAAGAAAGGCAGGTAATTGAGTCAGCAAACTGGGGATGTAGCTCAGTGCAAGGGTCTAGTATCATAAAAAAGAAACTGTTAATGAGGAAATGATTTTTAAAATTTCTTTGTTATAATTATGCTTTTAAAATGTTTTAAAATTTTTATTTCTGCTCTATGCTAGACACAGATCACAAGACAGGTTCATGCACATTATTGGACTCAATGTTGACACTTTAAGATCCAACCTCTTTTTAAAAAAATTTTATTTAAGGACAAAAAAACCCAGAAAAAGCATAGAAATAATATATAATTTCAAAAAAATAAACAGTAAGAAATCACTAGTTGACAAATTACATATTGTCCTCTTAGAAATAGTTGTTCGAGTTACAAAAGTAAAGCATACAAAGTGGACATTCAAACAGCAAGACTGCAAACAGTTCTGTTCAATAATCCAAAAAAAAATCTAGTAATATGGCTAGCAATCCTACACACTTAAACATACTTACAGTTGTATCCGTTAGAGCACTTTCTTTTCCTCTTTTTTTACAATAGCAATTACACATTTTGGGTTTTATTACTCCTACATTTCTTATTATTTTTTACACTAGAGACACAATGTGATAGTTATAAATATGATTATTTATTTCACTAATGAGGATAGCCTCAAGTTGTCTCCATTTGCCTATGAAGGCCTCAACATCGTCCTTTTTTATAGCTGAGTAATATTCCATTGTATAAAAATACCACATCTTTTTCATCCACTCTGCAGTTGATGGGCATTTTGGTTGTAGATGAATTTCTTTGCATTTTCTTTTTTATTTTAAATCACAGGTGTAAAACATATCTGGAGAATTAATTTATGTTTCCAAATACTATATTTTGGGACCTGAATTATTCAGTTGGACTGTCTCCTTGCAGCAAATCATTGAGAACAAATAGAATTTTACTTGTTTGGTACTTTATTGCAGTCTGAAGGCAACAATAAGACATAGTGTGCTGATCACCTTTCCCTAACTGTGGGCTTTATGTTTCAGAGGGTCCTGAAATTACTTTGCAACCTGCCCCTCAGCCAACTGAGCAGGAGAATGTGTCTCTGTGGTGCCACGCAGACAGAGCGACGTTTGAGAACCTCACATGGTACAAGGTTGGCCCACAGCCTCCATTGGTCCACATGGGAGAGCAGCTTACGCCTGTTTGCAAGAATTTGGATGCTCTTTGGAAACTCAATGCCACCATGTTCTCAAATAGCACAAATGATGTTTTGGTGATGGAATTCCAGAATGTGTCCTTGCAGGATCAAGGAGAATATGTCTGCTCTGCTCAAGACAGGAAGACCAAGAAAAGACACTGCATGGTCAGGCAGCTCACAGTCCTCGGTAAGGAGACAATGCCAGGTCGTTGTTGCTAGGCAACTAGAACACCTTAAATGTAGTGCTTTCGGGTGTTGCAGGATGATTTCTGTCCTCCCGGAGTTTATGAAGCAGGCTGGGACACACTTGCTGAAAGTCCTTGAGGCAGAACACAGCAAATAACATTCGTAAAACAATGTATTATAAGGAGAAAAATAACACGATTCTTTCAATTCTTTTGATGGTGTAGCTCAGTAGTATCAGCAAAGGGTTAGCTTGACCGAGGGAGCTTTTTGCATTATTGTTGGGGATTTCTTTATTAATTTGGCTCACATTTGTGGAGTCCCTAATGTAAGCTAGGAGAATGCCAGTATTTCACAGTAGTGACAAGATGGACAACGAAAGAACATAGCCAATCACTGGGCAGTCATAGCACAGTGAGGGGTCTATGTCCACAGGGCCAGGCATTGGCCTCTGCTTTGCTTCCAACTATAGCTCTATTCAATAACCTAGTAGCATACGCTGGGTGCTAGTGAGGTCCTGAAGCATGAAGCGTGTGATGATGGACTGGGATCAGACCCAGAAGAGTCGTGGGAGCCTTGTTACACAGCAGCCTGTGGCTATGTTGCATCTGTACGGTCTAGAGCAGCTCAAGTCACTGGCGTGGTGATTCTGATAGCAGAAAGCTTTGTAAATTCCCTATAAGACTGTTCTCTGCACCTTGTCTAACCTTATGTCTGCTCTGTTTTGGGGAAAATCAGGTGAATTTGAGGAGTTTCTGTAACATTTTTTCCATCTTATTCTCCTTTTAATGTTTCTTTCCAGGACTCAGCATACACATGTCCTCTGATTTTTACTGTAGAAAAGGGAAACTACCTAGGCAAACATAATACATCACAGTTTTACAGAAATAGCATCTTGTTCAAGACTTAGGTATATTTTAGGAGGACTCTCCTGATACTCAGGTGACAGAAGAAGAAATATTTCAGAATCAAGTAGTCCCCCAGGACCTCTGATTTTGAGGAAGGAGAAGGATTCAGAAAGATACATGGAAGAAGCTCCTGGCTTTGCTGGCTTGGGAAATATTTGTTCACAATTAGCTAGATTCCTTCCCTAAGGATGCCTGTGTTTTTTTCCCAAAGTCTATTTTTAGAAATAGACTAAAGTCTAGTACATTTATTTAAATCCTAATGTAGGGCTTTGTTGGCATAATCTTGTTTTGCTAGGCACTGAAGTAGATTCTTGCAGCATGATTCCTCTTGGTATTTAGTTGGTTTGAAGAAGATATTTCTATAGAACTTTGATGATTTTCAGGAAATGAGTAAATTTAATGTTTTGCTGTACATTTAAACAAATATCATTGGACTTTATGTTTTTTATATCTCTGGATTTCCTTAGGATGTTGTTGTTTTGTTTATGTATTGTTTCAGCTCCTCAATTATAAGGACCTGGGCAATTGTTTTCACCCTCTAATTTGTAATTATTTCATCTAAAAATTAGGCTATTCGTCCTGTCCTACTCATCATCTAAGACTGATTGTAACACAAATAGTATAAATGCAATTTGTAAAAATTAGCAAATAGCCTGGTGTGGTGGGACACACCTGTAATCCCAGCACTTGGGAGGCTGAGGCAGGAGAATCACTGTAAGTTTAAAGCTATACAATGTGGCATAAACAGCCTGGGCTAAAAGGTGCATTTAAGGCCAGCCTGAACTGCATAGTGAAACCCTGTCTTAAAAAGACAAAAAAAAAATTGATCAAGTAAATACAAAGTTTGGCACTTTCCATGAGAAAACATGGCAGAATTCTAGGGTCTTATTGGCTTAAACTTTTATAAGAAGGGAATTTACCCCAAGGCAAAGCCATATCTGTTTAGAGCCTTTATTTTGTGATTTCCAGCTAGAATTACTAATGTGACTATCAAAGAATGGCAGGAATCTGTCTGTCTTTGCTCTTTTTAGTTGACTTAGTGACCAATAGTGCTATTATCAACTTCTGTGCATTTTCAGTTTAGTAAAGCAGCAGGTTGCTGTTTACTAAGTTTAAATTGTTTCACAGTAACTGATACTAAAATCATATCCAAAGCTGTAACTAAAAGTTCTGTGTTTTTTTTTTCCAAATGTGCACAGAGCGCATGGCACCCGTGATCACAGGAAACCTAGAGAATCAGACAACAAGCACTGGTGAAACCATTGAAGTCGCCTGCACAGCATTCGCGAATCCCCCTCCACAGATCACCTGGTTTAAAGATAACGAGACCCTCGTGGAAGACTCAGGTGAGCATAACCTGTCCCTCTCTGCCTGTAGAATCCTCCCAGAGGAGTTACATAAAACCCACATTATTTCTCAATCTGTTTCATGGTAGATGAAAAGCAAGGTTCATGTAGGTGGTTTGGCTCATTTCCTACATTTGGAAGTAGAATTCTCAGGGAAGCCTCCTGGGAGATCAGTCAGCAGTCTGTCCTGGCTTACTCTTCAGAGTCGGATAATGGCCCACGTTGAAGGGTGGCACTTATCTTTTAAATTTCTTTTTTTTTCTGAAAAACTCCACAGATCACATGATCAGAAATAAGAATGATCATTTTGCTCCTCTCCTAGGCATTGTACTGAAAGATGGGAACCGGAACCTGACCATCCGCAGAGTGCGGAAGGAGGATGAAGGCCTCTACACCTGCCAGGCCTGCAATGTCCTTGGATGTGCGAGAGTAGAGACATTTTTCATCATCGAAGGTTAGTGTGACGCCATAGCTACATTACCTGGTTTCTAAGCAGGTGCACTGTGTCTTATGTATGCTATACCTTTTACATGGAATGACTTATGGGTGATTTTTAGTGCTCTTTGTGCAGACTGAATATTTCTTGTTCAAAATGTTTGGAACCAGAAGTGTTTAGATTTTGCATTTTTTCATATTTGGGGACATGTGCGTGTATATAATATCTTAGGGAAGGGATCCAAATCCAAACACAAAACTTATTTCTATTTTATGTATACCTGACACACAGAGCCTGAAGATAATTTTGTACCCTACTGTATTTTTACTGTGTGTGTTTTAATTATGGTTCATCATGAGTCAGGTGTGGAATTTTCCACTTGTGTTGTCATGTAAATACTCAACATCTTAGATTTTGAGCATTTTGGATTAGGGGTGCCTCACCTGTTACCCTATGTAATTTTTGCAGTAAGAATTCTTTTAACCAGTAAGCATATTAATATAGTTTTAATTCTGCTTCTATCACATTTCCTATCCTTGTAGTTCTTTTTGTAGAAAAATTCCTAGCCAGGCAGGATGAACATGCACCTGCCTCACATTCTTTGCTTGAATGAGCCAATTAATTTACATAAGCCATATCTCTGTATTTGTGTGGAAAAACATTAGAATTACTGTCAAATCATGAAGGTTAGTGCTCTTCAGCTGATCACAAATGATCAGAGTTTTCATTGGAAGAAAAACAATTAAGATTCACTTCATAGACCATTTCTTTTCTGAAATAAAAATTTGAGGTCTTTATTTAAACATGAAACCTGTATATACAGGAGTGGTGTGAAATCTGGCCTTTTCTCAGATGGCAAAAGTAATTTTGCTACAAAATATTTTGCCCAAAGAAGCGTATTCCTGCATCTTTTTTGTAATCCACCAGTACACAAGGTGGACAGTAATGATGGTGACAGAGGAGGACGACAGATTTCTATGAACTCATCCTAACTTGTCCCAAAGTCCAGATGTTGGTCCGTTTAATCTGTCAAATCTGTGTTGCTAAGTTGACACAGTGACATGTTTTCAAATCTGTGAGCTTATTACTATTTCATAATCTGTACTTGCAAATAAAGATTTCAAAGGATGTGGTGATTTTGTCACTCCAAACGAAATCATGCTTTAGAGTGGATCCTAGGGAGGATTTCCAGATTGTTCTGGTGCGCTGCCTGTCTCCGTCAGCCATCTGTAGCTGGTTACGGATGTCCCACAGAGCCCCTGGGAACAGAGATTACAGGGTCTTGTTACCTCTAGGAGAAGACCAAGAAAGGGAGGGGCAGATATTTAACACTCTGCTAGGTCCCCTAATGTACGGGGAATCTACTACATAAACATATACAAATGAACTTTTCAATCTCTATTGTATAAATAGAGAGTTACTTCCCTTGGACCACAGGAAAAATAAAACCTACTTCCAGGCATACTCGGGACAAGTCTCCCAACTGTCATCCCTTATTTTGCCAACTAATTAATTACTTGTCCTCTGCCTCCTTGGGGCCACAGTGAGCCATTCTCACAGCCTGTGGCCAAGTTCGATTCCCACTGTTCTCTTCCGTGGGAGACCCCAGTGATAACTGTTTTCTTATCACCTATGTGCTGATCCTTCCTAGTTGCAGGCCTCTTTCTGTGTTTAATTTTTCCCACTTGGAGTCGTCTCTGGAGCCCTGAGCATCAATCACAGTTTTTCATGCCTACCCTGAGCCCTTCCTTTCCTCTTAGCTTTCATGTGTGGCTTCAGCCTTCTGTTCCTAGGCCACGCACAGCAGGCTCAGCTCAGTTCTCTCTCTTTTTCTTGCTCAAGCTCCTGCTGCACAGGAACAAGGGAGTGTAGTGTCATCAGGTAGCAAAGAACTCACTTTGCTCTTGACTGGCCCACCAGCATGCTGCAGTCACGTAGCTCATCCTCTCTGATTTTCTAATTCTTGGTCTAAAAACTGAAGGCCGTTGAGCTTGAGATAATATATTTAAAGTAATAGTGCATAGTACATGTGCAATCACCAGTCTCTCTGATCAAAAGACTTTATTTTTCCCATGAGCTTTCTTTTATTTTTATTTTTTATTTTTTGGTACCAGGGATCAAACTCATGACTGTGTACTTGCAAAGCAGGCGCTTATGCCGCTGAGCTAAATCCCCAGCCCCCATGCGCTTTCTTAAATGATACTTTTCAAACTCCACACAAATCAAAACTATTGACTATTGGCATCAAAGTACTTTTGTCTCTGCAGAGCATCATCGGTTTTCTTTCCATCAAAAGCACTTTTTCTACAAACACACAGTATACATATGTCTTTTAAGACATTTATTTGTCTGTTCTTAATCACTTGAGAATGCTATTGTTGGAAATTTTCATGAGTAGTATTTTGCAAGCTTCAGATTTCCATTAAGAATGACTACGACTCCATCCCACTTAGGGATTATGGCTACTGCTCTGTAGACTGCTTTAAAGTGGGTAAACTTGAGATCGTGCCTTTCGGTGCTGTGTTTTGTCATCTTATAGCAAAGGCTATGAGTTTCCAACATTGATGCGCATTCAATTGTGTCTTCCAGGTGCCCATGCAAAGACCAATTTGGAAGTCATTATTCTAGTGGGCACTGCAGTGATTGCCATGTTCTTCTGGCTACTTCTTGTCATCATTCTACGGACCGTTAAGCGGGTAACAAGATAATTTCCCTTCAGTCCCATGCATGTTTGTTTTCATGATTGATGGAAGCTGACTGGGCTTCTTTGAGTTGTTTCTTTCTATTGTTATTGGCTCAGTGGGCACATTTTTATTTCAATACAATAACATTCTAGCTCATTTTCTTTAGCAGGACCATGGGCGTTAATTGATAGAAATCACTAGAGGGGAAAAGGGTTTAGACTGTCTAATGTAATTAAGATTTTAAAAATTCTGCCCTCATTTTGAGGGCAAGGGAACACTGCAGGCATGAATATAATAGAACTACTCTCCAGCTCCGTGGGTTTTAGTGGAAAATGAGATGTCAGAATGAGGCTCCTATTAAATAACAATAATAAGTACATAAAACAACAGACAAACACAACAGAGCCTATGTGATTGGGAGGATTGATGCTTTCCAGGCCAGTGAAGGTGAGCTGAAGACAGGCTACTTGTCCATTGTCATGGATCCCGATGAAATGCCCCTGGATGAACGCTGTGAACGTTTGCCCTACGATGCCAGCAAATGGGAATTCCCCAGAGACCGGCTGAAACTAGGTATGTTTTCAGTTGATGTTAATTTAATGCTGGGTTTACCAGGTCACATCTCCCCTCTTAGGAAGATGACAAAACTAGTCTATTCAGATATTGTATTTTGGCTCAGAAATATTAATTCCATCTCTTAAATTTGGATCACCAGCCATTTAACCTCTTGAAGTAGATTCCCTGTATAATCATTAAAAATAGGACATTTGGAGAGTAAAGTGGGATTCATGTAATAATTAAGGCAGGGCAAAGGATTGATCATGTTAGATTGGGATGTAAAGTCACCCTTTCTAGTTGGCATCTTGCCTGTCATTTGGCGGTATAGTAATTCTAGTCCACTTTATTGTTGCCATTATGGTTGATCCTAGGTAAACCTCTTGGCCGTGGTGCCTTCGGCCAAGTGATTGAGGCAGATGCATTTGGAATTGACAAGACGGCAACTTGCAAGACAGTGGCTGTCAAAATGTTGAAAGGTAAAAGCAAAATTATTTGGTTCTCATTTCCTCTCTCTCTTTTTCTTTCCGTCATTAAATGTGAGGCAATGCTTAATCAGTAGCTCTGAGCTTAGGTGGGCCCGATTGCCAAGCATGCAGCCAGCCTAAGCGACGCTTTTGTGAAAACTGGAAAAGCTCTTTCCTTTATAGCCTCATGCCAATATGTGTGGCCTTATGCATGGCCTGGCAATCAGAGCTGGGGAAGGATTTTACCTGTATTGTGTGGAACCCCTTGTGCTGAGCTCAGCTTGCATGGTTGTATTTAGTGGTCATGGTTATGGAGGAAAAAGAATCTAGCTATATTAAAATTGTTTATTAATGTATAGGAATGTTAGATAAACCTCTAGAAACATGAAAAGAGATTTGATATAAGTCAAATGCAAAAAATAGTTTGCTTTCTGGAATTAGAATATATAAAATAATTTCACCTATAAAATTTAACTTGCAAAATATGAACAGTAATAGTAAGAAAAAGGACTGTGGGTTATTCTTTAAACATTAGAAACTTCATAAATAATTACTAATACTAATTGTGATGAACTAGAGTCTAGACACTTTGATTTGGAGAGGTAATACATACATAGCGTTTTGATCCAATTATGATGTGCTTTCATCGCTGAAGACCCTTTGCCAGGGTCTGATACATTTAAAAGCATTTGCTCTCCCTGTGCCATTTCTCCCTCGTCGCCTAGGGGATACGTAATTCTGAGGGAACCCAGCGGGCCCTCAGGTGTGCAGCAGTCACAGAGGGTCAAATGCACTGTCTTGACCCCACTCACTTCATGCTTTACCTGACTCTTCCACCTGGAGCTTGTGTAGTTGCCTTCCCAGCACAGATCAGTTGAAACATCAGTGTAGACATGAGGATATGGAAAAGTGGCTTTGCTTCCTTCAGAGGAAACATTCAAAGGATGGGGTCCTAAAAAACACAGTATACCTGAAATATAAAAGTACAGTTTTATGCAAGAGAGTCTGGGCTTTATCCCATGGCCGTTATGTTCTCTACTTTGCAGAAGATTTAATGATGGGTTCTTCTAAATATCAAACATTTGGGGTTCAATTGAAACTTTGATTTTAAATTGAAATGTAAATTTTAAACTTGCTTTTTCAGAAAATGCACCTGAGTGTAGACTAAGCTATAGTTGTATTATTCCTGGGATGCTAAATTGCACAGTTCTATGTAATAAAGAGAAGGGCATCAGTAATGCTAAGGTAGAGGCCACATTTATGATCTTCCTCTTTATCCTGAATTTGTAGAAGGAGCAACACACAGTGAACACCGAGCTCTCATGTCTGAACTCAAGATCCTTATTCACATTGGCCACCATCTCAATGTGGTCAACCTTCTAGGTGCCTGTACCAAGCCAGGAGGTGAGTCGCTGTGGATGATTCTGGTGGCCTGATTTCATTGCTTTGATTTCCTTAACTTAGAATATTTTGCAGCTTCATATATATGCATATACATATATATATTTCATGGATGGTTAATGAACAGTATAACTAAATTATTCTAAAGCTAACACTGAATTAAGGGCTATCACATCACTAAGTATTCAGATTAGAAAATAAACTTCCCCCAACAACTTGAAAACAAAAGACCTTAAGAGTGGTTCCCATCCCCACCCCTCTCCTCCAATGGATTCATCTCTAGTTTTTGCCCTGAAAGGCAAATGGATAGAGTTTATCAAAGTCAAGTTAATGTCATGGTGGCCTTACCTTTTGGAAAAAGGAAAACTATAAGATAGGGGAATTGGAACCAGCTGATTTGTATAATTCTATTCTAAAGAAAGGTCATATGTAGCCTTCTTATCAGGTAATTTTGATTTGTCAATTTATTAAGCACTTAGAATGAATTTTCCTTTCTTGACATGCAATCTGCCAACAGGGCCTCTCATGGTGATTGTGGAATTCTGCAAGTTTGGGAACCTATCAACTTATCTACGGGGCAAGAGGAATGAATTTGTCCCCTACAAGGTATGTAGTTTCCTGACTCAGCTTCATCCTATAAAATGGAGGAAAATTCAAAATGGTGCAGGTTAGCTTTTTAGTTGAAATTCTGTGAGGAGCTGATGAGGAATCTTCTCACATTGCCTCTGGACAATTGTAACTTCCTTTTTTACCTTTTGAGAAACGTGCTTCTCACTGTGCTTTGTGATCCATTATAAATGGTACCAGCATTGGGGAAAAGGTAGATGTGATTAAAGAAAGGGAAAGGCAGAGAGCACAGTTCTGTATTATGCTTTCTGTCCCCTGGCCACTTCTGGCTCTGTGTGAGGTATATTCCTCTGTAAAGGTCACAATGACCCAGCACGGTAGTAGGTAGTACAAGTCTTGTAACCTCAGATGCTTGGGAGGCTGAGGGAGGAGAATCACAAGATTAAGTCCAACCTGGGCAATTTAACAAGCCCCCATCTCACCATAAAAAATAAATAAGGTCTGGGTATGTAGCTCAGTGCTCCCTAGGTTTAGATTCTATTACCACAAACAACAACAATAAAAATCTAGGTTGGTGATGTTTCTGAGTGTACTTTAACATACTTTTTTTTTAAAGAGGAAAAAAATTCCAAGATTTCAAAATAAGATAATAGGAGGATAACAATGGTTAATTCATTGGGTATTATCTTTAAATTAGTTACTCAGAGTGAGTGCAACTTTAAATGAGACACTTATCTCAGCTAACCAAAAAGCTTGGCATTGCAGAAGAAACCCTATTGTGTATAATACTTGCCCCAGATTCAACCCAGAAGCTACATAATCCTGAATTTCATGTCTTTCTTGTTTGCTTCTAAATAGTTTTAGAGGCTTGTATAATTTATTGTCTTGTAGAAACTCATGTTGTACTCAAGGAATTTGCTGATTTACTTCTTTATAGACCAAAGGGGCCCGATTCCGTCAAGGGAAAGACTATGTTGGGGAACTCTCCTTGGATCTGAAACGCCGCTTGGACAGCATCACCAGTAGCCAGAGTTCAGCCAGCTCTGGGTTTGTTGAAGAGAAATCCCTCAGTGATGTGGAGGAAGAAGAAGGTACCCACCACCGCTTCCTTCATGTCCAGTGTATGCTCACATAAGAATAGACAAGACCACAGGGTGTCACAAGGAATTCGGTCATGGGAAAAGCTTCATATCTGAAATAAGCGTGAAGTGCTTGGCAATTTCTTTTCAGTCTCTCCAGAAATGCAGCGTTCAAGCCCTGAATAATAAACAGTGGATTATGCTGAGAGGCAGAGCAGAACTATCCCAGTGGCTCCGGGAGCCCAAATGGGCTAAGCAATTGCTAACAACCTAACCGGTATTTTCAGAGTATGACATCAACGTTCCTTAGCAGGAGACACGCAGAGCAATGTTTGTAAGGGGAGAGGAGGCTCTCTGGTCCTCTGCTAGGCTCTGCATGGCCTTAAATGGCCCAGCCCGTTTTACCAGTACCACGGAAACATTTCAGTTCATCATACCCAGTGTTCTCCAAGACAATTCGGTAGTCACCTGCTGTTTCTGCTCTACCCCAAGTGGCATATGATATCTTCTTTCTGGGCTACTTCCTTAGTGGAGCCTTGGTAAATAGGCTTAATCATTGTTCAGTTGTGTTCCTTAGGACAGTGAAGTGTTCATTGTGGGGGAGCCGGGCCTCACCTAACCTCAGACCTTCAGTCAGCTCCAGGATAACACTGCATCTGCTCTCCTCAGGAGGAGGTGGTAGTGGGCTTCCTGGCTTCTAGATCCTCTTGAAGTATAAATTTAGAAGACCCCAAATATCATGAAACAGTGGAGAAATCCACTTATTTCTCTTGACACAAGTCTACAGATAGAACTCAAATCTAACCTCTTTCCCTTAGAAGATAGCATGAGGCAGCATGAGTCTGAGGTTAAAGAGCATGGGGAGGTTGTCTCAGCCTCACGTAATGGGGCCAACTACTGAGAAGAGCCATCTTTTGCCCCTCCTTTTCTCTCACAAAATGGTGGTCAGTGGGCTGGAGACCAAGTGACTGAGGTAATGATGGAATAGAAAGAACACTGTTCTAGAATTTTGCTGTCATTTCTTCATTTAAGAAATATAAAGATCCCATTAATTGTATCTGAAGAGCCCTTTACCCACAAGTGTGTAATAAGTCATTGAGAAAAAGGTTATTATAACTGAGTTGGTGTTTCCTCTGGTATTTGTGCCCAAGAAAGAAGCCATGAATCTTCTCTGATCATAGCTAGAAGATCATTTTGAAACACCTATTAATGTCTTCCTGTTCATTTGTACCAGTTACACTGCAGTAAATACCACCAATTTACATAAATGCATGTTTCTCTCATGTTTCTGTTATGTCACTTTCATATCCTTACAGGGAAAAGTGTCCTTGGTGCAGGCCAAATTTAATGTATTTACAGTACTTTTTAACAAGAAAGCAAGAGAAGGAAACCTATTTCTGATATTTTTAGTTATCTGTTGTATAGTTTGACCTTTGGTCTCTGTCCCAGGACAAAGCCTGGAAAGAAAAGATTTGATGACCCTGAATATTGTTGTTTTATTTTTAGATTTCTTGAAATGAAGCTATTGTTTATCCCTCTGGGTGCATTTAAAAAAATAGCCTAAAACAGCAAATTTGAAAAGGTCTTCTCCATGCCAATTTACGTCTATTGTACCTTGTAGATTTACCAGCTCAATTGACTAAAATGGAAAAAACTATTATTTTTCCTTAGGGATGTAAAGAAGGCTAATAATACTAGGGTTTAACAAATTGACAGAATTTTCTCTGCTTCTCTTTTCTGAAATTTATCTTCCAAGTCTTGAAAAGATTACTATAGCAGACTTAGCGAGTACTCGTTGGTAGGGTTACTCACTTGTCTCCTCCTGACTCTTACAGCTTCTGAAGAGCTGTACAAGGACTTTCTGACCTTGGAACACCTCATCTGCTACAGCTTCCAAGTGGCTAAGGGCATGGAGTTCTTGGCATCACGTAAGGTAAGACAGGTCAGCAGGGGAAAGTAACCTCTTCAGATCACAGACTTGACACAGGATGTCCAGAGCCAGTCAATAGTGTTTGTATGGGTTAGAAATTCATTCATCACTTGGAAGACCCTTTCCAGAGGTCTACTTGAGAGGCTGTTTCTGCTGATGAAGGAATTTCGTGGAATTCATTCAAATAATGAATCGTACTGATCACCTGCTAAGTGCCAGGCAATCCTTTAAGCAGAGTTATAGTAAACCAAACAAACAAAGCTCTCCACCTTCATGGAGTTCATACTGTAGTGGATAAGACAGTCAGTGAACAGTATAAAGAAGTAACATAATGTACATAGTAGATTAGATAGGGGTATATGTAGCATTGAAACATAAAGAAGCAAAGACTTCTAGTATGTGTAGGAGGAACATTTTTGTTTGTGTATTTCCTTCTATGTGTGTCTACTTCAATTTTAAACAACATGGACAAGGAAAGCTTAATTAAGAGTGAGACATGTAAGCAATGACCTACAAGAACGGAGGAACTAAGTTTTGCAGATATCTTGGTATAAGAGCATATTTTTAATTTATTTTACATTGATAACATCCATCAAAAATATTTTTAATAGTATAATTAGAAACCAGGAAGAACAGCTTCAGATGAAAGCGATTAAAGGAGCTAAAATTAGAAAGTAGGCCAAACAAAGGCTGAGGTGGGGACGTGACAAGTTACAAATATTTTGAAGGTTGTAAATACCGTGAGAGGGAGGAGAGGTCAGTGGAAGTCACCATCAGCTCTGGCGGGGTAACATGTAGAGTTCTACATTAAATAGGAAAAATTCAAATTTATGTTCAGGAAGGGCTATCTTTTGACAAAATACATTTGTTGCAGCAAATTCTAGGGAAAGAAAGACGTGCTTTTTTTTCTAATTACAGTGAAATTCCTGATCAATTTTTGGCCCTGAAGTTTAAAGCTTCTCACAGCACTTGGGACCTTAGATGTGTCTTCTGGATAACTCTAATGTACTCACCCAGGAGGAAGGGACATTCTTGCCCGGTTTTACAGCACTTTTCATGTAAAGAAGTTCTGTAAATACTGGGTTTTCCCAAAGAGAAAGGACTTTGGCCCTTTTGGGAGGTTGTGCTTCATTACTGTTACTACTGTTTAAAGGTCAGAGCCCAGCGATGAGTCAGGAAGGGAGTGGCACTGCAGCGCAGTATGCAGAGCAAGCATCCTTTAACTTCCTTTGCATATTCCAGGTGATTTCTCACACACTGGTTTGCTGGGCTAAGAAAGGTAGCTTTGTGTTTGTGGGGAAACTTGGAAGTACTGTCTGACTTTGGAATCCCAGTGTTGCTCCATCATTGAGAGACGGTGTGCTTCTGAATGTGCTTCCTCTGGGGGAGAATATTACAGTCCCAGGATGCAGGGTGGCTGGAGTCAGTATTGCCCAACTTTTGTGATCACTCCTACACTGACTTGAGATGCTCATCTGAGTTTTTCATTCATTTGTAATGTTCTCCAAGAGTCTTGTTCACTGACAGATTTATCCCGTGGGAGTTTAGATGAGAATTAAATGATAAATAACATAGCTGCTTAGTAGTGGGACGCTGGATGAAGTTAGAAGAGAGAAAGAAAGGAGAAATTGAGAAACTCAAAAGAATAGAAGATTTAGAATAGAAGCTAGGGTGAGTTCCATTTCACTTTTTAGGGTACTAGAAAATTGACCTGGCCTGTGATAGGCCGATGTCGCCATCGTGGACTTATGGGTAAAACTAATACTTTGGAAACAGGATGAGCCCCACCTGCAGCTGCCTAATTAGCTGCAGTCTAATTTCATTTTTGTATGGAATAGGGACACCAACTAAGAGCCCCAGACCAGTGAGAGCCTCTTGTTTCTGATTTCTATGCTTTCATTCAAAAGAAATGCATCCTGGGGCCACGTAAAACATTTTTAATCATTGATAGTATCAAGCAAAAGGGATGTGTGAATGTGACCAGAAGTGTGTTTTTACTTGTTTCTAACAGAAGTCTATTTATGAATCCATCATCATATTATAACTTCATTATTTGACTCCTGAGGTGGAGGCTCTTTATGGAATATACAGATGTGTGTCTCAATGAAACTCACAGACTTTTTTCTGAGTGTTATGAAAGACATTAACCTAGTCCTTGTTAATCAGTTGGTTTTCTGATGTGGAATTTTTTTAGAAGCATGAGGTCACAACAGATGTAGAAGAGATCATCTGTGCTGAAATCTAATACACACACTGTTGTTCGCAGTGTATCCACAGGGACCTGGCGGCGCGGAATATCCTCTTGTCAGAGAAGAACGTGGTCAAAATCTGTGACTTTGGCTTGGCCCGGGACATTTACAAAGATCCAGATTATGTTAGAAAAGGAGATGTAAGTTTCAAAGATGATCTGTTATGTTGCAGAATTAAAACTCCTCCTAGCAAGCTTCAAGACACGTGTTTGAGAATAAAGAATTTTTTCCCCAATAGATATTTGCTAATTTGGGTTCTTTTTCCTTGTCTTCCACTCCTTTAGGCCCGCCTCCCTTTGAAATGGATGGCCCCAGAAACAATTTTTGACAGAGTGTACACGATTCAGAGTGATGTGTGGTCTTTCGGTGTTTTGCTGTGGGAAATATTTTCCTTGGGTAAGTTGCTTCTCTCTGTTCCTTTGTTCAGACTCCACATAGGATGGTAAAGGTTCATAACCTGCAGTATGTCTTTTCCTATCCTGTATTTCACCTCAGAAAGCAGTATTTCTTAGGAACTTTGGGTTGCAAAATCTAGAAGGGAAAAAAATGGATACATAGATAAAAAGGGTGTGCAGAATCAGTCTCAGAGCTTGCTATAGGATAAGGTCACATCACACAATGTCCCTTTCTTGTTTTATTCTAGGTGCGTCTCCATATCCTGGGGTAAAGATTGATGAAGAATTTTGTAGGCGATTAAAAGAAGGAACTAGAATGAGGTCCCCTGATTATACCACACCAGAAATGTAAGACTTCTAAAAAACACCCTTCTGTCTTTGTTTACAAATTCCTCCTTCCTTGAGAGCTTTCTGTTACTTATACTTCCTTTATGGTCTGGTTTTGTCCTCCTTTTCCCTTGAAGTCTTCCTTGGTAATTTCAAGCACAGAATCATTGTTTTTTGAAGCAAGAGTGAGTGATTATCACTCTCAAGTGTCTTGTTTTTATTAGATGTTAATGAGTCATTAATGTGTTAATGTACCTCATTTTTATTAGATGTTAATGCCCATATACTTGAACTTCCCAGTGTAGAGCTGTATGTACATCTATTTAGCTTTAGGACCTATGTTCCTCTTTATAAATGTTTACCACCCAAGTTCTTATTGTGAGCATCAGATCCAAAGGGATAGAAGCAGTTAATGAAATCAGTGTTTTGCTTCTCTAGGTACCAGACCATGCTTGACTGCTGGCATGAGGAGCCCAATCAGAGACCCACGTTTTCAGAGCTGGTGGAACACTTGGGAAATCTTCTACAGGCTAATGCACAGCAGGTTTGTAAACCTCTATCTGAGAACATTCTACAAAACACATCCTGGCATAAGAACTCTTATTGCTTGAATCCTCGCCTGAACACTTTTGGACACTGAATGAGGAGCCCGAATCTTCTGGATCCAAGAAAGCAATGCTTTACTAAAGATGAGATCTTAGTTCATCACCTGGGAGTAGATCACTCTTACTTGTGTCTAGTTATCGTTTTGGTCAAATACTCTTCTAAAGTTAAACACAAAACAAAACAAAACCTCACTGCATATCAGAATATCAACAATGGAAGAAATTTTTAGGAATTATTAAATAAATTCTACAGGTACAAATATATATGAACTGTGCAAAATAAATGTTTTTCCTCTCCTTGGTAAAATCTTGGACCTCTATAATTTTCCCATCCCATGAAGTTGTACTTCTTAGACCATTAGCAAGTTAATCTCATCAGCATCTCTTACTATTCTGGAGGCCAATTCTTCTTCTTTTTTTTTTCTTCTCAATAGCTAGGGGACAATAGGTCAAATGTGGTTTTTTTTTTATCAACAAATCTTCCAAACATTTATTTTTAAAAATTTTTATTTTAAAAAGAACAAAACAAAACAAAGCAGATCAGAACAAAACAATGTAATCAACACAGGATTTCAAAACAAGACAACAGGAAATCAACAATGGTTATCATAATGTCTCTTGTTTTATTAATGTCTCGAAACAGTTGTCCATATCTTCACACATAATGAATTCAAACAAAACAAGGTAGTATAAAATTGTTAAAAACAAAAGAATGAAAGCATTACAGGCCTTCAAAACCAATAATAGGAAATCAACAATGGCTACCAAAATGTCTCTTGTTCTCCTCAAAATAGCTGTCTATGCCTTCACACATATTGCAGTTAAATAATACAAAACCCAAACATTTAACTGTATCAAATTTTTTTTCTTGAAAAATAATTTTACATTGTGCACCTTTTCTCAAAAGGCTAATCCTTTTTTTAAAAAAAAAATTATGTATTGCTTTTCTTCAAACTATTATCCATTTCTTCCATTGCCTTGAAATGCAGAGGCTCATGTCTGATGATGTGTAGTCCTCTAGGGCCTGGCTCCTGTGGAAGGGTCTTTGGGAGAGATGGTGTCTTGGCTCTGAGTAGCTCTGTGCATTCAATTGTTTCTCCTGAGACCACCACCTCTCTGGTCTTCATAAGAAGTGTACTTCCTGTGGTCTCGATTCCTACCTTGTTTTATCTTAGTTTCTCTAATTTACCTCCACACACATGTCCCTTTCAAGTGTCCTTTTGATTTTGACAAGCCACTTTTACCATTGTCTTGAAGACCTATGTTCAGGTTCGCAGGCAGTGCCCCATAGCCCAGAAGCCCCTGTGGTCTTTGTTTTCACCAAAAGACCCTTGAAGGACAGAAGCCGTAACAATAGCAGTCTGTGTTTATTGTTTCAGGATGGCAAAGACTACATTGTTCTTCCAATATCAGAGACTTTGAGCATGGAAGAGGATTCAGGACTCTCTCTGCCTACCTCACCTGTTTCCTGTACGGAGGAAGAGGAAGTGTGTGACCCCAAATTCCATTATGACAACACAGCAGGAATCAGGTACTGCACAGGGCCAACATCCCCTCAGGGGGCTTCAAGGCCGTCTAGGGAGGGGGCAGGGAAGACATTGTGTAAAGCTGCCACGTCCACTTCCACCTAACGTGAGCCCTGACACACATATGAAGGGAGATGCTCCTGGAGAGGTCTGGGGAGGTGAGCTACCTCCCATCTGTAGCTCACGCTGCTGCCACAGCTCTTCCTCTGAGCATTCTCAGCCCTGCAGCTGCAAATAGCTGGAATGCCAGTTAGTTAATCTCCAGAAAAACAGGCCAGTTTCTACCAGGACATCTGTATTTAAATTATGCTCCTGTACACTTTTATTAATGGGAATTAAATAGCTTTGGAGAGATTCAGGCATGAAGACTTCTGTGCACATGTGAAAACACACTTTCGGTTCTCTGGTGAGGACACAGCGTGCCACAGAGCTGTGTCTTGAATTAAGAGACTGGACCCCAAATCTCAAAAATTCCTCCCAAGTCGGATCCTCTGCATTTTATTTATATAATGGGACATCTGGGCTTGTTTGAAACTCATGCCCTGCAGTGCTGTGCTGGTCTGTAAAGGGATTCTGAAGGCATCTTGCCTTTTTTTCCTCTCTCAGCACCTGTGCCTAAGGAAAGAGTGATCTGATCTGATTTTCTACAATATGATATAAAGATGGCTTTCCTATGCCTGGTGCTTCTTTGCTGTGCTGGGGTCTTCTCCTCTTACTGAGCCCCCCGGGGACCCCAGGTCTGGCCCAGTTTCCTAGTGCTGAGGCTCCTAGAAAGGGTGACGTGTTCTTACATGTGTCTTGGCCCTTGGCCAGGGTGCCACAAAACCATGCAGGCTGAAGCGACGGGGGCAGTTTTCCCATGGAACACTGCAGGAGGAAAGGAGAAAGCTACAAGTGAGCTTCCCATTCCATTTATGTCAAGAATATTAAAGAATTTTTCTATATTTTACCAGATTTTGCCCCTGTGAGAATCTAGTTCAGTGTGGGGTAGAAAACGTGTGATCTATTTTGGGTAAAGATGTTGAGTATAAGACTTTGCAGGACTGCCCGAGGGCAGGGCAGTATTTAACTGTAAGAACCAGGCCTTACAGTTAAGTAGAACTGGGTGGGGGCTTTCTAGTCTGTTGTTTAGCACCCAAGTGACAGGTTACAAATCATCTGACTTCTGACTCACTGTCTTTATCTGTGAACTGAGGTAAAGCGCCTGGTGCTGTCTGAAAATGCTTGTTTAAAGAATTGCATAACACAGTGTAAGTCTCATGCCTGATAGTTGAAAGTCACTGGAAGAGATGCTCAGTTACTTTCCTGACATGAAACCCATTACTCTGATGCTTAACTCCAGGTTCTTTTTTCTACGGCCTCAGAGGCAAAGGGAATCCTAAAATAAGGCCACAGTTCCACTCTCATATTTGTAAATTCCTGCTTCAGATTCACCTGGCCTGATCATCATTCCTGCAGCATTGTCATGTCTGCGTCCCTAATCGGAGAACCGTTTGATCATGAGCTGGGCTCCTCATATTTCTGTGACCAAGTAGAGTGGTGATCTAAGCTGGCAGCCTCTTGGCTTGCTGGGAGCTTTGCATATGCTGCTGAGCAGGCGATGAAGTTGTATTTGTGTAATGAAAGTGTCAAATGTGATGCTGGTTCTAAAAAGAGACTGCTAACATTTATCCCCAGAAGCATGGACAAACCTGACACCGTGCTCTCAGTGTAGGCCTGGCTCCTATTTTGTGTCTGTGAGTTTTGAATTGGTTTTTCCAGTCCCGTTTATCTTTTTGCCAGCCATAAATTGAAAACTAAAGTAGGAATTGGAATCTTCTGTCTGCAGCCCTTCCTAACTGCTCCTACGTTTCTTTTCATAAAAATAAAATTCATGAACACCTTGTTATCATCTGGGTTAAAAGAGAGGCAGAAGAGGCATCTACACTCTGCACGCTTCCTTGTGGGGCTCTTCGTGGTTCTGCACCTCAGGGGAGAATGCAGCGTGCCTGGGTGCCTTTCAGGGGTGTGCTCTATTCTCCGTCAGGTCCCCAGCCAAGTAGAAAAGCCAAGTTTTCTCTCTTGGTTCAGCCTTACAATTTTCACTCCATTGCATTGTAAATAAAGCTGGACAGAGACATCACTGTGGGAGCCAACCTTCTGATTTATTGTCCCTTTGAATTATTCTACAAGTATTTGTTTTGCATTTATTTAAAGAAGAAGCTGCAAAATATGTGGGGGAAGAACCACTTGGGTCTAGACTAAGGCTTTTCTCTGATTTTCCCTGTGGATCAACTCTGGTCCTAGGTTTTTGTGCTTTCTTCAAGAAAACACATTCACTGGACTCATCTCTCTTTGAAGGCAGTTTGGGGACCAACTGTGATTGCTTTATTATGTCCCCTGGGTGTTTCATCTCTACTGCAAACAACTCATCAAAGATATTTTTGCAGTTCTCACACTGAGAAAGACTTTGGCACACAGCACTTTCTTCATTTTGGTTCGTGCTAGTGGTCATTGAATGCCCCTCTTAGACTGATACCAGGGACAGTGCTGGCTATGTGTTCCTGGATTTCGCTATGACATTAGACTTCTTGAGCGGGACTATCTTTTCCCCACCTTGGGTCTCTTCCGTCTCTCATACCCACAAAGGTAGTGCACACTGAACAAGAACAGCGCTGTGCACATATTAAGTGCTTACTACGGACTTGAACGGTCATGGAAGCTGCTCTTTTTTCTTCTTTATATTCTTGTAAGGGAATCCATTTGGGTAAAAGAGAAAGGAACCCTGCTTGTGCTTTTGGGATTTGCAAAGCCAATTTGAGTTTCAGTTCTATAATACATTAACCATTTTCTCCTTGAGTTTTGGCTTTCTCATCTCCATGTGGAATATAGTAAGAAATCTTGTTTCATAGTATGGTGAGGAGCAGATGCATCAGTAGCTGTGAAGATGCTTCTTTAACTGTGAAGGACCATGCCACTTTTTAAATTGTTGGGTGCAGAATTCAAGGAGCTGTCCTAAGGCAGCTACATTAGTGCCCAAGCCACTGGTGGTTCTCTGCCCAGCTATCTGGAAAGCCCATGGACATTCCCTTTCCAATTGCATTGCCCTTCTTTCTTCTAGATAAGAGGAATACCTCCTCACGGGTTTCGCTGACCTTGGTCTCATAGGTCTCAAGCCAGAGTCAGCTTTCTAAAGAGCCTCCCTGCCCTCATCAGTTCCATGCTAATATCCTTCAGCGGCTCTTCCTCACCCTTAAAATAATGATCCAAGCATTCTAGTTGGGTGACTTTGGACAAGCTTCTATGCCTCAGTGTCTTTATTTGTAAAGTTGGCATGATAAGCTCACTACTGAAAAGGACAAACCTTTTGAAGGTGCCTTGCAATCTTTAAGAGCATTCAGCACAGTGTCTGACACATGATGGAATCTCAATAAGGGTTTCAGAATAGGTGAAAGGGTGAATAATTGACTATATATAATAAGACTGTTTTTGACAACTACTACTTATGGGGGTTGGTATTAGGAAAGAATGGGCTTTGGTTTATCCCTGTACATCATGTTCTATTTCTTATGAAGTTTGCTCAGTGAGGATGTTACTGGTAAGATTCATTTTCTTCTCCATGGGGTAAAGAATGGGTCTCCAGGAAAAGGGAAGACACCTTTGTTTTCCTTCTCCTTTGGTCCTAAGTCTATGTGGAATGTTCCAGAAGGCTTCTCGTGATAGTGAGTAGGCTGGGATCAGAGTGAAGAGTGTGTTGCAATCTCTGTGGGTCCTTCTTGTAGAAAGGACTCCCCCTTCTCTATTTGGGCTGTTAGTGGTTTTGCTATGATGGCCCAGGCTTACCCAAAGCCATGTCTCAGGAATGAGCATCCTCCAGAAAAGAGTTGATCTGATGTTTGACAAGTTTCATTGTTTAGACCCCACAATAAACGTACATTCTGGACTTTGAAAGGAGAAAACAAGCTTTGGTTGGTAGAGTGTCACTCTTCCTAGGAACACTAAGCCCCACTTTGCCATGTGTGCTCCTGTGGGATAGAGAAAAATATCTGTTGCTGATACATTTTTTTAATGGGATAGCAGAGGTACAGAACTATTCATGGTTTCCTCACATACAGTCAGCAGTAGACTGCAAAATGTACAAAATATCTTAGATTCTCAAGTTACTGCCTTTTCCTGAGACAGGCATCTCTGGGGGCTAAAAGGAGGGAACTACAAGACAGCCTACTTTCTCTTCTGCACAGTAGACCTGTGTAGGAGGAGGAAGCTGTCTTCAGATCACTGCTGGGTTGGTTTTCTTTAGGGAGACCTACAGGTGTTTCCTCTTCTCAGGTTGATCTGTGAGCATTATCCAGAATAGCTTTCTAGGAGATGGCCAGAAAGATTGGAGACACCTGGTGATAGACCCCGAGCTCAGTGGAAAACTTGCATACAGTCAAGAGGCCAAGGAGATGGCAGCTGATCACCCAGTCTGCTGCTGTCGTCTTCAGTCCAGCCCCGGACCTCAGAAGCCTGATCCAAGGGACAGGCCTCCTCCACACTCTGCAGTTCTATTATACTTTTAAATGGACTTTTACAGGAAATTAAGCCTTCACTGTGTGCTAGCAAAGAGAAGCTTTTTTATTTTGTTTTTCTTTTTCCAGAGGATGTTTTGAAGGTTGCTATTAAACTTGTGGTTGAAAGATAATGAGCATAGGTATCACTTGTGGTATCTGCAGCCAAATATACCACCACTCAAATATAAATATTTGTTCTTTTGCAGTCAGTATCTGCAGAACAGTAAGCGAAAGAGCCGGCCAGTGAGTGTAAAAACATTTGAAGATATCCCATTGGAAGAACCAGAAGTAAAAGTAATCCTAGATGTAAGTACATCTTTTAAAAATAGTCTTAGAAATAATACCAAGGATGAAATACTAGCTAGATAAATATTAGCCTAAGCATTAGAGTCTTGGGGCCTCATTATAAGGCTGTCCTTGAGGGTATGTACGATGGGGTCATTATGGAACTGGAGCTTTGGTTTTTCCATAAGAAAGAAGCCCTTGTCCAAGGCTCAGGATAGTCTAGCTTGGCTCCATATTTCACTACTATTAGGCAAATGGTCTCATTATACAGAGGGACGGAGAGAAGGATCCTCGGTGTGTTGGCACATTCCTTTCCTCCTTGGCCCAGGTTTACACCTGGGAAGTAGTCACTTCCTTTGGGAGCTTGCACGGTTCCAGCTATGGTCTCTTCACTTTCCTCAGCAGGACATTGGAGTGTATTATTTTATAGATAAGTTAGGAAATCAGTTTAACTAAACAGCTGCTTGCCGTATAATACTCAGTCAACTGTGCCATCCCCTTGTGTCTTAAAAAGGACAATCAGACGGACAGTGGTATGGTTCTTGCATCAGAGGAGCTGAAAACTTTGGAAGACAGAAGCAAGTTAGCGGCATCTTTTAGGTAAGACCTAGATAAATTATGAAAACAATTTTCAATAGGAATTTTTAGAAGCCACTTGGGACTTCTATTGTAGGTGCAATTTTCCCTTTTGGGATCTGTGATAGTTGGTGAAACTAACATCCTAAATTAGCAGTCTAACAAAGAACTAAAACAAATCAAACAATGGCATTAAGTGACAAGTCTAAAAAAGTTCTGAAATAAATTAGAAGATTTGGTTAATTTTGATGACCAAATGTATGATTACCAGGGTTGCTGAGCATATTTACTAGGTGAGTAGTTTATCTGGTACAGACTAAATGACAAAGAGGTCAATAGATGTGATGCCTAAGACTGTTGATAAGATTAAAATCCTTGTGGACTCTGAAGAATTCTCAAATTGGTAATTAAACTGGTCTATCCGTGCTGAAAAAGTGTGGTATGTAAATAGACAATTATCTACTTAGTGAAAATACTGAAATGTCTGAATTATTAAGTTCTGAAAGGTAGGAAAAGTATTAAATTTGTTTTTGAGGATACTTTCCCTCATATGGCTTAATAGGAATTTGTTGTAGTTTTCAATAAGTATACCCATTTTCAACATAAAATATTTTTCATAGAAATCTATCTTTATAAAAATAATAGGAACAAAGTAGCTATTTATTGGCTGTGGGATTCATTCTAGATAAGGATAGAAAAAATTTTGATCTTCATGTAACTTATATAAAGGGAGAATACCTACGGGCTTTGGGGTGATGCTTGTGCAGTAATAAAAACAGTAATAGTACCATTATATTATTTTTTTGCTTTAAGGCCCAATGGGAGAGTTAATCACATTTTATCCATTGATTTAAAACATTTATTCAGAAATTGCTGTATGCCAGGCACCATGCCATTGCTTAAGACACAAACTAATTTTACAGGGATTAGATTGAAAGAAAAACTGTATTTCTAGTTGTCTGAAAAAAATTTTAAACCATATGTGAACACAGATTTAATAAAATCCCTTTTTTGTAGTTTTTTAACATGAATAATTTAGCAAAATATCTATAAAAGAGAAAAGGAACCTTAGAATGACCTAAGAAAACATAAATCCTTAAGTTTTAGACCAATCGTCCTTGCATTTCTTATTTCGATGTGATTACTATGCCATTGAAAACAGACTCCTGTTGGTGCTGAGTGACTGGGTCCTTGGTCCATCTAAGGAATGTGGTTTTGATGAATAAAAAGCAGTTTTTGACATATCTGGCTTGATTGCACACACGCTTAAAGTTACTCAAGTTTAAAGTTGCCTAAGAACTTTATTAACACCCCGCACTGATGATAGCCCCCTAACTGACACAATGGGGCAAGCATGGTGAGTTCTCAGACCATTTCAGTTTCCTTGAATATCCTGGAAGGGGCCTGTTGGCTCCTATCACAGTATACAAGCTTGTCAATCTACAAGGCCATAAAAATGTTCCATGGGTTGAGCCTTGTATCACTCAGCAGAGCGGCCTTTCATCTCATCCGGGCTTGAAAGACTTGGACCTGAATAAGGGGATTTATCTGCAACCACTAATTTGTGCTGGTACCTGAAAATAGACATTGTCTATGTAAACCTCATATGCTGGTTAGCAACTGGGAGAGAAAGGGGGCCATGTCTCCAGGGAGATTTCAATTTGCTTGGGGCTGGGAGTGGGGTTGGGGTAAAAAGCCAAACTGTCTTTCTCTTCCAACTCATCCGGGTGCTGTTTCTTTCACAGCGGAATGATGCCCAGCAAAAGCAGGGAATCTGTGGCATCGGAGGGCTCCAACCAGACCAGTGGCTACCAGTCTGGGTACCACTCGGACGACACAGACACCACTGTGTACTCCAGCGAGGAGGCCGAACTTTTAAAGCTGGTGCAGGCTGCGCAGCAGCCTGACTCAGGGACTGCGTTGAGCTCTCCTCCTGTTTAGAAGGAGGCACTCACGTACCCCACTGCTGGAAATCACATGAGAGGTGCTGCTCCGATTTTCAAGTGTTGTTCTTTCTACCACCAGGAAGTAGCCACATTTGATTTTCATTTCAGAGAAAGGACCTCAGACTGCAAGGAGCCAGTCCTCCAGGCATTTCCTGAGAAGATGCTTGTGACCCAAGAATGTGTTTGTGTCTTCTCCTACTGTTGATCTTATTCTTTTCTCATTCATTCAGAAAGCCTGTATAATATGCCCTCCTGTGGGTCCCACCAGGGGTTAGAACAAAAGATGTTCAAGAATGGCTCCTTTCCCAAAGAAATAGCCATACCTGGGGAGTGGACACCTCTGTAAGACATGAAGGTGAACCAGGCAATGTAAGTGCTTGAGGTGTTGCAGACTGGCAAGATTAAAGGGCTGAGTCCCCCTAAGAGGCTCTGGTGAGCATCTGGGCCGCCAGCCAAGTCTTAAGTGTGGATCTGGACTGTCAGAAAAGAAGGCGCAAGCCTGCTTGGAGAGGGCAGTGGAGCCTGCAGATGCATTGTGCTTCTGGCTCCGAGGAGATGGGCATGTGGCCGGTTAGGAAATGTAAAGGCTGTAAGCTCCGTTTCTGGTTTTAGAAGGTTGCGTGCTCTTTGCTTTGGGCTTAAATCGAGTTCCTAGGACTGTTTCCGATTCCTAATGAGAGTTCCTTCCGGACCCTTACGTGTCTCTTGGCTGAGCCCCAGGAAGGAAATGATGCAGCTCTGGCTCCTCGACTCCCAGACTGACCCTTTATTCAGAACGCCACAAAGAAAGGACAGTCAGCCTGAGGCTACCTGTCATGCTGCAGAGTTGTGACTGTCCACATGAGCACCTGGTTCTCTGGATGAAGACCTGCGTACCTGTGCTGGTGGAATGTGCCCGAGACTGTAGGCAGGAGGGCAGTGTCGTGCTGTGGTGACATAGGCTCAGAAAGGATTGTACTTTTGCTCGTCCCCTCACTGCCAGCCCACTCTCACCCCAAACCTTGGTCAGTGTTGCAGTCACTTGACCTCTACACTCCCGAAAATATGATTTGGTCTGTCCACTCTGTGAGTATTAACCAGGTTTCAGAGTTAACTTATAGCCAAAGTAATAACAATGTCTATTTACTATTTAGATTTTTAACATATAAAGCTATTTCTACTGGTTTTTGCCTGGTTCTTTTCTTTTTTCAAAGAAGAAAATGTATTTTTCAATTGGTACCATAGTGTGAAATGCTGGGAACAATGACTACAAAACATGCTATGGCACATATATTTATAGTCTGTTAGAACAAATGTAATATATTAAAACCTTATATTATATATAATGAACTTTGTACTATTCACATTTTCTATCAGTATTATGTAGCATAACAAAGGTTGTAATGCTTTCTGTCATTTTATTAAAAAATTGCAAAACTTGAAGGAATCTTTGTACAAGGTTACATTACTATATCAATTCTCATTACTAAAACAGAGGATGAGAAATCAGACAAATTGTGGTTGATCACAAATTATGGTTGATCTTCTTTTTACTTGTTCCCTTATTTCTTCTTATAAAGAATGTTTTCACAAAATGCTTATATACCTTATAAACCAATAAATGTACTCAGAGTAAAAAATATAATGGTATAATATTATCACAACTTTTTACTACAACTATGTAATTACTTCTTCCTCTCTTTTATTATACACATAATTCACACAGAAACACATTCTTGTCATATTCTGAGCTCTTTTGAGATAGTTAACACATGGACTGAGAGATACGTGACCCTGTGGCCCTCCAGGGATCCTCTTGCCTGTTAGAACAGCCCCCCACAGAACTGACAGGTTGGAGGGTCTCTGACAGCCCAGGGGAGCAGGGGCAGGTGTATGGTCTACAACAATATTTCAACAATAATGCACTGCGTACTTACCGAGTCAGAATATCAGATCCATCATTGCCATTTTGAATGACTGTTTTTGTCTGAATTCAGTAAACACAATTATATAATGAGTCATTGGTACCAATGAGTGACCCTACCCTCTTTGAATTTTTTAAAACCCAAGATTCGAAATGTTTTTCTCACCAAACATACCTGTCTTATTTTTCAAAATGATTTCTAGGCTTCTTATCACAAGGAAGTTTTCCCCTCTTCTAAAATCACTCCCACGTTTGCTTTTTTATTGCTTTTAAACCCATTTGGGATTTATTTTCACAGATAGGAGTCTCGATTTTTTTCCCCAAGCAGCCCATCAATCATGGCAGCACCATTTATGAAATACACCTCTTTCCCCTGTGTTTAGAGAGATCTTTATTTTCTATTGTTTTTCAATCTTTATCATTTCACAAGAGGCATTTTACACAACTTGATCAGAATAAAATGCCTGTGCATCTGTGTGTGGTTCCTGAGCACAGCATTCAACAGAATGGGCCAGTGCCTGGGATTAGTGGATTAGTGTCTCCTGCCAGACTTCACTAAAATAGGTGTTAGGTTGTCTCTGAAGAACATTCCTTAGTTGTTCCTGTTTCGGCCTTTTCCAGTAAAATGAGTGGAAGAGGAGTCTAGCTTATTCAAAATGAAAAAACCCTTACAGAATAACATAAGATTTTCTTCACATTAAGAAAAAGAAAAGATTTTGTTTCTTGTAAGTGGCTCCTGGCATTGTTTCCTTTGTGAGGAATCTGGATTCAGCCAAAGCTTCACGTTTTACTAAGAAACAGTTCTGCACCCTGGGCAGAATAATTAGGAGAGGTTTGGCCTTTTACCTCCACTCTGTCTTCTAAACATCTTGTTCGCTCTCTTTCTTCCCCTTATTGCTCCATATTGAAGAAAACGCTGTGCTGTTAAAGTACTTCCTGCCTGGTCTTAGTTTCAAAGCTTAAACTGCAGGCACTTGGTGTGTTTTAGGGAGACCGCGCTCCTCCCTGGGCTTCTGCCCTCTTTTCTTCTCCTTTCTTCCTCTCAAAGCCCTGGGTCTCTAACTTCCTCTTCTCTCTACCCTACTCCCAGCAGCTTTTGTCTTTTGCAGCAAAGCAGAGAAAGTTGTGGAAGGTTTAAGCTCATTGCCCCTGGACTAAGTTTCCTTATCATGGCGCGCTCCTTTGTCCACTTCAACGAAGGGAAACCAGAAAAGTGAAAACTGTGAGCCCACAACTGCGTAGTGCTTAGCCCAGTTTTCCTGTTTCCCTTTAGCATGTTTCTTTCCACCCGAGACTCAGATTTATCACCACATTGATGAGATGCAAACATAGCTAGAAAGCGTAACAGTTTCCCACATTTCATGTCTAAGGCAAAAGCCCTCAGGGACAGTGGGCATGTCCACGCATTCCTGGGTAGACAGAGGGCACAGCTCTGTAGGAGTTTTAACTCAGCTGTATAAAATTGCATTTTTTAAGTGCATCTTTTCCATTTCATGAGTGTAGACAGAAGTAATAAATCTGAATCATTTTTTTTTTGCAAGCAGTTTTAAGTCTAATTGTTGGAAAAGTTGCAGAATGTTTCTAGGTGATAAAGAAATGACAATGATAAAATTGTTTCTGCTCTTTTAAATTGGAATAGAGAAAAGTAATGGAATCTGAGATGAGCAGCCGAGAGGCAACGTGAGCCACCAGGTTGGCCTGAATATCTGCAGCTAACGTGGTAGAGGATACCAGTCCCAGCAAAAGCGACTGAGAGATAAGGGCTGAGCTAGGGAAGGGTGTTCCGTGGAAGCTACTGATAAGACAAAGATTGCAGTAAAGTGTGATTGACATCAACTGAATGTTAGTGAGATGTCAAATTGTGCTTTAGATTCTTCCTTACATTAGTTTTGTGCAATTTTTTGATGTTTATAAAGCCACATCAAATTTAGTGCTTTCACTGTTTTTGTTTTTAAAAAAAGAGAAAATATGTGATTTGATCATTCTAAATTTAGCCTCACCTGTTGTTCATCCCAAGTACTTTAGGATTTACAACAAATGTACCAACCCGAAGCTGACATCAACATACTTTCAGACTGTAATTGTCTGAAACTCTCTATTTTTAGATACACGGCAGTAGAAAAAGGGCAGGGGATAGAAAACTGACTTTTTAAAATTTTTTATTTCAGATTTTTCTCTGTCTTTTCCCTTCAGATAATAATATTTAGGGAAGGTATCTCAGTCCGTTTTATATTACTATAAATGAATGCCACAGGCTGCATAATTTATAAAGAAGAAATTACTTAGCTCTTTATTCAGGAGTTGCTTAAATTTCCAGCTTATGAAATTTGGGGGAAGATATTAGAACAATAGCAGGAGAATAAATGGATGTTAAATTTTTTTTTTACTTTATTTGTTAATATTAAGGAGAAAAGGTAAAACAAATTTTCACAACAAAATAATAAAAAAGCAACAATTGTTGATAAATTACACATCATTATCTTTAGTCACTCAAGTACAAAATATGGGCATAAAAATTTCTTCAATCAATATTAGCACAACCTTTCCTATTCAGTGAACTAAGTGACACTAATGGTATAACTAACTTGCAGTTAATGTACTCTTAAAAAGTCTGACTCCACATGTGGCTCATAGGCTATGGGACATGGACTGACTGGTTAATAGGATCTGAGTGCTATGTAGAAGGCATCTCTTTAAGCTAAAATGACTTATCCTGACTGTGGGACTGAAAATATCTTGCATTCCACAGAGAAATTATAACAGGGAATGAAAACTCATATAGACAGAGAATTTAGGCTGCCAATGTGAGCAGAAATATGTTCACCCCATGCTCATTCCTCAAATTAACAACAGCAACAACAACAACAACAACAAACCTGGCAGACAGAATCCTGCAGTGCATATGGGGGAAAATCAAGACCTCCCATAGTAATCAAGTGCTGGAGATCCAGCCCTTAATACTAACCTTTAAATAAGTAATCTTTGTTTGTTTTTGACTATGTTTGTAAAATGCATAGAATGTGCCAAATAGTCATTTTAAAAGTTTATTGATATTGACTCATTTAAGTAACAGGAAGTCTAAAATGAGATATAAGCATCACAGCATAGTCTGGTGGATAAGCCGGGGCACACAAAAGGGACCTGTGAATGGTTTCTACAAGTGCCAGGTTTCTGACAGGTGGTGTTTAAATGTATTTCCTTAGCTGCATGGATTGAGAGTTATCAACAGAACCACAGAGAGGTGGGACTCCACTCCTATTCCAGAACTCTTTGTAAATCTTTATGGTTTCACTATAATGAATTGAGCATAGTTTCCTTATTGACTCAGCCATTCTTTATTCGGTTATTCTTAACTGAGTTCAGGAACTGCTTTAGATACTGTAATACATAGATTTTTTGCCATGGGAACACTTACTTTAATTTTAGGAATGGGAAACCCATGAGAACAATAAGGTAAGAACCTTCTTATTGAAGGCTGAGAAAATTAAGCTTATCTTTGGTTTACTTCATGCTGCAAAATTTGTATTTTATTTGTTAAGCAAAATGAGATTCTGATTGTGCTCAGGAAGAATTTGGCAATGGAAGGGCCCAAATGGCAAGTAAAAAGAACTTTTGACGCTAGTATACTACTAGCTATATACTGATGCCATATATTTTGATGCTATGTGTTACAGCCTTCTGGGCTATATTATCCTTCACACTAGTGGTCTTCATTTTAAACTTTTGCAATAGATGAAAATCTAGAGCACAGAAAGACTAGATTCTGTTATTATTATTGGTTTTGCTAGAAATTCTTCAATAAAACTTGTTTCATAGAATGATTTCCCCTTGAGCATGTACAAATATTATCAGGTAGCATACAACATTTCCCAAATTTATCTATTTCACAAAATAATAGTGTACTTCTATATAAAATACCTTGATAATCTTTTAAGATGCTTATATTTGAAGTTAATAGAAATTACTTTTCCTATAATCCAGTCATTGTGGATAGATCACGAAATATCGCTGTGCTCCTCCTCTATCCTCTTCTGTATAATGTGATTGGAAAATCACCTTGAGGATCTGTCATGAAGAGGGAGAAAACGCATCCTCCTTTTGTCTCCTGTTTTATTAGTGAATTTCAGAGCTCTGTCTAGTTTCTGTACCATTTTGTGCAAGAAAAGAGCTTGTGGCTGCTTAGATGGAGGAGCAGGACAAGACGCTGTCATGCCAGAATCCATTCCTGAGTCTGATCTTACAGAATTCCTTAAAGAGGTCTTATTCAGAGAAATAAATAATGAGTATTTATTTTGAGGGTCATATAGTGTTTGAGCACATTTAATCATGATGTAATAAAAGTTTTAGATAATTACGTATTATGGGTTTAACTTTCATTATATTTCTGTACTTCATTGTGATGAATATTTAAATAGCTCTGTGAGCAGAATCAGGAGCAATTGAAGGGCGGAGAACCAATAGTGACCGTTTACCATAGGCCAGGCATTGAATTTCGTATATTATTATTTCATTAAATCTTTGCAATGGGCCCTTGTGCTAGGTGTCATTATCACCTTGTTACAAGCAAAGATTGGCAGTTAAGAGGTTTTTGTTTTGTTGCAATTTAGTTTTGGGTTCTTTCTTTCTTTCTTTTGGTACATTTATAGTACATACTGATTACATTAATCATGGGGAATTGGTACATACACATGACATTTCTTAATGTTTTTTAACCCATGCCACTCCCCTCTCTCCCCCTCCCTGCACCTCTTGGACCTCTTCCCATTCACGTGGCAGCCGATGTGCACCAGAGAGACAGATCTAATCTAAGATCTATATGTATATAACTACACGTGAATTTACAGAGTAGGCTTACAAGAGCCACCTGCTGAGGCAGGTATGGAAGAGTGCATGGACTGTCTGTGCACTAAGAGCTGAAGGATCCAGTCAAAAGGTGAAGGCCCAGAACCACTGTAGAGTCCTTTACAAGTCCACATCAGGAAGCCAAAGGGTCTGTGATGGACAGCTGGACTCGGTGCTGCAAACCAAGAGATGGACACCCAAAGTGAAGGTGTACACTGGAACTTCCCCAAGGAACAGAAGAGAGACTTCCTTCTTCTTTCCCTTTTTATTCCACCCAGGCTACAAGCTGATTGGCTGGTGCTGCTCACACCCAGGGCGGGGGGCCTTTGGTGTCTTCAGTAAGACACACAAAAGTATGCTAAGCCAATCAGTTGGGTGTTTTTCACTTAAAGTGACACAAAAGCTATATATCACAATGTTTAGCAATATATGTATTTTTTGTCTTTATAGGCTGTTTTTAAGATTTGGCTATTATGAATTGTACCTCTATAAACATGTATATGCATGTACCGCTGTAATATGATATCTGTAACTCTTGGGAAGATACTTCGAAGGGGAATAAGTATCTGGGCTGAATGGAATTTCCACTTTTAGTTTTTTTGAGGAAACTCCATACTATTTCCATAGTGCCCGTAACAGTTTACACTCTCATTAACAGTGAAGAAGGTTTCTTTTTCCCCAAAGCATCTCTAGCATTTATTATTATTTTACTTTCTGGAGTGAGATGGAATCTCGGTGTCATTGTAATTTTCATTTCTTGAATGACCAGTGATGTTGAATGTATTTTTCATATATATATTTTGGCCATGTACACTTCTTAAATCTGAGAAGTACTGTATCTATTCCTTTCAGATGCTCACTTTATGATTGGGTCTTTAAATTGGGGGGGGCTACTTTTTTTGAGGACTTTGCATATTCTAGTTATTAGTCCTTTGAAGAGTAGCTGGCAAAATTTTTTCCCATTCTGTAGGTTGTCTCTCCATGTTGGTGGTTTCCTTTGCTGTGCAGAAGTTTTTTAACCCAACACTATCCCATTTACTGGCTTTTGGTGTTATTTTTTGTGCAACCGGGGTTCTGTTCAGAAAGTCTTTACCTATGCCTATGCTTTCAAGAGTTTTACTTACTTTGTTTCCTGGCAAACTAAGTGTTTCTACTTTAATATTTAGATCTTTGGTTCATTTTGATTTTAGTTTAGTGCATGGGGAGAGATATGGTCTAGTTCAGTCTTCAGTATGTATAGCCAGTTGTTAAAGAGGCTATCTTTCTTTCGGAGAAAGTATTTGGCCCTTTTGTCAAAGATAAGATAGCTGAATATGACTGGCATTGTTTCTACACCCTTTATTCTATTTCATTGACCCACAACTCTGTCTTTTTTTCTTCAAATACTCATGCTGTTTTTATCTTTGTAGCCTTGCAGTATAAATTGAAGCTCAGGATTGTGATGCCTCCTGCTTTTCCCTCATGGACATCAGTTGAGATCTGAAACCTCAATATGCAAGGTCATGCCAGGATTTCAGTGTACTGAAGATTTTGGAGACAAATTCTTATTTGAGATAAGAAACATCTCTCACGATGGGAGGGAGTGAACTGATTCATCCTATAATAAATCAGCAAAACGACATGAGAGGAACATGTTAAGGTGACCTGGTACTATTAAGTGTCTTAGTCCATATGTGTTCATTTCACATTCTCTTCTTTAGGACAGTTTTAGCTACGAGATGAATCTACAAGGCAATAACTAAACATAAAAGGTCAGTGTCATAATAAGCATCTAACTTCCAAAGAACAGAAAGTATGTTATTTGCTGTGTGGACTTAGACAAGTTACTTTACCTACTTGAGTCTGTATTCTTTATTCTTCATCTGGATAAAGATTAAATGAAATGTGTGCCAAAAATGTAATACACATTCTTGATAGGTGGAAAGAATTCAATGAAGAATAGCTATGATTATATTTTATATATATGTTATTTATATTATATTATATTTTGATAATATTGCTGATAGTGAAGTTAAGTACGTTTGCACCTTGTTGAAGAACAGTTCTCAAGGACTATTGGCTAATTTACCACCCACAAACTAGAAGGGAGTCTTCAAAGAAGTGACTGCTGCCTTAGGGCCACCTAGTTCCCAAACTTGCACAAAGACATAGAGGATGAAGAACAAGCTGGGAGAAAACACATGCCTAGCAAGGCTGTGGAGTGTTTGAGTCAAGACGGAGGCTGAGCACTGGTCAGGATTCCACAGTTAATTCAGAAAACTTAATATGATTTTTCTGCATAAATTTTGGGTGAGATACTGTAGCTTAGGAACAGTTTTAAATGGATTAGCAGCAATTTGTCAAGTACTAATTAGTCAGTTTGTCAAGTGGAGAATTTTCCCAACTAATTCATTGGATTAAATTTATTGATAAACTAGAGTTCTTAAGAATTATTGATTAAGTTCATGTTAATTTGTATTAAAGTTTTCTGTGAAGTTTTAATGATCTGCTTTTTACTGTTTTCATAGCACAATTTTATAAGTTTCAATTTTTGAAAGTTGAGGTACATAAGCTTCATTGTCCCATGAGCATAATCAATTATTCATTGAAATTTATCAATTTAATATGAGATTATAATAGTATTTTCAACTAACATAAAGATTCTGGTGGGTAGGGGATTTAACTCAGTAGCATAAGGACCTACCTGGCAAGCATGAGGCTGTGCGTTCAATCCCCAGTACGAAAGAAAGAAAGAAAGAAAGAAAGAAAGAAAGAAAGAAAGAGAAAGTTCTATGGAAGAACCAAACATCAAAACGAATGCTGATTTTTTTCCCCTTACCAATTGCTAGAAATGCAAATTTAACAGTTATTTTGAAAAATTTAAAATGACTTTCAAAAATAATGGGGCCAACTCAAAATAAGCTGGAGCAGTTTCACAGCGCTAGATCATTTTTGCCTATTTTGTTCACTGCTTTATTTCCAGTACCTAGAACAGTGCCTAACAGTGGTGAACAACAAGTACCTATGGACACAATGCTAAAACCAGTCATTTGGTGAACAGATTCTTAGCTGATCGGTTTTCGACAAGTTGACTTTTGTCATTTCAACCTGCCCTTTTTAGCACCATAAAGAGAAATCTTCATAGGTTTTTGTTGACTGTGTTTTCAGGGAATTTGGGTTTTCCAAAGCGAGGAAAATTTTAAATTGCACAACTGAATGAGGTAGAGAGTTGTTCTACCATCTCTGAAATGGTCAGACCGAGCAAGACTTGGGTATTCAATGGTGGTACCATGTTGAAGAAGTAAAAGCGATGTCCAGAAGCCTGGCCACCATGGTCTTATGTAGCAAATGGCCAGAGAACCGGAAATGGCTAGTTTGGAGAAGATGAAGACATAGGCAAACATTTTTAGTATATAAAGATTTCCATGGAAAACGCTATGACTTTCTTTTGTCTTGTGAAGAGGCAAAGTCAGATCGATGGATAGAAGCCCTGAAAGAGGCAAGGCCCTGTCATCTGTTTTCCTATCACGTGCTCCTTTCTTTGTTCCTCTCGGAGTCTCCATTCCTTGGAGTGGCTGTCTGCAAGGTTATTGGAGAGGAGGGGAAATCTTCTCCAAGAACAAGAAATCAGAGCGGCAGTTAGACCAAGAGGACTCCAAATTCCCTTGGAATTATTCAGTGATGGAGACCCATGTTTGGATCCTGTCTCCACCATTCATGAACTGTGTGATCATTATCATTAACTTCTCTTAGCTCTAGTATCTTCATTCATGAAGTAAAGATAATAATAGTACATATCTTATAAAACTGTTGTAAGGATTAAATATAGTAATGAATGCAAATTACTTAGTATAGTGGGTACATAGTAAACAATAAACACTCTATCTTTCATGAATCAATTCAAAAGATTATATCGTCTTTACCGCTCACTTTTCAAGAACTAATAACTAAGTTGTTAGTCTCAGATGTTAAGTATGTACTTCTGAAAGTTCATTTAGTTCTTCCAAAGGCAGAGAAGTTATTTTTTTGTTTTAAAGATAGCTGATGATGCACAAATATATACACAACGCTTCAGTTTTTGTCCCAGACTCCAGACTTCAGCTGTGTTCAGGAGTCAGGCAGAGTGGAGACAGGAAGAGGAGCTGAGACACAGTGGCCAGAGAGCGGGAGTCCCGGCTGGGCTCAGCAGGGAAGTGGGCTGGTGAGTCACAGCCTGGAAGGCTGCAGCAGTGTCGCTGGGCTCCTGGGCGCTTCATATGGGAGACATTTCCTGCTCTTTGCGCCCTCCCCCAAGCGTTTCTTAACACTTGGTCTTTAAGTGAATTGTTATAACCCAAGGGAAGGAGCACTTTTGGCCTCTGCCAAGGCTGGGAAACTCCCAGTTCTTGAGAATATGGTGTAGCAAGCTGGCTTCCTTACTAGGACATCCTGTCCCATCGTGGAAAAAGGAGGGTAGTGACATTGTCTGTTTCCTCCAGTGTGGGACAGACTTACTCAGCTTGTGAGCTAAAAAGCCGAAGACCTAGCCTTGGAACATGAAAGCTACTCTTAGAATTGTCCTTCCACAGCATCTCTGGAAAGGCAAACATCTCACTGTGGCTTTGGCTAAACGTTACTCACAGTCCCCTGAGATCTGTACACCCAAACTCTACATTCTATGAAATTTGGAGGAGAAAATGCTGGCTACTTTGGGAGACAAGCTAGTGCACCGTCATCTTGGTCCAGATCTTCTACCTTTGACAGGTTTATGGGGACAGAAGGCAGGGAAGAATCTGCATCCCTTGGCTGTGACCTCCTTCCCCCCACTTCAGGTTGGGACCCTGTTCAGGCCCCTCCTCTGGCCTGGAGACTGATTAGGCCCCAGGAGGCTTTCCTGAGGTCATTTAGAAACTGCACAGGCCCTGGAGCATATGGCGCTGATAAGCATCTCACTCTCCAAGATAAGAAGCTGTTTCAGGGAATCTGAGGAAGCCCGGGTTTGTTTCCATAAAGCTGCACAATGTAAAGTGTAATCCCTACACAGATGTAATGAGCTGTTAAGCATATGAAGTCCAAGAGGAAGGGGTGCTTTCTTGGCTCATAAATTATGTTAGCCCACCCCAGGGGAGTCCGGGGAGGGCAGGTATCTTTTCCTGCTAGATTGTTAGAATGGCACCTGATGATGGATTAGGAGGCAGAGTTTATAGTAGTTTCAGCAACTACTGGAATCTAAGGAAGCAGGATTTGAGGGAGCCCCAGCCATGAAAGAACTCTGTTCTTTTATTTCCATAGTAAGGGAGGCTTTGAAGAAGTCATATTAATTCTCAATATGGCAGCTTCAGGGTCTGCCACTGTAATGGGAGGGCCGAGGGATCTTGGTGAAGGTCGCTGTCTCTCTGTCCAGGGGATGCTGGGAAAACCTGTGACTTTTCAGTCTGTCAGAAAGAACTAGACTCTGAGCCTCATTTTTGACTGAGCACCTAATAGAAATAACCTTTACTTTATGTGCTGTAGGCATTTATTACTACAATTTATTTAATTAATATAGGTGAAAGCAAGACTAATAATAATCAATAATTAAGAGCCAACTCTGTGCTAGGCAGAATACCTCTGCTCTCTAATGTATCTCTCACAACTCTCAGGTCAGCACTAATATTTTTGCCAATTTACAGATGAAGAAACTGACGTTTAGATAGTTTAATTCAGCCATCCAAAGTTATAAGTTAATTAGTCGATCCAATTTTAGAACCCAAAACTGATTCTAAAACCTATGCTCTTAGCAAATACTTCAGGGCTCATTCGTAGCCTCTCTCAAGGAGGCTTATGGAGAATTCTCTCAGGCACACAGATTCTAAATGGTATCAAAACCAACCAAGACTAACTTGGAGCGACATATTGGCAGAGCCTTCAGTGATGTGCTCTTCAGCCTGTCCGTCTCCCTCTGCCGGCTCCAGTGCAGTCTCCTGCAATTCACTGGGTGAATTTTCCTACACAGGTAATGTTATGTTGTCGATCTTTGGATTTCTCCAGTTTTACAAGGATGGTTTTTTTAACCAAATAATAAAAAATTGGGGTGAGATAATAGGGAGACTTTTGCAAATTAAAATTTGAGATTTTTAAATTAAACCTTAGAAAGGCTCTTTCCTTGGAACTAGTGAGCTAGCACTGTAGCAGAAAGTCTGGGGAGCTTACAAGCTTTGGCAGCACAAGATGCTTCGGGTGGATGGCAGTCCCGCCACCTTTCTGAGTTGATCTCTCTTTCCTTCTGGTCTCCTGTAGGCATTTCCCAACCGGAAGTAGGAAACACTGAAAATGTCTACTCTGTACGCCATGTTGTATTCACTGCAGAGGCAAATTATGACCCCCCGCCAGCTCTCTAATAAATTGGGGGAATCTTCCATCCTCTGACTTGTAAAAATTTTCAAGCGACTGAATCATTGTACTTGTCAACTTTAATGGTTTTTCTTAAAATGACAAAATTCTCTCTTAGGTACTTAATTAAAAAAAATGAGGCTGTCACTGACTTTTGCAACCTATTAGGGTTGTTGGTCCAGAAAAATTAGGCCCTCTCTTGTAAAGCACCAAGTCTGTGTGAAGGGACAATATGACTTTCTTAGACATTCAACATGCCAGATGATAGAAATAGCAACAGCTGTAGGAAGCCAAGGAAAGTCTATGGCTTTGTGGCCAGCAAGCATCAGGTGACTGGGCAGGGAATGCCCAAGTCAGTCAGGATGTGCTGGGAGAAAAACACAGCTCTCTCCATATCTTATCAATTGCCTTTTCGTGTGATTTAAGACAGCCCAGCATTAAATTTTTTAAAAGTATGTGTAGGGGTGGTGTGGGGGCCACCATGTACGGAATCTAAGTGCCATAACGCTCACTTTCAGAGCCTTCAGGAGATAATGTCCCACCAGGAGCTGTGCAGGGCACTTAAGAGTAGCTTTGCCCTGAAGAAAATAACAATCGCCAAGGGATCTTTACATTTTCTGATAAAGCTCTCCCTCTTACCTACTGGCAGAAGCTGATGAACATTACATCTGAGTTAAGCACTAAAAGCAGCAAGGAGTATTGAGATAACCCAATGCAATTATTAACTAGCTTGCTGTTTAATGGCATGAAAACCATCAATGCATTGCTCTGTGGGCCTGACTGGGTTCCCCAGTGATCTTGCTTCTTTTGGGTCTGGCTTGCTATGAGTTATGGGCAGCCCACAGCTTGTGTTGATTGTTGTAGCTAAGACGGGGAAGGGTTAGTGCCTGAAAGGTACAAGGCTGTCTTTGTGGACTGGTGTGTTCCTTAGACGTGCGACGATTGAATGAATGGTGCGCCCATTTGAAACCTGTCATTCTTGTATGGGCTCTCTGGTTTTATTTTGTTTGCACTCAGAGAGATGACAGTTACCTTGCTGCACCCACCAGATACTGAGACATGGTGTTTTTATGATCCCTCTGAGAACTGATGTGGCCATAGCTGATACTGAGAGCTTCCCGACTGACTCCTCTTTTAAGAAGGTGCTATTTAAAAGCTCCTTGCTGAGAGCAAGTTCAAGAATGTACTTGCATCAGAAAACAAAGCAAAACAAAACAGAAACTTTCGAAGCCTCAGTGCCTAACGGTTTTGGAGGTCTCTTAACTTCTTTGCATTTAAGGTAATGGTTTATGAAGTACTTTTTGAAAAACATAAAATGAACACTTTTATAAGATAATCGATCAGACTCATCCAAATCTTCGATCCTTAGCATGTTACAAATATCTGAAGACAAGTGGGAGTGGCATTGGGTGGGTGATGTTATAAACCCTAGAGAAACAGAAGTAGTTGTAGATCGTTCTACGTGTTGAGACCTCAGTCCCAGGCAGACCCAGAGGGCAGAGCACAGAGCAAATTCCTGCCTTGAAAGCTTAAGGAAAACCACAGAGGAGTTGTTCACATTCGTCAAAGCACTCTCAGATGTAACCAACAGAAAACCTGACGTGGAGGCGTAGCTTCTGACCCCAACTGCACGTTAGAATAACCTGGGGTCAGTGTTGTTTAAATTGTTCTACAGCTTCTGAGATGGAGTGAAAGTGAGCCACCACTGGTTTAAACAAGAAGAAAATTTATTATCTCATATTTAAAAATCCTAATCAGACAGCCACTTTATCAGTGCTTCCTAGCTCAGCGTGAAGATTGCTTCCAGTGCAATGTCTGATAACCAGATTAGCTTCCCTGTCCCCTAACTTCGTGAGGAAGGCCAGGCCTTCTCCCCATCATGCAGGCCTTTCTTGTCTTTTGGGCTTTCATATGCTAGGGTCATGGCGCTCCAGTTCAGGCACACCTGTCACCTATTAAGCTACCAGGACTTGTGAGGGATCTGGAGATTTTTTCTTATTTTCTTTTAAATCCATGCTATGGATCCCATGTTTTCTAATTAGTCATTCCTACATGTTTTACAGGTACAGAAGGCTAATGATTGTGTTTTAGTGAAGAAAAATATGTGTCTCTGAGTAAAACTTGAATGTTAAATAGTAAAGATTCTTTAAACTTACTTATTTTTCACTGTGGAGAAGGTTTGAGTTGAGAGTAGCTCTGATTGGTTCAGGTGGAAGGTTTTCTACTAACCACCCACCCCTTGATGGCTGCTTGAGAACGGAGATGAAACTATGGTTGATCAAGTTTCTCAGCATCAAGGGAATACAGTCAACAGAGATGAGAAGGGATGGCATTATCTGTGTGATGCTGAACTCTGATTGTTTCTATAAGTGATCAGAAGCAGTCAATCCAAATGTCTCTGTAACAAGAGAAGATTTAGCAAAGGTATAATTTCTCTTTTTACCAGCAATAAGGCATCAAAAGAAGAAGTTACCTTGAAAAAAATGTGGTTTGATAGGTTCAGGGAGACAACCATGGGTAGTGTATTAATCTGCTTGGGCTACCGTAATAGGCAGCAATAGAAATTTAGTGTTTGTTTGTTTTCTACTGTTCTTGAGGCTAGAAGTTTAATATCATGGTTCCAGCCTATTTGATTTCTTATGAGGGCTTTCTGCTTGTACACAGCTGCTTTCCAGCTGTATCTTCAGATGGAATTTTATGGACACATCCATGTGAGAGGGGAAGGAGTAAGGAGGTAAAGGAGGAGAGAGAGAGAGAGAGAGAGAGAGAGAGAGAGAGAGAGAGAGAGAGAGAGAAAGAACGAGAACACTCTCGGGTCTCTTTTCTTCTAAGGACGTTAGATCAGATCATCAGAACAGGTACCGACCCTTCTGACCTGTATGTTACTTTCTTATTTTAAAGGCAGCCACACTGGAGCTTACACTATAAGAATTTTGAGTTGATACTTTCATTTCATAACAGGCATTCTATCAGAATTTACAGGAAATAGGAATGTCAAATGGTTTTCTGGAAAAGATTTCTGAAATTCTTTTGAGACTTTATTTTTGTAACTCCCTAAAAGAAAGTAAAGATGGGGTCTGTAGCTCTCAGGGTTTAAGGACAAAAGAAAAGAGGAGATAAAGGAGAAAAAGAAGGGAAAGGAGAAAAGAAAAATTACCATCGCCAACATTTTCTTTTTCAAAGATATTCCTACAAGTCAAACATGCAGAAAAAATATTCAAGACAGCAGATAGCAATGAGGATTACTACTGGGATCCAGCCAGAAGGGAGAAATCTTGTTCCTGTGCTTCAACATCTGAAGAAAATTTGTACAAGTAAACATTTAAAAATTATTCACATTTTCATGTGCAGAAGTATTACTTGAACAACAACATGAATGTGTTTATAGATGCAATGGGCAGGGTAGGGAGAGAAATGACAAAGAGATATACCTATGTTTAGAATTTTTATAATTGGAGTGTATTTTATGTCAAGTTCAAAAGCAGGCAAAGTCATATGTTTTGGGACACATGTTGAACTAGAAAGAGAAACCTTTTTTTTTTAATTACCAGAGGAAGTTTTTATCCCTCGATTAGATAACAGTTATAACTGATGGAGAAGTATCAGAATGTGGTGAGAGTCTTCTGGGATGCTAGCTCTGTTCTATTTCTCAAATTAAGTAATTAGTCTCAAGAGTGAACCTTTTTGTGATTTGGTATAAAAATGGGTATTAATTTTATAATTATTATTTTAACTGTATGTATACAATTTGCCAGATTGTGATATCTCTGATATTGAAAAGAAAATATGAGTTTTCTTTTCTTTTTCTTTTTCAATCAGTTCTCCTATCTAGTGCTATGATATGTGTTTTCAGGACTAGAACCCTGGTTTACAAAACTGAGTTTGTATGATTTGTGTGCAGTAGCTTAGCATTTGGACTGTGACCCAGTAATCACCTTCCTAATTCAGCTCTGTGTCTGAGTAGGAATATTTTTCTGTGCAAGTATCTAATTAGATGGGAAAGTTTTTAATGTAGATAAGAAGGATAGTAATGAGACAGCAGTACTTTGCTCTAAAGGCAAATTTTAGATACCTCCTTATTCTGGGCAGGATGCACTTCTATATCTGCATGGTCCCTATGTCTTTGTAGTGGTGCTATTTGTGTGCTCTTTTCTGGGGATGCTTGTGACCATACAGAGACATTCAGTGATTAGATATCCAGGGGTTAGAGTTTCCTTGGGAAGAGGACAGGGTTCTGGCATATTCATCAAGGAAGGCCATGGAGAAACAACAAACCCCAGAGGTGATCCTCTCGTAAAAATAGATATGTAAACAAGACAAAACAAAAACCAAGAACTCATACAACTGCGCTGGGTAGAGAATAATAATGTTGGGTCCACTGTTTCTACTAGAAGCAGAAAGAGCATTCTGATTTGGCTGGGGTTTTATTGCCTAAAGGGCAGGGAAAGGAGAGGCCAAAGACCACAGAGGATGTGCTTCCTTCCTCTTGTTAATTGTTTAGGCAGTAACTATGCACACACCAGGGGCTACAGCTTAGATGCTTGCCAGGAGTGAGCTCTCCATATATGCTCAGTGAGACAGCAGCTTTTCTGCATTTATGTATGTGTCATGCTGTACACAGCAGGTATAAGTCCTACTGTGTTAGTGTCACCAGACAGGATCCAAAGAGGTCTCACAAAGAGGAGATGGGAATCACACCTCAGCCTGCTCACACAGTAGCTTGTAGTATAATCTGAGACATTTTTTAAATGTGGACTTGGAGTGTCTGTAAGACACTAGGATGTGGATTCTCACCGTCTGCCAGGTTCCCCAGGTGGTGTGCTCCATTACAGTGCCAGCCATTTGCATGCCATGGAAGTTTAGGATCTGCTCTTGGTAGGGTGCTTCCTGGAGGATGAACATCTGTGGGAAGAGAAGCTGCAGACTCAATTTACAAGTTGAAAAGCACAGATTCAACTTCAGGGTTTACTGTATCTTTAAGGCCCCTAGGATTTTTTTCCTTTTTTAAACTTGGGGATGTGTTTCCTGGAAGAGAAAAGACCACTGTAACCTTGGATAACTGATCCTGTTTTGAAGCCACAATGTTCTTAAAGTACAATTTTAAAACTATGATTTCTCTCTCTTTTAAAAAAATTTATCTTTATTTCTTCTATCTTGCCTCTCTATGTGTTAAGTAGCACCAAGTTTGGAGTCAGGCAGCTTATATTTGAAGGATCTAGGTTTTATTAGCACTGTATCGTTTGGTGAATTACGTGTCCAAGCACCGTTTTACTTATTTCATCCTTTCATTTTAGGATTATCATTATAAGGATTGGTAACATGGTAAATTGACTGTCAAAGTTCCAAGCTTTTATAGTACTTGCTCAATAAGTGATAGTAGCTGGTAATTATTGCTTTGGTTGTTCTCTGATTGGATAGTCATATTAATCATTTAGACAAAGATAAAAATTCTGTATTTAATCCAACCTTTGCTGGGAAGTAAGTTTGTTTTGTTTTGTTTTGTTTTGTTTTTGGTATGTATCTAACTTTCTCTCACTGAAGCATGAAGCCACTTTATTTTGGTGTTAGTGGGAGTCACAAGGGTCTCTTCCAAAGCCACATTCAGTAGGCAAAGACCATGACCTGACTGAAAACTTGGGAAGTTGTTTTTGTTGATCTAGAATAGACAAGGCAGTTGAGGTTATTTTGAAAACTAGCCGAAGATTTCCAGTACAAGGGGTTACTGTGCAATCATTTATTTAACAAGTATTTACCAACACTTTGCTTTGTGCTGGGCACCGTAGTAAGTCCTGTGAGTGTAATGGTGGCCAAGGCAGATATAGTTCTGCCTTTAGACTCTGACTACAGGGGAGCCCCCTCCCCATCCTTCCTAGGACTACATAAGAAACATTCTTTGGGCTATTTTAGAACATAAACTCCTTTGAGAGGTCTTTTACAGATTTTACTCTCTCAAAAGGTCTCTCGGCTTATGTATTTTTGTAAAGCAAAAGCTTGTTGCATTTGGGATCCCTCAATTCCAAACGCACCATTAGCCATGGACAGGCCATGGCGAATTCAGGCAAGGAAATCTACAACTTCAGGAACCTGGGCGTTTCCGGCATATTCTGGGAGGACTTGAAAACCACTTAATATAGATATCCTGTAAAATCCCAGTGTACCGATGTTTACTGTTTTTATTAAATTGTTTTGTTATGTCCATAAAAAAGAATTACCCTAAAGAAAAAGGAGCAACCCCCTTACCACCCACTCTCTGTCTCCGCCCCCTTTCCTACAGTAAATTTTGACTTAAAAATCTTTTTAGCATTTACTTAAAAAATTTCAGCCTGCAGCATAATTGTATTTAATTGAAAACCTATATATTCTCCCACAAGGTCTACCATTGACCTGTAACTGTATGGGCTTCTATCATTATCAGTCTATTTATCCCCTTCATCTTTTGTATTGCATTGCAAATTGTAGACATCAGTATGCATCTTCTTAAATATTTTGGTTTGCACACATTAAGTAGAGTATTTGTTGTCTTTTTTCTTTGATGTAAAATTTACAAACAAAAAATGCATACTTTGGGAGTATTTGCTGATTTGATAATGCATAGCTCTACGTAACTTGAACAAATTTTGAGATACAGGACAGTTTACTAAGCCTGGGAAGTTGTTCTGTGGTCCTCCAGTCAGTCTCTCTGCCAACTCCTGATTCTACCAATGTGATAATTCTGATTTTTTCCACCATAGATTAGTTCTTCTGAGTCTAGAATTATGCATAATTGAAGTCATATAGTATATATTCTTTGTATAAAGTTTTTTCAAAAACCTCAGCATTATGCTTTTTAAGATTTAGAGTTTAAGTATATTAGTATTCATTTTTATTACTGATCAGTGATTCTATATTATAAACATGTCAGAGTTTCTTTGTTTTCCTATAGATGAACTTCTGGATGGTTTCCATTTGAGACCACTGTAAGTAAAGTCACTGTGAACATTTCTGAACAAGGGTTCTGTGGATATGTTGTTATATCTTTGGGTTCAACGCTTAGGAATAGATTTGCTGAATCAAAGATAGTTGCATGTGTAACTTTACAGAGCATCACAATACTGTTTTCCACAGTGGCTGTACCATTTTACTTTCCCCCAATAAATATACGAGAGCTATAGTTGACTTATGTTGGGGGTTGGTAAAGAGCAGAGTAAATATTTTGGGCTTTGATAGTCACATGATAATCTCTGTTGCAATTTTAAAAATTTATTCATCTCTCTGAAGAATCAGTTCTTTCCTTTCTTTCTTTAGCTTTGTTACTTTTTTCCTGTTCTTTGTCCACTTTCTCTTTCACTGATTTTCATATCTGCTTTTATTCTTTTCTACTACTTGTGTAGGATTTAATTTGCTCTTTGTTAGATTTATAAGGTGGAAGATTAGTGCACTTATTTTAACATATTTTTAGCAAACTCTTTAAATTATAAAATTTTCCCAAGTACTCTTTTATATCCCATTTTTATAATTTTCATTACTACTTAACTAAAATACTTCCTAATTCTCCTTGTGTTTAAATTCTAACCTAGGGTTATTTAGAATATATTGATTAATTTCCAAATGTGGGAAATTTTCTAGATATATTTTTGTATTAATTTATAATTAAATTCCATTGTGTTTAGACAACATACTCTATAATTTTCTGTCCTTTGGAGTTTATTCATCCCCCCAAGATATAGTCTACCTTGGTAAGTATTGTATAGATACTTGAAAAGAATATTATTTTAAGTTGGTAGGTTAAATCTATAAATGTCAAGTAGCCTAAGTTGATTCGTAGTGTTAATCGAAAACTTACATTTATTGATTTATATTCATTTATTCTATTAGTCACTAAGGTTAGTTCAAATGTCCACTTATAATAATTTTATGTATTTCTTCAATTTCATCAATTTTTGCTTTACAATTATAAGACATATTTAGGGTTTGTTTGGTCTTCTTTATGAATTGACCATTTTATCATTTTAAATATCTTTATATCTACTAATACCTTTATTTTGAAATCTACTTTTCCAGATATTAACAAATTCATACCAAGTTTCTTATGATTACTGTTTATACACTTTACTTTTAATTTGTCTCTATATTTTTATTCAGAGTTTCTCCAGTAAATAGTATATATTTGCGAAGTACGTTTTAACCCATCAGATAATTTTTGCCTACATTTACTACTATATAATACTGTATTGATATGGTTTGTATTCTGGTTACCTGTTGCAACATCACAAACCATTCCAAAAATTTCAGGTGTAGAAAGCCATTACACCATGCATGTAGGTTGTGTGTACTGGGGATTCAGAAAAAGTACCACAGTGATGATGTCCTCTGCTCCACGCTGTTGTGGGTGTGAGCCAAGATGACTCAAAGGACCTGCATCAGGAACTCTGAGGCTGTGGACTGAACCCTACTGTGTATCCTCTCTGGTGTGGAACCTCAAGATAGTTGAGATGCTTACATAGTGGCTCAAGGTTGTAAGAACAAGTGTTCAGTGAAACAGGCAAAAGCTGTGCGATCTTTATGGTTTGCACTCACAAGTTAAAGCATTTCCAAACATATACAGATTCAAGGACAGGAGATAGAGACCCTGTCTTTCAACGACACAGGTGCAACCACATCTTAAAACACTACGAGTACATTTAAATCCACCATCTTATATTTGTTGATTTGTTCCATTTATGTATTTATTTTTCTTATTTATGTATTTGTTCTTATTGACATTACCTGGGGTCCCTTTAGTATTGGACCAGGTTTTTGGCTGTAGACATCTATCTCTACCTCCCTTTTCCTCTACCGTGATACACATCTTTGTCATATCACAGTCTATTTTGGAATTATTTACTGACATAAATAATGCCCTGTATAACTTAACATCTTCACCATAGTTACTTCCATTAACAACTCCCAGACTGTTTGAGAGGGGGATAAAGTTGTCACATACTTTACTTTTACTTATAAATGCTATAATACAGAGATACCATTTTTGCTTTAAAAAGATTAAAAAGAGAAAAAAATCTTTTGCAGTTAAAAAGTAATTATTTTCCTTTTAAGAGCAGTTGTAGATTACTAGAAAAATTTAGAAGATAAATAGGGCTCCAAGACAGTCTTTATCTTGACATGCACACACACACACACACACACACACACACACACACACACACACACCTTTCTTACCACTAACATCTCACGCCACTATTAGTATGCCACAATCAATAAGTGGACACTGACATATCGTTATTACTCAAAGTTTCTAGTTTACATTAGGATCCGCTCTGGTGTTGTGCATCCTATAGATCTGACAAGAACGTAATCACGCGAATCTGCCTCTGTGGGATCAGACAGAAGAGTCTTGCGGCGCTAAAGCCCTCTGTGCTTTGTTCATCCTTCCTTCTAAGCACTCTTTTTTGTCTTCCTCCATTGTTTCTCCCTCTCCAGAATGTCAGGTAGAATTGGATAGCGGGTACTTTCTCAGGTTGGCTTCTTCCTTTGAACAATATGTGCTTTTTCTGTGCCTTGGCTATGGTTGGTGTGTGTTCCCATGTTTGGAGCTTGGTCACCAGTGTGAGATGCAGTGTGTTACCTGTAAGAGATGAGGGCTAGACAGAAGTAATTAGATAACTGAGAGAACAATCCTCAAAATGAATTGAAATAATTCTTGTGTGACCCTGGTTAGTTTTCGTGAGAGTTGTTACAGAAAAGCAAGCTTGGCACCTCCTTAGTCTCTCACTGGCTTTCTCTCACATCATGTAATGTCTCTCTTTCCTACCATGATATAGTACATCTGAGAAGGACTAACCCTGAGCTGGGTACATGTCACCACTATGCTGCTGAATTTCCCAAACTATAAGCAAAATGAACTGCTCTTCTTTGTATATTATCCTGATTCAGGTACTTCGTTATAGCAATGGAAAATAGACTAATACAACTTTTTTCATGGCTTGATTACTCATTTAAAAGTGCTGTATCGTGTTTCATTATGTGGATTTACTATAGTTTATCTGTTCACCTACTGAAGAACATCACAAGTCTGGGTTAACTACGGGAAAAACCTTTCTATAAACTTCTGCAGGTTTTCATATTGGTACAAAATTTCAGTGCATTTGAATAAATACAAAAGAGCATAATGGCTAGATTGCATAGTAATAGTATTGTGTACTTTTGTGAGAAATAGTGAGTTTTGCAAAGTGTCTGTGCTTTTCATTTCCACCAACTTTTGAGAGCTGCTGTAGTACGGTATCTTCACCAGCATTTGGAACAGTCAAGTAGCTTTTGGATATTATATGAGGTGTGTAGCAGTATTTCATTTTGTTTTAATTTGCAATTCCCTAGTGGCATATGATATATAACATTTTTATATGCTTTCTTACTATCTGTATATCTTTTTTGTAAAGTATCCAACCAGGTCTTTGATGATTTTGAAATTATGTTTATCTTCTTATTGTTTATTTTAAGAGTTCTTTTTATATTTTGGATAATAATCTTAATAACATGTGTATTTTATAGATACTTTCTTCTGTGACTTGTCTGTTTATTCACTTACCAATGTCTTCTATTCTTTCTTTTGACTGAAGACTTTTATTATTACGAATGAGTGTTGAGATTTTAAAATTCTTTTTAAATATAGATGTATTATGATCATGTGATATTTGTTTTTTATGCTGTTGATATGATTGATTTTTGAGTACTCTACCAGATTTTTGAGTACTCTACCTAGAATAAACTATACTTCTTCATGTTGTATGCTTCATGCATGGTTGGCTTTGATTTAATAATATTTTAAAGGATTTTAGCTATCCATGTTTGTGAGATACATTGGTCTGTAGTTGTTTTCTTAGAAATTTTACCCTGTTTTGATATTAGGATAATGTTGGCATCATAGAATGAGGTAAAAAAAGTTAAGTCTATTCTGTCTATTTCTGTCTTATGAAAGAGTGTAAAAATTGCTATAATTCTTTTCTTGATTATTTGGAATAACTTGGTAGTGAATCAATTTGGTTTAGTACTTTCAGTTTTAGGAAATTACTAATTATTAAATTTCCCTAATGAATATGACCTATCAAGACTTTTAATTCCTTTTTGTTTGCTTTGCCTTTTAAGACATTGGTCTACTCTGTCCAGGTTACAGTTATCTACTGTGCATTTTGGATCTAATTACTCTTTTAGTGTTTTATTATTATTATTTACTTTTTACAAGAGAGAGACAATATGATATTTACAAATGTGAGTCTGAGCTTCTACCATTTCTTACAAGATGACTTGGAGAAATACTTTGTTTCTCTTTCACCTTTTAATTATGATTCAACAGGGTACAGAATTTTAGGGGGTGGTTTTCCCCACTTGGTAGTTAACTATATCATTTACATGATTTCTGATGAAACATCAGATGATATTCTTGTCTTTGCTGCTCTAGAAGTAAAGTGGTTCTTTTCCTCTAGTTTTTACGATTTTATCTTTATCTTTGATTTTCTGAAGTTTGAGTAGATACCGCTTATGCATAGTTGTTTTTGCTATTTGTTCTCAGGCTTCTTGGGTCTGTAATTTTACATCTGAAATTAATTTGGGAAATTCTCAGTAATGTTTCAAAGATCACTTCTGTTCTTTTTCTCTTTTCCTTCTAATAGTCTTTATATATTGTGACCCTTTCCAGAGCTGTTCCTAGTCTACTAATGATTCCATCAAGACAATCATCATTTCTATTATGCTATTTTTGATTTCTAACTTTTTTTTTTTTTTGTAGTGTAGATCGAACTCACGACCTAGCGCTTGCCAGGCAGGTGGCACTGTGCTGCTGAGCTATATCCCTGGCTCTGATCTCTAGCATTTCTATTCAATTTTTTCTCAGGATTTACATCTCTTTGCTTACATTATACATGTGTTATCATATATTGCCTATTTTTCCACTAAAGATTTTAACTCATTAATCATAGTTTAAAATTATTTTCTTGCCTGATAATTGCAACATTCCTACCATATCTGATTCTGTTCAGTGTCTTCAGACTGTATTTTTTGTCTTTTAGTACACATTGTAATTTTTTGATGAAAAGGGGACATGGTGTACCAACAAAAAGAATCACAGTAAACAGGTCTTCGGTAAGGTAGGGTAAAGAGGGAGAAGCCTTCGGCAGCCCATGAGTCACTTCAGATGAACTTGCATCCTTAGACTAAAAGTTCTATCAATGCTTCTCTTGCTACCTCTCTCCCCTGGGGTGACAGGATGGCTAGAGGGAGCTAAAGCTGATCAGTTCCCTTGCTCCATGTGAAAGCTAGAGCTGGCTACAGTTGTGTGTTTCTTTTCCTCTAGGTCAGTTGGACTCTTAGATCTCTGGAAGGTTAGGCTGTGGTGAAATTTCTTTAGAGGACAGGCCTAGTGATGGAGCATATAATGCTCTGACATATTTCACGATAATTTCCTTCTTGTTCCCCCTGCCAGATGCACAAGAGAATTTCTCTCTGATATTTACTGTGAAGATCTGGTGGAAATCCTGGAGATAAAGCCCACAGAAGTGTAGGAACCCTTGTGTAACGGGGTCACAGGCAGTGTCTAGCTACTGATCAATCATAGTTTAGGTTTCTAGCTCAGTACTGGATTTTAATGTCAGTTTTGCTCATAAGTCTCTGTTCTGACAATGTATGACTCTCTGTCTGACTGTTCTCTCCAATACTGGAGGTAGCTACTTGCCCTATGACCGCACTTTTCTGATAAATTAAGAAAGTTGTTGAATTTACAGTTTAAAAAAATTTTTTTTGCTTGTTATTAGAACAGTGGTGACTTTTAGTTTCCTTACATACTGAATTAGAAACTGAATGTCCAGTTATCCATTTTCTCCTGTATATCCAGGTTTCTATCCAGGGTCATCTCTCTTTAGGCTGAAACATTATCATCACCATTTGATGTGGGGCAGATCTACTTGCAGTAAATTCTCTCAACTGAAAATGTAAAGCTAAGTAATTTTATCACCTTCTTTTGTTTGAAAATGTCTTTATTCTACCTTGATTGTTTATTTACCTTGATTGATTATTTAAATGGACAGAGAAGTTTATAGTGACAATGTTATTTTCTTTAAAAATGATGCTTTATTGTCTTTGGAAAGTTTTCCTGATTTTAACAGTTTCTGTTGAGAAATTATCCACCATTCACATCATTGTCCCAGGTATATGTGTCATTATTTGGGAGGAGGTGTCAAAGCATTTGACTAGTAGCATATAAAATATTTGATAATTTTTAATGAAATCTTAAAGTCTAGGAGGAGAAAGTATGGGCAAAGAAAGAGTGTGCATATATGCTAAGTTTTCAACAAGATCAGTTGAACTGTCATTATAATCTCCAAATGGGAATATATGTGGCTGTGGATATATGGTCTGAAATTTAGAATAAAGGTTTGGACTAGAGGGATAAATTAGAAATTTGTCAGTGTTTTCTTAGTTATTTTTCTTGTTGCTGAGTTGAAAAGCTCAGCACTCACAGTTAAAGGCAGAAAGGTTTATTTTGGTTCACGGTTTGTAGAGGTTTCAGTTCATAGTCAGCTGGCTCCCATGCAGGGTGGAGTGGCAGTGGTATACTGCAGAGGAAAAACAGTCTATGGCAGGGTAGACAGAAAGTATCGAAGTGGTAAAACAGCTGCAAGTGACATGAGCAGTCTTCCTTCAGTCCCTTATTTTCTATCCAGGCTAGCTGCTCTTAGAGCAGGTATCACTCATACCCAGGGTGGACCTTCCCATTATGTACACACGAAGCCATGCCAAACCAATCAGTGGAATAATTTAGAAACCACACACCCTTAATCCCAGAATTCCACAACTTAAACCCAAAATTACACACCTTAGATCCAGCCACCTCTGAAATATCCCACCAATGACCACATGAGGCTTTAGGGGACACCTAGACACAAGCCATAACAAATATACGAAAGGCAATTGAAGCCATGGGAAAGAATAGTCACCAGATACTAGCGAACAGAGAAAGAAGAGGGAACATTCTAGATTAGAACCCAGGAATTCTCCAGATTCAAAAGCCGAGAAGTCTGCAGCCACCCAAATATCTCTGAGATGTACAAGCTGGCCTCAATAGGAGTCTACCTTCTTTGAATTTACATTGAATAGGAATTTACCTTCTGGGGCAGAAAAAAAGACATCCTTGTCATTTCATATCAGATTAGAGTTTTTTCTTCACTATTGAAAAAGCTTCTTCCTGGGAGAATGAGCATTTTTTAAAAATAGTATTAGAGAACTTATGTTTGGGGATAGGACATGAGAACAGTCAACAGAAGCCTACTCTTTCATAGAAGAGACAGGGACCGGAATGACCAGGTCAGCAGTTTAATACAATCATTGTAAATATGTTAATGAATTTATAGAAAACTTCAGCCTATAGATCCTGGAAGTTCAACAAGCTTTACACAAGAGATATGTCACCATCAAATCAATGAAATATAAACAGAAAGGGAACATTTGAAAAACTGTGTGTATGGTTTTATACTTATTAAAATAGTTAGGTACCAACATTACATCCTGAAGGGATCATTAAACTAATTTCCTATTGCTATATCATTTTATGACAGAATGTCCTCAGTCTTTCAACTTTAAGTATGTACTATTTATATATAATCACAAAAATTTTACACTTTTAATGGCAACAACAATTTGCTGTTTATTTAAAAATTGCCTATATATCGTTATGGAAGATCAGATGCAAGTGACCAGACCCAGCCTGTATCCCTATGTCCAGACCTGGGCTTATAGTTGAACTTTTACTTTTTCCATACTTTCAGTAAAGTATTTGAAAGGGTGAAAAAGCACAAATCTGAAGTCAAGGGGATCTTATTAAAATTCCAGCTCCAAAGCCTGGTGCCATGTTTGAATGCAGTTTGTCCTCTCTCAATCTCATATTGATATTGGATCCCAGTGTAAATAGAGCTTTTAGAAGGGATTAGAGTGTTAAGAGGGAATCATATCTCACGGCAATGGGTTCATTCTCAGAAGAGTGTGTTGTTATAAAGCTAGGTGGACTCTCATGCTTTGCCTTCTCTAAACAAGCTTGCTTGATCTAACACTTTCCCAGCATGCAATGCAACCCCAGAAAACAGACTAAGAGTATTGGATAACTTTAGATAATTCCTACCTTTTTATCCCTGGAAAATGGAAACAATTAGTACCTTCCTTGCATGATTGCTGTGATAATTAAAATGCTCTAGTATCTTAATATATAGTTGATGCTATTACTATTATATATATAATATATATATAAAATATTTATAAATAATATATAATTTTTCCTCCATCCTTTTTCCTTTCAGCCACAAGGGAAGCTATGAGAAAAAGAAAAGAAAATCACCAGCTATAACCATAAAGATACTAATGAAAGAAATTTCTATGAAAGAAAGAAAGGTCTGTGGAAGTGACTATTGGACATGCTTGTATTTTTATCACCTTTGTTTCTTTTTAACCCTATAGTTTGGTACAGAAAGAAGCAAACCATATTAAGGTTGATCACTTTGAGATGAATTCAACTGTTTTACAAAATTCCTCCACGCAGAGTGCAGTGTCTTGCTACTGCTTTTTCTAGTATCTCGAGCTTGGAGAGTACACTCCCTGTGGAGACAAGTGCTTTCTGAGGGCATCCTTTAGAGAAAAACATTGAAAAGCAATTGAGCTCATGATGCCAAGGGAATGACAGTGCCTCTGCCTTCTTCAGTTCTGTAGCAGCCATATTTGGCTACAGAAAAAGAGAGGTACATGAGCAAATTGAGTTTGAAATGTGACAGTAAAGAATTTCTGATTACTGCATACACAAGAATTCATCATTTTCAGTGGTTTACAGGGCAATCCAAGAACAACACTGTAATTCTGAAGGCTATGTCAGGATTCCAACATCTTGTTGACGTTCAGATGCAAAGCTAAATGGCGGCATCCTGGTTAGCTGACTCGGAGAAGAACAGGCTAACTGTGCCAGCTGCAGATTTCTATGGTGTAAATTCTGCCACCAGGATGGATAGATCACTAGCTACCAATGTGACCTCACTTAGTATGGAGCTGGAAGAGCCATGAACCAGTCACTTTCTCGAGACATCCAAGCTGGTTCCAGCCCCTCACCAAGCTTCAGGCTCTGTTTAGGGATAATAGTTGTTGGCAAATTCAACAGTTGTTGAAAGCAGCCATCATCAAGCTCTACAAGTCTCTGCCTTTCTATGACCGGTATCTTGGTCATTGTTTCTCCAGCTTTTTGAAGTAGCTCAGAAAATCTCACTGCTGTGGACCCTGGACTCTTTGACTTAATGAAGATGAATGTCTTCGTTTCGTTCTGAGAAGGAATGCTTAGACATTTTATTACCTGGTTGCTGGTGCCTAGTACTCTCTGTTCCCCTGCCCATCTCTCCCACCTCCTGTGACACATTCCTGAAAATGCTCCAGGAAAAAAATGCTGCAGCCTTGGCAGATCAGCATTTCTGATTGTGCAACGTCCTTCCTGAGAAACCCCGTTCTCCAAAGGCAGTCATTCTGACACAGAACTGAGAAATGGGGGACAGGGCAGTCCCCAGGGGAAGGCAGCATAGGAGGCCGGGGGACATGAAAAAACTATGGGAAATGAAGTCCATGGGTATCTCTCCAGTTCCATGGATTTAGAGAAACCATCAAAGGGTTCATTGTAAAGAGAAAGGGGATAAGAAGGGTACTTTTTTAATACTCCATTTTAAAATTATCACTTTTTGCCCATTACAAAGCAAATTCACCAACATTATCTCACTTGTTCATAAGAAAGCATTAAAATATTGTTACTATACTAAGTATAATAATACAGGATACCATAAATATTAACAATAATCTAATAAATATTAGCATTTTGCCTAGGCAGATGAAAACCCCAAAATTTGGACAAGGCAGATGACTTGCTTAGGGTTACGTGGATGTTAATGACAAGAGAGAGACTTGAAATCCTTTTCCTTGAAGCCAGGCTTGAGGCTCCCACCCCGTGTCTCTCTCTATCTCTGTCTCTCTCTTGGCCTCACTCTGTCACTCTCTTATTCTTTTTCTGTCTCTTTCTGTCTCTCTCTTAAACTGGGTGTAAATGCAGTGATTTTAGAATGCTTCTATTAGCTCTGTTACTTAGTCATATATGCAAGGTGCAATCAAGACTGTCAGAACTCTACAAGTATGAAGTTATGCTGTACTCCAAGGAGGTCCAGTGCCAGAGCTTCTCAGAGGTGTGGTCAGTAACACCTCACTTATCTGCCAGGGCTAACAGAGAAGGAAATACTGTACAAAAATAAAATGTTTGTGTGTTTGTTTGAACCTCCAGCTTTTAAATGTGATCTTTTAGAATCATGTTGCAGATCATGCTGTGTTGTTAAGCAGAGAATGTCAAATACAGCTTATTTACACTTCCTGCTTGACTTAGGCCATGATTGTCATCCCTGTCCTTTAATTCCCAACCCTCTGGGATCCACACACCAAGTCTGCAGATTGCTGTTCCTTTTGGGGTTCCTGTTTATTTTGCTTGTTAACGGTGCATTATCTTCAAGGGCTTCTGCCCTTCTTCTGTCTTGCTGATCACAGCCTGTTAAGGAGAGAAGAACCAATCCAGACAACCATATTGATTAAATTTGATGACAAATAGAAGTAGGCAGTTGTTAACCGTTGTAGAGTGATCACTTCCTAACATCGTTGTTTTAGGTGTGTGATAAGGCCATGGCTATGTTCCTCAGGTCCCTTTACTACGTCAGTTCTTGCCCACTTAGTGACCGAGACTGCTGGTGACCAATAACTTGCATCTGCGTCCTCCACTGAGGTCTTACCTGGGCCTACAGAAGCGGCTGTCCCACACCCACAATGCCTTGGAGAGTATCCCTCAGCTCTGCTGTGACTTGCAGCCAACTACTTACAGAGTACAAAGCACAACCTTCCTGGCTTCAAGGTGGGGTAGATTTGGAAGCCATCTTTGTTCTTGATCTTCCCATGGGGCAATATCAAGGCTAACTGCTGCGGAAATCATGCCCTGATTTTGCATCCCGCCCCCAGTCTTGCCTTCTGCCCTCTGTCCAAGGGTAGCACATGTTGAAGACTCTGCCTTAGTCTGTAATTCTAGGAGTTCTCAGGGGTGCTCAACTCCCCCTTCTCAGGTTCTCAGCTGTATTTTGGAACAGCAAGACATAAAAGACCCTTGTTCTCTTCCCTCTATTTTCTTCTAACCCAACATTAAGACAAGAGGGAATTCTAATATCTTAGTCTTTTTCCCATGGCTGGGACAAAATGCCCAACAATCACAATATACTAGAGGAGAGGTTTATTGTAGCTTATGGCTTTAGTAGGCTCAGTCCATGGTTATGACTCTAAGGTAGAAATGGTGCAGTGGAAGAAAGCTGCTGAATTCATAGCATCTGGGAAGCAGAGACAAAGAGACACTTGTCTCAGACTGTTTAGTCTGAGACAAGAATATACTCTTCCAAATTACACTCCCTGGGAGCTGCCTCTTCTAACCAGGCTCAACCTCCAAACACATGAAGTCCTAAACCATAACACTTAATCATAACAGAAAGAATGAAGAGAGAGGAAAGAATCACTTTGCAAATGATACACTAAAAAGTCATTCATTCAGATGACACTTTTCATAGGGTTTGGGAATACCAAAAGATATAGACACATCCTCTCTTCCTTAGCTCACAGATTGGTGAAGAAATCAAGTAAATAGGATAATTATTCTACATCATAATAAATGCTATTATTTCTTTAGCATCTACTGTATGCTTACCCCAGCACCATGCTGGGCTGAAGCAGGAAGCCCTGACTCAGAGCAAAGAAATGCCTAGCTTAAAGGTAGAGAAGACATGATGACTTTTATTTTGGAAACAATTCTAGTAGAGTTGATGAAGGTTGGAGTAGGTGTTCGGATTGAAGGACAATATCTTGAAAGGATATGGTGCTTGAGAAAAAGTGGGGAGGAGTTTATCTTGGCAGGAGATAAGGAGAAGACAGGGAAGAATGCAGAGATAGATGTTAAAAGCTTTTTCTGCCATGCTAAGAAGTTTGGGTGTTAACCTGTAGGTAATTTGGAGCCAAGAGAATTTATAAACCTAGGGGGAATGTGGACATGGTCACTTTGGTAGAAACATGACTGTCATCTGCAGGGTAAAGAGGCAAGGGACGGAGGGGTGAGTGCTCACACACAGTGTAATGGACGGATGTCCACAGTGGGCTTTTGTATGAGTGCACAAACTACACAGTGGTGTACAACACCTCTAATGATCTGTAACATTTATGACCTGATTTACTAATGGTATCTGTGACCCAATGCATGTTTTCCAGGAGTAGAATGAACCACTCCTTAAATTCTCAATCTTGAAAATTCGGTTGGTAAAGGAACCTAAAACTAAAACTCTCCTGCTGTATGTTTCCTGTGCTAGAGGTGAGGCCCTACCTAGAAACTACCAAGAGAATCTATCTCCAGGCTTTGTGTGCTGTCGCCACTGCTGGAGAGGCCATGACTGCAGATCCACCAAAGCTTGAGGGGTAGTGCTGTTGGAGAGGGAGAGATGGGAAGAGAGGCTGCCAGCTCACTGTAGCCCAAGGAGGTTATAGAAGAAGTGGCGTGGAGAGGGAGGCAGTAAGTCTTTCTTTCACAATATTGCAGTGGGCTGACACTGTCTGCTCAAATTTACTTAACTCATACATAGAGCCAAGTATTTTGATTATTATTCTGAGCAAAATAGATTTCTCCCATGTACAGATTGAGCCCAATCTTTTTTTCATGTTTCTCCAAATAATAATCATAAGCTAAGAACAATAATAGACATCGTTTGCACAGTAACTATGTGCATAGCATTGTGCTAAGAGACTTGCCTATAGCTTACTCATTCAATTCTTCCTCCAAACTATGATGGGAGTGTTATTAGCAGCTAATTACTGAGGAGCAGTAAAGTAATGCATAGAAAGTTTATATCATCTGCTCAAATCAACTGCTTGTGAATCATGTACCGAGGTCAATCTTTGCCCCAAATTCAATACTTAGCCTGTTGTTTTATGCCCTGGCCCCATCCATGGCTGCTCATTGCTTCCTGTACCACTTCCAAGGCTTTTTGCTCACTCACTGCCAAGTTACCTTCATCCACCAAAGTGGTCTTATTGAGCACCATCTAGGTGTATTGTGCCTCCATCTGCCATGGAGTTTTTTCCTAAACTGATTTCTGTCTTCTTTAAACACTCCTGAACTTTCAAATGAGGCAGTAAATTTTATCATAAATAGATTTGTATAATTCTCTAAAGGTGTTACAGTCAATTAATTTTGTTTCCTGGTAGAAATCAAGTCTTCAAATCGCCATCTCCTCACTAGCACCTAGCACTCTGCCGGGCTGAGGCAGGAGCCCCAACTCACCCTGACACCAGTAAGATGAGCCCCAGTCAGTGGGGCTTTGTTTTGTAGGAAGAAGAAATGCATGTGCAGATCTGATAAGTCTGGGTGGCATCTGGAGAAGATGATGACCTGTTAGAGAGGATCAGCAGTGTTTACCATTTCCACCCACAGAAGCAAGCCAAGATAACAGGCAGAGAGTTTATGGACAGAAGTTCATGAAGATCATTGCTTGACAGGTCAGGGTAAAGGTCTCTTTCTTTCAAAATATGTGAAAGGTCAGGAAACGTGTGCACCAGGTGTTTTGTGTTCATGGCTGCCTGGGAAAGATAATTCTGTCTGCTCGATAAGAACATTGTGCTCCACACATCAGGTTGTTTTCTCAACTGCTATTTTCTGCCTATAAAAACCAGCACTGCTGGCTCCCAACTTCTTTGCACAAATCCCTTGGGCCACAAACAATAACACAAGGTATCTTGTATTTACACAAAGCTGTCCTTAGAAAAGCTCAAGGACCTGAAGGAGGCTTGTTTTTATATATAAGGATTTCTTATGCAATCCCAAGGGGGCAAGTGGCAGAGGGGGACTTTCTAGGAACGCTGCCATTCCCAGTTAACAAAGGAAAAGGTTGAGGCCACGGTACACAGAACACTGATGGTGACAACCAGGACGGGAAGTCCACCTTACCTACTTCCTGTCCAGGATTCTGTACAACTGAGCAGCACTGCCTTGTCAGAAATCCTGGAGGATTTGAAAAACCAGAGGAGACAGCTAGAGGAGAATGATTGTTGATCTTTGTGAGAGGGTCACTGTACTCCCATTTGCCTCCAGTGACAGCAGATTTCACTGATCAGGATTCTGCAACTCCTAGAGTGATTGCCCTTCATGTCTTCTGTTAAACTGAGCCTGGGGAGAATTCTGTCACCCTCCTCGGGAGTGGCAACTGAATTGCTGTAGGTTCCAGGAGTCTCGATGACTTGGGGAAGAGGAGCCATCTGAGCAAATGACATTCTGTAAATTCTGCACACTTGGATACCGCTATGACGAAAGCATAAACTCTGCATCCAATCAGTGCACCACGTGGAGAGGTGGGCTGAAGGGATCTGTGGGCGCCAAGTGGATGCTGTGGCAGGGTAGTTACTTCTGCATGGAAATTTGAGTCAAGACTCCAAGAGGAGATACTAGGGAACACTGAAAGATTAATGAGAACAGTCTTAGGAGATATATTTTGTACTGCATTCAAGTGGTAGGTCTGTATTAAAATCAGCAAAGGATTTTCTAGCAAACACCCCACCCCTAAATAATCAGATTAAATTGATCTGATGAGCTCTCCAGATGATTTTACTGAGCAACCATGGTTGAGACCACCCTGTTCTAGCATCCTTGACCTTGAGATGGGCCCCCTGGAGGACCTATAACTCCAGTTTCTTCCCACTCCTGTGAAGAAATTTTGGCAGGAGGAAAAACCTCCTTTTTGACAAACTAAACTTGACTAAAACACCCTGGATCTGAACCCAAGTGACATGGGCTCCAGCCCCGCTGTGCTACCTCATGCATCCTGTAGGGAGAGAAGGCAAAGATGCTTAGGCTGTTATTTGTTGGACACTGTGCTAAGTACTCAGCACGTCTCTGAACCTCAATTTCTCCATTTGTCGATGTTTGTGGATCAGTCTCTACAGGCTGTACAGTCCTTTTAATCGGTCATGATTAGAAGCTTTCTTAGAAAAATATATAAAATAGAAGTGCAGTGGCATAGGATGGGCGTAAGTGTTACAAAGCAAAAGTTTGTGTCAGCTGGGTGTGCATTGTGTCCTGAGTCATGATGTCAAATGCTTTTCGTGTTGTGGATTAAAAATGAACCAGCCGAGAGTGCTGACTTTGGCAGCGTATGTACTAACCCTGGAATGAGACCAGGAAGATTACACAGCTACCGTGCAAGAATACGGGACAAACCCGTGAAGTATTCTGTATTTTTAAATGTTATGTGCTTTTTTTTCTACAATAAGAAAGAAATAAAATTTGAGAACTATGGGGCCATATGCTCGCTAGAAAGCCCTGCCATCTGCTCTGTCACTCATGACAAGTGCAGCCTCCTGTGACCTTGTCTTTCTTGGACCTCCTTTTAGTTAGCGCCATATAATTCTGGCCTGTCATTTATTTTTTTCTAAGAGGCTACAGGATGGCAGTGGTTAAAAGCACCCTTTTGAGTTAGCGATGTCTGACTGAACTGAATTTTTTCACTCCTTAATTGAATGACCTAAGTGATGTCCACAGTGTATCTCAGCCTAGGTTTCTCCTATGGGTGACAGTACCCAAGACACATAATAATTATGATTAAATGGAAAGTTGTAGATCAAACTGTAAAGCACAACTCAGCTTGCTTCTCGAAAAAGCTCAGTATTTAGTAGAAATCATTACTCAACTCTACCCTGCCCAGATATTCAGGCACAGCCTGTAATTTGGCAGCTGATATATACAAAATTATGATAACCTTATGCTTAACTGATTGGGAAAAACAAAAATTCCAGTCTCAAGCAGGCCCTGACATTGTAGAACAGCCATTCCGTGTTGAGAGGCCCCGTTACCATGCTGGCCTTGGAAGAGAATCAGGGTACTCACAGTGTCCTCCACCCACTCATGCCCTTCAGCCCTTTCCCCTGTCAGGGCCAGCTGGACCTGGGGAGCCCAGGCAGAAGGCCGCACATCCTGGGTACTATTTGCTCCAAGGATCAACACGGCCATATTTTAGAGCCATCAAAATCAGCAGACAGATGGAAGCTGAGGATCAGTTGTGTCACCAACTGGGCATCTGCCTGAAATGTTTAGAAAGAAGCAAATGACAAAGAAATGGGAGTGATCTGCATGGAGAAGCTGGGGATAAGACACAAACCTGAGACTAGAAAGAAATGACGGTCATTAAACAGTAAACAAATAAGCAACTCGGTAGGTCCTAATCGCCCCAGAAGTAGGCTAGGAACCAAGGCACTGCCTTGCAAGTGACAAATTTCAGGAAACACCCACTAATCAGTTCCTAAGGCTTCTGTGTAACAGCTTCCCCAGATTTATAGTTGGTGATCGTGTGAATTGGATCATTGATTCCAGAATGAGATAAGCAGCAACAGTGGTAACCTAATCTACTTCTTCAAGTAGCTACAAAGAAATTAGCTCCCTTAGTGGAAGCCAGCCAGTTATTGGAGGGTGAAAAGCAATCCATTCATCATGGCGGAGCCTCACACCAGCCAGGTCCCCCGGGGCATTCAGCTCCACACTGAGAAGACGTTGATGGAGAAGGGGATACTGACCCATAAATAGACACACGGGAGGGGGAGGGAGCCATGGAACTGCACAGGAAAATCGCCTTACCATGATAAAACCAGAATTAGGATAAACATGCAAATCGTATAAATAGTAAGATGGTTGAAGACAGCATTAGGGGTGTGTGTGTGTCTGTGTGTGTGTGTGTGTTGCTGGAAGAAAAACTTGGTTTGAAAGTAGGGTGAAAAAGAAAATATATGCGAATAACAGGGTCCCACCTAAAAATATGTTTCTAACACAATCGTTTTTCAGGAAAGAAAAGTCAAGGATGCCTGGAAATAGCTGCATCTAATCAGCCCCTGTCCCAAGCAATCAACTGAAGTCCAGGAAATTCCATATGTAGTCAGAAGAATAGACATCCTGGAGCATTTTGCCATAGCTAAGATTAGCGGAAACAGCCCCCCATCGGTGCTGAGAACAAAGAACCGAGCTGAGGAAACGGCAGCGGGTCCCCCTCCTCTGTGCTGGGAAGCTGGTGGCCGCGGGGCGACAGCCATGGACCCAGGACTCCTCTGTTGCCTGGCTGCCCTGCGGCCCTTTGTTCTGAGTCCCCCTTTAACAGCAGCCTACAGCAATCTACTTCTCCCAGGAGAATAAAGAAAGCAAGAGTGGCTGGGGCTGGGGACTCTTCCTGATTGGTCCTCACATTTCAATTCTTTAAACTCTTTGTTAACAGGGCAATGACTTCAGGTGAAGAAATCCTTCCCTCCCTACAGGCCTGTATTCTCCTGTATTTTTTCTAAAATTTTTAAAGTTTTCTCTTTCATGATGAGCTACCTCTTCTCTAGGGATTGAAAGACATAAAAAGCACAAGGGAAGAGATTAGTATGTTTCACCTTATTGAAACAAAGAACTTGTGCTTGCCAAAACCCTCACAAAGAGATTAGAAAATTCAGTCATGAACTGGGAGAAAAGCTTTACAGCCTATCTGACAAAAGACTAGTACTAAATTGATGATCCCTACAATCTACCAAAAACTGTCCCTAAAACAGCATGATACAATTTACAAAGAAAACATAAGTGACTTTTTTTGTATCAGGGATCGAACTTATGACCTCGCGCTTGCCAGGCAGATGCTGTGCCACTGAGCTATATCCCAGCCCTCAGGAGACTATTGACATACAGAAAGACCATCCGTTGCATTAATAATCAGATAAATGCAAATTAAAATCATAATAAGGTGTAAAACATTGGTATTCTACACAACTAGATTGTCAAAAGAAATTATTAAATCTGATAATAGTATTGATGAGAATGCGGAACAAGAGTCATGTTCTTATTGCAACTGTAAATTAGTATGATTTCTTTGGGAAACAATTATCCAGCACAGGTAAAGGTGACATTTCTGTGACCCAGCAGTTTCTCTCCTAGGCGTGTCCTGGAGAAGCACTTGCACACGTGCACCAGGAAATACCTACAAGACTTAATGCAAGTACCATTCATGGAGCAAAGCTAAGCCAGTTTGGTTAGGAGATAGCTACAAAGTTGCTAACTATTTTCAGAAAGCCAGCCTATGACAGACACAAAATTCAAGACGGTGGTTGGGCGGGAAGGTGGGAGGGCAGGGGCTGGGGAAGACGATCCAGCTAAGTTTGGTTGTATGGTTAATCCTGGGACACTCAGCTGGCCGGTGGGGTCAGGATGGGCTGTTAGATACTGCATATTTTCCATGGTAGGCAGTCAATAGTACAGAAAAATTATGTTTAATTTATAAAACTCATGAATGAACAAAACAAAATTCTGTTAGCTCAGAGACAAAGTAAAAAATCTTGGTTAAATATCAGTCCCATTGGACAAGGAGGAGAAGGGTTGTTCAGGAAGTGATGGGTTATTCTCTGTGGGGAGGACCTGCTCCCTGAGAACACTGAGGTTAGCTAGGTGCCCACGGCCTGTGCCCAGGGCTACACTTCTTAAAGCCTAAGTTGTCAAGGGGCCCGGGCAGGCAAGCCTGATTACTGATGGGAGAGAAATGTCTTTTAGCACATGAATACTGTATGTAGCAATGTAGAGAGGTCCATCTTACATGGCTTTCTTTGAAGACAGCTGAGAGTTCTTCTGGAAGAAGACAAATGGATCTAACAGGAGGAATACCTTACTTTCCAGCTTGATTGCTTAAAGCTGATGGTGAACTGGATGTTTTCCTAACACGTGAAACTTCAAACTGTGATTCAGAAACCTAGAGTTTGGAGTCTTGGAACCTCTAGAATTGATAATCCTTACACCACTCATATTACAAGCCCTCCTTTATGGCTATTTCTAATACGTTTGAGTCTTTCCTCCCTGCCCAAAGGATCACCTGAGTAATCATCTTTGTATGCCTAAAACTTGGGAAATGTACATGCTTCATTGGCTTTTTAAAGATTGCTTCCCAAAAGATTAATGTTTACTTGACAAATAATAATTGTATATATTTATAGAATATAGTATGTTTCAGTGTATATATAGAGTGTGATGATGAAATCAGAGTAAATAGCATATCCATTATCGCAAACATTTATCATTTCTTGGTGATGAGAACATTGAAATTCCTAGTTAACTTTAAATATGTAATACATTATTGTAGACTATTGTAGTCTATTGGCTAATAGCACATCAGAACTTCTTCCTCTTACATAACAATAACTTTGTATGCATTGACCAAAGTCCCTCCTTTCCTTTCAACTGCTGTCTTCAATATTTGGTATCCTCTGTTCTACTCTCTCCTTTGTAAGTTCAAGCTTTTTGGATCAATCACACACATACACACACACACACACACACACACACACACACATACACACACACAATTGTATGATATTTACACCTCTGTTCCTGGCCTATTTCACTTACTATAATGTTCCTGTGGCTTATTCATGTTGTCAGAAATGACAGGGTATCATTTTCTTGGCTGTATAGTATTCCACTATGCATACCTTGTTTAAAAAATCTTTTAATATGTTGATGCATATGAGGGATATTTCTATATCTTGGTTGCTGTGAATAATGCAGTAAATGTCGGAGTAAAGACATCTTCAGCATACTTATTTAATTGCTCTGGATACATGCCCAATAGTAGAGTGGCTGGATCACATGGTAATTCTATTTTTCATTTTTTGAGGCATCTCTATACTATTTTTTAAAATGACTGTATTAATTTATAATACCTCTATAGGCTATACAATACACTATACAATAGTGTTATAAAATATACAATAGTGTATAATGATTTCCTTTCCTCCAGAGCTTCACAATAACACTTATTATTCATCTTTTTTGAAAGTAGCCAGTCTAGCAGGTATAAAGTACTATTTGTATTTCTCTAATATTGAGCATTTGTTCCTGTATCTTTTGATCATTTCTACATTTTGTTTTGAGAAATGTCTCTTCAGATGCTTCTCTTATTTTTAAATAATTTTTCTCATTCTGCAGTTTGTGGCTTCAGCTTGTTGATTATTTGCTGTGTAGAATCTTTTCAGTTTGATATAATCCTATCTGCCATTTTTGCATATATTTTTAAGTCTCACCCAAAGAATCTTTGCCCAGTCCTACGTCAAAGAACTTTCCCTCCATGTTGTTCTTTAGAGTTTTTATGGTTTCAGGTCTTACATTTAAATCTTCAATCCATTTTGAGTTGATTTTTGTAGATGGCAAGTGCTAGCACCCAAGTTTCTTCCTTCTTCATGCAGGTATCCAGTTTTTCCAGCGTCGTTTATTAGAGTCCATTTTTCTCCTTGTGTTATCTTGGCATCTTTCTTAAAAATCAGGAGGCTGTAATTCCATGTATTTATTTCTAGGATCCTTATCCTGTTCCACGTCTGGTTTACATCTAGATGCCCTGATATATAGACGTCCTCCCAAAGCCTCATGCTGTCATAGGGAAGCTCTTTGGAGGTGGCTGATTTTTGTGATCTAGGGTGTGTAATGCTGGGATCCAGGATGTGATGCTAGGTTAAGGGTATGGGACTATTCAGTCAGTACACTGATTGGTTTAGCAATAACTCTGGGTGTGCATAATGGGAGGGGCCATCTTGGGTGTGTGTGGACTACCCAAAAGGTGGTAGCCTGGAAAAGATGACGGGGACAGGCAGGCTCCTTTTATACTTGGCTTGCTGTCTTTTTTCTGCTGTGCCATGCTATGGACTGTTTCTCCTCTGTGATAACCCTCTGCTGTATCACCCTGCTTTGGAGCCAGCAAACTATGAAATGAAACCTCTATGAAGTATGAGCTGAAATAAACCTTTCCTTCTTTAACTTTTCATGTCTGGTATTTTGTCTCAGTAATAAGACAAATAACTAAGTCCATATGTCTGTTTTTATATGAGTACCATGCTGTTTTAGTTGTTACAGCTTTGTAGTGTGTTTTGATTGTGATATCTCCAGATTTGTTCTTTTGCTCAAGATTACTTTGACAATTTGGTCTTGTGTTGGTACCATACAAATTTTAAGATTATATTTTTTTCTGTGAAAAATGTTGTTGGTATTTTTTATAAGGATTACATTGAATCTGCAGATTGCTTTGGGCAGTATTTTAAGAATATTAATTCTTATAATGCATAAACATAGGATATTTTTCCATATATTTCTTTCAATTTCTCAAAAGTTATAGATTTCAGTGTAGAATCTCTTTACCTCATTGGTTAAATTTATACTAAGTATATAGTATATTTATACTAAGTATATATATAATTTATACTAAGTATACTTCGTGTTTTCTTTCTTTCTTTCTTTCTTTCTCTTTCTTCTTAAATTTTGGAAATTGGATATCATCTTTTAATTTTAACATAATTTGATTTTAGTCAATTTCTTTATATGAATTGAGTCCTTGATATTTATTTTTATTTATTTTACAGCCTTACAAATATTCAGTTTTCGTATATGTTGTGGGTATGTCTAAAAGCAATATCAATTTACCAAATTTTAGATTATTGTTCTATATCTGTCCATTAGATCAAGCTTGTTAATTGTATTGGTCAGATTTGTATTCCTACTGATTTTGTTATGTGATCTCTCACTATCTAATAGAAACATACTAAAGCCTCTCAATATAAGAGTAGACATGAATTTTATATTTATCATAACTTATTAACAATTTAGCTATTTAAAAGTGTGCAGTTATTTTTACCTTTAATGATTTTTTGTCACTTTGAGGTGATTTATTCTGATGTCAATTTATCTTTTAGTAGTAGTAACATGTTAATATTCTTCCATCTATTTAGTACTAATCTTGTTTCTTTATTTTTAGTTAGATCTCTTATAAATAAAATATAGGTAGATTTATTTAGTTTTTGTGCAGTCTGATAGCCTATGATCTTTGATTTGAGAGTTATTACATTTATATTTAATTATATATTTAGATATACTTGGTTTTATTTTATTATTTATGTTTTCTATTTCTCTGTTTTTGTATTTGTTCTTTTCTGTCTTTTTCTCTTTTTAAATACTTTCTTTAAATTTGAATTTAATTTTCTTCTCATTGCCCCCCATTGGAAATATCATCTTTATTTTTAGTCAGTTCCCTAGAAATTTCAAATTGCATCTTTATTTAAACCAAGGGTCATTCATTCATTTATTCCTTTTCAGATAATATAAAAAATTTAAAATGTTTTAGATTCTCTTTATGCCATTTCAATTATGAGTATCTACTATGCTATACCATATAGTATTTTAGTTCTTCTAATTATTGACCCCTCAAATTGCACTGTTACTTTAATTTATTCATTTGTTTAATATTTTGTTAGCTCATCACTTCTTTTCGCATCACAGACATTCCTAGAGGTCAGACTTTTCCTGTAATCTTTTTTGAGTAAACCTACAGAAATTTGGTCAGAAGGTCTCTCAATTTTTATTTTCTGAAAATGTCTTTGATTTACTCTTCCTAAAAGATTATTTCTGTGGTAATCTCATCTAGATGGATGATAATTTCCCCTCTGTTTAAAAAAAATCCATTGTACTGATTTTTTTTTTACTGTGACAACTGTTGAGAAGGTAGACGCCAATCTAATTTGTACCTTTGTCAGTAATATTTTTATGACATCTTCTAAGATTTTATTTTCCTTTCCCTTTTATTCTGTTTTTATCTCCCTTCCCCGTCCCTCCCTCTCTCTATTGCTGCCTGCTCTCCTTCCTTCCTTCCGTCCTTAGATTATAGCAGGCTCACAATGTATCTAGTGTTCTTTCTATTGATTGTTCTGGTGCTTATTTGGTTTTCTAAACCTGAGAATTTCTGTCTTTTATAAATTTGGGAAACCTTTTAGTCAACATCTCTCTGAATATGGCCTCCTTCATTTCCTCTATTATTTCATTTATACCCTGACTAGATATGTAGAGCTCTTAATTATAGTCTTGTGTGTTTAATTCTGAATATACATGCTCTATCTTAAGGATTGATAGACTAAAACTTGTAAGTTTTCGTTTGTCCTATAAATTGGTATGTTCAAGATACTTGATTATTTTTATCATAAAGTCATGTGCGTATGTCTGAAAATCTGTTTAAATTATAATTGCTCAATAGAACCAATAGCAGCAATAGCTGCTATATTTATAGCATCAGTTTCTGCCTCAACTTATTGGGTGGAAATTCCACTTTTTTTCACCATCAAGTTTTCTGCTTTACATTGATCTACCGTCTGTATGTCACTCTGCTAGATATTGGCTTACACAAATGAGTAAGACAAAGAGCTTCTATTCTCATATTGGAAGAACAAAAGCACTCCCAACAGTGGGGTAACTGACAGGGTCACAGGACTCTGAGCAGCATTTCAGTAGGCTGGCTCAGGGATAGCTTTGGAGCGAGGCGAGATGTTGCTGATCCACATGTGGACACAGAAGTGGGGGCATCAATAAGTGAAGACAGAGCACAGCAGTATTTCTTTTTGAAATTTGCTTTCAGCTGCTAACTTTTCCTCCTTTTTCTAGGAGAGAGAACAACTTGCAATTTTTGTCTTTAAAAAGATTTATTTTTTCCTCTTAGCAGGAGCAAGGTTTCTGCATTCTAGGAGCAAGCAGCTCACTTGCTAGATGAACTGGATCAGAACGATTTGGTTATCCAGCCTGTGATCTTTCGTGAAATTGAAACATCACACAAGGAAAAGACTGGACTGCTACAGTTGCTTATAATTGCACTTTCCTCTCAAGTCCTGATACCAGGAGCTCTAATCCAATTTTCCCAGACCCTGTCTCCCTACTAGCCAACAAAGGTTCCATGCTGGGTCTTGCAAAATTAAGCCATAAGCTTTTCTTCCACCTAAGGTTTGAATCTTGAGCACAGATGTCGGAGTTAATCCAGTCACCCCAGGCCCTCTTAAACCCATAAAAAAGTAGATTTGTCTCGCTGCCTTTTTAATGGTGTGGAATTTTCCTCCACTCAGCAACTTTCCTGACTTTGTTGGTTATACCTAATTGGGTTTATTTTTGTCTGAACCAAGATGATGGACAGACCTTTTGGCAAGGGGACTATATTTATTTCTAGTGCTTAGAATGTGGGTCATAGACACCTCTAGAGACCAAATACCCTCTGAGTATCCCACTCTAGCTGTTTGTTCTGAAAACAAAACTGTCATCAGTGACCCTGGAAAACAGAACCCGGAGCTTCAAGGATGTTGTAGAAGTTACATGATATTACAGCCAAACCGACTCTGCCCAGTGGTGTTAATTGGGGTCAACCTCCAACAAGCTTTTGAGGTCTGTGATTGCTACCACTACAAACTGAACCTCTTAAAGGCTGCACACTTATCAATAGTACAACCAGACTCCTGGTCTTTGAGATGAGTCACTTCCCAACACAGCTGAGCATCTAACATGTGGTTAGTCTTCGGCTTTCAAGGTGATCTCTAATGTGTTCTTTGTATCTCTTGATTCTTGGCAGTATAGTTTGGCTAAGATGGAAAGACTTGTTTCGAATCCTGAATGCACCATCTGTAATTGTGTGACCTGGGGTAAGTTATTCAAACTCCACTAGTGTTTTCGTCTGTGAAGTTAGGTGTGTAATGCTTAGGTGTGATGACTAAGTACAATAGTTTATGTAAAATATCTAATACAGTACATGACTTGTAGTTACTGCTTCGTAAGTAGCAGTAATTCTGATTACTTTATTGTCAAGATCATGTCTTCAGTTCTATCATGAATCAGTTACTGACCTATTGACAAGGGTTAGGTTATAAATGGAAGATTTAGGTTAAGAATTGTATGGACTGCAAGAACCACTAGCTAGACTGACAGCTGGCAATCTGATTGCCTACTCTTGCCTCTGCCTACTTTTGAAGAGTTGTTACAGAATGATAGAAAATGTGAGACAAATGGGGAAGCTGGCAAAAGATGAGATAGCTTGAAATCGTAAATTGCTTTGAAGTCTGGCCCTCTTTGTTGCTAGTGCCCAAATCTATATGACCAGATCTCTGCTGCTTGCAGGATCTTATCACTTCTCACGCCGTGATTCATAAAGTCACTTTGCTCTGTGTCAGACGATGGGTACCAAAGTGTCAAAATGAGCTGTGTTAGGTGTGGTGGTAACAGAGACCTCCTGAGAAATGATCAGAAGAGGCCAACAATGTGATGTGCCAGACACTGGGCGAGGGGTCTACTATGACAGCCTCCGTCGTTGTGTGATCTAGTGCTAAGACAGCCAAGTAGATGGCCAATGATACTGCAGATCAGTGAGTGCCATGTGGATGGAGGAGTAGCATTCTGAAAGCCACAGCAGACTGTCCTGGGAGGTCAGAGAAAAGGACACCCATGCGGACAGGTAAAGGGGTAAATAAAAAGTTAGCCCGAAAGGGCGTGTGTTGTAGGTGTACATGCTTCTAGGGTTTTAATGGGGTGCAGGGCGGAGCAGGGCTCCGAGGAAGAGCAGGGAAAGTGCACTTGGCAGCTGCCCCTGGTGTGAAGATGGCCGTGTATGGTACTGGGAGGTGAGACAGGCTATCTGTGGAACCATTTGCCTGCTGCTATCAGCGTCTCTCTGGTGTCATTTAGTGGCCTGTTAGATTCCCTGGTGACCTGCATAGAAGGTGAAAAAATCCCCTGCCCTGATGATCCCACACCACTGAAGCCAAATCCTTTTGTCACCACTTTTCTTTGCTATTCTGGTCTTCTAGTCTCCTTCCTCCTCAAGCACCTCCAGAGTGATGCTTTTGCATCCTCTGCATTTGTTGGAGGAATGCTGTTTTCATGTAGGAACTCAGGGGACCACCAAACAGGCTGCGTCTGGGGTGTGGGGTGCAGTCCTTGGGCATCCTGACCAGGTACCCTGCTCATCAGGTACCAGCATGACTGAGCTCCAAGCACTCTGAACCCTTCCTTTGGTCTGGTCACCAGCGGCTCCTTGTTGACTGCTTCAAAGAGAAGGGTTTTTTCTAGTTTCTGTGTACTCAAAAGGATTCATTGTACTGTCTCTACCTCTGTTCTGTCTCTCAACCCTTGGCTCTTTATGTTCCGCTGCCACACAAACCCTGAGAAAAGCAAGTCTAGCTCTGAAACTATAGGTTTCCTCTTGATGCCCATCTTTCTTTGCCCCATCTCTTCTTTCCTCTCCCTAACTCTGTGTAAGTCTCCTAGCTGTTCCTTTCTTTAGTCAAAACTTTTATGACTGTGCTCCGAGTTAGTAGACTTTCATCCTTTGTCAACAATCCCAAATTTATCTGCCCATGTGAAAGTGTAATGAGTATTTACTGAAGAACTACTGTGTGCTAGACTTCTTTATGTGTACGGACTCATCGTAATCCTTGAAAACAATCATATGAAATAGGTGCCGTCTCCATTCTTTAAATGAGAAAATTGAAGTTCAATGGTAGAAAGTGATTTGCTCAAGATGGCTTACAAGTGATTTTAATACAACTAAAATGTAAATCAGATATCACTCAAAAGCACATGAAAATAGTTTGTGTCTTCTATAGTTTTTTCCTGGTTATGAAATGTTTGTGTAGAACATGCAAATAATTCAGAAAAAGAAAGATGCACCATCAAATAGTCCTACATCCTAAGTTACTATTAATATTTATGGTTTCACATCTGTCTCTATCTTATGCAGTTTTAAATATGTATTTATAAAATTGTCCCATATTTATGCATATATATTATACATATATGTGCATAATTATCTATCCTATTTTTGCTTAGCATTGTAGCAGAAGTATTTTTATTACCACCAAGTTTTTGACAAGACTTTTAATGACTTAGAATATTCTTTCTCTTGGATATACCATATTGTAGTTAGCTAATCATTTTTTACTGTTGGTATTTAATTTTTGAAAGCTATATATATAATGCCAGGATAATTATGCTGAGTAAAAATATTCTGGAGGACCTATTGGATTTTTTTTAAAGAATTGGAAATAAAAGTTTTATGTGTGTAATACCTTCAAGATTCTTGACCTATGCTAATAAGTTAAATTCAGCAACAATCAGACCTATTGTCATTCTTATGAGATGCAGATAAAGAGCATCTTGAACCATTTCTAACAAGATGCTCTTAAAGTCGCATGTCAGTTGTTTGGTTATAACAGTTACATTATTGTTTACGTTTGTAATTCTTTATTTTTTTATTTTATTTTTTTAATTTTTTATTGGTACCGGGGATTGAACTCACGACCGCCTGTTTGCAAGGCAGGTGCTTTATGCCGCTGAGCTAAATCCCCAGCCCACATTTGTAATTCATAAATTCCTAATATCTTCTAAATGTTTTCTGATCTTTTATATTCCTTTTTAGCCCTTCAAACCCTTCCTTCTTTCCTTCTTATTGTGGAACTGGTTATTGAACTCAGGGCCATCACTCTGAGCTATATTCCCAGACTCCCTCCCTTTTAATGAGACAGTTGCTATATTGCCCAGACTGGCTCAAACTTGGGATCATCCTACCTCAGACTCCCCAGGTGCTAAGGACATAGATGTATCATCACACCTTGCTAAATTCTTTTTTCTTTAAAGCAGGTGTAGGCAAACTGCAAGGCACGGGCTGAAACTCTTCACAGGTCTTCTTTTTCTAGGTGTGGCTATACTCTTTCCTGTATGTATGGTCTATGTCTGCTTTTTCATCATTGTGTAAAGTTGGGTAGTCACAACAGAAACTGGAAAAGCTTCAAATATAGCTACTTCATTATAGAAATGTTCGCCTATTCTTCCTCTAGACAGTAAATTCCTACAGATTTTGCCAATCTCTTAGTCCCTGTCCTGTATCTTGGGTTTTTTAGCACAGGACTTTCCTCTGTGTCTCTAATTGATGATTTTTCACCCTTCTTACTTTGGTAAGAGAGATATATCTAGACTAAGTGATTGCCAAGGGGGAGGATGCAGTGATTTTCCATGGTCGCCCTGGCTGACCACTCAGCTGCTGGTGGAGTCCCTTCTCAGATCCACAGAAAACCAACTGTGTACCTTTGCTGCTAATTTCCAGTACCAGGTGTGCTGAAGCTGTGTGGCTATGCATTCCAAGAGAGAATTTTCCATCTTCATTCACGATTTTCTTTCCAATGTGAAACATTAATGAAATCATTGGGATTTCTATTGCTTTCAAGGACCAGTATAATTGAATTTTTAAAAGTGTGGACTCTGGAACCAGATTCTTTGGTTTAAATGCCAGGTCTGACACTCACTAGCAATATGGGTCTGAATACATTAATTTTTTACTTGGGCCAGTTCCCCATCATCTGTAAAATTAATGAGATGTTATTACCTTCTTTAAGGGGATGAGGAAGAGAGGAGTAGTTTTTACTGGGCTATTCATGAGTTGCCCAGTGCTTCCCAGATGGGTTTCTGTGATGGGAGTCATGTGACTGGATCTGGCCAATGAACTGAGAGTAGAAGTGTCCTGTGTTGTTGCCAGGCTGGGGTAGTCCTAAGTTGGTTCGCTTTCTATTGCAGTACCCTTAGGTGGTCTCACTGGCTGGTGACACTGAATCTCAGAGTTGCCAGTGGAGGACAGTTTCTGCTCATCTGAATCAAACTGCATAACCAAGAAATAAACTTGTATCATCATAATTGCTGAGATTCTGGAGTTTTTATTTTTCTCACAACTCATTTTATTCTATTCTAATATAGAGATTTTCTAAAAACCAATTTGGACAAAACCAGTATATATACTTTGAATATTCCTTATCTGAAATTCTTAGGACCAAAAATGTATTGGATTTCAGATACTTTCTGATTTTGGAATAACATAATGAGATATCTTTAGATGTGAACTAGGTCTCAATACAAAATGTGTTTATATTTCACTTATGCCTTGGACACATAGCCAGAAGGTAATTTTATTTAATATTTTTAGTAGTTTTGGATACAAGACAATTTTATAGTGTTAAAATTTCTAGTTGTAGTACTATGTCAGCTTTGCAAACATCTTTGGTTTTGGAGTGTTTCAGTTTTGTATTTTGGGGTTAGAGTTGTTCAATCCATATTATAGATTATACATATTAGAATGAAATCTTGTTTTCCACTCATACTGTTATCTCTATTCATTATTCTACTTATGGGGAGCTACCTCCCTCCCACACAGAGCCATACACAAATTCACTCCATGTTGTTTTAGAGAAATTATAGTTTCCAAATAGATTTAAAACCTATTTGGGATGGTGTAGGGCAAGAAATAGTTCTTGGTCTACCTCAGATGGTAATACCCACATATTACATCCTGCTTAGATTTTGTGTCTCTGAGCAAAAGAAACGCACCCCTGTGTCTTCCTGCCTTCTCTCAGGTTGCTGTTACTGCTGTACTCCAGAGGGGAAGCCTGAGGGACTCCATTTTGTTTCCTAGTACAGTTCCATTTGCCTCACTGTTGGCAGAAATGTTTCCCAGATTCTACAATGTGTTATTTTATGTTTTAGTGTTGTCACTTTTATCTTTTTATTTTGTCTTTTGGTTCCTTTTAACCCATCAGTCTTATGTCAAAGTGTCACATGTTTTAGGCCTTGACCAGCATCTGTTCAGCCATGTCTGTCACGCAGATTACATTCTATCCACATTCTCCACAAAGCTCTCTGCTTTCTGATGCTTTTTGCTTTAATTATGCTTTCATTAGTTGAAACACAAAACACAGAAGCACAGATATAATTAAGAGCATTGCTAAGGTTCAGAATTCTTTGTCTCCCATATTGTTGCTCGTTTCAGATGTTAAACCATTGTTTGTTTCTCCTTTGACATACTGAAGTTATGATCGTTCTTACTCTCGGAAAATCTGACTCTGCATTTCCAGTGTGTGTTATTCCCCATTCTGCTGTGGAGTCCATAGTTTTAAGGAAGTGTTAAGTGGGCCAATGATTCAGTTTTGTGCAAAAATGAGTAGAGGACAAATCAGAAAAGGCCTTGCATGCCAAGTCCAAGGTCATTAGGACTTTATATTGTAGGAGATGTGGAAACTGGATGTGACATGCATTTAGAAAGATGATTCTGGTAAGAAATGGGGGAGGCCGTAAAGCGGATGAAGATGAGGCCTCCAGTGAGTGAGTGGAGATAGCCCATGAGCACATGGGTTGCCTGGTCATTCTTGGGAGAGCAGAATGCAGTCGCGAGGAGGAAGAATTGATAGGACTTGGTGTCTTGTTGGAGAAGCCAGAGACAGGGTGACTCCAGGTTTCTGACTTGCTTCACAGCAAACGCTGATGCCATTTAATCATCAAAATTCAGCCCTCAGTGGAAGAGAAAATTTCTATTTTGAGAGCCTGAGATTTCTCTGGGACATTTTGTCTCAGTGTCAAAAAGGCATTTAGCTGTCTAGACTGAGCTTAGAGAAGGCACACGAGGGGGAGTGGAGTTAGCAGTGGCTGAGGTGACATCAGAAGCGACCGAGATTTGGCAGTGCTAGTGCTGCAGGCAGTGCTCTGAAGGGAGGAGAAGCAGCTGGACTACGGGACTGCAGCAGAGTGGCTAAGGGACAGCATTAGCCCACGAGGCAGCGTCACAACCTAGAAGCTCCCTCGGGTTTCTAAAGGGGAAAGATTCTTGAGTCTCCCACAGTTTGGTGGATGGGGCTTTGGAACCAGCAGTAGCTCTCACGTTCACGTGATCTCATTAGCAGAACTCACTTATCCTTCTGGCACTATTCTATTATCCAGGAACAGAGGGCCTGGTTTCTTCAAAGCATTCCCTATGTCCTTCTCCTCTTTCATCCATACGGAGGCCGTTATCTTAACTGGAGGCTCCTTGTTGTGAAAATAGCGAGGACTCTTAATTATTAAATTATTAATATTAAATTCCAAATTTAAATGCTGGTACAGACTTACCATCCACGTAAACTAGGTTAAACCACTCTGCTTCTCTGAGTCCTAGTTTCCTTCTGTGTAATCTTCCGTGCAGAGATTAGATAAGGTACTAGGAAAACATCTGAAGGCACTGCACTGGTTTTTCTTCTTTCTTTCGTTAAATGTATTAGCATATCTTTCTTCAATGTTAGCACTTCACCCAGAGACATTTATTTTCTCTTTCACAAAAGAACAGCTTCATACTATCACCTAGTAAGAGCTCCAGCACCTTATATTAAGGTGCAAGAATCTGACCTTTCTTTTAATGACTATCGATTTTAGCTCAGACTAATAAAGTAAGTTTTTTCCTTTTCATTAGGTTCTAGAAACTCATTCAAGAAAATAGATGAACTCTCTCCCTTGAAAGCGGTAATTGCAAACTGTAGTAAAGCCTCTTGAAAGTCCTGTCTTGTTCTATACAACTTTGTTTTTCTGAGCACCTTGGAAGCACCACTGTTGCTTCTGTTTCTGTTTTTGCTCATGAAGGTCTCATCTACCTACTTCATCTTTTTGAGGTTTGTGATCTCAATTTTCGGTTTCATTAATCCACAATGGTCTATCCTACCGGTAGTCCTTGGCCTGGAACCATATGGATTTCTCGTCAGTGTGAATGCTTGTGGGCACTGTATTGGGGTGCTAAAAGTCTGGTAAAGGGTAGGTCTCTGCTCATCCTTGTAGTCATAGCCTCAGTGGGAAAAGTAGTCTTTCAAACTACCCAGAATATATTTGAGTGGTTCCTCTAATCTCTTTAGGCATAATTATTAAACTGTGTAGCTCCGTCCTTGGGACCAAGTGCATTGGATACAATCTGGAAATCTCTGGCTTTAACTCCAAAGATTCCTTAAAGCAAAATTTATACATCTAAGTATTTCCAAAGTAATATGAATGACTGCTCTCTGTTGGCCAGCAAGCCTTGCCAAATTTTCAGGAAAGTAAACCACTGTTACAGCCTTTGTCATCCATGGTCTCATCTCACATTTTATGTCCTGCTCAAGAGCTAAATGCCCAGAATCTTATATCCTGAAGTAGTACAGTATCAGATATGAAAACCCTTTGTTTCTTCTTAACCTCTTTGGGGAGCAGTAGCAAGGTACTAGCCACAGACATTTATAGTCATTTTTCAAGTCCTGTTGTTCTAAAATACTTTAAAATTAGCAACTGGTGGATTATTTTATCATTTCTGTCAACAACATCTTAGTTTACTGAGTTTTCTTTTTAACCCATAATCATGGCTTCCTTTTATCTCTAAAGTAGACCTTCTGTTTTCTGAAGTTACTTTAAGGATCATCTTTCAAAAGTTAAACAAGCCTAGCGTATAAACCACTTTAGTGTCTGTTTATCCAGAGTGTAGGGTGAAGACATTATTGGACATGAAAAAACAATTAATTTCATGGGTATTAAGCTGGAATTTCAGGAACCCCCTTTAAGTACTGTCTGGAACCCTTTTAGAATAAGAGGATGTTATATCAATTCCCTTAGGGAAGATACTAGATTAAATATTGTCAAATTATTTTTTGAATTAATATTTTTAACTATTCATCCTTTACGTTTTATCTTTCCCCTACTTACTTGGTTAAACATTTATGATGGTAACTGCAAAACGAAATTATCACAAGTGTAATTGTATCTCCTGAACAGTGAATTGGAGTGAGAGAAAAACTCATGGAGGTGACTAGATCAGGAAGAGAAATGGGGCAGACAAAGATGTGGCTCAGGAGAAGGGTGAGGAGAACATTCTAGAACTATTCTAGTCCTTCAGCTAGAGCAGGCTGAGCCATGAATTCATAAATACTTCTGCACAGTAAATTAATCATGTACTGATTATAGAAACTATGTAAGTTAAAGGTTAACAGGCAGGGTTTCACAAGCAATTTCATTAGATAGACAGGGATAGACTGCAAGACACTGTCTTGTGTTCTTATATTAACACAAGAAACTGGTTTGAATGAACTAATGTATGTTGAATTCAAATGAAACCAAAAATGTGAGTAGGAGATTGAGGAAAGCTGCATCCTGAAGATATAAAAATAGGATCACCTAATATGTAGCACATAGCAGATATTTGAAAGTTCACTGGGCTTAGTGGTTCTGAGTACACATAACTTCTACACCCACAGATTGAACCAATTAAGAAATGGAAAAATTGTACCCATAGTAAAGATGGGCGTATAGTAAAGAAATTTTTTTTATCTTATAAAAATTTTTGTTAGTATAGTGATACCTGATTCACGAATACTTTTGTTTGCAAACTATTTTGTTTGCAAACTATTTGGCTTGCAAACCTAAAATTTTTAGCAAAATTTTGTTTTTGTTTGAAAATTCTGTATCAGGTGACAAACACAACCATGGCTATCTTTCCTGCATAAACACACATGTGGCCATCTTTTCCAAAGTCGTGAAACGAGTTAAATTTGTAAGCTGAGGTACCACTATACATGCTTGCAGTACATAGTGAGATATTCATCGTGGGGAGTGTATATTTACATGACACACCTTAACTCTCTTTATTTCCTCCTTTCCCTCTCTTCCATTATCTCCTGTCATTATTCTCTGAGCAATACAATATGACATTATATAACATTTATGCTGTCTTAGATATTATAAGTAAAAAATATGTGTAGTTTATATGCAAAACTGTGCCATTATATGAGGTTTGAACATCCAACAATGTTGATATATTGGAGGGGAAGTTCCTAGAACAAATATCTTGTGGATATTGAGGGATTAAGGGATGTGCATATGAATCTTTATTAATAGATAAAGTTCTGTAAGGCCAGTGCCTTCCTTTACCTTTCTGTTCCTCATAGTAAATTGAATTAAACTGAATTCAATAAATGAGAGTTGAATGATCAATTCAGTATAACCATTTGCACTGTGATGATATATTATGTGTTCAAAAAAGTTAATGAAATCATTTATAGTATCAAGAGTTCTCAATAATGGATTTAATTCACCTGCCTCCAAAATGAGAAAAAATTAGTATACTTATTATGTTAAAAAATTAAGATACATGTACGAAGTTTTCAGAAAGAAATCCAGCTGTTAGCTTTCACCCAACAATGTTGAGTGGAGGACCTCTTTAAACATGAAAGACTACTGACAACAGCCATTCAAGAGGAGAGACACTATTCCAAGTGATTCATGGATTTAATCTTCTAAAATCCTGTAAGATAAGTACAGTTATCATCCTCGCTTTACAGAAAAAGAAACCAAGGCACAGATGTGTTACACTAAAGGTTATACATCTAGTCATGGTGGGACTTAGATTTGTGCCGGTGCACTCTAGCTGCAGAGTCTCTGCTGTGGCATTGCTCCTTCATGACTAGACTGTGAAATGAGCTGCATAACATTAGAACAACTTCTCTGTTGTTTTCTCATTGCCCAGACAAAATACACAACACCCACAATTGAAAGGAGAGGGTTATTTTGGCTCACGGTTTCAGGTTATGTTTGGCTGGCTCCAAGACAGAACAGGATGGAAGAAAGCATGGTGCTTAATGCACAGAAGGGGTGAAGCAAAGTGAGAAGGGAAGAGTAATGACAAGAACACCCGTCTAGGTCAATCCTTAGTGACCCAATTCCAACCAGGTCCCACCTCCTAGCAGCACATTCAGGTACAGAGCTCATCAATGGGTGAATCCACTGCTAAGTGTATGCCCCCATGATTCAGTCAGCCTCCACACGCCCCACCTCCGAACACATGAGACATTCTAGGACTAAACTATAACATTCCACTTATGGCTCCCAAACCCATGTCCATGTCATTGTGCAAAATGTATCTAGTCCATCTCTAAGAGTCGCCAAAGTTTCAACAGTTCCAAATCGCTGCAAAGTCCACGTCTAAAGTATTCTCTGAGACTCAAGGCAAACTCTTAGCTGCGAGACCCTGTAAAAATCAAAAAGAAAGTTAATCACTCTTCTAATACAGTTTCAAAGGGTAGACATTCCTATTCCAAAAAGAAGGGTTAGGAAGATATAAAGGAATAGGACCAAAGCAAGGTGGAAACCAGCAGGGCAAACATTAAATCCTGTAGCTCTGTGTACAGCATGGAGCAATTTGTGCTGAATTATGAGCACTAAAGGACCAGGGTAGCCCTGCTCCTACAGCATTGCTGGTTGCAGTCTTCATGGCCTCTCTCTTGGGGTGGTTCTGCTTCACTATCTTCAGCTTTCCTCAGCAGATATTCCATGCTTCTGACATATCCTTGGGTCCTTACTGCACCTGCAACTTTGCCTTTACATTTCCATGCACTATCATCTCAGGGGTACACTGCCTGGCCTCCTTGTCTTTTTCTAAATTTGGAAGGAACCTTCCATGATGACACAACTTTTGCACTTTCATGCTTATGAAACCAACATTGCATGGATGACACCAAGGTCTACCACCCACCTAACCAGTAGCCAGGTTCCTTTGGATCATGGCTGCAGAGGCTTCTGAATGCCTGGATGGCTGAGCAATGTGAAAGGAATCCCAAAGAACCAACTCCCTAGGCAATCCTTCTTGATCAGGGGGCCCAAGGTGCTCTCTACTCAAATGAAAATTTTACAGTTTTGCACCTTGAACCTCCAGAAGAAGTCTTGCTTTTTCCTGAGATCCTTCAAATCATATTTCCTATTGTTCTAATATAAATTATTTGGCTCATTTTTAAGCTTCTTTTTGCCATGTGTCCATTTCTTCTAGAAATCTCATTCTCTTTTGTCTCAGCTTTGTAGGTACTTGCTTTCTGGCAAAGCTTCATGTCATTTGGCTCTGCTTTTCACTCTTGATTCTTACTGTAGATCTGACTAAAAACAGCTAGCAGTACCCATGCCAGAGCCTGAATGTTGGAATTTCTTCTGCTATATTAATTAACCTGCCACCCTTATCTGTCTCCTGCAAAATTTCAGAACATACGGAAAATATAGACGGACTTTCTGTCCCACACATGATCTCTAGTCCAACTGTCAGTGGGGTCCTTGTTCCCAACTGAAACTTTCTGAGCCTGCCTTTCATTGCAGGAATTCCTATCATCATTCTACTGTTCTGAGTTCCAAACAGAATATTACAGAGTGCATTTGAGAGGCTGGAGCTGTCTACTTTATCTTAGCAATGCTCTTGACTTGCCATCTTTCTAAGTGGGTACCTGATGGGGAAGAAATCCATGTTTGCAAGGTGCTGCCAGGGAGCTTTGGGTTTACATAGCTTTTGCCACGTGTTCATTTCTGGTGTCAAGTGCTTCTTGCCTGTACAAGTGGTTAACCTTCCTTTGGACAAAGGCATGATATAGAAATACTGGGCTGGTGGAATAGAGGAAATTTAGAGAAATAGATACCATAATGCCATGGTTACCAATTTCACGAAACGTGCTTCACGAAACATAGCCTCACCCTCAATCAGAGGATCCAGGCCTGGGTAGCCGAGATGTCACATTTTTCCTGCCACAGTGACTGATTCAATGACCATGCAGCCACCATCACAGCAAAAAAGCTTCACCCTTTGTACCTACATCCAGTGTGTGCCTGGAATGGGTAGGCTTCAGCTCCCCCTAGAGGCTGAAAACTGTCAGTGTTTTTTAAGGCAGGAAGCTGTGTGCTTTCCAGGGGGCTAATGGTGGCCTCCATTTCATCAGCAAGTGGACAGTTGCAGCAGGGAGAGTCCTGGCAGAAGGACAAATCACAGGGAGAAACTCCTTTTCTGACTCGGGCCTCAAAAGCTGACTCGGTGCTTCACTGGAGCAATCTCCAGGGTTGCCTGGCTGTTTTGCATTATCAGCATTCACTACAAAGCTACATGATAAATGACAGCCTGTTTCCTCACTTCTGTTTGCAAGGGCACTACAAAAGAACATCCCACTCAACAGGCACACTGGGCCAGAACCCCCTGCCCCCGTCCGCCTCCCATCATAAGGAAGGTTCTCCCTAGTGTATGACTGATCACAGGGATGGCAGAGCTCCAGCTGAAGCTACGGGGAGAGGAAGGATAGGCAGTGGAATTAAAGGAGATGGAAAAGTTAAAAGAGTGAGAAATTTTATGTTTGCAGAGTGCCCCTCTGCTAACCATTATTCTGAGCTTCCTGAATGAAAATGAATCAGGAAACTGCAAAGGGATTCATAAAATTTTACCAGGGAACAGCTGGGGATAGCATCAGGGATCATCAAGAACACCACTATTCTGAGGGACTGTGGCCCTGCATTAACTGGGAAGGTGTCCTCTCCTCCAATGTCTCCACACTTCTGTGAACAATGAAAGTGCAACTCCAAATGTTAAGTGACTTGCCCAAGATCATCTTCAAGAGATTCAGATTGCAAAAGGTTGAAATTATGTTCTTCAGCTTGTTTTCTTCATCCGAACGAGGCATTCTGTTTGCTTGATTTTGTGGGCTGTGTCTTTCATTATCCCTTCCACATGGGTGAGTGCAGCCTTTTTGAGTCTCAGCTCACAAGGTGCTATAATCTGGCTCAAAAATGTCCCTCAAGGGCTCCTGTATTCAGAGATAGAGCTTTGGCGAAGACTATCAGATCATGGGGGTGCTATAGTGTATCAGTGGGTTAATCTACTGAGCTTATAGCTTAATGTGAGTCTTCACTGAGGATGTGGGTCACTGTGTGGCCTAGAAGAATATACTCTTATTCCCAACCCTTTCTCTCTCTGGCTCTGTTTTAACCTCTCTCTGCTTCTTATCTGTTACGACGAAGTTTTCTTCCATCATACTTTCCTTCCATGATGTTTTTGCTAGGGAACCAATCAACTACTGACTGAAACCATGAGCTAAAAAAAATCCCTTTTCTTCTTTAAATTGTGTGTCAGGTATTTTTATACCATCAACAGAAAGCCTGCTGACATATGTGGTTAACAATATGTCTTCTTGACATGAAGCCAGAAGCCCATTGTTCTCTTGGTGGATAGGCTACACTGACCTGGCTTGAACATTATGTTAAGCAAAAAGCACATCACAGCTTTAGGAATGCATTTGCTTTCATTCCTTTCTTCTTTTCTATGTGGTAGAGACCCCTGTCTTTCTGATCCTTAATTTAAAATAAATTCTATTCACATCAATTTAAGCCTGCCATTCTGATCTTTCATTCACTCATCAAATTTATAAATCATTATTTTTGAGCAGAGACTATGTACTAAGTAGGACATTATGTCTTGGAATTCCAGTGGGAAACACTGGTCTGCTAGAATCCTGGCCTTTTTTGGGCCCCTGACCGTAGGTGTGAGTTCCTACAAAGGCTTGATGACAATGAATTCCTTCTGTTCCTGCTCAGGAAGGCACAGGGGCCACAGGGGCTGTTTCCCAGGAGCACTCACTCCAAGAGAGACCAGGACAGGAGATGGTGAGCAGGTTGCAGTGACCTGGGTGATCCCAAGACGAGCACCAGAGAAGAAGCACAGCCAGCAAGGAGCCTTTCAGCCTTCAAATCCTGTGATCTGAGTCCAGATTCCACGAGAGCCTCAGAAGGCACCGAGCCATACCCAGGACTGGATGGGAGTCCAAGTGCAGGGCACGGGCCCCTTGTGTCCCGGTGCTGTGTCTTGGCGCACGATTTGGATTTCAGGCCCCGTTCTCACCCCAGAGAGAGGAATCTGGCAGGTATTTCTCTTAATAAGTCCTTACCACTCCTTCTTACTCCTGCGGTGACCAATCTGGAAAGCTGCCCTGTTCAGACCTTTTCAGCATTGTTCCTGTGTCCAAGTCCTTCCTACCTCTGCCCTTGAAGAATAACTTACTTGTCTGAGGCTTCCATGGCAGTGGAAAAGAGAGGTGTCAGATCTTACTGTTGATTAAGCATAATGGTTTTACCTCAGGGCCTTTGCATGGGTGGCTGTTTCAGCCTGGAGCTCTTTCTGGAGATACTTGGCCTGCTATCCCTTTCCTGGGAAGTGTTTGCCATTCTATCTTATTTAGAACTACCTGCTTGACTGGTCCTCCTTCCCTTCCCTAAGTTTTCCTGTGTACTATAGATGATATCATTGACTTATTTAACTGTGCTAATTGTTTATTTTCTCGTTCTCCGAACTAGACTGTAAATGAAGTGAGGGCAGGCTGTACCTCGAGAACACAGGGCAGCGGTAGCCCCTGGTGTGAGGTAGCTCTTCCTTCAGTGGGCACTGAGGGGTGAATGCTGTCTCTGCCAGACGATGCATTGTTCTCTCGATGCTCCTCCTCTGCCACACTGGCAGTGAAGGCTGACCCCATAGAGGGACACTGTGCTGTGTGCAGTCCCTGCTTCAGATCCTGAGAGCTGCTCTCCATAGTCAGTGTCTTCCCCCAGATACGAAGGAAAGAAACAAAGGATAAGGAATTGAATCCTTTGATAAGCATCAAGGATCAAAGAGCAAAGGATCTATGCCAATAGGCAGATGTATAAACAAGTGCTTTTCAAATGGGGGAGGGAGTAGATTTCTGAGCCCTGAGAACTGTCCCTGGGTCTGAACTCTCCGAAGTCAGAGGTGGCAAGCCAGCAAACACGCAGCACTCCAATCAACAAGGTCAGCACAGCATTCACACACAGGAAGTCATCTATTTTTAATATTGCAATTGCCTTCCTGTTTTCCTTTATCGGTATGTTACCACAGGAGCCCAATTCCAAGAGTTTTGTTTGAATGCTTTCCTCTCCCATTTTTCTTTTTTAAATTTGGATGCGGCCCTTGTATTTCCAGAGAGCAAATGTTCTTTTGTTATTTTAAGAAAAACCAGGAGGCTGGGTCATCTGTCAGGCTGAACAATGCTGGACCGACCTTAAGTGTGGAGGTGATGAGTCTAAGTGGGAAGGCTGGCTGCGGGCCCCTCTGGGAACAGTGTGAGAGGGCACAAACAAAGATGGGGTGGGTGTGTACAGAGCCTCGAGCCCGGAGAAGCAGGAGATGCCTGGTCACCTGCAAGACTTGCAGAGGTCCCGCTGTCCAGTCTCGACCCCATGCCCAGCTTACCATGCCCTACAGAGTAGAGGGTGACATTCCTTGCATGCCCTAAGCCATGCCAAGGCCTCCTGTTTATATTTCACTGGCCAATTATCTGTTCTTCAGCAGAGGTTCTGCACACTGAGTATTTTCCGAACACTCATATTGCAAAGTTTCAGCAACTGTTTGATTGTCACTCAACAGTGAACGCTGCTTGCTTTTCCCTTTGATGATTAGCCCTCTGCAGTGCCAGGGCTGGCGAGGCTGGAGAACAGAAACAAAAAGACCAAGAGATTTCCTGGACACAGATTCTTTAGTGTCACACATTCACTCTGAGCCACTTCTTACTCTGGTGACGCAAAAGACATTGGGCCCGAAGCCCCAGGCTTGTCCTGGCTAAAGGACCCTGAAATGAGTGGAGGTGACAGCTTCTTGATGCTGCTTGGGGTTGGCTTCAGTCACTGTTGGTGGCCCCAAGTGAGGCAACATTTCAGAGCTGCAGTCCCAAGAAAGATGTACGTCTCCGTGGAAAGAAGCTCCTGGGCTTCCTGCCTTGCTTGCAGATGTTTCCCTGACCTCTCCTGGAGGTCTGGATGGCCCACTGCCCCCACAAGTCCAAGATTCTTGTCCCCATCTTCTATCTGTGTCTTTTGTTTGGTTTCTCTGAGTCACATTCAGATGCCCAGATTGGGTGCCTCTTCACCAATGGCAGGATTCACTTGTTTTTCTCGTGAGTCTGGCAGAGTCCTAAGGAGTATGACTTCACAGAGCAGAAAGACAATAAACACAACCATCATTCACCAAGGCAAGTCGCAAATTCTGACTCAGGTAGGGATTGCTGAGTCCTAAGCCCCTGCCCTGGCCTCATTTCTCATGGTCAAAATGATTTCAAAAAATAACTAGTTGGTCCAAAAGGACTTAAGCAGAAATCTATGCTGCCTAGATTTTATTAGAAAAAGGAACCTGTAAATGTTAAATAATGCATCGTTAGTCAGGGCAGAAGCCCAGCAAAGATGTCTAGTCCTCTCTAGTGCAGGAGTTCAGTTTTAGGAAAACAAAGCGTTCCAAGCTGTGAGCCATGCACACAGTCTCCAGCTTTAGCTCCCCAGCACTGTGGCCCAGGCATCCAACTCTCAAAAGTTTTTATCATTTTAGCCAGAACTGGCTTATTAATACCCCATATCTTGTCCTGCAAATCATACATAGGAAAATATAATAACATATAAACTTAAAATTGAGGAGAAAAGCCAGAGAAATCAAATTCAAACAAGTGCAAAATGAGGATGACTAAACAAAAAAGATCTTCTACCGTTAAAATGAAAGATAATAAGAAGTATTGAGTAGACCTTATGCAGATGGGAAGGGGAACAAGAGATGGAGGGAAGGACGAGGGGGAGAAGGGGGGAAGGGAATAAAAAAAGAATTAAGATGCGTTATGCATGTTCCAACTCCCCAGAATGGATGTAATCACTAATCTGCAAAAATGTACTAAATGTTAAAACAGAAACTCAACCTGTTGGAAAATAAAATAGATAAAACTATTGAAGTCACAAGCAAAAGCAAAGACTTTCTGAGCAGAACCTTGATGGCACTGGAAATAGTAATGAGAATCAGCAAATGGGATCATAACAAATTAAAATGCTCCTGCATAATGAAAGATAAACCAACAGGGTGCAAAAATGACCCACAGAATGGGAGAAAAAAGTTTGCCAGCTATTACCCAGACAGAGAACTGCACACTGCATAGGTAATATGTCACCACTGCAACAAGGTATGTTTGCTCTGGGTCACCCACTGCACCTACGTAGAGAACACACTTACCTCATTTTTTGGCCGACTAGAAGTTAACTTTGCTCCGTCTCCAAAAATTTGTTGAAGAATGTTCCCTCAGATGTTCCCCTCAAGCTTTCAATTTAGCATATTTACAAGAACGCAGAATCATCTTTGCAGTCTCCATTTTCTTTTCTTGGGTTTCCTATTCTGTTTGTGTATCAACTTGTCTTCCCCTCAACAAATTAGCTCCTGCTAAATGACCCAGGCTGTATGAGGCACTGAGGACGAATCGGGGAGGGATTGCAGGTGTGGTGCCTCCTTCATTTTATACAGGAGACAAACGTTGCTTAAGCAATCATACAGATGAGGAACACTGCAACAAGTGTTCACAGGAGACACAGACCTAGCTGGTCCTCCATAATTACCGCTGTATAATGGCCTCTTTCCCTTCATCTCGGGCACCACCTGAGTCAGGCCCTTGCCTTTCCATCTTGATTGCACAGTGGACTACCTGCCCTCATCCTCTCCGCATTCTGATGCTCGTTGTTGTCGGAATACTTTACATGTTTTTATCCAGACGTCTCACTCTTTGAGTTGCTTTTCCTGGATTCCCCATTGTCATCTGTTCAACCTCTCTACTCTTTGTGTTGCTGCAGAAAAGTCAGCTTCTTCTTGAAATCTGTTCTATCTCCAGCCAGAATCAACCCCCCACCTCCTCCAGTCCGTGGGTATTCTCTGTCCATTTCTTTAGTAGGATTTCTTACATATTGTGGTCCTTAGCGTGCCCCTTCTCTGCTCTAGCTTTTGAGTGCCTGGAGGACAAGAACGCAATGTAGTGGTCACAGGTTATTGCTTTGGAAGCACCAGCATATAAAGTCCCTTCTCATATTCTGAGGATGGAGTGCTTACTGGAGACACAGCCATCCTGGTTTTCTAGAAGTTCTCGGACACTCTGGTTTCTAGCACTCCCTGTGAGTTGAGTATGGCTGTGTGACTTATGTGCTCCCAGACACATGAACCCAGTGAGGCTTTGGGTGGAGAGCTAATGGGCAAAGCAGCAGGGACACAAAACTGGCCCATATTGGAGCTGGCAATCAGTAGAAGCCAGTAGGGACAGAACTGATGGCATCTTTCAGTCCCTAGTAGTGACCGCATCCTCACCAGACGTGGTCTGCAGTGTGACACCAGGCTCTGCTCCTGAGGTCAGACACAGCTGCCTGGGATTCTGTGCTCCACTCAGTGTTCCTTTATGAATTCCTCTTCTGCCTGCTTCAGAGTCTTGGTCCACTCTTGCTGCTGTAGCACAGTACAGACCAGGTCATTTGTAAACAAGGAAAATTTATTTCTCACAGTTACGGAGGCTGTGAAATCATCACAGAGGCGCTGGTATTTGGTAAGAGCTTCATCTGGACTTCCAAGGTGGCACCTCATACTCTGCTTCCTCCAGAGGGAACGCTTTGTACTCATGGGACAGAAGGGACCTAAGAGGTGAATTCACCCCTTAAGGCTTTTATAAGGTATTAATCCATTCAGGAAGGCAGAGCCCTCATGGGCTAATCGCCTCCATCCCATCCTCCCCCATGCTGCTCTTTTGGGAATTAAGTCTTAACATGCATTTTGGAGGGACACAAGCACTGAAACCAGAGTATTCAACTAGTGTTTTTTAGCCTCCAAAATACTAGCACAGAGACCCAGTCACTGTAAAAACTTAATAAATGGTTGTTGAATAAATACATGAATGAATGAATAAAATTATTGTTAATTGTAAGAGCCTTTCCAAGACTAAGGTTTCTTTTTTTAAGTCCATAAAATGGCTATAATACCTATTCTAAAACATTTGTAAGTAGAGTGAGCTAATGTATGCTCAGTAATGGGTACAAAGGAAGTCCGTGCAGGTTAGGAGTAGAAATAGAGATCTGATGAGTTAACAATAAATCAGTGAGTCCACATTGCTTACAACAGGAGAGACTTTGAAAGGTTCTGTTTGTCAGCTGTTCACATCCTAGACTTCTAAAATTTCTTCATAAACTCATAAACATTAGTTGCTTTTGTGTTTATATCTGCAAGTTATAAACACAGGCTTGTCTCTCAACTGGACCAATGAACAGAACTCTGAGCCAGCAAATGTTTGGTAATGTCACAGTGCCATGGAACTTCGAAAGAGCTGGCATTTGATGCAAAGTTCCAACAGGAGGAAAACCACAGTTAAAATACTTTTGCCATCAGATTCTAAATGAAAATAAGTTTTCCCAAAGAACCAGAGTGCCCCTTGCAGGACAATAGAGGAACTCGAAGAATAAAAGACAAAGAATGAATGGTCAGAAAGGCAGCGAGGTACTTACTACAAGGAAAAGAAAGAAAGAGACTGGGCAGATATCATGGAGGGAACAGCTTCCAGCTGGCCAGACAGCAGGGAGACAGATGCTGATGAGAATCCAGTTGCTGAACATACGGAATGAGTCTTAGCACCGTAGAACATGGCAAAGATGGCTGGTCAACTGTTGGTCCCTTGCACTTCTTTAAAACACATGGATTGCGTTTTAAAGAATTAAACTCATGACCTTGCATTTGCCAGGCAGGTGCTTCCTCCTCCTGGATTCACTGTTATTTTCATTCAAACTGTTATTTTAAAATATTATTTATCTTAATGCTGAGATTTTTTTCTTTTGGTGCCCTTACACCTGCTTTTCCCTAACCTTACCCTGGTCTGGTCTTGTTTATACCAGAGGGTAATGGGCCATATTCCCATTAAGGCCACATTCTTCTTTACAGCGATCCTGTAGGTGGGTGCAACAGCTCTATTTTATATGTAGCAAACTGACCCACAGGAAGATTAATGGTCTCCCAAACTTCATAGAGCTGACTGAAAACGGTAACCTGTTCAGAGTGAACCTGAATACAAGCTGTGTTATTTCCACCAAAATATAACTGCAGTCCAAGGTAATAATTAATACAGAGGCACTTTAGAGAATTAGGTAAGAATGCATAGAAACATATGAACAAAATTCACGTAAAGTGTAATTGGAATTGAGATCATAAGACGCGGACTGCGGGGTGACTGTTGAGGTCTGACCAATTGCTTTCCAGGGGCTAATCGTCAGGACCCTCTTAAAAAACTGTGCAGAATCACACATTTTACTTTTCCAAGTCACTAGTTTCTACTTCAAAGAAACATCTTTCTCAACAAATTCTTTAAGCTATTGTATTCTTCATGCAAACCAGTTTAACGTCTCAAAATCCTACTCGTGCTCTCCTGGTTCATCACAGCAACTTATTTTAAGAATTCATTTCTTCTTTAGCTAAACCAGGAATTGGTTTCCCTTGGATACACACCATCAAAGCCATTTTTAATTAAATTCCTGAAAACCTTGGCAGAATGCTGGAAGAGGCATTTGAGTAGCCAGATAATCTTCATGAGAATGATATCCATAAATCAAGCAGAAAATTTGTTTTCATATTTTGTAAGTATAGCTCATTCTCTTTTGCATGTTTATCTCCAGAGAACTTTGTGGAGCATAAAGGCAGTGACCTGTAAAAACTGAGGCCGTTTGGATTTCGGCCACAGCTGGAAATGCCCCTCTGCAGTTCTTGTAATGCCAACTCCACTAAGAGTATCTAGGGACACAGAAGCCTCTCTCTTTGGTGCATTGACTCATATTTTAAGAAGTGTGGTCTTGTATTTGGTGGACTGTTGTCTAAATACATCATGGAAGATCCATGAAAGAGAAAACATCATTGACTTTTCCAAGTATGTGCTTTTAGGCTGAATTTTATCAAAACAAAGAGAGTTCACAATTGTATGTGTGTTCTATTTGTGTTGTCCAATTTTTATTACAATGAAATCAACCATTTAAATGAAGGGAGGGTAGGGGAAAAGTGTTTCTCTAGAGAAATGGTTGTGATAGTGGCATGCTCTGTAAATGCCTCTGGGGAGCTGCCAGTTATTAAACACACTTGGAAAACATATTTACATATTCCCAAAAGGAAAGTTATGTATATATTACATCTTCTCCAATGAACTGCTCAAAATTTATTTATTCAATGAATATTGATGACTCAGGTAATGTTTCAGAATTTAATTGTGTTGGAAAGTCAGAGGATGTCTGAGTAAGAGATCAGCATTATTTCCTTTGTGAAAAAAGACCTTCAGAGTGATTAATAGACCATGCTGTGGGGGTCAGGGAGGCAGAAAATAGCAGAAGTGTGGCATGAAGTCTAGAAGGTAACGACAAAGACCCAGGTGAGAGAAAATGGGGACTTGGACTGGAGTGACAGCTGTGCAGGGACAGAAGTGGGCACACTGTTATATTTCAAAGGTAAAGATGGAAATTTTGTTGAGGATTTGCATGAGGCAGTGATAGAAAAAGAAATCAAAGAGGACTCCTAGGATTTTGGTGTTACTCTATGAGGTACAATCATTGGATGATTTCTTCTTGGGAAGGTTAAGTTTGAGATCTCTGGTGAATATTCAGGGAAAGGTACTGAGGAGGAAGTTGAATACATACCAGAACGTCTATTTATGTCGGAGTTGTCAGTATGTGAGTAGGACTGAAAGCCATGGAATTAGATGGAGTTTCCCGAGAACAATGATGGAGAAGAGAGAAAAGATGAGAACTGAGTCTTGGCGTCCTGCAACATTGAAAGATAAGAAATGTAAGAAGCTAATAACGACTCAAGCTAACATTGAGGTATACAGATAAGTTTGAAAAATTAATAGGAATAAATAAACATACATAATGGTCTTTTAAAGTTCACCATCATAAATAAAAAATGTATAATTATAAAATTGAATACATAATTTTTAAACAAAGGAATATATACGACCAATGGAAAAGAGGAAAGAAGAAAAGGGAGGAAAATATGAGAGATGCAGTAAATGAAAAATAATAAGGCAGAAATAGATTGTAATCCTAAAGTCTTTGCAATAAGTGTGATTTCAACATGCCACTATAAAGAGACATATCAGAATATTAAATGAATATAACATTCTGCAGTCTACAGGAAACGCGAATGAATAGGATATAGAAAACTTAAAAACAAAAGGAGTAATAAACCATACTAGGTGAAAAATTGAATCAAAGTAGATCGAAGTGAGATTGTAATGCCTGAAAAAATAACATGCACAGGAAAATGTCGTAAGAGATGAAGAGGTAAAGCTAGTACAAAGAATGTACAGTAATAATATGTGACTATTATTAGCCTTATAAACCCTTATAAAATAAACCATAAAAAGGTGTGACACAGCAATTTGCAAAATTTTAGGGAGAATTTCTTTTTTTAATTTCTAATTTTGCTAGTACATGTTTGCAGTTCACGCAGTTTACAGTCATTTTGGGAAGTGGGAACAGGTACATAATACAACTTGCTGCTTCTTTTTTTAAAAAAAAATTCCATTCCCCTCTCTTCCTCCTCCTCTAGTTCTTCTAACTCATTTCTTAAAATTTTATTTTAAAGAGAAAAACATATACAAACAATGAAAATGAGTTTCCAAACAGGGTAGTAGGACAGTTTCAGTACTTGATACATTGTGAAATGGTGTCTTCTAACAGTCATTCAGAGTATAGGACCGAGGCACGACATCTTGTCTGAATGATACTAGCACAAAACACCCTTTTCAAGGAACAAGCAGCAGCTAGCTGTATAATTACCTTAACTATCTTATATCTACATATATTTTCTTCTTTTACCATTCTCCCTTTCCCCCATCACAGTTTGCCATTTCTTTTGAAGCTGATTCCCAGTTCCCAATATCTATTGCACATATTTTTATTTTAAAGACAAAAAAGAAAGAACAAGATAGAAACAAACCTAAAAAACAACAGCAAAAGAAAACAAAAGCGGCAGAAACAACCAAACAATAGTAGCTCTACAGATTTCAAAACAAGATGACAGGAATTTAACAATAGTTGTTCTACTGCATATTGTTATCTTCAAAATAGTCGCTCAGGTTGCCAGATACAGAATACAATGCAACATTGGATTTCAAAAGCAAGACGGAAGGAAATCCCCACAGACAACATAATGCCCACTGCCATCCTCCAAATACAGCCAGACCTCCAGCCCCAGGCCTGCAAGCTCAGTCAACACAAGCATCGGTCTATCCCTTTCACCTCAGCTGCTATCATCTCACCCTGAGTTCTCTGAATCAGCCAGGTGCTTACCAGTGGGTAACTAGGGGGATGTTCCACCCGCACACCAGCTATTTACAGGAAGGCATGCTTTGTCTTCTTGTTGAGTCTCCTCCCGATCTCCGTGATGGAGCCTGGTTTATGGGAAGGCCCTCATTTTTTATTCTTGTTGATATTAATTTTAGCTCATTATGACATATAATGTTGACATTCACTGTGGTCATTAGGGTCTTGTCCATGGAAAATCTTTATTTTACTTATTTCCCCTTCCCCTCACCCTCATTCATCTTTCTTTTTCCCTTGGACCACTTCGCCATTGCAAGAGATCCATCTCCTTTTCCACTTCTATCTGTCCTTTGTTATTCTCTTTATTTGTACTTTGCCTATAGTAAGAGATACTATACAATATTGTGCACCTAGTTTATTTCACTCAGCATTACATTTTCCAAATGTATCAGTTTTCCTATAAATATGTCAAGCCTTTCATTCTTTATAGCAGAGTAGTCGTTATGGTTATGGTTGTCTGGATGTACCTCCAAAGCCTCATGCAGTCATGGAGACAGGCTGCTAGGATTTGTGATTAACTCATGGTCCAATGCTGGGGTGATGGGTGTGAGTACTGCACCCGTCCTCGGGTGGGTACCCACATACAGCACAAGGGACAGAAAGGGCCTGCTCTGCACACTCCTCCCTTCTGCTCTTGTTGCTCTCTGCCATACCACTCTACCTTGGATCCAGCTGATTGTGGGCGGAAATCTCTACAAAATGAGCTAAATAAACCTTTCCTTCCTTCATTTTGGGTGGTGAGTGTTTTGTCTCAACAGCAAGAGAAAAGTAAATAACATAGTATTTCATCATATATAGATACCACATTTTCTTTATCCAATCATCTGTTGATGGGCATACAGACTTTTCAGGATTTAGCAATTACAAGTTGTGCTGCTGTAAGCATTGGTATGGGAGTATTGCTTTAATATGATGTGTTAAGATAGTGAACAGGGAAAATGCTGGGTCGTGCGGAATATCTAATTTCAGTTCTTTGAAAAATCTCCATACTGATTTCCATAACGTTTGTACTAGTGTATATTCTCATCAGTAATGAAGTAGGGCTCCTTTTTCACCAAAGTCTCACCAGCATTTGTTATTGTTTGATTTCTTAATCATGGCTATTCTTTCTGGAATAAGATGGAATCTTAGTGTTATTTTAATTTATATTTCTTTAATGGCCAGAGATGTTGAATTATTTTCACATATTTGTTGACCATTTGTATTTCTCCCTCTGTGAAGTGTCTGTTTATTTCTCTTGTCCATTTTGTGACTGTATACTTAATTATAAATAGTCTAATTTTTTTAGTTCTTCATATATTCTACATATTAGTCCTTTACCTGATGAGTAGCTGACAAAAATTTCCCCCATTCTGTAGCTGTCTCTTTTCTCTGATGACTGATTTTTTGCTGGCAGAAGCTTTTTATTCTGGTAGAATACCATTTTTTCATTCTTCCTATTATTTATTGTAGAAATGAGATCCTGTTTAAAAAGTTTTTCTGCACTTACGTTTTCAAGTGTTTTACCTATTTTATCTTCTGTTATGTTTAGTGTTTATGTTTTTTGAAAATTTTATTTTGAAGAAAATAAAAAAGAATAGAGTCAATCAAAACAAAACAATGAACATGATACAGGACTTCAAAGCAAGATAAAAAGAAATCAATAAAGGCTACTACAATGCCTCTTGTTATCTTCAAAATAACTGCCCATACTATCAGACATAATAAAATCAAACAAAACAGAACAGAATAAAACCAATCAAAACAAAACAATGAAAGAAATACAGGACTTCAAAACAAGATAATAGGAAAATAACAATGGCTACCATAATGTCTCTTGTTATCTTCAAAGTAGCTGTCTATACCATCAGACATAATAAAATCAAACAAAAAAACCAGAATAAATTCAATCAAAACAAAACAGTGAAAGCAATACAAGGCTTTGAAACAAAATAATAGGAAATCAACACTGGCTACCATAATATATTTTGTTATCTTTGAGGTAGCTGCCCATGCCATCAAATATAATAAAATGAAACAAAACAAGACAGAATAAAACCAAACTAAACAGAACAATGAAAGCAACATAGGATTTTTCAAGACACAATAACAGATTAACAGTGGCCACTGCCTTCCCATTTTAGACATTTCCTCCCCTTTGATTTTCACAATATCTATTGTGCATTTTGGAGCGCAATAACTCCTTTAGTTTGGAGAGAGAACATGAGGTTCACCCATGCGACTCTGAACCATTTCACCCATGAACATGATCTCAAGTTGTAACCATCGATCTACAAGAGCCTCAAGGTTATCTCTTTATAGCTGAGTAGCCTTCCATTGTATGAAAATGCCATGTCTTTCTTATCCATTCTGTACTTGATGGACAAACTACCCTACTTTTTTCTGGTTGCTTGTCACATAGAGCATCATTTTCTCTCCCTTGACTTTCAGTCTGTGAATTTTCTTTCAAGTTAAATGTGTTTCTTGCATATTGATGGAAACTGTCTCTGATCCACTCCGCCTGTATTTCTTTTTATGTGTGAACTGAGGTCATCTGCACTTATGGTTATGGGCAACATGCACTGGCTTGTCTCTGCCATGTTATTTCCCTGCTGTTGGCTGCCTACTTTTTCCTTCTATTTAATTGTCTGCTCTGCTCAATGATTCCCCTCTGCCACTGTTCCTGGAACCATGATCATTTCTATCTCTGTCTAGAATGTCCTTTAGTATTTTTGTAGGGTTGGTTTGGTGGTCATGAATTCCTTCAGTTGTTCTTTGTTGTGGAAATATCTTGTTTTCCTATTAATTTTGGAAGATCGTTTTTCAGGATACATCAATCTGGGTTGGAAGTTGTTTTCTTTCAGAATTTGAAATACTTCATTCCAACCACTTCTTGACCTGATGTTTGTGTTGAGAAGTTTGTCATGATGCTGGTGGGTTTTCCTTTATAGGTAATCAGTTTCTTTTTCTAATAGCTTTTAATATTATGTTCTTTTGCTGAATTTCTGGGATCTTGATTATTATATGTCTGGGTATAATTTATTTTGGTTATGGCTAGCTGGAGTTCTATATGCCTCATGCATCTGAATGTCACATCCTACTCCCATGCTTGGAGAGTTTTCTTCTATTACTTCTGTAAATAGACTTTTTATGTCATTTGTGTTAACCCCTGCTTTTTCACTGACACTTATTATTCTTAAATTATTTTTCTTTGTGTTGTTTTTCAGCTGTTGAATTATTATTTCCTGGTTCCTTGTTATTTTTGAGATCTTTCCTTTTATGATTGCTAGGTGCAAACCTGTCTTCAGAGTCTGAAAGTCTATCTTCAGTTTCTTTCAAGTGGTTTTTCCAGCTTTCAATGGCCTTTTTAATTTCCTGAATATCTCTTTGAGTCTGTTTCATGCATTATAAGTCTTACTTATATTGTTCATTCAAGGTTTCCCTTATTTTCCTATGTTCCTCCATTTTTTTCAATCTATGTCTTTTTTAGAGATGCCTAGCAATTCTTTTTATTTCTTCTTTTACTTGAGATACTATTTCTGTTCTGATTTCTTTTATAGCCTCACGAATTTGTTTCTTTACTTGAGTTTCCATCATTTCAGAAAGTTCAGGTGTGTGACTCCCAATTTCTTCTGTGTTTACAACTTCCTGGACTTGCTCTGCATGGGTTGGAGGTCAGAGACTGCATTTTGCTTCTTTGTCTTGGCATTTTCCTAGGTTCTTCTTGACAAGTGGGTAGTGGTGTCCCAGACATTGACCACATTGGCTACCATTTCTTTGAAGTGTGACTGTTTGGTTCTTCTGGCCAGCACTGGCTACAGGTATCTGATGGTGACCACTGGGTACACTGGTGAGGGGCTGGCTGCTGCTTTTCCCAGCCCATGCTGGCTACCAGCAACACAAAGCATCCTGATGGTGGCTGGTGTGCACGTGGGGGCAGGGCTGCCAGATGCCCCTGTGTTTCTGTTTTAATGTTTAGATATTTGGTCTATTTTGATTTTAATTTAGTACATGGTGAGATATAAGGGTACAATTTCAATCTTCTCCTTTCCTGTATGTGTCTTTTTGTTTCTTTCTCTTGTCTAAATACCTCAAGTTATGTTTCAATTAATATTAAATAGAAGAGGTGATGCTGGGCATCCTTGTCTTAGTTCTGATTTTAGTGAAAATGCTTTTAGTTTTTCCCCATTTAGTATGATGTTGGTTATTGGTTTGTCATATATAGTTTTTATCATATTTAGATATAGCCTTTCTTCAAGGGTTTTATCATGATAATATTGGCTTTTGTTGAAAGCCTTTTTTGCATCTATTTGTGGGTTTATGTGATTTTTCATCTTGTTGCTGCTTATGTGATGCATTCCATTTATTGACATGTATGTTGAATCCAACTTATAACTCTGGGATGAAATATAATTAATCACGATGTATGATCTTTTTGAAAATATACTGCATTCTTTTTGCTAGTATCTTGCTGAGGATTTTTGCATCTATGTTCATTGAGGAGATTGGCATACAGTTTTTTTTTAACTTCATCCTTTCATATATGAGTTTGAGAACACTCTATCCCTTTAAATTATTTTGAGGAGCTTGAGGAATATTGATTATATAGCAACCTTAAGGGTGTGGAGAATTTAGCAGTGAATCTAGCAGGTCCTGGTATTTTTATAAAGTTGGTAGATATTTTATTACTGTGGCGATCAGTAGCCTATCTCTAAATATGTTATTAAACATATTTAGGAAACAAGATATTTTTCATGATAAAACCAAAAGTTATAAAATATCTCAGACTAATTTATGAAAGGACATTTATAATAATATCGCTGGTATAATGAGTTTGTTCACTCTATGAATATTCATTAAGCTGTAAAAATATTTAGAGCAGTCTTTTGTATGGGAGTTATGTGCTTAAGTTTATATAAATAAGATTTTTTATAAAAAGTAGAAAAATTTGAAGATAAAAAGTAATAAGACAATAAGAAGAGCTAGAGGTCAGAAATTTCAAAGTAATCAAAATAATTTGATTAAGAAATGACTACTCAAGATCTTGGTAAAGAAAATATGAATTTATTAACTATATCAATAGGACCTAAATAATTGATAAGTTGCTCTATGTTCTTGATGGAATGACTTAATTTAATTAAAATGTCAGTTCTTTGTAAAGGAATTCATAAAGTCAGTGAAATATCAATTGAAAGTCCAGCAATGTTTTAAAAGGAAATAGCTTTATGTAGATAAGGAAGTGTAAAGATTGTGAATAACTAAGTCAAACTTGAAAAAGGAGAGGAAAGGGTGGAGGCAGTTGGGTGGGCACCGACTTTACCACAAAGTCACAGTAATAAAGCCAGTGCACTTCTTTGGAAAGAAAACTGGAAAAACACAAGTCAGGGCCAGGAGAGAATCTGTTCTAACACTACATACGTGCATGGACTCCTGCTGGACCATGATCGAAAAATACCAATAGTAAGAGCTCCCAGGCAGTAGAAGATGTGCAGAACATTTGGGGGACACACATATGAGGATGAACTTTCAAAACAAAACCCCAAGGCAGAAACCATGAGGCTAGAACTGATTGACTTCATTACATCAAAACAAGTTTTGCACTTAATGAAAATAATCATGAATAAAGGTAACAGAGAACCAATGAGTTGGGATTGTTGTAGTCACTTTCTTGTGAATGTGACACGTTACCTGACACCCACAATTTAGAGGAGGAGAGGCTTGAGTTCAGAGCTACAGTCAGCAGGCTCCTAGGAAGAGCCCTGTGGCAGAGGGACAGAGCTAGGAGAAGCTGCCCACATCACAGTAACCAGGAAGTGCACAGAGAAGGGAGGAGCAGAGAGGGAGAAACTCCTTTCCAGGCTATGCCCCCGTGACCACCTCTTTACCGCAAATCATCTCTAGCACCCCATAATTCAGTCACCTTCCAAAATCCCTGCCCCCAGCACAGGAGGCTCTTGGGGGACATCTAGCTATAAACAGGAATCCTAATGCAAATATAGTCAAAGAAAAAGAACATGTGACTTATAAGAGGAGGAAACCACAGTGATACCTAGCTTATGATGAGCTGCTCAAACTCACTGGGCCTTACAAGGAATGTAAATTAAAAAAATTATATCTTCATACCTATTAGATTAGCACATGAGCCCATGTGGCAACGTTGGACACATATGGCAAGACTTGAGGATCCTGGGGCTCAGCGGTTGGGAGTGTGAACTGGTATGGCTGTACTGGAAAGCAACTGGCCCTTTTTGGCCAAATTGACAACATATCTCTCCTAGAACCCAAAAGTCCTTCCAGAGAATCCAGGGTTCTGTCTGGGTTCCCCTCCCAGAGAAATTTCTATACAGTTATATAAGGGGACATATATGAAGGTGCTCATTCCTTTCCAGGGGATGGAGACAATCCCTGGCTCCTTATTGAAGAAATGGTGACATATTGGCAATAACATGTACTAATTAGAAAACAGTTAAACAGTAAATTTGATATATGTGGATAAACACAAGGAGAGCCTGAATGCTGAGTAAAAAGGTGAAAACCAGTATGATGTATGGAGTACAGTGTACTCTGTGTATGCTGAGGAGTTTGCATATAAGAGACCAGTATTTGTTTTACAAGATTTGGTAAGTGCACACAGGTACTACAAGGGAGCCTTGCCTGAGTTAATGAAGAGGGTGCACCTTGAACTCAGGACTTTGGTTGCTCTCTAATGTGGGAAGCACAAAGGAAGGAAGCCAGGAGGAAGGCAGGAAGGGATCAGGTTGGAGGTTTGCTCTCATCTGGGCTCTGCAGCAGGGCCGGTCAGGGTGTGATGAGGCTGTCATAAGGGTGGTTTTCTGGGAGCACAGCCCAAAGTCTTGCCCTGAAGGGTGGCCTTGAGGAAGCTGCTCACTAGAAATTAATGCCAGGTGGAGCACTGGGATCGATCCATCCATGGGAGAATCCAGCCAGCAGGAAAATGTGGAAACCTTGTACCCCAAGGCAGTCCAGGAATCTCTTTAGTCAGGAGTTAGAAAGAGAATGACTGTAACACAATCAGAAAGTTGATTCTTGGGAAGCCCACAGGGGGAGGGGAGGGATCCAGATCTCTGGATTCCAGATCTGTGCATAACTGTGCAACAGAAGGCTATTCCTTACACACTGCTGCTGGCAGCTCACACTGGTTCATAGGGGCCAAGAGTGTCTAGATATATTCAGGTTAAGGAGGATGTTGTACAAATAATAATGTAAGGTGAATTTAAAATGTAGAGTAAAGCACAGGGGTGCCGTACATAGTTATGGGTATTTAAATCTCCCCGAAAAAATTAGTAAGGTTGTACATGTTTGGAAATATTTCGTATTGAGTCTGAAAATCTTGTAAGGGAAGGCTCCAGAAAATATGTTGAGACCATTTTCTGATACCACCAATCTTTGTATGCTTTTATTTTTCAATAATCAAAGTTATGCTTCAAAATTAATAAAAAGAAATTAGCTTTTAGTCTCTTTTCTCTAGGTGGATCTGTATCCATTAATTTTGTTCTAGAAGCAGAGGATTTAAACATTTTTTCTTATCTCAAATCTTTATATTCCAGGTGATGCAACCCTATAATAATGTATTTTAATTATTCATGTCACTAGTCTTGAAGGACCAGTAAGTGCTCAGCCCATCACCATGGAAACCAGTGCAAGCTTTGGGGCAGGTTTTATCAGTCTTCTCTATCTGCAACCCGCCTGCTGCTCTGACTGCTAAAATGAGAGATCGGACACGAGGTGGGATGAGCTCCAAGGTCAGCAGAATGTTCTCAGGAGTAGAGGAGCGTCTCACTGGAAGACAGCATGGCCAGGTGACTGTCAGGGATGCCCACACACATTGAGAAAGGAGCTATGTAGGTCCTTTAAAAAGGTGCTTCCTCCTTCCTTGGCAGGCTGAGAAATAACCTGCCTCGCCTACACCTGTACTGTGTTGGTCTACTTTTTCAGTCTAGATGCGGGGTATTCGTTGTGTTAAACTTTGAGGTTCCATTCTCAGAGAGATTTCTTTTATGGTATACCCTATGTATAGAGCTAGCCCAGTGCTTGAAACAGAAAACCCAGCAAGCATTATGGTAAAGGATGGATACACATTTTTAAAGTTAACTCAGTATTAACACACACTTACTGACTTGACTTTTACAGGAAAGGGACATTGTTCAAACTGGATTTTAAAAAAACCTTACAGTGCTAAGTTTTATATAGAATGTCAAAAATTATAACCATGTGCGGCTCCAAGCTAGTATATCATCATCCTTAGCTTGTTTAGTCTTGTGAAAAACATTTTGCAATGTTCTTATTTTCTCCTTTTCATTAAAGGATTTGGTGAAAAATTTGTCATGGGTCAGATCTGCTTCTTTGACCAGTGTTTGGAAACCACATATAATTGAACTGTTTGTCTGAAATATTTTCAGGGCTAAATCATTTTCTATTTAAAAAAAAAATTCTTGGCTTGTGTCTTGTATGAGTTAGTTTCTTATTTCAACATTTAAAAAGCTGCCATTCCTTTCAAATATGATACATGTGATCTATATGCTTTCAGTTGTGACGATTTTCTAGTTTCTTCTCTGCCTTGTGCTAATTCTTGTCCTTTTATGAGAATGGCTTTGGGAAGTTAGTTCTCTCCTTACCTTTGTTGACTCTGAAGCTCGCAGGCATGTAGTATTCTCACAATTCCTTTTATTCAAGGAGCTTAACGTGCTTTGCATAGTACGCCCTAATCCTCCCACCTGGTGTTTCTGCTTACTGGAGGGGAGGCACGCATTCATATCACGGCCCAGACTCCGTGGATGATTTGTGCGCACACTTCTGCTCTGAGACCATGAAGGCTGGGTGGTGGTCAAGGTTGGCTGGGGGACACTGGAAAACAGAACTCCTAGCTTCAGGGTCCTGAGCCTGCTGCTCCTCAGCAGACACTGGCAAACACTGGCTGCAGTGGCCTGAGAAGTCTGTCCCTTGGGTGATTCGCCTTCACTTTTGCAGAGAGATGCGATTATCTGCAAGAAAACACGTACTATTAGTCAACGAAAAAGGCATTGTTCTTTGTAGGAAAAGGCCCCTTTAAAAAGTATTATTCGTTCCTATAAAATTAATTTTTTGACAAGCATGTTCAAGGAAGGCTTTGCTTTGCTTTTCCTGGAAAAACTGCGAACCTTCCTGCACTGGGCTGCTCCCCAAACGTCCGACAGCAAACCGTGCTAAGATCGCCACCTAGCGGTCCTCCTTAACATTACTAGTTCACCACAAGAGGTCACTGATGGTTTCTTCATTGCTGAGAACGAGCTGAATGGATATTATTTTGTTGTTATACTGCGCTGATTGCTCTTTTGATCTTTGCTTTTTAAATGCAGTTTACCTAGATTTTGATTGCTAATACTGTGCACTTTTATTTGTGAGGATTGACTTTAAAGCGTGACTGTGCTCCTGAAGGTTGATCCTGCGTTCCCGGGTCTCAGCACATCTGGGGAGCGCTGACGATCTTTCCTACAATCTCATTTTCAGCTGGGCAGCGCAGGCCCCATTTTATGTGCTTTTAAGACTATGGATGTACATCCCCGTTACCCTCTCTTGGCTAATTGCCTGTTTTTCACCACACCTGGTGCTTCATGGACATGATCAGATCTCGTGTCTCTAGTGTATTCTGAACTTAGCACAGGGCAGTGCTTGGCCAATATTGTTGAATGAATGAATAAATGAATGAATGAATGAATTAAAAGGTTTCCTATGGAGAGTTAAAAGACAAAGCCAATTTCTCTTTGTAACTCCCAGCTTTCTCCTATGCTCAGTAAAATATTCCATTTTGAAGTAGCTGAATTTAACAAACAGCTCCAAGTAAGATTTTAGCAGGCTAATCTAAATCATTGTTTGAGGGCAATACCTTGAATCAAAGGTGAATGAGCTTTAATGATGCCTTTCACAATCAGAGTCCTGCTCTGTCTCGTGAATCTGCAAGGCAGAGCATAACGTCTTTCTCTTATATTGAGCTCTTACCTATAACTTGACGTGATGAGCACTTGTTCACTTAGAGCACAGAGCAGACACAGAACTGGGAGTCACAAGCCAAAAAAGTAGCAAAGCCGACCAGTAAACAAAACCTCTGAATGTCCCAGTCTCCCTTGCAGATAGGAGGGGCCCATTTTGGGTGGTGAGACTGGTGTTCTGTACTGCGGAGAACTTCCTGGAAAAGTTCTTCAGAATGGGTCTGCTTCTTCCTTTGCTTTTTTCATTCTTTCCATCTAGAACTTAGACGAAATGGCTGGTACTCCAGTGGCCCTCCCAAAGCTACAAGGCCTTTAAGGGAGATGGAATGGAAATTTTAAAAGGAGCCTGTCTCATGCACTGAGGGCCATGATCCCCACCCTGGATCTCCTCCTTCCAGATTCTTCACTGCCTGAAAACAGAAGGTCCCTAATTTGTTTAAATCTGTGTTGGGCAGCTTCTGTTACTTGTATTAATCATCTTTCCACGACTGTAACAAATACCTGAGACAAATCAACTTACAAAGACAAAGGGTTTATTGTAGCTCGAAGTTTTGTTGGTCCTGATCGAGGGTTAGTTGGCCCTGTTGCTTCTAGGCCTGTGCCAACGCAGCAGATCATGGTAGGGAGCACGTGGTGGAACCTAATTGCTTACCTAATGCCCAGGAAGAGAGAGGAAGCCATTAGAGTCTCACCACCCTCTTTCAGAGTACATCCTCGTAATGCTGAGCCCTCCCTCAAGAGGAAGATCTCCTCCCTCCTAAAGTTTCCATCAACTCCCAACGGCCCCCAACTGGACACCAAACCTATACACATGGGTCTTTGGACAACACTGGAGATCCAATCCACTGCACAGAAGAGCACAGTTCCTAACTGATGGAAGCTCTTAGGAAAAACTTGCTTGTGTTTAAAGCCTGCTCACCTTTCATATTCAGTGAAGGGTCTACAGATGTTAGAAAAAAAATATTGTAGAGTTTGGAATAATTTTTTTCCAGAAAAATCATGAGCCTGTGATTTGAGGGACACAGAGGGCTGATCTTTTTCTGAAAAGGCATTCTTCATGTTATGGCCATCCAGAGGCAAGAATAAAGCTTAAAGGGATTAATAGTTATCAGTTTAGTGAAGGTTTGGGTTTACTATTTGGGACAGAATAAAGTCAGCTATAGAGGCTGAAAATTCTATTTAGTTAATATAATTGTTCTTGTTTATAATTCTAGAAAATATTACCCAAGAGTTCTGGGGTCTCCAACACATGATTTGGGCTATAAATTCGAGAGAGTGTCGTGTGGAAGATTTTGCTAGTTCCCCTTATCAGAGAAAGGTAATAAAAAATATGACATTTTCAGTCATAGCTACCTGAGCTTGAACCTGGCTCTATCACCTTTTCATTATTTGGTTTTATTAGCGAATGTCAGTTATACATAATTTTTGGGTTTACTTGGCGTATTTGTATATGCTGTGGTATAGATGGATAATTTCCACTGATTTTAATAAAAGCAGTTAAATTGCTAAGTGTGTTTCCCCGTCTGTAATAACCAGCGCACACACGTAGTACGGGCTGGTAGAAAGGTGTAAGGATTAAATGAGGTTTATTCATGCTCAGCCAACTGTCTAGTGCATGTGTTATGTATTCAATACAATAGGAACCCCAGAGAAGACGCAGTGCAGGCAGCTCTGTGGCATTTTAGCCAGCTGTCCTTGGGCCGGACACAGGTGGCCGGTTTGTCCTTCAGGATCTACTGACCTGGGTACTACAGAAGTTGCTACCAAAGGGCTGCACTTCCGGCTGCAGCTGAGAATGCCAAAGCCCTTCGTCTTGTTGCTCTCGTTGCTTGAACCAAAGCCTCTCTTTACTTCTGTCCTCTAGCCTTTCACTCCCTCGGACTACAGTTCATACATGACTTCTTTTTGCAGCCTGACCTGGACACCCAAGGACAGCAGGTGAATCCCGCCTAGAACAAACCAGGCTCACTGTACCTCCACATTTGTCTCCACTGCCAGACTGGGAAATCCTGACAGTCAGGGGTCATGTGTTATCTTTTTTATCTCCCAGCACTTTACGCTCAGCAATTAACAGGCCATTAGCAAGTGTTTGTAAGAACCAAATGATCAGTTTTGTGAGCGCTTATTGTCCTTGGAAGTAATTCATAAGCTTTGCTTCTCAGTCTTCTTACTCCATTCTGGTGAAATCCACAGGGTGAGTAATGCAGAGAGAAAGAGGCAGCCCAGGGTAACGACCTGTCAATGCCATCTACGCACATGAGAGGGGAGCAGGGAGATGTGGCTTGTTAAGTAATCGATACGAATGGCTGTGGAATGAAGCATGAGGGGAGTTCTCTGGGGGCACCCCAGATGGCCCTTATGAAGCTGTGGCTTACGGTAGGTTTGGCCAAATGCTTTGTCCTTTGATAGAGACGGGTCTCCCTGGAAGAGCAGCCCAGTGGGACACAAACTCTCCATTCTCTGGGCTTAATGTGGTTGGGACTTTGAAGCAATCACTGTTAGCTTTGCCGTCCTAATCCCTTGCCACTGTGGCTTTAAAAGAATACGTAAGAATGCACTAAATTCAAAGGAAGGTCGAGGTGGGACAGATCTATAGCATCTGTATAATATCTCAAATAATATATCTTTGGAGGCAGTTGGTCAGTCTTATTAAGAGGGCAGCTGTTTGATTTCAGATATATTTATGCACGGATGCATAGTCTTTTGGGAGGTCTTAGCTGAGATCTTTTTCAACCCTGGTGGTTGCATGCAGTAGAGACAGTGTCCTGGTTGCAGTCGTCTTTGCATTTTCCAGAACTAAATTCAAGGGAGAGACACTTCTTTTTGTGAGACAAGCTCCAGCAGGGAGACATACTGAGGCTGTGTTCTGTCCACCCAGAAGTAAAAGATAGAGGCCAAAGTCAGAGCTCTTAAGGGGAGCACAGTAAGGTTAGCGCATCCCTCCACCTCAGCCTCTCTCTGCAGGATAGGAGGGCGGTCATGGGTGGTTCCTGGTCTCAAAATCTGGGAAAGGTTAGGCTAGAGCTGTAGGTTCGGGATGAAGGGGCAACCTTTCCTTCCTGGCCAGCCAGCACTGAGCTTCCTGATGCACTCTGACTAGTCTGAGCAGGGCACAGCCAGGTAGAGATAAGGGGCAAAGACCCCTCTCTCAGACTGCTGGTTTCTGAGCGGCCCAGAGATGTGCGCTGCCTGCGGCCTGGAGTGGGGCTGCTGATGGCACGTGCGAGGCCCTGCTGGAGTGACAGCCAAAGAGGGACGCTGGACAGGAAGATATCATGGTGGACCGGCATTTGTGCCCTGGGAATCTATGGTATCACGGAAGTGGTTCCGTTTTAGGAACGTGGCAGTGTTCATGTGTAACCACAGAGGAACCTAGAATTCAGGAGCTGGATTATTGGCCACAAGTTCACAGGATAAATTACTACAGATCAGGGGCTTCTCTCTCACAGTCCAGGTCAGGGTGTCAGTGTGGCCTGGGTCTCTTGAGGGCCCTGTTCTGAGCTGCAGACTGTTATCTTGCTGTGTCCTCCGCGGGAGAGAAGGAAATATGAGAACTCTCTGGGGTCATTTTTACTTTATTTTATTGTGATAATTTCCTTCATGAGGACTGACTGTCAAAGGCCTCACCAGCGTGTGACTTTGGGGAACATAAACATTCAGTCTATTATTGACTGGGACAAATAACCTCATCATAAGAAGTCTCAAAGGGAAGATTTCTCCCTCTTCTCTCCTTGTGGCCCAATAATGGGAAGTAATTGTTGGATAAAGGTCAGAAGAAGAAATGGCAGCCATACCAGCCTAGGCTGGAATGGGACACAGTTTTGAATCAAACACAATAGTGAGAATTTAAAATGTATACAACTAAATTTTAATAAGCAGAAAGTATTGTTTTTCTTTTCATCAAAAATGAAAGCTAAATTATGGAATTGAGTCAAAATGCCTTGAAGAGAATCCCAGCGAGTAGAAAAACAGACTTTGGTTGAGGTCGTGAGTATAGTTAGCTAGAAAATACAACAAAGTCAGTTGGAATCCTTCCTGGACTGGTTACGTATGCTGCACATGTGTGTTCATGCTCTGCCTCTTTTAAAAGTCACAGTGCAATGACTATTGTTAGTCTCATTACTTGGCAGTAAAAATTTTGTATTATTTTTCCTAAAATGAAAAGAAAACAAATAACTTAAGAGCACTTTTACAAATGAGTGTCTATGTAAAGTCATTTCATCTACAAGCAAGTCCCGAATACCTGAGTCCAGTGTTTGTGAGTGATCTCTTGAGACCGCGTCCTCTGTCCACTGTGGGGGGGGATGTGCCAGTGACCGATGAGAGGCACAGAATGGTTGTGCTTACAAACGAAGAGTTGCTCAATTTTCTTTGTAATAGATGGTTTTAGCGACCTCATATTTCGTGTAAATAATGAGATGACTGCAGACCTCTTTCCCCTGCTTTTTGTGACGTTCTCAGCTGTGTCCCCTGACTGTTGTGGGTCTGGGTGAGGCAGCGCTGACTTCTCCTCGACGTGCCTCAGTAACATGGCATTTATATAGTGCTCCCCTCTGAGCCAGTGGGAGGAACCATTCCAGAAAAGGTAACTTAATGCTTCTTGCAATGTTGAAATAAATTTAGATTTACAGAAGAGATGAGTACAGAAAGCTCCTGCACATCTTTAATCCAGGGTTAGCATCTAATGTTCACATTTTGCATATTTGTAATATATTCATCGGAATTAAGAAATCAATTTAAAACAGTGCTGTATACTAGATGAAGACTTTACCCAGTTTTTCTGATTTTCCTATTCCGTCCCAGGACTCAATCTAGTTTATATTGTACTTACTTTCCAGGTTGTGGCTGAGATAATTTGTATACTGGATCCTTTCCTGAGACCTCGATCCCTCTCTGCTGGGCTGAACACGAAGAGGAAGAGCCGGAGCCCTAAGCATGCAGTGTAGGCCCCTTGCCTCCATGCCAGAAGACTCTTGAGTCTGCCTGAAAATTCCCAGAAAACCCCCTCCTATTGGAGTTACTAGTGCCTTTCCCCCAAAGAGATTACTCTTTGGGTTCCCAGTTTTCATGTGCAATCACCTGGCTAGAGTACAAGAATATCAGGATTCTGCTCCATTGGACGGTGAAGACCAGAGTTCCAGGAACAAAATGGCAGCCTGGATTTAGTGTGCTGCGGCCCTGCTGACTTCCTTCCCTTCCCTTCTCCCCCAGCCCTGCTACTGTGTACAGCATTTGCTCCCTTACAATCATGTCTGTGTCCCTCATTTCTCCCGCTCTGGATTCAGGGCCCAGTCCTTGCAAGGGACACATCAACTGGGGTTCCACTGTTTCTGTCTCCATCCTGGGAGGATGGGGTTGTGGGGAGAGGAGCAGCAGAGGTGGAGACTCCCACCTCTCCCTTCTTCCCGAGGTGGGGCCCTCTCTGGGGTGGTTTAGGGGCTACATGGCCTCTCCTCCTGCTCATCTACCTGGCTCTGGGCTCTAGCAAGGTCTTTTCTGCCAGTCAAGTGGCAGCCCCTCCCTCAGTGACTAATCTCTGGTGGCTGTAGTGTCCCCTAATGCTCTGCATCCTTTCCAACACCCTTGTACCTGGTTATCCATATTACACGCTCTCTCGGGAGCAAGCTCAATGGTTCTGATCCTCGGCCCACAGCCTAGTTGGTACCTTACCCCAATCACCACCTCTTCCCTCCACTCTTCTTCCTTCCCAAAGCTAGCAGGAGACCTGAGGCACCAAGTTTCACTAAAACTGCTCATAGTGCATGTCATCACATTGTAAGGAAAGGGACCCACTCCATCAGATGATGGCTCCTGGGCTTTGTGGCGTGAACGCAGCAGAAAGATCTAGTTCTCTCTCAGTCTCAGGCCGAGGTCAGCAGCCCCAATGTGACCTGGTGACCAGCATTAGTCTGTACTAGGCCTAGTAAGGAATTGCTACGTTCAAGTCTATTTGACCTATAAAAATGGCAATTTTATGTGATCAGACCTAAAGAAAAAGAAGTGGGTAGGGAAAAGCCAACAAGCAAATTGCCCATGAAGATTTATAGCTGGCAATAAAGTTAACATTTACTGTGTACTCACCATGTGCAAACCATAGTGGGCACTTTAAATAGTAGTAACGATTCCAAACTCACCCATGATGCCTGATCTAAATGTTTATGTTGTATCACTTAATCTTCATAACAAGCCTGTACTGTTTTATCCTATCTTATGGACAAGACACAGGGAGATCAGATAACTCAGCTTAGGCTGTACTGCAAGTGGCCAGGCCAGAACCTGAAGCCAGGCGGCTGCCTCTCAAGCTTGTGGTCTTAACCATCACACTCTGTGTGGTCCTGAAGTTGATGGTGTTATTTCCATCGTATAAATGAGGAAGAAAGAAACAGAGAGGTTGAATAACTTGACCTAAGTCACACATCTCAGAATGAACTAAGAGAACATTTTATTCCAATACCATTGGATCCCCAAGCTCAGTGAGGAGTCCCCCTGCCCTGCTCCCTCTCGCTCACATCCAGACCAGATCTCTAACCCTCTGTTTCCTTGATTTTTCTTCTCTGTGCCCAGAGGATAATCTTGGGCATGCTTCACACATCCCCCACGTCAGTTTTTTGTGGAATGTACTGAGTTTCTCTCACTGTACTATCTTGGGACCTCACCTGTGTGTGGAATCAATTTGGAAAGAAATTCCTGGCATTCCCACGGAGACTGTCCCCGTCAGGTTATCGAAGGTGCTGCTTAGCTGAGATGTCACACGCTCAAACCTGCTCAGCTTCTGCCTGTTACAACTTGGCATTTGATGAGGACTTTTCTCAGTTTGTATGTCATGTCTGCCCATTCCAGGGAGCATGAATTACTCCATGTCTGCTTAGCTGGGTCTCAGGACAGCATTCGTATGGTAATGTATTCTCAAAGAGCCAGGAACGCCGCACATTCCTAGTAAGATCAATGTGAATTGCAAGAGTGCTGCAGCGTTGAAATCAGCCACAAGAGGGCTCTATTTCTTTTCTCCAAATGCCCGTATCAATAATAGCTTTTGGGGCCACAGATGTGAAATGCTATTCTGGACACAGTAATTAAACCACATTTAGTGCAATTTACCAAAAATAAGTGAAATTGTTTGGCAGAATAATAAATTCTATAATTTCTTTAACCTCCAGATACAGAGAGGGAAACCTTTTAATAAAATGAATTTGTTTTCCAGCGTGCTTTCGTAGGAAATTTCTCCTACTCCAACTTAGATGGTAGCATAGGAAAAAACAGAAAGCCCACATTAATTTTTCTCAATCAAACTGTCATCTATTTTTGCAATTGAGAATCCTAATGGATATCTCTGAAAAAATGACAGTAACTGAGATGTAAAATGATCTTAGTTTCCTTTCTATGTCCCTCAGTGTCCTGTCAGGAAGATAAAACCCATACCTGATACTTCAATATGGGACATTTAATATGGGAAATTAGACTCACAGGTACAGGAGGGCTGAAGGGACAAAAGTAACCAGAGTCATAATTGTTGGGAGGAGTCACTGCCTTTTGTGGCTCAGGAAACAAAGGGAAGGGGATGGAATGATCAAGCCTGAATGCTCAGGTAGAGGGATTTGCCTGGCCTCAGGACATCGCAGAGTGCGCAGGAGGCTGGTCTGTTGACGCTGAAGTAGGTAGGCAGTGTTAATGCCAAAGTGAATAGCTGTTTCCTGCCTCAGCCCCTCTGACACTCTTCAAGCGTCCCCTATTGGTGAAACATAATGGAAATCCAACTGTTGAAATAGAGTTCTATGGCCCCAGTATCACAGAGCAGAATATAGACAAGCAGCTTTGCAACTAAGAGGTAAAGGCTTAATAATTCACTGTTGATCCCTTTGGCTACTTAGGAACTATACAGCACATACTTTCTGACCATATTTGAAGTTCCTTACAAAAATAATAACTTCTTGCTTTGGCTATAGATGCTATCATTTTTCATTACCTTGACTACTGGACATGGATGTACTAAAAATACTTCACAGAATCCCTTGGGTTCCAGACACAGCTCTCACGAAATAGAAATTTAATTTCTGTTAGCAATCAGGATCAACCAATCCAATAATTCCCTTCTTTGTCTGCTCGTTCGTGGGGATTAGGAACCCCAAATGGCTGGCTGGCAGCCTCAGGTTTCACAACATGGATCAATTTTTGTGTCACCTGGTGGAAGAATTTCTCTGTTTTCAAAACAGACCTTCAAACCAGAAGAACCCAAATGTCCAGGAAAAAAGATAAACACTGGGTGAGTGGACACCAGGTGTCGTAGTGAGTGAGACCACTACAGATCAGCCTTACTGAGCGCTCATAGGGAGAGAACCACAGTTCCTGGGCTCAAGTGTTGATTGGGAGAAAGCAGATCACTGATGCAATGCATGTGACATCTACAAAAGGCCTTGCTGTGCCACAGCACGGTACAGGGCATCACATGGTGAAACAGAGCACACAGTTAGCTCAGATTTCTTCTTTTTGTAAAGCCACTAATGCCATGATAGGGAGCCCATCTTCATGATCACCTTTAATCCTTCCTACCTCCAAGTAGCATTAACATAAGACTTTGGAAATAAAGCTTGCAATGCATGATTAAGTACAGGATTTTGCAATAAGTAACACATTTTTTGATAAAGAATAGTGCATTAGAGAGCAATGTCTCAAAAAACAAAGTTACATCTGTCTTCTGTTCTTCCCTTCCCTCTCTTGCAGAGTTTATTATTTCAAGGTCAAATTTCTGTTTATTTGAGGACAAGTATCTTTATTTGAGGGCCTAAGGCTTAGTCAGGTTTTCTCCACTTCTGTATTTTAGCATGTATCTTAAATGGGGAAAAAAATGGGACGGAGAGACAGAGATGAGGACATATGTACATTTCTTGTGACAAATATTTTTCCAAAGTCAGCTGGCCTTAAACCTTTTTCTGAGCATCATGATTTCATGAAAAATGCTTCTCCAATGTGCACATTCACTCAATTATAATGTATGCCTTCCCCAAGGGAGAAGCATGTACATGTATTACTTTCACTGAAAAGAACTAAAGGCTGAAGCAATTTGCCTCTATTTGTTTAACATTGTTATGGCAGCAGTGTTTAAGTTTAATGTGCATTTTCAAGATGGAACACCTTTGATGTGTGGTACCAATCTCACCCACTAATAATCATGCCTGGTATTTTTACAGGCTTTTAAAGCACTGTAAACTCACTCCAACACTGTTCATTTTAAGGCCTACTTATAAGAACCAATTGACAAAGCACGGTATAGCTAGAAACCACAATCTGTCAGCATCATTGCAATTCTAAGTGGTTACTTGGTTTTGTACAAAACAAAGGCCATTAGTTCCCCTCCACTTTGGGTAATTGACTTTTTCATGGGTCAGTAACTTGCTTTGTGGTCAAATTTTATCATTCTTATGGTTATGGAAGGAAGAAAATTGAACTATTCTTTAAATATACATGCTCCCAATTTTTTTCAATAAACATTTAATAAGACTCTATTGTACCCCAAGAATGGGACATGAGCATGGCCTCTACTTCAGGTATTTCTGCAGGGTAAGCCAGCTGTAGTTGCTCTAACAGGACAGTGACAAGTGGGCCAGAAAGATAATCCCCTGGTTCATCTGCTCATGGACTCCTGGGTCCATCAGAACTCTTCCCCGTGCTTCGGGGTGTTGGATGGAGTGTGTCAACGTGCCAGCAAGCAACGTGCCAGCTTCCAACTCTCCACTCTGGGCTGCATAGCTTGCACAGCTGAGAGCTCACCCATTGGGACCTGGCTTCTGGGGAACAGGCCAGCTCAGAACTGGGAAATATCAGGAGTAGATCACTTGCGTATGCTCCATTCAAAGGTGAGGACAACGCCAGGAAAAGAAGCCACACTAATCAAGACTGGGAGCTGTGTGGGGTGGGGAGCAAGGGTTCCGGAATGTGCCTTGAGTGGGGCTGGGGTCAGACATCCCACAGGGATGTCTAGGTCGGGCATACAGCCTGAGAAGTGTGCAGAGGCTCAATGTGTATATCCTCAAGTTCACATGCTGCAATGGGACAGCCATAGGAGGTGGGGTTAAGCTTGATTGTGTCAACCTGATTGGCTTGGAAGCTGCCCAGAGGGTTGCTGGGGCACACTTTCTGGTGTGTTTGCTGAGTCTGTGGAGGTGTGACCTTGTGTCCAATTGCTCCTCCCTCGCCCTTTCCTCTTGGTGAGATCGCCCTGCTGTGCTTCCAGATTGCCCTGGACTAAGCATCTTTGCCCTCCCCACAACCTTCCACCGTGTAGCTTCTGCCTTCAGAGGCAGCTGATTGTGGACTGAAACTCCTTGACACAGGAGCTAACTTAAGCTTCTCCTCCTTTAAGTTGTTGGTGTTTGGACTCACGCCCCCACAATGAGAAAGCCAACTGATATGGCAGGTGATGAGGTCAGGAAGGGACTCCGGAGAGCTTGTTTGAAGCCACAGCAAGACAGTGGTTCTGAGCTGGAAAGCTGCCATGCTGGGTCTTGATCTCTGGCCTCTAACCTCTAGAACTGTGAGAAAACAACTCCTGTTGTGAGAAACCACTTTCTAGCATAATTTGCTGTACAATCTGGAGCTAAGACACCCTGTGGTGCCAAACTTGCAGAACTGTACTAGGTTTGTGCTGAGGCCTGCTGCGGCTTCGTCTGGGCACTGGTACCATGCTGTATGGTGCACATGCCTGGAGGGCCAAGGGGAGGAGGACACACCAGTGTTTTCCTCATCTCTCTATTGGCTTCTGCACAAAAACCTGTCACTCTTCTCCACACCGGTAATCTTATTTCTTAACTGTCTCCGGGCTGGAACCATAAGAATTCCTCTGTGTCTTTGATGTGTGAGTCAACTTTTTGTTACTGTAATGAAGCACCTGAAGTGGACTACTTTATAAAGAAGTTTATTTGGCTCATAATTCTGGGGGTGCAAGGTCGAGAGGTCAGCTCTGATGATGGTCTTCTTTCCAAGTACAGTCCCAGCACAGCCCAAGACAGCATCTATAAAGCTTCCAGGATTCAGTCCTGGGGGCTCCACCCAAAGGATTTTATCTAATCCCAATAATTTCCTAAAGGCCCCTTCTCCAAACACTGTAGGCATATTGCATTTATACCACTGAAATTTTAAAAACTGATAATTAGGATTAACTTTCAACATGAATTTGGGGGGCACGAATCACTTTCAAACTATAGCACTGGTTTTAGAAACAATCTAGTGATGTCCACATTGCATTTGTCTCTAAATTTTTTTAATTTGCTTCTTCTGGGAAGAAAACAGTCTGACTCTTTCCATCCTTGTGAGTTATCCTTAGCACTTACTCTGGTCCACAGACCAATGCAGGTTGGCCTTCCGGAATTTTCCTTCCCTTCTCAAGTGTTGTTCTTATCTGATGCAGCAATGGTCAGATTAACTTTTGACATCCAGGCCTTTGGGGTCCCCACCCCCTCCATAGCAGCGTTCAGCTTCCAGCACTCACCTTTATAAGGCTACTGGGTTCCTCCTGCATGCACACTTGCTGCCTTCCTTCAATCCTGCCGTAGTCATGAGGCCTGATCACAACTATTTCATCCTGCTAGGGATAGGGTAGGATTGTACTTACTGATCTCTGGGGCACGTCACTTGCTTTGTCAACAAAAGGGAAGCAGGTATGACACTTCTTGGCAGAGGCTTTAGAAGCCTCAGCATGATTCATCATGTCCCTTTCTCCTGACAAGGTGACCCAGAGAGCATGCGTCCTATGGAGCCTGCGTTGCCTGGGTCACTGAATAATAACCTTAGAGAGGACAGTCTGGCTGCCAGCTCGTGTCAGACATGTGATATGAGCAAGAAATCAACTTAGGTCATGTTAGGGAATGGGAAGTCGTGGGATCTCTTGTTATTGAAGTGTAACCTTATTTCTGTGGACAATACTTAGCTTTCACATGCACGGGACTGCAAAGAATGTGTGCAGATCAACTCTTTGTGTTTCAACCTCCACCAAATCAAGACGGGAGTCCAGCAAATGGCTGGAATAAAGGTGACAGTAGTTATCATCTTCTAAAATCAATGCTGAGGTCATTGTTGTAAGTTCACCATCTTGAAAGACATCAATAGTCATATTTTAGATTCTATATTTTCCAAGAGTGTGTGTTATGTTGTGAGAAGAAAGAAGGCAAATAGAACATGATGTTGCAGATCTGGCTTTTTGAAAAACAGTTAGCAGGTAAATTGAGTCAGAACAGTGGGCGTCTGGCTCATTCTACTAAATGATGAGAGCAAATATTTTTCGGGAGTGTAGGGATTTGATAAAAGTGGAAAGGAACCATGCTCTGGGTCCCTTGATTTTCACTTCTGCTGGTGCCAAAATAGGGGACACACTACTATCAGGGAACTATAGAGTTTGGGGACCTGTGGCATTAACTAAAGGGATCTGTTTGGTTAGAATTGCTGGGTTGGCAACATACGTTTTTCAAGCTCTTCCTCCTTAATCGTCAACCCTTGAATATTCTTCACTATAACCTATCTGTTTGGAGTCTCTTTAAGGAGAGGTCAGTTATCAGCCAGCTTCTCTTGAACTGTTATTAACTGATAAACACTTCGACTAGAGGCATTTCCACAACTCTTTCCTGTATGCCTGACATAGAAAGCACTGTGGATAAAGAGGTGGTAATAAAAGGTTGCTGACTTACAGTCGAGTGCTGGCTTGGCAAATGATGGTGCGCGGACTGAATCCAGCCTACTGTCAGGGTTTGTAAATTAAATTCTCTGGGACACAGCCATGTCTATCCATCCTTGTGCTGTCACGGCTGCTCCTGTATTCATGGGGAGGAGTTGTTGCAGAGACGGTATGGTCCCCATTGCCTGAAATGCCTGCTATTTGACCCTTTAAACAGGTAAAGTCTGGGGATCCTTTCCTAGGAGATGATTAGTCTTTTAAACAGAGTTTTCACCTCAGGAGCATTTTTGTAAATGGCCAGCTCTGAGTCTCAAGGGAATTCTGCTAATGGAGAAAATTCAGGTAATCAGAGATATATCTCAAGGGAAGGAAGTCACATCTAGATGCTGTCAGGTCACCCCCCATTGGGAGCTGCCTTTGCTGTCAGTCCAGAACAGTGGACTGCCTTTCCCAAGCCTCTGGCAGGGAAGGAGAGGCAGGTCTCAGCTCTGTGGAGGGTCCTCCAGAGGAGATCCAATTCGCTGACCACCCTGCAGTCCAAGCCTCTCTTTCCCTTTGGCTCCAGGAGGGCTTGTGCCTTCAACGTGGGCAAAGTACGCAAGAAAGCTGACACTGTCTTCTTTATACCTCTGAGTTTTCTGATGACAACAGAATGAATGTTTTGCAAGCCCTAAAGAAACGCTTCACTGCTCTATCTCTTCACTGGCACAGATGAAGGGGGCCGAGTGGAGAGCTTTATAAGGTTCCATTGATTTTGTAGCTGAAGGAAAATGTGAAAAGCCAAGAGTCAAAGACAGGGCAGGAGGATCCCATGCATCAGAGCATTTTTGCTGAGCTACATGGCTGCTTTATACCTCTCTTTGCATTGAAATCCAAGTCACTGTCATTAGCAAAGGAGAATCCTGACCACTTACAGGAGCTAAGTGAATTTCTGTTCCATAAAGACTATGTTCTTTTTCTAAGAAAGTTAGACCCTAATACTCAAATGGAAACCACCTGAAACCTCCATCCATGGTCAGGTTGAGAGCCATGGCCACACTTTACAGAGAACCAGCCACTTCCATAGCAAGTGTCACCTCCTTTCCAAGACCAGGAGTGACCCTTGGAACCTGAGGTGGGCCTGGTGATCTTTCTGCTGAGAGCTCCGAGGAAGAATCTCCCACAGTCTGTCATTTGGATCTCATGGAGAGGAGAGGAAAATCATCCAGGGCCTCAGAGCCCTTCCTCCTCCTCTGCTGTTGTCATGGAAACATATTCAATGCATCTCAGCAAATATGGGCAGAGTAGCTGGGGAGTAAGGCAGTGTCCCTACAGGAACTACGAGAGACACAAAGATGTCTGTGACATGCTTGCTGTTGCCCTCAGAACCATGAGGCAGAGACAGAAAGGTAAGAAATCTCAAAAGCAAGATGGACAGTGGGAAGTTTATAAAAGTCATCAGATTCTGGGCTTGGGAAAATGACATATCCAGGTTTAAATCTCAACTCTGCCACCTATTAATGGTGACTTTGGTTTTATGCATTAATTCTTACAACAAACATTAATGGAAGGCCTACCATGTGCCACACAGCACTTTTAAGTGTCAAGGATAAGAGCAACCTGACGTAGAGGACCTGACCTTTGCTGCTGTCACAGGACTAACACATTGAAATGCAGCAAAACAAAGAACAAGCATGTAAATAAATACATGTAATTTCAGAGAGCTATGGGACATGAAGGAAAGAAAGAGATGGGCAAGAATAACTCTGAGTGGCGGCTTGTTAGGACAGTGACCAAGGAGGATTCTTGGAGGAGGTGACATTTGCAATGAGACCTAAGGAAGGCAGTGACAAGCTGGGGAAAGAGAAGTGTTGGTGCAAGGTGTGTTCACATGATCTAAACTTCAGTTTCCTTTGCTACTAGATGGAGATTATTTGCTTAATGAGAGTGTTGTGAAAGTTCACTTTTACAATGTATTGAAGTATTCAGCTCAAAGCACAAGGTAAGTGATCTTCTGTACTAGTAAAGTACATCAAAACACAAAGGGTGGTGCATTTAGTTGGAGCTGGGGTGAGACCAGGATTATCATTTGACCCAGGTCTTTAGAAGGATGAAGTGTTGGTAAACAGATATAGGCTTGATTTCTTGGCTTTTGGTCTCCCAAAGGGTCCCTTCCAGAAACCTGGTCATGCTTCATTAGAATAGTCCAAATGTCTGTCTCCTTTATAATATGCAAATTGTATAAAAGCAGTGCTCGCCTGTGTTTTCACATCCTACTCCAGTGCTTACATGAGAAATGTAGCATCATGAATGTGCATGTATGCATGAATGAATGGGGAGGGGCACTTCAGGTATTAGGTCTGTTTTGGAACTGGTAATAGACCAGCACAGTAAGAACTTAAGGCTCATGGGGGGAGGGGTAAAATCTGCTATTGGAAGACAAATCATACAAGATCTTGCAGACTTGATTATCTCAGTAAGCACTGACATAAAGGCCTTTGGCAATACTGTTTCTGCCGTTCTTCGATGACACATGATGAAGTGGTAAAGATAAAACCTCTTGTCTGGAAAGTGGAAATGAGGAAAGCTTATACCATGCACATCATCTGCATCACACTGCTGCAGAACTCAGGGAGTCTGTAGTTTACTGTGTACATGTAGGGAACATTTTGTATGAACAGTGTCATATAATCTCTGTAACATGCCTGTAACTAAGCATTACTATTGCTCATATTTGAAGGTGAAAAGTCTGAGGTTCAATTAGAAATGGTAAATGAAGGACCTGCCCAAAGTTAAAACAAGTAATTAGCAGAGCCCGGACTTGAATCCAGGTCTATCTAATGCCAAAGCATAGGCTCTGTATACATTTTTGGTATCATGCCAATGCTTGGATCAACACCCTACCCTCCATTCATACATTAAAATCCTAACTCCAAAGTGATGGGAGTAGGAAGTGGGGGTCTTAGGGAGATGGTTATCTCATGAGGGTAAAGACTTCATGACTGGGATTGTGTCAACTTGATAAATTCAAGAAGTATAACTAAGAGACTCAGCAGGGAACCAGGATTCTTACTTTGTAAACATCCTGAGCCTGTGGAAGAAGAGGGCGTGGAGATGCTCTGAGTGTTATACCCACCCAAGAGGTGTAGCCTGCTTACAATATAAGGAAGGAAATGAGGCTTGCTCTTTCCCTTTTTAATATTATTTTTGTGCTGTCTCTGATGCTTTGAACCCTGTGCCATGCCACCCTGCCTTGGAGCCAGTTGATTACATACTGAAACCTCCACAAACTGTGAGCTAAAAAATCCCTTTCCTTCATTAATTTTGGGCATCAGGTATTTTGTCCCAGCAACAAGAGAAAAGTAACCAAGACAGTGCTATTATAAAAAGATCTCAGACAGATAGCATGCTCCTGCCAGCATATGAAAACTCAGCCTGAGGGCACATTTGTGAAGCAGACAGTAGGCTCTGATAGGTCAGCTAGTCTGGCAGTGTCTTTCTAGCCTCCTAAACTGTGATCAGTAAATTTTTCTATTTGTAAGTTACCCAGTTCATAGTAGTTTGCTATATCAGCCAGAATGGATTAAGACAATCAAGATCTGTAAAATTACAAGTATTATTTTAGTCTTCATCTTGGAGCCAGAACCTGAGGCAAGGTTTGAGCATTCATGCTTCCATTGGGAAGTACATTCTCTGGTCAGTGAGAAAGAGAAGAAAAGCAATGAATGAGGGGCCCATGCAAAGTGAAAGTGTCCCACACTGACCACAGGTTTTTTTTCCTCTTCTTGACCACAAATTTTGATGAGCAATGAAGAGATACAGCCCCGTTCACTAGCCAGCAAGTCCTGAAATATCAGATGTCTCTTAAAGAAGAGCACTTCATGGTGGTCTCTTTAAAGATAGATCTACTCTCTAATTCCTGGAATTGTGAATGGAACTTTATGTGGAAAAAGAAGGTTTTGCAGCCATAATTAAGGATTTGAGATGAAGAGATCATCCTGGATTATCTGGGGGAGCCTTAACTCTCCTGTCAAATGTTCTTACGTGGGACACATAGGGCAGAACTGGCAGGAGAAGAGGTGACAAAGTGACCATGAGTGCAGAGACTTGATGTGGCCTCAAGGCAAGGACGGAGAGACACCAGAAAGTGGGAGGGGCAAGAACCCATGGTCTCCGAGGGCCCTTAGAGAAATCAAGGGCCCTTGACCTTGGACTTTTGGTCCCCAAAACCTTGAGAGACTGACTTTCTCTTTAAAGCCACCCAGTCTGTGGGAGTTTGCTTCAGCAGCCACAAGAAATCAAAGTCTATTGAATCCCATGGGAGTCTCCCAACCAGCACATAGACAGAAACCAAATCTCCTAGAGTATTCAGGGGAGACAAGAAGGAATTCATCTACTTTCTTCTCATCTTCTGTTTACTTATGGTCAAAAACAATTCCTCTCTTTTCTAGATGATATTTATGAGGCCTTTCTGGGAACCAAAGGGGAAGCCAGAGCTTGTACTCCAAGGTTACCTGTTTTCCCCAAGACCAGGAATGGCAAAGGACATAGAAGTGGAAGCCCATGTGGTTAGTCAGCCTTGAAGCACAGCAGTGCCTTTCTAGAGGGTCTGACTCTCTAGCAGAATACCTGTTGGCGCTGATCGGGTCTGGTGGTCGGTGGGTTCTTATAGCAGCAAAATAGAGCAAGTGGGTAAAGATTCCGGTGGTGTGACCAAAGAGGTTAAAAGGGGACCCAAAACCAACTTGATAACCGTAGTTAATCTCAATCAACCATTTGTCACAAAGGGTACAAAACACAGTCCACTGGGCATAAGATGTGCTTGTATTCAATTCTTTCTGCCCACCCCATTCTGGCATGTATTACTGTGTGGCTTTCAGCAGCTGGTCACAATGTTTTCCTCTTTGCCTTGTTCAACTCTAAAGTCTGGAAGGTTTTGTATTTTGTGTTTATCTTCTTTCATAGCTGAACATCTTACTTTTCTCCTATTGCTGAGACAAAATACCTGACACTCAAAGTTAGAGGGGAAAGTTTGTTTAGCTCACGGATTGCAGAGGTTTCAGTCCATAATTGGCTGGCTTCAAAGCAGGTTGGCACATGGCAGGTTGGAAACAGCTCATGGTGGCTAAAGACAGTAAAAGCAACAATCATGAGAAGCCAAGATAAAGCCTTCTGTCCTTTATCTTGTATGCAATATATACACCCCAGGGTGGGTGTCACATTCACACCCTTAATCCCAGCATTGGATCATGAATCAACCACAAACTCTAGGTTCAGCTACACACCCCCCACCCTGGACTCTATGACCTCATGAGGCTTTGGGGACATCCAGACACAACTATAACTATGAGAGTAGCTAGGGGACATAGTGTTGGATGATAAAATCATGCACTGGAGTGGTCTTTCTGTCCTGAAGTCTCTGCAGGAGAAAGCCCTGTCTCCTGTCTCTGTCTCCTGCTGGGAGTGATGTAGCCATGATATAATCATGAGGCCAGGGTAAGGAGAGGCCAGAAGAATCCCAAAGGCATGGGCCCAGATGCCACTGGACATAGCACAAGCACAGGAATCTGTTATGGTTTGTGTTCAGATGTCCCCCCAAAGCCTCATGTAGTCACAGGGTTTTCTCAGAGCTGGCGGAATGTAGAGCATGTGATTGACTCATAGTTCAATGCTATCCTTAAGGGTGCTGATATTAAGGGTGGGTGATTCCTGGATCAGGCCACTGATGGGGTTGGTACTGCCCTAATCCCAGGAGACTAGATACAATATAAGGAACAGAAAGAGGCTGGTCTCTCCCTTCCCTTGTTGCTTTTGCTGTCTTTTATCTCCACGAACCATTGCCTCTCTCCCATGTGTCACTCTGCCTTGGTGCTGATTATCGGCTGAAACCTCCACAAACTGTGATCTAGATAAACCTTTCCCCCTTTAACCTTGGGTGTTGAGTATTTTGTCATAACAAGAAAAGTAATGAAGACACAGCCATCCACACTTTTATTTTTTATCTTAGTTTGTTCAGATGTCCAGAAGAAAACCAGTCAGAATGTACTAGGGGTATCGTGGCTAATGACATGTGATATCTTGACTAGACCATGGGGTGCCTAGATATTTGGTCAAACATTATTCTCTGTTTCGTTGGGAGATTGTGTCTGTTTTGGGTTGAAATTTGAATTGATAGACTAAGTAAAACATTTGTTTTCCTAATGTGGGTGGGTGTTGTCCAATCAGTTGAAGAAAAAAAGCGAGATGTTCACTCTCCTCTAAGGAAGGGAGGATTATCTGGGTGCCTTCAGATAGGGACATCAGCTTTTCTCCAGCATTTGGTCTTGCTGGCATTGACACTGAAACCTACTCCAGCAGCTCTTCTATGTGTCAGGGATGAACCCTCAGCAATTTGGGTCTCTAGCTTTCCAGTTTACTCTGAAAATCTTGGCTTTGGAATTTACCAATCTCCACAACTGTAGAAACCAGTTCCTTAGAGTGTGTGTGGGGGAAGGGCATTCTATTGGATCTGTTTCTCTAGAAACTCCTAAAAAAAAACACAAAGGTCTACCTAATGGTCCTGATTCTTTTTAATTTAATCACCTTTTTATAGGTGCTTTCCCCAAATACTATCTCATTCTGAGGTCACTAGGATTAGGATTCCAACATATGCATACTGGCAGAATCCAATTTAACTCTCACAAGATTGAGCAAATAGCACTGCTTGTTTAAGACATTGTTTCTTGTGATGAAACACATAATTAATATTTACACACAGTGTAGACTGACTAAGGTCAATGATCCAAGGAAAGGTTTTGGCCATATTTGTGTATTACCATTGCTTCTACCTTCGAAGAGTTATTCGTTAGAATCTGGGCTTAGGAAAATGGGTCTCTAAGGGTGTTGGGACAATGTCTAATCGTGGGGGCACCCTCCAACCACACTTCAGCTGGTCTGTTCCCAGCTAACCCTACAGTAACACCATATGCCCTTGGTGTGAAGGTCATTCCAAATATGGAGCCCTCATCTGGCTCTGGGGTGGGGGTGAGGAGGCTCCTCAACCACGGAGAGGCAGTGCTTTTCAGCCAGTGTTGAAATTTCCTGACACGCGCCTCCCAACCAATGTCTACAGCTAATATGGGTGAATTAATGTAGTAATAACTGGATCATATTCAGCAAGCATTAACTTCTTTCTTTACATCAGATCAAGCCTCACGATGGTTTTAAAATTAACATGCTGTTCCCAGAATGGTGAATCTCTGCACTGGCAGCTGGATCTTGAACGGGTCCGGGAAGGTCTGAGGAGCAGGCTGGGCTGCCTAGTGGTGATTCATTCCTTGGAGTGGTTGGGCAGACAGGGATGTTTTTAGATCTAATTGAACCCAACAACATTTTAGAGAGTGAGAGGGAGTGATCTTTATTTCTGGACAAAGTCTAAGGCCAGTGCATACTGGGAGCACCCTTCAGTGTCCCTCATGTTCCTGGAGACCCCACCCAGACAGCCCAGCAGAAACAGGCTGGCAGCTAATCTCTCCAGACAGGCTGCTGTTCCCCACACCTTGCTAAGGGAGGCTGCGTGGTGTCACTGGAGTGAGAGACCATGAGAGAGCATATTTCCAAGACTTACAGGGCAGACTGCAGATAAACCTCAGAGGAAGTGCCTAACAGACTTACAAACGAGCGAACAGGAAAACCAGAAAGAGAGTGCACAAAGGCAGGGAGAGGGATGCTTGCCTTTTCCCTGCTTTGGCTGGTGAAGCAAGGAAGCGAGCCCAGTGTGATGAGAAAGGAAATGTGGAGAGAATGGGGGGGCTGTACCTCCGTGTGTGGAGAAAATGGGGGGCTGTACCTCCGTGTGTGCGGGTTCTCCAAGTGCCGTGTGGGACTCGTTGCTAGCAATCTGAGGTGTCCTTCTCTCGCTGCTGGGGGATGCTTTGTGAAATCATGACACAGACCGTCATCCCTCTAATCCTCTCTCCCAGGCACGCGTCATGTGAATGGACACACTCTCCAGGCCAGCCCCTCGCTGGAAACTGTGGGGCAGAGCCTCCTCTCTTCCTCTTCAATCTCTCCCACCCCTCTTCTCTAGCATTGCTCTTCCCACCTCCTCCCACTCTCTCCTCTTTATGCGCAGAGCCCAACTTTTGGGAAAAATTAATATTCTGTTCAATGGAATCATTGTTTCCTAACAGCTTTCTAATTAATCTTCCAAAGAAGCAATTCAGGACTGAATTTCATGCCTTTGCTCACAGTGGTTGTTATACGTAGACATAAGGGTCTCGCACCCGCATCCCACCCTGGGGTACCTCTCTGTATCTCTCGCCTCAGTTCGATGCCTCCTACCCCACTCCCCACGAGCTGCTTCTCAATCCACAAGCTTATAAAGTCAGCGCCTTAGCAAGCTGCTTTAGAATTCCCTCCTCTTCCCTTCTGTCCTTATCCTGTCAATCAGGATGAAAGAAATTAAGTCGGGTAAGGCTGTGCATCTTCCTGTGATCCCTCTTACAGGCCCTAGGCTGCCTGGGAACTGTGGAGTTGCCTGCTCTGGTTCGGACAGGAGGTGGTAGATACTGCAGAGTCCTGCAAAATCAGAGTGATGTCCCCAAAGCTTTAGTTTTCTAGTTCATAACTTGGGAGGCAGAAATGATCCTATGATTCTAAGTTCCAAGGGAGTCATTTACAGTGATGATGTCACTGAATCAGAGCCAGACACAGGATGAGAGTCCCAGGCCACCTTCCGTCCTCCTGGGGCGCTCTGCTTTGGCCTATGGTGGTGCCCAGCTAAGATGCTGTTCCTCTTCTGGGCTGTTTGCAGAGGCACGCGTGCTCTGTGGAAGGGAAACCTCATTGTTATGTGCTTGCCATGCTGTTGGCCCTGAGGACCCATCTTCTTAGCGAGACATATGTTTTCGTATTTACTCAGAGGTGTCATATACACCAATTCTTATTAGAAAAATAAAATTACAACTGGACTGACTTTTAAAAGTATTTTTAAAAAACATTTCTTTTTAGAGTATACTCTTTTAGAATGATTATAACTTCAAGGTCATTCTTATATCTTTCCTACTTGAGACTGTAGTGACGACAGCCCACCTTTATGTGAGCCTTCTGGGTGTCTGTATATATTGTTTGTTGTTCTTCCTGCCCTAGTCGCCCTTGCTGGGGTTTGTTCTTCCTGTTACACTAACTTTGACCTTGGAAAAACAGAGCATGATAAACATGATAGGGTTTATGACAATGTTATGAGATTGTAGGAGGTGTTCTTGAAAGCATTTTTTGAGGTTGTGTCTTTGGCTTTAAGAAGAGCATTCCCCCAGGTGATTGTACCCTCTATCCTTAGATCAGAGCATGAGGAGAGGCCTGAACCTAACCCAAATTCTGAAGACCAGACAAGCTTAGGCAAAAGCAGGTGAGTACAGCCAAATCACAATGATCAGATGCATGCACATGACATAATGTTCATTGGTTCAAGGTGCAGCGAGTTGGGGATTGTTTGTTATGCAGCATTGTAGTGCTACTATCAGATTCCTACATTGCCTTGTTTTTTTTTAAACCAACTGTGACAGCCTATTTGAAGTACATATTTCTGTCTTACACAAAAGAATATCAAGAATCTAAGATTCATTGTTTAAATTAATAATTGGTATACTCCATTATTAACAGCCAGGTCTGCCTGATTCCAAAGCCTGTTGTCTTCTACTTCCTTTATGTCATTTCAGAGTATTGGTGCCAGGTTCCTCCTAGAGACATTTAACTGGCAAAATGATACTACGATGGACAATGCATTTGTGTTCTACTTACCAAAGCAGAGAAAGGAACCAATGGATTTTCATTTGCAAGGCCAACAAGGGCCTCACTTCAAAGCTGTCAATTCTGTACAATTTATCCAACCTAATTCATCCTCCCTTTTCTCCTGTGTTCATTCTCCTCTTCCTGTTATTCAAAGGTCTAAGGTTTTGAATATGATTCCTATTTCTCTGGACTGGGAGTGCCTGTGGCGGAGGCAGAGTTTGGCTTGGCACTTTGTTTGTTGTCAGTACAATCAGCCAGAACCAGACACAGATCATTGACCTGAAGCATGACTTCTCTCTCCTGGTAGCTCCGTGGGTAGAAAAAACTCCTCTGTCTGGTGTATCATTACGTGAGAAAAAGGAACATGCAGATTAATGTGTGTCGCACGTCATCATTTGTATATCTCAGAGGCACGTACATATATGAACGTTTATATCTATGTAGGATGTCTTGGAGAAAATCCTTTTGGAATGTGATAGCAGTTGCCTTTGGCATGGGAATTTGATGGCTGACAAGGAGTAACATTGGGAAAAAACTATCTTTTCCCCGAATATTTCTTTAAAACTTTCTGTCTTGGTGGGTATGTTCATGTTGTTACTCAAAATAAACTTTTTAAAGAAAGCAATCACATCTTCTCTCCTGCCCTCTTCCATTTTTTAGGTAACTGTATTTCTTGGGTCTCCTATACCCTGACTTTTTGAAAGGAGGAGCTAGCCCAGGCAGAAGAGCCCCTTTCTGGAACATTCTCTTCCTCTCCATAGTACAGAGGTGCATCAATATTCTTAGAGCCTTCACAAACAACAGAGACAGAATTAAGAGGCCTGAACCAGATCTCATGGGTTTCTACAAGTGAAAGTGATTGTTTTCATTCATGAATCAAAGGCTGTAGAGTGAAAAACAAGACTTGATAAGCTTTTTGTTTTTCTTTGTTTATTTCTAAAGACCAAAATCATGTTCTAATTTTTCTCTGACTGGGGAAGTTACATTAGGAACATTCCAAAAGCCAAAGGCCTTAGATTTCCACCTGTGAGCCAAGGATGTTTTTCTGTTACATTCTAATCATATTATAGAGTTCATTAATTGTTTCAACAAACAGACATCATCTATGCATTTAAAAAAAAGACAGGGTAAATAAATCAACTTTCAAATCATGTCCTTCTGCAAACAGCAGCTGCACAGGAAAAGGAAGGTAGGCTGTTAGCTGGCTCTCACCAAAGTGCAGGCTCGGGCTGGCTGTGGACACGCTCAGAGCAGAGCCGTCTGCCAATGTGTCCTGCAGCCCACAGGAAAGAACCAGCGGAAAGTGAGAAGGCAGAACAATTGTGTGAACTTAGCTCCCTTTCTTACTCCCCAAACATCTGGCCCCTACATGTGTCATTTCTTTGATTCAAACCTGCGCTGGAGTTACAGAGATAGCAATGGTCTACCACGGGGGGCTGGAGAGACTACTTCATTCAAGAGCAGGGACACACACTCACTTTCAGCAGCAAAACAATGGAGTGGGTTGTTATAAGTCACATTTCTGAAACTGCCCAGTCAGTTCTCTGTCGACTCCTTTATGGAGAAAATAAAACAAAACTGGGAAGCAAAGAGATAGTGTGTTGAGCCCGTATGATTAGGGCTAAAGGAAAAACAAAGCACACCTGATCTGATGCCAGCTTGGTATTGGCTAACATAGGGAAAACCTCTGCTGTTTAACGTAATGCGTTTGTAAACACAGATGTCAGGGACGGCAAGTTTATTTTTGTAGTTCCGCATCTTACATTCCCCCAACTGATTCTTTTTCTTATCTTCTACGTCAGAACAGCCAAACAGGATTCCAGGGATACGTTTAAGGGATGCGTGCAGACGGCTTGCTTCCCTGAATTGTGTCTGTATCCATTAACAGGACAGACACTTGGTTCCACCTGTGGGTGTAGTGGCTTAATCTTCACAACTGTCATATTGTCCTGATCCTTATTTCACTTTACTAGGGTACTTGAGGCAACAATCTGCTAGGCTTATTTTCTGGCAGTTAAAAATCAGTTTGGTAGAAGGTTTGCCTGCAGGTCAGCTATTAAGTTTAAAGACTTGTCAAATTTTAACTATCTTCTTCATTTAAAAGTAATTAGAGCCACTTACATTTGGTTGGGTGCCAACGTTAAATCTTGACGACCACAGACTGCAACTTTAATCTGAAAGGGATTTCTTTCCCTTCTCTTTTCCACGTCTGTTGTGAGCACCTGCAGCAGGAGACGCAGGGGTAGGGCTCAGAGAGACAGGAAATGAAAGCGATGCTGAACCAGCACCACCAGGCGGAAGTTCAACCAAGTTAAACGCAACGCTTTACGTTTTGTCTGGAAGAAAGAGATCAACGCAAGAAACATGAAAGAGACTTGAGAGTCAGTTAATTGCAAGTTTGCTATCTTTCTCAAAAATAAAACTCACATAGGACTGAGTACAGTAGAACTGTACTGACACATACAGTTCTAAATGCTTTAAAATAATTTTTCATTCTTATCATGACTATCATTATATCCAATTACCAGTTGGAAAACTGAGGTACAAGAGAACGACTGGCATATACTGGTAGCATGTATCAGAGCTAGAATTCAAGTCTAGGTACTCTGGTTCTGTTCCTAATCTAAGCCAGCAGTCAGGCACAACCAGTAAACAACTATTGGGGACCACAAATTCACACTGGCTAATTTTGCATATTCCTCAAGGGACAAATGGAGGCTTGGGATTTCCCACTAACTCTTTGGTAATGGGCCATCCTTTCTCACCCACTATGACTAAGTTAATATGACTAAGATTAAAAAGCACTCCAGGGTGAGATCCTTCTCAGCATGGGCTCATCTCTGCCTTCTTTAGTCTCCCTAGATTATCCATTGCCTGCCCAGTCACTGACTTCTGTGTCCCCCACCTACCTTGACTCCTTCACTAGCCCCTCCTATCATTGTATACACCCAATAAATAGGCTGGTTTGGAGTGTTTTGGTCTCTGCCCATCCTGAGGCATGGATGCCCCCTTCATGTATTACAAAATTTGTCTGTTTCTTATTTCACCCTTTCACTGTGCCCCTCATTTAGGCAGTTGGGGATCTTGATCAGATCCTGGATACCTGGTGCCCAAAGAGGGGCATTCTATTTAGGCCTAAGAGGGAAAGTCCACCTGAGTGGGTAAAATTCGATGCAAGATGGTAGGAAGACTTCACAGGATGAATTTGGGAATGTCCAAATAGACAGTGGAAGGTAAAGCACTTGACATCACAGAAAGTTTCCTGTATCTGTGAAAATGGGGCAGAAGCAATCTAAAGAGCAGCAGAATTATACTCAGCTCTTGCACAAGCTGCTTAAGCAAGTGGGAATTCAAATTAGTACTAGAACCTTAATTAAAATGGCACTTAAAATTATTAAACGCAATCCTTGGTTTCTACAAGTAGGAACCTTAGATTTAGAAGATTGGAATAAAATGGGTGAGAATTTAAAAAATGCTCATTACAGGGGTAACAAGTGTGGTCAAAAACATTCCCCTGTTTGGTATTAGTAAGATCTGTATTAGAACCCTTAAATCTCATACTGTCTAAAACACCAATGCTAGAGAAAACTAGAGACGATAATAGAAATGCAAAATCAGATGGAAAGGAGAGCCAAAAATCACAGCAGGAAGAGGTATCTATACATGGGAAGGTAAATCTCCAGGTGCTCTCCTCTATAATCTGGGAAGAACTAGTGGTAGGTTCAGCAGATGGGGAAATTCCCAGTCTTTGCCCACAAGGTGAAAAGGATAAGCACTGGGCTAGACATTGTCAGTCTAAATATCACAGAGATGGGATTCCCCTGTTGGGAAATGGAAAAGGGGCTTAGCCCAGAAGCCCCCGCCCAAACCTAACAGTCACCCTAATGGAGAATCAAGCTCCCAACCAGATTTCCAATCAAAATCTCAGTCAGATTTATCCACTCCTTACAGTCCTGCAGGAACATTGCCTCCCTCACTTAAGAGACTGCGGGGAGCACAAGATGAGATCTACCAGTCACCCAAAAAGGTAAGTCCCACTGAGGGCAACAAGCCAGTTGCCAGTACCACTGGGATTTGGGGACCTCCACCTAAAATATTGTTGGATTAATTATGGGAAAAACCTCTTTACATTTAAAAGGTCTTATTGTTATACCGATTATTATTGACAATATGAAAATAAGATTCAGTTTTTGTACAAACAATGGATATTAGGGTAATTGAGAATACTGGAGAATATATTGCTCAATTGATATTATTAACAGTATCCTCATGTAGTGCTGTTTATTTTAGACAGGGCTCTCAGTTAGGATGAAGAATAGGAGAAACTTCAAAAGAAGAAATTTATTTTATTCAGAAGGTGGTAGGGGGTGACCCATGTGCTCCATTAAAATTAATGGAAAAATCTGTCAAGGCATATTAGATACAGGTGCTGATGTTTTGACAATATTGTCTCATCAGTGCAACTTCTTGGCCAGCTAAACCAGTTTCTGCATCATTGGTTGGACTTGGGTCACAAGTTTTATGAAGTGAGTCCCTCTTAACATATGATGGGCCTGGTAGTCAAACGGGTTTACTTGTTGTCTTTATAGCCTCTATTCCAGTAAACTTGTAGGGAAGACATCTATTAAAAGAATGGAAAATGAAGCTAACTATTGAATTCTCTTCCATTGCTTAAAAGGATATGAATAAAGATGGGGTATATGCAAGATAAAGAGCTGGGAAAAAATAATCAAGGAAACTCCCAGTCCTTAGATGTTAAAATTAAGTTAAACTGCACTATAATCAGGTATTACATCCCTTTTTAGTGGGGGCCATTGATGCTTCTCCTCCCAAAACAGCTTTACCCTTACAATGGAACACTGGGACTCCTGTTTGAGTAGATCAATGCCACTCAAAAAAGAGAAGCTTGTGCACCTATATGAGTTAATACAGGAACAAATTCAACTGGGTCACTTGGAACCATCAGTTAGTCCTTGGAACATACCTGTGTTTGTTATTCCTAAAAAAATCTGGCAAATGGAGATTGTTGCAGGATTTGAGAGAAATTAACACTTGCTGGCAGCTGATGAAGGCTCTACAGATAAGGCTTCCCTAGCCCACTTCTGTGCCTTAGGGAGTAGCCTCTGATTGTCATAGATCTCAAGGTTTGCTTCTTTATAATTCCTTTACATCCTTCTGATCATTATAAGTTTGCTTTTTCTGTACCTAGTGTAAACTTTAAGGAACCTATGAAAAGATATCAATGGATGTCTCTTCCACAAGGGATGAAAAATAGTCTGGTCTTGTGTGAACATTTTGTAGGACAAGCCCTGCAAAATGCCAGAGAACAATTCCCTCAAGTGTATATCATCCATTACATGGATGATATTTTATTAGCAACTAATTCTAAATCCTAGTTATATGACTTATTTGCCTTGTTGAAAAGGGATTTAAAGTCTTTTGGTTTTTGTGTAGTTACTGATAAGGTACTGATTTCCATCTCTTATTATTATTTAGGAACTTTATTAACAGCATGGGTGATGAGATCTCAAAATTCAAAATAAGACAAGATCTGCTGATGACTTTGAATGATTTCCAAATGTCATTAGGAGACATTAATTGGATCTGTCCTAAACTTGGCATAGCCACTTATCAACTAAAACATACTTATCAAACCCCACAGGGTGACCTGCAGATTGACTCTCCATTAACCTTGAACATGGAGGCCTCTTGAGAGCTATAGCTGGTAGAACCAATGCTGTACCAGCACATGTTAACACCCAATATCCTCTTATCTTGTAAGTACTCAACTCTGCATTCTTCTATGGGATTGTTAGGTTAATTCTATGATTATCAATTTTCCCCAGAGAATGGCTTTATCTTCTTAATCAACTGGTAAAACTTTACAACTATATACTGAAAAAATTACTAAAAACATAATAAATGGAAGAACTACTCAGCTTTTTATTGCTGATCTCTCTATAACAGTTTTATCCATAGATTTGACTCAAAATGCTATATTATTACAACAAGCTATATATTGTCAGCTATATATTTTCAGACTTCATTGGAAGGTTGACAATCATTTTCTTAATGATTCCCAACATATAACAAACATAGAGTACACTAACTTTAGATTGCCCACTGTTGAATCTCACTGAATTTCATGAAGTTGAAAATCTCTGTGAAAATAAAAATAGATCTCCAAAGTTTGTGTCAGTTATTTTGAATGAGAAATAAAATAAAATTCTAAAACCTCAAAAGTAACGCCATCCTTTTGAATTATAAGTAATGATGCTATGGCTATAATTTTGTGTGAGATTTGATTTTTACAAAAATGTAGAAATATAATGGTAAAGTTTAAACCTAATTCACTTTTCTAGGTATTTAACCTTTCATCTACCCAGTGCATAAAATGAAATTTATAACTTTCCAATTTTTCTTATTCTGAGCTTCTAATAGTGCCCCCAAGTGATATTTTAAGCTCAGTCATGATTTCATTCAGTCATACACAGAATTGGTGTTTTCTGAGTACTTAACATTTTCCCAAGGCATCCTGCTGGCCTTGTGGGGAGCAGTCTATATGAAAATGAGGTAAATGAGACAGCTTGGGGTGGGGGCTGCTGCTTTCCAGTAGCTCTGAGAGGCCAAGGGAAAATAATCACAAATTCAAACCCTGTCTTAAAAAAAAACCTGGGAATGTATCTCAATGTGAAGACCCTGGGTTCAAATCCCAGTACCACAAAAAAAGAGAAAAGAAAAAGAAAAGATGGAGAAGGAGGAGGAAGAGGGAAGAAGAAAAAGAAGAATGAGAAAGAGAAGGAGAGAAGGAAGAAGAAGAAAAAGAGAAGGAGGAGGAACAGGAAGAGAGGAAAGAGGAGGAGGCAGTGGGGAAGAAAGGAATGCAAAGAAAGTGAGACGTGAGAAGGTGATGAGGGAAAGAGGGAAGAGGGAGAGAGGGCAAGGGGCTTCATAGGCACATAGACGTGGAGAAAACGGAGCAGTGGTGGTCTGGGGTGCAGATTGTATAGGAAAAATAAACTTTTTGGGAAATTCATTTTATTAGTCAAGACTATCAAATAGAGGAAAAAATATAAAACATAGAAACAGTACACAAGAGGTTTCTGGCCACCATGAAAAGCAAATCCCTGCTGCAGATAATACTTTTCTCTACCTTATCCATATGATTTCAAAGTACAGATCCTTAACTCCCATGTCAGAGGGACCCTGAAATGTTGAAAAGTTATTAGCCCCATGGTTTGAGAGTTGAAAAGCAGCCCTACAGATTGATGGTGGGGATTTCTGGAAGGAGGGAAAACACTTGACACTTGTGGATTTTTCCTGTGGTGCTGGTCCTGTTCCATGCCAGGCTGGCTTTCTATAGGCACTGCTTGCTTGTAGAGTGCACTGCCCACAGAGAAAACCCAGTGCCTTCCCTCTGAGAAGAAAAGAAAGCCAGTTTCCTGATCTCTTCCCAGTGATGAATACCAAGTGAATGACGCACTGAGTCTGAATGCATCCTGTTTGAGAAGATTGTGTGTGAGATTGTCTGTACTACAGAAAGATAAAGGTTTAAGGTCAAATACAACCTTCCACTGCTAAGAGGTGGGAGGCAATGTTGTGCGATATGGAAGACTCATTTTCTAGAAATACTAAAGAAAGAAAAACACAATGATCCACTTGCTCCATTCAGAATTCCCTTAGTGTCATAAACATTTTATTGTTTTACCAAATATATCATTTCCTCTGCCAAGAGTGCCCTTCCCACTCTGTGACTGTCTGGCAAGCATTATGTGTCCTTCAACATTACCTGAAATGTTACCTGCTCTGGGAAACTCCCCCTAAACTATTGACATTGGCTTGATTCCTGCTTCCCTATGTCTCAATATATTAGCTCTTAGCACCTTTTGTTTTAATAATTTGTTTATCTTTCCTGTCTATAAGTCAAGGATCATTTGTTATTTTCCTGTGAATAATCTTTCCCTAGAAAATTGCCTAGAACTTATCAAGCAATCTTGCAAATTCTGCCAAGAAACCCCTGCCTCTTATCTCACATCTGTCTCTGTTCCCAATTTTTCTTAGAAAACACTTTCTTAAGAAGTCATCCTTCCCTCCTCATCCCCACCAAGGTGGGCTTACAATGCCTCTCTGATGCCCCCTCCAATCACCTTGTGTTTGTGTAATGAGTAGGCCAGTGGACACCAGTCTGATTGGGCTTGAATGCCACACCTTTCATTCCGCAGAAGGTTCATAAAGTGCCTTAGGCTACTCATCTGTAAAATAAGAATGATCATAGCACCTCATTGGGTTATTCTGAGTTTTAAGAAAGATGGTTCATGTTAAATGCTATGAATATGGCTGAAACTAAACATTAACAATAATTTTAGCCATTATAAATGTTAGATATTATTATTATTATTATTCATGATTAATCTACTAACCATTTGCTAAAGCACTTTATGTCAGGTAACATTGTATAACAAAAGCTCATAATTAAAATATTAAATAAGTCAATGAATAAAAAATGCAATAAGTATACCATACAATATTTGACCGATCTTAATTTCATGCATTTCCTGTTGTCTTTAGCTGGGTTTTGAGCACTTTCACCACTGGTTTGTGGGATTCTTTGATTCACATAGATGTGGCCAGGCAGCCTAAGAAAAACGAGGGATGCAACTCCGAATTTCAAATTAGATTTTTTTTGTTTTTGAGACTGAAGTCTGATAAAATTTGAAAGCCATTTGAGGAAATGGGGAAGAGCTCTCTAAATGCCAAAACAGAGTGTTGAGAGCAGATAGTCCAGCCCCTAGCTGATTTGCCCCAGTGAATGCCTTGTGGAGCAGAAGCAAGCTGTCCCCATGGAGCCCTGCTCAAATTGCACATTCATGAACACAGTAAGAGCAGTGACTGTCCTTTTAAGCCTCTACATTTGGGGATGGTTTTACACATCAATAGACATCTGCAGCACCTCATTCACTGTGTTTTGCTCATCTATTATATTGCTGAAATTTTACTCTTTTTTGCTAGCCAAAATGAAGTCTGGAGATCTAAACATAAAGTTTCAAAATCATTCCACATACGGAAGGAGCACAGGCTAGGATGTGAAGGAATTTCTTGCCACCGTGGAGAAGAAAGCAACTTCAATATGGAGGATAGCTTAGGACAGCCTCTGATTGACTGTGACTTGAGGAAAGACACAGCTTTTGCCCAGTGGAAAGGTGGAAAGTTACTAGTAAGAAAGACAAAGACCCAGAGAAGAGGCAGGGTGGAAGGAAAGGTGAACACCGGGAGGGAGCAATCTTACAAGCCCACCGCCCCTCTGCAGGGAACTGCAGCGCTAGGTGGGGTGGTATCATGAGAAAGACATGGTTCTAGGCACAAGGGAGTCAGCAGAGAACGAGCCGGCGGATTGCTGTTACCATAGAACATCTATACCCTCCCGGTGAGCCTGCTGCACAACGAACAATCCTAGTGAGTAAATCATGCAGTGTGTTAGTGGTAACTACTCTGGTGAAAACTAAAATGAAAAAGGGAAGCAAAGGCAATCTCATGTGGTTTGCCAGTTTAGAAGGGAGGTCTTTCTGAAAAGATAACAAATGATTAATGACCTAGCGGGGGCGGGTAGAGAGACAGAGAGAGAAGCACCTGCGGGTATTTGAGTGTAGAAGGGAACAATAAAAAGAGCTTTTGTGAGTGCTCAGGAGACAGCAATGGCAGTGACTGGGGAAAGGGGAATGGGTGAGGGTCCTGCTTCTGGGAAGTTCTTTACAGTACTGTGAAAAGCCATGGCAGAAATGTAATGGCTACAACCAGAATCATCTTTTGTCCCTAAGTCTTCAGTTTGGGCAGGTCTTAGTGAGGACAGCTGATCTCTGTTCTGGAGGGCATCAGCACCCAGGTGGCTCCCTCAGATGCCTGGCAAGTAGGTGCCGGCTGTCAGCTGGAGCTTGAGGAGAGGTGCTATTTGGGGTCTTGTTCTTTTTGCACAGGCGGTTCCCCAGATTGTGAGATACCTTACACAAGGTGCCTGCATGGAAAGAGTGATGTCCCACAAAGTAGATCATGGGTGCTGTCATAACTCAGCCACTAAACAGTCCTAGAGGTGAGCTGGAAGCAGGATGGAGACCCCAGTGACAGAAGCGTTAAGGAATTTGAGGGTCATGTTCTAACACTGCTACTGAAGGAGGAAAGGTAGAAAGAACCAAAGAAGACAGCCTGTTCTTCCCGAACTTCATAGACCACTGTGAGGAGTTTGGCTTTTTCTCAGACAGGGATGAGGAACTACTGGGGGACTTTCATTAGGGTGTGACTTGATTCAAGTAATGTTTAGTAGGCTGGTTCCAGCTGCCAGGTGAAGCTCAGATAAGCCAGTGAGGAGTCTGCAGGTATCCAGGCAAGGGGTGGGAGTGGGTTTTTCCCATGGTGCCAGCAACACAGAGGCTAAGAAGTGATCTGATTCTGAGTATACTCTGAAGGAAGAGCCACCAGTATTTCTCGATGGACTATCTATAAGACAGGAGAGAAAATAAAGTGGCCATTATTTGCTGTAGAGAAGGCTGAGGAGAAGCAGATTTGGTGTTTAAGAGAAGGAGCTTTCTTTGTGGCACATTAAATTAGATATCAAAATAAAGATGCTGAGGAAATGGGTGAGTCTATGAGGCTGGATGTCAAGGGAGAAGCCCGGGATGCAATGTCAGTCTGTGCAGCATCAGCATAGACATGCTATCTAAAACCTGGAGTCAGATGCTATCAGCCAAATGACTGAGGATTGATATAGAAGTGATCTAAAGATTGAGCCATGGCATATTCCAGCACTGAGTCCTGATGAGGGGTTTAAGAAGGCACCAGCAAAGGAAGATATTGAAAAGCACCAGTTGAAGTTAGAGGAAAGCCAGGGCACTGGAGCATCCTGTGGACCGGATGGAAGCATTCTGAGAAGAAAGAAGTTACCTTGGGCAATGTCCTTGACAGGGGAACTACAGTGAGGGCTGAGGATTTTCAATTGGACCATCACAGTGAAGGCCACTGGGCTCTCCATAGGACAAGTTCTGTGGCAAAGCCTCAGCCAGTGGATTCAACATGTGCCTGTGGGGGAGGGGGATAGGAACACAGACTATGTCTCAAGGAGTTTAATGATAACTGAAAAGGGAAAAATACGTGGATTGTGGCTGTGGACAGAAGCAGCATAAGGGAAGTTTTAAATGACAGAAATGCTAAGGAAATCCAGGAAAGAGAAAAAATAATGCAGAAGAGAAGGAGAAGTGCCCTGGCCATGACAGTGAGTTAGCAGGGCAGGATGAGATTTAATGCATATCTGGAGAGACTGGCCTTGGCTGGGAGCAAGAACCATTTGTTCATGGAAATTGGAGGGTAGGAAGCTGCCAGGAGTGATCAGATACATGGTGAATGTTTAAATTAAAAACAGTTACAGTAAAACACATTGCCATTAATTCTCCCATTAGTGCCACTTTCTGAGGCAGTTCTTTATGAGTTATGATCTAAATGCCATAAATGCTACTGCTAAGTGCTATCCAACAAAAAATCAGGCTTGTAAAAACATGATAGTGTGTCCCATCCACTCTTTTTTTTTTTGCCATACCTGGTACCATGAGACTTTTGACTCAGTTTCTAAGTTACCATGAAAGGTAAAATTTTGAATTGAATCAGGACATTATTATAAAATAAATAAACACTCATGAAAGAGAACTGCCAAAACTGCTTCAGAAAGTGGCAAGAATGATGCGATAAGTATGCTCCAACCAAGGGAAAAACTTTGAGAGTGATTAATGAAAATGTATCTTCTACTGTAAAAATTTTAAAAAAATTAATTACCTTATATTTTATTACACTACATCTATGCACATGGCTTATAGAAGACTGGTAGGTGTGATGGTGGAATTTCTCTTCTGGTTAATGTTATTTTCTCAGCAAAGTCAGAATTAGGGGCATCACAGGAAAAGGAGGGTAGAGAGAGAAGTTGAAGGAGACAGTGAGCAGAAGAGATGTGCCCTTGACGTTAGTGATCACAAATTGGAAATAAAACCATTTGACACGATTGTGGTTTTCTCTAGCCACACTCAGCAGCACAAGTGCAGACACAGAGGAAACTGAGAATTGGTTTTAACCAGAGCTGTATTTTTATCAGTTAATAAAGTGAAATAAAAAAGAATGAGGTAAGAGATTGAGCGTTTATGCAAGGGGCTGATTATAATCATTGGTCGTGGAATTTAAGCTGGGCTAGGAGAGAAGACAGGTCACGGTAGAGGTGAGGGTACAAATGTGATAGATGTAACATTTTAGATATCTGAAGGCTGTTGGATTTGGGAGTACATTACAGGAAAAATCTGGACAGAGAGAAGAATAGGAGGAGAGTGGATGACTTGAGTTGAGATTAGGGTGGATTTCAACAAGAATGCTAAGCTCGAGAATATGATCACCACAGTGAACGGTTAAAGTAAGTGGAGGACTGTATCAAGAGAGAGGGAGAGGGCAAGAAGCTAATAACCAAGGCAGAGAAAGACTCATCTTTTTCAATGCTGCGTGCACACATTATTGGATTTTTTTTTTTTTTTTTTTTTTTTTTTTTTTGTCTTTTTCGGTACCGGGGATTGAACTCGCGACTGCCTGCTTGCAAGGCAGGCAATTATGCCGCTGAGCTAAACCTCCAGCCCCTCGTGCACACATTATTACCCCAAGTGTAGCCCTGGAGAAAGTAACTAAACAGTATGCTTTTGCTCCCTGTAACTGCTCCAGGTGGTTCTTAAATAAAGACAGGGAACAAGGTCCTGGGTCAGGGCTGGGAAGATGCAACGTGAATGGATCTCTGAGAGGTTCTGAACCTCCAAATAATCCACTGAAGACCGTATACGGTGGCTCCTTCCTCCTTGATGAGATGGCATTCGAGGACAGCTGTGTATCGTTATGAGGGCAGGAGCAACCTTTGGTTCATAAGTGGTTGTCTTGATTCTTACTGGGATCTACTACTGGCGTCACCCATTTGTCCCTGGGCCCTGCGCACAGGAACCCATGTGTTCTTTTTGGCACCCACCTGTAAGATGGAAGGACCAAGGATTCCAAAGTCAGTCTTTCTCCCTTCAGGTCCTTTCTCCTTTCAATCATCTCCTGGATGAGGCCACGGGTATACAAGGTATGAAGAATTTTGAGACTTTTAATACATATCGCCTAGTATCCTTTAGAAATATTTCCATGGTGTATGATAATGCCCATTTTTCCACACAGTTTCCTACTCTCATTATTACAAAGTCTGTCTGGAAAGACTTCTTGTAACCCTTGACTTGGTGTTTTCATGATGAGAATGTGTCTGTTTTTAATCTGGCTTTTTCCTCACACTTAACTGGACCAATTATCTTCTTTCATGAAAGCTTGTGTGCCATTGATAGGCCATCAGGGGACCTGGTTCTACAACAATATATGGAGGCAAAATGACTTCAATTAAAAAAGTACTGGCTCAGGGGCCCCTTTCCCATGGTCAGGAGTCGCTCATACCCCTGGCCTAGGGCACCTGTTCTGTCTTCCTGCGAGCTCTTTGTTTCTACGACCATGTATCTCCCTGTTACAGAGAACACTCCTGTCAGCTCACCTTAAAACCTGTGGACAGAAAGGTCAACCCAAAGTCAAGTGTATTTGGATGCAGTTCTTCTGCCTCACATCCTCTCCTTGCAAATGTGTGGCCTAAATAGAAATTTGAATTCTGCTTGCCTTTGTTCAGGCTGATAGAGATCTTTCAATTCACTTTGGATAATATTTATTGAGCTTTGCTATGGTTCCGAGTGACGCTGAAGTGTAATAGAAGCCCACATCTGTTCTTCCTTTCTGGTAAGGTCTTTTTCTTTTCTCTCTATGAAACTTTTGTTCACTCACCAACATTTCCTGCTTGGTCTCCTCTACAGAGAATTCAGAAAGCCATGACTGTCGTCACCTTCCTGCCACGTGGCTGCCAGTTCTCTGACCAGTTCTGAGTCTGACCATTTGACTGTGAAATCATAGTAAACAAGAGCAGGATAAGATAACTGCAGGCCAGAGGTTTTTTCTTTGACTCCTAGCCAGATAAGATGCATTGTTCTGACCATGAGCTCACCTTTAAACAATGGCTTGTGGTTAAAAGAAAGGGGGCTGGTAACAGTGGGCCAAACCTGAATAAATGAGATGATGATTGAGAACTTTCTGGTTTATATAGTACTTTCAGGAGCTCCAAAAGTTGAATCATATTTTCCCTTTTGCTCAGAATTGTTTTCCTTTCTTCTCAGAATTCACTTGAGACTCTTATTAGTGAACTAAGAATTTAAACCGAGAGAGAGAAAACATTTTGGTTTTTAAACATCTTTTTAGCCTGTCTAAAGGGTTTGGGGAACAAAAGTCTGAGTCCTAGTAATGAAAAATTGAGTAACAGCTTAATGCAACATTAGGATACAGTTTGTGAGGAAATAACCTGTATTTTTGTATGCTGTTTACCCACATAGAAATGCATATGTGAGCACACTGACACATGCACAGATACATGCTCAATAATGCCACATTATTTTTAACAGAAACATATGGAAATATATTTATGTATATATTTGTTTGAAATGTGAATTGCATCTGCAGAAGTTGCATAATCTTGTCCTAGAGAGAGGCACTTGCATGGTGTGTAGGTTTTAGAGTAACTCTCTCCTTCCCTTGTTCGAAACTCGAGTTAGTGGTTATCATTAGCACTGAGCAGAGGAGCGTGTCCCAAAGGGTGACAAAATAAAACGTAATCCTCCATGTCAGCTTCTGGGTGTGATGTCATGGAGATGTACATCCTTGGTGTCTGCCAGGCTGCCTCCCTGCTCTGGAAAGTGGAAGCCAGTGATAAATGTCGGTACTCTTGCATTGCCATGTGGAAGTGAGCTGTAGCTGTCTGGATCACATGCAGAAGGGAGAGAGCTCAAAATGTGAGTGCCAGATGGCACTTAGGAACTGGGCACATGGGACGACTGCTGGGGGTGTTTATTAGCTGAAACAAGTGGCCTGGCATCACGAGGTGCCACCTTGTCCTTCTAGGAGCACTCTCTGGAGTGCATTACCCAATTTTGCTTTTAGACACCCATTAAGCACACAGCCTTCCCCTGTCTCCTTATAATGGACTCACTCACTGAGATGTGTTTGGAGGGATCTTGGCAAGCCAATGTCATCAAAATCTGCAGAGCAAGAAAGGTGGTATGCGAGGAAAACCTAACTGCAGGGAAATCATCCCACCAACAAAGCCAAAGGGATGTGTCGTTGTCTTTTAATGAGTGATGACATTTCTTCCAAAGTGTAACCAGGCTTGAGTCAAAAGTGACATGTTCCAGGTCATATAGAGTCAAAAGTGACATGCCTGTAATCACAGCTCTTGAGTGGCAGAGGCAGGCAGATCTCCATGAGTTTGAGGGTAGACTGAGTACATGGTGAGTTTAAGATCAGTTTGAAGGACATAGCAAGGCCTTGTCTCAAACAATAAAACAAAAGCAAAATCAAGAACAAAAAAGTGACGTATCACCTGTATCTACTTCTTTACTGAAAACTTGTCTGTGTAAATGGTTGACAGTCCCATTCAACATGAAATCTTACTTTTCTTACTTCATGGAGAAGTAGGAGAAGAAAAACCTTCACAATATTCAAACCTCAGTGTGCATTTTTCACTTTATAGTTTATAAAATACCTTCATATCTGCTCATCTCTGCTTCCAATCACAAGTGGTCACCTTAACTTCTCTGATGCAGAAAGAGACTCTGAGTGTGGGTTACCCTGCTTCTGTTCACACTTAGTGAGAAGCCACGTCCCCTGCCCCCAAGTCCTACCTGATTTGACTTTTCATCAACAACCATTGTTTTTCAGACACTCACTGTGTTCCATGTGCTTTGTCCCTATTATTTTGAGACTTTCAATAGGTCTGCAGCATCCACTCTAATAATAGCTAACAATCAATAAGCATTTACTATTCTCCAGACACTGTTCTAGGTACTTTCTCTATATGAGCTCATCTAATTTTCCCAAGAGGCTATGAAATAGGTATTGTTAACATCTCGTTCTACAGGTAGAGAAATTGAGGTGTAAAGATATATTCAACTCTAGGGCTCACATTTTTTAAGTTGCCACTATGTACCGTTCTAGCTAAGAAAGAGTTCATGCTTGAGTATTTTTAGCAGGACTTGTAAGTTAAGAAGGCCTCTAGATAAACTCACTTCTTTATGGTTTTTATTTTTCTATTTTATGGAAAAATTTTCATAAAAATATAATAGGATAATAACAATAGTTAATAGATTGCATATTGTTTTCTTTAAAGTAGTTGTTCAGGGTAAAAGATATGGGCATTAAAATTTCTCCAATCAGTATTAGCACAGACCTTTCTTTTTTTTTTTTTTTTTTATCGGTACCAGGGATCGAACTCACGACCGCCTGCTTGCAAGGCAGGTGTTTATGCCACAGAGCTAAATCCCCAGCCCCCCAGACCTTTCTTTTTATTGAACAAAGAGACACTGATAGTATAACTGGCATGCATTGCCCTTTGGCTTTTCATTCTTTCCTCTTTCCCAACCCTAGTTCCTTTTTTGTTTTGAACAATTTCTTCCCATTTTGCAATATCTGTAGTACATTTTAGACTTCATTTACTGACTCTTTCAGTTTCTTATACTAGGAAGACAATACAATGTTTGCACATGAAGTCTGATGATTATGGTCTCAAGTTGCATCCACTTACCTATAAAAGTTTCAAGTTTATTCTTTGTGACTGAGTAGTATTACATTGTATAAAAAGACCGTATCATTCTTATCCATTCCTCAGTTGATTGGCATTTGGGTTGTTTTCAAAATATAGCTATTACAAACTGTGCTGCAGTAATCATGGGTACACATATACTGCTGCGATACCATGCATTTAATTTTTCGGGAAGACACTCAGAAGGAGAAGAGCTGGGTCAAATGAGACCTCTAATCCTAGCTCTCTGAGGAAATTCCATACTGATTTTCACAGTGGTTGCACCAGTCTGCACTCAAAAGGAGAAGGTTCCTTTTTTTGCAGTGGAGAAGTATTCCATTTTTCCCATAGCCTCTCTTGTATTTATTGGTTGATTTCTTGAGAATAGTCATTCTTTCCGGAATGAGATAGAATCTTAGTGTTGTTTTAATTTGCATTTCTCAAAGGATGTCAAGTAGTTTTTTATATATTTATTTGCCATTGTATTTCTTCATCTGGGAAGTGTGCATTCTTTTCAGATACCCATTTTTGGATTGGGTCTTTAAATCTGGGAGGGGTCTGATTTTTTCAGTTCTAAATTTATACGTTTTAGATATAAGTCCTTTCAAAGACAATTGGCTAAAATTTTTTCCCACTTTGTGGGTTGCCTTTTTATTCTGTGATTTCCTTTGAGGTACAAAAACTTTTTAATAAGAACCAATTACTGGGTTCTCTTCCTTATGGTTTTTAGATCTAGCCCGTGTTCTCTCTAGAGTGAATACCAACTCCTGTACAATTGAAAAACTTTGCCAGCTCTCCAGGGTCTATTTTGGATCAGAAATCACTAGCCTTGCTAATGGAAATGTAATTGCTGACTAGCAGTAGATGCTAAGCATCTACTTGGGGACCTCTTGGTAATGCAGTGTCTCAGCAACAGAGCTAAGGAGTCCAAGCCTGCACTATTAATGAGATTCCCAAGTGGTTTGTAGGTACTTGAAGTTTGAGAACGCCTGGTCTAAGCAGGACCTATAGCCTTAGAAGGCATCTTTCTGAGTCTCAGCTGCATGCTTGAATCTCTAGGAAGCCTCACAAAGCACCAATGTCTGGACCCACTTCCAGAGATTTGGACTTCCTGGCAGCCTAGATATCTGGAATTTCCAAAGCTCCCCCGATGGATTTACACTGCAGCCACGGTTGATAACTGCTGATCTGGGAAACCTCACAGCCCTCAGCAAACCCCTCAGGTTTCAGACACACTCTTATACCCAGACATCTGAATCTGCCCTGGGGTGATTAGAGAAATTCTCAAAATGCTGTTCACTCCAAAGTTTACGGTAGTTATCATCTGTTGGGCAATCCTTAGAGTAGAATGAGTATCACTCACATAGGACAGGCTGGGAAACTGCCTCTGCTCCTGCCTTATTGTTTTCTTCCTTTTTAAAAAGTCCCATGTTAAATAAGCCCTCACTTAGCTCTGAATGCAGAAGAAGAGATGTTTGGAAGCTCTGGCATCCAACTGCCAGCCAAAGTGTTACACTAACTGCTCCAAGCGAACAAGTCTGTGTAGTGAAGAAGTTGGGAATGAAGGAGATCTGGAGTACAAAGCAGACATGTACCCCACCCTTGATAAACTACAGCTCCTCAGTGCGCAAGAACCTCTTAAAGCCCACGAGCCTAACATTGCAATAGAGGCACGGGTTATAATAAAAAAGGAGCAATTAATTTTCTAAGGCAAGGAACTTATTTATGGTCTTATCTTTTTTCAAGAAAGTATGTTCTACGAGGGCAGACAGATCCTCAGTCCCAAATGTACTCGACACTAATAGGTGTTTGTAGTCATTTGCTGAATGGAGAGGGGAGGGGTCTGTCAGGTGACGTGATAGCCCTTGATAGCATTTATTGAATGCTTTGTGTCAGGTATTTTATGCACACTATCCCATTTAATCCTCATAACAACCTAAAGAAGTACATTACTTTTACTTGTTAAGCCTTTCATTGTTTTAGTGAAGTTAAATAGCTAATCCATTGGTGGGAGCTTCCTAATAGGAGAAAGAGTCCGAATTTATCTATTAAACTCCTACTGGGTCAGTTCCAGGCAGTATTCTAGGTGTTTAGGCTGCATCAGTAAACAAAACAGAAAAGATAATTACCTCTATAAACTCAAAGGAAAGGGGCACACAATAATCATTATAAATAAGTAAATCAAATCATATAATGTGCCAGAAGGTATTAAGTGCAGGGATGGAAAACAAAGAAAGAAAAGATGAAGGCAGAGAGAAAGAGTGCCAGAGAGGTTGCTGGGGTGGTGAGCACTTTTGATGGCTACTTTTGTGTAGACTTGGCCAGGCTATGTATCTAGTTACTTAATCAAACAGGAGTCTAGGCGTTTCTATGCATGTATTTTATAGATGATGTTACCATCTTATAATCTTACAATCTTCTATTTTATAGAAGAGGTTACCATCTTACAATCAGCAGTTGATTTTTATAAAGGGGATTTGCCTTGGTAACTTAAGTGGGCTGTGCACAACCAGTTCAGAGCAAAAGCAGGTTTCAGAAGAAGAAATTCTACCTTAGCATTTCAGCCTTAATGCCTCCCTGTGTTCCCAATCTACTGGTGTGCCCTACAGATTCTGTATTCAAGCTAGGATAGTAACATCAATCACCCAAGCATCCTGCCTACCGGGTTGCTCTATAGATTGAGATGTAAATTCCTGAAGTCCTTAAAAGAAGCCAGAAGAGCACCCTGATGGACACAGAGTTTGTTATCAAGGGTCAGATACCAGTATATTAAGTGCTTGAAAATGTTTGCATAGCTTGGAATTCAGTAACAATAAATGCTAAAAAAAATTTTGGGGCACATGATAGAAAGGGTTGGACTGCTTACCTTGAAGAAGAGATTGTTGGCAAAAACCATGAACATGAAAGGCGATTCTGGTTTATATCCAGAAAGGTGTATAGGGAAACCCCTGTAGTCTTAGAGAAGATATATTGTATATAGTCATTAACAGAATTTCCCTACAAGTGTGAGCATTAGAGTGCTTCTGGTGATACGGCGATGAAAGCAAGGAATGTCTTATAACAAGTGTTCCTCATTATAAAGTGGTGGAAAACTTGACTCACAGTTGTGTTCTGCTATTGGGTAAAAGGCAGCACTTTCATGTGATGAGCTTGAATGTTTAGCTGAGGAAATTGTGGAAGGTGAATCCTAGCTACTTCTTACAGCAAACTGTGGTGGGAAACAAATCAGAGAATGAAGAGTTATTTAAAAAAGGAGCCAACACCTATGATTTGGAAAATTCTCAGTGCTAGAGGTGTGGTACACACACCTGAACCCAGCAGTTGGGAGGCTGACTCAAGAGGGTCACTGTGAGTTCAAGACCAGCCTGAACTACATAGTGACACCTGGTCTCCAAAAACCTTTTTTTAAAAAAGAAAAGGCTCAGTCTGTATGGAATCAACATAAGAGAATAGTCAAAAAATTGTTTGCTAAGAAAGTTAAGTATGTGACTTGCGGATCTAATCAGCCACCTCAACAGATACCCTGAGTAGAGATGGAGTTATTTGGAAGATCTATGGAGTTCACAGATCCCCCCAAGATCCATGGAAAGCTGGCAGGCGCTTGAGTATTTTACGCCAGTGGAAACACTCTCAACCTGGCCAAAAAGAGACCGAGGTGGGACGAAATGAAAAATAACTCTGAAAAGTAGATAAGGGCACCCACAGGGCTAGAGCTACACCAAAATTCCAAGGCATAAGGCTGCCCCAACAGGCCTGGAGAGGGAGGCATGAGCCACAGGGAATCACCGGCAGGCTGGCAGCCTACAAAATTTGTCCTGCTGCCTTGTGAACATGCCCTGGATGAGGATCCCTTTTATTTCTTCCATTCTTCGCTTCTCAGAAATGGACATGTCTTTCCTGTTGTCTCTCCATTGTACTTTGGAAGGGAGTGACTTATTTTTTAGGTCTCGCAAGTTCACAGGCAGAGAAAAATTTTGTCCCAGGATGGACCACATCCAGCGGCTCACCCATGACAAATTTGTATGCAATTTGGGACCTTTAGAATTGGCTCTGTTTACAGAGGATTTTGGATTTAGAGTTAATCTTGGAATGGGTTAAGACTGTTGAAGATTTGAATAGTGTGAATGCATTTTTCATATGAAGAATGAAACCATCTACCAAGTTCATTTTGATTCAGAACTACAAAATGTGACCTTATTTGGGAAAAGAGTCGTTGTAGGTACAATTAGTTAAGAGAAGTCACAATAGATTAACACAGATTTTAGCCCCATTGAAAAAACAGAGTCACACAAGGGGAAGATCATGTAAGGACACAGAAAGATTGGAGTGATGAATCTAAAAGCCAAAGAGTGTTAAGGTTTGTGGGCAGTCTCCAAAGACTAGGATAAGACTTGGAAGGATTCTCCTTTGGAGCCTTCAGAGAAAAGTATGACTTTGCTTCCAACTTGATTTTGGTCTTCTAGCCTTCAGAACAGGAAGAGTAAATCTAGCCAGATGTGGTGACGCATGCCTGTAATCCCAGCACCCAGGAAATTGTGGCAGGAGGGTCGCTGTGAGTTTGAGGTCAGCCTGGGCTACAAGGTCAGTTCAAGGTCAGTCTGAACTGCGTAGTGAGACCTGGCTTTCAAAAGACAAAAAGAAAAAAGCAAGCCTCTGTAGTTTTAGTTCCCTAAATTTGTGGTATGTACATTTTTTCAGGCATCCTAGGAAACTAATTCAGTTATTTAGATATTTAGACGAAGGGCGAATTTGAACAAATATTTTAAGAAGGTGGGAAAACCATTCAAGTGGGTCTTTAGGGGAAGAATTCCAGGTTAAGGAGACCACTACAGCAGGAGCTCTATCCTGGGATTCATTGCCTAGTATTGAAGGCTACATTTTTTAACACTTCACAATAAAAGCAATTCCTGTTCGCTGAATAGATATGAAGCATTAGACTATACAAAAGTCAGTAGGGATGGGGATTTAGCTCGGTGGCATAAGCGCCTGCCTTGCAAGCAGGCAGTCATGAGTTCCATCCCTGGTACTGATAAAAACGAAAAAGACAAAAAAAAAAAAAAGAATCAAAAGTCAGTGGTCTCACTGTCAGAGAGAAGGGAAGGAGGAGGAGGAGGAGAAAGAAGAGGAGAGGGAGAGAGACTGAGACAGAGCAAGAGAGGAGGAGGAAGAGTGACTAGGGAGGAGGGGGATGAGAAAGAGAGAGAGGAGAGGAGAGAAGAGGAGAGGACATGAAGTCAGCCTTCCTTCAGCCTTTCCTTTTAGCCATAAGGACCTATGGATCTAGTCCAGGCCTTTCCTTTTATCAGGAGTACCCCAGAGTCCCTAAACCTTGAAGAAGTCTGTGAAGAAGTCCCTGAGCATCTTTGAAACATGTAAAACTCTGCTTCAGGAGCTGATCATTGCCTAATGCCATCCTGCGATTCAGTGCTGAGTCTGGTTCTTTGGAGGTTTTTTTTACGAATGAGTCAGTCTAGAGAAGAGGAGGTGCCTTGGGATGGATGCTGGAGGTCACTGTTGGTAGTGTCTCAACAACACACGCAGCAATGCTGAACCATACCCGTGGATCCTACAGATTTTTGAATTATGGTCCCAGAAGCCCAAAGAACTTTGGACCAGAACATTGACTTCATGAGAAACAGAGTTGCCTGCAAGCCTAGGCCAGAGGGTTCTAACTGGTGCATTTGTTTCTATAATCAGTAATTCAGGAAAAAGTGGAGAGGGCAGTGGCTCTGTGATGGTTAAAATTATATGTCAATTTGACAGCCACATAATGCTCACATATTTGGTTAAATATTATTTTGGGTTTTCTGGGAGGATATTTCTTAATAAGATTGACAGGTCAGTACACAGAAGAAAGGATGTCACCCTTCCTAGTATGTGTGGACCTCGTTTAGGCAGTTGGGTTGCAAAGAACATCCTCCTTCAAGGAAGAGAGAACCCTTTCCATATGGCAGCCTTCAAGCTGGAACATAGCTTTTTGCTTGCCTTTTAGACTTAACTTAAAACTGTTTTTTCCTGGCCATCAGGCTGGACCTCTACCATTGTCTCTTCAGGGTCACCCCAATTTGCCAACTGACTTTGTAGACCCTGAACCTTGCTGCCTCCATAATTACATGAGCCACGTCATTCATATATATAAGGCTGCATGTTTCTCTGAGTGCACACATATGTACATCTTATTGGTTCTGTTTGCTTTAGTTAGAGTTCAACTTGGTTCTTGGCTTTGAATTTCAACTGTATTGCTTACTGAGTCAGGCAGTTTGTGAGAGATTTTAACCTTTCTATAAATGAAGCCTCTTAAGTGTAAAATGAAGTGGTTGACAGGATCTACGTCACAGTGATATGAGATGAGTATGTGATAATCTCTATAAACCATTGCATCTCACCCAGCTCAAATTAAGTACTCAATAAATATTTGTGATTTTCATTAGGACATATCATGTCCATCAGAAACAACATGGGGGATGAAGATATGAAACACTGGCTTTCCCATGAACCAGCCACATCTCTCGGATATGTTATTTGCCTGGCCCCGCATTCTCATCTGCAAAATGGCAATAACCCTCAGTATCTTTGCAAAATGTAGCTCACTGTCCGCTTCTCATCTGCGGACAATAATAGAGAATTCATAGAAATACTGCCTATTGAGAGTGATTATGTTTATGTGTAATTATGTTTTTCGAATCCAGTTATAAAGAGTCTAGGATTGCATTTACTGTACCTCCTTGAAATTTTTCAGTATTTTAGTAATTTATTTTTATTGTAGTTTCAGATGTAGCATTATTTCATAACAGATTTGGAGACAATGATAACAGCAGGTTCCTCAGTAAAGATTCTTTGAGAACTCTCCAGACTAGTGCTTCTTCAGTTTCAGTGCAAATGCATCAACCAAGAACTCTATTAAATGAGTATGTAGCTTATGATCCAGCAGATCTGGGGGTATGAGCATGCGGATCTTGCTCTCCCATAGGGCACTCAGAGTGGCAAGGCCATAGATGACATTTATTACCTCACACTAGTTAATTTATACCCTGCTTTCTTAAAAAATGGAATTACAGGAGCATGAGGAAATTAAGATGACCTTTGAAGTCTTCTAAATGGGTCATTTCTTTAAGACTTTTATATACTTGTTTAAATAAAGGTTCAAAAGGACCATCTGTGGATGGTCACCATATTGTTTTCCATTTTCATCTAGAAATCTTAAGTCTAGATAACTTTACTGGGTACTAAATCTCCTGCACTGAGATGTTAGAAATGCATTTTTGTGTAGTTAGATTCAGACCAATGGATTCTTAAAAAGACAAAATCTCTAAACCAGATGAGCCATCACTGTAGTCAGAACAACTGCCCTTTGAGAGGCAGGGGTCCAGTTTAGTCATCTTGTGCTAGGCTTCTCCACGTTAGATGACTTGCCCTCTGAAGAGGACACATGGTCCAGTGGGAAATGTGGATAAAAATGAGCAACGAATGTATGTGTGCAGAGTAGAGTGGACAGCAGTAGCTTTATTTCCTATAGATTTTCATTCTGGAACTTGTCATATAATAGATTATGATGTAGCTGGAAGGGACAAGGAGGGGGGATGGTGCCACTGGAGCTTGAGTAGTGGAATGGAGGTTGTCTGATGGGAGCTATAACCTTAATACTCGGTTGCTATGAGAATCAGCAGGTAAGATGAGGTGCAGGACAGAATAAATAGCTTGTCTTCTTCCACTTTCCAGTCTACAAGCCAGCCTTCCCTGTTGACCAGCCCTGGATTTTGCTCTACACAGGTCAGCTACTTGGAGCACAGAAGAGGGCAGAGAATGGAGGACAGATTTAGAGATGTGCTTGGATAGCAGCCAGCACAGAACTCACATTACATACCATGACCCCTTGATCTCAGGCTGATCATAAGATTTCCTGCACACATGTATGTTGGAAATCACCACCTGACACATGCCACCTTGTGTTGGAACCAAATAACATGGGACATACAGTACAAGAGAAAAGTTCATTAAGGTTAAGTTAACTTAACCTAAACCTCCTTTCCAAAGAAAGTGGTTGATGAGCCAAGGATACTATCTTTCTTCCAGCTGCTGTATTGAGAGTATTTTTAAGTTTTCATTGCACTTGATTTCTCTTTCATATTTAATACCTGATCAGTAATTTCCTCAAAAGATTCTTTCCTTTGTGGCTCTGGTTTTTTCCCTCCTCTGTGTCTGTTGCTTGTTGGGTCGTCTGTAGGTCCCTCCACATCCATCTCCTCTTTCAGTGCTGCTGTTCACCAAAGTGCTGGCCTTGGGTCCTCTCACTGGGTGGCTGTTCTCTGACCATTTGCCTTCATACTCCTGAGTTCATCCATAAATGGGTGAGTCCGGTGAGAATCAGAATGGGAGATGGAGCATCTCTTATTCAGTGCTCTGAATCTCAGTGAATGTTAGATCATACCTGAAGGAGTAAGGGCACATGAAGGGCATTGCAATGAGCTATCAGAAGAAAGGTCAAGAAAAACTGAGCTGAGTTGTGGAACCAGGTAAAGACAATTGATGAGAGCGAGCCTTTCCTTGCTGCATCTCCTTAGGATGTCAAGGCTCTGCTGGACCATAGCTCTCCGAAGTCCCACACAACTCAGGAATCTTGGTAGTGTCAGAATGGAGAAGTAAGCAGAAATAAGAAAGAAATATATAACTGCTTTGAAAAATTGTATTTTGATTGGCAAAGCTGAGTTCTAGAGTGGCTGGGCAGATGGACTAACCTTGTGGTCCTTAACTGAGGGCAGCACAGTTGTCCCTGGAGTGTTGCATTGTCACTGGCCCATGTTCCATAAGTAATGGGTACAGAGTAGGGGATGGTGCAAGGTAGATGCTCCACAGGCATGGAACGAACGCTTTGATTAGAACCTCAAAATGAATTTGCCCCAAAGTAGTTTATTCTCCTCCTTACCCGCTGCTCAATCCATTCTTTTTTCTGGATTCTGGCTTTCAAGTGGCATTTGGAAATGTGTGTGGATGAGGTGGGCCTGAGGGAAGGACTTTTGCATGTTGCAGTGAGTAGGCAATACTGTTGGCATTTAGTGGATTGTAGCCATGAGGCCAAACATTTTTAAATGCACGTGAGGGTCTCACACAAAGACTTTTCCTGTGCCAAGTGCCGCTATCATATCTGTTAAGAAACACCGTATGAAGTTATCCTTGGAAACCCAACCATCCACATGAGAAACCTGGACATAATCAAGGATTCCTTTCTCTCTCTTTTCCTCTACCCCACCCAGCTATGCTCCCACTGATGCTGTCCTCTAAATATTTCTCCAACCAATGTCCTTCTCTTCATTTCCAAGTCTTCCTCTTGTTATTACCTAGACTGCATGCTTTGGTTGGCAGAAACTCTGCCTGCCAAACCTGTGTCAGGCACACAGAATGTGCTGTAAAATATTTGTTGACTGTATTTTAACTTCTTCTACTCCTTTCTCCTCTTTCGTAAGAGTGAGCATTCTAAAATGCGTATCTGGCCAGGTTACCCTTCTGTTTACACCCTACTTATTAAATCTGCCTTATTAGAGAAAAATAGCGCTTTAATATGGAATGCAGGCCCCTTGTCTGGCATTCCGACCTCATCACACACCATTCTTCCATTTAAAGCCTTTGTTCCAGATTTTGTAATCTATTACTGAGTTCTCTGACATTTTTTCACTTTTGTATCCCTTGTCAGAAGCATCCTTTCTTTCATAAATTTAGATCTAGTCAAAGTGCCATTTCCTCTAGAAAGCCTTCCGTGACCGCTTCTTCCACCTCCAGATGGACACAGAATCTTTACCATACTTCATACAGCTCTGTTTCATGCCTCTATCCCACTGTACGGCAATTGTTTCCTGAGTTTCCATCCTTCTAGCAAGTGGCAACTTGTGCCACTAGCTTGTGGCCAGGCACTGTTTCTTTCATTTCTCCCCCTCCTGTGCTTACTCAGTCTTTGGTCTGCTGTCGTTCACTTGATACTTACTTGTATGTTTGGAGAAACATGAAGGAAAAGTGAGGCTGATTAGTAAAGTCAGACATGAAGACTCCAGTGCACCCCATCTCTTTTACAGAGCTTAGAAATCATGAAAACAGTGGGTGCATTAATATATTCATTTTGAAGTGAAACTAGCACAGAATGAGTAGAAATTATTCCATCTTCAAAAATATCTATTAAACACTTATTATGTCCCAGAACAAAGATAATGTTTGGATGGAAGGCGCATCAGAGCTAAGAGATGGATGTTACTTGGATGTGGCCAATGAGAGATCATCAAGGGAATAGTACAGTCACATAGGTACCATGCAAGGCCAGGCTCACAGAGGGGTGATGGCCTGGCCTCTGGAATTTATTGAGTTCATAATGTTAGAATGAGGGTTGGCTAACACCAGAAATAGTACCAGCTAGCTTCCTTGTCACTGTATGGGAGTTGAGATGAACTACTAAAGAAAAATGTCTAGAAGGTATAGCCAAGTTTCCTCCCATCTTGGTCAGCAGCCAGGAAAAAGGAGCCTGAGTTCCCAGGAGGAAACGTGGTCCTGGAACGTCTTGTTTATCAACGGTACCTCCTGGGCAGCTTTAGTCATTGGTTTCTGTTAAAAGCGGGAAGAAGAGTTAAATAAACAACAGCTTGTCACTTCAAACACCTGGATAGTAGAGAAGCAGAGAGTATTAGCAAGCTAGAAACCCAGAAGTCACCAAAATCCAAGAACTGGAGTCTGAGTTGTAGAAGCTGCATCCTTTAGTCTGAGGTCCCACTGGGACTCTGTCAAGGACACACAGGCAGGAAGCAGGAGCACAGAAGCCAAGACACGGAAAATGCTCTGAGCTGAAAACGTCATGGCTCTTCCTGCCTGCTGTGCTGAATCTCCATAAATGACCTTACTGGTATGAAAGTCCATTGCAGAGTTTAACAGGTGCTGGGAAATAGCAAGAGGATGATAAATCAGTGGGAGTGTAAAGTCCTTGTTACAACTGGATTGGTGCAAAAGAATTGATGAGTTTTGCAAGGAGTGACTAATATTGGCCCCCAGGTCCTCGGGAAAATGTGCAAATGAATAGGCTGGGATGAAGCTCAGTGGTAGAACATGCACAGGGACTGAGTTTGATCCTCAACTCTGCAAAAAGAAAAGGAAAAAATAGTTAATGAGAGCCAGTCAGATTAGTAATATGTCATATCTCTTTATTAATGTTCATTTTGATTTCCTTTTTACTAGGATGATGGGATACACATGCAGTAAAGTGAATTTCAGCAGAAAAAAAATAAATTTCATTAGTTACTAGATATGTTGTTTTTGGAAAGTTTGTGTTTATATGATCTTTTTTTCCTAAAAATTTAATGATCACACATCAATTTAGTTTTTCAAATCTGAACTTATAAAGTAGCATTTCAACTTTTTGTGCAAGATAGGCAGGGAAAATAGTACACTCTCTTAAGGATGAAAATATTTTAAGAATTAATTTATGCCTTGTACATTCATTTGGAAATTTAAAAAGTTTATTTTCAATGTAATTAATTGGAAGTCACTCCTGATGCCCAGTTTGGCTTAGCCTGGCCATTGGCCATTGACTCCTGGAGACTTTACAGTTGTGCTTTCTGTTTATAATGAATTAAACTCCTCTATTCTAAACTAAGTTACTACAGCAAATCACTGTAAAGGATTTTTCAAGATTCTGGAAAAAGAAAACATCCTTAATGGACAAAGTATAAAATGGAAGCTGGTTAATAGTTAAGCAAGCATTGCATTGAAACTTTAAAAGTCAAGGAGAAAAATGAGACGGCAACACTGTTTTACCACCTAGTGCTTCTGTGTTTTCAGGAGTAAGCAAACAAATCTTATGTATTCTTAAGAGGAAGCTCCATTAAAAAGACAAATTTTGGAACAGGCTTTTTAGAAGGTCAATAGATTTAGACTCTGCTAGTCCAGGAAGGAAAGGGATTCCAAAGATAAAGAGCATCCATAGAAAACATCTTGTTTCTAACTCCCAGAAGGACTCGATCAGGAAATGAACAGGAATTTCTGCTTAACTTCTGTAAAGTAAGGAGGGAGACAGATTCAGAGAGACAGAAAATGGACTATTCCTCTCTCTCATTGTCTAGGTGTTTTGGTTTTCAACACCTCCAGAGAAAGTCTGTGCTCCCCAAATGCTAAATATTTTAAAGAATTTAGATGCTAAAATTTTCACTGCGTTTTGTTTTGTAAACTTCTTCCTACATTTTTTTATTTAAAACTAAGCTTAATTGAAATTAAGAGTCTCTTTGCTCCACACTCTGATGTAGATGATAGTCCCGTGTGTATGCCAGAAGATTTAGTTGCTAGGGAAATGCTAGTTTTTAGGTTCAGACCTGGGCACAACGTTGTCTTTCCTTGCCATAGCAACTGTATTTGATCAAGTTTGATGATGTATCTGAGGAATACCAGGCAATGGCCATGACTACTGCATGCCACCTTCACTCTGGAGTTGGGGGTGGGAGGCTGAGCAGAGTGATTCCTGCATCTGAATTTGCCTCAAGAGCTGCTGAGTTGTATTCTTCAGGGTTAGAAAGTGGGGTGCTTAGACACTTGTTACCTGATTGCCGCATCATAAAGCAGCAGCAGAGGCATGATGCTGGTGGTGAACAGTCTTTAGATTGAGAGAAAGTAACAAGGCACTTACCTCTGAGAACAAACACAGAAGTGCCATTTCTAGAAGTCTCTTCTATGCAGCCTCCAGGGTACCAGTGCCTGCTCTGCAGTCTGGCTACCTGGATTAAGAGCCAAAGATCGGTTAAGTAGCTACATAGGCAAGTTTCTCAGCCTCTTTGGTCTTGGCTTTTAATAAGTTAAGATGGAAAGACAGCAGTGCTTATCTTGTAGGGTTAACTAAGGATTACCGAGATTAGTGCATGTGTCATTGATACCCAAAGTGAAGGTCATTTGTAGACAGCCACAAATACCTAATACCATACATTCATTCCCCAGAGGGCGTCACTACCTTTGTTCCTAAAGTAATTACTGTGTCATTTTCTAGTTGTGTGGCCTTGGGCTAGCAAGCTGCTGGACCTTTCCTTGCCTTAGTGTTTTTTTTTTTTTTTTTTTTTGTCTTAAAAGTGTGAATATTCTGCCATGAGGATAAATGAGTTAATGTTTCTGAAGGTTTTACAAAGGTACCTGACAGAGTAGTAAGGACTAAACAAATGTCTGTAATATAAACAGACTATACCAAAACATCTGAATTTAACACGTGGTATCTGGGATTATCAGCATAGTTCCCTTCAAAGAGCAGTTACTTGTGTTTTGAGCTCTAGAGAATTGTGAAGTCAGCCAGGGAATACTGGAGGAGGGCTGGACGCTGCTGAAATATCCCTTTGAAGATTGTCCCTTCTTAGTGTGGTAGAAGAACAAAAATGCAAGCCCAAGGCAAAATTAATTAATATTACTTACAGCCATGTTTTCACCATGATTAAGCAGTTAATTTTTCAAGAACCATTGTAAAAAGAATCAGGGACTCACTATAGAACTACTGGACCTTGACAGTGGTGGTGGCATTTCTGTAATGTTTCATCTGCTTTGACTCTTAAAATCTGTCCTTTCTTATTTGTTTTATTTAGTTTTAATGGATCTCCTGCTGCTGATCAGGAAGCATCTAATGGGAAGTTGCCGGGTACAAAATTGAGTCACTGAAGCATGTCTTTTGATACACAATTTATTTTTATAAATGATGAGGAAACCATAGGCTAAGATAGCAAAGGGCAATAAGCATGGCCTTTGTTTTCTAGACTTTTCCCCAAGCTCTGGAAAAGTGTGAGTCCGGAAAATGGAACACAGAAAGAGAAAGATGTTTGCAGTGATGGGTTCTGCTCCTAAAGACTCTGCCAGGCTCAATATGGCATCCTGCCCTACACGGTGCTGAGTCCTAACACACAGCATGTCTCATCTACACTAAGTTCCTGTTGTCTTCTGGTCCCCAATCAACTTTCTGCCCCTCTTTAGTTTATGGGCCAAAAGTCTCCCAATCCCCTCCCAATTCTGTCCACTCATGTAGTCTCCAGCCCTATCTCAGTCCCCTAAAATCAGCTCCCCGGCTTTGTCTCCTTTGAGGATCCTCACAGTCTCCAGCATCCCTCCCGGGCCGGCAATAAAGACTTTTTATCTCTATCTGTGCCTCTCAGTTGTGCCACGAAACCTAACGGACAGTTGGATTCTTCCCATATTTGTGGGTAGCCTAGACCTTATTCCTCATTTTGATGATCTTATTCAACCTTTCACTTTATAATGCTCTGCAAGTGTGCAACAATTCAACTTGCTATTTTTAGTGTAGCCAAATTGATCTCAGTTTTGGAGCCTTGTCTGTGATCGATGAACAATGTGGTTCACAAGCAGAGGTGATAAGATCAGGACCACGGCCTGCACATTTGACTTTGACCCACCTCCCCTAAATTCTTTGTTTAACTAATGTGCCCAGCTTCATGAGTTAGACATATTTTTCAAGCTCTCAAAGGCAAATGTTTATCTTTAAAATGGAGAAACAATAATAATAAATAACACATACCAAGGCTGTTTCTACAAGCTTTGTATGTGTTAACTTATTTAATTCTCCCACTTTATGAGATAGGGTTATTGTTATCCCCTTTTTCAATGAATCTAAGGCTGTGAACAATTAATTAATCTAGATAGGAGCCCCTCAGCTCTTCTTCTTTACTAATATGGATTTTTCCATGTGCACATAAAAATAGTCTGTGTCAAGCATTTTGTTTTTATTTCCAGGTTATAAGAGCTTCTGGAAAAATAAAATTTTATCTGTAAACACGGGAAATGAGTTAGTAGTAATCTTTAGTAATCACTCTCTGTTCAATTCTTATGTTACTTTGGAAAAGAATATTAGCACAAATGTTACGGCTTATATCTAGATGTCTCCCCAGCGCATCATGTGACCATAGGTGGGGCTTTTCAGAGGTGGCTGCATTTAGGGTTAGTGTATTTCTGGATGTGGATAATGGGAAGGCCCACCCTGAGTAGGGGTGGTACCACCCAAAAGGTAGATATCCTGGGAAGGATAAAAGAGAGAGGTGGACTGTTACTGCTGCTGTTTCCTGATTGCTTCTTTTTGCCTGTCCTACCATGAATTGTTTTTCTCTGTGATGTCCTTCTGCCATGCTTTCCTGCTTTGGGAACACTCATTTATGAACTGAAAACCTTGTAAGCTGAAATAAACTATTCCCTTTCTAACCTTGAGTACTGGGTATTTTTTCTCAGCAATGAGAAAAGTAACTAAGACAACAAACTTTGTCAAGTCCATGTTTCCTGTCTGCATGGTCCCAGACAGTTGACAAAGCACTTGTATGTTATTACTTTTTGATATCATAATTTTTCATTGTAGGCAGGTACCTTTGTTTTCAGTTGGAACCATTGTGTTATTCACTATCTTTGTATTTTGTCAGAAAATGGCAAACTAACATAATGGTTCGGGTTTTTCAACTACATATGGAGACTTTTTTGAACATTCTCTTTCTCTCAAGCTCAGTGAATCATAGCATGAACAACATTTGGGAAATTACTTGTTATTGCTTATGTCTGGATGTCCCCCCATAGCCTCACGTGGTCCTCACAGGGAGGGGAAGGCTTTTCAGAGACGACTGAATCTAGGATTTGTGATTGGTTCATTGTCTAGTGCTGAAATTGGAGATCTGAGTGCTACATCTACATTATAGTGAGTAACCTACATACAATATAAGGAAGAAAAAGAGACTTGTTCTTCCCTTTTGCTCTTCTTGCTTGTGGTATCTTCTGCTGCCATGAACAATTGCCCCTCTGTCATGTCACCCTGTGTTGGAGCCAATCAATTATGGACTGAAACCTCTACGAACTGTAAACTAAATAAACCTTTCTTTCCTTAACTTTGAATGTTGGGTGTTTTTTCTCAGCAAAGAGAAAAGTAACTGAGACATTATTAAATATGAAAATTCTCTGGTCTCCTCTCAGACCTACTGAATTAGCAAGAACTGGTATATAGGATCTATGTAAGCCACCAGGGGATTCTCATATGTGGTTAAGTTTGAGGACCACAGTGGTATTTGAATCTTTTTTTAAGAGGAAGGGTTGAAGGAACTTGAGATAATTTAAATGAAACTGTGACTCAGAGGAATTGATTATCCCAGCTAGGAAATATGTGATGTCTGTCTAGAAAGATTTTAAAGATGTGAATAGAAAAGATAAGGTAATTCTCTTTAATGATGTTTTAGACAGTTTTCAATAAACTTATGAAATAATGTTGTAAGAAAGAGTCATTGCCAGTTGAATGTGGGGGATATTTCCAAACACTAAAGTGAGTTAAGTAGAGAGCCCTGAAGTCTATCTGTGACCACAGAGTATGCAGGACAAATTCTTATATTGAGAAAATAAATCTGGAATTTAGGGGGGCACTAAATAGAATTCTTTTCCTTCATGAGTTTGTGACTAGTTGAGAAATGAGAAAAGAGGTTCACAAGGAGGTCAACTTTATTGCTAATAAAACCTGCGACAGAGTATGTGTGTAATAGATATTGTTCTTTGCTGTATATCAAGCCAACCCCAAATAGTTATTTAATGCTAATAATTTATTTGTTTGTGATATGGAATTGACTGAGTATCCTGCCCAAGTTCCATTTGGTCTTACACATGGCTGAAATTAAATGATGATTGAGAGTGTGCTACCCCACATATTAGCATCTGTGCCCCTTGCCTCCATCCAGTAACGTCACTTTGTTTGGTGGCCCCAGGATTACTGCAGGATGACAGTAGAATCTCAAAGTGAGAGTTCCAAGAAAGGCCAACAGAAGCCACACAACACTTGAAAAGATTCAGAAGAGATATTGTACTATTCTGCAATGTGGCAGTCACTAAATCCCTCCTGGGTACAAAGGAGTGTGATAAAAACTATACCTCCTAATGGAAATATAGGAGGAATGTCAAAGCACAGGCAGATGTGTTTGAAAACCACCACAGTATGTCAACCCAGGGTCTTTCCAACACTTCTCACCTGAGCTGAAGTGAGCCCCAAGTTTGTAGATTTTCCCTGTGTAGTGGCAGAAAGTACCACAAAAAGCTTACTAAATAAATGCCCTCTCTGGACCAGGCAGAGGCAGTTTCCCATCAGAAAAATCTCTGTCTCTGTCTCTGTCTCTGTCTCTGTCTCTGTCTCTCTCTCTCTCTCTCTCTCTCTCTCTCTCTCTCTCTCTCCCTCTTTGTCCACTGCTGAGAATGAAACTCAGAACCTTTTTACTGAGTTACGTCTTCACTCTTTCAGCCTTTTAAAGTTTTATTTTGTGTTAGATCTCTCTAATTTGCCAAGTTCCAGAGTTCCCCAGGCTTGATCTTGAGAGTCCCCTGACTCAGGGTTTCAGAGTGCTGGAATAAATACCTGGTGTTTCTTTTCCAAAATTCACCAGATAAGCTGTTCCTGAGTCAGGAAGAGGAACAGGAGAGACCTTGAGAGTTATAATGGAAGAAATTCCCCAAAGAAACAGAAGGCCAGGAATTTAGATTACCTCACTATAAGGCAATTGAACAGAATCTTTGTGCTTTTTAGCTCTCAAGTATGAATTTTAATTCCCACATACATCCTGTGTGTTCAGGTCCAGAAAACTTAAAATCTCTAGCAATTCTTTATCCCAAAGAGAAAAAGGATATTTTGTGTTAAGTGTGTACTAATATTTATTTGTTTACTTATTTTCGTTTTCCTACAAAATTCCTTAATAGTTTTTACTTTTTAAGAAAATTTTATTTAAAAGAATTTTGATAGTTATCCCTGATTCTTCTAAAATATATCTGAAGTTAAAATACATATTATGTTAGCCATTTTTCTCATTGCTGACACTTAAAAGTTAAAGGCGGAAAGGGTTATGTAGCTCACCATTTGTGGGTGTTTCAGTCTATAATTGACTGACTCCAAGGCAAGGTGGCACATGGCTCATAGCAGTAGAAGACATTGAAAACAACAATGAGAAACAAGATATTTTCTGTACCTCATATTGTATGCAGGCTATACACCCTAGGCTGGGTGTAGCACTCACATGCTTAATCCCACATTGGACCATGAATTAATCACAAACAATAGATTCTATAGATTCAGCTACCTCCAAAAAAATCTGTCCCCTCGTGACTGCATGAGCCTTTTGGGGAACATTTAGACATGAACCATAATACATATGTGAATGTGTGTCAGAGAAAGAGTGAAATGCACATTACAGATTTGTTGTATTACACTTGGATAAGTCATAAGTGGCCTAATCACATGAGCACAGTCTTTTCTATGATAATCCCATTTTGGCTTGTACAAATGTTTATAGGAATGTTCTGATGCTATAATACTCACCAAAGGAATAAAATTCAAATCTAAATTTGACCATATGTTTTTAAAACTATTAGAGGCAGGGAGGTAAAATGTTCTGGGGCTGTTTATATTATACGTACTAAGAAAGGATTCACCATTTTTCCATTCTGAATTTTTGTACTATCAAACACAACATTCTCTTTATGTATCAAATTAGAGAAAGTTGAGGAAAAATCCAAAGGTTGGAAAAATATCACTTAAATTGTTGCTGTTTGAGGAAGCACTGAAATTACTTGACAGACTTTCAAGGATGACAAAGAATCGTCGAGGGTGACACACACCATGTGATTCATAAACAGCACTCAAATGCTAACATTCACAATGAAGCCTTTTCCCACTAGTATAAAGTGGAAGAAACAAAAGAAATTTTAAAATAAGTAAATAGAGGATAGTCTTACTAAAATTTAGTATTGGAGAAGAATAAGACACAAAAGGTAAAAAAATTCTAGTAATATTGAAATCACTTAATAAATACAGTGTTTTTATATATGCATCTTCAAGAAATAGCCCTTAAAGAGTTTTGGGTGATGCTTTATCTGTAATAAAGTAGAAGACTATATAAGTACTTACAGTAATATGAATATATCAACATGGGTTGCTAGGTGTGTACATAGTGGTATGTATTTGAGGAACTGTCAAAATGTTTTTCAAAGATCCTAAATTCTTTTGCATTTCCACCAGTAGTCTGAGTTCCAGTGTCTCTGTATCCTCATCTATAGTTATCATCTGCTTTGTAATTCTAGTGGTGTTTGAGTGTTGCCTCATTATGAGTTTAGTTTGCATTTTCTTTATGATTAGTGATGTTGAACATTTTTATGTGCTTATTGAGTATTAGTGCATTATCTTTGTGGAAATGTCTATTCAAGTTTAGTGCCCATTTTAAAATGAAAAGTGAAAGAAATCATCCAGTGTTACATGGGTATATTGGAAGAACAAGAGCTCAGCCATTTGTGTAATTGAGCAAGGAGAAAAGAAGAGAAGAAAAATACTTCTGGAAAATGACTAAATCTGTTGTTCATTTAGCAAAATGAACAAAAATCTCTCCTCCTTTCTCCACTACTATTCACTTACTTTTAAAAATACAATTATGATTTTGTTTATTGAAAACTAGAGTGTAATTTTCCTTCTGAGCCTTGTCGTAGCTCATCATTCTGATTTGGGATTTGGAAGGCAAGGGAAGACCAATCAAATGAGGACCAAGAATTGTGACGAGCTTTACCAACTCACCAGTAGGGTGACTCAGAGTGACAGAAGTGCAATTTTTATTGTAGCTATGCCCAAGCATTCTGTGAATGATGGCCAACTGTAATAGTGCCAGAAAAAGTGGAAGCACATGCACCAAGCTGGTGTGACTGGTTTAGGACACACTGTGTGTTTTTGTCAACTCTTGTGAGTGTACCTATCTTAATAAAATCATAAATAGCCTATTGGAGCTACAAACCAAGTGTTCTCTATTCTTAGAGCCAGACAGAAGGTAAGAGCTTGTCTGCTTCGACCACCACTAGCTGTTCAGATCATTTCTATAACTGTCCTTTAGTTAATTTCTGAGTTTCCTCTTAATCCCATTCATAAAAAGAGATTCCAATCTCTACACCCAGTTAGAAAATTATTTTATACATTAGGGTGAAGCTGTTTTTGTGAAACTCCCTGCCAAAGTTTCAGATAGCCTTGAAAATAAAGCTACTCCTTCTTCTCATATCTCTAAGAAAAGTATCCTAAGATCCTCCAGCAATGCTTCAAGGATAATAGGATTTTAATCTTCCTAAGGAGAGGTAATGGGTCATATAGAAAACAAATGTAACTGACACATAACCAGACAGAACCAAGTAACAATCCCTGCTCCTTAGCACACCACAAGACAGCTAAGACTCTTTCACATCACTCAGCCTTTCTTACCTTCAGGTTTAACCTCTGGACTTCAGTTATTTTATTTGTAGAATAGAGACAATAATAGCTTTTATTATGGGTAGCTTTGAAGATTATGAGGTAATACATATGAAATGGCTATCACAATGCCCTGTACACAAAGAAGTATACTGCTGATACTATTTTCATATTATATTTTAACATTATTTATGATCTCTTAGGCCACTTGAAGCCATCATAGACTTAGTGGCTTAAAACAACAGAAATTATTTCTTACAGTTCATGTAAATAGAAGCCAAAGATTGAGGTACCCACAAAGTAGGTTTTATTCTGAGGGGTCTTTTGGCTTTAGCAGGCCACTTCTTCACTTTGTGTTCAATGGCTTCTTGGTGTATGTGGATAGAGAGGAAACACACACACACACACACACACACACACACACACACACACACACAGACACACAGACACACAGACAGAATGAGTTTGCCCCGTGATGTTGTCGCATTTTATAAGTACACTAATCCTATTGGATCAGCATCCTATCCCTATGACCTCACCTAACCTTAGGTGTTTCAAATACAGCCACACTGGAGGTTAAGACTTTCACAAGCACTTGACATATAGTGCTGTTTTCCCAACATTTTGAAGAAAATAATGCATCCAGCAGAAGCTCTCAGGGGGAGCACCGGCCGGTGTGGCTAAGGCAGACAACACGTGGTACCAATGAAGCTTAGGAAGTGGCAGGGGGAGCCTGATGGCTCTGGCCATTCGTGGTGAGGAGTTTGTATTTTTCTCCTAAGGGCTATGGGAAAACTTCAAGGGCCTGGTTGGTATGATTTGTGCTTTCCTTAACCACTGTGTCTACACTGCAGAGAATGGGTGGGAGAGGAGCTAATCCTGCCATGCACGTGCTGAGGGGCTGCACTCGGGAGGACGGGGTGAGAGAAGTGTGTAGGATCTGAGCACAAATGCCCCAGGATGGAATTTGAACTCAAACCTTAATGGAAATTATTCAGCCTTTCTAATAACTAGTAGCAAGCCTTCCCCATCCCCCATAGCCTTTCTGTAATCTCCGATTTTCTCTGATTGTTGTGGAAGAGTGAATTTTGGGTGCTGTTACTAATTAGCATAGTGTAAGATAAGCAGCAATTTGGTTAGAACATTTTAATAATAGTTATTTTCTCTTTTGCCTGTATTTAAAAGTTCTAATTTAATGAACAAATTATCTTCAGAGATCTAAGTTATTTCCAGTTTTGTTGTTCCATCTGATATGTTAATTTTGTCAACAGATTTAATAGTAGAAGAAGAAACTTAGGGGAAAAAAATCGTCCACCTTGAAGTCTAAACCAACTAGCATGTTACTATCCCCAGGAAGTCCAGGGAAGGGGAGAAGGCTTTGAGCAGAAGATGTGAACAATGAATTTCATAGTACATGTTCATACCCAAAGATGGCGGATCCCTGACTCAGAGTCTTTTGAACAATTTTTTGAGATGAGGTTAATTTTCATTTGAATGAACAGCCAAGAGTTGTAAAACTAACAGCAGTGGACTTCAAACTAGGACATCAAGTCCCAGCGTTGGCTCTAGCATTAGTTGCCTATGCGTTGTGTCAAAAGCCAATCATTTGGGCTGGGGATTTAGCTCAGCGGCATAAGCGCCTGCCTTGCAAGCAGGCAGTCCTGAGTTCAATCCCTGGTACCGATAAAAACAAAAAAGACCAAAAAAAAAAAAAAAAAAAAAAAAGCCAATCATTTTTTGGATCTGGACAAGGACTGTGGGCAGAAATAAAACAGATAAGGTCCCTGATCCCATTAATCATTCACACGTTGGGAAAAACATGAGTTATGACACTAGCATTAGGATACAAGCAATGGGGTGAGTTATAAAGGAAACGAGGTGGGTGACGGCATATAGAGAAGCCTGAGTTTGTTGGGAGCATCTACATGCTCATGTAGTCAGGAAACTACGCTGATGGAAAGCTCTGTTTGCTGGACCTGAGAGATGAATAACAATTCTCCAGGCACGGATCTGAGGCTTACGATTGCTTCAGGTAGCAAATACAGCTAGAGCAAGTTGCAACACAATGAAGAAGCTTGGTGTATTCAGGAGAAGAATGTCAGTGCAGCAGGAGTGCAGTGAACGAGGCAGAAAGCAGTATGAAGTGAGATGTAAGAAGAAGACTGAGGCCAGATCTTATAAACCTGGTTGGTTATGGAGAGGGCTTTGAACTGTAGTTTGATGCTTATGATTTATTGAACAATTTTGGGGAAGGGAGTGATGGGATCCTTTTTGTCTTATTTTAGAGATTACTCCAGGAGCTGTGTGGAACTGGACAAGACAAATATCTGACATACACAAAATTAAAGTGAAAGGCTTATTTTGACTTCAGCCCACGTTGGCTGGTTCCAAGGCAGAAACATGATGGTGAAAGGGTCTGGCCAAGGAAAGCTGCTAACTTTGTAGCAGATGGGAAGGAGAGGGGAAGAGCTAGCGAGTAAAAGGTCAGGGAACAGATACAGTCCCCATGTCACAGGCCTGTGACCCACCCAGAAGTGAGCTTTACTATCTGCTAGGTGTCCTTCAGGCAAGTCCAGTTGACAATGACGAGTAAGCATCACATTGTATTAGCGATATGAATGAAGCAAAGCCTGCTGCAGTCACTCCGGGAAGTGACCGTGACAGTCAAGGAGGTGTTGGGAAAGCAGAATTGGGGGCCGCTGCAGAGCTGGGGTTGAGAGCTCTTGTGAAGCCCGTGTCAGCGATCTACTGGCCGACAAGATCGCTTTATTCTGTGCCTTCTTTCTGTCTGAATTCCCCACTTTTCCCTCCCCCATCTAGGACATGGCCGATTGGACCGAGAAGGGTGATTTGTGGTGAGGAGACAGACCTAAGCCAGCCGCAGAGAATCCAAGGGAGGCCCAGAGTCGGTTGGCATGATGCTTCGTCTCTGTGAGCCAATGACTTGCTCCATGTCAAAAAGAGCTATGAGGGGAAAATACACTCAGGGGAAGCTGCTGGATTTTAGACAAACCTGAACCCTCCCACAAAGCGAAGTTTTGCTTTCTTTTCCTTTCAAACTTGTTTCCAAGAACTTGGTACATTCAGTTTGACTGTAGTGGAGACAGCTGTTTCGTACAGAATTGAATCCAATTTCCATGACATTTTGTATGCATGCAGATCTTGGCGTTCAAATGATTCGTGAGTGCAATTAATGAATAGCAGCATTATTTTGGAATACTTAGCATATTACATTTTCAGGAAATGTAGTCTATCTAACCTTTAACAATTTATACTCTAGCTTCATTTGTCTTTAGTCATTTTACTGTAATTTTTGGAGATAGATCTCTAAAACACAATTATCTTCTTTATCAGATTGAACATCAGGATATAGTTTTTTCGAGGACCCACGTCATCAAATGTGTTTTAACTTAAAGGACTAACATCAAACCTGAGCATTTCCTAGAAATGCTATCTTTATCTAAACCCTCCCAGAATGTGGCCAGTGTTTTTGAGATCTTGCCTTTAACTTGCTTTGTCAATAATTTTCTTGCACAACTAACTCTGTCTAGGATATCTGGCAGATCTAGATATTGGCTCCATTCATTCAGTACCTATTTGAACCTCTTATTCCATGTAGGACTCTCTCTGGGCACTTTTGGGGGATCATAAAACACACTGCCTTCCACCTAGCTTACTATTGGGAAACTTGCACAGAAAAGACTAAGGAATGCAAGAATTAAAAATATAAATAATAAGAGATCTCACAACAATAAAATGTGACTTCTTGATAAGTACTGGTTTATACCTTGATTCTGTAACTGGTTGATGCACATGAATCACTTAAACATCTTGTTAAAATCTACACTCTGACCCTGTAGATCATGTGTTGGGGAACAAGATAGAAATAAATTCCCAGTTGATGCCAATGTTCCTGGCCAATGTGAATAGCAAAGTATTAGATCCTGAAATGATGCTGAGGCATCCAGATGCTGCAGTGAATTCACAGGGGCACCATGGGATATTTTTAAAAATGCAAAACAAAACAAAGCACAATGAAACTCATCATCTTCCCTGTGATCTTCCAGTTTGAGGTAGTTTATAGTTTCAACACCACATTCTTTTAGACCTTATCATATCATTGCACAGCTGGATTCTTTAGTAGATACTGTGACAAAAATGCAAATATTGTGCATTTTTTGAAAATGCAAAGGCTACTTGGAACAAGCAATGAGGGTGGAAGGTTCCAATCTAAATTCAAAGTCTGAGAAGTTGTGCTGTGCCCAATAGGCAAACAAATCCCACTTATAACTCATTGTGGTTATATGACATTAATATTTAAAGTGGCAACTTTCATTCAATTTAGCTGCACTCTCCTACCCTTCAAATAGCTGAGGAATTGTTATGGCATGATTGATTATTCACTGACTTACTTGGGCGTTAACTGCAGATATTCCCCAATAAATGATGACTTGACTTAATAATCTTTAGATTTCATCATGACACACAAGGGATCTTCATTTAGTAGAAACTCTATTTTCAATTTTGATTTTTCCAAGGGCTAGTGAAACGCATTATCATATTCTCTTGTGATGCTGAGCAATGTCCCCCAAACTCAGCTCCTGTTTAGCCAGTTGATCACAAGAACTAAACTAGAACATTCTATAGTGGACAAGGTTGCTGAGTGGGAGGTTCTGTAGGTGTACTTAGTGATACAGATAGAGATTGTATCAAGGGCCTTTGCACTGAGTTACATCCTTAATTTTTTTTTTAATTTTTAATTTTGAGACAAGGTCTCACTAAATTGCTTAGTTTCCCAGGCTGGTCTTGAACTTGCAATCCTCCTGCCTTTGCTTCCCAGAGTGCTAGGATTATAGGCATGCACCAGCATGCACAACTCTAAATGCACTTTTGATTCACAAGATTTTCATCTTATGTGGGTTTGTTAGGATGTAACTCCAGTGAGCGATCATTTGGACTTAATAGTGGGAACTCTTAGGTATTTCTTCTGTCCTATGATTACCATGGGGGGACAAAAGTGAAGACTTAGGGCAGTGAATTGAGAAAGTTTGGGAAACCTTTGGGTTAGATAACAGATCCTATGAATTCAGAAAGGGAAGGACACAGAGGAGAGGTCAGGCAAGGTCATGTGAAGGGCACAGAAACTGGACAGGTCCACAAGGAAATCATATGGTTGCCCTCCCCAGATTTTCTAAGGTACATGTAGAGCAGATGTTTAAATTTACACATTTATTCAGAGCCCCATTCCCCTATTCTCTTTGGTAGTTCCTTGAATTCATACAGATTTCCACTTCCGACCTCTTGTACCAAGCAGGACAGGAGCTGAGGAGCTAATAGCCCAAAATCAGATTTGCAGCTAGCATCTCCACAGGGCATGCTATAATCTGGAGCGGGGGCTGGTGTTTTGGGCTGTGTGGTTGGTACTGTCTTAATCCTTCCTTGGTGAATGGTGCAGGTCCCAGGTGGCACTGATTTTAGCAAACCACAATCTACTTCTGTGGCTCAAATTCTTCAAGTTTCAGAAATCCTATTTGCTTTGTCTCAAAGACATTAGTTGTTAGTATTTTTAATGATTCTTTCTGTTTTGCTGAAAGTCTGTTTTCTAAAAGCACTTGAACATGAAAGCATTGATAAAGTTTGTGGTCAGTTTCCCCAACAAAACTGGTAATGTGCTGAGTTCAGCAGAGCAGGCGATGGCAGAGGAACTTGGATTCAAACCTGGGATGGATGGGAGAGAAGAGAAGCCGTGGGAGCCTTAAAGTGAAGAAGGGGCTGCGGAAAGGAGAGGAGAGGAGAGGAGAGGAGAGGAGAGGAGAGGAGAGGGGAGGGGAGGGGAGGGGAGGGGAGGGGAGGGGAGGGGAGGAGAGGAGAGGAGAGGAGAGGAAAGGCGAGGAGAGGAGAGGAGAGGAGAGGAGAGGAGAGGAGAGGAGAGGAGAGGAGAGGAGAGGGCTGAGACAAGGCATCTGAAGGACTCCAGGACTGGTGCATAGGGAATGAGGCAGAGGAGGCAGAGAACACGCTGAGGCCTCCAGGGCCCCGGGCACCCGTGGAATAAAGGCAAAATAGAGGAAAGTCATCGGGGAGGGACCCACGTGGGAAGGACAAGGAACTGGGATTTGCTGTACTCAATTTTAGTCATGCTGGTAAAGAACCACTGCAGACAGAACTGGGGCAGGAAGACTAGGGGCTCAGATTTAGTTGGCAAGAGGTGAGGACTGAGTGGATGCCAGAGGCTGAGGCTTGGGGAGCATTTATCTGGAGCACCAGGGCAAACATCAGCCATGAATTAAACAAGGAACAGTCAGGAAGCTGGCAAGAGAGCAGGACACCAGACCACCGCAGGAGAATCTGAAAGTTTTTCTGAGTATCACGTCAGTGTGAAACTTTGATCTTAGGATTTTTGCGTATGTCATTGCATGGATTACCCACAGCACACTTTGAGCTTGATGTTATCATTCTCATTTTATGGGTGAAGACGTAGATGCTGAGAGACAGAATGACTTGGCCAAGGTCATTCCATTAGCAAGTAGGATTGAACTCAGGTTCTTAGTTTGAACCCCAGTTGTTAGCCCTTCCCCTAGACCTTTCATGAATAGAGATGGAAAAAGGATTAAAAAGAACAATTGTGATCTTCTAGAGCAAAGGGTCTTAAGCTTTGGTCCTTAAAGGTCCCTGGGTAAGTTTCAATCCTTAAACATATATGAAAAAAGTTTTGTGTGAAAATATATATATATATATATATATATATATATATATATATATATATTCCCTCCCAAAAAGGATGGTCCATGACTTCCATCAGATTTTCAAGAACTTTATTAGTCCTCCCAATTCAAGAACAGCTATTCTAAATGACTGGTTATAGTAGATAATGAAGTTTAGAGAGCTATGAATAAAATAGGCTATAAGAAGGACAAAAATACTAAGTGACATATTCTAGGAACTCGACTCTGAAAAAAAATTACCATGATAGCTTTAGGAGATGGAAGAGACAAATGAAATTTTTCTTTCTTAAAGTGGGGAGCTATCTGCCTCTTTGGCACCAGGAGGGTAGGAGCCAGTGCAGAAAGAGATGTTAATGACTTGAGTGGGAAGGGGCCTGGGTGCTGATGGGAACAGGAATTTCACCAACACAGGGAAAAGGTGGTCATTTTGTATGGAAATGTGGTTGGTTCATGTCCTCACTAATCATTGCTGCTGTCCCATTAGTTGGTTCAGTGATATCCTGGAAACTTCCTCTCTCGAAAATACACTAAATAAATAAAAAGCAAGAAAGGTAAATAAAGAAGGAAAAATGAGAAGGAAAAGATAAAACAGATCTATAGTGTTTCTCTAGAAAAGAGGTGAGAAGCAGAGGGCAGGAAAGGGGCAAGAGTGATATGTTCCCAAAAGGTCAAGGTCAACTCAAGTGATGGTGGAAATTCCAGGTTCACAGTCCTCGGCCGTAGGGATGCGTTAGCAGGGATCCTCTTCTGTCTCCCGTGGACGGTGATTTCTAAACTTAGAGAAAGAAGAGATCAGGCGAGGCTGTTTTATTATGAAATTCTTCATCTCTTTTTATCTCCTCAATTTCAGCTGCATTTAATTTTCCTCCCTCAAAGTCATATTCCGTTTTTAATGGAAATCTTAAAAAGTGAAACAAAGCAAACTCTTTTCGATTCTGATGCAAACTAAATTTTATATTCTGTTTACATGAGGAAAAATTAAGGAGTAACTTGTTTGTTTCTCCATGGACTGAGGGCAGTGTGTTTTGGAATTTATATGTTAACAAAAATTGTGTTTTAAACAAAAATAAAATCTTATTATTACATTATTATCAATAGATGGTATGGAATATCAAGAAACAAATTTAGGTCATGTTTGTAACATCAGAGCATATTAACAATTCACTGAGGAATCAATAACTGCAGAAAAATTTAATTTGAAACAATATATTTCCACTTACACGTTTTACCTAAATTAAAATTTTCTTTAGCATAAAAATGTATATTCAAATTCTGTATGGTGCACACTTCATTTTCCATAATTTCAAGGAGTGAAAATCAAATAAATAAAAAAGTAAATTAATGATTAAAATAATAATTTGTTGTCCACTTACTTTGTGCTAGGCATTCTTCTAAATGCTTTAGAAGCATGAACTCATTCGGTCTCACAATCTATAAGTACAATGGCACCATTACAATCCTCATTCTTCAGGGCTGGGGATTTAGCTGAGCGGCATGAGCACCTGCCTTGCAAGTGTGTGGTCATGAGTTCGATCCCAGTACCAATAAAAAAAGAACAAACAAACAAACAAACAAAAACCAATCCTCATTCTTCAAGTGAGGAATCTAAGAGCTAGAATAGTGCTATAGTTTGTATCTTGAATGTTAACAATGTATTAAAGACTTGGTTTCCAGCGGGGCATTCTTGGGAACCTTGAGGCTTGGTGGGAGGTTCTTCAGTCATCTAGATCTGCCTTCCCAGGCAATTGTGGAGCCCTGGCTTTTTCTTTTTCCTTTTTCCTTTTTGTTTCCTGGTGTCACCACCCCCCTCCCATCATGACGTGCTGCCTTTACCACTGGCCCAAAGCAATAAGGCCAATCATGGACTGAAACCTCAAAAACTATAAGCCAGAATAAATTCTTTCTCTTTGTAAGCTAATTATTGCTGATATTTTATTATAATGCCAGAAACTAACCAGTACAAAGAGTTACTGAACTTGCCCAAGGTCACACAATTAGTGAGTGGTGACTCTAAACAGCTACTGTTATCAAATATAAGTATGACTGTGGAAACAGATAACCTAGGACACGAGAACCTGGAAAGGACTGAGGGGGACAGAGCAAACTTTCGTGTACATATGAGCTTTCAGTTGGGCTCTTGAGGATGAAGTGCATGGTGGATCACAGGTAGGGAAGTCTGCAAGAGCAGAATGAGTCCTGAAACTCATGCAGATTAAGTTCCTGGACTAGATTGTAGGAGAGTAAGGACTGGCTAAAAAGAGATCAGAGAGACTTCCGGGATGCTGCTGATGAGAGGTCCTGAATACTATACCCACCAGCTTAGATCTTTGTCCTAGATTGGGAGAGACAAGGACCAATCTGTAGGCAAAACACTGAACCTGGGTGGAAGAGTACTTTTTTAAAAATGAACTCTTATGGATTCTTACTGGTTTTTAATCACACTAAAAAAAGAGAAAATAATACTCAAAAAACCACAAGTGTTTATTAGTTATATTTAATGATTGATTAATAATTTAATTCAGGTTAATTAAGAATCAATACAAGTAAAATGAGATGCAGCAAAAAAGCATTTATTATAAAACTGATTGTCTTGGCTGCTTTGGCTCAAAAGGAATTTCTTGAGTGATGATATAATACTTTGCTTTATGCATACATTGTAGATTCTGCTCCCAATTCAATTCTAAGCTGTACTGCAGGGCCAAATTTCAGTCCTGCACACATTGTGTAAGCCACACACTTCCACTATGTGCCCCCAGGCCTGTCCTCTTTCTAGGGACATGTTTTCTCTTTATATACACATTAAGCTGTATGAGACCCCATCTCATGTATTGTGAAGAAACTATACCTTCCCCAAGCTTGCTGAAGTTCCCCTAGGAGATCCCGTATTGCCAAGATCAATTCTTGTTTTGATTTCCATGTCTCATTGAATTATTTTCTCTTTCTGAAGCATACCTACTTATTCAGGCTATTTCCTGTCCAAACAAAAGAGCAGCTTTGTTCTTCAGAGAAATTTTTGTCTTCCTTCTGGGCCAATGAGAATAAACTACAAACAGCTTTTAAAGCAACCATGTTTTCTTCCTTATTATAGTAATATCTTACATTACTACACTTATTATAATTGCATAGCCCATTATAGTTTTCAAAATATTTTCACAAAGGCACAGGCGCAATTGTTCTTATTTGAGAGGGAAAGGAAGGAGGAGCTGATGTCTGCAGAAGGCCTTTCATGGACTCTGTGCTGTGTTCCCTGCTCCATGTTTGAGTTCATTAGCATATCTAATCTAATTAAGCTCATTTTCCCATTCATCACAATAATTCTGCAAAGTAAGCATATGTATTAGCCACCTATTGCCGTATAATAAATTACATGGAAATGTAATAGCTTAAAGCAACAAATACTCATAATCATTTCTGAGGCTGAGAAATCTTGGAGTGGCCCAGCTGGGTATCTCAGGACCAAGAGTTGGCAGGAATTTGTCCTGCTGTTGATCTGGGTTGTGGTTTTAGATAAAGGCTTGTCTAGGGGACAATTTGCTTCCAAGATCATGAACATAGCTGAGAGAGGCCTTCTTACCTGGTTGAGGTCCTCTTTGGTTTACTGTCATGTAAGCACTGCTGCAAAGCTGGCTCCCCTCAGTATATCAGCAAGAGAGTGGGCATATTTATGCGGGTGGGTGGTGCAGCCATTTTAGAATCTAAAATCACTGGTGACACTATGTTAACTATTACCATGTTCTATTTGGTAAAAGAGAATCACAAACTAGGTCAAGCCTACCCAGAAGGGTAGATTACTCAAGAGCATGAAAACCAGGAGCCAGCATCAGTGGGGCCACCTCAGGGGTGCCTCCCGCAGCGTTATGAACTCTACTGTGCTGGGCGAGACAGAGGCTGAGGAAAGGAAACAGGACCAGCAGAGTCTCACAATTAGCAAAGGAAGAGGTCAATAGTAAATCGTGATGTTCTAAGAAATGCATGGCTACTGGCTCCAGTAATCTTTCTTTTTAAAAGAAAAGACAGCTAAATTGTAAGGAAGCACCTCATAGGAATAACAAATTAAAATCAAAACAAAACAGAGAGCATTTCCAGTGACTTCCATGGAACTAGCACCATCCAGGCACACCCCTCACCCCAGTGGTTCCAGGATGTTCGCCCACATCTAGGAAACCACTGGGGCCAGTCGGCCTCAACCCGTGAGCAATAATGGCCACAGAAAAGGTTCTCATAAAGATAAACTTTCAATGAAAGTGCTTTTCTTTATTCTTACTTTATTCTTTCCATTTTGGGTCGTTAAAAGGAACTTTCATTTATAACATGTTGGTAATAATAGAATAATAGTCTTTTCTACAAGCTGTATTGTTCTTAACTGACACAGTGAATAACATGCAAAAACTGACAAATGCCTACGTTTTGTCTGAACCATTACTGGTCTTTGAAATTCAAGAATTTAGAGGCCAGCGCTGCCCTCCATAATTACCTGGTCCTATAAAGTGGCCCTTGATAAGTGAATTCTCTGACTTTTAGATAAGAGCCTCAAAATGTTAAAAGAAATACTGGTGAATATTCAGATTTCACCTGTTATTCTTTGACATCTTTTTTTTTTTTTTTTTATCTCAACACACGCTCCAGATTATCACAGTGCTTTAGTGGTGTTCTCTAAGCCTCATCTAGTGCCTGACATTTTTCTCAGACTTCCCTTACATTTGATGCCTTTGGTAGTTTTGAGCCCTAGTCACGTGTTCTGTAGAATTCCTCACAGCTTAGGTCCATCTGATGATTTTCTCGTGAAATTTTATAATTCTAGGAAGATGAAGTACTTGACAATGGAGACCAGACACCATCTATGAAAAAGATGACGGACGGGAGTTCTAGAGCTCCTGGATGTATTTTTACAAATCCTGGGGTTCCACAACAATGGTCTTTCTAAGACACAAATCTTCTTATATCTCTGCTTACATACCTTGAAAACCTTTCAGTGGTCCACAAAAATGGCAAATTAATATCTCTATTGAATAATTTGCCTGCCATGATCTAGGTACTCTATTGTTCTTCAGTGATTCTAGAAGAGACACAATACTGTGCTGGATATCAAGGGGCTTTTAGATCCACTCCCCCATCTCTCCTTTGACTCCTAAATACATTATTATACTTAGAAAGTGGTTCATTCCATTTCCAATGCAAATCAATTTGGCCACCTGCCTTAGATTCTGCTTATTTTGCTCCTCTACCCATTACCCTGATTAGAAAAAAAAGTTGCAACACAAATAGAGATCTCTTTTCAGGTGACTGGAATGGGACAAAGAGGATGCAAAGCGTGCCTAACTGGCACAGAATATTTTTGATGTTTAAGTGTTTGTGATAAGGTTTAAGAGTGCTACAGAACATACTCGCTTCAGAGGTTCAGAAGGAGCACAGAAAAGGAGTAAACAGCTGTGTTTAGCAAGACTGAACTGGGTACGTGTGATCTGGGGTACTCCTACATGGAGTTTTACAAGGACAATAGTGTGAGTCAAATTTGTGTCCCCTCAAAAAATACATTCAAGCGTTAAGCTCTAGTACTTGTGAGTGGGACCTTATCTGGAAAAAGGGTCATTACAGATTAAATCACAATGAGTGAAGCTGCACTCAATGTGGGCCCAATCCCATGACTGATACTAAAAGAAAACAAGTATCTGGACCCAAAAACATGTAGAGGATGTCAGGCAGTAGCAGAGGCAGACATGAGAGCAAAGCACCTACAAATCAAGAAATGCCAAGCACTGTTAGCAACCACCGGAAAGTAAGAGAAAGCCATGTAGCAAATTCTCTCTGAGACCATGGTGGGAACCAACTCTGTTGGAACCTTATTGCAGATTTTTAGCCTCTAGAGCTGTAAGATAATGTACTTCTGCTTTATTTTTTTACCCCCTTGAGACCAGATATTGCTATATAGTGCAGGCTGTCCTTGAAGTCACTACGTAGTCCAGGCTGGCCTCAAACTCACAATGACTCTTCTGCTTTAGCCTCATGAGTGCTGGTATTACAGTTACGCACCGCCATGCCTGGCAACTTCTTCTTCTTTAAATCTTCCAAATTTGTGATGATTTTTTTTACAGCAACTCTAGGAAATAAACACAGATAGAACATGAAAATATACTTTATTAGACAGAAAATTTCACAAAACAAAGACTTGAATTGTGGAATCGCCTGGACAGTTTTTTAGGAAAAAAACCTCAAGAGCATTCCATGGGTGTGGTTGACTCCTGACCCTGCTATGATATGACCACCGCCTGTGATTCTTAGTTTTGACCTTTTAAAAAATATTAACTGCATATCTACAAGGGGAAACACTGAATGCCTGCAAACACTGTTACACAGGCCTGTTTGCATTACATAGTTCTTTTCTTGAAAATTTGTCCTTTTATATGTCAAATTTGGTTAGAGAAAGTTATCACTGGCTATCTGCCCTATGAAAAGCAATGAATGAAACGCTTCTTCCTGTTACTCTTGCTGAAACACCAATGCTGTCTCTACTAGAGGCTAATGGAAAATTCTCCTGAATCTTGTGAAGCCCTGGCTGGAGGATTATCAGATTTAGTGACAGGGTTAGGTTACCCTCAGGGAGAAGATCAAGTAAAGTTACCAGAATCAGGAGCTGTATTCTAAGGAGAGTGGGCCTGAGTAGCTGCTGTTTGCTTGGGCATGGTAATACATGCCTGTAATCCCAGTACTTGGGAGGTTGAGGCAGGAGGATTCTTACGAGATTAAGGACAGCAGAAGAGTCATTGTGGGCTACATAGTGAGTTCAAGGCCAGCTTGAACTACATAGCAAGATCCTGTCTCAAAAAAAAAAAAAAGTCAACAACAACAAAACAAAAGTGCATAATCTTACAGTTCTCGTAGCTGGAAATCTGAAATAAGGTTCCAGCAGGGTCACATTCATAATTACTAGGCATTACATGTCGTCAATGCCAGGAAGATGAGTTTTTCATGTTCTAAGATGAGCTGTGTAAAATTCAGGAGAGTATAGACCCATCCCGTGAACACCCTCACTCAAGTTTCCAAATTTTCTTTTTTAATAGAAGGCAGAGAGAGCTTATTAGGGGCTCTGTGTCGTATGCCAAGACATTTCAATTCTTATTCCTGGTCTAGTTTCTAGTCTCCTAGCAAGTTTTCTACTCTCTGGTTCTCCCATAGCCTCTCTGGTCTGTTCTCCATAGTTTAAAACCACAGCTTCACTGTATCTATGCAATGGACGTTCTTGAAGACCTTCCAACTCCTGGGCACTCTACTTCCCTGCTTAAACATTTTCAAAAGGTTCTTCTTATTTATGAACTCCAAACTCTCCAGTGAGACCTCCAGGTGTCTAAGATCTGATGTGAGCCGCCACACCTTTATGGTCCTCCCTCATCATCCTTCTGATTAAGTCACCTTTAAAAGGATAATGGTGCTTTGAAGGAGCTGCTATCAATTTTTGCCCCATCACTTTTGTGACCTGACTCTGAGTAAGTTTCTTAGCTTCTCAAAGCCAATATTGCTTCTATTTTCTTCAGAGGAACTCCATCCAGCCTGTGCTTTCACCTTAAATATCATACCCTGGTTTCCAGCACAAGCTCTTCAGCCTCCAGCACCAACCCTTCAATCTTTTCACCCAGATGCTCTACCTTTCCAATGCAAACCCTTCAGCCTCCTGATATGGACAGGCACAGGACACTACTATGAGCTCCAGACCTTCAACTGGACCTTTCAGATTCCCTGTGCACAGATGGACCTTTTGCATGCTTCCACACCCAACTCTGTGGGCAGCCACTGTAAGCCAATTTTGGAAATTCTTATATATTTGTATATCTTGATTAAATCTGTTTTCTTCAGTAAGTACTCACTGATACAATACTCCAAATATCTAACCATGGGAGCATTTTTAAAAACTGTCCTATAGTCACACAGAAGAATACAATCACAACATAAACAAATAGTACTAATACACAAAATCACATAGATGAATTTTAAATGTGTTATGCTGTGTGAAAGATACCAGACAAAAAAAGAAGACACACTGCTAAGATTCTAGTTTTGTGTGTGATCACTTCAATCACTTTATTTGTACCCTTTACTTAGAGAGATACGCTTTTCTTACTTTATTTCACTTCTCTAGACATGGTTTCCTTTATTTCTTTACATATATTTATAATAGGTTATTTAAAGTCATTGTCTTCTAAGACCAATATGTGAGGTTCCTTATAGAAAGCTTTTATTGATTACTTTTTCCCCCATATGAGCCAAACTTACTAGTTTCTATAAGAGTGTTCTAATTGTTTTTGTTAAAAATTACATATTTAATATAATATAAAAACTCTGGAAATTACAGCCTCCCCACCAATTTGCTGTTTTTTGGTTCTGGTGATTTTGCTGCGCTTCTATATCAAGATTGTGACATCCATAAACTAATTCTATACAGTCTGGATCCAATTCTATTAAAATTGCCAGTGATGGCCCTTCATTCTTGGTATTAATCCTTTGCATTTTCTCTTTCTCTATCCTTCCTTCTCCTCATTGTATTAGGAATTTATCAAGTGTATTCATCTTTTCAAAGTATTTGTCAACTTTCTTCTGTGTTTTTCACACGTCTGGTGCTGAATTCCAGGACATCCAGAATGCAGTGGTAGGCAGGCCCAGGCTAACTGTGGTGATAATGGCAGCTAAGAGATGTCTAAGAACAAAAAGAACCATTGTGGAACTTAAAAAAAAATAAGAGTACCTCATGACCTGCAGGGGAGTGCATATGCTCGGCAAAGGCCTTCCTGACAATGTGACTTTATGAAACTTGAAGAATGGAAGGAACCAGTTGTATGGAGAGCTGGGAGCAGAGGTGAGCCACATGGACAAATGAACACAGGAAAACCTAAGACCCATGCAGCTAAGCATGGGAGCTTGAGGGCACGTCATGAGATGGAGTTGGAGAAGGAATCGTGGGCTGAACACATGTGGACATGGAGGACAACATGCAGAAAAAAAGGTGAAAATAATCGAAAAGTAAGCCAAGTGCTAGAGGGTGGAGAGACCCAGCTCTTGGGGTTTGGGTAGTGACAGTACAGATGGATAAAAGCAAATGTCTTAAAGGTAGAGTGGGGAAAAGTGGGGAGTTTGTGCTGTGGCTTTTCTTCATAAGTAACAAAATAGATGACAGTGTCATTTACTAAAATATACAGAAGGAACTTTTTGAGAATGATAAAGAAGCATTTATTTTAAGAGGTTGTAATATTTGTTTTCAGTACTAAGAATTGAATCTAGGGCCTCTGCACTGAGCTACATGCCCAGTTCCACTTATTTAATTATTTTTAATTTTGAGACAGGGTTTTAAATTTGCCCGGGTGATGTTCAAGTGTGCCATCCTCCATCTTCAGCCTTCCAGTGTGCCAGGCTTATGGGCAGGCAACTTCCCATTCAACTATAGTTTGGGTTTAAAGCATTCCCTAAAGGTCCACGTGTTGGAGGTGGAACCTTGAAGGTAGCGGAACCCTGACGTAGGAGATAGGTAGGTCGTTAGGGGCATGTCTTTGAAGGGGAAGGGGGACACCGTTCCCATGTCTCTCTTAGCGTTCCAGCCATAAGGGGAGTGGTTTTACTGCACTTTCACTGAGCCCTCCAACCACGATGTGCTAGTCAGACACCTAGAAACTGTAAGTCTGCCCACCCCCTTTCTCTTTATAAATTGATGATCTAAGATATTTGTTACAGTAATGGGAAGCTTGGTTACACAGAAATCAGTAAACAGTCAGAAATTTGGAAGCTTATTTCCACTTCTTTCCGGCTCTGCCATCCCACACAAGGCTTTAGCCAGCTTACCTCTTAACCTCCACTTCCTGCAGGTGAGTCTTGTACTGGGAAGAGTGTGCTGCTCGGCCCCATTCTCCTGACTTCCCTTTCCTACTGATGTCTATGCCTCTGAAATAGACTTTTCAACTTAAAATATATCCTGTTCTATTATATTGGTCATTAATTTGCCATCTGTTTACCAAGACTCACTTTATATTTTATCATCTCCGTGGAAGATGTGTAAGTGCCTTCTCTGTGTCCTCCATCATCAAGCCTACACATAAGTCTGTAATCATTTTTATCAAATTATATTACAGTTGTTGTTTTATCTCTATATTCAACATTAAAATTAAAACCCATTGAAAATTCAGACTAATGTGTCTGACTCATTTTATCTTTGGTGATTGGTCTAGTCATGGTAAGAAACAAATACAAATACGTATTGAATAACTCTATTGGAAAAAATTCTACCGGCTTGGACCCTTCAGAAATTTATTATGCTTACCTGTTACAATAAACTCTGTATTTCATTGTACTAAATGGATCCTGAGTATTTACCGCACAGCAGGCTTAAATTTTAGACATAGAAAAGAGCAAGCAGAACATAGTTTTCCATCTAGATGTGCTTCTAGTATCACTTGGAGATGAGTTTTAAACAAGTAATGAAACATATGTGGTAAGTGTCATAAAATTGTAATGGACAAGGTACAACACAAACGCAGTGAGACCTGTTTACCTATTAAAACGGTAGTTTCCTTTGTAGATAGCTACTTATCTTTCTTTTTGTAGATATCTGTGAGGGCTCAGTGGAAATCTTTTTCTGCTCTACCTGAGTAGCACATCTTAACGTCAGTTTACATCAACTGATTTTTTTCTTGTGAGTTAAATATATCAAGTATATTTTCCATTTTATAGTGGACATTGTGGTTGTACATTGTAAAGGCTATATATGCTTTTATATTTCTTCAAGATTATAAATACAGCAAAAAGACTATAAGTTGATTTTTGTTCTGATAGGCAGTTCTTTTATTGATTGAACAATTCAAACTTGGTGTGTGTAGCTCTATCATCTGTTAGCATGGCTATATAAAAAGCTCAAGGTGTTACTTAACATCATCTAACTTTGCAAGATTCAGTCTCCAAAATATTTTCCCATTAAATTTTTGAGGGCTTTATTTATGAAGCTGGTTCTAAAATAGGTCTTACTCAAAGCCTTTCTCAACCAAGGTATTTCAAATGGCCATCTAACACGAATACATGATTTGAGTAATTATTTTTATTTATTCCATGAATAATGCATAATAGTATTGTTTAAAATCAGGGTTCAGCAAACTATGACCTTCAGGCTATATTTGGTCCATCTCTTATTTTTATCTGACCCACTAGCTAATAGTTTTTATATTTTTAGTAGTGATATTTTAATTGGTTATATAAACACCTATGTAATACCTTTGCTTGTGCAAAGCCTAAAGAAATGTGCTATCTGTTCCATTCAAAAAAAGCGTGCAGACCTTTGTATTCGATGCTAAGAAGAGAGAAGTTAACACTTCATGTTCAATGAATCCCCAAGGCTTCCTAGCCTCCTGGAAATCGGTTCAGAAGAGTGATAGGAATGGTACTGACTGTTAAGGAATATACCCTTTGACATCTTAGTCTGATGGCTTGTTAAGGAGCCATCACCAAAACATCTCTTCATTGTGGAAGAGCTGAAACTCCACACCCTCCAGCACTGCTTGACCTTTAGCACCTGTGTTAGAAGAGGTCATGAGGATAAAACTCCCACGATGGGATTAGTGTTCCTATAAGCCTTATAAGAAGAAATTAGATGTCTCTCTCCAACCCCCTCTCTCAGCATGAAGACACCAGATACCATGAGCCAGGGGCCATCTGTAAACCAGGAAGAGGGTCCTCACTGGGAAACAAAAATGGCAGGCACCTGATCTTGGACTTCCCAGTCTTTGGATCTTTGAGAGATAAATTCCTGCTGTCTGAACCACCCAGGCTTTGGCACTTTATCATAACAGCCCAAGCTAACTAAGACACCCTCTTGCAGACTCCAGACATTTTAATTACTCCAGATTCTGATCTGTGCTTCCTTAGCTCAGGACAATCACTATATTCTGTCAAATTCCTTAGGTAGGCCCTGTCCTCTTCACTGCTCCCTTGAACCTGTCCAGCTTCAGGCTGAAGTACAACTCCCATTGGAACCCCCTAGAAATCTAAAAATAAACATATTTATTTCATTTTTTAAAGTGATAGGATAATCTAGGAAAGTGTTCTCAAAATAGAAAGTAATGAATTTCACATTGTGTGAACTATATATATATAGTTCCTGGTGATTTTTGTCTTATTATTATGAATTTTTAAAGATACTTTGAGGTATCTTACAATCAATTTAATCCTCAGCTTCCAACATATACGTTCAGGATTGCCACCGGTTACTCTTCCTTTGCCTCCACCCCTAGATCCCTTCACTGTCTGCCCTGAATTTAGGAGTTTCACATGAACGGAATGAACCCACTCACAGATGCAGAGCTCTCTCTGTCCTTTGCTGGAGGTCAGAGGACCTGGTATCTCTTCCCCACCATCCAGCCGCAGGATCCTGGTTTTGACACTGACCATTCCTTCTGTGACCACAACCAATTGCTTCCTGTTTCTGGCTTGCTGAAATTTCAGAATTTTAGTATCTTGTGGGCCAGTTGGTAAACATGGCCAGTATTTTATATATATATATATATATATATATATATATATACACATATACACACACAAATTTGCAAGTAACCATGTATATAAATTATAAACAAATAGAAATAGATTGTATTAAATAATATATAGAAAAATTTTATTTCTATACTTGATTTTAGCCAAAAGACAGATCAAGAATACAGTTTATTACATATTTTATTTTACCTAGACTCTTGAGGTTATTTACATTTACCATATCTGCATGATATAAAAATACACGCTTGTGTGCTCCTCTGTGTGTCTTCCCAAATCCAAGTTCACTGACTTCACATTAGCAGCTTGAGATTGATCCTGGTGGGAGAATTTACTCCACAAAAATCAGTAAATATTACAAGTAGATCTTTCCTCCCCCTGCAATGTTGTTAAGTCTTTTCAAGAGCATTCCACTGGGCACAGCCACTGTGTGTGGCTCCCCTTCCAAGCCCAGTTCCCGTGGACTCTAGGAACATGTACCCTCTGGCCTTTGGGCCTAGCGGTGATGAGAACTTCTCTTTACTGACAACATCTGGATTTTTCTTGCTTCTTTCGCTTTTGGTTACACCCCTCAGAATAATCCCTTTGTTAGTCTCATAGCAATTAAGCCCTTTTAAATCTATCACCTATTTGCTCCTAAATAACCTGGTGGACACATGAACACCAGGGTTTCCAGAAGTACATTGGTAGAAGATGAATACCATAAAATGTGGGAAACGTTTACATCAAAGAAGATGAATCATTTAAGTAAGGTTAGGAATGTGAGTCTGACATAACAGAAATGTTGATTGGCTGTAGGACATCTCCCAGGGTTTAATATAATTAATATATAATGTGAATATACTTTAAACTTTCTTGGACATTTTTTCCTCATAAAGTGTAGGTTGCAAGCAATTTTCAATTTTAATTTTTAATTAGAGATACAATATTTGGTCACATCTTAGAAATGGCCTTAAAATAGAAATATTCTTCCATAATTTGCATAAGGTATTTATATTTTTTAAGACTAATAGATCTGATAGATGTTATCATTTTTGTAAATATATTTTAGAATCTCTTTAATCCACTGTGATTGAAGAATAATCCTCTGTACATAGGTAAAATAATTTAAATTTCTGAAGATTATCCCTAGGAGGAGTAAAAAACCAATTTAAATCATTTTGGATGGGAGATATTTTTAAATGTGTGATGACTTTAAAATGTATATTTGATAACTGAAACATTTTCGATGTGATTTAGGGCTCAGTAGCTGTTGATTTTCTCCTGTATTTAATGACTTCAAACTGCTGGTTTTGTGTTTTTGTGTATGTGCTTTAGATATTTCTTATTATTTCACTCTGTGTCAAGTTGTCAGCCCTCATTGCTTGCAGTTGTCAAGGTGTCTAATTCTAGCTTCTAATCTTCTCTAACATGGGAAGCCAGATACTCACGCTGCTTACAATTGTGTACCCAGTAAATGAGGGAGGCTTATTCTTAATATTTCAGGTTGATAAGTTTATCAGATAAACGATCGCTAGATAGCAGACATATCAAATTCAGCCCAAATTTAAGCTACGTTGGAAGTTGAGTCTGTCTAATTGTTATAAATATGTACAGTGGAGTGTACATGTAAAAATAATAAATCCCAGTAAGTAACATTTTTGTGAAAGTGTTAACCTTTGGGGCTAAATTTTTCATTTTTGAAATATATTTTTAAAATTGCAGTCAACTCTCCATTTCTTTTCCTTTTTCTTGGTGAAGCTAAGTCTATTTTCTTGATATCTATTTTGTGAATTTTGTGTCAGACAAATTAATTCTGAAAGGAAAAACGCATGTTCACTTTCTGCTTTTTATTTCTTACTGGTTCTTCAATCCAGAATTGAAATCATCTCTGTGGGACGACAACTCAGAGAACCCAAACATCTGAAGAAGGAGGAACACAAAAAAACACAAAAGAAACCCCAAAGAGCTGTGAAAAGGCACCCGCCTGAGGCAACCCACGCTTCCATAAGCTTCCATAATGCATGAAGCTCCTGAAGATCTTTGCAAGGGCTCATGGGAAACCTATTTACATGGATTTTTGTTACAGATGCTAACCACATTTTGAGTCAGACAGAGTAGTGTCTGATGTTAAATAAATAAATAAAATTGCCCTTGGGGAGAATTGTGTCATTCAGTGTGGCACAGTCACAGGGTGATGCATGACCTTGATTCCCTCTTCAGACTTGATGGAGGCTGGTCATCAGTCCACCTAAGAAGCTGACCTTGCATGATCTTTGATGAGTAGAGAGGTGTTAGTGTTTGGTGAATGAAGAGAATGTGCAGTGAGACGCATGCTTGCAGAGTTTTATTTTATTTTATACACTATGTTTAGGAAGAGTTTTGAAACAGCTTCATTTTTTAAAAAAGATGTCTTCTTTAAAATTTATTTTGGCCCTCTTGGTTGAAGGGATCAAATTTAGATTAAATCCAAAGAAAACTGAGTTAAAGATGCTGGAAAGTGCTAATAATTATGAGTACTACTACTTTCTAGGTTTCTGTTAATTTCTTCCATCACCCCATCACCCTACACACTTGGTCAGCCACCTGATACACTTGGTCAGCCACCTGATACACTTGGTCAGCCATCCAACACACTTGGTCTTTCTCAGCCACCGTAAGTCACCTATTGCAGCCATTTTTGCTATGTGCAATGTCTTTTACCACGTCCATATCTCTATATTTTGCCTGTCTTTCATGACCCACCTGCAGGACCACCTCCTCTGTGAAACCTCCCCCGATCTCTCAGCTGTGAATGCTTTTTATTTCCTTTGAACTCTTCTATTAGTTTTCACATGCATGTTTTATGAACTTTGTCACTTACTACCCGGAAAACTAATTGTGTAATGACTATTTTTTATCTTGTAATGGGACCATACCTGTCTTGGATGCCACAGAAACTTTATTCTCATAGTAAGCATATACTAGGCACTTAATAAATAACTGTTAAATGAACGTAGAGATACTGATTTTTACTGTTAATAGAGCACATCTTTTATTTAAATATACCATCCATAGACGAAAGAGAGAAAATTGTGTGTAGTGCAATAAATTATTAAAAATAAACATATACCCATTAAACCATGAACCAGGTCAAGAAGTTGAACATTGAACAAAAGCTCTCCCTCATTTTTCTTTCTGTTGCTTCTCGCCTCTTCCCAAATGTGAGCCACTATTATGACTGTTAGTAGTATAGCATTTCCTCTTTTTACATTTTATATAATATAATTATAGATTTATGTTCTTTGTTATATGGCTTCTTTAGATCAATGTATACACTTTTGAGGTATATATAAGCTGTTGCAAGTGGCTGTCCTTTATTTTCATTGCTGAATTTTTTTATACTGTATAAATATACCTTGGTTTACTTATTCATTCTACTCTTGATGAGTAGTTGTATTGGAGCACTGAGTTTTTGTGGGCATTCCAGTTAGAGCCTATTACAAGTAATGCAGCTGTGAACATTCTATGGTGTTTGCAATTTAGCAAAGATTATAATGTTGAGTTTAACTTAATCTAAATTGATCTCAGGATAAATCGTGATATGTATGAATAATTAAGATGTTTCCAATTTTGCATTAGTCAGTGAAAGCTATTATCATAAGTAAAAGGGTCATTGAAATAGAAATCCCATTTTAATCAAACATGTTTGGAGTACTGAGGTCTGGGGGTGTTAGCATAAACCTACACCTGAATGCCTATGAAGGAATGCTGGTAGCCAAGGGAATCTCAAGCCTTCTGAAGCTCATATTCTACATAGCAAGCCTCAACTTTATGCTATTCCGCACACTTATGAGAGTATCTCAGCCAAATCATGAATTATTTTAATTACTCTCCAACTCATTGGTAAAGGAGAAAGGGTTGTGGAATGGCCAAAGGCAGAACACTCAGTGCTGGACAGATAAAATCCTCTGGCATTGATGACACACATACTCATATTCCAGGGGAGGAGGATGCCACATTACCCTCAGGGCTGCACCCAGAAACATAATGAAGAGTCAGGGGTTGGGGCCAGGCTTGGTAGTGTCACGAAGTTGCATAGAATCATAATTCCCATTGGAGGACGTGACTGGCTTAAGTAATTATGTGGAGTGAAAAGGAAACATAACCCACCACTCAGGGTCAAGGAGGAATTTAAGCCTCGTTGCTGTGGTAGTAGGGAGGGTTATTTGACTGAGGAATATTATTTGAGGGGAGAAGAACTGACAGTTCCACTGGAGACCACTAGAAGCCTTCCTGATTTTACCGTATGTGAGGGAAGTGCATAGTACCGTACTGCATCTTAATATTAGACCTCATGCCAGATAGAGACAGAGACAGGGAAACAGAGACAAGAGACAGACAGGAAGAGAAGTTTTCATGTATATATTTGCATGGATTTAATATATATCCTACCCCCTGTTGCAGGAACTTTTTCATATTATGTCATTTTGCCTGCTTGGCTTTGATCTTAGATATGATCTACATTTGTTAAGAATGTTTCAGGAGCCGGGCATGGTGGGGCATGCCTGTAATCTCAGCCCTAGAGAGGCTAAGGCAGGAGGATCATTGAAGTTTGACCCCCAGCCTGGTGTGAACCTGCTCTGCATAGCAAGATCCTACAAAAAATTGTTTCTGGTTCGAAAGTGGAATGTCAATTGAATATGAAGATCGGAGCACAGCAAGGAGACGTGTAGCAAGTGCCTGTTCTGGGTTGACAGTGGTGCTGACAGTGGTGCATCAGCCACACGGCTGAAGATTGCTCTGTGGACATGGAGAACTGCAGTTTCTTGGGTGCTGTAAGAAATGAAGACCTTCTTATCCTATCCCTTCATCCACTAACACAAAAGACCTCAGGTGATTCATACTCTCATTAATCTTTGAGAAACACTGTTGTAGAATATGGCCATCTCAGCATGCAGATGATCCCTGTCACCTCAATTGCAAGTCCCTGGAAGTTTATCCAAAACAAGGAAGTTCTGAGACAGCTGACATGTATTCCCTTCCTCCATCTATCCCACTTCAGTGTAATCGAAAACTAACTGACCAAGACCCAAAGATTTCATCAGAGTGTGCATTTAATTTCTTCCGTTAAACAAGAAAGAAGGGGGAAAGTAGCGTGGGAAAGGGAAATAGGAAGAGGAGAAGACATGAAGAAACAACTCTCTTGTTCCTTGCAAACTGGGATGCAATCCTACCCATCAGTGTCCCCATGCATGGGATTTGATCCTCATAAAGGGAGTAAATCTCAATGGACTGCTTCTCATTCCCATGTACTTTCTTCTGCGTGACTCCCTCTTATTGTTTTGATATACTTAGAGGCTGGCTTCAAGATATTTGCTGGTGGAGCATAATTAAATGAGGGGATGAAGTATGAACACAAGGGCTTGGAGCCTTTCCCTGTGGGGTAGGGAGGATGTGCTCAGCCAACTACTCCCAGGCTGGTTTCTCTACTGTCTGTAACTTGACCCTCCAAAAAAGAAGCACAATCACATGCTGCCTAATGACATTTCAGTCAATGATGGGTGGCCTATACAACAGTCGCCCCATAAGTTAAATCATCTAGTGACATGGAACTGTCTTAGTGTGTGAGAATGCTGTAATGATAATGTAATGACAAGACCACCTAATGATGTATTTCTCAGAAATGTATCCCTATCATTAAGTGATACATGACTATAAATCTTTGATGCATTTTGCTCTTGAAAGGTCATTTCTCACAAAAACAAAACAAAAACCATCAGGTTATGATAAAAAGATCCCATAATCCTAGGGGGTGGGGATTTAGTTCAGCGGCCTAAGTGCCTGCCTTGCAAGCAGGCAGTCGTGAGTTCAATCCCTGGTATCGATAAAAAAAAAAAATTCTATAATCCTCAAAAACCTTAGAATATGGATATTATTGTGCTAATTATATTGATATGAAAATTGAGAACCTGAAGCATAAGTTGTAAGTCTCATCACTAAAAAGGACCAGTTAGTATTTGAACTTAGCTCAAAGATGAGCTTAGTCATTCAGGGTCATTTCACCTTTATGGACTGCAAAGAAACCCTGATCATGGCTTCAGTTTGTGTGCTTGAGTCAGACTTGAACTCTCCACTCCCTTCACTGCTATTTTCTTTTCCTATAGGCAGCTGGGGTACTGGGAGCCCCTAGGTCTCACGGCCCGGACCATCAGGAAGCTTTTTCCAGTTTTTAAACTACATAATAAATTCCCACTTGATTCCTAGAAACATATGAAGTACCAAAGCTGGGTCAAGAAGATGTAAAACTGCTGAATAACCCAATTGCTATTAATGAAATTGAAAATATAATTAAGTCATTACCTACAAAGAAGGGCCCAGGCGCAGACGGATTCACTGCGGAATTCTATAAGAAATACAAAGAAGACTTAATGCTGACACTCCTCAAACTCTTCAATGAAATTGAAAGGGAGGCAATTCTTCCTAAGTCATTCCTGGAAGCAAATATTACTCCAGTACCAAAACCTGAGAAAGACCCAACTGAAAAGAAAACTACAGGCCAGTTTCCCTAATGAACATAGGTGCAAAAATTCTCAATAAAATATTGGCAAACAGGATGGAGCAAATCATCAAGAAGATTACATACCACGACAAAGTGGGATTCATCCCAGGCATGCAGGGATGGCTCAACATATGAAAACCAATAAATGTAATCCACCGTATCAATAGAGCCAAAAGTAAGAATCACATGATCATTTCTATAGATGCAGAAAAAGCTTTTGATAAGGTCCAACACTCATTCGTGATAAGAACTTACAGAAAACTGGAATAGATGGTCTTTACCTCAATATGATAAGGCCATCTGTGACAAACCAACAGCCAGCATCATATGAAATGGCCAAAAACGGAAGGCCTTTGCCTTAAAGTCAGGCACAAGACAAGGATGTCTCTTATTACCACTCCTATTCAACATAGTACTGGAAATACTAGCCAGAGAAATTAGGCAAGAGAGAAATAAAAGGAGCAGAGATAGGAAAAGAGGAAGTTAAATTATCATTATTTGCAGATGACATGATACTCTACATAGAAGACCCCCTAAACTCCATTAAAAGACTCCTAGATATAATAAATAGATTCAGCAATGTCGCTGGTCAGTACTCAAAACTCAATAGCATTCCTATACACTAACAACAAAATCACTGAGAGAGAAATAAGAGAAGCCACACCCTTCACACTAGCATCCAAAAAATGGAATACTTAAGAATTAATCTCATGAAAGAAGTAAAAGATCTATACAAGGAAAATTATAATACCCTGGAAAAAAAAGCAAAGAGGATCTCAGAAAATGGAAGGACATCCCTTGTTCATGGATAGGAAGAATAAATATTGTGAAAATGGCCATTCTTCCAGGACAGTTATACAGATTCAATGCAATCCTAATGAAAATATCATTAACATACCTCATAGATCTAGAGAAATCACTCCAAAAATTCCTCAACCAGAAGAGACTTAGAATAGCAAAGGCAATTCTAAGCAGCAAAGGCAAGGCAGGAGGCATCACAATTCCTGACTTGAAGTTATATCACCAAACTACTGTAATGAAATCAACATGGTACTGGAATAAAAACAGATCTGAAGATCAGTGGAATAAATTGGAAGATACAACCACAACTACAAACACACTCAACCACCTTATCTTTGATAAAGGGGCCAAATATGTTCGCTAGAAGAATGATAGTCTCTTTAATAAATTGTGCTGGAAAAACTGGCTCTCTATATGCCGAAAACTAAAACTAGACCCATGCCTATCACCATGTACTAAACTAAAATCTAAATGGATTAAAGATCTGAATATGAAAACAGAAACACTAAATCTATTGGAAGACAAATTAGGTAAAAATCTTGAAGACACAGGGGTAGGTAAGAGAAATCATGAACAGGAATCAAATTGCACAGGAAATACTTCCCAGAATCAATACCTGGGATCATGTCTTATTAAAAAGTTTTTGCATGTCAAAAGAAATCTCCAGCAGAGTGAAAAGAAAACCCACAAACTGGGAAAAAATCTTAGTGAACTGTCCTTCAGACAAAGTGTTCTGTCTAAAACATATAAAGAATTTTTAAAAATCAGACCCCTGAAATTCAAAGACCCAATCCAAAAATGGGCATCTGAGATGAACACACAGTTCTCAGATGAATAAATACAAATGGAAAATAAATACATGAAAAAATGTTCATCATCATTAGTCATTAGATCAATGCAAATTAAAACAACACTGAGATTCCATCTCACTCCAGAAAGAATGGCCAGGATCAAGAAAACTACCAACAACAAATGCTGGAGAGGCTGTGGGGAAAAAGGAACTCTCCTGCACTGTTTGTGGGAGTGCAGCCACTGTGGAGGTCAGTCTGGAGATTCCTCAAAAAGCTGGGATTGGAAGTCCCATTTGATCCAGCTATTCCACTTCTAGGCATATTCCCAGAAGAAATGAAAACATCATACCACAGTGATATATGTGCACCCATGTTTATAGCAGCACAATTTGTAATAGCCAGATCTTGGAAACAACCTAGGTGTCCATCAACTGAGGAATGGATAAAAAAGTCATAGTATTTTTATACAATGGAGTACTACTCAGCTATAAAGAATGATCACATTGAAATATTTATAAATAAATGGATGCGACTTGAGACCATATCATAAGCAAAATAAATCAAATTCACATGTATAAATACTGTATAGTCTCCCTAGTGTAAGAAATGGTGAGGGTACATAAGATTTTATGGTAATCATATTTCCCATTACACTGCTTTGAAGCCTTATAATGTTTTCATTCATTAGTTGGAATGGTTTCATTCTGTTTTGTTTGATTTTATTATGTGTGATGGTATGAACAGATATTTTGAAGAAAGCAAGACATTATGGCAGCCATTGCTGATTTAATATCATCTTGCTTTGAAGTCCTACCATGGTTTTGTTCTTCTGTTTCCATTGGTTCTATCATGTTGTGTCTTATTGGATTTTAATATGTGTGATAGTATAAACAAATTTTCTATGGAAAATGAGATAATATAGTAGCCATTGTTTATTTTCTGTTATTGATTCTGAATGCCCTGTACTACTTTCAATCTCTTGAGTGATTTTATACTATTTTGTTATGTTTGATACTATTATATGTGAAGTTATGCTCAACTATTTCAAAGAAAGAGACATTACGGCAGCTACTGTTAATATCCAGTTGTCCTGTGGTGAAGTATTATGTTGCTTACATTGTTCTGTTCTGATCTGCTTTGTTCTGTCCTCTTTTGTCTTAATCTCTTTAAAATAAAATTTAAAAATCATTTATAGTTGTTAGTCAATTGAGGCACCTAAATGTTTCCACTCAAGCTGTTGAATGAGAAACTGACTAGATCCTGTTCTTCTATCCCCTGGCCTGGACCTTGTTTGAGGAGCCTTGTGACGAATTTGTAGGCTGAGGTCCTCAGAATAGTTTCTTCTTGGAAAAGAGAGGGTTTCTAGTCTCAATCACCTGACCACAAAGCCATTTGTACCTCCATTCAGTTATCATTCAGTTGATTCAGAAGTTGGCAAACGACCTCATTCAGGTGAATTCAGCCTTCTTTCTTTTTCTGTGAGTAAAGTTTTATCGGAACACAGCCACAAACATTTATTTTTGCATTCTATGGCACATAGCTATTGTGTGCACAGTGACAGAGCTGGGTAGTTTCAAAAAAGACCTTGTATCCTGCAAAACCAAAAATATTTACTTTCTGAACTTTGGAGAACAAAATGTTGTTGATCCTTGATTAAAGTAAGTGTTCAAATAAAATAGCTTTGTGTGCTTGCCACGAACCACACATCATACCAGACATGACTTGAAAATGGATCGGTGAAACATCTTGCCTCTGATGTGCAGAGTCTAGTACATCAAATGAGTTAAGTTTGTAAAAGGACCCTTTTTCCTCTGAGAAAGTTAAAGGAGACTTGAGAGACAGAAGAGGCAGGGTCATGAGAAGGTTTCTTATGCTCTCTCCCTCCAAGGGTGTGAAGGTTTAATGCAGGTAAGAGCAGCACCTGAAATATTTTTAATAGGATAATAATTTGCCAGATTTTCATCTTAGGTGGATGAAGCTTGGCAGCCATGTTAAAGAAATGCTTCATTTATTATGGGGTTTCATAGGTAACTGGTTGCACAAGACATTTTATTTGACTTTTTCTTTTACCCTCTGCCATATTTCTGGGAATATTTGAGTTTCAGGACAAAAACTTGGTACTATATTAAGAAGTTTAGTTAGCCTAAATGTCTGTATAACACATAACAAAAAAGTTTTAAACAAGCACATTGCATTTGCCAATACAGAGAGTGAGAATCCTTCGGTGATTAACCTTACCTAAATCTCTTTCCTTTTAAGGTAACTGTTTTCTGCAGGCTGATACAGTTTTGAAAGTGCGATGGCTGCTTGACCCTTCTCTGAGGGTACAGCGCACCTCAGTGTGTACACTCTGTCTCCTGGGCATCTGGGGCATCAGGAGCTGTGGTCTACATATCACCATCCATGATGGGCTCTATTTTCATTAAACCCATCTGTTGTCACTAGAAGACAAGGAGAACTTTAGTTTTTGCAATACTGACATTCTAATTTGGAGATTTCAATACCGATGGGAATCACCTACAAACCCTACACTCTTTAACTTATATCACAATCCATGTTTGTTGTTGGTCTTTTAGCTTAGCCTATGGAGCAAGCCAGACATGAGGAGATCAATTAAGAGTCTGTTGCAACTGTCTGGACAAGAAAGCTGAAGCTTTCTTGCATTTGCCAATACAGAGAGTGAGAGGTAGGAAGGAGAAGAGAGCAGAGAGTTGGAAAATAAGGTGTAGTGTTAGCAGGACTTGATATTTGGACTGTAAGAGAGATAACTTTTATGCTTCTAGCTTGAGTGCTAAGAATGGTGATGCCGCTCCAAGAAATAGAAAAAATAGAACATGCTTTTTTGAGTTTCTTATGCATTCAAATGGAGATTTCAATAAGCAATTATACAATGAGGCAAAGTCTGATCAGAGGTTATAATTTAAAACACAAATCTGGAAACTAGCAGATCAGAGGAGATAGTTAATATTGTGAGAATGGGTGAGATTACCCAGGGGTTGTGAGGCAGAACCAAAATAGCCAGAGAATTAGGAGAGAGTCCTAATAAACCAAAATGTTCCTGGAGAGAACACAGAGCATGGGCATTCATAAAAGACTGCAGAATGGCCCCAAGAGGAGAAAATTGAGGATAATTTGTATAAATGTTATATTGTATACTAATGTTATTAACATATTGATTTGCTATGAATAAAATGGAAAACTGGCTCATACTGTAACAGCCTGAAGAATAAGACAATATTATAAGTTTCTAACTTGCTTTCACATATCAGGTATTTAATATGTGTGGATAGCTATCTATCTATCTATCTATCTATCTATCTATCTATCTCCCTATATATTTATGTGCTAGTGTTACATAGAATAGTTTAGAGATAGTGGAGATTGAACAAAAATGGGCAACATTTATAGAGTATTCAGTCATTGAAAGAAGGAACCAAAACAGGGTGTCTCTTTCTGCATTTATTTGGCTGTTCCTCAGAACAGCCTTTATTCTATGAGATACAAGGCGGTTGGAATTTAAGCAGAAAACCACAGACTTATTGCTTCAAATTTAGAAAATGCAGTTTAGTGAGCAAACGTGAATGCAAATTGAGGGGGGATCCTGAAAAGGAGGAACATGCCAGGGGGCGGTCTCCAGGCCAAGTGACAAGCTCTCTAAATGCAGAGTGACCTGGAGGTACTAGGGAGATGTCAATTTTCTACCCAAATTCAACAGTTAGAAGTCTGAAAAAACTGAGCAGGATTTCAGTTGTTGCCCAACACAGGGGCAACAGACTTTGGAGCTCAAGAAGATTGGTGAAAGCCTCAGGTTCTGTTTCTTCTTACCTCTAAATCTTTTATTTTGAAATAATAATTAGTAAATTCATAGGAAATTGCAATAATAGATCCCATGTACTCTTCACGCAGTTTTTCTTCATCGTTATTTCTTATATAACATTAGCACAATACTGAAACCACAACATTAACATTAACATTAACATATGGCTCTATATTTTATCACATGTAGTTTCATGTAACCACCAAGCAAAATACAAAACTGTCCCATCACTGCAAAGCTCTCCCTTGAACTATGCCTTATAGTCATGGCCAACCTCCTACTAACCATCTCTAACCTCTGGCAATAGCTAAAATATTCTCAATCCCTCTAATTTTGCCATTTTAAATCGCTGTATATATTCAATCACACAATATGTAAACTTTTGAGACTGGTGTGTGTGTGTGTGTGTGTGTGTGTGGTACTGAGGATCAAACCCATAAGCAATCTACCACTGAGTTACAAAAACCCTTTTATTTTTTTATTTTGAGATAAGATTCGAAAAAATTGCCCAAGTGGAGCTTAAACTTATGATCCTCCTGCCTCAGCCTCCCAAAATGCTAGGATTATAGGCATGCAGCACTGTGCTAGGCTGATACTGGCTGTTTTGCATTCAGCCTAATGCTTTAGAATTTACCCAAGTTGTAGTATGTATCACAGTTTCTTTTTGTTGATGAACAGTACTCCACGGTGTGCTGGTCAGCTTTCTCATTTCTCGGACAAAATACTCAATATCTCAAGTTAATAGGGGAGGTTTAATTTGGCTTACAGTTTCAGAGAATTTGGTTCATGGGTGACAGATTCTCAGGCAAAAAGATCAGGGCAGAAGGGCATTGTTCTAGAGAAAGAGTCAAAAGAATATATGCATTAAGTTATACATGGGGATTTACTAAGTGGGCACATAGGATCAGAGGTGAGAGAATCCACACTGATTGTGCACCGGACATCCAGAGGAGCTGGTCTCTGTTCAGCCCAAGAGGGGAGCCACAGAACAAAAGGGACCAAGCATTCAGCACCAGCTGAAGGTTAAAGGTGTGGACGCTCACTGCCAGGTAGACTGTGTGAGTCTGGGTTGCATGGTGGAAGACTCTGGAGGCCTAAAGACGAATGTCAAAAGGCAACAGGGCGAAAGACACGTGCACTTCAGAAGACTGCAGCTCTCCAAATACACGGCCTTCTTTCCTTCTTATGCCATCCAGTCTATAAGGCTATGGATTGGTGTCACCCACAGCCAGGGTGGGTCTTCTTCAGTGTTCTGGCCTCCGTGTCAATCATCCACAGACACATCCAGAACTGGTCTTTATTAATCTATTAAGGGTTTCTTACTTCAGTCAAAGGGGCATCACAATTAGCTACCACAAGCACGGTGAAGCAAGGTTGCTCACCTCCTGGTGGCTGGGAGCCAGGAAAGAGACCTGCAAAGGCCTGTCTCAGTGACTCATGTCCCCCTACAGTACGTTCGATCTGAAACACATCAGCATATTAATGCACGGGGGAGTGTAGCAGCCCCACAATCACAGCACCTTTTGAAAGCCCCATCTCTGAGCACAGCCTTTTGAGGAACATTTTAGATCTAAGCCATAATAAAGGAGCATGGATATAATTTGACTAGCATTTGACTGGCCACTTAACTGATAAAGGGCATTTTGTTTTTTCCAGTTCTTGTTATATATATGACTTCTATGATCATTTTTGTAGGATTTGTTTATGTATATATATTTATTTCTTTGAAATAAATGCCATGGAGAGTGATCACAGTATAAGGCTTTCCTTTGACATGGCATAAAAATCATTATTTGCTGTTAAAACCTATGTATAAAGATTAAATAACAGCTTTAAAATATAGGAACAAATGGACAAATCACTCATTCAGTTTTAAAACAAGCCTTTAAATGTTGATGAGAAATGATCAGTAATAAAGCTTTCTGCAAACCAAACAAACAACAAAACTCTCCAAAGGAACATAATAGAATCCCAAGTTTTTACAATATATTATTCAGTGTCAAGAACATAATGATTTCCATCTTAGTGAAAAATAAAAAAGATAAAAAAGAACTTACAGGGTATAATTTAAACAAGTATATCGGCTTAAGACCTGATTGGAAACAGTGAAAATATTAGTAAGATTGAACACAGCTCAATTCAAATACTCAAAACAAACAAGTAGGTAAAAGTAAACATCAGAAAAATTTTTATCAGAATCAGTGAACTGTGAGGCGAAACCAAGAAGCTTCACACACATTTCATTGATTTTCCAGATGGAGAAAACAGAGGGTGAAGCAGAAAAAACTATTTGAAGAAATAATGGCTAAAATATTTCCAAATTTGGTGGAAGTAATAACACAAAAATCCAAGAAGCTCAGTGCAGCTGCTGAGACTTCAGTTTCTGCAGGCACAGCCACGACTCCCACCTGTCCTGAAAACATCGGCAAGGTGAACTTCAGTACCTACAATAACCTCTGTCAATTTACAAAGCAGGTAAAAGTTGGGCACTCATGCTTCTGTTCACTACTTCTTGACAAAACAACACAAACAGAAGTAACGTTTGTTCCTCGTGATCTAGATTAGCAAGAGGCTTGCTCATGATTCTCCAGCCTCTTGGTCCTTGCCACAGTGATCAGGAGACTGCCTGCGTGTTCTGGAAGTCATTCGCAGAATGGTCGGTCATCTGCTAAGCTGGAGTCCTGAGTGATGCTACGTATCAGACTGATTAATTAGAGTAGTGACTGATTAATGGGGCAATGAGGGGAGGAGAGAAGGAAGAGTCACTGACTGAAGCAAAAAGCTCTGAGATACTATATTTGAAAGATCATCTTGTGAAGCATATAAATCAGTAGAAAGTGGGCTGACTTGAATTTTACTCTGACTCTACTGCTTCCTACCTTTGGGAATTTACTAAAACTCCTTGTTATTGCTATAAGGTCAGGATCTATAAAATAAAGATGATTATATCATTACTAGCTCCCAGATGTCATGAAGATTGAATAAGATGATAATGTGTCAGAAAGTATTTGAGTAGCTGGCACATAGCAGCTACTCACTAAACGTTGGTTATTAGTACTTACTACTTGGCAGTACTGGGGTATCATAGATTCTTCTTTTGCTCCATTCAATATGATGCACAATACAGATGAGATGACTTTTTAGTGACTATGGTAGAAGTAGGTTTTTCATATTTCTATCACTAGAGACCGACTCTGCAGTATCTGTGCATCTTTTTTGTACTATATGCCTTTTAAGATGCAACACATGCTCCTATTAGTATGTTCCAGAGCGGAGAACACACGTGCAGGTACAAAGTAGATGTCTACCTCTTGTGTCAGTCAGAAAGTAGCAGTTATGTTTTGGTGACAAACTTCATTACCAAGTCCCAGGAGCTTAGCACTTCAAGGCGTATGACCTTGTTCATGCTGTGTATCCTCTATAGATCAAGGTCTGCATAGCACCATTCAGGACTGCAGCTTGGCAGTGACCGCCTCCTCTATATATGACTTCCAAAATATGCAGGTGGCTCCCTGATCACTGTGGCAAAGACTGGAAGGCTGGAGAATCATGAGCAAGCCTCTTACTAATTTAGGCCACAAGGAACACATGTTACTTCTGCTTGTGTTGATTTTCCCAGAACTGTTGAAGCGGCTCTGCTCAAGGGCGTGATGATTGAGAAGCCCAGTATTCCACAACCCTAGAAATAGAGAACTGGGAATGAGCAGGCTCTCCTAACGTCTTCCACACCCCTCACAGGTTCCTCCTTCTCGAAATGACTCTCTCTCAGCACCATTTGAAAGTCAAGATAGAGACGTGCAACCGAATAAACTGCCCAGGTTCTTAGTGAGATTCTTCGGAAGAGAAATTTAACTTAATATTTTTTCAAAATCCCCTGTGTTCCTCATTTCTTCCCTTCTTTATATGATTAAACACAGATTTCTATGTAATGTGAGCAGGCCAAGAACTGTGTAGACAGATAAAAAGCCTCAGGTTCAGGGGGTTCTGCACATAGCTTGCTATTTTAGAAATTTAGGATCCAAGAGTCAGTCACATTGTGTTTCACATTCAATTAAATTCTATTTATTCTTACTTAGATTCCCAGTGTGTTTTAATGGCCACTCACTGTTTGTCAAGACCATGCAAGGGCTTATTACTAACCCTTTTCACAAACAACAATAGTCAAGATTCTGGCGTCTAGTTTACACTGAGCAGATAAAAACTGGAAATTCAAACAACGTGCAAGTTTGTGACCACAAGAAGGCCCTCTGGCTACCCAAACAGTGGCAAACTCCCCACAAAGTAGCATTTGTTTGAATTTGTGTTAGTCAAAGATCTTTTACTGAGCACTTTTTCCCAAGATGCTTCCTGAAAAGGTAGCTGAGAGTTAAATTGTTCTATCTTCTTCTTAGAAACTGATGATAGTACTTAAAATAATGGTTTTCCTTAACACAGTGTGAAAATTTACTTGGTAATAGCACTGTAGTTTATCAGTATCAATCCTATTACTGCGCTGTGGAGAAACATTCTTTGGGACACACTTTAGAGAATGTTAACCTAGGAAATTCACCATCATAATTCAGAGTCCTAAGGGACTCCATCATTTGTATGATTAAGTACTATTTATGCGCAGTACACAGCACAGTAGACCAGATTGGTCATTGAGGAAAAATGTTCTCTAATCAAGAAATTTATAAACCTCAGATGAAATTACTATGTTTGGGGTTTCCTGGGGTGTGATAAGTGATGGGGAGGCTGAGAGTGGGATTGTGTATAAAACAGGAGTAACCATTCTGCTCTTGTGATTTGTTTTACATGGTAAATAGGTACTTAACACTTCTCTATATTCTTCTCTGCATTTGTAACTATTTGATATTTTTTCCCTACAGCATTTTTTAACAATAAAATACTTAAACCATCGGGTCTATCTGTTTATTCATAATGATAGTAATACAAGTAAATTTTTCATGATTCGAGGTATGTTCTAAGCACTTCATATGCATTGTACTATTGACCCATCACGACATCTCAACAAGGAAAGTGTTCTTCATCCTCACTGTGCGGTCTCAGAAATGTAAGGACACATACTTGAGGTCACCCAGCTAGTCAAAAGCAGAGGCATTTGGGATCTAAGCCTCTCTGACTATGAAGTCTGTACCTATAACAAGTATCTTACATACCAGCTGCCCAGAGGGGCAGACACTCATGGCCTCTACTCAGCACAGTTTCTTTCCTTAGGTTTATGGAAAGCCAAGTTATGATCGAGTTTGCTTACCATCGATGAAGACAGAAAATGCACAGAGTTAAAGACTTAGAAATTGAGGTGGGCACAAACAATCATGCAGGTAGCATCTGCCTCGTGCAACTCTCATCACTTATTTGGTCTTCTGCACATGGTGCCACCAACAAACACTTTGTTTTTTTATAACACATTAAGTGCCTTTCCAGGAAGAAATTTAGGATAACAGTGCTGTTTCAAATTTGTGAACCAGCCAGCACTTGGAAGGCTGAAGCAGGAGGGCCTCTACGAGTTCGAGGTCATCCTGGGCCCCATAGCAAGACCCTCTCTCAAAACAAACAAGAATCTGTGAAATAGTCTTAAAATCTGTGAAATAGTTTTAAAATCTTCTGATCCTAAATTTTCCATTAGGGATCATGCACTGCTTGCTAAATCAGATGCAAGATCCTCTACTTATGAATTGTTAACTACAGAAACCAAAGCAAAACTGTGTTTAAAACAAACAAATAAATGTTTTTCCTGCATGACACACAAAAAAAGTCACTATGCCTAGTTATTTTAAACTTATAACCACTTTGTTGATTTCTGATGCATTTTTCCAGAAGTTTGCTAACCTCATCTTTCCCAGGAAGTATAAAAGTAACGAATGTGAGATGAATATGGAAAATATGTTTCATATTATAATTTTTTTTGTAACGTGAAAGCGAAGAGAAAATGTATGTTGTGTTATGGATTTGCTAATGCAGGGACTCACAAATAGATTTTTCATAGTCCAAACTGTGTAAATGGTCAAGGGCTGATTCTATACTCCAAAGAAAAGAATGTTTACAGAGATACTCGGTTTTTAGCAAAAAGTCATTTTGAGGAAAACAAGCAAATGTGTGTGTATGCACATTTACACATGTGCAAAGTCAAATAGTGTGTATTTAGATGGGAAGATAAAAAGAGTTGGGCTGATACTAAAATGGTTTACATAGACTTTACATAGGCATTCTGCATCTGAGCCAAGTTCCATTTGTAAGCAATAATCGTACCTAACCAGTTATTGAAAATAAGGAACTATTTGTTTATGCACATTTATTTTCATTTTTAATTTTGTTTGTGAATAAAAGAGACACTAATTATAGTTGTAACTAAATTTTTACTGCTGTAGGGTACTTAGAGCTATAATCAAAGAGAAAGAAGAACCAGTAATCAACAACTGCAACACGTTCTTCGTGGAATTTTGCAAAAGATTTTAGAATATGGTGATTGGTCAAGACTGAGTCAAGAGTCCTTTCCCAGGAAAAAGAGGAGGAGAGAGAAATGCAATCTGACCAAAACTATATACAGTAAGCAGAAGTGTTATGGACTCAGGAAAGATAATTCTCCAAAGGAAAGGATGCTGAGCAGACAGATCATACATCTGAAGGAAGACACACCTAGATATATTCAGTAGGTGGTCAGCATGAAGCGTAACTAAAATTCCAGAATTTGAAACTGCGGACAAGCCATGTTCTCACTGTTACTTTGAAAGGATACATTCTTAAACCCAAATGCAATCAGTCTTTAAAAGCATTTAAGGAAATATTTTGGTGAACATAAGAAGAACAAAAGAAGGCACAAGATGCTCGGGATGGGAAGGAAAAGGACCTTCTGATGGGACGTGGATGGCAGAAGAGAATCATGAAATCACCACTTCTAAGTCTGTGAAAACTGCCAGAAAATAATCACCTGTCTCTCTGCTGAATGACAAGACTGAGTGGCTCAGACGAAACTTATTCACTTGCAGAATTTAAGCTGATTACATGGAGACCTCCTTCTTCACTTTTTAGTGTCACAGCCAGCCTTGGTCTTTAAGAAGCCTGTTTAATATAAGGCAAAGCAAAGTCCAGGCTAGCAGTTGGAATGGAAAGAAAATTTGGAACACAAGACTTCTGGCTCTTTTCATTTTGTAGCAAAAGCGTATTTTGTTCGTTTTCAAAATACATTCACATACTCTAGGTGGATTTATGAAAAAGAACTCTTCTTTTCTCTACCTCCTACTAATAGGACAGTCAAGCATTCTTGAAAGTGCTATTGCAATTTAAGGCAGACTTGTATTTAGTTTTTTCCCATGCTTCTCTATTTGACCTTGTCTCCTTTCCCTAGAGAAAAATTTGGGATTCCACGAGAATCATGTCTCTGGTGCAGGATTTTTCAGCTTATGCATTCTTATCTTTAACCCTGAAACTTAACTTTCACCTTTGTGAATAAAATGTGCTTCCAGGAGCTTTCCTCCCTAGGACATCCCCACTAGAGACCCCCAGACAATTTACTTGTGTGTAGTGTATGTATATACATGTGTGTTTATGTGTGTGATTAAACATATTCCTATAAATGTGACCATAGTAATGGAAAAGAAAGACCACTCCTCAGCTGACCCAAAATCGTAGGTATCTTCCTTACCTAAAATACTAAATATGTAAGCTCTAGTCTGTCTGCTTAAATGCTTGCCTTGCTCCAAGCTAATGGCCGATGGTGCAGGCAACATGCTTGCAAATTCAGGTCACAGCTTCACATCCTAAGTGTGGAAAATGACATATTCAGTAGGGTATGAATAAAATGCAGATGTCAATGCAGCAGTATCTATGGGGCTCCAGCTCCTGCCTTTTGGAGATTGCATTATGTGTAAATATCATTACCTCTTGCTATTATTGGCATCTTTTCCTGTTGCTTTGTCTAGTATTTGGTTTCACTGGATGCTATTCAGAGAGTGACATGGCAGCCCCCTCGGTGACAAGGGCTTCCTTTGCAAGTCTAAAGGGTAAAGGCTATTCATAATTGTACCTGACAGTTATTAAAATGTGCCAAGGTGCCTGCTTTTATTGACAAGGAGAATTATAGGGCCACGAGAGATAGAAAGATATGCTGCCGCCTACGGCTGGACCCACTGATGAGCCTACGGTCTCGCTTTATTAGGGTTGCAGTAGGAACCCAGAATCCCAAGGTTTCTGGGAGAAACTACTATTCTTCAGTATAAGAGCTTCAGATTGTCAGCAGTTAGGGTGATCACATCATCCATCTGCCTGGAACATTTCAACGACCTGTCATTGCCTATAGGAAAAAGAAAAAAATAATCAATTCCTTAACATGGTGTGTGGTTGTATGGTCCCGGCCCCCTAGATGCTCCCCAGGTTCATTTCATCTGCTCTCCCCCTTATCGTCTGAGTTCCATTTCCTGTTGTCTGTCACACTCCACCTTCGCAGGGCTCTGCCTATGCTGCTTCCCCTGCTCAGGGTTCCCTTCCTCATTAACTCCTGCTTGCCCGGAGAAGCGCCCCCCGAAATCCAGTGGCCACTGGGAAAATCTTCACAGGGAAAATTCTCGTAAATTTCAGAATTCAGCTCCAGGATCAGCCTCACTGTGAAGTCATCCCTAACTTGCTTACCTCTGAGGTTCATGGCTTTGTCTTCTTTTACAACACTTGCAAATTTCTCTGGTTATTTATTTGCTCACAGTTCTGTCTGCCTGCTGAAGTTATAGCTCTTAAAGGGCAAGAACTTTATGTTCTCCATCTTCATGTCCTGAGTCTATATGATTAATACATGTTTGTAAAATGAACAATTGACTGAGTAAGGGGGGAAAGAGCAAAGGAAAATATAGAAAGCAGGAGGGTATTATTCTTTCATTTTGAACAAGGTCCATGCCCTCAAACACCTTTGTATTTGGGCTAAAAATCCAGGTGTAAATTTGCAATGTATTTTCCAGTTCTTTAACTGCATTTCTACATTTTTTAAAATTTTATTTTGAAAGTATACAACAGAACAAGTCAGAATAAAGCCAACTAAGATCGTACAGTGAAATTGGTACAGAACTTCACAGCAGGTTACCGGGATAACAGTAATAGGTATCACAGTATATTTTGTTATCTTTATAATAGTTGTTCTTTCAATCACGTATATCAAAATGAGATGAAATATAGAACACTATAGAACTTATCAAAACAGAATATTGAATGGAGCAGTACCATTAATCAGAAAAGAGCAAAACAGTAATAAAAATATTTGTCTTCAAAGAGATGGTAGAAGGAAGTCCCACTTATTTGCTATAGTCAACCTCCCAGGAGATGCTCAGATTTCTGGTTCCCATTCTGCTAATGGGCGGGGAAGAGGAGGAGAAGAAGGATAGGGGAAGTGGGATATTTGACTCTAGGCCATGTAGCAGTAGGTTCACTATTGCTTAGCAGGGAGGCAGGATGGTCATTTGTTTTCACAGCGTCCTCAGTTCCAACATGGCGGGGATCTCAGGAGCTGCTGCTGGTTCTCCCCCTGGAAGGGCTGCAGTCGGCCAGACCACCACCGCTTACCAGGGAGGGGAGGTGCTTGCTTCTGCATTTCTACATTTCTAACACCAGCATCTACACCTTCACATAACCTCTTGCTCCCTCCCAGCATTCCGCCCATTAGCCCTTCTGCACGCAGCTCTCAGGCACAAGGATCCTGAGTTTACCTCTTCTGTGTCTGACTGAGGTGATGACTAGCTGCTAATGGACAAAGGGCCACAGAGGAATTCCAGGAGGTCCCCGGGCTCCTCATTCTTTTCTCAGCAGCCTTTCTGAGTGGCCTTCTAGAAACTACACCATTGCTTAACCCAGCAGAGAAGGAGGCCGTGACTCCATCCAGTAGGAGTGCGGGCTGCAAGTTACCCAACACTGTCTCCAAATTAGCAAAAACAAGAAAGAGGTTTATTTTTTATTGAAGTTTTATTTTTATTAATCCATGTTTGTAGTACATAACGAGTATATTCATCATGGGGAGTTGATACTTACACATACCACAGTTTAAATCTTTCTACACCCCTGCCCCAACTCCCTCCATCTCTTGATCAGGAAGAAGTTTTTCCTTTTTCTTCTTCTATCATAGTTCAAGAGGTCCATGGGCTGGGGATTTAGCTCAGTGGCACAAGTGCCTGCCTGGCAAGTATGAGGTTATGAGTTCAATCTCTGAGACCCCCCCCAAAAAAAATTTCCCAGTGGTAGGTGGTTCAGAGCTGATATAGTTAATCATGATCCCCTCCACTTCCCAGCGCCTCTCTGCCTGCCTGGTCCCCCTGCTTTGCTTCTTAGGGGCTTTACTTTGATGAAGGAAGGATTGCTGCTGTCCCACAAGGCTTTGTATCTATCTTTTTAGGCAACACAAATGGGAAGCACCGAAAAGTCACTGAAGGAATGTGCCATGCCAAGTCTGCCCCTGTGAAAGCTTTCTCAACAGCAAACACAGTGATTTACTTAAGTTTCCTTGTCACCTGTCCACGCTAAGCAGCAAAGGGCGCTGGGAATTGAGCCTACTAGCTAATCACTGCTGACCCAGACCAAATTAGGCCTGTTTTCTAGTAAGAAAGAGATAGGAGACATGGTTATTGGGTTGGGTCATGCTTGCCACAAAACATTTACTAAGCATTCTAATAAGACAATGAAGAGTCATGTTTGAATTTCCTTCTTTGGGGCATTTTTTTTACATTGTGAATAAAAGCTCTGTCCTTCCCAGAACTGAAAATATAAACAAATGTCTTTTATGGAACGATATCACTCAGGGTAGATTGGATGGGTATGTCCTTGTGGAAAACAAAGGAGAGACAGAGACAGAGAGAGAGAGAGAGAGAGAGAGAGAAAGACAGACAGACAGACAGAGACAGAGAGGCCTTTAATTGGGGAGACTGACTAGCATCCACTCCATAGGTCAGTTTCACAGATTGGCAATTTAGGCAAAAGCTAACCTGATCTTCAGTCCACATTCAGCAGGGCAGGCCAGCGGGCAAGAAGCTCAGGCAGGCTTTCTATCTTGTAGCCTTGAAGCAGAGTTGCTTCTTCTTTGGAGGTCTCAGGGATGTGTATGTGTGTCTGCTTTTAAGGTCTCCCGCTGACTAAATGAAGCCAACATAGAAGGATAATCTGCTTTACTCAAAGTCTTCTGATTATAAATGTTAATCACCTCTAAAATACCTCCTAGAAATATCCTGACCTATGTTTGACCAAAACAACTGGTTATCATGGCTTCGCTCAATTGACAAACAGGATTAGCCATCGCATTCCTAAAATAGGGTTTTAAACACAGAGGAGGGTCTCCAAACCTTTTCCAAAATGACTACACTTCCCAGTTTAGTTCTACAACATACTCTGATGTGAAGCTTTCATTCTACACCCTGAGTCAAGTCTGCCTTGAATTCAAGCTGGTACTTAGATAGCACTTACATACAGCATTTGTAAATTTTAAAGACTTTACTTGGGATTTTTGGAGCTGGGAGAGAGCTTTCCACAGTTTTCTGTATCTCTGTCTCCTTCCTTCTCAGGAATCCTGCTTTGCCCTGCCACCACCATCAAAATCCCAAATGCTTTTTGTCAGCTAAGTAAAAGTATTTTCCCTCTTCTGATACTTAAAACCTTAAATTCTTGGGTGTCTGGGGTCTATCTCAAGGGTTTATCAACATAGTTTTTCAAACCAAGATATTTATGTTCCTCATTAGAATTCTGGTAACATTGTTAGTATGAAAAAAATTTTTTTGCCTCCTTATACTCAGGACTGTGAGACTAATAAAACATGACTCAAGAGAATTCAGGATTTCTAGCCAAAACAAAATGATTAAGACATACAAGGAGAGAGCTCCAAGACAGGCCTTCTAGTCCAAAATGGCGGTCTCATTCTCTCATCAAACACGTCCAAATGCCTCAGCACAGCACAAATAATTCTCAGCTATTTCTCGGCATTCCCAGCCCTCTGCTCTGCAATCTTGTGCTGCAGTCGTGGTGAACGATTGGCCATGCATGGCTTTGCCTATGCTGTTGTTGTGACTGTAATGCCCCTTCTCTCCCTTTCCCTTCTCTGCCAGTCATCCTGGTGAGTACATCTTTCTGAGAAGCTTTTCCTGACTCCTCCAGGAACAGCATTCCCATTGCTCTCTCTACACTAACTCTGCCCCAAGAGGACCAGGAACTTTATTACTCTCTATTCCCAAGTGCCTGTGCCTGTCCTCGCATCAAGACCACAGCTCAATAAATGCTTGTTGGACTGAATTCAATTCAAATGAATTGGCACAAGACATATTTTATCTTTGGAGATTTTCCACCTAAAGTCATTACAAAACCATAGAGAATTTCACTTCTGGGTCCTATATTTAAAATGGGACCACATTACAAAATGTTAAAACATTGATTTCCTCATTTAGTGAAAAAAAATTCACATAGATCCCTGAGAATATATTGTGAGAGCCTTCTTATATCTCTAAAGATCACAACTGAAGAGACATTGACTTAAAAAAAGTTTTATCCCATAGCATACGACTTTCAAACAGGAGCTGCTACTCCAAAAGAAAATTATTATCTTTAAAATGGACACAACAGAGCCACAAATAAAGAATGATCAGAATTTCTACAAATGCCTTTTTAGGACACATTGAGGTCACAGACTCCTACTTAATGTTAACGGGAGGGAGAGACCCTGAGTCTGAGGATCAGGTCATCCCCCAAGCTATCTTTGATCCTCACAGATACATATTGTTAGGCCAAGCACAGAGTGAGAGTGAGCAGCTGGCATCCATCCTAGACCCAAAGGTCTCCCGTCACCTACTGGTATGTCTGTGTGTAGACCTCCACATCCACTGGGTTCTGACCCTCTAACCACGAGCCCTGGCTGTCCCCAGACATGCTTCTTCTTGACTCTGACGCCGTGCCTAAGAAGAGAACACAGAGGCCTGGAAGCATGCCTGGGCTCTCAGCACGGAGGCAGGATGGCCCAGCAAGCTCAGTCCATCATCACCCAAAAACCACCTCTTCCCCAACTCTGTACACTGCTGCTTTCCAGGGAGCTTACCAAAAACCTTAAAAATTAAGAACCTTGCTTCCTGTGTGGACAGGGTACACATCATGTCAGTCCTCTAAAGCCTCCCATGGTCAAAACATGGCTCGTAGCACCATCAGTGCATTATTTGTGCTCATAAAACCACTAGCATTACTTTGGGAGCATGTCAAGAGTGCAGCTTCTTGGAACCCTCGAGGCTGCCTGCCTGTGCAGCCTCCAGAAGCTTCCTGCAGAGATGCTCCGCCATCTCACACCTTTTCCCCAATACTTGCATTTCCTCTGGGCTCACTCCCTTGGCTCACGGGATTCTGCACCAATTTGGCTCCAGAATTGTTCCCCAGAGCTGCAGCAATGAATTATTTGTGTGTGTGCACCACTCACGCTGGATGAACAGAGATGGGTTTTGCCCAATGACCCTGTGATCCTAATCTTTCTGGAAAAAAGTCTGCTGAACTCAGGCTGGCTGCAAGCCCTTGCCACACTTGTTTTTATTCTCTAGTAATTTTTTCACTCCAAGGTCCCTAGGATTTACACCTAGAAAGTGGAGTCCAAACATTCTCTCCTTCAGCATCTTCTTCATTCACAGTTGCTTCCAAAGAGCCTTGTATGAGAAGTGGGACCATGTGAATCCACATGCACAGTAATTTCTCCATGCTGTGTGCTCTCATCCTTTCTTCTCCCATCCTTCTTGAAGGTTGCAGATGGTTCTTGGGCTTATACTTCTTTAGTCTGCCTTATTTCTGCATGATGGCTCTGTCTTCCTGTTTCCCACGCCCAGCAGCTGGTGACAGTCTTATCCCTCCTTTACCCTTCCTAATCCTGCCTCCTAGAGCCACAAGAAGATTCAAACACTACCTTGGGGCCTTGGCTGGCAATCAGGTAAATAAGAGTGGTTAAGACCGAAGTGTTGAGTCACAAGAAGATTCAAACACTACCTTGGGGCCTTGGCTGGCAATCAGGTAAATAAGAGTGGTTAAGACCGAAGGGTTGAGTTTCTGTTTCATTTTTCACTGTGTATCTTTAAGATAAAAGAACCATCATCATATACATCAATAGAGTTCATAGAGCTCTAAGAAATGACAAAAAGAAGTCACATAGGAACTGATAATGAATTTACTACACAGCCCACAAAGACTCAGAGTAAGACAGGAAGTCATTTGCTCTATCTTATTGATTGGGTTGGTGACCCTGTGTGGACAGAATTCACAGCAAACCCTAGAGCAGGAGGTCTCTCCTGGAACCAGGTCACAAACAGCCACCATTAGTATTTGGACATTTCCTTGGCCCAGTGCATGGTGACTGGCAAAGGATACCTTCTTTCATCTTGAAAGCTCTTGAGCCATGGTCTCTTCCACAGAGCAAATGGATTCAGAAGTTGTCCCAGATAGTCCACCTGTACATAGCCAGCTACGTGGTTCCAGGAACACTCCCCCCAGGGAAAGTAACCCTCCCAAGACAGAGGGTCAGTACTGTTTAGGAACATGAATAAGACGGATTTTAGGAGGTTGCCTTGTCTCCCTCACTGGACACCACTGCTGGCTACTCACACATGGATGTGACCAGTTAACTGGGTACATCTTCTGTGTTAGCATGACAGAATCCTGGGCAGGGAGATTGCTCTGATCCTAACCTTTCAACTGTCCCTTAGTCTACTTAATACCTTGGGCAGAGTATTTTGATTCACCCTAAAAAGATGGTGACAACCATTTAGTCAATGAATGAAGAAGCTTTGTCATATAATTCCCTCTATTCCAGCTCTACAATGATTGATTTAGAGTTTTTCAAGATGCCCTCTGACCAACTGTCACCTGCACCAACCTGCCAGCAGGCAACAGTTTCATCTAGTGTTCTCAAGAATGCTGCTTCTTTCTACCATACCTGACTCAGTCCTCCAAGAAAATAAGTATCAGTTTCGGAAACAAGTGCTGAAGTGTCTGCCTGTTGCCTTCATGTGTCCAGAAATTTCCCTGAAAAGACCTGGAAAAGCCTTAGCACTTTAATCAGGTAAGATGACAAGCAGAACTGTCCTTCACAAATAAGAGAGAAGACTCCCCAGCAAAGTCAGGGAGTACATCATGACCACATCAGCCCTATAACAGATGCTAAGGACCAACCTTAGGCAAACAAACCTGAAGATGTTTCATAAGGGCAGGTAGCAATGGTGAATTTCAGTTATTGTTAGTTGTGAATCTTTCTCTTTTATTTTTGGAAACAATTTTTGTAAGGTCTGAATAGGATATTTTTTGAGGATCTTTTGTGAGTTCTTCAAGTTAAAATAAAAGGATACTGAGCATTAACATAAAAGCATGAAACTCTGGTAAGAGTAAATATACAGACAAACATAGGCTATTTGAATTCTAGAATGGTGGTGCATAAATGGTCCATAAATCACTTGTAATTCTAGTGCAAAACACCCTATCCAAAGACTATGAGGATCTCTTTATATCTTTATTAAAGAAAACAAAACAAAATCCTGGCAGACCACCAATATCCCTCATGTCTCTCCCAAATTATGCTAAAAATGCTTTGAAGAACCATGCACTGAGAAAACATGTTATGATAAGATAAATTCAGTACCTTTTAAAGTTGAATGTCTATTTTATTGGTCATAGTATCTGCATATATTCTAAAAATAGCCATACCCATCTGGGAAGGTAAACTCTTTAGCTGTTTGCAGAAATTGCAGGAATTCTGGATTGGGAACTCATGTCAGAAAATAGTTTTCTAGGGTGTCTGATTCAGAGAACTGCTTTCTTCCTACCCAGAATTCACAAGCATCTGGGCCAAAAAGGGTGTAGAAGGCTAAATATGTTTCTGAATTCTGTCCAGTCTAGAGGGCTCCAAAATAATAAGCAAGAAAATTAATTATTCTGGGACTGATGTGAGGGACTGTAATCCCTACTGGAATGGGCTATCAAAACAAAGCTAGAATTTTAGGCAATAGAGAACAATCCATCTTCAAGGGTCTGTCCCCATCCTCAGCAGACCATAGATCAACCCTATCGCTGGGCTGAGATAAAGGCCTGTAAGCAGGTGAGAGTCTTGATCTGCAGAGTTAGAATCAGGAATTCCAGCTTTCCTCCTCACAAAGGTGACCTAGGTAGCATGGTAACCATTCATAGGCATATGTACCATAGCTTTTTATGGGTGGGTGGGGTATGTTACTAATTCTATGCAATGACTCTTGAGCAGACATGAAGGTATCATTTTCAGGCCAGGCCATTTAATTACTACTTTGAGACCCTCTGAGGATTTCTTCTCCTCTGGCTTCTGATGCATGGTATTGCACCTAGTAAATGCTTCATCAGCCAGGGTCTCTGAGGGTCACTAAATAGTTGCCACTCAACTGTGAGGAACAAAGGGTACAACAGAGTCTTCATGTGTTTTTTGTTGCTATAGAGAATACAAGAGACTGAGTAATTTGTAAAGAAGATGAAATGAATTTCTTGCAGTTCTAGAGGCTGGGAAGACCAATATCAATACCAGTGACATCTGATGAGCACCTTCACACTGTGTCAGCCTATGGCAGAGGCAGAGAAGGGAAGGGGCCATGAAAGTTGAGAGAGCAAGAAGGGGCCAAACTGATTCTTTCATCAGGAGCCTGATCAGGCGACGCAACCCACCTCCGCAGTGCTAGCATTAGTGCATGCCTTCATGACCCAATCACGTCTTAAAGGTCTCACCATCATCACCGATGTATTGGGAACTGTTTCTAACACACAAACTTTAGGAAATATATTCAAACCCTAGCAGATGTGGAAATAAACCTTTGTGAATTAATTCACCCCAAATTTAGAGTTGTTTGTTCTTGTAATACCATCTAACCTATCCTGGCCAGACAGGCTAGCTTATGCTTCACAATGATTCTATTCCCTAATACGATTACATGGAAAAGTAAAATATGACTACTATGTTTTCTAATAACTGGGTATTTCTTCAAGCGCTTCATCCTCTCCCTGCCAATGTCCCACTGACTGCCTGCAATTGAGCAGATTTTCAGGAGAAACGTCTGAATGGAGGCAACACTGGCTTTGACTCACCTCTGGGCAAGCTTCTTCCAGAACAGAGTCCTGACTGTGCCCTTTCCCAGACAAGGGGCTGTGCATTTGGGGAAGTCAGGCGGGCCCTTCTGGGATTCGAGTGTCTGTGTGCTTATGAGTATCCAAGTTCTTTTCACAGGCACAGCCCTCTTTGTGCCTGACTTTAAATGACATTTTGAATCTTGGCCAATTTGAATCATTTTAGTTCTGCACCCCAATCCACCCTGGGACTCTTGAATGCACTTGGGTTTTGTTTGGACAGTTGTGATGATGTATGCTCCAACCCAGTGTTTAGCTGCACACTTTAATGAAAGCCAAGGGGTAATTGGGCAGTTTGGCACATGTCACGCTGTGAATGGAAGGGTGAAGATTCTAATGCTAACAGAGGGGGAAGCAGATTTGTCTTGAATGTGGCAACAGTGTCACTTTGCCAACCTCTGCCAGCCTGATGGTTGGCCATTTTCAGATCCAGGATTTTTCTGAAAAATAGAAAAGCAAAATAGAGTTATGAATAAAAAAGAAAGAAAAATGTTCACTTTGTACACCTCTCACAAACACCACTGTTGCAGGCATGACTTTTGGGTGAAAATTTTTTAAAAGTGTGGCATTTAAATGTGGTCCAATATCATTGTTTCTCCACTGCCATTTCCATTCCTTTGATAGACATCTCATTATTAAGCATCTTATTATTAGCACACATTCTTTATGTAGAAACATAAAGGCAAAGATGCTTATTAATCAGAAACCAAATTTCCCATTCAGGCACCTAATCAGGGATCTTAGATAGTGTGAATGTGTTTATTTGGTTGAAAGGACTGACAGCGGCTTCCTCTTGTGGTGCTTGATCTGCCAGAATAAGAGATCTAGGGAAGCACACTGTGAGACGCAGGACAAACTCCTTGCAGCTCGGCAGTCCTCTGGATGCCACCGGGGAGAATTTTACAAACTCTGATGGACTCCTGCAAAGTATGATGTGAAGAGGGCGAGGAAGACTCTGACTCTAATATCTCCCCATGGGTTCATCTGCATTTGCAGTATCAGAGGTTCACTCCTCTTAAACAGGAGCTCTAGGAGAAATAATATACAAGAATTTGGTCCACGCACTGTACAGTGATGCTCATGGGTTGGAGGTCCAGTTTTGCTACTTACTGTATGGCTTTGGCTAAATCACTCCAGCTCTCTAGCTCTCTGCTTCCTCATCTATAAAAAGGGATTACTCTGCCTCCCGGGGTTACTATGATGATTAAATGGAGCTGGTACATACCACACACAGAACTGGATGGTATCAAGTTCCTAGCGTGGGGTGAAGAGCCATGAGCATCCAAGGATGGCAAGTTAAGAAGGAGCTATTTACGGGCCTGGCCGAGTCCCCTTGGCAAGGATTTGTTCTACAGTTTCTAATGCCTCAAAGATTTACAACCCTGATGAAATGTACATATAGAGAGAATGAAAGGGAAATAAACTTGCCTTCTTTCTCCTGTGTGTCCTGGGGTTGCTGAAAAAGAAAAAGTCCTGGGTCCAATCTGGGCTTGAAACCGATTTCAGATGTAATCACTGAACACAGTTTCACAGTTTGTCATGCACATTTTCTGATGCCAAATGATAGAGAAATATTCTTTCTTCAAAAGAAGAAAACACTAGGTTGGAAGCAAAAGACCATTGAAAAGAAACTATGGTTAGTCCACCCTAACTTAGAATGTTGAAATAAAAAAACAAAACACTTTCCAGAAATTGCAGGGCCTCCTTACACATGGGCAGCTGGTCCCAAACCCTTTCTGCAGACCATCCCAGACAACAGAGGCAGAAAGTTGCTGACCTGCCCGACTCCATCAGGGCAGTGCCAAGAAGAGGCCACGCCTATCTTTCTCTGACTTTCTGAGGTGCTAGTCACTGAACTGTTTTTCTTTTTCACAAATGGCTCTGTCCTATGCAAACTACTGAACAAATAAAATGGAGGTTTTGAAAGTTCACACTGACCTTTTTTTGGTGTCTGGGACAATACAATTCTTTCATTTTGTAACGGAAAGAGATCAAGCTACCTGTTTGGCTTGCTTTGCAGGGAGTTGCTACCTTCCTGTTCTTTATGCATTGAAATTTTTGTTCAAACTCTCCCTTTTGGAATGACCCACAGGCACTGTTAATAGGCAAGGAGGGGTCCTCTGTAATCTTCGTCAGATTTTACTTCTTTCCCAAAGCAAGTTGGAGGCTTCCTGGTTTAACACCGTCTCCCATTCCCCGCCCCCCCCCCCGTTCCTTTGTTCACATCACGAAAGTTCATGCTCATTAACAATCGATAATTGAAACCAGGACAAGAGAATCAGAGAGATTACAAAATGTGAACCTTTATAAAAAGACATTTTTCAGGGCCTGGAGTCTTTTGGAAGCAGTTTATCCAGAGTTTCTTCTTGCTTTGTGTTGTTCTCTAGTTAATGGAGCCTCTAAACACCAGCCGTTCTCATCCTCCCCGTGAAATGGCATTTTGTTTTCTTACAACAGCTCTTGACTGTGGCAGGACGAGTAAACAGGTTCTTCTCAAAGAGCTGCCTGCCCAACAGACAATCTTGGCTATGGAAACAAATAGGAAAACACTAAGTACACACAAGTGCATTACTGCATTTTGAAGAAGTAAAGAAAAACATATTTATTTAATGAACCATCCCACTGGAAAAGACACAGAATGCCCAGAAAACATATGACTAGTGTTATCTGAACAGAAAAGCTCCAGAAAATATCATATCATTTTCCTTCTCTCTTCATCCAAATTTACAGCTAAATTCTCAGTAATTTTGTACTTTTTCTCAACGCAGATGAGGCTTCCAGATGCATTGCTGGAGTGTGTGCCCATGTGCTCAAAGTGGGGCACGTGCTGGGAATCTGCCCGTGAGATGATATTCCTTCAGGGATGGCACTGGATCTGAACTCCAGAGCCATAACAATAGGATGCACTTAGCAATTTGAGTGTTAGCATTATTCCATTTTGGGGAGGATGGGAGAGCTCGGTCAACAGGTATAATCCTATGGTTAGATAGGACGACAAAGTTCTGTTGTTGTATTGCATAACAGGGTGAGTAGAGTTAGCAAGAATTCGTTGGATACTGTATTTCAAAACAGCCAGAGGGAGGATTTTAAATGTTCTCATCAAAAAGAAATGAAAACCGTTTAATGTGATAGGTTAATTATTCTGATTTGATCATTATGCAGTGTATACGTGAAAATGGAAACATTTCATTGCACCCTGTTTTCTTGTTTAGACCTAAAATGCCCTCAGAAGTCTGTATCAGAGGCTGGGCTTTTGGGAGCTGATTGGATCACGGGAGTCCTCTACTCCTCAGTGAACTAATCCACGGACAGCTCATAGCTGAGTAGGCTGATAAGTGGTGGGGATTGGTTGGAAGAGACGGGCCTTTGGAAGGTCTCTTTCTCTTCCTTTTCCTTTTCTCTCTGCTTCTAGTTGCCATGAAGTTAACACCTTTTCTCCATCATGCTGTTTGTGCCCTGGAGCTAGCTGACCATGGCCTGAACCCTCCGAAACTGAGCCAAAATAAATCTCTCCTCTGTTGACTTATGGGTGTCAGATATTTTGTCCCAGCAATAGGAAATCTGAGTTATATACTAGTCAATCTGTAAAATTCTTACATGTTGATCAAAAAATAAAATTAAAATAATTTTGTATTCAATTTGGAAAATTAGAGATTTACTCAAGCTTTACAATGCTATCCACTTTTATTGAGCTATCTACCAGGTAAGGATATTTACTTGTGCATGGATTAATTCAGTTAGTCCTCAAGGCAACAATCCTATGGGGTAGATATTATTGTGCCCATTTTAAAGATGCAAAACACACAGAAAAATTAATGACATGCTCAAAGTCACACAGCTGGTAAATGGCAGAATCCACATCCCTGGTTTGATTCCAAAATCCAGGCCCTTCATCACTGTTGTCTGACGCTTCAGGAGCTAGCACCAAGCATAGTAATTCTTGCATTGTAGATTTAAGAATTAATTGAATTAATTAGTTAGAAAGCAAACAAATCAATTGATTCTAATAATATTCCTATCAGGAAAGTCAATACCTTGTCAAAATATGAAATTATAACACACTTAATTTAAAAACTTAATTGGTTTTATTTGCTAATCTAAAATCAGGTAACACTTTATTCTATAAACTAGAGGAAGTATTCTGAAGTACTGAGCAGAAAGGTTGGTTACATACACAGAAAAGGGATTATAGAAACCTGCAAAACTAAAGGTGGATTGGTCACTTCAAACTTACTTTCCTTTTAAGGTGGGGACAGTGTAAGGCATGGTGGTGATACCTGTCATCCCAGCGCTTGGGAGGGCGAGGCGGCAGGATCACTGTGAGTTTGAGTTCAGCCTGAGCTACACAGTGAGCACAAGGCTAGCTTGAACTACACAGTCTCAAAAGCCAAACAAAACGAATCAAGGTGGTGACAGAGAGGCAGAACAATAGAAAACTAATTAATTGTTTACTTTCTTGTAAGGATTAAAGCACAGAGACCTTCATCATACCAATTAATCCTAAACTATTTGGCAAGTTTGGTTGCTGTCTTTGCTGTTTCCTTGAAAGGGGACAGAGTAAATGTGTCTTGGTTCTGTGATTTGGAGCTTTAGGATGAAGGATACAGTTAATTTTGTCTGATTTATTGAGGCCCAGTGCAGGAACTTAGACTAAAACAACATCCTCTTTTAGTTTTCACTTACCAATTTATAGTTTTTAAGACAAATAAACCTAGCCATTGTAAAGAGTAATCCCTAGATCTCAGGGCCTAAGGAAAGAAAAATGTATTTTTCACTCCTATCATAGAACACTGTGAGTGGATCCAGGCTCCTTCTGGTCTGCTGCTCTGCCATTTTTCAGGACTTGTCTTTGAAAGCTGACCTGAGTGTTTCCAATTCAGGTTTGCTTGTCCTCCAGGTGGCAGGTGACACATGAGAGCAGAAGGCCACTGGGTCATGCATCCAACTGCAGAATCAGATTTTTGTCACAGACCCCACTCGCTGCAGAGGGAGACAGGAAACAAGGAAAAGCAGCTCAGGTGTGAACCCACAAGAGCATGCATCAGGCTTGCTGAGCACATCTTCGTCTCTGCCACAGATCCCTCTGCAAACAGAGGAACCCACAGCCTGCACTGTACTCCTTTTGGATGGAAATTGTCATCATTCAAGGTGCCTCCTGCGCCCACACCTTTTTTTTTTTTTTTTTCACAAAAAGAATGAAAGTCTATTTCTCCTCATGCAGTTTACAAAATGTAGAATTTACAACTGTAACACATGGTGCGAGGTGGGGAGACCAGCAAGACTACAGGCGTATGCAAAGGGAGCGCGATGTGGAATTTATTGTGCCTGGGTGCAGGCAGACAGTGAAAAAACCTTCCGAGGGACAAAGAGCAGTGTTGTCCTTTCATAAGGATGAAAAGAAAGGAAGTGACATTTGGTGAGAAGACTGTAATAAACACCTCTGGTCAAAGTTCTCTGGCTGTCTTGTACCTCAGTGGGCAGAGTCCTTGAAGGTCCAGTATAAATTTTCAGTGTAAATTTTCTTTTTCTCAGTAGCTTCTTTGGCCTCATTAAAATGCTTCCTACTAATTATGACTGTGGTGCCACATTATAGAGTGCTCATTCTGTGCTAGGTTCTGTGCTCAGCTCTTTGCAAGCCCCGTCTCATGTAGCTCTGTCAGCCATCGTATGATACAGGTAATAATAAACAGCTAGATGTCTCCAGAGGTCTCAGGATCTACAAGATTCGTGTCCTATCTTATCTTCTTCACAACATCCTGCACTTCCCATGACAGCTTTGGTGCTGAACTGAGTTCCTCACAGACAGTAATGTCTCTGTTGGCAAGTAGGTTAGGGGCTGGAAAAATCAGATTGGAGTTTTACAATACCATTTTTAAAATTTAATTTTGTTAGTACAAGTGTGTAGTGTATAAGGTTTGCATTTATTGTAGGAAGTTGGTACATGGACATTACACATCTTAATTTCTTTTTTTTAATCTCCTTTCCCTGCCCACCCTCCCCCATCCCCAGGTCTCGTGACCCCCTTACTATTTTTCTTTGTTTGCTTTTGCACATGTTTGCAATCCCCTATGTGGATCTGGTGTAGGCACATGATACAATTTACTCCCTTTTCTATCCCATTTGTTTCCCCATCTCCCTCCCTTCATCTTGATCTCCTTTTCCTTTGAAAAACATCTATCTCTGTTCTTGCTATTATCTATCTTTTACTTTGTTTTTTACTTTTACTTGGGGTTCTCATGTAAGAGAAATCATGTGATATTTAAGATTGTGCATCAATTTATTTTCTTAACATTATGGTCTCCAGGTGCATCCATTTTCCTATAAATGACTCAAGTTTATCTTTTTGATGGCAGTGTAGTAATCCACTGAATGTAAGTCTTTTTGAATTTAATGGTGAAAATGGGAGTTTTGCACAATTAAAACCTAATGGAAAATGTAAAAACAACCACCATTGCTAGTGTTCTTTTGTTAGCACAGAATAGGTCCGTTGACAATATTAGAGAACTCTAGGTTTGGTAGTGAACTTTTAACAAACATGAACTCAGTAAAAACCTCATGGTGTTGAAGACATAAAACTCAGTCTGAAAATATGGCCTGATTGAGGATGTCCAGTATAGATATAAAATACAAGTATGCGGCTTAACATGTTAAGAGTTTGCCTATGAAGAGGTTATTTTGCTCAACATGACACAGAATCAACTTTAATCAGTTGTTAAATTAGAACAAGAGTGTATTTATCTCTGTATGTGTCTCAAACTTGACTCAACTAGATGGCTTCATTTTGAGGGAGTTTCTTTCCTTTGAGAAATATGATTAAAGTTTACCTAAGTGACAACTGGCAATGTTCTCCTCATTTTTAAAATTGTAGCCCATTAAATGCAGGCTTCTGTTTACACTCCCATGCAGTGGGGTTCTCAAGTTTCTAATTTCTAATGATAGACTGAATTATTCATAAAAGACATTTATCATTCTTACTCCACTTATTAATCTCTCTATGCTATTGGTGGTCTTGAGACGCTGCCATAAAAGCTTAATGTGTTTTGCGTCTTTGTGTCACACTTTCGGGTGATGTTTTTGGCCTGGCATCAAGGGGTTAAAAATAGGACTTAATGTGCTGCCAGACACCTAGGTAATTACAAAATACTTCTGTACAATGAAGCAAGGTTGTAATCATTGTGCCTAAAGTCACGGCTGCCAACGCACTGTCTTCGAAATTGTGCACTAAGATTTTCAAAGCAATCATCAAGTTCTCAAAGTTTAAAAAAAGACTCCTATTTTTAAAACATATTGTGATTATTTTTCTCAATAGCTTCTTTGCTCTTATGAACACGGTTCCTATTAATTATGATCACGGTGGCCTCTAGTACTAGAGTGCTCACTCTATGCTAGGTTCTGTACTGAGCTCTTTCCCATCTCATCAGCCACCTATGAAGTAGACAATAATAAACTGTTAGGCTCAGACACAATACTGCTTTAGAGGCTTCAGGCCCTCTTTGAATATCTTGTACAGCCTTCAAGTTTCACTCTCTAAATTCCTTTGAAACTAAGAAGTCATCATTGGTAAAGCCTTTGTTAGGCCAGAATTATATTCCTCTAAAATTCATAATTGAAGATCTACCTCACCAAGAGCTTCAAGTGAAATTGTACAGTCAGCATTTTGCATCCACAGATTTTTTTTTAATCAAAGAGCCACTGGTCAAAAATATTTGAAAAAGAATTCCCAGAACATTCCAAAAAGCAATGCTTGAATCTGCCTTCGCCATGCGCCGTGCGGACTCCATGTCCGTGAAGTAGTGTGCAGACACACGCTGCCTTAGATTCTGCCTACACAGATCCTTCAGCTCTCTGGCACTCATTTGAGTACTGTCCACCTTGCATCTTGTCTGGGTACTAAGTAGTTAAGGCTACAACGATTGTATCTGAACTGAACATGCACAGAACTATTCTCTAAGCAGTATAGTATAACAACACTTACTTTGAATTGGGCATTATAAGCAATCTGGAGATAGTTTAAAGTATTTAAGAGGCAGAGCATGGGTTACATGCAATATGATGCAATTTTGGATAAGGGACTTAAGCCACCTTAGATGTGGGTATCTGCAAGAGTCCTGGAACTACTCTACCTGAGAAAAGAGGGGTGACTACTGATAGGGGGTTAAAGAGATATTTAAGTTAAAACAAGATCATTAGACTAGTGTCCTTATGTGAAGAGTTGAAAGAACAACTCAGATGCATGCAGTGAAGACGATGTGACAGCACAGCGAGAAGATGGCCATCTACAAACAAGAAAGAGACCTCAGGAAAAACCAGCGCTGTAGGTTCCCAGATCTCAGTGTTCTGGGATCCTCACGATTTCTAGAGCAGTGAGGAAATCGTTTTCTGTTATCTGTGTTACCCAGACTGTGATCCTTTGTTACAGCATCCTTAGAAAAGCAGTACTGGCCCCATTATTTTATGTACACTGAACAAGAAGAAATAAAACAAATTAAAGTGTGACCATGGCTTTGAATTTTACACTAGAATATTAAAAGAATTCCTACTTAGACACAGACTCTCATCAAATAGAGCTCTTATGCAAACATAAAAGAGATAAGCAAAATACCTGAGCTCACATTCCTAATACTTCTTCACAGAGTGTAACTTTTCTAAAATATGCTTTTGCTCGTTGTCATTAAAATTGGTGATTTTCCATACACAGGCCTCTTTTGCATCACTGAGCACAGGTGAGGAAGCTGTTCTCAAAGAAGGCCCTCTGGCTGTCTCAGGGACAGTGTTCAAGCCCAGACACCCTCCTGAGAGTTTTGATACTGACATTCTTTTGATCCTGTCTCTCTGGTTCAGCTCTTTCTGAGCACACGATCAACTTCACGAGGTGGCCAAATCACGATAAAAACATATTATGCTCAATAATTAGTTACACAAAATTGGAAGGAAAGGAGAATCTGGAATAGGAGAAAGGCCAAGGTAAAGGAAAGCCTGGAAATAGAAGACAAAAAAGATGCCCCTCAATGTAAACAATCTACCCCACAATTTTATCTATATCAGTATCTATCTTAATATTCACCCACCTTCAAGTTGGCACAAAAATTTATCCCTATTTCCTGGAAGAGGGTAAAGGTATATTGTGTGTGACCCTGAGGGTCCTTGGGAATGAAATTTTCTGAGTTATCCCATCTGAAGCCAGAGGTATCACAAGAAGAAGCTCCAGAGGTGAATATCTGTCCGAGGTATCACTTTTACATCACATCTCCAATTAAAAAGCTGAGATTTTTTGTTCATTTAAAAATACTAATATATAGTTCCCCTCTCCACACTTAGAAATAAACCAGCTTTTCCTTGATTTCTGCAAGACCCCAAACATGAACTTTGACTTTGGCCCATCTTTGTAACAGCTATTTATAGAGTGGCCACTGTGACTTGAGCAACTAAGCCAAGAATGCAAGGCTTTGATACCCAGGGGAGCAGGCAGGACCTCTTGCCACAGAGAACCCAACACCTCCAAGGCGAAACAGATTTGCAAACCTTCAGCTAGCCTGGGGTGACAAGTGGTGGATTGGAGGTGCATAGAGAAAAGGTCTAATGTGGTTCAAGAGGGTACCTAGTCAGAGAACATTGCACAGACAGGAACAGGAGGTAATGATTTGTAGCTCAAAGGAATAATAGGTGGGTGGTGTACAGATATGAGGGGACATTCCTCACAGAAGAAACAGAGTGAGCAAAGATATAGAGCACAAGAAATAGGCAAGTGCAAGCAAAATCTTCATGCAGGGGCAGGCGTGAGATTGGAAAGGGTGCAAAGGGCCTTCTCCTGCAGACTAGTGGTTCACACCATCAGGTGCACCCTAGAATCAGAGTCATTAAAAACAGACACCTGAGCCCCGGGATGGTCAATCAATTTAGAGTCTCAAGGGATGTGATTACAATGAACATCCAGGGTTAGGGAACACCACTGTCTTTTCTTAGCATGAAGGCGCTTGACCTTGACTCCAAGGTTTCTGAAACTCTTCATCCCTGAGAAAAGGGACCCACTCCCAGCCAGATAGCAGAACCATGGTCCTTCTACAGGCTAAGCAACCTAATCTTGCAGAAAGTAGTCCTGATGAATTCACTGGAGGAGATCCTCCACTACCTGGATGATTTTAGTTTTACTGACTTTATGTGGTAGGAAACACATAGTTATCTGGAGTCTCCATAATGTGGAAATTGGGTGACAGAAACTGGAGATGTCCAGAGGATGAAGTGAAATTTTGACTTATCATTGAAATAACCTGGTACAATTCGAAGGCAAGGGTGTTGATCTGTTCTGTGAATTACTGTTTAGCCATGACCTTGGCAGTCACCATCATGACTTCGATTTAGCCTCAAACAGTTGCCACCTCTTGGGATTGTAAATATTGACACTCACCCTTAGAGAAATCAATATCTGTGTATTAGCATCCAGTTTCATATATCGATGTGCAGATCTGAGGGCCTCTGTGGAATATGAGATGATCTCAGCATTTGATGACGCTGCCTCTAAGCTGAAAGGCCTGCAGCTGTGCATTGCCCTCAGTGATTCTTGGTTGCAAGACTTGAATCGCTGTCACCTCTTTGCAGTGAACCTGTATGAAAGTCTTTTGGCAGGACCGTTTAAGCAGCAAGAATATAGACTTGTTTCATCAGAGTTCAAAATTTACACCCTCAAGTTCCATACAATAAATACTTCGAAATAAGTTCCAAAACATTTTTAAAAGCCAACGTTTTGGTCAAAATGTGTTTTAAATGAGACTTCATTTATCTTTCCCTCCATCAAAGGATCAGAGTATTTTGGGAGAGTTTTTGAATTCAGAGGCTCAATTTAGGTGCCAAGTTAATCGGAATAAAGTGCATGTTCAAATACTGCAATCATCCAAACGCACACACGGTATGACTGGTTTATTTACTTGCAAAAGTGATTGATGAGAGCTGGGGATTGCTGCAGTGGGTAAAGTGTTCACCTGCCATGCATGAAGCCCTGGATTTGATATCCAGCACCACCAAAAAAAAAAAAAAAACAAGCTAGAGGTGATTGATGTTTTCACTAGAATTGCGTCTACACACTTCCCAAAACAACCAAGTTGTTTAGTCAGCTCCTCTAAGCACTGTGTGGATGAGATACCTCGGACTGATGGATGGAAAGGCTCTGGTGGCTTCAATCAAATGGACATAGGTGTTGATGAAGATGAGTTTCATAACATTGAAAAAGTACAGCATGAGGTGATAAACCATCTTTGTTCCAATTCACTTACTGGGGAGACTGCTTGGAAAAGGCAGGAGGAACCAAAGGTTGTACCTAAAAATACCCAACAGACCCCACAGTCTTCATGCCAGAGTCTCACAACTATCTTTTCCTTAGGCAAAGTCAGCAGTGGTAGGGGTGTGGGACAGGCGGAAACTCCTGCCTCGCTCCTGAGTTTGAAATCCTGCAGGAAGATCAGCAGCAGCTTAGCAAAAAGTCCAAGTTTGCTGGCTGTAACAGGCAGGCTGGGGGCAGGACACGGAGCTGAGTGAGGGCCAAGGGGTGCCAGGCAGGGTGCTGTGCCTGCAGTGGCTCTGACTTCCACCCAGGCCGCTGTCTGACGATTAGAATTTGCATACTCTTCAAGCTCCTCTTACTGTCCATCTCTCCTCCCTGACGTTTAAATTCTGATTTCTGATGCAAAATTTAAAAACTGACAGTAACTGCTTGTGTTTTTTAAATCATAGAAACGATTGAGTTTTCATTATGAAAACTTTGGATGGTATAAACCTAAATGCCCATATCCCCAGGAAAAGGCAATCAGTGTTTATATTTTGCTTTCAGTGCTGTGTGTGTACATGAATATTCCAAATTTAAGAGGACAAAATAAAACAAAGTTCACACCCAAGCTACAGCCACGGGGGACAGCATTTAAGGGCTCATGTTTGCAGTAAAGACCAAAGACCGGGAGGGGCCCTGCCTGGGCTAGGTGGTGCAGCTATGGAGGCCGTTATATTTCTAATTCACAGTTTGGCTACACCAGGCAGCTCAGTGATAAGCACAGCTTGTTTATTTGTCTTTGATGGATGCCAGGTGGATTGTGGTCAAACAATCTTTCTTCGGCAGCCTTAGCACTTTGATCCACTGATCCAGCACGAGGCCCTCCCCTGGCAAAATGCAGGTCGCGCAATGGGCACCCACAGCAAAAGGCCAGTCACAATGGTGGCTGCACTGGGGAGTGAGCACAACGAAGCCCTTAGCCAGAGAGAAAAGTGAAGGAAACCTTAGGAGGGTCCGGGGGCTGCAGCCACCAAGGTGGCAAGTTGGGACAACCAGGTTTTTCTATTTGTGATACTGGTTTGCTCCAACAAACCAAGCTTTTGTCAACCATATTGCTTCCAGCAATGAGCTCAGGAGATTTGCTGAGTTTGGACACTTTTCCCTCTTTCTGAAAACTATCAGCATGTGAGGCAGTATCTTTTTGAAGGAAAGCTCAATTGTGGCTACAAAATTAAAAGCAAGAAATAGCCACAAATAAGGTAGAATGAGTGGTCAAATACATCTTCATCCTGCCATGGGCTGTGGCAAACCATGTGTGTTGGATTCTCCTCCAGCTGGAGCCCAGGAGTGGCATCTGAGAGGGTGGTACCTGGAGGCCCCAGGTGTGAGGGTCACGGCAGGAGCAAAGTCAGTGAGATATCAGAGGGGGTGTTCTGATGGCGAATTCCTCAGGTCCCCTTTGAAACTGTGAAGCCCCACTGTGATATCTGGAGCTTTCTGTGAGACAGGGCAGGCCATCCATTAGAGGACAACCCTGGCTTGGTCATTCGTTTGTCCTTAGTCTTTGTGGCCTTGTGGACTACATTGTGATATGTAGTTTGCTTTGCAGGCAGACTCATGATTGAAAGGAGCTAGGGTTGCTAACATCTAACTAGGGAAAGTAGTACCATGAGGTTAGTGATCATACTTCTTCCCAAAAGTCCTTAGAAGACCATCTGTGCCCTAAAAAAACAGAAGGAGGGATGGGGAACTCATCACCTACTGCTCTTGAGAACTCTGCTCAGGAGAGGTGAAATACATTTCATAACATTCCCCAGGGTCGAATATTAGGGTTGTGTGTGTGATTAGGTCAGACCACAGCATGATTGCTGGAGATCCCATGAGAGCTCATGCACTGGCCTAGGACAAGGGTTTCCAAGTTCCTTTGAGTATGTGAGTGTCCCTCACAAATACCAGGGACATTGATACACCTCCAACCAAGCTTTGGAATCTGTTGAAGAAAGTGAAAGGCAAATCCACAACAGTAAAACATGTTTCAAAGCATATTACTTCATAATCAAATTATATTATAACATGTAATCAGATCCAAAGTTATAAAGCAACTATCACAATCATTTCCACCATGGGACAGACACAAATATCTCTTCTGTCAATTCATCCCAGACTCTCTAGCATGAGGAGTGACATTTGAAATGGCATCCACGATGCATTCCTTCACTTTCTCAAGACTGAGGTTCTTGATAAATCCCCACAGGATACCAAGGATGTGATGATCTGGGACTGGTGAGGCCAGTACTCCAAAAGTCAATATTTCAGCAGAAACTCCTCCCCGGTACCATGGAATATAGTCATAAACTAAGTGTCTGGATTGCATGATGGACATGAAGGAGAGCCTCATCTTGCTGGAAAATTCGGTTTCCAAAGACTTCTTGAAGCTGTGAGGTGAGAACCCTTCAGTATTTCCTGATTTATGACACTATGGCATCTCTCCCTCTCTTTTTGTCTGTCTCTCTGTCCCCTCCTCCCTTCTTTCTTCCCTTTCCATCACACACACACACACACACACACACACACACACACACACACACACACGTCAAAGCCTCTCATGTGTGATATGTGTGATACAGCACCAATGATATGAACTGTTGGAGAATCACTTACATGTTCAGTTGCCACCTGATGGGATTCAGTGTCATATAAGAATACTACAGAAATTAACTGCTTCAGTTCAATGAACACGGCCTTATCAATGAATTTGAGACAACATGCAAGTCAGTTTCATCTTCCTCCTGAATCAGAAACCAGCAACTGAAGTTTTAGCTTTATCATTAGTCTCTCAGGGCCCGTAGAGGGTGGGGGAAGGTTTCGTCTTCTGCCAGGTACAGAGAATGCTCTGTGCTAGCTCTCCTTATTGATTTCCTGGGGCTGACTAATTGGGACACAATGAATATTCATAGTTTTCATGAGACACATGAAATATACTAGCAGTTACAATTTGATATTTAGCATACGTTTAATAAGCACTGAATGCTACATTTTTCTCAGGGCATTGTTTCTGAATCATTCTATACGTACTGCCCAAAACTACAAGTGCCCCATAAATAATGTATTTTAATTAATTTGCTTTTTACTAATCACCAGAAAATCTAAGCACACCATAAAACAGACACACATGTTTGTAATGCTACAGCAGGATGTCATTTCATAAGGTGGCATGCTTTTTTATAGCTAACTAATTCAGTCCTCAGAAAAGTAAGATCTTATTCTGATCTATCCTGTAGGGCAGAAAACTAAGACTCGGAGACATTAAGATCACTTAATCAAGATCTTGCAAAAAATAGGTTGTATAGTAGGAGACTCCCTCTAGGTCTGTCTAACGCCATCCTTAAACTTTAAGTTCTAAAACATATTCTTTTCTCAGATAGGGAAAAAGGCTATTTAAAAAATAAGGTTTTCCTGGTATTCTCTTTTCTTGGTTCATAAAAATAAAAATTTTTAAATCTTGAGTTTTGTTTGTTATATTAGGTTGGTGTGTAAATTTGCTGGTATTTGACCAGTTTTGATTGATGGTTCAACCTAACAGGTTCCTCTTTTGCAGGAAAGAAGCAAAAGAAATGCAGAAAAAGCAGAATTAGATACAAAGGCAGAGATTAAAAAAAAGTGGGGGGGGGGGATAGGGGAAAAGGAAGATACTAGAAGAAACTAGAAATCACAAGTAAAGCTCGGTCACTATTTTCTAAGTTCTTCTGCCCTAGAGCTTCTAGTCTCACAATCTTGGCTTTATTCCCCATTGCCTTTGATCAGGATTTTCACAGTCACCAGACTCCTTAAGTAACCAACAGACACCAACTGTATCATTGTTTTTCATTCTTTTTTTTAAACAAGGATTGCGCAGATTTCTAGCCAGCCTTCCCTTCCCCTCAGGGGATGAGAAGAAAGAAAAGATCAGCAGAACAAAGTCTTGCATTTATTAGGAGCATATTAATACAACTTTCTCTTCCCAGGGAGGAAAACACTGGACCAAAACAAAATGCCCTCAATGTACAAATTTATAGAAATGTAAAGTTATTGCACATTGAAGTTGAAGGTTATCACACATTAAAGATTGAAAGAAGAGTTGGATGAGAAAATAGAAAGCAAAAGAAGTCTTTTTAATTAAATAATTAGCTTGGAAATGATAGAAAGTGTTTGCTAAATGAATGCATCTAGAGAAAGAAATAAAAACATTTTAATAACTTGATTAACACATGAATAACAAATGATAAAGTCAATGGTACTTTCGAAGTCCTGAAATTTAAGTCTTCAAAGCACAGCGTTCTCACTCCTAATGCTATCACCAGATCTAAATACGACCAGCAAGAGTTGATGCGAGAGACATGTTTTCTAAAATGATTATTTCAGTATTGCTATTACCTCATATCATCAGCATGTAGGTTCACTCTGGGCTCCAGCTCGATGTGATGTGAATAAAAGAAGACTTTATTTTCTTATAAATGTTAACAATTAAACTGAATCTGAGTGGCAAGTCCAAGAGCCAGAGGCCTCTGTTTTCTTTGGAAACTTCTGCCCAGATGGTACTCCCTGGCACCGTATTGCGTCTTTGGCTTTTCGTGGCTGCCCACCGAGAAGGACAATGGTGAGACCTGCCCCAGGCAGTATGCTGTTACCTCTATGCCAAAGCCCCTTATAAAAGTCTCTTTGTAAGAGCAGACTCCCCAGAAGACATCTTCCAGTAGCACATGGCCACTTGTAAAAATGTTTTTGGAATTGTCCAAAGGAAATGACCTGGAAAGAGCCAGGGTAATAAGTTATTGCTACTGCCACAATTAATTATTCTTATTTAAGGCTGAATTAGTTGGCAAGAGCTGTCATAGCAAAGCACAGACTGGGAGGCTGAAAGGGCGGAAACTATCCCCCAGTTTTGGAGATTAGGAGATCAGGTATTGGTAAGATTAGTTTCTCCTGAGGCGTCGCTCCTGAGGTGTCCCTTCCCGTGTTCTCAGTGATTGTTCTGCATATATCTGCGTCCCTAATCTCGTCTTCTAATAAAGACACCAGTAATATGGATTAGGAATCCCACCCAATGACCTCACTGTAATTTAGTTATCTTTTTAAAATTCTCTCATCTCCAAATATAGTCTCATTTTAAAGTACTGAAGGTCAGGACTTCAACCAAAGAATTGGAGGGAAATGCAATTCAGCCCATAACAAAGACCTCTGAAGGGTTTTTCACATTAGATTTGCACTACAGTAGTCTTTTCTTATTTGTGCTGGATCTGTGACTGTCCGGAACCACAGGTACATGAACCCTACATATCCTCTGTATTTCCTACACATATGAACCTATCGAGGCAGAGAAGCAGGGCATGCAGAGGTGGTGGAGGAAACAAGTGTGACCAAAACCCAGAAAACACACAGCACATAATTCTCAGGATCCCGTACATGGACTTCTTGCATGAAATTGCCATGTGTGTAATGAACAAAGAGACAAGACACCTTTAAGTGTAGCTGTCCTGCCACTTTGCTGTGTCCCTGCTGTGTGTTCCCAGGGTGTACTTTTTTGTGCTATATTTTTATTTTAATTTTGGTTTTTATTTTTCCTCTCTTTAACTCAACCCAAGTTCATTCTGCAGAAACAGTTTCCCCTTTATCTTTCAGTTTACTTTTTCTTTCTTTTTTTTAACTTCTTGGAGAATTGGTTTTTTTGTGGGGAGATACTGGGAATTGAACTCAGGACCTCACACCTGTCAGGCAGGCACAGTGCTACTGAGCTAAATACCCAGCTCAAGTTTAATTTTTCTTACTCAAATAAACGTGAACTTTGTCACCATTTCGCATTCTTCTGTTTAATTCTTTGTTCTAGATGAGAAGAATCTGGAAACTACCTCCAAAACGAGACCCCATCACCCTGAAACCTGGTAGCATTATGATAAGGTTTAACTTATAAAATAGATACAGGAAGAGATTCAAAATAATGAACAAAATGGAACAATTCTAACAACATAGCGTGATAAAGTTACTTAAGACTCAAAAATTGTTCATTTCTGGAATTTTCCCTTTAATATTTTCAAACTATGGCTGACCATCATTAACTGAAACTCCAGAAAGCAAAACCATAGATGAGACAGGCGGATGCAGAGAATAGTGCCTTCCCAGAGGAGAGTTCCATGAGCAGAAAGCTGCCTTGAAACCCCAGCTGGAGGAGGAAAGCCTGAACTGTAATTCTCAAACTGCTGGAAGCTCTAATGTGGACAAGTCTGAGAATTAGAATCTCTAGGAAAACTTTCTATGATTTCTCCTGAGCTCAGACCTTGTTAGGAAGAATAGATTGCAAGGGCATCACCATAATCTCATTTTTCCCACTTCTTGTAGAAAGCATATGTCCTTATAAGTTCCTGGTCAAGCTCCTGGAGGAATAACTCAAAAGGGCATGAGACGTCTCCTCACTGTGATTAGGCTCTCCTGAAGTTTTAAGTCTCAGACTTGTTCACACTGAACTTGGAGCAATTCACCAACTACAGTTTATGTTTTCCTACCCTGCGCTGGTTTCTGTCCAGGGGATTGTTCTATGGTAAGTCCTTATTCTCTGTGTCACCTGTCTGTTCATTCTGAGGGACAGCAATTTGCTCTGTGACCTCACTTCTCAGATAGATCTAGGAAGAGTTGTTGATTTTCAATTTCTTCAGCTTTTTCTTACTGTTAAGATGAAATGGCAACTGGGTGCCCAGCTGGAATTTTCTTCAGAGAGGGAGTAGTACGTTGTTGGTAAAACTAATTTTTTTTTTTTTGGTTTGTCTTGAAATACAGTATTTTTGCCTTCACTGTTAAAAACTGTATAGAAATAGCAACCTTAGTAAAGGAGTTGCTGAGCACAGCTAAAAAAAAATAGAGAAAAAAGTACAGGAGCATGGGAAACTGATGGAAACGTTAAATGAACAATATAGAAAACAAGCAGAATTCATGAAACAAACTCAAAGAGACATCCAAGAAACAACAAATTCCATTCAAAGCTGGAAAAACTGTTTAAATGAAGCTGAGGGTAGGATTTCAGACCTTGAGGAGAGGATTGCCATTAGAGATCATGAAAGGATAGAACTTTAAAAATAACAAAGCAGCATGAAGTGTAAATCCAGCAGCTTCAAGATGATGCCAAGAGCAACAATATAAGATTAATAGGCATCAGAGAAGATGCAGGAGTCAATGCAAATGACATAACTAAAATATTCACAGAAGTAATAGCAGAAAATTTCCCAAACATGGGGAAAAAAATCTGATATGCAGATAAGTGAGGCATATAGAATGCCAAACAGTCACAACCAACATAAATCTACACCCAGATGTATAATAATTAAGATCTCAGACATACAGCATAAAAACAGAATACTACAAGCTGTTAAAGACACAACTCAATTTTTATAGACAAGGAGATAATATAGAAACCATTGTTCATTTTCTGTTAGTTGGTTCTAAATACCTTGTAATACTTTCATTCTCTTGAATGGTTTTACACTGACTTGATATGTTTGAGGCTATAGTATACAAAGTTATACTCAAATATTTCAAGGAAAGAGACATTATGGTAACTACTGTTATGTCGGGTTATTTTGTGGTGAAACACTATGTTGCTTAAATTGTTCTGTTCTGACCTGTCCTATTGTGTTATTATGCCCTCTTTTATCTCAATGTCCTTTTTAAAAATTTATTTATTTATTTTTATTTTTTAATTAAGGGGAAAAATAAATAAAATAGCAGGATATATTATAGTAACCATTTTGATTTCCTATTAACTTGATTTGAAGGCCTTTATTTCTCTGTCTTGTTTTGACTGGTTTTACTCTATTTTGTTTTGCTTGATGGTATCACAATTGAGGATATAGGCAACTACTTTGAAGACAGTAATATTCACTATGATGCCCATTCTGGTTTGACTACTATCTTCTTTTGAAGTCCTGTAATGTCTCCAATGTTTCCATTTTATTGGTTTTGTTCTGTACTGTTTTGTTCAATTTTATTATAACTGATGATATAGGCAATTCTTTTTAAGATAGCAAGAGGCATTATGGCAACCATTGTTAATTACCTTGCATTCTGTTTTTACATCATGTACTATGTCCATCCTTTTGATTTGACTGACTCTGCTTTGTTTTGTCACATTTGGTTTTATTCTCTTCAAAAAAAGTAATAAGAACTGTGGGAGTAATAAAACCCAAAATGTGTAATTGTCATTGCAAAAAAGAGAGGAAAAGAAAGTGCTCTAAAGGATATAACTGAATGTATATTTAAGCGTGTAAGATAGATAACCATATTACTAAGTTTTTGTTGGATCATTGAACAGAACTGTTTGCAGTCTCACTGCTTGAATGTCCACTTTGTATGCTTTAATTTTGTAACTTGAACAACTATATCTAACATGACAATATGTAATCTATTAACTAGTGATTTCTTACTGCATATTTTTTGAAATTCTGTATTACTTGTACCCTTTTTCTGTTTTGTTTTTTTCTTCTCTTTAAATAAAATTTTAAAAATTCAAAGGATGGAAAACAGTATTCCATGAAACAGGAACCCAGAAAAAGGCAGGAGTAACTATTCTATTTGCAGACAATGTGAACTTCAAATCTAAAATGATTTAAAGAGATAAAGAAGGTCACTACATACTTGTTAGTGGAAAAATTCAAGAGGAAAAACTACTAATGATAAATATATATGCACCAAATACAGGAGCACCCCACTATATAAGACAAATACTAATGGACATGAAAAACCAAATACACAAGAACACAATTATAACAGGGGACCTTAATATTGCAATGAGATAGATCAACTGGACAAAAAGTCAGCAAAGGAATAATACAACTAAACCATACCTGTGAGCAATTGGACTTAGTAGATGTCTACAAAGTGTTCTACTCAATCACATCAGAATACACAATCTTCTCAGCTGCACATGGGACATTCTCCAAAATATACCATATATTATCCCATAAAACATTAAGTAACTGCAAAGGTATTGAAATTATAACATGCATAATATCTGACCATAGCGCACTGAAATTGGAAATTAATGGCAAAAGAAATTGCAAAACCTGCATAAATACATGGAAATTAAGTTACAACCTTCTGAACAACCAGTGGGCTACAGATGAAATTAAAGAAAAAATAAAGCAATACCTACAATTCAATGAAAATGCAGAAACAACATACTGCAATCTGTGGGATGCAATGAAAGTGATCTTAAGAGGAAAACATATAGCAATAAATTGTCATATCAAGAAAATAGAATGAGCACAAATAAACAACTTAATGCTTCATCTCAAGCTTCTAGAAAAAGAAGAGCAAGTTAAACCTAAAGCTCATAGAAGAGAGGAAATTTTAAAGATTAGAGCAGAAATCAATGCAATTGAAATTTTAAAAAATACAAAGAATTAATGAATCAAAAAGCTGTTTTTTGAGAGAATAAACAAAATTGATAAACCTCTAGCTAACTTTATAAAGAAAAAGAAAGAAAAAACCCAAATTCACACAATAAGGACTGAAAAGGAGGAAATTACTACAGATCCAATTTCAAAAGATCATAAATACCTACTTTGAAAATTTCTACTCACATAGACTGGAAAACACAGAGGAAATGGACAGATTTCTAGAACACATGAACTACCAAAGCTCAACCAAGAAGATCTAGCAATTTTAAGCTGATATAACCCAATATCAGCTATTGAAATTGAAACTGTAATTAAAAACTTACCTACAAAGAAAAGCCCAGGTCCTGATGCATTTACAGCTGAATTCTACAAGAAATTTAGAGAAGATTTAATGCCAATACTCCTTAAACTCTTCAATGAAATTGAAAAGGAAGCAATCCTCTCTAAATCATTCCTGGAGGCAAGTATTACTGTCATACCAAAATCAGAGAAAGATTCAACCAAAAAGAAGAACGACAAGCCAATATCACTAATGAACATTGATGCAAAAATTCTCAATAAAATACTGGCAAATAGAATATAGCAAATCATCAAGAAGATTATACATCATGACCAAGTGAGATTCATCCCAGGAATGCAGGGATGGTTTAACATATGCAAATCAACAAATGTAATACACCACATCAATAAAGCCAAGAACAAAAACCACATAGTCATCTCAATAGATGCAGAAAAAGCTTCCGATAAAGTCCAACACCTGTTCATGATAAAAACCCCTTCAGAAACTCAGAATACATGGTGTCTACCTCAATCTTATAAAGGCTATATATGACAAACCAACAACCAACATTATACTAAATGGACAAAAACTGAAAGCTTTCACTTTAAAATCAAGAACAAGACAAGGATGTCCACTATCACCACTCTTATTCTGGCTAGTGGAAACACTAGCCAGAGCAATCAGACAAAGGAGAGAACTAAAAGGAACAAAGATAGGAAAGGAAGATATTAAATTATCACTATTTACAGATAACATGATACTCTATATAGAAGATCCAAAAAACTCCATTAAAAGATTGCTAGAAGTAATAAACAAATTCAGCAGTGTAGCTGGATTCAAAGTCAGTGCTCAAAAATCAATGGCATTCCTGTACACAAACAAAAAATTCACCGAGACAGAAATTTTGGAAATATCATCCTTCACAATAGCATCTTAAAAAATGAAATACTTAGGAATCAACCTAACTGAGAAGGTAAAAGACCTATATGCTGAAAATTATGCTACACTAAAAAAAGGAGATTGAAGAGGATATTAGAAAATAGAAGGATATTCCTTGTTCTTGGCTAGGAAGAACCAACATTGTGAAAATGGCCATACTCCTAAAACTTATACAGATTCAATGCAATCCCAATTAAAATACCATTCACATACCTCACAGATCTAGAGAAAATACTCCTAAAATTCATTTGGAAACAGAAGAAACCTAAAATAGCAAAGGCAATTCTGGGCAACAAAGGCAAAGCAGGAGACATCTCAATTCCTGACTTGAAATTATACTACAAAGCCACAGTGATAAAATCAGCATGGTACTGGCAAAGAAATAGACCTGAGGATCAATAGAACAGATTAGAAGATGCAAGCACAACTACAAAGACACTCAGCCACCTGATATTTGACAAAGGGGCTAAACATGTTCACTGGAAGAAGGATAGCCTCTGTAATAAATGGTGCTGGAAAAACTGGCTCTCTACATCCCGAAGACTGAAACTAGATCCATACCTATCACCATGCACAAAACTAAAGTCTAAATGGATCAAAGACCTAAATATTAAAACAGAAACACTAAATCTACTGGAAGACAAGGTAGGTAGAAGTCTTGGACACACAGGGGTAGTCAGAGAATTCATGAACAAAACACAAACTGCATGGGGAACACTTCAAAGAATCAACAACTGGGATCTCATGTTATTGAAAAGTTTCTGCACTTCAAAAGAAATTACCAACAGAGTGAACAGAAAACCCACAGAATGGGGAAAAATTTTAGCCAACAACCCCTCAGATAAAGGACGTATATCAAGAACATAAAGAATTGAACAACGTCAAGCCTCCGAAATTCAAAGACCCTCTTCCAAAATGGGCATCTGAGATGAACACACAGTTCTCAGATGAAGATATACAAATGGCAAATAAATACATGAAGAAATGTTCATCATCACTGGTCATTTGAGAAAGGCAAATTAAAACAGCATTGAGATTTCATCACTTCAGAAAGAATAGCTGCCATCAAGAATTCAACTGATAACAAATGTTGGAGAGGCTGCGGGGAAAAAGGAACATTGCTCCACTATTGGTGGACGTGTAGACTGATGCAACCACTATGGAATCAGTATGGAGAATTCTCAGAAGACTAAGATTGGAAGTTCTGTTCAACCCAGCTATTCCCCTACTGGGTATTTTCCCAGAAAAACTGAAAAGGTCATATCACAGTGATACATGCGCACCCGTGTTCATAGCAGCACAATTTCTAATAGCTAAATCTTGGAAACAACCAAGATGCCCACCAACCGCAGAGCGGATGAAAAAGATGTGATATTTTTATACAATGGAATATTACTCAACTGTAAAAAGGATGATCTTGAGGCCTTTATAGGCAAATGGAGACAATTTTAGGCTATCCTCATTAGTGAGATAAATAAGAATCATATTTATAAATATCACATTGTGTCTCTCGTGTAAAAAGTAGTAAAAAATGTAGAACTAATAAAACCCAAAATGTGTAATTGCTATTATAAAAAAAAAAGAGGAAAAGAAAGTGCTCTAAAGGATACAACTGCATGTATGTTTAAGTATATAGGATTGATCACCATATTACTAAGTTTTTGTTGGATAGTTGAACAGAACTGTTTGTAATCTTGATGTTTGAATATCTACTTTGTATGCTTTACTTTTGTAACTTGAACAATTGTTTCTAAAAGGACAATACATAATTATCAACTAGTGATTTCTTTGTTTTTTAAAATTATGTATTATTTCTACCCTTTTTCCATTTTTTTCTTTAAATAAAAAAATTTTTAAAAATCTGCTGTTTTCTTTGCACATCTAAATTAACAACATTTTTTCTTAGTATGCTGAATATTTTATTTCTGTTTTTTGCCTTTTATTACTACTGTTCAGAATTTTACCATTTGTCTATTGTCATTGTTTTGGAAGTCATTTTTTCCAGCTATTTTTAGGAACTCTTTGGGCATTGCACAGTCACTGGAATATGTTCAGGTGTGAATGTCCTTTTATTTAGTCTTCCTGGGACTTTGGACACTCTCTCATTCTGAAGGTCAAATTCTTCAACGCACAATTCTGGAAAAATCCCTATTTCTTCCCATTTGTCTTTTATCTCTTTCCAGAACTTTAGGTCACCTAGTCTATATATTTTAACCTATCTTGCATGTCACATTGTCTTTCTGTGACATCCTACGTAACTGAATGGCATTTATTTTTCATTTCACTAATTCACTATTCAGCTGTGTCAATGTCTGTCTAACACAGACAATGAGCATTTTTACTGAAGTGAAATTAAACTTACAAAGAATGAAATTAGCAATTTAAAGTGCACAATTTAGTTGCTTTTAGTACCTTCACAGTACCTGTACAATCACTACTTCTGTCTCGTTTCATCAAAACATGCTCATTAACCCCAAAGAAGCCCTTGACCAATAAAAAGTAACTACCCATTAGTCCCAACCCCTGGTGTGTGACAAATACCAATCTGTTTCTATGGATTTACCTGTTCTGAAAATCTAATGCAAATGATTCACACAGTATGTGATCTTTTGTGTCTGCCTTCTTCTATCTAACCTAATGCTTTCAACATTCGTCCACACTGGAGCATGTATCAGTTTTACCCATTTTTATAGGTCAATAATATCCCACTGTAAGTAGGCACTACTTTGTGATAGCTTTGCATTGCTGTGACAAAATGCTATACCTAGGACCATCAACTTTTTTAAAAAAAGGTAAGTATGTTTTGGTTCAGTATTTCAGAGGTTTCTGTCCACGATAAACCAGCTCCATTGTTTTGACTCGTAAGGCAGAAATGTCATGGCAAAAAGTTGTAATAGAGGAAAACTGCTTAGTTCATAGTGACCAGGAAGAAAAGAGAAAGGGAGAGAGCCAACGAGGAAGGGACCAGAAGCCACATGTAACCTCCAAGGTTATTACTCCAAGACCCACTTCCTTCAGCTAGGCCCTGTCTTTTATTTTTTTTCATCTTTCAATAATTATATCTAATTATGATTTAATCAATAGATGAATCTGCTTGATGAAGTTAGAACCCATATGATCCTATTAGCTGGCAACCAACCCTTTAGCATACGAGTTTTGGGGGACATTTCAAGTTCAAACCATCATTCTTCTCCTAGCCCCACAAAGCTTATGTCAATTTTATTATGCAAAGTACCGTCAGTCCATTTCTAAGAACTCCTAAAGTCTCAAAGTTCAAACACTGCTCAAGAGTTCAAATTCAAAGTCTTCTCTGAGGTTTAAGGCAAAGTCTTTGCTATGAGCACCTGCAAAATTCACAAACAAGTTATATACCTCCAAGGTACACAGGCACAGGGCAAGCTTTTCCATCCCAAAAAAGAATAGGAGCATAGAAAAAAGAGATGGTACTTAAGGAAAATTGAAATCCAATAGGCAAACAAGCAATCCTTTACTTCTCTGTTGAGCATCTGGGGCTCATGATGACATGATCTGAGCTTCAAAGGGATTTGGAAGCCCTACTCCTATGGCCTTGCTGGAGTCAACCCACATCACCTCTCTTTTGTACTGGCTCTGCTTATTGCCTGTGGCTTTTCTGCAAGATCTTTCATGTTCTTGACGTCTCTAACTTCTTGGGGAGATTTGCATTGTCCAGTTAGCTTTACTCTCACAGCCGCTTACATCACCCTCTCAGGAGCTGGCAGAAGGAAGTTCAACTCTATCACACATCCTATGGCCTCCCAGGTCTTCCTTCCAAATCCAGGTGGACGCCTTTATGACCCTGTCAGTCTTACATTCTGCATGCCTGCAAAACCAGTGCCATGTGGATGACAGCAAGATTTGGGGCCAGCTGGAACACTAACAAGGCCCACTTCACATACTGCAGCATGGCTGAGTACAGTGACATGAAACGAATCCTGAGAGTAGGCCTTTGTGAGCAGACTTTTCTCAAAGCCTTGCAATACCTGTACACATTTGAGCTTTTGGTGAATATGATCTGGCCAATTCTTAAAATGCTTTCCAGGCATCTTTAGTAATGTCTTAATGCAAAATACTTGTCTTCATTTTAATGGTGCCAATTTCTTCAGCCTCACCTTCCTTGGCCTCGGTTTTCCACAAGCTTCTTTTCTGTCCAAACTGCAAATTTTTCAAATTTTTAAATTCTGGTTCCTGTTTTTGGTTCTTACTACGAATCCGGTTAAAATCGGCTACAGTGCCCATGCCACCAACTGAATAGTGCTTAAAATTCCCTTCACTGGATCAATTAATTACTCAAAATCACAGTCTCAGGACATGAACAAAATGTAGACAAATTCTTTACCAGAATTTAACATGCATGGCCTCTAGTCCAAATCCTGAGTCCTCATTTTTACCTAATACCTCATGAGTGTAGTGTGTATTGTCCACATTCCTATCAGCATTCTGGTCTCCTGAGTACCTGATGGAATCACCCACTAAGCTCTACTTAAATCATCCTAAAACTTCTCTAGGTCACACCTCCACACATTTCCAATTTCCTCTCGCAAACCAGTCCTAATGTCTTCTGAACAACACAAGTATAGTCACAGCAAGGATCCAATTTTCTGTGTTAATCAATTTTGCATGACTGGGACAAAATATGTGGCATAAACCTGTTAAAGGAGAAAAAAAAATTAACTTTGGCTCACAGTTTTAGTCCATCATGGCAGAAAGATGTTCTAGAGCAAAGCTCCTCATCTCATGGCAGCTGGGAAACAGAGAGTGAAAGGTCACAGAAAGGGCTGGGTTAAAATATAGTTCCCAAGATCATGTCCCCATAATGCACTCCCGTCAACTAAACCCAATTTTGTAAGTCTTCATCACCTCCCAATAATCTCATCAAATTTTAAATTCATGAATGAATTAAACCAGTAATAAAGTTGTGTTGTCATTATCCATTTACTTCCAAGAGCCACTCTGGCTCTGAGCATATGAGTTTTGAAGGTAAAGATCTTATTTTGTTTATCCATGTATCTGCTGATTGACACTGGGGCTGCTTCTAGCTTTTTTTTTTTTCCTATTGTGAATAGCGTTTCCATGAACACTGTAATAGTATTTGAAAGACTGGTGTCCAGTGCTTTGGGATATGTATCTAGGAGTTCAGTTGTGGGGTTTTATGCCATTAACTTTTGAATAACTGCCAAGCAGCATGAATTTTTAAGGTTCAGTTGTAAATGTAATTTCTAGAGACATTCTTTAATTTTGTTTCAGAGCTTCTTGCATTCTTATGGTCTCTTGTAACTGCCCATATTTGCAAGCCTATCCTTAATTTCTTACAACTTATTACTAATCGGTCTTTATAAGTCAATTCTGTCTCATCATGCTCTTATCAAAAGTCTTTTGTATATGAGTTTACTGACTACAGTTTCTGCTAGCGTTTCTTTTGTTTAATTTGTGCATGTTTTCTGCCTTTTATTCAGTGACCCTATTCTGTGGAACTCTATTGGAATGCTCATAGGTTGGGAATGGTCTTTACTTTTGTTGTCATCAGAGTAGTCCACTGTAGGTCATATGTAAATGGATTCCCCTTGACGTATCTGTACCACACCAGCAGAGTGAACTTGGGATGCATAACATGCGATGAGAGGTTTATAATAATTCACAGAGAAGAGCTTTGCTTTGTTTTGTTTTCCTCTTGTCATCATCATTAAGGTCAAACAGAAAATATGCACAATAAATAAACTTCATGACTCTTTCCTTTTGTTCTCTGAGTTTATCTCTGCTAAGTAAATAGGCTCCAAAGCAAAAAAAAAAAAAAAAATTATCAGAGACACAGTGAAGCAGCATAATAAAAGTACTTTAGTTCCTTTACTGTCATAGCCTCTGAAAATATAAACCAACGATTTGACAGCACTTTAAGGAAATAAACAAGTCAAATCCCTCGTAACAATTTGAAATTTAAATTTCCTTCTCTTGGTAACTAACAGATCAAGCTAAGAAAAATGTCAGTAAGGACATAGAAAAGTTGAAGAGCACAATCAGTGAGCTTGATAGACTACACACCCACTAACAGAACCTACATTTCAAGCCAAAATGGAACGTTGATAAAAAACTGACTGTGCGTAAGGTCTTACTGGGATGGTGTTGCTATATTTTAGACTGTCTTACGTTAACTACCTGCCTCAGATTTCTCTCTCTTATAGGTTTATAGTTAGTATGGGCCACATGGAGACTGATGGTAATTCTGGAGAGCACTGGTGGGGAACAAAGCTATGTTGTTGCTCACACGCATTGCTGCTGACCTGAAAACTCACCTTGGAGTCAAGCAAAAGTTGAGCCTGCCATTGTCCCTTCCCTAGGCCCTTCTTCAGTGTCACTGACCCCTAGGCCAGCTGAGCACATCTGCTTTGATGAGGAGATGACCTGGCTTCAACAGGATATCTCATCACCCAGATCAGAGGTCATCAGAATGGACACAATTTCAGTCTACTATCATGAAAGTGCAGCTCGTGTCCATGAGTTCCAGCCTGAAAGTGATTTCCTTTCCCACCTTCTATGCTGGGACTATTTCAGCATCAAGAATTATTCAAATAGCTTTAAGAGGTTACAGCTTAACTGGATACTTCATTGACTGTGAGAGCTCAAGTCTCGGTAATGAATCTGCATGTCCTGGTGCTGTGTTTCTCTAGTCAAAGTCCACCCCATTCACTCATGACGTGATATGAAGAATTCAGGGAATGAGGGAAATGGTCCATGTTAGGCCTCAAGTTTTTTAGCTATGTAAGCATTTTTAAGAAAAGAATTGTAGACATTGGCTACAATACTTAGAAAATCACTTGCTGAATTCTCGTTTCGTTTCTATATTTATAGTTATTGACAGTGTCCTTTATATCTGATGATATAATAAGTTTGTTATCTAGGGTTCTTTTTCAAAATCCACTGTAAACAATCACTTGTTCCCAGTAGTTATATGTGTTTGTGTTCTTAGTTTCTTTTTAAAGAAGTCTTGATGCTTCCTTGTATCATGCTCATCCAATATTAATCAGAGTGAGAAATCAGGTGCTGCTGATTTATGAACTAACATTTATGAAGCATTTCATCTAAGCATGATGCTAAAACTTGAAGTGCTTTACCTTATTAATCTTCATGAGAACACTCTGAAGTAAGATATTTTACAGATGAAGAAACAGAGTGGTAGACAGCTTAAGCCATTTTCTAATATGCCCAAATGTGTATATGGAAATGGAACCTGTACTAGGCAGGTTTTCCATCACTGGGATGTAATACCTAACACCTAAAACTTAAGCAAGTAAAAGTTTAATTTGGCTTACAATCTCAAAGGAGTCAGTCCATGGTCACCTAGTTCTAAGAAAGAGCATGGCAGAGCAAAGTTAATTAGTTCATGGTGACTGGGAAACAGAGCTAAAGACAAACAGACCAAGAATCAGATACAATACTCAAGGTCATGCCTCTACGGACAACCCAGGAACACCCAGGATTGTGCTTTAATAATCCCTTTCTTGACTCCCAAGCTGGCATAATTAAGTTTAACCACCACAGAGCCCAACTTCTCCATTTCTAGTTTCTGCACTTATCCACCACTGCTTCTGTATTTCACTGAAAATAAGTGCCACTCAGAAAACAAGTTGTAGGGTGATTTTAGAAGAGACATCCTCCAGAACTCATTTTTCAGGTAGGTCTTATTTTCAGGAAAACATGGTGCTTTATAGGTAAGATACAATGTGGTAAGCATAGACAGTGCTCTGTGGGCTTCACAGCATTTCAGTATGTCATTTCCCCCCTTAAAGTCCTCCCCTTCATTTCACCAAAGTCTTTGCCATTGACTAAAAGTCATGTATGTGGGAACTTCATGGTCAAACCAAGAATATGAAAATGTGCAGACTAGAGAATATGCCGCCCTGCCAATGGTTCTCAAAGTATGGCCCCAAAATTCCTGGGACTCTCCAACATGCTTTCCAGGTGTTCTTAGAAATACATATCTTTTCCTCAATAAACACATCCATATGAAGCTAAATTTTCTTAATGCACTTAAACTAAAAAAAAAAAAAAATCACAACAGAAGCAGATACGAGAATCTAGCATCTTCTAATGAGCCGAATTATGGATTTCCTTAAATGTAAAACAGTGTCATTCTTCAAGGTCAATTCTTCAAAATATGCACTTTTTTCACAAATTATATTTGTATTAACATATGATTTTATTAATATTATTTAATATATTAATAAATGCTTAAAATGTGCATTCTTAATTTCTCAAATAGTAAAAATAAATTTATTCTTCATAAATATAAATTCTTAGGGCTTCTAAATAATTTTTAAGAGTTATGGGATCCTGAGAGGTGCAGTTGCTTCTGCCTGTAATCCTAGCACTCTGGAGGCTTAGGCAGGAGGATTGCTATGAGTTCAAAGCCAGTCTGTGCTACAAAATGAATTCAAGGCCAGCCTGAACTGGATAGTAAAGCCCTGTCTCAAAAAGACAGAACAATACCTGATACCAAAATGTTGAGGACTATTCTGGTATATAACATAGACACCATTCCTAAGCACTAAGTTTCCACCAACAAAACTTCTAGATCCAGTATTGCAAACTTGGGCAACACACATAAACGAAAACTCTAAATTTAGATTCTGTGTTTACAGTTATCCCATTCTTAGTTTTATTCCTGACCACTCTCAAACAAATGCTACTTTTACAGCGGTGAGGCACCACTAGTAAGTAAACCAAACCAAATGCCAGCAAAATGTGATCAAAAATTAAAAGAGCAATAGTAATCATCATGTGCCATCAGAAAGTTTTAAATTACAACAATGAGATACCACCACACATCTAACAGCATGGCCAAAATCCAAGTCATCCATAACATCAAATGCTGGTGAGGGTGTGTCACATCCCTACATGCTACAAGAATGCAAAATGGGTACAGCCAGTCTTTCGAAGGCAATTTGAGTTTCAGACTAAACATAATTTTACCATGCACTCCAGTAATTGAACACATTGGTATTTTACCCATATGCAAAGAAACCTGTAGACAAATAATTATCGCAGCTTTATTTATGTTTGTCAAAATTTGGAAGCAACCAAGTCCCCTGTCACCTGTGAGTAGATTTATAAATTGTGGTACTTTCATACCATGAGTGCAGTTATCCAGCACTAATAAGAAATAAGCTTTTAAGCCATGAAAAAAATTTAAGTATCTTAAGTGCATATTATTAATGAAATATGCAAATCTTAAAAGACAAAATAGAACGTTTTCAACTATATGGCGTTCTACAGAAGGCAAAGTTCCCAGGGACTTCCTTGTATCTTTGGGGCTTGTCTGTCAACTGGGGCACATTCTTGTTTATTGGCAAAACTGTCAACAATTAATTGGTGTCAGATTCTGATTTTACTGTTAAAAATCCTAGAAGATGGCATGTGACTGGGAAACCTTTTCTAAACTATTGTTTAAATGTTTTAAGGACTGGGGATATAGTTCAGCAGAACAAACACCTGCCTGGCAAGCACAAGGTCCTACATTTGATTCCAGATACCAAAATTAAAAAAGGAAGAAAGAAAAGAAAGTATTTCTAAGAAGCTGAGTTCATTGCTGATGGATAAAAGAAAACATGATGAGATATCAAGAATTCCAAAGTGATAACAAATGACATTGTATATAGCATCTTGAAGTGGCTCACCAAACTTTATACTCTTGACTATGGGATGGATAGTTTGATGACTGTTCTGGAAACTGTCAAGGGATTATTTTCAATGTCTGTTTTTGAATTTGTATTTACAATTCTTCCTGGATGTAATTCAACGAACTGTTTGATTTGCATGAGAACAAAATCTAGGGAGGTGTTTTAAAAATCAATGATTAGCCAGGCACAGTAGCACATACATGTAATCGCAGCACTTTGGAGGCTGAGGCAGGAGGACTGCTGTGAGTTCGAGGCCAGTCCGAGCTACAGTCCGAGCTACAAAGTGAGTTCAAAGCCAGCCTAAACCACACTGTGAAACCCTGTCTCAAAAAGATCTAAATAAATAAATAAATAAATAAATAAATAAATAAACAAATGGTTGTCTGGTGTTAGGGAAGAAGGGATGGATAGGTGGAGCACAGAGGATTTTTAAGGCAATGAACCTACACCCTTGTGTGACACTGTAATAGTCAATGCATGTCACCCACAAAATGTGCAACAGTGCAGTTTCAGAGTTTGCAATCCATAGGTGGTTGTCCCTGTGTCATTGGTGCTGCGTGATGGTGGAAGCGTGTGGCCTCTTTAGTCATCTAATGGCAGGGAAGAAGCAAACGACAGAGACAGGGAAGGGTGGATTAGGATCCCAATACCTGCTTCAAGGTCACTCGTCAATGAGGTAACAGCATCTGATGAGGCTCCACCTCCAAAAAGTTTCATTATCTCCCAGGAGTGTCACAGCCTGGTGATCAGAGCATTAGCAGATGGGTCTTTGAGGCATGTGAGAGCCAAGCTATAATGAATACTTTATTGATTATTGTATTTAATACAAAAATCTCTGTGAGGTAAAATGAGAAAGTTAAGGCTCAATGAGGTTGAATAATTTATCTAAGCTCACACATTTAGCATAGGATTCCAAAGTAGGCCTTCTTAATCCCACGGCTCTTGAGCACGTTTTCTGGTGGCATCAAAACTAGAATTCCAGAGTCTTCACAATGATATCTTGCATGGTATGTTGATATCTTGTCTACGCTATGCTATTAACCTATTAATAAAAGAGCAAAATGGAAGTGCAGATCTTAGCATATTTTCTTCATATTTCCCTCCAGCAAACAGGTCTAGGAAATAGATCTGTGTATGTATGATTGCTTGCAGATCAAAGATTCTGTAAAGTCAAAGAAGGAACAAAATATTTAAATTTAAAAAAATCTGAAAGAGCTATAAATTCAAAGAAGAAAAGAAACTGTTATTGGATATCTAATCTTTTATTTAGCAGTTTAATTTGTGTTTCCACAGTACTTCTCCAAAATACATTGGATGATACATTGGTCTGCTTACTACTTGGTGGATGTAGTACTGGACACTCACAATTTAAAGGAAGAGAGGTTTAATTTAGTTCATGGTTTCAGTAGATCAGCGCATGGTGTGTGGTGGGAATGGATCCACCCCAGAAACTTCATGGTGGGCCAAGACCGCTTAGTCCATGGTGGCTGAGAAAAGCACAGCAGTGGAGCTGTACCCAAAAGTAATGGCTGAGGGACCATATAGAGTGTCCAAGACCAAACCCCATGATCCACCCACACACACCCAGGAACGTGTTTTACTAATCTGTTAGGTATTTCTTAATCCAATGAAGTTGATCTATCAGGATTAACAGTCACAGAAGGTAAGTGTTATTCTCCCTATAGAGAGAGAACTTAGATTCTAAAAGTTAAGGCAGCTCATCTGAAGTCATATAAATGATGAATGTTTAAGCTGAGATTCCACCAAGATGTATCTGCCTCCAGAAGTATGATCTTCCCTGACTTCTCCTGATCTTTCCCATCAAATAGTGAAGACTGTCAAAGGGTTCAAGGACATTGCCCTCCTAAATAAAGCATGGAGCTTTTGCCCAAGGCTCAGGTCTGGCCATCCCATCCCTGAAAGCCAATTGAAGAAGGTAGGAGTGGTGCATTCTAGCCTCTTGAAGCTTTAGCTGTGTAATTTGGTACCAACCCTGGAAGATCAGGTATGTAAGAAAGCATGAACTTCCAGATGACAGCAGTTGTACAAGACCCTGCTGAAGAATAAGCCTTATGTGCTTTGTGCTCGCACAATATAATCCATCATTAGGTAGCTGTCAGTTTCTTCCAGATCACTGTATTATGTATGGGTTGCAGGGCTACCAATTAGTTTGAGCAAGTGCTAAAAATAAATAAATGATGAGAAGACTTCTATTTTCATCCAGGATAATTAGGGCCTGCATTTGGGGTGCTGAGGTGGAGTGGTAGTTGAGGGAGTCAGAGGAAATGTTAAAAATGATGGGAAGCCCTTGAACACCCTTCAAGAAGGCCAAGTGGCTACTCTGCAGCTTCTGTTTACAAATGGACCACTGCCTTCAACTGTGTCCCTTTACCAGGCCTGGGGCTGAAGCCTGGAGAAAGGCAGTTATGTATTGCTTGGGATTTTCTTCTTTCTTAAGATCCTCTTATATAACCGACCTATTGTGCAATACAGCAGTTGGTGTTTTAAGGAAGCTGGCCTGTACCTTAGATAAGAAGTTGAATTATTCCAAGGGACATTTGGAGTCAAGCAGGCCAGGAGACACTGAAGAGTGAAGTGCTCCCCACCCCACAGGACACGGCCTTGTAGCTGAGAAGTTCCCTCTGTGGAAGTCACATGAGCCCCCCATTTCCTGAGCATCTGTATTTGGTGAGCACTGCAGACCTCTTGAAGGCCCCTGGCTTCCTCTTGGTAAAGTCAAAAACATGACCCCATTGCAACAGAGGCACCAAACAGCAGTTTGGGGGGAGGAGACAAAGAGGTGGGAGGCAGGGCTCCATAATTAAAATGAAATGATCTTAGACAATCATATGAGTACCAATGTTCAAGTTCAAGACCGTACATAAGCACTGACACGTGTAAGCATGGGCACGCACAGGCAGATGCTAACAAACCAACCCAGGGCAATAGCTGGTCGGAGCAGATACGAGTGGGGAACGCAGGAGGAAGAGGGGGAATATAAACATCATGCTGGATGCCAAGCAATCTATACATTTTCTGAGATGGTTTTCTTTTTATGAAAAAAAGCTGGAACAAATCCTAGAAATACTAGGTTAGGATGTTCATTTCTTGGCAGCTTGGCTGCTCTGCCATTCTTCTCAGCCGTTTTCCTCAAGGATGTCAGCGACCTTGAGCGTCTGCATCTCAACATCTTCTCCCATTCGAAGCCCTCAGGCGGGAAAGGCCGGGAGCCTGAATCCCCCTGCAGGAACTGCAGGAGAACGTGACACTCACTCAGGGCTTTTTCAAAATCAAAGATAATGACAGAGAAAATGAGTGTGCCAGTTTTTCTCACCATCATCTCGTTTTTATTATATTCCATCTTCAAATCCTGGGGGTTGGTGTGACAGAATAAATGCCTTCTATCTATACACACTTTGATAAAAGAAGATAAGCCCGGACTACAAGATGCTGTACCTTGAGGGATCCTCGTGACTTGACAGACACTTTAATCTCCGTATTTATGATCCCAATCGACCTTGAGTAATAAATGTGTTAGAATATTTTGACTTAGAATTTCTCCCCTTTTGAAACTGGGAGTGCCTATTCATAGAATCTTAATCCTGTACAAAGACACAGATAAGAGGAATCATAATGATGTCTTATTGCTCAGTAGAGTGGCAAAGCTACTGATGTACTGTATGTTTCAAAATACCTAGAGGAGAGGATTTTGTATGTTTTCACCACACAGAGATGTTTGAAGTGATGTATATGCTAGTTACTTAAATTTAATCATTATGATTTATATACATATATATATTAGACAGATTGAGCAGGGCTTGGGATATACCTGGAGGTAGAGAGTTTGTGTAGCATTTGTGAGGCTCTGGGTTTAATCTCAGCACTGCCAAAAAACCACACTATACCCCATAAAAGTGCACAATTACTATGTATCAACTACAAAGGAAACAACTTCTCCAGGCCAAGGCAAGGCCGTGAGGGTAGCTCTGGACAGGAAGCTGCTTCTGCCAGCTTGGATGCTTTGATGATGAGAGCACATCAGACTCTCAAGCTGCGTCAAGAGCTCTTTCCCTCTGAGCTGCTTCTTGGGGAAGGCTTCATACAGCCCTGTTTCAATCCATAGCTCTTGCTTTTTCAGAAATTAAAAGGATGCAGGCTGATCATTAGGACAAAAGACGAAGGCATAAACAGCTGGGTGCCAAAGAAAATAGCGTGAAGGAGGAGAAAGACAGTGGTATGGTTTGCATGTCATGTATTGGCTCCCAGTGTGGTGGCTATGCGAGGAGGTGTGGAGACTTTATTTTTTACTTTTCTGATTTTTATGTGAGACAGGGTCTCACTAGCCAGTTCAAGCTGGCCTGCAGCTGAACAGGAAGCCCAGGCAGGCCTCAAACTCACAGTGATCCTCTTGCCTCAGCCTCTTGAGTGCTGGGATTATAGGCATTCACCGCTACCTCTGGATGCCACATGTGGAGCTTGTAAAAGCTTTTATACTATCACACATAATAAATACAATAAGATACAATATGATAGAACCAATGAAAACAGGAGAACAAAAGCATGGTAGGACTTCAAACAAGATGATATTAAATCAGCAATGGCTGCCATAATGCCTTGTTTTCTTCAAATAGCTGTTCATACCATCACACATAACAAAATCAAACAAAATAAAACTATTCCAAGTAACGAGTAAAAGCATTATAAAGCTTCAAAGCAGTATAATGGGGAATCATGATTACCACAAAATCTTATGGATTCTTTTAAAAGATGGAATCCAAGAGATGTCATGTGGCCATGGGGCTTTGCTTTTGGAAGGGACTGGGTTTGTCAGTCTCTCTGGCTGTCACTTCCACAGTGTGATCTCCTCCTGTGCGTGCTCTTGCCATGATGTCACTGCATGAGATGTAATCAGGTTGGGCCTCGTCAGAACTAGCATCAGGCTATTTGGACTTTCAGCTTCCAAAATGTGAGCCAAACAAACCTATTTTCTTTATAAGTAACTCAGCCTTGGTAACAAGTTATAATAAGAGAAAACAGACTGCTACAGGTAGAAAATAGAGTGAAGGTTCAGAATAGGATGCAGGTGCTATAACTCTTAGTTCATAAATCACAGAAAATACTGTTTTCAGAGACTTGATTTCCAACACATTTTGCTATAACTGTCTACAAATTTCTAAGTGTTAGGAGCCTAAAACTTGTCTCGAACTGAACAAGGCAGTTTGGAGGCTATTAAACAAGCAGAAAAGATGATCAATCCAATGTGTTTATGGCTTAATTGCCCCTAAGTAGACAGATAATTCAAGAGATAAAATATGGCAGTGCAAATATGTATCATAGTTACTCTAAATACAGTAGAAATTTAGAAAATAGAAACATCTGGTATCATATCCATTATTTCTTAATAATGACAATGTCCTGTAATGTAGCATGCTTGATGTTCTATGTTCTATTTGTATCTCTAATTTCCCCCAACAACTATTTTTCAACACAGCCTTTTTATACCCATTTTACAAGTAAGACATTGAGATTCAAAGAGAATAGATAAGTTTCACACAGACTCAGTACAATAAATTATTGAAGAAGGATTTAAAACTTCCTTACCTGGATTTAAACAATGTTGTCTTAAGCAGCCATTGCATCTTCATTCCATGCATGTGTAGCTGGGTCTTCATGTATCAGGAAATCAAAGCTCTCCTGGAATTCTCACATAGCACAGCTAAAGCAGATGAACCAGACTGTGTCTCTGAATGTGCAGATAATAGAGATGATATTTTCAGTTGGCCATCTTGCTATCTTCCTCCCCAATAACCAAAGCTCTTTTAAAAAAAAGCGAGAGAGATTAAGACAAAAGAAGACAGAACAAAGCAGATCAGAACAGAACAATGTAAGCAACACAAGACAAGACTTCACCACAAGACAACCACATATTAACAGTAGCTATAATAATGTCTCTTTCTTTGAAATAGTTGAGCATACCTTCACATACAATAGTATCAAACAACAAAATAATATAAAACCATTCAAGAGAATGACAGTATTACAGGGAATTCAGCACCAAATAACAGAAAATGAACAATGGCTACTATATTATCTCATTTTTCCATAGAAAATTTGTTTATGCTATCACACATATTAAAATCCAATAAGACACAACATTATAGAACCAATGGAAACAGAAGAACAAAAGCATGGTAGGACTTCAAAGCAAGATGACATTAAATCAGCAATGGCTGTCATAATGCCTTGTTTTCTTCAAATAGCTGTTCATACCATCACACATAATAAAATCAAACAAAATAATAAAACCATTCCAACTAATGAATGAAAATATTATAAGGCTTCAAAACAATGTAATGGGGAATCATGATTACCACAAAATCTTATGGACTCTTCCCATTACTTACACTAGGGAGACTGTATGGTGTTTATACATGTGAGCTTGACCTATTTCACTTAATAGTATTGTCTCAAGTTGCATCCATTTGTTTACAAATATCTCAATGTGATCATTCTTTATAACTGAGTAGTACTCCATTGTATAAAAATACCACAACATTTTTGTCCATTTCTCAGTGATGGACACTTAGATTGTTTCCAAGATCTGGCTATTACAACTTGTGCTGCTATAAACATGGGTGCACATATATCACTGTGTATGATGTTTTCAGTTCTTCTGGGAATGTTCCCAGAGCTCTTTTTAATAAGAGAGGAGATAACAGATACTGAAACTAGAGGCATCTGCTGCCCCTGAGCATCTTGAATATGCAATGGGCCGATGCTGCAGACGCCAGAGTCTGGACAAGGGCACTGGAAGTAGGAATTGGAAAACAATTTTATTTTTGGTCCTGCTGTGTATTCAGGCTGGTCTTCAACTCACTTTGTAGCCCAGGCTGGACTCAAACTCACAGTGAGCTTTCTGCCTCAGGCTCCCAAGTGCTGGGATTATAGGGGTGTACCACCACATCCTGCTGAGAAAAATTTTTTTAAAAATTACTTAAAAGAGAAAAAAAAAAACTTATCTGGAAATAGATCATATAGAGATCCTGAAAGAGATGGGTGAATAAAAGATAGTTCCAAGGAGAATAGGAACAGAATGAACAGTAAAAAGAAATGTTGCATGGGTCAGAAGATGGGCGTGGCTTCATCCACTTGAGTTTGAAGTGATATTAGGACATGCAGTGGACATGACCTCTGTGCAGATGGGAATCAGAACCCCTGAGGGTGGGGGGACCATCCGACCTGAGACATCAGCATCAGGAGCATCCTGGGTTGGCTTCTCAAAGCAGAGAGCACAGCAGAAGAGACATAGGGCGGCTTCAGGGACCTGGGAGGAACATCCCACTTACACGAGAATAAGTTTCCAGAAGTTCGGAGGACAATCAGGAAAGTGGAATTTCACAGAAGACTAAGCTAGAGTGGGTTCAATGCCAAGGTTAACTGTCAAGTGCAGATGAGGATTTAAAGAGGAGGAGAGCTAAGGAAGACTCCTGACGTGAAAAAAGGACGTGATTGTTACCCAGTGGCCACAGAATGGAGAAGAGGGGGAAGAGCAGACAGCGAAAGATAGCTGAAGCTCCCAACCATGGCCCTCTCAAAAGTGCCTTATGGATTTCATGACACTGTGATTCTTTTACTATATTGTTCTTTTTACATGGCAGACAAAGCAACTCTTGATAATCCTGAATGTTAATATATTGCTTCACTGAGATTGTCTGACCAAAGCAGAAATTTTACTTTATGAAACTACATAGATCAAGTTATGGTCAAACAGATAAAAAACATCTTTACACTCCATGGGTTCGTTGTTACTGTTTTATCCTGTTTCAGCTCTGTTGTGTTAAAAGTCACCCACCTCTCCCAGCCTGGGGACCATTCCCACGTGCTCCGTGCCCCACTTCAAAGCCTGGCACTTCCCGAAGTCCACCTGCCTTTGAAGTCTTTGAAGTGTCCGTGGGAGAAACTCGAGCATTTGAGACAAAAAGTGCCTTCAGGTCATCTGAGTGCCAAATCTCCACCACCACCTCTGGAGTCTAAAGGCTATTTTTAAAGCGTAATAATTTTCCCCCTTTAGGAGAAAAAGTGCCATCCTGTGCTCTGCATGTTAAAAAGGGAAACATGATTCGTCAGGATGCAGGACACTCACAGAGTATTGCAATGCTGCTCAAGTAATTTCTCAGTAAGAAAAAAATAGTGTCATTTTAAATGTACATACAAGGGTTGATCAAAAATATGGTGAATGTTTAAAAAGTTCTTAAAAAAATTATCACAGTGAAAACTATATTGCCAAGAATGATAAGATAACTTTGTTTGAATCTTGGGAGAATATCTTGAAGGGAATTAATGTGTCTCTTGCCATAAAATGTTTTGTCTAAACATTCACTGTCTTTGTTGCTCGCCCTTCACAGATCAACCATTTCAGTCAAATAGAAACATTACAGCCTGTCTTCCTGCACCTCATTCACTGTTCTGCACCCTGTGACTCCTGGTTTTTCATCTAAGTCAAAATGTCAATGTATGGTGACTGTTTTGAACCGATTCAAGACATCAAGGCAACCACAATAGCGTAACTAAAGACATTCATGAAAGAGGACTTTCAGAATTGCCCCAAAAAGTGGCAAGAATGATAAGATAATTGTGTTCAAAGTTTGGGGGAGTATTTTTGAGGGAAATTAATGTCAATACTTTACTGAAATAAGTTGCTTTATTTATACATTCACTGCATACTTTAGGTCATACTTTATAGATATCTTATAGTTACCTCTCCCAAATTCAAGTCTTCAGAGGCAGTGAGCAACTGTTTGTCAAAGGGCTGTAGGTTTCTCAGGGTATTATTATGTAAAATAACTTAAGCTCACTCATGATGAGATTCCATCCTGACAAACTCAATGTAAGATGAAAATATCATGTAAAAAATGAATTTAATGCACTTAATTCACTGAATCAAAGCTTAGCATGGCCTATTTTAACATAACCAAAACACTTATACAGCCTTCATACGGCCAAATCATCTCAGCAAAACCTATTTTATAAAACTGTTGGTTATCTCAGGTGGTGATGGGGCCTGTGACTGACCACCATTGCCCAGTATTCTTAGACAGGATGTATCAGATATCACACCCTGGGAGATCAAAATTCAGTTTTTAAAGTATGCTTTCAATGGAATGTCTATTGCTTTTGTACCATAATAAGGTTGAAAAACCATAAGAAAAATGATTAAGTCAGAGACCACTGGTATATAATAATCACTTTGTTAGGCAGCATAGATTAAGTTATGTGTAATAACAAGTGACCTGTAGGATAATCTCAGTCGCTTATAATAACAAATATTTATTTCGTTGTCAAATATGTTAAGTCGCTAGTTAGCTTTGCTTCATGTTGTCTTCATTTCAAGACTAAGCTAAAGCATAGCTCCTAATGCAGACTTTAGCCAAAGGGAGAAAATTATGGAGCTAGAACCATGGAAATGCCATGGCAGGAAATGCCACTCACAGCTTCTACCGAGCAGCAGCAGGCACCAGTGGACAAAGCCAGTCATGTGGCTGAGCCTGACATCAGCAAAGCAGAAAATAGAATCCTTGTTTAGTGAGTGGCACAGTAAACAATCTGAACATATATTTTAACTGTAATATCATTATTTTAAGGAATACGATAAAAACATAACCAAATCCATAATTTCACAGTAAGTTTTTTTTCTGAAATACTTAAGTGAAAACAGGAATCAATTCAAAAAGCACTTTTAAGCAAATCATGGTACATTTGGTATGGAGGTATGTCAAAAAGCATAATAGCGATACAAATGATTTGAGTTTGGAAAACAGCAGAGCAAAATGACAGGTGGTGTCTTGTCTTAGTAATGAAAGTGTATTAAACAAAACAGTACTTTATCCATTAATAACAAGCAAACCATGACTCGAGATTGTTCTCCTGTGCATCAGAGATAACTTATTGCCATGGCTTGTAACTAGAGGGCCTTCCAAAGCCTCATATAGTCATAAGTAGACCCTTTCATGGGTGAGTAGATCTAGGGTGTGTGATTCTGGGATTTAAGGGTATGTGATTAGTAATTTAGTCTACTGATTGGTTTGACATAATTCTGGGTGTAGATAAAGGACCACCGTGGGTAGCACCATCTGAAAGAAGGTAGGCAGGAGGATAAAAAGGGAAAGGCAGGCTGCTGCGGCTGCTGCTCACTGTGTGCTATCTCCTGCCTGCTTGCCTTGGGCTGTTTCTTCACTGCGATGTCCCTCCACCATGCCACCCTGCCTTAGAGCCAGCTGACTATGGACTGAAACCTCTACAAACTGTGAGATGAAATAAACCTTTGCTATTCTAACTTTGGGTGTTGGATATTTTGTCCCAGCAATGAGAAAAGTAACCAAAGCATCTACCTATACTTTAGATTGATACATAATGAGATGAAAAAAGATGTTATGGGGGATATTTTTGTGTCTCCCAAAATTTATATATCAGAACTCTAACTCTCAACATGACTATCATTTGGACACAAGAATTTTAGGAGTTGACTAAGATTAACTGCAGTGCTGAAGATGGGACTCTAATCCAACTGACATGGTGCCCTTCTAAGAGGAAGAAGAGACATCATTCACTCTGTTTCTTCACAGAGAAGAGGTCCTATGGGGACACAACAAGAAGACGGTCTTCTCCAAGCCAGAAAGTGAGCCTTCATCAGAAATGGAATTTTCTGACACCTTGATATTGAACTTGCAGCCTCCATAACTATGAGAACATAAACTTCTGTTGTGTAAGCCACTCAGTCTTTGCTATTTTGTGATGGCAGTTCAAGCTAAGTAATATAGACAGTACCAATAAACAAGAATTTGTAGAGAGCCTATTACTTAGAAACTGTAGAAGATATAGAAACAAATCATGTATGTTTACTGTTCTCAGGGGAAATTAGATCATATATATATATAAATAATGATTCCTTTTGTTTGCATAAAAAGGCAAGTATTATGAAATTTTGGGGAGTTCAGAGTAAGACCTGGTAGAATTGTGGCAGGCTTAATAGCAGAGACACCTTTTATGTTTCAGTAGACTGTGGATGAGTGGAGTAAAGGAAGGTGATTCACAGTGAAAAGAATAGAAGACTTTTGGTTTTTTTTTTGTATTTTAAAAAAATTTTGGCCAGGAATTTAGCTGAGCGGCATAAGTGCCTGCCTGGCAAGTGTGAGGTCATGAGTTCGAACTCTGGTACCGAAAAAAAAAATATTTATTTGAAGAAAGACTAAACAAAACAGAAAAGGGTAGAAATAATACATACTCTCACAGAAAAAGCAAACAGTAAGAAATCACTAGTTGATGATTACATATTGTCCTCTTAAAATAGTTGTTCAAGTTACAAAAGTGAAGCATACAACGTGGAGATTCAAACAGTGAGACTGCAACCAGTTCTGTTCAACTATCCAACAAAAACTTAGTAATGTGGCCATCAATCCTATACACTTAAACATACATTCAGTTATCCAGGCCTGTATTTATGTTAAGAGTAAACAAACCAAAGCAGGCTATAATCACTCTGAACAAAGAATAATAGTATTTCTGGATTGCACATAATGACACTACAGAATCAGCACTGGGTACTGTAGTGTCTCTTTGTTCAAAGTAGTTGTACATTTCATCATGCATTATAAGATCAGTTCTTGTAAACTGTTTATAGGTTCTACGTATGCATGAGTCTCAACATGTATTTCTATTCTTCCCATATTAGAGGGAGAAACAAAACAAAGTAAGACAAAATAAAACATATTCCTATAAACACATGAAATGAAAGTCATATAAAAACCACTGTACAAAGTGTTCTACAATGGTTACTGTGTTGTCTCTTGTTATCTTTAATAGAATTGTCTATATCATTAGACATAGTATAATTGAATATAGAAGTACATAACAATATTAATAAAAACAAAACTTTGTAGATAGTGTAAAACTTCAAAACCAGGTAATAATCAAACTAGAATGGGTATCGTAGTGAATCTTGTCATCTTCAGTGTAGTTGCCTGTACTCTCAGACTTGATACTATCAATCATAACAATTTTAAATAAAATCTGTCAATACCAAACAGCAATCAAACAAACCAGATTTAACTAAGATCAATCATGGTGAAACAGTAGAAGTTATACAGGGCTCCAGATTAACTTAATAGGAAATTAAGGATGATTATTGTACTGTATCCTGTTATTTTGGGGATAGATGTCTGTGCCCTCAGAGCTAGTGCAAGTAGACAAACTGGGACAGAATATAGTCTATCTAAGCAGAGCAGTGTGAGTACTATGGGTTTTAAATCCTGATACACTATTAACAATATCTTCTGCCATCTTTTTAAAGACTATTCCTCCCCTTTCACTCCCCCAGGGGGCACTGTGCATTTTTGGGTCTCACCATCTCCCTTAGTTTTTAGATTCGGGGGGCAACTTGCCATTTACCTAAGTGGTTCCGAATCTTCTCCCTCCTGGACTTGATCTCAAGTTGTATTCCTTTACCTCTTAAATCCTGTCTTTCCAACCTATCTGCAGGTGCTGGTTGAGTTGCCCCTATTACTTTCTGGTTCCCTGTCACAAAGAGCATTTTTTTCTCATATTTGATTTTTGGTCCATAAACCCTTTTTCAGGTTAATTATATTTCCTATAAAGAGCATCTTGATGAACCCTACCTCCTGATCTACTCTGCCTGTGTTTCTCTTTCTTTTATTGTATCAAGGCCATCTATATTAGAGATTATAGCCAACCTTCTCTGCCTCATCTCTGTTATGCTCTTTTTCTGCCATTAGCTGTCTGCTTTTCTTCTTCATTCCACTTTCTGCTCTATTCATTGAGGCCTCTCTGCCACTGTTCCTGGGATCTTGGTACATTTCTCTCTAGAATGTCCTTCAGTATTCTCTGTAGGGTTGAATTGGTGGACGCGAATTCTCTCAGTTCCTCTTTGTGTTGGAAGCATCTTGTTCCTCCATTAATTTCTAGAGACAATTTTTCAAAGTCCATCAATCTGGGCTGTTGATTATTTTCTTTCAGGGCTTGGAATACTTCACTCCAAGCTCTTCTTGATTTGATGGTCTGTGTTGAGAAGTCTGCCGTGATTTTGATGGGTTTTCCTTTATAGGTGATCTGCCTCTTTTCTCTGATGGTTTTTAATATTCTGTTCTTATACTGAATTTCTAAGATCTTGATTATTATATGTCTGGGTGTGACTGTTTTGGTTGTAGGTGGCTCGAGTTCTGTATGCCTCATACACCTAAATATCATTTTGTTTTCCTATGCTTGGGAAGTTTTCCTTAATTATTTCTGTGAATAGCTTTCCTTATTATTTTTAAGAAAATTTTCCTTTCATGATCCTACATTGCAAACCTGTCCTCTAGTTTGGATAATCTATCCTAAATTTCTTTCAAGCATTTTTACCAGCTTTCAATAGAGTTTTTTATTTCCTGGTAATGTCTTTGAACCTGCTTCATGTATTCTATGTTTTCTTTAAATTCTTCATTGAACGTTTCTCTCCTTTTTTTGTGTTCCTCCATTCTTCTGTCTGCCTCTTCTTGAGAAGTGCTTAGCATTTCTTTTATTAATCTATTTATATCTTACTTTGCTTGATTAAATATTTTACTTTTGAGCTCATCTATGAGGTCCCGAAGATATCTCTTTATGTCCGCTGATGACCATGTCTGATATTGCATGTTTGCTGCCCTCAGTCTCTTTTGTATTTACCTCTCCTGGATCAATGTTCTCAGGGTTGGGGGCTGGGGACTTTTCTTGTTTCTTCCTCTTCTTATATTTTTTATTTCCTCCACACAGGTGTGTACAGGAGGTCCCAGTCCCTTTCCTAGTTGGTTATGGTTCTTCTGAAGCACGCTGGCTAGGGCTTTCTGCTCACTCCAGTGTGCTATTGAGGTGCAAGCAGGGGCAGCATGCTGCCCCCCCCCCCTTGCTCCAGGTCAGTCAACATGCAGTCAGTAACCTTCACTGCCTTAGTGTGTACCGCACATAGGGAATTGGTTTGGGACAACTTATTGGGTCTCACTCGGGGGCATGACCCAGGCCAAGCACATCCCACCAATCTTGTCTGGGAAGGGAACAACTGACTGAAGTCACTGCTGCTCCTTGTTCTTGCCAGTCCTGCCCTATTCCAAAATGTCATTTCATTGGTGCCCCTTTGCTGTGGAAGGGTCTTATTCCCAGCACTCACCGCAGGTCAATGCAGGTCCCTTGCTGGCTCCGTTCTCTGTTGGGCTCGCTATCCTCAGACTTCAGTGCGACGGCTGGTCCAGGGAGTCAAAGTGGCAGGAATCCAGTGGCTTGATGAGTTGTGGCCGCGTGAGTTTGGACACTGCAGTGGGAGCACCGAATCTTAGCTGCTCCAGTAGTAGCCCTGGAACTGCATGTTTGATGGGTTCTTTTCCCTTTAGTTTTTTCCCTGGGTTGAGAGGATCCATATGGATCCTCTGTCCAGGCCTCCCCACAATGTTTTATTTCAACATCTGAGTTGTCCGTCTCAGGGAGCCTCTATATTCTGCTCTTATCCGTCTGCCATCTTTGCCTGAAATCAGGAATGAAGATCTAAATGCAGACGTGGGGAAACTTGGGGCAGGATGTGCAGTGGTAGGAGATAGCACTAACTAGTTAAGATAAAGTACAAAAAATCTTAATTACCTTAAAGTATGTGATTGGTAGCTATAAGCACTTAGATAAAATTCCTCATTTTAACCTAGAGAATGATCTTGATTGGATTTGAATGGAGCACTGTTTGTATCCAACATTTTCTGTAGGGGCATTTTAGCAAATGCTATACTTTCTGTAGCAACCATGTACATCTAAGCAAAAGTTAATCAATTAATTAATATTATTTGGGAAAAATTGGGACTAACTTTAAAGATATAGCAAGACCCAGGATTTCTAAAAGAGAAGCCTCTTGCTAGAAAACAAGTTCTATGTGAGTCTTGGGGAAAAATGGTTCACCCAAAGGAAGGAGAGAAGAAAATCAAAAACAAACAGGAGAAAGTAAGACAGAAAACCCAAGCGGTCCAAGATAGGAAGCGAGATGCATGGAAAGGAAGATAGGCAGAATTCTACACATAAACTCTTCAAGATGCAGGGACTCACAAGAACAGAAATTTCTCTCAATGTGATGATGGTTCTGAGTCAGAGGACAGTGGAAAGTGTGATATCCATGAGGTATGTTTAGAATTCAAGGACTCAGTGTAATAAAAAAAAAACTCTAGTCCTATCTCTTTAATTGAGATAAATACAAACATCCTCAAAAGATATTGGCAAAAAAGAATTCAACAGCCTCAAAGACCAAGTAGGCTTTACGCCAAGGATGCAAGAATGTTCAGAAACACAAATCAATAAATATCATATATCACAGAAACAAAAACAAGAACCAAAATCACGTGGTCATCTCAATAGGCAGAGAAACAGCCTTTGACAAAATCCAGCATCCTTCATGATAAAAGCCCTAAAGAAAGTAGTCAGCAAAGGATCATATCTCAATCTGATAAAAAGCATTTATGGAAAACCTACAGCCAACATCATACTTTGTGTGTGTGTGTGTGTGTGTGTGTGTGTGTGTGTGTGTGCGCGCGCGCGCGCAACGGAAAGGATACTTTATTAAGGTAAAATTTGCACACAGTGAAATGCGCAGATCTGAATTTAAAAGTTTATTAAGAGTATACACCTTTGTATATATCATAGGTGACATTTCCACTACTCCAGAAAGTTCCCTTCTATTGATTTCCAATCAGTTTGCCAAAGCAATCACTGTATTGCCCTTTTTTTGGAACCCCACACATATGAACATATAGTTTCTACTCTATTTTGTCTTGTGTGTGTTGTATGAATAATTCACTCTTTTGGCCATCGTCATATTAAATGAGGAAAACCTGAAAGATTTCCCTCTAAAATGAGGTAAACAAGACAAGAATATCCATTATCACCACTTTTGTTCAATACAGTATTTGAAATATTAATTAATTGCCAAGAGCAATCAGGCAAGAAAAAGTAATAAAAGTGATATGCACAGGAAAGGAATATGTCAGACTATCATTGTTCATAGGTGATATGATACTTTATGTAGAAGACCCAAAAAATTCCACCAGAAGACTCCTAGAACAACCAAATTCAACAATGTAGCAGCATAAAAAATCAACACAGGAAAATCAATATCATTCTGTACATCAATAAGAAACTCACTGAGAAAGAAATTAGAATTACAATCGTATTCATAATAGCATCAAGAAAAATTAAGTACTTAGAAATTAATCTAAGCAAGGAAATAAAAGGCCTCTACCATAAAAACTGCAGTACTCTGAAAAAGGAGATTGAGGAGGACATTGGAAAATGCAATGATATCCATTATTCCTGGATGGGCACAACTGATGCCGTCAAAATCAGCATACTTCCAAAATTTACATACAGATTTAGTGAAATCTCAATCAAAATACCAGTCGAATTCTTCATGGAACTTCTATGCTAGAAAAATGAAACCAGAAGAGATCTAGAATAGCAAAAGCAATTCTGAGCAACAAGAGGCAAGCTGGAGGCAACACAACCCCAGACTTCAAGTTATATTAATAAAGGCTACAGTGATTAGAAACAGCACGATATAGCATAAAAACAGGCTTGAAGATCAGTGCAACAGAAGATGCGGAAACAACGCTTGGTACACAAAGTCATCTCACCCATGATTGGTTAACTAATAGTCAACTTGTAGCAGCCAGCTGAACTCAGTCAGCATGATCCTGGGTGTGGAAGGCCCAAAGCAGAACCGGAGGGGAAGATGGTGAGCTGTTGCTTCTCCTGGAGAAGCTTGTCATGCGGGTTTTCCTGATATGGATTCTATTGTTCTCATCATCAGAGGAGTGCAGGACTTCATGGTCACTGAGGACAGCAGCAGTGCTTTTCCAGAGAGCTCTGGTCCTTACCTTGAGTATCACTTCCTGGATCCGGTGCAGATCCCTCAGCCTGCTGGCACAGATCCTTCTGTGCAGATTTTCTAACTTCTGCCACTGACTTCTGGGCCCTCCCTGTACAGGTCTTTGATATAGATTTGCATGAGACATTGCTGTGGGCTCTAGATCTTCAACGGAACTCATGCAGGACATTGCTATGGGATCCAGGTCCTCTGCCTGATTCTGTGGGTCTCTAGTGTGTGGACAGATTACCTGCACCCTTTTGTATTTGACTCAGTGGTTGAATATTATAAAATAATCCTATAAATTATGTGTCATGTATTAAATATTTTCCCTTTTAAACCTTGACTACAAAATCATCTGCGATAAAAGGGCCAAAAGTATACAATCGAGAAAAGATGATTCTGGGAAAACTGGTAACACACAGGTGGAAGCTGGAATCTGGATCTATATCCAGAGCTGTCAAAGGCCTAAATATAAAAACAGAAACAATCTTCTGGGAGATAACATAGGTAAAACTGTCAAAGACATGGGGACAGGTAAGGACTTTCTGAGCAGAACCCCAGTTGTACAAGAAATAATATCAAGGATCAACAAATGGATTATATCAAATTAAAAAGCTTCTGCACAAAAACGTAAACAACTAACAGAATGAAGACACAACCTACAGAATCAGATTCATATGAATAAGAATATGTATATACATACACACATATATATCACATATATAACATGTATGGAACTAGAATATATAAGAAACTTCAAAATATTATATCCTACAGAATAACTCTATCAAAAACGGCAAATGAAATGAACAGACATATCTCAAAGGAATTATAAATAGTCAATAAATACATGAAATGTTCAACATCTCTAACTGTCAGAGAAATGCAAATCAGAACAACCTTGAGATTTCATCTTACTCTAAAAAGAATAGCCTCATCATGAAATCAAATAATAGCAAATGCAAGAAAGGCATCAGGGAAAAATACATTCTTCTACACTGTTAGTGGGAAAGTACACTAATACACCATTATGGAAATCAGTATGATCCTCAAAAAATGAAAATTAGAAATTCTGTTTGACCCATCTATTCCTTTTCTAGGAATCTTCCCTAAAGAATTCATGACACCATGCTATAGGGATCCATGTACAGCAGCACAGCTCCTAATAGCTAAATCTTAGAAGTAGACTTTAGATCTATCAACAGATGAATAGATAAAGAAAATGTGGTATACACAATGGAATACTACTCTGCCATAAAGAAAGGCAAGTTTGAATCATGCAACAAATGTATGCACCTTGAGACCATAATTTTAAGTGAAATAAATCAGAACCGAGTTTAAATATTGCATAGCTTTCTTATATATGAGAAACACAAAGTACAAATGATTTAATGGGCAAAATAAAAGATATGCAATAGGAAATGGAGATAAATCTTTTGCAAAGGGGAAAGGGATCTAGAGATGGATGAGGGAGGAGAAGAGGAATAGGAAGAATTAAGATATGTTACATACATGTGCCAACTCCCCATAGTGAAAGTAGTCATTACATACTGCAAACAGGTACTAATAAAAAATTAAATAATAGCAAAGAAATGGCTGGAGTCCTAAATTGAAAACTGAACATGAATGAATGGATGAATGAATGAATGAATGAATGAATGAATGAATACCCTGGGAGGGAGTAGCCCATTTATCTCAGTGCTTCCCCTCCACCAAGATCATGTTGAAAATCAAGTTCTGCACTTGGGAAGGGATCTGTTAAAGCCAAACTGGAGAGAAGAATATTAGGAGGGTGTTTAGGTGGTACATAGAATGCAAATGATGGCTAGAGAAAAGAGACTGGAGAGGGAAAGCTATTTGATGGCCACTCTTTGGCTCTGTAAATTATTTCACAGGTATCTGGCCTGTGTCTGGTTTAAGTAAAAATTTTCCAACCTAAAATATGTTAGGAATGAAAAGAGCTGATGCTGACAGCTCCAAACTTTGAAGCTGAAATCTAAGCCATCAGCAATCTGCAGCCACCGGCCGGTCCCATGACTGAGCCCTTTTTTCTAAGCCTTGTCCTTTTGACATGGGTGGCACAAACATGACTTTTAACCCAGTTAGAGCAGCTCTGGAGGTGGTGTTTTCTGTCCGTGCACACCAGGAACATTTGCTGAAAGCTGACACCTCGCCCACTGGAAGCAAAATAGTGTGTGCAGCTCTTGGGCCCCCTTGTCCCTTGAGAGTCTCTCCCCTGTCACAGAGCTGTCAGTGAACTGTCCCCAGCTGACGTGTGAATCGCCGGCCTCCTGGATCAGCAGAGAGCAGCGTAAATTGGAGCTGAGAGGTTCTCTCTAGCTCTTCTGGCTACTTCGGAGAGAAAATTTTCAGGGCCCAATTAAAACTGCCCGCAGAGAGGGCCCTTCCCTTGCACTGTCCTGCCCTTGTCACCCCTCTCCTCGCTCAGGGATACTGTTCTTGTCTGACAGAGCACCCTGTGCCACTGGGCAGAGTGAATATACAGCTAAGTTTGTTTTTAATCAGTGCATTCTAGAAAGTACTTCACAAGAAAAGCAGATTATTTCCAGTATCATATAGATTTTTATAACTGAGTGCTTTAATCTATGCAGGTTGTTCTAACATAATACTACAAACTGGAAAGTTTGTAAATAATCAAAAATTATTTCTGACTGTTCTGGAGGCTGGGAAATTCAAAGTTTTGGCAGATTCATGTGTGTGAGAGCTGGCTTTCTATATCATACATGGTGACATTTTACTCCACCTTAACATGCTAGAAGGCCTTTGGGATCCTTCCTCTGGGATCTCTTGTATAAGACCTTGTGGCCTTCCATAAGGACTGTGCTCTAAAACCTAGTCACCTCCCAAGCCCCTGCCCCTAATACACTTACATTGGGGATTGAGTTGGAGGCGCACAAACATTCAGAGCACAGCATTAAGTATATCACAGAATTAACTCGCTGCTGGGTAACGCTGCAGAAGTTAGAGGCAGTGAATTCTGTTGAGGTTTTCTGTAGGCCCAGAGGAGCCCCCAGGCTGCAGGACAGCAACCTGTGTAATGCTTAAACCTCTGCAACGTTTTCTCCACCATATGACGGTTCAGCCTCTACTTAATCATCTTCATTAATGGAACGCTCAGCATATTTCACCATGATCCAGCTCTGGACAGCTGTACGCACAGGAAAATCCCTCCCTGTCCACTCCTCCAAATCTGTATAAGTGCCTTTGTCTAGGTTCTCAGGACACCTGTGTGACCCATCATGACGTCCACCACCCACTGCCTTGTAATTGTTTATTAGCTTACTGGACCTCACCCCTGTCCTCTCATGCTGAAACTCTTTGAAGGACAACCATCAAGTCTCTCTTCTACATCACATCCACAGCACTAGTAGGTAAGCAGCACTTTGTTTTAGCTGAGTTCATGAATGGGCTTACGGAGGTGAGCCCTGGAGGAGGGTAATAGTGACAGCTGTTTCCTAATCCACCATAGACATGTCAGCAACTCTTCTGCTCCTGGTGCCTCTCTTTCCTCACAACAAAAAGGAGCGGGACCACACTATCTCTAGCAGAGAGAGTACCAGCCCACTCTAGGAGCTGTGTGAAAAGCTCTGAGGCTTTTGGCTGCCACAAGCTTCTCACTTGGATGCTACTGGCAGAATCCGAGAACTCAGGATGTCCTGCAGTATTTGGGATAGTGTGGCACAATGAATAATGCTTACACCAATCACATGCCCACCAAATACCAGCAGTACTCTATTGAGAAGCACTGTGGAATGAACACAGGCTGTGAACCAGGGACTTAGGTCTCCAAACCCTGACTGTGCCACCAACTAGCCATATGATCTTGAGTATTCTGATTCACCTGTCCATGCATCAGTATCTTTATCTGTCTCTTGGGGATTAAAAAATTGTTGGGTGTTTCTACCCCCACTGTACAAATATATAACAGTGGTGAAAACATTACAAAAAGTGTAGGAGCACCATTACCAATATAAAGCCTCTTTGCTGTTATGTGAGAAGACAAAGAGTGGGGCCAGCATTATTGGAAATAGAAGGAATGAGACACGGAGTGATGGCAAAGAGTAACATCACATAGGTCCCTGACTGTGTGCACAGTGGCTGCCCTGTGGCTGTTTCACTGGCACCACTGTGATGAGGAGGAGGAGGAGAGGGAGGCTGGCTGCATCAGACTCACGCACTCCACCTCTGCCTGGGACCACCTTTCTCTAAACTGCTGCTTTCTACCTCCTCCTGCTGCTGTCTTTCGTCTGCCTTAAGCAGTATGTAATTTCCATAGGAACAGAGATGATGTCTGAGGTCTCCTTGTTTGCCATGCTTCGTGCAATGCTGAGAGCAACATCTGAAGCTTGGCCAACCCTTGATAGCCATTTGCTGGTAAAAGAAGGGACATATCCATACACGGGTGGGTCCTTCCAGAATTAACTCAGGCAACATCCTCTCTGCAAAGCTGCTCCTGACTCCTCCAGACTTGTAATGCTCCGTGTTCACATGCCAGTCATGGAGTAGTTATTCATCCATTTGTCTCTCCACTAGCATAAGAGCCACTCAAGGGCAAGGCTCATGTCTCCTCAGTTCTATCTGTGATACCTTGGGTACAGCTTTGCCCAAAGACCAACGAACCAGACCAAGCTATAACTGCGGGTGACCCATGCTTTCTCCTTCACCATAGATGGTGAGGGGGTGGCCTACTCCTGTTGTGAGCAAACCCCAGAGCCCCTAAAGTCTTCAGGAGGGAGTATCAAAAGGGAACAGCTGACACCAAGACATTAGCTTGGTAGTAGGGAAAAGGATTTCAGATATTCCTGGCATCTGTTATATACTTTCAGGATTTCCCTTTTTATTTTGATGAACAGATATGTTCTTGGAGGAATGCATATAAATTATGATTTTGCCCTTTTAGATAGAAAATTATTTAAAATGCAAATTCAGAATTAACTCTGAAAGACTGAAAATATTTTCGATAACTATTTTGTGCCAGACACTATATCAAGTACTTTGAAATTTGTTACGTCACAACAGACTACAAAATAAGTACATTCATCCATCAGTCTCCTTAGGGAATTAGTTCCAAGATTTTCCAAGGGTGTAAAAACTCCAAGGATGCTCAAGTTCCTGAGATAAAACGGTGTCATATTTGCATATGGCCAACATTATTCTTCTCATACATATGAGACAAGATAAATGCTATATAAGTAATTTTGTACTTATTGTTTAGGCAATAATGACCAGAAAAAGCATCTGTATATGTTTAGCACAGATGTAATTTTCTTAAAAATTTTACCCATGGCTGTTAGAATCCATGAACACAAAGCTCAAGAATATGGAGAGCTGACTATACAAAATACACCCACAGGATGCAACTCAGGCTCACAGTAGCTAAGTACCTTGTCCAAGGCACCACAGCTAACACAGCATCACAGAGAGCAAGATTCACTATTCCTACCTCCTACAGCACTGCTGAGACCAGCAGAAAGACACCTCCAAGCTTCCAGCCTTGTTAAAATTCTTGTATATTGCATTTTCCCAGAAAGAGGCCTCTAAAATTCCTCAAGTCCCATCTCTGTAGCTATCTGCCCCTAAACGTAGTCCCTTTAGCTGCTGGCATGAGTTAACTAGAAAGTCTGGAGCGAACATCAGTGCATTCCTATTTAAGCCACAGTTTGTACTGCAAGTCCTTTTATAATAAAAATGAGGTACATGGAGAAGATAGAAAGCAATTTGGTTTAAATCATCATTGGCTTTGTGGACCGGGGCAAATCAGCAAATAGATGAACATATGCCTTCCTTACCAAAAAATGTACCAACTGTACCAAAAAATGTCATCACTGAGCAAAAATTAAACCTTCCCAGAAAGGAATATTTTGACTACAAATTCCTGCAACAATGATCACATTGTCTGTAAGTTTTGGCCATGCATTATTAATGCATTTCCAGAGAAAGGGTTATCTGTCGTAAGTGCTGGTTTTATGAGACTGACTTCAAGCTCAAATACTTGAGAGATATTTCAGGTTGAGTTTCTCCCCTGGATGTGTTTGGCAAGTGGTGAGGGGAATGGAAGGTGGAACTTGAGATAAGCTCAAATTTATTTTGGAACTCACATAATTTTAGAATGCTTGCATTAATACAATGATGTGGACTTCAAATCTAATGTAAACGCCATATTTTTTTACACTAAAGTGGACCTTTACACTATTCCCTGAAACAGCTTGTTCCAAATTCCCACAGCATTCAAAATGAGAAGGCAGTGGGCTGCAGGGAGGTGGAGTCACCTGTCTGTCACCTGAGCACACTTCATTGTAGAGAGTGCTGGGTACACCCCTGTGCTAATCAGATTTCTGCTCCTTTTACAAATACATGGGATAAAGCAATTTATAAAGAAAGAAAGTTTATTTTGGCTCACAGTTTCTGAGGAGTTGGTGTCTGATCAATTAGCTCTGCTGTTTTGGGCCTCTGATGGAGCAGGATCTCATAGCAGGAGTGTGGCTTTTGTCTGTCACCTCCAGAAGTGTTCAAGCCTCTTCCTGCCACATCCTACTAACAGCATGAATGGGTGGAGTGGGAGGTGCTGCCCTGGACATCTTTCCCCTGGAGCTGGAAGAGCAAAGCTACCAGGACCTTTGGGTGACATGGAATTAAAGCCTCAGTACAATTAACAAATGACCGTTAGGGGTTAAAAGACACTTACAATTACATACAGCTAATCCCCCCCCCCCCAAACTCACATGGGTGCTCACAGACTTAGATCATTAAATGTAGAGAGACTGTGGGCTTACTATCAAACAAAACACATCATAAATGACAACACGGAATGGAAGGCAGTACGACTGGCCCTTTGAATCCATGGATTGCACATCTTCAGATTTAATTAACTGCAGATCAAAATACTTGAAAAAATACATCTGCAGTTACTATGTACATTTGTTTCTTGTCATGATCCCTGCACAATACAGCATAACAACTGCTTAGGTAGCAATTATTTATATAGCTACTTATATAGCATTTATGTATTCCAGGTAACCTGGTAACAGTTTGAAGTATACAGGAAGATGTTTTTAGGTTGTGTACAAAATACTACACCATTTTGTATGAGTGTCTTGAGCTTCCATGGATTTTGGTATCTGAAGACACAAGATCAACTATAACTTTTAACATTTTGACTACACGAGCTTAGGAACCAGACTAGAACCAAAATTGTGGGATTTTGAAGCCCATGTTTACCAGTTCCTAACTGTGCATTTGGAAAAGTTATTTAATCCCTCTTTGATCCAGATTACTCATTGTTATGGGCTGAATTCTCTCAAACTTCAGATGCTAAGGTTCTAACCCCTATTATAATGACTGTATTTAGAGATAGAGCCGTTAGAGGGACGATTCGCTTAAAATGGATATATCTCTCCCCAGCCTGATTAGTGTATGTTTAACAAGATGGAACTTAGACATGAAAAGAGACATCAGGTATGCACATATTCTGCAGAAGGACCACATCAAGACGCAGCCAGAGGCTGGCCCTCTACCAGCCAAGGAAAGAAGCCCCAGGAGAAATACAGCCACCACACCTTGACCTTGGACTTATGGCTTCCAGAATAGTGGTACTATAAATAGGTTATTTGTAGAACTCATTCTGTGAAATTTTGTTGTAATGGTCCTAGAAAATTAATATATTCATCTATAAAGTGAGGATTAAAATTCCTGCTCCTTGGAATTGTTGTGAAGTTTAAATGAGATATATATGCCTCCTCCCCCTTACTGATCCCCAAATTCTGTCTTTTTCACATACAATCTTGGTCCCTCAAGCTGTTGATGGCAAACTCCCCCAATGCCCACTCCCATTAGACAAAAGCCAGGCATCTTGGACTGAAGCCGTTTAAGCCAGAAATGGAGAATGACGTGCTAACTCTGATTGAAGTAATGTACGCAAATGGATCTTGAAGAAAAGCACAGTGTCATGCTACTGTCCCTGGAAGATGCTCAGGACAAGTAAAAGAGAACTGTCCAGGACACTTGGGTGGGGAAAAAGGCTAGACGTTAGGTCTCCGTTGCATTTGTGACTAGAAAGCAAGGGTCTCATATATATGGAGGAAAAGTAATCACTAGTGCTCTCTGGATCCCCTGATAGTTTGTAGAGAAAAGTCTGACAGAAAAGCAGAAGGAGTAAATGTTGGATTGGAGTTGAAATATGAAAGTTTTCATTAAAATGTCAGGGGAAAACCAAGTGCTGGGAAGAGAAGCCATTAATAAGTAGCAGAGATAAAGCTGACGGTGATTTTTAAAGATTCAGGAAAAAATACTCATTTTGTCTTCTTTTTCTTCAGCTCATGTATAGGTGCACCTTATAGACCATCCAGTCTTTCACGGGTAAATCTGCTGGAGAGAAAACAGGACAGGAAGCTGGCGCCCAGGGAGAAAAGCCTGCAGCCAGAGGAAGCTAGGACATATTGGGAGCTGGAGTCTCAGAAAGGGAAATCTTTCCAGTCTCGGGCCCTGCAGTGATGTGGTGGGGTCTCGTGAAGTACAGAATGGAGAGCCGGCCCAAGGCCTGGCAGTCTGCAGAGCTGGCCAGGGCTGTGGGGGACATTGGGGGTGTGGTGTGGGGGTGGGGCGGGGAGGGCCATTGGAGGACAGGAAGGGGAAGGGGGAGGGGCTGTCACAGGCAGGTGAGAGACTCCAAAGGGGTGCACCACCCAGCTCAGACCCCTTTTCTCCCAGCCCACTCATGCACTCAGCTTTGATTCCACGCCTGGAGACCAGACATCTCATTTGCTTTTAATAATAATAGTATTATTAATATTTTTATGGTACCAGGAATTAAACCCAAAGTCTTCACACTGAGCTACATCCTCAGCCCTTTTTATTTTTTTATTTTGAGACAGGGTTTCACTAAGTCACTAAGTTGCCCAGCCTGAGCTCCAACTTGTCATCTTCCTGCCTCAGCTAGGATGACTGCATGTGTCATAGCGATGGGCTTCTTTTAATTATTAAAGCAATAAAATAATAGCCCAGTCATTAAGTACTGCTCTTAACTTAGAGGAAGATGGGAATCAAAGATCTCAAAGAATATGATAAAAACTGTGATCGTGGTTCTCCAAACGAAGAAAGAAAGAAAAATAAAATGTGTACACAGCCACACAAAATATACATTTTCACTTGTCTAGTGGGTACTGTAAAAGCTCCTCTCTGGATCCCATCAGAGAACACAGTCCCCTGGTGAACATGCTCTGATTTATTCTTGAAAAACCCTAACACAGATTTTGTTTCTGTGTACTTCTTCTAAATCTTCCTCCATATGCATGCATAATTTTTATCATGCAATTATAATCTCCACACAATTTATGTCTTATCCATTATGAAATCTGACATTACCTTGTAAACATTTTTCTATGTTGCTATGTAGTCCTCATAATTATAAATTTGAATGAATGTATAAAATTACATTGAATTGTTGCGGTATAATTTTCTTAACTGTTCTTCCATGATTAGGTGTTTAAGTGGCTTCTAATTTTGCAGTATAGATAATGCCACATTAAGTATCTGTATGCATTTGTCTTGCTTCTGTTGGCCCTTTCCTTGAGATGAATGCCCAAGAATGGTTTCATTGAATTGAAGGATAAGAATAATTTTATAGCTCTTAACACATGATGTCATATTGCTTTCCAAAGTTGTCATAATTTTTGCTACTTCCAGTAATATAGAAGTGTCCCAATTCACCACACTTTTTATCTGTCATTGGCATTATTGACAGATAATTGACTCACTGGTATAGGGTTGTCAAGGTGAGGTGCAGAATGAGAAGAGTTGTAGGGAAAGTCTGAGTCTCCAAGGGGAGTGGAACCTTGCAGGTGGAACCAGCCAGGGTGAGTGAGGTAGGCAGTAGCAGCTGCCACGTTAATAAGTATTAATCAGCGGTGCATTCCCCTACCTCACCAGCCCATCTCCAGCCGTCACTTCTAAACTCCACCAGAGTAGAAACAGGGAGCTGGGGTTTGATCAGAGCCAGCAGGGCCGCACTGTGTCACTTTGTAAGGTGACTGTAAGGTCACTTTGTAAGGTCACTTTGTAACATGACAGTACATGTTGAAGGTCCATCCTTGTGGACATGGCATCTCCCCACCCCCGCCCTGTGCTCCATAGCGCTGCGGTCCAATGGATACACCATGCAAGTCCCACATGTCAGTTTCAATTCTCAAGTTTACAAAAAGTGGAAAGAAACAAGTGAACTTACAAAGAGTAGTTATTGAAACACTATGATCCTGCCATCAAGAAAGACACCAGAGGGGCAGAATAGAAAATGTAGAAATAAATCTATGTGTATATCATCAACTGATCTTTCATAAAGGTGCCAAGAACAATATGAAGAAAAGACAGTCTCTTCAACAAATGGTGCTGGGAAAACCCGATATCTACTTAGAGAAGAAGGAAAGAGGAATCCTATCTCAGACCACACAAAGGCCTGAAATTCTAAAACTCCTTGCAAAGCAACATAGGAGGGAATCCTCAGACTTTGAGCTGGACAGTGATTTCTTAGACAGGACACCAGAGCACACACAACAAAAGCAAAGGGACAAGTGGGGCCTCATCAGGCTAAAAAGCTTTGGACTGAACAGCAAAGGAAACAATGAGCAGAGTGAAAAGAGCCTACAGAATGGCTGTAAATATTTGCAAGCAATATATCTGGTAAAGAATGATAGTCAATATATATAAGGAACCCTTACACCTCGATAGCAAAAAAATAATAAATAACTATTTGGAAAGGGATTTGAGTGGATATTTCACCAAAGAAGACACACAAATGACCAACAGATATATGAAAAGGGTTTCACATAACAAATCATCAGGAAAACGCAAATAAAATGATGATGAAATATCACTTCCCTGGGGGTGGTGGCACACACCTGTAATCCCAGCACTTGGAAGGCTGAAAATAATATATGTGCGTGAAAATCACCTTTGTTTTGTTAATATGGTTTATATTAAAAAGATAAACATTGTCAAAAACACAGAAAAATGAGAAGCCTAACACATTGTTGATAGCAATGCAAAGTAATGTAAGCGATGTAGAATATAGTTTGGAGGCTTCTCAATAAATCAAAAATAGATTGCCATATGATGCCGCAATCCTACTTGAGGAGTATATACCTCCCTAAATTGGATTTAAGATCTTAAAGAGATAACTACATTTCTATGCTTATTGCAGTATTATTGACAGTAGCTAAAATATGGAACAGTCCAAGTGTCCACTGGTAGATTAATAAAGATGTAAATATATGTTATGTAACTCATATACAGTATATGCTTTCCATATATATATAAACATACATCTATATATATATATAAACATACATCTATATACATTTACGTATGTGGAATATTAGGCTTAATAAAGGAAGTCTTTCCCTTTGTGACAATATAATTGGACCTGTAAGATATTCTAGTAACTGAAATAAACCCAGTCACAGAATGGCAAATTGTATATGAATTTACTTATATGAGGTCAAATTACAGAAACAGAGAACAGAGCAGTGGTTACCAGGAACTGGAGAAAGGGGAAATCAGGGGTTTTTTAATTGGTAACCTATTTCAGTTATGCCAAAAAAAAAAAATAAGTTATAGAGCTCAGCTCTACAACATAGTGCCTGTTGTCAACAGTACTGTGTCACACTGTCAAAACGTGTTTAAAAGGTAGATCTCTTGGAAGTGTTTTTACCACAAAAAGTGGGGTGGGAGGTTACACAAACAAAATTGTTAAAGTCATGGCAAGTCTGTTAGCTCATGTGTGGAGGTGGATTCGTGAGTGTGTGTGTATGCCCAACCTCATCAAATTGTGTGCAGTAGCCAGGTACACTGGAAAACATCTGGACTCTCAGCTACCTGGGAGGCTGAGGCAGGAGGAGCACAAGTTTAAAGCCTGCACAACATCGTGAGAGCGTGTTTCAAAAAGAAAAATTAAAAAGTGTTGGGGACATAGCTCAGTGGTGCAGAACGTGCCCCATATGCAGAAGGCCTCTAATTCAGTGCCCAGTATTCACTTCTATAAGAAATAGCTTAAATACGTGCAATTTTTGTATATTACATTTCAAGAAAAGTGTTTCAATTTTAAAAGTGAGTTAATGGTAACATTTTATATTTAACCTATCATATCCAAAAATTATCATTTTATTATATAATTAACATAAAAATTGTTAGATATAGTGGATGCTCAAGTTATGACTGGCCTGACATAATAACTTGGGTTATAACTGAAATTTTAATTGTAGCTTTTGACCAAAGCCCTGAGTTATGACTTGAATGCCGGCTGTTTGTGTTTCCAGATGGTCTCAGGTATAGATTTAACCCTTCCAGCTTTCTGGAAGGAGTACTACAACATCCTTTCCTGCATGGGGTTAATTGAGAAATCCTGGGCCAGGTCTCACTAAGGACACTGAAATCTCCTGTACACAGGAGAGAGACTTTGAAGGTTCTCCATTGACAAGTCAAGTTACAATCAGCCCTTGGGAAGGAAAGGAGTTCATAAGTCCAGAGCCCACTGTATTTTATGGTACTTTTTTGGATGCTAACCCTGGCAATCTGATGCCTACTTTATACTTAAAGCCATGCCAGTTCTAACCAGCTGACTTCAGAAGCTCAGCAGCCACATGGGTTCACAGCTGCTGTCTTGACCAGTGCAGCTGCACAGCCTCCGTCGAGCACAGGCACAGGGGTGCTCTGCTTTAGAGAACTCTGCTTCTAGTAATTCATCGAGCTATGGGGAAATCAGAACTGTGTTCCTTACCAAGAAAGAACATTTGATGAAGAGTATTAAATACCCTGGGTCAGGTGGCTCACAGCCTTGTAGGACCACAGGTCCCTGGCAATATGCTGACATACAGCAAAATATATGGACTCTCGGGCCCCATCTCATCCACATTGAATCAGGATCTTGGACCTAGTCTGGAAATCTGTATTTCTAAAGCATTTGTGACAACAGGTCTTACTATGGTGATACATGGTTCCTGTTATTAATGGAGGAAATTGAATCCCAGAGAGAATAAATGACTCACTCGTGGTGTGCTGATTAGGGGTCACAGAGCCATGAAACCTCTGTTTGACTCCCACACTGTCATACCTGCTGCTGACTGTCGAGGCAACCAGCTCTGGCCACAAAATACATATTGGTGTGTGACAGGTACTCTGGTAGACTCCAGAACAGTCGATGTAGCTTTCCAAGAAGGCAAAATGTTTATTCTATATTGGAGAAGGAAGGATGGATTTTTTTATTCCTCTAATCCAGCCTTGCCACAGCCCAGGAGTGATCTCTTGTTCAAACACTTAGAAACTAATCATATGATAAACATAACAGGTCAAATGACACTCATGACTCATCATTAGCAGGGAGCATAGCCTTGGGACCTGTTCTTGTTACCTGTGCAGCAACATGCAAGCACATATCGATTGGAAAGTTCAGAGCAAATGCCTTAGAGAAGTTCCAGTCCCAGGGAAAAGCTGGCCAAATTGCCCACTCTGGCCACGTGCTGAAATGTTTTTCCGACTGAAGTGTGATACAGAAACTAGTACAGATCGAGCAGCAGCAGTGCCGTAAACATCCTGATGACAATGGGAGCAAACATCTGGGCGGAGGCCCAATCAGTTCAGCACATGTGCTCAAGCTTTGGCTGCAGTGCAAGACGAGCGGATGCTGGGGAGAAGGCAGCTGCAGCACAGCTGGACTCGGAGGCATGTGATAGCGTGACTTGCAAATCACGCTTGAAAAATTCATTCTACTAAACTTGGACGTGAACACAGTCACATGGGCCTCAATCAGCTCACACTCTGCAGCCAGGAGGGAGAACAAAACGCTACTGGGCTAATAAGAGGCACTAGGTTGGATGTGGCTGTCTTTCAAGGAAGGAATGACACAGGAAATGAGTTATATTTGGAACTGACCCTAGGTTTAGAATGATGGATTGAGTAGCAAGAGAGTTTGCCTGACAGATGTGTGAATGTATTCTTTCAGCAAGGAGGCATTTGTGAAGGTCTTGATCACTGTGTTTAACCCTAAAGGCTATGCTGGCATCTGCTCTTAGTCTAGCACTTCAGGTCTGCAAAGAGCCTTCCATTCACTTTCACTTCATAGACAAGTTAATGAGACGCAGTGAGCGCACACTGGATATGTGTGTGTGCACATAACAGAAACATCTTCATGTGTGCATGCAATATAGTTATTGCATGCATTCATAGTACATGTAATGTCACGTTCATATATATTTATAGTATTATAGGCATGCATTCAACAACTTCTTATTGAGCAATTATTATGGGATACTGTATCAGTACAAAATGAAGGTGCTGATCTTGCTGGAGTAATCATGGAATTCAGTGTATCTGGGAAGAAAACACTTTAAAAAAAACTATATATATATATGACTAGTCAAGAAGAAATGCTATGAGAGAAACTATAGAGCAACAGGAATGTATAAGAAGGGGCATTAGCATCCTGGGCCTTAGCATCCTCCCTTCAGAGGGAGTCTGGAAGCTGAGTTGTCTAGAAGAGCAGCTGTTTTCTGGAATCTATGCACTGTGAGAATCTGAAAATGTTAAACACTAATGCTGAGGGTTTTATCAGGTTCAGACGAGGAGGAATGTCTTTCAAAAATTATCAGTCTCACTAAGTTAAATCATGATTCCAATCTAAATAAAAGGAGGTGAGGTGAGAGTGTAGTGGGCTTCATAGAGGATGTAAGGCGCTGAAGAGCTGACCTCTGGGGACGGAGTGGCCTCCCACTGGCTTTTCTCTCTTGAAGCACACAGAGATGACAGCATGAAGTGCAGAGCTAAGATGCGGCTCTCCGAGCTATCCCACCTTTAAAGTTTTCTTTTCTCTTCTCTCCTTTCTTTCTTTCTTTGCTGCCTCTCTTCCCTCCATCCACTTTATTTCTCACTCTTACAGATTAGTACCTGCTAATCTACCAACCTTAATTATAAATACCTGTTATTTTCATGTTAAGCAGTTATCAATTATCTTCTATGACCTGAAATTCCAAAATACACATCTAACATTGCAAAACTTTTATTAGATGGTTTATGTAAGCTTTTATTTATATTTATACACACACACTATATACAAAGGATTGCTTCTATTTGCTGTCATCACATAGTTTTCTAGAGCTGTCCATTTGACAAGTGTCACAGAAGTTCTAGAAGCTTACCCTGCCTCTATAAATTAGTCTTGAGGGTCTTTTTTCTTAAGCCAACAATAGCATAAATACAGCGTTATAAACTGATTTTTTTTTCAAAAACAGACACTTGCAATTCTGTGGTAGTGGTTTTTAGGCACAGCAGGGACTCCATGGCCCTGGTTGCTCAAAATCAGCAGTGTCTGGGAGGTGAGGACATCAGCAATTTGGCAGAGAGAAAAATAAAAGCCAGTGAAACCCAAGTGAAGTTTCAACACAGTGACTGCCTTGGAACCCACTTGGAGGTTAACTTGCTCTTGTTTCTGCAGTGTGGCTTTGCTGGGGGAAATTTGTACTCCAGTTCTAGGAGTACAAGGTTCCCACTCCAATAAAACAGTGATAAGACGCCCTGGAGGGTTGCAGGCCAGCCTGGCAGTGGGAGCAGGGTCAGATCATATCATGGGAACGGGCTGGGATCTTACATCTTACATCGCCTTGGTGCTGACTGCTTTCCATTTGCCAACAGTGGGGCGTTTGTTCTCGTTGTTAAATAATTAAATAGGCAGTTTGTATTTATTTAACATACAGACTGTAGCCAAGTCCTGCTGACAGCTATCAAAATAACCCCACATTTCCTAGCCCAGAATGGCTCAGAAGGCGGCTCCCTGGCTGCAGGGGCAGCGCTGCAGAGTCCAACTCTTCTCCAAGTCTCAGAACACCTTTTTTCATCACTTCAAACAATAAATCAGTTCACAGCATGTGATCCAAAAACAACAGCCCAGTTTTATTGGATGAGATTCCATTCTCTGAGGCACTTCCCACTACCAGGGCTGAGCTGTCTTGAAACTATGCATGTCCCTTGGTAGAAAAAAAATTGCAAATTTTCCTCACTTGCGCTTATCCATTTAGAAAATGTGAATTTTGGACCAAACGAAGAAAGCAAAAAGGATGATGAGCTGGAGTAGAAAGTTGGAAGTTGGGGAGAACTCAGCCAATCCAGAAGTCAGGGTAGAAAAATATTTAAACACTACTGGATGTGTCTGCACAGCTTTAGAACTATACAGGATAAAGAAGCACTAGAGACCATCTTCTGAAATGGCCAACAGAGGACAGGAAAGGCAGCCGAAGACAGCATCCTCTTAACCAGTGGACGGCATACTGAGAGAAACACTGGTACTAGTTATATCTTATTTGTGCTTCACCTTGACACAGGCACATACAATGTCATTGGTGGTGACACAGCCCAGAGCCCTCCTGAGGGGCCTGAAGCTCATGCTTATGCAAAGTACAGCATTTAGGCTGTGCTCAAGAGGCACAATCAGAAGCCCAGCTTAAGACAAAAAGGTGACTTTCCCTGCCCTATTTGGCTACCCACAGCCAGCATAGTGAAATATGTGGGCACCGCTGTACCACATCCCTCTATTTCTGATATTTCCATCAAGTGGTCACCAAAGGATGAACCTGGTAGGAAGCAAGCAGAGGAGGATGCAAGAGGAAAAATCCAAGGAGAAGAAGAAAAATAACTTACTTAGTCCACTTTTTCACTGTGGGAAATGCCAGACACCTACAATTTAAAGGAGGAGAGGTTTAATTTGGGTCACGTTTTACAGGGATTCAGTCCAACATGTTTCAAGGCAGGAGCTTTATGGTGGAAAGGATGATAGAGTAAAGACCCTTCATGGTGGGCTGGAAGTGGAGCAAGCAAAATGCCAGAGAGGAAGAGCCGAAGGGCCAGAGAATGGCCCCCGAGGCCATGCCCTCCACTGACCTCCCAGACAGCCCCAGAAGTTTGTTCCACGGATACCCCAGGCAGATCCCCAAAACAATCAAGTCTACATTCCACCCTAACTTAACTCTTGCCCATCTCCTTATTTTTCTCTGGCCTCTTAACCCATCTCTAATGTGCCACCTACCTTGGAATGGCCCTACAGGTGACAGATACCATTAGATGCCTCTGTCACCCTTAAGAAAACTAAACATTCATGGGTCAAATGGCCCTCCCTTGTCAAGTTAGTTTGGCAACACTGTAAAAGATTAAAACTGAGGTCATTAAAACCGTTCACATGTGTCAAAAGAAGGCCACTTCTCAGAGTGGCACAAGTGCTTCCGCTAAAGTATTGTGTCTGCTGCCTGAGGCCACTCTTCTATTATCCGTGAGTTTTAAACAGGCTGAATTCGGTTCCTTCATCTGTGAAATGGGTTGGTATTGTTTGTCTTCATCATAGTATTGTCCTGAGGACTGAGAAGAAAAGTGGGAATGAAAGTGTTCTGTGCTCTGTTTTTCCTCATTAGTCATTCTATTCACCAACCTTAAAACACCACTAAATGCATTGCTACCACTTCTGGAGATAGAAACTGGGGATCCAACTTCAGAAGGCAGAATTGTTGTTTTAAAAGTCATCATCCTGCCCTTCTGTTTCTCACTGGTAAAAGTAGGAAGTGGTTCTATGTGACCATCAAGGTTTTTTCCAACTTTTAAAAAATGTCCATCATAACGTCTCGATCTACTTGGGAATGAGAGGCAACGTCTAAGTCACTCTCTGCTTAGTGTCAGTTAGCTCACCATGCAAGCACGTATTCTGGGTTTGGATGTCTCAGAAGCTGGGCCAGAGGTCTTGGCATGTTTTCAAAGCATAGTAAAATGGGCATGAAAGCTGAGAGTGGTGAATCCCACTAATCCCAGCATCCTGGGAGGCTGAAGCAGGAAGATCATAAGTTTGAGCCCAGACTGAACAACTTAATGACTTAGTAAGAACCTATCCCAAAAAGTAACTCAGTACGAAAGCCCCAAGTTCAACTTCAATAAGGTGGGGGTGGGGGGCGACAGAGGGCTGTATTGCACCTGCTTGTGATCTGAGGACTCATTCCTTGCAATTGTCCAGCTATTCACAGCCAAGATACACTTTTGACCATAGTCTAAATGTTCCTTGATTGCAGTCTAAAGACTTTCTGCAGAAACCTCCCTCCAGTATGTCACCTATGCTGCTGTCACCTGTTTGCTAGACAAGAAGCAAGTGACTACTGCCCCAAGCAATGGAGTTACTACACTGCTGACTTCCGGCCAGCCCTTTGTCTCTCCACATCTTATGTCTTCTCTACCCGCTGCCCCATCTGCTGGCTCTCCCTATATTCTTCTCTATCATTCTTTTTCTTCCCTACCACTCTCTCTTCTTTCCATCTTTGTCTCTTACTAGACCTCAGCTGAGGGCAGATCATGTTTTCCATACAACTGAGTTTCCATCAGGATCAAGACAACCAACTTCACTCCAATTTTCCATCCCTTCTTTCTCCCTGTCCTACTCCACTTCTTTCTCAAGAAGGCCTTGGGGACTCTGTCTAAACTGCAACTAAATCCAATTAACAAAGAAACCAATGGCTCAAGCCACAGCCCCATAATATATTACACTCCAGCCCAGTATCAAACAGGTCACAGAACCAAACAACAAGCCTTATTAGAATATAACATTTTTATTCCCTATGCAGACTTGGCATCTGTAATATAGACTGGACAAGGGAAAAGGAAAACAAATTTCAAGTTAGAGTTTATTGAAAAACAAGATTGGGAGAAAGAGCAAGTCAATATGAACACGGAGTGAAATGAGCTGGAGAAGCCCCGAGGATGTGGAGGAGTCCATGGGAGCTATGGAGTGATACAGGCACAGAAAAGAGTCGGAGAGAGAAAAACGGGTGTGGGAAGTGTTGCTGGGTCGTCAGATTCTTATAACTTTAAGACATTTAAATCAGAGGCTGAATTCCTTCTTGATTACTTTTCTGTTTGATCCATAAATCTTTGACTATAAATCTCTCCAGAACCTGAGACACATGGACCAAGGAAGCCCATGGGTGATGCAGGAGCCACACAGGTCACCAATGGAACTTCAGAGCTCTCGCTAGATGGAGTTTAGACCACTGAGGTTTCGAAGGTGGCACATCTCAAGACACCCTCCACCAGTGTGCAGACTGCATCTGTCTTGGCAGAAATGGAGCCAGCTAGATGGCAGCTCTGTGCGTTTGCTGCTTGACGCATCCTTCTGCCTCTGAGAAGAATGCCTGCTTCTGGGTCTACCTGAAGCTGTAGGAGACTGTCAAAGATGTAAAGCTCTGTAATCGAGTGAAATGCTGAAAGTAAGCAGAGTCAGTAATAGAGGAAGAATTGCCTCCCTCTGTGGTCAAATGGCACTCTGAAATCCAAATAATGTTGGTCTTTAAGGCAGAATCTGTAATTGTGTTCAATATTACCATCTGTTCAGCTTGATAATAAAACAGGTTACTCCTTAGACAGCCTGGAGTCATTAGGGAAAGTCTTGCTCTGCAGGGTAAAATTCTTCTTTGGAATAATAATATTTTATATTTGTATACCCAAGATTTCAAAGCATTTTAAAATAGTTTGGGGTGAAAAAATGTAATGTTTCATAAATTAAATTATATACATATCAATACCTTGCCTAGGTATTGAATTATTCCATGGAAGTTATGCTGATATCTAATTTTATCTCACACTATAAAAGCATCATTATTAATATCCTTTACAGAAAGAAAAATATTCGTTATGCTTGGCAGTGTGGTAAGTGTTTTACAAGTATTATTTCATTTAATCTTATGAATCTAGTTCAAAATCTAATCCTATTCCAAGATGATTCTATCAAGACAAGTACTAGCTTTATCCTTTTTTAAATGGATGAAGTAAATTAGTTTCAGGGAGCTTTTCTGTTGTCACATGGCTAATAGAAATAATGGGGTGCCTTTTCGTGGCACTGGCCAATTAGCAGTTTTCTGGTAATCAGTTTTGTTTTCAACTGTCGTGTGCATGCTCTTAGATCATGAAGAGACAGTCTTTTTAATTCTGGAATTGTGTGTCTAGAATCTTTGCCAAGTCCTGATTTGTGCCAAATGCCCTATTACCCCTCAATACCCTATAAGTAAAGAAAATTCAAGGGTAATTTTTTTAATATAGCAATCCATGATCCTTCTCACCTGCCAGCTGGTTCTCTAGACTTACAACCATAGAGCACATGATGGCCAAAAACTTTAGGATTTGAAGATGTAACACATCGTCTTTCCCCTGGATTGTTGCAGTAACTTTCTAATCGATCTCCTTGTGTCTAGTTTTGTCTTTCTACAATGTTGACTGAGCATTTAGAATGATTGTCTTAAAGTGTAAAACCAAGTTAACTTCCATGCTTATAATTACCCAGGGGTTCTTTAGAATAAAGACCATGGCTGCACCCTCTGGTTGATGTACTCTGGCTTCCAATCTTCCGAGCTCATCATTGGCCATCTCTTCCTGGTCCACTCCAATCCTGCCAGACTCACACAGACAGGTCCTAATGCCAAGTTCCTTGTGCCTTTGAACCATGACCTCCTGCTGAAGTCTGTTACACTAGTCATCTCCCAAATGCCTCCACCAATTTCTCAGGCCCCAGCTGTTGTCACTGGTCTTACACAGTCACTCTCCACACATGCAAATACCTGTACTCACACATCACATCAAAATTACATCTTTTCTTCGTTTTCCCCTAGCACTCTGCATTTTCTCTATTTATAATGTTCTGCTTTTTGCATACTTTTTTGTCTAATGAGTGGACTGTGAGATTCATGAGGGATAGCTATGTATTTCTTTGTTCACTATTTCATTTCTAGTGCCTGAGGCATTGACTGACTTTATTAGATGACAATGAGAAATATTCAATAAGGATGGTTTTCTAAGTTTAGTCCCTTACCTACCACTTAATTGCTATGCAACCTTCTGAAGCACATTTAACTTCATCTTCAAGTCCCTGTCTTTTCATCTGTTAAAAGAAGCTCATGGTACCAATATCATAGGACCTATAGAGAACATATCTGAAAATGTAGATAAAATGGTTGATATACCAGTGAATTGTATATTGCAACATTTCAAACTTTAAATTCATTATAATCTCTCTAGAGCAAAGGGTATTTTCTCCAGTCTACTGGGCTCAACTTGCACAAACTTTGGACAGTATGTGGGCAATTTCCACAGTTAAAATCTGGGCTCCCAGCCCAGGATACTCAGAGGTTGATCAGAGTGAAACAGGCTTGGCTTGTCCCCTGAGGACTGTATCAGTCCCTCCACTGAGCCAGGATGCTTATATTGCTCATTTCTGCTCCATAAAAAAAGCTACCTCCTGTTTGACTTTTTGTCAACTTTCCTAACTTCTTCTCTCCCAAAGCACCACGCCAAAGGGAAAGCCACAAGACTCTGTGTATCCATAGAGCACATGCCCTGTGATTATTTTAAGTGATGAAGCAATTTAAAAGCTTCTGTAGGCACCTACAACACACAGTTCTCATCTATATGCCAAGTAGATACCCTTCTCTGAACTGCTCCAGATATTTGGAAGGAAAGGCTACGTCTGATGCTGCTTAGAACCTTTCCCAGGAGTTTGATGTTGGCTCCGTCTTCTTGGTGACCTGCGTGTAAACAGCAGTACTATCAGCAACTATGTTAGGACAAAGGCCAGAATGTACGCAGGTCACTGACAGAGAAAAGGTCAGGGTGGATGGGAGTCACCCATGCAGCCAAAGTCTAGAGTACATATCTTTTTCTGACTTCTTTGACTTATCACTAAGCAGACTGGTGACCCAGGCATTGCTTGATTGGAACCTCTGGAAATTTCCCAACCCCCTCCAGAACTTTGAGGTAGACAGGGTTGCTCCAAGAAGACTAGATTCATGGCCTTTTGATTTTCCATGGGTTGATCTCTGAATTAAGAAAGTACTCCCGGTGGTATTCCAAAGACAATGGCCACTACTTGGTCCCACCTGGTAGGGAAAGGGTGGAGAGAGTTTTCCAGTTTGAAGAAGAGCCCCAGAGACTGTCAGCGGGAATCCTGCTTTCTTTTTCATCAAGTTAAATGACAACAGGGCCACTCCATTCTCCAAGTCACTCCCTGCCCCAGGTCCCCCGGCCCTGTCTCTTGTTTGGGCCACTAGCATAGACTCCTAAGTGGATTCCCTGTCTCTGATGTGGCCTGCTGATCCTCATCACCCCCAAGTCATTCCCCACATTCACCCAGAGTGATCTTTCTGAGGCAAATCTAATCACAACTTCCTGTCTGAAGCACTGTTGTTATCCCCCAGGGTCCCGTGATATAGCCCATAGTGAGCCCCGCCATAAGACCTGCCTCTCCTCTCACTGCCGCCCACCTCCCATTGTCCAGCCTTGCTGTTCTTCAGCAGCTCCCCAATAGGCTACCCTCTCCCGGGGTGCTGGATCTTCACACATCCAAGTCATTACTGTGTTTTCAAAGGATTCGCCTTCCACTCCTACACTGTACCTAACACTGCAAGACTAAGGCAGAATTTTCTCTTTGAGGAGCTCATAGCCACTAAGACAGATGCATGAACAAAAGATCACTGCTCCAATGTAATAGAGGAGAAAATGAACCCATGTAATAGGCTAACCAGGGAGGAATTAAAGAAGGCTTCACATGAAAGGAAGCAAAGGATTATCAGTAACAAGAGCTCATGTTTATTGGACCTGTCCTTAGCTCCGTGCTAAGTACTTCACTAAGTTTATTTTATACAGTTTTAAAATGGCCCTAGGAGAAAGACATTATCAGAAAGGAGTGAATAATGGTAGAGTTCACGAGTAAACTTCAGTTCAAACCCTGTCACCACCACTTAAAACTTTGTAACCTTGGGCATATTACTGAAGTCCTAAGGCATTCATCTTCAAAGTGAGACAAATTTTTTTAAGCATCAGTATTTCTTATGCTTTTAAAAGTAGAAAAATATATGTAAAAACTGCAAGTGGTACCTGGCACTTAGCAAATGTGTATTAGAAGTTGCCTACTATTAATATTTTTCTTGGCTTACAGAGAGGTAACTTTCCCAAGGTCTCACAGCTAAGAAATGCCAAAGCCTGAATTCAAACCGGACCTGTCAGACTCAGAAACCAGCCTCTAAACCAGAATGTTTCTCTTGAGTCGGAACAATGGATACAACTTTGTGATGAGTATTTGAAAGTATTTCTCAGAATAGGAATCAGAAAGAAAAGCAAAGCTTGCATTAACAGGGCACCAGCCTGGGAAAAGATATTTGGAACTGAGATCTGAACAACAGTGCATCCTGCCTAGAGAAAAACGTGCTGAGGCTGTTGGAGAGCAGGCTGGGGTCCACTGGCAAGGAGCAATGGACACTAAGCCTGAGGCTGCCCGGGGGAAGCTGGGGCAGCCTGAAGAGCACAGGAGCAGCTCTGCTCCCTCCTGTGGTCTCTCACCCAGACTGGTGCTGCGGGGATCTGCCCTGCCTGTGAAAGGAGCCGCTCACTGAACACCAGCCTGAGAACACCTGACTGCAAAGGAGCCTCTCTCTGCTGCTCCTGCTGGCTCTAACAGGAGCTGGAGGGATGCATTAAAACAGCAGAGCTGAGAACCCATTCAGCAAACTTTAATTGCTCCAAAGGAACAGTTATGGTACATATACATAAAAGACTATAATTATCTGCTAACCCGATAAAACAACTTTCAAAGGGCCCACAAAGACCTATTTACCAAATGTGTAATCTGTAATTACAAATCATCTGTTGGGCAATCAATAGAGGTTTGAAACCATTACGTGGAAGTTTATGTGCTTCTTGGGGAGACAGTTTTCCTGAATTCTTTCATGTTTGTTTTTAAATTGAACATATAAAGGAAAAGTTGGTCATAAAGTGAGCTGCCCACTGCTGTGGGGCTCATACCGGGATTTAATATATGAACTCTGGTGAGTTTACTGATAGAGATTATGATGTTGAGAATTGTTCCTAATGACAATATGTTTGGACCTTAAAAACTGTGAGACCATACTAACAAAATACACCTTATCCAGGAAACCAGAATGTGAAGTCTAGGGCAGTAGAGTGGCCCGAATTGGGCTCCTATGAACTGGTTTGTTTCATACAGTCATTAATTCAGTCAGAAGGTATTATAATTGGATGCCCATTTCGTGCTGAGACCTGGATTTATAAGGGACAAGATAGACGAGAGAAGACGTTTCAAAGGATAAATCTGCTGAAATCTGCTGAAATCCTCTTCCGAATGAGCTTGGAAAATTCTGATGGAAGTTGGAATGAAGTAAGCAAGCTATATGTAAATAATAATATCAAAGACTGATGGTTACTACTGAGAAACTAAAGAAATAATTACTCTTCCTAGATAGTAACCTCTAGTCCACATAATTACTCTGCAGAGGACCTCATATATATAGGTGATCACAGAAGAACTCTTAGAGGATGTGACTTTTTAGCAGAGCACAATTAATAAGAAAGATCCAGTACCATACAGACTGGTAGTGGGGCTGCCACTTTAAAAGCAAACAGAAGGCCAGTGTGGCTGGGGCATCAGCTGCAAACAGGTACGAGATTATCGCCAAGAGGCAGGCAGGGAGCCCCTCATCGAGGGATTGGTAGGGATGGTGGAGTTTGAGTTTCATTTTCAATGCAATGGGAGTAGACCTGAGGGATAGCTGGAAGGCGACTGCAGTAATCCAGATGAGAAGGGTGCAGCCTTTCACGGCATCTCTGCTCTGGAGATGGCCAGAGCGGAACCGTTTGGGACCTGTTTTGGCTTCTGAACCCACATGACTCCACGAGGGACTTGGAAGAAGGTGACACATGGAAGACGAATGCTGAGACTTTGAGCTGAAACACTGAGTGACTGATAGAGGCGTTCACTGAAATGGGGCAAGACAGGCGAGGGGCAGCTCTGTTTGAAACTGAGTTGAATATCACTGTTGGGTATCTAAATCAATGCCTAACAGTGGCACTGAGCGACTTAAAGCAGAGGGGAGAAGTCAAGGCTGGAGACTCACCCTTACTGAAAATTATCTTCATTTTAGGAAAAGTAAAACTTAGCTTTTGCTCTGTGGGCACCTGTACCCTCTGACGGCTCCCACGATGTGACCTCTCTGACTTGTCAGCCACATGCAGGACCGACTGGTCTTATTGCTTAAACCTCCAGCTACACTTCTTTCTCTCCGCTTCTCAGAGTTGCAGCGCTTCTTCCTGCCTCCCGCACACTTTATCTTTTCCCAGACATTCTCATAAAGCAACATGTAGCACAATCACTTCTCAGGAAAGCGCTTCTGAACCCCAAGACAGTCCATGCACGATAACTGGTTTTTCATCACTACGACAAAGCAATGCTAAAAATTAAAGTGATGAAGGGTTTTATTTGCCTCACAGTCTGGGAAGCTTCGTGGTCAGTTGGCCCTCTTGCTTTCAGGCCTCTGGCAAAGTAGCACATCATGGTATGAACATGTAGTGGAAGAAACCTGTTTACCTGACAGTGGCTGAGAAGCAACGGGAGAGAAGAAGGAGCTCGGGTCCCAGTATCCCTCTCAAGGGCACACTCACGATAACTTTGTCCCACTAGGTCAACCTCCCGGTAACACCACTGTCTGGCAACCAAGCTCTCAACAAATGGACAAACTGGGCATGGTGGTGCACACCTGTAAGCCAGCACTTGGGAATTTGAGGCAGGAGAATCTCTGTAAGTTCAAGGCTAGCCTGGACTATGTAGGAGTTCAAGGCCAGCCTGAGCTACATAGTAAGATCCTGTCTCCAGAAAAAATAAAGGCACTTGGAGGACACATGTATAAACTGTAGCACCATATATCTCTAAACCATGTGTTTACCACTCCTTTTCTGTGTTATATTTCATAATCAAATTTGGAATGTGTAAGGTGACACATGGATAATTAGAAAATATATGTTAATAGGGGTGACTGATAAATATCAAGAATAATAAGTATCTGCTGAATGAGTCACACATGGTTGAAGACTAGACAGGTGGATGGTTTTATTATCAGGATCATTTGAGGAAAGTTATTCAACTTTAATCATCTTCTACCAAACTGCACAAACTTTTTTTCTTTTGGTATTTGGGATTGAACTCAGGACCTCACGCTTGCCAGGCAGGCACTGTGCTGCTTGAGCTGTATCCCCAGCCCTGATCATCTTCTACCAAAACTTACAAATTTATAGTGAAACTATCTATTTTGGGGGGATAGTAAAAGGTTAAAGAAAAGGTGTCTTGCCAGTTTAAAAATAAGACCTGTGTAAGTCAGTATATTTTTAAATGCAGAGAAAATACCAAAGCATCATGCAGTTGATAGTCATAACCATCCCATCATACCCAATCTTGTCTTACAGTTTCCAACAACTGGAAGAAAGTCGTTTTCTTAGTGTTGTAAACAAGTTCATGCCAACAGATTTCCAGTATGCTCCATTCTGTTTTTATTCATTCACTTTTAGGAAATGGGAACTGTTGAAAATGCCTGAAATGTTACCAGTGTAGAGGGGTCAGGAATGTCCTAAGCAGTCTTCAAACAACCATATAATTAATCTCAAAGCAGAAGTTAGAACAGCTGAGTAGTGAATTTTTCCTTGCAGTATGCCTGTTGCTTCTTTTATTGATGGCCAAGAGACATGAGACCCAATAAAGCCTACATGAGAATCAGTGGGCCATGGGAAAGAAAGTGTTATTTGCCCTGGAGTCAGATGAAAGCAAAGTCCAGCTACCCTACTGGGAAGACCATGTGGAGAGGGATGGCTCGGAGACAGCAAGGAGAGGGAGAGAACAGCCCAGGGATTTCGCCAAGACAGCAGAGTTCAGCCCTCCTGCCTCCCCCACCAAGGCACCAGTAATGTGAAAAGGCCTGTTTGGGAAATCCTAGTCCATCATTCCCTTACAGGACTATTTGCATAGCTGGCATCGTATGTGAAACAGGAGAACTTCTAAGTCAACTCACAAAATCACATGCAATAATAAATTGTTGCTTTTTAAATCTCTGATTTGTGGAGCAATTTGTTCTGCAGCCAGCAATAATCAAATGTACATTGCTACAAAAAGTGGGAAGCATCCTTTACAAAATCCTAAAATATGAAGCTTTGGGACCAAGTGGCAGGTGGAAGCTAGATAGGCCTTTAGAATCCTTCTAATAGAGGCTGGAAGTGAACTGAGGAAATATTTATTGAAATTTACAGAAAAGGCTGCCTATGTTATACAGTTGCAGAAAGTTTACAAAATTGTCACCCATAGTCATAGGGAAGACAGAAAGAGTAATTAGTAGTGTGTCCAATGAAGTTTCCAGCCAAAATGTTAAAAGTATCAAACTTATTTCATCTGGCTGCCTGATAAAAGAGAGAGAGATGAACTGAAGGATGAACCAACTCATTTTCATGCAGAATTCAGGGAATTTTTCAGAATTTAGAAAACTTAAAATAGTCTTTGCAACCTGAAAAAGATTCTTAGATTCAGAAATACTCCTGAGCAAAGATCAAACCCAGGATGTTGCCAGTTAAAAATGGCCTCAGGATAGATTCAGATCCAATATGTGGTTGAAAGACTTTTTATTAAGACCATGAGAAAAATATGAAGTAGTGCCGCATAGACCAGCTAGCCGGATAAAAAAATTTTAAAGACCTTTATTCTTTAGACAAGAAACACCCATAAGTTTTCCAGTATAGGAGAAACAGAAAGAAAGAAATGCTTCCGAGAAATTCACCCGAAGTAAATGGAGGATAAGCTAGAGTTGAATCCATTGCTAATGGCAGTTATATTCTGTCACACCATTTAGAAGAATGCATCAGTTTTTGCACCTGTTAAAGTGCCTAGGACATAGCTGATGTGCGAGAAACACTGTTAAATAAATTAAAATAGGAGTATCTTAAAAACATCTAGGGTACTAACCACATAGGATAGAGCAGCTCATGCAAAGAGCCAGCTTCAAATCAGCACACTGAAGGTGACCTTGTCTTGTTCTGACTGCCTGCAGAAGCAAAAACAAACCTCTAGAATGAAAAACTGACACACCTGAAAGAGGAAACGGATTCACACAGAGGGAAATTTTAACATATCTCTTAGTTATTATGTAAGCAGATTAAATATTAATACAGATATAAAATATTTTAGTATCACTATGAATAAAATTGACCTAAATCATATAGATATAAGTAAATATGAAATTGACACACTTTATGTATATACTAGATCCAAATACATGTACTTTTAAGATGCTCGTGGCACATTTATTTAAAGTGTCTAACTGCTGAACTACAAAGCAAAACTAAAAATCCTTCAAAAGATTGAAATATTTTGGATACATTCTCTGAGCTCTGTGGAATTAACCAAGATATCACAATAAAAATATTCCCAAATGTTTGGAAATGAAATAAAAGACAATGGGAAAAGAAGAGAAAATTAAAATAAAGAAAGCAGAAAATGGAATAATCGAGATAAGACCAGAAATTTATGAAAGAAAAAAATAGGCAACATAAAGAAAAGTTGATTCTTCAGAAAAACTAAAAAAGGCTTATAAACTTATTGATAACCTGATTGAGAAAATGTGAGCCACAATATGAAGATAATTAATATGAAAAATAAAGAACTGATTCATTTTAAATCTAACAGCCACCAAAAATATAATCAAAGGATATCATGAATAATTTTTTGCCAATAAACAAAAATATTTAGATGAACTGGACAAAGAGCTAGAAAAAGACTTCCCCAAAGCCATCCGGGGCTGTGTAGAATGTCTGGATGGTTGTACATCTGTCAAGGTAAGTGCATGCACGGTAAAATCCTCTGACAAAGGGTGGTTTCATCAGGGAAAAAAATTCTTCCACATATTTAAGCTATTTATAAGGAAGACACTGTACCGCTCTTAACACAGACTCTTTTTGAGGATGGAAAGGAAAAGAGAAAATGATTTTAAACTGGTTTTATTAAACCAAAACTAAAGAACAACAACAACAAAATCTTTTGTACTAAATTCTAGCAAACACGTTACAATGCAGGCCAGAGTCTCTCATAAACATGGGTGAAAATTCTAAAAAGAGTATTAATGCTTAATGGGATATAGCTTAATGGCCCGTTGTATTCTCAGCTTCCTCCTCTACCTTAAAAAAGAGTATTGGCAAACTGAATAGGAAAGAAAATGCATCAAGACTAAGCTAGGTTTATTTCAAGAATGTAAAGTTGATTTAACATTTCAAAATCAATAAATATGATTTAGCATGCCAATGGAATAAAGGGAAAATCATATAATCATCTTAATAGAAGCAGAAAATGTACTCCACAAAATTGAACATCACATGTGATAAAAAAAAAAGAAAGAAAGAAAGAAAAGAAAATCAACAACCTCTCAGGAAACTTGAAAGACACACTTTCTCAGTCTGATGAAGAATAATGATAAAAATCCTAGAGAACATTGGGCTTTGCGATCAGAGCATTGTGATAAGAATCACTACTTGTAGTTAACATTATACTGCAGTCCTAGGCAATGCAATACACTTCATGCAATAATGGAAACTGAAAGAATAAAAGAAAATATACTGTGAGATAAGAAACGACACTGTTATTACTTACAGATGACACGATTTGTGTTCAGACCCAAGAAACTGATATATAAATATTTATAAATAATAAGTTAATTTAATGAGATTTTAAATAAAAGAATAGCAAAAGGCATTCACATTTATATATGGCTACCACAAGTAGCAAAAAAAATTAAATATATTTCACAGCTGTCCCAAAGCAATCAAATACTTATGACAGTCCAATAAAAGCTATTTGAAATCCACACACCAAAAGGTATTTATTGGTGCTGGGAGGAATTAAAGAAATTCCAAAGTAAAAATTGTGTGAACTTTCATAAAGCAGAAGATCAATATTATAAAGAGGTCCAACTCTTCTCAAATTGATTTACAGATTTAATGCAAAAGCAATCAAAATTCTAGGAGATATTTTCACTAAAAATCATCAAGGCAATTCTAAATTTTACATGAACTACAAAGACTTACCTTAATCCTCTCAATTAATTAAGAATTCCAAATTAAGAGAACTTTCCTTGCCAAACATCCAAACCTGGAAAGCTCTGGTAATAAAAACTTAATCTTGCGTTAGAACATACAAATCCAACAAAAGAATATAATTGAGAATAAAGAAATACGTCTACACATATTTTAGTAACAATAAAATACTTCATCGTGCCATACCTTATTGATACTAACGTAGCAAAGTAGAACAGAGGGGAGTGGAGTTTTGTTTTTTCAATAAGTGGAGCCACATTAACTGGTATACGTATTTTAAAAAATACTGCTTACCTGTTATCTCACACACCATATACAAAAATCAGTCTCAGATAGATTGTAGTTTTGATACGAAAAGCAAAACACGAAGGATTCTAGAAGATAAAATTTGAAAAGTAAACTATTTCTTAAAACACAAACTGAAATAATCATGAAGCAAGGTTACCATAGTAGACTATCTTAAAACTGGTTTCTCAAAAGATCATTAAGAAAGTGAGAGGACAAGCAACACAGAGGATATTTGCAATATATAAACCAACAAAGAATTCAAATCCAGAACACTTAAAGATTTTTGACAAGTTAAAAGAAAGTCTTAGAAAATTTATCACAGACAATTCAATAAAACAACTCAAAAAAGGTGTGGACAGGAACGTTAGAAACATTAATGACACAATGATCAAGTACTCAAAGAAATAGCCCTCAACTACCTGTTCAAATCACAGTAAGACTGTTCCACAAAGGCTCCAAATTAGCTAAATTTTTAGAAGTATTTTTACAAGTGATAGAGAAATTTGGACCAAGAGGAACTATGGACGTGATTGAAAGTTAATATAGGCATTCTGCAAAAATGTTTGACAATACCCACTAAAGCTAAACATTCATGCCCTGTGGCCCAGCAGTTCCACTTCTCAGAACACACCAGTGGTGGTGAACCTACAAGCATTCATACTGAAACAGGCTGTTTGTTATCACTGAACACTCTAAAAGGTTTGCCATCACTGGAATATACTAACAGAAGCACAAACTCATATTCAAACTGTATGTGCAAACTTGTACACTGCAGTGATGTTTCACCTAGTTCAAGCTTCTATAACAAAGTATTATAAAATAGAAGGTTTAGCCATTAAAAATGTATTCCCTACAGTTCTGGAGGACAGGAAGTCCAAGGTTAAGGTGTTATACCAGGGCGTCAGCCCTGATGAAGGCTCTTTTCTTCAGATGGTGGAGACAGAGCTCTAATCTCTGTCTATTTCTCTAAAGACACTAATCTCATTATAGGAGTTCCTCATCTAAACCTAATGATTTTTCATACACCCTAGCTTCTGTTTCCCTCATTTTGACAGCAGCAGTTTTCCCAAATTTTGAGAGGAGCAGGTATGCAGTGCATAACAGGTATTTTTCTCAATAATCCCAGTCTACCATCTACAATGTCAAGCAATTATAAAATGAAGAGGTTGTGGTATCTCTTAAAATGGAATATTATGCAGCAATGAGAATCAACTACAAGTATATATGGGAAGGACTCTTACAAACATAATATTGAGCTAAAGAAGCCAGACACACCAAAACACAAAGTTTTAAAATAATCCATATTAGCCTATGATGTTTGAAGGCAGTCAATTTCCTGTGATAAAAAGAATGGAGCAGGGAGGGTTATGGATACTGCTGATGTTCTCTTCAGGTATGAACGATGATAATAGGTGTGGGATCATTTTTGTGAAACTAACACAGCTGTCCACTTATTAATTATGCATTTTTCTATACACATACTACGATTCAATTAAAATGTTTAATTAAAAATTACTTTGCCGATGGAGGACAGATGGCCATCTTATGCCTTCAGATGTGCATCTTGAGATAAGCATAACACCTCTTATACAGGAGTCCACCTGGAAAGAAAAATCTGCATCTAACCTCAGGGAAACACCTCTCAAAACCAAAATGCGGAACAGTCCACTAAAAGAGGGGGTGGAAAATCATAGTCTTCAAAAACAATTCTTTTTACATTTATTTTTTTATCTTTTTATCAGTACCGGGGATCGAACTCATGACCGCCAGCTTACAAGGCAGGTGCTTATGCCACTGAGCTAAGTCCCCAGCACCTTTCAAAAATTTTAGTATTGTGGAAGATTAAGACAAGCTGTGGTAACGTTCTAGGTAAAGAGCCTGAGGACTCTGCTGAATTCAGAAGCATACAGAAAGGGAGAAAAGAACATTATAGGACTAACAAACTCAGAGACTGGGGCTTCTGGCCAGTGAACGCTAGTGATTGCTGGTAACCACCAGAAGCTGGGAAGGGCAAGGTGCGTTAGTCTTTCCTAGAGCTCTCAGAGGGATCACAGCCTTACTGATCTCTTGAATTTGTCTGTCAGTCCTTCAAAACTATAAGAAAGACATATTTCTATTGTTTAAGTTAATCAGTTTGTGGTACTTCGTTGTAGAAATCCAAGGAAACTGGATGTAACCGAGGACGTTGGAGACCAATGACATTATGCACCTTGTTCAAGTTCATGCAGCTAGCAGTTAACAGCACCGAAAGTTTAAAAAAAAATCTGTCTGCTCCAAGCTCATCCCGTCAGTTTCTATCTCTGACATCCATCTCTCCTGAGTCATACCTATAATACCCAAATGTCTACCTTAAATTATCATTTGAATGACTTATGGGCATCTCATTGCATGTAAAATTCATGTTCAAACTAAATAGATGATTTTTCCCTCTTCCCCCAGCCTCTCTATCCCATCCTTGTAACTTGTATCACCACTCACCTAATTTTTTTAATTGGGAAAACTAAAGTCACCCTAGATGACCCCAATTCCTTACTTTTAATCCATCAGTAGGTCATGTTCATTTCTCCTCAAACTAAATCTTGAAGCAAACCACCTCTTACTGCCTACACTGTCACCATATTGGTCAAGTCCATGTTATCTCTCAATGTCCTACCCCAGCCTCTGCCTTGCCCTCTGGCCCTGGAGCAATCCATTCTCCACCTCAAAGCCAGAGAGATCTTTCAAAAATATAAATAGGATCACATAACTCCCTATTTACAGTTATTCGGGGACTTCCCATTGCACTAAAATAAAAAAGTGGACTCAGTGATGAATGGACATTTGTGGTTTCTTTGGTTATCTAGAAATCCCTTTTATACCTGGGAAATTCCTTGTCTTTTTGCATTATGATGAGTGATAGACTCTGCTTCCCACTCAGGAATGATTTGTACATTGGCTTTCCCAGGCTTTCTCATCCCCAGGGAGTGGGTACCTGACCACTCAATCAGCTATGTTTGCCTACTATATTGACTTGACTGGGCTCTGGATGTCCAGGTATTGGCTGAACCATACTCTGGGTGTGTCTGTGAAGACATTGTTGGATTAGAGTAACGTTTGAATAGGCAGACTGAATAAAGCAGATTATCTTGACCAATGTGGGTGGGTCTCATCCAATCAGTTGATGGCCTGAATAAAACAAAAGACTTAGTAAGAGATAATTCACTCTCTGTCCTCAATCTGGAGCATTAATCTTTTGCCTGTGGGCTTGGACTTGGACGAGAACTTACGTTACCAACTCTCCTGGTTTTCAGGGCTTTGGAGACTTGGACTGGAACTGTACCATCTGCGCTCCTGGGACTTCAGTCTGCCAGTGCAGATCTTGGGGCTTCTCAGTCTCCATAATCATGTAAGCCAATTTCTTATAATAAATCACACACTTACACACATGGGTGTGTACACACGTACATACACATGCACACATCCTATGTCCTATTGATTCTGTTTCTCTGGAGAGTGCTGCCTAATATACCCAGTATTTAAATCAAACTCTGCTGACTGCAGGGACAGAACTCAGTGCCCAGGGTCCATGCTGGTAGGGTAGAAGCACAAGTACTAGCATTCCAAGTGTCTAGCTGTCACCTCTGTATCCCAGTCTCTTTCCCTCATCTGTCCCTGGCAATCCTGTGGACACCAAAGTTCCTTTCTACTAAGTCCAGGTCCTTTACGAGATCGACTTCGAGACACGGCTCACAGGCCTTATGTGTCCTCACTCTGTGGGTGCTGTACTCCATCCTGGGTTCTCCAAAGCTTCTGCCTCCAATCTTCGACACTGCCTTCTGCCTGCTGGAATGCCCTTCTTGGTCTTTTGTAGCTGCTGCCTCTTGTTTTTCAGACCCCATCTCAAAGGGTTCCTGCTTAGGGAGGACTTCACGACTGCAATTTTGATCAAACCCTTTTCCCACAAAGGTACATTCATGAATGACTCGGTTTTATTTTCTTTAGAGCACTCGGAAGCATCGGAAAGCATGCTGTCTGCACTTGCCTTTGCTTCTGGTCTATCTGCCCCTGAGAAGCTCCCTCAGGAGGGCAGGGCCTGTGATCTTGTTCGCAGCCCAGTCCTGAGCAGCACGGATGTGCAGGAACCATTCACGCAGTGGAGAATGAGGCCCTCTTGGGAGATGCCCTGGCCAGTCTTTCAGGCCTTTCCCTGGCTCGTGCATACTCTTCAGGCTGAGTGTTAATTCCTGACCAAGCTAAACTCCTGAATATTTTCTTTCTGAGGCTCCAGGCTTTATCTTCTTCAGGGTATCAGCAGGAGTGCTTCTCTCTGAGTCAACTACTGCTGCCATTTACACCCTGCAAACTGCTGGAGTCTGACAGTGAAAAGTTAGAAGACCAGAGCTACCATCACCCCCAGCTACTCGTGTCACCCAGGAGTCCTGGCTGTGCTGGCAGCCAGAAAACACCCACTGGCACTTTCCATGGAGAAACAAGAGCAACAGAACAGATTGATTTCCTTGCTCTGGTGCGTGAGAATCCACAGACTACACTTCCTGCTGGAGGGAGGACATGCAGTGAGGGGCTGCGTGCAGGAAGGTAGGGGCTGGCATTTCAGGGTCAGGTGTGGGGGGCGTGTAGTCACAGGGCCGGCTGGGGGGTGGCAGGGGGAGGAAAGCGGGGTACGGGGAGATGAAGAGGAGGAGAAACAGGATGAGAATAGCAGATCTCAGGAAGCTGAAGGGAGAGGACGGAGGGAAGGCGAGGAGGGTGTAGAAAGGTGGATCGAGGGAAAGGGAACAGCGGCAGGGAAGGAAGGAGGAAGGGAAGGAGGTAGAAGAAAGGGGGCGATGCAGAAAAAAGAGAGCATGAGGGCAGCCATGGAGAACAGAAAGAGACGGCAGGCACAAGGGACTATGGCTCCTCTTTAAAACACTTTTTAAATTACCTATTGACAAGTAATAATTGTACATATTTATGGGGTACAAAATGATGTTAGGATTTTTTAATACAATGATCAAGTCAAGACTGGCCGTTTTTTAAAAAATTCTGATCAGAGGAAGTTCCCACAGGGAATTTCTGAACATCTATGTTGTGTGCCCAGATCCCCAGCATGCTCCTGACCTCTCTTACCCTGGGGGCTTCTGTCTGCTGCCCGTGGTAATTAGCAGGACCAGGTGGTGCTGCGCTGTATGCTGGACCTGTTGGAAGCACTTACCTATTCTGTCTCTGGGTGCTTGCAAGCCTGCGAGATGAGATGGGCGATGGAGATACAGAAGTTGAGTAACGTGCCCAAAGCCACACAGGTGATAAAGCAGGGGAGCTGGGAGTCAAGTCCAAGCAGGACATCACCCCAAGCATCACATCCGTCAGCAAATGTTATTGAGGAGCCACTGCAGTTCAGGCACTGTGACAGTTCTTCCAACTCCCCAGGTGAAACTAACTGGCCCCTTCTCAGTCCTCCCAAGATCTTTTGAGGACCTGGGCTCCCTCATAATAAATTACATGGTCTGTCTCCCCCAGGGGACCATATGCTTAAGGATATTGTCTATGCCTCGTTGTCACTATATGGTTGACACGTGGACTCAGAAAATGTGTGTTGGAGAAAACATTATGAGGATTAGCGATTCATTAATATTATTTGCTGTGACTTTGGAGATACAGTCTTAGATTCTAGAATCACATGGCTTTACAAAAAATGTTGAAGCAGCAGATGAGACAGCCAGAAGGGAAACTGTGAGATTGCCTATCTGTGTCCTGATTAATCTACCTCAAACTTTTACATCCCAAGGCAAGATTAAGCAAAATACTTTTTAAAGAAAATGTTTAAACAGTGAGGGATAGCTGGGTAGGAAATGCTACATCATCAGCTGGTGCTTCCCCAGGAGCAGTCCGACCCCAAAGAAATCATCCTCCTGTGACATCTTAGGTTCTGAGCCAGTGGTGGGGCTCCATGCAGCCATCGTTGACATTCACATAAAAGAGGGGACCTCGCTGGGATGACCTGAGAGATACAGGTCATTCCCTGTTCTCAACAGGCCCTGTTTAGTCACAGATTCATGGATCTTAGAGATCAATCCATGCAACAGTTTCAAACTCTTTTTCTTTCTTTGAGTAGTAAAATACCTTTTCCCAACCAAGTGCGTAAACCACAAAATTGTCAGATAGCACTGGTTAACACAAAGCTAGGGACCAAGGTCCCATCCATTCCCATCTTATTTGAAAACCACTGATATCTACAACTATCTCAATTCAAAGACAATAAATCCAATCTCCACCCTGAGTTTAAATGACCTACACAAAGTCACCTGGCTGCTTAGTCCAGCATATTATTGGCGTTAGACAGACACAAATATGTTTGCTAAAAGTAATGATTAAAATAGTACTGTATATGGTAGTATGTGCAATTTCCAGGGCGGTCTCTGAGGTCTACAGACCAAATGCTGTTGTTTATTAGGATCAGCCTAGTACTACATCAGTTGAAAAGTGAAGCCTGGAATTACGCTCTGTGCATTTCTGTAACATTTGACAGGTCTAAAAACTCTTTTGCAGTGTGGCAGTATAATTTGTTGAGAGATTAATTTGGGTGACAGGCAGAAGTTGCCAGAAGAGAGCACATCTCCCTTTTGCAGGCTTCATTTTCTATAACCTGGTTCAGGGGAGGCACGATGATCATTCTCCCAGAGAGAGGAGGCGAGTGAGGATTTGAGCAGGGGCCACAGGGGCATTTGGAGAGGTTCCCTGAGACTCACGAGGAACAGGAGTTTCTTGATGTGGCAAGTAACTGGGACTCACAGCACTACAGCAGTGCAGGGAGGAGCATTCTCAGTGGCAAGGACTGCTGGGTCCCCAGGTGCTCTGATTTCCAGCCAAAAGACCCAGTTGTCCAGCTGGCACGGAAGCATCAGAAGTGCCTGATTTCAAGGGTCATGTATGACTCCTTAATGAGTGTCTCACAGTGGCCGGGGTGGACCCAACACAAAAGCCTCTCCTCCCTACTTGTGTAGGTCCCTGGGGAGGAAAAGAAATCCCGAGACTGGGATTAACCCTCTGGACAGCTGGAATAGGATGAGGGTACATAGCAGACAAAATCTGACTTAGAAAAATAAAAGTGATGTTCCTTTAAAGACAAAAATCATCAGATCCTTAGTGTAGGGGAATCTGATGAGGCAAAGTGTGTCACCTTCCTTGTCTTTCACGTTCGGGCACCATGATATCACGTGTGGTACTCAGGACAGGTGCTGTTATTACTTTCATTGTTGCAGTGAGAGGACTGAATCTTGCAATGGATCAGAGAGTTCCGTAGGCAGGAAGAAGTAGAATCAGAGCTCAGCGCTTACTTTGAATCTCCAGTCTCCTCCTTCCTAGAACTGTTACTTCTAATATTTTTCTCGGAAAAGAAAAGTGCAGTGGATTTGACATACTAGGATAATTTTCTACTTAAAAAAAGAAAACGAATTGTGAGGATTTTTTTCTAATATTGGACCAGAAATTATTTATGTCAAGTCACAAAAAGACTTAAGAATAACATCCTATCCCAGGAATATAAATCAACCATCCTTTCTTCCTTCCTTTCTTTTTTTCTGTGTGTCTGTCTGCAGGGTGTGTATGTGGGGGGAGGATTGAACCCAGGGCCTCACACATCCTAAGAAAGTGTTCTACCACTGAGCTAAGAAAATATGGAATATGCACACAACAAAATACTATTCATTCATAGTGAATGATAAATTTGAGTCGTTGGTAGGAAAGTGGATGTACCTTGAGACCATAATACTAAGTGAAATAAATCATACCCATAAGCATAAATATTGTATGGTTTCTTCTTATATAAGAAACCCAAAGCATAAATAATTAAAAGACCAAAATAAAAGATATCATGAAATAGGAAGATAAATCCTTTGCAAATGGGAAGTACATCCAGAGATATAAGGAAGTGAAGACAGGAGAGCTGTGGAAAGGAAAGAGAATTAAGATGTGTTACACGGGGCTGGGATTTAGCTCAGCAGCATAAGTGCCTGCCTGGCAAGCACAAGGTTAGGACTTCGATCCTTGGTACCAAAAAAAAAAAAAAAAAAAAAAAAAGACATGTAATGTACAGGTAGCAACTCTCTGCAATGAATATAATCAGTATGAACCACAAACATGTATAATAAACATTACAATAATATTTTTTTGAATAGGGTCTCCCTATCAAGGGTAGTTTGGCCTTGAACTCACTGTCTCAGCCTCCAAAGTGTTGAGATTACAGGTATGAAACACCAGGCCCAGTAATAAATATTTTAAAAATAGAGGATCTAGGGATCTTATTCAGTGGCATAAGCACTTGCCTGGCAAGCACAAAGTCGTGAGTTCGATCCCCAGTAACAGAAGAAAAAAAAAATACAGTATAGCATATTGGCTCAGCATTCTCTGCAACCTTCTTTTAGCTCACATGCAGCAGCACAGAATGCTCCACAAGGATGCATTTCTTAGGCTCTTGGGAAGCAAGTTCAGTGCCACCCATCAGGAGTGCTTGCGTGAGGTTCAGAAGGTGGAAGTGGTTGGGCCTTTGCTGTTGGCATCCATGGGCATGAGGACGTGTGTGCCTGCACTGCACTACACCACCTGACCCTTACCTCTGTGAATTTGGAAAGGCAGTAGCAGCAGCCTCAGCCAGAGCAGCTTTCTTACCTTCGCATGGTAGCTGTGAGATGATTTCAAAGCAAACAGCTCCAGTGGGAGCCTCTGACTTCCCTCAGTGCCCAAAAGAGCAGCACCCCTTGTGGGTCTCTGTGGCAGTTTCTCAGGGAGGAATTCTTAGACAGCAAGTCCAGAGCCTACCTTCCAGCTCTTTGAGCCTTGTTATAAGCACCTAATTCCCTCTGTTGAATCCTTCTCTGCTTAAAATACAACAATCGTGGATTTTGCATATATACCTTGAATGTTGCATAAAGTTACATAAAATAATCTAACCCCCTCCCAAGGAAAATGAAATGAGAGTGAAACAAGGAGTCTTGCATAAAATTAGAACAAAATACCTACTATAAAATTATCCTCATTTGCAAAGGATAAGTCACTGTTTGGTTCTAAGCTTTCCAGAGATGTCTACAAGAAAGGGAGAGCAATAATTTGATTCACAAAATCCACTAAGCCAAAACATTTTGATTCATGAAAAAGTACTATATGCTCTGAGACCAGAAAATATTTCTCTTATGAGTCATAAAAGTGCTGTTAATGATAATAATGTAGCAGAAATGATCTGGGTCCAGTAACTCACTGATTGATCAACAACAACAAAAAGAAACAAATGAACTGGTTAGAGCTGAGTAACTGTTTGGGAACAGCAGCACGATATGGACAGAGCTTAAATCTTTTATTTAAATTAATCCTAAGAGTATACATTCACTCCTCAGTCTTTCATTGGAGGGTACTGCTCTTTGTTTGATTAAGGGTCTTCTGGTTTGACTTACAGTACCACCATTTTATATAAATTACACCCACAGTACATCACCTGTGATTTGGAGTTTCTGCTCACTTAAGATGAAGTGTGAAATTAGATAATTTATGAAGCATTTGAGCATCTCTCCTAGGATTTTTTAAATAGTCTTTTCTCCATTTTTTGTAATTATTACTCTCACATATTCTTTGCTAATAACCTTATTTAATTCTTAACCTTTATAAAGTCTTTCTAAGCATTTCCTTTGGTTTATACTGTAATAAGCATGCCAGTCATATTTTTGGAATCATAATATAAATAATTATATAAATATTTCTATTAATCTAATATAAAAATGAAAATATATTCTCATAATAACAAGTTTGAGTAGCATAAAAGTTTGGGAACAAAATTAATTTCAGTGGGCACACAGCTTGGCTGGTGTGAGCACAGAGGCAGCCAAGGTAGAGGTCAGTGGCCCAGAACATTGTGCAAGTTTGGACATCAGTCTTAGGGTTCACAGCAGATGTAGAGGGTGCTGGTTAAAACAAAGATTGTTTGGGTAAACTCACATATTAAGAACTGCACTGTCATACTCAACACGGATTATCTCATCTAGGTTTGCAAATAGTCTATGAGACAGGAGTAGTCTTATAATAGATGAAGTAAACAGGGCTCAGAGAATTTATATAGCTCCCTTAAAGTTTAATGGCTAATACACAACAGAGACAGAATTAAAATTTAAGTCTTCATGTCCCTACTTACCCAACATTAATGTTCATAATAATGTTCATTCTATAATTTCCTCTATCTGGGATGGAAACTGATGGATCACTCCAAAATATAATTTAGCAAAAGCATCTCTGAGATTATGGAATTAACCCATGTGCATAGCTTTATTAGGTTCGTAGGTAGCCCTTGGATTTTAAAGGAGAGGGCAGATGAATTAATTTTTCTTTAGACAACTGTGCATAAGCATTGTTTCTATCAACCAACCTTTTGATGGATTCTGAGTGTCAGAGTGTTAGAGGTTGTACAGCCTGACAAGTACCTGGAGTGCTGCTATTTTCATGGCCGGTTAAGAGCAGGCTAATGCTTTACCGATCAGGCCAAACAGGAGTAAGGATTGATTGACATTCTTGGGAGGAGGGAGGCTACACTCATTGGAGAGCAATTCAAAGGTAAAGTGATAATCTATTGTTATCTGAACAGTGAACATCTCAAGTAACTTCTGTGGTTCGGCTTTATTTTAATCCTAGACAGCCAAACTGTAGAAGCAAGTGCGTGACTGGAAAATAACTCCTTTTCTTTCAATTTCTTTTAAGGACCTAACAAAAGCTAATAATCTTTTAAAATACATTCAGTTAAAAGCAACCCAGGCACACTAATATTCCTTCTATGTTTTTCAGTCCATTTTTACTTATTAAGTACATTATATTTCATATTTAATTGACTTTTAATGAGCACACATATCTCTCCCAGCACCACATCGGGCCCTCTCATATGGAGTTTTTTACTTAATAAACTGAATAAAATCAAATTGCACATTTTTTTATTTTGCTTTTAATCCCAACAAATATATGCTATCGTCTACATTTGGTAGAAATGGATCAAAAAATATAAGATCTTAGACTTCTTACAGTAAATGTGACAAGATTTTATAGGAATGTTAAATTTTTGTCTCACTCACACTATTGGAAATTAAAAGTTTAATTTATGTGTGGTAATTTGGAATGATAATCACAAAACACTGTAAATCAAAAATATGTTACAGAATATGTATAGTACAATCCCATTTCTTTAAATAACATATTTATATATGCACACACATGTAAAAATAGAAAGATGTGAAAAAAAACAAATCGAAGTTAATACTGATTATCTACAGGAGAGCATGAGTTGAACAAATCTCTTCCAAATAAAAGTATAATCAGCCCTCCTCCCATATCTGTAGGTTCTACATTTAGGAATTCAACCAACCAAAGAGAGAAAATATCTTTTAAAAATTGCATCTTTAGCAAGCATGTACAAACATGTTATTTCTCTTGTCATTCTCTACACAATACTGTATAGCAACTATTTGTTTAATATTTGCATTATATTAGGTATTGTAAGTATCCTAGAGATGATTTAAGGTACCCAGGAGAATATGCACAGGTTATATGCAAATACTATACTATTCATATAGGGGGCTTGTGCATCCTCAGGTTTTGGTATCTTTCAGGAGATCCTGGAACCAACTGCCTGCAGATAAGAAGGGATGACTGTATGTTAAATATACATTTAAATTTGCAAATAAGAAAGGACATTTGAAAATAAGAGCCTTCGTGCTGGAGAAAGCTGGAAAAACTAAAGACTCCAAAGGTGTACTTTTTTCCTATTTTACTGTTTGAGTTACTCAGGAGTCTGTAAATGGCTGGGAAATATTCCCAAAAGGCTCCAGAGAATGGAAGCCTTCCAAGAAGAGGAGACATCAGCCATAGTCAGCCACACTGCGGCAGGATGGGATTCCAAGCTGCTAAACTGCAGGGAACTTAGAGTGGTTTCCAAAGGGTAGTGAGTGAAGGGCTAGAGTGTCCCGGGTGGCCGTGGGAGGGGCGGGGCCTGGCAAGCACATTTCTTGCCCCCCCCCCACCCTGTTGCTTCTATCCGCTTGGTTTATTGGCATTTTCAGCCTATGGGATTCAGGAGTAACCATAACAACATAAAGTTAACACTTTCTGATTGCACTAGGAGGGACTTTGGAGTCAAAGTTTACCTCATTTCCTGGAGTCTTCATTTTCTCACCTTGTAAATTCCTGTCTCCTAGGACAGTTGTGAGGAAAGTGGGTAATGGCATTAAATGCTTAGTGCTTAATAAACATTGCTTAAATAAGAGGGGGTCAGCTTAGTGGTAAACAAAAGCACAGGTGAAGGGTGATGGGCTTGGGAATCCTTGCACTGCCCCGTCATCTTTGAATTTCCTCATCACCCTTATATACCATGCACTTCAGAAATCTGGGTAGAAATGTTTCCTACGTGCGCTCTGAGTGTCTATTCCATGTTGGGACTTTTTCTTTTTCTGTCGGTTTGGAAAGACTTCCTGTTTAGCAAGGCCAAGAATCTAAATCCTTGGCCACCTGGGAAGAAAGAAGGGCAAGGGTCTCACGAAGCTACGTCCAGTAGCATCGCGGTGGAAAAGACTCCCTCTTGTGTCTTAGGCCAGATGCAACTGCAAGAGTTTTCCTAAACTCAAATTATCCAGGTCATCTGTCTTGACTGAAATGGGAAAACACACAGAGAAACAATTTGACATAGTGGTTCAGAGTGGTTCAGAGCCTAAACTCTGAAACTAAAACTTCCTGTGTTTATGTCGTGTCTTGGCCACATAGTAGTTCTCTCTATAGTAGTTCTCTATCCCATTAAGTTGTTCTCTCTATCCCTTAGTTTCTTATCAATGTAATAATAACTATTACATATTGTTATAGACAAGATTAGATTATGTCTGGAGAACATGATAAGTACTACATAAGAAGAGCTCTACATCATGTTAGCATACATGATATAGTTCCCCATATCTGTGTTCAATCAGACATAACTAATCAACTATGGCACTTTTTTCTCATGGAACCTGTTTAAAATCTGCTCACTCCATGAAGATGTTAAATGATTAGCAACTCACCAAATGAAAACTATTACCACATCTTATTGTGTTGACTGGAATATCTGACTGGAGCAGGAAAGCAAGTTAATTCTCCCATATTGGTGCTTTATACACACATGCAATATAAATAAAATACACCCAAATTAGGAGCCAATGATACTGTGTGAGAGAGATTTGGCATTTGGGTTAGGCATCATCTTGTACAGACACAAAGTTTTCAGGTGCTCTAGGATGCCTGTTCATACCCTCAGACCAACAGCCATGAAGAAAATCCTCTTGCTTGTCCTCATTTTTCATTTGCAATGGAACAAGAGAAACTGCTAAGCCACAGACCACAAAGAAAAAGGTCAGTCTTACAAAGCACACCGCAGCCTTACTGATGTGCTTGAAAAACCATGCACATTTCAAAGCCAGTCATGGATGGAGACCCACAGGCCAGCCACTAAAGAATGTTTATTTCTACCAGGAGCATTTACCCAAAGGATCCAGCACTTGGGAGGTTAAACCTATCATAGAAGAACCCACATCAGAAAAGCTGCATTTAACCAATAAAAATGGAATCGACAGTGGAGGAGACATATGGGCAACAGCTTGTTAATTTATAACCAACAGTAACAACTGTTGGAGGGACAGAAAGGTGGTGTTTTCACTTACACTGGCGTTGATCTGAAATTCTTGCTTCACCCTGATTAGGGCTTTTCTGTACTCTTCAGATCCACACCCCTTTGTCAGTGGGGGACACTGTTTTAATTGTGAGGCTCAAGTGCACAAGACTGTTCTCTGAAACACAGAGGGAGAGGTGTTCCTGGGAGACAGGGGAAGTTCATATGTTATCCAAAAGACAGCAAGCAGATCATAAACCCATAAAATTAACAGATAGTTCTGGGCTTTCACGTTAGCTTTAATTTCAGTCACAATCTTACCAACATCTTGCAGGCATTGGGAATAAGTAGCAAAGTGGTTGATTTGATTTCATGAGATTTTCTTTGCTGAGAAAATGATAATAAAAGGGTCGTTCATATATCAATTAGACTGATGAAGCTCCTGTTTCAAAAGTAACTGTCTCAGTTACTTTTCTCTCATTGCTGAAACAAAATACTTGATGCCCAAAGTGAAGGAAGAAAAAGTTTATTCAGCTTACACTTTTTGGAGGTTTCAGAACATACTCAACAGGCTCCAAGGTAGGGTGGCATGGCTGAAGGTCAACTGCTCATGTGGCTGCAGCAGATACCACAGGCAACCAGAGATAAAGGGCAAAAGGGAAGGAACACAGAAAGAAGATTCTTTCTGTCCCTTATATTACACGTAGGCCACACCCACTTGGGTGTAGCGCTCACACTCCTAATCTCAGTACTGGACCACGAGTCATTCACAAACTCTAGAAGCCCACCTCCGTGACTGTATGAGGCTTTGTGGGGACATCCAGACTTAAGCTATAACAAGGACCTAGGGTTGGGCTGTGGGTGTAGTCCAGTGGTAGAGAGCTTTCCTGGAATGCAGGAGGCTCTGAGTTCAGTCTCTAGCACTAAAAACCAAGCAAATAAATAAAATCCTAGGATTCAGGGGTCACACTAGAGATTGCCACTAAGTTCCAGTGCTTGTAGCTATCAGGTCTAGGGGAAACCAGCAAGCTTCTCAGCGACAAAAGTTTCTTACATTTAAGTGGAGATAGATAATACCTATCCCCTAGGGTAGGCGTGAGGCTTAAATAAGGTAATATATGCAAAACATTAGATACAGATACATGTATATGGTAGGCATTAAATAAATGATCGCTATCACTGTCACTGATAATTATCAAAACAAGCAACCTATCAATAGCTTATTTGGTCAAAATACCAAGGAAGATCCCAGAGAAAATTATCGAGTTGGTGTGTGGTGTTATAAAAGGCAAATATGCGGTGTAATCTCAGGGAGCAAGAAAGTTAATTAATTAAAATTATTTGAATATTTTAAATAATTGGCATGAGGGAAATATTTAGAATAATAGCAGTGTTCTAAAACTGGGTTGTGGGGATAGTTGCACAACATACAACTGGAATGGTAGATTTTATGGCATGTCATTGAAAATGCTAAAAACTTCTACCTGGACAAGAATTAAAGGGGGATCTGTATAATACAAAGGACAGAAATTATGTTGCATACACATAGAAAGTCAAAAAGAAAGCAAACACAAAAGACACAGAGTAATGGAGGGTGGGATGGAAGGTCTAACATACACTGGAGTCTCAGAAGAAGAAGAGAAACAGAGTAGGGCAGAAGCAATTTAAAAACAACTGAGAACTTTCCAGTACTGATGAAAGACATCAATCCATAGACTCTAGAAGGTCATACAAGATAAAATACAAAGAAATTCATGCTTAAAGATATCATAGTGAAACTTCAAAGATGACGAGAACAGCAATAATGAAAGCCAGAAGACAGTGAATAAATGTGGTGAATTATATAACAACTACTCTGAGTTCCACATCTAGTGAGGACTGTTTTCAAGAATGAAGATGAAATAATTTATATGGCAAAAGCTAAGGGGGTATGCAATCAATTATAGGGCTTCACAAAAGTTCCTCTTCTGTATTTTACTACCACAGATATTGTATGTTTCTCACATTGTGCTAGATCTTGAATATCCAATGTTATGGATTAAAAATTGACGGGCAACTTAACACCAGCTGAATTAAATCAGCATGGTGCTGAGAACAGATGTTCTACCTGAGCAAAGCTGCCAGCATAGAGATGTGGAGAAGAAGAGTGAGCACTGTGGGTTTCTCCAAGTGTTGCTGTTGAGCCACTGGTTCCCCTGGAGGTGCTCATATAGCTTCCCCAGTGTGAGTTTGACCATTGTTATCGGAGGAGCTCGGAACCTTGTTGGTGAGAGTGGCTGTGGGTCACTTTAGGGGAGCTCTGGTTTTACATCAAGCATCGCTTCCTGGCTCCAGAGGGGAAGATGTGTGCTGTTTAATCTCCAGGAGAAACTCGTCATGCTGGCTTTCTGACATATACTCAACTGTTCTTATCGTCGGAGGAGCTTGGGACCTCTGTGTCACTGGGGATGGCTGTGGTACTTTTCGGGACAGTCCTAGTCCTTGTTTTGAGTGTGACTTCTTGGCTCTAGCTAGAATCCTCAACCTACCAGCACAGTCAGTTCCTGCTCTGCTGGCATAGACTTCCTAGCTTCCAGCGCTGACCTTTGGGCCTTCCCAGTGTGGATCCATAAAACAGGCTTGCATGAGTCCTTGTGGGCTCTAGACCTGCATTTGGACTCATGGGAAGCATTGTCATGGGCTCTAGGTTTTCATCTGGACTCAGGCAAGACATCACTGTGGCATCCAGGCCTTTGGCTGAATATTCTGAGTCTTTAGTGTTGTAGGCAGATTTCCCGCACTTTCTTGTGTTAAACTATGGGTGACCATCATAAAATAATATTATAAATTCTGAGTCCTGATTCTAATTTTTCTCCTCACAACTCCTGAATACAATATCCAATGATTAAGTGCAGTCTTTAAATCAAGATATACAGTCTCAAAATGCAAACAATGTGTACCACTTTAGCCAATAAACTAAAGGGCATCAAGTTAAATGTGAATTTCAGATATAATTTAAAACAATGCTATAAAACGGGCACTTTTGAGATCTTTCAAGTTTTTTTTTTTGGTCATTTTCCTTTTTATCGTACCAGGGATCGAACTCACGACTGCCTGCTTGCAAGGCAGGCGCTTATGCTGCTGAGCTAAATCCCCAGCCCAAGATCTTTCAAGTTTTTTGAGAGCTGGTTTTAGTACTCTGATGAGGACCAGGTCACTCAACACAATAAAGAGGTGAGATCTTTAGTTACGAGATGACTTGTGTCTCTCCCAAATTCCTATGTTGAAGTCCTAACTCTAAACGCTGGTATTTCATGATATAACCCTATCTGGATATAAGATCACTACAGAGGTAATTTGTAAAGATGAGGTCATACTGGAGTATTGTGAACCCCTAACCCAGAATGATTGGTTTTCTCATAAAAAGGAGAAAACGGACACAAATACCTGGGGAGAGCACTATGTGAAGGTGAAGGTAGAGACCTACTAGCCAAGAATAGCCAAAGACTGATAATGATCTGCCAGCAATGGAAGAAGGGCCTAAGAAGGACCCATCTGCACACTGATCTCAGCCTCCCAGCCTGCAGAACTCTGAGACCAGCTTCTAGTGGTTGAGTGAAGTACGGAAGCCCTCCAGTAGGCACAAGTTTCCTTTCTAGATGTTCATTGGAAGCCAGATCAGCTTAAGTGGTCCTGAGAGCTCTCCGATGGAACTGGTCCCCCACTGGTGCTGGCTCTGCTGATACTCTCCAAGATCAAGCCTTGGGCAGTACCTTAAGCCCAAGGGTCTCTGCTTGGCAGGTTCAGTTCCACTTCCCACTTCTGGGCCGTGAAGAGTATGTGAAAAAATCCCCTTCCTCCGTGCTCCTCCCCATCCACCCAAACTGTTTTCTTTACTTCCACCGAACATGAGAAGCTGTGTGGGCCTCAGTAACATTTCAGTATTCTTCCTTTCCTTGTCTTCTAGCTTTCCTTGTTGCTGTTTCTCTTGGTCTTTGAAGTTTCACTATGATATGCTTAAGTGTGAATTGCTTAGTATTTTATCTTAAGTCTCTTGAATCTATGGATTAGTGTCTTCAACAATACTGGACCGTTCTCAGGGTCCTGCCAAAGGGAGCCCCCCCCCCCATTTCCTCTCTGCTCTTCTCCCCAAAGCCTCACTTCCAAGCCTGAGTATGCAATGAGCTATCTTTTTAAGCATCTCTTCCCTGGCATTTTCTTTGTCCTGGGGCCATCTTCTCCCAGATGGTTTTCCCTGACTCCCAACTGATGGGATGTTTATTTCTTCAAAAGTACTAATTAAGCACTCAGGAAATACTAATCAACTTCAGGGGCACTGGTAGTAGGGAACACCTGTACCTCAAGAGCATGGCAACTTGGTTATCACTTAAGGATGGCAAGGTAGTCTCTCCTCAGCCAACCCTGGTTGACGTACATGGGCTCCCTAGTCGAAGCTGAGAGTCCCAAGGCACCTAGGCTCAAGGGAGGCACCCTGGAGTGGATGAGTGATGTTTCAGACAGGGAAGTGGGAGGGCCATCAGTGAAAAGAAGAGGCGGGTCTGAATGCAAGTTCTGGCTCTGTGTGCTAGTGAGTGAACACAGGGAAGTCTTAATGAATTTTTCAAGCTCTTGGGCTTTTTGATCTCTGAGCATCTACCAGCGATGGTAAACCTTTTAGATCTTCTAATGATGCAAACAGCCCGCTGCAGCATGTGTACCCTAGGTTGGCCACACTGGAGAGGATTCAAAGGTGAAGCAAAAATAATACCACTGAAACAAGTCTGGGTATAATGTCAGTGGGAAAGAGGACACGAGCCAAAGTAACTACATGGCAGGAATAGTTGTAAGAGTTTAAGCCATGGGAATTCAGAGGCAACTTCCAACTGAGATGATTTCACTGGTCTGGAAAATAGTGTGGTTTGTTGGAAAAGACAATATAGTCAGAGAATGGAAGCAGAAGAGTGTGGGGATAATAATACTCATGGTTCAATGATCCTGGCAGGAGAAGGCTGAAGAAACAAAAGCCTTCAATGATTGGCTAAAACATTAGAACCTTCATAAGAGCACATAATCACTACAGCAAAGTCCTTTCAACACTAGTGCAATACTGTTTGTATTCAAAACAGTAAGAAATAGTATCTGATCATATAATTCTATGTGAGACATGCCAAGATTATTGTTCATCTTTCCTCTTTAAGAAGCTTAATTAACCATAAAGCTACCTTGCTGTTGGTGGTGGTATACTAGGGATTGGCCCCAGGACTTTTGCACCGATCTACATCTCTAGCCCTTTTTAAAGTTTTCATTAGTATACATTTGAAACAACTAATAGTTACACGTTTTAGGGAATTTGTACCTACATATATCTTATTTTTGTTCCATTTACCTCCAATCCCAAGTCTCCAATAAGTTTGCCGTTTTATTTCTTACCATCTCTTTTTCTTTTCAAATTGTTTGAGACAGGATTTCAGTAAGTCACTAAATTGTCCAGGTTGGACTCAAACAGTCTTCCGCCTCCCAGTGCTGTGATGGCAGGTGTGCACAAAGTTACCATTTTTTGAATACTGTGTAGATCTTGAGAGCCTTACACAGTACTGTGATAAACATTACTACTATAGAACTGAGATTTCTAGAATAATGGTAAATGGTAGATAGATCTGTCACCAGAATTTGAATCCACTTTGAGCCTGGACACTAAGCATGCAACTACTCTGCAATGAAAATCTGGGTCAAGGAGGACTGGTAACAGGCTTGTAACTCAAGATCTTACACACACACCCCTAAGTTGTAGTGGGAACATTTGGAGAGAAAGGACTTCACTCTTGTAGTCATTTAGCGTTCCTGTCTGTAACAAAGTAACAGCAACCTCTTGATTGAAATGGGCGTCTGCATTTCCCTGATTTGGCACATCCTTCTACCTACAAGTTCCCCAGGATTATTCATTACAGATCACCTTTTAGCCCCTCTCACTATTTGCAGAGGACACTTCTGTGGGCATAGATGTCACCTCCATAAAAGAGGTTAATGGTGTTGGGGTGCCTAACTCTCTTTATAGGATTATAGGTTTTAAGGTGTGCGGGGGCGGGGGGGAGACTCAGTGTCTGTCCGAATTGCAAAACTCTGGATAGGATCTTCTGGTCCTGTAAGATCCTCCAGTCCCAGGACAGTACCTAACTCTAAGGCACAATGCACCACCCTCCAATATGCGATGGGATTTACCTCTATGTGGAAGCCAGTAAGAAGAAAGATTGAGACCAGAACAGGAATAGTGCACAATGAAATTATTTCTCTTTGAAACCCAAAGCACTAAGAATATAAACCACTTTTTTGGTACTGCTGATGTCAACTCTGGGCATTACTTTATTGCTCCAGGTTAATTTTTGGACAGTCTCTTTTAGGAAACCTGCCATATACATCAGATTGGAACACATGAAAATTGTTATTTTGCCAACAAAAATGATCACCTCCTAAGAATCATCTTAATAACCATAGCTATGTGCAAATCCTCAAAATGTTTACTATTTTTTTCAATTTAAACAAAGACCTTAGGGTATAAAGAATAATAAGATGTAATATATAGTAAAAATTTTAATAAATATTTATTTAATCTTCAAGCATGTAAAACTTAGTATGATTTGATAGTCCTCAACATGTTTTGTATGAACTGGGTACAAAATTTTCTGCAAGGTTGGATGCACTTTAAGAAAGAAAAAATTCTCATTTGATTTATATATTTACATTTTTATTAGAATTCTTCAGAACTGTCAACAACTGGACAACATATCGGGAAAAAAACACATGAAAACACAACAACCTTTAAGCTTGCACCGCTTATATATTTACACATAAAGTTACTGTATATATAAAAAATATTTTTAAGGACTCGTGGGGTTGGGAATATTCAAAAGACATTATTGCTACATTTCAATATTTACAAAAAAGCCACAAAATAATTTCAAACATTAGGCAACTGCAAAAAAAAAATCAGATGTAAAAAAAAATTATAAAAATATAAACTTTCAATAATATCCAAGACAAAACTCTCAATGAAGTGCCCCTGAAGTACCTAGACAACTACAATTAACTTTTCTTACTATAATCAAAGTTAATAGGAACACAAAGGTATTTTTCAGACAAAGTATGGCAAATGGGAACAATCTTTTACATGACAACACAACCCCGAAGCTGTTAACTTTGGAAAGGTGCGAGAGCATCGAACTCCAGTGCAAATGGTCACTTCCAGATGAAGGGAGAAACTGCTCTAAATATGGGCTAAGGATGGGTAACAGGAAACCATGGAGGCAACAGACCTGAATCTTGCAAGACAACACACAAATCTTGCCAAGTACACATTTACCTCTTATATTAGGCAGCAATGAGGAGAGGGGGAGAAAGAAGGTAAGCTACCAAGAATAATATCCAGGCCATGGCCTAAAGCTAACACATCTGTTTCAGTGGATAAAGTCTAGGGAATGGGTACAGCATGTGGAGTATAAATAACAGTGCCTTAGGTGTGCAGGATTGCAGGTAGGCATGCCCCTACGCACTGTCCACTTCTGACAAGTTTCTACGTGAGCTCTTGGTAAGCTATTCTAGGCAGCTATGTGCAGAGACGCAGGACTGACGATGAAAGCCAAGTTACTTCTTAGATACTGAAGGACCTTCTTGGACTCGGGGAAAGGATCCCCTCAAATATGCCTCAACTTGTGCAGGTGTGCGCACACACACACACACACACACACACACACAGACACACACACGCACGCACGCACACACACACCGATATGAGATACTGGCCCAATGTCCAAGACATATCTGTAAAGAAGACTGAATCCAATTAGCTTTTTGCTATTCAAGAATCCAAACTAAGAGAGCACTGCCTCGGCACGCCTGCAGAATCATGTGGTAAATCTGTCATGTCTTCCAACAGCACCAAATTCACGGAGTACAATGCTATTCTGAAGCTGGTAGGCTTCTTCTGGGCAATTGACAGGCCAAGTTCATTGGCTAAAAGGGGACCTTTTTGTTAGGACTATACTTGGCAGTTACAGTCTTTCCTTAAACAAAAAACAGTATTAACTGTTTCCTTCAAATTGTATGGCTCAATCTATTCCTGTACACAGCAGACATAACACCAGGGTTGTACTCAAAAACTAAACCTTGTGGGCTCCCCCTCCAATGTATGAACATGCACAATCTATAGATGAGTATATACAGGTGCTGGGCTAAGGAGGCCTCATCTCCAGTTCAATTCTGAGTAAATTCTATTTAAAAACCAGGCCAGGCATACACAAAAGCTCATACAGTGGTCCAGGTTCAGGGGCACCTTTTTCTTGGCCTAGGTCTCATTCTCAGCATGAAATGTTAGACTTTTTAAACCCAGATTAGGTTTCAATTGTCAATCCTGATGTATCTTCTTATCATCCTGGATCCTGTCTTCAGGCCAAAGGTGAGTACACTTCTCTTTATGCAAATAAAAACCAACCATACTTTTCAAATAGAACTGGAGAAGCAATGGAAAGAAATCTGGGCATCTAGCCCACGCCACCCTCCCTTTGTCTAAATCAGAATATTTTTCTGTTTACAGTAGGAGCTACTTTGCTTTTGGGAATATATACAGTTTGATAGGTTGGTGGCTGATGACAAGGAAAGCATCAGCCACTAAAGTGTGCTCATCAAAACAGGATTACAGTGGGGGGCCCACTACCCTGGCGCAGGATGCAAATGGAAGGAAAACAAAATAACCATCATGGAAGCAAAAAGAATGGGGATCGTTCCCATAGGGGAGATGATCCCGAGTGGTCTTCCTGCTCAGACATCTTCGTGCACAAGGAGAGGCTGTGTGGAGGAGGCACTGCTGCCAACCGAGTTGACCCGCACAGAATGGTCCACCACCACGGGGTTCTCTGGGTTGAGGGTGCAACTGGCCAAGTTGGAGTACATCTGGGAAAACAAGGCCACAGTTACTACAGCAGTCCCTACAATGCAAGGGGCATGCAGAGCTTCAAAACCACAAGCAACAGACAAGGACTTGTGAAGAGAAGTGGTTTACAAGACCTGGGTGGATAAAACCCACATCATAATGTTGAAACAAATACAAGCTTGGCTTTACTCTTTAGTTTCCCCAAGGAAATCAGTTTACATGAGAAGTGGCAGCAAAACATCTGCAAGCCTTGCTCTCAGTTCTGACGGGACCTATTTGGGAACAGGCACTACCTAACCTATTAGAAAGTTTTACAAATCCCTATGGCCAAATGCACCCCAACTGCTGGTGTGATTTGCGGAGAAACTTATGGCTCTTGCAGGGGTGTTCAGTTGGGAAATTAAAGCACTTGGGTGAAAAATACTGTTTCATCTGAAATATAACCTGACACCCTCAGAACAAGCTGTAACCTCGAAGTACAGTATAGTGGTGTGCTGTAAGAAAAGACTTCCTCCAGCACACAGGCTGGGAGGGGGGAAAGAGTAGCTTATAAAAAATCCAAATCAAAGTAAGGATCATTAATTCTTCCTTAAAAGCAGGGGAGGAAATAATGATTTGAGCTTTCATCCCTTACTCCTCAAACCACTGGGAGGGGTCTCCCCACTTCAAACAGCTCCTGCTTCTCTGTGGCTTGTGGGCCTGACAGCTATCGCCATGTGCTGGCTACGCCTGTGTGAACAGGAGGCTGACTCCACCGCGGTAACAAGCTGCCTTTCATTCTGGTTCATAACACAGCAGCCCGCCCGAGGATGAGTGGACCCGACTGGTGAGGGGAGAGCACACCAACCCCATGATCTGCACGCAGGGTGGAGGAGAAGCACAGCGAGCGCTCGTGGGAACTTGTACTTGCAGACTTCTAAGCACAAAGCCTTCCCTCTCCCCCTCCTCATCACACAGCCTTCTCTGCTTGGCTCAGAGCAGGAGGGCTGAACAGAAAAAAACATTCTAGTCACCTCCCCTGAGGCCTAATTTACAACCCAGACCAAGCAAAGAAATGGGGAGACACAGGTCCTCAGTCCCAACTGCTGAGGGTCATGTACCTGGAAGGGAAGGGAGACTGGGGCCCGAGGTACTCACGTGAATGGTGCTATCAGAAATCTGCTTCTCAATGAGCTGGACAATCTGCTTGAATGTTGGCCTTTTGATAGGATCAGCATCCCAGCAAGTTTTCATTATGTCATACCTGCAAAAAGAGAGCCACTGTCATTCCTAGGGACCCATGATCTGTCTTACAGTGCCTGTCCCACAACAACTTTGTGGACACATGAAGTGACACATGCATAATATAAAACAGTGTATGAGATACTGTCAAAGCCTTCTATATTCTTGGCAGAAAGAGATTATGAAAAAAAGAAAAATTACAACAATGACATTTGATCAGGGTGTCAAGAAAAGAATCAAGTGACATTTCAAACTGCACTTGCGAAAACCCTCAACATCTGGGCTTCTGTTTTTAAAAAGAAAACTATAAGGGGAAACGGTTATCAGAAGGAAACTACTCTCATTGGCCCTTACATTTCAGGAGGTGCATGCTCGGGGCTGAGCATCCGGAACCCTTCCTTGATCATCTTGTAGAACTTGGAATCGACCGGCATTCCAGGGTAGGGGCTGCTCCCTGCAGCACAGACAGGTGGCAAATCACAGCCAGAAATTATAAGCAAGCAGGACAGTAATAACAAAGCCAAGAAGATGTCCCGTGTCTAATGAGGGTGTCTTCAGAAAGGATCATTTTACCTAAAGAGAAGAGCTCCCACAGGAAAATCCCATAGGACCAGACATCGCTTTCAAACGTGTACACGCAGTTAAAGATGCTTTCCGGGGCCATCCACTTCACAGGCAGTCGGGCCTAGGAGGAAAGCACACAGGTTCAGCCATGTTAATGCAGAAGCTTCAAAACGTGAATGGGAAACATCCTACACATGTTGTCCCTGCTGCTAGGTTGAGGGTGAGAACTGAGGACAGTTTCACAAGACTTTTATCTACATGACTGCAGAAGAGTCGGCAGCTTCTGAAATGGATGGTTCATGATTATATTACGCTCATGTGTGGCAGCTCATGTCTGTATTCCCTGCACTTGGGAGGCTGAGGCAGGAGGCTTGCCATGAGCTGAAGGCCAACCTGGGCTACACAGTTCAAGACCAGCCTGCACTACAAAGCAAGACCCTGCTTCAAAGAACAAACAAACAAGCAAACAAATGTGGGGACATTAAGTCAGCATATCATAGTGATTAAGAACACAGAAAGCCTGGGCTCAAAAACTGGCCTCAAACAATGTAGACACTTGTTTACTTGCCACTGAATGTACTCTTCCTCTTTCTTAGTAACAGAAAAATGGCCTTCCATAATTAAAACTACATTTCCCATCCTGCTCTGCAGCTAGTTGTAGCCATGTGATTGGAGCACTCAGCTGTATTTGTGGAGGAGATCAAGGCATGTATCCTTCCTTTCCTTCCCTCTGTCTTTCATGTGAAATCCAAAGTATCCCTCACTAGTACACTGAAAATGCCACTTAAATCTTGCTAGATAAGCCTCAGAATCTTCTGCAGAACAAAAATAATACTTCTAGCTCCATGAGTAGTTTTATGGTGTATATGAACTGATGTGGGTAAAAATGCTGAGTACTGCCTGACTCATTAATATTTGAAAAACCAGCCAACATAACTCACTCAGTGGTAGTGGTGATGGTGTCTATTGGGGGTGGTATCGGGACATACACCCAACAGCTGGACTTTGTATTTTCAACTCCTAAAGTCAAGTCAAACTGTCTGTGACTATTCCTAAGAGACTCTCTGGATTTCTGGATATTAATCTACCATAAAAATCCAAATCAATGTTAATCTGTTTAGGATAAAAACTAGGAAGACAGTTTTTTCTAACCTTAAAGTTATTTTAGTAAGCTAAAAAAGTGTAAGCTTTCCAACCTCTATCCCTAAGATTCTGTGCTAAGCTCAATATGGGGCTGTTAGCCTGAAAACTCTAGGTGGCTTGAACTTGGCCTGTATGTACACCTGGAAGGTACAAAATGTCATCCGTATTTTCATTAACTTCTACGGGAGGTCTAGCTTTAAAAAGCAAATTACAGGTAAAGACAGTACTGTGATTTTGTCTACAAAAAGTACAAAGTAGTAAGCACAGATATCTTCAAATCCTATTCCAGTTTTTACAGGTTATCTCAAAACAACATTTACATTCACCACTACTTTGAAATTACAGTAGCTTTTAGAATGATCCTCTGGGTAATAAAGAAGTACATATATTGATGTATCAGCTTTACTTTTTAAAATTTAATAACTGTGATCCAGCATAATCGCTTTTCTTTGTAATCCTAGGTAACAGCGGTGCACACCTCTAATCCCAGCGGGGAGAGGTGAGGCAGGAGAATCACAAGTTTGAGGCCAGCCTGAGTTACATAGGAGAGCAATCTCAGAAACAAAAACAAAAGTGAAAAAAAGCAACAAAAACTACATATTTAACCTCATATTCAGACAAGGGTCCTGTCAGCTTTCTTAGACTGTGAAAGTGTCCATTGCCTAAAACTGTAATACCCTGGGCAGTATGAAACAACATTCAGAGAACCTGAAGATTTCAAATGACTAGGACGGAAAATTAGGGGCAGTAACAAGTTGTGCTCTTTTCCTTGTTCTAACTTGTTTCTTAAATTCTTTACCCAGTAACTTGGGGAGAGTGATGTCTGTGATTGGTTAGTTCAACTGCTAAATCCACAATTTAAAGGTCCGGTAGGTTCTTATCCACCATTGCCAATTACAGTAACAAGTCAGTAAGAAGCTGTGGCAAAACCATTGTGATTTTCTGGATTCAAACAAGGCATTCAGAAAGCATAATAACATGCCTGGTATTATTTGAAGCTCGTGGCATACAGTAGCTGGTTTAAACCTCACAACAACTTAATGAGGCAGGGGCCAGCATTATTCTCAAGAGGAGAAAAAGCAAGATGTAAAGCCATCTGATTAATTCTTGACAAATATCACACAGCCACTAAATGATAAGGTTAGATTTTAACTCAGCAGGACTAAGCCCAGAGGTCTCTACCTCCCTTCTCTCGCCCTTTGCCAGAAGCTAGAGGCTTCTAACTAGAAGACACATTTCCATCTTTCTTTCATTATGGTACCAGAACGGAAAGAAGTTGGTTTTCTCAGCCTGCCCTATGATAATACCTGGGCTGGTCGAGCCTTTTCAGAAATGCGTGCTCAGGTCAGGAGATAAAATCAGCAGTTCTTATATAGAATCATATTGAGCAGAGTTCTACCAACAGAGATACCACAGTGATGGAGAAAATATTACATTACTATAAGGGACATAAAAATCTCCTCCAGGGATACATCTGTACTGTATAAATGGGCCTGAGAAAATAGATATAATATCTAACCATTTCCCATACCAACAGGCTACTTCTTTAAAAACCATGAACTTGCTTTTAGCCCCTTATGACGCATCTCATCTCAGATAAAAATCACTAAAATATACTGTGCCTCAGTCTCTCCTACTATTAAAGTGGAAAGATACTGCATTCTAAAACATAGATTTGCAGGACATAATGAAAAACGGCAATGAAATGAAACATTTTGAAAAAAATTACAATGTTCTACAAATCAATTATTACTTATGAATCTACTCAAAAGCCTCTGTTGATTAGATCCAACATTCTACACAGCTAATTTCAAACATGATCCTTAGATTTCAATCATTTTCACACAGTGTGTCAATCTCCCAAGAATTATCCTGCTGTGACCTTCAGGTCTACATTTGTTACACTTCAGCAAAATCAAGTTCATTGCTATTCTCAAGCTATAATGAAAATTAAGGCTATTTCTGTTTCCTTTACATGCCCTGTAATTACACAATTAGAATTAGGAATTCTAGCATTAGCAAATGCTAGTAGTCGTAATGTTCAGCATTCCATGCAAATTTTGCTGAGGTATACTTAATTTGACTGCTAAAATGCATGATATTTCAAGGTAGGATTTGCATTATGAAAATCATAGAAAACAACTTTTATCAAAATTTGAGGCTCAGAATCCTTTGCAGAACTGTCAGACAGAGAACGGGTACTCACATTTCCTTTAACCACATAATTAGAATCATTCTTGATGTCTCTGGCTAGACCAAAATCGCAAATCTTTGTGATTCGACCATGAGTAAGGAGGATATTTCTGGCTGCCAAGTCTCTGTGAATACACTATTAGGTTGAGGGAGAAAGGAAAAAACCATTTAAATTCATTTTAACTTTCAAAGAATGAAAAGTATTTTTAATTCTGAAAATGTTGTTTTTATCATTACAAAAAAAACACTAAAACTTTTGTTTTAATGTCTAAAGTACTCAAGCACCAAAAATAAAAATCAAAATTACGCCTTGAATGACACATTTCGTCAGGACCCTAATTACTATAATCGCTCTCAAAATCAATTCTAATAAATGCTGCTCCCCTTTCTCAGCAATGCTTTCATTCATAGGAAAATATATTATAGATAGTCAAATTGGAGTTTTTTTCCAAAGGAAAATTTATTTTGCATGCATCTCTTTTTGAGTGTTCTTTGAAAGAGTTCCTAAAATGTCTTCATGACTTCAATTTGACATCTTCCAAGGACACAGGAAAATGGTCTTTATTCCAGCCATCCTATATGCTTTTTTAGTTTGGTAATTGTTTGGAAATGTCACCAGTGACGCTGAAGGGTAAAAGTGTGACCTCATTTACTTCAGTCTGTCCTACTTCCTAAAGAATTCCTCTCAGTCTTCCTAACCCATGCTCCTTGTTGCTTTCATCATTTTCTTCCCATCCTCATCCTTTCCTCCTTATTATTCTCTGCAATGCCCATTTCTTGATATTTTATAAGCCATATGCATTAATATTTAGTGTCTAACATCAATAAAAACCAACTGTATGTTTCTCCATGCATAACTACCATGAGGTACACGCCTGCTTCTGCTGATAAAATGATTATCTATTTTCTAGAAGCATAGCCCATATCCTAAAGCTAAAAGTTTCAAATGAATTCGCTGCATATAAAAGAATATTCATGGAAAGCTCATTTAGACAGGTTTGCACTTTAAAGCTTATAAATTAGAACAGGAATTCCAAAGAGACAGCAGTTGGAACATGAAGAAACTAAATTTCCTCTGCTTTTGGTTACCACACTTCAAAATGACACTCTGCATTCTAACTAGGGCCCTAAAATACTCCGTTCTTTATTAAAAAAGAAAAAAAAAGCCTTCTGAGAATCACTCCCGCTTACATTCTTTGAGGCGAGGAAAGCCATGCCCTTTGCCACCTGATAGGAGAAGCTCAGCAAGTCTTCTAGGTCCAGGGCCAGCTCATCGTCCTCCATGATGGCGGGAGTCACGTCTCTTTCTATGTAGGAGCCTGCTAGGAAGAGAGGGGCTTAGGTAGCAATTAAACCCTGAAGGTTAGTACACCACTGGTAACAACAGTTTCTGAGGTGAACATGCAAGACAATCACCTCCCCAGTGTGGAGGAAAGAAAGTGCTGAATCACACAATCAATAGTCAACATTTTTTTTTTTAAAGTCAACACTCCTGGGCTGGGTCACAAGGCAGAGCGGTGACAACTATTTTTTTTAAAATTACAAACATAGTTAAAATGCTCAGATACAAAAATATATGCTCCGGCCCCAATACCAAGTGGCAAACCCTCAGAGCACTGACCCTTCCTTGGCTTTGCCGCAGAGGGACTCTACTGGGAATGACCTTGTATTCCACAGCACATGACAGAACCTCTGTAAATAATGTTACTCCTCCACGAGCACCTACCTATTCTTGCCGATCTCCTTTTGTCTGCCTTGGTTGGGACGACATAAGACACTCCAGGCTTCATATCCATGTACTCACTGGTACTGTTGTCACTGCTGGGACAGATGAGGTAATCATCAGATCAATACTGATCAGAGCGAGGACGAGGTGGGGAGCTAAGGGGCCCACTACTCTGTCACACAACGGACTGATTTTGAGAAAGCAACATGGTACTGAATGAAGGTTTATAAAACATGTTCTGTAAAACATAAGTTTTTAATATTCACTGTAAAGATCTAATCCCCAGGAACTAGATGTCCTTTCTTGGGGGACTCAGGTTAGAAGTGCTCCGTTTCTAGATCTGGTGGATTTTTAACGAGAAACACAGAGCCAAAGGCATTATTTCATGTTACTCCAAACTCTCAATTAGCCCCCACAGAGACAAGACAAAAGACAAAAGGACAGAGCTTCCAATATGTGCTGAGGGGGAGATCGTTAACATATAGCGACTGATGGAAGGAGGTTTAAAAAAACCAAGTTTGGTTCAGATAAACACCAATAATTTGGATGATTTTCTGAACCATCTGGACCTCTTGAATCTGCAACATTTGGCTGGAGGCTCTTCAAGATTTCTAGTACTTCCTGCTTCTGATTAGCATAGAAACACCATGACAACAACCTCCTTCAGAGTGTGCTGGGAACTCCAAACCCATATGGGATCCCAAAGCACAAAGAACACCATACAGGACTGAACAATTCCGGCCATTATTTTTCAAAGTTAAAGAAAATACACAGAGTGCCAACGTTTGGAAATAACATAACAGGGCTCAAGTCTTCATATACAGAATAGTATGTTTTCAAAGCAAAAGGTAGCTTTTACAGTATTTTACTACCACTATAAAATATTCAATGTTACAGACTAAAAAAATAAAAATAAAAAACTTCACCCAGGGTTTTAAACAAGCCAGAGGCATGAAAAATGGCTTTAAAAAGTAATTGTCCATCAATAATATTCATTGAGGTCTCCTTGTGGGCCTATGTCTAGCAATCAAGAGATGAAGTCTTATCATCTCAAAACAGAGTCAAATTCTTATTTCCTTATTTATTTTGGTCCTGGGCCTCTTATATGCTGAGCTGTGCTCTACCACTGAGCCACATTTCTAGCTTCTAGGGTACATTTTAAAAAGGACTGGGCATGACTATAGTTCCCACAGGAGCAGGTAATCTAGGAAATCGTAAGTGGCAGATATTAACAGCATTCAGGAAAAAAAAAAAAAACATTAGGCAACATGTGGCAGAGAAGGTATCTGTCTACTCCAGTTGTAAACCAATGTAATTCTTTATAAAGAATCTTTACACATCACTCAACCTTAGAAAGCTATCAATGATGAAAGAGATGACAATAAGGCTGAGAACTGTTTTAAAATGCACTAGAATAAAATTGCTATAGTATGATAAACCAAAGGGGAAGCAGGTGTAGAGGAATATTCAGGGCATGACAGCAAAGGTTTCCATGTACCGCAATGTTCATTATTCTTTGCCATTTGGCTACAAGATTTAAAGGACTTCTCTGTAACAACATGACAGCCTTAGCGTCTCTCCTATAAAGATTTTCACTGTGAAGAAGCATACAGAGGCTGGGCATGCTAATGCATGCTGGTAATTCCAGCCCTTAGGAGGCCGAGACACAAACACTGCCATGGTGAGTTTGAGGTGGGTCTGGACTACACAGTGAGACTCTGCCTCAAGATGCACAAAGGACCACGCTTAGCAGGATAAATGTAAATACATGTAAGAACAGAATCACGATAAAAGAAAGAGGTACAGAAGTATCAGATCTCATTGAACTAAGGCTAAGGAGAAAGATTAAACATGTACATTTTAAAAAAGCAAACATCTAACATTTACACCATTTGAATCTTTAAAAACACTATTTGAACTTTCTAAACAGTTAATCACATTTAAATAATTTAATAATTCTGATTTCACACCTAAGAGTACCTTGGTTCATTTTTTAAAGAATCAGCCTTGATTGCAAACCCTTATGACCCCATGAACTGCCTGTCAACAGCTGACTGTTTATGCAAATCAGCCTTACCAGGAAGACTCCTTTGAATGCAAAAGGTTCTTATAAAGTGCTGCTTCTGCCTGGTCTTCCTGCTTTGAGCAAATAAATGAATCACGTTTTCTTCTCAAAAAATTCAAAAGATCACCATAGCAACAATATTCTGTAATGACCAGGGTGGGCCCTACAAGGACGTAAGAAAAGGTTAACAAGAGGTGAGATGCATACTATAGAGAATCCTAGCTCCTGTAAAAATACACAGGTGATCATGACTACTAACATTCAGCTTCAACGACTGTCCCAAAACAATTCTATTAATATCATTTTTAAAAGCAGCATTATACATAGTATAATTAAACAAGAAAGATCCATTTTACCTTTCTTTCCTTTTCTTTTTTTTTGGCGGGGGAGGGTGGCAGAGGTACCAAGAATCAAACTCAGGACCTCGCCCTTGCCAGGCAGGTGCTGAGCCACTGAGCTCCATCCTCGGCTCTCCTTTTTATGGTTCTGGGGATTGAACCGAAGGCCTTCACACTGAGTTGTGTCTTTAGCCCTTTTTAAAAATAGGGTCTTGCTAAGTCACTAATCTGCCTAAGGCCAGCCTCCAACTTGTGATCCTCCTGCCTCAGCCTAAATTCCTAAGCAATATGAATGTTAGGAGCCAGGCAAGAGTACTGATTTTGCAGACAGAAGTTAATGCTTCCAAAGGTTCCTATGTGAATTCTTGATTTACTTCTGTTTATGGCAGGGCTTCACAACTCACTATAACGAATGCTGTTATGGAAATGAAGAGCTCAGACTGCAGCACAGTAGGAAAATCAGCCACATGGATCAGCCAGCTGAGAGGCAGACTAGAAGATGGGCAAAGTCCTGAAACGACCCGTGTTCTGACTGCTTCCAGGAGAAAAGAATGTTGCTTAAAACCTAGTTCTGAAGTGAACAGGCAACTAATTGCCTTGGGTAGAACTTGTCTCAGGAACCATTCATGGTAGGGCTAAGAATCACTTATGGACTTGTCAGGGCTGATTTTATGATGTTATCTAAAGCTGCCAACTTTCCCATGATCTCTCTAGATCTCTAGGAACAACTAACCTTACGCATCTTTATTTCTTTAGACCAAAATGCCTTCTTGAAAACATCAGAGACATCCTCAATGAAGCCTTGACCAAGACTTCAGAATTGGAAATTGATTTTTACAGAACTGAAATGCCTGCTTTGTTTGCTGTGTATCTGAGAAATGTGCAATTTGGGGGGCATATTTTAAATCATGATATGCAAACGAGCATTAACTCTTTATTGACTGTGATCCAGCAATACAAAATGATAAGAAAATTTTTCTGGCTGAGGTGGGACATTGAAGAGATTGAATCTTTTGATATAACATATTTGATAGTAACTAGTCTATGTTCTGAGCTGTTTTTTATAGGATGATAAAAGTAAAATTCATATTCTTCCTTAAACTTCATGTAGTTATCAATTTGGTCACTCACTTATGCTTTCACTATAAATTCTCGAATGTTTTATTGATATATAATACCTGCACTTATTTATGGCATACACTATAATAATATGCTATATATATATATATATATATATATATATATATATATATATATACCCATGTGAAGTGATCAAATCAGGATTGTAATAGGTCAGCACAGAAAGACAAATACATTTTCACTCATTTGTAGAGAAAATAGAATATAGGTCACTAGAGGCTGAGAGGATGGGAATGGACACCAAGGCACACTCAGAGGGAAGGAAGTGGCTGTCACATTCTATAGCACAGTGGGACAATGATCGTCTACAATCATAAGGATATATTTCAAAATTAATAGACTTGAAAGTTTTCTAGAACACAGAAATGATAAAACCTATGTCCTTAAGAACAATGAGGAAAACAAAAGCTAGCAACAGAGAACAAAAATCTGGATAAAAATCTTGCAAGCGGTTTGTCAAAGTATTGTCAACATAATATGAAGCATTCCTTCTGTGGTAACCTGACCTAATTGAAGGCCGTTAGCATGCAACCTCACCTCCAACAGTGCATGCTCCAAGGAGATTCACGATGTTCATATGATTCCCCAGGTAACTCAGGACCTTGAGTTCAGACATGAGGGCTTCTCTTTCCGTTAAGTGGGCACTTGCTAAAGTTGGAAATAGCTTATTTTAGCAAAATAAACCAAATGTGGCAAATGGGTATTAGGCACGTCCTTTAACACAGAGACACTTACGTTTGAGCATCTTGACAGCAACAGTCATGGCTGCATCTGATTTAATTAGGCCATATGCAGTGGCCTCTACAACTTTCCCAAAGGCGCCGGCACCCAAGGTCTTTCCTTTAGAAAAGAGGACAGCACGGTGAGAGGCAGCAGGGGAACTGAAGAACCACTTGTGAAGTTTCAAGCTCTACAAAGGAACTCAGGACAAATGCATTTCCCTGTAATGTTCCTTCTCCCCAACCTATTAATGTCTGTGAAGCTTCACAGCAAACATTTGCTTCAGGTGAAATAGAACAAAGGAAGCCACCAGAGTTCCCTAAAAGCATTGTTCTATGCACACAAAAAGCCTGCACGGAAAGCCCCTGTTTCATACTGACCAAAACTCAGCCTGTTTCTGGGAAACTCCCATTTGTGATCATAAGGAAGTTGTGTTGGGTCTATGTAAACATAATTGTTTCCATTTATCTCCTCGACAACCTTCCACTGCACTTCATACATGGGTTTCTGGGGGAGAAAAAGAAAAGATTTATCACCTTTTAATGATTAATGCTTGGCCATTAGAGCACTCAGGGGAGAGAACAAATCGATGGTTACCTGTAAATATTTGTAGGTGAGAATCATCACAATGATGCACATCATACCAGCTGTGATCACAAAACCAATCAGCAATGGGGTGAACAGGGTGTGGGGATGGGTTTGTTCTAAAATGGAAGAGAAGAGAGAACCACAAATTATTAGCAAGACAGGGTCTTTGGTCCAACCATCTATTCTAAATGGACCCACCTCCCATCTCTCAGCTTATGCAGGATATACTTGGTTACCAGTGACTCTTGCTATTCAAAGGAATCAAACTGAGGCCTTAAGAAGATGGACTGAAAAAGTTTCTGTACTACATAATTTTATTCTGTGTTTCAATGAAAAAAAAATCTGGATGGACTTTCCCCTTCAAAAACCTGCTTTAGACAACACTAAACTTCCTTTATGAACAGTGTGTATTTTGTCCTTATGTTTGCAAAATTTTCTATGTTGCGCATAAATGTCTTTCACAACTAAGAAAAACACTTTCAAAGTATTCTCTTTCATGACCCTGTCTGGAAAAATCAATAATGTACAAAAATGTGAGATTCTCCCTCTCATTACTAAAAAGTTGAGAAAATACTTTTTGCCACAGTCATGCCAACTTGGAAAAAAATAAAAGACCACAAAAAACTGAGCCCTAAAATTTTAAGTGCCATGTTTGTCTTCTAATTTTATACCAATTCATTTAGGATCAGTTAAGTTATGCTAAAAAAACCTAGTTAATCATAAAGCGCATTTTAAGGAAATTGTTTGCTGGCATACTGACATCAAGGTCAGTGTTGATTTTCAGTTACAGTATCTGGCAAAGTCCTAACTCATTTTAAAGAACTGAAATGTACAACTGAATTTAAATTTTAAATTTTTGTAATTATGCTCAAGCATAAGGTAAGTATACGTGATTATTTCTTTCCAACCCTTTTCTAATGGAGACAGTTGTGAATATATATAGAGACACCTACATGTGTGATACACACACATAAAATATATAAAGAAACATATGAAAAGTATAAACTTCATTAACAAGGTAGTACAGAATGAAATTTAGTGACTTTGATGACAGTATGGTGTGATGCAGGTATGACCAGACATGAAATGGCTAATGCTGAAATGGACTTAAGTAATGATTGGCATGACAGATGAAGTCTAATATCCCCTTAAATTGGAGTAAAAAGAAATATACCTTTATTGTTACCTTTAAATGCAAAGTTAAAATAGGCAGAAATCTTGCCCACATCGTTGGAAGCCTTACACTCAACCGTGCCATTGTGCCGGAACATACTGGAATCTACAGAACTCTGAACCAGGAGTTTTCCAAACGGCGGCACAGAGGAGTTTTGAATCTGGACATCCACTGGTTGAACAGAGTTAGAACATCTAGGGACAGAAAAGAACAAGGCAGGCTTACTGCAGGGAAACAAATACGTGACATGCCTTGGATTTAGCATATGTTTACAACAAAGCTAAAGTTTCACGCTCAGTAATAATTCCCTCCTGGCCATCAGAGTCTGAGTACTTCTGTGGCCCTGAGAAAGATACAAAGTCCCGCAGAGGAGAACAAAGAAGGAGAAGCAGTTTTGGAGCTTTGGGTTTGAATCTTGACTTAAACACGCCTATTCTGTGCTGTGTACGCTAAGACTAGGGGGCAAGCTGGCTGTGGTGTTACATGGCCTAGCATCTCACTCTGGGAGGCTGAGGCAGAAGGATCTCAAGTTCAAACCTAGCTTTGGTAACTTAGTGACTTAATGAGATCCTCTTCAAAATTTCGTAAGAGAATACTGAAAATGGGCTAAGGATACAGCTCAGTACCTATGCCCTGCGTTCAATCCCCAATACTGTTAAAAAGTATTATAGGTGCAAAAGTTAAACTTAGACTACACCATGTTCAATGCCTGGCTACTCCCCATTCCCTCCGTAACACCTACAGAACACAGGGTAGTTTTGGCCCTGCCTGTCACCTCTCCACATAGGACAGTCTGCTAAAGGCAGAGACCAGGTATGCGCTCTTCACTAGACCAGCGCAGGCTGGCTCCCGGTTGGCCCTCCATCACATTTGCTGAAGACAGACTGTGACTATGGGGGCTACTTCACTGGGGTCATGGACACCTGTCTCTGATTGCCCTAAAGAAAACATTCTGCTGAACTCCTCCCAAAACAATCCTATGTACCCTCTTCTCCCAAATTATCATAAAAGGATCCAGTCCATGAAAAATAAAATTTCTACTAGAATCCTGATCATTCAGTGATGGTGTTAAAACTGGGCTTCTAAAGCTGGAGCATTAAATAGCATTTAATGGATAAAAATGGCAATGTTGACCCCGTTTTCGTCTTCAGGTAACGTGAAAGGACAATTTAAGGCTTAAGTGTGGACCGTGAGGGAAAAACAGCACAACGCCAGATGTTCTCTGTTCAGGGCCTGGGTACCTAATCAAGGAGAAAACCTTTTTAAAACCCATCGCTTACAAACGCCATATGTATATTGTAATTGTGCGATCATTACTTTTTGGTAACTTGGCAATTAACTTGTGAGGTAATTTTTTCATGATAACTGCAGCCACATTTCCCACACACATTACCTCCTGTGTATAGAATGGAAATCTAATTACTCTGTCCTGGAAAACTGCTTTATCTACCTGCAGGCTAGAAATTGCATGATAAATCCAAAAAGATAACCACCAAAATAGAGAAGTCAGTCAGTAATCATTTTTCAGCAAACAAAATTAATGTCTATCAGGAAAAATATGGTCATTATGCCTCTCTTAAAAAGCCACATGGATTAAAAAAATAATAATCAAAACAAAGCTTTTCATTAAAAATATCTGAAAACACAGTTGAAATTCAGCCGAAGTGCAGGGCTTCCCTTCTGCATTTTAAGCAGTGCCAAAAATAATCATCTCACCTCTGCTCTGTTCCTGGACAAAAATACCAATCTATTGTGGGCTCTGGGAATCCCGCTGCCACACACTGGAGCATGCCATTCGTGAGCCTGTCGTAAGTCAGGATTTCTGGTTTTGCTGCAGGAAAAAAAGAAAAGCAACCATATGTCAGACTGCTGAAAGGCCTCAGAGATTCATGCACTCTTTTTAATCTTTACAACCCCGGGATCTGCCTATGAGATGGAGGGAACATTTGTTAAAAGAGGAGAATCTGATCCAGAAGGGAAAGATAAAGGCAGGCAGACAGTGTCCAGTCAGGAAAGACTTAAAAAGTCACTGCTGTCCTCCATCTGCAGGCAGGGAGGTGGTCCTGGGAAGCAGGGGGCTCAGGACCACCATGTTCTGCTTCCACGGAGCGGGGACCTGCAAGGCGGCTTCAGTCCAGGCTCCAGGATTCCAAACTGCCCTAAAGTGGATCCTGATCAAAGGTTTCCTGCAGTGGGGATTTCAATCATTGTACCTGCAGTGGGATTTCCAGTGACTGTGTGAAGTAGGATGGATGAAATTAGGAGTCGTTAACAAAAAAAGAAAAGCTCTATTCTCTTTTCAAGGGGTCAGAAGGATGATAAAAAAGAAACACCCTGTTGATGGGGAAGCCAAAATACAAAAGAATAAAAACAATATAGGCTTTCAACTCCAAATCCTAATTTCACATACAAAAAACAAACAGAAAATCAGAAGTAGAAACTAGCTCAAGCATTTTATTCATACTTGTATCAAGAGTCTGAACATAATCAGGAAAAACATAAATTGCATCAGCAGGAAGGCTCTAATTTGACATTTCTGTGTAGCTATAATAATGGATATTCAACAAGTTCAACTTCTTGAAATTATTTCTAAAGTGAAAGAGGATGCATTTAAACTACCTGAAGCCTCCTAGGCCTCTGAGGCTGAGTAAAATGACCTGTGCGTGCCCTGCCCCTGAAGGGGCAGCTCTCTCTGCTCCAAGCCTGAGGGCACACCCTGGAGGGTGGTGTGTGGCACACAATCTAAACACCAGCTCCCACACTCATCCATTCCTTGTCACTGATACTCTATTTCCCATGTGTAAAATGGGAAAAATAAAAAGAAGGAAAGAAAGAGCATTCAAAAAATTTGAGAGTAACTCACAGAAATGTAACAATGTATTTATTATTAGTCGTATTGACTCCGTTACTATCCCAAGCAGAGTACCAACAGGGCAGCCTCCCTGGTTAATCAGTTGGCTACAGATAAGTGAAAGAGCCACTTTTACTATTCCCTTCAATGATCTGAAAATTGCTTTTTAAAGATAATATAGCCATGTGGGTGTTTTAACCGGATTAACTGCGAACTCAACATCAATTTCCACTGTAGCTGACCAAAAAATACACACAGTGAGAAAGAAAGACTGATGAATCAGAAGCTTAAGAAGAAGTTTATTTTCCCAAAGAAAGGTAACACTAATGAATGATCCTTTGGAGAATGACCTCTCAGCATTCACCTCCCTAGAGGCAAACCAGTTGGCTGGGACCAGGGTGTCCGCATGCATGACACACCCACCTGTCACTCAACCTGGCCTTGCTGATGGGCAGGCCATTTGGCAAATACACACAAAAGATGACTCTCCAAAGCAATCTCAAGGTAGGAGCATCCTTGAGAGTTTGGATCCAATGCCAGCTTTCACAAATAGAGCAAGAAGACGAGCCATCATCTTGCAAAAGCATCCATCTGGCAAGTTTCATTTAATTATCATGGGCAACTGTGTGATCAGGCTGAAAGTAGGACATAACTCAAAAAAAAAAAAAAAAACACAACAGTGGACTCTTAGGAGAATGCTATTTTTCTGGAGACTGCAGGCACCATACGGTGGGTCTCTCTGACTCACTTTACGAGTCACCTTTTAATCCCAAGTGACCTCTAGTTCTCCAAAGCCAAGCTGGCTGGTCCTTCTCCCCATCCTTATGGTGCTTAGGAACACCTGACACTCAGGTGCCAGTCAGATCCTGGTCTGCCACTTCCTTCTGCCTCTGTGTCAAGGGCAGAAACCTTGCTGATCAGAATTGACTCATGCGCAAAGTTTGACCCCTGGCAGACAGAGGTAAGAGCTACTGAATGTTTACAATCCCCATCAAAAGAAAAAGTCTCTAAGACCCCAAAGGCATTCAAATAGACTCACAAGAAGGGACCTGATGGTGATTTTCCTGAGTAGAAGAATTATTTCCACTATTCTTACAATAGAAATAATAAGAAATCCATAGGTGTTTCTAACCATGTGATTTTTTTTTGAATACTGAAACTAATAATGAGTGAGAAATCTACACATAGAGAGCAGAGCTACATGGACACCAGAATTCAAATGAGATTCAAGTTTATAACACGAATCTATTCAAACCTACTCTCCTGTTGTCACTTATCCTAATGCCCACAGTAACACAAGATGGACTTTACATGAAATTAAATATTAATTTGATAGAATAAAAAACTTTCTAAAGGCTGAAAAAATACCTTACAATATTGAAAGTGGTTTTATCTGGGCAGCAGAGTTATGAATAGTTCCTATTTTATTGTTTTGACTTATTCTCTAATTTTGTTTTAGTCAGTCAACATGTAGACAAAAATCCACCTATAAAACAGTTTAATGAACAATTGAAAGGGTTCAAAATTCCAGTCAATTACATATAGTTTTGGTGATGCGCGCTCTGAGATCCAAGCTGTCTAAGCACTGACACCTGGGAACAGAACATGGCTGGTGACAGTATGGTCTGGCTGGCCTACCTCTGTCTGGGGGCCAGTTAATTGGACGTTATATTTTAAAGCTATCATCTCAGGTGGGTTGTCGCCTGAGGCCAGTGAAGCAGCTTTTGTCCTGATGGGCTTTAGATGACCCCAAATCTTCAATGTGCCTTAAATTAAGAGGAGAGATTACATGCAGGCTAACTGGGTCCTGTTCCCGTAACTTCTGCAAACTGTGGATCTGACCTGACAATGTGCTTTATTCAAAGCAACTTTAAGCAATCCTGATCAGGGCCATGACTAGTGAGAGGCAAGAGAAGCGTGCAGGGTGAACTTTCAGAGGCCACTCACTCTAAGGCCCTTGCAAATTGGCACCTGCAAGTTGGTACCTCCTGAAAATCTGCAACTCTCTTGCCTCACCATGGTCTCAGCCTTGTCCCCATTGGTGGCGGTGTGACACCTCATCTAAGAAGGCTAAATTACACGGATCCAGTGTGGGCTGTACATGACAGGCTGCATTAGGAAAATGTTTTATGCATAAAGAATGAGCTAGGTAGAAATCTGATCCTAACAGAGAAAATCTGCATTTTGTAAGTGCCTCAGTGCACCATGTAAGGCATTAAAAATACATTTTGCTGCTAAAGATACATAACTCTCTGCAGTTCTCCAGGTTAAAGCTGAGCTGCGGTTTCTCAGATATTCTGCAATAAGCAGTATACCGAATGACACATTCCCTAATTCCTCCCAAGTTGGAGGTTTCGATAAGCCTAAGAGGTGCATAAGTTACATATTTTCCTTAGAGATTAAAAAAAAATAGTCTTTTCTCATCTCAAAGCATTGTGGACCTAAGTCCACAGATCAGCTTGTAGTCAGTAATTCTACTGAGAATTTATTGCTTGTACAATTAAAAATTCTAACTGTTCACTGATTTGCCCTGGATTTGTGATCTTAAAAAATACTCCTTTCCCTCACCATCAGGTGCAGGTGGAAGGCAAGAACAAAATGAATTTTAAGAACGTAGCACAGATAACAATAGCTGGCTGCCGAGGGCTGGGAGGAGAAACACACAGAACTATCTGGTTGGGGAGGTCTTGCCTCCATTCATCTCCGGGTGGCAAAGCACTCAGAAGTAGAGCTGTTCTCTCCTCTGGCTCCATCTTAACCATCTCCCGCTACAAAGCACATCTGCCCACACTCTGTAATCAGCAGGACAAAGAACACAGTCTAAGCCTCCAAATAATAAAAGACTAAGCGGAGAGCAATCGGAGAGATGAATTTGGGCTCCTGCGACTCCACGTTTGCTGGTGTGTAACAGAGATGTCACCGCACTTTTCACAGCTTGTCACTATCCTGGTTTTTAGTCTCGGTGAAACCTACATTCTTGCCATAACACTTAAAATAAAGGAATTTAAATCTGCTGAAATTGGGAATGTAAAAATAACTCAAGCTAACTTTTTTACATACTAAAGAAATATTGTATTTTTTTTTTTTAGAAAACCCCCAGAGTGGGTATTTTTGAAACATACTGTATGTTTGCATCCTTAAAGGTATCTAGAAATTAGTATATGGGAGGCTTAACAGAAGTTTAACAAACAAAACAAAATTTCAGCTATGATCTCCTGTACCCAACTATTTCTAACAGAATACCTATTTAAAAAAAAAAAAAAAAAAAAAAAACTACTGTCGTAATGAATAATGTGCGTAACAAGAAGATACGGGTAATCTTTTATGATACAGGAGGAGATGACAATTTCAGGTGAATATTTTAGGTTGGTATGCCATCAAGTCTGCCCTATCATGGAAGTACTAATGTAGCGAGACATTTCTGAACACATGGGCATGCACACGTTCCAGTAGACCTTGACTTACAAATACTGAAACTTGAATTTTATTCTCATGCCTCACAAAATTTATTATTGTTTTTCCCAGTACCCACTGCCAAAACCCTTGGTTTGTGGATCATTCAATATCAGGCAGCAGGATAAATCTCAAGCTTTTCTACCATATACATTTTTAAAAAGTCAGATCACACAGCAGGTAAGGGCTTACAAACCGGGACAGGTCACTTTGTTCCCTAACAGGTTTGGCTTTCAAATAGATTCTCCCCAATTAGCACACCCTCTGAAAGATCAACTTTCTTAGGAGATTATAAAGGAAAAATAATGATACCAATGCTATACTTGGGGAGGGAGGGGTTGTCTAGTTTAGTTCAGAGTTACATCTGTTGGATTTTTCCAAAGAAGAGAATCAAATTTATAGCCCAATTAAGCCACTATGTATTTTTTTCCAATTTTAAACGTCTATAATCAAAGTCAGGCGTGGTTGTGCATGCCTGTAATTCCAGCCCTCAGGAGGCGGAGGCACTAAGATCCCCTTGTATTTGAGGCCAGCCTTGGCAACATAGTGAGACCCTGTCTCAAAACAAAATAAAACAAAAACAAAAAGTCTATAATCATTCTTGCATCCAGTGATTCTCTCTTTATAAGAGGAAAGAGATATTGAGTGTCACACCACAAACAATACTCATAATTCTCAACCAGTTTGAGAACAAAAACTCATTTCAAGTTCAAGAGACAACAGAGTTCAAACACTGCAAGGTATCTCAAATAAATACACATTACCTATAAAAAAACTAATGTGAAAACACAAATGATTATTTTTACGTATTTTGCCATCACACTAAAATCTGAAATTATTTCTTCATTTACAACTGTTGTAAGAGCTGGCATGGCGTGATCATGCATGTATTCGAGGAAGACATAGGAGAACACGAGAGACAATTATAAACTTTCAATAATCATCTGACAGGCTTCTTTTAAAGCTCAGCCACCTCATTTCAAGATCCCACCTCACTCCACAATGTTTCAAAATTGCATCAGCCATGGGCTAACGGAATTATGAAAGATTTACACAATGAGATACCCAAACAACACTGTCACAGCGTGTGTGCTGACGTGGAAAGATGCTCACAGTGCATCTGCGGCTCAACACCTGAAAAAGCAGGTTGTTCTGAAGCACTATCATCACAGTTTTATTAAAAAATGTCTCCAATGGTCTGGAAGGATATACATAATTCGGAAAACTAGTAATGGAAAACCGTTAAATGTAAATAAGCTTCAAGAGTTCAACTTAAAACCCATTTTATTTTTGTTTCAATACATTTTATGAGATTGCTACCCTTCACATCACACTTTTATAATACAAAAACTTTTAATTTAAACACATGTGTACAAAATGTTTGCACACACCAAGCCATGTTCCCGTTAACTGCTGCAGCCGCACAGCAAACTCCTGAAACCAAGTATGTAAGTCAGAAAGAAGCTCTACTTAGTATCAGCCTTATTTAATGGTTAAGAATTCCAAATATATAGTGTGGGGTTAAGTGTAATAGAATCCAGTTAGTGGGAGAAAAACACTTAAAGGCAATGCCTCTTGGGCAAAAGCCCATAGAGAGATGTGTTGAAGTTTCAAAATTTTAGCCTCCAACAGACATACGGCTTGGACATTCATGTTTGAAAAGTCTTAGCATTTAAAAAAAAAAAAGAATGAAACAGAGATAGGGGTGCAGCTCTAAGCTAGAACATGTGCTTTATAGGCATGAAGACCTAGATTCGATATCCAGCACCAGGGAAACACCCACATATATCAACGAGGACACACTAAGAGGTTAAGAGGCAGAAAGACATTTCCAACTTCCAAAGGAGGCCACCAGTTTTAGAAATTCTGCTCTCTTCTTTTTCTTGATGGATACAGTAGCCCAAAGACCCCAAACTGAGCAGGTCCACAAAGCAAGCCAATGATTATTGTTGTCGCCCGGCTAATGTCCCTCAGATTCCAGCCAGGTGGCTGGCAGGAAGTCTGAAGCCATCCTCATGACAGGCTCCCCAGGGCCACTGCCTTCACTTGTGGCAAATGGCAGGACGAGCACATGCTCACTTGCAGGCCATTGTCCACACCGTGACTTCTACCTAGAACTAGCTCAGCCACCCGAAACCGCATTGAACTATAACCAGAAATACATAAACGGCAACCCACGCTTTGCAAACACGGTCAAGGGGGAACTTTGTCATCAAGAGGACTTCTCAAGGTGATGTGTTACTTGGCTGATTTTGGTATGCTGTAGGATCTATAAATAATTGCTAACACCAGGCAGGATGTTCATTATACGAAGCAGTGATTTAGCAATAATACATTATTTAGCATTTCCTTAAATTGTTTCTCAACCCCTCTGTTAACACCATGCCATAATGGAGTGAAATTGGTGACTTTTGAGAGTAAATGTAGTGTAGTCCAGAAGGCATTTGGGGTGCCATGCTAGTACATTTTTAAGTATGTTCTATATAAGACCAATGATGGAAAACACAACCTTTGGCCCTCTATGTCTCCTCTCTATCCCCATAATTTGTGGACCATAGTAGTCTCAACTGACTAAGATGTGTTACTATTATATCTATAAAAACTGGAGAGAATTCTATGTATGATACCTGCATGCCACTTACCACACATTTTAATATACAACACTGACTCGGAAACGCGATCAGATAAATTTGGAAATATCATTTACTGGATCTTTTTAAAATCACACAGATGTTTGAAAAATAATTGATTTACCATATCATTCACAATTTCTATAATTACGTAAATGACTTTAGGATTCACATGGGCATATAAAATTAGAAGCCAAAGTAAATTTGTGAAATATTTATTTTACTGACTGCTATTTAAGACTATACCAATTTAACTATCCTTTATTGTTAGCCTTAATGTACCTTAGATCTGGTAAAAATCTTATTGAACAAATCTGTTGTAACTAAAGAGACAACAGATAACAGATTCCTAACTAAGGAACGTGGGCTAAATGTGGAATCTTAATGATTTTTTTTTTGAGTAGCATTTATAGGAATGTGGAAAATAGTAACGCCTATGAAGAAAGCACTTTTGGGTAAGGTTTTAAAGTTTTTAGAACTCTATCTTCCTCTCGATTTTCTATTTATTTACTTGCTTATTTTGGTATACTTAACAGGGACATGCTACATCAGTTATATCCCTGGCTCTCAATTTTCCTTTGCAAGGGAAACAAATCACCATTTTCAGCAAAGTATAGCAACTTTTAGTATTAAGAATTTGATTTATATATATATATATCTTGGGTAAGCAATTCTAATAATTATTATAACATAAATCAATACAAAGAACCACTGATTGTATTTTGATTTTTTTCATGAAACTTCCCATCACTTTCCAGTGGAAGCTTTATTCAAAGATGGAAGTTTATCCAAGCTCTTGCCCACTAAAACCATTTTGAAAGACACCAAGTTAGTCTAACATAGGACCCATGTAAGTCATGGCGTGGGTAGTTAAAATAGTATCAAAACAGGGCTGGGGATTTAGCTCAGCGGCATAAGGGCCTGCCTTGTAAGCGTGTGGTCATGAGTTCGATCCCTGGTACCAGTAAAAAAAAAAAAAAAAAAAAAAAATAGCATAAAAAGATTTTCAAACTTAACACTTTCCATATTTAATTGCTCTCAACACAAATGGTCAGAGCACAGTATTTTAAAAGTCTTCCACATAAGGGCCTAAAGCCCTCACTCAACCTTAAACATACTTAATATACTGAAATCCATATGTGGAATTTCTTTAAAGCAAATAATTTTTTCAACCACCAGATACTTAACCATTCCAAATCAAGAATGTTCACCAGCATTTCTTACCACAGAATCTATTAAGTGATTATGCATCAGTATCTCTAAGTAGCCTGAATTTCTGCACTTATCCTATGCATTTATTATCTTGGTTTCTATTAATTCTAATTTTCAGAACACAGTTCCTTTTACCCTTGAAGCTAAGCTTTTTTAAATAGAATAAACCATGTAGTGTGCCTATGTATGTTAGTGCCTCAGCTAAATTGATGTAAAAATTGTTCCAAATTCTAAATTTTATAGTAACTCTGGTTTTTAATCTTAAAATTCAACGTAAGAAGTTCTACCTACCCTACAATACTGTTACCTACTAAAAATCAGAAACAAATGAGCCATTACTTTACAAAGTGAGTGAGACAGAGAGACAGTTCATATAAAAACACCACCTTTGTCAAAACACTTGGAAATCCAATATGCTAAGTAAGTGAAATAAATGCCTTCAGTCAGCTTAGTTTTTGTAACGAACTGCTATCGATGGACAGACTTCCTGAAGAGCTTACTCTCGGAGGACAGCGCCTGCTTCCCCCTTATCTGTGTGCCCAGTGTGAGCAGCAGGAGCTCACTGGATGGCTGGGTGGATACTGCAGACCCCGGCCTCAGAATACAGGAGAGGCCTCCTAACTGAGAGCAGTCACTTTAGAAAGTTAATGGCCTGTTTTATCTAATTTCAAACAGGCCAGCAGAAGTGATTAAAACTGATCCTGTCGGATGGCAAATTAGCCTGGTAAGTAAAATGTATAGCAATTTGGGGTGCTGTCAAATGTCTCAAGTCCACAGATCCCATGGTGGCAATAGAAATTCGAAGAAAAGGAGGACTTCTACATATGTCCCTCTGGTCCAGATGCCAGGGAAAGGGAGGCACTTAGCACCTCATGTTACCAAGTCCCCACTGCCTAGCTTCTCCAAGTGAGCTCTAGCAGCAACCACACCTGGATCTACTGTCACTGGCCCCCAGGAGAGAAGGTTTGGAAACAGAGAAGCACCATCTGGAAGGGGAAATTTGGCAGTCATTTTATATTTGTGGTCTCCAAAAAGGTAAGAGGCTCATGTTGTATTTTGTGTGTCTCTGTTGCTTTATTTCACTTTTCTAGTAGCTGGTTTTCACTGTACTTTATGAGTAATGTTGATCCACATGAATTGAGAATCTTGGGGCAAAATGGAAAAGCCGTTGGCAATAGATAGGTAAAGAAGCACAGACTCCACCCAAAATAAAGTTCTCTAAAAACAGCAGGCTTGTTACACTCGGAAGAATACTGATTTGCCTACAGTCTTCTCTTACATCAGTTAAATATTAAGATTTTTGAGAAGCAGATAATTTTGCCCATGAGTAATACACTAAGCTCCTTTGATTAACATCTGAATTAATCTAGAAATATTTGAATTGAGGGCCAATGAGACACCAAATAATCAAAACTATTCAGATAAATTGAAATATTAATTAACATGTTTCACTTGGAAAGGGAAAGTTCTGTGATCAAACGAGTTTGGGATAATACATTCCTCCCCCTGGCTTCTCCAAGGGAAGCATAACACATATCAGTATTAGGGATCCTAGAAAGGGCAATAATTTTTTATAACTATATTTAATTATAGTCATATGATCCTCTTATTACTACATTATTTAGAAAACACCACTTTGGAAATGCTGCTAATGTCAAAACCCTTCTAGATGAACAATCAGAAACTTTTCCAGAGTATCATGAACTGGCTCTTTGCTTCACCTATGCATAAATTTGCCTACCCACCTCACCATCCTACTGAGCTGCCACATCAAATGAGTAAATGACCTAAAAGAAAGTTCATTCTGGGCACAGCCCTTGTTGTCCTATAACCCTCACCCCTGTAGCCCAACAACCAGAAGTGCGAGCCAATTTCCAGTCGTTCTGTAGAGCGTTCAGTGCTGTCTCCCCATCCTCTACCCACCCACTTCCAGCAAAGATTACTGTGCTGCTTCCCTTGAAAATCCCTAGTGTTTCCTACAGGTCTCCCTTGACAGATACGGTTGGTAGGCACCTGCCCTGCCCTTTCTTGGAAATGCAGGGTGAGTAGAATCAGGAGAAAGCTCTGCATTTGGCAAAAGCTCCAGCTGGGGCTCATGCCCACTTGGGCGGGTGCAGACATGTCTCAGAAATTGTAAGAAGTGAGAGATGGGTGGGACCACAGTACTTCGGGACTGTGGGTGCTCCTTGGAACACCCCCCTCCAAATCACCTGCTACTGCACCTACAGTACACAGGGCACTCAGTGATGACCTGCTCTGTGGGATCAATACTGCATCTCTAAGCAGGAGAACCATCAAAACATGAATGGTATCACAGCCTTGAACAAGAAAGCACTGTGACAAAGCACTCGTGTCGGGGCTTTGACAGCCTCTCTTTCCCACCCAATGCCATAACCCAGTTTCTATTCGACACTGAGTTCCCTGTTTCAACAATCAATAATACATCTTCCCTCAAATGACTGTTACTTTATAGTTCTGCTGCTCTTCTGTTTACTTCACAGGGGCCCCCAGAATTTGCACTACTTCTACAAGGTCATGTGGTCAGTGAAATGCAGAACAAGGAATTGGCTTTCCCTTCTAATCGCCAAACCACAAGGTCTTTGTTAAGGTCAAAATTACCATGAAACATTATTTACATAGTACACAAGGCACTCAGTTCTGCAGCTGTTACAAACACTAGCCACAAGGTAAAATAAAAAAATAAATAAATAAAAATCAAGAGATAAGGAGCCCTTCACTTTACTTACTGTTCACGTAAACAGTAAATGTCATGGAAGCATTGACATCAGAGTTAGACACGAAAAATGTGTAAGTGCCTCCTTCGGTCGCTTTTAGCCGGGTTAGATGAAGCTCATTGACATATCTATAAAGAAAGGACAATAAATCAACCCCTGCAGACAGCCTGCTTTTTTCACAGTTTCCACCTGGAAATTGTATGTTTGGAGGAAAATATGATTAATTTAATGTTAACAAAATCTATACTAAGAAATGTGCAATTTGGGACAAATGCCCACCATGTGAGTGAACAGAGTGTAGACAGGCTACCTGACCACTCCGTTCCCTCCCCGCCTGTGCTTTCTGCCACTTGGTTGCCCTGTGACCACCTCCTTCTTTGCCCCATGGTGCTTTCTCCAGCCTCCCTCACACCAGTGCTCTGAACTCACCTGGCCCGCCTGGCTTTGTGCCTCCTACCTGACGATGCCCCTGGCATTCACAAATTCACCATCTTCTCTTGTGTCACCCCCACACCTTGCTTCCTTCAGAGCCACGAGCCCCTGGTTTTCCTCACATACTGTACTTCTCCTCCCAGAGTCTCTTGTAGTATTTGTTATTCATGTGTCTGCTGGTGTGGAGAATGGGCACCGTATGATCCCTGAGCAAATTAATGGTGTGGGCATCGAAGTGGTCATCCCGGGGGGCAGTGCACAGTGGCCTTGCACACTCTTCTGCCATTCCTCATGCCTGGTTACCTATTCTCACCGAGCCACCTGCTGCTTACACACAACCTTCCAATCTCCATCTCTGGAACAGACTTCTCTGTCCTGCGCCTCTGAGCTGCACACGGGCCCCCATCTCCTTGCTACAAGGGGCGGCTATCATGCCTCACTTCACAATCTTCCCCTGACACCACCCATGCAAGTTTAGAGCCATTGGAAACCAGACAGCCTGACCCCTGTAGTCCAAGAGTGACCATGATGGACAGATATAAAAGGATCCGAGGTCACGTGACCCAGGGCCCTACTCGGTGCCCTTCCCTACCAAGTGTCTGGTCTCCTGTTCTGCATAAATTCTTTGCCTCAGAATTCTTATCTCAGCTTCTGCTTGTAAGAGACGCTTCCTACCTAATATACTTCCTGCCTGGACATCTTCACTCAAGATTACCCTGTCAACCTCCAATTTAACAAACTCTAAACTGGCCTCACCATCCTTCTCCGTCTTCTCCTTGTAGGATATGACCTCTTATCATCTAGCCCTTTAAGAGCATTTTTAGTTCTTACCTCCTCTGAACCCCTGGATCACCTGGACACCTCAAATTCCATTCTCTCCCCCACCTAATCCTTAGTCCTTGGCCCAGGATACCATCACTTCTCTCCTATAATCCTCTAGCAGTCAGACAGCTCCTGACCAGAAAAGTACGTGATCTCTCTCTCTCTCCAAGGACCTAATTCTTATCAGTAATTTGCTCTTGGTCAAATTACTTCACCCTTCTATACTTCAGTTTCTTCTCTCAAAAACAGGGAAATAAGAGTGTCTACACATAGGGTTTGTGAGCAGAGACATTACTGAGTAGAATGTGTAAGGGACTTAGAGCCATGCCTGACAGACACAAAAGCACGCAAATACTATCTTTTTATTACAATACTTTGAAGATCAAACGAGAACTCTGATGTAAAAGCTTTTGAGTTCACTGCCCAGCTCAAAGCTACTGTACTTAATGATTTTGTTTATTTTTTTCTCAGAGTTTTAAGAAACAAATAAAAAGTACCAGCTTACTTCTTTCTGTGCAGAGAGTTACTCATCTCACCCTCAATATACGACCACTGCTTTGGGTTATCCTCAGAATTCTAGGAAAAAACTGTCTCTCATTTTACAAATAAGAAAACTTAGGCAGAGACTTTCTTTGTGTGTGTGTGTGTGTGTGTGTGTGTGTGTGTGTATGCAAATATACTCTAGAAACACAGCAAAAGGGAATATATGGATGAGGACTCAAGTCTTCCTTTCTTACCTGGGGGTCTTCTCTTGCACGGAGGGGTGACAGATGTGAATCTGAGAAGGTCAATGACAAGAAGGACACAGGCATAAGCCCCAGGGCAAGGCCCATTCTTACCTGATGTTACTTTCATTCTTAGACTTGGGATAATCGTCCCATTTGTTGGTGGAGGTCCTGTTCATATATATCCACTGATGGTGTCCAGGTTTGGGGTATGCCTCATATTCAACAATCAAATCTATGTTTTCTCCATCATTTACAAATACAGTGGTGTTCATCATGGAGAAGATATTAATGAATCCTTTATCTAATTAAAATAAGACAGAAGCTGTTATCTACTACTATCCTAACCAAAAAAAAAATATACACATATATTATCCCGTTTGGAGTTAAAAGATGAGGGACTGAGACTGCCAGTACTAACTGGCAATAATAACAACTAAGAAAACCCTGACTGGCTATGTTACCGCCCATTTTGCTCGTGGAGACCCACTCTCCTAGTGTGAGTGATGGGCACTGGAAATACTGACTCTCCCATCTCTGAAGCATCATCAACTCTAAGGTCTTCTCAATCCACTATGCCTTAACATTACTAGGTTTAAATGTATTTGGGTTAAACAGCCCAGACTCAGACTCAGTAATAATTGTTTATGTGATTAGAAGGTGTCATAAGTGAAAGAGACATCCTACCTAATAAAGATATTCAAAGAATGTCATTTGATATATGAAGAAAAATATAAACCTTCTGATATCATTTATTACTGAAAACTTAAGACATTTTAACAATCAAACCATACTTTTAACCAAACCAGAGTTGACTCCTGTCTGACTTTTAAAGAGGGGATAGGTTTTGAGGCTTTTGGAAGTACCAGAGTAAAAAAGAAAAAAAAAATGCACAAAAGAGTCAACTACATAAACATTTCCACTTAGTAAAATTAAATAGTATAACAGGGGAAAAAGGACATTAGAATACAGAAGGAAAATTGTTTGGCTAAACTAGTAATTAAAATTATGATACTGAGTTTCACTTATTAAAAATAGCAAAACTAATTTAAAATAAATTCAAGAATCTTGCAAGTATGATAAAAGTAGCACACTGAATTACACACTGTAAAACTGGCAGTTCTTTTAGGAAAGCATTTAGCCATACAGTTTTTTTTATATTATCTATTTTTAAATCGAATCCTGTAATTTCCATTAGAGTGTTTTTAAAAATGGGGTGGATGGAGATGCGTACGGAAAAGTGACGTTTGTACTGTTTACAATTTTTTAACTAACAAAATAAAGAACTGGTTAAATAAATAATACAGAGATGGACACATAATAAAGAGCCTGAAACGGGGCACTAAAATAATTGCCAATATTATTTTTATGTCACTATTTTTAGTGTTTACAAATGCCAACAACTGTCCTAAGCATAATTTTATTTAATACATAATGTGTATCCTTCCAACAATATTGAAAAGTAAAGCTTTAACCTATTTTATAGACAAAGAGGTTATAGATTGAAAACTTCTAATTTGTAGATAGAGCTTATAAGCTCTAACTTATAGATGAAATAAATGGTTTGCATTTGGCTCAAAAGCTACATAGCAGAGACTAGCTTTCACTACAAGTCTGAGACGTCAGGGCTGGCCCCTTCCTACTGTAGCATTTCCTGAAGTCTATATATTTTAGGTGAGAGACAGTAAGAATATAAATAAAATCGTATGTATAATTAAACTCTTACATACAAAAATATAAGCAATGTACCAAAACTCTTAAAGATGGTTATATCAAATTAATGGGATTAGGAAAGAATCTTAACTTTATTTTTTTTCAAACTTTTAATATGAATTATAAAATTATCATTCATTAACAAACAAAATATATGGTTCAACTGTCTTTTTCCCATTGTGCCAATTAAAAAAGGATTTTTCAGGTGAGAATGAAAATCATCCAAATGAAAACTGGAGAAAGATGGAAACTCCCAAACCCGAACATGAATCATAAACAATATACTCTCTACCATTCATTAAGCCAATTAAGGTTAATTTTAAGGAATAAATGTTTCAACCTGCATGATACATAAAATTATTAGGTTCTCAAACTCAGACATTCATAGTACACAATGCAAAATACTCAGGTATTTCAAGTAACATTTTCAGTGAGATTATTTCTTTCACAATAGTCATATATAAATACTTAAGTCCTCCTGATTTTTTTAAACTCTCATTTGCTCAATACAGAATTATGTCTTATAATGGAACACAGCTTCAAATTCATAGCATGTAAAAATTATTAGAACTCTGGATGCTACAAGAAAGAATCAAAGAACTGCACTCAAGTTGTTGTAATATAAAATAGTTTTTCATATACTTCTGCATTAAGAAATTGGTGATATGTTAGCAAGCAATCAATGCAACCTCTTCACCTGCCAGTTTCATGAAATCTGCTGCCTCTTCTCCTTTGCACAGGTGGGAGTGATGAAACTGTGTTTCTCAGAAGAGAGGAATGCGGACAGAGCTAAAGCAGGGTACACTAGAAAGTCCCACTGGCAGAGCCCAGCACTCAAAACTCTGTCAGCTCCTAGCCCCTCTTGTCACAGCTACCAAAAAGGCTGTGTGGGATGATGCACGAAGTTAAAACTCAATCACCTTTTTACTGTCTACATATATCCCATCACAGCACACACATAACTCAGCTATAAATCGTTGTTTTAAAATTATCTGAAAACAAAACAACTCAGGGTGGTCCCCCATCCCTCTTTCCCCATTCTATGTTGTACCCAAACCCTATTCCTAGTCCCTAAATAATACTTTTCTCTTTGTCCCTTCCTGTTCCTGTTCCACCACACCTCACTTTCCAAACAATATAAAACTAGATTCAGATTTCACAGCCACAAGTCTTTCCAGTCACACATTTCTAATTCTTGGAAATTGATGAATGGATTTTTAAAATCCGATTACATACAACAATATGCTCAAAACATCCTTACTAATTGCTTTCTGGAGCTGAAGCTGATATATCAACATGCTCCCTAATCAACTTAGCAAATTAGTGCTCATGGCGTTTAATATTTTAAAAGCATAGCCTTCTATTCAAATTAATAAATGGTTCACAGTCACACTTAGGGACAGAGTAGTACTCTTTCTGTGTGGAGACTCTATAATTGCAAGTGAAACTTGAAATCTTTTCAAGTTCAGTCTGGTGAGATATTTTCCATTAGAACATGGCTTCAGAAACACCAAAACTTTATGAGATTATTGTGGGAAAAATCAGCGCTCTAACACTGCTACATAAATTATTGAAGAAGTTGGAGGAGGAGAAGAGAGATATGAACACATATTGGTAGTTCTAGTACTACTCATGATGGCAAATTTTTCATTACCTTGGAATATTTAATCAAAGCCAAGCACTAAGACTACAGCTGCATTAAAAAGACAGGAAAACAAACATTTAGTGGGATTTTCAGAGTAGGGAAGACAATAATAAACCAATTATGCATACCAGATATGATGGGGTCAGGGGTAGATGATTATGTTTTCATTGATGGTATATAAAATCCATGTCACAATGAGCCTCCTTCCTGAAGGTTTAGGCTACAATCTTTATGGTTGCAGAACAGGGTGAGGGAGAGGGGGACAAAAGGCACTAGATGCCCAGCTCACCCCGTACTAAAAATGCACAAGAGCCAACAAGTGACAAAGGCAGGAAAGCTCTAAACTAAACAATTCAGAGAAACATTTCAGGCCCTGGGCATTTGCGTTCTCTGACAAAGAAAGTCTACAGCCACTTCCAAGCTCAGATCTTTCATCAAGGACCAAAATTTCAGAAAAAGCTCAACTTATACTTGGCGTGATGGGTGGGTGGCACAGAGGAGGAGAGGTTTAACTTCAGTAACACGTTTCTGCTTTTCTCTGTTAAACCAGTACAAGGCGCTTTTGTATGCTAGTGTCATGATAATACTCATTCATTCATTCATTCATTCAGTGATAATAAAATTCTAAGAATCTGTTCTTAGAATTCCATTTGCATAAAAAGGAAACTGTCTAGTAATTTCTTTCACTTTTGCCAGTAATTTATACATTTCCATAGATATTTACCTACTACTTTCAAGGTTGTTGTGACATTTGCTGATCCAAAAGTATTATTGGCGTAACACATGAACACTCCAGAATCATTAACTCTTGTTGGGCTGATTGTCAATGTTTCTTGGCGCTCATAATTGAAGTCACCCCGATGCCAGCTATTACGTTTCACCTGGGCTTTAGTTAGCTGGTTTCAGAAGGAGGAGAAAAAAAAAATCAAAGATTACCATATAATTTATATTCAAGATCTTTCCTAAATTAAAAATAGCAGCAATTAACTTCTTCATATTAGCATTCATTATACATGACTTAAGTAGGAATAAAGCATCATGACAGGCTGTCATTGGAACCCTTCATATTACAGAATTATATTGAAAGATAGTCATTATCAGTGATTACAAAAAGACAGGAACACTAATTTCAACTTCTCTGCAGTATTAGATTTTAGAAGTAACTATATTAAAAAATTACACAATACTGACATTTTATGAGTCAGCATACTTTTATTAACATTTCCTCTTATTTATATCTTTCTGTTGTATATTCCAGTGATGAAAGAAAATACAGTGCTACTAACAATAATATTCATTTTATTAACATTTCTTATCTGCAGAAATGAAAACAGAATCAGACTTTATTCAAATAATTCATAAATTCATCACACCGCTCTTAGAAGGGAGTGCCAAGGTATATAAAACACGTAAGATCAAGCCCCAAAGTATTCGAGCAGTGGCTGATGAGAAAGGACTGTCAGGTTACCCTTGTGGTTTCCTCCCACTCATTATTTGTCCACAGACAAGACAGGAGATTGCTTGCATTTAAAATATTTTTAAAAAGTAATAATAACAAACCACAGCAGAAAAGATTAAAGAATTGAATGAAAATAGCTTTCTGCCTGTTCCAATTTTCTGCAATGTACATGCATTCCTATTATAACGGGAAAACAAAACAATTAAAAAATCAAAGCAAACAGGAGCTGTTACAGACATGAAATGAGACCAAGCACAATGACTTGGGCAGGCTACGGTGGCCCTAATTGGAGGGACTGGAAGCCAGTGTGGTAGTCACAACTTCCTTCTGTAGAGCAACTTGGTAGTGTAACACTCTGTTTATTTCAAGAAAACAATTTAAAAGACAAAACTCTAAGATGTCAACTGCAGTGAAAGCTTGAAATGACCTAAGTGTCTTATCAGGTAGAGATAACAACAAAAATTATGACTATGTGGCAAATAAATGTTAATGTTACATAAGAAGTGGGTGTGGAATGTATCTTAATACTACAACCGTGTGATAAAATATAAAAAAAATTACAAGCAGCATTTATAAAGACAGCAACTTGTGACCACTAAGCACCATGTGACAGCCCACATTGAGTTATGCTCTCAGTATGTTTAAAATGCCCAGATTTTGATGATTTGGTGTTAAAAAAACTAATGCAAAATACCTTATTAAAAGCTTTTATATTAAGTAGAGGATAAAGTAACATTTGGATACACTGGGTCAAGTAAGATATATCATTAAAACAAATTTTACCTTTTTTTTTTTTTGCTTTTTGTAATTGTGACTGGCAAATTGAAAATTACATGTGAGGTTCATTCACATTTTATTTTTGTTACACATTATTACTTTCTACAAAGCTGGGGCTATACCTATTTCTATTTTTTTACTAATGATATTACATTTTTGTAATTGTTTTGGTGGGGAGATTTCATGCAGGGCCTTGCACTTGTTAGGTGGGCACTTACCACTAAGCTACACCCGCAACGCAATTTCTAAAAAACATTTTACATCAAAATGAACATGAATAAATGTTGACTGCTGACCATGAATGAAAAGCAGAGAAACTTGCTTTGCTATAGCTGTGAACTTGTGGGCAGGTCGCACACCATTAGTCTTAGCTTTCGTCCTAGAAGGGTGTAAAGGAACAAGTGTGTCTTTCTAGGCCTTCCGGCAGGCTAAGGATTTGAAGCCACCCCTGAGCTGCCTGTTTAGTTGGCAGAAATCTGTCATTTTGCTGCATAACAAGATCAATAGCTAAAAAGAGGCAACAGCAAAGCCAAGTGACATTTTCTTCCTGGCCCTTCTGAGGTCATTGTTTTTCAGATGTCTCAAAAAGCAGTGACAACGATTAGACAACACACTAAATTCTAAAATGAACTATCTTCCCTCTGCCTCTTTCATGAGGCCAAGAGTCAACAGGGAGGTAAACAAATAGTTAGAGTGGTCAGTGCCAGACCAAATGGCTTGGTCCTAAGCAAAGCAATATCCAGAGCCAAACCAAAAGATCATAATTTAGGATACTGTCAAACTCAGAGTTAAAAGCAAGTAGACTACTAGACTTCAGAACCATTAGAAAAGCTAACCAAGATTAACAAATGTTGAATCAACTTCAAGGTTCTTTTTATACTTAAGTAACTACAATAACCCCAAAACTCACTTTCACCCTATATTTCATGATGAATTAACCTTATTCTAAATGATTGGGATCAAATGTTAGGATTTTTAAGATAATTTAATAGTGCTAACAGTATTCCAAATTAAGCCAAAAATATCAATAAAAAATTCATGGGTGAACGTTGGCCGAGAGCCAGGAGCCCCATCTGTGAGTCACACATCACATATTGTTTGCACGTGATTTGGTTTTCTTTAACCCTTGGCAGTGCACGCTGGGATTTCCCCAAAGAGCTCCCAACACTAAAGGTTTATCTACCAGCGCCAGTGGATTAATTGGGAATGGCATGCAGGGCTCCTGGGAAAAATGGTGCAGAACCAAACCGCCTGGGGCAATTTAATTTCTCATCTCAAAAAGACTAATTTTCAAGTAATACAGAGGCTCCAATGGACACACACAATCTAAATTGTTCTCTCATCTGAAATCACAGATTATAGAAAGCCAATTAATATGGTATTGTTTCCTGTAAAGTTAGCCAAAAATCCATATGGAAGCCATTATGTTTATTACATTATATGATATGAAAACTAAAACTTGTTTCCCTGGGCCACTGGTTTGAAAGAACAAGTCTCTGAGACAAACTATCTTCCCGATCAATGGCAGGCTTGATGTAGCGAGATATCATCCATCACGTCTCCATGAATATCACCACGATGTCTCTGCAGTATGCTAATAGACACAGCTGGTTGGTTTGCAAAGAATCTTTAAATAGGCATGAAATTGCCAATGGTGAAAACAGGGAATGAGGGAGACGAGGAAGAAGAGAAATTAGAGTACTTTTTTCTAATTTATATATATATTTGTAATGAAGAGAAACCAGTGTGACAACTAGCAAGTAGGTGACCAAGACTATCCAAAAAAGATTAAAATTTCACTCAATCAGAATCTTAAGGTGAAAATATTACAGACATTAAGAAAATTTTAAAATCCTATTGTTAATGTAAGTTTAGAGATAGAGAGGGGGGAAAAAACCCTTCAAATAAAACCAAAATAGGCACATGCCTGTAATCCCAGCACTCAGGAGGCTGAGGCAGGAGGATCACTGAGTTTGATGCCAGCCTAGACTACATAGTGATCAGGGCAAGCCTGAACTACAAGTGAGACCCTGTCTCAAAATAAATAAATAAGTAAATAAACCTACCTAACTGAAATTGACCTGGGATGCATCTCAGTTGCACAGTGCTTGTGTAGCATGTGTGAGCCCTGGGTTTAATCCCCAGCACTGCATGCAAACACACACAAGATATGGCTAACATGGTACTAACACACAGTAGTCATTGAATATGCATTTGTTAAATGAGATCGTAAACATGTCTAAATGTTTCAGCTTAAAGATAACTGTCTTATTAATCATAACTATAACAAACAGAAAATCATTAGTAACTTATTCTCAGGTAACCAGCTTCAAAGGAGGGAATCAGAGCCCTACCTTTCCTCAAAAACATCTCAAAAGATGAGGCTATTTTGGAGCGGGGGGAAGACCTTTCTTGTGCATGTCTGAGACTGTTTAGTCTTTGAAATTATGGGGAAGAAAAAGGCCACTCTTTCTACTATTTTAAGTCATCTGGCTTGAGCAGCACAATAGCTTTAACCCAAGCCATTTATTCACGCAGTTAACCATTCTTTTTCCTTAATGTCCCTAATAAAACCATTCAAAGAAACACATTAAGTAGTAACACGAGGCTACCATTCTCTACAATTTTCTCAGAATTTACAACATGACAGCTACCTGTCACTAATGTGGAAGTACGTAATGGGCAAGCGCATCGGAACTCTCCCAGACAACTTCAACTAGACAGACACACCAGTGGGCTCATGCCAGCACACGCTTTCACAGGAAGCCCTCACCGTCTCCCACACAGACACGATACATTAAGACAAACGAAAGAAGTAATCCACTCACCTGACTGTTCTCTTTTATCCACATTGCACCCACGGAACTAGACACATCTTTTATTGTGCATGTCACTGTAAATTCTTCCCCTTCCCTCAGAAGATAGCTGGGTTTAGACACAGACACAACTGGTATAGCTTTGATGGCTGGAATAAAGAGATGCAGAGCTTTAAGAATTGGCTCTATTACCACAGGAAATCTTAACTTGCCGTTTCCCCTTATGATGGTCACAGCTTACTCTGTCATCTTTTAAATAAAACACAAAATGTGGTACAAACCTACTTGTACTATTTGTACATCTGAAGACTTGTATGTATTTAATCCACAATTAAATCACATATCCTATACTGAGTGACGAGGCAGGTATGTCTACATGAAATCATACTGTTTCTGGGAAATACCTTTTTAAAACAGGAAGCCCTGGCATTGTGAAGCAGCTTTATGATTTCGTGGGATCTGACTTATACCTAATTATATTCTTTTAACCAAACAGGCACCTTTCTCACTTGTTACACGAATAGTACCTTGCTCTCTTCTGAAGATCCCAAGTCGGTTTTGTTTTGTTTTTAGTTTTTCTGACAAGACTTCACTATGTAGTTCAGACTGGCCTTGAACTCATTTTCGTAGCTGAGGTTGGCCTCGAACTTGCAGCAATCCTACTAACTCAGCCTCCTGAGTGCTGGGACTACATTTATGCACCACCATACCCAGCTAAAATCCCACGTTTTAAATAATCATGTTTTCCTTAATTTAAAGAAGCATACTTTTTCAAAAGTCTTAATAAAAATTCTACTCCAAATTTGAATGCCAAATGTTATCAAATTAGGTACTTTCAAAATCTAGATCATGTTCAGCTACTGAAATATTGTTTAATATGCCACAACAGTATCCAGGCCCACTGTCACTTGTTACTCTCCTTTTTGATTCTCAACTAGTTTGAGAAGGCATCAAGATTAATGGGCTAGGGGGCTGGGGATTTAGCTCAGCAGCATAAGCGCCTGCCTTGCAAGCAGGCAGTCGTGAGTTCGACCCCCGGTACCCATAAAAAGGAAAAAGACAAAAAAAAATTAATTGGCTAAAGAGAAAAGCCAATTCACATGTCAATACCAAGTTAAAGAATGAGTTAGTAATCCCAGAGACTTAAGAGGCTAAAGCATGAGGATCACAAGTTTCAGCCTCAACAATTTGGAAACTCTGTCTCAAAGACCAAGGGCTGGGAGTGTAGCTCAGTGGCATCTGCTTCGCACATACAAAGACCCGGGTTCCGTCCCCAATAGTGTGGGAGAGAGGGTGGCTCACTTATAGGTTAATTGTTTCAAAAATCAAGTGTGATTAAAGCTTCCTTCCCATTGGGTTCCTCACTGTGCAAACACACGATGCAACCATGTAATGTGAGACGACCCAAGTCAGTGGGTTTATGACCACCCCACGATGGTCTAAATGCGGGTACACAGCCACCTGAAAGTCACTGACCACCACCTGGGTTTGGGAAGCAGCCATCTCTATCTGGCAGTCTGAAGAGCTCAAGAGCCTGGGCCCTGCTTACCTACACGAAGGCTGACCAGTAAGGAGACAGAAAATATCTAGATGAACAGTCTCTGATGCCCAGAAGGAAGGGACCATACCTGCCCTCACTTTCAGGATGAATCTGTCCGACTGTATCAACTTGCCCTTCTGATAGGCAGTGCAGCGTAGACAGAGTCGATGATAGGCACGCTGCACGTTTCTGATGGTGATGCCAGCCTTGGGGTCGGGCACAAACGTGAGGTCTTCGGGGAGAGGCTTCCCATCGCACTCCTTGAGGGAATAATTGGTCACCTCTGGGTCCGTCAGAGGACAGCGGACCAGCGTGTCATTGTCTTCTTTCCCATACAAGGGAAGACCAATAAGGAAAAGTCTGGCAGGATCTATAAACACAGTAAAAATCCGTGGTTTAAATGACTGGTCACAAGCATTTTTAACCAGTTTAAAATGCTGCCCTTTGGGACAGTCAAATCTGTGCAAACAAGAGAAAAAAATGTATCCAGACAGTACTAACAAGTAAGAGTTAACACTTACTAAACACCTCCATGTGTCAGTGACTAAGGTTAGACCCCTACATACATCCTATCTTATTTAATTTTCACAATGTCTCTGTAGTATAGGTTGAGTAGCCTTTTTCAGAAAGGTTTCATATCAGACATTTCAGATTTTGGAATATTTGCATAGACTTTACCAGTTGAGTATCCCTAATCTGAAATCCACAACCCAAAACTTACGTCATGGTGTAGTTGACAATGTTTCAGATTTCAGAGCATTTTGGATTTCAGATTTCTGGATTTGGTATGGTTCAACTTATAACATCCTCACCACATTATGGATAAAGGAACAAATCTCAAAGCAGTGACACTCCTCAGGTGACATACCCTGGAAAATGCTGTGCAGGCCTCAAATTCAAATCTGAATGATTCGAAAGCTTGAACTCTTATCTGAGAATACTTTAGTTCAATAGTCCCCCCCCCCCAGACCCACACACAAAAGGAGCAGCATCCATGAGTGAGCCAGTCTGATGATTCCAGCTGAGGGCACTGGAGGGTTTCACGGTCTCTAACCCCTCTGTGCGGGACCTTTCCCCAGAGCTGCCAGGATCTAGACTGGTTCAGCTCCTGAAGGGACTCTCAACAATTCTGAGCAGGCTTGGCAGTGCAAGTAACATGTCAATCTCCCTCTATTCACATTCCTGCAGAGAAATACACAACATCAGGAAAAGATAATCTCAAGTGCGCAAGACGAGCTGCAAGTCTCCGAAACACCACGGCAGACACCGTGCTCCCCAAACCAGGACTCTTCTGAGTGCAAAGGACAGTTGGATCATTACACCATGACATCAGACCTTGCCAGGAATGGCCCAGCAAATGGGGATGAGCCACACAAAGACAAGCCTATGTATTTCATGGGCACAGTTTGCTGCCACCCGCTCCCTGTGACTGGTAACACAGATGAACGGGGGGGGGGGGGGGGTCCACTGATTGCATTCAAAAATCTGTTTTCAAATTGTCCTTTCCATATGGAAATCAGGTGTCCTAACAAAGTCAAATTTGACATCCTTAAGATACACCTACATTTTATCAATTAATTTTTAAAACAATGACAGAAGTGAAGTATATACCTGTCAGCCTTACTAATTTCCCTGTGAAGAACTTACAATATGATCGTCAAATTATGATTTGAAGCAAGAGTTGCTTACTGTTCAGGCTGCTCATCCTGAGTCATCAGAGTCTATCTCTTACAACAATGGCCTGCTTTCTTCCATGGCTGTGACACAGATTACTTCAGAATCTGAATGTCTTAACGGTAATAATTATGAGTAGACCAAAGTTATATAGCAGTGTGTGCACTCCGTGAACCAGCTGGCTAATTCTGCAATTTTCCTCAGGTATTCCGTTTGCCACCCATCCTAATACGCAGAAGGATTATTTCATTACACCCAGAAATTACAGCACCCAGGCTGCTTCAATAATGATGGAACTGTAGCCCAAAGCGAAGCTATGGCTTATCTGTGTGTCCTTCTTCTCAGTCACCACTTAGGAAAGGACAACTGATAACTTAGGAGTACAGGAGATGTCCTGGCTATCCTCAGGGTCAGCTTATTAACCCCTGATACTGTGAGCTAGAACTTGCATTGTTCTCTCTCTTACAGTTTCCTAAGGCAGAGCGGTGCAGGTCACCTTACCCAAAGACTGCAAGTGAAGAAACATCCAGTACTCATCCATACTACCATGGATAAGGCTTCTCACCTCAGGCCCCTCTTTAATGACAGCCCCAGGCCTGGAACACCCAGGACTTTTATTTCTTCTCCTGTAACTTGGATTTGTCTTTTAAACTTCCAGTAGTTTAGGTTTTAGTCAACCAAAGGACACAGCCCTATCCAGCAAGATAGTAAAAGCACAAACAGATGAGTCACTAAATATGTCAAAGGAAATGAATAGAAAGCCAGCGTACTGTTTCTTTTGTTTTTAAGAGATCACCTTTTTTTTTAAAAGGAAATCAACTCTACAAATAACCTGTGGCAGACAGCAAAGGCCTAGCTGATCAAGATGGTTTGTTTCTGTTTTTCCATTTTACTCCCTAAGAGTGGGCCAAATCTTTTGAAGTGCTGGTCTATTGAGATTTTACAGGACTTTGGCTCCCTGAAGTGTTTTCACTAAGTGAGAATATCTAGAATCTCAAAGCATTAAGATGCCTCTATCCCAAAGGGCATAATTTATTCTCAGGTTTTACTCAGAGCACTTGGACAAACAGACTAAACATACTGTAATCTCGTTAGGAAGAACATCATAGCCTTGCACACCTCCAGCTGTGGTCACACTCACAGCCACTATGCTTCAAAAGCTGGTGGAAACCAATGAAGAAATACTTCACATTTAGGCTTTCTCAACTCAGCCCCCAAAATTTTAACCTAAGGCTTAGTCATCTAATGTCATTCAAAATTAAGAACCAGACACCAAGTCCTCTAAAGCATAGCATCACAGGAAGCAGGCATTTACCTCTAACAAATACATAGATGGAGCTGCTTAAGCCGTCTTTGTTGATGCACGTGTACCTGCCCGTGTGGCTAGCCTCGGCCTTTTCTCTGACCCACTCACTGTCCTTGTTCTCGCTCGTGTGATCCAGGCTCTTGAAAGTCCATCTGACAAAGGCTGGATCCGTGCATGTCAGCCTGATCTGGTCACCAGCGTTGACTATTAACTCTGATTGTGCAGGCACGATGGATGGGGGAGACAGTTCCCCTGGACTCACAGATGGTTGAGAAGAGCCTGCCAAGAAAAATAAGAATCGTGTTGAGTTTGATCTCCTTCCTTGGCAAAATGAAGCATTTCTTCCAATACTGAGTTCCATCTTCTATGCACTCTACAATAAAAATAGGATGAAGCAGCCTTGCTATTTATGGCTGGAGAGGGAATTATATCTAAAGTTCATCTAGAAAAAAAAAATTTTTGCAACCCTTAGTTAATACTCAGGGTCATGGTTTGGTATGCAAGCTGGAACTTGCTGGATAGCACGGCCTTCATAGGGTTAAACATACAAATAGGTCAGCTTTCCATTATGATTATGGGCCACTGTCATGGTGCTGACACGCTGACAACTTAAAAACGAACTCTCATGCTGTGGAAGCAGGAAAAAAAACTATCAGCCAATCACTCTTTTAGCAACAGTGTACATGGCATGACATCTCAGGGTTTTCTTCAAGCTTTATGAATTCACTTATTTCCACCTAATTCTCTTTATGATACAATGTTCATCAAAGGAGAACTACTCACAAATCTCTAAGCAATTAAGACAGAAAACAATCATCCCCTTAATATGATCAAATCATGAGTTACTTGATGGCATATGCTCGCTTTCAAACTCAACAATCTAATGCCTAGATAAGCTTCTTGAATAAGAAACCAGTGTATCTAATTAATAAAGACACACATTGTAGATGCTGAGTATAAAACTTGAACCTTTGAAAGTTTACAGAACAAAGCATTTATTCATGCAGATACAAGCATGCATCCGTGTATTTGAATATCTGCAAAAGCACTGTGCTAGGTGCAAGGGAAAGTACATGCAGGTGACACATGATCATTACACACTTCAGAGCTTCAAAAACAAACTACTTAGAATAACTGAATTAACAAACTCCTCTAGAATAATGGAATTAGAGCTGTAAATTTAAACTGAATGAAAAGAAGTGTTCTGCACCTTGACCATAACAGGAGACAAAGCAGAAGGAGGAGGTGGCTCGAGGAGAAGGCTGGCACTGAGCTGGGCATGTGAGGCCTTCTGAGCTAAAAGAACCAGCATGGTTGGCAGCCAGGGCTCCTTGAGGAGGCTAGGAGAGGTAGGATGGAATGGAAACAGATTGTCCAGAGCTTTGCACATCTGGGTGTGATACCTGCAATGTACCAGAGGCCATGCAGACTCAACACATGCTCCCATCCAAGAAAAGGCATGGGCATGCACCACTCTGCAAGCAAGGTGATAAATTAAAGAGTATGATGACACTGTCATAAAAAGAACCTGCTAAGGGCTATAAGTTTTAGTGGAATAAAAAACCCAGAAGGCTGACTCACAGATGATTTGGTGAAGGGGCAGAAGAAAAGGTTCCTGGGGGAGAAAGCACAGGGCAACAGCACAACAGAATTCCTGAGAGGCTTTCAATTGCTTCCATAGGATTATCCAGAAAATGGGTTGACATGGTGGCACATCCGTGTAATCCCAATGTTCAGGAGGCTGAGGCCGAAGAACAGTGTGAATTTGAGGCCAGCCTGACTACACAGTGAGCTCAAGACCAGCATAAACTATACAGGTAGGCCTGATATCAAAAAATTAAATTAAATTAAAAATACAGAAAAAGTAAAAAAAAGGGTTCATGTGTATGGGACTTGTGGCCCCTTCTACACACCTACACCAGCCTGGAGAAAGACTGACTTGAGTTCTTAGGCATAGCAAAAGCCATTTAAGCCAAGTGAAAAAAGGCACAGATGGGGCAAAGAGCATGGGTATAAAAACTGCAAGAATAAGCCTCACGCTGGCCATGACAAGTTCAGGATAGCAGAGGCTGAGGACACAGTGTGACCCAAAAAGGACTGGGACAGGGCGGCACAGCCCTGATAGCACCTGGTATGGGCTAGATGAACGGACTTAGTGGATTGCTTTCGACCTGAAACTCAGATGGTCATAGCACAGGGATGAGTTTGAAGTTTAAAAGAAAAAGAAATGACCGAATCATTGAAGAAAAAAAAGCAAGCACCAACTTCAAAGGGCTCTAGGTTGTACTAGTGAAGAGCAATCAGGAAAAGAATCACAAGAGAATTTATAAAGAGGACCATTAAAAGGAGGGAGGGAGCCAAGGAAGACCAGACATCAGAAAGCTGCAGACAAGGGGACGGTCCCGAGGTAGGTGCCAGAACAAGTGCCCTCCCCGACACAGGGACCGCTGGGAATCCAAGAGCACAGTTCAGGGGCGTGAAAATTTCTTTTTGCTCCAGAGTTAAAGGTTCCAAGTGCAGACCTCTCCTTGGATGCCGATAGCACTGGAAGAAAGAAAAAAATGTGTTGCCAAACAAAGCTGAAAGATAAGAAAACAGAACTGCCCACATGAGAGAGGTTAGAAGGAAGGGACAGGGTCCACCCAAAAGTGCTTAACAGAAGGTTGGCATTGTTTCCTGCACAAGAGTACAGAGATGACCAGTCTCATTTCCTGTTTATTATCCAAATACTTCACACCTAGAGGCACTGATATAGCCCCATTGTGTCAAGCAAAGTACACCTGAGACAAAGAGACTCCCAAGCAGCCTTGATTTGCTGAAAATAATAAGGTCAGTTATAATCATTAAATGTTATTAAGTAGCAACGAGGTGAGAAGTGCTGTAAGGTGAAACAATCTGTGTCCACCAGGCTTTGCATCTAAGTGGAGCAGCCAGAATCAGGACACACAGCGGCTAGGATTATTCCCAGAGCTGTATAGAGCAGTAAATGTTGAAAACAGAATCAGCGACCAATCAAGATGCTACTACTGCATTCCCATTATCCAGCCCTCTTTACAAAGCAGCGGTTCAAACTGAGTCTGCTCCTAATATTGTTCATAAATTTGATCCAAAGTTCTCAAAGGACTTATATTGCAATATATTTCAATCATTCAGTTTTCTCATGAGTTGATCTTATGATGTACGTGGGACATACACAGGTAAAGCACTTTAGCAGACTAAGTATGTGTGGTTCTTGAATTAAGACTGTCTAGATTTGCATCCTGGCTGTGCCCCTTACTAATTCTGGGCCAAGTGACTACTCAGTTCTGAACTAGGTTCTCCCTGTAAAAAGTGGGGGTGGCAGCAGCCCCTGCTTTATAAGGCTTCTGTGCAAAGCACTAGAACTTGCTTGGATACACAGTGAATATATAACACATACTACACAACTTACGCTAGAAACAGAACCTCTTATCGGCCCCACAAATCAGCTTGGACTCCCCACTTCCTGTTTCTGCGAAGGGCTCCCAGGTTGGCTCACACGCTCCTGGGCCACTTCTTCCCACAACAGCAAACCCTGGCCATCTTTCCTAGGGAGCCTGCACTGCATGCCCCAGGTTCCTTTCCTCCTGCTGCCTTACCCAGACAAGCCTGCCCATCTCAGAGGGAGAGAATAACCCACCTCAAGCACTTCCCTGCAGCCCACCTCCTAACCTGAGATCCATAACCTCAGAGCTCTTTACCACTCTGGGCCAGCATCAAAGCGTATAACGGTTGCAGCAGTGTCAGCAGCAAACACTGGCCTTGTGGATGGCTTGAAAAGCACTTCATGGGATTCCTTGACAGCTGTTTTCCTCAGACCCAGCCCTCCCTCTCCTGGCCTAACCAGCTAAGAGTCCTGAGAGCATGCTTCACCCCTGCCTGCCATGGCCGAGGCACACGTTCTCCACCAGTCCCCTTCCTGTCACAGGACAGCACGGCGGGAACCCTCCAGGTCATGACGACCAGCCCTCCCTCCCTAAATCGTTCCAGCATGTCAACCACACCACCTACTACCATCCTGACGCTCAACAGTAGACCTAGTTCATCCAGTTTAGTTCATCCTAGTTCATCATCTAGTTCACCTCATTTTATTTGGTAATAAAATAATTACCACCAGGAGCATGCAAGGTTTTAGTTTCAAAACTGTTAAGTTCAAACTTCAAACTTATACTATAAAATAAAAATAGTTTTATTAGGATGGGACTCTGTGTAATGTGTATTCCCTTGTTTCCAAATTATCTCAAATGTTGTTATAAAGTTCTTGCAATTAGGATAAATGTGGCAATTAATCAAAGGGAGGAGACAGGTTGATTGATTGGTTCGCATTAAAGGGATAACTTTCAAAAGGTAAATTAACTGATATTTGAAACTGCTGTGAAATACATTAAGAAATGGATCTTGCCACACATGGTGGTACATGCCTATAATCCAAGCACACAGGAGGCTGAGGCAGGAGGATTGTTATAAATTTGAGGCCAGCCTAGACTATACAGTGAATTCAAGGCCAGCCTGAACTACATTGTAAGACCCTGTCTCAGACATCTTCCCATCAGAGGAAGAGGAAGAAGAAAGGAGCAGGAGGAGGAAGAATTGTATCTGATGCACAGTAAGGCCCCAATAAATGTTTGTTGAATTGTATTTTACCTACCTTAAGAGTTGTGTTAGTAAATGTATTCTCTTAATTACAGTTAGCCACATTTGTTTAAAAGTTGTTTTCAGTCATGCATGATGGTGCACGCCTATAATCCCAGCACTCTGGGAAACTGAGGCAGAAGGATCAGAAGCTAGAGCCAAACCTGGTCAATTTAGTGAATTAGCAAGTCCTTGTCTTAAGTTTTTTAAAAATCCCAGAATATAGCTCGGTAGGCCCTGGGGGCTCAATCTCCAATACAAAAAAGCCCAGTTATTTTTGTTCCCCAAATGTATGTTAACAGAAAACTACATGACAAGACCCCACACACAGCCACTATAGGGACAGATTCCTGTAATGAACACTTGACTAGGAAATCCAGGAATATTCAGCAAGTACTTATCTTGGTGCTCTGCTAAGGTGTTGAACTTCCAAGACAGTCCCTCCTCACCAAGAACAGAGAGAGAGTCCTTCAACAAAGGGAAGTACTAATGAACACTCAATGATATAGACTTTAAAAAGCAATGTCTAAGGCCAGGGGTTTAGCTCAGTGGCACAAGCACCTGCTTGGCAAGCACGAGTCCTGAGTTCGATCTCTAGTACCAAAAAAAAAAAAAGGAATATCCACATGTCTGTTGCTCACAGATTCTTCAGGCACTTGCAGGATCTATTATTTGTATAAAATTAAACTATACTCAAGAATTCAAGAGACTCAGACAAATACTTGGGTACGAATAGTCATAGCAGCACTACTGACAATACCCAGAAAGTGTCTATAAACCCAGATATCCGACAACAGAGAAATGGGTGAGTCAAAGATGATCACCACGTGCAATGCAGTACTACAGAGACACTGATACACACTGCAGCACAGAATAATCTAGCAACTATTGTGCTAAGTCAAGCAAGCCAGACAAGAACATTGACTGGTCCTGTGTACAGGTATCTAGAAGAGGGTTAATTCACAGATGCAAAATAGAATTGATCTAACTGGGGCTGAACGGCAGAGAGTTAGTGCTTAATGGGTGGCATTTCTGTTTGGGATGGTGAAAAATTCCAAAAATGGATAGTAGTGACAATTGTGCATAAATATACTTAATTCAGTATTGTACATTCTATCACAAATCACTGTCTTTGCTAAATAGGGTCTTGCTAGATCAGGTTGATGTTGAACTCACTATGTAGCCCAGGCTGGCACTGAACTCATGATGATCCTTCTGACTCAACCTCCCAGGTACTGGGATTACAGCGCCATAAATCTTTTAAACTCAACAATTTTTCAAGGCCTAAAGCCTGCAACCCTCCCCAATTGCCCTGACTCTTTCACAACTGAGTGGTCCCAGCTCCAGAGAAGCCTCTGTGACTCCTCCAGAGATGTTTTAAATCACATTAAAACATTATGTGTGGAGTCCGGGCTGGCCAGGAGGCCCCGCCTCTGGGCAAGCAGCCCCGCCCCCAGAGCCCCACGGGCCTGGGCGTGTCCAGAGCCGCACGGCATGCTGGGAAGCCGGCGCACGGTGGCCATTTTGTCTTGTCAGCTCATCTGTGGAGAAGGCTCTTAGGTCTGAGGGAGGGCTGAAGGGGTGGGTGACTGTGTCACAGGGGTTTGCGTTGGCGGGACTGAAACCTCACCCCAGATGAGAAGCGCAGCAAGGGGCTGCGGGACTACAGCAGCGTCCCTGTGAAAAATTCATGATGAAGATTTAAGAAGACAATATGAAAAGAGTTCCTCTTTTATGAAAGTTGGCTATGAGAAAGATTTTTTTTGCAATACTTACAGTTTACTTGCAGAACACAGAATCAGACAGGGCCATGCTTGGCATTATCTCAAAACCAGCAGTCCTCTGGGGCAACTGGCACAACAGGCAAAAATGAGGAAAAAATTAAGGTTGTAACAGATAAAACGGATGTGCTCCTGCGTTAGGATTTGAAGGAAAGGTAGAAGACAACCAGAGAATGATGAAATCAGTTGAACAACTAACAGAAAAAAGAGAATTGCTTAGATCCACAAACTCAACTATTGAAAGTTTCATTGTCCAAGAAAAACAAATGGAAGTTTGTGAAGTGTGTGAAGCCTTATTGGTAGTAGGAGATGCCCAGTCCTGGGTAGATGATCATTTGATGGGAAAACAATATGTGGGCTATGCCAAAATCAGAGCTACTGTAGAATTAAAAGAAAAAGAACTGAAGAAACTCATCAGGATGAGCATCTAAAAAATGAGAAGCAAGAAAGAGAAAAAAAATGGGAGAGAAAGCAAAAGAAAAAAAGACGAAGAGGAGCAGAGAGAAACAACGAACTTGTGATAAAGAAGTTGTTCATGAAGTAGACACTCAAGCCGAGCGTCTAACTGGAAATACAGCAGGTCTCAAGACCACAGAAAACCACTACCTAGGGAAAGAAGGTGAAGCAGAAGTAGAAATCAGCAGAGAAGCAGAAGCTATGTCAGGTCACAAAGAAAACATAGATCTCGAAGTTGGGATTGAAGAAGGTCAAAAGCAGGGAGCAAAAGCTGGGACAGAGAACAAGATCGAATCCTAGGAGAAAGCAGAAAAGAGGAGATGATCTGAGGATTAAAAAAGCAAAAGTAGTGGGAAGTCCAGGAATTGAGAAAACAGTGAAGACACAAACTCTGAATGGAACCTAAGTGATACTAAGAATCAGGTCCACGGAAGCAGTGAAGACATTAAATCTGCAGGTGACACTCAGTCCAGTTAAAACTGATCTAATAAGACCTTAGATCAGATAGAGGACTACTGTTTGAAAATTTGAAGTATACTGAAAACAGCAGATCAACATTAAAACGAGGTAAAAGAAAGTTATAGGGGCACTGAAAAATTATAAAGCTCAAATAGCTATGTTTTGTTTTTTAATTAAAAATTAATTCAGAACTGGTGTCACCTACCAGGTTTCAGAACATGTGTTAATAAGTATATATGCTCTGAAAACTTAGATCCTGTATCATATTTTTTAAAGACTTTATAAGAAATACTACCTAAACATGTGGCTTACTCAGTGTTTTAATTGTAAGTTTCCATTCCTGGACTTTGCTAACAGGATTAAATGTTAGTATTCTTCAGACTAAATGGGATTCCATTTTTACAATTCTGCTAAATTTAGCTTTTGGGTTTAGAAGTGAAAATAAACTATCTCCTGTTACAGAAATAAATAAATAAAACATTATTTGTATAACCTGTGATTATTTTTAGTTGTCCCATATAGTTGTGCTTGAGGGCACAAACCACATCTTCCTTCCACATCACCTTATACCAAGCAGGCACTGATAAAATTTCTAACTTAGAATGGAAGGAGCTGGAAGCTCTCAGTCTCAAACTTCAAGACCAAGGAAGGATATGAGCCACATCTTTCCTCTTGTACTCATACCAGGTTTTATTTCCAAACCTGTTAATACAAGTTGAGTTTGATACATTACACATAAATAGCATGTAGAAAGTATACGCTATGCAAATCGACAAAAATGAGTGTGGGGGGAGCTAAGGACTGACTAAGGCTAAATGGTTGACATCACCATAAAATTCTACATAGAACCCAATGTGAGTGAAACATTAGAAGGCTTGGTGGGGAGGGCTCTATGTAACAAAATTCTAGAGAAATTTAGTACTTGGCTGTTCCTGAAGGCTGCCCTTAAGAAAACTGAAACTATAAACTACAGATCTTGCACTCCTGGTGTAGCACTCTTGGTGTGGCACATGGCCAGAATGGCAGCTTGGAACTCTCCTGATGGCTTTCAATCAACCAAAAGCAAAAAATAATAATAATTTTTAAAAATTCTTTAGCTCTCTATCTCTATGCCTGGTGTCTATTCTTCTGTTTTTCAAACAAAATTCCATACTCGAGACATGGCCAACAGTATAGCTCGGCAGCACAGTGCCTGCCTGGCAAACATGAGGTCCTGAGTTCAATTCCTAGTACCAATAAATAAATAAATCAAGACATATTTGTATTTCTTTTGCAGTGTGTCAATGTAACAGAGTAGTCAAGAGTCCAGCCTGCTGTTCTGAGCTGAGGGAGCTGTGCAGGGCATCCTACTGCCTGAGAACGGGGTGCCCCATCTGCTGCAGTGGTGGTGGGCCCATGGTAACAATCACAGCCAGATCACTGCTCCCTGCATGAGGAAATAAAAGGCCTGGACTTAAAACTGGTGTGAAAACAAAGAAGTCATTTCAAAACCTGCCCTCCTTTGAATGCAAATATAAGGAACCAGGTAAAATAATGGCAGAGAGAGCGAGAGGCTGAGCCTGATTTTGGGGAAGTAGAGCAACGCAACTTCAGCAAAGCCCGAACTTCTAAGCTGCAGTTCAGCTACTCTGCACCTCACGTACTGTTTAACCACAACTCATAATAAAAAAGCTAACGACTTGGATGGCACATTGTTGCTGACATACTTTTCTATCCCCATAGGAACACAGTGGATAAAAACCAAGATGGAAGAATCTTAGCGATTGCCCACAACACCCTGGAGGGTTTAAAAAACAAAGAGATGATACTGGAAATAGAATAAAACAGGGAGGAGGAGTAAGAGCTCAGGGAAAGGCACACACTGCGCTTGTCCGGCTGGCAGGGAGGCTGGAGGGCATCACAAGTCACCCACACATGCAGCCATCCACACTCCACCATGGACAGCACAGCACATACCACCCTCAGGGTCAAAATCTTCTGTCATTGCATACCTGCCACAGCAGTAAAACCAAGTGCCTGTAAGATAAGCACATAGTCCATGCAGGAAAACAATGAAAATCAAACAAAAAGTGGACAAACATGACAGAGGAAGCAAACATAAAGCTGTCCAGAAAGCCTCTGGAAGGCTGGAAGGGGTGGGGGTGCCCAAGGAAAGGAGATGAGGTCTTGCTCAGCAGGTCCACGGTGATTGGGCAAAAGCTAGTCCTAGGAGAACCCTCCCCCATCATCACCCTCCAAACAGTGTGCTCTCAAAATCCAAAGCAAGCTCTGTGTCTGTCTCTGAGTGCCAGGAATACAGCAGGAGCTCATTAAGTACACTTTGAAGGGATGACAGCATACAGTCAATGAACAGCTGCAGACAGGAGAAGGATGGAGAGAATGGGGTCACCACCCTGCACAGCACTGCTCCCCCAATCTAGGCAATCTGCTTATGAACTTGACTTAATAATGTCAGTTTCACTTGGCAGCAAACAATCTCAAATACTGTTTTACATCATTTTACTTATTATAAAACATGACATAAAATCAAATGCACTTTTGGGGGCAGAAAGTATGCACTTTCAAGGAAATCAAATCCAACTACAGACATCCAAACTCCAAGGACCTCTGACCTTTCAAAGTGGATTTATGGGCCAGTGTGAGAAAACCCCTAAAAGGCTTCACACAGGGACTCATCACTCTGTTTCCAAAGGATGTTCTGTCTAAGAGAGTTCAAGTGTATCTTTAATCCAGTAATACAGAAATGAAAGTACTTATCTGCGTAGAATTCATCATGAAAATCTACACAGGTGTAGACATGAGATAAATACTAAGTAACTGACATAATCTCACTGTCTTTTAAGTCTCTGACTGCAATTCTCTTCTATCCAGAGCCCAAAAATATTTCTTCATGGAGTGCGAATTTCTATTTAGCCTTTAAAACTAAAGACATTTTCTACTTACATGCCAGATTTTCATATTCTCTTAGGTATGAGTTATTCAGTGATTGCGCAAAATCTGCTTCAATATCTGAGCCAGTGTAGGCAACAGTGATACACTATTGTAATATGGTGTAATATGATCGGTCATTTGAAAGCTCACAAAATAACAAAGACTTCTTTGCAGCATGTGTTTTCTTTTTCAATGCAACTCCTTAAGTACATTTCAAGATTGGTCTAAAGATGACAAAGCAATTGACAGAAGGGGCTAAAAGGCACAGAAATAAAGCTAAAGTTAGAGTATCCATAATTAAAGGCAAACAAAGCTGGGTCAGTAACAAAGCAAACACTTCTGAACCACATCTTCATAGATAAAAAGGCAACTGAGCTCCTGCCATTTGACCTGTGAATACAAAGAGGGGCTCACAGCCCAGAGCGGGGATAGTCTCAGGGATAATTACCATACAATAAAGCAAAGGCAGGCGAAAACACAGAGCAAAGTACCAGTATTGTACTTATGCTGGTTCAATTTAGGATTTTTCGCCTTTAGGATAGTGAGAATATTTAGCAAAAACTGTATTTCAGCAAATTTTGAATTTTTACCTTTTCCCAGCACAAGGAATTTGCAGTAGGATATAGATCCTTGCACTGGCTCAGCTATCTGAGGTACTCAACAATTCAGAATCACATAGGCTTTGTGTTAGATTGACAAAGAGACCACCACAAGGACAAATGACAAATAAACCCCTGGGCCCTTAACATGTTACTCATTAAAAGCAGGATTTGTGTTTTCATTTGAAACAGTCAGGGACCTTTAAAAAAAAAAAGCCAGTTTTTGCTAAAGCCTGCTACTCTTTCAACAAGTCAGTGGCAAGATGACTTTGCCCAATTGTAGGTTAAGGTGTTTTCAGAGCATGTTCAAGGCAGGCCAGGCTAAGCTAACTGTCTGCTAGTCAGGTGAAGTAAATCCAGTTAGGAAGTCCAATACCTTCAACATAGGATGGACACATCAGGACATTACCTGGGCACAAGGCAAGGACTACCTGTACTAAGGAAAACTCAGCTGAGGGTAGGGAATAGTCAAGGAGAGGAACTAGGAAAGGACTCCTAGAGCTCAAACTGAAAACCATTTGTGGCCTGGCCAACGGAAGATTAGGAGGTGTCTATTAGATAGGACATGGCACTAGAACAAACATCTCAGAAGAATGGAGTCAAGGGAGTGCTTAGGACTCACACAATCATACAGACCTGCTGGAGATGCAAGGGCCAGAGATCTGCGGAGGGCCGGAAGCACCATGGTTCCTCCTTGGCCATCAAAAAGGCAGCAGGCCCCAACAGCCCCAAGGGGAACAGGACAGAACCCAAGGTCAGCTCGTGCCAAGGAGTGATCCATACTAGAGCAGACGGGAGCCTGAGCCGGCTACAGCAGGAAAAGCCAAGAGGAGATGGGGTTTCCGGGTGAGCAAAGGGCCTTGGGATGGACCGGCCCTGGTCAGTGATGAGGCAGAAAACAAGCCAACCTTGTTTTGGCTTCCATGGTGAGGAGGCGGAGCACCAGAAGGTCGGGGGAGGAACATGAGATTTAGGGGCAAGTGGCAGCTACAGGGTCCTGGGAGTTGGGCTGGGGAAGGGCCAGGACTAGGACACACTCTGGAGTCTTACTCCAGACAATGGGTGGTGACCCAGGGTGTCCATGAATTCACCCAGGAAGGAACAGAGAATACACAGAACAGGGGAGCAGAGGAAGAAAGGAACGGCAGGGCCTGAAGTGGATGAAGGAGGAAGATGGCAGTGATCCACTGATAAAAGAAAAGGATACTCCAGCCCAGATGATGCAGAGAGCCTTCTAGACGGTCACTGGAACAGCTAAAGACATGGCAGCAGGTCAGGGAGGATAAAAGGACAGAGAACCAGCCCATGTCTTGAGCCTGCAGGCTTGACTGCTTATAGTAATGAGGAGGGGTAGTCATCTACCACGTCTCTCAGCTGCACAAAGGAATCACTAGCAAAGCTTTAAAAATACAAATGCTGGCACCCCAGTTCTGTTACAGTCACACCAGGATGTCTGGGCATAGAGTCTACTCTGGTACTCCAGGAGTAAGATCTGGGAGGACAGCCTCGACCTTCCCTGGCAGGGTCAGGAGAGTGGCAACCTCATTCCCAGGTTCCCCAGGGCCAGAGAGGGAGCCCCACTGCAAACCCAGGTCCCCCTGCTCTTGCGAGCACCACTCTGCCCCACCTTCTCGCCCGTGCTTCTGTGTGGGCCTTCAGCAGGGTGGATCCACCTGTGGTTTGGGCCCTTCCTGCCTCTGCTACTGAGAGCTGTTTCCTCCTGAGGGCCACATCAGCCTCTCTATTTTCTGTTTTAACCACATGGAAAAACCTGGCAGTAATAAATCACCTGTGGCAATCACACCTTTCCTGTAATATTTGCATTTTCTGCTTTATTTTTGTGATTTCTGGGTCAATTAGGCAGATTTCATTTTCTAGTATAAAGCAGTTCCCCACTTGGACTCCTGGACATAGCCAGTTAGGGGTTTCGCCTTAGTGCTACCCCCAACTTACTCCTCCTCTGCTAGGTTTCGACTTACAAGTGTGCCATCTGGTGGCCCAAGAAGATGCCCTTGGGTTCCTTATGCTTTTCGCAAAGCACACTCAAGATCAAAGAGATGTCAGATGCTCTGCTGCTTCTGAGGAAATTAACTTAAGAGCACAGTTGGCTGCAATGATTTCCTATGGGGGCCTTGTAAAGTTGTGACATCCATCAAAACTACTCTCAGGTTGGAAGACGTGAGCAAAACTTAAATGTTGGTGGTTCATTGCGATGTTTAATATTCGTGGATTTTAGGAAAAACTGTAACTCGCCTCAAGCAATTATTAAAAAAAGTAAAAGGGGAAAATGTACTGAAAGTGCCACAGGACTTCAGGACTAAAAGTTGGTCATGGAAATAAGGCTCTTTAGGCCTCAGCTGCCTCATCTGAAATTAACGTTAAAGAGGTCGTCTGAGGCACCCAAAGCTCTGAAATTCTAGGGTCTGCTAAAGAAATCCCTAATAAGATACTTCAATGCTTGTGTCCAGAGTGAAAAGCAGTGATTCTTACATGACAAACATAAATAATATAAGTAATCACTTTCTTTGTTTTCACATTACTGTTTGGACACAGAATAATAGACTAAACATAGAATTTGATCAATGGCTGTTACATCTAATCAAGTCCATAACTACTTGAACATGTGTGAATCATTTAATACTCAGAGGAATAAGCTCATTATTTTGAAGAATTTCTTCTGGAAATTTGTATATCAGTAGCAATAATGATTTTCCTAGGAATGCTCAATATATTCCCTCCCTACCCACTCATCCTAAGAAAAGCAGAACTCAGTATTCAAGGAAGTAGGACTTCCCAATCCTGATCTGAGATGAAGATATCTTACAAGAGGAAACCTTCTTCAGGCCATTAGGAAGTGAGTCCTTGGGGAGTTAAGGTCTGGATTTGACAAGTACATGTGAGGCCACATCCGTGAACAGAAAGGAGGGACTTTTCATTTCCAGCATGGTTTTCTCCAATAGTCTAGTACAGCTTTGTTGTAAATATGTAGACTTCCACGTTTTACTTCTGGAAAGCACTTATTGAAATGTGAACCAGATAAGACACACTAAAGACTCAATTCAATAAACACCAGAACGAAGCCCTGGCTATCTGTGAAGCTTGGTGCATAGGCAGGGGTTCTTCACTTCTTTCAACATTAACTTCCTTAACTTAAAGAACAACTAAGAACAAAGCAGAAAAGAATAGGTCAAGAAGAGCATGGCAAAGGTCAGCCACTCCAGTCACTGCCCAGCTTGACCCCAGAGCTGCAGCAAGCACAGAGGAGCTCTGCTCCCTCCCAGCAGATGCTCCTGGCTGCAGGATCTGCAGATGGGGCAGCTGGATCTCTCGTGATTCTGCTGGGGCCAGGACAGAGCACAAAACCTTCCTGCTGGTGCTGCCCCGTGCAAGCAGGGCAATTGTGGAGCCCAAGAGCTCCGGTATTCATTGACTAACTTGCCTTTTCCTCCTCCCTTGAGCAAACAGAATTCTGCAAAGTGCCAATTCCTGTAGCAGAAGAGGACATAAGGTTGTGATGGTGACATGAAAAACCTTAGGAAATAAAATGTGGGCACTCAAACTGTAGTTCTAATTCCACAGCATTTAATTCTAATGCAATATCAGTAAGTGAGGGACTAGTTAATATCACACTCACATGTATATGTGTGTACATATATGCATACCAATGTAACCGGGACATTTAAGAAATGTATAATATGCATAATAGATAACTTACCATTTTAACTATTTCTAAGTGTCTAGTGTAGTGACATTAGTTCACACTGTTATACAACTATCACTATTACCATTATCCATTTCCACCATTTTTCATCACCTCAAACAGAAATGCTAGTAGTATGTGTTAGGTTATTACCCCCATCCCTTCCTCTAACCAGTGGTCACCAAGATTCTACTTTGCTTCCAGGATTTGATTTTTCTTGGTACCTGATATAAACTGAATACTATTTTTCCTTGTGTGTCTCACTCATTTAACTCAACACCATGCCAGAATTTCCTTCCTCTTTAAGGCTCAGTGCTATCCCATTGTATGTCAATGCCTCGTTTTATTTCCCATTCATCTTGACATCTGGATCATTTCCCTGAGGCAATTTTTAAACACCATCTTCAACTAGATACTTACTTTAGAAAAACCTCTCTGACTTTCAAGCTCTGAAAAATGCCAGGAACTGTACTTGCCTTAAATAGTTAATTACGTTAATCTCCATCATTATTGGCAAATCTATACATTTTACTGGTGAATATACTCTAAAATTCCACTTTTAATGGGCCTGTCAGATAAGGAAAATTGCACCTTCCTTCCATACCACACACTGCGGGCACAACAGTCTTTCCTTCTGACTTTCAAAATGTCATCTTATAGCCACAGGGCTGTCTTATACCAAAGGAAGTAGAAACAAAAGCACTTCGTGTGTGTGTGTGTCTGTGTGTGTGTGTGTGTGTGTGTGTGGTGCTGGTGATCAAACCTAGGGCCTGGAGCATGCTATGCAAGTGCTATACCACTGAGCTCCATTTCCAGCCCCTGGTTCTCTTTTTCTAGAAGGGATTTTATCTGAGGCAGTTGCTGGAGAAAAGGGCACTGGTATTGATAACTCTTCCGCAGACAGACGTGCACTACTCAGAGGAAAACAGTTTACCTGCAGCTGTGGATAACAAGCCAGGGTGAATCTCCTTCCTTTCTTTGTTCAGAATATGAGAAACTGCAAGAAGCCCCTTTCTTACTTGCTTTTGTACTATCTTGCCAAAGAAGAGAATCTGTTTTTTAGGCGTTAAAGAGATTTCCAGAAGACAATGAGTGCGTTTTAGAATCTGAACTGAAATGAAAGGTCTCAAGCACAAGTAACCAGCTCACTGGAGAGCAACTCAGAGCACCAGGCTTAATGCAGAAACCCAACGATGCAGAGAGAGAGCACCTCGGGTCAAGGGCAGGGGATTCTCCCTGGGTGGCCCTTTTTCAGGTCCTCAAAGGGGCCAAGAGGTACAGACTAGGTTAGCAAATTACTCAAAAGGTTCCAAAAAGAATAATGTATAGAAACAGACAAAGCAAAATGTATCCAAATGTTAACAACCACTGTCTGGAAGTCTTTGTACTTACCTTGCAACTTTTTTGTAAGGTTGAAATAATTTTCCAGAAAGGAGTTTTTGAAAAGGTAGGTCCAGCTTTGCAACTTTATTTAACAATACTTTCATGTCTAGAGGCAAGATCTGAGGTTGCACATGATGGTGTTTCCCTAAACTTGAGTAAGCAAGTGAACAGGAATATAATGCATCAGATGTGCAGGGAATTCCAATCCAAGCTACACCAATGCAGACATGACATCTATGAACTGAGGCTGAAACAGCTCAGAAGCCTCACATCACCTCTAAATCCTTTAAGAATGTTATGTTCATTGAGCATCCCTTTTAGTACTGCTGGGATCACTGCATATGATAGCAGCAGAGGACATGGGGACATAGACCTGTGAAGCACCAGAAAAGCATCTGGGAAACAACCTCCCTGGCACTCAAGAAGGAAGGAGGGGGGCACGAGGGTACGCCATGCACTGAGGTTATGAGAAAAAAAGGCATCTGGTGAAGATATATTATTAGTCAGGGCAGGTACCAAAACACCAAGGTACACTTCTTTGTGCTCTGAACCCTTCTTAGCCAGATCAGCAGATTGTCGCTATTCTGACATAACTCTTAGAAAATTGTGTTTATGACTTTTATCTCCCAATTTTCTATTTTATTACAATTTATTTAATCTGGTTTGCAGTAAGTATGAGAGAGTATTTTGAAACAGACACAATTAATTTGGCAAATAACACGTCTATCAAAAGCAAGATTCTATAAGCATCTTGAAGCACCTTTTAAAAATATCTATAAGCCCGCACTCTCTACATATGCATTTTTATGAATGACATACACATATGTTCTTTCTGTATCAAATGTCATGAGTTTCTTATTTCAGACAAATGACTACACCTTGGAGCTGTTTGCTACCCTGGGAAGCAGTTCACTTTCCAGAATATGAGTGCAAGTTTAGCATTTGCCAGACCAAGGCAAACTGACTACACAACAGACAGAAGATCTCTCTTCTATTAACTAGATTTGAAATGTCTGCCAAAAACACAGGATCACCTGTGAGCAAAGATGGCAGTGATTCTCAAAGCCTCAGGAAAGATAGGTCATCAATCATTTCCCCAAATATTTCCCCCATTTCTGCCTTTACTACTGGGGCTTCCCGCTTCTTATTCACATGCTGTGACCATCTTGAAAAAAACAAGAAGACCTTTCTCTACCGTATTGCTGTAATACTAATACTCAGGAAGGTCATCTCTCAGGTGCACTAAAGCCAGACCCACATTTAGGACCAAATCATGAAATGTCACTGCCATGGTGCAAGGGACCCCCATTTTCAGTGGCAGGATTGGATCATCATTAGGTGATGCCTCTATGAAAACTGGATACACTAACCAGCCTATGTTTCCTCGAAATATAAGTGAGGACTTATAGACCACCACAGTTTGTCCTTTTATTCATTCATTCATCTAAAAATAAACACTAAAGGCTTGCATATACTGGATCCCTGGGAAGCAGTGAACAAGCTCAGACCTCCCCACCCCACCTATGGAGTTTCTGTTTAGCTTCAGGGTGAGCAAGACCAATAATTATACAATTATATAATTATAATATGATGAGTGCAAAGAAGTAAGCTGTACAGTAAAAGCTGAACTGACCCACCCTGGCAGGTCAAAGAGGATTGCAAGGGTGACCCAGGAACTGGACTCCAAGGTACGCCAGGAGGCCAGAAGGAATCCAGTGCCCTTCCCACTGGACACAGGACAGGAAGCTAGACATCTTTATGGAGCAAAGGGAGCTGTGAAAGCAAAGGATGGCACAAGGTGTGTTGTGCAGAGAGGAAACTGGCAGACTTCAAAGGGACCCATACAGATATGCTTCATGCTAAGAGCTGAACGGTCTTCAAAGGTTGTAACTGAGGTGGGTGACAACCACATTTGTCCTTTTAAGCTGCAGCTCTAGAGAAACCTCCCATTCTTTTCCTCTTATATATACATTTCTGCACCCCTTAGTGCTGTCCCATAGTATTGCAATTGTCTGTTTTCCTGTCTGGATTAACAGAAACACCTCTCTCTCCCAGTCCCACAGAAGAACTGAGAGTTCCATCTGACCCTAAAGGAATCAAGAGGCTTCTAGTCTGGTGCTGTGAAAAGCCCCATCATTCTGGCACCTTAACAATTGTTTCTCAAACTCTAACCTTCAGGGGATTCCCCTGGAGGGCTTATTAAATAAAGGAGATTTCTGGGTGTCACTCAGGAGTTTTTAGTGCAGGAGGCAAGGGGTTAGCCTCTCTCCAGATGCCAGAATTGCTAATGCTGTAGGTTCAGATGACACATGAGAAATGATAACCCCTACCCCACAAGGCAGACAGCTAGGGGATGAAACCCAAACTCAGGGCATTAGTGCAACAAGAAACTGTACCAAGATCTGTCTCTTGGAACTCAAAGCGAACCTGTAAAAACAGATTTTCTTGAGTGAACGGATCTGCCTGCCTTTTACACCTAGAAATCGGCCTCGTGCTGGGTCCCCCTGACAAGCCTTGGCAGCTAGTCAGGCACAGATTTCTCAAATTCCTAAGCTTTCAAAGTGGGAAATGTTGCAGAATGCACTAGTCACAGCTACAGGAGTCCAGAATGGTGACACTGGGTGGCAAAGATAACTTCTGCAGCACATCAGACTGCAATCTGGTGCACGAAGCCTCAGGGCCCAGCACTCATGTCCGTCGGCAGCCCATGCTACCTCATGGTGGTAGTGGTGGGGGGCTATTGAGCCCCACTTGTAGTTGCTGACAAGCAGCAAAGAGTACAGGTGTTTCCTTATTCGGTCCATGCTTTATGGCGCAAGTGCGTACCACACAGCTCTTGGTGAGTAGCAGATACCACTCACCAATTTTCTAAATTGCTAATCAGATAATTGCTGCAATAGTTAATTCTTCAGCCATTCTCCATTTGAATAAACAAAATAGAAAATAATTAGGCCAAAACAATCACATTGGTTTAAAAGCACACTAATGGACAAAATTGGTTTATTCAAATTTGTTTCAACATTCATCAGAACGCTTGCTGGTCAATTTGCTTAATGAGTGTTTGCTTTTCTCTTAATTTTTCTGGGGTGACACTCACTTAGAGCAATACAGTAATCCTGTTTCCCTTTTACAAAGAATTCTTAATAAGCCGGCCTTGTGTGCAAAATGATCTCTTCCCCATCACTTTGCAGAAAACAAGAGGAAATGTCTGAAAACAATCTTCCTCTGATTTCCACAACTACTAAAAATAATAAATAAATAAATGCTTCCCGTATTTCTACTGAGAAGCTTCTGCTTCTTCCTTCTATGACTTTATGGAGTAATGACCACACCGAAAAGCGAGGGATAAAAAAGGACAGTTCTAAAATTATAACCTTTTAGGATAATAATTTAAATCAATGGCCAACGGGAAGACTATGTTGGAGGAAGGAAATTTAGTATTTTTGGAAATCTAAATTAATATTATGTCAAGCCATGGCAGCATTTTTTTTTCCAAATGATTGTAATTAGAGATATGTAAATTTTTCACGGGGGAGGAGGGGGAGCTGAGAGAGAAAATCGTACCTAATTAAATAATGATGTTACCTATACTCAACAGTATTAAAATACATTACATATGTGGCTTAATACTTTCAGAACCATAAAATTATACTTCTTCCTTCAGAACTCAAAGCATCTTATGCCTAACAAATAACAACAACCAAGAAAAGTCACATCTTCAAAGTTTTCCTCCAAAACAACTTACCACTGCGTTTCTAGGTACTCAGACCATTTCAACCACTGTCGTGCCATAAACAAGAATTAAGAAGGTTAATGTCAAGCGAGCATAAAATGTTCATTTCCATGCTAATCAGTCTTCAGACACAAACTTTTAGAAACTTATTTTGAAAGAAAATAATTTTTAAGGCAACTACCCTGCAATTTAACGTTTTGCTTTGACCTGGATTTGGTAGATCCAAAAGTTAACACATTTTATGGTGAAAAGTCAATACAGACCTGGGGAGATGATACAGATCACAGGGTGACAGCACAGTTGTGGACGCTCCTCCACCATAAAAAATGGGCAAACATGTGGAAGCAAAAACCATGGCCAACCTCTACAACAAAACTAGGTGATAAGGGGTCCCAGAAACCCTATACAAGACTAGGGACCAAACCACCAGCTACAGGGATTATCAATGGGTACTCATTGGAAAGCACCTAAAAGTGGCCATAGAAAGTGAAAGGGGACATCGTAGGTTCCAATTTTACTAGTGAGTACAGAGAAGACCGTGATGTCCATGTGTGCATCTGTTTTGCTAAGAAATTTTCTCATCTGGGAAGTTTGATCCTTATGAGCTAATAACCCAGGATAAAGCCTGACCCTGAGGTGAAACTTTTTTAAAACTTAGCTATCTCTTTTTCACATAGGAAGTACGGGGTGGATGAAAGTTGTCTGAATGTGTACCAATTCCCCAGGATGAACTTAATCATTAGGTACTGCAAACACATACTAATAATTTCTTTTTAATTTTAAAAAATTTTAAAGAGGTGGGGATATAGTCCAGTGTGAAGGCCCTGCCTGGGTTCAATCTTTAGTACTGAAAAAAATAAAGGGACAAGGGTACACTCGATCTGTCATGCTAGAAAAGCCACAGTGGCCCACCCTCCTAAAACTGTAAGAAAATAGCAAGTAACAGAATCCCAATTGAATTCCAAATGGTTACCTTCTAAGAAAAAGTGAAGAACCAGACAAAAATACATTCCTAGGATAGATTAAATCAGGCCAGAAAGATGCAAAAACAAATCTAGAATGAGAATGTTTCAAACTGAATAAAAAGAAATTAAGCAAATGAAAGCAGCTATAAAGAAGAGCATCCATCAAAATTTTCAAAACTCAGAAATGAGCTGATTGGAGAAAATGAAGATTTTAACGTGGTAATGACAAAAACTAAGAAAGAATGAAAGAAAATCATTTCAGAAGTGACAGACAAATAAGACGCAAGAACACGTAAAAATGAATAGTCCCTTAAATGAAAAATGAAAACTAAAATTTCTAAAACCAAATTAGAAAAGGACTAAAATGATCTGAGCAAACGATAGCTATGGAAGACAGGCAAAGAAGATCTAACATACACGTAACGGTGGCTGTTGAGTAAATGAAAAATAGAACAAACAGTAAATGCTATGCTTTGGAAATCTTTAGTGGGAGAAATGAAAATAACACTTGAAGTTACATATTTAGCAACACATCATGTCTCTGGGGAAAAAAAAAAAATCTACCCAGACCAGTCATACTATAAAACCATTGGCTTCAAAGAATAAAGGTAAAAAACATTCCCATGGGTATCTCAGCAAAAATATCAAGTCTACTGTGCGAGAAAGAAAATTAGATTACCCTGACACTCTGACAACATTTCATGGCAAAAGACAATACAGTAAAACATTAATGATGCCTGAGCAAAGATAAGACAGGGCAACATTTTCCTAAGAGCCCACCTGATAGGAAACCTTTACACAGTACAGGCGAGCTGCTGAGAGCCCAGTATCCAGGAAACACTTGCCATAGAGACCACACAGGACTGGCAGTGCACGCCTTCAGTCTCAGCAACTTGGGAGGCTGAGGCAGTAGTGTCAGAGGTTCCAGCCCAGCCAAGACAACTTATCAAAAACCTGTCTTATGATGAAAAATAAAAGAGGGTAGTGCTGGGGACATAGCTCAGTGCAAAGGGCCTGGGTTCATTTCCCGGTACCACCCCAAAAATTTGCCTGCAGAATTAAGGGCAAATGGCAGGGATGAAAGTATATGACTGTTATGTGAGCTGACAGGGTAGTTTTAGTACACCCTTTGGAAAAACACAGAATGGAGAAATTTTGAGAGGAGGATGGGGAAATTTTGAAAATAGGTATGCTATCTGTACAGAGAAAAACCAATGGAAGAGTCCCCCCAAAGAGTAGAATATTACACAAAGGTTAGCAGGATTGGCTCAGTCATTAGAAAAAAAAATAAATCTTTAAAAACACCCAAAGATATATCAAAAATAGATTGTAGAATAATAACAGAAGAATACACTATTTATCTAGTACTCTTGTTTAGAAAGAAAAAAATTGAATATGATCAAACCTCTAAATCAACAATTTACAGGAAATGCAGGGAAAAGAACATGTTAATTACCACAGGAATGCAATCAGCATAATTCAGAGTAAAAAGTGCATGCACAGAATATAGTTTCTTCAACAAAAATATGGGGCTAAATCCTACAGAGAAGCAACAGCATAAAGGACATATCAACTGATTACAGTGTGTGAATCTTATTTGTTCTATTCAAGTATTTATGTTTTTGTCTTTATTTTTATATTTATTTCCAGTAAGGGAAATGTGAATATCATATACTCCATAATGCTGTGGAATTATAATTTGGAAGAATATGATACTGATATCATCTTTATACTTATGAAAGGGAGTCTGTATTTGAGAGCTACATGGAGAATATCTTTAGATGCATTTTTTCATTTTTTATGAACAAACCAAAACAAAATTTCCTAATAAAATAATGGATCATAACAATAGTTAACACGGATGAATCCTTTGACACTGGAGACACGCTTTGCTCTGGGACAATGAACTGGATAAAAGGAAGGCAAAGGGCTGGCTATGCTGCTAAGCGTTAAGCTGAATAATGGATATGAGGATTCATTAAACTATTCTGTTTTAAATGCTCCCACAATAAAAATGTGCGTTTTTAAAAAATTAATGTGAAGTTCCACTCCTTCCTATTAAAATGAAATGGCTGCTAATGGGTTTCCAAACAAGCCAGAGAGCAGCCTAGAAATCACAGGCTCCCTACTGATTTTGAAAATTTGTTTACCCTCCTCTAGTCACCTGATAGTAAATTTAAACATGATCTATTTAGATGTGGGCCATGAAATTCTCAGCCAGAACAACACATGCAAGTCAATAACAATTACACTAAAGAAAAGGAACTCTCAAGTCTAGGGCAAAACAACTGATTTCACAACTACTTTGAATACCCAAACATGCATACCTGCCCTCAGCCAAGATTGTGGTCACCAAGGACGGCTTCTGGCCGGAATTCAAGCGGCACTGCTTTCTGTGCTTGGACAACCTTAATTTTGGATTCTTCCTGAGGACCAGAACAACATAGGCAACAAGAGTCCTACACTAGCACTTAAGAACTGGCAGAAGACCCTGCAGTCCTAGGAAGTCCACCATGTGGACTCTACCTGGGCAGACATCTGTCAAAGCTGGAGAGCTTGAAACTTTGTGGACCTCTAGAAGGCCATCCTAAGGCTAATGAGATGCAAAAAGTCAGATGCTGTACTCTCTGATGTCACCTCAACCAGACCAGCCATTGTAACAGGAGCGTGGAAACAGCACACTGTGGTTCGACTGATGATGCTAGTGGTAGCTGGAATGTTGTCATGTAACACAGCTGTGAATAAAACTGAAGTTCTTCAGATTTTTAACAAGAAAAAAAATGGAAGAATTCTAGAAGAGGTGCAGAACCCCCTGTCTTTAGAGAGATAGATCCCCAGGAGCATCCAGCTGGGGTTCCTCAAACCATTCTCTTAGCTATGAAAGAACACTCTGGTATGTTCTAGAAAAAAAGATTCCAAACCATTGCATGACAACACATCTGGATACATTAAAGTCTCCCACAAAATCCCGGACAGGAGTGCTTTTCCTGTGTCACCTTCAGATTCAATCACGCAGCAAACCCTTCATCAGGAATACCTGTTGGATCAAGCATGAACCCACTGCTTTTGAAGCTTCAAAGATCAGAGACAGAAAGGCTGGGCTGCTCGGCCCTTCCACGGGGTGGGACAGGCCCAGTGGCAGCAGTGACAACCAGCCCACCTTATCTCCTCCACCCCCAGACCTACCTCCTCTTTCTTTCTGTTTTCCATCTTTCCTAGACCTAAAAAAAGATCCAGAAAAGAACTGGAAGGAAAAAAATTCACTAGAGCCTAAGCTGCCAGAAGACTAGGATTTGGGTCTAGTGTTCATTGCTATCAGATCCTTCAAGAATTACAGGTGATTTCCATGGATTTCTATGGCACCCTCACAAGGCACCCTAGTGGTCAGCAGGAAGTCACACCTCTGTCCCAGGTCATCCTTGCCAGGGAGGCAGAGGGAACATGACCCAGCGCTGCCACGGAGCAATCCCCACCCTCCACAGCCTCTCTTGGAAGGGTCGTAGATCTGAAACTGCAGTGATCATTTTAAATAATATCCCTCAAAAATTCTGGAATGTAAATTAAGTAACAGATTCAGATCTACTGCAAAAAAATTCACAAACCCTTCTACATATGCTAGTTTATTTTAAAAAGCAGAGAAAGGGATCTCTTCTATCAAAATGGTGCTTTTCTAGTTCAGCTGAAAACTTACCTACTATTTCCCTGCATTAAGTATACAAATTGACTAAACGAAAACAAAAACATTTAAATATCTGAATCAGGCATTTCATTGTGTATTCTAATGACCTGTTTAGAATAAGGATCTTGGCTTAATATCACAATGACAAGAATTCCTAGGAATCAATTTACATGTGGCGGTTTTATCAGTCAATTAAATATCACCCATTTCTTAAAGTGAAAATCTTTCAAACATACATGCAAGCCATGAAAGGAAACATCCACATTGTGAAAATTAGGGTGGAAACATATTTAAAATATTTAGCCAGCACTTAGGAGGTGGAGGCAGGAAGATCACCACTGTGAATTCAAGGCCAGCCTGAAATGTATAGCGAAATCCTGTCTCAAACAAGCCCCCCCCCCAGACAAATTTACAAGCTAAAAATTATTACTGTATTTCTAAAGTACTATAATTTTACTCTTCATCGAAGTCTTTCCAGGTAGAATTCTCAAGTTTGTTTAACACAGTGTAGTTTTCTTTTTAACACACACTGGCTCCACTGAATCACATCTCTAAAATCCCCAGTAAATATTTTCTCCCAAAGCCAGTAACTACATGGATTCCTTTCTCTAAATGTGCCCTTCAAGGGAGACACATTCTTCTCCAAAGTATGCACAAGCTATGATATTCCCATTACTGGGAACCCCGGATTATGGTAGTTAGGAATTTTCTATCTTTTGAAATAACCTGGGTCATGCAGGGTAACTCAAATGAACTAGATATTCTTGGCCAAATGAAGATGTCAGTTTCCCCTCTTTCTTTTCCTCTTACCTGGTCAGGACAAGGCATGCCTACGCCAGTATTATCAATTCTATCTTTCCTTAGGTGACAGAATTCTAACCACCACAGCCACATACCCCTGTGGCACTTGGTACAGGCACTGGTGGGCCAGCATCCGCACCAACTCCTCCTCCTAACGTGGGACTGAGCAGGAGTCAGAAAAGGATCTCGAGGTGCCCCAGACCGCCGGACCCCTGATCATTACTTTCCACTGCTTCACTTCAACAAATGAGTTGACATAAGCGACAATTGGTTTATAAAGCTTGTTACATGCTATTATTTATCATATTTACCATACTATTAAAGGTTTAAAATTTGTTAATAAGCCAAGAATCAGAGATCATCTATTGCCAATATCAGATACTGAGACCACAAAATCTGTAATTTTGACTGGAGACAGGGTTATTAGAAAAGAGAGGATGGCATTAAGTTTTGGACTTAAAAACAACTCATGCTAGATTTCCATTGTACATACAACATGTGTAACTACACGCAGAAGTGAGATGCATATTTTTGTTTCTTGAAGTTATTTCTCTAAAGAACCAACTACTTGACCAGGTTACATTTTAAAACTCTTATCACATATGGCACCGTAGGCAATACTTCAAATCCTGAAAAATAAAAATCCAAGCACCCTAAAATTTGTCCCAGCTCACCTTGTACTATTTCCTCCAGAGATTTTGTATGAGTTTTTTGTCTATCGCTCACCCTCTACCTTGTGTTCAGACAGTCACTAAATCCCATCCCACAAGTCAAGATTTACTTCAGGTCACTTCATAATTCCTGTTGAATGAACCATTCATTCTACATAGGAAGTGATGCTTACATCACCCAACCCAATCATAATGATTATGAGCAGACCACTGTTTAAATCTTATTACAAATGGTGTGAAATTAACACCCACTCAGCATTGATCTCTTTAAGGTAGGGACCCCATCTATACATCAAACATTTCAATATGACAGGGGCAAATGATGTTATCAACTGAATTGCAATTCTGTTCCTACTGCCTTCCCCACTGGATCACTGATGGCGCTAATGTGTGTGATTAAACCTAACCATGAAATGCCCAATGGGAAAGGGCAGATGGGAAGGAAGTAAACCACAGGGAACAATCCATCCCTGAGTAATCAAGGGGGCAGGACCGCAGTAGCCCATCCTTCATCCGTTCAGACCTCTCCACCTGGCTGCAGGTTGGGCCATCTCACAGCATGGCCACCTAGGTTAGCTCGAAACAGTTGATTAAAGATTTCTCCAGACAGCAACTTTCCTTTTATCTCTCTTTATTTTGAAATTCACTTCAAGGACTGCACTATACGATTTGTTCTGTGTTTAGATTCTCTACCCCAATAGATCAGTAACTGGTAATAAGTCCCTTACTGGCTATTTTCAGTATAGCCAAAAACTGTCTCTACCCAGGATTTATGAGAAAATGAGAAAATGCCCTATCCCACGGCAAGAAACTTGACTGCTTATTTTGCCACTTTTGTAATTATTCAGAGAGCATTTTAGACAAGCCTTTAAAGGGTCATCAAGGCAAGTGAGTTGGGCAGGACCTAACATTTCAAAATAGTTATTTACTCTCCTCACATCTCCAGCCAAGACCCTATAACCAGTTCCAGGAGCATAATGAAGTCTTTTTCAACTCTTCCCATTAGAGAATTTTTCTTACACAAAATACAAAATAACAACAACACTCAATTTCCTTCTGGGGCAATTTAAATTATGTACATTTTGTCCCATTCTTCACTAACGCTGAACAAATATTTGAAAACTGCCTTCACTAACACTTCCCTCACCTTATCTTTCCTAGGCTTCATAAATCCACTTTCTTTTAAGTTGCCTTCAAAGGGTCTGCCTGCCAAAGCCACCAACTGCATCCTCCTCTACACCCAAAAGGTCCCCTTCACTCTCTGAGCAAAATAAAAGCCATGCTTTCAAAATGGACTCATGCAACAAAATACATTATCTTCCCATCACATCGCTCTTTTTCACGAAAACTTCTTTTTCCCTATGAGTGCCATGCACTTGACAGACACTTCTTTATAATCTCTAAATGATACCACAGAGCCAGCTTCTGTGACTTCGCAGTTTTATTTTTTTGTATGGATGTGACTCTCAGAGGAATGTCATTCATATGCTCTACCATGGTGCCTGTGAAACGGAGTTTCAGGTAAATGCAGGTTGTAAATAATCAATGAACAAACCCTAGCAGAGTCCATCAGCACTTTGCCTCCCTCAAAGAGCCTGCCTCTGTCCCCTCCCTTCCTCTCCCTGACTCCCCAGGACCACCCACAGTCACCCCCACCCCCCGGATTGCCTGTTCCCCTTCCCCACTGTCTCAGCAGAGCCTGACACACAGAAGGTACAGAAGCAGCCTGCCAAGTGGATAAAGATTATCATCTTCCTCACACCTCCCTGGCTTCTCCCTTCTCTCCTGAGCAGACACTTATCACCCGGGCCCTCACCCAACCCTGCTACCAGACACACTTTAAAGGTCCACAGCATCAAGCATCCTGAGTCCCCACCAAAACTCGCCCTCAGACACCTGGACGCTCAGATCTGTAATAGAATCCTGCATACCCACCAAAAGCTGGCAGCAAACTACATGTCCATTGGTTGATGGAAAGGTGAGTAACACAATGTAGTACCACATACAATGCAATAGTATTCAGTCTCTAATACATTCACAAAAGGGCTATAAAAGGGCCATAATCCACAGCTGTTGAGGGACCTAAACCACCAGTGGTACATGCACAACTGGACCATTTCTAGCACTAGTGGTCCAAGCCATTGGCTGGGATAGTCACTAGGTTCAAGCACTAAAGAAAAAGAAATTCTGACCTGTGCTACAATGTGATGAACCCTAAGGACAATACACTAAGTAAAATAAACCAGTCAGAAAAAGGCAACTACTGTCTGGTTTCACTCTTAGCAGGTACCTGGTATAGTCACATTTGGGACTGAAATTACTAGTGGTCGAGGCTATGGGGGTAAAGGAAGTTGTTCCTAAATGGGTACAGAGTTTGAGTTTTGCAAGATACAAGTGTACCACATATCAGCTGCAGAGCAATGTGAATGTATTTAGTGCATAGTTAAAATGGTTCATTTCATATTGTGTATATTTTACCGAAATTAAAAAAAAAAAAAAAAAAAGAATCCCCTCAGTCTTGAATGCACCCAGTAAACGAGCCTCTGGAGCTTTCCTGCAGGACACGGCACGGTGCCTCCCAGGAGGCAGGGCGCAGTGTGTGCTTACCTGACAGAAGAGTGAGCAGGTGACCCTGCTCCTGGATCAGATCTACCTTAGCCTGACTTCAGGGGCTTTTTCATAGTCTGGGCCAACTCAAGGCTCCAGACTCCTGTCCAGCATTTCTTGGGCTAATCAGGAGTCCACTTTCCAGGCTCTTCTTCCTCGACTCCTTAGCCGAGCCATCTCTTCAAATGAAAGCTCTGACAGTCCTAAAATCAGACCTTTGCACCTGGCTCCATGTTCCTGCTGCTTTTCCCAAGCTTCAATTACAGATACTCTACTCTGTAGGTACAGAAATTAATCTCAAATATTATCCCTGAAACAGACACTTGTACTGATCTCTGATCTCTAGTATCACCTGCTCACCAAGATCTGGGCTCCTCATCTTGAAAGTCCTGCCTAGTGCCAGGTGTGGGGACACATGCCTGTAATCCCAGCACACAGGAGGCTGAGGGAAGAGATCACCCTGCAAGTTCAAGGCCAGCCTAGACGACATAAGCAAGACCCTATCTTTAAAAAAAAAAAAAAAAAAAAAAAAAGTAAAATGCTGCCTAGAGCTTGTTGTTCTACAGCTGGGAACTTGTGAACTTGGTGCCATCTCGCGCAACCCCTGGCCCCTGTGTGCAGGCCTGCAAATATCCAGACTCAGGACTGATTAACCTTTGTTAAACTGAATCCAAACTTTTTTTCCGTCCAAGTGCTAGAATGGGACAGCCATTAGAATGAGAGTTACCGGGCACCACTGTGTCTAGCTCAGGGCAATAAACAAGTCCAACTTGGTTCCTGTACACACACATACATATGCACACGCACACATGCACACAATCAAGGAAAAGCTCTCCACTTGTCACTCTCAGTGGTTTCAAAGCTATTTTATACAATAAGGAAGTAGTTCATAAGCTGTAGATGGGCCGCTACCTAAAGAAAAATGGCCATTTAGAGATTCACAGTTCACCTTCCTCCGAACTTTTATTCCAAACTCCTTCTCACGTTTGGAAGAAAGTCAACTAAGAAGACAGGTTATAGGGCTGGGGTTAGCTCAGCGACATAAGCGCCTGCCTTGCAAGCAGGCAGTTGTGAGTTCGATCCCCGGTACCGATAAAAAGACAGGTTACATAAAGAACCAGAATGTACTACCTAACTGGCTGGACTTCTTGAAAAATGGCCATTAAATGTACAAACCTGACTTAATGCAAAAAAAAAAAAAAAAAAAAAAAGAAAAAAAGACCTTCATGATCTGGTTTCATACCATTTCCATTTGTTTTTCTCAGAGACAAAGCTAAAAGAGGAACCTGAGAAAATCCTTCTGATGGTGGAGTTCACCGTTTGCTCTGAGGAGCTCTGAGTGAGCACATCACAGGCAGAACCCGCATTTTCATCTCTCAGGAGCCCTCTGCCACCGGCCCCACTTCACAGATGAGAAAATGAAGCATCTATCCTAGATCTCACGGCTGCAAGGGGCATAACTGGGATTAAAAACTCAGGTGGCCACTTTCAGAAACCAAGCTCTCCACTCTACTGCCACATGCCCCGAACAATAAGTTAGCTTAAACCTTAAATTCTACAGGACTGTTGGCATCCCAGCTATCAAAGTATGCAGTGGAAGCTATCTAAGCAAAGTATCATGTACAAAATGTAAGCATGAAGACTAAAGCACAAGATGAATGGGAAAATTATCAGGTGTGAATAGTTTTGTTGGAGAAATTCTCTGAATGTGCAGGAGGTTGTTCTAGGGAAAAAAAAAAAAAGTCCAAGATCTGTGCACTTCTAAGACCAGTAATTCTCAACTGCTATATCAAAAGCTGTACGAAACTCAACTGTTACACCAAAATAACATAAAAGACAAAATTTTAAAGCTCACCTCATTTTTAAAGCTGTTAAATTAGTATTTACTGATATCCATGTGTAAAGGATAAGTCGTAAAGGAACATAAGTCAAATTTTACCTACCAGAGGAATTCACTCATTTATTAGATGCCTCCTCTAATCGTATCCAAGCACTTTTACAAGAATTCTTCTAATCTTTAGGCAACTATACCAAGAGTAGGTGCCATTCCGCTTTTAGGGATCATTATTTATTTCACAATTAAGAAACATGGCTAACATGTTGAATACTACCCTGAAGCTCCTTTCTACAAATTTTATGCTCAGCAACACATTTACTGGCACAGGGAGGTTAAATAATTTATCCAAAACCACACAGAAAATAAGTGGCAAAATGAGGGTGAAACACCAAGGGCCAGAAAGGTTAAGCAACTTGCTCCAAAGCCACACAGCTGTCAGATGTCAGCCATGGGCTGGTGGGCCTTACACTGCAAGCACCTGCCTGATTTCACTCTCATTCACTGGGGCCAGATGAGCGCAGAAGCCAAGCAACCCAGCTGCCTAACTCCCTTCCTAATGGACCAGGCTTCAGCTCTTCAAAAGAAGAAACTGAGTCCTTGATAAAAATTCTCTACATCTTGAAATACTGAAATACTCACTGTTTTCTGAAAAAAGCACCCTGTGAGCAACAAATATGCACACAGGCGATTGGCGTAAAACCACTTTTACTTATTAGAATCTTAAGTCAAAATGTGAGCTACACGGTCACATCTAAAAATGTCAGAAATTAGTCTTTAGGCCAACCTTATTCTCAAGTCTTCTACAGTCAACCAAGATTTACACTGAACTTGCCCTTGACTGAAACTTTTACTTCTGTTAATTCCCTACTAAGCAACCCCCTCCTTTTGGATTTGCAGCCGTGAAAAATATCTATTTGAGTTGCTGAAACTACATATGAAATTTTGCATATTTGGATTCCTGCAAATGCCTTTTAATCCCACTTTGGAAAAGTTACCATACATGAATGCAGCAAAATAAAGCACTTCCTACATCCTAGCCTGCCAACTCCTACATGGAATTCATTCCCGAGAAAACGCTGCGGCAGCAGCCCAGACCACTTCTAAGGGTTCCTGAGCTGCCCTTCAGGACGCCGTGGCTCACTAGGCTCATTTCCTCGTGTCCTTCTTTAATCAGAAGACTTGAGGAAATGAGTCAAAATCCTATGGTTGACTTCTAACGGCTGTCAACAACAGCAGCAAAATTCATCACCACAACATCTGTACACAAATGCGCTACAAGGGAAGTCCACAAAATACTGGGCACTTTTCTGATGAGAGTATCTTTTGGGAAAGGTAGGTGGGAAATTGTCGTTTTTGTCTCATCATGCTTATCCAATGTCAAAGCTACTGGTATCTGCCACTACTAGGGGCTTTCTTTTTCACAAGTAGGTGTACAAGTCTATGATACTAAAGCAGTTTTTATTTTTCAGCCTGGGGGATGAATTTCAACTGACGTGCACCACTATTGTGCAGATAGCTTATCTCTCTCTAGGGACCCTAACACCTAAAACCTTCACACCGCAGGCCAGATGCCTGCCTTCCCCAAATGAGCCCTTCCCCAGTGAATATTTCCCTAAATTGAGAGCACTTTAATTCAAATGCCATAAAACAAGCAATCCAAGGCCCTTTTCAGGAAAACCGGCCATCCTATAAGGCACACATTCAACATTTCTGAATGAGCCTCATTTTACAACAGATTCTGGTGAGCCATGTAAATGGATGTGCAGTTAGGCATATGGAGTTGAGCTCAGTCTCTTCTATTGATTATTTTAGGCAAGTGACTTAGCCACTTTCTCTAGTTGTAAAATAGCAGCCATAGTAATAGTACTACTTCCTGGGGTTAGAAGTATAGTAAAAAATAATAGGTAAAGGCCTCACTCAGCACAGGGCCTAGCACAGTTTGCAGTTATGAGCCAGGACTAAGTACAACCCACATGCAATATATATGAAATTTAAGGCAGGTTAGAAAGCTCCTTGCGAAAGTCCAGCATACATGATTTATAGTCAGAAGGAAAAAAAATATGTGGATGCATAGGGAAAAAAACAGAATTATTTGAGAATCCTTACAAAAGGATCATTTTATTCCCAGAAAAAATGATCCAGAAAGCCCTGCACCAGGTGCCAGGAGGCCCTCCAGCCTCACATCTGCAGGAACAGGGGGGAGAAGGCATGATTCACTGTTCATGGCAGGTTCATCCTGTTGGTCCCTGCTGTAACTGCTGAGGGTGCCAGGAGGTGGTGATGACACAACTGAAACCTCCTAACCCTTAGACAGCAATGCTTAGACAGGGACAAGGCAGTGGGATACCCGCAGGCACCACTATCAGGGTCTGGGAAAGGACTGAGAAAGCAAGCTGAGCCTCCACTCAAAAATCTAGAGGAGTATTCTAAACAGGAAGAGTCCCTTCCTGGCTTTGACTCCCTGCAGTTCACTCCTGAGGAAACTGGACTCCCTAAAATTGGCATGACCTGCCCAAGGGCACACAAACAGTGCATGGCAAAGGAAAGGAATCAGAAGCCCACCCCAAGGCCTCAGCAGCACAGCATCAGCCTGGCAAACAGAAGGTCCTGAGTTCTATTCCCGGTACCAAAAAGTAAGGGAAAATAAAAACCACCTGAGGGGCAGAAGGCTGTCACTATACCAATAGGACAGATCTTAAATTTTTTGCCAATAAGCTATTGGACAGACTAGGCTAATCATGAGGGGCATGGGGACTATTGACATCCACAGGGGTCTAGTTCACGTAACTTTAATGACATTTAAAAAGGCAAGGCAGAAAACATATAGACCACAGGGCTAAGGCTTCCGGACACTCTCTGGTGGCCCCCCATAACTCCTCCTCGGGCTCAGGGGTCCTGATGGGAAGCCTCTTTCCCGGAGGAAAGCCCGCTTTATGTCCCTCAACAGTGGGGTAGGGTACTGGGTCTTGAGACTTCACGGAGAAAAACTGACTAGTTGTCTCACAGCAGGTCACTATGATGCTCCATCTCCAGCGCTGGATTCCTCCGTAGACTCACTTTCTATCGTTACATCATCGGGTAGTCTAAACGTTTTTGTTTTTTAATAACCAGAGAAAGAGCAGTGCTTGGGGACTAGCCAGGCACGCACACCAGCGACACCTGGACAAAAAGGAAGAGAGGCAGGAATCTGACTCAGGGGCTCCCGAAGCCTGCAGATTCCTCTTGTCCTTGAGATCCGAGTTCCCGCGCCCATACAACTGGATTTCCCCAACAGCCAAAAGAACCTAATGAGAGCCGCAGGAAGTTCTTACTCCACCTCCCACCCCTCACCTCCGGCAGCCCGGAGTGTAAATACCACGTGGGAGGAGGTCCGAGAATCCCAAAATTACAGACAAAAAGAGACACCTGCGATTACAGGTCACCGACATCCCCCCACCCCGCCCTGGGGCGCGGGCTTCCAGAGCCCTGTCAGGCTGGCTGGGCATCCTGGCCGGCCTTGCGAGGTGGCAGGGTCGGGGACCGCAGCGTCCCAGCGCTGCTGTCCCTGCCTCCACGGAGCAGACGGCCAACACAGCCTGCAGCCGCTCCTCGGCGCGTGGCAGCCAGCAAACGGCACGGCTGCAGAAAAGGGCGAGCCTCCAGCACAGAATTTACAAAAAGCACAAAGTCTGCAACCTAGCGGCTGCTTGCTACACGCCCTGCTCAAGTTGCCCGTGCAGCAGCCACCGAGCTCGCGGGGTCCCACCCCAGAAACGCACGCCGCGCGCTGCCGGTGCAAAAGCACATCCCGGCGCCTGGAGCGCGGCCGCCTCACACTCGTCTCCACGCTCCACGGGTGGCGTCGCGCGCGGGCAGAGGCACCAGCGGCTCGGTCCCCACGCTCTGCGTACAAAGACCGCCCGCGGTTGGAAAGCAGCCGCCGCAGAGCGAAGAAAAGGCTCTCCAACTTTGCCCTCGGCGCCTCCGAGGACCTGCGGGCTGGTCCTCCAGCGCGCTGGTCACACACACGCAACTTTTAACAAAAGGAAGCTGTGGCCGCGCCTCGCTCGGCGAGATAATGCGCTCCGTGCTAACTCCGGGCCCCCCGCCTCCGCCAGCCGCGCACCGTCGGCACAAAAGCAACCCTAACTCCCCGCAGCCTGCAGCCTCGCTCGTGGCCGAAGTCCCCTCTCTTCCCCTATTCTAGGAAGACCCCGGACTGCGCCCCCTGCCACCAGTCGCTGGGCTCTCCTAGCGCAGGTGAGCGAGGCAGGGCGCAGGAGTGTCTCGGGGCCGCCTGGACGCTTGCTATAGCCTGGAGTGCACCAGCGCCGCAGCCGGTGAACGGCCAGCAGCCGCTTCTCGGGACGTACCCCGGCGGGCTCAGCCCTCCGCCGGCACAGGCTTCGCCTGCTAGCGCGGCCCAGGTACCCGTGCGCTCTCTCACCTGGTTGGACGCGGAGCAGGAGGTACAGGACGCAGAGAAAATCCCAGGCGCCGCGAGCGCCTCTCATCGCGGTGGCTGTGGCTGCGCTGGCTTCGGAGCTCCGCTCCACGTTCCAGCTCTCGCCCGAGTGCACCGAGCGCGGCAAAGCCGAGCCCCCAGAGCGCCAGCGCCGAGCAGCGCCCCTCCTCCTGCGCCCTCCCTCGCGCGCCGGCCACGCCTCTCCCCGGCGCCCCTCCTCGCCTGCCCTTCTCGCTCCTTCCCCGCGGCGTCTGGCCCCGGCCCTCGGACGTGCGGATCCCGCGGCGCTGTGCCCGCGGGAGGGTGCACGACTCGCGAGCCCTCTCCACGCACCCTCGACCCCGGAACCCCTTCATCTCTGCGCGTCTGCTCCCGGGTGATGTGGTCCGACCGCCCCAGACGGCTCCGGCCGAGGGCGGTGCTGCCAGCACGCTTTGTGAAGCCGGGCACCCCGCGCGCTGCAGGCACCGGCCCGCCACCTGGCAGGTGCTCCCCAGATAACAAAGCTTGGCCGCCGTTCCTGGACCGCGCTCGGACAGGAGGAGGCTGAGGCCTTAGAAAGGGGGAGGTGGTGCAGGGACGGGAACCGCAGGGCACGGGGTCAGGAAACCGGGTCCCAACGTTCTTCTCCGTTACTGTTAGTCGAGGGGCGCAAGGGTGGCGCCTGGCACCACGGCAAAAGGCTGGGCCGGGGTTTAGGTAATTCTTTAGGCTCAGTTTCTCCATCTGCTCCGTAACTTGTAGAACACAGTTGATTTCCATGGTTCGAGTGGCCTTAGCTCCCACCAAGCTCCTGCTGAGACTTATGCAGAGCCAGGTGGGTGGGCGGCAAGGAGGATGGGCGCCTTGTGGAGTTTGCTCTGGAAGCCCTGGTTTAAGTCCATTTGCTTCTGAGACCCTTTCATTTTTTCCTTCCTTTCCTCCTTCCCTCCTTTGTTTCTTTCGTTTTTCCTTTTCACATTTTTTTTTCTTTCCAGTTTCTCTGCCTCCGTTTCACAGAGCATTATGGGTCTGGGGGTCCTCAAGGACCTTTAAACTATCTAGACCAGGAGCAAACTAAAAATAAAATGTTTCTCATCAGCCAGACTCTGCAGCCTAGGAAGTGCTCCCTCCACTTCTGGTAGCCATCCTTGATTCACCCTACCAACCCTGTCTGTGTAGGGTGTTGTAGTTCTTCTTATCCTGTTACTGCATCCTCTCAGTGGCAGCTCTGTAAGTATGTAAAGCATCAGGATTTATTCTAGAAGCGGCCTGGCAAACAGAGTTAACAGTGGGGAAATCCTGGGCTTGAGCCTTTTCTTTAAGACCTATTCCTAGTATGCCAAGCATTCTCCATATGTTCTGATAAGCCAATAAAACATGGATCCAGAGATTGGAGGGTGGAAACTACCCATTAGGAAAAACAGAACTAGAATAATTTCAGTATATCATATATAATTTATAATTTCCAAGCTCTCCCACCCCATTTAATGCACCCTAAGACTCCTAAACAGATTTAAGAAAAATAGTTTGCAAAGATAACTACTAAAAACTTGTCAAACTAGAGGATGGCCAAATGATCGTTGTGTTTTACTGCCTACCTTTAAATTTCGTTTCATTTATTCATTCAACAGCCATTTTCAAAGGGTCCTCTGTGTGGCAAGGAGGAGCAGAGATGTGGGCCCTGTCCTCACAGGCCTTCTGGAAGACCACCCTGAAATATGCTAGCAAATGGTTCAACTTACACAGCTATGTGGGAGGGTCTCATCAGATAAGGCTGATTCCTATAGTGAGGGGGTACTAAGAATTGAACCTAGCACCTTCAGACCCAACCACAACCCTCCCATCTTTTTACACTTTCAGACAGTGGCTCACTAAGTCATCCAGGCTGCGCTGAAACTTTCAATCCTCCTATCTCACAGACTTGGCTAGCATTCTTGTTTTTTAGGATAACAAAGTAAAAGATACTACTCAAAGCAATCACAGGTTTCAGGGATCTTGATTTATTTCTAAAATCCATTTTGTAGTGAAGAAATCACTATGAGTTAAAATATCAACATTATGCCAGAGAGAGAAAAATTACAATTTTCTTCTTCAATCAACTGATACTGGAGAGGATAACGTATTCAGAAGAGTGGGTTGAAAAGAGACCATATTGCAATTTGATTCAAGGCAACAAACTTCTATGGGGGATAGGGAATTATGTGATGCTAGATGGTTGTTTCTGTTTGTTATTCCACAAACATTTATTGTGCATCCTAGACACTAAGACCGACAAAAATAAGACAAAGCCCCTGCCGAGGAGAATTCACAACTCAGGGTCGAACATAGTCACCCAGATAAGAAAGTAATATATCTGTTAAAAGAGCTCATGTTCAGCCAGTGAGCACCAATTCACCCATATTGGCTGGTGGAATATATAAATCCTTCTGTACTGATTTTCAAAAACGCATCCCCTAAATACCGCTTAAGTCCCCTCTTTCTAGCCTACTCTTGAGACACCTGAAGTCTCCTTAGATCCAGCAATTATTGATTCAATGCTGAGCGCAGCAGAAAGCCTGCAGTACCTGGGCTTTCAGGTTGTTAGAAATTTTTAATAAAACCCCCTGCCTTGTTTATAGTGAAAAAAGGGACCTACAAGGTGCTATTAGTGAAGAGCTCTGGGAGGAAGCCGTATTACCGATCAGCACTATCCAACACATTTGCAATGAAGGAGATATATCTCAGGTAGGATGTGGCGATGGGCTCTGTTCTGTGTTCCATGATAACTTCTTAACTCATGAGTTGTATTTTATATATTGTTTTCATAATTTTAGTGAAAACAGTTATGCAACTTATAGTAACACAGCACAAACCAACATAAGCAAGCAAAGAAACCTAGAGTTTGTCAGCTCTTACAATTGGAAACCTGGGAATGATGTGTTTCAGCCTTTCCTCGATGCAAGGACTCAAAAATCATCAGGACTTGAAGGGTGGGATATGACACAGGGTGTGTGTGTCCCCATGAACACCTCCGATAGAAGAGTTCTACAACTGCAGGGTGGTAGCGTACGCCTTTGATCTCAGCACTCAGGAAGTTGAGGCAGGAGGATCTCCGAACCTTCAAGGCCATCCTGGGCTACATAGTGAGTTCAAAGCTAGCCTGGACTATACTGCAAGACCTTGTCTCAAAAACCCAAAATAAAACAAAGCAGAATGTGCTGTGACACATAAGATACAGTGGTGGTGCTATGTTCAATTGAATAAATGTACTATAATTCTGGATTTTAATCATTTCTCTACTTTTTTCTGCATTTTGTTTTCAAAGAACAAAACTAAATTTAATCTGAATTGTTTACAGATTTTTTTTTTCCTTTGGGAGAGGAGCTTTTTGAAATTGTCTCACAAGGTAATTCAGGCCAAACTCGAACTCATTTTTGGAGGTGGAGGACAAAGTCTCACTATGTAATTCAGGCTGGTTTCGAACTCGCTTTGTAGCCTCACTTTGTAGGCTTACAGTCACTTTGTAGCCAGTCTCACTGTGTAGTTCAGGCTAGTCTTGAACTCATGGTGATCCATCTGTGTTAGCCTCCCCAAAGCTGAAATGACAGGCATGTGTCACCATTCCCAGGGGTTTCTGGGCACATGCCTGAATCCTAGCACTTGGAGGCCAAGGCAGGAGGACTGAAAATTCAAGGTCAGCCTGAGCTACAAAGTAAGACACTATTAAAAAAAACAAAACCAAACAAAAAAGATGCTGGGTGTACTGGTTGCATGCCTGTAATCCCAAAACTCAAGAATCTGAGGCAGGAAGATCACTATGAGTTCCAGTCTAGCCTGGGCTAACCAGTGAGTGAGTTCAGGACCAGACTGAACTACAGAACAAGACCCTGTCTCCAAATAAATAAAAAAATAAACAACCCCATCTTACATGGAAATGAATATCTTGTTGAATAAAACTTGCCTGCCTTAGATTCCTAGAAAAGAAATCACCAAAGTTTTCACATTCTTCACCTTTGCTATTCAATAGTCTTTTTTCAGTAATCATCTGACACTTTTCTCCATAAAGCTAAAGAAATGAATCTGTGAGCCCCATTGTAAAGCTCCATGCTAACAATAACTGCGTCGTGGTTTGTGCGGATGAAAGAAGGCAAAGCTTGGTCTTCCCTCCAGCCTGCTTTTGGTATTCAATGAACATGCGCCCTATGTGCTGCATGAAGCCCTGCGATTAGAAAGTCCGAGGAGACACAGTCGCTGCCTTCCTGGGGAAAGGGCACTGGAGGGGCCCAGACTACATCGCTCTAAGTTGTCCACACTCCACATGGGGCAGCTGGGAGCCCCCAGGAGCACTTATATCATCTGTGCATGACTTCAGCCTTCCCCACAAAGGGTAGGAAGGGAGGTAGGAGAGGAAGGCAGTGAGATTGGAAACACCATGAGTGATGTAAAGAGCATGCACGGTGCTCGAGGACAGGGCTAAGGCTACAGAGGTGACTCAGAGCTGTGTATGGGTGGGTGTCGGGTTGCATATCTGTAATTCCAGCACTCTGAAAGGCTGAGGCAAGAGGATCACAAATTCAGGCCTAGCCTGGGCAACTTAACAAGACCCTGTCTCAAAATTAAGAAAAGAAAAAAAAAAACAAAAAAAAAAAAACAAAAACGCAGTGTTTGGGTTCAATCTGCAGTACTGGACAAAAACCAACTTGTAAATGCTGCAGAATATGACCTTCATCTTCTGGACCTCTGGAGACCAAGAATCACTAAGGAGTTCAAGCAGGGGTCTCATGATGTGAGTTTGTGCTTTGGAAAGATGACTCAGTGAAGGATGCATTGAAAGAGCGCAACACTCAGGCAGGAAGAGAACGGTGAGGAGCTTAATAGTGACCCATGGGAGAAAGGGGAAACTGAGGTAAGCGCAGAGGTGATAGTGGGGCGGGGAGCAGCCTGATGGAAGGTGGACTTCTTACCGCTATTGTGTGGGAAGGTGTGTGGGAGAGGGGCTCCAGGGCTGTGGCCCTACCTGATATGAGCTACCTGTGTCCCCCCAAGCAAGACGTGGAGGTAGGTTGGCAGAAACACTTTGGAGTTGAACCTAAGTTGGATCTGAGATGTTCATGAATTTCTAAAAGCCAGATATGCGGACCTGGGGCTCCACATGGGACCAGGTGTGGAGAGGCAGCTATAGCCACAGGTCTGGGTGAGGTCACCTGAGAGTTCACCACGTGGAAAGCAGAGGCAGATGTCATCTCCTTAGGGAATATGCACATGAAAGGGACAAACAAGTAAAAATCACAAGAAACTAAAGGCCTAGGCTTTGGCCCTAGGCCCCCAACAGACCAGGCCAAAAATCAAAATGGAGTGATTCAGGTTAAAGATCTATGCGTCAGTTTGCTTAAAACTAAGCCATTAGTGTGACCATCCTAAAAACAAAACAACAACAAAAAAAAGATTACAGAATGGACGGCCAAATTCCCCATACAAACCAGTTCTGCTCAACCTGATAATGAAGCTCCCTCTGTCTTAATCCTTACGTGAAAAATTAAAGCAACCCAGCATTAACCAATTATTTTTCTATTCTGCCTTCCTGACCCTCCTTTGCAAAGAAAATAATTCTGAAATGATCAATCGGCCTTTCTTCAGACTTTTTTTTTTCGTCTGTAAAACCAACTTCCTCTGTTTGGCTCATTGGAATCTTTATTCTATTTTATGGACTTAGATGTTGCTTGATTCTAGAATAAAAACTAAAGCCAACTAAAATCTTTAAATTAACCCAAGGCCCTACATTTGATCCTTAGCACTGAAGGAAGGAAGCAAGCAAGGAAGGAAGGAAAAATCAAGACGTTGTAATTTCGTCCCCTGGCAGGAAAAGAGAATCTCAACTAGCAGTGATCAGAAAGACAAAAAAGGGGGCTGTGGCAAAAAGAGATTTTCAGGAAAGTAGAAGTGTCCAAATGATCATACCCTTTAGGAAGGTGAGACCAGATAAGAACAGGAAAATATCAGTTTGGAATTATAAGGACTGACAAGCCTAAAAATATTCTACATTCTTTGTATACCCTAAGTCACTGAGTCCTCACACTAGGCAATGAGATGGGTTTCCTTGTTCTCCTCCTGTTACAGGTAAGGAATCTGAGGCACAAGAAATTAGGTAACTTCCACAAAATGTGAATCAGCACAGGAATCCTCAGTGGGTAGCCCCTATGCTTGGTTAGTGTGACATCTCCTGCCCCCAGTGAGCCTGGAAGTCTTTACCTGCTCTCACACCCTCCCCACCGTGCACAATTTGTAGGGCCAGATCTCAGACGTCAGTGGGTTAAGCAGTACATTCAAGTGGAAAAAGTGGACCCAAGGATTTGTTTTGTGAAGAGCTTTCAAGGAGTTAGGTGGTATGAGGAAGGAGAGGATCAGCAAGATAACTAGGGAGGACCAGGGCCTGAGATGAGTCTAGGATGTGCAGGACCCTGGGTTCCGTCTCCAGCACTGCAGAAAAAGGGAAAAACAGGAACAAGTCCCGTAACAAATGGTGTCAGTGTTAGGCTCAATTTTTAAATCCTGCAGAAAAAATTACACACACACACACACACACACACACACTATACATAGAGAATAGGGGCAGTGTTCAAAAATCAATCATCAACCCATAACAACAAGGTCTCTGATCTGAATCCTTCTTGCCTCTCAGAATGAGAAGCATTTCTAAACTTTTACAGTCACATTCACAGTTCCATAAATCCCCTTAGCACATGGCTCAGACCTCTCTGAAGTCATATCTTTCTTTGCCTTACATCAGAATTATTTGTAACCTTGTCAGTCTCTCCACTAAATAATAAATTCTTTGAGGAACTACACTATAACTCAACCATGGGTCTGACTGAGGGACCTGCCCAAAATGAAGCCATGCATTGCACTGTGTGTTTGAAAAACTGAATTACTGACAAATTATGCATCTCAGTGCTTTTAGATTTTTTAAATTTCATCAGGATTTGTTGTAGACCCAGGAAATCTAACATCTTGTATTTATCATCATCATTATCATCATCATTATTATTATTATTATTATAAATTTGTGTTACTCTTGGAGAGAGCACCATGAGTTCTGATAAAGTAGTCATGTTGCATTGCTATAGAGGAAATACATTAAAACTCTGATGTCTAAAAGAACTGAGTACATACAAAGAGTAAATATGTGTTTAACACAAGAAAGGGCACAGACAAAGTTTCCTGGTTCAGGGAAATCAGGAGGCAGAGTTGTTTATTATCTTTGTGCAGATCTTAAAATTTGTAACCAAATGATCTCAGATTAGAAGGCCATCCTGACTGATAGGAATTAGTCCCGGAGTGGACAAGATAGCAATATGATCAGGCTCCTCTTCACATCTGGCTGGGGCACAAACCACTCCTAGTCACGAAGAGGCTCTGATCAGTGATGGTCCCCAGGCCTCCAGTGGTTAGAGGACTCTGGAGAAGAGGGTATTTATGGCCCTGTAGAGGCAAGGGCAGGAGAAGGAGATAAATTCACAAAGGATGAGTCTAAAATGTATGCTTTTAGAAACACACCTGATGTTTCCAGCAGAGTATTGGGAGGTGATTGTATAATCTGTAATCCTTGATGACACACTCCTGGGTGTGAAAGGGCAAACAGGCATAACTGGGCGTTTCAGGAGGAATGTTATCCTGAGCGTGGAACATAATGACACCTTTACTGCCAGCATCTCAGGAGTGAGCTCCCTTCCACCCCTGGGGCCCTAAGGGGAAGAAATGCCTTGGAAGCTTGGGATTTACCTCAGTGTCTCAAGCACCTTTCTGACAAGTGCAAGGTTGTGAGTTCATTACTGGTACAAAAAACAAACAAACAAAAATGCTTTGAAACTGTGGGAGCAGACACTGAGAGCTTCTAACCTCAGCTCGGAGGAAAAGAGAGTGTAAGGGCTCAGGGAGTATAAAGCTGCCAACAGCATTATACGTCAGAAAATAATAACCACTGGCCAAAGTCATTATCATCATCATCACCATCATAACATAATTATAATTATATGCTATTATTCATCGCTTGATAACCAGAACTACCCACCTTTCTTCTACTGTACAAATGCTTCTAGTACTGATTAGTGGGTCATAACTACACCAGGATTTAATATTCCTGGTGGCTCTTGTTTACAGTATTAATTATGATATTTCATGTACTGATCCAAGTGTCTGAATTTCCAAGTAGATTTCTCCTTCAAACAAACTTTGGAGCTAGGTCTGTTATTAGCCTATCTCACAGGTAAGCGGAGGAAGGTACTGATCGGTTAAATAATGTACTTAATGTTACCCAGTTAGCAAGCAGTGGCACAGGCTGGGACACACGCACCCCGAGTGCACCCCTAAAGTATGTCACCGGCTCAGCACCACAGTGCACTACTGTTTCTTTTTTCTAACTCGATTGTTCAGAACCAAAGCATAGGAGTTATTTTCTAAACTATCCTTGCATCCTCCACAGTGTCTTACGCCAGACGAAAGTTCAGAATTTGCCTGCCACAAGCCAACTATTAAATAATTAAATGTGGGCGAGAGGGGAAAGGGAAATAAAAAGAATTAAGATGTGTTATGTACATGTACCAACTCATCATGATGAACGTAATCATTATGCCCTGCAAACACGGACTAATAAAAACATTTAAAATGTGTGTAATAAATAGAACAGTTTGAACCATGGCAGGATATCTGTGGCTTTAAGCAAGATTGTTATTTGTAAGGTGTGATAATATCACTGCACTAATCATTTACAATTTAGAGATACATACTGTGTTTACAGCGAGTGGTGGGGTGTCTGAGAGTGATTTCCAGCTTTTCTATTGGGAGGTAGAGAGACAGAGTGGGGCAGGGAGTGGGTGGAAATACAGCGAAAGCAAGTTTGGCCAAGTGGTTGTTGAAGCTGGGTGGCATCATACTGCTGTAGATGTTTAACTTTTCCTAGTAAACAAAATTGTTTGTTGAATTTAGTAAAATGGAGAAAACCATGGGAATGGCCCGACCACAGGCAGCACCCTCATAGGCAGGACTCCTGTCAGTAAGCTCAAACCCCACCTGAGTGGCCTGAAATGCTCTGGGCCCCGAATCTTCCCGCTGAAAATGAGAGGTTTACCGTGATAGTCTCCTAGGTTTCATCCCATTTTAAAATTTTGTGTATCTTTGATCTGGGAAAAATAGTTGAAGGAAAAAGTTGTCCACCACTCCATCCTGCTGAGCTCTGACCCAGAGAGGTGCCTTTGTTTCCCAATATGCACTGTACCTCCCGCGTCCTTGCTCTCCCTGGGTGTCTGTGCACCCTTGGGCACTTAATGAACCTCTTCAGACCTCAGTTTCCTCAGCTGTTAAGTGGGGTGAGAACAGGACCTGCCTACCTCCTAGTGCTGTGCTGACAATTACAGGAGCTGATAGGTGTAAAGTACTCAAGGGATGCCTGGTACAGTCAACACCCGATAGGAGCTTACATCTTTCACTATCCGCATATGGTAGCTATTAGAACTAATTGTGGCTCAGCGAGGATGCATGATTTAGCCAAAGTCTATCTGTTTTAATAAACAGTGGAGCGGACATTTATTTACGTGCAAGTTTCTAACCATAAATCCAGTGTTGTTTCCATTCAAATTGCCCTCCAAGGGCATTATTATGAAAAATAGCAAATGATAAAAGATTATGCTAGACAACAATCTAGGAGGAACAGGTAGTAGCCTACGACTCCAGCAGTCATCGGAAAATAAGTTAACGTTTGTTGTTAACACAAAAAACTTAGTCTGAGTCGCCTCTGGGTCTTGGAGCCAGTCAGTCTCTCTCCCAGACAGCCTGGAGCCCAGCACAGAGTGCTGGGTCGCTGGAAGGTAAATTACACCAGCAGACCAGAGCCAGCCAGCCCAGAGAAAGGGACAGGGCTGTTCTTTTGTTTGCTGAAAAGCTTTGCAACCATGCACACTGGGTCCCTTGGAAGAACTGGGTCTTCCAAGCACACTGACCTCAGGTGACCAGGAATTATTTCTCAAAACGTAGCTTGTGATGAGTAATTTTTCCAGCCATTCTACCAGTGCCAGAATCTCCTTTTTTCTGTAGCCTTAATCTGTCCTCTCAAGATTTTTATTACGCTGTTTAGAGATGTTATGTGTTACAGAAGTGAGACTGATGTCCATTCACCTGACATTAAAATGCGTTGTGAATGGCCAAGAAGAGGTTACAGGATAATTAGTGTAAGATGGTTCAAATTAGGTTAAAGATTATGTTGAATCCACAAAAGGTGAGGATCATTTGACCTTTTTTGTATGGCTCTACCTAATATATGAACATATCATTGAAAAGGCAGGTACTCAGTTGTTCCTAGTTCATCTCTGGCTAACAGGGTAAAGTCAGGAGTTGGGGAGGGTGGATAGAAATGGTCACTTCTCTTTGTATCTTTGAACTTTTATTGAAATACAGTCCTACGTTACCCTTTTATGATTTAAAAATAAAATGAGTCACTATTTCCTAAGTTTGGCTACATCAAGTATTTTCTGCAATAAACATGGGAATTAATAAATATTTGGGAAATGAAATATTCTTATCTTCAAATGCTTTTGCATTTTGCATATGGGAGGACCACACATTGCAGATGTCACAAACATCCAGGTCCTTGCCTGATCGAAGTCTGTGTTTTTCTCAGTGTGACTATGCATTTAGAAAGGGAACCTAGTAAGGATTGCTCTCTTTTTCCTCTTTGTGGGGGGAGGTGGTTGCATTTGGGGTTTTTCTGTTTTTAGTTAACGCGTATTAATTGTGCCTATTAATGAGATTCACTGTGACTTTTCCATGCATGCACACAGCATGCACTCATTGTATATATCCACCCTTCTTCCACATTCCTCATCCCCACAACCCTAACAGCAACCACTATTCCATTGTCAGGTCAACTTCTTTTAAGTTTCCACGTACATGAGGGAACACGTGACACTTGTCATTTGGTGCGAGCTGATGTTCATTTACCATAGTGTCCTTCGGTGTCATCCATTTTGTTGCATGTGACAGTATTTCATTCTTTGTTATGGCTCAATGATACTGCCTTGTGTGCATGCAGTACATTTCCTTTATCTATTAACAGGCACCCAGACTGATTCTGTACCGTAGCTATTGTATCTAGTGTCACAATATCGCCAATCCCTAGAGAATGGGGTAGGAGGCCTCCGATGTGTTTCCACTGTCCCAGGTGCCCACTGACATACCATCAGTGTCTGAGCACTTATCGCACTGTGTTGTCGCCCCTCATTAACGTGTTTGTGTCTCTCTGCCTCCCCACACTACAAACAACTGGAAAATGAAGAGCCTGTCTGGGTCCTGAGCCTCCCTGGCACTGCATGTTCAGGACAATAGGAGCTCAGGAGCGTTTATTATATGAATGGATGCTTACATGCACAGGGAGAGAAAAGCTCTTGTTCACACATTGTCCATTTTTTCTTTTTAAAAACATTACATACTGTTGTGATAGCAATGACAAACCAGAGCTTTAAGGAAGTACTCATATAATAGTTCAAGGGCAGTGAGCTAAAAGCAAATCAGAAACTTCTTCATGTTTTTGTTCAAAGCCCACTGACACTTCAACATGTATTAAATGTTAATAAGCAGATATCTGGGTCAGTGGGTTAAGTAATAGCTGTGGTGCGAGGTGAGAGGTGAAGAGATACATGGAAATTACATTGGGCGACGCTTGGCTCGCCAGAGCGCAGCTTGGATAAGAGCATCCCAGTGTCTGGACCATGTTATCTTTTTCCCTTTGCTCATACAGCAAGCTCAAGTACCAAAATGAGTACAGTGATCCCATTGTCTTTACTTGGGCATCTCCAGGGCCTGGTAAAATTTGATAAATATCAGAACACGTCCACGGGTTTCAGGTTGGGTCACCTTCTTCCTAGTCAAAGAAACCACATGACTCCATTTAATTAAATTGTTGGGGAACTGATTAGAGCTTATGGCTCACCTTCTCTGCTCCCCACATTTGACCATTCTTCTGTACATTTGCATGAGGAGCAGAAATTGCACAAAGATTTTGTGAGTACAAAAATGCTATTACTTGGCCAGTGTGGTGATGCATAGCTGTCATTTCAGCTACTCAGGGAGCCCGAGGCAGGAGGATCATGAGTTCCAGGTCAGCCTGGGGAACTTGGTAAGAGCCCCTCCTAAAATAAAGGGTGAAAGGCCAGAGCATGTTGCTTAGTGCTCTGTGGGTTCAACCCCAGCACTGAAAAGAAAAATCACTATTCCTTAACAGTATAAAATAGTAGAATAATAGCTAATCTTTTCTGAGCACTTATTATGTGCCAGATAGATTCTTAAATCCATTGGTTGGGTAAAGTAATAGCTGGTAATGCCAGGGACATGTTTCATGGTGAGGACAAGGGAAAAAGGGAGGGCGAGGAGGAGACACTGACATTTAGTGGAGTGCAGGATGCTGCTGAACATCTTACAGTGAACGCAACCTCCTGCAACAGAGAACTATCCAGCTCAAAGTGTCAACTGTGCCAAAGTTGATAAATCCTAGATTTTTCCCCAGTAATACTGGGGATTAAATTCAGAGCCTTGGGAGGCTAGGTAAGTGCTCTGAGCTACACCCCCACCCCATCCTTTCAAATATTTTTACTTTGAGACAAGATCTGGCTAAATTGCCCGGGCTGGCCTGAGTCCTCTTGCGCTGCCTCTTGAGTAGATAAGATTACAGGCATGTGACATGTAGCCAGATCACAAATCTTGTTTTGATGAACTGTCTCTTTTAAAACTCAAAACGACTCTTGAAAATTATTGTCTCCATTTTATAGATGAGGAAATCGAGGCATTAAAAGCTTAGGTATTTTGAGCCAGACTCACAGCTAGTAAGCAACTGTCTAGTCCTCAGGAGGTGTCCACCTTGATTATGGTTTAGAGAGCATGGGGAACAGGATAGGCAATTTTGAACTGTGCAGTAGTTTTTGTCATTAAATAACCCAGGATTGCTGCCATAGTGTCCTAGTATCCATCACCATCACTTTTCAGGCACTTGGAGGGAGATGGCTTCAATGACAGCTCCTTTTGACTCAAACTGTGAATTCTTCTGGGGAAAAAAAGAAAATTTTGCATTAAAATTAAAAATGTGAATTCTGTGAGTATACTACCTGCTTTGTACCATCTCCCAAGCTGCAGCACTCTGAGATTATAATATTTGTATTAATATTGATTTATAATTAGAAATATTATTGTTTAATAAAAATATTCATAAAGGAGTTTGTCAGTTCTCCAAAATAATAAAAGTATTAAGCAAAATAATAAATTATTAAATTCAGCCTTTTCTTGTGATTGAATTTTATTTCATCCATGCATGCTGGTGACAGAGTGTCCCAAGTTATGTGAAATTCATGAAACAGCCTTATAATCCTTATCAACTGTCATTTTCCATATTCATAGAACTTAGATGTTTAAGTATGTCTGTACCAGAGCAGGGCCGTAATAGCAGGCCCAGCAATAAAACGTCTCACATGGGCATGATTGTGTTTTGTACATAAGGGCTCCCTTTCCCCTTCTGGTCCCCAAAGGACTGTCACTGGTAGACTTTACTGAAAAGCATCCATTTCCCATGAGACTGACCAGGTCTCATGTATAATGGCCCAGTGTAACACATACTGGAGATACTGGTATGTGGGTGTGTTTTTTCTCCCCGAGTGGGTTATGGTGATTTTGTATTCCTACTTCTTGTCATAATCAAATTTCCTGCGTAATGGCTTATTATCACACTGACTTACTAGTTTCCATCCTATGCACCTCAAAATAGTCTCAGCTTTCTGCAACAAGACTGAACACAGGGAGGATCGTTCAGTCCCCAAACAGTATCTAAAACCGACATTTCTAGTTCAAGTGCTCGAACCATGCTCTATAGCTCAGAAAGTACTACAAAACTGGACTACTGTGAAAGAGGGAAAGAGAAGGAAAGGAAAAAGCCCCAGGAAATTCAGAAAGAAAAGAAAAGAGGTTCTATTAATTTATAAAATTGGGAGATTCTTAAATAATTGAGCTGTGGGGAGTTTTTGGTTATACATTTCAATGAATTAATATTTAGAATATAGTATGTGTATGTGTCATTTATTTAAAAGAAATAATTCAGGGGTTGGGAGTAGATCTGAGTGGCAGAGTCCTTGCTTAAGAATCCCCAGTGTCTGAATTCAATCTCCAGCAGAAAAGAAAAGAAAACAAACATAAAAATATCAAATAAATTTATTTGGATCACTTTATTCAAATCTAACCCTAAATTAATATTAAACCATGCACTCCAACAAAATATCAATTAATAGGTATTTATTTTTTCAATTCAAGACAGAAGATAATGACAAATCCAAGTTAGAAACTTGAAAATGTCTGTAACTCTTTCCTACCTTCCTATTCCATTATATCTCCCTCTCTAATCCATGCTGCCACAGCAGAATTATTTTTCTTAAAAAAAATCACATAGTGTGGCATTGAAGACCCTCTTGGCATGGTTGTAGTTTAATAACAGTATGTCTAACAGTATGTCTTCTAATTCTCGGTCCTTTTTATTTTTCTCATTACCCAAGAAGCTTTAACACTGCCAAAAAGATGCCAAACATGTGTCAGTACCATCAGAGTCTTTTCCCCAAAGCTCTTTGCCGTTTCACCACCCAACACAACCTAACCTTCTAGGCCCAACCCCAGTGATGTTCTTAGCCACTTCCATGGACCATTGTTTATTTCTCAGCAACAGACTATTTTAAAACATGCAGAGGGAACCAGGCATGGTGGCATGTGACTGTAACCTCAGTGACCCTGGAGACTGAAACAGGAGGATCTCAAGTTTGAGGCCAACCTGGGCAACTTAGCAAGACCTTATTTTAAAATAAAATTTTAAAAAGGGCTAGGAATATAGTTTACCGATAGAGAACATGCTTAGCGTGAGCAAAGCCCTGGACTTAATCCTTAGCATAGCAAAAGAAATTTTTAAAAACTCCAAAAGGTACTTTCGTCACTTGCAAAATTTCTAAAGTGCACACACACTAGCTTCTTGGCTCAAATGCTACCTGTAACAGAGAATTATGCCCGCAATTGAGAATTAAAGGATGTTTGGTTTGAATGAAGTGACTGTAAGTAGTGTGTTTTTGACCTTGTCTTGAGAAGATGAGACTGATATCTCCACTGGCCTGTCTCGGCATGTGTATATTTTGAAAGCTACAATGGTACAAAAATGTGTTTTGGCTATGTGAATTCCTCCATTAACTGCGAGGCTGGATGAATCCACGAGCAGGTCAGTATCAGTTCAAGAGCATCCCAAACATACTCTGCCAGCGTTCTTAACGTTGAATCCTAAGATGTTTCTGCAAAAGTTGAAAAAAATTTTCCTATATTGGTTTTCCCCAAAAAGCCACTTCTTTTCAATAATTCCAGTCACACAGTAATTATTATACAAGGACTTTGGATTCAGTGCCATACAGCTATCATTATAACTTGCACAAACCTGGTAATTTAATAATGTCTCTCTTGCTGGAACTGCATGTAACTAGTGGTGCAAACATTCAGCCTAAATAAGACTCACTTGAGTGTACTGTGCTCAGAAATTTCTAAACACAGGAATTCCATGTCTTGGATTCGTTTTTGAAGAAGCAACCACCACATTCTTTCAGTCCTCACTATAGTTTTTTGCTTCTTCCTAGAGACACCCTATAGTCACAAAAAGTACCAAAGAAATGATCCTTCTGTCTCAAAAATTAAGGAAGAACCAGCAGTTGCTAAGGGTCAGTCAGGCACAGGAATACTTCAAGGTCCCAGCCCTTGGATACAATCTAGAGAATCAAGGAATGTTAGCACTGGAAGTGACCTTGAGACAAGAGTCAACAGCTCCCACATTTGCACGTGCCAAGCAGGAAACATAAATGGGGAGCAGGCTAGTTAGTGACAGAGGTAACTCCTGTCAGAATGTAAGAACCCATGGCCCCTTTAAAAGAACAAACACTGTTCTACCCAGCACCAATTACTGTTGGTAACAATGAGAACCCCACTGTTGCCCAGAATTTCCAACTTCCCAAGGGAAAATGAGAATCTAGAATTTTTTCTTTGATGAAATATTGCTATTTTGAATCTAATAGGAATCCATTTTCAAGTACTATATAGATTCAGGTAAAATCAGTCTGCAGGTTGCATGTGGTTGGCGGTCACCAGTTTGCAGTCCTTATCTTAGAGACCATTTTTCCCTCGTGCAGACATAATCCCAACTGAAACTGATTTCACACAGTGAGTTGGAAGCAAAATGCTTGGAAACCTAAGTCCTCTGATTGTCAATTCCTTTATAATCATACACGCCAGATTAGAACCTGAGACACTGGAATATATACAGTACCAATTCAGCCTGGATGGGTCTTGCCTGGTTTGAATCATGGAATTCCAGGCTCACTTGAGTTTGAAGACAACAGGAGGATGGATCCATCTCAGGTCCCCGTGGTATCTCTGATGTCCTCTGCACCTGGACACTGCCTCCCTAACAAGGCTGATCACCTCTATTACAAAATATAGATGCCTAGGTTTCAACCTAGATGAAGGCACTCACAAGTTTCAGAGATATTTATATGTTTAGTAAGCTTCTAGGTAATGTGCCTGCAGACCCAGCTACTTGGGAAGCTGAGGCAGGAGGATCACTTGAGTCCAGTATTCAGAACCAGCCTGGGCAATACAATTATTCCAATCGAAGGTTTAACATAGAACAGTACTACTGTCCTGTGAATGACATGTTAAATTTCCATGCCTTAAAAATTCACCCTTTTCTAATTTCTTATGTTTGTTTTCTCATACTTTTAATGGGCAAGAAAGAGAGCAAACTCTGTGGCAAAACTCCTGGTTTTTAATACTACTGCTAGAGCGAGATATTTTTATATAGAAATGAACCTGAGCAGCTGCAAAGAACTACTTAATTAAATCATGAATGATAAATTCCCCATAAATTATACTTAAACATTTTATAATTTTGATAGTTCTTATTTTTTACTATACTCTAAACATTTAAGTGGAACTATGAATTAGATTTCAAAATAGATGAGTAATTTTAGACTGTGACATCCATTTTCATAGCATTTAAGTTTATTTTAAGAGACAATTAGTAACCTTATAAAAATGTATCTAATTGCTAGGCAAACTCAAACTCAGCTGTACTACATATATTCCCCCTCATCAGGCCTATTTTTTGCTCACGGTGACCAAATAGGTCAATGGAGGCAATAAATAAATAATTAAAAATTTCTAAAAACAAATGCTCACAATAAAGCTAATTATCATTTTGAAACTGGCCAGATTCACTTGTGCCAAACTTGTTTGTAGGTCTCATAAATCACTTCTTCTGTTGACCGTGTTACTCACATAGCCAAGGTATTTCTCGATTAAATGTAACCGGACCTCTTTTTAGCAAGTGAGCACACAATTGTTTATGTTGTTCCCAGCTTAACTTTTTTCCCAACATCCACATTAAAGCTCAGATTTCCATATGATGATGGTGGTGGGTTGCTACTAACCCGCCCTCAGCTGGTAGCACACGCACTTCCCTTGTCTCATGTAGGCATTGGTGGTTTGCCAACTTGCAAGGGTGTGGCTCAGGAATAGGTGTAAGTATTGCCTTGATACTGTTCCTTCTTTTTGGAAATCTGTGGCAGGGTGGTTTTAAATAATGGTGAGTGGATTTAGCTTGGTCCTTAGAGGAAAATATCAGCTTAGCTTCTAGCTCCATTAACAGAATTCAACAACACAGAAGATCTCAAGGGAAAGTGATTTCTACTCCAGCCACTACCTACTCTGCCACTTGCAGAAAGCTTTGAACAAATCTCCAAAACACTCAGCAGATAGGACGCCATCTCAGACATGCGCAAGTACTTTCTGAATTAGTTCTTAATTTTGGGAGAATTTTCAGAAGAAGTTATTTGTTTGACTAGCTTAAAAATCCCCAATTATTATTCTTCTGTCAATATAATCTGTTAAAAAAAAAATAAAGCAAATGGAGCCTGGGTTGTTGCTCAGTGGTACAGTGTATGCTTGTCCAGTGCAAGGTTATGGCTTTGATCTTCAGCAGAGAGGAGACAGAGATGGAGAGACAGAGAGAAAAAAGAGAACCATGTACCTCACACTGCCAAAGGGGCAGGTGTTTCCCACCTTTGGTCCATTGCATAAGTGGCAAGGAAACCCTGATGCAGAGAGAGCTCACTTTTAAGAAAAGTTGGCATGGAGATTTTTATATGACATATCCCTGGTTTTAATGATTACCAACTGTGTTAGAACAATTAAACATATTAGGTCAAACTGTGGTGGAATATGCTTAGTTGGTATAATGCCAATCTCAAAATTCTGAGAGCCATTGCTCCATTTGTTTGTAATCTTAGTGTTAAATCAACTTAGACACTTCACTCTGAGTAGCTTCCCTGTAACAGCAATGCACATTTGCTAAGTGCTATACTTGACCAAGCACGGCTGTAGATAAGGGAAATGAAGCTGTTAACAAGGAGAAGAGTGTGAGCCTGCTTTCTGTGCTTCCTCTATTTTCCCCAGGACAGGGTGTCTGCAAGAGGAGTGTAAGGACACGGGCCTTTGGCAGGAGGGCCCACCGGAACCCCAACACCCATAACAACAGCGGGGCCCTGGACAAGTAGGTGTGCATGCGCTTTTGGAGGGCGGAGTAATCAGCAAAACCAGCAACGTGGAAGCATCTGAAAAGGCAGTGAGGAACCAGCTGTTGGGTTCTGGAGAACTCCGCCAATAGAAGACGAGTCCCAGTCTCCACATCCAGAGACCGAGATCAACTCCATGCCTGGCACATTTCTGGAATCTCACATGGACACTATCATTGACCTGTAAACACCAGAGGTATTTTGCTACTTTTATTCTCCTTTTTTGGTCTGATTGTCTAGTCCTTTCCCAGCTGATTGGAAGTCTTCTTGTTTTGTTTTGTATTCTGTGGTTAATTTTTCCACCACTGTGGTTATTTTTGTATTTATTTTTTTCTCTGTTCTGTCTTTCTCTGGTCTCTTTTTCTTTCTTCTTTTCTTTTTTATTCTCTTTCTTTTTCTTCCATCTTTTTTTCATGCTTAGGTTTCTTACCTTTCTTTTTCATTTTCTCCTCTTGATGTACTTCCTCTCTTTCCTCAACTGTTTCTTGAATTTAAACTTTCCAGTGAATAATCATTGTTTGTGCTCTTTCTGATTACTCCCTCACACGGCATTTCATTCTTTCCTTCCCATGTCCTCCAGTTTCCCAGAACTCGGGTGGTCATCCTTTGACCTCCAGCCTAGACTCTACTATATCTAACCTCACATAGACTTTTACCTGTGCCTTACCCATTTTAACTCTCCCACACCATATCCCTTGCAGAGGGGTAAAATCACTCCATTAAAGGGAAAATCACTGCATACAATTGCACAATATATATTTGATTTTATTATAAACCTTAGAATTTGCTGCTGTGGACAGAGGTAGCAGATTAATGGTTATCATAGTTTGTCAGTAGTTAAGCTGTTTTTGAAACTATTGTTATAACTAACTGTACTGCTTTAGCTGGTATGACATACACATTATACATTGTTTTTCTTCCCTGTATGATAACACTGTGATTGTATCTCCATACTGGGCAGTAGTCATAATCATCACCACAGCCCAGTATCAAATGATAGGGAGCTGAGCCAAATAGTAATTTTTTATCCTTTACAAATTGGGAAGGTAGGTTCTTGGGATAGCTATAAAGAACCATTTATCTCTGGAGGACATCTCTGAAGAATAGACCTCTCCTAGGGAAACCTCAATACTAGTGATGAAGCTATCTCTCATAAGAAATCAGCAAGCATCACTATAGAAAGCAAAATAAAATAAAATAAAAACATAGAAAATGACAATACATGGAAACAAAACACAACCCTACATATCCAGTCCACATATGACAAGGCCAGAACTCAATGAGACAGGTGAAATTGGAAGGCCAACACTGGAACTTTCTGAAATGATGACAACAGAAGTGAAAAAAGAAGTGGAAAGGTGATAGAGAAAATAGTCTCTCAGGTACAAAAAGAAATGATGCTTAAAATCAAAGATATTAGAGAGAACACAAATAAAAGAGTAGATGAGCTTAGAAAAATGATATAAACAAAAAATGTCCAATGTAGGAAAGAAATGAATTCATGAAACAGCTCCAATCAGAAATTTGAGGGATTAAACCCTCCATTGAAAATATATGCAACAGATTCAATGAAGGAGAGGATAGAATTTTAGCTCTTGAAGTCAGAATTGCAACTAATGATCATGAAAAGAAAGATATCTTAAAAAGCAGCAAAGGACCACAAAACATCAATCCAAGAGCCACATGATGAATAAGGAAGAATAACATAAGATTGATTGGGGTCAGTGAGAAAGCTGGAGACAGCACAAATGCCATAAAATACTCTTCAGAGAAATGATGGCAGAAAATTTCCCAAGCATGGATAAAGAATTTGACGTACAAATGAATGAACATGTAGAACTCCAAATAATCATGACCAAAATAAAACCACACAGAGACATATAAAAATCAGGATTCCAGAAATTCAGCACTAGAAGAGAACATTAAAAGCTCTTATAGAAAAGAAACAGATCACCTATAAAGGAAAGCCCAAATTAATCATGGCAGACTTCTCAACAAAAAACCCTCAAGTCAAGAAGAACTTGTTAGGTATGTCAACTTCTGAAAGAAAACAATTTTTAACCCAGATAGATGTACCTTGCATAGCTATCTTTCAAAAAATGGGGAAATAAGTTATTTCCATAATAAATAACAACTGAAGAAACCCATGAACACCAAAACAACTCTACAAAGGTAATTGAAAGATACTCCGGACACAGATAAAAATTACAACAATGCCATGAGCAAAGACAGAAAGAAAATACTGGGAAGGGAGGGCAATCAAATAGAGAAGAAAAATGCGGATCCAAAACAGGAAAATGAAATTATAAAGATAAGCCAATATATATCAGTTATAACCATCAATGTAAATAACCTCAATTCACCAATTAAAAGAAATAGACTGGCAGAATGGATCAAGAAACAAGATCCAACATTATGCTGTACACAAGAAACACATTTAACTCAACAAGAAATTCATACACTGAAAGTCAAAGGATGGAAAACAATCTTCTATACAACAGGAATTCAGGAAAAAAAAGCAGGGATAGATATTCTGTTTGCAGATAATGTGAACTTCAAACCAAGAATGATCAAAAGAGATAAAGAAGGTCACTACATACTTGTTAGGGAAAAAATTCAAGAGGAAGAGATGGCAATCATAAATATGTATACACCAAATATGGGAGCACCCAACTATATAAGATAATTTTTAATAAACATAAAAAATCAAATAAGCAATAACACAATGTAACAGGAGACCTTAATACCTTACTCACAAAGAGCTAGATGAACTAGATTAAAAAATCAGTAAAGAAATATCAGTACTGAACCAAATATGTGAACAAATGGACTTAGTAGATATTAACAGTGTTCCATCTAACAAGATCAGAATACATGTTGTTCTCAGCTGCACATGGGATGTTCTCTAAAATAGACCATATACTAATCCACAGAGCATTCTTAGATAGATACAAAGGACTTGAAATTATCCCATACATATTTTGTGACCACAGTGCACTGAAAATGGAAATTAATGGTAAGAGAAACCTGAAAATCTCTATAAACACATAAAGATTAAATAAACTCCTGAACAACCGATGGCTCACCGATGAAAGTAAGGAAGAAATTAAACAATAACTATATTAAATGAAAATGTGGAAAAAACATATTGGAACTTATGGGACACAATGAAAGCCCTAAGAGGGATATTTTTAGCAGTGGATTCTCACATTAGGAAAACAGAATGAGCACAGATAACCTAATGTTGTACCTCAGGCTTCTAGAAAAAGAAGAGGAAGTCAAGCCCAAAGCTCATAGAAGAGAGGAAGTTTTAAAGATCAGAGCAGAAATTAACATGATGGAGACTGAGAAGACAATACAAAGAACTAATGAATTGAAGAGTTGGTTCTTTTAAAGAATAAATAAAATTGACAAACTCTTAGCTAATCTTTTCAAAAAGGGAAAGAAAAGACTCAACTTCATGCACTGAGGAATGAAAGGGACAAAAGCACTATAGATCTTGTGAAAATTCAGAGCATCATCAATACCTGCTTTGAAAATCTTTACTCTCATAAGATAAAAAGATAAAAAACACAGAAGAAATGAACAGATTCCTAGATGTGTATGAATTACCAAATCAGTCAAGAAGATATAAAAATTCTGAATAAACCGGTATCAGTTAATGAAATTGAAAATGTACTTAAAAAAATTACCAACACAGAAAAGTCCAAGTCCTGAAAGATTTATTGCTGAATTTGATGAGAAATTTAGACAAGATTTAATGCCAATACTCCTTAAACTCTTTAATGAGATTCAAAGGAAAGCAATACTCCCTAACTCATTTCTTGGGGCCAGTATTATCCTGATACCAAAACCAGAGAAAGACCCAACCAAGAAAGGAAACTACAGGTCAATCTCCTTAATGAACATCATGCAAAAATCCTCAATAAGATACTAGCAAGCAGAATGCAGTAAATCATCAAGAAGATTATACACCATAACCAAATGGGAATCATCTCAGGATGCAGGTATGGTTCAAAATATACAAGTCAATAACTGTGACATAGCATATCAACAGAACCAAAGACAAAAATCACATGGTCATCTCAAAAGATGCAGAAAAAGGTTTTGATAAACTTGAGCACTCATTCATGATTTAAAAAATGCTACAGAAAATCAGAATAAATATCTCAATCTGATAAAAGCTATCAATGACAAACCAACAGCCAACATCATACTAAATAGACAAAAACTGAAAGCTTTCACTCTAAGATCAGAAATAAGACAAGGATGTCCACTGTTACCACTCCTATTCCATATAGTTTTGGGAACATTAGCTGGTACAATTAGATAAGAGAGAGAGAAATAAAATGAATAAGAATAGGAAAGGAAGGAGTTAAATTATTATTACTCACAGATAACATGATACTCTACATAGAAGACCCCAAAAATTCCATCAAGAAACTTCTAGATTTAAGAATCAAATTTAGTAGCATAGCTGGATACAATGTTAACACTCAAAAATCAATATCATTCCTATATACAACAAACTCACTGAGAGAGAAATGAGAGAAACCACATTCCTCACAATAGCATCCAAAAAAATGAAATACTTAGGAATAATTCTAACAAAGAAAGTGAAGATTCTGTATATTGAAAATCATAGTACTCTGGAAAAGGAGCTCAAAGAGGATATCAGAAAATAGAAAGATAGCCCTTGCTCATGGATAGAAACATAGTGAAAATGGCCTTACTCTCAAAATTGTTACAAGATTTAATGCAATTCCAATCAGAATACTATTAACATACCTCACAGAAGTAGAGAAAACATTCTTAAAATTCATCTGGAATAATAAGAAACCTAAAATAGCAAGGACAATACTGCGCCACAAAGTCAAGGCAGGAGACATTACAATTCCTTATATGAAGTTATACTACAAAGCTACTGTGATAAAATCAGTATGGTACTAGCAAAAACCAAAAACAACAAAAAACAGAGTTGAGGACCAGTCAGACAGATTAGAAGACACAGACACTACAAAGATACTCAGTCACTTTATTTTATATAAAAGGGCAAGAAAGATAGCCTCTTAAAAAAATTGTGCTAGAAAAAACTGGCTCTCTACATGCCAAAGACTGAACCTAGATTCATGTCTATAACCATTCCCTAACTTAAAGTCAAATGGATCAAATATGTAAATAGTAAAACAGAAACATTAAATCTCCTGGAAGAGAAAGTATGTAAAAATCTTGAAGACAGTGGTAGGCAGAGACTTCATACTAACAAAACCCAAAAGGCATGGAAAATACTTCAAAGAATCAACAACCGGGATCTCATCCTATTAAAAAGCTTTTGCACCTCAATAGAAATCACTAACAAAGTGAAAAGACAACCCACAGAGTGGGAAAACTTTAACCAATTGTCTGTCAAAGGACTTCTGTGTAGAACATAAAAAGCATTGAAAAAAATTGGGTTCCCAAATTCAAAGACTCCGTCCAAAAATAGGCATCTGAGATGAACACACTTCACAGATGAAGAAATACGGATGGCAAATAAATATATGAAAAACGTTTACTATCAGTGACCACTGGAGATATGCAATTTAAAACAACACTGAGATTCCACCTCATTCCGGAAAGAATGGCTGTCATCAAGAAATCAAACAATAACAAATGCTGAAGGGATTGTGGAGAAACAGTACTTAAAGCAGTTCTTCTCCCCTGTTGGTAGCAATGTAGACTGATACAACCATGATGGAAATCAGTGTGGAGATTCCTCAAAAAGCCAGGATTAAAGGTTCCATTGAACCCAGCTATTTCCCTTCTGTGTACTTCCCCAGAAGAATTAAAAAACATCATTCCACAGTGATATAATGTGTACCCATGTTTAGCACAATTTGTAATAGCTAAATCTTGGAAATAAGTCAAACGTCAATTAATTGAGGAGTAGATAAAACAGATATGGTATTTTATACGGTAGTGTAGCTATAAAGAAGGATAAACTTGAGACATTTATCGAGAAATGGATGCAACTTGAGACCATATTCGTAAGTGAAATAAATCAGACATATGTAAACATGTATTGTCTCCCTAGTGTAAGAAGCTAAAAGAGTTCAAAATGTACAATAGATACTATGAAATAGGAAGAAACTGTTCAAAAGAAAAGAAAAACTGGGATGAGGACAAGGAGAAAATGAAGGGAAAAAATATGAATATGGATGTTTATACACTCCCAAAGTAGTTAAAATTGCCATTAGTTCATTAAAAAGAAAGTTTTGTGCCTACACTGTTGAGCCATGTTTTGTGCCTATATCTTGTAATCTGAGCAACTACTTTGAAAATAACAGTAAATAATGTAGAAACCATTGTGTTCTCCCACAATCTTGTTTTGAAATCTTGTACCATTATTTTTTTTCTTTAAAATAAAAAACTAAAGCAGTTAACAAAACAGACAAAATGAAACCGATATTCACATTGGTGGAACTCACGAAGGACAAGGTAACAAAAGCTAAGGTATTGGATGGGGAACAGAAATCTCACAGAAATTACAAACAGTTCATCATGATTGACTGATTAAACTCACACACAGTTTAAAATAATTAAAACTTTATGAACAGGCTGCTTCATGGAAAGTATAGCTGTATTTAAAACTCTTGGCAGAGGAAAGTGTTTTTTGAGAAGGGAAGGGGATGAAAAAAAGAATTAAGACGTGTTTTGTACGTGATCCAACTCCCCATGAGCCGTGTTATCATTATGCACTGCTGACCTATAAAAAAAACACAAAGTGGCCCTTCAGTTAGCTGGCATGTGTTGAGTCCCTAACTCTGTGCTACATACATTGTTAAATACAAGAGATACATCGCTGGAAAATAAAAATGAGATTTTATGCTGCTGTATTTAAGCCTGAGAAGAAGAAAATAAATCAGAAAAAGAATCCAAAATAAGTAATAAATAATAACCAATGAAAAAGGTTATCAACAAGACTAAAATAGAGATTAACAGTAAGAATATGAATACTTATTTAACTAAGATAGTCAGGGAAGTTCTCCCATATACCAAGGTCAGGCATGGTGACCTAGACCTGGCATGTAATCCCAGCACTTGGGAGGCTGAGGCAGGACAATCATCATGAGTTCGAGGTCAGCCTGGGCTACATAATGAGTTCAAGGCCAGTCTATACCAAGACCCTGTCTCAAAAAACAAAGCAACAGCAATAAAATGCCGTAAAACTAATCAAACAAACAAACAAAAAACTGAGGCTAACAAATAGGAAAACAGGGGCTGGGGATTCAGCTCAGCAGCATAAGTGCCTGCCTTGCAAGCAGGCAGTCGTGAGTTTGATCCCTGGTACCGATAAAAATGAAAAAGACCAAAAAAAGAAACAAAACAAAACAAAACAAAACAAAACAAAACAAAACAAACAGTCAGTGGAATGACAGAAGTGGGTGAAGGAGAGGATTTTGGAATTGAATACCATGTCCAGAGGTCTCAGACTTTCAGAGGCCACAAGTCTAGTGTGACTAAAGAATCATGGGTTAAGCCTGAAGGCAAGCAGACTGATTAAAAGGCCATTGTTGCTGGTTACATGTGGTGGGGTATGCCTGTCATCATAGCAGTCTGGGAGGCTGAGGCAGGAGGGTGCTTAGTTTGTGCCCAGCCTGAGCAATGTAGCAACTTAGCAAGAGCCTGTCTTAAAAACAAAACAAACAAAGGCTGTTGTAAACAGGAACCTCAGTAAAGGATAATAGTTGACGGCCCCAGGGTGGTAGCATTGGAGACGGTGAGCAGGACAGGGCATAGATTTCATACACATTTTGTTTGGGGGGTTTTCCCTTAAGTCCCATGACTGTCTGTTTGCTCATTCTTCTTAACTTTTTTCTAGGAAATAAAAATCACGAGGTCAATAGTCAACTCAGTCTTCTGATATGAAAAGTTAGTTCAGGAAACGGAGAGTCAACTCCAGCCGAGTAACAGCATCTCTGTGAACCGACTCGCCTGATACTTAAGTCCACAAAGATAAAAGTCAGGGGCACGATCCTGTCTGCTAAGTTATCTCCCTTAGTGCCAAAAACTTGAGTCACCAGGAGTTCTTTGCGTTCTGAAAGATATGAACAGCATGACTGCCCCTCTTATCAAAATATTTTGTGTGTTTGTTCTATTGCTCACTTGCAAAAACAAAAAGAGAAATGCTGACTCGATAGATGGAGAAGAAACTTTACTGTGACCCTTAGCCCCCAAACACTGGCGCCCAGTTAGTCTTGGAGAAAGTTTAAATGAGTCCAAACAACCGATTTGCTCTCTGGCTTGGGCTAACTGCGGTTGTTGGTTGTTTCGCCCTATGAGGTAGAACCACCAGCCCAGCAGAGCCTCCCTGAGCCCGGGGAGACGGTGTCCCCAGCAAGCTGGGCCTGGAAATATGGCACATTTGAAAATGAAAATCAAAGCAAACATCTAGTGTTTTCTTTTACTTGACTCTGAGAGCGAACTGAGGCCACAGAGAGCGTGTTCTCCTGAATTCACTCTTTACATCTGCCTGTTCAAACAGTGTGGGCCCAGCTTTATGGGGAAGATTCACATCTTCTGCAACCCTGTTTAGCATGGCTTTGCCTCAGGGACAGACTGAGGATACAGAAATCGGAGACAGGTAATCCACAGCAAGCAGCAGGTTTGTAACAGAGTGTCTGGAAGTATCTCAGGTTATGACTTGCAAAAAGATTGTCAAAAAATCATACGGTGCTAAGGAGTTCAACCCTACTTTATTTCCCCATGAAGGGAGCCTTGGGATTCTTAATGAACACCAGTTCCGTTAGCTAAGGCCTACAATCATTTTTCCCCAAATTTCTCTTCTCATCCAATCCTACCTCCTGGTAAAGAAAACTTCAGTCTTTCTGACCACCCTGTAACAATCGTAAATGATTAAATAGCTAATCCAGAGAATGGCTGCTAGTGAGGGATTCATCTCAAAATAGATACAACAGAGTTTTGTACAGCTTTGGGAGTTTGGTTTATATACCTGAAGCTTTGTAAACTTCTTGGGGAGCCTCTTCCCCCAGGGTTTCCTCTGTGGATGTAAAGTGTGTAAGAATTCTTGACAATGCCTTTGACACCTAGTATGTGTCTGGCTGCGTGCTAGGAGATTATTTGCATTGTCTCTTTTAGGCCTCACAAGGTGCCTGTGACGCCATCCCCTCAGTCCATGACGCACCTGGTGGTCTCACCTGGCCGGTGTGGCTCCAGATTTATGTTCTTATGCTCCTTCTCCCATCCTCTAAATCCTCAATTCCTGACTTTGCTCATGTGTCTCTTAAATCCTTGGTTCCTGTTCTCCTAGAATTCTTCTCTTCCCTTTCCAGCTCCTATCCTAAACATCTGTATTTGGCTCCAAAAACATGAGAAGGAGCTGGGAGGGTAGCATTAATCACAAAAACCAACATCCTGAGACTCGCTGTACACGATACTAAGATTTCTACATTCTTCTCATTCTTACAGTTGTGCTAGGAGGTAAATACTATGATTTCGCCTAAGTTATTTCCCCAGGGAAACTCACGTATGATGACAGGTTGATGCAGGGATGTGAGAGTCTGGCCTGTCGCCTTACCTGGAATTCCATATGGACTTTGGTGCACTTCCAAGGAGCTCAATTTCTCTCCCTCTGCCTCATTTGGGTTTCCTCAGGTGCCACACAAATTCATCTGAGGTCCACTCCCTGCAGATTTCCTGTGCATGAATCTCCAGCTGCAAGTCTAATTTCTTAAGAACTCAATATTCAAAAGCTACCAAGAGTGCCATTGGCCTCTCCTGTGCCCTGTTCCCTGGCTGTCAATTCATCGTGTACACAATTATTTATATAGGTAACCCCTAGGAAACTTCCCAAAAAGAAATCAAGGAAAATACTGCTATTCCCATTTTATAGGTGTGTCATGGCTTTGAGAAAAGTGAGTTGTTTGAGATCTCAAACTTAATAAAAATCAAATACCTAAATATCAAAACTTCAGGTAGAGAGCATGGAGCCTGCCTGTCAAGCACAAGGTTCTGAGTTTGACTTCTGGCTAAAAGAAAAAAAAAATTACAAAACTTAGTGTGGTGCGATGAATAATGTTTCCTTAAAGATACCTATGTCCTTAACCTTGGAGTCCATGCATATGTTGACATGGCCAAAGGGACTTTGCAGATGTGTTTTCATTAAGGATCTTGACATTGGAGAGAGTTATTCACTGGAGTCCAAAAAGTCACAAGGGTCCTTAGAAGAGAGAGAAAGAGGGTTGCTCAGAGGAGAGAAGACAGAGGTCAGTGTAGGAGTGGTTTAAACCCATCTGCCAAGGGAGACAAGCAGCCTCCAAAAGCTGGAAAAGTTTTTTTTTTAATTGGAAAATGATTTATATGATTCAAAGAGAAACCAACACATTGGTAAGGGTAAAGAAACAGATATTCCTCTTGAGCCTCTGTACAGAACAGCTCCCTGCTAATTCATTTCAGTTGCTGTCTTCCAGAGCTGTGAGATTATGTTGTTTTAAGCCCTCATTGGTTGCTATTTGTTATTGGAACAATAGGAACCTAATACAGGTCAGATTTTTCCACATTCTCTAATGAACTTTTTTGTATCTCTGCATATAACACTTTTCCCACTTTTTTCTTGAAGTAATGGTTGAAGTTGCTCTTTCTTCCATTTAGGAAGCTGAAAAGCTTTGTCGTGGGGTTTCCTCCCCTGACCTTCCCTGTCTCCTGTGAAGTCATGCATCCTGTGGCCACCACTGCCTATCTGTTCTCATCCAAGGAGGAGGAGAGGAAGCAGCATTGAGCAAGGAGACCCCTATGTGTTGGTCATCTTTTGACTACTATAGCAAATCTTGAGATAAATCAATTTATAAAGTGGAAAGTTAATTTTGATTCACAGTTTCGGAGGTTGCAGTTCATAGGCTGTGTTGCTTTGGAGCCTGCGATGAGCCAACACTTCATGGTGAGTGCACATGGTGGAACAGAACTGCTCATGTCTCGGCCAGGAATGAAAGAGAGACAAAGGAACCAGCATCATAGTTTTCTCTGAAGGCAAGCACTCAATGACCTCAGGTCCCCTCTCTCCCTACCTGAATAACACCAAGCAGGAACCAGTATTTGACATGTAGACCTGTGGTGGGCAGTCCAAATCCAAACCATACCACTGGCTACAATGGTTTCAGTGGACCCTTCCTCTATTTACCTTTGGAAGCAAGTCTGTCTCTTAGTAAGTGCTGATTGTGTGTTGCTGGTCACTGGGTCCCGACCTACTTCCCTGAAGTCAGGACTAAGCATTGTAGGAATCTACAGCAACTAGAAAGAGCAACAAGGGCAAAAATAGCAACATCCTTCCTCTTCAAAGGTCAAAGACTTTCCTCACTGCCAAGAGTTACTTGAATTTTGGTTTTCTTGGGTTTGAGATAGGGGCAGGAAGAGAAGCAACACAGTCCATTAGAAGTGAAAAATAGCATTTCCTGCTTGATGCCTATATGATCCCTGTTTTACGAAGGAGAAAGCTCAGGCCCTGATGCCGGATCTCAAGGTAACAAGTGTCAGTCAGAGCCCGTGCGTGCTCTTTTGTAGACTGGCTTTGTAGGGCAACTGGGATTATAAGGACCATGGAATTGTGACTTTCTTCCTTCCAATATCAGGTCCAAAGTCACAAATCGCTATGTTAACAGTGTCCGTTAAGCTTCATGCCCCCTACTGCAGACTGACCTCCTGCTCTAGGTGTACTTTCCAGGGTCTATCTGGGACCTGGTCAAGATCGCCAACTGCCTATGTGATGACTGGGATGAAAGGCTGAAATACGAGACAAAGACAAATTTGGTAATGAGTGACAGAGGGGCTGGAAAGTCAATGCCTCGGGATGGCAAAGACAAAGACACTGTCAGCCAGTCACTGTTTATTGGGTGCACACAGTAATTGGAGGGATTATTGGGTGACTCAGAGAGTGGTGGTGATCTTACGCTGATGAGGCTCTTATGTTGGTAAGGATGGTGAGATGCCACAGCAAGTTAATAAGGAGTGTGTCTTCTCTTCCAGGAAAAGCCCTTTTTTTATTACTCATCAGTTCTCAGAGAACCAGGATATCTCTAGCTGATGTAATCTTGCCCTGGGCCATCACAGCATCACAGGACCATGGAGGCCTCAACTGTGACCAGAGGCACGTGGACTTAAGTTTCCGCGTACCACAGCTGGATTGCAGGGCAAGATACTAGCTCTTGGATAAGCTCTAACCATAGTTTGATTGTGAAATGATTTCTCTACAAAAATTATATGGAATGACTCTCAACAAGGGCCCTCCGTGCCACCTCCCATACTCTGGGCCAGCCCTCGCACCCAAGAACATAAAAACTGTTCTCTCTTTCTCTCTCTCCCTCCCCCCCATCTCTATCCTCTCTCTCTCTCTCTCTCTCTCTCTCTCTCTCTCTCTCTCTCTCTCTCTCTCTCTCTTTCTGTCTCTAGCTTTGTCTCCTCAAGTCTCACTAACACTCCTAGATTCAAGCTCCAGGCTCTTGAGTGAAACTCCAAAGCTGTGTGGTTAGTTACCCTAACTCTTTCAAATTCCCAAAATCATAATCTTTGCTCCTCTCTTATTGCTGAATCTATGACTGTTCTCTCTGCTTTTATTAGAAAATGTGGACATGTTAAATTAGTTAGAGAGCTGAGAGGGTCAGCAGCGAAGGCCCAGGTTACAGATGAAGACATTGAGGTTCAATGTCTACTCTTGAAGTCCGTAAGAGAATACTACACTTTTAGCAATAGTCATATTATGTTGGGTTGACTTAGGGTTGTTTGACTTTCTGATGATACGCAAGTGATATGTATTCAGTAGGAATGTACTTTAGCGAACACTAATCATATGTGTCTTACTTTTTCATGGCTGAGACAAAATAATAAACATCCAAGATTAAAGGAGAAAGATTTATTTAGCCCACAGATTTTAGAGGTTTCAGTCCGTAATCTGCTGGCTCCAAGGCAGGGTGGTACATGACAGAGGGGCGACAGTTCATGACAATGGAAGACAGCAAAAGCATCAAGTGAGGAGAAAGAGGGCACAAGCCTGTTTCTGTCCCCTATACCGTGTGTAGCCTACACACCCCAGGCTGGGGGTGGCACGCTCACCCTTAATTCCAGCACCCTTAATCTCAATATTGTACACTCTAGATTCAACTATCTCTGAAAAAGCCCATTCTGAAACTATATGAGGCTTTAGGGGGACATCTAGACACAAACCACAGCAGTACGTTATTAATAAGTATCCATAACACCATTGTGGTTTGTAGAGTAAGCATTGGATTTATGAACAATCCAGCTATAAACTTTCATAAGTACACTGTACAAGACTCAATTTACTGGATTTAGGAATGAACCTGACTTACGCACATTCTCCTAGAATGGAATTCATTGATAAGCCAGGGTCTTACTATGCTGTCAGTACTATATTTGGTAAATGTCATGACATAGTCAAAGCTTTATTATAAAATAGGCTTTGTGTTAGATACTTTTGCTCATCCATAGGGCGGTGTAAGTGAAAGGGTTTTGGCCCAGGCGGGACACTGTACCGGTAAAGCCAAGGAGCTCCTATCTCCCCCACCCCTAGCAATCTACCTCTGGCACCAAACTAAGACCAATGGGCTACCTGTGCACCCCTAATGCCCCCTTAGGTTCCACCCCAAGCTGAGGCTACTTATGTGCCTCACTCCACGTGTTCCACGGAGAGATCGCTGGACTCCAGCGGTGGGGGATGCCGGTCATCTCTCTCCGTGTTCTCAGAAAAAAGGCCTCTTTTTGTTTTATACTTCTCATCTTTTGGAAATACTTTTCATCTTTTGGAAATAATCCTATCAGTAAGACTCTGGGAAGGTATTTAACTTCTTTGCATGTCGGTGTCTTCATCTCTAAAACAGGGGGAAATGAACCTGTTGGCAACTTAGAGTTGTGAGAAAATGAAATGAAATCATCCAGGCTAAGCATCTGGTTTACAACAAAGATTTAACACCGGCTACCTCTTCTTCGTACAGAAAAAACCACGTGGATTTCTCTCCATTAGGGCAGTTATTTAGTAAGTTATAAATGCAGCTTTGCATTTATAAAATCATTTGTAATCACTGCATGATTTAACTGATTCATGTTTATTGCTCAAAATTGCCCTGGGAAGTTATCTGATGTTCTCTCTATTTTTTGATAAGTCTTAGAAACTCAAGGTCACAGAGGGAGTTAATGGCAGAATTAAAAAAGGAATTTCAAGTCACTGGTTTCTGTGGCTTATGTCCCTGAGACGTGCATCTTTTCTATCTATACTCAATCTGTTTTGTTTTGTTTTTATCATAAGCAAACAGTGCTTGTTGGTTGTCAGTGGGGGACCTGACTGGCCAAGTTCCCTGAGAAGCCCCTTTCCAGAAGCTTCCCTGTACCTGCCGTTTCCACACTGAAAGGACGTTTGGTTGAAGGAGAAATTGAGACCAGAAGATGGTTGGAACATGATGATCTGGGATATTAGAATCAAAAAAGGATCTGAGGAAGTTAGGATGAATAGCCCAGGATTCTGGACATACTTTTCAGAAAGAAGACAGTGACTCCTGGACAAAGAGGGCCACTAAACACAGAGGTCATCCTATCTGGAGAAGTAGAGTATTAGCCAAAACAAAAACAAAACAAAACACAAACTAAAACAAAAAACAGTGTGCCCTAACTGTTCTGTCCACGTGCTCCTAGCCTGAGGCCTTCCAAGTACAGTCACAGGACTCTCCTTGACAAAGCAACTATCTCCATTTTGGATAGCTATGCGCCACCCTGTCAGCTGGACTGAGCCTCAAGAACCAGGTTATGACTTTCCAGGGCAAAAAGGCCTGTGCACAGAACTGAAGCACCAACCCCAATTATTAGATACTACCTCAGTAGTGTTATAAAGATTACCCTCTGTCTGTATTTCTTGCCCTCTGTATAGGCAGAGGTAATCTCAGGCCTCCTATCTAGCCCAGCTCACGTTATTTCCTAATTCCTACTGTCACTCATCCCCAAGTCACCAACCTCATGGAGAATTAACAAAACCCCCATAGGGTCCTGGTCGTGGCCTTTGTTCCTGCGAATCACTGTCTTGGCTGGACTTAGGACCCCTTGGCTCTCCATAATTGTATATGTGTCTTAGTATGTTTATTCTCATCTTGTGTTGCACTGGAAGTGGTAGATTGGAATCAATGCACTAGAATTCTATTAACTTCTCCATGGGATTACAAATATAAACCTTCCTGGACTGCCAAGGACAGGAAAAGGATCTCTGTACGGGTGCAGCAGCCATATAAGTGTCTGGAGGACAGAGCAGAAAAAAATAAAAGATACTATAGTGTAACACAAAAGTCAGTACAGGGCCCACCTTACCTGCAATCCCTGTGACCCCAGAAAGCTGCCTGGCATCTGCACTCCTGCACTGATTGATGAAAGAATTTTGGCCCAGACAGGACACTGTAGCCGGTAAAGCCTTGGAGGCGGAACCAAGGGGCTCCATCTTCCCCGCCCCTAGGAATTCACCTGTGGCACAATGAATACCAATGGGCTACCTGTGCATCACCAATGCTCCTTAGGCTCCACCCCAAACCTAAGCTACATATATGCCCCCACTCCACACCTCCCACGGAGAGAATGCCAGACCCCGAAGACCCCGAGGGTCAGGGGGTCTCTCCCCGCATTCTTAAAATAAAGGTCATTTATATTTCATACTTCTTAATCTTTTCAGCCGAGCCACAATTCTATCAATTGACACCACCTCATTTGAGGTGACAGGTCACTGCACAGGCAAATGGGTCTGATAGGAATCAGTTTAGAGTTCGTTTACATCCTGAAATTCCGGCCCACTTTACCAGACAGATAAGCCCATTTCCCCCACTAATGAATGTTCACAGGTGATCAGAAAACTAGCTCTGCCTTGAATGCAATAGCTCTGAGCCAGAAAAACCAAAACAAAAAGCTGGATTTATATCAAATTGTGCGATTAAAATGTAGGTGCAAACTGGATTGCTTTAAGTGTGACGGGCGGGGAGTCTTGCTTGTTGAAAGATTCCCTTTTGGGGTAAATGAGTTAGGTTCTCAGGTTTTGTTGTTGTTGCTGTTTTATTTTTGAAAGAATGAACTTCTGCCTCTTGTTTCTTGAAGTGAAGCATAAATGTCACCTGCAAGTGCTCAGCTTTTAAAAAATGATGTGAACAAAAACACTGAATAATTGTTGCAAAACAGTATCAGTTGGTAATTGACCTCATTTCTTGGCCTCTGACCTAAAAACAAGTCCCTCCTGGAAAAGGCCCCGAGGGACTTTCTTACGAAACAGGTTTATTTACATAACAGAGGGAGCAGAGTTTCCAAGAAACTCCTCCAAGGGCACCTTTGCACTGCAGCTAAAGCAAGGAGTTAGGAAGGAGACGAGAGGAGCCTGGTGACCAGGTAGAGAAATTGCAATCAGCCTGGCTACAGATCAGCCCTTCTGTCTGACTTCCAAGCATTATTGTCAACTTGGTCTCAGTCCTCTACTCCCATGTTTTAAATTGTTCTGCAGCAACTGAAGAGACTTCAAGTTTCATACATAGAATCTTGTCCTTTTTAGTCACGGTATCACACTGTGCTTCCAACAATGTGGCTGCGTCTTCCTGCTGTGATGACTTAGGAAAATATGGCCACCGTCTGAGGACTCGACCCACTCAACCCAGCTAGGAAAGGAGAGCTCCCTCATTGGGCTGGATGGAAGCTCACCGTCAACCATCGGACCTGTCTCTCAGCCTGAAGACACAGCAGCAGGTATTCTGGAGGTCAAGGCCCTCTCCTCTGAATTCAGAGTGCTCCCATTTGTAATTTGAGAGGCATCAGCAAAGCGCATCCTGGCATGTCCTAACAGTTGCCAAGGGATGAGGGGTGATTAGACAGATGCTGGTACCCAGCTGGTTCCCAGCTCTGCGGAGGTCACAAGAAGCAACGATGTCTACATCGGTAGGAGAGGGTGAGTAGAGGGGTAATTTAGACAGCAGAATAGAAAATGTTTAGGAACTAGAAGCTCTCAGAGGCAGATGCTCAGTATATACAAGATCAATAAATGTTCCAATGGCTGGATGGATGGATGGATGGAATTTTATATCTTAGATCCACTGCATAGGTTCCCTCCTATAACTAAAGGTTGGAGAATATGTGACCTTAGTGGGCAGCTACGCCCATTAATTCTCAAAATCCCTAAGGTGTTACAAATCCTACAAATGCTTTATTGAGGACAGCCCTGTGGCAGGCCCTGAGAATCCCCCTGAGGGACTGTAGTGGGAGAGAAAGATACTTAAACACGGGTCCCACTGACTAAGGAGGCATTTATGAGGGGACGCTACATTGGATTTAATGTGGAATACGAAATTCAGCTTTCAGATTCAGCCTGTAGATTGAATACGTGTATTTATTGCCATTTCTCATTAATTCTTTCAGTCATCAAATATTTACGGAGTGCTTAGTATATTCCAGGCACATTCTAAACTCTGGAGACATAGTAACACACATAGCAGATAGGCTCCCTGCCTTCCCAGGAAAGAAAGAGGACAGAAAATAAATATGTAATGTGTAAGGTGATGATAAATATTTAGAGGAAAAATGAAGCAAGATAAGCATTATGGAGTCATAATGGAGTATTGATTTATACAGCCAATCAAGAACAGACACTTTGATAAGGTGATTTTTGAGCAATTAAGATATTTGAGGAGCAAGCTGTTCTGTTGAATGGGAGCAAAGCATGCCCGTGCTGGAAAAATAGCAAGTGCAAAGGCCCTGAGGCTAGAATGAATTTACAGGGATCCAGCATATGTGGAATCCGGTGCTACAGAACCATAGCAAAGAGGGAAAAAGCAGAAGAAGATGAGGTCAAAGAGTTAGCAGAGCAAGACCTTACTGTTTTTGTTTGTTTGTCTTTAATGAGTGAGACAGGAGTGCATGGAAAGGATTTGAGCAGAGGAATGACAAGATATGACTCATGGATTAAAAAGACAACTTCTTGAAGCTGTCAGGGGGCAAGGGAGGCTGGGGTAGGCCAATCAGGAGGAAACTGCAGGCACAGATGAGGGACGATGCCCTCTGGACTAGGGGTGGTCTGAGTGGAGGAAGTGAAAATGGGTATATTTTGATAATAGATACTGAGTATGAAAAAAGAGAAGGGAGAGAGAGGGAGAGGGAGACAGACAGAGACAGAGAGAGACAGAGAAACTTAAAGTCAGGTCAGGCCTAACCAACCAACTGGAAGAAGGAAAGTGCCCTTTACTGAGAGGGAGAAGTTTGTGGCTCAGAGGGCGGGAAGCGGGTCCGCTGTTTTGGACAAGTTAAGTATGTGGCGCTGGTTAGATGTCCAAGTGCAAATGTCAAGCCAGCAGCAGACCAGGCTCGCGCTGTCCAGAATTCAGCGAGGACCAGGCTGACTGCACGCAGGAAGCTCCAAGCACAGCGTCACCGTGGAAAGCCCTGCGGTGGCCAGCGGAGAGCAGAAGGCAAAGGGAAGTGGCCCGGCCTGAGAACTGGGGGCGGTGTAGCAGGGGGAGGCCCGCAGAGGATCTGTTCTGGCTCTAAACAGCCGAAAAGTAAGAACGGAATTCCTGGCTCAGCAGTGAACACTGCGCATGATCACAGTAACTGCTAACCGGTAATTTAAAAACAAATATTCTATGTTATTATATCAAGAGAAAAGAAGAAAAAAGAGCAGGTGTGCTTGGAGGTATGAGATACCACGTGATGCTCTTGCATATTAGAAATATAAGTAATGTCTAAAAATGCGAATAAAGTAGGAATATGATGATGACATAGAGAAGTATAGGAATAAAACCAGGAAAAAGAACTAAGAGAATAGAAAATACCTTCCCTTGGGGAGTAAAGATGAGGGGCAGAAAAGAACGGAGCCTGGAGCTACTTTTTCATTTAAACTTTACACTTCAGTGGATGAATGGCTAAACAAAGTTTGGCATAGCCATGCAAGGAAGTACTATTCAGTCATGAAAAGGAGTAGTGTTGATGTCTGTGACCACAAGCATGTCTGCGAGCACGAACAGTATGCTGACTGAGAGAAACCAGACACAAAAGATCAAAAGGCAAGAACGTAGAGACAAAATAGACTAGTAGTTGTCAGAGATTGGAGGAAGGAGGATTGGAGAGTCTAGAATTTTTTGAAGGGGGAGGTGATGACAGAATTCTGAAATTTGAAGCCAGGTGTGGTGGTTCATACCTATAATCGGGAGACTGAAGCAGGAGGATTGCCACAAGTTCAAGACCAGCCTGGGCTACATAGTGAGTTCAAGGCCAGCCTGAATGGCATGGTGAGATGCTGCCTCAGAAACCAAAACCAAAACTAAAACCAAAACCAGAACCAAAAAAAAAAAAAAAAAAAAAAAAAAAGATAGTATTCAAAATGATGGTGATGATTGTGCAAGAATATACAGAAAACTATTGCATGGTATGTTTTGAGAAATTGAATATTAGAGCATGAGAATTAAATTTTAAAAATCATATGCTGTTTGAAGTGTTAAATTACATGAAAGTGCTACCTCAATAAAAGTAAAAATTAATTAAAATTGTAGCAAGTCCCAAACCAAAAGCACTTCTGAAATGGGTAAAGACAACCTACCTTTGATTTAAATCCATGTAACTTCCATCTGCTGGCGTTCACATGGGTCCTTTTTGTGATGAAACTAACTGACCCCATCCAGCACACTTGGGCGGTGTGCATGAAAACGGTGACAGCAGCATCCCGGGTAGTGCTGCCTTCCAGGGCTCACACGAGGAAAACAAACTCAACAAGGTTTGGTGAGGAAAACTCCCACTAAACGTACTAAAACATAAAGTTTTTTTTCTTTTTTCTGTGGTCTTTCTCATGACTTGGTCCAGTATTTTTTATTTTCTATTAATTTTGTTTTAAAACAAACAACTAATGATTAACATGAATTTGGCCATTCAGTCTTCCACATGCAAAGTCATTTCAAAGGCTTTGGATATGGGGATGGCCTCTGACTTACAATGATTCAATTTAGATTTTTGACTTTATGGTGTTGCAAAAGTGATCGGCAATCACAAGAAACCGTATTTCAAATTTGGGGTTTTGATCCTTTTCCAGGTTCATGCTACGAAGCAGGATTCTTCAGATTCCAGTGGACCAGGCAACCCCAAGAGGATGCACCCTGTACCCCACAGTGTGCAGCTCTGCTGTGAGATTAGGAAGCTGAGGGTATCAGCTGCATTTTCCACTGAAAATATTTTCAAGTTGATCTTAACAGCACATAACCCCACTGTTAGTCGCGAAATTTAGTGTATGTATAGAATCATGAAAAATCATATTATTTGTCTTTTGAACCTTGTATGCGTGCATATGTATTTTGTGCTTATTAAACAAGGGAAACACCACACAAAACTAGCTCAATTGTTTTCACCATTTGAAATGCATGTATCCCACTGGTTTCCCGTACTTTCCAAGAGAAGGAAGTATGGATTGTCCACTTTCTCTTTCATTTTTATTTTTCATTTCATTGCCTTTTCTTTTCCGTCCTTCCTTCCTCCTTCATGACGAAGATCTGGGTTCACTGGGTTCCTTAGGACACCTTCACTTCCTTTCTGTGTTCCAAGCAGCTGCGTCTCAGCTGGAAAGTACTCTTGGGACTGGGGACAGCCCACATACTCGGCTGTACCTACAGTGCGCTTTATTTTATCTCCTTCCTAGTGTCAGCCTCTGTGCACCGCGGCAGCCCTAGGACCACAGGGAGAGTGCAGTGGGCACACATAGTGTCCTCGGGTGCATCTGCTCTGCTCATGCCAAGCTCCACTGTCCCTTTGGACTTTTAGAAACACGAATTGAGTGGTAAAACTATTCACAATTTTGAGATTTGCTCAAGAGACCATCAAACCAAACCCAAGGCTCTCCCGAACGAAGGGTCCCAAGTAAGTGTACAGATTACAGGTTCTCAAGCTGGCGCTGCCGGGGAGTCTAATCATCACCCCAGTCAAGCTTCAAGTGTGTGTGTGTGTAGGCAACAGAATGGTTCTGGTTTAGCTGAATATGTAGCAGTCTTCATCTCCTTTCCCTTCCTTTTCTAGGTCTTCTGTCCATCTCTTGTTTTTTTTTCTCTCCTTACTCTTTCTAAAAGGAATGTTTACCTCAAACCAATCACTGCTGTCTTCTAGTTAACTGTATTTATTTCTGCCTTCCTACCACTTTGCCTATAAATTTCCTCTGCCTAGTTTCGTTTGGGCTGCTATAACAAAATACCCCAGACTGCGTGGCTTATAAGCAATAGAAAGGTACTTCTCAAAGTCGAAGAGCCAGGAGGTAGCAGGCTCAGTGCCTGGTGAAGACCTGTGTCTCCTACACAGTCTTCTCATGTTTCCTCACCTGGCAGGAAAGAGGAAAGATTTCTTTAAAGGGCGTCAATTCCTTGATGCCCAGCCCCCTCTCAGTGTCCTCCTCTCCTAAAATAGCCAGGTTAAATAATCATTAAAGTGATTAATCACTAAATAATCACTAAAGTGATTATCTAACATATGAAATAGCAGCCTCTTTGACAAATCCAAGCCAGCTTGTCTCCCAAAACTGACCTCTTGTCATATCCCTGATTAATTGCATCTGCTTTTCCAGTGCTGAGCGGTGGCTGGCACTGCAGCAGACCCTCTCTGAACTCTTCAGACACTTTGCCAACCACAAAACCAAGTCAGGGATCCTTCCAGCTTTGTTTTTCTGGATCTTGCTTTGCTATGTCGTTTTTATCTCTTTGACTACCTTGCGATCTTTGGCACATTCCCTTATGCTTCTTTAGTGCCTTTTGGAGACCCCATTATTGCCACGTGCAAGATGTACAATAACTGATTGAAGAAGTGAATGAATAAATGTAGGTGTGAATGGGGAAAGAAATCAGAAACTACGGGATGGACATCAGAAAAACCAGAGCCTATATTATAGCTTTTTGTGCACAATATTTGACAAGCTGTGAATATACATCTAGACTATTAAATTTAGACATCTTGGGTACTGCTTCACTTTGGCTGTAACAAATTGCATTGTTGCCACCATGGTTAGAATGTCTTGAGAGAAAAGAACTACAGGAATGTAACAGTTGTACCATAACCTTTCCTCTCAGTTCCCACGAGGATAGTGAGGACCTACAAACAGTATTTTAGGTACTCACTTATATTCCTGTCTAGTGTGACATCCTTCATACAAAAAAAAAAAAAATCACTGACTCAAAATAAGTGAGTCAATTTCACTGAGCTTGCTATATCTTGGTAAAATAAAAAATACACCCTGAGCTTGTGCAACATCACTAGCTTCACTGATTTTTCTGTGCATAATGTGGTTCTCTGAATCTGTGCCCTGCGTTGTACCCTGGTTTAACCACTGACTCAGATACAAAATAAGTATAAATTTAGATAGGTTACCAGTGGCTTGAACATGACAAAAAATACTAAATTTATAGAAAAATTGGTCTTCCTGTTGACTTTCAAGAAGAGATAGATGGCTCACTGGAATGACTTTACTTAAGTGTGAAGTTTTGATGGAGCATTTCAATTAAGTTTCCTTTCCTTCAACTCAAACCCCACAAGAGAACCTGGTCCAGCCTATCTGAACAATATCAATTTATCCATGAGATGAATCCTCTAAAGAAGAATCCTAACATGAATTTATGTGGAAAATGATGGAGATGCTTAGACTATTCAGGACCAGGTGTCTTGGTGGTAGACCTGGTGTCTGCCTTTTAAATTTGTAAGAATATTGGAGCCCCAGAGGTTAATTGATTGGCCCAAGGTCACACAGCTAGTTGGTGCTGTCTGCTAGGCTATGGGTTTTCCGTAACGTGGCATTTATCTTTCATTCAAAGTGGACTTATTGGAAGCGGTGTTATTGGCAGTGAGACTTTGAGAAGACTTCTATATTTGTTACCTGCATTAACAAATTTGATTCTTAATACAAACTAGGTTAGATCTCCGTGTTTCCTAAGTGTGCGGGAAACTGACTCAGAAGGTCTGTGGCAGAGACTATCAACTCTTCACTAAAACGCCTTTCTTCTGCTTCCTTGGGGTGCAGGTGAACATTTCCCATCCTGCCTTGTGGGAATGTCCCTGAGTTCTAACTGATGAGAGGATCAGAGGAGACCTGCTACCTCCAATTTAGTGAACGGGCTCAGAGGCCGCAGGGGAAAGCTCTGACCTGGTATCTGCCCTGGTTCTTGAATAACCAAGAGTCCGTTGCCCTCAATTCTCTGGCCTGGAACTACTTTGGACTGTCAAGTGAGCAAGAAATAATCTTCTATCACACGGAGCCATACCCTATTTAATTCTGTTTTTCTGTCCTAGCCTAGCCTGCCTAACAAGCCCACACTTGCCCATACTCAAACAATGCTCCAGGACTGTCATCTTGCCCTTAAGTGTAGTGTTTATGCACAGCTTTAGACCCAAAGCTGATGAAGATGATGAGGAAAACCAGGAAAAAGAGAGAAGGATTTGAGAATTTTGATCTTGGTTATTTGGCAGTGATTTATTTACTGAATTCCACAGAGTAACTATAGTGTTCTGCCATTAGTAGTTGGAGTTTGTGTCACCTACTAACCAAATTCCTTTCTTCTTTGTACAAAGGGGAAGTTGAAGAACAAATTGTCTGAGGCCCTGTTTGGTTCTAAGAAGTGAATCTAATGCCAGTGCCAGAATTAGATACAGGCCAGGAAGAGAGCAGGATTTTGTAGGACTGATCCTCAACTTGAACTTGGTTTCATGTCTAAAACTAGAATCTAAGTGGATCAAAGATTTAAGTATTAAAACAAAAACAATTCACTAGAAGATAAAATAGGTAAGACTGTTAAATCATAGGGGTAGGACTGTCTGAACTGAATTCCTGTGGTATTAGAAATAATAACAAGCGTAAAAAAAGGGATCATGTCAAATTAAAAAGCATGTGCTCATCAAAGGACACAGCCAACAATGGAAGACACAACCTGCAGAATGGGAAAATTTTTCCACAGCTACAAGTCAGGACAAATATCTAGAACACAAAGGACTAAAAAAAAAAAATGATCCAATCAAAAAGTGGGCAACTGAGTAGCTGTGTATTGTAGCAGACACCCAGCACTTAGGAGGCTGAGGCAGGAGGATTGCTGCAAGTTTAAGGCCAGCCTGGGTTACATGATGAGTTCAAGGTCAGCCTGAATTGCATAGTGAGACTCTGTCTCAAAAACCTAAAAAACTGGGAGGAAGCAACTGACATGAATAGGTGCTTCTTAGGAAAGAAATACAAATAACCAATAGATACACTGGCCCTTTGAAAAATACAAATTAAAACAACACTGAGGTTTCATCTTATACCAGAAAGAATAGCAATCCTTAAGAGATCAAATAATAACAAATATGGGTGAGACTGTGGTGAGAAAGGAATCCTCCTACATAGCTGGTGGGAAAGTCAACTATTATAACCATTGTCAATGTAAACACGGAGATTCCTCAAAAAAAGTTAAAAATAAAAGATCCCACTTGACCCAGCTATTCCCTTATTAGGCATCTTCTTGAAGGAGTTAAACACATCATATTCCAGCAATATATGCAAACATACACAATTCATAGTAGCTAAATCTTGGAAGCAGCCTATATGTCCATCAACAGACAAATGAATAAAGAAAACGTAGTATCCTTATATAATGGATTTGTACTTCTTGTAAAGAATAAATTTAGGTCATTTGTGGGAAAATGGATACACCTTGAAAATATAATATTAAGTAAAATAAATCAGGCACATAAGCTTACATACCATTTGGCTCCTTTCATATGAAAAATTCAAAATATATTTAAAGTAAAGAGCAAAATAAAAGATAGGGAAAGGAACCAGACTTTTTGAAAATGGGAATGGGCCCAGGAGATAGAGGATGGCGGCAGTGGGGAGGGTTCGGGTTCTACGTAAGAGGAATTACGTGGCACGGGCATGTACGGCTATGCACGGTGAATGTGATCATTATGCATTGGAAACATGAATCTATAAAGAGACAATAAAGTAGTAGGAGGTCTAGACCGGGGAGGGATGGAGAGGAGGATTAGAAGGGGAATAAAAAGAATCAGTATGTGTGAAGTACATGCACCTACACTCTAAGGTGATTGCAGACATTATGTGTGGCACATACATACTAACAAAAAACACAGAAATTAAAAATTACCCTACCTGGGTCTACAAAAGAGGACAGACTTCAAAAATAGAACATTGCCAAAGAATAGTCTATGCTTCTCGCCTTCTCTTTTTTTAACAGTCACCTCTCAATCCATTGCAATTTGTCACTGTCCCTCTTCCTGTCTGTCAGCCTGATGTTTCCAGAGCTCTCCAAGTGCCAGATCCAGTTACTACTGTTAATGACAAAGCCTATTAATTGTATTGATTGGGCAGGTCAGTGTGGCAAGCTTTCATGCACTCTTATTTAATCCTCAACAATCCTCTCAAGACAGCCGGAGGTAATAATGGAAAGCCGCAGCTCAGAGGTCACAGTGATCCCTGGATAGAGGAGAGACATGCTTGCTGCTATTATTTTATACAGAATCAGTTTAATTCCAGGTCTTCTACATGTTACTTACACTGCTGTCAGAGAAAGCATGGTATTATGCTGCTTCTCATTTGTAAAATAAGAACAAAGAGAAAAACTTCTTTCCTAAGGATGCTGAGAGTAGCTAGCAAAGGCATTGTCATACACACAGCACACACTTGGCACATAGTAGGTGCTCAAAATATATTGATTCCCGTGATCTTACTTCCTAACATTCCTTCCGTACTCTTGAGGATATGCCTCCATGTAGATGGCACATGATTTTGATGACAGTGAGAAAGCTCTTGGAAAAATGAAGTACATGCCATCAAGCTGTGGCAGAGATTCTTGGGGGGTCCAGCCCAGCCTCCCGAAACTGTTGCTTAGTGTCTCAAAATTCTGAAGCACATGAGCTCACTCTTTCTATAACTTGGGATTTTTATTTCATCTCACCTTTTCCGGACCTCATTTCCTTCTTGTGGTACTAGTAAGAAACAATTTCTTTTAAGCATCATGTATTTGTGAGTGAGAGAGATTTTTCTCCCGCAGTGTCACCTGCAGGGATGTGTACATGGGACATGTGTCCCTGGGTCTGACCATAGAATTGTCCTGAAGAAGCCAAGCCTTCCCACTATTCTAAATCAGCTAGCCTTTTCACCTAGAGGTATTCTGAGATTTTTTAACCTGTTTTCCTTTCATGGATTGCTAAGGGTGCCCATGTCCTTTTCCCATGTTACGTTCTCAATTCCCACCTCTGATGCACGTCTCTGCTTCCCCCAGGACTGTGCTCAAGTCCCACTGGAGCTTCAAATGCAGCCCACTGAGGTGTTGTGTTTGGATTTAGTTGCTAATATTTCAAATGTGCAAGTTTCAAGTAAAATTGCAGAGTTTTCAGTGTTGGGTCCCTCAGGATGATAATTCATGGTGGCCAGAGCTGGCTGTGGGATCTGTAACCTCTGCTCTGGGCCCAGGCTGGCTGAAGATTTTTAAACCACGCTGCCATTCTAAAGCAGAGATGTGTGCCCGCAGAGGCAGGAGGATCCTGGGTGTGAGACCTCAAGCTCCTTTCTGTCGGCAGACTCTCACCTTCTGCAAGGTGACCCACCTTTATCTCCCATTCTTCTGCCAAAGCCATACAGTTTTCTGAGGTTCTAATCACCTCCTATGTCCAGAAATGTTGCCCCTGCACCCCACCTATTGGATGCTTCCAGCCCTCACCACCAGTCAGTCAAACCAAAGAGCTTCTGCCATGACACTTACTGTAGAACACCCAACCAAAGTGTGGGTGGATTTCACTTCATTTGTATATGTAACTTTGCTGAATTCTAGTTTCATTAGCAAATGAAACTAATGGAAACCAAGGTGTGCAGAGCTCTCTCTGGAAGCTGGCTTGTGTTCCCTCAGTCACGGGAAAGCTCTGGCATCATTAGTCTTACATACCTAATCTCTGGTAAACTCAGGGTCCTGCTGCAAGGCTGAGGTGTATGGGGGTATAAACGAAAACAAATGTTAGAGAGCCTTCAACTGGTGCATAATTTAGTTCCCTTTATTTGCCTAGGAAAAAATTGTCCTGACTGGCGGGGACTGGTTCCCGCCATAAATTCACCAGACCCTTGTGAGCTTAAAGATCATCCAAAGTGCATACGTGCTTTAGAAAGCCTACAGGGCCATAGCCAGGCCTCTGTAAATGCACACAAGTAACCACGTGTATGTGCGTGTGTGTGCATGTGTGTGTGAGCACACACATGCATGCTTTGTGCCGGGGTCTGTGGATGTAAAGATGGGGTATAGACAGTGCATCAATGGGTCTGCAGGTATTTTAGGGTCAGGAAACAGTTAAAGTCAAAAGACTTCATCTCCTCTAACACTGCCATCTGAATGAATGCTCCGTATATATAGGAATCCATTATGCATAGTGACGTTAGAGAAATCTCTCATCACACAGGCAGTTCACCTGCTAGACCTCCACCATCCCAAGAAAACAAAAATCAGAAGTCTTTATGATTTTTACTGCCAAGGCAGTGTGTGCTTCAGGTTCATCAGTTTAATGCAAATAGAATCTGCAAGCCTGCCATAAATGATATTTTTCCTGTTGGGCTTCACGCTGGCAGTCCTGAGCCTTGATCTCATTACACTGTGGATACTCGAAACCATCTATTAGAAAACGTCTATTGTGTGGTCTCAGAAATTGCTTGCAGCCAAAACTGCCCTGGAATATTGATTTGCATGTTCTCGCTCCTCCCTCCGACCCAGCTCTGGAGAGAGCATTGTTCTGGCCGCCGGTGCAGGACACACAGGACTCCTTAGGTGGTGACATCGTCCTCCAGGCCTTTTGCCTTGGGTTCAGCTGCTGAGCCCACCAGTCCTTGTACCACTGCTTCCCAAAGGACTCTAGGGCAGAACGTGGCGCATCCTTTCCGGAATGTCTTTCTCTCCCCTGTGGAGACTCCTCTCTGCTTCCCAGACTTTTATTATGAGTGAAGCCATCCTAGTGTCAGGTTTCATAGCCAACTGCCACCTGGAGAACCTGGGTCAGTAAGATGTAGCCAAGGCCCTGTGTGACACCTGGGCTCCTAAGACAAGAGCGTGTAAAGACTCCGATAGACAATGGAGGGACAAACAGAACCACACATGACCCTTGAATAAAACCTAAGGATTCACAAGAGGAAATGACCCGGGACAGGGGAGGGTGAGGTTGAATCAGGAATTTCAGGCAAAGTAGAAACTGAGTCTTGAAGGACAGCTAGGAGTTCTCTAGGCAGGCAGGGAGGAAAGTGTGTTGTAAAGAAAATACCACCATCACAATTTCAGGGCACATTTGCTGAGAATCTGTTATATAACAGGCATCATCCTAAGCCTCTCTTAGATTCTGGTAAGGAAAGACAAATATTCACAAATTGAAAAAATAAATATGGCATAGCCTGTACAAAGATCCTGAGGCATAAAAAAGTATGTTGTGTTGTAAGAACTTCAAGAATTGTCATAAGGAAGATAAAAGATAGCAGGAAGGAGGTGTTTTCTTACTTCTATTGCAACTATTCTAGTTGAAAACTCAAAAATACTTAAGACCTCAGGAAACTGGGAAACTTGAAGCAGACTTCTATCTTTAGAAAACTTCTCTGCTCATTTTAGTTAATCCTGACTCTAGGCTCTGGATTTAGAAAAGGGCAATCTTATTTGAACTTTATTATAATACTATTCCTACAAGTAATTCAAGACTCAGGCAGAAGGCAGGCGTCTCTCTGCTGGATCCTGGCTCATGGTTTACCTTTTGTCTTTTTTCTCAAGCGGGTGTCTAGGCATGCCGTTGGGGCATAAGGATGTCTAGGCTTGAAGCACTTGAACTTTTCAGACTTGCAGGCTTCCAAGTCCTCCAAGTGTATACTAGTCCTGGCTACAGCTCCATCCACATTATTGTGAATAATTGGAAAATTTATAGCTCCAGAAGAGCAAGATCAGACTTGAAGAATGTAGCCCTGGTGATCGATCAGAGGAAGGACGGAGGCTGGGGGCTGGAGCCCGGGGCGAGTTTGATAGGAAGAACAACAAGTTGCTGCAAGGACATTAGAAAAGTTAAGTAAGAAATGCTGCCTGTTGAAAAGACAGTCGCGTCAGAAAGAGTGACAGGGAAGTGATGGAGCTCAGAACCATTTGGAAGGCAGAATCACCAGGACCTTGTGATTTTCTGGTTGCAAAGGCTCAGAAGGGTGAGATGTCTAGGTTAGTCTCTACTTTTGGACTTCGGGGACTGTGCAGGATGGTGGTGCCATCAACTGAGAGAAAATTAAGGGAAAACCTAGGTTATATAGAGAGAAAGGTTGCAAGCTCACCAGGGTAAAATTCCATAGCTCATTTTCCATGCAAGGAAGGTGAGGTTCATGGATGTTGGGTAATTCACACCAGTTTACCAGCGGGGAAGGCACCAACAGGAAGGTCTAGCCAAACTGCATACGACTCCATAACCCTGGAGTTAAAGTAGTCTACAAGTCAAACCTAAAGAAAATTATTTGAGAATTATTAATATATGCATGATAGTCATACCTCATGAGATTTTCTGTGTATGAGCCTTTTGTCCAAAGTTCTTGAAAATAAGGGTCAGCTTGTATTCTTTGCATCACTGGGCAGCAGTTGGCTATGAAACTTGAAAACCTGGAGAAGCTTGTGTTTCTTGGCTGGTTCTGACTTTTCTCTCATTGCCATCTTGGAGTTGACATGCTCTCTTCCAGACAAGCTCACTTTGTTCTGAGTTAATTAATTCATGCTAGTATTACCAAGATCTTACTGTCTTCTGCTTTATAAATGTTTGTGTGCTCTGAAGGCTCCGTATGTATTTCCTAGGGCTGCTATAATAAGTAACCAAATCTTTGAAAGCGGCTTACAATGACAGAAAATTATTCTTCCCCAGGTCTGGAGCTCCACAATCTACAATCAAAGTGTTAGTATGGCTGGTTCCGTCCTGAAGTCCTGAGCGAGAGTCCATTCGATGTCTTGCCTAGCCTGTGCTGGCTTCTGGCATCCCTTGGGTTATAGACTCTCAGGTCTTTTATGCAGTTTCTCCAAGTCTCAAATCTCTTACTGGTTTTCTTCTAGATAAGAACCCCAATCACTGTATTGAGGACTCACCCTAAAGTCAGGATGATCCCATCTCAAGATTCCTATTATATTTGCAAAGACCCTTGTTCTAAACAAGGTCGTATTCTGAAGTTCTGGGTGGACATTTCTTTTGATAGCTACAAGTTGACCCATTATAAGCTTACATCATTTCCGTGGCATAGGTAGGGCCAAGTTTCTTCTAACTTGCAACTGAGAAACTGAGGCAAAGAAAGGATGAAGAATATGCCCAGGGTTCCTAGAGAGGATGGCCAGGATTCAGATTTATGCGGTCAGTCTCCAAAGCTTTGCTCTAACTGCTTTGTTCTTCTACTTCCGTATACAGGGTCTGATTGGCTATCACATGTGGCCACAGCATCTTCATTTCCTCCTTGTTCTGCTAGCTGATATGCAAGGGCAGTCTTCAGGGCTGGAAGCCCGACACAGTGGTTCAGCCCTCACCTACCATGCACAAAACCCTGAATTTTGTCCCCAGCACTACTGAACAAATAGAAAGGGTTGGTCTTCCAGAGCTGGTGCTCACCTTCCCTTGGTGGTCAGCCAGGAGGATGAGCCTTCCCCAAATGGAAGCGGGTGGGGACAGAGGAGTAGGCTCTGAAGAGTGAGAGGGCAGGGAGAGCTTGGGGCTGGCCTGTGTTATGTTAGCAAGCCAGCCACCAGTTTGGCTTAGAATTCATGGCAGTTCTCATAGAACATTCTGGCAGCCACATATGGCCTGGGCTCAGTTTGCAGGTTGTTGAACCAAATTTGCCAAGGGCTGGGTGCAGCTCAGCCAAAAAAAAGGGGGGGGGGACTACCCTTCTCTTAATCTTAAAGAAATTATTGGCTTTCTTAAATTAGTGCTCTTCTCCTCCCAAATCTTTCTCCTTGAGGTTACTGAGCTCACATGGCACGCATGCATAGAGCTCCACACAGCCCAGTAAGCAAAACCCAAGGCTCTGGCCCTTTCCACGCGCTCTTCCTGCGGAAGCCTGAGTTGCTAGACACACGTCACTTTGCCCACCGGTACTGCATCATTGAACCAGACAGAGGACCTTTGCTGCTGCCTTCACCTCAGTCATTTCCTGTCCCCACAACGGCTGGGAGCAGAAAGCAATTGCTCTTACCAGCCTAGACTCTCCTTGGTAATAAATCTCGAAATGTCCCGCATCTGAGTCCAGCAACAATTTTTTTTCACAGCTATTTGAGATTGAGTAGGTAATGTAAGGGTTGAGGTATGGAAGGAAATTTGGAGTTTTTTCTTTTAGTTAACCTGAGTCATTCATATTACTGTTTCCTCCAGTTCTGGAGTCTTGGTTTAGGGCCATTCTGAGAATGACAAGTATGGTTATTCAGGTGGCTTTGCAGTTGAGGATTAAATGCCAATCTGGAAATGCTTTAAAAAACAGTGCATGAAAGCAGTGTTTATAGAATGTTATATTTTTAAGAAAGGTATATATATATATATATATATATATATATATATATTTGCTTATGTTTGTACAATGAAACAATTCTACAGTAGACAAACAAAAAGCTGAGAAAAATTATTGCTCACAGGAACAGAGGGACTAAGAGAAAGAGAAGAATCTAACCTTCTCTCAAGATGCTATATCATATAGCTTTGGTTTTAGAACAATGTAAGTGTCTTAGATTTCTCAATATTTTTTAAAAAGGAATTTCTAAGACAAAAATAAAATGAAAACAAGTGAACCAAACTATATGCTAAATTAGAGGTTAATCCCATGGAGGAGAGAACTGCTCCATGGAGGCTGACCAAGCCATGGGGTTTGTCTGGGACCAGCCAGGGTTTAGCTTGATCGGCACCAAAACTCAATCCTAGGCAAATCAGGACAGTTCATCATTCCAACAAGTGATACAAAATCCACATTTGGAGCTGGAGGTGATGATGCATGCGTATAATTCTGGCACTAAGAAGCCGAGGCAGGAGGATTGCAAGTTCAAGTTCTGCCAGAAAAATTTAGACAAAACAAAACAAAAAAATAAAAATAGCTGGAGGTGTAGAGTATCCCTGAGTTTAATTTCTACTAGTGTGTGTGCGTACATGGACACACACACACACACACACACACATGCACGTTAATCCATGTTTGGATTGTATTTCTAAGGGCAAACAGTAACCTCAAATAAATAGAGTCTGCCAAAAACTGTGTATGTCAGGAAAAGAAAAACTTGTATAAATATTTTAATACTGAATTTATTGAGACATTATGGTATTAATGTAAATTATCTTTGGTCTCTACAATCATAAGATATGCTCAAAGTGGTGGCCATTAGCTTCCAGACATTTACTTACTGATAAGGAGAACTGCTGGAGTGTGGATACATTTTTATGTTGGACTCTGATTTTTGAAGTATTTAACCACATTCTGCAGTGTTTTATTGGAGGCTTTGTTATGTTGAAACTATTTGAGCGCATAATCAGCATAATCGAACAGAAATAAGTACTTACATTAAGGTGTTTAGGAACCAAAGTTTCTCTTTTTTTTTGTCTTTTTCTTTTTTATCGGTACCGGGGATCAAACTCATGACTGCCTGCTTGCAAGGCAGGTGCTTATGCCGCTCAGCTAAATCCCCAGCCCCCCAAAGTTTCAATATATGAGAAAAAAAAGTCAGAGCCAAGGAAATTATGGGACCTTGTAAATAGCAGCATAAAATCATGACTTGATGTCTGTTCCTTACCTTTGCCCACTGAAGCGACTGGAATTAAGGTGTCTCAGTAGCAGTGAACAGCTCTAGGTCTTAAATTGTCATCTCCAGATATCTGTTCCCTCTCAAAGATTCAGAGCTCCTTAGAGAAATGGGTTCTTTCAGATCTGGGGAAGAAATGTACAAGATGACCCTGGAATATCTTCCTGTTCCCAAAGCAAGAAAACACTCAAAGAGCAGCAAAGTCTTGACAAAAAGATACTTGAAGAGCTTCCTGCTAGCCTGGGATATGCAATTTAAGCATCAAAGGGAATAATGACTTCCACGGACTGCAAACATTAAACATATAAAATTACAAACTCACATGAGGCAGACAATCAAAAATAAATTTCTTTGGTAAGTCCCTAGGGCAACAAATCATTATTTTGAAAATAAAGGTTCAGAATCGACCGATTTTATTTATTTATTTATTTTTGCTTTGTTACATAAACCTCGGTTCAAATTGTTGACAAGACAAAACTCTTTTCCTTTAAATAGAAGAATTACTGCTACTACATTCAAAAGGAATGATTGAATTAGAAAATCATCATGCTGGAATCTCCAATAATGGATCTAAGTAATAATCATCCATTGATGGATGCTGAAACCATAAGGTAAAATGTTAATAGCAGACTTTATCCTGTGCAGATCAGGTTAAAATAACCTGAGCCCAATGATTATTTTTTTTAAAAAATTGAAACAATTTTGAACATGCAGCAAACTTGTAAGTTCAATATAATAACATTTTTTGCTCCTTAAGCATAATTGGCTCACATGATGCCCCATTATTCCTAAGCACTTTAGTATGTATTTCCTACGAACAACAAAATCCTATTAAGCTAAAACACAGTCATCAAAGCCAGGAAATTAGCATTTATATATTGCTATCAAGAACTGAGAAAGGTCTGAGTTTTTCTTTACTTCCAGACCCGTAAGTTGAGTTTTAAGGACACAGATAGAAATTGTAACCCTTCTACGTCAGAGACAAGGACTTTATTATTCATTGTCTAGCAAGAGGTTTGAACAGCATGTCCATGTCAGTTCCTGTGTTTCTCTGTTTTCTGTTGCTATAATAGAAGGTCTGAGACTACTTACTTGTAAAGGAGAGAAGTTTATGTTGGCTCAAAGATCTGGAAGTGGGCAGGGCAGAGTCAATGGCATCTTGGGCTGCTTGTTTGTATCTTGTGGTAGAAAGCAGAAGAATAAGCAGCTGTGTTCAAAAGACACGAAGCACAGGAGTGGTCTTGCTTATAACACTCTACTCTCATAATAAATGCAGTAATCTGTCTTGATGATCTAATTGTCTCTCAAAAGCCCTACCATCTCTCAACACTTTTACACTGGGATTCAAATTTCAACATGAGTTTTGGAGAAGACAAAATGTATTCTAAGCACAGTAGTTCTCTCCTCTGTGTTGCATTAGGGAGACATCGATGGATACAAATTTTCACATAGTGAAGGACTTACAGTGGTTTGCCATACAGGAGTGGAACTTCGATCTGAGGGCCTTCACAGTGGATGGTTAGCATACCCTGCCCTTTGATCTGGTCAGATGGAGACATTATTTCTGTCTTCTAAGCCTGGAAGCCAACTTGCTCTTTCCTCCAGGGACACTATCTCTCACTTTCAAGGCAGACTGCTCTCCATGCATTCCTGCAAAGCTAGCCTGGAAGTCAGCACTTCAGTTTGTGCGATGTGCCTAAAGGCGAGAAATCAATGGATAACTGTTTCCCAGTATCACAGTATTGGTAGCAATTTTCTTAATTTTGTGGTGGAATTTATATCTAAAGGATCCATTAAAGTTAGCTAGTAGGCATTTGGAGGTAAAAGGTACACAAAGAGAGTATTCTAGATAGAGAGAACAGCATGGATTTAAAAAAAAGTCCAGGGACCACAGAAAGCCTAGGAAATACTCGGTGTATAGTACAGGTGAAGCACAGCGATCAGGAGGCTGGGCTGCTATTAAAGGGACTTGTAAGCTGCAAGATTCCGTTGGAACTCGATCCGGATCCTTCAAGTGGTTTAAATGGGGTAGGAGCATGATCAAATGTGTGATTTAAAAAGGCCACTCGGGCTGCAGCTGCAAGTGGGCTGGATTCAGCCCAAGGTTAATTTTTTCCACTTGGTTTCCTGTAATCAGGTTCAGGAAGATGGGGCTGTATTGAAATTCTGCCACTTGGTAATTGGGACTGTCCTTGGAGATGAGCAGATTTGGGGCCAAGCTCACTGCCCTCTGCCTATCCCCCCCCCCCAGTATTTTGATCCAGGTGCCTATAATTCTGGTAAATAGCAAATTGGTAAATAGCAAAGGCAAAATGAAGAGGGTTAAAGGGAGATGACCTGTCAACACCAGGTCAACTCGCTGAAGGACAATTCTCTAAATGGTCAAATTTTCAAATAAATTTGCTTTGTTTATCAATTTACCTGTTTCTTCGAACTGTTCATAATGCTTGTATCAATTTTGGGGGGTGAAGTTATTTTTAGCAGATCTTACAGATTTTCTTGAAATATTGCTTAATAATTTTTGAATTTCACTTTGGTCTAGCTCGAGTTTTAACTTAGTTTTCATAGTGTCTAGCTGTTTCTTGCCACCAGCTTATGTTCAGTAATTTTAGATTTTTCTATATTTTGGGTAAATGATTTAGAGAAATGAGACTTTCAGTGGTATTTCAAATTAGAATGCATGTAATTTGCAAGGCAAAATATCCTTGAATGATAGTGCAAGTTTCTCTTTTCCAATATATTCCATTCAAGTTCATTGCCCTTTGTATTATCTCTTAATTCACAGATTTGTTCATCAGCTAGGTCAAATACATATTTCCTTGAATTTCAAGCACCTGAGAAAGGATTAGTGTCTGAAATATGAGTCACATGCAAAACTGAAATTCAGTGGAGTTGGATTGACAAGTGTGGGGAACCAGCTGCCACACAGCTACTATCTCAAGCTAAACTCTAATAATGTAGCAGCCAATTCTTAAAAACACTTGACACAATTTTATATAATATAGCTGCTATCAATGTTTTAAATTAATTGTGTTTTTAAATTTCAGTCCTTGCAGTAAAAAAAAAATTAAGTCAATCATACTGCTACTACATAAAATATTGTTATCGTTGACCCAGACCAGGTTCCCCCCATATTTTATTTTATTTATTTTATTTCATTTTATTTTATATGTTGCCCTTCATCCCCATTTGTGCTCCCATTCCCTGCCTTCACAGGGACTCATTTAGTGTGTTTGCTGTGTGTCCTGCAAGTGCATGTGTCCTTTCAGTAGGCTGAAATGGTCCATAAATCTCCTTCTGTTTCTTGGCCTGTGCATTAAGGGCCTATCCATGTTAAGGTTTGTACTGTATCTTAGCATTGCATAGGTTACATCCAGCCCATTTTAGTATCCTTTCCTTGGCAATAGACTCCCAGGTTATCTCCAGCTCTCCTCTCCTCTACCGTGAATTATTTCGGACATCTTAACTATGTCCCCTTGAGCGGGATGAGATATTCTTAGGGAGGGTACACCCCTGTGCTATATCACAGGGCATATGTACATGTAATGTCACTAAGTCCTCCCATCTTGTTCTTGATAGGTGACCAATTTACACAATCACTAGGCCAGAGTTAGGATGAAGGGAATGAGGCAAAATTTAAAGGACAGTCAATAGATTTACTAGTAAACGTAAATAATATTTTAATGCAATAATTTTATTTTTTTTAAAATTTATTTAAAAGGAAAAAGAGAAAAACACAAAACAAAACAAAGCGGTGTAAGGGTACAAGTAATACAGAACTACAAAAAAAAAAAAAGCAGTAAGAAATCACCAGTTAATAGATTACATATTATCGTCTTAGAGATAGTTGCTCAAATCACAGTATCAAAGCATACAAAGTGGACATTCAAACAGTGAGATTACAAACAGTTGTGTTCAGTGATCTAACCAAAAACATTAATATGGTCAGCTATTTAACATCCCTAAACACACTTGCTGTTGTATCCTTTAGAGCTCTTTTTTTCCCCCTCTCTTTTTTACAACAAAATTTACACATTTTGGGTTTTATTACTCCTTAGTTCTTATTACTTTTTTGGGGGGGGGAGAGAATAAAGTCAAATATGGCAAAACAAAGCTGTCAGTCAAAACCAAGGATAGACATAGCACATGATGTAAAACAGAGTACAAGGTTATCAACAATGGTTATCAACAATGTCTCTTGTTTCCTTAAAAAGAATTGTCTATCTCATTAGATATTATAAAGTTGAACAAAACAGTAGAGAACAAGACCAATAAAACTTAAGCATTGTAAACATTACAGGACTTCCAAAGGAGACAATAATCAAACCAGAATGGGCATCTTAGTGAATCTTATTGCCTTCAAAGTAGTTGCCTATACCCTCAAACTTGATACTATCATACAGAATGGAACAGAGTCTAATCAGTCAAAACAAGATCGTAGGAGTATTACAGGACTTCAAAACAAGTTAATAGGAAATCAAAAAAAGTTACTATTATATATCCTGCTAATTTTTAAAATTTTTCCCCTTAATTAAAACAAACATAAGAAATAACTAAATAATTTTTTGAAAGAATAAGGGAGAGATTGAGATAAAACAGGACATAAAAATATAACAATACAGGTCAAAGCATGACTGTTTCAGCAACCTAGTGCTTCATCACCAAATAACCCGACTTAATAGTAGTTACCATAGTGTCTGTCTTTTTCCTTGAAATATTTGAATAAAACTTCGTATACTAAAGCTTCAAATATTTCCATATCAAGAAGCCCAGAATATAGCCTTTCCAATTAATAAGTGAAAACTTTATAAGGCTTCAAGGCCACATAATGGGAATCATGATTACCACATATTTAATGCAATAATTTTAAAAATTAAAATTAATTCAAAAGGTTCATGATGAATAAAAGTATCAAATTTTAAATAAAAAGAACTCAACAACAAGGAGACCCAGGGAACTCCTGTCTATTACTTTTATGATAGTGATGATAACATGAGTGAATCCACATGTCCAGACTCACCAAATTGCACACAGTAGTTGTGTGCTATGTTTTTGTATGTCAGTTATACTTCGATTTTTTTCTATACTAGGGATTGAACCCAGTACCTGCACTGAGCTACACCCTTGGCCTTTTTTTAATATTTTATTTTGAGACAAGCTCTTACTAAGTTGCTAAGTTTCCAAAACTGGGCCCAAATTTGCTACCCTCCTGCCTCTGCCTCTCTGACAGCTGGATTACAGGTATTCACCACTGTGCCTGGGCAAAATTTTTAAATAAACACTACATTCAACCTATATTTGCATAGCTCTCAGATCCCCACTCCTCTATGAAGAACTTGGATCTCCACTTGCTGGGAATCATGCTGAAATAGTTCTTGACCAGCAAGAACACACTCACTGTTACCTATTTCCAGCTACCTCTGCGGTTTCTCAAACTCGGTGTAGCTCCTTTCATCCTAAAAACTACTCCAAAGTCTGGCAGGAGCCTTTGTCTGCACTTACCGCCTCCATCCTCTTCCCAGTCTGTTCATATAAAAATTCTGTCCCCCACTGAGATGGCTTTTGCTAAATATTCAGAATGCCCACCCCACCTCGTGTCCTCTGAATTCAGTAGTAACAGTCTCCTCCTACCCGACACTTTGACACATACTGTGCTTCCTTAGAAACGCATCAGTTCCTGGTTCTGCAATACCACAGGCTTACAGTTTTTCTTCTGCATCTCAGATTCTTCTTCCTTTTGTAGAAGCCTTCTCCACCCAACCTCTAAATTGTAGCTGGGGCCCTTCTTCTCCATCTACGTTCCTTCCCTAGATCTCATGGAATATTCTGGTCTTCAATAACACTTTTATGCACGATACTGTTCTCTTCAATCCAAGCTCATTCCCACAGTGCAGCCTGTGCATTTGCTGTTTACCTAGCTCAGGCCACCTCTTCACTCCCCCATCCCCATCTTGGGACATCACATTCCTGTGTGTCATTCATGTGTCACCTTAAATGGTCACCTCCTCAGACAGGCCTTCTCGACTTCCAATTCAAAGTCACTTCCCACTCTTTAACATAATTTTTGCATAGCACTAATAAGTTTCTGATTTTAGGAGCTGAGGGTCATATATTTTTCTTTCTCCTTACCCAGAGAAACTAAATCACAGTGACAGTACGGAGACAACATTTGTCTTAACGGGTAATAAATTAGCAAAAACATAAACTTCACTTTCAAACACTTTGACATGGATGCAGCTTGATGTCCTGGACACACTATTTAGATGATGCTATCTAATGTACTCACACCTAAGGCTACTGGTATTTGCATCAGGAATGCAAGGTCAACAGAAGACTAGTAAACTCTCATTCTCACTGGGAATTCCGTACGTTAGACCCTAGAGCAGCAGTGCCCAATAGAAATATAATGTAAGCCATACTTTTAATATTAAATTTGCTAGCAGCTATTTAAAAGAAACAGATGAAATTAGTTTTTTAATATATTTTATTTAACTCAATGTATATGCAATATTATTTTGACATATAACCAATATAAAGTTATTAATGAGATATTGCACAATTCTTTTCATTGCTTTGAATTCTCTTTGAACACTGGTATCCCCTTATACTTGTAGAACACCTTACCTTGACTTAGTCGAAGCCAAGCTCAAGAGCCACAGATAACTAGTGCTATCATATTGATGAGTGCAAATTTAGAGGGGCAAATACATGTGCTCCTGTTACCTATGGCTTGATCAAGGTTGTACAAATTAGTATATCAAATGTGTGACACTTTCTTTCTTGTATTGGCTCCTGGAATAGCTGAATTACTTAAAATGGGCTCTCATAAATGAAATTAGAGATGCTGAAAAAACATTGTGCAAAGTATAAGTAACAGGAGGCTGACACACTTAGGAGTGATACTCCATGCTGAATCCCTCAATGGTTCCATGAGTTTCCAGCCACTGATTTTCAGGGATGCTGTGATTCAGGGATGCTTGGTCTGAGTGTGTCCCCCAAAGGGTCACCTGTTGGAAGCTTAGTCCCCATTGCGGCAATGCCAAGAAGTGTGGGATCTTTAAGGAGTGGAGTCTGGTGAGAGGCTTTTAGGTCATGGGGGACACGTCCTCAGAAGGGAGGAAGGCAGTACTCTTGGGACCTTGGTATCTCTCTGCTTCCTGTCTCATCATATGACAGTCTCCCATCATGCTGCTATCCCCATTGATAAGACTCAACCACGGGCTCCCACCGGGCCAGCGTCATACTATTTGGACTATCAGCTCCCAAAACTGTGAGCTTTGTAAACCTCCTTATTTAAATATGTTACCCTTCAGGTGTGGTAGTACCCTGGCTATCACCCTAGCACTCTGGGAGGCTGAGGACAGAGGACTGCAAATTCAAGCCTAGCTCCGGCAACTTGGTGATGTAGTGAGAGCCTGTCACAAAGTTTAAAATAATTTTTAAAAATAAGTGCTAGATTGTAGCTCAGTGCAAAGGCCCTGGAGTCAATCCTTATTAATGCAAATAAATAAATAACCCAGCCTTTGGTAGGGCTGTAACAATGGAAAGTGCACTAATACAGAGGATTTGTAATGGCCTCACGCCATCTTCAAGGTTAACATAGTCTTGCCTTTAGGATGTGATTCTGTTGGCCTGTAGGGCAGTATACAAAGGGACAGAGAGCTGTTACTTTGCCTAATGGACAGAACATGGCCTGTTGGTGTTTCTTTACTAATAGACATTTCTTTCATAAATGCTTTATGTATCACAGATTTTTTCCCCAAGGTCCGTTTTTATTGGAGTAGTCGGAGTGGGGCAGTTGCCCTCACCTGCCTCCAACATCTTCAGCAGGGATTGTTTAGCAAATTGAAGCTTAGAGTTCTACATGGCTCAGTGGCGTCAGTGAGTTCACAGTCTACCCCTGCTAGCCAACCTCTTCTCAGTCTTTGACTCTCTGCTGACACTGGACCTTTTCCCCAGGAAGCCTGCAGATAGAGTCTGCAGCGGCCTTCTGCATTGTAATTATTTTTATGTATGTGTGAATATTATATTGTAATTCTATTTATGTGTGTCCCTCTATGGGCTGTTAACTCCTCCAAGAGCAAGTTCATATCTTTTCATCTTTATAGAATTAGCAAACTCAAATCAATGCTCGCCTCCCAATATGCATTTAGCAATCATTGCTGGATGAATGAGCTAATGAACCACAGAATATATTCCACTTAATGCCAAGGAAATGTTTGACATGGAATAAAGCTATGAGATGTTTCCTACCTCAGAGCCTCGTCTGCAGAGCAAGACAATCAACAGACAAGAAGAAAAAGCAGAGATGGCCCGAGGTGACAGTCATAGAAGTTGGTAGTGGTTTCCTTAATTTCTCCATTAATGAGAGTGGTAGCTTTTTTTATTTTTTAATTTTTTTGCTTTTTAATCTATCATCTGCCTTTATTTAGCTCATTCTATCTTTTCCATCTTTGGCTTGACTAACCGTGGATCTTGGCTATGATTGCCTTTATTAGTTTGGTAATGACTTTGTTGAATTTAGGAGTCATTAACTGCTTGTTAATGTGTGCAAGTTTGACAAACAAAGGCAAAATATTCTCCTTCATTCAAAATTTGGTCTCAAAATTAATTACATTGCCTTCCTTTGCTGCAGGGCGTGTGTGTTTTCACACCAAAAGGTATGCTTTGTTTGAAGCAAGTGATTTTTATAACTTTCCACTGAAAATTTAAGAAGGGCACTTGCTCTTTTAATCAAGGTAACTATATCTGAGGTTTTGAATTAGCTTTTCTCTTTGGAGGCATGGGTTGTCACTGGTTCTTTAGTCTGTGTCTGTGTATTTATTCACAGTCTGTCATGGTGTCCTAGCCCTTTCGCTTTTAATTTCCTCCAGAGACCCAACTCCAAAGACAAACCCTTTAAAAATGTTGTCACATCTTTCTGCTTTTGGAAAAAATGTACATGAGGGGGCTTTTTCTTTATCTTTTGCTTTGTTTTGCAGCTCTCTCCTTTTTTCTTTTCCGTTTTACACTGATGTTTGCCTGCTCCTGAAGGAAAACATTTCTCGTGGCTTTATTCATTCCTAGTATTCCAGTGGCCTGCTCTGATTCAGGCAGGGAAGAATTATAACTTCAAGTTGCGGAGGGGGAAAAGCAGGAAATATACTGGCCGGCCCACCAGGAGGCTGCTGGGCCTCCAATCCACAGCTCCAGCTCCAGCGGTGCTATCAGAAGCCCTGTGGCACTGTGGTTAGTCTTGTGAGTGCGGAGCATATGACTTCTTGAAAAGTATAGATCAGGAAACTTCATCAACTTGCTTTCATGTTCTAAGCCAGGAACCTACCATGCATAAAAAGAGAGAAGAGAATAAGAGACTTGCAAACTGCAAATATTCAATGAGAAAAATAAAGTGGTGACAACTGTAAGGATTCATCTTATGCGTCTTATTCTATATTGATGGAAATTTAAAGTCAATATCAGCTGGATTTTGTTCACTGGTTGGAAGGATGGACTTCTGCTAATTTCAGATTTTTACTTTTCACATAATAGAATCATAAGATCTCAAGGCAGGGGTGAAGACTGGATGTCAGCTACTCATCAGAGTGAGACCCCAAAAGGGAAATGCCTCTCAGAGTCCCTAGATAACTGATTCAAATTTCATTTTTAAAATATTTTTAAAATGGAAAAATTCCAAGCCTTTTCAAACTTGTACATATATCCAAATGTGCAGGGATCAATTTAACACATTAGACATGAACCTTGTGGTGGGTCCACTCAGTTTGTGTGGGCATCAGCATGAAACATCTGCAATCTCTGAGTGGATTTGAATTTCAGGGATGAGGCATTAATTACAAAGGTCTGACTGGTCCTTATGAAATTTGGGCTCTCCCACATTCGGCTAAATTGTTAAGTGAGCATTTCCACCGGGTTATGGTGTGGTGCCCACGTAAGTGTCAGACAGGGCTCAGCTGCTGATTAGAGACTATTATCATCAGACCTGCAGAAGAAGAGCGATTACCAATTATTCCACATTTATTATGCCCTGGAAACAATCCTAACTAAATATTGACTGGTTATTCAATTATTTAATCAGAAGACATTAACTTTATGGCTTTCCTTCATGGTGTTTTTACAGTGATTAAATGAGAAGAAGCACATAAACTACTGAGCACAATACGTGAGGCAGAAGAAGCATTTCATGTGTGTTAGCAATTGTTATTTCTCACAAACATTCCTGAGGGATATTTTTACCCTTGTTATAGTGTCAGTAATTTACCTGTCCTTCAGTGTAGTGTGTGTTAACTTTAATCACTATTCTAGTGGCTAGTAGGCAATATTTGTAATCTGTTAGGTGAAAATACTGTATAGTCCAGGGGATTAGGCAGCATTTTAAAGGACAACTTCCCAAGTCAAATTCTACTATCTTTATTTCAAAAGTTCTTCTAGTAGTTGAATGTAGAAGTGGTATTTTATCAGAGAAATGAACAGTGATCAAGAAGAAGTGAAATGACACAAATGTTGCATAGGCAATCCCCAATACCAGGGACTGAGCCCAGGGCCTTCACACTGGGTCCCATCACCAGCCACTAACGTGCTCGTATCTGGCTGGACCAGAATTTAGAATCTTCCTACCTCAGCCTCCCAGGGTGCTGGCCACTGTACCTGCTTTGAATGGCATTTTTGACTTTGAATGTGTAGGAATTAAGAACCTAGTAGCTTTATGACCCACACTCTTCAAATGGTGGACCTGTGCTCGGGACCGTTCTATGACAAGACTTTAATAGGGGGGCGTTATCGGCTCAAGTAAAAAGTAAGGTTAATTCTGCTACTAGATTTTTGCTACATTTAACTGAGGTAAAACTTAAATGCAAGGTGCTTTTGAAGTGTTTGAGAAGGATAGAAATTTGGCAATCCACCCACTCACTATAAAACAAGATTTACCAACTATTCAATAAGTGCTTCTGGAAATAGGTTCTTGAAATATACTTCCCATGTCCAAGATGATATGGCAGAGACTTGTTTCTCCCTATAAGAGGTTGCCACTCTCCACCCAAAAGAACTGTTTAGGATGTTTATTTCACAAATGAGGGAACTAAGGCTGAAAGATGTTACAAACTTTGCTTAGAGTCATCTTATTGGCAACTGGTGGAGCTGAGAGGCTTCATGTCAAACCCATCCTCCTAAGCAACATGTTCCTCTGCTTCCCAGAAAGAACTGATTGGTAGTAACTGCCATGGGGTTATCATGTCAGATCATATCGTAGATTGTTTTTGCAGTGTCTGTGAGCTATGAGCACTTCAAGTTTGACTTTTGTATTATGATAAGACAGGCATGTGGTTGTCAGATGTTGTTAATGAATCAAACAAAATGTCCTCCTAAGGCCTCCAGCTTCTGAACTTGTCCAACTGAACAGTGTCCACAGATTTCAAACATGTTGATGCTCCCATCAGACTAAAAGTATCACTTGGATGCTGTCCTAGTTACTTTTCTCTCATTGCTGAGGCGAAATACCCAACATCCAAAATTAAAGAAAGAAAGATTTATTTAACTCACAGTTTGTGGAGGTTTCAGTCCATAATCAACTGGCTCCAAAGCAGGTTGGCATGGTGAGGGGCAACCACTCAAGGCAACAGAAGACAGCAAGAGTAAAATGGGGCAAAGCAAGCCTCTTTCTCCCTTATACACTCACTGTATCTAGTCTACATCTAGATGGCATAGCATTTATACCAGCTCCATGCCCTCCTCTTGCACAGGCTCTGAATGTTTAAAAGTGATGACCCTGACCTCCTGCTGAGTCGTTCTCAAGTTGACACAATGTATCAACCGTTACGGAAACGGAGGTTGATGTTAGATGATATCTGTCATTTATGACTTCAGATAACAATTTTATCTTTAATAAACAAGATCATCCTTCCCACGGGTGACTTTATAATGAGAAAAATTATACATTCAAAATTACAAACTAATGTTTATTAATATTATAATTTGACAGTTTATAAATTGGTGCATAGTTTAAAACTCTGTTTAATGAAAGGGTCCATTACTGCAAAAGACAAAAAGGTGTGGAAATTAGAGAACTGATCACTTTGGGAGGGGGCATAACAGCATAGACTCCAGATTATTCCAGCTGCATGAGACTTAGTATATTATTTAACTTCCCCGACCTTTGGCCTAGGAGTATGTAAAGGGATAATGTTATAAAATTGGGCAACCTCTTGCAATTAAATAAACTAAAATATCTAGCCCATATAGCTTCATAAATGGAATCATTATTATCATCATAAATATCCAGTCTTGTATACTATCTAAAGAAAGACTGTCTTCTCCATCTATGTTTTCCTGTTATTCCTAGATCTCATTGAATGGTTCTAGTGACAGACTATTATTTTCTAATTCATGAGTCCTTATCTATTGCTGGAAAACCCCAGCTAATTCTTAATGCTGTCTCCTGAATCAGAAGTCCACATTTGATATCCATGATGCAACCCTTTATTTATAATAACATCTTTTCCTAAGAATAGGGGTCAAAAACAATCTGACTTTCATTTCTGTTTGATTACATAAATCAGGTTACACAGGAGTTGGCCTGGGACACAAGGCAGCTTCCAATCCAGCTAAACTGAGCGGTAATATACCAATAAGCAGAGTTTTCAAAAGCGTGTATATTCTAAGAAGAGTCTGAGTGGGTTTTTAAGAAATGCAATTTGAAAAGTCAGAGAAATCTTTCTTTTGTGCCTGTTTGGACTGCTTGTCCTCAGGACCCTAGAATAAATGCAAACGGCCCTGGGATAATTAACATCCTAGAAACTGCGCTGTATATTATGGCCCGGGTGTGCTCGGCACACATGGTGTCCGTCACTCCCATTCACAAATGCAGGACTGAGGCTTAAGGAGCTTCAGGGTTTCTGCTCAAAGACACATGTTTAGTGGCAGAGCTGTTTCCAACCCAGACTTGATGAATCCAAAGCCCACAGTCTTATCTCACCAGTACTGAGTCACTTGAGTCTTAGTCATGCTTCCTGGTAGCTAATTTCACTCAGAAAGGGTAGAAAGCTGTCCCTGAGTTAGCTGCTACTTTCCAAATATATATATACTTTCCAAATATGTACCACATATTAACATTTTAGTATGCATTTAGCCACCCTAAAGTTTTATGTGATTATTTTTCCATTCTGGAATGTGGAGAAAGAATAGTGTTTTCTTTCTCTGAGGCTCCAAAAATCAAATTTCTATTCAGGATGAAAAGAAAGCTGTGCCCTATAGAGAAACGTATAAATCCTGAATTGTCACCCACATACAGATTTCTCCCCCTGTGGTCACCGTTTCCTTTCCTGAACATCAGCATACACAGGATGGAGGAGGATTGTGGGCTCTGGATACCTGTAAGATTTCTATCATTCTGATTTTCAGAAGCAAAGGTGGTTGGATCCAGTACTTTAGTGACTGAATTCAAAATCTAGCAGCAGGCTTGAATCTTGGTCCAGACGCCTTACCCACAGCATGACCTTGAATGTGTTACATCATTTCTCTGGGCTTTAGCTTCCACATCTGTAAAATCAGGATAATAACAGTGGGGTTGTTGCAAAGGTTAAGTGAATAAGCCACTCCTTGAGCAAGGCTGAACATGTCGTAATGCTTTAAAAGACACCTTTTCTCTTGTTCTTCTTGCTTTAGAAATGTGCTACATGTCTATATAGTAACCTGCAGTCCTTCAGGATAGATCTGTACCCATGTGTAAATTGACTGTGTCCTCATTTGAGGGAGTTTAGACAGCGGAGGAGATTATTTAGTATTTCAAAGACCTGATCAGGAATCCACACTCCAAAAGTAGTTATTTAAGCATTTTGAATATCATTAACATACGACACAGGGGAGGGTTCATTAACTGGTACGAGAAATATAAAACAGAGTGTTGCTATTGATGACACCAGTGTTATCCCAAGATATGTCATTGACTAGAACGTCTCAGCAGGCCAGTGCCCCTGCTAAAAGTGGTGAGGGTCTGGCCCCTCAGAGCTGCACCTTCATCCTGAGCTGTTTGGTCTTATGGTGCTGTCACTTCATGGAGAGGTCTGGCCCCATGACACACTGGGAACATTGGCTGTTCCACCAATCAGTACACTAGAGAAAGCCTCAGAGGGAGTTACTCACATGAGGGGCGTGGGTGCTTATATGTCTACCTGCTAATAAATGTTTATGCTTGAAAGGGTTGGTGCAGGAATGCTTTCCCTGTAACATGTCACCTTACTAGTGGCATTTTGCAGGAGATGGTAAGAGAGGGAACTTAGTGTTTTTATCTACCTCAATACCCAGAGGTGACTCATACTTGGAAAATAAGCAGTGACTATTGAGTGACCAAATTGGCTCGGGTTGGTTCTCAATAATGAGCTGTCAGTTCTTGGCAATGAGCTGTCTTATATAAAAAGTCTAGCACAACAGTTGCCACTCTCCTCTCTTGCTTCCCTAAATCTCGCCATTCCTACAAGACAGCAAGAGAAGCTCAGAGCCAATGCATTCATTCATTCCACAAGTGTTTAATGAGTACCTACTTTGTGCCAGGCACTGGGCTGGTTGCTAGGGGTATATGTAGAAGTGAACAAAGCAACCATCCCTGCCCACGTAGAACTCACTCTCCAGAGACAGACAATAAGAGAAATAGGGAGTGGCTATTTCTCCCCTCCCAAACCTACCAGAGGGCGAAATGAAGGTGGGACCAGCTTTGCAAAAAGGATTGGTAGTCACTGGGGGACACGCTTTATGTAAAAGCAGACACAGGCAGGGAGCCAGGGTGCCTCAGATCAACTCTTCATGTCCATGTGTGATAATCAAACAAAAAAAGAAACAAGTAAAATAAATAATAATAATAAAACTTATATTAAAAAAATAGTCATCAAGAGCAAACTTTTATGGGATGAACTTTACAGAAATGTATCTGTTCTGGGCAGATATAGCTGCAGATGAGGCTCTCCACTTCCACGAGACCTGTGTCATCCGTGAGTGTCTAGGTGAAGATTCAGGATTCCCTTCAGTGTTCAGACCCAGACAATTAGCCAGACAGAGTCTGAGTCACAAAGAGCTCCTTGCCACTCCTTATTTCAGCCCTCAGAAGATGCAAAGCTTGGTTAGCTTCTGTTCTCTCCCTCCTCCCTCCCCAACCTCCCCAGCCTCTGTTTCCTGGATGAATGACCTCTCTCTCCCAGGAGGAGTCTTTCTCTTCCTCTCATTGTTACACAGAGCTCATTTTCTCCAGGATCCTAGGATTATGCTTTTGTCTTTTATAATCCCATCCCCTGTCCCCTTTAGTAATTGCATTCACCCTTATTTAATAACAAAAATGAAAAGAGAGAGTAAATGAGAATTAACATGGAGATCCAGAAAAAAAAAATGAGGTTTGCTTAGGAAATATATGACCTAGGCTTTTGAATTTAGGAAACAGATTAATTATGTTCAATTATTCATGAAAGTATTGTATCCATTTTTAAAAAAAGAACAAGTGAGACACACTTTTAAATAATGAACCCTGACATATTTTAAACAGGACTTGATTTATGCTGATTTTACCTACAAATTTTTGAAACAATACATTTTTAAGTGAGTAATGTCAATAAAATATAGAAACATAAAGGTGAAATGTTTTTAAATCTCAGTTGGTTGGGACCTGTTTTGGGCCACTGTTATCTCACATGATAACTAGCCATTATCTTAAGTACTGAGATAAACAGAACCTTCACACTTATTAATTACTTACTTTCATGATCAAATATTTATCCAGCTTCCAATTATTTGTTAAAAGTGTAAGACCAAGTGCCTACTCTCAGATCACTGAGAATCTAGCCAGGAAGATAAACCATGTGCATGGTGAAAGTTAATCAAGGTCTCATGTGGGTTACAGTTGGTACCAGCTGAGAGGTGGCGCTGAGCTCGTGGTGCACCTGCCCGGACAGGGCTGACTGGCAGGTGAGGTGGATAAAGTTCACTCTGTGGTAGTGTCTGAACCATCTGAATTACTACAAACAGTCTTTTCGTCTTAACTCTCTTTGTTCTGTGCTTTTGTTCTTTCCAGTTTAAGTCATTTATTTAGACAGGGAGTGTATGTCTATGGCAACATATTCAAATAGTCCAGAAGTGAGTCTCTGTCAGTACCTCAACTCAACAGCAGCACTGAGGGTCGTGCACACTCTCCAGAAACAAACAATTTCCTGGGAGCTCCTAATGACTAGTTGTTTCTGTCCATTGCTTCCATTAGTCACCAAAAGTTGGTTTTGAGATGAAAGAGACCTTTTTCTTCAGAATGAAGAGGATTTGTCACTCCAGAGAAAGAGAAGCTAACTTTTATCAAGTAAGTGTGCAACAAAACAAAACCCTAAAGACCCACAACGAGAGGTTCTTTTATAAGCCTTATGTTTGCTCAGTCACAGCTGTCTTACCAACCGGTCTCCTAAGCACTTATATTCTTCAAAATATCAGATCAAAGGTAGAAAAGGCCAGTAACTTGTACCTGAAATGATATTATACCACCTGGCAAATGCTGAAGAATAACTTTCTGCAGCTCTGGACAGTATTAATCAAATTTACCATGGCAGAGTTGTTATGGGTCCAGTCTGACAGACAGTTTCAGGAGATCTGTCTTGCACCTGGTTGCCACTCCTGAAGGATCATTACGATATCCAATCATCTGCATTGATGAGTTAGACACTTGTAATTATGGCTAAACCATACTCCAAAATAACAAATTAATGTTGATTTTTCTTACAAAAGTATATAGAAGCTGAGTGTGGCAGTGATGCACGCCTGTAATCCCAGCTCTCAGGAAGCTGAGGTACCAGGATCACCATCACATCAGGGATGCATCTGAATGAAATGTATCCTGTTCAGGAGAAACAGGAATGAATGACAGTAACAAAAACAGATGTCAGGGCTCTATGGAAACTCAGGCTGCTTAGGGCTTATTTATTATTTTGTTTCATCAATCCTTGTAACCCTCAAGTGGCCTGAGAGAACTAATGGGACCCTATAAAGCACCTTGTTCGTGTGCACACTGGAAAAAGCCCTCTCTCAAAGTGTATTGCATGCCACGAGAGCAAGGCCAAGTCCTGGACCATTTCTGAGTTGCTTTTCTTTTTCAGAACCATAAGTAAAACTACATCAGTCAAGAGAGTCGCAAAAAGAATCTCAAAGGTTATTTTAATTTAAAAAAATATGAAAATTTTTATTTAATGCTAAAGGCTTGTTAGAACACTGGCAGCAAAGAAGAAAGGGTGGTGGCCACAGCAGGCTGTGGTTAGCAGCTAGATGGCCCTTGCCCAAACTCATGGTGGACGTGATTTCTTTATAAAACGGCCCTGAAAGGCTCACTTGTGACCTAAGCAATAGCTTCAGGGACTGAGATCTGGGGTTCCTGAAAGCCCCTTTTGTTCCCACCTGGGCACCATTTTAGATTAGTGGGGCAGGGGTGATCTACATTTGTATCCTACCTGGCTCAAACTCACTACAGGTAGGGCCGGCCCACTGGACTGCTTGTTGTTGGGACCTAGGCAGTGCCATCTGATTGGTGACAAATCCCATGCTAAGCAATGGACATGGGAAGGAACCCGAGTGAGCAATGGTAGCCACAGTAGACCCTGTCACAGTCTGGTGGATGAGGAATGTTATTTAGAATTGCTACGGGGGGAATAAAGAATGGTTAGAAATGTCTTGTGTTACGAACAATGGATGAATAGATGAACTTCACTGAATTTCTATTTATTGGAATATCTATTACATGTAAAAATATTTTGTATACAGACAATTTAAAGAATCATGCATATTTGCTCTTCAGGTCACCAAGAAAATGTATTTACTAATACACGTGAAGTCTTTCAGTGGTTATTCCTAGAGGTAATCAGTATCCTAAATTTTGATAAATCCAGTTTTGTTATTTATTGATTTTATTATATGTATCTATTTTTAAACAATGTAGAGATTGATTTTAGATGGTTAAAAAGAAAAAGGGAGAAATGCCACTTCAAACTATTTAAAAATGCTTTCACTATACTAATCTGGAAACATGAAAATCGTTTTAAAGAGTTTTGAACAGAGCTGAATTAAACTTTCACCATCTGAATCTATATTAGCATGATAATCAAGTTCTTGAAAAATCTCAAATTACTTTGAAATGAGACATATTTCTAAAAATTAACCTATGTCTGGAGAAAATGTCTAGAAGAAAGTATACCAAACCATTGATATTATCTTTGAGCAGAAGGAATTATTATTATATTCTTAATCTTTTTTGAATTTTTCACATTTTTATTTGTAAAATGAACATAATGTATCACTGTTTTTCAGTGAAATAAAAATCTTATTATAGAATGTACAGTGTTTTGTCCGGTGATACAATATAAACCCAAGTAGATTTACAACTACTACTGAATACTTTGTCTTGATTCCATTACTAAGATTTTGTGGATTTATAAGCCAGTATCAATCTCTATCGCCAAATAGTCTATGAAATGCAGTATCCAATTCGCTGGTTCTATTATAAACAGTTGCTCTAGGTGGTTTGTGACAACTAAAAGTATCCTATTAGATGACTCTTCCTGACTAATTTTATCTTATCACAAAGCTGGAGAATACAGAAGGCATTCTTTGTGATATTTTATGAAAAGATGAAATTCAATGCTCTAAGCTCCAAAATAGCTAAGGAGACCTTGTAAATTTGGTTTCTACAGGGCTAAGTCTATTTGGCTTGACTTGTACTTGAGTAAATGAATATAAATTAGACAACAGTCTTAAATTAAAAGACTACACATAAAATCTGAATTTTTGGACTTTTTGAAAAATCAAAAGGCTGGCATTCCCTCTAGGAAAACAACTTCAGGTGAGCTGCTTCTTGCCTCTCCTCTAATTCCACACTTAGTAGTATGTGTGCCCAGTTTGCTACCATTCCCCATAGTAGTCACTGGCTTCATTCAACAACATTCTTCCACAGGCCACTGCTTGCCAAGGAAGGAATGGATGAACACATTGTAGTATATACATTTGATAGAATAGCGTCCAGCCATAGTGATGAATGAAGTGATGCATGCCATAACAGACTGAACCCAAATATTATGCTATCTGAAAGATGCCAGGTCACAGGTGGCATAATTCCACTTATGTAAAATACCCACAAAAGGCCAATCCATAAGTAACAGAAAATAGATTGATGGTTGCTAAGGACTTAGAGAGGGGTAAAAGAGAATTAACTTCTTAGTGGGTACCAGATTTCTTTTTGGAGTGATGAAAAGTGTTTTATAAGCTAGAGGTAGTCACTGTACAACACTATGAATATCACCAAACTAGTAGCTTTAGATGGGCAGCATTGTGTTATGTGAATTTCTCCTCAACTTTTTTTTTAAAAAAGCTCTTTGACAGGTGAAATTCTATCAATGCGACTAAAGTAACAGAGCCTCCAATAGATTGTAAAAGAGCATATAAAGAATAGAGGCTGTTACATAAAACAAACAAGAGTAAAACTCTAAAAGCATGGGACTCCTGGCTCAGGTCACCAGCATTTAACAGTGGGAACACCTGCTTACGGCTCCTGTTCTCACTCGGGCAGTTTGGCTAATGTCTTCAGGCACTGAGTAGAGTCTTTACATCTATAATGATCTGTAAATCACATGCATTAGATAAAACTTAAAAATAACCCACCATCTTTTATGGCTGCCTATCTAGATAGGCATGGAAAACACTCTACTATATTTAAGACATCAAAGAAATACCATCAGAAGTGTGGAAATGACCTTAGATTTATGAATTTTTGTTAAGGCTATTCATAGTGTCAGCAGAGTAAGCATTTATTGTTTGTGACAACCCTTCAGGGCAGATGCCATGGTCCTGACACTTTAGCATGCTGTTTACTGCTCTCTTAATGTCCTAAATTTCAAGATGACGGAAATGGAGGTTTGGAAGCTAATAATAGTCTCATGTCATTGGCAGGAGCTGGGAGGAAGTATGCCCGTGGAAGAGCCAAAGCACCAGGTGTCTCAAGGCATCCGCAAAGGAACTAGAGGGAAAAGTGGGACAGGAAGGTCCACAGTGATCAGTGTAAGAAGGCAGGGACAATGAAATCAGGGGAGTCTGGAATCCAGCAGGGAGCGGGGAGAGAAGAGGAGAGGGGAGGGGAGGTGAGGGGGTGGGAAAGGGGGAGAGGGGGAGGGGAAAGGGATAGGGAGAAGGAAGAGGAGAGAGAGACAGAGAGAGGAGAGAGAGACAGAAGAAGATAGAGAGCAGAAAGACAGAGAGAGAGACAGAAGGAGATAGAGAAGAGAGAGATGGAGAGAGACAGAAGAAAGAAAGATAGGAGAGAGAGACAGAGAGACAGAGAAGCTAAAGGGAAGGGTTTCAGAAGCCAAGCACTTTTGTTGTGAGGGAGGACAAGCTATCAGAAACTTGCTTGGGAACAAGGCAGTGTTCATGTCCTTTAACTGAGCTAGCTGCTCCTCTGGGAATCGGCCTCAGATTCCGATTGAGTTGGATTGATTCCCACTGTGAGCATGTCTTTCTACCTAAGGCAACTCCAGCAAGGTGGGGAGAAATAATTAAATGAACAATCAACCACATCCTTGCTCAGATAGCCATCTAAAATTGTACAATAATGCCTTCTTTTCACAAAAGCAAAACTATATTTATTGTGGAGAATATAAGAAATAAAAAAATGAACATAAAATGATTTATAATTGCACATCTAGAAATAGTCATAGTTGTATTTTGATTTGATTCCTCCCAGTCTTTTAAATTTAAGTATGCATACATATGCATATTTTATGAAAATGTGTTTATACTTACACATGCAATTTTGATTAGCCTAATTAAAACAAGTAAAAAATGTCTATATCATAAATAGGTCATCAGATTAAATATATTGATCAAATAGAAGTACAAAAAAGTTGTATAGGGAAATAAAGTCTTACGTTGCCTCTGTATGGTGTAGTGAGTTTATGAATGATATGTATTGACTTATCTTTATCATGTTATTTTCCTGTTGTTGGTTCCCTGCCTTTCTCCTCTGTTTAATTGCTTGCCCTGGTGGTTACTTTCTGATATTGTTCTTGGAATTGTGGTCATTTTTATCTCTATCTAGAATATCTTTGTAGAATTGATTTAGTAATAATGAATTTCTTCAATTGTTCTTTGTCATGGAAATATCTTATTTCTCCATTAATTCTGAAAGCTAGTTTTGCAGGGAACATCAGTCTAGGTTGGAAGTTGTTTTCTTTCAAGGCTTAAAATGCTTCATTCCAAGCTATTCTTGACTTTGTGTTGAGAAGTTGACCCTGATTCTAATGGTTTTCTTTTATAGGTGACCTGTTTCTTTTCTCTAACAGCTTTTAATATTCTATTTTTGAGCCAAATTTCTGGAATCATGATTATTATATGTCTGGTTGAGAATTTATTTTGGTTATGGCTGTTTGGAATTCTGTGTGCTTCACTTATCTGTATGTCAGATTCTGTTCCCATGTGTAGGAAAATTTCTGCTATTACTTCTGCAAATTTTTAAAAATTTTAAAACAAAAAAAGGACAAAAATGATATACAATTTCAAAAAATAGGAAATTATCACTAGTTAATATATTTCATATTGTTATCTTAAAAGTAGTTGTTCAGATTATAAGATTTAGGCATAAAAAAATCAAACAATGAAAACACAAATTGTTCTTTTTTATGAACTAACAGAGTTTAGTAATATATATCTTGCATATATACACATATATACTTATATATGTCTATATATATACATATAATCTTTGCCCTTCTTTCTTCTCTCCTTTCCTCTATCCCAGTTGTTTTTTTCCTCTTGAGAACTTTCTTTACCTTCGTTCTCAAGATATCTGTTGTACATTTTGAATCTTATTTATTCTTTCAGTTTTTTTCCTATGGTGATAATGTGATATACACACGAGTCTGATTTATTTCACTTATGAACATCTGAGATGAACATGCATTTCTCAGATGAAGATATACAAATGGCAAATAAACACATGACTAAATGTTCACCATCACTGGTTATTTATTCAAGAAATGCAAATTCAAACAACACTGAGATTCTATCTCATTCCAGAAAGAATGGTTATTATCAAGAAATCAACTGATAACAAATGTTGGTGTGGCTATGGGGAAAAAGGAACCCTTTTCTGTGGTTGGTGGGAGTGTAGTCTGGTACAGTCACTGTGAAAATCAATGTGGAGATTCATCAAAACACTAGGATTGAAAGTCACATTCAACTCAGTTATTTCCCTTCTGAGTATTTTTCCAGGAGAACTGAAAGCATCATGCCAGAGCCACATATGTGCACCCATGTTTATAGCAGCACAATTTGTAATAGCTAAATCTTGGAAACAGGTTTTTTAATGTCGTTTGTGTTGAGTCCTGCTTTTTCATTGACACGGATCAATCTTACTTTTCTTTGCATTGTCTTGGAAGTGTTGAATTGTTATTTTATGGACTCTTGTTATTTTTAACAGATCTTTCCTTTCATGATCACTAGCTGTGATTTCTATCTTCAAGGTCTGAAAGTCTATCTTTAGTTTCATTCAAGTGATTTTGCCAGCTTTCAATAAAATTGTCAATGGATGTCTCTTTGAATCCGTTTAGTGCATTCTATTTCTTTCCTGTATTGTTCATTCAAGGTTCCCATCATTTAACTATGCTCTTTATTTTTTATTTATGTCTTCTCTAGCTATGCTGAGTAATTCCTTCATTATGGTTGTCATTTCTTTTTTTCCTGAGACATTGTTTCTGATCTGATTTCCTCTATAGCCTTGTGGACTTGTTTCTTTATTTTAGTCTTCTTGGATTTGCTATCTTTCCAGAAATTTCAGGTGTGTTTCTTCCCATTGCTTCTATGCCAATGTCTCCTGTACTTTTTCTGGATGGGCTGGAGGTCTGAGATTGCATTTTGCTTTTTCATGTTGACATTTTCGCCTATTGGTTCATATTTTGGTCTTTTCAATCTTGCTATGTCCATCATATGCATCTTAGTGTCCTGCTATGCGGCTAACAGGTCCCATGGTGTAGGGGAGGGGCCAGTCACCTGATTTCCTCCTGTGGGGCCAGTTGGTGAGTTCTGAATTCTTCCCAGGCAGAGTAGCCTAAGAGTATTGATGTGAACCAACACTTGATTCATACTGTTACTGCTGCTTTAGGTTTTTTCAGGCTGCCAGACCCACCTGCCCATGGTGTGTGCCCCAGCCAAGGGCACACACTGCATCACTGGGGTTCTTGCCGGCCCACTGGTGTGCTCTGGATGGAGAGAGGTGTCATCTGTGTATATGGTGTACTAAGGAAGGCACACCACCCTCAGTCCTCACGTGTCATTCCTCAGTCCTCATTATTTGTTAGTTCCCTTAATATATTTGATCCCAGATTCTTGAAAGTTGGAAATGGCTGGACTATTGAAACAGAGATTGGGAAGGGATAGTTAGCCAACTTGTATCCTGAGCTCTCCCATGGCTGCAGGATAAAGGAACAGCTTTACCTGGGAGGTGGCTGGTTTTCCTCCTTCCACTACTGCAAGCGGATTCAGCCAGGAGGGCATTGCTTCGGGGGAACTCAGGCTGAAGATTAGGAAATGGTGCCTTATTGACCTGGATTGTACTATAAAACTTCATTTTTAGCTCCAAGCCCCCCAACCCACCTCACTTCCCTTCCTTACCCCCTTATTCCATATGCATAATAGAGTTGGCAACTAGGATCTGAATTTGCTTTTATTTAGAAAGCAGCATGTTTCCTTATAGAGAGCATATTACTTTTACAATGGGAAAAATAATAAACTTTTGTTTAATAGGTAAATAAACCTAGTTGGGGTTATTTGATAGGCTCCCACAAAGGCGTTCACTATCTTGAGAGCTAAGTGTCTAGAATGAATTGTAGCCTCCCCAGCTTCGTGCTTACCTGGGTCCCCATGGCTCTGCAGAGAGGGCATGATCAAGATCCTAGCCAGCTGGGAGAACTATGGGTTGGCACTTTTCTGTTGCTGAATTCTGTATAATTTTCCAAAAATGTCCATACAGAGATGGTAGCTGCTTGGCCCCAAATGCTTACTTTATCAAGGAAAAATTAGCCATGTTTCTGACAACAGAATGCGTGCATTTGAGGATTATTGTACCTCTGCTCCTTGACCTTCTGTCCTTCAGTATAAATAATCCCAGTTCTTTTAACTTTTTTTTTTCGTAAGCGTTATTGTTTCCGACCCTTTAATATCCTCACAATTCTTCTCAGAACCTCTCCCGAGCCTCCTCTTCCCCCTTTAATTACAAGGCTCAAACACAATATTCTAGGAAGCGCTTGAGCAGCGCTCAGTAAAATGGAAAGCTTATCTCAAGATTCCTACATGCTCCAGTTTATGCAGCCTTCCCAGGGTCACGGTTAGGCAATTCTGTTTTTTTAAATAACTGTTTAAAAATATCTCGTGACCAGCTTATTATCTGCAGGGACCTGAGACTTGGGGAGATGAGCCCAGTGCAACTCATGTGGGCAGCATCATGCAGCCAGCCTGGTGGGCAACCAGCTCAGTGCCATCCCCTGGGTCCCCTTTGTAAGAGCACCTACCTGTTCAGAAGCATCATCGCCCAGAAGTAGATGGTCCCACTGCCTTCGACCTTCCTCACCTTGCAGCTCAAGAGAGAACCCACCATCCTCATTTGTGCCTTGTCACAGGTTTCTCTGAAGAATTTGCATTTTAAGCCTTTTTACTTCTGACTGTAGAACAAGACACTTTGTTCACTGTGAAGAGAATTTCAAGGAATAGCAGATAAATGGGCTATCTATCCATTTATCTTTCTGCCTTCCTTCCTTCTTTCCCCTTTTCCTCCCTTCTTTCCTTTCTTGCTTCCTTCCTTCCTTCGATCCTCTGAGCTCATTAGCCTGACTGTTGGTGCAGAGACTCTGTTTCCTGCGTTAGAATCCTTGGTGAGCCCAAGACAGAAGAGCTATGGAGAAAGGTCTTCGTTCTCCTGTTCTCCTTCCCTCTCTTTCCTTTCTTCTACCTATTTAACAAAAATCTGTTGAATATCTGCTGGCTTGTTTTAGGTTCTCGCCCTGACTCTCCAGTTAAAATAATAAAAAACCACAGCCTCTGCCCCACAAGCCCCATAATTTGGTAAGCAGTGCCAGACAAAGGAAAAAAGAAACGTTCCCAAGTATTTTGATGCTGGTCTGGATGTGACAAGACAGTTCAACCTGGGAGTAGAGAGGATGCTTGAGAAAACTTCTTGGACCTCCTCTACCCCAACAAAAATACACAATTAATCCTCAGTTTTTCTTTACAACCTCAAAACTCCCAAGATACAAAGAAGCCAGAATATCTTTCTTCTTCTTGGGCCATTGCATGGGCACACTAAGAGTTGTGTTTTTGCTGTCCTCTCCTCTCCAAGGAAGCTAGGTCACAACTTTGCTGGCCAGGAGATCTGAACTTCCTCTATCAAAAAAATATGGCAGTCTTCAAGTGCCGGGAGGAGATGCGAGTCTATACACAAGTGCGTTGCCTGGATATTGGTATGTTAAAAGCATCAGAATTCTCAGTCCCTGAGACTTGGAGAGAGACTTGGGAATCCTTGCCATTGGTGATTAGGATCCCTACTATTTTCTATCTATCAAGAGCAAGGGCATATCAAATACACTTTTCTTGATTTATTTAGTGCTTTTGTCTCTTTTAGCTTCCTACAATAATTTGTGTAATGTTATTTTCATATTTGAAACTTATTTTGGGCCCTAGACTCTAAGATTCTTGAAAGGAAAGATAATGTCTTGCGTATCTCTCACTTGACATATACCTGAAGAATGTTGGGTAAGTAAGTTAATGACTTTCTCAACAAAGTAGATGTTCTGCAAATATTTGTTAAGTGAGTGAAGGAATACCATATGGCTTGATCTTTTTGTAAGTTTTATCTGATTATAATAGTAAATGCCACACCACTATATGGCTGCAAAGGTGCCAGCCGTAGAGGGCACTGGGAAGTGCTGTGGGTGATGTATAGACCAGTCACGCCCAGAGCTCCCTCCAGACATGCAAGCAGAAACAACAGCAACAACAAAAGCTAAAACTTCTTTGTATTATGAATTCAGAAACTAAAAGTGCCTCAGGAGGACAACATCCCTCATAGTGTTGGAACTGCCCACAGGCACACTGAGGGCACACTCACAGCGGTGAGCGAGCCCTCATGGAGATCTCAGCAAGCAGATCCCAGAACCTGCAGCGTCTGCACCTCTGTGCTGTACTTGTGCTCCGGTGGACTGAAACCCTTATTACTGTATTATAAGCTTGATTTCTCTCTTTTATATTACAGATAGCCTATTATATTCATTTCCTTAAAATTATGGGAGATGGTGGTATATTAGCCACATATTTCATTTCAAGACAATGAAGGAGTTAAGTGATATTTATATTAAAACCAGACTTATAGTCTGAGAGAGTTCGGAACTATTTTGCTGTGATTGTTGCTTTTACAACCTGAGTTTTGGTCTCAAACTTCAAAGAACTGTGCAGAGGCTTGACTACCATCCCAAAGAGCCTTGCCTCCTTCCATTACCAAGAGTCCTGCCCACCCTATTTTGGTGGCATTTGCTGGCCCCAGGGAGCTCTTGAGGAGACCCCTGGCAAAGCTCCTCTTCCAGCCCTTGTCCTCCTGTAGAAAATTCTCTTCTTTCAGATGAACAATGAAACTCACACCTAGCCATGAAGCTGGATAAGCTGCTAGGCAGAGAAGGTCAAATAATGCCAAAGACATTAGCAGAAAATGCATTTTATTATCTTAACTCCCTAGAGCAGCCTTTGGTCACAGCCTGGCAACATAATCAGATGAGATTGGGTGAATTCAGAGTGGGATGGCCATAGACTGCACCACTGCAAGGGCTGGTGCATGGGGAGACTGTGTGTTAATCAGAAATGAAGCCCTTCAAAACAGACGGTGACTAGAAAGTTGTTCCTGCCTTAACAGATTCAGCTGAGCTGTGGTGGGAGCCTGGAGGGCTCAGCTCCCCTCACTCTGGCAGCGGGGCAGCCCTAACTCAGGCCTTGGCTCACTTTGGGTGGATGATGACCGCTAAGATTGGGCTGAGGTACACAGATGCTACCTGAAGCCTGACACCTACAGAGTTAATGACTTTGTGCTCTTTTTTATTTAAACTTTAGAGATCCTGGGAACCTCTGTGTGCTTTCAGGCTGGAGCTCTTTGAGTGTTTCTGGGTCAGGAAAACAGACACACGTTCTCAGTGATGCATAAGGGTGCCCAGGGAGCTTTGAACCTCAGGCCTGCATGCTGGTTAAAACTCAATTCTGGATTCAGATTTCCTGATCAAAAAACCAGTTCTATCACCTAGTATCTCTGTAAGTGGGGAAAATTCATGATGTTGCCCAACCCTCTCTCTTCTGGTCTGTAAAAGGGGTAGATAACAGATCTTCATAGGATTATCAGGAGAATGAAGTGAGATAACCTATGGTGACATAAACTGTGGAATAGGTATTCAGTAGGTGATAAATTCTCTTATCAACTGTCATGCCATTTCTTCTTTTGGAATCACTTTTCTGGGTTAAACAGCAAAGTATCTTCTGTAACATTGAAATATGATTAATACAGACATGTGTTAACACAACACACCTATAATCCCAGTACTCTGGGAAGCTAAGACAGAAGGATTCTAAATTCAAGTCCAGCCTACAACTTTGCAAAATTAGCGACTGTATCAGTCAGTACTCATGAAACGCAGATTTAATATAAAATATCTAATATTGACAAGGTAGGCTTACAATAGCCACCTGCATAGTCAGAGTAGAAAAGAGCAAAATGATGTCTGTGTGCGTGCTGGAGATCCAAAAGAGTCACCCAAAAGTCAAAAGCCTTGAGCTACTTTAGAGTCCAGTGCCAGTCCATATCAAGGGACCAAAAGGTCTGCAATGGCCAGGTGAAGAGTCTATGCTGCAAACCAGGAGAGAGACATCCAAGCTGAAGAAGACTGGGGCTCCTTCAAAGAAACAGAAGGTAGATTTCCTTTTTTCCCCCTTTTTATTCCATCCAGGCCGCAAGCCTATTGGTTAATGCTATTCCCTCCCAGGGTGGGTCTCCCACCTTCAATATATCCATTCAGTCGCACGCAGAACTATGCTAAGAGGGTCAGTTGGGCATTTCTTACTCAGGTTGACCCAATAGTTAACTATGACATGATTTAGTGAGACTCTGTCTAAAAATTTTAAAAACAGGGATATAGTCATACAAAGGCCTGTAGTTCGATCCCCAGTGCTGACAAAAGGAAAACAGTGATCAAGTTCATGAACTTGGGAGCTGAACTGCCCAGCTTCAAATCTTGGTGCCCTGACTTACTGATTGGGTCAACTTGGGCCAATTGCCTGAACTCACCTGTTTCCATATTTATAAAACAAGGATAATGAGACTCTCTTTGCCTAACATGGTTTTTCAAAGGGGTCAATAAATTAATATTTGTTCAGGGCTTCCAATGGCTCCTGGCACCAGTATGTACTAAAGGACTATACTGTGTATGTTTATATATAGGTTTTTAACTATATGTCGATCACTATATAAACAAACTGCAAATCAGTATCTTTCTTGCTATACTTCCTACATTATACTAGACTCTGTTAGCAGTCTCCTAGAGGTTGGGCCACTCCTTACTTACACTGAATTTTCTAGGTTGTGGCTGTTATAACCTAAGCCCCCCTAACTATCCTAAGGTCTGTTCTAAGGTATAAGCCCACCTGCTGCTTCCCCTCTCCTTCTCCCTTCAAATCTAACTAGGTTAAGTTTTAACTTCCTAAAGGCCATAAAACAAAGGCCTGAGGTAATAGCTCCTCTTCCCTACCCGGTAGCCCGTCACAAATTGTGTTAATTGCATTAGATTGTATTAGATTGTACATTCTTCACAAAAATAGCTTCGTTTATATCACAGTAATAACTGTAACTTGGCCTTACTATAAATGTGTGTTTTCCTTTCCCTCTGGGCAAAGGATTGATATGTTAATCAATGCTCTCCTCTGTAAAGAATTGTAAAATCTTACCTAATTGATATGTTAACCATTGTTGCCCTCTACAAATAGAACAGTTGTGGTGCTAAAGTAAGGTAACTAAGGTTGTTAATTGCTGTTAGACCTCTCTATTCTTTGCTAAGGAAAACAAGATTTCTTCTTATCTAAACTTGCTAGTATGCAGGGAGACTTGCAATTGCCGTTTCTGCTTTGTAGTGCGTCACACCCCCATCCCCCTCCTTACATTGTGTGACCAGCAGCTGTTTGTGGATTTACAAGATAAAAAGTCCTGACTTTTAGCTGTGAGGTGCGCAGTCTCCAAATTGGCTCCCGGAGACTCGTCACCAGGCCTGGATTTTACCTAATAAAGCCTTTGCTTCTCAAATTTTAATTTCTTGCTTTCTTGGATTTTATACCGGGGTCCGAGTTATCACATTTGGGGGCTCGTCCGGGATGGAAGCAAGACTCCAGACCCATTTCTGAACATCTGAAAGTAAGTACTCTGGAGGTTTTGTTTGGGCCATGGTCAATTTGTAATTTGGAGGGGACGCCCTCAATTTGGCAGTGGGAACCTCTCAAGGACAGAGTCAATTTGTCTGTAACTCTGCCCCTTGTGGGGAACCACTCCGTTAGGAAGGGGACGCCCTTAATTTGGGGAGTAAAACCTCCCGAGGACAGAGTCAATTGGTTTTTCCCATTTGTGACTCTGCCCTGGGTGGGGAAGTGCTCCCTTAGTTAAATTTGTTAATTCCTCCAGATCCCAAAATTTGACTAATTTTTGAGCAAAGGCTATTTTTGCTGCAGCTTGTCTTGTGTGTCTGTTTGTGTGTCCATCTGTTCTAATTGTTCTCCTTTTGGTTACCCCAAATCTAACAGAACATTCTCTCCTAGGAACCCCTTCTACGAGCCCAAAACGGACAAAGGGATTGAGATACTTATGTTCAGAGTTTTTGTACTTTAGAATTGGTTGCCTGTTTAAGTTTGTTACTAACTTAGGGGCTTGTTACCCATTTCTGTTGCAGGATCCATATGGCTTATTAGATTTAAGGTTCATAATAAGAAAAATTATTTCCTTTAGCTCACCAAACTGTGCAAGAAGCACCCTTTGTTTGTGTCTTTAATGTTGTGGCGCCTGTTTAATATGTAAGTCTTCAATTGATTGCTTGCAACCTCGGCATGCCTTTTAAAAGGAGTATTTTTCTTTTCTGGTTAAAATGTAAACATGTGCACATATATATGTATATTTATGGTTATTAATAATCATATCAACTTTACCAAGTAAAAACCAGGTCGTGCTATATTTGAGCCAGTTAAAAGGTTACAGTTTTGTTTTTAAAATACAGCATTTTTATGTGGTAAAAAGACATAAAATAAATATGTTTTAGACTACTAAAAGGTGACTTCAAGGGTTTTGTTAAGAGTTTTGATGTTGTCTGAGAAGTGAAAAAAAGGTAATTGATTGGTAATAGTAAAAAGAGGGACAAAGAGAGTGGTCTTCAAGTAAAAATGTGTGGTTGTGTCAGAATGTGAAGCAAGATAAAGCTTAACTTGGGAGGTATATTATAAGTTGTAGAAGGCTCAAGAGGATGTAAATTTTATTTGTCTTGATTTATAGTACTGCAAATAATAGGTTTGACAAGAAGTAAATGTGTTCAGAATTTGACAGTATTAGATCAGTTTTGGTAAAAATATTTATAAGATTGTACTTTGCTGCAAAATGTTTCCATTAAAATGAGATTATAGGTGATACTAGAGATAAGATACAAGTTCTTACATGTGCTGTGAACATCTGGGAGATTATACAGCACAATTTTGTTACCTATGAAAAAGCCTTTTTTTGTTAAGAATATAATTTCAGTAAAATGATGGCCTGCCACGTGACACCCTTGGACAAAAAGCGGTGTGCCATCCAAATGAAGCTGGCTCTCTGATCTGGAATGCCAAAACCATGTTCTCCTTTTGTCCCACCCTGATTGGACATCCAGAGGTAAGGAGGTTTCCCCAGTATCGCCAGTTGTTCTCTTTGCAACTCAGTCGGCCCCACATTTTAGACAAAAAAATGCAAAGGTTTGAGAGGTCTGAGGGAATGCCCCTCAGCCAGTTAATAGAGATAGCACAAAAGGTCTTTGAGAACTAGAAAATTTACAAAAAGATAACCAAGGTGTTAAAATTGCTCTATGAGAGAAAATTTTTTTAAAAAAGACGAGAGTTTCTGGAGACGGTTAGATACTGTAGGCTAAATTTTACTAAAAAGCTTGCCTCTATATGACTCCCATAAGGGAAAAACTCAAAGCTCACTTAACTGGACTGATGAATGTGAACAGGCCTTCCAGCAGCTCAAGTGGGCCTTGACAGAGGTCCCAGCCCTGGGACTCCCTGATGTTACCAAGCCGTTCACCTTGTTCATAGATAAACTCAGGGGCATTGCCAAAGGAGTCCTAACTCAGGACATTGGCCCTTGGAAGAGGCCCATAGCCTGCCTCTCCAAAAGACTTGTTCCAGTGACAGGAGTGTGGCCCCCTTGCCTAAGAATGCTAGCTGCTGTGACAATGTTACTTAAGGAGGTGAAAAAACTCACTTTGGACAAGTGATTTCTGTGGTAACCTCTCACAGTTTAGAGATTCTTATCAAAACCCCTCCTGGAAAAAGGCTCTCGAACGCCAGAATTCTACTGTCAAGCCCTGCTTCTAGACCCAGAGTCAATGATATTCAAGACTTCTTCAGCTTTAAACCTAGCCACCCTTATGCCTGATGATGACCTGGAGGAACAAAGGACACCTCTCCATGAGTGTGCGGACATCCTTGAACTGCAGCAAAACCTACGGGTTGATCTTACCGACCAGCTTTTGGGAAATGCAGCTTCATCCAGAACGGCAAATGAGTGGCTGGGGCAGCAGTGACCACCTAAAAGGAGGTACTCTGGGTTAAGCGGGTAGAGCCTGGCACCTCTGCCCAAAACGCAGAGCTTGTTGCTTTGACTGAGAGGCTAAAACTAGCCACGGGAAAGAGAGTAATCATTTTTTTTACTGACAGTAGATATGCCTTTGCTACTGTACATATACATGGAGCCATCTATCAAGAGCGAGATCTCTTAACCTCAGCTGGGACTAAGATTAAAAATGCTCCACAGATTCTAACAGCTGTCTGGCTGCCTCAATGGGTTGCTATTCATTACAAGGCTCACCAGACAGGAGATGACACTGTCACCTTAGGAAACAGTTTGGCAGACCAAGCCGCTGAAAAAAATAGCAACCACATCAGAGGGGCCGCCCAAGAAAGTAACTGCTCTGATGCTAGTCCCTCCGACCTTGTCAGAACCAGTCTACACAAAGAAAGACCTACAGTTAGCATCTCAACTTAGAGTAAAGTCCCCCACCCCAGGGAGCTGGTACCAGTTACCTGATAAACAAGTACTGTTACTGGAAGCACTAGGGTGGGAGCTGTTACACCTTGCAGAATTGTTCAGAACTCAGTATTTTATTCCAAAACTCTGCAAACTGACCACCTCTTCGAGCTCCAGATGCCCACAGTGCTTGTCAGTCAACTCAGCCAAGAGCTCTGCGCTGGAGACCACCCGACATCAAGGAATTGTTCCAGGAGAACATTGGAAAGTAGACTTCACGGACATGGTAAAACTGGTATTAATAGACACTTTTACTGGCTGGGTAGAGGCTTTCCCTACTAAGTCTAAGTCAGCCTTAGTGGTAGTTAAAAGGCTATTGTATGAGATCATACCTTGATTTGGCCTCCCACTATCAATGGGGTCCGATAATAACCTGGCTTTCATAGCCCAAGTCACCCAAAAGTTAGCCCAGGCATTAAAGATTAATTAAAACTCCACTGTGCCTATCGGCCACAGAGCTTAGGGCAAGTAGAATATATGAACCAAAGTGTCAAGGACATTTTGGCTAAGCTGTCTTCAAAAACTGGCGATAATGGGTGAGCCTTCTTCCCTTTGCACTGTTAAGAGCTAAATGTACCCCATATGTTTCTAGAATTTCCCCTTTTAAAGCCATGTTTGGGAGGCCCCTGCCATTGGTTCCAAGATTATCAGAAGACAAATTAGCTAAAATTACTAATCGAGATCTTAAGTCCCTGCAGACACTCCAACCTGTGTTGGCCTGGATCCACCAGCTGTTTAGACAAAAACACTTGGGCCCGCCTTCAGAGACCAAGGCCCCAAGGACTCCAGTCTTGGTTCCACCGTGACACCCTCGAACCCCGCTGGGAAGGACTTTTCACCTTGATGCTCAGTACCCCCACTGCCATCAAGGTAGCAGGAAAAACTGTGTAGATTCACTACACTCATGTAAAGCCACTGGAAACAGTGGACAACGAGGGACATACTCAATGGACTACACAGCAGACTGGTAACCCTTAAAGTTAAAAATTGACTAAAGCATAGTTTATGCTGGTCATGAACTGTTTTAGCTTGCTTGCTTTGATTTTAATAACGTTGATGCCCACCTTGCATGGCGGCTTTGGTCCCCCTGTAAGCAAAGAACAATTGTTAAAGATTTTTATATGGGAGCCCCTGTGATTGTGGAGGGGGCTATATTACTAAAGGTAGGGGCTATATTACTAAAAGTAAAGACACTAACTGGGGAAATTATACATATAATAAGAAACAAGGATCGAGATCCTTCCCGCACAAATGGTAAATTGTATACATACAGTCTTGGGACAGATTGTGGGGACAAGTTAACATTCTTTGTTGCTATACCCTCAGTTACAGGGGGTTTGACTAAAAGGTAGATGTAAATAATAAAGCCCCATGTGATACCTAACCAAGGCCCCCAGCTAGGGCCATGCCCTCAGAATTGTTCTTATACTATGACTCTGTACAAAAATGTATAGGCATAGATAGCAAAACTTCATTGCTGAGCTTATGAGGACAAGGGCTGAAAGAGTTAAAGGTGATTGGTTGACAAATCCGACAGTGATAAAAAGTTTAAAGTATGCCCAAGCCTCATGTCTCAGCATGGTTGATAAATCAGTGTGCTGGAGCAGGGTGGCCCCTATACATGTGTCTGATAGGAGTGGCCCGCAAGATAAGATCAAAAAAATCTGGTGGTTGAGGAATAAGTCAAGCTGCTAATAAAAATAAGCTGCCTAAATTGCGGGGAGTTGGTCTGGATGCTCAAACTTCTGATATTCTAGAGGCCACTCATAAAGCCTTAAATGCTTCCAACCCAACTTTGGCTAAAAAATTGCTGGTTATGCATGGCACAGGGCTCCCCCATGCCCCTGCCATCTCCAACAGTGTTTCTCTGGCTACACTGGAGAAACAAGATTACTTAAATTATAGTGCTGGTCCCCCCTCTTTAGAGTACAACCAGTAGGCTTCAAGGACTCTCTCTGTCTCCAAGGAGGTTTTCATAACGATTGACGTAGAGTTAGTTACATTTACTAATTATATAGTTCCATAGTTAACGAGACTACCTACTTTATCCCGCTGAAGGACAAGTATTTATTTGTAAAAAAATATGGCCTATACTTTCCTCCCAACTAACTGGACAGAGATATATGTAACAGCTATCCTGTTGCCTGATATACCGATCTTACCTGGGGATGAGCCTGTCCCCATTCCTAGTTTAGATTACATCACAGGCCACTCAAAGAGGGCAATTCAATTTATTCCTTATTGGTAGGCCTAGAGATATTAGGAGCCTTAGGTATGGGGCAACAGGAGTAGGGGTTTCTGTCCAACCTTCCAACTAGATTGTTAGTGATGTACAGACATTATCTAGTACCATTCAGGTCATTCAAGACCAAATAGACTTGTTGGCTGAAGTAGTTCTCCAAAACAGAAGGGGACTAGATCTCCTAATAGCAGAGCAAGTAGAGATCTGTGTGGCATTGCAGGAACGATGCTGCTTTTTAATTGACTCCTTAGCTAAAGTAGCTCTCCAAAATAACAGAGGGCTAGACCTCCTGTTACCCGAAAAAGGAGGACTGTGCTTGGCTTTAGGAGAGCAATGCTGCCCGTATGCTAATAAGTCTGGGGTGGTAAACAAAATTTAGCCTAACTCCAAAAAGACTCTGGGATGGGCAGAACAAATGTTCTCCTTCCCATCATGGATGACAAACATAATAACGACCGTAGCGGGTCCTCATGTTATGATTCTAGTGTTAGTTACTTTAGGTCCCTGCATAGTAAATAGGCTAACTGCATATATCAGGCTTTAGATGCAGAGCATAAAATTAATGATAGTTAAACAAGTATATAAACTTGTCCCCTGAGATCTTTAGGTCAAAGATTTGACCTCAGTCACAACATCAGAGGGGAATGTTATAACCTAAGCCCCCCTAACTATCCTAAGGTCTGTTCTAAGGTATAAGCCCACCTGCTGCTTCCCCTCCCCTTCTCCCTTCAAATCTAACTAGGTTAAGTTTTAACTTCCTAAAGGCCATAAAACAAAGGCCTGAGGTAATAGCTCCTCTTCCCTACCCGGTAGCCCGTCACAAATTGTGTTAATTGCATTAGATTGTATTAGATTGTACATTCTTCACAAAAATAGCTTCGTTTATATCACAGTAATAACTGTAACTTGGCCTTACTATAAATGTGTGTTTTCCTTTCCCTCTGGGCAAAGGATTGATATGTTAATCAATGCTCTCCTCTGTAAAGAATTGTAAAATCTTACCTAATTGATATGTTAACCATTGTTGCCCTCTACAAATAGAACAGTTGTGATGCTAAAGTAAGGTAACTAAGGTTGTTAATTGCTGTTAGACCTCTCTATTCTTTGCTAAGGAAAACAAGATTTCTTCTTATCTAAACTTGCTAGTATGCAGGGAGACTTGCAATTGCCGTTTCTGCTTTGTAGTGCGTCACACCCCCATCCCCCTCCTTACATTGTGTGACCAGCAGCTGTTTGTGGATTTACAAGATAAAAAGTCCTGACTTTTAGCTGTGAGGTGCGCAGTCTCCAAATTGGCTCCCGGAGACTCGTCACCAGGCCTGGATTTTACCTAATAAAGCCTTTGCTTCTCAAATTTTAATTTCTTGCTTTCTTGGATTTTATACCGGGGTCCGAGTTATCACAGTGGCAGGGTGGCTGAGTTGTACAGGCTCAGTGGATGGCATTGACTGAAAAAATGACCAAATGGAGTCCTGGGACAGAGCAGCACCTTCTGGTGGCTGGGTGGGAGAGTTTGGTCTCCATAGTTTGTGCCAAGCCTTGCAGTAAAGGGATTAATAAGAGCAGTAGGGCTCCTTGCCCTTCCTGCTTTTACCTGAGGCTCTGGGCAGAGAGCTCTGGCTGTTAACTGATGCATTAAAGGAACAAAGAAGCCTGTGGTCTTAGGGGCTGCCAGTCTGGCACCTTGTGGGACGTGAAACCCACAGTGAAACACACCTGTCCTCTCTGGCCTTTTAACTAGTAGGGATTTAATTGCTGTGGGGAGGAGGGAAGCTTTGCAAAAGCCAGGGGATCAATTGTATGTCAATGGGTGGATGAAGGGGGTGCAGCAGGGAGTGGCTGAGGAGCAGTGGCCCATTGGTACCCAGGCCTCCTGGCATCGTTTTTTCTCACTCTCCCCCCCTCTCCTTCTTGGAAGCAGATGGCCCATACTAAAGTGAAAACAGATCCACCTGGGAGAGAGAAACATGGCCTCAGGGATCACATTCAGATTCTGGAACTGTTCTCCATGCCTTACATTTCAAAATGTGAGTTTTCTACCTCAGCGGCACTCAAGGCCTTCCAGGATGAAAGTTTCCAGCGCTGGCCCCTCTCCCCTGGCTAATTCCTCTCCACTCTCTGAAGCTCAGTGTGCGCTTGGCTGTCATCTGTGCAGGAGGCCCTCTTCCCCCTCCACCGCCCTCATCAGACTTATGCCATCTCTAGGGCCTAATTCGAAGGCCCCGTCCTGCAGGTGGTCCCCAAGACCCCCTTAGCCTGGACCACTTTGGGACTCTCAGTCCCACATACTTCACCCCCCACATCAAAGATATTAAAACACATTTTAAGTATAATACTTAATATTTTTGCTATAAAAATTTTAAGTTAACTTTGGTAATCCAATTATCGATTACTTGAGAAACATTTAATTTGCAGCTGGCCAAGAGATTTGGCAAATCATGGCTTATCCTGGGCATTCAACTAAGATAAGATAATCTATATATAGCTTGTTTTTAAGTATAAATAAAACATTATGAATATTAAATTTAGCTTTTATTACAGACAGTAAATGTCATTCATTTTGATTTTTCAGGATTTTTTTTATGTACTGAGGAGACAGTACTTTCTTTTTTCTTCATGCTTCCGTCTCTCCATAGAACCTCGCAGTGCTGGTGGCTCTAAATGCTGCCCATTAACTGAAAAAAAGGGCAGGGCACTGGGACCTGCAGAAATATTCTCTTTCTTCTATGAATACAAAGCTGTGATCCTCTTGGGTAGAACTCACAGTCTGTCAAATTCTGCCTTTGATTTAACATGTATAGCGATAGCTGGGACATGGTAACAAGCAAACAAAAAAATTACAATGGATGGTAAACTTGTAAGCACCAAATAATGTGCTGTGAAAACACAGAAATCAAAACCATGTAAAATTATAAGAAGAAATTTACAAACTCATAATAAGAATTGTGGATTTTTTTTATATACTAGCAGATTACAGCACACAAACTGTGAAAGATATACAAGACCTGAAAAACAAAATTATAAGCTTGATGATATAAATATTCATTAAATCATGCTCTTAACAAATGAGGCTCTGCTTTATTTATAAGCTCACATAGATTGAGTCATAGGTGCTATGAGACTGCAGACTGCGGAGGAGGGGACCACCCAGCTGAGAGTGGTGAGAATGGCTGCCTGGGCTGTAGCAGAGGTGACTGCAGGAGTTTGCAGAGGAGACTTAAAGGAATTCATTCTTCCAGGAGATAAGGAGTGGAATTACGTGACAGACAAAAGCAAAACCAAAATAGAAGACCCAGAAGAGGACAGATCTTAGGCATGCAGGAAGGAAACTAAGAGATGGAGGGGGCAGAAAGGAAAGGGAAGGAAATGAAATCAAAGAGTGGGAGTTTGGGCCGTGCTTGTACCTACATCACTTCCCTCTGAGGACTGTGATCATACTGTACTCCACACATGTGCAAAAGGGGTCCCACAGATGCAGGGATGGGGAGGGAAGGGAAGGAAGGGGTTAAAAAATAATTCAGAAATACCATGTGCATGGTACCAACTTCCCACAGTGAATGTAATCATACTGCAAGTATGTACCAATTTAAAAAAACTGGAAAAAAAGGGAAGAAACCACCCAGAAGGGAAACAAATGCTACGTACTGTGTGCCTAGAATATAGAGAATGCTAGAGAAAGACCCTGGAAACTTATACAGAAGACACACCGGAGCAAATCTTATCCCGCATATCCAAGAGTCCCTAACTCCACAGGGGAGCAATTTCCAGATTGCAGATACTCAGACATGACCACAGTGATTTTTGCTCTATCCAGTCATCAACCGCCTTTTTAACACTTCATGTTATGATTCAAGTTAATGAACTTTAAAACTCAAGTACATGTATTTAAAAAATAAATTGTATATCACTGCTGTAAATAATCAGCTAAGATTCTTTGAAAGTTAACCATAAAAATAAAGACAATGAAAGCAAAAGAAGATTACTGCCTTCCGGTTATATATTATGGTTTGTGGCACCATGCCCTTTGCCCCATAAACATTTAATACAATGCCTCTCTTGGGTGATTATTCACATTTAAAGAGAGAGTAAAGCGAAAGTATGAAGGTCTCCGTTCTTTAGAGAAGTTCATTTATTTAGATCACGTAACTAACCCTTCTCTTCAATAAAGGGCTTTTGAATTAGGCAAGTCATGTCTCTATCTCAGTCTGCAGAATAAGGTAATAATAAATGTTCTCTTAATTAGCAAGGTTATGGTTGAGAATTTAATGAGCACTTGTAGTAGCAGATGCTACTTGGTTCATAATCTGATCTTTAATGACTATCCTTTGCTATAGTTTGGATCCAAAATGTCCCTCTGTGGCTCGTGTATTAAAGGGCTGGTCCTCAGCCTGTGATACTTTTGGCGGAATCTGTAGAAGGTGGGACCTACTTGGAGGAAGTGGGTCATTGGGGCTGTGACCCGGAAGTGATACTGGGACTCTCTCTTTCCTGATTATGCCTTTGCTTCACAGCCAAGATGAGATAAACAGGCCTTTGTCACACTCCTGACATGAGCACAGGCCCAAAGCAACACACCCAACTCTCCTTGGCCTGAAATATTGGGCTAAAAGAACTCTTTCCTCCTTTTAAGTGTATTCTTCTCTAGAGCCTCTTACAATAATAGAAAGTTAGCTAACACAGTTATTAGAGACAAAGAATCAGCTAGATGTTTCACATGTATTACTAATCCTCACAGCAGCCCAAGGAGGTAACTACTATTCTCATTGCTATTTGACATTTGAGGAAGCAAAGTCAGAGAGGTGACATGTATTGCCTGGGATAGCACAACCAGAAGCAGAATTTTAACTCTGCTCTGAAGTCCTCGATGTTGTTTCTAATGATACTTTACATTTGAGTGGTTGATTTTACTTATCCTTAATGTTTCTCTTTTACTGGCTTCCATTTAAGTGTAGGAGATTAGTGTTACTAACATTATCAGGGAGAAAAATAAGGGAAAGCCATATATTCAAATCTGATGATGACTAGCTGACTGGATAATGATTTTCATATTTTATTAGGTGTACTAAGTTGTTAAAAGTCACCTGCATGTAATCAGGAACAAAACACAGTCATTTCATGCAAAGAAAGAAAGAGAGACAGACAGACAGAGAGACAGACAGAGAGAGAGAGAGAGAGAGAGAGAGAGAGAGACAGAAACAGAGACAGACAGAGAAAGAGAGAGGAGAGAAAGAGAGACATACTCTTGAATCAGACAGCTGAACCCTTCAACTTCCTTGCCTTGAGGCTTGGCCATGTGACATCAGGGTCTGAGTGCTGGTCTGTTTTTATCTAATGCACCTCAAGAAATACTGCATTCTGCTTCTTGTGTCCTTTTCTTTGTGCTAAAAACCCAAACTGAAATGTTTACCATTTCAGATTTGTATATTCACCTTATTCCAAGTCCCTCTTTGTCTCGGTTACTTTTCTTATTGCTGAGACAAAATACCCCGATGGCCAAAACTGAAGGGAGAAAGGCTTATTTAGCTCATGGTTTGTAGAGGTTTCAGTCCATAGTTGGCTGGTTCCAAGGCAGAATGGCACATGGCGGAGGGCACTGCAGAGGAGTACGTTCATGGTACCCACAGGACAGCAAAAGCAGCAAGAGGCCTTCACAGTGTCTTTCTGTCTCTTTAATCATATCCAGGCTGCATGGATTAGGGCAGTCTTAAACCAGTGGATCGACTTAATAATCGCACCCTTAGTCCCAGCATTGCACCATGAATCAGTCACACACTCTAGATCCAGCCACCTCTGAAAAAGCCCACCTATGATCACATGAGGCTTTGGGATGGACATGTAAACACAAGCCACAAGACTCTCATTTTCTAACATTATTGATTCATGGCCTTGATTGTCCCATCTATTTATTTATTTAAGATAAATCCTTTTCAAATTTTTATTTTAAATTAGAAGTGAGGCATTCATTTTTCTCTTTTAACCAGAATGTACTATTAAGCCTTCAACACATATGTCAATATATTCACATATGGTGGATTAACTATTTTCTATTTTAACTAGTTTCCTGCTCCTTGACTCTGTGAATTCACAGAGATACCAGCGACTGTTATCAGGGTGCTGTTAACAGGCCTAACTGCCTTTCCCCTGTTGGAAACCCCTGAGTTTTCCTTTGTCCTTTATTTCCATCACACCAAAGAGTTCAAGATATTTGAAAAAATCACCTGGTTAACTTCCTCGGTTTCAATTATTTTGTTGTGTGTTTTTATAAATGAACTTCAACTCTTTTGAGAGTGTTAGACTATAAATACAGCAACTAATTACTTCATTAACAGAAAGAATGGACCCCGGTTCCATCTGCCACCTCCCCTCTATCATTGCCTGGCTAATCTGTGAGTAGTGCCAGGAGAACACCTTTATTTCACTCTTCTGAGCTGTTCAAGTGAACAGTTTATAACCAGTACGTAAATAAAAAGCCATAAACCTAGACTATTGATCCCTTTCATGTCTCGGGGAGGTTTTCTCAGATCTCAGTTTGGCACTTGCTTTATTTTTCTAGCACCCTCTTCCCTCAGAAGGACCAAGGCTGGAGCAGAGGACCAAAAGGCTTGGGAACCTCTTGCTCACATAGCTGGAAGCAGAGGCCACTGAGGGGCCAGGGATCCACCCTAGTGTTCAAAGGGCAGAGCCACTCACCTGACATGAGACAGGGTGTACAGGAGCCAGCTATGAGCTCAGGCTTCCCCTGGACAATGAGGCACATGGTGTCTGCATGACCTCACCAATCCAGTGGGTGTTGTCTCTCCACAGGTGACAGAACTCCCCTCCAGACGTGTGAGCTACCCTAGAGCGCTTACTGTTACTTTGTAAACAGCAAGTGGGTTTTGGTCTTGTGTCCAGTATTGGCCAGTGCTGCTACACTAGAGGTCAGCTGGGTCAGGCCTGGAATTTGCTCATCTTTCCCACATCTTGTAGAGAGACTCTTCCCCAGGTTCCACACTCAGCAGTATGTCTTTCTCTGGATACAAACAGACCTGGTCAGGCAGGAAATGGTTATGAACTAGCACCCTGATACAGTGTCTGTCAATTTCAACCCCATGGCAACCATCAGCAGTTGGGCTTTCCTCAGCACCACCTCTTGAGATCCAGGGCCAATCTCTTACTTGAGTGAAAGTGATGTGTTAACCACAAAGGCTTATGTCACCATGGCCCGACGTAGGGCCTTTCTCCCTGGTCATTTTCCTTTTCCCTTCTAAACATTTTGTGTGCCATCGCTGGCTGACAGGGGCTCCAGAGACTATTTGGACTGATTTTGTGTCATTTTTTGTCTTTTATCCTTTTTATCGGTACTGGGGATCGAACTCACGACTGCCTGCTTGCAAGGCAGGTGCTTATGCCGCTGAGCTCAATCCCCAGCCCCAATTTTGTATCATTTTTAATACTGAAAAAAAAAAAGCTTCATTCTTTTCAAACCCTTGAATGCCATCGTTTGCAAACACCAAGGGACTTTTTTGGTTTTATTTTTGGTCTCTTTTTCTTCTTTGAGCATGTTAATAATACAGAATGGTGGATTCACTATAGGAGATTGGTACATGTACTTAACATACCCTAATTATCTTTAATTTTTTCCCCTTTTACCTAATCCTCTTCCCCCTCTCTAAATTCTAATTTTTAATTTCCTGACATCTCTCTTTTGTTGATATACATTCATTTATGAGTTCTTTCTATTTTAGAAATTTAGAAATTCAACGTGAGAAAAATTTAAATATTTATTTATATAGGCATACTCATAATAAACTTGTTTACATAGGAAATAACTATTTTCAAAAATAAAAACAGTCTTAAAATCAGAAGAGGCACAATGTCCTACAGTTTTTTGAGTGTTTATTTAACAGAAGCCAGCTGAATTCTTGCATTTGCTTCTTCTATCAGTCTGTTGTCATATAGTCTCTGGACAACACCGTGTGCAAATAAGAAAGTTAAGACTGAAAAAGGCAAGAATTCCTGGTGTTAATATGAAAAAGCTTTGATTTTTAAGACCCTTGGACAGTTCTTGGTGACTACCCAAACCCCACAGGGTACCAGGCCCACACTTTGAGAACCAATGCTGTAGCATGTGCTCTCCTTTTTCTTAAACACACACAGGAGTTACAGGAAACAAACCCTTTGGGAAATTTGATGTTATTGACCCCACCCATTCTGGATAGCCCAAAGGGGCCAATTTAGCATACATTTAGTTTCCTGTCCCCTCAGAGCTCATTTCCACCAAGGTCTCCTCCTTCACCTGTGTAATTTGGAAATCTCAGAATTAAGTACATACTTAAGTACTCAGGCCTGTTGCATGAAAAAGATTCACTTTTTCAGTGCTACTTTTGAAGTCCATTTCTCTGTGGTTAAAGAGTAGGATCAGAATTCAAGAACAGGATGGGCCTTATCTGAATTAGGTGATACCGCTAGACCAAATGGCACTGGCCACAGTGTTAAGGCAATACTGAATCGTAAGTTAGTGTTTGAGACCAGAGTCTTAAAGATGGTGTGTGTGTGTGTTTGAAGTATGTGTGTACATATGTGTGTGCAGGAGAGAAGGATTAAGAGTGGCCTGGTGGATCTACAGTCTCCTGGTAAAGATGATTACATTTCCCTAATAGTTGTTTACCGTTTCTTGTAGTATATTCTATTTTTCCAATTCAATAAGGACTGTTGTCCCCCATTCATGAGAACTCTGCTCTCTCTTCCTGCTGTAAGACTCTTGGGACAGCCAGGGGCTCCCCCTGATCTATCCACATGCTAAGGGACATTCTTACTCCAGAACTTCGAAGACCATTCACCACCTAACATCCTGTCAATGGCAGCTGTATATCCAAGAAAGGAGTTCCTGGAATTCATAAATGCCAGTAACAAAAACAAAGCAGGGGCCACAGTCTTTAGAGGCCCCCTCAAAGGATACTCAAGAAAGCCTCCGGGACTTTGCTGTTGTCAGTCAATCTTGCCCGCCATCTGTGCCTTTTGTTTATATTGCAGTTGATTAAAATCTGCTCTATTTACCATAGCTGTTTCACGTTCAGTAATAAGGGGAAATAGACTTCTGCAGTTCATGAAAGTTGATGGCCAGAGCCCAAGAGGGATCCTGTATGCTGGAGTCACCGTGGCTGCCCATCCTGTGTTTCAGCTTGAAGCCTGGGCAACATGGCTCTGTTTACTGCAAGGGCTCCAGGGACCTAAGGCTGGACTCAAAGATCACATGCAAATATTTCACAAGCTGGAGTACTACATTGGCCTGTTATATCCTAACAAAATTTAGCATCGATCTTTGAAGGTAAGGAGTCAAAACAATTCCTTCATATCAGTATGGTGCACATGAATGATGCCTGGAGACCATCCCTGACTGCTTCAGTGGTGAGGACTAGTCCTTACTAGCCTTCACTGGCCCTCTTCTCAGCCTGGTGATAAAGGGCTGTTACTATAACCCGAGCCTCTGAGAAAACTGAGGCTGGGACAGGATAAGCTGTTTTCCCGAAGGTAATTTAACTAGTAAATCATAGATGATTAACAACTTATTTCTATGCTATCAGAATCCAGTGCTGGACAAATTTGCTATTATACTATTCTGAGAAGTATGAGATGGATGAAGTGCTGATGACCTTTCACTCTAGCACAAGTTACCAATTAAGGAATGTATTGTTTTCCATCTTTTTCCCTTCCCTGCCCTTCCCTGCTCCAAGCTCTCCTGCTCCAACCAGCAGAGAAGCTGTATGCAGCCAAGAACTTTGACCATCTTTTTACTAAGGAATGCTTAGTGCCTAGACACAGAGACGTGCTCAAAAAAGCAACATCTAAGGATGAGTAAGGAGAAGAACGTGAATGAATGAATGAATGAATGAAATTGACATGTGTTATACCAGTTTCTGGTCTGTGAAGGTTTCTCTGGAGCAGCTGAGAGTGACTACAGTTTCTTATAACCCTCCTTCTTCCCAGCTGAGAGCAGGGTACCCATTACTGAGAAAATCTCCAGTGTGGTACTAATGCCAATTTTTCTCATATGAACACCTTTTATTTAATTCACATTTACCAAGTCCTGCTAGGATCTAGATTCTGTATTAGATGCTGAGGCTATAAAAGTAAACTATACTTAGCTCCTGTTCTACAAGGCTTGGGGGACAGACAGAGCTTCACAGGCAAGAGCAATTCAGCATGAAGAATCGTATGATGGGCAAGTTTGGAGGCTCCTTTGCAGGAGGATGTTGGTAGTAGCAATCTCAGCTTCTTAGAAGAGGTGGCTTCATGATAAGTAGAAGTTGAACAGGTAAATTATTAGTTTAAAAAGAGATAGTAGAATCTTAAAACCACAATCTGTCACCTTTTGAAAGAATATGTGTGTTCTGTATTTTGATTGCTGCTTTAAAACAACTTCCTGGTAACTTAATGGCATCTCTACTTGATGCTAGAGTGAGGTCATCCACATAACTATGGGTTTCATACTGACCAGGTCTGGTGTGCCTGCCTCTTAACAGAGGCCAGGTGTTGGTGGGTCTTCCCAGCAATGCTAAGTCAGAGTGGAAGTGAGTGTATAGCCACATCCATGCATTGTTTGGCTCTGGTTTTGCCATGATGTGCTGCCTAACCAGGAACTTAGAGGCAACGGAGCCAACCAGTCATGAACCCAAACCTCTGCGACTGAGAGCCAGAAGAATAACCTTTTCTCTTTATAAGCTGATTATCTCAGCTTATATTTATACTGTATTTTTCACAGTAACCGAAAACTGACTAGCACAGGGTCCAGGGAGGTGGCCAGGGTGTCTGGCCAATGTAACAGTGAGTGATAGAGAAAGGATTAGAGCCTCTAAGGCCCAGGTGAAGGGGTTGGTGCAGATGGGAGACCTGGTTAAGTGGGTAAGAAGTAGTGCAGATAGAATCTGAAGGTAAGACAGGGCTAAAGAGGGAGTGACACTCCTAACACAGTGACGCCATCGTCACTGTACACAGAACCAGCCAGAAAAGTGCTATGTTCAATCTTTCATTGGAATCACAGGACCACTCGGAAGATGTGGTCCTTCATTTGCATATAGGCACAACCAAGGAGAAGACACTGCTCCTGGTCCTGATAGAATTGTGGGGTGGCGGCTGAAAAGATAAGTATGAAATATAAATAATCTCTATTTTAAGAATGATAAGATTGTAGTGCATCCAAAAGATGAGAAATACAAAACAATAGAGGCCTTTATTCTGAGAACACGGAGAGAGAAAACACCCCCCCCCCACCGGAGTCTGGCTTTCTTTCTGGCAGACACATGGTGTGGGGGCATATAAGTAGCCTAAGTTGAAGGTGGTGCCCTAGGGCCATTAGAGATGCACAGGTATCTCATTGGCACTTATTTGGCACCAGGGTCAAATTCCTAGGGGTGGGGAAGATAGGGCCACAGGTAAATTCCTAGGGATGGGGGAAATGGAGCTCCTGGTTCCACCTGAGGCTTTACCAGCTCAGTGTCCTGTCTGAGCCAAAATACTTTCATATTGCATCTTATGATTTCATATTGCATTATTATGAAAAGGGGTGAAGATTTCTTTTTTTATTGCTTCCTGCTGGAAGAGGGTGCTGTACTGGGGTATACGGGAGTCAACGGGATGACGGTTGATGCCCATGTAGAAGCTGGTGCCACGTGTTTTAGCCAGGACAACTTTATCATTGGTGAATGCACATATGTTAGACTGGAAAAACAAAGAGACAAGATGCTATGAGGAGACATGGCACTGTCATATTTAAGGACCCAGGTGAGGTAGAAGGAAAGGTGCCTTAGATTTCGATATGTCATTTTATCAGGACTAGGTTGAGGTAGAAATATTTCCATGTTAAGGCAGAATTCTGAAAAATAAATATGGGGTTAGGAGGAGTGAAGTTATGAGAGGTGATTACTCCCCCATCTGAAAGGGTAAAAATTAAGAGGGCAAGGCTTGTCTCTGGTATGCATGATGTGGGAGTCTTTAGCAAATACTGTTGAGAGTCCTGCTGTAAAAAAGGATAAGAAATTAGAAACCAAATTGGATAACAAAAACATGACAGCCTGAGAGCTGTGGCTGTGAGGCCTTGGTGAAATGGAGATGAGTAGGCAAAAGGATGGTTAGATCTAGGGATGGAAGGGCACCACTTAGCCTGAGTGATGTGTAACGAGGATGGCAGTCTAGCAACTATGATCACTGTTGAGGTTGCAAAGAATATCAGGTATGGGTCACTGTAACCTGGTTGTAGTCCTTGGAATGATTTGCTGAAACAGAACTTTAGCAAGTATATTAGCAGTCTCCCTGGTTGTGTGAAAGGCTTTTATGTATCCTGAAAAAGTACAAACAAAGTGAGAAAACAAAATTTATCTGTCAGTCTTGACCAGGGTTATGTCTGAGAAACTGGTGAGTAAGAAAGGAAGGGGGTGGTCTAGCTATAACATGTGTAAGTTGTTGAGGCCTCAGTGTCTGGGTCAGTCTGTATAAACACAAGGGAATGGCACCACTGGGTGGATTGGGAAGAAGCAGTCTGGGACCTGCACAAAATAGACTCTGTTTGTAAATGGCATAGGTTGACCATCAATACCCCCTAGAGATTGAGAACTTACTATAGTGGCCTGAAAACTCAGGAAGAACTCTGTACATATGGCCTCTATGTCCACAAGCATAGAGAATGTCTTACCTGAGACTTTTAGTGGGACTTGGACTCTAAGATGGACACCTTAAAGAGGGCTGAGGTTGGCCCTGAGTCCCATCAGTCTTCAGCAGCAAGTTTAAGCAGATCTGTCAGCAATGAATCTGGCAGTGTTGGCATTTCCTGTGAGGGCTAGGAGTTAGGATGGCTTACCCACTCTCTGGTGGCTAGGACAGTCCAGTAACCCTGGGGTAAGATCCCAAAGGATGCCAGGATGGGGCACTCTCTTGCCCAATGTCCTTCTGATGCATTTGAGGCATGGTCCATGGGGGCGGGGGCAGGCAGCTCCACCTTGTGTTGGTTTACCTGTCTCAGAACTCCAATTGTCACTGTTATCTCTGTTGTTGAAAACACAAAAAGCCATATTAAGAAGGCCTTTGTGGAGTTTGAAGGTCAAGTTTTGCTCTTTTGTTTGGGATTTGGTGTACAGTAGAAGGTATCTATAGAATTAAGTAAGTATGCAGGAGTCACGTATCATCAACAGGGTATTTATGACTTTAGTAATGTCTTCTCATAAGGAGGACAAGGTCCAGAGAATTTTAGGAACTGACATGTCATTTATGTCATATACAAGTATCTCTTTATGCTATTAAAATGTTTAATGCCATCTGATTTTTGGAAGATGTCCTGTTTTATTAACTTTTACCTTTTTATTTAGGAGAGAATCAGCTATGGTGTTATTGAATATAGATAATTATGGCTTGGTGGAGGGCTGAGCCAGGGCAGGCAGACAGGCTGGGAAAGGTTTAAGTTTGGCTCTCTGCCCCAGTGTTGGTTTTGTTGTTTTGCATATATCATGTAACCCTTGTTTTGGAAAAGAGCTAGTGGTTCCCAGCAAAAGGAATTTATAATTATCTCTCAATTTTAGTTGTTAAACATCTAGATTGGTAATAGTACAGTACAATATAGGCAGTAAGCTCAATATCTAACATTAAATGGCTATTTTAACATTTGAACACTGAAGAAATTTGTGAAACATCTCTAAGTGTATCATGGCTGGAACACAAGAAAAGGCAGCAGAAACAATCAGAACTTTACATCTGAAAACACAAATACACCATCAGATCAGCAACTATGAGTTGTCTGCTGTGCCTGTCTCTGCGATGGCAGACAGAGCCTCGAGCCACGCTTGAGCTTGGGGGCAGGGACTGGTTTGGCGCGCAGAGCACACCCAGCGTGGGGGCGGTGCACGTAGATTGAAGGTTGAGTGTGCCCCGGGATGCAGCTTGTGGGGCAGGCGGAACTGCCCAGGAAAGGCATGCAGGGTGGGGGTGGCATGAGCAGAGTGGGCCTGAAGGCAGGCACGTGGTGCATGGGGGGCAGGGCTGGGAGGCAGAGCTGGGACGCAGCGTGAAGCCAGGACCCTTCATGCTAGGACACTGCACGCTGGGACCCTGCGTGAAGCTGGGGCACCATGTGAAGCTGGGACTGCTCGTGGGGCACATGGAGTAGAGCTCATCGTTAGAGCCATCCCTGCATGGAGCTGGAGCACGGCATGAGAGCCGAGACACCGCGTGGAGTTGGGGTGTGGTGTGAGAACTTAAAGCAGCCTGTGCGTATCTCTCAACACTGTTTGGGCGCACCTCCCCATCTTGGCAGGGAATGGGTTGGCACCCATGGCAGGGGGGAGAGGAAGTGGCAAGGAAACAAAGGGAACGCTGGCAGGAAAGGGCACACATTCCCAAAGCAAAGGCTTAAAGATAGAGAGTTTTGTAAACTTGTTGTCAGTGTGATAAGCCATAGATAGGTATGGTTTTTTGGAGGGGGACAGGAAGTGGTCCCCAAGATAAAATCTGGTGTGGGTCTGGCCCACGGAGTTATAGCCAGATGAGGCAACGGACTGTGATCTACTAAGTTTAGGCTGTCACTTTTACTTGTTTTAGACCCATCGGTATTTTGGTTTCAAAGCTCATAATAATTGGCTGTCACCAATATATATACAAGTGGATACTTTCCATGGAGTTTAGTAACAGCTCTGCCCGTGAGAACTTAAAAAGCTCTGAAGTAAGTGAGAGTTCCTCAGTGTGGACTCAGGTTGGCTGTCTAAGGATGTGAGAGCGTCACGCGAATCCACGGAAAGGGGGAGAAAACCTGCCTGGGGCCGGGCCCAGCGGCAATCTCTGGGGGTTGCTCACCTGTGGCAAACTAGGCCGGTGTTGTTTGCCAACCAGCAGTGACAAGTTTACAGCTCCTGAATGTAGAAGTGAGTGCAGTCCAGTCTGCAAACTGCAGGGGACTCAGACTGGGAGGGCCCAGGAGTCTCTCGTCTGCCATTCCCAGTCAGGGAACCATATGATAGAACTGTGGGGGCGGCAGCTGAAAGACAAGAAGTATGAAATATAAGTGACCTTTATTTTAAGAATGTGGGAAGAGATCCCTCGATCCCCTGGGGTGTGGCATCTCCCCCCAGGGTCGGCGATCTCTCTGTGGGACATGTGGAGTGGAGGCATACATGTAGCTTAGGTTTGGGGTAGATCCTGAGGGGGCATTAGGGATGCACAGGTAGCCCATTGGCACTTGTTTGGCAACAGGGACAAATTCCTAAGGTGGGGAAGATAGGGCCACAGGTAAATTCCTAGGGGTGGGGGAGATGGAGCTCCTTGGTTCTGCCTGAGGCTTTACTGGCTACAGTGTCCAACCCAAACCTAAGCTTTCACGCTGTGCCCAACTCCACGTGGTGTCTCGGCTCTCATGCTGTGCTCCAGCTCTGCGTGGGGTCCAGCTCTAACACCGAGTCCTACTCTGCAAGTGCTGCTCTAACGCAAACACAGATAAACAGCAGCTCAGCAGCTCGGCTCAGAGATCCTATTTCTTGGTCCACATTAGGCTTTTTTTTTTTACATTCTCAAACCATTTCATCAAGGTTTATTTAGCTTAAATAAGCGGACAATAGACAAGACTTTAGCTGATAAATGGGAAAGTGGCCACTTGGTAATTTTACCAGCCTTGTCTATCAATTAAAGCCTTCAGTAATCTCCATAGCCTTATATCAGATACCTCAACTAAAGTGCATATAACTAAGACAATTCATCATTGCTGATTTAATGGTGTATTCGTGCTTTCGTATATAAAATTCAGATTGTTTCTGCTGCCTTTTTTGTGTTCCAGCCATGACAAATGTTTTCTTTCAGATCCAGATATACGCTTAGAGATGTTTCACAACTTTCTTCGCCATTCAAATGTTAAAAATGCTCATGATTGATTACCATTTAATGTTCTATACTGTACTGTTACCAATCTAATGTTTCACAACTAAAATTAAGAGGCATAAATTCCTTTTGCTGTAAACCACTAATAATGTTCTATATTAAGCTTACTGCTTATATTATACTGTAATATTATACTGTACTGTTACCAATCTCCTGTTTAACAACTAAAATTAAAAAATAATTATAAATTCTTTTGTCTGGGAACCACTCTCACTTTTCCGAGACAAGGGTTATATGATACATACATAACAATCAATACTTATATATGACATAAATAGATACTTATATATGACATAAATGACATATCAGTTCCTAAAATTCTCTGGACCTTGTCCTCCTTATGAGAAGACATTACTAAAGTCATAAATACCCTGTTGATGATACGTGACTCCTGCATACTTACTTAATTCTATAGATACCTTCTACTGTACACCAAATCCCAAACAAAAGGGCAAAACTTGACCTTCAAACTCCCCAGAGACCTTAATATGGCTTTTTGTGTTTTCAACAACGGAGATAACAGTGACACTTGGAGTTCTGAGACAGGTAAACCAACACAAGGTGGAGCTGCCTGCCCCCGCCCCCATGGACCATGCCTCAAATGCATCAGAAGGACATTGGGCAAGAGAGTGCCCCATCCTGGCATCCTTTGGGATCTTACCCCAGGGTTATTGGACTGTCCTAGCCATCAGAGAGAGAGAGTGGGTAAGCCATCCTAACTTTCAGCCCTCACAGGAAATGCCAACACTGCCAGATTCATTGCTGACAGATCTGCTTAAACTTGGTGCTAAAGACTGATGGGACTCAGGGCCAACCTCAGCCCTCTTTAAGGTGTCCATCTTAGAGTCCAAGTCCCACTAAAAGTCTCAGGTAAGACATTCTCTATACTTGTGGACATAGAGGCCATATGTACAGAGTTCTTCCTGAGTTTTCAGGCTGCTATAGTAAGTCCTCAATCTCTAGGGGGTATTGATGCTCAACCTATGCCATTTACAAACAGGGCCTATTTTGTGCAGGTCCCAGACTGCTTCTTCCCAATCCACCCAGTGGTGCCATTCCCTTGTGTTTATACAGACTGACCCAGACACTGAGGCCTCAACAGCTTACACCTGTTATCGCTAGTAAACCTCTCCTCAGTGATATAGACCACCCCCTTCCTTTCCTATTCACCACTTTTTTCAGACAACGTTGGTCAAGACTGACAGATAAATTTTGTCTTCTCACTTAGTTTATACTTTTTCAGGATACATAAAAGCCTTTCACACAACCAGGGAGACTGCTGGTATAGTTGCTAAAGTTCTGTTTCAGCAAATCATTCCAAGGACTACAACCAGGTTACAGTGACCCATACCTGATATTCTTGGCAACCTCAACAGTGATCAAAGTTGCTAGACTGCCATCCTGGTTGCACATCACTCAGGCTAAGTGGTGCCCTTCCGTCCCTAGATCTAACCATCCTTTTGCCTCATTTCCATTTCACCAAGGCCTCACAGCCACAGCTCTCAGGCTGTCATGTTTTTGTTATCCAATTTGGTTTCTAATTTCTTATCCTTTTTTACAGCAGGACTCTCAACAGTATTTCCTAAAGACTCCCACATCATACATACCAGAGACAAGCCTTACCCTCTTAATTTTTACCCTTTCAGATGGGAGAGTAATCACCTCTCATAACTTCACTCCTCCTAACCCCACATTTATTTTTCAAAATTCTGCATTGGTTTTGCCTCCAAGGCTTTTCTGGCTACAGGGTCCTGTCTGGGTCAAAATCCTTTCACCTTTACTTACATATGGCAGGAGGTCAAACAAGCTTTTCAACAGGACAGTTTACACATAGCCTAATGCCAGGGGAGTGTTTGATAGCACACTTGTCCCACTGCCTTACTGACAGGAGAGAGAGGTAACTTGGGAAGTTTGCATACAAAGGACTGCTTTCCCATTATCCGTGGGGCCACTGTGAGTCTTTTCACCAGCCTGCTCTTATCCTGTAAAGTGCACCTCTTTTCCATCTTCAATAACTACATGCCTTTGCTGTCTATTCTGTGTGTCTCATCCAGTTCAGTCAGGACCCCAAGAACCTGGAGAGAAGCCCCAAAGAACCCTCCAGCAGGTAAAAAGGCACTGAAATTGGGTTCCAAGAGCACATCTTTAGCCTTTGGATAGGGCAGAAGCCCATGATGGAGACTGCCTTGGGGGTGTTTGGGTCTCAAATCCAACCCTCTCCTTAGGGTCCCAGAGGGGCTGCTTTCTCTGATTTGCACAAAGGCGCCATGTGGATTGGCAGAGCTCAGTACGTGGAGCACATCAATGACTTACCAGACAAAAAAAGACCCATTTCCAGAAAGGAATAAAGAATAGATAAGGATGAGAAAGGAGAAGGACAAGAACCCAGATGCTGGGTCCCAACTGCAGGATCATATTTGACTCTGGCTCACTGCTTAATTTCCAGCACCTAGAATGGGGCCTGGCAGAGAACTCATCCTATCTGTTGAATGAGGGAATGAACAGCTCTAAATTGCTGGGACCGGGAGAGAGGGCATTCGCAGATGGTGGTGAAGTTGTCCCATCTGCCATGGGCAGAATGCCAATCAGAGCCAATTTTCTCTGGTCTGATTTCAGCCACAGCATCCAGACACAGAACAGGCTGCTGACAGTGGCTCTGCCCATCAACCACAGACCTGGGGTTGGTTGGTCTTGGAGATTGTCATTGCACATTGAAAAGAGGGTTTTGTTTTACCGAATGTGGGTTTGGGTTCACAATAGGTAGGGTCACCATCAGCTCTCCATGGAAACCTCAGACAAAACACTTAACCCCTCTGAGCTTCTGTTTCCTTATCCAAAATGTGTGAAGATTTATAGGATAGTTAAGATTGTGGGCGCTGCATTTGATTGCCAGGAATAGGCTCAACCTCACCAATCTCCAGCTAGCTAATTCTCTGCACTTCAATATCCTTGCTTGTAAGGAGGAATAATAAAAGTATTTCCCACACAGGGGTGCCATGAGCCTTAAGTCGGTCAGTACATATAGAGCTCTTAAACTGTGTCCCAGGCAGCCAGCATCTTCTATGATACCATTGTCCCCAAGGACAGCCGTGAGGACGGCTGAGGAGAGGACCACGTCCCACTGGAGCTGACGCATCACAGCTCCCTCACAAATGCCTCTTCCTGAAGATTTACCCAAGTGCCCTCCTCTGTGTATTCACTCAGAAGTTCCAGGAGACCTTTATTGTTTTCATCTGCAGTTGCATCTGGTAGGGAAGCAAAAGACGCTCAACTTGCCCTCTCGTCCTTCCTATCAAGAGGCTGACATGCTGGAGAGCCAGACAACCAGGAAAGGAGTTGCTCCTACCTGGAAAGTGGATCGGAATTCAAATTTTGTTTCAGGGATATATGTCTCAGGGATGAAGTTGATGTTTTGCTTGTTTCTGTTACTGAGGATTGAACCCAGCATCTTCCCACTGAGCTACATCCCCAGTGCTTTTGATGACTGATTGATTGATCAAGAAATGTTCTTGCTAATTTGCCGGAGCTGGTCTTGAACTTGCGATTCTCCTGCCTCAGCCTCCCAGGGTGCAAACATTTGCTACCACACACACACAAAAATAGTTTTTGACCCTCATATGCAAGTTATAGGGTTGGGGATCAAGTTCCACCTGTTCATGAAGCATGGGTAGCGTAGACATTATTTATTCCTTGTATTCAGGAGGATACTTGTGGATAACAGCAATTAAGTCGTCCACCTAACAGGGCCCTTCCCTCACTGTTGGTCACTCTGTCTCACCAGTGTCTGGCCTCTAAGAGCTACTCAGACTGAGGAGAAAGCAGAGTGTCAAACTCTCCTATGTTCAGGGCACTAAACTTTGAATCCAGCTGCCCTGGACTCCGTCCTCTCCTTTCTTTACACTATACTATTTCTCAGACTTCAAGGATCTGAGTTCTGGGTGTTTTTGTTTTTCTCTGGAATTTTTGCATCTTGTTTTTTATGATGGTCAGAAACAACATGAAAATTTACCATCGTAACTCTTTTTTCATGCATGATTCAGTCAAGAATGTTCACATTGTCACAAGCCACAGTGATCAGCGTTTTTAAAGTTTAATGACACAACACAATTTATATCTACCATCAAATAGCTCATGAAAATGTTGTGTGATTGAAATCTTAAATCCCTTATCGGAATCTGGTTGTTTTCCTTGTACTACAGTTTAATAAGTAAAAAGCCTAAACAGTCAGATCTGTCCCATATTTAAAAGCATCAAGGAAAAAAAGCAGGAAGATTTTATTTTGTATTTTGGTTTTGCAGACGCTGAACCATATGTTTACAAAACAAGTATCAGATCCAAACTTCACTACGCAGGAGGAACTAAATAGGAAATCTGGTGGAATCTTTCCAAATTCTTCACATCAAGGAAAACACTCCTGGTGTTCTTGTTTAAACGAAAGAAAACAATCTGAGCATATTTTAATGGTTTTATTTTTCTCTTTCTAATGCTTTTTAGAAAAATTTAATGTGATTATAAAGTGAAAGTATGCACATTGGAAAGAAATGCAAGCATTTAACATATTGTGCTTAAGGAAATATAAGTACCATTAATCTGACCTATAAGACAATCACTGTTGTTCGGACTGTGGGCGGAGAACCAGGGACCTCACCAGGATGTGGTCCCCACCTGGAAAGCGATGCCATGCACTGGCTGCTGCCGAAGTGGGGACAGCCACACCCCCAGCCTCTCTCCAAGATTCAGCTCCATTCCAAACTGGGGATGCGGGGGAGATCCAGCCTCACCAGGAAATGATCCAGGCCTGGAAACCATTTCATCTTCATTATTTGGTTGGGTTGGGTTTTATTCTCTTTTGTTTTGTTTAATTATATTAAATCTGAAGGCAGGAGCAGCTATTTGAAAGATGAGAAGACATATTATAGTCACCATTTTGAATTTAATAGTGGCCTGTTTTGAAGTCCTTTATGGTTTCTATTCTATGCTGTTCTGTTCAATTTTTACTATGTCTGAAAGTAGCTACAGCTATTTTGAAAACAACAAGAAGCATTATGGTAATTATTGTTGGTTTTGTAAGAATTAGAAGTCCTAGATCATGTGTACTAGTTTACTTTTGATTGGTTTTATTCTGTTTGCTTTCCTTGATTTTATCCTCTTTAAAATAAACTTTAAAAATTTTAAAAAGACAACCACTGTTATAAATTCTTCAAGATTTTTCTCTTGAAAAACTAATACAAAATGTATAATTTGATACACATTCTTTCAGACTTTTCCCTTAAAAACACTAACCCAACAAGATATGTGTAACTTCGTGTATCATTTGGCAGGCATTCTTTAGATTTTTTCCCTTAATGTTGTACCCTGTCTTTTACAGTATTTTAGGGGATGTATTATACTTACTCTCCTGCAACTTGCCTTTTTCACCTGAAGTCCTAGATACCTTTTCAGGGCAAAGCCTCTCACAGGGATCCTTTCAAATGCCACCATAGAACTGCATTGTTTATGCCACAATGTATTTATCAGACAAAAGATCCAAGCCGAGCTCTAGGATTTTGCCCAACCCTGTAATACACAGTAAGCGTGCAGGCCACACTGTCATGATGCCATGACTCTCCAGCTCCATGATCCCTTGCCGTTATCCGGATTCCCTGGAGCACCTGATCTGTACGCTGGCTGGAGTTAGCTGGTCTCCTGAGCCTCCACACTCTCACCTCTCCCAGGAGGATAAGAATTCCTGCCAACTTTGTCCCTGGGGCTGTTGTGAGGACTAATGAGATCATATTTGCTGAGCACTTTATGTTCTGTCATAACTGGTGATACATAAATATAAAATGTTTTCAGTTCCAACAGAGCTTTTAGATTCCTTTCAGGGAGAAATGAGGGCCCGTTTAAGATGTATGTGTTGGTATAAATAAATGCACAGTTTGTTCTTTGTATTCTAGAAGGCACGGCTCAGAGTGAGCCTCTCAGGTTGCCAGCATCAGCCAGGGTCAAGCTCAGGTAACTTCCTGCATCTTGGTGGCTGACTGGTGGGGAAGGACAAGGTCACTGGCTGAGGGGCTGCACCTGGGACAGTGTCAGTCACCCCTGATTTTACTCAAAGAACAATCGCTTTCTGGATTTCCAGGCTCTTTTTGTACTCCTCAGTAGCCAACCACTGAATGGCTATCATGTGCCAAGGCACAAACAGAGGGAAGCCAGCCATGACACAATTACTGCTCTCAGGAAGCTCATAAGTCAGTGCGTGACCCCAGTGGCAGCTGTAACTTCCATGGCCTTCCTAATATAAAAGCATGAGGTCCAAATTCCTGTATCCCTGCCCCCCGCCCCCAAGCCCACAACTCTGTAGATTGTATGCAAACCACCAGCTGTGGATTCATGGCCCTGCTGCACTGTCCCTATGACTCCAGCATCCCTGTAGACAAACTCCGTCTTTGTGACAGTGGCCAGGGATGAATGTTAACCCTTTCCTCTTTTTTCTCCCAAATCACCTTCTCCAAAGCATTTGTGTGTTTAAACAACTTCATTAAATATTATGTGGGGGGATGAGGAGAACAGCAAAAGTTTTATATCACAGAATGGCAAAGAACTTCAAATAATGGTGCTTATTCTGTGCCAGGTTATAATGGAAGCACTTCACTTTGTCAACCTGCGTAAATCTCCCAATAAGCCTACGAAGCGGGTGCTATTAGTGCTCTGTTTCAAAGACAAGAAAGCTAAATGTAGCAGACACTGTGCAGTCCTCCCCACCTGTCTTCGTCCTTCCCATGCTGGACATGCTGGCCAAATTCCCATTGCCCGCTCTCTTTGCCTGGGAGTTTTCTCTGCCTCCATGTAGTGGGCCACGTTCCCTGGGAGCAGCTCTCACCCAGTGGTTGAGAATTTGATACACAAGCTTCCCAGCACCCTCCTCCTCTTGAGAGCGATAACTCAGAGGCACATGCTCTATTCAGGTCCCCAAACTTCCCTTGCATGGCTTTCACTCCAGCCACCCCTAATGGTAACTTGCGTAGTAACATCTACTTACCAGATTCTTCCTTTTTCTGCCTCACTTTCTCACTCCCCTGTCCATATTTCCTGGAATCACTACCAAATAAACTATTTGTACTCAAATGGTAGCTTTAGGGCCAGCTTCTGGACAAAGTTAAATCAAGATGTCGAATCATGTGCCCAAGATCACACAGCTCCGTGGACTCAAACCCAGGGAGACTGATTTTGGAGATTGTGATCTTTCCCACTGAATCACATGGCTTCTCAACTTCAGACTGAATGTGCACATGCCCGCGCTAAGGGCATTCCTCACCACAGAGGAACTCTCAAGGCCCTTGATCTCTTTCCTCCAATAAGATGATAATGGTTACTCCTTGTCAAGTGACTTTCGTTTGCCCAGCCTCGTGCTAAGTGGGTTACTTGTACAACCTTGTTCAAATATCACAGTAAGTCTATAAGCAAATGATATTCTTATTATTCTGTTGCTAGGTGTTAGAACTCAACTCTGAAAATTTAAGTGAGTTGCCCAAAATCACATGGAAGCAAAACCAGGATTTTTTTCCGTTTTTGTTTGTTTTTGGGAGACAAGGTCTCTCGTGTAGTTCAAGCTGGTCTTGAACTCACTATGTAGCCCAGGTTGGCCTTTAATGCATGGCAACTCTCCTGCCTCAGCCTTTTGCACACTACGATTTCAGACATGTGCTACCATGCCTGGACAGAGCCAGGATGCGTGCACAAATACGTCTGGCTCTCCCATCCAGATTCTTACTACTATATCATGTATTGGAAAATGGAGTGACAGACACACTCGTGACCTAGTTTTAGTTTCTTTCTGCTGCTCTACTGAATTACTACAAGCTTAGTGGCTTAAACAATGCAAACTTATTGTCTTATAGTTCTGTATGTCAGAAATCTGATACAGGTCTCACCGGGCTAAAATCAAGAAATTGGCAGAGCTGTGTTCTTTTCTGTAAGCCTTTAGGGGGATCTGTTTTCTTTGTCTTTTCTAGCTTCTACAGGCTGCTCACATTCTGTCTAATAAAGCCAGCAGTATCTTATCACCTTGACCTTCTTCTATTGTTCTCTTTCTCTAAGACCACATTATGCAGAGGTTTTCTACTTCTAAGAATTCTTGTGATTTGATTGGGTTATCCAGAAAACTCAGTTTAATTTTCTTATCTTAAGGTCTCCAACTTTAACTGCATTTGCAAAGTGTTTCATGCTATGCAAGGCAACACCTTCACAGGTCAACTTTCTGTTACTATAACAAATACCTGAATTAATCACCTTATAAAGAGGAAAGGTTTATTCTTAGCTCATGTTTCAGAGGTTCCAGTGCACGGCTGTCAGCCCCTTTGCTTTCGGCCAGTGGTGGCACATGCTGGCAGGAGCACATAGCAGAGCAAAGCCATTTGCTTCATTGCCAGGTCAACGAAAGCAAGCAAGAGACCAGGGTTGTGTCTGACAACCCCCGTGGAGGTCCCCTGCAAGGACCTGCAGACCTCTCTCTAGGTTCATCTCCTAAGCAGTCAACTACCTCACAATGGTACATGTGCTGACAAAGCCTTTGCTACATGGGCTCTGAGGGGGCATTTTTGATCCAACTGTAGCAAGAGGGTCCTGGGGTCAGGATGTTGATGTGTTTGTTCTGATCACCACGGTTGAGTTCTGCTCTATCAGATGGCTTCTGTGGGGAGGTAAACTGAGTTTTATAAGATGAAAGCAATGTAAATGAGTAGCAAAATTGCTTTGAAGAATAACAGAAACTTTCCCTGATTTGTACTCATGCTTCACTGAAAAAATTGTGGACAAAAGGAAGAAGCAGCTATGGAGAGGAACAGAACAGTGTAGATGATATGTAAGGCTGGGATGGAGAGAATTGTGTGGGGTCGCTTAGCTTCTGGTGGAAGAGGAGTTGCAGAAATGTCTCTGGTATCAGATGCTTTTGTTGGTAAGCAACAGAATATCTCACTAATGCTAGGCTAAACTGTAGATACTGAACTGTCCTTCATTTAAGGAAGTCTAGAGGGCTTGATGCTCCAGGGCTTGTTAGAGTTCAACAAGACCTTCCAGGACCCATGCTCTTTCCATCTTTAGCTTCAACATCTGTAGCATAATGCTCGTGGTCATGAGGTGGCTGCCTCAATGCAATGGGTCACATCTGTACACTGCAGCATCCTAAACAGGAAGGAAGGAGGATAGCTTTGGAATCCTTATGAGATCTTTTTCCTTTCATGTTGGACAGACACTCGTAGTCAACTCAAGCCCTGGCAGAGAGGAAAGAGCTTACCAGGTCCATTTGATCACTTGTGGTCACCCCTTGGAGCCAGGTCCATTGCCACTTGAACAAAATGGAAGAAGTGGGCAGTGACCCTTCTCTCCCAGCCGAGAAAACCTTGCTTGAGGTCTGTCCTAGTTAGGTGTGTGAGACACATTACATTTAGGATGGACCCAGACTGCACTCTATCCCTGCAGCTCACTTGTGACTTGCTTTTCTTCCTTCCTTTTAGAACGAGTTTATTAGGTACCAGTGGGCATTACCTCGGCAAATTACTGAACTTCTCTGAAAGGTCAACATTTTCACTGATGAATATTTTCAACATCCACCTTCCAAAGTTATTTAGGGTTAAAATGGTACATGACACAGGTGAAACTGCCTGGCTGGATACTTAGAATACATGAAATAAATGGTTAAAGAGCTACAATTATAGGGGTTTGTGTGTCAGATGACTGGGCTCTGAATGTCCATGCATTGAAATGTTTTGGGAGCCTTTCAGAGTCCATATAATAACTCTATTGCATATTCTTTTTGTTATTTGGGTTCTCTTGTTCTGTGATGCCACTTGAAATTGCTTGGGCCCATTGAAAGGAATCTTCTTGTGCTGGTAATTTCAAGCAGTTGGGTAGGTGAGAAATAACTGTGTTTCCCTTCATTTCAAGTGGATCATCAGGCAAGACAGGGCAGGGCTGACCACTGTCACTGGGCTGGGAATTGGTGGGGCTTCTAACCAGCTGAGGTGGATCCCGGTCACTGATCCTTTCTCAAGGAGGACGGCAACCTTGACTTAGACCACTGTGGGTCAAAATCACCATCTGAAGATGGTGGTAGAGGGCTGAGGTTCACCCTGTCTGTGGGGCCAGCCGAGTACTTGAGGCCATACAGCTCTGATTCTTTTTCATGCCTCAGTTCAGGACTTATTGCTCTAAGGAAGTGGGGTGACATAATCCAACTGGGGAGAAAAGACGAGGAAAAAGGCAGACTACTCTCTAGTCTGTGTTTATTATTGGTAAAAGTAACATTTCAGTTTTTGTATATATAGCTCCATGCTCTGGCCCTCCCAAAACAGCAATCCCAAGACAACATTCCCACACACGTGAACTAAACTGTCGTCCCTCACTCATCCAGTGTCACTAACCTTTCAAGGCCATTAGATCATTTTTCCAGTTCTTGCCTCTGTGACAAAGCTGAATCTTGCCGTCCAGTGAATTCTGGGCCAGCTGCATCAGCAACCCAGGAAGCCTACTAAAAACGCAAAGCCCAGGATCCTGCACCATGGGTCCAACTCGGTAATTCTACAAGACCAGTGATACTAAGCAGGTACCTCAAAGTGTGAGATGCTCTGCTCTACAGCACTCCACTGGTCCCTTAGCTTATCATGATAGTTATAGCTCAGTTATGGGTTGAATGTTGCCCCCAAGAGCTCATATGATAGAGGCTTAGTCCTCCGTGTGGTGATATGAAAAGTTGTGAGACCTTTAGGAGGTGGGATGTTCTTAGGTCTTTGGAGGATCTGCACTTGAGAGCATTTAATTTAGTTCTCATAGGACCTTGGTCAGTTCTCTAGAAAGCACTGTTATGAAAGAGAAAGACTGGCCCCTCTGCAGTCTCTGAGTTTGGGTCCCTTCCTTTGAACTTTGCACACACACTAGTCCTCTGATGTCATCCACTATAATATAATGTAGTCAGGGGCAGGAATGTTCTCCAAAGCTGGCATCACACTGCTCAGTGTTTGGACTTTCAGTCTCCAAAACTGTGAGGTAAGTAAGCCTATTTTGTTTATGCTGCACAGCCTCAGGTGTTTTGTTACTGCATCAGAAAACAGACAAATACACCAATTGTTTTAGATCTAAGACTTTGCAGTTTAGAATGCTTCTCACTGGCAAACCAGGTTTTTCAAATGTTACCCATTGGGCTCCTCTTTTATTTGACACATTCATTATCCTAAACTTCAAAAAGAGCCTCTAAAACTGCTTCAGGGTTTAGTTATTGTATAGATATTTGTACATGGCCTTGTACAGAGGATCATTTTATGTACTAATTTTGTACTTACTGTTTCACTAAACAATAGGACTCAACTATTTGTTCCTTTGCCCATTCTTTTATCTATCATCTGTAATCCATGCATGGAATTTGCATAGAGGCAGTAAAATGTATTTAATCAGTTCTCCACTGTTGTACACCTGAGTTACTTTTTATGAAAAATTTTAAATTGCAGTACTGTTTTAAAATCTTGTATCAGGGTTTTTATATTACTTTTAGTTTTTCATAAAAAATTATGTTATTTTATTACAGTAAGTAATATGACAATGCATAACACACTAAATATTTGGTATCAGTTGGGAACTTAACATGTGTAACAAAATGATGCCACATTTTCAGATGACATTGGAAGAACTGGGGCAAAAGATTAGAATTTTTAAACTTTTCAGTACTAGGAATTGAGCTCAAATAACTTGCACTGAGCCACACACCTCCAGCTCTCCAGCTCTTCTTTTTTTTTTTTTTTTTTTATCGGCACCAGGGATCGAACTCACAACTGCCTGCTTGCAAGGTAGGTTCTTATGCCACTAAGCTAAATCTCCAGTCCCTAGCTCTTTTTTCTTGAAGACTGGTTCTTGTTAAGTTGCCCTGCTAGTCTCAAACTTGCTCTTCTTCTGCCAAAGCCTCCCCACTAGTCCAGATTTAGGTCTGCACTATGCTGGCTATTAGAACCTTTTCTGTGTACTATGATTTTGTGTTCAGCTCCACCAAAACTCATGTCGAAGGTTAATTCTTCAATGTGGTAGTGTCAGGTGGTGAGGCCTCCAGGATGTGGTTAGGTCACGGGGCACTGCTCTCATGAATGGATTAATGTTTTTCTCCAGATACTGGATTTCCTGTCTAAAGCCAGGATTAGGTCTCCCAGGAGTGAGGTGGCTCCTCCAGCATTGGATGGGTTAGTTATCCCAGAGCAGGTTGTTCTGCAGCAAGCCTGGCACCACTCTCCATCTCTTTTACACACATGTCCACTTCCTCCTCTGCTCCTGTACCATATGTGACAGCATGAAGCCCTTATCAGAATCTGGCCAGATGTAATAACCCAATCTTAGATAGCACTGTGAGCCAAAATAAATCTGTTTCCTTTATAAATTACCTAGCACAGGTATTTCAGTATAACAAAGATGGACCAAGAGACCATGACTATGTGATAAGATGGCCTAAATGTGACATATCAAGTCACAAATAATACAAAATGTGCAAGACTATTCAGTGATGTATAATTGCATATAAACTTCTTGTAAAAACTGGATACACAAGTTTAAAATTCATGTATTTGATTAGGTACATTTAAAGGTTCTATTTAACAAAAGATACCATGAATAATGCACAAACAGGTTAGAAGATGTTGGTAAATGTCTAAAACTTACCAAGGACTAGTAACTATTTTCTAGTATATTCAAGAAACTCCAGCAACTCAAAAATTGTTTTAAAAAGATCAAAACAAAAACCAGCAATAGCATAGGATAGTAACAGACAACTAGCCAGAAAAAGAAAATCAAAAGTCTAAACATCATGACCAAGAATGTTTCACTTTGGTAATCAAAAAAGACAAACTAAAGCGATAAGTAGCTCTACTAGTCTAGAATAATTAAGATATAGTTGATGTTAAATGTAAGAGAGATGCAATAGGAACCCTGGTCCACTCTGGGAGGAGGTAGACTGGTGAAGGTCTTGTTGGGTGTCATATAGGAAGATTAAGTCAGATTAAATGTACAAGTCTCCTGAAGCCCAGCACTACCTCACTGGATAGATATCATCAGGAACATCTCACCTGTCCTCTAAAGGAACATGGATGAGTATGTTCATCACAGTGTTGTATACAATGATTAGACATTGAAGGTTGCCCGTATGAGCATTTTTGGAAAATTGGAAAGGAAAAATTTGTTGGAGATAGTTTGTATATCAGCTAGAAGAAATGGATTTTGCTACATATGTCTATGGATTTGTATCTTAAAAACAGGGTGGAAGATGAAGAAGAAAAAACTAGAAAATGTTATATATACAATACCTTTAATTAATTGTTTGCAGGAGCTCATGCACACCAAAAGATCCACTTTAGGTGCAGTAGCAAGATTGCCCACAGTCAAGAAAGAATAAAGAAGGGAGAGGGGAGGGAGGATAACAAACACGAGATGAACCTTGATGGGCCACTCAGGCAAGGAAGGCCCTTTGTGTCTGGAGGCATTTGTGGGGGTCTTTATTTATATCTATAGAGGTACCTCGGACCACAAACTTAATTCGATTTGTAATCAGAATTGTGGAAAGAATTGAGTTCATGAGCCACATACCATTGTATAATTATTTCTATAGTGTCTTAGTTACTTTTCTCATTGTTGAGACAAAATACATCCAAAGTTAAAGGAGGAAAGATTTATTGGAGTTCAGTTTGTAGACATCTCAGTTCGTAGTTGGTTGGCACCAAGGAAGTTTGGGAGGTGGGGGCATTGCAAAGGAAAAACATTCCATGGCGGGCAGAAAGCAGAAGGGAGCAAGCAGCAGTACAGAGAAGTGGCAAGTAGTGAAGAGTACCAGCAGCCCTCTTTCTGTCCCTTACGTTCTATATAGCACTCACACCCAGGGTGGGCCTTCCTATTACCCACTCCCAGAACTATGCCGAAACCAACCAGTGGCCTGATTTAGTAATTACACCCCCTTGATCCCAGCATCACAAACTTAATTCCAGCATCACAGGATCTAAATCAAGCCACCTCTGAAAAGTCCCACCTATGACTGCGTAAGGCTTTGGGGGGACATCTAGACACAAGCCATAACACATAGATTGAATTTTGGAAGTAAGATGATTTTCCTATAGTTTCAAGTTATCAAGATGGAAAAACAGTAGGACTCTCCACTGGTTGGAGAAGGTCTTTCAGAAGAAACCCCTCACTTATTTCTGAGGTTGGGAGTCTTTCCCCTTTATCCCACGGCAGTGATATCTGCCTCCACTTTCTGGCTGCCCCGAAAGATAATGAGGCAGCTGTTCAAAGATGAGGTTGCTGATCAACTCAAAGGGGATGGGATCCTATGCACGCAGATTATCTCATGACAACATCAGGTTAGGCTTGCACATTAGGATCACAGGATCTCAAACTCTGCCTTGAAGGAGTCTCTGAAGTTGACCTCTCATCCATTAGAAGAGACTCTACAACAACCTTCTGCAGAGGTAAAGAGCTCATAGCCTGTGAGGGAATTGCCATTCTCCTTCCTTTCCAGCCCTACCTGCCCCAGGCTTCCTTCAGTGCAGTTTTGCACGCCTCTGAGTCTAGCCCTTGCCCCCACCTAGAATCTTACTGTTCTAAATAGGCTATCGCATCAAAGAGAGAAACAGGAAGGATTTGCTGATGGGAAATGGTTTCCGTGCCCCAGCTCTGGGAACAAACCACTCCTCAGATCTCAGGCAGCTTAAGCACCAATAGCTAAGAGTGGTTTGACAGTCTGAAGGGTTATAAGATGAATACACAGATGAAGAAGAGGAAGAGGAAGAGGAAGGCAAAGAAGAAAATGAAATAGATAGATGATAGACGACAGATAAATAGATGTAGATAGATAGATAGCATATACATTAGGAGCTGCATGTGGTCTGCAAAGCCTAAAATATTTACTGTATGAAACTTTCCAGAGCAAGATTTGCGGACTGCTACCCAGGATCCTTTACTGACCAGCAGCAACATTGGCACATCTTGGGGATGTCCTGGAAATGCAGTTTCTGGTGCACCTCCAGCACTTCTGAATCCAAACATGCACTCTCACGAGAGCCCCTGGAGACTTGAGCAAAGGGAAAGTTTCCCACTTGGGGATCTCCTGGCACAGCTGGATTGGTTGCTAAGGGGCCAGCTCTCGGACCAGAAGTAGGGATTAGAATCTTCTTCTTTGTGAGAGCCTGGGCGCTCCTTTATCTTTTTATCAAGTCCATATTACTGATATGGGGGTGAGCATAACTTTCACTGCACGGGGTTTCCTGGGGCTTGAGTTAGATCAACAAACCGCAGGGAGGACTCTGTGAATGTGAGCCTTGGATCCTACCCCACTGCTTTCTAAGCGCAGCAGCCTTCAGCTCCCTGCTGCGGAGCAGGGGAACACACTTTGCATAGATGCCCAGAGCTTCTGCACAGATGGCCTTGGGTGTTTCCTGAGAACCCCAGCTATGCAAATGCTGGGAGCCAGCAGGTGAGGAGGCTGAGGGCAAGCCTGAGGCGGCCCCACCTGTCAGCCGGTACCAGGACAGACGATTGCTTTCTGATTGGGGATGAATCGGTTTGTGTGGGCCCCAGTTACAGGTGCTTGTTTCCCTGAGAAACAGTCAGTGTTTTGGATCACATTGAAACAAGGTTAACACGTCAGAAAAACAAACAAAACTCTGCCTCCACCCAGAGGCTGCCTTGGACCTGACCTTGCCTCTTGTTGGCCTTCCTGGGGCCACACTATGGTCACCAGGCTGTCTGATTTGCATTTAGTGCCTTCTTTTCCTGGCCTGGGGTCAAGGTGATATTACCTGGGTGGGTTCTGGGAAGGGCAGGGGAGCTAGCAGAAGGTGGAGGAAAAGTGGGCGGTTATTTAAATGACCAAAATAGGAGTTCAGTTTGGATCAGATTCCAAGTGAAGACCTGAGACAAAGAGAGGACGCTTTGTTCTGTGCTTGCCAGGGAGATCCTGCGAGGAGGGACAGAGGGACAAGTGTTTATTCTACAGGACATCCCAGTTTTGCTTCCTGTTTGGCTTTCTGAGGGCTGCTTGTGTAGGGATTAATGAAGACCATCCAAACATTTTCAAGGATACAAACTCTAGAAAAGCCTTTGTCCCTAAGCCCTGCTTCCTTTAATAACATACACAGTTCACACCGCATTGTCTCAGCACAAAGCTGCTCTGTGGGCTGTGAACCTGATGTCTGTTAATGAATTTTTCCCATGATGGGAATTACAAGTAAATTCCACAGAAGATGCATCTTTTGAGGGAGATGGTATTTTTTCATATAATTATTTATAAATTTGTACATTTCTATGGGGTATATTAGAGTGATTTGATACATATATACAATGTGTATCAATCAAATTAGGGTAATAAGGCTTTCCATCTCTTCAACAATTAATCGTTTTTATGTGTTAGAATTTCATACTCTTGTGGTCATCTTGAAATCTTTCAGAGACTGTTTTAATCGGTAGGCACCTAACTGTGCTAACGACCAAGCAGGGGATCCCTCTGCTCTGTGCGTTTGTGCTCCTTACTGAGCTGCCCTGTTACGGTCCCTCCAGCTCTCTCCTTCCCAGTCTCTGACTGCTACCCCGCTCTGTTCATCTGCAAACCTGCATTGCTGCTTTGCACACGTGAGTGAAAACATATGACCCAGCAATTCCACTACTGGAATTTCATCTCGAAAGGAGATGGAAACCCTAACGCTAAAGAGATATTCGTACTTGCATGTTTATCATAGCACTTCACAAGAGCTAAAATGTGGAATCAGCTCAGGTGATCTTCAGTGGACAATTGAAGAGAATGCTTTATACAATGGAATACTATTCAGTCATAGAGAGATTAAGTCCTATTTTTTGTGATAATGTTGATGGATGTCTTTACGGAACTAAAACAAGTTACACCAAGAAAAGAGATGCATTTTCTAAAAAAAACTACACGTACACACACACACACACACACACACACACACACACACACACACACACATATACTCAGCTAGCTGGCATGTATTCAGCATTTGGTTACTTAGTTTTAAAACCATTTGGCAAGTTGGGAGGAGTTTGATATGACAAGTTTTGCACGTCTGAGTTCTAGATCAGGCTCTTCTGTACTAACTTAGTCATGTGATCTTTATTAGTCCCTTAACCACAGTTTTTGTCAAAATAGTAGGTATCCATGGTGATGCGTGGAACTCTAAGGCTTCCATTGGCTGGTGGAGAGGTCTGCATAGCCAGTGGGCGGAGCCAGGAGTAATAACAGGAGGGCTTCAGCCTCTTTCATTTTCTTTTCTAGAATCTCTCTTTTTTTCTGTTTTATACATCAGGCATCAAGAAAATCTGTGTGAAGGAAAAGTTGTCAAGCCTGACCTAAAACCACTTCAAGTGACCTCTATAGTAGAGTGATCATATATAATTTATGAGCCACACTGTGGCAGCTTTTGAATTGAAAAGGATAGAACAACAAACGAATGGGTCTGTCTCCAACCAACAGAGATACATTGTCCTCCCACTACTAAGTCCTCTTCCCACTCAGAGTTTCCCTCTGTTTTCTATCTTATAATTCTGTGGCTTGACTGCCTGATCCTCCTTAGTACAGTATCACCCAGAATTCTGGGAGCAGCCCCAGGGACAGCAGCAGTTGAGGACAGCCTCAGGGAACAAAGTCATTAGGTGATAGCCTCAGGGCCAGCAGTCATCAGGAGCAGCTCTAGGGACAGAAACCATCAGGGCATAGCACCATGAGCTTATGGCTGGGAGAAATGCACCCAGGAGGCCACCTGCAAATGACAGATGGCACAAATGCAGCGTGGTGCTTGTTGTGAATCATGCGAGCATCACAAGTTACATTGTGAAAACATTAGTGAATTAACCAGCAATTATCCCTCAAGCAAATGCCCACAAGAACCCAGGCCTACATGTGAGTATGGGGGGTGAAACTAAGCAAAAAAGGTTCCAAGCTTAGGTCTTCATGATGGGGGAGATTCCGTGGAGGGAGATCATGGGCAGAAAGGAAGGTTATATTCTCCAGGAAGGTTGTTAGGTAAAGGATTCTGCCATATTAGGAGAAATCTGGTAAGATTTCTGTAAAGGAAATAAAAACTGTGGACCAGTGAGGTTCTCTCTCCCCACCTCGCTCCATCACTGGACAGGGCAGGACTTGTCTGTCAGGATCTGATCCTACAGGGCTTGGTTAGCTCTGGTCTTGTTGAGATACTTTACCCACTCACTTTATTAAATATCCTCCACTTTACTCATCCGCCCAGTGTTTTATCCTGCAGTGCTCTACCTGTGTTTTCTGTTCCAGGAATGCTTCCTGCAGCTGAATGACCCTACTGCTTCTTCTGGAAGTCTCACTCATGGTGACATTCACAGCAGAGGGACACAGCAAGGAGGAGTGTGCTGGTGGGTAGGGCAGGTGGTCTTGCGCTTGATGATTTTTTCTGCTTGCCTTTTGGGAGGTAAATAACAGTGAGGAACTCTGTGGCTAGGATTGGAATGTGGGTCTGCATTCTAATCCCTGCTGGCCAGCTCTACACCACTGAGCAAGCGTGGCCACTGTCTGAGTTCTGGTCTTTTCATCCACAAAGCAGGTTATGCTCCTCTTTCCTCTACTATTATAGGATGATAATAAGGATCCCTCAAGATGGTCACCACTACTCTGCTCTCTGCAAGAGTCCTGCAAAATCTTGAGATTTTGCTCTCCTGGATACCGCAGCTTTCCCACCCTCTGACCCGCTTCGTCCCGCTCCAGGGGTTGCTGTCTGTCACCACTGCCACTGTGAAATTCCTTCATTTTTCCTTCATTTTTGCACAGCACAACCCACATTGCACATGTACCAATAAGTCAGACTTTGGTGACTTTGAGGAGACGGAAGGACACCGCACTGCAAGCAACTAAGTAATTAAACACTGGGCTTTCACTGGAGCACTACTTTGCTCACTTCTGACGGCTAGGCATCTGCTCCTGGTATCAGTAATGTCTTGCGCCTCTTTCCTCTGCTGGGCTCACAGCAGCATGGAAAATCATCCTGAAAATCATTTTGAAGGGCAATTTAGCCTCTCCATTCCTGATTCCCAAGCTCCACTCTGGCTTCCCTTGATGTCTCCAAAAGCTCACAAATATGCTTTTCTAAACAATATGCCGTATACTCTGTGTACTTTTTGTCATAATCTGTGTAAATAAGAAAGAATGAAACAGAGTCCAGCTTAGGAAATGGGTTGGGATATATGGGCCAAGAAAGCGTCAAGTGCTGAGATTGCTGGCCAGCAGCAATGTGGCCCTCAGAGGTCCTAGCAAACTGAAAGGGGCCCAGAATCCAGAGGAGACATGGCGGCCACTACGTGAGCAAGAGGCCCCTGCTCTGTGCCTGCCATAGAGACAGCTGCTGATCCTTCAATGGAATCGATTTAGATCCTTGGCCATTTGAAGGTAGACACATCCCAGTGGGAGCACCCAAAGTTAGGATGACACGCCACCCAGTTTCCAGGACTCTGTTCTTCTTTATGCTCTTGGCTAATACCAGAAGATTTGGGAGCAGGACTTGCCTTCTCTCTCCTTCCAGCACCATAGCCCCAAACCAACTCTCACAGTCACTGCCCTGCTCTCAGGAGAAAATAGAGGAGCTCTTTGTGTAATGTGGGCAGGGCACATTTGGCTTCTCACTGGACCCTCATTGACTAATTATGTCACTGCAAACAGGAGAATGTGTTTGGAAGCCTAAAACCTGGAAAATGGGATAAAAGGATGCATGGATTTCATTAATCACTATCGCACAGGTGGGACCGAGCTGTGGCTGATTCTGGATGCAGCAAGGGTCTGGGGAGCTCCTGCATTCTATCAGGTGTGAAAGGAAGAAATGAGGACGGTTATTACTGGCTGCACTGTAACTAATCACAGTGAGAGTGCTGCCAGGGCAGCGTGGGCACCCAACAGGGCTGCAGGGAGGGGGCTCATATAAATGCTAACAATGCGAGCACCTGGCCCAGGTGGTGGTAGCAGGAGCTGCCCCTCAGACAGCAGAGTGATCTCTCTTTAATTCCCAGATGTTTTAAGCACAGTGATGGTGAATCTTTTAGAGACTAAGTGCCCAAACTGCAACCCAAAACGTGCTCATTTATTGCAAAGTGCCAATGCTCCATTTAAACCTGAACGCTGAGGTTTTCGTTTAGAACCACAACTCATACACTGACATCTTTTGTCTTAAAAGTAAAATACAATAACATAGCTTTCAATGATACAAACATTTTTATTGAAAGATGAACGTTTGCATTTGGTGTGCTTTGGCACAACCAATCTGATTTTTGCTGTTGTATGCATGCTGATAATCTGTCAAACCTTGGCTGGGGTGACATGGCTTGGGTGCTGTCAGAGAGGCTCTGCATGCCCATTGTGGCACATGTGCCATAGGTTCACCTCACTCTTTTAAATTCTAGGTACCAGCATTTGGAGGGAAGAAAGGAAGTAGCTGTCTCCAAAAGATGTCACAGGTTAAAGCTGAAATCCTCATGGATTTCTCCCATTTCAGAAACACTGCTGCCTGTTTTATTTCATTCATTCCTTACTCCTGAACCATGTAGTCAGAGAAATTTTGTATCAGGAATGGCAAAGGACTTCTTCACCACATTTAGAGCATCCTGAGGTTGCTGTATCCCAGAATGGGCAGTCAGAGGTCATCAGAGCAGATGCACGTACCCAGCTGGGTGACCCTGAGCTTATATATTCAGCTTCTGCAAATCGCAGTTTCCTCATCAGAAAAGTGAGGCCCAGGGCAGCTGCAGAGATTCACTGAGACACATGCAAACAGGTTCAGTTCAGGCCTAAGTGTTAGCCGCTGTCGCCCCCACCCACCAGTGCCATCATCACTGTTATCAGTTCTCGCTACTTCTGTTTGTGGTCATGCTAAGTAGTGAACTTGAAGGAAGATTGGCTCAGCAGGGAATGGAGGCATACTGTCATATGCTTTCCTCTCCTCTCCTAGAAAACAAAGCGTCCTTTGAAAAAGGAATTGCTTTCGTTTCCCATGGGAAGTAATTTCTACAACCCACGAGTAAATGCAGTCTAATGACTAGAATGTGACAGTAGCTATCAAGAATGAAATGTTCCATAAACAGTGCTGCCTCCTAGAATTACTCAATCTCAGCGCTCTGTTTGGATTGTCTCTTGCCCCCCTTTACTGCTTCTTGCCAGTCTCCTATCACCCCCCATCTCTCTCCTCTCCAAAGTTTTTGGAATCATTAGACCTGGCCAGCACCCTCAAACCTCCAAAGAGAGCAGAGCTGTGCTGGGGCTCAGGCTAAAGCCCAAAGGCCTAGAAGTAACTTTGCGTACTGCACGGCCGGGGAGAGGAAGGGAGCTGGGTGAAAGGGCATTTTGCCAATAGGAGGACCATGCCTCATGCATTTTCAGGGGAACATCGTTTAATCTCAGAACATCTGCAACAGTCTGCAACATATTTTCTCCAGGGTTTGACTCTAAGCTGACAAAAGATACCAGCCCTCCTCCCCCAGATTCTATGACATATCTAGCTATTATTGAACAAACATCAGTTAGGTTCTTGTCTTGAAGCCCCGTCAGCCCGAATAGGAACTATGCCAGCACACTTATCATCGCTGACAGGCTCGTAACTCACCTGCTGATAACACGGCTCCCTGCAGTGGGGGGCACTTCTCTCGCTTCTTCGAAAGCATTGTTCCCAGGCATGAGCAAAATAATTACGAGCCCTTTGAGTTTATGTGTACTTTTCTGGAGTAAGCAAGAATTCCATAATCAACTCAATATACCTGGAAGACATACAATAAATGTGAATGAATTCGATATTTTTCTGAAATAACCCATAGGGCTTATTTTTCCACTGTTTAAATTTCCTTTCTGCCCCCTCAGTAGTGGAACCTCCAACTTTTAAAAAGTACATGACTTAATGCTTTCATTTTAAGGGTAAACAAAGGCCAGAGAGTATAAATTTCACCCTGGGAGCCAACATGGACAGTAAGGATGAGTAGCGAGCAGAGGCCAGAGGGCCAGACCAGGCCCCCAGACCACCCTTATCACCATATCTCTCTCCAGTGACAGCTGCTTCATTATTTGCTTTGCAGATGGATTTTGCCCTTGACTTTGTCCTCTCTTCTAAATCAGAAACTTTACCCAGCTTGTGACATCTTTTATATGACGTCTGAAGCTCGAAAATGTTTTCTGAATCAGTACTTTTTTCATAGAGAAGTTTGCCCCGCACATCTGCATTTGTTTGTCTTACAGCGTGCGCTGTCTGCAGGACAGCCCTGGGCTAAGCCCAAAGGCTGCGGCTTGACTTGGCTCTCACCATCCCTTCTGCCTCGTACCCAGCCCGCTTTACTCCCCTACTTATCAGGCTGCTGCCAGCCTCTGAATGTAACCTGCACCAGAAACATAACTCACACCTTCATGGGCCCTGGTGCTCCAGCCTGCGGACCAGCAGGAGACCCCACTTCTCAAGCGCTGTCTGACACAGCTGAGAATCCTCAAGTCCATGGCTTGAGCTACCCAGACTCTTCCCCAAAAACTGTGTGAATAACCACAGATTGCATTCTCATGGTTTCCTTGGCCTCTAGTGCCTATAATTTTGACTCATGATGACTTAAAAGAGTCCAGATCTCCCCTCACTCTCTTTTTCCTAGGTCAACCAAGAAGTATATGCAGGGAGAGGTAGTGAGGAGCGTTAGGGTAAGGATTGTAATAATACTCTGCTGGCAGATATAACTTAAAATTTAACTTCCACGGGGACCTTTTACCAAACTTTCTTCTGTGCAAAACCCTATCATTCTGTTCCCCCACTCTCAGTGCTCCTTTCCCCAACTCAAAATTCTTTATCTAAGCCGCCTCGTGCTGGGAGAGCAGAGGTCTCTTGTTCCGTTTACACTGTCCATCTCCTATGGGAAAGTCAGCATCCTCTAGTTCCCCTCCCAGGGCTTCCACCTTTGTGCACTGGTCCTTCAGGAGGTACATTCCAAAGCTGCTGTTTTTGCAACAAAGCAGTTAGGTTTCCGGGTCCCTCACCTGATAGGTTGTACCTGTTGTTCACTGCACAAGATCACCAGTTGAGGGGGCAGATGAGTGCTGAAGGCTGGGTCCTGCTTTGCTCACAAAGCCAAGAGCACTAGGTCTGGCCCTGTCCATCTCCTACTTGTCTGCGCTGACCCTAGCTATTGTCTTGCTCCCAAAGAGGCTCTTTTCCTGCTTCCCACAAAGTGCCATATGGGCTGGGGGTGGGGAGAGGCTGATTGGAAAACATTTTGTGTAGGAAATGTGAGTTTCTTTCCTTTTTACCAATGCCACCCCAGCTTGTTTACGACCCTAGAAATTCTTCCTAACTTTCTCCAGGTTTGCTGTGGAGCCCCTTCACCACAGTACAGGAGAGATCCCAGCAAGGAAATCCCCCGCCTCTGAACACAGTGGACCTTAACCCCACCGGGGGACGTCTGGGCTCCTCAAGACCCAGGCCGCAGCTGGGCCAGCCGCTGTTGAGTTCCTTTGCCTGAGCGGTGCACTCGGTTGTCAGCCCAGCAGCCCCACGCTGCAGGTCCCTGCGCTCAGCCTGTCACCTCCCATTACCCGAGCTCTGGTTGGGAAGAGCATCTGGCGCGAGTGTCTGCAGGCCCAGGGGGTGAATTTAGGTTGGGTTTCAAGGCTGAGCTAAGCAATCTTTCTGCTGAGCTCCGGGAGCTCAGGCGCTGTGGCGCTGGGCGCAGTGGGCTTTCAGCTGAGCTGGGGATGTAGGGCGGGGAAGGAGGCGCCAGGCAAAGGCAGCCCAGCTCTACAGAGCGCCTGGGGCGAGCCTGCAGCCTCCCGCGGGATGCAAGCTGCGTGACGGCTGGGTTTCTGGCGACAGCGTCCTCTCCTGGCGAGCCTGGGCCCAGCTGACTCAGGACACAGTCACAGCAGAGAGCCCTCAAATCCTCGTCCTTCTCTGCAGTGGTGGAGAGGCCCCCGGTGCTGATGGACCTGGTTGGACCGCTGGCTTCCTCAACCCCACCTGGTTATTGATCTCCATAGCCTAGATTCCTCCTATAAAACAGGAATGAGAACAGTAACTGTTTGGAAGGCTTTAGGGAAAATCAAGGGAAAGCCTTGGAAACTTGTAGCCCAGTGCACCGCAGGCTCTAACTGCTTACTTGGTGAAGGCGATGTGTAATTTTGACTGGAAGCTGCCATTTTTATCTTCCTCTGAAGCCCCAGCTGCAGGAAGTGAGGCCCTTGAGGACCCCAGGTGCCAGCATTCTGTGGGAGCTCATTGGGAACCGAAACCTGGGCTTTGCTCCAAACCTTCTGAGTAGAGAATCAGCGTTTAGCAGATCTGGGTACATCGTGTTCACGCTGCAGCCTGAGAAGCAATGGCCTGGAACATTCCAAGTGCTTCAATCCTTTACACATAACGATTAGCTGGTGTTTTAGTCACTCTGGGCATGTATTTGTGAGGTGTGTCCATGTACCCCGACTCTCCCTTCACTGGCTGTAACATTCTCTCCAAGCTAGGATCCAGCAGCACAGTATGGGCTGAGGCCCTATTGCCTTTCCCGTCCCCCATGGCCTCAGAAGAGAGTGCTGGAGAACCCAGCACATGATGAAGATGCAAGGAAGCAGAGAGGAACCCGAAAGTCTGGACGACCCACAGCCCTCGTTTCCCCTGCAGCCTCTAGGTCCTGTCCCTTACGCCTGTGTGAATGGGAACCAATGGGGTGAGGCCCAGTGTCTGAGGCCCAGCTTCAATTTGACTGGCTCTTGCCTTGGCTGCAGATTCAGCCTTAGAGCTAGACCCCCAGGTCCTCCGGGTTCGATGGGACTGGGCCTAGAAGGAACCATTTGTTTCATTTATCTGTTGAATGTCTGTTACATACTGAGTAGTATCCAGGTTGCTGCACCCCAGGTCATGGTCTTGCTGGACCTTTAGGTCAGCTGTCACCTTCCAGGTAAGCTAGAGGTGGACTAGCAGAGGGATCCTTGGTGAATGGCCCAGATCCCCTGGTCCCCAAGTTGGACCTCTGGTTCCCCCTGAACTGCTAGCAGCTAGCTCTCAGCTTGATCCCTTTCTGGGATGCCCTTGGTCATTGTCACACCCCCACCCCAGGGCAGTCCCAACCAATACCTGTTAGATAGAGGGGGCACCCATTGGAGCAATTCCAAAGGGCCAGGTTTGCCAGGACCACCTATGAGGCCTTGCCTGTAACTGCAGGCCAAGCCACCCTTCCTCTGTCCGCAGTCTAGCTGTTGTCAGCCTGCCTGGATATTGGTCTTGGCTGACCGTACTCCCTAACAAATACTTGCCAATAGTTCTGACTGAGACTGTGTTCAGGAAACAGACAGTGAAAAGCCGAAATAACAACACATTTAGTTTAAGGATATTGTCTTTACTTTCAATTCTAGAATTAAACAAAACTTCATTTCATAAACAGAGTCCATTCCAAGGAGATGGTCAGACAAGGTTGGTTTTATAGACAGAGAAGGGCTAAAGAAAGCAGAAACAAAACAAGAGAGTCATTTCAGAGAGACTTTTCTTATAAGGTGAGGACAGGGAAACAGAACCATAGAAACATAACTGAGTGGCTAACCTTGGGTTTCTGCACGTCACTTTTTCTAAGGATAAGAGTGAGGGTCTTTGCTGTCATGCTGACTGAAATGCCTTTTGAGGGGAGAAGACCTTGTTATCCCTCCTGATTCTTCAGAAGGCTAGATCATAACTTTGTTGTGGCTTGGTAATGTATGACTTCAGTGTGAGTGACTCTGTTTCAATTTTAAAGTCTGGTCTTTTAAATCCTGTGCAGTAGCCTAGCCCAAAACAGTGGCTTCCAGTAATTTGTATTTAATAAGACTTTTTTTTGCTAATATTGCCTATGTCAAAGAGCCTTTGGGTATGGTAATAAATTACAGATAACAAACTTTCTCACATTAATACATAGCCAGCCCTTTGTTTCTTCTGCAGGTGCTGAAGGCCTTTACATACATAAAGCAGAGTGATGATTGCATGTAACCTACACACATCTTCCCATATACCAAGTTTAACCTCACCTCAGTTGCTTATAATCCCTAATGCAGGTCACCACTGTGTACACAGCTGTTCTTCTGTATTTTTAGGGAGTCAATGACAAAATTTGTACATGTCTAGTACAGACACAATCGTAAGTAAATCTACAAAGCACTTGTCTGTATTTTTTTTTATAATATTTTCAATCAATGGTCAGACAAGGTTATAGCCATAGATGTGGAATCTTTGTGTATGGAGGGCTGATTGTATTGTGTTTCTGGTTTTTTTTTTTTTTTTTTTTTGCTTTAATGAAAGTTTTTATTATTTTCACCTCAATATTCAGTAATATAATAAAATCATGTTATATTTACTTTAGTGGTAATTTCCATCACAAAATTTTTAAAAGCCAAATAAAATATCATGATTATTCATTGTAGATTATAGCTAAACCTTCACTGTATTTCTATTTCTGGAAAAAGTTTCCTCAAACCTTTTTAAGAGTTTCTAACTGGGGAGAAGTTCTCAGGTGTCTTTACTTACTTAAGAAAAAAAGTATAAAATATAAATTTAATCTATAACATCTACATGCATATAATCTCATTTAAAAGAGGTAAATAATGCAGTAGAATGCACGGTGAGCTTCGAAATACACCTTTAGTCTGGGACCTTTCTTCAGTCTACTTCTTCCTCAGAGATAACTATCATTGGGGTATATTCTTCTAAATATACCTGACACTATGCATTCGTACATATAGAAATGTGTAGGAAAAAACACAACTTTTAACATAAGTGAGGTCAGCTTGTTTTAAGGCACTTGTTAAAGTTTTGAAGCTTAATGATTGCTTTTAAATCACTAAAAATGGAACTACCTAACGCTTTTTAAGGCTGTTCTGAATTCCTGAACATGGAGGTTCCAGATAGCCACTCCCTAGGCTTGAGACTTCAAATGTGCACCCATACAGTACCCAGTTCTTTTTTCCTGTAATCATCCAGGTGGATTATACGTTCTGTCTCACTGCAGTTATGAGGAGACACATGCCAACTCCAGAGTAAAAGCTACTTGTTTCATTTGGATGAAAGTATTAATCCATCCCTGGACACAATAAGGAAGGCTTCCTGTGAGATAGAAAACCCTCAAGACCAAGAAAGCCTGGATTCCTCAACCTCGACCTGCAGACAAATTGCCCTCTGGTTGTCTGAATAAAGAGAAGCTCTTGGGGAAAATGAGAACTTATATTTAGCCATATCGAGGCACTTTTGTTTTTTAATTCAACACAGCCAGTACATCTAACAAAGCTACTCCATTCTAGGCATTTTGGTTGTTCCTAATTTTCACTACTGGAGTGCTGAGCTGAGCCTGGGGCCTCCCAACTGTAACTCCAACACTATGGCATGCTAAACAAGAGGATTCCAAGTGCAAACTCAGCTTGGGGAACTCTGACTTGGTGAGACCTTGTCTCAAAATAAAAAGTTTAGAAAGGGTTACCAGTACTGAAGGTCCTGAATGCAATTCCTCGTGCCTTACACACAAAAAAAGGGCGCTTCTAGTTCAGCCATCACCAGTGACACAAGGCAGGGGCCATCACAGCAGAGGAGCTCTTACTGAGAGTTCTGGTCTCCTTCTCAAGCTGCAGCTCTCCCTGGTACTTAACAAAACCTGTAGTTAATAAAAACTGTAATTTTATTTAAATAAAAATTAAATTTTATTAATAAGTTCTTTAAAAATTTTTATTAAAAACTATAATTTTAATTAAATAAAGATTACAAGAGTGGCTATTTCGATCAGATGGTTACCTAGAAAAGGAACCATATGTTATTCACATTTCATTTTGAAAGAAATACCAAATTGTCTTCCATGGTCCTTACCCATCTCCCTGCCCCATGGATATTGTCTTTCCCCACTAATCTGATGAAGAAACAATGAATTTTGTTGTTTTAATCTGCAATTCTACGATTATAACAAAAAATGGTTTTTCATATTATCATTGGCCATTTGTAATCCCCACTTTCCAATTTGTTCTCTAAATTTAAAACAAAATGGTAAAAGATCTTTGAATGTCTTGAGGAGAAGAGAGGATTCTGTGTAATCAAAGCTATCTTCCCTTCTTGACTTTTAAAAAAATTTTTATTTAAAGAAAAACTAAAACAGAAAATGGGTAGAAATAATACATATTTCTAAACATATTACATATTTCTAAATAATACATACATATTTTTAGAAATAATACATATTTCTAAAAATAATACATAATTTCTAAACTAAAACAGAAAATGAGTAGAAATAATACATATTTTCAAAGAAAGACTAAAAAGTAAGAAATCACTAGTTGATATTTACATATTGTCCCTCTTACAAATAATTATTCAAGATACAAAAGTGAAGCATATAAAGTGGGAATTCAAACAGCGAGGCTACAACCATTTCTGTTCAAATATCCAACAAAAAGTAGTATGATTATCAATCCTACACACTTAAACATACATGCAGTTGTCCATATCTTCTTTTATATTGAGACTGAGCAAACCTAAGCAGACTAAAACCACTTTGAGCAAAAAATAATACTATTGCTGGGTTTCACATTATGACACTCCTGGATCAGCACTGGATACTTTAGTGTCTCTTTTTCTTCAGAGTATTTGTTCATTTCATCATATGTCATAAGATCATAAACTGTTCTCATAAACTGTTTGTAGGTTCTATGCATTCTATCCTTTCTATATTAGAGGGAGGAACAAAACAAAGCAAGACAAAACAAAACATTCCTATAAACAAATGACATGAAAAAGACACATAAGACTGCTGGACAAGGAGTTCTACCATGGTTACTGTGTTGTCTCTTGTTATCTTCAATAGAATTGGCTATATCATCAGATATAGTATAACTGAATATATGAGTACATAACAGTATTAATAAAAACACAGCTTTGTATATAGTATAAAACTTCAAAATCAGATAGTAATCAAATCAGAATGGGTAACATAATGACTCTTGTCATCTTCAGTGTAGTTGCCTAGACTCTCAGACTTGATACTATCAATCATATCAATTTTGAATAAAATCTGTCGATACCAAACAGCAATCAAACAAACCAGATCATACAAGGCTCCAGATTAAGTTAATAGGAAATTAAGAAATACCAAATTACTGTGCTATATCCTGGTGTTTTGGGGATAGCTGTCTGTACCCTCAAATCTAATGCAAGTAGACAAACTGGGACAGAATAAAATCTATCTAAGCACAGTGGTGCAAGTAATATGGATTTTAATTCTTGATACACTATTAACAATATCTTCTGCCATCTTTTTAAAGACTATTCCTCCCCTTTCACTTCCCCAGGGTGCACTGTGCATTTTTGGGTCTCACCAAGGCCCTAACCTGCAATTTACCTAAGTGGTTCCGAAACCTCCTGGACTTGATTGCTAATTATATTCTATATTCTGGTCTACTTGCCCCTATTACTCTCTGGTTCCCTGTCACATAGAGCATTGTTTTCTCATATTTGATTTTCAGTCCATGTACTCTTTTTCAGTTAATTGTATTTCCTATAAAGAGCATCTCCGTGGACCCTACCTCCTGATCTACTATACCTGTGATTCTCCCTTTTTTTTTTAGTTTAGTGTATCAAGGCCATCTATATTAGAGATTATAACCAACTTTCTCTGCCTTATTTCTGTTATGCTCTGTTTTGCTATTAGTTGTCTGTCTGTTTTCTTCATTCTTCTTTCTGCTCCATTCATTGAGGCCTCTCTGCCACTGTTCCTGGAATTTTGGTACTTTTCTCTTTCTCTAGAATACCCTGCAGTGTTCTCTGTAGAGTTGGATTGGTGGTTGCGAAGTTCCTCAGTTCCTCTTTGTCTTGGAAGCATCTTGTTTCTCCAGTAATTTCTAGAGACAGTTTTTCAGGGTATATCAATCTGGGCTGAAGGTTATTTTCTTTCAGGGCTTGGAATATTTCACTCCAAGCTCTTCTTGACTTGATGGTTTGTGTTGAGAAGCCTGCCATAATTCTGATGGGCCTTCCTTTATAGGTGATCTCTTTCTTGTCTCTAACAGCTTTTAATATTCTGTTCTTATATTGAATTTCTGCAATCTTGATTTATTATATGCCTGGATGTGGCTCTGTTTTGGTTGTAGGTGGCTGGAGTTCTGTATGCCTCATACATCTGACTATCATTTCCTTTTCCTATGTTTAGGAAGTTTTCCTTAATTATTTCTGTGAATAGCCTTTGTAGTTCTTTTGTTTGTACCCCTGCTTCTTCATTCACATTCTTTATTCTCCTCTTGTCATCTTCTAGCCTTTGTATTGTTACTGCTTCCTTGTTATTTTTTAAAAGTTTTTCCTTTTATAATCCCACATTGCAAACCTGTCCTCCAGTTTGTATAATCTGTCCTTAGTTTCTTTCAAGCAATTTTGCCAGCTTTCAATGGAGTTTTTAATTTCCTGGTAATCTCTTTGAACCTGCTTCAGGTATTCCATATTTTCTTTAAATTCTTCATCAAACGATCGTTTTCCTCCATTCCTCTGTCTGTGTCTTCTTGAGAGGTGTTTAGCATTTCTTTTGTTAGTCTATTTATATCTTGCTTTACTTGGTTAAATATTTCACTTTTGGACTTCCGGGAGAACATGGCGGACAGATAGCAGCAGCTACGGAGGCTCTCTGAAAGACTCAGCTTAGAATTCAGGAATGGTGCGGACTAAGGAGTCATAAGCAGGTAGAGATATGCTCTGCTGACTCAGGAATGAACTGGGCTGAGAGAAACCAACTTGGAATGCAGTCCTGGTGCTAGAACAGGAACAGAGGGGCCTCAGTGTGGAGGCTGGAGCCCGCGCCATTGGAAGCCGTGATTTGGGTTTCCCGTCGCGTGGCGGCTGCATCTACATCGGCTCGGCAGGGAGACAGACGCGCGGAAGCTCTGAGAACGGGAATCAGTGAATGGAGTTGAAAACAGGATGGGCGGGGAGCTGTGCATTGACTTGCAGTGAGGTGAGTGAGAGAAACTGACACTCTCCCACAGTTTAATGAGACTCCAGTGGAAGACATTCTGGGACTGGGCAGACTTATGGGAGCGGGGTGCTACAGCAACTTCAGCCACGTATCCCCCTCTCAAGCGGGATTGGTGAGAAGTGCCTAGCCTACGTGATGCTGCTGGCAGAGACCCAGTAGGCTAGCACAATCCAGATCCCAGAGCCTGAGGGTGGCCTGGAGGGGCAGGCCCCATGTAGGCTGCCTGGTCTACAATTTCCTGGTGTGCTGCGGTGGGCGGGAACACCTAGCCGGTGCAATTCGATCAGGCTGTGGCTGACAGGGAGGGAAGCTGGGCCTCCTATATAAGCTTGCATATATAAGGAACAAAGAATATGGGAAGAGGCAGCAACAAGAAAGGGTCCTTGGCCCCCAATCCTGAGAAACAGGCAATAGCAGACACCGCACCAATAGACATAAAGCGCCATCTAGAGAGCCTCATAGATTAGTTCAGGAATGAAGTTATTAATGACCTGAAGCTAGAAATAAGCAGAATAGTTAGAGAAATGGTAAGCACCACCCAAGAAAAAACAGATGGTGGAATGGAAGAACAGAAAAAGAGGGGAGAATTGTTTGATGGAGAAAATAGAGAAAGCATAGAATACGTGAAGCAGGTTCAAAGAGATTACCAGGAAACTAAAAACTCTATCAAAAACTGGCATAACAGCTTGAAAGAAACTAAGGACAGACTATCTGAACTGGAGGGCAGATTTGTAATATGGGAGAATGAAATGAAAAACTTCTTAAAAGTAACAAAGAAACAAACAGCAATAATACAAAGACTAGAAGATGATAAGAGGATCCATAACTTAAGAATTAAGAACATAAAAGAAGTAGGGACACAAACAAATGAGCTACAAAAGCTACTCACAGAAATAATCCAGGAGAATTTTCCTAATTTAGCAAAAGGTAAAGATACTCAGATGTATGAGGCATACAGGACCCCAGCCACCTACAACGCAAACAGAGCAACACCCAGGCATATAATAATAAAAATTCCAGAAATTCAATACAAGAACAGAATATTAAAAGCTGTCAGAGACAAGAAACAGACCACTTACAAGGGAACACCCATCAGAATTACAGCAGATTTCTCTGCACAAACCATCAAATCACGAAGAGCGTGGGGGGAAATAATTCAAGCTTTGAAAGATAATAATCTCCAGCCAAGATTGATATATCCTGCACAACTATCCCTGGAAATTGATGGAAAAACAAGGTGCTTCCAGGATAAAGAGGAACAAGGGGAATTTGCAACCACCAATTCAACTATACAGAGAATACTGCAGGATATTCTAAAAAAGAAAAATACAAAGAATCCAGAAATAGTGGCAGAGAGGCCACAATGAATGGAGCAGAAAACAAAATGAAGAAGACAAACTGACAACTAATGACAGAAAAAGAGCTCAACAGAAATGAGGCAGAGAAGACTGGATGATAGGAACAGCTATTTTGGAGAAAATGATGTCTTAATAGGTAATACTGATTTAGTACCATCTTGTTTTGAAGTCTCATCAAGCTTTTGTTCTTCTGTCTCCATTGGTCTAAACAGGTTGTATCTTATTGGATTTTATTATGTACAATAGTATAAGCAAAAACTTTTAAAGACAAGGAGATTATACAGAAACCATTGTTCGTTTTCTGTTAGTTGATTCTAAATACCCTGTAATGCTGTCATTCTCTTAAATGGTTTTACATTGTTTTGATATACTTGATGCTACAGTATACGAAGTTATATTCAAAGATTTTAAGGAAAGAGACAATATGGTAACTACTTTTACGTCAGGATTATCTTGTGGTGAAACACTATTCTGCTTAAATGGTTATGTTTTGATCTGCACTGTTTTGCTGTTATGCCCTCTTTTATCTCAATCTCCACTTCATTATTTACTTTTTTATTTTTATCCTTTTAATTAAGGGAAAAATAAATAAAAAATAGCAGGATATATTATAGTAACCCACTTTGATTTCCTATTAACTTGATTTCAAGCCCTGTATTACTCTCACCATCTTGTTTTTGACTGATGTCCCCCTATTCTGTTTTGCTTGATAGTACCAGGTTTGAAAGTTTAGGCAACAGCTGTGAAGATAGTGAGATTCATTATGATGCCCATTCTCATTGACTTTTATCTACTTTTGAAGACCTACAATGTCTCCAATGCTTTGGTTTTGTCGGTTTTGTTCTTTATTGTTTTGTTCAATTTTATTATAACTGATGATACAGGCAATTCTATTAGAGATAGCGGGAGGCATTATGGTAACCATTATTGATCACCTTGTATTATGCTTTCACATTATCTATTATGTCCACCCTTTTGATTTGATTGACTCTGTTCTGTTAGGTCACATTTGGTTCTACTCCCTTCCAAAAAAGTAATAAGAACTGTGGGAGCAACAAAACCCAAAATGTGTAATTGTCATTGTACAAAAGAGAGGAAAAGAAAGTGCTCTAAACGATATAACTGCATGTATATTTAAGTGTATAAGATAGAAAATGATATCACTGAGTTTTATTGGATCATTGAACAGAACTGTTTGCAGTCTCACTGTTGGACTGTCCACTTTACAAGCTTTAATTTTGTGACTTGAACAATTATTTCTAAGATGACAATATGTAATCCATTAACTAGTGATTTCCTACTGTTTCTTTTTTTCTGTAAATCTGTATAACTTTTACCCTCTCTCTGCTTTTTTTTTTTTTCTCTCCTTAAATAAAATTTTAAAAAAATTGCACTTTTGAACTCGTCTATGAGGGTTAGGGTTAAGGTTTGGGACCTTTGAGGTCCCAAAGATATCTTTATGTCCACTGATGCCATGTCTGATATTGCATGCTTGCTGCCCTCAATCTTTTCCATATTTACCTCTCCTGGATCAGTGTTCTCAGGGTTGGGGGCTGGGGCTCTTTCTTATTGCTTCCTCTTCTCATATTTTTGTTTGTTTCATACAGGCATATAAAGGAGGACCTATTCCCCTTTTTGTTGTTGTTGATTCTGGTTCTTCTGAAGCACACTGGCTAGGTGATCCTGCCCACTCCAGTGTGCTATTGAAGTGTAAATAGGGACAGTGTATGCTGGCCCCTCCCCTCTGCGTCAGCCAGCCCACCGAGGCCTTCACCACACCTTAGTGTGCACAGCGCTTAGGGAATTGGTCTGGGACACCCTACTGGTTCCCAGCCAGGGGCATGACACAGGCCAAGCACATCTGACCAATCCTGTCTGGGAAGGGAACAACTGATCCAAGTCTCTGCAGTACCTTGTTTCTGCCAGTCCTGCCCAGTTCCAAGATGTTGTCCCCTTTCCCGTGGCAGGGTTTTATTCCCAACATTCACCGCAGGTAAATGCAGGTCCCCTACTGGCTCCGCTTTCTGTTGGTCTCCCTGATCCTCAACCTCAGTGTGCCCACACCCTAGCATGATCGCAGCTCCAGGGAGTCGAAGCGGTGGGAACCTGGACAGTTCACTGAGTCGCAGCCACGTGAGTCCAGACACGCTAGCCAGTGCAGTTCTCTGGTTCGCTGCTCCCTTCTCCATCACATCTCCCCACCAAGGCCTCAGACTCACCCGCCACCAGCTTCGCTGTGCCCGTGCATCTCCGGGTTCCAACAGTGCTTCTGGCGCAGTGGGACTGGCTCTGGTGAGAGCACCACCAGCTGCCACCTTCTTCTGTTCATTTTCCTTTTTTAAAATTCTTTCTGTGAGCTTCAATTCTCACTTTAGTTTATTCCTGGGTCAAGGGGACCTACGTCTTTCCTGCTTTTCTTCTCCAGATGCCATATTCCAGCATCTGGGCTGTTTCTCTCAGAGAGGCTTTTTAGTTTGCTGCTTACTATTCTGTCATCTTTTCAGGCTTCCCTCTTGACTTTTCAAAGGTGCCTGCTGTAGTCTGAATCTGGATTGTCCCCAAAGGCCCATGTGTTAAAGGCTCGGTCCCCATGCGGTGCTCTGGGAAAGTGGTGGAAACTGTCAGAGCCTAATTGGAGGTCCTCAGATCATGGGAATGTGCCCTTACAGGGGACTGTGGGACCTCAGTGTCTTTTTCCTTTTCCATGTCCTGACCATGAGGTGAACCATTTTATTCTGCTCCTCCATACCCCCAGAAACCTAAACTCCAAAACCATGAGCCAAAGCAACCCTTTTCTCTTCATGGGTTTATCCTCACAGGTCTTTGTTAAAGTAATGGAAAGCTAACAAAGTTGTTCCTGTCCTCACTTACTCTTTCACAAATACTCATTCTTTCTTTACAAATCTTTCTTGAGTGGCTACTATATGCTAAGCACTGGAGACATTGCTGAGCAAAACAGATAGAATCCTTAGCCTCATGAATCTTCAGGTTTGTAAGGAAAAGTGACCCTAAACAAGCCCATTTCTTTGTCTCTGGCCCCATTAACTGCCAAAATCCGCACAGCAGAGCGATACTGTGATGCTATTGAATTGAGAGCAGAAGTGTGATGTAAAAGCGACATGTCACTTTTCCTTTGGTGATGAGCAAGAGCAACACACATTTTCTGATGCCCAAAGTAGGCCCTTGACCTCATGCACTAAGAGATTTTTAGGCACCTCTGCCTCCTCCCACCCACTCGCCTTTTCTTCTTGGAGGATTCAACTTAGGACCTTCATAATGAGTCACATATTTAGCTCTTTTTAAAATTTTTAAAAAATGTTTGAGACAGTCCCACTAAGTTGCTAAATTGGTCCCACTTTACAAATAAAGAAACCGAACCCTACAGAAGCAAAATGACACACCCAAGCATTTCAGGGTCCTCATCTAATTATCTTTCCAGTCCCTCACTTTGTCTTGGGTTGTATCAAGGCTTTCATAAAGCCTTCCAGGTGCTGAGTACCAGCCTCAAGAAGTTTAATTACATGCAGTCCCTAACTTCAGCAGGCGTACAGCCTCGCCACTGAAAATATTTTTCTAAAATACTGTCCCAATCTTTTAATTAAAAGCTTATTTTCCAAGACACTGAAGAAAATTCTACTTACTCTAAATTTCCACAGAACTTATCTAACACTTGAATTTTTCATTCAGGTGATGGTTTTCCAAAAGAAGTTGCAGCTCTCCTGATAAGAAGCTGTCCTTAGATTTTATGGAGTGTAGTATGCTTCCCAGTATTGGAATATGGTTCCCAGTACTACAATTCCTGGAATTTCATTTCTTGGGGATAAAATAACTCAGTGACTCAGGAGACTCTCTGCTGTACCAGTGATCAGGCTTTCCTTGCAGAAGTACTTAAATAACCCTGGGATTATTAGAGGAAAATTCAGGCAAAGAATAGTATACTTGCCACATATATTCATTAAACTTCAGTTTTCTCCAAAGTGAAATTGAGATAATAATATGATCACATAATATAGTTGAGAATATTAAACAATAATTATGCATGTCTCAGAGCAAGTGGATAATAAATGTAAGCTGTTATCACTAACATTATTCACTGTTTCTATGGTATGTCCCCTCCAAAAATAAGGTTGAAATTTATTTTCTATTATGAGATATTAATAGGTTAGACCAGGTGGGACATTTAGGAGGTGATTAGGGCTCTGCCCTCACAGATGGGATGCTCAGGATAATGCTCGATGAGTCTGCTATCCAGCTGGCTTGCCCAGGTCTCTCAAGTGCTCACGTCTCTCCCCATGTGACACCCTGAGTACTCCAGGGCTCTGGCAACAACAAGGCCATCATCAGGTGCTACCTACCCCTTGACCTTGCACCAGAAAAAAGTGAGCCAAAATAAACCTCTTTATACAGCACTTTACCTACTTGTGGTGTTGTGTAATTAACAACAGAATATGGACTAAGAAAAATGGCATTTCTTATTCCGTATTTACCAACAGCCTGGATACCAGCAGCCAGGTACGAGCAGGAAGAACCAGGAACCAACCATACTGTTGCCTGGGTTTTGAATGTTCCAGAACCCAGTGAATCCTGAAGACTAAGTGAGGGTGAATCCTCATGTATAAATCAAGGAACATCCTTCATTGCGGTTCACACCTAAGACAGAGCAGGTGCCTGTCTTTCAGACATTATCATTAATTCCCTGCCTGGGGACCCCTAGCCCTCTCTGTCCCTCCTTTATGCCCACTATTGCTCTTCTCACATATTTCAAATGTGAATTCTCTGCTTTTTTTTATCAGGCTAGTTCACATAGTCTGCCCTGTGAAGTAGCACAGATTTGCAAAGTTAACCCTTTTTAAAGTCCTTGTGTTTAGAAACATAATGTCTTCTCTTCTTTTCGCTGAGGCAGTCAGGGAGGGGAAGCCTGAGGGACAGAGTCAGGAGGCCTGTGTGTTAGGATCGCTGTCACATGATCCCACAGTGACTTTCATTTCTTAGGGCCTCTGTTCTCTGCTCTAGAATGGGACCGGTGGGTTAGCGAGGAGCCTTGTGTGTGCCCAGCCTCAGGAGGTGGTTGGAGAGGATTAAGGTTATGTCTGGATGGCCCTTTGAGTCCCTCAGAAAAGAGCAAGCTCTAAATACAGGGCGTGATCCTATGTCACTCAAAGAGGAGAGCCGGGGCACCCGGGCACTCTCCACATGTCGCAGTAATTGCAGAGACACTTTAATAATGGACACGGTGTGCTTGCCGGTCAGGAGGTGCAGGCCTCAGGTGTGGGATTCTGGCTGAGGACGTGTGTGAGCTTTAATGACAGCCTGGGGCAGAGAGCCCGGCAAAGCTCCAAATCCGTCCCTCAGTGTGAAGGACAGCCTCCTCCCAACACCCCTCACCACACACATGTGCTTGCATGCGTGCACGCACACACACACACACACACACACACACACACACACACACACCTCTAGGTGGCAGCTAGCATGCCCCCTGTGAATGTTCACTCGTGTAGATTGATGTGGATGAATGTGCACAGAATTCTCTTGACTGTCACCTCAGATCCTCTCAGAAGCCTTAGCCTGTGTTAGTGTTTACTGACACTTGGAGCCTTTATCAGTTAATGAGTGACCCCTAAGGTATCAGGTTGTATAAGACATGGCTGTATGGGGACTCTTTTTAGTCATGATTCTTTCCTATCATTCCGCATAAGGCTTAAAGGCCAGAGCAGCGTTGGGTGGGTCCATTTGGGAGACAGTTGTAAAAAGTAGAAGAGAGGTCAGAGGTAGACATTCTCTAAGCCTCAATATCTTCGTCTGTCGAATGGGATTAATAATGTTAACCTCACACACTCACTGGAGCACAGCAGTTGTCACAAGTAAGTTGTTCAGACTCCAGTAGTGGGAGGGAAATAATAGCAGAATGTTTTGGTCCACAGACTAACCTACAAGATCCTAGTGTTGTTGGAGAGCTGGAGTACCTGCTGCCATAACCTATGCCCTAGAAAAGCGGTCATTTAGATCTCCGCTTCCTGCTCCCCCTCATGTTTACAAGGTGGATCACCTGCTGCCTGTGGCATCTTTATGGAGCCTCTGTTCCATTTCGCGTGCCTTTATTCATCTAATCAATAAATGTAGACAGTAGCTGAAGTTCCAGTGAAAGGAGACAGACAATAAATAAAATAAACATGTAAAATACATGGTGTGTTAGAGCTACTAAGCTCCCCCCTGGGGCAAGGGAGGGGAAGAAATCAGGGAAGTGTCAGATCAGGGTTGTAATTTTTAAGAAAATGGCTCAGAAAGGCTGCACTGCAAAAGAGTCATTTAGATACAAACTATGGCCCGGAAGTAACTTCTCATTAGTAACTGCTCTAAATGCTTGCTGTGTTATCTGTTCGCATCTGCTCACATCTTTCTCTCTAAGAGTCTGACCTTTCATCCAAAGCACACTGAGTCAGCAGAAGACATTCAAAGGAGGACAGGGCTATGTAGGAAGGACTACGGTGTTTGTTAGCCCTTTGGCAGAGCAGAGAAGGGGTAGATATACTTTGTAGACCCCAGAGGACCCGCATAACAAAAATGAGTGACGTCAAGGAACTTTCAGAAGCCAAGTTCTTTGGCTTGCATCCTTCTTGCTCAGGGTGTGGTCTAATCAGCATTATCAGAATCACAGCTTGTTAGAAAAGGCAAATTTCCACCCCCAACCCAGACCTCCTGAAACAGATTTTGAATTTTAACAAGGCACTGCATTTTAATGTGATTCATGTGCATGTTAAGGCTCATCTTTTTCAAGTGAATGTGATATGTCTGTCTGCTTCATCCATATTGAGTATAACTGAATGTCTTTCACTACTCTTATAGAGAGTTGACCAGTTGATGATGTAATGAGGTTTTATTGGGGGTGGGGGGATCCCTAGAAAAGGATGTCACTGCTCCACCATCTCAGACAACAAAGTTACATTCACAGTTGCTCTATAATTCTCAACAGTAAGATCTCTTCTCATGGGCAAGATGCTGTCTTGGCTTTCAATGCCCTCTCCATATTTCAGATAGACAGTAAAAGTAGGTAGAAAGAGAGCATGTTCCACCACTTACAAGATCATGACTTTGATCACTGATGACCTATCACAGAGCCACATAGCTGCAAGGGATGCTGGCATAGGGCATTTTTACATGGGTGTCTTGACTGTCAAATTCAATTGCTTCTATACCATACAAAAGAGGGAGAGTAGATTGTATGGTGACAATAAGCTACCTCTGACACTCTAAGGAAAAGAATCATTGGGACGAGACATAGGTTTGGTGTAAGGGCTGAAATATAGGTACTTAGGTAATTTGTACCATAATCTAATCCACCAATGTGCTGTGAACGTCAGCTAGAATACATCTCCTAGTCCAGTTCAAGTGTCAAGGGAGTTTCAAGCCACAAATAGTGCTGTTGGTAAAGATATGCTAGGTATTTCCTTTGTATGGCCTATGCCCATGCCATACAGTTGCTAAACACTTTTTAACATCACTCTACTCTTATATCCTAAGCTTTCATAAAGTAAGAATGATGTTTCCTCCCACTTTCTGACTACCTTAAGGGGCTGAGAGAAAATTATAGCCCCTAGTATGTTTCAGGGCATTTTTTCCTCTTTGTTTAATTTTAACTTTTAAACTAATGTGTGTATCAAGGACACAAATTGTCACAGCCTCTTTTCTTAACTGGAATTTCTGGGTCAAATGGCAACTTTATGTTTAACTTGGTGAGGAATCACCAAACTGATCTTCACAGTCGCTGTAACATTTTACATTCTCTTCAGCTATCCACAAGTGTTCCAGTGTCACAGGCTCATGAGCCCTTGTTATTTTCTGGGAGTTTTTTTTTGTCATGTTAAAATTATTATAATCAGCCAGGCATGGTGCTGCGAGCCTGTTATCCCAGTACTCAGGATGCTGAGGCAGGAGGATCGCTGTGAGTTTGAGGCCAGCCTGGACTACAGAGTGAGTTCAAGGCCAGCCTAAACCTCAGTAGCTTATAAAAGTTAGTATCCAGGTAGGCTGAGAGTGGCCCCACACCTATTTCCTTTCACTCTTCTTTTGGAAGCACTGGGGAAAAACCCAAATAAGGTCTATGAAAAAAAATCACTACAGAAACGTACTTAATATTACTTAAAGACTCAAAGGAATACAAAATAGTGAATCAGAGGAATATTTCAGAAATTCATTGGCAATCTCAATAAAATGCAAAGGATTTCTATGAAACAAGAACAGAAAGTCATACGGAAAAAAAGGCAAGCTAAAATTAAAAGTGACAATTGAAATATTAAATAGGTGCAGCTCAGGGAAAATAATAATAAAGCAACTTTATTTTAGTTTTCCATATGCCTTCATTTTATTACTTTTTAACCTGAAAACTTTAAAGTACATATAAAAAGAATTCCGTAGTATAACGCCCACGTTCTTGTCATCTGCTTTAATAATTTTCAAGTCAATCTGGTTCCATCAAAACCACCTATTCTCCACCATCCAAGACAGGTACTTTAGCCACTTTCTCTTCTGCATGTCTCCTATCTGGAAAATATATCAGAATTCTGCTCATTTCTATCCAAATTCTTTTCTTTCTCCTCAGACCAAGATACCTCCTTTAAGCTGCATAGATAATTTTTGTTTCTATTCTTATTTTCTTTTTGTAAAAATATTTTTAAATTTTTATTTTAAAGAGATTAAGACAAAAGAGGACAGAACAAAGCAGATCAGAACAGAACAATGTAAACAACACAACACTTCACCACAAGACAACTGGATATTAACAGTAACTACCATAATATCTCTTTCATTGAAATAGTTGAGCATACCTTCACATACAGTAGTATCAAACATAACAAAGTAGTATAAAATGATTCAAGAAAATGAAAGTATTACAGGGCATTTAGAACCAAATAACAGAAAATGAACAATGGCTACTATATTATCTCATTTTCCATAGAAAATTTGTTTACATTAAAATCCAATAAGGTACTGCATGATAGAACCAATGGTAACAGAAGAACAAAAGCATGGTAGGACTTCAAAGCTAGATGATATTAAATCAGCAACGGCTGCCATAATTGTTTCCTTCAAAATAGCTGTTTATACCATCACACATAATAAAATCAAACAAAATAGAATAAAACCATTCCAACTAATGAATGAAAAAGTTTCAAAGTAATGTAATGGGGAATCATGATTATCATAAAATCTTAGGAACTCTTACCATTTCTTACACTAGGGAGACTATACAATATTTATACATGTGAGTTTGATTTATTTCGCTTATGAGTATGGTCTCAAGTTGTGTCCATCTATCTCAATGTGATCATTCTTTATAACTGAGTAGTATTCAATTGTAAAAAAATACTACTATGTTTTTATCCATTCCTCAGTTGATGGACACTTAGGTTGTTTCCAAGATCTGGCTATTACAGATTGTGCTGCTATAAACATGGGTGCACATATATCACTGTGATATGATGTTTTCAGTTTTTCTGGGAATATGCCTAGAAGTGGAATAGCTAGATCAAATGGGACTTCCAATCCCAGCTTTTTGAGGAATCTCCAGACTGATCTCCACGGTGGTTGCCCTCCCACCAACAGTGCAGGAGAGTTCCTTTTTCCCCACAGCCTCTGCAGCATATGTTGTTGGTAATTTTCTTGATCCTGGCCGTTCTTTCTGGAGTGAGATGGAATCTCAGTGTTGTTTTAATTTGCATTTCTCTAATGAGTAATGATGATGAACATTTTTTCATGTATTTATTTGCCATTTGTATTTATTCATCTGAGAACTGTGTGTTCATCTCAGACACCATTTTTTGATTGGATCTTTGAATTTCGGGGGTCTGATTTTTTGTTAATTCTTTATATGTTTTGGACAGAAGTCCTTTGTCTGAGGGACAGTTCACTAAAATTTTTTTCCCAGTTTGTGGGTTTTCTTTTCACTATGCTGGAGATTTCTTTTGACATGCAGAGACTTTTTAATAAGATGTGATCCCAGTTATTGATTCTGGGAAGTATTTCCTGTGTGGTTTGATTTCTGTTCATGAATTCTCTACCTAACTTTATGTCTTCAAGATTTTTACCTTATTTGCCTTCCAACAGATTTAGTGTTTCTGTTTTAATATTCAGATCTTTGATCCATTTAGATTTTAGTTTAGTACATGGTGATAGGCACGGGTCTAGTTTTAGTTTTTGGCATGTGGAGAGCCAGTTTTTCCAGCACCATTTATTAAAGAGACTGTCATTCTTCCAGTGAACATGTTTGGCCCCTTTATCAAAGATGAGGTGGTTGAGTGTGTTGGTAGTTGTGGTTGTATCTTCCAATCTATTCCATTGATCTTGGGCTCTGTTTTTATTTCAGTACCATGTTGATTTTATTACAGTAGCTTTGTAGTATAACTTTAAGTCATGGATTGTGATGCCTCCTTCCTTGCCTTTGCTGCTTAGAATTGCCTTTGCTATTCTAGGTCTCTTCTGGTTCTAGATGAATTTCAGGAGTGATTTCTCTAGATCTATGAGATGTGTTAATGGTGTTTTGATTGGGATTGCATTGAATCTGTATAAAAGTTTTGGGAGAATGGCCATTTTTACAATATTTATTCTTCTTATCCATGAACACGGGATGTCTGTCTTTCCATTTTCTGACAACATCTTCAATTTCTTTTTCAGTGTATTATAATTTTCCCTGTATAAATATTTTACTTCTTTCATGAGATTAATTCCTAAGTATTTCATTTTCGGGATGCTAGTGTGAAGAGTGTGGCTTCTCTTATTTCTTTGTCAGTGATTTTGTTGTTAGTGTATAGGAATGCTATTGAGTTTCAAATATTGACTTTGTATCCAGCTATGTTGCTGAACTTATTTATTATATCTAGGAGTCTTTCAATGGAGTTTAGGGGGTCTTCTATGTAGAGTATCATGTCATCTGCAAATAATGATAATTTAACTTCCTCTTTTCCTATCTTTACTCCTTTTATTTTGCTCTCTTGTCTAATTTCTTTGGCTAGAATTTCCAGCACTATGTTGAATAGGAGTAGTGATAAGAGACATCTTTGTCTTGTGCCTGATTTTAAGGTAAAGGCTTTCAATTTTCAGACATTTAATATGATACTGGCTGTTGGTTTGTCATAGATGGTCTTTATCATATTGAAGCAAAGACCATCCATTCCAATTTTCTGTAAGGTTCTTATCATGAATACGTGTTGAATCTTATCAAAAGCTTTTTCTGCATCTGTAGAAATGATCATGTGATTCTTACTATTGGCTCTACTGATATGGTGGATTACATTTATTGATTTACATATGTTGAACCATCCCTAAATGCCTAGAATGAATCTTACTTGGTCTTCTTGATGATTTCCTGCATCCTGTTTGCCAATATTTTATTGAGAATTTTTGCATTTATTAGGGAGATTGGCTTGTAGTTCTCTTTTTTGGTTGGGTCTTTCTCAGGTTTTGGTACTAGAGTAATATTTGCTTCCAGGAATGACTTACGCAGGATTGCTTCCTTTTCAATTTCATTGAAGAGTTTGAGGAGTCTTTGTATTTCTTGTAGAATTCAGCAGTGAATCCGTCTAGGCCTGAGCTCTCCTTTGTAGGTAAGGACTTAATTATATTTTCAATTTCATTAATAGAAATTGGGTTATTCAGCAGCTTTACATCTTCTTGACCTAGCTTTGGTACTTCATATGTTTCTAGGAATCTGTCCATTTCTTCTGTGTTATCAAACCTTTGAGAGTAGAAGTTTTTGAAAAAGGTGTTAATGATCTTCTGTATTTCCACAGAGTCTGTAGTGATTTCACATTTTTCATTCCTTATTGCATGAATTTCAGCTTTTTATTCCTTTTTAAAATAAGGTTGGCTAGGGGCTTATCAATTTTATTTATTCTTTTGAAGAACCAACTCTTTGATTCATTGATTCTTTGCATTGTTTTCTTAGTCTCTATTGCATTAATTTCTGCTCTGATTTTTATAATTTCCTCCCTTCTTTTGGCTTTGTGCTTCACTTTCTCTTCTTTTTCTAGATGTTTGAGGTGTAGCATCAGATTGTTTATTTGTTTTTGTTCTGTTTTCCTGATGTGGGAACTCATTGCAATAAATTTTCCTCTGAGAACTGCTTTCATGGCATCCCACAGATTCTGGTAAGTTGTATTTGTATTTTTGTTTGCTTGTAGGTATTGTTTAATCTTTTTTAAATTTATGCTGTGACACACTGATTCCTCAAGATGGTATATTCAATTTTCATGTGTTTGTGGGATTTTTGCAGTTTCTTTTATCATTAGTTTATAGTTTCATGGCACTATGATCTGATAACATGCATGGGATAATTTCAATTCTTTTGCATTTGCTTAAATATGTTCTGTGGGATAGTATATGGTCTATTTTACAGAATGTCCCATGTACTGCTGAGAAGAATGTATATTCTGATGTTGTTAGATGGAACACTCTGTAAACGTCTATCAAGTCTGTTTGTTCACAGGTGTGATTCAATTCTGTTATTTCTTTGCTGATTTTCTTCCTGATTGATCTGTCCCTTTGTGTCAATGATTTGTTAAGATCTCCTGTTATAATCCTGTTATTGTTTACTTGATTTTTAACTTTTGTTAATACTTGCTTTATATAGCTGGGTGCTCAGGAATTTGGTGAATATATATTTAAGATTGTTATCTCTTCCTCTTGAAGTTTTCCCCTAACTAGTATGTAGTGACCTTCTTTATCTCTTCAGATCATTCTTGGTTTGAAGTTCACATCATCTGCAAACAGAATAGCTACCCCTGCTTTTTGGGGGGGGTTCTTATTGCATGAAATACTGTTATGCATCCTTTAACTTTCAATTCTATGAGTTTTCCTTTGGGTTAGATGGGTTTCTTGTAGACAGCATATGGTTGGATGTTTTTTCTTGATCCATTGTGCCAGTCTGTTTCTTTTAACTGGTGAATTGAGACCATTTACATTAATGGTTAAAACTGTTTTATATTGGCTTATTGTTGACATGTTAATCTTTCTGCTGTTGCATCTTTACCTTTCCATTCTGTTTAATTGTTTGCCTTGCTTAGTGGTTTTTTCCTATATGTATCTAGAATGTCTTTCAGTATTCTTTGCAGGGTTGCCATGGTTATCATGAAGTTCTTCAGCTGTTCTTTGTCATGGAAGTATCTTATTTCTCTATCCATTTTGAAAGACAGTTTTTCAGGGTACATCTGTCTAGGTTGGAAATCTTTTTCCTTTCAGATCTGAAATACTTCACTCCATGCTCTTCTTGACTTCATTGTTTGTGTTGAGAAGTCTTCTGTGATTCTGATAGGTTTTCCTTTATAGATGATCTGTCTTTTCTCTCTAACAGCTTTTAATATTCTGTTCTTATGTTGGATTTTGGGATGGTAATTATTATATGTCTGGGTGTGGTTTTATTTTGGTTATGGCTATTTGGAATTCTATATGTTTCACTAATCCACATGTCAATTTCCATTCTCATGTTTGGGAAATTTCATCTGTTACTTCTGTAAATAGCCTCTTGATATCATTTGTGTGGTCCCTTTCTTTTTAATTTATCCCTATCAATCTTATGCTGTTTTTATCTGCATCATCTTGCAGCTATTGAATTGTTATTCCCTGATTCCTAATTATTTTTAAAACATCTTTCTTTTCCTGTTCACTAGCTGCAATCTTACCTTTGAGGTCTGAAATTCTATCTTCACTTTCATTGAGGCGGTTTTTGACAACTTTCAGTGGAATTTTTTATTTCCTGAATATCTCTTTGAATCTGCTTCATGTATTGTGTTTGTTTCTTATATTGTTCATCCAGGGATTCTATCTTTTTGCATTGTTCCTCTAATTTTTTAACTGTGTCTTCTTTAGATGTGTTCAGCATTTCTTTCATTACTTTTATCATTTCTTCTTTTACCTGGGAGATTATTTGTAGGTTGACTTCTTTTAAAGCTTCCTAGAGTAGCTTCTTTATTTCAGGTATTTCAGACATATGGCATATATTTTCTTCTATGTGCATGGCTCCTACGCTTTATTGGGATGGGCTGGAGGTTTGAGATTGCATTTTGGTCTTTGTTTTGTCATTTTCCTATATTTCCATGTTTCAAGTGATGTTCCAAAGCTTTCCCTGGGCGTGTTGGAAGTCACCTCCTACACCCTCAGCTCCTTGGACTGAGTGGAGGTTGCTGAGCAGGGTCCAGTCAAGCCCACAGGACCTCCCGTGCCAACTCGTGTTCCAGGAAGCTGGGTGGGCAACTAATCATTGTGGGTGATGGTCAGAAGGTCTCGCTTGTCTAGCACTAATGTACTGGAACTCATCTCATCTGCTCTCAGCTCCTCTGATTGAAGAAGGTCACTGGGTGTGGTCTAGTTAGGCCTGCTAAACCTCCTGAGCTTAGTCCAACGTGTCTGGAAGATGGGCAGGCACTTAACTGCTGGTAGTGATGATCTTAGACTCTCTCTGGGCTCGTGCCAGTGCACTGGAACTCACCTCATGCAGCCTCAGCTCCCAGATTGAAAGAAGGTCACTGGGGATGGTCCAGCTAGACCTGTGAGACCTGCTGAGCCTAGTCTAGCCTAGTCTGGTGGCTGGAAGATGGGCAGGCACTTAACCACTGGGAGTGATGATCTTAAACTCTTCCCAGGCCTGCATCGGTGTGCTGGAAGTCACCTCACACAGTCCCAGATCTCTATTCTTATTTTCAACCTTTTATCATAAAACAACACAGATACAGAAGACCACAAAACACGATAAAGGTTAGAACTTCGTATAAAGGAAATACTCTGTCACCACCACCTAACAAGAAATGACTTCAGTACCATGTGCAGGCCACTGCCGGAGAGAGGGGACAGTCACACCCAAGCCTTTCTCTGTGAGTCAGTGCCATTCACAGACTGTGGAGGAAGAATACTAGGCCTAAAGAAGGTGACTCCCACCTGGAAACCATATCATTTTCATTGTTTTCTTGGGCTGAGTTTTATTCTCTTTTGTTTGATTATGTTAAATCTGATGGCATCAAGGGCTATTTAAAAGATAGCAAGACATATATGGTATCCATTCTGGATTTATTATTAGCTTATTTTGAAGTCCTTTATTGCATTGTTTTGTTTTTATTGTTTCTTCTCTGTTCTGTTCTGTTTGAACAAATACTATGTCTGAAGGCATTTGCAGCTATTTTGAAGACAAGAAGAGGCATTATGGTAACTATTGCTTATTTTGTAAGTTTTTGAAGTCCTGTACTACTTATACTACTTTATTTTGATTTTATTGATTCTGTATTATTTTCCTTGGTTTTATCTTCTTCAAAATAAAAAGAAAAGAAGTGAGACTTGGTCAGCCACCCCAAGGTGCCCCAGTTGTGCCCACTGTGCTCATAAGCTCCACCTGCCTCTGAATTCATGTTATTGTAACTGGGTGACTTAAACAACAGAGATTTATTTCTCCCAGCTTTGGAGGATGAAAGTCTGGGATAAGGTGTCAATAGATTTGGTTTCTTCTGCAGTTTTTCTTTTTAGCTTGTAAATGGCTAATTTTTTGCTGTTTTCCTCATGTGACTGTTCCTGTGTCTGTCCTAATCTCCTCATAAGGTTACAGTCATAAAGGATCAGGACCCATCTTAATGAATTTATTTTACCTTAAAGACTTTTGAAGACCTTATCTAAAAATACAGTTACATTGTGAGATACTAAGTACTAAGATTTAATCAAATGAATTCAGAGGGATCCAGTTTACCCCACATTACCTCCAAACACAACCATTATACTGTTTTAATAGTAATCCCTTTTCTGTGTTTCTTTGTGATTTTATCAACCAAATCACCAGAGTTTAGTCTTCCTTATTTTTTAAAGCTTGAAATGTAACCAAGTCTCTTTAAGGGATTTCTCCATTATTTTCCTTAGGATTTATCTATTGAAGAGCCTGGGCTGGCTGACACGTCACCCAGATGTTCCCAGGTCAGAGTGTGACTGATTGTGTGCTGGTGGTACAGTGCTGCCTGTTCTTCTGTCCTCTGAATTTGCTGAGACTCTGCAGCTGGATCCTGAGACTTGACTCACTTGATCTTTGCACCTTTGGCAAGACTACAAGGAACACACACTACGTTCTTTTATCAAGAGGAGCAAACTGTCTCACTTTTGTTCTGTTTTGAAGATCTTCTAGTTCTGATTTTCTTTTCATTTATTAGCTTGAAAAACGAGAGACTCTTCTTTTTGCTTGCTGTTGTGGTTTAGATCTAAAAAGTCCCCCAGAAGTTTCATGATTATAAGTGGGGGTTTTGGAAGGTGACTGGACCACAGACATGCTATACTTATTAGTGGGTTAATCACTGATGAGTTCAGAGATGATTGTGTTGCTTCCAGGTTGACCTAATATGCTATTCTCTGTTTCTCTGTCTCTGTCTCTGTCTCTGTTTCTGCCTGCCTCTGTCTCTCTTTTTGTCTCTGTCTCTGTCTGTCTGTCTGTCTCTCTCTCTCTCTCTCCTTCTTGCTACCATGGGTTGAGCCGTTTTCTTCCTTGTTCTTTACCATGACATTCCTGCTTTAGTACCAACCAACCATGGACTGAATCTTCTGAAAACTATGAGCCAATAATGCGTCTCCTTTAAGATGCAGTTGTTCAATATTTTGTCGCAGCAAAAGGAAAGTGATTAATGCAGTTGCCAAAATAAGTTTATGTAGCGAAAGTGGATAAATGCTTACTATTTTCCTTTCATTTACTGAGCTTTCGAGGCAATAAATTTGTTCCTTATCAACTTCAAGCCATCATGTAATTTTCTTTTTAAAAATTAAACATTGCTATAAACACATTTATTTACATGTATTTGTAAGCTTTCATTCCAGTGTAATTATTATTCTTACACAAACCTCATTTGTCTCTTCCTAGGTCAGTGGGAATCTCTTTGTTTTGGTCACTGAATATTGTTGATATGATCCCAATAGTCTTTGATAGCTTTTTTGTTATTTGGGTGACAAGATGATCCAGGCTCATCATACATTTTCTTCCCCAGACCTAGCACAATATTCATCTAAGAAATCTTAATATCTATTAGTGTGAAACAACATTTCAAGATAAGCGATTGGGCACAGAAGTGACCATTGCTCCTCCACTGCTGTAGTTTCCATGGCATTTTGTTGGCAAATTCTTCATCTGCTCCTACTAACACATTTGTTTTGATTTTGGATTCAGAGCTTTATTTTACCTCTTCCACATTACCTGTCTGTCTTTTTGCTCCATCATAGGAGTCTTGTGTCGTTTCTTAAGGACACAGTGGATAAGAACACTCCACAGTTACTAAGGTTTATTCCCACATCGCACACATTACCATTTCAGAATACAAGGAATATCATCACCACCAAATGTGACTACTGAAAGCAATTAAATATATTTTCTTCTACTATCCCCTTTTAAAATCTCCTCATTTTTTGACTGTCAGATCAGCTTCACTGAAGTATAATATACATAGAGTTTCACCCATTTAAAGTATTCAGCATGAGTTTTACCATATATGTATAACATACATATCACATGTTTGTGTAGAGACTACAGAATATTAGGTACCACAAATATGCACATAAAATGCATATAACCACCACCATTACTGAGCATTCCTAACAAAACAAAACAACACAAAAACTCTCTTCTCACTTCTTTGCAGTTATTATCTGTTTCCCCTCACTCTCAGCCCCTAATGACCATGATCTGCTTTATGTCACTGTTGTTTTCCTCTCATGGAATTTCATATAAATATTGTCGTAGTTGTGATCTTTTGTGTCTGGCTTGTTTTACTTAGCAGAATGCTCTTGACATTCACCCATGTTGTTGTGGGTATTCATAGTTTACTCATTTTTATTGCTGAATAATATTTTGTTGTAGCACTCTGTCATGATTTATTTTATTCTCTTAGTGATGAACATCTAGATTATATTGTTTGAGCTGTTATGAATAAAGTTGCTATCATCATTAGCATAAAAATTGTTCTATGACATGTTTTAAAATTCTCTTGAGTAAATAGGAAAAGAACCACTGAGTCATTTGTAAGCTCATGCTTTACCTTATAAGAAATTTCATAAAGCACCTGTACTACATTCTGAGCTGTGGTTTATGAGAATTCTCATTTGTCCTTATCCTTGTTAAACATGCTCTATTGTTAATTTTGGTCATTCTCTTGATGTGTAGCATTATCTCATTTTTATCTTGTTTCACTTTGATAATTAATATTGAGTATTCTATGTTTAATATATACATAGCAAATCTTCTTTAGTGATGTCTTGAAAATTTTGTCCTTTTAAAATTGTCTTATTGAGTCATAAGTATTCTTCGTATATCGTAACTACTAGTTCTTTATCAAACATCTGTCTTTTAAATACCATCTTTCAGTCAATTGCTTGTGTTTCTACTTTTTAAAAGTCTATTTTAAAGCACAATTGTTTTTAATTGACTAATCATTTCTTCTATATTTTGTATATATTATCTCCTATGTAAGAAATATTTTCCTAACCTAAGGTAATAGTGATTCTAACTCAATCATTCTGGGAATGTAGCTCAGTGGTATAACACTTACCTAACATATCATATGCAAGGCCTTTTGTTCAATCACTTGTCACACACACACACACACACACACACACACACACACACACACACAGTAATCCTGCCCTCTGAATCTTTCTAATTTCCTGTCTTCCTATGTGATCTCTGCACACACTTTATGACATTGTGCCACCAAGCATGAGGCCCTCAAAGAGCCAAGCAAAATCCAGCACCATGCTCTTGAACCTCTAGAGTGATGAACTAAGTAAAGCTCATTTCTTCACAGGTTACTCAGCCCAAGTGTTTTGTTTTGTTTTGTTTTTGTCTTTTTTTTTTTTATCGATACCAGGGATGGAACTCGCGACTGCCTGCTTTACAAGGCAGGTGCTTATGCCGCTGAGCTAAATCCCCAGCCCCTGTTGTTGTTGTTTTTAACAGCAGTAAGTGAACTAAGACAACTTGACTTCAAATTATATATTTTTATAGCCAGAAAATCAATGTTGGGATGAAATATTTCCTATGAGAGGATATTCCACTGTTACAAAATTAAGATGGGCAAATCGTGGGGTTTTGCTACACTAAGGCAAAACTGTAGCATCCACTGGGCAGAGCAGAGGAACTAGGGAAGGTGGCAAACACCTTTCTTTCCAGGATGATCCAGGATTCCTCTTCTGTGGCCTCCTGGGCTTGATCGCCACAGTTCCCGGATGGCCAGAGTCAGTGTTGTCATCAGAGGCTGCCTGCACTAGTCTGCTAGGGTTGCTGGAAAAAATACTGCAGGTAGGGTGGGGCTAACAGTGTGAAATGTGGGTGTTGGGAGAGTTTGTTTCTCCTGAGGCCTCTGGTTTGCAAATGGCTACTTACTTACACTCTGGATCCACACATAGTCTTCCCCCTGTGTCTGTATCCTAATCTCTACATATGTGGACATTAGCTACATCGGATTAGGGTCTTCCCTTCATCCACTTTCATGATCTCACTTTAATCCCCTCTGTAAAGGGGATTAAAGACCTGTCACCAACTGCAGTCATGTTCTCAAATCCTGAGTGTCCAGCACCTCAGAACATTGATCGGAGGGAACAGGATCCATCCTCTTACACTGCTCTCTGTACACTGTGGCCATTCGGCAGAAATCATGGCAGTGTAGTAGAACACATGACTTTCGCTCTTTACTAGAAAGTCACTCAACCCACTTCAGGAAGTAAGTCTTCAACTAAATGGACTCAAAATCTCCAACTGCAGGTGTCCTAGCCACACAATGCTGACACCTCCATCTTTGCCTCGGTGGCTGCTGCTGCCAGCCTGGTGACTCTGCTGTGATCTCCCCCAGTTCCCTCCAGCCTCTTACTCTGCAGCCAACCGGGCTTCTGGCTCAGTGGCCCTGGATGATGACTTATTTTTTCATCATCTTGCAAATGAACTTTAGCCTCTAGATCTCAGATTCTAGCTCTCCTGGCCTCAGAAGGATGCTGATGCTGTCTTGCAAATCTTTCTTTCCCCCTCCTCTTCTTTCTTTCTGTGGTGAAGAAGGAAGGGAGCTCAACAGGCAGATTTTCAGTGAACAATTATTGCTTTTATGGTTACTTTTAAATTCAACTTTTGAATGATGGAGAAGTTTCGCTGCTGCCCCAGACTGAGTGTTATCAACTTTTATTTGCATAGAAGAAAACTCAGAGCAATTGTAAAAGAAAACAGGAAAATGAGAACAGGTTTGTTTACAACAACTGCAGGCATAGCTCACATTTACCTTCCACAAAAGGTCAAAATGCAGTTTACACTCGTGTTTGTAGGTGGTAATCTATGCATGGCTCCTTAGATTGTCATCAGGCTGAAGGTTATACATTCAGGGAACCTTCTGCAAGAAAGAGAATGCAAAAAATATATTGCTTTTTGCCAACCTTACAAAATATGTGAGATGTGTATAAATTGCTAGCCTGCCTGCCTTTCCCATACCCCATATGTACAACCACAGCCCCTCAGGACCTTCCAGCAGGCTATGCAAGCCAAAGACCCCAAAGCTTGTGTTTTGTTAATTTCATAGTAAATATGTTTCTAATTATAGTGAATTCCTTAGGTGTTTACTTGTTTATCATTTGTCTCCCATGCTACTGCTGAAACCATAAGTATTATTTTCATCATGCATGCCCTATATTCCTAGTCCAGTGCTTGTCTATAGTAAGGATTCAATAAATATTTGTTAAATGAAATTAATTGCTAGAAGTCAGGAAGGAAGAATGAATGATTATGGTGGCTGGTGTCCCATAAGTACCCAGAATCAATTACGCTCAGGAGATAGCTGAGCTGTTTGAGATGGTTAACAAACATCCTCGGATCGGATATTCTAAGACAACACAGGTCATCCTGCCCATGGGGCTGGCTCTTCCCCAGTCTCTCTCCCTGGGTTCCCACAGCAGCTGAGGCTGGTTCTTTACCAAAGGTACTGCAGATGTTCCCCAGAGCTCAGAGAGTCCTCAGCCTGAGGCCTCCAGACACAAGGGAATTAGCCAGGTCCAAGGCTGGGTGACCTTTGGAAAAAACTTCAAGGCTTCTTCTTCCACAATTGCCAGCAAAAGACATGATAATGAGTGACCTTTTCCTAAGGACACTCAAAGCTGTCACTGGGGCAAGGCCTACAGTGCTGTAAAGAAAAACCTCCTTTTCCCTCTGAGCTTAAAACAGCTCCTGACGTCCCACCCCAGAACGCTGGGAAGCAGGAGCCATCTGCAACAACAGTAATTTGACAGCCATCTCTGGATGGATTCACAATGAGAACACAGCCTCATCTCTTAAAAGAAGGGTCATTAGCTGACCCCATCTGGAGAGCAGGTTGGTTGTCTCTGTATGTACCCCACAGCAACTGATTCTTTGTGGGGCTCCAAACATATCCCTGAAATGCTAATGCTGCATTTCTATTTTTTTGTCTCTCTGCCTTAGACAACTTTTTTTGGATGCTTTCAGGAAGTGGGCATGAAAACTGGGGTCAGAACCTTAATCATGGCATGATATTAGGCATACTTAGAAAAGCTAGCATTGTAAAAGGAAGAATTGTAATAACAGGAATTTAGAGATTAAAGCAATTTAGAAGGGAGAATGCAAACAAAAGTAATAGAAATGAAACTTGGCATGGATCTTGATGAAATACTGCAGTGCCAAAGCATAATATTAAGAGAAGGCTCCTCTAGTGTTCTGACAGGCTTTGTCGGACAACCCAGACACTGCAATATGGCTTTTCCTGTCTGAATCCTGGGTTTAAACCTCACATCAGTCTCTTAACAGTGTACTCTGTTGGACAATTTTGTTAGTTTGTCTAGGCTGCCTTAGTCTGTTTTTTGTTGCTATAACAGAATTTACCTGATAGAGGGTGACTAATAAAGAAAGAAAGGTCTATTTGTTTTCATAGCTCTAGCAATGCCATTCAGAAGAAGCATGTGTTGCTCCAACTCCTGGCATGTGGAAGAGAAAGACATGTGCAGAAGAGAAAAAGGGGCTTGGAAACCAAGATATCTCACAAGAAAAGCAATAACTCATTCATTCAGTCTTAGTCCTCATGACCCAAAGACCTCCCATCAAGACCCTCCTCCCAACATTGCTGCATGGAGGCTCAAATCCTAGTCAAAACTTTGGTAAAGAGAAACCATAGCACAAGCCTTATTTTTCTCACTTATAAAAAAGGGACAGTGAGAACACTTATCTCCAAGATACTGAGATAAAATAAAACATTGCTTAACTGGTTCTGGTCCTCAGTACTCAGTGCCAATAACTACTAATGATCAGTCAGTAAAATCCAGCCAGTAGAAAGAAAGAGGCCTCACGGGGCTGGGCTCTGACTAGCTCTGCTTCAATGCGTACATCAGCAAGGAGAAGATGCTTGAGTGAACAGTGTTCCGTATGCTTTTCAGATCCGGACAAAAAAAGCATTAGGTAACTGATGACTTCAGGAAACAACAAAGAAACGGGTTGTGGACTAGTAATGAAAAGGAAATTGGAAAGAGGGAAGAATAAAGGAGAGGAAGGGAGAGAGAAAGCAGGGAAGGAAAGAAACAGATGAATTTGGGGAATCTTTGCTTACACAAAGGATGAGACAAGGATCATCCACTGACCAAGGGTGTGGCAAGGGTGAGAAAGGTTCCAAAGAGAATGTGTCTCCAGGAAGCCCTAGACACAAGGATAATGCCTCACATTCTTGGAACATTGGTCAGTCTGCCTGATAAAGTGGCCAGTTCTTGGCTGTATCCTATTGAGGTACAGAGGAATGATGTTAATGAAGCCACCCAGACACCACTGCTCCTGAACTTGTCTAAAATAAATTGTTTCAAGGCTTAGCAAGTAAAAAAACAGGATATCTAGTTAAACATGAATGTCAAAGAAAACAATAGAGAATTTACAGCATAAGTATGTCCTGTTTAATATTTGAGATATACTCAGAAAGTACTCAATGTCTATCTGGTTTTTTTTCTGTGTATATGTGTTTTGTTTTGTTTGTCTTTTGGAGACAGAGTCCCACGGTGCAGTTCAGGCTTGCCTTGAGCTTACTTTGTATTGAGTTGTCTTTTATTTTTTTGTACCGGAAATTGAACTCACAACCTCGTGCTTGCCAGACAGGTGCTTATGCCACTGAGCTAAATTCCCAGCCTTTACCTTGACCTTACTTTGTAGCGTAGCCTGGCCTCGAACTCACAGCAATCCTCCTCTTCAGCCTTCTTAGTGTTGGGATTACAGTTGTGTGCCTCTGCACCCAGCTTGCATTGTCTATTTGAAATTCAAACTTAACAGGCTGTCCTGTATTTGATCCTTCAATTTTAATCTCAAGAGCTCTACTAATAGCTCTATTAGCTTGGTACAAAATAAAATCTAATTTTTGAATTGGTAAGAATTCTCCCTTTCTAGAGGCAAGAGGAAGTGATGTCTACTCGGCTTCTCCTCCATGCTCCATGCTCCATCTCATCCAATTCTCACAAGCCCTGGTGACAGCTGAGGAAGCTAACTTTCTGGAAGGCTCATAGTGTACTTCATGGGAAAAGACTGACAGCTTATCACAGCAGCAAACACACTGAATGACCCCAGAATCCGTGCTCATAGTGACCCTTGGGTTTGCCTTCCTGCTACATCAAGCCCCAAAAGGCAGACTCACCCTTGACCACCGGAGCCTTTGTTAAGAGCTGCTCAAGCCACAAAGCAAGAGCCTGTGTGGGGCACAGGCCCCTTCTTCTCTCTTCCAGAGTCAAGGGCCTTACTGCCACCGTAGGAGTCCCACCCTCCACCAGCTAGGCTTCCCGCCTCTATGCCAAGCTCTGGCTCACCGAGCACTCTAAGTAGTGAACTGCCTGAGCCACCCACTTCTATCTTCTCCCCCTGGAAGGTACCACGGTCTTTCTGAGGCCTAAGCAGTCGTTGTTGAGAGACAGCCTTCCTCATAGCTGCATTTTGGTAGTGCCAGCCTCTCCTCTCTTCCTCATTAGCTCTCCTTTGGGACATCTAGGGGACAAATTCTCCTAACCTTCCGTCCTTCTTGGGTCTTACAAACTATAGGTCCTCTGCCTTCAGCCAGGTGTTAATGGGTGTTTTTCTTTGTCTAAATAGATGAAATATGGGTGATCCACTTCTTGAGAGATAAGAGCCAATCTAACCATTTACGTAAATGGCTAGGTCATTCTTGCACATAATCTCAGCTTTGAAGGACTCATCTGTGAAAGCACTATGTCTCATTTTTTAATGCCTAATTTTCTTCCCTGTTAGAAAAACAGTTTTTACAAACTGAAATATGAGTTTCACTGGTAGGTTTGAAATTATCAATTAAAGTAAGGAATCCAGAACCAAGATGGGAAATATTCTCAGATTCAGGAGCTTGTAAGTTGGAATTTGGGAAAAGATGGCCAATGATGTGTTAGGGAACCTAGGGATAAGCATTTGATCCAGCACAGGAGGCGTCAGGTGTGGATGAGACGAGAAAATCGTCTGGCAGGTTTAGGGACGTAGAGTCTCCTGAGTGTCTAGTGTTAGGATCAATGCCATAGCTGGGAAGTTGCCTCCCAGATTATAATCAAAAGCAGCATCTGGGCCTGGTGTTCATGTCCTTCCTATCCCCCATTCCCTGTTGGTCAGCTTTTCGTGTAATCCAGATGCCTTTTTCCCCCTGGGCATCCAGTTCATTATTCGGGAGTCCCTAAGCAGAGTTCTAAAACTTGACCTTTGTACTTACAATAAGGAGGTTCGCTTTCTAAACCTGTGTAAATCTGGAAGCAGAAAATAATTTTTGTACATGAAAACACCATCAGGCCTATTTTCTTAAAGTAAAAGAGATAAATACCCAAATGCAGGTAGAGATTCAAGTCTTTTTCAGAGAACAGCTCTGTCATTAGCAAAGTCTTATTGGTGAAGGAGAGAAAGATGTGGCCTGGCTGATGGTCTTGACCTCCGTCCTCTACCACTGTTACTCTCAGTCACAAGGCCAGAAAGCTGAGGCCGACCACCCTGCTGCATGGCCAGGCTTCCCCAAGAGGCAGAGACACTGGCTGAAGGAACAGGGCCATTTAATTCAGCCAAAGAGTGACTCATTTCCAAAGGACTATTTTTGTTATGATTTTTAATCAAAATTACTTCCAGTCGTTATATATGGATTTTAAATATCAGAAGGGCAAAGAATTGAATACCAGCAGTGTTTAGAAAGTTCAGATTTTCTCATTGTGAGATGCTGCTCTGACAATAGCTTTTAAGATTAGACCCAAGGTGTGGGGAAATATATACACTGGGACTGGACATACTGAGTCGGGATAATTTAGCTGTAAATTTAAAATCTGTAAGTACTTTATGCTGAAGTAGGAACAGAGATACGTTCTTCCATGGACTGTACTTATTCTAACACCTGTAGTCAAACATTTACTCACTTCTCCTTTTCCTTCAGTTTTGGTGACATGGGTAGGTTGATGGCCTCAAAGAGAGGTCCTTAGGCGCCAGGTCTGAAATGACTCCAGGAAAGGTTAACATGAAAACATATGGTGGCACCAAAGAAAACACAGATGAGGGTGATGTCATCACTGTTGGTCTTTCTGCAGCCTCATCCAACCCTTTCTCCAACTCAAGTGAAAACAAGATTCAATTCACTCAAAATTAGATTGATGGGAAACAGTGTATTGTATTTGATTTACTCAAGATTAAGCACACTGGAAAGAAATCACCATAATCTGGAAACTGTAACGTGGAAAGAAGTCCTGAGTGGGGAGTTGGATGCAATTTGGAAAGAAACTGTGGTAATCACATACACAGGAGACCCGAGTGGAATATTGAAGAAGAAAACGCAAGGCAATTTTGAAGTGATGTATGACCGAACTTCTCCAGCACTGAGCGGGGGAAACAACCAGTAACATTCCGCTGACCAAGCAATGTGCTTTGCAAAAATGATGGGAGGGAAGGGAAGTTGGACTGCGTGAGATCTACCAAGGCTGGTGAAACTTGGGACTTCTCTGACCATCTGATTGGCCCTTCCTTGCAAGGAACACTTAGACCAGGAAGCAGATAGTTTGTAAGATCATCACTTAGTGGGGCAGGACTCACCCCCAGGGTAACGTCAGTTCTGCTGTCCTCACTAAGTGATGCGGGGAGGAGGGAGGGGTTCATGGATATTTATAGACGAAAGACTGCTTTAATTGTGGAGTTGACACACCAGTGTTTTTGTTTAGAGGGTAGAATTGAACCAGAAGGAAGAAAGCAAAGGACAAAAGACCAAGGTAGCCCCTGACTGCTCCTGGGTGCCTAAAACACTGCACACAGAAGCAAAATGAACCTTTATTGAAAGCCAAGAAGCTCTGATGCGTGGCCTCGTTTGATCCTGCTGGCCATCCAGGGTGATAGCTGTAATTCTCCTTTTACAAAGAGGACAATAAAAGCAGGAGGAAGATGGTGGGTGACTTTGTCAACATACGGGGCCACAGAGTGCCCACAGAATCCAGTGTGTATCCCTGGTGTCTCTGTGAGCTGTTTCAGACGGAACAGGACGGATGACTCAGCCTACGTGGTAGCACAAACTGTCCTCCTCAGAGGCCAGCCCTCCTCGTCCACTCAGCTGAAGATCTGAGTGGCACAAAATGCCTGGCCCTGCCCCGTTTATGCAGAGTCTTCCTGCCTGCCTCTGAACATCAGCTTTTTCTTGCCTTCAGACTTGGACTAAAGTGTCTCTGTGTCTTGAACCAGCCAGCCTTTAGGCTAAAATTTACAACTCTGGGATTATTTTCTTCTAGACCTTAAAATTCAGAGCAGAACTAAACCATTAGCTTTCCTTGGTCTCCAGATTCTCACCTTCCTCTGCATGTATTAGGGGCTTTTCAACCTCCAAAAATTACACATCTATACCTACACTGCTACCTGTACCCGTATTGGTACTGCTGCCTGTATCTGTACTTACACCTATACCTGTATCTACATTGATACCTCTCTCAACATATCCTACTGCCTCTGTTTCCCCAGGCAACCCTGACTGCCACACAGGTCATTCAAATGCCAAGGATGACACAACAAATGAACAACAGAGCCAAAATTCCAACCCAGGACTGTCTGACTCACTTCAAGACTGGAATGTAAGTAAATAGGTGATAACAGACAGCCAACTGAGAGCAATTCTTAACTTGCATGATTCTAGACTGTGGCAGGGCAAAGGCATAAATATCAGAACGCTGAGACTAAATTGAATAAACAAGGACACAAAAAGAGACTAAAAGGTTCAGCAATGTCTTGAATTTCTCTGGTGCTCACCGATCTTACATGTGATCTCCAGCAGCACCCTTAAGGTCCTCTTGTGGGTAGACACCTCGCACACAGTATTTGCTGTAACATTGCGAAGTGGGTATTACTATTCCAGTGTTGTACATAAAGTCATGAAGGACAGATGGGATTCAAATTCAGGCCTCTCTGGCCTTAGGCCATGTCCTTTCCAAGAAGTCTGGCCTGCACTTTTAGGGTCTGGTCCTGAAGCAAGATACTCCAAGAACTGCCCCCTAGATGTTTAATAGCTTCTGACATGCCTTGCTAGGATAATAAATTTTTGGATATGTACAGGATATTCAGTAAATATTGTGAAGTTTTCTGAGATAAATCCTGTGTTAAATTCAGATTTATTATCAGAGCAATAAACAGGTAAGGAATCTGGTTATAGAAAAAAAAGAGAAGAAATAATATCAAGGCTTAGTTAAATAGGTGTTTGCTAATAATAACTCTTGTCATGTGAGTTAAAAAGTATAAGTTCTTTCCAAAAAATAGGTTCTGAATATGTAACGAAAAATTAGCCATTTAAAGTTTTGGACCTCAGATGAAGACAGCGAACCAATAACATGAAGTGTTTCTTTTACATTTGGCCTTTCTACAAAGTTCATAAGGAAGCAGGGCAGGGTGAGGCAGGCAATGGTCCCTGGTGGGGAAAAGAATAAAATTATAATAGTAAAATGTGCTTTGTATATTCCTTATTTCACAGAATCTAAAATGTTAGTGATATAAGCTGTGATCGTCAATATTATTTTTATATATCACAAAAAAAAGTAAAAATGCAGAAAAGTATAGTTGGATATGCTGATTTGATTTCAGAGGAAAAATTGTGTCTTCATTCATATAAACATGAGCCTGGGGTGTAGCTCAGTACAAAAGCATGGAGCTTGAATGCAACAGGTCCAGGGTTCAGGCCCCAGCAAACAAGAATAAAAATAAATCACAGATATACGAGAAACACTCATTAATGTTCGTATTCAAGGTCTAACACCAGAGCAAGTATGTATTTATTTATATATTTTTTGGTACTAGGAATCGAACTCAGGACTTCACATTTGCCAGGCAGGATCCGTGCTACTGAGCTACATCCCCAGCATCAAAGCAAATATTTAAATAACAGTCTGAGTTAAATTTAATCAACCTCTAACTTCTACATGTCAACATAAGATTCATTTTGACACAACTCTTACATATGAAGGAAACATGGACCATATTTTTCTAGTGAAAATATTTTTAACTATGTTTTCGACTGTGTGGCACAAGACAAAAATGTTTCAAATACAAATCTGTTCAAAGTTTGTATGTGTTAGTTCCTGTAAAATTTTGTAAAGAAACTTACAGCAAATTCGTGCATTTCTTGTCTCCACCCTCTTGCTTTTTCTCCTCACGGCTAACTTGTGGTTTACAAGAAAAGGTCTTCCTTCATTTAAAATCAAAAACTGTTTTCACCACTTCAGAACTGGCTATTTCTGTAGGTCATTCTTGGTCACCGCCCTCATTCTCCTGTCCCACCACAGCTCTGAGAGTCTGAAATGTCAGCGTTATACGTCAAAAACTTCAAAGGCTCAGATTTCAACAATTTGACAGTGTGGGCTTCCTAAAGAAGCCGGTAGCTATCAGCTTGCCTAGGAACTAGTCGGCTGTTTTTCTTACGGACAATCTGACAAGAAAATGTTAGAAAGAAGTTTGGTTAAATTAAACCAAGGACAAGGAAAGGCAAGGAAATGGCTGTTACTTCTCAATAGAATGTGTGACTATTGAAAGTTCTCAAACATCGCCAATTGCTCAAGACCTCATGGAAAGAGTTTCCAACAGAGCTCCTCAGGGTTCTGCACCTCACCTTCCTGTCTACCCCGTGTGAACTGGGGGGGGGGGTGTTAGATTAATGGTGCTCACCATAATTTTTGTGAGTGAAGAATTCTACTGACTATGTGGCAGGTGTTGAATGATGTCCCCCAAAAGACATGTGCTTTGTGCATCCCCATGCAATTTGTTCCACAACTCACACACTGACCAGCTACAACTTGCTGGACATACTTCTAGGCACAAGGATTATGAAGAATTGAAAAATGAAAAATCTTCACCTTCTTGGACTTTTTCTAGTAACCAGAGACAGAACGTATGAAAATAAAGCAGTAACGATCCAATATAACACATGGTAATAAGTGCTTTAGAAAAATAAATAAAGAAGCTAGTAGAATGGCTTTGTTTTACAGGGCAGCTGCAGGAGGGGTGTGGTCAGAGAAGACTTCATCAAGTCAAAGTCTCCAGTAGAGATCTGAAGGAAATGATGATATGTGGGAGCAGAACATTCCAGTGGGTACAGTAAGAGCAAAATCCCTCATCTAACCCATGAATTAAAAACAATAATTCAGGGTAGCATGGAGTTCATACATAATGTATATTAAAACTTTAGAAGACCATTTAAAAGGATTCAAAATGTCTTTTTACAAGGGAAAGTGAATATGCGTGTTCCAAGTTTTAAAAGTTGAACTTCATTTAATGAAGTAAATCTTGACTTTTAATGTTCACTAGTCTAAAAGTAACACATTAATATGGCAAATAAGTATGCAGTGTTATAAAGTAAGCAAAAGTAAAACATTCTACTGCACAGATCTCTAACTTGTAAATATGAATGAAATATGAGAAACTTTACCTGAAGCATTACATCTTTAATATGGTTGTGGTAATTGTATTTTACTAACACATGTTTGTAACAGGGGTTGGTAAACCTCAGCCTGTGGGCCAAATCTGGTCCACCATCTGTTTTTGTATTGCCTGCTAGCTAAGAATGGCTTTTACAGTTTGAAATGATTGTAGAAGAAGAGTAACATTTCATGACATGGAAATTTCATGAAATTCACATTTCAGTGTCCTTAGCATTTCGTTGGAACTCGGTCACTCCCATTTGTTTGCTGTGGTCTATGGTTGCTTTAATACCACAAAAGCAAATGAGGTGCTGCGAGACAATGTGTGGCCCCAGCCCTAACACAGTCACTGTCCTGATGGCAGTTCAGAGCGATCAGCTCACTTTCACACAGAGCAGACATAGATGCCCCAGATGTTCTACCCTTAGTTTTTGGAAGCAACTTTACTTTGTGAGAAAAAAAAAAAAAGAAAAAGAAATATATATATATGCTGCAAAAGCATGGATTTTAGCTTGGCAAATGTGACAGGTATATAATAACCTCCAAAATAAATACGCAAGAAAAATTTTCATTGTTACAGAACTTGCCTTTTGGCTTCTCGCTGTCCGTCTCCTTTCTGATCCTTGGCAACCACTAATCTTCTTTATATTACTAGGTTTCTATCCTTTCTACAATATTACATTGATATACAGAATATTGGATATAACAGAGTCATATGGCTACAATAATAGAAAATATACAGTATAGTCTTTTTTGCCCAGCGTCTTTAAATTAGCATGATGTAATATTAGACTTGTATCAGTAATTCATTCTTTTTTATAGCTGAATGCTATCCTGTTGTATGGAATAGCACAACTTTCTTACGTGCTGATGTACATTTTGGTTATTTCTAGTTCGGGGTTCTTATTAGTAAAACTGTAAGTCATTGTGTGAATACCTGTTCTCATCCTCCTGGGCAGACACTTAGAAACGGAATTGCAAGGTTATAGAATAAGAATTTTTAAATTTGTTAACTTCTTTTTCAAATTGACCATACTAGTTTGAACTCCTAGCTACTATGTACAAGAGTCACAATTATTGCACACCTTTGCCAATACTTAGTATTATCAGTCTTTTAAATTTTATTCTAGTGAGTATATGGTGGTATACATCACTGTGATTTGGAGTCACTGTTCACTAATAGCTAACAATTTTTAACTTATTTTGTGTGCTTGTCTGCCATTGACATGTCATTATGTGAATCTTAGTGACAGAGATATGTTCTGACAAGTGTACTTTTGAATCGTTTCATTGTTATGTGAATGTCATAGAGTATACTGACACACACTACTATGGCTTCAGTGTCACTAGGCAATATAATCTATGGGAGTATTTCCCTGAAGCATTGTTAATGGTGCAAGACTGGATCTTTATTGCTGAAGTATCTTTAACTGTTATGCCAAAGTTTTTACTTGGTTGATTGTCTTCTGATTGCTGGGTTGAAAGAATTATATACATATTCTGAATATGAGGACTTTAGCCGATATGTTTTTGTACCATTTTATCAGAACTCGTATCTTATTTTTGCATTTTTTAATATTGCTTTTGGAAGAACAAACATTTTAATTTAACAAAGCCCATTTTAGTACTTTTTCTCTTGTATTTTATGCTTTTTTGACTCTCCAATTTAAAATTTTATCTAACCCTAGATTGTTAGGTGTTTCTCTAAATTTTTTCTAGAATTTCACAGTGCTCTGTGTTACGTACAGATCTATGTGTATTCTGAAACAATTTTGTAGACAATTTTAGGTAAATGAGATTTTTATACTTTGACCATAGTTAAACACCACAGTATAATGTCAAAATTAATGAGAGTAGGCATTCTCATATGGTTGGAAATGGTATAATACACAGGAAAATTTAAAAACTAGGAGGCTAAAGAATGCCATCAGATTTTGGCCTGTGTCTTTTCTTGACTCTACCTTTGTCTGCATTAGCAAGACTCTCAGGGAATGTGTTTCCTCTGACCACCCCCTCACCCCCAAACAACAGGTCCAGGCATACAGCTCACAGTTTTCAGTTTAGTGCATTGTTTTACAACCATTGGCAATTTTCCCTATGTCACCCCAATTCCTATGGGTGCTTAGCAGTATCAAGAGACTTAATTATTGTCAAAACTGGAAAAGGGTAGAGGGTTCTAGTAGTAAATGGTAGGAAAGGACAGAAATGGTGTTAAAACATTCCACAGTGTATGGGATGGTTCCCACAATAAGGGCTCTTTGGACCTTTGGATACATGAATGTCAACAGTGTCATAACTGAGAAATGGCATAGTGGAAAGAGTTTCTTGTACACAAAAGATTTAATTAAATCCCAGGATTGAGTCTCATGGTACCAAATGTCACATGCTTACCTCTGAACCAATCACTGTGGCCAAAGGGTTAAAAGTATCAGTACACTGGCTGACTGGGTTTGGCCATGTGTTAACTGCTAGAGCTGAGTCTGAGGTGTGACATCACATCTACCCAAACCACATGAGCGATGTACCAGGCAGTACAAAATTTTGCCAAAATTTAAAGTCTGACGTGCCAGAAAGAGGGAAAGGTGCTGAGCAGATTAAAATAAATGGGTAAGTCAATAAATCCAAAACAAAAACAGGCATTCAAGAGATCACCCTTAGGAGAGGAGACAAGAAACAGGGTCAAATGAATGAGGATTAAAGTCCCAGGAGGAGCTGGGGAATGGAGCAGGTTGGTCCTTTGGACCACTCCAAAAAGGTAGGCTGGAAGTCGGGGGCAGTTCTCTGATAATCAGAGATCACCTTGGGTATACCAGCTACTGGACCAGTTAACAGCGGAAGTTCACTCCCAGTCTGACTGCCACAAGAGAGAACAGGAAGAGACAGGGCTGATGGACTCTGGGAATTAGCTCAGAGGTAGGAGAGATTGTGATGGCCTGGAGAGGGTCCAGGTAGCAAAGGAGGCTAATACTGCAGGTCTTCAGACCCAACTCAAACGTGCTGGAGCATTTCTTGCTCACATCTTCATGGAGGATGTGGTTTTGCTAACGAATCATTACTGTCAGTTATCATTCGGATATCTTCAAAGGCTGGTGGTGTTGGGCTCTGCATGACTATGCTTCAAACTTCTTTTTGCTCTTGTAGAGAGAAGAGGCCACATATCATTTGCCAATATAAGCATAATACTTGTGCAATTGCTTTGTGTCAGGCCCTACACTTATTTCATTCCCTATTTTCCCGCCAAACACATTCTTTGGAGGAAAAGCTCTGATCAAAAATCCATAAGGTACCTATATCACCACCCTTCATCATTTCTCCATGTAAGAAGTTAGTAAACCTTCAGAAAACACTACAAAAGAGTGTTACTACACACATGCACACAGACCATAATAATATGGAAGGAGGAAGTAATGTTTTTAAATTAAAAATGATTAGACAACTGTAAACTTTGAGATCCATCTAGATGAGAAATATTGTCGAAATGTAAGAGTAACACCAATTCATAATGGATATTTCTGGCCTAAAAGAAACCGAAGGACAAATAAATTTGTGTAATGAAGTTTTGATCTTGATGCTGGCAAAACAGGCTTCTAAGATTATTCATTTTCTTTCTGGTTTCCAAGGAGATTGGATTTTTGAATAAGGGAGCAGTATGGAATCAATTTCCCAGGTGTACTTGAGGGCACAGCAAGGTGGGTCCTGCCCAAGAATATTACTATACAAAAGAAACCTCAAAAGCAATTTTCCACTTACCTTTCCTTGCAATAGAAAACCAGAGGTTGTGATGACCATTGAAGAGTTAAAATGCTGTAATTGCATTAGCAAAATTGACTGATGGTTTATGAGGTTTTTAGACAAAAAGTTTTGGGGAAGCATTCATTAACAAATCTCAGAAATACAAAATACCTCACAGTCTGGGGGCACTTGTAGGTTCAGGGAGGCATTGTGTGCCTGCTTTTTTATTTCTGCAATTTTTAAAGTTTACCCTCAGTTTTCAAGCCCTACCTAGGCTTGCCACAAACAAGAGTTTGAAGAAAGGTTCAAGAACACGTTAATAGCAAAAAGAGTTCCAGGAGAAAAATGCCCATTGCTGTTCTTAGTTCTTTTTTTTTTTTTTTTTGCCTTTTGTTATGTATTTGCTCTTGCCTTTGACCTTTCTGCTTCCACTCCCATGAGAGGCATTTTGATTTTTCTTTCTTTAAAACTCAAATGCACTGTTCCAAATACAGCTACGTTACTTTAGCAAAGAAACAGACAGGGACCTGTGTCTACAGGCTCTTGATAATTAAAAAGTGGCTACATTTGCAAGGTAAAACCAGGGTGTTCATCAGCCCAGCTTTCACATGGCCATCTCAGGCAAGGGAGCAGGAGGAGAGAGGCAGGAATCCTTCTGGCTTAGTTTCTCTGTTGGTGGCTGCAGAAACGAGGATTCTTATATTAAGAGTTAAGAACACTGACTCCAGGTATGGCCAGAGGGGTAGAGTATTGTACTGACCTTGAGGACAGGTGCAAAGAAGAGCTTCACCCTCCGAGGTCCTTGCATTTCAATCCCAGCCACCCATCCTATTCCATTTCTCAAACTGGGTTTCTCTCTGAGGCTGGAACATCCCCCAGCCAGTGCTCTATAGCCCCCTGTTTACCTTCTCAGTAGAGAGGTCTGTCTGTCTGTCTCTGTCTGTCTTTCTCTCACAGTAATCCCAGGTACACAAGCCTGCCAGGTTTGGGTAACCTGCATGTCCTATAGCCTGAGGAGCAAGCACATTGCTGGAATCATAAGGTCGGAAGGGACGAAGAAAAAAAATACTTGCCCATGCCTGCTTTTGGAAGATAGAGTTCTGAATGTGAACAGAAATCTTATGCTATGTTTGGTGGAAACTAGTCTTATTCACCTTTTACCATCTCTTAAGTCATGTTCAAGGTCATGTCATATTTCTCCTTTTCTAACAGTACATAAAATAGTGATTCTTGTAATCAGTATTATCTAGATTAAGTAAAATGTACTGTGTCTGAAAGGGTCCAAAGGAAAGAAAATAATAGTAGTGAAAGAAATAATAGTAGTAGCAAAAATGCCCTCCCCTGCCCCTGCCAGCATACTTCAGTGACCCAGCTGATAGTTCCTGTTTCAGTTGTTTCTGTCTCCTAGAAACAGCTGGTCTCTGTGATGTATAGCTGGTTGCTATGATACATATCATAAGAACCAATCCCCAGCTGACAAGCCATTTTGCCTCTGTTACTTCCTGCTTGCTTATCCTATATAAGCTCTAGACCCCCAGAGGTCAGAGCCTGACATTTTGAGGAACAATTGATTCTTAGTTAGTGTCAGTGCCAGTCCGTTGTCACATAAATCTGCCTCCAAATCCTGGGTGTCATTCCAGTGTTTCTGTTTGCCACTGCAGTAGATTATAACAATTGAAATTGTGACCGCTTGGATCAAAGAAAAGAATGCTAGAGATCTAAACCTCACTACCAAGAGGGAAGATAGAACCTTGACAGAGCCACATGGCCATTTTGTTTTTGCAGAGAGAGAACCTGAGCTTCTGTCACTGACTCAGACAAGTCGCTAAAGAAGATTGTTCAACTCCCAGAGCCTTTGATCTCGGGCTTAAGAACTGAGGTAACTTGCCTACTGCTCTGGAATGCTCTAAGATGCAAAAGGTTGACAGCCCATTGAGTTAAGTCCCTTAGTGCACCTCTAGTATTCACAACACCTCCAGGAACAGCAGAGATACTTTTGGAATGCCCTTGGGTACCCAAGGAACCCCGGTCAGAAGCAAGTTATTCCAAGCACCCAAGCTCTATGATGTTCATGAGTGACATTAGTAACACTTTATTTCCCCGCATAACTTTTAATTGCTCAGAAAATAGTAAAGAGATACTGTGGAAGCTGCAACCCAAATGACTTTGCAGGCCTCCTGCTGTGCCCTCCAATTCAGTTTTCAAGATTTATCTCCACCAGAATTAACTAGAAGAAGGAGGAGGAAATGCTAAATAGCTGTATCATGTTACAACAAATTAAGTTCAGCTTCTATAATGGCAAAATACACTGGGTGCATATTAACCAGACAGTTTATTGTGGAGAATTTTCTAAGAGTTGCTTTTGGTTTTGTCTCTAAAACTGTTTCCAGATCCAGCATCCCTGCAACATTTTTTTTTTTTTTTTGGACAAATTCAAGTTTGTCTGAGACAATCATCTGAGTATGTTCTCAGACTTGTGAGTGCAAAATGTGTGTCCCAGTGTGTCAGGAATGAACCAGTGATGGAAATGAGAGTGGGAAAGCACTCAGGGGTTCTTCCCAGTGACCCTACGGCCACTGGGTTAGTAGTATGTTGATGCAAGACAATGTAAGACCCCATAAACTGAGTAATCAATCCGGAATTGCTACCTCCTAGGATCCTGCCAGACTGGAGCCATAAATTCCAAGTAAGTAGGTATCACACACTGACTTTCCATTTCACAGTGGGCAGCAGTGCATGAGACATATCTGTATCGCAGACATGAGCCTGTAAAGAACAAAGGGATGCATTATCCTTTATTTGGGAAGATTTAAGATTAACTGGATTGTAATGGCTCTACCCGTGCTGGGGTCTACCACTGTAGTGCTCTATCTAACTCTGGAGACTGACATGCAATGAATGCCAACATGTCAGTGACCTGGAGTCATGGAGCAAATAACATCAGATTCTTCCTGCTGTGTGCCCAATTTCCCATTTGGTGGTATCCTTGGCATCAGAGTCTGCCTGGACAATTATTGGGTCACTCCATCAGTCATTCAAAAAGTGTTTCCCGACTGTGCCTAACGTGCTCCTCAGCCCTGTTCTAATTCTGAGGATACAGTAAAGAATAAATTTAAGAGACATTTTAATAAAATCAAATGAAACAAAAAACCAGCTCCTATCTTTCCAATGCATCTATTCTAGTGGATCTCTGTGTTTTCATCCCTCCAGCACCCCTTCCTGGAATGCTAGCTCTTTAGGATCCCTCAGGCACTTGTCTCAGCCTCTGTGATGGAGCTGAGTCTGGTGGAGCCCTTGGTGAGCAGAGAAGGCACAAATTCAAAGCATGTGGGATCACGGCTGCAGTCTCATGATCACCAGTCACCTAACTCTTAAAACCAGAGGAAAGGCCCACTGTTTCAGAAGACGATGGTGAGATCTGAGTCTAGAATCTCTGCAATCACTGCACACCTTCTAAACCTGAATAAGCCCAACACACTTATGCCAAGGCAAGCCTGGGATGTCCCACCAAATTTCTTCCCTTCCTTGATCACGTCGGACTACGAAGGTGCATATTTCTCCTACTCTGTGGTACTCAGGGCCCTCCTTTCGTGGACAGAGGACATAGTATAGGGACACAGTCAAGGTTTGGAGTAAGATAGAGGTAGCTCTGAAAGGCACTGTGCCCTAAGATTTGGTTTCAGTATCTCAAATGAGGACATGAGCCCATCCATACAGCACTTACGTAGTCTGAGCAATACAGAAAATAGTTATCCTTTTTTTCCGCCCCTCGCTTCTCCCTTCATCAAGAGCCATATTGGACGGTTCTGTGACAAACTGATCAAGCAGGAAACTGAAGATCAACAAGCAAGACATGCTGGCTAAAAGTTCTCACAAGGGATCTGTGGTTGGCTCTGGCCTCTTTCCAAACAGGTAAGCCCAGGAGTTCACACTACTGTTCAACTCTCCTGCCTGAAAATTGAGGGTTAAAAACAAAGGGTTAATGTGATCATAAATTGAAGTGTGTTTTCTTCCAGGAATAGTTACATTTTAACTTGGGAGAGTCTCTTGCCACAAACAGATGACTCCTAATTGCACACATTAAATTGGCCTTGACTGGCAGACAGTTTGCAGGTATTAAGGAGCTCAGCTCCCTCCTCCACACCCACTCCTTTATTGGTCTAGCTAAGCCTGGTGGTTGAACCACTGGCTCTGCCTGCTCTGAATTTGGCTTTCTTCCCTCTGAAATAAAAATGTGTGATTTGGGCTGCCACACCTGAATCACCTTTACCCCATATTCATCTTGAGAGAAATGAAATTTCGGTCTGATAATGAGGCCCCCGCATTCCTCTCTCAGCCTCTCCTGTTCTCAGGTGTGGCACTAGCCCAGGTTCTGTCCCAAGTTTAGTGATCTCTGAACAAAAGTCAGATATAGTGCAAGATTTTCCTTGGTGGCAGGATGATAGTCACAACTTATCCCCAGAAGCAGCAGTGGTACAAGAGGAAGTGCCCGATGCCCTCCATCCGTAGGATTAGCAACCCAAATGATGCCACCTGGGACTCAGAGGTGGCAGCAGAGATCTCCTTGCTGGCTTATTCTGAGTGCACTTGACTGATGTTCTGGCTACGTAATGCCTTTGACTGGCACTCTAACCCTCCAGCTGTTGCTGCCAAATAAGAATGCTAACTGAAAACTGCTTGTCCACATAGGATTTTTAAATCTGCATCTTAGTATTGACTTCTCATCTATCCTGAATCTAATGTTTCCAGCCAAGAATCTCACTTACACCTGCCACCTCCTAATTAACAAAGTTTATTTTGTTGCTGAATGCCAATTCTTCGGTTTCTTACAATCATCAATGGTACATGGAGATTTTACTCTTTCAGTGGTAATCAGTGTCCTAGGAATCTAACCTTTGACTCCTTTTACTTTCCTACTTTGTCCCCATTCTGTCCTCATTAAGCTCAGTTAAGCAACAAATATTTATGGTATGTGCATGAGGCTCCAGGCCCCAGAAGTGCTGTGCTGAGCTCTCCGGACACCGCCTTGCATGCGGTGGGGGCCTGGTTCTAGGGGAGAACATTTCTTTTGCTAATAGTTCCCCCAGGCATCTTTCTCTTCATCTTGTTCCTGAGTCTTTGCAACAAACTCCTTACCCTGCACTGTTTTCTTTACCAGGCTTTTTGGTGTGTCTTTCCCTGATGTATTTTGAATCATATCACGGCTCCTGTCAGGTGCCTTCACTGGCTCGTCATAGTGTTGCAAACCCAGTTAGGGTCTCAGAAGCAAATGCCTCTCTCACCCTTTCTTGTGTCTTAGAGTTATGTTCTTCCTAAGCTCTGGCCCCCTGCACCCTCAGCGTCAATCTCAGGTACCCCTGAAACCAAATTGGAGGTTTCCCTATCTGAAATGCTTCTACCACCCACTAGTCTGATAGCAGAGTACTTCTGTGAGGTCTTCCCATCCAGTGTCATCAGGTTCTGCATTCTAGAAATCCATCATTCTCTGGACACACAGGTATTTTACTCTGCTATTTATCTTGCTGTTTGCTTGATATTATTGGACATTTTTTGTCTATATTTTTGAGAAGTCTTTTTTTTCCATATAATCCTCTTGATTATAAATGTCTTAAAGACATGAGCTGTATCTCTTATTACTAATTCTCCTTTGATGTAGTTAGAATAATAGGAATAATGGGATTAATACTTTATTTTTGCTGTTCTGTTTACAAAGTGCTGCCACACAGAGATTATGAATGCCTCGCAGCAACATTTTGAAGTGGAAATGGAAGAGGCATGGAAGTTAAGAGTTTAGGCATTGGGTCATGCAAACCTAATTAAATCTGTACTATGCAATGAATTGTGGGTCTGTGTCCCAGTTTATTAGTCCATGAAGGGGGTAACCACAGTTCTGACTGCATAAGGCCGTCATAAGAATTAAATTGAATCCAAGCACAGTGCCTGGTACAAAAAATGTGCCTAATTGGTGTTTTTGTTATTGTGATAGTCATCATCTTAGCTTCACAAATGGGGAAGTGAGACTTGGATGCAATCACTTGATGTCTACCAAAAGGCATTATGCAGAATAGAGTCTCAGATGCCATAAGTATATAGAACTCAGAATATCCCATTAAGCTCCAGATCCCTAACAATCAAAGCATTCCAGTTATTCCTTGGGAGAACCACATGTGTGCTGCTGAAGCTTGTGCTGCACTACAAGGACCAATGTGTCCTGTGTCTGGAAGAGAAACTGTCTAAAGCACTTGTGTGGGAGGCTCTGGTGAAGCCCATATAAAGTTAAAGCACCTCTCTGTAGAGCTCAGAAGTGCTCAGTGGGTGATGCCTTGATGCCGGCCTCAAGCCTCATGGACCAGAGCTGGACAGGTGCACCAAGGCATGGGTAGAAAGACTCCCCTTCTAGGCATGTAAGTAGAGAAGCATCTTTATCCCATTTTTCCTTATTGGTGAGAAGGGTCAAGTCCCCAGTCATGCTCTAGTCAAGTCAGTGTCACTTCCCTGTTGTCAGGACCCAGAGTACAGAATGAAAACCCTACTGACAAAGAACGTGTTGGAGTGGGGGTGGGAGTAGAATTGTACACAAGGAAATTTTCATGGAGAAGCCAAGAAGTGGGGTCATAAAGAGAGGGTAAGGCTTGCTAGGGGATGAGTCCTGTGACCTGGAACCACCCCTACTCAGGCCCCAGCAGCTCAGGTTCATTCTCTACACAAATGCAGATGACAATTCCCTACAAAGGACCATTTGGGGATCAAATAAGATAATGTATTTAAAGTGCTCCACATCATAGCCAGTCTATAGTAGCATTCAACATGGATTTTTAAAATTTCAGGCTCTTCTTAGGGCCAGTTCTGGCTTAGTCTGTGCCGTGATTCCATGGAGCTCAGCAAACCTGGTTAGGGGCTGAGTTCTGTAAGAGGCAGTGTGACTGCACGGCTGCTGACCACCCCAGTGAGTTTGGGACCCTCCAGTCTGAGCACCTTACCAGCTTCTGAACATGCAAACCCTGAAAACTATACCTGATCATATTTTTAGTGTCCTGTTTGACGTACAGTTTTCCGACTATAAGATACATAAATCTTTTGTTCAGTTCAGTGAATCTTTTTGTCTTTTTCTTCTTCACCTTGGAAGTTCTTCCCACTGCACGTTGTAGACAGCACCTCACGACCTCCAGTGCTAACTACATACACCTCTGACTTCTGTCCCCTTAGATTTGGTTTGTTTATTGTTCATGAACTTTCTATTTACTCACTCACATATCTATTTATTCATTGCGGTGCTGGGGAACAAACTCAAAAGCATATGCCTGCTATGCAAGCTACAATGCCAGCCTAAAAGAGAAAAAAATTTTTTTCGAGCTTTTAAATCACCTGCCACCATCACCAAGAAAAATTTCATTTCAGCCTAATGTTGTTGAGTTTGGAGACAGAAATGGGGAGATAACGCACATCAAAATGGCGAGCAATGTGAGGGCGATGTGGCCAGGCCTTGGGAGGAGGAGCTCTCAATGGGAGGAAGAATCATACGGCAAGTGGGGATACAAGTCACTGACAAAGGAGCTGTTTAAACTTTCAGGAGTCCTGAGTACCCAGGAACTCTACTCAGTAACAGCAAGGAGTGGTCAAAGACCATCTAACTCTTCTTTGGAGGGAATGGGTACAAAGTTCTCCAGGTAGAAAGTCAGTATCACCCACTGTCTTGAGATAAATACCTGCTCTTATCAGGCCTGATGGCGAGATGCAAGGGGTTGGTTACTGGGATGATTCCAGATGACACTGCTAATTCCTTTCATGATAGTTGGAGCTGGGATGTCCCCCAGTGACCCATCTCTTAAAGACTTGGTTCCTAACAAGGGGGTGTCAGGGGTGATAGAACCTTTGTGAGGAGAGTCTCATGGGAGGTCATAAGTCACTATGGGACATTCCTTTGAGGGGGATTGTGGGACCACAATCTCTTCTTCATTCTTTCTTTTGTATTCCAACCATGAGGTAAATGATTTTACCATGTGCTCTGGGCATGACATACTGCCTTGCCACAGTGACAAGGCCAAGCCATCAGGATCAAAATCTTTGAAACTGGGTCAAAATAATCTTTCCTCTTTTTGAGTTGATTATCTCAGACATTTGCTACAGTAATGGAAAGCTGACATGCCTTTCATGCTCTCAGAGCTTTGGTGCAATTTTTGAGCTTTCTGATAAACTTTGGATCTTTTTGATTATCCATGTAATAGAAAGGGAGAAGAGTAATAGACAACTTTTCAGCCTACACTACACGGGAAGAATGGAAGAACATTACCAGAGACTATGCTAACTGAACTGGGTGGGACAATGGAGGTTAGGTCACTCCAGCAGCCCACGGGTCATTGAGAGAGTCCATCCAGAAATAGAGTGACCTTCATTCAATTTTCTTCTGAAGGTTGGCCTTAGGGCAGTTCATGGGGTACTGACCTGGGCCAAATTTTAGGGCTTCTGATACCTGACAGATCTAAGCTTTTTGTTTCTAATCTGGTGGACAAATGCAATTAGGTCGAGTTTATAAAATGGAACTTTCCTTGCTATATATGCGGTTCTAAAACTCCCCCCAAAAGTCTCATGTGTTCAGAGATGTGACTTTTGGAATGTGACTGGATCATGAGAACACTAACTCAGCAATGGATCTTGATTATGTTTTCTAACAATGTGAAAATATTTTACTTTTATAAAAAAATTAACATGCTTTAACAAGAAGAAGGGTTCAGTAAGTATTGGTTGAACCTATTGAGACAAACACAATTCTGATTCTTAGAATAGTTCAAATCTTAGTTTGAAGGCTGTCAGAATTGAAAAATTCCCTTTGCCAAGGCTGACAAAGATAAAAGAACAATGCATCACTTAATGAAATCAGTAAATCATGATCACTTGTTTTTCAGTCTTATTTACAAATTATGCAAATTTTGTGGAAATTTGGCTAGGAAAATTTTTACCCCTTTGATGGCTATCAGTTATTCTTTCTGCGTAATCTTGCACTGTTCTTAAACTGTTTGTGCTCTTAACAAATGTTCTCAAAGCCCATTGAATTCCTTGCTTGAAAAACCTGTAAGTAGGTTAGGAAATTATGTTGCCAACTTCTTAAAGACTGCTGACATGTGCCACATTTATACAGTTCGTACAGACAGATGAAAAATTCAAACCATTTCTAAAATGCTCTTTTTATATACCTGTTCTTCAGAAAGACTTTCTTACATGTTAAAATGTCACTTTTTCCTTGAGGGGACAAATGAAGTGTGTTTATTTGTTCAAAAATATCTGCTTGGTAACACTTCTCATCATAGTGCAGGCCTGGAAATAAAAAGCATTTCTTTCTCATAAAAGAAAAGTGTGGAATTCTCCTTTAAGTTTGACAAAGAATTGTCACAACTTTTCTACAAGCAACCAATGAAACTTTAGGTAGTTCAGAATATTTCAATGGCCGCTTCTCATCTCAAAAGAAAAAAAAATCCATGATTCTACAGTGTGAAATAATACAGTTTTTAAATTCACATAATCAGGCCTGCCTGATATCTGAGAGGCTGGAAGAGAAAGATCCCATTCCAGTCTCTGCCCCAGGGGGTAGTCACCTGCTTGCAGGATGTCCTCCTGTTGTGTGTGACAAGGGACTGTTTGATGCTCAGATTGAGGGCACCAGTGATGATCTACCTAATGTAATTTTGTTTTATTTTGGAATGAAAATTAAATATCGAGAAGCTTGAAATATCCCAATAGCTCACACTCCACTCCAGTGTTGGCTGTAATTTAACCAGTAGTGAGACACTGATTTGCATATATTTGCATGTATAAATATATATGTACTTATATTTACATATATATATATACAAAATCCACCAATAAGTGTATACACATAAGCAGTTCTCCTTACTAGTAAATGCCTGTAAGCTAACAGCCACTACTTTGAGCACATCTTATGTTTGTAGAGATCAAAGGTAACTTACATTAGCCCCATGAAGTGTCAAAAAATTTAGTATTAAAATATTTATATGTTTTTCTTTTTCTTGATGTATATGTCTTTTGGTATATTCTATATATGTGTATATGTATGTATATATATATGTGTGTGTGTGTGTGTGTGTGTATGTGTAAATATATTCTTGCTGTGCATAGGTTTCTTCTTCTTTAAGCACAGGGAAAGAGCAACACTGACTCAACAGATTTGTCATAAGGATTATACGACTTGCTGCTTGAACTCTTAGCATGATGTCTGGCATGGAAAGCACTGGCTATAAAGATTCTTATACTTCAGATTCCACTAGTCAAGAAATGCCCTATAACCAACTTTTGCCATGAAGGTCTACTTAGGATAATATATCACTCTATTTCCATCTTATATTTAGGTCTGAATTAGAGCATGGGAAATATATTTCATCTCACATGTTGGACCCAACCCATTGATAGTAACTGTTGAGAGTTCCAGGTTGAAATGGATTGTGATGTTGAGTCTATGTTGAATTGTGGCGAAGTGCTGTGGTTGATTATCAATGTCTGCCACAAGCACAGCATACGTGGTAGCAAAGTTCCCAGACACTACCTATCTTTGTCTGATTTCCTGTTTCTCTTTTAGGACTAGAGAAGTGCCTTGATCATCCTTACATTGCCTGTCCTTAGCGTAGTTTCTAGGATGTATCAAGTAATCAAGCAATATCTGTTGTATAAGGTAGATGCAAATAAAGGAATCTGTCTTATCTGTCATAATTATCTCATTCAACTTGTAATTATTGTTTTCTAGAAAAATTTCACCAGAAAAAGCTGTCCAAAGGGCATTAGAACAGCAGGTTATGGCAGGAATCTCAAATCAAAGAAGGGATCTCGGGCTACAGAGAAAGGTGACACTGGGAGGAATCCAGGAGGAGAACGTTGGTGCTTGGGAGAAGGGATAGAGGTGATGTCAACAGGAAAATCTGAGGACATGAGCTGAAGTCTGACAACCTGTAAGCTATCTTATTACCAAAGAGCTATACTTAATCCTTTGAATGAAATAAAGGAATATTTTATGCTCTAAACCACTACTTTTAAAAAATATATTGGGCAAGCACAAATATGCAAGTATTTATGTGACTATAAAGAACTTAGGAGTGATATGGTCAAGGCTGGGTATGTGGCACAAGCCCCTAGTCCTAGCTGAAGGATCCCTGAAATCCAGGAGTTCAGTGGCAGCCTGGGCTCCAGAGGACTCAGTTTCACTACCTGTTGAAGGGGCTCCTGTGCTGAGTATGAACAGTGGTTTCTAAGAAAAATTTACCTTGTGTGATTTGGCCAAAAAGACAAGTATGGAGTTTAGAGATTTATTTTAAAAAATATGGGTGGGACTGGACCATAAAGATTAGGTAAAATAGTCAAATCTAATTTTATAGATAAGAAAATGTTTCTCTTTAATTTGAGGACATAAGGTCCATTTTCCTATCCTGCCCTGGCACCATGCCCCCAAGATGCCCTGTGAAATATCTTGTCTTTTTCAAAATAAAGTGAATTGGGATTCATTGAGTTTTAAAAAGTGAAAACCTTGGGCACGGATGTAACTCAGCAGCATAAGAAACTGCTTGGAGCATGTGAGGTCATGAGTTTGATAGCTGGTACCAAAAAAAAAAAAAAAAAAAGTGAAAACCTTAGTGATGTCCCTTGAACTCACCAAGGATCCATTGGGTGTCCCAAAACCAGAACTAACAATGACTGTGAACTGTGTGTTCACATATAAAATACTATACATATAAATAATGGAAAATTGCAATTTATGCCCACTATTAGCTGTTCAGTAATGTGCACCATCCAGTGTAAACAGGCGACAGAAAATGCCCACTCAAGTTGTTAAACATGCCTTTGATTTCCAGATTCAAACTTCTACGCCTGGCTCAGTAAATTAAATGCTTTAGTGTTCTCTAGGGGAGGGAGATTTTCTTGTCGTTTGTTTTATAATGCTCATTAGTCAGCCCTTGACTTATGCTGGATATAAACTTACACATTATCCATGTATTAAATATTGTCTGCTGTGTGTAAAGAATGGAGCAGTATAAGATAAACTTCTTTTGGATTTGAAAGAGCCCAGTCAACAGTACTTCTCATCTGTGATCAGCTTCAGAGCCACAGGAAAGTCACACTAAAAGAGACAGGAATCTAAATCACTTTTTTTCCGCTATTAAGGTTGGTAATGAGAGTGTGGCTTACAAGGGAAACTCTTGGGTTTCTTGACACTGAATTCCAGAAGTAAGCAAGACAGCCTGCCTAATACACAAGACCTTAAACCCACAGCAGGAAGGACCACCGAAGAATAGTCTCTCGGTTTATTTGGGGTATAGCAAAATATCATAAACTAGGGTGCTTGTAAACAATAGAAATCTATCTCTCACGGTTCTGGAAGCTGGAGAACTAAGATCAAGAGAGATTTAACTGGTGAGGACTCACTTTTGGCTTCCAGAGGGCACCTTCTCACTGCATTCCCATGCTGTACAAGGGGGAGAGAAAAGTCTCTGGCCTTTAGTAAAGTCACTAATCTCATTTGAGAGGATTCTGCCTCAGACCTAACCAGCTCTGTAAATCGCTACTCCTAATTTCATCCCTAGAAGGGTGAAAATTTTAAAATTAAGGGGAAATACAAAGATCCAGACCATAGCCAACAGCTGAACCCCAAGTCCCAGCGTCACCTTTAAGACTCACCAGTGAGGTCAAAGCCTCTCAGGGGTGCAGTGCATGGTGAGGGGGGAGTGTCTAGGTCTAGATGCAGGGAAGGCCATCAAAACACTGACTTAGATCAAAACACACAGGAAATATATCACTCATTTAAATACAGGTACCATGAGAGCAAGATTTTTTGGTTTGGTCACTGCTATATTCCCAGTGTTTTGGAATGTCATCCACCGCAGATTAGGTACTCAGCAAATACTAACTGGATGACAAATAGGGAGGAAGCAGGAAGCAGATGGAGACATATGTGACATATGTGTGAAACAAATAATATGTATGATAAAAGAGAAATACAATCTAGGACCCACACATGGTCCTTATTTACAGACAGCACTGATGGAGAAGAATGAGACTTACAGAGCCAGCCTTGATACTGAGTTCTAGAATGGGACAAACTGACCCACACAGTCACACTCCTTGTTGGAGCAGTGAGTCCCTCCAGGGAGGAAGGCTGTGAAAGTTAAAAGAGATGCTGCAGGAGGAGCAAAGATGGTGGATAGATAACAACTGGCTACAGAGGCTCCCTGAGATAGTCAACTTAGAATTCAACATAATACAGAGTGGGGAATCCCAAACAGAAGGAGATGAATTCTCTCATCCCAAGAAGAAATTAAGATGGGTAGAACCAATCAAACATATAGTCCTGGTGCTATTATTGGAACAGCTAAAGGCTCAGCATTCCCACCACAGTGGGCGACTTGGTGACCATCCGAGGTCCCACCATGACTTGTCGAGGGCCCACTACAACTTGCTGAGCTGTCCAAGGTCCCACCACTTGCACTCACTGGAGGTGCAGTTACATTGAGTTCGGGTGTTGGCGAGCCGAATGGAGAGCTGAGATGGTGGGGTGCCTACACGGACCTGTGGTGAGTGATGGGAGAGGAGCCATTCCATAGAAAGGGGGGCTCCAACGGATGACATTCTGGGACCAGGCAGGACTGGCAAGTACAAAGGGCAGCAGTGACTTCAGTCAATTGTTCCCTTCCTGAACGGGAGTGGTGGAGTGAGCTAGGCCTGAGTCACATGACCTGACTGAGATCCAATAGGTTATCTGAAATCAAGTTCCTACAGCAGTGATGCACACTAACCACACTAACCCAGTGAAGTCTCAGAAGTTTGACTGACCCGGAGGGGAGGCAGTACAAAGTAATACAGTGCAGGCCACAGCAGCTTGACTGACCCGGAGGGGAGGGGCCAGTATACCCTATCCCTGTCTGCAACTCACTAGCACATGGCAGTGGGAAGGGTCATCTAGCCAGCAAGTTTCAGAAGAATTGTAACCAACAAAGAAAGAAACTGGGGCCTCCTGGAAGAAGCAAAAAAGATGGGAAGAGGAAGCAACAACAAAAAGTCCCCAGGTCCCAACCCTGAGAACCCTGACCCAGGACAGGTAAATACAAAGGAGAATGAGAACAGCAAACATGCAATATCAGACACAGTGCCAGTGGACATAAAGAGATATCTTCAGGACCTCATAGACAAGTTCAAAAGTGAAATATTTAGCTAAGTAAAGCAAGATCTGAGAAGATTAATAAAAGAGATACTAAGCACCCCTCAAGCAGACACAGATGGAAGAAGGGAGGAACTCAAACAAAGGAGAGAACCATTTGATGAAGAATATAAACAAAATAGAATACATGAAGCAGATTCAAAGAGATTACCAGGAAATTAAAAACTCTGGAAAGATGGCAAATCAGTTTGAAAGGAACTAAGGATAGATTATCCAAACTGGAGGACAGTTTTGCAAAGTGGGAGTATGAAAGGGAAAACTTTTTAAAAATAACAAGGAAACAAGCAATAACAATAAAAAGGCTAGAAGATGACAAGAAGATCTATAACTTAAGAATAAAGAATGTAAATGAAGAAGCAGGGGTACAAACAAAGGAACTACAAAGGTTATTCACAGAAATAATTAAGGAAAACTTCCCAAACATAGGAAAAGGAAATGATATTCTGATATATGAGGCATACAGAACTCCAGCCACCTATGACCAAAACAGAGCTACACCATGCATATAATAATAATCAAGATCCCAGAAATTCAATATAAGAACAGAATATTAAAAGCTGTTAGACACAAGAAACATAATCTGTAAAGGAAGGCCCATCAGAATAATGGCAGATTTCTCGACACAAACCATCAAGTCAAGAAGAGCCTGAAGTGAAATATTCCAAGCCCTCATAGAAAATAACCTGCATCCCAGATTGATATACCCTGCTAAACTGTCTCTAGAAATTAATGGAGAAACAAGATGCTTCCAAGACAAAGAAGAACTTGGGGAATTCGCAACCACCAATCCAACTCTACAGAGAATACTACAGGGCATTCTAGAGAGAGATAAAAGTACCAAGATTCCAGGAACAGTGGCAGAGAGGCCTCAATGAATGGAGCAGAAAACAGAATGAAGAAGATAAGCAGACATCTGATGGCAAAAAAAAAAAAGAGCATAACAGAAATGAGGCAGAGAAAATTTTATTCAAAACTGATACGATTGATAGTATCAAGTCTGAGAGTATAGGCAACTACACTGAAGATGACAAGACTCAATGATACACATTCTGGTTTGATAACTGCCGGTTTTTGAAGTTCTATACTATATACAAAGTTGTGTTTTCATTAATACTGTTATGTACTGATATATCCAATTGTACTATGTCCGATGATATAGTCAATTCTATTGGAGATAACAAGAGACAACACAGGAACCATGGTAGAACGATTTGTACAATGGTCTTTTATGTTTTTTTCATTTCATGTGTTTATAGGAATATATTTTGTTTTGTCTTGCTTTGTTTTGTTTCTCCCTCTAATATAGAAAGGATAGAAATACATGTTAAGACTCATGCATGTGTAGAATCTATAAACAGTTTATGAGAACTGATCTTATGATACATGATGAAATGAACAGATACTTTGAAGAAAAAAAGACATTTAAAAAACCCAGTGCTGATCCTGGAGTGTCATAATGTGTAACCCAGCAATAGTATTATTCTTTGTTCAGAGGGATATTAGCCTGGTTGGGTTTGTTTAATCTCAACATAATTGAAGAGATGGATAACTGCATGTATGTTTAAGGGTATAGAATTGATAACCATATTTCTAAGTTTTGTTGGATAGTTGAACAGAACTGGTTGCAATCTCACAATTGAATCCCCACTTTATACGTTCCACTTTAGTATCTTGAATAACTATTTGTAAGAAGACAATCTGTAATCATCAACTAGTGATTTCTTACTGTTTATTTTTTTCTTTGAAATTATGTATTATTTCTACCTGTTTTCTGTATGGTTTAGTCTTTCTTTAAATTAAATTTAAAAAAAAAAGACACTATAGTACCCAGTGCTGATCACGGAGTGTCATGATGTAAAATCCAGAAATACTGTTTTTCTTTGTTCATAATGATTTTTAACCTGCTTTAGTTTGTTTATTCTCAACATAAATCAAGATGTGGATAACTGCATCTATATTTAAGTGCATAGAATTGACAACCGTGTTACTAAGTTTCGGTTGGACAGTTGAACAGAACTGTTTGCAGTCTCACTTTTTAAATTCCCATTTTAATGTTCCATTTTTGTATCTTGAACAACTGTTTGTAAGAGGACAGTATGTAAACATCAACTAGTGATTTCTTACTGTTTATTTTTTTTCTCTGAACATATGTATTATTTCTACCTATTTTCTGTTTTGTTTAGTCTTTCTTTAAATAAAATTGTAAAAAATAAAATTAAAAAAAGAGAGATGCTGCCTCTAAGGACACAGATCTCTGCCTCAACTTCTAGGAGTGACAATATTAAGTAACTATAGTTGTCAAGCTAATGTGAGGGGGCCTGACCTGCCTGTATTCTCCAGGCTGAGGAAGTGTCCCTACCTCTGACACAGATGACCTTCAACTCCTTGAACCTTGACTTCCATTAACCCCAGAAAAGGAGGGAGAAAAGTGCAGGCTATTACAGTGAAGAAGGCCCAGTGTACTAATGCACTCAAGCATTTTCCTTCAGACACCTAAAAGAACGGTTGTCAGAGAGTGTATTGGATGTCTTTGGGTACGTGAGACGCAAGCACCCACTGTTCATCAGTGGTCACTGGGGTGAATTTGTGTCTGACGCATAGCAAATATTTAACATAGCATCTCTTCCTCCCACACTCTCTCCTTCCCTCTTTTTTCCCTCCACCCCTGCCTTCCTCCTTTTCTTCTTTTTTTCCTTCTTTTCCCTTCCATTCTTCCTCCCTTTTCCCTCTTTGCTGCTCTTGTTAAGGATCCGCGAGCAGGCTAGATGGCGTGGTGCCAGAAAGGCACCAAGTTGACTGAACACTGTTTCCCTTAAGGGAAAATATAAAACTGCTAATAACTTGTTTGCAATGGTAGGAGGGGTGGAAAGTGGAAGCCTAAACCTTCCTGCAAGCTGCAGCTTGCTTTCCTGGAAGCTACATGTCCTCGGACTTCCGAAGTACGTTGTGCACCTGCTTACCAGCTGAATGTAGAGTCCGCCAGCTCTCAGGTAAGTCCAATGTGGTGGATTAACTAATGGTCAACTTGTAACATCCAGATGAATGGAATCAGTGTGATTTTGGGCATCAAAGGCCCAACTGTGGATTTTTGCCAACAGCATAAAAAGAGAACTGGAGAGGAAAGTGGTGCACTATTGATTCTTCTGGAGAAATTTGTCATGCTGGTTTCCTGATATGAACTTAGTTGTTCTCATCATTGGAGGAGCTCAGGTCCTCTCTGTCACTGAGGATGCCTGTGGTTCTCTTCAGGGGAGCTCTGGTCCTTACCTTGAGTGTAGCTTCCTGGTTCCAGTGCAGATCCATCCAGCTGGCACAGATCCTACATCCCACTGGCACAGACTTTCTAGTTTCCATCACTGACCTTTGGGCCTTCCCAGTGCAGATCTTTAATACAGACTTACATGAGGCATTGCCATGGGCTCTGGGCCTCCAGCTGGACTCATCCAGTTGGGCTCTAGGTCTTCAGCTGGAGTCATACAGGACAGTGCTTTGGGATTCAGGGCCTCAGCTAGATTCTTTGGGTCTCTAGTGTGTGGACAGATCTCTCACACTTTTGCGTTAGACTCTTTGGGTGAATATTATAAAATAATCCTGTAAGTTATGTGTCGCATATTGAATCTTTTCAATTGTAAAGCCTGACTGCAACATACAAGTTCAAGTTCTTTCTTTGGGAAAGAAGCTCCAAATTGTGTTTTCTCTCTGTAGGTGGTTGTACCTTGTCAGCTGCTGAGTGTTTTCTCTTGCTGTGAGGATCACACTGACTGACAGAGAACTCCAAAAAGACGTCAGAAGCAGGTGGGCAGCGGGGTAGTAGGATACCTGCACAGCTCCTTGGAGAAACCACTTTGTACCTGGAGTCATTCCATGTGCTCAGTTCCCTTCAGAGCATTTAGGTCTAACAGAAATGATATGATTGACTTATTTATTATGTGTTTGATTATCCTCCCCATAAGAACCTGAGATCCCATGAGAATGAACTCTCATCTGTCATGTTAGCAATACCTGACCTCATCCAATGTAAGTCCCTGGCTCGTAGTAATTAGAAAACAAATATTTGCTGGAAGAACAATTGCAGAAACAAACCCCATCCTAGGTGCTCACTTGAGAAAAGAAAACAGTCAAAAGCAACAGTGAAACAACAACAAAGCAAGAGAGGTTTATGTCAAAATAAAAAGAGTAAAGAGAAGAACTACGGTTGTAGTACCATGCTTGCTGGATTCAATCCTCAGTATAAAACGAAGTTATTTTGAGGCAGGGTCTCACTAAGTGTCTCAGGCAAGCCTGGAAGTTTTGATCATCTAGTCTCAGCCTCCTGTTCAGCTGGGCTTATAAGATGTTAACCACCACGTCCAGTGGGACCTCATATTATATTCATATGGAAAGACAGGTAATAAATGAATTAATAGGTCACAAGATCATCTTTGATGGACCTATGAGCTGTGAAATGAATTAAATGCATTGAATGCATATATGATTGGGTGAAATGTGTGTGTGTGTGTGTGTGTGTGTGTGTGTGTGTGTGCACATAAGCGTGCATATGTGTGTGCATGCTGGGGATGAAACCCCAACCTTGTGCTTACTAGGCATGCAGTTTACCATTGGCCGATACCCTCTACCATTGAAGGTAATTTTCTCAAAGGAGTGGTGTTATCTTGTTCTCCTACCCATCTGCCTATGACACTCCTGCATGAAGTAGCTTCACCAAGTTAATCCTGAGTTGGAAAGCCACCCGCACTTTGAAGGTGTGGGAGCCATCGAGGGTATAACAGGGAGCAGAGCTGTCTGTCTTCGGGGGTCCTGGAGCAACCCCCTGGTCACGAATCTCAGTGGCATTGGTAGTCTGTAAAGTGAAAAAGGTGAGGAATCAAACTTGAGGAATATCAAATATCACACCAGGCTTGCCTCTGTTGGTTGCCTTCTCGGATTACAGTTTTAGATTCTTTTCAGGTGTGTGTTTCTTTTCATGTTTTCGAGGCTCTCCACCATCAGAATACTATACTTCTGATTATTCTTTTGCCAATTGCAATATTCCTTCCCTGCTGATTCTCATCCCTTTGATTTTTCTGTCCAGCGTTTTAACCTTGTTATGTTCACTCAGTGTATAGTCTCCTCCTTCCAAGTCAAGGTGTCTCCCACAGCAGGCCTGACTGGTGCTTCATTAACAGGCTGTCTACGTCACTTTCTGGTCTTTAGTAGAGATACTAAGTGGGAGGAGGTCCAGCAGCAGCCCCTGCACCCAGGCAGATGGCTCCCGGGTGGGTAATTGTTATTTATTGTGCCGTTCTGTTGTCTTTTACTCAATTTGACTCTGCTCTCCTCTCTCTCTGTCTCTCTCTCTCTCTCTGTCTCTCTCTCTGTCTCTCTCTCTCTCCCCCATCTGTCTCTCTTTTATTTTAAAGAGAAAACACAAAGAAAAACAAGAAAACAAAAAAGAGACAATAAACAGCTACAACAAAAAACTCAAAACAATAACAATATAGACTTTCAAAACAAGATGATAGTAGTTTAACAATAGTTGTTATATTGCATATCTTTATCTTCAAGAGAATTGCTTAGATTACCAGACATGGACATGCAAAATCAAACCACATGAATACTAACTGTTCTTTAACATGAACTAACACAATTAGTAGTATAATCACCTTAGGTATTTTGTGTGTGTGTGTGTATATATATATATATATATATACACACACATATATACACATGCACACACACACACACACACATTTATATATTTTTCCTTTCCTTCCTTCTTTTTTACTTTCCTCTATCCTAATTGTTTTTCCCCCTTGAATAGTTTCTTACCCTTTCACAATATCTAATAGTAAATTTTGGATCTTATTTACTCTTTTTAGTTTTTTACACTAGTGAGACAATATAATATTTACACATGTGAGTGTCATTTAACTTATGAGTATGGTCTCAAGTCACATCCATTTACCTATAAAAGCCTCAAATTGATCCTTTATAGCTAAGTAGTACTCTACTATATAAAAATACTACGTATTTTTTATCCATTCCTCGATGAATTGGCACTTAGGTTATTTCCAAGATCTGGCTATTACAAATTGTGCTGCTATAAACATGGATGCACATATATCACTGTATGATGTATGATGTTTTCAGTTCTTCTAGGAAAATTCCCAGAAGAGGGATAGCTAGGTCAAATGGAATCTTTAATCCTGGCTTTTTGAGGAATGTCCACACTGATTTCCACAACAGTCACACCAGTCTACACTCCCACCAACAGTGAAGAAGAGCACATCAAAAGAATCATCAACAGAGTTGAAAAAATCCTGACAGATTGGAGAAAAAATTTACCAACTGTCCCTCAGACAAAAGACTTTTATCTAGAATGTATAAAGAATTGAAAAAAAATCAGGTCCCCAGATTCAAAGACCCAATCCAAAAATAGGCATCTAAGATGAATACACAGTTCTCAGATGAAGAAATATGAGTGGCAAATAAATATTTGAAAAAATGTCCAGCATCATCGATCATTAGAGAAATGCAAATTAAAATAACACTGAGATTCCATCTTACTCTAGAAAGAATGGCCAGGATCAAGAAATCAACAGATAACAAACACTTGGAGGGGCCATGTGGACTCTGCTCTTCTCTGAACTGACAGACTTTTCAAGGGAATTTCTAATGAGCCAGACATCTTCTCTGAGCCTAGGGAAAGTCACTGGATGGAAGCTGTATCCAGGCTTGGCTTTGGGGAAATGTGTATTCCAGGACACCCAAAACTCCTCCAGGGGCTTCCTGACTCCATGGACGCCGCTCGTATCCTGAGTCCCTCTCCGTGGCCTGCTCCTTGGTTCATGCCAGGTCTGCCATCCATGAGAGGTTGCTATTTTTGTTCTAAAATCCTCTTTACTATGTTCTTTAGGCCTTCTGAAATTTTTTTATTACAAAAAATCCAATATGAGCTGTGAGAATAAGGTTTTCTCCTGCCTTTCCTTTAATGGATTTGTTGATTTTAACAATACCCTTGTATTTAATTCTATCAAAACAAAATGCTTCCTGTGAGCTCACACAGTGTCTCAGACATTGTTCAGACTCAGAGATGCAAAGATAATGAGGTGCTCCTGCTTCCCGGAGGATGTGTAATCTCTTAGTGGGGCAGTCCTTTTGCAGATACCAACTATAAACTCTGGACAAAATTGAAAAACAAAACAGAAATACTGAGCACCCAAAGAAACTGAAGCACTACTATCTGAATGTGTGCCCCTCATTTGTATGTTGAAACCTAATCACAAATTTGATGATAATAGGGGCAGGGTCTCTGGGATATGGTCAGGTCATGGAAGCAGAATCCTCAGGCATAGCATTGATGCCCTTCTAAAAGAGGCCCCCAAAACTCTCTGCCCTACCAAGTAGGAGAGAGCGACCAGAACCATCAATGAACAAGGCAACAGAACCCCACCAGATATGAACCTGCCACCTGTCTGGAGTCCAGAAATGTACGGGATAAAGTTCTATTGTGTATAAACTGTTTATAGTATTTTGTTATAGATACTGAACAGACTAAATCAGAGTGTGAACAGGGTAAGATGGTTCTAGAGAAGATTTGACACTTAGAAGGAGGAAGCAGGAAGCAGCCCTGGACGAATTCTCTTTCTGTATGTCTTTCAAACTTGAATGTCATGAGGAATAAAACAGCAAAAGTTCTATATAAAATTCATTAGTGAGTGAGGAGGAAAAGACTACAAAAGAAAGAACCCAAAATCTGGGTATAAATTTTGCATAAATCTGTCTGATCACTGAGCAATGCATATGTTGGGTGAATTACACTCAGACCAAGCTAACAAAGAATAAAATGAACTGAGATTTCCTTTACTCTTTACAAAAGACAGTTTGTACTTGAATCCAGGTAAATAAATTATCTAAGTCTAATAAAATAAACACCCTTTGGAAGACTATAACTGTCTTAGATACTTTTTTTGTTCCTGAAACAAAATACTCAGCAGCAAAAGTTAAAGGAGAAGAGGTTTATTTAGCTCACAGTTTGTAGAGGATTCAGTTTATAGCTAACTGGCTCAAAGGCACAGTGGCTTGGCAAAGGGGCCATGCAGAGGAGAAAAAGTTTGTAGACAAAAGACAGCAAGCTACAAACAGTAAGTGGTAAGCAGCGACCCTCTTGTTGTCCTTTATATTTTACCCACCTACCTGCCCTTAGGGCAGATAGCACTCACACCCAGGGTGGCACACCCTTAGTCCTGCCCAGAGAGTGGTCTTATGCCTGGCCAGGAGTGCTAGCCAAACCAATCAGTGGATTAATTTAATAATCACACACTCTTATTCCCAGGATCACATGCTCTAGATCCAACCAGACCTCACGAGGCTTTGGGGGAGATATCTAGATATAAACCATAACAATCACGTAATCCAGAGTCACCACAACATAACATTTACAACGTCCAGGATATAATCAACAGAATTACTCAACATATAAGGAGACAGGAAAACATAACTTACTCTCAAAAATGAAATACTGGAAATTGACTCCAAAGGGATCAAAAAGAAAAGTGTTAGGCAAATCATTGGAATACAGTACAAATAATGCCATACACACATTTGCAGTTAATTACTCAACACAGTGATGGCACATGGACAATCCCTGCCTATGTGTCAAAAAGTTCCTTGGAGGCTGCAGCCTTTGTGCTGGAGTCCTAGGACCTGAGGGATAAGTAAGAGCTCACTGAATAAGTTAGAGAGAGAGAGGAGCAATAAAGAGAGAAAACAAGGGAAATCACGGTAAGGAAGTGCATCTAGAAGGAGGAAGTTTTGTATTTTTGTTGGTATTAGTACAGGTTCATAGTACACAATGATTACGCTTCCTGTGGGGAGTTGTTGCATGTACGTGACACATCCTCATTTTTTTCACCTCCTTCTCTCTTCCTTACTTGTCTTGATTCCCTTCCTTTTAGCAAAAGATCCACCTTTCTATTTAGGGAGGGATATTTTAGACAGAAGGAGTGTGTTGCTCTTAGTCTTGTTGTCAACTTGATTTGATTAAACAATACCTAGAAGATTCATGGAGCACAGTTCATGAGACACTGGCTTGTGGAGACCCATCTTGCATGTGGGCAGCACCATCTAAAAGGATGGGAGCCCAGATGGAACAAAAGAGGAAAAGGAAGAAATCTCTACTTTCCTCTATTCCCCTCCCCTTCCCTCCCCTCCTCTCCCCTCCCCTCCATTCCGCTCCCCTCTCCTCCCCTCTCCTCTCCTCTCCTCCCCTCTCCTCCCCTCTCCTCCCCTTCCCTCTCCTCTCTTCTCCTCTCCTCTATCTTTCTCCATCCTGGCCTCCATGAGGCGAGCAGCTTTCATCTGTGATATTCTGCTTTACTTTAGGCCCAGTGTAATGGAACTACCAACCATGGACTGAAACACCGAAGCTAAAATAAATCTCTTCTTCCTTTAAGTTGTTTTTTAAGCTATTCGATCATACAAACACAAAACTAATACAAAATAGAAGAGGTTGCCTTGGAAAACCCTGAGAACAGGTAAAGAAATCTTATTTTAATTGGTTCATAAAAATCTTTGTTAAAGTGAAAAATTATAGAGAATTATCAATACATGTTTTTAGATACTTTATTTGAATTTAAAACATATAAATGGGGATTTTTTTCACTGGCTTTTGGATTTACAGTTGGGACCTTACTTGGAGCATGCCTTTCTGATTAATGTTTCTGGCTGAATTCTTTACATAAATGAATCCATATTGCATTGTGTATTTCCAGTTTTGAGTTTTTATGTGAAATGAGATATGAAGAACTCATATTAAGCAAACTAAAAAAAAGGCTACACTTCTATAATGTCCTTCTCACTCAGTCTTGACAATTTTTTTGTCTACATCTTACACTGTACAACAGTATTTGGGGAGCAATTTATCTTACTGAGCCTTTCCAAAGCATATTGAGTCAACCCAGTACTTCTAGGAATGCTGTTTTCTCTTTGCCCTGGCATATCCTTATGTAATATTACACATAAATTAAATGATAATGGCAGTGACAGTGACAAAAAGAACAGACTTTAGAAAAGCATATAGCTGACTTTTGAGAGAAATATGAGGACCTAGAGGAAGACACCATCTTGAGCGCTCAGTACTTGATGAGCATCCGTCAGAATGTTTACAAAGAGAATGGGAGGCCAGTAAAGTTAAGAACAAAACCCTAGTCATGTATGACTGTTGCATAGACCAAAAGACCTCCCCAAAATTGTCTAACCCAGAACAATTATCCTAACATCATGAATTAATTTCCCAGGTAGAAAACAGGAAAGTATCAGTAGGAAATACATACTAAAGTAGTCATGCTGCCAATCAACCTAAGGTTCTTTGTCTGATTCAGATGGAAATCATGAATGGGCAAAGTGCAGCTCTGCTGGTCAACCTCATGTCACCAGACAGGGCTGGATGCCAACAGTTGACAGCCAGCTGCTGGTTACTGCTGCTGCCAGCTGTCACTGTCCAATTTATTAGCAGCTAGTCTCTAGAGTTTTCAGTGCTCACATCTCTGAGTATTTACTGTTTTTTCTTTGGAAACAACCACTCTGTCCACACTACTGAGCATAAAAATTCCAAATAGATTTACAGGACTTTTGGAATCCACAATACCTAAGAGATAGGTCACATGGAGGTTTACAGAAATGCCAAAGGGAGTCTTTATTGTACAGACCTGTATTGTAGCACAGGGTGTCTGTACACAGGATGGAATCCTCCAACACTAAAGCTCAAGAAGTGGCTGGGGAGTGCCACTTACATAGCAGCTGTAGGCCCATTTCAGGAGGAGCAAGGGTAAAAGCTTGCTAGGAATGTTGGGGATGCAGTTAAGGGGCCCTGATACTCCTCTTCCTGATATTAGCTACTACAGGGCTCCCTTCTCGTCTTCAAAAAGGCAATACATGGTCTGATGCACTGGGAGTGGAAGAGGGGCACCATGTTTCCTTCCTGGCCTCACTCATGTTGGAGTGGGGATTGGAGAGCTGAGGGTCAGGGAGGACACCACTAGAAAACCAGGAGGACACTGAAGCAAGCTGTCCTGGCCCATTATGTGTGTGTGGGGAAGGGTGTGGGTCAGGAGGAGGAAAGTGAGGTGAGGAGGAGGGGCACAATGGCCACCAGCCACGCCACGCCTGCCCTCCAGCCAGCACAAGAACAAATGACAGTCAGGTGCTTCTCGTCTGTCTGAGCTCCAACAGAACACTGCAGATATTCTATATGGGTTGATGCTTATCTAATTCTGTCGAGGGCTGGTCATATCTAGGTCATCTTTGTTCCTGTCAACTTCCTCTTTCAGAGACATCATCATCAACTGTAGTTCTGTTCTAAGTCTTTAATGTCTTGTTTTCAAATAATAACACTGGGTTGCTATTGTGACTCTAAGATAAGCTCAGGAAATTCAGTGTAGATCAGATGCCCTGAGCTAAATATTTTAACGCCAATTTGGAAAACACATTAACGGATCAAAGATCTAAATATTAAAACAGAAACACATTCTGCTGCAAGAGAGATTAGGCAGAACTCTTGAAGACATAGGTGTAGGCACAGATTTCTTAATAAAATACCAGTGACATGAGAAATAATACAAAGAATCAACAACTGGAATCTCATCCTGGTAAAAAGCTTTTGCACATCAAAAGAAATCACCAACAGAGTGCAAAGACAACCCACAGAGTATGAAAAACTTTTACCAGTTGTCCCTGAGACAAATAATTTATATCTAGAATATACAAAGAACTGAAAAAAAATCAGATTCCCAAATTTAAAGACCCAATCCAAAGTGGGCATTTGAAATAAACACATGCTTCTCAGAGGAAGAAAGACAAACAGCAAATAAATATATGAAAAATGTTCAATAACATTGGTCATTCAAGTGATGCAAATTAAAACAATGCTGAGACTCTATTCTTTCACTCCATAAAAAATGGCTATCAACAAGGAATTAACCAATACCAAATGCTGGAAGACTGTCGGGAAAAAAGAACTGTTCTCCACTGTTGGTGGGAGTGTAGACTGGTGCAACCACTATGGGAATCGGTATAACGATTCTTCCAAAAACCAGGATTAGAAGTCCCATTTGACACAGCTATTCCCTTCTGGGCATCTTCCCAGATGAATTAAAAACATCATACCACAATGATATATGTGCACCCATGTTTATAATAGCACAGTCTGTAGTAGTAAAATCTTGGAGAAAACCCAAATGCCCACCAAGGAAAAATGGATAAAAAGATGTTTTTTTTTATATGATAGAGTACTACTCAGCCACAAAGAATGATAATCCTGAGACATTTTCTAGGTAAATGAATGCACCTTGAGACCATATGCTTAAGTGAAATAAATTGATACACACATATAAACATTGTATTGTCTCCTTGGTGTGAGAAACTGAAAAAGTAAATAAGAACTAAAATGTACAATAGATATTGTGAAATAGGAAGAAATTGTTCACAAGGGAAGAGGAACTAGAGAAAGGGAAGAGGAAAGAAAGAAAGGGAAGAGAAAAGTGATTTTTAAAAGGATAAAATGGAAGCAAAGATTTGTAAATAGGGAGGGGAAGATGCGTTGATGGAGGGGAGGGATTGGTAAAAAAAAAAAGAGGAATCCAGTATACCATGTACAGGTACAAATTCTTTACAATTAATATGATCTTTATGTACATCTAAATTGTACCAATAAACTTACTTTTTAAAAAAAACTTACTTGAAATGTCTCATTCAAAAATTGGTTTGGAAATCAAATGTTAATAACATTTTATAGGTACTTAGATTTAAAAGGTTGTTTGAGCAAACTTATGGGCATGCTTTCTTGAGTGTAGCCTAACCTAGAGGTTAAAATCTACCAGTTAGGATAGGTAATAAGGGGGAAAGTTATTATTTTTCACCTCAATAGTCAAAAGATAGGTGATACAGGACAAAATCTATTACAAAAATAAATTCCAAAAGATGAGGTATAAGAATAATTTATTTATGTGTGGATTTTGGATTGACTGGTTTGAACTGATTTGGGTAACCAAGAGAAACATGAATAAGAACTAATGAAAAATTAGTAGCCTCTTTCAAAAAGGATAAAGATTTTAAATTACTCATACAGCACTGATCTTTTCTTTTGATATAATACTGTGCTCTTCTAATCTTTGCTATTCTAGCAATCTCTATGGTAGATCTAAATAATAAAGAATTTTCTCATTTTTATAACATGATTTATGTCATCAAGTATTTATTGAGCATTCTCATTCTTGAGTAAAGTCCTAAACATTTTCATAAAGATGGTTACTTAATAAATAACCATTATGTCATTTAAAGAAAAATCAGCAGTTTTACAATATTTTCTGTATATTCTAGAATGAATATACTGTTTGATCTCATATCGGGGCTAAATTTTACAAACGCACAAGCAAGACATTCACGTGAAGTAGAATTGTCTTGTTATAATAATTTCCCAGCTGCCAAATCGTGAAGAGGACACAATAAACACCTCTATTTAGGCTCTTTGACAACAAGCAGGGACCAAATCATATGCATCTTTTTATATCTATGAAAATATAATTTTAAAATATACATTGATATTTTATAATATTACATTATACATTATTGGGACCATTGTTTGGCATTAAATATCTGCTAACACTATCAATTTGTTAGGGATCATCAGATTTTACTTACTAACATTCAAAGCACATGACCACTGTAGTATGGTGATTTTAACTCTTTCAGGAATACATCTACCAAAGGAATAGCTATGCACATGTCCTTGTTTATAGCAGGACTTCTCATGATAGCTAAATCTTTTTGTTTTGTTTTGTTTTAAATTTTATTTAAGGAGAAAAAGAAAAAGCAGGAAAAGGGTACAAGTAATAATTTCAAAAAAATAAACAATAGGAAACTGCTAGTTAATAGATTACACATTGTCATCTTAGAAATAGTTGTTCAAGTTACAAAATTAAAGCATACAAAGTGGACATTCAAACAGTGAGACTGCAAACAGTTCTGTTCAATGATCCAACAAAACTCAGTAATATGGTTATCTATCTTATACACTTAAATATACATGCAGTTATATCCTTTAGAGCACTTTCTTTTCCTCTCTTTTTTACAATAACAGTTACACATTTTGGGTTTTATTACTCCCACAGTTCTTACTACTTTTTTTTTAAAGAGAATAAAACCAAATGTGACATAACAAAACAGAGTCAGTCAAATCAAAAGGAGGGACATAGTACATGATGTAAAAACAGAATACAAGGTGATCAACAATGGTTACCATAATGCCTCTTGCTATCTTAAAAAGAATTGCCTATATAATCAGTTATAATAAAATTGAACAAAGCAGTACAGAACAAAAACAACAAAACCTAAACATTGGAGACCTTACAGGACTTCAAAAGAAGATAACAGTCAAACCAGAATGGGCATCATACTGAATCTTATTGTCTTAAAAGTAGTTGCCTATACCCTCAAACTTGATACTATCAAGCAAAACAGAATAGATTAAAATCAGTCAAAACAAGATGGTGGGAGCAATACAGGGCTTGAAATCAAGTTAATAGGAAATCAAAGTGGGTTACTATAATATATCCTGCTATTTTTTATTTTTTCCTTTAATTTTAAAAAAAATTTAAAAAATAATAATAAAAAAAGGAGATTGAGATAAAAGAGGACATAAAAACACAACAGCACAGGTAAGAACATAACAATTTAAGCAACATAGTGTTTCACCACAAAATATCCTGACATAACAGTAGTTACCATAGTGTCTCTTTCCTTGAAATATTTGAGTATAACCTCATATACTGTAGTATCAAACATATCAAGATAATATAAAACCATTCAAGAGAATGAAAGTATTACAAAGGTATTCAGAACCAATTAACAGAAAATGAACAATGGTTTCTATATTATCTCCTTGTCCATAAAAGTTTTTGTTTATACTATCACATATAATAAAATCCAATAAGATACAACATGTTAAGACTGATGGAGACAGAAGAATAAAAGCTTGATGGGACTTCAAAACAAGATGATATTAAATCAGCACTAGCTATGATGATGTCTTGTTTTCTCCAAAATAGCTGTTCATACCATCACAGACAATAAAATCAAACAGCTCAGAATAAAACCGTTACAATTAATGAATGAAAGCATTATAAGGCTTCAAAGCAATACAATGGAGAATCATGATTACCACATACTTTTATGTATTGTTATCATTTCTTACACAAGGGAAACTATTCAGTATTTATACATGTGGATTTGATTTATTTCACTTATGAGTATGGTCTCAAGCTGCGTCCATTTATTTATAAATGTCTCAATGTGATCATTCTTTATAGCTGAGTAGTACTCCATTGTATAAAAATACCATAACTTTTTTATCCATTTCTCAGTTGATGGACACTTAGGTTATTTCCAAGATCTGGCTAATACAAATTGTGCTGCTATAAACATGAGTGTACATATATCACTGCGGTACGATGCTTTCAGTTCTTCTGGGAATATGCCTAGAAGTGGGATAGCTGGAACAAATGGGACTTCCAATCCCAGCTTTTTGAGAAATCTCCAGACTGACCTCCACAGTGGTTGCACCGATCTACACTCTAAATCTTGAAAGTGACATACATGCCCATAAACTGATAAATAAAATGTGGTGTTTATACACAGTGGGGTACTATTCTTTTGTAGAAAAATTGGGAGCTCTTGAGACCATAATGTTAAGTGAAATAAATTAGATCAATACACAATTTTAAATATTGCGTGATTTCTTTCATATGGGAAACTCAAATTACAAATAAAGAGCAAAATAAAAGATAAATAATAGGAAATAGGAAGACAGATCTTTCTCAAATGAGAAAGGGGATCAAGAGATGGGAGGGAGGAGAAAGAAGGAGTGGAAAAAAAGGATTAAGATATTATGTGCTACGTACATGCGCTAACTCCACACAAGGAACGTAAACATCACAGTATTCAAACAGTACTAATAAAAACAAAGAAAGAGAAAAAAGACACATGATCATTCCTGTCCTATTTGACTGATCCCATCCTTCATTCCTTTCAATCATCCCTTCATTGTACTGTCATAGTTTTGGTTTTTGTTTGTTTTGTAGCACTATTGACGCATGTTTTACACATCATAGAATTTCCCTACTTCAAGTGTCTCACTCAATGCTATTTTAGTAACTTTACAAAGTAGTGTAACCATCATGACAAATCAGTTTTCAAACATTTTTAGTCTCCCAAAAATATTCCTTACACTCATTTGCATTGAAAGCTCTCTCTCATGCAAACCCCACGCCTCCAGGTTTTTCTCTTACTTCACCGACTACTTTCTCAACTCCTTTTGGGGACAAACTCCTTTACTAAGCGGTACCTGTTTAAACTACTAAAGGTTCTCCACAGGCCCTGTCCTCTGCTCACTCACACAGTCATTTCTCAGAAAGATCTCCTTACAACTGGCTCAGTTACCACCTAGAAGCAGGCAGCTCTCCATGCGCTTCCAGATCCATGTCTCCAAAAACCCTCTTAGACCTCTCAATTATAGATGTTGAAACACGACCCAAAACCAAACTCACGGCTTCCAGCCAAGTTCTGGTTCTTAATCTTAGTAAGTGGAACAATTATCAGTTCAGTCTCCGGAGCCAAAAATCTTGGCATCATCCTCGTCAAAAACCCCTCTTTTGCCATGCCTGTCATTAATCTATTACCAGGTCTCTTCTAATTTTTTTTAACATCCCAAACATCTCTTGCGTGACTCTCCACCGGTCACCTCTGTCTTGTCCAGGCCGCTATTGTCTCTGACCTGAGCAAGCACTAAGCATATTAAGGATCCTGATCCTTTCTCTTCATTTTCTCCACTTTGCTGCTAAAGTGAAATTAACAAAATGAAATTTAAAAAGCAAACTATCAAAGAATTTAAAATTAATTTATACTTATCCTAATATAAATGTATAACCATAACTTGTTGTATACCACTATCCTTGTACTCTTTCTCTCTATTCTTTAATTTTCTTGAAAATGCACATTCTTCTAACCACAGAGCAGCTGCACATTTGTTCTCTATTTACCTCCTCCATTGCTTACTTCCACACATCTGGTTAAAATACTAACAACCTTTCAGGTTTTGGCCCAATCCATACTTCCTCACGGAAACCCAACTCTTCAGAGTAGACATAAGGTTAAATGTACTATTTTTTTGGCAGGGGGGACTGGATTTTGCTAGGTAGTGCAGGCTAGCTTTGAATTCACAGCAATCTTCCTGACTCAGTCTCCTGAGTGCTGGGATTACAGGCATGCACCACCACACCTGGCATATATGTACTCTTGATAGCCCATATTCGCTTTATAAAACTTACTACAGTTTGCAATTATACATTTATTTATGATTATTTGATTGTTATCTATCTTTTGACCAGATGTAAGCCCCATGAAGACAAGAACAATGTTTTGCTCATGAAAAAACATAGCATAAAAGAGATATTCAATAAAAACTGTAAACAAGTTAATACAATTAACCACACTAATAAATACAATCAGAAAACAATGAATAAAATGGAAATTACTTACCTGGTAACATTTTTTCATCAGTTCTTTCAATTTTTCTTCATTTCACATGTAATACTTTTTTCCAGGACAGAAGAGTTCAGTTTAAATTGAGGGTCTATTTCTTTACTTAGACATATAATGGGATCGAACTCTTATTACTTTTCTAAGACTAGGTCTTCAATTATGCCAACATCTTTTTTTCTGAAAATAATATAACTTCTCATACTCCTTGGAAATGAAATGAAGGGCTACTCAGCTTCATCTACCTAGTGGTGCAATGATAAAGATTCTTCAACTGGCTCTCAGGGGAAAACCCTGCATGGTAACAGCAGCCAGTTTTCACAGAGCAAAGATCTGACCACGGTCCACAGCAAGCTACCGATCTGAAACAGAGTTGGGAGGAGACACACACCAGCGTGGTCAGAAGAGCTGTGGCAGTTGTTTCCATCACTCCACTACCTCTCAGGGAGATTTGCCTGTAAGACTTCCCTTCTTTTTCTGAGCCAAAAATATGACTGCCCTTGCTCCTGTACAGCTTTCTAAAATTCATGATTGTATTTCTATTCTTGACTACTTTCAAGTAGTAGATATTGCTATGTGGAAGAAGGGAACATTCCCCAGGTTAATTGGGCATTTCTGTCATGATCTATAATATACCACAAAAATCAGGCAGAGGTGTCCATCCTGTGTGTGCAGCTTTGCAAAAATTTGCATCACACAGCAAATCCCACCAGGAAGAAACATGGGCTCAGAAATCGGACCATGAGCAAATGTTATTCCTAATGACTGTTTACCAACAGTTTCACATGCCTTTGCTGATACTTCATAAACTGTTTTCAAAGCAATGTTTATGCAAAGGATTAGAGAAAGGGCAAAAGTCTCAAGGGAGAGAGCTCACCAAAGCACATGCTTCTCCAAGCATTAAACTGTCAACAAAGTAAACCTTTACTCCACCCTAGAGCCTGGCTTGCCAGCCAACGTTGGACACCCACGTGTGCTGGCAAAGATAAAGTCAACAACAAAAGCACACATGTCCCCTATCCTGCAGAATGACATGTCCACCGCAACTGGGGTGTGGCTATCCCCGCCCTGCTAAAATCCTCACAGTAAATACAACGCAAGTCCCTCTTTTGTTTTGTGGCTGGTGGCAGGGTACAGAACAGTTGCTTCTGAAAGCAAAGATAGCCAAGCCAGCAAGGGCCCCAACTGTTTGTTAAATGTATAATGATTAACAGAAGCCCCAGCTTCAGCCTTTGGGGCTGCCACTCAGGGAAGTCTGTTTAGTAAACAGTCAACCACCAATATCTTGAGCGGGCTGAACAGATGGCTCCAGGGTTGAGGCCAACTGTGTTTTCCTCAGTTTCATGCAGTGTTGGGTAATGAAGGCCATAAAATTCAAGGAAAGTATAAACATAGACACCCTTGCTACAACCCTCCCAGTGCACCAGGACTGCTGTAGTCTCTAGGCGACGAAATCCAAGAAAGAAGTCAGAGGAAAGGGAGAGGGAGAGCCCCAGAGGAGTGGATCAGAATTTGCTAGAAACGTCTGTGTGTGATTAAAAGACTGAAGACAAGGAAATGAATTCTCCATGCATTTTTCTGCACAGAGCATCTGAATGAGCCAACACGGTGTCAGAAGGAGTCATGAAATTTAGCTCACAGCCTAAAATTGTAGGCAGAAACCACTGACTCAAAGTTTTTAAGAAAATCCCTGTGATAAGTCATGGATGGAACTACCCACCATAAAGCTTCTCCTTCATACCCCTGATTCTAAATGTTGTGAGCAAGAAAAAATGTTAGAGGCTGAGTTATGAACATCACAGTCTTGATAGAATTGTGAATATCCATCGCTTACCCTAGCACAGTCCACACACTAATCTTTGTTCTGCTCTAATCTCCAGTTCCTCTGTATCTATTACTGTGATGAAATGTCTTAAATAATGCACTTAAAAAGAGAGAAAGGGGGTGGGGGTGGGGGTGCACATCTATAATTTCAGCATTTAGGAAGCTGAGGCAGGAGGATTGCTGAGAGTTCTAGGCCAGACTGGGCCCCATAAACATGTTGAAGGCCAGCCTGAACTACACAGTAAGATCCTGTCTCAAAAAAAAAAAAAAAAGGTTTGTTTTGGCTCATAGTTTTGGAGCCGCCAGTCCATGGTCCTTTGGGTCCACTGCTTTTGTGCCTGTGGTGAGGAAGCGCATCATGGTGGAGCACCCAGCAAAAGGGGATGCTAATCTCACTGTGGAAGAGAAATGAAAGAGAGACTAGAAGGTCCAGAGTCCCATCATCTCTTGAAGAGCACGACCTCAGCGACCTAACCTCCTTCCTCTAGGCTTCTCCTAGGGGTTCCAACATCTTCCAGTAGTGACACAGCTGGAGCCCAGTTCTTTCACACACTTATGCAAAACATAGGAGTCTTTCTTTGCATTTATAAAATGGGTACACAAGGACTGACTGCATAGTTCTTAGTGATGTTGCTAAGATAAATGAAACCTGTCTTGTAGGCAAGAGGACTTTATGAATTGATGGCTTGAAGACTTAATCTACTTCAAATAAACACTATATAGTGGTTCCAAAGAGAAAAATAGATACAATCTTCTCTCCAAAATGAAATAAATTTCAGAAACATAAAGCAAGGAGTATTTTTTTAAAATATATATGAAAACATATATATTTTAAACATATATGAAAACAAATAAAAAACTCATCAAGCAATGAAGGAGAAGGTAGATACTGCCTACCACAGTGCCTACCATAGTGAGCGGATACTATACTCACCACTCTCTCAAATCATCAGATGATGGGCCAACCGAGTGTCCAGTAGCAGGAAGGGCTCTGGATTAAGAATCCAGTGGACCTCCTTGATATATTCACAAAGCACAAGAGGATGATACCAAAAAGGAAGAAAAATAAAATGAAAGAACTCCTTTTGTGCAAGATGTACCTACTAATGAAAATTCTGAACAGAGAAAAATTAAATTCAAGGAAATTAGCATATAATATAAAATTCAGGAAATTAAGATTAAGTATTATAGTGGTAGTTTTGTAATTATTAGCTATTATTTCACAGGTACTTATTTAAATGAACCAACCTGAAAATGACCATGTAATTATGGTATGTTTAAGAAATTCCAAGAAATAGAGGAAGGACTAATTGTAAAAAAGAGCAGGACTTGGGTACGATAACACATACATGTAATCTTAGCACTTTGGAAGCCAAGGCAGAAAGATCTCAAGTTCAAAGCCAGGTTGGACTGCATAGTGAGTCTGAGGCCAGCATGCATAATGCAGAAACTTTATCTCAAAAAAAATCCAATAACAAAAAGAAAAACAAGAGAATAAGATATACATACAAAAAAGGAGAATAAGGATGAGGAAGAAGAAAAGAATTTTTAAATACCAATTAGAAATCTCAGAAAGAAATTTCAGTAATAGCCCAATAAAGCTTGGAAATCATCATTCCTACTTTTGCAGCATTAAAAAGTTAAACAAGCATGAATCACCCTTTCCTAAATCTATCAGAGAACAAAGGTAGGTGAATTTGGAAATCTTATTATATGGCGTAAAAGACACTTAACCTATCACTGGGTGGGAACATTTAAATGGTAATTTTGATGAATTGCTAAAGACTCAAAGTAGATGAGCAAAAGAAATTAGTAAGAGGCCTTGGAGCCCAGTCCCAAGAGGCCCCTACACTTCCAAGGGTTTGGCTTCTAAGAATGGTACAAAGTTCCTAAGATCATGGTTCCAAAAAGGTATCTTTGTGGCTCTGGAAGAGTTGCCCTTTTGAGATACTCCAGACCATTTCGATAGCAGAAGCCTACTTTCTAGAGTCTGCCCTAGTTTAGGGCAGCTATATTTCTCCATTTCAGCCTTCTCTAGTCCTTGTGTTTTACCTAAGATGGAGTTTTAAAATGCTGAGGACACTTGTGAAGATCTCCACTGAGGACACAGGCTCACAAAGAGACTAAGATTTAAGCATGAGACTGTAGGATACAATGGTGCCTCTGTTCAGAAACAGTTTTGTCTGCAAGCAATTTGGTTCTAAAACAAAAGCATTTGGCAAAATTTTGTCTGTTTTTTCAAACTCTACATCTAATGACAAACACAACCATGGTCAACTTTCCCATACAAACATAAACACGGCCATCTTTTCCAAAATTGTGGAACAAATTAAGTTTATGAAGTGAGGTGCAGCTCAACTTTTCTATTGTACTAACCAGGATAACACAGATCATAGATGAGAAAGGTATAAGGTGTACATTCTTTCCTAGAAATACTTAGGGAAACCTAAAGTCAAGAGGGAAAATAAAAGCAAAAATACTGTAGCATCCATAGCTACAGACATTTGCCATAGCCCAGTCTTAGCAAGATTAATATAAATGTCACACCAAAGGACTGTTTATCCTAGTTCCCATTACCTGGTATAGAGTTGATCTTTCAACAAAAAATTCCAAAGCATGCAAACAGCAAGTGAAAACAGCCTGAAGAAAGAAAAGAAGTCATCAGAACCCGAAATGGATATGACATGGAAATTGGTATTATCAGACAGACATTTAAAACAACCATGATTGATATGTTTAATGCTGTAATGAAAACAGTAGACAGCATCCAAGGACATATGGGTGATATAAGCAGACAGATGTGAGCTCTAAGATCAAAAGGAAATGTTAGAAATCAAAAGCATTTTTTCTGGGAATATGGTGGAGTGGTGAACAGCGGAGATAATCTCTACAAGATTTGGTGTCTGGACACTGGAACACAGCAATGTGAAGAAGAAAAGGAGGGAAGTGGGTTCCCAGAACCCAGCACGGATCTGAAGCAAGATTTGATGCCCACAGGGCATCTGTATTAAGATACCTTAACACAGAAGAAGGAGGTGGCAAGTCATGCTTTCTTCCTGAGCCCTGACTCACTTTGTGGGAGAGGTGACTCAAACCTACAGGTGCATGGTGCCTGCTACCAACCTCAGAGGCCTCCACAGAGGAATGCGCCAGTGGAACAGAGCAACAGACCCAGCAGACTGCAGTGGCTAATGAGTTATTTGGGTTTAGGTGTCCCTCAGGAGAGGGCAATTGGCTGGTAGCAATTTTAGAGAGGCCAACTGAGCTCAAAACTCAGAGCAGGTGCAGGCTGGCTCCATCTAGTGGCACCCAGTGTCAGAGTGAGGCAGAGTCCTGTTCAAGTCATCAGAAGGTCAAGGGTTGCAGGCTGAACAAATCAAGTTCCAACCTCACAGCCAGAAATGAACCAGAATTTCAGTGGAGCCAAAAGGGTAGACTTGCTAGGATTACCCACAACCCTGCCACAAATCTATGGCTGGCTTTTTGGGATTAATAAACATGAATCTGGGCTTTATCTGTCCATTCTATCAATGACAGAGAAGACATGCTCTGAAGTGCATATTTCCTCTTCCTTTTTGTTTTTGTCTTTTTTTCTTGATTTTTCTTCTCGTTTCTATGTGAGTGTGAACACTGTCTATAGTTTCTGTTGATGCTTTTCTGTTCTGTTCTTATTTTTATTTCTTCATTTTCTTTGTTCCTTCTGTCTTCTTTGCTGGTTTCCCAAAATTTACACAATATCCCCTTGTCCTCCAGGCTTACTTCTAATCCTTCACTCTTCTTCCGTTTCTCTATTTTCCCTCCAGCCCTTTTAAATCCCTCCATCCCATAAGGTAAAAATCTCCATACCAAGGGAGTATTTACTGTATGTAATTTTCTCATTTATTTTAGATTTTGTCATATAACCACAAATATAGCTCATATGGTTAATGGTGGTAAATTAACAGTTACCATAGTTTGTAATTTTCCAGGCTATATTAGATGCTATTGATATTTCTGACTGTGCTACTTTAACCAAGGTGATCTAATTGTTCTAATCAGCTGTTCTTCCTGGCCAAGATTGCGACTTCTTAAGTTTCATAATCAATATTATAGGCCACTGGCCTAGAGGCTAGGCCAAATAGATAGCAACTGCTCCTCACCAATAAATTGACATAGGATCATGCAACAGACTCAAAACCCAAAAGTCAGTTACACCTGGAAGACATCTATAAAAAGTAGTCATTTCTGGAAAGTTCTAAGCACTAGTGATAAAGCTACTTGTCATAAGCAATTTACAAGGATCACCTCAGGAATTAAACTGAAAAAAGAAAATGATTTTAGCATTTAAGCAAAATGCAGCCCCAGACTTCCAGCTCATCAAAGGTAAACCCAGATGGCAACGAGGTGGAACAATTAGAGAGCCACAGCTGGACTGTCTGAGAAATGGTAACCGTGGAAGCAACAAAGGAGATGAATGAGGTCCAGCAAAAAAAAAAAAAAAAAATCAAGTAAGAAATTAGTTCTAAAATAATTACAGAGATGGTGACCATAATGAAAACCAAGGTTAGTGACTCTAGAGAAGACACAGATAAAACAAAAACAGAAGAGTTTAGGAAAATGATGGGAAGCATCAATGCCTGATGTAGGAAAGAAATAGAATCCATAAAACACATTCCGACTGATATCCAGGAGTTTAGAAATTCCACTGAGTGTATATTCAGGAAGACGAGCCAATATGAGGACAGAATATCAGCTCTAGAATACAAGATTGCACCTAATGATCATGAAAAAAGAGATTGCTCATAAATAGCAAGGAACCGTGAAAAATCAATCCAACAGCTACTAGATGATACAAAGAAGAATAACATAATATTGCTTGGAGTCAATGAAAAAAGCAAACCAGCACAAATGACATAAAAAAAAAAACTGTTCACTGAAGTCATGGCAGAAAAGTTCCCAAGCACATAAAAATAAAGCAAAAATTTTTCAAGCCTAGAAAAAGAATTTGACATACAGGTAGCTGGGCTTGTAGAACTCCAATTAGCCATGACAAACAAAATAAAACAACACTTCACCAAAGCACTTAATAGTCAATATTTCCAGAAATTCAACATAAGAACAGGGTATGAAAAGCTGTTAAAAAGAAACAAATCACTTATAAAGAAAAGCCCATCAGAATCACACGAGACTGCTGAACACAAACCCTCACTTCAAAGAGAGCTTGGAGTGAAATATTTCAAGCCCTAAAAGAAAACAACCTCCAACTCAGATTTATGTACTCCACAAAACTATCTTTCAAAATTGATGGAGAAATAAGATATTTCTATGACTATGAACACCTGAGGAAATTCATGATCACCAAACAAGACTACAAAATGTTCTGAAGGACATTCTAGAAAGAGATAATGAAGACTAAAACTCCATAAACCCCAACAAAATGAATCCATAGGCAAGATAAATAATTACACAGGGTAGGAGGGGGACCAAAACCAGGAAAATAACATAACAAGGATAAATCAGTACATAACAATCATAACCATCAATGTAAATGATCTCAGTTCATCAATCAAAAGAAACAGACTGGCAGAATGAATTAACAAGCAAGATTGAACAATATACTGCAGAAAGAAACACATTTAATTCAACAATAAGTTCATACACTGAAAGTCAAGGGGTGGAAAACAATACTACATGTAATAGGAACACAGAAAAAAGTAGAAGTAGCTGTTCTATTTGCAGACAAAGACTGATTAAGAAAGACAATGAAGGTCACTATATTCTTATAAAGAGAGAACAATCCAAGAGGAAAAAAATCATAAATATATATGCACCAAATATCAGCATACCCAAATACATAAAACAAATATTAATGGACATGAAAAATCAAATAAGTACTAATACAATTATAGTGGAGGCCCTCAATAACCTGCTGTTACAAATGGAGCAATTATTCAAAACTCAACAAAGGAATATCAGAACTGAACCAAACTTTTGAACAAATGAACTTAGTAGGTGTCTATCTAGTGTTTCACTCTACAACATCAAAATAAACATTCTTCTTTGCTTTAGACAGTGTGCTCTCCAAAGTAAACCATGTACTAGCTCCTAGAACACGCTTAAGTAAATGCAAAGGAGCTGAAATCATCTCATGCATATTATTAGACAATAGTGACATGAAATTAGAAATCAATGGTCAAGAAACCCACAGAAACTTCATTAACATGGAAATTAAATAACACTTTCCTGAATAATCAGTTGAGTCACAGATGAAATTAAAGAAGAAATTAGATAATTTCTACAATTAAATGATAATGCCAATACAGCAAGACTTATGAGATGCAATGAAAGCAGTCTTACTAGGGAAATTTATAGTATTGAATTCTTGTATCAGAAAAAGAGAGGACTCTAATAAAATAAACAACTTTGTTGACCTTAGAAAAAGAGGAGCAAGTCAAGCCCAAAACCCATACAACGGAGGAAATTATAAATATCAAAGCAGAAAGTAATGCACTGGAGACTAAAAAAAATACAAAGAATCAATGAATTGAAGAATTGATTCTTTGAAAGATCAAATAAAACTGAAAACCTTTACCCAAACATCAAAAAAAAAAAAAGGAAAATCTATGAAATTAGGAAATGGGTGAAGTTACAACAGATCCTGCAAAAATCCAAAGTACCATCAATGCTATTTCAAAAATCTGTATTCTAATAAAATAGAAAACACAGAAGAGATAGAGAGATTCCTAGATACATATAAATTACCAAAGCTAAATCAAGAGGATATAAAAATTCTAAAAGAACCAATACCAGTCAATGAAATTGAAAATGTAATTAAAAACTTACCACAGCACAATTTGTAATAGCTAAATCTTAGAAACAACCAAAATGCCCATCAACCACAGAATGGATGAAAACATGTAGTATTTTTATACAAAGGAATATTACACAGCTATAAAAATAATGATCTCGAGGCTTTTATAGGTAAATGGAGCAACTTGAGACGATCTTCATAAGTGAAATAAATCAGACTCACATTTGTAAAGATAGTATTGTCTCTTTAGTATAAAAATAATAATAATAAACTGAAAGAGTAATAAGATCCAGAATGTATAATAGATATTGTAATAATGAAAGGGAAAGAAAATACTCTAAAGGATATAACTATGTATGTTTAAGTGTGCAAGACAGATAATCATACTACTAAGTTTTTGTTAGTTCATCCACAGAATAGTTTGTACTGTCAGTTTGATTGCCCATTTTTATGCTTTGATTTTGTAACTTGAACAAGTATTTCTAAGATAACAATATGTAAATTAATATGTAAATTATCAACTAGTGATTTCTTACTTTTTTTGAAATTCTGTATTTTCTACCCTTTTTTGTTTTGCTATTTTCTCTAAATAAAAAACAAAACAAAAACTTACCAACAAAGAAAAGTCTAGACTCTGACAGATCCATTGTTGAATTCTATAAGAAATTTAGAAAAAAACCTAATACCACTATTTCTCAAACTCTTTAATGAAATTGAAAGAGAAGAAATACTTTGAAATTCATTCCTGGAAGCAAGTATTACCCTGATACCAAAACCAGAGACAGACTCAACTAAGAAATAGAACTATAGGTTAATCTCCTTAATTAACATAGATAAAAATTCTCAGTAAGATACTGACAAAAGGAATGTAAAAAATCATCAAGAAGACTATATACCATGACCAAGTAGGATTCATCCCAGGACTGCACAGTGGGACCAAAGGGGGCGGGGGGAAGAATATTTACAAGGATAGAAATTACGTAGGGCAGGAGTATGTGTCTATAAGAAACAGAGGAATAAGTAAAGATAAAATACATTATTTCACTTATATAATACTTAATTGATCCCAAAGATAATTGTTTAAGCAATAATTATATTGTGCTGAGTGAGTATAACATATGGTTAAGTGAAATAAATGATGGATTTTCTCATAAGGGATGGCAGGAGGAATCAAGGAGACCTTGTGCAGGGCTCTTACACTGCCTGAGAGCAATATAGTGTTATTTGGGCTACAAAATCTAGGATAACCACTAAAAACACTTGATATCTTAAAAGGCAATATAATGAAATCATATAAACTTCTTAACATACTACATATAGGATAAATAGAGAAGAAAATGAACAGATACAAGTAAAAAGTTACAAAGATAGTAGCTATGAACTCAGTTATATCATAACTACTTTAAAAATAAATGACATAAATACACCAACTAGCTGGGAATATAGCTCATTGGTAGAACTGATGCTTAGCATGTGTCAGGTCCTGGGTTGTGTGTTTAGCACCAAATTTTAAAAAAATTAACATAAGCTAAGCATAGTTGCATATATGTAGAACCCCAGGTACTTGGAAAGCTGAGGCAGGAGGATCTCAAGTTTAAGGTCCTTATAAACAACTAAGTAAGGCTCTGTCTTCCAATAAAAAATAAAAACATATGAGGATATAGCTCAGCTCTTTGGGTTCATCTCTAGTACCAAAAATAATAGTAATAATAATAAAAAGTTAAAATTATATATACAATTTATTTTACATTTTAGGAAAAATCCTAGAGACATGGTTATCCCTAGGGAAGATGGGAAGTGTGGGCTTCATTTTGGGAACTTATGCCCAGTTAAAAATGTCTTTTCTATAACTACTGAAGAATGAATCGTAATATCTGACATATTGTATTTTTTGTGTGTGTGTCTTTTCCTTTTTATCGGTACTGGGGATCGAACTCACGACTGCCTGCTTGCAAGGCAGGAGCTTATGCCGCTGAGCTAAATCCCCAGCCCCTGATATATTGTATATGAAAGTGGTTTGAGACTTGTTTTTAAAGCTATTTTAATTTAATTCCAAGAATAAAAACTATAGCATTAGTTAAAACAAAAAAGCCAACAAGAATAACTAACTGAGACTGGGTAAGAGAGGGGTGGTTACTATAACTCAACCTCCACTCAGCGCTGCTCCCCGGTTCTTAGAGCAGGGGTTTCTGACTCAGGACTCCATTTACAGTGGTCAGTGGGTTTGAGAAGCTGTCAACTTCCTGAAGTAACGTGTCAGCTTTTAAGTATCTGTGTAGTTTCCACAGAGATAGTTCAAAGTTTTTGATAGGTTCTCAGAAGGAGTTATGATCCCAAGAGGGATAAATAAACTTTTTGCTAATAAATTTAGGTTAAATCTTAAGAATTCTACTTAAATGTTTCCTTTGTTGAAGATCAAAAGCATATTTGTCCAATCATGTTCTTGTAATGTATTAGCTGCCTGTATCTAAATGATGCAGCCTATGTTTATAACGCAAAAACTTGCCGTGTGGACTTCTAGCTTGCACTATGAATCTAATAATAAACTCCACTTTGAGTTATCATTTTATATCTTGTCTTCCAAGTGCATTGTGTTTCCTTTTTAAAGCAGAATTTTCTATTTTGGACATTTTGACATGTCAAGCAGAACTCCTACCCCAACGGTAGGCATCCTAAGGATGTCTGTTTAATTATTCCCTAGTAACTAAGCATCTAGTTTGGCCCTGTTCAGTATATGACCTAGAGAAGAGTCTACTGAATGATAAAAAGCTACTGTTGTCCTTTCAAACTTTAACTTTGTTTGCTGCTTCCTAATCTCTCTGAAATCACATTGCGCAGATATGGTATCCTCCTCTTTGTAGAGGTGATAAGGAGCTTGAGCTTTGGGTATGTTAATGACCCAATTTTGGATAACCAGCCCGTGGTACGGGTATATGGAAGCCTTCCTCTTCCATCTTCCCCACACACTTTTGCAGAGGGAGCAGGGCAAGACAGCATTCCCACTGTTTAGATATCACCCTATAAATCTATGGCCAGCCAGCCTCCCCAAACCCTCTTTTGCCGTTTTAGCCTAGCCTGAGGAATAAGCCACTGATCAACAATATTCAACCAGAGAGAACCTCACACTTTCAAGGGCTAAACCAAAACCCCCACCGTAATCACTTAGAGTTGATATAGAGCTCTCATCAAACCCTTTTTTTGGCAAATAAGGAAATAAAGATAATATTTCCTAACATTTATGGAATTGTTTTTATTACTGTTGCTCTTACAAGATACCAAATATGTGTCATAAATGTAATATTCCAAGCAGGACATAGAGGTGCATGCCTGTTATCCTGACACTTGTAAGGCTGAAGCAGGAGGATCGCTGTGAGTTCAGGGCCAGCCTGTACTTCATAGTGAGACCCTGTCTCAAAAATAGAAAAAAAATATTCCATAGGGCTCAAAGATCATGTTAGTGTCATGATCACCCCCATTTTATAGATAAGAAAGTAGAACACAGGAACGTAAAGTGACCCGCCCTGTATCACAGAACTAGTAAGCAAAGGACACTGATTCCAAGTCCAGCCAGCTTGTCAAAGCCTGAGTGCTCAGCCATTCATTCTCACTGTACCCAGTACAGGCACCAGAAAACCAGCTGTGTTGGTTGACTTCATAAGATGCAGGGGTTAAATGCATGCACACAGGTAGGCTGTGTTTTAATTTCAGGTCCACTAGTACCAACTCGGGTAAATTATTTAAACCTGAATCAATGAATTATTTATACCTCTGAGCCATCTTTCATCTGCGAAGTCTGATCCAGTATCTCTCATGCGGGATGGCTGTGCAGATTAAGTGTAAGTTATTTTATATCACACCTGGCACAAAGCACATCCACATCCACATCCACAGAGGGGCACCAAGGATGTGAGTGGGATCCTCGAGACACCATCTGGATTCTCCGACTCCTCCCCAATCACATTTTGCCATTAAAAATATACGGCTACAGAGACTGGCACTGGATCAACAGGCCTGAGCACTAAAGAGAGAAACAGGGCTCAGGAAAGTGGTGGGTTCTAGAATCTGGCTCATGAGATGCTCTGGGTAACAACCTCACGTAGTGTCTGGGAATGGGCTGAACCACACAGGGCTTTGAAACAAGACGCTTGGAATATGCTGGTATAATACTCAGATGGCTCAAAATGTCTCCTGCAGGAGCCTGCGTGGCCACAGAAAAATGACCCACAAAGGTGACTTCTTGCCCAAACCACAGAGAAGAACAGGAAGCCTAAACTAGGTAGCCCAACAAACCAGAAGGGAGAGAGATCTGTCTGCAGCTGTGATTGTCATCTATTCATTAAGAAAACAAAGCTCAATCCCAGATAAAGAATATTTGAAAAATTAAATGAACTTTTGTGCATTAGATCTCTTTAATGACTGAAGACAAAATTAAGGAATCTTAGGCATCAAAGATATTCTTGTTATAGGTTGGTTTCTTTAAAAATGGCTCACCAATCAACAGTATCCAGATTCTTCTTGCCTCTTACAGAAAATTGGATGAGGCAAGGCAATAATAATGCCAAAAATTGATTCGAAAAGGGCAGGGTAAGTAGGTTTGGGAGCCAACTTGGGCCAAACAAAGATAAAAAGAGGGGAAAAGCAAAAATTAAAGTACATACCACATCTAAGAAACATAGCCCAGGCTGCCATGCTAACTCACTTGAGATAGCAGCTTTCCATGGTGGACACTTTTTTTATGCCATCCACGCCTTGTGGGGACTCCTGAGTTCTATATAGGAGTGTTGCCCTGGAATCTTATGACCGACAGGTCCCGCTCATTGCCCCAGCCAGCCTTGCCATGGCCTGTATCCTATATCACTATTGCTTAGTACTGTGCTTATTGATTACAGAATGCATAATTGAAGGAAACAGAAGGTACCTCAGATGAGGAGTTACAAAGATAATTTAGGAAGATGTGTACATGAAATAAAAAACACAGTATCAGTTTAGAGGTCTTTGTTTGCCATGTTAGGAAAAGAAAACAAGCATGGAAGTGAAAAATTATGTAGGATGCTTTTAAATTTCTGATTCTTCTTTTGAGCTCAGAAAAGCTCAGGCCTGCATTTGCTAAGTTTGAATTGTTGAAGGATGGCTGGGAAACAGTGCAGAGTAATTAATATGGCAGAAACTCATCAAGTTGTCTGCGAAAGGTCAAATGCATGAGGCACGGAATACAATTAGGAGGTCAAACTGTCCTGTCAACTTTTACATCATTAGCCGTTTATAGGGGTCAATACCTTTCAAGGGTATGGGCCCAAGAGTGAAATTTCTAAGAAGCTGGCAGAATTATTGAACCTTTTTGCATTTGTTTGAATCATCTAAGGCTAACATATTTTAAACATTTTAAAAATAAGTAATAACATCTTTAAACCAACAGTCACGAATAGATGAGGGTTCATTGTCTAGTCAATAATAAGTGAAAGAAATAAATATAGTAACTAAATTGAAATCTTTAGTTCCGTTCTAGATACATTAAAGTGAAGCCAGTAAAACAAAACACACATGTCTAACCTTTGTCCTTTCAAATCATGTCAGACCTTTGGGGGAAATAAAAACTGTCACTTTCACAGTCAAGCAATTTGTGAGATGAACTGAGAGGATAAAAGAACAAAGGGCCACCTGAGACTTCAGTATAATTTGAGTTCAAAAAATTTTAAATTAATCAGGAATGGTAGCACACATCTCTAATCCCAGCACTTGGCAGGCTGAGGCAGGAGCATCGCCTCAAGTTCTAGGCCAGCCTGGGCTACATAGTGAGTTCAAGAGCAGCCTGAGCTACATAGCAAGACCTTGTCTCAAAAATGAAAAAAAATTAAAATTAATAAGAAGGATACATTCATTGTTCAGATTTTTTTTAAAGTAATGAGATCTCTAAAGTACTTACATATATTTATATGTATGCAATGGTATCTGAGGCAGGAGATTCGGGTGTGGCCAGCCAGCTGGCCTGTCAATCACAGAGATCCAAGATAAAAGGGCAGAAAACAGCTTCCAAGCCCTGTACCTGGTACCAAGCATGAAATGCTATCCTCAGTTCTTCTGGCACAAGATCAAGCAGGGTTTTTAATGGGACAACTAGATCTGAAGCCTAGATCTGAGGAATGAGGTACAAAAGATGGCGGCCATTAAGCCCAGCCACTGTGCTCTCTTTCACAGCGGCCTGCTCTCACGCCACAGAGCACGTCTCTTCCTCTACCATTAATTGGTCTGCACTCTGCACAGCATCCTTCTTTTCCTACCGTTAATAAATTTAAAAACTCACTACCTCTTGTGCTTTGTCTGATTCTTTATTCGGGACAACAATCACCTGGAAAGAATTTCCAGAAGGAGCCCCGAGGACCACAGACCCCTCAGACTTGACCCAGTAACATATTGGCTCAAGATAATTTTGGAACAATTGCTAGAAAGAAAACTAACTTAAATGTTAAGGTTTTGAAGGAGAGTAGAGAAAAAAGAAATGACTCATGTTATACTGCATTTATTTTGCTAAAGGCCTCAAGGACCAGCTGTGATCACTCATTGTTATATATATAATTACATACATATATATAAATTTGTGTACACGTACACTATTTAACATTATGTGTTAGATGCTGTATTAAGCATTTAAATACATGATGACATTTAATTCACAAAACAACCTGAGGAGAGACAGGTATTGTTCCCATTTCATAAACAAATAATGAGGCTTATAGGTATTATCTAACATGCTCAGTGTGACTCAAGTAATTTATCTGAGACCACAAATCTGCTTTTTTTGTATCACATTATACTCTTGTCAGAACACCTAGGGTCTTTGATAAGAATTCTCCAACCACATGGCAGGGAATTAGGATCACTCGCTCTGTCTCTCTCTTACTTTTTGTGTTTTTTTTTTATCCGTTAGAGCTCTTTTTCTTTTCTTTTTTTTTCTCTCTCTTTTTTACAACAAAATTTACACATTTTGGATTTTATTACTCCTTAGTGCTTATTACTTTTTTGGGGGGAGGAAAGAATACAGTCAAATATGGCAAAACAAAGCTGTCAGTCAATACCAAGGATAGACATAGCACATGGTGTAGAACAGAGTACAAGTGTAATGTTTACAATGCCTAAGTTTTATTGGTCTTGTTCTCTACTGTTTTGTCCAACTTTATAATATCTAATGAGATAGACAATTCTTTTTAAGGAAACAAGGGACAACGTTGATAACCATTGTTGATAAAATCTCTCTTACTTTTTGTATTGGGGGTCGAATCCAGGGCTTCACACATGGTAGACAAGTGTTCTAAGACAGGAAGGTAGGCTGTGGTAAAAATCACTGGGGCAGTAAGCATGACCAGATTCCAGGATACATGTTCCAAATAGCTTCCAAATTCCTGCATATGGACGTCTTGTGGGTTCCCACAATGCTTGGAAGAAATAAAGAGGCAGGATGCCCCAAGGAGCTCCCTATCATGCCTTTCCACGATATCTGTCTGTCTGTCTCTTAAAAATTGGTGAAAGAATTTTAGGGACAATGGAGGTTAAGAGTAGGAAATATTTATTGAGATTTGGAAAGCTCCTGTCAGAGGAACATCAGGGGGCCCAAATGGGTTGGCCAGGGGACCCCTTTATAGGGAAATTTTCTAGAGCAATACCCGCATAGTCACAACATGGGCTATAGCTACAATTAACCAATAAGGATATAAGTACAGTCACTTAGGTAATAGTGACCCAGTGGTAAAGTAAGTCATGCCATAAGGGTACGTGGAAAGAACAAAGACTTCTAGGAAATGACCTAGACCAGAGGTCCAGGGACCGAGGTCTTGGTCGTTCACAGGGGTGACTGATGTCTAGGCTTCGTAGGCCTAGTGTTTGTCCTTCAAGGAAGTATACAGGCCTGGTCCTTTTGTCTTTATCTAAGGCCTGGTCACTGACAGTTGCATCTCAAGCCACAGTTGAGATGTGCCTCACCTTTGTCCTGGCTCTCTCGAGGGCCTAGTCCTATCTGACTGCCTAGATTAGCAGTCTATAATGAAGCTGTCTTCACTTTTTAAAATAAACCTTGTCACTGTTTTTGGCTTCCGTTCTTAGCTCAAGATGAGAAGGATCTGGAACCAAGAGGCAAACAGCCCCCAAACTGGCAACTTTCCTTGGTGAGCCATTTCTAAAAGGAGACTCCCAGATAGCTCTTCTACCACTGAGCTGTGTCTCCAGCCTCTACTATGAGCTCTTTACAACCCAGGTGACTGTGGGCATCACTGCCATCTTTGTTTTTCATGGGACATCTCTTTAGAATTCCCCACTGCTCTTCCTTGTGGTTTTACCTAATCTACTAAAGGAAATCAAGCCAAAAAACGTAGAATAAAACCAAGCCAGCCTTCATTTATTTCACTAAAACGTAGACCTTCAACATGATGGGTACCTGCCAATAATTTCAAACTGCCATAATCTTCTTTATTGTATTTAGGTGCCATTTACTTTGATAGTGCTCATTGTCTTGGGAGCAACTGATTTCCCTAGGTTCTCCTTTGCTGATTTGAGGCTGTACTATTCCTGAGACCCTTTGGGTACATCCAGTTCTAACTCATAAAACACAATGAGGAATTTGCAACTCTGATTTCTGCCAGAGGCATAAAATTAGCCACCTAATTCCGTGTTGGATTTTTTTTATCCTAATTACTTCTTTATTAAACGACTCATGTCACAGTAGGAGGGGATGCTGATGTTATTGTACCTCAATAGAAGAAATGCAGTGAGACAGAGTGCTGAGCATCTTCTCTAGGCTCCTTTACCGTGCACTGTCCCCAGGGCCTGAGTCTGCAGGCTGCCTGCCTAGTCCTCTGGGTGGGTGCGGCCGCTGGAAGAACCAAAGCTGAGGTATCCTCTGAGTGGGGTCCCTGTGGCTGTCTGGGAGTCTCTGTGAAGCCACAGCTCCTGTCATGTGGCTTTTTCCATGGGGCTCTCAGATTTTTCTCTTGAAGTCTGCAGATGACAGATGCCTGCTGGGCTTAGCCCTGGGGTCCTCCTACCATCCTTCCAGTCTCTCTGTGGGTGTGTGTCCCACGCCCTGTCTCCATCTTTTTTAATTGGCCCTCTTACTAAACCCTCCTGAAGAGCCACTTTGTATCAACCATCATTTCCTGCTTCTGGCTCCCTGATGCATGTAGATGAGCACTGGCAGGCCTCAAGATTTTCCTTGCAGGCACTGCAGTGAAAATGATTGTCTGCTTAATCAAGTGACATTGTGAAGGATTAAGTCCTACCTGTGAACTACATCGTCTGTGGCTTCATCACAACCAGTTGCCCCCTCACTGGGAAAGAAAATATTCAAATGAGTGCATCAGGTTGTCATGCAAATTAAATGATGCCTAACTGATTTCACACTGAGGTTACTCTGGAGATGGGATTGGCCCACAAATGCTTCCAGAGCGCTTGGTACAACCTGAGCTTTATCTTCTGCACTGAAGGAAAAGCATTTCTGCCTTTGCCCAAGACAGCAGAGGACAAATCCTAGGAGGAAGTAAAGCTAGAATTTTGGTTTTATTTTGTTGGCCCACACATTCAGCAACCTGAGCTCCTGTCTTGTGCTTGACTTTTGGCAAGAACCACAGAGTACGTCTATACTCTTGAGAACCAGACTGCCTGGGCTTTGTGTTTGCTCCCGTCTTGAAAAGTCTGGCCTTATCAAGTATTCCACTGATTTTCTGCATCAGTTTCTTAATCTGAAAACTGAAACAATGCCAGCACCTTCCCCAGAGAGTTCTTGTAAGGGTTTGATGAGTCAGTACCTTGGGAAGTACTAAGTGGTAACTAGTATCACTATGTCAAGGGGGTGAGGGGGGAGTGGGAGCCCCGCATGTAATTTTTACCAGGCATTTTCATTTTTATCCTGGGCATAAGAACTTTGGAAACCTAGTGTTGCACTGCACAGTTACAGTACACCATGGTGTTGCTGTGGGCCCTACTTAACAATAGCTTTGTTGCAGACGGCTTTGCAAAATGAGACTACGCTACACTCTTTCCTCTCACTATCTGAAATGAACACTTTGCAATATGTGATAATACCACCTGCATCTGCCTCTGAACATTTCCACTGACAAGAACCAAAAGACTCTCAAGAAGAGAAGACTTCTCTTTCCGCAGTTCTGGAGTCTTTCTCAAACAGCTTCTGCTGGGAGATTAATTATAGAAGCCACAGCGTTTCCTGAAAATGGTAAAACATTTGAAAAGAATACGAAGACACTGCTTGATAAATGGCTGGACTCTTTATTGCCTAACAATCCAAAAGAAAAATGCATGTTTGAAACAGAACAGGATATAATGGAAATCTAAGTAGATGGACTGTAAAATGGATTTTATTAACTATTTACAGTGGTTATATAAATTCATTTCGCCTGTGCTTGACCAAGTTCCCTGTCACAGTGCCTGGGCTCTTCCTGTTGCTTTTCTTTGTGATTTGCAGTGGGAAGGTGAGTGGGATGCCAGTGGGAGTGGCTGCCGGCTAGATCTCCAGAAGTCTCATCAGGTACTGCTAACTCCGACTCAGAGCTGGACTGTGTCCTCCATGAAAGGAAAGGAAGAACCAAAGACAAAAAAATGTGCCTCTGCATTCTGGAGATGTCTCACGCCATCATTCCTGGCTGTTTGTCTCCATTGCAACCACAGAGCCAGAATTACCAGCTCTGCAGTGAGGAGCCCTTTGGGACATATTATTTAATGGGTTCTACAACTTGCTTATCCACACACAACTTCTCTTTTGTCCGATTTTTGAAAAGTACATTAAGAGTTCATCCCAAAGAAAAATATGCCATATATTTAGAAAGAATTTCCATTTCTTAAGTGATTTGCTCTTACCTTAACCATACAGTTAGGGTCTGGGAGATGTGACTCAGTGGTAAAACATTCACCTGGCCTGGGTTTTAACTCTAGCATCAGAAAAAGTAGAGAAAGAAGACATAGATATAGATCACCATTCTATGCTTTGTGGGATTTATCCAGTTTGTGAATGACCAAGCCCTCCTGGCAATCCTCTGACCCAATCACTGAACATCAGTCATGTTGTAGGACCAGAGAAGGATTACCCTAAAACAGGCTGGTTACCTGCAAAATGAGGACACCACTATCCAAATCTTCTTGAAGAAAAAAAATTGATATTTCAAAAGAAGTACTAAAGCTGTCATCACAGTGGGAAAAATGTCTGAAAGTTGCTGTTTTGTTATAGTTAATGATGGCTTAGCATTGTTTTTAATTTTAATTATATATGGGGATGGCAGCACTGCAATCTTCTTAGTACTTAGCCTCTACAATCCTAATCCGACCCCAGGATGACTCTGCGCTTAGATGTTCCTGAAGGGGTCCCATTCACGCCACCACTGCTGTGGCTTTGAGTGAGCTCCATGGCCAGGGCCCCTATGTCTTACTGCACTCCTAGGTGGGGCGGGAATGTGACAGAGACCTGTGTGGTTGTAGTCACTACTGTAATTAACAATTCCCAAATTGCTATTACGGCAGTTCAGTTCAACTTCTGGGGCTAAATGTGAAAGGTTACTCAGTATGCTATAGCTCTCGCCTTTCAGCCACCAGGGGAGAGAGGTGAATGAGTTGGAAATAATCAGTGCATGCCAAGCCCTATGCTGGGGGATTTATAAAACACCACTTTTTAAATCCTCTTATCTAACCCTGAAGTCTTTAGTGGCTCTATTTCTATGTATAAAGAACCTGAAACTTAGGGATATTGCAACTTATATTCAACAATAAATGAAATAATGAGACAATAGACCCAGGTCAGGCTGACCTCTGAACTTGTGCCGTATTTATTACACATATTGCCAGACTACCTGAAACTGGGTAACTGAATGCGGGTAATCAAGAACTAAAATGAATGTGCTTGGAAAATAATTCAGTGAGTCACTATCAAGTCATATTTAGCATTAAATTTTTTAAATGGATGACCTATAAACAAGACTGCAGGTGGGAATGGGGTAGATGGAATTTCCTGCTAGCTATAAATCTCCAGGTAGTAATTCCTGGATGTGAATAAGCCTTAGAAATCTCCTGGCTCACAGGACCCCAGGCAACCTCCTTGGCACTTTTTTTACAAAGCTGGCTTTGGGGTGAAGCCCAGCAAGTAGCCAAGAGTTAGGTCTTCAGTTTTGCCCCACATTTTCTGGGTTATGAAGGTCAAATAGGACGAGGAAGCAACCAGACAACGATGCTGGCGAAGGAAAGACGCAGGATGGAAAACACTCCTCATCCTTGTTTCTTTTACTTCAAACACTGTTTTGAAATAGTTCAAGACAACTTTCAGGAAATCCTGGAATTTCCACAATTAATCAAATCATAGCAACACTCAGTAAAGCTGGAGAGAAAACTCTACAAGTCACAGGAAAGGAAGAAGGCTGGGAGGGGAGTCACCTCAGCCTCTGCTTCTTGGACATCTGGATTTCTAGGTGACGTGAAGCCAACCAACTCTTCCTCCCAGTAGCTTACAGCAAAGAAAAGGTACGAGCTACATAATGAAGAGCTTTCGTTTTATTTTTGTTTTTCCGGTCTTGGGGATTGAACCCATGCAGTGGGCATAACCCTACTCCTTAAACTTTTTAATTTTAAGATAAGAGCTCTCTAATTTGCCCAGGCTGAGCTTGAACTTGTGACCCTTCCCCTTCAGCCTGCGAGGGTTTTGGGATTACAAGTCTAGGCTACCACATTGGGTTATAAAGAGTTTTCTTAAGTGGAAGCCTGAGACATGCTATTCTGAGGATTCTTTTGAAATCAGAGCCTTAATTACCTTTTGGATTGGGCTGGGGTCAGGCCAAAGTGGTGAAAAGACAACTTTTGAAAGTTTTACCAGGAAGAAATTTTTATGACTGTACAGTTCCTTTGGTTAATTTCCAATTCTATATTCTTTTCTAGTCTAGTTTTTCACCAGGTCCATTTGTGACCGAAAAGAGAAAGTTACCCCCCATTGCATAAGGCCAAAGCCAGGTCACATAGAGAAATGAGATGGGAAATCTCCCAGGCCCTACAGATAGACAATGGAAGGAAAAATTCACACACCTGAGGTCAAGAAACAAAATGGAGAAGTTTGCATTTCACTGCCTCCATGGCACATGGGATTGCTCAGGCCGAGGAGAGATAGAAATATGGGTTATTACAGATAACACCCGAATATCTGGCTTACCTGTCTAACCTACTATTTGTTTTCTCTGATCTATGGATACAAACTGAACTATGAAATAAAACATCAAAGTTAATAGTACGAATTGGGTGTTAGGTATGGTAAGTCATGAACAGCAGATGCTTTAGGAGTATGCTAAAGATAAATTGAAGAACTCAGGCATGAAGTAATAATGAATTGTGTCAACTAAGAGACATAAGATATAAAGGAGAATGAGATTTGAAAAATAGATGGTCCATGTGGCAGGGAGCTAATTATCCTGACATCTAATCTTCCAAGAGGCTAACAGTTAGTTCAACTGTTAAAAGTCATCTAGGACTGTGCTGCAGAGATATTTTTAAATATGCCATTTTTATAATCCAGTGAGCCTGCATCTGATAGTCAACCCCTTAAGGACCAGCTGTTACAGCACACTGTGAAATACTATATTCAGCTCTGTGCTTCAGACATTGGGAGGAGGTTATTAATAATAATAAGCCCCTGATCATTTCAGCAGCTTCCTGAGACTTGCTGCTGGACTTTGAAGGATTGTAGCACCTCCAGCTGAATCATCCCACACTTGATTTTGTGTTGTCATTTTTATCTGCCTAGATGTAAAGATTTGGGAACATGGTCTGAGTAGAAAGGTTGGGTGATATGAAATTTTAAAAAAAACCTAGGTAGGGTTCTAGTTTCAGAACACTCTATAACTGGCTTTATTATTTTGATTATTTAGGTATATTTATAGGATTGTGCTTTTCTGGGCACTTTCCATGAAAGAGTTCATCAATCTCTGCAGTAATCCTAGGTTCTGCCATTCTTAGTCTAATAGTATAGATAAGGAAACTGAGGCTGAGAAAGGCTAAGTAACTTGTCTAAAGGCACCCAGGAAGTAAACCACAGAGATGCAATATGTACCCAGCCTTCCTTCCCTGAAGAGTTCATATTCTTATCCATTTTACTATTATATGGCGTTGATGAGCTCGTCAGCAATTAACATGTGTAGACGATGTGCTAGACTCTCTAGGTGCTTCAGTGATATCTGTGGCTACGGTGTGAACCAAAGAGACAGGATCCCTGGCTACAAGGGACTCTCAGTCCAGAGATAAGGCAGTCATTAAACAAATAATTCAAAATTCTCAAATAATCTTGTGTGCAAATATTTCTAAACAAGCAAAGAGTATTAGGCTTTTTTCAACAAAATGAGAAAGTATTTTCATTCTACTATTCTTTTCAGGAATTTACAATCTGAAGCCAAATGTAAGGGGACAATCCAAATCTTTAGACATAAAATTCTGCTTGGCTGAATTGCTTGTGCTGACCTGTGAAAGCCCCACGTTTTCTAATTTCAACAACCTCCCTTATTTCTTTTAGGCTTCTCTGAAGCTCTTACTATGATTGTTCCAATCCATAAAATTTGTAAAGTGCACTAGAGATGACAAGCATCTTCCCATATGGTACCTTCTTAGTGTTTCCAACAATCTTAAGAAGTGATGCTGGTCCCTTCATTTTCTAGGTGATAATAATGGTTACCGAGCACTGTTTATGGTAGAACCTTGAGCTAAGTACTTCACATACTATATTTTGTTCAATCAGTCTTTATAAGAACCGAAGAAGTAAATACCATGATGGTAAAAGTCAAGGAGCAGAGAGGAGGAAGGGGAAGAGGGGTAGTCTGAGCTCAGGGCACTTGGTAGGAGTCTGACTTTCCAAAGCCATGCACATGGTGTAGGGAAACGTCAGGACTTGAATTTTAAGACTTGATTTTTTCTCCTTAACTCAGACACTTCTACAAGGCTGTGTGTGCTTTTGGGATTTGGGTGCATAGGTTGGTGGAGAGATATTTTGAAAATTCTTTGAGTTTAGATAAATTGAATAATTGTTTTACTTCATTTTAAAATGATAATGGCTATTAGCAATTCTTTTTGTGTGAAAACAAAACGTTTGCATTTGTAAGGCAGATTCATTAGCAAAAGCATTTCCCATGTGTAGTTGGACTTGATTCCGGTGGCTGCCTTAATCTGTTTCTGCCATATGTATGATTATGAGAGTAAAAGTCAAGAAATGTATAGGAATATGGAAAGCAGATATGCCACACTGAACTTCTAATACAGTCAGCTAAAGGAAACCCACCCCTATCATCACAGTCAACAAATGTAGACATTGCCAAAGAATGCAGGCTAAGAGGTGGATGTGTATAGGTTTATGCATGCCTAGAACTTCTCCTGAAAAGTTTACAAGAATTGATTTTACTGTGTGTGATGGTAGGAACAACTACTTTGAAGAAAACAAGACATTATTGTAGCCACTGCTGATTTTCTATCATCTTGTTTTGAAGCCCAATAATGCTTTCATTCTTTGTTTTGATTGGTTTTCATCTGTTTCCTATTATTTTATTTCAATGTGTGTGAGGGTATGGACAGCTATTTTGAAGAGAACAAGAGACATTATGGTAGCCACTGTTGTATTGTCTGGTTTTGAAGGCCTGCAATGCTTTCATCCTTTTGACTGGGCTTCTACTATTTTATTTTGTTTGAATTCATTGTGTGTAAGATATGGACAACTACTTCAAAGAAAACAAGAGACATTATGGTAGCCACTGTTGATTTGCTGTTTTGTTTTGAAATCCTGTGTTGCTTACATTGTTTTGTTCTGATCTGTATTGTTTTGTTCTGTTCTGTTTTCTTTAAAAGAAAAAGAATAAAACAGGCTAAGAGATCTTTAATGTCTTTACACATATCATTGGATTTTTCTAAGATACGGGCTTGTTCCTATAAAGCCCTTATGAATAAAAACCTTTGAGCTGGTGCAGTGGTGCACAGTTGTAATCTTAGCTGTTTCAGAGGTTGAGGCAGAAGGATCACAAGTTTAGGACCAGCCTGGACAATTTAGTAACTTAGTGAAAACCTATCTCAAAATTTAAAAACAAACAAACAAACAAAAAACAAGAAAAGAATGGGAATGTAGCTCTGTGTGAAGAACCTATGTTGAATTCTCAGTACTGCATATCTACAAAGGAAGGAAGGAAGGAAAAAAAGGAAAGAAACAGAGAAAGGAAGGGAAGAAGGAAGGAAGGAAACTTTGTAGTCTGGCGAAACACACCCTACACTCAAATGATGTTATTTACATCAAACAATGTAATCTACAAGTGCTATGTCATGCTACTTACGGAATATGGCTTCCCACATCTGATTTATTTGTTTGTTGTGCACTGGGGGTTGAACTCAGGGCCTTCACACTGAACGACATCCTGACCCTTTCTATTTTTATTTTGAGATATGGTCTCACTAAATCACTGAGTTGCCCAGTTGTGATCCCAACATGCTGGGTTTACACGTGTGTCACTATATCTAATGAACTATACACTTTTTAAAATTCAACTATAAATGCGGAAATCTAGCTAGTTTTAGGCAGTATTTTTTGGTTTCGTTTTTTAAAATCTAAAATGTAAGTTATCAGTAGGAAATTTGCATGGCATGGGAAGCTATGTTCTAAATCAAAGCATTAAAAAGCCAGTAATAGACTAGAACATAGATTTGGGCACAAATAGAAAAATTTTTATATTAGATAAAAGATAGGGGGTAATTATGGACCAGGTTTTTGACTAGCAACTTACCTCCCTGCCACTAGATGGGGCTCACTAGTTGAGGTTATTTCTCCTCCAGATTTGCATTTTATGTCACACAACAGCGAGAATTCAACTGGGGTCTGGGTTCACTGCTTTAAAAGATAAGTTATTGGAAGACGTTCAATGGGAATCCTAATAAGATTGACTTTTTTTCCCCTAAGCACAATAGTCCTATTGAGCAAAGCTAGCTTTATTCCATTTTAACATGAAATAGGTCACTATTAGAAAAGACAGCTTTATTGTGTTTGTATTTGGGATTAACGGATAAAATAAATAGTTCTTTTCTTCCCACAGGGGTTGGTGAGCCAGCTTTATTCTAAATGACTGAAGACTTCTGTTCTTTTCAACAAACACAGTCCTCCAATTAGGAGCTGCAAATAAGATTATATGCCCTGAATAAGTCTGAAAAGGTCTTTTTATAATTAGAAAGTTTGTGTGTGGGAAATGGAAGCCTCACGAAGTGCTCACTGTGGCTTCATTACAACAGTGATGAGAAGAGTTCCCAAGTCCTCATCTGAGTGCCGTGAAAAGATAAAATAAAAATTGCGGACACTGGTAGTGGATCCGTTTCTTCCCTCTCCTGCCGAAGTCTTCACATTTGAGCTGTAGGAACAAGTCAATATTGGTTTTTATTTTTTATTTTAGTAGGCATATTTTGGAAACAGCGTCATTAAATAATGATGGGTTGTTAAAATACAAGTGAAAGGGGCTGGGAATTTAGCTCAGCGGCATAAGCACCTGCCTTGCAAGTGTGCAGTCGTGAGTTCGATCCCTGGTACCAATAAAAATGAAAAAAGACAAAATAAATAGATAAATAAAATAAAATACAAGTAAAAATAATTTAGGATAAAAGATAACGAAACAGTTCTGTGTAGGGATGCTGTATATGTCTACGTGAACACTTTTATGATTGCTGCTCGTCCACTTCTATGACATAATACTTGTTAGTATGCTGTTGGGTTTAGCTTATGTTACGTTTCCTGGCCTGTGCACCCCGTAGTGATTGTCCCCATCTACTCCTCCAGATCAGCCAGTAGGAGTGTGAATGGGGGTATTAATAAGTCCTCCACTCAACCACCACACAAGGGCAGTCTCTGACACCCAGTCAGAGGCAGCCCTTGCAGCCCCACAGAATGAAGACACAGCCCAGCACTGGGCTGGCAAAAAGAAGAGGAGCCAAGAGTCTCTAGCCATGAGGGTAGCAGCAGTTCCAGACATGGTGGACAGAGCCACACCCAATTTCCAGTTTGACCCCTGCCCAAATGCATTCTGGGTGCTTACAGAGGGTCAGATGCTGTCTGGGGAAGGGCACATGGTGGGAGACAGGACAAAGTCCTGGCTATCATGACTGACATCCCACCTGCTCTTTAAGTGTACCTCACTTTACTGCTTTTTGGTCTATAAAATACCGCGTACTTCACAGGCCTAGTAGCTTGGAAATAATATAGCTCGCAGGCTTATTAAAGGCGCTGACAACTTAGAAAACACTCATAAATATTTCATGAATGAAGGAATAAAATATTCCACCAAATCAGAAGCTAACTTCCACCAATGATTTCTTAAATTTTCAAACCCATTTAACAAAATTAAATTGTAGAAATCATCTCTTGGTATTTTAAAATTGTACACACACACACATGCACACACACACACAAATCAGGTAGGCTTTGAAATGCTTATATCAAGAGTCAAGATTTTGTTGCATTTTACTTCTTCTAGTTTAAGTTATGAAACATTATTCATTATTCAGAAATAAGTTTTTATAGCAATAAAATAAATAAGTTTTTAAAACAATATTGAATACCCGCTGCCTACTTCATTCCTGTTCTACCTAGAAATCCCACTATGCTGAATCAACTATTAATAAGGATAATTTATCACTGGTCTATTTGACCAAGAAAGCTTTCATGCCCAGGTAGAACCTGTGGCTTTGTGTCACAGCAATGTGTAAGTGTCGTTTGGGGCTTCTCTGCACGTTAGGGTCATTGGGGAGAGCCTTATGAACACATCCAATGCCTGTGATTTCCTGCATAGGACACCAAGAACACAGACAACAGAAGCAAAAAAAGACAAGAGGAGTTTGCATGAAACTAAATATACGTGAAACTAAACACTACAGAGTGTGAAGGCTACCTATGGAGCGGAAGCAAATGTGTGCAAATCTCATACTGTAAGGAGTTAATATCCAAATACAATATGACAGCAAAAAACCCCAATTAAAAATAGACAAAGGACTTGAGTAAACTTTTCTCCAAAAAATACATACAAAGAGGCAACAAGTATATGAAAATATATTTGGCATCAGTGATCATAAGGGAATGTAAATAAAAGCACACTTTGAGATCGCGCACACCTGATAATGACCAGAGGGACGGTCACAATTAAAATGAAACAGAGAACAGCAAGTGTTGGTGAGAACAGAGAGAACTAGAGCCCTCTCTCACTGTTGGGGGGAAATAAAAATGGAGCAGCAACTGTGGAAAACAGTGTGCAGTATCTCACGAAAAGAAGCCACCGTGTGATCCAGCAATCCTGCTTCTGCGTATTTATCGTAAAATATTGAAATCAGGACCTTTATTTAAATTCTCGTGTTCGTTATTGAATTATTCACAGTACCTAATCGGTAAAAACAATTTAAGTGCCCTTGGGTGAATGAATGGACAAAGAAAGTGCGGTATCATACACAAGGGAGTACTGTTCAGTCATGGAGAAGAACACAGTGAAGTCATTTGTAAGACAGTGGATGAATCTTGAGACCATAATGCTGAGTAAAATAAACCAGGTACAGAAGGTTAGATATCATGTAGTTTCTACAGTATTAGAAAAATTATAAATACTTTAAAGAGTAAAATAAAAGATTGATGGTGGGAAACAGCGAGGTAGACTCTGTGGAGATGGGAAGGGGATCTGAGGGAGAGAGAAGAGTGGAAGGGAGAGGGGAATAAATGCAATCAAGATGCAACAGGTATATGTACCAGCTCCCCAAGAGGAAAGTAATTATCCTGTATTCAGATACGTTTCAATAAAAAAGAAAACGTGGTCTCTGCACAGAATGGACTGTCAAAAGAAAGAAGTCCTGATGTGTGCCACAGCATGGGTGCACCCGGAGGACTCAATGCTAAGATAAGCCGCACAGCACAGATGCTCATGATTCCACGTGTACAAGGCGTGCAAGGGATTCAAACTTGCAGAAGTAGAAAACTGAATGCAATGAGGTAAGCTTTGCATAACCTATTTTAGATCCTTACAATTAACATTTCTGAGTACTAATCAGATTAGGGCTTAAGTGCTGATTGGGCCTTTGCTGTCCTAAATGCTGCAAATTGATTTGCTCAAGGCTATGCAGGTCAGGCCCAGCTCTGCAGGTCCCAACCTAGGTGGCCGCTGGAGCCTCATCTTCGCACCTGAGCCACACCAAATCATTTTCAGCTACTTTAAGCACTCCCTAAATACCACTCTGACTGGTCATTGTGCATTTGTACAGGTTGTTCAAACTCTACAATAACATCTCCTCTCTGCCCTTTCTCTTCAAACTCCAAGAATGGATTGCATATTGAATGAACTTAGGAGTGGGGACAGAGATGGTCACAGCAGTGGGTGATGACAGGTGGCCTCCCAGTGCTTTGAGCCCTTCAGTTCCAGGACTTCCTTTGGCAGTTGGTCTAGGCAGCTTCACAGAGTTGCAATGCTGGCTCATTGCAGATCACCCAAAAAAGGAATGCTCTACTGCTGGCACAAAGCCATAAAATTTTAATTGCAGTTTAGAATTACAAATGTGAGTAAGCCAAAGTTTGCAAAATTTGCAAAACTGAAAAATCACTATGAATTTTGTCTTGATGCCAAAAATGGTTATGAGTAGGTTCACACAAACATCATGAGTTAGTGTACATAAATATAAGATGTCCCTCTTCTCACCCATCCCTGACCACTAAAACCAGAGCCATTGTGATCCTTTTACATGCCACCCACCCACATACAAATGGGAGGGTGAAAAGGGAGGAGGTGAGCTTTAGATGGCAGATTATATATCCCTACATTTAATATTTCTTCCTCATTCCTAATCAAATCAGAGTGTGAGTTTTGAATAGCCCTTGCTGTTCTCAATGTTACAAATGATTTGTATGACTACTGATTTACTTTTGAGATTATTATCTATCTGACAACCAGAAGAAATGATATTCTTAAGATCTGACCTCCCAGATTTGATTCCCAAGGATTGACAAACATCTGGGCTGGGGATTTAGTTTGGCGACATAAGCGCCTGCCTTGTAAGCGAATGGTCCTGAGGTCGATCCCTGGTACCAGTTTAAAAAAAAAAAAGGATTGACGAACATCCACTAGAGGGTCCATATACGTTAATGAGCAAGAGGGTGCTGAACTGAACACTCTGTAATTATACCCACAATTGCTTCCACATTTAAAACAAATTTTGATATTATTTGCATGCATCATTGGAAACCAATTATTTATACATGCTGCAATTTTGACTCATAAAACACGAACATTTGTTTTATACTTTTTTGAGGAGAAAAAATGTGATGAATAGAATATAATATGTTCTCTGAAATTATCAGTTACCAAAAATACTTCTTTTTAATCCAAGAAGGCCTGTTAAATAGGAATGTTTGCTTTATTTAGTTTGTTTACTTGCTTGTAGTTATTCTTGTTAAAATTCACAAGTCCAATTATTTGACTGTGACATGAGAATTATGTCCAAATCACTACAGAAGCATTTGCCCATCGGTAATTAAAGTTTCGGGTGAAAAGAATTAAAGGATTATATAAGAGATAATAAATAATATTACTTCAAGTGAGTAACTATTCCCTTCATTTTTTGGAAAGGGAATAATATTAACTTTTCCAGCTTAGTTTTAATTTCATTCTACTGAAGTGTGATTTAGAAAGAAGAGTTATTTGTCGTAAATGAACTCCAAGTACTTGCCAGACATTGTCGAGGGAGCTCAGAACTCAAAGACAAGCCAGAAATCCCTCTTGTTCAAGATACACGTTTATTAGGTGTTGTGACACACACCCTTAATGCCAGCTACTTGGGAGACCGAGGCAGGAGGATGACAAGTTCAAGATTAGCTTGATCAGTTTAGAGACAGCCTGCCTCCACATAAAATTTAAAAAGGGCTTTGATATAGCCAGTGGTAGAGCAATGCTTGCCTAGTAGTCATGAGGCCCTTGATTCAATCCCTTGTACCACCAAAAAAAAAAAAAGAAAGAAAGAAAGAAAGGAAGGAAGGAAGAAAGAAAAAGAAGGAAAGAAAGAAAAGAGAGAAAAAAGGATGCTACATTTTAGTGAGCCACAGTGTGGAAGTTTAGCATGTTCCCTCTAGAAAGTGATTTGCTATGCACCACTCATCAGCACTAAGAAAAGGCAAGGACACTGAGCCCTTGCATAAGTATAGGAGAAGTCACAAATATCTCAGAAGTTACAAAAATGTCTGCAGGCTTATAAAGTTCTAGAACTTGTGCAGGAAGGTTGGATCTGCTGGTGTGGACACACAGGAGAGGCCAACAAGCTCATTTCTTCTGCTGTTCTTCCCCTGTGGAGTAGAGAAGTCCTGTGCACTGCTCAGGAGTCAGGCTGGGTGTGCACTTAGCTCAGAATTTCAACCAGCTAAAGGAACAGACCCCTGCCTCAGTTTACTGCAAAATGGAAATGACAGTTGTCCTCACCCTAGGGAAGGGAAGGTCAGCGAATATGTAGGACAGAGCCTAAAAGGGTTAATAAACGAAAATTGCTGTAATGATTTCATTCATTTCTCCCTCTGTATTTTTAGAAGTCTGCTCCAAATCTATCCACATTAGCTACTTTTAAGATAAACTCTAGATCTTTCCAGGGCCTGACTTGGCGAGGGGAATAAAACAGGCATAAAATTGTCCTTGGTGTCTGCCATCAGGTTTGAAATTATCTCATTAGTGGTTTTTTTCCCCCTCTACTGCAGGCTTTGAAGAAATCCATCTAAAAATGCAGATTCTCCTGAGAGAGGCCTCTTCCCATTTCAAGGAGAACAGAGGTGGCAAGTGTGAGGCTCTGTACTCAGGGGAAGCGGGGCTTCGCAGCTGCCTTTGTCAATACTGTATTTGGAAGGGGGAAAAAAAAAACCCTGGCTTGCTGCCACCTTTCTCCTTGGTGCCCTGAGAACGTTGCAGGTCCCTCCTGTAGCTCCATCTGTGAAAGGCAGAGCTGACAAGAACAATTCTCAATGCACAAGAGCCTGGGAAGCCAGGCCGAGCAAGAACTCAAGGGAGCAGGGAGAAGCGCAGCAAATCTCTCTAGCAACAGGAACTTCACAAAAACCACTACAAAAGCGTCGGTTCTGTACAAGCCGTGATATGTCTTTTTTATTCTTAGATTGCTGAAGTGCAAAGGATGCAGTTCATAAATGCAGGTGAAAACCGAACCGTATGGTACCTCCCTTCCACTCCTGGTACCATAACCACGTTGCTGAGGTAGGTATGACTGCTGTCTGCAAGAGAAGTGATAACATGGAGAAGGCCACACCCTGTTTGCCTTGATCAGGGCCAGCATTGCCCAGGAGAAGTAGATTGGAAGGCACACGTGTGAAGGTGTCATTTTAAGTAACCCCTTTCTAGTAACCACTTGTAAGAATATAAAAAAGAAAGAGTAATTAATTGTAATGAGTACCACACTGTAACCCAAGCTAGGATACCATCATTTCACCAGGTATCAATTTTTAAGATTTATTAGTATCTTTTATTTTTGTCTTTTTCATTTTTATCGGTACCGGGAATCAAACTCAGGACTGCCTGCTTGCAAGGCAGGTACTTATGCTGCTGAACTAAATCCCCAGCCCCAAGATTTATTAATATCTTTTACATTCACTTCTTTTCATATTAAGCCTTCAAGATCCAGTGAGTATTTCACACCTATAGCATATCACACTTGGACGTGAATCCATTTCAAGAGCTCAAAAGCCATATGTACCTAAAAGCTGTAATTTTGGACAAAGCAAGACTTTATCCTTGCTTGAAAGGTAAGATAAAGCGGAAACTTCCAGAAAGCCAGACCTTTCGTTTGAATCAGTAGAAATAATTTGAAATTCATCTTCTACATTACAAGCTTTCCACTTCCAAGGTGATGAGTGTCACCTGCTCTCTCTTCTGGCCGGCAGCAGCAGGCAGTGGTTGCTCTCCTTTCAAACCCTTGATTCTTAGCCCCACTGGCAAAGTCTCTTTTTGGGTATTTTCTTTCCATTTCTAAAACTGCCAATGAGTTCAGTGTTCAGGCTTCTCCAGGTAGACACAGCTACTGTCATAGTTACTTTGTCATTGCTGGGATAAAATACCCAACACCCACAAGTTATAGGAGGAAAGGTTTATTTTAGCTAACAGTATGTAGATATTTCAGTTCATAGTCAGCTGGCTCCAAGTCAGGGTACCATTCAGAGGGACACGATAGAGGAGAAACAGTTCATAGCAGGGCAGACAGGAGGTAGCAGCCTTCCTTCTTCTTTCCCTTTTTTATTCCATCCAGGCTACAAGCCCATTGGTTGGTGCCAGCCACACCTAGGGTGGGTCTTCCCTCCTCATTACTCTACATTTACATACATAATCCATCCCTAGAACTATGCTAAACCAATCAGTGAACGATCACATGCCACACACCCTTAACCCAGTCAGTTACTCCCAATAGCCCCACCTGTGTGTACATGAGGCTAGATACAAGCCATGACTACTAGTTTTAAGGATTTTTCACCCTTTTCTGATTAAAGGACACTCTGGGTAGGATCAAGAGCTGAGAAATCCCAGAAGCACTTTGGAAACAGTGCAGCAAATCCCAGATGGGGTGACTTAAATCCTCACGAAGGACCAATGGCAGGGTGTGGCTGACACTTTCACTCACCCACCATGCCACGCTGTGCCCTCCCCGCTCTGTCCCAAGGAATCCACTGACAAGCAAACCCCTCTTCACTGTTTTAGTCATAGAATAGCCTCTCTGAGACCACCTCTTTGGAGCCCTAGCTTTTTCAACAGCCCACAGAGAGATTTCTCATGCTCCTAAACTCAAACAATCCCTCAGACTTCAGTGCAGAAGTTTGTATCTCAAGAAAACCTTTTACTAATCCCAGCTAGAACAGTGACAAGATACATATGCATTTTTTAGCTACCAGAGTCTTTCTCTTATTCATTTTGTACACTTTATTACAGCCAACTTGTGTGATTGTATAATTAATATAAACTTCACATAGCCAGAAAATTGACCTCTTATGTTCATATTTGATGGAGATAATATGGAATGTTAGACTCTCTACCCCAGTCTAACAAACCCTATCATGGAGATAATGCTACCACAAACTCAGGAAAACTCAGTCCAAGTCCTCAACTGAATATTCACTGAATCATATTGCTTTCCTTTTTTTTTTTCTTTCCATTTCTGTCTTTAAATTTAAACAGCTTACCAAGTGTGATGACTTATGCTTGTAATACTAGCACTTGGGAGGCTGAAGCAGGAGGATTGCCATGAGTTTGAAGCTAGTCTGTGCTACTTAGTGAATTTAGGGCCATCCTGAATGGCATAGTGAGAGACTGTCTCAAAAAACCCAAAACAAAATAACAAAATTAAACAGTTCTTTGGCACCTGTTTACAACACTTCCTGAAGGTGTCTCATCTGCACCACATTCCCTTCCCCTCGTCCAGCATCCACATCTACCATGAAAAGCCTGCTCCCAGCTCCTCACCTAATATTTCAGAGGCCACAACAATTTTTCCTGTATTTCCATGTTTTTAAAGGAAAGAAGCCATATCCTGAAATTCTTATCTTTTATTGTGAACAACCACTGCAAAAATCACATCATAATGCTTTGGGGGAAAATGTTGGTGAATTAAAAAATACAGACCATAAAGAAGCTTGATAGCAAGGCGACTGCCAGTTCACACATTCCATAAGTCAGCCCAGGTTCATTTTCTGCTGTTTCTGACCTTTGCCATGACTGGCTTCAAAATTCTGCCAAATGCATTAAAGATTTAGAACGATTCATGCAGGCTTTCTGTCTTCTGGACAGTAAACTAAAGGTCCTCCAGGGATGCTCCGGTGGATGAGATATGATTGCAGGAGAGAGGTCCAGCTTGGTGCCAGTGAGGAGCTCTTGTTGGAAAGACTTGGAGCGTACACTGGCTTTGGACGGTTCCTTTGGTTTTGTTGAATACCATGTGTCACTGAGAAGACACTTCTGGGGGGCTTGAAGGGTCTTTAATTGCCTATAGATTCACATCTGTGAACGCTAAGAGTAGAGAAGTTGCAACATTTTGTTTTACCAGCTAGAAAAACAGCTGCAGTGAGTTGGGCAGGACCTGCTGTTGGGAGAGGAGCCAACAGTTACTTGTGATTTGCAAAGAATCACAGTGACCTGCACAAACTATCGATTAGAGCCAGTCATCATATCAATCAGCTGGGCAGACAGACGGAGGACACAGTAGCCACGGCACAGGTGAGGGCACAGAGAATGAGACTGGCTGAGAGACTGAAAGCCCCAAAGTCAGAACCTGAACACTTAATCTTCTGCTTCATCCGCTATTAAAATATTCCCTCTTATTTCTTTTATTTTTAAATTTGAACCCATAATTTATTATCCTTGAATGACTACCTGTGAAGACTACTTATCCAAACCGCTATGTTTTTATTGCATTTTTGCAAGGCATTCAAACATTGCCTTAACCTTGCTGAACATGCAGTAATCCTCCACTTTTGAGAAAATGCCATTGTCTTTATGAATGTAGAAACAATGAGCTAGAATAGGAAATCGTGTTTATTTGTAGCATGAAGATCCTTTATTGATTTGAAACTTCTTCCTGAAAGTTGTTCCAGGAAGTGGGAGAAGGGGAGAAAGAAAGTGTGCAAAGAAAACATCCTTTTTCATGTTGCAAAAAGGGCAGTTTTAAAAGAAATAAGTGCACATGTTCGAACAACACACACACACACACACACACACACACACACACACAGACCTTCTTTTTCTCCAGGTCTTAATAAAAACTCAAAACAGCCTCTGTAAATATTCCAGGGGAAAGGCAGTGCCCAGAGCTCTCCCAACCCGATCAATCAAATCCTAGGCTGAGAGCACAAATTTTAGTTTTATTATAACAATTCATAAAATTGTGCAGAGGAGGGGACCTATCTGGTCCTGCCAACCCAACACGATTATTTCCACTTCGGCAAATTCTCTCCAGTTTTTCTTCCCTCTTCTCCTCTCTCTTTTCTTCTCCTCTTTCTCTTCTTTCATGTTTGTTTGTTTGTTTGTTTGTTTGTTTGTTTTTGGTACCGGGGATCAAACTCACTACCACAAGCTTGCAAGGCAGGAGCTTATGTGCTGAGCTAAATCCCCAGCCCTGTTTGTTGTTTTTTAAGACAAGATTTTGCTCTGTAGTTCAGGCTGCTCTTGAATTCACATTGTAACTTGAACTCAGATTGGCCATGAACTCATAGCAAGCTCCTTTCCTCAGCCTCCCAAGCACTGAAATTTTCTTGTATTTGTACCAAGCATTTCAGAAGAAGCAAAGTTTAAGTTTAAATAACATCACATTCTTTTTTTCTGTGTTGGTCATGTTATTTTTACTTTTGAAGTTAGAAAACAACTTCATCTCTCGGGTAAAAGTTTTGCTTCACAAATTGTACTCAAGTTAAAAACAATCTATTAATACTGTCTTCGACTCTCCCATGGAGGCCTGTGTTTGGTCAAAATGCAAATTTTGCATATTAATTTTCTTCTTTCAATTCCAAATTATTTTCATACATAAGACCTATCATTTGTGCTAACAAATTGAAATTTGTTGTCATTAGTTCAGAGCCAAGTGTCATCAGGAGACATTAATAGATGTGATATGGTACGTGACTGACAGTTTGTGCTATTGGATCATGCTGTCTGGGGTTTAAATAAAGCCAGGGTTCAAGAGATTAGATTCCACTGAAGGATAGGGGGTTTTAACAGAGTGACTTAATTGATAGCATCTGATTTGCATAATCATTCATCCCCTCTCCTGCATACCCTTGAGTGGAGAAGTAGGAGACTGTCACTGTCCCCAGGTAGAAGGTTCCTGAGTTGAACTGAAGACTTTCACCTCACAACTGGATCTTAAAAGATATTTGTGAATTGGATTTTTTTTACCACTTCCAAGTATTGCTATTTCAATGGTTTCCCATCAGAGTAATTGTCACAGAGAAGAAGAAAGAAGATATTTGAATTTGTCCTTGAAAAAAGGGAAAAAAGGATAACAACTTCACTTTAAAAATACAATTGAAATCCAATTCAGCTCTTGCTGGCAAGCTAGATTCTCTGTTATCAACATGAAGGTCACATCTGGGATTTTCTTGAAAAATCAAGAGAGAATTACTTTTCTAATGATCCTCAACATAACCCTTCTCAATAAACAGTGAAAGCAACAGTTGGCAAATTCATATTCAGAAGGTAGTACGATTTTCCCAGCTAAAAACTTTGGCCCTTTACCTTCAAAAAGGAAACATTAGAAACTTTTAGTGATTTGTGATTATCTTTGCTTTTTTAAGAAATCTGCTTACATTATTTCTCAGTCGCTACTTTAATCTTTTATGATTATCTGCTAGATCTGTCATGTTCCTTTGACCTTCCTAAAATTTTTGATACTTTTATTTCATGTGGCAGGTTCAAATTTTCTCAGCACTTTTCTCCTCCACTTACTCACTCACCCGTCACCTGCTGAGCCCATCACTGACAGCATTTGAGGAGCCGCAAATGTCGAGCAAAGACACAGGCCCTGACCTCAAGGAACTTAGACTCAATCATGAAATGAAATGCCCATCCTAAGAGGGGCACGCTGCTGGAGAGGAAAGATTCACAAGTCGTGCACTGTACATTGACGGGTACATCTTTTTAAAATAAATTTTGAAATTCAATAGGAAAAAAAAAAGAAGTGGGAAAAAAACAAAAAAAAACCTGATCGATCTGATGAATGTCTGTTTTACTGTTTACTATAGTGAAATAGTTGTTGAAATAGAAAGGATTAATTATGCTGTTAATTAATTAATATGGATGAAATATATTTTTCACTGGCTTGCCATTAAATTTATTCTTTATGTATATAGGTTTTAAAGAGAACTGAAGAAGAACTTCCAAGCTTGAAGAATTTAAGGAGGACATGGAGGGTATGGATGGGTAGGGCTGAAATTTATTTTTCATGATCTAGTTGTAAAATATTGCAACTTGGAAATGAGCATCTTTGACTATTAACAGGCGCTCAGTCTAACTTCTGCCACCGATCCTGATCCAAATACTGCTCTGCAGGTGAATGAAAAAGGGAACTAGGGAGCCCTTGCCTAGCAAGAAAGTAGCTCTGACTTACATCCCCAGCCCTAGCACAGCAAAAAAGAAAAGAAAAAAATTCAAGGATAGTAGCCAATCTGCACTCACCATGCCTAACAGTCAATTTGGGGAAGTCAGGCTTATGAAGAAATTGCAGACAGCCTGGGGCCATGGGAGGACACTTGAGGCTTTCTTTGGACTTCTGCAGTTTTCATTCTTTTGTTTGTTTTCATTTTTTTAAAAAATGAAAATAGGTATTTAGAAGAAATACCTAAAGATAAGTTTTGTAGAAGGATTCTGTTTTTCTTGGTTTCATGTTGTTAAGTAATGAGTATCAGGATGGCTAGGGAAATGGGAGAGGCTTCCTGAAATTCTACAGTCTATGTTTTCCCCTAAATAAGTTTCGAAATTATTTTACGAAACAGAATGGAAGACTTCGAATGTCCTTGAGTTTTCTGAAGGTCGCTGGAGCCAGTTCTCCCGAACACTTACACGGAGCTGGAGTCTGACTTGTTCCACCCCAAAGATCACCCAGTCACTCCTTCCCCCAGCTGATCTGTGATGCCTTTGAACCAGGAAAGCACTCTGAGGAGCCAGGGCGAAGAGCTGGGTGTCCTGTTTCACCCACTTTTAATGCTTTCTCGTTATTCTCTTTCTGCTCTCCTCTATCTCTCAGTATCCTTGAGGACAAAGCTCAGTCTCAGAGGCCACTGTGCTGGATAAGGCTGTCCGGTAGTTCCCCCACCCCACAGACCAGGCTAAGAGTCAGAATGGAACTGCTCATGCTCCACTGCCAGGTCACCAAGCTGGAACCGAGCTGTTTATGTGACTTTCCTAGCAATCAGGATGAGAAAGATGGCAGCCAAATTTCCCAAATATGCCAGTGTCAATTGACCTGATAGTAAAGTTTGTTCTGCCTTAATCTTTATATGCACACAGAAAAAGATAACCTGAAGTAAATGAAGCTAACCAATGGACAGTTTTCTGTTGTTCTTCGTACATGTGCCTACCTTACAAGGAAGGTGCCTTTGAAATGACCAGTGCACTTTGCTTGGTTTTGGTTTGTGCTTTCTTCAAGCCCTTTTCTGCCCATGAAATCAATCTCTTCTGCTGTGCTCATTGGAATACTTACTGTATTTTATGAAATGAAATGTTTCCTGATTCTTGAATTGGAAATAAAACCAATTAAAACATTTAAATTATTATAAAGTTGTCCCTTGACAACATTTAGATGTAGATATCACTCAGGTGTAAGCTGGCGGCATTTAAAAAATACACAGAATACATTTCTGATTTCATAACATGAAACTTATCATTTCATCTAGGTTCATGTTGGATTGTCGCATTCCACTAACCTGCTATAAAAAAAGAATAATAAAGAAAAGACAAGGAGACTTAAAATTTTCATTATTTACCCTTTCCTCCCATTTGAAAACCTTACCATAACATGAATTTTCCATTTTCTAAACTCTATGTGACAATTATATAAACACTACCTGCAAGATGCTTTTCAGCAGTTAGTTGAGATGTTTCTATAAAGGGATTTGTTCCGATGCCCGGAGCTGTTCTCAGCTTTAGTGCAGGCCGGAAGAAGAGGAGGGGGGAGAATAAAGACGCCGTTTGTTGGAAAGAGCAGGATTTGTTTATGTGATGTAAATTTATCCCAAACTAACAAAGACCAAAGAAACTAGTGAGATTTGATGGAATAATCGCCTCTGCAAAATGGAGCAGCATTTTATTGCCTCTCTGTCTGCTGTTAACAAGCTAAGCTAATGACAATTACAGCCGAGCAAATGACAGAGGACAGAGTTTTCATCAGTTAAATGTCTTTGTGCAGTCTTCACTAGACTATAACAGTGTGGAATCTTCTGTTCATAAATCCTGAGGCTAAGACTGAGCATAGCATCCCTGGGACCATAATCAGCCTCTCTTCTGTGAAGAGAAGCCATCACAGCCAGCGTCAACAGGAGCCACAAAGAGAACCGTGAATCTGAGTCTGTCCCAAGAGCACAAATGTAGTCAGTCACCTGGGGAGTGGGGAGATGAGGCTCAGAAAATCAGTTTGAGCACAGTCCTGGAGAAACTAGTATGTGGATTACTAGCAGAGTACATTGCAAAACCTTGTGGCACGCTCTGTATGCACAGGGACAAGGGACATGACTTTCCAGATACTTCCTTGGGCCCAGCTGAAGACCTACCTGGTTTTCTTTTCCAAGGACTCTGTGCTAACAAAGCGTTGTCTTATTTTCTTTAGTTTTGGGCTTCATTCTGGTATTTGTCACTGTTAACCATTCTTAAAACTCTCAGCCAACTTACTAAAATTTCTTTGAGAAGAGGACTAATCCAATAATAGGAATAATAACACTGCTAATTATGAACCATCGCCCATATGCTTAGTGCTTTGCATAGGTCTTAATACTCGATCCTTGCAACTGTCAAGTGATAGGACTCACTAGACTCTCATAGGACTCTCGATAGAACTCTTGTAAAACTCACTGTCCCCAGGAGGATGCAGCTTAGGAAAGTGAAGGGACTTAATTTACCTATCTAATGTGACAGTTCAGGTATCCCTGGCCCTAGTAATTCCTAACCATATGACACTAAAGTGAGCTACCTAAGACAATACCTTGCTATCTGACTTGTTTGGGGGGTGAAATGGAGCTTGAACCCAAGGCCTTGAACATTACTGCACACGGACTGTATCACTCCACTGTACTCTCAGCTCCTCTATCATGCTGTAGACACTGGAGCAGTTGCAGGGGAGGGATCATATGACAAAGAATGTGAGTTTAATCAGACAAATCCTGATCCTGATAATGAAAGATATCCCCTGATTAATACTTCCTCAATATCAACACGGTCATGGTTATCACCACCAACATCATATCATCATCAGACTAAGGCTTCCTTCAGGAACCCCTTATTCCACCGTACTGGGCTTCCTCATGACTGGCATGGCTTACAGCACAGTAGATCCTTAAATATTCCTAAAATGCTTGATGGATTAACTGATTCTAATTTGTCTTTCCAGATAGTACAATACTGAGAAAAGGACAAACCAGTTCTGGAAATCAGGCTATAAGTAATTTGCTCTAAAGTCATTTTCCTGAGTGTCAGCACCCAGCACCAGCATGACCCAAGAACATGGACAGGAGTAAGTATCATGTCCAGTTTAGGCCCAGATAACAAGGGCTCGGTAGACTGCTTAACCCAAAGAAATCAGAACAATCTTTAAAAAAATAAGAGAGTCCCAAGCAATAGTGCAATCCCAGCTAATGTTTTGTCAGATGAAAGCAACATGGACCTCGTACGTTTTAATGTATCGACCTTGTTAGTGGGAGACATGGAATAAAATTCTGTTTACCTGAATTTTACTACCCCAGAGCTAGAGGAAATCAGTTGACATCGGAAGTCAGAGTAAATGTCTTTAAAACTTCATCTTCTGAAGTCAACTGTAACATTGTAACTCAAATGAAAATGAAAAGAAGGGCTTCCAAATGCTGAGATTTCTATCTTCCCATCATTTTAACAGCAACTGCCGTAAAATATGTCCTAAAACAAACATAGAGCACTAAAATTTCCACTGTTTAAGCTAAAAGTCAAACATGTGTCTTACTAGTTTCACCTTGGTTCCTGAGGGGCTCAACTAAAAACCACAGAAATTTAGAGTTTTTCCCCTCGTGTGCATTTTAAAGATTTAGTCCTGAGATTTTTAATCATCCTCTAGTTAATCGTGGTTCCCCTTCAACCTAAACAGACGTGGAAAAAAAGACCATCTATGGAGTGGAATCAGCCTCTTGATTCCAAAGGATGTGGGGAGAGAGTGTGGGACAGAGGGGAAAACTGGACAGACCTGGGTTGGAGCCCTGCCTGAGCATCTGACTTTCCAAGTGGCCTTGGTATGGTACTTAATCTTCCCAAGTCTATTTCCTGTGTATAAGAAATGATGCCAGTAATACCTGGTCCATTGTGAAGATTCAAGAAGACATGTCAGTTTCTGCCTGGCGTTAACAATGGCAGAGGAATGAAAAGCATTGTATAATTATCTTTCTTTAAATGGACAGAGGGAATTTAATAACAACCATTCATTAGCACACATTGTGTTCATATGACCTCATCTACACCTGCATCAAATTCTTAAAATCAGGCTGCCAGAGCAGCATCATGGCCTGCATTTCACAGACAAGCCACGCAGCTACCATGCAGTAGGCTAATGTTTGAATGCTGGTTCATTTCCCTCTCAAGCCCAGTATATTGCTTCCCCACACCCAAGAAACAGATTCAACTTGCTGTACGTATGTTGGAAATTTTCAATATGGCATTTCCTCTGGAAGAAGCTTTTTCTGTTTGCTAGCCTCTTTAAAGGCAGCTTTTACAATGTTATTGCAATAGATCATGAGCCCATGATAGTACCTTGACATCTCAGTAATGACACCCACAAATCTTACACTTGTTGGGATGTGGTGTAAATCTGGTCTTGGGTGTCACATGACCGTGAAATTCTGACACTGAGAAATGATCAGTTCTAACAACAAAAAATTCTAATACAATACAGTTCTTCCTCAGTATGCACAGAGGGTTGATTCCAAAACTTCTCCAAGCGATTATGCCAGGGTACCAAAATCCTCTGATTCTCAAATTCTTTCTTACTAGTTGGCATGGTGCACAAATCACTTAGCCTTTATGTTAAATCATCTTCTGGGTACAATAAAGGCTTTGCATTATGCTTGGCATTATCCAACTCTATTATAATAATATAAAATGGCACAATATTGCAAACAAGCTATATGGATTCTCTGTATACTTTAAATCATCCCCAGATTACTTATATTACCTAATATAATGTAAATGCTATGTAAATTATTGTATCATTTAGAGGGAAATGATGACAAAAAATATGCTGTACACAGACAGAAAAAATAGTTTCACACAGACAAACTTTTTCAAGTACTTTTTTGATCCATGGTTGGTTAAGTCCACTGATATAGAATCCACAGATATGGAAGGCCAACTGCTTTCCGAGGAGTGAATGTTATCCCTTGTGGAATCATTTGTTATTCCTTTCCAGTCCTCTCTCTCCTGTTGCTTTGGTGTCTGCTGTAAGCCCTTGGTATCTGAGTAACATGAGTGATGGAAAATACACCATAGTTTCACATTGATTATGCTGCCCAGCGTAGCTCCACAGGCAGCCTGAGACATTGCCTTTTTACTGGACTTTGAGAAAAACATAGGTAGTTGGTAAAAGACTCACCTGGGGCATTTAGCATGAGTTACTCCAACTGCCATCTCCATACTCAGCCTTTGTGAAATTGTCTTGGTATCTCTACAAAGTTAGAATAACTGACAGACCACTTAACCTTTCTGAGTGAGATTATCTCCTGTGTGAAACAAAGGACCTGGATTATGATGCATTCTTGCCAACTTTATTATATTATTCTACATGATTACCCAATCCAACATTGTTTTGAAAATAGAAGACAATCTTAGAATACACAATAGTGAGTTATAGCTATGTTTGGGAAATGTTTATACTGATTACTTTAAAATTCCCTGCAGATTCTACTAAATTGAATAGATTATAGACACAGTAGGAAGAGTCTAACTCTCAACAAAAATGTGAACAATGCCTGTAGGTATCACTCAGTGATTACAAATATTAGTGATAATATAATGTGTCACCAAATAGTGAGTTTTCTTTTCATGAGTGTTCCTCTTATTTTACAAAAGTAAATTTATAATATGTAAAGATATAGCAACTAATATATATAAAGCCACCAAAGTGCACCTAGAGGGCAAAGATGTTTTTAAAAATTTCTCCCTATAATTTATATTTCAAGGTTAGTCACAAATTTTCTTGATAAAAATAAAGCTTATTTTAAATGCATTCAGAAATGTTTTGTTTTTCTAAATAAAACAGATTATCTTAAACTTTTCTACTAATCATTTCTCAAGAAAAGTCTTACTTAAAATATTCATTAAATTAGATTTGCAGCCCCATTTTGTGAGGCAGAGGATTGAAGTAAGCATGCTTAATCTACTATTTTGATGGAATCCAAAGGATTTTATTATAAGCTGAAGTACTTTGAACCCAAGTATTTAAGCTTCAAACCAAGCCTGTAGCACTGGAGGAATTGGAAGCTAAATTTTGATCCAGCTAAACCTAATATCCTTAACTGCAAAAGTAATTCTGTTCCTAAATAAACATATTAGATCAGATTCTTCTTAAGCATTTTGGTGTGCATACAAACACATGCACTTGCTTTTGAGGATTCTGTCAAACCAACTCGTCATTCATTTTGAGGCATTTTTAAAAGGCCATAGTTTCGATCTTGATTTAGTATCTTTTTTAATTGAATATCCCTCTGTGCCAAATGCAAACCCCTGCACAATTCGAAGTAAAACATCAAAAGATCTAAAGAGCAAACAAGCTATAAAGGAATCAGAAAAATCTTTAGATTTAGTAAGAAGTTCCATCGGACTACTGAAATCAAGTCACCAGAGAGTCAAAATGGGGATCTCTCCCTGAGCCACAGACATGAATGTGTCTACAGTGGCAGCCTAGGTCCCTTGTGATGGCCAGAACTGAGCCATAGCTGTGTGCAGCTCTCCAGCACCCAGCACACTGTCGAGCAGATAGCAGGTGCCCTTACAAATTTACCTTCATCCAGGATCACAGGCTGGCGACTGACACAGAACTGAGACATATGGACTTGGGGAAGCTATGAGGTCTATCTGATGAAGGCTTGCTGGTGACAAAGAATGACACTCAAGGACTTTGCTCTGTGCTCTATTCTCTCCCCACTCCACATCCATATGGACAATGAGTATTTTCTTAACCTTTTCACATAGATTGAAACAACTCCCACGTTCCCCCATTTGTACCCCAGCTCCCACTTTGTGATTCCCTTATGTCTTAATTGACTGAGTGTTAATTCTTAACAGCAGGTTTTGCTAAATAACTGGTAGCTCTAGAAATTGAGTGCTCAACAGAAAAAGAACTCGTAGTCATAACCAACAGGCCAAAGTTGACCAATCTAGAAACTCATAAGCTTCCTGTTACATTGAAAAATTCATCTTTAACGATCAAATTAAAATGCAAATATAAGGAAAACAAATCGGGTTATTTGGAGGATGGTATGCACTCAGAGGATATTAATGTCTTTGTGGTTTCCTGAGGAAAGAGTCTCTATTTTGCTTGCAAGCACAATGTCAATTCTAATTATTCAAACTGACATCCCGCAGGAACTTTTATGAAAATCGAGGTAGATCCAAAAGAATGGGCAGGAAGCAGGGCACTCATTTTGGAAGATGGGAGAGGTCAGCAACCTGCAGAGAGTTCTGATAAAGAAACTTCTTGAGTGGTGAATCCAAGCCTCTTGCAAAAAAGAACTTAAGTAATCTAGGAAGAGGACTGCTTCCTCTGATAGCTCACCATCTACAGCTTAATGAAGTAACTCTTTTCTTAAGTCAATATCCCTTTTGTAGCACTCTTTACAAGGTAAAATATGAAGATGAAGTGTTTTTGAGGTTAACAAATGAGAGTCTTTGAAAAATGGATGCATATTTTATTGTAATTTATATGAATGTTATTAATGAGTACGGACTCCTAGCTGATACCACAGTCAGCCACTGGCACAATAATGCTCCATGGTAACCAACTGTAAAACTCCACTGCCTGCAAAAATAATCTTTTTAACTCATAAGTATACAGGTTTAGCAACTTGGGCTGGGCCCAGGGGGGCAAAATTCTGGTCTTCTCTAGGATTATGCACAGTTGAAATGGATGAGGGTCTGTAACCAGGTCTGGAATGACCTCACCAGGAGAGTAGAGTGATTGCTCTCTTCTTTATATGTGATTCTTACCTTCCAACAAACTAACCTGGACTTGTGTTCATGGTAATGACAAGGACAAGAGCGAGCCCAATTTTACAAACTCTTTCTCAAGACAGCATCTAATTTTTTGTCTTTTTGTAATTGGATTTCACTATGCTTTTCAGCTGGCCTTGAACTCACTTTACAGCCCAGGTTGGTCTTGAACTTGCAGTGATTCCCCTGCCTCAGTCTCCTGAGTACTAAGATCAGAGGTGTGTACCGACACACCTGACTCGACTGCTTGCATCTGATTTGATAATGCCTTACTGGCCATAGCAAGACAGGTGAAAGTGCAAGGATAGAATGGGAACACACTACCCAGTATATGGCACAAGATGTACATACAGAGAAATGAAAAATTGGGGTCAACAGAATTGTCCGTCCACCGCAAGAGGCATGCCATTTTTGTTTAAGAACATTTATTTATGTTATTGTATTTTTATACATTAAAATTAATTTTGATTCTACCAAAATCCTTTTAAGTAGTATTTCTCAAACATTTTTGACTGCAACTTATGGTAAAAAATATGTCAGATTAACCAAGTATGACATGTTTCATAAAAATGTTTCACAAAACATTATTTCCTTTAGCTACAAAATTTAATTTTTCAAGATTCCGCTGGTCCAGAAATGTTTGTTTGTTTATGTGTTTGAGACAGGGTCACTCTGTGTATTCCAAGCTGACCTTGAACTGACTGTGGAAACCAGGGTGGCCTAGAACTCAAAGTGATACCCCTGCTTCAGCCTTCCGAGTCCTGGGATGACAAGGTATGCGCCACCACACCTGACTGATTGTCTCTAATTTCAGGATTCATTAATGAACCCAAACAAAGAATGAAAAATACTGATTTGTGGGACTACAATCTTCCTTGATTCCTTTCTTGCTTTAGGAACTAATCCATAAATATTTGGAAGAACCAAAGAAATCAAGTAGAACAGCCAAATTAAGAAGGTCACAGTTCAACTGTGAGTAACCCTTGGAACCCAGAAATGTGGCCTTGAGGATTCTGGGGTGCATCTTCTGTTTATCCCTGCAGCCAAGGAGGCCTCTGGCATCCTGAAGCTAAGAACTGGCAGAAACAAAGAGAGGAAAGTGTTAATAAGCACACAGACATTTTATTGAGTTCTCTAACTTATCAGTATTTCCACAAGAAAACTGAAGCTTACAGAAAATAAGTCACTTGAGGTCATACAACATTTGGCAGAGCAGGAATTTAAAGGTCTCAGGTGCCACATATTCGGATAAACATCTCTGTCCTTCATCAGTGCCCTCGTTTCCATTGCACAGGAGGGAGGGAACAGTGTGAGCCAAAGTATTCACACTAAAGAGTTCCGGCTGATGTGACCTCAGAAGGAAGTAGCCCCCAAGACTAAGACACTGTACTTGTGATATATTAAGACAGAAGTATAAGGGACATGAAAGGATGAAATGAATAGTTTTATTAGAAAATGTGTGCATGCAGCAGCTGAGAAACTGGCATTAAGACATTGTAGCTTTAACTTTATAACCTTGTATATGGGGAGGGGGTCCCAGGCAGAGATTTAAGTTTATGGGCAGCAGATTACTGTTTTTGTTTGTTTTCTCAGAAACAAGCACCACTTTGGGACTCTCAGTTATGCAAATCTAAGGCCGGTTATCACCCCTTGTTCCTGAGGAAAAATCCAAATGCAGTGAGGTAAGCCGAGCTCAAATATGTAATGTCCTGTTTAGTTAAGTAAATTTGGGTAGATGTTAAGAGGAAGCTGTGTATCGAGATTATTTGTTCCTTCGAGAGCAATTATTCTTTTAAACACAGCTTTCCAGTGCTCCGTGCTTCTTCAGTATTATGAGTTTCTTGGGGAAGTTTGTGTGTTTATTGTCTAAGTCATTATCCACAACACTATGAACTCAACTGGATACGGTCTAAACTGATTTGAAATAGAGAAGTCCTACCCATGACACCGAGAATCTCAAGACTACAAAAAATGCACTAATGGCAGATTAGTGGTGTCTTAGAGGTGGGGATTCATAAGATGGGAAATTATCTCCCTGGGCTTTTGTGGAAATAAAAACAAAACATTCCCCCAGCAATGGCCCTGGGTGGCAGTCATATTTGCCAAAGAAGCTGGGACTAGGAAGAAGAGGCTGAAATTGCTGTCTCTGGGAACAGAGCTATAAATTATGCGGGATTACAGGAAAAGATTCAACTTGTGCCGCAGAAATCCCAGAAGAGCAGAAAGAAGGTGAGTTTGAAAAGTATTCAAACAAATAATGGCTGAAATTTCTCCCAGTGTGGTTTTAAAAAATTCAATAAACAGCCACCTACAAACCTGCATATTCAATATACAAATAAGATAAATGCAAAGAAATCACTCAAGACATACCGAAAGTCAAAATTATGAAAAGTAAGACAAACAATCCTTAAAGTTATCAGGAAGAAGTGGTATTTTACTATGGGGAAAATAATCTGAATTACAGCAGATTTCTCATTAGAAATATGGAGGAACAGTGGTCCACTCCTGACACCTATAATCCCAACTATGGGGAAGCTATGGTAGGAGGATCACAAGTTTGAGAGCAAACTGGGCAATTTGGTGAGACTGTCTCTTAAAAAAAAAAACAAAATAAAAGGATCTGGACACACAGCTCAGTGATATAGCACTTGGCTAGCTTGCAAAAGATGCTGGATCTAATCCCAAATACTGTGAGAGGAGACAGACAGACAGGCAGACAGACAGACAGACAGAGAGACAAAGAGACAGAGAGAGAGGACAAAGAAGAAAAGGAGGGAGGGTGAGAGGAAGGAGAAATGGGGGATCAAGGAAAACAGTACAATATTCTTCAAATTTGAAAGAAAAGAACTATCAATTTCCTACTACCAAATCATGATATTTTCAAATGAAACCAAGAGAATGTAACAGCAGATCTACTAAAAAGTAATTAAAGGAAGTCCTCTAAATAGAAATAATAATTAAAGAACCTGGAACACTCAGGAAAGGAAGAAAAAACTGTAAATTTTATGAAGATACAGTCACTGCCCAAGAAATCTCGGTAGTTATGGATAAAAGTTAACATTTGTAGCCTCCAAATAAGGGAATCAAGAAGCTGAGATACAATTTTCAAGTTACTTTTTAAATTTTGAATCATGTTAATGTATTCCCAGTTCTAACGGAAAGTATAAAGTAAGAATGGGAGAGTGGTAATAATAATATATAGTTGCAAAAATTATGCATTAATTTATAACATGTACAATTAAAACATTGATTATGAATGGCAGACACAGTGGTTGATCTTAGGGGTCAACTTAACTGATTGCATTATTTCAGGGCATGTCTATGAGGAGTTTTCAAAAGACATAGCAATTGTGTCAGTGGCCCAGATAAGGAAGATCCATCCCCACACCACGCAGACAAGCACCATAATCCTTTGACGATCCAGACAAAATAAAAGGCAAAGGTAGGGCAAATTAGTTCTCTTTTGGAACTGGGTCTCCCACCTCCTCCTGTCCTAAGCAATGGAATCCATGCTTTCCAGTCTTCAGACTTAAAGACTTGCACGGAGGCCTCAAGGTTTGTGGTTCAAATTTACACCAAACCATGTTGCTGACCTCAGCAGACTGAGGGATTCCTCAGCCTCCATAACCCCTGTGCCAATTCCTGTTTAGTCTTCTCTCCTCTACCTGTCTACCTACATCTAAGACCTATTAATCCTTTTTATCTGGAGAGCTCTGTGTCATATACCATATATTAATAAGACCAAATTTACTTAAACATTCTATGGTCTTTCTGGGCTTTCTTTTTTTTTTTTTTAAGAGGTACAGAGATTAATTGTTTTAAAATCATTAAATCAATTAACACAAACTTTAGAATGACCCCTTTGAGACTTTAATTTGCTGCTACAACAGAACACCTGAGATTGAGTGGTTTGTAATTATCAGAAATTAATTTTGGTCATAGTTCTAAAGCCTGGGAAGCTTAGGAACAGGCACCAACCTCTGGCAGGAGCTTTTCTGCTGCATCAATACGTAAGAGAAGGCAGAAAGGCAAGAAAAAATGAGGACACACTAGTGAATGCGTGTTCACTTTTATACAAATCCAATCCCAGAAGAGCTCCCCCACTGTTGTAATAATGACATTAAATCCATTCACAGGGGAAAGCCCAAATCACCTAATCACCTCTTGCTTGGCCCTGTCTCCTTCTGCATTTAGGATAAAGTTTCCAATACATGCTTTTGGAGGGAACGCATTCAAACTATAGCAAACCCTAATGTAATACAAATAAGATGTGTATTTTCCAACTAATGTAGTGGAAAATTTAATGAAAGAAAAGGGACAATTCAATTAAGTCAAAAGAGGACATGAGATGAAAGAAGAGGGGAAAATCAGATAGCACACAGTGAGATGGAACAATACATCTAGAAATAAATTACATTAAGTATTGGTAAACCAGACTATCCAGTTAAAAAGCAAAGACTGTCAGATTGAATTTAAAAAGAAAATATACCTTCAAGTGTTCACAGAGCATACTACATAAGAAACAGAAATTTTAAAGTTTAAATATAGAAAAATAATCTAGCCAAATGCCAATGAAAAGAAATTTGACTTAATTATATTAATATCACATAAAGTAGAACTTAAAGCAAAACTTGGTACTGGAGACAAAATAAGCCATTGCATGATAATAAAGTATAATTTAATGAAGTCCTAAATGTACCTGAACCCAATAACACAATTTCAAATGTAAAATTTAATAAAACTATCAAAAGAAGTAAATCTACATTCATATTGGAAAATTTTTACATATCTCTTTCAACAGTGGGCAGATGAAGCAGATAAAGTTTATAAAGAATATACAACATTTGAATAACATGATTAACAACATTACCTAGTGGAGATTTATATTTATGCTCTCAGGAACCATATATATAAAACTCACTCCAAAAGGAGTATAAAGCAAATCTCAAAAAGTCTTTAATAGACTCAAAAGAGACTTTAATAGATCTGTTTCAACTGCTAAGTAACTAAATAAGAAATTGATAACAAAATTCCTTTTATAAAGTCATAATGTCTTTTTTGTTTTGGTCTTTTTGGTTCAGGCTGGTCTTGAGCTCACTGGCTGGTCTCAAACTTGGAACAACCCTCCTGCCTCAGCCTCCTGAGTGCTGAGATTACAGGCATGTACCACCAGGTCTGGTTAATAAGTCCATTTTCTAAGTGGATAGTTTAGTTTAGTTTAGTTTTTTTTTTTTTGGAGGGGGAGGTGTTTACTAGGAATTAAACTCAGGACCCCAGGCTTGCCAGGCAGGTATGCACCACTGAGCTAAATTAAGTGCCTAAATTAAGTGCCCACTAGCCCCTTAGGTGAACATTTTAAAACATCTTCCTAAATAAATCAGGGGTCAAATGAGAAGAGATAATGGAAATTTTTAAACACTTTAAAAAAGAAAAAGGGAAAAGGAAAAAAGGAGGGAGCTTCCTTGCTCTGGGCTGATGATTTTACATATGTAGTCTGCAAAATACTCAAGGACTATACCATTTTAAGACTATATATATTACTATAGGGTTAGAAAATGATGGACGATTTCCAAACACCTTGATTCAAATACCTGTCAAAGATAAAGCAAGAACAAAAACTATAGGCTAATCTCCAAATAAGTCTAAGCCCAATGCTGCCAAATAATTTACAAACCAAATCCACAAAAGGAAAAAATGACCATGACCAGCTTAATCTCATCCCTTTAATGCAAATGGATCTATATCCTAGAAAATGCAATAATATAATTGATCACATTTACCAATTAGAGGAGAAAATTATAGCAAGTGTCACAATGGCATAGTTATTTGAAAGGCCTCTGTAAATTTTATTATAAATTATGGTTATAAAAAAACAATTTTAGTAAAGTAGGAGCAGGAAGAGCTTCCTTAGGATGATAAAAGATTTAACTGTATATTCACATAAGCACAACTTGCAACAAACCCCGCATTTAAGATCAGAACACTAAAAGCATTCCCTTTAAAGTCTAAAATAAAACAAAAATGTTCAATAACACCACACCTATGAAACATTTTATTGGAAATCATATCCAATGCATGTACTAAGATTGAAACAATTAACAGAAAATACATGAGTTAGAAAAGAGAATACAAAACTCACCATTTTTTACTTTGCAATCAGAAAGGACTTACATAACTAAGAGTTTAGCAAAGTGATTGGATACAAATCAATACACAAAAGATGACTGCATTTTTATTTACCAGTAATGATAAAGAGTACAATTTTAATAACCAAAGAAATATTAATTAACCACAGAAATAACTACAGAAAATTTTTAATTTCATTTTAAAGAGAAAACAACAATGAAAACATAGAATTGCAAAAACAAGGAAATTGGCAATCATTAATATATTAACATGTTGTTATCGTCAAAGTAGTTGCTCATATTACAATACATAAGCATGCGTAATGGATCAAACAACGTAAGTGCTAACCGCTGTCCTCAATGAACTAGAGAAGTCAGTAGTATAATTATCTTAGCTATCTTTTGTATACATATTTTTTTCCTTTTCCCTTACTTCTTTTAGAAGAAGTCTAAAACCCATTCCCAGTTTTCTTTACTTTTGAGCTATTTCTTTCCCTTTCACAATATCTATTGTAGATTTGGGGTCTTATTTACCTTTTCAGTTTCTTGCATGTGGGAAACAGTATGATGTTTACATGTGAATCTGATTCATTTCACTTCGGAGTATGGTCTCCAGTTTCATCCATTTACCTATAAAAGCCTCAGGTTTATCCTTTTATATATCTGAGTAGTACTCCATTATGTAAAAGTACCACATCTTTTGAATCCATTCCTCAGCTGATAGGCATTTGGGTTGTTTCCAAGATTTAGCTATTACAAATTGCATTGCTATAAACACGGGTGCATATATATCACTGTGGTATGACATTTTTAATTCATCTGGGAAAATACCCAGAAGGGGAAGAGCTGGGTCAAATGAGATCTCGAATCCTAGGTTTTTTGAGGAAACTCTACACTGACTTCCACAGCAGTTACACCAGTGTACACTCCCACCAACAGAGGAGAAGGATTCCTTTTCCCCCACAGCCCTTCACCATTTGCTAGTGGTTGATTTCTTGATGACAACTATTCTTTCTAGGGTGACATGGAATCTCAGTGTTATAACTACAGAAACATTAATCAAGGACACATTTCATTAATATGTTCAAAATTTTATGAAGAAAATTATGCAACTTTACTGAAAATAACAGGCAAACAAAGAAATACATAATTTTCATAGATAATAAAGCTGCATCATAAAATGCCTACTCTTTACTAAGATACAGGTAAATTCACACTATTCTAACTAAAATATTAATAGAATGCTTCAGAGAACATTATGAGCTGATTCTAAAACTCAACTGGACATAGTGGCCCGTATCTACAATCCCAGCACTCTAAAGGCTGAGGCAGGAGTATCACCATGAGTTTGAGGTCAGCCTGGACTACACAGTAAGTTAAAGGCCAACCTGAACTACATAGTGAGACCCTGTCACAAATTAATCAGTCAGTCAGTCAATTGGCCAGTCAATATATAGACTAGCAAATGTGAAATACAAATACAAAGACCTTCATGAAGAATATCAGTACAAATATTTTTTACCAAATGTTTGTGTTTTTTGAGTGTGTTATATGTGTGTATACAGTGCTAGAGACTGAACCCAAGGCCTTTCCCCTGAGCTATATGTCCTTAGCTCTTTATTTTTATTTGGGGACAGGATCTCATTAGCTGGCTAAGTTGCCAAGGCTAAGCTTGAACTCGCAATCCTCCTGGCTCAGTCTTCAAGAGTGCTGGGATTATAGATGTGTGCTGTTACACTCAGTCTAAGTTTTACTTTACATTTTGGAATTTGATAATAAATAGTGCTTCTCTCCATCAAGAAAAAAGAAATGAGACATTTTTCTTATTTAACACAAAGGTGGAATCTAGTTGAATCGGGCAAGAAAAGAATTCTTAAACAAGATTCAAAAAATGCAAACTATAATGAAACATTTTAATAGCTTTGATTAAATTAAAATGAAGAGCCTGTTTTTCAAGTCCATAAACACATCTGTAAAGTAGACTATAAATTGGGATAAAATGCTTGTTCATGTAAATAATCCATGACGTGTTAGTATCCAGAGTGGAAATACTTTTAAACTATTTATTAAAATTTATTAAGAAAAGGTATTTCTTTTTAAATAAAGGATATTTGAGAACCTCCGTAGAATTCATCTACTAAAAACACTTGCTGCATAGGCTAAGCCCTTGAGGGAAGGAACCCAGGACAGCAGAACCAAGGGAATTTGTCCCTATAATTACTCTTTATTTGTCTTATAGTGGCCCTTTAGAAATAGAACTCACCCAGGTTTCAAGTACATCATGCTTCAGAAGAGAAAATCCTCCTTCTCACAAACTATGTTAAAAGATCTTCTTGAAGTAAAGAAGTTCCATGCCGACAGCTCTCTGACTTTGTGTCTATTTGCATTTGTCTATGTGCTTCCTCCCATGTAAATAATTTGGTTAGATGCATAATTTTACAAACACTAATGTATTTTCCATGCCTCGCCATTGCAATAAAGGCCAGCGATCTTAAAATAACATGACTGAGCACCGAGCTGAAACTTGAACATGGCAACATGTAAATCCTCAGGCTATATCTGACAGAAAGCTAATTAAACAACTCTGAGTTTTCCTTTACAAGAAAAAACGAGCCCTGTCTACCTGCTTCACTCAACAGTAATGGAGGAGGAAAAGGAGATATTGAATTATGATGAAATATTCCACCAAACATGACATGCTACCAAAGGCAACCTTTTTCACCTCCCTATATGGAGCACTAAGATATTTGAAGTATTTCAAGAGGTACTTTTTAAAATCAACTTTTTATTTTAGAATACTGTTAGATTTGTACAAAAAATAATGAGATACTATGGTCTTCATATACTTTCACAAAGCTGTGCCTATTATTACTATTTTACATTAGTGTGACACATTTATTACAATTGCGGACCCAAAATTGATCTATTACTAACTAAAGACCATATTTTATTCAGACATCTTCATTTTTCCTTTGCTATCTTTCTTCTTCTCCAGGGTCCCATCCAGCAGCCCACACTACAGTCATATTGCTCTGGGTTTCTCTTATGGCTGCTTAGATTCTCCTTGCTTTTCATACCTTGAAAGTTTTGAGGCTCAGTGATTAAATGTATTATAGGCTATTTCTCAACTGGAATTTGTTTACATTTTTTCTCACAGTTATAATTGTGACTTGGAGAAGATGATCACAGAGGAAAATGTCATTTTAATAAAGTTTCATTGCTTTAAAATATCTTTTTTTTTCTTAAAATGACCATGAGCATGTAGGTGTCAATTTATACAGATAAATTTCAGGGGAGTAAATACAATGTGATCAGAAGCTGTCTCAGGATAGTGAGGTTAGTCATTATTTGTGCTTTCTGCATCTATCAGTGTTTTTTTTTTTGGTTTTATTTGGTTTGGTTTGGGTTGTTGTTTTGTTTTGTTTTTGTTTTCAGACCAGAGATCGAACTTACAACCTTGTGCTTGCCAGGCAGGTGCTGTGCTGCTGGGCTGTATCTCCAGCCCCACGTGTGTTTTCTTAGGGTTCTGCAAAACTCATGTGTTTTAGTCTAGCAAAACAATTAATGTTTATCATTGAGTCTCTTCACATGGATATAAAAAGTATAACTCACTTCTTCAAATGTACAAGGTCTTCTCAGGGTTGATAAAAATTCAGGGAGTGTGTGTACATCACTCATGTCAAAGAAGGTAGCCCTCCTGAGCACGGGCTGTCTCCACTCCATGTTATAGCTGCTCTTGGTCTATCTGCAGACCTGAAAGAAAGGAAGAGGGGTGTTTGGAGGGGTGGTTACTGCCCAAAGAATCATTCTTACTTCAAAGGCTTAAGCATGGTAAAGTCAACAGAGCATGGGTCTCTTTGCTTTACTGTTCTTTTTCTGTCTATATGTTTGTATGTCTCTCTCTGTTTCTTTCATTCATTCATTGGTTTATTATCTCAACTAGGATTCACTGAATTTCCTGAAAATCTATGGACGGTAAAAGACATCTATAATCTGAAGCACTTATTTTCCAGGTAAACAGGGCTATATGGAAACAAATTCCCTGTCTGATGGTGATAAATGTCACACACACACAGAATAAAGAACAGTAGATCTGGATATAGAAGCAAGAATTTGTGATTGTAGGAGAGAGGAAATTTTGCCTCTATGATTTGGGTTTGGATAATTGAGTCCATGAAGTAAAAAATGAGCCAGTAGACAGATTTAACCAGAGAAAAGATATACAAATTCATCAGGTGCACGGGGGCATCACAGGAAAGAACACGAATACCTATATACCTAGCAGGATTTGGAAACTTATCTACCTGCTCCTTTGGCAAGCAAGGATATAAACAACTGAAGGTAAGTAAGTGATTTTGAGGGACTTTGATGGGCGATCAAAAGAACAGACAACAGTCTGTCTGTACTTCTGTGAGCTTAATCTTCCTTGGTTGATAAGAATCCAAACAAGAGTGCTTATGGCAATTGAGTTCCTTTTGGATGATCTTTCCATAGGCAGAGAAAGGAAATTCAGAGAGATCCCTTCCCTGTATTTGCTGTTCCCAAGTTCCTCCAGTTTGAAACCCAAAGTACTATATTGTAGAGTGGTGGTTCCTGAAGTCCTTCACTATTTTTGAGAGAGTGGTGAGGGAGGGTCTTTCTGATGAACAGCCACCAGAAGTGGCAGAAGAAATGCCAAGATCAAAGGACTAAAGTAGGATCTGAGGCCTGAGAGGTTACTACGAGGTAGAGGCAGAGCCAAGGTGTGCTACACCTGGCAGACCTATGTCTACAAGAGCTTTATTCTGTTAGATGGCAAACCATTGGTGAGCTTTTAACTGAATAGAGATAGAACCTGAAGTAAGTATTCAAAAACCACTTTACTTCTGTTCAGAGATTTGGTTAAGGATACAAAGCTAAGGGTAAACATATGCAGGGAAAGTTACTTGGAAATGATTGCATTATTTGTGGCAACAGAAGACATTGAACTGTCCCAAAATGGTAGTGGTACAGGTGAGAGGGAAGTAGTCTCCTACCTCCTTGAAAAAGAGACAGATAGGCATATTAAGTAACTAGACATGAAATGTGACTTGCTGGGATTCACATATGCAACTATGATGTACTAAAAAAATAATTGTTTCACCCAAATTTCCAACCTTCAGAATGGTTAGAATTTGGCAAATTCTCATATCCAAACTTTCTCTTTGAGGAGAGTCTGGAAAGGCACGTTTTTTTTTTCCATTTATTTTTCTTTTCATTGCTCTCCTGTCTTCCAACAACTGTCCATGCTAATATACTTATGTTTTTAAGCATGCGTATAACCTTACTAAATTGTGAATGTTGAATGTGTTTCTAATTTATCAAGAGGCATTGACTTTAAGATCTCATTTTGTTTCTTTTTACTCCATACTATGTTTTTAGAATCTATTCATCTTCATATTTTGACAACTAGCCCATCTCTATTGCTTACTGTGCCATTCTGTACAATATATATGATGCTACTTATGGATGCTACTTATGGTTACCTACAAATCTCTGCTATCAAAACATCACTTTTAGGAATATCTTTGCATAGACTGCAAGTGGATCAACTGACAGACTCTGTGGGATACAATAAAATGCCGTTCACATTCTTTACTTCGTTGATCAAGGAAGTTGTTTGATTCTAGATATTAATCCTGATCACTTTCAGATACTACATTTATTTCCAAATCTGTCATCCGTTAATTTTTATTTGCAAGAAAACCTTTAACTTCAAAGCAGCCAAATTTTCTACATCTTTTTAAAATTCTTGAAGTGTACAGAGTTCAGAAACATCTCAAGAAAGGACTTTGAAACAAGTTGTAAAAAGACCCCAGCAAATAAAAAACAGTCTGAAATAGTATATCTAGTACTGGCAGGCTGCATTTCTGTTGAACGGGGCATGAGGTAAGAATGACAGCGCTCTTTCATCCAGTTATGCAGTGACTTCCACCTTTATCTTTCTTCCTGTCCAAACTTTTTCCCTTGACGAGTCAGTACTCTCTTCTTTGGGTAACTGAGAGAACTGTATTCCTCAGACTCTAACCTTCACCTCTTTCGAAATTTCATACTTAAAATTTTCAACCCCCTGGTTAGGATGCAGTAGAAAGGTGAAAGTTTAATCTACCTGTCATTTCCATTCTTTCTTATGGCTGACAGAGTAGAATTATGATATAAATGCCTATATCCAATTAATTGCATGACAGGTTTGTTCTTTTACTTTACAAATAGGAATTCTTTTTTTTTTTTTTTTTAAATCGGTACCAGGGATCGAACTCACATCCGCGGCTTGCAAGGCAGGTGCTTATGCCGCTGAGCTAAATCCCCAGCCCCTCAAATAGGAATTCTTTTAAATTTAAAACTAATCTTAAACAATCCTACACAGTAGACACTTATTATTCCCATTTTACAACTTCAAAACGTAAGGCTCAGAGAATTTAAGTGACGCATTCAAGATGACACAACTGCTCTAGTAAGTGGTGGATCCAGGATATTCTTTTTGTCTGTGGGAAGCACGCTTCATATTTTGGGAATGGAGGTCACACCGTTATAGCTCCACCCCATGGGGTGAGCAGCGATTCAAGTATCCTGGTACCGTGATTGGGTGAAGGATAGTCATGTGACCTAAACTGGACCAATCAAAGTCCTTCATGGAACTTTACAATCCAAGCCCTGGAAAAATGATTTACTTTTGCTAGTGATCTAAGATGATATCTGTGAGTGTTGGGCTACGGCGGAGCCAGAATCTCTTCACGTAAAAGCAACTGACAAGATATAAAATATGTATGCTTGGTGACACCATTTGAGTTCCTGGATTAAACCACATTATAAATCAGTATGAACCTGGATGTTTTAGATTTGTGAGTTCTTCGATTTCTTTTCCTTAATCTGATTTGAGTTAGGTTGCCTCTCCATGCATTCAAAAAAGGTTTTGAGTATTCTTGATAAACTATGAGCCCAGCTGTTAGATTCCTCCTTGCAAGTAGCCATTTAAATGATTTTTCTTTAATAAACGAAACTCCCACAAGAAACTAAGAATTCAGCCTCGTCAATATGGAATTCAGAATCCAAATTCCTAGCCAACTACGACGTAGGCGTGTGAGCCCTGTTCGGCAGCTACCCGACTGTCTATACCAGATGCTACATATGCGTGTAGCTTCTATCTTTGCTGCTGCAGGTGGCAGTCAGTGTCCAACTTCCATAAATGGCAGGCATTACAAAGAGGAGTGCTTAGCCCAGACTTAGGATGGGACTGAGGCCACAGGAGCTGCGGTAAGGTCAAGTTCCTTTCATTTCCTGTTCGGCAGCAGCAGCAACAGCAGATGTAGCTACATCACCGGGTCAGTTCTGCCATTGTGATGGGATTTGAAGCATTGCTCATGAAAGAGGAGCCTGGAATCTGTTTCTCCAGAATTCTTGAAAGTTCTGGGGGAAAATCCTAATGAGAATATTCTTCTAAAAGTCACATTTCTGCTGCAACTAAGCAGAATGGTTTGTCTGGTCTGCAAATAGGAAATCTGCCTGAAGGAGTTCACAGAGTCCAACAATGTTTAGTCCTTTGCGCATGTGTGTAGACAAGAATTTTTCATTCTGTTGAAGTGAGAAATGCTATGGCTAGCAGAACAGGAATAATTAACAGAAAAAAAGTGATTGTGAACATGAATGTTGAACATAAACATAAATGCATGTTCCTCGAGAGCAGGGCGGGTCTTTCGTTCACGGTATTCCCAGCACATCATCCAGTACCTGATATAACATGATCAGTAAATCAGAGAGTAAATGCAACTAGGATCACGTCATTGTTCTACTTACAGTCTATGAAAGAAAGAATAAAAGAATAATCACACACAATCTCATTATCAGTTGTAATGAATATTCAGCGTTGGTGACTCTGTACTCAGATTTTCTTCTCCATAAGCATAAGTATAAAAAGATGGATGGATGGATAGATAGATAGATAGATAGATAGATAGATAGATAGATAGATAGAACATATTTTAAGTAAAATGTTATTATAAGACACATATTGTTTGGAATCTACGCTTACTTTTAAAATCCAAAGCACAAGTCAACATGCTTTCTCTCATCATCATTCTTAATAGCTAATGCCTGCAAAGTTCCCATTATTTGTATGAACCATAATAAAACAAATTCTTATTTTGGGACTTTAAAATTAGTACTAGTACAATGTGTGTGTGTGGGGCGGCGGACCATATACAGGTATTACATATGCAATAGGTTTATATATGTATTATGTTATTATTCATGCAGTGATGTATACTGATTTAATACAGTTTTGTAATAAACTTTCTTCTTAGAGAAATATCCTTGAATTTGTATCTCTGCTTACTTGATTGGGACCTGCTCTTGCTTTCTTCTCAGGAAATTCGTCAATTCATATACCATCTACTCTAAATCCTTGGAATGAAGTTAAAAAAAGTTAAAAGTATGCCAAATTATTCCCATTGTCTATTAAAGGTTTGGGGGATTTGTTTGCCTATTTGCATTTGTGTGTTTCCTTATTTATTTACTTTGCCAGATTTCTGAAAACAAAATTCATTACATTTTTTAACCTGGATTTTTGCATTACATTTTCAGGGCCAAACAAGAAGTTTTCTCAGGTGAGTTTACAAAAGCTCCCTTATATTTGCACATCGTGACATATTCTAAGTAATTAAGTATAATGATCCATGCACAGTGAGAAAACCTGAATTGATAAAGAATAAGATCTGGCAAAAAAGAATGTCTGAAGCTACTAAGAACTGAGTTTGATAAGTGAGTGTTGCAAATTCTCTATTTGATGGCTAACAGAAAATCCCAGCTGGTATTGAAAATTTCCCTCAGGCTAGGTGAGAAGAGACCCTGCTCTCAGTGATTAGTAAACATGTGTTTCTAGTTTGGGGTATCTTGTAGTTAATTGTCCCTTTTGTCAAAAGGATAGCTTTTCTAGTCCCTCCTTGGAAATTTATCATCCTCTCAAAGATATTCAGTATAAATAATAGAATAATTGTAAAAATGAACAAATTTACTCCTCTGCAGTTGAGTGGTTGCCATGGCAACAAGTGAATCACCAGTGCAAATTTCCTGTGAGCCAGCCTCTCGCTGAAGGACCCAACTCTCTCTCTTAACCAAGGGCTGTCTTGGCAGCTAAGCCTGTGAGTCCCTCTCTTCATGTCATTAGAGGACCCTCAAACCTGTCGGAGGGGAGCTGCCCACCTAAATCACTGGTCTCTCACGTCTCTCTCTGTAATCCCACTCCAATTGCACACTCGATAAGTTTCCTAATGGAGCCAGCAGAGAAGTGGCTCATATCAGCCCGAAGTGTTCATTAAAAATATTGATACTAATGAACTAAGGTAATTTATTTGAAACACGCACTTAAAAATCACTCTTCTTTCTGTTTTTAGTTTTGTGAGCTATTTTCCCTTGAAGCAATGTAGGGGGTTCTCCAAGGAGTTGTCATAATGTATTACATATTGAAGGACTGGTTTCATGTTATATCTTATGCTACTATATATTTCTCATTCTTCTCTTTTTCCTTCTCTCTAAGTTGATTACTGTTTGCCTCCATGTGAGCATAAATGGCCAGAATATAGAAAGAAGTCACTGTTATCAGGCTTTATAACTGGAATACACCCTGAAAGCCAAGACAGGAAAACCCTAGGGAAAGCCAACAAAATGCACTAGACATTGAGGTTCTGCTGGATAAACCCAGAAGGGGATCCATGGATACTAGGACGCCACAGTCTCTGATCCAAATTGGGCTGTGATTCCTGGACAACTCAGAGACCCTCTCCTCCCATCCTCAGGGCTTTAGTGGTAAATGTATTCAGGTTTGCAAGGCCCTTGCTTGGTTCCAAACAAGTGCTGAATCTGCATCATCTATCTCCCAGCACCGAGGGGAGGAGGGAGCTCAATTCCCAAGCTTTTGAGGACCTTGGACCTCTTTGAATTTGATGAAAGCCAAAGACTGTATGTGCGCACATATGCACACATACTAAACTACTGTTGAATTCATGGATCTCTAACTGAAGCTCAGAATTGCAGAGCAAAAATATATGAGTCAAATTGAAGAGAACAACCCCAGATCTGTCTGGCATTTGATTCTTTATCCTAACATAATTTCATCCACAAGTGCTGATTAAACACTTATTTTATGCGTAAGTATTCTATCTTGTGCTAGATAACTTGAAACAGAAAACAAAATGAAGATACGATTCTTGTCCTGGAGGATTTTATAAATTAATGAGAGGGATATGGGAAGGCAAATATATATAAACAAGCCAATTCAAGCAATACCGAAGCATAAAAGAAAAAAGGTAAATCCCAACTCCACTCACCCACTCACACATCCTGCAAGAAGGGAGACAGAGAGAGAAGGTATTTTCAAAATTAATCACAAAAGGCTTTATTGAAGTACTTCTTGGATGAAGATCCAGCTCTTGACCACAATGGGAAGAAAGTTCTAAACTTTGCAAGATGTTGGACTCTCTGAGGTTAATAGTGTGATGAGCATGCTTGCTTCTTTATTAATGCTAGAGTTCATTTTTCCCACATCCGGAACTGGGAAGGAGAAAACATCAACAGTTTATAGGAAACAAGGCACTTTTCTCGTTCCCTGAAAGTGATGTGGTTCTGTGTATTTTCTCGGTTTTTAAAATAGTTGTGGAAAACCAGCAGTGCCAAGAAGCCATTTCCTTGTCACCCTGTACAGGGTGACTGAAGTCAGAACGGCTCTGTTATAGGAAGAGCTTGTAGAAGTATTTCTTAGACAGAGAGAAAAAATAACAAAGGGGCCTTTTCCAACTTAAAATATTTATATGAACAGGAATACTGTGCTACATCAATCAAATGCTTTGCTAAACTGCAAATCCAGGCGACCTTCCTTGGGGCTGTGCCTCCATAGAGCAGCTGAGTCGTGGAAGATCAAGTTTACATAAAAATGCACAGCAAGCACTTGATCATCCACATGTAAGGGTCCCCAGAAGGAGGGGCCTGCACATGAAGTGTGTGCCATCAGCTTTCCAAACAACAGAAAGGGATGTATATTTTAGATAGCCTGCTCTGGTTTCTGTCATTTTTTAAAAAGATTTTAATACAACTGTCTGAAGTGACCCAACGATTTAGACAAATCCAATCAGGGTTGTTAAAGAAATCATTGCATCTTGAAATTTCACTCAAGTTTGCAGATCTAAAGTTCAAAAAATGACGTTTAATAAACATCAAGTTTTCATAGAAATAGAGTCTGTAGTATACGTAATATGAAGTCCTCTGAGGTGATAACTTGCTCCCAAATTGTGTAGATTGCAGGACTCATAATAATTGCAGACAGACCCTAAAATATCACATAGTAGCAAAATGGGAAGATGAATGACTTATTAAAGCTTGAATAATTTTATTTGATTTTTAAGTTGGTAACATTATTACTGAGCAAGATCATTATAGGTTGGGACAGAAGTTATTCCCTGGTGTTGAGTGAATGTGCCTATATGCTTTTGAGTTTTATTAAAAAGTGTTTGGGATTATTTGCTAACTGTTGAAAAAAAAGGAAGTGGAAAACAGCCAGAAAACCACTCTGGGATAAGGCCACAAGCAAGCTCCCCCCGCCGCTGCTCAGCAGGCTCACTGTGGCAGCCTGCTGTAAGCCCTCTGTGCCTTTCTTTCCAGCACAACCCTCAGAGCAGCTGGCACTACTTCTCCACTCTTGAAGTTACTTTTCAGAGTGTACAATACAATTCCCTTGACTTCCCACTCCACTGTGCCTTCAGAATGGGGATGGGGCCCAGAACCTCAGAGGAGCTAGGCAGGTGTCCACCACTGAGATATATCTATATATCTCATCCAGCCTTTGAGATTTTATATATATATATATATATATATATATATATATATATATATAGTTTGTTTGCTTGTTTTATTTTTTGAGATGGGTCTTGCCATGTAGTTCAGGCTGGCCTTGAACTCTTTGTAGCCCAGCTGGCCTCAAACTCACAGTAATCCTCCTGCTTCAGCCTCCTGAGTGCTGGGATTACAGGCATGTAAAACCATGCCCGGTTTAGTCTTTGGCATTTTAAACCGGTCATTACTTTTTATCCCTTGACTCTTCTGATGCCCTCCCCATCTACCTCACAGAGGAGTTCCCCTCCCAGTTTCTAGCCTTGACCACTTCGTCCTCTTGATTTATCTCAATCTCTGACCTCAGTCATCTCAGGACTGGAACCTCTCTTATAGGCCAACATTTCCAAAACTCTATCTCTGCCCAGATTTTTCCTTTGACTGTAGGTCCAAACTTCTATGCTTCACATGACACATGTCCATGTAAATGACCCTTGACTACTCAAATTTAGCACAGCTACAATAAAATTGTTATCATCACCCCAAAATAGACATTCCCTGTAAATTTTCTTCCCTGGTTAGTGTCACCATCATTCATTCATTCATCTGATAAATACTGCATCTTCTACGAAACAGGGACAATGAACCCTACTGCAAATTTTACCTTTGCTGAGAAATACAGTAACAGTTACTGTGTCCTAAGTCTATAAAATGTTCGCTTATGCACTAGAGACAGTCTTAAGCACTTTACAAATATTATTTAACCCCTAAAATAATTCTGATAATTCTGTAAGGTAGGTCTTATAATTGCTATCTGACTTTTGCAATAGAAAAAAACTGATATTCAAAGATATGAAATAACCAGTTACCAGTTAAAGGCACTTCCAAATTTCTGGCTGTCTCCCCGAACCTGAATTTGTCTCAGCCCCAGTTGTTTGCACTTAAGAGTTCACTTAATGTTTGCTTTCTTATAGCTTCATCTTTTTTTAGGAGCTGCCAATAAACAGCTTAAGAACTGAATGTATAAATTACATATTTTGTCAAAATACGTATAATAGGCATGTCTTGGCATTTTCTTTTCAGATTTCAGAATTACATTTCCTTTAAGGTTAATGTAAAATTTTCCTTTATTTTTTCCTTTTAGAGCATGCCTTAGGAGGTTGCAATGATCAGAACTCATAGAGTGCAGATAAAATGGTAGTGGGGATCTTGAAAGGAGAAGGGGAGGATGATCCATCTGTCCTCCAGGAACAATGGATCCTGGAGGCCTCATGGCCCTCACTAATATTGTCTCCTTGGCTTGGCATCTACCATAATTTCATTGTGTCTTGGTGACAATAACTATGGGCAAAGATGACAAAAAAAAAAAAAAAAAAAAAAAAAACAATGAGCTATTCTGGAAACTAAAGTTTCACTAATAACATTCAGAAAGATGATCTGGGAAAGCAGTTATAGTGGGAAAAAAGACTTAGCAGCTCCAGGTCATAGATTTTCTGTGTTAATCTCAAATCCAAATATTTCAAGTGTTTCACTCACCGCAAACCAGTGTCCTAACTAAGCCAGATGGAGATGCCCCTAGCCAGTGAGCAGGTCAAGGGCAGGAAGTCTTCCTCCCTTTCCTTTCAGACAGTGGGTGGCACTCTGATAGACATGAATGGAGGAGAGGGGGTGCTGTTGGTCTGTAAGGGTGCACACCACTGGGACAGAACTGAGACATGCCTGGGACACAGCGCTGCACATTGCAGGGGTTACTGTCCCATGCCAGGGTGAGTACAAGCCTTGTAAAAACCAAGGTCTGCTCCTCCCTCTTGGTCTGAATAATCAAACATAATGGAGCACAAAAGAGGTGTCCATGTCCACTTGACTTAAGGGTAGGAGGAATCTCAACCCAGAAAGACCTCCCTCTCCTGTCCATCAGGACTGGAGATGAGTCTTAACCAGGGTGGGAGCACCAGGCTTCAGGGAATGGCCTTATCCCTTCTTCTGGTGAGGAAGGAGAAGAGATGCAGTCAGTCCTGGGTGCAAATTCCAGAGAGAATATCCAGAAATGGGGAAACATATGTTAAGCCTGGCCTGTGGCACGCCTGAACCACCCCAGAAACTTCATGCTGGAACCAAGTTTATAATAAACAACCTTTCCAGTATCTCTGAGGCACAGGCCTCCATCCTCTTGAATGTGTCAGCCCCCAATGTGGAAGGAATAAAACAGATTCTCTCAACTCATGCCAAGCCCACACTCCCACTTTAAAGAAGAAGGAGAACGCCTTTTGATTTGAAGGTATATAAGAAACCAAGGTAGGCAATAAGAAGGGACCCTGAGATCTTCCCCTCCATCCCTGTGCGCAAGCCCTAGGGTTCCATCAGGTCCCCTGCCTCCCCTCTGGGCCACCTATGACCAGCTGGTCCAGCTTCTGGTGATGAAATGCAGGTCCCAGGAGGTGAGAGGGTATAGGTCAGGCTCACTTTTCCCAGAGCAATGGGTCTCCACTCAAGTTGCCTCCACAGACATCTTGTCTACCTTGACCTTCACGGAGGAGGTACGAGAGAGGTGATGGGGGTGGGGACAGAAATCTGCCTTCACCACTGCTCAGGGGGACAGGCAGGTGCAGGCACTGATTGGCTGAATGTGAATAGAAGCCTTTGTTTTCCTCAGTGCTTTACAGGTTTCCAAGTTATCTCTTTCCATCCTTATTTTGATATCCCTGTTTTACAGATTGAGAATTGAGATATTACTTATTCGAGCTTCCAGTGTTTGACAAATCTCCACAGCAATGTATGTTCCACTTCTCCAGCTGACACTAAGTGGCTCTGACACAGGCTGGCCTCTATCCCATGGGGAATGTTTCAGACTCACCCAGACTGCATGGTGTCCCTACTTCCATCCCAACTGTTGGTATAAATGATACCCTAAGAGTCCACCTGCTGCCTACGAAAGGTGAGCCCCGCACCAGGCTCCCAGAACTTTACCTTCAAGTGGACACCTTCTGTGGCCAAGCAAGGAACCTCCACGTCCTTGATGCTGGATATCATTTTATCAATCCACGAGCTGTCTCTTGGGCCAAGGGACAGGGACACAAACCCTCTTACTTCAAGGAAAAGGATGAACAAAGAAAGAAAGAAAGAAAGAAAGAAAGAAAGAAAGAAAGAAAGAAAGAAAGAAAGAAAGAGAGAGAAAGATAAGTGACTATGACAACAGGAAGTATCCACAGAACTTTGTATCAGAATTTGGAAAACCAGTTCAAGAATATGTGGGGAGCTGGCGGTTTAGCTCAGCGGCGTAAGCACCTGCTTGGCAAACGCAAGGTCATGAGTTTGATTCCCAGCACACACACACAAAAATGTGTGGTGAAAACAAACACAAAAGCTGATATTTTGGTCCTCCAAGATGTGTATGGAGCTAGAGAGCCCGAGGAAGAGACTATTACCTGGAAAATCTTCATCTATGTTTTCTGATCATTTTCCACCCCAAAATGATGCTTGGACATTAGCAGGTGTTTTCAGGGACTCCCTGGCTTGGTTAAAGCCTGGTGGTTGGGAATCTTCCATTACCCACACTTTCACTGGGGCCCTGCCTGTGGTTAGGGTTGTCTGGGCCCTGGGAGAATGAAACCAGCATTACATTTTCTTTTTCTTTTCTTTTTCGTGCTTCAGTGTTATGTGGACATCATGATGTTGATTTTTAATATAGATCTGTTTATGTAGAGTTTGAGGATGGCCCATTAATTTTATGAGGACAAACCTGGTTACTATGTATGTAATTCACTGGGGCTTTTCAGATGTAGAAATATGATTGCCTGTCTAGCGTGGGGACTTTTTTTTCTTTTGCACATCCAAGTTTGTTTACGAAATCCTGCAGTATCAGATAGTGTTGCTGTATGATAAGAACAGGGAATGTTTATGTGACCTTGTGATGATGATTGTGGTTTGAGGGTCTCTTCTCTTGAGTTTTGTATGAATATAAGACATTTAATTACTCCGTGTCAAGATAGTATAATCTGGTGAGGCACAAGAGAGGCTTAGCAACCTCCTAAGCCCAGTGAACTAAAAAGGAGGATGCTCATGTCTTTCTCTGTCAGGAAATCCAGAAATCCACATTACCACACACACAAAGAAGGCTCCTCTCCTCTCTGCACCATAGAGGTAGGGTCCGGTAGGCAGGGCATTGTTCAAAGGGGCAAACCCAAAGGGATCTGACAGATTCTCATGATGGAACCTATCGACAGAGTCTCCAGGGCCTACAGGGAAACAAGTGCAGGAATCCCTATCTACGACACAACTTTGGTGAAGTTTTGTCCTAACCTTTGGTCCTTCTAATAAAATGTCAACAACTACTAATCAAACACTCACTGTTCCACCAGCTCTGTGTTCCATGCTCTGCCCATATTACCTTTTCTGACCTTTACAGAAATCCTTATGGAGGGGAAACTGGGGCTTGCAGGACTTACAAAGCTTTATTAAGGTTGTACAGCACTCATGAACTCTATAATGAACTCTTCATTAACCTGCTCTCATAATGCCAAATAACAACTGAGCTCTGTGTTCTGTTCACAGTGTCTATAATCAAAATCACTCTTTTCTCCCAGTTGAGCCATTTTTTATGCCCTGCGGTTTGTGGTGACAATCATTTCCCTCATCATCACCTGAATTCAGATTCTTACAAAAATCCAGATTATAGTAGTCATCTGTTGTCAGTTTCCTCATCACTGGCCTCGCTTCCCTAAGCCAAAGTGCATTTGACCTTCCTAACACGTTATCTATGTCCTGTTCCCACCAAATCATCACTTCACACAGTTAGTAAGCGATAGGACAGGCAGAGGCTTAGCACCAGACAGGCCTGAGTCCAACTTTCAGCTCTGCCTCTCATTTCTAGGCCAACTCTGATCCTTAGATTTCTTCCTCTCCTCCAAGAGTTGGTACAAAGATAACATACATCAGGAATCTGTACAGGTCTTGGTCCTTAAATGGTTCTTCCTTCATGAAAACAATGCTCACCACATTTCCAGGCCCTCATGGCTCCCTGGATGAGTTCTATGCTGAAAGCTGTATTTTACTGAAATATGTTTCACACCTACCCTTCTTTCTGAGAAGCATTCTACAGCAGCAGCTCCTCTTCTTGCTAAACTACTTGGGCCTTCCATTTTCTTCCCTAAGCAATTTTTCACATGCTGTAGCTCATGCCATCTCTTTTTTCCATCAACAAAAACTACGTGTCCACCTCCCCTATTGCCACTCCTGGACTTCACTGGCCAGAAGAGCTTTCTTTCCCCCTCAGATGCCATAGTACATGTTTGAAGTATCCTTTAGGCACTAACCATTGCTTATTTTTCTGTAAGGGGAGTTGAATTCAAAATCATCTATATTTTGGATTGAGTACTTTTTCTTGCATTCTGTCAAAGCTCTCTAAATATTTTATGGGCACTTTGAGAGTATGTGTTGCTTTCAGTGTTCCTAGGGTTGCTCTCTCTGTTTTCTTATACTGAATGAGCGCCCAGTAAGAATCTGTGGTTGAAAGATTGAATCTTGCTCAGCATGAATATTTGGGTGGGGGGAGGGTACTGAGAATCAAACTCACAACTTGGCACTTGCCAGGCAGGCACTGTGCCACTGAGCTATATCCCTGGCCCTCAACATGAATCTTTTTTTTTTTTTCTTTTTTGGTCTTTTTGAGACAGAGTCTCTCTATGCAGTTCGGGTTGGCCTTGACCTCACTTTGTAGCTCAGGCTTGTCTTAAACTTGCAATGATCCCCCTGCCTCAGCCTCTCAACACGAATCTTGTCAAGTGCAAGCACATATCTCTGAGGAGTGTCACTCTCCTGTCAGCCATGCTGATCTGCACATGTCTCCCTGGTCTCCAAGTTCTCCTTGAGGCAGGATTATGTCTGCTGCTTATTTGGTCCATCACACAGACAGGCAGACATTTAAATAAATGATGGGTTGATGATGACAGCCTTCACCAAGACTTTAAAAATGATGAGCTATTACTTTCCTGGTTCTCATCTCCCAAATAACATCTTTACAGTCCCTGCCATACGCCACGTAATGAATGAATTTCTTCAGTGTCCAAAGCCATGTTGTGAGAATTAATCAACTCTGATCCTCTTCCAGACATGGTGGAATTCTGTTGGAAGCTCAGAAATAATAACTGCTCTATCTATTGTCTTCTTCTGTCCTTAGCTTTCCTGTCAGATTGTAAGTAACTTGAAGACCAAGGTCAGAGCTTCTGGGTCATCCTGTCATTCACTGGACCCAGCTCAGCGCTCTGTATATGGTTAATGTCCTGTGGCTGTCAGCTTAGGCAAATGTGATAAGTTCTCTGCCTTCCTGAAACTGCCGTCAGCTCCCTTGAGCATGAATGTGGTAGGCGACCAGTTTGCTTAGCAAGTGGTGAGCAGAGTCATGTGTTCCACTTCCAGAACAAGGCACCTATTTGCTAAATTGAAATCATCAGCAGCTCTTTTTGCCCTCTGCCATGGACAGCAGTTCAGAAGACGGCTGCCCCATCACCCCCAAACTACTGGAGAACCTTAAGAAGCATGGTCCCCTTGCCAACCCTTGGTAGGAACATAAAATGAAGAAAAAATAAACTTTTAGTGTCTCAAGCTACTGAGATGGGACATCGTTTGTAATTTTGGTCTAACCTGACTTACCTCCACTCATCTCCTCCTAATTGCTTAATGAATGGATGAAGAGAGAACACAAAACACAAAACACAGAAGGTTACTTGTTTTAAAGTCTTTTATAATATCTTAGGAGACAATATTAAGGAAAATATTTGCTTCCATGCTTGCTTCTTTTCAAACTTGGTTTTGTTTTATTGATGTTTGTCAGTACTGGGAATTGAATACATGGCCTTTACAATGAGCTACAACTCCAGACCTTGTTTTATTTTTTATTTTGACATAGAATCTTACTGAGTTGACCAGATTGGACTCAAACTTGCAATCCTCCTTCTTCAACCTTCCTAGAATGCTAGGATTACAGGTGTGTGTGACTATGCCCATCCAGAGCTGGCACTAATATACCACACCAACTTCCCAACTGAATGTAATCATTATGCACTGCAACAGGTACTAATAAAAAAAGAAAGAGCCACACCACTAAGTCAAGTAGTTAAACAACTAGTCTCTGAGTAATAAACATCAAATAATAATTAATACTGATTGTTGTTGCTTACTGAGTACTCACTCTGCTCCAAGCACCAAACTAGATGTATTGCTCAGTTACCTTACTTAATCTCTCCATGACTTGGTGGGTGCAACCAGCTCCTATGCTGCAGATGATGACTCTGAGGGAGAGAAACCAAATTACTCGCTCCAGGACATGCAAGATTTCCATTCTTCCTGAAAATACCCACAATGTGTCTCCAACCAAGAACGTGCAGCCAAGCAGTGAGATTGATGCAAGGTGAAGAACTCCCTTAAATAAGTCAGTTGTAAATATGGTGTCAATAAATTTATCCCCAAGAAGCAAACCATAACAAAACACACCTCTGTATTTACAACTTCTATGTCCATGGGCTTCTGGGCAGAAGGATTCCAAGTTAAAACAAGAGCGACCAGCAAATGTTAACCAAGAAAAAGGAGCAGAACAGGTGCAGGAGGAGAGTGGAAAGTAGAGTGCCAGGCTGAGAGTGTACACAAAGGCAGAGATGAGTGTGCACAGGATTCAAAGGCCACTGAGGTCTGGGGCAACATGAACAAGACATGAGAACAATAGCTAAATGCAGAGTCTGTACTTTAGTGGTAATGAACTACCGGATCACAGTATATAAAGTTTGTTGAATTATATTAACTACTTCAAACGTGTTTTTTCATCTTTACAACAGCCATAAAGTACTATTACTTGTATCTATTTTGAATATGTGGGAACTAAATCATGGGAAGGTTAAGTTATTTTCCCAAGGTAGCTCAGTTTAGCAAATGATGAAAGTATGGAACCATAAGCCATACCAACCATACCAACCATAAGCTCTGAGTTCTAAGATGTAAATGCTAAAATATAAAATAAAGCTTCTAGGGGTTTTGCTTTGGCTGCTGCTGAATCCCCAGTGTTTAAAACAATGCCTATTAGGTAGAGGCCCTTAAGCAACTGTTGAATGAATGAACTAAACAATACTCAATTAAAATATTGTAGGTTTGCTCCCTTAAAAATTCCACAGTTTCTTGGGCTAGTGATGTAGCTCAGTGGTAGAGCATTTGCCTAGAATACAGGAAGCTTTGGGTTTAATTCCTAGTGCACACACACACAAAAGTCCACAGTGTTATCTATGGGGCTTCTTATAACTGTATAAACCTGCCAAAACACACCATGGTTCTTATCAATCACTGGTGAATTTCATATTACATCTCTTCTTTAAAATGTAACTGAATGTGATCCGAGCACTCTCAGAGACTAAGGCAGGAGAGTCCTGAGTTTGAGCTTAGCCTGGGCAATTTAATGACCTAGTGAGAGTCTGTGTAATAAATAAATTATAAATTTTAAAAGGCCTGGAGGTGTACCTCAGTGTGAATTCCTTGGGTTCAATCGCCAGTACTGGGGAAAAAAAATAGAAAACCCATTTTATTTCATTGAATCCAGCAAAGATTCACTGAGTCCATGGAGGGCAATTTTAAGACACTTACCCCAGTCAATCTTAACACTAGAAAATGTGTGCCAGGGTTTCAAGACTACACTCAGATAGCAAGACTGATGCTCAGAGCTCAGCAAGGGACACATGTGCGAGCAGACCATTCATAGGCATTCACGAAGACTTCAGGGGTACAGATAAGCAAGCATTAATTCCCCTGAAGTGGCCTGCCCTGGGGGAGAGCAGTTGAAGAAGGCCAGGCCCAGGATACACGGAATGACACTGCAGCAGCCAAACAGCATCAGCGTGGATGTATGCTGTGAAATAGAGTCTCAAGGAGTCAAATACAATGCGAGCACAAGTGAGCAGTCCGCAAGGAGACAGGAAAAGTGCGATGAGACCGATCAGCAAGAGGTTTGCACGCAGCAACATTCGTGCTTTTCCTGTGTGTTCTGGGAGCCATCAGAGGTTTTAAGAAGTGAGATGACATGATGTGATACGACTTCTTCAGAGGAGATATATTTGGAAATAAAGGTATTTGAAATGACTATTTCTATTCATCTACCCTTTTTTTAATCTCTTTAGGAGACCGGAAGGGACTGATAGGCGCCGTCAGCAGATCTGAATGAGACAGGGCCGAGGACCCGTTATAGGGCTTCTGGCCATTTCTGATAGTTTCCTAATCTTGTGAGGAATCTGAACAGCCTTTGTCTCCGTTCTTCACCCTGTTTTCTACTCCCCACTTTGGTGTCTGCTTCTCCACCTCCCTTTAATCTTGTGACAGATTTATGGCCCCAGCACTTCTGCATGTGATGAGCCCTCTGATGTCAGTTACCGTAGACTGGGCTGGCAGAGATAGTCAGTTACAGTTGGGGACATGTGACATGTCTGATGGGACTGTACTAAGTGAGGGTAACGTTTCTCTGGGGAAGTAACGTGGCATTTTGGCTCCATGTGAGGGCTCACTGGGGAGAAGAGAGGCTAAGGTGCCAACTTGCTAATGGGAACCTACACCCCTGTCGCCCTTCCCTGCCAAGAGCGTGAATGAACGTTGGCAGGGACTATTTGCATTTACTTACGTCTCAGAGGCACTGGCAGAAATGCAGTCTCTAAATTTTGAAGATGGAAGCGGAGACATAAACTCCCTTTGTTTTTATTTGCCACAAACCGCATAGATTCAGATAAAATACATATAAAGTGAGAGCCCTGGGCCGGGGATTTAGCTCAGTGGCATAAGCGCCTGCCTTGCAAATGCATGGTCATGAGTTTGATCCCTGGTACTAAAATAAATAAATAAAAATAAGTGAGAGCTCCCTGCAGCACACAGACAGTAAGTCCCCCAGAAGCTCATCCTGAGGATCAGATGCCTAGATAACTCGTGACAGAGATGGAGAGAGAGTGGCAGCTTCGGGAGCTTTCTGTTTCCTTCACAGTTTCTCCCTGTTCAGTCTCAAAAATGCGCCTGCCTGCATCTCACTCGTGCATCTCTCGTCCACAGGATCATCCTCATTGAGTCTCTTTGGACAGGGCCCTTGCTGAAAGACAAGGCTGACACAGGCAGGGAGCGGCAGGGGGAGGCAGGTCAGTAGGGTGAGGCAAGTATCTCAAAGAAGGAGAGTGTCTCTGTGACTTGCACAGATCCTACACTGTCCCCTAGCAGTGGGGACAGGGCATTTCATGCTCCATGGATGCCCCCATTGCCATGTGTGAGCCCAGAAGATGAACATGGAAGCTGGAAGGGGATGATGTCACAGGTGCATCAGGGTATGCTTGGCACAGAGCCACGAAGTGAAAACCACATGTCCAGTGTGCTGGAGGAGTCTGAGCACAGTGCCACCCCTCTTCAGAGCACCCCAGCCTGCCTCAGGCCCCATCATCTGTTACGCAGCCGCCCGTCTCTGCACTGCAGCAGCTCACAAACCTCTTGGTCCCTGCACGTCTCCGGCCAGGTTGCACATCCTCGTCATCTCCTTCGCTGGCTCCACAGAGGTGAGCATTCCCCTCTCCAGGCTGCTCTTCACACCATCTCCCCAAAATGGAAGGTGAGTGTCCTCAGGGCTCCCCTGTGCTGGCCTGTCTTGGGCCTCTCAGAGAGCAGCTGTGTTGTGGTTTCAGTGAGCAGTGGGGATTCTGTGGGCCATGGCGAACAACAAAGGGAAAAAGAAAGAAAAAGAAGAAGCCCACCTCTTTGCAGCCTGGACACTGGAAAACTTAGGCTGATAGATCTCCACGCCTGACCCTGTCCCAGACCTTTGGAGCGTGGCGCCTCCCTGTGATGTCACAGGTAAAGATGAACACAGGAAAAGCTGGTGGGTGAAGATGGAGGAAACAGACCAGGACCTGGAGGCCTGGATGATCATGTGACCCTGCCATTAAATCTATGACAGCACTGCCACAGGACCAGACCCAGACAGGGCAGCATACAGGGCAGCGCCAGCTCCTGTCTACCTCTATGCTCCACTCTCCCCTGCTACAGCCAGGCTTCCATGCCCCCTCACTAACCCATACCGCATGTGCACTCCCAGCTCCAACAGGATCAGACAACTTGGATTTTCCAAACATCTCATACTGCTGCTGGCTCCTGCGTCTGTATATGACGTCCCCACTGCCCTCCATGCCCTTCACTCATCCTTTCCACAAACTGTGTTTGAGCAGCAGTGAGGAACCAGGTACAGAGAGAAAAATGATCCATGGCATAGTTCTTGCTCTCAAGAGTGACCAGTAGTTTCTCTTTCTGTCTCTGTGTCTATCTCTCTGTCTCTGTCTCTGTCTTTCTGTCCCTCTGTCTTTCTCTGTCTCTGTCTCTCTCTCTCTCTCTCCTTTGCTCTTGCTGTCTCTCTCCCTGATGAGACATTCTCTGCCTGTACCTGGCAAAAGTTCCCTTCTGTCTCTTTGCTACCCTTAACTGGGGTTTAAACAATCATAGATAAATATCCATGTGGAAGGATCTGGTCCCTAGAGCAATGATACTGGACTTGCTATGGACTTTAAGAAGTGGGACCTCGTGCCAGGTCCTTATGTCATTTGGCTCTGTGCCCTCAGCTCTTCCTTGGCATGTAGGCTCAAACTGATGTCCACTCCTACTGTGATGTGCCACCCTCTTCAAAGGCCATTAGACCAGTGGAGCCATCTGGTCTTGAACTTGAGCCTCCAGAATCATGAGCCAAAATAAACCTTTATTGCTTCATAAGTAGCCCATATCATGTATTTGTTCAAGTGATGCAGAGATGACTAATACACCCTTATAACGCTGCTCTCTTCATGCAACAAAGTTCTTTGCCTCTCTCAAGTCTGAATACTATCTTTATTCACAGGGCCCCGTGAAAAATTCCTGTTTCCCTCTCAGTGAATCCCTCCTGGCTTGAATCTTTTTTGAGCCACTGTTTTTGTCCCTCCAAGCATTGCATGCACACAGATGTACATTTGACATATTCATATGCTTTAAATATTTCTTACAGGATCTATTGATTTTTTGGTAGATGAAAGATAGTAATACGATTTTCTTTCACAAAGGGAACACAGATAACTTGAAATGTAAGGAAACCAGACAAGGTGCAGTTTAAATTTCTTTCTCTGTGTTTTCCCAGTGAGTCTGCCACTATGAAATGTGATCATTTCTCTTAGGCAGCATGAGCTTCTATAGCCAAAAGCCATAGGCCTTGGAACATGAACAACACATACAGATTTCCCGGACCATCCAAGATCAAGTGCTGCTGACCATAGGTTTCCGCAGAATTCTTGCTTTTTGGTTTGCAGATGGCTGCCTTCTTCTATCAAAGAAGGAAGCTTTCTGATGTCTCTCTGTTGTCTGAACAGTGATCCTAACAGATCATTGCTTCACCCTTAGGTCTTCATTTCATTACTTCTCTACTCCAAGTATAACCATACTATGCTTAATTAACCTTAGTCTTAATTACTTGTTCTCTCCACACTAGGGGTTAGGGCTTCAAGCATAGGAATTTGCGGGAGAAACCACTCAGCCTCCTGTTTGTATTCCCTGAAGCTCCAGGTCTCTCATTATCTGGTCCCACACTACTCATCTCCCAAGCCCAGAGGGCATGCATCCTTGGTGACTTGATCATGGCTCTGCCACACCTCTACTCTCAGTTGGATTTTTAGGGAGGTCTTAAAAAAAATTCCCAGAAATCATGAGTAATTGTAAAACGTAGCAAAAAAGAAAATTAAAAGCCAAAACAAATTCCATAACCTAAAAAAAAATACTTTGATGTGCATCCTTCCAGCTAATCTATGCAACTGCGTACTTATCTATCTATATTTTTAATAAAAATCATATCTTCCTCTAGAGACAAGCTTGCAGACATGTCGTACACTGATTACAGTTCAGTTCTCTGCAGATTGATACCATGAACCAGTGACACACCTAAGGATCTCATAACTCAAAAAGTGCCTGTAAAATTAGACTCTCAAGGATCTCATAACTCAAAAACTGTCTTTAACATTAGATTCTCAAAGTATTTTAGGCACACTTTTTATCACGACTCCTGTCCCCAGGAGGTTCATGTGGATGGATGATCACACATACACACACACAGACATATGCAACCTGGTTTCCCAATTCTTGCTCTGAGATGAGGCAGCAATCTACAAACCAGAAAGTGGGCCCTCACCAGATATTTAACATGATCTGGATGGCTCAGTATTTGTCCACCTTGGACAAAACCACTTTCCACCTCATCACATACCGCTCCGTGCCCTAGTGGTTAGACTGTTGACTGGTGGCATGAAGAGCCCTTACGCAGCAAACACTTCCTTTTATGCATTCATAAAACACCTCTTGTTAGGCAGTTTAATAGGTATGCATACATTCCTCATTGAGCTATAACACAAATTTCATGCTTTACACTATATCCTCGGGGCCTAACCCCATGGCTTCACACAGTGGGCACTGGATATTTGATAAAGGACTAACCAAAGGAAAGAATGAACACCTGAACTTTTTGTAAAAATATCTTCTGATGCGATGAGCAAAGCCCTAAGTGTACTTCGCGCAGCCAAGCACAAATCGAATGAGGCCAGGCTCTTCCTAATTTACCCCAGGGTGAGGCTTCTCACAAACCAGTAACAGGACAAGCTGCGTGACTGGTTTCCCAAATTGAACTTTTTAAGCAAAGTCGGAAAATTGGGGCTTATTTTTATGGAGAAATGTGAAAACAGCAGAATTATGAACAAGATAAAAAGTTATGATTTATGTTAAAAGGAAATTGCTTTTCACTAGAGAAAATTACTGCATGTTCATGTCTACAATTCCTTCTACGATCATGAAATAATATTCTTTTCTGTATGTTGTTTTTCCCATTTGTTTTTGCCTGTGGTATATACAGAATGAAAAATATTAAAAAAAAAAAAAAAAAGAATGAGAAGGTAAAGAATACAAAGAAAGAGATAAAATGACCAGGCGAGTTATTTACAAGAGTTCACCATCTGTACCTTTCACACATGCAATCAGCTTCTTCAACATAACATTTGTCAATGCTGATACTGGTTGTATTGAACAAAAAGAACTTTAGAGATGAGACAAAGCAGGAGCTGGTGATAAACAAGTCCTGGGAGACATCAGTACTGGGCTGATTCAGAGCCTGGTAAAAGGAAAGATGTAGATGTAGCAAATGTAGCAGTTTGGAGAGGGATGTGGAAAAGAGGCACAATCGCATCTGAGCTGCCCCCCAACACACACGAGTGCGCCATTATCAACCTTAGAGAATTGGGCCCAGGACCCACTGATGATGCCAAGTTCTGCAGATGCTCCAGTTAATGACCAAACTGGATGATATTGGGAAGTAGGGTGAAAATGTTCAAAAAGTGGACCAAGGGAGGAAGACTGAGAAGAGAAGGAAGGAGAAATGCAGAATTAAGACGTGCTATACACATCTACCAACTCCCTAGGATGAGTGTAACCATCACATACAGCATACAGTATTAATAAAAACAATTTTTAAAGGTAATAAAAAAATCTGTAGTGTTCAATTCCCTTATATAAAACAGTGCAGTATTTGCATATAACCTATGTTCATTCCCCCGTATGCTTTAAGTGAATTGTAGATTGCTTATCAGGTATGATAAAAATATAGTGAATGTTTGAATTTTAAATTTATGGCCTTCAAAGACATTGCTATGAGTCCTCCTCCTTGCTTCAAACACAATTATCCCATTGTCTTGCCCCTTGCTGCAGCAGTTCTGGAAATGGGTTTTCACCAGTGTCGCTGGCTGAGCTGTTATGGCTGTCCCAATGTCCTGAATCAGCTCAAACCATTCGCGTTTCATGGGCATTTTGACTTCGGGAAAATCAGAAGTTGCATGGCACCAGGTCTGTGTTAAGGGCTTGAGGATACGCCATAATGTTTTTATTTAACAGAAATTGCCTTAAATGTTTTGAAGCAATTGGAGGCAGTCAAAAAAAAAACATTTGCAGGTGTTAAGCTATATTGTTTAAGAAATAGAGACAAGAAGAAAAATTATGTATGACAGACACGAGCTATTTTTCAAATATTTTGTATCCATGGTTGAATCCCCATGGATATAAAGGGCCAGCTGTAGAAAAGATATATCTTTTTTATTGTCTTTCATAACTTTTAGCAGTGAACCTCATTTCTTTTTGAGATGCCTGTGACTCTGTCTCCTATGACTGTGCCACTGTCTCAAATCTCTAAGATATCAGGGGAACTGGGGTTTTGGGTGAGGTGAGTAGAGAGGACATCTCATGAGGTTCAAGTAGATTAGACTTCAGATGGCCCTGGTGACAAAATCACTCAGGACCTGTGGTCTTTCAAGTGGGGCGCTTTATTGTCAAGATTTTATTTTTGTCTGCAATACCAGGAAGCCAGTCAGCAGACAGAGGAAAAGAAGTCCAGCTCTGTGGGTTGAATCACGATCTCCAAAAGAGATATATAGAAATTTTAACCCCTAGTACTTCAGATTTGGGACTGTTATTGAAAATAGGTCTTTATATAGGTGATCAAGTTAGAATTAGACCATTAGGGTAGGCCTTTCTATGATATGGCCAGTGTCCATAAAAAGAAGAAATCTGGACACACAAACAGACATGAAGAAAAAGGACAATGTAAAGACACTTAGAGAGTCTGGAACCCACTGCGACTCACAGGCCACGGCCGAACTGGAACAGACAGACCCCAGTTCTCCGAGTGAGTCAGCACCATTCCTGCACTGATGATAGAGAGAAGATCACACTAGCAAGCAAGCCCAGCCTGGGAACCAGCACCATTTGTGGGCTGCTGCCAGACTGGAACAGATGGACCCTAGCCCCTTCTGCACCCTAGCCCCTTCTGGCAAACAACAAGTACCAACTCCCTCCCCACCCTACCACTGTAAGCTACCAGCTGATCTGGAGAAACACAGGCTGTGATGATAGCTATGGAGGTGAAGTGCAATTGGATGCCTGTGGTGCTTTGGTGTTTCACTAAAACTGAAAGTCTAGTCCCAGTGGTCTGATCATAGTTTCAGAGGATAGCAGTACGCAGTGTGGTGTCTAAGGAGGATCTCCTTCTGAGGGTTGCAGGCATTGTTGATTCCCTATGGTCTTGTTTTGGAAGTCCTATATTGTTTCCATTGTTTTGTTGGGTTGGATTTTATTCTCTTTTGTTTTGAGTGTGTCAAATCTGATGGCAGGAGCAGCTATTTCAAAGACAGCAAAATATATTATGGTAGCAATTTTGGGCTTGCCATTGACTTGTTTTGAAGTCCTTTGTGTATTCATTGTTTTGTTTTTATTGTTTCTATTCTATTCTGTTCTGTTTGATTTTTACTACATCCAAAATTATCTGCAGTTATCTTGAAGACACCAAGAGGCATTATGGTAACTATTGTTGATTTCACAATGTTTTGTAGTCCTGCATCTCTTACACTGGTTTGTTTTAATTTGTTTTATCCTCTTTAAAATAAAAATTTTAAAAAGACACTTAGAAAGCAGCCACAGGAATGGAGAGAGATAACTCTAACATGAGAAACACCTAGAATTACTAGCAGACACCAGAACCTGGAAGAGGCAAAGGAGTACCCTGGAGCCTGCAGAAAGAGCATGTTCTTACCTTGGTTCTCAAAGCAGACCTGTGACACAGTCCATCACTGTTGTTCTGACAAACCTTGCCAGGCTTTGGAGTTTGATCATGGCAGCCTTCAGAAACTAACTCATCCGGTTCTTTCCCTTCTCTGCCCAAGACTTTCTCTGTATCTCTCTGTGAGCTGATCCACTCCCCTTAAGGGTTTCTGTTTTTGGAAAACCAGAACAAAAAGCCCTCCTGGCTATGTTCTCCTTTGGGAACACATGCGTCGCTAAGGCACTGGGCACAGTGCTTGCTGCCTATCTGATGGGTGAGAAACTAAAGGGGGACAATGTAGTGACAACAGCCAACCCAGGTATTATTATCTCCAAATATAATCCAAGTGGAAAAATATGCTCATGGGGCATCATCTTTAGTGGCCTCAATACATGCATTAGGTTTCAGGAAGAACTTAGGTCAGACTCAACATAAATATGGCAGAAAGATCCTACTATTTAATCCAGCACTTTGTAGGCATTGCTGAGCCACCATAGTTCCCCTTTCCCCAGAGCTTGACCTCTGTCACCGCAAAATACAACGTGTTTGCCACTGAATCATCAACAACAGTGATTAAAGCAAGTTAACTTAGTATCACAGCATGAAGCAACTCTGTGGTCCACCTTCTGAGAGCATCAAGTAGCTGGGCTCTGGAAATAAATCGAACAATGGCACGGATTTGGAAATTTACAAATGTCTTTCCTTTTCTGTTATTCAGGTCCAGGATGCTGCCTGATAATCATCTGTGTAGTTGGCTTTTTATTTTTCTCCCAACAAGAATCCCCAAGCCTGTCTCTCAGTCTCTTCACCCCTCCTCTTCTCCCCTCCATGCACCAGATGGCTTCAGCCAAAGAGCAAGGCACCCACTCTGCACCTTCTGGGTTAGCTGTATTCTCATCATCACATGCCTTCCCCTCCCCTAGACACCATCCCTCCATCCTTGATCTCTGACCTCCAATCTTCTACCTCTATGACCTTGAGCTAACTGAAATCTAGGAAGCCCAAGACTGTGTCTCTTACACACACTTAGTAAGTTGTGCCAACCACCTGGCAAGCCCTAAATAATTACATATAAATGAATATACCAGTTATCTATTCCTCTTTCACATTCTTATTTCTTTTGAAAAAGGTAAAATTAAGCACAACGAAACAGAACATAAGAAAGCAATGTAAGAGTCATAAATTTCAAAGCAAGATAATCAGAGATCTTCACTATCTATCATATTGCCTCTTGTTTTCTTCCAAATAGTTGGCCGTATCTTCACATACAGAGAATTCACATGAAACAACATAAAAAATACGGGACACTTCACGAATGTGCGTGTCATCCTTGTACAGGGGCCATGCTAATCTTCTCTGTATTGTTCCAATTTTTTAGTATATGTGCTGCCGAAGTGGGCACTCTTATTTCTATACACATTTTATCTGCTTCAGCACAAAAATATGCCGTCGTCTCTTTTAAAATAACCAATCAAATGCCTGTTTTATCCTGTGAACATGCTTCCAGAATCTATTGCTTGCATTGCCTTGCCAATCACATTTCTTAAAAGAGCTGGTCACATCCAGCTTGGTTCCAACTCACCTTAAGACCCACTCCTGTTTGTTCTCAACTCATGACAATTTGGCTTCCTTTTTCTCACTGTTCAATGCTTCTCTAGAGTGCTCTATCCTTTGACAGCCCAAAGCACTTCCTCCTTGCTTCCCCGTTTTTCTCTCTTGCTGTCAGTGACACTTCTAAACAAAGTGTCCCCACTAATAACTCTATTTCTTGTCTTTCCTCCTCTTTCTGGCCACTCTTTTGCAGACTCTTATAAGACTCTTCCTCACGTGTATACTCCTCCCTCTTCCCTCCAGACAGATCATAGGCAGTCCCCCTTCTTCTCCAGACTCCTTTCCACAACTATGGCCACATATTTCATACTTGTCCCCTCCTTGATGACAGTTGCCAAGCTCTTCTGCATGTCCCTGTGCAGAACTGAGCTCTTCCTATCCACCTCTACAGTGTGCCATGTCTGCACCTTCCATCCTACCACAGGTGGCCCTATTCATCCAGACAACTGAACGAGGCACCTGGAAGCTCCTCACCATTCATTCTCCCCTTTCACCAGACCCGTAAACTTCACTTTCTAAAATATACCCCCGAATCTAGCCATCCCCTCATCCTTAAACTGAGTTCAGGCCTTTCTATGTCTTGTGGAGAATCGCGCACAATATTCTACTGGGAAAGAAGGAAATTCTCAAGAGATTTTCCTACTCTCACACACTCAACACAAGCCAGAATGTTTCTGACACCAGGTGTGATCTGCTGCTTCCCCACACAGCGAGCAGTTCTCCAGCAGACACCAGTTGGGTGTCCTCTCATTCTATCCAATTCTGACACCATCTGCCTGGGGCTAGCGTCAGAGCCACCATTTGGAGGCTCCTCCCACAACATGCCTTCTGCTGCAGATGCCAGGTGAAAGAAGTATGTTGCCACCTGTACTTCTGAAGAGTCAGCTAAAATCACAGTTCCTGTGATTCCTTCCTTGGGTTTGATTGCTTTGCTAGATCATGTAACAGAACTCAGGGAAACATGCTTGCGGATTTATTATAAAGAATATTGCAAAGAATACAGATGAACAACCAGATGGGAAGGATGTTGCTATGGTTTCAGTGTGTCCCATAAGCATCACGTGTAGAAACTTAATTCCTCAGTGTGTTTTGGAAGGTGGGGTCCAGAGGGAGGTGTTAGTGTCATGGAGACAGAGCCCACATGAGTGGATCAATGTGCTTCTCAAAGGACTACAAGAGCTGCCACCAGAGTATGGACCAGTCATCTCTCTTCCGCTTTTACACCAACCCAAGGACCAAAAGGAGGTACTAAATTTAGACTCCTCAGCTTCTAGAACTATGAGCCAAATTTAACCTCTTTTCTTTATAAACTAGCCTGTCTCAGGTGTTCTGAGCAATGAGAAATAAACCAAGACAGATACACAGAATAAAGTATGGGACGAGGGTCTAAGCTGCTGCACTGTCTCTGAAACACCACCCTCTGGGATACCCATATGTTCAGCAGTCCAGAAACACCCAGAACGGTCCTTTTAGGCTTATCGTAGAGGCTTCATTATACAGATGTGATTAATCGCATCGTTGGCCATTGGTGACTGCATCGACCCTTTAGCTCCTCTCTGCCACCCCCAAAAGTTGAGAGGAAGGACTAGAAGCCCCAACTCCACTAGTCATGCCTTCTTTTCAGCAAGTGACCCTTATCTTGAGACTCTCTAGGGACTTCCAGCCACCAATCATCTCATTAATGTATGAGACACTCAGTCTATGTCTCTGAAGAATTCAAGGGTTTTAGTTCCTACATGTCAAGAACCAGGATGTAGACTGTATATGTATACGAGTATGTGCATGCCTGGATATGCATATAGTACAGATATGTATGTATTTGTGTGTTACATAGGGAACCAATAAATGGAGAGAGGGAAGGGAAGGAGAAGGAAAAAAGAATTAAGATGTGCTATATACAAGTGCCAACTTTCCACAAATGTAACCATTACGTACTGCAAACATGTACTAAGCAAAATAAATTTTTAAAAAAATGTGTATGCATATATATACCTTATAAATCATAATATCACACATTTTAATTTAATTCATCCCAATCCATATCCTCCTCTGATTAGTTTTCAAAAATTTCAACCTACTTATTTTGCTTCCTTTCCAAATTACTTGTACACTGCCACAACCAGAGCTCTATCCAGGGCATGAAGGCCTGCTGTGGTCTCTCCTGCAGCTCTCCGACCTCTCCAGATGCTCTTGGAGTTCGTGCTTTTGTACTTTAAGAGCTCGTTTACCTCTATCTCCTTTCTTTTTGTTCACCCCTACTTCTTTATCAATGCTATGTTAATCAAAACTTTTTGATTATAAGTGTAACACAAGTCAAAGTGGCTTGGGATAAATCCGGAATTTACCAACAGGATGTGGGCTATCTCATGGGCCCCAAGAACAGGAATATGCCTGGGCTTTAAAACTGCTTGGGTTAGGGTTATTAGTTTCTGGGGCTGCCACAGCGAAGTGCCACAGCCTGGTGGCTTAAACAGAAGAAAGGTGTTTTCTCTCAACTATAAAGGCTTGCACTCTGACATAAAGGTGTTGGCAGGGCTGGTTTCTCTCAAGGGCCTTTCTCCTTGGTTTATGGACAGCTCTCTTCTCCTTGGATCCTCTCGTGATCTTCCCCTGTGTGTGTGTCTGTGCCCCAATCTCTTTTTTACATGATGTCAGTTATATTAGACAAAAGCCAGCCCCAATGACCTCATTTTACCTTACTGACTTTTTTTAAGACCATAGTTGAGATCCAGCTTTAGACTCTGATTTATGAACGGGGAGTGGATACAATACATCCCCTTATGCTGTTCCATCGCCACCCAATTACATCCATCAGCTGACTTTCAGACAACATGGCACCCGGTGCTCTGATGGTCCTCTCTTCTGCTTCAGCGGCTAGAAGTACTATTCAACCTTTTCAGCACAAGCCCAGAAAATCCTGAGGGAGAGATACATTGGCCCAAATAAGACCAAAGCTGTCCTTGTGACATCTCCAAACTCTAAGTTTCCAGGGAAGTATGGTGGAAAGGATCCCATCCTGACCTTTCAATTTTGGACATAATATGCTTTAAAAAACAAAACGTTCTCATTTTTGGTTGTTCCACAAAATCCAGCTTTTTGTTCCAATCTCCATTTTTCCTCTCAGCACAATTGATTAAGGGAACATTCATTTCTTGCGCAGGCTGTCTTGCAGAATGTATGTTCCCTCAGGCTAGGTTATTTTAATTTTGATTAAACTGAAAAGATGGAATCGAGAAGGAAGGAAGATATGCCTTCAGCTGCCCACTCCAAATAATGGTTCCTCACTTGTAAAAATTAGTAGACAGCACATCTTCTCCCCTGCCTCACATCCATGCTTCCCACTCTGTCTCGGATCATAGAGTAGCTGGAATGTTCTATTCAAGTTCTATGGAGATGTTTTAGTCATATGAGCCCTGCTTCCTGCTGCATGGCATTTCTGTCCTGCTTTGTGTCAAGGTGATTGCTCTGAAGAAGGCAAGGTTTCCTGGGCCCAGAACATGCAGAGAATCTACCAGCAGCACTGAGCTGTTTCTGTGCACTGAATTTTGTGCCCCTAGATTCACATGTTGAAGCACTCATATCCAACCTAGCAGTATTTGCAGATGGGAATTTTGGGAAGATAACTAGAATTTGGTAAGGCCTTGAGGGCGAGGCTTGATGTAGGATCAGTGACTATCCTTATAAAAAGAGACACCAGCTGGGAGTGGTGGTGCACACTCTGATCCCATCACTCAGGATGCTGAGGCAGGACTGCTGCAAGTTTGAGGTCATCCTGGGCTATCTCATCAGTTCAAGCTCAAGCTGAACTACATGCTGACACCTGAAAAACAGAAGATGATGGCGATGATGACAGTGAAGGGGAAGAGGAAGAAGAAAAAGAAGAGGAGGAGAAGGAGAAGAGGAGGAGAAGAAAGAAGAGGAAGAGGAGAAGGAGGAGGAGAGACATCAAAAATCATATTCCATGTCTCTACTACATGAAGATACGGCTAGAAGGCTGCTGTCCACAAGCCAGAAAGCAATACCTCACGAGAAATGCAAACTTCTAGAAATTCTCATGGAAAGTTTCCATGATGAAACTCTGATTACGGACTTCAATTCTCCATAAACACAAGCACATAAATTTCTGTTGCTGAGTGTATGTTAATTTGTTGTGGCAGTCGGGGCACATTAGTGTATTTGTTTGCCCCCTCCTCCTTCTTTTTCTACTTTGAAGGATTAAAGGATTATTTAGGGGATGGGAAAAATAAATATAACATGGACTTTAAATTTGGCTGTGATAATTTTTGTTTTAACTGGTTTAAATATAGATTTTTTTTAAAAAAGAGAAAGGAAGAAGAAGTCAGGTCTCAGAGGAAAGGCAAAACCCATGGGGCTCAGTATGACTTTTTTCTTTAAAACAAGGGTCAATCATGAGTGGGTCATTGTGTTCAAAGTACTACAGTAGAGAAACAGAAAACCACAGTATTGGACTGCTGTACCAGACTACTGGGTGCAAATCCTGGGCCTTTGCAATATGACATTTTGCAAGGAAGATTCACTCTATGTTTTTGTGTCACAGGAAGGGGGCAATACAGGGAATCATGCTCCCAGGGACACTATGCCACTGAGCTGCATCCAGAGGCATTTAAAAAAATTTTAAAGTTAGAATTTTGCTAATTTTCTCAGTATGGCCTCAAACTTGCAATTCTCCTGCCTCAGTCTCCCAAGTGGCTGGAATTACAATCCAGGCATGCACCACCACATTCTACCACTCTGTGTCATAGTCTCCTCCATATATAGGACTTAACATGGCAGTTGTTGTGGGCATCTCATGCATTGCAAGGAGAGCGTGGTAAGTCTCAAGAGAAGGGAAGGACACTTGATTGGCCATCCTTACACATTCCTTGTGTAGGCTAATTGCCCACATTGCACTAGGAAGCCTTCTCAGGTGCAGAGGAGTCTCTTGATAAACAAACTGTAAAGACCTACAAGAGTAGTTATCCAAAATCACAGGCAAATACAGAGAATGAGAGAGAGAGAGAGAGAGAGAGAGAGAGAGAGAGAGAGAGAGAGAGAGATTTAAACCTTGCTACTGAAAAGTGTGGTCTGAAAATCAGCATCTTCCCACCTTGCCAGAAGTGCAGACTCTCAGAGTTAGTGGAATCAGAATTTGTTCTTTAAGAAACCCCCGGGGCACATGGAGATGTGAGCAGTCCCTGGTTTAGATGGTGATAGTTGCGTTCGGGGATTATCCCATCACCACTCAGTCCTGGAAGGGATGGATGCAGGGAAGCTGAAGAAGGTATCCTTGCTCTTAGGAGCTGATGAGGACTCCTGCCACCTGCAGCACCGGTCACTGTGTGTCTGTGGAAGAAAATCAAGGGACACACGGGAGCTTCCGTAGAAACACTCTGTCTGGGCAGGTTTACCATAATCCAAGCATAAGATATTGGATCCTGAATCCTCCAGTATGAAATTGTGAAATGTAAAAAATTAAATATGCACATGAAGCTCTATCATTTGCATGTAATTTAACCAATTGGACCACCTGGTCCATCTTATCTTCCTCAAGCTTGAGGCTTTTCTCATTTCCTTCCATACACAAATCAAAGCCTCTTTGAGGCTCTATCCTGCCACTTTTTGTAATATTTCCTAGTTCTTTTCCATATATTCTTTCTTTCCAGAAGAGTTAGGTTATTAACAACTGGGCTTGTGACTTTCATTTCTGCATTCACATACCTAACACCCAAGAGAGACTATAACAGCGTATCTCATACCTAACAGAGATAATAAAATACACATGCTAGGCAGAAAAAAATGTGTTGAAGTAAATAAATAGCTTTTCACATTTTTACTTACAAAAATATAAGAAGAGCATGCAAGGGCTTATTAAAGGTGTCATAAGAGCCCTAGAAAAAATTTTAATGTAGAAACTTAATGTAAAAAATTAATCTAGATATTTTCTATATTTAAATCATAAGTCTACTAGGAGCCCAAAGATGAAACTAAAATAAAATGCATTAGGAGAAAGAGAAAAAAAGCTATCCAAGGTGAAAAGGTCAACCAAAGAATTTCTGGATGGAAAGTTAGGGGCAGAAGCTATGAAGGAGGAAACAGAAGGGAAATTTGGGACAGGAAACACGTCGCTATCTGGCCTGGCCCAGGCACGGAGCAGAGGAGAGTGCACCCATGCTTGCCTCATCCACATCATCCTGAGGTCTAGGTGGGCACGAGGCGAGAGCAGACCGTGGAAAGTCTTGCAGCATTTAGCAGGCTTCCCAGGATGTGAGTCTTAAGATGATAGATGGGGGTGAGAACCTGGAAATTCTGGTCATCTGAAGTTTTACTACTATCAAAAGAATCACACTGGAAACTACTCTAGGAATCTCCTCCACCCTAATCTTTTTGTTCCTCTCCTAATGGTAAGTCAGAACCAAACTCAAGAGACTCATTCATGTAGTGAGTACACTATGCTTTTCTATAGAAAAGAGGACCAAGAGTTTGACACGTGAGTCCAGCAGATGGAAAGCATTGATCTAAAGCTATCTTAGACATACTACAGTGATATATGTGCACCATGTTTATAGAAGCACAGTTTGTAATAGCCAGATCTTGGAAACAACCTAAATGCCTATCAACCGAGGAATCAATAAAAAAGATACGGTATTTTTATCAATGGAATACTACTCAGCCACAATGAAGGATAAACTTGAGACTTTTTTAGGAAAATGGATGCAACTTAAGACCATACTTGTAAGTGAAATAACTCAGACATACATGTGTAAACATCATACTGTCTCACTAGTGTGAGAAGTTGAAAGACTAGTAAAAGCTATCATACATATGATAGTTAAGATAGATAGCTGGGTGTGGTGGCTCATGCCTGTAATCCCAGCATTTGGGGGGCTGAGGCAGGAGGATCATTGTGAGTTTGAGACCAGCCTGGGCTACAAAGTGAGCTCAAGGCCTGCCTGAACTGCATAGAGACCTTGTCTCAAAAAGACCCCCCCCCCCAAAAAGATAGTTATATTACTGATTTTTCTGAGCTCATTGAAGCGAAAGTTTCGTGCTAGTATTGTTTAGACAACTAAATGCAGGTATTTTGTACTCTGAGTAATTGATTTGAAAATAACAATATATAATTTGTATACTATGGTTATCTCCTAATTATCATGCTTTAAAATTTTTATTTTTTTTCTCTTTAAAAGAAAATTTTAAAAAATAAATACATAAAGCTTTCTTAGGATGTAAGCCCAATGTCTGGCCAAATGGAGCAGCTAACCAGCTTCCTTGGGTGCAGTTAGCTCACAGCCATAGACAGCACTGCACACCATGGTGCCTCCCATGGGGACAGGACCCACTCTCCACAATTACCTTGCATCTGATTCTGCAAAACAGAATGGTCTACTCAGCAAGCAGGTGGATCCCAAGAGCTTAAAGAACTGAGACAAAATTCAGCATTACAGAACAAAGAAAGGAGCTAAGATTGTGCTTCCATGGGAATTTCCCACATAGATACCCACAAGGGGCAAAGGCAGCCACTTAGAGGGAGCCCACTTCACTCTCACAGCACTGCCCAGTGCTGCTCCTCTGAGGATCCTCCTAGGTCTACACATGAAAGTGTGGAGTTAGCCACCAAAACATTCACAAATGAATCTTCCGGTATATGAATCAAGGATCCAATAAAAATTTATTTCCTCTTCTATATCCTGTACCAAAATATATACAGTGTAGCTCATTGGAAGTTCTGAAATTACAAGATGTGACTGAGATAAATGATGAATGATTAAATGTTTACAGTGTTGGAGCTGGAGATTTAGCTCAGCAGCATAGCAGCTGCCTAGCAAGCATGAAGTTGTGAGTTCAATCCCTGGTTCCAAGTTTTAAAGTGTTATAGTAAAAGATATTGCCACTGCTCTCCCTCAAAATGTTCCCCCTCGCTTCAAACACATTTATCCCCTTTTATAACAGTATATATATGAACATCACTGCCTTCTACCATCAAACATAGAAAATAACACTGTGTGTCCTCAGCCACCTTATTCTGCAGACCTGGCAACATGCGACTTCTGGCTCTTCCCTAAAATAAAAATGGGCATGAAAGGTAAACATTTTGAATTGTTTCAGGACATTCAGGCAGCCATGACAGCACCAAAGAAGATCTCACACATGATTTATAAAGTAAGATGAATAATGGGAAAATTGTGTGAAGCAAAAAAGTATTTAGAGAGGAGTCCAGAGTAATGTATCTTTTACCGTAACACAGTTTTTTTTAAATCACTGTATTTTCAATCATACCTCAGGTTTATTGACAGCATAAAAATATTCTAACAATTAAAATATTTCTAATTATTAAAGTCATATAAAGAAATTTGACTTCATGGACTAAACTGTTGAAAATTAAAGACTCAAGGAAAATAAATTTCTGCAGCAAATTATGTCTCCCTTGTAAGTCCAAAGTCCAACATTCTGAAGCTGAATTCAGATTATTTCCAATTTAAAAAAGAGAGGAAGTGGACTCAGGTTCTGGCTACAGCTGTCCCTTATCCCTCCTCTCAACGAGATGGAGAGAGCTTCTTCCGGCTTCAAACTCTCGCATGAAAGTCATCTTTTAAGAAAATAAAAAGATTTAATACAACACAGTTAATTATTATAGCATTAGTTTCATAGGTACAAAGCTTAGGAAATGAAAGGCCTCTAAGCTTTCCAGGATAAATGCGATTCCTGGAATTAGGTGGTCATGTTGCCAAAGACCCCTGCAGAGACTGGGGCCACCCGAAGAGGGACACAGAAAACATGGATCTGTGAGACAAGCCCTCAGCCGTAATCTAAGTGCAGTGGGGAGACTTTTGCTTGCGTGGCTAATTGTAGCACAATTTATATACTGCCTGGGTAGAAATGAGTGGCAGTAGTCATTGCAAGTACTAAGTCTTTTGATTGTTAGTTTATTTGTTTGTTTGACTGATTGATTTGTACAGCTTTTTTAGTTGGCAAAAAAAATAATATACTTATCATGTACAATAGGTTATTTTAAAATGTCTACTCATTGTGGAATGGCTAAATCAAACTAATTCACATATTCATTAGCTCACATTTTAATAGTAAGATGTCAAATCTATCATCAATTTTCATTAGCTATAAGCATGTTTTCTCTAGTCAGGGGTTGCATGGAATAGATTTAATACAGGACACATAATTTATAAGATTATTTTGCAATATTCACCCAAAAGTCAAATGCAAGAGATCTGTCCATGAAGTAGAGACCCAGAGAGTCTAGCTAAGGGCTTAGATACCATGGCAGTGTGCCTACATGAGTCCAGTTGGAGGCCTAGAGCCCATGACAAGGTCTCATGCAAGTCTGCACCAAGGATCTGCACTGGGAAGGCCCAAAGGCCAATGGTGGAAGCCAGAAAGTCTATACCAGAGGGGTGAAGATTCTGTGCCGGCAGGCTGAGGGATCTGCACTGGAGCCAGGAAGCAACGTTCAAAGGACCAGAGCTCCCCTAAAGATAACCACAGCCATCCTCTGTGACAGCAGGGACCCTAGCTCCTCTGACGACGAGAATGGCTAAGTTCATAGCAGAAAAACCCTTGTGACAAGCTTTCCGGGAGGATCAACAGTGCACCACGTTCCCCTCCAGTTCTCCTTTTTCTGTTGTTAGCAATAATCCTCAGGTGTGCCTTCCACAGCCAGAACCACGTGACACAGCTCAGCGGGGTGTGCCAAGTTGACCATTAGGTAATCCATCACAATGCTGCACAACAGATCTCTTAAACTTACTTGCTGTGTCTTCTGAGAGGACTTTCTTATTCCTTCCTGCATGTCCTGAGCTTCTATTTCCTCTCAAGTGCTGTTCCCAACATCCCAGCCCAGAACGGAGTGGAGGCTCCTAGACACACTGGCCACACTTTCTCCTGGACCTGAAAGTAGGCAGTTAATACAGGGCCACAGTGATGCTTCCACCATCTCGCACTGCAGGACCACCGAGACTGGGAGGCCTGGTCCTGCAAACGCCTTCCTGTCACATTTGCTTCCAGCGAGAACCATCCTTGGCAGAGGGCTGAACCTAACACGCTGCTGCTGTGTCTGATCCAGCACCTCAAGAGACTATGCAGAGACAGCCCTGCCACATGCTGTCTTCCTTGGGGCTTGGTGGTTCCAGGGTTCAAGGTTTGTCATTGTTACTTGAAGCAGAGGGACTTGTGCTGGCTGTCCATATCCTTTTACTATGGCTCTGTCTGTCCCAGGAGTTTCTAACCGGTTGACCTACTTCTGGAGGTGTTCTTTTCCTTTTCCCAATGAAGATCTAGCATATTTTGCAATAGCTAAGAGTCATTTTCCATGTATTCTCTTTTCCGTGGCCTCTACTTTTAGGTTCTAACTAATTCTCATGCCAGAGTGAGAGGTATACTCAATGAATGACAAAGGCAGTCATTCAAATATTGTCCATGAGTAGGATGAGCCCAAACAGGAGATAGTCTCCCATCAAACTGATACCTACTCCAACCTGCCCAGCTCTCTTTGATAGCTACGTCTTCCCCTGATGGAATCATCTTAATTTCTTGGTCATGGATCCGCAGAATGCAGGCAAAGCCTACGTACCCAGTTACCTCAAGCAAGGATGCATCTCCAGTGATGAGTGTCTCATGTGGGATCTTTCCAGCCAGCCTTTCTCAACTCTATCCCCATACCATGTAGTTATGCTGGACAGCTGTTTCAGGTGACAAGGTGGTCCTCTAATTGTGTTACTGAGAACTCTGTAAGCAGTTCTAAGAATCTGCTTCTCCTTGTTTTTCTGGGCTTTGACTTCTGGGGAGACCATTCTGGTCACTCATATTTTCTTCACTTGTTAGATAATTAATCCTCCATTCATATTTTCATGTTTCAGATCCTCTAACAACTAAACTTTCTTACCTTTTCCACATGCTTTCCTTAAGAACCGTTGGACCAGGATGTCCATTTCCTGACTTTCTATCTCAGGCTCCTAGATTACCTTCTTTTCTGTATTTGAAAGATATCAGTCTTTCACCTAAGAGAAACTTTCTTTCCTTTTATCCTTCTCAACCTCCTCTCCTTTATTTCCCTTTCATTTTTCTATGTCCCTTGAGTTCTTGGATTTCCAGAGCAATCTGATTTCTAGAGATACAAAGTTCTAGGTAATTGCCCGTGTGACTGTAAGTGTGCAGTAATGATATCTTATTGCTTCTCTGCCTCATTTAAGATAGCATAATCATTTTACAGTGCAGAACCTTATTTTTTGTTGTTGTCTATCAACAAAACTCACCATCCTCAAGTAAGCCAGCTTGAGCAGAACATATAAAAATCAATAATCCAGAGTCAATATGAAACCATGCATCAAAAGTCAGTGGACAAACCAGGCAATTATGAGTAGTATCTCTAGCTTCCTCCTATTTGATTGGGATGTCTTATGTCACAGCGCCTCCTAGGTTTGACATTAAAGATTTGAAGCTGTAACCTCACAGTGCTATGTACTGTGTGTGAAACTTAGCTCTTTTCCTTTACTTTTTTTTTTCCAGTTTGAACCTTTTGCCTGCAGACACTGCTGAGAAACACAATAAAGAAATAAATATTGTTCTGTTTGCTCATGTCTAAAGTGGGATTATCTCTGATTCAGCCTTACCTGCAAACCAGCACCTATGCTGCAGGTGCCTAAAATTTAAAGCCAAATGGTAGTTTGCTGTACTTTGAAGAAATATGTGTTTACAAAATCCTGTGCTGGAACAAAACCAGCTACTCTGTGTAAATAAAGTTACTACAGGCAGACACCCAAGCCTTTCTCTGTGAGTCAGCACCATTTGCAAGGTGGTGGGGAGAAGCAGGCCTTGAAAGGAGGTGGTCCCCACCTGGAAGCCAGCACTATGCATGGGCCACAGCTGGAGTGGGGACAGCCACACCCAAGCCTGTCTCTGTGGGTCAAAGCCATTCGCGGACTACAGAGGGGAGAGAACCAGGCCTCGACAGGTGAGCCCTACCTGGGAACCACATCGTTTTCATTGTTTGCTTGGGTTAGGTTTTATTCACTTTTGTTTTGTTTATGTTAAATCTGATGGCATGAGCCGCTATTTAAAAGACAGCAAGACGCACTATGGTAGCCATTTTGGATTTACTATTAGGCCATTTTGAAGTCCTTTATTGCATTCATTGTTTTGCTTGTGTTATTTCTGCTCTATTTTATTGTTTGATTTTTAATATGTCCGAAGGTGTCTGCAGCTATTTTGAAGGCAACAAGAGGGCATTATGGTAACTATGGCTGATTGTGTAAGGTTTTGAAGTCCTATATCACTTATACTAGTTTATCTTGATTGGTTTTGTTCTATTTTTCCTTGGTTTTATCACAAAGAAGGAGAAGGAGGAGGAGGAAGAGAGGAAGAGGAAGAGGAAGAAGAAGAAGAAGAAGAAGAAGAAGAAGAAGAAGAAGAAGAAGAAGAAGAAGAAGAAGAAGAAGTTGTTACCACAGGCAGCAATGCGCAGTCTTGACAGAATCCCATGAGCCTCTCACTCATCAGCCCAAAGGCCTAAGGCTGCCCAAGCACAAGACCGCTCTAGAAGCCTCACACTCCACCTGTTGTTTTCTCTCTAAATACTCATCCTTGCCAACATCCCATGGCTTGGGGTCCGTGCAGCAGCTATTGCAATTTTCCAGAATCTTGGGAATTAATATCCATGTTCAGAGAATTACTTCCGTTGAACACATGGAGATCAAAAAACCATCCTTATCACCAATGAAGTCATTTGAGAATGTTGCCCATAGTCTCTAGTCAACTGAGCTTATGTGGACATCAACTGAACTGGACAGCTGCAACCTCGCTCTCTCCCAGGAGGGAGAGTAACAGAGTAAAGTCTGAACCTAGGATTCTTGTCACTAATGTCTGGGTGGTGTCACTTCTGTGGACCTCGGATTGAACCAGATGATCTCTGAGCCCATGTCTCTGGCTGCAGTAAGTCCCTTCTGTTTTGCCCTCCTGGCCCAAACTACTTTTCAACCTTAGCTGTTCCCAGTACATCAGAAAGAACCTGTCCCTTCAACTCCCATTCAGGAAGTCCCACATTTTCCGCTCTAACTCCTGCTGCTAGCCCTTCTATCCTAAATTAAACTCTGCACCTTTGCTAACTCTGGCCTGGCTTTCTACTCCTTCTAAAGATATCAGGACCTTTGGACCTAGTGTTCCCTTAAATTGAAGTCCCAGAAATTGCACTATTGCTACCGTACCCTGGGGTCCCCAACTCCTCATCATCCCCTTTCTCAGATCACATAACCACCACAGAGCCTCCTCAGGCCTCAGGACAAGAAAGGATTAAGTGAAATGCACATATCACAGCTGCCACTCGTAAAGGACGTTTTAATCCGATGCCTGCTTACGCCTGGCTTTGTCCCATCTCTCATTGTTTGCCCCAAGGAGGAAACTGCCTATCTTCTCAGGCAGGGGCACTTAAACTTTAAAGACCCTCTCCTCTGCCATGGCATTGGGGCCTGAGGGAAAGCTATGATCATTCGACACGTATCAGCGGCTTCTGACTCCCTTCTGCCTCCCACTGATCTCCTCCCACTCGTTACTTGCTTCGCACATCTCCCCTGCCACTTCTGTGTGGCGTTGCCACTGCACAGATGTTGATAAATGTCGTATAAAGGCTACTGACTGGCTGCCATGCTGCCCCCTAATGACCTGGTGGGTAAGAAGGGCTTTAAACCAGAGCCGCTTCCGGAAAGCTCAGATGGTTTACCTCACTGGGCTGTGGTTTAAAGAACCAAGCTATAGACATTAAGAGCATTTTCTCACCACCCCAACCTGCTGTACCCCAATTAGAGGCTTAGTATGGGAAGCCACTTCACCAGGGTCCTAGAGACAAGCATGAAAAACATTCAGTCTTAGTACTTAAATTTTCTTTCCTGTGTCTTCTCATTCTTGTGTATGCCGTGTTCTTCTCACCTTTTGCCATTTAATCTACTTTTTATAGATTTCCCAATTCTGAACATTTCATGTGTATGGAATAATACAATACATGCTCTTTTGGGTCTGGCTTCTTTCATACCATATTTTGAAAGTCAGTTAACACTGTAGTACTTATCAGTAGCTCATTTCTTTTTTATTGCTCAATGATAGTCTATCATACAGGTGTACACTAGAATTCACTTATCCATAGGGGAGACAGTCCAAGAGCCCCCCCCCCCCCGCCACCTATAAACATTTGAAGCTACAGATAGTCCTAAATCCTTCATGTACTATATTGTTTTCTTGTAAATACATATCTATGGTGAAGGCATAGAAAGAGATTAACAATACTAGCTAGTAATGGTATAAGAAATTATAGCAATATACTGTAATAAAATTGCCAGTATCACTACTCATCGAGTTTGAAGCTATTAAGTGAAATAATAGTTACTTGAATGCAAGTGCTGTGGTTCTGCAATCATTGACCTGATAACCAAAATGGTTATCAAGAGACTAATGAGCAGGTAATGTATATATTATGGAAACACTGGACAAAGGAATGACTTATGTGGTGGTTGAGATGGAGTATGAGGCTGTTTGAGATTCCATCGTGTGACTCTGAATGAGAACTGAAAACTTATGAATTATTTCTGGAATTTTCCATTTAATATTTTCAGACTTTAATTGACCACATGTAACTGGAACCTGGGAAAATGAAACCACAGGTAAGGGGAGCCTGAAGTATTTATTTATTTATGATCTTTTATTTATTTAGTCATCTATTGATAAACACGTGGGTTGCTACCATTTTTTCCTATTAATAGTATGAGCTTTTGTTTTACTGTGGACATGTTTTCATTTCTCTCAGGAATAACCTAAGTGTGGAATTGATGGATCAGAAGGTAAACCTACATATAATTTTTTGAGAAATGTTGAGGCTACTTTCCAAAGTGTATGTGCCATTCTTGCCAATAGGTATGAGGGTCCCCGTATTTCTACATGATTACCAATATTTGCTATTATTTATCCTTTTGATTCTATTCATACTAATGGCTATGAAGTGGTATCTCAATGTGGTTTTAATTTGTATTTCTTAATGCAGAGTTAATAACATCTTTATGGTAATTGGCTACTTACATATTTCTTCTGAAAAAATGTCTGTCCAACATCCACACTCTGTTCATTATAGCACTAAGCATGATAGCAAAAAATGGAAAATCCTGAGTGTTCATCAACTGCTAAATGGATAAACACAATGTGAGACATACACACAATGGAATACTATTCTGAAAACTTGTCATTTGCAACCAGGTAAATGGGACCAGATTATTATGTTCAGTGAATTAAACCAGGCACAGAACTACTCTAAGAACTACTCTAGGCAAGAACTACTCTAAAAAGGCTGATTTCATGGAAGCAGAAAATAAAACAGGTATTTTGAACCCCAGTAACCAAAAAAAAAAAGGAAAAAATAGAACAGGGGTTACTAGATGCCAGGAGAGTGGGGAAGGGGAAAGGAAATGTTGATCAGTGGGTACTGAGTGCAGTTGAATGGAATGAGAAATTCAGGTATGCTATTACATAGTATAGTGACTACAAATAACAGTAATGTTCAGTACTGTCATAGTTTACATCAGTGTCCCCTAAGCCTCATGCAGTAATGAACGTGACCAAATATAGTGTTTCTGATTGGTTTATTGGTCTAGCACTTGGTTTGTGATTGGTCTAGCACTTGGATTGGTGGTATGAGTGCTACAACCATCCAAGCATGGAACTAGCATACAATGTAATGGCAGGAAGAAGGCGTATCTTTTTTTCTTGCTGGTTTTTGCTTGTTGCTTACTGCTGCCACACCATGTCACCATGTCACTTGGAGCTAGCTGAGTAAGGACTAAAACCTCCAAAATTGTAATAAATAAACCTTTTCCTTCCTTCATTTTCAGTGTCAGGTATTTTGTCTCAACAACAAGAGAGAAGAGTAACTAAGACAAAAATTTGGTACAAGGAGTGGGCCATTGCTGTGACTATCTTGAGATGTGTGGCTCAGGATTCTTTAAGAATGTCTTGTGGGAAGAGTTTGGAAATGTTCAAAGGTGTCACCTGAATGCACAGAGCTAAAACAGCTTAGGTTATTCTGTAGGGGAGATTCTGGTCAGAACTCGGGAGATCAGAAGTTTGATTAAAAACCTTGCCAGTAAAGACCAGGCTCGGGAAGTTTCTGCTGAGAAGAAGGACTGCATTGGTTGTTAGACCCCACATGATGTGTGTTATGGCTTGGCAAAAAGTTTGTCCACATTTTGCTCATTTCCAGAGACTTTGTCTGAGACTGAGATTAAGGGTGTTAGATTGATTAATCTGACAAAAGAAATTTCAAGGCAGTCTAATGTTGAAGTGGTGGCATGGCTACTGTTGGGGGATTTAGCCAGATTTGTGTTGTAAATCAAGAGCAAATAGCCCAGCAGGATGATTTAAAATGTTAGGAGTTTGGCCAAAAAGCTGTAGACTGTAAAGATAGAGCTGAGACCTCGATTGCTAGAAATAAACAGAAAAATAAAAAGATGGCCTTGGGACATCCTGGGAAATAGCAGGTCTCCATCCTTTGCAGCCTCAAAACTGCAAAAGTGAAAGACTTTGCTCACAGGAGAAAGCTGCAGAGTGCCATGCTCCAAAATGGCAGTGGCCACCCCAGGTTCCAAAATGGTGACAACATAGAAAATCTGTTCCTCACAATCAAGTTCAGAGAGTTCAACAATCCAGGCACTCCACTCCTACAGCCAAAAAAAAAAACCTGGCTACTGCTCCAGCTGGCAGCAGACCTTGGCAGAATTCATGTGGTGCTGGTTTTAGGTGCATAGAAAATAGTTACATTCTGAGGTTAAGACACCTTCCACCTCATTTCAAAAGAAGGCTTGGAAGGCCAGGCAGTGTGCTGCTGAGAGATCAATATATAAGGCTGTGAGTGTAAAGCCAGAGATGCAAGGGAAAACCCAGGAGTTTCAAAAATCCAGGAGTATAGATTGTCTTTAAAAAGTTGCTAGGAGAGAGCAAAGCCAGCCTCAACAAAAGCCATAGGCGTTAAAACCACCAAAGTGTCATGGTGATAGAGTCACTCAAGCCTTTTAGAGATCACAACCAAATTGCTTCAGATGCTGAGTGTAAACTGCAGGACTTAATGTTTGCCCTGCTAGATTTTCCAGTGCTTTGTATTCCCATTTCTAACTTTTAGAGTGGTAATGTTTATCTTGTGCCATTGGGTGTTGAAAGTGTTTAACCAAGTTTTCATTTATACAGGGGGCTACAGTTAAGAGTTTGCCAAAGATCTCAGAGGAGACTTGAGACTTGGCTCTTTCAGCAATGCTGAAACTGTCAGGACTTTGGCAACTCTTAGAGATGGACTAAATGCCTTTTATATAAAGGGTGTGTATGAGTCTTTGGGGGTCTAGGGGTGGAATGTCATGGTTTATGTCAGTGGTCCCCCCAAGCCTCATGAAATCATAAATATGACCAAATCTAGCATTTGTGATTGGTTCATTGTCTAGTGCTAAAATTAGTGGTGTAAGTGCTACACCCACCCAGGGGTGGGGCCAACATATAGTGTAACTGTGGTACATCTTTCTCTCTTGCCAGTTCACCCTTGCTGTTTACTGCCACCCCGCCACTTGGAGCCAGCCGATTATGGGCTAAAACCTCCAAAAATTATAAGAAGTAAACATTTCCTTCCCTCATTTTTGCCATCAGATATTTTGTCTCAACAATGAGAGATAAAAATAACTAAGACAAGTACATTACTGTTTTTAAAAACTAGAAGAAAGCATTTTAAAGGTTTTCAGCATAAAGCAATTATAAATGTTTGGAGATAAGTGTTTAAGTTGATTTAAACATTACAAAATGTACACATGTATTAAGACAACATGGTATCCCATTAATATGTACAATGCTTATGTTTTTATATATTAGTTTAAATTTTTAATTAAAAATTAGGAATACTTGCCTTGAAGATCCTTTGACCATTTTTAATTGAGTGTGTTGTCATTTTAGTTGATCTGTTGTGTCCATCCATCTCTCTGCATTTCTCTAATTCAAAATACCATCATCTTCCCCCTGGACCACTAAATGTATTCCAACCATTCTTTGTGGCTACATTTGCTTCCTTCCAACCTGCTCTTCATATAGCAACCAGAATAATAGTTTTAAACTGAAAATATTATTTCATCACTTATTCTTTAATATCTCCAGCAGTTTTCTATCATTCGTAGTACAGAGCCCCAAATCCTTCAGGGGGCTCATAGGATCCAGGATGGCATCTTCGTCTCATTTTCTAGCTCTCACCCCCTTTCTCTGCACACCAACACCAGCCTCCCTGGACTTTCAGGAGCTTCAAATTCCTTCTCACCTCTGGTCTCCACACAGTGCCCCTACAGTAAATTCTCACCAAGCACCCGATATGAGCCAGGCACTCGCTGCCACTGAAATCATCATAACAATGACCAGGGCAGATGCATACCCTGATTGGTTGGGGTGTACAGCCTGGATAGGAAAGTATAAGGTCAAGGAGCAACTAAATAAAAGGCTATGTAATGCCAGTTGACAAAAAGACCACGAGGAAAGCCTTGCCATGGAAGGATGGTATGTTTTTTTCCTCAGTTTAAAAAGTTCTTCCCTAGCCTGGCTGGAACAATTATTTAGGTAACATGTCTCCTCATAGAATCCTCCCATGATTCCCTCATTGTCAAATTTCTCTCTAACACACTCTATAACTCCTCTTCAGTGCTTACTCAGAAATCCCAATTGATTATTTTATGTCTTTATGATTATTTGTTAAACATTCATTTGCCTCACAGCACCCTCGTCCTCTTCCCTCCTATGTCCAGTACCTAGAGCAGTCCAGGCACACTACAGGTCTAGATAAAAATCGACTGGTCAAATAAATGAATAAATGAGACCAGAAGTGTGGGTGCCCAGCAGCCCTCCAAAAGGACATCTGGTGTCTTAGACCCCACCTCAACTACCTTGACATTGCACTGCCCAAAGACTGAGTAGTGTCATTTTTAACTTAGTTATGGGAATCTGGAGTATTTCTGTTCATTCCTGCTTTCCATATATGTGTGCCCAGGGCAGAGCAGGTCACAGGCCTAGAGTAATGACTCATTAGTAACATCACCCTCAAACAGCTACAGAGCACAAGGACAGCTCTACAAGACCTGAACCCAGGGTTATATACACAGCCAATCGCCGTGACGCCTGTGGTCTATTCCAGCAACAGTTGCCACCATGACTCAAGCCTTCTTCTGCCTGGATGACCATGGTGTCACTAGTGTTTCTCTCCTATTTCCTGCCTATTTTGGGTCCAACCAGAGCCCTCATCCCCAGCCTGACCCCCCAGCCCCTCTCATTTCTGTTTTTGTTTCCCGATGGCTTCTCTCACTACACAATCCTGGGATCCTTAAACCATGCCCCCTTCATTAAGCTCCCTGATAAACTTCACAGAGTTACTTTAGACAAATATTTTGATAAATAATCAACTTAAACTAAAAACAAGAGAGGCTGGGGATTTAGCTCAGCAGCATAAGCACCTGCCTTGTAAGCAGGCAGTCGTGAGTTCGATCCCCGGTACCGATAAAAAGAAAAAAGAAAAAAAAAAAATAAAACAAGATTTAGCTAAAGTGGATGCCTGCCACACAGATATGTTTGAGATAGAGCACTACACTTGCATGCTCAGAGCCTTGTCCGCACAGCTAATCACTGTCGTCTCAACCTGGCAGAATCCTTCAGAGACAGAGACTGAGATGGGATGGAGTCTCTACTTCGTGGTACCAAGCACAGAACCTACAGGTGCAGGTCCTCAGGGCACACTTCCGGAAGGAGGGGCAGGATGATGGGAGAGAAGGAGAGGAGAAGAGGGAGGAAAGGGGCAGTCTTACATTTACACAAATTCCATGTAGAGCTATCCAATATGGTAGCTGTTAACTACAGGTGCTACTAAATTTTAAATTAATTAAAATAAAAATTCAGTGTATCAGCACCATTCATGTTCCATGCACTCAGTAGCATAGGAGCCCAGCGTCTGCCATAATATGGAACAGACCATGAAGACGCCCTCATACTCATAAAGGTTTCATATTGGTGGAAGAATGGGGCGTATGACAGTGATTTTGTTAAAGTTGAGGGGAGAAAAACCCTGATGTTAGACCCGGAGTATAATAGAGGCAGTTCTACTTGTATGTCTTTGATATCATGTTAGTATGTGAATAATCCAGAAGTATCTAAATTTGGGTTTTGTTGTTATTTCTTTTGAAGGTTTTGTTTTGTTTTGTAGTGCTGAGAATCAAATCCAGAGCTTTGCACATGCTAGGCAAGTGTTCTTTCACTGGACTATGCTCTACCTCATCTTTGAAAAGATCTGTTATAAAAACAAACATTTCAGTCATGTTGGCCCAGACCTGTAATTCCAGCACTTAGTAGGCTGAAGCAGGATTGTCATGAGTTCACCAGTTTAGACTACATAGTGAGTTTAAGGCCAGCCTGAGCTACATAGAAACACCATACATCAAAAAGCAAAACAAAAATGAAAACCAAGTGAAATATACTTGGTGTTATGCTCTAAAATATAACCCAAAAGTCTCATGTGTTCAAAAGTGGGGCTTTCAGGAGGTAACTGGGGGCTCTGTAGTCAACAGTGGATTAACCCATGATGACTTTATAGCCGAATGGGCTGTTAAAAGGTGGGGCTTTGTTGGAAGAGATGGGTCACTGGGGGTGGAACCTGGAAGGGTGCATTCTTGTCTCAGGCTCCTCCCTTCTCTCTGCTTTCTGTCTGCTGTGGGTTGAGCAGCTTTCTTCTCTTGTGTTCTTCCAATTCTACTTGGGAGGCAGCATGCCATGGACTGAACCCACTGAAGCCATTAGCCAGTAAGCCTCTCCTCCTTTAAATTGTGGGTATCAGATATTTTTGTCTCAGTTATGGGAAAGTGACTAAGTTAGCTTATTTAAATTTAAGAAGGTAAAGTAATCGTATGCTTTCATAGACATACAGCACAAATCTGAAAAAAAACAACACACACCCAGAGAGAGAGAGACAGAGAGAGAGAGAGCAAGAGAGAGAGTGAGAGAAGAAACCTTGTGGTTAATCACTTCTATTATTTTTTTACCTTAACCTGTGTTTGAAATACCATCACCTTGCCACAGAAATCACATTCGTTAGGCAAACTGACAAGCTTTGTAATAGCAAGGATGCATCAAGAATAAAACTTCATTTATTTTAATCCATTAATACAGATTGTGAAATTGTAGTGAGTTTTTTTCACGTACTCATTTAGTTAATAATGTAGAAACGCTAAAGAAAATTCTCTTTTCAGGCAATTTTTGAAAAGCATGTGAGTTATAATGTGCACACATTATATTTTTACACATATTAAAATGTATTCCAGAAAGACCTCTGCTTATAGAATTTTTATGAGATTAATTCTTCTTGTTGTATTTACTTAAAAGAAAGTAAAAGCAATATTCTTTAGCTTAGAAGTTTCATTAATTTAGTCGGGGACGTCTTCTCCCATCTCTTCTGTCCCTAGGCTCCATCCTACACTGTTGCAACCTCCATTCTGACAAAATAAAAATGAGATTTCACTGTGTTCCCAGGCACCAAAAGTTCATTTAAGTTAGAAAGCGAAGCACCATTTTGGTTTTGCCAAAGTGACTATAACCCCAGAACTCTCGGAGGCTGAGGTAGGAGGATTGCAAATTAAGGCTGGAGATGTAGGTTTGCCAATTCCCTCTAGGGTCAACCCTCACTTCTAGGGAAGGGAAGGGAAGGGAAGGGACGGGAAGGGAAGGGAAGGGAAGGGAAGGGAAAGGGAGGGGAGGGGAGGGGAGGGGAGGGGAGGGGAGGGGAGGAGAGGGGAGGGAAGGGGAGGGGAGGGAAGGGGAGGGGAGGGGAGGGGAGGGGAGGGGAGGGGAGGGAAAAAGAGAGAGAAAGAAAGAATGAAAGAAAGAAAGAAAAAAAGAAAGAAAGAAAGAAAGAAAGAAAGAAAGAAAGAAAGAAAGAAAGAGCTTCTGCTGCAAGTTGAGGCAAAGAAGAGCAGTGGAAGCCACACACCAAACAGAAAGCAGCACATCCTCTGCGGATGGCAGGCAAATCTGTGAGAGGGAACCAAGAGAACAGTTTAACAACAGATTCCAAACTTCCTGCTGTTGTTTACATCTCCAGGCAGATGAGGAATTGCTATCTATAGCTGCACTTCGGCACAATACTTTTCAGCTCAGGCTATATCTGAAGAACTGTGGTAAACACAATGGATATTTTTGCAAAGTGGGAGAAAGTTTCTGCAGTTTGATAAATCAGAAAGGCAAGTCAACCAAGGACCAGGCTCTTCTCCAAATAGCGCCTTCATCTCTGTGGGGTGACTGATTAAGCACATGTGCAATTGTAAATAATGCAGTGTGGCCTCAAGGCTGTGTGATCAGGGGGTCAGTTGTGGTCCCTTGTTTGCTTCTAAGACGCAGAGAATCCTGGTGTCCTGTGTCGGTGTCGCTCCCGGCCGGCAGGAAAAACACACGACAGATTCTGACGGTGTGCAACCTTGTCTTTATTTGTCTCCGCGTGGGCCCCGCGAGGCCTCCGCTCTGCCACCAGCCCTTTCTCGCCGGTGGACTTTCTCTATCTCTCTCTGTGCTTCTCTCTGTGCTTCTCTCTCGTGGCGGGAGAGGCACTCACTTTTATAGGGTAACAGTGGCCAATCAGTTCAAAGCGCGCGATGCGGGCTGACTGGCTAACATCAGTTGTTGCTAGGCAGACTATCTTACAGAGCGGGTTGTTTAAGTCGCCAGGGCAATCAGGGGGCAGGAAGCAGGCGCCAACTTGGCTCACTTGATGGGAGGGGTAATCTAGCTCAGGCTTTGTTCTTTCTTACAGGCCTCACGTCCGCCAAGTAAGGCGACCGGGCTCGGCCGCGGCTCCCAACAGTCCTGTCCTAACAGAAAGAAGCCAGTGTGCAAGGTAACTACTGACCTTCATCCAGATACAATATGCCAGGCGTGGTGGCTCATGCCGGTAATCCCAGCACCTGGGAGGCTGAGGCAGGAGGATCGTTGGGAGTTCAAGATCAGCCTGGGCTACAAAGGCTCAAGGCCAGAATGAACTGCATAGAGAGACCTTGTCTCTAAAAGACAAAAAAAAAAATGCTTGGTTCAAAGACTTAGGCCTGAAAGTGCTTGACCTCCTAGAATACATCAGTGCCCCTGTTGTCAGAATCTAGAATGCCTTTTACACTCCCATGGTTTTAGCCATTAGTTCCTTTCTCTCTTCTAAAATTATATAAGCAATTCTACAGCCATACATTTAAATCCAGGCCAGCCGTCTCACTTTAACGCCAAGTGGTTCTGCCCTCAGATGTGTCCAGCAAATGTCCTTTTCATCAATGGCGGCTCCTTCCTTCCAGTCCCTTGCAATCATACTTGGCCCGGCTCTGTCTTTCCCCACTTATAAACCCAACAAATCCTGGGTTGGATTCCTTCACTTCCGTGCTCTTGCTAGTGATTCTCAACCTCTTCTTCCAGTTTCGCCTCTGGGGACACTCTGGGCTCTTGCATGCGGAGGACACTGCTGGCATGCAGTGAGTGGAAGCCAGGGGTGCTGCTGAGGACCCCGCCCTGTGTAGGACCGCCTCCCAGCACAGGGAATTACTCATCCTACAATGCTGGGTGCTCCCAGTAGAGAAGCTCGGTCCTGACCCAGCACCAACTCCCTTGCCTGGATTAACTCAGTAGCTTCCGAATTGTTCTCCCTGCTTCCTCCCCTCTAGTATTCCTGATATAGAGCCAGAGTTATCCCAGTGGAGAAAGTCAGATCGTGTCACTTCTCTGCCAAAAACATCCACGTTACTTTCTGTCTTACTCAGAAAGATACAGGTCTTTCCAATGGCCTACAAGTGACCCTGCCTCTGTTCCCTGGTCTCATCTGGGCTCGTTCTCCCCACCTCTCACCTGACCCAGCTGAGTGCCTGGTCTCTGCCCCGATCTGTGAATCCTACATTTTCGTCTCAAGGCTTCTGCTCTTGTGCTGCCATCTGGAACACAGTCTCCCATCTGGCTCACCTACACGCGATCGCTCTCCCTGCCATCACATCGCTCGTGTCTTCTCCTCTCTCATTTCCCATTGCACATTTACATTCAGATTTACGTGCGCACTACTCTATCTGGCATATCATCTTCTATGCCATTAGAATGTAAGCCCCATGAGAGCAAAGATTTTTGTGTGCTTTCTCACTTTCCTGGAGTAAAACAAGTATTTACTTAGAAAATTAATGAGGGAAAGATAGAGGAAGGCAGATAGAGAGGGGAAAAGAGAGGCAGGGAACTGATCATTGCAGGCAAATTAGGATATACAAGTAGGATATATATATATTTTTTTCTCACTGCCAGAGCCAGTGACTCTAAACACATCATTATGTATCTTCCAGGCATTCTTCTGTCTGAGTACATAACTGTTTTAAATCAGAAAGCACAGATTATGGGAATGAGAACTTGAACCCCAGCTTGAATCCCATTTGCATGAGACCTTGGGCAAGTCACTTACTGTCCTCAAGCCTCAGTTTCCTCATTTCAAAAATGAGATATAAACGGGCAGGCATGCTAACAACACTGCGGCAAGACAAAGAACTTAGGTTCAATCCCCAGTGCTGAGGGAGAGAGGGGGAGAGGGAGAGTGGGGAGGAGGGGAGAGGGAGAAGTGTGCCTCCTGTCATGCTGGGACAGTGCGAGGATCGTTTAGGGAAGCACATAGCCCAGTGTCAGGTGCACAATAAGCACTTGATAAATGGTGCTTTTTATTATTATTGCTCAGCATGTGTTAATATCTTACCTTTTTCGGTTAGTATTTCTGAACACAATCACAGTGCATAAATATAATCTTATGGCATTTTAATAGCTCCACACAATATTCCATCTGAAGGTGGCATCATAGGACGCATCATATTTTATCCAGCCAATTTATCTATCTATGGGTAGATAATTAGCTTGCTCGTGATTTTTTTCTCAGTGTTGAAATAATCTAGTGATAATCTTTCCCCAGGTCCTTATGTATGACCTTAAAGTAGAAACCCTAAGTCAAATGCTTAAGGTTTCTGTTATTCATGTACAATGGGGAGTCACTTCAGCAAAAATCTGAAGAAACAGTATAAATTTAAAGGTGTGGCACTGGTATTAACGAAAGAGAGCACCTAGAGTGATTAAGTCAGTGAGGCCAGTGGTGGCAGGGAGTCACAGGTCCACCCCAGGAAGGAGGCTACGTTAAGGGGCAGCAGGGACCTTCAGGAATGAGCAATGCTTGGGGGCTTGGTGTTGTTCACTACCAGGCTTCTCAGAGTGTCTCTCACACAAGCCCCCTTACCACATCCCTGGGTCTAAGCCCAATCTGAGACTCAGGGCAGTTGGCTACTGGTGCCAATAGTGACACACTCACCCCCGTCATCTACTCAGAGGAAGACAAGGATCAGATGCTTAGGGAGCTCGGAAGGATGCAGGAGAGGGGCTCCGGAAGTAGTGCCACCGCTAGGATCATTGGGGACGCCATGCGAGGCTGGGATGCCCTGGGAATCAGTGACTAGGAGTGCCAGGGGCCCGTGCTGCTCTCTCACACAGTGCTCTGGGCACACACAGACCAAGGGTGCTCAGAAACGTGTGTTTGCTGCCAGCAACACCCTTTAGCTCTCCTTATTAATCATGCAAAATGGAACATTACGTTTCCGCACCACCCATCTCTCCACAATGCACACCTCCTCTTAGGATTATTAGGTTTCTCTAAGTTTTCTTGAAATGCCAGAAAAAGTTATAGTGTGCACTTAGGAAGCCGTCAGGAAATTAGGACACTCCCCGTAAATGTTGCCATCCTTGGACAAGTCAGAAGAGACACACAGTCACAACTCCAACTGCTGGATGAATCTCCAAGCGATTTCATTTTAAAACAACCTAGAAGAAACGAAAGGATCTTTTTAAGGTTGCCAGTGAGTTACTGACATCTTCCTTAGACATATTCTGTGAGCTTGTTGATACCCAGATGAAGCAAACTGAGAAGAAGCAGGTTCAGGATAGCTCTGCAGTCAGCACTTGGGTTGTAAATAATGACAGGGACTACCCTCCCCATCACCTGAACTGGGCTCTTTTTTACTCAGTGTCTAGGTGTATTGAAGAACTGGGTTACTATTATTATTGTTGTTGTTATTGTTATTATTGGGTTTTTTAGACCATGTAGTCCTGGCTGGCTTTAAACTTTCTGAAATCTTCCTGCTTCAGCCTCCCATGTGTTAGGGTGTGTGCCACTATGCCTTGCTACTGTTATTATTATTATTATTTTCTACTAAAAACAGAAATTTGCAATATTTTTGTGCTCTCAATAACTGTACGGCCTTATTCAAGAGATTCACTTATCCTCTATAAAATTGAAACTATATGGTGACTTTTGAGAAGGCCCAATAACCAATATCCCTGTTTTGCTCTGGGGCTGAAAACTCTCTGAGAGAGAGACGTGAGAGTCTGCCACACAGAGATCAAAATTTTCCTTAGTATAACAGAGCCAGTAATTGTGAGCCTTAGGTTCTCAGTGCTTCAGCTCAGAATTAAACTCCCCAGGCAGCCCATGAAACACTGGGTCACCACAGAATCACCTCCGAATCCTAGACCCACAACACTTAGAGCTGAGCTGAATGGGTCCTTCCTCACAGCTAAGGAGCAGGGGATGAGGGGTCACTAAGGGACAGAAAAGAGGCCAGCAACGCCTGCATCATGGACACTTCAGGCCAAAGCATGACATCTCAACCTGTAACTATCCCTGGGGTCATAGAGCTGATGCGCTAAATGTGACATGCTCTTCCCTGCCAAAGAGGAGCTGATAGAGCTCCACTGTCAGCCCCCTGGGTGTCAGAACCACACATACACACACACACACACGCACGCACGCACGCACGCACGCACGTACGCACGCACACAGATTGTTCTGTGCCTGTTTTTCTTTGTGTGAAACTCTGCAAAAATGAAATACCTCCTGTGATTCTGGAACAGTGTTGCCAGGTATCTCAGGAGGATTGTCCTGAGAGAGTGAAGCACACAGATCTCATTTCTAGCCTTTCAGTGTTTCCCTTTATTCCACCACATTCTATGCCAGATCTTGTTATGATCCAGACTCCACTTTGGTTGCAGAGTACGCTGGGAATTCCATGACCTGTTCACTTCAGCAATGAGAGAAAAAAGCAACTGAAACAGCTCAGGATAAAGCTGGCTGGGGAGAGTCTGGCAGCCCAGCTCCAAGGACAAAGGCAGGACTGACTCAGGTGAATGCTACGCAGGTGCTCGGAGGGGCTGAGCCACAGATGGAGGCTTGGAGTGAGCTTCTTAGCAAAACCCTGAGGGCTTCTTATAGGCCTCAGCCCATTTGCTGTGGCTATAAGAACAGAATGAGTCACTTAAAGGAATAAAGGGTTATTTAGCTCCTAGTTCTGAACACTGGGAGGGTCAGAGTTGAGAGACTGCAACTGGAAGTCCTTTCATGCTCTGCAGGTTCTGCAGAGACCCCAGTGACACAAGGCATCATAGGACAAGACACAACTCAGCTCAGGCCTCCCCTCTTTTTCTTACAAAGCCAAAGTCCCTTTTGCTTAGGGCCTCACCCATGTGACTTCAGTTAACTTTCACCACCACCTAAAGCCTCATTCATGCCATAGACAGATTAATCTTCCACCCTCTTAAAACCTGCAGTGGAGGTTAGATTTCAAAAGTCAAACACTGCTCACCACAGGGAAATATAAATCAGAACAGTCAAACTGTATCTAATATAAATCAGGAAAGGATCGGAAAACTGAGTCCAGCTCTGGTAAAAGGGACTGGAAGATGATAAGAGAGTTAAGATCCCAGCCAGCTACAGGCCAAATGCTTCTTGAGGATGGGACAGAGGCAGCCATAGCATATTGGGTAGGGAAACAACTCCTCCCACCCCACCCAGCCTGCTGGGCACCAGCTCTTCTGCCAAGCAGGAATGAAGCAAGTTCCTGGGCAAAAGCCCAGCTCGCATGACTCGGCGTGGAGGTAGACACAGAATCCGAAAGGCAGCACGTTCCTCATGGTGGGAATAGAGATGCATGTGACCATAGTTGCCACCTAAGTCCATGGTTTCATTACCTGAAGAAGGACTCTTCAGAGAATGCAGGTGTCATTAATAATGACAGGAACTGGTGACTAAAGACGCTGATGCTCCTTGCATCCTCCTAAAACATATGCTGAGCCTGCCTCGAAGAAAGAGACCGCCCCCCAGGGATGGGCATTTGCAAGTGAAGGACAGTGATCTGCTCCAGCGCTCTCCCAGGCCCAGAGGCTGGAGGGAGTGGATGGGTTGCTGAACCTCCCTTACCACACCTTGGGCCACCTCTGTCCACTTGCATCCGTCTGGTGCCCCTTCCAGCCTTGACAGCTTCCTCTTTCCCACCCGCCAGTCTTCCTGTCCACTGAGAGTCTCACACCACTGAGCTCACCCCAATGCCAGGGATTAAGTCAGTCTCAACAGGACTGAGAGTAGATTACCCCCTGCTCAACACCAGTAGATGACGCTGAAGCTCCGTGATTCTTCTGGGAGCCTCCAAGCAAGACTGAGCTCTCCAGCCTCAGTAGTAACTCACCATTTAATGTGCAATCCTCAGTGACTTTCCTCTCTTCCTGCCCTCACTTTCTATATTCCTGTGTGTCTGCTTGCTGAGATCCTTTCAGATAAACTGCCTGCACCCAAGACTTACCTGGGGCCTTCTTTGGGGAGATCCAAGATCAGATCTTGAATAGCAAAGAAAACTCCATTTAACCTACACTGAGATTCTGTTTGTACTAAATTTTGGGGACATAGAAGTGAAATGAGCTAAAATGCCTGCTATCAAGACAGGAAGATGGTAGTTGAAATAAATATGGTGTTAGGACAAAGTGTGCAGGGCAAGGTCCCCAGTTAGCCTGTAGGTGGCCCTTCTTTCATTTACATAACACAGTGTAGTGAAGGTTACAGAGCACATCATTGTTGCTGAGATCCAGCCCACTACTCTGCATCCCTCAGTTTACTTCTCTGAGGGATGACAGGCAGACACTTCCCCCAGTACATGTTTATTACTTATCACACACAAGATGCTCTGAAGGGCACACAGAGGCAGTCAGAGGTCCATCAGAAGATTCATGAAAGAATGTGAATAAAGGCTTCAGACATGCTCAATGGCTTGATGATCCAGGGGACTCGAAGGCATCTATGTGCATGAACCAGTTGACATGAAAGAAGTCTGCTTGATGGCTCAAGACTAGAGAAGACAGAAGTGTGTTCATGTCCCAGCCCAGCCCAAACAGTTACTGTCTGGGCCCCAGGCAAAGACCAGTGTCCAATAGAGCTTGTGGGAGATACATGTGACCAGGTGACGTCATGCAGTGCAGAGGGCAGGAAGGGACCTTGTCTGAGTGCTACAGATTCAGTCCAAGAAAGTCTGCAAGGAGGAGCACCACGCTTGCACAACAGGGCACCTAACTTTGGACAGACACTTAGAAATGACACAGCAGGGTGACATCAGAGTGGCCATGGTGGGCCCCAGAAGCGTTGCAGAGGTGAGGAGGCAGGCAAACAGTTTATACTGACACAAGATATGAGCACCAAGCAGACACTGCCTGCCTCCTGCTATGTCCCAGGATTCCTTAAGAATCAGTGAGCCTGAGGGTGGGACCTCGAGGTCCCATGCTTTGTAAGCAAAAATGAAATTTTGGTTCTTCCTGTAAAACATGGTCACATTTGTACCCAGACTTAGAAACACTGTGGATGCAATTAGTTATGATACCCTGGAGTTCAGAGATCAGAAGGGGCCATTCTCAAGAGCAGTGAGAACCCAGCTAGGAAGAAGAAACTTAGCTTGGCAGATACTAAAGACTTCCTGCAGAGGGGCTGTCCTTAGAAGGTCATTTATGTGTGGGAGAAGGAGCGGATGAGAAGTCTGAAATATGAAACACGGAGCAGTCAGAAAAGGCGGGAGTTGCTCAGGAGGTTTGGCATGATCAGAACCCATGAGCAAGCTGAAGATTGGCAGGAAATGAAGAAAAGGTCACTTCTTACCCTATGGAACTTTGCACAGGGCTGCTTGAGTGTCCCTCATGGCATGGCAGAGATATCCCCAGAGAAACCCACAATGATAAGGATTTTGAATATCACACCAAGGGTCTCATACTTTACGAGAAGCAATAACCTAGAGACTTTTCAACCAGAACATTGCTGTAGCTGTGAGTTGATGTCTGTGCCAATTGGAATTGGAAAACGTAAAGGAAGAAGTTTCCATTAGGATGTGTCGTGGTTATTTTCCCAATACTCCAAACCACACTGGTGCCCTTAACCCTGCCCATATTCCCCAATTAAACCAGTAAGTGGGGTTCTCACTTCCACTGGGGCTTTTGCCAACACAGGAAACAATCACTTTGTCCAAATGAGGGCTGCTGAGGACTGACATGGAGGAGAAGCAGGTGCAGGGACAAATATAGATTCAAGAGCTCTCCAACGATGAGAAGCTGCAGAACTTGGTAACTTATTATTTGTGGTAGAGAGTATTGGTTATCCATCACTGTGTAACAAATTATCACACAGTGGCTTTAACGTAACACATATTCATGCTTTCACACTCTCAGTGAGGGAGGAACCCAGCAACAGCTTCGCAGGCTCCAAGCTTGAGTCTCTCATGAGGCCTTGATGGGGCAGGCCACTTTCAAGCCCACAAGATTTTTGGCTGAATTCAGCTGGATTCAGGCCCTCAATTCCTTGAGGGCTGCTAGCCAGAGGCTCGCTTTATCAGAGTCAGTGAAAGAGTTCTTTTAGGATGGAAGAAGGTACAGTAATGACAGAGGTGACACCTGCCATCTTTGCTATATTTGGTCAGAAGCAAATCACAGATCCTCCACACACTCCAGGTGGGGTAATCATGAGAATGTAAACACTCTGGGGATTTTTTACTTCTGTCCTTGCCATTTACCCAAATATAAAGCGAAGAGCAAGAGGGTTGGGTTTCAGGGTCCAAGAGGGGAGCGGTGAATCTTAGCGTGGGCAGAGATCTGAGCAGGAGGTTGTCTCCAGACAAGTTCAGCACTAATCTCAGTCTAACTGTGGACAGAGAGACTTAGGTTTCAGGAACAAAGCCCAGGCGCAAGCCCTGGGAACTCTGAGGTGATTTTTCTGGTTATTATTATTATTTGCTAGAAAAATCAAATGATAAAACAGACCAGTGGTTGGATCTCTTTAGGAAAGTTGAAGAGAAGGAAAACACACGTGTATTTTGGAGAGCAAGAATTGCGTGTCTTCCTTGATGTATTTCCACCTTTACTGAAAAGGAGCAGGAGCAAGCCCCAGATTTATTCTCAAGTCCCAAATTTATTCAGCGGAGAAAAGACTTAGGCTTCTTCTAAGAAGAAAAGGGAATTACGCAGGCCCTAAGAGAGCATGCAGGGATTGCCGTAGGCTCAGAAACAAGATGGCTAACAGGCTGAGGACAGTATGGGACAGTGAGAGACACATCCGGACAGGAAACTATGATCTAGAAATGCTGCTTCTTACCTTTGTGGCTCCCTGTGACTCAACCTCCCCAGGCATTCTCCAGGCATCTTACGTAGGGACACCATTTGCCTGGTTGTTGCAAGGATCCCAAGAATATTCATTCCGTAGATGCAAAGGAGGCATCTACAATGAAATATGGACAAGATGTGGCAGTGACTACCAAGAGAAAGGAGACACAAGCCTCATCCTCGGTTAGCATGCAGGCCCGTTGATATGCATCAGCCTGCTTTGTCCAGTAGAGCATGGCATACAAATATGAGAATTTACACAAAAAATACCTGCTCTGTTGCCAGTGCTTTTGCCTACCTCATGCACAAAGCAGGAAGAGGTGGAAATAAACAGAACAGCCCACAGGAGTTCTCACTACTAGGACAGAGCAAAGAGTTTTCATACATGATCACATTTTCACCAGCACTGGCCCATCCATTTCATAAATATGTCCTAATGGTATTTTAAAAATCATTCTCAGCACTCTGGTATGTTTCAGAACAACCACAAACATCTCTGGGTCCTTGGCTAACACCTATGATCCCCTTGCTTCTCAGTTTGTGTAAAATGTGTAAATGTGTCAAGTGGAAATAGTAACAGCAACACAAACAACAAGCCACCTCAAAAGAGGCTCACAGAGAAAATGGCTATAAAACTATTCCTTAAAGACAAATGATGGTACAACTGTGAGCTGACTTTGCACCGAGAATCATCTCAGCTCAGTCCGATGTTCCAATGGGGAAATCTAGCACCCTGCAGCTGACTTTTGTAGAAAACCTAACACTCAGGGTGACCCTTTCCCCATAGTGCAGGGGCACTCTGCTTCATCTGCCTCCTGCTCATGGATATGAAGATGGAGCCATGAATGCCAAAGTCGCTGAAGTTACAGACTTAATCAGTGGAATAGCTCCAACAAGGAAACTGTTATGGCTTGTGTCTAGATGTCCCTCCAAAGCCTCATGCAGTCATAGGTGGGGATTGTCAGAGGTAGCTGGGTCTGGAGTGTGTGAGGCTGGACCAAAGGTGTGTGATTGCTAAATTAGCCCCCTGATTGGTTTAGCATAGTTCTGGACAGCATTAAGGGTACTTGCACCCTGCGTGTGAGTGAGGCTGGGTAGCCTGGATAACATATAAGGAGGAGAAAGAGGGTGAGTATGGTTGCTTGTTGCTTATAGCTTGCTTTCTTTCCTCTGTTGCCATGATCTGTTCCTGCTCTGTGATGTTCCTCTGTCATGCCCCTGCCTTGGAGTCAGCCAACTATGAAATGAATTCTTTACAAAATGGTAGTACAATAAACCTTTCACCCTTTAACTTTGAGCATTGGGGGTTTTGTCTCAGCAACGAGAAAAGTAACAAAGACTGAAACCTAAGTAACAAAGACTGGAACTCTGGCATACAGGGTCTGCCACCAACAGCTTTCTGCCAGACCACAGCCACTGCCGTAAGAATGCGTGAACCACTCAGCTTTCAGTTTCTGCACTGACCCTGAAGGTGGTCAAAGGTCATAGACCTTCATGGGGTGAAATAAAATTTGATTCCAGTTTTCAAACAAACTTCAGCTGAGTTCTATAGCAACAGCTGGGTGTGTCATAATGTGGTAAAACAACAAAATATATAATATGGGTTTGAAATTGTTACCTTTGGTTTTGTTAGATAATATTAATTTTTGTTAAATTAAAGGAAAGAAACAGTATTGTCACTATTTTCTTAACACTTTCTACCTGCAGTTAAACTGGATTCTCAATTTCATTGGCTGGTGAACCACCTTGGTGACCAGAAAAGCACGTTTCTGGGTGTGCCTGGGTAGGTCATGCAGGTGTTACCTTGGGGTCTGCATCTGGTCCCTGGGCCCTTCCTCTCTGGCACTGTAGTCTCGCTCTGCTTCCCAGTTGCCATGAACTAATGGGTTTGCTCCACGTCACCATCATGTTCCTCTCTTGGCGCCATGGACTGAAGCCCCTGAAATCATGAGCCAAGTAAACTTTTCCTTTAAATTTTGGGGTTGGGTATTTTGTCCAGCAAAGGGAAAGTTGGTTAATGTAGTAGGTCCCAAGGAGGCTCTGGTACCTATTAGCAGCTGCATTTTAATGACAGCTGTGGACTCGCCCTGAGCCAGCTGTGCTCTCATTTAGTGTCTTTCAGATCAAGAGTTCATGGTCTCCTGATTATACCTTCCTCTTCTTCCTCCTAGTAATATATTTCCATTTACCAAGTTCAAGCAGAGTCTGTGGTCACCCACAGAAATAGAATTTCACAAGCACCTTGCCTTTAGGTGGGGCCACATGATTAAGTTTGTGCCGTAGGAATAGGAGTTGAAGCCACATTTACCACTTCCCTGAAAGGAAAGCACCAGCTTTGAACTCTTCCTTTCCGTCTTCACTGAGACCAGGCTATCAGTACGGGCTGCTGTTCTAGGTCTGATCAAGTTAGCAAAGGTACTATCCAAGGGAAAGCAGAAAGAGAAAACTGAAGAGACCTGGGCCTCTGGATGCATTTCTAGGTAGCCACTAGAAACCTAACTTGTCAACTATGTCCAGACTGTGATGTAAGAAGACATAAGCACCTATGATCTATGCTATGACATTTGGGGTGTTTTATGTTACAGCAGTTGAACCTACATTTTGACTGACACATCAGTGTATTTGCAAAAAGGCTGTCTGAGATACAGTATGACTCTGACACCAGAAAACTTTAATTGAACAGCTCTTAAAAATATTAGATCTAATATATACATATTATTTATATATCTATGACCAGGACACTGAACACCAAAGTTTTAAATCACAAATGAACTCAAAGGCCATGTGCTTTGTTTTCATAGTCTTCACAGTTCACAGGCAAGTGTTAATCTCATGGGCCAATGAGTGCATGGAAAGACCTTTCCTGGCGGGAGACACAGGGCTGAGGAAGGGAAAAGACTGAATGTTGCTGACTGTACATCAAAGACGCTGCTCCTCACTTTACTCCTGCCAATGTTAGAAGGCAGATATTACCTTCAGTGTCCATCACCCCATCCATCTCCGGTGAAAAACTGGGCTCAGAAAGGTTGATTCACCCAAACCCAGCAAGTGTGAGAGCCAAAATTTGAGCACCACTTAGCTGTTATCCAACTTCCATCTCAAAAGTAAAGAATCCAAAAGAATAAAAGTAGTTGGCCACCTCATACAATTGTGATCTTAGACTTGTGCACACTTTACATTCATTGCAAAGCTATGATGACTGAAAAGCAATACAATTTTAAATGGGTAAATGGACACTGTATTTTTTCTTGTAAAATCTTGATGGATGCTACCTTTCACCTCTGCTTATATTTGCTTCAGGGTGGAGACCCAGGATTGGGCCCTGATTTTCCTAGAGTCCCTGGAACATAACGCCATTCCACAAAATGGAAATCTGTCCAGTTCCTAGCACCCTCACTTCCACTGTGGTCTTGATAGTACTCTGGGGGACAGGACTGACTAAGATACGGAGTAAGACACTCACTGAGACAGTCATCAGAAAGCCTACCGTCAATAGGGCTGGGACACCAGATGAAGCCCGTAGTCTCCCCAAGCTGTACTGATGCAGGAAGAGACAGAAAGTATGTAAGACCACAAATACATTGAAGAAGTTAAGTGGGTGTGAGCATGGAGGATGGCACTGGAGGCGGCTATTCCATGTCGGAGGTCAGGGGAGGCCTCTGCAGACGATTCAGCTAGAGGAGGAGTGAGCTGTGCAAGCTGGGAGAGGTGTGTTGAGGATCAGGAACCAGCAAGAAAAAACCTTCAGAGGCAGATGTTGGCCACGCGAACCATCAGGGAGCCCTGGAGGAAAAGCTCTCGAGTGCCCGCAGCTGTTCTGAGGGCTCCTGGCCTGGCCTGCCTGAAGCTTTACACAAATTTCACCTTCTGGGTGAGAGCCATCCTGCCACCGCCCCTCAAATGGCAAACACAAGGTGGAGGGACAGGATTATGGGCTTAGGACTGGGACCCAGGAGGATACCTGGTTCAGCAATGACAGAAGTTATATGTCCAGCACTTCAGGGGTGAGTCAGGCAGCTCTGGCTTTCAAATTGTTAACCAGCACTTCCTGTGATTGTCCTGAAAGATTGAAGAGACCAAAATAATACGCCAGCATTCTCAGGTATACCCCTAGTGCTTGGGTGTAGACAGTGTTTTGCTTTTAATTTTTTGAAAGGAATGTAGATAATATAGTTGCAAAATTCAAAATCCTAGATGTACAAAATGATATCCAGAAAAAAAGTGTCTCCTGTCTTTTTTACATTTAACTGCCCACTCTCTCCCCTGAAAACTATAAAGTTTGTCAGTATCAGCACAGCCTTTCAGAGGTACTTTATACATGTCAATCAAAGATGTTTACGCTTACCTCTCCTTTACCCAAATGGTAGCATACTTATATGCACTATCCTTTGCTTTTCTTCTTTCAAATATCTTCAAGACATCCTCTCTATGTTTCTTCCCTCTCTTGACAGCAGCACAGTTAGTAGTCTCTCTGGGTGTGCTATCATGTTTTATTTAAGCAGCTGCCTTTTGATGAAGATGTAGACCATTTCTAATCCTTTGCTGTTAAAAAACAGTACTTGAAGCACATAATCTTGTACCAGGTCATTTCAAAGTGAGTAAAATCCTGTAGGATTGCTATAGCAGAGATACAAGCATTCTTAGTTTTGATAGAACGTGGCAAACTGGTTTTCCTGAAGAAGGCCCTGTATGAGCGTGTGCGTGGGGAAAGAAACTAACACTACTGAAATACAACTATTTCAGCACAAAATCCACCATTTCAGCATTGAGGGCATAGCCAGTACTTGGAGCCCAATTAATGTTAGGAGTAAGTAAACAAGAGCCCAAAAGGATGAGTGGATGGAGGGGTAGAGAGATGGATATGCAAACCAGTGATTAAATTCAAGATAGTTCAAGTAGTCCCTCTATCCAGAAGATGATGGTCAACGCTATCTCCTCTCCCTTCTGTTCCCAGGGACATATTGTTCTCTGTTTTATATGTGTTCCATTTGTGTTCTTAAATTCAAGAAAATTCTTGGAGGGCCAGAGTGGCAGAGAGTAATACTAAACGAGCCAAGCAGATCACTGAGTCTCAACTCCACTATTTGCCAGCATAGGTCACAGGGCAAATTATCAATCGACCTGGCACAGGTTGCCTTGTATGGCAAATGTGGGCGATCACACTTATACCTATCTACTCTAGAGGTGCTGGGGAGAGAAATGGACATATTAATGTGAGTACTGAGCTTTAGAACCTGTTCCCGGCCAGTGTCAAGTTCATTGCTCACTGTGACCTTCTCACTTTGATTGACAGTGGATACGTAAGAGTATTCTGCTAGTATTTTACTGCTGATCCTGTTCACTTCGATAATCAATTTTAGTTGGATGATGCCTGCATATTGCTTGTGATTTCTGTTGAGTGGCTAAGACTTTATCTACCTAGCTCAGGTCAGTGCAAGCTTTGAGTAAATATACATTAATTTATCCAGAATATCTAATTCTAGCCACTTGGAGCTGAGATCACAGCAAAGTCTATGCCCTCGTTGAGGATTCATTTTTCTGGGTGCAGCACAACACATGGAGTCCCTATTCTGGGGAGCTGTTGGCGTGAAATGACTTTGCTTTGAAAGTTGCAAAGGCAAATGATTCAAATTGTCTGGTGACCCTTCCCACACCTACTTGACCCTTTGCTCAGCTCTCCAGTTCGTTCATTTCAACTCTGAAGCTTTTACGTAAATGGTCTGAATTTCGTCTCTTGAATATTCCTTTAATCAGATCCACTCTCCTCCTCACCTCCTTGATCTTTCCTTTCAAATATAGTTGCTAATGATGTGTGCATGTGCCAGACTTGAACAAATGTTGAGCTGCAAACTACTGTGCGCCTGTTAATTCCATCTTCAGCTTGAGCAGGCGGGATCCTTGAGTGCTAGCAGATGCTGCTTCCCCAGGGCTTCTGTGCCAGCCACCAGTTTGCTGATGAGGAAGGAGGGGAAGTTTCCTCCTTGACTTCCATTTGGATATAATTTATTGTGTTCAAAAAGAAAAGTGGAAAGACGAAAGGTACTGAGAGGCAATAACACAAATGAATTGTGCTGGATGGCACTTGGGAGGTAGTTTCGAATGACTGTGGGTTTAAGGAAATAAATGATTGCAGTGTGGCAGGAAAATCCTCCACAACCGTGCAAAGTGGACACCTCTACATGGCTCAGGCAGCTGATGGCGTTCCCAGGGGAGCCTCGATTAATAATCCCAAGAAATAGAATAGTAAGTCATGATGTATAAGAGCTAAGATGCCACAAACACACTGCGTGAATTTGAATCCATGCTTTACGCTTGAGCAGATAACTTAATGACTCTGCACTTTGTTTCCACAAAAGTCTGGTGGAAATCCTGGAAAATTTGGAAAGGCTTTATTTGCAGGGTTATTAGGAGGATGAATGCAGAGTTACTTGCTTTTTAAGTCCACCTGAGTTTCTGACTTCACTGTTTTCTTAGGTTTATATGGGTGCCATCTGCTTTATTTACTTGTTCATATTTGTAATTCAGTAAAGGAAAGAAATTAAGTGCTGGAAATTGATCTTCCAAACTGATCATAGTAGTTGTCCAGAGTAATAGGACCATGAAGGATTGGTTTACTGCCTTCTGCCTTGGGATTATTTTTTTCCTATTATTAGAAGTCTCCTTTATATTTTGGTTGAGTCAAGTATTAGATACCAATTACAACTGGATTTGTGTGTGTGTGTGTGTGTGTGTGTGTGTGTGTGTGTGTGCATGTGCGCATGCGCATGTGCACTTTCCAGATTTAGCCTGGTTAGCATCATCTTATAACCATTAAACAGTAAGCTACACCTCAGTAACTATGTCCACACTTTAACTGTTCAAGTGATCAGGCAGTCCTACCGGCTGCTTTAGCTTTCATTTATTTGTTTTATCTCCAGATATGCGAGAACTGAACGATCCTTGCTCCCCCTTGAAGACATTAACATCAAACTGGCTACAATTTTTTAGAGTAATTACAAGTGAGAACAGTGACAAATAAACCCTGTAGTCATTAAAACAGCTGACTGAGCTGTACTGCATTTCTCTGACCACATCACACACAGACCAGCACATGCCAGCCTCACTTCATCTGGGACCTTTTTTCATCAGAAAAGAGCTGTCCTGGAGTGAAGCACAGGCCTAGAGATGATATCTAGTGACCACCTTCTTGTGAACAGTCCCGAGGCTGTGGAGATGATTTGATCATATAGCAAGAGACACAGACACACTTGGGTGTCTCTTCTATTTTTTTCTTTGTCTTACAAATTCTAAAACTAATTGTGTACATATGTGTTTATTTCCAATGGAATATATAAAATAGATGTTTATTAAAATAGGAGAACAAAAGTAGTTCATTCTCCTTCTTCTTGGAATAACTTCAAAATCCTCCTCATCATAGTACATTAGATATTAGAACTGGATGCCACACACAAGACCAAGACTGGCTGGTATTACAACTGCCACTTATTAAAGAGTTGTTGATGAACTGAGGCATTTGTTTGACCTATGAAACATCTATACCCATGCAGCAAGAGAATTCATAGGAGCAGTTTGTTATCCACGTTCTATAGCACTTAGAAGATAGAGATGGTTATATTTCATAACATTTAAAAGTAAAGTCAAAATAAATAACCAACAAATCAACAGCATCTCACCTATATAAAAGCAAGTTGCTTCCATTTCAGTGGTTTTGTGTGTTCCTTATGAATCAAGCACTCCTATTATCAGGGTGTGACCTGAGTCAGGGGTTAATACCAAGTTACTCTGCAGCAATAGAAATCGTTTCTCCTGCAACAACACTACTCAAAGTTTTATTTATTGGGGCTGGGGATTTAGCTCAGTGGCATAAGCCCCTGCCTTGTAAACTGGTGGTTGTGAGTTCTATCTCTGATACTGGTTTAAAAAAAAAGTTTTATTTATCTTTCCCAGTTTCGTACTCACCTGAAATCCATTAGGAAGAGGTTATAGGCTTGATAGATTAGATTCAAGCAGGAAAAAATAAAGGCGAGTCCTACATCCTGGTAACCAGACTGAAGAAGACAACATTTTTTTCCTAACGTGATTGTTCGAGCTCAAGAATTTAGTGGAGATAAAAGTCCGTGTCAATCAATCCACAGTCGACAAATCTTAGGCTTTTCATCAAAGATAGGGAATGGCAACGGAGGGAAGTTATATATCCTCTCTCTACACTGTCTCCCAATTTTGCAGCTCATATAAACTTGAGGAAAAATTAGAATTGTCTATCATGTGATAGAACATCTCATTAGTTGTGTATTACCAAAATAATATTGTTCAATACTTCTCAACTTGATGACTTACGAAAGAAACAATGTGAAATTTCTCTGTTTAGTTGCGTGGGGCTCAGCTAATGTAGTAGCTGGTGGTTGGCTGGGGGCTGAACTTCAGCTGGGCTGACCTGACCATAATCCATACACTTTCCTCTCCTCCAGCAGCCTATCCCCGGTACACATGGTGGCCGGGCAGTGTTCCGTGAGAATTTCTGTGTACACGGTCTCCACAGTCCTCAACTCAGAACTGAGGCTGTATCATAATTTCCATGGCATGCGATTGGCCAAAGCATAACATCACCTAGACCAGATTCCACGGAGACAAAAGAGCTACAAAGTCATGTGGCAAAGGGTATGACTACAAAGGGGTGAAAAATTGGGGACACATTTGCCATCAACCTAGTACAAATGAGAAATAATGGTATGTGAAATGAACAATACTAATCATGAAATACATATCGTGAGTGTCATCATCCTGACAGTATAAATCATAGGATTCTCATCAAGACAAAATAAAAGCTCTCAAATTTGTAATAAAGGACAATCTGAGAAGACTACCACCACAGATCTACTACCACACCAGATCTTATTTCTGATCCATCCTTTGCCCCCCCCCCAAAATCTTCTCCATCTGGAAGAAAATTCCCTTGATTCCTGATAACTCTGTGGAAGATAATATTGTGTCTGAGGCCCCTCAGAATGAAAACCTGAAGCCCTGTGAGGGACTTAGGAGATACCAAAGTCATCAATTATTTCTCAAAGGAGCACAGAACAGGGAAATCTTTGTGGTTGCTTAAATGTTTTAACAAGGTCTCCTGCTACCCAGTTTTTTCTGACATAATCAAGCTTAGCTTGACAAAAAGGCATAAACATACCTTGAGTCATTATTGTATAGACTGAAAAGCACCTTCTTTTAAACATAACTCTTAAAAAAAATGCCACATTCAGTAGGGGATGCACCCTGTAATTGCCACTGCATAGAAACAAGTACAGGAAAGCACAAAGATCTGCCAGTACACAAAAAGGAAACCCAGTTACATTCAGATGATGAGAGGGTTGTGTTTTTCTCATTTTTCAAAATGTTCTTTGATGCTGGGGTTATACTATCTTACAATGAGCAGGGAGAGAATGTAAATAAGTTGAAAGCAAAGATTAATGAGCATTTATCTTCCATAGTGTACACATGGTACAGCAGCAAAGCTCAGCATTGTCTTTTCATTTTGTACTCCTCAGGGCTGACAATGAAATATTCAAATACCAGGAAACGCAAAAGCGGCTCAGAATTATACTTGGGGAAGAGTTATGTGATTCCACTATCATTACTTAATTCTTACAAAGTGCCTTAAATAAGTGGTTTTATCTTCATCTTGTGATTTTTTTATTTAGTAGATTTCTGTAAATGTGTCTAATGCTGACAAGCCAGCAGGGCCCACGTGCTGAAGCATTTCTAACAATGCAATCACGGTAATTTGAAAAAATAACAAAGGAATAATCATGGCTATATAGCCACTGGCTGATTTGGAATACAGATGCAAAAATTTTGGTGAATGTTCACAATTAATGTATCTGAAGCCAAAAAAGAAAAAAACTGGCTCAGTAGGAAACATTTTAACTTGGGGAATCAAATAATAAAGTTAACGTAAGAGCACAGAAAACATGTTTCATATTTTGTTTTCTAGAGTTGACAGAAAGCTTTTTAATCTTAATCAGAGGCTTCATAAAAGATGCAGCACGATCTGAAACAGAAAAGTAGTTTTTGCTCCTAAATCTTGTTGGTAGGTTTGAGCAGGGAATCAAGGATTCCAACCTATTCCTAGATCCCACTCTGCCTCGCATTTCCATGCCCAGACCACAAATAACCACAATAAGAACATTTTAGATCCATGCCACGCTGATTCTTTTCAAATTATTTTACATGCATTTTCCCATTTAAGATTCCTCTAACTCATTGAATCGAATAACAAAGACATCATCATCCTTATTTTACAAATGAAAAACAAAGGCACAAAGAGATGCAAGTAACTGGTTCAAGGACATAAAATCGCTAAGAGGCAGGACAACAGAAAAGCAGGTCACTTGCAGATGTTGCCCATTAGTTAAGAAAAAAGAGTACAAGATGATACACTAGTTAGAGAAAAATTAAAAACACCACAGGAGAAAGTAAACTGTTTAATCTGCCTCTGAATCCACTTCCCAGAGACCTTGGAGTTGTTCTTTCCGGCTCCAACAATCTTGCTTTATATTTCACTGAGCAAACAGACACAGTAAGAAGAGAATGTCCACATTCTCCCCCAGCCAGGGCCTCTGACTCTGCACCTGTGCCTGAGAACTGTGCCTTCCCTCCAGTACACAAGATAAACCGACTGTGTTCCTATCCATCCCATTTGCTACAGGAAGACTCGGTCTGTGATTAACTTCACATCGTGGTTGCCTCATGTCAGATCATTTCCTCCAGGAAGCAAATGCTTTACTGTTCAACTTCCCAGAACAAAGAAACAAATAATGCATAAATCTTTCTGTCCCCTACATTCTTCTCCCCAGGTCAACCTCATTTATCTGCTCCTCGTTAAGGCATACCATCTTCATAGTTATTGGGAGTCCTGTGGTCCTGTTGTGTCCTGTGCATACTCCAAGTAAGCCTGTGTCTGTTACTCTAGTATAACTGCCCTTTCCAGGCCAGCCTCTTCCACATTTCTAAACCCACTGAACAATCCTTGGTCATTTTGTGCCTCGCCATACCATGTGATGCCATTAGTGACAGGCTCCTGGCAACATATTCTTCCCTTGGCATCCAGGACACCATTCCCTTCTGCATCTTGTTGCTATGGTTTGGGTATTCAGCATCCCACAAAGACCCGGGTGTTGAGGGCTTTCTTTGCCACACGGTAATGGAGGAACCTTTAGGAGGCAGGGCCTTGTAGAAGGAAGTTGTGTCATTAGGGAAGTGTCCATGAGAGAGATACAAGCTCTATGACCCTCTCTCTTTCCCTCCTGTCTACTGTGAGATGACCAGTTTTGCTCCACCACGCGTTCCCCATCATGATGTCCCACCTCACCATGATGGGCTCAAAAACAATGGAGCCAAGTGACATGAACTGAAACCAAGAGCCCAAATATCTTTCCTCCTTTTCAGCTGATTTTTTCATGTATGTTGTCACAGTTGAACAGTCTTCCTCTCCCCAACCCTAATGTTGTCTTTCTTCTAGTCTAGCTCTACGCCTACTCATCTGGTGATCTGTCATCCTACAGACCCAACTCACCATCAGAATTCCCACATTCCATCCCCAGCCCTGACATCTCTCCTGAACAACCAAATTGCATGGCTCATCGAAACACTCCTAAATGGTCTCACCCTTGTTCAGAAGTCATAGCAGTTCAGATTCACTGAGAATTCCTTCTCATGGGCCATTATTTGTTCGACACCAGTTGACAGTTCTTAATGCCATCCCAAGCCTCTCAACATAGACACAGCCACACTAAACTCTTGACTCCAACCTCCAATACTTGGTCCTCTTGGTCTCCACCAGGTCAGTGCATGTTCTTGTGCTCAGTGTTTCACTGACCTAGACTTTGCTCCCCCTTGATATCTTACTAATTTGGTCCTTCAATGCATGCAAACCCTTTATAATTCAGCAGCATCTTTGTTCCTTGACATCCTACTTACCAACGGAAATACCTGCCTTCTCCATGGCCAGGATGAGAGATTGCGTATCTTTACGCCTTTGGTTTTGCTGTGTTGCTTTTCACATTAAGTGTATATGGATGATAAAATAAGGAAGGAGGATACTGGGTATGGCAGATTTGCTCACCTATTTGTTTATTTTCAATCTTTCCCCACTAAAAAGTAAGCCTCAGGTAGGCAGTGACATATTTTAAATTTTGTTTCAGTGCCTTACACTCAGGGATTAGAGTAGTTTTTCACATACTATCAAAATGTTTATCTTTTGGGAATAGACAGAAACTAAACCAAAAATGGGCAAAATTACTGTGTCACATTTCACATAATTGGTTGATTTAAACTATGAAAGAAACCAGTAGATAAGGGGATAGAGATTGAGAGATAGGAAAGGTCCACTAAATATATACATATATATATGATTTGGAAAAATAGTGCCGAGACTACCACTACTATATGCCCTGGTTTTTTTCACCAATATAAATATAGCTTCAACGTCATTTTATATCAAGTAATATTCCACTACAATATCTTAACTATTACATCAGATTTCACTATATAAATGAAATATATTGTTTATTTAACCAATCCAAGATTGTCAAATATCTAGGTGACTTTTCTTATTTTTCATAAGTGCTATTTATTTTAGCTTCTTGACCTGCAGTCATAATATATACCTACAATTAATTACATGGGGTATTCAAGTGTCATTTTTGTGGCATGTGATTATGTAAGATTCACACCAAATCTCCAAGACTTGATACCAAAAAAGCAATACAAAATGTGTCAGTAATAGTTTAATACACCTATTTCATGTTTAAATGTGAATATTTTGATGTATAAAAAGAACATGTGCTAGTAAAATTAATTTCGTGTGTTTCTCTTTTAGTTATTGGAAAGTGTAACATTACAATGTGCCTCACTTCTGTGGCTCTCACTGTAGTTCTTTTGGAGTGCTGGTCTTTTTATTATTTTTAAGAAATATTAAGATAAAAGAGGACATAACAAACCAGGTCAGAACAAAACAATTTAAACAACATAGTGTTTTATCACAAGACAACCCAACATAACAGTAGCTACCACAGTGTCCCTTTCCTTGAAAAACTTGAGTATACCTTCATACACTATAGTATCAAACATATAGACATATAAACATAAAGACAGTTTAAAACCATTAAAGAGAATGAAAGTATTACAGGGTATTCAGAAGCAACTAACATAAAATGAACAATGGTTACTATATTATCTCCTTGTCCATAAAAAATTTTGCTTATACTATCAAATATAATCAAATCCAATAAGACACAACCCAATAAAACCGATGGAGACAGAAGAACAAAAGCTTGATGGGACTTCAAAACAAGATAATATTAAATCAGCACTAGCTGTTATAATGTCTTGTTTTCTTCAAAACAGCTGTTCATACCCTCACAGACAGTAAAATTAAACAACCCGGAATAAAACCATTCCAATTAATGAATGAAAACATTATAAGGCTTCAAAGCCATATAATGGGGAATCATGATTATCACATACTTTTATGTATTCTTAGCATTTCTTACACTCGGGGAAACTATTCAGTATTTATACCTGTGAGTTTGATTTATTTTGCTTATGAGTATGGTCTCAAGCTGCATCCATTTAATTATAAATATTTCAATGTGGTCATTCTTTATACAGTAGTACTCCATTGTATAAAAATACCACAACTTTTTTATCCATTTCTCAGTTGATGGATACTTAGGTTGTTTCCAAGATCTGGCTATTACAAATTGTGCTGCTATAAACATGGGTGCACGTATATCACTGTGGTACGATGTTTTCAGTTCTTCTGGGAATATGCCTAGAAGTGGAATAGCTGGAACAAATGGGATTTCCAAATCCAGCTTTCTGAGAAATCTCCAGACTGACTTCCACAGTAGTTGCACCACCAACAGTGTAGGAGAGTTCCTTTTTCCCCACAGCCTCTCCAGCATTTGTTGTTGCTAGTTTTCTTGATCTTGGCCATTCGTTCAGGAGTGAGATGGAATCTCAGTGTGGTTTTAATTTGCATTTCTCTAATGACTAATGATGAACATTTTTTCATGTATTTATTTGCCATTTGTATTTCTTCATCTGAGAATTGTGTATTCATCTCAGATTCCCATTTTTTGACTGGATCTTTGAATTTTGGGGGTCTGGGTTTTTTTAATTCTTTATATGTTTTAGACAGAAGTCCTTTGTCTGAGGGACAGTTCACTAAGATGTTTTCCCAGTTTGTGGGTTTTCTTTTCAATATGCTGGAGATTTCTTTTGACATGCAGAAACTTTTTAATAAGACATGATCCCAGTTATTGACTCTGAGAAGTATTTCCTGTGCAGTTTGATTCCTGTTCATGAATTCTCTACCTACCCGTATGTCTTCAAGTTTTTTTACCCACTTTGTCTTCCAATAGATTTAGTGTTTCTGTTTAAATATTCAGATCTTTGATCTATTTAGATTTTAATGTAGTACATGGCGATAGGCATGGGTCTAGTTTTAGGCATATGGAGAGCCAGTTTTTCCAACATCATTTATTAAAGAGACTATCGTTCTTCCAGTGAACATGTTTGACCCCTTTATCAAAGATAAGGTGGTTTGTAGTTGTGGTTATATCATCTCATCTATTCTATTGATCTTTGGCTCTGTTTTGATTCCAGGACCATGTTGATTTTACTACAGTTGCTTATAATATAACTTCAAGTAAGGGATTGTGATGCCTCCTGCCTTGCATTTGCTACTTAGAACTGTCTTTGCTATTCTAGGTCTCTTCTGATTTTAGATTAATTTTAGGAGTGATTTCTCTAGATCTATGAGGTATATTGATGTTATTTTTATTGCAATTGCACTGAATTTGTATAACAGTTTTGGGAGAATGGCCATTTTCACAGTATTTATTCTTCCTATCCATGAACAAGGGATGTCTTTCCATATTCTGAGATCCTGTTCTAATTCTTTTTTCAGGATATTATACCTATCTTTATTTAGATCTTTCACTTATTTCATGAGAATAACTCCTAAATATTTAATTTTTTGGTTGCTAGTGTGAAGGATGTGGTTTCTCGTATTTCTCTCTCAATGATTTTGTTGTTAGTGATAGGAATGCTATTGATTTTTGAGTATTGATTTTGTACCCAGACACAATCCTGAATATATTTATTATACCTAAGAGTCTTTCAATGGAGTTTTGGGAGTCTTCTATGTGAAGTGTCATGTCATCCGCAAATAATGATAATTTAACTTCCTCTTTTCCTATCTTTACCCCTTTTATTTCTCTCACTTGTCTAATTGCTCTGGCTAGTATTTCTAGTACTATATTAAATAGGAGTGGTGATAAGGGACATCCTTGTCTTGTGCCTGATTTTAAGGTAAAGGCCTTCAGTTTTTGGCCATTTAGTATGATACTAGCTGTTGGTTTGTCATAGATGGCCTTTATCATATTGAGGTAAAGACCATCTATTCCATTTCTATGTAAGGTTCTTATCATAAATGAATGTTGGACCTTATCAAAAGCTTTTCTGCATCTATAGAAATGATCATGAGATTCTTACTTTTAGCTTTATTGATATGGTGAGTTACATTTATTGATTTATGTATGTTGAACCATCCCTGCATGCCTGGGATGAATCCCACTTGGTCATGGTGTATAACCTTTTTGATGATTTGCTGCATCCTATTTGTCAATATTTTAGGAGGAGTTTTACATCTGTATTCATTAGGGAGACTAGTCTGTAGTTCTCTTTTTTAATTGGGTCTTTCCCAGGTTTTGGTACTAGAGTAATATTTGCTTCCAGGAATGACTTAGGATGAATTGCTTCCCTTTTGATTTCATTGAAGAGTTTGAGGAGTGCTGGCATTAAATCTTCTTTGTATTTCTTGTAGAATTCCGCAGTGAATCCATCTGGGCCTGAGCTCTTCTTTGTAAGTACGGACTTAATTACATTTTCAATTTCATTAATAGAAATTGGGTTATTCAGCAGTTTTACATCTTCTTGACCTAGCTTTGGTATTCCATATGTTTCTAGGAATCTGTCTATTTTTTCTGTGTTATCAAACCTATGAGAGGAGAGGTTTTCAAAACAGGTATTGATGATCTTCTGTGTTTCTACAGAGTCTGTGTGATTTCACCTTTTTCATTCCTTATTGTATGAATTTGAGCTTTTTCTTCCCTTTTGAAAATAAAGTTCGCTAGAGCTTATCAATTTTATTTATTTTTTTCAAAGAATCAACTCTTTGATGCATTGATTCTTTGGGTTGTTTTCTTAGTCTCTATTGCATTAATTTCTGCTCTGATTTTTAATAATTTCCTCCCTTCTTTTGGCTTTGGGCTTGACTTGCTCTCATTTTTCTAGATGTTTGAGGTGTAGCATCAGGTTATTTATTTGTATTCCTTCTATTTTCCTGATGTGGGAACTCAGTGCAATAAATTTTCCTCTGAAGACCACTTTCATTGCATCCCACAGATTCTGGTAAGTGGAATTTATATTTTCATTTGCTTGCAAGTATTGTTTAATTTCTTTAATATCCCCTGTGACCCACTGATTGCTCAAGAGTGTGTTATTCAATTTCCATATGTTTGTGGGATTTTTGCAGTTTTTTTTTATTTAAAAGGAAAAAGAGAAAAAAAACAGAACAAAACAAAACAGTGTAAGGGTACAAGTAATGCAGAACTACCAAAAAAAAAAAAAAAAAAAAAAAAACCAGTAGAAATCACCAGTTAATAGATTACACACTATCATCTTTGAAACGGTGATTCAGGTCACAGGATCAAAGCATACAAAGTGAACATTCAAATAGTGAGACCACAAATAGTTGTGTTCAATGATCCAATCAAAAATATTAATATGGTCATCTATTTAACACACCTAAACACACTTGCTGTTGTATCCTTTAGGGCACTTTTTTTTCCGCTCTTTATTACAACAAAATTTACACATTTTGGGTTTTATTGCTCCCATAGATCTTATTACTTTTTTGTAAGAAAATAAAATCAAACATGATAAAACAAAGCTGTCAGTCAAAATCAAGGATAGACATAGCACATGATGTAAAAACAGAGTACAAAGTTATCAACAATGGTTACCATAATGCCTCTTGCTTCCTTAAGAAGAATTGTCCATCTCATTAGGTATTATAAAGTTGAACAAAATAGTAGAGAACAAGTCCAATAAAACCTAAACATTGTAAACCTTACAGAACTTCAAAAGAGGATAATAGTCAAACCAGAATGGGCATCAAGTAAATCTTATTGCCTTCAAAGTAGTTGCCTATACTCTGATGCTTAATACTATCATACAGAGCAGAACAGTCTAATCAGTCAAAACAAGATAGTGGGAGTATTACAGGACTTCAAATCAAGTTAATAGGAAATCAAAAAAGTTACTATAATATATCCTGCTAGTTTTTTTTTATTTTTTCCCCTTAGTTTAAAAAAGAAGTAAAAAAATTAAATAATTTTTAATGAATAAGGGAGAGGTTGAGATAGAAGAGGGCTTAATAACATAACAATACAGGTCAAAGCATGAAGGTTTCAGCAACCTAGTGCTTCACCACCAAATAACCCGACTTAATAGTAGTTACCTTAGTGTCTTTTTCCTTGAAATATTTGAATATGACTTCATATGCTATAGCATCAAACATGTCAAGACAGTGTAACACCATTCAAGTGGAGGAAAGCATTGTAGAGTATTTAGAACCAGCTAACAGAAAAATTAGCAATGGTTTCTGTATTTTCTCTTTGCCTATAACAATTTTTGTTTATACTACCACATACGATAAAATCCAGCAAGATACAACATGATAAAACCAATGGAGACAGAAGAGCCATAGTTTGGTGGGGCTTTAAAACAAGATGGTATTAAATCAGCACTAGGTATTATGATGTCTTGTTTTCTTCAAAATAGCTGTTTGTTGCATCACAGGCCATAATATCAAAGAGCCCATAATAAAGCCATCCCAATTAATGAGTGAAAACTTTATAAGGCTTCAAGGCCACAAAATGGGGAATCATGGTTACCACATACTTTTATATATTTGAATCATTTCCTACACTAGGCAAACTATTCGGTGTTCACAGATGCGAGTTTGATTTATTTCACTTATGAGTATGGTTTCAAGCTGTGCCCATTTATTGATAAATATCTCAATGTGATCCTTCTTTACAGCTGAGTAGTACTCCATTGTATAGAAATACCACAACTTTTTTATCCATTCCTCAGTTGATGGACACTTGGGTTGTTTCCAAGATCTGGCGATTATAAATTGTGCTGCTATAAACATAGGTGCACATATATCACTGTGGTATGATGCTTTCAGTTCTTCTGGGAATATGCCTAGAAGTGGAATAGCTGGAACAAATGGGACTTCCAATCCAAGTTTTTTGAGAAACCTCCAGACTGACTTCCACAAAGGTTGTACCAGCTTACACTCCCACCAACAGTGTAGGAGAGTTTCTTTTTCCCCACAGCCTCTCCAGCACTTGTTGTTGTTGGTTTTCTTGATCCTAGCCATTCTTTCAGGAGTGAGATGGAATCTCAGTGTGGTTTTAATTTGCATTTCCCTAATGACCAATGATGATGAACATTTTTTCATGTATTTATTTGCCATTTGTATTTCTTCATCTGAGAAGTGTGTATTCATCTCAGATGCCCATTTTTAGATTGGGTCTTTGAATTTTGGGGGTCTGAGTTTTTTTAATTCTTTATATGTTTTAGACAAAAGTCCCTTGTCTGAGGGGGAGTTCACTAAGATCTTTTCCCAGTTTGTGGGTTTTCTTTTCAATATGCTGGAGATTTTTTTTGACTTGTAGAAACTTTTTAATAAGAGGTGGTCCCAGTTATTGATTCTGGGAAGTATTTCTTGTGCAGTTTGAGTCCTGTTCATGAATTCTCTACCTACTCCTAGGTCTTCAAGGTTTCTACCTAATTTGTCTTCCAATAGATTTAGTGTTTCTGTTTTAATCTTCATATCTTTGATCCATTTAGATTTTAATTTAGTACTGGTGATAGGCTTGGGTCTAATTTTAGTTTTTGGCAAATAGCCAGTTTTCCCAACACCATTTATTAAAGAGACTGTCATTCTTCCAGTGAACCTGCTTGGCCCCTTTGTCAAAGATAAGGTGGTTGAGTGTGTTTGTAGTTGTGGTTGTATCTTCTAATCTATTCCATTGATCTTCAGCTCTGTTTTGATTCTGGTACCATGTTGATTTTACTACTGTTGCTTTGCAGTATAACTTCAAGTCAGGGATTGTGATGCCTCCTGCCTTGCCTTTGCTGCTTAGAATTGCCTTTGCTATTCTAGGTCTCTTCTGGTTCCAGATGAATTTTAGAAGTGATTTCTCTAGATCTATAAGGTATGTTGATGGTATTTTTATTGGGATTGCATTGAATCTGTATAACAGTTTTAGGAGAATGGCCATTTTCACAATGTTTGTTCTTCCTATCTATGAGCATATTATGTCCTTCCATTTTCTGAGATCATCTTCAATTTCTTCTTTCAGTATTCATAATTTTCCCTGTATAGGTCTTTCACATCTTTTGTAAGCGTAATTCCTAGATATTTCATTTTTTTGCCTGCTAGTGTGAAGAGTGTGGCTTGTCTTATTTCTCTCTTTGTGATTTTGTTGTTAGTGATAGGAATGCTATTGATTTTGCATCCAGCTACATTACTGAATTTATTTATTATATCTAAGAGTCTTTCAATGGAGTTTAGAGGGTCTTCTATGTAGAGTATCATGTCATCTGCAAACAATGACAATTTAACTTCTTTTTTTTTCCTATCTTTACCCCTTTTATTTTTCTCTCTTTTCTAATTGCTCTGGTGATTTTTGCAGTTTCTTTTGTCATTAATTTCTAGCTTCATGGTGCTATGATCCAATAACTTTCATGGGATAATTTCAACACTTTTGCATTTATTTAAATATGTTCTGAGGGCTAGTATATGGTCTATTTTAGAGAATGTCCCATGTACTGCTGAGTAGAATGTGTATTCTGATGTTGTTGGATGGAACACTCTGTATATGTCTATCAAGTCCATTTTGTTCACAGGTATGATTCAGTTCTGTTATTTCTTTGCTGATTTTCTGTCTGGTTGATCTGTCCCTTGATGTCAATGGTGTGTTAAGGTCTCCTGTTATAATTGTTTTATTGCTAATTTGATTTTTCATTTCTATTAATACTTGCTTTGTATAACTGGGTGCTCTGGAATTTGGTGCATATATATTTAAGATTGTTATCTCTTCCTCTTGAACTTTTCCCCTAACCAGTATGTAATGACCTTCTTTATCTCTTCTGTTCATTCTTGGTTTGAAGTTCACATTCTCTGCAAACAGAATAGCTACCCCTGCTTTTTTTTGGGGGGGGGGGGGCTCCTGTTACATAAAGTATTGTTTTCCATCCTTTGAGTTTCAGTCTGTGAGTATCCTTTTGTGTTACATGGGTTTCTTGTTGACAGCATATGGTTGGATTTTGTTTCTTGATCCATTCTGCCAGTCTGTTTCTTTTCATTGGTACATTGAGACCATTTACATTCATGGTTACAACTGCTATATTTTGGTTTATTGTTGACATGTTCTCTTTCTGCTGTTACATCTTTATCTTTCCATTCCGTTTAACTGTCTTATTTGCTTAGTGGTTTTTTCCTAAGTGTATCTAAACTGTCTTTCAGTATTCTTTGCAGGGTTGGCTTGGTGATCATTAAGTTCTTCAGCTGTTCTTTGTCATGCAAGTATCTTATTTCTCCATCCATTTTGAAGGACAGTTTTGCAGGGTACATCAGTCTAGGTTGGAAATAATTTTCCTTTAGGATCTGAAATACTTCACTCCATGCTCTTCTTGACTTTATTGTTTGTGCTGAGAAGTCTGCTGTGATTCTGATAGGTTTTCCTTTATAGGTGACCTGTCTTTTCTCTCTGACAGCTTTTAATATTCTATTTTTATGTTGGGGGATGGTGATTGTTATATGTCTGCATGTAGTTTTATTTTGGGAATGGCTATTTGGAGTTCTATATGCTTCACTGATCCTGATGTCAGTTTCCATTCTCATGTTTGGGAAATTTTCAGCTATTACTTCTCTAAATATCTTCTTGATATCCTTTGTGTTGTCCCCTTCTTTTTCATTTATCCCTGTAAGTGTTATGCTGTTTTTCTTTACATCATCTTGTAGCTGTTGAATTGTTATTTCCTGATTTCTTGTTATTTTTAAAAGATCTTTTCTTTCCTGGTCACTAGATGCAATCTTGTCTTCAAGGTCTGAAATTCTATCTTCACTTTTGTTGAGGTGGTTTTGACAACTTTCCAGGGAATTTTTTATTTCTTGTATATCTCTTTGAATCTACTTAATGTATTCTCTTTGTTTCTCATATTGTTCATCTAGGGATTCTTTTTGTTTTGTTCCTCTAATTTTTTTAACTGTGTCTTCTTTAGATGTGTTCAGCATCTCTTTCATTTCATTTATCTTTTACCTGGGAGATTATTTCTAATTTGAATTTCTTTAAAGCTTCCCAGAGTTGCTTCTTTATTTCAGTTGCTTATTATTTCAGGTATTTCAGGTGTATGGCATATATTTTCTTCTATGTACATAGCTCCTAAGGTTTCTTGGGAAGGGGTTGGAGGTTTGAGATTGCATTTTGATCTTTCATTTTGTCATTTTCCTATATTTCCATGTTTCAAGTGTTGTTCCAAGGCTTCCCCTGGGCCTGTTGGAAATCATCTTCTATGCTCTCAGCTCCTGGGACTCTGGCCACCCAGTTCCCCGAATTGACAGAGGGTCACTGGGGGTGGGGCAAGCAGGCCCAAGACCTGTGGAACCAGTCAAGTATGGCAGGAAGCTGGGAAGTTCCTTGGCCAGTGGGAGCAATGATCTTAAACTCCTGGGGCTCAGGATGGTGTGGGGACACTCACCTCTGTCTGCTCAGTTTCCAGAATTAAGGGCACAGGCAGGCCCAAGACCCCTGGAGCTGGTCAAGGGTGGCAAGAAGCTGGGAAGTTCCTTGACCAATGGGAGTGATGATCCCAAACTCTCAGAGCTCGGGATGGTGGGGCAACACTCACCTCCGGCCACCCAGTTTCCAGAATTGAGGGCACAAGCAGGCCCAGAGTGCTGGTCTTGACTCTTGACTGAGGAAATTGGAATTCTAGTAATTATTCAGGAGCTAAAAAACCATTCTTGTAGAAGAATTCACAGACTGGCTCAATCAGTGCATATGATTCTACGTTCCTCTCTTTCCTTCTACCTGAAGCTATAATAGGACTCAAATATATTTAATTTGAGACAGCAAGGAAGAACCTATCCACACTTAAATAAGAATAAAAGTTTTTTACTTTATATCTTGAGCACTTTCCTGTCATTAAATGTTTTACCAAAGAGCAATTTGTAATGGTCATATAATATTCCATTATAAAAATAAAGCCATGATTTTATCAATCCTCAGAAAATTTTCTCTTCGTCCTGTTGGAGATCACTATGAAGCAGCTCAGAGCAGGATTTTAAATTAAATAATTGACTTTCTATATTTATCGGTGAGTCTGTCCTAGGCCTAGGCCCCTTGCCTGCCATAGTAAGTGAACATCTATGAATCACTGGTCCTGGCTGAGGCCTATAGTAGCCTGAGACCAGAGATACCTCAAAGGGCAAGATAAGGCCACCGCTGAGGACACCTTGGCTCCAATGCTAATTAAGTAAATAGAGACCATAGCTGTAGGCATCTCATTCCTGTAGCCTGACTCCTATCATAAATGTCATCATGGAGATAAGACTGTTCTCCTAAATTGGCTTAATTTACAAGGGGAAGTCTTAGAAGTGACTCCCAAGGTCCTGCTCATTTCCCACGCTTTCCTCAGGACCCTCTCTTTGTTGGAGATATAATAAATACAGGCGGCCCAGAGAAGCTCTTTGTCTTAGCCCTCATCTTAGCCACAGAATCATGAGCTCTGCAGAGGGTTTTGATCCTCCTGGAGCCCTAAAATCATACCACTTGTCTCATTTATTTAAGTCTTCACTGTACACTCATTTGGGAGTCCCTGATATCCCCCCTTCTCCTTCCCTGTTTCCTTCTTTCTTTCATTCCTTCTTGCTTTCCTCCCTTTTTATTTCTTGTAGGTAATGTTTTAATACCTATTTTCAAGCATAATTCTGATCATCTCAGTTTTCCTTGGAGAACTGTAGAGTCATTAGATAATATTTTTGAGGCTGCTGCTACATTTTGGAAAATTGACAGAAATATCCATCAATTCATTTTTCCACTGGCATCCCTTGTTTCTTGTATTTTTAAGATTTATAAAAACTGGGCCCATATCTGCGGCCTTATCAACAAATTGGGGAAGTCTGTGGGGTCTCCCTTTGCTCACCATTTGCTCGATGCTTGGAGAAGTTGAGAACTCACAGTAACAACTCACTCACAACACTGTGCTGGACTCTCCTTGTTTGACACAGGTTTGGTGTTGTGGTCAGAGGCTTCAAGGAGAATAAGAGAATACAGGACATATAACTTATAGTATTATTTTGCAATAGTCACTGTTGTAGGCAACAGTTGCAAGGATTATATACAGGCAAAATTACATAATTTATAGTGTTATTCATGATGGTTACCCAAGGAGTCAAATACAAAGAAAGTGCAGGAAATCTGTCCACAACACTAAAGACCTAGAAATTTCAACTGAGCATCTGGATTTCATGGCAATAATGTGCATGATTTCAGCTGAAAACCAAAGCCCACATCAATGACTCATGGAAGTCTATTTCATGGATCTGTGTTGGGAAAGCCCAAAGGTCAACAGTGGAAATTAGAAAGTCTATGCCAGTAGCGAGAAGGAGCTGTGACAGTAGGTTGAGGGTTCCACAGTGGAGCCAAGAAACTATATTCAAAACAAGGACCAGGGCTCCCATGAAAAGTCCCACAGCCATCCTTAGTAACGATGAGGTCCCAAGCTCCTCCAACAATAAGAACAGCTGAGTACATATCAGGAAGACAGCATGACAAGCTTATCCTGGAGACTGAGCAGCATACCATCTTTGCCTCTGGAGCTAGGAAGCGATGCTCAAAGTAAGGATCAGAGCTCCCATGAAGTGAACCACAGCTATTCTCAACAAGGTCCTGAGCTCCTCTGATGATGAGAACATCCAAGTTCATATTAGGAAGGGAGCTCAGCAAGCTCCCCCAGGAGAACCCATGGCAACAGGAGAACCAACAGCACCAAACAATACCTCCTTCACCAGATCTCCTTTCTGTGCTGGCAACAGTTCTTAGGGGGGGCATCCATGCTTTGCACCATGCTGACTCATTTCAGCTGGTGTTTAAATTGACCACCAGTTACCAATCCACTACAGTAACTGAAGAGTTAAATATAAGATGAGGGGCAGAGCAAAGATGGCAGATAGATAACAGCTGGCTACAGAGGCTCCATGAGATAGTCAACTTAGAATTCAACATAATACAGCGTAGGGAGCCCCAAATAGAGGGAGAGGAATTCTCTCGTGCCAAGAAGAAACTAAGGTGAGAAAAACCAATCAAACATACACTCCCAGTGGGCCACTGTGCAGCCCTGAGTGCTTCTGGGCTGCCAGCGAGACAGCCATCCCCCCGCTGCCAAGCTCCCAGCTGTCGCCTCCGACTCTGTCACCAGGGGCCCGTCAGAGGCTAGGGGAATGGAGTGACTTGGTGCCCACCAGCTGCCCCCACCCCCGCCACCACCACTGCTGCCTCTGCCACCTCCTGGATCCAGGCCGCATCCCGGGGGGCGTGAGAAGTAGGGCGCGTTGCGGTGTTGCAGACCCAGAACCAGACCTGCTGGGACACATCGCTGCCTTCGCACTTGCTGCTGGTGCAAGGACCTGAAACCACAGTGCTGGCACTAAGCAGGCCCTCGCTTCCAGAGCACCCCCAAGGTCCCCGGGAGGGTGAGTGTGTCTTTGCCACCACCAGGCCCATGCGACCGGAGCTCCACGGAGCCACTGCTGTGAATGGAGCCCAGAGAATCTGCTTCTGAAAACACCTCTTCAGACAATAATCAAAAATATAGAACCAGAACTTTCCAGTTTCCTGCCGTGATCGACCAACTTCAGGGAATTGGGCCTGCCTGCCTGTGCCCTGAACTCTGGACTGGGCGGCCTGAGGTGTGTGTCCTCACACCATCCCAAGCCCCTGGGAGGGAGTTTAAGATATCTCAGATAACAACAAAGTGCGGAGGGCAACAAAACCCCAGTCAGCATGCTTCGGAAAGACCCTAAGCAACACAGAGAGGGCCAGAGACCCCCTCCCTGGACACACCTGTCTGAAAGAAACCAGAAACATGACAAGAGATAGAAATTTTTTTTAAAAAACCTCCAGCTTCTGACCCTAAAAAATAAGACCAGGAGAGATAAATACAAAAGAGAAACAGTACAGTAATCATGCAATATTAGAAACAGCATCAACGGACATAAAGAAATACCTTCATGGCCTCATAGACAAATTTAAAACTGTACTTCTGATCCAAGTGAGGCAAGATATAAAAAGATTAATTAAAGAGATGATAAGCCCCTCCCAAGAGAACACAGATGGAAGAATAGGAAAAGGAAGAGAAACCTTTGATGAAGAATATAAACAAAATCTAGAATACATGAAACAGATCCAAAGAGATATCAGGAAACTAAAAACTCCATTGAAAGCTGGCAAAAAGTCTTGACAGAACCTAAAGTTAGCCTTTTGAAACTTGAAGGGAGATTTATGGTGTGTGGTCATGAAAGAAAAGATCTCTTAAAAATAACAAGGAACCAGGAAGAAACAATTCAAAGGCTAGAAGATGACAAGAGGATTTATAACTTAAGAATAAAAAATGTGAGCAAAGAAGCAGGAGTAACTACAAATGATCTACAAAGACTACTCACAGATATAATTAAGGAAAACTTCCCAAGCATAGGAAAAAGAAATGATATCCAGATAAAAGAGGTATACAGAACTCCAGCCACCTACAACCAAAACAGATCTACACCCAGACATATAATAATCAAGATCCCAGAAATCCACCACAAGAACAGAATATTAAAAGCAGCCAGAGAAAAGAAGCAGATTGCCTACAATGGAAAATTTATCAAAATAATTACAGACTTATCAACACAAACTCTCAAATAGAGAAGAGCCTGGGGGGAACTAGTCCAAGCCCTGAAAGAAAATAACCTCCAACCAAGACTGATGTATCTGGAAAAACTCTCTCTCAAAATTAATGGAGAAACAAGATATTTCCAAGACAAGGAGGAACTGTGGGAGTTCATGGCCACTAAGCCAACCCTACAAAAAACACTGAAGGACATTCCAGAGAGACAGAGTAAAAAATACCAGGATTCCAGCAACAGTGACAGAGAGGCCTCAATGAACAGGGCAGACAGTGGAATAAAGGAGTAAAGTGGATAAATAATGGCAGAAGAATAAAATAGCAGAAATGAGGCAGAGACGGTAAGCTATAATCTTTAATACAGATAACCCTGATACATTAACAAAAAAAGAAACACAGGCAGAATAGATTAGGAGGCAGGATCCATTGAGATGCTCTGAATCAGAGATACATTCAACCTGAATAAACTGAGTTTACTCTCAATTAATAAAATGAGAGTCAAAGATGAGAAAACAATGCTATATGTGACAGGAAACCATAGAGAAATAGGGACAACCTGTCCAGCAGCTGCAGATAGATTGGAAAGCTATGACACTTTTGGGCAGTATAGAACTACACAGCTGGAAGGAAGGACAACCTTGTGACTTTAGTAAGTAAAGGAATACAGCTCAAGATCAAGCTCAGAAGTAAAAAGGTTTAGCAACACTCAGATAGATAACAGGTTGGCCCCCTAATCTAAAAAACTAAAACAGCTTGTGGGATTCAAACTATACAAAGCACCTTGAGAAAGGGAAAAGGGAGAACTTGTCTAAAAAAGAAAGACAGAGAACATTGTTAATAGTGTATCAGGATTTAAAAGTCATAGTAATCTTATCGCTCTGTTTAGTTTGATTATATTTTGTTCTGGTCTGTCTATTCATATTAGATTTGAGGGCACAAACAGCTAACCCAAAAATAGCAGGTCATACCATGGTAACTACCCTTAATTTCCTATTAACTTACACTGAAACCCTGTATTACTTACATTGTCTTACTATGACTGATCTTATTTGAAGCTGGTTTGTTAGACCGCTGTTTAGCCTTGACTGATTTCATTCGAATTTGGTATGCTTGATAGTATCAAGTCTGGGAGTAGAGACAACTACTCTGAAGATGACAAGATGTAAAAGATATCCATTCTGGTTTTGATTATTAACTGCTTTCAAGTCCTACAATATCTTCAAAGTTGTGTTTTTATTAAAATAGCTATATAACGTTATGTTCAATTATATTATGCTTGATGATGTGGACAATTCTATTGAAAATAACAAGAGAAAGCATAATAACTATGGTAGCTCATCTAATATTGTGGTCCTATATGTCTTTTTCATTTCATGTTTTTCTAGGAATTTATTTTGCTCTCTTATTTTGATCTGTTTTTCCCTATAATACAGAAAGGATAGATATACATATAGATTCACACATGGGAAGAATTTCTAAACTATTTATGGAAACATTATATAATACACGATATAATGAACAGATGCTCTAAAGAAGAAGAAACACTAAGAAACCCAGTGCTAATTCTGTAGCGTTATGTTATGAATTCTAGCAATACTACCATTCACTGTTCAGAGTGATATTAGTTTAGTCTCTTATGTTCAATTTCAGCATATGTAAAAATAAAAACAGCTAGTACAAACAGACTGAGAAACATTATAGTAGACATTATTGACTTCCCCAAAATCAGGTCTTGAAGACCTAAAAAGCCTTCATCATCTGTAATGATCTGATTAGTTCTATAATGTTCAGTATATATTCAATGTGTGTGAAGATGGGGACAACTATTTGGAAGAAAACTAGAGACAATAAGATAGACTGTGAAGATCTCCTGTGGATTTGCTTTGAAATCTGTTTCTTTAAATTGTTTCCTTATAAACTGTTTTGTTATGTTTAATCTTACCCTCTTTAAGATAAAAAACAAATGTGTAGGACTGATAACCATATTACTAAGTTCTTGTTTGATCATTGAGCAGAACTGTTTGCAGTGTCATTGTTTGAATATCACTTTGTAAGCTTAATTTTGTAACTCAAGCAACTATTTCTAAAATGACAGTATGTAAGTTATCAACTGGTGATTTCTTACTGTTTATTTTTCTGAAATTCTATATTGTTTCTACCCTTTTATCTGTTTTTTTCTTTAAATAAAAAAAGAGTTAAATATAAGATGTGCAGGAAATCTGTTCACACACAGTGATCCAAGCAATCCAGCTGAGGTCCTAGATCTCACAGCAATAGCCTTCATGAATCCACTGAAGACCGAGAGCCCATGACAGTGCTCCCCACAAGTCCAACTGGAGGCTTAGAGCCCATGACAATGACTCATGCAAGTCTGTCTCACAGATCTGCAGTGGGAAGGACCAAAGGTCAGTGGTGGAAACTACAAAGTTTGTGCCAGTGGGATGAAGGATCTGTACCAGCAGGCTGAATGTTCTGCACTGGAGCCAAGAAATGATGCTCAAGATAAGGACCAGGGCCCCCCTGAAAAGTACCACAGCTATCCTCAGCAATAAGGAGGTCTCAATCTCCTATGATAAGGAGAACAGTCGAGTTCAAATCAGGAAGCCAGTGTGACAAGCTTATCCTGGAGACTGAACAGCATACCACCCTCCCCTCTGGAGCCAGGAAATGATGCTCAGAGTAAGGACCAGAACTCCCCCAAAGTGAACACAGCCATTCTCAACAACAAGTTCCTGAACTCTACTCATGATGAGAACAGCCAAATTCGTATCAGGAAGGAAGCTCAGCAAGCTCCACAGGGAGAACCCATGGTAACAGGAAGACCAAACAACTCTTCCTCTCCAGGTCTCCTTTCTATGCTGACAACAATCCTCAGCTGGGCCATCCATGCTAAGCACCACATTGATCCAGTTCAGCTGGTGTTTAAATTGACCACTGGTTTTCAATCCACCACACTTGGATACCATTGAGAGCTTGTAAAGGAATCTGCTATGTCACCCAGGGCAAAGTATTTAACCATTTGGGCCTTTGATTGTCTCATCTTCTATGTGGGGATAGCACTACCTCACACATATAATTGTGGTGAGTTTAAGATGAAATAATATGAGAAAAGTACCTGGCAGTATTGTTCTCTACCTCAATGAATTATTTTTTTTTAATTTTATTTAAAAGGAAAAAGAGAAAAAACAAAACAAAACAAAGCAATGTAAGGGTACAAGTAATACAGAACTACAAAAAAAAAAAAAAAACTGCAAGAAATCACCAGTTAACAGACCACACATTATCATCTCAGAGATAGCTGCCCAAGTCACAGTATCAAAGCACACCAACTGAACACCCAAACAGAGAGACGGCAAACAGTTGTGTTCAATGATCCAACCAAAAACATTAATATGGTCAGCTATTTAATGCCCCTAAACACACTTGCTGTTGTATACTTTAGAGCACTTTTTTCCCCTCTCTTTTTTACAACAAAATTTACACATTTTGGGTTTTATTACTCCTTAGTTCTTATTACTTTTTTTTGGGGGGGGGATAAAGTCAAATATGGCAAAACAAAGCTGTCAATCAAACCAAGGATAGACATAGCACATGATGTAAAACAGAGTATAAGGTTATCAACAATGGTTATCAACGTTGTCTCGTTTCCTTAAAAAGAATTGTCTATCTCATTATATATTATAAAGTTGAACAAAACAGTAGAGAACAAGACCAATAAAACTTAGGCATTGTAAACATTGCAGGACTTCCAAAGGAGACAATAGTCAAACCAGAATGGGCATCTTAGTGAATCTTATTGCCTTCAAAGTAGTTGACTATACCCTCAAACTTGATACTATCGTACAGAATGGAACAGCGTCTAATCAGTCAAAACAAGATAGTGGGAGTATTACAGGACTTCAAAACAAGTTAATAGGAAATCAAAAAAGTTACTATTATATACCCTGCTAATTTTTTTAATTTTTACCCTTAATTAAAAAAACATAATAAATAACTAAATAATTTTTTAATGAATAAGGCAGAGATTGAAATAAAACAGGACATAACAATATAACAATACAGGTCAAAGCATGACTGTTTCAGCAACCTAGTGGTTCACCACCAAATAACCCGACTTAATAGTAGTTACCATAGTGTCTGTCTTTTTCCTTGAAATATTTGAATAAAACTTCATATACTATAGCTTCAAGTATTTCCATATCAAGAAGCCCAGAATAAAGCCTTTCCAATTAATAAGTGAAAACTTTATAAGGCTTCAAGGCCACATAATGGGGAATCATGATTACCACATACTTTTATTTATTTGAATCATTACTTACATTAGGGAAACTATTCGGTATTCATACATGCGAGATTGATTTATTTCACTTATGAGTATGGTCTCAAGCTGCGCCCATTTATTGATAAATATCTCAATGTGATCCTTCTTTATAGCTGAATAATAATCCATTGTATAGAAATACCACAACTTTTTTATCCATTCCTCAGTTGATGGACACTTGGATCACCAAGATCTGGCGATTATAAATTGTGCTGCTATAAACATAGGTGCACATATATCACTGTGGTATGATGCTTTCAGTTCTTCTGGGAATATGCCTAGAAGTGGAATAGCTGGAATAAATGGGACTTCCAATCCCAGCTTTTTGAGAAATCTCCAGACTGACCTCCACAAAGGCTGCACCAGTCTACACTCCCACCAACAGTGTAGGAGAGTTCCTTTTTCCCCACAGCCTCTCCAGCATTTGTTGTTGTTGGTTTTCTTGATCCTAGCCATTCTTTCAGGAGTGAGATGGTATCTCAGTGTGGTTTTAATTTGCATTTCTCTAATGACTAATGGTGATGAACATTTTTTCATGTATTTATTTGCCGTTTGCATTTCTTCATCTGAGAAGTGCATATTCATCTCAGATGCCCATTTTTAGATTGGATCTTTGAATTTTGGAGGTCTGAGTTTTTTTTAATTCTTTATATGTTTTAGACAAGAGTCCCTTGTCTGAGAGAGAGTTCACTAAAATCTTTTCCCAATTTGTGGGTTTTCTTTTTACCATGCTGCAGATTTGTTTTGACATGCAGAAACTTTTTAATAAGAAGTGGTCCCAGCTATTGATTCTGGGAAGTATTTCCCGTGTGGTTTGAGTCCTGTTCATGAATTCTCTACCTACTTCTATGTCTTCAAGGTTTCTACCCAATTTGTCTTCCAATAGATTTAGTGTTTCTGTTTTAATATTCAGATCTTTGACCCATTTAGATTTTAATTTAGTACATGGTGATAGACATGGGTCTAGCTTTAGTTTTCAGCAAATGGAGAGCCAGTTTTTCCAGCACCATTTATTAAAGAGACTGTCATTCTTCCAGTGAAACTGCTTGGCTCCTTTATCAAAGATAAAGTGGTTGAGTGTGTTTGTAGTTGTGGTTGTGTCTTCTAATCTATTCCATTGATCTTCGGCTCTGTTTTGATTTCAATACCATGTTGATTTTACTACTGTTGCTTTGTAGTATAACTTCAAGTCAGGGATTGTGATGCCTCCTGCTTTGTCTTTGCTGCTTAGAATTGCCTTTGCTATTCTAGGTCTCTTCTGGTTCCAGATGAAATTTAGGAGTGATTTCTCTAGATCTATAAAGTATGTTGATGGTATTTTTCTCAATGAATTATTAAGACTTTTTTATTTGATTTGATGTCCAAAGTTTGATTGAAGGTGCATGTTACAGTTTGCATGTGTTATGTTAGGACTCAAAACACAAATTTAATGTGCTGGAAACATAATCCCCAGTGTCATATTTAAATGGTATTTGGGAGAAAGTTCTTGGGAGGTGAGCAGGTTATAAAGGTCCTACCCCCAACCAGGCATGGTGGTACATGCCTGTAATTCCATAATCCCAGTACTCAGGAGGCTGAGGCAGGAGGGTAATTGCAAGTTCAAGACTAACTACAAAGTGAGTTCAGACAAACTCCATACAGAGACCCTGTCTCAAACAGACAAAAAAAAAGTCTTACCCTTGTGAATATGTTCATTCTTTAACATATTAATGCACTATGGGCTGTTGAGGAAGAGGCTGTGTTGGAAAATCCAGCTCTCTCTGCATGCTTGCTGTGTCTTACTATTACATACCTGTGTGTCTCAGGACTCTGTAGAGTCCACATCAACAAGAAGACACTAGACGCTCTCTCCCAAATTTAGACTTCACAGCCTCCAAAAGGTAAGAATTAAATATCTTCTCTTTATAAAGTACCCAGTCTGTGGTATTCAGTAATAGCAATGGAAAGTAAACTAAAACTTCAGAAAATTTAAAAGTCACAGAGAATTCTCCTTTCTGTAAGACTGCCAGACCCCCTTGGTCCACAGGTGACTACTTTAGTCCTCTGAGTGATATCCAGGCTTCCTGCCTACAGCCTCTCAAAATGAAGAGCCTCTTTTGGAGGAATTGCCACATGATTCTGGTTTTCTGTGCTGCATTTCTATTAACAACAGTGGGATTAAAGTCAGGAAGTTTTGCACCATGTGAAGTTATAACTGAAGTTCATGTTACCATTCCCTCACATTGTACTCAAATGTGTGTGAGTTCAAAACAAATTCAAAATCCTACTTGAATTTACATGAGGAGATTTTTTACTCAATATTCATTACATTATTCATTTAGTGAGTTTATTTAGCACCTGCTATGTGACAGGTACTGAGACAGACACTGCAGATCGATGTAAATAGGAAAGATGACCCTGCATTCAGGACACTTTCTATGGCAGAGAGAGACAAGAAACTATAGATGGTAAGCCAACAGGTGACAGAAATTATTGTACAATATAAGATTATGACTGAAGCACAAAGGAAGGAGCGGCTGTTTCTCCAGGAAGACAGTGAAATGTAAACCTAAGGAATTACTAGTAAAAACAGTCCAACAAATTTGGAGGACCGTGTTTTCCCAAACTGGCCACAGCCATAGGTCTGCCCCACGTGTACCTCCGGATCCTGCCCTTCTTTCCTTTGCCTCTGGATGGGGCTTTGGTGCCTTAACTAAGAGGGCACATGTGAAAGGATGTGGGACTTCTCAAGCAGATCATAAAAGACAATGCCATTTTTATTTGGCCTTTGTTAGGAGCTCACTCTGGAAACCCAGCCTCAGACCTGGCTGAATCAGCAGCAGCAGGTTGCCCGCCACGGAGGAGAAGCACCTTAGCAGGGGTGCTCGAGGCCTGCGCCACACCGTCCCAGGCCATGCTACACAGACCAACGGCAAGCCTTCCCCAGTCCCTGCAAACTGCAGCGTGTGAACACAATAAATGATTACGGTTGTTTTGCATCACTAAAGTTTGGGTTGTCAGTTACACAGCAATAGGTAATCAGCCCTACCCCTTTACTACCCCATGCCTAGGAGTGATAGCTGGTTCCTGAAGTTGCTCGTATCCAGGCATCTAGGCAGGAAACTCTGCATTAAATCCCCTATGAAGTGCATACAGCAGCTTCTGTTTTCTTGACTGAATCCTGACAGCGAATAGAAAAACATACACTCACATGCGCGCGCACACACACACACACACACACATGCACACATGCATACCCCACTGCTTAGGACCAACTCTCAGAAGTCCCTGGGACTCCTCCACATCACTTAAAAGGTGACCTCTGATACCACCAGAGCCTCCTAGAGCTGACTCCAGCACCGAGGCCAACATCTGCTCTAACTTTATGGTGCTTCTACGGTACAGGTGAGTAACTATTTTGACTATCATCCCTCTCTTTATAGAATATTTAGATAATTTTGATTCTAAATTCAGCGTAAGATCACTAGAAGCCTGGCATGATCTAACAGGACCTGAAGAATTACTGCTCTGTGCTGCATAGGTTGGAAGGTGAGCAAGAGTGAATTCTACATGTTAGGAGGTTACTATGCATGATCAGGTGAAAGCAGCCATGACTTAGACAAGGCTGGAGATATGGAGATGAGAATACAGATTCTGAATGGATTTACGAGGTAGAATACACAATATATGTTTGGAAACTGGTTTGATGCAGGGATGAAAAAGAGGCAGCAGGAAGAACTCTTAAGTTTTTGGCATGAGACATTCGGGGCCTAAGTTCCATTTGTTGATGGGAAATAGGAAGAAGCAGGTCAAGAGGATTAATGGTAAATTCAATTTTAGGTATATCTGAGTTAATGACTGTGGGCACCGGATGGGCAGACATTAAGTAGAGGCACTGGTGTACAGGTTTAAGCTTGGAAGACTGAAATCTTTACAAGACATAAAAGCTTTCCAAGTTAATGTACTATACAGTGTGTAGAGCCTCGAGAATGGGTAAAATAATCTAGGGCGGGATTGTAGAGAAAGAAGAGCATCCAGGATTGTGTCAGGAGCAAGCTCAAAGGAGGAAAGAATGGGACGGAAGGAGGGGAGGAAGAGAAAGAAATTTAAAAGAAAGAAAAGACTGAGAAGGCACAACCAACTAGAAAGAAAGAAGGGAGATTGTAAGAGTATTTCAAGATAAAGGTTCATATTTTTAAAAACTTTGAATCTAGTAAAATAAAGACTGAAAACTATTCTCTGGGTAACTTGGGATGTCAAGGTCTCAGCACCTGAACAAAGCTAGGATGGCTAGCTTTACATGGTCACCGTCACTGGGCTAAGGGATGCCCACAAGTCTGATGTAATGTTGTTGCTGGGTATTTCTATGTCATATTTCCAGAAGACATTAGCGCTTGAATCCAGGTGCCTGAGTAAATATCAGCTTCACCAGCGTGGGTGCACAGCATCCAACCACTGAGGACCTGACCAGGACAGCAGCTGGCACTCCCAGCTGGAGCTGGAGCATCCATCTTCTCCTGCCGTCAGGTGCTGGCTCTCTTGATTCTCGGGCCTTTGCCTTGAATCAGGACTTAAATGTGATCAGCCTGTGGTTTGTAGGTTTTCTGGTTAGGATTGGAACTCTGTCGCTGCTTTCCTGATCTTGTGAACCTTGCAATGGCAGATCACTGGACATCCCAGCTTCTCCACCTCCGTCACTGTGTCTCTGGGAATCCCTCTCTTCTCCTGTCCTCTCATCTCCTATTAGTTCTCAGGCTCTGAAGAATCCTTATTAATAGAAAGACCATTTTGATGGAGCGATTGGTGAGGGTTTGAATACCTAGATCCCAAAGGATTGAGAGTAAAAACCTGAGAAACTTGTCAATGACCAAAAATAGACAGAAGCAGCAAGATGGAAATGTAGAAACTCACAGAGATTGGCTTTTGTTTTGTTTTGTTTTTTTAACTGGGGAAAATTACGATATAAATTAGTGGAAGACACTAGCCTCGTATTCAGGAATAAGGCATGGTTCATGAGGCACAGTTTCTGCAAGGATGTGACAGAGGACATTCAAAGCAGAGCAAGGGATGGGTCACGTGTGAGAGGACAACCACTTTATATGTTGCAACAAGAGGAGGAGAGCGTGGAGCCCAGGTGCAGGAAAGTGTATAGATGGGGGGTGGAAATGAGGGGGATGTGAACTCACTCCTCCTAGAGGTCATCTGCTTTCCGGCAGAATTTTAAAGCTCAGCTATCAGGGGTAGGAGGATCGGGTCAGGGGTTCACAGATCCAGGCAGCCTAAGCTGATTAGAAAGATACCATATGATTAATGGGCAGCATTGAGATTATTTGCCATTATTGCAGGGAACATATTTGAAATGATACCGATCTATGAGATTTTCTCCCGAATCTCAACAACAGCTGAGGTGAAGATGCAGAGACTTATGAGCAGGAACAGCAGAACAGTGATAGAAAGAAGGGGCTGAATTTGTACGAGAAGAATTGTAAGGTAGAGTCCTAAGTTCAGCGGGAGACACAGAGGAGACAGAGGGGAAGTCTGGTGGGAATGGAGAGGGGCTGGGGCAGGAGGGGGCAGCAGGGTCAAGGAGCAGCCGTAGTCCTAAACAGGGGCCCACAGGATGCCAGGCTGCAGCAGGAGACGGAATTGCACACGGGGTTAGGTTCTCTGCCTGTGTGTTGACCTACATTCACAGCCTCTTTCCTGCCTCATCCATCCTACTTTGGTGATCATAAACGCTGATGTGTAGGGAACGTGACACAATAGAAAACCGTGTTCCAGTCTGTTATGCCTATACATTGTGTCAATTTGAGAAGTTTAGAAACTTGACTGAGCAACTCAGCAGGGAGCCAGGATCCTTACTTTGTAAATATCCTCATCCTGTGCAAGAGGAGGTCGCAGAAATTTTGTGAGTGGTACACCCACCCTGGAGGACAGAGGTGGGGCTGGAGGAGTGAGGGTTGCCTGCTTACAATGTAAGGGTGGAAAAGAGGCTTGCTTTTTCCCCTTTTGCTCTGGATGCTTCCTTGAAGGGTTGCCCCAGTGCCACGCCACCCTGCCTTGCAGCCAGCTGATTGTGGACTGAAACCTCCACAGTGAGCTAAATAAACCTTGCCTTCCTTCATTTTGGGTGTCTGGTGTTTTGTCCCAGCAACAAGAGAAAAGTAACCAAGACAAGGTCAGACAGACCTGAGCTGGGGCGGTGTCCCAATGCTGCCCCACCACGTGACCCAGGCCCCTTATTTACTCACTTTCAGCCTTTTCTCCCTAGTATCGCATGCTATTGTAAACTAGAATAAAATGGCATGCATAGGTACAGTTACACTGATAGATGTCCATGTCTATCGCTGAAATAGATGTCTATCTGGTATGTCTAAAACAGATGTGCAGTCTTCAACTATGATGGTTCAGCTTAGTTTCCTTGAGATTATAATAGTGCCAATGCCTACCCATAGAAACATTCCCTGTTGAGTACAAGACTCAACGAATGATATGAGGTCTTTAATCCTTTATTGAAAAATGTACTTTGTGTTCGGCTAACACAAATGTTCTGGGCATGTTTACTGAAGGTTGGCTAAGCATTTTCAAGTTAGGAGTATTAAGTGTATTTTCAACTTAATGTTGCAGCTTCTGATGGGTTTGCTGGGATGTAACCCCATTGTAAATTGAAGAGCATCTGTGTATAAGTTGTTGTCTATAAATGGATAGATACTGATACTAACTTGTAAGTAGATAGCGATTTATATCTGTGGATACACATGAAGTTCCAGCACACAGCAGATATTCCACAAATGTTATCCAATCACATGCTTCCAATTTCTCTCCTTCCTCCACACTTAAGAAGATAAGAACCAGCTGATTTAAATGATAATCCTCCCCCAGCACTCAGGCCTTAAGAATCTGTACTCTTAGGCCCCAGGAAGCCTCCTGACCCGCGAGAAAACAGAACCCACAGTGTGTGTATCCTGGCCACTCTGCTGGCATCACACAGCTGCTCACAGATCTTTCATTCAGATAGTGCCTGAGCCAGGCTGGCCAGCAGAGCAGACTGCAAATAGCCAGCTCTCTCACACAATCAAACGCTGAACAGAATGTTTGTGCTTTCTCGCCCCTATGTGAAGTCTGCTCTTGACTGCATGACAATAAATAGATTTTTTAAAAAATATGTGAATATTCATTTAGAAAATACATTGATCTCCAGGTTTCACCAGTGGATATCCAGATTGGCCTCTCTGTCTGGACTTTAGAAATGATACTACTAATGAGCAACCAGGGCACTGCCACTAGGAGGCCACATGCTCTTGGACAGGCATGTCTGTTTTCATGTTTACATCCCCACTATTTCCACAGTGGTATCCTGTCAGGCTGTGCAGCAAGCCCTGAGTGCTGGTTTGGGGCTCGGTATCTATGGTCACTATTTAGAGACAGTGGTGAATGTGGTATCCTTCTCTTTTCCAACTTAAAAAGAAAATTATTTATTGCAAAAATAACATCAAGACAAGCAACATGACCAGACAGTTTACTGAAAGAAAAATAGACCCCTGAACTGAACATACTAAAAAAATCAAATGTTTTTTTTTATTGATGTGCCCTTTCAGCATTTTGAATTTGTGAAATACTTGTGAATGTAGCTTTTAAAAATAAAAAAGGCAATGCCAAAGCCATGTGAGCTCCCAGGTCTGGACTCTCCCACCCTCTTGCCTGACTCCTCCCCCCATATATAGAAGTGAGCCCTGGGGAGCCTCCTCCTCCTACCCAGCCCACCTGCTGATGGCCCAAATGAAGCCCCCAAACTCAATCAATCAGTGTTTCCTAATGTTGCCTACTGTGTGTTCAACTCTTTCTAGACACAAAAGTGGTGGGGAGGAGGGATGTGGCAAAGAAATAGAAAGCCTGGGCCTTTCTCTCCAGGGTGCTGCCATGGCAACGGTCAGGGGTCTGCAGAGGGGGTGGGAAAGGGTGTCACTGCAGTGAGAGGCCAGGGCCCCACTCCGGTTCTTGCCCCATTTCATGCGTTCAGGGTGCAGCTGCCTCTTTGTCCTTTGTGAATGAAGCCACTGATTGTGGTTTCTGGGGCAATTTCCCAAAAGTGTGTCATGAGAAAGAGGCAAGATGTTAATGTGCTAGAGAAAAAAAAAAAAATAATTCCATAACCAGATGAGTTGGGAACATGAGGGTTAAAGGAAAACAAACAGGCTTTTGCCTTCAGACCTCGTAGCATTTACTCCACCATAGGCAGTTGAGTCTGGTGAGGGTGCTGGAGCTGGCTGTGTACCCCAAGTTTGCCTGGTTGCAGAGAAGGATGCCTTGAGGATCCACGGCCTGGTGACTCACTTTGGAAAATGTGGCTCCCAAAGACTTGTGTGATTAAATGACTGCAACAAGAGCCACCAACGGATTCTCCCAGATATTTCTAGGTCAAAGGAAGACATTCTCTCTGTCTTCCTTCAAAGCCTGGAAAATGGTAGAATTGAAGGGAAACAAGATCTTGGGCCAGCAGTCAGGCCCAGAGGAGAGAGGCCCAGAAGAGAGAGACCAGAGGAGATCAACAAGGAAAAGATTCAAAGAGGCAGCATTTAGGGACCCCCCCCCCCCCGTGCTTCAGCACAGTGTTTGCAAGGAGCCACCGAGCAATGGCTGCTTCTGTGGGCGAGACTGAGGGCAGCCTCCTAGCAGAATGCTCTAAGTCTGTTTACTAGTCCAGTTCACCATCTCAGTACCATTGACCTGGCTAGATACCCTGCCTACATGCATTTGTCTCCTACCATGTCTCTTCTCTGAGAAGCCCAGGTACAAACCATTAACTGTCCTGCAACACATCAGCCAGTTGCTAAGGAAGCTGCAGTGGGCTGATCCCTGGAATCTTGGGGAATTCATGGAAAACGTTACCTTAGCTAAAGTTGAAACTAATGCAATCCACATAAAACAGATTAAGTATTCCTTCTTCACCTATATAAATAATGTACCTTAAAATATCTATAGAAATGAAAGCAAACCCAAACAAAAGTCCAGATGATTAAAATGTGACTGTATATAAAAAATTTAATGCAGAAACCAAACCTTTTTTAGAGTAAATTTTGATTGGGGAAGACAAGATCCTGGGATATAGAAAAATGGTAACACTTTAATTCTTTATTTTAAAAAGAAAAAACAGTAAAATCAATGATACAAAATTTCCAAACAAGATAGCAGAAGAGCAACAATGGTTAATATGTTGCATATTGTTATTTTCAAAATAGTTGCTCATATTACAAGATATAGACATGAAAAATTGATCAAACAACATAAACACAAAACTTTCTCTTTAGTCAACTAATAGAAACTAGTAGTTTCTGTCTTAACTATCATATATATCTCACATATATATGATATAATTCATTTTCTCTTCCTTCTTTTCTGCTTTTGCTCATCCTAGTTTCTCTGTCCTTTCAAACAGTTTCTTCCTATTTCACAATACCTATTGTACATTTTGGATTGTATTACTCTTTCAACTTATTACAACTAGGGAGACACTATGATGTTTACATGTGTGTATGACTTATTCTGCTTATGAGTATGGTCTCAAGTTGCGTCCATTTACCTGTGAAAATCTCCAAGTTTATCTTTCTTTGTAGCTGAGTAGTAGTCCATTGTATAAAAATACCACATCTTTCTGTCCGTATCTCAGTTGATAGTGATGAGAGTTGTTTCCAAGATTTAGTTTTTGCAAATTGTGCTACTATAAATGTGGGTGCATATATATACAAGTGCAGTATTATGTTTTTAATTCTTCTGGGAAAATACCCAGAAGGGAAAGAGCTAGGTCAAATGGGACCTCTAATCTTGGATTTTTGAGGAATCTCCACACTGATTTCCAGTGATTCCATCAGTCTACACTTCCATCAACAGTGGAGAAAGGTTCTGTTTTATCCATCATCCCTCCAGCGTTTGTTATTCACTGATTTGTTGATGGCAGCCATTCTTTATTGTATGAAATGGAATCTCAGTATTGTTTTAGACTGAATTTCTCAAATGACCAATGATGGTGAGCATTTTTTCAAATATTTGTTTGCCATTTTTATTGCTTCATCTGAGAAGTGTGTATGCATCTCAGATGCCCAATTTTGGATTGAGTCTTTGAATTTTGGGGGATATGATTTTTCAGTTCTTTATACATTCTAGAGAGAAGTCCTTTGTCCAAGTGACAATTGGTTAAAATGTTTTCCCAGTTGGTGGATTATCTTTTCACTCTGTTGGTGACTTCTTTTGAGGTGCAAAAGCCTTTTAATAAAATGAGATCCCAGCTGTTGATTCATTGAAGTACTCCCCATGCAATTTAACTTTTGTTCATTAAGTCTCTGCCTACACTTATGTCTTAAAGATTTTTTCCTGCTTTCTCTTCCAGTAGAATTGAAGCTTTTGTCTTAATATTTCAATCCTTGATTCATTTTTACTTTAGTTTAGTATATGGTGATAGACATCGATCTTGTTTTAGTCTTTGTAGAGAGCCAGTTTTCCTAGGACAATTTAGTAAAGAGATTATCTTTCTTCCAGTGAACATGTTTGGCTCCTTTGTCAAAGATAAGGTGATTGAGTGTGTTAGTAGCTGTGTCTGCATCTTCTAATCCATTCCACTAGCTCTCAGGTCTATTTTGTTGTTTGTTTGTTTGTTTTTGCCATGCAATGCAAGCAGTTCAACAGAGGGAAAAAGCAGGGAACCAACAGCAGGAAAATATTGTGACAAATGTAAGCCAACACATATCAATTATAACCATCAATGTAAATGGCTTCAACTAACCAATCAAAAGAAACAGACTGGCAGAATGGATCAAGAAACAGGATCGACAATATGCTGTACACAAGAAACACATTTAACTCAAGCAGAAATTCATACATGAAAGGCAAAGGATGAAAAACAATACTTTATGCAATGGGAACTCAAAAAACTAGAGGTGGCTATTCTATTTGCAGACAATGTGAACTTCAAACCAAGAATGATTAAGAGACAAAGAAGGTCACTTCATACTGGTTAGGGGAAAACTCCAAGAGAAAGAGGTAGCAATCATAAATATGTATGTACCAATAACGGGAGCACACAATTATATAACACAACTATTAAAAGAAATGAAAAAGTAAATAGGCAATAACACAATTATATTGAGACCTTAACATTCTATTGGCACAAAGGGGTACATCAACTAGACAAAAAAAAATCAGCAAAGAAGGAGTGGGAGGAGCTGAAGATCTGCACAGCAAACTCCACCTAGCCATGCTGCCTCGGTAAATCACTTGGATCCCGGTAGGGACCTGCCCAGCAAACCCCTACAGCCAAGGAGCTTTGGAATGTTGCTTGGGTCTTGGTTGGGCTCTGCTCATTGACTCCAAACAGCCAAGGAGCTTTGGTACATAGCATGTTACCTGGTAGGGTCCCACGGAGTGAGCCCAAGCAGCCAGGGAGCTTTGGTGCACTGCATGGCGAGAGCTGAAGGACTCCACAGCATACTGCACCTAGCTGTTCAGCCTTGGTACACCATACAGAACCCGGTAGGGCCCTACCCAACAACCTCAAGCAGCCAGGGAACATTGGCATTCCATGTGGGGTTTGCTGAAGGTCTGCCCGGCATACCTCTCCCAGTTGGGGAGCATCCAAGTGCCATTAGGCACCTGGTAAGGCCTGCCTAATGACCTCCACTCATCTGGGGAAACTCCCTCCAGTACAGACAGCCATCCTCAACCCAGGAAACAACTGAGACTTTGCATTTGGCTCCCCCACGGGGATACAGGAAAATGACAAAATGAAAGAGCAAAATGCAATCTCAAACCTCCAGCCCATTCCAAACAAGTCTAGAAGACATGGACATAGTGTAAGAAACACACCTGAAACTCCAGACATGACAGTAACTAAAATAAAGAAACAATTTCATGAAGCTGTAAGGGAACTCAGATCAGAAATAATCTCCCACATTAAATAAGAAGTGATAAATGTAATGAAAGAAATGCTGAATTCATCTAAAGAAGACATAGTTAAGAAAATAGAGGAGCACTGCAAAATGATGGAAACCTTGAATGAACAGGTTAAGAAACAATGAGAATGCATGAAACAGATTCAAGGAGATATCCAGGAAATCCAAAATTCCATCAAAAGTTGGCAAAACTGCCTGAATGAATGTGAAGATAGACTTTCAGACCCTGAAGACAAGATGGCAGCTAGTGAACAAGAAAGTAAAGATATTTTTTAAAAATAATGAAGAATAGATAACAATTCAACAGTTGTAAGACAATGCAAAGTAAAACAAAGTAAGATTGACAGGGATAAAGTAAAAAGAAAATTAAAAGACTACTTACAGAAGTAGTAACTGAAAATTTCCAAAACATGGGAAAGGAAAGTGACATACAGATAAGTGAGGCATGTAGAACTCCAGTTAGCCATATCCAAAATAAAACTACACCCAGACATATAATAATCAGCATCCCAGAAATTCAACATAAGAACAGAATATTGAAAGCTGTTAGAGAAAAGAAACAAATCACCTATAAAAGAAAGCTCATCAGAATCACAGCAGATTTCTCTACACAAACCATGAAGTCAAGAAGAGCATGGAGTGAAGTATTTTAAATCCTAAAGGAAAATTATTTCCAATCCATATTGATGTATCCTATTGGGAGCCATTGAAGCTGGAATTTGATCTAGTGCATGACCCTACCAGAAAACAAAGAGCACCTGAATCAGCCATGTGAAGAAGTTGCTATAACCCAGAAAAACACCAAGCTCCTGGACAATCCAAACAATGGGTTGCTAAGCAGAGGGGCTGAAATTGACATTATCCTTCCCAGTAAATAATTAAACTTGCTGCATTGATTGAGTATGACATTTCCTCCAATCAGGAGAGTAAGGGCTCTACCTGACACTAGCTTTGTCTTTTCTTTATTTTTCTCATCCTCTCATGGTCCTTCACACCAAGAACCTCAGGATCTGCATGGGTCATGGCAGCACCCTGCAAAACTGTCTTTCAAAATCAATGGAGAAAAAAGATACTTCCATGATAAAGAACAACTAAAAAAAATCATAACCACAAAAGCAACCTTGCAAAGAAGACTGAAAGATATTCTAGATAGATATAAAAATAACTACAACTTCAAGAACACCACCAGAAAAAGCCACAAAGCAGGGCAAACAATTCAGTGGAAGGGAAGGTAAAGAACCAACAACAGAAAGATAACATGAAAAAATAATCCTATATATCACTTATAACCATTAATGTAAATGGCCTCAATTCATCAATTAATTAAAAGAAACAGACTGGCAGAATAGATCAAGAAACAACATCCAACATTCTTGTATACAAGAAACCCAAAAGGAAATTCATAGACTGAAAGTCAAGGTATGGAAAACAATACTCCATGCAACAGGAACACACAAAAGCAGGGTAGCTGTTCTGTTTGCAAACAATGTGAGCTTCAAACCAAGAATAACCAAAAAGATAAATAAAGTCACTACATACTGGTTTGGAGAAAACTTCAAGGGGGAATACATATGCACCAAATATGGGAACACCCAATTATATAAAACAAATATTAATAGAAATGAAAAATCAAATAAGCAATAGCACAATTATAACAGGAGACCTTAACACCCCATTGACACAAAGAAATAGATCGACTAGACAAAAAAATCAGTAAAGAAATAACAGGACTGAATTACACCTGTGAACAAATGCACTTAGTAGCTGGGTATGAATGTTCCACCCAACAACATTAGAATATATGTTCTCAGTTTCACATGGGACATTCTCTAAAATAGAGCATATACTAGCCCATAAAACATGCTTAAGTAAATGTAAAAGAATTGAAATTATGCCATACATATTATCTGGTCACAGTACCATGAAACTGGAAATCAATGATAAAAGAAACTGCAAAAATCTCATAAACACATGGAAATTAGATAATACACTTCCAAACAATCAACGGATCACCGAGGAAATTAAAGAAAAAATTAAACAATATCTACAAGCAAATGAAAATACAATACAACTTATTGGAACCTGTGGGATGCAAGGAAAGCAGTTCTCAAAGGGAAATCTATTGCAGTGATTTCCCACATCAGGAAAACAGAATGAACACAAATAATCTGATGTTACACCTAAAACATCTGGAAAAAGAAGAGCAAGTCAAGCCCAAAAAGAAGGGAGGAAATTGTAAACATCAGAACAGAAATCAATGCAATAGAGACTAAGAAAATAATACAAAGAATTAATGAATCAAAGAGTTAGTTCTTAGAATAATTAAATTTGATAAGCCCCTAGACAATCTTATTTTACAAAGGAAAGAAAAAACTCAGATTCATGCAATAAGGAGTGAAAATCACTACAGATCCTGTGGAAATACAGATTATCAGCAATACATACTTTGAAAACCTTTACTCACATAGGTTCAAAAACACAGAAGGAACAGATAGATCCCTAGAAATACATGAATTACCAAAGCTGGATCAAGAAGATGAAAGACTAGCCGGGCGTGGTGGCTCACGCCTGTAATCCCAGCACTCGGGAGGCTGAGGTGGGAGGATCGTTGCGAGTTCAGGACCAGCCTGGGCTACAAAGTGAGTTCAAGGCCAGCCTGAACTGCATAGAAAGACCCTGTCTCAAAAAAGACAAAAAAGAAGATGTAAGACTGCTGAATAACCCAATGTCAGCCAATGAAATTGAAAGTGTCATTAGAACCTTACAAACAAAGAAAAGCCCAGGTCCTGATGGATTCACAGCTGAATTCTACAAGAAATTCAAAGAAGACTTAATGCAAAAAAAAAAATCAAAATCATCAATGTAACTCATTCCTGGAAGCAATTATTACCCAAATACCAAAACCAGAGAAAAACCCAACCAAAAAACAGAACTACAGGCCAATCTCTCTAATGGACATAGATGCAAAAATCCTCAATAAAAAGATGGCAAATCAAATGCAGCAAGTCATCTGTTGTGGGAATGTAGACTGGTAAGACCACTGTGAAAATCAGTCTGGAGAGTCCTCAAAAAGCTGGGATTGGAGGTCCCATTTGACCCAGCTATCCCACTTCTGGGCATATTTCCAAAAGAACTGAAATCATCATACCTTAATGATACATGTACACCCATGTTTATAGAAGCATAATTTATAATAAGAAAATCTGGGAAACAACCAAATACTCATCAACTGAAGAAAGGATTAAAAAGATGGGATATTTTTATGTAATGGAGTACTACTCAGCTATAAAAAAGGATCACATTGAGGCTTTCATAGGTAAATGGATGCAGCTAGAGACCATACTCATACATGAAATAAATGAAACTCACATTTGTAAATACCATACTGTCTCCCTAGTATAAGAAACTGAAAGAGTAAATAAGATACAAAATCTTCACTAAATACTGTGGAAGAATAAGAAACTGCTCAAAGAGGAAAAAGTAAGTCATTGGGGAAAGGAGGAAAGAAGGAACAGAAAAGAAAAAATATCTTAAGTGTGTATATACACACTTAAGATAGCTAAGATGATTGTATTAATAAATCTATTAATTCTTGGAACAAAACAGTTATCATTCATAGGATTAGATCAAATTTGCATGCCTATATCTGGATATCTAAGCTACTGTTTTGCAGATAACTATGCAAAATAACAATGTTTGTTATGCTACAACCACCTTGTTTTGAAAGTCTGTATTGTTATTGTTTTGGGTTTTCTGTTATTGTTATTTATTTGTCTCTTTTGTTTCTTTTCTTCTTGTACTTTTCTTTTCCTTTAATACAGAAATGTTAGATGTACATGTATAGGATTATACATGCCTAGAATTTCTCCTAAGGAATTTACAAGAGTTGATTTTATTATGTGTGATGATATGAACAACTATTTTGAAGAAAATAAAACATTATGGTAGCCATTGCTGACCTCCTATCATCTTGTTTTGAAGTCTTATAATGTTTTTCTTCTTTGCTTTGATTGGATTTAGTCTGGTTTCTATTATTTGATTTTAATATGTATGAGCGTATGGACAGCTATTTTGAAGAGAACAAGACATGTTAGCCATGGTTGATTTCCTATTGTCTGATTTTGAAAGCTCGTAATGCTTTCATTCTTTTGTTTTGGCTGGGTTTATACTGTTTGTTTTATTTGAATTTACTGTGCGTGAAGATATGGACAACTATTTCAAAGAAAACAAAAGACATGATAACCATTGTTCATTTCTTCTTGTCTTGTTTCAAGTCCTGTGTTGTTGGCATTGTTCTGTTCTGATCTACTTCATTCTATTTTGTTTGTTTTATTCTCTTTAAAATAAAATAAAGATAAAAAAACAAAAAATCAGCAAAGCAATTTCACAACTTGACCAAACCTGTGAAGAAATGGACTTAGCAGATATTTAATAACCAAATTCAGTAGGGTTCTTGGATACAAAATGAACACTCAAAAATTGATAGCAGTGGGCTGAGAATCAAACATCTCATCCCTCCATTAGCAAATGGGAGCAAGAGGTCTGAGCATCTCTTGGGACACTGACCTTATAGCAAATATGGGGGATTTCCTTCCACCATCTCTTTGAAGGCAAATATTGTTATCACTGTTTTTCTTTGTTCTGATTAATTGTATTGCTGTATTCAAAGCTCTGTTCTGGTAGATTTTATGATGTTCTGTATTTGGTTTGATTTTGCTATGCCTGATTGAAGGGACAACTATTGTGAAGATAATGAGATATACTATGGTACCTATTACTGTTATCCTGGTAACCTGCTGTGAAGTTCTGTACCAATTTCACAACGTGGTCTCGATTGGCTTTGTTCTGTCTTGTTCTGTTGTATTTTACTACCTTCAAAATAAATAAATAAATAGCATTCTGTACACAAACAACAAACTCACAAAGAGAGAAATCAGGGAAACCACACCTTTTAATAGCATCAAAAAAATGAAACATTTAGGAGTCAATCTAACAAACGAAGTAAAAGATCTGTATATTGAAAAGTGTAGAACTGTGAAAAAGGAGGTTGAATAAGATAACAGAAAATGGAATAACATCCCTTGCTCATGAACAAGAAGAACCAGCATGGTGAAAATGGCTCTACTCCTAAAAGTGTTACACAGGTTTAAAGTGATCAAAATACCATTATCATACCTCACAGAACTAGAGAAAACATTGCTAAAATTCATGTGGAACCAGAGAGACCCAGAATAGCAAAGACATTTCTGGGCAACAGAGGCAAGGAAGGAAGCATCACAATCCCTGACTTGTAACTATACTATAAAACTACTGTGGCAAAACCAGCATAGTACTGGCAAAAAACAAACCTAAGGATCAGTGAAACAGATTAGAATATCCAGACAAAACTACAAACACACTCAGCCACCTTATCTTTGACAAAGAGATTTAACATGTCCCTAGAAGAAAGATAACTTTTTAATAAATTGTGCCGCAAAAAATTAGCTCTCTACATCCCAAAGACTAAAATAGACCCATGTCTATTGCCATGCATTAAAGTCAAAATAGATCAAAAATCTAAATATTAAAACAGAAAGAGAAAGTACATAGAAATCTTGAAGACATAAGTATAGGCAGAGACTTCATGAAAAAACCAACAATGCATAGGAAGTACTTCAAAGAATCAACAACCAGCTTCCGGGAGAACATGGCGGACAGATAGCAGCAGCTATGGAGGCTCTCTGAAAGAACCAGCTTGGAATTCAGGAATGGTGCAGAGTAAGGAGTCGTGAGCAGGTGGAGATATGCCCTGCTGACCCAAGAACGAACTGGGCTGAGAGAAACCAACTTGGAGTGCAATCCTGGTGCTATAACAGGAACAGAAAAGCCTCAGTGTGGAAGCTGGAGCCCGCACCATTGGAAGCCGCGATTTGGGTTTCCTGCCGCACGGCGGCTGTGTCTATTTTGGCTCGGCAGGGAGAGAGACTCGCTCTGAGAACGGGAATCGGCGAACAGAGTTGCGGTGAGGTGAGTGAGAGAAACTGACACTCTTCCCACGGTTTGGGAGACTCCAACAGAGGACATTCTGGGACTGGGCAGACTTGCGGGAGCAGGGTGCTGCGGCGACTTCAGCCACGTACCCCCCTCTCAAGCGGGATTGGTGAGAAGTGCCTAGCCTACGTGACGCTGCTGGCTGAGACCCACTGGGCTAGCACAACCCAGATCCCAGAGCCTGAGAGTGGCCTGGAGGGGCAGACCCCGCATAGGTTGCCTGATCTGCAACTTCCTGGTGTGCTGCGGTGGGCGGGAACACCTAGCCAGTGCAATTCAATCAGACTGTGGCTGACAGGAAGGGAAGCTGGGCCTCCTATATACGCTTGCATATATAAGGAACAAAGAATATGGGAAGAGGGAGTAACAACAAGAAAGGCCCTTCGGCCCCCAATCCTGAGAAACAGGCAATAGTGGACACCACACCAATAGACATAAAGCACCATCTAGAGAGCTTCATAGATCAGTTCAGGAATGAAGTTATTAATGACCTGAAGCTAGAAATAAGCAGAATAGTTAGAGAAATGCTAAGCACCACCCAAGAAAAAACAGATGGTGGAATGGAAGATCAGAAAAAGAGGGGAGAATTGTTTGATGGAGAAAATAGAGAAAGCATAGAATACGTGAAGCAGGTTCAAAGAGACTACCAGGAAACTAAAAAGTCTATCAAAAACTGGCATAACAGCTTGAAAGAAACTAAGGACAGACTATCTGAACTAGAGGGCAGATTAGTAATATGGGAGAATGAAATGAAAAACTTCTTAAAAGTAACAAAGAAACAAACAGCAATAATACAAAGACTAGAAGATGACAAGAGGATCCATAACTTAAGAATTAGGAACATAAAAGAAGAAGTAGGGACACAAACAAATGAACTACAAAAGCTACTCACAGAAATAATCCAGGAGAATTTTCCTAATTTAGCAAAAGGTAAAGATACTCAGTTGTATGAAGCATACAGGACCCCAGCCACCTACAACCCAAACAGAGCAACACCCAGGCATATAATAATAAAAATTCCAGAAATTCAATACAAGAACAGAATATTAAAAGCTGTCAGAAACAAGAAACAGATCACTTACAAGGGAACACCCATCAGAATTACAGCAGATTTCTCTGCACAAACCATCAAATCACGAAGAGCGTGGGGGGAAATAATTCAAGCTTTGAAAGATAATAATCTCCAGCCAAGATTGATATATCCTGCACAACTATCCCTGGAAATTGATGGAAAAACAAGGTGCTTCCAGGATAAAGAGGAACAAGGGGAATTTGCAACCACCAATTCAACTCTACAGAGAATACTGCAGGATATTCTAAAAAAGAAAAATACAAAGAATCCAGAAATAGTGGCAGAGAGGCCACAATGAATGGAGCAGAAAACAAAATGAAGAAGACAAACTGACAACTAATGACAGAAAAAGAGCTCAACAGAAATGAGGCAGAGAAGACTGGATGATAGGAACAGCTATTTTGGAGAAAATTACATCTTAATAGGTAATACTGATTTAGTATCATCTTGTTTTAAAGTCTCATCAAGCTTTTGTTCTTCTGTCTCCATTGGTCTAAACAGGTTGTATCTTATTGGATTTTATTATGTATGATAGTATAAGCAAAAACTTTTAAATACAAGGAGATTATACAGAAACCATTGTTCATTTTCTGTTGGTTGATTCTAAATACCCTGTAATGCTGTCATTCTCTTAAATGGTTTTACATTGTTTTGATATATTTGATGCTACAGTATACGAAGTTATACTCAAAGATTTCAAGGAAAGAGACAATATGGTAACTACTTTTATGTCAGGATTATCTTGTGGTGAAACACTATTCTGCTTAAATGGTTATGTTTTGATCTGCGCTGTTTTGCTGTTATGCCCTCTTTTATCTCAATCTCTACTTCATTATTTACTTTTTTATTTTTATCCTTTTAATTAAGGAAAAATAAATAAAAAATAGCAAGATATATTATAGTAACCCACTTTGACTTTCCATTATCTTGATTTAAAACCCTATATTACTCTCACCATCTTGTTTTTGACTGATGTCCCCCTATTCTGTTTTGCTTGATGGTACCAGGTTCAAAAGTTTAAGCAACAGCTGTGAAGATAGTGAGATTCATTATAATGCCCATTCTCGTTGACTATTATCTACTTTTGAAGACCTATAATGTCTCCAATGTTTTGGTTTTGTCAGTTTTGTTCTTTACTGTTTTGTTGAATTTTATTATAACTGATGATATAGGCAATTCTATTAGAGATAGTGGGAGGCATTATGGTAACCATTGTTGATCACCTTGTATTATGCTTTTACATTATCTATTGTGTCCACCCTTTTGATTTGATTACTCTGTTCTATTATGTCACATTTGGTTCTACTCCCTTCCAAAAAAGTAATAAGAACTGTGGGAGCAACAAAACCCAAAATGTGTAATTGTCATTGTACAAAAGAGAGGAAAAGAAAGTGCTTTAAATGATATAACTGCATGTATATATAAATGTATAAGATAGATAATGATATCACTGAGTTTTTTTGGATCATTGAACAGAACTGTTTGCAGTCTCACTGTTGGAATGTCCACTTTACAAGCTTTAATTTTGTGACTTGAACAATTATTTCTAAGATGACAATATGTAATCCATTAACTAGTGATTTCCTACTATTTATTTTTTTCTGTAAATCTGTATAACTTGTACCCTTTCTATGCTTTTTTTTCCTCCTTAAATAAAATTAAAAAGAAAGAAAGAAAAAAAAGAATCAACAACCAGAATTGCATCTTATTAAAAATGTTTTTGCACCTCAAAAGAAATTACTAACAGAATGAAAAGGCAACCCATCGACTGGGAAAAAATTTTAACCAATTGTCGCTCAGATGAAGAGTTTCTATCTACAACATGTAAAGAATTGAGGAAAAAAAGTATATGCCCCCAAATTCAAAGACCTAATTCAAAATTTGGCATTTGAAATGAATATACACTTCTCAGATAAACAAATACAAATGGCTAATAAATATATGAAAAAATGCTCAGTATCACTGGTCATTCAAGAAATGTAAATTAACACAACACCAAAATTCTTTTTTTTAAGAGGAAAAAGAGAAAAACACAAAACAAAACAAAGCAGTGTAAGGTTACACATAATACAGAACTACAAAAAAAAAGCATAACAGTAAGAAATCAACTGTTAATAGATTACATATTATCATCTTGGAAATAGTTGCTCAAATCACAGTATCAAAGAATACAAAGTAGACATTCAAACAGAGAGACTGCAAACAGCTATGTTCGATGATCCAAAAACATTAATATAGTCAGCTATTTAACACCCCTAAACACACTTGCTGTTATATCCGTTAGAGCTCTTTTTTTTTTCCTCCCTCTCTTTTTTACAACAAAATTTACACATTTTGGATTTTATTACTCCTTAGTTCTTATTACTTTTTTTGGGGGGGAGAGAATAAAGTCAAATATGGCAAAACAAACCTGTAAGTCAAAACCAAGGCTAGACATAGCACATGATGTAGAACAGAGTACAAGGTTATTAACAATGGTTATCAACGTTGTCTCTTGTTTCCTTAAAAGGAATTGTCTATCTCATTAGATATTATAAAGTTGGACAAAACAGTAGAGAACAAGACCAATAAAACTTAGGCATTGTGAACATTACAGGACTTCCAAAGGAGACAATAGTCAAACCAGAATGGGCATCTTTGTGAATCTTATTGCCTTCAAATTAGTTGCCTATACCCTCAGACTTGCTACTATCGCACAGAATGGAACAGAGTCTAATCAGTCAAAACAAGATCATGGGAGTATTACAGGACTTCAAAACAAGTTAATAGGAGATTGAAAAGAGTTACTATTATATATCCTAATTTTTTTAGTTTTTCCCTTAATTAAAATAAACATAAGAAATAGCTAAATAATTTTTTTAAAGAATAGTAGTTACCATAGTGTCTGTCTTTTTCCTTAAAATATTTGGATAAAACTTCATATACTATAGCTTCAAATATTTCCATATCAAGAAGCCCAGAATAAAGCCTTTCTAATTAATAAGTAAAAATTTTATAAGGCTTCAAGGCCACACAATGGGGAATCATGATTATCACATATTTTTATATATTTGAATCATTACTTACATTAGGGAAACTATTCGGTATTCATACATGCGAGATTGATTTATTTCACTTATGAGTATGGTCTCAAGCTGCGCCCATTTATTGATAAATATCTCAATGCGATCCTTCTTTATAGCTGAATAATACTCCATTGTATAGAAATACCACAACTTTTTTATCCATTCCTCAGTTGATGGACACTTGGGTTGTTTCCAAGATCTGGCGATTACAAATTGTGCTGCTATAAACATAGGTGCACATATATCCCTGTGGTATGATGCTTTCAGTTCTTCTGGGAATATGCCTAGAAGTGGAATAGCTGGAATAAATGGGATTTCCAATCCCAACGTTTTGAGAAACCTCCAGACAGACCTCCACAAAGGCTGTACCAGTCTACACTCCCACCAACAGTGCAGGAGAGTTCCTTTTTCCCCACAGCCTCTCCAGCATTTGTTGTTGTTGGTTTTCTTGATCCTGGCCATTCTTTCAGGAGCGAGATGGTATCTCAGTGTGGTTTTAATTTGCATTTCTCTAATGACCAATGATGATGAGCATTTTTTCATGTATTTATTTGCCATTTGCATTTCTTCATCTGAGAATTGCATATTCATCTCAGATGCCCATTTTTGGATTGGATCTTTGAATTTTGGAGGTCTGAGATTTTTAATTCTTTATATGTTTTAGACAAGAGTCCCTTGTCTGAGAGAGAGTTCACTAAAATCTTTTCCCAGTTTGTGGGTTTTCTTTTCACTATGCTGGAGATTTCTTTTGACATGCAGAAACTTTTTAATAAGAAGTGGTCCCAGTTATTGATTCTGGGAAGTATTTCCCGTGCAGTTTGAGTCCTGTTCATGAATTCTCTACCTACTCCTATGTCTCCAAGGTTTCTACCCAATTTGTCTTCTAATAGATTTAGCGTTTCTGTTTTAATATTCAGATCTTTGACCCAATTAGATTTTAATTTAGTACATGGTGATAGACATGGGTCTAGCTTTAGTTTTCGGCAAATGGAGAGCCAGTTTTTCCAGCACCATTTATTAAAGAGACTGTCGTTCTTCCAGTGAACCTGCTTGGCTCCTTTATCAAAGATAAGGTGGTTGAGTGTGTTTGTAGTTGTGGTTGTATCTTCTAATCTATTCCATTGATCTTCAGCTCTGTTTTGATTCCAATACCATGTTGATTTTACTACTGTTGCTTTGTAGTATAATTTCAAGTCAGGGATTGTGATGCCTCCTGCTTTGTCTTTGCTGCTTAGAATTGCCTTTGCGATTCTAGGTCTCTTCTGGTTCCAGATGAAATTTAGGAGTGATTTCTCTAGATCTATAAGGTATGTTGGTGGTATTTCTATTGGGATTGCATTGAATCTGTATAAGAGTTTTGGGAGAATGGCCATCTTCACAAAGTTTGTTCTTCCTATCCATGAGCAAGGGATGTCTTTCCATTTTCTGAGATCATCTTCAATTTCCTTTTTCAGTGTATTATAGTTTTCACTTTATAAGTCTTTCACTTCTTTCGTAAGAGTAATTCCTAAATATTTCATTTTTTTGCTTGCTAATGTGAATAGTCCAGTTTCCCTTATTTCCCTCTCTGTGATTTTGTTGTTTGTGTATAGGAATGCTATTGATTTCTGAGTATTGATTTTGTATCCAGCCACATTACTGAATTTATTTATTGTATCTAAGAGTCTTTCAATGGAGCTTAGGGGGTCTTCTATGTAGAGTATCATGTCATCTGCAAACAATGACAACTTAACTTCTTCTTTTCCTATCTTTACCCCTTTTATTTCTCTTTCTTGCCTAATTGCTCTGGCTAGTACTTCCAGTACTATATTTAATAGGAGTGGTGATAAAGGACATCCTTGTCTTGTGCCTGATTTTAAAGTAAAGGCTTTCAATTTTTGGCCATTCAGTATGATGCTGGCTGTTGGTTTGTCATAAATGGCCTTTATTATATTGAGGTAAAGACCATCTATTCCAATTTTCTGTAGAGTTTTTATCATGAATAAATGTTGGACCTTATCGAAGGCTTTTTCTGCATCTATAGAAATGATCATGGGATTCTTATTTTTGGCTTTATTGATATGGTGGATTACATTTATTGATTTGCGTATGTTGAACCATCCTTGCATTCCTGGGATGAATCCCACTTGGTCATGGTGTATAATCTTCTTGATGATTTGCTGGATCCTATTTGCCAATATTTTATTGAGGATTTTTGCATCTGTGTTCATTAGGGAGATCGGTCTATAATTCTCTTTTTTAGTTGGGTCTTTCTCAGGTTTTGGTACTAGAGTAATATTTGCTTCCAGGAATGACTTAGGAAGGATCGCTTCCCTTTCAATTTCATTGAATAGTTTGAAGAGTGTCGGCATTAGGTCTTCTTTGTATTTCTTGTAGAATTCTGCAGTGAATCCATCTGGGCCTGGGCTCTTCTTGGTGGGTAAGGACTTAATTACATTTTCAATTTCAGTAACCGAGATTGTGTTATTCAACAATTTTACATCCTCTTGATCTAGCTTTGGCACTTCATATGCTTCTAAGAATCTGTCTATTTCTTCTGTGTTATCAAACTTTTGAGAGTAGAGGTTTTCGAAATAGGTGTTGATGATCTTCTGTATTTCTATTGGGTCTGTAGTGACTTCTCCTTTTTCATTTCTTATTGCATGAATTTGAGCTTTTTCTTCCCTTTTTTTAATAAGGTTGGCTAGGGGCTTATCGATTTTATTTATTCTTTCAAAGAACCAACTCTTTGATTTGTTGATCCTTTGGATTGTTTTCTTAGTCTCTATTGCATTGATTTCTGCTCTGATTTTTATAATTTCCTCTCTTCTTTTGGCTTTGGGCTTGACTTGCTCTTCTTTTTCTAGCTGTTTGAGGTGTAGCATCAAGTTATTTATTTGTATTCGTTCTGTTTTCCTGATGTGGGAACTCAGTGCAATAAATTTTCCTCTCAGGACGGCTTTCATTGCATCCCACAGATTCCGGTAAGTTGTATCTGCATTTTCATTTTCTTTTAGGTATTGTTTGATTTCTTCTTTAATTTCTTCTGTGACCCACTGATTACTCAAGAGTGTGTTATTCAGTTTCCATGTGTTTGTGGGATTTTTGCAGTATCTTTTATCGTTAATTTCTAATTTCAGAGCGCTGTGATCCGATAACATGCAAGGGATGATTTCAGCTCTTTTGCACTTGTTTAAATATGTTCTGTGAGCTAATATATGGTCTATTTTAGAAAATGATCCATGTACTGCTGAGAAGAATGTGTATTCTGATGTTGTTGGGTGGAACATTCTGTATATGTCTATCAAACCCATTTGTTCACAGGTATGATTTAGTTCTGTTATTTCTTTACTCATTTTCTGTCTGGTCGATCTGTCCCTTGGTGTCAATGGCGTATTAAGGTCTCCTGTTACAATTGTGTTACTGATAATTTGAGTTTTCATTTCTGTTAATAATTGTTTTATATAACTGGGCGCTCTGGAGTTTGGTGCGTATATATTTAAGATAGTTATCTCTTCCTCTTGGAGTTTTCCCCTTACGAGTATGTAGTGACCTTCTTTATCCTTTATGGTTATTGTTGGTTTAAAGTTCACATTGTCTGCAAACAGAATGGCTACTCCTGCCTTGTTTTGGATTCCTGCTGCATGAAGAATTGTTTTCCATCCTTTGACTTTCAGTCTGTGAGTATCCTTCTGGGTTAGGTGGGTTTCCTGTAAACAGCATATGGTTGGATTTTGTTTCTTGATCCATTCTGCTAGTCTGTTTCTTTTGGTTGGTGCATTGAGACCATTTACATTAATGGTTATTACTGTGAAATGTTGGTTAATTGTAGGAATCTTATCTCTCTGCTGTTGCATCTTTATCTTTCTGTTATGTTTAATTATTTGCTTTGCTTAGTGGTTTTTTCCTTTGTGTATCTAAACTGTCTTTCAATATTTTTTGCAGGGTTGGTTTGGTGTTCATGAAGTTCTTCAGCTGTTCTTTGTCATGGAAGTATCGTATTTCACCATCTATTTTAAATGATAGTTTTGCAGGATATATCAGTCTAGGTTGGAAATCATTTTGCTTTAGGATCTGGAATACTTCACTCCATGCTCTTCTTGACTTTATTGTTTGTGATGAGAAGTCTGCTGTGATTCTGATAGGTTTTCCTTTATAAGTGATCTGTCTTTTCTCTCTGACAGCTTTTAATAATCTATTCTTGTGTTGGATTTCTGGGATGGTGATTATTATATGTCTGGGTGTAGTTTTATTTTGGTTATGACTATTTGGAGTTCTATATGCTTCACTGATCTTGATGTCAGTTTCTGATCTCATGCTTGGGAAGTTTTCAGCTATTGCTTCTCTAAATATCCTCTTGATATCCTTTATGTTGTCTCCTTCTTTTTCATTAATCCCTATCATTCTTATGTTATTCTTCTTTGCATCATCTTGCAGTTGTTGAATTGTTGTTTCATGATTCCTTGTTATTTTTAAAAGATCTTTCCTTTCCTGTTCACTAGCTGCAATCCTGTCTTCAAGGTCTGAAATTCTATCTTCACTTTCATTAAGGCGGTTTTTACAACTTTCAGTGGAGTTTTTTATTTCCTGTATATCTCTGTGCATCTACATTATGTATTCTGTTTGTTTCTTATATTGCTCATCTAGGGATTCTATCTTTTTGTTTAGTTCCTCCAATTTTTTATCTGTGTTTTCTTTAGATATATTTAGAATCTCTTTCATTTCTTTTATCATTTCTTCTTTTATCTGGGATATTATTTCGAGTTTGAATTTCTTTAAAGCTTCCTGGAGTTGCTTGTCAACTTCAGTAGCTATTGTGTCTGATATGTGAGGAGGATGGGATATATTTCCTTCTGAATACATTCCTCCTAGGGTTTCCTGAGATGGCCTGGAGGTTTGAGGTTGTAATTTGGTCTTTCGTTTTGTCATTTTCCTATATTTCTGTGTTTCAAGTGTTATTTGAAAGCCTCCTCAGGATCTGTTGAAAATCCCCTTCTATGTTTGCAGCTACTGAGACTCTGGTACCACTCTACCCCAGGCCATTGGGCCTGCAGAACCGATGGCCCTCCTCTGCTTGTTCAGAACTCCGGGGTTCCAGACAAGCTGGGCCTCAGGGACACTGTGTGCCCACCTGCCCCTTGGTAGATCCACAGCTCTTGAATCGCAGCCGGGTTAGGGTACTCACCACAGGCCTCAGTGCCTCAGGAGCCTGTGATCCCTCCCTGCGTGCAGAGATATCCACAATCCTCCAGACAAAGGAAGGGCCTTCTGCGGGCACTCCGGATCCGCCCAGCTCCTCCTCTGCACGCAGATGGCTAGGCGCAGCTGGGCTGGGGGGGGATAGTGTAGGCCCGCCCACCCGGTGAGCTCCGCAGCCCTCCAGGTGTAGCTGGGATGGGGAGGTGGCTGTAGTGGCCTCTAACCCACTGCTCCACTTCACTGTACCCAGAAGCCTGGGGTGTCCGGAACAGTCTGAGATTTGGGCAGACTGTGCTGGCCACTCACCACAGGCCGGGGTGCCTCAGGAACCTGGGATCCCTCCCTGCTTGCAGAAATATTCAGTCCTCCAGACAAAGGAAGGGGCTTCCAACACAACACTAAGATTCTACCTCACACAATAAAGAATGGCTACCATTAAGAAGTTAACCAATAACAAATGCTGGAGAGGGATACGGAGGAAAAGGAACCCCTCTCCATTCTTGGTGGGAGTGCAGACTGGCAACCAGTGTGGAAATCAGTGTACAGTTTCCTCAAAAATGTATTCCCATTAAATCCAGCTATTCCCCTTCTGAATATCTTCCTGAAAGAATTAAAAACACACTGCAGTGACATATGTGCAACCATATAACAACACAATTTGGAATAGCTAAACCTTCGAACCAACCAAATGCCCATTAACTGAAAAATGGATTAAAAAAAAGATGTGCTATTTTTATACAATGGATTATTACTCAGTTAAAAAGGACAAACCTGAGACTTTTATAGGTAAGTGGATACAACTTGAGACTATACTTGTAAGTAAAATCAATCAAACTCACATGTGTGAATGTCATATTGTCTCCCTGGTGTGAGAAATTGAAAAAGTAAAATACATCTAGAACATACAATAGATGTTGTGAACTAGGTACTAATGTTTTAACATTAGTTAAACTAATGTTAACTAATGTTAGAAAAAGGAACCAGAATAGAGAAAAGGGGAAAAGAGTGAGAAGAAAAGGAAGAGCAGTGAAAAATAGCTATAGTATTACTATTATCTCTTAGTTTATTGAAAAATAAAGTCCATGTTACTATCAATTGGAGAATATTTTATGCCCAGGGAGAGATAATTTGAATTTTCTGTAGAGTTTTACATCACCGATATTGCATCAAGGTTTGTTTAGTTTCTACAAAAAAGAAGGATAAATTGTTGCTGAAAATTGACAGTAAAGCAATACATCATCTTTATAATGTATTATATAGGTTTGAGGGAATTTTTTCCTAGCAGAATCTAAAACCTGACCAACAAAATACTATCACAGGACAGGACTGCTCATCATCCCCTGTGGCAAAACTGTCCATACATATCAGTATGTAGGCTCCCCAGATTTAGTGACAGAAACAGAAAAAGCTAAACAAGTTCAGTCTGGCAGACTTAAAGAGATGGGGGGAAAAACCAATACTTAAGATCAATAACTATCAACAGATGGTATTGCCTTATTAATAATTTGAATCCACAATTCTTACAGCAGATCCTTGCCCTATAAATTAACTGGAATCCCTGCAATAAATGGCCGAAAGACTCTCTTAAGGTTATCAGGGCCTACATAAAGGGGAAGTATAGCACTCTACTTTACCTATCTGAGTGACCCAAACTCCACCAAGAAGGTGGCTGTCATTTGATTGGGCCAGACAGGTGTTTACTGAACTGACACCATCACTGAAACATCTAAATCTGTCCATGAGCCCTTGAAAATATTTTCCTTTAACCTTAAGAGCATACATGGGCCAGTGGTCTGTGATATCTTAAATAAAAAACACTCCCTCATTGAGAGGATGCTGCTAAATCCTTTAGCCTCTCAACTAATTGCTGTGGTTCCAACATCCAGTAAGAAAAATCAGCTGAGTGATATAATTTGATTCAAGGGCCCAAACATGTGACTAGACTGCAACCAAAATTTCCCCCAAATAATTTGAATCAATTTTCCCAGGGAATGCTTCACCACCCTGCATATTTAAATGACTTCTTCCTAGGACAAGACCTATAGTACCAAAGGAAAGAGGTCCCCATGGAGATTTAAACAGGTTTATTTCCAACAATCAAAGTCACCCATCTAGCAGCTGGAGAATCTAATCCTGCACTTCCTGAGATTCTGATGACAAAAGACTCGACCTCTTCCAGAGACTCACTGAGGGTTGGGGCTGCAGACTCCAACTGGAAATGTCCTTGTTATTTGTTGGACCGGGGGCCAGACCCACATCTCATTTCCTGCCAGTGGGCGACCACCTTGATAATACTTAAAATAACATTGGTTAGCCTAATAATTTCTCCTTTGACATCTTGGACAAGAGCTTAACACTTTCTCTAGGGAAGAGCAATTACACCCTTTTTCTCCTGGAGTTGAGTGCACTGTTTATGACTATGCCCTGTCTTGCCACAATTAAAATATCTCTTTTTTTGTCTTTTTGAGACAAGTTTTCACTGTGCATTTCAGGCTGGCCTTGAGCTCACTTCATCACCAAGGCTGGTCTCAAACTCACAATGATCCTCCTGCCTCAGCCTCCCCAGTCCTGGGATTACAAAAAAATCATATTTTTAAGAATCCTGATTTTGTTTAATTAAACTACCTCAGACAAACATAAGTATCCATATTTTTGCATACTTTCAAATTGTGTCAAACATTTTTGGTATCATGGGTGGCCCCTAGCACTTGTTTTCAGTCTTTATTAGCATTCTCAAAAAACCAGCTGCAACACAATAATCTCTACTGCTTACGCACATGTTATCTGTTGTTGGACAACTTCCTGCAGTGTGGCTAAGAACCAGGCATAAGAACCAGGCAAATTGATCACAGGAGCTTTGAAGAATGTGTAAAAGGACTATGTAGGGATATCATCCTCAGGAAGAGTTGCTCAAGCTTGTTTCACTATGGAAGCCATTTGCCAATAATCCTGGTCTGGAGTGGTTAGCTGTGAGATTAGATCTGAGTATTGATCTGTTCCCAATAACATTTCTTCCATAATATCTGGGTTTGCTGCTTCCCAATTCTGGTGAACTTGCTTGACTGCTAATTCATGAAAATTAATATGGAAAGTTAGGTGTTGCTTAATAGCTATAGGAGGTGAGTGCAAAGCACCTAGGACTGACTCACAGGAGCCAAATGTGAAGGGTTCTTGAACCCCATTGTTCATGACACTGAATTTTAATTTTTTGAGTAATTTATACTCAAGAGGAGTACGCTCATGAACATGTCAATGTGGATTGTTAGGGTTGGGATGAATATTAGCTGGAAATGCGTGCATCCTGAAGGGCTGTCCATTAAGCACAGTTTTTGATAACAAGACACTACTGTCTCAACCACAAATGGAGGAGAAGGAGGAAGAAATGAAGGAAGAGAAGGGGACCAGGGCTCTTCACTCTCATGCCTATCCTCTCTCAGGTGTGCCCTAGGTGTGTGACGTTCTCTCACAGTTAAAGATCAAAGAACTTCATGGACCAAGCTCCATATGGAGAAAATTTCAGAGAATACAACGTCCCTGGCTATAAGCACAATCCAGATGTCTCTCACTCAACCCCAACTCTACATCAAATGCTCCTGTCTGAGGAAACCAAGGATGATGCATAGCACCTTGCAACATGAGAAGTCAAGTGGGTATTAACTTAAGTGCCAGACTGCTGCAACAGAATTTCCAATAAAGGGATATAGCACTGTCCTTCAATCAGTGAACTCTTCCCATTTCCCTGGCTGAAATTTTCCATGTACACTTATGCTCCTTTTATCTTTTTTGGCATTTTCCATTGCCAGCAGGCACTCCTCCACTATGGAGGCCCCATCACTGACTCACTACACTTTTCCCGCAGATGGACTTCCTTGGTCAGCGTCCCCGTTTGGGTGCCACTTGTAGGAGCCAGCCTGAGGGGTGAACAAGGATGAAAAACAAAGAGACACAGAAGTAGGTTAAACTTGGGGGGAGGGGATCTTGTCTACCTTTGACAAGGAGCTCTGAGTGACTGTCTCACCCTGCAAAGTTTATTCACTCAGACACAGGTAGAAGCAATCAGAGTGATACAGGATTCTTCTGCCTCCCACCATCCATGGTACATGTTAGAATAAACAACAGGATCTCAGCTGTATTATTATCTTTTCTCTAGAACCTGCAGTGTGTCAGCAGGCTCGCATGCTGCCTTTCTCCTTAGTACTCAGAGAGAAGGCCATTTGGGCCTCAATCTTCCCATCTGGTCTCCCACACTGGAGAGTAGCTGTCCCTTCTCCCAAAGAGGAACTAGGCCAACCAAAATCTTCATCTTCCATTATGATGAAGATTAAGGGATCCAAGGGAATTTACCCTGACCCATACACAGATATTAGCATCTCCGTGAGGAACCCTGGTCAGTGTTGGACATTATTGGGGAAAATGAGACAAGAGATCAGGACGCAGCAAGGCTGGCTGGAGAAGTAGGTATGACTTATTAATTAAAAATTGGGGCAGAACAGTTCCTCCAAGTCCTGCATGTGGACACCTTGTGAGGTTTCAATAGCTTAGCCTCGACCTAATGTCAGCCAGGAGTGGGTAACACAAAAAGGACAGTCTGCATTGAGTTTTTGCTACCGAGCTCTTTCTTGCATGGCGGCCCACCTTCATGCTGTGAACTGTACTTCTTTTCCTCCTTTTAGTTGGCCCAAAATTCCCCTGCAGAGCCTGTTTCTTTTCCTACCTTTAATAAAACTTTACTGCCATTTTTTTAAAAAGGGCTCCATTTCAAAAACAAACACATTTTTAAAATCCTCAGTGTTTTAAAAAAGGCAAATGCCTGCCACACATAGTGTACATTCCTATAATCCCAGCACTCGGGAAGCTGAGGCAGGAGGATTCCCTCAAGTTTGAGGCCAACCTGGGCTACATTGTGAGTTCAAGGTCAGTTTGAACTACATGGTAAAATCCTGTTTAAAATAAATAAATACAAGCCAATGCCAAACTTGGAATAATAAAAAGGAAATGCTAAAAATAGCAGGAATAGCTCAGTGTTTTATCCAGTACTATTGATAAGTAGAATACCTTGAACAGAGGATTCTTATTAAACACACATAGAAGCAAGTCCATCTATTACGGTCTTAATGTCAGTTCTTTAAAGTTATTGTATCCTGTTCCTGCCGTGGTACTCACAAGCAACTTGATCTCTCATGCAGACCTTTCTAGAGACAGCGCAAATAAAGCAGCCAATTTCTGATGTTGGTGACTGTTTGGAGACATTATAAATCGGTCAATTGTCTCTTGGTTCCTCAGATGGTTGGATAGTTTGGGTTGGAATTTTCGGTGGGTTGACTAAGAGTCAGGTCTTCTAAGCCTGATCATTCTGAGAAGCTGCCAGAATGAATTGTATGGGATATGAATTATTTCTCAATGAAACTATTTATTTAAAAAAACATAAAGTATGAGATAAGTAGTTCATCAATGGTTCACACGGGTTCTCATCATCAGAATTTTCTTCCACTTGGTCACTATTGTGCTTCCTATAATTACACTGTAGGCACACAGTACAAAACCTAAAAGCTTGTGTTATTCACTTCTCATAGTGGTCACAAAGTCCACTTCTTTGACAACCTGCCTCTCAGGTCACAGTAGAAAGTGGAATCCTGATTCTTACTTCATACCTCTCAATAGAACCTATAATTGCAATATGGCAACATTTTAACCAGAAGAAACTCAAAAATTCCAGCAAAGCCAATAACCTAGATTTATAAAATATGCACCAAATCTACACAAAAAAATTTATAAATGCAGAATTTCAAACCTGAAAAATCTCAAGAATTTAGAAGTCTAATTTAGACCTCTTGTACAGGAATAAGATGCTTGATGAGCTCTCTCCCAAGAGCTTCAGTCAGGATGTGGAATAGAACATTTTCTCTGTACACTCACCCAAAATAAGCTGGTAGTATCTTTTGCCCACCTTCTTCCAGGGTGCTGTTCTAGGGTCTTGCTCTGTTCTCTGCTCTCTTCTCCCTACAATCTTCTCTTCCTAGTTTCAAAAGCTTGAAATTATTTTCCTGGGTGGCAAAAAAAAATTGAATCTGTTCTGTCCTACATCCTCCAATTCTTTGGTGGGAAGTAGAACACTAAGTAAATAAAGATTCTTGTTGGTCTTCCAAGCTCTGGTGTTAAATATTTAAAGAAAAACTTTGGGAATTTAAAAATTATGTTATTGTTCTCTCAAGTTCCTCCTTCTTGCAATTTAATGAGTCTGAGTGGATCTCCCAACACAACCACTGAAATGAGTGTTGAGGTTTAAGGCCTTTTAAAATCTCAGCTTTGTCTCCTTATTTGTCCTGGCATCTCAAGAATAAAAATCCTGATCCTCCCTAAGGGAATGTGCCTCTCTGGTTGAATCTTTGATATTTATGTATATAAAGCATAGCCCTATTTATGTATCTAAAAACTGGCTAGTACACTTTTTAATTCAAAATCGGTACGAATCCACCAGACCTGGGCCTTCCCATGAGAGCAGACCCCACAGCTATCAATTTTTCCTTCCCATTTCCTCCTTGGTGGCATCCCTCTATCTTTCTGCCCCTCCCCTTTTCCATTTTCTCTGTATAGCTGCATGATAGTCTTCTAAAACTGTCTCCCAATGATAAAAGAGAATGGTCACATGCCCCTAATTTGTGGCACAACCTAAAACAAGCCTACAACATTCCAGAAATTCACTTTTGTCTTGAAAATTCATTCATAGGTTGCATTCTCTTCCAAAACTGAACACTATTTCTTTCAAATATTACTAATAAGTCTTATATTACAAACGCACACTGCTTAGATTGTTCTCTAAGTCTTCACATAAAATTATGGAGCAATACTTTAATTTTGTGGCATCTAACGACCCATAACCATCAGGGAATAGACTCATTAAGGGCACAAATTTCACAAATATAGACAGATGATATGGTAATACTAAATCTGTGTTGCCAACAAGTGTTTCAAGCCACAAGAGCACATATAATATCAGGGAGTTGAGACAATACTTGTGAAAGAAATTTATTTTGAAGAGAGGAAAAAACAGCCAGTCATTTTGAGCAAGGTTGAAGACCTCTTCGGGAAATGGTAGACAGTAAAAATTGTTTTTCTGTCGTTTTTAGTCCACGTGCTTCTCAGCATTTGCTGTAATCAAATATAACGTGCATCTTTATAACAAGTGACAGGTAGCATTTGGACAGTTGTAAACTACCATAAAAATCCTTATCTGTCTTCAATTCGATATCATTCCTGGACATTCAGAGCATGAGTCCTCTTAAACCTGGAAGTCTCGTATCATTGATTTCTTTGGAATTATAAAGGAAACTTCCTTTTCTTCTTGCATAGCAGGAAGATTAGAAGTCTGATTGTGGAAGGGCAGAAAAAAACCTGCCTTTTCAGCTAGAAGGATTATGAGGAGAAGGCAGAGGGAATTGAGGAGAGGAGATGTGAGTGCTTGCTCTCCCCCATCTTTGCACCATCACCCGTGTAAGGGCACTGAATTTATTCTCTATACCATGTAACAAGTTATCACAGACTTGGTGGCTTTATGGAACACAAATTTACTAGTTCAGAGTTCCCAAGGGTCTAGAGTTCTAGAGCTGCATCCTTAGCCCAGGGATGTATGGCATAGGTCAAAGTGGTAACTCTATGTTTTTGCCTGAAGGATCAATCCAAGAAAGGTTCACTTTCAACCTCATTTCAATTGTTAGCAAAGTTCTTTCCTTGTGGTTGTAGGACTGAGGTCCCCCTATCTTACTGGCTATCACTCAGAGACAGCCCTTGGTTCCTATGACACCCTCAGCAGGTTGGCTCACATTTCAATCTCTCGATTTCTTTGACCCTAACCTTCAAGCATGGATTAAAAGGGCTCATGTAACACGGTCTGGCCCACCTAGGTAATTTCCCTCTCTTAAGGCCAACTGACTTGATAATACCTGTAAAACCTCTTAAACACAGCACCTGTGTTTGGCTGGATATTGGGAGAAGGTGTTAGCTCATTGGGACTAGATATCCCAGGAGTTCATCATCTTGCAGTCCTACAGAGGCTCCCCAGGGAGAGCAGCAGACTCAGCAGTGCCTAGGACTTGGGGATGTCCCGCAGGGCATGCAGTCTGCTCATCTGGCCTGAGGGCTAATCGAAATGGGCACAACAGTCAGAAACTGGGATTGAAGGCCCCAAAACAAAGTCACAGACTACTAGTGGGCCCAGAGTGGGAGTCTCAGCTGTCAGCCAAGCCAACCAATCCTGCCACTCTGTCAAGACAGGCAGAAATGATCCAGAGTATTCTTCCAAGATCTGAAAACTTTGCTTCCCTTCACCTCTGAGGGAAGTAAATTGCACCTGTGTCCCCCATCACACCAGAGCCTTCAGAGAAACTATGGGGAGGTATGTGTCAGAAAGCCCAGCCAGTGGTCCTAAAGAGATATGAGATGAGCCCGACTCCTGGTTTTTCAGGGACTTGGGAAGATACCTGGATCCACTATGAGTCCTAAAAGTGGGAAAGTCCTGACGGCTGGAGTTCTAACCTGAAGAGGTGGCTTAAATTATTGAATGGAACAAAGTTAGTATTTCTGTTTAACTTACTGATTTACTTTGAGATGGAGGTCTCACTAAGTTGTTCAAACTGGCCTCAAACTTGAAACTCTCCTGCCTCAGCTTCATGAGTATCTGGGTTTCCAGGCATGCACCGCTGAACCTGGCTCTAAATTGAGGCCAATTTGAGTCACACACACACACACACACACACACACACACACACACACACTGGCCAGCTCAGGAAGAGATCAGCACAGCGCATGCTTTTCCTGCTAGCCTGAGTTGTAGCACTACATTTGCCATTCCGTGACATCCTTTTTTTGAGCACTTTGCCCGTATTCTCTGACCTCGTCCTCACAACAGCATTATGATATAGACAGAAGCGGAATGCTCAGTGTGTGAGATGATGCTAAAATACTTATCTAAAAGCACGCATTCATGTAACATGTTGGACCGGCATTGCAAAAAATTATCTATTTCCAGTTTTCAGTTTAAGGTGACTGTTCAGAATCTGCCACCAAGAGTTGTCTTTGTCCATACTTCACTTAATTTCTTTATAAAAATTAAATCCTGGGTATTCATCAATGGCGATGACCACTCCTCAAATGCCCATTGGCTTCTAACCTGTGTTCAGGCCTCCCATGGGCACAGCTCACAGCTGCTGGGTGGATAAAAGACCCCTGCAGTGAGCTGTCACCTGCTTCTCCCTTGGATGACAATAGAGAAGCCAGAACAAAGAGCAGGTCGAGAAGGAAGACTAGCTCGGTGTGATGCTTCCCCCTTGTGGCTGATGTGCTGTCTTGGACAGAAGATGAATTCTCCCGAGGTCTTCCTGCCTGCGGATAACTCACCCACTCAGGTCAGTACCTGTGGCAGGGTCTGAGTGGCTCACCAGACTTCACGTGAAACATTGGATCCTTCGTGCCTCTTCCATTCCCATGCAAGAAGGCAGGTGGAGGGCGGGCATGCCCATGACAAATCTGCTGTCTAAGGATTAGGACCTACAGAAAGGAGCCCCAGCCCTCCAACTTCCATCTGGGAACTCTGACACTGTTCCTGGGCTGATGTCACATCCGGTTTGGTTGTCAGCAAGTGCTCAAGGGTTTGGAGGGTGTCAACTAGCATGAGTGACTGCAGGGGTCAAAGGATGATGGGGAGGAATGTTCATCAGAGCTGCCCTCAAGCCCTCCTTGATGTTCTTTCTGTGTGTGTGTGTGTGTGTGTGTGTGTGTGTGTGTGTGTACTGAATAAAATTGTTTTCAAAAACTGCTATTTTCATTCATCTTGACCAACAAAGAAAGCTTTAAGACTAAGCTCTGGGGGTTAGGGGTATAGCTCAGGCACAGATCTCCTGCTTAGTATGCATGAGTTAAATCCCCAGCACTAAAAGAAAAGGTTCATCTCTGAAAACCCCTTTCCAATTCCCTTGCCATGTCTGATTCCCTCTTGTTCACTTTTCTGGGAGCCATGGAAAACTGCAAGCTCATAAGACTGTGACCTCGGGGGCCAGGGATTTAGCTCAGTGGCATAAGCACCTGCCTGGCAAGCACAAGGTCATGAGTTCAGTTCCTGATACCAAAAACCAATAAGAAGAAGAAGAGGAAGAAGACTATGACCTCACTCCTCCTCAATGGCCCAAGTCAGGAGCGCAGGGGAGAATGAGCAGGGCACACCTTGGCTTAGCCTGGCATGCCGTCCTCTACTCTGCACAGGTTCCAACAAGAGAAGAGACAACTGAAGACAGCAAATGTCTGAGGGCAGAAAAATAGTGTTAGTAGTAGCTTCCAGGGCCATCCCAGGCACTTGGGGTACAGAGGAACAAGATAAAGAGGGCCTGGCTTCAAGGAACTTACCAGCAATACTCAGAGGCCTATAGTATGAAGCACTGAGTGTGGTGATACACCCTGTACTTAGGTGGCTGAAGCAAAAAGATTGTAAGTTTGAGACTAGTGTGGGCTGCCCAACAAGTTCAAGACCAGCCTAGACTACAGAGCAAGACCCTGTCTCAAAACAAACAAAAACCATGGTGATTCGCTGAACAAGGAGGTGAGAATTAGAGGAAAGAGCATTCAGCAGAGAGAACCACATGTGTCAAAGCCTGAGACCCAAAAGAGCTTAGCACATTAGCAAGAAGAAAAGAAGATTCAGTACTTTCTCTGAATGCTGTCTGGAGAATGATTCAGAGAGAGGTGACCACAAACGTAAGCACCCTGTGAAAAGCTGACACAGCTGTGCAGGTGATTGGCAGAGGGGGCTTCATCTAGGGGGTAGTTGTGGAGGTAGAAAGGACAGGAGAAGCCAGGAGTGACTTAGAAAGCAGAACCAGAAAGAGGTAAGCTGCTAAGACAGGGAAGTATCAGAACGGATCCCCAGGCCTGGTACACACATAGGACGGGGGCAAGTCTCTGGGATCATGGGTCTTCCTGAGCTGGAGGGACTTACAAGGAGCCCAGTGGTCAGTAATTGGCTTTAGGAGCCTGAAGCCTATGAGACCAGCAGTGCTAAAATGAAAAACCACCTAGATGGTGAGAGAGGCCTGAGGGATGCCAGCTAACAACATTGTGAATAGACTGGGATTCTTTGCCTGGAAGGAAACTCTCCCGCACTGTGTCTTCTAATTGTGTACTCTTACAGATATCAGAAAATTGAATTCTTACTTGTGGTGGAGGCTATTAGTTGCCTACCTTATAATAACCAACTTCTATATTGTCAAGGGTCTCCATGTGCCAGGTTAGAAAACTATACTTCCCAGAATCCTTTGCAGATAGAGATGGCTAATGGAATACAAATGGAAGTTGCTGAATGAGACTTCTAAAAATACTCTCCTCAGGGAGCAAGACACCACATACCCTTATGTGCTTCTTCATTCCTTTGTGTCACCGCTGGAAATTGGCCCTGATGACTGGGACTTTGTTGGCCATCTTTGACCATCAAGAAATCTTGAGGACAGAAGCTATAAAATAAGGGTTGGGAAGGACAAAGAGTTTCTTTCTCTGCTATCTGTGAAACTATCATACCAGGATGAGTGATTTCCAGGTTTCTTTGATGTGAAATTAAAAATAAGCCTCTGTATTGTAGTGTAAAGTACTGGTGTTTAAATTTTGAAATTTAAGCAGTAACCTAGTCTAACTGATAAATCACTCATATGATTAAGTTCAAGAAAGAGATTATGTAGAGATGCACAGGAAAAAATAAAACAGCTTATGCTGGTGCTCGAAGAACCAAAAGCTGTCTCTTACATCATCAAGGAACACTATGGTATTTCTTTCACTATCTTGGACAGGCAGTGTGACAATCAAAATAGATCATCCAAATGCTTCCTCCTGGGAGTCAATAATTAGCAATCGAGCATCCTCTAATCACAAAGGAATGTTAATTTCATGTGCTGGAAAGAAACATGAAAATAGTTCTCATTGTGATCAAGACCAAACAACTATAACTAAGTAATTGCAGAGTTTAGAATATTTCAGATGATTTAGAAAGTACAGGTCTCCTGGCTACATGGGGGGTACATACGCCACTCAGCACAAAGTCCTTTCACAAAATTTCAGGCAAATAATTTACATTTATAACAAAGAATTTATATATAATATATGATATTATTCTTATTTCTTACATATACACAAAAGTATGTGTGCATGTACCATGTAAAATGTTATTCTTAGTTTCTTTTATTCCACCAGTTCTAGAATTCCGTCTCCAGGTTCCCTGACTAAGAATGTAAGTGAAGGCTGAAATCCAGCCTGAGCTTTTCTCCCAAAGTTGCCTTGAGGCAGGCCAGCTCAGCTTGGAAGCAGCAGCACTTTGAAGAGCATCCTTTAGCAAGGGCATGACATGAAGAGATGCTGCTCAAATCAGGCAACTTACATTGGTGCTTGAAGGACTCTTGATACAAGAGCCCACCTTATTCTTCTCTGAATGCCACATTGATTTAAATGGCATTAAAAGAGCTGAAAAATAGAAGAACATACTTAGTGCCTCCAGGGAGCAGAGAAGGCTTTGACGGATTGGTGAGATAACATACAGCCAAGCTGTATCCATTAAGTAAATATCACCATGAAAAGAGGAAAACATGTGTTTCCTATGAAGACTCAGGAGCCAAAAGAGGAAATTGTTAAATTTCTTGGGGCTTCTCTTGCTCTCTAGCAACCCCTGGTGGTGCTTGGTATAATCTGCAATCCAATGCCTCCAAGCTCTATGCTTAGCTGCAAGAGGTTTCAACTCTAATAAATCTATTACTAGGAACAAGAATCTAGCAGATCTTGCAAAAATGTTCACAGTGACCAAATTAAATTATCAATGAGTATCTTTTCTGCACACCAATGAAACTCAATCATTGAGAACCATTAGAGTTAAAAATCATCTACCTGCCCATCAGTGTCTTTTCTCTTGCTGTTTTCTTGTTTTCCAAACATGCAGTGAGATCCAACTACATGTCTGCCCTATGACTGTGGACCAGACAGAGTAAGTACATGGTATTGTAGGATTCCAAGCTAGGAGACAAACAAGAGTTGGATATGAAGGATCTTTCATGTTATGCTGAGAAATCTGAAGGACTTGGGAGCCACGTAGGATATAAGCAAGGAATGATATAGTCAGGTTTATCATGCATGAAGTATCATCCTAGAAAAAAGGGTGAGAGTTGGTTGGCTATGGAGCAGAATGACAGGAGACAAAAGTTCAAGACTATGTAACAGAAAGCAAGGGGACCGGGCCCAGAGAAGAAAGGGGACACCTGGAGGAAATGTCTGGGAGTGGAATTGACGGGCTTCACCAATAGGTCAGACTTCCAACTAATGCGGCTGAGTGACTGATAATGTCAGTAACTAATGCTATGAGTTCACCTACAAGGATCAAAGCAGAATCGAGATTGGGAGATTGGAGTTGCGTGCGTGCTTGTAGTTAGTTACAGCCTTCTTAGATGAAGCAGGAAGAAGGTTCCAAGTTGATGCCCAGCCTGGGAAACTTAAAAACTTGGAAAGATCTTGTCAGAATTAAAAGTAAAGATGGAGATGTAGCGTAGTGCCAAAGCCCTGGTTCCATCCAAAGTGCACCAGGGAAAAAAATAGGAAAGGAAGGAAAACTGGAAGAGAAAGACTGGATGAGTTCAGATGGCTTCACAGAAAAGCCTTGGCGTCTGAGGTCACGGTGCTGTCTTCCTGTCACCTTGCTTCAATCTTGCTCTCATAGACTCTGTTCTTGTTTATCTGGTATCTGCCAACCACAAGCCAAACCAACGACCAGAATTGTTTGCTTTTCCTCTGTAGCCTAGCTTTCACAGGTGCATGAAATCGCACAATAAACCCAGAAACCTACTCCGAGTCTACACTCTCCAACCTAACAAACGCCTCTAACCAGCTTTTAGACACCAAGTCACTATTTCCCTTCCCTACCCACAGCCACCTGCCAGACACTAGACACAGCTCCTATGCCCCCAAGTCGGCTGGAATTACTCAAAATTTAAACTTCTTTAAATGCTTATTCTCCCCTACATTGTCTTTCCTGGAGAAATCCCCCCCACAAAATATGCTACCTATGTTTTCCGTTCTCCTCCTCCTTCCTAACCAAGTGTGGTGCCTTATCCTCTTAAGAAGTGTAAGTCATAAAAATTATCTTTTAACAGGGTTGACCTGTCTGTTTAATCACCCAGTTTCACTTCAAAAATTAAGACCTGGGCCAAAGTCATACCCTTTTTGTGTTTATAGATGTGTTACTATTATAGATGTCTCACTATGTCATTAGAATTTCTTTTACTCATTAAATAATACAGGTTTGATGCTGTAGCCCAATGGTATAGCACTTGCTTAGTATGTGCAAGGTTCTGGATTCAACCCCAGGACCACAATAAGATCATAAGAATGAAATATATGATTAATAACTACTTATTATGGTTTTATGAGGCTCGTTTTAAATATATAACAATCTTTGCACATAATAATCATGCTCATTATTATCATTAGCCCTCAGGATTGTGATCTGCTACTGTCTTTTCCCAACCAAATCAGTTTAAATACAGTCAGTGAACCCATTTTGTAGAGCACTAGTCCTGTCTAGATGTCTTATTATAGTCCAAAGGATCTGACCAAAGCAACAGATTCAGAGCTATCAGAACCTGGGTTGGCTGGTCCTGCTAATGCAATCTCTACAGACTCTACATTTAAAAACAAAGCTTAGTAAAAAAGATTTATCTGGTATTAAAAAAAATGATTGGATTTACGATCAGTCTAGTTAAAACCTGTCAGGAGTCAATGAGCCAGGCTTGCTGCTAGTAATTAAGACTAAAGGTTTAACCATTAAGCCTTTGTTTAAGCCTACTGTTAGCTCATAAAATAACTTCTCATTAGAATCTTATTATTGTTCTGATCATAAACATTTGGGAATAAAAATGGGATAAATGATGCTTAGGAAAAGAAGCCTTTCCATGCAGGAAAAATGAGAAATAGAAGGAAAACCAATATTATTCCAAAAATAAAGGGATTTCTACAGACAGGCTTCCCATAATTTCAAGATGTTAACAGAGAAGGTTTATTGGTCCAAGAAGAACCAAGGCGGTGACTAAAGGAGATCACAGGAGGAAAATTTGGATTCCTGGAACTCCACTTGCCTCCGAATGGGAGCTGATTATAGAGGGACCTCAAGGGGATGAGGCAGGGAAGATGCCTGGGTACCAAATGTAAGGACCACTCAGACTCCCACTTGGACAGTGCCCCCTGTTCCCTGTCTACAGACCACTGATGAGGATAAAGAACTTTCCATTCTCAAGTCATTAACATAGAGCAGCTCTACTGAGTGGCTCATCCTCAGCTGTAGCACAATCTAAATACATGCCATTGTGAGCTGTGCTCCACGCTGAAGTGCGCCTCTCTGAGCAGACTGGGTCCTCTGCCAAGAAGCTTCCATCAAAGCCTAACCAGAGTCCTGCATTTGAAGAGAAGCTGAAGCTAAACAGTTCACTTATTCAGACCAGAAGTGGAGTGAACTCTCCATCTCAGTGGGGGAAAAGTCAATATTTCTGAAGAATTCGCCCCAAGTTCTACAAATATGTGTGCCTTATGAAAACATCCACCACCCAAGCCCACCCACGTAATCAGTTCCAGTGCTGCTGGGAATCAGGAATTCCAACGCCTCCTCCAGCTCTTCTTCCTTCTCTTCTTCCACCCCAGGCTTGGACAAGTTATCAATAAAACTTTGAATCTTTTTGGTCAATTATAAAATCTTGTCATGAGTACAGAGGGTAGTTCTCTGTACAATTTTTTTTGATTTTTATATATGTTTGTAATTTTTCATAATAAAATCTTGAGGAAAATATTGATATTTAAAATGCTCTTAGAAAACTAGCAAGTGGAGAAACACTTATATCTTAGTTACCTTTTACTTGTCATTGAGACAAAATACCTGACACTCAAAGTTAGGGAATGAAAGGTTTATTACTTACAGTTCTCGGAGGTTTCAGTTCATACTCAGTGGGCTCCAAAGCAGAGTGGCTTGGCAGGGCAGCCCTTCATGGCCACTGCAAATAGCAGGGCACAAAGTGGCAAGAGACACACCTTCTTCCCTCTACAACATATTTTCACTCCACCCCTAATTGGGTGGAATACTCACATTGCCAATTCCAGCACTAGACAACAAACCAATCACAAACGCTAGATTTGGTTGATTCCATAATTGCATGAGGCTTGGGAGTCATTGACATAAACAATGACAACTAATACATGTGTTTTAAAGTATTTTTTAAACCTCTGAGCTTTGTTTAAAGCAAGAAATATAATTTTTCCCATAATGCTGAGGCCAAATAAATGCATTCCATAGCATGTCTAGTTTTTCTGAATTCAGAAGCTCAGTCTCAACATGAGAAGCAATTCTCAGATGGATCCCTGCTAAAATTTTTTCATGTGACCCCTAGTATGATTGTCCTCCTTTCATTCACTCAGCCAGCAGTACCTACTGCCATTTTGCAATAGATATTTTAGCTTACTGGACAGGAGTTTTGGGCTCAACACTGAACTGGCTTTAGGACTCACCAGAGACTTAAGTGTTGTTTTCTCAAATAGTCTGCAGCTCTCCCTGTCACCCCTCCCTCTGTGGATAGGTGATTCATTCAACCCTGCAACAAAGATTTACTGAACACTTATTCTGGACCAGGTATAGTACTAGACATTAGGAATATATCAGGGATCAGAGCCAGTACTAACTCTGCCATTATGTACTTTACATTCTAGCACAGGAGCCTGAAGACAACAGGGAGACTGATAAACTATACAGCACAGTATGAGGTTTTAAGTGGAGAGGAGAGAATCAGGGTTAGACAGAGCTTGAGGGAAGGGCACTGTGAGGCGAGTGGCTGCTGATGGCAGTCTTAAACAGAGCAACATGGTCAGCCTCCTGGAAAAGATGAAACTGAGCAAACACATGAAAAAAGTGAAGGAGTCAGCCAAACACAACTAGAGGAAGAGCATTCCAGGCAACGGGAACAGCCAGTTCAAAGGCCATAACGCAAATGCATTCCTGTGTTCGGGAAACAGCAATGAGGCCAAGGAGGTTGGGAGGAACTGGAAAAGGAGGACTGGGAGATAGAAAAGGGCACTGGAGACAGGGGATGGATCTTGAAGGAGACTGAAACCTAATTTCAAGATTGCGCTCCCTCTGAACAGGATGGAGAGCCACTGCAGAGTCTGAGCACGGTCAATGGGACATGGAGGACCTTCATGGTGAAAGGATAGTCCAGGCTGTGTGTTGAGACCTGTCTTCTGTGGGAGGAGAAAGAGCAAAGTAAGTGGAAATGTTTAGGAGACCATAGAGGTAGAAGGCAATGGTGGCTTGGCGTGGGGGGGTAACAACAAAGACAGTGACAGATTCTGAATGCCTATCAGGTACTGTTTGCTTTTTAGGTGGAACCAAAATCTCAACAGACTAGATGGAGAATGTGAGAAAGAGAATTGTCAAGGATGACTCCACTTTGTGTCTTTACAATTGGAAGGTGAGAGCTGTTATCTACCAAGATGAAGAGACTGCGGGTGGGTCAAGCTTGGAAGAAGGAAGAGTTAAATTTTGAAATTATGAATCAGTGGAGAGGCTTGGAGTGTAAATACACATTTAGCAGTTGCCGGGTGGTAACTGAAACCCTTACATTAAATGAAAGCAGAAAGGGATGCACAAAACCAAGCCCCAGGTCACTGAAACCAGAAGGAAAAAGATCAGCAAAAAGGCTAAGAAAAGACAAAGTGATGCAAGATGAAAACCAAAACAGGATGATGTGTCAGAAAACATATTAAAGATTGGAGAGCTCGGGATGTGGTTCAGTGGCAGAGCATTTGCCTAATATGCGCAAGGCATTGTGTTCCATCCCCAGCACTATAAAAAGAATTGGAATGGTTAAGGTTTGTATCTAAACTGTTCCATGAAGGCTGTGTTTTAAAGTCTTTTTGCCATCTGAGGTCCCTTTGGAAGTGATTGTATCATGAGGGCTGTAACCTAATCAGTGATGAGGTGATGAATCCATAGCTCAGTGGGCTTATTAGGAAGCAGGGCCTAAATGGATGGATAAACCAGGTTACTGGGGGCATAGCTTTGAAGGATATAGTTTGTCTCTGGTTCTTTGCTGGTTATCTCCCTGACAGGTCCATAGCAATGGAGCCAGCTGCCCATGGACTAAAAGCTCTGAGAGCCAAAATAAATCTTTCCCCCATAAGCTTTTTTCCCAGATGTTTTTGTCACAATGACAGACAACTGATTAACAGACCTCTCCATTCAAATTTTTGATTTGTTGCAATAAGGTTGTATCACTTATGAATGCTGCAAGCAATTGAAAACATGAAAACAGTCACTTAAATGCATATTTTTGTACCACCAAAAAAGAACTGTAGGGGCAGATAAGTCAGACTAGTGCACTTGCACAAGGATGTCATCAAATGTCCTGTCTTCTGTCTCCTCGGCTGCCATTTTCAGGATGTGGCTTTTAGCTTCATGGTCAAAAAATGGTTGTCACACTCTGGGCAGTGTCTGAGTGAGAAATGATAAGGATAAAGTCAGAAAAACAAAAGCTTTTGCTTATGAGTTTGCCTTTTTTAATCCACTGGCAAAGCTCTCCTCAGAAATTACACCTACGTCTTATTGGCTAGATTTAAATTCTTGCTGTAAGGGAATCTGAATTTTTGCCTTGCAGCAATTGCATTGGAAAAATAAAAAATCAAAATGATATTGAGAAAAGATAAATAAGCTAATCTATTCACACGCATATATACTAGCTGATGCAGAGTAAGAAATTATGAGAGGGAGAAGCCAAGGTAATGTCTTTCTGATAAATGAAGGTTGCTAGCGATTTTATGCCCATATCGGCGTTGTAACTTATATTAGTTAAGGTTTTAGAGAAACAGATATAACACAAGATACACAAATATGTAAGAAATGACAACATTGGCTTACAGTGGTAGCCAGAGTCAGATGAGGAAGCGTTCAGAGGGTGTCTGCATGCTGGAGGCTGGAGGATTCAATCCAAGGTCTGGAGCTCACTATAGTCTTCACACAGGGTTGCACCAGCAGGCCAATGGGTCTGTGACGGAAATCTGAAGGATCAGAGGCAGCAGCTAGAGTCTGCAGTGGAAGCCAGGAGACAAAGTCCAGGCCAAAGGCGAAGACTGGAGCTCCTCCAAAGAAAGGAACCTCATCTTTCCTCCTTCCCTTTTTCACCATCCAGGCAATGAGCCACCCTAGGGTGGGTCTTCTACACCCTAGCGTGTAGAGTTGCTAAACCAATTTAGCTAAGCTTCTAAATGTCTCATGTTGACACAATGAACCACTAAGTAACTGAAACATTGTCTTATTGCCTCTATTTGAACTTCATTTTGCCTTTTTTTCTGATCAATACTCAATAATTATATCAGTCTTTCTCTTGCCTATATATGGAACCAGTATCACTGAAATTGGAAATAGGATCAGTTAGTAAGTTGACTTTAAAAGCGAAACAACTTCTTAGCCCACAATCACTTTTTGATTACGGGACAACAGTTCTATATTTGGGTTATAATTGTTAAATATTCATAAACACATTTTATAATGGGAAGGTCAATTAGTGAATCCTGGTTTATTTTCGTTTTGGTTTAGAGTACTCTCACATTCTCTAGTAAGAACCTTCACACTCTTCTCTACCAGGTGAGTGGGGCTAGGGGTTCTTCAAAGCCTAACTCAAACGCTTCTTTTCAGTTTCCCCACCTGAATGAAAGACTCTTTTCTCGGTACTCTTGACAATGCTTTGAATTACTTAGTTTGATTAGTTACCGTTTAATCAAAATTCGTAGAACATAGTTAAAATAATGCATAAAAGGAAATTTATAACATTAATTCCTTGTATTAGAAAAGAAAATGTTCCGAGAATGATGGTGCATGCCTGTAATTCCAGCACTCAGGAGACTGAGGCAGGAGGATTCCTGTGAGTTCAAGGCCAGCCTGGGCTACCAAGTGAGTTCAAGGCCAGCATGAACTGCATAGTGAAACCTTGTCTCAAAAAGACAGAAAAGGTCTCAGATAAACTATCTAAATTTCTACCTTAAAAACTGAAAAGAGAGAGAGAACAAATTAGACCTAAAGCAAGTAGAAGAAAAGGAGTCATAGATTAGAAATCAATAAAATAGAAATGGAACCAATAAAATGAAATTTAAAAAAGAGTTGAAAGCTGATTCTTTGAAACTTTCAATAAGATTGATAAATCTCCAGTCAAAATTATGGAACAAGAGGCCATTCACTGACTGTGGAGGAAGAGAACAAGAAACCACCAAGAAGCAAGCCTCCCTGCGAATCGGTGCCATGTGAGGACTGTTGAGGGGAGAACCAGATGCCAGCCCCTGCTGGTGCACGGGCTGGGAAGCAAGAAGAGCCAACCGCCCCTCCCCTGCAAGGCACCAGCTGATCTGGAAAACACGGCTGCACTGATGGCTACTGAGATGAAATACAATTTAAAGCCTGTAGTGTTTAGTGTTTCACTGACTTTGCAGGTCTAAATCCAGTGCTCTGATCATCTGTTCAGAGGATGGCAATGCGCACTGTAGCATCTATGGGGCATCTCCTTCTGAGGGTGGTGGCCATTGTTGATTCCCAATTGTCTTGTTTGGAAGTCTTGTATCATTTTCATTGTTTTATTGGGTTGGGTTTTGTTCTGTCTTGTCTTGTTTGATTTTATTGTATCTGATGGCATGGGAAGCTATTTCAAAGATAACAGGATATATGATGGTAGCCATTTTGGATATATTATTGTCTTATTTTGAAGTCCTGTATGGCATTCATCATTTTCTTTTTATTGGTTCTGTTGTGTTTTATTTTTACCATGCCCAAAGGTCTCTGCAGCTATTTTGAAGACAGCAGGAGGCATTATGGTAACCATTGTTGACTTCCTATTGTTTTGAAGTCCTGTGTCACTTACACTGGTTCATTTTGATTGGTTTTGTTCTGTTTTATTTTGCTTGGTTTTTTACTTAAGGAGAAAAAGAAAAAAACAGAAAAAGGGTACAAGTAATACAAAATTTAAAAAATAAACAGTAAGAAATCACTAGTTAATAGATTACATATTCTCCTCTTAGAAATACTTGTTCAAGTTACAAAATTGAAGCATATACAGTGGGAGTGCAAACAATTCTGTTCAATGATCCAAAAAAACTCAGTAATATGGTTATCTATCTTATACACTTAAACATATATGCAGTTATAACTTTTAGAGCACTTTCTTTTCTTTTCTTTTCTTTTGTACAATGACAATTACACATTTTGGGTTTTATTACTTCCACAGTTCTTATTACTTTTTTTTTAAGAGAGTAAAACCAAATGCAACATATCAGAACAGAGTCAGTCAAATCAAAAGGATGGACATAATAGATAATGTAAAAACAAAATACAAGGTGATCAACAATGGTTACCATACTGCCTCTTGCTATTTTAAGAAGAATTGCTAGTTATAATAAATTTGAACAAAACAGTAAAGAATAAAACCAAAGCATTGGAGACATTACAGGACTTTGAAAGAAGATAATAGTCAACCAGAATGGGAGCCATAATGAATCTTACTGTCTTCACAGTTTTGCCTATACATTCGAACTTGGTACTATCAAGCAAAGCAGAATAGAGGAAAATCAGTCAAAACAAGATGGTGAGGGCAATACAGGATTTCAAATCAAGTTAATAGGAAATCAAAGTAGGTTACTATAATGTATCCTGCTATTTTTTATTTATTTTTCCCTTAATTAAAAAGATAAAAAGAAAAAAATAAATAATTTCAAAACAAGGGGGATTGAGATAAAAGAAGGCATAACAACAGAACAGTGCAGGTCAAAACATAACCATTTAAGCAAAATAGTGTTTCACCACAAGATATCCTGACATAAAAATAGTTACCATAGTGTCTCTTTCCTTGAAATCTTTGAGTATAACTTCGTATACTGTAGCACCAAACATATCAAGACACTATAAAACCATTCAAGAGAATGACATTATTACAGGGTATTTAGAACCAATTAACAGAAAATGAACAATGGTTTCTGTATAATCTCTTTGTTTATAAAAGTGTTTACTTATATTATCATATATAATAAAATCCAATAAGATACAACCTTTTAAGACCGATGGAGACAGAAGAATACAAGTTTGATGGGACTTCAAAACAAGATGACATTAAATCAGCACTAGCTATTATGATGTCTTGTTTTCTCCAAAATAGCTGTTCCTACCATCCAACCTTCTCTGCCTCATTTCTGTTGAGCTCTTTTTCTGTCGTTTGTTGTCAGTTTGTCTTCATTTTGCTTTCTGCTCCATTCATTGTGGCCTCTCTGCCACTATTTCTGGAATCTTGATATTTTCCTTTTTTAGAATATCCTGCAATATTCTCTGTAGAGTTGAATTGGTGGTTGCAAATTCCCCTAGTTCCTCTTTATCCTGGAAGCACCTTGTTTTTCCATCAATTTCTAGGGACAGTTGTGCAGGATATATCAATCTTGGCTGGAGGTTATTATCTTTCAAAGCTTGAATTATTTCCCCCCACGTTCTTCATGATTTGATGGTTTGTGCCGAGAAGTCTGCTGTAATTCTGATGGGTGTTCCCTTGCAAGTGATCTGTTTCTTGTCTCTGACGGCTTTTAATATTCTGTTCTTATATTGGATTTCTGGTATTTTGATTATTATATGCCTGGGTGTAGCTCTGTTTGGGTTGTAGGTGGCTGGGGTCCTGTATGCCTCATACATCTGAGTATCTTTACCATTTGCTAAAATTAGGGAAATTCTCTTGGATTATTTCTGTGAATAGCTTTTGTAGTCCATTTGTTTGTGTCCCTACTTCTTCTTTTATGTTCTTAATTCTTAAGTTATAGATCCTCTTATCATCTTCTAGCCTTTGTATTGTTTCTGTTTGTTTTTTTGTTATTTTTAAGAAGTTTTTCATTTCATGCTCCCATATTACAAATCTGTCCTCCAGTTCAGATAATCTATCTTTAGTTTCTTTCAAGCTGTTATGCCAGTTTTGATAGAGTTTTTAGTTTCCTGGTAATCTCTTTGAACCTGCTTTACATATTCTATGTTTTCTCTATTTTCTCCATCACACAATTCTCCCCTTTTTTTCTGTTCTTGCATTCCACCATCTGTTTTTTCTTGGGCGGTGCTTAGCATTTCTCTAACTATTCTATTTATATCTTGCTTCAGATCATTAATAACTTCATTCCTGAACTTGTCTATGAGGCTCTGGAGATAGCGCTTTATGTCTATTGGTGCTGTGTCTGATATTGCATGTTTCTCAGGATTGGTTGCTGAGGACCCTTTCTTGTTGCTCCCTCTTCCCATATTTTTTGTTCCTTTTATACAAGCATATATAGGAGGCCCAGTTTCTTTCTTTGTCAGTTACAGTTTGTTTGAATTGCGCCGGCTAGATGTTCCCACCCACTGCAGTGTACTAGGGAGACACAGACCTGGCAGCCTATGCTGGGCCCGCCCCTCCAGGTCAACCTACCAAAGGCTTCACGCTAGGGTGCACCTCCAAGTGCTGGGACCTGGTTTGGGCTAGCCTAGTAGGTCTTAGTCAGTGGCATCATGCAGGCCAGGCACTCCCCACCAATCCCGCTTGAGAGGGGAATATGTGACTGAAGTCACTGCAACAACCTATTCTGACTAGTCTGCCCGGGCCCAGTATGTCCTTTGTTGAAGCCTCCTATTCTATGGAAGGGTCCCCGATCCGCTCACTCACCGCAGGTCAATGCAGAGCTCCCAGCCAGTCCCACTCTCAACTCCATTCACCACTTCCCACTCTCAGAGCTTTTGTGCCTCTCTCCTTGCCGTGCCAATTGGGACACAGCAGCGGCTACAGGAAATTCAAATCACAGCTTCCAGTGGCGTGGGGTCCGGCTTCCACGCTAAGACCTTATCTGTTCCTGGCATATCACCGGGATTGCGTTTCCAGTTGGTTTCTCTTAGTTTAGTTCGTTCCTGGGTCAGCAAAGTATATCTCCCCTTGCTTAGGATTTCTCGCCCGGCACCATTCCTGGATTTTAAGTGCAGTTTCTCAGAGAGCCTCCGAAGCTGCTGCTATCTATCCGCCATGTTCTCCCAGAAGTCCAGTTTTATTGTCTTTAAAATAAGAAAAAAAATCATAAAGAAAGAGACAGGACATGAAGAATCAATACCATAAATGAATGAGGGGGAACTGCTAGAGTCTATAACATTAAAGAATAATAAAAGAATGTTATTAATAACATCATGCTAGTAAATTCAGTAACTTGAATAACATGGACAAATTCCTTGGAAAACAAACTATTCAATCTTACTCAAGAATGAATAAATAGCTGGGCATGGTGGCACATGTCTGTAATGCCAGCATTCAAGAGACTGAAGCAGGTGGATCATGAGTTCAAGGGTTGCACACTGAGTTCAAAAAACAAGGAATAAATTAAAATTCTGAATAGCTATATGAATACCTATTAAGAAAACTGAATTAGTAATTTATAATCTTCCAGCAAAGAAATTTCTAAGCCTGAATAAATTAAATGGTGAATTATATCAAACAGTTAAGGGATATAATTCCAATTCCACTAAAACTTGTCCATAAAAATAGAAGAGGAGGAAATATATTCTAACTTATTCTATGCCATTACCTTGATACCAAATGAAGGCAAACACAGGACAAGAACAGAAAACTATAAATTATCAACCACAAATATGGATTTTAAACTCCTTTACAAAATACTAACAAATTGAATCCACTATATTTTAAAAAAATAAATCATAATTTACAAGGATTTTAAGCCAAGAATGCAATGTTGCTTAGCATTTGGAAATCAGTCAATTTAATTCATCATACTAACAAATAATTTTTTCAAAAACCATTTAATAGTTCAGTAACACACACACGTTTTTCACAGAATACAATATCTATTCTAGATTTTTAAGAAATAAATAAATCCCATAAAACTTTCTTAACCTGATAAAGGTTACATAAGTCAGTTTTCTATTCCTGGACAAAAATACCTGATCTCTGCAATTTAAAATAAGATTTATTTTTTGCTCACAGTTTTAAATTTTAGTCCACAGTCAGCTGTCTCCAAGGCAGGGTTAGTCCACTGATGAGTTTGCAGCTAAACATGGTTTGAGAGGTGAAGCCTGGTTGGTTAGAGGATTGGGTCACCAGGGCATGGCTTGGAAGGGCTTTTTCCCTTCTTTCTCAATCTTTCTCTCATTGTTTCCCAAATGCTTCCATCCCGTGGACTGTTTCTCCTCTGCCACGATGCTCCACCCTGTCGCCTTGTCTTGGAGCCAGCTGACTCTGGACTGAAATATCTACCAACCGTGAGCCATAATATACCTCTCCTCCTTAGAGTTGTGGGGGTTGGGTATTGTGTTCCAATAACAAAGAAACTAACTGAAGAACAAAGAGTTAGGAAGCATACACAGCACAATCTCCAAGGTCAGGCCCCATGACCCAACTGGGGCTCCCCCTCCTAATAGCTTTAAGCTTAGACCTTAGCAATGGGTCACCCTGTTCATGAGTTGGGGCCTTCATAATGCAACCACCTATCCAGCTCTCTTCATCCAATCAGGGTGACGACCAAGATAAATAGTACAATATCTATGAAAAAACTATAGCTAGCATCATATTTAATGGCAAGGGACTGAATACTTTTCCTCCAACATCAAGAACCAAGCAAAAAGTGATGTGCACAGATTGCCATTCAACTTTGTACTGGAATTTTCTCAGTCAGTGTTATTAAGTAGAAAAAATAAAAAGCATCCACATTGGGAAGGAAAAGTAAAATTGTTTTTACTTACAGATAATATTAAAATCTACATAAAAATAATATTCTAAGGGTACACTATGAGGTCATCTATATTCTTAAACTAGCCACAAATAAAATAGAAATCAGAAAAATACCATTTTCAGTGGCATAAAAACATGTACTTAATTTTTCTTTATTTTTATTTTTATCAGTACATGTTTGCAGTACATAATGTTTGCATTACATGTGTGGGGTTAATATACGTACATAATACATCTTTTTTTAAAGAGCAGAATATATTTATTGAGAGAAAGAAAGCTTCTATCTGAAAGAGAGACAGAAGGGGTCCCAAGTGGGTTGCCTAAGGCTTTATCTTTTTTAGGGACTTATAGAGCAAATCCACGAGATGCGATGGGTCCAAGGTAGGGAAAATGGGAACTCAAAAGGCAGGCAGACATGAGGAGGGACAGAACTATAGTCAGCCAGTAAGACTATGAGTGAAATTGGAGGTGAGATTGATTAAATCAGGATCAGATGGGAAAGTGAGCCACATAGCAAGCAGAAATGAACACAGATCAAGGCCTTTGCCTGTAGGGGGTTAGGTTACTGGCTTTTTCTCTCTTCCTCAAGGTGATTGATACCTATTTGGAATATCAATCTCTTACACTTACGGTGTGTTTGCATTTGTTTTGTCTTTTGTCTTGAGATCTGGCCCACAGCAAGAGACATCTATCTCCCCCAATATTGCAGGATTCGTGGTCTTTTGAACTGGCTCCTTTGAGAGCCCAGCCCTGTCTGATTGTCTATAATATTTCTATCTAACTCAGCAGCCTGTACCATCCCCGGCTCTAAAGAAGTACTCTGAACTGCTGTGAGGGAGAAATGGGCATGAAGATCTGGCTTCCTCAGAATGAGGGGGTCATAGTTGCTGATCGGCATTCAGAGATACTCTACAGAGGATCTGTCTAAAGGCCCTTGATAGACACCAGGCATTTTCATCTTGGTAGGCACACAGCTTTAAGTCTACAGGACATAAAGCTAAAAAAAAAATTAAGTACGCATGGGACACGTAATTATAAGCAAGGGGCAAAGATAAAACAAAATTTGAAGCATAAAAATGTGTTACCTGAACAAGTCCAAGTCTAGAGCTACAAAACAAAAGCAAACATTTACCTCCATCTGATGAGCTAGGTGGAAGCCCTCCAAATGATATAGGGGGAAAAGTCTCCCAACCTACTAGATGTCCAGTAAGAATTTGTGTTCTCTAAAATCTAAGAATGAACTTTGAGAACAATGGAAGTTAAGAGCAGAATGCATTTATTGAGATTTTCTCTCAATAAAGCTTTTGTCTGAGAGAGAGCAAGCCAGGAGGGGTCCTGAGTGGGGTGCCCATACATAATACATCTTAATTCTTTTCCCATCCCCTTTCTCTCCCTTCTCCTCTTCCCTCCTTCTCTTGATTCCTTATCCCTTTTGTAAGATGTCTATCTCTTCATTTCCTATTATATCTTTTATTGTGCTCTTTATTTGTATTTTGGGTTTCTCATATAAGAAAAACCACATGATATTTAAGCTCGATTGCCTGACTTATTTAACTTCACAATATGGTCTCAAGATGTATCCATTTTCCCACAAATGACTCAAGTGTATCCTTCTTTATGGAACAATAGTACTCCGCTGTGTGTAAATACCACATTACCTTTATCCATTCATCTGCTGTTGGACATATAATCATCATCTAAGATTTAGCTGTTTGCATTGTGTTGCTATAAACATTGCTATGTATGTATCCTTATAATGTGATGATGTCTTTAAGTCTTCCTCAGGAAGATACCTAGAAGGAGAATAACTGGGTCAAAAGGAATTCCTAGTTTTAGTTTTTGAGTAATCTCCATACTGATTTCCATAGTGGTTGCATAAATGTGTGCTCCAACGGGAGCCTATCTAGAACAGTGAATAAAGGTTCCTTATTTCCTATAGCCTCACCTGCATTTGTTATTGATTTATTGACGATAGCAATTCTCTCTGGTGTAAAAAAGAATCTCAGTGTTGTTTGCATTTCTCTAATGCCCAGAAATATTGAACATCTTTTCATGTATTTATTTGCCATTAAAAATTAACTATTTATAAATTTTATACATATATATATGTAATATGTAACTACAAAATATAGTCAGTCCACAAAATCAATGTGTTCTGCATCCACAGATTCAACCAACTACAGATGAAAAATATTTGATAAAAATTTTCAAAATGTTCTGGAAAGTAAAATGTGTGATAGCTGACTTCTATACTGATTCCATCGCAGTACAGTGATGTGTGGACACCTCCGCCCTCTCACAGGCCTTCAGCATCTGTCCACATTCACATGGTCTTTGTGTATCTCCTGACGTGTTTGTGTCTTCACTATCTTTGACGCCTACAACAACTGCGTTTGGTTTGCGCTAAATATGCATAGATCTTTTTATTGTTATTTCTTAATACAATCTAGTCACTTTGTGTAGAATGCTCACTGTATTAAGTATTAAAATGATCTAGAGATGACTCAAAACTATACAGAAGGATGTGCATAAGTTATATGCAAATACCATGCCATCTGACATCAGAGAATTGTAAGTGGTATTTTTCCAATTGCTATTTGTTGCTATGGATTTTGATACCTGCAGGGGCATCTGGAACTGATGCCCCCTACATAGTGAAAAACTACTGTACTCAAAGACCTCAATCTTCTCTAATGAACCACAAGGAAATCTCGCGGAGCTTGTCCCTGAGGGGACAATGGTCTTTGTTATACTGTTCCTCAAACTATCTCTCCTTCGCTCTGAAGAAGCCTATTTCCTCCAGTCAAGGGCTTTTATGTTTTACTAACTGCTAGATCAGAGGGCCTAACAGTGCCTTGTTCAATAAAGCTGAAGGATGGAGGGATAAATATTTGGGAGGACAGATATGCAGGTAGCCATGGAAGTGTCTGGAGTCCCAGTAGCAGAGGGACTGTAGTCACAGGCCACCGTAGTCCTTGTTCTCTGCTCTCAAATACACTGGCCCCATTTTGTGTCCTGGGGAAGCAGAAAAGCTCCAGTATTATTAGAAGCCTTCAGGAAGCTGTGCACAGTATCCCACTTCTCTGACTTTTTGTCACCCCAAGAAAGGTCTGTGACTTCCACCTTCCACAATTTTCTGCTCTATGCTGCTGTTCTGTGATGTAATGGTCCCTTCAGGGAACTGGCTGATGGGACCAAACCCTGTCAGCTACCTCATTAATGCTGAAGCATTTTTGACATCCCCACAACAAAGAGGAACCTGTTCTATGATAAATATTTGGTGGAAGGCATTAATTGAAACTGAGTTTCTCCTGCCAGATCTTTACATCTGTTCTCATGCATTTTCTTCATTTAGGAAACCAAACTCCACCCTTTCCAGGGTGAAAGAAAGGGGATCTAATCAATGCAGGCTAATGAAAGATGCAGCCACTCTGGAAATGTCTTTGTATCCACCTGATCCTACACACCACCCTGGGGGACAGTGAGCTGAACAAAATGAGAAATATGATAGAATCCTAAAGACAGAGAAGAAAAAAGGCTTCCTTGATTTCAAGGAGTTGCTTAATTCCTAACCAAAACTTTGACCAACTCAATGATCTGCAGCTCAAGCATCACATAGAAAATACTGGCTCTGATTCTGTTTGGAGCAGTCAGCATGAAATGTAATGAAATTCAAAACAGACAGACTACACATGCTCCAGAGGGAAGTCATTAATACCCATGAATAATGATAAAGCAAAATACCATCTGCCAAGATAATGTGGCAAGTCTTTTTGAAATTCCAATTAGCCTATAAACCAGAAACAGGGGGCAAATGTGCTCCCCCTGCCATGGGAGACCATGTGTCCTCGGTGTCTCCATTGCTATATATGTAAACTAAAATGTGGGTGATAGAAACATTACTCATGTATGAATATATTTTGGAGATTACATTCATTATTCTTTAGGACACAGGTGCTATTCATGTAACCAGGTGGAACAGCGTGTTACCAGTGGCTAATGAAGGCCACATATGTATTTTTACACATATTTTAATTACGGGGGTGAAAAAGCTGAGTCTTATAAATACAGTATATAGGTTTGGCTCTAACAATGCCATTAGAGTTCATCTTTACATGTCAGAGATAATGAAGCATTTTTATTGCTGTTATCCTAGGGAAAATTACCTGGTTATGATAGATTCAAATATTCTAAGTCATTTTCCTGAGCTGCGTTTCATGAAGTAAACCACTATTAAAATCATAATACACATTATGAGAACTACTGCATTATAGCCTGAGAATAAATTGTCCTGATTACAAATGTGTAGACTAGGTCTACAGCCTGATGAATCAATCACATGTATTTGGAAATATCAAAGAAGTATACAAGCCAGCCACTGATCACTGGCATTTCCCAGCCTCTCTTGCTTTCCCCAAGGTTTCTTGTAGTATAAATGACAGTAGGATCAGTAATTTTGGAGTTTCTAATCCTGTTGTATCCTTACTTGGCTATAAAATTTTTAGAAGTCACTTGTGTCATGCAACTTGCTTTCCTCACCTATAAAATGTTTGTCATTACGAGAATAACCAATGATTAAAACCTATTGTAAGAATCTGAAAAAGTGTGAGAACTTTCCAAAAAGTTTTAAAATTCTCCAATAAGTCACTTTCATTTTATCATGACTAAATAAAGTAAGCTGAGTTATCTGCACTGTATTTAGAAGTAGAATTAAACACTTTTACAAAGAGGACAAAATGATCTCCCCAGACAGTAGGCAGCTATTGTTTCTCAGCAGGACTATTGTTCTCAGTGACCTGGCTCTTTCCCCTGGAGCCAGTGTCCACCTTACAGCTGAGTTTCTAAGACATATGCTTTGAGCCATAGACTTTTGGAATCTAAGAAATATGGAATTATATTGGAAGGGGATGCTGTCTTCCAATTAACAACATAATTTCCATTGTCTGTGGGTTGAAAATAACATGAGTTGCATCATTTTTTAAAAATATCCTAGTCACTGGCTTCAGCTCCATCAGAACACAAAGACCATATATTCTCACACTTACCCCAGCACATCTCTTCCCATCCTCTTTTGAAGATTATGGCTCCTGACAACACAAGGTACAGGACAGCAGGAAACTAGTCTGCGAAGTCAGTGATTCATGTGCAGACAGCATTTACTGTGCAGTCGCACACGATGACTTGAACTCAATATCAGTTTACTTCTGCCCACATTTGGGCCAAGCTACTTTATTTGTGGGAATCTATTGAAACAAAACACTGCTATTTGTGCACAAGGATGTATCGCAAGGATGTACACAGAGTCATTTTTATAGCACAGATTTAGAAACTATGCACTTATTTTACAGGAAGGTGACCACAAATTATGGCACATTTATATCATGGAGTACCAGAAAGCTGATTTCAAAAAATGCAGACATACCTATATATACTTTTCACAGTAATGCTCTAAATTGTAGCATTAAAGAGAAAAAGCTATGTGGACTGTGGGTGACATAGCAATACAGGTTCAGCCGTGTAACAAACATACCATTCTGATAGGAAATATTGAGGATAGAGGAGGCTCGGTGGTGTTTCGGCAGCGAGCACATGGGAAATTTCTAACTTCTTCCCTACAACGAGTAACTGAAAGATACAGTGAATGCTTACATTTTAACAATATTTATTACAGTAAAAGACACAGTGTGAAGATCCAGTGGATAAGTGTGTTTGGGAGCATTCTGAGTATTCTTAGTTGGACTAATGGCAGTGTATCTTGCACTTCAATAAATTTTTAAAATTTTAACATTCACTGTATTTTATGACAGCCCTGCAATCAAATGATTATGGCAATTTCTGTCAGGTAAAAACATTATGGTGCCTCCTCACCCATGGTGTTCACCAGATCTGGCATTGTGCAGCTTCTGGCTCTTCCCCCAAATCAAAATGACTGTGAGAAGTAAACATTGTGAATCAGTTCAGGACACTGAGCAGCCAGGACAATGCAAGCAAAGACACTCATGAAAGAGGACTTCTACGACTGCTTCGAAAGAACCATGTGGTAATTATGTGCAAGCAAGGGGGGATATTTTGAGGGAGATTCATGGCAACATGTCCTTAACTGTAAAAATTTTTTTTGCCTTTTTGAGATAGGGTCTCATTATGCAGTTCAGGCTGGCCTTGAGCTCACTTTGTAACCCAGGCTGGTCTTGAACTCACAACAATCCTCCTGCCTCAGCTTCCCGAGTGCTGGAATTACAGGTGTGTGCCATTACACCCATATAATAATTTTTTACCAACTTAAACATTTATTGTATTTTTTAAATCACATCTCATATTTTGTTGTGAACCTAAAATTGTTTTAATTCTCTATTTTAAAAATAGCACATCACAAAACATTTCATAGAGTGCAATCTTGTTTAGGCAAAATATGAATCAAAAGTACACAGATATACACAGATGCATAGAAAAGGGACTGAAAAACTAATTTAAAAATATCAAATCATGTACTTTTGTCTCTAGGAAACAAGACAGCGACAGAGGAAAAGATACATTTGAAAAAAGGCTTCACTATTATATTCTATATGCTTATACACTGTTCAAATGTTGTACAGAGTAAATGCCAGTCTGTCTTCTTTATGTAGGAGAGGAAAACACCAGAAAATAAGAACAAGCAAACAAAAAGACGGAATCAAAGATGAGCCATGTGCCGATCATGTTGACATCAAATACTGCATCTGAAAACTAACTGGTTTGAATAACACCTTGAACCTTAAATTCTTCATTGGGTCATCCAAAGCAATAATACAGAAGTTAACTGAAATTTTGCTAAGAAAGCAAGTTGAACAGGATTGCTTTAACAGTTACAGTTAAACTAAAAACAAAAACCAAAAAAATGCTGGAACCTCAGCATAACTTTAAATTACATATATCATTTATTGAAATATAAAGATCTTCATTTACACGTTTCAAAATAAAAACAGGAACGGGGCATTTGGAATACATTTCATATGGGTAGAGCCTCCCTATCAAGTTAGTTTCTCTCACACATTCACCACACCACCGTTTTGGGAACATGTAAGTATTTTTCTCTTTATTATTTCTAAAATATAAATTTTGGACATTCAAAAGTGCAACAGTTAATGTGCCTGTGGGGAATATCACAGTTAAAAAAATATAAACAAAGGCAGTGATACAGCTTGTCATAAAGGTTTGGCAGTATTCTCCAAGTCTATATAGAAATACATATATACATATTGATGTATAACATCATTTTATCTTACGTCCCTCTTCACAAAAATAGGACCATTTTGTACAGATTGGCAGACCACATTGTAAGGATATCACTGATCATTTTAAAAGCCACAAATTGTGTTTCTTGGGCTAGCTTTGATTGTCATCATAAAAATAGAAAGTGGGAAGGATTAGCAAATTTTTTTCTGGGGACTTTACAGACGGCAAAAAAAAAAAAAAAGAGAGAGAGAGAGAAAGAAACAAATCTGGGAAACACAGTTTTAACAATGTAGTCTTTCATCATTTCAGGTGGGTGCACTGATAACGACTGGAAACCACCGGCCTCAGACTTCATCCAGTCTCACAGTATCATACAAGACTTAAAGTAGCATCAGAAGGCAAAGCACCAACAAAATAAGCCTGTGCGGGAGAGTGAGTGATAAATGGAATACTTGAGCTGTGATTCTAGAAACACAAATGTATTTCAAGTCTAATTGGTTCTATGGAACCAAATCAGGTTTTCATTTTTAATTGGCCAATCTGGCTCAGTCTTCACACTTGCTATGGAGAAGGGGGACAAGAAAGTTGGGGCTTGCATTGAGATTCCACTAGTAGGTACTCAAGGACCTCATTATTGCTTCTACATCTTCTAAGGCACCACCTGCTGGAAGCACATCAGTGATTGCAGTAATCACAGCCCATGTTTCATTCATACGGTGTCAGCAATTAAACACACTGCAAAGAATGCCAATGAACTCATACCAACCAGTTCGATGGTCTGGATGGATGTGACAATCTATCCTCCCACCTACACCCAAAATACCAGGAAAACTTTTCAGCCTTTTTCATAAAATATTGACCTGGCTATTCAGAGATTTGGCATGTGGAATTTGATTGTTTTTACACACGCCTTTTCCTGGGGGAAGATGAGTCCAAATCCCCCATGCAGTGGGAAACAGCATCTTTACTTCGTCTTGAATTTTGGAAGATGTGCCAAAAAAACAAATTCTAACTTTCTCAGCCTCAGCTAAGACTGGAAAGCTAAATTAAGGGTAGCAATTGCTATATATATGGTATTAAATGTCACTGACCTGAAGCCAAGGACTTTAATAGTTGGCTTCCTGCATGGTTGACTTCTAGTCCAGATCCAAATTTCAAATTGTTTTTCTTCCCCCATGGCAACCTCCTGTAACCTAAGCCAGTGTTTCTGAAAACTGGCTGATCAGAATAGCCAGGGTGTTTATAAAAATGAGATTCCTGTTTCTGTTAGACTTAATAATGCAGAATTTCTGGATTCTGCAGAATCTAGTGGTTCCCACTGCCAGTTCCACGTGGGAACTGAAAAGCCAGGCTGATGCACACGAAAAAACACCTTTGTGACCTCAGGGCTTCAAGCTCCTTCTCTTTAGGGTAAGAGATGAAAGAAAGGAGCTGACTTGAGGGCATCCCTCTGACTTTTAAGGTTCACAGATTTTAAAATGCATGTTGGGATCCACCAAAGGTATTCTTAGTCATAAAAAAAAGCTCTGTGAGTTCAGTCTTTTGGCTGATTCCTGTGATTTCCACTGGGTCACAGCAAAAGGATTTTGCCTTTATATCAAGGACATTTAGGATTCAGGGGTTTGTTTCTAATCCCATTACTTCAGAGGTCATTAACTGTTTTTAGTAGAAGGGATTAGGGAGCCTATATAATTAAAAACTCTGACTTCCTGGACAATGTTACTTACACTTTGCTCTCTATGTTGACTAAATTTAATCCACTAAAGCTATTGTGTTTTATAAAGAAACATATGTTATTTAAGGTAAATGCCAAAAACGATCAAACTTGTCACCTACTTAGTAAAGGGTTTTTTCTTTAAGTTGTGCTTTCTCTGTAGGGAGATCATGTTACATATTACACATTTAGCATTACTGATAACAGTAGTATTATTATAAATATAGGTTACAATATGAAAATGAGTCGTTGGGCTGCTAAAGGACCCAAATCTATTAAACAAAGTTGGTTAATTGTTATTTTTTTATCTCTTTAACACTAAGAAAAAAGTAAAATGTGATAGTACCAGTACCTTTTAAGGTTCAAAAGTGGTTTTGCATGCACTTCATAAGAAAATTCAACAGCAGCTGATACCAGGTTCGAAAAAAGAAGTACATGGATGGATTGAGTGGTCTCTTCAAAAGTCCAGAGAAGACGATTAATGCAAATCTAAACACATCCTTGGTTAGAGTTATTTACATAATTACAACGCTAGTGTTTGTTGCAGTACAAATTGTGCATGTGGAAATCTCACCAAAGCCCTTGAAACACAAAACTCATTTTTCTGTGGCCTATTATTCCCTGTCCTTCTATTTCCAAACTTCACAGGCCACTGAGATGTTACTGAAGCATTGCAAGAGGCAACACCGAAAAAGTTCATTTCAAAAGTCCCACTCGCTCATATCCAGAGGGCTCCCCGGGCCCACGGCTGGAAAGTCCCCGTCACCATCATTCAAGTCTCAACCTTTGCATTGCAATAAAGTGGTTTTCTTAAAGGGACCCACAGGTAGCTCCTGGAGTAGAAGGTGCCCACTGGATCTGCCAGTTACAGGAAGCTGTCCTCCACCAGGTCCGAGGAGTCTATGCCAATGTCATCCATCATGTCAATGTCCTCGATGGTCTCGTCCTCTCTCTTGATGAAAGTGGAACTGCTGGAGCCTGTCTCAATGGCGCTTTCTTCAGAGGTCTGAGAGCTGTCCAAAGGAGAGAAGGAAAGTTAAAACCCACGTACAGGTTGGCTGTCCTGCGGTGCCCTTCCAGGTGGCCACCAGGACAGATGGGTTCTTCCCACCATGGATTGTCTGGCGTTCAGCCTTGGGCTGTACGGGGTGGCAAGGCTGTCACTGAGAGGGACAGCTGCTCACAAGACTTTCAGCACAGGCTACTGGACAACCCAGCTGCATACCTCTCAGCTTTCCTTCCTTTCTGCCAAGTCTCTCATCTACACTTCCAGCAAGCTGGATTCTGCAGAATCTAGTAACAATGTCTACTTTTCCTATTCATGGAAGAGAAAATCAGCAATGCCTGATCAAAAAGCACAGAAAAGAAAATGCAAAAAAAAAAAAAAATGAACTCAATTGCACACTGTAGCCACACCCCTTTGGTCTCCCAAGAATCTCCTGAGTAGCCAAACTGTGTTCCCAGAGGCTTAAAGGACCAAGTGAAGGCTCTTTATTCTTTATTGAGGGAGAAGGGCAGTTCTTGGGTAAGACAGGCTTAGGTCTGGAATGGATTTCACACATGTTACTTAACCCCTTGGGCTTGAGTTTATTTCCTTGCTAATGAAACAGCATGCTAAGTTAACAACTATAAGACACATAATAAATGCCCCATAACACATAATAAATGCTCAGTAAATGCTTGCAATTATTAGTCTCCAAACTTGTATCTAAATTTGAATAAATCCTGGATATTAGATTATATCAGAAAATGGGAGAGTTGCTTTTGTTATTTTGGGCTTTTTTGAGAGAAGGTCATGCTGTGCTGTCCAGGTTGATCTTGAACTCATTATATACCCCAGGCTGGCTTACATGCACAATCTTTCTGCATCAGCCTTCTGAGTGCTGGGATTACAGGCATGTGCCATCATGCCCAGCTAGTTATTGATTTTCTTATGCAAGATCGTGATATTGTGGTCACACAGGAGAGAACTGTTTTTCTTAGGAAATCTGTACTGAAATACTAGGGGTAAAGTATCTTAGTGTTTCTTACTTTCAAATGACAAAAAACAAAATATGAGTTTAGTGTGAAATACGCAACACCAATTTCATATATATATATATTATGTATATGTGTGTATGTATGTATGTATATATATATATATGGCCAGATAAAGCAAATATAAAATGCTAGAAACTGGTAATGCTAAGCGTTATGTGTATTCTCGTAATATTCCTATACATTTTATGTTTTTCTCAAGAGCTTTTTGGAAAACAGTCTTCCCTAAAATCCAGCCTGTCATGATTCCCGTCTGTCCCCCGTTCTGTGACCTCTTGCTGTCTTATCCTTATGCTGCCTTGTATCACTCTCCATGCCTTTATGTGTATATTTTTGCTCCACACTGATTATTATCTGATGGGTAGGACCCGCTTTATTCTCAGCAGGAGACTGCTGCACCATGCAATTCACACAGACCATAAAGAGCAGTTGGTCAGTCCATGGGGGTGAAGCGGGAGAGACACAGACAGGGAGAGAGACACGGAGACAGGCAAGATTCTCACCCTCCAGTTGCTTGCAATTATTAGTGTTTCTGTCTGCCTGCCTGGCTTATTCTGACTCCTTTGTGCTGTATCTAGCCCCAGGCAGGGAACGGAGCCTGGCCAACTGGAAGCCTGCAGCAAACAGTCTTCTGCCACCCACCTCCAGACTCATGCAGCTGCGTAGGGTTCCTGAGATGTGAAGATCCCATGGCTGTGATCTTCCCTACACCTAAGGCTTCCCCTCACCTCCTCGCTTGCACCCTCCCCCACTTGTACCCTGACATCTCATTTAGAATCTCAGTCCATGTGACTGGTCTTGATGACTCCCTGGCCCTGATGCCCCTCTCTTTAGGAGCTGGACACTGTCCCTGGAGCCCTGGTACTTACTGAGGACCTGAGTCAATCCTTGGGTACTAAGCCTGAGTCAATCTTGGGTACTGTATCTATGGTCCTACTAGGAGGGATTCTGTGATAGGGACTGTTAGCTTCCTCCTTGGGGACAACTAACAGGTAGGTCAGGTCCCTTGGCTCTGGCCCTCTTGGCCTGGTGTTCTCATCTTTCTGTTGGTCTGTTCACAAGGACCAGGCAGATATGTGGGGACAGAGGAAGCTAACTTCCACTGAGACTAGGCCAGATCACCTTCCCTGTTTGTCAATGTCATGGGAGATCCCAGGGTTGACAATCTGTTTTACGACTGGTTCCCAAGCCACAGGACCCATCTAGCAGCCCAGAACCTGGCTCTTCAGGGACTCAAACGTGGAACTCCTGAACCTTCTACAGCAAGACCCTGTGTCATCCTTCCATTACCAGCTGAGACCACCAGCTGAGCCTTAGGAGAAGGCTATTGACTAAGCTGACGAGCCTGTGTAAGCCCAAGGCCTTGAGCTTTGGGTCCACACGCACACACATGCACACACCCAGCCTTCCTTACACAGGCCACGGTCTCCTTGATGGAGTCATGAGGGACATACCATGCCCTGAACAAAGACAGAAGAGATGGGACTGATGATACGCAACACAGACCTTGAATAAACCTGCCCTCCTCCTTTCTCTCTTTGTCCTTTGTCGAGGAATATTCCCGATGACTTGCTTCAAAGGTTCTCTACTAGGGAAGCCTGATCCCCTGCCCCGCCACAGCCCCGGGAGCCAGAGGCATAGCAGACTCTTTCAGGAGGAGCTTTAGAAGCTGCAGAGGCTCCCAGAGTACAGTTTGCCACCCAGGAAAGCCTCCTTCTGGTAGCCAGAGCAGGGGTCCCCTCAAGCTGTGGGAGCAGGGGAGGCACAACCCAGGTGGCCGCCCATGTCTACCTGTGCCTGTTCCTCTTGCCCAGGTCTTCCTCCTCAGGCACAGGGTCGATGTCGGGCAGAGGGATGATGTAGCCACTGTCAGCGCTCAGTCTCTGCTCATCCAGGCCACCCTCCCAGTCTTTCAGCTTGTCTTCCTCATTTTTGTAGGAAACACCGATGTACGTGTTGTCTGAGTCCACGCGCATACGTGCCACAGCGGGATGGTCACTCTTCAGGAAGTCCAGGTGGATTTTCTCATAACTCTGTAAGCATTCATGTGACATATTTACTGACTGGGCTATAAAAATGAACACAGATACTCAGAAATTCACAATGAAGTCAGGTGTGGTGGCGCATGACTATAATCCAGCACCTGGGAGGCTACAAGTTCAAGGTGAGCCTGGGCTACACACAAGGAGTTCAAGGCCACTCTGAATTACATAATGAGACTCTGCCTCCAAAAACAAAAACAAAAAAACCTTCAAAAACAGAAATCATGATGACTCAACTGTATGGGTTTCCAGATGACGTCAGAGACAGGTAGGGTTTACACAACTGCAAGAGTCCAACATCAACCATCCCCAGAGGCGGGGACATGAAAGGACTGCCAGGGGCACAGATCTGCCAGTAGGTCTTCCGATCAGGAGGCCTTTCCCAAGTCAGTACATTTACCCAGGTGCCTACACCCTTCCCTCACCCCAGGATGAGAATTGAGCCCTCTGTCCTACCACTGAGAGTCTCCAGGGCCCTCACAGGTCCCCATAGGAGGAGGCACAGGCTTCAGTGGGAACATAATTCCCAACTTGTTCCTCATCCCTAAATGTCAGGCAAGTCCAACCTTCCGTATAAAAACTCCATACTCAACAACAGTTTTAATCCTTCCCATCAACACATCTCCACCAATCAGAGCATTGCAGGTTAATGTCTTTCTGCTTCTCCTGCTGCATTTATGAGCAGCACAAGGCTAGTGAGAGCGTCAACAAACAACAAACTAAAGTATTTAACTTCTAGCTCAACTTATGGCAGGCTCCAGTATAAGCTCCTGCTGCTGCTGCTGCTACTGCTCCTCTTCCTCCTCCTTCTCCTCCTCCTCCTCCTGGAGAAGGAGGAAGAGAAGCAGTGAGATGAGAAGCCCACGCAGTGACTAATCTGAATCTAAGAGGCAAAATCTGTTAGACAAGTTCCCCCCGGTTTCCTTCCCAAGGCTTCAGCAAAAAGTTGTTTTTTTCATTCCCATCTACTGCCTGGCTCCGTGAAATTACATTTGTTCCTTTGAACAATGCTTCTTATGCCACAGAAAACCAACTGAAGCCACAGATAACAGCTGAGGCTGTCCCTTCTGGACAGCAGGTAAAAGCCAATTTCACGTGGATTTAAATGCATTCAAATTAGCGATTTAATGGCCATGGATGTCCTGAGACTTCTAACTGCACAGCAGATACGTGAACATCTGGAGGATAAAGTGCTTACAGGTGTCAAACACACAAGATGAAAGGGGAGCCCCAGGGAAGGAGAGGGCTTTCATTCATCGTTGCTACCAGGGACCCATGGAGCATACTGTGAGCCCCGGCCACAGAATCACAAAATCTATACACTGCTTTGAAAATGCTCCTTTCAGACATGATGAATAGACAGCACTGCTCAGGGGCATAACTACCAGCTCTCCTCCCTTTGCCCACCGCTGTAAGACGCCCAGACAAACCTTTTTATACTGTCCAGGCAGCAGGGTCTCCACTATCTCACTCAGGTGGTAAAAAGAGGGTCTCTTCTCGGGTTCACTGTTCCAGCACTGCATCATGATGTCATAGCTAGAAAGGCACAGGCTCAGAGTGGGCACAAGGAACGTCTGTGGGCATTCCACCCCACAGACCACAGGGCGGGGACATGGCCCACGGGTGGGGAGGGAGCTCACACTTCACTGGTGGCGTGGTCAGGCTTGGCCATCCGGTACCCGCTCTTGATCTTGTTGTAGAATGTAGAATCTACCATCATGCCAGGGTAGGGCGTGCCACCTAAGAGCAAGGAAGGCAAGCATTGTGATAAAGGCACCACACACTGCGGGACACTTGGGGTGATGGCATGTTAGGGATCTCTGCAACCCTGAAGTCCTGACAGTTTGGTCTTTCAGGGAAACATACTTTCCTGGACCTCAAAGGCCTGCTCAAATCTTAAATTTAACTAGAACTCTAGGTTGGCCAAGTCCAAACACCTGATGTAAAAGTTATGCATCTTTAGAAAAAAATACTAAAGTGTTTTGAAATTTCGTTGCAGTTTTTTTCTTCTTCTTTTTTCTTCCATTGTATCCTTGCATAAAATTTCAAGGATTTGAAAAACAAGTATATAAAATAAATAAAAATAAAAACAAATACTTAGCCTTAAAAAAAAAAGAAAAAATACTAAAGTATTTTTCAGTGTTTTCTGGCTACTGCAGCTACATATACAAGCAAGCTGGAAAAACAAGGAGGAATTTTGAATCGAAGGCAGGAAAGTCATTCTCCCCAGTAACGTTCAAAGTGATTACAGTGAAAGTCAAAGTTGGGGCTTGCATTGCCTAGAAATTCTCTTTTTTTCAAGGAGTCTGAGACACAGTAAGCCCCAAACTGGAGTGATGCAGGGTGATCCTCAGGGAAAGAGGAGTAGGAGACTAGGGAGGGAAGACACACTTTACTTTCATATCAAAATAACAGATACATGGGGCTGGGGATTTAGCTCAGCAGCATAAGCGCCTGCCTTGGAAGCAGGCAGTCGTGAGTTCGATCCCCGGTACCAGTAAAAAGAAAAAATAAATAAATAAATAACAGATACATTCATGAAATGGTTCATGCTTTTACGGCTGAAAGCAGGTCCTGTAGAATTTCCTCTCTGACAATCTCCAAAGCTCATCAGGACTCCTTTCTGGTGTCCCAGGGCTTGCACTGCAGTTTTAAGCCAGCAGCACATGACTCACATCTAAGACTGAGTTTTCTCTCCCTCAAGAACCAGGGAGGTCAGGGTCTTTCCTTACCCTTCTCTTAGGGCATCCACTGGCCAGCCAAATGTCTGGAAGTTTCTCTTCTCCAGAATAATGACCACACTGCCGGTCCTCCCTGGGTGCAGAGAGGCAGCTCCACTGGGGAACCATTTAAGTCAAAGGCCAAAATGAAAAGGCAGCCAGCAGGTAGATTCCTCAGCACACTTCCAGAGAATGAGAATCACTCTGGCATGGCCCAGAAGAGATGCACAGAGGCCTGGGTGGTGGGGGTACAGCCTCCAACACCTATCTCAGTTTGCACAAGTGTGCAGCAGACATAGCAGAGGCCAATGGGTAGGTGAAGCAGTTGCAGTTTGCCTGATCACACAGCTTAACAGAGCGCATATCCTGAGCGGACAAACACATTTCCCTTCCAGGCTGTTCCAGAACTGTCCAAAGAAGAAGAGGGGTCAGGCACATACCAAGAGAGAAGATCTCCCAGAGCAGAATGCCGTAAGACCAGACGTCACTCAGGGTGGTGTAGAGGTTGTCGAAGATGCTCTCAGGAGCCATCCACTTCACAGGCAAGAAAGTCTGCAGGGAAGGAACGAGCAAATTAACCTCCAGCCTACGCAAGAATGATCTGCGGTAGCAGAAATGGGAAGGGGTCCTCCTTGGGCTAAGAATAACTGATGATCTTATTCCATAGAATGTATTTTGTGCACAATTTGTTCACAAATTGTTGCTCTCTCAGTATCTAGTGGCTCTTCTCTTCTTCCCCCCAGGACTCAGATTGAACCCAGGACCTTTGCACTAAGCTACACCTCCTTTCTATTTTTAGTCAAGGTCTCACTAAGTCACTGAATTGCACAGGATGGACTTGAACTTGTAATCCTCTTGTCTCGGCCTCCCAGAATGCAGAGATTACAGGCCCAGCTACCCAGTGGATCCTTAATACTTACAAATGGCAGTTAAGGCTGCTCTTCTACAGGAATAATAGCCCAAAACACTTAATACTGAACTGTGACCTGTGAAGTATAATTAAGCCCTAAACAGATCCGTACCCTCTTTTAAGGTATTCCCAATCACAAAATTAAGAATAGATCTAGTGACCTGTGAGGCAATTACAGCTACTGGACTTCAAGAGACAAGAAGCAATTCCTAGTACTAGCTCCTCTTTTGAGAAGCCGGTCCAAACTTTGGTGGAAAGACTAAAGAAGGTGCCACACTAGCATCCTTTCATCCCCCGGGATTGCTAGAGAAATAATGAGAGATCCAGAGCTCTATGCAGTCAGGACAGAACTCGGCTCTATCAGTCTTCAATGATGTGTGGAAGGTACTTGGAAGCAGCATGGTCATAGACCATGACCACTCAGAGCATGGACACAGGCCCAAGCCCCTCGCCAGGTAGATGCGGGAACCAAGAGCCGTCCCACAACCTGTGTAAGGGAGCGCTTTGGAACTGTGCCTTCAGGTGGCTGATGTATTCTAACCTACTTCATCTGCTTACAAGGGAGGGACAGAGGCGATGTGTCAAATAAACAATGCAAAGACTGTCTTTGAGCAAACTGGACCCCTAAGATACATTAATGCAAATAGTTTTAACATTCTACTGGTCACATTTACTTTATGCTAGAAGCTTAAAAATTAGTGGCACCGCTTAGAAATGTGTGCTTATACATGTGTACATACAACTTACCTGCTAAGAGGTAACAATTACGGTTTTTCTAGGGTCTACTCTATGCACTTTACATGAATTCCCTTATTAACTTCCTCACGGCAGCTTGGGAGTTGGGTACCACTCCTGCCTCTCTCCTATCAACAAGGACACTAAGGAATGCCATGGACAAGGAACTCACTCCCAAAACCTAGCCCCATGGGATGAAGCAGATATGCGTGCTCCAGCCATCTGTGCAGAGCCTGAGACCCCGGGAAGCCCACTCACAAATCTCATGGGCTCTACTGCAAACACAAGGGCAGCAAATTCAAAAAGCAACAACTTGAGAAATTAAAGGGCAGAGAAGGGTGAGTGCATCAGATAAGAATAAAGGTACATACGCTGCCTTTTGACACGTAGTTCGAATCATGCATGATGTCTCTGGCCAGGCCAAAGTCACAGATCTTCACGATTTTCCCTTGTGCCAGGAGGACGTTGCGAGCAGCCAGGTCACGGTGGACACACTGCATGGAAAAGCAAGAAACAATTTCAAAACGAATCCATCTGTGATAAGACAGCAGTGTGGCTGCAAGACTGGCCACTCTCTGGTGGTACTTGGAGCTGCCTAGCATGCCGTCCGCAAGGCCACAAGAGCTCGGCCTTCAGCCCATACCCTAACAAACAGACGGCTCTGGAGCCATGGGACACCTGAGAATGACAGGCCCCAGCCCTGCTCAGGGAAAAGGCGGAAAGGTCAGGGAAGGAGAAGCAGTGATACTGCTCTGAGATCTCCTTCCCAGTGTCTCCTCCCCGCTTGGAAATCTGTGGCCCTGTCTCAAGAGGTCTCTGTTCCTTGAACTTACATTTTTTGAAGCCAAAAACTCCATTCCTCGGGCAACTTGATAGGTGAAGCTCAACAAATCCAACAAAGTAAGGCCTTCAGAGTTATCATCTGAGAGGAGGTTTTTGACTTCTGAATCTGCAGCAGAGGAAGGAAATGTGTTGGGCTGGTAGACAGCATGACAGCTCATCCACTCCAAACTCAGCTTGCTGAGCACTGGCCAAAGAACATAGCTAGAGGCACTTTTTACAATCTGTGGACCTTCTGGGTGAACAACTATGTCAAGGGGCCCGGGAGGTGGAGCTCAAGGTGGAGCATGCTTGAGAACCCTGGTTCAATCCCCAGCACTGTGAATAAATAAATACTGAGATATTCTATTTAAAAAAGCAATATATAAGCTGGGCATGGTGGACGCATGCCTGTAACTCCAGCACTTGGGAAGCTGAGGAAGGACTGCTGAGAGTTCTTGGCCTGGCCTACATGGGAAGATCCTGATAGAAAGAAAGAAAGAAAGAAAGAAAGAAAGAAAGAAAGAAAGAAAGAAAGAAAGAAAGACGCAATATGTACAAATTGAGCATTACTAACCAAACCAAGAAACCCAAAACCTAAAGTACTTTAAAATCCAAAATTTACTATTGACTGACATGCCATCACACATGGAGAATTCCACCCCTGACCTTAGGTTACAAATCAGTCAATATATAGTGGTACCTCAGGTCACAAATGCTTTTGTTTACAAACTGCATGGAGTAACAAACATGACCATGGTCATCTGTCCCACACAAATACAAATGCAGCCATCTTTTCCAAAATCATAGAATAAATTAAGTTCACAAACCAAGGTATTATTGTATACGTGCCCTAAAAAATATTGTATAAATAAACTACAGACAGCCTGCATGTATGAAGTCCATGCAGTAATTGTAATATTAGTGAATTTTGTGTTTAGAGTTGGAATCCTGCCCTAAGACTGTTCATTACTTACTTGTGAAAATTCCAGAATCTGAAAAGAATCCAAAGCATTTTTGGTCCCAAACATTCTGGATAAGAAGTATCAGCTAGCATGTGGAAACACACACCTGGCTTGTATGCATGTGTATACACATATAGCTCTAAGGACCAACCTAAAGAGATCTCCCTAATGGGTTCATTCATGTGTGTGTGTGTGTGTGTGTGTGTGTGTGTGTGTTTCATTTGTTTGTTTGCTCCCAGTTTTTTAGTAATCAATTGCCATTGGCATCTTTAAAATTCACACACACGTACATACTCAGATCTTTCATAATATGAGGACTCTGAAAAGTATTTTCTGTATTCATTCATTTGAGATACGATCTCACTATGTAGCTCAGGTTGGCCTCGAACTCCCTATGTAGCCCAGACTTGCCTCAAACTCATGGCAATGTTCCTGCTTCAGTCTTCCAAGCAACTGGATTACAGGTGGGTGCCACCACACCTGGCCTTATTTTCTTTTTATTGCTAACTTCATAGTACCTGATTTATAATTCATCAATTGAATCAACTGCCAACCAGGTGAGGGAGCAATCTTTAAGATCAGGGCCACTGACTTCCTGTGTTTGTAACTTGCCCATTTTCCCCAGTTCACCCCGTCTGGAAGGGTCCCAGAGTTTTCGAGGAAGAAGGCAATCTAAGCCAGCAGTTCTCGGTCCTTTCTGAGAATGTTCAGGCCAGTGAAAAGTGATTCCAGCCATTCATATTTTTCAGCCAGCTACAGGAAGGCCAGAAAACAGTGGTCTGCCTGCCAACAGGGCCTGGGCCTGAGCATGACTCAGGTTCCCCTGACGTCTGGTGCCAAGTCCACCAGCTCAGCCTGGGAAGCAACATAAACTATTTTTAACAATGTGGGAGGGCAGAGGAAGCACTGGTTCCGATAACTCATTGGCTCGCCTTTTAAAAAGCACTTGGAAGTTCACCCATTTGGCAATGAGAAATGAATGGAACTTGGAGCTGGAGAAAATAGAAAATATTGTGTACTGAGCTTTGCAAAACAAGCACATTCTTTTCTTTTATATGGATTGCATCTTTTACCTAAGAACCCTGCAAGTACTCAGAGTACATCTGTGATTTTCAAAACAAATTCCATGGCAGCTCAACACTTTTGCATCAACCAACAGGAACACAAGAAAAGCTAAGATGAGATCCATCCAACAGCGACCCTACTCCAAGTCTGTGGTTAACCCAGGGCTGGGGGCCACCCTGGAGCAGATGGGAGGTGGTCCATCTGGTGTGGTATCAGCCAGGCACCCAGGAATTACAAATCACTTCAACCTACCACATACACTTCTGCTTTGAAAACAGATGGATCTGCCTTCTAACAAGAGTCAACAGAAACACCTGTCAGGAGATATAACCTCAAATTACCTATTCTCCAGTTTCTGCCACAGATTGGAAGTTAGAAAAGCTAAAACCAAGGGTTAATGAAACTCACAGATATCAAAATCTTGTAACTTAAGAAAAAAACAAACCACGATGAGGAAATAATGTAAGACTACCAACTTTTAATTTTTTTCCACGCAAAGGCATTAAAAATCTTTCTATCACCATGCTTTCATTTAAAGAAAGAGGGTGGAGAACTGGATACAATTTAATGGTATTTAACGGAGCATTATATTATATGCAAGTACCAGGGTTCAGTCCCCAACAATGAAAAAGAAATGTTAAAAGACAGTTTTCAGAAACAAGCTAACCAAAAATGAAGGCCATTATATCAGAATAAATTATTTCTTAAAGTGACTACGTGTAAAGCTTGAGGAGTTCACCACATTAAGTCTGTCTTTATTCTTTTTAATTCACAGGGTACAGACTTGTAACATGTCACAGACCAGGCTGAGCAGCCCTGCATTTGGGGACCATGGCAGGTCTACTTATATCCCTGTTCACTTTCCTCTGAGTATTTTCAGTGTCAAATTAAACCACCGGAAGATCACAATGAGCAGAGTGAGCACAGACACCTTTACCTAGCATAGATTTCTTCTTATACGAGGCAGGACGATCGTACAGCGATCTCTGGATATCCGAGTATTTAGAAACCTCTTTCCTTTCCAGCATGGGGACGTACTGCGTGGCATCAGCTTGCTTCATGTCCATGTAGTCGCCATTGTTTTCGAAAGATAAAATCACATAGCTGTAAAAACAGACAAGGAGATTTCACCCAGGGTGACCGCTGGAGTCGTCACTGAGCAGGTGGCACAGCAGATGATGATCTGGAGATTCACAATGTACCAGGTACTGAGGCAGGCACAGCGGCTCCAGGGTGGACAAAAGTAAAACCACCGTGCATCCCTCACATGGGGCGGCCGAGGCAGGGCGCGTTCATCACACAACCACACAAATAAGCAGATCATCTCAAAGTCAGCATCTAAGAAGGAAGCTGTGGAATGAACCCCATCCACGTAAATGGGGTTCATCCCACAGCTTGAGCGTTGAGAATACTTGGTCTCCACAAACGACAGTTGCATTCATTTTTCTCCCATGTTTTTAGCACGCCTCTGTGCATCTTGCATCTTTATCAAGGGTGCAGACGTCCTGAAAGCCACATGTAAGGTGGGGGAATATGTTGCCATCAACTAAGAAAATGTTAGGTTTACTACCTTTAAAATTCAAAAACTTCTTGACATTGTCATTATGTTCTTTCTCTGTTTCTCAAGCCATAAGCCATGAACCTGATCCACTGTGGCCATGTGGCCTGAGGAGATGATTTCTGCTGCTCAATCAATGTAGTACCCTTTTGGTGTCCATTAAGGGATTTACACCAACTCATTATATTTTCTGATCTTATAGATCTTCACATCCACAGAGATTTCTACCCATAGGCTTCTGTGAGGGGACCACTACCACTGGCTTGATTTACCAGCCCATGTTCATCAAGGACAAGTAGCTCAAACTTGGAGATCCTCAGACAGTTTCTTAGAAGTGGATCCACAATCAGCTGGACGTGGTGGTGCACACCTTTAAACCCAGAACTCAGGAGGCTGAGGCAGGAGAACAGCCATGAGTTCGAGGCCATCCTGGGCTACATAAATGAGTTTAAAGTCAGCCTGTATGACACAGTGAGACCTTGTCTCAAACAGAACAGAACAGAAGGGAATACACAAACAGAAAACAAGTGACCTGCATCTTACACTTCCTAAGTGGGTTACATATAAAAAGCAGAATGGTGCCCAGAATGACCAAATCCAACAGCAAGCCTTCCCACATGATATTCTAGAATGAGCCACCTGCAGCCACCATGATCCACTGGCACCATCATGAAGACCAGGCCACGTAAATTCTGTCTGCTACCTCAAGTACTGAATCTGCAGGTGTGGAATGGATCAGGACATGAGTCTGTTTGTGAAGCTCATAAAGTAACAACACAGCCATGCCTCTTCATACTCACCTCCTTGTGCTCTCATCCGCGGGGTTCAGTCCAAAGATGTCCAGCTCTTTCTTGGGCTTCTCTGGGTGTCGGCTCAGGAAGCTATCTCTATTCTTATGCAAATAGTTGACCAAATCTCCATAGAAGCAGTATTCGGTGATGATGTAAATGGGGCCTGTGGGAGCCAAAATCAGTTAGAAGATGCATATATAAATGAAGAACACAAAGTCATGAATTTTCTTTTTAATTGGATTTTTGAAACAGGGTGTCACTGTCCATACTGGGGTAGAACTTGTGATCCTTCTGCCTCAGCCTCCCAGAGTGCTGAGATTCCAGATACGTGCCACCATGCTCGGCTCTACGAATTACACTCAGATCAACAAGAGATAGTGCTCAAAAACAATTCTCTCCCATTGTTCTGTGGGACCAGCGGACTTTGCTGGAGATGCACGTTCACTGGTGTGTTTGGGCGTGGAGAATTTGGGCTGGGTTGAGCCTCACCCAGCCCTTTTTGTAGCCCTAGGTGTGGCATTCACAGCCTCCCTCCCAGGTCAGGGAGCCTACCTGACTTGGTACAAGCTCCCAACAGGTTCACAATGTTTAAGTGTGGCCCCAGGTGAGTCATTATCTTCAGTTCAGACATGAGAGCTTGTTTTTCACTGGATCTGGCTGTGGCTGTGGGAGAAATACACTGTGCGTCAGAGCAGCCAAACTGTCTACTCCTCATTCTCCGTGAAAGCTGGCACCAAGGCTAATCCTGCGATTTGATATCATTTATTTACCAAGAGTCTAAAAGAGGAGCAGATGGTCCATTCAGTCTACATAGACCCTAATGACTAGTTTCCAGTCGTCAGAGTAAGAAGAGGTCGCTAGAGATAACTCCTGGTTTTTCAGAGTAACTAGAGGATTCAAAATAAACCTGACCAAAAGGTTAAAACACACACGTAACCTACAATCAAAAGAACCAGGATCTAATCTTAAATTTGCTATTTTTAGGCATTGTACTTCATGATTAGCATCTCCATTCAAGGCACCCTCACAGGCAGTGCTTACGTTTGAGCATCTTCACAGCCACCTTCATAACAGGCTGGGAGCGACTGAGCCCATATGCTGTTCCCTCCACCACTTTCCCAAAGGCACCGGATCCCAGGATGCGACCTGTGGGCAAGCACAACCATCAACACACACGCCAGCTCCCAGCCCCACTGCCACCGTGGCTTCCAGGCCAGCACACCCAGCATATGGCTGGGTGTGTGATTTTCCTGCATCGAGTAAGCTAATTATTCCTCCAAGCCATCCCGTCAGAAAAAGAACTGATCCCACAGGGAAGGAAATTAGTGTAATTGCTTTTGTCAAATAACATTTGTGAGAGAAAGGAAAACATCAACCCAATGGGAGAGATGAGGGTGCAGGCCTGGTGTGAACACCCTGGCTACCAGCTTGGTGCTGGCCAGGATCCAGGATCCCCTCCACTTACCACCTATGGCTCCCTGGTTCTCTACCCTTCTATTGGCCACCATGCAAACAGAGGCACTGTTTGCATCAATAAATCTTTGACCACTGGAAATACTTCAGCATTCCGAAGTTCATTGGTCTCCAGGGTCACGTAAGGAAAAACCTGGGGCCGAGCTCACTGCTGCCCATGGCTAGGAAGGCCACGACAGCAGAGGCAGAACACGCCTGGAGCGCAGGCTGCTACTGCCCACCAAGAGAGACAAAGAAAGTCATTTTCACCACCCTTAAAGAATGATGAGGAACGTTTCTAGGGCACCATGGACAGCTTGGCCTTGGAAGGACTGTGCTCATGAAAGACACGAGAAGCAAGCTCTGTCCTACCCACCTGTCTGCACTGTTAGAAACCACACCTGGAAAGGTACTGGTTTGCCAGCTACCTGGAATGGCTCAGGAGCAGAGAGACAAGGCAAGGCCCTCAGAGAGGAGGGGTTGTCTTCCTTACTCTCCACATCACTGGGATACCATACCCAACACACACAGCTAAATGGAGGAGCGGTGTTTAGCTTGCAGTTTGTGCAGGTTGTCCAAGGCAGGACAGCATGGCAGAGAGGCACAATGGAGAAGTGGCTCATGGCATAGAAGCAAAAAGCAGAAATCAAGCTCAAGAGAGGAGAGAGGGAGGCAGAGCCCTTCAGGCTATGCCCTCAGCAACACCTGACACCCCCAAGTCACCCCCAGTGATCCATCCTCCGAATGAGCATCACTTCCCAACATCACATTCATCGAGGGTAAGTCTGATGATCTAACCAGCATTACATCCTCATGAGTATCACACCCTCACTGTCCACTTATCTCCCAAAAGCCTCAGCTATGATTATATGAGGCTCTGAGGGACAAATGGACAAAAACCACAGCATTCTCCACCTGGCCCCTAAAAGACTCATGCACATCTCTTTATGCAAAATGCTTTTAGTCCATCTCTCAGAGTTGCCAAAGTCCTAACAGTTCTAGCATTACTGAAAAGACCAAGTCCAAAGTGTCCTTTGAGATTTAAGGCAAACTCTTAACTGTAAGACCCTGTAAAAATAAAGAAAAATTTTTAGGAGCTGGGCATAGTGCCTGCCTGGCAAGCACAAGGTCCTGAGTTTGATTCCCGGTACCAACAACAACAAAAAAAGTTTTTAAAAAGTTAAACACTGCCAACACACAAAGGCGGAAACAGGAAGATAAAAAGGAATAGGGCCAAAGCAAGAACAAAACCCAGCAGAGCAAACATTCTAAGAGCATAATTTTATGAGAAAATTTGCTTTTGCACTACTGTGTGTTACAGCAACTGACCAGGCAAATATAGGGAGGGATTGGTTTTTTTGTTTGTTTGTTTTTGTCTTTTTGAAACAGAGTCTACTATGCAGTTCAGGCTGACCTTGAGCTCACTTTGTAGCCGAGGCTGGTTTCGAACTCACAGTGGTCCTCCTGCCTCAGTCTTCCAAACGCTGGGATTACACGCATGAGCAACCACACCTGACTTTAGGAAGCGATCTTTATGTTTGCCCACTTGTGTGACATATTATCAATGGGTAAGTTTTACCCATCTTATGTTCCATGTTACATTTTTGTGCATTTATAATTTGTTTTATTGAATGTTTTGTTTTTATTTTTCTGGTAGAATTAGCCCAACTCAGTATAATGCCACATGAAAACCCACTTTCACAACTTTTGGAGGAGTTGAAAGCCTTTCATCAGGTAATGTGACAACCTGGCAATTCCATACCTAGATAAAAATTAGAGAGAAACAGATGCATACACACCCACAAAGACAGCTCAGCTGGTAGAGCAGAGGACTTCAGACCTGACAAAGACTTGTTCTAGAATACTCTCGGCAGCTGTATGAGAGGCAAGAGCTGGGAGGCCTGAATACACCGTGATGTGCTGACATAATGGGCTTTACCCACTACTGATACATCTAAGACGCAAATTTCAAAATATTTTGCTGAGTGAAAGAAGCCTTATGAAGAAGAGGACACACTGTAATTCAATGTTGGAAATTGTAATGGGCGACCTGGGACTGGAATTCTCTAAACAGACAGCTAAAACATCTCAAGAACTTCCTAACAAAATAGCAAGACCAGGGGGATGTCCAGTATGTTCTACCAAAAAAGACAGGAAAACAAAACTTGTGCTATTGCTATCAGCAATACTTGTATATGGAACACGCTGTTTTTAAGTGTGAAGACTGCCTTAGGTGCCATAACTGAAGTAAAGATGACCCCTGTAGCCAGGCTGACCTGAACTCATAGCAATCCTCCTGCCTCAGCCTCCCAAATGCTGGGATTACAGTCATCTGCCACTATGCCTGAATAGAAGGGTCTTCTTTTTCACTTTTGGCAGCCTGAAATATCATGTAAGAAATCTAGAGGCCCAAGAAAAAAGGCCAAAGAGGAGGTAGTCCTGAGACAGAGACAAAGACAGAGAAAATTGAGTCATTTCAGCATCCCAGCTGAGCCTGGCTCCCAAGGGGGACCCAAGAGGCATCAGACACATGAGTGGTCATTTTGGATGCTCCAACCCAGTTGAACCTTCAGATAAGCTCCTAGTCAACATCCTACAGTGTGGAAGAATTATTTAGCTGGGTGCAGTCACATAGAATTATAAGTGATAAATTGCTCACTGTCTTAAGTCATTAAATTTTGAGGACACTGCGATGTAGCAGTACATAAGACAGTGGAGGAAGGGATCCTGGGCTGCATGACACGACGGAAACTGAAGTTTCACTGAATTCCCTGATTTTGAAATGATCTCTCACTGTCCTGCTTTTTCTCTTTCCCTGTATGTTAGAGACCAAATCCGGGGCCTCGTGCATGTGACACAAGTGCCCTGCTACTGAGCTATGCTCCTAACCCATCGCTGCTCCCTCTGTACTTACATTCAAGAGATTCTGTAGTTCAGAAATGTATTAGCTTGCAGTTATCGATTGACATTGACCTTAACTGTAACATTCAAGATCTTTACTCTGATAGAATACAAGCACAAAATTTGACAGTGTGATGATCCATAATCCCTCAGTCCAATGTCTTGACTCCAGCTAGAAAACTTTTCCAGTATGCCTCTGTCTTATCAAGGAAATTTTCTTTCTTATATTTTTCTTCAAATTCTTTTCGTAGTTTTTGAGAAGTGGAATCACAATTCCTTTTATGCAGTGCTTCCAGAGAATATAATAGCACTATTTAAGGCATTCTTGTCCGCTAATGATTTTAACAAGATTTTAATATTCCCATCTTGTGCTCCTTCTCAGGGAATCTAACCTTACTCACAAAGGGCCACATCCCACAGCCTGTGTCCAGCACCCAGGGTGAGATGTGGCAGCAATAAGCTTCAAACTTCCAGGGCAGCCCCGACTCTATGGCCTTTGGCCCTGTGGCCGCCCCCATGGCTTCTCCCCTCAATATGCTCGCTCCAGATGTTCCTCATTCCTTCTTCTCCAACTTTCTGGGTCATTCACTGCACTTTCAGCTCCATTATCAAGCGTCATACACTGCTGTGTCACAGGCACACTGTCTGGCCTACCAGGCCTTCTGAAGTCTGGGTGGAAGCTTCCTTGACTCCACTTTCTTGCATTCTGAATGCCCATAAATCCAGCACCAGGTGGAAAATGCTAAAGTTTGCCATCAGCAGCTTGAGCAGCAGCTGAGTTCTTTTGTGTCTTGCAGGTGATGATACAGACCTCATGCACCTGGATGGTTGAGTGGTGAACTGAATCCAGAGGAATCAATTCCCTAGGTTCCTTCTCCTTCTTTAGCTCAGTGGCCTGGGGCTCTCTTCTTTAAAGTCTTTCATTTTTGCAACTTTGAACCCTCAAAGAGTGGGGTCCTGTTGGTTCCTGTGATGTCACCAGGCCACCTTCTCGATGGTCCTGTTGTAAAGTACTTGACTTATTTTTAATGCATTCATCAACCAAGTTCTCTTCTACTCTGCCTTACAGGTCCTGACTTTACTGGCCCTTTCTTTTAGGCCAAACTGCACTTTTTCAAACATTCAGCTGGGTCATTTACTCTTGATTTGCAAAGTAAAGCTGACTAAGAGCTCCAGACAGTACCTAAGCCACAGCCTGAATGTTAGGCTGCCATGAAATTTCCTGTGCCATGAAATTAGTCTGGTGCCCTCAATCTCAGCCTCCTGTAATAACTCCAGACATGAGTAAAATGCAGACAAATTTTCTGGCAGAGCATAACACACGTGGCCTGGAATCTAACTGTCAATGGAGTTCTTCTTCCCAACTCAAATTTCTTGAGCCTTGTCTTTACCAGCTGCGTTTCTGTCAACATTCTGGTCTTCACAGCTTGAGTATAGTCTCCCACTGAGTGTGGCTTACAGCATTCTATAGTTGCTTTTCTCCAGCCCATGACTCCTAAGAATCTGTTCCAAAGGGTTCTGAACCACATAGTCAGGTAGTCACAGCAACGACCCCACTTACCTGGCACCAAACTCTGTCTTACATGCTTTCCTCATCATTGGAACACAATACCCGACATCCACTACCAAAAGGAGGACAGGTTTATTTTGGGTTACAGTTTGCACAAGTTTTATTGCATAGTCAGCTGGCAGCAAGGAAAGGTAGCATGGCATAGAGGCATGGCAAGGGAGCATGCTCACGACATGGTGGGCAGGAAGCAGAGAGCAATCACGGAAGGGGAAAGGAAGTCAGGTGCTCCTAGGCCACATCCTCACTCACCCTCCTCCACCCAGGCTTCACCTAACTCACCGGTAGATTAGGCCACTGATGAGTATTGAGATCCAGTCAACCCCCAGAAGCCCCACCTATAATCACATGAAGCTTTGGGGGGACATCTAGATAGAAACCATAACAGGGATTTTACTCTTCCTCTCTGTCCCAAATTTTTATTACTTTTTAACTTCCTAAACTTCCTAAAGCTCCTCATCATTCTTTGGGAAACAGTGGTGAAAATATAATAAAGGAAGCTTAGGTATAAGCCTGTAAAATTGGCAGCAGTGAAGGGTACCTTATTTGATGTTAATGTAACTGTCTAAATCCCAAACTATGCTGTATTTTGAAACAAGACTCATAAGATGATTAAAAACTGCATTTGTCTAGATTGTTCACAATCTCTACCTCTCACTTTCATTCATTCATTCAAAATGCAATTCAAAGCAAAACAAAACACAACAACATCAGAACTCCTTTGGACTTCATATACTTAGTCTCGGCCCAGGTTTAAAATATCTGAAATCTGTGACAAGTGGCTTCTTATATTTAAGTGGTTTGCTTTATATTGTATACATTGTCTTATGTCTTTTATCACATACACATAAAGAAGCACCCCATGAACCCTCAGAATGAACAAGATCAAAGTACACCTTGAAAATCATCCTCTTTTACTTCTTATCTTATCTAGCTCATTTTAGTAAGAAAAATTCATTTCACTTTCCAATTGGCATCATTTCCAAAGCAAAATCATTTTGGTATTTTTGCCAGGCCTCTCCCTGACATTTTAAAAACCAGTGCAGAGATACAATTGACTCTTTTTTTTTCCAGTGCCAAGGACCAAACTCAGGGCCTTATATATGTGAGGTAAGCACTCTACCACAAGACTATACCCCCAGTCCCATTAATAATTTTCAAGATAGAAGTACATTTCTACAAGCAAATTTCTATTGTTTGGTTCTTACTAGGCAAAGCTCAGAACCCTATCTCTGTCCCAGGCCTATAAGTAGCAAGTAGTGTACAGGTGAGAAAAATGTCTGGGGAAGTCACTGTCATGAGAGCTTACCAAGCACCAATCCATCTCTTGGAAATTCCCATCTCGAGTCATAAGGCAGTTGCATCGGGTCCACGTAAATATATTCATGTCCATCAGGGCTGATTGATTCAATGACCCTCCAGCGAATTTCATACCTCGGTTTCTATAAATGAGCAGGACAGGTAACTGGTGAGTTGTCTAAGTCCTGAGGCATCAGAACTTCACCATAGCAACAAAGTGATTAGAGACAGGGGTTAGATACACAAGTCATCCCACTTGTCATACTGACCCCCTTCTCTGTGCTGAATGCTGCCCTAAGCTGCTGCTCTTATTCTTATTGGGTTCAAATACTTCAGTGTTTTAGAAGATACCTACCTGCTTCCAAATTACAACCAGGACAATAAGTGAGATGATCACAATCACCAGCAACACCAGCACCGCAGCGGCCACTGTGAGCTCAGAATGCAGGGCTAGAAAACAGAGAGATGAACACGGTGAGGAATTTCCTCCAGGTACTGGGGAGACAGGAAGTTGTTGGCTGTGCCTGGTCAGAATCTCTCATGGTCTCTCTGGACAATTTTAGGGGTGAGCAATGTCACCTCCCAGATATCTGTACTCAGGAAACTACACCAACTCTTCCTTTGAGAGAGCAATGGGCAAAATTCCATCTCTATAGTTTGTCCAAAGATACTTCAAGAATAAGCTTTCAGAAAGAATCTGATCAGGAGTAACATAGACAGATGAGATAGACAGCTACTATGTGTGTAGAAACCTCTGCTTTCTAAGGTTTACTATTATAAAGCGTAGGTTGAAAAGTTGCATTTTGCTCAGATTGCTTTTGTCCTCATGCAACCTTCGTTTTTAAAGAATTCAACCTGAGATAGGTAGGAAATCTTCTTCTTTCTTCACTCCACATACAGATGCTCAGACTAAAGCTCACCCCACAAACAGCTGCACTACTAGATAATCACATGGTCAAGGTGCTCTGCAAGACTCAGCTTTGAATAAGAATCTGAAAGAAAGGCCCAGATGCCCAGGAAAGCCCTTTTAATACTTTCATAGCCAAATTTCTGCCTTCATTCCTGCACTGCCTGCTCTGGGTTCCACACCCCACCAAGGATAACAGGGCTCAGCTGATGACCTACTGCTGTCCTGACTACTAAGAAACCTACTGGGAACCACCAGCTTCAGCTCCCGGCTGCTGGACCCAAGGAGATTCTTGGCCAAGCATCGAACAGCAATGGTCTCCTCCACTTTGGCAAACGTCACTCGGCCCTCCACAATACTCTTGCCCTGGGAATGTGTCTCTGTGATGATATTTGAGACATTGTTGGCCAAAACTGTCCAGGAAGTCTCATTATTACATCTAGAGAGAAAAAGGACACAAAGAGAGATGGATGCAGTTATTAGGAGTCATGGTATGAACAGAACAGTGATCTTGTCTGCACTTCTGATCTTGACAATACCTGGGGATGTGCTATGGGCTTGTGTATTAACATTAAAACATAACTACACACACTCGAGTGGAAATAATCGGGCTGTAGATAACTGGAAGTTAACTGTTTGGGAAGGAGGCAGAAATAAACATGTTCAATATAATATTCTATGCATCCCAATATTGAACCTATGAGCAAATTAAGCGGTTTAACATCAAGCTCATAAAGGTCCCAATTTCCCACCCTTTCAGAAAGGCCTGGCTGTCCCTTCTCACCACACACATCAGAAGAGCGTGAAGATGTCACTAAGGTTGAGTAATTCTCAGCACTGAGCAGTAAGACCTAGATTTGAGCTACAGCCAGCATCCAAATTACCCCTTAGCCCTCATAGAAAAGTCTCAGCTTTGGGGGAAAGCAGTTGAGGCACTGAACACAGAAGCCATGGGTAAAAAGGTGAGCACTAGATTACATCTACTGAAGATGGAGGAGGCGGGCACAGTGCTCAAACCTGTGCTCACACCTGTAATCCCAGGTTCAAGCCCAGCCTGCACAACTCATCAGACCTAGTCTCAAAATAAAATAGGGCTGAGGACATGGCTCAGTGCAAACGACGTGGGTGCAATCTGCAGTACTCCCCCACCAAACAAAGGCTAAGGATTGGGGAGGAAGTGGTAGATAACCACTGTCAAACAGTGATGAGGGGTGAGGGAGAAAGCAGTCACGTGGGTGCTACTTTTGTTTTTGTGTACAGGCCAGCCTAGCCAGCAAACAAGAAATGTGCGGTAAAATAAGAGGGTAGTGCAAATCGTCATAGGATTGTAGTTTTCAAGACTCATCCTTTTTTCATAGTAGAGACCCTCTGAGGAGCTGGTGGAAGCCTTCTCCTTATATAGCCCTATGACAAAGAAGAATCACAAATACAAAACGAGCCAGTCAAACCAATAGAATGCATTTGGTTCCTTCCTGTCAAGGAAAAGACATTCTGAGCACAGGGCAATGGGGGCTATTAGTTTCCATACCGCTTAATGTCCCTGCAGACCATCCACTCGATGTCAGGCAGAGGGAGGCCTTCCGCCGTGCACCTCACAGTCTGTTCCCCGCCGGAGCCATGATGGTCATCAACCAGGTCCAGGATGGAGGAGGGAACTGTAGGAGTGGAGAAGTCAGCACTGAAAAGGTCATGTCACAGAGCTGTGGGGGCTTCCACATGGCCCGTGAGCTCGTAAGCTGTCCACGTGCCAGAACCCCATGGGAGGGGGCGGAACCTGGCTGTCTGAGTCACCCTCCTCCTTAGACACAGCCACTGGTTAAGAGCATGTGCAGTTTCAGCGTTTGGGGATTTGTGCCTGTGGTGCTCTAAATCTGGTACAAGAAATGTAAAAAGTGTCCATGGTCATTTGGTTTGAAAGGAGAGGAGTCTCTTCATTACTAAGGTCTAAGGATTTTTAAAAGTCTTGGTCAGCATGGCTAATGCTTGCATCACAAATCCATGGTGAGGATCCAAAGACCTAAGACTGCACCAAGATACAGAGGTGCTCCATGAACGGGGCTGACCTAGACATCGGCTTTGACAGGGGCCACAGTGGAGCTGGGCAAAATTCCTCAGCAAAAGGAAAGTAAGCTTTTAAGTGCGACAAAGCTGTCCCTACGTGTGGCATCTCTGGTCCCTGCTTCCCCTCTACGGCCTGACTTTCCCACCCTACCCTCAGAGAGCAGCACCACACTCCTTGGGAGACAGCCACCCTCGGAGCTCGCTCTGCCTTTCTACTGCCTTTGCATACCTTGAGTTAACAGCTCAAATGTGTAGCTCTTCACGTCATCTTCATTTTGAACTATAATAGTGTAATGGCCACTGTCTTCTTCCTTAGCACGGATCAGCTTCAGTTTGCTTCGATACCTTAAAAGAAGCAAGCTTTGTTTCAGTTCTGGTTGTTTAAGCAACTACCATCTTCAAATTAAATTTCACTTTTGTAATTTCTTGTCTCTATCATCTCTTTTGTAGAATTCTCAAGTTTCCACATGACAAATGTCTGAACCAGAGACGTGATTCTTAGGATGATTGCTGAGTTCAAGGTCAGCCTGGAATACACAGTGAGTTCAAGCCAGGCTGGACTACATAGTGAGGCCTTGTCTCAAAAACAGCAGAAATCATGATTTCTACCTTCTAAACACACATGCGCACACACAGACACACAACCAAATATCCATCATTTGGATGATTTGGTGAACTGGTGGAACACAGAACAGAACAGAGATGCTGTCTACCTGCTGACACAGACAGCAGCCTGGGATACAGGGCTGTGCTCATCTACCTCGGCTTACAGAGATGCGTGGAGTGGAGGGGTAACTGGACAGATGGGGAGGGCAGGAGAACTTCGCTTATTATAACACCGCCTCTTCGTGTTTGCTTTTGAAGCTTGGGATTCTGTCATTAACACCAAAAGACAGAATGAATAACTTCTTCACACTATCATAAAAGAGTTTCTCCCAAAAGATTTATATGTATTATACATGATTTGGGGTATTGTATGTGTATGTAACATTTTCCCATTTCACTCGTCTATAAAACATTAACAGTTAACAGGCATAGAATTATATGCCTGCAATCCCAGCACTCAGGAGGCTGAGGCAGCAGGATTGCTCGTTCAAGGCCATCCCAGGCTACACAGCAGATTCAAGGCGGGCCTGGTTTATCCAGCACCACCAAAAACACAAAATGCAAAAGCAACTAGAATGGTAAAGATAAGCACTGGTCATAAAGTATGAAAAACTTGGACATTACTGAAATTCTCCATGCCTTGGTTTCCTTCTGTATAAAAAGGTATAACTGCATACGGCACAGTCATTCTGGGAATCTGTTAAATGAGTTTACACACAGGAAAGCACAGCGTAGGCCCAAGAGCACTGCTCAGATGCTGTAGCAGCCAGGCCTGAGGAAGAACAGGCTGGGCTGGTTTTCCCTGTTACACTCAGGGTTTTGCTTCAGCATTGAAACCCTCAGAGCCCCTGAGACACAGCTGAGATGCCCAAAGGAGCTTCTGTTGCTCACCACTATACTTGTTTGGCCAAGAAAGCAGTGGGTCCCCTGGTTTCAAGCTCCACAAAACTGGATACCCCATGTACCACGGTCATCCTCGTGTTTCCTGGTGCACAATTATTAAAAGCTAAAAAAAAAATTTTTATATGTGCTGAAGGATTCTTGAATCACGGTAACAGGCAGCTTTCCAGAACCACCTGCTGGCAAGTGTGGCTCATCGCCTGCTATCGGTGATAGCCTGGGGATTGTGTTCAGCCTCGTCTGGAGCGTTAGCTGAGCCAGGATCACCCTGTTCCACTTTGCCTTCATAGAGTCGGCAAATCTCCTGGTTGGCAAACTGCCCACCCTGTGTGCACCTTCATTTTGTGTCAGCAGAAAGCCTGGGGATCAGTCAGGGTCCCATGCCCCTCGTTCCAGTCCCATAAGCGTTCTGTTGGTGTCTTAAGATCTCATGTTCTGCACTGAGGGTGTAATTTAGTGATGCATCAATGCACACTCAGCCTGGACAACAAGGTCCTGGGATCAATTCACAGCACCACAAAAAAGAAAAAGAAAAGGATCTAATTCATTTTCTCAAATGCTGCTTCTCAACTGCACATGGAATATAGTTCAGCAAAAAGAATGCAAAACCTGGAGGTCAGTGAAGGGATGCGAAGGTTCTGTTCTTCTCCTGACTACAGGTTAAAACACAGGACTGAGTTATGTTCTCCCAGAATAACTGCCGATGAGGGCAACTGGCTGAAGCTGGGCTGGACTCCTGGAGTCAGTCACAGCTTGAAACTTCGACAGAGGATGGGATTGAACCCCGTGCTGGGGTCGATTCTCAGCAACACACACACACAAACTGCAAGAGACATCAAGATATCATCTCGCCCAGTTCCTTGCCTTGAAAACATGAGGTAATATTAATCTTGTACTACAGGTGAGGAACTCAAGGCTGAGTTGGCTCACCCAAAGCTCTACAACTAAGACAAGAGAGCAGCTACCATTCTCCTGAAAGCACAGGAAACCAAGTCAGGTGTGGAGGTGCATGCTTGTAACCCCAGCACTCTGATGCTGAGGAAGAAAGACAGCAAGTGTCAGACTAAAAAACTTAGAGATTTTTTCTCAAAATTTAAGGAAAAAAAAAGGACAGGTGCAAACGTGTCCCAAATTTAACCAGTGATGTTTTGATTCATTTGAGTTGTAATAACTGTCTTAACAATCAGTGGAATCATCAGAAATGTCCACTTTCCAATATTCAATCTAAGTGAGTTCAACTTCATCTTTCCTCCATCCTTGGATGGATTTCTAAAGCTGACTTTCATGGGGGACAGGGAGTTTTCTGTCTTTCTCCTTATCATTAAATATTTACCAGCACCCCATTATCACACTGCAGTGTTACAACAGAGGTATTTGATTTTTAGGCATCTCTCGACTCAGACTACATGTGCTAGATGGACTTTCAGTTTGGATTGTGAGGCAGCCACTGACCTCCATCTTGCTAAGGACATTAACAAGGCATATATGGACCAGGCACAATCACACACACTTGTAATCCCAGCACTCAGGAGGCTGAAGCAGGAGAATTGTTAGTTCGAGGCCAGCCTGGGCTGCACAGCAAGCTCAAGGCTGGCCTGGACTATATAGCGAGACCCTGCCTCAAAAAAACAAAAACAAAAACAGGGGGTTGAGGAGAGGGAAACAGGAAGAGACATACTTGGAAGGGGCATGTTCTCTACCTTATTTCCCGAATCTTTTCCACATCAGTGGTGATCTCAGTGAGATTTTCGATCAGAGTCAGGTTGTCCTTCAGCCAGGAGATCCTGGGAGGCGGGTAGGCCTGTATGTCCACCACGAAATGTCTGACCTCGTGCAGGTTGACAGCTTCCACGTGGCCAAAGGTGGGCTTGATTTCCACGAACCCTTTCTCTGCACAGGGAAGAGTTATGTCACACAGTGACTGTCACCTCTAGACGCCGGGCAGCCTGGGAGACTGCTTGCTGCTCCGGAAGCAGAACCTACCGTGCACAGCGATGCTGACTCTCTTCATTTCCTTGACATCCTCGGTGGCGTGGCGAGCAGTGCATTCATAGTCCCCACTGTCTTTCACCGTGGCCTCCGGGACTGTCAAAGTGTACACCAACTTGATGGTCGGAAATCTGATTTCCTGCAGCTTCAGGAGGCCTTTGCCTTTCTGCAGCAAGGGGAAGGAAACTGGTTTTTAAAAAGATGGCTCCTGAGGTTGAGGTCTGGAGAATCTCAAGGATGTGCTGTCACTGACAGATGGCCTCCAACACAGTGCTCTGGGCACACGCCACCCCGGGTCTTGAGGGTACCTACCATGGCTCCAGGGTAGGTCCACTGAAGGTCAACCACTTCATTGTTAAAGACGGCACAGGTGACCACGATCGTCTCCCCTGACTTATACACAGTTTTCAGGGCTTCCATCTCTAGATCCAGCTGTGATGCAGCTATAAAAATATTGATACAGATACACGATATAGATACAGATGAAGATACAGATACATGCATGTATATATGTAAGAATTTATGTAAGATTTGAGTTATAGAAAACCCTGGAAAACTCTGATAAACTACATAGTGAGTGTCCTTGTCTCAGGAAAAATAAATAAATAAAAGCAATAAAGAAGTAAAAAAAAAAGTGCCTGAGACCTAGTGTGGTGTGTATTCTTATAATCCTATCACTCTGAAAGCTGAGTCAGGAGGCTCCCAAGTGCAAGCCTGTGTGGGCTATACAGCAAGGCGCTGTCACAAAAAACAATCAAATAAACAACCCTTAGTAGTTTGCACACCAGTCTCATCAAGACAAAATTTGGAAGATCGGAGAGGTCTTCACCACCAGTTGCTACACACAATTTGGCAGGTAATTGTAGCACAGGACTACAAATAACGATAATCAGAACAAATCCCAGGAAACAGAATGCAGGCTCCCGAGCACGTGGGTCTGCACCCAGTCTCTCACAATCACGTGGTCACCCAGTCTTTACCGAGTGACACCTGCTCCTGTCCCTTCAGGTCCCTTCTGCCCACTTTGCTGCTCAGTTTTGTGCAGGGCCTTCCTGAATCCCACAGTGCCGGGCACAGAAGTCCTTGAGCAGGCCAGGTGCCAACTCTCAATGCTGTGCATGTTCACACAGTGCTCCGTAAACCCAGCCCAGTGGGCTCCCAGTCATTCTATCTGGTTCGGCTAACCCGTACATCAAAGGGATGGGATTTACAGTCCACCCTGCCAGCCCCTCCTCATAATGAAATCACTTAATTCTTACTGTATTAAAATTAACCTAGGTAACCAGCACCTGGGGTGTGTGTTTGTCTTTCGGGTCTCTGTCGTCAAGAATACAAATCATACAGTAAGAGGCTTACGTGAGAAAAAATTCCCTGCAGTATTTTAAGTCAACCAATGACATGAACCTCACAAGTGTAAGCAAGTGTTAGCTTTTAGTGACTCTAAGCTTTGTATCATTACAGCCGCAGTGGTCGGCTACATTGTATGGTAAAGGCGGGGTCCTCAACCCCCAAACTAGAATGCCAGCTTCCACCACCAGTGATGAGAAGTAAACTAAAACCCCACCTGCATCTGATGACTTCGTTATTTTTTACTTAAAGGAGAGAGGAGGGCCAAGTACCTTTCAAAGTAACGATATTAAATAGCATGGTCTGGAAGGTCTTCCCTTGGACGGTGGCCTCACAGAAGTAGGGCCCCATGTTGAAGGTCCCATTGAAGCCCTGTTTGCTGTCGTACGAGGCTGGCACCAACCCCTGGCTGTTGTGTAAGGTCACGGGAGTCCTGGGGTCTGTCGTGCGGCAGGGTATGATGGTGGAGTCATCGTTGTTTGCAACAACTATGTAGTCTGTCATTTCTAGAGGCAAAAAGGCCACATCCGGGTCTGTGGTTTAAATGAGAAAGAAGAATCTATTAGGCGTTAATTTCATCTTTACACACATATGCAGAAAAGTTACCCCACCAAGATTGCTCTTTATTTGTGTGTGTGTGTGCGTGTGTGTGTGTGTGCATGTGTGCCCATACCATGTGCACAAGGGATAATACCCAGGTCCTTGCACAGGCTGCATAAGCACTCCATCACAGGGCTACACCCACCGCCCAGCTGTATCTGTATTACAGCTGCCCTCTGTGGCTGTAATAACACAACTCCCATTAGCTATGAATTTTACTTTTGTTCCTGTATCCACCCCATCGACATCAGTCATCGTGACAGCTCCAAGGCAACTTGAAACTCTGAATCATGCCCAAATGTCTGTCCCTCATAAAAAAAAAAAAAAAAAAAAATGCTGGTGATAAATAAAAATGCTAACCAGGTGTCAAAATTCAAATTTAAACAACAAACATGGAAAATAAGTCATCATTTTTATGTTATAAATGCTGTTAGAGACTCCTAGTGCTGATAGGCAGTATTACTGACAGCACAGGCATCTGTTGAAACTGGTATCTTAGCAGTAAATAAGATGCAGAGTCAGAGGTTTACTGCAGTGGCAGAACACACGCGTGGCTTGAGTGAGGCCCTGGCTTTCATACCCAGCACCACCACCACCACCAAAAACAAAAAGTATAATTCCATAACCTGAAAGCTTCCTTTCCAAAGAATCACCCAGGTAAGCTGCGCGGTAAGAAGCACTCAGAGTTCTGACTGCAGAGAAGGGACCTGACTCCCCACCCCGCAGTGAACAGACACCTGCTGGCCACTCCAGGCGGGGCTGCCTGGCTGGTGTCCTGCTGGGAAGAGGAACAGAACAGAAAACACCTTTGGACGATTCTAGGCAGATGAAAGCTTCAAGACCCCCATTCATTAACAAATCTGTGTTTTTACTGTTCTCTTCACAGCAGGGAAAAATCCTTCCACATTTAGAAGGAAGCAAAGTGATGTATTTACGTGTGAAATTGGGTGACATTCTAAATACCTGCCATTTGTTTTTTCTGTTTTGGTTTTTTGAGACTAGGTCTTGCTATGGAGTTCAGGCTGGCCTCAAACTCAAAGTGATCCTCCTGCCTCAGTCTCCCCAGTGCTGGAAATTTTTTTTTCTTTAAACCAAGTCTCCAGCTTTAATTTGTTCAACAATACGCTGAGACTGCCTCATTCAAATCTGTGTTCAGATTTCAAAATCCTTGAACTCTGTTAACAAAGATTTCTATAAATGAAGCTCCAATTAATTTCAAGTTAAACATACAGAATGATGTCCTTCACGGATCAGCCAGCATTCCTTCAAAATGTTCCTTAGGGGGAGGAGCTCTAGGAAGCCAAGCAGGATGGTTGCAGGTTTGAGCCCAGCCTGGGCAACTTGGGGATTTAGTGAGACCCAGTCTGCAAGGATCAGGGGTGGCAGTGCAGCACCATGCAGTGGCCCTGGGTTAGACTTCCAGGACTGAAGGAAGGAGGCGGGGATGGAGGGGGCTTTGTGGGCTTGCTCTCTCCGAAGTATTTAGGGGTCGTCTGCTATTTCTAGCAGACCCCGGGGGATCTGCTGAGCAGTGAGCTGCTCTGGACACAAGTGGAGGGGTCCAGGAAGCAGGCTTTGGATAAGCTGGAGAGGGCCTGACATCAGCCTGAGGCATGGGGACACAAAAAGAAGACACTGTTTCCCTCCATGTGCACCGTCTTTCATAGCTGCTGCTCTCACCCTGAAGAGGCTGCTTCTGTTACCTTTTGTCTCATACTCTGCTGAGCATCCCAAGCTTGCTCTGCAGAGCCAGTTTCTCCTCGCTTTACTCTGTTTCAAAACAAACTTGGCTACCGCTTTTTGCTCATTTCATTGAAGAACCTGGAATCTAACTCCAGAAGGAGAGGCGAGTAACCCAGAACCCAGGAACATTTGGTGAGCCACTTTCAGAAGAAGCTACCTGATATATAAGGAACAGAGAATATGGGAAGAGGCAGCAACAAGAAAGGCTTCTTGGCCCCCAATCCTGAGAAACAGTCAATAGCGGACACCGCACCAATAGACATAAAGCGCCATATAGAGAGCCTCATAGACCAATTCAGGAATGAAGTTATCAACGACCTGAAGCTAGAAGTATGCAGAATAGTTAGAGAAATGCTAAGCACCACCCAAGAAAAAACAGATAGTGGAATGGAAGAACAGAAAAAGAGGGGAGAATTGTTTGATGGAGAAAACAGAGAAAGCATAGAATACGTGAAGCAGGTTCAAAGGGACTACCAAGAAACTAAGAAGTCTATCGAAGACTGGCATAACAGCTTGAAAGAAACTAAGGACAGACTATCTGAACTGGAGGGCAGACTTGTAATATGGGAGAATGAAATGAAAAACTTCTTAAAAATAACAAAGAAACAAACAGCAATAATACAAAGACAGGAAGATGATAAGAGGATCCATAACTTAAGGATTAAGAACATAAAAGAAGAAGTAGGGACACAAACAAGTGAACTACAAAAGCTACTCACAGAAATAATCCAGGAGAATTTTCCTAATTTAGCAAAAGGTAAAGATACTCAGATGTATGAGGCATACAGGACCCCAGCTATCTACAACCCAAACAGAGCAACACCCAGGCATATAATAATCAAAATTCCAGAAATTCAATACAAGAACAGAATATTAAAAGCTGTCAGAGACAAGAAACAGACCACTTACAAGGGAACACCCATCAGAATTACAGCAGATTTCTCTGCACAAACCATCAAATCACGAAGAGCGTGGGGGGAAATAATTCAAGCTTTGAAAGATAATAATCTCCAGCCAAGATTGAGATATCCTGCACAACTGTCCCTGGAAATTGATGGAAAAACGAGGTGCTTCCAGGATAAAGAGGAACTGGGGGAGTTTGCGGCCACCAATTCAACTCTACACAGAGTATTGCAGGATATTCTAAAAAAAAAGAAAAATACAAAGAACCCAGAAATAGTGGCGGGGAGGCCACAACGAATGCAGCAGAGAACAAAATGAAGAAGACAAACTGACAGCTACTGACAGAAAAAGAGCTCAACAGAAATGAGGCAGAGAAGATTGGATGATAGGAACAGCTATTTTGGAGAAAATGACATCTTAATAGGTAATACTGATTTAGTATCATCTTGTTTTGAAGTCTCATCTAGCTTTTGTTCTTCTGTTTCCAATGGTCTAAATAGGTTGTATCTTATTGGATTTTGTTATGTACGATAGTATAAGCAAAAACCTTTTAAAGACAAGGAGATTATACAGAAACCATTGTTCATTTTCTGTTAGTCGATTCTAAATACTCTGTAATGCTGTCATTCTCTTAAATGGTTTTACATTGTTTTGATATACTTAATGCTACAGTATATGAAGTTGTACTCAAGGATTTCAAGGAAAGAGACAATATGGTAACTACTTTTGGGTCGGGATTATCTGGTGGTGAAACACTATTCTGCTTAAATGGTTATATTTTGATCTGCGCTGTTTCGTTGTTATGCCCTCTTTTATCTCAATCTCCACTCCATTGTTTACTTTTTTATCTTTATCCTTTTAATTAAAGGAAAAAAAATAGCAGGATATATTATAGTAACCCACTTTGACTTTCCATTACCTCAATTTAAAGCCCTGTATTACTCTCACCATCTGGTTTTTAACTGATGTTCCCCTATTCTGTTTTGCTGGATAGTATCAGGTTCGAAAGTTTAGGCATCAGCTGTGAAGATAATGAGATTCATTATAACACCCATTCTCATTGACTTTTATCTACTTTTGAAGACCTACAATGTCTCCAATGTTTTGGTTTTGTTGGTTTTATTCTTTACTGTTTTGTTCAATTGTATTATAACTAACGATATAGGCAATTCTATTAGAGATAGCGGGAGGCATTATGGTAACCATTGTTGATCACCTTGTATCATGTTTTTACACTATCTATTATGTCCACCCTTTTGACTTGACCGATTCTGTTCTGTTATGTCACATTTGGTTTTACTCTCTTCCAAAAAAGTAATAAGAACCGTGGGAGCAGTGAAACCCAAAATGTGTAATAGTCATGGTACAAAAGAGAGGAAAAGAAAGTGCTCTAAACTATATAACTGCATGTATATTTAAGTGTATAAGATAGAAAATGATATCACAGAGTTTTATTGGATCATTGAACAGAACTGTTTGCAGTATCATTGATGGAATGTCCACTTTACAAGCTTTAATTTTGTGACTTGAACAATTATTTCTAGGATGACAATATGTAATCCATTAACTAGTGATTTCCTACTGTTCATTTTTTTTTCTGTAAATCTGTATAACTTGTACCCTTTCTCTGCTTTTTTTTTCTTTTCTCCTTAAATAAAAAAAAAAAAAGAAAAAAAAATTAAAAAAAAAAAAATGTTCCTTAGCGCCCTGTAAGCTCATGGCCAAGCCTAGGACCTGTTGGGCTGCTGGGAGAAGGCACCCCACAGTCTTCCAACCACAGGGCTGTGATGTCCGTTGCAACCAAGGCTGCCCTCCCCAGGGAGGCTTCCTGCCATGACTGTGTGAAAGTGAGGTTCCAGCAGGGTCCCAGTGCCCCACAGAACGGGCTGGCCATGCAGGCAGATCTCTTCCTTCCCTACGGGGTCCTCCCCACTCCCTCCCATAGACCCTACCCCCAATAAAACCCTTACATGCTTAGTCCCATTTTCGTTTCTGTCTTTTAGAGACGGGGTCTCACTATGCAGGGCAGGCTGGCCTTGAACTCACAGCAATCCTCCTGTGTCAGCTTCCCAAGTGCTAGAACTACAGGTGGGCACCAACATGCCCAGCCGGCCCCACCTTGCTCCTTCCTGTCTTGGCATCCGGTTGACACATGGCACAGAGCAACACTAACACGAATTTCCCCCTACATTTTGATTTAAAAGATGCAAAGAAATCCCTTGCAATTCATCAAGAGTAAGTGCGTGTTTGGATTGAGTCTGACAACTGGGTGGCTACGTCAAAGCTATTGTGATGAACTGTAAATAAGTCTCCTATATACTCTCCTGCCTCCAGCGGTGAGCACGTAAATATTTGCCATGCTTGACTGAAATGAATAGAAATGAATTCACACACTTTGCACCACACAAAGGACATTCCATAACAAAGACGACTCTAAAAACCTGGTACAGTTCTGACATGTTAACAGTGGATTTCTTAATAATGACTGATGAACTTCACTTAATTTCCCATGTTCTGCCCAGGCCAGGACCGTGGCATATGCCTGGAGTCCAGTTACCTGGAAGGCTAAGGCAGGAGGATCCTTTGAATCTAACAGTTTAAGAGGGCAGCCTAAAGAGCACAGCAAGACCTTGTCCAAAAACGTAGATGCAGTGGCCCAGGCCTCTAATCCCAGTACTAAGTAGGCTGAGGCAGGAGGATCTCCTCAAGTTCAAGGCCAGTGTGGGCTACACAGTGAATTCAAGGCCAGCCTCGACTGCATAGTGAGACACTGTCTTTTGAAAAAAAAAAAAAATTGTGTTTTCCTTTTTAATTTTACCCAGTAAATACTAAATTTTTCATTTAAAAAGATACCTTTCTACAATTTGCAGGAGAAGCAGGCTGAGAAGCCATGTGGTCCAGCACCCACCCAACTCACCCGGCACGTAGATGTAGATATGCCGGCCCTCGACCTCGCCCTCCTCCGGCTCGGTGTGGTTGTAGCAGCAAGTGTACCAGCCGGTGTGGGCCGCCGAGGCGTTGGCCACTTCCAGCACGGCCACAAAAAGGCCGCTGTTGTTTTCTTCGTTTCTGATGTCCACGTCGGGGAACTCTCCCAGAGTCACGGGGTGCTTCCAGATCACTTCGCTCTCCCCGAAGCATCGCAGAGAAAAGGATGAATTGAGCTGCACAACCTTTTCATTCTCATTGGGCAGGATGGAGGGCAGCGAAAGCTGGCAGCAGATTAGGCTCAGTTCTGTCAAAGGAAACGCGCTCTGAATGGGACGCAGCCAGAAAGGACAGTCTCACCCAGAGAACTGAGAGTCACAGCAGCCGCTCCACAAACAAAGGCCATTTCTACCCCCAAATCCGTTAGTCTGGATGCCCATGAAAAGGCCCCCATTATAGCAGCGGCGGCATCTGCTGAGGCAGCAAGTGTTCCAAAGCCTGCAAAAGCCCTGCGGCCCCTCCCTCTGCCCTCGTGCCACTCAGATAGAGAACGGACCTCTGATTCCAGTTCCATATTTCAGGCTCTTATGGGTGACCATAAAATACCCCAAGATGTCCTGGGCTCGAGCACATATGGGCTCTTCATCGTGCACTTCCCCTTACTTAAAGATGGGGACGGAATGCAGGGGAAAGACAGGCCAGCCACCGCACAGAGCAGGTCTGTGCTCCCGCTCCACGCCCTGCAGGCGCTGTGTATTTCTAAGGACTTCCATAAGCCTGGGCAGGACGATGCGGACTTTAATCCACACATAATAAAGAAAATGCAAGAACTAAAATTCTTACGTTCATCAATCTCAGTCTAGCTTCCCTTAGCCACAAAACAGATAGAAGAGACACTGTGACTTAATGATTAACTAGTGGTCTTAGATCTCTCTTGAAACCTAGCATGGGAATCTCACCCTCTTTCAGTAAATGAACACTGTGTTGCTACAGTTTGCTAGGACAATGGCTCTCTGCATCTGGGCCCCCTGTCACCTTGTATAGGTAGGGACACTCAATGGAGGTTCTTGAGACAAGATCTCATTACGTAGTTCAGGCCGGCCTTAAACTCGCTGTGTAACCCAGGCTGGCCTGAACTCACAGCGATCCTCCGGCCTCAGCCTCCCAGTGCTGAGATTACAGGCGTGTGTCACACTGTTTGGCTCTACTCAGTGGAGTTTAGAACCGAAGCTCTAACTCTATGGTCTTGCTTAATTCCACCACACCCATAAGAGCAAGGCCTAAACACTGAGTCAACTCTCCCGACAAGAAAAGCGCTGGTTTTAGTACTGAAATATCTGGTTGATAACTCAGCAAGTCTGACAAACAAGTGTCCCCAAGAGACAAGAGGAGGTAACAGAGTTCCCCAGGGGCCAAACACTCCTCTATGGATTCTACTCCAAGCATGAGACATGGAATTTTTAAGCAAAGCAAGCCTCTTTCATTATGGCACACACAACCTAGCCGGATAGGACCTCCTGGACAAGCATTGTCCACTCTCTGTCTCCTTGAAACGTATCTGAATCGATCAGATCCATGTACCCTAGAGGCCAGGGAGAAAGTTGAGTTATAACTGCGGGTCAAGGCCAGGATTACAGCCGCCCTCAAACTGCCACTGGACTCCTTTTGCAAAGCCGTTACGATGGTACAATAGAGATTAGTACGCAAGTTGGGTGACGCAGTTCAGGAAATGCAGGTCTGTGGTCTCTCTAGGAAATCAGTCTGTTTCCAGGGCCTTCAGGACTACGTGTACAGAGCAGAGGTAAAGCACCCACGGAGCACGGGTCCCCGGGACAAGGAGCACATACCTGTGAGGAGACAGCCAAGGACCAAGACGGCCTGGTGGGATGTCCCCATGGCGCTGGAAAGCTGCAGAAGTCAAAAGACAGAGACAGCGTTAGACAACCAAAAACAACCCTGAAGAAAGAGACACAGAAAAGCCCCAGTTTATGGTTCACAGTTGGTACGGAGAGACATCCAGAGAGAAATGACCAGCTGGCGGAGGGGACTTCCAGGTCAGGACAGGCCTGCAGCTCTCCAGCTCTGGAAAGTCCCGGTTTATAGCGATCTTGGAACAGAGGAGAGCGGTTCCTTCAAACCACTTAAATAAGGGCACAAAAAGTGAGGTAGGGCCTGTGTATTCTCAGAACTGCTAGCCCCTCGTGTTGTCTATCAGTGTGGCCGTCACCAGCATGGTCTTTGACTCACATCCTCTATGACTTTGCTTAGACTGAAACAGATTTTTTTAAGTGTCATCCCATCTAGAGGTTCTGAAACTCCCGCTAAGTAGGTCACTTAGAGCTAGCCTGTGTGACTCCGAGGTCTCTAGGACAGCTGGGCCACACGGGGATGGAAAGTCCAGGAACAGGCCAGAGTGGAGAAATAGGAACAGAAAGACAGCCAAAGGCCACCACGCTCACCAAGACAGGGGATCCCTGTGAGTTTCAGGAACCGACAGATGACCGACTTCCTACAAAATCTGGGGAACAGAAGTAGAGAGAGGGTTCAAATGTCCAGAAGACACAACAGACAAGAAAGGGGAGCAGGAAGAGAAAGAATTGAGGGGCGCAGGGGGTCTTGTTACTAGGGGCCCCTCAAAGGGCCTCTTCCGGACAACTTCCCTTTTCTTTAGCTTGATCTCTTCTCATCTCCCCACATCTCCACGCACTCCATCTTCACTTCCCCAGGAAGTCGGGGACCCACTGAGGCGTCAGAAGGAAGATGCTCGTCTCCCTGGCTGGTGGGGCTCCAAGCCCCGGCCAGCTGCACTCCACACTCTGGCGGGCCCAGCAGGAAGGGCGTGGTGGAAACCCAGAAAACACTGGCACCTGGGCCTTGGCTGGGGAGGCACTGATCCCCCTGCACCGCAACTCACCAAGGAAGTGGCCGAAGGGACTGGACCAGTCACCTCAGACACGGGACGCCCGGATGCATGCACACACTCAAGGATACTGTCTAGGGGAGGTTGGTTTCTGCCTTGTTTATTCCCAGCTGCTTTGTTTATCTCTCTGTTGGTTTGGGCAGGGAGAGGATCACCCAAGTGTAGATTTTGGTGATGTCCAATCAAGTGTTTTTGTTTTACACTGGCCTGGTCCCAGAGATGAGATTTCTGCTTCACTGAATTCTATCAGGAAAATGGAGGAGGAGAAAGGACAAGTGACAGATGGAATTCTTGTGGGGAGGAGCAGGGAAGGACAGAAAAAATAAACTCTCACACACTAAGCCAAAGTCTTATGTGTATGACATTTGTGTTAGGAATAATCCTGTGACATGGTTGTTTTTTAAGAGTAGCAGTTGAAGCCCAGAGAGGTTTAGCAAATAATCCAAAGACACACAGCTAGTAGCATGCCAGGATGCTTACACGGTCTGTGAGAGGCGAAAGCTATACTCCCGCCACCCCACCACATTGTCTCTCAAAGGAAGGTTGGCATTTCAGCCCTGGCCCATCCTCCTGCCCCCACCCAAACACAAATTGGAGTCACCCCCCCTTTTTTTTTCTGCTCCCTACACTGGGAGAACAACATAATTACAGGACGGTGAACCCAAATGCAATTCATACAGTACTGGCTGGCTGCTGGCTTCTGGGGATCTTGGCAGATGCCCTGGGACTCAGGGTGGCAGGCATAGGGGGCCTCCAGAGCCAAGCTGGCTGCCTGATTTACCACAATTAGCAGTAACGGCAGTGTGTTTGTGTATACAAATATCTGCCTCCCACTGATAATCCACTTAGCAGACTTCAAAGCCGCTTCCAGCACCAGCTTGCCGTCTTGAATTTTATCACATTTATATCCTGTGTTTCTGCAGTGAGGCTGGGGGGCGGTGGGTTGGGTAGTGGAGTTGAGGAGACAGGCTTCCCATGTTTGAGTTCCTTCTTTGTGGCACACTGCCCTGGCCAGGCCCCTCCAGGTGTCCTGTGTATCCAGCTTCAGGGACCCCCTTGCTGGCCACACCGGGCTATTTACTGACGGATGATGCAAACTCAGAGCCTCAAGTGTTTTGGCCTAAGATCTCAAACTCCTTCCTGATAAGAGCCATTCCCTGGCTTGAAATCCAGGTGTATTTGTGGAACTTCATACCATTGCTCCTCTGTAACCCAGGCAACTTGGGACAAGGGAAACAGGGGAGGAGGAGGCTGCCCTCACCAACTGCCCTCAGTGGGACCCTCTCTCTGGAAAGCCACTCCTGGTCCTTAACTAGGGACTCTAACCCCAGAGTTCACCCCAAAGAGAGATGCAATTATAAACCAGTGACTGGGGTTACAAACACTGAGGCACTCCTCACTGTAAAGGTTGGCAAAGACAAATCCCTTCGGAGGAAGGACAGGTTTCACCTGGATCTTTGGTTTCTCCCTGTCCCCCTTGTGCTTTACACACCTCCTCAGAGAGACACAGTGCTGCAGCTGCGCCCAAGGAGGACACTTTGCCCATGTCGCTGAATAGTGCTATCTATGGCTTTTCTCAGGTTCCTAAGAAGTGTGCAGGAGAGCCAGAGCAGTGTGGCTTCCACTTCTCCTTGCTAAGCTCACAAACCCTGGAGGTGTGAGGGGAACTTGCCCATGTCTCCTGCCCACCTTTTGAAGACTGTGAAGACTGTGGAGACGGATAGACACAGCCCCACAGACAGAACCGAATCTGACTGCAGCTACCCTTTCCCTGAAGCGTGTCTCTAATCTCATTCCCTGTACACACAAGGGAAGAGCCGCTGAGCCTGGCCGCATTAGCAGGGACAACACGCTAAGCTGGAGAATGCAGGAAGAGCGTGGACAGGACAGGCCCACTTTTAGGAGAGGGGCAGCTGGCCACCCCCGGCGGCACAACACGTCCCACCACAGGACCACTGAGCACTGAGTGCCACCCCACCCTGGCATGATTAAAGACCACTGGAGATTCTCTCACAGTCCCAAAGCCATGGATGACCTCAAGGTTCAGATTTCTGAGGTTCCGGTAATTTCAACTCTCCTAAGTTAATTCTAACTGTGAAAATTACACATCTTGCAGGGCGGGATGGTGCGTGCTTGTAATCCCAGCACTCGGGAGACTGAGGCAGGAAGACTGTTGTGAGGTCAGGGCTAGCCTGAGTTATATAGAGACCCTGTCTCAAAAAAACAACGAATCAAAACAAATAAACATCTTTTTTTTTTTCCTCCGCAACAGTCAACTCCATCTTCAGCCCAGGCAGCCCAGAAGTAGGCCTCCTGCAGTGGTAATTTCCATTCTCTAGCAGAGTGTGCTTCTCAGGAGCTGCACCCACCAGAGCCCGGGCTGTTGTCTGGGTCCCCGGAGGTCCATCAGACATTCCAGTGGTGGGTGGGTGCTGGGGCGTTTCCACACAGGAGCGTTTTATGGGACACTTCAAACTTATAAACCTTCCTGCTCATTCTGCACCAAATGTTCATCCACGGGAGAACAAAACGACCCTTGCTTTTTCTTTTTTTCTTTATTTATGTTTGATTGTCACTAAACTGATGTCCCAAACTGGGCCAGCCCTAGGAGTGTCACCTATGCAATTAAGCACGGGGTTGAAAACATGAAGCTAGAGATACCAGGTCCTCTTACTTATAAACAGGTACACAAATAGCTACCTCCCTCACTCACGGGTCCGCTCGGAATGCAAACGCTTTGTTCATTATCTAAATGTAAAAGATTAAGTTAGGTGGTGGGGTTGGAATGCCCTTCAGAGGCAGGGCAGCTGCCTAGTATGCTCAGGAGTCTGAATTCAATTCCCAAAGCAAAATAAATATGTAGGGCGGAAAACTACACAAACGTCTACAAAACGAATGTCTTCTGTCCAATGAGTCTTGCAGCTTCATAGGAAAGCAAAACAAGCCTTGGCCCCAGTACGTATCTGTTTGGAATCTCCGCGAACCCCAGAGGATCATGAAGTTCTTCAAACTGGCCAGCAGGTGGCAGTGTTGATCCAAGGACTGCGTCCTCGAGCTCACGCAGCCGCCACCGCAGTGAATATTGAGCTAAAATGTCCCAACTCTTACAACTTCTTTCTTTCTTAAACTGTATTTGACGGGTCTGGGTAGATCTCAGTCAGAAGTCGCAGAGTGGAAGCAGAAACAGCAAAACCGCTATCAAGGCGCTTGAACCCCTTGCAGACCCCAGGAGTGACAGGCAGGGTCACCGTCCTCGCCACCGCTGAGAGCCGCCCGCTCCCACCGGGCTGCGGGGCCTCGAAGCCCGGACGACGACGCTGCAAAGGCTCAGCGGGACTCGCCACTCGGGTCCCGCGCGGCCGGCGATCACTCCCCCTCTGCGTGTCCGGCAGCCGGTCCATCCGTCCGTCCGCACACCCTTGCCTCGCGCCCCGGGAGCCCCGCGCAGCCGGGTAAATTGGAAACTACTGTTCCCGCAGCATAATAACGCAGAGTCGTACAACAAACACGTCAGCCACAGGCCGCCCTGCGCGGCGGGGAGCTCTTGCGGGCCCAGAGCGCAGCAGCTGGCGACGGTGCCCTGGAGCGCGGGGAACCGAGCCCTCCTCGGTCGGCGCTCCCTCCCCATGGTTATAAGGACGCCCCAGTTCTCTAGCCCAAACCTGGACTCATCCCCCGGTCGCCCGTCCAGCGCCCCCGGAGTTCCCACATTGCCATCGCAGCGTCCACTCCACCCTCCCGGGGGCGCATCGGGGACCGGGCTGAGCCTCAGCTTGGGACCCCAGGCTTCTAGCCCGACCACTCGGGGCTGGCGGAGCCCGCAGCGCGTCCCGGGAGCCCACTAGAGGGCGCGGCAGCCCCACGGACCTTACCCGGCCGGCTCGTCGCCGCGCGCAGCTCTGGCGCGGGGTCCCCGACAGCGCAGTGGAGACCGCACTCGCAGACCTTCTCCCGGAGGTTCTGAGCTGGCACCGTCCGGCTCCCGGCTCCGCCCCACCCACACAAATACTGCGTGAGCTGCTCCCCCTCCAACCTCCTCCACCGGCTCGGTGGCCGGGTCACCGCGAGATTGGGGGTCCCACGGCCGCACGGACTGCGCTCCAAGCCTCAGAGCTCAAGGAGCCTCCGCGCCCCGGGCACGACGCGCGGCGTTCGCATTGTTTTGCACTGAGACCTGAGAGGGGCCGGGCTGGGTGGAGGGAGGGGGCCGAGCGGGTGGAGGGAGTGGGGCCGGGGGTTTAGGGTTACAGGCGCGCACCAGCGCCTCCTATGGGCCAGAAAGTCGCGCGGCTAAACAAGAAGGCCCGAGCAAGCCGAGCCTGTGCCTCTTTAGCTTGCGAGACTGTGAGCGTCCCCAGTGCCCACCTTGCCCAACGCTCGCCTTTGCCTCGGCTGCCCCGGCGCAACCCAAGTCAGGCCACACGGATCGCTCCCCTTTCGCGGGAGAGGGAGGGAAGGAAACTGTAGCAGGGGATAGCGAAAGAGGCACCCCCAAACAGCGGTCCTCTTTTGTCCCCTCCTGACCATCCACTCTCCCCACCCATCCCTGGTTCACCGTTCAGTTTAAAACAAAAGAAGTGTTGCTTGGCTGGGGTTGCAGTGAGGTCCGGAAGAGCAGTTTGTCCCCGACCCTGCATCCCGAGCTGGGCGCAACGTCGCAAGATCCCTCCGCCCCTCCACCCCGAGGCCGATGCAGGGGGTGGACCCCTCCCCAAGGCTGGGGACGCTCAGAGCCGCACCTTTTCGTGATCGTCCCAGCTCTTAGTTCTTTCCCCAAAACTGCCACTTTTCTACCAGCAACGAGTAACCTGGTCGCAGCTCCCCAAAGGCCAGAGGGAGCCCCACCCACGGGGTCTGCAGGAAGGCGCTGGCCACCACGTCCCCAGGACGCGCACCGCCCACGGCCCGTCCCCAGGAGGCACAAAACGGGCCCGCCTCGGCGCCAGACGCGTTTGCAGCTGGAAAGCCCAGCCCAAGGCCCCTCCCACTGCGTCCCTCCCCAGCCCGCGTCCAGGGCAGAAAGCAGCTTCGGGGTCCAGAGCTACGGCCCGGACTCTGTGTCCAGCTCTGATCTCAGGACGGGGCAAGAGCCGGGCACTGAACACCAGCGACCAGCTCACTCCCGATGCCTCCTCCCCTCCTGTCCCGTCCCCCCTCGCTCTTGTGAACATGGACCAGCTGTACTTGCGTGAATCCAAAACAGGACTGGCCAGAGTGTCAAAGCAGGACTGGACAGGCCCCCGATATTGGGCGTCTGGGAAGGGCTCCTCAAAAAGATTATGGCAAAGAGGCTGCTAAAGGGAAAGAACTGCGACGCCAGAGTTCGGACAGTCAAGATGTGCAGAGGGGCTACGTAAATTCAGTGCCTGCCAGGCCTGGCCGCCCCTTTTTCTCTTCCTGCGGCCCAGTGGGCTTACAGAGCTTTGGGACATTAGTCTGGTGGGATGTGCAATTAGGGACTGCGGTGCCCCGTTTGCCCTCTTACTCCAAAAAGCAACCTAGCTGTGATAGCGACCGTGGCTAAGTGAGTCGGTCCAAAACATTGAGCAATTCCGCCACGGAGCCAAAAAGCCATTTCCCACACCGCCCAGTCCGGGGCTTTTCCAGGCTGCGCGGCCTGGCGCGCGACGGCCGAGACGTGATAGGGACCCTGCACACTCCTTTCTCGGCCTGGGCTCGGCCCTTCCTCGGAGATGGATCGAGTGGCAAGTTCTTTGGGCATCCGCACACCCCGAGGTCTTAGCGGGACTTGAAAACCTATTGCGAGACAGGCGCTCAGGCTGCAGGAGAGATCGACAGCAGACAGATAGCTCAGCAATTCCTTTCTGGCCAAGGCGCAACTGCTGGGCAACTGGCAGCTATGGCACACCTGGCTGCGAGGCCCAGGAGCCCTCCCACTGCATACTCGAGTCGGGCCACACTCCCCATCCCTGCAAGCTGGTCAACACCCTTTCCAAACATAACGGCTGAGGCCAGTTGTTTCAAAGCCAAGTGGACGCCGCCCGCTCCCTTGATGCTGCCGGGAGGAGTTAATCTCATGCAAAAACCCCGATTTCTACGGGGATAGCGATGTAGGAAGGAGGGGCGCATTTAGAGCGTGTGGACGTGGTCAGGGAGAGCAGCATGGAATGGTAGAGAAGAGGGGCGACCAAGGAGGCAGGAGTAGCGTCGGGTGAGCGCGGGCGGCCAGTACCACGCACCTCCCCAAGGCCAGGAGCAAGGGTCCGGAGCTCCTCCACTCCCCGGACGCGGGGTGAGCGCCTTTGGACTCTCACCTTTCTATCTTACCTGAGAGTTCTAACTTCAGGAGAAGGCCAGAGCGTCTCGGGAGACCTTGCCTCTCCCCCGCTGGTGGCCAGGAGAGAGCAGCCAAGGCACAGCTCTCCCCCTCTGGTACGCCTCCCAAAGGAGGAGGCCAGATGAGAGGGCTGGGGGTGGGGACCACCGCACAGCTCGGGCCCCTCGGAGTGCAGCTCGAAATTCCTTAAATCCCACTTGCTGGAATGCGAAGCCACGAAGACTTCATCACTCGGGGCCAAATGTGTTTGTCATTACTGCAGACCATTCGCCTGCGCCGCCGCCGGCGCCCCCGGGAGCGGAGCGCAATCCCAGCGCACTGCAGGGCCGGCGCCCGCTGCTGCTTCTCGCGACTCGCTGACCCGGCAAAAGGCTCCGGAGCTCCCCAAAGCCTCGCCCACGCCTGCGCTCCTCCGCGGGTCCCGCCGCCGCCACCGCGGTGCCGCCTCTGGCCCTGGCTCGCACCAGGCGCAGCGCCGTCCAGTAATTACGCGCGCTTGGTTGGCGCCATGTGCACACGCCTGCACCCGAGGTCCGGTCCACTCCAGCCGAGCCCTTCACACCTCCGCCGCGCCAACCCCTGCTTGCGCCCCACTCGGCGTCCTGCTTGGCCCACCTCTCTGGGTCCCCCAGCCGCGCCCCACACCGCCCGCAGCGGCTCTATCCCGTCAGACCGCCGGCGAGGAATGAAAATACTCATTAAAAACCTGTCGCCTTCCAGGACCCACTGCCAACAAGAAGGCAAACACCTCTGCTCCACCCGCAGCGTTGCTTGGTATTGGCCCAGTCCCCACGGACACCACCCCCACCCCCAAAAAGAAACCTCAAAAATGTACGCCTAAACAATTTCTTTGGAAGGCCATAAGATTGCTAGAAAAACACTACTTTTAAAAATAGTTCTGGAAAAAATTTTTTTTACATTCTCAGCCTTACCAATTCTGTGGTTATCTCCCCACGACATACAAAGGCACCCGGTGAAGTGTATTGCGAATAAATTACTCTCTGGACACACGAGAATTCAGCTCTTTTTCGCTCCTCTGAGGGCCAAAGTTTGAAATTACTTCACTTTATCTAACAGTGGGTTCTGATCAGAGACTTCCTTAGAAACAAAAATCATTTCCCGCTCCCTTACCTTCTCCTCCTATGTCAGTCTGCAATGAAAATCCTATACATGGAGTAAAAAGTCCATCCGAGGCCTCCGGTCCTCTCCTGCAGTGCCCTCCTGTTTCTCTCCCTCTAGCTCCAACTGTAATGGGCTCAAAAACCGCGTTTTGTAATTGATTCAATGTTATAGTCCATCCTTCTAAAACTAATCATTTGCTCTAAGTAAATAGCTGTCAGGAAATGAAGCCCCCCCTCCCTCGCTTGGCCTCTTCAAAATAAAAGTTTTCCTTGAATTCTCAGCGTTCTAAATGTCCAGGCTCCAGATTGCGCCTTCGTATTTCGCTCTTACGCAATCAGGGGGTCCAGTCCCAACCCCCAGACTTCGACAACAACTCGGAGGCGGGGAGAAGCAGACCAGATGGGGCAGGGGTGATGGAAGGGGGAGGTGATGCTCTGCCGGGAAAAAGGTTTGGTGAAACTGCAAACAGCCCATGACTTCCAGAATGAGTTTGCCTCTCAATTTGAGAAATTTTCCCCCTTACATTGCTGTAGTTTTGTATTCTTTATGTAAAAAAGAAAAGGGGCGTGTAAAATTGCAATCGGAATATACATCTGGAATCAGAAAATGTCCTTTCTGTAGAAACCTGGAGCCACCAGAAAGAGCTCTGGGGAGAAATCTCCGAGGGGTTGCGAGGTTTCGAACTAGGAGTCTTGTGGGGAGAGTGCCTGGTGAGGTCGCTAATCCTTTAATGGGATGAGGCAAACTGTTGAGTCCAGGACGAGGATGTTGGGTTTTTGAAAGACAAGATGGAGTCCGAGATGGGACACAGTAAGCGAGGGTCTTTATAGGTGGGGAATTTGGGGACAGAACGACCTTTACTCCTTAGGAAATTCTTATTTTTGTCGTGCCTTTGTTTTCGGGGTTATCTGAGACGAGTCGCCCTGGCTTCTATCTTGCACGACAAAAACCCCAGCTTGGGCATTTGGAAAACTGTCTGCAAGTCTGCACCTCCGCGTGGTGCGGAGGGTGCATCTGGACCCTGTCTGAGTCCCCTCCCGCGGTGGGTCGGACAGTCTGGAGGTCCGCAAAGCCAGCGTTGGGACAGGCCGATTCCGCTGGAGAGCGATAGGGGGCGCTAACGCTCCAGGAACCAGCTCGGGGCGCAGCGGGGCGTCCCAGGGCGGCCGGGGGAGGGGAGCTCGCTGGCTTTCCGCGCTCTAATTTTGAATCCTCTCGTCTCGGGGAGTTTCGGGTGGTGTTTTATAATCCTCCGTCCCCACCTCGCTCTCCCACACACATCCCCCCTCGAATGGCTGGGGTGTCCCTGTTGAGACTGGCACGTCGAGAGCCACCAGCCACCAGCTCTAGGTGCACGGGCACAGGCCGTGGGCAGGCGAGGGTCACAGAACAGCACCCGAGAGGGGAGCCGGGCTGCGGGGTGCCGGGCTGGGCTGGGGGCTCCGTCTCGCCGGCCCGGTGCAGCCGCCTCCCGTGCATCCCCGGCTCGGGTGACGGCACCGCGAGCTATTACTTCCACATGTGCCCGCAGGAAATCATTGGAGGCCAATCTATGAACGGCCCCCTGTCCGGAATGCGAGCAGGATACCGTAATGTTTGTAGATAATGAACAGGCGCTAACACTCCCCTCCTCCCCGGGCTGAGCACTAAAAGGAACACTGGCTTGCGCGCTGTCCTTAAAGATAACCCGAGTCTCAGGGCCATGCCAGCTTCCCAAGGGCAGGAGGCGAGGCAGGAGGGCGGCGGTGGCGACAGCACCAGCTGGGTCTCACCTCCAGGTCTCTAGCTAGCAGGGTCCCGGCGATCCCCGGCCACAAAAGGCAACTTCACAGATCCTTTGGGAGCCCTTTAAAGGGGTCGGGGAAGCTGGCCAGGAGGGGGTGTCCTGGGCAGTAACTCTCAGGAGTTTAAAGCGGGGAGGGATGGACGAGGCCGCCTGCACCCCGGTGTCCTTCTGGTAGTAATTACCTGGCTAATTTGAATGATGCCTTTGTTATGATCATTAACAAACATTTGCTAAAGGTTTCCATGTGTGACATTCTCCAAGGTTTAAAGGCCCGAGGAGCTGACCGCGGGGACAGCGCCCCGTGGGGGGTGGCGCAGGGAAGCAAATGGTTGGTGGACGGTTTCACCGCGCCTGGACCGAGCAAGATGAAGGAAGGTCCACATCTGCCTCCTTCGCCAAAGCAAAATAAACCCAGTGGTCAGGAGCAGCCCAGGGGCAGGAGGCCCTCGAGGGGAGGCAGCCCCGCAGCCCCCGCCCCTCCCAGTCTCCGGTGCAGGTCTGAGCCGAGCTTTCCTCCCTCCCCGGTGCAGAGCTCCTGCAGGGCTCGGGTCTGCGCCCGCAGTCCGCCTGGGCGTCGTGGGGAGGTGGGGCTGGCGAGCTGCGCTCCGGGCTTGTTCTAAGATCCTTCCAGATCGCTCCCTCGACGCCCGGGGTCTTGGGTGGTCCCGGAGCCACGGCGGGAAGAATTGCTGCCTGGCCGAGGCGGGCGGCGGGGCCCGCGCTCCCCTTCCTGGGCTTTGGCCAGGGCGCCTTGCGAGGACCGAGTCGCCCCGGGCCGTGGGCGAAGGTCCCAGTCCGCACCGCTCTGATTGTCAACTTTTGGTTTTCTTTTCTTTTTTTTTTTTTTTCCTTAGTGGCAATGAACTAGACTTTTCTTTCCAAACCGAGAGTCCAGGCAGCTGCAACTGGAGGGAACGAGGCCCAGCTCTGGATCTCAAAAGGAGCTGGGACATTTGGGGACAGATGTGGGGAGGGCGCGGTCCTGGCCGTGGCCTTGCACCTCTAGGCCCACGGGTGACAAGAAAATTGGGTGCAGTATGCGAGCTAACCTGCAAAAAGAGGGTCCCCTCAATGTTTCACAACCAGCAGTCACTGAAACAAAAACAAATTCTCTCCTGTCCTGGGTCCCCCTGGCTCCTTGGCCCACTCCGGGGTGACAGCCAGTCGAGTCACACCTCGCCTTTGAGGGCGTCTCTCGCTGCTCTGGCTTTTTTGTCTTCCCCAGCTGCACCCTCCTAACGCTGCTGTCCTCGGATAATTCGAAGGACCTTTTGCTTCAGACTTAAGGTCGCAATCAAAGCAGTTAGTTGTGAAAATCACATTTAAATAAACTAGCGAATTTCTTTTCAAATGAAGTTGCTGGGCGGGGCGAAAGTGGGGTTGCTTCTGGCTTCTTGAATTGGAAATGAAAGGCCATTTGGTCGTCAGCAGAGGACTGTGCTACAGTCTTTACTCAGCCCCTCTAATTCCGTCTGAGTTTGCAAGCGCTGGCTTCCTGGGGACCGGTGAAGGGACTGCTCTCCGGCCTGGCCTCCGCAGGGTTGCAAGCTACCCCTGGAGTCTCCACGCATTCCGATTTTCCGCAGCCCAAATCTTGGACGAAAAGGAAGGGTTAGCCAGAAGAGCCCTTGAAACTTGGGGTGGCAGTCACCCTCTGACCTGGACTCTTGCCCACAGCTCTTCTCCGAGGCCACTAGCTGGACCCAAAGGTTCAGCAGCATCTCTCTGGGTTGTCCAAGCACTTTTTGCAGAAAGCAGCTCCCTGGCAAGACTGCTCAGGCACAGCCGGTTCTCAGCCCTAACAGACACCAGAGTTTGTGGAGCGGTCTGGCCTAGCAAAATGGGGCCACATAGTCTTGGAGCCTGGGACAGATGTGGCAGGTCAGGTTTCCCTGGGGGCTGGCTTTTTGCTACCCTTTTCCTTGGAGGGAGCCTGAGGTCCTCCACATAGAGCTGTCCTCGGCCCCCTATTTCTTTCTCTGTTAGGGCTTAGGTTTTAGTTACTTTTAATTTGAAGACCCGAGTGCAGGGTGGGGGAGGGAGGCAGGAGGTTGGGAAGTCTGCTCTTTATTAGGGGCCCCAGTCATCCCGCCTTCCAGTGCACAGCTGTGGGCTAGAAGGGGCAGGAGGGCCGGCTCTGCTGAGACAAGACCGACTGAAGAAAGGCCTTGTCCTCCGCGGTCCCAGGAGGACAGCAGAGTCCTGTGGGTTGTTTTATTTTAAAACCTTCAGCAGAAATTCTGTGAAGTGGATGGAAAACTAAGGGAATCTGGGCTCTTTGCTGCTCATCCATTAAATAGGGACAATCGTGCACAACCCATGAAACAATCTCCCAAATAAACGATGCAGTTTATATTCAAATTTAAATACTGTCACTCAGTGCAGTAGATGTTTACTGAGCCTAAAATGTCCCAGGTTCTGCGCCAAGCACCAAGCGGCGGTAAGTTGCAACCGATGAGCAGTGGTGGAGGTAGAAAGCTCTGTCAGAGCACAGAGGAGGAGCTGAACCCCACTGGGGACCAAAAGCCAAGAACCCCATTGCGAGGAACCGCATACATGGGAGCTGGGAGGTGGCAGAGGCAAATCAGATGGGAAGGACTGGAAAGTCCAGGTGGGGGTCTGGTGGTGGCAGCTTCCTGGCCACGGGGAGTCTGGCTGCGAAAGGGCCAGGACTTCAGGGAGGTGCAGGACAGAGGCAAAGTTGAATTTCCACAAGATGAGCCTGAAGATCTCAGGAGGTAGGAAGCTATTGTCACAGCGTACTTGAGGAAGCTCCCCTGGCTGCGGGGTGGTGGAGAAGGGAGTGGAGGGACACAGGTAAACTTAGACCGATCAAATGTGAGCCGGGAGGGCGGGAAGGAGCAGCAGCCTTGGCTGAGGCCCTAGCTGGAACCTTTACTTTAAGTTGGGGGACAACCAGGAACAGATTTGGAAAGGGAAGTGAGATGGCCACCTTTAAACATGATACATTTGAAAAACTCAAGGAAAGGATTAGACTCAGGAGAAAAGCCAGAATAGAATGTTGGGTGGCTCTAGCATCTTCCGGTAGGCAGAGATGATACCGAGAAAGAATGGCCAGGAGCCTTTATCTGCTGACACTGAGCTGCCTTTCCTGAATCTAAACAATTGGGCTATTTGAATGTAAAGAGCAGTCTGCAGTTATCATCTAAATTCAGTGTGATAAACTGCAGGCACACTTATCTGGAGGGCTTTTGTTTTGATTTGGTTTTGGTTTTTGTGGTGCAAAGGAACTGAACCCAGAACCTTCATACTGAGTGACAATCCTAGACATTTTTTTTTAAAATTTTGATACCAGGTCTCACTACATTGCCCACGCTGAGCTTCCATGTACAGTCAATCCTCCTGCCTCAGCCTCCCTGAGTGCTGGGATTATAGGCATATACAACCATGCCTGGTTTATCTGGTCGTTCTCCTACGTCTAACTTATAGTAAGGAAAATTCTACAAAACCATGAAAGCTTTTGAAAACCTATTGTATAGCTTGCCAAACTACATTATCTTTCCCCTCATTTAGACCCACATTTTAATTTCAGAAAACCCAAACACACAAAGCAGGGTCACTGTCCTTACATTGTGAGATAAGAAAGCAACCCTACTGCTTAACCACCCCACAGAACTCAGCCCGTTTGCACAGGCCTTGACCAAGATACACAGCTCCACAGGCCAGGCGGAAGTGGTCCCTGCAGGCTCAGAAGTTGGGTGGGAGAGCTGGTTTCGCTCAGCTCACTGTACTAATGGGGCCTCTTTGGTCTCTCTTCTGAAGTATTTACCCCCGCTGGACTGTAGAAATGGACAAATGTTTATTCACAATGTCCTTTGCCTGGATCTGTGCTAGACTCTGGGATATCATCACAGACAAACAACTTCTGTTTGAGGCTTAGCTTCTGGTGAGAGACACAACCAGAAAACAAACTAGGTCCTGACAGTGCAAATCAGGAAATCAGGAATGTAACTAAGAAACTCCCTACTGGTGCCATCTCAGGTCTAATGCCTTTCTGTCATCCTGGGGCCGAGTTATCTTCGGGAGATAAGAAGATGTCATCTAAAAATGTTTTACAGGCTGACAATGACAGAGCAATTGCTTTGATTAATGTGTATCTTCAGTTATCCACTAGGTGCTTACAGCCTGTTAGGGCTTACAAAATAAGGGACCAGTGCCTCTTTAAGGATGCCACAAGATGTTCCAAGTACCTTATTGTGCACGTTTATGTTTAACTGTTGCATTACTGCAATGATTGTGTACTTATGAACTGGCCTCACTGCTGAGTAGATGTCTGAAAGATCGACTTCTTCCCTGCAAAAATCCCGCACCTTCTGTTCCATCTAGCACTGGCAGCCTGTAATTTCAAACCACTAGAGGGCGCAAGAGTCCAGATCAGAATTGAAAGGCTCCCTGGGCTAATCCAGAATTGTGCCTGAAACCAAGTGTTCCAAAGTCTTCTAGAAAGAAGTAGGCCAGGGCCTTTTTCAGCCCCATAAACCTTTTAGACATCTCTAAGTTGGTACAGCCAACTTAGACAGGACAACTCTCCACAAACCCAAGAGTGTGACCCTGTTTGGAGTCATCTTCAGAGCACTAAGGTTTGCAGGTAGGTACTGGGAGACTGGAGTCCATCCCTTCTGGACTCCAAAACCCTCCATCTGTCTGGCTACCTCACAGAGCTGAGACCTTGATAGGTACAAATGCAGAGCCATGGGGGTATTACAGGCAGCTAAGTTAGGTCGAGACTGGGTAGGCAGTCAGACAGGGCTGGCCCTCGAGGGAGTCAGTGCAGGACAAGAAAACACATTATGGCTGTGCCTGGAGGTGTATCTGAGGAAGATTAGAGCCACAGTGGCCAGATTTACATATTCCTTAAGGGATAAAGGGGATGTGAGATTAGAACTACCACCCTTCTGGTGAAATCACAACAGACCCTGCAGAAATCCAGAAAACCATCTACATTGAGAATTGAATTCTAATAAGATGGAAAATGCAGAAGAAATGGACAGATTCCTAGATACCTATCAATTAACAAAGCTGAATCAAGAATATGTAAATATCCTAAATAAGCCAATATCAATCAATGAAATTGAAGATGTAATTAAAAAACCTATCGACAAAGGAAAGCCCAGGACCTGACGGATTCACTGCTGAATTCTGTAAGAAATTTAGACTTCACACTACTATGTCTCAAACTGTTTAATGAAACTGAAAGGGAAGCAGTGCTTCCAAACTCATTCCTGGAGCAAGCATTACCTTGGTACCCAAATTAGAGAAGGACCCAACTAAGAAAGAATTATAGACCAATTTCCCTAATGAACATTGATGCAAAAATCCTGACTAAGATACTGGCAAATAGACTGCAGCAAATTGTCAAGAAGATTATACACCATGATCAAGTGGGATTCGTTCCAGGTATGCAGGGATGGTTCAACATACATAAATGCATGATGTAATACGCCATGTTAACAGAGCCAAGGACTAAAATAATATGATCATCTCAATAGATGCAGCAAAAGCTTTTGACAAAGTCCAGCACCCAGGCATGATTTTTAAAAACCCTACAGAAAATTGGAATAGATGGTCTGTATCTCAATGTGATAAAAACCATCCATGACAAACCAACAGCCAACATCATACTAAATGGACAAAAGCTGAAAACTTTCTAAAATCAAGAACAAGACAAGGATGTTCACTGCCTCTACTCTTATTCAATATAGTCCTGGAAACTTCAGCTGGAACAATTAGACAGAAGAAAGAAATAAAAGGAATAAAGACAGGAAAGGATGAAGTCAAATTATCATTATTTGCAGATGACATGATGCTCTACATAAGACCCCAAAAACTCCATCAAAGACCATTAGATTTAATAGGCAAATTTGATAAAGTAGCTGGATACAAATTCAACACTCAAACGTCAGTAATCTTCCTTTACACAAATAACAAACTCACTGTAAGAGAAATCAGGAAAACAAGACCTTTCACAATAGCATCCAAAAAAATATGAAATACCTAGGAGGAAGTAAAAGACCTCTGCATTGAAAACTACAGAACTTTGGAAAGGAGGTTGAAGAGGATATTAGAAAATGGAGCAAGTGTGGTGGTACATACCTGTAATCCCAGCACTCGGGAGGCTGAGGCAGGCAGATCATTGCAAATTTGAGGCCAACCTGTGTTACAAAGGGAGCTCAAGGCCAGACTGCATTGCATAGCAAAATCCTGTCTCAAAAAAGGCAAAACCAAACAAAACCTGTGTCCTTGGGTAGTAAAAACTAACATAGTGAAAATGGCCATATTTCCAAAACTGTTATACAGAGTCAATGCAATCCCAATTAAAATTCCAATGGCGTAACTCACAGAGTTAGAGAAAACAATCCTAAAATTCATCTGGAACCAGAAGAGATCTAGAATAGCAAAGGGGACATAAAAATCCCTGACTTGAAATTATATTGTAAAGCTATTGTAATAAAAAACAATGTGATACTGGCAAAAACCAAAACAACAACAAAGACCCGAAGATCAATGGAACAGATTAGAAGATGCAGACCCAACTGCAGACATACTCAGCCACCCTATCTTTGATAAAGTTGTCAAACACATTCACTGAAAGAAAGATAGCCTCTTTAATAAATGGTGCTGAAAAATTGGCTCTACACATGCTGAAGATTAAAACTGGACCCACATCTTTCACCATGCACTCAGCTAAAATCAGAATGGATCAAAGATCTTAATATTAAAACAGAAACATCAGATCTGCTGGAAGATAAGAGTAGGTAAAACTCTTGAGACATTGGTGTAGACAGATTTTACGAACAGAACCCCTCTGGCACAGGAACTATCACAAAGAATCAACAACTGGGATCTCATCCTTTTGCATAGCAAGAGAAACCACCAACAGAGTGAAAAGACAACCTGCAACTTGGGAGAAAATGTTTGCCAAATGCACCTCAGACAAGGGATTACTACTGAGAACACACAAAGTACTCAAAAAAATCGTCCTCCCAGAGATACAAAGACCCAATCCAGAAATGGGCATCTGAGATGAAAACATACTTCTCAGATGAAGAAATACCAACAGCAAATAAATGTGTGAAAAATGATCATCGTTGGTCATTTGAGTAATGCAAATTAAACAACACTGAGATGCCACCTCACCCTAGAAAGAATCAACCAGTAACAAATGCTGGAGAGGCCATGGGGAAAAAGGGACTCTTCTCCACTGTTGGTGAGAGTGTAGACTGGTGCAACCACTGTGGAAATCAGTGTGGAGATTACTAAAAAAAAAAAAAAATAGGATTAATGTGGTAGTGCATTCCTGTAATCTCAGCACTCGGGAGAATGAGGCAGGAGGATCATTGCAAATTTGAAACCAGCCTGGGCTACAAAGTGAGCTCAAGGCTAGCCTGAACTACATAGCAAGACCTATCTCAAAAAGACATAACACCAAACCGAAACAAGACAAAAAACCTGAGACTAGAGGTCCCATTCAACGCAGCTATTTCCCTTCTGGGGATCTTCCCGAAAGAATTTAAAACATCATACCACAGTGATATATGTGCCCCCATGTTTAAAACAGCACAATTTGTAATAGCTAGATTTTGGAAATAACCTAAATGTCCATTGACTGGGGAATGGACCAAAAAATGTGTATTTTTATGCAATCGAGTACTACTCAGCCATAAAGAAGGATAAACTGGAGACTTTCATAGGTAAATGGATGCAACTTGAGACCATACTCATAAATGAAATAAATCAGACCCACATGTGCAAATATCATATTGTATCACTAGTGTGAGAAGCTGAAAGAAACAATGTGTGTGTGTGTGTGTGTGTGTGTATGAGTGTTGGTCAGGAGTTACAATATTTCCCTTATATCATTTGGAAGTCCTGTCCATACTACAGAACCAGGGAACTTCGATCAACTTGAGAGTCTGGGAAAGGCTGCTCGTGGTGGCCTGGAACCAGGGCTGTGTTTCAGGAAGAGAAGTGGGAGTGTGGAGAGGGAGGCCACCACTCAGAGCCTGGGACTGGCCACCAATGCCCTACGTGCATTTCTACCAGACCTGAAACCCAACAACCCCCAGGACCGCAGAGATGACTCAGGACCTGGACTTCAGTTCAACTCAGGACACCCCGACTGGGTCATGCAACATGTCTTGGTGCCTCATAATGCCAATTATGCCTCAATGAATGGAAATCCCAAATATTACACGGGTCCCAAATATTACAGCTGTTGGGGAGAAATGCACATTATTACTTTTTGCCAGATTTTCCCATATTAGGAAACTAAAAGATGTGACTTTCAGAACCAGACATGGAGGTGCCAGACTGTAATCCTAGTACTCAGGAGGCTGATTTAGAAGATAGAGAATTTGAGGCCACCCTGGGCTATACAGTAAGTTCAGGGCTCGCCCAGATAACATCATGAGACCCTTCTGAAAGATTCCACTTTTGGAAGTTCTTCCAGAGAAACAGCATTCCAAATCCAGGACATATTGGGAGGGTGTTTTTTGTTTTTTTTTGTTTTGGTTTTTTTTTTTTTTTGTCTGTGCTAGAGATTAGACCTAGGGCCTTTGCACTGAGCTACATCCCCAAGCCTAGACAGATAATTTTGTTTTACAGGGGGTCTCACTAAGTCACTAAATTTCCTAAGCTAGGTTGTGACCCTCCTGCCTCAGCCTCCCAGAGTGTTGGGATTACAGGCTTCTTCCACCATCGGGCTGGGAAATAGTCCTTATCAAATAATTTTCCCCTAGTGCTTCAGAGGCTGAGATAAGAGGATCTCAAATTGGAGTCCAACCTGGCCTACAAATCACATCCCAGGCCAGCCTGGGCTACAGAATGAGGCTGTGTCTCAGAAAAAAAAAAAAAGAAAGACAAGAAAAAGAACAAATAATAATAATAACAATATTCCATGACAATATTAGTGTGGGTCGGCCCCTAACATTCACTCGGGAACTGTCTTGATTACTTTTCTAGTCATCAAGGCACAATACCTGACACCCACAGTTTAAAGGAGAAAAAGGTTATTTTGGCTCACAGTTGGTAGAGATTTCGGTCCTCAGCCGCTGGCTCCAGGGCACGGTCGCATGACAGAGGGGAGTGATGGAGGAGAAGCTGCTCCTGATGAGGTGGCTGGACGCGCTAAGAAATCAGGCAGGAGGAAGGGAGTGGACCCTTCCAGGCCACGCCCCCAGCGATCTATCTCCTCCAACCAGGTCTCGCCTCCCAAATCACAGTTAGCTGTAAACGCCTCACTCCCACATCCAGTCTCCTCCCAAAGCCCTGTTAGCCTATGGGGCTTTGGGGGCATATGGAGATATATACCATAAACAAGAGCATAAAGGTCACCTGGGCCAAACCGCTTTGTCCACCTAAAGGATCGGTGGATTCCTTTCTTTGTGGTTGAGTCATGTTGCTGCAGGCCTCCGACAGACACGTACGTACTTAAAGAATGCTGAGGCCAGGTATGGTGGTACAGGTCTGTAATCCCAGCACTCTGGGAGGCTAAGGCAAGAGGACTAAAAATTTTTTTTTTTTTTTTTTTTTTTTTGGTATTGCTTGTTTCTTTTTTGGAGACAGGGTCTCACTATGTAGTGTAGGCTGGACTTGAATTTGCTTATGTAGTCCAGGCTGGCCTCAAACTCACGATGACCCTCCTGCCTTAGCGTCCCTGATGACGAGATTGCAGGGATGCACCACCCTGCCCAGGTAGGATGGTAAATTTGAGCTCAGCCTGGGCAATCCAGACATTTAGAGAGGATCTGACTCAAAATAAAAAATATAGGTTCAGGAGATAGCTCTATATTAAGATGAGGGGTTCAATCCCCAGCTCCACACCACACACACATACACAAGAATGTAGGTAATTGGGGTTTTTTTTTTTTTTTTTTTTTTTGGTACTGGATGGAACTCACAACTCACACTTGTCAGGCAGGCACTTATGCTGCTGGGCTAAATCCCCAGCCTGGTAATTGAGATTCTATGTCTTCTATGTCATTTTGTTTTGTTCTGTTCTGTTTTGTTTTGTTTTGCTTTGTTTTAAAACAGGGTCTCACCACGTAGTTCAGGCTGGTCTTAAACTCAGTGTATCCCAGGTTGGCCTCAGATACATGAGGATTGGCCTCCCTTGGCCTTCTTGGTGCTGGGATTGAGGGCGTGCACCACTGTGCTTATTTTTATTCTGATCAAAACTCAGCCATGACTACACTTTACTTAATTCCCTGAGATCTCTGACACTGACCTCTCTTCAGGGACATAAATGTACACTGGCATTGATGTCACTGCACATGGGTAAACTTGATTTACTTTAATGCCCCCTCACATCAAGACACACCAGTTTGTTAAACATACAAAAAGTAGAGAATGACTAACATAAGCCTGTCAGAAATTCCTGTAGATTACCTGAATTTTCCCATGGCAGAATCTGAAATAGATCTCACAGTTCTGTCATCTATTCCTGCTGTTTCTCTAGGTATATAAAAAAAAAAAAAAACTGTGCAACATTAAATTAGCAGTTAATGTGATTTAATTTAATGGTAGCCTACTAATCTGATTGATTGCCAGAAGAGCTGTGTACTACAATTTCATTCTGAATACTGGAAAAGTTCTGTAGCTGCATGCTTAAATTTTGCCCTCCAGCACATGAATGAGATTTTAATATACTTTTTTTTTTTTGTCTTTTTTGAGACGAGGTCTCGCTATGCAGTTCAGGCTGGCCTTGAGCTCACTTTGTAGCCCAGGCTGGTCTCCAACTGGCAACAATCCTCCCACCTCAGCCTCCCGAGTACTGGGATTACAGGCATGAGCCATGCCCAGCAAATTAACTAATTGTTGTTTTGGGGTTGTTTTGTTCTGTTTTGTTTTTGCAGTAGTGGGGATTGAACTCACAATCTTGCCCTTGCTAGGCGGGCACTTATGCCACTGAGCTAAATCCCCAGCCCAAGATTTTAATGTACTTTAAATAAAAGGGAATACAGAGCCAGGTATGTGATACCAACACTGGGGTGGGGTGGGGGGGCAGGCGTTGAGACAGGAGGATCACTGCAATTTCGAGACCAGTCTGGGCTACAAAGCAAGCCCAAGGCCAGCCTGAATGCATAGTGAGACCTGTCTCAAAAAGACAAAAAATAAAAAACTAAAATTTTGTTTTTTAAAAAAGGGGATTAAAACTGCAGGCTCACACTGCAAACAGTGGTTATCTTATCTGCCTGAGGGCTGTTTACCTTCCCCCAAACCACTCATAAAACAAGAGAAAGTGGAACTGGAGAGTCAAATTGCCTGCCCCCGCCCCAAGACACAGGGATACTGTCAGAGGGGCACTGCTGGTACTGAGTACTAATCCACTCTAAGATGATTGGTTCAGATGTACAGGGCGGGGTCCCAGCAGCAGAACCAGCATGCTGGAGGCCCTGAGCTCAATCCCTAGCACTCTAAAGGTAGCATCAAATAAGATGCACAGCCTTTTCCCTGACCTTAACAAAGCTTGTTGCAAAGCTGTGTGGCAAATAGTCCATTCTCCTGTCCCTCTCGCAGCCCCACATGCCATGCAGAGGCCAAGCCTCAGCCAGTTCCATGCATGACCCAAAGGTTGGATAAAAAAGTATTTCAGTGATCTCCATGCTTTAAAATCCTTGCAGGCCAATAGAAGCCCAGAGTGGCTTCCTTTAGTTCAGTTCTTCTAGATCACTTTGTGTAGCCCCATTCCCCAAAGCCATGTTACTCCTCCAATGCATTTCCTGAAAAAATGGCTTGGCTGATGCTCCCCACAGCCATGGACCAAAAGGGCAAACATTTGTCACCACTGACAACACAGAAATGGACTGGCTCACGCAGCAATGGTCCCAGCAGCGATCTCCCCACAGATATCAAGATGCTTTTTGCTGGTGGAAATCACTGATGTGGACAAACAGGATAGAACTGTTAATCAGAGAACACCAGTGTGAAATAGTCTTGTCTCCCCTAGGCTGAGCAAGGGTAGGTTTTCATGTGCCCTCCCCCGCAGTGTTACGGTTCACACTATTATGGCTGCCATTAACTTCAAAGGTGGGTTGAAGACAACTGGAGATGTGGTTCACAATGGAGTTCTTGCCTGACCAATGAGAGGCCCTGATTTCAATCCCCAGCATCGCAAAAAATTAAAAAGACAAAAACTTTCGGAAGGGATATGGAAACGGACAGGAGGAACTTCGGGAGACTGAGGCAGGAGAATCAAAAGTTCCAGCCCAGCTTGACAACTTAGCAACTTGGCAAGTCCCTGTCACATAATTAAATGTAAAGGTGGGGGGTTGGGGATATAGCTCAGTGTGATACTCCTGAGCTCAAGTCCTAGTACAAACACACACACACACACGCACACACACACACACACACACACACACACACACACACATTGAATATCTCTGATGTCAAGTTTGGGTGTTAGGGTACTAGAAAAGCCCCAAGGAGATAGTAAGAAATAGAAAGTTATTTCCCTGAGGTATAAAATTCAGTGTAAGAAACAAACCGTTGGCTGTGGACAAATGGGGGCAGTCAATGACTCAGGGACCAGATGGGTCACACTGGTTTGAATGAGAAAGATCTTTGCTGGTGTGGGATTCATGCCCTCTCCAGATCAGCACAGTCAACTAATCCCAGTCAAATTCATCCTCTAAACCTGCTTCTTGCAGTTCTTTGATTACCAGTCACACAAACTGGAGGGCGCCTCCAGCCCAGGAGCTTTTGACAAGCTCCTTCCCCACCACGATCTGTTCCCTTACCCTGGTTCCCTAAGTTACCTTGACACCACCTGTTCCTTTTCTTTCATCCTGCTTCTAGGCCCTCGTTCTCATCCTCTCCATATCTGGCGCAGGGTCTGCTGAGGCTCTACCACCTGCTCTGTCCCTCTCCAGGTCCTGCCAGAATCCAGTGCAAACGAGGCTGTGCTGCTCTCATCATTCAGCGGCGCCCCTTCTGATCACAGCTCCAGCCAGTGCCGGAATCCCTGGCATAGGCTCTATGGCGACAGTCTAGGTCCCCAACACCTTGCAGGGCTCACGTTGGCTCACCTCCACCTGCAACATTCTGCTGTTAGGATTAGAACCTACACAACTCACAACACACATGGCAAAAGGAAAAATGACAGTAGTCTAACCATCCGAATCAACTTTGTTTTCAGCTGTAGAAGTAGGTAACACTTCAGCCCATAAAGCAAAGTATGTATTATGATGATCCACATACGAGAAGCTGTTTTCATAGACAAAAAAGGCTGGAAAAAAGCAGAAACCAAAACAAAGAGCAGATTGGTCGTTTCAAGGTTACTTTCCTGGTAAGATGGGGAACAGACAGAACAATAAGAAAATAACTGATTAGTTCACTTCAGGCTATTTCAGGTACCTCTTCTGTGTGAAGTTAAAGCAGAGAGATGCTAATTAGAACCAGCCTATTTGGGAACCAAGGATGTTATCTCTAATCCTGATTTCTTGGAAGAACAAATTGACAAGTCCATTCAGCTGGGTGATTTGAGACTGTATGTCAGTGACTCCATCTTGACTTTTACCCTGATTCTGCTAGAGCTCAGTCCAAAACAATGGCCTCCTGTAACTTGTATTTCATACTTTTGCTTTTCTGTACTCTGCATTCTGTGGTTGGTATGTTTGGTTTTTTTTAAATCTCTTCCCTTGTTATAAAAATATTTTGTTCCATTGTAACATTCTGTGACCTAAGAAAAAGAGATGCAAATTCTTTGGGGCCAAAAAGGAGGAATTCAAGGATGTCTGTGCTGCCTTTTTTAGGTATTGAAGATTGAATTTAGGGCCTTTGCACTGAGCTAAACCCGCAGTCTTTTTTATTATATATCTTGGGACAGGGTCTTGCTAAATTGCCCACATGGAATTTGAACTTTTGGCCTTCCTGTCACAGCCTCCCTTAGTGCTGGGATTATGAGTGTGCACCAGGACCAGCTGCTTGGTTTGTGCTTTACAATAGGGTCTCACTATGTCGCCTTGGCTGCTCTTGAACTTGCCACGTAGCCTGGCTTCAGGAATCAGATCAGCACTAACAAGGGAGTGGCTGGGTTGCCGGAAAGACTGAGTCCTGAGAAGTATCTTATCAGTAAGTTCCTTTATGCCTTCTTTGCCCAGGGCATTCATCTAGGGACAGGGAAGCTATGGCACCCTGAGTAGCTCTGACTCTCCCCGTTTCCCTTGAAATCACCCTTTCAGCCAGAGAGGAGGTGGAAAGCGCAGGGTCACAAGTCATGCATTTTGTCCAATCTAGAGGATACCACCATCCATTCAGCCACCTAAGCCCCCTCTAGCTAGGAGTTTACTTTGTTCTTCCTTCTCCCTCCAGGCCATGAACAAGTATTACTGATTCTACCTTGAGGGCATTGTGAGCCCCAGACTCCTCTCCAGATCCAGGTCCGCGGAGTTCTGAGAGATGCTTGCCAGCAGAACCTGCCTCCAGGTGCTCTGGAAGCTTCCCTACACCTGCTCCTGTGTGCTGCCCACCATCCTCACAGCGGCCTGTGTGTGCTTTAAGACATAAACCCTGAGGCCGGGCTAAGATACACACACACACACACACACTCCAGACTTGCTTTGAACTGGCTGGGTAGCCTGAACAAAAGTACGTATAACATAATATACATATAATTTCTGAGCTACATGGGAGGCTAAGGCAGGAGGACTGCAAATTTTGTGAAATTTTGTTTAAAAAAATTTTTTTTGTTTTTGATTTTATTTTGCAGTACCAGGGATCAAATTCAGGTCCTTTGCACTGAGCTATCTCTCCAGCCCTTTAATTTGTTTGTTTCTTTGTTTGAGACAGGGTCTTGCTAAGTCACTAATGTGCCCAAACTGGTCTCAAACTTGTGATCCCCCTGCCTGCCTCTGTCTCTTAAATGCTGATCTTATAGGTGTGCACTACCACAGCTGGTTTAATATCATCTCTAGTGGGTTTGATACCCACTAAGGAAAGGAGTGTGCCTGGATTCAAGGAAACAAAAAGTCCAGAGAGATATCAGGACCTGGCCAAGATCCCCACCTGCCTGTATGAGGGGTACAGCAAAGGATAGAATGAAAAACAGAGACAAAGCTAGTAATGATGACCGGTGGGTGGAAGGTCAGTGCCTCAGGACAGGCAAAGACCCAGATCCTCCCAACCAGCCACGGTTAATTGAGTGTGTACAATGCAATGAGGGTATTCAGTGATAAGAGGGGCCAGCAGAACATTCAGAGGTCGATGGCACTGCAGGCAACAGATACTCCTGGGATGACTCAAGAGCATAGAGATGATTTTATGCTAAGAAGAATCTTACCCTGCAGTGTTCTTTTTCATTTTAGTAGCTTAGTTTTAGGGGGTGGGAAAGGATGGCCCATCCCAAAGGTTAATGGGAGGTCTCAAAAGGGTGATGTCTTAATCCCAAGCCTCCATTTATCACTTAGGAAACTATGCAAAATTAGCCATTGTGAATTTGTGGTCCCCAGTGGAAGGGGGCAGGAAGAATGCCTGGGGAAAGCCAAGCAACACATAGACACAGTCTACCATGTCTGTGAGTGGGAAGTCTTGTTGGGGGGGAACAAAATATAGTCAAGGTCATGGAGAATATGACTTAATTCTGGAGGTTGGTTTGGAAGTTGCAGTAAAGAAAATCAGATAGGATTGGACAGCACTCAGGAGGCTGAGGCAAGAGGAGTTAAAGATAGCCTTAGAACTACATAATGAGGACATGTCTTAAAAACAAACAATAACAGCAACAAAAAAACAAAACCCTCAAATAGCCTCACATGTTCCCATTTCGCACCTTAATGCCCTCTAAGGAGAATGCTCTTTTCTAAAGCTGTTCTCTGGGGTTTAGCCTATTTCTCAGGGGCTATTTAGGTCTTAGGGAGCTACTGTCCCCTATCCTAAAGCCACAACCGATGGCCAGAAGGAACTGGCCTCAGGCTAGATGTGGGTCACACACCTGTAATCCCAGCACTAGAGAGGCTGAGGCAGGAGAATCACTGTGAGTTTGAGACCAGCCTGGGCTCTGTAGTGAGGCTGAGGCCACCCTGGACTATATAGCGAGACCCTGTCTTAAAAAAATAAAAAACAAACAAGCAATCAAAGAACTAGCTTCAAAGAATTTGCTAAAATTTCAGTAACAGTGGGGACAGAATTTGATAATATGAGAAATAAAGTTCTCAGAAGATTTTTCCTAGCACACATTGATCATCATAAATTAGTAAATTTGTACCTGGTTAAGGAATGTTCACCTCTTTTGTGCTACTTGATTTCTCACGACAGCACTGCCTGGCATGCTCTGCTAGGTGTCCCCTTCTGGACTAGAGGCCAAGCGTCCTCTTACGTGAGAGCAGGGATGTGTGGGATTTATCATCATTTTCATTTAAGGTGCCAGATTAACTTTCCAGATCATTGGAAAGCGTTTGTCCTCCGTGGTGTGCATGTGTTTAAAAGGCTTACTTTGGCTCCAAACATCCTACTGATTTAGCCACAGAAGTATGTTTCAAATCATGGGCTGCATGTTCAGCATATCTTAGCACTTTATAAATGTGCTTTTCTGCAGGGCATCTGGTCTTTTAAATTAAAAGTTTTTCTTTCTTTATAATTAAAGATGGAGCACAGGGCCTTGTGCATGCTGGGAAAGTGGTCTACGACCAAACTCCAGTCCCAGCTCCACCCCCAGCCCTAACATAATGCACTGCATCTAATTTTGCAGAAAAGGCAATGGGGTGGCAGCCGGAGCATGAAACCTAAGGAACGAGTGGATGCTTAGCTTAGGAAGATGTCTGGGCTGGTCTCTGTCCTCAGAGCCTTGTATTTGGAGAAAGAGATGGGTGAGCGGGCAGTTAGGTCTTGCTAAGGCCTGCAAATGAGGTTACCTGTAGTTGATGTGGAGGCCCCAGTAGGGGCTCACCCCACACTTGATGGCAAAGCCAGAAAAAACTGTCCATCCCCACTTGCCATTATTTGTCCAATCTCACAGTTCAGCTCCACACGGCTCCTCAGCCAGCTCCTAGCACCTGGCTTGGAAACCGCCCCACGGTGCTGTGGGTTCTATTCCTGTCACTGCATTCACATGCGCACCTGTAAGTGGGGGTGGCTGTAACCTGTAGCATTTCGGGGCTGTGGCAGCCTCCTGAATCCTCCTTAACCTCCCTGTGCCTGTTTCCTCCCCTGGGTGGGGGTTACAGGAGTCCGGATGAGTTAAACATTGAGACAGGTACTTTGCATACAAGTGCTTATTGAGAGTTGGTTACTGCTGGTTGGTGATTTCCTTCAATTTGTTAGATATAAAGCATAGGAGGCCATTGTTTTGGATTAGGCTTGTGCACCAGACCCCAAAAGATAAGGCTGATGGTCAAAATGCAGTCACCTGTGTGCTAAAGGTCCAAGATAACAGGAAGCTGTAGTTGTGACCTTAGGAGAACCAAAGGCTGGAGAGATAAGGGCCACACTACCCCACCCTGCCAGCACGATAATGCATGATAATGAATGAAGTTCCCGCTCTGCTTTAATCTTTATACAAAAAAAGATGACCTAAAGCAACCTGAAATTAGCAAATCAGTTATTTTTCTATTGTCTGGCTTACAGACTCTGTTTCCTAATAAAAGTAACTTTTTTTTTTAAAGCAAGGTCTTGCTATGCAGCTCAGGCTGGCTTTGAACTCACTATATAGCTCAGGCTGGCTTTAAACTCAAGCTATTTATTCTTCCACCTCAGCCTCCTAAATGCTGTGATTATAGGTATGCACCACCATGCCTGGCTAAGAAAAGTAACTTCAAAAGGACTCACCCATTTTTGTTCCTTTCTACTTCTTTTTTTTTTTTTTTCCTATCTATTAACTGTAAATCTTCAGCTCAAATCTTAGGATATTTATTCTATTTTACAGAATACTTTTGTTCTGTTGTAGAATTGAAAATAAAGCCAGTTAAGATCTTTAAGCTAAATTATTGTAATTTTGTCCTTTGATAACTTACTTTAAGATTCATAGGAAATTGGGCATGATGAGAGACTGAGGCAGAAGCAGGCTCTCCACAGGTTCGAGGCCAGCCCAGGTTACAGAGCGAGTTCAAGGTCAGCCTGCATGAACTACAGAGTGAGACCCTGTCTCAAAAAACAAGCAAACAAAATCCATGAAAGCGGGCACTATTACATTCATCTTTGTGTTCTGTGGGCCCCAGCTGTCCTCGGCCCCTTCCTCTGTCCAATGTGGTCCGCTGAACTCAAGTGCAAAACTCATGTGATGAGTTGAAAGGGTCTACAAGGTGCTGTGATGTCCAGATTTAGATTCTTCATGGAGTTCATTTAAAAACTTCATAGAGCTGGACACGGTGGCACACAGCTGTAATCCCAGCACGCAGGAGTTAGAAACAGGATTGTGAGTTTGAGGCCAGCCTAGACTACATAGCAAGTTCAAGGCCAATCCAGGGGGTTTAGTGAGAGCCTGTTTCAAAATTTTAAAAAAGTTTAAAGAGCTGGTAACACAGCTCAGTGTGAGATCCTAAGTTCACTCCCCAGTACTGCAAAATATAGAAACAAGTACAATTGCATAGAAAATTTGGTATTGGGGTTTTTGTTTGTTTATTTGTTTTTAGTACTGGGAATCAAACTCATGACCTTGCACTTGCCAGGCAGGCACTTATGCCACTGAGCTAAATCCCTGGCCCTTTGCTTCTTTTTTTTGAGACAGTCTCACTATGCTGTTCAGTCTGAAGTTGAACTCTGTATGTAGAACAGGCTGGACTCAAACTAGTGGCACTCTTCCTCCCTCAGCTCCTAAATGCTGAGATTACAGGTATGTCACTATGCCCAGTTGCATAGAGAAGATTTATTTATTCTTTGTGGCATCGGAGGTCGAACTCAGGTTGCACTGAGCTGTAACCCTAACCCTTTTTCTATTTTCTTTTTCTTTTTGAGACAAATTCTCATCAAATTGCTAAAATGACCGGGCTCCAGTTTACGACCTTCCTGCCTCAGCCAAGAGTACTAGGATTATAAGTATACACCATCAACCCTGGCTGCACAGAGTATTATGTACATCAAATCCTTATTTAGATCTGTGTTACTGCCAGTTGACATATCTAATATTTATCCAGTACCTACTGAATGTCAGGAGCTTAGCTCTAAGCAAGTATGTTTTGCAAATTATTTTGTATGAGTCTACAAATTATTTTCAAACTCTAAAGGAGACCTGAAAAATTGTCATATATCCATTTTTCTGTTGTTTTCCTTTTATTTTTTATTTGTTTTTGAGACAGAATCTTGTCTCAGAAGAACTAGAGACAATGTAGTTCAAGCTGACCTTGAATCCACTATGTAACCCAGACTGGCCTTAAACTTGCTTCAATCTTCCTGCCTCAGCCTTCCAAATTCTGGTGTCGTATACTCATTTTTCCTAGCACTAAAAATAAAACATGGTCAATAAAATTAAATTTTACATCATCTAAATACAACACAGTTGGATTATATACTATTTCAAAGCCATCTCTTTCTGCAAACTTGCCATAATTACTGAGGTATTGTAATTCTCCATGTTAGAATTCGAAAATTACCATGTGCATGGAGGGCAGATTCCTCTGTACCCTCACAATGGGAAAACTTCTCCACCACTCCCACCACTTCCAAGAGCATATATACACAAACACACTGTCAGCTATGCTGTTAGGATATACCTTACTGGTCAAAATCATAATTAAAATGATTATTATTTATATAGCACTCTGAGCAATCCACTACTTGAGTCATAATCACAGTAGTTAGAGACAGAAACAGCAATTAAATAATCCAGTCAAATCCAGCAAATGCACGTCAGCCAAAATCCCAGAAGAAGATCTGAGAACAAATTTCAACAGAAAATAGCTCTTGGATTCCCATTCTCTGCGTCTCCATATGGTTTTTATCCGATCGTTGGTTCAGGGGTTCAGTCACTTCTTAGGGTTTCCACATGTTTTAGCTTGTGCCTGCCCTTTGCAGGAGGAGAAAGCTGAAAAGAAAAGCAGTCCCTCCCTTAAAGGGACTCTCAGTTTTTAAAGACAAGCTTGGCACGGTGGCACAAGCCTGTTATCCCAGCACTGGGAGGCTGAGGCAGAAAGAGTGCAAATTCCAGCTCTATGTGGATGGACAACTAAGTGAGACCCTGACTTAAGATACAGAAGAAAACAGTGCTGCAAATGTAGCTCAGTGTAAAGGCCCTGGTTCATTAGAATCTGGTTCCGTTCTCAGCTCTACAACAACAACAACGAAAGAAAGAAAGAAAGAAAGGAAGAAAGGAAGGAAGGAAGAAAAGAAAACACTTAGAACCTCCTACAGAGACGTATCAAATAGGACTGACTTAAATGTAGACAAATGGCTTTAATACCAGGACCCTGTGGAACAATAATAATGGTCTTGAACTCATGGCAGGACTCCTACCTCAGCCTCCTGAGTGCTGAGATTGCAGGAATATGCCACCACACCTGGCAAAGATTAATTTTTAAAAATCTACCAACTAAGAAAATCCCAGGTCTCAACTGATTCACTGCTGAATTCTATAAGAACTTTAGAAAACATCTAATGCCAATACTCCTAAAACTCTTTCATGAAATCAAAAGGAAGGCATACTCCCAAAGTCCTTCTTGGAAACAAGCATTACCCTAACTACAAAACCAGAAAAAAGACCCAAAGAAAAAAGAGAACTTCAGGTCAATCTCCTTAATGAACATGGACACGAAAATTCTCTGTGAGATACTGGCAAACAGAATGCAGAAATTATCAGAAAGATACGCAGAATAAACCAAGTAGGCTTTATTCCAGGGATACAGGGATGGTTCAACATATGAAATCAATAAGCATAATACATTACAAAAACAAAAGTAAGGGAAAAAATCACATAATTATCTCAACAGATACAGAAAACATTTGACAAGATCCAAAATCCATTCTTGACAAAAACCCTGAAAAAAAATAAGGATAGAAGGTCTTTATCTTGATGGGATAAAAGCCACCTATGACAAAGATTAATAAAGCTTTATGGCTATATTATTAAATATGGACAGTTGGGAGTTAGGGAATGCAAGAAGAAAAATCTGAAATCTCAAACTATATGATATGAGGAGAAAGAAATAGGACAAAAGATTCTATTGGGGAGTGGAAGGCTGTTTATAGAATTAGAGAATGGTATCAGAAAAAAGCTGATGAAAAATAAAAGGTAAAGGGGCTGGGGATTTAGCTCAGCGGCATAAGCACCTCCTTTGCAAGCAGGCAGTCGTGAGTTTGATCCCTGGTACCGACAAAAAGGAAAAAGACAAAAAAAAAAAAAAAAAAAAAAAGGTAAAATAAAAAATGGAGAAAAAAATTATATGAGGATACAAATAAAAGAGAAGCCAAGCTGGGTCTGGAAAGAGCACATCAAGAAATCAGGTCACCCTTCTGGTAAACCAGACAAACCATGCGGGGCCCAGGAAGAGAGAGAGAAGCCAGTTCACCCTTCCCATGAGCCAACTGGTGCTCGGGCTGAAAATCAAGAACCCACCTGCCCACCCCACTTCCATAACCAATTGGCTGGCTCAGAGAACAGGCTGAGTTGGTAGCAACTGAGTTACAAAAACAGCTAAATACTTGTATTGTTTGATGGATTTTGTAGGCATAAGGCCAATAGTCTGAGCATCTATTAGGAGAATACAGTATGCAATAGAGTAAATATGGGGGATTTCCTTCTGTCTTGTTTTTGAAATCCAATATTATTCTCACTGTTTTGTTTGGCTTCGTTCTGATTTGTTGTTTTGTTTTATTCAATGTTCTTTTTGATTGATTTTATTGTTTTGTTTTATATGATTTTACTGTGTCTGATGGAATGGACAACTATTGTGATGATAACAAGATATATTATGGTAGCCACTGATGACTTCTTTTATCCTGCTTCAAAGTTTTGTACCACTTTCACTGCTTTGTTTTAATTGGCTTTACTCTGCTTTGTTTTGTTGAATTTTATTCTCTTTAAAATAAAAATGAAAAATAAGAGAGAAGAAAGTAAAAGGAGAAGAATGAAGAGGAAGACCACAAATAAAGAAAAAGTAAGTTTTAAAAATACAGAAAAAAAAAGAAGTGAAGGGCTGGGGATTTAGCTCAGCGGCATAAGCGCCTGCCTTGCAAGCAGGCAGTCGTGAGTTTGATCCCTGGTATGGATAAAAAAAACAAGAAAAAAGAAGTGAAGATAAGAACAAAGAAAAATTTGCCAGTAAAGTAGTAAAAAAGAAAGAAGAAGTGGGGGGGGGGGACCACATGCACACACACACTAAAAATAAAGAAAAAAAAATTTCTCTGATTTTGTATGTGAGGTTTTCTTCAAGATCTGCAGTTTTAGAGTAGTGTTCACATCAAGACATGGCCCTGCTCAGGCTGATACATAAAGAAGGCAGGTTGACTCGAGATCCCTACCGGATGCAGGCACCATCAGGCAGTAGGATTAGGGCGAGGGGTCCCATGCTATGACTTTCAATGGTATGACTTTCAAATCCAGAGCAATCTGGGCTGGGCCTGGCTTCTGTCCTAGGGCTGAGGCCGGTATCCCTTAGCTCAAACTTCTCTAGGGTCTCTTTCCAGCCCATTGCCTAACCACAGCTGTCTCCCATGACTGTGTTACTCCCAGTCACTGCGGGAAAGTAACACTGTGAAACCTGGAGTGAAGCTATCCTAGGGCTGCTCTGGGTCTTGGAGTCCAACAACCAAGCACTCTCCCCAGAGATATGGAGGCAGGGGCGGTAGACTCGTCTCCTGAAGAACTCTTCTGGTAACAGAATGCCATGGTGCCCCAGCAGATGACAGCAAGTGCCCACTGCCCCGTTTCTCCTTGAGGTGCCCTAGTTTCCCCAGGACTTCCCTGTCTCTGTGATTCAGTCTCCTTTTCCCACAAGATAGAAGCTAAGAGTCAGGGAGCAAATGCAGGCCTGGCTTCCCTTCTCCGCATTTTGTTCTCTCTTTTCAGTTTCTCTGTAGCTTTTAATTTTCTTCCCAGATCCTTCTTGGTTTCTGGGATCAACTTCTCTCTTCTTTTCTTCCCAAAGTTATCACTTTCCAGTATCTGGATTCCAGATCTCAGAGAGGCTGAGTTATTGTTGCTCATTTTCTCTGTCTCTCTTCTCCCTCATTCTGGTCATTTGCTCATTTTTTAATGGAGTATTTTTATTTTTTAAACAGTTCTTTGTATATCTTGGATACAAAGTCTCTTTTGAAATAAATGTTTTGCAAATCATTGTTCCTAATGCTTATGCCTGTAATCCCAGCATTTAAAAGGCTGAATCAGGAGGGTTATAAGATGAAGACCAACCTGGGTCACATAGTGACACCCTGTTTCCACAAAGCAAGACAGAAATGGGAGAATATGCCTATAATTCCAGAATTTGGGAGGCTGAGACAAGAGAATTGTGAGTTCAAGGCAGTCTGGACTAAATAGCAAGTTCAAAGCCGGGCTACACTGCAAAGTAAGACTCTCTCAAAAAAATAGATGATAGATAGATAGATAGGTAGATAGATAGATAGATAGATAGATAGATAGACATAGATTTACTCTCTTATCTTTTTATTCTCCTAAAAGTTATTGTGTTAACATTCTATCACTGTGACAAAATAAAAAAGACAATCAACTTAAAAATAGAAAAGGTTTATTTTGGCTCCCAGTTTCAGGGCTTTTGGTCCATGGTTGCTGGATCCCATTGCCTATGATAAGATGGAACATCATGGTAGAAGCACATAACAGAGGAAGCTGCTCTCCTCATGGTCAATGGGAGGAACAAAAAAAGGAAGCATTGAGGGGTCCCAGTGTCCTCGTTTACGCTTCCATCTGGTGATCTCACTTCCTGTCCCTGACTCCAGCTCCCGAAGGGTCCACCACTTCCCAAGCTCTCACCACTCACCTGAATCCTAGCAGTTGATTCTTTTGGGTTCTAGCTAACACTAGGTGTGCTGACCCACACCTATAATCCCAATGCTCAGAGAATGAGGCAGGAGAATTTTGAGTATGAGATTGGCCTGGGTAAATAGAGAGATAAAGCCTAGCCTGTACTACATAGTAAGACATTGCCTCAAAACAATTAAAAATAAATGAACCAAGGCTAGCATTGCTTGACTCCATGGGCTTGGTATTGCATTATGGCCACAGCTTCATTTATTTATTTTAAAATTTATTCAGGTTTTTTGAGACAGGATTTCACTTTGTAGTTTAGGCTGATTTTGAAATCACTATGGAGCCCAGGTTGTTCTTGAAACTCATGGATATCTTCAGGCTCCTAAGTACTAGGATCATAGGGTGCACCATCACATGCATTTTGTACATAGCTTTAGTATTTTTGCAAAATAAATGTAAAAGAAAGAGGAAAAAACAGAGAAAAATATTCTGAGGACATTAGAATAGTATAAAATGTTTACTTGGGCATGTTCTTAGCTACACATGTAGAAGGATCTCAGTAAAAACTAGGGTAGTCTAATTAAAAATTAGAATAAATCATGTGAGATAATGTATGTGTTATTCAGCTCAACTTAATCATTCTAATAGAGTTTTGCTATGTATCCCAAGGTGGCCTTGAACACATGGCAATCCTCCTGCCTTCCAAATGCTAAGGTAACAGGTATGTGCCCCCATGTCTGGCTAACCATTTCAAATTTTTCTAACCATTCCAAAGTTTAAACATCATGTTGTACACCATAAATATAAATAATTTTTGTCAATAAAAAAGAAAGTGAGTTCAGCCATGGTTACAAAGTGAACTCAAGGCCAGCCTGAACTGTGCAGTGAGACCCTATCTCAAAAAGACCAAAAAATAAAAAAATAAGAGAGAGAAAGCTTGAGAGAGAGAGAGGGAACTCCAGCCAGTGGTGTGCATGGGGCTGGGCTGGACCCTGACCCTTCCTGTGACCCCCACCGTCCCAGCAGACCATATCGGAGGACCGGGAACTCCAGCCAGTGGCGCCAGTGGGCCAGGCCAGAACTGGGCCCTTCCTGTGTCCTCCACAATCCTGGCCACTCACCTCAGGACCTAAGAACTCCAGCCCATGATGCATGCCCCCATAGTCCCACCACTGCCATCAGGGACCCCCCTACCTCCTGGACCTAGTATTGCTGTTGATCTTCAGCTCCCACACCTTACCCCAGAACTTTGGACTGCAGTGGATTAACCATGCAGTATCGAGGGGAAACTCAGTAACTCCTCATCCAAACAGAAGACCTCAGCAGGCTTCCATCCATGAGGTGAGTTTGCCCCGAAAATAGGAATAGTTTGCCACCTTCGGTGAGTAAATAGGAGCAATAGTGAAACCCCTTCCAGAAGTAGGCCATGGGTGGGCTTGGCAAGTGGGTGGGTGAATCCTTCCTCCACACAGATAGTATCAGGTAGGTTGAAAAGGGTGCCAAACCCCCAACCTAGAGAAAATTAAGGGGGCCTGTGGGACATCCAGAGACACAGTAGAGTCCCAGACGAGACAAACACTATAAACAGGGAGGTCTGGTGACTCTGAACAACCTGAAGACATAATAACAGCAGGAAATAGGTGTTGATTTCCATCAGAACTCCTAGGCTTATCAGCCTAACAAGAATATAGGACTCACCCAACAGGTCCAACGGGGGAATCCAGGTGACTGGCCTACCTTTTCATTGTGGAACCCAGCAACTGGACCAACATCAAGCTTACAGTAGGACCCCAAGATACACACTACCAACAGTTGACACCAGTGGAACTGAAGGATCAAATATTAACCCAAAAGGGGAAAATGGCAAAATGAAAAAGCAAAATGCAATCTCAAACATCTAGTCCATCAGGAGCAAGTATAGGAGACACTGAAATAGAGGACTTCAAAAGTAACACACCGGAAATCTCTGAGAAGATAGCGAGTGAAATAAAAAACAACTACATGAGGCTATAGAGGAAATTAAATTAGAAGTAATCTCTCATGTAAAGACAGAAATAACAACCTTAGTAAAGGAATTGCTCAATGCAGCTAGAAAAGAAATAGAGAGAAAGAGAGAAAGCAAGAGAACAAGAGAGTTGTAGACATGGTGATGCATGCCTGTAATTCCAGCTCTCATAGGCTGAGGCCAGAGGATTTCTACAGATGGAAGCCAGACTGAACTATATGGTGAGCTGAAGGCCAGTCTGCACTATGTAGTGGGACTCTGTCTCAAAAAAGAAAAGAAAAAGAAAACTAAACTAAACTAAAAATTAGCATGAGGTTTCATTAGGAAAAACTCCATCCAGATAAATTTTTAGAAATAAATCTAGAATTTTTTTTCCTCTTCTACTTTTATATCCATTGAGTTTTTTGGCTTAAAAATAGCTTGTGTATTTAATAAGGTCCTCTGGGAGTCTGTCTGCAAAAGAATATTACATTTTTTAAAATTGTTATAAATCTTATTTCTTGGCCATGCTAGCATAAATCCAGGCTTGGAGCACCTTATCCAACCTTAAAGAACTTTACAATGTTAGTTAGTCATCCAGTCAGGGATGTCACTCTGCCCTCATCCTGGAAGAGGAGGAACGGAAATTGCAGGAAAGACCTAGGCATGGATGCAAACCAGCTGGAAGCTTTCCAGGAACATTTGAAACACCATTTCTGCACTTGTGACAAGTGACAGGAGTTTTCTTAATGAGCACATGAAGCCAGAATCTCTGTTCATACATTGGGAGGAAAACAGTCCCTCCCAGAATGCTCCAGGATGGATGGAGAAAGGTTGCCAGACCTGAATGTGAGTGGTCTAAGAAATGCCCCATGCTTAGGCCACCCAGAGAAGTGGTCCAGGCCTTATCCCAGCCTCTAGAGAGTTCTGAGCCACCTGTAAGGTGACATGTCAGTCATGGATTAAACACCGTTAGGGGGAAGAAGAATGCAATTTAAAGCCTTCCTGTGGAAGAAATATGAAGAATAATAAATTCCACATGACTGTACTAAAGACTTCGTAAAAAAAATTTGTGACTATTATGGAAAATTCCAAGTTAATATTAGGGTTTTTTTTAATCTACTAAATATTTGGCTGGGAAATTCACCCTTAAATAAATGCTCTTCTAAGAGAGAACATGGCAGATAGATAACAACAGCTACAGAGGCTCTCTGAGATAGCCAGCTTAGATTCCAGGAATGGTGCAGTGTGGGGAGTCCTAAGCAGGTGGAAATATACCCCACAGACCCAGGAATGAACTAAACTGAAAGAAACCAACTGGAAATGCAATCCTGGTGCTATGACTAAGAACAGCTAAAGTCTCAGTGCTGAAGCTGGAACCTGCACCTCTGGAAACCACAGTTTGAATTTCTGCCGCCGCTGCTGCATCTGAATTGGCACAGCAAGGATAGAGACACGAAAGCTCTGAGAGCAGGAATTGACAAACTGAATTGAGAGCAGAGCTGGTGGGGAACCCTGCAATGACCTGTGGTGAGTAAGAATGGGGACCCTTCCATAGACTAGGAGGCTCCAACAGAGGACATTCTGGAACCAGGCAGACTAGCCAGAACAGGACGCTGCAGTGACTTCAGTCATATATTCCCTTCTCAAGCGGGATTGGTGGGGAGCACTCGACCTGGGTGACGCCACAAACTAAGACTCAGTAGGCTAGCCCAAACCAGGTCCCTGTGCCTGGCAGTGCACCCTAATGCAGTGAAGCCTTCAGCAGGTTGATTGACCTGGAGGAGCGGGCCTAGCATAGACTTCCCAGGTCTGTGTCTCCCTAGGACACTGCAGTGGGTGGGAACACCTAGCCAGCACAATTCAAACAAACTGTAACCCACAAAGGAAGAAACTGGGCTTCCTATATATGCTTGTATGGAAGGAACAAAAAGTATGGGCAGAGGCAGCAACAAGAAAGGGTCCTCAATCCCCAATCTTGAGAACACTGATCCAGGAAAGGTAAATGCACAGGAGAATGAGAACAGAAAACATGCAATATCAGACACGGCACCAATAGACATAAAGCGATATCTCCAGGACCTCATAGATGAGTTCAAAAGTGAAGTTTACTTCAAGATATAAGTAATATAGTTATAAGTAAAGATATAAGCAAGATATAAGTAAAATAGTTAAAGAAATGCTAAGCACCTCCCAAGAAAAAACAGATGGTGGAATAGAAGAACAGAAAAAAAGGGGATAATTATTTGATGGAGAAAATAGAGAAAATGTAGAATACATGAAGCAGGTTCAAAGAGATTACCAGGAAACTAAAAACTCTGCTGAAAGCTGGCATAAGAGCTTGAAAGAAACTAAGGATAGATTATTTGAACTGGAGGGCAGATTTGTAATGTGGAGCATGAAAGGAAAAAAATTCTTAAAAATAACAAGGAAACAAGCAGTAACAATACAAAGGCTAGAAGATGATAAGAGGATCTATAACTTAAGAATTAAGAATGTAAAGGAAAAAGCAGGGACACAAACAACTGAATTCCAAAGGCTATTCACAGAAATAATCAAGGAGAACTTCCCTAATACGGGAAAAGCTAAAGATACTCAGATCTATGAGGCATACAGGACCTCAGCCACCTAAAACCCAAACAGAACTACACCCAGGCATATAATAATCAAAATTCCAGAAATTCAATATAAGAACAGAATATTAAAAGTTGTCAGAGACAAGAAACAGATCACTTACAAGGGAACACCCATCAGAATTACAGCAGACTTCTTGGCACAAACCATCAAATCATGAAGAGCATGGGGTGAAATAATTCAAGCTTTGGAAGACAATAATCTCCATCCAAGATTGATATATCCTGTGCAATTGTTCTTAGAAATTAATGGAGAAACAAGGTACTTCCAGGATAAAGAGGAACTAGGGGAATTTGCAACCACCAATTCAACTCCACAGAGAATACTGCAGGACATTCTAAAAAAGAAAAATACCAAGATTCCAAAAACAGTGGCAGAGAGGCCACAATGAATGGAGCAGAAAGTGAAATGAAGAAGACACACTGACAACTAATGACAGAAAAAGAGCTCAACAGAAATGAGGCAGAGAAGGTTGGATGGTAGGAACAGCTATTTTGGAAAAACAAGACATCATAATAGCTAGTGCTGATTTATTATCATCTTGTTTTGAAGTTCCATAAAGCTTTTGTTCTTCTGTCTCCATCGGTCTTAACAGGTTGTATCTTATTGGATTTTATTATATGTGATAATATAAACAAAAACTTTTATAGACAAAGAGATAATACAGAAACCATTGTTCATTTTCTGTTAGTTGGTTCTAAATATCCTGTAATACTGTCATTCTCTTGAATTGTTTTACATTGTCTTGATATGTTTGATGCTACAGTATGCGAAGTTATACTCAAAGATTTCAAGAAGTTATATTCAAAGATTTCAAGGAGGGAGACACTATGGTAACTACTTTTATGTTGGGATGTCTTGTGGTGAAAAACTGTTTTGCTTAAATGGTCATGTTTTGACCTGTGATGTTTTGTTGTTGTGTCCTCTTTTATCTCCGTCTCCTTTTTTCATTATTTATTTTTTATTTTTATCTTTTTAATGAAGGGAGAAATAAATAAAAAATAGCAGCATATATTATAGTAACCCACTTTGATTTCCTATTAACTTGATTTGAAACCCTGTATTGTTCTCACTATCTTGTTTTGACTGATTTTACTGTATTCTGTTTTGCTTGATAGTACAAAGTTTGAGAGTACAGGCAACAACTGTGAAGACAATAAGATTCACTATGATGCCCATTCTGGTTTGACTATTATCTTCTTTTGAAATCCTGTAATGTCTCCAATGTTTTGGTTTTATTGCTTTTGTTCTTTTGTTCTTTTATTGTTTTTGTTGATAATATAGGCAATTCTTTTTAAGATAGCAAGAGGCATTATGGTAACCAGTATTGATCACCTTGTATTCTATTTTTACATTTTGTACTATGTCCATCCTTTTGACTTGACTGACTCTGTTTTGTTATGTTACATTTGGTCTTATTCTCTTCAAAAAAAGTAATAAGAACTGTGGGAGTAATAAAACCCAAAATGTGTAATTGTCATTGTAAAAAAGAGAAGAAAATAAAGTGCTCTAAAGGATATAACTGCATGTATATGTAAGCGAATAAGATAGATAAGCATATTACTGAGTTTTTGTTGGATCATTGAACAGAACTGTTTGCAGCCTCAAAAAAAAAAAAAAAAAGAAATGCTCTTCTAGCCAGCATGGTCATACAACTTGGTTTTTTGTTTTTGTTTTTGGTTCTTTTGTTTTGTTTTTGGTACCAGAGATCAAACTCATGACCTAGCACTTGCCAGGCAAAATGCTTACACCACTGAGCTAAATCCCCAGCCCTTGGTCATACAACTTGCAACTCCAGCACTCAATGAGGCAGAGCCAGAAGGATCTCAAGTTTGAGCTGGTCTGGCAGCTTAGCAACTCACCAAGACCCTGCCCTTTAACAAATGAGGAGGAAATGAGGATGTAACAGTGCAAAGATCCTGATTTTGGTCCCTAGTACAGAGAAAAAAGGAAGGATGAGGGAAGAGAGAAAGAAAAGAAGAAAAGAAAGGAGGTTTTCCAGGCCAAGGGGCATTAATTTGACAAATTGCCTGCCAATCAGAATGACCATAAAAACATGCACTTTTAGGAGGAAAGCAAAGCCTGATTCTTATGGACATGACTGGGGAGAAAACTGAAACACCCTTATTTGTTTGTTTTGCTTTTTCTCCTATTTTGTCTTTCATATTGTGGTTGGCACAGCTCCTCCTTATCTTTCTTCATTCACAATGATTTTGTTTACAGGGACCCAGAACAACAAAGACTCCATGCAAATGACACAAGACAAGCTTTGCTGTGTAGTCTTCAAAATGTGACACTGAAGGCCTGGTTCTCAGAGCAACTGCTGCTACTCATACAAGTAACTCAGGCTCCTGGACTGGGAATAGACTTGGAAAGACAGCCCTGCCTGGGGACTTTGCAGGAGCACAGAAGAGGACAGAGACAACTTTGCCAACAGAACCCTTACCAATGCCTGCCACTTCCCTCCCAGACTGCAGCCTCCAGTGTTGTAAAGGGCTGTGTTTGCCTGGAATACTGACCATTTTGTTCCCTTTGTCTGGTCTTCCTTCCCTCCTTTCATCCTTACTATCCTAGAAGTTAAGGTCAGAGCAGCCTGCCAGCACCCCAAACACAATTATTTTGGCAAGATGTTTTGACAGTCTACTGAACGTCTACAAAAGGTAATCTTAAGGTGGCACCTAGGAACCCACAAATTCAAGAGCACAGTCATGACTTCTCAATATGTAAGTGGAGCTCTTACTATTTATTCATTGATTTTTAGAGGCACTAGGAAGGTGAACTCCAAAGAGCTTGGGCAGCTCCACCCCTACAGCACTTCTGGTGACTGTAGCTCCCATGGCTTCTCTCTTGGGCCAGCTCTGCTCCCTCCTTGCAGTTTTCCTCAAATGATCCATGTTTTTGGCTTCTCCAAACTTCTGAAGCCTCCACTGCACCCTTGGCTTCACACTCACAGCTTCACACGCTGACCTCTCAGGGGCACACTGCCTGTGCTCCCAGATTTTCTTCTGAAACCTGAGTGGAATCCTTCTGGGCCCCACCATTTTTGCATTCTGCATGTATCTAAAACCAGCAATACATGAATCATACCCGAGTCTGCCACCATTTGGAGTAGTAGCCAGACATCCTTCTTTGTTGCATGTAAGGATTGAGTCCCTATGAACACAAGGAACAACTTTCTTAGACCACCACCATTCTGGAATATGGTGCCATGAGGCTGATTTCTCAAAGCAAAGTCTGTTACTTTTGCAATTTTGAAGCCACAAAGGCTGGAGTCTTGCTGGTTCTTGTGATGTCCTTAGGCCATTTTTCCATTGTCCTGTTCCTTCTCAGAAATCAAGATCTCCTCTACACTGTTTTTTTAATAATATTGCTAGATTTTATATCATAATGCTACAGAATTAGCACTGAGTATCTTAGTGTCTCTTCTTCAGAGTATCTGTTCATTACATCATGCATTATATAATCTATTCTCATAAACTGATTAGAAGTTCTACACATGCATGAATCTCCACGTGTATACCTATCCTTTCTGTATTATAGGGAAAAACAGATCAAAACAAGACAACAAAACAAATTCCTAGAAAAACATGAAATGAAAAAGACATATAAGACCACAATATTGGGTGATCTACAGTAGTTACTATGATGTCTCTTGTTATTTTCAGTATAATTGTCTATATCATCAGGCATAATATAATTGAACTTAGCACTACATAGCAATATTAATAAAAACACAATATTGGAGACATTATAGGACTTCAAAAGCAGTTAATAATCAAACCAGAATGGGTATCCTATTGCATCTTGTCATATTCAGAGTAGTTGCCTCTACTCTTAGACTTGATACTATCAAGCATACCAAGTTTGAATAAAATCAGTCAAGGAAAAACAGTGATCTAAAAACCAGATTCAAATAAGATCAGTCATAGACAATGTAAGTAATACAAGGCTTCAGTTTAAGTTAATAGGAAATTAAGGATAGTTACCATAGTATATCCAGCTATTTTGGGGATAGCTGTCTGTGTTCTCAAATCTAGTATGAGTAGACAGACTGGAACAGAATAAAATCAAATTAAACAGAGCAAAAAGACTAATGTGGCTTTTAAATCCTGATACACTATTAACAATGTCCTCTGCCTTCTTTTTTTAGACAGTTCCTCCCCTTTCCCTTTCTCAGGGTGCTTTGTACATTTTGAATCCCATTAACTCCTTTAGTTTTTAGATTAGGGGGGCAACCCACTATCTACTAAGTGGTGCTGAACCTTTTTACCCCTGAGCTTGATCTTGAGCTGTATTCCTTTACCTACTAAAGCCTCAAGGTTTTCCTTCTTATAGATGAGTAGTTCTCCACTGCACAAAGGATCATGACTTTCCAACCTATCTGCAGCTGCTGCAGAAGAGCTGTTCCTATTTCTCTCTGTTTCCCTGTCACATAGAGCATCATTTTCTCATCTTTGACTTTCAGTTTATTAACCCTCTTTCAGGTTGATTATATTTCCTATTCAGAGTATCTTGATGGACCCTATCTCCTGATCTCCTCTGCCTGTGTTTCTTTTTGTTAGTGTATCAAGGGCATCTATGTTAGAGATTATAGCCAACTTTCTCTGCCTCGTCTCTGCTATGCTATTTTTCTGCTGTTATCGTCTACTTTTCTCCTCCATTCTACTGTCTGCCCCATTCATTGAGGCCTCTCCGCCATTGCTGCTAAAATCCTGGTATTTTTTTCTCTCTCTCTAGAATGTCCTTCAGTATTTTTTGTAGGGTTGGATTGGTGGTCACGAACTCCCATAGTTCCTCTTTGTCATGGAAACATCTTGTTTCTCCATTAATTTTGAAAGACAGTTTTTCAGGGTACATCATTCTGGGTTGGAGGTTATCTTCTTTCAAGGCTTGGAATACTTCGCTCCGAGCTCTTCTTGATTAGATAGTTTGTGTCAAGAAGTCCATTGTGATTTTGATGAGTTTCCCTTTATAAGTGATCTGTTTCTTTTCTCTGATCACTTTTAATATTCCATTCTTGTGATGAATTTCTGAGATCTTGCTTATTATATGTCTAGGTGTAGATCTGTTTTGGTTGTAGCTGGCTGGAGATCTAAATGCCTCATTTATCTGAATATCACTTCCTTTTCCTATACTTGGGAAGTTATCCTTAATTATGTCTGTGAATAGCCTTTGTAATTCATTTGTGTTTACTCCTGCTTCTTCACTCATGTTTTTTATTCTTAAGTTATAAATCCTCTTGTCATCTTCTAGCGTTTGAGTTGTTACTTCCTGGTTCTTTGTTATTTTTAAGAGATCTTTTCTTTCACAATCACACATTGCAAATCTATCTTCAAGTTTTGAAAGTCTAACTTTAGTTTCTATCAAGGAATTTTGCCAGCTTTCAATGGAGTTTTTAATTTCCTGGTAATCTCTGGATCTGTTTCATGTATTCTAGATTCTGTTTATATTTCTCATCAAAGGTTTCTCTCCTTTTTCTGGGTTCCTCCATTCTTCTGTCTGTGTCTTCTTGAGAGGGGCTTAGCATTTCTTTTATTAATCATTTTATATCTTGCCTCACTTGAATTAGAATTTCAGTTTTAAGTTCATCTATGAGGTCATGGAAGCATCTCTTTATTTCCACTGATGCTGTGGCTGATATTGCATGATTGCTGCCCTCGATCTCTTCTGTATTTATGTCTCCTGGACTTATTTTCCCTGGGTCAGTGGCTGGAAGTCTTAGGCCATTTCCATATTGCCTATGGTTTTTCTGAAGCATGCTGGCTGGGGGCTTGCTCCCTTCTCCCATTTACTGTTATCTGAGGTGTACTTAGGAATGATGTGGTCTGGCCCCTGTCCTCTGAGCCAGTCAACTGGCAAGTGTCTTCAGCACATTAGTCTGTGCTGTGCGGACATCACAGGTTCGGGACAGTTTCATCCCTGACTATTGGGTCTCGACTGGGGCATGATCCAGCCCAAGCAGATCCCAGCAGTCCACTTTGGCCAGGGGTGGCTGACTGACACCACTGCAGTTCCAGATTCAGGCCTGTCCTGCCCAACTCCAGTGTGTCGTCCAGCCAGTCACCCCCTCCTTGGGATCCAATTCCTAGCACTCACCACGGATTAATGCAGCTCTCCATGTTGGTTCCACTCTCCCTTGTGCCGCTTCCTCCCACCAAGGGCCCTGGGCTCACCAACTCCCGATTTCATGAGCAGTGACTTCAGCGCAACCATGAATTGTCTGACTCCAAGGCACACCCAGCACAGTGCAGGACTGGCCCCAGTGAGAGCATCTGGTTCCAGCCTTTCATCTACATTTTTTCTTACTTCCTTTCTTTCTTTTTTTTTTTTATTTCCTTTTTCTTTTTCTTCAGTTCCTTCCTGGGTCATGAGAATCCCTCTCCTTTCATCTGGTCTACTCCATAGTGTTAAATTCTAGCATCTGACTTGTTTTTTTCAGAAAGGCTCTCTACCCTGCTACCTATCAAGCTGCCATCTGTGTTAACCCTCTACACTGTTTTTTGATCCACAGCTTTACTGGTGCTTCCTTTCTGCCCAAACTCAAAATGTTTTAAGTCATTCTTCTGGGGTGTTTATTCTTGACTCTCAATATAGATCTAGCTAAAAGACCCTAATAGTAGCCCTGTCCCTGCCTCAATATTAGATTGTCTTGAAATTTCTTCTGAAACATTAGTCTGCTATCTATAATCTCAGTCTCAGGCAAAGTCTCTGGATACAAACAAAATACACACAAACTTTCTGCCAAGCCATAATATGTCATCTGACGTCCAGAAGCCAATGTAGTGCTTTTTCTTAGTGGAAATCTCCTGAAGCTGGTCTTTAACAGGAACGTTTCCATTGCCAGTCAGTCTTCTGAGCTCTGACCACAGTTTCCCATCCAGTTTAAGGTGTGCCAGCTGTACTTTTACAGCCAGCATCTTTGAATCTTTCCCAGCTCTTCCACAAGCCATTCCCAAAGGCTCCAAATCACATGGTCAGGTACAGTCCCAGCAACAACCCTACTTCTTTGGCACTAAATTGTCTTAGTTATTTTTCTGTCATTTCCTAAACAAAATACCCAACACCCAAAGTTAAAGGGGGAAATGTGTATTTAGCTCACAGTTCTAGAGATTTCAGTCCATATTGAGGTGGCTCCAAGGCTGAATGGAGTGTCAGACAGACATCACAGAGGGGACACAGTTTATGGAAGGCAGAATGTAACAAAGCAAGCAAGATATGTTAGTAGGTTTTTTTCCTGCCCCTTTTATGTCCTATGTAGGCAATCAGAATTAGGGTGATGCCAAACCAATCAGTGAATTGATTTGGTAATCACCCACCTTAATCCTAGCACCCTTAATATCATCATTGCACCCTGAATCAATCACACATTGTTTTCCTTTTTCTTGAAACTTCTCACTATGTAGTCAAGGATGGTCTCAAACTCACAGCAATCCTCCTACTTCAGTCTCCCGAGGCTGGTATTACAGGTGTGTGCCACCATGCCCAACAATCATACACTCTAATTCAGCCACCTCTGAAAAAGCCCGATCTATGACTGCATGAGGCTTTAGGGGGACATCTAGACAAAAGTCATATCAAAAAGTGAGTGAGAGAAAAATCAACTTGAGTTCTAGACCTTCCCAATTTCTCTATCAACACAGCTTGTATTCATTTATTTTCTTGTTTGCTTGTTTTTCAGACAAAATATTACTATGTAGTTCAGGCTCTCTGCATAGCCTAAACTGACTTCAAAACCAAGGCAATCATCCCAGGTGCAGGGATTACAGGTATATGTTGCCACACTCCACTAGCTCAGTGCTGTTTTTTAGACAATATGCTGTGAATCAAAAGAGTTAATAAAGATTTCCAAGAATTTTCATTTACCTCTTGAGAAAAGCTTAGGTGCTTGAAGGTTCTGACTCATTTATCCTGATACAAAAGGTGAACTAGCAATCAGCCCACATTTTCTTTTGATAAATGGCATAAATTTTATTTTTAAGTGCATTAAACTAAATTTTAGACACAGCTAAAAGGATCTTATCAAAAGAACCCACATATAATAAAAATTAACTCGACATTTATAATTCAAATTTGGAACTTGTAACATTGTAGTTAGCAACTGTCTCTCTGTTTACATCACCTACCTAGCTTTCCTGTCTACGATTCCCTCTGCTGTAACAAACCGGCACAAAATTAGAAATGTGTCTGGGCGGTTTCAGAGTTTTTACTTATTTAATTTCCCAAATTTACTGCTTTATAAGAGACTTATTTAAATAATGGGTTTTAAATAATGTTTTAAAAAGACAATCCATGTACACTTCTTTATTTTACAAACTGGAAATATATTTTAAGAAGTTTATTTCATAAGAAACACTGATCTTTTTAAATTTATTTCTGGTTCTTCATGTTTCGTAAACATACAATTTTCTGGAAGGAAAGTTAGAGACTTAGCTTGGTGGCAGAACACTTACCTACTCAGTGCTGAGGTCCTCAGTTCAATATCCACACCACAAAAAAATTAGACCAGGCTCGCATGGTGGCACATGCCTACAACCCCAGTGCTTGGGAGGCTGAGTCAAGAAGACAGAAAGTTTAGAGGTAGCTTGAGCTACATGGTAAGTCAAGAGCAGCCTGAATTATGTCACGAGAATTTTCCTCAAAAGAACCAAAAAACATTATTTTTAAGGAGAAAGATAGGTTTGCATTTACTTTCAGTTAAGCATTCCCTAAAAGAGGCCTTTTGGACATCATAATTCCTCAGTACAGTATTTTTTAAAAGGGAAAACAAAGCTTAGGCCAAGGTTATAAAACGACACCTGCCCTCATGGAGCTGAAGGTCCAGCCGTATAGACAGACACTGAACAAGCTGTCACAGCAGGTCTGTCATAAGCAGTGCAGTTGCAGTGTTCTCGGTGAGGGAGTTTGCTGAAACCTGGGAAGAGGACCGGAGCTTGCTTCTGGGCTTGAGACCTGGGCAGGGCTGGAGCTACAGCTCCTGCCTAGCATGTGCAAAGCCCAGGACTTGAATTATAGTCCTGGGGGAGATGTCAAAGTTTGGAGCATCTGGATGGATGGTTCTATCTATTATGGCATCAGGATCTCAGAGGAGGGACAGGCTCAAGGCTAAGTATGAGACAAAGATGCCCAGGGCATCAATGGGGCTCAGTCTGAAATCTGCAGAAGACTTAGGTACTGAGATTTAGGAATCATTGGCATTTACAAAAATACATGTTAGTGTATGAATGCCAAAGAAGTTATCACCAAAAGGAAATGTTAAATCATAGGAATAGATGAGGCGCTCAGCAAATGCGTATGAACCAAAAAGAATAGCCTTGGAACACAAACATGAAATATTCTGATATTTAACATAAACCAGGGATACTCTAACGTTTAAAGATTGTATAGAAGGGAAGATAAAGGGTTTTGTCATGCAAAACAGTAGAGAGAATATTCTGGGAGACAGTAATCGGTAATGTCAAACACTCTCAAGCTGTCAAATAGTGTGCATTGTGCATGCCTGTAATCCCAGCTACTTGAAACAGTGAGGTAGGAGGAGGACAACTTCAAGCCCAGCCCAGAAAGCTTGGCAAGAGCCAATCTCAAAACGAAATAAAAAGTGTTGGGAAAGTAGCTCAGTGGGAAGGACCTGGGTTCACTCTTTAATGCTATACACACACACACACACACACACACGCATACACACACGCATGGACACACACACACACACACACACACACACACACACAATGAAGAATGTCTTCCATACTCATCAACAGAAGATGATATTCACAGTCCTAAGGGGAATGACTGGGACACAGGTGGACCTGAAGTGTCCAAAGGAGGCCCATGCTCTTGATGCCATCTGCAGTGGGGGACTACTGAAGGTTTCTGAGCCAAGGGCTACTATTATAATTTTCTTTTCAAATTCATTTGATTTCAAAGAGGAAAAAACTAGAAAAGAAAAAAAGAAAAATTTCAAAACATGTCAATCAGGGAGCAACAATGGTATATACATTGTGCATTGTCATTCCCAAATCCTTCACCCAGTGGCAAGACATCTGCATTCAGCTCTCCGAACAATACCAGCACAAATCTTTCTCTTCAGTGAACTCAGAGAACTCAATAGTGTAAATATCTTAACTATCATGCATACTATACACACACATACGCACACACACACAGAGATGTTTCTTTTCAGGCTATGATTATAATTATGCTTAAGAGACATTAAGGGGGGCTGGGGATTTAGCTCAACGGCATAAGCACCTGCCTTGCAAGCAGGCGGTGGTGAGTTCCATCCCCGGTACCAATAAAAATGAAAAAGACAAAAATTAAACAAACCTGCTTCTCTACAAATAAAAGGCTTTCAAAACTATTGTAAAAAAAAAAGAGAGAGAGAGAGAGAGAGAGACATTAAGGAGCTGGGCAAGGTAGTGCATGTCTGTGATCTCAGTGTGGGGGAAGCTGAGGCAGGAGGATCACAAGTTTGAGGCCAACCTAGGCAACTTAGAAAGAACATTTTCTAAATGGTGAGCTATGGTTCAGTGGTAGAGCATTTCTGGGTTTGATCCCTAGTACCAAAAAAGGGAAAAAAGAAAAAGACATACACACAAACAGACACAGAGAGACAGAGACAAAGATATATAGAGAGACAGACAGATGCACTATACATCAGGGCATACAGCCTTGACATAGTCAAGGTGGTTGAGTCCAATAGTCCAAACCAGCCACTGTGGTGCACACCTGTATCCCACTAGTGAGGAGGACTGTGAGTTCCAGCCCATATAACTTAGAGAGACCCTTGTCTCAAAATAAGATAAAAAGGTCAGGGATGTAGCTCTGTGGTACAGCGCTTGCCTAGCAAGAGTAAGTTCCTGGGGCCGGGGATTTAGCTCAGCAGCATAAGCGCCTGCCTTGCAAGCAGGCAGTCATGAGTTTGATCCCCGGTACCGGTAAAAAGGAAAAAGACAAAAAAAAAAAAACAAAAAAAACAAAAAAAAAACAGTAAGTTCCTAGGTTTAGTCTCTACTACTCCAACAATAAGAACAGTGACAGAGTGCCACAGTCCAGGCCAGAGGAAAGAGGTTATGAAGTAGGTACAAGTCTCACAGCTTTGAAATCTTTCATTTGCTGGTGAAGAAATGAACTCAGTTTTACTTAAATAATAACAGTGACTTGCTCGGCCTGGTGGCACACATCTATAAACCCAGGACTTGGGAGGCTGAGGCAAGAGGATCATTGCTAGTTTGAGGCTAGCCTGAGCTACAGAGTAAGACCTTGTCTCAAAAAAATAAAAGCAGGGATTTATTGTTTGCATCAGTGAAAATTCCAAGGACAATGCTACCTTCCAGCAAGGCTATATCCAGCATCTAAAACAATGTTACCAGTGATCTTTTTCTTCCATTTGCTGTATCTCTTTTCTCTGTTATCTATGGTCTGTTTCTACTCTTAGGCTCTATTTGTGGCTCTCTGGTAACTCTAGTATCTGCTTATAGAAAAGTAACTTCCATAACTCCTGATCTTACAACATGCAGAGAAACGGCCAAGCTTTTCCAGAATAGAAGCACCCAGCCCCATCCTCATAGATTCTTCACTTCTGATTGCACGCTACATATCCTCAAAACCCACCTGTTGCAGTTAGGGGTTGTGCAGAGAACAATTAGAATCAGGACATGGATTTTATAATATTATTTTTATAATGGTCACCAGGAGTTAACACAAGAAAATGCAGGAAATCTATCCACAACACCAAAAACAGAATATTTAGTAAAGGGCCTAAATCCCACAGCAATGTCTCACATGAGTACAGGTGAAAACCCAGCGCTCATGACAATGCCTCCCATTAGTCCAACTGGAAGTCCAGAGCCCACAAAAAGAACTCATACCAGTCTCTTTTACAGATCCATGCTGGGAAGGCCCAAAGGTCAGCGGTGGAAGCCAGAAAGTCCATGTCAGCGGGGTGGAGGAGCTGTGCTGGTGGGATGAGGGTTCTATGCTGGAGCCAAGAAGTCACACTCACAACAAAGACCAGGGATGTTCTGAAAGTCACCACAGCCATCCTCAGCAACACAGAGGCCCCGAGTTCCCCCGACAAGCACAGTTGGGTACATGCCAGGAAGCCAGCGTGACAAGTTCATCCTGGAGACCAAGCAGCACATGTCTTCCCCTCTGGAGCCAGGAAGCAATACTTGATGTGAGGACCAAAGCCTCTCCAGGAGAACCAACGGCTCAAACAGCAACTCGTAGGAGAACCGACAAGGCCTCAATGCAAGAGCTTCTCCTTCTCCAAGTCTCTATTTATGCTGACAACTTTCCTCAAGTGGGACATCTACGCTCAGCACCATGCTCATGTAATCCAGCTGGCGTTAAGTTGACTACCAGTTCTTAATCCATGACACCACCCAAGCGGCCACAGGACAGAAGCCAAGCAGAGTCCACTTGCATGGTCTGCAAGAAGCTTATTCTCAGCAAAGTCACACGCATAGGAGTAAAGGAAACAATTTTCAGAATAAAGATAGAGAGAAACATGGGAGATGAATGCAAGGAAGTACAGCAACCAAGAAATGATCAGTGCAAATGTGAAAATAAGCTTCCATGTCTTTCTTTTTGATATTCAGCTTTAGTAGCCAAAAGTCAGCCTACTACCAGAGTTAACATAACCCAATTAATTCAGTGGCAGTAAAACTAGTTAGGATTAATTGTAAAATAGACACAATATCAATTTTGTTGTTTGCACTATTCTAAATATATAACCCAGTGGCATCAAGTACATTCACACAGCTTGCAAGCATCACCAACATCCACCTTCAGAGTGTTTTTTTTTCACCCCAAACTATAACTCTGTACCCCCTTAGTGCATACCTCTCTTCTGCTTCTTCCCAGGCCCCGGCAACCACTATCCTACTTTCTTTTCTTTTCTTTCCCAGGAATCAAATTCACAACCTCATGCTTGCCAGGCAGGTGCTGTAGCACTGAGCCATGTCCCGGGCTCTATTTTCCTGCTTCTTCACACCTCTTTTTGTTTGACTATTTCTCATCTGTTTCCCTTAGTACACACTGGCCATATAGATGGATGAGTTTCATTCTAGCAGGTCCTACGCTTGCACAACACGCTTGGGTGTTTTCACCTCCAGCTGTCTCTTGGCTTATGCTTCCCCTTCCCTTCACACTCAGGGCTTTCAGCATGCATGTTTCATCCTATCCAACCCCCCTAAGAAGGATGAGTTTTACCCAAGAGATTAGTCTTATTTAATTATTGTAAAAAAAAATCCTGAAAATAGCTTTAAAAAAAATAGAGATGTAGGGATGTAGCTCAGTGGTGAGAACTTGCCTGGCAGCAAGACAGGCCTGAGTTCAATTCCCAGCGTGCACACACACACACACACACCACAAATTCAAAGAAAAGAAAGGAATAGCCTCTTCAGTAAGTTAACTGTGTTCTTAGTGTATATGAAGCCTTAGGTTCCGTCAGCACTTATATTTGGAACTAGCTCATTGCCCCTTCTGGAATTCAACGGCTCAGGGAATTCTCCAGTCTTAGTCTCCTGAGTAGCTCTGATTAGCCATGTGCCCCCATGCCCAGCCCTTCTACATTTTGTGGGTCAAAGCAGTTCACAAGTTCAGCCCAGATACAAGTGAAAGGGAAAATGACCCCAGCTTTTAGTGGGAAGCACTGCCCTGCCATACTGTAAAGAGGCCATGGATTCACTAAATGGAATCATGAGTTCAGTTCATCTTTCAAGGATAGAACTGTAGAGATCCATTTATCTTGGGGGTTACCTAAAATGTGGCAAATAGATACCTGGGTAACAGTGACAGTGGCAGTGTCCATTCAAGTCTTGTGCATGTTTTTAAAAATGGAGAATGCACACCCACTTTGAAGAACTTTGTTTTTAAAAAATTATGCATAAGCAAAGAAATCTGAAATCAGACTAAACCTCTTAGAAACACATTTTTCTAAACCATTTGCATGCTTATCAATATTTTTCTAAACAGTTTGGCAAATTGAATATTGCATTTTTATGGAAACTGTCGTACTTGTTTATAATTTGTTACAAAGATTACATCTTTTTAGAGAAAGGAACAGGTGTGTGCTTACCTTCTTCTCATTGTAAATGGTTCCAGATGGTGACTATTCATTTCAGAAGCTTCTTAAGAAACATCTGTTCACAATATTTATATTTGACTTTATTATATTTTCCAAAATTGCATTTTAAATACAGTTTCCTTTAAATTTAAAAACATTCATTTTTTCCTATTCATGAGAAAAGTCTTCCTGTTAGTTTTGTCTCAGTCTGTGCATTATTATATTATAAACAAAGCTAGATTTAATTGTAACTTTGTGAGAGAAAAAGGGAGAGGAATAATCTGTCCAGTCTTTTTTTTACACTATTATAATATTGTCATATACAAGTTAATTATTTCTTGTCTAAGAGAATCCAACTTGTTTCCATTTTGTTTTTCAATTTCTATACATACCAGTTTTGCAACTTATTTTAAATATTCAGGGTAGAAAAAACCAGGTTGTGCTGGGTTATTGATAGTGAATCTGATCATTTCTTTTCTTGTGTGAAGCGCTTTTATGAAAAAAATGCATTCTTTCAAAACAAAGTACATAATGATTATAAATACAGCAAAATTACACACCATGAAAAGCTAAAATGGGATGAGGGATGGAAGAAAAAACTCTTTTCAACATTTAAACAATAATCTACCAAAATCCTCTGCACACATTGCTTTCCAAAGAATTTATATGAATTCTAACTTGTAATATGAAGACTTGCAGCGATGTGGATGGCAGCCTAGGTGCTTGGTCCCGTTCATCCTCAGTATGAGACAATCTTGAGTTTGTCCAGTATTGTTTAAATCTTAGTTGATCTCATGCTTCCTACTGCCTGCCTACTCAAACTTACTGCCCTGAATGAAATTATTCACCTTGTAGGGTAATGGGGATATTGGTTAGCCTGGCCAGCATTCACACACTCTTCTTAGGATAATAGCGTCCCTCCTCTCCCTTGGAAGACACCGCTACCTCCACTTCTCAATTCTTGCAGCTAAAATGAATGAGCTCACCACATCTCAGAGCTTGGGTGGACTTTCCCAAGACCTGGCCAATCAGAGCATTGCTTCCTCCAGCCACGGACTGGTTCAGGAAAAGGATCCATCAACCAAACCCACTGAACCAATCCCACAGTTTTTGCTGAGGGGCCCAGAAGATAGTTACTCTCTACAAGCTGTGACGAGTAAGCTGGTTGGTCTACTGGCCTTCATCTCTCCAGGAAGGCTGGTCTAAAAGCCGGGTCACATCAGGGAATGTCTAGCCATGGGATGGGGAATTGGCTTCCTCCATGATATCCTCTGAGTCCTAAAACCTGCTCAGACCTCAACTGTTCAGTGTTAACAGCTGCAGAGTTTCCCATTTTGCCAAGAGTTTGTTGACCTTTGCAACTAAAGGGTCCAAATGTAGGGAAGGAAAGAGGAGGACAAGCTGTCTACCTAGAGACAAAGAGCATGTTTCTCTACACCCATCCAGATGGCTTAGGATGGAAACAGTGTCTTGGACCTCACTCTGTCTCCCACGCTGTGCACATACTTCCCCCCTCGAATTGCATACACATATATTGATACGATTTAACAGCATCACAAGCAAAGGGTAGCCATCCGCAGTCCACAGGATGCACAGCAACAGCGCAGATGCTTTGCAATGTGAGCAGATCACAAGGAGTAGCAGCATACAGTGTCCCTGCAGCTCCTGCTGGCTTCTTTAACTCATTAACCTCTTTTTCTTCTTTTTCTGACTTAAATTTATGCTCCCAGGCTACTCACTCATGTTGGGCTCAGAATAAAGCATTTTCTTATACCCTTCAAGGCAGAGTTGTTAATGTACAATAATTTATTACAGTTTCATCCCTTTTTCATTCCTTCCTTTCTTCCTTCCTTCTTGATGGTTGAGGAGCCCAGACCAGAGCACAGATGGGGTCCCAAAAGATACACTTCCGAGCAGCTGGCGGGATTAGTCAGCATGGTTACATGCTGCTACGTGGCTTCCTCTACCATAACAGAAAAGCTGCTACATGTGTGCATCAAATAATCTGTTGGTTTATATTATTACCAGATTTGGGGTGTTAGAGTCTCCTCTGAGGGAGAATTGCTCAAGACAAGCACAAATGCTACCAAGGCTTTATATTTATTAAAGGTAGGAAAAGAAATATGCTCTGATGAGCCAGTTTAGGTCAAGAAAAGGCAGGAAAGGAGATTCACTCTCCAGCATGAGTGTGGGCTGCTGTGAGAGAATGTAGTAGCCCAGCACTCCATGGAGACTGTCCTTTTCCTATCAGCCCCGTCCTCAGGCTGACATCGGATCCAGGCTGGCCTACCAGAGTCCTGTAGGAGTTCTCATGAGAAGTCCATGTGCAGGGCTTTGGGACCTGGCAAGGTGTTCTGGGGTCTTGTAATTAATAGGTCATGCCTACTTCCCCAGCCAGCTTTGCTGTGCTTAGTCTCCAGGTTCAATGTCCAAGTGCTATAAAAGAGTAGAGAGTAAACTGGGCATGTTGTGTATACTTGTAATCCCGGCATTCAAGGAGCCTGAGGCAAAAGGCACACAAGTGAAAGGCAAACCCATGTGTCTTAGCAATTTAGCAAAATCTTGTTTCAAAATAAAAAAAAAATTTTTAAAGGAGTAAAGGTCCTGGTTTTAATCCCCAATATCACAAAAGGAGGAGAAAGAGGAAGAGAAAAGAGAAAGAGACAAAACCAGGGAATAGTCTATTATTATATGAGTGATAAAGATTAACAAATTTTCGACATAGGACAAACCTTTCCTTTGATTCCTCAGAGCTGGTGATGCCCAGAAGGAAAACCTGGTCTTCCTCAGGATTCTCATAGTTCCATTTGCTTATCTATGGAAGACCATCGGGACCCCCAGCCTCCTAGCATTCAGCTCCTCCCTTGAGAAGTGGAGAGTCTCCTGGCTGAGGCCTGCATGTGCTGCCTTCTCTGCCTTGATGGCCTGGTGTGAGTGGATCCACTGTCCACAGCGCCAGAGCTGACACACTGCATGCATCTGCCTGGAGGCACTGCCTGGACGAGCTGGAGGTGGAAGGCTCAGACAGGAAGCGTATCAGGAATTGACAACACTTACAGTAAGAGAGTCTTACTTTAACACAAGTGGGTTGTTACCATGGCCAACTCTGTCCCAACAGGTTGAATACGCTAAATAACAAAGTGTTTTAAAGGCATTTCCATAGAGAATTGTATTTGTCAACTATTAAGAGATTTGGACATTTGGAAAATATTATACACTACCTTAGCCTACTTTTCTTTCTCCTGTGATTATGCTTTTTAATATTATTATATTTGAAAGTACATAAATTCACCTTGTGAATCCATTTGCTTAAATATAGATAGATAGATAGATAGATAGATAGATAGATAGATAGAGATAGATAAATACTCACACATAACAGTCTGAAAAAAAATGTACACACTTCAGGAAAAGAAAAACTTGCACAAATATTTTAATATACACCAGACATTGTCTTCTAGTAAATTGACTGCTTTGCCCACATGCATTTAGGATTTTCATGGTGTCTCCAGGATCAAACAGACACACACACAGACACACATACACATACTATAGTAACAAGGAAGGGGGAATACTTCCTGTCATATAAATAAAATTTGAGGAAGTTAAGAAGAGGGTCCATGTGGTAGTACACACCTGTAATCTCAGCACTCAGGAGGCTGAGGAAGGAGGATCACTGTGAGTTCGAGGCCAATTTGTGCTTTATAGTAAGTGCAAGGCTGACCTGCATTACGTAGTGACACCCTGCCTCATAAAAATTTTTTAATTTTTAAATTTTGAAAAAAGAAGAAGAACTGGAATAAGAGAAAAGGGAGGACAGAAGTGTGAAAGAGCAGGAAGTGCAAATAGAATAAGAACTTAGGGTCACCCACTCATCCAGGAAGCTATGCTAAGCACCTTCGAGGAGCCTGGCACCACATTGGACCCTGGGGTGTTGTGCTGTTCAAATCAGTTTTGGACCCCATCCTTGCAAAACTGGTGGGTAAGGAAAAAGACTGAATTTGATCCACAAGCAAGTGCAAAGAACACTTAGTACCCACTGGGCCCTTCGGATCCTATGTGGGGAGGGCAGAGAAGCCAACTTGGGTGCCACCACAGCCCCCAGTTTTTAGGGTACCAGGGAGGCTGGGACCCAGAGCTACCTGATGAGGTGCACCCAGCAGGCACAGGGTCCAAGCATTTGAGGATTCAGCTCCCAGGCCTTTGTTTGGAAATGGCCAAGCTGAGATCTCCAATCTGGGGGAACTCAGCAAGGACAGGACTCAGAGGGCAGGTGGCAGGTCAGGCCATGTGGAATGACTTTGCAGGATGGACCCCTGCACAGCAGGGCACAACTCCAGCCCCTTGCTGCAGGACATGCAAGAGGATAACCAGGCTGGGGAGCCCAGGGCTTATAACAGGTTTAGCCAGGGGGGGCCGAGGATCCAAGGTACAGGCAGGAACCAGAGGTAGAGGACGAACTGGGAACACTGGGACTAGGGGACAAAGGGTCAGCCCACTCCTCAGGCTGGGGTCAGGCCCAAGTGTCCACAAAAGTAATTTCAAATCAGTAAAAATGACATTTTAATCAGCAAAACCAAAACTAATGAAAAATTAATTACATTTACAAGCATTGCGTTGTGTCACTGTTATTTAGTATTTATAGACTATAGAATGAAAAAAGGTTGTAGATTAGATTTTATCATTTGTAAGATTTTCTTTTATTTCTCTTTTTAAAGTTTTTAATTTTTTTGAGTCAAATTCTTGTTGTATCCTCAAACTCATAATCCTCCTGCCTCAACCTCCCAAGTATGCTAGATTTTCAGGTACATACCTGAAAATCTACTGTGCCTGGCCCTCTCTTGTAAGATTTTCCTAATGAGCCATGGACTTAGCTCAGTGGCACGAGCACCTGCCTTGCAAGTGCACAGTCATTAGTTTGAGTCCCTGTACAAAAAAATAAAAAATAAAAATTTCCTAATGAGCATGGTAATTGTAGAAAACTCATAGCCTCTCATACTTTTTAGAGTAAGTTACAGAGATGCATATTTCAAGAGCAAAATTATAGCAATTTCCTTTTTCCAATGAATTAAGTGCATTTTATACTTCAAGTAGAATATTAACCCTAATCAGACTGTGCAGATTAAAACTCTTCCTCATTCTACTGTCTAGTAAGTGTGAGGTTGAGTCTAATTCCTGATGTTAAAAAAACCCTTTTCCTCATTGTAGAAGTGTGACCTTGGACACATTTGGAAGCTCTGAGAATAAACAGCAAGTGCTTAGAACAGTGCCTAGTGACTAAGTATCTGTGCAATGCATACCTGGGAGGACAAATAAACAATGTTAGTTAGGCTTCTAGAATAAGCGGAGCAAAGTCTCCCCTGGCTCTGGTCTTGCAAAAGTTTTGGTGGGATGTAAAAGAAACTAACTGAACAATAAGGCTGGATCACTAATGTTTTCTGAGGTGTTTTGAGAAACCAGGAGTCCTTCCAGGTCATCCATTCTAAACTCATCACCTCTAAAACAGTTCAGACCATGTCAGTGTAATGAATTTCTTCAACATTTGGGGGCAAAGTCCAAACTATGGAGCATGGCATAAGAAGGCACCAACAAAAGACCCCAAACTGGCGACCCCAAGTCTCAAGGAGTTCTCAGCTGGGCTTAACTTGCTCAGTTATTTTGTCTTTAAGTCCTTTCAAGAAGAACAGGTACATGCCTGTGATCTCAGCTATTCAAGAAGCTGAGGCAGGAGAATGACAAGCTGAAGGCTAGCCTCAGTAATTTAGTGAGATTCCGTCTCAAAATACAATACACTTTAAAAGGGTTGGAACATAGCTCGGCACTTCCTGAGTTCAACACCCAGCACCTCAAAAGTTAATAAAAATCTTTAAAAACTAAAACCAAAATAAAATCCAGATGTAGAGGTACACAGCTGTAATCCCAGCGTTGAGTGACTGAGGCAGGAAGATCATGAGTTCGAGGCCAACCTGAGTTTTATAACGACATAGCAAAGTCAAGGCCTTACATAGCAAGGCCCTTTTCAAAAACATGAAAAACAAGTAAATTAAATGAAGACAAACTTTTTAAAATTGGAAATTGGATGTATAAATCGGGATTTATGGCCTATAATCCCAACACTCTGGAGGCTGAGGCAGAAGGATCGCCATGAGTTCAAATCCAGCCCAGGCTTCATAGAGTCCTAGGCTACATAGAGTCCAAGGATGCATACAGAGATCCTGTCTCAAAAAAAACCTGTGTTTATGGCCCCTGTTGAAATTCTGTGAGATAAAATACAACCTTGATCTGATAGATAGGGAAACTAAGGCATGGAATTTGCAACTTACATGAGATCACAGTGTGAGAGGTGGACTTGGGCCTTGAACCCAGGTAATTTTGTTGCTGGATCTAGAGTCTTTAGCCCCCACCTTAAAACACGTTCTGTTTCTATTTGTCTGTGTTTGCAGCATATAATGACTACAATCATTGCCGGGCTGGGGAACATGCACCTAACACATCTCAGTTCATTCACTTCCCTTTTCCTATCCTCCCTCCTCTTTCCATCTCTGCATCCCTTTCTCATTTGTAAATAAAAGTTTGTTTTCTGTTTCCTAGTATCTTCTATTTTGCTCTTTAAATTAGTTACTCTTTGGACATCTCATATATGAGAAACCATGTGACACTGAAGCTTCTGTGTCTGAGTCATTTCATTAACATTGTGTCTCCAGGTACCTCATTTTCCCAAGGATGACTCGAGTTTGTCCTTCGTTGCGATGCTGCCTCCTTACCTGGGTCTGTGCCCTGCAGCTGGCCCTCTGCCTGCACTCAGCCTGGCTCATCCCACACAGTTGCCTCTGCCCGGAAAGCTCCTCCTGTGCTGCTGGTGCTGGCTCCTTCTCAGGCTTCCACTGACTTAAACACCATCCCTTAGAGAACCCTTCTCAGAGCAAATGTGGAGCATCTCTCCATTTTGCTTCATCCCTGGCATCTTCACTTCCTTCATGGAACATATAGTTTCCAGTTCACCCCATCTGGGATGTTTTGTTTGTCTCCCCCAACCTGCCCCCGCTAGGTTATTTGCGTGATTTATCTAACCCCCCCAGCAGGCAACAGGCCTTCAACAAGTGATTGCTGAATGAAGGAGGAATGAACAGCCCCTCCTTGAATTGAACTCACAGAAGAGAAATGTCACATGTGCGACACCAGGGAGCTGACAGGGTGTTCAACAGGGGCAGATTGCGGTTTTGGTTTGGTTGGGTTTGGTTTTGCAGTTCTAGGAATTAAACCCAGGCCTTCATACAGGCTAGGCAAGTGTTCTACAGCTGAACTACATCTCCAATCTTTTTTTTCTTTTTTTCTTCTTATTGTTGAGACAAGGTCTCCGTAAGTTGCCTAGATTGGTCTTACACTTGTAATACTTCAGCCTCAGCCTCCCAGAGGGCTGAGATGACAGGTATATACCACCACCTTCAGCCTCCGGGAGAAAATTTTCAAACCCAGTTTTTCCCCTTTTCTCATTAACTGATCTGTAGACAAAGGTCCTCTGAGGCAGGGAAGGATTTTTCTTCCGTCACCTCCCAAGGGGTTTGTGGGTATGGACCTCACAAGAAGGGGACTGAAGAGAGCTTTCTGGTGCACAGCTGGACCGTTCATGTGTTCCCAAAACCTGGGGTGGTCAAATGAAGAGATGGGCCTGTTGGGAAGTGCCGTGCATGGGATTAGTTGGGGTTTTTAATTAATTTACCAGTTGAGACAGTCTTAGCATGGAAAGTTGAGACAGTCTTAGCACTCTTGATCTTCCCACCTCAGGTTCCTCAAGCTGGGATTATGAGTCTGTACCACTTCACCCAGAGGGATTATATTCTCCTAAAAGAGGTGGAAGGGCACCTTTTGCCTGACACCTCTTCTGTCCCACAGGGACACAGCCCTCACTCTATAGGGGCAGCAACAGGGCACCATCTTGAATACAGAGCAGGAGGCTTGCCAGCTGCTGAGTCTGCCTTTGCTTGATACTGGACTTGCCCACCTCCCAAACTGTGAGAAACACGTTTCCATCATTTATAAATGGACTACTGTAGAGAGCTGTTGATCACATGTGTGAGGCTAACACAAGACCAGCCCTGAAAACACAGAGAGCTCAAAACAAACTCCATAAACAAGTTTGCTTCTTAGTGCTCCAGCAACCAAGAAGGCAAGAGGCCCAGGTCAGCCAGGCAAACAAGTTGCTAGGCAGCGGTTGTCAAATTGACATTCTTCTTCTGAGGGTATAAATAGACACGCTAGTGGTTGAGCAGTTCCATTTGCTCCCATCAGGAGACTAAGGGCTCCACCTGATCCTGGATTTTGTCTTTTCTTTATTTTCTCATCCTCTTGCCATCCTTCCACCTGGATACCTAGAGCTGCAGCCGGTCGCTACAGACTGCTCTGCAGTGTTTTGCTGTAAGAACAGGAGCACATAAGTCCTGCCCCCATCAAAATGCTCCCACTCATCACACCTTGCCTTCAACAAGCACAGACAACTGTGTGGTTGGATGTGCCACCCACATTGCTCTCCAACCTCCTTGGCTGCTCATCCGCTGGACTACCAGAGAGTACATCAGGTCCCCTGACCTGTCCCAGCCTCCTAAGACACTATCTCCAAGATGGGGTTCTCCACATACCCACTGTACATCTGACGGTAACAATTATCAATCTAATTCATTTAGGGTCCAACTGTTTTTCCCAATAGCTGGTAGTTTAAAGACTTATACAACTGGACACTACACTAAAATGCATGAAAAAGAATCCCAGTGACTTCTCTGGGGAGACAGAAAACTCAGTTGTGAAAATCATGAATTATCACCTACAAGAAATGTCAGGGAGTCTCTGGGGGCCCCGGGGAAATGTAAAGATGTGCACATCCTCTTCCCCTTAAAGAGCTCGACAGCTCTCAGTGCTTCCACTAGGGACCACACTGGCAGCACAGAAACTTCCAGGGACAAACAGTGTCCAAACCTCCCAAGTCTTCACATCCCTGCACTCAAAAACTTTCAGCCTAGGGAGGAGAAAAATCTGTATCCTGTTGACTTTTCCTGAGATGGGAAGGAAGGCATTGAAATATAAAATGACTGGGGAACAGGAGAGGGTTTTAAAGGACTTTCCAAGGTGTTACAGCAGCGGCTCTATGAACGTGTTCTGAACCAATAACAGTAGCACTTGGCAGGAATGTGTTTTTAACGGTCATTGACGTCTAGCCAGTCCTGTTCCAGCTCTTGGGAAATAAATGCATCGTAGAATATGTTCACTTCAGTCAGCTTCAGAAATGAGGTTCTACTGCTGGTAAGGGAGGAAGGGAGGAGCCGTGTAAGAATGAAAAGAGGACTATAAGACAAGGGAAGACCTTTAGAATTCAGTTATAAAACATTGCTCCCTGGTACCCTTATCACGTTTATGCAGGTAAGCTGTCTGCAGAAGCAGGATTAGTAAAATGGCCTAATTCAATCAGGGAGAAAGACAGGTTGTTTTTCCTTAGGGTGTTCTGTTGCTACAACAGGACACCTGAGACTAGGTAAATTATTCTTAAAATAGAATTTTCTTTCTTACTGTTTGGGAGACCACATTGGTGAAGGCCTTCTTGCTGCCCTCATGTGGCAAAGAATCCAGAGTTTATCACCTCCCATACTGATAATCTCATCTAACACTAACTATTTCCCAAAGGCCACATCTCCAAATATCATCAACATAGGAATTTGGAAATTGAGTGTTCACCACATGGGCTCCTGCAGGGACACATTCAAATCACAGTATCCTTTCTCATGCTAACCAACAGCAGGCATCTGAAACAAATATAGCAAATATGGCTCTCCTATGAAGAAAAGAGTCGACTGGCAATGCAAATGTTTCTGGGGCACATACTCATAGTGGTGCTCTGAGGCCAGTTCACAGAGTGACATGTGTCATGGAGAGTGTTCTTTGTCACTTTTCATACCACCTCATGAGTGACATCACCCTTGAAGTCTTAGAAGGCAATCAATCCCTGACTGAACCATGATAAGCAAAGCCTACTGTTAGGGCTGGAAGGTGGATGTGTACCACTCCAGAGATACATGGCTACTACAAACTCCCCAGGCTGGGAAGCATGGGTTCCCCAAAGTAAAAGCTATGTGCTATGAAGACAGATGATGCTCACTGGACAGGCTACTTGCCTGAGTCTGTGGTCAGTGCATTTGTCTTAGTTACTCTCTTGTCATTGAGACACAATACTCAACACCTATGACTGGAAAATGAGGTTTATTTTGGCTCAATTTATAGAGATTTCAGTAGTGGGCTGTAGTGGGCTGGTTTCAAGGCAGGGTGGCATGACACAGGGCATCACAGAGAAGAAATTCTCCTGGCGTGGTGACAGGAAGCACAGACCAAGGGAGAAGGGTGGGGACAGATATTTGCAGGCCGTGCTCCAGTGATCACCTCTTCTCGCCAGGCTTTCCCTCCCAACAGCACATGGTAGGCCATCTAGGAATGAGTATCACACCCCCATGATCCCAACACCTCCCCCAAAGCCTCACCCAGAAGCACATAAGACTTTGGAGACATCTAAAAAAAAATTGAGATATAAGTGGTAACAATATTAGTCAGGCTTTTCTGGAGAAACAGAATCAATAGGAGAGAGAGAAAGAAAGACAGAGAGGGAGAGAGAGAGAGCGATTGCTCATGATAAGGGCTTGGTTTACATGACTGTGGAAGCCAAGAAGAACAGACCCAGGACAGCCCATGGTCCACAGCCAGTCAGAATCCAAGTCCAAGACCAAGAAAACCAAGGTCCCAGGGGACTCAGAGAGCAGAAATTCTCTCTTATTCAGTCTTTTATTCTCCTCATGTCTTCAACAGACTGGCTAGAGCCCACTGTCATTAAAGAGCAGTAAATAGTATGCTTTGCTACACCTACCAAGTCAGAGCCACACCCAGAATAGTGCGTGGCCAAAGATCTGGGCCTCATGGCATGATCAGTGACATACAGTATTTGTCAATCCCAGGCAGGAAATGTGTTCAAACCTTTAATTGTCAGGAACCCAATGCCATGGGCCATGACTCTAATCCCCACACTGAAGAGGCCGAAGAGACCAACTGGTCATCTGCATTGCACCGGAAGCTCATGTCCAGCCTCAACTCCACCATGAGACTCTGCCTCAAAAAACACAACAAAAAAGATTTACTGCAAAGCCTGAAAGTAAACTTATTTACATGGTGAATCTGCCTGTTCGCTTCCGGCTCCTTTCGCCCTGTGGTGCTTCAAGCCCACACGGGCTGTCTTTCATTGAAGGACCATTCCTCACCACCCTCTGCTCGGCACTTCCCAGAGGCCCCTCTCCAGCCCCTGCCCTGCCTCCCTCACTCCTGCCCAGCAGTTAAATCTTGTTTTGAAAGGCACCTCCCCAAGGAGAGCCACTCCTATCCACTCTTTCTCCATCTTGGCAAAGAACCTTTCCTCGCCTCTTCCAGAATCTGGCCGTCCCCAGCAATGTCTGTCTGTTCATCAGCTTGCAGTGAGGAAATGCTTCTGCATAACATTTTCTCTAGTTCCGGTCCGTGTTTGTTCAGTTGAGCCAGGGCTGTGTTGGGAGGGCCATCTTCATTTACTTTCTAAAATGTAATTAATGCATAATTGCTGGAATAGAAATGAGCCAGATCAAAGGAGAAGCATGAGTACAAAAGCAAAGCCAGAGAGGGAAGGTTGGAATGAGAGTGGACACGAGGAGGCTGGACAGCCTGTCCTCCACACAGCTGGTCCCCCAGGTGCTCTGGAGATGCCCACTGGGCTCAGTGCTGAGCTCCATGCAGTGGCTCCCACCCCCCACACAGCGTGTCCCTCACCACCTGGTCCTGCTCCAGGCTCCCTGCACACCTCTGCTCTGCACTGTCTCTGCTGTAACCACCCCAACCTCTGTGATGCTCTGCAAACTCTCTCAGTATACTCCTGCCACAGAGCCTTTGCACTGATTCTTTGCTTTGCCTAGGATCCTTTTCCTCCAGTTATATCCACATGGAGACCCCTCACTTCCTTCAGTTACACTCAGGTGGCAGCTTTTTATTGACAGATTTGAATCTGTAACTCAGCAGGATGTGGTGGTGCACACCTGTGATCTCAGCATTTGGAAGGCTGAGGTAGGATCATCAAGAGTTCAAGACCAGCCTGGGCTACAAAGTGAGCCCAAGATTAGGCGGAACTGTATAATGAGTCCCTGTCTCAAAAAAAACAACAACAAAAAAATCACTTTACAGTACTCCTCTTTCTTTCTTTCTTCCACTTTTTCTTTCTTGCAATGCAGTCCAGGCTGGCCTTGAATTCACAGTAATCCTCTTGTCTCAGCCTCCCAAGTGCTGGAATTACAAGCCTGCACCATCATGCCCAGCCCCTGATTCATTTCTAATACACTATATTTATTTTATTTCTTGTCTGTCTCCCTCTGATATAGTTAAGCTCCACAAAGTAGGGGTTTTTTGTCTGTTTATTTCTGCTGTGTTCTTAGAGCCTAATGATGAGGCACCTGCTGAGCCCTCAGTAAATACTTGATGAATACAAATGGACAGGACAAGAAATACCACAGAGACAAGGTGAGAGCAGCAGTTAGGAGGCCAGGAATGAGTCCTAAATTAGGAAAATTCAGGTGTTAAGGTAGACAAGGAAGGGAGTGGGACCAGAACCTCTACAACAGAGTACAAAAAAACAAGACTCAGCAAGCCTAGGATGAAGCCAGGAAGCACGGCTGTTTGGAAGTTATGAGAACGTATTGAGCCTGGTCAAGGACTGAACTCATCAGCAGCCTTCCTGATGCCATGCTGGAGGGAGGAACCCTGATTGTATGTGAAGAAGGAAGTCACAGCCAGGAGGCTGAGAACCAAACAAAACAAGCAGCGAGTTCAGGGTCAGAGCTGTTGCTCAGTACTGGACCACTTGCCCAGCATGCACGAGGCCCTGGGCTCAGCTCCCCACACTGTACAAGAGAGGGAGCAGGAGACTGAGGCCCAGAGAGATGACCTAAAAGATGAGGGGTTGGAAAGGACAGATGTACAAGTAGGGGACAGACGGGTGTAAATGATGCCAGTGAGCATGTTTTTTACTTAATTCAGTTTCTCTCTCTCTCTCTCTCTGTCTCTCTCTCTCTCTCTCTCTCTCTCTCTCTCTCTCTCTCTGTCTCTCTCTCTCTCTCTCTCTCTCTCTCTCTCTCTGTCTCTCTCTCTCTCTCTCTGTCTCTCTCTCTCTCTCTCTCTCTGTCTCCTTCTCTCTCTCACTCTCTATCACTCTCTCTCTCTCTTTCTGTTTTGAAGTACTGACGATTGAACCCTGGGCTCCGTGCTAGGCAAACACTCTACCACTGAGTTGCATCCCCTCCCCTTTTTATTTTGAGACAGGCCCTTGCTAAATTGCCTGGGCTGACCTTGAACTTGCAATCTCCCTGCCTTGGCCTCCTGAGTAGCCAGAGTGCAGGCAAGCACCACTGCGCCTGGCTTATCCAAGTTTTCAATGTTACACCTTTCATTCCAATCCCCCAGGGTGCAGAGGGTGGGGCGGGGGCTCTAATTCTTCTGAGCTCTGAGAACTTTCTATATTGTGATGACTCAGATCCAGACTAACTGCCAGACTAACTGCTGTCTTCTGACTGGACTCCAGCTTTTGATCTATTCTGTGCCACAGTCATCTCAGATTCACCACACCCCAAAACAGTGTGTTCACCTTTCCTCAGCAAAGCAGGCACTCCTCCAACCTTGGCTCTTCAAAGCCAAGACGCTGGAAATAAGGTATTGGTAGAGCTAGGTCATCTTCCTATAAGGCAGGGATCTGGTGCTCTTGGGAGGAAATGATTTCTTTTTTTTTTTTTTTTTTAATTTAAAGAGAAAAAAAGAAAGGACATAAAAAAACAAAGCAGTAAAAGGGTGCAAATAATACAGTATTTCAAGAAAAAGTATACAGTAAGAAATCACCAGTTAATAGGTTACATATTATCTTCCCAGGAACAGTTGTCCAAATTACAAAATTAAAGCATATAAAGTGGACATTCATACAGTGAAGTTGAAGATAGTTCCGTTCAATGATCCAACAAAAGCTCAGCAATATGGTTTTCCATTCTACACACTCGAACGTACCTGCGGTTATATCCCTTAGTCCACCTTCCTTTCCTCTCTTTTTTACAATAACAATTAGACTTTTTGGGCTTTATTACTCTCACAGTTCTTATTACTTTTTTTGAAGACAATAAAACCAAATGTGACTAAGCAAACAGAGTCAGTTAGAACAGAAGGCTGAGCATAACACGTGATGCAAAAATAGAATACCAGGTGATCAAAAGTGGTTACCATTGTGCCTCTTGCTGTTTTTAAATTGAGTTGTCTATATCATCAGGTATAATAGAATTGATCAAAACAATACGGAACAAAACCAATAAAATTTACACTGAGGCCCTTACAGGACTTCAAAAAAAAAAAAAAGGATGATAGTCAATCCATATTGGGCATCATAGTATATCTTATTGCCTTCAAAGTGGTTGCCTATACCCTCAAACTTGATACTATCAAACAAAATAGAATATAGTAAAATCAGACAGAACAAGATGGGGAGAGCAATACTGGGGTTCAAATCAGGTTAATAGGAAAACCAAGGAAGTTACTATAATATGTCCCGCTATTTTTAATTTAGTTTTCCCTTAATTAAAAAAAAGAGAGAAAATAGATTAATTTTTAAAAAGGGGGGGAGATTGACATAAGAGAGGACATTGTAACAGAACAACGCAGGGCAGAACCGAACCATTCCAGCATCATTGTGTTTCACCACCAGATAATCTAACATAATAGTAGTCGTCATAGTGCCACTTTCCTTGAATTATTTGAGTGTAACTTCATATGCTATAACATCAAGCATATCAAGACAGTGTGAAGCCATTCAAGAGAATGCAAGAATTACAGGGTATTTAGAACCAGCTAACAGAAAACAAACAACGGTTTCTATATTATCTCTTTGCCTATAAAGAATTTTGTTTATACTATAGCATATAGTGAAATATAGTAAGATACAACATGTTAAAACCAGTGGAAACAGAAGTACCACAGTTTGATGGGACTTCAAAACAAGATGATAGGGGCTGGGGATTTAGCTCAGCAGCATAAGTGCCTGCCTTGCAAGCAGGCAGTCGTGAGTTCTATCCCTGGTACCAAAAAAAAGACAAAAAAAAAAAAAAAAACAAAAACAAGATGATATTAAATCAGGACTAGCTTTTATGTTGTGTTGTTTTCTTCAAAATAGCTATTTATACTATCATAGATACTAAAATTGAACAACCCAGGTTAAAACCATTGTGGTTAATGAGTGAAAACATTATACGGCTTCAAACCAATATGATTGAGAATCATGATTACCACATACTTTTATGTATTCTTATCATTTCTTAAACTAGGGAAACTTCGGTATTTATACATGCAAGTTTGATTTATTTCACTTATGAGTATGATCTCAAGTTGCGTCCATTTATTTATAAATGTCTCAATGTGACCATTCTTTATAGCTGAGTAGTACTCAGCTATATGTTGTATAAAAATACCACAACTTTTTTATCCATTCTTAAGTTGATGGACACTTAGGTTGTTACCAAGATCTGGCTATTACAAATTGTGCTGCTATACACATGGGTGCACATATATCATTGTGGCATGATGCTTTCAGTTCTTCTGGAAATATGCCTAGAAGTGGATTAGCTGGGTCAAATGGGGCTTCCAGTCCCAGTTTTCTAGTAAATCTCCAGACTGACCTCCACAATGGTTGCACTAGTCTACACTCCCACCAACAGTGCAAGAGAGTTCCTTTTTCCCCACAGCCTCTCCAGCATTTGTTGGTGGTGGTTTTCTTGATCGTGGCCATTCTTTCAGGAGTGAGATGAAATCTCTGTGTGGTTTTAATTTGCATTTCTCTAATGGCTAATGGTGATGAACATTTTTTCATATATTTATTTGCCATTTGTATTTCTTCATCAGAGAATTGTTTATTCATCTCAGATGCCCACTTTTGGATTGGGTCTTTGAATTTTGGGGGTCTGATTTTTTTTAATTCTTTATATGTTTTCGACAGAAGGCCTTTGAGGGGCAGTTCACTAAGATTTTTTTCCCAGTTTGTGTGTTTTCTTTTCACTGTGCTGGAGATTTCTTTTGATGTGCAGAAACTTTTTAATAAGAGGTGATCCCAGTTATTGATTCTGGGAAGTATTTCCCATGCGGTTTGAGTCCTATTCATGAATTCTCTACCTACTCCTATATCTTCAAGGTTTTTACTCAATTTGTCTTCCAACAGATTTAGTATTTCTGTTTTAATATTTAGATCTTTGATCCATTTAGATTTTACTAGTACATGGTGATAGGCATGGGTCTAGTGTTAGTTTTCAGCATATGGAGAGCCAGTTTTTCCAGCACCATTTATTAAAGAGATTGTCGTTCTCCCAGTGAACATGTTTGGCCCCTTTATAGAAGATAAGGTGGTTGAGTATGTTTGTAGTTGTGGTTGTATCTTTTAATCTAGTTCACTGATCTTCAGCTCTGTTTTGGTTCCAGTACTATGTTGATTTTACTACAGTTGCTTTGTAGTATGACTTCAAGTCAGGGATTGTGATGCCTCCTGCCTGGCCTTTGCTGCTTAGAACTGTCCTTGCTATTCTAGGTCTCCTCTCACTCCAGATGAATTTTAGGAGTGATTTCTCAAGTTCTGTGAAGTATGTTGATGGTATTTTTATCGAGATTGCATTGGATCTGTATAAAAGTTTTGGGAGAATGGCCATTTTCACAATGTTTGTTCTTCCTATCCATGAGCAAGGGATGTCTTCCCATTTTCTGAGATCATCTTCAATTTCATTTTTCAGTGTATTATAATTTTCCCTGTATAGGTTTTTCACTTCTTTCGTGAGAGTAATTCCTAGATATTTCATTTTTTTGGTTGCTAGTGTGAAGGGTGTGGCTTCTCTCTCTGTGACTTTGTTGTTCGTGTATAGGAATGCTATTGATTTTTGAGTACTGACTATATATATCCAGCTACATTACTGAATTTATTTATTATATCTAGCAGTCTTTCAATGGAGTTTTGGGGATCTTCTATATAGAGTATCATGTCATCTGAAAATAATGATAGCTTAACTTCTTTTCCTATCTTTACGCTTTTTATTTCTCTCTCTTGTCTAATTGCTCTGGCTAGTATTTCCAGCACTATATTAAATAGGAGCAGTGATAAGCAGATATATTTGTCTTGTGCCTGATCTTAAAGTAAAGGCCTTCAATTTTTGGCCATTTAGTATGATATTGGCTGTTGGTTTATCATAGATGGCCTTTATTATATTGAGGTAAAGACCATCTATTCCAATTTTCTGCAATGTTCTTATCATGAATGAATATTGGACCTTGTCAAAAGCTTTTTCTGCATCTACAGAAATGATCATGTGGTTCTTACTTTTGGCTCTATTGATATGGTGGATTACATTTATTGATTTACGTATATTGAACCATCTCTGCATGCCTGGGATGAATCCCACTTGGTCATGGTGTATGATCTTCTTGATGATTTGCTGCATCCTATTTGCCAATATTTTATTGAGGATTTTTGCATCTGTGTTCATTAGGGAGATTGATCTGTAGTTCTCTTTTTCAGTTGGGTCCTTTTCAGGTTTTGATACTAGAGTAATATTTGCTTCTAGGAACGATTTAGGAAGGATTGCTTCCCTTTCAATTTCATTGAAGAGTTTGAGGAGTATTGGCATTAGGTCTTCTTTGTATTTCTTGTAGAATTCTGCAGTGAATCCATCTGGGCCTGGGCTCTTCTTTGTAGGTAAGGATTTAATTATGTTTTTGATTTCATTAATAAAAATTGGGTTATTCAGTAGTTTTACATCTTCATGACCTAGCTTTGGTATTTCGTATGCTTCTAGGAATCTGTCCATTTCTTCTGCGTTATCAAACCTTTGAGAGTAGAGGTTTCGAAATAGGTGTTGATGATTTTCTGTATTTCTATAGGGTCTGTAATGATTTCTCCTCTTTCATTCCTTATTGCATGAATTTGAGCTTTTTCTTCCCTTTTTTAAATAAGGTTGGCTAGGGGCTTATCGATTTTATTTATTCTTTCAAAGAACCAGCTTTTTGATTTGTTGATTTTTTGGATTGTTTTCTTAGTCTGTATTGCATTGATTTCTGCTCTGATTTTTATAATTTCCTCTATTCTTTTGGCTTTAGGCTTGACTTGCTCTTCTTTTTCTAGCTGTTTGAGGTGTAGCATCAGGTTATTTATTTGTATTTGTTCTGTATTCGTGATGTGGGAACTCAGTGCAACAAATTTTCCTCTGAGGATGACTTTCATTGCATCCCACAGATTCCATTAAGTTGTATTTGTGTTTTCATTTTCTTGTAGGTAGTGTTTAATTTCTTCTTTAATTTCCTCTGTGACCCACTGATTTCTCACAAGTGTGTTATTCAGTTTCGAAGTGTTTGTGGGAATTTTGTCGTATCTTTTATCATTAATTTCTAATTTCATAGCACTATGGTCCAAAAGCATGCAAGGGATGATTTCAACCCTTTTGCACTTATTTAGATATGTTTTGTGAATTAATATATGCTCAGTTTTAGAAAATGATCCATACACTGCTGAGAAGAATGTGTATTCTGTTGTTGTTGGATGGAATACTCTGTATATGTCTATTAAGTCTATTTGTTCACAGGTGCAATTCAGTTCTTTTATTTCTTTGCTGATTTTCTATCTGATTGATCTGTCCATTGGTGTCAATCGTGTGTTAAGATCTCTTGTTAGAACTGTCTCACTGTTAACTTGGTTTTTCATGTCTGTTAGTACTTGATTTATATAACTAGGTGCTCTGGAATTTGGTGCATATATATTTAAGATTGTTATCTCTTCCTCTTGGAGTTTTCCCCTAACCAGTATGTAGTGACCTTCTTTATCCCTTCTGATCCTTATTGGCTTGAAGTTCACATTGTCTGCAAACAGAATAGCCACCCCTGCTTTTTTTTGGGGGGGGGGGTCCTGTTGCATAAAGTATTGTTTTCCATCCTTTGACTTTCAGTCTGTGAGTATCCTTTTGGGTTAGATGGGATTCTTGTAGACAACATATTGTTGGATTTTGTTTCTTGATCCATTCTGCCAGTCTGTTTCTTTTAATTGGTGCATTGAGACCATTTACATTAATGGTTATAACTGTTATATATTGGTTTATTGTTGACATGTTATTTTTCTGCTGTTGCATCTTTATCTTTCAGTTCTGTTTAATTGTCTGCTTTGTTTAGTGGTTTTTTCCTAAATGTATCTAGGCTGTCTTTCAGTATTCTTTGCAGGGTTGGCTTGGTGGTCATTGTAGTTTTTCAGCTGTTCTTTGTCATGGAAGTATCTTATTTCTCCGTCCATTTTTAAGGGCAGTTTTGCAGGGTACATCAGTCTAGGTTGGAAATCATTTTCCTTTAGGATCCGAAATACTTCACTCCATGCTCTTCTTGACTTTATTGTTTGTGCTGAGAAGTCTACTGTGATTCTGATAGGTTTTCCTTTATGGGTGATCTGTCTTTTCTCTCTGACAGCTTTTAGTATTCTATTCTTTTGTTCGATTTCTGGGATGGCCATTATTATGTGTCTGGGTGTAGTTTTATTTTGGTTATGGCTATTTGGAGTTCTATATGATTCATTGATCTTGATATCAATTTCCTATCTCATGTTTGGGAAATTTTCAGCTATTACTTCTCTAAATATCCTCTTGACATCCTTTATGTTATTCCCTTCTTTTTCATTTATTTCTATTAACCTTATGTTGTTCCTGTTTGCGTCATCTTGCAGGTGTTGAATTGTTATTTCTTGATTTCTTGTTATTTTCAAAAGATCTTTCCTTTCCTGTTCACTGGCTGCAATCTTGTCTTCAAGGTCTGAAATTCTATCTTCACATTCATTGAGGCAGGTTTTACAGCTTTTGATGGAGTTTTTGATTTCCTGTATATTTCTTTGCATCTGCTTTATATATTCTGTTTGTTTCTTATATTGTTCCCAGGGATTCTATCTTTTTTTATCTCCTCCAATTTTTTAACTGTGTCTTTTTTAGAGATGTTCAGCATCTCCTTCATTTCTTTCATCATTTCTTCTTTTACCTGAGAGATTATTTCTAGTTTGAATTCCTTTAAGGCTTCCCAGAGTTGCTTCTTTATTTCAGTTACTATTATTTCAGGTATTTCAGTTATGTGGCATGTATTTTTTTCTATGCCCATGGCTCCTAGGCTTTCTTGGGATGGGCTGGATGTTTGAGACTGCATTTTGGTCTTTTGTTTTGTCATTTTCCTGTATTTCCCAGCTTCAAGTGTTGTTCCAAGTGAAGGAGAGAGGTCAGCCAGACTGGGACGGAATTCCCTGCCCCCTCCTTACTCACTGATCTGGACAGGAAGTCCGGGCCTGGTCCCCAGGCGAAGAAGAGAGCTCCGCCAGACTGGGTGGGGCTCCCTGTCTCCTCTGGACCCACTCAACTCAACAGGAAGCTGGATCGTGGCCCCCAGGCGAAGAAAAAAGTTCGCCAGACTGGGGCGGGGTTCCCTGCCTCCGATGAACTAGTCTGATAGGGAGCCAGAGCCTGGCCCCCAGGTGAAGAAGAGTTCCCCGCCTCCACCAGACCCACTGGACTCAACAGGGAGCCAGAGCCTGGTCCCCAGGCAAGAAGACAGTTCCGGGCCTCCACCGGACTCACTTGTCTGACAGGAAGCCAGAGCCTGGTCCCCAGGCGAAGAAGAGAGTTCCCTGGGCTGGGGCTGGAAATGATTTCTTACACTCATCTGTACGGGATGGGTGGCTCACACAACAGAAGTGTGTTTTTTTACAACTTTTGAGGTTGGGAAATCCAGTGTCAAGATGCCAGCCCATTTGGTTAATGTGTGGGCTCCTATCCTGGGCTACAAATAGTCACCTTCCCACTGGCACTCCCATGGAGAAAAAACATTTGAGATCTCTATCTTCATGCTTTTCTAAAGAGGATAAAACAGAATAAAACTGATCAAAACAAACCAGTGTAAGTGATACAGGACTTCAAAACATTACAGAATCAACAATAGTTACTGTAATGCCTTTTTGATGTTTTCAAAATAGCTGCAGATAACTTCAGACATAGTGAAAATCAAACAGAACAGAATAGAATAGAAACAATACAAAAAAAAAAAAAAAACAATAACTGCAATAAAGGACTTCAAAATAAGCCAATAGTAAATCCAAATTTGCTACCATAATGTATCTTGCTATCTTTGAAATAGCTGCTCCTGCCATCAGATTTGACATAAACAAAACAAAAGAGAATAAAACCCAACTCAGCAAAACAATGGAAACAATATAGAACTTCCAAAACAAGACCATAGGGAATCAACAACAGCTGCAACCCTCAGAAGGAGATCCCCCCTAGATGCCACACTGCATCCTGCTATCCTCTGAACCTATGATCAGACCACTGGCCCTAGACCCACAGTGTTAATGAAACACCAAAGCACCACAAACATCCAGTTGCATTTCACCTCTGCAGCTATAATCACAGCCTGTACTTCTCTGGATAAGTCAGTCTCTTAACGGTGGTGGTAGAGGAGGTTGGTACTTCTTTTTTTTTTTTTTTTTTTTTTTTTTTTTGTATTTTTACCGGTACCAGGGATTGAACTCATGACTGCCTGCTTGCAAGGCAGGTGCTTATGCCACTGAGCTAAGTCCCCAGCTCCCAAGGGGGTTGGTACTTCTTGTTTGCCAGCCCACACACCAGAAGGGCCTGGAGTCTGTCTTCCTGGTGAGGCAGTGGCCTGCGCATGGTGCTGGTTCCCAGACAGGCTTTGCTTGCTGGTGTGGCTTTGTTCTCTCTACCCCTGGTCCGCAAACTGCACTGACTCACAGGGAGGGGCTAAGATCTGTCTGTTCCTGGCGGCAGCCCATGCATGGAGCTCTATCTTCATCTTTTTATAAACTACTGTCCTATTGAATTTGGGTGCCACCCTTATGACCATATATAATCTGTGTGTGTGTGTGTGCTGTGTATGCTCCTGAAGATCAAACACAGGGCCTTACACATGCTAAGCATGTGCTGTACCTCTGAGTTACATCCTGTGCCTTAGTCATTTAGCCTTAATTACCTCCTAGAGGCCCTCCTTCCAGAAAGTCACAGTGGGGCTTCAGATATAAACACATGAATTTGGAAAGAGTGACACAATTTAGTCCATGGCATCCTTCAATAGACTAAACATTGCATGGTGCTTTATGAACATTACATATTTTGCCATGATTGTGCCCTTATAGGATGAGAATTGTTACATCTTACATAGGAGAAATCTATGGCGGGACTCTGAATAACTTGGGGAGATGAATGGGTGTGCTTTTCAGACCATCTGGCTTCTGTGGTAAGGGATCCACAGTTGTAGAAGGAGGACTCGTTGATATTTTTTAAGTATATTGAGACAAAATTCATGTAACAAAATTAGCACTTTAATTTGAACAGTTCCACCAGTCATGGTGGTGGACATCTATAATTTTAGCTACTTGGAAGGCTGAAGTAAGGGGGCCACATATTTGAGGCCAGGCTGGACAATCTAGGGAGATCTTGTTTTAAAATGAAAATAAAAAGGAGTCGATGTAATTCTCTGGTACAGCGTCCCTGGCTCCCATCCCCAGAACAGCATAAAGTAAGGAGGAAGATGAGGAAGAGGATGGGGAGGGGAGAGAGAACTGATTCATGGCATGTGTTGCACTCATAATGTTGTACAACCACCAGCAGTCAGGAGGTAGCACTCAGGGGGTTAGGCAGGAGGATCATCACGAGTTTGAGGCCAGCCTAAATCTAGATTTAGATTGGTTTTTTGAGACAAGATCTTGCTATGTAGTTCAGACTGGTTTTGAATTCTCTATGATCAAATATAGAGATAGATGATATAGATATATGATAAGTAGATATAGGTATCAGTATAGATATAGATCAGGTACAGATGGTGTTGATATAGAGATAGCGACAGAGATAGAGACAGTCAACCACTAAGCAGTTTCTCTCCAGTCCATCTCCTCCCAGCCCCAGGCAGGAATCATGACTCTGAAGTCATTTTTTTCCTGCTAAAAGTTTTTCCTGCCTTCTTGCGAGGTCAAAAGCACAGAGCTGACAAAAGGACAGCGATGTCTTTGACTAAAGCAGGACTGATGTGACAGCAACTGCGGAGGCATAGAGAGATGAGAGTGAGACTCTTGCTCGGTTCTGGGTCCCATGCCTCGCTGGGCCTGGGTCCCTTCCGCCTGTGCTTTCAACTGCTGTAGCCAAGTCTTAGCAGGGAAGGTTAGGACAGGGGAAAAAATTTAAAACCTCAAGTTTTGTTGTGTGGTTGCAGTCGATTCGTGTTTTAGGGGGCTGTGTTTTAGGGAGGTGCAGAAGTCTGTGAAAGGGAAGGAGGAGAAGCTGCAGATGAAGAAGAGGAGACCCCTCTGGAGACTGAAAATACGGAAGTGTTGTCTGGAGTGGCTTGGGGAGCACTAGACCCGCGGTTGGTTCACAAGCAACTCCCAGTCAGACGCCACTGCAGACTCTGGAGAGAGCAACAGGCAGAGAAACCTTGGGAATGATGAGGAACAGTGCACAGGTAGTACAGTGGTTACCATGAAGTCACGCGAACCATGTATCTGAGTAACCTGCCCGACAGACAAGACCAGTCCAAGCTGCAGAGTTCTTCAGTGACTCAAAGCTTCTGACCAAACACAAGCTCTCCCCACATGCTGGGCAGGACAAAGCCTGAGCTCATCTTGGTGTTTAGTACACTCTAACCAGAGGGAACATGTCCCGCACTATAACCAAAGCTGACTCACTGCTTTGGATAGCAAAGACTAAGGATCAGAGCTAATTTGATTAGAACATAGAGCCAAGATAACAATTTATACACCAAATACTCTTGAGCAGTTCATATCCACTCTACTGCATTGGAGGGAAAACCTGTCCGTGATGCATTTGTGAGCATAAATAGAGCAAAGAAAGAGCACCCAGGATAGCAAACTTTTAATTATATTAAGAGAGTGTTGTATTTTCTGTTTAATGAAAGTTCATCCACAGAGATAGTGATAGCATAATAATCAAACACGAGCTTTCAATTAGCACAACTAAGCTGCTCAAATCTTACAAAATCTTTGCTACACTCTTTATTATGCCAAAAATTACAACTCAAATTAAATCTTCATGTGTTTAATAAAACATCAACTATGATGCAGGTTTCCTTTTTTAAGGATGATATTTTAGCCAAAGAAATGTTTTTCAATCTTGTATTCATAAGCAGTTTGATACCAGCAACCAAGTGTCTATATTGAAAATAGGTGGCGGGGGAGCTGGAGATTTAGCTCAGCGGTATAAGCACCTGCCTTGCAAGTGTGTGGTTATGAGTTCGATCCCCGGTACCAATAAAAAAAAGAAAAAGACAAAAAAAAAATAGGTGGCAAGCTGAAAATTTGTGACAGCTTAAATGCTGTTTAACTGGCCAGACCCATAAGATGGACTCACTTATGTTGCACGAGTTGATATTTGAGTAGTCATAAAAGACAAATCAGCAAAGAGAAGAGGAATTCATAAAAAGGTAATAAAGCGTTGCAAGAAAAGAATCTGTGTTTGGATCATCAGAAATGACTAAAATAGTCCAATAGGGTCTTTTTCAGTGCCTCTTTTTTTTCTTGTCTATGAAATATTGACAGGTCTTCCCTAGGATCAATCAAAACCTATTAAATTCAATATGTCTCTGCTGATTGACTAAAAAGGGGCAGGCAGAATCTTTACTATGAGAAGGGAGAAACAATGGGAAGCCTGGGAATCGGATTTACAAACATCAGCCTTCATTTGTTTGAATAATAGAAAGTACATAATCAGTGGAGAGGATAGGCATTAATGTTCCAAGCATCAATCTGCTTTCCCGAACAATTGTTTCATGAGGTGGGAGCAACCTCACTCTTCTGTAGGAACCATGCTTTTTCTATAACTCAGGTATGTTCAGAGCAGCCATTCAAGCATCTTCAATTGCAAACTTGCCTCAGGAACAAATTTTGTCTTTGTTGCCCTCCTGTTTAATTTCCATGTCCCTCAAAATTTTCTGAACATAGGTATGCTGACCTTGTCTTAGGACTATAACCAAAATGCCACCTACCTTTCTTCTGGCTTTAAGTGGCTTCTACATGTACAGAGAGACTATCCTAGGACATTAGAAAACATAGCCTATGTATCCTCTGTATATTTGAAATTATCTCTAGATTCCTTTTAATGCCTAGTACAACATAAATGCTTTGTTAATAGTTGTTATACAAGGGGCTGGGGATTTAGCTCAGCGACATAAGCACCTGCCTTGTAAGCAGGCAGTCATATGAGTTTGATCCCCGGTACTGATAAAAAGTTTTTAAAAAATTGAAAAATAAAAAAAATAGTTGTTATACTGTGTTGCTTAGGGATTTATGTAAGAAAAAAATCTGCACATCTTCAGTGTGATTTTTTTCCCTGAATACTTTAGATTTGCAGTTGGTTGCTTGGCAAATATGAAGCCCTTGAACTGGGGGGCCTGACAGTATAACCTTCTGGTCCTAATATGCAGAGAATAACTTCTAGGAGATGACCGTGAGTAAGGTCTTTAAAAAATGTGTATTTAGAAATTCTAGCTGAACCAAAGGAAACCGTCAGTGGCTTGTAGTGCCTCAGTTCTGTGCTAACCTTTTAAAAAAACCTATTTGAGGTGATAACTGAGAATGTATTAACTATAATCTTACAATCTATTATCAAGACTTAATAACAACAATTGATTTTTCCTATTTTATTTCTTTTAAAAGAAATTTTTGGTGATAAGGGGGATCGAACTGAGGTCCTTGATACTGAGCTACATCCCCAGCCCCCTTCATTTTTCCGCTTTGAGGCAAGGTCTCACTCAGTTACTAGGTTGTCCAGGATCGCTTGAAATTGCAATACTCCTGTCTCAGCCTCCTGGAAAGCTGGAGTTAACAAGAATGTACCACCATATCTTGGTACTATTTTCTTTTATAGACAACTTTAAGATGGGGGTAGAGTTTGGGGGAGTCTGGTTTTTCTGTAGTAAGGTGAGCGCTGGCAGCTCAGGGTAGAAACAGCTGGGCAGCCTGCAGCCTATGGCTGTGGTTTACAGGCACACTGTGGGGTTTACTCTGAGGACACTCTCTCCACTCAGCAGGCAGCGGCCAGCTAGAGACCCCAGCGCAGGCACCTGCCATAATGCTGGACAGTGCTTGGCTGTGTACTTCCAGGAAGGGGATAAATGTTTAAATCTGCGACTCAAACAGTCGGGGACAGCTTCACTTCAGGGTTCCCAGTGTCAGCCTCCAGGGATTCCAGGATTCCCTTTGAGAGACAGGCATGGGAGATAGCTGCAGACAGAAAGAGGGCTGGAAGGAGACAACCTAAGGGGCTTGAGCGTGGGCGGGGAAGGACATGAGGTCTGTCCCCAAGGAGACTAGCTGCAGCCTGAGTCACACCGGCTCTGAAAGTTCCTGCATTGAGTACCTACTGCCTGCATCCAGCACAGATCTGGAGTCAGATTGCCTTCCATGTATACTTGTGCAGTCATGCACACATCTTGGCCTGGACATGCTACAGTCTGGAGGAAACAAAGGGACCTGCAGTAGTGGGGGACCCTTGTAAACCCTGAGAACACAAGGTTAGACAGAGAAAAGCATGCAGTGCTAGGCTCCAAGACTGAAAATCCAGGAAGAACACTGCTCATTCAAAAATAAAGAAGGGGCTTTTTTCTTGTTTTTGTATTCATTTTACTTTATTTTATTTTTCTATTATTCTTTTTCACTGGTTTATTGGGGTCTGGGAATTTTCCTTGTCTTTTCGTTTTAATTTTTCTTATATTTATTCTCTATATTATCTCTCTTTTTCTTTCCTCTTCTTTCCTCTCTTCTTTATCTTCTATATCTTTTTTCTGTTATCTTAATCTAGTTCTAAAAATAACTTTCTGCTCTATAATAGGATATTTTGTCTCAATTCTCTCTCCTCTTTCTGATCTCCTGTTGTTTAATTTTTCAAAATTTTCCCCTTGCATTTTCCTATTCCCAACTCTCTGTGTCATTAGTAATATAACCATTAAGCTTTGCTAATATTTAGATATTTAGTTATTCTTGTTGATTTCATGCTATCATCAGTGGAGGCATGGTTACTGAATTTAGTACAAACTTGCTGTATGCCAATACCTGGGTTATCATAATGTTTGTACTGTAATTGTGAACTTCTTTTCTATGATTAAGTGTGGTACATTGTTGGTTCTTATGATTTATCAACACCCAATTTGTCTTGGGTGTTATTACTGTTGCTGATTTGGTCGATTGCCATGGACACATGATTGCTGCCATTAGTGGGTTTTCTCTCTATGCTAATACCCAGATTACCTTTTTGATATTTCCAGTACTGTGGTTCATTCCCAGACATCTGGGTCAACTACACTAATTTGGGAGTGGAGACTCCCAAATTAACAGAGGTGGTTAAATCTTGAGACAGAGGCAAAGGACTATAGTTAGACACAACCAAAATGCATTACTGAAGCGCAGACTAACTAAAGAAATCTTCAAACCTAGTAACAAAGCACCTGCAAATTGAAGCACAAAACAAACAAACCCAAAACAAAAGAAACATGAGAAAACGAGGCCATAAAGTGCACCACATTTCACTGCTCCCTCAAAGCCAGTCTTTGGAAGATCAAGGGGGAAGACAGGGAATGCCATATACTCAAATAATTGGAAAAGATAACACAAGAGATTTTAAAAACAGATCAATGAGGTACTCAAAGGGATCACAAAAGTATAACTAAACTAAAGTATTAAAATGATCAAGGAGCTTTACAAAAGACACTAATAAATAATATCTGAGCTAAACAAAATGACACAAACCACAAATGATCAATTTAGCAAAAAACTAGAGACTATGAAAAGAGAAATCCAGGAGACAAAAAATTATATTGTGAGTATGGGAAGCAGAAATGACCAGTGTGAGGACAGAGTATCAGAATTAGAAGATGAGGATGCCTTTAAAGACCACTTAGTCATAGAAACTTTAAAAACAATAACAGAATATGACAAATGGATCTAACAGTGGCTATCTGATGTAAAGGGAACTAATTTAAGATAAACTAGAATAAGTGAAAAAGTTTAAGACAGAACAAAGGGCATAAAAAACTTGTTTAAGGAAAAAATAGAAAAATTTCCAAATATAGACAAGAAATTGAACATAAAGATAAATGAGGCAAATAAGACCCAATAACCACAATCAAAGAGAATCTCTTCATGCTACACTTTAGTCAAAATCAGAAATGTAATGCAGAATGCAATCTTAAAAGTCAAGAGAAAAGCAACAAGTCACTTATAAAGGGAAACTCATCAGATTAGAGCAGAACTTCTCAACCCAAAGCTTAAAATCCAGTAGCACTTTGAGTGAAATGTTTCAAACCCTAAAAGATACTGACTTCTAATCCAGATTCACATATTGTGCAAAACATTCCTTGAAAACTGTCAGAAAGAGTGAGATGCCAGAAAAGGTGAGCATTTCGGAAGGAAAAAAGGAAAAAAAGAAAGACAAAGAGAAGAAAAGCAATCAACAGTAAGAGAATAAGGCAATGATGGGGATCAGTCAATACGTGTTAGTAATAATTCTCAGTGTGCATGTTCTCAGTTGCTCAATCAAGGCAGGATGGGTCAAGGAAAAATTCTAACAATATGCAGTATACAAAAAGTACATTTAGTTTAAAAATTCACAGATTAAAGATCAAAGAATGGAAAACAATATTCCATGCAATGGGAAACCCAAGAGAAAGCAAGACTGGCTATTCTCATTTCTGACAAAGTGGATTTCAAGAAACACTGATCAGAAGGAGCAAAGAAGGTCACTACATATTGGGCAAGGTAAAAATTCAACAGGAACAGACAACAATTATAAGCACAAAAGTACCAAACACTGACACACCCAACTTCATAAAACACTACTGGACATAGAAAAATCAGATGAGCACCAACACATTTATAATGGAGGATCTCAATATCCCACTACTACAAACAGATAAAGCACGCAAAAAAAAAATCAATAAAGAGATACTGGATTTGAACCAAATCTTCCAACAAATAGACTTGATACGCATCTACAGAGTATTCTACCCAGCAAACACAAAATATACATTCTTCTCAGCGACATATGGGACTTTCTCCAAAATAAACTACATGTTAGCCCATAAAGAATGTTTATATAAATGCAAAAAGACTGAAATTACGTCATGTATATCATCAGATCATAGTGCAATGAAACTAGAAATCAGTGGCAAAGAGATCACAGAAATTATATAAATGCAAAAAACTAAACAATACACTCTTAAATAATCAATGAATTACATAAGAAATCAAAGAAAAGATTAGACGGTTCATAGAAATAAATGATAATATCAGTACAGCACCCTAAAACCTATGGGAAAGAATGAAAGCAGTCATTAAGAGAGAAGTTTATAGCTGTGACCGCTCACATTAGAAAAACAGAGCAAGTCCTATTAAATACCTTAATGATGCATTTCAAACTTTTAGAATAACTAGAGCAATCAAAAATCCAAAGCCAGAAAAGGAAATGGCAAAGATCAAAGCCTAAATTAATGAAATTAAGACCAAAAAGTTAATGAATTGAAGAGTGAATGAATGAATACATGCACACACACAAACCCTAGCAAATCCTCCTAAAAACTGAAAGACTCAAGTAAATACAATTAGAAATGAGAAAAGTGAAATCACAACAGATTATGCAGAAACCCATAAAATCATTAGTAACTACTTTGAGAGAAACGGTACTCTAACAAAATAGAAAACTCAGAAGAATATATAGATCCCTTGACACATGTAAAGTACCAAGGATTAACAAAAAGATATTTAATATCCTGATAATCCAATATCAGGCAATAAAACTGAATAAACAATAAAAATACCTATCAACTAAAGAAGCTTAGCTCCCAAAGGATTCATAGTCATTCCACAAAAACTTGAGAGAATGTCTACCACTAATACTCCTCACATTCTTTAATGGAATTGAACAGTAAGGAGTACTCCCAAGTCATTCCTGGGAGCAAGCATTACCCTGATTTAACAGCAGGTGTGGTGGTACGTGCCTATAATCCCAGCTCTTGAGAAGGTGAGGCAGGAGGATTGCCACAATTCCAAACTGGCCTGGGCTACACTGTTGTGGAAATCTGTTATCAAATCAAGTGGAAACCCTTTTCACTGAGGAGTTTGAAGGCAAATGTTTATTATGTGAGTGGGCTGAGGCAACCCAGTCCAAATCACCAGCCTTGATTAGGAGTGAAACAGAGACTTATATATAATTTGTAAGCAAGAAGCACAAAAACCAATACCAGGTTATCATATGACTGGTTACATGAATCAAGTTGATGTTGTCAGGCAGGTCTGTTCCAGGAAGCTTAGTCAGAGGGATTGTTTATCATAAGGCCACAGGAAATAGGGGCTGATGGGGTGACTGAAACTAAGCATGTCCTCAACTAAGTTTATCTTGGTTGGACAGTCTTTGAAAATAGAATACGTTTATATGTCAGGTAGTATGGCAGTCCAGACGGATGCCATCAGACTTAGTCAGGTCAGTCTATCTCTGAGTTGCATCCAACATGGTTAATCAGGCTGAGTCTAATGATCTAACTATATGATGGGCTGAGTGAGTATGTCTTGTCTTAGCAGGGCATCACACTTGATTTTTAACTTTTCTGTCACAACACAGTGATATTGTGTCTCAACAAAATAAAACAAAATAAAGCAAAACACCCAGGAAAGGCTCCAACCTAAAACAGAGAACTGTAAGGCAATCTTGTTAATAAATATAGATGCAAACTAGCTGTGGTTGTGCTTGCCTGTAATCCTAGCACACTTGGGAGGCTGAAGCAGGAGGATTGCAAGCCTTGGGCTACACAGTGAGTTGAAGGCCAACCTGAACCGCATTTTGAAACCTTGTCTCAAAAAGACAAAAACTCAACAAGATGCTGGCAAACAGAATTCAACAAATAATCAAAAGGGTACTACATCATAACCAAGTAGGATTCATCTCTGGTATGTAGGGATGGCTAAACATACACAAATCCGTAAGTATAATATACCACATTATACTTGTGTGGGACAAAACCCATACAATCATCTCAATTGACACACACAAAAAAAGTCTTGACAAAATCTAACATTTACCATGATACAAAAAAGTCCTCTAAAGAAAATAGATGTAGAAGGACCCTATCTCAATTTGGTAAAAGCCATGTATGACAAATCAATAGCCAACATTACATTAAATGAAAAGAAATTGAATATTTTTTCTCTGAAGTGGGGAACAGGTCAGGGATGTCCACTATCATCACTTTTGTTCAATATAGTTCTTGAAACATTTAGTAAAGCAAATGAGCATGAGAAAGAAATAAAAGGGATATATATACAAAGGAAAAGAAGAAGTCAAATTACCATTATTTGCAGATGACCTGGTCATCTATCTACATAGAAGACAAAAAATTCACCAAAAGGCTCCTAGAATTAATAACCAAATTTAGTAGCGTGGCAGGATACAACATCATCACACAAAATCAGTAGCATTCCTATACATCAATAGTAAATTCACCAACAAAGAAATTAGAGAAAAAATAGCATCAAGAAAAATTAAATATTTAGAAATTAACCTAACCAGTAATTGAAAGATCTCTACAATAAAAACCACAGTACTCTGGAAAAGAAAATCAAAGACATCACCAGAAATTGGAAACATATTCCTTGTTCATGGATAGACAGAACAAACAGAGTCAAAATAGCCACCCTTCCAATACTGATACACAAATTAATGCAGTCCCAAGCAAAATACAACAGCATTCCTCACAAAACTAGAGAAAACAATCCTAAAATACATGTAGAACCAGTAGAAGCCTAGAATAACAAAAGCAATCTTTGACAAGAGCAAGGCAGAAAGTATCACAATTCTGGACTTCCCGTTATATCACAAATCAACAGTGATAAAAACAGCATGGTATTGTCCCCCTCCCAAATAGACTTGTAAATCAGTGGAACAGAATAGAGGGTGCAAAAACAACTCCAGAAACATTCAGCTACCTGATCTTTGACAGGGAGAAACTGGAGAATAGAAAGCTTGTTTGGTTTCTTGTTTGTTTGTTTTTGGTACCAGGAATCACCACCTCATTTTTGCCAGGCAAGCGCTGTACCACTAAGCTATATCCTCAGCAAGAACTTCTCTTTACAATGTGGTGCTTCTATCTCTCGGCACATAGCACAATGGTTAATAGCACCAAATCAACCTCTCCAAGTTTTGGAATTCAAACAGTGGGATATAACAACTTGAGGGGAAAAAAATGTGCATCCCAGAGACTGAGAAAGGAACTGCAGGGTGAACTGGAGCCCATGGGGAAAGTGAAGACACAGACCTTAGTGAGGAAAAGGAGAAGGCAAGCTGCACTTTCTCCCTGACTCCCAGCTCAAGGTGTGAGAATGCAGGTTTGAATCACCGTTATTTAGCTTCTAGAAAAGGAAGAGCTTCTAGGAAAAGAGAACAAGTTAGACCCAAAGCATGTATAAGGGAGGAAATTATAAAGATCAGAGCAGAAAGTAATGCAATTGAGATTAAGAAAACAATACAAAGAATGAACTGAAGAGTTGGTTTTTAGAAAGATCCCTAGCCAAGCTGATCCTTAGTCAACCTTATCCAAAAAGTGAAAAGTAAATACTCAGATTTATGCAAGTAGGAATAAAAGGATAAAATCACAACAGATTCTGCAGAAATCAAGATCACCAACACCTGCTTGAGAACCTGTAGTCTAATAAAATAGATAAAACAGAAAAATTGGACGTATTTCCTGTGCACAAGAATTACCAAAGCTGAATCAAGAAGATATAAAAATTCTAAATAACCCAATATCAGCCAATGAAATTGAAGAAGTAACTTTAAAACTGCCAACAAAGAAAAATCCAGATCCTAAAAGATTCATTGCTAAATTCTACAAGAAATTTAGAGAAGATCTAATATCATTATCCCTCAAACTTGATGGTAAAATTGAAATGAAAACAATACTCCCAAACTTAATTTTGGAAACAAGCATTACCCTGATACCAAAACCAGAGAAAGATCCAACTAAAAAAAGAAAAACAAAAAAATATATATAGCTCAATTGCCTTACTGATCATAGATGCAAAAAACCTCAAAAAGATAGTATACCATGACCAAGTAGGGATGCAAGTGTGGCTTAGCATATGCAAATCGATAAGTATAATACAGCACATTATCAGAACCAAGGACAAAAATCACATTATCATCTCAATAGTTACAGAAAACATGTGTCAAAGTCCAACATTCATTCATGATAAAAAAAAAACTGTACAGAAAATTGGAATTGGAATTGGAATAGATGGTCTTAATCTTAATCTGATAAAAGCCATCTATGACAAACCAATAGCTAACATCATACTAAATGGGCAAAACCCAAAAACTTTCACTCTGAAATCAAGAGCAAGACAAGGCAATAGCATCACAATAGTATCAAGAATAATGAAATACTTAGAATCAATCTAAAAAAGTCATTAAAAAATCTTTACATAGCAGAAGACCTTAACACTTCACTTTCACAAATAGATGAACTATTTTAAAAAGTCCACAACTATCACAGTGAAACCACACCTTCAAACAAGTGGATTTGTAGATTATATACAGAACACACATTTTTCTCAGCAGCAGACTTTTTCAAAATAAACTATGTACAACACCAATGTTGCTTAATAAATCTTGCTTAAATAAATACAAAAGAATCAAAATAACCCCCTGCGTACTGCCAGATCATAGTGCAATGATACTAAAAGTCAACGGTAACAAAAATCACAGAAATCATTTAAATGCAGAGATTGTTATGGTTGTATCTAGATGTCCCTCAAAACCTCACGCAGCCATGGGTGGAGAGTTTCAAAAGTGGCTGGGGTAGGTGTGCAAATGTGGATTTAGAGTATGACACTGAGATTAAAGGTGTAGATAATAGAAGATCTGTCCTAGGTAGGGTAGCACCAGTCAGTAGGTGTATAGCCTGGATAAAATGCAGATAGAAAGAAGTCTCACTGTTCCTCCTCCTCTTCGTCATCCTCCTTTTTCTTATTCTCTTCTTCTTCTCCAACTGCTATTGCCTTCTGCCTGGCACACCATGAACTGTTGCTCCTCCACCATGCCCCTCTGCCATGCTGCCCTGCCTTCCAACCAGTGAAGTATGGACTGAAATCTCTAGCAACTGTGAGTCAAAATAAACCTCTCCTCTTTTAAATTTGGGTGTCAGGTATTTTGTCTCAGCAATGAAAATGTAACTAAGACAATGATTAAACAGTGCACACTTGAATAATTAATGGCCTACAGAAGAAATCAAGTGCTAATGCCAGTACAACAAGCTTGAACCTATGGGATATAATGAAAGCATTTCTAAGAGGTGAGTTTATAACTGTGAAGGTCCATATAAGAAAAACAGTGACTGGGGCTGGGATTTAGCTCAGTAGCGTAAGTGCCTGCCTTGCAAGCACGTGGTTGTGGGTTTGATCTCCAATGCTGATAAAAAGAAAAAAAGAAAAACACTGATCCCAAATACTTAAACTAATGATGACCCTCAAGGACCTAGAAAAATAAGAACAATTCTAATCTGAAATTAGTAAAAGGAAGGAAATTATAAAGATTGGAACAGAAGGTAATTAAATTGAAACCAAACAATACAATAAATTTTTAAGTACAATGAGTTAATGAATCAAGGATTAGTTCTCTGAAAGAATAAACAAAATAAAATTACCAAAAGAAGGAAATACTTCAAACTTATCAAAAGAAAGAATGAAAAAATCCCCATCAATGCAATTAGAAATAAAAAAGACAAAAATCACAACACAGATTCCCTAAACCCAGAGGATATTTAAGTACTTTAAAAGTATTAACTTGAAAAATTGGGAAGAAATAGATTTCTTGACACACATGAATTACTAAAACTGAGTCAAAACATACACATTTACTGTCATACATAGGCAGTGAAATTGAGGCAATAAAAAAAAATCTACAAAACTCTTTGAAATTATGTATTATTTCTACCTGTTTTCTGTTTTTTTAGTCTTTCTTTAGATTCAGTTTTAAAAAGAAGACACTACAGTACCCAGTGCTGATCATGGAGAGTCATGATGTGAAATCCAGCAATACTATTATTCTTTGTTCAAAATGATTTTAACCTGCTTTAGTTTGTTTAATCTAAACATAAATGAAGATATGGATAACTGCAAGTATGTTTAAGTGTATAGGATTGACAACCATGTTACTAAGCTTTTGTTGGACAGTCGAACAGAACTGTTTGCTGTCTCGCTGTTTGAATTCCCACTTTACATGTTCCATTTTTGTACCTTGAACAACTCTTTGTAAAACGACAACATCAACTAGTGATTTCTTACTCTTTTTTTTTCTCTGAATGAATGTACTATTTCTACCTATTTTCTGTTTTGTTTAATCTTTCTTTAAATAAAAAAAAAATAGTTGGCGTGAAAAAAAAAATCTACAAACTAAGAAATCTGCTAAGAAATCTAATTAGGACCTGATGGATTCACTACTGAATTCTATAAAAACTGCACAGAAGGACTAATGCCAATGCACCTTAAATTGTTTAATGAAATCAAAAAAGAATGAGTATTGTCAAACTCGTTCCTTGCAGCTAGCATTATCCTGCTTCCAAAACCAGACAAGAAAGCTGAATATGATGGTCCGTACTATAATCCCAGTGCTTGGGAAGCTGAGGAAGGAGGACTGCCTTGAGTTCAAGGAAAGCCTGGGCTCGTAGTGAATTGAAGGACATCCTAAACTATATAGCTAGACTTTGTCCTAAAGAGTCAAAAACAAACAAACAAACAAAAAAAAAAAATCAGGTGAGAATTTTAAGAAAGAAAACTATAGGGGCTGGGGATTTAGCTCAGCGGCATGAGCTCCTGCCTTGCAAGCAGGCGGTCGTAAATTCGGTCCCTGGTACCAATAAAAAGGAAAAAGACAAAAAAAAAAAAAAAAAAAAAAAAAAGAAAGAAAGAAAAGAAAACTATAGGTCAATCTCTTTCATGTATATAGATGCAAAAATCCTCAACAAGACATTGGCAAGCAGAATGCAACAAATCATCAAAAAGATCACATATCATAACAAATTAGACTTCAGCCCAGGAATGCAAAAGATCAACATACACAAATCAACAAATGTAATATACCACATAAACAGAGGGAAGGTCAAAATCACATAATCATTTAAATAAATGCATAAAAAGTCTTTGATAAAATTCAGTATCCATTTATGATAAAATAGACACAAAAAGACTTTATATTAATCTGATAAAAACCATTACAGCAAATCTGCCAATGTCATACTAAATGTAGAGAAACTGAAAGCTTTTCCCCTAAAATGTGGAATAAGACAAGATTGCACATTCTCACCACACCTGTTCAATACAGTACAAGAAATTTTATTCAGATGTATAAAACATGAGAAAGTAATAAGAGGAATATATATATATATATATATATGAAGTCAACTATTCTTATTTGCAAACAATATAATATTTGCAAATAGAGAACACCCAAAAAAAGTCCACTAAAAGACTTTAGAACTGATAAATTCAACAATATAGTATGACACCATATCAAGACACAAAAATCAATAGTATTCAGGTATACCAACAATGAACACACTGAGAAAGAAATTATGAAAACAATACCATTCACAATAGCTTAAAATTAAATACCTAGTGAAAGACCTCTGCAGTGAAAACTGTAGTACTCTAGAAGGGAGATCAAAGAGGACATCAATGAATAGAAAAATATCCCCTATTCCTGGGTAGAGAGAAGTAATATTGTCAAAATGGCCATATTACCAAGACTGATTTATACATTTCATGCAATGTCTACTAAAGTACCATTCAGATGGCCTTTACAGAACTAGAAAAAAAATGTTAAAATTCATATGGCACCAGAAGAGATCTATAATATCAAAAAAGAATACTAGTCAACAAAGCACAAAGCAGGAGGCATCACAATCCTGGGTTTTTAAAACTATGTTATGAAGCTATAATGATCAAAAAAGTATGGTACTAGAACAAAAACAGCTATTTGGCTCAATGAAACAGAATAGATGATGCAGAAACAACTCAAGCACACTCAGACATCTGATTTTTTTTGGTACTGACTTCATGCTTGCCAAGAAGGCACTTATGCCACTGAGCTAAATCCCTGGCCCATCAGACATCTGGTTTGTGACTTAAAAAAGTAAAAAAAAAATCTGCACTGGAGAAAAAACAGCCACTCAACAAATGGTGCTGGAAAATAGATTCTTTACATGCAAAAGATTGAATCTAGATTTATATCTCTCATCATGTACTAAAATAAAATCAACATGGATCAAATACCTAGATATTAAAGCAGAAATATTTAACCTGCTGGAAAAATAAAATAGGTAAAACCTTTGAAGACATAGACACTGGCAAAGATTTCCTAAAGTGTACCTCTATGGCACAAGCAGTAACACAAAGAATCAACAAATGTGATCAATATCAAATTAAAACCTTTTACACCACAAATGAAACAACCAACAGAGTGAAGAGATGACCTACAGAATAGGGGAAATTGTTGTCACCTAGTACTTAGAGGGCTAATGTCTGGAGCGCTGCTTCTTTCTTGGGAAAATATCAAATGGCAAATGACACCCATGCAGTGCTAAGGCCCAGGAACCCGGGCACGGGGGAGGGGAGGAGCAGAAGCTTCGGAAGTGGACTTCAAAGTTGCAGGCACTGGCCCATCAGGGACGCAGGCCAAGGCCATAGGACTGTGGACAGGAGTGGATGTCTGTTACTCAGTCATGCAGGCCAGTTAGGGACACGAAGAGTGAGGCTCTGGAGGAGATTTATTTTTATCACTCCCTGTCAAGGAGTTGGACACTCCCTGGACGTATCTCTCAAGAGGTTCTGAAGGTCACGCCAGGCAGAAGCAGACTCTTCTGGCCAACAAACCAGGTTCCATCCAGGCTCTTGTCACTACTAGGAGCTACCTTGGTCATGTTTACTCCAGGAGTAAAGTCCTCCAAGGAAGTAGTCACTGCAACCCAAGGGCCGTAATCCTGACCAACTCTGCACTGTCCCTCTGTGGAGAGGCTACCAGGGAAACAAGATCCATTAAGTCCATGAAGACACCTGAGCTCAGTGCTGGTGTGCCACATCCCTGTCCCCGGAGGTACTAGCACCATCTCAGTCCCTGTGCCCGAGAACTGCACTGATGATTGTTATACTTCTTCCCAAGAGATACAGCCACTCCAGGTAACTTCGTCAAGGCCACCTGTAATGCCATCTCGAAGACCTAACTCCTGACATTTGGAAAGAGACCACGTCCACCAAGTCTCCAAGTCATCACACTGACCAACTTGGAAAAACTCACATCAGGTTTCCCATTCAGAGTACTCAGCTCCAGTAGTAGGTACAACATAGAATTTTTGTAGCAGAAAAATAGAATGAAGCCTAAAATAATAATAATAACAACAGTAATAATAATAGCAAATGCATCGTGTGATAGTGAAACATGTGTACCCAGGTTTATTGCAGCACAACCCATAATGGCTAAATCTTGTAAGCAGCCTGTATGTCCGTCAGCAGATAAGAGGATAAAGAAAGTGTGTTTACATGTACAACTGAGTACTGAGTAAAAAGAAGTGTAAATTTGAGGAAACGGGTACACCCTGATACCATAACTACTTAGTGAAATAATGAGTGATTTCCTTTATGAGAAACAAAGTACACATAATTTAGAGAACAAAATAAAAGATAGTAGAAATGGAGATAAATTTTTGGCAAATGGAAAAGGGGTCTAGAGATGAGAAGGAAGAAATAGGAAATTTAAAAAGGATTAAGATGTGTTATGCACATGTACTGATAATGAGTGTATCATAAATATATGCTGATAAGCTTTCTCAGTTAGATTTTTCTGGGTAGTTTATAGCTACAAATCTTCACATTTATTTCCTTACTTAGCTCTCAGCCTTCTTATTTAAAACTCAGTTATTAGTTATCCTCATTTTACAGATGAGAGTTAGAAAGGCTGAGTAAACTATCCACAGTCACATTGCTAATAAATGGCAGAGCATGTAGCCAGAATTGGCTCTAACCTAGGTTTATCTCATATTGTATGTATGATCTCTATCCTATGTATTTTGATTTATCACCTATATACACACCTATAGATTTACCTATCAACTATGTTTCATTATAGCTCTTCTCTGTCTCTCTCTCTCTCTCTCTCTCTCTCTCTCTCTCTCTCTCTCTCTCTCTCTGAGATAAGTTTAGGTTGGTCTTGAACTCACTATGTAGCCATAGCTCACAGGAGTCCTTGTGCCTTAGCCCCCAAAATGCCAGCATTACAGTTGTGTGCCACTATACTTGATTTGAGTATAGCTATTTCTAAGTCCTCCATGACTGAGGGACCTTTTGGAGGCAGAAAGGTGTACTGACCCAAGTTATGGTTTATATCTAGATGTGCCCCTAAGCCTCGTGCAGTCCTAGGTGGGGCTTTTTGAAGGCAGATGGTTTTAGAGTGTGTGATCTGGGATCAAAGATGTCATGTTGAGGTTGACTCATGTTGCAATGCTAGGCTTGCCTGGGGCCAGTCCCCGCTGAGTGTGAGTGGTACCATTCCTAAGAGTGAGCGGTCTGGAAGGACGCAAGAGGGTTGCTGCTGGTTGTTTGTCTGCAGCTTGCTACCTTCTGCCTGTCCTGCCATGCACTGTTTCTCCTCTGTGACCCCGTTCTGCCACGCCACTCTTGGAACCAGCTGAATATGGACCGAAACCTCTATGAACTATGAGCCAAATAAACCTTTCCTCTTTTAACTCTGGGTGCCTGATATTTTGTCTCAAAAACAAAAAAGTAACTAAAACAACCCAGCTAGTATTTAATTGGGCATTTCTTATGAGCTACGCCTCACAATGAATGTCAAGGATATAGAAATGGAAAATGCATGTGCTGTCATCAAGGACCTCAGGGGAGGTACAAGACAGGTACTTAGAAGTCCCATGAGGAAAGAACTAGGCACAATGAATGGACAGAATATAGTAAAGTTTCCCACTCAATACAAAGAAGGGTGCTCCTAATGGTCAAAACTGTCTGATAATGAAATGGGCTAGAAAGTACAGTTCCTCTCCCAGGAGTGGTTCCAGACAAAGGGAGGCAACAATAGATGCCTGGTTAGAGGGGACTGACTCAGTCCTGCCACAGCTGGTCAGCAACCAGGCCAGGCCAGTACTGTGCTGGGATTTTGCCAGGTGGAAAGGGATAGAGGATGTTGAACCCCAAGGGCCTCCAGGTCTACCATGAAGCTACATCCCCAGTCTTAGGGCTAGTGACTGCAGTGTGTGCAGGGCTAAGGGAGCTAACACGAACTTCAGTGCACCCAGGGATTAGCAAAGGCTGGAAGACATTTCCACTCTTGACCTAAAGGTGCAGGAGGAGCTTCATTAAAAGCAGAAGAGGCGGGGCTGGGGATTTAGCTCAGTGGCGTAAGCACCTGCCTTGCAAGCAGGCTGTCGTGAGTTCGATCCCCGGTACCGATAAAAATGAAAAAGACCAAAAAAAAGCAGAAGAGGCTCCGAGAGTCTCCTGGGGTTGTCAGGTTAGTTGCAATGCCACTTACTCTCCGAACCCAAATGGAAACCAGAGGCCAGGATCCGCGGATAGTGAGGGTTACAGGGGAAAAAGAACCACCGGCTAAAGGGACGCACAGAGGGGCAGACGGACAACGATCAGCCTAGTATTTTAAGGGACTTTTTTTTTTTTTTTTTGTCTTTTTCATTTTTACCGGTACCAGGGATCGAACTCACGACCGCCTGCTTGCAAGGCAGGTGCTTATGCCGCTGAGCTAAATCCCCAGCCCCTAAGGGACTTTATTTTGCAGTTAAAAAAAAAAAAAAAAAGTTTCCCAAAGACTGTAAAAATGATCAATTAGACGGTAGAGGAAACACGAAGATAATCGGAGCTGAGAGGAAAGATCCTTCTGCACGTCCCACACCGCAAGGCCACCCCGGTGCGTTCCGACCGCGCCACCCGCGCTGCTGTCCCCGAGCTCCGGCTGGGCGCCTCCTTTCCAAGCCAGCCATCAAGGGCAGCAGCCCGGTCCCGGCCCAGCTCTCCGAGGGCCGATGCCGACCCACCCGGGCGCCGGTGCCCGCGGGGTCCGCAGGGCCCTGCTGGTCACCTCGCTGGTCACTGGGGGGTTGCCACCACCATTCGGGGTGCTTCGGCTGCCAGAAACGCAGGCTTCCCACGTGCGCGGAGGCGACAAGGTTCGGGTGGCAAGGATCCAAGGCGGAGCCTTCTTCCCCTCCGCGTCCACCCACGCCCGCCCCAGCCCCGACCCAGCAAAGGACACGCACACAAAAAACTTTCGCCGCACTATTAATATATTCGCGTTTCCTCCCACTTTCCCAATGGGCTACCAGCTGCAGAACTCCTGAATAGAAAGCTTAATTGTGCTTTGTCATGCAGAGTACCTCGATTTTCTATAGAAGGTTACAAAGGGCCATTTGAAGTGTTTCTTTGGAGGATAACAGTGACCCATTTGCATAAGGCACCTCAGCGCCCGCCAGACCCAGGTAGCTGCACCGCAGCTCCCAGGCCTCGCGGTACAAAACTGGTGGCCGAGGGCACCCTGCCCCGCCTTGCATCCTCCCTGGGACTTTGCTGTCCTTTCCCGAAGGTCATAGCCAGCCCGGGCAGCTGAGTGGGAGGGCGGGATGCCTGCAGCCTTAGGAACGCCGCACCCTTCTGGCTGACCTCGCTGCAAGCCCCGGCTGACCTGGCCGGTTCCGGCCCAAATGGTGTTTTCCATCCTCTCCCCGCAGGTCCGGGCTCCTGGCGCTCACCGACGCGGACCTGGCTCATTTGCTTCCCACGTAGGGCCCAAGTAAGGTCTAAAGGACCGGGATGATGTCTTGGGTACCACGCTGTGCGTTTCTCCTCCTTGATTGGCAGGGCTCCCTTCAGAATATCTTTTCTTGTAGCTTGTTTTGACAATCCCAACCCAGGTCTGTGTGACATAGAAAGCTAATAAAATTCTAATTTCATTGTTAATCTTATTTCATTGCAGTATAGGTTTTTACCCTCACACCTGCATGGCAGGGTGTAATTCCATTAATAAAAAAATCAACATATTCATTGCATGTCTTTTCCCTGATGATATATTGTGAGCAGTGTGAGTGGAAAAAGAGCCATTTATTCCCACCGTGAATGAGCCTGCATGGGGCGGGAGCTTCACCTGCCCCTTAGTCAATTAGGAATGTATCGAAAAGTCTGGCAGAAAACGAGTTAAATTAACCGTTTGCTAATTTCCTTGTGTCCCTCCTACATAATCCCCCCTTTTCAGCTTGCCCCAGAAATTACCACATGTTGCAAGGTTCAAATAATGCCTAATGAAACAGTGACTAAACGCTTCTCCCTCCAACGCCCTGGGTTAGAGTCCTTCCCCTAAGCCTTCAAAGACTGCAAAGCCCCGGTCCTGATTCTTGTACCAAAAAAAAAAGTATAAAGTACATTTCTTTGACAGGGACTCAACATCTAAACCATCGATAACTCTGGGTCCAGGGTGAGGGGGTATGTTGCTGCTCAGCCACTTGCGGTCACTAACCTTGGGTGTGATCTAGGCATGTCTGGGCCTTCGTGTGGCCACTGCTTTAACGTCCTATCCTGCAAAGCTGGGTCCTCTGATTAGCAACCTTGACCTGCTTAGGAACCAGAGTAGACTGGGAGAGAGAGAGAGAGAGAGAGAGAGAGAGAGAGAGAGAGAGAGAGAGCGCCAAGAGAGACCAGGAGGAAAGCAGATGTAGAAACAGGAAAGAGACAACAAACAACACATCATGTAAGTTCAAATAATTTCTCCCAAGTTAAAAACCATGTGTTTCCCTTAAGAAACTCATCAGTGCTCAGTCCTTGGCAAAGGCTTTCGGAAGCCTAGAGAAGTGTAAGACCCTAATAATTAATTGTGGTCATTAATTAATGAAGGAGGAAAAGGGGGAGGTGGCTTGATGCCGCTTGACCCCAAACAATTTAAATTAGGCTTTGTGAAGGTGGTCCCCTAAAGCAAGCCCTCCCCCTCCTTCCTAGTCTTTTTTTATTTCTAGCTCTCAAAAATTTCCATTATAATCCGCAGCTGTCTGGGGCAGCCGTGCAGCGCTGACTAGCTCCAGCTCTGCCCAACAAACTGAGGCCAGGCTGGCTTGGGCTTTGGACCCAGCAGCCGCCCGTGGGCACCGAGTTCTTTCCCACCGCAGCAACGCCCACCTGCCTTTTCTGCTCTTGCACCTGCTGTGGGTTGTTTCTTCTTGAACTTCAGAAATCAACTACTGTAGTTGCCTAAGAATTAGTCTCGCAACAGTGCTCACAGGCTACTACGTACTGCTTCCTCTCTGTCCTCTCCTCTCTCTCTCCCTCTCTCCCCCTCTGTCTTTCATTCCCCTCTCCCCCTCCTTCTTCCTCCCTCTCACTAGAGAGTTGAGTTCCCTATTTGAAATGGTGCAGCTAATACAAAGTCATCAAAGCACTATGGTTCTTGTCTTAAAGTGACAGCTCGCTTTATGGGGCTGTTTTAAATACTCCCCCTGCTTTTCAATGTCTCTCTATCCATCTTTGTCTGCTCTTCAGAAAAGGGGACAATATAAAGCCCAGCCTGGCGAGCTCCCCATGCTCAGGCCTGGGCAGTGCCAACCTCCGCCTTTAAGCAGATTGAAATTGTCACTGTTTCATTAATCTGAAACTAGTTACTTTCCTAAGCACACAGCACACACTTCCGATTTGCCAGGATTCACTCAGAGGAGCCCCTGGGGCTTTCCTGGGTTTGGGATTTGGAAGGCTCAACAAAGGTACTACAGGGTTCAAGGGAACATAAGGCTCAGCTAAAAGAAAGCTGAGAAAGAAAGGCAGTGCCCGGTGGAGAAGGCCGCCACTGCCTTCAGTATATAAGGCAGCACAAGGCCTCATTCTCAGAGACAATGGGATACCCAGAGTTTTGGAGGATTCGCTTGAGTTTCAGGAGTCTATTCTGATGGGAACAGATAAGGATGTCTCTTTGCTTCATGTGGCTTACCAATGAGGACTGCAAGGTCTTATAAGTTTGGATTTTCTTTCTCCAGATAAAAGAAACTTGCATTAGTATTTCTTAGGAAGCTGGATTGTTGTTTTATAGTTTTTGGTTTTTGTGTATTCATCTGAGCTCTGATTTCCTAGGAGAGCTGCGTTTCTGTTCTTCTTTGGCCCCTGTTATCAGCTCCACGAGCCAGGGCTTTGAGTGTGGGAGCTTTCCATGACACACGCTGCCTCTTTCTTTTCATACAAAAGACAATACAAAAGATGCTTCTACTTTTTATATTTCCAGCTGTCTCAGAATAGCACGTTTTTTAGATTCCATTCCATGTAATTTAGGGAAGAGCCGTGGGCATTTTGTAAAGAGAAGCTCAATTTTCAGTAATGTGAGCCTAAAGATTTATAAAATAGATTTATATTAAATTATGTTAATAGAAGCCTAGTAAATGTACCAATTAATTGCATGGAAAAATGTTCCTTTTTAAAAGGTCTGTCACCTTAACAGGTACATTCAAAGATTCCAGTGAATAATGAAGATAGAACAATTGCTTTGATGCACTGAGCTGCATTCATCGACTAGGACAGCTTTGGCTGTGTTTGGAGAAGATGGGAGGAGCTCCTTTTCAGGGAGTGATTGCTCCTTTAAACCTAGTTTCTTCTAGCAAATAGTTCCCTTGGAAGAGTGTGTCACTCCTTCTCTGTCCTAGGCTGGGCTGAGCTCTCTCCAACTCCAAGCTCTCCTCCCTCTCCCCTGATGCTCATAGGGTTTCTCCTTGTCCTGGCTACTGGTGCCTTTCCATCTGCCTCAAAGAGCCCTCTCAAGAAATGCCACAAAAGGTGAATGAAACCTGCAAGAAAGGTAGAAGTTGGCAGCAAAAAGGAAAAACCTACTGAAAATTACTCTTTCCACCTATAAGACCACCACCAGTTTGTTTGTTCCCTACTCTTCTCCAGTCCCCAAACTCATATGTACACGTGCATGACACACATCTACACAGTTCACATGTACACACAGTCCCAATGCCCCCCCCCACTTGCCATGGCCATTTTTAGTAAAACAACACCTTTCTGGCATCGTCTAACCAGTCATAGTGGCTCAAATAGAGTGCATGATCCTAGTCAGATATAATTGGACAGAACTGGCCTGGAGTTAGGGGAAGAGAAAGACAGAGAGTATCAAAAACTGAAAACTTCACAAACATTAAAATGGGAGGGAGATGCTCAGCCTGCAAGAAGAATCCTGGAGAGGAAAAATCTACGGAGGCGAAGTATCCATCCTCTAGCTCACTGACTACCCCCAAACAGGCTACTGGGTTCCTTCTGCCTTTGCCCTTTGTTAAGATTAAGAAGTCTTGCCCGGGGCCACTGTCCCTTGGACTCGGGCACGTGTTGGTCACTGAGTGGGAGGGTAGAGGGGAAAGGTCTCTGATCTTCCTCTCCACTCTGAATGTCTGGGCTGTGCCAGGGCCTAGAGGTGAGAGGTGAGAGGTCATACTTTCAGCCTTCTACCCAACCCCCAGTGCTTTCTCTATTTAAAGTTCTTACTTTAAATAGACTTGTTCTCAGATGGGGACTTAGCCAGGCACACTAATTGTTCCTGTGGTTCACCCCTTTTCCCTTGGCAGCGTAAGTTCTTGGGTTCTAGTTCTCACTTTTGATGTTTTTCTCTCCCCTTTACATATTTTAAGACTCTACAAGGTCTTGTACTGGGTGAAAAGTGTTCTGTTTCTCTTTTCAAGCAGAACCCAGGGTTTCCAATTAGCCATGGTGGTGACCCTTTATATCTGAAATCTTCTTCTTGTTGACCTATGGAAAAATGCCACTTGGATTGTTTACCTAAAGTGACTTAGCAGATTATTTGTGTTACTGAATTTGTATGTTTATTGGTTTGTATCTTATTGGTTTAAGTATTCACCAGTGTGAAACTATAATGGATCTTTGCAATCAAACTCCAGATTTGTGATTTTCTTTTAGGGAGGGGTCAGGAAGGATGTAAAAATCTATCCTGATAATGTAAGAAAACACATGCTCCCCTCCAAAAGTGATTTTTAAAAAAGCCACCCCAAGGAGAAGGAGGATCTCTCTGGGAACCTCAGAGAAGTTTTCTTTATTTGGAGGACATTCCAGTCAGAGATAGCTATCTTTGCTTGAATCATTTTGCCAGTGGAGAGCACTATATTGTCTATTGTCTCTTCAGGGACCAGACCATGTTAGCAGGCCAAAAGCAGCCTTCGAGGGCTGGTGCACAGGTCTCTTTGTCAGGTGGCAGAGCAGGGCCTGGAGGACAGCCTAGCATAACAAGTGCGCTGCTCCTCAGTCTGAGCTCCAGGCCTGGGTGCAGACCAGTCCTGAACTTGAGAAGGGCCAACAGGAGCACAGGGCGGTCAGGGGTCTGTGCGGCTATGCAAGGGAAGGGGGCGGAGAGGTCTGCCCACAGCCCAGATCAAGCTTTGCCGTAGGCTGGATTGTGGAGAGCAGCAGCAGCAGGGGCTTTTTGTCCTTTTGGATTTTCCCCGTGAAGGAATTATTCTTAAGTGCCTGTTTTTTGCGCCTGCAAATTCCCTTCCTCCCAACCTCTGTTCTTTCTTGAAGAAAGGCCTGTTTCTTGCGGAAAAAAGGAATCAAGATCTTTAGCAAAGGTGGCACATCCATGTCTCTTTTTCGAAGCAAGCTGCACGAGGGGCCTTGTGTGAGAGGCTAGAGGACAGAGATCTAGAGGTGAAAGCTTCCCCAGACTCTGGCAGGCAGGAAGGAGCCAAGAACCTAGGCGCACTGTGTTAGACAAGCCCAGCTCACTGCCCAAGTGCAGGCAGCCCTGGGTTTAGCAGAACTCCTGCCCCAGAAGACAGTGCCCAAGACACCTCCTGTGCCCAACAGAGAGTCTGGAAACAGGATCCTTTCTCTCCCTCCCCCTCCTTGGAGGGAGGAGATAGAAACTCAAGGCCATGTTCTCCTTCTTTTCTCCTCTTTAAGTTTCCAGTTTTAGAAGCTCAGAGTCTCCTGGTAATGTTTCAGTTAGGATATAAAGTAAATCAAACCAAAAGAATTGTTGTGGGGGCCACGGACTTAGCTCAGTGGCTCAAGCACTTGCCTGGTAAAGCACAAGGTCATAAATGTCACCCCTGTTGCCATAATGTGAACAATACCCATGGCTTGAACTAGTTGGGTAGCATTTTTATGGAAAGTAATCAGAAATCTTACCCACCTGTGGGTGCTAGGGGGACTCAGATCTCCTAGTTTCTAACTGTATCACATCTTGCCCTTAGACACAGGCCACACTGCTGGGGGAGAAGGGGTGTTGGAGGAAGAGTTAAGTACTCCTCACCCAGCCCTGGGAAGGGAGGGACAGAAGTGGGCCAACAAACAAACCCAAGAAAGAGTTCAAAGCATCTCTGGGCTGTTCCAGAAATATGAAATTGTAGCTCTTTAGGCAAAATATTCCCTTGTCCGTCAGTTTCAAGGGGAAACCCAGAATATTAAGCTTTTTAGTCACCTGTGGTATCATCTGTATGTTTCCTCATCCTCACTTGGGACTCCTTGGGTGGGTTGTTGCTATGCCAACGCCCACTGCAACAATACCAGTTTCTTCGCATAACTTAGGTTTTAGCACTCAGAGAAATGAGAAAGAAGAAAATGAATACTAGGGAGGGGATTTTTTCACCTTTTCTTGCCAAAGGAAATATTCACCTGTCATTACTGTTACTGTTGCTCTAAATGGAAAGAAGTTGTCCTTCTGGGATGAGGAAGCCACCTGTTCTGAGTGCTGGGTGCCCCTAGTAAGGGCATCAGGACTGACAGTGTCTTCCTGACAGATGCTTCTGTTGCACAGAAAACCTTGAAAGCCACAGGCCCCCTCAGCAAGAAACCCACACCCCCAAGCTGCAGCGCACTTTCCTCTCAGGCCACAGGCTCTTTCTTCCTGTCAGTGTCTTTCTCTAGCCGTGCAAGAAGGGACAACAGGAGGAGAACAAACATCACAAATTTAAAATCCTGTATTTTATTTGTTTAAATAAATATAAATATAAATTTTATATAAAACTATTCACATACGAAGGGACTTCCAGCGACTTGGATTTAAATTTTTCCCCGGGCGAATTTTCAGAATGCAAGACCCTCAGGATTTAATTTTCTAAGTTGTTCACAACTTCAGTGGTTTCACTTCAAAATAACTATGTAAAAACTGAAGGAAGCCCCCGTGCGCTCACCAAGTTCAGAAAGATGGGTGGAGACATGACATGCGCTTTCAAAAACCCCATAGAGTGTTAAACTTAAAACAACCCTGTTATTTCTCTGTTACGTAAGACAGTTGGAGTCTAGATTATTTACATTTTTTTTAAAAAACTATCTATAACTCCGAATGGGGCTCTAAATAAAAAGCTCAGGAAGAGGATGTGGTGAGTGAGGCCCCGCCCTGAATTCCCCAGGACCCCCGGCCAGCTCCTTCTGCACTTGTGAGAAAGGGGATGAAGGCGACTGGAGAGACTTTTGGTCCCTAAATGCCCCAATTTGGCATTGTGGGGTTGGGGTGGGGACTGCCAGAATCAAAGGTTTGAGGGGGGTGGGCCCCTCATAAGGGGGAAATCTCCTTGTCATCGTTAGGGGATGCTGGTGACAAGGAGTCTTCATCCTCCGAGCGTGCATAGTGCGCTTGGCTACCGACGCATTTGCAGCCCGCGTGACTGTTTCTCTGGGTACCCTTCCCCTCCTTTTTGTGCTTCACCCGGCGGTTCTGAAACCAGATTTTCACCTGCTTCTCCGATAGGTTCAGGTAGGTAGCAATTTCGATCCTGCGGAGACGAGACAGGTACATGTTGGAGGAGAATTCCCGCTCCAGCTCCAGGAGCTGCGTGCTGGTGAACGCTGTTCTCATTCTCTTGCCGTTGGACACCTGGCTGGTGTCCGAACCTCCTGCGGGCGTCAGGGAGAGAAGAGGAAAGAAGACAGGAGGGTGAGAGAGGAGAGATGAGCGCAGGCAGGGGCTCTCCCCGCACTGCCATGCCCTCAGAAGGACGCATCTCAAGGACCCAGCCAATCTAACCCCTTCGCTCTTTCCCGTCCCATGGCAAGTCTATGCTTATCGAGGAAGGGAAAAATCAGCGCTACGCAAGTTCTGGCCTTTGAGGAGCAGGACGCGAAGTTAGAAGATTAAAGAGGACTGTGAGCTTGCACCCGTCTCATCCACTCCCGAGAGGCGTGCACCCCAGCCCAAAGCACTGGGACTTTTAATCAGCCTCAACGCGGGATGTCACACTCAGGTTCGAACACACGCACCCTAAACCTGAGCCAGTTAACCTACATTTACTACGCAGTCCTGTTCGTGTCCCCAAGGCACTGATAGTGCGCGGCAGACGCGCAACTGCAGAACGAAGCGCAGCAGGCTGTGTGGACAGCTTGGCGAGCTACTTTCCACCTTCGTGAAATTGCTGGGGGAGGATTCCATAATTACTCCTTCCTCCCCGCCCCTCCCCCGAGCTCCCACTTCCTCCACTGGGGGCACAAAGTTTGTTCCTGAGTGCGCAAAAGGCGAAGCGCGCAGGTGCCTGGAGACCCCGCCCTACCCATGGTGAGGCAGTGGAACCTCCGCGGATCTGCCACGTTGTAGGTGGTGGCTGCGCAAACAGGTGCGTGGTGCTGCGGGTGCCCCAAGGCTGCGGCCGCTGCAGCCGCTGCTGCCGCCGCCGCCGCAGCCGAAGCGGGCTGCTGGGGCTGATGATGATGATGGTGCGCGTGGCTCACCCGCGGGCAAAACTGCGCGTCGCCGGGGCCCGAAGAGAACTGGCTCTTGAGCAGAGGCAAGGTCCCGGTGCCCCCCGTCGCCCCGCTGCCCCCGACCCCTGCATCCCCAGCCCCTGAGCCTCCGCCACCAGCGCCCGCGGGCGCGCGAGAGGAGTGCAGGTGCGAAGTGACGCAGAGCGGGCACACGCAGAAAGCGCCGCTTTTGCGGGACGGGCAGCCGGGCCCGGACACCGACATCACCAACGGGGATGGCATGCCCAGCGGGATGAAGAAATCCGGGCCCGGGTGCGGTTCGGGCAGCGGGGGCGCGGGCCGTGAGGAGTCCTTGATGATGAGCGAGTCGACATAGAAGGAGCGCGACATGTCGGGAGGGACCGATGGCTGCAGGCCCGCCGGCCTGGGCACCCCTCCCCTGCGGTGTCCCGAGCTCTGCCCCGGAGGCGCCGACGCGGGCGGGCAAGCCCTTGGGGAGGCGGAGGTGTCGGCGTCTGGGCCGCGAACAAAGGGGTCCCGAGAGAGGGCTGGTCCTCACGTCCCCCGCCCGGCGCCCCGGCTCCGGGATTTTATAGCCCCCACTCCGGCACGTGATGCTGCGGAACACCGCTCGGCTCCCGCGGCTCCGCGGCTCCCCACCCTCGGGATAGGCTGCCCGCGTCTCCGCGGAGCAGCGAGGAGGGGCGGGCGCGCGGCGGGGAGGAACGCGGGGGGAAGGGAGGGTCTGCAGGGGGGAGACTTTGCAAAGTGTAGGTTTTGTTAATTTCCCGGGGAGGGCGGCCTCCTCCTCCTCTTTCTCCATGCTTTCCCGAGAAATCACAGCTCAGCGCCTGTATCCTACAGCACCCTAGCCCAGAGCAGGCCCGACTGGTCTCCGCTCCCAGCCGCAGGGCTCACCAGGTGGGATGCTCAATGCTCTGGGCCCCGGTGCCAGGGTGTCTGCGGCGCAGTGAATTATGAGACCTGAGCTCTGGCACAGGGTTTGCGGGAGGTAGACTGGTAGCAGCGGTCTAGTCCTGAGAGTGGCTAGAGCTACGTTTACAGCTATCTGTTCCTGTCTCCCAGCTTTTGGAGTTAGCCAGTTCATGTGAGCGGTTCGTTCACAATGGGCCTGGGCAATGAACGGTGAGCCTTTGGCCCTCGAAGCCACCAAAAGTTTCATTATAAACTCGAAAAGAGCTAAAGTGCCTTTGTACTTAAGGCCCTCCTGGGAATAGGCAGACCTAGGACTCTTCTATTCTAATAGGCAGCTCCCTACCTAATAATTAGGAGGGAGGGAGAGAAAGAGATCGAGGTCTCAGCCTTTTTTCCAAGATTTGGAAACAGGATCCTAGGACCAAACACCTACCACGGGTTGGGGGATCTGTTCCTTTCATTTGCAGTCATCTTGGGCAGCTGATGAGGCTAACCGGGGAGCACTTTCCTTCTGTATCCCCAAACCCTAAAAAGGAGGAAGGGATGCAGGCAGCCACTCACAGAATCCTGCTTCTGGAAGGAAGAAGTGGTAAAGGAAATCTGCCTTGGTGCACACATTTGTGGGAACAGGTTCATGCTTCCAGCTAGAGACAGAGAGTGTGGATGGCGTGGCTGGGGCTCTGGATCCCAGGGAAAGACTGGGCACCGAGGTGACAGCTGTCTCTTTTTTTTCTACCCCTACAGAAAAGCAAGACTGAGCAACAGCTACAAGTCGGATCTTTCCCCCAGAATGACTAACTTCAGGCCTGCATTCATGAAAGTGCTAAAAATTTGAAGACAGGACTTGGATCACTTGAGGGAACAGAATGCCCCAAAACAGAAGAGCAGCACCGGCTGCAGGCACAGTTCTGTCTCTCCGTCTTCTGTCTTTCTTCCCCTTTCTATCTCTGTGACTATCTCTCTTGTCTGCTGGAGAAGTGTAATTGGGTTGTAGGGACGCCCCGCTCTGGGGAGCCCAGGATTTATGGATGGCAATTAAAGTTTTATGAATTGCAGCTGAGGCTGGTTATTGAGCTATTTGAATGTGATTAGAATTCAATTAGAAAGCGGTTAGTGGATGGTGGGTCTCCAGAGTGTAAACAGACAGCTATTCCAGAAATGTGCTAATCCAACATCTTGTGACAACAATTAGGGAGTCTGGGGCTTAACGTGGGGCGGCTCAGCTGTAACTACTTTTGTACCACAAGGTTGGCTGATGCAGCCTTTAGAGTCTCAGCCTCACCCCAGCCTGCACAGCCCAGTATAGCCAGGCCTTGTTTGGATAGCACCATCCAGGCAGTCCTCCACGCTACTCCAGCCCTGGGAAAAAGATTCGGAGTTCAATAATTGAGAGAGACTTTACAGCAAGGTGTTTTTTAAAAAGCCTAAATTGTCTAAATAATGGATAGATTCTCACCTCTTTGATTTTTTTTTTTTTTTTTTTTTGAGAGTAATCACTTGCTGCCTTTTTTCCTCTGGGTTAGGCAGATTATCCAGTCTGTTGGGGAGGGGGTGACACTTGTGTCACAATACTCCAAGAGGTTTTGGAGTATGTTCATCTGCTAATATGCTACAAATCTCGCTTGTGTGCAGATTGTTTTTCTTAGAAAGAATCTTAATTATGTAGTGGACTTGTGCATCTCCTTCAATTTATGTCTATGGAAATATTCAGTTCCAGTGCCAAGGTATTTTGAGAAAGGTGAAGGGCCCAGAGTTTGGGTTTTGTTTGTTTTTTCATTTGTGGCGTGGGGAGTGTGCAAGGGTTGCAGCTGCTTATACAACCAGACTGAGGCTGCACATAGGACTATTTTTGTCTGAGAAACTTGCTCATAGGGTTCCTGGTTAATTGCTTGGGCCCACCAAGAGCAAGTATTTTGGGATTGGGTCCCTGCATAGTCTATCCTCTTTTCTGTAGTTCTTTTCAGATCACCGTGCCTCCCTATCATTCTCTTGCCTCCTTGAATATAGACCAATTATCAGAAGCCAACCCTACCTACCCTGCAACACCCCCCCACCCCCTTACCCCCGCCCCCAGCCTACTATTCCCTGGCTTGACAGGACTGCCATTGGGCTGGCCCAGCCTGACTAGGGAGCATCGTGCCAAGCTGCTCAGAGCCTGTCCTCAGCCTTCTCCTAAGAGAGACCTGGTAGACTATCGGCGTGTGCCCACATTGCTTGCGCGGCTGCACAATTTTATTTCTCAGTGATTCTGTCCGATAAAATTTCATCGTCCATTAAGTAATCCCCAAAATGAGAGCTCTTATGAGCCTATAATGAGCTCTAATTGCCACGACTCAGGGAGCCACGTGGAAGGATTTATTTGGTATTAAGCAGTTGGGTACAGAGTACAGGCTGTTACCTAAGCCATTACTTTCATAATTCAAGGAGAAAATTAGTTCTTTCTAAAGGGAGGGGTAAATCCTTTGATTTCCTCCCTCTCTTCAGGATGGTAGAGGATCGCTTTGTCTTCTTTGAGTGCAAGGCAGTGTCACAAATGTAAAGGTAACAAACTCTCCCCTACCTCCTCCAAGCCAGACCACCCCCGTCCTGCTTCAACTTAGGAAAAAAAAAAAAAACAGTTCTAAAAAGTGTAACTACCCCTGCCTTCTGGCCTCTGGATTCTTCAGTTTGCAGCTGAGACAGCAGTTCCTGTCTTGATTCCAGGTTTCCAAAGGGCTTCCCATACTTTTCCCCTCCTCTGGGGTGGAATCTGACCTGAAGTCCACCTGCAGTTCTGATTTCCATTTCTTCCCATTTCCTTTCTCGGGCTGAGTCCAAGGAAAGTAAAGGATGGCGACAGCGTTGCTTATTCCACAGGCCCCGCAGTTCTGAGGGCCGATGTGCGTGGCTATCTTTTAGACTATCTTTGCCCCTCCCTTCAATCCCCAAAATGCTCACTCCTTTCCATCCCGTCTTTTTTCCCCTCTGGGTTTCAGCGTTTCCCCACTTGGTTCTCTCTCTCCAAATGGAGGCTGTGTGCAGGGCGGGACAGCTTAGGAGTTGGCGGGGCTGTCTCAGATTTATTTGGTCCTCTTACATTGATTTCATATTAGTTTCCAAAGCGATGAATGATCTCAAAGCTGGGTTTTGTTAGGGGAACACAAACAGGAGACAGAACTTACTTGCCCCCAGCTCCCTTTAATGAGGTCATTATCAAAGCGTGAACAAGTCTATGAATGTTTTATTGAAAGCGCATCGTTAACTTGTATCCATCCTTTTCTCCGAGTGGCATTGTGATATTGCTGTCTGTGGCACATCTTACCCGATATAGCCCGAGATTTCCCCATTCTCTGTAACCAGGCAACCCTTTCTGAATACCCCAAAATTGAAAAGAACCGCTTAGTCTTCAAGAAAGTCCTCAATAATAGTGGAAAAGAACAAAGATCCAGGAGACAACAAAATGCCACAGGGGTGACTTTTCATGAGCAATTATCTCTCATTAATCAGAAGAACAGCTGCAATATTAATTTTCTCTCTTTCTTCCTCTCTTTTCACAGTCCCCAACATTTGAATAATCATAAATTTTGATTTTATGAAGGAGTCACATTTTCAGGGACTCACAGGAAAACACCTACCTAGGTGAAGAAGAGAAAATGCTCTCATTTTATTTTATTTTTTTGTTTGGGTAAAGCTGCCAACAAAGCAAAATGGAAAAAGAATTAAAATGAGAAATGCCAGAGAAAATGCCCCCCTCCTACGGCTGCTGAGAATCAGGGCTGCTTTTTCCTCTACCCCCTCCTCTCAACCAGCCCTGCCCTTCCTCCCTCCCTGGCCCATTCCCGAGCTCTGCTCCGGACAGGGCGGAGGGAAATGTCCCCGGTGTCTGGCGTGGGAGTTTCAGCCCTGCTTCTGGCCGTTTCACTTGCAAACGTGAAGCCAAGCGTTGTGATCTGACCAAAGACACACTCTCTGGGCGTAACTTGCATTGTGACCATCAAAAGCCCGCCAGCCCTGGATGAACTGAGACGTGCATTCAACAGAATCGGGGCGCTCGCTTTCCTTTCAGGCTCTGGAGAGGCGATTGTTCAGGGGACGTGTAGCCAGATTGGAAAACGTGGGTCCCCAGATAACGCTGTAACCTGCAAGCCAGCTTGGAAGAGTAAAAAGAATCTCATTAAAGCTCAGGCTGCAATTAGCAAGCACACGCTCATAGAGAAACCAAGTCCTCTTGAAAAGAGGGCAGTTAGCCCCAACATTCCTGCACCAACTGAGCAATGGGGCACTCAAGCACCCGCCGGCCGCTGCTGGTCAGCCGCCCCAGGACTGCTGCTGCTTTTGATGCAGATTCCATCATAGCCTTCCAGGGATAACGCTGCAGCCCGTGCTTATGCACCACCCAAAATGATCTTGCTTCTGCCTAGTGTTTATTCAGAGCGGATGGTCCTTTGAGAAACCTGAATTCGCCTTTGTGTTCACCATAGTTTCAAGAGTTCAATTCAGCCCTGGGAGGGGGGGGGGTTCTTCTAAGAAAGGAGTGAGGGGTTTGGCTCAGAATTTCAAGGAAAGCCCAGTCTCCCAGTCTCTTGGCCCTCCGAGTAGAATTTCGATGGCACAGAATGCTCACCATAGAGTCTCTCTGTTCCCCACTTCACCTCAATTATTTGCCCACCCCCAGATCCTCCAGCCTAACCAGCCAAACCTCTCCCACCCTCGAAACACTCCTCTGTCATCACAATAAAATTTATTGGGTACCTACTCTGTGCTCTGTGTGCGCTCAGCGCCACGGGGAGCCAGTCTGAAAAGGCCAAGACAGTATCCAATAGAATATTGTTTCATTTCAGCAACAATGGCCTGAGGTGGGAACAATTATCCAGATAATTGAAGCAAATGCCCTATCTCCCTCCTCCTCTCTCTAGTTCCTCTGGTACTCACCATTTTTTTATTCCTCTTTTCAGGGATGGTGTTTTTTGCATGAGGGGGAAGAAGAAGGGAAGAAAAGGTTGGAGTTATTCACAGCTTAGAATTCCCTACTTCCCTTGGCCTAAATATGATGCACGCATTGGGCAGGAATAGCTGCTTAATCAGAGATTAAGACCGGTTTTGTTTTTAGTTTTACCAAAACGCAAGTAAGCCTTAAGCAATTTTAGCATCCAGCTTTTCTGGTTTCCAACCTTGGTCATCTACAAAAATTACCTAGAAGGCTTTATAAATACTGTATGCCAATCAATACTCTAGAGATTTTGATTTAATGATGTGAGGACCGAATAATTAAGGACTGATAACTGATAAATCTTCCCTACCACTGCCCCTTGTCCCGGAACCTGAAAGGATTAATTTAACCTCTGGAGGCTCAGCCAGACATTTGATAGTTGGAAGGGTGTATTAAGCGCCTACTGCACACCAGGGTCTGTGCCAGGGAATTCCCTAGCATAAGACCAGCCCCCGGGAGTTTCCAGGATGTTAAAAGAATCAACAAATCAGTTTGGAGCTGGTGAGTTTTTACAAAAGGTCGTGGGAACATGAAAGAAAAGCCCAAGGGGCTCTGGGAGTTGATAAAACAGAAGCCACCAGGGACATTTAAAGAGAGATCTACAGGATGAGCAAGTGTTGGTGTTGGAAAGAGGGATGGGGACTGTGTTTTGGGCCACTGAAGGGCATGCACAAGAACCCAGAGGAGTTTCTCTTGGTTAACTGCAAGAACTGAAAGGAGGCCAAGGAGAATGGAAGGAGAATTTCAGTTTCTGTGTCTGTGAAATAGGAAAAAAGTCCACTGTGAATAAAGACTACCACAGGGTCTGGTGCCTGTTGCCTGGTAAGAGCTTCTGATGTCTTTAATATTATTGTTGTTGCTGTTGTTAGAGACCTGCAGTTGCACGGGCTCTTCATTTTTTGCAGTGGAGGTATCACAGCCTCTGGGCTTGGCAATGGGACACCTGGGAGCTGGAGTTGTTATTCCATTATTTCTGGGTCCCTGGGCACTCTTACAGGCTGACTTTTTGCAGCTCAGTGGCTCCTGCATAGCCAGTGCCTGCACCCTGAAGGCACCCAGCGCATGAATTCTTTTGCCTTTGGCTTCTGGATGTACTTGTGTTCTGCAGCCCCACCAACCTCACCTGCAAGGGGCACTTCAGCCGCTCCCACTCCCCATCCAGCCCCCCACTTGTCCTGGTCATCTCCGTTGGAGCCTGTCTTAAATTTCAAACCATTCCAGTGGCTTCAAGAACCCTGCTGCCAACTTTGATTCATACCCACCTGCTTCTCAGGAGGAAACGGGCAACGCCAGCGTGTAACAGTCCTCACAGCCACTGTATCACAGCTCTTGTTGTGTCTCAGGCCCCGACCCATGACCTTGCCTGCATGACCTCAATGAATCTGCCCAACAGTCCTATGTAAAGCGCCATTATCATAGCTTTTGTGGAACAGAGCAGTCTTACTGAAGGGTCAAAGAGCTACCAAAGTTCACAGCTAGCCATGGCAGACCTGCTGTAGGGGCCTGAAGTCTTAAGCAGTAGATAATACCCTCTCCTAATAGCACCTATCGTGTATGAGCACCTACTGTATAACAGATTGAGACGCTGACTCAAGATGTTGCTTTGGAAGTAGGTACTTTAATAATTTACTCATTTGGTTTTTTTCACTCCTTGATTACTGGGGCTTTCCTGCCTATGCAAAGTTTCAAGGACCAGACTAATGTGGTTCATATGAAACAGAAGGTATACAAAGCGATTAAGAAGTGCATACGGAACGTGATTGTTTTACTCTTCTGGACCCACAATATAATAAAGCTCTGAAAAACATCCAGAGCAGATGAAAGCAGTTATCTTCCTCTTTTATTTCAAAAGTCCCTACGTGGGTTTATCTGGTTGCTGTCTGGGTATCTCTGCTAGTTCACTGCGAACTGCTGGGCGGCGTAAGCTGTTTTGTTTACTTACTAGTGTGTGCCAGGATGGCCTGCCCAACCTGATGTAGCCTGCAAGGGTAATTCATATTGGTTGCACGATACCTGCTTTTACAGGGAAACCAAAGCTCTGAGACACTATGCAACTCTTCCAAGGCCACATTTCAAGGGCAGGAGACAGGAATCGAACCAAGGTTTCTGAATCCCTTTTGCAACTATCCCTGTGTGCGGCCAAAAGGGACTCTTTGGACAGGAACCTGCGCTGCGTGGCCCAGGTCAGTCCCTACTCCCGCAGGCTGGAGCGACACAGCGAGGCCGAACAGGGAGAGGCCTGAGCGGCCACCGGGGAGGACGCGGGCTCCGGGGCTGTGGAGGCTCGGGGAGCCCGCTCCTCCCCAGCGCTAGCTCCCACTGATCGAGGAGCCTAACGCATTCCCTTCCTCTGGGGGACTCGGTCTCTTCTCGGCTAACTTGCTTCTCTCGGGGAAACCAAGCGAACCTGAACCCGATCCCCCTGAGTCAAGCTCTGCAAACAGCCCCAGCCCTCCCGAAGGGCACCCACACAGCGCAGCGCGAGGTGAAGGCTGGGCACGCTGGCCTCCTCGAGACAAGTGAGCACGCGCGAGCGCGAAGGCGCTGCGTGAGCGGTTTGTGTGCATGCGTGGGCGTGGGGAGGGGATTGAGCGTGTGAGTGCGTGAATTTACGTGAGTTAGGAGTCAGCTCGGCCGTGAGAGTGAAGGTGTGGCTAGGTGTGCCTGAGAGTGTCCTCAAGAGGTGAGGAGCGCATCTGAATGATGAGTGTCCCGCGGGGAGCGAGCGTGTGGGGATTGAGTGGATGGAAATCCGGATGGGAGGTTAAGAGGCTGGGTGTGGGGATGTGAGGCCAGGGGGTAGGAAGGCAGTGTCAGGGGAATCAAAGTGTACCTGAATGTCTTGTGCATGTGAGGACATGTGCGTGTCCTGCGTGGCCACCCTCTCCCCTCACACGGTCTGGTAGCTGTGCCTTCCTGGAAGTGGGCTGTGGGTGGGCGGTGATGCAACCTGGCTGGCTGATGCTGGGACTTCCTGACTCAGAAGTGTCTCTAATCCCCCTGGTCAGAGTCTATAGACTGCCAACCTGGAAGATCTGGGCTTATCACCTGGGGCTCCCTTTTTCGTTTGCCCAGTTTTGCTCACTCTTGGTGAGAATTTATGTTGTGTTTACAGTATGCCAGGCTGTGCTTTAAGTGGTGGAGAAACCCAAGCACAGTAGCTTACATCATCATAGAGATCTCACTGGGTCTTTGAGCTCTTCTGTTTGAAATCACTTTGCAGGATACCAGTGATACAAACACAAACTTTGGCCTCTGCTGTCATGGGGAAATTCTAAGACAGTGATGGTAACAAGAGATTGTTTTGAAATGAGTGCTAATCTATTCTAGCTCCATCCTAACCTCAAGCTTTTCACAGAACATTTGACCTTGGGCTTGGATTTAGGGGGTCCTGGATGTGCCTGCGCTCTTTGATCATGGAAGCATAACACTTTTCACAGGTTGGTTGCAAGTGTTGAGTTAGGTCATGACCATCTTTGGCACAGTACCTGGCACATAGCACTTGTATACACTGTGGTGATGGTGTTGGGATCTTCCTGTCTGATGCAAAGTTGTGGAGAAGACATGCTGCATTTATGGACTACAGTATTCAGGACATTACCTGTAGATTTAAGTTAGTCTGTGTATGATTTATATCCTGCTTCTACGAGGGTCAGGCTGCATCCGATGCTTACACTGAGATCGTATCAAATTTTAAGACTTCACCATAGCAAAAGAAACGATCATGAGAGTGAAAAGACAAGTTACAGAATGGGGAAAAATTTTGCTAGCTATTCCTTAAAGGACCAATATATAAAGAACTCAAAAAGAAAAAAAAAAGCCTCAAATTTAAACACCCAATCAAAAACTGGACAATTTCCCTGGTGTTACCATTTTTTTTTCTAATCTCTCTCTCCCTCTCCCTTTTTTTTTGGCCATTTCTTTCCCTTTCCCCTCCCCTATTCCTTGTTCCCCTTCTCATCTGAACATTTTGTTCCCATTTCCCAATGTCTGTTATATATTTTGGTCCCTATTTATACTTTTAATTTCTCACACCAGAGAAACAATGCAGTATTTAAATGTATGTGTCTGATTTATTCCACTTAAGAGTGTGGTCTCTAGGAAGAGCCACCCCCACACTCCCCCAGACCCCATGAGCCAGCAGGGGCCCAGTGGGCCAGGGAAAGCCACACACAGACACACACACCCATGAGCCAGTGGAGGCCACGCGTGGTGGGGGTGGGTAGGATGGAAGCCACACCTGCTCCCACACAATGAGCTGATTTAGAGGAACACAAACTGAGATGATAGCAACAGAGGTTTAAAAAAAAAAAAAACCTAAAGCTTGTATCATTTGATTGACTTTGCAAGTCTAATGCTGTTAGTTTGAGCAACTATGTAGAGGATAACAATATGGTAGATTTCCTACTGTCTTACTTTTGAAATCCAATATAGGGTTATTATTGTTTTGTTTCATTTTATTGTTCTGTTTTATTCCCTTTAAAATTAAAAAAGAAGAGTATGGCCTCTAGCTTATTGTTTGTCATGGCAGAGTAGTGCTCTGTTGTTTAAAAAAACCACACCATATCTTCTTTATACATCCATCAGTTGATGGGCATTTGAGCTGTTTTCAAAATTTAGCTATTACAGACTGTGTCATTATAAACATAGGTATGTAAGAATCACTGTGGCCTGAAGCTTTTACTTCTCTCTGGAAGACACCAACAAGGGGAACACCTGGGTCAAATGGAACTGCTAGTATTAGATTTTTGAGGAATCTCCATACTGAGTTCCACAGTCTACACTCCCACCAACAGTGGAGAAGGGTCCTTTTTCCCCACAGCCTGGCCAGTGATTTATTGATTGATTTCTTGATAGTAGCCATTTTTCTGAGGTAAAGTGAAATCTCAGTGTTATTTTAACTTGCATTTCTCAAATGACTAGTAACGTTGAACATTTTTTTCTTGTATTTATTTGCCGTTTCCACTTCTTCATCTGAAAAACTGTTAATTTCAGATGCCCACATTTGGGTTGGATCTTTGAATTTCAGGGGGGTGATTTTTTTTGAGTTTTTAAAAAATATATTCTAAATATTAGTCCTTTGTTTGAGGAATAACTGGTAAAAAACTTTTTCCTACACTGTGAGCTGTCTCCTCACTCTGTTGGTTTCCTTAGCTGTGCAAAAGCTTTTTAGTAAGAGGAGATCAAGGTTCTTGATTTTTTGAGATAGTTCCTTTATAATTAGGATTTTGTTCACAAAACCTTTGCCTGCCTCAATGGTGTCAACATTTTACCGTCTTTAAAATAAAAATTTTTTTAAATGAAAAAAAAAAGAAAAAGAAAACCTACCAATAAAGAAAGGCCCATAGCCTGATAGATTCACTACTTTAATTCTATAAGAAATTCAGAGAAAACCAAATGCTGGAACTTCTCAAACTGGCTCTACTTATTTTATCTTTCAGAAGATTTCATGTTTCTGATTTAATATTTAGATTTGATTCATTTTGATTTTAGTTTAGTGCATGGTGAAAGATATGGGTCTAGATATTGGTCTTCAGCATGAGGGAAGCCAGTTTTTCTAGCACCATTTATTAAATAAGTTATCTTTTTTCCACTGAAAGTGTTGGACTCCTGTGTCAAACATAAGGTGGCCAAGTATGTTGGAGCTGTTTCTATATCTTACAATCCATTCCATTGGTCCTCAGGTCTGCTTTCTTATGTGTCCTCTAGTTCTCTAATTCTGTGAGATATCTACTGATATTTTGATGCAGAGTGCACTAATTCTGTATAAAAATTTAGAAGTATGGCCATTTTCACTATATTGATTCTTTCTATTCAAGTACAAGGGATGCCTTTCCATTTTCTGATATCCTGTTTGATATTCTTTTTCAGAGTGTCATAGTTTTCAAATGAAAATTTCTTTTACTTTTTTTTTTTTTTTTTTTTGTATTTTTATGGATACCGGGGATCGAACTCACGACCACAGGCTTGCAAGGCAGGTGCTTATGCCACTGAGCAAAATACCCAGCCCCCTAGTTCTTTTACTTTCATTAGATTGATTCCTGGGTATCAATCAGGTTTTTGGATACTATTGTGAAAGTGGTCGTTTCCCTAATTTCTCTTTCAGTGAGTTTGTTATTTGTGCACAGGAATGCTATTGATTTTTGAGTTTTGACTTTGTATCCAACTACACTAACTAAATTGGGTTACTCAATTTAGAAGTTTTTATAGTTTTTGGTGTCTTCTATGCAGAGTATTATGTCATCTGCAAATAAGGATAACTTAAATTCTTCCTTTCCTATCCTTATTTCCTTTTATTTCTTCCTCTTGTCTAATTGCTCTGGCTAATGTTTCCCGAACTACATTGAATAGGAATGGAGACAGTGGACATCCTTATATTGTTCCTGATTTTAGAGTGAAAGTATTTAGTCTTTGTCCATTTAGTATGTTGTCAGCTGTTGGTATGTGACACATGACTTTTATCATATTGATGTAAAGACCATCTGTTTCAATTTTCTGCAGTGTCTTTTTTTTTTAATCATGAATGAATGTTGAACTTTCTCCAATGCTTTTTCAGCATCTATTAAGATGATCATATGGTTTCTGTCCTTGGTTGTGTAAATTCAGTGATTACATTTATTGATTTGTGTATGTTGAACCATCCTTGCATCCTTGCATCCTTGGGATAATTCCGTCTTGGTCATGGTGTATAATCTTCTTGATGATTTGTAACATTCTGGTTGCCAATATCTTACTGAGATATTTTCACATATGTTCATTAGGGAGTTTGGCCTATAGTTCTGTTTTTTGGTTGAATTTTTCTCTGGTTTTGGTATCAGGGTAATACTTGCTTCAAGGAATGAGTTTAGGAGTGTTGCTTTCCTTTCAATTTCATTAATGAGTTTGAGAAGCATGAGCATTTGGTTTTCTCTGAATTTCTTATAGAATTAAGTTGTGAATCTATCAGGCTGTGGGCTTTTCTTTGTTGGTAGGTTTTCTTTTTTTTCATTTAAAAAATTTTTATTTTATTTTATTTATTTATTTACTTTTGCAGTACCGGGGATCAAACTCACAACCTCACGCTTGCCAGGCAGGTGCTTACACCGCTGAGCTAAACCCTCGGCTAAAATTTTTATTTTAAAGAGGGTAAAATTAAACAGAACAAAACAGATCAGAAGAAAACAATGTGAGAGACACAGATTTCAAAGCAAAACAAGAGATCTTCAATGTCTATAATATTGTCTCTTATTTTCTTCCAAATAGTTGTCCATATCTTCACATATAATGAATTCATACAAAACAAAATAGTATTAAAATGATTAGAACAGGATGATGAAGGCATTTTACGTCTTCAAGACCAGACAATAGGGAAGTCAACAATGGCTGCCATAATGTCTCTCGTTCTCTTCAAAATATCTGTCCATACCTTCATGTATGTTGAAATTAAACAATACAAAACAGACTAAAATCGATCTGAACAAAGAATAATAGTATTGCTGGATTTCACATTATGACCCTATGAAATCAGTGCTGGGTTCCTTAGTGTATCTTTTTCTTCAAAGTAGCTGTTCATTTCTTTTTTTCTTTTCTTTTTTTTTTTTTTTTTTGTCTTTTTCCTTTTTATCGGTACCAGGGATCGAACTCACGACTGCCTGCTTTACAAGGCAGGCGCTTATGCCGCTGAGCTAAATCCCCAGCCCAGTAGCTGTTCATTTCATCATACATTATGTAATTGACTCTCATAAACTGTTTAGGAGGAGTTCTAGGCCTGCACAAGTCTCTACATGTATCCCTATCCTTTCTGTATTAGAGGGAATAACAAAACAAAACAAAATAAATTCCTAGAAAAACATGAAACAAAAAAGACAAATAACAATAGCAAAGAGCCCAGAACACTGACAAAATAGGCCTTCAAATAGGCCTGGTAGGAGCATAACTAGGGTTGTTATTTTACATTATGATCTTCAAGAGTTCCTCAGATCATCATACGATAATAAGCACAATTGTTCTAATCCTATGAATATTAACTATTTTGTTCCAAGAACTTACAGAATTTATAGCACAATCATCTAGGCTATCCTGTATGTTTATATAATTTTAGGTATTTTTCTTTTCCCTTCCTTTTTCTTTTTGCTCATTTCCCTGAGATATTATTTTTTCTTCTTTAAGCAGACACTTAGCCTTTCGCTGTATTTATTGAGTTTTTTAGTATCTTATTTATCTTAGCATTTCTTACACTATGGAAACTACATGGTATTTACACATGTGAGTTTGATTGATTTCACTTATGAGTATGATCTTGGTTACATCCATTTACTATAAATATCTCAATGTGATCATTCTTTATAGCTGAGTAGTACTCCATTGTATAAAAATACCATATCTTTTTTATCCACTCCTCAGTTGATGAACAGTTAGGTTGTTTCCAAGATCTGGCTATTACAAATTGTGCTGCTATAAATATGGGTGCACCTATATCACTGTGGTATGATGTTTTCAGTTCTTCTGGGAATATGCCTAGAAGTGGAATAGCTGGTCAAATGGGGCTTCCAATCCCAGGTTTCTGAGGAATCTCCAGACTGACCTCTACAACACCAGTCTACACTCCTACCAACAGTTCAGGAGAGTTCCTTTTTCCCCACAGCCTCCCCACAAGCATTTGTTGTTGGTAGTTTTCTTGATCCTGGCCATTCTTTCTGGAGTGAGATGGAATCTCAGTGTTGTTTTAATTTGCATTTCTCTAATGACCAGTGATGCTGAACATTTTTTCATGTAGATATTTGCCATTTGTATTTCTTCATCTGAGAACTGTGTATTCATCTCAGATGCCTATTTTTGGATTGGATCTTTGAATTTTGGGGATCTGATTTTTAAATATTCTTTATATCCTCTAGACAGAAGTCCTTTGTCTGAGGGACAGTTTACTAAGATTTTTTCCAAATTTGTGGGTTTTCTTTTCACTATGCTGGATATTTCTTTCGACATGTAAAACCTTTTTAATAGGACACAATCCCAGTTATTGATTCTGGGAAGTATTTCATGTGTGGTTTGATTCTTGTTCATGAATTCTCTACTTACTCCTATGTGTTCAAGATTTCTACTTTGTCTTCCAACAGATTTAGTGTTTCTGTTTTAATATTTTGATCTTTGATCCATTTAGATTTCAGTTTAGTATGGTGATAGGCATGGGTCTAGTTTGTTTTCGGCATATGGAGAGCCAATTTTTCCAGCACCATTTATTGAAGAGACTATCTTCCAATAAATGTGTTTGGCCCCTTGATCAAAGATAAGGTGGCTGAGTGTGTTTGTAGTTGTGGTTGTATGTTCTAATCTATTCCATTGATCTTCAGGTTTGCTTTTATTCCAGTACCATGCTGGTTTTATTACAGTAGCTTTGTAGTATAATTTCAAGTCAGGAATTGTGATGCCTCCTGCTTTGTCTTTGCTGCTTAGAATTGCCTTTGCTATTCTAGGTCTCTTCTGGTTCCAGATGAATTTTAGGAGTGATTTCTCTAGGTCTGTGAGGTATGCTAGTGGCATTTTGATTGGGATTGCATAAAATCTGTAAAACAATTTTGAGAGAATGTCCATTTTCACAGTGTTTGTTCTCTCCATAGCAAGGAATGTCCTTCCATTTTCTGAGTCCTCTTCGATTTCTTTTTCAGGGTATTATAATTTTCTCTGAATAGATCTTTTGCTTCTTTTGTTAGGTTAATTCCTAAGTATTTCATTTTTCGGATGCTATTGTGAAGGGTGTGGTTTCTCTTATTTCTCTCTCAGTGGTTTTGTTGTTAGTGTATAGGAATGCTATTGATTTTTGAATGTTGACTTTGTATCCAGTTACCTTACTGAATTTATTTATTATACCTAGGGATCTTTCAACAGAGTTTTGGGGGTATTCTATATAGAGTATCATGTAATCTGCAAATAATAATTTAACTTCTTCTTTTCCTATCCTTAGTCCTTTTATTTCTCTCTCTTGTCTCATTGCTCTAGCTAGTATTTCCAGCACTATATTGAATAGAAGTGGTGATAAGGGACATCCTTGTCTTGTGCCTGATTTTATGGTAAAGGCTTCAGTTTTTGGCCATTTAATATGATGCTGGCTGTTGGTTTGTCATAAATAGCTTTTATCATATTGAGGTAAAGACTGTCTCATCTATTCCAATTTTCTGTAAGGTTTTTTTTTTTAATCATGAATAAGTATTGAACCTTATCAAAAACTTTTTCTGCATCTATAAAAATGATCATATAGTTCTTATTTTTGGCTCTATTGATACGCTGGATTACATTTACTGATTTGCATATGTTGAACCATCTGTGTATTCCTGGGATGAATCCCACTTGGTCATGGTGTACAGTCTTCTTGATAATTTGCTGCATTTTGTTTTATTGAGAATTTTTGCATGTATGTTCATTAGGGAGATTGGCGTATAGTTCTCTTTTTTGGATGGGTCTTTCTCAGGTTTTGGTATTAGAGTAATATTTGCTTACAGGAATGAGTTAGAATTGTTCCTCTTTCAGTTTCATTGAAGTGTTTGAGAAGGGTCGGCATTAAATCTTCTTTGAATTTCTTGTAGAATATCACAGTGAATCTTTCTGGACCTGGGCTTTTCTTTGTTGGTAAGGATTTAATTTCATTGTCAATTCGGTTAATTGAAATTGGATTATTCAGCAGTTTTACATCTTCTTGGTAATTCATATGTTTCTAGGAATCTGTCCATTTCTTTTGTGTTATCAAGCCTTTGAGAATAGAGGTTTTTGAAATAGATATTGATCTGTATTTCTACAGGGTCTGTAATGATTTCACCCTTTTCATTCCTTATTGCATGAATTTGAGCTTTTCTTTCCTTTTTTTTTAATACGGTTGGCTAGAGGCTTGTCAATGTTATTTATTCTTTCAAAGAACCAACTCTTTGATTCATTGATTCTTTGGATTGTTTTCTTAGTCTCTATTGCATTGATTTCTGCTCTAACCTTTATAATGTCTTACCTTCTTTTGGGTTTGGGCTTGACTTGCTCTTCTTTTTCTAGATATTTCAGGTGTAGCATCAGGTAGTTTATTTGTGTTTGTTCTGTTTTCCTGATGTGGGAGTTTACCACAATAAATTTTCCTCTGAAGACTGCTTTCATTGTGTCCCAAGGTTGCAGTAAGATGCATTTGTATTTTCATCTGCCTGTAAATATTGTTTAATTTCTTCTTTAATTTCCTCTGTGACCCACTGAGTGTTCAGGAGTGTATTATTCAATTTCCATGTGTTTGTGAGTTTTTTTCAGCTGCTTTTGCTATTAATTTCTAGGTTCATGGTGCTATGATCCAATAACATGCATGGGATAATTTCAATTCTTTTGCATTTACTTAAGTATATTTTAGAGGTACCATGTACTGCTGAGAAGAATGTATATTCCGATGTTGTGTGGAACACTCTGTATACCTCTCCTACATCCATTTTTTCACAGGTGTGATTCAGTTCTGTTATTTCTTTGCTGATTTTCTGTCTAGTTGATTTGTCCCTTTATTTCAATGGGATGTTAAGGTCTTCTGTCATAATTATGGTATTAATTACTTGATTTTTCATTTCTGTTAATACTTGTTTTGTATAGCTGGGTGCTCCCAAATTTGGTGCATAGGTATTTAAGATTGTTATCTCTTCCATGTGAAGTTTTCTCGTAACCAGTATGTAGTGACCTTTTTTGTCTCTTTGGATCATTCTTGGTTTGAAGTTCGCGTTGTCTGCAAACAGAATAACTACCCCTGCTTCTTTGTGGGATCCTATTCCATGGAGTATTGTTTTCCATCCTTTGACTTTCAGTCTATGAATTTCCTTTTGGGTTAGATGGGTTTCCTGTAGACAGCATATGGTTGGATGTTGTTCTTGATCCTTCGGCCAGTCTGTTCCTTTTAATTGGTGAATTGAGGCCATTTAAATTAATGGTTATAACTAATATATATTGGTTTACTTTTGGCATATTATCTTTGTGCTGGTGATTCTTTACCTTTCCACTATGTTTAATTGCTTGTCTTGCTTAGTGATTTTTTTCCTATGTCTATCAGAATGTCTTTCAGTATTCTTTGTAGAGTTGGTTTGGTGGTCATGAAGTTCCTCAGGTATTCTTTATTGTGGAAGTATCTTATTTCTCCATTCATTTTGAAGGACAGTTTTTCAGGGTACATCAGTCTGGGTTGGAAGGCCTTTTCATTTAGGATCTGAAACACTTCACTCCATTCTCTTCTTGACTTCATTGTTTGTGTTGAGAAGTCTGCTGTGATTCTGATAGATTTTCCTTTATAGGTGATCTGTCTCTTCTCTGTAGCAGCTTTTAATATTCTAATCTTATGTCAGATTTTTTGCATGTTGATTATTATATGTCTGGGTGTAGTTTTTATTTTGGTTATGGTTATTTGGAGTTCTGTGTCTTCCCTGATCTGTATGCCAGTTTCCATTCTCATGTTTGGTAAATTTTCAGCTATTACTTCTGTAAATAGTCTCTTGATATTGTTTGTGTTGTCACTTTCTTTTTCATTTATACCTATCAATCTTATGTTGTTTTTCTTTGCATCATCTTGAAGTTGTTGAATTGTTATTTCCTGGTTCCTTGTTATTTTTAAAAGACTTTTCCTTTCATGTTCATTAGCTGCAATATTGTCTTCAAGTTCTGAAATTCTATCTTCACTTTCACTGAGGCAGTTTTCAAGGAATTTTTGATTTCCTGTATATGTCTCTAAATCTGCTTCATGCATTGTGTTTATTTCTTATACTGTTCATTCAGGGTTTCCATCTTTTTGCATTTTTCCTCTAATTTTTTAACTATGTCTTCTTTAAACGTGTTCAGCATTTCTTTCATTACATTTATCATCTCTTCTTTTACCTGGGAGACTATTTCTGATATGAGTTCTTTTATAGTTTCCTGGAGTTGTTTCTTTATTTCAGTTATTATCATTTCAGGAATTTCAGGTGTATGGCTTATATTTTCTTCTGTGTCCATGTCTCCTAGGCTTGCTTGGGTTGGGCTGGAGGTTCAAGATTGCATTTTGCGCTTTTGTTTTGTCATTTTCCTATATTTCCAGGTTTCAAGTGATGTTTCTAAGTTTCCCCAGTGTGCTGGGAACCACCTGTGCCACTTTTGGCTCCCATAGCAGACTGTAGTCAACTGCTAGCTGCTTGGAGTTTGCTGGGTGTGGGCCAGTTAGGCCCACAGGGACTTTCAGCCAGTCCTCCAGTGATTTTGGGTGCAGGGTGTGGTCTTACTGCCAGGGAGCGATGTTCCAAGGCTTCCCTCTACACTGAGATTCAGCTTGCACACACTCAGCACCTGAGACTGAATTCAGGCTCCTGCTAGCTGCTTGGAGTTCACTAGGTGTTGTTGGTAGGTTTTCAATTACATCTTCAATTTCATTGGCCGATATACTTTATTTAGATTTTTTATGTTGTCTTGTTCACACATTTACATGTATCTAGGAATCTATTTCTTCTGTGTTTTTCTTCATTTTAGAATATAGGTTCTTGGAATAGATACTGATCTTTCAAATTTCTGTAGGATCTGTTGTAATTTTATCCTTTACTTTTTCATTCCTAATTGCATGAATTTGAGTCTTTTCTCTCCATTTTTGACAAGGTTGGTTAGGAGTTTTTCAGTTTTACTTAATCTTTCAAAGAACCAATTCTTTGATTCATTGATTCTTTGTATTGTTTTCTTAGTCTTCATTGATCAATTCTTGCTCTGATCTTTATGATTTCCTCCCTCATATGAGCTTTGGGTTGACTTGTTCTACTTTTCTAAAAAGGTTGAGGTTCAACATTAGGTTATTTAAGCTCACTCTGTTTTATGAATATGAGAATTCCCATCTTTAAATTTCTTTCTTGGGATAGCTTTTATTGTATCCCGTAAGTTCCAGTATGTTCTATTAGCATTATCGTTGAACTGTAGAACATGTCTAATTTCTTGTTTGATTTCATCTGTTGTCAGGAAGGTGTTATTTAATTTTCCTGTGCTTATGAATTTTTTGTGATTTCTTTTGCTAATGATTTTCAATTTCATTACTCTATCATCCAAAAACATACATGAAATTATTTCAATTCCTTTGTATTTACTGAAACATGTTCTACGAATTAGTATATGGTCTATTTTGGAGAATGTCCTATGTACAGCTGACAGAATGTATATTCTGATGTTGTGGAGTAGAACACTCTTAAACATCTACTAAGTCCATTTATTCAAAAGTTTAGCTCAGTTCTAACATTTCCTTGTTGATTTTTTTGTCTGGTTGACCTATTTGTGATGGTGGAGGTATTGAGTTCCCCTCTTAGAATTGTGTTAGCACTTATTTGATTTTTCATGTCCATTAATATTTGGTTTATATACTTGGGTGGGCCAGTATATGGTGCCTATATATTTATGATTGATATCTTTTTCTCTTTATGATTGATATCTCTTTTTTGTTCTCTTGAATTATTCCATTTATAAGGACTTAGTGACCTTTATCTCTTGAAATTAGTCTTGGCTTGAAACCCACTTTGTCCAGAAATAGAATAGCTACCCCTGTTTCGTATTGCTGTTGGTTTTTATGGGCTCGTGGCTCATGGAGTATTATTTTCCATCCTTTAACTCTCAGTCTGTGAATTTCATTTTGAGTTAAATGTGTTTCTTGTGTGCAGCATATTGTTCATTCTTGCTTCTTGATCCATTCTGCCAGTCTGTTTCTTTGAAGTGGTGAATTGAGCCCATTTTCACTGAATGTTAAAACTGACTTTTATTGAGTTATCCTTGTCATTTTACATTCCTGTTATTGGTTTCCTTTTTTCCCCCCTCAGCTTAAAAACTTGCCTTGTCTTTTGATTAATTCTGTAAGGGTTCACGGAGTTGTAGTCCTCTTTATCTCTTTCTACAATGTCCTTCAGAACATTTTCTGGTGATAGTTTGGTGGTCATGGAATTCTTCAGGTGCTCTTTGTCATGGATGTGTCTTATCCTCCCTCAGTTTTGAAAGATCATTTTGCAGAGTACATCAGTCTCAGTTGGAGGTTGTTTTCTTTTAAGACTTGAAATACTTTAAGCTCTCCTTCACTTGTGGGTTTGTGCTGAAAAGTCAGCTGTGATTCTGATGGGCTTTCCTTCATAGGGGGATTTATTTCTTTTCTCTTACAACTTTTAATATTCTATTCTTCTGTTGAATTTCTGGAATCTTGACTCTTATATGCCTGGTGTAGTTTTTTCTGATCATGGCTTATCAAAGCTCTGTATTCCTCATTTATCTGTATGTCAGATGCTTTTTCTTTTATTAAATGTTTATTGAAAAGCAACTATACTTCCACTTAATGGTAATGAACTAAAAAAAGAAAAGCCACATCATTTACAAGAGTATTAAAATATAAAATAGTGATAAATCTCACCACAAAATTTACAAGACCTATAACAGAAAACTATAAAGTATTACAAAGAAATTAAAAATTTCAAGAAACATATTAAGGTGAAACACTTGAAGGTAACAATCTTCTATGAAAATCCAAAAGATTTGAAATCATTAAAACAGTTTTGAAAAGGCAGAAAAAACTTTGGAAGGCAAACACAACATTATTTTCAGAATTTACCTTATTTCCAGAATTAATATACATTTATCTTAATGTTTCAGCTTCTCACATGGGAGATAATACAATGCTTGCACTTATTAAAGTGATTTATTTCACTTATAAATACAGACTCAAATTGCATCAATTTACCTGTAAAGGTCTCCAGTATATTTTTTATAACTGAGTAGTACTCTACCGTATAAAAAACCACATCTATTTTATTTATTCCTCAGTTAATCGGCATTTGGGTTGTTTCCAAGATTTTGTAATTACAAATTGTGCTGCTGTACACATGAGTGCATATATATATATATATATCACCAAGTCCTGATATTTTTAATTCTCCTAGAAAAATATCCAGAAGAGGAATATCTGGGTCAGATGGGATCGCTAATCCTAGCTTTTTGAGAAATCTCTACATTGATTTCCACGGTGGTGCACCAGTCTACACTCCCACCAACAGTGGAGAAGGGCTCCTTTTCCCCCATAGCCTGTCCAGCATTTGTTATTGCTTGATTTCTTGATAATAGCCATTCTTTCCAGGGTGAGATGGAATATCAGTACTGTTTTAATTTTCATCTCTCAAATGGCCAGTGATGTTGAACATTTCTTCATGTATTTGTTTGATGTTTGTATTTCTTCATCTGAAAAGTGTGTATTCATCTCATATCCCCATTTTTGAACTGGATCCCTAAACTTGGGATGTCTGATTTTTCTGAGTTCTTTATATGTTCTTGATAGTAATCTTTTGTCTGAGGAACATCCAAGAAACATTTTTTTCTTCAAACTTTGGGCTGTGCCTTGACTCTGTTGATAGTTTCTCTTGCTATGCAAAAGCTTCTTCATAAGTTGAGTTACAAGTTGTTGATTTTTTGTAATAGTTCCTGTGTGGTCACGGTTTCATTCATAAAGTCTTTGCATACATCAATGTCTTCAAGAGTTTACCAATTTTTATTTTCCCCAAATAATTAAAAACATCATACCACGGCAGTATATGTGCACCCATGTTTATAGCAGCACAATTTGTAATAACTAGATCTTGGAAACAATCTAAATGCCCATCCACTGAGGAATGGATAAAAGAGATATGATATTTTTATACAATGAAGTACTATCATCCACAAAGAAGAATAAGCTGGAGACTCTTATAGGTAAATGGATGCAACTTAAGACCATACTCATTAGTGAAATAATTCTGACACACATGTGTAAAACATCATATTGTCTCACTAGTGAGGGAAGCTGAAAGAAATAACATGTATATGTATATATATATATGTATATAAAAAGAGTTAATATAGTTATACTACTGATTTCTCTGAGTTCATTGAAGAGAAAGATTTGTGCTGGTATTGTTCAGACAATTGAATGCAGGTGTCTTTTGCTCTGGGTGAATGACCTGGGGATGACAATGTGCAATGTATATACCATTGTTTCCCTGATTGATGGGTTTTGAATTTTTGTAGTAGTTTGTTTTTTCTTCTTCTTTATTTTTCTTTTTAAACTTGAAATAAAATGGATTTGGGAAAATAAATAAAAAAAGAAATTCTGTTTTATTCTTTGTTTTCCTCTTTGAAATAAAATGAATTTGAAAAGAGTTTCATCAATTCTGTCTTTCAGCAGATTTAGTATTTTGTGTGTGCATGTGTGTGTGCATATATCTATATCTATATCTATATCTATATCTATATCTATATGCCAGGAATCATACTCTTGACCTTGTACTTTCCAGACAGGTGCTTATGCCACTGAGCTAAATCCCTGGCCCACTGTTTTAATATTTAGATTTTTTTTTTTTTTTTTTTTTGTACCGGGGATCAAACTCACGACCTTGTGCTTGCTGGGCAGGCACTTACGCTACTGAGCTAAACTCCTGGCCCAATATTTAGATCTTTAATCTGTTTCAAATTTAGTTTAGTGAGTGAAAGATATGGGTTGCATTTCAATGTTTGACATGCGCAAAGCCAATTTTTCTACCACCATTTATTAAAGAGGCTATGTTTCTTTCAGTGAATTTGTTGGACACCTTTATCAAAGACAAAGTGGCTTAAGTATGTCTGGAGTTGTTTTTGCATCTTCTAAGCTGTCCCATTGGTCCTCAGGTCTGGTTTTTGTTGTTGTTGTTGTTGTGGGTTGTTTTTTTTTTTTTTTGTCCTTGTTGTTTTGTTTTGTTGTCGGTATCATGATTTTTTTTTAAACACAGTAGCTTTATAGTGTAATTTCAGGCCAGGGATTGTGATGCCCCCAGCCTTGCCTTTGTTACTCAAAATTGCCTTTGCTATTCTAGGTGTCTTCTGATTCCAAATCAATTTAAATATTGTCTTCTCTAATCCTGTGAGATAGGCTATTGGAATTTTGATTGGAATTACATTAAATCTGTGTAACAGTTTTGGCCTCAGACTTGCAGTGATCCTCCTGTCACAGCCTCCCATGTGTTAGGATTACAGGTGTGTGCGACCATACCCAGCTCAGTGTAACTTTCAATCTCCTGGGTGTTTGTTTGAGTCTGTTTCATGGATTCCATTTGTTTCCTATGTTGCTTATTGATGGTTTCCATTATTTTCCTAAGTTCATCTATTTTTTAAATCTATATCTATACTAGAGTCACCATTTATTTCAATATTGTCACCATCTCTGTAGTTATCTGAGAAGTAATTTTTTACTTAATTTTCTCTACTTCTGCCCTTCCATTTCAGACAGTCCACTTGGGTGGCTTTAGAATTGTTTCGCCTCATTGCCCCCTGGGTTTGCTTTTGGTGAGCTGGAAGTCTGGGGTCACATCTTACTGAAGTGTCTCTTTATTTCCTATTTATTTTTAGTTTAGTTTCTGGTTTAATGCTTGGGTATTGCTTATTTCATGTGACTTTACTGTGAGTATTTAGAACACTTAGGAAATGAATACTAATCAGAGATGTGTTCCAGGTATAGCTGGTTTTGGGGTTTTGAGTCTGTGTCAAGATCCTATCTCTTCAGTTTATTGAGGATAAGGGGTTTCCACCTATTTGACCTAGCTCCTGGTTCTTTGGCACTGACCCATAAGAATGTTTATGACACTTAGGCAATCTCAGTCTTGGCACCAGAAGAACAACTGTTAACAATTATATCACCTTGGATAAAATAGTATCATCAGAAATAACAATAGCATCAAAAATAGCCTAGAAAATGACAAACTATATAAACTATGAATTTGCCACCTTTAACCATATAAACTATATTAGTGGTTATATAACAAAATCTGAAATAAACCAGAATATTGTAATAAATATGCCTGCAATATAGTAATTTTTCCTTCAGGTCAGAAAATTTCCAAGGTATTAGGGGTAAATGTGAAGAAAGAGAAGAGGAAGATATTAGATATTAGGGTGAATGAGGATTATTCAAACTACGGGAAAGTGGTAGAAAAGACAAGTGAGTAGGAGAGAAGGAAGAAATCAAAACAAGAATAGAACAGTATAATAATATGAAAATTAGAAATAGTGTTCACACTCATATAAAAACAAGAAGAAAAGGAGGGAAAAAAAGCGTCTCTGCTGTCACTGCTATAGTGGGCAGACAGAGCCCAGATCCATGTTGATGAAGCCCAACAATCCAGCTGTAGATTTATGTTGGGGTAGTGGATGATCCCAGCAAACCTGCACCTGTAGTTCCACTGAAGTTCAGGCTGTTGGCTGTCTGTGATCTGGAACCTAATTTGTTCAGCCTTTATCACTCCGTGAGTGTTCTTCTGGGTTGAACTCAGCTCTTTGCTTTCCTGATGACTTTGAGGTTTGTTCCACCTCACCCTGACACTGAGAGCTGCTACATGGAGCCACCCTGCAGTTGCTTTGTGTTTTGGGCTCAACTGGCCCCTCTTCAAGATGACTACCAGCCAGTTACGTCATCTGAACCCAGGTAACTCATAGTCCACCGCTTCCACTGCTCCATTCCGCTGGTGCTTTTCTCCTTGGAAGCCTCTGCGGTTGCCAGTAGTCATTGTGTGTCTACAGGTTTGAGCTTCCCCTCCCAGACAGTGAGTCAGGACTCAGGGAGAAAATGCCATTTTCCACCTCCTTCTGAGTGAGGGTCTCTCTGTTCTCCCTGTGCACTTCAGTTCTTGCCTTAGATCCTTACTGGGTCACATGTGCTCACTTCTCTCCTTCTCTTGCTTATGTTGCTATATCCCAGCATCTGGACACCTAATCTCCTAGTACATTCACTTTGGAAATCAGTTTGGAGTTTCCTCAAAAATCTGAAACAAGAAATTCCATTTAGGGGATTTAGCTCAGTGGCATAAGTGCCTGCCTGGCAGGCGCGAGGTCATGAGTTCAATCCCCAGTACCAAAAAAGAAAAAAAGAAAAAAAAAAAAAAAAAGGAAATCCTATTTGACCCAGCTATTCCTCTTTTAGATATGCTCCAGAAAGAGTTAAAGGTATCATATTACAGTGATATATGCATGCCCAGGTGTATAGTAACACAATTCATAACACCTAAATCTTAGAAGTGGCCTATATGTCTGTTGAGAGATGGAGAGATTCAAAAAAATGTGGTGTTTATACACAATGGAATACTACTGTACCATAAAGAAACATAAACTTAAGTTCTTTGTAGGAAATTGAATATACTTTGAAACTATAATGTTAAGTGAAATAAATCAGGCTCTATCTTTTGGTACTAGGGATCGAACTCGTGACCTTGTGCTTACCACTCAGGCATTTGTGCCACTGAGCTACACCGCCTGCCATGTTTCTCTTACATGAGAAACTCAAAGCGAAAATAAAGAGCAAAATAAAAGGGCAAATAGGGATAAAGGTGTTGGCAAATGGGAAGGGAGTTAAGAGATGGAGTGAGGGGATAAAAAACAGGGATGACTAGTTTCTGTCTCCAAACCACACGCTCCTGAAAAAAAGAAAGAAAGAAAGCAAAGGAGTGAAGAGATATTATGTGTGTGCACCAACTACTCTGCCAAGGAGTGTAATTGCTGTGTACTGCACACATGTACTAATAAAACATAAAGGAATCTTGTCTTTGTCCAACTGACCAACTCTGTGTTACATCCAGGGAAACTGAGGTCCAGGGAGAGGAAGTGGTGTGAGTGGTCAGATGCCAGGAGGTAAATAGGTCTGTGTCCGTTTTCCTTCTCTAGTCTCAGATTTTGTACTTGTCAGAAGATGCCAGGCAACTAGGAGGAGAAAAGAAAGAGGAATTCTGGTTCCTTCCCTTGCTCATACATCTCCACTGCTGGCAGCTCCATCTTCTGGTGACTCACATCCAACTCTCTGGAGCCTTCGTTTCCGTATGGGTAACCACTGCAAAGGCCTAATGGCTCTCTTCAAACATATCCGGAAGCTGACCGCTTCACCCCATTACTCTCAAGCTTGTCCAAGCCATCTCTGCTCCAATATCTCCTAACTGAGTCCCTTCTTTCTATACATGCATCTGCATTCTGTTCTCAACCCATCAGGACCTTTCTGAACAGCAGGAAGCCAGAATCCTAGAACTTGCAGTGGCCCAGAGGCTCCCATGATCAAGCCGTGACTTTCTGCCCCCTCCAACTGTAGGCCCGCTCAGTCCTCTGCCTTCCCTGTTGGTCTGGCAAGAGCTCTCCCCTGCAGATCCACTGTCTTGATTCTGCACCTTCAGACTTTCCCTCCAAAGTCACTTTCTCGTTCGTTAAATTATTGTCTTGCTGCACTGCTACACTCCGGCCTCCCTGGCCCACTGTCTCTTTTTCTCCCACAACACAAACCACTTTTCTATCTTGTGTGCTCAGTTTATATGCTTACTGTCTGGCACACCCTCCTACTATAAAAACTCCCAGAGAATATACATGTCTGCTAGGGCCACTGAGAGCAATGTCAGTAGGTAGTGCTCAACAAATCCTGGATACAGGGTTGAAAGAAGATTGACAAGGCTCTACATAGATTCCTACCATAATCTTGTCTTGTCTCTCTCTTTTTTTTTTTAGTATCGAGGATCGAACTCACGACCTCGTGCTTGCCAGGCAGGCGCTTGTACCGCCTTGGCCGTCACAATCTTGTCTTACTTCTGAACAGTGCTGAGAGTTTACAAAGACTCTTGACTGTTGCAAAGTTGCAGCAATTTGCAACAAATTGCAACTGTGTGCAAATTGGATTTGCACAATTAATAAGGTAGACGGACTTTTACTTTTAAGTGTTAGTTTCATAATGAGGCACCAAGAGAGTGGGGGGAGGATTTACCCCAGTGAGGTCAGGCTGGCACTGTGCTGCTGAGCTATATCCCCAGCCCTGCCCTGGTGTGGTTCAGAACCAGAGTTTAAATCAGTAAGAGATAGGTTCACTGCTTCTAGACTAAATGAAGAGAACAAATAGGTTCCTGGGTTTCCTGGGGACCCTTCCAAAGCCTGGCCCTGGGACCAGTCTAGGATCCTCCCTCCAGGATCTGCCTTCTGTACTGTGTAGCTGCTAACACCCCTCCTACATGGTTGGAGCTTGGGGAATACACCACAATGGGCACATCCTCATGCTGTTGTAATTTATACCAGTTTGAAAACAAGAGATATTGTCTTGCTTTCTAGAGCTCATTTAGAGTCTGGCTTCAGTCTCTACTTGGCTCTGTGCCCTTGTCTGACTGCGCTGACAACCAACAAGCTGCCTTCGTCAGGGCATGACTGTTCCTTCCTCATGTTTGGGTTCTCTGTCAGTCCCTCAGATTTACTTGATGAGCTCATTGACTGTAAATTGATTGAGCAAGACAGTGCTCCCATTTCTCTAGGCACACACAGAGCCATTGTCTTCCACAGATGCTTAGGATAATTGGCATCCCCTTATGAGATCATTGCTATCTCAATAATCATTAATCAGTTGTTGTGAGAGCAAGAATGTATTGTAATAAGCCACAAAAGTAGGTTTAGAAAGGCTGGGGGTATTGCTCAGTGGTAGTGTGCCCCTGGGCTCAGTTCCCAGTACTTCAATCAGTTTATCAATCAATCCGTCATAATATAATTCAGAAGACAGATGTAGCCAGGTGTAGTGGCACATGTCTATAATCTCTGCACTCCGGAGGCTGAGGCAGGAGGATCCCCACAAGTTCAAGGCTAGCCTGGGCTACATAGTCCCTGTCTAAAAACAAAAACGAAAATAAAACAAGCAAACAAAAAGAATGAAAAGCAATAGCAACAAACTCCCCAAAAAGTTGTAAATATAAAATAATCAATTCTGAAGAAATCTTTAAAGGTAATACTGGCTGAGGATATAGCTCAGTGGCACAGAGCCTGCCTGGCAAACACAAGGTCCTGAGTTAGATTCTTGGTACAAAAATAAATAAAGATAATGCTTTTCCCTCAAGGAGGCACACATGTAGACAAGTAAATCACGTTTTTGTTATCATTCAAATTATATAAGTTGTTGTTTCTTTCTTCCTTCCTTCCTTCCTACCTTCCTTCCTTCCTTCCTTCCTTCCTTTTGCCGGATTGCAGTTCTAACCCAGGCCCTTAGTTCATTGGAGGCAAGCACTCTACCACTGAGCCGCATCCCAGCCCACACTGTTATTTATGTGATCAGGGATTGGTAGCATTTAAACATTTTGAGACAAGTCAAGGAAAAGAACAATTTAATTGTTTAATAAAATATTAATGCAGCGTTTGGTTGTTCACTGTTTATCTGCATGCCATCTCCGTTTGTAATTTAATACCAGCCTCAGCCATGCACTGTTTTTCTGTTCTGTGTCCTTGAACACAACAGAGATGATGATGATGTGTAGATGCCGTAGGTCAGAAAGGATCAGTGCCAGCTGCGGTTCAGTACGTTACGGCTGTTCTTGAAAGGGTCTGTTAACCTGTGTCCTCTCCTCCCCTCCGCTCTCCTCTCTCCTCTTCTCCCTTAATTCTCCTTCCTCTTCCCTCTCTCTTTAAGAACAGACAGGCTGGTGATGTTCCAAACAAATGACTAATAAGAATCACAATGCCATTCATATAGGTCAGAGGGTAACCTTGACCCAAATAGGATGTAAGAGTGTTTAGTTGTCAACAAGAGACAGAATGTATCAAAATAATGCTACTTTTTAAATATAAGGTCCAAGTCATATTGTTAAAAGAACTTCTGGAGACAGAAGACAATTGTTATTGAAATCTACTTCAGTTTATTTTTTTTTTAATTTTTTATTTAAAGAAAAGGAAACAAAAGAATACATGGAGATTTTAAAAAAGGGTAGAAATGATACAAACTTACAGAAAAACAAACGGTAAGAAATTGCTAGTTGATAAGTTACACATTGTCATCTTAGAAGTAGCTGTTCATGTTATGGAATTGAAGCATTTAGAATGACATTCATAAAGTGACACTACAAACCCTTCTGCTCTATGATCGAACAAGAGCTCAGTAACATGGTTATCAGTCCTACACATTTGTTTTACTTCTCAAAGAGGGTAAGATTAAACATATCAAAACAGAACATAGCAGTTAAAAAAACAATTTAAAGAAATACAGATTTCATAGGAAGCCCACTGGAGATCTTGATTGTCTATCTAACTGTCTCTAGTTTTTTACAAATAGTTGTCCCCTTCTTCATCCACCTTATATACTTAGTGTATATTATAGAACTAATCAAATCATTGAAGACTTTTTAGGTCCTCAAGTACCAAATTAGGGAAGACAATAGTAACTACCAACTCATCTCTCCTTCTCTTTGTGATAGCTGTCCCCATCTCTACATATGCTGAAATTGAACTCAAGAAACCAGTCCAATGTCATTCTAATCAGCAAACATTAGTATTGCTAGAATTTCTATCATAATGCTACTAAATTAGCCTCGAGTTTCCTAGTGTCTCTTCCTCAGAGTATCTGTTCATTACATCTTACATTATATAATCTATTCCCATAAATAATTAAAAAGAAAAAAAGAACCCATGTGTGAATTTCCACATATATATCTATCCTCTCTGTGTTGTAGGGAATACCAAGTCATAGCAAGCCAGCAAAACAATTTCCTAGAAAAACATGCAATGGATAAAACATTTAAGACCACAATATAGATGATCTTCCATAGTTACTATGTTTCCTCTTGTTATTTTCAATAGATTTGACCACCACACTGGCTTATTATAGTTAAATATAGTATCACCTATTTTTATAAAAACTTAACTTTGGCAGCATTGTAGGGTTTGGAAGCTGTTACTAATTAATACCAGTATGGATATTCTTTACAACTTGTCATCCTCAGAGTAGTTGCCTCTACTTTTAGGGTTGATACTGACAAGCATACCAATTTCAAATAAAATCAGCCATGGTCAACCCATAGTCTTACGATTCAGATTCAATTAAGATCAGTCATAGTAAGACAATTTAAGTATTATAGGATTTCAGTTTAAGTTAATAGGAAAGTAAGGATAGTTACCATGGTATAGCCTGCTATTTTTGGGTCAAGATGTCTGTGTCCTCAAATCTGACATGAGCGGACAGACCAAAACAAATTAAATTCAATCTAAATATGGCACTAGGGCTACTGTGTCTTTTAAATCATTATACACCATTAGCAATGACCTCTGCTTTTTTTTTTTAAATATAGTTTCAGAGCTGTCTATACTAAAGACTAGCTTACCATCTCTGCCTCATGTCTGCTACTACACTTTTCTGCTATAATTTGTCCACCTTATTCCCTCATTCCATGGTCTGCCCCGTACACTGAGGCCTCTCTGCCACTGTAGCTGTAGTCCTGATATCTCTTCCTCTCTTTCTCTGTAATGTCCTTCAGCGCTCTCTGTAGGGTTGGATTGGTGGCCACGAACTCCCACAGTTCCTCCTTGTCTTGAAAGTATCTTATTTCTTCATTAATTTTTAGAGAGAGTTTTGATGGATATATGAACTTTGGTTGCATATTTTTTTCTTTCAGGACTTGGAATATTTCTCCCCACTCCCTTCTTGACTTAAGAGTTTGTGTTGATAAGTCTGCTGTTATTTTGATAGATTTCCCGTTATAGGTAACCCGCATCTTTTCTCTGGCTGCTTTTAATACTCTGTTTTTTTGGTGGATTTCTGGGATCTCGATTATTATATGTCTAGGCGTAGATCTGTTTTGGTTGTAGGTAGCTGGTGTTCTGTATGCTTCTTTTATCTGGATATCATTTCTTTTTGCTATACATGGGAAATTTTGCTTTAATATCTCTGTGAATATTTTTTGTATTTCATTTTTGGATGTTCCTGCTTCCTCACTCACATTCTTTATTCTTAGGTTATGTATCTTTTTGTCATCTTCCAGTTTTAGAATTGCTTCTTTCTGGTTCCTTGTTATTTTTAAGAGGCTTTTTCTTTCACGTTCATATGTCCTAAATCTTTCTTCAAGTTTCAGAAGGCTATCTTTAGTTTCTGTCAAGGCATTTTGCCAATGTTCAATGGAGTTTTTAGTTTCCTGATATTCTCTTTGGATCTGTTTCATGTATTCTAAGTTATGCTTAAATTCTTCTTCAGATGCTTCTCTTTCTTTTCTGATTTCCTCAGTTCTTCCATCTGTGTTCTCTTGGGCGGGGCTTGTCATTTCTTTAATTAATCTCTTTATATCTTGCCTCACTTGGATCAGGAGTACAGCTTTAAATTCCTCTATGAGATCATGTAGGTACTTTTTAATTTCAGCTGATGCTGTGTCGAGTAGTGGATGGTTACTGTGCTTGTTCTCTTCGGTGTTTACTTCTCCTGGGCTTATTTTCTCCTGTTGGGCAGCTGGAGATTTTTTTTTATTTTTATCTCTTGTCATGTTTCTGGTTTCTTTCAGACTGTCCTGGAGTTCTCTGGCCCTCTCCGAATTGCTTAGGGCCTTTCAGAAGCATGCTGGCTTGAGTTTTTGCTATCCTCCCCAATTTACTGTTATCTGGGGTAGGCTGGGATGCAGGGGCGGTACAGGCTAGTCTCTAGCCTCTGTGTCAGTTAGTTCCTAAATTAGGCTGTACTTTCTGGTTGTCACTGAGTTGTGACTATTTTGTATCCGCTCATTGGGCCCCAAGCAGAGGCTTGGGTTAGCCCCAGTATCTCCTGCCAGTTCTCTTTGTACCAGAAGCAGCTGACTAATGTCACTATGGCACAGGGTCCTGCCCAAATCTCAGCTGTTCTCTTCCAGACCTCTCTGTGTCAGGAGCACCAGCACAGCAGAACTGCCCAAACTCTGTATGAGGCTGAAGCCAACACGTACTCAGGCTCTGCCCAATTCCAAGATGCCTTCCACTAGCCCTCCCTACAGGGGGCTCAGTGACGCCACTGAGCTGTAGGTTCTGCCCAACTGTAAAATGGCTGCCACCAGGCTCTGTGTTATTGATGTCCCCGTGGTGGCGGGCACTGTCCCGTTCCAAGATGTTTTCTGGCCAACCCCGGCAGTCGCAGGGTCTCTAGTACTCACCAGGGTCCACGCCGCCCACCTTTCCCACGTTCCCAGCACAGCACTGATCGGTCAGAGATCCGCGCTGCGTGCATTCCCGGTACAGGGTGGAACGGTCAGGAATCCGCGCTGCGTGCCCTCGCGGCCCGGCGCGGAGCAGTCAGAAATCCGCGCTGCGTGCACTCCCGGCTCAGTGCGGAACCGTCGGAAATCCGCGCTGCGTGCCCTCGCGGCCCGGCGCGGAGCAGTCAGAAATCCGCGCTGCGTGCAGCCCCGGCTCAGTGCGGAACCGTCGGAAACCCGCGCGGCGTGCACTCGCGGCCCGGCGCGGAGCAGTCAGAAATCCGCGCTGCGTGCACTCCCTGTACGGGTGGAGGGGTCAGAAATCCGCGCTGCGTGCACTCCCGGTACAGTGTGGAAGGGTCAGAAACCCGCGCAGCGTGCCCCTTCAGTTTATTTTTTAATTTTATTATTTTTGTCAGTACTGGGAATTGGAACTTTTGAAGTGAACTACATCCCTATCCTTTTCAAATATATATATAGAGATAAGATCTTATTAAGTGAGCCAGGCAGAACTCAAACTTGTGATATTCCTGCCACAGCCTCCTGAGATGGAATTACAGGTGTACACCATGGTGCCAGGATATTTTGGTTTTCTGAGAAAGGTTTTTCTCATACTTGTTGTGTGGCCCAGACTAGCCTCAAACTCAGATTCTCTGCCTCAGTCCCCTGGGTGCTGGGGTTGTAGGTATATCCCACCAACCGGTCTTCAATTCAGGCTCTACCACAATTACTGCCCTTAAATCCTGGAATTACAATGGTGACTAGAACTTAACCACAGCCATCAGAGAATTCTAATTGGCATGATTCTCATGATAACACAAGGTAACAAGCTGTGGAAGAGAGAGCTGTTTTTTCTTCCAGCTGGTGTCAGGAACTCAGACTGGGCCTTGAAATGTTTATAAGAGATGCTCAAATTCAAGACAGTGAAGACAACAGGAGAAGAGAATTCGAGGCCAGAAGCTCGCGAGTGAGCGAGCACACAGGCGTTCTGTGCCTGTGCAGAGTGGGAATAGCTGCCCACCACAAGAAAAGCAGTGAGAGCTTCTTATTAGTGGCGAGTATAAAGTTTCTCTGTATTAAATGGATGGCATTTGAAAGGCGCTAAAGAGCATGTTGATATGATTACAGATGCTCCTTAGCTTAGAGTGGGGTTGCATTCCCCCAAAAAACCATCTTCAAATGGAAATATTGAAAGTAAAACATGCGTGTAATACTCCTAACTCACTGAGCACCCTAGCTGAGCACCATGGGACGAGGGGGGCATGGCCGATTCCCCGGGGAAAGCAAACTAACTGGGAGCCGAGGCTCACTGCTGCTGCCCAGGACCACATCCAAGTGTTTTACTGGGTGCCATTAGCTTGGGGAGAGATCAAAATTCAAAGTGTATTTTCTACAGAATGTGTATCACGCTTTCACCATTGTGAATTTAAAAATGGTAAAGTAAACCATCATAAGCTGGTAATGATGTGTGTATCGTAATCCTTGTAAAGCATAGATTGGAAGAGAGAGAAACCAGAGAGAGCATAAAGGCAGATTTGAGAAGCTGAGGTTCCGTTAACAGTGCTGGAGGAGTGGAAATGAGAGGATCAGTTCAACAGTCTATTAGAAGGTTGGTTGGCCAGGTTGCTACTAAGCTACCCTGGAAAACGGAAAGAGAAATGGGTTTCTAGCTCGAGTGTGTGTGTTGTTGATTACAGAGCTGACAGACACAGTGGCTGCAGATAGAGGATAAGCAGTTTTTCACTTCTGATGGGATTGTGAAGATAGTAGGTAGCAGGGGGAAAGTATTGTACTTGGCTTTAAACACTTTGAGTTTTGAGAACAGCCATAGAAAGTTTTTTGGTGTGTAGTTGCTAGAAATATAGATCTGAGCCAAGTATAGTGGTTCATGCTTGTAATCCCAGCATTTGGGAGGCTGAGGCAGGAGGAGCATCATGAGTTTGAATCTAGCTTGGGCTGCACAGTGAGTTCAGCACAAGTCTGAGGTACATGCTGAGATCTGGTCTCAAAAACAACCGAAAAAGAGAAAAAGAAGAAGAAAAGGAAAGTATAGATCTATAGATCTGAATTTATGAGAAATTGAGATTGGAAAAAAATTGCAGCTTCCTATAGAATCTAAGCTCTATTGAATATAAAAGTAGTGATAAAATGAGTTGAATTTTCCCAGGTATGAGATGAAGATTAGGATGATGGTCAAGAAAGACTTCAAAATCCTTTTAATTTAGTACAGAGCAGAATAAAGAGCACATGCTTTGTGAAAGAGTCATTAAAAACTGAGTCTGTTCCAACCTCATCTTGCTTTCTGAAGCTGTATGTTTTTTGATGAGTCTCTCTAGGGAGAATCAATTAATTACCGCATAATAACGGCCCTGAAATATACCTGAGATGCCAAATCAAGGTTGTGAGGCGGTTGGTGTGAAAATTCATGTTAGTATGAAGATCAGATGAGTTACAAATAGCTTCCTTTCATCAGCCAGACGCCGTGGGAAATTAGCCTGGGTTCTCTTCCTTCATTTGTTCCATAGAAACAGAACAGGGAAACCCTGATACAGGGTTCAGACACCCTGCGTTCTTTTCTACCAAAGGCTTCTTTTTTCTTCTTTCTTTCTTTCTTTCTTCTTTTTTTTTTTGTTTCCAGTATCGGGGATCAAGCTATTGCCCTTTTGCTTGCCAGGCACTTACGCTGTAGAGCTAAATCCCCAGCCCCAAAAGTATCATGTTCTTTTTTCTCTTGCTTTTTAGCGTGGTGGTGGTGGTGGTACCTGCACCTGAATCCCAGACCTCAAGTTTGCAGGGCAGGTGCTGGGCCACTACACCACGAGGTATATCTTCGGCCCAAGACTTGTTTTTTCTATGTAGAGGCCTGGAACATTTTTTAACCAACTCAACTTTCTACCTGTAGGACCTGTTGACAAGTTAGAGGGCCAGGAATGCATGAGAGGAGCACCCAGATGTTTAGGGCTTGGCCCTGGCTTATTATCCTAGGCATTGCTCAGACTTCCAGGCTGAGTCAGAACCCTGAGAGACCGTGCCAGGTCACAGGATGTTTGTGTTTCCTGAAGCACTTGCAAATTAGTCTGTCACAGTCACCTCCAGAGAGAAGATTGCTCAGCTTTGAAATCCCACATAGATGTGAAAAAGAAGGGAGAAATAGCAAACCAATATGCAATATCTATTTATCAAAACTGTAGCTGGACCGATTTAATTTTTCAGTGGTTATCTTGAAGTCTATCTACTCACATTGTACTACATTTTGGATCAACCTTCTGCTTCAGCCAGGTGGCCCTTCATGGTGTCCTTCTGGCACACAGATCTGTCTTACTATGTATGAGGCATCCCGCTGACATCTATGTCCACCTCAGTGCCTCTATTCTTTCCTCACCCATCCATTTCTCATCTCAAAATGCTAGCTTTTCCACAAACTTTTCCTTCCTAATGCCAAAATCTCAAATCGTCCCAAGTCCCCTCATGTTTCCCTATATAACTTTTAAGTTTTATTTCTTCACAGTATATCCTGGGCTAATATTTCTCATTTACTCATTGGGGAAGTCACGTATGCACTCTTGGGACATACCTGTAAGCTTTCTGTAGGAAACTCTTGTGTACCAGCCCTCATCATCGCCTGGAGAGATGGGTGAATTGAACCGGCCATTTGATTGTATCTCACTCAAGTTTCTTAGATGATGAGAACAGTACCCAGCATTCGTTGTCAGCTGTGCCAAATGCTATTCCAAGTATCTTGATACATTTTTACATTTGATTGTCATAATAAAGTGTAGGAAGGGTATTTTATCCAATTTTATAGATAAGGAAACTGAGGCTCAAAGATATCATCTGTCTGAGGTCTTAATTAATAAATAGCAGAACCTGTATTCAAATCAATGTCTCTTTTTTTTTTTTTGTACCAGGAACCTTGGGCTTTCAAGGCAGGTTCTTGTGCCACTGAGCTATACTCCCAGCCCACGTTTTCTTGAGATATAATTAACAAATATTGTGTATATTCGAAGAACATATATTAGTTCATTTTATATAGCTATACTAAAATACCCGATGCTGAGTATGTATAAAGAAGAGAGTTTTACTTGACTCACATTTTTTAGGCTGAAAGTCCAAGGCTGGGCTCCCTGAGCTGTCTGGCCTTTGGAGAAAACCTTCCCCCTCACTGGGTCACAGCACAGGGGAAATTGAAAGGGGAAGCAGCCATGTGCAGAAGGATTGAGCCCATGAGATGGCTGCATGTATAACAACTTGCTCTCTAGAGAGCTGACCAGGGTCCCTCTTGAATTACATTAATTATCTTATTTTCTTTAATCATTACGTTAATTATCTTATTTTGTTTAATTATCTTCTAAGAGTGGCACCCGTAATGACCTCCTACTAAATCCCACCTCCGAAAGCTCACCACCCAACTCCATCACACGGACCAAGCTTCCCGTCTAAGACCCTCTGGGGAACACATCCAAACCATGTCCAAACTATAGATTACACGTGGTGAGTTGATACCAGATTACTATAATTAAGCTGATAAATGTTCCCATCACTTCACAGATGTTTCTTTTTTTGCAGGGTGGCACTGGGGATTGAACCAGGCAAGTGCTGCACCACTGAACTGCACCCCTACCTCCTAACTTTCCTTTAGTGTGTGTGGTGATGCTCCCTTAGCAGACCCCCAATGTGCTGTGCATTTTTTTTTTCTTTTTTGTTTTTATCGGTACTGGGGATCGAACTCACGCCTGCCTGCTTGCAAGGCAAGCGCTTATGCCGCTGAGCTAAATCCCCAGCCCTGTGCTGTGCATTATTAACTGTGGTCACTGTGTCGTACATTAACTCCCCAGAACTGACTGTCTTTTAACTGAAAGCTTGTACTGTTGACCATCATCTCCCCACTTCTGCCTCCACATCCCAATCTCTGGCAATCACTATTGTACTCTCTGCTTCTGTGAGTTCAACTTTTTAAAAATTCCCCTATGTGAGATCACACAGGTTTTTTTCTGTTTCTTGTGGTCCTGGGAATTGAATTCTGAACCTTGTGCTTTTACATCTCCTCATCCTTTTTTTTTGAGACAGGATCGTGCTATGCAGTTCAGGTTGCTACAGAACCCACTATGTAGTCCAGGCTGGCCTTGACTTGCAGAAATTCTTCCTTCCTCAGCCTCCTGAGCGCTGGGATTACAGGTATGCATCACCCTGCCCGGTGCTACATGTCTATTTTGAGATAGGGTCTTGAGTTGTCCAGAATGTCCTTGAACTTGTGATCCTTCTGCTTTAGCCTTCTGAGCAGCTCTGAGAAGAGATGTGCACCACCATGTTTGGCTAATCCATATAGTATTTGTCTTTTTATGCTTGGCTTATTTTACCTAGTATAATGCCTTCTAGATTCACTTTTGTGGCAAATGACAATAATTTACTTCCTTTTAAAGTATTCATGATGTTATAAATTGCATTTTATTTATCTGCTTATTCACTATGGATACCTACCTTATCTTAGTATTGCCAATAATGCTACAGTGAAAACAGGAGTGCCAATATCTGTTGAAGTTGCTGATTTCAATTCCTTTGAATGGAGATATCCAGGTAAGACTGCTGGATCATATTGTATTTCTGTTTTAAAATTTTTTTTGTTGTTGTTTTGTTTTTTGGGGGGAGTTCAGTTTGAGACAGGGTCTTGCTATGTAGTTCAGGCTGGTCTTGAATCCACTCTGTAGCCCAGGTTGGTCTCATACTTGCAAGACTCTTCCTGCCTTTGCCTCCCAAATGTGGGGATCACAGGCATGTGCCACCACATTCAGCCTCTTTTTAATTTTTAAAGGAACTGCCATACTATTTTCCACATTGGATATTCTAATCTGTGTTCTCATCAACACACCATACAAGCCAAGTTTCTCTTTTCTTCTCTGTTGACAACATGTTTCTCATCTTTTCAATAATAAGATGAGGTGATAGCTTTTTGTAGTTTTGATTTACATTTCTTTGCTAACTAATGAAAGTCATGTACCTGCTAGTCATTGGAAGCCTAATTTTTAAAAATGTCTATTAGGGGGTTTTTTTGTCCAGTTTTAAATCATTTTTTCAATGATTGAGTTACATGAGTTCCTTATGTATTTTGTATTAACTTTTATCAAATATTGTTTCTAAATACATTTTTCCCATCCCTATAGGTTGTTTTTCCATTTTGTCATTCCCTTTGCCCTGCAGCAGCTTCCTAGTCTGATGGACCACTTGTTTATTTTTATTTTTTATCTCTTGTGCTTTTATGTCACATTAAAAAAACTCATTTGCAAGACATTTGCAATGTCAAGGAGACTTTTTTCTATGTTTTCCTTTCAGGAGCTTTATGGTTTCAGGTCTTTCATAAGCCTGTGTTTGTCAGTGTTTTTTCACTATGACAAAATACCTGAGGTAATAAACTTACAAAAAGCTTTAGCTCAGTTCTGGAGATCTAGGCCATGATCCATTACCCTGTTGCTTTGGGATCACATTACTGTGTGAGCATGCATGAACAAGATCCCTGAGCTCCTGGCCAGGAAATGAAAGAGCAAAAAGTGCTAAACAGAAGTGAAACGACTTCAAGGACACACTCCAAAGACCTAAAGATCTACTAGGCCTTACTCCTAATGTTTAAAGCCTTCAATAGCTCCACACCCAGGTCTGAACCTTTAACATATAGACCTTTTGGGGGACATTTAACACCAAAAGCATAACAAAGTCTATAGAGCAGTTTGAGTTAATTCTTATCCGTCGTGTAAGATGAGGGTACAATTTTTTTTTTCTTTCACACTTGGATACCCAGTTTTTTCAGTAACAATTAGTGAATAGACTTCCCTTTCCCCATTGTGTCTTCTAAATTCTTTTGTTAAAGATTGGCTGAAATCAAATATTGTGGGCTGGGGATAGGGTAGAGCACTCCCCTCACATGGACAGGGCCTTGGGTTCAATCCCCAGGGTTGACAAAAAAGAAAACAAAACATGAAACAAAATCCAAAAACCCTGCAAAAAATCTGATGAATTACTCTTATGTAGAACTAAAGTTTCATGAAACAAATTCTGTCAAGTCAATTAATTTAGGGCTTCAACATCCAAGGTATTATGTTGGTCCCAGTGATGTTAAACACATATGAGATGCATGAATTATTGCAGGCTTTGGGGAACATCCAGTAAAACTGAACATGATAGATTTAAAGTTACCAGTGTTGTTGGGCATGATGGTGCATGCCTGTAATCCCAGCACTCAGCAGGCTGAGGCAGAAGCATTGGTGCAAGAGATCACCCTGGGCTACATAGTGGCTAGGCCAGCCTGCACCACATAATGAGAACCTGTCTCAAAAAAACAAAAACAAAAGACTTACCAATATGTCCTTTGAAGGTGTAATTAACTATGAGTTAATCTGGAGATGCAGGAAATAAAATGCATCTTACTTGCCAAGAAAATAATTTAGGCTTGGATGTACAAAATAATTTTCAGTCAACTTTATCAGAAATACAGATTGCTATTATCTTTTTTGTTCTTTTTAATTACAGCATTTGGAAGGCATTTGGATATGTAAAGGAATACAGTGTCTTTATTTAAAAAAGAAAAAAGCACACTCCTGTAATCCTAGCACTTGGGAGGCTGAGCAAAGGAGGATTTTTGTGAGTTCAAGACCAGCCTGGATTACAAAGTGAACTCAAGGCCAGCATGAACTGCATAGCAAGACCCTATCTCAAAAACACAAAATAAATAAATCAATAAGGAGGAAAACCAGGCATAGTGGAGTCTGTATTTCTAGTTATTAAGGAGGCTGAGACAGGAAGTTCACAACTTTGAAGTGAACTTGGGCAATTTAGTGAGACACTGTCTCAAAATTTAAAGACATAACAAAGGCTGAGGATGTTGCTCATATTCCCTAGGGTCAATCCCTAGCAGTGCCAAAACAAACTCAAGAAAAGGGGAGCGGATAAGGAAGCAAAGAAAAAAGCAGAAATAACATCAGTGTTTCCATAGTGCTAAAATATATTCATTGCAATTCTCAATCTCATGATGCGCCAGGGAGGAAACAGGATTATTTCTCCCTCTCCGTTCATTTCAGAGGATCCTAAATTTAAGTAGCTTACTGAAACACAAATGAGTCCTAACAATCTAAAGTTAGCTAAGGTCTAAGATTGCTGGTGTTTCTGTGCGCAAAGATTTCCTCACGTGAAAGAGAAGACAAATACGAAAAAAATTACATAAACTTAATAAGAAAATGAAACTAACCATTTTTCCTCAGGATAATGAGCAATGGCTGAATGGCTATTAAAAAATTAATATCCCCTCCGCCTGGAGCAGTTGACAGTCCCAGGATGATATGTAGGAAACGGGGGAAGTGTTGACTGAACAGTTGTTCTCATCTGTGTCACAGAGCTAATTATAGTACTCATTCATAGAGTTGTGGCAATGATTAAATGAGATAATGTATACGGAGAATGATAAGCACTCACTAAACGTTAATTGTTATTGATGACGTTTTTAATCAGGGAAGATGGAATGCTAGATAAAAATTTGTGGAGATAAATACTAAATGAAAAATACATTTGGTGAGGCATATAGTTCAGTGGCACAGTGCCTGCCTGGCAAGCACAAAGTACAAAAAAAATGTAGTACACGTCATGCTGCATTGTAAACAGCTGACTGTGAACAGTCCTTCTTCAACTCTTTATCTAAAGGATATAGAGATATTTATTACTAACTCCCTCTTTGACAGAAACTGCTCGCCATGACGGATCACATCCTGAACACCTACCAAGCCTTGCAGAAATACAAGTTCTTGCAAGCATCTCTCCCATCCAGTCTGTCCCTTTCTGCCATGACAGAGTTACAGTAGGAATAGTTGTCCACTTAGACTCAGTTTCTGACAATTTAAGAATGTAGTGGCTGAACGGTAAAGGTCAATTTGACTTTATAGTTCTCTGAGAATCAACTGAATAATTCACTCTCTCTGAAAGGTTCATTAAGGTGCTAATGTGTGTATTACCTAAGAGATGGACAGATGATTTATCCAGAGATGAACCTGCAGAGGAGATATGTCTTCCAAATGTGCTCAAAAGGCTGTTGTGGCTGCCCACACTTAGATGTGATCTCAATGTGGCCCAAAAATCTCACTCTAGCTGGATGTGGTGTCACACCCCCGTAATCCCAGCACACAGGAGGCTGAGGCAGAAGGATCCTTGCAAATTGGAGACCAGCTTGGGCTGCAAAATGAGCTGAAGGCCAGCCCGAACTGCATAGTTCAATCTTCCCCAAAAAGACAAAAAAAACCAAAAATCTCACTCTGACTGACTGTAGTTCTGAGAAGTCCCTACAACTTCATCCCCCTAAGCTGCCTTCCTTTCCGCCCCACTGCCAACTTGGGGCCACGTTATTCACAGCCACGTCACATAAGTAGGTGACCATTCTTGTCTGTGTCAGAGCAGTTGATCTAAATCAGGGACCGTCAGGGCTTATCTACATCCTGTGATGCCAGCATATAGTTCTATGCCGGCCCTCTATGTCTTGAGACAATTTTAGGAATGATGAAATTTGGCAAATGAACTCGCAGTCAAAACCTTTTTAGCTAATAATCCTGGAAAACCTGAGACTGATGCCAGTGAATTCGCAAATAAGTGCTTCTTGTGTGTTGACTTTATAGTTAATGCTCATTAATAGAGGTTTTTCTCTATCAGTGAAATGAATTATAGATGTTAGGTAGTTCCAGATCCTACTTCTTACACACGACATGACATTTTGATGAATATCGCTGCCAAAGGGTCAGGTAGTACTTTTAATTCTCATTGCAAGGATGATCAAAAATAGCATTTTGATGGTTATGCTGAACAGAGTGAGCTAGTCAGATTTAACCCACTCAGATTTATGCCATCAAGGAATAACTTTATAAAACTTTTTAATTCTTTGTTTATGGATTGTAATTAAAATAATATAGGAACAAATCTATTAATCTAATCTGAGTTATATTTATCAGTTTTGAGACTTTTACTTTTCTGTTCTCATGGTGAGAATTCTTATAATTTTTTAAGTGTCAACCTTACATATTTTCCTGTATAATATTAAATTATATAATCTTAGAATTTTTTTTTTTACTACTTTCTTTATCAGGTAAATGTTAAGACTCCCTAAATTAACTTTTGTCTTTCCCCATTTTTTTCTATTTTTGCTATATTTTCTTTACCATGATATTTCTTTCCTTTAAACGTAATCATGTTGATCTTTCTTTCTTTTTTTTACTGTTGTTACAAGTATTTTAATTTTCATTGCAAAACTGTGTTAAAAATTTAAACACATGCTATTTTTGAAGCTTAATATATATTTACTCTAACTCTAAATCTAACCCTAACCCTAAACCCTAACCCTAAATCCTGGCTCTATCTTTTTGAGATAAAGTCTCACTGTTTAGTATCGACTGGCCTTGAGCTCACTTTGTAGCCTAGGCTGGTCTCCAATTTGCAAGGATCCTCCTGCCTCACCCTCCTGAGTGCTGGGATTCAGTTGTTTGCCTCCATGCCTGACTGAAGATTAATATTTAAGAAGATTTCTTTGCACTTTGTAACAGTAGACATAAAAATATTTCTTAAAAACAGAAAAGATCTTGAAAAGCATATTTCATCTTCTCTGGAACATCAGTTAAGTCAACTGTCAAAATGAATTTCCAAAGCAAATTTTTCCTTGGAAGTCTAGTCTTGTGAAATAGTTCTAGAAAAAAGAAAAAGAGGGCAAGCTTTTAAAAGTGCAAATTACTTTCAATTCCAATTAACAAAAGTCAAATCAAACTGTCTCAATAAATAAAGGTATTTGTGGGCTTCATTAATGGTTGAAGTCCCGAGATGCAATATGATTAGGCTTCCCCCACTGTATCTTTATAGTCCTATGGGTTCTGTTTATGGCTGGGTGCCAGATTTTCCCCTCTACTCTGTAAAGTGCTTGTATAAAATCCAGCCCTCATATTTTCATATCACATTCTTCAGAGCGCAAGAAAGGATCAGGTTTCTTGAAATTATTCCTAAAAGACAGAGATTTGCTCCTATTAGACCTTCTTGGATCATATGCCCTTTACCAAGCCAATTACCATGTACAGGATAACAAACACTGATCGATGTAACTTAGATCCTATGTTATTCTTCAGAGCAAACTTCCCCAGAATGGCAAAGCTGACTTAAAAACCTATTAATGCATTTGAAGCAAGAAAAAAAAGGAAAAGTATGATAAAGAAATCTGAGAATATTGTCATACATGACCTCTTAATTCAAGCACAGTCTTAAAAATGGGGAAAAAACGAGGAAGACTTTGGACCTGGGGAATAAGCATTAAGAAGATATTGGCCCAGTGGGCTGGAGATTTAGCTCAGCACCCTAAGCACCTATCTGGCAAGCACAAGGCTGTGAGTTCAATCCCCAGTACCAAAAAAAAAAAAAAAAAAAAAAAAAAAAAAAAAAAAGGCCCAGTCATATTTATATATTGTTACAACTTAATACAAGCAATGGTTAGGACATAAATGCATTAGATGAAAGCTCTACCTGCCTTGCTCACCACTTTCCTCTAGCATTTTGAAAAATGGCATAAAATAAGTGCCAAATAAATACTTGTTGAATTAATAAAGCAATGTTTTCTAACAAAGGACCTTTTACCTGAGCATCAGCAAGCTTTGGTCTCAAAAGGAGAATCTATAAAACACTCAATGTGCCTCTCCTGAAAAAATAGGCAAGAGGGAAAATAATAAAGCTCTACGACCCAGGTTTTAAAAAGTGATCAAAACATACTAATCAGTGTAAGTAGAAAAGAAAAAAAAATTGAAAATAAGCATAGAAAGAAAATGATATGAGACAGTATTAGGGGCAACTTTTCCTCCGAGTTCCCAGATGAACTGTGTACTAACTAAATTGTGTACCAGCTAACTGTGTACCAAAGTTAGAAGACCAGAATGATTATAACTATAAAAATCCAACTCTTGGCCTGGGGATATAGCTCAGTGGCAGAGCATTTGTCTAATATGCTCAAGCCTCTGGGTTTGCTCTCCAGCATAAACAAAGTAAAACAAATAATAAATATTTATTTAATTTTTTTGTTTTTTGAGACAGAATCTTGCTATATAGTTCAGACTGGCCTTGAAGTCATTATGTAGTACAACTTGACCTTGAACTTGGGTGATCTTCCTGCCTCAGCACCCAAGTGCTGGGATTTCAAGCATGCTCCACACCCAGCTTATTTATTTAATAGTGATAGGAACCAAATCTAGAACCTTTACATGCTAGGAAAATGCTTCCCACTGAACTGCTCCCCGAGCCCATAAGCATTTATTCTTTCTGACAGTTTCTGCAGGTTAGGAATTGATGAATGGCTTAGAGTGGACTGATGGAGCTCGTTCCAAGAGGTTGCAGTTGAGATGTTATGTGCACCTGCAGTCACCAGGAGGCTTGCCAGTGACACAGCATCTGACTTGGGGTCATTCACGAACGTGAGTGACAGGAGGCCTCAGCTTCCCTCCCTGTGGGTCTCCACAGGGTCCCTTGAGTAACTTCAGGACATGGTGCTGGCTTTCCTTAGATGATTTAAAAGAATCAGTGGGAAGCAGTTATGTCTTTCATTTTATTTTATTTATTTCTTTTTCTGAAATGGCCTTGCTAACTAGCCCAGACTCACATATTTAGCTCAAAGAAAAAAGATATGCAATGGGGAAATCTTTATATAGTCGAGTACCCCACAGGAGTAGCCTAATTTTGTGCCACAGAGATTTGAATAAGAACTAAAAATAAGATGTATTGCATGACTCTTGAGTTGCAGGCAATATTCAAGGGCTTTGGGAAAAAAATAGCCAAGACCTAGTGTTAGATTTTAAAGAATCAAACCTCTTCTGTGAGAAACATAAAATATTTTTATATATGCCCAGTATTCTATGGGCATTTAATTTAATCATGGAGGTGTTCAGTCATGGGAGGAAGCACTATGTGGTTTATCCTGATACACGGTGACTTTTGGACATCATTCTGGTTTATCAGCCTGTGATTCTAGGTATAACCTACAGACCTTTGCAAACTTACAAGACAGTAGCAAGGAGAACAAAGAATCCTGTATTTTGTGTTTAGAGTGTTGGTTTAAATCAGATAATGTTCAAGTATAACTTAGAGTTAGATATTAGTATGGAATCTTAGAGGACTCATAGGAATCTTAAAGATTTATTGTATTTTGGGACAAACTATGAAACTATATATGTATACCATAAATTGATCTAGAAAAAAATGGATGGATGACTTCATATAGGTAGCCATCTATTTAACATTTATTTAGCACTAAATGCTAAACACTGTTGTAGATGTTGGAAAGACAGAAATATAAGACTCAAATAATCAGTCCCTGGTTTCAGATCACATGGCAAAGTGGTGAAGAAACACACCATTTAAGTTCAAATCTTAATCGTACCATTTCTTAGTTGTGTGGCTTTGGGCTAAGGTACCTCACTTCCTTGTGTCTCAGTTTGCATAACATATAAAACAGTAACAAAAATGGTGCCTATGCTGTGGGGGTGTTGTGGAATTAAATGGGTTTATAGGTGCAGAGTACTCAGAGTGGTTTCTGGGGATGCTTTATATGGTATGGAAGCATCTGCCTTTTCCTCACTTAGGCTCTATCCCCAGGACACGCCCAGTCTAGTTCAGATCATCTTCTTGCACTGTCCTTTAGTTGCTGCAGTTTTGTGGGAGCCAAGGAGTATCTCTGTTGCTCCCCAGTGACCTTTGCATAGCGATATTGTGCGAACCTTTCCTTGGTCCCAGGGCACTGGAGCAGCAGTGCTATTTTCTATAAGTTATACAGTAGATACCAAAACTCTAAGCCTGGGGCACATTCTGCAGATTTTAGGCCATTTGTCCACTATTGGGCTTGAGGATATGGTCATCTTAACCCAATTACATGAGCTGGAAAATGGGTAGGGTTGATTTACCACAAATCCTGGGATAGTGACGCAGATGTGTGCTGGACACAGAAGGGGGTGCATGAAGGGTGGGCTGGACTGCTGGATCCCACTGGGGATTATAAAGTGCATCGAGCAGAGTTACTTCCTGGCCTCACATATTCATCATCTCTACTTTTGGGGTGAGTTTCAGACTCATCCCAATAGGCCATCAATTTTCCACAACCCCTGTGACCCCATCTCAAGTCCAGCTCTGCCTTCCTCTCTGACCCAATACACTGGCTTTAGTTTCTGCCTCATTCCAGCCCATCCTCTCTCTGGCCTCAGGAGCTGTAAACATACTACGCATACTGTCTGGAACTTTCTCTTCTGTCTTCTTCCTCACCCTACCCTTAGCTTAACTCATCCGTTTAAATATGTTTTCCTCTGAAAAGAAATCCTGAATTCTCAGAGAGAACCAGATCTATTTACTACTCTCATTGTCTCCTATATTTTTCCACAGATGGATCAGTTATCTAATAGGCATATACTTTTATAATGTTTGTTGTCTCTTCCCAGTGGACTTCTTGTTCCATGAACACAAGGCCTGTGTTTTGCTTACTATCTTAGTATTAAATCTGTAGTTCCTGGTGCATAGGAATCATTCAGAATGTATTTGTTTAATGAATGAATGAAAGAGCATATTTGGATTATATGCCTAGTCACCTTGAGATGTGTTACAAAATAACTTTGATTGTGTCTTAGTCTGCTTAGGCAGCTGTAACAAAATACTGGAGACCAGATGGCTTATCAGTAACAAACATTTCTTTATCATAGTTCTAGAGGCTAGGAAGTCCAAGATCAAGGGCCTGGCAGACATGGTGTCTGGCAAAGGCCCACTTCCTTCATCATAGACAACTGTCTTCTGTGTCCTTACATAGTGGAAGGAGCAAATGAACTCTCTTGGCCCTCTTTTCCAAGGACATCAATATCATTCATGATAGTTGTATTTTCATGTCCTAATTAGCTGCCTGAGCCCTTACCCCCTACTACCATCACCTTGGGAGTTTGGAATACAACATACAAATTGGTTTTGTTTTTGGTATATAACATTTACTCCACTGTAACCAGGTAGCTTAAACAGAAGGCATTCATTTCTCATAGTTCTGGAGACCATCATGTCAAACACCAAGATCCGGCCTGTTTGATTTGTGATGAGGACCCTTCTTGGCTTGCAGTCAGCCATCTTGTTGCAATCTGTCAATGCAAAAAACAAGCAAGACAGTACACTCTTTGGTGTCTCTTCTCATCCTGAGACCTCACCTAAACCTAATTAGCTTCCAAAGGCCCCATTCCAAAGGGGGTTAGGATTATACTGGGGATTAGGTTTTTGGTATAGGAATCTGGAGGAAGACACAGTTCAGGCTGTAGGATATGTGTCGTCTTATTTGATTCTTGACAGCCCCATGATGTAGGTTCCACTTGAGGATGAAGAAAAAGCAACTTAGAAAGTTGAATAGACCCAAGTCAACCAACTAGGTAGTGATAGAACTTGTAGATTTTCATATTTAGGAATAATTGGCTTAAAAGCAATGGAAAATTGCTGCCTGTTCAAGCCATTTGATCTGAAGGTAGATGCAACAGCATGTGAGGCAGCGTGAAGGGAAGCTTGAACAGAGAGGAGTGTTTGTGGGGATACTTAGCTGGGCACAGGCCTGTTCCTGAACATGAGTTTTGCAAAGGTACTGGAGAGCACAGTTCATCCCTACCGGAGACTGGGGGAAGCAGTTTCACAAGAAACTGGACTGTGGAAGGTTGGGGGCGGAGTTTGGAATTATGATGTCAACTTGTACAGGGAAATCTTTGACTCATCTTTCCTCACCCTTTTGGCCTTGTTCCCAGTTTCCACACCCTTTTTCTGGCACTGACTGGTTTGTCAGAACAGGAAGAGAGAGAGAAAAAAAGCAGGCAGTACGAGTTACAAAGACCTCTGTTGAATAGATCTTAAAATGAGAACATTTCTCCCACATAGAATCCGTGTTGAGATAAGGTTGAGATTCTCCCAGACCTCTAGAACCTAGAAAACTCACAGTGTTCTGGAAATATGCAGAAATGTTATAGCTAAATTCAGATAACATTCATAGAACTGCTTCTCTGAAGTAGGTTCTGTGGAAGGTTCTGGAAGCTTAAGCAATTGTGTGCAACTTCGTCTGCCCTTGGAAAGCTGTCAGCTATAGAATGATTAAGGTACTTCAGGACACCAGCCCCTTATCTTGGCCACTGTTTCTATAGAAAGGTGAGTTTTCAGCCATGGCACACTGGGTGCAGGCCATGCTGGGAACAGGCTAAATTTCCTCCCTCTTCTCCTCTTTCTTCTTTGTGTTTGCTGACACTCCTTTGGGTACAGTCACTGTTTTCCTGGTTCCTGCCAAGGAGGAAAATCAGGAGCTTATTCTATTCAGTATGTTGCAGTTGATAGCCATGGGGGCATGCAAGAACCACATGGCATTCTCAAAACTAAGTACTGAGTTACATCCTCTGGCTTACCTTGCTAGGAACTCTGGGGACAAAAAAAGTATATATGTGTGTGTGTGTATTTTTATGTACGGCAGGCTGGTCTTGAGTGAATTTATGTACCCTAGGCTGGCCTCAAACTGACAATCCTTTTGCTTCAACCTCCTGAGCGCTAGGATTATGGGTGTATGCCACCACACCCTGCTCTAGGAGGAATATTAAATGATATATTGTGTGTTTTGTAAACAACACAACATTATATAACAGAAAAAAAATTGGAGTGATTCCTCACAGATTTGACAAGCTGGATAGTGCTCTAAAGATCACCTACTGTCACTAAACATTTGCTGTATTCCAGGCCCTTTTCTAAATACCATAGATATTAAGATTTTTAATCTGCTATACAGCCCAGTGGGATAGGTACTATTATTATTTTTCTTTTGTATTTGAGGAAGAAAGAGGTTAAGTGATTTGACCAGGGTCATATAGTAAGGGAAAGAGCTGAGATTCTAAGGCAGTCATTTCAGAACACACCATTAACATCAGACAAAGCAATCTCTTGCATACTGCATTAACAACCTGGCATGCTCTCTCTCTCTCTCTCTCTCTCTCTCTTTCTTTTAGTTTTGAGACAGGGCTTCACTAAGCAGTTCAGGCCGGTCTTCAACTCACTTTGTAGCACAGGCTATCTTGGAATTTAGAGCAATTTTCCTGCCTCAGTCTCCCCAGTGCTGGTATTATGGATGTACATCACCACACCTGGCCCTGGAATACTCTTTGACACTTAAGTGAGACTCACAACCACTTATCTTACGGATAGGTAAGTTGCTAGAAGGCAGAGACTGTACTTCATTCACACACACACACACACACACACACACACACACACTTGTTCAATGCTTGCCACATACTGGAATATTTGTTGAATGAGTAAACACCTATAGGGAGATATACAACACATCAGCTACATCTACTGTTTTTCCTGCTTTTTTCTTTTTTAAATTTTTTTTTTTTGTCTTTTTCTTTTTTATTGGTACCAGGGATCGAACTCACAACCGCCTGCTTGCAAGGCAGGTGCTTATACCGCTGAGCTAAATTCCCAGCCTCATTCTGCTTTTTTCTTAGTTAACTGTGTCCTGTCTTCTTCTACTATGTCCAACATGAGGTTGTTTGGCACTTCTCACCGTTCTCTTTGGCATTCTTTGCACTTTTTCTGCTTCTTACTGTACTTTTTCTTATCTGGGGAAGACCCGTGTAACCTGACCTTTTAAGATGTGAACACTGTACTTGCCAACTAGGCTGACTGATACTGGTTCAGCAGGACTATCATTTCCTGCCCTGTGGCAGGTCCTCATTACCCCAGACTCTCTCCTCAGGAGCCCAGGCCTGGCTCTGAACTGTATGTAGGCCTGGGCAGGTTCTTAACTATAAAACTGAGGATCTACAATGATCCTTAGGCCTTTACTGGGCACATCAGCAGAATCCATTAAGCCAACACTGTTCTCACACTATTTCTTTTCTTCTTTTTTCTCTTTCTTGAAAGAAACTAGTGTGAAGAGGTTCTCCAAGTGTTTTTTTATTTTTGGTGTTTTGTTTTATTTTTTGGTACCAGGGATCGAACTCATGACCTTGAGCATACCAGGCAGGCGCTTGAGGCACTGAGCTAAATTCCTGACCCTCCAAGGTTTTAATGGAAGAAAACAGATTGTATTTGATGAGGGAGACTGCCAGGAAACTGCTTCTTCTAGTCTGGGGTTCAGAGGGAATCAATTTTGTTTCACAGAGGTGGGATTTCTTGTAAGGAAAACAACAGAACCAACACTACCACCAGCGGCCTCACATATTGGACTGCTAGAGGAAGTAAGGGAAGATGTTTGAATTTGGAAATGCTCTGGAAAATTCTGTAATATAGTACACAGGAATGCCTGCAATGTGTTTTACTGGTCTTGAGTCAGAAAAGTAGCAACTCGTTCTCATCAGAAACTGACTAAAACCGAAATTAAGTTATTAGATAAACCGGCAATCACACGCACGATGAATTCTGTATTGATTCCAGCCAGGGCTTTTGTTTTCAGTGGCTTGTTTGGGTTAGAAATTACTTCGGGGAACCATATGTCCCACTGTATTGTCCCAGCTCGGTTTTGGGGTCTGAGGTCACAACCCCCACCTCTCAAGCGCCACCGCCCTCTGAATGGTGGGCGGGGCCTCCGCGGCGGGATCGCGCACCACAGCCCGGAGGAGGGACGCCGGCCCGGGAGCGCGCGAGAGCACGTGCGCGTGCGCGGCCGCTCGCCCTCCACGCACGCGCCCGTCCGCCCGGCCTCCCGGGAAGTCTCGCGATGCCCTAGCCGGCTGCTCCCGCTGCGGGTGGCTCGGGGTGTTGCTGTGGTTGCCTGAGTTGCTGCGGCGTATGTGGCGCTGGTGGAGGTGCCGGCTCCTGGGCGGATGTTGACATTGTGTTGTTGTTATTGCCGATGGTAATGGCGGCGGCGACCAGCAGGATCCCCTCTCCTCAGTAGCCGGAGCCGAGGGAGTCCGGGCAGCCGAGCCAGCCGAGAGCGAACTCCGCGGCCTCGGAGCCGCCGCCGCCACCTCGCCAAGCCGGTGCCCGGCGCCAGCCCTTGGAGTCAGGCCCTGGGCAGGGGGCTGCGGGCGCAGGATGGCGGATTTCGACGAGATCTACGAGGAGGAGGAGGACGAGGAGCGGGCCCTGGAGGAGCAGCTGCTCAAGTACTCGCCGGACCCGGTGGTGGTCCGCGGCTCGGGTCACGTCACCGTGTAAGGCAGGCCCCGAGGAGGGCGGGGGCCGGGTCCAGGGCCAGGGTGCAGGCTGGGCGGGAGCCCCCTCCCCGGGTTCGCTGCCGCCCAGGCCTTCGGGAGGAGCAGGCCACCCACCACGAGTGAAAACTCTCCTGCTTTCCTGTGTGTGGGTCTCCGAAGTGGGGCAGACCCTGCGCCAGCCCTTCTCCCCTTTAGCAGGCCCTACAGGCCTGGGCAAAGTGTGGGATCCCAAGAGGGAAGGTTTTACTTTGGGGGTCTGCCCTTCTGTTTCGGGGTGGAAGTGTACTTACTCGCGAGTCCTCCCCCGCTCCCCTGCATTTCTCGTGGGTTACCCTGTGGTTGTCTGCCTTAGAGCATAGTGACATAGGGCTCAGACCAGACCTGCAAAGTGTAAGACCCCCTGGAAAGTGACAGTCGGTGGTGAGGTTTCTGTCATGTGTCTGTGTATTTCACACACACCCAAATATTTCCCCAGTTTCTTAACAGTTAATATGTGCGGAACTAACGCAAGTTCCTGAGATTGTATGTGATGGAAGTGTACAGATGAACATAAATTTAAGATGATCACAAAGATACATATACATACTTACAATGAATTTTTAAAAAATCTACACTCTGTATTTTAGTCTGTTCTTGAGGCACGAATTTTCTTTTGGCTTCTTCGTTTAATAAGGGTTCCAGTATTTCTACTGGCAACATCAAAAGACCAGTATTATCTAAACAATAAAAACGAAAGCTTTCTGAAAAGTCATGACTAACAGAGGAACGTGAAGACTTGAACCCAAATAATAAGCTGTCCGAAAGTAGGAAGTTTTGTAATGTTTCTCAGAGAAGTCCAAAGTTTTGTATAACTTACTGCTTCATTTTGGATCTGTTATTTGAATCGTAGATCAGACTTACATGCTTGTCATATATCTCTGTACTTTGCCTCCTCACTCGTAATAAAAGAGCAAGCCAGTCTGAGAGTGTTTGAAGCAGTTTTCATTATACTTTAGTGTAGAGTGGCATGTGCTGTGAATACCTTAGTGAAACTGTTAAGACTTCTCATACAAGGTAGCAAAACCTTTGCACTTTTTAGTGCATTCTGTGACCAGCCATATTGTTGTTTGGATATGCTTATGTAATGCTTTGATTTCTTTAGCATCGTTAGTTTGTACTATATTCAGGTGATTTAATAGAGTAAAGTACTGCATTTACCCTGTCATAGAACCGTGATAAGACAATGGAATTTATTACTACAAGTTACTGTTTTGAGTGTCATCACTACCCTAATTAAGAAATGTAAACAAATATCATAATGAGGGTGTTTTTTTTGGGTTTTTTTTTTTTTTTTTTTTTTTTTTTTTTTGGTACTGGGAATTGAACTCAGGACCCTGTGCTTACCAGGAAGGCGCTGTGCCACTGAGCTATATCCCTGGCCCCCACAGTGCTTTTAATACCTATCACAGAATGTTTTTAGTGGCATAACTTGTCATGTAATTTTTAATATAGTTTAACTTAGGACTTAAGAAAAACCAGAAACTGAAGAGTATGTAGGCACTTCAAGGAGGAATTTCCAAACTTTCCTCCTATCTTTTTTTTTCTCTTACTATGTCAAAGACAAGCTGGCAGAATTTTATTTTTAAAGGTTCAAACTAGGCCTGGTGATTTAGCTCAGTAACCTGCTTAGCAGGCCCTGGTTTGATCATTAGTACCACAAAAATAAATAGATTAATCAATAAGTTCAACTATAGGTATCATATTTCCTGTTTTGAAGAAGAAACTTAAGCACTTTATTGCATAAATGGAAAATATAGGCAAGGTGCTAAAAAAGTACCAAATGAGTGGTAGGTTTGCACTTGGCTACTTGGGGTTAACAGTGAAGAATTACAGTAGTAGTGATTTTCAATCTTACGTGCCCATTAGAACTGTCTTTTAAAAAAAGTAACATGTCTTTGCCCTTCCCCAGGTAACTGAAGGTCCAGTTTTCTAAGTGAGGGTTCCATTCCCAAGTAGTTGGGAAAAACATCCCACAGGTGATTCTAGTGTATAGTCAGGATTGAGAAATACTATTCCAGGATAGGAGGAGCTATCTGGTACTGATAAACAGTATGCCTTTCTACATTGGCAGCTATTATCTCTGTGATCTTCTTTAAAACTTCCTTCTCCTCCCAGTTACCTTGGTTGTAGGTTATGGGTTCAAATCTACCTCTGCCACTCCTTAAATAAATTATCTGTATCTCTTCAATTTATGTAGAAATAGTTATAGTCCCTACTTTGTAAGACTGAGGATTAGATGAGATAATACATGAAAAGAATTCATCAGAATATGATATTGTGCTCAGTAAATACTAGCCTTTACTAATCATCCTCCTCAGATACGTTTTCCACTATAAGAAATTATAGGTGTAAAATTTCAATATTCAGTCAAGTATAGTGGTGCACATTTGTAATCCCAGTACTCTGAGATACAGGGGTAGAAGATCCAAGGCGACTTGGTAAAATCCTGACCCAAAATTTAAAAACAAAATCTAGGGATGTAACTCAGTGTGAAGGCACTGGATTCAATCCCCAGTTCTACCCCCCCCAACCCCCCCCAAAACAAAAAACTTCTATTTTTAAATCCGGCAGTGATTTATTTTTTTCACATGTAGACAATTTGAATTTAAATTACTATGTGAAGTTTTTCAGTGAGGAAAGAATCTGTACACTTTAAACTTAAGCCTGTTTTGTAGTGACTCAGGTATAGTAATAGTAATACATGTTTTTACATGATTCTGTCATGCATAATTCTCAGGTATAATAGAATGAGTAGCCCAGTTAGCACCTATAAACAGTTTTGAAATTGGTGCTTACATGCTGTAGTAACTGTTGAACATACTTACTTTTCCTTGTTTTCAAATAGGAAAAGCTAGTAAAGCAGTCATAGTAAGGCTGTCTAAATAAACTTTTATCACCCCGTCCTTTTTTTTTTTTTTTCAATAAGGACCTGCTCAGGAGTAGTCTGCCCATACCACTGTGAACATAAATGGTAATGTAAACTGAATAACTGAATCATCTGTAATCCAGGTTAGCCTAAAAGGATATAGAGCCGTCTGTAGGTTTTTCACAGATTTTTTGAGTTGGCCTTGGGGTTTAATATTTCTACTTTTTTTCTACCTTAATATATATTGGCATTTCCCTTATTTTAGATATTACTGTATTCTCATAGGATATGAATGGCATGTTATTGTGATATGAAGAAATAGATTGCTTTCTCTTCTCTATCACATAGACAGGTATAGGTTAGTTTTGGAGCATAATCATATATAAATAATGCAATCAGCATATAAAATGTTTCATTTGCCTAAACAAAGTCTACTTTAAAGTGGTGTTTAATGCAGTATTTTTATATTGACCTCAAATAAGCCATTTACTTTGTACTTGTGTTATGATGAATATTTTTTCTAGACACTGTTCTTTTCCATTTTTAGATTCATGTGAAGCAATATGGAGAAATCTTGAACGCTTTTGAGGAAAAGTAGTATTCGAAGGGAAGGAAATGATAAATTGCTCACGAAAAAGTCACTTTTAAGGTAGTGGTAGCCAGAGTAGTTAGTACTTTTAAATTATGATATTTTTTTACCCCATAGAATAAATTTATGGCATGTATTTGGCATTTTTTGAAGACTTCAGTTTTTCACAAGGATAGTTGCTCTAAGGACTATGTTAATCCAGAAGTTAGAATTTAAAAAATAATTTGGGGTCATATTTTCCAGCCTACTTACCATCTAACTGCAGTTATTTGCTCTGATCTTCACACCTCTCCTATGTCAGAATCAAACTTAAGGCTTTTCTAGAATAGGTATAATCGTTGACGTTTAATTTAAGTCATGTCATAGAGCCAAGTTATTTTGCTGAGGTTTGTTTCTAATGTCATTCTATCTGATTTCACTAAATTACCTTGTCTTCTTCATATATTCTCTTCTAAGGTACTGTCTTCACAAATAATATATTATTCTTAGCTCTAGTTTTTAGTAGTGGCTATGGTACATCAACTTGCTTGTCTTCATCTTAGATATTCCATGGAAAATGAGAGATTTAGAAGTGTGACTTGAAGTGAAAAAAATTTGGAAACAATTTTGGGGTGTAGTATAATCTGCATAGAGATATCAAAGGAACACTGTAGTGTTTTAGATATTTCAGATGTAGAGACAGTAAAATATCTGTCTTGAATGTTTCAGGATCTCAAGACAGCTACTAGATTCTGTAGTTAGCAGTAAGAGAACAGGACATGATTTACCTGAATAATAGAATCACTTCAATTAAATGATGTTTTAAAAACTTCATAATTCCCATCTCTTTCATTCAGTATGATTAAGAAAAGATACATTCTTTTCAAAAAATATATTAAGAAAATAAATATTTTTGAGATGAAACTTTGCTGTGGTCGCCAGGCTAGACCCAAACTTTTGTGGTCTCTAACAATCCTACTTCCATCTCCTTAGTGTTAGAACTATAGGTACATACCAGAGTCCAAGTGTTGGTTACTTTCTCTCCTTGCTAAGACAAAACACCTGATACCCCAAATTAAGGAAGGAAATCTTTTATTTAGTTCACAGTTTGTGGAGGTTTCAGTCCATAATCAGCTGGCTCCAAGCCAAGGTGCATGGCACAGGGGCGAGAGTTCAAGGTGGCAGAAGACAACAAAAGCAGCCAGAGCAAGGGGGGGGGGGGCGGCAAAGCGCTTTTCCTCCCTTATATTGTATCCAGGCTATGCCTGTTGGGTGGGTGTAGCACTCATACCACCCGTGTCCTCTTCTTACACTACCTGAGGATATTTACAAAGTGAGGACTCTAGTCCCCCGCTGAGCTGCTGGCTCAAACTTGTAGATTGAAAAAGAAAGAGAGAAAAGACTTGATTTTGACAGCTACTCTTGAATTCCAACCTAAGTTTAATAATGTTACTAGGATAAAGGACCAGGAAAGTAAAACATCTATATTCTCTGAAAGAAATATTTTTTTCTAAAGTGGAGGTTTCTAATCTGTGTAGGTTTTTTTTTTTCCCCATTTTGACCAGACATGGTGACTGTCACCTGTAACCTCAGACTAGGCAGATTGAGGCAGGAAAATTGAATCGGATAATGAGTTCAAAACCAGCCTGAGCTACACAGTAAGACTTTGTCTCAAAAAAAAAAAAAGAAAAAAAATCTTTTGTAATAAGGTTAAAGTTTAAATATAACTTGTAACAATAGATGCTTTTAAGTATCCTCACACCATCATCTTCTATGTAAGATTTTTTTACTGATAGCTTTTCACCCAACCAAAATCTTTAGAGGAAGAATATAAGACTATTATTATTTCTTTATATTTTAGGGGGAATGATTTCAGGCTAGTCTCAGACTCTTAGGTTCAAATGTTTGTTTTTCTGTTTTTTTTTTTTTTTATACTAGGGATCGAACTCACAACCTTATGCTTGCCAGGCAGGAGCTTACACCACTGAGCTAAATCCCTGCCTCTTAGGTTCAAATGATCTTTCCTCTTTAGCTTCCTGAAAAGCTAGATTTCCAGGTATGCCCCTCTGTGCCTATGTCTAAGAATTTTTATGTTTAGTAAGACCTTAGATTGCTTTCAGAAACAAAAGGTCAACATTGACTCTAACCATTGAATTTGATTCTGTTCTCATCCAATTTGGTCTGTAACCAGAATCTTGGGAAGAATTAAGGTCATGAACTAAGATACCACTTTAGTTTCAATAGATAGATTAACTTTTTTGAACTTCACTTTTCTCCTCTGCAGAAAGGGATAATATCTGTGTTAGAGGTTAGGTGTTAGATGAGACATTGTCTAATGATCTGGATTGGCAGTCAGTGAATGACTACTTCTCATATATTTTGATGTTTGTCCTTCCATGTACGGTTTTGGTTAAATTTTGATTTTGTTGGAAATCTGTCTAAAATGTGACATATCCTTTTTTGTTTTAAAATAACATATTGAAGAGAATTGATCAGAATTATCAGAGTGACTAAAGGAATCATTTGATCAGAAGTAGTTATTACTAGGTGGATACAGAGTGTTTTTAGAGGCTTTAAAGTATTTGGGGTTTGCGAACCTTCTCTAAATGGCACTTTGGAGTTTCATGTGTGTGGGCTGTTGGCATTATGTTTACTTTCTAATTGATCTGGTATACTTGGAAATGAGACAGTCAACTTTACTACAATTATGTATAAAATAAAAGGTTTTATTCTAGAATGCTGAGTTTAGGTGCTTAAATTTAGTACTGTACATGGATTTTTTAGGTATTTTGTTTGCTCACAATATTTTTTGCTTAATTCTTATCATCTGTCTTGTTGAGGTTCCCTGATAAGTAATTTAGCAAGTATTTTTTTAAATTCTCATTTTATTGTAGTTATTATGCAGAGCTTTGGGTGTGTAGTTAGGAATGAAACACAGTTTCTGCCTTCATAGAGTTTACTGCTAATAGACAAATTGCATATGAGAAATTGCTGCAAAGGCGACTGATAGAGTACTTGATTGAAAATAATGATGAGGAAGAATTACATTTAGGTAGGGTAGAAGAGTCTTGTGAGGAGCCCCCCAAGTCTAGAGAAGAGCAGGTGCCAAAATTCTAAGCCAGCCAACAAAACTGAACGGGTACTTGTGTAGTATGTCTAAATGTGGAAAACTGAGTGTATACAGCCTCGAAGGGCCATAGAAGATTTCCAAAAGGATTATAGTGAAATTCTAGATGAGACTGTGATAACGGTCTTGGGTTAGAGGGGTGGTGATGAGGTGAAAGACATGTTACAGATTAGAGCAAACCATCAAATTTCACAACTTTCCTCTGAGAGAGAAAGACAGCATTGGCTACATTTGCCATCAGATTCCCCAGTTGTATGTTTTGTTTTGTTTTGGCTTTGTGGAGGGTGAGATCCCAGACCAGGTGCCCTTATAATGATTGGAGCTGCCTTGACACACTTCTGCTTTCTGATCGTTTGCTGAAGGGCCGCTAATGTACCAAGAGAACAGCATGTTGTAGGAGGAGACAGTGCCTTCCATTAAGATGGTAGGTTCTGAAGTAAGGACCTCTGTAAAGTGATACACTCTAGCTATAAGAAGTATAATGCTTATTTGTTCATCAGGGTTGAGGAGAAAATCTTACATTTGAAACTAAGTTGGAGCCACAAGGACTAAAATATTCTTACAAGGGCCCGAACAGTTTTTTTTTTTGTAAGCTCTTTTACATTTTGCTATCTAGTTTAGAGTTGTGCTAGAGTTGTTCTTTGCAGTAACTTACTTACACATTTTTGCTGTTGTTTGCTTTTTTTTTTTTTAACTTATGATAAACAAATGTGTATCAGTGCATGAGCTTCTTTTAGGAGAGCTCCTTGTTTTAGTCTGTTTGATCTTGGGTTGTAATAGACTTACAATGAAGTCTGGTTAGTTTGGTAAAGGAGTTCTATGTGTTCTGTCTTTGTGTACCTTTTTAAAAGTATTCAGTTGTAAATGTTACTTGGATTGGTATTTCTTGGTAGTCTTTTGTATCAGTCAGCTTTCCATTACTTTAGCAAATACCTGAGGTGATAACTCATAAGCAGAAAAGTTTTACTTTAGCTTACAGTTTGGGAAGTTCAGTCTATGATTGATCGGCCCTGCTGCATTGCGCTGTGGCAGTACATCTTCTGGGCATGAGGTGGATCAAAAACAGCACTTCATGGCCAGGAAACATGGGTCCCACTGACTAGAAAATCTTTCACCAAGCCCAACCTGTTAAAGTTTCCACTACTTCCCAGTGGTACCACTCTGAAGACCAAGCTTCAGACATAAGGACCTCTGTCTGGAGGACACTAAAGATCCAAACTGTAGTATTTGTGTTAGAACCAGTTCACCTATGTATTTTTCTTAGGTGAACATAATTTAGTACCATTGCTTTGCTCCTAAGTTTTATATATATGAAATATGTATAAAGTAGATATACAAAAATTTAGTCTGGTCCAGGTAATTTAAAGTGGTTGAGTTAGATCAGTTGATCCCTGTATAATCAGAATTTAGGTAATGCATTGAATTTTCTTACTTTTTTTTTTTTTTTTTTTTTGGTCTTTTTCATTTTTATCGGTACCAGGGATCGAACTCATGACTGCCTGCTTGCAAGGCAGGCGCTTATGCCGCTGAGCTAAATCCCCAGCCCCAATGCATTGAATTTTCATAAGTAAACATTTGTATAACTGTTTAAGCAATGCAATCTGTTAGTAATTGAAAATAGTAAAATGCTAATGTTAGACTATGATAAGACTGTGATGTGATTTATGACAAGGTAGTTCAACATTTAAGTGTTTGATTTCACTAGTTTCTTGCATATTTAGAGCTGAATAAACCTAAACTGTTCAGAATGTGCTCAGTTAGAAACTTTTGACTTATTCTAAGACAGACATGTATGCATATCCAGGGGGTTTATCTTCTGGAGAGGAAGGGTACACTTTTGGTTCCTTCCCTTCCTCCTTGACCTACATGGATATTCAGATGAATTTGACGCAGCCATGTAAATTTAGAAGTCATAAAATGTCAAGATCTGTTAATTTCTTTGAGTTATGATTTCATCTCCATAAATAACTAAAAAATCTGATTCCATTGAGCTGAGAGTTCAGTGTTAGAAAATCAATGTTTTCTTTATTTACTATCTCTGTAGCCAGTGTGCTCAGTTTGAATATGAAATTTCCAATTCATATGTTCATAGGTCTTATCATACCCATGGAAGATTCAGTTCTGTAAATATATCTGTACAGGTTAAGTGTCTCAGCATCCACTTATCTAAAACTGAATTCACAATCCTGCCTTCAAGTCAGCTTCAGTTGCATGAGTCCTATCCCCAGCTGATGGCAGATCTAGTGTCTTGTTTGTTTAAAACAAAAGATTTTGACACATTGATATTTGTCTCATATCTATTGTGTCAGGAGGTCCATTGACTCTGTCTTTAGAATCTGGCCACTTTTTGACTCTTAATTGATGATGTGAGTTGCCATATTTCTCTTGAATACCTTTCTGTATACCATCTTTACTCTTCCCTCTCTTTATATTCTCACTGGTTCATCTACCATAGTGGGGTTTTTTTGTTTGTTTGTTTGTTTGTTTGTTTTTTTTTTTTTTTTTTGTCTTTTTCTTTTTTATCGGTACCGGGGGCCATAGTGGTTTTTTAAACCATAAATCACATTGTGTCTTTTTCTCTTGAGGCTACCCATTTTTTTTTTTCATCTTAATATCCTATAAAATCTGTGATTAGGCCCAAAGTTACTTCTCTGACTTCTTTTTGAAATACCTCTCTTCTGCTTGGTTGCCCTGCTCTAGTCACACAGGTTTCGTTTCTTTTCCTTGATTTATTTATTTCAGGCAAATTCCTAGCTGAGGACCTTTGCACTGGCTGTTTCATCTTTCTGGAATATCAGATATCCAGGGGCCTGGTCCTTCATTTTCAAATCTTTCTGTTTTGTCTTCCTAATAAGACTTACCATCCTTCCTGTTTAAATTTACTTCTCATCTACTATTCCTTACTCTGAGCTACCTTTTTCTCTTTTCCTAGTATGTGCTTCCTCTGTTAGAATTTGAGCCAGACTTTCATTAAATCCAAACTTTTGACAAACTTCTCCAGAGAAAAATGCTCAGTAACTTTCTTTGGATAAGAATTATGTTTTGGGGCTGGGGATTTAGCTCAGCGGCATAAGCACCTGCCTTGCAAGCAGGCAGTCGTGAGTTCGATCCCTGGTACCGATAAAAAGGAAAAAGACAAAAAAAAAAAAAAGAATTATGTTTTACCATTTGCTTATATATAGCAACTCTCCATTTCTGCAACAAACTCAGAAAATCTTTTTTTTTTTACTCCCTTATCTATCTCCCCCGCCCGCTTTTTTCCCCCTTTTTCCATTTTGGGACAGGGCTCAGTATATACCTCTGTGGTAAGAATTTGAACCCAACACTGGCAAACAAACAACTTCGGGACAGCATTTGGCATTTGGCCACATATAACAGAGAGGTCTGTTGCCATATCTAAAGCAAATAAAACCATTCCTTTCGTAGTTTGTCTAGTTGATAGCTAAAGCTGAATTTTAGAATCTAGACATTGTAGGCTGAGGATATGGGTCAGTTTTAATGTGCTTCCATTCTCAAGGCCCTGATTGCATCTCCATCACTGCCACAAACAACACGCAGCAATAGTAATTCAGGCCTTCTCTCCATTATGTTGACCTTTCATCTTCACTATAATAACTTTTTATACTTTTCAGTTGTCACCTTACCTGGATTCCTGACCAAATGCTTGCTTGATTGTATTATCTGAACCCTTTAGTAGTGCTTAGCTTTCTTGAAACCAGTGTTTCTCATGTGTACTCAGTTTCTTCCATATCACCTGCTGATCTTGGATGGTAAAAAGTTAGAAAAATCTTTGCATTTAACGTTAGCCAATTTGATCTTTGAGTGCTTTATTTGTAAGCCATTTAATGAAATACTTGTAAAGTCAATGAAATCTTGACATTCTCTAATTATCTGTCTATTCAAACTGATCAGTAATGAAAATGATAACCTTTACTAGAAGGAAGGTAACTCTAATGAAAGACAGACATTTATATTATTTTATGATAAAGTAGCTGAGGTTGTAATAGGGCTTTGTGCCATGTATTATTGGTGCTTTATGTATATAACCCATTTAATGAGGTAGGCAGTATTAGTCCTCGTGCGCGAGTAGGGAAACTGAGGCTCAGAAAATGTAACTAACCTGATTAAAGTGCTTAATTACTTTATTGAACCAAAGCAACAAACTAGCCAGGCTTCAGGAGGCTAGAAAGTTATGCCTCAGATGCAGTGTTGGCTGGCGGATGCAGCGCCACTGTGCTTTGCCGGCTGTTCTGTCACTCGTCTCACGTTGTGTGCCCTCTTCTCCCTCGTCCCGTGCTCGGTCACAGTGATTCACCTGCTTTCGGTTCCAGCTGCTGCCGTTGCGGTGTGAACTGGCAGACTGTGTTCACCCTGTGCCTCACAGTTCTGCTTAGTGAGTTTCTGTTTGTTTTTTGACTTTCAGTTATTCATAGCTTCACTGTATACTAATTTCATTTGAATGTCTTTTTTTGTATTTCAACTTTTATCCATGTTATTCAACGGGCTGTCTTGTCTTTGGATACCTCAAGAAAGAAGTTAAGGTTGTCAAAGTTAGCCAGTTCGTTTGGACTCTGCCATTCCATCTGGTGCCAGCCAGCTCAGGGATTAGCTGTACTTAAAGCAGATGTCCAGTTGTGGTCCAACCAGGCAGAATGTAGAGAGCCCCTAGTTAGGCATTCACAGTAACACACTACTGTGTGGTGTTCATGCATTTAAACTGTGATAGCTTTTCAGATTGTAATTAAAAGATTTCTATTGCTTTAAAGCTTTCATTATTAAAAATAACACTTTAGAAGCAGGAGAAATAAACATTAAACAAATACTTGAGGCTAAAGATAAAACCAGTTGAAACAATCGATGCTTGTACTTCTGTATTTAAAAGTTAGAATTCACCAAAAATTCAAAATTTATCTTAATTCAAAACAACAATGCAATAATGAAGTATAAAGATGTTAATATGAGACAATAATAAGAAACATGGAAGACTTAAAAACTAAAGTAAAAAGGATTGGGGATTTTACAGACCTGAATTATAGAGAAGATTGAAATGTATTCAAGAAAATGTGATTAATGAACCTAAACTTCTCTCATAAAATACCTAGGTAATACCAAGCAAAAATTCTTTTTTTTTTTTTTATTTTTACCTCAACTTGTAAGAATGGACCAATCAAAAATTCTAATAGAAGAAATAAATTCCAGGGGATGGGAGTTTAGCTTAGTAGCATAAGTGCCTGCCTTGCAAGCACACTATCGCGAGCTCGATCCCCGGTACTGATTAAAAAAAAGAAAGAAAGGAAGAAAGAAATTCCAGTGGTATTCCATGTTATAACCTGGTTTGAAGTATTTACTTAGCAGTCTTTTTTTTTTTTTTGTCTTTTTCTTTTTTATTGGTACCGGGAATCGAACTCACGACTGCCTGCTTGCAAGGCAGGTGCTTATGCCGCTTAGCTAAATCCCCAGCCCCAGCAGTCTTTATCCATTACTGAAAAATAGGCTCTGTTTTTAAAAATATTGTGAAAGAATTGTCTTTAAAATTCTCTTTCCGTAACAGTGCTGCAGAATACTTGATTAATTTTTTAGCATGGCTTTGAACTCGGCATTCCTCCTGCCTCAGCCTCCTGAGTACTGGGGTTACAGACATGTGCCACCATGACCAGCAAACCATTTTCTTCTAGAACGCAGTAAAATTTCTAGAAGTAAAATTATTGGGTCAGCTGACCTGCAGGTGGGGTAGGAATATTTCTAAAGACCCTTTTTATAACCTGTCAGATTAGATTCTTAAAGGTCATATCAGATTATAAATTTCTTTCTTTAAGGAAAGTGGAGATCATGGTTAAGTAATTTTGTACTTTTTATGTTATTTGCAAATTTCTTTTACTAGTTGTCTTAATGTTCTGTTGAGATGCTGTAACCTACTTAACCATCCTTGTAGTGTTGTGAGTAAATACTTTTGTGAATGAAGTTTCAGTGACTTGTTTATGCATAAATTTTCATCCACATTTCAGATTTTTTTTGTTGTAGAGATTTGGTTTTTTTGGGACTGGCTCTGGCTATGTAGTTCAGGCTGTCCTTGAGTTCACTATGTAGCCCAGGCTGGCCCCAGGTTTACAGAGAGTCTCCTGCCTCAGCTTTCCAAGTGCTGGAATTAAAAGTGGGTGCCACCACATGGGGCTTCGGGTTATTTTTTTAGGTTACATTTCTAAAAGACAATTCACCATGATAAAGATACAAATATCTTTAATGCCAAATTGATTTCTGGAGTATGGTGGTAACAATTTATAATTCCACTGACAGTATATTTTGCATCTTAAGATCTTGCTAATATTTTTTAAAATTTTATTAGTCTTTTAGATAACTAAATTAAGATGTTACCCAACTTGAATCGTACCATTTTTTGAAACTCTTTTCTTCAGTTAGATTTTATTGGTGCATTTTAAATCATTTTAAATTAAATGCTCCTTCTATCTTTTTAGATTAAGAAAATGGCAGATGGGCTGGGGATTTAGCTCAGTGGCACAGCATCTGCCTAGCAAGCACAACGTTATGAATGAGTTCGATTCCCAGTACCAAAAAAGAAAAGGAAAAAGAACATGGCAGGTTATTAAAATCTGAGAGCTTTCTACCCTTGATCATTACAGGTCATTTAAACACATCAGGTTATCTATCATTTGGCCTTTGCCATATTGTCCCAGGCCATTGTCCTTTATCTTAGAACAAAGTTATTTTTGCTATATTTGAGTAATTTATAATCTTAATTTAAACTGAAACCTACATCCCGTTCTCATTATAACATCTTCTGTTTCTTACCAAATGGGAGTGGGAGACAGAGAAGTAAGGTAGTATCAGAACTGAGTATTTATATCAAAGCAACACCCTAAAATGGGAGACACCCATTATCCCCGCTGCTTGGAGGCTGAGATAAGACTAGTGTAGGTTCCAGCTCTCTTGGGCAACTTGGTGAGACCCTGTCTCAGAATAAAAAGAAACTTGAAATAGTTCACTGATTGTTTGCTTAGACCTTAGCCTGTGCTAGGCCCTAAGTTCAAGTCCAGTACTGAAAGTTAAACAAAATTAAAGGTGACATTTTGCAATTATATTTGCTTTTTGCACTTATATTGGCTTTTCCTATCCATTTAGTAAGATAGTCTTGCCAAAACTCTACCTGATACTTGTTGTTTGGCTGACCTAGATTTAAAAAGAGAAAGAGAAAAAGAAAAAGCTTTGGCAGAGATGAAAGACATAGCAAAGGAAGTATTTGCTGTTGCCCGTGCCAAGTAAGACATTCTGATGCTCTGGCTCTTTGCTAGGAGAAAGCATACTATGTGAAAGAGGACTTGCTGAAAAGAGTTGTTTTCAGCAGCTCCGATGGGGCAGTTTCTTCAGTGAAATAGTGTAGAAGAAAGCCTGGATTGTAGTGTTTGAATAATGAATGGGAGCCGAGGTAAAGATACCGAATGTAAAGAACTCTTCCAGGACACTGAAGCAGGAAGAGAGATGAATGCCATCATACACTGAGGGAGAAGAAAACACATATAAAACATTCAGCCTGGGAGGAGTTATGTGGGTTTGTAGGTAGAGAGGGAGAAATATAGTGGGTCGCAGGAAACTAAAGGCGATGCAGTGGGGAGCAAGTGGAAGTGCTCGTTCACTAAGAAACAAGGTACAGACCCCAGAAAGATGAAAACCAAAGGGAGGCGAGGTAAAGCAGTTTGTTCAATGAACTTCTTTCTCTTGGACTTACTAGCTGTGGTTATTTGCAAAAAAAAAAAAGGATGTAAGTTTTGAAAAAAAAAGTTGAGCACATAAAGAGAAGGGCAACAACTGGAGCTTGGAAAAGGTAATCCGATTAGGAAATACATGAAGATTGCTTTGGTAATAATTGAAGGTAAAATAGTATGTGATTTTTTTTTTTTCCCTAGTAGCTTCAGCCAGAAGGAATGAAGCGAGAAAAGTAAACAGTTTAATTGCTCCTGGTGTGTCTAAGCACATTGTACTGATGGTTGCTGCATATGGTTAAAATGATTGACAATGTCTGGGCGTGGCTGCCGTGTCTGTAACCCAGCTTTTTGCGATGCTGAAGCAGGAGGATGATATGGCTAGCCTGGGCAACTTAGTGGAGACCGTGTCTTTTTTTTTTTTTAATGAATTACGTAGTTCTGGCAGATAAAGAAGGAAGTAGAGTTAAAGGCTGCAGCCAAGAGATGTGGGAAGCAGTGAGCGAAAACCAGAAACTAAGGAATTTTGTAAGGATGGAAGAAATGAAATGATTAAGGTAGTGGTCAGAGAATTTTATAAGTGTAAAATTTTAGAGATAATAGAATATTGAGTATATTACAGTGAATGGATTTGTGAATTGGATGAAAGTGAATTTTCTCAGAATAGATAAGAGAATTTCTAAAAAGGCATCTCAATAGGATTTTTAGTTAAGGGTTTTGTTGTTGTTGTTGGTTTTGGTTTTGGTTTGTTTCTGGTTTTTTTAAAGTGAAGATACGATTGCCTGGTAGCAGCAGATCAACCTGTTGGGGGTACTTTAAAGGGGAGCATATGTGGAGGAAGGGGAGCATACTGGATGAAGATGGAAATTCAGGATCGCAGATTGGAGTGGTTTATCCTTTCAATTATGGCTGCGGATTATAGGAATGAGGATACAATGAAATGGAAGTATGTGAGTCCAACAGTCTGTTTAAGGCTCCATTTAGACCTCCATGTCAAGTTGCACACCTCCTTCAAAGTTTTGCCTAGTAAAAATTATCTCATTATATAAAATAAAATAACTTTGTACATTATTAGTATTGTTATTTTTGATTCTTTTGAGAGAGGGTCTCTTTACATAACCCAGGTTAGCATCAGACCTGAGAGGTACTGGGATTACTGTTTTACACTGCCTTGCTTGGCTGTGTACTTTATTTCTTAAAAATAAAAAACATGTTTCAGAGACGGTCCATAGTATTTGTGATTTGAATGAATTCACTTTTCTCTAAGTACTAGATTTCTAATAGATAAGAGCAAAGGGGACTAAGTTTATTATATGAGAAAAAAGTTTTATCAATTCTAAAGCCATACAGTATTTCAACCATGATTCAAGAAAAATCATTTAGGAAAGAAGAATAGATATAGATATAGTAGATATCTACATTTTCTTTTATGCCATCTAATCTATAATAGTCAAATAGGTATTGAAAGGTATCAACACGATTCTTTCTACTTTGTCAGTCTCCACTTTTTTGGTTTATACTTTTCCTTCTTTCTTTCTACTTCTGCACTCTTCACTACATTTTGCCTTCTCATTATTTGTGTTTATCCAGGGTAACTTCTAACTTAACATCCCTTGCTTATCTCCACCAGTAACATTCCAAGCTAAGAAATTTGCTATCCCATGTATTAAAGTAATGTACATTGTTTACCTTTCACTCTTCCAGTAGCTTTTTTTTTTTTTTTTTTTTTGTGGTACCAAGGATCAAACTTAGGACCTCACACTTACCAGTGAAGTGCTTGAACGGCTGAGCTGAATCCCTGGCCTTCCCTTTCACTCTTTTCTGCCTCTTTAAAGTATACCAAACTGTGGACCCAGACTCAGGGAAAAGAAAGAGTTATAGAAGCCAGAAAAAAAAAATGAAAAAATGTGCTTTGAAATTATAGGTGGAAGCTCAAGTCAAAGGAAGTGTCTGATTTTTTATTTATGTGTTTCTGATTAGTTAACATATAGCTTTATAATGTTACAGGAAAGTGGATTCAACTGCTAAAATAATTGCTTGTTAGATTTCATAATGGCTTATAATGATTTTGTGTCTTAGACTTTGTATCACAGCCTTCCTTTGTATATGAATATACATTGTTTACTTGACCTTAAGTTAAATGGTATAATTTTGTTAACAACAGTGATACATAATAACATATTCTTATTTTTTGAAAAATAGATTTGGATTGAGCAACAAATTTGAATCAGAATTTCCTTCTTCATTAACTGGAAAAGTGAGTGCTTCAGTTATTTATTGTTTGTTTGTTTTAAAATCTGCTAGCAATTCAGAAAGGATGTATACTACTGAAACTTGTTTATTGACATACTATTTTTTGAACTTTTTCGGCAGGTAGCGCCTGAAGAATTTAAGGCCAGCATCAACAGAGTTAATAGTTGTCTTAAGAAGAGCCTTCCTGTTAATGTCCGTTGGCTGCTTTGTGGCTGCCTTTGTTGCTGCTGCACTTTAGGTTGCAGTATGTGGCCAGTTATTTGCCTCAGTAAAAGAGTAAGTTGAATTATATATTTTAATTTAAATTTAGAAGTGGTTAAATTGTGCATTTAAGTAGTGTTAACTTTTGTTTTGAATAAACTGCATTATTGTGGCTGGCATGGTGGGACCCACTTGCAATCCAGGCACCCAGGAGCCTGAGGCAGGAGAATTGCTTCAGTCGGAGGCCAGCCTGGGCTACATAGTGAGTTCAAGGCCAGCCTGAACTACAAAACAAGAACTTGTCTCAAAACAAAACAACCCAAAGCTACATTATTCTGTATACTATTCAGAAATACTGATCTCGAAGGAGTGACGCAGTAAATGTTATATATCTAAATATTATAGATAGCCATATAAAAATTATAGAGCATAAGAAATTAGGAGTAACAAGACAAACACAGCATTGTCTGTGTATGTACTAATAATGATGGAACGTAGTGATTCCGTGAGTTCAGCGCTACCATTTTTCCATTGTCTCACATATCTTTGCTAGCCTCTCTAAACCCTGGCTGATGCAACTATAAAATAGTAATGCTCACCTGCTACTTGGAAGGGATTGTAAAATATTTGTAAAGCGTTTAGCTGGATAGCTAGAGGTAGTGATTAGTAAATATTTATAATTAGCATTATTACCAATAAGTTAGTACCCATGGAAAAGAAACAGTGATTATTTGTCAGTTAATAACACTGTAGAAAATCTTCTTTTGCTTTTTGTATAAGCTTTTTATAATGAATACATGGAACACAGACTTTTCTAATCAGAAATATTAAAGTCATAATTTTGACTGCTTATAAAAAAACCCCTCAAAATGTTGATAGAGATATGGTAACTTGGTGTAGACTAAATGCATTATTATTTTTTTTTTTTAGTACTGAGGATTGACCCAGGGTCTTGTGTCTGCCCTCCACTCTCCACCATTGAGTTATACCCCTAATCTTTTTTAATTTTTTGGCCCAGTATCTCACTAAGTTGCTCTGCCTGGCCTTGAACTTGAAATCTCCTGACTTACCCTCCCAAATACAATACCTAGAATTGGAGACATATGTCACTGCTTTTGGCTTGTTAAAATTGTTTTTAAAATGGTGTTTACACATAAAAATGAAATACTTTTAAGTTGAAATTCAGTGATTTGGGCTGAGGATTTAGCTCAGTGGTAGAAGTGCCAGCCTGGCAAGCGCAAGGCCGTGAGTTCAATCCCTGGTACGAAAAAAAAACAAAAAAGAAATTGAGTGAAATTGTATTGCAGTCTTTCATCACCAAATAGTAAGCAAATGGGAGCCATACAATAGATTATTTTAGCGCATACTTTTTATTGATATGCTATGAAGGAAATAATGTCTTACAATTATTTTTGTAATACTTAATATCCAGAATATTTTCTTTTTTCTAATATATCTTTTTTTCATGGTTGTCATCAGATCACTTCTAGATTGTAGAAAGCTTTTTTTCTTTTCCTTGTCTCTAGAGGTCTTTGGCTCCGTAGCTGGTTGCTGACCTTTAGTTTGAATTCCCTTTTACTGTTTAAGGTGTTCCCATTGTTGAAGTACTGCTTTATCTCACTGAAGTTGACAAAATTGCTATTATTTAATGCAGAGAACCTGAGGGCTTTAATACCTAATTGATCTTAGAAATCCAGCTTTTTGTGTATTGTTTTGAGATCCTCTGTGTCTTTACTTTGAAAATAAGGAACACAGGATCTTGAGATGTATATAAAAGTGACTTGAGGAAACAGATAAATATCTTGCACTTCTCCACACATCCCTTTCAATTTAAAACCTTTGTTGAGATACTTTCACTAATTTGATATGTAAGACAGGTTGAGTTTTTTGGCTCATTCCATCTGTACTTCTAGCACGCCCATTTCACTTGGCACTATGATAATTAGGTCTAAGTATATATGATTGGATGCAGCATTTACTTGTACATTTAATTTTATATGGACTTTACCATTTGAGAACATGAAGAAATATAACTACTGCTTAGGAAAAAAGGCTGTGCATTTCCTGTTATGTGTAAGCTGTTATGTAGCTGTGAAGGATGATACTTTATGGGTGTATAAAAGGTATTAGGGGTCCCAAAAAAAAAGCAACTTTTTTTTTGTCTGCAGTACTGCAGACTGAACCCAAGGCTCTTGCAGTCAGATCCCCAGTCCTCTTTTTATTTTTTATTTTGAGACAAGGTCTCACAACGTCTCAGCTCCCCATAGCGTGCTTGCTCCCACTTCAGCCTCCCAGGATGCTGGGATTACAGGCATGCACCGACTGAAAGGGGAGTTCTAAAGACAGGCAGAAGAATTCAGAGCTGGAATTTTTTTACCTTTTTATTTGTTGCATTGATTTTGGTAGTCTAGCTTATGAAAACTATTTTAGAATAATTTTTATATATATTTTAAATTATTTAATGAATTTTCAGTGTATAAAATACACAAGGTTACAGAGGAAATCAATTATATATAAAGTATTCTTCACCAAATACTGAAAATTTCAGATGTGTGATTTATAAATCTGTGTTTGGGGGTTGGGGATACAGCTTAGTGGCACTATGCCTGCCTGGCAAGCACAAGTTCCTGAGTTTGATTCTCAGTATTTAAAAAAAAAAAAATCATCTGTTTGTTTATTAAAATTAATGCACACAAAATAAGATAGCAGACTCAAGAATCTGTTTTCTATGAGTGGTAAAGGCACATGTCTTCTTCAGTCACTGCAGTTCATTACACTTATTCACATCCTAAGGAAATATAGTACATTAGAGCTAACAGTTGAAAAATGAAGGTGAATTTTAATTCCACCTACATTCATAAGCTCACAGAGTTCTGTGGAGATACTCCTTACCAAGAATCTTTGCTTTGGAGGTACTAGTATTTTACAAGACTAAATCTCTACCTGATTGCAAACAAGTGAACCTCTTTTCTTCTCATTGGAGCTATAAAATCCTCTTACAGAGTTAAAATTGCATCCAGTGCACGTAAGAACCAAAGGAGGATCTCATATGCATGAATTCATCTTCAGCACTGTAAAACAAAATGTTGTGATGTTTTGCCTATTCAAAAATTATTTCTTCTTGCTGAATTTTAAGAGCTTTTAATATAATCACAACCAAGCCAGGAGTGGTGGTGCAGGTTTATAATCCCAGCACTCAGGAGGCTGAGACAGGAGTACTAAACACAAGTTAAAGGCCGACCTAGGCTACATAGTGAGTTCCAGGGCAGTCTGAACTACATAGTGAAGACCCTGTCTTAAAAACAAAACCACAACACAGCTAAAAATTCCTTGTCAAATGGAAGAAGTATAATTTTTGTAGTCTGTAGCTTCTCTCCTTTGTGTTCTCTTAATATCTTTGGCAGAGCTAAAGTTTTTAAAGTCCAGCTTACCATAAAAAAAAAAATGTTCTTTGAATGTCATATTTAAGAATTTCATAAAGTCATGAAGATTTTCCCTTTTGGTCTTTTCTCCACTTAACATTTAGACCTGTAATACGTTTTAAGTCCATTTTTGTATAGATGTGATAGGTCAAAGTTCATCTTTTTTGTATATAATCCTTTAGATTTTCTAGCACTATTTTTTGAAAAGTACATTTTTCTGTTTAATTTCCATTGCGTATTGTTAAAAATTAATTGATCATATTTGGGTGGGACTGTTCTGGACTCTACTATGTAATATTCATTGTATGTCTGTCTTGATCTTAATATCACACTTTTATTTACCATAGCTTTATAATAAGTCTTCAAATCAGGTAGGTGAGTCTTACAAATTTTTTTTCCTTTGAAGATTGTTTTAATTATTGAGTTCCTTGCCTTTCCATGTAAATTTTAAAATCAGCTTGTTAATATCCACAAAATTTTGAAAATTTTTCTTTTCTTTTTTCTGTGGTACTGGGGCTTGAACCTAGGGCCTTTGTTTTGAACTACAGCTCCCCACCCTCCTTTGGTTTTTACTTGGAGATAGAGTATCTCACTAAGTGCACCAGATTAGTTCAAACTTGTGATCCTCCTTCCTCAGCCTACCAGAATGCTGGGATTACAGGTTGCACCACTGCACCCAGCTAAATTGCCAAGATTTTAGTTGGAGATTACATTCAACTTGTAGGTCAATTTAGGAAGAATTGGCATCTTAATACCAATCTTTATATATTGCATTTTTGTTGTTTCTCAGTTCAAAATGTTCCTAACTTTCCCTGGTTGACTTGCACATTAAGAAATACATTGTTTAATCTCCAGATGTTTAAAGGTTTTCCAGAAACTTTTGTCAACGATTTCTATTTAATTATGTTATTGTCTGAGACCAGACTTGATGTGGTTTCACTCCTTTTTAATTTGTTAGGTTTATTTTATGGCCTTAAATTTACTATATTTTGGTAATAGTTCTTAAATTTTTATTTCTATTTTAGCAGCTTTAGTGAGGTTATAAGTGACATAGAACAAACTACACATATTTAAAATGCTCATTTCACTATTTTTGTCACATTTATTTCCATTTTAGCAGCTTTATTGAGGTTATAACTGACATAGAACAAACTACACATACTTAAAGTGTTTATTTTATGACTTTTGTCACATGTACATGCACACATACACATGGTTACATCAAGATAGTGAACATATTTAATGCTCCCAAAAGTTTCCTTGTGCCTTTTTGTCTTCCCTCTCATCCCTTCTAGATGACCGATATTCTGTATGTCACTGTAGATTAGTTTGCATTTCAGGATTTTTACATAAATTGAACCATACATTTCTCATTCTTATTTGTCTTTTTATTCATTATTTTAAAATTCAGCTATGTTATTAGTTCAGTAGTTGCTGAATGTGGTGCTGCATGGGTGTAATCCCAGCACTTGGGAAGCTGAGGCAGGAGTAGAATGGCTTAATCATACAGTATATGTATATTTACATATACATACACATATTCCTGTTCTTTTTTAAGAACAGAAAACTGCCAAAAATGAGGTACTACTATTTGATATTTTCACAAGCTGTGTATCATGTGATAGTTGTATGGTTTTCTTGTTAGTTTAAATATGTTGAATTACATTGATATGAATTTTTGGATGTTAAACCAACCTTGTATTCCTGGAATGAATCATACTTGGTCATATGTATTTTTATATTTTATGTTTTTGTTGGACATGATAGACTGGGAAGTTTTGGTTTTGTTTTGTTTTCAGTAAGTTTTATGTGTGTTCATGAGAATATTTTTCTGTAGTGTTTTCATTGTAATATCTTTGATTTTGGCATCTGGTTAATGATGGCCTCATAAAGTGAGCTGAGAAATATATTTTTCTTTAGTGTAGAATATGTAGTTTTTTCTCTAATTTTTGGAAAACCATCAAAACCAGTAAAACCAGCTAGGGCTAGAGTTTTCTTTGTTGAAAAAGTTTTAAAACTATTAGTTCAGTTTCTTTAATTGATGTGGGACTTTGAAGTCATTATTTTTTTATTATTTTACTTTTTGTTGTTTTGGTACCTGGCATTGAATTTATGATCTTGTGCTTGTGAGAGAGGCGCTTGTACTGCTGAGCTAAATCTTCAGCCCCAAGTCAGCTTTATAGTTTATGTTGTTTGAGAAATTTATCTACTTTACCTCTGGCATTGACTTGTAGGCATAGAGTTTGTATTTACTAATTATTCTTTTAACTGTCTAACAACTCTTAGTCATGTCACTTTTCACACTTTTGAAATTGTTAGTTTCTTTTAATATTTTTTCCCTCTCTTTCCTCCTTCATCCCCCTTTTTTGTCTCTAATTAATCTGATTGGGGCATTCTCAGAACATGTTCTACCACTAGCTATATCTCCAGTAACTTGGATTTTATTTCTTCATTAATTCAGTGATTGTTATATTTCTTAAACAGCAGCAATAAAATAAATACAATGTAATTTCAAATTGTGATCAGTGCTTAGAAGACAATAAAACAAGAATCCTGTCTTTAGTGTATGCCTGGTAAGAGCCTGAGAAACTTACAAAATAAATAAAAAGCTTCAACTTTACAAATAAATTTTATGTTATTTACTTTGCTCATTTATTTTGCTTCTTGTGTCTGATTTGTAAAATTTTAGAAAATTTATGTTCAAGTAAATGGACACCATTTACTTAAATGTGCTTTCTTTCAACCTGTCTCTGTTTTTGGAGAAAACATTTCATAATTTTACCTTGTGTTGTGTTACAGTATTTCTTTGTTGTGTGTTTTCTATTCTAATTAACTATTTCAATCATTAAGATTGTGCCCAGATGGGCTGGGGATTTAGCTCAGCGGCATAAGCACCTGCCTTGCAAGCAGGCGGTCGTGAGTTTGATCCCTGGTACCAATAAAAATGAAAAAGACAAAAAAAAAAAAAAAAAAAAAGATTGTGCCCAGGTACATCACATTCCAGCTTTAGTGACATTACAGATGAATATGCTGTTAATCTATCCTTTCTGAATAAAGAACAGTTTTCGACTGTTTATATACTAATTTAATCCTGTTAGTTGTCTTTTTCTAAAGTGCTTTACTCTTGCTTGTGATGACAGTATGTAGCTTTGTAAAACTGCTCTCTGTATGAATTTATTATAAATATTGTGTGTCCGTTCCTTTTGTCTCTTATTTGCATCAGAGAATAATTCACTTATTAATAATAGGATAGTAGTTTGTGGTGCCTAGGACTTACACTGTGATGCTAAATACATTGATTTGGAATATGATACCAAGGCTGTCTCTTTAAACCACGGCTCTTACTTGCTGAGATGAAATAAAATGAAACACATTTCAAAGCACCTTACTGAAATTTTAGTTATAATTCTTATAACTGCTGATATTATTGATTTGAGACCATAGAAAATCTTTGCATGTTAGCCCATTTGCTCTGACATCGTAAATATAACAATTGACAGGGGCTGTCATGTGTTCTAGTGATGTTATTTTTCATTGCACATTTTTTCTTGACCTTTACGTGCTCTCACCACAGAACATTTTCAGGAATGTGATCTTTGTTGTAGGATGAAGTTTTATATTAGTATAATGTACAGTAATAGTAATATAAAATACAATTTGCAGAAATTTTTATTAGCACTATAGAAAACTTGAATTGTAGGACTGTATATAGTTGGAAATATCTTGACTTTACATTTTAAAGTCACATTGTTTTAAGAATATTTGTACGTACTTTATATTTCATTTATAGTATCAGTTACTGCAAATCGCCAAGTTCTTGATATTTGCGCAACTTAAAATGTAAAATCTAGGGCCAGGGGTTTAGCTCAGCGGCCTAAATGCCTACTTGGCAAATGCGAGGCCATGAGTTCAATCCCCAGCACCAAAAAAACAAACAAAAAGAAACTAGAATCTGTATTTATATACATTGGAATAATATACTTCAAGAAGTAAATTAAGACAACAGTAACTATTGTATATCTGATTACCAAGGCATAATATAATATGCTTACTCTCTTGTAATTTAATCTTTACAACAGTCCCATGTAGTAAATATCATGGCCACATTTAATAATGAGTGTTTCTATACACTGAAGATTGATGTAGTTTATTTGTAGTGTGCGCTTCCTCAAATTCCAAGAGAACATACTTAGATTTCTATTTAAGGATGAGGAAACAGGCTTAGATTTAGATCAGTAACCTGTTTGAGATCTCTCAGTTTGCGATAGGAATTTCAGTCCTACAGCTCCAGGACTTACTTTTTTCTTCTTTCTGTTGTTCCATAGGGATACAAACTCAAGCTGTTTTCTTGTTCTCATAATTTGATCTTATACCTAATGTGGAGGCCTAGCTGGGGACACTTTTAGGCTTGGAGACATTTTACAAGTTAGGAAATCCATATCCTATGCTGATTTATTACCTGTTTGTCCAATTGACTGATAAATGGAAGCAGTGTCTAACTGTTATCAATTTTTGTGATGTTCTTTTTAGTTTTTCATCAGCTTTAACATATTTTTTCTGCTTAATATTTAAATAAACTTGCATTTCTTTAAGAAATAAAATCAGTAAAGGAAGAGGCTATGAAGTAGGTAAAGTAGATTAAGGAGAAAAGTACATTTTAGTAAGGTTTTATGTGAAGTTACACATGAACAACTAAGGATCGATGTATTCCTTTTGCTTTTGTTCTGTTTTTATAAAAAACAAATGAGCTGGGCCTGGTGTGGCACGAGGCTGAGGCGGGAGAACTGTGAGTTCAAGGCCATGGAAGTCCCAGGCCAGTCTGAAATACAGAACACGATATTGTCTCCAGTACATGCATACATACATACATACATAATTCAGAAAAATTATTTATTAAAGATTTTCACTACCTAGCAAATAAGTGCATATGGCTTTTGGAAAAGATCCCTTCCTCCCAACACTACATCATTTTTTGTCATGTGCATATTTACTCAGAGTGAGAATGCCATAAAATGAGTTAATGGAATGTAGGAGGGACAGAAACCAACTGTGAAAGAGCTGGATTTCCTTTATCTAACCTTAGGTGTTCAGTTTGTGGTTTCTTGCCCCTTTCTTACTATCTCACCTATTATAAACTAAAGGGATAAAGAAATAGGTTTAACCTTTTGGAAATCTTATTCATTGTGCAAAAGTGGTCTGTAACAGATTTTTCGTAAGTGAAAGAATACATTTACTGCTATTTCATTTAAAAAATGAATTGACCTTGAAATACAGGAAACTGTCTCTTATATAAATTAAGACCAGTAGTGTGAACAGCACTGATAATTTGTTTTTATTTTTCGGTTTGTTTGTTTCCTCAAAACACGGTCTCACTGTGCAGGTCAGGCTGGTTTTGAACTCAACTGCCCGAAATCTTCCTGCTTCAGCCTCTGAGGAACTGCCAATGATAGAACTGCAGACTTGCACCACCACACCCGCCTCTTGACAATTTGCTTTTAATTCAAATTAAAATATGCAACTAAATTTTATGAGGTTACTCATAAAAGTGTAAACTTTGAGCCTTAAATGTACAGAGGTGCCAATTAAACTGTAAAGATATGTTAGAAACTTCAGGAAATATAGTTGCAGGTGCTTGTAATCCCACTCTGTAGGCATAGGCAGGAGGATTCCAAGTTCAAGGCCAGCCTGCTTAAACTATCAAGGTTTTTTTTGCTTTAAAAAAGTAAAACCTCCAGTATGTAGCTCTGTAATAGGATGCGTGTGGCATGGACAAGGTCCTGGTTCAATATCCAGTACTACCAAAACAGACCAACAAACAAAACTAAAAGACTTTTAAAAACTAGTAGCTGGTCCAGTTCTTAAACTCTTGATGAAATTCATAAAATCTTAAATTTTTTAAGGTTATCACCTATATGTCATGACTCAATACACTTTTAAGTTGTAGACTGTAGGTTGTTTTTGTTTTTTAGTGATGTCTCCTTATGCCGCCAGACTTGGCCTAGAACTCCTAGGCTCATGTGAGTCTTCTGCATCAGTTTCCTGAGTAGCTGGGACTGTAGATGCATACCAGCACATTCAGTTTAAGAGGATTTTGTTTGTTTTTTTGAGACAAGATCTCCCTGCTTAGTTCAGGCTGCCCTTGAACTCACTATGCTATAGCCCAGACTGGCCTGGACGGCCAGCAGCCTCCCTTAATCTTCCCAAGTGCTAGGACTGCAGGGATGTACCACAACACCCCGCTTTAAAAGGATATTTTTGATACACAAAATGTTTACAACTGCTTTGCTTATCTCTAATACTAATGTTTTTCAACAAACGTTAAAGTATTGCTGTAATGATAGAAAGTGTTCACATAAAAATTTCCTATATATACAGGGAGGGAATTTGCTTAACAGTTCTTTTGAGAATAAATTTGTTTTTGTTTATCTTCTGGGTGAAAGCAGTTTATCTCTTAATTTTGAGATAATGTATTTAATCTGCTCTATGTTATTGTAATATAAGATTTAACATAAATCCAGAACAAACAAATGAATCAGGTCATTTCTCTTGAAGTTTCTCCTGAATTAGAAAATCATTTATTCTAAATCATACAAGGTTTTCTTCTAACAACTTGTAACTAAAACTTTCTCTTATTTTAACAATTTCATTATGTACATGTCTCAAGAAGTTTATCATTCTTACTTGAAAAACACTTACCAGTTAAGATTATGAATATACCCATAGCTCTTTTACCTAAAGCTTAATCAATGCATTATAAACTTAGGTGTTTAAAATTCAGATTTGTTTTAAATAAGAAATTAAACATCAGAAATACACTTTTGACATGTGGTGTTATGAATAAATTAAATTCAAATGCATTTTAATAGTGGGTTTAAAATAGCTAAACTCTTATAAGTGACTATAAGAGTTTGCAAAATGACTTTCAAGCAATCATTATAAATTAACCACTGGTAATAAATATACTATTAAGTCTTAAGATAACAAAATAAGAGAAAATACATTCAGATGTTCTGGGTAGTTCCTTGCTGCTCTGAAAGAATTATTTATATCTTATGGCACATAGTTTATCTACAGGTGTAATAATTTTTTATGCCTTAGAAAGTTATATGTCTTCAGAAAAAATAACAAAAATACTTCATAATGAAATTTAAATTTGAGCGAAAGTCTAAGTAATTTAAGTTTTTTTTATTTCATATGAGCGTTACTATTGTAACTCATTCTTAGAAATTATGGGTGATGACATATTCAGTTGTTGATTAATAGTTGATTAATCACCTCCCCATTTTGTAAATCATTTACTTTGTTCCACTTCCTTATAACTTTCATGTTTAGCTCACTTCCACATTATAAAAAAATTTCAAAGGAACCAAAGGCAGTAAAGACAGAAGCCGAAATGTTTATCCTTATTTTTCTTCTACTTACTGCTTTATTTAAATCTATTTAATACTATTTTAGTAACTGAAATGATGTTTCCAAATTAGTTGTTAATTTTTACTATAAAATAGCTGAATTGCTACATTAGAATTAGTTCACCACTGATATATAACCACCAAGGTGTTGAAAATATTTTGTTGTTGCTGCTTTTCTTACAAAGTCATTGACAGTGAACTCTGCTAAGGGAGATGGGTGGGAGTCAGATGCTTGGAGGCTTGACCAGGTTAGTGACTGGCATCATCCCCACACTGTTTTGCTTACGTAGGATTAGTTGGTGGTCTTGGTCTCTTAAATTAAGAACCTGTGATAAAATGAGATTTTTTGCTGATCATCTTAAGCAAATGAAGACTAAAGATTCATTGATAAAAAACCACTAACCTGTCCTCTCTCCCCCGGGGTGTGAGCTCTGAAAAGAATTAAGGCCCACTGGAGGGGAGCTTGTACTGCAGCCTGCACTGCCCTTTCCCCTGTTCTTTCAGCTAAATAGAAGGTTTTTAGTTCCCATGACTATCAATCTGGTGCTTTTCACAAGGCCTAAATTCTTTTAAGAAAATTAAGATGTCATATTTTTAAAAGCTAGCCTAGAAAAATGATATTTTGTTGGTATTTCATTTTGACAGTCTATGTGATGTATTTTTTCTGTTGCATATTAATTTGCTTGAACTTATGGTGAATTTGGAGGTCACTATATGCATGTAAAATTCAAAGATAGGCTTTTGTATGGATAGGTTTGCTTGTCTAGTTAGTAATTTTTAGAGATTGGCAATGTTGAATTATATATTTCATCAGAAATAACTTTGACAGCTCTGTGGACACAAACTCCTCTTAAGTTTTACTTCTGGATGACTGCAGTTATAGTGTGCTTTCTTTTTATTGTGATTTAAAAGCTTTATAAAAGCTTTTATAAATGTGGAAATGTCATATTTTTTACTATCTGCCAAATTGGTATTGTATTTAATCTTGAAAATATATTTTGATTTTGTTAACTAAAAATAATTGCAGAGTATTAAATATTCTCAATAGTTAAAGCTTTCTTTCTTTTTAATTTGAGCTTTTGTTGTTACTAACAAATAATTTGTGGCGCACTTTCTTTTCTTTTTAAATCACTGCTAGAATCTATATACTTGTCACCTTAGTGTGCTAGAAATGTTCCACTCCCATCAAGGGTTCCGCTTTGGTTTTGTGTGTTCTCACCTGCTCCTCACTGTAAATCATTGTGATGTCAAGTGCAATGATTAATTAAACTGCACGTGCAAGTGGTCTTTTTTTTTTTCACCTGTCAAGCAGGAAAAAAGTCTTACAGGAACAATTAGATGGCACCCATTCATAGCTTTTATTTAAGTTTGTAAGTGTATAGAGATATTGTGTATTTAGATGCTTATGCAGGAAATGGTAGAGCAGGGTTTGTTTGTTTTAAGAGTTCTTAAATATTCTAAGATACAATTATTATAGTAAAGCCTATCATTAAACTCTTAACTAGCAGCAAAGAATAAACTCAGAATTCCTACTTAAGCATTTTGGAATTTAAGACTCATACTTTGTAATTATCTTTTATTCAAGTACTGGTATTGATTGAAGTTAATTAAATACTTTTAAATTTCTAAAAAGTACTTTTAAATTGATTGTATATGTGTTTTTGCTTATATGTATCTCATATTGAGATCCATTCTCATTAAAATATATTATGGGTTTAAATTTGTGATGTAATGATGGTGGCAACGTTTTTTTTCTTCCAGTAATAAATATTTGTAAAACGTAATGTTATATTTTTGGATCTTATTTTTATATAGTAATATGAAACAATGAACTTAGAAAGCTTACTGTTTCTACCCTAGTTCTTTCATCCCTCCTTACCCCTTTTAAACTATCAGTAAAAGTAAAACCTCAAATTGTATAGTAATCTTAATCTATTATTAAAAGGCCCTGGAAAGGAAGATTACAAGGTAGATTCAGGTTTTGAATCGGTTTTACCATTGGTTTAGCAGCGGGTGGGCAGGCAGATGCCTGCTCATAGTAGAACCTATTGCCATTTTTCACCATTGATAGAGTAGCCTTTCAGAGTCAATGAGCTCTGTCAATGTGAGCTTGTCAAGGCTACAACTTCATAGACCTGAGAGGCGGTTTGAGAGGTCAGCCCTTTTCAGGTTCGCTGTGATGCAAATGAACTTTAATGCTTAAACAACTATTGGAATTTTTATGTCTGCTTCTTGTTCTTTTTTCTTCACAAAGTCATTGACGAGACATTCAGTGCTTTTTAAATTGGAAGTTGCATTGTGCTAAAGACCTAGTACAGATTTACGGAGGGCTGAAAGCAGTTAGATCATGTTCTTTTCATGGTGCGATTAGAATCAAATCGATTTCCCTACAGCCTTCAGCATTCAGATGGCAATTTTAACAAAGCTTGGGGGCTAGACAAGGGACAAAACGACTGAACTGAATGTTAATTACACTCTGCAGCCTTATTTTCTTTTGATTTGGGGCTGACTGGCAACTAAATTAACAAAAAGTGTGACCATAACTGCTGCCCTATTTTCATTTAAAAGGAGAGCTGCCTCTAAAAGGCTATCTTTACAAAGAAACAAGTGAGGTCTGCTGATCATTGTTAACAAGGGCACTTTTTTCTTTAAAATTCTTGCCAAAAAGACTGTTCAAAAAAGTAATGTAATAAATTAGTCATTGATGTATTATTATCCCAAGAGGTAGTTGATTTTCTTATTTTTGTGGTCTAAGCATGGGAAATGTAAAACAGTAATGGTTATTCATTGGTAGCTGTGAATTATAATTGGTACCTATGTGTCTTTGGTGTGTCTTTACCATGTTCAACATGCCAAAAGGTAGCACTGGAGCTGCATTACAGTAGATACTTTAAATAAGCATTAACATCTTATTATGTAACATTTAAACTTCAGAACCAGCTTGATCCTAACAATTTTTATGTAGCTCCTCCTTGATTGCCATGCAAGTTTTCATATTCGATTAATACTTATTTATAGCAGTACCAAATTAATCGCAATAGATGCTTTTATATGCCCTCTCAAGAAAGCTGCAGCTGCACTGAGTTGCAGTGGTCCTATGGCAACACTGTTACTTTTGCACCTGCAGCTGTGTCCATCTCATCCTAACACCTGGCACCATGAATTATCCTCTCCTTTATTCATCCTCCCAAGCAAGAAACATTGCTTGCTGCATAGTATATATTGCAATAATCAAGTGAAGCAAATTTCTCAGTTGATTCCGGAAACGGTACTATTGGATTAAGAATTTGTTTTCCTACCAGATGCCACTTTTTATGTTAGTTTAAATAAAATTTTGGGTATTTAAGAAATCTATCTAGAATCTAATAAACTGACTTTTCAATATGGGCAGTATTTAAATATTTCAAGTCTTTTAAAATTGATTTGATTTTTACAGATTTTTTTGGAAATTATGTTTCATTTCTGGATTTACTCTAAAAGAGATACGCATTTTACAACTTTTTGTTTTAAAATATAGTATATGGTAAGGAACTTCATTTCTATTTAAACATTGCAAAAATAAATTTGAAAAAAGTAAGAATTTTAATTTGTATCGTTTGATAAGTAACATTAGTCATTAATAAATTGCTTTGATAGTTTTACATCAGAAATAGTAAGTTTGAAACAATTTTTAAAAGATACATATGCTTAAAAACAAAGTCATGTTTGTTTAAAAAGCTACTGTCTCTTCAGGTTACTGTGTAGTGCTGGAACATTGAAGCCATACAGACCACCCTATACTTAGTCACTGTCTTATACTTCTTCCCTTTTCACACACAAGCAGCTGCAAAACAGTTTTTCTAAAACCAGTCAAGAGTAAACTTTTTCCTCATTTGTCTTCCAGACACGAAGATCGATTGAGAAGTTATTAGAATGGGAAAACAATAGGTTATACCACAAGGTGAGTACCACAGGGAGCAGCTTCGTACTGTTGGGGTCTGAATTGCACAGTATGGAAACAGATGCTTTTGTTGAACTAAAAATATGAAAGGTGGACAAATGGGTTAGTCTGTGTGCTGCAGTGAAATAGAGCTCATTTTTCTTCTTTTACTCTCCTGCTTGTCTAGCTGTGCTTGCACTGGAGACTGAGCAAAAGGAAATGTGAAACGAATAACATGATGGAATATGTAAGTTAAAGGGCTGTTTTGTGAGTTTCTCTATTAAATGATCATTTATTTTGCTTCTGATCTTATTCTTTCCATGATTATTAATCAGCAAAGGTGTCAGGAGCTTAATCTCCTGACTGCAAGGATTTTCTACGGTTCACAGATGCATGGGTTTCATGTGCAAGACTGATTTATAAAGTTATGAATGACTTGAAAACAAGGCTTCACTGTGTTCTGAAAAATAATAAATTAATTGCCAAGATAAAATAGCCTGAACGTGTGTTGATGGAGTGTGAAATTTTAGATGCTGTATAAAGAATAACCACAACTTTGGTTACGCAGCAAGTCAGATATGGCTTTTTTATATAATGCTAATCAAGTTTCCAAGTATGGAAGAAAACCTTTCAGCCAAGCCACTGGAGCTTAACAAACCTTTAGCCTTTAGAGACTTAAACTGCCTGTATACCTTAGTGGTCTTTAGAAAAGTTTTCAAAGTGTTACTAGAATATGGCTTTATAAAAATTACTTTAAATAGAAGACACACTGATCATCATGTTTATATTTAATTTTGTGTGTATATACAATGAATTTTAAAACTTAAATTTACAGATTCTCTTGATTTACTTGAACAATTGCTCTTCTTTTGAGAAGTTGGGAATACTATAGAAAATAGGAATTTTTATTCTCTTTCAATATGAGTGATTTAAAAGCAGAAAGGTTATTACATTAAATGAAAAACAATTACAGCAGAATTAATTATTGAAAATTAAAACCAGAGTTTTTGTGAAGTACCTGTTGTATTTCTGATGAATTTTGTCTATTCTTTGAGACAGTGTAACCATCATAGAGTCTATGTGTGTGCATAGAAAATTGATGGAAAGTGTTTAAATAGTTGGGAATTATCATACAATAATTTTTCAGTCCTTTTATTATTATGCAGTCAAATCCTATTTTTAGCTTTGAACCTAAAAAATGTTTTTTAGGTGTTTCTTTTTTTCTAATAAACTAGCTCTACTGAGTGAACTGACCATATAGATTTTACCTTTATTATACCAAATGTTAATTTATGATGAGAAAGGTATTTAATAATTCTTTATAATTATTTTAAAAAGCACATTCAAGTAACATGCTCTCAGGTTGACCTGTGAAAATACTAGTCTCGCATTTTCATTGTAGGTGGCTCATATATGTGTTTTTGAGGGAGAGCTAAATAGGAGGTTTAACGAATCTTGGGAAAAATTATTTGCTGCATTATAATTCAAAAATTAAGCCTAAAATTGAGGTTATTTTTGTGCATTTCAAAACTTTGGAAAGAAAAGCAGTAGTACTCCTGAGCTGACATACTGGTTATAGAGTACTTGTGTAGCATAACAAGGCTCAGGGGTCAGTGTTGACCACTGCAGAAATGGAAGTTATTCCTGATGCTGTGATTTCCAAGTAGAGCTGTATGAATGTCATTCATTCATAAAATATACTATTTTTATGATCTTTTATTAACCAAAAAAGTGTAATAACCTAAAACTTTCTTAACATGCTTAGTTTGTAGTATAGATTTCTTTAATTTACCTTCAATTTTTAGGTAGTAAAGCACTTCCAAAGTCATTGTTATTTTTTGCATCACCATAAAAAGATCTCCAGAAGAGTAGAAAACAAAAAATACCTTTGCATGACAAAAAGATGTCTTTCTAGATTTTTTTCAGTGTGTGTATTTGTGGTAGCTGAAAGTAGGAGTAACTTAGTCTCAAAGATTCCCTAAAAATAATTTTTAAAAATTTAATGATTTCAGCCTTTTTACGATCCTTCTTTGTCCTTGAGTATTCTGTAACTTGCAGAAATGTCGTATTGGTTAATGAAAAATAATTTTTATTGATCATGTTTTAAATACTGGAGAGAATGTAGAAAACATATTAACTTGGTACTTTTTTTAAATTCAGATAAGCTAGAGAGGTGCAATATAGAAGAAACAAGACAATAGCCAGTTTCTTGACTTGTGAAGAAAAAGAGTTTGCAGAGTGATCCTTAAAAACTAGAACATGTCTGTAATCCAAACTATTCCAGGCCTGAAGCAGGAGGATTTCAAGTTTGAGGCCAGCTTGGACCACTTAGTGAGGTGTTCTGTTTTGTTTTTTTTTTTTTTTAAAGTAAGGTAGATGTTGTAGAGTGCTTGCCTATCATGCATGAGACCCTGGGTTCAGTATTTAGTACTGAGAAAGAAAAAAGAATAAGAATTTAAATATAGTCAAAAATAGATTTTATTTACTTAATTTTATTTATCAAATTTTAAATTTATTTAAATTTAAAATAAATTTTATTTATTTTTTGGTACTGAGAATTGAACTCAGGGCCTTGTACTTGCCAGGCAGGTACTGAGCCACTGAACTATATCCCGGCCCGTGTTTATTTTAAGTTACGTAGGGCATGCTGTAAAACATGATGCCCATAGCTATGGACTGAAATCCTTAGGACCACTAGGTTGAGGACAGGTTTGAAATACAGATGTATGCATTGGCTGTTAACTCATAAGTAGTTTAAATAATCGTATTTTAGACGTACAGAGAATCTTGTCATCTAGTCCAGTTCCTCTATTTTACAGGTCAAGAAGCTGAGAAATGGAAAAATCTAGCTCAAATGAAGAAACTGTGGGAGAAAGTATTTTTAACAGGAAGCTAGTGAATATTTTATGGGAAAATTATAGGTGAGGAGAGTGGCAAAGGTAGCATGTAAGAGCTTAGTACAAGATAACTAGAGTATGACCAAAATATTTTTTATTGAAGTACCTTCTTTATTGAGGCAGATCAGAAGTGATAGAAATTAGTAAAAATGAAGGTTCTTGGCTCAGATGGCTTTTAGATTTCAGATCTGGAGCTCATATTAAGACATGCTGTCTGAAAAAAAACAGTAAGTTTACCAAACTTGGAAATTGTTCAAATCAAATAATTTTTGTTACCGTTGTGCTTGTTTGTGATTTTTTGTTTAAGATAGAGACTCATTAGGCAGCTCAGGCTGCACTTGAACTCACTAAGTGGCCCAGGCTGGCTTCAAGCATCCTCCTGCCTCAGCTACCTAAGTGGTATTATAGGGGTGTACCACTACCTCCATCTTCAAATAATTTTTTGATCAGCATCTATTCCAAACAGAGTTGGAGCAGAGGAAAGAATTAATTGTAATTTAGGGCAAATCAAGTTTTGAATAAAAATTATCTGGGACGAATTTTATATTTCTGTGTTACTGTGAATTTTTTGTTTATTTTTCTTTAGTTTCCTGTTAAAAGTACATTTGGAACAAACTTCAATTAATTTTGCTAATCCCAGAAGAGGACTTCAAAAAGTAAATTAGTAACCTTTATGTAGACCTCATATGTCCTAGTACGGAAAATGAGAGCCTCTGTAGAATAAATGTAGAGAGTGCCCTTGGAAGAGGGTAGGTGAGAAAGGAAGCATGACGCGAAATGAGAAGTACTTGGCTGGTTCCAGTCAAATAACAAAGTAGAAAGGGCAAGATTTTGGCAGATACTCATTTATTTAAATACTACAAAATCCGCAAGATCACAAAAAATGGGATCATCTGTACTCCTTTTTTTTGGTATCAGGAATCGAATTCATGACTTTGTGCTTGCCAGGCACGCGCTGCGCCTCAGAGCTAGATCTCTGGCCCTTGGGATCATCAGTATTCTTAACAGTAAAGTAAAGGTAATAGGGCCGGGATTTAGCTCAGCAGCTTAAGCGCCTGCCTGGCAAGCCTGAGGTTGTGAGTTCAGTCCCTGATACCAAAGACAAAAAAAAGGGAAGATAATAATACTTGTCTCATAAATTGTCAGGATTAAGCAGACTCGCAATGTGAAGCACCTGTGTGCAGTTGGTGTTCTCATGCGAGCGTGCACGGCTGGGGTACAGTCTGTATTGCCCATCTCCCCTTACCTTCTCAGACTTTGGTTATTTTATCTGTCATCTAATATATAGAGCTGAGGAATTTTATGTGTTTGATTAAAGTTCAGAAATTTAAAAAGAAAATTCTCAGTGATAAGGTTCTGGGTTATTATATAAATAAATGTCTGTTCTAAGGATGCAAAGCTGTAATTGTGAAATGTGAATGGGTTTTCGAAAAAGCTATGATACACTGTAACTAAAGTTTTAAGATAAAACTCTGCTTAAATTTTAAAAATGTTTTTTCTTTTCCTTTTGTAGGTCATCCTCATAGAATTTTTACCAAAGACACCGATTTTTCGACCAGATTAGCATTTACTTTATTTATAGAGACTTTCCAAGTATGTTGTCTTTCCAATGGTGCCTTGCTTGGTGCTCTCCTGGTGGTGACATAACATCGGTTCTACAGAACTATGTGGTGTTTTTTTTTTTTTTTTAATAAGTGCATGTTCTATGTGTGCATATTTGTCAAACTTTGCAAGTTATTTCATACAGATGTTTAATACTTAAGTTATTGTGCTCTTTTCTGTTATGTATTCTGATTTTCAAGAATTACTTTTTTGTATTCTCAAAAAAATACATTTGAACTTAGCATAAAAAGTGGCCAGCCTTTTTTATTTTATCACCAAGGTACATACAGCCCTTTATTTATAAATTCCTTAATAGAGAAAAACACCTTTGTAAGGCTTTACTTACCTATCCTAGGAAACATATTCATTGTATTATTTTTCTTTTTAATAATTATTTTAAAATAATAATTTTTCTTTAATAGCCTTTTGGAACCCAACATGTCTTTTCTCATACAATTTGTAGTGCTTTGTTTACAGCAGATGTATCTGTTAACATATAGAGACCTATCAAAAATTTAAAAAATACTTCTGTCTTCAAAGGTGTTAAGGCAGGATTATTTTTATTAGGCTAGATAAATCAGTGAATGGTATGCATGCATCTAATGGTTACTATAGCTCAGGATCACAAAATATAGTAGCATTACAATCTGTATATTTTTTATCAAGATGATATTAATAATGGCCTTACTTAGGTTATTTTTATTGTTCATCAAACCTTATATACAAAAGTATGGAAGTAACAACTTTTAAAAATTTCTAAGGAAACTATTTCTCCCAATCTAACACAGTTCCAGAATGAATATGTTTCTAAAGAGTTTTGGAAAGAAAGAAAACTTCTAGAATTAAAAGTAAGCTGGTCTTCAGTACCCCATTGATATTTTACAATGATTATTACTAAGAAATGGAGGACATATTAGTACTGTGTTTACCCATTCACTTTCAATCTGTTTATATATGCTTTGATTGAGTGACATACAAGTCTGAGTCACATTAGCTTATTGCTTTTAAATATACATGGACACATATACATGTACACATACATATTTTTCCTCCTTTTGGTTGTACATATCTCCATGCATTTTTAAACTTTTAAAATTTCTGAATGACCTCTGTTAATTTTTGTTTTTTATAAGCCTGCAATTACACAAGTTTTAATGTGTGTCAAGAACTTGTTCCTTGCAACTGTGGTATCGAGCAATAATGTGAATAACTTTTGAAATTATATAAACTATGCTTAATAGTTTGTATTAAGAATTGGTACCACTATACAATACCTTTTTTCCTTGTATTAAATCTTTTAAATACCAGTTTCACTAGTTTATGTAAATGTATTTTTAAAAAATATATTTCTTTGTACTTCTCTAAAGTACTGTACTTCTATATAAATTTGAATAGTTAAATGCCAGTATCATATACCATATATCCTAATGTCATATATCAGACATTAGGAACTATCTTAGAGCACTTTTTTGTCTGAGAATTACTTATTTTCATTGGCCCCCTAAACATAACTTGAATTTATAGAGCACTATTTCCACGAAGAGCTCAAAGTTCAAAGAATTCATTCCTCGCTTTTATTTAGCTTGTATCAGAATGTATCTTACTACCTTAAAGTAGTACAATTCTTTTGTTTTAGATAGGGTCTCACTATGTGGTTGCGGCCGGACTTGAACCCAGTATGTAGCCCAGGCTGGCCTTGAACTTTCAGTGACCTCCTGCCTCAGCCTCCTGAGTGTTAGGATTACAGGCATGTGCCACCACTCCTGACCTGAAGTAGCACTATTAAAATTAATGCTATTCAAAAACTCCAGTATTGCGCTGTGGTTTCAGTGTGAAAAATAATGTATCTTCATATGGCTATGTGGACTGCAACACAGTGTTTCTGTGTAGAGTTGTGTAAATCCATAGTCCTGCAGTGACCAGCTTTGTAAGAACTTATTAGGCATCATTTTTCTTGTTAGCCAGTGATAATTTCAAAATTAGTATATTCCTTTAATATTTTAACATAATTTTTATACTTGTTATTAGTACAAGATTTTGAAACACTTTTGTAACTTTGGGAGGTGTGTCACTTGCACTCTTACACCCTGTATCTGTAGAAAAGAACCCTGAATGCTTAATCTGTGGCATTACGTAAGCCACTTATACCTTAAACAATGCTTTGAGCTTTCATTAGTAACCTCCAGTGTGTTGTCTTGAGTCATGAATTTAAGTGCTTATGTTACTGAAAATTAGAAATGTCAAAGAATCCCATGTTACATGAGTATCAGTCCAAGAAATGGTGATTGTCCTTTGGACCCTATTGTGATTTACAGTTTGTATTGCAGGACATGAATCATAGCTCCTTTTAAACAGGCTGAGAAAAGATACTGGCAGAAAATGTAGCATACACATCCTACATAGGCTAAGTAAGTAACTTCCTGTCTCTTTTTGTCCCTTACCAGCATTTTACAGGCAGTCACCGTTCCTGTTTAAAAACATTCTTTTCTCAAGTAATATACTTCACAAATCCACCCATCCCACAATCCATGACTATGGATGTCCGAGTTAAAACAGATGCTCTTAAAATGTCTATTGTGTTTAGGAAAACTGATGTGAAACATTGGGCTTGAGTAGACACCGTCTTCCTTGCAAGGTGGTTGCTTATCTGTCTAAAATGTTCATCACATTTTTTATTAAGACTCTTTAGTGACTAGACATAGATATCAGTCATTTAAAATGGAAACACATAATTTTGGTCTAAAATCCACAAAATAAATTTAACAAAACTTGGAATAATAGAAAGTAATTTCTTATTAGAAAAACTAGCTTTTTTATTAGATAATTTTAAATCAGGAAGAACCACATTTCTCCATGGTTGTATTTTCACTATTATTTATAGTTTCTGTTTGTTTCTTTAGGTTAATAAACATAGGCCAGCCATAAAAGACTTTGACAACATTCCAATTGTTGGTTGTAAAATTATATTAAATATGTATATTTAGGTCCCGGTTGCATGAGTCCTAATTTCACTTGTTTTATTAACATTATGTACAGAGTCTCTTTCAGGTTGCTTGGTATCTGGCTTCACAGGTATACCTGTTAGCTATGTGCTGGATGCTTTGTTGTGAATGCTTGCGTTATCAGTGGTACTAAATCAGAAAGGCAATGTGTTTAAGACTGCCTTTGAACTCCAGCGTGTGTGGACCTTCTTTGCTTTCTGTCTCTCTGAAGTACCGTGGATCTTCCCTTTGGCCTTTGGATGGCCCAGTCTTTACCCAGACCTGAGCGTAGTTCAGTTGCCTTTTTGTCTACTTCCTCAAAGCTCCCTAGGAGAATATTAATTCTTTTGCATTCTTAGCTAGGTATTTAGAAGGCCAGCTAACGTGAGTCACACTAAGTGATGATGGCTGACAACTCAGCTCTGCAGATTTGGTACTTGAATTTTACAAAAGGAGTTTCCTATTTGGTGGAGTGTACAATTGGTGTTTTTCTTTTTAACAGATTGTATCTATCCAAACTTTACAGAAAAGGAGTAGTAGAATACACCATTTTTGAAGGAAGTTGGTGTCTTACTTTCGGGGAGTAAGAAATAAACCTATCCTATGCCAAATTATTACCCACCACAGTGGTTTATTTTAAATATTAACCCTTTATAAAATGAAATTTCTATTTTTTCACTTATAGCCAATTTATGTTGGTTTTGGAATATACCTTTTATAGAAGTTGAGATTTGAAAGGGTATCTATAAATCTGAGTTACTTTGTCTGCACATGTACATGATTTTTCAATTGCAATTTAAGAGAAGCCTAAATAATGTTTATATTATTAACCATAATTCTGTGTACTTGTTTCTCTGATAGGGATCAATATTTTTCTCCACAGAGTGGCCTATGAGCCAACAAAATATTCAGTGTTACATTTCTTGGTAATAACTGAAAAAAAATGTAGGATGCTGATACTGATTTTGAATTCATTTCTGATGTGCTACACTATCAAATTACTTGGCCTCTTTGGTTTATTTTCATTTGCAAAATAGGAAGATGCTATGGTAAGTACCTAGATATTCAATAGTAATGATCGAGCTTTTCTGAATTGTCTATAGCATCAGAACAAACCTGAGTTATGGTCAGATTTTACATTTAAATTGAAGAGACTGAGAAATCTCTAAATACAGTGGATGGCCTTGTGAGTTTAAAAATTGAGAAAACATTAAATATTGCACTCAAGAATCGTTCCTTTCTTCTTTTGATTTTTGGAGACAGAGTCTCACTTTGTAGTTCAGACTGGTCTTGAACTCACTGTGTAACCCAGGCTAGCCATGAACGCATGGCAGTCCTCTTCCCAAGCGCTAGGATTATAGGATGTGCCACCACACATGGCGGAAAAGTTTCTAAGACATTTTAAAATATAAATCTGAAATACTTGAGCAAAATCATGTCTTCCCCCTTTTCACATTCCCTCTACTTTATAAATATACTGTGCTCACAATTTGCATGTAACTGCTTTTTTCTCTTTACAAAAAGTAGACAGTACTTTGCTTTCCAAACTCTTACTGGAAAATACAAATAAACTGACTACACAGGGCTTACTAAATTTTTGGCAAATAAGCTATTGCAACTTTGTTGTTGATTTTTAGAGAAACAATACCAACTTTCAAGAGAAGGTAATTGACCGTTGTTGTTTCTACTCTCTTAATATAGTTAATTTGTTTACTTTTTTCTTGGGTACTGGGGATTGGACTCTTTCCCGTGTTCTGTCTGAACTATATTCCCATTACTATTCACACACATATGCACATGCCCTTTGTTTTTTGAGACAGGGTTTCACTCAGTTGAGTTTGAATTTGTGATCTTTCTCAGTATCCCAGAGTACTTGGGTTACAGTCACAGTACCATCATACCCTGCCCTTGTCCTTAATTTAATAAAACTACTAACTTGTGCTTTCCACTTGACTCACTATATAAATTTAAAATGTAGAAGTCTATTGCACTAAAGACCTTTATCTAGTAACCATTTATTAATTTTTTTGTTATGAAGTCTTTACAAACAAGAGTTTGTCTTCACTCGGGTTATCAAAGCCCTTTTTCTATTTTCTTTTCTTTTTACATTTGTTGACGCTATTAGTTTATGCCCTCCCTGAAGAGAGATAGCTGTTTTGAGACTTGGTGGTGGCAGGTGATAGAAGCAAAGTAAACAGAACCAGTAAGTGGTCCCTTTTATCTGCTTTCATGTAATTCTAATAACAGTCAAGTGAGTCTAATAACATTACAAATAAAATGAATATAACTTTGGTAAAATATAAATTTCAAAGATGTATTATATCTTTGCTCTCATTATTCACAAATTAAAATCATTACTGAACAAATATGGTCTAGTTCAACTGAATTCTTCTGTTGAAGAAATATATAGAGAGGTCACAATTAAGGTAGAGTTGGGGCGCCTGACATTTGGCCCCTGACATTTGGTTGGGTACAGCATTTTTAGTTTCTAAAATTAAGGTTTCATTGGTTGCAATTTTCTAATGAGCAGGAGAACTAATATAAGCCAGGGGAAATTTTTAAAACCTCTTTGTTAATTAATGAGGTCCTAGGTCATTTTATGTGGAATTATAAAGGTTTATGAGACTGGCCAGGCTTTGTGGTACATGCTTGTAATCCTGACTATTGGGGATTTGAGGCCAGCCTGGATGATTTAGCAAGACTTGTCACAAAGTAAAGAAAGAAAGGCAGGCCGATGAGCTAGGGATATAGCTTAGCATTCTCTGGGTTCCATCCCCTATATGAAGAAAAAAAAAATGGGGTCTGGAACTTAGAGGTCCTATCATTAGGAAACTGACCAAATTAATGACATCTGTTGAAATGACTGATTGTGATTACACACAAACAGTTCCAGAAACGTGACTTATATAGATATCCAGCAAGAAATAATTCGGCTGACACGATTACCTTAGGGACTGTGTACAGTGAATTTAAAGAACAGTTTATGTGTCCATGGCCTTATAGTTGGGAAAAAGAATAGGAAAAGGGTGGGATTAGAGCTCTGTGCAGAGTACTTCTGAAGCATGCATGAAGTCCTGGGGTCAGTCTACACGCTGCATGGAGCAGAAGAAGAAAGTGCAATTTATGCAGTAACCCTTTCTCCAAAGATTATAGTTAAACCTAAATTGTAAAACAAATGAAGCTATTAAATAGGATTATTAATTATCCTGTTTAGGTTTTCAGGTAGAGGCAAATAAAATTTTAATACTTTCAGGATACATATTTGGTATAGTCTATCAAATGGCTGTTTTTCACAAAACTTTCAGTTTGACCCAAATTCAAGTGTAACCCTTTATAAAACAGCTCCATATTATATGGGAAAGATGTGCACAAATTGATTCTAAGAAAATAAACCTGACTTGGTTCACTAGGACAACTATTTGTAGACATTAAAGATGTTTTTGCCTCAAAATACAAATGTTGAGTCTACACAAGGTGTTTAGAAACTAAGAGGTTTTAAGAATTATTTTTTGTATTTCAAATCATCTCAGTATTGTTTTTAAAGCGAATCCTATTTTCTGATTTTCTTCTCTTTCATTAACTTTTTCATTCTAACAAAATGTGTGACTATCCTCAGAAGTGTGTTAAATTTTTTTCACAAATGACGAATCCATCAAAAATGCCCTTTCTGCTTGCGGTAGTTGGTATCTTCTAATTCACCACAAAACCCTGAAAGATAGCCCAACCTTTTGTACCTATAGTCTTATATATTGTTAGGTAGCCATTCAATTTTCTTCACGTAGTGTGTGAGATGAATATTTCTTGAGATTTTTTTGTTTGCTTTGCTAAAGAAATCAACCAAGGGAAAAAAAAAAACCTTCAAAAAAACAAAACAAACAAAAAACACCCTGTAACTCATGTGAAGCATGCAGGGTGTTGTAATTTCAGTTTGCAAAGCGGTGTGATACAATGTTGCTGAGCCAAAAGCACACGATAGATTTAATGTAGCCAATTGTGCACTTTTGAAAAAAAGAGTAACTGTTCCTGTGAGTTAATTTTGGATTTTTTCAAAATCTCTCTTTTAGGCTTTGTGCTGGATTCTTCCAGACAAATGCGTATTCCATGTGGGCCACTGTTCTGCTAAATGCTCTCAGTTCTCCTTTTGCAATCAAGATTATGTTGCTAAGGAGATTTTGCTTTTATTGGTGCCATTGATTTGTGTTAATACGTTTTGAATACCTCTTGGTATTCTTCTGTAGACAAGGCCAAAAGAAAAACTTCCCCGAGTTTCCCAATTTACATTACAAATGGAGCGGTGGTGTAATGAAGCCGATATAAAGTGGGCAGTTGAAAGGGAACTAAAGAAGGGCACTCAAGTGAGAAATGAAGAAATGTGCCCAGTGCAGTCTGTGCGCTGCCCTCAGTCCAGCTGCAGGAACTGGCTGCGCCAGAGGTAGAGCGAGCGAGCACCTCCCTCTGCAGAGACCACCCACTCTTGGGTGCCTGGGCTGGTGCACTGTGGATACCTTGCGGAGGGACCACTGTAAGGCCATTTTAAAAGGAGGTGTTCTGCCAAGGGGGCAGGAGGTGATTCTCTTTCCTCTTTTTTGATTCTTTTAGAACATGACTTAGGCCAGACTTCCTGTGCCTTCTGACTCGAGGTTGTTTTGTAAGGAGGTTCTCTGTATTTCAGTGAAGTTGATAAGACTCCTGGGGAAGGAGACTTAACTAGATCAGATTAGTTTACATTATATGCTAGATTGGAAAGGCTCTCTGTTCTTACTGTAAAGCTCAAAGCTCAAAGCTAAATAGGCTGGTCCACCTAGACTGGCTGGCTTCAGCCAGTACACATCATACCCCTCTGGTGGCTTGCATGGTTCAGACAACATGTGTGACTTTTTTTTTAAATCTAAACATCGTGGGTGCAGTGTTGACTGATGGCTTACAGTTCTAGTATTAGAAGTAGCAGCCTTGATAGGCTCAAGTGGGAGGATCACTTGAATCTGGTAGAATTTGTTAATTTAACAAAATAGAACTGTAAATTATTGGCTCTTTAATGTTAGGTGATCTGGGCAGAAGGAATATGTTGGAGATTTTCAGCTATCACTAGGGAGTATGAAATCTATAAAAATATATGAGAAAGTTTTTTCTGTGTTTACCAAGTCATCTCAGTAGATATTTTCCCCCAAAAGGTGCTTATTGCTTATCAATCCAGACTTCCAAGACAAACGTGATTTTGTTTTTTCTTTTTGGTCTTTTTGAAACAGGACCTTGCTATGCAGTTCATTCTGGCCTTGAGCCACTTTATAGCCCAGGCTGGTCCCCAATTTGCAACAATCTTCCTGCCTCAGCCTCCCAAGTGCTAGAATTACAGGTGTATGCCAATACGCCCGGCCCATGACTTTTTTTTTTTCTTGTATCACAGAATGTTATTTACTTGTACAATATTTCTGGGACTTTTCCCCCCTGTAATATTTTTTAAGCTTTTAAAATTAATTCTAGCCTAAAAGGTAAAGTTATAGAAAAGATAGGAATTTGTATTTTCAACCTAGTGGTTTTGGCTGTATTTCTCTGTGGTGTATATATTAATGGTAACATTCTTCTGTTGTATAATGGAAAACTTAGAAACTGTAAGAATGGAAAAAGCCAAGGATTAATTACAGGTGAAATTAATTATAGGTGATAAGACATAATTTTCCATCTGAGAGCTTTATTTTAGAAGATTGGAATTAATGCACTGAAGTGACTCAGGTGGTTTTTTTGTTTTGTTTTGTTTTGTTTGGTACTGGGGATTGAACTCAGGATCGCAGAGCTAAATCCTCAGCCCGACTCGGGGTATTTTAAGACTTATTTTTCAATGAATTTTAAAAATTTGAATTGACACAGTTGTACATATTCCTGGGGAACAGCATGATTTTGTACCCTGGAATATGGTACCCAATGATCAAATCATGTCGTTTCTTGGGCTGGGGAGGTAGCTCAAGGATAGAGCATTTGCCTGGCATGGACAGGGCCTTGGGTTTGATCCCCCAGCACCCCCCACACACATCCATACACCCACACCCACACAAAACAAGCAAACATTTATCATTTCATTGTGTTAGAAGCATTCAAAATCCTCTTCTACTTGTTTGGAATATGCAGTGGATGGATATTGCTAACTACAATCACCCTGTTTTCCTAAGGCGCACTGCACCTTAATCCTGTTATTTTGGTACTTGTTAACAACCCTTCACTGGCCCCTCTGCCGACCTTCCCAGCTGTGATAACCATTATCATACTCTCCTTTGAGACTGACTTGCATAGCTTCTGTATGTCATAGTTTTCTTCCTTTGTCCAGTGTATTTTAACTTATGTCTTCCTGGCTTGTCTTCATTGCGGCAAAAGACAGAATTTCATTTTTTTTTTTATGGCCAGATAAAATTGTTACTTCAAAATTTAAAATTATTATGGGCAACACCTATAAGAATCGGCGTATCTGTTCATGTACATACAGTGTGAACAGTGTGATGTTATTGTGAGCATCAAACAATTAACAAACTCACTAATTATTTCCCACAAATACTAGAGTTTACTGGAGATACCCTAAGATGTATGAGTGGCAAGGCCAGCTTTTCAGAAGTTGTTTATAACATAACCCTTAGTGTGCACCGGATGGTTATCTTAGTGTGTGGCGCTGGGGATCAAACCTAGGCCTCCCTTGTGCTAGGCTAGTGCTCTCCCACTGAGCTCTGTGAGCAGCCTTGCAACATGGTAATTTTGTAAAGAATGTGAGAAGTACCCATTCTGCCCTGATTATCTGACCTGTGTCTCCTATACCTACTAGTGTCAGCTTTGAATCATTCTAAGTTACTCAGTAAAGATGTATCTCACAGTTTTAGTGGTTTCAGTGTATGGTTGCCTGGCCCCAGCACTTTGAAAGGGGTCTGTGGAAAAGAGGAAGTGTGTTGTGTGGCAAAGCTGCTTACCTGCCTCAGGGCTGGAAAGCAGAGGGAGATGGCTGGGGCAACACAATTCCCTTCAGAGGCAGCCCCCAGTGAGCTCATGTCTTCCTGCAGGCTCCACCATCTCCCTGGGAAGACCCCTTTTTAACAAATGAGCCTTGAAGGGACCTTTACATCCAAACCACAGCATGCTACTCAGGGCTAAGAAGAGTGAGAGCATCTCTAAAGGATTAAATGTGTCAAAGCCATCAACACCTAGGCCAGGAAAGAGCTTCAAAGAAACCATGCCTGTGGGAAAGCATCTTCTTTCCTAAGTTCATCAGCATTGGATCTCCTTTTAGCTATATCGCTCATACGAGTTTTAAAAAGCTGCATCTGAGAGTTGAAAGGAACCTCAGATGTGCCCAATGATAAATGCATGAGAATCAACTGGGCTGTGGTAAAAAGAAAACCAAGTGAGAAAGTCTTAAAGTTTTGTCTTTAAATACACAAGGCTGTACCCTTCCTCCCCATTAGAATTTGGAAAAGACGGAAGAAAACATGTATTTTGCCTGTTTTTCTCAAGACATCTCTCATTCTAACCTAATTCTCTTATTGCTGATGATTGAACTCAGCTTTACATAGCTAGACAAACACTGTCACTGAAGTATACCTCCAGCCACCCATTGTAACCTGATTTTACAATATTAGACCTAGGATACTTGGTGTAAATTGCTAGTGACTGCAGGATGAGAACCTCAGGCAGATTACTTGTTCACAAACCCAGGGTTCTTTCTTGCATCCAAGACTATAAATAGAGACTGTATTTGCAAAGAGCCATTAAAAATTGTACAATTAATCATTTGAAATCCATACAAGAAGACATCATCATCAAATTCTGGAAGAGCATCACTTGTGCCCAGAGTTCCTAAAAACCAGTCATGGCCTCTCTCTGCAAAACATGGGTTGGCCATCTCTGTCGGTGATGTATAGTTCTCTCTACTGCTCAGTCTGAGAACTGTGACGTAGTCATTTAATTATTTATTGCTCACCGTGTGAAAACATTTAGAATGGCTGGCAATCTACCAGACCCAGAGTTAACCATTGAATAGCCTGATTAGACTGCTGGGTAGCCAACTTCACATCGGATTAAACACATTCTCTTAACCATGAATAGCTTGGGACCCAAAAACTTGATCTCATTATTAAAAATGCAGTGAATGTGTTCTGTTTTTAATGAAAATTATTGTGTTTCCTTGCCACCATACTGAATGGTTATCAAATGTATTTTCTTGGTGGTGGTGAGTCAGGAGTGAAAGGGACAGTGAAGGATGTGGGGAACTAATACATGTTTTAGAAGGATTCCTATAAGCTTGAACACAATACAGCCAAAGGATGGACATTCATGAATTTGGTACTGAAAAATTTACATTTCATTAACATTTTAAATTACAAAAGCAGGACTACAGACACTTGTATGTGCGTGTGTTCCCACTGAATTTTCCTATCAGGTAAACAATATAGTACTGACTATACTGTTTTGTTTTGTTTTGTTTTTTTTGCCATTGATTCCCCTTTTTTAAAGTGTAGCGTAACAGTAATGTCATAACATTAAATTCAGTGATGTGCTTTCTTCGTGGATCCATGCACATGAACTCCGTGCAGTGTTCCTTATGTAGTAAGTGAAGGGTACTCTGGGTTCCAGTGTTCAGCTGTGTGGTGAAACAGCTCTCCACACTTTGCAGCCCATGTGGATAGAAATGAAAGAACTTGAAAATGAGTGGCAATATAAATTTGTAGCTGGCTTGATGGCAAATACCTTCCTGCACTCCAGGAAGCTGAGGTAGGAAGACTGTGTTCAAGCCCAGTGTGGACAATTTGTCAGCTTAACACACTGTCTGAAGAAAAGGGGGAGGAAGGCAAAGGAGATAGTTCAGTGCAAAAGCGCTGGGTTCAGTCCATAGTTCCTTAAATAGATGGATAAAACAATAAAAAATATCCAGTGACTCACTAGAAATTATGATTGAATTAATTCCGTTTGCCATTCTTTCTCATGTTTTGGGAAGATCTGTGAAGCTGCAAACAGGATTTGAAAGCGATGAGGGGAAGCAGTGGCTGGTACAATTAACTGACATGTTTAAATTAAGAATCTCAAGCTCTAGGGAACAGTCTATCTAGCAGAATGCCCTTCAGGGTGATTGACAAGCTGGTGCCTGAGAAATGACAAGAAAGGCACAACTTCTAGTTAATGACCTCAGTACAAATGACATCATGGCTTTGGGCCGTGATTAGATAAGGTCTTTGGTCTTGTTTGTTTAAGACAGGGCCTTGCTTGTATAGTTTAGGCTGGCCTTGAACTCACACCATGTGTGCCAGGCTCCCTGGAATTTGTGACAGTCCTCTAGCTTCAGCCTCCTAAGTCCCAGGACTGCAAGTGTGCAGTGCCACAGAGAGTCGTGTGTGTATCATACATGTAAATCTGTGGAGTTGGGCACCTATTCAGTGACACAAGTTTACAATGTCTAAAAGTAAAAATGTTACTTTTTTTTTTTTGAGATAAAGTCTCATTGTGTAGTCCAGGCTGGCCTTGAACTCACAATGTAGTTCAAGCAGTCCTCAAACGGCCAGTGATCCAGGGCTGGGGATTTAGCTCAGCTGCATAAGCGGTACGTACAAAAAAAAAAAAAAACCAGTGTCAGCGATCCATCTGCTTCAGCCTCCTCAGTGCTAGGATTATATGGTGGTGTGTGCCCCCATGTCTGGCTTACATTATTATTTTGTTTTTTGAGTGCTTTTGTTCTTATTTTTAGTTACAGTCTTACTAGGAAGTTCAGGCTGGCCTAGAACTCACTCACATACCCAGACTGGCCTGCAACTCATGGCAATTCTCCTGCCTCAGCATCTTGAGAATTGGGATTACAGGTGTGAGCCACCATGCTTGGCTTTTAATACTTTCATAAATACGTGTTTCTCCGATTGCATTCTGGAACTCTGTCAGATGCTTACAACACTGGAGTTCTCCAAGAAGCAGTGAGGGTGGAGGCTTCCGAGCTGTGGATTACTGTCTTCTGACAGGTGTTTCTCTTTTACACTTTTTCAGCAGCGTCTTTCAGCACTCTGCGTCCCTTTGTTGTAAACGTGCTCGCCCTCAAATGCCACTGTTTCAGACGTGAATAGGTAAATGAGTAATATCTCGGTTCTTTCCTGTTTGCCCTGTTGAACGACTTTTTAGTAAGTTCATGTTAAACCCTTGTTCACTTATCAAAGCTGCATTCTTTAACTCAGTATATAGAAATAGTATAAGTGAAATTCAATGAATGCCTCAAGATCAACTGGAGAATGTTAATTAAACAGGAAAATGGAATGAAGGAAAGATGCTGAGTGAAAAAACCTACATACTCGAACAGTAGGAGAGAAGTTGTTTAGTTTAGCTTGGAGTAAAAGAAAAAAGATTTAGTTTATGTGTTGTTTTCCTTGCACTACTGGGGGTGGAAACAGGCCTTAGCACCTGCTAGCCCAGTGCTTTACCACCATGCGCATCCTCAGTCCCTCGTTTGTTTTTTCCTGTGACAAGTTTTCACTAAGTTGCCCAGTCTGGCCTCAGACATGCAATCCTCCTGCCTCAGCCTGCCAAATAGCTGGGATTCCAGGGATGTGCCATCACACCCCACGGATTTTGTTGTTAAATAGTTGAGTCCCAGAGATAGAAAGTCAGTAGTCTTATCTTGAAATAACATTTGGATTTCCAAAGTAGAGTTTTATTTTTTTTCACAAAATGGACATTTAGCTTTCTTCAGTAAGCGGCTCTGAATCATTTGAAACTGTTCCGTAATAGAATTGTTAGGGTTTAAACACAAATTTTATAGAAATAGTATCAAATATAACTCAAAAAAGATAAGATTTTCTACTACAGGAAATCCATTTGCTCATAGGATTGCCTTTCAGAGATAACTTTTCCTGAAAAATGGAAACAAATTTTTTTAAAAATTGACATTTGAGGCTCCCTCCTGCCAGGGGCTTCCTGTGTTGCCCAGATTGGCCTGGAATCAAGTTTGTCCTGCCTCCAAGTAGTTAGGATGATAGCCTTTATTATTGTTTACATTTTAAAGCCACTTTTAAGCATGTATTTTCTTCATCTGCGATTTTATTTTTTATTTTTTAAATAGATGGTTAGCTTACCATTTTTGCTGAAACAAAAGAGTATAGGTCAGTTTTTAACAGTCTATTAGTGGGATTGTCTAGTACCTTTCAGTAGATGTACTACCTCTTGGTTATCTCACACTAGCTGTATGATTTTATTTCCCCTGCTCTTAGCACCTGCATGTATAGCTTCAAACAATACATTTATTGATTTCTTTGCATCAATTCCAAGTTCAGAAGGTATAAAACAAAGTGGAGCCTGCTTCTGTTCTGTTCGACTGGTTTCTCTGGGCAATCATTCTGCTGTGAGTTCTGTTTTTGTTATTATCGTTATCTTCCTCCTGGCTGCCTAGGAGACATTATTACACTGGATCCCCAAATTGAGGGGGCCCTAGTCGCCTAGATTAGCAGATGAAGACTCCCCAAAAAGCATGTCATAGGTTACTTCTGAAGTCATCTGAAGATCTTTGCATTTATTTCTTGGATGTGAAATTTTCTTTGAAAAAAAATCCAGGCATTATCTTTCAATCTACAGATTTTAGGAAAATAATCTGAAAAGCAATTATCCATCATGTAGTACATGGCTTATTAAATGATCAACATAGCAGAAATAGAAACATAATACTAATGAAGCTGGAGACTTTGGAATCATCCTCAGGAAAGTTAGCCTTTACAGTTTGGCAAAGGAAATTTCAAGGTTATGTAAACATGGCCCCTCCCAGAACTCATGGCATGAAGAAGGGACAGCAAGGACAAGGAGATCACTTAGCTTCGGGGACTTGGAGGGAGGCCGAGAGGGAAGCAGTGGCCTCTACAGGAAGGCATAATTGCCTTTGCACTGGGAGGAAAGCTCACCTGCTGAGGCTTGGGAAGCCTGGAAAGGAAGAGATAGAAACACACTCTGTTCTGCCATCTTCCAACCATGCCACCTTGAAAACAGTACTTAACAACTGTGTGCCTTTATTTCCTCCTTGGTAAACCTGATTTCTTAATAGCCTCTGCTCAAACTGCTTCAAGGATGAAGTCGTCCCTGGGCAATACTACTCATCCAAAGCCCCCAGAGCACACAGGAATTGAAAGTTGAGTTTCCTGTTTGTTGAAACTAGCATGCATACCAGGAGATCAGAGGTGTTGCAAGGCCTAGTTTTAGGTGACTTGGGTAGGATTCAAGGAAGTGAGAATTGGCATTCGATTTGGGTTTTCTCAGAAAGTGGGGAAATTTTATGCCTAGATTTCTTAGTGGACTGTAGTTAGGTGGTCAGAGAAATTGAGCAAAGTACCATATGTGGTGATACATGCCTGTAATCCCAGCACTTGGGAGGCTGAGGCATGAGTTTGAAGCCTTGCTGGGCTACATAGTGGGTTCAAGCCAGCTGAACTATGTGGTGAGACCTTGTCTCAAAAACAAAAAAAAAAAAAAGTGAGTGACAGCTATCATGGTCAGGAAGCAGCAGATCGCCCTGGTGCTCCGAGTGGCTGGTGTGCTGTGCTTTTGTACTGGCTCTGTTCTTGTCTTCAGACAAGATCTGAAGAGGTCTTTTCTGTTTGTCTCATGGTCAGATTCCACACTCTGTGAGATTAAGTCCTTGTTCAAGGGCAGAACCACAGGCTGAGGTGATGATAACAGCCAGCTCCTGGGAACTGCTGGTCTGCTTTTCTCATTCTCATCTTGTGACGACTGGCGCAAAGGTAGACCTAAGAACTGATCTCTGAGGAATCGGGATGGCAAGTCCAGTGCTCACACGCGTCTGACCCTGGCACAAAGAATACTTTGACCTATTTCTTTTAGATTACCAGTGGCATCTCAACTTTATTGGCCAGCACCTGCCTACTTCTTTTCTATGTGAATGCATTTGTCATACATTTTAGAATTTTACTTTAATGTTTTTATATTTAGAAAAGTCAGAATGTTAGATTTCTAACAGTGGATTCTTTGATCATGTTTATAGCGTTGTAAAAACATTTTAAAAAATCTCATTCCAGCGTCTCTTACAGGAATCCACTGCACTGGTCAACACCACAACTGAACTTAGACTTATTAAGTACGATTATTCATACAATGTCTTTGTTCCCTGCTAGACCGAGCAGGCAGGTAGCAAGCAACCTTGTTATTCTCTAACACTCTGTACAGATGCATTGCAGAAATGCTTGTTGAATTACCAAATGAGGAAAAAAAAAAAAAAAAAAAAAGACATTGTGCTTGGGAAGAAGAACTGAAATGAATGTATTGAGTGACTTTTTTTTGGTACCGGGATTGAACTCACTATCTTGCACTTGCCAGGCAGGCACTTGTGCTGCTGAGTTAAACCCCTGGCCCTTGAGTGACTTTTTGGTGTCAGGTGCTATGTTAAATACTACATAAAAGTTATTATTAAGTCCTCACAGAAGTCCCAGGACACAGAAGTCCTTGCAGAATAAGGACTCTTGACTCAAATTGAAGTTTAGTAATTTGCCCTTCTGGGAAGTAATGAAGGGTTAGTTCCAGGTCTGTGTCATTCATCAAACATTTAATAAATACATGTCTCAGACTGGAAATGCAATCTCTTATAGCCTTTCAGTTGCAGTTCTCTGAAATCCCATCACTGCCTCAGCTGTGTCAGTCACCTAGGAGTCCAAGTGATTTTGTTGGTGTTGTGTGTTTGTTTGGCAGTGCTGGGGCAGGAATCCAAGGCCTGGCACATCCCCTGCAAGCACTGTGCCACTGAGCAACACTCCAGCCCTCCAATTTTTTTTTAGACAGGTCTCACTATGCAGTTCAGGCAACCTTGACTACACTCTGTAGCCCAGGCTGGTCTCAAACTTGCAATGATCCTCCTGCCTCAGCCTCCCGAGTACTGGCATTATAGGCCCTCCATTTTTTTAAAACACCTTTCTCCCTATTCTATGACTAACATTTCAATGGGGCTGCAGAAAAACCTAAAAAAAGCAGTGCTGACTAACTTCAAGTTTATTACCACAAATTTCAGTTAGAGACTACCCAGAGACCTTACTGTACTTTGTAAATAGGATTTTTCTCTTACTTTCCAAATTACTTGATGATAGTGCTATTTTGTCTCCAAATTTGCAGCGCCAACCTCTTACTACTGGGTCACTGAATCAGCACACAAGCACTTTTTCCGTTTCCTGTTTTTAGCTTCCTACTCTTAAACAGTAAAATTGTCCCTGGACCACATGTCCCCCTGCCTGCTCTCGCACACCTTTGCAGACAGCTTCTCAAACGTTTCCTCAAATGCCCTGACCAGGTTTTAGTTCCCCCATCCTCAAAACCGCTCTTGTCAAGATTATCACACCTGCAGGACATGGCAGCACACACCTGTAATCCCAGCAGTCTGGGAGGCTGAGGCAGGAGGGATGCCAATATGAGTTCAACATGGGCAACTAGGCTACTTTAGTGAGACCCTGTCTCAAAGAAACCAAACCAAACCAGCACAAACAAAGCAGGGAGAACGCAGGGGACTTACCCCTGTGCAAAGGAGCTGGGTTCAATCCCCAGTGCTGGGCAGTGAAGCGATGACCAGAGCCTCCCTCTGTGGTCAGTAGCCACCTGTTGCTGCACAGCATTCTTGCAATGCCTGCTCCGTGCCTCAGTCCCGGGTGCTGTCAGGCCTTGGTGTGTGTGAGGCTGCTGCGTGGTAGGTTGGGCACTTTGGGCGGCATCCGCTCCCTTGAGCTGCTTTTCCACCCTCGTTGGCATTCTCCAGGGCTCAGGCGGGGACTCTGCTTTCTCTTTTCCTTTTTGTATCATGTCCGTGGCTTCATGGTTCAGACCGCATCACTGCACAAATGTATGTCACCAGCTCTGACTGTTCCACTCACCTAAATCCAGATCCCCAAGTGCCACTTGACCCTTCTCTACTTGAGTAACAGGCATTTCACCCCTAAATTGGCCTTTCTTGCCTTGTGTAGTGCACCTCTCCTTTCTCTTTGTTCAAGACAAAATCCAGAGCTGTCTCACACCCGTCTCCACCTCAAACAGAGCCCCCAGTACTTTTCGTTTATTACTCGTTGCCTTTGCTTTTGCCTGAATTGCGATTCTCTTCCCCATCCTGAATTCCTGCCTCTATCTAGCCTTCCAGTTCCTGCCTCTGCGTGTCCAAAGCCACTATTTCACCACTCGCATCTCTAGTCTGGCCACCTCAGTTTTGATCATTGACAGAAGCAGGTGAGGCCTCCCTCTGAGCCTTGTTCTCCGCCCTTGCCTGGAGTGCCAACTCCTGTCCCACCCAGATCTCTGAGGGGAGACACCTTGTGTCCTTCCCGGTCCCCAGGGCTGAGGGAGGGCTCCGCACTGTCGCCATCCCATTGTTCTACTTGGATTACACTTCCACCGCCCGGGGTTAGCCGATTGCTTTGTTCATCATTTGGATGTCGTCTGTTAGAGTATCAGCACCCTCAAATCAGTGGCCTAATCTTGCTGTTCCCGGCACCAGCACTGACTGGGAAGAGACCAGTTGACTGAATAAATAAGTAGACCTTGTAAGCCTATTTCTCTTAATATAAAACTTTCTCCTGCCCTCAACTTTTTTTTTTTAAGGTAAGGCCTCCTTGTGTCTGGCCTTATACAGCGTGGCTGCCTCTCTGTCTAGCACTTTTTTCTTTTTGGGGGAGCTGGAGATTGAACCCAGGGTCTTGCACATGCCAATCAAGCATTGTACGGCTGAGCTACACAGCAGCCCCCGTTCCTGCGCTCAGATGCTAGAAAACTACCTTGGTTCTCTCATGGCTGTGAGTGTCCCTTCCACGTGCCCTCATCCCTTCCTCAAGCTTCAAGAAGTTTGCTTCCATTTCACCCACACCAGCCACTAAGAAACACCAGTCTTTCAAACCCTTCAGGTAGGGTCAAGCTTGGAGCTCAATAGTAGAGCAATCGCCTGCAGACCATGAGACCCAAGGTTAGATCTTCAGCGTGTGTGCATGCGCCCACCTTCCGAAAGAAAAGGGTGAGGAAGCATTTGAGTCATCGTGAGTGGGAGCTCAGCAGGAAGTGCTCAGTGTGGACCAAAGCAAAAGAGGCGGTGGTGTTCCACAGATCTCCTTCCACACACTTGAACATTTGTGTAGCACTAGATGTAAATAAGCAGACATTCTTCCATGACGTGGCCAACAAAGGGCAGTAAGGTACTGTGCGATGTGAAGGGAGATGAGACCAAGGCCGGAGTCGCTTGGCAGATGTGTTCATCTGGGGTCGTCCTGGTTCCCGACCACACCCAGCCTCCGGGGAAGATACACATGGGAGCACAAACACCTCTGTCCTTTCTGTATGTGTCCAAAGAAGAGCTGAGAGCAGTCCGAGTGTGGGGTTCTCCTGCCCACAGATGCATCTTCCTTTCTCCAGAATGTGGAAGGGAGATTTGTACATATGAGAACTCTTCTGAATTCTTAACAAGTTGCTCATGGGTTGAACCTTAGCAATCCACGAATTCAGGGCAGTTTCGATTTACACTCACCTAGCTAGAATTTTTACTAGGTCTCTGCCTTATTAGATGTGCAAATGGAGAGCATTCTAGTCAATATTGTAGACCATAAAACGGGGAATTGCTGAGCATGGTGGTGGTGCACACCTGTAATACTAGGTGTAATACGTGGGAGACTGAGGCAGAAGTGTCATGAGTCTGAGGCCAACCTGGGCCACGTAGGGAGTTCAAGGCCAGTCTGAACTATATCATAAGACTTCGTGTTAGAAACAAACAAGGCAGGAGAACTGCTTTGAGTTTGAGGCTGGTCTGGGCTACACAGTGAGACCCTGAATTACAGTCTGAATTATATAGTGAGACCCTCTCTCAAAAAACAAACCAAGAGAACCAAGGCAGATTAGAAAAACTATCAAAATGCTTATTTGTATGAGTTGTTCTATCCATGTGATTCTTATCTGTAAACATGGGGCATTAAGAATTGGAATTTAATTAATTATGTATTGAAAACGTTTTGCCAAATGAGTTGGGAGCTGAATCACTCTAGAAAAAGAAAAATTAATAGTCATGAAATTTTAATTACAATGGAATTATTTTTTCTTTAATGATAGAAAATCTAAACCTTTCTACTTTTTAAGGTGATTGGCTTATTATAATGAATTGGAATATATCAAAAGTAAGTGAAGGATAATTCCAAGTGTCATCATAACTTAATTACTTCAGTTAAAAACACACAGTTCCACTATGTCACAGACCAGGTCCTACTGCTAGTGATAACTAGAGAGAGTGGCTGGAACCCATTTGACCAGTGTCCTGGGCTTCCATCATCTCTTCCGACACCAATTACAGAGCTGTACAGTGTGAAGGTGATCTGGCAGGCTGCAGGCATTATTTTGTGCTCATTCTAATAAACCCAAGCCCTCAGTCCCCTAATGCCACTGCTCTCAGTCAATCTACACTCCACACTTGCAGAGCCCCTCAGAGCTCAATGCGGTGCCCCTCATGCATCGGCCACTCACCTGAGAGTCACCAAAGCACGCAGACCAGTGTCCTTTCCTTGGTGCCTGACTACAGTTCTGCTAGAGGTATAACTATATTGGGGAGGAGCCAATTGCAGCACAGAAGGGATTTCAGAGGGCCCACCTTCACCTGGAATTCAAAACACAGCACAGGGGCCTGGGATTTAGCTCAGCAGCATAAGCGCCTGCCTGCAAGCGTGAGATCCTGAGTTCGATCCTCGGTACCAAACAAAAAACAACAACAACAAAAAACACAAGCTGGCCCAGTGACAGCTACTAGGAAGGCTCAGGCCAGAGGATTGTGAGTTACATGGTCAGTGCTGATCTCAGAAAAAATGAACAACCTTAGAAGTACTAAGGCTTCCCTACAAAGAAATAGTGCCCATCAAAGAGAACACTCCACTCTGGAGAGTGCATCTTAGTGGCAAAGAGAACTCTCCTGTATCTCTTTTCCCTTTTAGACTGTTGGGACTCAATATGAGATGGAGATAGTGAGTATATTAATTTATTTGTCCTCCACCACAATTACAAGAAGAACAGACCGAATGCCAAAAGCAAGCCAGACTGTCCTCTTCTCTCCCTCTCTCCCCGCTTTCTTTCTGCAATGGGCTAGAATATATAATATTTAAAAATCAGCCTGGAGTTCTTAAAAACCAAGACTCACTAGGAGGGAAGGTGGTGATGGGGCACAGAGCATAAAGGAGGTGCTTCATTCCTCCAGGAACACTGCAAGGCCACTGGGGTGGGACCCTTTCCCCGGAAACACAGAACAGAGGGCAGAGGCCTAGGGGACCACAGGGAATGAATGAGACACTGGAGGGCGGGAAGGAGGAAGGCAAGGCAGGAGGAGGGGACTGGCAGCTGCGGGTTTGTGCATTTCCACGCTGGGCTCTCCAGCCTTCTCCGAAAGCCCCTCCTCTGTGTGCAGGGACAGAGCAAAGGACAAGGGGCTTCAGGGCACCGGGGAGGGGCTGTACTTACATATCTGGTGGCAGCATTGTCCTCAGCTCAGGAGAGGACTCACAACAATGTGACTCCTATTAGAAATGAGAACAAGTACCTATTGTTTAGGCTTAAACAGCTCAGAGTGTTTCTTCTAGAGATAATTAATTTAATTAAAATGGTCCCTGAAGCCAAACCGAGGTTTATAGTGAGAGCACTATACACATTCCTTCCAAATTCTTTCTAAACAGGCCTATTCAGAGCTAACAGGCTACCAGCCCTGCAACCCACTGGGTCTCCCGTTGGAGTAGAGCCTGGGACGGGCTTCCTGATTGGGGGTGGCATTCATTATTCTGATGTAAAGAAAAGATGGCCTTTTATCCAGGCACTTTGCTCCAAAATGACGTGGGCATTTTTTTCCCTCCTGATGGTTTAAGGAAGAGGACAGCTTGGCTACTGACAGCATCCAAACCAAAAGTCCACCGCACAGCCTCAGTGCAGGCGCTCCATGAATGTGTGGATCGATGAATGAAGACCCTTTGGTTGGGAATAGACTGGCTTTGTGGCCTGTTCCACTCTGTGGTAAGAAGATGGAGTAGTATTTGAGCTTCGATCTGCACTACCAGACTGTCAGGCACCTGATGGGGCCTGGTAAGACACGGTGGTGTTCAGTAACAGCTGGTTTAGGGTGGAAATTTTCAACACATTCATTCCTAAGCACTAGGCCAGTGTAGGTAGGAGGCTGAATATAAGGACCAGCAGGCTGTGGAGTTAGGGACACTGAGTTGCTGGGTGCCTGCCTCTCTCGTGACTTGACCACAGGCATTTCTTTAGACTTCTCCTGGCCTCAGTTTCTTCCTAAAGCAAGATAATATGAAGCTTCACATTTTGTGATGTTTAAGTAAAACATTTCACTTACTCAGCATGGTACTAAATGCTTTCTATATGCCAGGCATTGTTCTTGGTGTTTGGGGTGCATCAGTGAATGGAATAAAGATCCTTATTTTGGCAGGGCATGGTGGCTCATGCCTGTAATCTCAGCTACTTAGAAGGCTGAGGCAGGAGGACTGCAAGTTTCAGACTAACTGGGGCAGCTGAGTGAGACCTTGCCACAAAGTAAAATTTTAAAAGGCTGAGGATAGTGGTGGTGCATGCCTGTGATCTCAGCACTTGGGAAGTTGAGGCAGGAAGATCACCTGCCTGGGCTACAGAGTGAATTCAAGGCCAGCCTGAACTGCACAGTGAAACCTTGTCTCAAATAAATAAACAAATAATGAATAAAAAGGTGAGGATATAGCTCAGTGGTAAGAGTACTTGTCTAGCATGTGCTAGATTTGATCTTCAGTACTATATTACAAAAGAAAAGAGAAATAAAAAGCATTATGTGTTTATGTGAGGGCAGGGAATAGGAAGCACAGTGAACAAACGCATAGAGCAAAATGTGTATGATGTGTCAGAGCTTCCCCAGCGGTGCAGGGTCAGAGGTGTGAGGGGAGCTAAAGGCCAGGAGAGGCACACACACGAGTGCACAGGGAAGGACAGGAGCAGGTGATGCTTGAGCAAAGATTTGAAGTTGGGAAGAGACCATCTAAAACCAGAGTATGCGAGGCAAAAGCAGCCACCAGTGCAAAGGCCAAGGGGCGGGGAAGGAACCGCAGGCGAAGATGTGCAGGACCCGGAGACTGTGGTCAGCTGGGCGAGGGGAGCTGTCCTACGAGTGTTCCAAAGGTGAGTGGTGTGAGCAGGACATGTGCTGAAGGCCAAAGGGAACAGTCCACTGAGTGAGAGCTGATGGCAGGGAGACCGCTGGAGGGCTGTACTGACTGGGCGCTGGGCTCACGGGCTGCTCCAACATGGACCGGCAGAGGCAGAGTAGCTGGAGCCAGGGAGTCTTCAAAATTTTCTTCTGTGCCTCTCAAACTCTAGAGATGAAGGTAGCAAAGTAATCAGCTGAGAGTGAGGGGCACTGAGGGCAGAGGAGAAAGTATGAGCTGATCTCTAGAACAGGAGGGAGAATGGAGGAGAGACACACACCAGGTTGAGGGGTTTTTTTAGCCAAAAGTCCCAAATCCAACATCCAAAACTTTTGAGCACCTATGTGATACGTACAACATTTTCAGATTTCAGATTTTGAATTTTTAGATTCTGGATGATCCACAAGTAAAGTGTATGCAAATATTCCAGAATCTAACAATCTCGGAGACCCGAGCCACTTCAAATCCAAGCGTTTTGGATGAGGGATACTCAGTCTGCACTATGAATGTCAGCCTGCAGCGAGGAACACTTCCAGGTTCAGGATCAGAAACCCAAAAGGAGTCCAGCAAGCTAGATAGGTTTTCTTTCGTCAGAAGCATTCAGCCACTCAGAGCAGGTGGGAGGTGGACATCCGTGTGTGGGGCGGGAGTGGGTTTCCCAGGCAGGTGCAGTGAGAGAAGGGCCGAGGATCGAGGGCTTCCCCAGGAATTACGTAAGAACTGACAAAGACTGTCAGTGAGGAAGGAGAAAAGTCAGTCCCTGCATGAAGAAAAGGGTGGAAAGACCAAAAGAAGGGAGCCGGTGGTCTAGAAGGGTTGGAGAGTTGGGGTCCTAGCAGGAGCGAGCAGGAAGGATGTAGGGCAAAAACAGAACATGTTAAGATGCTGAAAATGCTTCCAAAATATTAGCAGAGTCACTGGTACAAAGCCAATGCTTAGAAATTGATGCCAGTTATTAGGGACTGATAAAACTTTATCAAGGCCCTGGAGACCAGGGTGTCTTGTAAAGCAGAATTGCCCTGACGTCAGAAGATCCTCATGTGTGTCCACTTCCAAGTGGGGTCCTGGAACACGTTCTGTGATCAAACACAGCAGAGTATCTTCAACAAAAACTGGCAGTCTTCACACGACATGGGAGTGACTGCTTCCTGTAGGTACAGGCCATGTCTGGCTGTTTAATAAGTTTGCATACTACATTTAAAATGCAAATGAATAGCACTGGGTTTTGAAACCATTTGAGATTTCAGAATTGCAGACAATTGCAGTGACCCTGTGCTGACACTTTGACTAAGTACTGGGAACTTTGGGGAAATTCCTTCATCCCTCTACATGTTATTTTAGTGTGAAGAAAAGGACTTTGAGTGGAAATCGCTGAGCTACTCTGTTGCTCAACAATTTGTGATTCCTGGATACACTTCACTGGATTTTCAAAAATAAATTCCTTCACTAAAATTTGTTTTTGTCCTAAAGATTAAACCAAGAGCACACTACCACTTAGCTACATCCTTAGCCCTTCTAGCTAATTAATCAACTTGGAGGTAGGGTCTTGCCCAGACTGGATTTGAACTTATTATATAGCTCAAGCTGGCCTCAAATTTACAGTGATCCTCCTGTCTCAGCCTCTAAATGCTGAAATTATAGACATGTGCCACCATGTTTGGCAAAAAAAAATTTTTTTTGGAGACAGGATCTCACTAAGTTTCCCAGACTGAGCTTGGACTTGTGATCCTCCTGTCTCAGCCTCCCAAATATCTAGGATTTCAGGCATGTGCCATCACACCCAGCTACTAATAAATTCATCATAAAGCTATTGGATAAAGAAGCTAGGCCTGAGTCTTGAATTAATAAGTGGTACTTTAATTATAGTCTTCCTTAATTTGATACTATCAGAAGAAATTGGAAACATTATATTTGAAGCTAAAGAAAAGTGTTAAGTCACACAGAGGGAATTTAGCAATCTATCAAATTTGGTGATAACTCACAGGTCAGATACGTTAGCTCAGATAACTTTATTTATTTATTTATGGTACTGGGGATCGAACTCACAACCTCACACTTATCAGGCGAGCACTTACGCCCCTGGGGTAGTCCGCCAGCCCTGGTCAGATAGCTTTAATAAAAGTATTTTTAAAAAGCCACTTGTGTAATTAAACTAAATATGATTTTAATAGCTAAGTATTTCGCAAGAGATGTGAAGCCATAACTGTCTCTAATGATTAGATGATACTGATTTTTAATTCGGTGCATAATATCATTGCATGTAATATGCTTATAAGATGCTGAAAAAAGGTGCATCCTTGAAGTCAATGAAGTTCACCCCCTTTTGCTTTTGGTGGCTCTATTAATCATCCCGGCAAGTCCTTCCTCTGTGGGCGGCGCAGCAAAGGTAAATGTCAGCCCAGTTTTGCGTTCCTCAGGGAAGCTGTCCGGTAAGGAATTCACTCTGTGCCAGACAGTGAGCTTGGGGAAGGCCAGAGCCAAACCCAGGAAACAGAATGTTTTGCATACATCCAATTGCACTGCCTCTTGGGCTCAATGACTTCTCCTTCAGGGGGGTCTTTTACCCCCTCCCTTTCCTTTTGGCCTAGCTAAACAATGCTACTCATTTGAAAATACCCGGCATAGTTTATAGCTTCTTACGAAGCCTTTTCTCTCCCCATTCCCATCCCCTTGCCAAGCAGGGTAAATATGGCTCCTAAATGCTCCAAGAAACTTTTTATCCCTGAAGTATGCACTTGAAGTATGCACCCTGCAGTGACTGGGCTGGCTCTGGTGTCCCCTAAGTCACCCAGTGGGGGATGGTGTCTGTCTCAGTCACATGCTTCTTGGGGGTCTCCCTGTGTGATGCTAATTACATACTGCTGCCAGCTACAAACCCAGGACTGAGTAAAACAGGGCTGACTTCCTCCTCTACCTCTCAAGGCCTAGGAAAAGAGAAAGGATGTAGACCCAGGTTAGAGAGAGGTTGAGAATCATCTGTGTGAATACCACAGGAGAAGGTGGGGTTATTCTTGCATCCCTTTGGTCCCTAAGCAGACTGGGGTTTTATCTAGTCAGGAAGGAGACAGCACTTATCTTAGGAGGCTTCAACAGGTAAAAGAACAAATGTGATTATGACAAAGACTCTGATTTTAAGGCATTCATCCCATAATATACAAATTTATCAAGCTCCTATAGCAAACTCTATGTGATAGCATCTACCTAGAAGGCCCCTGGATATTTTCTTTTGTCCTTGGCTCTGTCAATATGATTTATTATATTTATTGATTTGCATATGTTGAACCATCCCAGCATCCCTGACACGAATCCTACTTGGACATGGTATTTAATGTTGATGATTTGCTGCATCTTGGTTGCCAGTATCTTACTGAGGATTTTTATATCTATGTTCATTAGAGAGATTGGCCTGTGGTGCTCTTTTTTGGTTGGATCATTCTCTGGTTTTGATATCAGGGTAATCCTTGCTTCCAGGGATGAGTTTGGGAGTATTGCTTCCCTTTCAATTTTGTTAAAGGGTTTGAGAAGTAACAGCATTAGGTTTTCTTTAAATTTCTTTTTATTTTTTAATTTATGGAAAAAAGTAACAAAATTTTATATCAAAATAATAGGAGAATAACAGTAGTTCATATATTATGTATTGTATCACTAAGGTAGTCACTCAGAGTACAAAATATGAGCATAAAATTCTCAAAACTAAAAAAGCACAAATTTTTCATTTCAGTGAACTAAGAGTAACTAGTAGTGTAACTATCTTAAGTTTTTGCCTCTAAATTTCTTGTAGAATTCAGCAGTGAATCTGTCAGAACCTGAGCTTTTCTTTTTGATAGATTTTAAATTATATGTTCAATTTCATTGAGTAATATTGATTTTTATATATTCTTGATTCAGCTTGGTAATTCATATATATCTAGGAATCTGTCCATTCGTTCTGTGTTTTCCATCTTATTAGAATATAAGCTCTCTACGTAGGTATTTAAGGGTCATCTGGATTTCTCCAGGACCACTTCTGATTTCACCTTTTTCATTCCTATTGCATGGATTTGAGTCTTTTCTTTACTTTTTTGATAAGGTTGACTAAAGTTTATCAACTTTAATCTTTCAAAGAACCAACTCTTTGATTCATTGACTCTTTAGTGTCTTTAGTGTCTTCTTATTCTCAATTGCATTAATTTCTGCTCTGATCTTTATAATTTCCTCCTTCATACAAGCTCTACTTTTTTTTTTTTTAACTTGAGTCTTAACATTAGGTTATTTGAGCTCACTCTTTTTCTAATGAGAATTCCCCTCTTAGAACTGCTTTTGTTGCATCCCGTAAGTTCACATATGTTGTATTGGCATTATCATTTAATTGTAGGATCTAATTTCTTCTTTAACTTCACCTGTGACCCATTGGTTGTTCAGGAGAGTGTTAATTTCTATGTGCTTATGAATTTTTGTGGTTTCTTTTACCATTGATTTCCAGTTTCATTGCACTATGATCTGACAACATGCACGGGGTGACTTCAGTTCCCTTGCATTTACTTTAGCCCGTTCTGTGAGCTAGTATGTGGTCTGTTTGGAGTATGGCCTGTATGCAGCTGAGAAGGATGTGTATTCTGATGTTATGGGATGAAACACTCTATAGACATCTATTAAGTCCATTTATTGAAAAATTTGGTTCAGTTCTAATATTTCATTGTTGATTTTTTTGTCTGCTTGACTTGTCTATTTGTGTCTGTGGGGGTACTGAAGCCCCCACATTGCAACTGTGTTAGCAATTACTTAACTTCTCATGTCCATTAATATTTGTTTTATATAGTTGGGTGTGCTGGTGCATATATATTTATGATTGTTAGCTCTCCCTCTTGGACTGATCCCTTTACAAGGATATAGTGACTTTCTTTATTTCTATCAGTCTTGACTTGAGATCCATTTTGTCTGCAAATTAAATAGCTCTCCCTGGTTTTTTCCAAGTTTGTGTCACATAGAGTATTGTTTTTCTATCCTTTGACTTTTAGTACATGAGTTTTTCCATTTGAGTTAAATGTGCTTTCTTAAATGCAGTGTATTGTTGGATCTTGCTTTTTGATGCATTCTATCAGTCTGTTTCTTAGTGAATTGAGAACATTTTCATTTATAGTTATAACTTATTTGTATTGACTTACTATCAACATATTATTTTCCTGCTGTTGGTTCTACTTTTTCTTCTCTGTTTAATTACTTGCATTGCCTGATGGATTTATTTTGTTGGGGCTCATAGTTTTAGTCATTGTTTTCCCTTTCTAGAATGTCCTTGAGAACATTTTGGAATGGGCATGGTGGCACATATCTGTAATTTGAGTGTTTGAGAGGCTGAGCAGGAGGATCATTGTGAGTTCGAGGCCAGCCTTAACTATATAGTGAGACTGTCTTAAACAACCTAATTTTTAAAAAAGAGAATATTTTAGAGTACTGGTACAGTGCTTCAGGTGTTCTTTGTGATGGAAACATCTTATTTCTTCATCAAGTTTGACAGAATTTCCAGATGTGGTAGCACATGTCTATAATCCCAGCACTCAGGAGGATGAGAAAGGAGGATTGCCATGAGTTCCAGACCAACTGGGGCTACCTAGTGAGTTCAAAGCTAGCCTGAACTATATGTCTCAAAAACATACAAACATTTTTAAAAAGAGGAATTAAGACATATCAGTATATCTACAAATTCCTTACAATGAATGTGATCATTATGTATATCTAAATTGTACCAATACATTTAAATAAAATTTTGAAAGAGTTTTGTGGGATACATCAATCTGGCCTGGAGATTGTTCTAGGACTTTAAACGCTTCACCACAACCTCTCCTTGACTCAAAGGTTTGTATTGAGAAGTCTGTTGTGATTCTGATGGGCTTTCCTTTTTAGATGATTTGTTTCCCTTTTCCCTAGCAACTTTTCTGCTCTTGTGTTGAATATCTGGAATTTCGACTATCACATGTGTTGGGGTAGGTTTTTTTGGTCACAGCTAATTGGAGTTTTATGTGCCTTGCTTATCTTTATGTAAAATTCTTTTTCCATGCTTAGAAATTTTCTGCCATTACTTCTGTGAACAGGCTTTTATGGCACTTGTACTGTCTCATGCTTTTTTGTCAACTCCAATCAATCTTATGTTAATCTTCTTTGCATCATCTAGCAGCTGTTGGGTTGATTTTGTGTGTGTGTGTGGTTTCTAGCTATTTTTAACAATTCTTCCTTTTCAGGAGTGCTAATTGCACTTCTGTCTACTGTATCTGATATTCTGCTCTTGCATTGGCTCATGCTGTGACATATACTTTCAGTAGAATTTTAACCTCCCGAATATATGTTTGAACCTATCTCATGGATTCCACTTCTTGCATATGTTGTGTGTTCACGGTTTTCATCATGTTCCTATGGTCTTCTATTTTTTAAATCTGTATCAGCACTAAAGTCATTAACTTTTTTTCAATATGGTCACCACCTCTGTAGTTATCTGAGAGATTATTTCTCCTTTGATTTTTTAGAGCCTCTGCTTTGTTACTGTTCATCTGCTTTGTTACTTCTGTTACCATTTCAGAGAGTTCAGGTGGGAGGCTTTTGAATTGTTCTGCCTCATGCTGTCTGGGCATCCCCTTGGTGAGCTGAAGGTCTGGGGTTGTATCTTGCAGAATTCTATGACTTTATATTTTAGTTTTCTAGCTTAATTTCTGAGTTGATGTCTACAAATTGCTTATGGCGGGTAGTTGTATTGCTAATATCGAGAACTCTTAGGAAATGACTGCTTCTCAGAGATGTCTTCCAGGTGTTGCTAGGTTTTGGTTTTGAGCCTATTGTAAGACCCTACCTCTTCAACTTTTTGGGGATGAGAAGTTGGTGCCTATTTGCTCTTGCCCCTGATTCTTTGGAACTGGACTATAAGTATTGTTTATAGCCTTTAATCTTTGTCTTTGCATATCAGGAAGAACAGCTGATTAGAACAAGTATCTCACCTTGTCTAAAGTAGTATAATCAGCAGTAGCGATAGCATTGAGCATAGCTGACAAAATTACAATCTATGGTAACTATTAATTTGTCAGCTTTAACTGCATAAAGTGTATTTGTAGTTATATATATTAAAAAAGCAACCAAAAATTGTATACAGTAAATATGCCCTCAATATGGTGATTTTATCCTCAAAGGAAAAAATTTAAAAGGATTTGGGGGAAAGATAAAAAAATAGAAGAGGAAGATATTAGAAGCAATGTTGAAGGACAAAGTAAGACTATATGAACTTTGAAAAACTGTTGAAGAAAACAGCAAGGAAATAGAAACAGAAGAAATGAAAATAACAGAAGAACAACAAGAAGACTAGAAACAATTTTCACACTCATTTAAAACAAGAACAATCAAGAAAAAATAAAACAAGAAAAATTAAAAATAAAACAGAAGAAGAAAAAGTATGCTTACTTCAGGCATGTCTCTGCTGTCACTGGTAGACAGTGGGCAGATACGCAGTGATTAATCCCAGCAAGCCATCTGTAGCTTTACAGTGGGTGATCCCAGAAAACATGCACCTTTAGTTACACTGGAGTTCTGGCTGGTTTCTGGCTGGGAGGCTATAACCCTATTTGTTCAGCATGCAACACTCTACGTGCCTCTTTCTGGCTTGAACTTGGCTGCTTGACTTCCTGCCAATTTGAACTCAGTTCTCCCTCACCCTGCCATTGTAAATTGCTAGATAGAGCCAACCTGCTACTGTGAGTTCTGAGCTCAGTTAATCCCTCTCCAAGATGGTTATTGGCCAGTTGCCCTCTCCTGGGGAGTAACTGAACCCAGACAACTCACCTGTCACTGCAGTCTGCTGCTTCCACTGGCAGTTTGTCCGCGGGGGGCCCCTGGAGTTACTAGTAGTCATCCTACTTCTGCAGGTTCAAGCCCTGGCTCTACCCACCACCTTCAGCCCTCTGAGTCAGGTCTCAGAGAAAGCACTTCTTGCCACCTTCTGCAAGATCTCTGCACTGGGATCTCTCTCTCCGCTCTCCCTATAGGCTATAAGTCTCATCAGACCCTTGCTGGGTCCTGGGGGCCTCTGCCCTCCTCCTTCCTTACATTGGTATATTGCAGCATCTGGACACCAAATCTCAAAGACACTGTTTTCCTGCTGTTTACCACTCTTCCATCTTCTTTGAAGTCTGTCAGACTATGAAGAAATCTTTTTTTGAGGCTTGAACCTTCTCGACAAAGACAAGAAGGAGTCAGATCAAATAACAATTGATCTTCTCTATGTATGGTGTTATGTATGTATATGCCTGACGCTTATTAGAAAAGGAGCAGGGTAGTCTAGGCACATGCTTTTAAAGACTTATCACTCCCCTCCATACAGAAAGAGAAACACCAATCGTACTCTTACAATTCAAGCAGAACAGTGGTCCTCAAAGTGCAACATTACCCACATATCATGTCATTCAGCATGATAGTTAAATCCCACCAGCTTCCACTGATGATTTCAGGAGACTGCAGACCAGACAAAGAAAGTTTCGTTATAAATGATATTTGTTTAGGGGTCCCAGGCTCCATGAAGGTGTCATGGGGTTTCCTACCTTGTTACTATCACAGTGTGTTTTACACACAAGTGATTGGTAAATATTGGTTATGTTATTGAATGGATGTCTTGAAAATAGAATCTGCATCTTTTATCCTTTCTTCTATTTCCCTGGGTTAAACTAGATGAGTTCATAGCAGCACATGCCTTAAAAGGCTTTTGTAGACATGGAGGTCATTCATAAACAGAATGGGGCTCTCTCTTAGGCTGAAGAGTCTAAGATCCTCACAGGTTTGATCATAGTTTGTGTGTTTGGAGGAGCACCAGAGCCATTCCTCCAAGAGCAGATGGGAGCCAACTCCCCGGTGTGTGATCCTCATGCTGCAGATCAGTATTACTTGGCATGTATTGGAAATGCAGAATCCCAGGCTTAGCCCCAACCACCTATATCAGTGCCTCACAAAATCTTTAGGAGATTTTTAAGAACACAAGAAGTTAAGTGCTCTGCAGCATAGCCAAAGAAGGACATGAACTCCCACTTATACATTGCCAGGAAGACATTTTAAAGAACAGAAAGGGTGGTTTGAAAAGAACTAGAATCCAAAGAGAAAGAAGGTAACATGGGGTGATGAGACAGAGAAAAATTACAAGTGACTCTTGAGTTATACAAGACCTAGAGCTAGAACTCAGAGAAACCAGCAGGACCAAAGTCAGTGACAAAATGCAAGTTAGAGTTTGGGAAGTCATGGCTTTGGGCTCAGAAGAGGTAAGGAGTCAGACAGCCTTAGGATGGTGGTCCATCACAGACCATCCCATAATGGGTGGCTCCAAATAACAGCTGTTCATTTGCTCCTGATTCTCTGGGCAGGAGTTTAGCCCCAGGCTTGGTTGATACTGCTTGCTTCTGGTGGCTGCTGGGCTCTCCCAGGTGTCTTCAGTCAGCTGGCAAATGGACTGGTGAGTAGCTGATCCCATGTGACCTCACTAGCCTCTTAGTCTGGCTAAGCTGGAGCGTGGAGATAACCAGACTACTCTCCATGAGACCTCTCATCCAAAGCAAGATGAGCCTGACTTTCTTTATGAGGGCAAAAGGGTTCAAAGGGCATAGCAGCAGCTGAAATCCCTCTTGCAGTTGATGTGTAGGGGTCAATTCCATACCCTCTACCAGTGAGGGCCAGTCATGAGGCCAGCCTGGGCCACGACCTTCACACGAGGTGTGAACAGCTGTCTACCACAATGCTGCATGCAAGTGATGGACCCTATCAGAGCCTCAATTTCCTCTTCCTTTAAAATGTAAATTAAGCACCCTTTTTTTTTTTTTGTCTTTTTCCTTTTTATCGATACCGGGGATCGAACTCACGACTTCCTGCTTTCAAGGCAGGCGCTTATGCCGCTGAGCTAAACCCCCAGCCCCTATTAAGCACCTTTTTGTGAGATTTTATTATATACATGGCTCCCATGACTGCCATGTATTAGCACACAATAAATGACAACAATTATTATTAATACATCACTGAAGTTTATATGCCCTTTTCCCCCTCTGTTGTCTTTGGTCCAGTTTGGCACGGAGAGTACTTTTTCAATGATGGAAGCATTGACTCTCAAGACAGGTTTGAAAAGTGTCAGAGACAGGACATGGTATGTATTTGTGGGAGGAAGAAAGAGAGAGAGAGAGGCAGAAAACACCCAAGGGTGAACCAGAGGACCAGTGATTGACGAAGAGAAAGGACTCCATGAGTGAAAATTGGGTGCCTGTGTTCAGAAGGTACAGAACAGGGCACCAGGTAGATGGACAGCTCACGTGTCATCGATGCAAAGGCTTCCTAGTCAGTGTGCATCTGAGGATCAATGGACCAGTATCACCACAGATGTTGTGAGGAATAGAGGCATGTGTGTGTGTGTGTGTGTGTGTGTGGGTGGGTGTGTGTGTGTGTGTTTTTTTTTGAGGAAGGGTCTCACTATGTAGACTGTGGACTGGCCTCAAAGTATTATGAAGCCCAGACTGGCCTCAAACTCAACACAATACTCCTTAGCTTTCATAGTGGTGGGATCACAAGTGTGTGCTACCACATCTGGCAAGAGAAATAAAGAGTCCTGAACCCGAGTGCTGCATTACTTGAGAATCTGCACTTGGAAGAAATCCTGGGTCATGTGGATGTGCTTGAACTTGAAAAGCCTGGAGTAGAGAGCGTCTTCGGTCGCTGAACTGCGTCCTTTAGAAACAACCAGACCACTCAGATGTGGGTTGGAGCTAAAAGAGAATATGTGTCAACTTCCTCTCCCCTTGTGAGACACAGTGGGTCGTTTGAAGGGGACCAACTAGTTTGAGTCCATCAGTTTGACCAAGTGGCCGGCTGAGCCAGGAAAGAGGAAGAAAGGTGGGTGGGATTTTGTTACTTAGGTAAGTGTCAGAGAGAAAGAATAAAGAAAATGCTCAATAGAATCAAGCATGAAGAAAGTATTCTAGTCAAAGTAGTAAGCAATTAGGAGCCTGGGAGAGACCAACACCCACTAACAGGCATGGCCTTGGGATTGCTTCTGCCAGCATGAACTATTGAAAATGTTCACTACATCGAAAGTTACTATGGGGAGAATCCCATCTCATATCTCATATTAATTGGATTAAGGGAAAATGCCTGTAAAGCCTGCACAACAGATCACACAGCTCAGCCAAAAACCTGCCGTCAGTAGGATGCTTGTGCCACACAAGTCACAACCTGCACCACTTTAGGACTTGCCTCCTCCTTCTTTCTCTTCTTTCTTTCTTTCCTTCCTTCCTTCCTTTCTTTTTTCCCTCTCTCCCACCCTCCCTCCATCCCTTTCTTTTCTTCTATTGGGTCAGGATTAAACCCTGGCCCATCGCTCAGAAGCACTCTCTCACCCACTTTGGAGACAGGGTCTCACTGACTTACTAAATTGTTCACACTGGATTTGAACTTGCAATCCTCCTGTCTCAGCTTCCAGAATGCTGGGGTTACAGGTGTGAACCATCATAGCTGATCTGGGGTAATTTTCTTAATAGTTCTTCAAAGCTATTTTCTTAATGATCCTTTTAATTCTATTAAGATTCAGAGTTAGGGAGTATAGATCTAGAATTTTTGTGTAAACTCAGAAAGAGATTTTTATAATCCTGAGAATAATGTGTGTTTGTTTGGTATTTCAAATATTTGTGAAGGGGAATGTGACTTGCTAGAGAATTGTGATGTCAATTTAAAGAACGTATGTAATGTGTGTTTGGTATTTCAAATATTTGTAAAGGGGAATGTGACTTGCTAGAGAATTGTGATGTCAATTTAAAGAACGTATGTTGTAATTTCTAGTTTAGTTGAGAGGTATAAAGGAATTTACAAAAGCCTTTCAGAATGCTTAAGTGAACTTGAGAATTACTATAGTTTCACTACGTAGAATCATGTCAATATTTGAAAACATTCTGCTTATCAGAAGCATTCGAAGTGCTAAAAAAAACTTTGGTATATTAAATGTAAAACGCAGTTTGTAATGGAATTTGATTAACTATGTTAATGAGTCCATTTAGGGGAAGTCAATTCCAGTACAACTTTATTCAACAGAATTTGAATCTTCTGGAAAACGATTGGCAAATTTTATTGCACACATAAATAGAGTTACAAGGTTTCTATGCTGAACTTCAAAATTTAAGAAAAATTAGATTTTGAATTAGTTAAAATACATTCCTTTAATAAATTTGTAGCAATTTTCGTTTGTTGGTTTTTTGAGGCAGGTTCTAGGTATGGAGTTCAGGCTGGCCTTGAACTCATTTTGTAGCCCAGGCTGGCCTCAAACTTCAACAATCCTCCTGCTTCAGCCTCCCAAGTGCTGGGATTATAGGCCACCACACCTGGCTTATATTAATTTTTTAAAACTCAAAGGATCTGCAAATAGTCTCAATTATGCTCTAGTGGCCCCCCAGGCTGGGAAGTGCCTGTGGTCCATTAGTGGTGAGTGGTATGGGCCAGGGAAGCTTCCCACAGCTCCCATTGGCCTGGGCTCCATGTCTTGTCTGGTCACTGATCAGCCAAGATATTTGATTCTCATAGGACCATGCACTCAGCTGTGAACTGCATGTGCCTGGGAATCTAATGTAAGAAAGTGCAGGGTGTATTTATAATAGAAATGAAGTGCACAACAAATACAATATCCTTGGATCAGCTGGAAACCAACATCCTTTCTCCGTGGAAAATTGACTTCCATGAAATCAGTCCCTGGAGCCTAAAACACTGAGAATCTGTAGTCTAAAGTTCCCATTATGGACACTCAAAACCTCATCTTGACATAAATAATTCTAATTGCCACCACTATCTAGTACATTTAGGGGCATTTTAAAGCCAAGAATTTTTTTACCTGTTGTACGTAACTCACACACAAAGACTTTCAAAGATAGAATCCTGAGGTTCAGTCATGAGGAGTTCCTGTGCACAGTCTGTAAGGCCAGTAGCCTGTGTAGTGACCTCAAGTGTGGTTCCTTCCATCACCATCGTAGCCTGTGTCACCCCAGAAGTGTCCAGGGCAGAAGAAGAAAGTCATTTCAGACCCAGCCCTCACCAGGTTCTTCCAATATGTTTGCTGGCGTGATTGTCAATTAGAATCATAAAAGTTTGCTCATTTTCTCTTCTCAAAGAATCCAGAGCTCAATCTTATGTCATACATTGGAAATAGTTTGGATAATTCTCAAAAATGATCCTCAGCTTCCTGAAGAGCCTATTTTACCTGCAGTATGATGCTGCCTTCCTGGTCAGAGATTAGGGACACCGGGTTTATGTCTGTGTCCCCCAGGCCTCATGCGTCTGCATTGTGCATTTGTGATTGCTTCATTGTCTAGAGCTTGGATGATGGTGTCAGTACTATACCCACACAGGGATGGAGCCAGCATACAATGTAATGGCAGGAAGAAAGTGTGTCTCTCTCTCTTGCCGGATTCCACCTTGCTGTTTGCATCCGCCATGAACTGTGGCCCGTCATGCCACCCTGCCTTGGAGCCAACTGAGTATGGACTGAAACCTCCAAACACTATAAGAAATAAATCTTTCCTTTCCCAACTTTGGGCATCAGGTATTTTGTCTCAGCAACGAGTAAAAAGTAACTGAGACAGAATTGGGTTGCCAACACATAAGAAAGCGGGCTTTGATCTTTATGAGGATTCCAACGAAGAAAACAAGAGTCATCACTAACCAACTGTGGAATTCACTGTCCTGTGAGGGCTGATATATCTAACTGGTGTGATAAGGGAGTCCCCCTCATGCAGGTGGACCATGTTAAGTTGACAAGCCTGCTCTTTCCTCACCTTTGTGAAGAATTCAAGCCAAGCAGAGAAGGAAGCCCAGATACACAGTAAATATTTTTTCACAATCCACCGTGCAGGAGAACTCTTAAGGTTTGCTTCTCAACCCATATGCCTGATGCAAGGTTTAGCTGTTGGTGACGTCCCTTCCTCTTCTTTCTGAAGCCTTTTTCTTTCAAGACCATCAACCCTCAGTGACAAAGGGTCAGTTCCAGGACTGCCCCATATTATCAAAGTCTGAGGATGTTCAAGTCCCTTAAAAAAGATGGTGCAGCATTTGCTATCACTAGACACATCTCTCTATATGCTTAAATCATCTCTGGATGACCTATAATACCTAATACAATAGTTGTTACACTGTACCTTGTAAGAAATAGTGGCAAGAAAAACAGTCTGTACAAGTCTTGGCAGATGCAGTTTTTTTCCCCAAATACTTTCCATTCATTGTTGGCTACATCCAAGGATGCAGAACTTGCAGACATGGAAGATGGACTGTGCTTGGTGATAGTATGCAGTGCTACAGTGAGTGTGTATTTTTCTTACTCCTATCCCAGAATAGCTTAAAGCAAAATGTTTTATTCCTCCTTGTATTCCAATAGGGCATTTTCCAGAGTGTCTGGTACATTTTAGGTGCTCCAAAAAAATTGTGATCAAATAAGAATGTTATAATACCCATTAATTACATTAGGAATGTTTATAGAAAGAAAGGAACACTATTTTTCATTTGTTTCAAGTTCTGCTGTTTGGTTCTATTTGAAGTTTCAAATGTGGAATGAACTAACTGCACAGGTATGATGTGTCATTAAGTGTGTGCATATTTTGTGAATCAGGAATTTGTACGAAAGGAGTACGAATTCTAGAATTTTACAGGAATATATCTTATAGATTATTCAGCTTGCTAATAATAACATTATTACTATCATTATAAATAATAGTAATGCATAGTATTTATTAAACATTTACTCTGTGCCACACATTGTGTTAAATGTTGTACATATGTTATCTCTTAGTAGCTGAAACAATCTTACAAGGATTCCGGGGAGGGATGAAGAGTTAACAATCTCAAGTTTCCATCCTAGTATTTTCATATTTTCAGTGCTAGAGAGCACACCCAAGGCGTCATATAGTAGGCAAGTTCTCCATCACTGAGCCTCATCCCAACCCTCCATCCTACTTCCTAGTGCTTCAAGCAACGAGGCTTTTTGAGGAGTGTAGTGGCTTGTGTCTAGATGTCCCCCTGAAGCCTCATGTAATCATAGGTGGGGCTTTTTCAGAGGTGGCTGAAACTAGTGTGTGATGCTGGTATCGATTGATGGTGCAATGCTAGGATTAAGGGTGCTGGATTAAGGGTATATGATTATTAAAGCTGTCTACTGATTGATTTGGCACCAAACTAATCCAGGTAGCCTAGATAGAAATAGAAGGGACAGAAAGAACCTGCCATTGTCAGTCATTTGCTTTTGCTGCCTTCTGTCTTCCATGAACTGTTTTTCCTCTTTGATGCCTCTCTGCCACACTGCCCTATTTTTAAGCCAGCAGATTATAGACTGAAACCTTGGCAAGTGGGCAAAGAAGCCGGTCCTTTAATTTGAGTGTCAGGTATTTTTTCTCAGCAATGAAAAAAGCAACTAAGACAAAGTATTTGCATTTTTTTCTATCCTGGAGATGGAGGTTAGGGCCTTTGCACTGACATCCCCAGCCTTTCATTTATTTATTTGGAGACAGAGTCTCCCTCACTGAGTCACTGAGTTGTCCAAGCTGGGCTGGAAACTTATGGTCCTCTTGCCTCCGGCTCCCAGAGCACTGGAATTACAGGCATGTGTCACCCACAATGCCCGAGTGAGTTTGTTTGTTTATTGATGGAAAAATCCTTCTTAGTGCATTCATATACTAAAGGGCAGTTTGCAGAATAATGAAGATTCCCTCTTTCTTTTTTCTTGTGGGACTGGTAATTGCGCTCAGGGACTCACATGTGCTTGGCCAACACTCTGCTACTGAGCTACGCCTCAGCCCTCACGTTTCCATGTTACATTCTTTCCTGGGGGGAGCAAATTCACTTTTGGTGGGAAGAAGGAGCCGTTAGGGCCTCTCTCAGTCCTTCTGCGCCTTTTTGGGGGTAGATTCCCACAGCAGCTCAAGGAGCCCCACCTACCTTCTTGATTTGGAAACTGAAGCCAAGAAGGAAATTATTTTCTTTCCTTGAAATGCCACTTCTGTAGGTGCCCTGCCACCTTATAAAGAGATCTCTATTGTTACACCACATGACCAATGACAGCAGTCTTCTAAAGGATTAAACTGTTATTGAGCTTTCATTTTTAAGGATATTTTTGAAACTGCTATCTAGGGTAACAAATTTCCAACATTACAGAAACCAAATGAAAGATTAGCACGATTAAATGAAAGCCGCCTCCAATTAATTTAATCTAGACTAAAACTGCGAAATGGTTATTAATACTTATCACAATTACAATAACATTAAGGCAGTCTTTTGGGTTGTTTTTGTTGCTTTGTAAATGGGATTTAAGTAACACACCCTACGAGGATGATAAATCTAACTGCATGACTACCAGGTGCAAGGATTCTATTTGTGTGGCATGAACGGGGCGGCTAATCCCTCTCCTGTTCTTTCTCTTTGGCAGCCAAGCACTTCCTGGTGTGCGTTGTAATAACAGGCAGCTGTCCTGTCGGCCCCACTGAAAAATGAGATAATAAGGCAAACCAATGATGTCCTTTATGTCACGAGTCTACCGCTTCCTGTAGTTTTCTTCTCAAACGCTCTAAGTAACAAGGATCTGGGCAATTTTCACACTGTTTCTTCTTCTTAAAAAGTTTGTCCAAATTCCTGGTGAATGTCATTTCCCTTTAGGACATTTGGTGGCAAAAGAGGCAGCCTGCTTCATTGCACCAGGACAGAAGGCTTCCAAAAAGCCTGTGAATGGGGTTTGTGAATGGAAATCGCCCGTCAAAAGCCACTGAGGTGATCGGAACTGTCGCTAGGGACGGGAGGGATAGGTTTGGCTCATGGAGAAGACAACCGCAGGGGCCCTTTCTGGCATGTCACTGCGCTGACGTGCCCTTTTAGAAGCTGCGACAAGAGCAACAATGTGACTCTTGAAAAAGGCTACCTGGTGATCCCCTGGCCACAGGGAAAATGGTGACCGGTGGGGAGGGACGCCTTGCCTCAAGCGCCCAGGGCCATGTGTTATGTGCTTGTTGAAGGATCCTGTCTTTCCCTCTTTGTACAAAAAGGGCGGTTGAAGCTCACATTAGTGGGTGAACCCAGGCATGCTGGTGGCCAGCGTGGGGTTGGTGCCTTTTCCTAAGGCGAGGGTGCATTTCTTGATATTCTTTACAGTCCACACTGCCTCAAGGCCAGTAGCACAGTGAAGCTTTCTGACTGAAATGCTCTTAGTGTTCAGAGATCTGGACATTGGAATATGGATTTTCAAGGACTTGTTCAACTGTTTGCCATTCATTCCTGAGCTGTGCTTACTGTTCGGATGGAAGCAATGGATAGAGAAATGTATTCCCAACCACCCACCATCACACCATGCTGTGTGTGTGTGTGAATGTGTGAGTGTGTGTGTGTGTGTGTGTGAAGTTTTGATGGTCTGAGTGAATCTGGAGTGGAATAGCCCGAGAGAAAAATACCCGTTTGGTTTCATCAATTTATTCCAACTGCATGGACTCTACATCCCTAAGGAAGGATCATGTTTTTGTAACGAAGTCAGATTCTTGTTACTCTCAGGGCTGGGGATTTAGCTCAGTGGCATAAGGGCCTGCCTTGCAAGCAGGCAGTCGTGAGTTTGATCCCTAGTACCAATAAAAAAAAAAATTCTTGTTATTCTCCACTCACTGGAGGAGCCTTAAAGAGCTGCAGGACAGGGACTTCCCTGGGGCTGGGACATTGTGCCTGCTGTTTGCAGAAGCCGGGAGGCCCTGCACAGCCTCCTGGACTCAGTGCTCATCCTGAGTGGGTCTTTGTCCTGCTTGTCTCCAGGCGAGGATCAAGCTGGACCTGGAGCTGTGAGCAGCCATGCAGGGGAATGACCCTGGGGGTGGGGGATTTAATAAAGGAGTGGTGGAGTTCGCTTTGCAGACAGACAGCTCTTGCTCACTCCTTCTCCTCTCCTACGTTTGAAGGACTCGCGGAGGTTAGATCTGACCCACCTTTACTGAGGAACGGGACACCTTTTCATGCAATGCAGTCATCTCTCTGGGCTCCTCCCTTCCCCATCCCAACATTTGCTTTTCTCCCCTTCCATTCCTATTTTTAGAATTGAATTATGTATCTAACACACATGCAAGTGTGCGCGCACACGAGCACACACACACACACACACACACACACACACACACGAACCCTGGCAAAACAACCACACATTGCTAACCCTGGTTATACTTCCCACAAAGTAGATGGCAGGGGGATTATGTATGGGAAGGGTCATACTTTCTTTTCACAGTTTTGTATTTTTTAAAAATTTATAACAAATGTGATTTGTGTTGATAGAAAACATTTCTAGAAAATACACTTCATTGAAAGAGAGAGAGATAGGAAAATGCTTTGAAAACTATGCCATTTGTGTTTGGATAATAAAATTATCATATTCACAATCAAGACACAATTTTAAAAGTGCTATGTCACCCTGCAGACATCTGTGGGTTTTTCATTTTCCCTTGGAACTGGGGATTAAACTCAAGGAGTCCTAAGCTATATCTTTATTCCTATACCCTTTCTTTTTTTTTTTTTTTTTTTTTTTTGTCTTTTTCCTTTTTATCGATACCGGGGATCGAACTCACGACTGCCTGCTTACAAGGCAGGCGCTTTTGCCGCTGAGCAAAATCCCCAGCCCCTCCTATACCCTTTCAAAAAAAAATTTTTTTTGAGAAATGGTCTTGCTAAGTTGCCCAGACTATCCTTAAACTTGAGAACTTGGAATACTTTTCAGTAGCCTCCTGAGTAGTTAGGATTATAAGTGAGCACCATTGCACCCAAGAGACATTTGCATTTTGCAAGAAAACAAATTCTGTTAAATATAATTCAAAGGAGAGAAGGTGGGAAGATAGACTTTCAAGCAGCAGGAGCGTGAGCAGGACCGAAGAGAAACTTAAATCTCCTCACTGAAGCCAGGGACCCCACCACGTAGTCTTCACTCTGTTCTCCATAATCCAGCTGCACTGCGGAGCCCCAGTGACATCCAGGACTCCTGCAAAGGGAAGCTCCTCTGCTTGCAGAGAAAGCAGAAGCCTTAGAGGCTTGCTGGGGAAGGGCAGTTTGGGATGACTAGCACAGCAGGGTGCAGGTGATGGAGCGGTGAGGTACAGGGAGAGGGCCCTGGAGCTCAGACTTCAGGTGTCCTGCCCAAGACCTTGCCGCCCTTTGCCCGGCTCCACATCTGTCACCCACTGTGCCTAGAGCTAGCAGGCGAGGGCTGCCGGAAAGGAACAGGGACCGGCCTCAGCAGACAGCACGCGCCAGTCACCCAGCACCTGGCTCTTACTCGTCTTCACTACCCTCCTGCGTTTTCAGGTTTTGCTCTTTTCCAAACTAAAGACAATCCCACCCTGAAACACACAAATGTACACATTTTGACACATGCTCAAAATGTTTGCAATGACAATGAATACATTTTTTAAACAGAAAGAAGGAAATCTGTACTGTGATAAACTCCAACTGTCTCCACGGCTGCTGGTTTTGGAGCGAAGCACAGTGTGGCTGTGCCCGGGGCACCTGGGGCCTGGTCGGAATGCAGTTTCCCCTGTGCAGAGACAGCTGAGCTTTACTTCCTCACAGACACGGCCAAGTGGAACTTCCCAGACTGGTCACCTGCACACAGGCAGAGGGCAGTGTACGGATTGTGGGGCTGAGAAAAGGCCTGTGGCCAGAGCAGGCCAGAGCTGGCTTCCAGGGCAGAGGAAGCCTCCCTGCTGTGTGATCCCCTCCGGCGGTGCGGGCACATTGCCCAGACAGCCGGCCGGCGGAGGGACAGACAACAGTGCTGGTCACTTGCATGTCCTTTCAGCATGGAGCACATTTGTGGTTTATAGCGTCTGTCAACGGATTGAAAGGTCTGAGGTTCAAACTCTCAGAGTCTCAAGGGAAAAGAAAAGGATTCTTAGTAAGAAAACATTTCTAGCAGCTCCTCTCAAGGGTGCGTTTGTGAGGCCCTAACTCTTGACCCCTGTGTGAGAAAGCGTGTCTCTCAGTAAAAAACCGGAAAGCATGTGACCTCAGGCCCCAGTGGTGAATTCTCCTGGGCCTGGCCACACAGACGCTCTGTGGAACTGCTGCCTTGTGCTGGGAAGAAAGGGCCACCAGGCCAGGGGAAGCCTCACTGAGAAACCATTTAGGTCTTTGCTCTGAGAAACGTGTGGCCCGG